>NC_088098.1:41871980-46871980 GCF_036370855.1 Dromaius novaehollandiae
ATCAGATGTGATACCTTTTGTAAGTTCAAAGAAACAAATATACATTCACAGTGATAGGAGGTACTGCAGTTTCATAAATGTTTAGTTATGGAAATTAAGTCAAATTGTCTTGGAATTTCTAGTGGTTTGATTCTTCTCAGCTTGAAGGATATAAATTACTCTTAATGAAAATTAGTCTATGTAGAATAAAAGGAAATTACAACATTCTTCTTTTTGGGAAAGAACACATAGGTAATTTCAGCAATACTCTGAAAAACTGATCATTTTTTTTACTATTAGTGTGAGGCTACATAGTCTAAAATCTACAACGATGTTGTTATAGTTCCCTGAAAAGATCATCTGTTATATGACTTGTTCATAAATGCACGGCAAGAGCACAAGGATCAATAATACACAAGAGCTAAAATTTCTTCAAAGAGAGAATGGGAAATAAACAGGACTATTGCTTGTGCTTGCATTCCCTATGCATGATTTCAGACTGGCTAAACATTGTAGGGGATTATTGACTCCATGACTAATCAGATGGTACAGATCTAACATTTCACTCTGTACAAGAAACAAATTAATTCTTCTTGCAGCTGTCCTAGGCAAGTGAAGTTTGATACTGCTTCTAAAATGGACCAAATCAGAGAATCATCGTGGATTAATTCTAAGTTGGAAGGGGCCACTGGAAGTTATCTGTTCGAGTTCCCTGCTCAAAGCAGGGCCAGCTTAGATCATGTTCTTCAGGGTCTTGTCTAACTGAGTTCTGAGTATCTCCAAGGCTGGAGATTCAACAGCCTCTCTGAGAAACCCATTCCAATGTTTGACTAGCCTCACTTTGAAAAATTTTTTCCTCCTATCTATTTGGAATTTGCTGAATGGTAGCTGAAGAGTTGACCTTCTCTGATTGTTCTGTTTTATATCAACTTTTTGCCCAGTTTAAAAGTCTTTCTGTCATCCTGAAGTGCCTACTCTTAAGGAGAAGGTTAAGTCAGGTCCACCTCAAGGGTCTGCCTGCCTTGGTAACACATTTTCCCATCTTTCCTCCTCTTTTTTTTTTTTTTCCAAATATAAATGCAGATGGATGTTGTCATAAGTCTAGTTGAAGTAGATGTGCGAGCCCACACAAAAGCTGCTATGGACTGATGGTTGCCCTAATTTGAGATGGGTGGGCTGTATGTTGTTTGGCAGTTATATTCTATTTAATACTTAAGTTTGTCTTGTTTGAGGCCAGTGAAAAATTACTTTTTCACCTCATATTAATGGATTCACTCATATTCATGGGATGAGAATTTATCTTTCTGATGCCTGTTGTAGCAGTTACAAGTGTGAGGTAGTGAGTTGGCAAAACGTCAACAAAATGTTAGGCAGTTTTTGGTGGGCTATTGAGTCACCTTGATTAGTGCAAGGAGTTTTTTTTAGCATCTGCGAGAAACTGACTGTAAGGAATAATTACTTACATTTCTCTTACATTCTAAAAATAGTAAAGATGTTGTAAAATTGCATGATTCGGTTTGTCGTTGATCACACTATGACACTGCTTTGGGAGCATTTCTGATGTAAGTAGGTGCCAATACTCTGAGTCTTGAATCTTGCAGTTAGTATGGGATGTCCTTCTAGGTGTCTATAAATGAGCTAAATTTGTCTGGAAGTTTTGGTATTAGGACTCCATCTCCAATTATGCTGGAAAGAATTTTGAGCTGTCAGTCATGATCATGAAGGCCTTTGTTTTGATTTATTAGTAACTACAACAACCAAGTGGTGCTGTGTAATCTCAATTTTCTACTGAATTAAAATAGTTGAAACCGTGAATTTTAACACCTGTCTTTAAATTTTACTACTGTTATCATAGGTAGTACCAAATACTAAATAACAGTTAATAAGGAGTATTACGACAGCTTGTGGAAAATTCGAAGTAGTTTAAGGAGAACTGGCCATTTAAACAGAGATTCTTCTGTGGATAAAATGCACTTAGCCATTAATTGATTCCTTTGGGAGTTTTCTTCACTGTTACTGTGTCTGATAGTCAATTACTTCATAGTAATAAGAATTTTATTAGAGACTTCTTACATAAACTTATTTACATAGTGCGCTATTATGGCAGTTTTTCTGGAGAACTTCAGTTTGCTAATGATCTTCAGGCTGAAACAAACTCTGTCCCTCTGTTCAGCAGCTGATCTTAGGCTTTTGGGGAGCTGCCTTGTCCAGCATACAACAAGTTCTTTTCTGGGGCAGCTGGACAATGATTATGCCTTAAAAGGCAGTACAGGTGAATTACAGTTTTTTTCAAAAAGTGTTTGTTTTCCTAATTCTCTTTCTGCCATTCTCCATACCCCCAAACATGTCAATACTAATCTAGAAAGCCATGGAATTGTTCAGTGTGATATACTCTGCTTTGAGGAAAAACACATGCATATTATTATTGCTAAGGAGTTACTTAGAATACTTACAATTAATAGTTAATAATTAAATTACTATTATTGTTATATATATAACTATATATACTTAAAACGTATACACTATATATAAAAACAAATAGTACAAAATTAATATATTTAAATTAGTAAATCATTAAAATTAAATTATTACATTTAAAATACTTATAAATAATTTTTAATTATTATTTCGTCATTTGAAATAAGGCCTCAAACTTTAAAGATGTAGTTGTATAGGTAGTTTCAATGATAGCAATATGATGAAAAACCTTTTGTGAGATTAGCAGACGTACTGCAAATTGGGAACTCTAGCTTCTGCGAGGATTTGCAACAGTAGGTCCCTACTGTAGGAAAGAAAAATAATATGCTAAGCAGATGAATTCTGGAGGCTTACCGAAAGTTGTGAAGAGTAGCTTGTCTATAAGGCATTCTGAAAGAAGTTAGGAGAAAGTACAAGAAACTTTTTTTCAGAGCATGTGTCATTGTGGGTATAGTTAGCATCAAAATAAACTCCTTTAAGGATTATGTAAAAAAACTTTTTGCAAGAGAACAAGAGTCTCAGGACTCTTAAGTAAGGTGAGTATAAACTTTGGCTGTATTTGTTAGGATCTAGCTTTTAAAAGCTACTCAACATAATTAAGGCAACTAAAAGGGATACAAAGGAGAGTAACGATTCATTTACAGACCTTTAATGAGTTTGTGAAAACTGGAAGCAGTTTGATATCAGCTGGATTCAGAGGATAAAAACTTCAAAACTGAATTTTCTAAAGGTCTCCTTACACAAACATAATGGCTTCATATTACCCCATTCCACTGAAATATGGAAAGATTAGTCACTGTTTTAGAAGTATTAGAGTTTTATGTTGCTTAGCTGTTTTTTCAAAGATATTGCACAGCCAGTGTGTTAAAGTATCTATCACTGATACCATGGCAACATAGGAAAACACTTCCAAGCAAAAGATCAAAGATCTTCATTTCTTTTCCAAGCCATCTTTAGATATTGCTGCACAGAGCACCTTTCCATCAATTTGTAACACACCTAACTAGTGACTAAAAACCCAGATGTTTTTCATTAAAATTTATCCTGAAAAAATTTTAAACTTAGAGAAAATATTAACTTGTTAAATTGTACAGCCAGTAAATGACTCAGTTACCTATGTAAAATGCAGAAATATATTTTCATGAATAAAAATAAAAATATTTTAAATCCTGAAATTATCTTGTAATTGTGTATGTGTGTGTGTACACTGAGAGAGTGTGATGGAGAAAGTCAAGGTTTCTGTGATAAACCAAGGTATATGTGATAACTAAAGCATACCTTAGGTTTGAGTTTTGAAAATTATTTGAATTAAAATGGAGGAACATTTTTCTTTTTTTTTCCCCAGAAAAAGAATGTATATAGTGGTAGGATTTTTTAAGAAAAATACACACTCAACCAACAATGAAGTCTTTACCTATTGCAAAACAAAATGGCAGTCTAGTTAGCCCTTCTCATTTCTTCAAAACTTTAAATGTAGAGCTACATATTACTATGTCACTGAATGCTATGAAAGACCTAAAACAGGTTGGATTATTTGTGTTTCAGTACTGTCTTGGATGTGTTTGGCAGTGTATATGGAGAGAAAATGTTGGTGGTGCATAAAATATTTTGAATAGGGTATTAAAGGTTACTTTCCACCGAAGATGTTAGAGGAAGGAAAAATGAAATCTAAGGATATTCGTCCATTTAATTACAAACTCAGAAGATGCTATCAAGAATTTTTTTTCATATCATTATTTGGAATTACTCATTTTAAATAATCTTTAATCAACAGTTTTTCTGTCTTCTCCCTAGTACTGGAAAATGCATATAGGATTTTGGTATCACTTTGTAATATGGAACCTGTAGGATTTCAGAATTACAGAGGATAAATAATGGTCCCATTATTATGATCCAAGTTCAACCCTGTTGAATACTGATTTGCTATAATTCATTAATATTAAGGTAGTCTATTCAAGGGATGAAAAAGTTGAGTGACATTATTTCCATGTTACTTCTGTGGTTGAGACACTATGAATCAGATCTTTGACTAGTGTAAGCTGGCATAAATCCACTGAGATGGTCCTGATTTTAAAACAAGCACCAAACTTTCAGGTGTTACACCTTCATGAGATATTACATCTCATGTTATGAGATGTAAATAATTTTAGATTGTTTCTAATGAGATTTACAAAATCTTCCATTAAACTATGAGATTTACAAGATTCTAAAATACTTGGAATAGATGACAATTTTGCCAAGTAATCTCTTTTTGTTTTCTACACTACTACAGGTATTGAATATCTGTAATACTTTGTTTTGCTATCAAAATACCATTTCATATGTTAATGAATTACCTTGGTTTCACACTGTCTGCTACATCTGTGATTCATTACTTTTATTACTCCATTACTTATATCACATTCTCAGGTCTTTTTTGACAGGTGTGGCAGACAGTGTATGAAAAAAAGACTAATTCATTATTATATAAAACAATATTTTGATAATAAAACAGAATGGAGATACAGAGTAAACATACAGCCTGTATAAATGTGGGCTTCAGCATCCATAACACTGACATAAAAATCACAGAATCTGTTCACATCAAATATATCATAATCTGGTGTCCTGTCTTCAGTAGAGGACAATGGCAGATGCCTAAGGAAGAGTATAAAATGAAAGGTAGTATGTAGCAATACTACCCTCTATACAATATACAATACACAATACTCTCCTTGCTTCCAGCATGTTTTGGCTCATGGACTTCTTGGAACAAAAGTGTTATCTCTGGATTTAGTAACCCTTGATGGATGTATATGCGTTGAATTTGTGAGGTTACTTTTGAACATATGTAAACTTTTAGCATCTATAGCATGCTTCACTGAATGTTTTATGAGAAGGCATTTCCTTTTGCTTTTTTTAGGCCTGCTAACTGCATGTTTCTTTTAATACCCCTTAATTTTGTATGTGAAAGGCAGTGCCCATTTATTCCCTATTTATTTTCTCAATCCCTTTCTGATTCTATAGACTTTTCATTTACCCATGTCTCTTTTACAGCTTTAATTTTCTAATGTTACTTGCTCCTGGTATTAAAATGTTCCTTACCTGTGATAATCCTGTTTCTCTTTGTATTTTTTTTTCTAGTGGTATTATATCTTATCCTAGATGAGAAAAAGAAATCCAAGAACAATATTCAAAATTCAGGTGCAGCATGGATTTATATAGTGGCATAATAGTGTGTTGGGGTTTTTTTCTTAGTAATTCTTGCTATGGGGCTTTTTTTTTTTGACTACTGCTTAGTATTGAGCAAATGTTTTCCTAGAGCTATCAGCTATTAGTTCAAAACCCTTCATTGTGAAGTTAATATTTTTCTGAATTTGAATCACTTTCATCTACATTGAATTTCATGTGCCATTTTATATGCCATCGCATAGTGTATAAAATCTTTCTTCAATTCTTCATAGTTGGCTCTAATTTTTGTTACCCTTAGGATCATCAGCAAACTTTGTCCTACTATTCATTAGCTTTTCCAGGTCATTTATGTATTTGATCAGCCACCTGGGTCCCAGCATAAGTCTCTTTAGGCTTCTGCTGGTGACCTCTCTCCTATATGAATATGTTTGTGAGATACGACTTCCATTAGTAAGTCATGTTGACTCTTCCCAAATATGCTCGTGTAACCAATGACTATTTTTTTTTAAATACTTTCTCCACTTTTAATTGTGAGGCTTCCTGGTTGGAAGCTCCCCATATGTTCCCTTGAGCTCTTTATAAACATTAGTATTATGTTACCTGCTTTTCAGGTGTCTGGAATCAAAGCATTTTAAACCAGAAGTTGCACACCCTATTTCAGCAATCTCATCCTTGCATTATTTTGGTATTTTTGGATGAATGCCATTTGACTGTGGCATTTTTTTAATGTTTATTATTTTTGTTTTTCTATAACCTCTTCAAGGGATACTTTGGTTTTAGATACCTCCCTCCAATGAGACCCTTTCATAAAGTAGGGCTGCAGCTTAAGAATTGCGTTTAGGTTTTCTTCCATGCTTTGTTTCCTTGGGTTCTTCTTTATACCTTTATCACCTATTAGTCATATAACTACTGTCCATTTATAAGAAATTCTGTAGACATTCAGATATCTGCAAAAGGTCAAAAAGATCTCAGATTGAAATTAAAGAAAATTGGAGTTCTATACAAATTATTATTAAAAGAACAAAGATTTTCTTTTTACTATTACAACCGGTCAAAAAAAAAAAAGTGCTTTCTGTTCATCTCTGCCATTTACAATACTGACCCAAGAAAGTTATCTGTTAATAACTTTTTTTCTTCTGTCACTGTGTGGAACACAGATTGGTGCTTTCAGAGAGTTTATGCTCTCTGAAAGAGAGTCAGAATAATACACTAACAATTTCTAGCTCTGAAGTGGAGTCAGATAGTTCAGGAGATAATAAAAATTACGTGGTTGAGAAGAAATGAAAACACATTTTTTTGAAATAATGACTGCAATACAGTTAATCATATTGAGACAAAGGAATTACCAAAACTAGAAATCTTTGTGAGGCAAAGTTACTTTCTTGTTTTGATGGCAATGTTTATAAAATTGTTGTTGAGGCAGAATGTCACTATATATTTTTGTCTGAATAGTTTATATCTTTCCTGGAGTTCTATAAGAATAGACTATGTGCCTTGCACATATTATGTACAGCCTTCGTTTGTCAAAAGCAAAGAGCTTGTGTAATGTGATCTAATGTGTGTTTCTCCAGCAGTCATTAAAGACTCTAACATGAATCTCTCTGGAAACAAACCATCATGAAGATTATGAGCTACACGTTTGATATATCATTTATTGCAGTAATATATGTAGTAATGTAATAATAGTCTTTTGAAAAAAATTATCAAGCAATCAAATAATTGTCTACTTACTTTTTTAAAAACAGAAGATTTTGCATTATGTCAATGTAAAATCTCTTATATTGTGCATTTTATAAACCAACTGGTCAAATAAACACATGGTCATATTTGACAAGGGAAAACAAATTTAAAAAAGTATTTAAAATGTAGAAAGCTTTCTTCTGGAAGTTAAGGCCATTTTTAAAATAGAACTTCAGAAAACTTTTCTCGATCTTTAAATATAGTTTCCACTATTTTTCACTCTTTTAGTGACAATGACTGATCCTTATACGTCTTACATTGCATTTTCGCACACCTTTGTAGCATAATATCAACATAAAAATACGATTGTAAATGTTCTGTTTCTTTAGTCTACAGCATGTAAGTAGGCTGCTCAATTTGTAGTATTTAAATAACTTCAGCAGTGTTCCTTGTAAGCGTAGTACTATGCATTCAATATTGTTATTTCAATGGCTTAGTTAAAAAAAAATCTAATGTACAACATGACCTTTGAGTGGTAATTCCAACCTGGGTGTTACAGGGCTTGTCATGCAGAAGACTCCAGATGCATTGTAATAATAATCCACTAATAATATCCACTATAATGTAATATGATAGATATATCCACTCCTAAAGTTCTTTCCTAGGCATATCTCGTTTGTTATTGAAAATCCTTTTCTGCTAAGATAAGTCATAAATTTGCCGACTAATAACAACCAGGATGAGGAAAAATAGAAATAGGAGGTATAATACATAGTTCTTTTAATGTTGCTGGTTACTTTAGAAGTTATATAAAGATGGCTACATATTATCTCTACGCATATATTATACCTCTGTCTCCTACTTTGCAAATGGGATGTCTGATTTAGGATATAAATTCTTTTAGTTTCTTAAATTTATATCACTCCTCGCTAACTGAGTGCTATGAGAGATGTCTGGTATTATGAAAAGGTGGTAATTGGCTTCAGTGGGAATTTTCTCTAAATAAAAAAGGTAGACAAGTCTTCCCCAGTGTTAAAATTCATCTCCCTTTGGTTTGGAGTTTATTAGAAGCAACTGCAGAATAATCCATTGTCTAGTTGGAAATAATAATTTATAAATGCTTTGCAACATTTTTATAGTTTAAGAAAATTGGGAAAAGTATTTGATTACAGTATAAAGAGCTTATACATAAATACTTTCTCTAGCTTCTACATTTTTAGGGCATTTTATGGGTTTTGTATCCTATAATTCAGTTCTGTTTTTGCACTTGAGTGAGTTTATACATTTACCATATTTATGGAAAAAGATTATTTTTTTTCAAGACAGTTTAACTTAAAAACTAGTGTTCATCTTCCCTTCCAGTTAATATGGTAGTGATTGCCATTTGGCAAAAGTAAAATTTGTCATGATATGAAGTTGGTGTCCTTTTTACTTTGTATAAGTATGGATTTTACTGTCATTTTGAAATGGATTTGTAAATGGCAGGCTTTCATTTTTAATACTATATTTGCAGTTTTGAGTATATGAAGAGAATGTTGTTTTATTAGTAAATATTTTGTGGTTTGTGCCTTTGGAAAACAGCTGTTGTCAATTGAATCTTCATACAAGTGAAGATGGTTTAATATTTAATGTGTTGTGTGTAAGTCAAAATGAACCTCTGTAGGTATTACTGGCTCATGGGTGTTCAAGATGGAGTTACAGTGCACCCCAGTAGTAGAAAATGTTAGTTTGGTACTACTGGTAACTTCCTAGAATTAGGTAACAGTTCTAATAAGCAATGTTTTAATACAGTGTTAGCGAAGAATTTGTTTTAATCTCCTGACACATGTATTAGCCACATCTTTTATGGCAGCTCCTGGGTTCACTGACAGTACTGGAATGAACTCTGTTTTCCTCTGGGAGACCAAGCTTCTTCATCACTGAGCTGCTTTCAGAATCTGAGCTCATCATCTCCATCCTCACTCTGCTTCTTTTATTTGTCTAGTTTATAACTTATTTAAGGCACTTCCAAGTCATACAAACTCCTGAAGAATGGGATTCCTCCCTACCTTAATGTGGCCCCTACTGAAATGGCTGTAACAACATAAAACTATAAGTTACCATTTATTCAACTTTCACTTGCTGTTTTCCTTCAAAGATTCCTTTTAATTTTCAGTTATATGTTTCTATTAATCGTGTGTTACTGTGTTGAGAGTACTACATACAAAAAGAATTGATTATTAAAGCAAAACAAGAAGAGTAAAAATTAGAGGAAGGGAAATGGAAAACAATGCCATGTACACTGTACATACACTTCTAGGAATGCTGGCTACCCTCCTTTGAAGAAAAAAGGCTCTTGCTACACAAAAGAAAATCCTCCCAGGGCTTTTTAGATCACAGCTTTTTATACAGATAATGATGTAATTTGACCCTTGACCATAGATTCGTAAAGATACATTGATTTTATAACAACTTCAAATCCTAAAATAGGAATGATGATAGAGGATAATTCGGAATGAGAGAAAAGGGATAATGGTGTCCCATCTATTTTGGCCAGTACTATGTCAGGAACCACCCAAGCAAGGACAGGATTCCTGTCTCCCAGGTACTGCTCTTTGATTTAAATAGCTGATGAGCAGATCTTTGTGCCAGACTTGTGGATTCAGCTGTGTACAGATTTTAGGTGCTGTATCATGTTACTCTTCTCTGTCTTTGGCAAAAATCCCAAAACAATGTTGGCCAATAAGTTTAGTGATAAATACAGAAATTTTTCAATGTGCTTGGCAGTCCTTGTGCAATTCTCTCACACTGACAGCTGTGTCTGATCTTCAGTTGGTTGTGCTTTTCCTGTAGTCTTGGCACTTCTTTTATTTTTGCCTGAATACCCTGTAGTTTCCCAGAAGTGGTTAGAAATGGAGCCTTCACATATTCTTGCCTTTCTTTTAGTTTCATCTGTTTTTTCTTTTTCTTTCATGATCACAGAAGGAGATGCTAGACACTCAAGTGCATTGGATGTGGAGTACAAAAACGCAATTGAAGTGCAAACAAAGTTAACTAATAAGTGTCTGAACTCCAGGTTCCATGTGCTTGAAACTGAGAAAATGAAAAAAAAAACCAAGAAAATATTTGAAGAACAGCTCTATGAATCAGTGGGAATAAAGCATCTTAAATATATAATTCATACACTGTCACAGAGATGCAGATTGGGGAATTATACTTTATACTGTGATAGTATTAGTAAGTTGGGGACAAGGATTGTGAGAATGAACAAAGGTGGGACACTTAGACATTGGGAAGAAGTTGACTGAAATACATGTTAATATCGAAATAATAATGGCTGAGTAGGAGATGTGACTTTTAATGTAATACTAAAAGATAAAATATAAAAATGGAATTGGGTTTTTTTTAAGGGTACTTCTCCTACATTAACTGATTATGTTGTTATGTTGTTACATGCAGTATTTTACAAGAACTAGTATTGGTCACACTTCATAAATAGATGTATATGTAGATGTGTTATCCAGTGAAATTTTTAGGTAGTAAGAGACAAAGATGTATTTAAGCATTTAAATCTGATTAGATTGTACTGCAGTGTGAATTCACTCAGCTATATTATTAGGAACTACTGAGAATACATAGACTGTTTTTAAAAGATGGATATTAAAATAAGTGGTGAAAATAATGAAAGGTGAAATCCAATACAGAAACTGATTTCAGTTTTAAAGATTTTTTTTAAGGGAACTATGTGACTAAAAGCTATTGTGTGAGTAGTTTCATACAATACTAGCTGTGGTTTCGCAATTGGCGTGACACTGGTAAATCAGAATAAGCTCTCTTTCTTTTGAAGTTACGTTCTCATGCTGAAACACTTTAAGAGACTGGTGTTTCACAACACGTCAGGAAGAAATTGTCTAAGTAAAGATAAAGTTTAGAAGTGAAATAAGCAATGGTTGTTTTTCTAAGGAAAATATAATTTCTGAAAAAAAATACAATGCTGAGTAGAGTGGGAACTTCAGCCTCTACAGGCAGGGTATTTCTGCCTTCTTTTTGTGACGTACTATTTATAAACTAATGGACTTCATCACTAGAAAATAAATCTCATCTGTTGTAGTTATGTGTATATTAGAAGAGCTTAAAATCTTAAAAATAGAACAGAAAGCTAACATACATTTCATGAAAACCAGAATCCTCTATTTTATAGTACTTTGCCAATTACCATTTGTGTATTTGTGTTACTTGGTTATTAAAGAGCAGAGGAAGAGAGTCAGTATTTCAGAGCAGACATTTTAATAATCTATACAGTACCAAAAATTGAAACAAAACCCGATTTGTCTTTCATAAATTATTCACTGACCATTGGGACAAGCATTGTTTTGTGACAAAATATGGATTGTTTCTGCCAGGATTATTTTAACACATAGTGTTCAATAAACTATAATGTAGACAGAAATATAATAAAAATTAGTTTACATCAAGGGATGACATTAACTTGGTAATGAAGGATTCTCTTCCAGAAGGTATATCAGAAAACATACAGATTAGTTGTTACATTGGGAATTGCAGTTTGAAACAGTTGGGAATTGGAAGAAAGTGAAAAGATGGAAAGCCTTGAGATAAATGCAAATATGTTTTCATAAATGTTAACAAAAAAAGATAAAGCAGGAAATTTCAGGACCACATGGACCCCTAGTTAAGCTTATTTGTATGGTGACATAAAACCCATTGGTCCTGATGTTTCATAGAGATTGCATACTGCAAAGCTGTGCAAAGTATTTTAAATTTTAGCACATTAGAAATAGTAGTATTCTGCTTAGAACTGAAGATCTATTTAGGGTCTAATGTTAGAGTAGAGAAGCTTGGCCCTTTCTCTCAGACTTTCTTGGAAACCACTGTGCACATACAGAACAATTAGTAAAATCCTTTTATCGTATTTGTACTGCCAAATATGTATAACTACCATAAAAGGGAGTATAACTAAAGAACACTCAGTATTCTGTAGTTTGGAAATCCTCTTTCCTAGCTACGCTTAATTGCGGTGTTAGTCAAACAACTCTTTTAATAAGTTTCTGTTAAACTCTACTGATCAAATAGGATTATTAATGCATCTGTGAATAGGATGAAAACAACAGTAAGGTGTGCCTGAAGCTTTTCTCTGTATCAAGACAGAATTAAATCATGGTGAAAGAAGTTGTAGTTGATCTAATTTTAAAATAATACAACACTGATTTTTGCTGTGATTTATGCTTTCTTGCTACTCAGTTTGATATTTTTGGTAGACCACATGTCCCATATGCATTGACTTTTTTTTCGTTTGCAAGTTAAATAGAAAGGAAAAAAAGTCCATTACATGTAAAGCTCAAAATAATACAGGTACTACAGGTGTTATGTGTGACTACTATTGTAGTATTACAAAAATTACACACAATGGCTGAAGTCCAATTTCTCTACAAAACTTATCAGCAATTTGTAGAAGGTCATAAAACAAGGTCTAAATAATCAGTCAGAGGACAGAGAATAACATACGACTTCAAAGAGTGAATTAACAAATTAGAATTTCATTATGACAAAATAATATTAAAATACATTGGCAGCACTGTGTTCTCAGAAGAAGTGGAAAGAGGAAATATGTCATACGTTACAGAAAATTTAGTTTAACTGTTTTTTCCTTCTTGTTCAGTTGATAATAAAATATGAGACTTGGTATTTATTTGTATTTGAAATGTGCTACCAGTATAGACCTGAGACTTTGTGCTCCCCTCTGATAGACAGTGTGGAATGAAAAATTCAGTTAATATTTGTCAGTTGTGGCAGGCACCTGGATATGTTTGCACTTGTTTTCGAAAATGTTTAGTCTCCTCTGAAGGATTTCAAGTATATAATAAACCATAGTCAAGACAGTTTCTCCATATAGTATATTCTCTTCAAAGCCTACTGCATTTATGGCTTTTAGAGGAGTGTAAGAAATCAGCTATTGAAGGGTTAATCCTGAGAAATCTTCGTGGTCACAAGAAGATTTAGGTAATCCAATGAGGGATTGCTTAAATACACTGATATTGAAAGGGATTCTCACACTGACATTTTAAGATCCGTAGAGTTTCTAGGTTTTTCAAAAGACATGAAAAAATATATAATAGAAGAAATTGGTGAAAATTTCAAAAGTTCCTATTAAAATTCTCTTTTGGGTGGGGAGTCGTTATGGTTATTCTTTGCTGTCGGAGAAGAATTGTATGGACAGGATTAGCTTGTTCAACTGTATACCTAGCAACAACTCTTCCATGAAACTATGAACATTACTAAACTCAGTCAAATAGATACAATAGGAATTTTGCTCTGTGACAATTGGCTGGAACTGATGTTTTTCTGCTTTATTCAGCATTATATGTTTCTCTGTAGTTGTACTTTGACTTACTGGGCCATGTGTTACTAGGCAATTTTGATGAGTGTATTTCCTTGCTTCTACCAGATGTAACCAATTTGTGGGGACAGTGAAAAATAACAGCAAGTATCTTTAAACTAGCTCAATCAGAATTTTATTTGTATAGGTCTCCAATGAACCATCCTGTTCTGCAAAGCTGAATTAGGATACAGCTTTAAATGTTGTTCATGATGCTACTTTATTTCTATCGTTTTTCCTGTGTTCTTTTCCTCTATAAATGATTCATGTTAAAATTATATTATGTTTTATAAAGATTTTGTAAACTAGGACATAACATTTTTGCAGTGGTTTCTTTTTGTGCAATATTTGCAGCCATTCCTTTTATTAAATGGGTGATCTAGTTTCTGGTAAGAGGTTAGCTTAGAGGTTAACGTGTTCTAGGATTATACCCTAGTACAGTTTCAGTTCAGTTCATCGAACAATTATCTAGAATCACTTTTTTTTAACCTTTCATGGAAAGGGCAATTCTGACTGATTGGCCCCTTTATGATGAATTGTAACATGATTTCTTAGTTGCTTAATGCACTATAGATGACTTCAGCTGCCTGCTGTGAAATCTTTCATAGAATACGCATACTTAAAACGTTGCTTGAATGTTAGAACAGTTGCTGTGCTACTAGTTGGGGTTCTTTTAGAGATTGAGTCATGCCATAATTACACATTTTATAAAGATCATTTGGCAGTAAATATTAAAAAGAAACAAAACTATTGAAATAACTATAAGGAGTATATTTTCAAATGGCCTAAACTACATTACCCAGCTTTAATTGCAATTTTGCAGGGAAAAATAATGTCAGATAGAAGCACAATACGGTAATTTGTGAGCTATGTAGTATTAAGTGTGTCTGAACATACAGGCACTAAAAGCATTTCCAGGTTTTTAAAATCTGGCTGCTAAATGTATTAATTTAATAACAATATATTTATCTTACAAATATTTTTTAATCAGCACTTTGCTTGACAATGCACAGGATATGGAAGAATAAACAAAACTCAGAGAAGGCTATATAATATATATGTAGGCAAGCTTGGGAGATGCACAACAAATTCCAATGCTTTTTCTCCTGCTTTACAGTTTTAATAATTTAAATGAATGAATAATTTAATAATTTAGATGAAGATGGTGCTTTGCCTGATTATCTTTTTTAAAGAGGTCATAAATGCTTCAGATTTAGGCATGGGTACAGTGTATGATTATTGAGATTGTAGCTTGGTGGGTAGCAATTTTATCATCAGTGGATTGTGGGTTTGCCTAGATGGGAGGGTGCAAATTAGAAGGGAGAAGTTAAAAAGATTGATGATTTCAGCTTTTGAACTGAATTTGCTAATTTTTGTTTTGAAATATTTAAACATATGTATTAGGCATATTAATGCAAACTATAGAATAGCCATGGCAATCATCATTTGTTTTGCAGAAAGTAATAACATCTTATTATCATCAGATTTTTACCCCATGTATTCAATAATTAGACTTGAAGTTAACTAATGTTTTTATCTTTTCATGATGCTCGTATGAATTCTTGTACAGTCCTAGTGAGCTGCAGCCAGTTGCAGTATAGTTTGTCACAGTTCATCTTAACATCTGAAAGAACTTCCTTTTTTCTTCTTTTAATTATCCAGAATTAACCTCATACTCTTAAACCGTGGTCCTCAAACCAATATTCATGTAGTGTGTAAGAGCCTCTGACATTTCGCAGGGCCAGAAGGATAGCAAAGTAGGAGGTTGCCTGCAGAAGATTACTTACCTGCTGTTACTCTCTAGAGATCAACAAAGACTAGGGACTGCTGTTAGAAAAGTGAGGTCTTTCACTACAGGAGAGACAGGTTGTATCCTTTAAAGTTTCCTGTCTCCCTTTATTCTTTGTTTAGCTTTCACAAAATGAATTCTGCTTATGTGATTATATCCCAGACTTTTCATAAATTTGACAAGTGGTATTTCTGCTGTCCTTTTTTTAACCCCATTATGTTGATTTATCTTTAAATATGCCTGAGTCATCTTTCTATGCTAAAAAGCCAAGATCCTATCCAATCTTTTTTTTAAAGAAAGTGGTAATTATTCAGTGCTCTAAACAATCAACCGACAAATACACTAATAAACATTCAAAATACTGTAGATGTCTCGTACGTATAAAACTGGGTATTATGAACATCTATGAGGCACTCCTTATAATTTAGTCATTGCACATTTGCATTATTGTTAAGTATTAAGAGTTTTGTTGTTATCCAAAATATTAATGAGACTGAAAGAAACTGAATCACAGATTGTGATGCAAATGCTTCTTCGTGTTTTGAAGAAACAGCAAGAGCCTTTGCAGCTGTTCTTTTCTGGAAAACAAACATACTGTCTAGCAGCAAAGCACAGACCTTCAGTACTGGAATAAACAAATAGACATTGTTCTGTCTGATGTTTAAAAGTTGTTGATGATAGAAGAAGAATCTAACAAGAAGTGATATAGAAGTCCTGCTAAAGGCTGCCCGGCTTGCATCTTGTGACTTGTATTATGGCATTGGGTGCCATGATTAACTGCAGACTCTTTTGTTGTCCCTTAACAACTATTTTTCAGGGGATTTTTTGTAAAATTTCATAAAATTCACTTGGTTAGCATAGTTTTGGAAACTGTGAAATTATGAGAAATTGCGCAAAAACCAAAAACATCTGTTATGGCAAAAATACTTTTTATAACTCTAATATACTCTCTGTTATTGGACTAGGAAAGCAGTTAAGCTTTTCTGCTACCATATTTTAACTACTGTTCATCCTACTCAGTATATTGTTTACTCTGTAAATAAGAGGAAAAGAGCTCATGGGAGTTACACCTATTATTTTTTTCCATTTTGCAGATTGCACAGAGGAAGTGTGGGGATTTCCCATGTGTCAGTACTTGAAGGATGAGGGCTGGTGCTGTGGTCGCAATGCTAGAATGTCAGCATGCTTGGTATGATTCCCCTTCTTTTCTTTTTCCTACTGAGAGCTTTATCCAGATGTTACAGAATTCATTGTTTTTGGCTTCCAATCCTAGAGCTATGACTTAAATCCAAGACTCTACAGAATAACATCATTAATGTTGTAAGCATGATAAATTATAACTAAGAAAAAATAGTATTGACTTTCCAGCTTTATATATTTTAAAGTTGCTGAAGGCGTGAAAAAATGACTATTGACAGAAGTGTAGTTTAAGAGTGGACAGAATGGCCAAACCTTTACTGAAACTTAAACAAGGTAACTCCTCAGGGTGATAGTTCCTGGCCAAGGACTTAGAGGGAACTAGGCAATTGTTGAAGGATTGCAATCAGTGACTCCGCCAACACTTTTATGATTCATAATATAAAATATTTTGACTGTTTAAGAGCAAAACAAAACTGCCTATTTAAAAAGCTAGAGGAATGCTAAAAGCTGTGCAGCTTAAAAGCCTGGAAACAGCTTTTTAACATTGCATCAAGAGATGAAATGCTTTTGAAGACCCAACCTCATCCAAGACAGGATGATGAACTGGTGTCTAATGTGAAAGAACAGATAGATACCAAAAATTTTAACCATTATTTAGGTTGGAAGACCAAGAACTCTTTCCTCTATGAATTTCTATTTTCTAGTATCAAGATGAATCACAACAGGTTCTGGCTAGCCTCAGCTGCAAGCTCTGTGCTTCCCTTATAGAGAACCCAACCTGTGTAGACTAAACCCACCATAGACTAAAGTGTCAAAGTTATATAAACTTGATCTAACTTGATAATTGAATGCTATCAGAAGGAAATATGTCAGGACAGTTATTTAGTATTTTTTAACAGTTAAGTGCATTTCCCTTGACAAGGTACAAGAAAAATTTTGTCTTATCACAAAAAAAAAGCTTTTTAAAAGGAACTTGCCTTTTTTTTTCTTGTCAATATCACGCAATAACTAGTTCTTACGGACCTGACACCTTGGCTATTTCCTTTCCCATTCCCTTTCTTTTTGAAAGGAAAAGTGTAGGCTGTCTTTCAACAAAGAAAGAGAAATTTTATTGACAAATGACCACCAATAGATCATATTGATCATACCTTATATATCTATTTTAGATTTCACAGAAATCATAGAAATTTCACAGTTAAATATATTCTTCTTAATCTTTTTTTAAAACATTCACAAAAGGCAAAAAGATTTCCTGTGACACTAGCAACTGCTACTATTATTATGTTTGTAATTCTCTCTGTGCATTTCTCATGTGTAGGATTTTCCTCACCTTCTGCTAGGTACAAGTAAAGGCAGACAGCACAGTGAAGCTAGGCACTATTCTTCCTATGGTGAAGGGCTGGCTAGGGGAAACTGAATCTGCTGAACAATGATGATATAATTATTACATATGTTTGTTCAAATTGGCTGAAATGCCAAGGACCAAAGGGTCTGGATGAGGTATCAGACCCTTCCAGAACATATTAGAACCCATATTCATCTTCTAAGCAGTCACAGATATATGCTGGTGTGGTAGTTACGGTTTATACAGAGTAAGTCAAATCTGATAGCTCAGCTAAAGTTGTGAACAGAGGTATTGCAACTGGACTGTGTTTGAGGAACAGTCTGAAATACAAAAGCAGTACTAAAACTAGGCGAAGGAAAAGGGGAAGGTGATTCAGAGACAAGCAGCCCTACTTATCTAATTTGTTGTACTGCCAGGTAATTTGCTGAATCTTCATCTTCATTTCTACTATGATGTTTAATATTCAGTTGAAATTTCTATAGGTACAATCTCTTTCCAACCGTGGAAAAATCTTCCACTTTTCTAATATTTGTAATTCTTTGTCACTATGGATCATAAAAATCAAGTACTCTCCTACCTACTTCAGGATTTATGGTGTGAAGACTCTATTGTAAAAGATAATGCACATCCTTTAACTGCAATCCCTCTTAAGTTTTTACTTTATTTAGCTTTACATAAGGAAGTTCAACTTACGTGTATACTAGGGACTAAGAACATTTTAAGACATTAGACACTGAACTAATTTTTACTTTAAAATAGTTGAATAAGCAAAGTGAATTGCTTATATTTCTGTAGGAACAGATTCAAGAGAAATGTGTATCTTCTTAGCACTTTCAAAAAAATTATTCTCTTAAATTTTTTTAGAATGCTAAGAAAAAGACACAAATTTTGCTTATGCCTATTACAATTCAGTTGATTGTCATTGCTTCTTCCATAAATAAACCAAAATAACATAAGTGAGCTGATTATGGGTCCCTAAAGATATTAACACTTAAAGTGTACAAGCTCATGTTATGTCAGACCATTAATCTTTTAAAATGTCATATCTTTTGACTTTTATACAATGTGCTTATAAAATGTTCTGATAAAGAATAAATATATCAGCAGTTTAATTCCTTCATTCCTAAAGGCTTTGGAGCGAGTTGCGGTTGGCCAAATGGTAAGTAATGTTGTTTATTTTAACTCTTCAAGATAAATCCTGTTTTTCTCCTTTGAGTAGTATTAGCCCATGACCTTTTATTGAACTTGAGAATTTCTGGAGTTAAAAGCAGTAGTACAGGGTACATCAAATCCTGATAGGTAGCATATGTCATCATGAAATTGTATTTTTATTGCTCTAACTGTACTTAGTGAATCTTAGCTTTTTTGATAATTAAGAGGGAAAAAACACAGCTTTCCATGTAATTGAACAATCGTAGTGTGAGTGATCTACTTCTGTATATTCAGATGCTGCTTACGTTCCACGCAAATATAAATGTATACTTGAAAATTTTAAGACACTAAACTACTCTTCCTAACTTCTTTATGTTGTCTTTCACCAAATATATAAATTTAGTCCAAATGCCTTTCTAATATCCCTGATTCAGATCACTCTATCCAAGTTTTATGTCAACTAATTTAAAAATAGAAATTGTTATTACAAAAGCTTGCATCTGGAAGATCATGATCATTCTCATTTTTTACCTCTGTATTTTTTTGCTGTGAATACCTTACATTATTGTTGTGCAAGTTATCCTTTCTAAATGGTGTACACCAACTGTGCAAATATTAAAAGCCAAGGTTGAAAGACCTCTTCTTCCCATATGTTAAGCCCACTGACCCCAATAGTCTTTCACTGTAGACACTTTTTGCCATGTTTTTTTTAATTAGCATTAACTCTTTTTTATGCATGCAGGTCTTTCATATACAAAGATATGAAGTTTTTAGTATATTATTCTTATGAGCATAGCACTTTCTGCATGGTTCAGACTACACTGTATGATGATTCAAGTAGGTAGTTAGTCCTTTATCTTTAGAACAGTTTTAGGTATTTAAAATGTTACATTTTAGATAGTAGAATATGGATCCAGTCCTTTTTTTCCTCTGTTCTTTTTCCCTCTGCCAACCTTTTACCTTTGAACTTTTACTTCAGAGTTTGGGTTTGTTTTTTCCTCACAGTCATGGTTGTATTATAATCTGACCAAAGATGTAATTTTGATGCAAGAACATTAGTAAATTCTCCTTTTTTAAGGCTGTTATAACTGATTTGAGAGAATACAAGCCAATAATTAGTTAAGGAAGTCAATACTGGTTTTGTTACTCTGGCCATAATTTCATTGCCAACTTTAAATCCTGGCTGTATTTTTTTTTTTTTTTTGCAGCTGCCTACAGCGTCATTATTTTATCGAGCTGTTCTTCAGGTTATTATAGAAGAAATTTATGGTGTCACCAAAAGGTAGGAAGCTCTGAATTCACAGATACTAACTTAATCTGATTCTTTGTCACCTATACTATGAAGAGAAATTATTTCTTAAAAAGAGAAAGGGTGTCAGGACCATATGTATGGTCTGATGAAATTAAAACGTAGTATGCATTTGTTCATTCTAAATTCACATCACAAATCCATTGTCCTTCCTTTACCCAGAGCTGAAGTAGGTCTTCCTTGTTACTGGATGCATGGAGAAAACATACATTCCCCAGAGAACCAATAGCAAATTCACTAAAAAGTATATACAGTCCTAGGCTACCCTGTTTTGCAGAAGTCTGGGCAGCTTTTAATACTGCAAAAGGAAAAAGGGCATTTCCATTTGTGCTGAGAAAAATTACTGAAAACCCAAAGGCTAGTATGGCTGTAAAGGGCTACTCACTACCTGTGTCTATATTAGCAAGTACTGTTCCCTGGTAGGATGGGATTTGAAGAGTGAAACGGTTAGTGTTGTGGACATCCTGACATCCATACTATACTCTTCTGAAGGATTAGTTTGGTCAAAGGTCAAACTCCTGAAAGAAGAAATACTTCTTTTGTTTATTTGAAAATTACATAGAAGATATAACATGTGAAAACACAGTTACTAAGTTGTATAAAACTTGAGACAGATGATAGTGTGTTTTATTTGTTAAAGGAAGTCTAATTTGGAAGAAGTAATTAAGATTATGCTTTTGAAATAAAAGCAGTGCAGGTCTACTTTCAAGCCCTCTAATGTGAGCTGTCACCAGTTACAGTTAAACAGCAATAGCAGCTGATTGCAGTTGAACAGTTTTATTGTTCTGAAGCCTTGTGAGATTGTTTTGCGCTTTTTGAGATGTCAAGTACCTGACTGAGTAACATGTAAGAAACAGATTAAAACAATTAAAAGAATGAACTGTAAGACCTGGAATTTTAAGAATCCATTCTCTTTTTTAAACTACTTGTGTACAGCATAAATCTGGTAAATCTAGTAATCCAATAAATATAGTAAATGTATTTTAAAGCTTTGTTCCTGTTCCTTTTGATTGGTAGGACAGGTGCATGTCTTCCAAGGAATGTTTGAACAGCATAATCTTTTATTAAATACCAGTCAGTGAAAATAAGAATTTTGTTGTTCACACAAGGAAATAAAAATTGTAGGGGAGAAACAAATATTTTTCAACTCAATAACTATACTACAACTCATACAACTGTACAGTTGCTGTATTTCAAAACTTGTTTGGGTATTAGCTAGCTTGTTTAATTTTAGGATAAAAGTGGAAAAAGGAAAATCTGTTACTAACCTAACAGTAGTAGCTGCCCAATGGATTTATTTGCCCCAAATTAAAAATATATAATTTTTATTGTTGGAAGTGTAAAAGTATTCATGTCAATGCTATATTTGCAGTGATCGACATGTTGGAAAAATTTTCTCCAAGTCATCCTCCTTCTTAGACTATGTAAGAAAGTCTTTGAAAAAACTGGAACTAGATGATTCAAAGGTGAGTCACTAAATAGAGAGTACGTGTGAATTCTTACATCCATGTAAATTCTTAATGTAAGCGCCACAGTGCTGCTGTATATGTCTGAACCATTAAGTTGTTTTTGTTTGTATATTGCTGTATAAATATGAAATACTTTAATTTTTGTTGTATTAATAGAGCCAATCCATATTTTATTTTTATGTAATAAAAATTATCGAAACTGGATTGTTTCATTTTGTAGGAAATTGACTTCCAGTTATAACATCTTTGAAAGATACTCTTTTAAAATTACAGTACTCTAATGACTTTATATCATATCAATCTTTTTCTATGTATGGTGTTCATGACCAGAATTTTTGAAAGACTTTCCCTTATCTGTGAAGTTAGTCCTACAAATCTTCTTTGAGCAAAAAAAAAAAAAAGAACACTAGATACTCAATTTTACACATGCAG
Organism: Dromaius novaehollandiae; assembly: GCF_036370855.1. Classification (NCBI taxonomy): domain Eukaryota; kingdom Metazoa; phylum Chordata; class Aves; order Casuariiformes; family Dromaiidae; genus Dromaius; species Dromaius novaehollandiae. Next base: position 41,894,298 of record NC_088098.1, read on the forward strand.
TCATTTAGAGTTAAATACAGCTTTTTTAAAATGCTGAGTCAAGCATGCATGAAGATTTCCTTGCCTTGTTATTTTTAAGTTTAAAGAAGTCCAAAAAAAAGAATAATGAATCACATAGTAAAAGCTTTTTACCCCTTTCTTTCATTTTTTCTGCAGCAGTATTTTCTTGATCTGTTGTTCAGAGGTCTTTTTGAAATGGAAAAGTGTAACATTATAGCAAGATAGACAATTCCATCCGTGCAGCATGTTTCTCATACAATTTTGTTACGAAGGCATTTGCTTTTTTGTTTTAGGCTTTAGACAGTCTCCTTAGATAGCCTTTTAAGACCTCTGGTGCTGCCTCTGTCTATGAAGGGTCTGATACTGTTTTCTTTAAATTAGTAAGTGTTAAGTATAAATAATAGGATTTTTAAATAATTTTGCTATATAAAGAAAATGTTAATACAAATCTGACATTTAAACTTAAAAAATCTTCCAGAGATTTTTTATGTTCCAGAGTGTCTTGAGTACCGTAGTATTTTACAGTACAACTGTTAAATTGGTCAACAGATGGCAACATAACATTAGTCATGGGATATGACTGTGTGAGTCTCAAAACCACAACAGCTCTGTGAGAACATGTTGTGAAATGGAGATGCTAGAGGATATTATGTATGTTACTAAAAAACTTAGTACAAATGATACCAGAAGTAAGATTGGTAAGTATGCTAAATATTTAAGTTGAATATTTTAGTGTCTGGTAAAGCAGTGCTTAAAATCTGTAGTCGAAATGTCAAATCATTTAAAATATGCTAATCACATCAAAGCATGAACTAGGAGAAAAAATGCAAAACAAATAACTGATTAAATGCAAATGATAGTAGAATTGTGCTTACAGCATGAAGAAAAAAGTCTTGTGGCTGAATTTTCACTCTGTTTTAAAGAGATTGTATTTAATTCTGTTTGCAAACTAAGTTATCTGTTTGCTTTTCTGTATAAATAGGCACTAACATCATGCACTTACCCTGAGTGAAAGTAGCTGCTAAAATGGTATCGGCCTAATTTTTTGTGTGATCATCAGAAAGCAATAGTGAATTGTTTGTACAATGATCAGTTTACTAAATTATTGATAAAACTCTGCTGGTAGGACTTCCAGCAGTTTTACATTCTTTTCTTCAAAGCCAGTGAGCATAGAAACTTCGTGTCAATATGTCTGATCTTAGAAGTGCTGCCTTTTGCCAGAAAGGGTCTGGACAAATGCAAGTTGCCCTGAGAAAAACACAACTGTCAACACTGATTCAAGCTGCACATGTTTGTGTGTGGAAGCTAAAGATCTGATTCAAGTATATGCTCACTTATTTGCTTATATTTCTCCCCATCTTCATGTACAGCTGGTTACATACTAAAGACAAGTTTATGCTGATCTAAACATTATTTTTTATTTCTCAGCTATATTCAAATCTGCAGCGATATAAAAACAGTGTTGTTTTGATATTAGTTTGAGGAAGGTTGTTACTGCTCCCTCTGTAGTGGTTCTGACACTGCAGTTTTCATGGTGGAGTCAGCACAATATTGGAGAATGTGTTAAATTCCTTTCTTCAGAAAAAAACACACATAGCTAAAAAAGTGATGAAGCTTAAACACTTGCTCTAAAAGACAACAAAAATCAAAGAGACATTTATGCAGAATTTGTTTTCTAGTTCTGTTTTTAAAATGAACAAAAGAGCAGCTGTACTGCATAGACCAGACGTCTACTCTGTCTCCAACTGTGGCCAAAAGTGGGTGCCCAGGGAAGAATATAAGTAGAGAGGAAGTGTATATGAATGATCCTTACAGAGTAAGCAAAAACATGCCTGTTGTTCACAAAAAAGGAGGCACCCGTTGTCTTCATGCATAAAATTATTTAGATGATAAAAAACAACTAAGTAAACCTTAGTAAAATTGAAAGTGTTCTGTTAATAGTTTCCCAAATATGGAGATAAAATATCCACTACAGAAAACAGAAGGTTAGGGAAAGCAAGAGACACAGTGTGATACAACCACAGAGGACAGTGACAAGAAATTTTCACATGGGTCTCTGTTTTACAGGTAAAAAGTGTTCTTATATTAAAAAGAAATCAGATGCCAGAAAACTTGGAGACATATAAAATATTAATGCAAGTCCTTGGCTATGCTTATCAGAAAATTGAAAGTGTGTTTAATCTCTGCATGATAATAAATGTATTGAAAGGTAAAGGGATAATGACGGTAAGTTTTTAGGAAGGCAAACAGCACATCACTGCCAGAACTTGGTAGCTTGGCATATATGTTATAGTCATGGATGGTTTTGATCAGCGTGGCTGAATCTAAACTAGGGGACATAAACTTCCTTCCAAACTCCTGATTCACAGCGAGCACAACAGCTACTTCCTTTGTGCACAGCAGTGTCTCTGTTCCTGATCAAGGGGTAGCTGTGGCGCAATCCGAGTTTCCCAGTCTGGACAAAGGAGGAGGCAGGATAAAGAGTGTAACTGCATGTAACACCTAACCTGCATTGATACTAATGTAGGTAAATCTATGTCTTTCGCTAAACATGGAACTAATGAAAAATCTTAATGAGGTATAAATATCCCAAAAAGTAAGTTGATTTGTGCTGTACTTTTTCAATAAAAATAGATTGTTTAATCCTGCCAGCTCTTCATACGACTAAGCCCCTCTTTCTCTTTCCTTTGTGAGACTGGCGTAAAGATTGGAGCCTCTTTGCTTATTTGAAATGAGAACCAGGCCCATTATGAAAAGATTGTCAATCAGGAGTAAGTTAGAATGAGGCAAAATAGCTTTTTCTACCAAGAAAAAAGTATTTTTCAATCACCTGGACCATTCATTGTTACACATTACCGTTCAGGGATTGAAGTTTCCCATTATCTTAGCAAAAATAATTTCCTCCATTGTGTGTCTTTTCAATATGGAAGAGCCTGTCAATTGCAGACTAAGCAGAGAGATGTAATTTTTTTTCCTGCCTTTTTGGTACAAAAGCATTCTTTTCACACATTCCTCCACCTCAGTAGTAAAACTGACTCATACACCATGACTACTGAATATATGGCAAAATGTTCTCATTTTAGAGAGCAGAGAGGGCTCTTTTAGTGTGAGCTTGGTGCTTCCTCAGTATGTTTATACTGCTTCTAGCTTCAGAACTAATGGAATTACTGTGTGGGACATGGATGCCAGCACAGGGCTTCAGTAATTGCTGTGGATACACCCTGAGACAGTATTTTATTCCAAGTTGTTTACTTTGTCATAGCTCGTTCTGTTCTTACACAGACCATGTTGAATGGGCAAAGCATTCAGCATTGCTTAGATATGGGTGAAATTATTTCTATTATAAGATTTCTTTTCCCTGTTATTCACTGTTTCACCTGCTGAAATGATCTCCTACTTTAACACATATGTGAGACTCTCACCTTGAGAAAAGAAAGTGTTTATTACTATTCTTTCTCCTAGAGTTGTCCACTCTTAAGCTGTTAGTCTTGCTTCTTTCAGACAGAAATAGTTCCTTCCTCTTGCTGCAGCTCTTCAGCAAAGTGTATTTCAGCTCTCTTTACAGCCTTCTTGTAGACTGATTTAAAAGGAAGCCTTTTTAATAATGCGTTTAGCTACAGATTAGAACAGGAAGTGCTACAAGTGGCATTGCTGTGATAAAACTTGCCACAGCAAAATGTTTTAAATCCTTGTATAAATTAGTTTATACAAACTTTTAATGAATTTCTAGCATCTCTGGAGAAAAAAAGAGAATCTTTTGTTAAATTCCCTTGTGTCCTGTACTTAATGAGATAAATCAGCAAAAGGTCTTTTATAGGGCCTGACTGTAAGGTGAGTTAAGGGAGAAAGTACTTAGAAGGTTAAAGCCTGGATGTGTGGCTGATGGGCTTGGTTGGGATCCACAGGTCCAGCTGGGGGGACATTTCTGTTAATAAGTGAGATCCTTAGCAGGTGGAGCTGTTTAACAAGCAAATGCTGTCCAGAATTCATTTAAAGTGCAAGTCTGGAAATAAGGATAGATTGGTATTTAATGCCACATCTGATGGCAAGAAGATATACAGAGTTGCAAACACTTCTGACATCTGCAAAGAAAAGCTATTAGTCACTTTGATTTCATTTTGTGCTATACTCACACTATGGTTACCTTTATGGGCTAACAACATATAAAGTAGTTACTTTGTCTTAGTCAAAATACTTCACAAATCACTTAACCCTTTCAGATGTAGATCTATGCTGGGGAGATACAACAGCAGTTTCAGAGGTAGGGTCACCTTAAGCTTTCACGTACAATTAGAAGTTTACATGCGAGACAGTGAGTGCGTCTTTGCAGATTTATTTGATTTTGGTTAACTTAGCTTCTCTTCAAGTCTCCTGTGAACAGTGTTTTCCAGTTCTGAACAGTCAAGTGTTTGCACATAACCTGAAATTGCTGGGGTCTTCCCCCTGAAAAAGTCATTTATTTGGCTGATGCCCCGTATAACAACCCAAGATAAGATCTGCAACAATAAACAGTTGGTCAGTGCTGAGTTTCCACAATCCGAGTTTCCTCTAACCTTGACCATACTTCTTAAAAACAGCTGCTGCCCATTTGTTTTCTTCTGATCCTGTGCTTTAGGTGGAGCATCCCACACAGATTTACAGCTATCAGGTCTAAACCAGTGGATCAGTAAAGGGCACTAGACATTTCTGTGAGATGTACCTATCACAACAGCACTTAAATTAATAACAAGTAAGAGGCATATATAGAAAACTGATGTCCTGTAACAAGCTCATTTATCATCTTCAGTAATTTAAACAACTTTGATATTTGATATATTATGTCTAGCAACTTTAGTCCAAAAAGTATTCTGAAGCCTTGATTTAGCTGTTTGGCTAAATTTAGATGTAAGTACTGTCATTCTATATATTTTACAAAGGTTATGTATTCATAAGTATATTCAGTTAAACAAATGTGTTAGTACTTTCTTTCTCTACAGTAACCAAGACTTTTTGGTTTATATTTTTATACATATGGTTTATAATTATATATACATTCTGGCTTATATTTTTATAAGATTTTCTGAAATGATTACATGTCATTCATTAATAAGCTAATCCTTTTCCTATAGTAACTCCAGATTATTTAATTTTGAATAGTAAAACTGATGGATAATACTGAAATCAGAATTTTTCTAAAATACAATGATAGGTTATTTTTGTCAGACAAAATTATATAAATTGTTTTCTGATGTCTTTGGACACTTTCTGTATAGCTAATGTGTATATCTGATATATTTCATATGCAGTAGTGACTTTCTTTAAAGCAGTGATTCTTTTTAAGAAAACTAGTAAAAGAGCATGCATATGTGACTTCATTTTGATGAAGCAAACACATAATAGTAACATTAACATACTTTTTAAGTCTGAAGATCAAATAACTGAGCCAAGTGATCTTTCAGTGCTATTAAGTAACTAATTGTTAATCACATTTTTAATAAGATACTAATAAAACAATTCTGTTGATTTTGTAAAATAAAATAAGGATATATTAATTTAAAAAAATAAGTATTTTTACACTTGGAGCATAAATGTGTACGTGTATTTCAAGTTTCTCATGATTTATCACTATTTTAGAACTGAAATTTTAATATATGCATTTCCCTTTCCTAATTGCTCAGATGGCAGATTGAACATGGATTGAAGAGGTGCCTTCTCATATTTTAAGATAAGCCGGTTATTCATGTTAGCTAAATCTATATTTAATATATTGGGCTTTGTCTTGAATAAATTTTCAGCAGACATAGGTTATGCTATGCCTGCTTGAATTTATTTATATGATAATAATGCTCTTTTTAAAATTAATACAAAAATAGTTCCAATTTGCTGTGTTCAGACTCCTGTAGTATTAGATGGAAACACTTAAACTAAAACACTGTACAGCCAAGAATTTAAAGATGAGACTTCCAGAGACTCCTAAGAGAATTGGATGTCCTGACCTCATGTTCTGTGAAGATGCCGTGTTATAACTGTATCTTGCAGATAGCTTCCCTATGAGTGGCTAGGAAAGTGTTTGGAAACTCCTTACGAGCATTCTTGGGATTCATCTGTAAGATCATATTTTCCTCCTCTGCAGAAAAAAAAAAGGGGTCATCTGACAAGGCTTTAAGAATTTTGTGGTCTCTCTGAGGAACATGTTAGTGGAGGCTCTGTCCCTCCATGGTGCCTCTCAGTCCATCCTTGTGTCATGAGCTGTCCTGCTAATTCTCTAACCATGATCTGTTCATGTAATAATGAGTAGTCCTTGAGGATATTACGTCCTGTATCCACATCTGTGCTACCCATACAACTATCATTTGTGATTTATCATGTATCTTTCTTAGTTTGGTCTTACAACAGCTGCAGCTCTTTGGGTATAAAGATGAACAAGGAAGATGAGCTGACTTCCTGTAGGTTTCTGATATGGATATGCATTTGATATGGTATGCATTTAATAAAAAAAAGTTCTTCAGTTGTTCTAATGATCTTCAGATTCATTGAACTTGAACACATCTATGTCAAAGTGTGTTACACAGAATATTTTGTTTCTTCATTGTTTTAAAGCATGTAATTAGGAGACACTGTGCTCCGTAAACATCATTGACGAGCAGCATTGCAGTTAAATGAACAGTGAGCCTAGGACAAAATAAAAGGCCTCTATCCCTATGGAGCTTATCAGAATAAGCTTTATTATGGTATTTAGGAAGCTACATAGGAAATCATTTAAGTTCCACAGAAATTTTGAAGGATGGGATTTTGGTGCATCTCCAACAAGTTTCTCATTCAGTAATTCAGATTACTTCTTTTTTTTTTTCTCTCTTCAAAATGAACAGAAATTCCAAAAGCTGAAAATGAAACTGTTTATTTTTATGTATCATTTATGTTTTTCATTTTTTAAAAACAATATACCTAGGAAATTCCATCCTTCCTAGAAAATGCTTAATAAGGTTTCCATAGCCATGTCAGAATGTGTTAATATAATAAACACATCTTTACTTCTACCTTTAATATATATGTTATTTTCTAATTTTTGCAGAAAAAGTTGTTTTCCACATGAATTTCTGTTTTACTTACTTCACAAGATTTTGACTGAAGAAGCGTGACATTCTCTAAGCTTGTGCCATGGGAATAGCTGAATGATGAATTTCTAGGTTTAAATTCAGCTGTTATAAGAACTCTTTAATCAGATTTTCTTAAATTTCCGGAATTCAAATGGATGAATATATTACTCAGAATTCTGAAAATATTCATCTGTAATATTCCTCAATTTCAAAAAATTGAAGTAGATTCTTCGTGGGAGTCTTAACTACAGAATTACTAATGGTAAATTTATAATTTTAGTGTGATGTGTTATTTGAGATACTGCCTGACTAAATCAATTTTATTTTCAAGTACATCATTTGAAAGAATGCTAAATACCACTAAAATGTCTTCTGAGCACTTGGTGGGTATCTGTAAAGATTTTTTTTTTATTATTTCTATCTGCTGAATTGCATTAAAAGAAGTTACTTTTTTGGTAGTCAAATATTATAAAGGCCTCACAGCTGCCATTCTGAAAGGAGTGTGACTGGCTATTTTGCTGTGATAAAGCATTTAGGAGCAACCCCCACTCTTTTTTGACCTAGACATTTGCCAGTGCCTCTTAAAACATCACTGTGCTGTGTTCTGTTTTGAAGGTAGTAAAATGTCCGCCTTGACCTAATATGTTAGACTCCTCCCCTCTTTAATCTTCCCAAACCATAGCACTTGTAGGAAGTCATCGCAGGGCTATACTGGAAGAGAGGAACATAGCTTTTGTAATTGGTGACACAGAAAAACTGTGTCACCTGTCCTTTGGAAACAGCACTGGATCTTTCTAAGCTTTTGTACATCGCATAGTACATACTGTTTCCATACCTGCTAGAAATTTCTAGTACTAATGTAATATGGAGCAATGTTGTGTTGAATGAAGAAGAAAAGAAATCAGTCATGATTTTGGTCAGGGTGTAATACAGGACAATTCTTTACAGCCTCTTTTTTCAATGAGACAGTGAAGACGACATTAGGTAAATGGAGATGCGCTTCTCTTAGCTGAGCAAAGAGTGCCACTTGATTCGTAATGTCTCCTCAGCAACAAGGGGTGGAATATTATAAAATGCAGTTGGCAGATGAATGGAAATAAGAGGAAAAATCATATTCTGTGGCTTAATTTTACTGTTATTTTTAAAAGTGTGGAAGAGCCACACATTTAGGATTGGGAAACTGTCAGTAGTGCAGTTGCATAATGCATTAAGACGTGAACTAACTTGAATTTATAAAACTCTCCTTAGGAAAAAAAAAAGAGAACTTTTGCAGAGACAAGAAAAGTTTACTTTCAAGGGGTCTTGATGCCCAACCTTCCCCGAATTCAGTATCCAGATCTTTAAATGACAGTGTACACCTCAAACTGTAAAGGTCAGTAGTTAGGGAATTATTTAATGAAGGCTCAGGTAGCACTGGTACTGCAGTGTGTAAAATGTATGTGCAGCAATACTGTTTTGAAATATAATTGTTTTTCAAACAAATAAAGTACTTATCACTGTTACGGTAATATAACATTTCAGTCTGAGAAGGAATTTGAAGAGATTTGACTTTTACATCAATTAGAAACAATTATAAATAATAAGATTGCATTCATCTGAAACACATTTTAAATGATGTTCTAAATCGACTTAAGTCCTGTTACATTATCTGAGAAACAGGAATACTTTTGTAGCTATCTTAGTCAAAGGAAAATTGTAAGAAGTTGCTGTCTGGTATGGTCTCATAAGCTTTTTAAACCGATCTAAGCAAATGCTGCTGCTAAAAGGGTTTCCTTATCTTGTACTGATGCTAGTTTTCATGCTAGTGCTGGTAGAAGAAAGGGGAGGAAACTCAGAAATGTGCCATCAGTGCAGGGGATGGCAGTCACTTTTAAGCAGCAAAGAATAATTACACCTGCTTAAGCTGCCTGTGGAACAGCATCCTTAGGCTCTGGCTCTCCCTTGTAGGGAGTGTGCAGTGCTGGGCAGTACAAAGACACTTTCATTCAGCCAAAATGTTCTTAATCTGGAGAAAGACTTAGCTCTGAAAAAATATTCTCTGGCCAAGTTCTAAGTGTGACATTACCAGTTCTCACCTTCTGCCTGTGTGTTTTCTTTTCAGCCTGTACTCAAGCAGTATGTTTATGGGACTGCGTCTAACTCGGGTGTGCTTAGACATCTTATTTGCTCCCAAGGCTCTCTTGACAGTCTCATAGTGTTTGTAACAAGTGAGTAAGGTCTGTGATATAGTTTTGGTGCCACCTTCAGCATATGGTATAGTTATAACTAGGACAGCAGAGACCTTACTGCCTCCTAGTTCCTCTTTGTTGTTTTGGCTATTTTAGTCACCAAACCAATCCACAACAAAATTAGCTTAAAGGAAAGCATACACCATCTTCACAGTCCAAAGGGATGTGGTGTTTGTGCTTACAATCCAGTAAAGCCTGGGTGACATTGTAGCTAAATCTGCAAAGAAATACTGGCCAGTGCCTCTTTGGATATTCTGAAGCTTACTTGAATATCAGTAGCAGCTACCCTTTTCATGCCGTTTTCTAAAAAAGTTCTTCTTATGGACACATTCTCTTTTTTTCAGATGATCTGTTGTATTGAATTGGGTCACCCACCAAACTTGCAACTGAGGTACAGTTTGGAATATTACCTAATTATCCACAATAGCCGGATGCATTTAGTCAGAGTGTGTCAAGCAAGAGGGGAGTAGTAAGGCATTTGGGCCCAGTACTTGAGTATGGCAGCATCCAGGAGACAATTTTTGACCCAGTGTTTTGTTTGTGAAACATTTCACAGTTTGTTCTGTTTTAGTTGAATGCCTCATGTTGAAAAAGGGAGAACACAACGCATGAAAAAGCAGAAAGGTTTTATGTTCATATTTTCACAAATAAAGATCTTTATATTTTAATTCCAAATAACCTGTAATATCAAAACTCTGTTGTACTAAAACCTTTTTAATTCTCAGCAGAAGTGGAGAGCTCATAAGGCAGAGATCAAATAAAGTATTTTTTCATCACATGATTAATATATTTTAATTGGTTTGGCTTTTTGGAGAGGAAGAGAAAAAACCTTGCTCAGATATTTGCACAGCTTTAATGAAAATAAAATGGCAACAAGACCAAATGTGTCAGTACATTAGTACGACTAGATCTGTTATGGAAGCCTCCATAGTAGTAAAAGTACTTTCTAGATTGAAAAGAATACAATTGACAGAACACAAAAGCTCTAACCCATCCCCTTGTTTTAAGGCAGAATTAGAATTTTCTGTCATTCCTGAAAAATATTTGTCTTATCTTCTTAAAGCTTCCTGTGATGAAGACCCACAACCCCCAGTCTTCAGTTAACCTTCCAAAGAGAAAGTTTCTTCAAATCTGTGACTGGAATTTTTTTTTGCTGTGATGCAAGCCTATTAGTTCTTACCCTATCCACTGTAGGCAAGAACAAACTGTTCCCTGCCTCTTTGTGGCAGCCTTTTAAATACTGTTATACCCACTCTCAGTTATCGCTTCTTTAGCCTAATCAGTTCCAGTTCTCTCAATCTTTCTTCACAGGTCATGTTTTCTAGATGTCTGACCATTCTCTTTACTCTCTCAGGGCTCTTTCAGATAGTTTATGTCTTTCTTTGAAATCCATTGCCCAAAATACAATATTCCAGCTAGAGCTTTACTACTGCCAAACAGAGTTGAAGGATTGCTTCCTATGCTTTGCAGGCTGTTCTCCTGTACGTGTTGCAGTATGATGATTGCTTTTTTTTGCATTAGCACAACTTTGACTCTCACTCAGCTTGTGATCTGTTATATCACCCAGACCATCATTTGGTGTTCCTCATCCTGAACAGTTGATTATTTCTGTGCAAGCGTAGTCCCTCCTGCATTTTCCTATAGCATTTCAAACTTTTTTCCCAAGCAATTCTCCAATTTCAGAGTATTATTCTAAGTTCTAGCAATGTCCTCCAGTTGCATATTTGTAGCTTTACTCACTTTAACCTAAACCTTGTTTCCTAAATTTGCTTATGAAATTATTATGTGAAATGGTGTCAAAAGTCTTACTGAAGTCAAAATGTATGACAGTCTTTTGTTTTTCCCTATCGTGAATCCTTTTTCCCTTCTTACAGCCAAACTGGTTTGACGTTGTGTGATTTGTTCTTGACAGACTTATGTTGACTATTACTCATCTGCTTAACATTCAGTGTTTTTAAATACTTTGAGTAATTGTTCTGTTTTTTTTCCATGCATTGAATTTGAACTGAGTGGCTTATAATGAACCAACTCCTTTCTCATTACACTTCTGAAGTCAGGCATGCACCTACTAGTCAGAACTGTGGATAGCCGAAGGGTAGAGACATCAAAGTTTATAAGAACTGGAAAATGTGGCCCTGCTGCCCTATGGAGAACATGCGCTGTGAACAGCACTGATGGTCATAACTCTAGCTGCCTGCTATGGCACAATGGCCTCGAAGGCCTGAAGGGGAAGGTGCATTTGGTTTTGTCAAGCTCTTGAACTGCCTTTGCATCAAATTCGGCCTACAGTTATAGTGGCAGTGGTGGTAACGTTGCATCAGATAATTTGGAAAAGAAGAGAGAAACATGTAGTGGTGCAAGGTCAGTAGAGAAAGTTTTCATTCAAATGTTGGTGGGTAATTTGAGGCACAGAGAAACTAAGTATTATTTCCAGAATCTGACAGCAGGTTTTGCAGTGCGAAATACCATCCAGGAGTCCTGACAAGCATGTTACTCTGGCATGAGTCTCCACTCCTCAGCTATTTAGCAAAATCTCTTGGGCTTTGGGGAAGGGAGGCAGGTTGAGATATATGGGAAAGGAAATGAGAATGTTATCTCCGCTTTAGTGGGTAATACTCATTTAAGAATGGTTAGAGCTTTCTGAATAATGAATATATTTCAATAATTCATGTCAGGGTAAAATGCTGTCTGAAGAACAGGTATTGTAAACGACAACTGAGAAATTGTTTTAGGAAAATTATTATAAACCTTAGGAAAGTGCTAATTTCAAAAATAGTACACAGATTTCATTTTGGAGTGTGACTTCCAATTAGTAAAAAAAAAAATTCATTTTAAAATTGTCTCGAAAAAGTAACTGGAACAATTCTGATATCTTTTTTTTTTTAATGCCTTGCAGCTCCCAGACAGCTGTATAATGGATTACTATGAAAAATACAAGCACAGAATGAATGAGCTCGAAGCATTTAATATGGTAAAAATCATAGGATTAATACCATTACCTTGTACATATGTGCTAGTCTAGAACAAAGCCCTGTTAAGTTTTATGTGGAGGTGGACTGTCTTACACTGTGGTATGCAATCTCAAAAACAAAGCCGCTCCCCCCCTGCTCCGAACTTGGAGCATATCCTATTGCAAAACTATATTAGGTGTTAGTAAAATAATAAAGAGAACACATGGAAGATTCTTTTTCAAGAGGGACTATTACCCTGAAAAATGAAATGTTAGTCTCCTTTTAAATCTAGACTGGTCTCCATGCAGTTATTTCATAAAAATTCTTTTTATTAAAATTCATTATTTCCCTCTTTAAAATTATTCTGCTTCATATAATATCTTTTTCTTGTTGGACAGTGCCTCAAAGCCAACTAAACAACATCGTTTCCTAGCTTTATGACATTCTGTGTATTTTTGATCTTTAATATAATCTGTTTTGAAGATGTCCATCCCACAGGGAAAATTGGCAAGGTGACATTTGTACAACAAATTCACTAGAAAATGATTGACCTTCCTGGAATTGCTTTGTGGAAATGTAGCCATTTAGAAATCTGTTGGCTGTCTTTCCTAAAATCATAAGCGTCTAATTTTTCAGTTGAAGGTTGTTCTGGCTCCCTGCATAGAAGTTTTGATACTTCTGGATCGCCTCTGCTACCTCAAGGAGCAGGTATTTTTGCATTATATTTTATGATACCTAAAGGCTACATCAGTGAGATGAGACTATTTCAGCCAATTTATTACTGTGCAGGCCAAAAGTTTCTGTTGCAGAATTATTATTCTCATCATATTTGCAAAAGCGTAAGTATTTATTCATTTTAGTATAAACATATGCCCAGCAGATGTTTTTATTTTCAGTGTAGCAGCAACAGTAAAGTTTATGTTCTTTTAATTGTACAGTAATTACTAGTCATAGACAGTAAAAAAATAAATATGCAACAAATCTCAATTTATACAACATATTTGGAGATTTAATAATTTAAAGGAATATTGGAAATTCTAAACAAACATGGTGATGTGCATGTTAGAGCTTCTAAAGAATATGTTTTAGAATGCGTACTTCAGGAAATTTTGAATTAGATCCAAAATGCTCATGAGTGCTTTTTATTGTTTCTTAATTAAGGTCTATGGTGAGAGAGGGTGCACTTTCTCCAACTGTATGGGTCAACTGAGGTACATTTGACTAACATACAGCCTGGATATATTTTACAAGTAGAGACCTGGGATGTAGTAAGCAAGTGCTACCACATTTACTCTGTAATGATTTATGTATTACAGTGTTTTTGCGAACACTAATTTTGAGCTTGGCGTGATTAACTCAGAAGCAACAATCATACCTTCTCTGCACCAGTAAATATTTTTCCGACAAGTTATAATTCATTAGAAGGAAATGGTAGTGTCTTGTAGCTTCTGCTCAGGACCATGGTCAAAAGAAAATTTAAAAATAAATTTTAAACCCATTCATGTGAAAAGCTCTGTTTTTCCACTATAAACCTTTCATTTTAACATCTCCATTTTATCATAAGTAAAAATTCACTTTATTTTCTGGCATAGTGGACTTGGAACAAATGAATTGTAGTAAATACATGCTTTTGTTCTAGCTGGTATTTTTACAGAAAGGCAATCTGAAATATTTAAGTAATGATGTATTTTCCCAATTGCCAACCAGCTATAAATCACATAGAGATCTGTATGTTTTCCAAGACAGAAGATCAGACTTGCTGCATTTAGCACTAATTTACCTTTTCTAAATGTACTATACGCCTAGATTTAATCTTGTACTTGATTAGGAAGAAAAAATAGAAATGATAAAAGCCATATGTAACATGAACACCAAATCCAGCTGGCCTTATTCATTTTAGGACCGTTAATTAGCTTCAGTAGTTGTATGTGCTGCATAAAATGAGTTGGACTTGATCCTTAATTTCTTTGCTTCTCCTTCACTGAAAAAAGCTTTATTAATGATGGAGGTGGTAAGCTGTCACCTGATAGTACCAAAAATATTTTAATGACTTTAAAATATATAGTGTTTTGGGTTTTGTTTGTTCACAACAAAGCTTTCAGTAATTTTGTTATTAGATAAGTGTTTTTCCTCCTTTGAATTAAGGATAATATTGTTTTACAATTTCATATTTGAAAATGTGGACATACTGCCATATCCTAACTTTTAAGTCAAACACATTTTTATGTACATCAATCATGTATCATTTTACAGGACAACATTGCTTGGTCCGGACTTGTGAAGTTATTTGATCCCGTGAAATCCCCCAGATGCTATGCAGTTATTGCTCTGAAGAAACAGTCATGTTTTTAAGTAGAAGCAAACTACAGATAGGTTGAAATCTCTGAACTGATACTGCTATTTCCTCACTTTTTTTCTGTTATTTTTAAGTGATTCCTCAAGTATGCTGGTGCATTTGGAAACTGTTGACTTTATATCTGCAAAAATAAAAAATGTAATGCCTCCATGAATCATGAGAAATAAATAGTGAGCTGTAGCTCCTTTATAAATACCACTGCTTCCTTATGTCAGTTATTAAATAAAGTTAAAGATCTGATTTTATTATAAAAGTTATGACCCATATTATGTGATCAGTGTTTAATGTTTCTTCCTTTTAAGGCATTATAGTTATGTATTCGCATCCCTTCTCTTGGTAATTTCTTCTTTTAATTGCAAGATCAGTGTTCCGTATACCTTCTCAGTTTCTACCAGTGGCTGGCATCAGCTGTCTCAGACTAGCCTTGCCTTTAAAGTCTTTTCTGGATTCAGATTCTGCGTAGTTTAGAAAGATAATTAACCTGTAGTGTAGACAGGAGGTGGTTAAACTAAATGAGATCTTTGTACTTCCCTGTTCTCCACCGTCATCAGGACCAGCTTTCTTATGCAGCAGCCTAGAAGAGCCTAGGGCTTTTCTCATGCCAGATAGTAAATATCCCCAACAAGTGGTTTTGTCTTAACCTCTTCTTCCTTCAGGCGTGTTCCTGACGCACTTAGTCACTGGTCATGCTGAAAGAAACAACTGTGTGTGCTCCAGTTGACTGGGAAATTTTCCAGTGTTTAAGAATCAGCTGCTCTGCTGGGTTTCATGCTGTAATCCCCGGGTTATATTAGAAAGCTATGATCTGGCCCAAATGTGTTGGGTATAAATACTTGGGTGCCCAAGTGAGTTGTAACTCTCTCTGTAGTTTCTGCTTGGCAGAAGTGAATTCAGGAATGGGAAACTTCTTTGTTGATGCATTTACTTCAATGGGTTGCCTCCTTAAACTGCAGATGTTGCATCAATGTTAAAAAGAGAAAAATTTCCAAGTCACAGTGCTTTTATTAGAATTGTCCAGTGAATATAAAGCATAATTAACTTCCAGTGCACAGAAAAAAAGGACAACAAATGAATAATAGAATACAACATAAAAGAAGGAAAGGGGAGAATGGAACTTTAGTGGTCAGGAGATCAGACTAACAGAAAACATGTTAATATTATTTGTATAGTGGGACTGAAGTGGATGGTGATAATCATGGAAATCAGACTGAGATTCATATCTGAGTAGAAACAAATTTTATTCAGTTTCAGTCTGCGAAATATATTGAGAGCTTGTGAACAGGGATATTCAAGAAAATAAAGTAAGGTATCTTCCTAACAAGCCACATCTTTCTTGATGTGTTCATTTGGAAGAATATTTTTTTGGTGGTGTAAGTTCACTGCCTTCTGTTTCAGGGCTCGCAGTCCTTGTTAGGTGCATGGATCCAGTATGAGCTTCTCACATTTGTTTAGTCTCAGCAGGTTCAGTCTTTAGAGCTGCTGAACACCTGCAGTAGCCATGGAAGCTAACAGCAGTTGCAGGTGCTCACAGCATCTCAGGAGCAGAGCTAAGAAAAGAAAATGGGGCATTCCATATGTGAGACTTTTTGTTATGCAGGGAGGACTAAGCAAACTAACAAGTTTCGTTTCCCAGAAGAGGAATCAAAAGAAATGCAAGACTCTTCTTAACCTTTAAGCATTTGGCAGGGAAAAAAATAGCATCTGATATAAGGAGATAATCTAAAATAAATAATGTAAAAGTATAAATAATGTAAACATACAGAAAATGTAAGAAAATCATGTTTTACTATATTATGGTCTGCTAAGGCATGATGTCTATTAGTGAAATCTTAAAATGTTGTCATTCCAATCTTGTGTGCTGTTACAAAAAATATTTGGGGCTGAAAGTGACTTTTTTCTGTCATGAGTTGATTCTTCTGCTTTTTCAGACCAAATACTCAAAACTGGGCAGATACGACACCCAAATATTCAATATTCACTGAAAGCAGGGGCTTAAAAGTACCCTGTTTTGACCGAAAGGCATTAGATTCAGTAAGCCTCGCCTGGTTTACTTTGAACACAGTCCAAATTGCATAGTACATATAGAATATAGCTAATTTTGTGCAATATTTTAATGTGTATAACTCTATCTAAATTCCAAGTTACATTCTTACTACTATTTTAAGAGGACATTTGAAACAGTTTAGAATAACAAACACATCTCTAGGATTAGCCCAAGTGCTTTTCCACTGATTCGAAAAGGTCTGAATAAATTTGCAGACCCCTCCAGCCCCAGCAACTTCTCAGGCTTTTTCAGTACTCATGCACTCTGTAATCTGTGCAGGCAAAGACAGAGGCAACGTGCTTCTTAGAATAATAACTATGAAGAGGGGTTTGCATTCGGCAAAGTCAGTTGCTGTCTGCTCTCAAAGGTGTTTTGAAGCTTTAGATGCCTGAATACCTATGAGATACTGTTTACGTAATGGAAGAATCTTTCACGGTAACCAAGATGAATCAAACAATTTTTCATCGTGGTTATTGCCAGAAATTCTTCCATAACGTAAACAGTATCCTAAATATGATCATGTCTTTTGACAGAAAAGAATCCTTATTTTCTTTCACTGTGGCAGTGAGCTATGTACCCAGATACATCCTTTAAGGGATACTGAATATACCTGTTTTTCCTCAGGTGTTTGCCTGATATTCTGTTCATGGCATACTGATGCTTTCTACAGCAGGCTTGAAGTGTTTTATTTATGCTTCTTAGGGCTGCAGCATATTCTTGGAAGAACAAGAGGATGTGCATAGTACGTGTACAATCTTAATATGCAAGAGTACATTGGAACCCCTAGATCTCCAAGCCTGCAAGCCTGCTTTTGTGTCAGTAAACTTTAATTCTGCAGATCTGATTCATGCCTTAGAGCATCATCTCATTAAAAAAAATAAAAATAAATAAAAAAAATTACACTGTTCTAGTTTCTGGAATTTTAGTTTCAAGTTTGTTGTCATTAATTTAACTTTTTTTAATTAGAAATTATTTTCTCCATTGACGTTATTCATTGAATTACAGTTAAAATAATGACTATCTGTTTGGTGTTAAGATGCTTTTGCTGTGTCACGATGTATTTAATATCTTTAGACTCAGGATCTGTATGTCCTATGATGGCTTAAAATCTAAACAGGGTAAACATGCTAAATATATCTGTCTTGGGGACAGCTGTATGCCTTGTTGATTACTGAGTGCTCTTTCCTATCATTACTTGTTGGCTCAGATATACTTTATTCCTAAAAAACATTCATAAATGTGTCATTATGTTGCTGGAGATCACTGATACTAAGGGCAGGTGGTAAGAAAGGACCAGCACCAGGAAAGCCTTCCCTGCTTAGGAGTGGAATAACAACTGAGTGCAGTGCTTTGAACTTCCCTTTCTCTGAGAATTTGCTCAATACCCAGTATTTGTTAGTACAGTATCTTTAAATCTCTTTATCCTAAGTGTCTTATCATTCTTACTGTTATATATGCTCATTCTTAGTGATATGTGTATCCCAGGGCTCTGAAAGCAGTGAAATCCATGCTAGACCTAGGAAGCATGAAGAATTTTCAGAGTTCATAATCAATTCAGAGCAGCAGTATGGGTGTCCAAGCATATTAATTGGCCACCTTACACTTAGAACTGTGACTTCAGCTTCCTTCTTTTGTTGCTGAGATCTGTTCAAGTTTTGTAGTTTTCAGGATTCCCACGCTTGCTGCTAGGTGGCAACATGCCCTAATTCTCTGGGATCCGGCTGCTCTTTCCTCGCCATGTTCACCTGAAATAACCAGCTCAGTTTGGTGGTTCTAAATTCTTCACCTCCAAGCAACTGCTGAATAAGCCTTAGTTAGCTGCTTTGCATTTGCTTATCCATGACTGTTATCTTTGTCAATGTTGTATTTCAGAATACCCCGAGAAGAGGAATAAAACCCTTCCTAGGTTTAGGACACCACGAAGAAGTTGCCATTGTTATGCTTCTTGCAGTTTTCTCTCTTAAATCCTTGAAATTAATGCCTGGAGATCAGACAGATTAGTAACTGACAGACAGCCTGAGAGGCACAGGGTATTAAAAAAAAATACTGTGCGCAATATCTTATTTCTCTTCAGGATTCATTTTAGATTCAAGAGCTCTGAGGCATTTTCGTCACAGAAGTTTCAGTGCACAGCATTAAACTCAAACCTCCAAGGAAAGCCACCAACATAATGAAGATCTGCCTCAAACTGTTACAACATGCTGTTGTACACCAATCTTTCTAGTATTCACCTGCATCTTTCTCAAGGCTGTCTGTTCTGTCTGTATCAAACCGGAGAGAAATAAATAGACACTTATCTCACCATCCTATTGATGCTATGAAATCTGCAAAAAAAGACACTGTGCTCTCTGCTTTGTTTGTGTTAAAAGGCAACAAAACTCTTAAAAGTCCTGGATTCTGAAGATTACCAATGAAATTTAGAAGAAATTGAACTTGTACCACATTAGTGTATTCTTGAGTGGGAGAGCACAATATATTGTAGATCACATCAAAGGGCACACTGTTTGCCAGAATTTCCTAAACTCACGAACACAAGACACATAAGCAAGATTATGTGGACAAAATATCACAAAGCTTTGCAATTACCACGTAACCATTCCTTATAAACTGTAGGAAGACAAATCATCTAATTCCATGGAAACACCCAACAGGAAAGCATGAACTTTCAGCAAGTAGACAAGACATTCAGATTTTAAACTTGCCTAACAATCTAGGAACTAGCTGCAAAAGTGAAAAATCCTTTTCGGTGACAATCTGATATACTGTTCACCCCAAGAAATTGATCCGTTTTCTACTTAATATTTATTTTATACCTGTTGTATAATCTGTAGTTTCAGTCTATGCTTGGCTTTTGATTTTTTATATGTTTAGGATTAAATTGTCTCCTTTTGGCCTTTTGGAATTATAGTGGCTGTATACACTAAGCAAGGACTTACTATTTGCTCTTGTATAGGACTTGTTGTCCTAATAAGATACAACTGTTTAATATCTTTGTTTAAAATTAACAAAGACTGTTCAAAAGCAAAATGCCATTTCTAAATTTAACGCTACATTATCTGTGGAGTAAAAAGATGATTCATTCGAAACCTGTGCAAACTTTTAACTTCTCGTGGTAAAGTTCTCAGTTTTATGTCGGTTTTTCTCTTTGCATCTGGACCAGGAGGAACTTTTTCCTGTTGATAAAGATGTTGTCAGGGCAGCTGGCATTGGGTTTCACACGGAATATATCACGAAAATCAAAATGCATTAAATCTACTAAGCCAACAAATCAGATTGTTAGACTGAAGCTCAGACTGCCTTAACACACAAGCTGTCAACTCTTTCATGAATCACTGATGAAAAGAGCAAAGTTGTGTGCTTGCTGAATGACTTGATAATGTCTGGCACCAAAAGAGGAAATTCCCAATCAGAAGAAGCAGTGATCACCTCTTCTGATTACTTAAACCTTCAGAAACAATAATTAATACGCACAGTTATAAATCTACATTGTTTATTACACCTCCTATTATTAGTCATGAATGAAGACTGACAGTAGAAGCAGCCATGCTGTTTCTCAACTATAAATCCTAAATTCACTTGTTAGTCTTAGAAAGGCTGAAGTCATCAAGAGGACACACAGATGTTAAGAAGTGTAGAATGAGCTGTACATTACTTGGATTAATGTGCCAGTTGCTAACCTTTTAAAACTCTAAGGCGTGGATATCGGTTCAAAGAACACAACTCACAAAATGCTCAATGGACAGCACATAAATCAAGTTTTATTAATTTTAAGCTCTTCAGTGGTTGTTTATTGGCAGACTAATAATTAGCTAGCAAAGGTTATAGGGATGATTTCAGCAAAATTGTTGCTATGCTGTTTGTGATTAAAATTTATAAATAAAAACAATTAAAAATGTAAACCCTTACTTTCCTAGAGATCTTAGTTTTGATTTGAGAATATGAAGAGCAGTACAGAATCACGTACTGAAAATGTATATTAGTCAGATCATTCTTAGATTGGTCCTTGATTTAGCTAAAGATTTTCTGGCCAGCAAGAGCTTTGGAGAATTGCTCATTTGCTTTCTTCAAAGTTATTTGGTCACATTTCTGTAGTGACACTGAACTTGGCGTTTAATAAGCAGAATTTAATTGAGTTCATTTATAAAAAGAAGGTATTCAGGGAAGGAACTTTGAGAAGCACCACTGTGCATGTGCTTATCCTCAGACACAATATTGCAGAAGTAAGAGAAAATTTAAAAAGTAGATCTAAGAGGTGATTTTAGAAAAGGATTCACCTAGTGCTGATTAATCACATGGATCAAGATTAATGTCATTTACCTAAACACCAATTGTTGAAATCATGAGTTATCTGGAGGAAAAAAAAAAAAAAGATTCTCTCCTAAATTAGAATTTAAAGAGCATTAAAATTGAAATCATCACTTTTCTCAAGACGCCTGCATCCTTTGAATATTTGTTGTGTGTCTATAGAGAAAAGGGGGACAATTCCAAGCATTCAGCACTATACAATACCACAAAAAGTCCATAGACAAAACATTAACAAATATTAATAGGAAACAATCTGTTAGAGACGCTTACGTAGTGAAGACCTAGGTCATCTTCATTTGAGTCAATGGCAAATTTCTGTTGATTTCCATGGGAGCAGGCTTGGATTCAAAGGTATTTGTTAAAGACAAACAGTGGGGACAATCAAATATCTTTCACACAAAGCAAGTTAAAAATTTACATTTGCGAAAGCAAAGCAATTGTGTTCACTTCCTTTTCTATGTGTTTTGAAGTTGAGCAATGTATAAATTTTTGTGAACTCTGGTTCATCATTGAAATCTTCCTGATACAGAGTAAGAGAATGTTGAAATGGCTTTTTGTTTATTTTTTATTTCAGATAATAGCTTTTTAATGCATTAAAACGGTCAGTATTTTCTTTTCTCTGCTCAGTGGTCCTTTAACAAGGAGAGCACTGATTACAGTAATGCAGAGTTAAATGGCACTCATTGTTCCTAAGAATAACTTGCCTGAAAAGGCAAGTGTCACAGCCTGTACTTTCACTGAGCCAATGGCAAAATTCCCATGAACTCTGTTATAACTGTTCTGATGAATAAGGAAAGTAAGACTGAGCCCTAGTTCTTCAGAAAGCAACATTTGCCACAGTAATGTAACAGAATTTCTTGATAGCAAGATTACACTGTACACCTATATTTCTCTTCCTTTATCTTCCTCTGTGCAGAAATGTTGTTAAACATCATAAAACTAAGAAATGAATTTATATAAATGGCATATTTCCCCAATTAACCACCTCTGTCAGTGCTTTGCAGGCAGTGCATCCCTTATTCATGGACTATATGTTAGAAAAAAGTTAATTAATAACTCTTTGCACACACCTCATGAATTCAGTACAGAACCTGTGAATGTAGACTGAGACATAAATTTTCATTGATTTTTACAATTACATTTAAGATGTATTGCTCAGAATGAATTTCCATGGAAAATATTTTTAAAATATGATCTTTATTGCAAAAATTTTCCAGAAGGTCTTGAAAGTTATATATCTGGAGGTGGGATCTCAGTGAAGAACAAAAATAATATTTCAGGTTGCCAGCAGGAATAATTTTCAAGGTTTGTCCTGGTTATTATGATTTAGCATTTAGCTTTATGATAGCATAAATTAATTAAGTGTAAAATGTATTAGAATTATTCATTCACTTCTAGTGTAGTACAGAAATATTGCAGTTTCATATGTCGCTAATTTATTTTTCCTTGGCTGAACTGTACATAAGTTTCAGAAAGGGCAAATCTAAGAACATTAGTGTATTTACACATTAGTGTTAGTGTGGTGCTTCCCTGAGTTAATTCTCTCTGCTTGCCAGCACAGCTTGTTGACCCCGGTGAGGTGCTGCCCAGCATGGCTGTGCTACTGCCGATCTGCAGGAGCTCCTTCAGAGCTAGTCTGCATGTTCCTGCATTGCAAGATGCAGGCACATCCTCAGACCATCAGTTCTGCGTTCGTGAGAAAGAGGCATCGTTGAGAGGAAAAAAGAAGAGCTTGAGCACTTCGCCCACTCATTGTTTGTGATAGCTGCAAGCCCTTTGCTTTAGGAGTTGTCTCTTCCTGTCTACAGGCAGCGATGAACATCCCAAGATGCATGTGAGCGGTTCAGGCATGGCTCCTGCAGAGCCATCTCGTGTAGCTTAGTGGCTGGGACATGCTGTCACCAGCTGCTGGGTACTTCCAGACGTGGCAGTCGGCCTTATCTGTGGCTGACGCCCATGGTCATCCCGGTGAGGAGCCTCACTGATGATGCAGTGGAACGGTCACTCATTTAGGGAACTGTTCTCATCATCCACGGTGAACTTCTCCAAGCTGTTGCCTGTTCTCAGCTTAGGGGGAGGAGGGTTGTTTTTTGTATATCTCATCTACGGAAAAGTTTTGACATGCAGTTCTAAAGGTCTTGAAAGTTGAACACCTTATATACTCACCTGCTAGTGTATTTTTACTATATTTTCTCTATATACACTCAGGTGACTGGGTCCAGCTGGCTAGAGAATAGTTTTAACACTGTAGACAGAAACATAAATGCACTATAATCAAAAAGCTGGTGATCTATAGTCTCCCTATCTTATTCAAATAACTTCAGTTTGAACATTTTCCAGGTCTGAGTGTGAAATCTCTTTTCCATGACTAAAACTAAAACAAGAAATGATACATCAGAAAACTTAATTCTGTTCTCCTCAAAACAAGGGGGTGAGATTCATGCTGAATACACATGCTTGGGGATTGCACTATGTATCCAGTGGAAAATATGGTTCTAAAATCCCTCACCTCAGGTTTTCATTTTGGAGATTATCTTATCCCATTAATTCTCCTCTTCTTGCTTTCTTCATACTGCTTTTACTTACGCTTCTCGTTGGGCGCTGGGGGATGTTATGAGCACTACTGTATCAGCAGTGACAGTTGGAGCCCAGTATTCATAAAGCACTGACTTTTTTTAAGGAAAGTGATCTGGAAAGGCAAGATACTAGGTTTAATCATGTATTATCAAAATTAAAGCATGTGCATAGACTTATTCTGATAACCCTGTTAAAAATCATGCCCTGGCTGCAAGTTATCTTCCATTTTGAAAAAGCAATTTTCAGAAAGGAGTAGGATCAGAGGACAGACTGTAGCTTGCCTTCGGCTTTGTGGTTTTATTACATAATATCTGAATAAAAGTAATACTGTTGTTAAGTGTACAAGTTTATTATTTTAATTCAAACAATAAAACTTCAACTCCTACCAAGAAATTGAGTCACATAAACTATTCATAACCATTGACAGTTGCTTGGTTTTTTCGTAATAATTTTTATTAAATTAAAATATTGTCTGAAATCTGCTAACAGTTTTCACTGCAAAGAATGGAATTTTTTTTTCTCTTCTCCATTTGTCTCTTTCTTTCCCAAGAAAATCATTACACAGCTTACTCTGTCTTCAAGGAGATGTGATACTGTGCTTTGGAAAAGGTTTAAACACCCAGGCCTGCTATTCCAGGTTGTTCTGACCGCTTTTTGATTCAGCTAGACTGTCTCCCTTGACCGCTGAATTCATGGGCTTGCCATTTAGCATTGTAATGCATGTTAACCTTCCCAGGTTGCCTAGAGGACATTGCCACAAAATAAATAAATGCGCCCAAGTTGTGTTCAGAAAGGTGAATATTTTTGTGTGTTTGTGATAAACCATAAATATCCGCTCTTGCTGGTAGGAAAAGCACCTTTGATGTACACTATCTGCATTATCGCTGCATTTGCATTCTGACGTAGTCCTCTTGCAAACTAAATGTTCTTAAAAGCGCTTTTCAGAAACTGACCTTCACTCTTGAAACATGTCTTCAGGGAAGCTACCCTATTGTATTAGAAATGTCATTCTTATCTTTAATATTTACCTCTCATGGCCTTTTCACCTGCTCTTTTTTTTTTCTTCAGCAGCTGTATTGTAATAGAGCGTTGGAGAGAAAACAGCATTTTCCAGCTGAAGTAGAAGTTTGCAGCATATATTTTCAAGTAATCTAAATAAGCTTTCAGATAGAAAGTCAATCTGACATTTGTTCTGTAGATGTTGAGAATGTGTGTGCCTACTGCAAATAGTTTTAGACTAATATCATTCCAGTGCCGTAATGCATGCAGTCACCTCCTTCAGTCTGTGTGGCTTATGCACATGAAACAGTGATGTACTGAGCAGCATGAACTCCAGAGGTTGGCTATACTCTCTCCAAAACTGAGACAAATTACTGTAGACAGGCAATTTTATGTAAAGCACAACCAACCAAGAAAAACTTCAAATCCCTAATGTTTGTTATGAAAGTTAGTGGTGGCCCTATTAACATTTTAAAGTTCTTTTCCATTTTTCCATCTTATCAGTGTGTCTTCTGTTGAAAGTGATTGTTTTAGGTGCTTGCATTCAGTTCCTGAAAAACTCTCTATTTGGTTATGGTCTTAAGATGCCAGCTTTCATACCTCTGCAATCTGTTGCTAAGAAGATGCCCTAAAATGTGCACAGGTAATAAATTACTTCCCCTAACAAAATAAGCATGCTTCAGTAAACACTATCAGAAGTATACTACAAAACATTCCCATTTTCTAGACTTGCTGTCATCTTTCATTGTAGAAAGAGTATTTTTCATTCAGTATGTATGTGCTACAGAGAAGAACACAAAAACATTGTGACAGATTAATTGGTTAATTTAACTCTATTTGGTTTATGTGAATTCCACTCCTAGGTGGAAAGTACATATACTTCTTAAGTCCAATTTAAACCTTATTTGAAGGGCTAAAAATCAGCTTGCAAGATGCCTAACCTGATTCTGGCTTGTCGCTCACTGCTGAATTCCCCCTGTTGTGAATTTTATTAGCAGATCATATTTATCTCTCATATTTGTTGTCTTGAAATATACATTAATTTCTTCAGGGAATAATCGTTGGCCTGCAGATGGTTCGCAAACGGCATGGAGGGAGTATTTACGTTTTCCACTGCTTTGCTTTTTGACTGCATAATTTCTGCAGCGAAGCAAGATCTGTTTCTGCAGACGTTGGCTCACCTGCTTAGCTTCACTACTCTGGTCCTGTTTAGGTCATGAGGCACTTCATTGTAGTAAAAATAAGTGGGGAATGTCTTAGAGGATCATGAGCTAGAGCAGCAAGAACAGTAAATTCAGAAGGGAGGGTTGATGATGGAGTAAAAATTAACTGTACTTTTGGTGACTATTAAAGCATCTGATCAAAATTAGCTTGTTGTAACTACTCACTCAATGAAGATCGTTTACTAAAATATTTATGGAACGTGAGCATAAAAGAGGCCCAAACAAAGCCAAAGAAATATGTTTTAAAAATCAAATCAATAGTTGAAGTAAATATTTTTGAGGTATATTTACCCCAGAATTCTCTGCAAGATAAATTTGGTATGTGTAATATACACATTTAACATCTATATTAATATCATGATCAAATGAGTATGCCCTGAACCAGTAACAGAGAGACTATGGAAGAAATTCAGACAATTGATGCCAGAGAGAATATTGCACGGTCCGCAGACCGAACCACAGGATGTTTTGGAAACAGCAGCACAGCAACAGCAACAATGGAAACTTTTTATACTTTGTTTAGCTAGAACAGAAAACAAAAGCAAGACCAATCTAATTAATTAATGAGAAAAAGATGTTGGCCATTTGGAACCTAAGAAATGTAAAGCAAAATAATTGAAATGAATGGAAAGGAGAATTGCTTCCAGTTAGTGTATCTATTTTTACGCATTGGATGCTCAACACACACAAAGTTTTATAAATAATTATCTCTAATGGGAAAACTCTAAGCCAACCCCAGTGGGTGTTAAAGATATGAGGCAACATGTTTGAGTCAAGTCTGTTTGAATGTAACTATTTGATTTACAAAAATTATCATGCTTGTACTGTCAGGTTGTATAAATATATACCTTGCGGCATGGTGCTTTGATCAGCACAGAATGATGAATTTCTCTCATTGATTCCACTGTGTCAAGAAGTGTATTTCACAGCTTTTACAAATGCGACAGATTTGATTAAAGTTTCAATTCCGGCAAAGTCGTGATAATGTTTCCATTAAGTTTTGCCATGTTTCTCTATTCTCATTTAAATGCATTTTTCAACTATGGAAAAGAAAATCACCTTGTCTTTTTTGTATTCTTTTAGAAAACATTTTCACCGTTCTCTGTTGAATATAAGATGAGGTGATATTGCCATGCAAGAAGTATCTTCTCAATTTCCATCCATTGTTTCAATCAATAATATGAACCTAAAAGCCATTGCATAGTAACACAGCCCCAGGAGCCATTTTCTTCCAATTTCTCTCCTTTTATGCAAATGTGCTTTAATATTAGAATGATGAGGGTAAAAGCTGTGTTGAAAATCCTTTTTTGTTTTTTTTTAGGTAGTCTTTTCTGTCTACTCTTGTTCCTAATAACTCCTGTGACAAATCCAGGGCTAGAGTCTGAGCAGACTTTGTTGTACTGGGCATGAGAAAGGGTTTTTCATGTTGCCTCCTACACTCACAATGTGAAACACCTAAGAAGGGGCTGTTCCCAGTCATGTCTGAGCACAGAGCGCTTCATCCTATCCTTTCTTTCTGAATATCAGTTATTCAGAAGTCAGTCCTTTTAATGGTGAGAATAAAGATGTTACTTATTGATAAAATGCTATTTTAATGTCTCCTGTTTTCTGAGCTGCATGGTTCACCCAACTCACTGTTTCATGCTCTTCCACCCATTGGGTAAGAAGAAAAGTAATATTTGTTAAAAAGTAGAAGAGATTCTCTTGATTTTTTCTTTTTTTCTTTTTTCTTTCGGTTACAAGTACTGGCATTTTGAGGAAAACTGCCAAATATGATTTCATAGTACTTAATGCATAGTACTTAAAGCAAAAATTACTGGCAGAGGAAGAAAGGCATGGAGCCGACAAGGGCTAGAGCTCTATCTGCTCCTCCATTGAACAGCTTCCATGGACTAGGAGAATCAAGGAAGCATATCTTATGCAAATATTGTAAAAGTGTGTTTGTTAGTGATGAAGACAAGAATATGTTTCCGGTAATGTTTTAAACTGCATCTATGCAAGATATATGGATGATCCAAATGTTGGTTTCAAAGGTTTGACTAGTTACAAAGTTCTTCATAATTTCCTGGGAAACAGAAATAAGAAGTGGTTGAATTATGAAAATGTGCATTTCATGCAGTTCTGCGCCCATGCTCTTTTTATGAGTTTGCTGGCGTTTTCTCAGAATATTTTTAGATTTTGCTTTGTTTGTATGAAAATAATCAGCCAAATAATCATCATTTACCAACCAATACAAAATCTGCTTTGTATTCCTACCTGCCCAGGATTTCCCGTACAGCCTATGCAAAAGGAATGGGGGAATTGATGAGGACGTAGTTCTTCTCTGTGTGACATATAAATGAAACTTCCCTTACTCAGCGGAAAATATGAAGAATTTGCTGAATCTTAACTCCTCTTATAATGCATGTAGTAAGGACACAAGTATATTTTCTATTACAAATAAATATCAACAATCTATCCTAGTTCTCATATTCTTTTCCTAGGAAGTTAAATTAAGTTTTTTAAATAAAAATGTTCTTTTTATTGTAGTAATAGGTAGAAAATATAGGAAATCAACTGATCAGCACAATATCTTTTTCACTATATAAAACAAATGCTGAATGTCAGAGTATCGAGCCTTCAAGGCAACAACTTTTAAAGTCATCACCCCACATTAACTGAGGAATGTTACAGTTATCCTAGAACAAAATTAAAATCCTTACATCCGCCAGGAGAAGATGCCTAGATTCTGTCTGCTAGGTTTCCGTTCTTTCAGACTTCACGTTTGTGCCTGTTTATGCATAGCCATGTATGGTATTATTATAAATTTTTAAAGTCCTATTTGGACTTTAAAAGACTTACTGGAAAAGAAAACTATGAATTCAAACTGTGGAACTGCAGGTTGCTCTTCGTCCACTGGAAGTTGTTCAGGTTTGGTCACAGGTTCCTTGGAGCCTGCTGTTACCCCCGTGGCTTCCTCCAGTTCACAGCATTGTCTGCACTATAACTTACCCCAAATGGTAATGTTTGACAGAGGCTTATTGTACAACCTTGGTGTGGATTGTTTTCCCCTTAAGAAAACTTAGGCTATGTTAGACCAAAGTAATTGCAAACTCTACAAATCTTTCCTCCCTAGCAGAATGACCACATGACCTTGCCAGGTTTCTGGCAATTTTCCAGTCTTCTAAGCTAATAGATCTCAGAAATCCATTTAGCTCCCTACAGAATATAAATTTTAGTATTTCACATGGATTTAGTTCACAACTGAAGGTTTCCTATTCAAAATCCACAAATTACCTGTCCCAAACCCAGACAGAATAACTGTGCTAGCTAGATTCAGAGAAATCCTGCAGAGCTTTTCACTGAAAATAAGGAAGGGACATGTTCCAGGATTATCTAGTAGGGGAAGGAAAGAATGATTTTTTTTATAATAATGTGTATAATAGATCATCAAACATCATACATGATCACCTTTTGCTGTCTCTGTATACAACCTGGCACGAAAGGTGCCGTGTTCCACACTTCCCATCCCGTATTTTGTAAGATTGTCTTCCGGGCTTGTCCACAGTAAACTCACAGCATCCAGTATTTCAATGAATGCAGTGATGAGCTCAAAACCAGCAGGAGATGGGCATTAACATGGGACTAGTGCTCACTCCATCCTGTTACAGCCCACCCCTTCCACCTTAGAGTTGTCTCTGCTTCCTACCTGCCGTGATCCTTCCACCCGTGAAACTGCCACCTCCTCACACTCGCCCCCTCTGAATCCATTGCCTACTGGGACAGAACTGGTGATGTAAATTATTATATCTGGCTGGATGATCTACTCTTCTGCAGCCACTCACATGTCTCTCCATTAGGATGCTTTTACGCAGAAATAATGGTACAGAGGGGGGTAACTTGGCACAGAGCCAACATGACCCAGGAAAGCCCAGTCTCCAATCTAGTTAGTAGGTGACCTTCACCCACCAGGAATACCCACTAGAGGGTCTTGCTAGCTCTTGCTCTTCCAGACCCATATTTTCATGCTTCTTTTCTAGCGTATCATCTTTCAAAGGCTTTATTTTCCCTGTTGAAGTTGAAACAGCAATCACCACAATGTCAGTTTTCAAATCTTCTCAATTCCTCTGTCAACCACCTCTGAAGACTTTCACAAATTATGAAATAAGATTAGTACTGGAATTCATAGTGACAGAAAGAATATCTTCAAAGGTGTTTCTTTCCAGCTTCTGACCCTAAGCATATTCATTTAAATATGTTTCCAAGTATATTTTCTTAATGAGAGAATGAAGACAAATATAATAAGTTGTGGTCTGCAGAAAAGACAAAGTAGAAATAGACGCTCTCCTCCTACGTCAGCTTCATCACTTGAAGACTATTATGTCTGTCTTTTCAATAGTGACTTCATAGACTAAATCTACAACATGAGTTAAAGGCATACATTGCAAGAAAAAGTAAATCACTATTAGCTAAGGAATATTTTAATTTTGGGGGTTTGAATGTCAATTTAAATATATATTGACATTCATTAAAAGCATATTTAAATTGACATTCAGACCCAAAGCTTATTGTGACAATGCAAAGACTCTGGAAATGCAGGCAGGAAAAAAAAATGACATACTGGAGAGTGAGAAGTATTAGTAAAAAAAATCCAGAAATTAAAAAAAAAAAAGTTTAAATATAACATCAAGAGCTCTTGTTTTATTCTATATGGAAAAAAGTACACTGTTATACCTCTTGACTTTAGACCATAGTTCCTACCTGTAACTTGCCTAAATTAGGGGGTAGTTATACACTTCAGATACCCTTGCAAAAGCCACAAGGAATGCATTATGTTCTGCTTGGGCTCACATTACGCACTGCTGTTAGCTTACAGCTCAGGCACTGAGGTCACGATCTGACTACACTGGTTTTGAACTGAGACTGCGAGATCAAAAATATTGCAACATAAAGACAGCATTAACAGCATATTGCATGCTCTTTTTAATTTTGCAAAAGAGTGGCCATGTGCCTATGCCTGATCTGGATCAAAAGTGTATTACCGAGTGATCTGGAAATGTACAGATCAAGTGTTAATGACTGCCTGTAGCAGACATTTGTTGAACACCTTGAGCGTGGGGATTCCTGACTGATGCAGAATACCAGGAGAAAAGCAAATTAAAAAAAAAAGAATAATAAATAGTACAATTAAAAAATTCTACCAGATCTGAAATTCCACAGAAATGTGGAGTGCTTTGAGCAGAAGTGACTGTCTTCACAAACACGGGGACAGAGAAGGCTAGCTCTGAAACTCTTCAGAAATGGAGGAATGCTCTATTCCACACTATGTGAAATGAGAGAGAGAGAGATGTGCTCTTAATCACAGAATAAAAAGAGAGGATACAAAACTTTCTGATTTGCAGAGAGCTGGAACACCTCAAATCTTGGAGGCTAAGTTCCTGCATAGCAAATCATGATTGAAATCTGAATTAAAACACAGTAATTAATAGGGATCCAGTTTCAACTCTTAAAAAAAGTAGACTTCTATCTTGATACAGCATGCAAAACTATCATCCAGTCTGGACTGGGCTGAATGCAGGAGTGAATACGATTTTGATGCAGAAGGTGGAAGAGAAGACAACCTATTGCAATGAGGAGAAGGAAAGCATGTGGAGATAAAAATCAGGATGCATGAAACGGTTCCATGCACTGCAATAAACAACACAATGCCTGACATTCAGAAGAAAATGCAAAAACTGCAAGTAATTACATCACTTTCCAAGAGTTTAACAGTGCCAGGAAAGTCTGAAGAAGGAATGAAGAAACAGGAATTTTTGGACATCATTGCAACAGAAGATGAATGGACCATCAGTCCAAAAGCAAATGAAACATTTATTCACTTTAAGTTGGACACAGGTGCACAAGCCAGTAGGCTGCCAGAAACAATGATATTATCGCTGAAACAAAAAACAGTCAGCAGAAATTCAGGGTTTTATAGCAGTGATCTTCCTATTCAGAAAAGAAGTAAACTAAATATATGGATAAATAATAACTTGGAAACATTACAATCTCTGAAAAAGCTTATCACTTAGTAAACGGCCTTCTTGAGAAGATGCATTCTTAAGGGAAGCAAAACATTGAGGAAGAACTTAAGGATACTTTCCAGGGTATAATGGGTTTTTCAAAGGACTACATGCCAGAACGGACACGTCAACCTACCATTCACACCTCTAACAAAGTTCTGCTTATCCTTAGCGGTTCGTGGCTCCATGGAAGACCCCTTAATCTAGGGAAATAAAAATGTGAGCAGAAACTTTGTGTAGTTTCAGACAGCTCCAAAGCTGCTGGTCTAAAGCAAAAATCTCCAGATTTAAGTCGAGTATAAGAAAAAGTGAGAAATGAACGTGGTAAAGTGTACAGGCAGACCCTTGCAGGCCTGGGGCCATCCTCAGCCTCCTGCAGCTCCCAGTGGAGGGTGGGTCCAGCAGAGGACTCTGGGCCTTGTTTGGCCTCTCCAAGCAGCAACCTGAGGATGCAGCTGTGCAAAACCACCGTGTGGCCAAATGGAAATCTGACCTTTGTAGTATTAGGGATTAAAAGTATAGCTGTTTGAGGTATTATTATGAGGATTATAGAAGAGGCTCATCTGAAAAATGACCTGGAAACCCTGTAAGAGGATCCAGGACTAAGGTACTATACCACTAAATGCAAAAACCTTTGGACTGCCCAAAGATGTTTCAGAGAAGATCATTCATTCACATATATGAGTGGATAAATTTACAACAGGCCACAGCTGTTTTCATGAGACATGCCCAAATGACATCTCAAATTATGCCTATTTATTTGTCATTCTAGTTAAAAGCAAGAGCTCAAGCCTGGAGAGAAGGAGCTTTGCAAAACTTGCAGCCACAAGGCTAACCAAAAGAGGGGCCTCATCCACCCTTTCCTATTTGGAGTGGTCCATGGCTGGTGGTATTCCCTGTCTCAGGCTCTGAGGGCACCGACCATCCTCCCTGTCCCTGTCCACCCCTCAGGGCTCCCCACCGCCAGCCCCAGCCCCATCTCAGCCCAGCCTGGGGCCGTCAGTCCCTGCCCATTGACACTGGTGTTGGCTCCAGCCCTGCCATGGCACTGCCCCTGCCAGTACCCTCCAACACCAGCTCCTGCAGCTCCCTGACACCTTGAGCTATATCTAAAACAGTGACAGTCATCATGGTCCAAAGCCACTACAGGGACAGCTTATTACGTGCTAAGCTTGAACCCGTGTCCTCTTGCTGTTGTCTGCTAACACGGATGTGGTCTGAAGTCTAGTTGCACTCTGCTGACAGTTTAGCTAATAGATTGGTTAATTATTTGAAATTTTCCACTGTGTTAACATGATTTTCAGTTGTTGCTACTATTTTGTTTGGCTGGGACAGAAAAGAGGTGAGGAATCCTAACTTTAAGAAATTCTTTCACATCTAGAGCCATAACCTCTGAGTACTGGAGCTCTCAGTTTAAGGCTTGCTGCTCAGTCAGAGATGGGACGAGGAACTTGTTCACTATAAAATCAGTTAAGTACTTAACTAAATAATTGACTGCTTAAAAATGGAGCTGCATCAGATAATACAGAAGCAGGAGGAGAAAGGGGTTAGAGTTCCCTTTCCCCAGCAGAAATCCTGTCAGCGTCATGTTTGACACTGAGACACTTGAATTTTAGGGACTCTTCCCGGGCTTGCAATCCAAAATTAGGTGCTCTGGGTGCCTAAACAGCACCAGAGAAAGTTAAGGGGCGGAAGAATGAGATCCACCGACAAATCACAGTGATCGGCAGTGGACCAGCTACAGCTCCCCAGTGTGAAAACTCTGTGGATGCGATTTAGGTGCTTTCCTTATTACCGTTACAACTTTTATTCCTTCGTTCTGGATGCCCCTCCCAAAGAGGTCTACCAGTTTTCTTGCAGGAGATTAGCAAGGGCTGTGGCTGCCTTCTGAAATGCAAACAGCAGATCACAGAATCACAGAATAATTTAGGTCAGAAGGGACCTCCGCGAGCCTATCCGTGGTCAAAGCAGGGATCACATCAAAGTTAGATGAAAGTTAAGAAGAAACAGAGGCAAGCATCTCCATTCATATGCGAGTGAGTGGCCCAAACAGTTCTGGACTTGAATCCCGCAGAGAGGGACCCGAACGCAGCTTTCCTCACATCTCCCGGGGCTGAGTGGCTGCTGAAGAACTGCAAAAACAAAAGAGCAGGGGGAGACCATCAAACACGTCGTCTTCCTCCCGGCCATATTCCAAAGGGATTTACTGCTCCAGCTTCACTGTGCGTGGAGTGCAACCATTTTAGATGTACTTTGAGAATGACTGCTAGACGAGTGCCAGAGCCTGGGGCAGATGCTCTTAATCCCATCCCTTGAATCCTAATCTAGCCGTCGCACCAGGCACAGGCATTGCCGCTCAGCCTTGTCAACGGGAAGTACATCTGCACATGCCAAGAAGCAGAGCTACAGACATCGCAGGAAAGTCTGTGCTGAAAACAGGAGCGCCTACAGAGCTTAAGCAAGTCCAAGGCCTGTTAGCAGCTGTGTAGAGCCTTACAGGATTATAATTTTGTATATCGGCACCTTCATCTGACCAAAATTTCACTTGAAATAGTGCCCTTTTTTGGGTGCCTGTGGCTCTGCAGTGTTACTGAGTGTCAGAGCAGAGCTCTGTGTCAGTGCAGGTTTGTCTCTGTGGGTCGTTAGCAATACTCGAATGCTGCGCTTGCCCTGCCGGAGTCTTTGCAAAATATTACTTACACAGTAACTGAATCACTTCTGTGAATTATTACAGCCAAACAGCAGGCTTTTTCTTCTGATTGTCAAAGGGTAAAGGCTTAAGGAAGGTGCTCTCAATTTCTCTTAATTATTTTATGCTTGCCAAAAGTTATGTCAATCTTTATTAAAAAAATGGCAGTTTAAGTAAAGCTTCTCTCTTTTAAACTGCTTTTGCAAAGGAATTGCTTTCTACACCTCTAGTACCTGATTTGTGAGCCCAGAAAACACGCTTCATTAGTCCTTTTCACAAGCTAAGTATCTGCTGCTCCAAATGTAATGCAAATCACTTTTTAATGGTCACGTTTACCAGATAGGAAATGCTTTTGCTGGAGCTATGACTTGTAGTTAATTAAGCCAATTAGCATTTGATATAGGCAGTTCTGGAAAGATGGAGCCCAAGAATAGCTCTCAAGAGATGGTGAAAGACTTTTATGCAGACAGAATTGTTAGAGAAGGGAAGGAAGAAAAAGAGGAAGTTTAAGAATAATTTCTAAATGATTTCACTATTGTTTCTAGTTTATAGCAGTCTCAGCTGAACTTCTGTGAAAAAAATGTGTGTGTGTGGGTGAGAATCTACATGGCATGTTTCTGTGTGAGGAGATAAAACTGGACTTTTTACTCAGCAGAGAAGATTGGGAATACAATTTCTTGGAGATGCTGGTTATACTGTGAAATTACCCAATCTATTAATTGCACTTTTGACTTCATTCCAAAAGAAGATTTTTGACTGCTTGACTAGAAGAGGTAGCAGCTCATTCCTTGTAGGCCAGGTCTCACTGCCTCTTCTGTTTTGTATGGGGCAAGGACTGGCCTTTTAGCACAGGAAAAAACAAAGAGTTTCTCGAGGCTGTAGAATGAAAATTGATCACATTCTCTCTAATACTGTTTCTCAGAGAGATAAGTAGCACTGAGACATTTTATAATTTAGCCATGTGCTGCCTTAGAAATGTGGAAAGTATGTGAAGTCTCAGGAAGAAATTGTTTCAGCACTCCAGAAGTTCTACTAAATTTGCTTCTTTCATGATTTTAAGCATGTAGTGACCGAGCTGGATCTGTTAGGATACTTACATTCGTTTCAGTCTGCATGATATGTGACTTCCATTTGTCAGGAATTTCTCAATGCTCTTGAGAAATTTGCCATTGCTTAATGTAAAACAACAAATATTTTACAGTCAGTCCAAATACACTTGAACATTGTCATTTTCTGCCATTTGCTTGTTCTGTCTTATTCTGGAGTGAAATACTATTCTCAAACAAAAAACCCATTCTCTCAGGTAAAATAGCTTTTGAGTAGGATGCTAAAATATATAATCACTAAATTAGTGAGAGGAAAAGTATCAAATCAGCTGTGAGAAAATTGACAAAGGAAATAGGATTTTATATCTCTGTTCTTTCTCATATGCTCCCACTGGAAATGCGCTAACTTCTACTGCAAACCTCCTGCTAGAAAATTGCTGCTCATCCAGTATTCCCCTTCCTCCTCAGACTTTGTTGTTTTCATTCTTTTTTTGTGTGTTTGTCCTCTGAACACTTCCTCCCAACCTGAATATACACATTACAATTTAGCTTAATTAATCATAAGCTTGCAATTGGCTATATGAGACTGGAGTCTCATAGACTCAGTCTCACTGACTGCCACAGGATTTTATAAGGCCTGTCTGTGTGGACAAATACCATTTGTAGGAGGGAACCTTGGATTATTCTAGCTCCCCAGTCCCTAATCTCAAAAAAACCCAGAAATCACTGTGGTTCGTTCAAATGTGGAAAGATGCCTTGCAAAGAGCTCATTGATCACACAATATAACTCCGTAGTCGCTTCCCCATTTCTTTATGTAAGGATGCTGGAATTGGCTGGAATGGCCATAATCTGTTGCTCCATAGTCCTATAGGATTCATTAGCAATAGCTAAAAAGTTGCTGTTACTTACCTTTGCTTTAGATTTAGGAAAGGGATATTTCCATCTCTCTGACACTACATACAGATTTTTGCATAGAAATACGTCCTCCACAAAGGGGGTTTCAGGAAGACGCAAGGTAGTCTTGAGCCTTCTTGAAAAGACTCACGAGTCTTAAACTCCTGAAACTCCTATATCTGTTTATTTTACCACAGGCATGTACCATAATAATAGTCATAAAATAAGAACATCATAAAAATTGACAAACGCCTACAAGAGAATTCTTACTTCACTAACCTGAATGTTTTACAACTCTTATTAGAAAACCTTAATCACCTCACCGAAATTCTGAACAATGTTTCATAAGTGCACTAAAATTCCTAAGATGTTACTAAGTCATCTGAATATTCTGTGGTCCATAGTATAAGGATGAAGTTCCACTGACTTAAAATTAGGGTAGGATCCCAAGAAACAACAAGGTGAGATGACAACTATAAATGTATGCAATGACACCTGAACTAGACAGCCTAAGCCCCTTTAATAGTCTGTAGAGAGAAATAGATATTTGGGGGGCACAATAGATGTTTGGTTGGTTCTTCTAACCAACTCTTTATGTCTATTTTAGAGCTCTAGAAATGTCTGTTTCTCTCCATCAGTGCTCAGAGAAGAGGACTAGCTCCAGTATAGGCATTTCTTCTTTAGATTTCTCTGTTCCGAGAGATGAATCCCCCCATAACCAATTCAAAATGAAATCATGTGTTAAAAGAAAGCAAATACAAACTAAAATTCATTTTCTTTCCTTACAGAATAATCCTTCACCTACCATCCAGCTCTGCAAAGAACTAAATACCCTTGACTTCTATTGACTTGAATAAAAATTGAGGTCACTCACTACTTTAGAGAATCAGGACCAAATTTTGTTAATTCACAGTTGGTTTCTCAAGCTTTGCCTATAAGCACAGTTAAACTGGATTTAACTTTAACACAAGTTAAATTCAGTAGCTGACAAGGCTCCATCCATCAGCGTGATTTATCGATGTTCTAATGTACTTTACATTACCAAGTCATCTACTAGGTAAAGTCTTCTCATTTTCAGAAAGTCTACAAAATAGTGAGCTCAAAATCTGCTCTTCACTAAAGGATCATGCAGCTGAAACTGAGTTCAGAAATTCTTCCTACAGTGTAATGCAGGTTGCGAACCAGGATGATAAGAAATATTGCCCTTGTAGCTGCTTTATTAGCTATCGACAATGGTACTGCACAAAACAAAGCTGTTTTTGAATGCTAAAGCACTACACAAAATGACATTAAATAAAAAAAAAATCACTTTATGTTAATATCAGCTTCAATCAGAAACAGAGTTAAATGATTAAGGAGGAAACTGGACAGGAAGAAAATATTTCAACCTGCTGAGTGGGAAATTAAAATCAGCACAACATAAACATCGCCAGCAAAATAGCTTACGACATTACTACATTAAGGCTATTGCACACCCATACTTGAAATTTTGCAGCAACCTGTACCAGCTATTGCCATAATGCAGCAGCTTCTATCCGGATGAGTTGTATTGTAGGATTTGTGTCCGGCAGGAATGGGGAGTGGATGTGGGGCATCCCTATGAATTCAATGCAGTTGGGTTTTCTTCCCTGCCCCTGCATTGCTGTGAGAGGCTAAGCGAGGAGGGGCTCATGCAGGTGACACAGACCATCAGCCCAAGAGAAGAGAGGCAAGTGTGATGTGAGTGGCGATGTGTATTTACCCCTGGGAACTGGGTGCTCTGACAGCCCAGCACACCCAGCACCTGCTGTTGTGGAGAGTTTGGAAACTAAATTGGATGGCTCTTCTGCACAGCAGACCTTACATAAACAAATGTGTGCCATTAAATCGCTGGCTCTCTTTCCATATTGACTGGCTTCAGAGACTAAAGGTTGAATTAAACAAATGTTTTATTCCACTGTGGCTTACACCATTATGATATCTTTATTTCCAGATGTCTGTGTTTTCTAAAGCTTCCTATTTGCCATTAATCTTTCTTTACAGGCTTTCCAGAAGAGGAGTTTTGAGGCAATCGGAAATGTGGACACAATAAAATAACTGGAGCCATTTGACTGTTCATAGCATGTAGTTATATCTAGCAAAGAATCTGTATTTTGTATGTAGCAACACTTAAGAACCAGAAAAAGATATAATGTTCCACTCATGCCTGCATATCTTATCTGTACAGAGACTGAGATGGACCAGTTTCATGCTGACTGAGAAGTCTCTGAACGTGACAATTTCTATGATTAAGATTTAGGAATATGATGGAAGAACTATTTTAGTGGTGCATTTCAGCACGTTGGCAACAGCCCTCATCCCAGAAGAGTATTGCTTCAGATACCCATTAAAGATAAATGCTCAGTAAAGAATTCTCCTTCCGAAGAAGTTGGATAGACTGTTGGATGTGCTCACTGCAGCGTCGCACAGTAGACCACGATAGTACAAGGCACAGTTCGGTTTAAAAAGTCAAACAAAACAACAACAGGAAGACTGTTTTTTATCTCATGGACATACATTTTGCAGTAAAACTTCAAATTGTTCATGGAATCCTGTCAGTGCACCCCAGACAATATTTCATCCTACGCAGTCGAGTGATAAGTGTTTCTGTGTCATGTGCCATCAGTATTTTATAATTCCATGCGTTTCAGTTTCCGTAAATCCTGAATTCACGAGTTCTCTCTCAATTCTGAGCCAGGAAAGATTGCCAGCTGAATGACTGACCTGTAATTACTGACGCTTCACATTAGCGATTGAACGGCTAAAAGTCAATAACCAAATTAAAGCTTCTTTTGAACTACTGGGTGACCTACATGTAAAGAATTCAATATAAGGGTAGGAATCTGAGACACACAGCTTGCTCATGACCAGTTGAACTTCCATCTGTCTGAGAAATGCATTTATGAAATTGGATTGTGATATGAATATGCAATTCCATGCTTTCTATTATAGCCCAGGAAAAAAATTGGAAAGTTATCAGTTGGAGGAAAAGGTTTACCAAAATTACTTATGCTTTTACATGCAGAGCAGAGAGACATAGCTATAAAGTGACCAGAAGGTAAGAAAGTGTGTTGTGTGTTTAAGCCATTGAGGAGGATGCCATCTGGACAGGTAGATGACTCATCAGTGGATGAAATGTTCAGGGTTTGTGGGTACGCATATATATCCTTGGAGAGGATATGATCTAGCTGATGAAATTTTCTAATAGCTTAGCTGGCAGCCCGATGCCGAGAAAGACACTGTTGTCAGGTCACAGGTGATTGTTATTTTAGACTTTATTAGAAGTGTTCATTACAGAACACACAGCGCACCATGGAGCATTATACCACCCTTCCTCGCTTTTGTTAGCTAATTGTTTCAAGTCAGCTTCGTATCGCAGAGCTCATCTAAATGAAGTTCCCTAATTTTAAATGAAAGTACAAATGTAAATGAACTATGATGACCTAGCACAAACGCATAGGAGTTAATTTAAATTGTTGAATTAAGTTTAGAGTTTTGAGTTAATTTAAGATAAACCAAAACAAGATAGTGGGATGCTGAAATAATAGACTTCACATGGATTACAAGTGGTTGCTCATACTGATTTCTCTAATGAATCTAAAATGTGATTGAATAAATCAGCATGACTTTCTCATATGATGAGCCCCACAACTTCATCTAACACAGCTGGGCTAATGGGAAAAAGAATATGCCATATAAAAGGGGAATTTTAACCCAGAAGATGGCCTTTTGTATGAACTGATAAAATTGGACTGTTTAGGTATAGGCAAGCCAGATGCAGTCTATGGTGTTTTTTTTCTTTTTTTTTTATGTAAAGTGAAGGCTGCTAAAGGGTTCCAAACTTTTATTTCTGTTTTCTGGCAAGGTAGGAGGGTTTGGCCATGGGCTGAGAGACACTGCTTCCATTTCTCTTTCTGCAGAGTCATATGATATACATTACAACTTTTTAAGACCAGACTTTGGACTGTGAAATCATCTCTGGAGAAGATCACAAGGGAAAGTTTCTCTTTTTGTATAAGTGTATATATCCCAAACAAAGGAGTGTAAATGTCTTGCTAACACTCTACCACTGGTATACAGATGTTACAAATCATGTTTACGTTCATGAATATTCATTGCCTAAACAGTAGCACGGATGAGAAAGTCTGAACGGGAAGCTTAGCAGGGATAGTCTCACTACTTAATATTTTTTATTTTAAAAGTGATTTTATTTAATAAGTGACTTAATTTTCCCTTTAAGAAAATCTGTTTGTTAGGATTAGCTGTGAGCACTTGTATTGCAGCTGTAAGCTCTCAAAACTTTTTCTTTTCTGATTTAAATGTGGACTATTAATCAAAAGTAATGGCAATGTCTTAGAGCAATGCCTTTCAACTGACTCGCACAATGCTTCACGGAAAGCCCTAAAGAACTTTGACTTGTACTCTGGAAGAGAGATTAATAACAATCATACATAATTTTGCTGAGTATTCTGGTTAAAATATCTATTCTCTAGCTGTGATACTGTATGTCTGTAGGAAGTTTGACTAAAATGAGTTTCCCTGAGTAGTCTTCCGCTGTTGCTCAGAGGATATTTTGAATTGAGCAGTTTCTCCCCAGTTGTATTACTGTACCGGTGTGACATGCCTCCTTTCCCTATACCTCTTGAAACGCAGTATGTCCTGTGCAGACCCAATCTGTGGGCAGAAAGGTGTGCTACGAAAACACTTTCTTCCACTGAAGCTTTTTTAGAGGTTCTCTAAGGGAAACATTTCCTTCTCTCACCTCTAATGTGAACTTATTTGGGGGAAAAAAAAGAAAACAACCTTGAGATTTTGCCCTCATGTGCTGTCAACCCTGGGTTGTTCTGAGATAGAGCAGGTTACACCGTAACACACATGGCGCTGGGCTCCTGGACAAGTCTTTCTCATGAGCCCTGGTGCCGCCCGGAGTCATCCAAGGGCTGCAGCTTGGTCCCAGGCACAGTTTGTTAGCTTTTCAGATGTGCTGCCCACTTGAGCTCACCTTTGGGGTCCGCAGTTTTACAAAGATGATGAGATCTCCTTGGGTAATCCTTGAGGATTACTATCTGTTGGATTAAAGGGGCTAGAGTTAAGGCACAGATGAAGGACTAACCTGCAACCAACATCTAGCACCATTCATGCACTGGAAACTCTTGGCTGAGTTGGGAATTTTAGGATTTAGAAATATCCCCTTCTTTCCCTGACTTTTGTGCGTTGATGTTTTGTCAGTTAAAAAGGGGAAAGGAAGTGGTAGAAGCAGAGCACTGGCAATGTCAGAACTGGCAGCTTGAAGGCAACAGAACTTCCCCACAATATTTTTATTTTACAAAGATTTTTTGATTTGAGCCAAATTATACCCAATTCTTTTTGTTTCTTGGGCTCTACCAATGCAAAATGACATAGTCCAGGCCTCCCATGTCATAAAATGTGCCTGGTAGAGATGCATCACACTAAAAGGTGTTTTTAATCTTGACATTCTCAAGGGACCCTAGGCAAATGTCAAGCCCCAGCTACTGAATCTAGCTCAACAGTGCAGGGTGCCATACCTGCTGGGAAAAGATATAAATAACTCTACTGATGAGGTCTTAAGTAGTCTGGGGAAAGTATTTAGATGTGGAAAGAGTGTGGACATGGCAGCACTGTTTATATTGACTAGGATACTCCCATCTTCTGATACAGCTGTCATTTTAGGCAAAAAAGACTGAAATTGCAACACAGCATATGTGAATCCAGGTCATGCATCTGCTTAACTTCACCTTATTTTGTATTAGACTTTGTATTGGTTCTTGGCATCCTAAATTTGCACTGATACAGTTTTCTTTTTATGCCACTATTGTGAAGCAAGAGTGAGGCTTGTATGGAGGATTTATGGGTTGCTATTAAGGTGCTGATAACATTTTGCACAGAGCAAATACTTTCTAACATACTTCTATGGCATTTTGCATACAAAATCATCACATTTACAATTTATAAATTAGCAATAAATGTAATATTTTTGTTCATAAAACTAAGTGGCAGATAGTATAGTTCAATTAATATGCATGATGTTGCATCCTTGCAAACAGTTAATGCAGCCAGACATCTGGAGTTACAATAAATAGTATTTCAGCTGAAATTATATAGGGCCATTATAAATCTGTGAAGGACGAACACACCCTTTGGTATATACTGTTTTTTCTAGATTCAAGTGGCTTATTGTGCAGCTGGCTAAATGAGACTGTCCCAACATATTACAAGCTATCTCAGAAATAGTTCTTTTTCTTCCATGTTTCCACAATGAAACACATAGCTGTTGCAATGCTGAGCTTTGCTGAGTGACTATATGACTTTTATGACTATAGCACTACTCAAGCAGTAGAGGTCACCATGCACCAAGCTCCACCAGCCTCCAACATAGTCCAGCTGTGCTAGAGCTGGGCTGGTAACAGTTCAGGTAACATTGGCTCAAACTAATGTAAAATCCTCTGTGTTCTAGGTGGCAAATGGCTGCATGTGGTGGGGGAAACATTTTAATTGCTAGAGGAATAAGTGACTTCAGGAAAAGGAACAAAAACATTAAAATAATTGTAATTAACAATCATTTCAATATGTTTGCCATTAATTTGAAACATTTCTTTCTGAAAAATACCCCTGCTTAACTAATCATCCCTTACTACTGCCTGTATTTGTCCAGTGCCTCTGAAAGAAATTTTGAAATGGCTGATCCATGCCCTTTAAAACTTGTATTTCCTGAATAATAAAGTGAAATCCAAGTATGTTCATTTTAGTTCTGCAGTAAAGCTGAGGCTCCATGCTGAACACAACTGTAAATACTATATGAACTAGCATGAT
The DNA here is from genome assembly GCF_036370855.1 of Dromaius novaehollandiae. NCBI lineage: Eukaryota > Metazoa > Chordata > Aves > Casuariiformes > Dromaiidae > Dromaius > Dromaius novaehollandiae. Next base: position 41,937,577 of record NC_088098.1, read on the forward strand.
GCTGAGAATAGCTGGCCAGCTGGTGAAGAAGAGGGTAAACTACATTCACTGCTACATCAGCTAGCAAGGTTTAAAGCTCGCAGCTTCTCCTACTGTATCTCGCCTTCTGAACTGTGTACAATTTCCTGCTGATACCATGATGTATTCAGCTGTGTTTGGATATTTCCATGGATAGTCTGTAGAAGAAAAGTTTTCAAGCTAAGAACAACAGTGACCATAGGACCTAAAAATATCCACAAATTATGGGGAAAATTCATGCCTTCATGCCTTCCACTGTAAGTTGTGCTTTGATGCTGTGTCATATCCAAAACAATGACAAAAGCCCGTGGGTTAATTTATGAAGTGAATAGGATGAAATCTTGAGCCCCTCTGAGGTCAACAAAAGCTTTTTTGACTTATGGGAACTCTAATTTCAAGCTTATTCTTTGTATGGATGTGTATCTGTATTCAACCTTTATTATTCTACTCTCAGGGTCATAATTTCAACATCAGAGCACTGTTTGTGGTATCACCTAAATGGACTGAAACATAATACTCACCAGTCTGAGCAATTTTAACCATAGGATGATATTTTTCCCCCTAAGATTAGATTAAGTGAGTTTGTCCATTTAAGAAAGGATGAGTATAAAATGAAGGTTAAGGCATTATAGATGTGGCTCCATCTTATGTTATACAAAAATTCTTGGTTTTGAAATAATGCCAGTTGTTACTGTATTATGTGCAATATACTCTTTTCATTCTGTTTTGCTTGAAAAAAATTCTAATAATTTAAATGCAATAGTCATGAAAATTTTGCTACACTATGTTGCCCAAGTGATACATTTACTGAAACTACTGAAGCGTTTTACATATAATCTCCTCTAACCATTTTGATTAAAGAGACTTCTCTGTTTGTTTTTTAAACAAACATAAGAAGAGCTAGCTTGAAATTTAGGTCAAGGTGTGGCCTCGTCCCATAAAGATGAGGAAATTGCAAGTCCAGCTGAAACTCTGGCCTTAGGTTATGTTGTGCGTTGGTCCTGGAGCAGACACACGCATACCTTGGAGATATAGTGGGTTCAGTTCCAGACCACTGCAATAAAGCAAATACCTCAATAAAGCAAGTCACACGAATTTTTTGTTTTCTCAGTGCATATAAAAGTTATGTTTACAGTATACCGTAGTCTATTAAATGTGCAATAGCATTATGTCTAAAAAAATACCACGTGAAATACTGCGAGAATTACCAACACGTGACACAGAGACATGAAGCGAGCACATGCTGTCGGAAAAATGGCGCCGATAGACTTGCTCCACGCAGGGTTGCCACAGACCTTCAATTTGCAAAGACTGCAATATCTGCGAAGCACAGTAAAGCGAAGCGCAATGGAACAAGGTATGGCTGTGCACAGCAGCTGGGGCCGGAGGAGAGGGAGTGACTGAGTGCTCTTCAATAAGGAGCCATGAGGGAGCGACTGCAGAGACGTATCTCAGCCTTAACTTGGAGCTTTGTGGCCACGGCTAGTTTACAAAAGATTTTTAAATAGAGGTTGCGTGTGATGTGATGTAATAAAGATAGTGACTGCCTCATAGCTATTTTGTGCCTGAGAGCAGAAGGAGGCAAAACATAACGGCTGCTAACGGTTTGCTTCCAGCCTCTCTGAAGCCCTCTTCTCTGGTGTTTTTTGTTTTGCTATTGCAGTAACCCCAGGTTGCACGCCGCTGAAACATTCCTTGAAATGGAGGTAAAGCTGGGATCAGTGTAGGGTCTGGTAACAATCATTTTAGACTTGTAGAAAATAGCTAGGGGATCCCTCTCTTAGAAGAGAAAGGTGGGAACATGTCTGTTTTTCCACTGAAAAACTCGCTTTGGACACCTAGCCTATGCACGTGGGATCTTCACACACAAGCTTTGCTCTCTGCGTGGTAGGTTGTCCTGGGTACTCATTTGCTTAGGGGGCTGGCGGGAAGAGACAAGGTTCCTAGACGGGGATTAAAGAAAGATGGGACAGGCTAAAGGAGAGGCGGATTGGATGGGGTTTAGGGAAAAGACAAGCATCCACTCTAGCCACAATTGCTTTAGGGTTCTGGTATTATTATTTCTGCTCTGCCTCTTTGGGCTTTTATTAGGGTCAGGCAGAGCCAGAGGAAATCCCATACAGCACAGGTACAATACAGCAATGTTGCCAATAAGCCAGAAGGCTTGCCTGAGGCCAAAACAAGCAAGAATAGACAGAGTCAGCTGCTTAAGAATTTGACCGAACAAATTAATAGTGCAGTGCCCTTTTTTGGACTGAGGCAAACCTGGGCTCTCCAGTGGGACAGCATGTGGCTCTACAATGAGGTCCTCGTGAAGTTTTCTTTTACGAGAACCCTTTTCTGAGTATTTTATCAGAGAAAGGGATGATGTGGTCCAGCTATTGTAAAGCATTTTTTTGAAAAATATTTTTGAATTTAAGGGAACACATCCAGTGGAAGGCCACAGAAATTAAATTAACCTTCCTAATTAAATTAGTCCTTGAAAATATTATAAAATTAACTTATGAAGACTTCTAAAATCAATCTAAAGAATTTAATAGTGAAATATATCCATTCTATTAAAAATGCATGGTAGTTCTTTACTAATTGTAACAGGACCTTTCTATAAATGGAGAAAAAGGTTAATTCACTTCTGAAATGATCCTTCATCACTATGACATTTCTTGTAGCTGCTCAGAATTTCCTGTAGTTTCCCCCTTTACCTTGAAAGCAGTCAATATTAATGCGTTCTGCATTCATTTGCCGTGCACTCCCTCTAGTCCATACAAGCCCTACAATATTCGCAGGCAGAACATTCCACTTAACTAGCAATCTAAAGTTTCACAGCTCGCCAAGAAAACTAAAGGTTTTTGAGTAGCAGAGATTAAAAAGAAGAAGAAGAAATCCCAGCACTGTAAATTGTAAAACTTTACACCTTACAGCTGCCAGCTGTAATCCACAAGGAGACAGCGTTCTTAGGCTCTTAGGAACAAAGACGGGGCTATTTTTTAGCAAATTCTCGTCTTCTTCCTTCAGGAAGGGAAGGGAAAAGTCCCAAACCCCAGAAGAACCTCTTAGAGAGAACATAACATGGATGAGGAGTTATTTTGTCCTTGCGTATGGAAGGATTGTGGTGATTTGATAAGATCTCTTAAGATTACATTTTGCTTGTTATTATAGTTGAAATATAACAGCTGAAATGTTACACAGTGTAAGTCAGACTAAGCCTGACAGGATTTTCACAATGTAGCATTTACGTAAGATAAGGACACGGTGGTTTCTGGCTCTTTTTAACCGAAATATTTTCATCTTAAAATTATCATGTTACCTTTATCTTAAACCAGCTTCTTGTGTAAAATTAAACGTATTTGTTTTAAAGACGCAATACTGATTATTTGAATAACCCATTTCCCAGGATATTCTAGTAAAGTAGCATCAGGGAGCGGCTGCGGCAGCGTTAAGATTTCCTGCAGCTACAGCGAACGTGCAGAAGTGATGCACCGTGCTCAGCGCCGTGGGAGGCCGGGCAGCACGGCACCGTGCGGGCACCGGTGGGAAGGGTGGATGCTCTCTGCTTGGGGCACAGGAGAGACCAAGCAACGGCCTCTTTTTCCCTCTGGCAAAAGAGGAAATGATGGAGACCCATATGTTGGGCAGTCTGAGCTTGAGACTTGTGGGAAGGGGAAAGATGCACTGAATCGATTACAGCTCTGCCTACCTGTTGTGACAGAAGAGAGAGAGAGGAAGGGAAGGAAGCATGAAAAATACCAAAGAACCTGTCAAAGGTCAAATCCAAAGATGAAAGAGGCTCAAGTGAGGAAAACCTGGAAGGGAGAGAGAGAGAGAAACCTTTTGGGAAGAGTTGGGTGATAGCACATTCCTTGCTATTGGCTGTTTATAAGGAAATATCTGGCTCCATCCTTCATTTGTTTTCCAAATAAAAAACAAAAACAAAACCCAAAATACCCCAGGGGAATCTCTATATTATCTAGCTACTCATGCCAAGCAGGGTAACAGTGTGAACCTAGTCTTGCAACCCTTATGGTTCAGCAGACCTAGGGGAAAAAAAAATATGTATTCTTGACAATGCTAAGTATGTGCATAAAGCTTAAAAGGGATGTATTTATCTGTGTGTTCACCTGTTTAAAAGCAGTAGTTGTGTATTCATGTATTTCTTGGTAGTGTTTGTAATTGAAGCCTTCTTGTCAACTCATTTTTCTGTTAAAAAAAGTAGCTTTGCTGCAGTTTTCTTCCATTGTCCATTGCTATGGGACATAGATCATATCTCTGGTCCCGTATAGATGAATACAGGAACAAGGATAATCATTTACATTTACTGTGTTTGTGATAAATTTGCATGCACTACAATGCTCCTCTTTTCACATTTATGTTCTCTTTTTAATGCTAGTATAAAAAACTTCTGCAATATGAAATAGAAAATAAATCCCCTGTATTATGGAAGAACTCCATGAAGTCCCTGGGCTTAGTCTGCTTTAATCCACATCCACATAAGTGGATTTAGTGCTAGGTAAGTCTCTGAGTAGAATTAGAAGAGAGTTACTTCCTTAAACCATACTCAAAAAAAAAAAAAAAAAAAAAAGATCTCTACATCTGTGGTTTCTAACATGACTGTCACTTTATGACGTTTTCTTTCAGTTAGGTAAGGGGGGCAAGAGTCATATGGAAATCTACTCTTACTCTGTGGTTCTTTTGGTCTGAGGCAAACCACAGGGAAACTGAAGCAGTAAACAAAAGAAATTGGTGTCTGGAAGTTGGGCTTTTGTTAAGCTGCGATTGCTGGGTTTGAACCAGGGATAAGCAGGTGAAATCTAAGGATCCATAGGATGCTTGACTAGATGGTTCTGGGGCTTCTTTTTTGGTCCTAAATCCCATGAGCCCAAGTCCCTTCCCTGTGCTTTGAAGACAGCTCATTAAAAGGAGCCGACCTTGCACTGAGCACAGAAAGCGTATATTCGCTTTCAGCAGCCCACGTGGTGTGGCTGAACAGCGGTGGCTCCCTGGTCAGGAGGCCTGGCTGTCCCTGGGACCAGAGTTTGGTGTAAAACATTGTCCTTGATAACAAACCTACCAGCTGTGTTCTAACACTGGAATGCAGTACTTCCCAGAAGTCAGGTTTTTATACTAATTTCCCATAAGTTTTGCCCAAAGAGGAAGAACACTTCAGTTAATGTGAGCTCTAAAAAGCATGTGCCAAAGTAGCACTTGAATCCCATGCCAAAGCTTTGCAGGCAGGAAGCATCTCCTGGTGATAGTAAAAAGAAATGTAAGAGAGACTCAAATTTCAAAATATTTCAGGATGCTTATAGCTTTCATGTTTTAACCTTTCCTGACACAACAGAACCTCTCTCCCTGCCTTCTCTGAGTTTCTATGGCAGGAAAACTGCATACAGAAGACCTCTTATCCTCTGGCTGAAATCATGGATAAAGGGGCTTATGCTGGAAACTTTTGGACTATACGCATTTTTCTACTTAGACATTGAGGAAAGCTCAGGAGAACGCATTTGCTTTGAAATCATTTTGATAAGGAGCTATGCATGTTTTATAGAAAGCATTTTTTTAAAATTAACTAGAGTTGTGAGAATTTAGGAAAACATACTCTCTTTAAGGATTTCCAGGCTTCCTAGTTTAGAGAGGGCTGTTGAACATGTTGCTTTAATAAGTGACCACTACAGCTAAGCTCAGTAAAAAAGAGTCATTAGTTTGCCATTTATCTTTTGTCTCTCAAGTGCAAAATTCTATGCGAGTTTAACAGATTAATTCATTTCTAATAATTATTATTACTTTTGCCTTTTGTAGTTATTATTTACTGGCTACAAATGGAGATCTTATCCACTGCAGTATTTATAGAGCAGATGTCAGCTGAGGTACCTATAGTACTTTGAATGATGAAGGGCTAGAAGGTGTGTGACATACAAGCATGGTCAGGTGAAAGGACAGTGATATACCTATCCAGGTTTATGTAGTAAAAACAAAATTTAAGAGTAAATTTTTTCATGTAACATTTTTGCAGATTTTTCAAACACAGCCTTATTCCAAATATTTTAAATTTGTCAGTAACAATGCTTCTGTTTCATTTTCCTGATCCCTGCAATGGATTTAATCATAAAACAGTAGTGGAATTGTCTTGCTTCTTTGGATCCTTTATATTACTTATCAGGTAGATATATTTTACATAAGATCCTGTTTTTCATCTTCTTTTCAGTAAAAGGATAAAAAATTCCTATATCTATTCTGTAGCAGTTCAGTATGACATGCCAAAAAGACAGGTGACTCTGGAAAGAAAAGCCTCACAGCTGGCTTCTGTTCTCCTTTTCTCAGGGTTTCCAGTATGAAACGATCTTGTTCTTTTCAAGCAAAGTATATTGTTAATGTTAATTTCTTTTAACTTCTCACTGTTAAGGTTTTCTTCTTTAGGTCTTCTGGAGTCATATAGGCATATGCCCTACAATTTTTTAGTCATACCATACACTTGGAGATTATCACAAAGCTCTGCTTGAATCCTGGACTTGAAAATGATGATAATTCATTCATTTTTTCGGCTTGTTCAAACTAGGCATGGTAGTTTAAGAGCAGTCAGTTTATCTTCTGTGAAAAGTTTATTTTCTCTGTGACTTTTTTTCCTGTGGTTCTCAACACTGCAGTAATCTGACGTTGTCTGCTTGATAAACATTTTGAGCATGGATGCCTCTTCTTCCTTTCTATTTCATCATGTATCATCTCCAAATGCTTGAAAGTGCTCGGTAAAGCTGCGCAATATCCCTTTCCTTGAAGACTTACTGCATGCGGGTTCTCGCGCGGCACATGTTTTCTATGGATGTTTGAGTGCTCTATTACATCTTCCGCAGTTTGTTTTTCCTCCTTTATTTCACCTGTGGCCCAAGCTGTCTTCTTCGATGTGATTCTGTTGAGCCTCATTACATCGACATTTGTGTTTTTATGGAGGTTTTCCTTTGATGTTGCCTGCGAGGTGGGTAGGTTTCCCAGCGAAACACACATCAAAGCGGTTGTTCGCTCCTTCACAGGCATTCTTTGGAGGGCGGTAAGGGGGAGACGTCTTGAAAATTAAATTTAAATTACTCACGAAAAGGCTGAAGCTGCAGAGTGCTCATCTCAGTAAAACTTCCAGGCTGATGCGAAGGGCCAGCTGGAAGAGGGAGCCCGGATCAGCCCCCGCGAGTGGGAAGGCGGAAGGGGTTAGTCAGGCTGCTCCCTCGCCAAGATCCTTAGAGGGAGATTTTCGTGCCTGCCCCTGTCATCACTCTTTCTTCTCCCCACCTCCTCCAGCAATCCTGCCTTCCTCTGCAGGCTCTTTCCCGCCACTGCCTTTGTTTTCTTGGTGGCAGAAGCCTTCGCTGTGCCTGCCCCGGTCGAGGTCTCCTCGGCACGTGCTCTTGCTTGCCCCATGTCTGCTGCAGCCCCCACAGAGCGCTGCCTGCCCTCGCAGCTCACCCTTTCGTTCGGCTTTCCCTCCCTCCCTCCGTCCCCCTGCCTCCCTTGTTCTCGTTGCCCTCTCCTTCAGCTTCACGGATTTTATTCGCATTGACACAAGGTCTTTTCTACATTTCCCCTGGCAAAATGAAGGCTTCGCTGTGTGAATAAAAATGAATATACGAATGCGCGGACATGACAGACAGTGTGAGGAGAAAAAAGACAACTAAAGAATGAGGAAAGCTAGAACACGGGATAGTAGAAGCAAAATACTCTCCCCCTCAAAAAAACCCAAAAAGACCTGTCCTGACTTCGCTGAGCTAGCGGACAGGAAGATAGGAGACACTGAACTAATTCAAATTGGCAACCAATAAAATGAAAATCTCAGCCTGAGGGGAAAAATTCAGCACTTCATGGTCACCAACTGGTGGCTGATACTGCACGGAGGAGTCACTCTGGAATTTATGCTGAGGGAACATAAATTTAAAGGAATATGATGGCATTACTCACCTGGAAGAATAATGCCCTCAATCTTCTGCCATTAGGCTGTGATCTACTATGTAACACATCACAGGAAAATTATTCGTCTGAAAATACTTCTAGATAAAGAATTTCAGTAGCATTTTTGCAAAGATGTAAATATCATGTCTGAAATAAGATTTTCAGAGGCAAGTGAAGACACGTGCAGTTGATTTAGCTGTCCCAGTTGTGCATTATAGATAATTGTATTGATTACTCAGTTACAAGTGACATGCCTCGTAATTTTGTTGTGTTAAACTGTAAGTGCTTCATAAATCTGTAGAGAGAATCATGGCACTGTCACTTTCTCAAATCATATACTGGGAGACTTGCTAAAGATTCGTTAAAGTTGCTCTTTTGAGTAGCTGCATGAAGTATTAGAAATAACTTGTATCCTATACAGAAGCAAATAACTTCTGTGGAGGAATTATGATTTAGAACTGAATGGCATTAATTCCATGAGAAACAAAAGTCTTATCCATTTTATTTTTACGTATGGAAATTAAAGCTCTTCCGCTTCAAAACTGCTTAAAATTTTTGCAGGATTTTTCCACATAACAAGTTGGGCAGTCTGGCTGTTCTTATGGATAACCTGTGCGTAAAAGCCATAAACAGCGAGACCCGTATCTTGGGCAACGTTGCCAGTTGTGTGGGCTGCTCCATTTGCAGAAAGCTGCCCTGAGCAACGCTAACTGTGCTCATTGCAGTTAATCGTAATGCCAGTCGCAGTTTAGTTATGCAATTGCTCCTACGCATGCTGCTTTCCTTCGGATCACATCTGCGCAAGAAGTGCTTGCTCAGTCTCCTGGCTCTCCCATGGCCGCTGACAGGCTGTAGGAGACAGTGCTGCCACCGAGGGTGAGGACCAAACTGACACCAGCCAAACCCTGGTTTAAAACAAAGCATCATTGTTGCTTGGGGTAGTGATGCGTGATAGAAGCCCCTTGGCAACCACACGTTTGTAATGGTGGTAACATCGCAATAAAGGGAGAGATGACATATAATGTAAAACTCATTCCATATGCAGATCTAGCCTAAGACCTGCAAAGAAATAACTTCCTGTGAAATGCCGGTGGCCCATAAAGAGATACATATAAAATGCTTAAATCAAAATGTGAGCTTCAGATAACGGATGAAATAAGTCCCCGGAGGATCACTCTTCCTCAGGCTGATCCGAACATGACAGCCTGTAAAAGAGAGGAAAGGAGCCCTGACCTATTTTACGATGCGGGTTTGAACTGAAGGTCACCAGCGGATGGGACTGTGCGCACCCACCATTGTTTTAGAGGACTCCGGCACTAAGCAACACTAGCAACGGCACAAATGAACATTATAAGACACATTTTACAATGAAAGGCCTCAACACAAAGGTGCAGTAATTCCAGCTGTCCTGCTGGACAGCATGAAAGTGATATGTGATAGCTAACTAAGATATTCATACCAGGTGCAAATGACAGACACAACCAGCTTGATGATAGATCAAGAACCCTTGTAAATCTCATCAGGAAGGTCAATTTATTAAGGGCTTCAGCACCTCCAGCTGTTACACGTCAGCAGAGCTGACTGAGCTGCTGTGTTAATAGACCTTAAAATGTTCCTGTGATTATGTTACTTGGTCTTTATTCTAAATTTTTGGTTGTCAGGTTGATGAGCTACAGAAAAGATAGCTGAAAAGTTCCTTGACATAGAACTGATTTCCACCCTCATTTTGTTTCATACGAAGCTGTATTCAGCAGTTTCCAGAGGCAAGTCCTCTTCAGCTGAGGAGCAGAATGCAGCACAGGTATATTAAGCAAAGGGGCAAAAAGGAGGTATATGTGGAACTGCATTTACAGCTGTGTGTCCTATTCCACATGCAGCAGTGATCCTGGAGGGCTAGGAGTTGAGCTTAGGTAAGCTATGTGAATCTGCCTTTTCTGAACATGTGGAGAGCAGTCTGAGGCATTAATTCACATGTCTTACCAAATTAAGTTATACTGCAGCCTGTGGGAGTCTGTGGGAGACATAGGCTGCATTAGTTGCTAAGTGTAGCTCCTCAGTCACTTTTTCACAGTCTCTAGAGAATGTGTTTCCTATGACCTGACCTGGACCTGACCTAGATGACTACTCCTGTTTCATTACAGCCATTTTAAGAAATGATGAATCAATAATAATCCTAGTAAATTTTAGTGAAGCGATGAGCTGGTGAATGCTGGCGAACAGCTAGGCTGAAAAATTAGTTTCTCAAGTGATACTCACGTTATCGTTATTCCCATTATCTCATTATTATAAATGGCACTGTTTATATTTAATGCAAATGTGCTTTGTTCTCAATGTTCTAGCCTGTTCTGTGTTCTCAGTTAAAAACCTTAATTATAGGAGTAATCTGAAGTAACAAGGGTGGCTGCAGCTCTGTACAGCAGAGGCCACAAAACAGGAAACCAAGATCTGACAAGGATGGTGTGACTTGGTACTGTGATTCCACACAGCTGTACCAGCCACTGTTGTTTTACAGCAGCTGCAGAGCACCAGTTTCCCTCTTTCCTTAGGCACAGGCCTGGAAGGGTTTGTCTCTAAGGCTACAGGAGAGAGCTGTAAGGGCCCAGCAAGAATGCCACAGAAAAAAGTAGGAAACGGGGTTTTGGAGGGGAGTGGTAGCCTCATTAGCCTCCTTGAACATCAGTCTCTACAGACAGTGAAGTAGCCCTGCTGACTGTTGAAAAATAAAAGGGTGGAAAACTAGACTACATCTCTAATGAATGTAAATTAGTATTTTTATTAACTTGAAATTTTTGAACAAAGAAGAGTAAAAGCCAGCCTACTGTATTTTATATATATGACTGCAATGCGAAGAAGAAATAAAGGAAAACAACTGAGATTAAAAACCGGGCCACTATTCTAATTTCATTCTAACCTCCTATGAGTTGGGCTGTTCTTCACTAAAGCCTTCTCTACATACTACACGCTGGCGATGCTTAGCTCTCAGTACTGCAATGAATTACTTCCAATACTTGAACTACTTAATTTAAAGTTAGCTTGCCTATCTCTACATTATGTTGCAGTCTCTTCTGTGATGCCAGTGTAGATGTATATGTCTCAGGTCTCCAAAAAGCACTCATGGTCACTTATGGTTTGTCAAGAAATGATTATAAGAGAATCTGCAGTGAAAGAACCATCTTAAATATGTCTTTTTTCATTTCTGTTTTTCCTTGCACAAAGGACAATCATGTATTTTCAGTCTGAATAGCTTCAGGCTACTCACATAGTGCAGCATAATACTATTCTATTTAGGAAAGAATTACAGTGAGAGGTATGGCAGAGATGTGTAACCTCAGACAGCATCAGAAAATCAGTGCCTCACAGAGGCATCACAGAACTCCCTATTTCCCAAGTACCACAAAGCCGGGGTTACAACCCTGCGAGGAGGAATCCTTATTATTATTCACTGTGTAGCTGTCCTGTTTATGCAGGAGGGATATAGGCCCAGAATCGTGTCTCTACTGAAACCTCAGAGCTTGCAGATGGATTCAAGCACATGAAGACCCATTACCTGCATGTTTTCTAGCCATATCAGTAGCTGTAGCCCTGCTTCTGCTCCAGCTTAAACTCTTTTTACTCTTGGGGGACTCCTGCCTTCCTTCCTCTTTCAGTGACTTGAATGTCTTTGGCTGGGGGCAAGGGGAGGGCAAGGCATCCAACTTCACTGCTGCTAAATACTGGCTTTGTGCAGCTCCTGACTTTGGCCAGTTAGGGGCATGCTCATCAGGAAACGAATCATGTCCTGAAAACCTGGCAGGAATTTGTGGCTCATGCCTTTGGGCTTACTGCTAAGGCATGTTGTGCCGTTGTCAAGATTGGCTCAAAGCTAGCATGGGCAACACTATGTGACCATCTGTGGCCACCAAATATCCTATGCAGGTTCAGCCTGGGAGCTGTTGCAGCCAGGTTCACTCCAGGAGGATAGACAACTTTGTAAAGCTCTCTTCCAGATGAACTACAGCTCCTTGCTTTTCCCATTCCTGGTTAGTACACCTAGCCTCACTACATGTCTCTTAAGACTTCACTTTTTTATTTCTTATGACTGGACTCTAGGGCACACCATGGGATTGCAGAGGATTATCTTATTTCTTTCCCATGTTTTTAGAACATGATCTGTGTTTGCCACTGAACTGCCCAATTGCACCTCCTCTTCAATACCCAAAATAGTCACTCCTCTTGCCAGTGCCATGTTTGGTGGCTGCAGTGGCAAGGCAGAAGTGGTGTTTTGAGGCAGCTGCTTACACTCCTTTGGTCTCTAACGCAACCCTCAGCACAGGCCTCAGCTCCAATAGCAGACCTGGATTCTGCCTTCAGCTCTAACAGGACTTGGACTTTGCATGTCTCCATCCCTAGCCTCCAGAACGGACTCTCATACCTGTCCACCCACTTGGCTCCCTGGCCTATCCCAGCTGGTTTCTTCCATGTCTCTTAGCCTGTGAGAGAGCAGCGCATACAGGCTAGCATCCTCTGTGAGAAGCTGAGAGCCCAGCTAAGAACGAAGCCCTGACAACAGCCCTTCAAGGAGGCAATTAAAGCAGAGAAGGACAGTCTTTATTGAGCCTACAAATGCTCTGAAACATCAGTTCTCATCACTGCTCCGTGCCAAAATGGGAAGGGCCCTTTTTCTCCACCCTCCATTACAGGGCCCAAGAGTCCAACACCCTGGTGGAACAGCCCGTCTCTTGCTATCCAGATGTTCGCCCACTCCTGGGCAGGGACATAGGAAAATGTTTCAAGTAGCAGGAACTTTAGCTGTTCCTGCACATTCCTGAAAGCTTGTAATGAAGCTCGGACTCATTAAAACACACCCAGCTCTCACTCTGTGCAAGCTGAACTGAGGGCATAAAATGCCAGAGCAGCTTTACTGTGAATGCGGAGGGTACACCAACCCTGGTCTGGAAAGCAGGTCCCATAACCATTCTGGCGCTGCAACAATTAAGGTATCGGGCAAAGCCTCCCTTGGCTGCACACCCTGGAAAGAGGGGATTACAGTGTAGGCCCTGCGCAGACAGCAGTACGCCAATGAGACAGCCTGGCTGTCCCCTCCTTATGCTCTCAGCCCATCATTTCTTTCTTCTTCCCCTTCCATCAATCCCCACCACCACCTTTATCAGACAAACTACTGAAGCCTACAGATCACTCACTGTGAGCCAGGCCCATGCCTGCTTTTATTGGAGCTGATCACTTCTCTTGCCTAGCCAGCATGTCCAGAGATCAGCACAGAAATCAGATGTTACTTTCAGAAGCTGCTTCCTAGATGAATATGCTCAGAATAAGGATATCAGAGTCACAGGTATAAATACCTGCATGTGGTCTTGTCCAGAGGAGGACTTCGAGGGAAGTGGATAAGCAGACTGTATTCCATAAAGTCTAAAAAGTCTAGAAAGTCCAAAGAGCCCACAAATGTTGTTTGCTGTTATTTATTTTCTGCTCAGAATCTGCTCCAAATGAGATCTCCTTCTTAGGCCCGCTCTGGACCTATCTTGATGCCTCCAACGGAGGGGACTATGCAGAAGGACAAAAAATACCGAGTCATCATAAGCAAGGAAGAGCTCTGAGAACTGCCACTGGGGCACATGGGCCCTGTTTGGTTGGAGGGGTCAGGCTGCTGTACTGTATATTTAGCCAAGGATGACCAGGCGTTCATGTCACAGGAGGCTAATGGTCAGCTATAACTGTGAAGATCTTTGCATATTTACAACACTGTTTTCCTGTCCTTCTTATAGTGTCTGCAACATCTCCTCCATGTGCTAATGAGGTACTCCTCAGCTTTTTTCTTGTCTCCTGGGTGCTCACTGTCTTGCATCTACAGACTATAGGTGAGCAGCCATACCTATTGCCTTGCTGCAAGCACATCCAAAATGATGGGGCCCATACCACAGTGATGGGGTAAATGTGGAAGTATCTATTGCTTGAAAATATGAAGCTGAAGCCCTAGATTTTGCGGGTTAAATTTTAGAGGGTGTGCAGGCATCTCTCCTGAGCCCTTATTCCTGCCTTGGAGGACACAGCGGACTAAAGCCACTTATACTGAATCTTGTTTTGTTTCCAGACAAATCCTAGTGCTTTAAGCACGCTTTTTATTTGTCCAATTACTTTAAAGCCTAAGAAGAAAGAGGCTGTTTTTATGTTCTCTGTATTTCTTTCAGTGTTTTGCCTAGCCCAAGTAGGAATGCCTGTATTTATATTCCCTATATTTCACAGAGTATTCTGTGGCCAAAGGATCTATGTATTATTGTTATTTTTGGTCCAGCTTTCAGGGATTGCATATTGCCAACAGCTTTTTTTTGCATGAAGACAGTAAAAACTTTTGCACTTGACAACATGTCTGTGTCTCTTGACTCAGTGCACTTTTGGAAAGCCCTCTCCTTTGGTATTCACACTATATCATCCTCCACCACAGCACAATTTAAAATAAGACATCCCCAGTCCTGCCAGCTTTCTGTAAACAGAGCTTGTGAGTTGAAAATGAGCTCAGTACATGCCTGACATGTATTGGCATAGGCATGCCAGTGGGATGAGGGGAGTGGTTAGTGTAATTTGGGATATCCTAGGACCCTTTGGGGGAACCATGGATCTCTCTCTCCCTGTCTCCCAGCTGGCCTCCCTTCAGGGATGCTTCTTCCTTGCCCATCTCTTTCAGGTATTCCCACACCCTCAGACTTCACAGGCCCTGAACAAAGCACTGAAACAAGATACCTGGACAGCAAGGTTTGCTATTTCTGCTTCTGCTACAGATGTTTTGGTGGTTTGAGCTGCATCTGCCTGATGAATCTGCCTGCAGTTAACAGCCAATGCATGCCCTGTAGCAAAGGTAAAACAGGGGCTCTGATGCACTAAGGAGCTACTTTTTTATTTATACCCAAAGCTGGCCCTGAATTGGATGTGAGTAAATGTGACAAAAAGTATATCTATATTTTCCTGTGTCTTTATAATGGATAAAATGTGGTAACTGAAGATATGAGACAGTTGATGTGAATAAAGTCTATACAGGCCTTGGAAAAAATGACTAATCAGACACCATTTAAAAAGGCACCTAAACGAAAACTGGAGGATCCTGAAATTTATATTTGTAAGCGTCTTTGCCATGTAATATAAATTAAATGCCATTTAATGCCATTTAAATATCACTAACCCTTTGGCTCTGTGTATGATATTTTAAAAGCATTTAGGTGCTTAATTCCCATTAATATCACAGGCTATGAAGCATCAAATTGATATTAGCCTTGAAAATAGAGCTTCGCCTTGTGATTTTTTTTATTTGAACTTTTACTCAAGGCTTTCTGTCCTCACCAAAAGTTTGTTCATCAGTTGTTAGCTTTTTTGGGTTTAAGTGAGTTGAATAGTTTTGTTTGTCCTCAGTGTAACTAATCTCGCAGATGGTTTATGAAGCTTGCAGAATGTGTTTACATTTATAGATCTTTTCTCTCATAGTTCAAAGATTTTTGGAGGGGATAGGAAACTTTCTGCTGAAAAACTCCCCTTCTTTATATATGAAGTACTTCTGTTCTGTTAGAGGGATAGGTCAGTACGCCCTGGCTGGGCGGGCATAAATGACTGTATGGCTGCATATACAGTACACACTGTGCTTTTTCAGTAGTTTTCTTAATCTCTCCCAGTCTCTGCTCCTTTTCTACCCACAAACTTTAATAAGCTGAAAGAGAAATCCAGTGAAGGCTGGAACTTTCAAACCAAAAACGCAATGCTTGAAATGAAACAGAATGATCTCATCCGTCCCTAATTTTTAGTGCCTTTTCTATGCCTAGTAGACAGCTTTACTTTTATAAAACTTGAGTCCTTGTCAGCCTTGAAAATACTGCTTATTGACTTTAAGTCATTTTTATTTACTTTAAGCAATTACCTCTTGTATATGCCCATACACAATAACTTCCCAAACAAAATGTCAAGTATTTTTTATGTTGATCCAGAGATCTAATTTCAGTGTCAAGCTATTCTCCAACTGTGCACGAGCAAAGGCAAAGTTTTTCAATGTGCTATGTACAGTTATGCACTCTTACGCATCTGACATTAGAATAATGCACATTGGGTTTGATCCAACAGAAAGTGGCTTTTGTGACTGCTGATCCTGGACATTTCAAGGCCCCCACAGGCTCTAGTCAAAAAATCTACTTTTGATTCTGACGGGAAAAAAAGTCCTTCCTTCTGTGGCAGCAGAATGCCAAATTATGCATCCCGTGCTGGCTCTTTCCAGACTGGCACTGTGTAACAGATAGAGCTGTGGTAAAGATTTTAGTCTTTACCCCTAAAGCCAATTTGGCACTAAAGGTTGAAAAGCAGATGGCTCAAAAGCAAATATAATATTTCATAAGAAAACATATACAGGAAGAGAGCCATTGAATGTTTTCTCTTTATGC
This sequence comes from Dromaius novaehollandiae, assembly GCF_036370855.1. Classification (NCBI taxonomy): domain Eukaryota; kingdom Metazoa; phylum Chordata; class Aves; order Casuariiformes; family Dromaiidae; genus Dromaius; species Dromaius novaehollandiae. The sequence continues at coordinate 41,953,935 of NC_088098.1, forward strand.
ACAGTAAATGAGCTTACTAGCCAAATTCATTGTCAGGTATCTGTAAAAGGCTTTTGTTTTCTCATAAATAGCCCCTGCAAGTTTTGAAAATGAAATCAGCCATCACAAGCAGGCTTTTGAAAATGTCACAGGAGCTGAATGCAGTCAGCATACTCAAGAAATCATTTGTCATCCTACCACAGCCATTTCAATCAAGTGGCCAGAGCAGAAGACTACAGCGGAATAAAACCGTTTCAGCTTCCATGCATACAGTCAGTTTAAACCAGGGTTAGTCCAGTAACAACCACATGCTTATAGTTCCTTGTACATTAAAGAAAAAATAATTACTGAAGTGGGAAGAATATAATATTTATCAGAATAAGCAGGACATAGATGCAGCCAAAGACTCAGGCAGCAACAGGAAATTGCTTTACTACCTCTACAGATACCTTCCAGTGCTGTGGATCCAGGGCTGGATTAGGTCCCTGATTCATCGAGGTACTTAAGCATGTGTTTCATTCCCAGTAAGTTCAAAGAGACTTAATCATGTTCTTAAAGTAAGCATCTGCTTAAATGCTTAGTTGAATGAGGGCCTATTACCTTGATCCCATTTTTATTGGAAACATCCACCAACTTCCATGATTGCAGAATTAGACCCTTAAATAGGTTTCACAGAACTGTGAATCTTGGCCCTAGGCATTCACCTATTTTGATCTTAGTCCTGGGTAGCAGATGCTCTGTCACACAGCAATAAATTTATGCAGCCTCAGGACAGGTAACGGATCAAGGAGTATACTTGCTAGAAATCTTCTCAGCTGAGAAGATGATAGGTCCTGATTCAGCGGAGCACTTGAGCGGGACGCAGCAAGCTGGGTAATGAGATTGGTGCTGGTGCTGGTTTATGCTCTGCATAAATAACATGCTCCCTAGTTACTCCCAGTCCGTTTTCTCACATGCCAGCTACAGCTCGGCTGCACTTGAGCGGAGCAAAGTCATAGGTCAGCAAGAGCTGCTCTACCGCCTTGCAAAGGCCGAAACGAGAGGCCTTGCTGCAGGGCTGAGCGCGGTGCAAGTGGCTGCGAGGGTGTCATGCACCGCGCACGAGACTTGCCGGGTCTGCCCAAGAGGACCGCCGTTAAAGTCACCGAGAACGAAACACACGCTTTGCTCTGCAGAGATGGGATTACTCATGCGCCTAAAATTAAACATGTGGTTAAGTGCTTTGCTGAATCAGGGCCAGAGAGATGGAAAATGAGTACTGCCAGTACTGATTCTCCCCCATCCTCCTTTCCACGCAGCTGCCTGCTGACGCCTGCTGACTCTTTTGTAAATAAGTACTGTAGCTATAGTACTTTATTAATTACTAAAAGAAGCTGGGCCATATCCAAAGTCCTGGCTACACTGAGGTCCTATTTAGACAAAACTTCCATTAACACCAACTGAAGGTTTGACTCCATGGTGATAAAAATGGGATTCTGCAGAATAAGAAGAGGGTTGTTCCTCACATAACAGATAGAGATGAGGTTTTCACCCTCTCTGGCAAGAATCAAATTGGTGTGAAAGATTAATCTGCAGATGATTCCAAAGCAAAGGTAAATTTTCTATTGGGAAACATACAGTAGAGACCTTTTTCTGTGCTTTTCTTCTGTGTAGACTAAATCAGTTAACTTGTCAAATCTTCTATCAGGAGTGGGTTGAAGGCTTTTGTTTTACCATAAATAACTCTTGCAAGATCTGACAAAATGACATACATTTGTTCACAGCAGATTTGTTATTAACAGATTTGCTCATTTAACAGGTCTGACAATAATTATTAATTTGATTCATCACACAAAAGCCTTGTGGTCACATTAAATTGTTTCCTTGATTTTAAAACAAAAAAAGGCAAGCTAGGGTGTGGAATCTCTGTGTGAATCAGGAAAAATGTCATACATGTGTGTTTGACATAAAAGACTGATCACATGACAAGCATCTGGAATTCATGCTACATAAATTCAGTAAATCACCATGTTGTTTCATTCCCCCATCACTTTCAGAATGATTTTACATGAGTTATATTAAGCCTTCTTTAGAATAGGCTGTTTCCTCTGTCCAGGTAAATATCCTATGGAAAAACAATTGAGGTAAAGTATATCCTATAAGATGTACTACAGATATTAGAGCTTATTAAACTAAATGTTGCATTTTTGTGTAAATTATAAAGCTATGGCTGTTCTGATGAACGCAAATGATAGGGCTTTAATAGGTATTTTATTACCTTTTGAAATGTGGGCATTTGATCTTTGTAGCTGAAATAAGCAGTGCAAAATAGATAAGGTCTAAGTTTTTAGAAAGCACTGTCTTCCCCTCTCACAGTGGAACTAAGCCTAAAAGATTTTAATATTCAGTAGCATGTGGGTTTTCTCTGTTAAACCGAATCAGTATAAGACTTAAGAATGAGGAATTCTGGGAATTTTTTCACAAATCATTTAACTTAGCTGTTTCTCCACTTGTCTATTTATAAAATAGCATATTAGTAGTGACTTTCTTTGAAATAATGTAGTAAAATAGAATTAGAATTATAAAAAGCTTGGAGATATTAGATGAAGTGATATGAAAGTACACACTATTTTATACATATAAAGTAACATTTTGAATATAATATATAGCAAGCAATATAAAAATATATTATTATATCTAATACAATGTATAAATGCACAGCAATCCTTGGAAAACATGGTGTCTTTCATTACTGCCAGCAGATCTGTGTGTGCAAGAGGAGATATTCCAGCTACTTGCTTTTTCAGAGAGAAAGTGAGTTGCCAGGCTGAACATTTATCAGGAAGATTTTGCTAGATGTGGACCAGCCCCACAAAATGCAGAACTGGAAACACACCTCTGCTACACTCCAGAGGAGAATAAAGCCTCTATAACCACAGTCCGGTGCTCATCTCTTTCTTTACTGGTTCTCTCCTTGATAATTGTCATGGAGAGGGGCAACTCTACACAGTTTGTCTGGTTATGTATTACTTCGCATATAAAATGCAGAGACATTAGGGTGGGTCTGACATCCCTCTGTTTCAGGTGCAAGGGAGCTGTGCACATCCCGTACACGAAAGGAGAGAACTAATTGCCTCTCCCACAAAAGGGAGAGCCCAGCTCTCATGATGTCTGTTAGCGCCAGTCGTAACTAGTTGTTGTGCCCAGGCTTACACTACGCAGTGCTCTCCAGCTAAAATCTGAACATGAAGAGAAGCAGAGCTCTGTCGGACTTCTTGCCTCTAACTGAGAGTGATCAGCTCAGTGGCTAAAAACTGCTGTCTGTTAGATCTCCCTGTGGAAGAACAGGCCTGGGAGCTGGTCAAAAATCAACTTAACCTGAGTAAAGTGTGTTTCTAAAACATATTTTTTGCTGCATTACTGTTTGTAGGGGAATGAAAAGTATTTAGGGAATAAAACCGGGAAATATGGCAGAGGGTGAGGGACTTTTGTGTGTGTATGTGTGATTGAATATTAAGTAATATAGCTTGACTATAATTTTTACATGACCAACTCACTCTGGAAGATAGTGATATTTGGACAGATCAGCTAAAAGGCCTGGAGGGAGATAAAAGTAAATGATGCTGCACTGTGCCTATCAACAAGGGCTGCCCAGGCAGATCCCAGGGGAAGCACTGATCTGTGACACCTGACAATGGGGGATGTTACTTTTCCCTGCCTACACCACCATCTTCTTCTCCTCCACTTCTTATAACCATTTGATAGTGCTGGTGGAATTGATCTGAGAAGAGTTCTTACAGTCCTGTTCACGGAAGTCCAAAATTGGGTAAGATGGCACCAGCTTATAGTGGGAGATGGGGTGTGACAGTAGGCAAAAATTTATTTTACAGGTGACAGAAGTGAGAAGCCTGAGTGATTTACCCATCCAACCAAGGGAGACTGGAAACTGGAATACCTCTATCAGCTCTTGGAGTCAGTTCAAAAAGACAAGGTCCATCTGTCTAATGTACCCTCCGTAGGATACCTAGTTAGCCTGCAAGTCAGGCAGGACACGTCAATCGAGAATGACCGTAAGCCACTGGACTGTTACTGTCAGGCCTGAGTATTCTCTGAACTATGCTGGGAGGCAACAACAAGTCATGGCTCTGTTTGGCAAGTCTATACTTTTGGTCTGGAAAATGAAATTCTGGCAGTTTGGATTGCTACCTCCTAGAGAAAGTCTAGCTTGTGCACGTAGCACCCTCAGCTGACCCAGTGGTGAGTGCTGAGCCAAGGGTTCACAGAGTTGAATTTGAAACATAAAAATAAAAATCTTCCATGGCTAGTGATTTTAACTTCCTGACTCTCATGAAGGGAGAGCAATACAAGAGCAGGAAGCATGAGATAAGAATTATGAGCAAAGGCTGGGGGATGGTCTGCTACGTTTTAGGAGCTATGAGAATAGCTGAACGACTATCAACAAAATCTGGAGGTGATAAGTGCATCCCAGCAGAAGATCTTAAAACAGGCTACAAAACAATAGCAAGAGTTCATGTGGTCTAGACCAGTGGCCAAATACAGAAAACCGCAATGTTTGCTTGCCTGAGCAGAAGTTGGCTATGCTCCTGGCATAGGGCCTGAGGGAGGAAACTCACTGTGACGGCCAAGCAATGTCCAGGAGGAACCCAGACGCTTCCTCACACAGCACCAGGGATTGTGTGGGCGACCCTGGCTCTGTATGCTCAGGGGTAGATCAGGAAAGATGCCAAGGGTGAAAGCAATGTTCCTTAAGCAGTGTATGTTAGTGGGAAAAGGCAGAGCAGGAGGATGGGAAGGTAGAGTGAGACACAAATATCGGTTCTGCAGCTCCCATCACAGAAACAAAGTGGTCTGAAAGAGCAATTGGTGACTGAAAACAGTTTGTCCTACAAATGACCTCATGAGAGAAAGCAGCTGGCTAAGGACTCTCTGTCGGTTAAGGAAAATAGGAGTCCTTAGGTTTATGATGGAAAGCGATTGGAGACTGTAGGTGCTCACCCTTAGAATCCCATGGGATTAGAATCCTTAGAATCTGAGGGTTGTGTTGGCCATGGGCCAGAGTGGTCTAACTACACACAACTTAATGTGAGCCTGAGGACCTAGTGGCTAAGAAAAGAGCAACCCTTCCCTGAGATTGCCACAGACTTGAGGGCAGGAATAGTCCAACAGCTGCATGGGGCTGAATGGAAGGGATCACTAGGCAGATCAACATACGATAAACTTATTCTGCATATTAGTATTGCATGCATTTTTGCTAAAAACTCTCATGTTGAGGAAAACATGAAATATCTAACCTTGTTGTGCAAGTCTTAGTAACCCGTCTGTTCCCAGTATATGCAGTGGCCATGTTAATCTAATGATGTAACTTGCGATCTGATTAAGACCTTCCTCTGAGAAGACTGGGCAGCTGCGACACTAAAATGTGGACCTGGCAGAACAACGCAACAGAGAAGTACTGTTTTTTTGAAGAACTGTTTGGAAGAATTTACTTCTCAGTGTTTCAAATCTACCTCTGTAATGTACCCAGAGTGTCTTGGAGGCAAGGGCAAAATCTGCATGTGACTCAGAGACAGGAGATTCACATGGTAAAGTAGTGGAAACCAGATGGATTTGGCTGCAAGACCAGGGTGGAAATGGAGAGACAGTCTTGTGTTAGCCACCAATGGTGTGGCAGGAGTGACCACCAAGGGTCATTTTCTTGATAGTTTTGTCTTTTGGCTTCCAGGAACTGCAGCCCTACAAACCCAGCATCACCATTCAAATACCTGAAAGTAACGTGGCAGTTGTGAAAACTGCCCTAAGAGCCTGAAGATGTCAGTCAACACGGGAGCGTTCAGTGCTGAGTGAAGCCTCTTCTCTAGTGCTAGGACATGATGGAGAGGTCACTGGGTCTGAAGGAGGCTTGCAGAGTCCCTCGACTAACACTGTGAAGTTTGAGCAATTGAGAGCACCACTGATCAATAGTTTATATTAAGATGTGATGAAGTGTAAAAGTGTGATTAATAGGGCAATTAAATTTTCTTGCTTCCAGTAGAAACCTGAGCCTGCATTCTTTTTTTTTTTCAGTTCTATAATTTTTAGCTGGTTTAAAGTTCTCCTTAATTTCAATTGGAGCTCTTATTGTAGCTTTACAGAGGCACGGTGAAAAATCATGTCATGTTGTCAGCAAAAACTATTAGATTATGATCCTTTAATCATCTGTATCAAGTGTTAAGGCCCTGATTCAGCAATGCATTTAAGCACGTGCTGAATTTTTAATTATGAACAAAGACTATTGTTATTCAGAAAAGTGTTTAGCCGTGTGCTTATATGTTTTGCTGAGTTGAAGCTTGACAGCAATAAGAAGGCATCTGGCACTACCTAAGAGCGATACAGTGTGAGTCATAGTAGTGAAACTGAAGCTGCGACCACAGAGGATTATTACGTATAGCGGTCTCCGGACCCTGTACTTTAATAATAAGAGAAGGGAAAGATCTGCTTATCCCAGGCTTTGGAGTTCTGAAGTGCCTTTTTGCAGTTTGAGACTACATTACTTTACCAGCGTCCTTTCATTCCTTGTTAATGTAAGAAGATGAATATGGCAACATTTTTTCATTGCGTTTTCCATCTGCCAAACAATCCCCGCACACTGTGCTGACTGTTGACCAAACTCCCACTGTAAAGTCAATTGAAATGCTCCCACTGATTCTAGAGAAGCTGGATCAGGCCCTGGACGAGTCACTGCACGGGCAAGTGCTACTTGAAGCACTCCTTGCCTTGCCTCTGCAATGTGGGAGAAGGTCAGTGTCTCCCAGCAGTGACTAATGAAGGCTTGGGTTGGAGAATCATTTCCTGACCTTAAAGAAGTCTGCTTACAGCAGCAGTTATCTCTGCTTCTTCCCAGCTGGTGTGATGTTATGGTCAGTGGCTTGAGCTACTAGGGTGCCCTCAGGGTGGCAGAGCCAGGTCTAACATCACCTTGCATAGCCTCTGGTGGGCTTTGCTCTGGCAAGCCTGTAGCTGGGTGCAAGGCGCCTCTGCTCGGCATGACTTAGCGATGATGCTAAAGGAAGAATTTAAACCCCTGCCCACTCAAGGGAATAAATGAGATAACTCACCAACTGATTATCAGCTGTTCTACTTGCAGTGCCCAGGACTACTTAACTCTTGTATGACTGATTAACAAACGTAATGGAAAATTGATTCTTTCTGCTTTATAGGGGGGGAATCAATGCAGATTAAGAACAGAACAGACAGCAAAAGGGAAGAAATAAGACTATAAGTTCCACTGGACCCCAAAACAGAAACAACAGTATATATCCTAAACTGCAGGGACACACAATCTTTCTAAAGCCGCCTGAGTCTCTGCACTGGTAAAGTGATCTCAAACAAACTTGAAAGCAGATTGAAAATAGATGCGGTGTCTCCAAGTGAAAAGAGACAGTAATGCCTCAGCACCTGCTAACAAACACAGTCCCTTTTTGTTATGAAATGTCTCTAACTTAAAATACTGCCTAAAAGTAAAATCCGTCATCAATTTATCACAAGTTCTTCAAAGGCATTTTAGAAATATCTCTAAACCATTGGTTTTATCTGGGATTTGAGTAGATAGAATGCTGCAATCAGAAGGCAAAACAGACAGAGGAAATGGTTACCTTTCAATCCCAGTGATTTAAAAAGAATAATATCCTCCTTTCTTGCTTTGTTATATTATATACTTACAGAATAAGATCTGACAATGTGGCATGGAACTGTAACTCTCTACTGGAATGATATCATCCTGCATTGTATACCAAGGACTTCTGGACCAGGGACTTCTGTGACCTTCCTAGAAAGCCGTCTACTGCTTTCCGATTTATTGCTGTATGCTCCCCTCTGTACCTTTCCAGCTGTACCTTTCTAGCCTAACGCATAGTGAAGGTAAGGCAGTCACACCCTCACCTCTGTGTAGTCACTTCCCTTAATTTAGAATGAAGGTTAGTTTTGATAGCACTAATAATATTCTTTTATTTCTCTGTGCTATTTTAAAGTTCCTTGAACCCTTTCAAACAAGCCTAAGGTGGGTTTTGCTCCTTTCTGAAGTTATGCAAACACACCTATTTATTCCTCAACTAAAGGAGAAGGAGATTGTAATTGTAGTGTGGTGCTCCAGGCATCTAAGGTCTTCTGAATGTGCAGAAGTAGCAAGTAGCTACTTTCTCTGGTAGTGGTAAGTGCTGTTTTGGGATGCACAACTGAGCTCGTTGTTCAGCTTTGTACATCTTCTCAGAACACTTTTCACTACTTTGCCTCATGTGGAAGGTACACTTGGGGAAAATGCTGGGGGCTAGTTGTAGCAAAGTTCATTCTGGCTCCATTTTGACAATGGGATTAAGAAACATGATTTCTAATAGCTACCTAGCAAATTAGGAGCATTTGACATCTGTTTCTCCAATTCCTCTGAGCCCCCTAAATGCACTCAAAAATTTCCAAAAGCACTGGGGTCTGTGATGGCAACACTGGAAGAAGTATCCCAAGAGGAATGTAACTGGAAAACAGATAATGGGTACCAGCCCAAATTACAGCTGCCTGTGATATGCAGATCCTCACTGTCTCAGGAAGCCCATTCCCACCCTGTCCTCCCATTTTTTATGTCCTCTGCTGTCTTTTTATGTGTTTTTGCCTGCCCGTTGACAAACTTTGAACTTCATAAAACTTTATAAACTCATATTAAAACATTCAGCTTAAAAGGCTGCCATCAAAGTGATCACCAGAGATATGAACCAAATAAATGTGTCTCCTGACAAACTGCAGTTTAGTTTTTCCCCAGAAAAATAATTCATTTTTGCATGTTTCCCCACTAAATGCTTGCTTTTCAAAAGTGCATTACAGAGACCATGAGAAATTTTCTCTGAAACCTAGTTCAAACATATGCAAAAAAAAGAGACATTTCTCTTTTTTGTGTGTGTGTAAATAGTGTTACAGCAGTTTTCCTGAAGAGTGTATGGCAAATGGCAGAAAGAGCTCCATCTACAGACATCCTATTTCAGGTACTCAACTAACTTAATTGTTTTACCTCTATATGGAAGCAATGCTAACTCATGTGAACTAAGGATTTGGACCGATGTTCACAAAATCAGACTCAGGAATCAGTTCTGTTCTGCTGGTACTGCTCTGGGTTGGTATAAGCATCTTTGGAGTCTTGCCTGGTAGCTCTTTTGCCTGCATGGTGCTGCTCTGCAGTCATGGGGAAGCACTTATCTGGCAGGATTCATGACTAGCTTTTGTCAGTACCCACTCTTCAAAGCTAAAGAGGGCTTTTGATTTAAGGCGGCTTGGATTTGCACATAGAGCAACTTTCTCTTGTCTGATTTCAGCTGTGACCGGGGGAAAAACAGTACTTTGTGGGTTTTTTTGTATATGTACAGGATTGTGTCTCAGAAACATTTTATCGAACTACCATCTTCTGCTGCTAATGGAAGGAATCCAAACGCACCCAAATTAGGCAAGTCACTCAGACCAAAAAGGATAAACAATGAAGAATTTGCAGCCAGTTAAATGTATAAAAAGGTATTTTATAATGGGTGGTTTACTCAAAAAAAAAAAAAAAAAGAATCACACTTAAAAACACTGCAATATATAAAGGTGCACTGTTTATGATGAATCAAGGGAAAGAGAGAGGGATTACTGAGGTAATGGAAAAGGAGTATGCCCTACGCTTTGGACAGGTATGTATGCCGTGGGTGCTGGGAACAGGGTGGAGCACCAGGAATCACTCAAGGATATGGCTTTCAACAACAGATTGGTGCGAAATCCTAGGCCAGATCGCTGGTCTTAGAGCCTTTAACAGAACAAGACAACAAAGCAGATATGCGAACCCACCCCTTGCAAACAGCACTTCACATGTGCATGTGATTAATAGCTGTGGTGAAGGGCTAGTGAATAACAGCCTGATGCCAAATGGATATCAATGGGATCAAACCATGCATTTGGCAGATATAGGAAGGAGTATTCATTGTTGCACACGGAATAAAGGAGATTGCACAGCAACTCCCCGAACCCCTGGTAGAGCACTGGCACCCAGACAAGAATCTGGCTGTAACCCTGTACAACAAGGGCCACGCATGTACACATGTGCACACAATTACATGGCATGAACGTAACAAGAGAAAATTGAATATAAAATATTACAGAAAGCCAATAATTCTGGTTTATATCTTTCTTTCTCCTTCAGGCAGAAAAGAACCTGGCTATTTTAAAATCTGGGATCTATTTACATAGCCAAATGTAATGCTCTTTCTTGTGCAAAATAGGGTAGGAAAGAATTTAAAATGTCAACATTCCCTAGACCTGTTTATCTCTTTTCATGCCTCCCTCTCTATTAAGCATTAAGGAACAGACACTAGATGACAGAAATTGTGACAGTTCTGCTGAAGCTATGACTAGTTATACCAGCTGCAAATATGGTCCAAAATCTCTGACGAGGTACCTATGCTACAAAATATGGTTGTAACCATATTGTAGCTAACATATGGGAAAATCTTTTTGTTGACAAAACAGGTTGTATCTTTCACTTGTTGGCAGATTCAGGAAACCAAATGAAAACTTTTACACAGAAAATCAGTATTTTCCATGAAATATATTCAATAGGATATTTTGGTTTTCAAAAATTCCTAATGGAAATGGAAAGCACAACATTATTTTTACCAATGCTCTGTATAAATGATAATGAAAGACAATCCTGAGATCCTAAATTCTCTTAAAGGTGGCTAGAAACTGAGCACAGTCCATTTTTACTGTTACCAGCGCACAATGACCTTGGTATACACAGGCCAATTTGGTGATGGTGAAGTTTATAAGAGCTAGAACTATGTATATTTTCACAAGCAAAAAACCTAAGCAAAAGTTACTAGAAGAAAGAAAAAAAGAAGAAATAATAAATTAGAATGCTGCTGCTTGACAAAATATAGGGAATTTTCTTCCCTGCATCATTGTGCATGAGAGAAGAAAAGTGCCTGACCATTGCCCTCCAAATAATTTTATTTCTCCTGGGTACCCTGGAGACTATAAGTAACTTTCAATTTATTGAATTCTATGACAAACACAAATCTGTAGCAGAATACATGGTAAAGATAACTGGAATTCAGTATCTATATATAAAAGCCTGCACCCAACCAGTTGACCTACCAATCACAGAAAGTACACACTTCTATATCCAGCTGTCTGTGTGACACAGCAGGGAAGAGATCTGGGTCACCTGTATATCCTGAGTCACTGCAGTCCATTAAGAGCTGTGAATGTTCCACTAAACTGACTAAATTTCTGCGACAAACCTTGTGCACAAAAAAAATTTTACATTTCACGTTTTGTATTTTTTGTATATTTGCAACTGAAAGGATCAGTTGCCTTCATTCTAAATCGACTTAGTAATGTCTTTAATTAACTAAAAATTAAATAGAATGTGACTTTATTGCTGCTATGTGTTAATTATATTTTAAAGCAGAGAGATAGAGGCCGTCTGAGATTTCTGTGCAGGATTTCACAAACACAGAGAAGATGTTTCTCAAATTAAGCAAGCAGAGGAGAAGAAATAATTTAGTTTGGGGAAGATTACTGCTGCTTCTGCTTTATTGTTCATTAGGAACCTAGAACCCATAGACTATCCTCTCTGGACTTGTCTACATTACAGTACAAAGCGTTATTTGGTTCCAACATTATTATGAAAAATCAAACCAGGCCTGTTTAGAAGGATTCAAAGGTTTACTCCTTATAATAATTTTCCCTTGTTTATTTGACTCTTGAGAATTATGCTTCTGCTGGTGTTAGATACGTTTCAGCAGTGTTGACACGTTCTCTCTAAAACAAGAATAATCACAGTTTTCCTGGCTTTACCTCATGCTTATACAGCACGAAGCCAAGACTGTAATGAAGTAAAGAAGTAAATTAGGTTATTCCATAGCAAATCTGCAGGGATTGAGGTGGAAATTACACTTGCATCTTTGGCTGGTTTTCTTCTGCTGTGGGATGAAGGTCTGGTATTGCTGCCATAGAGACACATCATTTTTTGTCCAGTTTTCACAGCCTGTGTCCCAGGTTGTACATTTGAGGGACAAATGAAGTAGAAGTAGACAGATCTAGACTAAAATTAAACTGTCCTTCAACATCTGCATCACAAGGGAAATGTCAGCGCCCTGAAAAGTACAGGACTGATGGACAGTAGGATGACTCACTTCTTGCTATGGGAAGGAAGATGACAAGAAACAGATTTTCAGCTGTTGATGAAGCTTTTCCATCTACTGGGCAATATATCTGCCAAGAAATGATGAGAGACAGGATATGATACACCACTCATACTCCCTTTCCTCCACCTGCACAAAATCCAGGCTGTGCGTCACAGATTTCTTGGTTAAGTTGCAGGCGTCCATCTATCAAGTGGGTTTTTTCTCAGAATTAAGGTCTTAGGCAAATTAATCCCCAGGATAATTCTATTGTGTTTTGTCTAAGGAAATGTCAGTTACTGTGAATGGAAGGATGATCTCACGATGAAAGCGAATGAAGGACTGGGAATCAGAGCTGGGATCTAGGGTAGATTCCTGTTCTGCTGCAAGAGTTCCCATATGATATGGATAAACCGATGTAAATGCTAGTTGCCTCGATTTCTACCTGCGTAAAATGGGGTTAATTCTAGTTTACTTCTACAGCCATGTTTTGAGGATGTATATTTCTTTGAGATGTTTTGATAAAAGGAACTACACAAGCGAAAACTCATCTATTGCTATTTTTATAAAGTATGAATAAACAAACAGTAAAGAGGCTCATGTTCTGGAAGGTGACAATCTGACATATCTGCAATTAGTAAATTTACACTGTCAACTTACTCTGAACGCAGAAGGATTAAAAACTGTTTGATCTTACTTTGAGCTATCTCAAAGGACAAGGGAACTAAATATGTAAAGCAGACTAGGATTAGTCAAGGGCATATATAGATAACGGTGATAGAGCAGTAATACTAGTCTAGAATGGAGTAAGATTATGATAATCATCCCTGAAACTTCGTAAAAGACTGAAAAACCACCTTTTGCTGTGCCATTGCTCTTGTACTTGAAGCAGTAATGAGCGTACCACCAGAAAGCAGTAAATGAGTCAAGAGTGTCCAGCAGCAAATTAATGGACAGTGGCTGCAGTATGGGTAACTGGAGCGCCCATCCAAGAGCTCAGATGCATCATCGTTTGCTGCAACACATGGCTGAGGCTGCCAGAAATAATCGGGTTAGTAGATATTCCTAAGTGAGGAGACTCAGGCATCTGAGGATGGAATTGGCAGAGAACAGCGGGTTTAGTACGGAGACACCTGAAGTAGTGGATTGGAAAAGTCCCAGTTTTTCCATTAAATATCTGGAGCTTTTAAATTACGGGGGAGCAGAGCCTGATCTGACCATTGTCTTCTTGACTAACATAAAACATTAAACCAGAAACTTTCAGAAAGTGACAGAAATATGTATGTTAGACCTCATTCAAGAAGCAAAGATATCCTATATCTCCTACGTCCTCGGCTAATGCTCTGATTGAAAGAGAGTCAATTTTAAGTTCTTTTGCATACTCCTAAAATGCAATTTGTCTCAGGTCTCACAGGAACGGAGAGGCAAGAAAAAGTTTGTTTTGATAACTGCAATGTGGCTTTGGGATATGCTAAAGCTTTAAGCAACACAACAGTGTCTTTTTCTGGGTGGTTCTCAAAATATCAAGTGACAGAAATCTAGATACATAGGGGACGTGTAGATTAGGTACTTTGAAACTTTAGGTGTCTCCATCACTGGATGGCAACTGAACACAGAAAATTCACTGGCACCTACATCCAAGGCATAGAGGAATTCTCTGAAGAATGAGGTACCCAAGCCCCTCTGCAGTTTTAGGTTTTAGTTCTAAGTTTTCCATAAAATGGGTTATCATTTTTAACCACAGCCATTTCAAACAAATGGGGTAATCACCTTCTTCAAGTTATACTCACCCATGAGTTAAATAAGCGCTCCTGTATTTTAGCTGCATACAAATAAAAAAGGCAGATATTAATACAGAAACCTACCTACAACTATTTTTTTTTCTTCCTGGGGAGAGTCTGTGTAGTTAGATTAGATCAAGCTAAAACTGTATTGGTTTTCTTCTCTCTCTTCCTCTCTCTCTTTCTCTCATCAGCTCTGCAGCAATACTCTAGCTCCACTGACTGATCTAAAGCAGGAACTGGTGCCTCATGGAAATATACTTCCTTATGAAACATGCTCGGTTAAGTCTCTTTCTAGTACAGATGGAAGACCTGACTGTGGTTTTCCTATGTGAGTTTAAGTTTATTTTGTACTGTCCTATTTCTTGTAGATTTTCATGAGATTTTACTGCTTTGCAGTTGCAACACAGCTTTGCTTTGGTTGTCATTGCTGATGTTGCTATTTTTATAGCATTAGCAAAACAAAAAGGAAAATGCAATTATACTGATTTCTTTGAGGATTAGTATGATCTTGTCAGCATGCCAGGAAAACAACAGCTTAGTTCCTAGATAAGTCCAAAGAATCAAACAACTTTGCATCAGCAAGCAATTCTGAAAAAGGCACTTGGCTAAAACGATCTTCTCTACCCCATTTTCTCCTGCTTTTGAAAAAGTAAGGGCATTCGTTCATGTGAGGATTCAATTAATTTGATTTCTTTCTTTAGGCAGCACCAACTTATCCCTGACTACTAACCACAGTAACTGAGTGGGAGTTTTGAAATGTACCAAAGTTTACATTTCTGGGGCTCATTAAGTCACATCATTGGATGTAATTTAGGTTGTTCAAAATTATGCACAGTATGCTACAACATTTATTTGATGGTATCTGAGTGTAAGAACTGGCAAAAAAATTAATAAATCCCGTTTGATTATTCCTATGTTAACATTTAATATTCCGTTACCTCACTCTAATAAAAAAATCCCAACAGCTTTCGGGGCTAGACTTTCTCTTCTCAGATACTCTGAGGAAGTTGGCACAAACATTTTCTGCAGGCTCTGGCAAATGAAGCCAGTGTATAGAAATTGAAGTGTCCAATCTAATCTGTTGAGGGATCTGCACCACATACATTACTCTGACATTTAAGGTCTCATAGTCAGTGACCGGTTAACCAAATCTGTCACTGTGACAGACATGTATTTCTACATGCTGTGCCACAACTTAATCTTTCAGGCACAGTTTGGGTGAAGTATATTGTAGCATGGTGACTCAGAATATATAATGTCTGTGGTAAAGAGATTTCTAGCTTGGTGTTAAAATGGATCACTTTTGATTGCTATATTTGCAAAAAAGCATGGGAATTTGTCTACTGAGCTATACAATAGATCAGCTTTTAGACTGCATAACTCTAGTTATCTTTACACTTACTGTTATTAGTATGCATCGTTACAACCCTCCACCTCTCCCCTTTTCCCTGGTATCAGAGCCTGTGACAATGACTTTCTGGAAGGGAAGGTTATTTTGAAAACGGCTGCTTGGTGACACATCTGAAATCCTGAATTACCTCTTTTGATACCTTGTGATTACTGCACATCACACTGCAAATCTGCTGTGAGTCAGAATGTTATCTGACATCTCCCGATGATATCGTAAAATATAATGTAGTTCATAGCACCGGTGCATTTACTATTTTTAACTAACTCAGGAACAGAAGGAATTCCCTTGGCACACTTTGATTTCTACCCCCTTGTTCTCTTCCGCGGTGGTATTTGCTTAACAAGGCCAATAATCTTTATCCTGAAGCTGAGACCGGTATCCAGCTTTCTGTATTGCCTCTTGCAACCTGCTGTCCCCGCACTGCCCAGCATGCGGGATCCCGTGTCTGACAGGCAGAGCATCTTATTCTGTACAGCAGGTTTTCTCCAACAGAGAAATCTCTTACCTGCGGGAGCCACTTTTCCTTCGGTGATTCAGAGGGATGTTTCTGCAATACCCAGACCTTGCAGACCCCTCTCAGTGCAGCTAAATCCACGTGGATGGGATGATGAAACCCTAATGCTACCTCCAACCATACGGGAGCACCGCGAGCTTCCAGCGGAGCAGGCACTCTCTACATACTCTACAAATTTCATTTCGCTCGTTCTTGAGATTTGATTTTATTACTCAGTGTCAGGCTTAGTTTTTCTTTTCCTTGGAGGATTTGTTTTGTTTTGTTTCTAAAGCTTTCCTGCAGGCCCTCATCTACTGCAGCCAGTAGTCCTGCCTCTCTGAAGAAAAATTCCATGTGTTCTCCATGCAGAACAAGAGGCTTTCGCCACTGTGACTCAGTAGCAATTATGTTGCTTTTTATTAGGATGTTCCAGAAAAGGAGCTGCGCAAACCTAGTGTATAAGCTCAGCAATCCCACTGCAGCAAGAAGTACTAAGTCACGATGATCAGAGTCTTGGTAGTAGGTCCTGAAATGTGCTGAGAACTGGTGTTTGAGAGCAAGGATCACAGTTGTTCTGACAAAACATACCAACTCTTAAAATCTATGTTACTGTATTCTGTGCTCCAGGCTGAAAAGTTTATATGCGCAGTTCCCAGATCAATGTGATCTGCTAATGGGTTCAATAAGGCCCTTCAAAGCTTTAATATTCGGAGCAAAAAGCACCCTTCCCGCCATGACTGCAATTACTGCTGTCGATGGTGGCAACACGCGCCCCATATCTCAGTGGAAGCAGCTGAGATGTTTGTGACACTTGGGGCAGGCTTCACAAGAGCACTTGAAGCACTGCTCGAGAGAGGTCTTAATGCACTTAATATATTGTGAGGTTTCAAAGAAATAACCACATAGGGGAGAAAGAAAACTTGTTAAAAGCTCCCCACTTTATCACACGCAGCTTGACGCGCAGACTCCCGCTCTGCCGGGGCAGCGTGACGTGCCACTTGAAGGATGGCAGGAGGAAACGGCGACACAACGGGCTGGCTGGCGTGACGCGGAGGCAGCGTTTTAAAATCTCTCTGAAAAACGGAAACAATCAGCTTGATGGGCCCGAGCCCTTTCCATAATTTCAAGCCTCCCTATCCCGTGAATTATTGAAGCCAGTTTCAGTGCGTTACTTCCCACCGCTGGATTTCCCGCAGCCCGTTTATTCCTCCCAGGTGGGCGGCATGCCTCGGGCAGTGCCCGCTGCCCCCGGGCAGGCACCCAGCTGGGTTTTACTTGGGTTTTGCTAAACTGGAAGCAGAGCTGAGAGCTTGCTGGGGGCGCCCAGCCGTGAGCGAGGGGAGTCCTGGCTCAGAGCAGGCGGGAGCGCGGAGGCCCCTGTGCCAGCGCCCGCCTCCCGCGGCAGCCCTCTGCCTCCTGGGAAGCACTTCCAGCTGACTTGTGCTGGGTGTGGGGGGGGGGAAGGAAATGCGGGGAAAAGGTAGAAGGAAGTAGAAAGAAGGGAGAGGAGGAAAAAGAAAAGGGGAAAAAGATAAAAAGGACTATGGGGAAAAAGGGAAAAAAGAAAAAAGGAAAAGATGGAAAAAGGAGAAAAAAGGAGGCAAAAAGAGGAAAGAAGGAAAAAGGAAAATAAAGGGAAAAAAGGACAAAAAACGAAAAAGGGAGGAAGGAAAAAAGGGAGGGAGGAAAGGAGGGAGGAAAGGAGGGAGGAAAGGAGGGAGGAAAGGAGGGAGGAAGGAGGGAAGGAAGAAGGAAGAAAGAAGGAAAAAAGACAGGAAAATAGAAGAGAAAGGGGGAGCAGAGAAAGGGGGAACAGAGATAAAGAAAAACGAATAAAAGGCAGAAATGAAAATGAAAGAACAGGTAGAAAGAAAAAAGGAAGAAAATACAGAAAGAAAAACCGAAAGCAAAAAAGAAGAAAGCAAGCCGAAAGAGAAAAAGGGAAGGGGGGAAGGGGGCAGACAGCCGGACACCCCGCAGCGCGCGCTGCCACGGCCCAAGGCCGGCGGCGGCGGGGCGCCCCTGGCCGGCGAGGGCAGCGGCGGGGCGCGGCGGCGCGGGGCGCCGGGGCGGCGGGGCGCGGCGCGGCCGGGGCGGGGCGGGGCGGGGCGGGCGCGCGGGGGCGGGCGGGGGCGGGTCCGCACGCAGGCGCGCTGGGAGCCCGGGGCGCCCCACGCGGGCGCTCGCAGAGCCTCGGCGGCGGCGCCCGGCTCGGCTGCGAGGGGGGCGCGGGCCGGCGCCGGGGCCGCGGTAGCGCTCGGCGGCCGTGGCAGGAGGGCGGCCGCCGCCGCTGCGCTCCGCTCCGCTCCGCTCCTTCCGCCGCTCGCTGCCATGGGGTAGAGGCGCCGCGGAGCGGGGGACGCCGTGCAGCTGCGGGGGGCGCGGGGGAGCCGCGGAGGTGGGGCTGGCCCTGTGCGGGAGCGGCGGCGGGCGGAGAGATGGTCGCGGAGTTGGTGAGCAGCGCGCTGGGGCTCGCCCTCTACCTCAACACCCTGGGCGCCGACTTCTGCTACGACGACAGGTAGGAGCGGGACCGGGGCCCCGCGGCGGTGCCCACCTGCCGCCGGGCTGCCCCGCCGTGCGGGGCGCGGGGATGGGGCGCGGGGCTCCGCGCCGCTCCGCGCCTGGAAGTTGCCGGCCCGGGAGGCGCCGCCGCCGCCGCCGGGGCTTTGCCGCTCCCTGCCCGGCTGTGCTGGCGGCCGGGGCTGGTGGGCAGCGGTGCTAGCAATTAGGGGAAATTCCACTTTGTGCCTTTTCTCCGGTGACCTAATCTGGTCGCAATTAAAACAGATGCATAATTAAGATGTATCGGGGAGAGCGGCACGCCTGGCTAAACTTATTAACCGACCTGGGGTGTTTCATGCTCCGGTGGAATTAAACCATCCAAAAAGTGAGCGTGGATTTACTTTGACAGCTTTTCCTCAGCCTCTGCGCTCCGTGGGAAGCGAGCGTGTCCCCCGGGCCGGGGCGGGCTGCTGCCGGGGAGGCGGCGGCGCGGCGTTGTCTGTGCGGACAGTACTGCTGGAGTCCTCCTAGGTGGTAGCAACCGGCCATCCCGCTGCGCGCCGTGCTTGGGGTTTCGGGGAAGCACGGGTGTGCACGCACGCATGTGCAACATCAGCGATTCCTGTTTCATGTTCACGTTAGCAGCTAACTCTCCCAGCAAGCCGAGTTAGCGTCTTGAAGCTTTTTTGCTGAGGAGGAGGTGCGAGAGGTGAGGTGGGATAGCGGCTGGGTCTGAACGCAGCAGCGTTGCTGGGTGACTCGCTCCAAACTTTCGGATGCGCTAACGGGATGCGAAAGGGCTGCTTCTGTCTCTGGTTACTCGTCTGCCTTGGGAAATAACCTGCCTGTCCTGGAGTCAGTCAGTTGCTGCTGAACTTGGAGCTTTCCTCCCTCACGCCGCGTTACGGTGCACCTGCCGCGCTGAAGGGTCGGGCACCGTTTCCAGAATAACCCCCTGCTTTCAAGGGCTGCTGCTATTATACCTATTCTGCTAAAAGTAAATGCCAAGTGTGAGCCGTGGTCCAGGTCTCGGCCTGGGAACAGTGTCGGCTGGAGAATGTAGCAATTCAGGCATCAGTCCTCCGGGTCATTTACATGCGCTTGGAGTCTCCTGGAGCAATTAAGTGTTTTCGGTTTGTGTGAGCCTTCCAATTAGGTACAGTGAACCCCCCCCCCCCCATGTTAACACTTTAACACATAATTCAGAAACAGTAAAAGGAAAAAACCCCTGTTTTTTCCAAAATGTAAAGTCTGAGTCAGATCAACAGAAAACAGTGAATATTTTGACACACTGACACTA
Source organism: Dromaius novaehollandiae (assembly GCF_036370855.1). Lineage (NCBI taxonomy): Eukaryota > Metazoa > Chordata > Aves > Casuariiformes > Dromaiidae > Dromaius > Dromaius novaehollandiae. The sequence goes on from NC_088098.1 coordinate 41,973,580, forward strand.
TTTTAAACCTGCTTGTTATAATTAAGAACTGCAGGAGTTGTGGAATATTTATGTAACCCTAAGCAGCATATGTTGCAATATTTAGGCAAAGCTGGGTTGCTTAAGGACGTGGTTATAAGCCTTTCCTGCAGGCCAGTTCAGACTGGGTAGGGATGGAATAAAATTTGAAATACTAGTTGATATTTTTGATAGGGAGGTGGAGGTCACCGTTGATCTTGCATGAATGTGCCCTAATGCAATTAGCAAATAGTGGTATTTGGTCGTGGGTCGTGTTAGAAAGGATGGAGAAGGTAATCACGTGCTATTTTCTGAATATTAATCCCATACTATTTAAAATGTATTCTAAAATACTGCTTTGTTTTGATGTTTACCTACCGACTGAATAAAGTATTTCTTGTCATTGTAACTAATATTTAGGTATTCACTAGAGTGCTCTAAACTCCCATTAATGGGAGCTCTGTACACTGGGTCATCTAATTAGAATGTTTTCAACTGCAGCACTGGAAGGGGAAAGGCAGAAATGGTTGTTGCCTGCTAGTAATTGTTGGACTAGAAATGGCTATCTATGCAGAGAGGCAGGCTCACAGACCTAAAGTATTCTTTTAACTGTAATCACAGAATCTCACTACCCTACAGGAGCCTGCTTGAAATGTAACACTAGAAAAGGAGGTCAGCGGTGGAGCTGCAGGACACAGCACCCCACGTGGGAGATGGAGCATGCTACCACCTTTAAGTGAATCAATGTTGTGCATTTACGCTGGGAACCTGTGATGTTTGTTTCAGGAGGGCAGCATATTGCTATAGCTCTTTCTACATCCTTTGCCATGATATTGAAATTACATCAGACTTATTTTTTTAATATAGTGATCAAGCTTACTTACTTACTCTATAAAGGGTGTCTGTAATTGCTTTCTGTATTTTTTTTAGGTAGGTTGGTTAAGATTAAGTGGCATCATAAAAACTTCTTGTAGCAAAATCAATTTCCCAATGGTAAAACTTAATATTTTAGCAGTTCCGTGGCACCAGACCTAAAACTGTGCAGGACGGTGATATAACAAACTTATTTGTGGTCTGAGCTTTATGACTTTATATCAAAGGGTTCAATATTTTATTTCCCACCCTTTGCTCAAACTGAAATTGAATGAATTTAAAGTCTGAAGAAATTGAATAAGAAAACATATACACTTTTACTTTTCATCACTGGTCTACATGAGCTTTTGTTTCTTTCAGGCTAGACAGATATGTGGCACACATAATGAGTGTAAACATGTGATCTTTTGATCAATTGACTTACTGATGACTTTGAATGAAAGTGACAGCATCTAAGCCCGAGAGCCAGTGTAAAGAAGAAACAGTGCTTTATTTTTCCTGTGGATCTAGAAAACAAACTTTTTTCACCCTGTTTCCTTCTGTTGTAATTCTCACAGACAGCTGTGATATTTCCGAGTTATGTGCATAGATTACTGGGGGGAGGAGAGGGAGGAGAGTCCCCCTCACCTCCTCCCCCGCCCTTGTTCATCTAGGAAAAACTAAATATATTTTTCATTTTATTTTTGCTGCTTTGCTTTTTTTGAAGGTACATAGGGCACACAGTAACCTGGAAGAAGAGGTGAATGGGGGAGAAGGGAGGAAATATTTAGATGTGTATTTAATGCCATATTGAACTTGCATTAGTTGTTAATAAAGATTTGTTTATTGCTGAGCAGAACTTCCTTGGAACTGATCAGAAGGGGGTAAGTAGAAATGCAGTTTCCACTCCTGTGGGTGTGTTGAAGATCTTCCTGTTGCATTGCATTAAATCCAGCTTCTTGACAGATTAAGGGGGCTAATCTCTAGTCACTGCACGTGCAATTCTTGTTTCGTGTCAGTATCTGCCAGTATTACAGGAAGGAAACATATTGTCCCGATTAGGCTAACACACTTGCATAATTATTTTTGCTTGCAGTTTAAGTCTGCCCAGAAGTAGGCAATTTGACTCGTGGACACCTTGCGTTGAAGCTGTAGTCCTTCACGTGACCTGGGCTAAGTAAGGCAGGTCTCTGCCAGTTTACAGCTGGCGTGGGGAAGATTTAGTGCTCTGAGTATCCAAGCTATTACATTGCTACAGTGAACGTGTAAAAAATCAACTCATCCACTGAAGTATTCCTTTCGACTCCCAAGTCTCAGAAGAAAGGCATGTTTTAAGAAGGATATTAGCAGGAATCTTTAACCTTGAATGATGTATTGTCTCTGAGGCCCATTGACAAAATCGATGCTCTGGGCAACATGTATGGACTTGTCCATCTTGGTGTAGGGCTCTTCAGTGAGATTCAGGGCCACAGACCAGATTTCTCCAGCTTGTGCTCTGTTTCATCTAGGCCTCAATGGAGCAGCCTTGCTGATGGTGGAAACAATATCCAACAGCCTGGTTTCAAAGCTGCGGTGCAGTATTACAGGCTGTGTTGAAGAAATCCTAGTGTACGTCTTCACTGTGTAGTGTTTGAAACTTGTATAATTCAGAAATAGTCCGAGTCCATTCACATCGCGCAGTACTTCTGTTGGGTCTGCCACAGGAGATTTAATCTAGCAAGTGACCCAAATACATGCAGTAGAAGAACAAGTATAAGTACACTGGGGAAAATTGCTTGCCATCTGTCTCTGTTGAGCTGTATGTGTGTATTCGATTATTAATTTACATCTGTGATTTTTATGGCCCCTTTTTTGTCATCAACTCTTAATTTTTCAGCTCTAAATGCACTTTTCTGGTAGCTTTCAGTAGGTGCAGTTCTCAGATGGCTGCAATCTTCTAAATTTCAGCTGTGAGGCTAGTGGTGGGGAAAAGGGGAAAGGAGGGGACTTGCACAGTTTCTCTAGTCCTTTTCCCTTCTTCCCGTCTGTTGTCTTAAATGTGCTAATTTCAAATGACCATAAAGACAATTTGGATGTGAAACATGGCTTTTAACATAATGATAAAAATACAATCCAGAAGAATATGCCCGAGTAACTGAGGCTGTTTAACTTTCAGATGTTGTAGTTGAGTATTAACCAACTGAACCAGTAATTGATTAGACATTGTGATGAATCTAGCATGATAATATCCTATTAATATGATACCCATTCTATTTAAAATGCTGAACATAATCTAAAAATGCATTTGGCTTTTGCTTTAAAAGCTGTGTATTGAATGGAACCCTTCTGATCACAACGTGAAATTTCACCTTCATCGAAGAAAGTGGTTTTTGCAATGGAGATGCTGCAGTATTGAGATTTTTGGAGGCAAAAAAGAAATCGTGTCCCCGCAGGCTTTATTTTAAGATTCTAGTTGCATATATAATGCTAACATAAACCGTGTCACATTTGGTAGCTGGTTCAGAGAATAAATTCATTATGGTTAGCAGACTCTCCCTATCTGAGTCACTGGCTGGAAACGTCTCATCTGCAGGAAGTTCTTCCAGCTCACAACAGAGTTACAAATTCAAGTGATCCACTTTCTCCTGCGTCCCCCATATGTATTCCAGCTGCACTGCTGAATCCTTTTAAGTTTGCCAGAGTGAAAGTCGCTCAAAAGGCTCAGAAGTCTCTCATCTCAATTTGTTAACCATCTGATAGCGGCAAGAATGCTGAATTAGAGCTCCTTTGCCTCCCTCATCTGGAAATTTGCCTTTCCTGTGTTGCTGGCTGCTCAGATTTTTTTCCTGCGAGGTTGACTGCAGCAGGCTTTGCTGTTTGTTTGTGGAATTTCTGTCTTTAGCTGAAGTGTTTGATGCTGAAGCTGTAGATGCAGGCCTGCTGGCAACCTGCGGTGCAACTTGTTCCAAACATACGCTTGGAGAAGTAGACTAAATCTGAAGACAGAGACGCATGTTCTTATTGTTACTTATGTTAATGCTTTTGGATTAATTGTCTATTTTGAAAGAAGTCTTTTTTAACTGTCCATTCCTCTCAGTGGTGCTTTTCATCCCTATTTTTTGTCCAAAGTGCTTTTATAAAAGATAGAAACATCTCATCTGAAGATCCAAACCTTATGCTGAAAGTTTCTTCTTCTCTGACACTTTGGCCCTCAGGTTTTTAAAAAAGTTTTGGAATTTCTCTTGTTTGCGGAAGCCTGTTGTTGGCCTTTGAGGTTTGGCAACCTTTGAGCTGCTTTGCTTCCCCGAGTGGGGTGACTGAGCGTATAAGCTCACATTTTGAAGGAAGATAAGCAGAGTTTGTTCTGTGGGTGGGTTATTTAAGTCGGGATGGCTGCAGAATTTCACTTCACATTTTCTAGATCGGGTTCTTGAGTCATATTCCTTTAGTCCCAGGATGGCCCTGTAGCCTCGAGGTACTTGTGCTATTGCTGGAAGAGATGGCCCCTCCCAAGTAAGGGGGAGAGGGTGTCCTTCCTGCATTTTCTCTCACTTCCACCCTTCACAAAACTCCACGCTGGACAGTTTTCCCCAACAGCTAGCCTGTGGCTGCGTGAAACGTGGAGAGCCTGAGGGAGATGTTTTTTTGGAGTCACACCCTTAAATATCACTTAACATGTTGACTCTGCTGCTCGGTTCGTATCATTTTCGGACAGGCAGGGTATGTTGTAGGCTTGCGAATGGCTCCTAATGGGCACCCGCGAAGGCGGTGGCATGCACTTCTGCTCTGCTGACACTTCACCGTGCTGCTGCTCTCCGTGTTTGACTGGGTGACAGCTTATTCAGAAACAAAGAAACGCCAGATCGCTGGGATGGCAGTGAAGGATCAGGTAAACTGTCACACTTGATTGCCCTTCGAGGAAAAGGGGAACCAGGAAAAGCGAGTCGGACTGTTTGAAGGTGATGAAACCCGTGGTTGTCCCCTGTCCTTAAGCGGGGATTGCTAGTTGTTATGCTCTGGTAGGCGCCACCCCCGTGATTCCTGTCCCTGTGAAGTTTCAAGAGGAATAAAAAGAAATGGCTTCCTTGAACGCTAATCCTTGCTTTCCGCTGTGCTAATTAGTTTGTTGGCCTTCATTTTCCTATCAGCTTCATATGGAGATTTTTGACGAATAGTGGGAGGATTCAGCTGGAGGCAAAAAATGCTCACTTACTGTCTTCATATCTCTTCTTTTCCTCCTCTCTTCATGTTTTGCTGTTTGTTTTATTAGAAATATTGTGCTTTTGCATGGACTGTTGTCTTTTATTTTCTTTGATTTCTTTTTTCCAGTGGTTTATATAAATGGTCCATATGCTTTAAAAACTCTTACAAAAGCAGCATACTCTCTAAAAGTGTGTGTAGGTGTATACATAATCTGTGCGGTAAACAGAACAGAGTTGTGTTTTATACCTACCTAAAACTTGAGACCGAGGGTTTTTGGCTTCTCTCTTTCCAGCAGGGAGCTGGACAAACTTCCCACTAGAGCCTGTCAAGAAGGCTCCTTAATTTATTTGCAGGGGTCAGTGCCGGCTGACTCAGAGCACTTCCTCCTCCCCGGGAGTTAAGAGCAGTGGCCTCAGCAATGCCCTGGTCCCAGCTGGCCCGGGAAGGCAGCGACTGACAGGTAATTGAACCAGGATTTTCCACATAGTAATACACAGTATTACCATTACACAACTGGCCTGGTCTGTGGCATCCCCTTTTATTCATGGGCCTGTCAATAGACCAAACCCCCCCCCCCGGCCTCTGACCTGTGGTTCAAGGGAGTCATGCTTCCAGGACAGGTTTTAGTGAACTTAGCATTATGCTGGGTCGTTTTGCTAATGAGAGGATTTTATGACTTTAACTCTTACGTGCTTCAGCTTCATCCAGTATTAATTCAGAGGAACAACCCAGTAATTGGTAGCAGAACTATTGCTTGAAGTCTCTGCCGGTATCTGGATATTATTTTCATGCAACTTGTTAATCTACACACTTAGATCCTAAAAAAAGGACTTGAATGCTTGAAACAACGTCATAACTCAGTGACCAAAATTGTCACAGAAACAAATAAACCCACCCAAAAGCAGCCTAAATTGTTCCTAGATCTTTCTGTACTGTCTTCTCTTCCCACCCTCCAGGGCTTTTAACATATAAAAATGGTTGGTCCTGGGCACAGGAACTGGAGTGCAGCATACATTTCGCTCAACTCCTTCCCTGTTCTCGTACAGGATAAACTGCATCCAGTGCTTAGGGTACCCTCCTGGTGGGACATGAGTCTTTGAACCCTCTCAAGTTCCTAAATAAAAGATAGATACTTGGAAAGTGCTTGTCCACAGTCCTCAGAGATAGCATTTCATTTCTCTACTTAGCGTTTCCCATTGCTTGGTTACCTGCTCTGGGTAAGTGTGACTTTTTTTTTTAATTGCTTTTCTGAGACTCTCCTCTTTCTGATGCAGTGTCATCTAACTGTGTGATCTGGATGGCTTTTTGTGACTCTCATACTTTCTTTAGGAGGCAGTGACTGAGAGACAAATAAGTGCCCAGGCTCCCTGCCTTGTGGTGCATCAGGGAGCATTTTTACAGGATCTAGCCTCTAACTTCTGTGCAGAATTTTTTTTTTTTTTTTTTTTTTGGATTGATGCTGTTTGAAATAGCTTTTAGATTTTGCTCAGTAAATTACCGAAATGGGTAATAATTACTTACTTTGGTGTTTAAAACACCCAGAGTTCTGGTGTTTGAGTAGAGCACTAAGAACTCCCTCCTGAAAATCATTTCCTTAAGTTGGTGTTTTCAGTGCTTTTAAGCTGGTAGAATTACTAAATGGTGACCCTCCCCTTCACCAAGAAAATGGATGTTGGCCATTATAAAGGCCTTCAAGAATTAGCACTGCTTCCAGGAAATAAGCCAGTCTGTACATAAGTGCTGGCCGTGCCCCTCACTGTGGAGCATCATGGCTGAAAAAACCCCAGCTCCTCCCAAATCCACCCAACCAAAATCAAGCTGTTCTATCAAAGAGTCCCTTTATATAGCTTTGTCCGGTTTCCAGTAAGAGAAGAAAGGAAAGACTTCACAAGGCGGCAAGAATCTGTGTGTGGGGGAAAGAGGGGAGAGCAGCAAGGTGGGCTGAAGTTGCCTCTGGAGCTGGACAGTGGTCTGCACCTGTCGTAATTTGAAGTTTTAAATATTCAGCACGAGTCTGGTATCTATTTTAGGACCGCGAGTCACACAGTGGTTTCTGTGCCTGCCTGGCTTTGAGTGTGGCATGTTTGGGTAGTGTGCTGTGTTCATGAAGTGTGGTGTGTTTTTTTGTTTTTTTTTTCTTTTTTTTTCTTTTTTTTTTTTTGTTTAGCATGCTCTGTTCAAATTGCTGTGTTGTCAATGAGAGTGCGAGTTACCTAACTGCAGTTCTTTGTACATTCATGTCTGTGCATTTGACAGGCTTTTAGTACTCACTTTGACATGAAAGATACGCTGTTTGCTGGGTTATGAAGTAATAGGTCACCATCTGGGAGGAAGCATGGGGAGAGCTAGAGCTGCTCACCCAGAAGACTTTTTTTTCTTCCCCAAGTGACTAATTTGTTTCAGGTGCGTTACATGAAAGCTTAAAGTGGGAGTTCAGTCTGAAAGTCAGTCACTTCTGGGAATTTGGACTTTGTCTCGTGTGTGTGTGGTTTGGTTCCATCATTTGCAGAACGTATTTTTGCTGGCGGGCCACGGAGAGCGCAGGAGGATCTTGCTAACCAACGTGCAAAGCGGCATGTTAAGTAATGCCCTGAAAGTTGTCTTTTTAAAGCATGCTATGCATGCGCCTTTACAGTATGTTTAGCACTGTGTTGTTTCCCTTCTGCAGGCTGCTCCTGTTCATGCTTTTAGCCTTTTCTTTATGATTTTGTAGCACTAGGATAACATATGAACGTTCTCGATTTTATTTTACAGCGTGACAACACTCATGGGTTGGGATCAGTTATATTTGGCTGGATCTTTTGTTTGAGTGGGCTTGTACTGTGCTACTTTGAGAAGGGAATTAGGTCCCGATATAAATTCAGATGAGATGCTCATGGTCACCCCTCCAGCAATTGGAATAGCTTTCCCAACCCCAAATAACACGGGGGATTTTTCTTACCTAAGTAGGAGGAGCTGTACTGGCTTCAGTGGGACTTTGTGTGTGAATTGACTTGTAGATGTTCTGTTGTTTTTGAGAGCTCTGTTATTCCCTCTTTCATGCTTCATAATCTATTTAAAAAAGACTTTTTCTTTTCAAATAAAAAATATTCAGAGGAATACCGTACCACGTATCCTCTGATTTACATCATCCTCTGATTTACAGCAATTGTGTGAACATGAAGGTGCAATCATACCTTCTCTTGTGCTTGATACTATATTTATTTGATGTGACTGTAGCTTAATGTGGCAGCAGTTTTGACTTTTAATTATTTTGATTACAAGTTGAAGAAGAAATGAGGCTCAGAAGTGAGGGAATATCTTAAGAAACTGTTAATCTTTTTAGTTTGTATGTTAAACATCAGCCCTCCAGATTCCACTGAAATAGGAAAAATATTTGCATCTTGGATCAAGACTCTGTATTGGCCTGGCTGTCTTTGATACCAGAATTTCACCAGTGAATCGTCTTGAGCAACTCTTTGAAATTGTTTGTGGAGCAAGGTGTGGAAGTTTGCTTTGTGGGTCTCCAGCAAGGTTGTACTGTTTCTGCCATCCTTTCTCTGCCCTTCCATGTTCCCTCCCTGCTGAAAACCACTATATGGTTCTTGGGAAGATACTTCTATGTATAGTATGCATCTATCTGTCTATTTTTCTTATTGGAAAATCTTGAATTATAGCAAGAAGTTCCTTGTAATAAATCCCATGAAGCTTCTGTGTGTGTATACACGTGCTTTGTTTTCCCCAAACAATTTCAGTTGTACTTGTGGAAACTTTAAAATGTTGTCGTCTTTTTTCCAAGAGGAAAAGGGAAAATAGGTCTTGCAAAATTAATGTTAGTTGCACAAGAAAGATTTCTTTTTTAAAAATGAATTGTTTTTAATTGAACTTCTGATCTTTTATGTTTTTATAATTAAGACAGAAGAAACTGTAAGCTTTTTTAAAAGCACTTTGATGTGAATTAAGGTTCTAGTGCCAAAAAATCATTTAAATGCTGCATGGCTGTATCAATAGCGCTTGCAAAAAGAACAAGTACTAAGAGAATGATGAAGAATTTTAATCAAATAAAATGGCATTCTTGTGTGTAGCAGCTGTCTGTTTATAAAAGAAGCAGTTCTCTAAAGCTTCTTTGTAACAGCAGTATACCTGAATAAATTTTGTCGTCTTTGTGTGGAAAAGACATAGCTTTATGATCTACTCCATTTCACAGTACATTACTCATCCCTTATATGTAACTCACTTGGATTATTAAGAAGGGTGGTATTTCTTTTTAATAAATCTCCTGCTTCTGGAGAACTCTGAAGATGTACTTTTTTCCTACTTTTTTGTTTTTTGTTTTTTTTAGAAGAGGAATTAAATATGGGGAAAGGCCTTAAAGAAAATAGTTCCTTATATTGTTTCCCTCACGTTAGAAGAGCAAAAGCAAATTGAATCACTCCAGAACACTCTCTACACCGCCTTTTGCTGCCAGATGTGTTCGTGCTCTTCCTGTGCTTTGAAACGATTGCCCCAATGGGCTCTGCAGCAGCGCGATGCAGCTTTAGTTAGCGCTGGGGAGTGCTGATCATGGTTTTGTGGTGTATAGATTATCGCTGGCAGGTGGAGCCCCAGATGAAAGCCTTATCCACCAGCACAGGCCTGGGGTTGCGTATCTGGATGTGTCCCGAGCTACCGTGCAAGTCATTACATCTCCTTTTGCCGCTGTTTCCTCCTGTGCTGTTTCTGCTCCTAATGTGATTGCAAGCTCTTGGCAGCAGAAATCGCGTCTTTAGTGTGCTTATTTTGCTGGTTGGTTCAACATGACTCAAGCTTTGATAAGGGCATCTGGGTGTTATTTTAAAATGACGCCTCTGGGCTTAAAGAAGGGAAGTTTAATGGCAGTTCCTTTATGTACTTTCCTCTTTCCACAGGAGCGCTAGATGTTTGCTTACCCAGAGCAGCTTGGTCACTGTTTCTCTTGAGCGTGACCTGCTGTACGATTTTACTTTTTTTTTTTTTTTTTTTTCCTCTCCTTTAAGTCTTTTCTCTAACTCTTTTAACCACACTGTTTTAATTAACATTGAATGAATAGGTTTGTACACATTCAAAACGGAGCCCTGAGTTACCTTGATTTATGATGGACAGAGGTAGTGGGAGCTTCCTGTGTGGCAGGGAGAGGGTTAAAACAGCAAGGAAGGCTTACGTGTCTGCAAAGTAGGAAGCTAGTTTGTCCTCTGCAATTTAGAGCCTGCTTTTAGCACTCGAGGAAGAAAATAATGCAAGGATATTAACGAAAAGTAGATGTTTGTAACCAAACAAAATTGATTTGCAGAGGTACAATGAACCTGTGAGAGTGGTTTTGCAGGAAGCTCTTCTCCTCTAGGGGACAGTCAGCTCTTTCTTTCATCTTTTCTATATGTTCCAATTCCAATCGGTACGTGCGATCCTTTCTCAAAATACTTAAAGGGCCGGATGATTTAGGGGATGGGAGTGTGCCTGGGTGAGGAAAGGATCTTGTGAAGGAAAAGGAAAGTCCTGAAGGTTGATACTGGCTTTCACCTGATTGTGTGGTGTATGCCTAATCCACTAGTTTGGCATGCTAATGAGTATTCATATTTAATATTTTACTCTCTTGAAAAATGATAAAAATACCTACTGTACAGGAATACTTGTAGTGTTTTGTCCATCTGACAGGAAGATATGGGTTCAACCTACTGCTGTTCTCAGCTGTTGACTTGATGTGTAGGAAATTCAGCTAGTTTTGCGGGGGGAGGGGGGGGGTGTTACCTTTCACACTGCTGTAGATCTCGGTGCTTCTTGGGCTCAGTTTCGGGAAGGAAGCTTATCTAAGCACGAAAATTGGACCTGCCCATCTGCAGGTACCGTGGTGATGTAAGTATCTTGAAAGCGTCTGACACTGTAGCTCGAAGCAAGGTACCGCCCTGTGTTTGCACGCTTTCCCAAAACCACATGCTGTGTGTGATATTTAAAATTACCTCCTTGGCTCTGTGCTTGGCTTGTTCTGAACATCTTGCTGACTGTACTGTGTAGGTTTTAGTGAGGGTTCCTGTATCATAGCTTATTATAGACAAGGAGTTTCAGTTTATGTTCACGCTGTGCTAAACAATAAATAATTGTTAATGATGTGAAAAAGTGTGTGAGCTTATTTTGCAGCAAAAAGTTTAAAACTCAGCTTCTTACCACTGAAGCCCAAAATGTTACAATGCTGTGGGTTTTTTTTTTTTCCCCAAAATAAGTGAAGTGAATCTAAAGCATGCAAATGAAGAAGTAGTATACAGGTAAATGTAAGTACAGGAAAAGCTTGCAGAGTTCCTGCATAAACAGTATGTTATTGATGCCTATTTCTCATTTTTCTGTAAGTATGGAATAAAAATTTAAATTACCTGGAATTTTCAGTAATAGCTGGTATTAAAATCAGTTTATTGAGGATGTTTTTTTCGGTCTAGCATAATTTAAATACTGCTTAAAAGTATAACTTGTATTTGATCTTCTTAGTATAGAGCAAGGGTGTAGGGATATCCGTTCATTGTGTAGCACAGTGGGAGTGACTGCTGAATATTTTTGCTTGAGCAACTGCGCTGAGAATGCTTTATTTTGCATGTCTCCTTTAAGATGAGAAATCATGGGGAAATATCTGTGTGTAGAGTAGGGTACAGAAGTGCAGAACTTCATCCTTGGTGCATTGTATTATGTGGCTGAGAAGATACCAGTGTATGGAGACTCTTGTATTTGTTTCTCATCCTATTTTTTCATGGACTAAATCAAAACACGTGAGGCAGCAGAACACAGTCATCTTAAGGAAGAACAGATATGTGATAATTTGTCGCATAAACCTGAAATCGTGCCAGTTAGCCTTTTGCCAAGGGTAAATGAACACACTTGTAGAAGAAGCTGCTCAAGGAGGACTGTGTTTACCATGTAATATTTTGTGTTGTAAAGCGCAGAAGAACCCTGGTCATACCTGGGAAGTTGCTTTTAATATTCATATTTAGCTGTGGATATAACACACAGTTTTTCTATCTTAGCTGTACTTCCAGTGCTATTTTATGTCTGCACCAGCCGTGCAGGTTGTGGAGTGAATGGAGGGATGGGCTCTAACTTGTGACTCTTCCAATAGTGATTAAATTAATGACAGATGAGCTTAGTTTCCCAGCTGCATAATAAATATAGTAAGCAGTTTGATAATATAAAAAGCCTAGTAGTTTTTTCTTCTATCCCAAAAGTCTTTGTCTTTTTAGTCATTGTTCTAAATTTCAGCAAAAACTCTTGTACTGCAGTTATTTCTACAGTTATACTTTCTTCAGCAAAGGATCTGTGTTGAGTTTGTGATTTTTTTTTTTTTTTTGGAGGTATCTTTTTTTTCTGCTGAAGCTTAGAATTTAGGTACTTGGATCACCTTATGCTATCCATTCTGAATAAAAGTTTAAATGAGTAAGCAAGTGCAGAGATTATATTTCAGCTGTTGCTTCAGGAATTGACTAAGCCTTGATTTAATTGAGTTCAACTTAGATTGGTTGAATATTGCTGCTGTTGTAATTAAAGAAAGAAAACTGCAGCTAACTAATCTAATTTCCTGTATGTCTCTTGTATCTGCCTGAAACTTATTGCTTTTCTTAAAGTACAAATGAACAGGTGAAGGTAGCAGCTAAGTAAAATCACTGGATGTGCCTAGATGATTATGCCTTAACTAAATAGTGCTTATTGGAACAGAAAAATAAGCACACTGGAGAGGGTGAATGGTCCACTTAGAAGAAGGAAGAAAAATATGACCTAATAATTTGCTTTAGTGCTGGTCTGTTTATTGTATCCTAATGTAGTTAAGGCCAAGATAAAAGCAAAACCTCTTTGTAGCTCCTACATGTAAGCAAGAAAGAGATAAAATGGCAGCCTAGGCTTCAGGTTTGCAGCTAAGCCTTCAGTTTTACAAATGCTTGGACGTGTGTTCAGCTTTTCAGATGTAAATAATCCCATTAGGTGAAACCTTGGTCCAACTGGAGCCAATGGTAAAACCTGTGGCAATTTAAATAAGGCTAGAATTTCATGAATGAGTTCAGTGAAACTACTTGTATACATACAGCTAAGCACATGGCTACGTGTTTGCAGGATGGAGGGCCTGCAAGGGTACAAGAATAAGACCCTTGCCATGCAGTTTGAAGTTTGACCTGTCTTGCCGTTTTACAGTGGAGAGCCAGAGTGAGGAAGTAGATGAACCTTTTGGGCAAAAGCAAACATAGGGTATATAGAACTTCACAAATAACTACAATTCATAAAATGCTTGGTTGGTCCTAAATAATGAAGCAGTGAAAAAGTTTATGGGCTATGTTTGTTCTTGTAATATATTTTATTATATTTTTTGGCACAAATGCATATAAGGAATTAGTATCATTAGTATTTTTCATTATTCGGAAGAACTCCGTATTGGTAGAAGCTTTCTTTTGGAGGTAAAATAGTGATTACAGGCCAAGAAAAAGCCCCGGTCTGCTACTGAATCATAGGACTTCTGCAGTATTTGATTACTTCAGCTGTTGTAATCATCATGTATATTAACTACTCAATTTCATATTATGCTTGGTAAAGAAAAAAACTTTTGGTTTTATGATAATTTTGATAGTTCTCACCAGCTGATGGTCTCCCTTCCAGATGTTTCACTCGTTTGCAAATTTGATTTGGAGCTGTTTGTACAGCAAAACAACTGTCACAACCTTAAATCTCTCTCTCTGTGTCTCTCTTTGTACAGCACATCTTTGCAGTCTAGTTTCATGTTTCTTGGCTAGAAATACTATTTGAACTACTGCCCCCTTAATCCTGTGAGATTTAGGTAGGTGCAATTTTCCAGGTTTTTGAGGGAGTCCTAATTTACATTTCATAACACATACATAACCAAGAATTAGCATGAATTCTTATGGCAGTATGACAGTCCTTTGTACCTGTGGAGACAGTTACACAATAGTTCATGTGCAAATAATGTTATGAGGTGCGCTTTGTGTGTGTTCACCCATTTTACCTAATGTGTACTGAAAAGCTGTGGCTTAATTCTCATTTAATCTAAATCTGCTTTATTGTAGGATGAACTTGCATAAAGAGAGAGAAACACTGAGATCTTGAGGAGATATTAACTACTATTCATTCTTTTAAAGGACTTCATTTTGGCATACTGTTGAGGCTCTTTTTTTTTCCTCTGTGCAGGACTTTAAATGCTAGTGATGGAAGGACTGTCTCCCCACTGGTGAGATTACAGATTTGGGGTGTAACTTTCCCTTGTCTTTGCTGTCTCTCCTTACAGGTGGTACACAACCTTCTCCAGGCTGGGGACCAACACTGCCTGTATTTCTGGAGAATGGAGGAGAACCCCTTGGCTCCATTATCTTGTGGGTTGTGCAGTCCTGTTGTGGTTGGGGAACAGATGCAAAAACTGGTACTGTACTGGTACAGAAGGCAAGTGCAAAAAAGTGAAGTGGCAAGGCAATAGGAAATTCAGCGCTGGAACAAAGCTCCTGAGTTCTCGTGTGCACAGCTGTCTGGAGCAAATGCTCTCTTGCTTCTCACTCCGTATTTGTAGTTGCAATGGTTGGAGGGATTGCGGTTTCATTCTGATAAGATACTGATGCTGTTCAATGCACTTCATTTATATTATCGCACTGTGTAGAGGGTGGTGCTTCAGGAGCGTTTGAGAAAAGATCTCTGCCCCAAGCAGCTTACGACTGAAAGGAGTGAGTAGAGCAATGAAAAAAAGCATATGCATAGTGATCCTGAGTATTAGTGTGTTTTCTTTTTGCAGGTATGAGAGTCACTGAAGTTAGGGTGAAAATGAGAAAAGGTCTGGAGAAAGAAGACAAGATGGAAGGCATACCAGAGATGGGTGAAATGAGAGAGTTGTGAGAGTGGGATGCAGAGGATCCAAACAGTGTACAGACAGAGAGGTCTATTGCCCTCAGCGTGTGAATGCTGCAACTGCATTCACCGAAAGAGATGTTAGCCCTCGATTTGCCAGTCCCATCTGTTTCTGCTGAAGTGAGCCAGGCTGGGTCATACTGCTCAAGCCAAGACGACTTGCTTTGCTGGAACCCTTCTGAGACTGATCTCTTCCTCAGTGCGGCCAGCAGGTCTGAAAGGGGCAACCAGTGTTTTAAGTGGTGATGAGCAATTGGTGCTGATAATCTGATGAGATGGTGCCAATGAAGCCTGTCCTGAGAGCTCCCCTTTGATTCCACTCTGGTCTTTCACGAGTTTTCAGCTTGCTCTTTTAACCTGTTCTGTTTCTTTGTCTCCCTGGGTGGCTTTCCGCTCTCACATTTCCTACAGTGGAAAGCTAATAAGACATATACAGAAAACAGACGCTGGAACCAAAGTAGGAAAAATGAGCAATGGTTTAGTTAATAGAGTTTGGCCCGTTCAATGAGAGACACAAAGTAGACTGAAAGAGAGAGATAAATTACTTTGGAAAGGAAAATGGATGAAACAATGTGGCTTAAGACAGAGGCCTGACTGTTACTGTGCAAAAGTTAGATCGCTGCAGAAGCTACGGTTTTGTGGCTGCCTTGTTTGGCTATTCCTTACGCTGAGTCCTGGTTTGGGACGGACAGTAATGATGCAAAGCCTTGTTGCTTTTAGCTGCTTCTTGCCAAGGCTGCTGTGTGGCTAATGAAGCGCTAGATTCAAACCTGGTCTTGGCAGTAGTGGTTTGGATGGAAGGCCAAACTGAACTATCAGCAGAGACAATACTATTTTTAGGGCTATGTGAAGAAATACTTAATGATATAAGGCTATAGAAACTCTTGGAAAATGGCACTGTGCCCTGTGCTTTGAATGCTTTACTCAGAAGAAGAAGAAGTTTTCAAATCCCTCTCAACATGGGAACTGACTGAATTTCAAACATAGCATTGCGCAGCATGTGGCATTCATTTATTATCCCATTATTAGATTAAATGTTATGAATTAGACAAGTACTCTTTTCCCTTTGTGTGCTTAAGTTATTGTTACAGAGTACAAACATACGTCTTTAATACCAGGTAAATAAGCTCTTCTCTTTCTTTTTGGACTTTGTTGTCTTCTTCCTAACCTACCTTAAAGGACAAAGGAAAACTTAATTTTTTACATTAAAGAAGAGATTTGTAAAGACATATTATACTCCCAGGCCTCCGAGACTTGTGGTCTGAAAATGGAAACATAGCCACAACTAAGGTATTCTGAGACTAGCTCAGTGTGGAGTTTTACTGAAATATTTGGTGGATGCCCTTAAGAACATTGAATGAAGCTTTAAAGAATTCCTGCATTTCCTCGACTTCATGATTTTGTGTCCTGTGTGCTGGCAGAGTTTTGCAAAACTCCCTGGAATTTTGATGCTAGCATGAGGTTGGTAGAAATGTTCTGTGTAGGCAGTGTATTAACAGTTTATCATGAAAAACAGAATAGTGATAGTTTTCCTCTCCACTTGCTGGTTCATATATCTCCCTCTCTGATCCTGAATCTGGAAGAAAATACACTGATTTTTTTTTCATGTTGTTGTGTGATTTGTTTATTTATTATAGTTGTTTTCTTAGGACCAGCTCTTTAGAACTGTTTATGGCTGTGGCCTGCGTTCATCTTTAGCTGATACGTCAGTTCTTATCACATCCATGTTCTGTGTGTTGAGGTTGAGATCCAGCTTTTGCCTAGTGACGGAACTGGTCTTAAAATGGTACGGAAGCACTCTGCTTACACATGTGAGCAAATAATAATTACAGAGAAAGTTATGTGGAGACTTGGCAATACTGCTGTCGCCACAGCTATTAGTCGAGCTAATATTATGGAGCCTATTTGAGCGCTAGTTATATAATAGTGATACTCAACAGATTATTAAGAACTATTATAAGTGAAAGTAAAACATATTGTGCCCATTCAGGAATGCTAATGCTTTTCTCTGCATGATTTCATAACTTGCGTTGGTCTGGAGTTAGCTATCTCAAATCCATGTGGCAATAATACCCTATTTTCAAGGGGATTTAATTGCAGTTTTGGAGACTGTGCAAGTGTGAGGGACAACTGCACCCGTTATCCAACCTAAAAGAGAACTAAAGGCACCAAATCATCTGTGATAAGGGCTGAAGTGTAGGCAGTGCATGTTTTTGAGTTCCTCCATGGTCCAAATAAATTCCCAGTCTGAACTGAAAAACATCATTGTATTTTTGGTCCTTCTAACGTCTGAATTACTCAGATTAAAATCTTTCTGGCATATGCTAGAGTTGTGGCTTTCTCTTCAGTGCGAATGTAGCCAGAAAGTTGAGATGGAGCCCAATACCAGGACGATGTCAGCAAATGGCTTGTCTGCAAAACAGGTGGTTCAGAACTACACCTTTCAAATTTATTATCATAACAAATTTTGGAGCAGTCAGATCTTCCTAGAGTTGTCTCCATTATCTGGGAGACTGTACAAATATACATTGCCCCAGTCCTAAAGTGCTTGCAGTACAGGCTGTTACTCTGAAAAAAACCCCCATAGCTACCCCTTTGCAATTTTTATTTTACTTAATAGGGTTGCTTATATAAACCTAAACATTAGTATGACTGTCTTATTTTTTAGGAACATAGACTGAGGTTTTTGCTCCTGTTTTATTTCTGATTACTTAATGCTATAGGTATTGATGAGGTAATGGAAATCTATAACTGGAACATTGGTGCAGAAAAACAAATTACATGTAATGTTTTTTGTCAACCGTAATTAAAGGAATGACTATTGCAATCAAATAATTGCATTTAATAAAGGATTTCTTCGTTTTCTTGTAGTTTCTGAATCTTTTTCTTAATTTTCCTCTTCATGTTTCAGAAAGTTGTTGGAAAAATTGTGTTTTTGTTTCTTCCTTGTACCTATTTTTAGGAGAAAGAGAGAATTAGTACTTTCTGAAAGTAGTCATATTTCTTACATCACTGATGTATGAAGATCCAAAATGCAATGGTCAAACTAATACATATTTGTTACATTTTTAACCTTGGAATGATCAGCAGTGTCAGGCTTAATCTTCTGTGGATTTGCCTGAGGAGGAGTTGTAAGTCTTTAGAGTGATGTATTCAAAGTTGTGCTAATCCACAGATTTATGGAATAATATCTGCACCTTTAACAAAGACCTGCCCATAGTTGTAGTTAAATAGATGATTTTATGAATATTTTTGAAACGGATTTTTTTTCACAGCCACTTCCCTTTTGGTTGCTTAACATTATTTCCTTCAGTTAGGGTTTTTTAGTATTTTTTCCATCCTAATCATCCAGTACGAGGAAAAATAGCATCATATTAAAAAACAAACAAACAAAAATCTAGCAGTAAGAAATGTAGGAAACGAAAGTCCTTTCATATCATCATAGACCATGAACTGTGAAAACAATGCAAGCTCAACTAATCTTCTTTCACGTCAGTACTGAATTTATTCTGTTTTTCCTCCCATTTTGTTTTGTTGTTTGCTTTGTCCATATCCGCTTGTTCTCCACCACCTTATGCTTGGATCACAGCTTCTGTGATCTGCAGCAGAAGCTGCTTTGCGTTTGTACAGTGTCTTGCAGAACAGTGTCTTCGCTGATGGATTGCGTTCATCAAATGTTACTCAGTTTTCTGAATCTGATATTTTGTTGCTTCTTATGATTCATGTAACTTGCTGCCTCTTGCATAGGTAACTTCTCGGTAAGGACAAGTGTCAGGATTTTATGTTGGTGAACACCAATAGCAGTGTCTATTCTATATTACATGAGGTTCCTGAATACCAAGGGAAGGTAAAATGCCAAAGAGCAAAGGTGCTTATATAAAAGGCTTGTTACCTGTGAATTTTATGATTGCAGGACACCCTCCCCGGGTGGAGATCCATGCGAGTCTCACTATTGTGAGAAAACAGGACTTTCGGTCCACAGCACTGCCGCGGTGGTCCTGCGGAAAGGCTGGCTTTCCTGCGGGCCCTTGCCGAAGGGTGGGAATGATGGCCCTGATAGAGTCTCCTGGCTTTTCCGCCCCTGCCTGCTTTGCTCATGTAATCCTGCAGCAGCTGCCTGAATTTCCTTTGCTTCCTCTGGCCTCAGCAAAGCTGCAGGGGCGCCAGAGACCTGGCCCTGACCCCTGCGGTGCTGGTGGAGAGAAGAGCAACGCGTGTGCCCTTGCCCTGTGTCAGATAACTGGAGGCTGGGGATTTGTTTTCAGCGGATGAGTGATAGCCATCCCTCCCCCAAGCACAAGTCCCTGCGATGCCCCCAAGGGTGGCGTGGGATTAACGATGTGCCGCAAGCTGTTCCTTGTGGTCGCGTCCCCGTGCCTCAGCGCTGCAGGGAGAAAGGGCATGTTTGTGGGACGGGTTGTGCTCGCATTGGATTGGGACCTGCAGCCTGTGTTCGAGCGATGCACTGCAAAAAGTGTCCTCGGTGCATGCATGGGGGAGAGCTGGCGGCTGGTCGGCAACGAGGCAAAGAGAGTAGAGCTGCCAAACTGGTCCTGTGTAATTCGAGGCTGCTGGGCGGGCTTGGTGGAACATCTTGTATTGCAAATGACGTCTCACCGCCCCGAAGTAAACATTTCTCTTGTAAAAGTTCATCTGATTTTCTTTTTTTGCTTCATGATGGATTTATGAACTATCTATGCTTAGCAACTGTGCTCTATGGTTGTTTCAATTCTTTTCCTACAAGCCACCACCTGTATTTACAATGTGCTTTTTTTCACTCCAGTAGTGATTATTGATGATCTTCTTGCTTTTTGGTTATGAGTTTTAAACTAGGGCTTTAAGAGTGAACTGATCTGAAAATGGTGTCATGCATAGACTGCAGTGTGTGTGGGGGGGGGGTAGGGGTCATTTCAGACGATTAAAACATTCCCTAAATACTGATAGACAGCTTGAACATATACCCTCAGATTAACCACCTCCATTTTTAAGCATGTTTTCTGTTAAAAGTGTTTGTTTTCCTATGGGTAAAAAATTAATCTGGATTAATTTTTATTAGCTCAGTCTGCTTTCTCTTTTCATTTTGACATCACGTTGAATTCTGCTAGGTAGGTTAAAATAGTTTGAGCATTTGAATTTGGCCTGTAGAGACCTCTTGAAGTAATTTTAAGGATAATATTGCTGATTTTCCTTTTCCAGAACTTCATACCACTTTGTTTAACAGTAACTTTCTTTAATGCCTAGAAATGTAGAATGACAATAAGGTTATCATTTGTTCTTTCAACTTATGGAAACTTTTCTTTAATTGGAGAAGCTGAACTTTAGCAAGCTCTCTCCAACCTGCTAACGTTCAGTATTAGTCCCAGCATAATTCCTGGAGTGTACATGTAAAAGACTTATACATGTATTTGCGAACAGTCTTATGAGGTCATGAGTTTAAAAAATATATATATATTCCTCCCTTTTTTTCCCCATTACCAAAATATCAAGGTCGTGGCATTGTTATTATGCAGGTGGTATAAGGTTGGTTTCAAAGCTTCCATGAGATGTCAGAAATCCCTTTGTAAAATGTTGTTTTAAGCTTTGAAGGCACTTAGTTTGTTTTAAAAACATTACTTTGTCCTGATGCTGGTGGTTTTGTTCCAGGATGCTGCTGAGGGAAGGCAGCAGAGCAGGCAGAGGGTCAGTGTTCGCCCTGCTCATGGGGACCTCAGGCACCCGTGCACCCTTCTCGCTGCGTGTAGTCAACTGAGAGGATCCAAACACCAAATGTGGTGTGGAAACCAGTTTATAGTTGCCTGAACTGATAACACTGTAAGAATTTGTACATAAGTGCTTTCTGCACGAAGATGTTTTATGAATAACAAATGTCATGTCAAAGTGTTTAGAAAGCAAAATGAAACAGAGCCCTTCGATTATTCAATTTCTTTGTGCGTCTCTTGGCTTTCCAGTAAAAACTTGTCTGTTCTTTTCCCATCTTTTAAAAACAGAAATGTGGATTTATGTGTTGGAAAGGTAATCTCCATGATTTATCCCTTTCTTTCCCTTTTCATCTCCAACAAATGGTAGGAAAGATGAAAATATGAATTCAGTGGTTGAATTCCCGTTTCTCCTTTTTTGAAAAGGGCTTTACTGAGCCATTGACTCCAGTGTGGACCTTGACAAAAGACACTGTGTGCTACTTCCAGTGTGCCTCACAGTGTGATGGTGGGAGTGTTGGATGGGCAGTAAAATCAAATTCTGCTTTGACCATTATTGATTCTTTAGTCATCCTCATCCAGCTTCACATTGCTGTGTCAGTAAGTCTCTCCTCCTCCTCCAGGGTCACTGATTTATGTCCCCTAATCCAGGGCTACCTTGAGAGGTTCCAGTTTGTGATAGTCCAAAAAAAAAAAAAGTCTTTTGCCCAACCTTTGAATGTTTACATGCTTTTAGTGTTTGGGGAGATAGTGTAGAGTGGGGAAGAAGGTCTTTTAGCCTCCTTAAAAAGCAGCTTCTCAAAAGCTTTACTTCCTGGTTCCTTTCTGATATTCCATAGACTTTTTTCCTGTTCTGGCTGTTCAGTCTATCCAGATCTTTTCAATTGTGTTGCATTCTTTTTTTAGTTTTTGTACATCCCTTAGACTTCCCATTTATTGCAAAAGAACTAACTTGTGATTCCCACTTTTTGACAATAGTTTTGAAAATGACACTGGAACAAATGATGTAAAAGTGCTGTTGGTCAGACAGCTTTGCCCGAGTTCTTGCATTGATGCAGCTGGACACTGCTGGCTGTAATGGATGCAGATCTTCTGGCAAATTCTTCAAGGGGAATAATTTTTTTTCCCTTCCTCTCCAGGCATTTACTACTTCTGAGATAGTACTCAGATATTTCTTCTTTGTACTGATTTTAATTTTGGGTTGGTGAGCATTATTGCTGACAATGCAATGCCTGGAGAGATCTGATTACTTTTTTAAAGTACTTTTGTTAATAGTTGAATACATACGTGCAAGATGAGTCTTTGTGGAGCTTCTCCTTCGTCTCTCTCTTTTTTTGAATCTAGCAAGACATCGGGCTAAGCATTGTTGCTAGCTTTATATATTCAGACATGTCAGTCGAATGCACAGATGGAGAAAACCTATTGTATGCCTGTGCTTCAGGGTGGGTGTTCCTACAGCAAAGATGTGTGTAAGCGGGAGGAGTCGCATTTGCGTTTGCTTGCTTCAAACTTTGCTTCACATTCAGCGCTCTGTGCGAGGCACTTCTCCCTTGCTCTGCTGTGCTGCTCTTCTGAATCGGTGGGCAGAGGAACCAGGAGGCAAACTACTGGTTTCAGAGGAATGTAGTGCTCTTAACTGAGTCTTATAAGCTTTTAATTGTCTGTGATCTGTTTGGTCTTTCAAATCCCTTGTAAAAGAGATATTCAACAGATGTGTTGTAACTAGACTCTGTTGGAAAAGGTTACAGTCTGGAGAGGAATGTCCATTTCATACTTTAAATCTCTTTCCATTAAAAGCTTCCTTTGTTGCCAAGGAAGTGAAACAATGATTATGTTATAGGGCTGACAGTTTTGCTAGCGATTTGTATTCCCAGAACAAGGCTGACCTTGTTAAACCGTTGGGGATGATGTAAAATTCAAGGACCCCTATTAAAGTTTTTGATGGAACTAAAATATAAATTAACCCCCCCTCCATATCCTTTCTCAGGGGAATAGGAAAAAAAAAATCCCTATTTTATGGATCTTGTTAATTGTAGCATGTAAGTAGGTTCTTTCTCTTCCTTCTGGTGCCTTAAAGACCTCCACTGACCCTAAGCTTGCCTGGCTTTGCAGAGGATTGCGTGTTGAGGGTCTCCTGGATGCAATTCCTGATGCTACTTTTTACTAGTCCTTCAGTGTCACACGTCATCATTGGGAGGAGGAGGACCTGTCACCCATGCTCTGTTCATAGCTGGCTTGTTCCTACATTAGCTGTTCATAGTGAGAGGTATTTTTTTCATTTCTGTCTCCTTTCATCCTTGTACTTAGAAAATCTGTCAGTGTATAGTATTGGTTTCTATCTCTATTTCAGTTACTGGTGCTGGCTTAGGGGCATTTGCACATGTTTTTCTGTTGTTTGCATTGAGAACAAGAAGGAAGCAAATGGATATCTGCTGTCATGGTGAAATGATGTGGACCCCAATACTGGTCTATTTTCCTCTCTCGTTTTATTCAGAACAACATTGTAAGGCTCAGGAGTGAGCCATCTCTAGCGAGACCAAGATGCTCCATCTTCACCCTCTCAGGCTATTTCTGAGGAATAAAGAGGAAATGATCTTTTCCTGAATTTTTGAAACTGGGAAATTTGGAAAATCATGTTGGGTAAAGAGGAAACCCAAACTAAGGCTCTCTGAATCTCATGTTTTTCCTTCTCATGTTTGTTCTTGATGCATATTTGGGTAGGTGGTCCTCAATGGAATCAAATACCAGGAACTTCTAAGATGAAAGGAAAACTTTCAAAAGTATTAAAAAGTCTTGGCAGAGTTTTTACCTGTTCCTGTGTGAGGGAAGATGGGATCTTGTGGGTGATGCCAAGCAGCACTACCACAAAGCTCCTTTTGAAACTGTCAAAAACTGCGCTGGATATCTTGCTGTGCAGCCCATTTCTGATGAAAACTTTAGCGCTGGATGTCTTGCTGTGCAGCCCATTTCTGATGAAAACTTTAGCCTGACATACCAGTAGTATGAGTAGGATTTATTTTGCTTAGCTTTGGCTTTTTCTAAATTATGGTCTAGTCAAAAGTTATGGGGGCTCTCACACCGCTCAGAGGAAACACAGACAGACTGATTCTGAGGTATTTCCAGCGCACCTCTCCTGTGGGCTTGCTGAAATTCCTTAGGAGAGAGACTTCTCTTCTCTGTTTCCTTTCATGATGGTTAAGTAGCTTAAATTAAAAGTTTAAAACCTCTAGTTATCTTTCATGTGGAATAGGATTCTCTCCTCTAACTTGAGTGTATAGTTATTAATAATAGCCTTTGGAAACAGTTATCTTGTGGTAAGGAGTAGATTTTGAGTTTGTGGCTTAGATGACCAAGAAAATATGGCTAAAAACATGCAGAATAGCCTTTGTGTTTTAACAACTCTTTCTTTGCCTGTAGTATTTTATTAGAAGACTGTCATGTAGCAAGATAAGGTAGTGAGACCAGCATTACTGAAGATGCACTGTGTATATGAATGCCAATCTTTTTTTTTTTTAACTAAGATGGCTAGAGAAGTATCTTTACAATATCAGTGACATCTTTTATCTTCCTTCCTTCCCCCTTCCCTCACCTTTCATAAATTATTAAAAAAAAAAAAAAAGGTGGAGGGGAGAGGAAAACGGTGCTATTAGGTCTGAGCTGGAGTTTTGGCTGATAAAAGTTAGTATATAGCTAGTACAGAGAATTAGTTAAGCTGGCTTACAGCAAAGAAAGATGCCCCTTATTCCAGCTTTCAGATGCAGGAAGAGGCCAGTTTGATTTTTAGAAATAGCTGCAATTATGACAAATTAGAGAAATCATAATATTCTGCAGAAGCATGCAGAATTCACAGGGCTGTCTTATCCTAGACATGCAGGAAGAGAGAGATGTGATGCAAGTGATGTGGTTTAATTAGGTCATGGCATGAGCTTCTGTGGGGATTGCTAGTAAATAATTTGCACAGTGCAGGAGAGCTTCCTTCCTTAATTGTTTCCACCTGGTAGCAGGCTACTGTCAGGCTGGGGACCTCTCTGCCCCTTTGAGTAGCTCTTTGAATGCAAAATATAGAGCACATTGCAAGTAAGGATAATAGCTAATTCTGCCTGGCTTCGTTTTATAAAGCTGTTTGGAAATGTGATAGAACAGCATCCTCCTTTAGGAATATGTGCTTTCCCATTGCAGTCTCACTTAGGAGAGTGCTCTTTTTTTGTTTGCTTCCTTTGCATTCTTCCTTTTGCTACTAAGAGAGCCCTGGTAGGATTCAAAATATCCATATAAAAATCTGAAGTGTTGCATCAACTTTTTAAAGCATTGTGACCTCATTGGTTTAGATAAATGCACCTGAAAGCTGTTTAGAAGTGCACTGCCTTAAAAAGGGCAAATACAATAAAAAATCCTCTCCTATCCTCTTGAATTAGCTACCAGGAAGGAGACAAATTAATTGTATGCATTTGCCTTGCCTACCACAAAGAGGGGAGTGAACGCATAGATGTGAAGTGATATCACTACTGTATCTTGGAAAAAATCATAATGAACTATAATGCTAGCACTCAGTCTTTAGAAATCAGCTTGTATCCTCAAATGGAATTGTGGAATTGCTCAAAAATTGAGTCCAGTTTTAGTCTGAGGGCTAGGAGATGCCTAAGGAGGGATATAAGTCCCTTTTTTTGTAGTCTATGCCTGTTTTCCTTTAAAGTCTGAAGGACTTAAAAGATGTGTGAACAAATGGAAGAAGCTTTCATCAGGAATCAACTTGAATGTGTTGTGTCAAGGCAACTATACAATATAGAATTGCTGTAGGCTGTTTACACCTATTTCAGTTTTATAGTATCATTTAATTTTTTTTGCAGTGATGGTACTGTGCCTGATTAATAGTTTGTTATATTTGTTGATGAGTTTGGGAATCAAAAATGCAAAATTAAATTATGATTAAAAACTAACAAGCAGTGAGACTGTTGCTCTCTTGCCATATTAATAAATGCAATCACATTGGTTACTGACAGCCCGTTGCTCATGCTGGACAGATAGTTTTGTCATGATTGAACACACACATTCACTTGTATACCTCTGTGTCCTGACATGAAGCAGGAGGCCGAAGAATGCCCCCATACATTGGGGAAGAGTTATCTGGCTGGGCTCAGTTGGCTTCTGGGGGATGCTTGGTATTAGTTGTAGAATATTAAGCAGGGGTGAATCTGCCTCAGTATGTTGGAATGAGATTGCTTATTTCATTAAAGTCTAATTTGTTTTTCGTGGGAAATATCAGAGGCTGCAGCAATTATCATGCTTGTAAGATTGGAAAGGAAGATGCTTAGATGAAATCGTGCAAACAAGACTGTCAGCGCTCATTTGATAACTCCTTCGTGAATCCTCTCAAACCGAATTTGCAGGACTGCAGCAGACCCAGAAAACCTTCTGCAACAATTAGCCAGTGATACCACCATATACTCAGCTGGAGGTGGTGGGTGCAGTTATTTCAGCCCCTTTGTCTTTTTCACTATGATTCTGGCCTCGGCGGGCCCTCCTTCTGCCTGTCTTGGGGTATTCTGAGACAAACCGGTGTTACTTGAAGGATCAGGGGAGTGGGAAGGAGGTGGTGAGAGGCCTTTTGACAGAAGGATAAAATTCTTTTTAAGATCTGATCCTGTGTTTTTTGAAATTAACAAGGATTAAGGGCCAAAAATCCTGCAAGGTGCATAAAATCCCTTTTCTTCTACTCAAGCTGGAATTGCAAGTGCTCCATACATCTCAGGTTCATGATCTAATTTAGGAATTGAATTGAGCCCATATAACTTGCATGCTAAATTCTGAATGTTTGACAGCTAATAAAAGGAAATTGGAGAGTAAGCAGTGCCAAGTAAACTCTTAAAAGTTGCTGCGCTTTTTACTTGCTTCAACTAGTGGAGTAGGAAGTTGAATCTTGAACTATAATGAAAAATGAATTTATGCCTTACAGTTAATATTGCTGGCGAAGTTACTGATTTGTAGAGTTTGAGGCTCTGACAGGAGAAAAAAAAAACCAACCCTAAAATTTGAAACAGCAGCACAGGCATCTTTTTTTGTGGGGGGTGGTGGTAGTGGTGGCGCAGGAGGATATAGGGGTAGTTAAGTGTGAGGAGATCTCTGTGGGATGATGCAATTTTTCTTCTGCCTTGTGAAAGTGGTTAGCAGCTGCTTATTGCTCTTAACAGTTTGTTTTTAATTGACAAGGTTTCCATCTTGAGAGCTTTCAGTTGTATGCTTGTATCTCATTGGACTTGGCCTTCTCCGTACAGTATAAGAAGTCTGGTGTATCTCTTCCACCACAACGGCAGAAATGAAATTGCATCAGAACAGTCGGGCATTGTGCAGTGAGTTGTTGTTGAAGTCCTTTTGCCTGAGACACAGCTGTTTCTCAAGCATATGTTATCAAAACAGCTACAAGCTTCAATAATACTGTATGAGAAAGAATGAATTATCATCGAATTACTATTCGAAAGAGGAATAAAATCCAAGTGAACACCCATCTCAAAGAAGCTGAAGTGCAGCTTGACTTATACTTGCTGCATTTTGGGTGTATTTTTGAATCTTGTTACTCAACATTTTTCTCCACTTTCTGCAACATACACTGCCTAAGGAAAAACTATTAAATATGTAAAGACCAATTTCAAAGATGGTGTTACTGGACTAGGCAGTTTGTTCTGCACAGATGCTATTCCAGTATGTCTTTGCGTGTGTTTGTGCATGTATGAAAACTGACTTGAAGTTTATGCAGTTCATAGTTCACAGTGGCTATTGTAATAGCTTGATTCGATATGTGATACCTCCAACAGATTTTTGATGAAAGAGGTTTTGTCAGTGTATTTGCAATGTTAATGAAAACACTCTTAATGACTTTTTTTCCTAACAGTTTAGAGATAATATAATAACTTTCAAAGATACTATTGCTTAAAAGCTGGGTTGGCTAAACTAAAAGATAAGACAATGTTAAAAATGCTATGGAAACATATATTTGAACATTAGATAATGTGTTTCTTTTTAAACAGTGATGAGGCTTCCCCTGCAGTACATCGGTTTCCTGAATTTAAATAGCTTTTGGTTTGATCTCTCCCTGAACAACTGAACCCAGCCAGTATCTGACTAATCTTTTCAAGTATATTGCCATGCTGTGCATGCATCTTTATATTGCGATAGTTGCCTGCAGTAACTTTTTTTTTAAACCATACTTCCATATCTAATGTTCTTGGTTAGTAATTTAACCAATCTCCTCTATAAACGTGATCTTTCTGTTTCCACTTCACTGCTGTTGTTTGCGGCTGTGCAAATGCATGGCCTACTTAATTTTACGGCTTTGGGACCATCTCTCTTCAGAGGATGTGGGATTCCCTCTGCCAAGCACATAACATTTATTTTACCATTCCTCTCATATATTCATGTATGATAACATAAAACTGAGACTCCCAAAGCAATGGGATTATTCATTCAGGTATAAAGTCTTACTACAAATTCTTGTCAACAATTCTTGCTATAAATTCTTGTTGACAATGGAATGGAAACAGAGTGATTTTAACAACTGGGCTGCATGTCCTGCTTGTCCAGCACTGTCAGATAATGCTATGAAATGATTTCCTATAAAGGAATTCCTATAGGATACCATATGGCTATAAGATACTTTGGTTTTTTTTCTTTTTTTCAAAAAAATAAAAATAAAAACTAAAACCACATGGTTTCTTGTGAAGACAGTAGCTCTGTATCTGTTAATAAGTAAAAGTACATGCCCAGAAATCGAAGCTGTAAAGTAGCAGAGAATGTGTTTTGTACTGAGGTTTTGGCTGTGGGAGAACAGGGGAATGGACATGCACTACAGAAGAAACGAGGAGAGGCAAAGTTCTTTAAGCTGTCATGTCCTGTTGTGAAGGAGAAGAAAGGTGGTTGTATAGCATGAGGAATGCACTTGACGTTAATGGTGTTCATGTTGTTACAGAGCAGGACAAAGATGCCTTTTTTTATATAAGCATCTTTCTCTTGAACCTTTAAGTTTCACAGTTGGTGGGAAGGGAAGGAAGCTGCATGTGGCTGCTTAATTAATTAGCAGCCGAGACTGTGATTGTGACTTGTATCCTTGATTTTATCGTTCAGCACTAATAGTGAGTGATAGCCTGAGGAACGCTCTCGTGAACGTAGCCCATCCTGAACTTCGCAGCAGGGTTTCGGCTTGTTGTCTTGAGCATCTGCGTTACGTGTGCTGGGCGGGTGCCCAGGTTGTCAGCAACGCTGGTGGCTCCGTTTGCTGCATCTGCCTTTGCAGCAGCAGAAGCCAAACTAGATATTGGGAGGCCAGCCTGACTTCTCTTGGCTTCTCCGCCTGCCTTACGCTTGATTTTGGTGGCTGACCGTGTCCTTGGTTATGCCTGGGCATCCCTGCTGTCAGCAGCTATATACAGGTGTGCTTAACCTAGTGGTAGCAGCAGCTGATTCCTACTTGCTGCTTCCTGGACGCGAGGTGGGACAGAGGAGAGAAATTTAATTAAGAGAGGAAAAGCACTTTTTAAAATAAACTGAGCAGATAAAACTCCCAAAGGAATGAAATTACGTGCAGGGCATGATGAAAGTTTCAACATTTGCGTAGTTACGTTAATATGTGTAAATCAAACCTGTTTCTTTCTTTACCATGAGAGAGGTCTTAAATAGTCTATGAAAACTTTGTTTAATATTTGATAGTGAAAGAAATTTTGGGAGCATGTAATTGAGCTGGATTCGCGGATAAACAAATTAAGTGTATGGCTTTCTTGTTCCACGTAAATCCCTAATTTTCTATGCTCTCTTGAGTATTCTTACCACTTTAAATGTAAAACTGGTATCAGAACCACTTTCTCAATGAAAGCAGTTTCTACTGTTAAAGAATCCTTCTCTTTCTTCATTCAAATATTGGTTAAGAGAATATCCTCTTTATAAACACTAATTCTTGCTTCCAGTTGACCTCCAGGTACACTTTTAATCCTGTTCTCAGTGTAGAATAGAAGAGTGCTCTATGACCAAAGACAAAGAGAACATTTCTAAAAGGACAGTATTCCCAGCTTAGTTAGCTGAAGATAATTTCATTTGTAGCGCTTAAGACTTGATGTCCTTGATACGTGATAGTAATATTTCCTTCCAATTTTGTTTTGTTTTGTGATATTGTTAATTGTTCATGCTTCGTGAAACTTGATGCTGGGTGTATATCTGTTTTTGTACAAGGTTTCTGCTGTTTTGATGGTATTGTCATAACTTGTCACTACCAATAATGTAGGATGGATTTGAAATCACACTTGTGCTATGCTAATGGGCAATACATACAATTTGAACAGAAGAGCTAGTCCATTTCTGTTCTGCAGTCAGGGAAAATGCAGCCTTTTCTGAAAGAGAACCTGATCTGCTAGTATGTTAATTACCTTTAAAGTAATTTGCAGAGCTGCGTGAACCCATCTTAACTATTATGCAGATTTCATCAGAAAAATTGTGTTAACCTTCTTTGATTCAGGAAACCTCAGATAGTTCTTGAGCAAAGAGATTTATATTATCCTGCCGATCATGCTAGGCTTCCGTGGATTATTCTGAGTTACAAGTACATCTTGAGAAATGGCAGAATCACAATTGCTTCAGAGCAGTTGTACCTAGCAGAGGAAACAGTAAATTTTCATTGAGGAAGTACATCTAAGGCTTATGTGATTAAATGAATCTTAGAATTGTTGAACTCTGACATGTGGGTAAGTACTTGTCACATTAGTAGGTTTGGGTGTGAAAGGGGAAAAGTAACTTCTTTAAAAATGCTTCAGACACATGAACATGTTGTCTTATCCTAAAACTGCCCTCGGTGATCTCTGGTTTTGTTTTTCCTCTGGCTGAACAATATTTTTAGGTTCAGGGTGACATGGCAGTTGTTACTTTAGTGCAGACTATAGAGGAGTTGACTGTGTCTCCAACTTCCTAACAACATTAGATGAAGACGGGGGAAAAAAAAAAAGAAGATCTTTTGGGATTTTTCAGATTGCCATTGTGAGGAAGGGTTTAAAAAAAAAAATAGTAAAAACTGTCATCTTCCTCCAATTTGGCCCTCCTGAACCTCATGGAATTGAACCTGCTTGTTGAACCTTCTGAATTCATTCCTTACCACTCCCTTACTGAACGTATAGAATATACTTATCCTGTCAGGTGTTCTAGAGCTTGGTATTTTACTTGACTTCCCTTACCCTTTCCCTGTGTAATTTCAAATAAACATGCATTTCAGTTGATTTAATGTCATTTGGATCAGTGGCTTGTCTTTGAGGGCAGCAAACCTTAGTGCTCTGGAGTACGGTTTTCCTTGCAAAGCATTTGAGTGATTAAAAAGCTAACTATTACCAGGATTTTGCATTGATAGGCCTTCCAAATCCTTGTCAGTGCATCACGCTGCTGCTATAAGTGTCTGAAAATTCCTTTCTAGGAATTAGTTGGTATGGTGTAGTGCCTCAGTCCTCCTTCAGAAATTGTGCTTACTAAGTACAATAATGTTTTTTGCTGAGGAGAAATACATGCTATCAGGAAATAACTGACGAAAAGTGTATAGCATGCCATATACAAATTGTAGGGGAAGCAGATTCTTGGCAAGAAATTTAGGAATGTTTCCGTTTAAAACTGTAAAGATCTAGCCGCCCCTTTTTTTTTCCTGAAAAGAAAAGAAGCACTTGCTTCTTGAGTTGTTAATGGTTTGTCCCTTTTGTAAAGTTAAGACTTTGTTGCTGTTGACTTTTTAAACTGGCAAGTGTAAGAGCTAGCCTGTCTTGGATATGGTTCTTAAGGTACTGTGTACTCTGTGTGTTAGTCACAGTTAGAAGTTCATATCAAGGAAACCAGCAAATGAGGAGATAAGGCTGTGCTTAAAAATGTACAAAAATGATTGTAGACTCATTTATCTGACTGCTCTGGTACACACTGCATTAAAGTGCATAATGAATAACTGCACCACGGTTCATGTAAGGTTTAACATTCTTAGGTTAGGCTTTTATCAAAGGCATTAAAAGAATGAATGACTATCGCACATATAAATCATAAAGATAAGCAGAATGTAAAGCAGAAGTGAAGTATGCTGCAACCCTTAGTCGCTAATCTGCAAAGGATAACAGCAGGCTGTTCCTAGGGGCTTATACAGATATTCCTTGGTTCACACAGACCTTTGAATCTTCAGCTTCAAATCCTAAATATAAGTTGTCTGAATTTGGAATCATTATATGAGCATGAAGTGGAGTCTTCTCAGTTAATGGCTGGTGCATAAAAACAAGGAGGAAGAGTAGGGTACAGCGCTGTCTGCATGTGTCTGTGCCCCCCCACCCGGCCCCAATTTTGTACAGGGTAAAAAATCTGATGAACTTTTCTGGTATATGCTTCGCACATAACCAATTAAGAAAAATCCGCTGAAGCTGATTGATTGTTTCTTGCTTATTTCCAAGACAGGCTGGGGAATAATGAAGAGAAGTAGCTGCAGTAATGTGTATTCATGCCTTACACTTTGGATCAGGAGGTGATGATCTCTATTTATGATTGACCATTCAGCTGTGATTCAAGTTTTGGTCATTTAGTTTGATCTAGATATTGGTCTTAATTTTATATTACTGTACTGCTGTAGAGAGCCACCCCTTAAATATTTTGGAAGAATGAAGTTATACAAGGAGAGAGTGGTCTATTTGTTAATGGAATTCCTTACCATGGCTAGGTGGTCCCTACTGCTAGGTATGAGATTGATTTTTGGGTGCTTCCTCTGAAGACAAGTGCAATGGAACAGCTAGCAGAAAGCACCTGCTTTTGACAACTAATTTGCAGGTTCTCTTTCAGACTTTGTAAACAAACAGAAGCTATATTTTTACCAAATTCAATCTGTTTGAAAGGACGACTGGGCCATTTCTTTCTGAGGGTGTTATAACGGCAGAATTTACTTAGTTTCTTTTTTCCTCTTATTGATGTGGAAATAGTCCAAACCAGTACAGCTATGAAGCAAGCTGTGAAGACCTTCTATTTTCCCAGGCTGTAGGAAGAGACAGTTTTGTTGAGTTTGCTCTCCTTAACCTCCCTTTTCATGTGTGGTCAGTGTATTCTTTGGGCCTCTGGCATGCAGTGCACATTATAGAAGAGAATTTATTTACCCAGTAACCTTTCTCATGGAAAGGCTGAGCCTCTGGTGGGATATATATATGAAGGGGATACACATGTGCACATACTGATACACATGCACACACATGAGATATATGTATGTATCCCTTTTCTTTATCCTACCGGGGGCAATGTCTGTCTGAAAACTACCAGTAAAAAAATGTTATTGCTCGCTGAATCTGGTTTTGATAATAATAGAAAGTGAATTATATTGAAATAGAAAGAATAAAGAACTTTAGACTGTCAAATTAAATTTAAAACTAATTAAGAGGAGTGGTAGTCTTCCTGCATTCTATTTCTGCCTCTGATTTAGATCTGAACAATAGCATGCTATGAGGTTGTGGGTCATATAAAGACTTAAACAAGACATTCATTTCCTCTTGTACCATCATTTTTCCTGTTTCAGTTAAGTGAACAAAATGAGGACTGATCAAGTCTCTAATATTCCCTTTGTAATCAAGTTCTTTATTTGAATTATTGCAAACTTGGCTAACAGGCGTCTGTGGCTGCTCTGATATTTTGATAATATGGAGGTGCTTACAATCTGATTAACGCATACTGCATTTTTCTTCTCTCCTGCTGGGAATAAAAATCTGGGGCTAATAAAATGTTTCCTGACCTTGAATAGGAGGGTATAGTGTTTTCTTTCTTGATGAAGATGTAAGTATGAGTGCTGATTTCACTGCAATAAAATTTGAGAAGCATAGTAAATAATACAATTTGTGAAAAAAATGCTTAATAAACTTGACTCTAGATATCCTTTTTTCTTTACAGTTCTCAGCTACTCTTTTGCAGTAATTGTCCACACAGAAATAAGTAAAAGAAAGAAATGTGTTTTTCCTTTTCACAGTGTGTAGCTTGAAAAATAGAAAGCTTTTTTTGGTTTAATGTGATCTTCTATTCAAAATTTGTACTTCACAAAACAATGAATTAACTCCAAGTGTACTGGCTTTTACTTGAAAGATACCTGAAAATTTCTTATCTCTTTCTTTACCATGATCTGCCAAATACTGTTCAATTTGGTGGAGCTTCTAGCTCTTTCAGGCTGTTTTGAATTAAACTGCTTTTCTTTGGAGCTTGTAATGATGACATAAATGACAGTCTTCATAGAACTGGGGTAGAATTAGGAAGTGTTGATTCACTTATAGATCCAGGAGAATTGCCCAGCTCAAGGCATTTGAGCTAGTAGATTTTTAGTTTTTCGTAACGACTGGGGGGGAAAAAAAATCTTAGTGTGGTCTTCCCTCCTGCTCTGAACTGAGCTGTACATGGGAAACCTAAGGAATCTAAGGTCCCCTCCTCAAGTAGCAGCTTTCTCAGCTGCAGATTGCAGTGAATAGGGATTCATATCCTGGGTGGACATGACTGGAGATGCAACTGTAATAACTTATTCAACTGTGGAACTGTTTGTCAATGACACTTTATTTTATTTTTTCCCTGCACCCTTCAGTGGTGTCCACTGCTCCTAGATTGTCTGGAATCCCCTATTGCCTCCATTCAAATCTAATCAAATAAAGATGAGAAATATATATCTTTCTTATATGAGATACTTTATGTATTTGTTCTTAATGGTTGGCACCCCGTGTTTGTCAGGAAACTCTCTTTAAAATGGTACTTGCATGGGGCACTTGCCACCTTCCGGAACAGAGTAGTCAAGGTCTTCTCTAGTGGTCCTTGAGCTGCAACATGGAAGGTGGGGGAACCTGCCACATCTCATGAAGTAGGAATTCCTCTCTGGCCTTAAAAAGGGGATTGGTGTGGCAGCCACAGCTTAAAATCAACAAGGAAAATACCAGCTAACGCAGCCTTATGGCAGTCCGAGGAGTGGGAGGACGATCACCGAAGGGTGAGATGCAAAGGTATCTACTTGCTTTGTGGTGTGTAGGAGAGGATGTGCTGTGGCCGGCTGCCACCGACGGTGGTGTTGGCTGCCTGTGGGTTGAGGGGGAGGCGAGAGGAGAAATGCGGAAGGAGCTTTTGTTCCCATAGTCCTCTGGCATTTAAGGTTATAGTGAGTACCTCTACACCGGAGATGACAACTGAGCAGGAACTATGACTTTTTATTACTATATTGTTTTTAGAGTTGGCGGAGGAAGAGGACACTAATAAAAGGTGTTTTTCCCCCTAGGAAGGATGTTTTTGCCATCTGAACCTGTGAATACGGCAGGAGTGAAATAGTGGCTATAGAAGTTAAATAAGCTGTGTTTCTTGATTACGAAGAATGGGTTTGTAGGTTGGGATGTAGTCGCGCTAAAATACGTACTCAGGGCAATTTCCTAAATTGCTGTGATTCCACTCAGATCCCTCCAGGTTCTGGCTGATCAGCAGTTTAGCCCTTGGCATCTTTCTGTGATTAATCCAAGCTAGCTTGCTTGCTTTTTCTGGGGAGGGTGGTGGAAGCAATCATGGCTACAGCAATGTTCTGGTAATATTTAAATAAACAGTTAGGTTTGCAAGAGATAGGGCATCGTTTACCAGAGAAGTTCAGGATGATTGTGCCAAATGTCATCTGCGGCTTGTGCCTGACAACTGGAGGGATTATAGAATTTGCTGTGGGTAACACAGACTTGCAGTTCTGGCTGTTTTTTGCTAGTGTGAGAATCGAAGGCTATCTTTGGATATGTTTGGGGTGGCTTTAACTTGGTGGCATTACTTGCATGAGTAAACGTTGCCCATGTAAAGGTTAGGAGGGTCAGTCAGGAGATATAAGACTATATAAATAATATATACTTTTTTTAATATAACCACATTATGCCTGGCCCACTTCTATTAAGCTCACTGAGAAACTCTTTTGTTGGTGGTCTCCCAGCCTGTTGAGGTAAGGACCAAATCTTTTGCTATTTCTACATGCTCTTGCACAGTTGATCCAATCTTAAGCTGCTATGATAATATCAACAAATTGTTAATTTGTGTACTTAACTATGTCTTTTAAAAACAAACTTTTAATCATTATTCAGCATCATTTATGCCTCTGAAGCTCTAGAATGTTGTGTATTGGAAAATATTTTTATAGTGTAGCACGCTTAAAGCACCAGTCATTTATTTTTGTTTTGTGCTGTTCAAATGCGATTTTTAGCAGATAGGTAGTTCTTGAGAATCGGGCCCCTGAGCTGAAATTACTCCGTGCTCACCTGTCACCTAAGTTTCTATAGTGTTTTTGAAATAAATGGTGTTGGAATGGAAGTCACTCTCTGAAAGTGTAGTATTTCTTTTGAAAACATAGAGTTACTTTTAAACTCCTCTGAAGTGGTTACATGGTTTAAAACACTGTGTTGATATGAGGATTGTTTTTCTCATAAACACAAGAAGTGCAAGTTGAAAATTTTCTTTGCAGTATCTAGAGAATAGCACTAAAGAATGTGATGTGTGTTTGAAAAATAAACCCACAGGAGAGCAAAAGTATAAAATAAGGTTTTGATATGGAAAAAAAGTTATTAAAGGCAAAAATGGAACTCTGAGCCTTATCTTATAGGGATTTACACCTTTAAAAAAAATGTGTACTTTGAAGGACAGAAGCACACTGTTGTCTTTGGAATAGTTAGTAAGTGTGGTAGCAGCATGACTGTTTACGTGGGTTAATGCCTAACGGCTTTAGGCAAAGCAGCGCGGAGGATGTGAGAATAACTGGCCTTAAGAGACACCAAAGAAAGCAGGAGCCTGTGAAATAGGCTTCAGCCTCCCGAGGCGTCTGATCCACAGTTAAATCCAGCAGAAGTAATGCTACTTTAAAACACAGGTAACAGGAATTTAGGACCAGAAATTGCTTATTTCTTTATAAAGTGGCCCACTGGCACTTACGTGGTTTCTTTTGCATACAGATATAAATATATAGTGTTTATTCTTTCTTTGATTCTGATCTGTTACATGATTCTTATTTAACCCTTTTCAACTTTGAATGGGTGCTTTTCATGTGAAGGATATATTTAATTTTTATTCAGCAGTATGATTGCATTAGCTTTATTAATGTTTGTATGATTGTAACATGTCATGATTTTAACAACAGTGGGAGTTGCACAGCTTCAAGCTGTATATTTTAATGCTGTAGTCCTAATCAGAAATAAAGCTAGATAAAGTGATTAGCAAAATTATGTATTTGCTAAACATCAGTCTGGAGCCAAGACTTCCACTTTCTGGGTGAGCACCCTACTTGTTAGGCATGTGACTAAATAAAGTTAGTTCTCGTCCCCCTTTGTCTTCCTTTCCTGTGACTTTGCATGTTAAGTATATTTTGGCAACAGTTTCAACAGGAAAGAGTCCGTCCGCCCCCTCTGACCCCTGAAAAGCCTTCTGAGCTGGTAGTAAGAGCACTTGGCTGAAAGGCAGGAGATCGTGTTTCTGAACTGGGAAAGAGGGAGTGGGAATTTGGCTCTGCTCTGGGAGGGAAGTGCCGGGAGCCCTAAGGCACCTCTTTTCCCCTGGTGTGCTCCATGGTGTCGCAGCCTCGGCAGGTCAGGCAGCCAGTGGCGAGTCTCTGAAAAGACTGCTTTGGGATGAACT
Organism: Dromaius novaehollandiae; assembly: GCF_036370855.1. NCBI lineage: Eukaryota > Metazoa > Chordata > Aves > Casuariiformes > Dromaiidae > Dromaius > Dromaius novaehollandiae. The sequence continues at coordinate 42,010,809 of NC_088098.1, forward strand.
GAAAAGAGGAAATATAATATTTAAATTAGCTCCTAATATGTATCAAAAGCATGAAGGAAGAATCCAGCTTCTGTTGGCTTCAGATGAATTTGGAGTGAAAAGCCTGTCTTCCCTTTTTTTCCTCTCCCCTCTTTTTTCCCCAGTCTAGTGCTACCATTAAACTAAGCTCTGTCCTTTTAGCAAACTTGTGATCCTTTGAAACAATGGGCTTTTCAAGCTGTTCATAGCTGTTGTATGCTTCTAATTCTCTGAGTCTTCAGATGTGTTGAAGTCTCTAACACAGAATGTAAACCAGAAACAGATCAGATGAATGTTTTGCAATAAAATGCCTAACATTGTTAGTGTGTTAAGGTTGAAGTTAAAGCTCTTTTGCTGAGGAATAGTTCTCTGTTCAGAGATGTCTGCAAGGTGATCCCACTTCAAAACTTATTTTCACGTAATTTTGTGTGTTTGCATACGTCGTCTCCCGTACTTCCTCTTCCCTTCAACTCTTAACTAAGTCAAAGTGACATTTTATTGACTTATCTGTACAGGGAATCCTATGCAGGTAACACAATAACCTTGGTAGGCATGACAACTAACACTTAAAATATATTCTTTGATACTAAAATGACACTAATAGGAGAGTAATACTGATAATGAAGTCTTTCTGAAACACTCTTTTGAAATTGATTTGAACCCACATTCAATTAAGGCAACTGTGCTGTGAAACTCTGCAGCTCAATACACGCCTGTGAACTGGTAGCTATACGAAGAGGCTTTAAAAATAGCTGTGCTATTATTTCCTTAAAAATAAGACAAAAAAGATCTCATCCTAACCTACATAAAGCGAAAGAAGCAGATGCTTCTGTAGCAACATTAAGTCAAATAAAGGGGAGTATAGGGCTGGTTACGCTTGCAGGCTGGCATTAGTTCAGATCTGCATAGAAAGGGGAGCATGGGTGAACAGCCAGAAACTTAGGTAGTTGAGATTGAAAAGGTCGCCTTTCTACATTTCAGTTTGTACGGATGCTGAGTACTTTTCAGTGTGGGGTAGCTTGTTGCATGGTGATAGGATTACTTTTGAGGATCCAATTTTGTTTTTGAATTCTGCTGCTGTATATTAAGTTTATTTTGGGGAGTGGCAGGACTGAATTTGCACTTGTGTTAGCGAGAGAAGCTTCTGGCTCAGCGTTTGTTTTTTTTAATGCCAAAATGTAGCCTACAGGGGGGAAAACCTCTGTCATTCTGTAAGTCCCCAGATGCTATTCTCTGGAAGAAGATAATATACAGATGCGAGAGATTTGTTCTTGGAGTACCAGCTGCAAAAAGTTGTACGTCAAAAAATTATGGACATCAGGAAAAGGGTAGGCGAGTATGCTGTTGCCTGCATGTTCTGCTAGAAAATATTAAACTGAAACGCATCCAAAGCTAAAAAACACTATCTGAGTATAAATTTACAGTGTAAGGCCGGAAAAGAACATTAGGACATCATATGATCTTAAGTATATTAGACACCATTAACTTCCATCTAGTTGTCCCTTTTGTTCAATAACTTAATGGCTCACAAAAATGTAATGTAGATTTATATAACACTGCTGTTTGGGTACTTTGCTATTTTTTCCGTTTTTATTTTTAATCAAGACTTGCAGTCTGTGCATCTGTGACTCCTAGAAAGCTGAAAACATATATTCACTACCCTGCCTAATACGTAACTTCTGCAGCTGTGATCATTCCCACCCACCTCACTTTTCATCTTTCTGTCTGTAGAGTGTAAAAGAGGAGAGTTGGTTTCTTAAACATCTTCCCGTTAAAAACTAGTCTCAAGAATTTGGATGCGCTCTGCCCATGCTAAGGGGGCACTGGTAGTTACAGAGGTTTCCTGTCAAGGTACGAAGTGAGTTCAGGAGGTGAGTCGTGCTCATAGACGGCTCTTTCTAGTCCAGAGGAAGCTCAGATTTTGTTCCAGGTGCCCCAGAGGGAGGAACTAACTTTTGCCACGGGAAAAGTGGAAGAGGTGAATTGTCTTTTCTCCACTTCTGCCACAGTGCTCCTCATTATTCCCTTCCTCAGCTTTCTCAGGAGAGAGGCAGGGCAGGGGAGTTAGACTCCCTTATAAGTAAGTTGCTCTAGCTAGTGTTGCGGTGTCTACAGCACAAGTAATTAGTTAAATTAAAAATAATAATTGAAGCCAAATAGAATCAGAAGGCAAGATTTCTGTTAGTGACTTTATAGGGTGAATTAGTGCATACTTTATGAAATTATGAAAATTACTAATTATATTTGCAGTTTACTTATTGCCACGACATAAATCTGTCTGTAAGTCTGTTTTTTGTAAAATAGTGTTGGAATGACAAAGTAGCATTTGTGTGTAGCACGGTTGCCTCTGCAGATGTCTTGGCATCCTAGTGAGTTGTCAGCTTCATACTATTTCTAAACTTCTGTGGTGATTAAAAAAAAAAAGGCAGTAATCCTACTGAATTTTGAGAATGAAATATGAAATATTTTAACATTTCATTTACATCCTTTCTTCCCTGCACCCCCCTTTCCCCCCCTTTTTCTTAGCATATATTCATGGAGCGGGAAGCTTAGTGATTTCATCCGTGCTGCCCTGAAAGCTGCTTTCAGACTGGTGATAAAGCATAGTATACCTGACCTCCTGCCTCGGTCCCCGTGCGCTTTGGCTGTCAGACAGCGAATGATGAGTGCGACTGCACGCCTGCTGGCGTGCTCCCATGCCCCATGCGCTGTGGGCCTGCTGGGCTGCACGGCCTCCGGAGGACGCGTGTGGGCTGTGCTGGGGCACGTGGCTGCCTGGTAGGTGGGACTGGTCAGGAGATGTCCAACCATCCCTCCCTAGGGCGCTGCTTGGAAAATGGGAGAAGGAGAGGAAGGGGGAGCATATAAATATCAGGAGAATGTGCATGTGGCACTACGCAAATTGGTGGAGGAAATCAAAGGCAGGTGCATCAGCTGGACTGATTTTTAGCTCATTTTCATTTTTAACGGAGTTTCAAGATAAGTACATCTTTTTAGAAGGTGACGGGAATCTCTCTTAGTGATGAGATTCAGTATTGATGACATTCAGTATTGCTCTATAAACAGGCACTGCAGTGGAATTTTTTTTGTTTTCATGAGTATACTGCATTTCTCTGTGGTTGCTGACTAGCCTTCACTTTTAATCACACAAGAATAAGGGCATGTAGGGGCAGACAGCGAGGGATTGGACAAGATAGAGTTAAGGAGCCGAAAGCCTCGGGAGGAATAAATAGCAGTATGTAGATAAGGTGGTAGCCGCACGAGATGAGAAGGAGTGATGATGGGAGCTTGACCTTCGAGAAAGTACCGATCCGGGCTAGAGCTTATATAAAGGGCTTGCTTGCTTGAATAAAGTTGATTCTGATCCAGCACATCGGAGTCCGTGAATCAGACCGCCACAAGGGCACATCAAATACTGTGCAATAGAAAAGGGAGAATGAAGTAGGCGACCTAATGCTGAAGACAGATGATCTCTACAAAGGAGGGAGCTTCCTATACTGTTTCGCCCTATAATTCTATGTAGAACTTTCTATTACAAGACATGTTTTTGGTTCTTGATAGCGCGAGACGTCAAAAACACTAAGCCAATGTCACTTTTCTCTTTTCTTAAACAAGAGTTTGTTAATATCAGTTGTATTTTTAGGCAACAACTAGAATATCTGTTTTAGCAGGGCTTTCAGCCAGAAGCAACCACAGAGCAGAATTAGTGCTGATTCTTCATGTTTCATGAAAATTTTTTTGAGGCATATTGAACGAGATAAGCCAGATCTTTCAAAACAGGGATAATGGTGTTTGCAACTATGTAGTCCAGCATCTGCTACTTTCCCAAATGTCCACGCTAAGGTATAAAATGTTATGTTCTGTACAATGAGTAATACCAAAAATCGCTAGAAACATTTGTTATCAGAAAGGCATGGTAACACTTTATGGTCGAATTCTTGAGTAAATGTTGTTGCAGCACAACATTCATTTCTACAGAGCCTCATTAAATTTTATTGATAATGCTAAGAAAATAAGCTGTATGATGATGGGTAAACATGTCTGCTGTGATGTGCTGAGATTCTAGAAAAGCACTGACATGTTACAGTCACTGTGAAAACCTAACTTAGTCCACCAATACATACTTATATGATTTGGAGATAAGTCAACAAGACTTTCCGCTTTGTTATCTAGCCAGGTACTTGTTTTCTGTAAAACTGGCAGAAATGCTTTCTTACACTTGCTGAAAGGATTTTTCCACTTTTTCCTTTTCATCTGCTGTCTTTCCCTCCTGGGGCAGTATTCTAAATGATGATCTAGACTCTTTGGTGATAAGTTCCCATTTTTTTTACAGTGGCTCCCATCATCCTGAGCTCAACCATTGGCAAAATACTGCTCTATAATGCCTAAGTATTCATATGATCTCATGCGATATCATTCTGTTCCATTTAATTTCGTTAGGATTGGTTTTTGACTAAGCAGATGGCTTAGTCTTCTCTAAGAGACCATGAGGAAATTCCTTGTCAGAAATGTTTTTTATCTCATGATATTTAACTTTGCTGTGATTTGAGGGTTTGTAGGAGTATATTCAGCTTTTTTTTTTTTTGGTGATGTTTTTCAGGAGGGTTTCATTGCTGATCCTCAGTCTTATAAATGGAGACTACAGTTCTGTTGCCAAATGCCTTTCAGAGCAAAACTTGTTTGGTTGATAGCATGCTGGTTCTACTACAAATGCCATCGCTCCGTCGTGTCAGGCAGTCTTTTTTAAAGCTTATTTCTTTATCTTATTTGGACGACAAGGATATATCCAGTACAGTAGTGTGAATTGAAGAAAAATAGTATAAAAATGCAAGCTGGCTTAACCATACTTTCATTTTTTAAACACAGTGGATTAATCTAAGTAGAATAATTTTAAGATGTTCATTTTTTTATTATCCAAATCATTATTAAAAAATTAGGAAATATATATTGTAAAGGATTAGTTTCATTCTTTTTGACCAATAACCATTATGATATATTGGATAGTATATAACTAGTATGAAATTTAACTTTTTATTAAATATGATGGTTTTTCTGTCAAAGTAGGCAACATATTATAAACACTTACGTATTTATATATTTATGTGCAGTCTTAATTTTTACTTCTTTAGAATATGGTGAATGATGCTTGTAATTACAACACTTTTTCCTAATTTTTTTTGGCCCATGACCTATCAGGCTACCTTTTATTAGATATTTTTGTGTTGCCATATCTTGGATACTGTTGGATTATGTTCTTGAGACAGTGAAGGCCAAGCATGTACTGGGCTGTACGAGCAAGAGTGCATAGCCAGCAGGCCAGGGGAAGTGATTGCTCCCCTCTACTTGGCACCCCAGAGCTTGCATCTGGACTACTATGTCCACTTGTGGACTCTCCAGTGCAAAAGAGATTAATGAGCAAGTCCAACATGGGGACACTGGGACAGTTTGGGGGCGAGGGCACACAGTGCAGGGAGGAGGCTGAGGAAGCTGCTCTTTTTCAGAAGGAGAGATGGCCACAGGGAGATCTGTTCAGCTATCTAAAGGAGGAGATTTAGAGGAGATGGAGCCAAGCTGCTCTTGGAGATCCATAGCAGAGAAATTAATGTTTTTTTTTTTGCTTTTTAAAGCACAGTCTGAATGGTTGAGCACTGGAACTGGTTTACCTTTTCTCCAATCTTGGAGACTCTTAAAACTTAACAGATCAAGGTACTGAGCAACCTAACCCAACTTTGAAGCTAGCCCGGTTTGGTGCGGGAGCTGGACCAGGTGACCTCCAAAGGTCTCTTCCAACCCGGAGTATTTGATGATTCGATGAATATCCATATGAACAATGAAGTAATTGCTTTTGTGAGTTTCAGTTGCCTTGCATATTCTGAATAACTTACAAAAATTATAAGAACTTCTTTTTTCCCCAAAGTCTACTTACCAAAGGTATTTGCAGTGAGGAGACTAGTTTTAATTGGTTTTGCTTACTTGTGTCCCTCCAGATTTATTTGTGGAGCTAGCAGAAATCACACATTCACTTTACTGATGGACTGGAAAATATGTTCGCCTGTTTCTGCAACTCCCAGTGGGCTCATCAGTTTTGAATTAAATTAATAATTGAATGGAGCTAGTTGCATGCACCAAGATAGAATACATACTTATATATATATATATATTCTTGCTGTAATCATAGAACATACTATAGCTACCAAAGCTAGTTTAGCTCTTTAACAAGCTACAGGTGCTTAGACAGGCAAACTTTATTATTTTTTTTACGAGCTCACTGTAAAACTTGCACTCTTGCATCACAGTGCAGAGGATATTGTTTCTGAGACTGTCGGTATGTTTTTGCATGCATAAAAATGTATCTGTTTTGGTCACCTCTCTTTGCTGGGCACCCAGGTGCCTTTGGTGTGTATAAAGAATGGAAAAGGTGAGAGGACTCTTTTTAGATGAAAAGGAGCTAAAAAAGACAAGAATTTTATCCTGAGAATTTCTAGCACCAAATGTAGTCGGGCCTTAAACTAACTTAAGCTGTACTGCTAGATTACCCCCCCCCCCCCCCCCCCCCCCGCCGTTTGCATAGCTCTTGCTTCTAGATTGATTTGATTTGCTGAGATGGAGGGAAAGTTTTACACAGTTACTGTGAGTGAAGTTGACTGAGTGGAGTTGTGCTTCAGCAACATTTTTTTGTTTTGCTTTTTTGAAGTGGTTGGTTAAGTTGACTATGAGCCAAGAATTGGGAAACAAAGTTGTGAGAAGTCCTTTAGCAGATAAAGCTCGTTCTGCAGTTTATATCACCTTTTAAAACTGAAAGGCCTGATCATCAGCCGGAATGGTAAAAACAAATCTTGTTGTTCACAGTGAGTCTCTGACATTTTCTAAGATAAAGAAATGGGAAGGTTTTTTGTTGGAGGAGTGTGATTGAAGAAATAACTCCATGAGTTATTTTAGCATTGTCTCCACTCCCCAGTTCTTTTCTCTCTTGAGTTTATTTCTTACCTTGCAGCCCTGTGGGTTGCTTTGACTCTTACCCAAACTATGGCTTATGTCCTTTCCTTCCCGTCTGCCCCTCTAAGCTCTTCCTCCTCTTTGCCTGCTGGGTCTGCATCGCTGTCTTGCTCTGAAGCTCTCGTCAGAGAATCACCCTGCAGGTCAAACATCCTCCTTTCCTCATCGCAGGGGCTGGGCTCCAGGCCTGCGATCTCAGCCGGCGTGGTGGGATTCGGCACAGGAGCACGCGGGGATGCTCAGAGGTGTCTGCTCAGCAGGCAGCGTTCGCTGCTTTCTGTCTTGTCCTTATTCCAGCTGCCCCTTGCGCGCCTCGGGACCGAAGCCTCTGGGGAGCCTGCACAAGCAGGTTTTTTTTCCTGTTAAAGAAGAAAGCTTAACTGTGGAGGAGACGCCTTCAGGAGAGGACAGGCCAACCGTTTCATTCAGCGTTGCGTTGGCAAGGTCTTAGGTAGTGTTTCTTGTTTCAGACCATCCTTCCTTTCTATTTCGTCTTAATATCATTAGGTATAGAGTTCTGTTTTGTTTAATCTGCATTTGAAATAGGTTCAAGCTACCATCTTTTTTTTTGGTGTGGGAAAAAAACCCAACCCTTTCTTTCCAGGCACAGATCAGACTACAACCGTAGAAATAATACAATTTAGGTTATAAAGCATATAACTGATTTAATGCATTAGTAAAAGGAATATTTTTCCAGTATGTAGCTTCACAACAGAATGGAAATGATCATATCTACAAATACCTATTTCAGAGCCTTCAATGTATGCCTTTTGAAACTGAAGTCAGATTCTGTTCCATTAGCAAGAAAAGGGATAGACAGAAACAGGTATCAGGGTTATGAAGTTGCATCTATTCCCCCAGTTCCTGCTATTGGGGTCAGAAGTGACGGCAGGTTTGTCTTTGGCACGGTGACATTTGTCTTTAGCCCCTCCGTTAGTCTCTCTGTGCACAGTGGTGGTGGGGGCAGGGGCAGTGTTGTGGCTGAAGGTCAACGGAGAAAGATGCAATCTGCTGGAAAAGTTAGCTTATTTGAAGAGCTTTTTTTCCCTATAATCAGAGCTAAAATGACAGTAAGAGATGCAGAGCAGTGGTTTTGAGATGATTTGTATTGATCCTGTTTCCTGGTCTCCTATTACATTGCCTAATAAGTACTGCTGAGCTTTTTGTCTTAAGTTGATGATAATATAAGGATTGTCAATAGCTTTCACTGCCATTATTTTGGCTTTTTATATTAGCCCACATGTGTATCATAATTACCTTGTTCTTCATGTCTATTTGTAGCTGTATGTATGAAAGGAGAGCAAATCACAAGTCTGTATTGTTCTGGTCTGTAAGTCTGGATCGTAGTCTTGATATAGTAGCATATAATCAATAGAAAGAGCTATAGATAGCAATTTAAGAAATTTGACTTTTTTTTTCCTTTGTTGTAATGTGTGACCTCTTCATCTCTTTGATCCCTTCAGATGTGGACTAAGTAACCTTGGATTAGTGGAAACAAGAAATGCTGTGCATCATCTAATGACATATTTCACCCGGCTACATCAAAGGAGGTTAGATAAGATCTTTTGCAGGAAATCTTATGTGTAGTCTGCAAGAGAGGTTGTAGCCAAGGATGCTGTCACTTCCTCTTGCAACGAAGGCTAAAACCGAAATGGACTGTAGTGCTGGTTTATCTTGAAAAGCTTAGGGAAACCTTGAACACACTTGAGATATGTTGACAGTGAAAGAACAGATCTTAAGTGAAACTTCCTTTCCTACGTGCTGACACTGGATATAGTAGTAAGAAGTGACTGAGTGTTGATGTGAATCATAGCTAATTTTAGATTATTGTGAAGCCTCTGTTTAGTAGGTTACGGATACTGTGGTGTTTAAAATTTTTGTGAAGCAAATGTGGTGAACAGTATCTTTCAGTTTACCCTCTGAAACTGAAATAGTGGCAATATTGCATTTCAGCATGTGTTGCTGTTATTTACCTTGGGATAGAATTGGGTCTATTAGATGAAGTAGTATGAATGGATGGCAGGTTTGGCTTCATTCCAGCCTCCATCTGTAGAATGGGAACAATCTCTTCACAATTCAGAGATGGTGCAAAACTGAAAAAATATATAAATAAATTCAAAGATGTAGTTACTGAACCTTCTTAAGCTATACACAGTGCTTTTCATATTTAAATAATGACTTCCTCCCTTGAAAGCTGAAGAGCTGTTACATTTTCTGATACAGCCTTGCAGAATAGAAGCATGTGCAGAAGCATTGTGCGGAAACATTTGGGATGTAATCTGAATTATTTAAAAATAATATGTATAGGAGGAGAAGGGCTAATCATTTGCTGTACAGGATTCCCAAGTTGCTTGCTTGTGCACAGGCAACTGCACAGGCGGAAGTTGGCTTTGATGTTAGGCTGTTTTCTGTGTTTTATGTATAGCTCTTTCCTCCCTACCCCTTATTCAGGAAAAAGTGACACCTGCGTTAGATAAGAGTGCCAAGGATTTATGTGGTATGACAAATAACCCTGCAATGAAATGTTTGTCCTCTGGAATTTTGTATCGGTCACATTTTGATCAATATAAGTAGTTGCAACAGATGTAAGGTGATGTTCATATTTAGTTGATAGCTTTTAAGAGACCTATACAAAAGCGCATACAAAGCTGCACCATGTTGGGAATGACATATGTTAACCATCACATATTCATTAAGATGTTCAGTAACATCATTTGAAAAGTAGTGTTGATGAAATACAAAGGAGATACCAAACTACTAAAATACTTAATATTGGATTTAGTGGATTTTGAATATTTCCTATGATAGCAGCTGAATATAACAGATATTTGGTTTCTCTTATAAGGCAATGTGTAGTAATTAGAGCAATGAGATGGAGTTATGAATGTTATATATCCTGGACATAAAGTTGTCTGACAGTTGGTCTGAATCAGCATTTTCCTTTTCTCTGAGTGCACTAAAGGCAATCTGCTCCTCTCCACCGCCCTCCTGTTCCCAAAGACCAAATGTCTTTCCCGAGAGCAGCATTGTATCTCTTAGTAAGAAAATAACGAGGGTGAGAAGGAAGCTAGTTTCCTATGGGTGTGTCAACTTAGGCCTTTAGGATGGGAAGAGACAAGAATAGCTTTTAGATGGGAGAGGTGTCTTTGAGGATGTGGAGGAGGGGAAAATTGATGCAGGAAAACTCACCCAGTTTAGGATTTTTCTAATAAATGTTTCCAGAGATAAAATAGAGAGGGTTGCAGTTAAAGAACCAAGTTTAAAAGCGGTTTTGCAAAGCTTCTCATGGGAAAATAGAGATGGACTGCTATATCTGTACTTGCTGTTCTAAAATGCCATAGCAAGTTTTTAGTTTTGGAAAATCTCATCTTGAGAATCTGTTCTTAGTTTAAAGATAAATAAATAAAAAAAAATCACGTGCACACATTTAAGTGTTGAGTGTGTATGATGAACAAGTTGTAAAAGAGCCTAAAATAACAAAGGATTTAAACTAAATAAATGATTTCAGGACTTTCATTACATGAGAGTGCCTATTACCTCAGAACAGTACCTTTTCATCTCTATTCATTTTGGACAAAAATCCTTCTGATCCTTTGCAGTTCGCTTCTGAAGTGGAAGCTCTCAGTAGCCAAACTGTAATCGAGATACCCTCTATGTGAGATCAGAATTTTTAACAAGGTTTTTCATGTAGTTTAGGAAACTTGATATGTGATCAATCCTTTAAAATTCGGCCTTGCATAAAATTCCATGTCAAATTGTATTGTAATGTTTTGGTAGAGTTGGCTGTAAACTATTTAGTAAATTTACATGGAAGATAATCACATTATAAAGTACCGTTCATCACTTAACACACTTGGTTTCTTGGTTGTAAATATAATCATTATTCTAAATTCCAGAGCTAGTTCACAGGGAAGAACAGATCAAAGCAGAATTAAGACTCTCTATATTTAAAGCATCTTTCTGCTGACACAACTGTGTTGCAAGTGGTGAGTTTAAGATTAGCACTAGTTGTTTACAGCAAGTTCTTTGTCTGTTTTGGCTGGTCAAAGGACCTTGGGCTCCTTGGCAAAACTGACTTCAGAAATGAAGTATTTTGATTTAGTCTGGAATGAAAAATATTTAATTAAGATACAGATACCAAGAAAAGAATTCAAGAGAGCTAATAGCAACTGGTTTTTGAAGAGTTCTGTAAAGCAGAAGAAAATAAACAAAAACCTTAATGTTTTTTTAGAGTATCTGTGAGATTATTTAGACATGTGTAAGTTTTGTCTAAGACCTTGACAATATTTTTAGCACTTTCTGGTTCACTGACATTTGAGCCTCTGTGACAGAATGAAAACTTCTGGTTAAAAAGTCTTTTATCAAAAAATTGTTAGAATGAAAAAGCTTTTTATTCCACCACTCTCGTCCATGTAACTAAGTTCTCTCCGCACCTCTGAATGCTTTTTTTCTTGTTAAAATTAGCATAGAATCTCAATTTCACTTGGTCATTTCCTTTTTGAGTTTTACTATTGGTTTAAATAGATGAAAAAAGAAATCAAATGCAGCCATTTGCCATGTGTGATTCCAAGCCCTGTATTTAGAAGGTAGTTAGCGGCTGGAGAGCTTTTCTGCTTATTAGTGTTTCAGTGCAGAGCGGCTGTGTCTGAAGTGCGTAGGGTGCTTGCTGGGTTTGAATCATGGAGTTTGTGGGTTTCAAGTGTCTGTTACAAAGTCTTATAGCCTTAATATATGGGTTCCGCTACAGTAAGAACAGTTTAAAAAAAATTATGCTAGTTAAGAGGCTATAGTGACACTTCAGCTAGCAAGGTGAATAAGACTAAGTCAGTCAAGCAGTGTTAATGTGTGGTTGGTCAGGGTCTTTGGCTTTGGGAATGTCTACCCTTATTATCCTCATAAAACTTAGGGAGGGTATGCATGTAGGCTATGAATATTTGCAATATTCTGTGGCTATGTTTATACACGTGGACGGTGCAAGAGTAGACAGAAATTCTTGATTATCTTCTGAATGCCTTATGTTTGCATGGTGTTACCTTGGACTAATTAGAGTTGCCTTTTCACTCATCTTCAGCTGATACCTTTGCTCCTTCTCATTCTAGGGTTTACTTGTTCTGTGCTAGTCTGGGAAGCTTGGCTTTATGATACCGTGTGGTGTAGAAGTGTTTGTGTTGGAAAGGGTATGGCTCTCTAAAGGGCAGCACTCAGCGGATGGCAGGGTAAAGTCTGGAAATCTTTTGTTTTATTGCTTTTAAACATGATATTGTAGTCTGGAGACAGAAATACTCTTCAGTGACTGAGGTGAAAATAAGCATAGGAAACATTTTATTCTTCAAAAAATATATTGAAGCAAAACTTTTTTTTTTTTAACCTCTCCTGTAATTTACTTCATTTCAGAGATTTGCTAAGTGGTAACAAAGCTAAAATAAGACATAGGACTGTTATAAATCATAAGGGTGGAAGAGGTTGTTATCATTTACTGTGCAATTTGCTGATAGGGCTGATTAAGATGCCATTCAAATGTTAAGCTTAATTTTCAATATCAGCAGTGTTACTGAAGGCTTTTTGTCTATTTTGCAGTCTTAATCAGTCTACCACATAATTCGCATCTCAGTCTTTGGACACCAGATGTATATTGGAAAAAGGATAAAAATAAGGATAAAAATAATGTAAGGTTTCTGAGTACCACTCTAAAAAATGAAGTCCTAAAATGAGTTCCCATTTTTATTCTTAGCAAAGAAAATGTGCTCAAATTCATCTTGTGATTCTTTACATGGCAGTGAGTCAGTAGCTGTTGTCCGGTTTCCTTCTCATTTTGAGTGACTGGATGGATCAATTTGTGACTAACATTTACAGCAACTTGTTGAGTACCTTTAGAAAGTTTTAGTTATGGATTTTTCTTTTTAGTTGATGGTAATTCTTAGCATACAGTTGACTTATGCTGTCCAATTCTGCTGTGGCACAGAAACATTCTGATTCAGTATAAACCAGACAATGAATTCTCTAAAAGAGAATGAAACAGTTGTGTAAAGCCTGTAAAGTCCAGATCTGCTGAGTTTTACAAGCTGAAGTATTTGGTTTTCAGTCGCAGTGAAATGACCCCTACCATTCGTGGCTGGCTTCTTTTGCTGGAAATACTGGACTATAATCATGTTTACTACAACTGTGAGCACCAGTGTGTGGTAGATAGCTGGTCTGGAGGGATTCATCTACTTCACATACCAGTATACAACCACAAACCGTAGGCTCTTAGCTGTTCAGCACATCTCTTGAGGGTTTTGAGGCTTGGGGAGGAATCATTTGCCTCAGCAAACAGAAATAGGAGGGGAGAAGACATCTCTGCAAAGGTCCGTTTCATCATGGAGTTTTGCTCAGGAAATATCATGCAACATGTTAAACAGCGAGGTGGAAGAGTATATATCTATATATCTCAGAGGGTCTTTGCCAGGCTGACTCAGGGGAAGAGTTTTATTGTGACTTAGCTGTGGTAATTTGATCAAATATTAAGGGTGTGAGCAGGACCCATCAACTTGAAAACCTACTGCCACTAGAAACACCAGGGCATCCTCTTTATACTTGTGGTAGTTCTCTGATGCTTTGAAAGAAGCTAGAATCCCCCCTCCTTCCCTTCGTTAATCAAAATTAAGCTAGAATTCCTTCCTGGCCCACTAATAGTAGTGGAGCATGGAAGGTTGCTACTTTCTCTAGTCTTGGGTAGTTGTCCTGGTTGCCTTTAACTTCTGATTTGCCTCTCCGGTGTGCCGGCCGCCGATGGCCGTGGTGCTGCGTGTGCCTGCGAACCCTGCTCCGTTCCCGTCCTTAAACCTGCCGGTCCGCCTGGGGCAGGGAGCTGCGCTTCCCTTCGCTGTACTGCCTGGGGAGGCCAAGGAGGCTCTGTAGCGTGAGATGCCTTTCAGAGGATGTACTCGGACTTTTTTAACATGTTCCTTAGTCTTGCTGGTGACAGGCGGAGTAGCTTGGTCTGGGCAGAAGAGGTGAAAAGAGATGGGACTTTACCCATCAAAACTCCTTTGAACGTGATCTGTAGTTCACAGATACAGTGGGGCTTAGATCTAAGGTAGTACTCTTAAATTTGCCCCCATTTCCCTACTTTATTGATTCTATTGAATAGGTGGTATGTGCCCCTTTGTGCATATTAGTCTGCAAAAAAGGCTCTCAGATAAACAACAAAGTATTTCCATATTTAGAGGCTTAAAAATAATCACTTGCAGACAGTAGTATCTCAAGGTCAGCTGTGAGACAAAGCGAGTGGTAAAAACGAGGCACTGACAGGTGGCACAGAGCTGTGAAGTCTGTCTTCCTGAAACCACATTATTATCTGCCTTGGTTGAATGAAACTGCTGTCACTCAATTGCACGACTATTGTACCTTATTGTTCCTGGCCTAAACTTTTTGGCGTATCATTTTTGTTGCAGATTTGCTCTCAGCATGGGCTGCAGGAAGAGTGACTACATGCTGCTTTTTTGCTTTTTAACATCAGAATGTAGAGGCCTAGTTGCATACATAATTTCATAAAATGAAATGCAGATGGAATAAAAATTTTAACCTATCAGCCTTTTTGTGTTTCTCTATAAAACTGCAATGTTTAGCTCCAGTACAGTGCTTTGCAACTTTTTTTTTCCTTTATCAAATGCTCCTAATATATGCTGTTAGTTACCCAGGGCCAAGACTGAATAATCTTTGTGTTTCTGTCAGAATACCTATTTTTGGTTTTTGACTTCCAGCTCCTGCTTCTACATAAAATGCTATGCAATCATGATTATCAGGTTGTGTCAACATGGTCACTGATATATGTCAAGATAGGTAAATGACTGTCAGACAAATCCATGAAAGTAACACCTGAGTAGAATGGCTACAAAAACCAAATATTTAATGTTGACATCTGCTATCCACAGCAGCTAAGAACAGTTAGTTCTTGCTGCTCTACAGATGAGCACTAGAATGAGCATTTGACCAGAAGCTGACAATGTAAAGCATTAGTCTGCATGAATGCTAGTCATTACTACATCTTGGGCTAGAGGTTTTTTCTTTCCTTCGTAAAGGAAAAAGAACGAAGTGTGCAGATAATTCTTTAAGTGGGTGGCTAGGAGAATGAAAGGTTGGATAGATGAACTTACAGCTCATTAAAACAGTAAAATACTTGGACTTCTCAAATAACTTGTATTGGATACTAAAATCTGAGCTTAATTTTAAAATTTCAAAGAGTTAGAAGCACGCTCAGGAGCATCATACCTTGTGTATATATAACCAGGAGCTGATAGCTGTTGGCTCCCATGTAATAAATCTGTGACTCTTTTGGAAGCTCTTGCTGTTTGCTAATACGAGTTCTAGAGCTGGCGGAGGAACGTGTTTCTGCGTCTTCTCAGCTGAAGAGATGAAAGGTAGGGGATTCACTGAATTGGGTAGCTGGCTAAGAGCTGTACTGCCTTTGGTTGAGTCGTGGGCTCTTTGAGATAATAGCACAACAGACCATAATATGACCATTTCTGTCTGTGCATTTTATAAGTTAATGTTGTGTACTGCCAGGTACTTAATCACAATAAATGGGTTAGGAAGAAAGGTGGGTTTTTTTGTTTTTGTTTTTTAATGAAGGTGCTTGAAGACTAAGAAACACTTAAGCATGTTAGCATTGTTGAGCTTCAGTGTATTGAAGGTCAGCAAGTCTTAGACAATATTCCTTACAAAAAGCCCGCTGTTAGGAACTCAAATTTTATCAAGTACATTTTGTTTCTAAACCATCATTTTTTGTTTAAATAGATAAGCAATGTATTATGTCTGGGTATTTTTCACTTAACCTCTTGTAGCTTATCAGAGGATAAGTACACAAACCACCAGTGTCTATTCAAGGCTGTCACTGATACCCTGACAATCAATTCCTATTTTATAGATACTCCAATTTTTCTCTCTAGTTTTGTTGCTTTGCTAGTTTAGTTTTTATATTGTAGGCCCATGTAGCATTTGCCTGGTGTAGATACTTTGTTTTCTGAAGTTAGGAAGTCTGTGTTTTTGTTTACCTCAAAATACTAAAGGATATTTTTATCCCAGAGGTGACATACGGAACATATGGGAATGGCAGTTCTTGTAAAATGTGATTAAATTTTTTTTTTTCCCAGTAAGAAGACAGTGATTTGCTTAGCCATTGAGGTCAGCTTTTTCTGGAATAACAGACTTGCTTAGTAGAAAGTGTATAAGAATTGCAATCTTCCTTATTTGGCAACTTTAATTTTCATATACTTAAGTATGCAGACTGATGTCTGCTTCCAATATTAAAAAAATCAAATGCCTCATTTTCTACTTATAGATGTAACAGAATCTGTTTAATCTCCTCCTGAGATGTAGATAAACATGATGCATCTTCTGGTGAACTGACGCCTAGTCTTCCTCTAGATGAAGCTTGTGGACTTTGCTGTGACTATGGCAAGTTCCTGCAGTGGTATTTCTGTAGTATTTTGTTTCATTGACTCTGGGGAAAAAAAGAAGCAAACCACTGATTGTTATGGTACCAAACTTCAAAGCTTCTGGTTTTCCATCACATACCATATTCTAATAATGTCTTCAGCTAAGTAAGTTCTGAGCTTTCTGCAGAGTTCCTGTTGTTTTCACGTTATTTGCACAAATAGCTTTGCTAAATAATAAATTAAAAACTTGTGTATACTAATTCACTGAGAAAACATTGAATTGAATATTAATTGGATTGTTTCACTTTGACACATGACTTGAATCACATGTGCCGAGCTTTGTGAGTATAAGCAGCCTTCCTTTGTCTGCAGCAGCTTGCTCAGTTTGCATGAATTGAGGTATCTTTTGGAGACTGAAAGAATATTTGCCTAGTGGGTTTCAAATAAAATTAGTTTTCCACAGCTGTTGGCCAGCTGATGCCAAGAGTCCATAGATTACACTGTTTCTTTCTTTCATAAAAAAGGATCCACGAGTGTTTATAAGCTTGTGAATTCTCTCCCCTCTCCCCTCCCCCCCCCAGCCCCACTTGATAATGGCCATATCTGAGAATGAAAGAAAAATCTGTTAAATACTTGAAAAAAATATGATGCCCTCTGAGTTAAAAATCCATGTAAAGTTGAAATGTGATGTAGAGTTTGCAGGACCTGTTCCCATCAGCTGCCCATATTAAATCGTGGCAGTTTTAGATTTGTATTTAAGACAAAAAATTATTCTGTCAAAGCAGTATTGGCATTTATCATGCAAATATCCAATAAACAGAAGCTAAACTTTCGAGGCTTAAAATTAGTTTGGTTGGCTTCTGGTGTGCATTTTGTGAATAGACTCTCAATTTTAATGTCAGCATGCTGCAGGAACAGGCTGCAAAGGAATTGCTCCTTCCTGGAGATGCCGTTACAGCATGCATGTGTAGGTGGCTGATGCTTGTGGTTTAAGTAGACCCTATACAAACCTTGCAAGCCTTTACGCTTCTCTCTTCCTTATGCTATATGTATGCAAATTAGGGCAGAAAATTAAAATGCATGTACACACGCACGGGTGCACACACATTCCCTGTCCCCTGCTTAGATGTCTTTGCGTTTACAAAGAATTTTTGGCAACAAAAATCTATATAGTATTTGGAGCTATTTTAATGCTATTGCAACATCCAGATATATGAACCTGTCTTATTATAAACTAGATTGTCAGGAGCAAAGGTGATCCTAAATCGATGAATTGCAAAAGGAGACTCTAGTTCTTTTGTTTAATACCTGCCTCCTCCTCTCTTTCTATGGATTATTTTAATACTCTTCATTTAGCAAGTGGGGAAAGCAGCATTACTTAATACAATTCACCCGCACTAATGAGGTTGGCAACCAAAGAATTTGCATGCTATAATGAGGTGCTTGTGTACAGTATTTTTTAAAAGAAGAATATATAATGTATTATAATGGAAAAAGGTATGGTGGGAGCAGATAATGTAGTGAGTGTGCAGTCGATAAAGACTGCAGTATGTTTTCCCTCTGAGGCACTACAGTTTCTTCTTTGAAACTTTCAAATTTGCTTTTTTGTAATCTCATTCAGAGAGGGGAAAGAGTTCTCATTTCATTGCTACTTGTCATGTGATTGAATAGTAATGTGTGTTGTATTAAACATTCTTACAACAGATTAAACTCTCGTGCAAGTGCAAGAAGCAGGTTAAATACCTATTAAAATACCCACACCCACACCCACCAAAACCCTAGGTTAAAGCTTGAATTTGATGGAAGCAAAAAGTCTTGCAGAGCACAGAGTTATCTTAAAGTATTGTAAACAGAGGGAGCAAGCGAACTCCAAAGGAAAATCGCTGTAATGGGGATAGCTCATTCCAGGTTTAAGCTGGATGCAGTAATGACCTGGAGTGCATCCCAGCCACTGTTTCATCCCATTGTCATAATATAATTGTTCAGATTTAAAATGAACAAAGAGGCATATCAGCATGAGATTATTGTTCTGGAGAATCTCAGTAGAGCTGATTAGAGAGTAAATGGGTATAAGACAAAAGGATTTAAGCTTTGGTTGCATGCACTTTGCGGAGATGGGCTCTGAAAAGGGCTTTGGGAAGTGAATGCTGTTCAGACCAGGTTGTGTCGGGCAGCCTGGGAGATTCCTGTATTACCCCGAGGGTATGTTGTCCAGCTTGAGTTTGAGTGAGAGAGAGAGGTAGTTTCAGTGTCTGTGTCTTTCTAGACCTGCTGGTAACCTTTTTTTTTTGAGTCAGCAAAACACAAGAAAAGGAAGGAAAAAAAATGTAGGTGTCACTCATCATTCTGGCTGTGTTCACTTTGGTACTAAACCTGTGGAGTTTTTTCTCTCTGGCCCTAAGGTTAGCCTCCTGAGAGCCGGCGAGCCAAAAAGAAATGGCAGACCTTGAAGGAGGAGATAAGGGTTAGAAATGCTGGTAATATTTGGAACAGTGGAAGGTCTTGCAACAATTTTGATGGCAGAGGAAACAAAAATGTTGAGGCCTCATAATGTCAATGATGCATTGTTATGATAATCTGAGTCACGGAGAATCTCCAGAATTCGGGACACGGAACAAGTATCTTTGGAACAAGTCTCACTTGTTCAGGGAAATAAATATAATTTATGCTTGTATTTAAATTTCAAGGCATATAGCATGTTACAGGGATGTCTTTTGATCTATGTTCAAGAGTAGCTGAAACTTTGAATGCAAATGTTACTCATTGCTGTTATTAAATTAATAAGAAAGAATGAACATAAGAAATTAGCATCTTCATGTTCCCAGTCTAAAATTAGCTATCCAGAGGAACTGCTTTGCATAAACAATGTGAATCGAAACTTCTTCCCATTTTCAGTAGAGCTATCAGTTAAGTGAACGAGCCTAATGTTGAGTATACTGGTATACGGCTCTTTGCTCTCTTTGAGAATAATGTAATGAAATATAAGTAGGTGCAAATACAGGTAGGACTTCAGTGAAGGAAAATAAAATTATTTCTTGCCTACTTGCAGGAAAATAAAAATGCACTCCTTACACTTCACCTTGACACATATCAAAATGCATTTGTTCTTCAAGATGTCTTAGGAATTCTGGGTATGGTCTGTAATCTGATCACGCAGACCTTTCTCATATTCTGGCTTTGTTATGGACCTGATCTTCCTGGACGCGTAAGAAATTTGCCCATTAATTTTCCTTCTTGGGGATGCGGTCCATCTTTCAAACTTCCTGTGATCACGCTCACCTAGTCTGAATTCAATTTACAAGGATAAAGAATTGAAACTATTTGCTTCCTCCCTAGAGACCTCCCACACAGTGAGGTCGATTTGTTTAATCGAAATCAGACCTTGTGAATTTAAGCAAATACTGTGATTTCAGAGGTGGATGCTATGTTGTCCAAAAGAGAAACATCAGTGAAATGCTAGCCTGCATTTGCAGCCTGTTTCTGGGCCAGAAGACAGAGCGCGAGTTCAGGAAGGGAGGAGTGGGGGGAATGAGCAGTCATAAGGTCAAGTTTGTCTATCTTAAGTAAGTCTAATGCAGTTCAGGTTGCAGACGTTCTTCCAAAAGCCAATTTCTTTAAGGTAAAGAAAGGCAAGGCTCTTGAAAAAGTCATGCTTGGCTTTTAAAGGGTATGTCTGCATGTGAACGTTGAGTGCCTGGAGAGCAGCACTTCCTCCCGTGTGTTTCAGAGAAGATAGAGGCAGTGCAGAGTAACGCTGGCCCTCTGAGGGAAATCTCTCGCCGCTCAGCAAATCGTCCGCTGCAACTATTAGTCCTGGAACTCTGGAAGAAATTAACTGTACGTTTTCTCCCATTGTTAAGGGGCTGAGGAGGATTAATATAATACTTGTATTGTGGAAAGGAAAGGCATTACCGAAACTCTGGAAATAACTATTCCAGTACAATACTCAGTGGTCTCAGGCAATAATCTTGTCAAATTGTAGTAAATGCATAATAATACATAATAAAGCAAGATGCTACAGCACCAGGATGAAGATGCAGCGCTACCTAGCTGGTTCAGTTGCTTTCTGTATCTGTCGTTACATTAATCAAGTTTTGTTTGCATGTGCAAATTATTTGAGGAATAAAAAGGTATTTTACAACAATGTATTATTTGACTGATTAATAAAATGCACCATTTGAAGTCCATCAGCAGCTTGAGTTCTGGTAGGAAGCAATAAATCTTTCGGCTTTCCGAAGCACGTGAAGTTGTATTTGGAACAAAATACACAAAACTGTGGTTTTTTTCTTTTTTAATTTAAAAGTGCTCCTGATGTTTTCATTTGTGGTGGGTTTGACAATATGTGTATTTATTGTGGGAACAACTTCAGAAATACATGACAAATTAAGACGTGTTGTTCTTAGCCGCTCTCTGGGTGAGATGGGCAGGACAGCATAATGTATCAGCAATACGCTGTAGGAGAGGCTTCAGTGGGTCACAAGCCGTGTTTCTGGTTTGATATGCTGTGTGCTCTTGGGTTTGGGGACTGTGTGTGAATTGCACCATAGTGGTCACCAGCAGCAGAGCTGCCGTATCTGTTAGGGATACTTAAATATTAATGATAACTTGTAAAGTAGAAACCGTTTAAGGTAAAGTTACACATCAAGATCAACAGTATTCCTCAGCTCTTGCCTTATTTGCATGCTGTTATTGCATCTTCTTTCCCCTCTTCCCCTCCCCAAAAGTAATGCAGCCTCCCCTGTCCAACAGTGGTTTAACATTTGTCATCCACGTGAGTCATACTGGTGGGTCTTGTATGCTACTGGCTTTTGCAGGAACATTAGGTGGTTTTGTGGTGTGGAGCATGTAGTTTTACAGTGCCTGGGCAGTGGCCAACAGATTTGTTTAAATTCTCACCAGAGGGTGGTTCAGCCCAGTTACCCTTGGGAATGAATCCCAGCACCTCACGTCGGTGCTCTTGCTGTGATAGGCATCAAGAACAGATCGAGGCAGCTCTGCAGCTGAAGTGTTAATATTGCTGCTTTCTCGTGCATCGCTAATGTAGCCGCAGAGGCATTCTTGCTCCTTAAGCCTGCGTAATGGAAGAAAGGTGAGGACTAACTACTTGGGTAAGATTAGAGGAAATGTTTTCGAGAGAAGCACTCAAAATGTGATTCACCTCCAGCTTGTTTGCCTCTTGTAGTTTTGAGTGCTCTTCATTAACTGAATGTTGTGTGCTGTTTTTCCTATGTAGACCTCTAGGGAAAATTTAACTTAACTAAGAGAAACACGTTAGTACAAAAATAATTTTATCCCCTCCTCCCCCTGCCATCACATGCCATCTGCCATTTGCACAGGGGGTATTGAGTGTTTCCAAAAATCTAATTGCTGATTTTTTATTATCTTCCTTTTAGCAGTGAGAGTGCTCTTTGAGCAGTTCTCAAAAGTTGAGCCACTGTGTTCTGTCCATAGTAACTTCTATTTTTTCACTTTAATTTTTAATTAACTCATATAGCTTATTCTTGCTTTTTACTCCATGTCTTGTACGTCAACACTTGTAAGTTTTAACAATGTTTTGGCAGGATTTCATGTTCACGTTAGTTCTCTGTGGTCAGTATTCTTCTAGCTGTGTTAAGTTACCTACAATATTCCCAACTTTTACAATGTCATTAGACATGTCTCTTGCTGTCTTTTGCTTGCTTGGTCTCTGTAGCTCAGGTGATGTGCAACCTAAGAATTAGTTTGGAAAATATGAACCAAGCTCCTATGTTTACCAAGAAATCAATGTTCTGGAAATAGAAAATGTGTAGCCTTATTAAGGGTTGGTGTCATATTTGCTACTGAAGGCATTTATCATTCTTTTTTGATGGACACTATAGCTTTGTGGCTCACTGATGAAATGAGCTACTAATGCTCTCTTTTTTTTCCATTAGAAGTGGTATTCCAGAGAATGTGAGCTAAGGATAACTGCTGCTAAGATACTGCAAAGCTTTGTAGAGTTTACATCTCAGAAGGCTTACTGTTCATTATCTGTTGGATTAATCTGAAGAAATAATAATTCTAAGTATAAAAAAGAAAACATAATCAAAACTCTGTGCAATACTGGCCCTGGTATTGTATGCCACTTGATTGCGGGAGCAAGGAGAGAGTCATGTTTGCCTTATTTACAGAAGCTGTGCCTTCAGTTAGAGAATGGAAAACTGAAAATAATCTCTCTCCACAATAAGAAGACAGTCTGAGTAAAATGGAGAAGAATTTGTCTTAGAACTACCCTTCTAAGTTATCTTCAGATGCTGCTGATAGAGTGTAAGCCTCCCAAGAGAAGCTGGAAAGGAAAGAACTTGTCAGATGCAGGAGGAAAGACTTCCAGAATGGCCCTGCATGTCTTCAGAATTTCAGCTCTGGATCCCTATTTTCAAGGTTGAGGCATGATGTTCCCAGGAAGGTCATAAAACTTCTTCTCATTGTTAGATGCCCTTTACAACATACACTAATTATAACATTAAAATTTCCCACTTGCCTGGCATTGCGCTAGCCTGCCCCAGCCCTGTGCAGCCAGTATGAGACAAGGTGTTGGGTCAAGCAGGTATGCATGTAGTTCCCAGAGGCATCTGCTGTTGGGAGCTGTTGCCATCCCGGCCGATGCAGACAGCATTATGATAACCACCTTGAAGATTTATGGAGCTGAAGGAGGATTTAACAGGAAAGAAGCCATTGTTTCTGTTCTTTATTGTGCTAAACTTAAGGGTTCAAATGGAGGTAGGCAGATCCTGTCTCTGGCTTGGAGGAAGCCAAGCAGTGGAGCAGGAAGAGCAAGGGCTATCTCTTATGTGGTTATGAAGATGTTGAGCAACAGTCCCAGGTATACCATGGAACTGAAACTCTTTTACTGAAAAAGTAAAATTTGTTTGAGTGGGGAAAAAAAGGCGAAGCAACTGTTCTGTTCCCCCCGCCCTCCCCCTGTGGGTATGGGTGCCGCCTGACTTTCTCTTTAAACCCAACTGAAAGCACTTAGCAACTGAAGCACTGAAGACTCTGCTTCTTTTGGAAGTTCTCAGTAGCTTAAAGTAGAAAGTGTTTTGGGACCAGGGTTGGCAAGAAGAGGGTACCGTGTGTAAATGTTCCCCCGGGGTGGGGGAGACAGCGGGATGCCACGTTTGCTGTAGTCTCTTCACGGAGGAATCTGCGAAACACTGACAGCTATTGAAGTGCCTCCTTGTTTCCCTCGTGATCAGCAGAGAAACCAATTTTTGTCTCTGTAAACTTATTTGGCTTCAGAGCCTGCACTGTAATCTTTTCTCTTTGATATATGGGAGCTTTATTATTATTGTTTTATATTAATGGATTGTGTTCTCTTTAAAATGTAGATGCGTGACACTTTTGCTGACATGCGGGTTAGCTTCTTGTACACCTGCCGGCTAGGAGCTGTTTGGGCAGTCAAAGTGGCAGAAAAGGAAAGTCCTTTCTCCTCCCTTCAGTTAAGCTTCTCTCTGGTTCCTGGAGCAGTGCAGAAGGGAAAGAAATATTCTTGTTGTTGTAGTTTTTAACATTCAGCAGCTGCCTCTTTAATTGTTGTTATTTATTTATTCTTAGCTGTGTGTTCTGGTGTGGTTCGCAAGTAAGAGAGATTTCGTGGGACTTGTCCTATTCCCTCGGAGACATTTGTGCACATTGGAGAAACGTCGCCCGTTGTCCCAGTATTGGCAGCCTGTCCTCTTAAAAATCATAATCAAGCAAATATTCTGATCAAGTTTATAAATGGCATCTAGGAATCCGTTCTGTTACCTAGTATATCAACATGCTGAAGTAGTAACATTATAGAGGACAGTGTGTGTACCTATTACGGTATGTGACCTTCCCTCTCTGGAAGAGGCTACCCTTGCAAAAAAAGATAATTTCAATTGCTGTATTTGACAAGCAGCGCAACATTTTGGAAGAACTAATGGTATTGGCAGTCACCAGACTGGCATGTGAGGATGAAGAAGTGTTACAATTAGCATTCAACTTGCTTTCCTATGGATAATGTGCAGAGATGGTTTCTGTCCAGATTCGAAAAGTCTCAAAGTTGTGGAGTTTTTTTTTGTGTGTGTCATTGCAAAATATTAAACCTGTTTCTCCTTTTTAGTGAATCTTGCTAAAAGCTGTCTTCACTCTGGTTTGCAGCTTCGTTCAATCACATTCTGTTTTTTCTTTTAAAGGTTTGGTTTCAGTGCAGTCTAACTTTCAGCATCTGTAAGAACTCTCTGTGGATTGCTGAACAATAGGGGGGAGCAAAACCATTGCCAGCTCTGTGCGAATCGAAGCTTGTACTTTAAAAATCTTCTGGGCCTTAATGCATCCATCTAGCTTTTAGGTCCTCATTGATCAGTGCTGGGAATAGCATCAAATTCCAAGGGGTTGTGATGTGCCAGGTCACGATTAAACTGTCTCGTTTGGGAAGGAGGAAGGAAAAGGATTGAATAAATCCATATTCTGCAATTTCTTAAAAAGGCAGGAATCCTGTAACTCTACAGGTGTGGAATAATTTTGGCCACTTACTGCTTAATGCCTCAGAGCTTTTCTACACTGAAGTCACTGGGGAATGACCTTATAGGATCAAGCTGTTATTAGAGAAGTTGGTATGGTGCTGTCTATGATTTCCGTGTTTGAAAACCAAAATGTTCAAAGCTGGTTTAGCAGAATTAACCATTTTGAATTTCAATTCCTAAGTTTGTAATTTTTTTAATGAGGGAGCTAGGCATATAGGTCTCAAACTCGATGGAGAATTAGAAGATATATTTCTGAACACCTTTGACAACCCTTGTTCCCAGATATTAACAGGAAGTTACTGTCTTCATTTGAAAAACATGGATAGTTGGATCTTTTGAAATTAACCTTTGCTTAGGTGATCTAAGCTTGAGTGTAGGAATCAAACTTTTATCCAAGCTGTGCCCTTGCAAATTGTGCAGTAATATTGTGAATAAAAGTTTTTGTGTACAATTTAAAGCAGTAGCATTCTGTATGTATATCAGTATAACCTAAAGGGTAGCATTCTGTTTACTTTGCTTAGCTGAGGAATCCCTTAGCCACCCTAGAAAAAACTCCTGACTTAAATGAATCCCTTTCAAGTAAATGAATTGCATTATAATCTTTGAGTACCTTGTCTCACAAATGCCTCTTCAACATTTGCACACAATTCAAATCTTTTGTTTTTTCTAAAATAGTGAAGTCTCAAGTTACTAGATGTGTTAAATTCAGTGCTATGTAGTCAAGCTTTAGCTTAACATAAAATAATGCATGTGTTTGAATTTCTCCAAATGCATGAATTCCTAAAAGATAGAACCATAGATCATAATCTGAATGTACTGCAAAGAACTGGTGAGCAGGTGTGTTTTAAATGACTGAATTCACCAACAAAGACGGGATAAATTTGTAGGTTTCTAAATTATAAAGACAGTCACTTTCATTAAGTAATAGAAAATAGAAAAAGTTGTTCTAAAGAAATTGAAGAAAACCTGCTTTCCTTTATATTAACAGGTTTATTTTTGAAGTTGATTTTAAAATCTGTGGTCTTCCTTTCAAACCTACCCCAAACTGCTATTTGAAAGGTGCTAATGAATTGATAAAACCCTGTAGTGGATATTCTGTTGTTACAACATTTGCTGCTTAATTTCTTTGAGGTAAATATTTAGTGTAACTTACTGCTTTCTTATCATAGGTCATGTTATAATTAACTCTGCACATTTTTTCCCCTCTCAAGTTTACTTAACTTTCCAGTCTAAAGATTCATGAAAGCAAACCTCTCCTGTGGTTTTTTTAAAAAAACTGTGTTACCGTTATGGTGCTCTTTTGACTTTAATGGTAGAGCTTGAGAAAGAGACTTGGCTGGACATTCCCTGAAATTTATATCATTCTCCTCTCCTCTTTAAAAAAAAAAGAGAAGTATGATGCTGTATATAAACAACCAATAAAATGCATCTTTTTTTTCCTCTCAAAATTCGAAACTGGTCTTTGAGGAGGAGCTATTAAAAAAACTTGCATGTTTTTCAAAAAGCCTTTATTTTTCAAGAGAAAATGTGCTGCAAAATCTGAACTGTTTGTGAGGTTTGCATTATCTTTTAAATTCTTATCTGTGATAGAAATGAAGACTACATGTTTAAATTATTATGCATAACCTTGGTATAGTTAATAAATAGGCCTGTGCAGCACTGTGAGACTAAATTTTTCTTCTTGGAAGAAATTTGCCTGAAAGATTCAATGTTTTGTATTAGTGATCACTCTTATGCCTAATACGAGGCATTTCTTAAATTCTTAACTCTGGCCAATAGAAATACAGACCTGCTTATAAATGTTAGAATCGAGAGCATTTATTTTAGTTCAGTTCAGTATAAGGAATGTATGAAATATGCTAGTTAATAAACAGTTAATGGACAGGTGTTAGCTTCGCGGAGGCCCCACTGCGTTGTTCTGTTTGGCAGGGTTACTCCTTTTCCAAATCATCTATCTGTAAACAACACTGAAATATGAAAGAACTGATTTATTTTAACATGCTGAAATGCTGTTTCTGACCTGTATTACTCCAGAACATCTGTTGCCCGAAATTTTTTTAGGTTTTGTAGTAGTCTAAATCTTGCAGTATTTAGTCAGGTTTTGTATTGACTTTGCGTTGCCTGGCATCCTTTTGAGGTGCGTTTTGCTGAATGAGGACTTACGAGTTCAGCTCTTAAAAGTGAGTCTTTCTCTCAGTGCCCCAAGATTTCAGTCCGTTCCCCCCACCGCCTTGTGAATTGAGGTTTTTAGCGTCATCTCAGAGTTTTGGCCCATTCCCTTCCCATTCCCCAACATGGCTCTGGTTGCGTGTATCCTTCTGCTGTTTTTTGAGCAGTGACCACCTGTATAATGTTTCTCCTTTTTCGTTATATTTTCAGGCATCTCCTCATTAAATCAGTTTTATTTTTTGAAAAACATACTGGATGATACTTCCTGAGGCCTCCAGAACGTGAAAAGGAATCCCTCCAACATCAGATTAAATAAAAAGGATTATATATATATATTTTTTTATTTTAACCTATACTCATTATTTCCCAGTTTTGATAAGTGTGCAGCTTACAGGATTGACCGTGCAACCTATCGCTCTTTAAATAACAATTAGATGATTGCTTGCTATTTAAGCATTGCACTTTGGCCAAATTCCTGACCCAGTTAGAAGGATTTGGGTTCTGAGAAGTGTTTTCTTCCTCCAGTTGACACATGGATGATTTTTTTTAATTCTGATATGTTTCATAATCAAGATAAAACACCTATTATGAGAAGAATCACAGCCCTTTTTGCATGCCGTTTTGTTTCCCTTCCACCTGCTTTTTGCAGCCCTGCGTTCCTCTTCTGCATTTCCCTGGCCTGACTCTCTCCTTGGTTTCCTACTGTCTCTGCTCTCTCATCCTCCCCTATACGTAAGCTTGGCTTTTGCCCTCCAAATCTCCTTCCCATGCACTTATTTCCCCTTGCTATTTCCTGTCTGTGTTATGTATTATATTAATGTTTGGCCCTTTGGGCTTGGAGGAGTTTGACTCGGTTCCAGCGAAGCCCTGGGAAGCGACGGTCTTGTCGGCTGCTGACAGCTCGTTCCTGAGCGAAGCAGCTGCAGGTAAATTTGGTTCTCTTCAGAGGACCACAACTCCAGTTTCCCACTGGGAGTTAGATGAGTGCTTATTTCTCAAATGTAGACATCTAAAGTTTGGTATGCGGTAACCCCACTGGAGAATCCCTTCAGGGACGTGGGGCATTTACCTTGGAGCAGCAATCAATAGTAATTTTCTTTGGAAAAACAATGCTTGCGGTCTTTAATTATTACTATATATATATTAAAAAAATATATTTATAAGCACCAGTCCTTGTAATGAATAAAGAACAGAATGGCGGAATAGGTACACTTGGTTCTTGTCCAGTGTTTCTGTATACTTTTATTCCTCTGTGTAATGAGAAATGCGAGGGAATATTTGTGCTGTCTTAACGTTTTGCTAATTGGGTTCTTGCATACAATACAGACATTTTCAGCTGCCAGCACTGTGGGCTTGGCCCCTGTTTGTTTGTTTGCATTTGGAAAATTGTAACCGCTAATTAGCGATCATGTCACACTGACAGCAGAGCCATTTGATTTCCTTCCTTCTCCCCCTTAAGGGGGAGAAGGCCGAGGAGGGCTCGGAGATCGGGGCATCGCTGACGGTCGCTGCGGCTGAGATGCCTCGGAGCCGCCGCGTAGCTCGCGCATTGTCCCGCGGCATTTGGGTAGCTTGACCCGCTCTTCAGTCGGCTGACCCGCGTCTTTCTGCTCCAGCTCGTGCCTGTCTGATGCTAATTAGAGAGCTGTTTTCAGCTGCGTTCCCCTGAAAGCAGGATCTTGTCCAAAGGCCACATTGGTGGTCCCAAACAGACTGGTGCACCGCATTTTCCCAGTTGCCCTCTGTGCCTGCACTTTGAGCCTCCACCATATGAGATGCATTATGTATTTATTAAGCGATGAGGTTAAGATACCAACTGCTCAACTACTGGAGTGGTGGAGTGCTCCCTGACTTACCTAGATAACACCCTAATAAAGGAGTAAATTAGGTGTCCTGTATGTTTTCTGTCAAATTCTGTGTTAATTCTTTTTAACGTAGCCGTTTATTCAAAACTCTCCAATGAGAGAACTAGATAAAAGACTGTTTTACTGGAGATTCAAATAGTGTAAGAGCTTTTGTCTGCTGGGCTGCCTTTGCATTCCTCCTACAAGTAGAGGAACTAATAGGCATTTGGTTTCAGGGATTCACAGAATAACTTGAATACTTTGCAGCAGCTGGACAGACAGAGCCAAAAACAATGCGCAAGTTATTCTTGAATGATCGCTTTCTATTCTTTGTTCAATATGAACTTAGTGAAAAATGTGAATCTGTCTGATAGAATTTTTGGTTTCTGAATAATTACTACATTGCAACAGTCCAGTAGACTGTGCCATAGTCAAATACTTTGCTAGGAAGCTGACTTGCCAAAGGCCATCTGAATAACGTAAGTATATCCTTTACGAGTACATCCTAAGATAGCTAAGATGGCCTGGAAATCATACAAACTAAAACTTCTCTTTATAGTTTTCTGGTACTTTAGTTGTGTCATGATTTCACAATGCTTTGAGGAAGGTAGGAGATGGGGTTGTTCAGAAACTGCAGACCCCCTCTTCTGTTTTGTTTTTTAATTCATTGTCACTGTTAGGAATGATGTGATAAAGCTGGCTTATTTGTCCAATATAATTTGAGAACAATTTTTTAAATCTAAGCTACTATCCAGTTGAGAAAGTCACAAAAAGTGTGTACATAATTTCAGTTATCTTGGAGACTGGACTGTGTATTCAACAAATGGATAATTCCAAAAACACTTCTGCTCAAAACCAGCTCAAACTGAGCTTTATATGCATGTTTACCAGTGTGTAAAGTTGACTTGGTCAAGGAAATACAGTGTGCTCGAAATCTCAAAAAATGTTACAAGTTTCACTTTCAGAAATTTTTCCTAGTGAGACCTCAGTGCTCTTGCAAGTGAAGTTTGTGAGCAAAGAGGACCATGAACAGTCCCTTTTTAATTGGGAGCTGTGGGCCTTATTATATTTGGAAATGATCAGTTAGTGCTAAAAGATCCAGTCAGCTAAAAACGAAAACTTGCTTTCTTGCTGAATATTTTTTAAAATTGCAAGTAGTAACCTAGAATGGAGCAGGCTAAAAGGTAATTATTACTATGCTGAAAGTTTGTTGGTCTGCTTGACTATTTAGAGACATACTTAAAATAAATACATTGCCAATGGAAGGGAACGGAAAATCTCTTGGCCTTGAGTCATCTTGTTTGTTCATCAGTTGCGAGAACTGCTCCATAGAAGAAAAAATATAGGAGCAAAAGGGTGGTGTCTTTCTGTGTACGCATTTTCTTGTAATTTCCGATTTAGAAACTCAGGATTGTACATGTGCATGCATTTCGTTTCAAGTTTCTTTGCTCGAATGATTAGTGCTGAGCTTTTTGTGATCCTATCACAGCCCCAAACTGCTCCTAAACAGGAAACTTTGTCCAATTGTGTTTTTTTAAAGCGGGGGGGAGTGCTTTGGCTGATGTATTTGGCATGTACCCTGTCTGTGACTATAGTTATAAGATATCTTATTATTAAGTGAACAACAGGAAAAACTATAATATAGAAAAATGTCATGACATATAGGCTTTCTTCAGGTGTTTTTAATCAGAGTGCTGCTTTCCTCTTACTAAACCAGCATGGAGCTTTTCACCCCTTCATCGTTCTCTGGTTTACAGATATCTTCCCGAATGTTATTTTGCTTATGAAGAGCTTCATTTTTACTCTATTTAAGAAAAAAGCAGAGCTAAACTACTCTCTACTTAGAATTTCAAAGGGAAGGCTCTTGTATCCTTGCCTCTGTGAACTTGGTTTTATTTTCTAGTACCTGGACTTCTTATAAGGACACAGAATTTCTTTTTAGTTTTGATGTCAAAGCTACTACAGGGATGCCATTTGGTATCATGACTAGCTTAATAGTCCACTTTTAAATTATGTTCTCTTTATGCAGGAAACCTACTCAAATATTTTGTCTCTAACAGCAACCAACACTAAGCAAAGAATGGTGTGAATACCTCTGTTCTCACAAGCTAATTGTAAAGTTGGTCTACCTAGAGGTAGGCTAACTGAAACTTGAGCATTGATAGCCTGTGTGATTTTATTTGAATTACTGCAACTGTGGCTGCTGTTCTTATCTATATTGCAGATGTCATTCTTGCTATATCACGAATGTTTTATAATCGTACTAAACTACTATATCAATTTCCAACAAGAGTTAATTTCACGTCCTCCACTTTCTTGCTTGTAGTACGAAAAATGTTTTTTTCTCTAAATTAGAGTTCTCTTTCCCCACTAGTTTTGTTTAAGAGCATTGTTTCATTATTCTTGCTGCATTCTGAATGTTTTATTTATTTATATATTCCTCCAGTGGAATGGGGTTGGAAAAGGTCATTAAATAATTGGGCATTTTCCATCCCCCTTTTCTCACAGTTAATCAGGTCTTAATGCTCAATTACTCTCTGCAGCTATTCAGGCTATTGCAGAGTAGGTATAAACCACTACATTCTAATTTGGCAGTATTTTAGAGTTTCTCTATAGGCTTTTCTACCAACACTTCTAGTATTGGTATAAATGATTACATGATGCAGGGCAAAGAGGAGTCAAACTCAAGCTATAAGAGAGCCTAACACCTCTTCTTTAATACTCAGCTTCTAGATACTATTATGCTGTGTATTTTTTTTAAAGCCAATCTTTCAGAATGTTTATTTAATAGTTTTGTTAAAATTTTGAGTAGGCTTTTTAAATTAAGGAGAATAGTTCTGTGATTATTATCAGCAAAATTTAAGTTTTACATATTTTCCACTTTGACATTGATTGCATATGGCAATTTATTGTTTTTAATCATGTATCATACCACTTGTAACTGTCCGATTAATAATTTTTCCAGCACTTCTTGATCGCCATCTTTTTTTCTAAGTACGGTCATCCTAGATCAAATTGGCTATCCATTTAGCCCACTATTTTGTTCACAGGAGTGGATAGCAGATGAGTAGAAGTGAGTATGAGAGCAAAGAAAACAGAGGGATACTTTTCTGGAACCTTAGTACCAAAAATCTGCATTTTGGATCCAGACTGAATGCCCATTAGAGTATGTGGTGTTAGAAACAGTAAAACAAAAAAACCACTCACTCTGTGTGTGCATCTACTTTACACATCTCTGTACTGTGGCCTTCTGGCGGTTGCTTTTCCAGTTTGAAGAATCTCAACCCATTTAGTTGCTCCTTGTATGGAATATGTTCCGTAGTTCTGATCGTTGATCTTGTCCTTACCTGTATGGGGTCTAGGTCCCTTATCTCCCTTCTTAAGAAGAGGGAAATGGAATTGAATGTGGGCTTCTAATAATAATAATAAAAAGAAATTGGAGTGCACCAGAAATTTATAATGTAAGATCATGGGAAATGGAATTGAATGTGGGGTTATAATAATAATAAAAATAAAAAAAAGAAATTGGAGTGCACCAGAAACTTATAATGTAAGATCATGATTTTTTGGGGAAAAGTTCCTTAGATTCTACTTGAATATTAATACAATTGAACACTAGAGCTCAGGTTTAAAAGTGAATTATAACTCCAAGATTTTTCTTTGGGGGTAATTTGCTAGATCAAAGTGCATTACTTGTGTATGTAAGTATATTCAGGATATATTCTGTTAGACTATATATGCATCTATAGAATGTAATAGAATTGATACTAGATTTTGTCATGCACTTGCATGTGATTGCAAAATGTCATGAGGGTTTTCTGCAGCTCTTCAAAGTTGGCATTCATTTTTACTGTTGTATTAACAAGAGCAAGCTTCGTTTTATTTTTCACTGTTACTCTTTTCTCTCTCTTGCGCCCCCCCCCCCCCCCCGATCATTTCTGAATATAAGGAGCAACAGAGGTCTTTTCTGTATCTTTCTAAAAATCTTTTGATGGGTATTAAGAATTTGTTTTGAGCCTTTCATAAGATTTATGCGTTTGTTCTAACTGCCATATTTTGAGTGGAAATGTCATTTTCTTTCAGTTCCCTTCCTTACAAGAGTTTGTCAGCTTTGAGCTTTTTGTGAAAGACTGAGAAGCAGTGAAAACTCGCCATCTTTTTAGAAGAAATCACCAAAATTTAATCTATTAGGGTAAAAGAAAACCTTTGATTTACCTAGTGGCATTATTATATATTCATTGTTCTGATCCATTGGTTGGTTTAATCTTTCTCTATTGCACTTCGCTGCATTCGAAGGTATCAGAAGATTGGATTCTCCTTTTGAGAGAATCCTTTTTGTTGACTTGAGTTTTTATATCAGACTTTTTAGTGACATAAATGGTTACTCCCACTTGATACAAATTTAATTGGGAAGACTCACTGTCTTACACCAGACACAGTAATGAACAGATATCTTTTTTTTTTCCTGAGAGAGAAAACTGTGTTTGTTCTTCATGAAGTTGTGTGTGCTTTATTTAAAAATGCAGAAAGGGGGGAAAAAATACATACCTTCAAACTTGGTTCGCTAGGTTGTTTGGGAACTTCTCACAATGCTGTTTCGTCTCAGCTAGCCTACATAATTTGCTGCCATCAGCTGTTTTTCCATCTCCTCTAGGTCATTAATAAATACCCGTAACAGTGCAAGTCTTAGCAGAGCTCCCCGGGACACACTACTGTTAACCTCTTTCTGTGCTGAGAACTGCCCGTTTATTAATACTCTTTTGCTTCCTACCTGTTGGCCAGCTTTCAGGCCATGGCAAGACTTGACTACTCACTCTGTGATTGCCAAGATGTGTGTGTCTTATTTATTTATTTTTAGAGCCCCTGGTGCAGGACATCTAAACTACATTCAACGTTTTTTCCTTATCCGCTGTTTTCTTAACTCTCTTAAAGAGCTCTAATGGCTTAGAGAGGCAATATTTCACTTGTAAGAGTAGTGCTTCTTTTTATCCCTGTAATACTCATCAAAATGCTTTATTTCTCCATGTAGATTCTACCTCATGGTCCTCAACATCCAGTTATTTTTCACTTTTAAGTATGCTACATCTTATCCTATCACAAAGATGCTACGTAGAAATGCATAACTCAAGTTGCTGGTGTGTGGTAGTGAATGATGCAGCTAGATGTTTTCCAGTGAACATGTAGCACTGCTTCCCAATAAAGACTCTGGTGCCTGCTAGCAAAAGAAAAGTGCAATTATCTACACAGTTCAAAGTATTTCTTGGTTGCCATTTTTGTACAACAAATACATTCAGTTACTTGAAGTAAGATTGAAATTGCACTCTGAAGGTCACTCACTGTATATAAATTTTTACTGAATAAAAGACTTTACTTCTTCCCATATCTTGTAATTAATTCAGCATATTGGAAAGTGTAAAATGGGTTATTCTGGAATTTGGTGTTATTACAGTGTTTCTTTTACGTAGTATTTCTCTTGTGCAGTACCATACGTTTGGCTTCCAATTCACCTTCTCTGCTTTTCACTTCCTTCAGCAGTTAACATAGTCGCTATTTTTTGTCTTGGGTTCATTATCCCATTTCACACTTGCTTCTCGTTCTCTCAGATGTGAGATCTGAGTAGGCTGTTGGGTTGTGTCAGCTGACTTATAAAAAAAGCTTTCTGCTTTGCAGCAAACATAAATGTAGTAAGTTCCATAGCTGATGTGTAGAAAAGCAAACATGGTTTTATCTTTGTCAAAAACCTCTTAAGGTGTTGTCATTGTTTCTTTTAATTCAGAAACATGATATAAGCTTTAATTTTCAAAAAAATTGCTTTGACTGCGATCACACTGGTATTTCAGAGCTCCTGAAATCACAGAGCTAGTGTATGTGCATAAACTATATGTTGCCATATGCAAACACTTAGTGGTTTAATATTTAGGAATTTGGATTATTTTGGAGCAGGCATGGGTATTTTAAAGCGTGATGCATATGTAACATACATAGTTTGGATTTTCATATTTTAAAGAGTTTCTAATCTGAGTATCAGTTGAGGAAATAAAATAACATGAATGAAAAGAATATTAACTGCAACAAGATCATGCACTTGTGTATTTGACTATATTCTTCTGTTTCAGTATTAAATACATTTTTTCACTAAAAAAAGTATACAGATGTGTCGATCACTCAAAACTTGTTTTATTTAGAATGCTATTAAAAACAGAAGGCATACAATTGTATAGTGAATATTGTGATGGATTCCTCCCTAAAAAGTGTGTGTGTGTGTGGGGGGGGACGGACAGTTTTGAAAAGGGGGATTTTTGGTCTGTTAATCATTTGACAATAAGTTTCAATGTCAGAAGATTTCTGGAAAGCTGGGGACCTTCTCTTTGGGTTTCACTGTTTATTCCTCCATAGAGACTGTTCCTTTGGGAGGTCTGTAGGTGATGCCGTTTTTCCAGAGTACTGGAGGTAAAGGAAGAAGTAATTCATAGCTGACTGTTTAGATTGATACTGCGTGCTGCTGCTTTTCGTCCTGATCCGCTACTTGAGCAGCAAGATGGGCAGAGGTACATAGTTGTACTTGTTATGTATAAACTAGTTTATTAAGGTTGAAGTAGTTTCTTGTCACCCTCCCTTGCATCCTCCCAGGTGATGTACCACGCTATAACTGAAAACATCCAACCTTCACGTTAATTAAAGAGAAGAAATAGAGGTGGTGGACCTTCTGCTACTTGCATGCTTTAGATAGTTGAATTTTCTTTTATGGAGGAAAAAAAATACTGAAATTGTGCTATTTTGGTTGCATGGTACAAACTTGACTTTCAAAATCTTCCTTCAGAAGACCCGAAGAGGTAAGCTAAGGGAGAGCAGTAAGAAAAAAAATAATTTTTTCCCACTGTGGTGGGAGTCTAGCAGTAGGCCTGAGGATCCCTGCAGGCCCACAAAGGCTGAGCTGAAGCAAGTGACTGATAACTACTGCGCTGGTTAGCACAGATCACACTGTGCTGCTGAACAGGCTCGTTCAGGCTGCCCGAGACGGGAAAGAGATTTCAGCTCTTGTGCTTCCTCCATCAGGATTACAGACAGCAGTAATAAATCGGCTTCCCTTCCCTTTTCCCCCTTTATTTATGCCTTGTTTTATTGGTTCATGCCGTTTCCCACCCTCATCTTTTGTGGCTTTGTGGCAGCAAGGAAAGGTGGCAGTGTGGGTCTCTGCAGTTGTTGGGGCAGGTCTTGCTGAAGGAAGGTAAGCGGGCACATGTGGCTCCGAGTGGTGCCTTAGCATCTCGAGTTGGGGTGTGTGTGTGGGGGGCCCGGGGGATGGCACAGCGCTTCATTTGTTCAGCTCTCAGAAGCTTCCAGGACACCCGTGCTTTCTGCAAAGCCTTCGTCTGCTCCCGGTTGCTTGCTGTCACTATTGAATTCCCTCCATACTTTTGTTTCTGCTGCAAGTTCTCAACGGGGCTCGCTTATTCACACCTAAATCATCCTGCCGTACTGGACAAAAAATTATTCCATGTTCTTGTAACAAAAAAAGGAAAAAGAAAACAAACCCTATGCTCATGGGTCATTTATTACAGGATGACATCTTATAGGTTAGAGCAGGAAAAGAGCTGCTGCTATATTGATTTGGAATGCCATAGAGTATTTCTTGAAGGCTGGAAGTCATTACTTTTACAGACCTGTTATGTCTTATGTGCTCAGCATAAGCTTACTCTTTTGGCCCTCACTGTACGCTCTCCTGCTGTGGTCCAAATGTTTCGTACGCTGGCTACACAACCCTGCTTCCGCCTTGTATCAAACACAGCTGATTCACAGATTTGTGACCTTTCCCTGATCTGCTGGTGCACAGTCCAGAAATGTGGGATGGACAGAGGAGCTCTGTTACGCTTTGGAAAAACGTGTTATAAGAAACAGATTCCCAGTACCAGCTTTATAAAATAGGCATTCCCTTTCATAGGCTCTAATTTGCCTTTGGCAGAACAGTCTCACGACTCTGCATGGGTTGTGTTGTGGCCCCATGCACAAGTGCAAGCTTGTCATGTCAATAGATGCCTTTTTCCTGGGATGCTGCTTCTCTGGGATGACGTGCTGGACTTCTATGTCAGGCTTCTCAGAACTGGAGACATTTGCTTT
This sequence comes from Dromaius novaehollandiae, assembly GCF_036370855.1. Lineage (NCBI taxonomy): Eukaryota > Metazoa > Chordata > Aves > Casuariiformes > Dromaiidae > Dromaius > Dromaius novaehollandiae. The sequence goes on from NC_088098.1 coordinate 42,047,877, forward strand.
TGTATAAAATCACTTGGGTAAGAGTCTTTTAGAACTAATCTAGGGTGGAATTGAACAGAGATGTGTTTATGGCTTATTCAAAAAATACTGAGCTGCAACTTGTTTCCTATCATGAACAGAGAGGTTGGGAATAAACCTCAGAACAAAGCTTAAGAAAACAAAGCAAGAATTTTCAGAAAAGTTGCAGGCAGAATTCAAGCTTATTAGCTTAAAATTGGTTTTGTATGAAATGAAGGGAGCTAGTACTCATAGCTTCTGTTTACAAATGCAGATTATTAGGAAGGGTCTCTATCTGCATGTGCTCTGTGTTGCTTTGAGTACATTTAATTTTGCTGGCTGAAAAACTATTGCATTCCTCCACTTGCCTGCTTTTTGCAGACACGGTCTTCAAACATTATGAAAAATGCAGCCATCTTGTTTGTATTTTAACAGACTTTAGCATGACTTCTCGCTTGGGCTGCCATCAAAATGTTAGAGGCTTGATAATTGTGGACTTCCGGTTATTTCAAGTAAGTAATGAAACATGAACAATTCAGATAGTTATTGGCATGGAAATGGGCATGGTTTCTAACAGGAAATCTGCAGAGGTGACGTTTTGGTATTCTAAGTAATATACAGTTCAGTATGTGTAATGGATGTGTGTGTATGTATATACAAATAAATGCTTGCATTCAGCTCTTCTCTTGTACACGCAGGGCTTAGTTCTGGGCGGTACTGTAAATGTCAAACATAAGCATAGAGCAGTACCTCTTGCATTATATGTGATCTTTTTAAAGCTTACAATATACTTCATTTCATGTGTTAACAGGACACACAGAGTCTTTGAAAGGAAAATTTGGCATGAAACATCATCATTTGCAAAGATCACCGATTGATTGGTGATCTTTCATTTTTCATACAGCTAGGCTTTTCAGCTCAATCCAGACCTTTCTCTAGCTAATTCATTGTCAAAAGCCCATTTCCTTCAATGAAGCAAGATCCAGATATGCACCTCCACTTAAATCTTAAAAGCTATTTTAGATATCATTTCAGTTCTTCTGCCCTGAAAGGGTGTTCAGTGAAAATATAAACACCTAATATTTCTCTTTCGGTGGTATTACATTTGCTTAGGAAATAAGTAGAATTATATTCCCCACGACCCCCAGTAGAAGGAAAATTCCTTCTGGATCCTCTGTGGTGATGAATACCTTCAGCCTGCAGCTCAAGTGGAGGCCCAGACATGGAGCTGCTATTTTTCTTTTGAACTGGAGAAAAACTTACAACATCTTAGCAATATTATTCATATTTCTCACTAGTGATGTAATCCTTCTCCATTCCATTAGACTAGTATCTTCCAAAGAAAATATCTAAAGGAAAAAGGGAGGAGGTAGGACTATTTATAATTATTTTCATTTGTCAAGCAGGGTAGTGCTTATTCTGCCCCCCCCCCCCTTTTTTTTTTTTACCTTCTCCTTATACTTGAAACTGAGCTCAATCAAAAATGTGTATGCAGCTACATCACTGTAGTATTTGAGTTCCTCACAGTCTTTTCAGTATTCATCCTTACAGTACTGCTGCAAGGCAGGGAAATCTTGTTATTCCTCTTCTACAGGCAGAGAATTAAGGGTCAAGACGTTTTCAGAGATAGATCCCTAAAGAAACTTCTCTGCCTTGTGGAGTTGAAATTCTGGTAGTCTCCGTTCTGCCGCAGCACCAAGGCTGGAGCTGCATTGCCCTTTTCCAGTGCTCATGGGTACCGCTCTCTCGAGCTGTGCTTGGTACGAACACGGAGATAACGTGTTTGACCAAGCCACCTCCCAAAGCTCCTCAGTGCCGAGCGTCCCTCCTCTGAGGAGTGAAGGAATCATCTCCCCTTCTTCCAGATGGTTCAGTGTGACCCAGAGTGGCAACGGTCAGCTGATAATAACAGACAACCGTATTATCTGTCTCTTTTAACAAAATGTGCAGGACACATTATTTAAGCAGTGAGCTGGCAACAAATTAAACAGTTATACTGTTCATCACAGAACCTTAATTAATAGTATCTGACTCAAATTGAATAAGCCTGCCCTTAGGCACATCATTGTGATTTGGAAGAATTGTATTTGAAAGAATCATGGTAACTTTTCATATTTTGTGATTTTTTTTTTTCCTTTTTGTTCTGGGATTTCTTTTTTGCTGTTAAGCATCCTTAAAATCTCAAAACTCACAGAGGAAGGAAGGAATACTTTACTATTGTGTAGCGAACTCTTCCTCACATTATTCTTCCTGCCTATAACTCTTTGGATTTTTATTTATACCCTCTGGTTGCTTGCTGCTTTATTCCATGCTCGTTGTTGATGATATTTCTAAAGGATAGTGAGGGCTAAGTGAGCGTTGACTGAGGATAAACTACTCCAATAAAAGGTTCTGCGGCTTTTTAACTTGTCTCCTGAGGGCAGGCCTTGCAAAAAGCCTGAGACAGATGGATGAAACTTTTCCTTTTGTCAGAATAGTGATATGACTTGAACAACTTTAATTAAAATTAAGATATTTACACTAAAACGCAAGAAGGATCTTTATTTTTGAAAATGTGATTATTTAAATGATGTTGTAAAGTGAACCTATTCTTAGCTTAAAAACACAGAAGAAAAGTGATGCTAGTGAACAGCTAGCTTTTGAGTCAAATTTTTTAATTTTTCTAAAATTTTAATTTTAATCTTTAATTGCATGTATGTGGAATGACAGCGAAAAGCAAACAAGTAATGCAGTACTGGGGGAGGTATTTGAATTGTACTGTTCTAGGAGTATTTTAATTGCCACTAGAATACAGTAATCACTCCCTATTCTCAAGTTTGCTCAGATTAGTAATCTGCTTTACTGATCCTTTTCTAAGGGAAATTTTACTGAAGCTGACTACATTCAGTGATGCCGTTATGTCCCACAGTCCTAGCCATAGTAATGGTTTTCCTTCTGACAAAGTGTGATTTGGACATAAAGGTGAAAAAACCTTGCAGATTTGAAGGTGCCAATAAAATGGGACCCACTTATTTGCATAGTAGAAATCAGGTGCATAAATCGAATTGTTATTAGGAAGAGGTAGCAGTGTGTATGGCTTGTCTGAGCGCTGGTGGCAGGACTCCAGCATGCGTTCGGATGTCTTTTTAGGTATGGGCCCCTAAACCAACAACTCACTGACCGCTATTGCCTCTTATGAATATAAAACTCACTAGTGGTGAAAGTTGCTACTAAATTCTTAAGAACAGAAATGATGCTCTGAAATGAAGTCATGACTTTTTTTAATGTTGCTGTTGAAGCCAAGCATCTGGAACTAGAGATTTAAGTAAAATGTGAATGCCAGGAACCCTTTTCCTGTACATCTTGCATCAAACTTTGGCATTGCTCTAATAGTCCCAAACTTTTGAACTCTGAAATGTATTAGCTTCTGCACAGTGTAAAAGTGCTTATTTTATGTAATTTGGAAGTGGTAATGAACAGAATTGTTCTGACTTCCCACTGATCTTGTGAATGCATATATGAGATAAAATTTTAATTTTTTTAATGTTGATTTTAAAATGTGAACTGCTTAGTGTGGCTTCAGACCATCTCTCTTCAATGAAGTCCATTATTGCACAACTGAGAGAGGTTTTAATTTAGTTATATTTCTGTGTGGACTACCAGTATATTTACTGATGATCTCTCTGCAGGAAATAGGATGGCAAAGATGAGCAATATCTCTATTACTTGTGTATGTACATATAAAAAAATCAAATATTTTCATGCCTGTTTGCACCACTATCAATATGAATCTTCCACTTCTTACTTCAGCAAATGAGTTACATTCAGATGTCTATTCATAAGTAAGCTCACCTGGTCTTAGTTGACCATGCAGATTTGAACAGAGATTATTTAATATTGGAATGGAATAAATTATCCTGCTTGAGAGACTTCTTTTTTGCATAGTAATGGGAAAGTTGGGCCTCTTAAGTGACTTCTAATGCTAAGAGTTTAGAAAATGAAATTGTGCAGAGTGGATTTTATTTATTTATTTTTTTAAACCTCTGTTTGTGGTGGAGGGCCACTGACAAAAAAGTGATGCTGAAGTGAAGGTGATGTTTTTCTCTAGTTGTACCATTTAATACAAAGTCTGATAAACTTAATTCTGTTGTTCATTTGATTGAGGGTAAAGGGATCTATTCTTCTCACTGCTAATGGTTACATAGACTGTGTAGGGAAAGGTGAGTGCAAAACCACGTGTACTTATTCCAACTGGTCTTTCACACTTAAGACTCTGGAAATTTTTACAGCACAGAGACAAAACATACCACCGTCATGTTGTACAGAGATGAGAGGACAGGGAGGAAGGAGAAGAAATAAAGGAGCTGTTACAGGAATTGGGCTTAGTATATGCCTTTTCTACCAAAATGCATTTTTCAGGTAATGATGACGCTAGCTTTTCTGTTGCTCTGCTAATATTTGTTGACATCTACAACATGACTCAAAGTTTGCAGTAGTTAAAGCAATCTTGTTGTCCTTCATGGCTTTTTGGGTCATGGCTGCAGAAAAGGCACTTGGACTGCTTGCCCTGTCATTCGGGACCTGTGATTTCATGTGGGCTTCCTGATCCTATCAGATGATTGCTCTGAGTTGACTTCACTCAAAATTTATTACAGAAACTACAAGAAGTTGAGGCTTTCCATGCTTTTAGTGTGCTATTTGGTGCCTATTACATGTTTGTTAGGCTTTTTATAGACAGTCTATTAACCTGGAAAATATAAAATGCTTGCATTCAGTATGGTGAACTGGTATTTAGCAAAATTACTTTTGCTAACGTTGACTTAATGTCTTTAGTATTTACATAGTATTTTACATGTCAAAAGTGCTGTACTAATGTTAATTAATTTTCAAAACATTCAGTACAATACTGTAGGCAAGAAACTTGGTGGCTAAGTACCCATCAGCTATCCTGAGACTGTCCCCACAAGGCTGTAACAAAATGATTGAACCAAGGACATTCAAAATTAAAAAATGTTTTAATTTAACTTAACCTAATTCACCAGCTCTAACTGCTGTGGATGTAGAACAGCACATGACTGCTTGCTCTTAAGGCTGCTGTCACTCCTGGGCATAGCGCGATAGTAGTAGGAGAGAAACAATTCCACATTTCTTTAATTTTTCCCCCTAGGTTAATACTTACTGATTTTTGCTCAGATGTATTTAATGGGCTTGTGGTGCTTAGAGAGGCACTTTAGAAGGTGTGAAGTTCATAGGTACTAAAAAAAAAAAAAAAAAAAAAAAAAAAAAAAAAAGAAGAAGAAGAAAAAGCTCATGGTCAGATTTAAAAGTTTTCTGATGCACAGCTGGGAGCAAGATTTCAGAACTGGGCATGCAGAAATTCTTACTCAGACTATAAAAAGCCAGCATCCTCCGATAGGGTAGATTCTCTTAAACCTTGACTGCTTGCTGAATAGTTATTATGTTCCTATGAGCATACACTGCATCGTAAGTAAACACTTAGTGAGAGAGAGAGAGCGCCACATCTCTGTCACTCACTCCCACTATCAACAGGGAGAATGTTTTCTTTTTCCCTGTAAATAGATTCAGTTCTAGTTTATTACAGCCTCTGTTAAAGAGCGAGCAAGCAAGCCTTACCCCACCTCCAGCTGTCCATAAATCTAGCAGTTGCACAAAGTGGGGTAAAAAGAAAAAAATAAAACTTTTTTTTTAAAAAAAGACTGTTCCTTTTAGTAATAGCCAATGGCAGAGGCATTTTAATATTAAAGAAAATCACTCTGTTTTAGTTGGGGGGAAAAAAAGTCTAGTGTTTTTTCAATTAGTCAAGTCTTTACTCTTTCTAAAGTGCACTCTTTCTAAAATAAAAGCTTTTTCCTATTAATGTTAAAAAATTACCCTACCTGGAAAATTGTCCTATCTGTATAATGTATTGCATTTTCAAACTACATTTGGTCTGGTTTTCAGTTTGTTTTTAATAGGTGTGCCAGTCTAGAAACGATTTGTCTTTGTTGTTGGTTTCAGATTTCTCTGCAATGCTTTTTGCCAGTATTAAAATGACAAACTGCAATGTCTTTAAGTGAAATAATTACGACGTGAAGTGCCAAGCAGATGACAGCAGAGTTTTTCAAAGAGCAGTCCTTTTCTTAATGTAATTAAGAATACTGATGACAACATTTGGCACATTTGGTTAGCTCTTTGGTACGTGGCCTTCAGATTTTTTTTAGCAGCGTAAGCAAAAATATGTTTTACTATCACAAAGTATGTGCTCTCACTCCTGGGGACCAAGCTGAACTTTACGGCAGCAGTGGTTCCAAGGCTGGGGTGGAGTTGGGGAAGGAAATTGTGATTTTGGAAGGCCCTGGAAGGTTTTCTGGCACATAGGTCTGTGCCTCTGTCTCTTCCACACCTCCTTGTTGTATGGGATCCTCAAGGCTTAGGGGGATCATAATTGTGGCTTTTGGGTTTTTTTTTTTTTTTTTTTTTTTGCGTTTTTCTGACTATTCCTTGCCTTTCCCTTTCCCCTTCCCACTGCTGAAGAGAGGAAAGGAAAAGAAGGGGAAGCATGTGCATCTCAGATGGTTCCTGCTGCGGGGACTGGGATGGGGAGAGGTTGAGGGAGAGATGTTTGAGAGGTGTGATAACTGCCACGGAGGATAGGGATTTGTATTACTCCTGTTATTATCTAGAGATGGAGGAAGTGGCAGGTATCATCATTAATCACTTCAGAGAATATGCGGCTGAGTTTCCGGTTCTCTGGCGCCTTCTGTCAAAGAATTGATGTGTGTGAGCCAGATGATATGATGTGTTTTACTGACTGGTCAAGGAAATACTTGTTTAGCAATGTGCATATGGATGAAAAAAACAGAAGCCTTTATTTAAACGCATGTACTTATATATATACTTATAGGTTAAGTGCAGGCTGGGTTAACACCCTCCCTCACACCGCCCCCCCCCCCTCCCAATTTGGGGGCTGATCCTCAAATCTGCCACCTGAGCTGAATGGGTGTTGGCCGGTGGTTGCAGCACTCTTGCATGTCTTAACTTTTCCCCTCCTCTCTTAATATATCTCATTATAAAATAGGTGATTGTCTGCAGAGCAAGGTGGTAATAACAATGAAGACTAAAGGCAGTTACCTACTAATATTATTTGTTTAGATTTACTTCTGACCTTTTAGGCTGAGGAAGTCACTGTTTAATTTATCAGGGAAACATGTAATTCCTCTTCCTTCCGTGCTTGTTGGTGACTCTCACAGCCCCTTCCTCGTTTAAAGATATATGTGAAAGCTATGAAGTGCAGCATCCTTTTGCTGACTGAAAAGAATTTTGTACTTAGTTATTTTCTCAATGATTCTGGGAGGGAGGAAAATGGCATAAAGAAATCTTCTCCTGCTTTATTTACTTTTGCCCATCTTATGAGCAAACTTTAGCTTCATGGGAGCTCTCAGAACCAAAGGTTTGACGCAAAATGGCTAAATTGAGAGTTGGTGCTCAATGGAAGAAATATGCAAGTCTGGCTGTGTGCATGCGTGTGGCTTTTCTTCTAGACTAGATAATATCACTCAGTGGGTTAATCAAAGCTGAAAAAAGAGAGGTGGAAACTTTCTTTTAAAAGAAAGTCATTTAAAAAAAGAAAAAAAAAGAAAATCTAAAGCATTCATTGGGTGGAGTTCATGTTTCTGACAAGGACCCTTATATATTTGGACAACTTAATGGATTTGTCTTGGAATTTTATTTCTTCAGCTGGGAAGTAATTGTATTAACTACTGCGTGATATTTTTGTTTTCAATATGGTTTCATAGTCCCACCCTCTTAGATGGAAATGGGAGAAAACAGAAGCCAAGAAAAGAAAAAGCAGAAGGAAAGGGGGAAAATGCCTTAGAAATAATCTGATGTAGAACTGGGGAAACGTTAAAGGATTTGGCTACTTAGAACACGTCTGAAATCTTACAGCAGCAAAATGCATGAGGCTCTGAAACTATAATTCTCAAAATTACAGTGTTGAAAGCCAGTTTGTGCCATTAAAGTATTGAATGTTGTTGTGCATGAAAGCATCACTTATAATAGAAAAAACATTAAGTAATGTTAAAATTCCTGCGGGTAATGTAATTATCATCTTTTGGTTTATCTTTGTTTAGCCAGATGACTCTTAAAAATCAGCCAAAGCATCGTTCATATAAAACATTCTTTGCAAAGATATTTTTCTTGGAATGCCTGATTTTTTTTATTTATATTTACCACTTTATCCCATGAGCTGAAGTTCTCCCAGAAACCAAAGCAGTTGTACTTTTCCTCCTGAAAGTTGGTTTCTAGTGCTTGTTAAGTTAGTGCATCTTTCCCCAGAAGTCAGAACTAGGAAATTGGTGAATATTTTGGCGCTTTGGATTTAAAAAAAAACCAAAACCAAAACCAGCAGATGCATTTAAAGTTTTTTTTTGGTTTTTTTTTTTTTTTTTTTTGGTAACACAAAATCTTTTTTTACTCTTATAAGGAAGTTGATAGATCAGACAGTGTTAATGGCAAAACAGGCGATGCAGGGTTGCATCATAATGTACCCTTGGCGGTGAATATTGAAGTTCAAAAAATGACTTCTTTCATCTGACCATAACCACATTTCAAGAAGGACTAAGTGTCTGCTTAAAAAAAATCAAACATGTCACCTTATTTAGGACATTGGAAAGTGGTGTTCTAGCTATTATGCCAGCTATTCTATATGCTAGCTATTATGTCAGTTTTACTGCTGCGAGCCCTACAGAACAGGTATAGCCATGGGAGAACAAACTGGCTCAGACATCACCTGGAGAATTGCTAATTAAGTTCCAGCTGCCAAATTCCTTCTGCAAATTAAAAGCATAGCACAGTTTCATCTTGTTTGTGCTGCTGTTTAATGTTCTACTTCGCCTTTTAATTTCTAATGAATCTGCTTACTTGCTGCAAAGCCTTACTCTTGTTTTTGTGTTCAGCTCAAGACAGTTGTCCTGTACGTTAATTCTGAATGTTATTGTTTGGGATGCAGTTGTTGGCTCTTACGCATGTTTTGAGAACTTTAATGTTTAGTGTTGCATTATAGAAAATGTCACTGCAGTTGAGTTAGCCTGCTGAACTTTTGCCAGCCATGGCAATATGAGCTTCAAAGGGGAACAGCTTGATTTGCAGATCCCTGGTTGCTTTTGTGGAACTAGCAGTTAAAGAGCAGTACCTTTTTCTCCTGCGCACATTTGATCTGGCTTAGAAGACTGTAAACCTATAACTAACCAGTCATTCTTACACTGGCTTTTCCGAGAGCAAAACTCTTTAGTTGCTACTTAAATGACGTGATCAGGCAGTATATCTATGTCCAGATATGAATTCCTCTATGGTATGGATAGTATTTATACTTGCAGCCATCGGTGTGGATCAGCACTTCCATTTTGTAGCCAAAAACAGGGCCGTGCCGGAGGAGATGAGAAGGGGCCATAGAGAGAGTTGTCAGCAACAGCTCCAGCGGCAACGGGCTGCTAGAAGCAGAGTCATTTGCTTTTACCTAATTTCTGTCCACGGTACTGCATGGGGCAGTAGCATGGGGAACCTCGGCAGAAAGATGAGAACAAAATGTGAGTTAGCCTGCTTTTAGAGGAGATGCTGTCAAAGCGCCGGAGGTGTCCGAGGCCTGGGGTCCGCAGGAGGAGCGGGCAGCCCCACGCGGGCTTCCCCGAGTTGTCCTGCTGGGCGGCAGCATCGTTGCCTTCTCCCATCTCGTGTCTCCTTCTTCCCTCAAATTAATCACGAGTTCGAGGAAGGGGATTGAGGCTGAAAATGTGAGAGGAAATTTGAATAATTCAGGGTTCGTTCTGGGAGGGGGTTTTGCAGCCAGCAGCTAAAGGCACCCGATTTCAGGAAAGCAGTCGCAAAGCAATAAGGATTTTCACTTTGAATATATAAATCTAATTAATCATAATAACCTCTGACTTCATCTGTGCAATATATAGGGCTTTTTACCATCTCCTTCACTGTAAATACATACCTGTAAAAAAAGAAAAGAAAAGTTCAAAGATTATTACTGAAAAGTATGTTGTACTTTGAGTTGCTGCAGCTTCTTTATTCAAACTACAGTTTATCCACCTAAGCAAGGTTTGTATAGGAGTTTGTATATCATACCAGTGAAGCTCATAACTTCCCACAATTGAAAAAAAACCCCATTCCTGTAATTTCCTTGCAGAAAAAAATAAAAATCTAAGACTAAAAAGCCTAATTATAATAAATTGAAAAGGCTTTCTGCAGAAGCTAGTGGCAGTGATTTGCATAAATTCTCATTAAGGTGAATAATATATTTTCTTCAGGACCCATTAAACAAGCTTTAATCAGTGGAGCTTGGAAAACATCACTGTGAAACTTCAGTTTAGAAGTCATTATACAGCATCTAAAATAAGTCCTGAGAAATTACAAAAATGTATCTGAGAGACATCAACATCCTTCAGACAGTAAGAAGCCATGTAATAAATAATAAGAGGAAGAGTTGGATTGTTGTTGCTGGTTTTAAGTTAATTCCATGAAGACAAAATATGCCTGGTTGGGAGGAAACCCTATGTCACCAGGACGGTGGGGTGTCTTACTGCAGAGAGGTATCTGCAGACTCCTTTTTCTGTTAATTTAAGAATGAATTGGCAGGTGCCAATTCATGTGCCACAGTAGTTACTATCTCTGCTCTGTGCAGTAGACACCTTCCTTCCTCTCTCTCTCCCCCCCTCTGTCTTTCCCTCTCTTTCTTCAGCTAAGCAGAACTGGCCACTAAAACTTATTTATGTATGTACACTGTGCTGCTGGAATAACCTAAATGTGTTTTTATATTTTTATCCACTGTTCATGGTTAATTCTGATGCAGTCTTTCAAATCACAGATTCTAATTGGTTTGATGCATTGCCTTTACCATGTGTTTAATGAACAATTTCCCTTTCTGAGTTAGTCTCTTTGGTGATAGGAACTGTACAAAGTTCAGTTTATAGCAACCATCCTTTTTCTTCCTTTAGTAGTCTTGTGAGTGCTAGAAAAGGTGGAGTGACAGAATTCAGAGTTTCTGCAGTTCTTGGCAATGCTTTCCTCTCGATCTGTTCAATGCCAAAAAGAAAAGAGCACTTAAATTCTATAAATACATAATAATTATGTTTAATTGATTTTAAGTGATATTATTGGTGAGAAGTGCTTCATTTAGTTGCACTGGATTTCTTCTTTGAGACTTAGTAAGCAGTCCTGCTAAAGAAAAGGGCAGAAAAGCATGAGCCAAATTTACAGCTTTAGATGTTAGCATTGAATCAACTTTCTAAAGCAGTAGTTCCCAAATTACAGTGTACATATATACACACTCACATAATATATGACTCAGTTCAAAGTGGTACGTGGCCAGGCTGGATTTGGTACCACTGGATTTGGTACCTGCCAATGTTTATTGTGGTACCTGGCCAAACAAAAAAGGAAAAAAGCATACAAATTGGGTCCCTTTCTTAGAAAAATTTGCTTATTTTCTGCCCTTTTATGTTTGTTGTGTAAAATACAGAGATGGGGTTCTGGATGATTAGGTGCTCATGAGTTGTAGTAACTTTCTTCTCCTTATCTACAAGAATCTGACACTTCATATGTTTGAGTGACTGCTTTTCTAGTAAAAAGGATTCCCACTGGCAAGCAGATATACTGATAAATATAGCTTTTGTCTTATGTTTACTAGCAGGTTTGAATCATATTTTCCACTGCTCATCATCAGCAATAGCATTTTTTCCTTGTGAATTTGTCTGTTTGGGAGAGCACAACTGTAGATAGAAATAGGATAAACTGGTGTTTCTTTGTAATATGGAACCCCTCCTCTATTAATAAATAAATAGTTTGAAGCTTCTGAATGAAAATGTAATTCATGATCCCTTTTGCAGCTATGGAGCCAGGATTTAGAAATTGGTTGTTTATTTATTTAGTAGTAGCATGTCTTTAAGGCTATTGGCAAATGCCAGTTATTTATAAATTTTTAAATCAGAATTTGATTCAATGTCCCCAAGTCATTGTGGTACTTATGGTTATGAGTTAGCTGTTGCGGCTTCTTTCTGTGACCCTGGGGAAGAAAGTGAAAAAGGCATCCTTTAGTTTTTTTACAGTATGGAGATCTGGAGTGCTTTCTTTGTCTTCTGATAATTGTCACCATTATTTCTCATTTTATTATATTGGACAGTTCATGTTTTAGTTGCAGTGTATACAGTTCTTCTGGCTTTGCAACGGCACTTAAGTCCTTTATCGTATTATTGCAATTAATCTGCATCTGAAGTGTTGTGTGATTCATCTGTAGAGAAAAATATATGTCAAAATACCTCTAGATAACTCTCAGTTTTGATCTCTTTCCTCCCCACCCCTTGTTTCAATTTTCATCTTGTTTAAAGACCTAGCATCCTGCAGCCTGGCCTAGGTTAAGATTCTGCTGAACAGTTCCTTTAAATACTATGGGAGGTCTCTAAGTGATGGGTGGCCCAAAATCCAAAGTCATCGTTCTATTCAAATAAACACACAAAGTAAAGTATGTGCAAGACCTTTAACTCTTACAGGAGCTTGGCCATATGCCATACTTCTGACTTAATGGAATTGCAGACTTCAGGGTTGCCTGGGGCCACAACCACAAATAAGCATATATATTTCTGAGGTCATTGGAACCAATTTTATTATTTTCATAGCTATTGGAAATAAGTCACCTGGCTTGATTTATACGTGAGATTGCAGAATATCAGCCCACAGAAGTGACCTTTAATTTAAATCTTTCATTTCTTTTGTTGGCCTGTAACATTAAAATTACAGCAGCCAGCATATCTAGAAATACTATTTTATCTTTCTCAATAGTTGATGGATAAGCTATCTCTACAGGTTTGGGATTCAGGTTGGGTGTCTTCATGTGAAATCATCCTTAGAATTACCACTGCTCTGATTCCCAATTAGACTCGTTCAGTTTCCAAGTATGGGACTTCAAACTTGCAGAAAGTTGGAAAACGTCATGAGTTTCTTGGGCTTCCTGTTTGACTCCCGGGACCTGCCATGAGAATATGCCTGGAACTGCCTCTGTTACCTCCCTGATTTCTACAGCCTTTTATCCTACAAGGCTAAATTTTAGAAGCAGCTAGAGGGGTCGATGAAGTTGATTTGAATGAGACAGGTATGGCTTATTACATAGAAGATCCAGGTGAACTTTTCTAGAATAGTTGGATGGCAATATATTAGTATCTCTTCAGATTTCATCAAATCAACATGGCAGTCTGCACTGAAAGCTAAAAGGCAATGTAGCCTTAGTGCTACCTTGTTTTAGTGGAGAGCTATGTGGGTTAGTCCCAAGGGCAACTTCCTCTTGGCCTTCGATATACGACTTGAACTTGGATATAGCAACTATACGTCATAATTCACTTCTCAATGTCTTTCTGTGTACTGCAACATATTACGACTCTAGGAAATTTATGTTGCATATACACATCATATTATTGCAAACAACTAATTTCCTGTGGAGAGAAATAAATTTTGAAATCCCAATAACTTTGTAGCAAGATCAATACAGAGCCCCAGAAAGAGAAGCAAGTCTGGTAGAGCAGAAACTGCTCATTCCTTATGTTACTCTAGGTTGGTTTTATTATGCAGAAATAAATGCATCCTGCTGTTTTATATGCTCTGGCAAACTATAATGTTCTTCATTAAACTTTCAGTGGCTTGTAATGCAATGGGAGACAGCAAAGAGGCAGTGTGAACCCTCAAGAGGCAACCTTCCTTAGCTTTGTAGGTAGTAGATATGCATTGTAGTTTGTGTAGAGATTCAAGGGGGGTTGTTGCTCTTTTGAAAAAGTAAAGAGCTGCAATTCTCTCTTTTGACTGTTATAGAGGAAATATGTGTAGATCTCTAGTGGAAAACAGACTCTGTTCAGTTATATGCTCCTTTAAAGTTCGTCTGCAAAGCAGTTTGTGTGGCTGCAGTGGGTTTTGTTTCGTTTTCTTTGCTTGTTTTTGGTTTTGTTTTGATTGTGAGCCTGGGTTGCCAGCAATATTTGTCTGGTGCATTCTTGAAGTGTGTGTGTGTGTGTGTGTGTGTGTGTATATGTTGTCACCTCTAGACAGCTAGACGCAGTACCATTTTTATATGTATTTTTTCTCATTATTCTGGTGTTTGTGGGTGCATCTCAGATATCAGGACGTGTATCTCTTTCTCTCCAAGATGAATTTTTGTAATTCTTCCATTCTTATATGAGAAGCTGAAGTATTTGAAGAGCATGCATTAGCCTTGTCAACCAATGCAATGATACAGAACCCACAGCTCTTTTTGGAGTCTGGAAGTGCTGACTAGCCTCTGCAGGCAATCTCTTCTCTGGTTCTTTTAGATAATTGCCATTCCACTGTGTTACATGTGTTTTTCTTAATCCACCCAAGAACTTTTTCTTTCTTTTTTTTTTTTTAATTGTTTGAGGTCTCTTTGTATTTGGCTTTCAACCAGTCCTGTTTGTTTGAATAGAGAAAGCAACATTATCACCTTGTCATGGTACTGTCCATTAACAGTTCCATAATTTTGAGAGATAACTTATAACTTCCTTGTTAATAAAATATTACACATGAATTGTGTTTCCGACAAACCATTTCAGTGTTTGCCGTAGACTATTAAAAGACGAAAACTGTTCTTTTTTAAACTTTCAGTAATTTTATAAAGCTTTGTGTTCTCTTCTATAAACTTTCTTCTCTAGGTCTCTTTAGGCAGAACATATTGCTGTCATTGTCAGGGGGCCAGAGTTATGAAGTACCATAACCTTTTCTGGCACTCTGGTTCCTCAGCTACCACAAAAAATGCAATCCTCTGGTGTGCTGCTGTTGTCAAGGATGGTTGGACTTCAGTGTTGCACTGGGAAGCTAAACCTAGCAGTTAGCTATTGGCTCAGTCTTTCAGTAGATCTCCAGAAAGACTTTTGTTTTTCTGAATAGTACTTCTTAGGGAAGCTAAACCTGCTGGCGTGGAGGAGAAGGTTAGTTTATAGCACTCAAATCACTAGTGGAAAAAAGTGCAAGCGGAAGGCTGGCTCCAAATTCAGTTACTGCTGAGGGAAAAAGAAAAGACGTCAGACATGAGAGGTGATGGCATTTTGGTTTGTTAAAAGCATTGTCCAACTGATTGTGTTAGGGCAGTAATTAAAATGGGTTTGGATGATACAGATAGTAAATGAAAGGGAGCATTTTCACTTCCTCTGTAGCTTTTGACATGAAAAGAAGGTAGGATAGGACTAATGTGAAAGTGGCTGTAGTGGAAGTTTTTAAGCCGTGTGTTAATATGTATCATGGATTGTTATCAAATTTGCCTGTTGGCTGAACTTTATTTTGGATTGATTTTTTGTATTTGTACTTCTTGCTCTGATTGACTGTGGTTTCCATGCCTGTTGTAGGAAAAGATGAAAATGAAGAACCTCTGATTTTTAATAAACAAAGGTAATTGAAACTACGTACGATAAATCCACTTTAGACTATCTGGTCTGAGTGTGCCATTGCTGTTATGTAGCTAATTGAAATTATATATATCAACCAGTTGGCTAGCATGGAATTAGAGAGACTTGGAAATCCAGCACTGTTCCGGTTCAACGCTAGTTTCTTTTTGTAGTTCAGCTTAATTTTATGTAGCTGCAATGTTACAGTCACACGACCACCGAATAGTTGAGGTTGGAAGGCACCTCTGGAGATCATCTAGTCCACCCCCTCTGCTCAAGATGGGTCACCTAGAGCACCTTGCCCAGGACCATGTCCAGACAGCTTTTGAGTATGTCCAAGGATGGAGGCTCCACAACCTCTCTGGGCAACCTGTTCCAGTGCTCTGTCACCCCCACAGTAAAGAAGTTTTTCCTTATGTTCAGATGGAGCTTACTGCATTTCAGTTTGTACCCATTTCCTCTCATCCTGTCACTGGGTGCCACTGAAAAGCGTCTGGCCTTGTCCTCTTTATACTTTCTCTTCAGATATTTAAACACATTGATAAGATCCCCTCTCAGTCTTCTCCAGGCTAAACAGTCCCAGCTCTCTCAGCCTTTCCTCATATGAGAGATCCTCCAGTCCCCTAATCATCTTAGTAGCCCTCCAGTGGACTCTCTCCAGTAGCTCCATGTTTCTCTTGTATTGGGGAGCCCAGAACTGGACACACTACTCCAGATGCCACCTCACCAGGGCTGAGTAGAGAGGGAGGATCACCTCCCTCGACCTGCTGGCAATGCTGTTCCTAATGCACCCCAGGATACCGTTGGCTGTCTTGGCCACAAGGGCACATTGCTGGCTTATGGTCAACTTGTTGTCCACCAGGACTCTCAGGTGGTCCTCTGCAGAGCTGCTTTCCAGCAGGGCAGCCCCCAACCTGTCCTGGTGCATGGGGTTATTCCTCCCTAGGTGCAGGACCCTGCATTTGCCTTTGTTGAACTTCATGAGGTTCCTCTCCACCCAACTCTCCAGCCTGTCCAGGTCCCTCTGAATGGCAACACAGCCCTCTGGTGCATCAGCCACTCCTCCCAGTTTTGTATCATCAGCAAACTTGCTGAGGGTGCACTCTGTCCCTTCATCCAGGTCACTGGTGAATAAGTTGAACAAGACTGGACCCAGTACTGACCCCTGGGGAACACCGCTAGCTACAGGCGTCCAAGTAGACTCTGCGCTGCTGATCACAACCCTCTGAGCTCTGCCATTCAGCCAGGCAGGAAAGCTGATGTGGTACATGATTCTGGTTATGGTTATTTCAGTTTACCTGTGTTTCTTTCTGAGATCCTGCTTATTGCCAGCCTCCTAATAGCTGCTATAAAAGGTAGAAAGGAATGTTCTTTTTGTTGTTTTGTTCTTATGCTTGGAAATTTAAAAAAGTCTACTGAAAGGCTAAAAGCTTATGCCAATTGCAGTTGATTATAAAATCATGCTGGTTTCAGTGACATAAATTGGAGGTTATTCCAATGTTAATGTGGATTAACGCTAATGTAGCAGAAATCAGACTTTGATCCTGTATGTTCTGATAACATAATTCGACTAATCTGTCATTTCCTGACTTTTTAGCTCCATCTTTGACAGCACCCAGTAAAGTCCGTTGGAGTATGCTTGGTTTAGACTTAAATGTAATGGTGACTATAAAGCCCGTAATTTCTTTTACAGAATAATTGTGATTAGTCCTTTTGATGTCATTTCCAAGCTGTTGCCTACTGTTAGGGCATTATTAACCAAAGAACCAAGAGGAAAAAAAGTTTGTTTTAAACATTTGCTCTAGTTTTCCATTTCTACTGTTCTCTCACAATTACTGTGGCCTGCCACAGAGCTTGGTTTACTCTAATGGATCTCTGTATCTGAATAGGGTGTTGAGACACAAAGATGAAGCAAATCAGTAAAACCCATTTTACCCTTTTTCAGTGGGATCAATACCCGCCAAATGGGTGGGTGCCAGCTTGCCCTATTAAACTATATTTGTGAAGGGCATCCCACAGTGCTCCTGTTGAGAAGTTGCAGAGCTGGAAAGAACATAGTTCATTCATCCAAGATGATGTTAAACAGTCACTCTATTCACTAGAAGTCATTACACATCTTTGTGGGATCAAATATTGGTTTTAATTATCTGGTTGGTTTTATTTTTTGGTAGAACTTAGTCTTCATGAAAATTGGTTCCGACAGAGCTCTGTAGCAAGTTCTGCTCTTTCTGCTCAAAGGAGAGCTTCCAGGAATTTGTCTGACATGTCTGTAGAAAGGCCTGAGGATAAAGTTCAACTCCAGTCCGTCACAAATCCTTTTTAGCCAGATTTTGGCCCGTGTGTATACTGTAAGAATTTTGCTTATTGGGCATCTTATTTTGAGAGGGGAAAATGCTGCACTGTTTTTCAGTGTGGAAGCATCTGAAAAAAAGATGCTTCAAATATTTTGGTAGTGCATAACTGGTAAGCTATCATCATGGAGAAATGTAAACCTCAGGTTTTATCTTAAAATATATTTTAGCATTTCTTGCTACTTACTCCATAAAGTTAAACTTGTTTTGTTTTGTGTTTCTTTTTTTTTTCCCCTCCTTTTTTCCCCCCTGCTTGGACTGTTCCACTGAAATAGGAGTATGTCATCTTTGATTTGTGTGTATAGTTGGACTTTGGAGCTGACTCAACATAAATCAGAGTTTTAATCCTCAAGGATTTGCCCTTTTAATCCTCCTTTGCCCTCCGTTATCTTGCTATGAACAGTGCTATGATCACAATTGCCTGTGACTTTGAATAGGAGAAGTTAGTAAACTGGATTATGAAGATGGTGATGAATAAATTTTAAAGACCAGTGGCATGTGCTTGGCTCATTAGACTGGACGGATTTTAAGAAGGAAATTCTTTAAACATTCTGTTTTTCACTTCCACTTTATATGTATTTGGAAGTTTCTAGTGTTTTAAGTTTAATATATTTATGTGGGCAGTCTTTAATGTACGTAACTGGGCAACTTTTGAGAGCAGTTAAACTAAAAATGGACAACGTTACAAGAAAAAGATACCCTAGAGTTCTAGGTTCTTCCCCTACAAATCATCTTTTAAGCCTGTAATATACCCTTTGGTGCCTTGACAAATGGTTATAAGTGGAGGGCCTACTTGGCCCTTCTAAATGGAAAATGCTTTTTCTGCACATAATTAAAAATGCATTATAAAAATCTGGTAGCATGATAGTCTTTGGATAGGAAAAGGAATGAGGGGAGGAGAAAACAAAATGGTTGTTTTTATACATACTTTTCTGCACAAAATTATTTTTGCAATTTTACACACATATAGAGAACCAGTTCAGCCTATGAAACTTGGACTTAACTAAGCTTGACTTCCAATTTGTGAGCTTAGGACAATGCAAATACTTGTGTTAGGTTTTAAGTGGGATGGGGAAATTTGTCATTTCATTACACTGTTACATCTTTTGTTGTTTGCTTTCTCCCTGCACTTTGTTCTCTGTTGGTCATTTTAGAGGTGCAAATACTGTGTTCCCAATTGGGGCTGAGCAGCAGGAGGAGCGAGGAGGTGACCACTCAGTGGTGGTCATGAGGCACCTTGCCAGCCTGCATCTCAGGGGAGGGCAATCGGGGTGTGTGTCGCAACACTGGTTGTATGTGTCCGTCTCAAGCTGGGGCTGAAGGCGAGGAGGAAGAGACTTTTGCTGAGAGAGGAGCATTTTGGGTGGACACAAATTGCACAGCTGATTTTTAGTGTTGAGGGGCGTGGGTCTGGCAGCTCTGTTGATAAGAGAACGAGAGCTAGGTTGGGTTTGACCACTGTTTGAGTTGATTGTTGCTCTGAAAAATGCTGATGTCACCAATGATAGTTGGGCTTGGGGTTGTTCCCTTTTTTTTTTTTTTTTAATAAGGACAAGTTCTAAAGCTAGTATAAGGTTTAAATTCGTCTCCACGCATATGTATGCACCAAGTTTTTTTTACTAAGTAGAATTAAAATAACACGTTTCAGTTAAACTAGTGAAACTTTGAGTGTAGGACCAGGGCCTGGTTTATGAAAGTTTTTTTGGGTGCATAAATAAAAGGCTAGAGGAAAGGAACCTATACAAAGTAACAGGCCACTGTTCTTTATCTCCCCCAAAAGGATAAAAAGGAGAGTGTCTGCATGTTTGTTGTGGTTCAGAAGTTTTTCCTGTAGTGGTTATTTCTATATTTGTATGTGTACATGTTCCTGAGTATCCTATTTAATGTTCACTGACTAAAAATAAAAATCAGAGTGCCGCCTAAAAACCCTTTCAGGCTTTAAATATGGAGTGCATCTATTTCAGAAACAGAGGTATGTGTTTAGGCATAATTCCATACAATCTCACTGAACTTTTTGAAACTGTTAGATCAAAAAATTGAAATAAATGATTTGAATGGAAAAAATGTATAAAAAAAAAATTAGTTACTGATCTTTCTTTCTCAAGATAGCTTGCCACGTACTGGAAAGAACAGAGAAGTGGATGGTTATGAGACTGATGCATGACTGATAAAGCTCTAATCTATACTGGTACAGGATGTGTGCCTTGTTTCTCAGACAATGTGCTTAAAATGTGCATGTTTTGGAAACACTTTATGAATATTCAGTCGGCGGCTTGTCAAAGGAGAGTAGTTTCTCTCCTTTGTCCATCCTATTAATATAGTTCCATCCTATCAATCTTGTTGAGAGATTAGGTTTCTTCTTTGACTACTGCATTCCCAAGCCTTAAAACATCTATACTTTTCTTCAGAGATAATTGTACTGTTGTGAGTTGCTGTATGGTGAAATGGTAAAAATTATTTATGTTTTATTTTTTCGAAGGAAAGTGGGGGAAGAGAAACAGTGTAATGCCATGTTCTGCTGTGGAACAGTAAATCTAATAAGGCCTGCTGGGCCCACTTTTATCATCTAAAATAGATTTGAAAAGGGCAGTAGAGGTTCCAGCTATGAATTCTGACCATGTTTCAGAAGCTGGTATTACATTTATGTATAAAAAAATAAATAAATCATGAGTCATTGCCAAACCACTGCTTGGCCTGAAGAATATTTGTAAAGAATGGCTGCACTTTATATCAGGTAAATACTAAATATCTTGAAGTCTCAGCTGAACAGAATTACGTGTTTTATGGTGTAGTAGGGAGAGAAGCTAGCTTAGGAACCAGCTGTGAGAGAAGCACAAAGGATTTTCTGGCCTAAGACTTTTTCCCTTAAAGGTTTCTTATAGATCTACTGTCTATACTGTGGCAAAGAAACTTGGGGAAAAGACAAGAAGGCAGGAGCTGTTCTTCTCCCTTTATTTTTACCTGCTTTCTCCTGAGATAACGCTGGCAGTATCAGATTGTTCAGCATCAGAAGATATTGAGTACTTCTCTTACTCCCTTTCAGCATTTTTTAACCTGTCTGAATAATCAAGTACTGCTGTGCCAGACAGTCAGTCCTAATTAGGGTTTCACATTTCACATAGTCCCTTTTTCAGTGGGTGTTACGTTAGGCTGAAGAGGCAATGAGGCACTGAGAGGGAATGAGACACAGTGACGCTTAACATTAAGGCAAGATTTCTTCTGCATATGAGGATGTATGTAGAAATGAAAAGACTTATCGTATGGGGGAAGAGATAGAAAGGCTGCAGTCTTCACAATTAGGTCTTGAAATGTTTATATTCCATGAGGAAAAGACTTTTAGGCCATCTTAACTTTCTTGTAACCAGAATGTTTTGAACCTTCAGTTCCTCAGTTTTTGAAGCTCTTTTAGTCAGTAAGAGAATCAATGCTTGCAGCATCCTTTGGTGTAGTTAAGGCAGCGCCCAGCAGTACTGTGTTTTATCCAACTCCTGCCGCTACATCGGGGTGCAGAATAGCACCGTGAATCTGGAGTCCCAAAGTTACTGAAACCTAGAAACTTGCAGTTAATGGACTGCTGAATCCCAACCTAGTGGTAGAAGTCCTCAAACCACATGTGCGTGAATTGTGCATGGCAGTCATTTTTACTAGTTTATCTCATTGGATGTCTTTTTTTTTTTTTTTTCCCCCCCCCATTGCCTTCTGCAAATTTATGTTGCTTATTGTAAAAGATTAATTCCTTCCAAAGACATTCCAGAATTTAGAAAATCTAGAAAGTCTGTGTCTCTTTATACTGTGATATAAGACTATAACCTTTCTCTGTGGTTGTTTTTGTTGTTTTCTGTTCTGTTTTGGTTCTCTGTGTCTTTGCTTTTGTCAGCAGTTGCAAGCATGCGAGAGCACAGTATTGTCCTCTCACCCATGCAAACTTCCATTCTGCTGAGATTGAATTTAGGGACCAGTAGTGTTTTATGAGTACAGTTGCTTACAGTCCTGTTACCTGCAGTTTCTGTTTGTCCTGTCACTAAACGTAAGGTGGCTATGGAATTACTGTTACTGGACCATAGTAGTCCAAAATCTACCGATAATATTACTGTTCATTTATATCTTCTCTCGAGGCCCTACGCTAACTGCATATCCAATTAATAGCTTTCACTAGCTGCTATATGAGACAAAAATAATGACAAAAACATACTGATATTATCTTCCATGTATGAGCTTTGAGCTTGATGTATTCAAATCTTTCTGTACAGTCAGAAAAGGAGTAAACTACAGGTGGAAGTTTACTAGGCACTATTTTACTCCAGCTTTAGTTCCCTTTTGTGATGCTAGGTTTTTCTTTAATTGGTTTAAAATATGACTTGAATGTAGGTGTTTTTCTTCAAGCTGTTTGAAGTGGTATAGTCCTATTCTCAGAGCCTAACCAGCAACTCAGGTTCCTATACATCAAGAGACTTGGACCTTGTATTTCCCAGCTGAAATCATCTGAGTTTTTGGCTGTTCCGTATAGATTCACCTAAGAAAATTGTTTCTTAAGAGATACTGAAAGCTGCAACTTGCAACCACAAGGATGCACAGAAATTGGTCTCCTGCAGATGTCCCTAGTTGATATTCAATATAGATGTATATTTTTTGAAGTGGCATGGATATAATTTTACAGCTTGCTGGATCTGTAGATAAAATCCACTTTCAGAACTGTTGAGAGGGAATGAACTTTAATACATAACATGTAAAATATAATTGCTGCCAGAAATCTACAACAATGATAAGTAGTTCCCTTGAGTTTATAATTAAACTTCTAAATGAATGAGTTTTCACGTACTGATGCTGATTAGTTAAGACGTTTTTATGTACAGCGTAGTTCTGCTGTCCTCCTGCCCCCTCCCCCCAAATACAGAGTATATCTACATTGTAGTCTGGGAACAAGTATGAGAAATGTTGCAGGTATGACAAACTCTATCATTTGCTTGCTTTCTGACTACACACCTGGCAAACAGCCTGTATTTTGGAGGTAGCTCAGGAGTAGGCTCAGCTGCTGAATATATTCTGGGGGTGTGAAGCTGTTTGTGCTCCCAAAAGTAGTCTCTGGCAGTGTTTTCAGGCCCGTCTATACAGGTAATGTATAATCTCGTAAGCATCCTTGGGAAGGCCCGTTAAGATGACCTATAGAAATACTTGAGGGTGCTTTTCTATTGCTATTTATGGAAAAGGAGTAAATGATAAATACTCCAAAATGATCTTAAGGGAAACCAATGAGGAATGTCCAAATAGAGACCTACCAGTCCATCACTGCCTATCTATTTTATGTGAGACAGGGTTGGGCAGTAGCTTCCTGTGTGTACGTTTGGGAGTTCTCCTTTTGCTTAAAAATATGTTCTCTACTTCAAATGCTGATGTTCATTTTCAGCATATGGGGATCATTAGCAATATTCAAGCTGGACATATGGCTTAATGCGTTAAATCACTTTAGAATGTTGCATCTGTTTTTTTACCCTGGTGTTAACACCTGGATCAGTTTAGCACTAGTGCAGAAGTTTAAGACACATATAGCTGTTAATTTTAAAAACATCTGGGGTTTTTTTTTTGTATGTATGCATGTGTATGTGCCTGTGTGAACTGCTGGAACTTCTGCATTATTTAAGTTTGATGAAAAAGTCTTACTTGGGCTCAAGGTGTGCACTGACCTAGGCAAATAAGAATTTTATAGCAGGAGACAAAAGGATTCTTTTAAGTAGACAAGCAACTGTTTTGCCATTACAGCTTTTGTCTTTCTTCAGACTTCCATTTTTTAAAGTATTGATAGCTGACTGTGATTCTTTTTTCTCCTCTCAAACTGATCCATTTGTGGTACACTGAATAAGACATCCCACCCTCCTGGGATGTGTGAAATGGGCAGGCATTAAAAATTGAAGAAAGCAAGTTCCCTAACCGAGTCTGCAAACCTTATCTGAGGCTGCTTGAAAGTAAAAATGCCAATTGTGTTGGAGCTTTGAAAAATGACTTTCCCTTGTGACCTGCTGCCTTTTAGTGAGAGCAGAGTTTACAGCTCTTTTTAAGAGTGATGAGTGCAGTTGGAGTGTTTCTCTTGTTGTGCCCATTAGCAAGATTGGACTAATCTTCAGGATGTAACCTGAAGGTAAACTGTGAGTGAAAGAGAAGGAGAAGACAGGGCTAATAAGGCATTTTGTAGTTTCCTTTATCCCAGAGTCTTTCTTGAAGCCAGCAATTAATATTATTTTCTATCTGTGGAGAACCCAGATTGCTACGCGTGCAGGAGGCATTATAAAGAACATGTCAGCACCTTCCAGGGTGTTAAGAACTGCTTTTAAAATTGCTGTTGGAATCAGCTACTGAGCATCAATACTGTAGCAGAGTTAACTGCTTGATAATTTAGTAATTAAAGAAAAATGCTTTTATTAGTACCTCTGTGAATTGATTCTTTCTTTTTCTAGGGGAATAAATTAATACACTTGATGCTAATCAGGGATACATAGTTGTTAGGATGGGAGTCAGCACAGATACCTTGATTTGTTTTGGGATCTTAGTCCAGCACTGAAGACCTTTAGATGTTGCAGTTTTCCTTGCTCTCCAAGGACTTTGAAGTAGCAATTCCTAGAAGCCTTTTTTGGCCCATACAGCAATTCTTTTCTGCAGTGAAGGTTGTTTTTTCTTTGAGATTTTTTTTTTTGGCTGCTTTCCTCAGCTGCTCCCGCTTGCAAGGCAGGGTAGGAGAGCTGCTGCACTCTGCTTGTCCAAGGGCAAATCTGCCTGAGTGGGATGGGAGCTGCCACCAGCATGCTGGGTGGATTCAGAGTGGTGCCTTGTCCCCAGGTAATGGGCAGGTTCCCTAGCAGGCTTGCTTGCCGGGGAACACCTCGTTATGTGAAGCTAAAATCCAGAGGTGCCCTCTCACTTAACTGTGCTGCTCAGAGGGCTCTGCGTGGTTGGGAATCAGGTCATCCGATTGCATGGTGCATTTGCATGGGTTTGATTCCTGTATTTTGACACTTTCTTAAACTAGAAGTGTTAAGATGCTGGCTGGTACCCAGAGTCTGCACTGTCTGCACTTTTTTCCCATGAAGCGCAGGACAGAAAGTTACCAACAATTCAGTAGTATTTGCTTTTATACTTTTATTAAATACGAAATTCATATTTCTCTCCCTTCCAGTGAGCAAACATCTCATTGCTTGTTCTCCTGATTGATGCTGTTAGATAGCCGAGTTGGGGATGCAGATCGGCACCATCCAGCTGGGTATTTGTGGGCTGGACTCAGCCCCCAAACGTCTTTTGCTGGGCTCATGCTGCTGATGTCCGTGGCAATGTCATCAGACAGCATTGCTGAAACCTTTCCACTCTTAACTTTGAGAGCAAAATGGCATAGAGCTGCCTGGATCTGATATTGCAGGTGTTTGTATGAAAAACTATATTTCTGCATCCTTTTGTGCAGTGAAACCTAATGTTGGCCAAGTCTGTTTTTTATTAAATTTTCTAATGTGAAACAGAGTAGTAGCTGAACATTAACAAGCAGCCTATGTGAGACTTTTTCTTTGCTGCAGGACATCTAGCTGTGTGTCTCTTGTATTAGATTTTTTCTAATATCCCAGAACACTAACAAAACTCCTATTTTTCACTTTCAAACATTTAAGAAAAAAATATTGAAAGAAGTTAAACTTTATTTCAAATCATGATTCGTAGAGAACACAACATTCAATATGACTGGACCATTAGGTGAGCTAGAACTAGCGGTTTCTATATTTTTCATGCTGACTGACAGGCATTAGAATCTGTTATCTTTACATGCATGAGAAACTGCTTAAATTTCAGAAGTTTCAGCTGAATTCTGTACCTAAACACTGGGTAATCAATACTATATCTTCAAGGCTTGCGCTTGAATTTTTCTCCATATGAACAGGACTAAACAGCAAAGGATCAAGGCTACACCAAGTTCATTGCTAAGGCTGTAAATAAAATTTGATTGCATTCATGCCTTCAGAATGTACAATAGGTTCCTTTACGATTTTGAGGAAAGCAGTTTACTTCTGGTGGAGAAGAGACCAAGTAAGAGACTATGTGCTGCATGAAAATGATTCATGTGGTCGCTGTTCACTTGTGGTGGAGATGGTTGGTCTGTTCTCTTAAGAATTGTAGCAGTGTAGTGTGGAGTTGTTTTATACATGTATACTGACAGCTATAGGATTTTTTTTTTTTAAGTGGTTGCATGGCTTCAAGTATTGGAAATGGCTATGTTTGCAAAAGATATAATAAAACCTACAATTTCCTGGGAATAACGTGTATATCATTGAGTCTCAGTAGCAGAGCATTCTGCCTCGGGGAGGGCAGTTGCAGTGGCAGTATTACTGCCACTTATTTCCTTAGTACTTCTGCCCAAGAAAAAAGAAGGAAACACTTTTGCAATTCAAGGTTTCAGCTCTAAATTACTACATCTAATAGCCATTTTTAGCTATGCTCATCGTTCGGAGTTTGTGCTCTTAACAATTTGTGTTTTTCCCAGAGAAAGGGCTCTTTCTAGCGTAACACCTGCTTTATTCTTCCTGAATTCCTGATTTTCTTATAGTGGTTCTTAGAGTGATACTACAAACTGAAATCACAGAGGACTTAAATGTCAGGAAAGGACTGCACTGAAGGACAAGATAAATAATATGAGAACAAAGATCTTGTTTTCTTCCAATGTTCTTTTTTGGCTGTACTAAAATGAGAAAAATGTGTGGGGTTGGGAAAACAAACATAAGCAACCTGATCCACTGCATAAGCAGAACTCAAAATGAAAATTCTCAAGTATTCTAGAAGGCATCGTCAGATCTTTAAAAGATTTAAGCTGACCTGTTCATAACCCCCCATATGCGCAGAGACAAAAGGACATGCCGAGAGGAAGCACGTCTGAAAGCATTACAGCGATGTGCTTTAGACAATGGAAATGCTGAGCTGTGTGGTATTTAGGGTATTTGCATGAAGATCCTGTGGCATAGCATGTCCGCATTTGAGTGTTTTTCTTTAAAGAACATAACAATATTCCTGAAATTAATGACATAAAAATTGGAATTTAGATAAAGATTCCAAAGGATTTGTTTCACTGGGGACAAGAGTTGGCAGGGGGACTGTAGAGTACGAATTTGACCAGTGAGTTTCAAATGCTGGTCTGAGTTTCACACCATTTTTCCTCTTTATCTGAATTAAAGTGTTAACTATGCAGAGATTTTTTGGGTGGAGAGACAGAGGGAATGAGTAAAGAATTAGATATAAATCTTCCCTTTTTTTATTTATTTCATATTTTTAATAGTAGAGTCTTGAACTGGTTGGACTCCTAAGTACCCTGGTAGCAGTAAATGCTAAACGAATTAAGCTTGGTAATTGTTACTCTTAAATATAACGTTGGCCATGAAAGCAAGTTGTTAATTAAATTCTAGTCATCTTTTTGAGCTGTGCAGGTCTCTCACCTTCTCCCACAGCATGAATTTTAAATGCAAATGATTGGATTTGTACAATAAGCCATTTCACAAACATTATAGTGGACAGCTTTTCCCTGTGCTGAATTAGACATGGAGATTGCTAACGGCTGGCACCCAGTCCTTGCCAGGGTAGTTGGAAATAAGCTGTCTGAAAAGTGCAGCATTTTTTTTCCCCCCAATAAAGCTGACACAGAATGGAATTCATAATCTGATGTGACCTAAAAATGTTTTCTTCTGAATTGTAAATGTAAGAAATTTAAAGCAAAGGTGTCTTTTCATCTGTAAAATATTCTGCTGTCTGCCTCCAATAAGGTGTTAATGGAGGATGTTGTCTGTCAAAATGTGTATGAGAAAGTTGTGGGAGTGCCCCACACAGCACCAGAGATTTGCACGTTCCTACTGACTTTCTGTATTTATTGTTCATCTGTGTCAGTGAGATTCATTCCAACATCTAAATTAAAATTTCAGTATAAAAGGCCAGTTGGGGTTTTAGTTCTGAATTACTGGAGGATCAGTTGTTTCAACAATAATGTTTGTCAGTTTTTCATATTTCTTTTACGTTTTAATTATAACTCATCAGATCTTAACTGATTACTTACGGGTTAGACTCAGGCGAATGTCACTGAAGGGTGTTTTAGTTTAATGGAACCAGCGTAACATCTGTTTCTAATGTTTTAAAAGCCAATTTATATGGAAATTTGCTTTAGTAAAAAGTCAATAATACACACTCTTCTAATACCTCCTGTTAAAAAAAAAAAAAAAAAAAAAAAAAAAAAAAAAGAACTTGAATTAAAACAGTATCAAAACAATGCCATTCTTTCTTCTTGTAGCAATGTGATTGTATTTTGACAGCCTTTCATTTGCATCCTTTTCCTTTGGTTGAAATGAAGTTTTCGTTTGTCTTTCGCAGTCGAGCTATCAAGACGAACCAGGATCTTCTGCCAGAGACGCCGTGGACCCATATATTCTACAATGACTTTTGGGGGACTCTTCTCACCCACAGCGGGAGCCACAAGTCGTACAGACCGCTCTGCACGCTCTCCTTCCGCATTAACCATGCCCTCGGGGGCATGGACCCGTGGGGCTACCACCTGGTGAACGTCCTGCTCCACGCTGCGGTCACAGGCCTTTTCACAAACTTCTCCAGGATCCTGTTCGGGGACGGGTACTGGACCTTGATAGCCGGCCTGCTGTTTGCATCTCACCCGATCCATACTGAGGCGGTAGCGGGGATCGTAGGGAGGGCGGACGTGGGAGCCTGCCTCTTTTTCCTGCTTTCCCTGATGTGTTACGTGAAGCACTGCTCCACGAGGAGTTCCTCAGCAAGTACCTGGGGCTGGATCTTGGGGACGGGACTGTGCGCTGGGTGCAGCATGCTGTGGAAGGAGCAAGGGGTGACTGTGCTGGCAATTTCAGCGGTGTACGACATCTTCGTATTTCATCGGCTGAAAATGCACCAGATCATTCCTGCTTTATGCAAGGTAAGTCTCCTTTTCTTTCCCATAAACTATTTGTACAGCACCAATCACTATTAAACAGGTGCTAAATGAGTTTTCAAGTGGCACGATAATTCGTAGCAGTTTAGTCAGCTCTGAAAAATAAGCACAGATGTCTAATACTGAAAGTATGTTTAAAGCGGTTTAGTAAGGGGTTTTACATTGTTTAAACAAAATGTAGCTATTACCCATTGCTATTGCTTTACGCTGGGGATGTATTTCTTTCAATTACTTTCTTTGCTTCCAGCAGCCCCCTCCTCATTCTGTTTACCATCAAGCACTAGATATCTGCCTGCCTTCTGCAACGAATTCATTCATGCCCTTATCCTCTTGTATCTTGCACACTCAGCTTAGTGCGGTCGGGCATGCAAGTGCAGCAGCAGCAGCAGCTATCATCTGCGGGCTCCCTGAGGCAAAGGTAGAGCTCTTACTGCTCTGGTTTCATAGAGCTGCATGGGACCTGAATGCAAGTCTTTGGCATATCTGTGTTTTTTCTTGCCCTAGTAGGAGCTGTGGCTCAAATGTGTTACTGCCTTACCAAAAGAACTTCTGCTCAGGAACAAAAAAGTGAAACAAACAAACAAGCAAAAAACCCCACCAAATCCATGGCCCTCCCCTACGTGCAGACCTCATGAATTTTGGTAGTATCCAGAGACCCCAGCTGAAATCAAGACTTAATTACTTCAGTTGCTGTACAAACGAGTAAGCTGAGAATGTGTCATTTTATTTTCAGAGGAATGGTTTTCTGTCAGAAAAATGCTGACTTAAAAAAAGGAAAATGCTTCATGGGGACATATCAGTTTTGTCACATTTTTCAGTGAGACATTACCAGGAAAAGCAATAAAACAAAATAAGGATTTTCAACCTACATCAATCACAGTGATTTTAAAATTTGCCTATCCTGGAAACTTTGATTCCTCACCCTAATTCAAGACAAAAAGAGATTCTATATTTTGGTGGTGTGTAAAGAAGAGATAATTTCTGCTTGCAGAGTATAGAATACATAGCTGTAATATACAACAAAAATAGGAAAGTCAAAAAAGCAAGTACATCTCTGGTAGTTTTGTGATAAACTGCTGTGAGATGTTGATTTAGTTATCATGCCCTTTTCTGACAAAACTAAGCATATTAAAGGAAATAATCCCTTCTTGTGTTATGTTTACACATTGTATTTGAGTATATAAGACCTCTTTCGAATGCCAGTGGCCAAATACAGTGAATATGTTAAATCGTGCACCTAATGCTGAGCAGGAACAAACAGTAAACGAATCATGTGAAAAATAAAACGTGCATATGTAACAAACAGCAAGTTTTATTCTGGAAGATATAGGCTGAGATTTTGCGAAGTGCCTCAAGGAGTTTGGTTCATAACTCAAATGTTACCCTATGCTGAAGAATGAATGAGTGGTAAAACATTTCATTCATATTGTGCATGTTAAGTTCTGAATTCCTTGTATATGACTTCATAGGAAATCTAGATTAATGTTCCTCATAGTCTTTCCTCATTGCAGTGTGCTTTTGAAGACTAAGATACAGTCTTAGAACTAGCAAGGTTGTTTTGTTTCTGTGGATTTGCTTTTTTTTCAGAGAACGCTCATTTGTCAAAAGGAAAAGTTTTGCACAAATTTCTGAGAATTTCCATGAGGAAAGTGGGGTTTTTTTGGCCTTCCCCCCCCCCCCCCCCTTCAGGGTCAGAGTATAATTGGTCCAGGAGAGACCAAAGTGACAAAGGTGGAATACAAGTTTCCATATCTTAATTTATCAGACACAGTGCCTCTCTTCCCAGGTCTTAGGACTCTAAATTAAATCTAGACACCTGTTTTGGATTTTTTTTTCCCCTCAAGACAGAGAAAAACATCCTGATGCAGGACATGTCTGATGCAGGGCAGCAAACTAGTGTCAATACCTCAATTTTTTTCATCTATAATAATAGAAATAATTCTGTATTTTGTAGATTAGAAAACTTTGAGGAGATTAGACACTAGCTGGCGAGATGCTTATAGGGAGGGACTCAAATAAAGAATATTGCAGATATTTTGCTTGATATGCCAGAAATGCATTTCCTAATTATCAGATCTGTTAAGGTGCGCTTTCCTTCATCTGCTAAGGCTGAGTGCTGCTAATCAAGCACCAGCTTGATGCTAAGGAAGCTTCTCTTCAGTCGTTTACAGGGGTGAGGAGCTAAGCTGGGTGCGTTGTTTAAAAAGTATCTTCAGTGAGGCTTATTTTTCCCTTTCTGAAGCTTGACAGAAATCATTCACAAATGACATAAGTTTTTATAAAAACATATTGTCCTGCAGGGCTTATGATGCCACAAATATCTTCATTGACCTTGTACATTATGATAAGTATTTCTCTTTGAGTACTTGTCTGTACTTTTGTACTCCAGCGTTGCATGGATTCTACCTTCAGTGTTGCTGATCTCTTTTTCCCAAGCACTTTGTAACAATAATGACCACAAGTGAAATAAATAAAGGCAAAATGACTTAAACAGGACCAAAGATAGCACTTTAAAAGCAAATTAAAGCAAATGCTTCAGCCGTCTGAAAAGCTTTACTCTTTATGATGAGAACAGTTTAAGGCCATAAAAGCATCATTGCGATTTAGTCCCCCCCCCCCCCAAAAAAAAAGAAACCCGACAGCAGTTACATAAAATACTGCTCAGAGAAGGATCACATTAGTGAGATTGTCTCTGGCCTGCTCCATCAAAAAACCTGGCAGTTATTTTGGGGAGATGCTATTTAGTTGACATAGCTGGATACTTTGACAATGGCCAATGCACTTGGAGTTGAGATGTGGGTTTTGATTGTAGTGTTTCTGACCAGTGTTTCACAAGTCCTGGGCATGAAGGCAATTAGATGCTGCTCTGTTGATTTGACGTTACTTTCGATTTATTCTCACATAATTTCAAGGTGATTATACTCTAAGATTGGTGTGTGTGTATAGAGAGTGAAATCCTTCCTCTGTTGAAATCATTAGCAAGAGCCAGGGCCAAGTTTTCTTCCTGAATGCTTTGTTTTTAGTTTCATTCTTTGTGTTTACAGGTACAAAGAAAAGGGCAAGTTTATTGAAACTTCATATATAAAAAAGGCAAAGAATAAAAATCCAGAGTATGCAGTTATCAGATTAATTTTTTACAGCTTGTAGAAATAAAGCATGGACTGCAGAAAACAAAAATGAGGAAAGCTTTCAGCTCCAGATCTCTTTGGGATTTTTGGGTGTTGCCTTTTGCTTGCTGCTGCTTTGGCCTTAAACATGTCCCTGGGAAAAACTGAAAAAGCCTCTCTTCCTAAAACAAGCTGTGAAATTTCCTCATGCAAACAGAAACAATGGTTGCTGAAGAGTTGTATTTTTTTCTTTGATATTGTTGTGTACACCTTTTGCTTGAAAAGACATCCCTGCGCTGCAGATTGCGTGAGACCAAGATAGTGCTATCTCTCTTAATCTACAGACAAGTCGGTCTGCTGTGTGAACAACTGGCTTGAGCATTTATAAACTGGAGTATGGTTTAAAAAAAACACAAAATAACAACAAAAATCTAATTTCAGGACTGTTGTGTAAGATCTCTGGACAGTTGGGAAGAATTGCATCAATCTGCTTGTTCTGATATTTGTGTTTTGTACTTTCCCAATGTAAACACAGGGGATGAAGATGACAGGAGGGGAGGAAAAAAAAAAAAAAAAAGATACTGAGAAGGGCAGCCCAGAAAAAGTTACGGCCTTTTGTAGTTCTTTTGAGGGGAAAATGTAGAATGGAGCCAAGGAAGAAAAGAAAGTAATTTTGAGATGGTTAGTTTAAATCCGTACTAAATAAATACGTGGTAACAATATAAAATTGAACCCAGAACAAATGGTACGGCACTGTATCTCTGTAATGGAATTTTAGGAAGGGGCTACACCTTTCAATCCACCTAACCCTCAAATAGCCTTAATGGTGTAGCAACAGCCAAGCCTTCAGTTGAGCTGACGCAGCCTGTGCTGCAAACTGGAACAGAGCAGGTAAACAACAAGAACATCCCCCCAAACCTTTAGAAATCAAGAAATAGCCCACATATTTTGTTTTAAGAGCTATTTTAAACTGGAATCAATTCAGTTGTATCCCATTCTCATTGCTGCCCTGCAAACAGCTATACTGGCAAATACTAAGAGGAGAGCAAATTGAGGTGCAGGGGCAGAAGTAAGGAACTTAAAGAGGTTTTTGGGGGAGCAGGTGGGAAAGGATTTGGGCTGGCTTTTGGCCAGGCTATGGCTTTAGGCTCCTGCAAGCCTTTTGAGCTGGGGGACCTGAGACCCAATTAATTACATATGAAGAGCAGTAAAACCACTGACCTTCTTCAGGCTGGTCAGTGAGGATGAGCTGGTAAAAGCAACCTTAAAAATGCTCCAGCAGATGTGGAGCTGGCACTGGATTGACATGCCTGGGTTTTTCCATTTTCTTTCTTATCTTTGAGCCAAGTGTCAAATAAATGTGAAACAGTGACTGCAACACAAGACTAATAGCTCTTTGCTGGGCTCACGCCTGTTATTATGGTGAGTCCTGCTTTGTCACATCCAGCACGTGACAACGTCCTGTTGTGATTCCAGTAGAATAGCAGGGCTTCTAAACCAGGCAGCTGCAAAGCAGGGCCACCAGCAGAGCGGATGAATATTCCCCCTTATTTAGAAGCCATTCTTAATGCACTTTAAAAAACACATGTATTATAGTGCTCTGTTAAACTATCCAGCTCTTTCCTCTGTCATCTACATATCGGTTATTCAGTAGAACTTGGCTGCTAATTTTTTTCCTTTTGCCAACTCTTGTTGTATCCCTGTCTGCCTCTGATGCTAACATGCCGGCTGGCAAAGATGTCAGTCTGAACCCAGTTTAATTTGGTTAGTTCTGTTTTATACCGTCTGACTCACTTTCTAAACGCACTCTGAGTATGTATTCACTGTCTTTAAATCAGCGTATTTTGATGGAAATGTATTTATTAGTCATAAGTGAGTTGTTTGAAGTGAGAGCAATCAAAGAAGAAAAGCGTCTCTGTATTGGGGCAGAGCATTCCTTATGGAAGAAAGCTGAGCTTTTGTTTGATTTCCAGCATTTTTAGACTTTAAGTCTTTTCCACCCTAAGTTGCATAGAAGGTATGCAGATTGATTGAGTTGTCATGTTTCGTATGTATCAAATGATCTACGTGTCAGCAGCTAGGCCTGCACAAATTAAACCACCAGAAGTTTAGGGGTGGGAGGGGGGACCCTGAATATGAGAGAGATCTGTGATGAAGTTTGTAGTTATGGAAACAATGCAAATTCAGAGGGCTAATTCTTTTGTACTTGTAATCCCCAGCCTGAAAGCAGAGCCATTAATCAACTTTGCAGTGTACAGTCTTCTGTCCAATTAGTAGTACAAAGCTAATACAGATCCTACTGTGTTGCCCTTTTTTCCTCTCCTGTGGTTTTTTTTCCTCATCATTGTTTTTTAAGGGGAATGGAGCTGGACAACATTAGCAGCTAGAAAGATAGGGCAAATGCATTTAAAAATCTTTTTTAATATAATGGTAATGATAAAATTTTTATTGCTCTGTGTTTCATGTGGACCAACTGCCTTACAGAAATAACTAAACCAGATGTATGCCCCGTTCATGTTCCACTGCTGCAGTATGGTAACGTTTTACCGGATCAACATATTGTTAGTACAGGGGGTTTGTTATACTGAAGTAAGGAAACCTCTCTTTTCCCATCACTTATTTGATTAAAATCCCCCTGGGAGGTCTGTCTCACACATGGAATTAGTTAGTGGTATCTATAGCTTAACGTGAACCACAAATTGGATTGCAGGATGCATTATCTAACCTTCTGTGCTATTATAACAGTGTTGGTTTTGTGAAAAGAAATTTTATTGGAGGGCTATATTTTATTTAAGGTAATGATGTAAATGTGGGGCCTCCATGGATGACATGGTCAACCACTAAACCAAGTTTTATAAAACACTACTTTCGTTTATGGCCCGGAGCAATCTTAGTTGTGGGTGATTTGTATGATTCCCGCTCAAAAGGGGGCTTTCTGTGCATTAGATAAAGCTACTGATTTTTGAGAACACTCTAGACTTGAATTACGCCACTTTTCGCATTCTTTACTCATTGAAGTAGCTACTTCTAGAACTATTGTGCTTCGGGAAGCAGTTGCAAAATAGAAGGCTCCTTCTGATTTTTAACTTGCAAGTTTATTTTCCTCTTCTGAGCACCTTTAAAGCCTTAGCGATGCAGAGGGCTGGTCTTGCTGGTTTTTCACCTCTTCTGCCTCTCTCTGCAAGTTTTGTCATTTTGCAGCAGTGTTTTATCTTTGCTTAAAATCTAGCTTGATGGTATATTTTCTGCAGTCTAAAGAATTTAATTCCTTAGATTCACGACCCACAGGCCGGGATCTTTTGGGAGGTCCCTTTGGTAGGCTGCTGTTACTTCTCTCAAACATTTGAATGTTTATGGTCCAGTCCTAGTCCTGTGTCTTCAAAACGCAGTGTTTAGGCCATTGGGGCAGCGTCCGTTCCCTTGCAGGGCTGACATCGTGCCTTGACTCGGATATTTAGTAAGCATGCTTTTCTGCAAGGTTACATTTGTCCCAGTTAAAAATAATAAATAACTTACAGCTTCAAAACATGACCTGACCTCTTGCAGGTTCATTTTGCCTGACAAAAGCCACGTACTGAAGCGCATGAAGCCATTAAGCGTTGTTATTCTGTGGGCGCCATAACCTTTTGTGTTTCCAGAGCTGGACAAAAGATGTGGCACGCCGTCGTCAGCTGGGGCTTTGTTCCCCGCCGTGAGCTCTCATCTGTGGTGGCCAGCTGGGGGTTCATTTTCCTGGCAGCAATGAGCCCCGACAAAACCGTGGAAGTGCCGAGAGGGCTGTGCCAGCACATCCATTGCCGGTGTTTCTGGAGGAGCCGTCCCGACGTGTTGCTCCTCGCCCCGCTGGAGAGCAGCAGCGGGAGGCCTCCGCTGTCCTGACCGTCCGCCCCCTCCTGCCCGCAGCAGACCCTTCCTGGACAAAAGCAGCTTTTTGCAGTTTGCTCCTTTTGTGATGATTTCAAGCAGCTCCTACTGCTGCTTCCTGTAGTTCCCACAGCTCCTCGCTGCTTTTCCTTTTGATTCTAAAATAAGAAAAGCGAGATTGGCCTCCGCTATCTTCTGTGTCAGAGGTATCGATGTCCTGCGGCTCCCTGTGATGGCAGTGGAGCTGTGCCGAATTGGACGTCAATACGTATAAATAGCCATTGTTTCCTGGAAATACTCGCATGTGGTTGCTTAAACCACTGAAACAGATCACGTGCGACAGTAACACAGCATCCTGAGGCAATTTTAGCAAAAGCTGTGCTTGTCTGTGTTTTTTTTTTTTTTTTTTTTTTTTAATAAGGAACCTTAAGCTATCTTGTTGAAGTCACTGGCTTAAAATGGATTATATTTTAATAATGTATTTTCTGGAATTGCTTCTAAGATCTGCATTACTTTTGTCTCCCTGCTTTGAGCTCTACAATAATATTTTGGAGACTGTTTTTGAGAGATGCTCTCTGGCAAGAAGAAAAAGGGACTGGCCTAAATAAACTAATACATAAAGCAAAAAAAAAAAAAAAGAAAAAAGAAAAAAAAAAAGAAAAAAAAAAGAAAAAAAAAGAGAGAGAGAAACCTTTTAATATTAGAGAGGCTGAGAAGAATGAAGAACCTGCAATTTAGCCAAGAGGTTAGTTTGCTGGAGAAAGGTTATCACACTCTTCAGTCTTACAAGAGATTTATACCGCGTGTGCTAACATGCAGAGGATGCAGTGTTCCTCCACTCTTCCCCCTTGGCTTAAAAGGGATCTCTTTGGAGGCACAGAGTGCCAAAGCTTTCAGGCGCTTTGCACAGTTGGTACTAGCACTTATGCTTCATTCTGAGGTTACATGCCAATTACTAACATCAAGAACAGTGTGACTTTTTCCAGGGTGTTGTTCAACTATAGGGTATTGGTGGACTTGCTACTTGCCGGTTTTTTAAACTGATGTCAATAATATTAATCTGATAATGTTGCTCTCTTGGCTTTTAATGCTTTCAAAATATTTAACAAATGAAGAAAAGCACCAAACTTACCTTATCATTGGACACCTGTGTTTCTGAACATTAAGACTATTTGCAGGTGTTGGTTACTGTTCATTGTATTGAATACTGTAGTTCCCTAATGAAAAAAAGCTTTGTAAACTTTGTATTTCGCTAACAGTTGGCAATTTTCTTGTGTAAAATATCTGTGTTTAAAGAGCAGTTAAATTTCGTGCTTCTCTGGAGGGATGGTCAATCTGTTAAGTGCTGTATGAGAAGGAGACCTGGGTACCTGTGAACTTGGAGGGATAGGAAGTGCATGCAGCTTTGGTCTGTCTTCAGTTTTGCATTTGTTCATGAGCTAAAAAGCCCCTTCACCCTTTTTCATCTATCTCTGCTTCTCCCAGAAGTCAATTCTCTTGGCATAGGCCATAAAATGAGAAAAACAATGTAAGCCACCACTCATTTTTAGTACTGTAATGAGTGAAATGTATCCCGGTGTAATTTCCTTTATGTAGATTTATTTCAGGTGTTGTGCATTTCTGTTTAAACCTGTTTTGGGGTCTTGGCTAAAATACGTATTTATGATCTTTTATTCATCAAGGATGTATCCCTTGTTAAATGCCAGACAAAGTTCTGCCATTTTATACCTGTGCCTTGCATACAAATCATCAAACATGTGCTTTACGTTAGCCTCCTAATGTCACATGTAGGCACCTAAATGTCCTGATTTGATGAAGCAGTGCATGTTTATGTCTTCTGACAGGCTTCAGGGAATGAGCCCATTGCACTGGGTAGATGCTAGCTAAATAGCAAGCTGGCTATCAGCTTGCTGCAGTCAGGGCAACTGCTAATAGCAGTAGAAGAGGAAAAATGTAAGTCAAAGTCAGGATCAAATCCATAATATGCGAGGGAGCAGGTGCTGCTTCAGGGAGGTTCATCAGAGAGTCCTGATTTCTGCCTTGCCTCCGGATAGCGTGTTACAGCGCCCTGGGTAGAGGGGAGGCTGCCTGGAGTGTCTGAAAATCGGCCTCCTGAGTTTTGGGCTGTGGACCCCTAAGTTCAGGACAGTGGCATTTGGGGAGTTTTGCCTATGTCAGTTTGAGAATTATGTTCCCAGGGAGAGCTGTCTCCCGGAGGCCTGCCTAAGTCTGGGCTGGTCCGCTCCGCGGGCTCAGATCCTGTGCCTGGGAGAGCAAACCTCGAGCCAACACGGAGATCGTCCTGTTGGTACTGTGCTTAATTCTGAATTTCTTTGCTTGACCTCATTTTTATTTAAAATATAGTGATTTAATGATTGCATACACACTTTTTCCAAACTAGCTGATGCTAAATGTTGAACTATATAGACAGTTATAATACTGAAAATGAGGAAAATACGTGCGTATTAGACTTGCAGGGAACCAGCTAGTTGTGATAGAAGGCAGCAAACCTCTTCTGGCATCTTTACTGGAGGAGCAGAATGATATTTTGTACATAAGCCTGTATTTATTTTCCAGCTGCAATGTAGATTAAGTAGGAGGAAGGAAGAAGTTGGGCTTGCAGTCTTGTAGCTGACTTTATGGGTCAGTTGGTAGGAGGTAAATTTCTAGCCTCACTAACCTTGAATGTCCCTTAGAAAAGAATCCCTTGATGCTGTGGATAGTCTGCGTTAAGAGGAGGGGAAAAACAAAATATTTTTTGTTCCTAAGTAACTGAAAATGCATGTGGGGAAATTATGTTAAAATTGCCCAGAAGCTTTTGGGGGAAAGGAGAGAGAATTTGTTTACTTTGTGCTCTTAAATGTCAGGTAGAACATATGTACGTTTTTATGATCAAAATGGTAAGACTTTGAGTAGATTTGACTGGGTTATGCAAAAGTTGATGCTTCTCTGACATTTAATCACCAAAATCTTATTTTTCTCCTTAACAATAAAATATGCAAATAAATTCACATAGAAACAAACTCTTTAAAGTGAGTGTAAAGGCATATTGAGTTAATAAAGGCAATGAGAGGGGAGGGGAAAAGAGGGGAGAATTGTATCAAGTCTCTGTAAATTCTTTCTTTCCCAGAAAACGGGACTTTTGGGGGTTATGAATAAATTTTTTGCATGTTTTAGTCTGCATGTTTTAAAAGTATCCTGGGCTGCTTGTATGGCTGTAGAGCACAGTGAAGTTTGCATCAACAGCCATGTTTATTTAGCAGGGACTGTAAGATTACAGTTTATATTTAAAATATACATTTATTATAGTTCTGTCTCTTATATGGAAAATTTTCTCCTTAAGAGACATTATTGGAAGTGGCAAAACCACCACCACAAAATAGCTCTCAAGAGTTTTAAAATAGAAGCATTGCCAATTTTTGTAAGTTTAGTTCTTGCTTGTTTGGACTACTTTATATGCAACATTTTTGGCTTCTTGTAATTTGAAATCTGGGGAAACTAAGCATTAGCAATTTTTGTGGAAGGAGGTTTTTTGTTGCCTTTTTTCTTTGTTTTGTTTTTTGTTCTTTTTGTTTTAAACAGTAATATAATGCTACTTCTGAGCTGTTAGCCAAGACCTTAACTTTTTGTGAGTGGTTCTAGTTGAGAAGATAGATTAATTATGGAACCAGATGTTTTTGATGCAATCCTGTTTATTTACAAGGAAAGTCCCAAGTATCATTTCTTGAAAAACAGAAGTATCAAACTGTGCATCTTTATGCCAGTTCTAAACTTCTTTCCAGCTCCAGCTGGAGCTTTCCAGAGTTCCCTCTCACATTTTCATCAGGGCAAAGTTACCTGCATTATGTGTATTTTTACTCTGCTTCCTTTGCACTGAGTTCTCTGATCTTTTTCTGTATTCTCTGATGCACACACATATGTGTATGCACTCTCCCTCATATGCAAAATCATTGCAAGAACCACCCCTCTGTCTGTGCACCTTTTGTTCTGGTAGTGACATCTTTCCTTGGAAGAAGAAATCAGTGGATTATTTTGGTCAAGTTCCATAAAAGAGCTTAGTAGTAAGAAACCATTATCTCAAGTTGGATCTGTTCTGTAGTGGCACCGTAATGATGATGGTATAATGTAGAAATATCTAAGCTAGCTAACCCTAGGGACTTTGGTGCAGACTGCAAAAACTGGTTTAAGAGCAAAGTAAGTAGGTGGGTTCCTTGGCTGCATTTCTGTTTCCTGGCCGCTAGTAGCGTATGGAGTTTAAAGCTAGCTAGAAGTATAGTTATACACTGCTCATGATTTGACCTGGGTACTTGAGCCCTCTTCTCATCAGGAAACCCTATAGTCAAATTGGCTCAGTCAGGACATCATCTCAGGCATTCCAACATCAGAAGAAAGGGTTAAAAAGCAGGAGGTAATCGTTAAGTTTTGCCTTCTGTTTTGTAAACCTATAGGTTAAGCATTTTCAAAATTTCATCCCTAATCCTGAAGTTGGAGGGAGGGGGATCCTTACCTGATTTTACAGTACTGTCAGACAAACTGTGATTTGGCTGCAGTTGTCTCAGATTAGCTGATATGAAAACAGTCCTACCTTTTACCTGCAGTTCAACATCAGGCTTTATATGGAAACCAAATTCAAATAAATGAGAGAAAGAAAAACCAAAAAACAAGTGATCTATGAAGTCACCTATGTTCATGATTTAATTATTGTTTTGGCAGCTCAGTGTTGACATGTTTTGAAGATGTGTAATCTCTAAATGCTATGTTCCTTTTAAATCCCTCATTTTTCAGTTTAGAAAAATGTTTTCACTTCATCACAGGTAGATAGATCATGATATATACCATATTGTGTTAGAACTAGACCCTCGCGAATAGGTATTTCTACCTTGAAGTTGCCCTGCTAATCATAAGGTGTGTTGTTAGCAATCTGTGCTCGTGTAGTAGCAAAAAGGTTGATGCGTCCTTGCTGTCTGAAGTCAGTCTCCAAGGCTCTGCCATACCCAGATGGCTCCTCTGCGCTCTGATAGTTTGATGATAACCCCTGCCATCAGGTGAAATAATGAAGATACAGGTGTCAGTGTAGCTTCTTCACTAATATCTGCCTTGTTTGTACTTGTGAATGTGAATCTGTTTCCAGGAAGCAAGAAGTATATGAATGTAACTGCTACATGGGATAGATCTCACTCTCAGTTATAGCTTGGTTTCTGACCATGAATAAAGTCAATCTGAAAGGA
This sequence comes from Dromaius novaehollandiae, assembly GCF_036370855.1. Lineage (NCBI taxonomy): Eukaryota > Metazoa > Chordata > Aves > Casuariiformes > Dromaiidae > Dromaius > Dromaius novaehollandiae. The sequence goes on from NC_088098.1 coordinate 42,088,803, forward strand.
AAAGTATTCTGAATCAGCAGTGATTTAGTAAATTCATTAATGAAGACAGTGTTCTTTGACACAGTTCTTAATAGTCAGTGTTTTTAGCTTCAGGTCCCTGCCAGTTCTCTGCCTCCTGAAGTCTAGGTCTTCAGACTAGCTGCCTGAAGTGTAAAGGAGAAAGGGAGAAATGAGGAATGATGACCCCCCCCCCCCCCCAAAAAAAAAAAAAAAAAAAAAAAAAGAATCCCTTTATATTGTTTGAAAAGCTAGCTGAGTGTATGATATGGAAGCCAAAATTTGGGAATCTATCCAAACCAACCATTGCTATATTAATCAACAGAGCTGCACTTATCAGCCAGAGGCTGCAGAACCTGTCTGCTATCCTTATCCTGTGCAGTGTTTGTATGTTTTCTTATAACTTTTGGCAGACTAGGGAAAACTGAAATTTTCTGAAATCTTACTTGATATGTGACCTTGCATTCTATGGCACTTGGTGGTTAGCAACCAACATACTGCCTCACTGGGATAATAAATTCTTGTTTTAATACAGTTATTTGTTTTACTTGTAGTGTAGCAGACAGCTCTGAACCCTCAGGGAAAGCTTCTTAAGTCAGTCTGTCTGTCAGACAGTCTGCTCTGCTGCTTCATCCTCTGGGCTTGGTTACAATATTTTGATTAAATGTTACATTACTGTGATACGCAAGCCATTCAAAATGTTCAGATTTGGTTAAAAAGGCATAGTTTAAAAATAAAATACATGTGTGAAAGTTCACTACAGGATTAACCTTTTTGTATGTCCCCAAACCATCCTGCTCTACATCAGCAGACTTCTACTTCCAAGCCTGTTTACTTGAGGATGGGCTGCAAAATAGTTCATAAATTTTGGCCCGTCAAAAGTCCTAAAAGTGCTTTTCGAAATAACATATATTTGCATCTGGAATCATAACATAGCTTAAGTTTTTGTTGAATCCTTCCAGGAAACTCAATTTCCTGTATGTTAAAGCAAAAATGTAGATTGTGTTTTCTATTATTTTGTCTGTTGATACTGTTGATGGCTGTGGATGGTACCAGTATTGGTTGGTTTAATAGAAGCTGCCGTTAATTATACGCTTAGGCTGTTACGGGGCAACAGGATTTGTACATAGGAGATAGTGATGCTCTTCCTGTCTGTGAAGACAGTTTGAAATTTAGGTCTGATATGACAAATGCCAAACTTTTTCCCTTTTTTTTTTTTTTGGCCTGAACAAAAGTGTTCACAAGATTACATGAGTTCTTAGTCAAGATTTGCATCACAGAGTACACTTTCATCACTGTTTGACTGTGTTTTCTTGGTGTGTAGGTCAAGAATGACTGGGCCTGAAGGGGGAGTAACCAGAGAATGGTAAAAGTGACCTGAAAAATTTAGGAGGCTGATCAAACAAGATTTAAACTGTTAAAGCATTGGTAAGAAGGCTCTTTGTTTTCCAAGAAGATAATGCATGGTTTCCAAAGCTGGTCTGCAACAAAGTTCTCCCCGGACTTTTCAAGTTATAGGAGGCACCGGAGAAGGAGAAACCTGACTGTATCTTAGGTAGCTTTCTCCTTTCATACAGACAGCAAATCTGTCGTTTGTCTGAAACTATTATATCCCTGGATGCGGGGGGAAGAATCAGCTGTAGGAAATACAAGTAAATAAATTCTGGATGTGTACCCACAACTACTTCAAATAGGACATGCTGATGCAGTTGTTGCCTGCACTATACTTTGGTTAATCAGTTTCCATATTAAATATGGAATACATTGGGAGCCTACTAGACACCAAGAATTTTCCATCTGAAGTCAACAGGAGCAATAGACTTTAAAGCATTATTGTTTCTACTAGATTGCACTTTCTCTCTGAGACCTGGGACTGGGATGCTTATTTTACATATGCCTTAATCTGGGAGCTGTTAGATTAGGTTTTTAAGTTTTTTGTTTTGTTTTGTTCTTTCTTCTCCCTCCAAAGCTGTGATATCTTTAAAAGCAGGCATAGAAAATTATTTGGATGGAAATTGTTTTGAAATGCTTGATGCAATGCCAAAATGCATATCGCTGAATCACTGCTAATCTGCCTTGACCTACTTCGATGTCCTTGACAGGCAGTTCAGGTTTGATATGTTGCAGAAGACAACACAAGGTCTTCGCAGGGCTGCTTAAATATGATAGAGAAGATTGTGTGAGTGATTGGGAATCCCAGGGTCATGAAGCATGGTCTTGTGCCTGAGTAAAAAGATATCTTCTCATGAAGTTAAGAAAAACAGTATTACTTTTGTAAAAGGGAAATAAAAGAATACTTGGACAGATAAGGCTTTGAGAAGAAACCCTACGGCAGTGAAAAGCAGAATGATTTAATGGTTGACAAAGAATTAGTCAAGTGAGAAGGGCTCTTAACAACATAGGAAGGGGAAGACTTTTTTTTAGAGACAATGAGGAGGCACTGAAATGGATAGAAAAAAAAGGGGGGGGATGCAGACTTCATCACTAAAATCAGTTTCTAAGAAGAGTAATACAATTTGAGCAACTGGGCCAAAGAACAACATATTTCAGTTTAATCCTAATTTTTGTTTAGAAAGACTGTAAAGCAAAATGAGAGGATGAAGAGAATCTTTTGGAATGCAATAAGAAAAACATGAGTTTGGAACGTTATTGAACATCGAGTTCAGAATTTTTTAACTGCAGCTCAGATTTTACTGTATTAATATCCCAGTGAGTAGAGGGCATAGTATTCAGGGAGGAACGTGTATGCATTTGTATTCTGATGTGCATTCATTTAGTAAGCAGCCCAGGCACTGTGCTGGTAGTGAATTTTTGAAAGGATGGTGATTCATTTTACCTAGAAATTCTTCTAAATTATAACTGTAAATGATTGGGTTAAATACCCCCAAATTCTTTTCAGTAGTTTCCAAAGTTTGTTGTCTGAATTTCAGATCCTGCACTTTTAATATATTTCTTAGCATCTCAGTTTTTCTCTAAAAATAATTCATAGTGGTTTTGTTAAAAATTTTACCACATGGATGAAAACCTGGCTAGGTGACTGGTAAACCAGAGGAATAAGTGACTTATATTATAAAAGTCACAAGTAGCTGGGATCTCAGAGGCTTATATTTGGATCCGTACTATTTCATGTTTTTGTAAATGTTTTTGAGCGTCTGTTAAAGCACTAAAAAATTTACAGAGGATTTTGAAATTAAAGGCCTGGAGTACACCCACAAGTGAAAAGAGATGATGGGAGTGGTAGCTCTCAAACTAACAAAGATAATCTTTGGAGGTCATTTGAAACACTTACAGGTAACTAAGAAATATCTATTTAGTATCCTGTTGTCCTTTTATTACAACAGAGAATCGGAAAAGGAGTGTTTTTTTTGGTTTTGGCCTACTAAACTCAGCCCGCTGTGCCTCTTCGTACCTTGCCCATCTGCTCCATGCTGTAGGTTGCCAAGCATTTCCCTATTAGCCGCTCGGTTGTGCACCGGCATTCATTTGGAACTGGGACCGAAACGTAATGATGTGGAATTTCAAAGGGTCTTTAAGAGATTATAGTGGCTTTGTTTGTAAGAAATGATAATTTAAAACTAATGATCACAGATGTTCCTTCAGGTAAAAGAAATAATCACCGTACCTAAAGCGGGAGACCTAACCTAGGAGCCTTGTCCTTCCTATCTTAAGTGAATTTTCCGTTGACCTCTTTAATATTGCTGCCTTACACTATTAACTAAGCATTATTTTTTTGCAAAGAATACGATTGGGATTGATTTAGAGAGGGTTTAGAGTCCTGTAATTTATGATGAATTATGTAACCGTTTAGGAACTACTGCCTAAAATGGATTAGAAACGTGGATATGAAAATTTGTTTGGAAAAAAAAAAATTGCCAGGAAATACAGTATAATGTGCCATGTGAAGAAATTGTGAGGGGTGGTATTATAAAACTACAAACCAGATGTTAAGAGAGGGATAATCTGAAGAGGCTAATTATGAAAGAGTGTCCCAGCGTATCTTCCTAAAGCTGATGAGTGTCAGGGAATTCAACCTGAATGTCTGTGTGCTATAGTAGGGGTAGGAGAGAGCCTACCACGTAGGTTCTGTGGGCTAAGTCATTCTGCCATAAGGTGAAAAGGTAGTTATTCCTTGCTGTATAACTTTTTTGAAATTTGTAAGCCAAAACATTTTCAGAACTCTCTCCCCATAATTATGGATAAAAAACAAAAACCCAGAGCAGCAGAAACTCTCAGGGGCTAGATGCTTTGATTTTTTTTTTTTTTTTTAATATGGAAAGACAGAAAAGAAAAGTATGTGTGTCCAGCCTAAAGATGACTGAGTTCACTGTTAATGTACAAATAATTAAATAATAGAAATAGAATAGTTGAAGGATTCTTTTTTTCTATGCTCTCCAGCAGAGATTGAGCCTCAGAGTTTTGCTACATTTCTTTCTTCACAGTGAATTCTCTGATGTCTATAGGCCTTGTTTTCCCCTTTATATTTTATCAAAAGCAACATGCACTATAGAAATGTAAATCTTAAGAACAGAGAGGGGAAAATACCAGTTGGCTGCAATAAGCTGATTGTTAAAAGACAAGTCAGTAAAGACTCTGTCATAGCCACATGGCAGATCTGGCCAAGATCTGGATAAAGATCTGGTCTTTCCTTCAGCTGGCTTCTGCAGAATAGCGCCTTGCTTTAGAAGACTGATGACGTATACACCAAATCTAGACACAGTATACTTTACATGTACAAACATAATAACTTTGCCTTAGAAGGTTTCCTTTTGGTAAAAACCAAAACCAGTTACTCTCCTGTGAGCTCTGTAGTATCCCAAAGGTTCATTTAAAATAACAAAACGGTTCATTATTGCTTTAATGTAATTGGTGATATCCTAAAGATGAAAATTTTAAAGTGCTATCTGAATATATAGCCTTTTATATTCCAGCAAGGAAAAAAAGTAGCCAAAAACTTGTTGAATACGAAAGACCTAATTGTCCCTGCATCTCTTTGAACAAGTTAAATAGATCCTTTCTCAGGGAGACTGAGGGTGGTGTGCATGCATGTGTTGTCTGGTCTCCCAGGCTAGTAGAAATTTCTTACCATGAAGGATTTTAAAATTCATTTGATCAATCTTAATTTTTTTTGTCACTTACTGTTTAGCTAAATCTTAAACAGCAACTGATTAGAAAGCCTAGACATCTGAGCGACACCAGATTTTTAGAGTTTCTGGGATAAGCTGATGAGCTTACAGCGTGTTTTAGCATTTTACTATGTGTCTCTGGAAAAGGCCAACCTCTCAGAAGGTTGTGTTGTCATGTCCCTCTCCTGCCAAGTAAATCCCCGTAAAAATATACATGTGTGAGGCACCAGGAATTCCTCACTTCCTCCACCCGTCAAACCTAAAAGGGAAACTATCATTCCTCCAAATTGGTAAATGCTATTTTTACAGAAAGATGAAGCCCTTTGCCTTCTGTTTTATGACCTGCTTGTACAATGCCACCGAAAACCAAACCTGTCGGTCTGAAGGTAACACACCACTAATGAAAGCCGATCAGTCAGTGTATTTATAGCGGAGTCCTCGGACCCCTGGGTGCTTTTCAGTTATTAAGCGACAGTAAAGCTAGTCGAGATCCCCATCACTAAGATGGCTTAGGAAAAAGCCAGTGCGAAAAGATAAGTTGTAAGCTGACAGTCTTAGCATCATATCTGAAGCGGCACAGGCGCCTGCTCATGGAGCGTTGCAGGCAGGAGCTGGCCAAGTGCGGCGTTGGGGGTCCCCGGTAGGGTCGCGGCTGTGGCGCGGGGTGGGCACAGCAGGGGCATATGCTGGGCTGGACTAAGGCTCACGTTTTGGGGCTTGCTGTTAGGTTGCAGTTGTGTTTTTAGGTGGCTGGAGTACAACGCAGGAATTTGAAGCGGTGAGGAAAGAATCCTGCAGTAACGTCTGCATGGATGTTGTAGCTAAACTTCGGCCAAATCAGAAGCAAAGACCTGCTGCAAGCACTACTTAGTGTATTGTTTGTTATGAATCGGAGAAATGGAAATATTTTAACGTCAGTGCTTATATCTGCCAGCTGCCAGTGACTAGTGCAACTGGTTTTCTTCAAGTTCTCTTTTATGCTCTAAATGGGATTTAATTTTGGGACTTTTCTCGGTCATACTAGAGCCTCAGCTTTAGCCACCTGAGTGTCAACTTCTCCCCACCCCATAACAAAATATTGTTGCTGATATTTCCCTCCAAGTATTCTCTGAAAGTAGCTTCAACAAGCAGTCTGCAACTTCCAGATTTACTTCTAGAATTTATAACCCTGCTATAAAAATCGTCTGGGTTGAAATTTAGCACACAGCAGAGTGCAGTTCTTCAGAAAGAAACAAAAAGCATTTGGTATCCTTAAATTATAGGTTAAAAAAAAAGAAAGGTAAGCTTTAGCTCACAAAAGACAGTAGCAGGTGAACAGTCATTTGGGCTGTGTGATATCAGGCTCTAGAGGTGTTTTAGAGACCCTTTTTGGGGGAGAAAGGGGGAACCAGCTCTGTTTCTGTCTACCTTTCTGCTCGTTCCTTTAGTGTCCATCAGACAAGGAAGGGAATTTGGCAGAGGAACGATGCTCCCAAAGATGTAGTTCTTACAAGCTTCATTAAAATAGGATTCGGAATAGAGAAGAGACATCAAATTAATGCCCTGATAGAAAATAGCTCAGGAGTTCACACGTTATTGAACACGAGGAAATCCAGATAGCAGCAATGTGTTCTGAGTTCTGCAGCCATGGGAAAAACTGAATTATATCAGGCACAAGGAATCCAGTCATGGAGGGTGCATTCACTGGAAACCAGGCTTCATTAGTTCTAAGCTAACTGCTGTGTATAGATGGCTGAAAACCTTTCTTTGCCTTTTCCTGCTCAAGAAATACACAAACTTTTAACTTTTATATAATATTTATGTATCTTGCTACTCCCCAGATGCTATCAGGCAGATTTTGGAAGGTTTTCTGTAGGAACCTGTTTCAATTCTAAACAAAGCTTTTTCCTTTCATCCTCATCACTTATATTGGATCTGCTTTCTTATGTCGATCTGCTTTCTTATATGGCACAGTATCAGGTGATCAGAAAACATTTCCTTGTGCGAAATATTCAGAAGCAAATAATAAATGGCTTTTATCAGAAGATGGATTTCAATCTGATTTTTTTTTTTTTTAGGGTGCACTGAACAGGGATTGCTACCAAACTAGCCATCCGCGTACACCTGTGACCCGTGTGATGTTACATTCCCTTGTCAAAAAATGAGAAATGTTTCCTAAAAACAAGAAAGTCTTTCTCTAAATGATTTGAGGTTTACTAGTTCTGAACTAACAAGTCAAGTGTCTTTTTCTAAAAAACAAACAAACAAAAAGCCTTTGAAGTACAATTATTTTATTATGTACTCTAGTCTCAGCTGAAAAAATAACTTAAATTTCAGTAACATTAAAAAAAAGTCCATGGTGCACTCATCTGTGTGCGGAATCTTAATTCTGTATTAAGGCAAATAAATGTTGATATGTTTTATATTAGTATCTACCATATTTCCTGATGAGTTTTTTTATAGTACATGCTATGAGTATCAAAAATGATGCATGACCAATTCTGTGTCTTGTGTTGCTTTTTCTGTGGAGAAAAAGAGTAGGCAAATGAATGAACCATGATTCTGACAGAATTTGAGAAAAAGCTCCATCAACCTGTTTTGCACTTTTCTTCCTCCAGTACCTTGGTTTACTGTGTGGTTGGGTTTTTTTGTTTTTTGTTTTTGTTTTTGTTTTTGTTTTGCTTCAGTAGTGAGAATTTCAAACTGGGAACCACATCTAAACTGTGTACAGTTTTGGGGAGATTCTGGATGGTATAGTTGTACGAAAAAGTTTTTTAATACAGTGTGAAGTGAAATGTTCATTGACCAGCTGAAAGATTCTCCAGTTTGTGGCTGAAGTCTTAAATATTTACAGTATCCATTTGAAATGTTCTTTAGGTTTTCTGTCATTTATTAATTGTTATCATTGTTATAAACGTTATTCAGAGGATAATTCATGGGGTTTTTTTCCGTTTTTTTTTCTTTCCACGTTCATGATATTTAAAATACAAAATCCTCTTTGGTGATCAATGGTCTCAGTCCCTTGTATGTTTTCTAAAGCTACTTCAGAGCTTTCAAACATTTTTGTTTCCTCTTTTGATTTAAAAACAAAATCAATTGTCGTTGTTGTAGAAAATGATTCTTCTAAATGATCTGCAACAATTTAAATGTTTTAGTATTTGAAAATAAAAAGATTTTTTTTCCACCTCAATAGTTATAGAAAACTTTCTCCAATTTCTAGAAAATGTGACTAGGAAAGGATGCTGTAATGCAGTTACTATTCTTGTAACTGATTATCTCAGAAGTGTTGTATCAGAACAAGGAATAAAATGCTCTTTACAAAAAGGACAGTGCACAGGGCCATGCCTTAAATCCAGCTTCTGGCCCCAAAGCTCGGACAATTTCCTGTTGTTGTTGCCTTTGATAGCCAGGAGTATTAGTTAGTATTTGCTGTTTAAACAGTTCCCATGTGCTATGTTTACTAACATACTAATCTCTTGGTGTGGCAAGAATAGGACGTGTTACAGGAATGCTAGAGCCTGGCAAGCTCTGCCATAGATCCAGTATTACCTTAGGCAAGTTCATTATTATGCCTGTCTAGGTTCTCTTCCTGTGGAGTAGGAATAATAATAGTAGACTAATTCCATGTGCAGCCAGCATCCAAAAAGCTTAATTTCTACAGGCTGGTTACTGTAGCTTTATTGATGTATTTTGGAAGCAGTACAGATACACAGCCCAGAAGAGTTCAGGGTAAGGAATAGGAAGGATTGCGATTGTCTGCAAACGGTATTTATAGTGCAAACTCTTCTGCTTGAAAGAGATTCTCTGTTTGTGGTTTCAGGAAATATGAATTGAGTCCTTTTATAAAGTTTCTAAGAGGCCAGCAATTTTGGCAGAAAGCTTTTGTGTGATTCTTTAATGAGAAACTTTCCAAATAAGTCTTAATCAGAAAAAGGTATAAGGAATATGCAGTCTCTACAATGCTGAAGATGAACTTGTGTCGAGAAAAGGTCTGGTTGGTGTTAGAATTTCAGAACATGATCGTTTTGTCTAGTGGTAAAATTACAGCGTTTCAGTTTTTATCTCCTGAATTTAACTCTATCCATGGAGATGTTTAGTAACTTTTCCCATCTACTGCTTTAACAGACTAAATTAAACTTCCATTGCTTAATAAGAGTGTCAGTTAAATTGTGATGGATCGTCCCCCTGTTTTATGGATGTTAACTTTATTGGAATCCAATCAGTTCTGCTGAGATGTGTAATTTACTGAATGTGGCTGCGAAGACAGCAGTGTAAAGATTGGAAATACCTTTGTCTTTAGAGAAATGTTGTGATGTACATATAGATCTCATAATTTACTGAAGAGAGAGCTATACTGTTAAATGATAAGTTTTTTCCTTTTTGCATTATCTGCTGAACGGATGCCATAGCAGCACAAAAACCTGCCCTATCTCCATGTTTCTGTTAGCAGGTCCTGCAGTTACTCATCAACAGTTCCCTGCTCACTGCAGCTCTGTTCGTTTGGCACAACAGAAGTTTTCTCTCAATGACACTGTTATTTCCTAGCTGTACAGCCTCAGTCACTGGCCTGGAGAATTGTGGGCCTCGTATGAGGCCAGACATTACATTTGCCTGTTATGCCAGATGTGTGATTCATTAGGAACTTGTACTGAACACTTCCCAGTTATTTAACAAAAGATTTTTACAGAATAGCATGACTACTGGTCACCTGGGACAAGGCCAAAATCAGATGAGGTGCCTGAAGCAGAAGGTCGGATTGCACAGACGTACTCTGCGCCTCCCCTCCTCTGCGCTCGGCATAAGCAGTGCACCTGATGGAGCACCACCCGCTGTTTCCCAGCAGGATCAGGCGTGCTGAAAGCCAGTCGGAAAATGATTGACAACTTGATGGAAGCACCTCAGCTGGACCATGAAGGCCAAACAAGGCAGAATTCCCACTAGATGCATTTCTCTAGGAATTAATACAGTTACTCTAATGCGCTCAACAAGTTGTCCAATTTCGTAGGTTTGCACAGCAGAGAAGAAAGTGGCCGCGTGGTGTCCCTACAAGCATCAGCATTGTCAGCGTAATTAGTGGCCACAGATCATTTGCCGGCATTGTGAAAAACTGTTTTAGGCCAGATCACTCTGAGTCATTACTGTTTGTTATTCTTTTTTAGGCTTTTGCTTTAGCTCGTAGGAAGTGCTTGTTACATGATGTTGAAACAAACACGCATACAGCTGCTTTAAGTTAATTCATGGAAGTGTTTCCCTGGTAGAAGACTGTTAAGATAAACTTTTGAAAGGTAGCAACTTTCTGTGCGAGCCATTTTTGGTTCGCACAATGGCTGCAGAAAGTAAGTTTCCAAGAAAGATAGAAGAAGATTAGAAAAACTGAGCTACTCCTAAATTAGGCTTTAAGCTCCCAGTGGTGCGTATATTATACTTTTCAGGCTCATATTCATATTTGAGGGAGGAAGATTCCGTGAATTGTCTCTGAGCACTGCTCCATGACCAAGCAAAATGTGCACATTTGTCCAGACGTAAAGGTGGGCCCACCTCTGTCCCAGAGATCTTGCCCTCTAGAAGCAGCTCAGTGGTCACTGGGATAAGAGATACTGCCTGCAAAATATAACTCTTGTATACGTTCTGTAACCTTTGCAGTTAGTGTATCAAATATATTATTTGGAATCAAATTTATATTAACTGTACCCCAGTTGCTCTTTAGCCTCTTCACTGTGCAGTTTCTTCTAGATGCAGTGGAGGAACTTGGGAAGAATTTGAGATCAGTCACATGTTTGGGTAACTGTTTGGGAGTGCTCAGATTTTTCAGTTTATTACTTGAATCCTCTAACATCTGTTTTCTTAAGGACCATACTATTGAAAAGATTTGTGATTGGGGCTGCAAAAACAGCAGTTAGGCATATTCAGTAATACTTTGTATTTAGCTATCTGTTTACAATTCAGACATACAGACCAGTGAAGGCTTAAGGGAAGTTTTTGACTTTGAATAACATAGAGATGATTATCCAATGAAAAATATCTCTAAGTGGCTCACTTTATTTTCTTCATTTGTTTATCCACCCCAAAAGCTAAGCTTGGATTTCTCAAAGCTGTTTCAACCCTCTTTACACTCTGCTGGAAACTTTCAGGCTTATCCCTGGGCAGTTGCAGTTAATGAAACAGTGATGGTAGTTAAGCCACAAAGGAGATCAGTTTGTGTAAGCTGGTGGGTTTTGTCAGTTGGAAACTACCATGATTGTCTGAAGAACAGCTGATTAATGCAGCCAAATAAATCTCCGGGTGCAGTAGAGACTTTTCTGATCCCTGAAAAAATACGGAGACTCTTTTGTGTTGCGGCGAGTCTCCGTGCAGCTAGCTGGGTAGGCGAGTGCGTGAGCGGTTATTTTAGCAGTACGCCCAGCTGAGACCCTGCCACTGCCGTTCTCTGAACGTGCTCTCTCTGCCTTCGTATCTGAAGTTTCTCTCCAGTCTGAACAGGGATAGTCTACCAAGGAGATATCATTGCTCTAAACACCTCATCTTCCTCCTCAATCCTTTTACTGGCTCGTTTTTCTTCAGGTCTGCTGTTTCCCCATCATGCAGGCGCTTGTATTGCTCCTTTATCTGTGTCCGATTACTGCATTGCCATATTCTTTCCTTCCTCCCTACATCTTGCAGTCGGAAGTGTCTGCCACAAAACAAGGTTCCTGGCCACAGAAATCTCCACTGATCCCAGCAAGGTGCTGACAACTCTGATGTCTTGAGCCTAAGGTGTGGTATGAAAGGTGAGGCAAAAAGAGGGATTTATACCCCTGTCAGGATTGAAGTGGGGCGAGGAGAAAGAGCTGCTGCCACGGGGGTGTGAGGCTCCTGGGAGAGGGGGCAGAAAGCAATGTTTGCTGAGGATACCTTTCAGCTGCTCATTTTACTCAACTGGAGCAAACGAGGCACATTTCAGGAGCAGATTTCCATGTGACGTCTTGGTCCCACCACAGCGTTCAGCGACATTGCTTATACTTCAAAGGACCCTTTGTGAAATGTTTTGCAATGCCCTTTGAGAAACCTGGTAATTAAACCACTGGGAAACAGTTTTGCAAGTTTATGTGGAGGGAAATTAGTTGAATGTTAGCAAAAAATGAACACAGGGACGAGGGGATTAAATAGTGAGAGAATATGTAACAGGAGAAGTAATGTGTAACTTTAAATGTAGTGAGTAGCATTGGTACATGCCTCTACCCTTACTTTGCATCTCTTCAACACGTTTTTTTTTTTTTTTTTTCCTCGGCAAAGATGAGTTTGGGGAATTTTTCTTCTTTTTTCTTTTGTTTCTTTTGTTAAGAGGTATCATCGTGCTTGCTCTCACCATCTAAAAACCAAACGGTAGTTACTATATCGAGAAGAATGTTCATGATTCTGGCTATATATTTAAATAAGTTTTGTTCTGGGATTTTTAAGTGGAATGACTTAGAAGGTATATGCTGGGTATCCAGATAGTTCTGATGAGATTTAAATGGTACATTTTCAAGCCAGAAAGCCTTAAAACAGGGCTTTTATGATTCAGTTATGGTTTTTAGAGGACACAAGTACGTTGCTGAGTCAAAAGAAACCATTTTTCCTCCCATCTATTTTGGGCTGCAGGGAAAAATGCTAGACTATCAAGTTATTTTAAACTGGAGAATTTTGATTACAGTTCAGAAAGAGCTTGCACATTTTTAGTTAGTGTTAACACAGTCACAGTGAGTTGGTCACGATTGCAAATGCCTTTTATAATTTGGAAACTCATTCTAGAGAAGGCAAAATGAAATTTCAGCGGATTTAAGACATTGTATTCCACCCTTCAGGTATTTTCTTCACTTACTTTTACAAATTCCTTTTCTTTAGAAATCAATACTCTTTTCATTCATGAAAACAAGATGAAACAGTCTTCCTCCTCTGCTCTCCCTTCATTTGTCTCAATCTCTTCCATTCATGTATGGCACAGAAGAAGGGAACCAAATGTTTGCATAATGATACCTAATATGTTTATACTTGAAAGGACAGTATTTAACGTATTCAGTCATGTGGATCTGTCCAGATGAAAAGCTCAGTCACAGCGTAAAGTGTTTTGGGGTTACGTGCTTAACATTCCTCGCATAAATACATGAAAGCTCAAGTATTTCAAAAGCAATCTGAATGTTTTATGCTCCAATACATTGATGGATCAGAAGCAAAAACAGTGTGTCACCTTTCCATTTGCTTTTTACTGAAGAAAGCATGCTTGCAGGAAAACAGAATTTCTGTGTAGTGATGCAAGTTACCTTGAGTGTTAGCTAGATGGCACTGGAACACATTTGTGCTGCTGCAATAAAACGACTTGTTTGGAACATGATCTTTGTTAACTGAAAGTTCAGGAGTAGAGTAAAGTATCTCTTAGCTACTTCTTTTCTAATCATGCATAAATACTTCATCTGTAAAGGTTTTTTTTTTTGTTTTGGGTTTTTTTTTTTTTTTTGAGTGCTCCTGATTGTACAAGCCTTTCCTTATTGACTAATTATGTTGTCAGAGAAAGGCAATACAGGATAAATAATGCTGGAATTTTTGCAAGCCACTTTAATTTTTTGGATTTTTCTTCTTACAATTTAAAGTCCTTATTTTAGTATACGAAGTATACGCTTTTCTTTCTCACAAATCTATAAAAGAACATTTTCCAGGCTACAGAAGGACAGTGTGCTTAGCATTAATGACACTTTAAAACATGAATTCTGCATGAATTGCAATTGTGGGATAAGAAAGAAGAATTACACTCTAGGAAGTTAACTTCCAGCAATAACAGCTACATCATCAGAAATGGTTAGAAATAACCCCACCTGGGGGTAAACTGCTGTCTGGCTTTGAATAGTGTTGGGAAGTACTCAAAACACAGGTGAATTGGCATAAAATAGAGCTTACAGATAGCTTCAGGGTGAAAATGAACAATTTGTAGCATTCAAAAAGCAAAGCTCAAGCACTTTTTCCTCATCATATGTTCTCATCCAGGAAAGAACTTCGTTCCTGCAAAATCCTCAGGCATCCTGTGTTATTCTGTACTCACCCACAGTGGCTGAAAGGACCTTAGTGCATTGCTGCTGTCTCCGCACCTACCGCCTCATTGTTACTGTCAACCATTTTTAGAACTAATCTTCTGAAATGTTAAACCGCTTGTAAACAACTAGGCATTTATTTAAGGAGCTTTCTAGCTGTACGTGTGTGTGTGTGTGTGTATGTGTGTGTATGATACACAGCAAAAGAGATTGTCAGGTTCTTGTCCTTAAAGGAAATGGTTAAAAGTAATAATTGAAGCTGGTGGGGACTACAGGTCGTGAGCTTTATGCTTAACACCTCACACACCCAAATTCCAGCCCGAGGTGTAGGAACCCCTCCAGGAGGGTTCATATTCCCGCTTGGATCCCAAGCAAACGCACCCCAGCTCTTGAGGCTCTTCAGCTCTCCTCTACCCACTGTGGAGCCAAGTTTCCTCCCAGGTTGGCCTTCCTTCTCCTGACCTTAGAGAAAGGCTGGACTTTTTGCTGTTAATTGCAAAATGCTGTATGTTAGTTGATCTCTTCTATTTGAAAAATGAAATTAATGCAAAAAGAGTTGCCCTTTTATTAGTTGTGTTCCTTTCTGTTGAGGTCAGTGACATTTTTAGAGCAATGGCAAGCCTCAATACACAAAGAAGAGGTTGGTGATAGCACTTTTGAGATGATACACGCTTATTTGGAGGCAGTCAGTTTTCTCAGCATTTTAACCTTGCTGTTCTGTCCCAGCCAGAGCTTTGAGATACGTCCTGCCTGTACCAAGACAACTTTGAATCTTTAAAACTGCATTTTTTTTTAGAACACAAAATACTAAAATAAGGCAGAGAGTCTTGTAGAAAAGAGAATTCATGTTTGCTGGATCAGGTGCATTCAAATAATAGCATTTGAAAACAAGTTTCCTCATTGCCTCCTGGCAAGCCAAGGCCTTTAATTGTTTAAGGTAGACTCTTCATGGTCTCCTCTGGGTCTCCAGGAAAAGTCTGTCTATTGTTTTTGGGACCTGTTTCCCTACTTTTCTTAAGAGCCCCCCCTCTCCCCCCCCCCCCCCCCCCCCCCCCAGCTCTTGTCCTCATGGCTTGGCGCTCTGCCTTTCCCTGTTGTCTCCTGCATTGCGGAAGCTTTTCTCTCTCTTTCTGAGTTTCTTCCCCCAGAGAAAGGGTAACCTCCTTTTGCTTCAGAGTATCCCCCTTGAACCAGTGCATAGCTGAATGGTAAGACAAACAGACAGCTCAATTCGCTTCTGTCAAGCCACAGCCTTTTAACAAAACATATGCATTCTGTAAACTGTGAGCAACGAATTATACACTTGTAACATCTGTCCCAGTAGAATCTCAACTTTCAGGAAAAAAAACCCAAACCAGTATACATACTCTTTATGGTTTTGGCCAACTCTTAAGAATGTAAACCTTTTTAATCTGAGTTTTCAGAAGGCGAATAACAAAAATTAAAACGAAGTGGGTTTTCTAGCCTTTTAGTTATTTCTGTGATAAGATTTGAAGTCTGACTGTGCGTTTGACAAGCATGAGATCAGCCCCAACTGTTCACATTCCTTTCAGAGGGAGGTCTGCTGCAGCCTGGGATCAGCGGCTGTAGGGAGCGTTCTTTGTAATTTAACTATTGGTCTAAGAACTCCTCTATTTATACTTGTAGCATGTAGAAAGTATGTAAACCTTTCACACAAGCATTTGGGGCTAGATCCAAAGAAGAGGCACAGCTGATCCTAAATTGTCATGTTTGCCCAACTCCAAAAGGCAGGTATTGGAGTCCTGTTCAACTGCCACCTATAGCTGGATAGAGTCACTAGACACCATAATTAAGTCCTTAAGGAGCTGCTTTTTGGCATATACTGACAAGTTTATGTGCAGAGCTCTTCTAAAGCCCACCTGGGTTTATGGATCTCACCTTTACTTCAGCACATCAGGGATTGCAGTATGCTTCCTCCTGTTTGCACCCTGACACACGACACCTGCCATAAGCAATGAAATAATAGTACATGCTCAGATTAATACTAAATTACATACTTTTTCAGTGAGATACCAGAGATCAGGTCTCCTCCAAAACAAAGGAGTTGGGTCGTGCTTACTCGGGCTCTTTTGTTATCAATTGGAAACCTGATTACTGCATGCGGAGTGGAACAACTTTGCAAAGAGAAGATGACAGTCGTAGGAAGATAATATCTGTGTAGTTTGGTGTCTGTCATAAGAAAGAGAGATGGAAATAGGGAAATTCTTATTTTCTCATTAAAAGGAAGGCATTTTCAATGATTCTGGAAGGTCACTGAGCAAAGGGAAGGAAAATGCCATGCTTTCTAAAGATAATCATCTTTAGATGTGTGTTATATGTAAAGATGTAGCTGCTTCCAAGTCTGTAGGTGGTTAGAAAATGGAGGTACTGAAATTTTCAGCATTGTGTTGTTTTCATTGTTTTGTGGGTCTAGGGTTTAGTATTTGGAATACTCAGGAATCATATAACCCAATAATCAGAAATCTATAATTACCAACATAACAACCCAGCAGTATTTAAGTAGTTTGCTTCAGGGAAGTACAAATACCACTACAGGGAATTCCATTTTTCCTTTACAGTTTAGTTCCTGCTTAGCTATGTGAATTGTGACTCTGTGATTTGCAATAATTAGAAAAATGGCAAAGTCCCTTCCAGTGACTCCTGAAAAAATTAGCAGTTGTCATCCCTGCATGTATTTTGGTTAATGATTTTTACGTTCTTGTGCAGTTAAGAGGAATTTTAATGAAACCTGGATGTATGTAAATTAAAAATGTTAGCTTTTATGAGTCATATTTTTCATCACTGAAATAAATATTTTTAGCTAGGTAAATCCATAATGAGTGAATAGTTCTAGTCTTTAAAGGTTATCCTCATTTTTTTTCTAAGCAAGGCTGGGAAATGTATATGCTGCATTGATTGGCAAAGTTGAGAAGTGCATAAATGATTAACAACTTCTCACTTTTTACAGTCTAGTTGTTCTCATGAAAATCAGTTGTGCGTTCAAACCTTTTCTGTGATATCTCAGGGAGCATAACGCTAAAAAATTGCAGATAGCTTGCCGTGGTGATTCCTGCTGAGCCAGACCTCAAAGCAAAAAAAGGAAGTTTGGAATCTGTACGTGGAAGTTAGCCGTGTCCCCATTAGGAAGTTGGTAAAAGGGAAGAATAAAAAACCTTGAAATGAAAAAGGATGTTTATGCCATGTCTGTCCCACCCACAGAGGATATTCAAACTGTTGGCTGAGCATCTTGGCTCTTCAGTGGAAAGTGTAGCCGTCCTCTTTAAGTCTGTTTTTCTTTTCTCCTTTCCCCCTAGATCTCCCATAGTCTCCTCTGGAACCACTTTTTAGTGATTGCAGAGGTTTATAGCTTCAAAGGTGGGGGAACAGGAGCTGGCTATGGAGATGCTGGCAGTAGGAGAGTTTCATCACGTTAAGTGCTGCGGTTATTTCTGTCGTACCCACCCAGGACAGGCAGAGTTTATTGGGTCTCTTTAAAAGACTGGGAGCTAGCCAAATTAGAATTGCTGGCAATTACTCTGACAGCACATATTCAGAAGTTCAAAAACAGAAGGAAAAGAGGGTCACAGAGGTTTCCAAACTATGAAAGTTGCCTTTTTTTTTCATCCCTCTTGTTTGAATGTATGCCAGTCTCCTTTCCTTTACTCCATCACTAATTTTGAATAGCTCTACTATTACTTTCGCTGGCTGTCCCCCCCCCCCCCCCTTAATTTTTTCTTTGGGAAAGGAAAAGATAGGAACTTGAGTTTCTTTTTATTTCAGCCCATTATTGTTCTCCTTTATCTCTGTGTCTTGGCTTTTTTCTTCTTTTACCCTCACCACTTGGTTTATGATCATGGTTTCTCTCTCTTAAATTATTAATTTCTTTTACTTGTGAGATTTACTTCCATTCCTATTGTATTTATGGCTTTTTACCCCACATCTTCCCCACAAAGGCAGAAACAGTTCTTTTGAAATTTCCCTATTTATCATTATTTTCTTTTAAGGAAGAATTATTCCAGAATTATTTTAGCTATTCCCATGTTAAGCAAGAATCAGATAAAAGCACTGTGTATTAAGAAGAGAGCAAATTCTTAATGTCTTTCACTTGTATTATGCTAAAAACCTCATTTCTACTTTCCACACTTTTTAGCTGAAAACCGCATGACAGTAACAGAGGTCTTTTTGTAGCTAAAATTGCCTTGACTTCTGTAGGCTTTTTTCTGCCTTAATAGCAAGCAGCAATAGTATCATTGTCATTGTGGTGGTGTAAAAATATAACAAAGTTTATGGGAAGAGGTAATATCTTTTATTAGACCAGCTGTCCATTTTTGGCCCATTTTTTGCAATTATAGTGTGTGTGCTTTTCTAGCTATGCTGCTTGCTCTCATAAAAGATGTTATCTCTCCCTTGCCTCACTTAATATGTAAGAACAATAAGTCTTTTGAATCTTTTCTCTTAGCGAGATACTGGCAAGCAAGATAACTGATGATACTTCAAAACTGATTTGTTCTTTCAAATCAGTTTAGCTGGACTTACTTCATAGCTGTGTACCTGAATGCTTAAATCATAACATTCTGGAGTAGTAAATAGCAGGTACTATTGTACCTGAGCTTCCTGGGACTCAGTGTTGGATCATGTTAGAGTCTGCAAGACACTAGGCATAAAAGCGCGTTTCACCGTTTCCAAAGGCAGCATTGCGTTTCAGTGTAGTAAATGGCTGAAGCAAGCAATAAAAGGAGTTGAGGGTAAAGAAAGATGAGAATAAAATGATTGAAAGCTGTTGCTTAGACTAGATTCGTGTATGGCAGAAGCATGTTAGAAGAAAATTTCCAGATCTCAAAGTAAAAGAGGTCACTACTGTTTGGCATAGCGGTGCCTAATTATTTGTATAAATGACACTTAGAGCAGAGCCTCTTTATGCTCTGTAGAAACATCTCTACAAAATCTTGCTACTTTCACAAGTTTAATGTCTAAATTTAGAGGCAGTAGGGAAGAACTAGAGCAAAAGAAAGCAGAAGGGGGTTAAGCAAGGTGCTTAATACAATTCAGCCCATTTATGTCAGAACTGGTGGTACAGGAATCATCTTGATCTGGTTTCAGGTGCATTTCATCATAATATTTTTAGCAAGACTTTGGAAAAATATCCACTTTGAGGAGTGATCTGAGGGAGACATTCCACGCATGATGGAGAGATGGAAGAGGTTTCAGAGGGAGTTTTAAGGCACTTTTGAGAGAAGAGAATGATGAGATGGTGGTGGGCGTGTGGGCGGAGTGGATAGTTTGAAGTGTAGACAAAAGACTAGCAGGGGAGGAGTTCATCTTAACTGTCCGAAAGTCCTCAGGGAGCTGAAGATGTGCATACCTTTCAGGGATAAGGAAATATATCACAGAATTTTCAGCAAGATTAATGAGTTTGTACCTTTACTAGCTCAACAGTTTGTGAAACTTCTGTACTGACCTTGAAAACAAGCAGCTTGTGCAAAATGGGTACTGGGACCGCAAGGGCAGGAAGGACTTCTGTGGCCAGGTATTCCTTCCTCCAGTGTAATGGCTCTAGGGCTTCTCGTGTTAATATAAGCTATGCATCTTCTATGCTTAGTGGAGCATCCTTTGTTTTCAAAGATTTAGAAAAATGAACAAGGAAACCTTACTGAAAAATGTAATAATTGTAACTGAACTTATGTGTTACCGGCTCAATATGCAGAAGAAGCAGATGTGCGTGTGTATTACTACAGTAGGTGACAAGAGCGCAGCTGCCCGAGTTGATGTTCTTGGAAGCCCAGGTTTGATTGATGGGTGTCTTTGGCAGTCACTGTGGAGCCAGGTCACACTGTATGCTGTTCCCTCGGTTGGGCTAACACAATGTCAGTTCGAGGAACTAATCACCCTGGAACAAATAAGAAAACAAATGAAAAATTCCTAAAGCAGCAGTGCTGTCTAAGTCCTCATACTGTGAAGCCACAAACTGAATTTACTAGTTAGAAAATAAATATGATTTGGGAGTTAGTCCAGTTATGCCTGTGTTTTTGATTTTAAGAAATTTGACATACTCCATTGTCTTCTCCCCACCTTCCCAATTCCACCCTTCATTAGCAAATTAAATAATGTAATCTAGAAGCTGCATTATTAGTTTCTAACATGTAATTATGTGCCCATCTCATGCATGAAGGCTATGGCATAAGTGATGCTGATTTTCTTTTCTTTTTCTTTTTTTAAGCAGTATTGGGGGCTGGATGTTGCTTTGATGTGATTTGGGGTGAGGGGAGGACTTGAGGTTGTGCGCAATTTAATTTGAGTCGACGGTGGCCTTAGTGTCCCCCTGAAGAAGAGCATGTTGTAAGGGGGTGGGTAGCTACCACAGAACTTCTGTTTTATTTGTTGAGGAAAGTTACTTCTCTGCTCCTTTATTGCTTCTTTGCCAGCCTTGCTTCAGGGCACAAATTTATCTTGTTTGCATTTTGGAGTGTCTGACCTTATGCAAACTGGCTGACTAAACCTTGCTTTGTTATATGGAATTAGGTTGATCTGCTAATCTCTACAAATCTGTGTTTTATATTTGAGACTGCTTATTGAAAACAAACCAAAAGCTCAAAATAGGAACAACTTTGAGGATTTTTTTATTTTGATGGTTTTACTTTAGCAGAAACACTCAGTGATGTGGGTGTCTGCATAATATAATATATCCTCTTCCAAATCCTGTCTGTCTTGAGTTCACAAAGAAATCCCACACTCATTAAATGGCTTTCTAGTACGATAGCTTGGAGAGAGAACTGCTGTCCTTCAGCCTTCCCACTGAGTCAAGTCTCATTATAAATCAGCTCTTTACGGTTCCAAAATGCTGGGCTCCCAAACTTCCCTCATTAATGAGACTGGGATGACTTTCATGATGGCTGGCTATTTGCACCAGAGCCACGCGCAGTAAAGACTGTTGCAGTTTATTTCCTTGATGCAGGAAACCTTTGCAATACAGCAGGCGTACAAACCGAGAATTAATAGGGAAGACTGTGTGTGCGTGTGTGTGTATGGGAATGGATGTGTGCAGGCAAAATGAATTACCTTTGCACCCTTTTTGTTTCTCTTCCTCCTCCCCCCTTTTTTTGGTCCAAAAAGTGCAGAAACTTATGTAACGCAAATATTTTGATAATAGAGCTGAATATATTTAGCAAAAATTAAATTCCTTAATTTCTCCTAAAAGGATATTTTTTCCCCACATTTCCTTCATAAAAGCTGGCTTGTTTTACAGCTAAGCTGATCTGACCACAGCTCATCCCGTGGTGGGAAATGTTAAAGATCTTATTTTAAGCTCAACAAGATTACTGTGTAGGCATTCAAATACCTTTAGTGTAATAGGTTAGGGGCTTCACGATACCCTTTAGAGTACCAGTAATTGAACTCCCATCAGTATTTCAGCCCCTAATAGTTTGGCTGAGAAGTATCTTGTTGTTGGTTCGCAGGAGATTGCTGACTGCTTCATTTCTTCACATTAACTTAATGGGAAATAATGAGTCACCCTGCCAATTACAAGCCCATGATATGAAGTAAGTTTTGTCATCCGTACTCTGGCTCCCCATGTTTCATTTCTCTCTTTCTTTTTATTTGGATTATTAAGGACTTGATCTTGCATTACTGAGGTCAGTAATTGCTTTGCCTTTAACTCTGTTTGACTCTGGATCGCACGCTAGTAACACAGTTCATGTTTTCAAAAGGGTTATGTTTAAATACCCTTTTAAATACCCTTTTGAAAAGGTATTTAGGCTAAGGGTAGAAATAAATGAACTCTAAAAATAGAAAGATTTTATCTCTGTCATATTTCATGTGTAGGGAGGATAGGTAGAGGACGTTCCACTCAAAACATTATTATTTTTCTTAAACCTACTGCTGGGGAAATTTCCTATCGAAGTGTTACAGTTTTTATTATTGGTGAAATATTCTCATATATGTTTGTGCATTTCTATTCCCATGGTATCTTTGCAGCACTCCTTGCTGGTATCATCAGGTAGTCATTATTTATGTAGCTAGCAAATGCTATTTGCTGCAAAATATTTAATTTGTTCTCTCAATTTGTTTTCTAATAGGTTTTCATTCCAATTTCTATTTAGTGTATTCAATATGGAATGAATACGCAAAGCTCCCATAAAAAATAGACCAGGACATAGCAAGCTCTCTCTTCTTCAAATTAGTCTTTGAGCATAGCCGATTCTGCAAGAAACTAACCTGATCTAATGAAAAAGGGGAACAAATAAAAAGCTGTTATTAAAATGTTAATTTCTCCAGTCTTACTTCTTCACGATTGCAGTATTACTGGTCAGGCCATAAAAGGATGCCCTTTTTTTTTTCTTTTTTTTCCTTCCCCTCTTTTTAACATGTTGTTCTTCAAATGTCCAAATGTGTATCTCCAGATATTGTTGCCAGGGCTTTATAGCCACCTGGCTAGCTACATGGGAGCCAAGACTAGGTTAGATGACAAAGGACGCTTCCACGTGTTCTCCAGGTGATTTGTTCTGATTGGGAGTATGAGAGAAGTTCCTTAGAGTATACTTGGAAACCAAGTTTTTCATCCGTGGTGGTGACCTACTATTTTACAGCACTAGCTCTGAATTATCTTTAATCTGCTGTAGGCAGTGACTTTTTGATCTTTAAGGTACATAATTCTTATTCTATAAATCATTTTTCTGAAGGCTTTCTCAGAATGATACTCGTTGCTATGTTGCGTTTTGCTTCTCCAGTTCTTTTTGATTCCCATCGCAATTGAAAATGTTACTGTAGCGTGGAATAACTGGAAATTATACCAAGATTGCATCCAGATCAGGGGAGACATTCATTAGGCTGTTATTTATTATGAGCACTGCATGTACTTCTGGAATTAATAACCAACAGGTGGCTGATGCTGTGAAATTTATTGCTGCTTCTGAAGGTACTGGCTTCAAGCATCACACACATGGTTGAGCTGCTTGTGCCTCTTCTGTGGCCATGCTCCTGTATCACCTTGTGTGTGTGTGGTGGCGGTGGTAATATTTTTTTTACAATCATTTTTTCAGTCACAGCATGGCCGATATTCAGTATGTTGCACAAACCTGAGTCGCTTAACCACTACCTCTACTTTTTTCCTATCTTGACAAACTGAAAATAAATGTGAAAATAAACTATCTGCACCAATAACAGCTGTAAATATTTATTTTCAAAGGAAAAAAGTGACTTCTCGTCATGACCTTGAGAGAATCTTGCTTCTATAAACATCCTTCTGAGCTAAGTTTTAGGTTCTGTATTTTGCCTGGTGGAATTTCAATATTCTCTGTGTTTGCTTCAAAAATGTTTTAGGCATTTAAGTTTTACGTTATTAAAAGAATTACAAGTACATGCTCAAAAAGTAATACCTCTTCTTTATTATGAATATAGTTACAAGACAACATTGCTGCTTGTTCTTTTCCTATACTTTTAAAGGTATAAATAAAACAAATGAAACACCTGAATTTTTGTGGTGGCAGATGGAAAACAAACAGAAAAACCCCATAGACACTGCTTGTTTTCCACTGTAGAAACAAATTTTTGTAGCTCTGTGGACTTCCAGCTGATGGACTTCTATTATATCTGGGCAGCCTGTTCTGTCAAAACTAGAGCATACTTGTTATTTATGCCATATACAGAATTTGATATTGATAGTCTCCCCCCACTGGGTTGGTAAAGCTGCTTAGTCCTTGCCAGACACTTAATTTGGAATTAAATGACATTTTTGCTCATAAAATACATTTACATTAGTTAGTTACAAAGTCTATGTCTACTTGCAGTTTTGAATGTCGTACAGTGTTTATGTTTCTCTCGCACTGAATATTAAACAAGCTGTTAGGCTTTAATTTTTCTGTAGCGTAGGAAACATGTGAAATGTGCCATAATAATATCTGGCAGTAGCTTTCTAGGTAGGATCGTGCTGTGTGCTCTAGGAGTCATTTTATGCTTTTGTTTTGTCCTGATCGCACCTGTACGTTGCACAGTGGTGCAGAACAAGCTTCCTTTAGCAGAAGAAAAGCATCTCCATCAGTTCAGGTGATACAGGCTTTAATACGTTGTCAGCAGTTTTTGTTCATACAGTGCAAGTAGTCGGGCCAGATTACTTCACACAGCACAGGAGATATAAATTACACTGTGGGCTTCAGCCTTGTGTGCTCAGTCCCAGGCGCGTTGGTTACCCACGAGGACCGGGCAGCTCTGCGCCAGGCAGCCTTCCCTGGAGGGTTTTGGCCGAGCTTGCTTCCCCCCCGGGGCTCTACCCATCTGCTCGCCACGTTGCTCAAAGCGTCATGCTAAATCCTGCTGGGTGCCGGAGCCGGGCCAGTGCCCACTGCTGGAGGCTGTGGTGGGGTCCCCGTGGCTGGGGGACCCGGTGCTCTTCTGCACAGCTGCAGCTTCCCCCCATTCCCTTCCAGCTGAAGAATCAGTCTGCGAAAAGGCCATTGCAAACACAGTGCCAAGTCTTGCAATATTGTGTGATTGTTTGGGTTTCCTAACACGTTGACAATACATCCTTTACAATTTTTTGACTGTTTTCCATTTTTATTATGCATGCTGTTAGCTTTTTGCAGTGTCTTACTTGGATTATTTCCTTGTTTTACTCTTTATTTACTCTTGTTTTTGCTTGACTACTTTTTTATACCTTCTATATTATCAAGCAGCTGTAACATTATAGTGCCAACTTTTTGAGTCAACGCTCTTAGGATTCTCACGTGGTGAGTTTAAATGTGGTGTAAATTGTCACAGCAATGCTGACATCAGTGGCACACTTCTGCAAATCAGAAAGCTTGAATAATAATAATAATAGTTGTTGTTGTTATTTTACAGCAAATATAAGCAACATCTACATTGTTCGATATTGCACTTAAATTCCTGACACAAAGTATTCATCTTCCATTTTTTTGTGTGCGTTTTTTGTTCTTTATTATTTTTCCTACAACAGCATGTATGTATCTTGGGGCAGAAGGATGCTTATCGGGAAAAAGAGGAGGGCAGAACAGGGAATGTATCAAGATGTGGATTTTTCATTACGGTGGCCAGGTTAGAAAAGACTCAGTGATCCCCCCAGACTGTGTTTTTATTAATCTTTGAAAATTTTCTTTTCTTTCCCTTTTTTTTTTTAAACTTTGCAAGAGTGTTTATACCTGAGATCACACAGTAGTAGTAAAAAAATATACTCTTTAAGACAAGATAATGTCTTAAGGGCAGAGATCATCATTGGATTGATGGGATACATGACGATTATGAATCATTAGTAAATATGATTGCGATTTAAGAAAAAGAACATGGGATAGATTTGTATGTTTGTAACAAGTGGGGAAAAAGAGAAGTGTTATTTTGTGAGAGGTGGTATTAGAAATGTTCAGAAGATGCTAATGCGACTGGGGGAACAAAACATGAGGATCAATTCAACCAGTATTTTGCCTGGATTGAAGGGAAGTGAAGCAAGTGTTTAAGACAAAGTGGTGTTGCTACGAGTGTGGATGAGTTGTTTTTCAAGGTCATGAGGAGAAAATCTGTTAAAAAAAATGCATATATATATATATGGTTTTTAGTAGGAGCTATACCAAAATTTCTTTCAAATCTGGTGTTACTGTTGTTGTAATCACAAGAAGTTATGCCTACAAGTTGCCTCAAGAGGCCATACAGTGCATCATTCTGTCCCTAAAACAGAACTGACGGTACTTTTGTCATTCTTCACAAGTTACACATTTAATCTATTCTTAAAGGCAGCATAAAGCCAAATAGCCAGCCTCCAAGGCAAATAGTTCCAGTGCATCCCTGTATTTAGTAATGGAAATCATCTCCTAACATCTAACCTGAATCTTCCTTTCTTTGACTTAAGCTTATTATTGTTATCCTTTGGATGTGGGTATGGAGAGCAGATTATTCCTTTCCTGTTTGCCATAGTCATTTATGTAGTTGGAGGCAGCTGTCATGTCTGAACAGTCTGTCCTTTGAGTCTTTCCTTGTGGGATGTGTTTTTCTAGATCACTGCTCAGCCTTATCCCCCTCCTCTGACCTCTCTTCAGTTCATTCACATATTTCTGAAAGTTCTGCACTGAAACCAGACAGTTTTAGGACTTACTAGTATGGAAAAGTGGAAAGATTAGTTCCCATGCCTTGAAGGGATGTGCTTTTGTCCCTAGTCCCTGTATGGTGTTTACCTTTTTAGCAGTGGTTTAAAACAGTTGCCTCATGTTCAGCTTGTGATCTGCTGTAAACCCAGATGCTTCTCTGATGAAGAGCGAGCCGTGTGTTCCACATCCCTTAATTGTGTTGCTTTAAGCAATCCGGGCTTGCTCCTGTCTTGTACAGTATTCTTTTGCAGAACATTTCTTGTTTTTTCAAGATCATTTTGAATTCTGGTTCTGCCTCCCAACATGGTTGAATGCTCAATGAGCTCTCAGAAGTTTGACTAGTGAAGAAAGTACCCTCAATTCACTGCAAAACCGATTAGGTGAGATAATACTTGTTAAATGAAGTACAGGTATGGTTGTTGGACCACCTATCTACTTGTATGCTGGTACCCATGGTGCTGGACAGTACTACTGAACAGTCTAGCAATTCAAGTAATGTGTCCAAGTCTTTGTGGGCTTCTCCTCCTGGGTTCTTGCTGCCACGGATGGCTGGATCAGGCCTGGGTAGATATATTTACCTTCACAATTGTCATGCCTGCTGCGTTTGGCTGCGTAGGCTTTACCCTCAGAGGGCTGCTCTCTTCTGCACTGGTCATGCTCACAGGTTGATCAGGCTGGTGTCATCTCGTGCACTCTGGCACCATCTCCAGTCATTCAAATAGTTGAGCTTCTTAATACTAGTTATCTCTTCCTCAGTGTTTTTTGCATCTGTTCTTTCTGTGGAGAGGCTGGAGTGCTTTTAACTGAAAGGTTTGTATTAAAATTTTCAGAGGAAGACTTTGGGCAATTTTAAATGCCAGTGTTTGTAATTTGCTTTTAGTAAAGCAAATCAACAGCAATATGGACTGCTTAAATTCTGTTACTGCGTACCTACAGTAAAGCATATGTCAGTATAATCTTCACCTGTTTTATGAATGCACTAACTTCCCTGTTGAGGAAGAATTGCATGGGTTAATAACTCTGGAAGTAAGTGGCGTTAAACAAACACATTTGGTCACAGTACTGTATAAGCTGTAGGCAGAGTGCCAAGTCAGAGGAAAAACCAGCTGCTGAGGCCGGCTTTGCTGCATCCCTGGTGTAAGCGGGCTAACGTCACGCCGTGGGCCACGCAAGCAGGCATGAACGGGATGGGGGAGAGGGAAGGAGGCGTGACCTGGGAGCAGGAAAGGCCGCGGTCAGCACCGAGCCCAGAACTGAGACTCGGCGCTGGTCGCAGTTAGGGAAGCAGATACCTCCATCCCTGGTGGGGATCCTGTTTGAGCTCTTGTTGAGCTCAAACTCAGCTCAGCTGTGATCCGGGAAGCTCTACCTATTGCGGAAACAAGATACTGTCAGTCCAGTGATTTGGCAGAATCTCACTACTTTGGGAAGCCACGGTTCTCAAGCCAACATATTTTCAACAAGCTCTCGGTTGGAGAAGAAACTCTCTTGTGGGTAGCGCTTGGCGACTTACCCGCTTTCTTTTCTACATTTCCAGCGTTCTAAAAATAGCATTTTGTGTGTGGCTAGCCCCAGTGATTTTGATACCTGGACTGTCAGACCATATGCCTTATTTAATGCTTCTTTATGAAATGGACAGGGTAAGGTTAAAGGAATATTGTCTTTTGGGAATGCTCTGGATACAGGTTAGGTGATGACTGAGCTTTGGCAGGGGCTGCCCAATCAAGAAATCTGCTGCAGTGCTTCATTCAAGAGCGGTATAATGGAGTGAGGAATTAGGATTTAATGCAAGGGAAATGTACAATGTGGGTGGGTCATGCAGATGGATTTTGGTAGGGGGATGAAAGGCGTTACTGCAGTCACAAGCACTAAAATTGCAGCGATGGTTCTTGACTGTTAGCAGGGCAGGAGAGATGTTAAACCTGATCTAAATCAGTGCTGTTCCCCCCACCACCACCACCAGATGAAAATGACTGCTTATGAAAGGTTAGAGTATTTATGAGGGTGTCAAAACATATGGCAGATTGGCTGGATTAGGACTCACGAGTACAGTAATCCAAATCCTTGCTGCCAAGCGTTACAGCGATCGCTTCCTGCTGCTGGGCTACACTGAAGCCCACAGTCAGAAGGAGCACGGGCTGTCACGAGGCTCGAAGGAAGAGTTGCTAGTGAAAGTGCTTATCTGGCAGACTTAGTTGTGAAAGCACATTTTTTGAGGACAGAAGTCCATTGGGAAACTGATTATTATTTACTTCTAATAAATTGCTGTGACAGGTTTTTGTTTCTTTTTTTTTATTGTTCGCTATACAAAGTCTGAAAGAAGGTAAGGCCAAAATGTGAACTAAACTGTTATCTCTGACTACAGTGGGGTAGAAGCCATGCAAAAGTCATGTGGTGAAGTGTTGAGAGAGAAAAACGGAGTCAGTCATTCCCCTTCTGAGCCAACACTATCTACTTGTGATTAAACAAATATATGGTGTCCTACTTTAAATTTTTTTGACAGAGGTTTACGTGTTAGGGAGGATTTTAGTCTCAGTTTTAGACTAAATCCAGAGGAGTGGCCTCTGAAACCTGTGAAACTTTACAGTAGGACCTCTGGATTACACAGGTGGTTAGTAGTTGCAGTTACATGTAGTTAATTTTAAAAAGATCTCAAGTTACCGGCCTTCGAGAAGACCCATGTCTAAAACAGTTTCTAGGGAAGGATGCAAAGCATTTGCGTCTGAGCCAATGAGAGGGTATTTGCACCCCTCTCCTGTAGTGAGTTAAGTAAGCTAAACAAGCGACCAAAGCGCTCTCTAGTTAACTGATGTTGTACAGCATGAGATTTAGATATGCTGGTGTGGGAAATCACTTAAAGTCAGGTACTTCTGAGCTCCACGAGTGAACGCATAGATACTTCATTTTATGCTGGTGTAAAATGTGAAGAAAAAAAGTATTCTAAAAGCATGAAACATGATATGCTTATAGAAAAATTGTGTTCTTTATAGAACGAGAAAAGACTGAGGATCCAGACCTTACAGATCTCTAAATTTAAGCTTAAAAGGAGAGGCTGCAAAGAGTTGAGCCGTGAGGATGGATTAGCTTCGAGGTAGAGACTGTTTGCCTTTTAGAGCTAGGGAGAATGCGCCAGCTTCTCCTTGTAACGGCTTTAGGATGTATGGATCGGATCTGAAAGGGTTTAGCAGGTCTCCCTGTTTTTCATGAGGAATGGCAGATCTGCTCTAGCCTGGTTTTGTTGAAGAGCTTCATAATACGAACTTTCTCAGCGTTTAATTGAAAAGGGCAATTGTTAGATCGTTAGCAAAGGCAGATTTTCTTCCAGTTGTTGAATTAGTTAAGTATTAACAAAATAACAAGGCAGCAAAACAGTCTAAGGAATCTGTGAAAGCACATTTCTCATCTGTGTTAATCAAGTTTCACTTTCTTTGTATTGAGATGTCTTAATCTTGCTAGTGACAAAGTCCTTCAGGAAAGACCGTATCTGAATTTCCAATTATTAAAAAAACAAAACAAAACAAAACCTTCCATTTCTGAGTCTTTTTTTTCTAAGCAGCCTCCATTATTCCTCTTCAGAAAATATAGAAGGATATATTAAAAAAAAGGTCACATTTAAAATTTGAGAGTTGGTTGTGTGTTTGAAGGAAATGAGTTTAGAAATTTCTGAACCAAAGGGACAGGCAGAAAGATTTTAATGTTGCACAATGTGATGGGAATAAAAGGACAACTTAAAGCAGAATGTAAGTTGTTACTATGAGGGCATACAAGTGTTTTTATTCCAAATATAAACTTAGGTGGGAGTTTCAGTGATAACCAGTTTCAACATTTAAACAATGCCATCAGCCAGGGGAAAAACAGTATCTGAGAGGAGTCACAAGGTATTGTCCTACTTGGAAATACATGTACGTTGTTATGATAGGCTTGCCCAGGCATAAAATCATCATACAGTGTAGTCTGGATTTTGGACCGTTTATTACCAAAAAATTGTTGTTTTAGTAGGATATGGGACTGTACAAAAATTAATAAATCAAACAATGTAATCAGTATCACAAATGAAATATGTGAACTCAGACTTTGTTTCATATATGAAAAATGCCAGCATTTTAAAGTGGAACTGATATAAATGCATAAATCATTTTCATCATAAGTTCGTGTGTTCCCTAGTAATGCCTCCATTTTATTCTTCCATATCTCCACAGAACTGAATGAATTAATCTAACTGCTATTAAATATTTTAGAATTCACAAGGAGAAACTCTGCAAAATCAGGAAGAGGAATAATTTTCTTAATGAGATAAGCAGATAAATCATGATGACTAGACCAAAACTTGTTACTGGAACATCAGTAACCTGTTGAAAGAGAACTACTAACAATTGGCCTGAAGCGGAGCAGCACAATCGGCTCTATTTCATGATGCTGAGGGGAGGGTGCCCCCTCCAAAAAGGAGAGGAAATGAGCTGTTTGAAAGCAAGATAAACCATTCCACTATTTAGTCCTGGTTCTGAATGCTGAGAGGAAACAGCCAGTGAAGAACCAGCCCAAAAATGTGTAGTGCAAGATGGAAAAAACAGACTTAACAAAATGAAAAATGATTGACAAATAATTCTTCATAATAACAAGGGAAGAGGTTATCAAAATGCTTACAGTATGTCTGGAGCTATCTGGCAAATAGTTTTTCTTTTCTTACAAAAGGCATCTGAGAAATTGAAATATAAAAATACACGTATTTTAGCTTTTATAAATACTTTGACAAAGAGACAGTAATCCTGAACAGCTTGTATTCAGGGAACCCGCATGATTCAGAGCAGGATTTGAGCTCATCAGTCCGAGAAATAGGTGAGAAAGTAGTCTTCATTCTCATTTAAGCAGAACTGTTATGTTTCTGTAAATCTTTAGTAAAAACGAGCACTTTCTGAAGATGGGGGTGGAGGTGGAGGGGCCAACAAAGAGGTCCAGGTGGCAGATTTTGAGTTATTCCATAAATAAATGGAGGCTCTTAAAGTTGCTAGCGTGGTGACATGAGTAGGTAGAGAGAGCTGAATGCTTCATGTAATATCATTCAGATGGATGTGAAGATACAGAAATATGCTGTGCTTCAAGAAAAGAAGAAAACAGCATATCCTTTGGCTGTGAGATGGGGCCTTCAGTAATAACAGGCAGACCTGAAGGCTCTGGATGATCATTGTAACCCAGTGGTAGGAGCCTGAGGACCTAAACAGGGAGTCTGTGCCTGTTTTCCTCTCTTGCCTTCTTGGAAAGTTTGTTTGGTTCTCAGGTAAAATAGCTAAAGCTAGGCTTTTGTTAGGGAAAACCAAACTGCCATGTTCGTGGACTGACATCCCTATGATCTCTACTGGCTTGATTCTGTATGATACAGCTTAAATGAAAGAGCCTGTTCTTCTACCTTATAGTCAGCAGTACACCCCAGCATTTTGTGATGCAGATGCCAGAGACAGATATCTATAGTGCTTGTAATTATTACCAAAAAAAGAAAAAAAAAAGTATGTATTGATTCCCTTTGTTTATGATTCAAAGTGTTAAACACCTGGCGTTAATTTATACTGATGATTCTTTTTTGTTGTTTCTTTCAGAGGAAGAATTTGTCCCTCTTCTTCAGCATTGCTTTATTGACCTCCTGGGGGACTGCACTGCTGGGTGTCCGCTTATACTGGATGGGCAACAAACCACCGAGTTTTTCCAACTCTGACAATCCAGCAGCTGACTCGGACAGTTTTCTCACGCGTACTCTGACCTTCTTTTACCTGCCGACCAAGAACCTTTGGCTGTTGCTGTGCCCGGACACCCTCAGCTTTGACTGGTCTATGGATGCTGTGCCTCTTCTTAAAGCAGTCAGCGACTGGAGGAACCTACACACTGCGGCCTTCTACGCTGGACTCCTCCTCCTCGCCTACTCTAGCTTGAAGGGCTCCAGCAGCGAGAGAGAGTGCAATGGGAAAACGGTTATGAACGGCAAGCAGAATGCTAATGGGCATAGCTGCCACTCGGAGATGGAGTACAAGACGCTGGAGGTGAAGTCCAGCTTTGCATTGAAAGAAGAGAATGGCATAAAAAAGCATGGAGTGCAGAAACTGCCGCTGCCTTCAACTGAGAACATTGTCGTTCTGTCTCTGTCTTTGTTAATAGTGCCCTTTGTTCCTGCCACCAACCTATTTTTCTATGTTGGCTTTGTAATAGCAGAGCGTGTGCTGTATGTTCCTAGTATGGGCTTCTGCCTGCTGGTTACAGTAGGTGTCAGGGCCCTTTATGTCAAAGCCCAGAAGCGCTTTCTGAAGAACTTGGTTTTTTGTTCCACTGCTGCATTAATTGTTTTCTATGGACTGAAGACTGTTGTCAGGAATGGGGACTGGCAGAATGAGGAGATGCTGTATAGGTCAGGGATAAAAGTAAATCCCGCTAAAGGTAATTTTTGCTCTTTACAGTGAATGTTTTATTTCTTCCTATCTGTCTTTGTCTTTGAATTGCCTGATTTTATTAACTGTGTTTAAAGAAGATACTTCATGAAATGTCCATTTAAATTGCAGTAATATGAATGTCAGTAAAAAAGAGGAAAAGCAGGAATGTGTTTTGATTAGGTGTTACAGGTTTGGCATTCACATACAGAAAATGAGACCCAAAGGTAAGAGGATACTTTCTTTTTCGTTAATCTTAGTGCTGTATTTTGGAGTTAAAGATGGAATATTAGTATTACAGATGCCAGCCTGATAATTCTTCATTTGGAGTCTGGTATCTATCACCCCAATGAAGCTTTTTTTTAATGTTCATTGATTGTTCTGTTCTCTATGAATAGAAAATATAAGAAATAGTAAAGGACGGCATAGGGAAGGTGCTGTTCTTTTTATTTCAGTTGACGTAAATGACGTCAATACTACATAATAAAAATGAGGAAATGAGGTCATATTATTAAGACGAGGAAATGACTGTAGTTCCTACTGCGTACTGCTGTGAAGAGTTTTTGTCAAATACTTATGCCTTCGCGTTAATGTATAAATGTCAGCTATTTGTAACACTGTCCAGCTACTTCTCTCAAAGACTACGTCGATGCTGTAATGAAATGTGACCACAGCTAATGCAGACATGTCCCATCAGGCAGTAAACTGGCTCGTTTAGGGATCACTAACTGTTTAGCTGTGGCTGTGTGGTTTCAGCGCAAAGAGCAAATCCAGCTGGGATCCTGAACTCGGTGCTGCCCTGGCTGTACGGCGCTTGGCACACAAGCAGGTTTGTATGAGCACAGTCAAGGTACCACCTGTGAGTGCAATATTAGGCATTGACTAAGCCTTCATTATTCATAAAGCATCAGAAGTGAGAAGGGACCAGTCTGTGAGAGAAAAATCTGATGGCACTTGAACATTTTGCACTTGGGTTTCTCCGGTTCTCTGCTCAGCAGCCCATTATATGATGCACAGTCATTTGCTGACAGAGCTGTGCCTTTTGGTTAGGCAGTTATGTCATGACATAGTCTAAAAGCTGTGGTAATAAAAGGTAAATGCAGATGTTACTGTGAGTTGATAGGGAGTGGAAAAGCAGATTTGGCAGGTGAGATGCCTTGCAAAGCAGCATTACAATAGCTTGTCAATTGTCAGTCTGGTTTTGTAACTTTTCTTTGTATGCGATGTCGCCCTAGGTAAAAATCTAGGTAAAATTATAAAGGTTGTTGCTGCAGCAAGTGACTTGGTTAACAATATGAACAAGCGCAGCCCATTTCTCTTCGTTTTTCTCCTCCGAGAACTAATGCAAAAGGGCAAGAGATAATGAACAGCCAGGCAGTGCACCAGGGTGATTATGTGTTGCCCTGAGACTTACCAGTTCAGTGGCAATATAAAACTCACATTAAAAAGCTGTCATCCCTTGAAAAGAAAAGTCTGCGTGCATTTGATTAAAATAGTTACTGTAGGTTTCTTTTTTCTTTTTTCTTTTTCTTTTTCTTTTTTCTTTTTTTTTTTTTTTTTTGCCTTCATGGAGATTCCCAATTACCCAAGATTGCATTAGTATTTGTTTGCTTGCTTTGACCCAGTTTTTTTGATAGAAAACTCTAGTTTTTGTCCAACAGTAGGATTAGTTGAGACAGTGCCTGGAATTAAAGTATTGGGTATCACTCTCCCAGGAGACAAGTCGAGCTATTTTCATCATATGCATCTGAGTATGCACCGACTTGCGTATATATGACTATCTGGTTTCTTGCATATAAGCTGACATTAAGTTTCTTGTAAGATATGCAAAAGCAAAGACAGCGTGTCAGTGTGGTGATGTAGACATAACTGAGCTCACTGTAAATCTCTTTAAAATTTCCTGGTAAACTTCTGCTGAATATTTACTAGCCCACACACATTGTAACAAGGCAGGGTATCAGAACTCCCCAGCAAAAGCAGACCTGTCACCCAACTCTATTCATTGTTGTGAATACTTCCTAGATTATCCCTGGCTTTGCCTATGCTAATTTTATTTTCTATTTCTCATACAATCAGGCAAGCCTGACTGGACTAGACTGGCTGCCAATCCAGCTAAAGCATTAAGAGATCAACAATTCAAACTGCTCTTCAGTAATTAAACGAGGTTGATGTGGAAAAAACAATTTATTTTTGTTTGCCTCCTTTTTATATTTCTTGAATGCTAGTGATAAATAGGCCATTCAAACTGTAAGACAATGGACTGTTCAGTCAAACAGTATGGTGGATAAGGCTTTTGCTTCCTTTTAGGCTGTGAAGAGGAGACTTCCACTCCTCCTTTTTGTTTTCTTTGCCTCGCAGCCATTTCTCCTCATCACTGTTTTCTTACTTCTGATCATTTTTGAGCTGCGGGAGCACTTTCCCTGAAGATTTGACCCTTCCTCTCTTCTCCTGTAAAGCACGATTGAGCAGTAGCTGCTTCTATCGTAGGCTAAAAAGAAAAGAGGGATCACTTCAAAACCTCCCCATGGGGGAGCTGGTAAAGAAGTGAGTAGAAATCCGCAAGGACCGGCTCTGCCGCAGCACGGAGCAGGGTGTTTGGTCCAGGTTCGTCTGCGTGATGGCGCGGGCGGACGAGAGCTGTGCTGGGGCTGGGCGCCGCTGACTGTTCCCCATGGTCCCAGGCTAGTCTCGTCAATCACAACGTGGGAAAAACACCCAGCAGCAGTGCATCGTTCAGCTCCTCTGTCAAAAAACCCTAAAATATACCCCGAGATGGGTCAAGAGAGCGCGGTAGTGCTGCTTTGAAGCCCGTGTGCGTATGCAGGCGGCTTTCCTGGCCAAGGAGGCATGCGGCAGGCAGCCGCCCATCGTTAGCCGAAGGAACCAAAATGAGGATTTGGGATTCCTGAGCTGCAGCTGTTAGTGGGCTTGCTCAGTTGCTATTCTGGTTATGACTAGTATCGCAGATCTCTTTAAAGAGATCTGAGCCTTGCCTCATTACAGTTTGTGAGCACTTGGGAGAAAAATAGGCGAGATTGATTAATGTAGTTTACAGATTCTGAAGTGGCTGTATACATGTTTTCACACTAGGGATGGAAAGGGAGAAGTGTTTCTCCGTGCCTGCCTTCAACTTAATGAGCAGCTTAACTGACATAAAACAGTTCACGTTGTTTGAGTGTTCTTTTATGGGGAAGGAAGCCTCACAAAATGTAAAAAGAAAACAAAAAAAAAATTAAAAATGGGTAGTAGCTGTCACATCCTTTCCAGTTAGACTGTGAGTCATCCTGTGGTGATGATTACCTTGTGTTTAATATAAAATTATAATGATGCACAAAATAATTGCTCTCATTGCATCTTGTTATCTATAGTTTTCTCTGTGGTCCCAAAAGCAGGCTTCAGAAAGCATAATCTTTTTCCTCCAGGCCATTTTGTACTTTACAGTCCACATGATGACCATCTTAGATCTTCAGATAGAAGTGCTGTACTGTTACAGACACTGATTAAAGTAGTAGGAAGTAATAGAGGCTGCTTAGGCCGCTGGTCTGCTGCAGAAGTGTTATTTGCTTGGCTGTATTTACTGACGACGTTTTGTTTTTCTGGTGTTTTACATGAGATTTATAAGCAATCTTTGAAGATCCTTCTTGGAACTGGCAGACCTGCTACGCCAAGAGAAGCACTTAAGTGGGTGCTTAGCTTTAACCATGTATTCAAGTCTCAGTAAATTCATGTATGTAACTTGTTTTCTGCAGTGGAACATGATGCAGAAACGCCTGTAACTTCATCTGTCTAAGGGATTACAGCAAGAAACAGATACTAGATTGCTTCCAAAAGTGGTATTACCATATTACCGTGGTGCTACACCTGCCCTGATAAGCCTTGGCTCTCACTTGCCATCGATTTAAGTTGGTGTTACAGCTCCGGGCTTCAGGAGCAGTTCTCTGCGTTGCTTGGAGGTCTGCCCTTACTCCACTGGCCATCAGTGTTAGTGAGATACGCTCACGTCTTGTGCGGGTCGGGGAGACTTGAGTATGTGCTTCAGTCCGTTCCCGAATAGGAGCTTTTTTATTAGGATAAAAAGAAGCGAGCTTCTGATTATACTGTTTTCTGGTTATACCACTGGAAAACAACTGAAAAGATTCCTTTAGTGTCTGTTGCATCAAAACAAAGTGGGGAGAGGCGAAGAGGCGAGGGGGTGGTTTTTTCTTTCTTTTTTTTTGAGTGTTTTTTTTTTTTTTTGAGTTTTTCTGTTCAAATAAACTCAGAATGACTAGGTGTTCCTGACAGGTGATGAGAAGTATCTATTGACATAAGGAATTAAGGAAAAAAGAAAAAAAATCTTTCCTTGCAAAATCATTCAGATATCTTTGGTTGAAAACTAGTATTACCTTTTACAGTCCTAGCTTGAGTTAAAAATCCTGTTCTTAGCTTGTCACTTCTTTCTTTTATCGATTACCTTGTTGATCTCGGTGGGCAGTAATAAGACCAAGAAATCATGTTGGCAAAGAGTAGAGAAGTTGTTGGATATAGATAGATAGCCTCTTTCTTTCTGTCTTTGCTCCCTTCCTCTTACTCCCAGCCGTTATCAGAGTGACTCTTTCAATTTTGCTTAATGTTTTCAGAATATATTCAAATACTGAAATACATTTTGTTCTTCTGGGCAGCAATGTTCCTTTTCCCCATCCTACTGTTCTTCATTTGCAAAGGTGCTGTGACATCTTCCTGGCTCATTCTGCTGTATTTGTGCCTGCAGGAAGTTTAGAGAGCTAGCGCTCTTATTTTGGCACTTTTTGGCATGACAGTCATCTTGGGTTAGTTTTGCTCCCTGGAACTTCATGGATAATTGCCATTATTTATTTTTTTTATTAGCTTCAGTTATGGCATAGGATTGGAAGGAGTGCCTCTGTATGTGAATGTGAATGTCAAGATGTGAGTATGAGGTTCAGCACTGTGAAGTGTCTTAGTTGAACAGCAACGTACGGAGTAGCTGTATGCTCATCTGGGTTTTTTTTTTTTTTTCAGTCATGAAAAGTAGGGTTGTGTTTTTGTGTCACGTATAGTTTTCATGTCATCTTGTGTAATTAGTTTACAGATTAGTTTGCTGTTACCATCTACTAAACAAAACTGAAGGAATTCTTAAAGCTGAACTCAACTTAGGTTGTTTCGTATCATCTATGTGGTATAGCCTTAGCATTTGGGCTGCCCTGTAAAAGCGTATAAGCTTTATTTTTCCTAGGAAATTTCATTTTTTTCATTTTCTTCAATAGTTTGTAGTGTTAATTTCCCCTTTAGTTTACCGTTACCAATGTAGCAAGCAAACGTCTTTAAAGGATTGTTTTAAATGTTAGTATGGGGCGGGGGGGACGGAATCACAAGTTAATTTTGTCCCTGGTTTACGTAAGTATTATTTAAAAAATAAAAATAAAAATAAGTACTCAAGCTTGTTCTGACCCAAGAATTGTTCTTTGATTTAAAAAAAAAAAAAAAAAAAAAAAAAAGAAGAAAAAAAAAAGAAGAAAAAAAAAAAGCTGTAGTTCTGTGTGCTTGGATAGAAGTAAATACTGGAACCTCTTTCCATCTGCTTTGACAGCTGCTGTTATCCTTATCTACTCCTGGAAAATGACTCCTCGCTAGCAGTGGCTGTCAGTAAGAGGTCCCTTCCTCCTCCTTCAGCAGACAATGAAAATATCAAGTGGTAGTCTAACGAGGAAAAATAGTTACAATGCCTTGTAGTAAAGCAGCTGTATTTCCTTCAAGGAGAAAGGATGCAATAAACCAGTATTTTCCATGACCATTAAGTTTTTTTGTATCACTAGTGATGACTGGAGATGAAAAGAGAAGTATTTTAAGATGTGGCATTCTCCGAGTATGCACCTTGCTAACAGCTAACATGTTGCTGACAAGAAGCTGCCTTCTCTTGTAATAGCTTTAGGGCTCTGTTTCAGTAGTTTCAGTATATTTTAAAAAAACAGCATGTTGGCTATTTAAGAATACTTTGAGCTTTAGGGATTGCGTTTTGGTGTTTTGGTGCATATATTAGCTTTGTATACATAACTTGGCAGTAAAACTTTAACTCATCTTTGTCCAGAAATGGAAAATATCACTCTACAGTCATTATTTCTTCCTTCTTTGATTCCTTTGACTTCAGTAATAAAAAAAATCACTCCAAAAGTGGCAAAGGTCTGAACCAAATAACATTACAGTGAATGGAAAATGCTGTCTTTGAAAAATAAGGCTTACCAGAGAAAGCAATTTCAGTGCACATAGTTCCATGAAAGAGTGTATTTTAATGGTAGAAAAACTTCTAGTAATTATGCATACCTTTTTAAAGTTTTGCATACTATCACTGGTAAAGAAGATTGGTGATATGAGCATAGCATCTGGAACCAGGTATTCAAGAGGTTTTTTTAGTTTGGGGTTTGCTAATCTCCTCTTTAGCCTTTGAAAAAGTCACTTTAATCTCAAAATTTTCATCTCTGAAATGGAACTAGCACTAACCAGTGCTACCTATTTTCATTGGATATTGAATATATTTTTTTTGAAATTTTGGTGATTCAGTATTATATGAAAAGTACCACCTGCTTATAAGAGTATAATACCCCTACTAAGCTAGTTGCTTTCTATATATTAGGCTATACAGTCATCACAGTGATTCTTGGCATGCTTTTTAAGTCACCTTGTTTAAAAGTAATATTTGGAGAACTGTAGCACCAACTCTTGTTAAAGATTCCTAACTTTGTCACCGAAATTTTCCAGTGCCTAGTCTTTTGACTAAATATTGCATGAATATTTTCTCTGACTTCTATTATTATTTTTTAATCTTAATTAGATGGTTAAGTTTGGCTCTTTTTTAAGCATATATATGTGTGTGTGTGTGTGAAACTTTCACACTGATCAGTTCACATTATCCTGACATACAATGGTATCATCATGGTTCAGAGCAATGTGGAAGAACAGGAGGAGAGAAATTCCTTAAGCTTCCATTGCCACTAAGAAAAATTGTGCACCAAGGTAACAGTAAAATGAGCTATTCAGAGCCCGTTCAAGCCATTAAAAAAAAAAAAAAAAAAAAAAAAAGTCTGGCAAATTTCTTTTCCATTTGGGCATTAAAGACAAGATATCCTTCTTGATTTTAGTTGTCCGAACACTTGAGGTGATATATAAAGGCTTGTGAGAGCTTTGGCAAGATGGCTTTCTGAAACATACCAAGTGAAATGGATTAATTTTGGTATTTTGGGAGAAAAAGATGCAATTTTTTCAGTTCGGTTAGAAGTCAGGTCTTCAGTCCATGTTCCTGTGTTCGTTCTATCAAACTGGTCTGATTTTTGCCGAGGGAAGGAATTTCTACTAATTAAAGGAAAATGAGATTGTTTAGGTTGGTTCTCAGTCTGAGCAGATTTATTTAAATACATAAGATACACACATCCAACTGTTTCATTATTCTGCTTTTTTTTCAAAATACATTAACCATGAAAAAAGTTTGCATACTGATTTTCAACATGAGTTATGTCTGTATTTTCCTATTCAGAATCCGTAATGGATTTCTACCAGTAGACACTGAGGCCCCATTACATAAGTCTAGTAGAAAAACAGACCCCTAATGGGGGCATGACTATAATTTACACACATTCTGATGTCTCTTTATACCTCTTCTGGCAGCATAAAATCCCAGTGTAGATAAACAAATAAATACAAATATTTCATGAAGTTTTCCAATGCTCTTTCTTTGTTACAAAGGTTTTTATTCCCCCTTAAATGTTCCTCCCTGCCACCCATGTTTCTGTATCAGTATGGACATGTATTGACCAGCAAAGTTTCACAAGTTCTGTCTTGCCTTGAATGTTTAAAAACAACAACAACAAAAAAACCCTAAAATATCATGTCCACAGAGAGCCTGCCTCCTGGATATGCACTAATTTGTCTTGTCTAAGTCTCACATACTTGATTTGAATACTTCTACAGTTCTCTTGGTTTGGTAAACCCTACCACTGATCTCCCCTCCTGTGGCTTCTCTGCTGTTTTTCCAGGGCATCGTCCTGTCCATTACCCTTTCCTGGAATTGAGACAACATAACCCATCTACTTTTAGCTTTGAGGATCAGGGCTGTCATTTCAGTTGGTTAAGTGCACCCTTCCATCTCTGCAGGAGTCTGGCTTACAGCTCACCGCTCTGGACATAAGTGATAGTTTTGAAAAATACAGACAATTTTTCTAGAATCGTGTTTGCAGTTTAAAGAGTTGCGTAGTTTGACATATTTGGTTCTCCTTCCTTTAGTGCTCTGAATTGTTCGTCAGGATTAATCCTGAAGAGCCTGGGATGCCCAGAGCTCTCCTCCTCCTCTTGCAGTTTTCTGATCCTCTGATCTCTTTGCACTTCCTGAAGCATTTTGAGAGTCATCTCCTCTGCAGAGTGCAATGCCTTGTCTCACTTGAGCTTTTATTTGTGAGAATGGGTTCATTAAAACTAATTGAATTATCTAAAGTAGCAAGTGTGCCCTGCAGTGAACAAGGCTTCCCTACTCTAGACTAAACAGAGTAAAGTGTGATGCCGAAGACCAGCCCCATTTTACCAGCTATTTAGTATCTTCTCTGCTTCATCAAGCTGAGAGAGGCAGTGTGCTATCCTTTTAGAAAAAAGTTAGCTTTTTGCAATATAGCAAGTAGAGTGGGGATGTCAGGCAGTCATGATAAACATAGAAAGTGTCATCTATTCCTACTCATTTACATCAGGATTTCAAAACTAAGAAGCAAAACTGTAGCAGAATCTGCCAAAATTCAGTTGGTTCAGTAACCGTGCTGACATGGTGTTGGAAAGCTTTCACAGCTCTGGGTAGTTTCCTATTGTGTTTTTCTTTCATGTGCGATCATTGCTGAAGCCCTGGAATAGATCACCAAATGAAGTGTTGAACAAACAATATAAATAAATTCTTCTTCTTTTTATTAAGGGTTTTATAAAGGTTAGGATGTGGTAAATCTCTAAAACAGTCTATCTCAACATTGCCACATACTCACTGATATAAAAAATCTCTATATAAAGTAAACTCATAAATTATGGGTATATAGAAACCATTTATTCCTTTAAGAAGCAAAAAACAGGACACTTTTGCTGTTGTGTCTGCAAAATGAGGTAACAATCAAAATGTGTATATTAACGAGTGAAGTTTTTAAAGGAAAATTGTTGTAAATTATATGAGTGGATTTAGGATGTATTTGACAAATTCATTGTTCTTTTGGAATTTTATGGAAAACATAATGTAAAAACCATAATGTTCTATTATCAGAACTTGCATAAAAATTGTTAAACTTCCAAAAGAGTAACCTTTTAGCACTTACATGGATTTTTGTGTTCAAACCGCATAACAAACATTATCTAATTGATCTTCTGAATATCTCTGTGGGATATAGTGG
This sequence comes from Dromaius novaehollandiae, assembly GCF_036370855.1. Classification (NCBI taxonomy): domain Eukaryota; kingdom Metazoa; phylum Chordata; class Aves; order Casuariiformes; family Dromaiidae; genus Dromaius; species Dromaius novaehollandiae. Next base: position 42,130,843 of record NC_088098.1, read on the forward strand.
GCCTGTATTATAGCAAAACTATTTAAAATGTGAAGCTCTCTTCATTGAATTTGAGTGCCACTGAAGGAGATTTCAGACTTTTTATTTGGGAAATGTATTTCGGTGCTGTTCGTGCAACTCTTTCTCCATCTGGAACAAAGTGATTGTCTGATAAAATGTGAACATTAAAGACTGAAGCACCACTCTTCTTTATTAAGTAGTATTCTTGAAAGGAAAATGCCGTAAGCTGCTGATGAGTATAACCTTTTGACAAGGAGGAGAAGGTGTTGTTCTTTATAGCTATGATTATAGCCTTTCAAGTGTGAATGGTTTAAGTGGGGCTGTGCTCTCTCCTCATGCTTCATCCAGCAAAGGTACCTGTACTGAATATTTGGATTCTTGCTGACATCCATGGCTGGCCTCTGTTGTCAAAATCTCTCTCTCTTTTTTTTTCTTTCCCCTCTTTTCTCTTTCCCCTCTTTTCTCTTTCCCCTCTTTTCTCTTTCCCCTCTTTTCTCTTTCCCCTCTTTTCTCTTTGTTTTCCTTTGACTAGGACTGTACTAACATTGGTCTTAATATTTCAACTTTTTGCTCGGAGCTTAATAAAGTAAACCAAACTCACAACTCCTTAAAGGGATGTCAGATTTCACTGCTTTCCTTACCAAGTGCAAGCTCTGTCTGCTCCTGAATATATTTTAGGAAGGATGTTACTTTAACCAGACGTTGAGAATGTAGATGCTGAAAGAAAATACAGAGGCAAAAACCAATGGTTCCTGCAATCTTTAAACTGTAACTAACCTGGTTTTCTTGGCCCTCATTTCATGAGGATACCAATTATTTGAGGAAATGGTCCTTAGATCTTTACTTCAAGAACACTTCCTCCTTTTCCTCTGCTTTATTCCTTCAGAGGTTATAATGCATTTATGTCTGCTCAGTATCTAGCTGTGTTGGTATAGTAGGCACTGTGCAAACACATAGCAAGACACAGTCTGTGGCAGAAGACGCTGCAATTAATGGATGAATAACAAATTTCAAGAATGAAAATGGAAAGGCACCAGGAGGTGAAGTCTTCTAAACAACACATCAGTTGCACAGCTGGGAACAGAATATACTTTTAATTCCCAGTTTTAGCATCTGCAATTTCAGCAAAAGGGAGCTGAATCAGATGACAGTAAGGTCTCTATTTTTAAAGGTATAATCTTGATGAACACAAAAAATGCAAGCCACATACTACATTAAGTTTATTTTAATACTATACTAAGTTTATTTTTACTGAAGCATCCTCTGCTGTTAGCATTGTTCCACAAACTTACCTAATTTTTTGAGTAGTCTGTAAACTTAATGGTGGTATTCCAGTGCAATACATGGAATGCCATACATGGCTTTCAGCTCTTAGAGTAGATCGGTGGTAAAATTACAGTTTCAGTTCATAAAATATTCAATCTAGAACTATTCAACTATTCAAACATGCTAAGAATGAATAGAAAAACATAAAATAGTTCCAAGAAGTTTTAATAAGCATTTGCTTTTGTTTACCATAGAGCTGAGAGATTCACAACATAGTGCTGCACTTGACACTGCTCTGCATTGTGGTTAGACTGCCACAGGGGAAGGTGTGAACATGAGCACGTATAACTCATAACTTTCTTATTCACAGCTGTAAGGTAGTAACTTATAGTGCAATATGGAAAGGTGTTAACAACAGATGGTTTAAAAAAAAAAAAAAAAAAAAGGTGTCCTAAACTGGAAATCTAGATCGTCATGCTCCAGGAATTCAGTCCACATAAAAGTTCATAGCAAAAAAGAGATTTTTTAAAATATTATTTAATACTTCAAACTTTCATAAATTAATTTACTGTTCCTCAAAGGTGCTATGTTGACAGCTCCATGTATACTGACCTCTTCTAAAAGGCATAGTATGGTCAAGGCCAGTGGGATCTTCCTTGTGCTATTTTTACCACTTTATCACAAGTGCCACCTAAAAAGTAGTACAAACTCCAAGTTTTCCATAGAGTTCTTTTCATTCTCTAAGATTTGACTCCATCACACTGATAACTACTTAAATAACTAATTCCAGGAAGAAACACTGAAAATAAGTCATAATGTAATGCAAATTCTTAGGAAGTATTATAGCATTTCAAAATTAGAAGTGTAATTAGTACCTTTTTTCTCCCTGTAAAGTTCTCAGTTTTGTGTCATACTGTTCTAATGCCTGTTTCCCTCTGATTTGTCTTACTCAACAAGTTCATAATGAAAGGAAATATAAAATTTTGCACCAGCTACAATGTAAAAGTTCACATATTGATGCTGTCACCAAAATGAGATTATTAGGGTGTTCTTAAATTAGAAGAACTGCTTTATATAAAATGTACATACCTTCCTTTTAACTGACTTGTAAATCTTGGGAGGAAAGAAAAGCAAATGGAAGATTGGTTTGGATAGTCTTGGAAACAAAAGAAAGTGTTTAAGAAAAGCAAAAAGAATCCCATTCGACTATTTCAGCATCCAAATAAATACCTCACCAAAGATAACGGTAGAGATTTCGTGAGGTTTTGAGAAGCAAGCTTCTCTGGGGCTTTTCAGCATATGTGTGTCTCATGTGCTCAATCGCACTTGATAAGCCTGGAAATCTAATGACTGCAAAGTAAACGAGGAAGCAAAAATAACTGTTCAGTGAAGTTTTGAGTCCTGATGATTTAGGCATAAAACAATGGGGGAATCTGGAGGAGCTGCAGTATTTATCAACCTGATGAGGGACATGACTTGTTTTCATAGTCAACGTTACTTTCACAAAGTGGAGAATCTCGTGGCACGCTAACAGAATCGTGACGTACATCACCGCACACTTCTCAAGTGTTGATAATGAGCATCGTTCTCTTTCCACTCCATTTTTGGCAGTGGTATAACAATAAATGATAGCTCCCTCCTCCAATTCAAGAAAGCAAACTCTTCAAAAGCCTGTCCTGTATTTGATGAGATTTATAGGGTAGGAAGGAGATTCCTCCTTTAGGTTAACGTCGTTTCTGATTTGTAATGAATATTTGCTTTGATATTTTTTGTGGTTTTTTTTTTTTTTAATAGGAAAGCTATTGGATCAGGTAGTCAACGTATATGATTTTGCTTTACCATCTGAGTGTTTTTCTCTGAAGCTTTACTTTGTTCCTTTGTTCTTTTCATTCCACTGAATAGCATAGCATACTCCTTAATTTGGTAGAAAGGGAAAGATTTATTTAAATGAAAATGTTTGCAAACATTCAGCTTGCCATTGAATTAATGAAAACAAATAAGAAATGGAAATGAAATTCAACTGTCCTATTTAGTAGATTGTGCATCTTAAGTCCAGGCGGATTAGCCTGGACAATGTTGTTCTTGCTTCGCTATTGTTTGTCTTAGTACTTTCATTCTAAAAAGAGTAACAGAAGCTTGAATACGTTGACTTGTTTCGGGTTTTTTGACTTATTAAGTCTTAATCCTCAATTTCTATGGGATAGTTCAGAAGTTAATCATGCTAAATTTTGAAGCCGAAGTTTGTCGTGTTCATACTCATTTTGAAAGCAATTAAATACTTGAGAACTTGACCCAGTCTGATTGCTAGGTTGCATAAATGTCATCTTTAAAGTCTGACAGGAATCTATTTTAATATGTGGAAAGTCATACAAATTAATCGCTTATTTTTCTATTTGGCATTACGTATTTTTTCCTGCTATTAAAAAAAAAAAAAAAAAAAAAAAAAAGCTCAAGTGTACTTTTTCCTCCAAACGGATGTAACTAGTATAGGAATTCTCAAGTACTGTGAGATTTTTTTCCCTTTACCATTGGCTTAGGATACAAGAATATGAAATGGATTTTTAATTTTTAATATGTCCATTCATGTTGAATATGATCTATGGAAAACTGTGTAATGAAGTGAGTTTTGAGCGAGCTGTTTTCTAGGTGTGCGTGATATGTGAATGTTACCTTTGTTCCCAAGCTATGATGGAGTATTATGTCTAAAAGACCTGGGACTATTTTGGTCTAGTAGTTGGTGTGCAGGGAATTAAACAGCAGGCAAAAAGTAAATATTACAAAACTGTTTCATTCACAGCTTGCTTGCATTCTCTTGTGCTGAATAGGCTCTCCTATGGGGGGAAAAATGCTATGGTGATTAAAGATTAATTTGTGGTATATATACACTTTAGCATCTTCTGCATTTTTAAATGTTCTATTGCGCAATGCTAATTTCAGGTATTACAGATTTTATATGAAAAATATATAAAAAATAAGTGAAATAAAAATCCATTATCCATTATAAATTCCAGAAATACTAATCTGGTCTCTTTATTTACCTTTGAGAATATTCATTTTTAATTTCTCACCATGCACAGATGGAAGGTATTTGAGTGATGATATTTTGGGGGGGTCACAGAGCGTGTTTTTTTTCATAGGTATGTGGCTTCATGGCCAGGTATGATTTTGTTTCTGTTTCTGAATACTCACAGAGTTGAACCAATGTTGTTACAGTTTAGCAGGAGAAATTTGGCTTGAGATAAGGCTTGGAAAATTAGATGCCTGAGATATAGTTAATACTTCAAATTCTTTTTTTTAATTATTTTTCCCCATCTTTCTCCTAAGGTTAAATTAATTGCACTATGTACCTAAATGTTATGCCAAGTGTTTGTTGGATTTTCTGCTTCCTTAGTTAAGTAAGGAGTGAAAGTTCCTTGAATAGTTAGAGCCTCCTTTCCATACAGACCATCCTCTCTTCTCTCCCTTGTATACCAACAACCAAAAGAGGATGTTTGCTGGAGTTAATAACTGTTCATAACTTCCAGGGTTATGAACGTGTTCTCTACAATAAGGACTTGTCCTATAATTGTTCCACGTAGCTTCACGAATGTCTAGGCAGAGCCACTAGATCATTCGTTTAACTAATTCTGTATATAAATAGATGTGAAGACTTATACTAGATTTTTATAGCTTAAGGAAGCAAATAGACCGTGGTTACTTTTAATGCTGATTGTGAGATTATCTTGTTTTATGTGTGTGCTTTTTTTTTCTGCTACTATACTACTTCTGCTATATCACATTAAGTTAAATTGATCGTTCACAGCTAGTAATTAAAAAAGTTTTACAAGTTTAGACAAAAGTCTAAATGGAATAAATTTAGAATGTAATTGTAAGGCAGATTACATCCAGATATTGATTGATATTAAAAACTTGGTGAACAGCAATTTGTCAGTTATAAAGTAAGGTCTGTGCATTAAAGAGCATATTAGCTCTGTTAAATAATAAGCTGTACAGCATGAAATGAACTCTACGGGAGAAAAATTTTACATTTTGCAGTGTTAAAAGGGCTTTTTAGTGTAACATGGATGAAAATATGAACTGAATTATTCTTCTATACATCCTTTCATTTATGGATCTTCTAGCTGGTTGGGAGCAAATGACTTTTCAGTAGGAAATAGTTACCAGTCATCCAAATGATCACTTAATGCCATGCTCTGTTATGGGATATTAGAGTGAAAACAAGTATAGCTACAGACTATTTAGAACCTACAGCTGCTGGAAACTGCATGGCCAAGTACTACAGAAACAACGTCGGGGTCTGTGTTCACAAATTAGTTATGAAATATTTCTGTTTTTCTTACAAATGTAATGCTGACAAGTTGACTAGGGTTGCATTAGTTGGTGTGTGTTGGTGTTTGCTGTGTGTATTAAAAATAAAAAGGGGAGGGGATAATTTCAGAATTCTGCATGTTCTGCTAACAAAGAATGTAAAAATTGAGTGAATTTGAAAATATTTTAGCAGTTTCATTTCACTATATAAGTCTATGAGGAGAATTTTTGCGACACTTGTCAGTTTAGTGATAAGTAACGTTTGAGTTAATTCTATTCATATAAAATACTAGGCTATAATGAAATGATTCACAGAAGTGATAGCTTCTGTTCACATGCAAAGTACCGTATTTGGGGGGGGGGGGGGGTTCTTCATCTTTACAAAATGCCTTGTGCACAATTGGATGCCATTATTTTTATGAATCCTAAAAGGATTTTGCCAGTGCTTCCCAGTAATGATTAGTTTATTCTGCTCAGAGGAAAATGCTGATTGCTGTTGTTCTTGTCTCTGTTTCTGGACCAAAGCTCAGCAGCTTCAAAGCAATGTGCTTTCTAAAGATAAAGAGTTATCTGAAATAATCATTGTTCTATTGGTTAGTGTTACGTTAAAACTATATTGAAAGTTTGTACTACTCAGGCTAGTTGGCAGTTCCTGTAAAATGGGCTTGAGTAACTGAAGAAGCACAGTTTAATGGCTGTTTGCGCTAACGTTTATGGTTTGTGCATCTGGAGGGAAGAACAGTTCGCCATGTATTGTGTGTTTTGTGGAAAGGACGTGCATCATCTTTCCATTATTCTTGCTCGTAAAAAAATACTTGTGAAAGTAGAGCTGTTTTATGAAACAACTTTGATGTATTATAAGCATGATGTGTTTTTTCGTGTATACACATAAACTGTAATTATAATGCCAGTTAAATTAGCTTCCTAAATGGCGAATAACATGGGCTATGTTTTATATAAAACGTTAGTTCCAGTTTCTCCTGTAAGTGCACTTTTTGTGCAACTCAGCAACACTTGCAAAAGGAACACATGTGGAGCCTTAAATATATTTTACCTCAAGTCCTTTATAGATGGGATATAAAAGCGTGCTGTATAACATAATAAATTGTATGGAAAGGAACCACATGTTTTCCAAGGAGAAAATGCATTTTAGTGATCTGTGTAGTATGTTTATATCCAGATGGCATGCTTTTAATCCTGGTTACTTACCTTACTATTCTTCCAATTCCTGGGTCATTTGTCAATTTTCATACTTCAGTGAGAGCTGTGTCTGCTTTGGGAAGAATTCTTGTGGTTTAGAGCAGATAGGCTTAGAAAAAGCTCAAGCTATGAGGATGCTGTAGTTCTACATAGAGCTCTGAGGATTTTATTTTATTTTAGAGGTAAAATAAAATAAAATATCCCTTTCTCTTTGCTATAGTTGTTACTAAAGCATTGAGCTATGTTTTGTTTTTAATGTTCCCTTTCTTCCTCCCACCCAAAAGCTGTATGTAGGCAGGATGTATGCACATCATTGCTGCAAAATCAAAGTCTGACAGTAAGGTGCAATGATACAGAATAATGGAGAAAAAAGCAAACCCACCCCCCTTCCCTAAAAACAGCTTCTTTGTGGGGTTTGTCTCCCCGTGGAGCTTCCTGGGGCTCAGGCCCCGTGTGCGGTATAATTGGGTTTCGCTCTTTCTGAATCCTGTTTTCTCCTCTTGACAGCGTGGGGTAACCTGGGAAATGTTCTCAAGAGCCAGAGCAAGATCTCCGAAGCTGAAAGCGCCTACAGAAATGCCCTGTACTACCGCAGCAACATGGCCGATATGCTTTACAACCTGTGAGTATGCGCGGCGGCTTGCGGGGGGTCCGGTGGCCCACGAGGCCGGCGGCGAGTGGAGCCCTTGGCTGTAGGTGCTGGAGACGGAGGTGATGGGAGCTGTTGCTTGCTAATAGCCGCCCCTTTAATCATGCTCCTTAAAACATGAGGTGCCCAGGGCCTTTTTTAACCCGTCTTATCATATAGTCGATGTTGCTGTTCTGGTTTGGAGTGGGCCAGTCCGTAAGGTGTGGATTTGTACAGCCAAAATGCAGAAGTCCGTTTAGAAGGTTGATTTAGGAAGTGCAGATAAGCCAGCGAAAGTAACGCACTGTCTCTTTCTGACCCTGTCAAAATACGAAAGTGCTATTTAGCTGCCCTTTTTAAGTACTGATATGAGGAGTGGGCTAATACTTTCTAGCATGAGCCAATACCACTCAGTTAGTTCCAGAGATCGGGAATGTTAAAATAGGTAAATAGCTTCCTTCTGTGGCTGAGTTTAAAGCTGCGTAGCTTCAAGAAAGGTTAATTACTGGAGTTTAGATGTGTTGTAGGTAGGCAAGAGAGTAAATTCAGTGAGCAGCAAAACAATTATACAGTGGGAAAAATATTTCCTGACTCCTTAATGCTGCACTAAATCATGATCCCAGAAGCTTGCTCTGTGCTGGGTTACTCATCTTTGCATGGGAGTGGGATCATACCGTGGGGCGCAGTGCGGAGCGGGGAGGCTCTGTGGGTGCCTTGTATTTACGTCTCACGGACCTCCTGCTCAAAATCGCTCCGTCTGCTGCTTTCCTCCTGTCCCCTCATGCAGTTACCCACGTGACTGGAAACCTCAGAGCCGTCCTCTGTTGTGCAATGGGCTCATCGCCCTCCGTTAGGGTAAACTGGTCTTGCTCTGTGTGTGGAGGGCAAAAGCCAGATGACTGCCATTTGTTGTGCAAAGTAAGCTGTGCAGGGATAAAATCCTGTGTGCAATAGGAAGGTGTATCTGTGAGAGAAACAATATATACAAAAAGTCAATGAAAATATTAAACCTCTTAAAAAAAATCCATATTCTGCCTAGAAGTCCAGTTTAAAATGGCCATTTACAATATCTAGAAATCAAATTTTCCTTAGTAGGCGTGCATTAACTTTTAAAGGAAAAGTTGCCCATTTCATTAATTTGCCTGACAGTTAAACACACTGGGAACTTTCCTCCATTTTTTTCAGAGTAATTTGATGATAGAATATCTGTTCAAAAAAGAAAACCATATCTATTCCTATAAATTTATTTTAATATAAAAATAGTACAATTTTTATTTTAATATATGCATACACACATATAAGTGTGCGGGATGTATATACATAAACATACACAGTTTTGCCTTTGTTAGGCAATGGAGAGTGTGAACAAACACACCATTTTTAAGAATCTCTTTCTTGTCACTTTTAAAGAAATAACTTGCAAACCCAGCAGTAGATTGTACGAAAAAAAATTACTAGATTGATGCTCCTAAATTTCTCATATGCCATTTATTTTGAGGATGAAAATTATAACTATTTCTCATATGCCTACTTAGTACCTTTTGTCTCTTGCTCAGTCAGTGTCATAAAAGGAACCTGAAGTTAATACTAGGGTAGGAAGACAGAAGGGGGTTGGGAGGTAAAAACAGGGATATAAAAGAAATCAGATTTCAGTATTTTTGCTCTTCACAGAACAAGCTGATAATCTTATGATAATGATAAGCTTTCCATTGATATACAAAACATATGCCTACGTAGGATATTTCTGTTGAATAGGAAGTTTCTTGGAATTATACTGCATTTGTGTAAGAAGAGTTTAACTGAAGTGGTGGTTGGGCTATATAGGGCATGAAGTTGCCTACGTATACATGTGAAAGTAAAGAAAGTAGAAGTGTATTCAGACTCAAGTGTGTGTTATCTAGTATGTGTATATGTATGCATATGCAAAAAGGATCTCTGATTTTTAACATTCTGACTAGTGTCTTACAATACAATGGAAACCTCTTTCTCTTAATAAAAAAACAAAACTGCAAGTTATTTCACAAAAATGAAAAAAAAAATCTTACTTTAACATTATTTTAACTCTTCTTTTTCATTATGTGGTTTCTATTTCTCTCTGTTGGGTGTTTTCACATCCAGCATACAAGCTAGATGGTGAGTGAAGTAGACTTCAACATTATGGGACCCCAGACTTAAGCATAAACTCTGAAGAGTTCTCCTGCAAGTTCAACCCAACCTTTATATGCAGTTCTGTAGGAGCCTTTCACAAAAAAAATACTGTAACACTGTACTCTGGAAAAGCATATCTTGTCATGTGCTTACAAGAGGCCAGTCAGGTTTATGGTTTCTGTTTTTTAGTATGTGCCTTTAAAACTGAAACAGTCATTTAATAGAGCTTAATAAAGAAAGCACTCTTCCAGTCATTTCTGATTATTAGATTTTGGGCATAATAGACCCTAACTGTATTTTACCCTTACATACTCTTCTTTATTTTTTCTCAACATTTATGCCACAGTATTTGATACAAATTAATTAGTGCCTGCAGCTCAGTGTTCATATACTGCAATGACAAATCAGTGTGCTATCTGACTGGGGAACAAATTATTAAGGATTAACTCTCAATTTTTGGTGAGTTATAATCAGGGATAAATTATATAAACAGAAGATGAGCTTGAAACTTGATGATCTCTTTTTGTCTTCTCTTTCAAGAAGCTGTCTTCCACTAAAACATGCTGTTGACTTGACTGTTGTTTCCTGATACATTAAAACCTAGAAAATATACCAGATTGGATGAATGGCTGCTTTCAGTAATGTATTTTTATTTTCTCACTGTTATAGCTTATGGCTCTGAATAATGTCTGCTTTTGCCATTCAGAACAATTTAAATTGCATAAATTTAGAGTTCAGGGCAATTATATAATCTGCATTTGAAGGTTTGCCTGATTCAGAACATGTCATTTCCCATATTGTTCAAACATGACAATTACGTAACCATAAATAAATTCCTAAACTTGTAGAGAACAGCAAACATGTAATAGAGACTAAATGATAAGGTACTTAATGTGGAGAAAGAGGATAAAAACATGAGTCATCAGTCATGTATGTTACAGAGAACTGATTGTTTCAGAAAACGAGCAGAGCTTGCAAACTCTAATTTAGTGGCAAGATTTTTTTTTTTTCAGTTCTGTCTTCCCTTTATCTACCAGCTACCTGGGAAATAAGATTGTAATCCAACTTTTGCATCTTCATTAAAGTTTGTTTTTTTTTTTAAATAAAGTTTTTGCTAACTTTTTTTAAGGATGGGTTGGTGGTTCATCATTACTATGGACATGTGGTAAAATGAGTTTGTTCTCCTGAGGCTTTCTCAGGTCCAAAGTGAAGCTGTCTGTGACCAAGGCTGTCCTGAGGATAAGATTATTGACCTGGCATTTAGGAAACTTGAGTTCAGGTTAAGGGCTTGCGTTCTTGTCTGAAAGCTTACTCACAGAAAGTCACGTGGAAAAACTCAAAGGGTAAATTCCTGGCAATTCTGAAACTGGTTTTGTTTTTCATACCGACTTCAGTGGGGCGAGGATTTCGCTCGATGTTTTATATTATAGATAGAGAATATATTACAATATGATTTTAATATGGTAGTTTGTGCTTCAAAAACACGTATTAAGTGCCCCCCCACCCCCATAAATAACTTCTCTGGCATCTAGAGACTGCACTGCAGGTAACTTTTACAAATAAATTTCAAAGCTATGTAACAGTGCTGATTTCAGCTAGATTGTATAGGGTGGTAAATCCAGCAAAAACTGAAGCTTCTTCCTATGCCTCACTTTTTTTTGAGAGAGAGAATTCCATGTATTTTAATATTGCAAAGGACCAAGGACAGAGCTATGGAAAAATGTTGTTTTGTTCTCCCAAACTAGGCAATCTTTAGTAGATTAAAAAGAAACTAGTTTATTATGGTTGTTCACTCTTTGTCGCATTATGACTGTTTGCTAAAGCTCATGGGGTTTTTTGGTTTCAAATTGCTTCTAATTACTGCCTTAAAGTCAAATTGCTTTTCAGTCTGAAGACGGTTTTTGATATATAATTTCATTTGTGCTTGGGCCTAGTTCTGGTTAGAGTATTCTTATATCATCTATACTAGTAATCTATGTTAATTTGAGTTTATCAGCAGAGTTCAAGTATGTTCACTATCATATAAACTTTGAAAATGCCTTTAAAATAGTACTATTTAATGGGTATTAATGTCAAGTTTTCAGAGGATACTGTGCCCCGTAAATGATGAAATTCTACCGAACAGCTCTCCTCTTGCGCTTTTGCCTCCCCGCAAGTATCTCATTTTGACTTTAGTGGGTACAGGTCTGTGTGTACAAGGCTATTATTCAACCAATTTAATTTCCTTGAATGAGTTCAAAGTATGCATTTTCATAAATTTTACTTTGGCAAGCTTAGGGTATTACCTCAATAAATGAATTTTTTTTAGATTTTGATAGTAAAGTCTTCACTAATAACTGAAATTTTAATTCTGTGAAGTCTGTGACTGCAGTAGTATTTTATAGGCAAACTTTAACTCTGCAGCCTTGGGCGAAACCTCTGAAAATCAATACGAGCAAAATTCTTCCTTGCCTCTCGTAGCTAGCCTACCGAACACCTGAAATTGTGTTCCCTCTCCCCATGCCTTTTTAAAGGCTGGCACGAGAGTTTCCTCTGCTGAGCCTCAAGAGTGGAAAAGGCCTAAAAGCACCCTCAGCTGCTACCGGGAGTTGAACTATAGTTGAACCGGTCCCAGGCAGAGGTGATGCACCACTTCACGTAGTAGGAAATGAGTGAGAGCCCGGTTCCTCTTCCTTGGCAACACAGAAGTTTTTATAATCCAGGATGTTGAGTTAAAAGCAGGAGAGGATGTATTGCTTGCTGTCTGTTTAAGTACTTGATTATTTTTTCTCAGCAGCAAATGCAAAACGGTTACAAATGTGTCTGGAACTGATCCATGCTTTGCGTGCCAGTTCTCCACATACCGAAACCAGCAGCAGAAATTTGCCTCTTACTGTAATTGTGGTTGTGTGTACGAATCTCCGTGTACGGCGAGAGTGGCTTTCGAGGCGGCACCCAGAGGCAAGCGAGGTGAGCGGCGCTGCCCCGCAGTGCGCAGCTCTGCTCCCGCAGAGCTCTTCCCCAGGCCTCTAGCGCGGCAGGAAGCACACGTGGCTTATAGTGTCATCCCGTCCCCCCAATAAAATTTGTCCACACAGCTGACTCTGGAAGGCATTGCAATTTAATTTCATAAAACACGTCTCTCATAAGAGGCTTCTGCCCAGCTCTGGCTCTGTATTGCCTGCTGGGGCCCATCAGGTGGGTACGGACACCTTGTCTGAGGCGTGTCGGCACAGCACGCAACTGCCCACCAACCCTGGAGGGGATGAAGGGCAGGAGCAAGGCTGCTCGCCTTCCCTAGGGCAGCCTCCCTCCATCAGGGAAACCGGGGCCATGAGAGATGGTGCATATCCAAAATGGTAGTAACCCCAACTGAGTTGCCCCAGTAACAGGGAAAGGGGAGGGGGGAAAAATGGGAATTATATTCAGCGACCAATTTGTTTGCATTTGAAAAACTCTTCTGTAGAGAGTTTTCTGGTAGAAAATGATAGAGCTGTTACTGTTACCTGAAAGACTGAAGATTTTTGGGAGGGTCTGTTTTTTTACTAATGGGGTTATGGATTGCTATGCTTGGCGAGTTCTGCAAAGGGAGTGGTCGTTCTGTGTTATTGCTTGCTGTGTTGTTTATGCTTGGGTCCTTATTGATTACAAGAGTAGGATCTGTGTGCCGTTTACGTGTTTGCTACCAGCATGCTGTTGGAAAGCACTGCCCATATTTCGTGCTCATATTGTTTCTCAAAGACTGACTTGCTTGTTAACAGAACCAAATTGTAGACGCTTACAAAAAGTTAACACTCACTCGGTTGAGTCGTTAAATGGCTTGATTGTTAAAAAACAAAAACCCCCCAAACCCCAAAGCCTTAACTAAAGAGCAGACTTAATTGCTTCATGTACTGGGCAGCTGCAGCATCCATGCCCGCCTTTCTATACCTTAGTTTTGCAAATGAAAACAGAAGAGTTGCCTTAAGGCGGCAAGGCCCATCCTTTCTTCCTACATGGCTAAAGAGGGAATATGTGGGAATACAGGAGGCTTTTCTTCCATTTTTTATTTGTTGGCCAGTATAGCATCCAGGTAAATATAGTTCCTTGTGGACAGTCCCAGCTGAAATCAGTGGGATGGATGTATATTGAGGCAGGGATGAAGTGTAATCATGTAAATGTTTCAGGAAGGCATGCATTTACCTTGATGACAGTTATGTTTCCTTTATATCATACTGGGTCAAATTATACCAGCTTTAGTTGCTGAGGAATTTGCTTGGTAAGTAGACCAGCTGGCTTTAATAGGGCTACACTAGGAAGAAATTAATATGTAACTTGAGTAAAAGTGGTAGACTGTTTACCCACTGTTTGGATTTTTAGCCTGCTTTTCAAAAACTCAGAGTTTTGTGTCATTGGTATTCAGTGACTTTAGGTCAAACCAAGGCAGAGAGTGAGGACAGGAAGGTTTCTGAAGTTGTTGGTAGAGTAAAATAGGCAAAGGTTGGCAGCTTAAAGAGTTCAGGAGAGTTGCATAAAACAATTCATTTGGGGGGAATGCTCTGCTCCACATGTATTGGGATAGGCAGTCCTATCTATAGATGTGATGTGCATCATTTCTAGCTACAAAGACTTGCTTCCAATTTTTTTTCTTTCTCCCTCTTTCTCCCCCTACCCCCCGAATTAGAAAGAAAACGGGATCCTGAAAGACTTTCTAAGCACTGGGTGAAGTCTGCTGCTGCTGCAGCAGTTAGCTCATATCCTCCGTTTCATAGATGAGTCATACTGCACTGTAAAATTAGCTAGAAGCAGTGTGGGCAAAAAAATCCTGCTGTAAGGCTGATCCAGAACCGTGCTGCTGTGATGGGTAGGACTTGTCTCCTGGTTCATCCTGAATTAATTCATGCTCAATCTATATATGTTTGTTTTGGAATCCTGTAGTTTAAGTAGCTTTTTTCTTCTCCGGATTTCTGGAGAGAAACTTTATTCGTCCACAAGACTTGTTTTACTAGGCTAAAGGAGCCATTCGCTTGTCTGATTGGCTTTCCATTGGCTTTCCATTTTCCCATTTATGTGGCTAAATATTTTTTGAACAAAATTTGCATGGTTCAATTAACTTTTTAATTTCTGCCTTACTTCTGGGAAGTGGACTGGAGGGAAATAAAAAAATTTTTGAGCTGCAAATTTGAAGTAACTGGTCCTTTTTTTGTTGAGGTGGTTGGGGGGAGGATGTTGTCATTTAATGATGCTTTACTATTTATTTAGCTTGGTATTCTCAGCAACTGTAGGAAACATTAAAAAGTGCCAGAAGCCTTTAAGATCTTCTGCATTCATTCAAGTATACCACTTGAGCTTACTGTGTTATATCAAACGTATTTCAAGGATCTACTTTCCTTTGTTCACTCTTGCGTGAGGAAGGAGGATGGCTTTGTGTCTCTGTGACTAAAAAGGTTAGATACATACTTAATGCGAGCCAATTGCTCTGTTCCACCACTGGCTTCTGTTCAATGTGTTGCGCTGTATCTCTTCTTTTGTGTTCCTTCTGTCCCTTCCTTATCCCCTCTGCCAGCCTTCTCCAAAGAGGAATGATCATTTTGGAGTGTTAAGAGAAAAAAAGAGAGAGAGAAATAGGAAAAGGGAATGGCATATAAGGAACAAACCCACTCCTGGCTATGAGAGGGGCTTCCTTTTCAGTCATCTGCCCTGGCTGTCACCTGGGCTTAGTTGTTCAATACCCCACAGTACTCACAAGGTGTGAACTCCAGCCGAGGCGCATTCATCCTCTTTTTCTAGAAATTGGTCATTCAAAACAATTTTTTTTTCCCCTGCATTTACTATAAACAGAGGAAGTGGCAATATGGTTACGTGAAGATGAAAACCAACCATCTACTTTAAAAAGAAATGGAGTAGAACTGTATTTTTGTATGTATATATTTGTTAAGCCTGATAAATGCCCCCTGAGCTACATCTTTTTATACATGTTTTTTTAAAATATTTTCAATGTGATAAAGCATAATAATAAGCATGGCAAACAGTTTAAATTGTTTGACAGAACTTCTGTGCAACCACAGTCAATCTTCTTGAAAGGAAATTTTGCAGTTTTCTACTTGAATTGGCATGGAAAGGTTTTATTTCAAAATTTGCCACTAATGCATTTTTATAAGGATACTTCAGTTTTAGTGATTTTAGAGTATTTTTGAGATTGAATTTTGAAATCCTTTAAGAGGAAGGCAGTAAATGCATTTGAAAATAAGAGAGAGAAGGCATATCGAACTTTGCTGTCCTGGCTTTGGTCTCCATTCTAAAGTGAATGAAAGGCTAAAGTGAAGTGCAATAAAACAGGAAGCATTTTTGCAGCAAAATAACCCGTACTGAGCCTAAGTCTGATGGAGAAGGAAAGAATAGCTAATTAAACTTCCGGATGGAGCTTGGCGAAGGGTTGTCAGTGTAACTGAGACTGCAGAGGACAGCGGTGTCTTGTAGTGATTGCTTGTGTGGGACCCCTCCGCTCATTCAGGAAGGACCCCAAGTGCTGAGCTGACTCTTGGCAGTACTCTTTGCAACCGTATCTAAAGGAGGTGCTCCCCTCCGACACTCCTTCTCTGAGCCCATCTCCTTGCCGTACGTTTGTCTCCACTACTGTGGACAATTTTCAGGGCCGGCTGCTTTCGAAGGCAGCCTCGGGACTTGCTGTCTGCTACCTTGATGCAGCAGGAGCTTAACGGGCGAGATCTCTGCTCTGCTCGGAGGTCCGCTCCCGGCGCTGCCCTTCCCTCGCCAGCCCCCGTGTCCCAGCTGAGCAAGTCCTGCGCGGCTTGGCAAGGTTGAACTCATCTATGTTTCAGACCCTTGGGTTTGCCTCTCAGATGTGTAATGTAATGTATAGTTGAAAATAAGCATGATTTTTTTTGTCTTGGGGGTAGCTTAGGTATTATGAAATGCTACAATGGAATAGAGAATATAGGAGTTGAGGTCTGCAGGTTTTCTTTAACTAATTCTGGAAAGAAAAACAGTTTTTCATTTGATCTTGGGGATAACTGATTTAATTTTTTAGCAAAATAGAAAAGATTTATCAGAAGGTGTTGTTGTTTTACTTGTAGAAACTGGAGATGCAAGCAAATATTGAATGACTGATCATTTATATTCCTTCTGTGTGATGAATGAGACAATAGTCCAGTGGAAATAAGTGAGCAATAATGTAATTAGAGACTGTAATTATAATACATATGCTAAAAAAGAGTTAGAAATTTCATAGGCAGTATTAATTTTGGCAGTAACTAAATTTCAAGTATTTGATTTTAGGTTTAGTTGCATCTTGTTTGTAATTAGATAAAGGTTGGGTGAGAGTAAACATATTTATATGACTGCATTTTGTTTGAGCTTGAAGCCTAGAGAAGATCTGATTTTTCTTTTGGGAAGGGAAATATATCTGACCTTTCAACTCTTCTAATTTCATTGCAGTTTCAGGAATGCTTTGCCACTTTAATGCAAGCTTCATGATCTTTACCTTTTTATCTATTTAAATAAGTATTTTCTGCCTTCTTTGGCAAACATCCAAGCTAGTTATCTCTCAGAAACAGACCCCCACCCTCAAGTTTTAATTTTATTCAGCTAAAAATATTAGTTCTGAATTTATTAAATCTTCTTCCTGACTTTGTTTAATCTGAAACTAGAACTGGAGCTCATAAATCTAATTCAGTTTTATATTGTCAGAAGCCCCAGGGAAAACCAGAGGTCAATCAGAGCCAATTTCATAAGAAAAAGAGGCAGTTTCATGCCTGATCAAGGTTTTGTAGGTTATATACATCTGTTGTTGTTGATGATGATGTTGTACCAAGTCTCATAACAAATAGAAATAAAATGCTTTAATTATTTGCTGGAATTCAGTACTCAATCTTGCATCCAAGCAGCTTGTTGTATATATGTGAATGTCTGTTAATGTAACAACTGTTTAAAAAAAGAAAAAGTCTTCTGGAAGAGAAATAGGAGGAAATAAAAAAGAAACCAAACCCTTAAAGTATCAAGTAATTAATCAAGAGTGCCAGTACTAGAGCATGTAGTGAAAAGAGGTGATGAATTTGGTAATAAAGATAGATAAATGCATTTTTTAATCCAAAAAAGCATAAATGTCATACATTTACCAAAGTAATATTTTTTGTTCAAGTAGAGCAATTAGCATGTTACTTCTCTCAATATATGAAAATATTTGTTCCCAAATTGTATAGGAGTGTTTAAAAAAAGCAACAGCAACTTAAATGTTATTCCATGCAACCCACTCATTTTTGTGTTAATTGCTTTGCCATCAATAGAAAACTGGATCAAGATATCATAAAAGTTATTTTCCTTTGAATAACTACAGTCTAAAAATTTTGAGTAAACAAAATTCAAATTCTAGAAAACTTAGAAAATGTTATTACTATCTTGAAAATCCATACATCTTGCCACCTGGAAAACACTTAGTGCAATGCTTGTAGTTAGAACAAAAGCTTGGTCCCGTGCCAAAAAGTACCACGAATGTGTACTTTTGCTCAAATTGCTACAAGTACTAACTGAATGCAAGTTCTGTTAATTTTATAACTGACTTACTACTAAATCTTAGGTTAGTTCACAATTGCTGGATCAAAAGTGAGGCCACATGGTGCTGACAGAGAGGCCATGCAGATATAAAGAAAACAGGATATGTTTCTCCCTTCTGTTAAACTCTAACCCAACAACAGAAAACAAAAGAAACTGGAAGCGTTTTTTTCTTCAGCTCTCCTCCCTATTCCATTCTTCCCCCAAATTCTGCCGGCTTCATTCAAAAAAAATTTCTTTGAAATTTGGATCGTCCAAATCACGTATGCAGAGGGGAAAAATGTTCTCTGATTAGAGGCTAGAGATGGAAAAAGTCTAACCTCTTTGTGGGTTGAAAAAGCTATCATCAGATAAAAGCGTAGAGGAGGAAGAGAAAATTGCTGTAGGTTGGGGAAGTTACAAGTAGATATGGTAGCTATTTCTTTTATGGGAGAGAGTTACATTTATTTTTTCTGAGTAGTTTCTGAATAGGTGTACAAAGAGGGACATCTACCTCTGGATAATGAGGTCTGAGTCTGACGACTAATATTAAGGATTTTTTAATCTTTGTGATTTTAAGATGTTTGCATATATGCATTTCCCTCTCCTAAAGCTTTGGCAACACTGTAATGCTTTGAGCATTCATTTAAACATACAACTGTGAATTCATGTTACTGATGTCCAGACGACTAATTTCTCACAGGTATTCACTGATGGCTATTTTAATTTGTATTTCACAAAGGTGCTTGTCTTAAAAGCTCGTGAACTATGAAACTAACTGAGAACTGGAAGAATTCTGGTGTCTTATTTGGTAGCTTTTCTGTTACTGAACTTGTTCCTAGCAGAAGCAAGATGGGGGAAAAGAAAAAGGAGGAAAAAAAAAAGAAAAAAAGGACTGATCTAGGTGCTTAGCCATACAGTGAATAATGTAGAGAAATTGCTCAGCAGCGATTGGTTAAGGTAATACATGTCAAGTGTTAGCTGGTCAACTTTTATTGTACGTTCAAAAAAGATCTGTTTCTTTCAAGTCAAGAAGAGAAAACAGGCTAAACGTGATTGACGGTTAGCTACAAATAGCTCCAGCATATACTCTTAAGTGCTTTTGAAAGAATAGCCTTACAGTTTACCATTTTCTCAAATGAGTAAATTCTCCGTGTTTCCAAGGAAGCTCACGCTACTCTATTTTAACATTTGCCTTGTTAAATCCATATGGATGCATCTGACATCTCTGAATTAATCCTGAAATAATGTTCCCACTGGATTGTTAGTAATGTGGATATTTATTACTTCTCTGATACCAGTCAGCATATTTTTCTTTGTTACCTTAGTTTTGTTTTTTATTCTTGTTTTATTTGAAGTGATAGGACATCAAGTACATTATGAAGTTCCCCCTTACACTAACTGCCTTCCCTCTCTCTCTCTCGTTCTCTTTTTTTTTTTTTTTTTTTTTCCTTATGCAGAGGGTTACTACTTCAGGAAAACAGCAGATTTTCAGAAGCATTACATTACTATAAACTGGCAATTGGTAGCAGACCTACATTAGCTTGTAAGTATTTCAACTGTGCAAATTTGCATTACATAGACTATTTTTTTAAAGGAATCTTCATATGTTTTAATAACAGTTTCATCAGTTTTCATTCTGAAAGCAAAAGGACAAATTGTTCCATCTTCAGTGAAAGCAAGTGTTTATTAAGCTGCATTTACTTTGGTATTGGGGGTGGCGAATTGAAGAGACAGATAGTGCTCGAATGCTTGGCAGCTTTGGAAGAACCTGAGCTGCTTCTGATCTGGGGTGGTGACCCATGGATGTGGCTGCCCAAATTTATAGGCTCCTGTTTCCTCTTTCTGAGTGCCAGTCTTCGATTTTTATGGTACATGGTCTGTACCCTTCTTCTCTCTGAATCCTACTAAATTTTACCTCTTGCCTGTTCCTCTTTCCTACAGTGGATGGACTATGTTATAGAAAAGCCAAATTAGATTACTTTGAAGTAAACTGAAGATCAGATAAAACTTAATGGAACCTCACTGAAAATTTTTCCCCTCTTCACAGCTGCCTATTTAAATACTGGTATCATCTTGATGAACCAAGGGAAGACAGAAGAAGCCAGGAGGACATTCCTGAAGTGCTCGGAGATCCCTGATGAAAATTTGAAAGACCCTCATGCTCATAAAAGCTCTGTTACGAGCTGTCTTTATAATTTAGGAAAACTTTTTCATGAACAAGGACACTATGAGGTGAGACTCCAGATTTGTCTATGCTATCATCAATCCTCATATTCTGATAAAAGCTCCTTATACAAATAATACTTATTGCTTTCATCAAAATACATTGCATGTATAAAATGATTAAATTTCATGATGAAATTTCATTTCATCAAATCATGAGCGGTATTCTCTAAGCTTTGTGGAGAAGAGAAAGAGGTGTGAAGATATTAATTAGCTTGCAGTGTGATGTACTGGTGTCAGGATCAGCACTAGCGTGCGTGTTAATTCATTCTTTTTGGCTTTGTCCCCATGACTGGTATGCGGAGAGTATAGCTTGCTACACGCCAGCCTACCTGAAGTGTTTGGGCTTTTTAACTCAAAATAGAGTAATCTCTCTCTAGCTGAAAAAATGCAGTTATGGTTGCTATTGAGTCTCCAAAAATGAGATCTAGTTGGAACAATTCAAAACCTCAGTGATTAAAACCATTGCAGTATGTGCTATTTTCAGATAATACTGCCTGTGATAGCTCTACCCAAGTACTAACCTGGGCCAGATTTTTTTTAACATGATTGCACGCTGCACCCAGCTCGTCCCACTTATGCGTGGGAACGAGACTGTTGTGATTCCTCCCAATTCTCCCTGCTGAAACGATTACAAGTGGACATTTGCTTGTGATTTTGACCTCTTTTGGTATTTGAAAGAAAGGCATTCTCTTTTTTCATTGCCAGGCATACTTCAGCACAGAAGTTACACGTGGTTTTGATTTATATAACTCTTCTTGACTGCAACAGTTGAACTCGGCTGTTTGAGATTAGGCACGCACAAGCTCTGTGGGTCTGCCGTGATCCGTCTGCCGTACTCAGCTCTTGTCAGATGGCAGTTACTAATTGGTTAAAATGCAGACACAGACAGTTAATACATCCATAAAGATAAGAGAGCAGCAGCATACTGCCCGCATGGCCGGCAGAGCATAGAGTAGGAGTGCATCGCCAGGGAGGTGCAAGCGATTATAAGAATATAAAACGTCAGGTTTCTGCCTGGTGCTCATTGAAGTCCGACCCAGGCCTGATTTGATCATGCATTGAAATTTTTCAAACATATTTCAGGCTTCACAAGCTGCAACTATTTGATGGGATGATGGGGAAAATGACGCAGAGCTAACGTACTGACGAGTAAGCACCCTAAGTGCTGAATGAATCATTAATGTGTTATCAAGTATTTCAAAGCACAACGTATTCACAAAGGGAACCCAATGTTGGCATTCCTGACTATAGTCCATCTCATCTGTTCTGTGGAGGAAAATACTAGGTGTGAGGATTATGTTCTGTTGTTACTTGGTGGTAGGCAATTATTCCTTATTTTTAGGTCACTTACTGTAGCTTAGTCATCTTAAAATCCTTTGTTCACAGCTTGATATTAATCTGTATTAATATATATTTATAGACTCAAGAGTGTTTGCGGGGTTTAAAAAAAGGTTCCTTTTATTTCCATCTAGCAAAGAGTTGCATTATTGGAACTAATCTGGTCTTGTCAATGAGCTTCACTTAATTTGGTAAGACTTCTGTAAATGAGAAATGTGAGCTTCCGATGATATTTATGATGCAGATATTTTCTCTCTCTGCCTCTCTTCATTTGGGGAGGATAGTTCATATTTAATTTTTGTGCGAAAGATTGCTTTTGAAATTGGCACTTTAATAATGGTTTGTCCCACCTTTGTGTCTTTTTTCAGGATGCCCTTATGGTTTACAAGGAAGCAATACAGAAAATGCCAAGGCAGTTTGCACCACAAAGCTTATACAACATGATGGGTAAGTAAAATGTCAGTGTTTCGAAATGATGCTCAATGGGTCAGGGTGAAACAAAACAGCTTGGCCAGCCAAGTGGGACTCAAATGAATTAGCTAATAAAAACAGAAATAATTGCCTCCAATAGATATCAGCCAAATTAAGTTCAGAATTGAAGTATCAGCAATTGGAGTGCTGGATAAGACACAATAAACGATTGAACCATTGGTTACTGGTTATTTTTAAGAGTGTCCATGCAGCACTTTTACATTTAGATTGCACGGGTGAGTGGGGTTTGCTGCCTTTGGAGTCTCTCATCCAGTATCTTGTATGCAATTCATGCATTTTTTTTTATTATTATTCTCCCAATAAGTTATCCTTCAAACTAAGTAAAAAAATGCATTTACTTCAGAGAAAATAGAGCAAGAAGAGACTACAATTAGAACATTCTTTAGTGTGGGCATTGGATGTTGAATTACCTTGTAAACAAATAAGATGTCCAAACAGGCCCACAGAGCTAATTGGACTTTTTTTCAGTGTGTGACAGAATATGATTTCTCAGCTGATACAGTGTTAGGGAGAGGTCTACAATGAGAAAGTCCTTCCAGGACCAGCCAATCTGCTCTTCAAAATTTTGGCAAAATCCCGTGAGTACTGCAAGAACCAATAATTTGGCTATGAGGGCTTTCTTTTTTTAAAAATCCTAAATTAAGGTCCTCATAGGATCACATCTTTATACAGAAGGCATTAAGCAGGCAACAGGGAAAAAATGATTTGAATTATTAGTCCTGTTACTCAGATCTGTTAAACAAGATGACAGTTCCAGAGACGTTTTTAAGTAGAATTTTGCCTGAAGGGACATGTGTTTCTGCCGACTGACCTGAGTCTCTGACCAAGGAGGTTCTGTGAGCGCCTATCTAGGATACAAGGGGTTTTAAGATGCCTTTGAAATAGTTTGATTAGGATAATAAAAAATGCATATAGAAACAATTAGGATCAAGAGGAAGCATGTGAAAATTTTTCTCCCAAGGCACAAAATAATATGAGAGTATGCAGTGGTTGACACAGCTGTAGTAAGGAGAGTCCATTCACTTTTCTGCTTGCTTGTTTAGGAAATATAGCTTTTATTAGCTGCTATAAGTCCTTTGCCATGAAAAAATCTAAAATTTGTAGTTTTAACTGGTGCTATGTGTTTGAAAATCTCTGTAAACCCTAAATTAAATATTCCTATTGTCACAGTGATAAAGTATCTAATGGCAGTAATGCTATAAACAGTTCCTTAATAGCACTTACAGTTCAATGCAGAGTTCCTTCTGAAATGCTGAGCTTTATCAGATTAAGATAATGGCTAAAATTCCTAAAACACACAAGTTGGTTATTGCTTGTACATTTGTTCATGAACAGTCGTAGCTGAACTGTTGTTTTGTTGGTTCTGTTTATCGGTATTTGCTGACAAATTTAATGGGGTTATCGACAGGCGTTACTCTGTGTAATTAGCCATCTGCTTGTTATTGACGTCCTGTAGTGACTTGTGAGGTGCTGCAGTGTTCTGGGAAGCCCTCAGAAGTTTGCCTTCTGTAGTGGGCAGAAACATTTTTCCTAACCCTGAGAAAAGTGCTCCTTACAAGCACAGAGATTGCAAAATGGAAACCAACGTTGTTTCCAGCCCAGTGGCTGTTTCGTTACAAAACAGGCCTGTGCCACCCTCCTCCTCCTCCTCCCCCTGTGAATAGATCATTATGACCTGTCAGGTTCTTTACTATTTTACTCTTCTTTCCGTTGGTCACTTTTTTAGGTTCAGGAGGCCTTTCTCAGTTTCCCTTATAAGCACCATCCGTGAAGTCCAAGTTCACTCTGTTCCTGGGATTTGCATTTATTAACACACAAAGCAAAGAGAGCACAAAGACCAGCTCAGTCCTTTGCCCAGGCCTGGCTGCTGCTGTATTTCGTTCTTCCTCTGCTTAGCTCATACTCCGGGTCCTGTTTCCTTTGGACAGCACTGACACTTCACTTACATCCTAGTGGCATAACAAGTTAGGGTCAGCTGAGGTCACCTCAGCCCCTTCCAGGCTGTTACAAAAAGCAGCTGGCTGTTAGAGAGCTCTGTAAAGTACAACTTTGCGGTATATATTTGTATTTTGGTTGCTGTCGTGATTGCCGTCTGTGCAGAGAAAAGAGAACTTGCTTCAGACACGTCGCTGCAGTGCTGCTTGGTGGTTATACAGCAAAGGTGATCCAAGAGGCTGGGTGGGGAGTCAGGTAATGGCTCGGATTAACTCAGCACAGCTGTATTAATAGCAGGACTTGGGCTGGTTTGTTTCAGGCTGTCCTGGATGTGTCTGCATGAGCTCCATGACTGCAGTTGCACACACTGGATTAGTTTAGTCTCTCCCAAATGTAAAAGTCTGAAGGTTAGGTGACAAGCCCTAGCTGCATAGCTACGCTCTCTTTATAGCATGGAAAGAAAATGGTACCTACGGGGAGCAATTCAGCACACCTGTCTTAGACACCTATATTGGATCGAATGAATAATCCTTTGCAAGCGTGCTTGTCCTGTAAAAGGAGTTGAGATGACTAGCGTAGACTTGCTAGCTAAAGCTGGGTGAGATAAATCCTAAGCACCTATTCAGTCATGTCTTTGCATCGGGTGTGACAGGAGAACAAGGCAAACACATCCGTTATCACGAGTGCATCCACTCTGCAGTTCACGCTGTGTCCCTGGGCACCGCAAGGCCAACTAGATTATTTATTTCTGTTTTAATGTTTGAGGTAAAATTATAAACAAGTTCACTGTAACTTTCTTTGACATACAGCATTACATAAACTTGTCTGCCTGCTTCTTGCCTTTAAATGAGAGGCTGGAAGAACTGAAATAGGCCTGTCCTGTCTCGTGTGCTGGGAGCTGCGTGAACCCGACTGCGAGCTGTGCCCACTCACCATATGCTTGACTTGTGCTCGTTTCCGGGGCACCAAGGCGAGAGAGCCTGGGAAGCGCTCCCAGTATGTTCGGGAAGGAAGAGTCCTTCCCCCTCTCTCTGCATGTGGATGAAAATCTTCATGGCTTATCATGAAATCCAAGACTAGTTTGAGGATTATCTACGGCAGCTGTCATCGTGACGGGTGTATTCTGAGTTGCCGGCAATTGCTCTGCTTGATTCTGTCTTAGATTTAAGCCTGTGACTTCAGAAAATTAAGTTTACTTAATTTCTAAAAACTATTCTCTCTTTTCACTGAAGATTTTCTGGGGGCTTTCTTTCCCCCCGTATGCTGTGCATGACATACTCGGAAAAGAATAAGCAGGAGACTCGCTGTTCAAACCGGATTAGATTTGACCTGCGGCACTCCAAGCGCGGTAGCATTAGCACTCCGGCAGCGCTAAGCCCTCGCAGCACCTGTTTTCCCTGTTTGCCTTACGCTGCCTTTCCTGCCCCTGCTTCTCTTGGCCTTTTCCCCTGGCAAACCCCGGGCTCGTTCCTTCAGCGTGCCAGCATGCCCAGCCGCCACTCAGCCTCGAAAACGCCGAGAAGTCACTTCCCTCTTAAACTAAAAAGGAGTATTGGCCTCAAGAATCAAGCCATCCCTTTGACTTTGCATTCTTCTTTCTTTTTTTTTCCTCTTTTTTCTTTTTTTCTTCATGGTACAAAAGGCAGGGCCAGGAGACCAGCATCAGATGTTCGAAGTTGGTGCGTATGAAAGGTTGCAGGGTAGGTTTTGGTCTCCTGTTGCTGTGATTTATTTTGCCAGGTGTGCAGCAACTCAGCTAAGGAAACCATATGTTTCTCTGGCTTTGTACCAAGAAGTAAAACCTTTTCATTTTTTTTTCTGAGAAGAAAAACACTAAAAAGCTAAAAATTAAAACTCTAAAACTAGAATCAAAATAATTATTCAACGGGCTGTATAGGGTTGGCTTGGCATTTATTTTCTCTATGTCATTTTTCTTTGATGTAAATTAAAAAGTACATACTAAGGTTACACAGATTAATTTGCTTGGCATTACAACATGGACTACAAAGGCCAGAGTCCAGCTCAGCTGCATTAAATAGGTAATATATTTTGTTTAAAGTTTCAATTAAAACCTGGGGTCAAAAGATAAAATGATCCCTGTGGGATCTTGAACACTTTAATGCCAATATTAGGATTGCTTAAGGATCAACCTCTGGTCTAGATGTCTTTTGCGTTCCTTGAAATCTGATATTGTACAGTTGATTGTATTACATTGCTTTTAAAACCATACTGGCCCACCTGCTACAGTAATTCATAGTTCTGCCAGTTAAGTGGTGTGAGGTGGAGCATGGGAGCTTTATTTTAATATTGAAAAGTAACAAGAAAGATGTTGGAGTGGAATTGTTCAGGACTTTGATTGACAAAATATTGTCACATAGCTAAAGACAAATGCCTTAATCACGCTTCCTCTGCCGTTGCTAGCAGCCATCTGAGTATCTATTTTCAAGTGCCTTTTTGCAAAGTCTTGCAAACAGTTTTGATGAGAGATGCAAGTTACAAAAGAAGGTAACGTTGCAGGACTGAATGCAGTTAATGATACGTGGTTTAGAGTTTGGATTTCTCCTTGCTAGTCCGCTACATTGCACATGGACAGAAAACAAATCGTAGGCTAGTGAAAGCCATGTACAAAGCAGGAAAGAAGAGCCAAATTTTACATCTGGTGCAGAGGTTTGCATCATAAGTACAAAGGCTTAGCATGCAGAGAGAGAGTTTCTGTGTTGATGATTATAACATAACTATCACTTTATTTGATTATGCTTTGGGGTGGATGTGGCTGTTGATACAAACCTGTTAATATTATTAAGGCTCCTATTCCATTTACCCCTTGCTCCCATTAAATGCTTTTTTATTGAATTACTTTTAAATATTGTTTAGGACTCCAAGAAACACTTTTGTTGGTGTAGTTTTACAGTTCATGCTGTGCAAGACTTACTTTTTAAGAGCCAGAAATGATTAAGCTGTGAAATACATATCCCACATCATAATTTACATGGAGCATGGTACCTGCACTTGTCTGAGCTCCGGTCATCAGTGTACTCACTGCATGTCTCATGAAGCTTTACTGGTAATTGCTTGCTAAACGAACGTTACAGCCAAATTTTTCTTGTAAAATTGCCTGGGTTGAAAATAAGGATTTTTTTTTTCCGTATGCATCTTGCATTGTATGGTCTAGGGACAGTAGTTGTGGAGTCCACTCCAATAGTGATAGGAGTAAACAGTTGTGCTTCATTCTTTCCCACCCCACTCCCCCATCCTGCTATCTTAATCCCTCCTCCTCTTGAGGCCTTGCAGACTTGTATCTCTATCTGCCATACCGAGCTGTGTATGCATCTCTGGGCCGATTGAAATGTCTCCTGTTTTTTCACTTGGTTTTGTTTAGGGGGAATCTAATTCTTCGATCTGGGTACAAAGGTTACAGCAGTGCATTGCTGAGCGGGTTCGGCATGCGGTGTTTGGGACCAACGTTTTTTCCACGTTCTCAGGTTTTCTTGTTTTTGTCCCTAGGGACCACTGATCTGTATTTTCGTATAAAATGCTTGAATTTTCTTAGACAGTATTCTGAAAAGGCCAGGAGGAGCCTAAGCCTGAAATGCATTCTTTCTTTAAACATTCTGGGATTTTTGTATGAAAATAAGGACAGTCGTAACATTTGCAAACCAAAAATATAGTAGAGTATTGAAACTGGGCTACAAGGATCCCAGTTAGGCATGATCCTAATGGAAAGTGCTGCTGTTAAGAGTGCTTTAAAGAAACTTATACTGGCATAGTGTCAATGCTTTACTGACAAAAAAAAAGAAACCCCTTCAAAATGTTTGTAAATAAAAGGCAAGAAAGGAGTACAGCCATATACTTGTTCAGTTATGAATTCCTAGTCATTTTGTCTGTACCATTGTGATTTACTGCTGGTTGCACATCTGTCGGAAGCTGAAAATGAAATTATCTATCTCAGGTGAGCGCAGTGCCTCCATCTGTGTCAATTTACTTTTTTCACTGGAAGTCTTAGTGCAACAGCAAACAACTGTGCTAAGTCTGCTCTCCTCTATGCTGAAACTGATTTTATTTTGCCCTTCATTTATATCCTTTTTCCACTTTAGATATTCTTTTTCACAAGCAGATTTCCATCCTAATTAAATCAGATCGGGGAATTTGCTGTGGCTAACTGAGGCCTATAAGAATCTGCTCAACCAAAGTAAATGTGGATTGACTCCCATCCCTCAAAACCCCTTTTAAAATACAGTCAATGCATTCCTTAAGATCTTCAAGGAGATTATTCGGGGGGGGGGGGGTGGAGGGAACATTAGATTATGCTTTGTCTGTATGCAGAGCTTGATGCTCATTAAGATCATATGCTTCAGTTGTTTCAGAGATGCCGTGTATGCGTTGCATGTGTATTAACAACACTTTTAAAGTCTTGCAGTATATCTTAAACATCAGTGTAGTATACATCAGACTAATCTTCTAGTTTTATTTGTGTTCTTGCACACACTGGTACCTAAGGGAGAAAAAGAAATTTATTATCTAGGAAGGTGTGTTTTTGCAGCCGTGATTTGCACAAGGAGGCTGCAGGGTTGCATTATGAAAGACACAAACACATGTACTATTGCGGGCACGTGGGGGTGCAGACCTTCCCATCAATTCAAAGAAATTATTGAAGAATGAGATGCAAATCCTGGCTGAATTTATGCAACAGAACTTTTCCTTTTCAAGGTGTACCTCTGTCTTCCAGTCTGAGTTCTGCTCTTGTCAATGCCAAACTCTGTTTTGAGAATTTCTATATTAAGGTTTTGCAATCCTGTCATTTTGGATGCAGTTAATAAGCATATTCAAGGATAATGCAAGGCAGATTTACCCTACATCTCTTCTTTATGGAGATAATTTCGCAGCTGTCTTTTTCCACCATATCTTTTGGGGTCCCAGGAAGAGGACCACAGGAGGATATACACTCTTAATCTAAAAGCAGGTGTGAATGGCGTCTGTAGAGGCACAACGGTATCACACCCGCAGTCCCGTTGTACTCCCTCATCAACAACTCTAACATGCCTCTCCTCAAGGAGACAGTCTTTGCTTGGTTGTGCAGCGGTCTGGCTGCTGTAGCACTCATTCCCTTCTCTTAGGGTACTAATGGAGATGCTAATGAACTATGTATACACACCTTTAAACAGTGAATTACTTACATATTAATGTGTTTAATTGGACTAAGTTAGTAAACGTGAGTTACAGTACAAGAGTCCATGCTCTTCATTACAGAATAGGTTGAAAAATGGACATATAAATAACAAAAAATATTAGCTGAATTAGCTACTGTAAAATACCTGAAACAGCTTTGAATGACTGAGTTGTCTCCTTTTACTCCAACTGATTGTTGAACTTCTTGCCACCATTCGTTGTGCAGACACTGCTGTGCGTAGCTGCATGTTGAACTGATTCAAGGAACTGAAATAGGTGTCAATTCATGACCTAAGGTTTCCAGTGCCATGAATTTCCTTTTCTGCTATTGTGACCTTGAATGGCAAAGTACAATATAATTCTCTCGAACTTCAGAGATCTGAAAAGTTTCATTAATAAATTATTTTTCTTATGACCTTTCAGATTTTTAGCATGAGTTTAAAAAGATTTTACGATCTCAGAAATTGTTAAAGTAAATATAGAGGCCTGCTTGCATGTAACATTGGTTTGCATATATTCTGCCAGTGGGTACTCTTTTTTTCATAATGATTAAATCATTCATGTTGCTAGTTTATAAAAATACGCAGTTGTAACTGACAAATATTATTCTCCTTGTTTTAATCTTAGACACAGAAATATATCCTGAATAACAGAAGCCAATCCATACATAAGTTTTCCAATATAGTGACAGAGAAACATCTGGAGTTGGAATAGCTTTTACTAAAATTGATTTAGTCAACAAGTAGAATCACTTCATTGACTTAACATTTCAATTAACAATAGGTTTTATTCTAGTCTTTGAATGTGGTGGTAGCAGAGCCTCTGCCAGTTTTCAACCTTTATTTTAATTTTTTTAATAGGGGTGTCCCTCTAATCATTCAGAATAATAAATTCATAATATCCCTAACAGACCTTCCTTCAGTTGTCATCATATATTCTATTTGCTTATAATACAGCAGTTCTTGACTACAGGGGGTTTATAGGCAGAAAACAGACTCTTTAGGAAAAAAAAAAAATCAGCTGTGGAGAATTTCCTGTAAAGTCTTCAGGGAAACGTCCACAGTTTGACATTTAGATTGACATATTTTAGCATCGTTTCTAGACATGCATCTCTGAAATACCCTCATAGTTTTAGGAGGTTAGCTTGTAAAGTACTTGAGCTCTTAGAAACTATTAAAAACTGAATTTGCCAGTACTCTTTGAAGATGTTAATCTCTTCTTATATTAGAACCCATCATGAAAAATAGATGAGAATCTAGGATCTCTATAAAAATTGGCAGTGTGTTGGGCAAATAGTACCAGGAGATAATAACTCCATCTTTTATGGCTGCTTACGTTTCTTTTTAAAATATCTTGTTAATTGCTTGTAACTTTGCCAGGCTCTAACTAACAGGTTGGGCTGAAATTTTCCACTTAAAAAAAAAAAAAAAGAAAAAGACAATATAGTTTCCTCATTTCCTGTATGCTAAATGAGCCAAGGGCCTGTGGGAAAAAATAGTGCACAATCAAATAATTAAAATTCTGTCATAAAGCATACATCCAGGGAGAGGAGGTAAGGAGAGCATATAGCTTGAATTCTGGCTTTTCCTGTCTTTTCAAAACTTGACTTCAGGAATTTGTTGTTTTGTGCTTAGTAAGATATAATGTGATGCACTTATTTGTGGTGTTGGCTTATTGTAAATGGCAGTAAGATACCTGAATTTGATCCTGGCTTTGTTTTATCGGTGGTTTTTTTATTATTTTGGAGTGTGTGTGTGTGTGTCTGCTTGCTTGGAACTGCCATCTCCGTTTGGCCCTGACGAGCAGTACAATGACTCGCGTGCTCCTGGACTGGAGCAACTACTACTTCTTTGTATATAATCATGTATCCAAGACCAGTGCATGAGTATGAGCCTTGAACTACAGACCCTTGAATTAGAAATCCTTGTCTTCTGGATTTACAGGCTTGCACCTCCTTTTTGGAAAAACTTGAGCTGCTCATAAAAATCACATTGCTGCCCTTAGCCATGGCTCAGGGTGACTTCTCGCTCTATATCACACTCTTGTTTTATCTGAGGGCAGTGGCTTGGTCATTTTACATGCGCTATGCCCGACCTCCTGAAACTCAGAATTATGTGCCACTTTTAGCCTGGGATCCCTATCCTCTGGTGACAAAGATAACAAACAATCTCTTTGGACCTTGTCCAGTTTTCTTTTATCAACACAATCCTCCGTAGCGCCAATAAATACTCAGGATGAAATACCTCCCATGGTAAGAGTTCTGTCTGTTTTGCTGCTTTGAGCATATAGGTGGTACCTCTTTCTGTGAGTTTCAGGACTGTGATAGTCGGCATCAAGCCTGAGCAGAGCATATAGGTCCTTCTCTCCCTGTGTCTTGTCCTCACAGCTTTTCACTTCCATGTGGTGCAGAATTAGGGGCAGCAACTGACCTGGAGATGGCCTGGCCATGCTCTGCTTGGGCCAGCCATGGTCCTCTCTTGATCCTCCAGTGGTGGCTTTGGATAAACTGTGACTTTATGCTTTGGGGAAAATATTAGCCGTTTATTCAGAAAGAATCAGCTGGTGAGGTCTTCACTCTGCTGTAGGCATCTTCAGTCTATCACTGACTTGGGCAGAGGCATGTTTTTATCTACAGCCCTTGAAAAAGCTGTGTACATGCAGAGCATTAATCTGAAAGCTGCCATTCTTCACTGTTACTTAATTTACTACTTACTGCTTATTTCCAGCTTTTGAGAAATTTGGCTGTATTGTTTCTTAGAAACAAATCCTGTCTTCCTCAGTAGGTTAAACTCATTCTTAGCAATTTGAAGTACTATCTGTACCACAGTGCATGACTCTCCAACTTCACATTCTTCTGTTGTCCTTGTGCATTGGCAGCCTCAGCCTCTCACAGTAAAGGATTTTAATTTGAAAAGAATCCAGTTTTAGTTATTTTGTACATGGCTTCCTAAGATTAGCAAATTTAAAATTACTGATGCTATATTCTAGTTTAATTGTGGCAGGTGACAAAACTTAACTATGTTCTGAGAGGAGCTTTTTTTTTTTTTTTTTTTTTTTTTTTAAGGTCTTCTCCTTCCTTCCATGTAGTTTCAGGACTGTTTTCTTATCCTTTGCCAGTTTTTTTTAAATTAGATTCTTGATGTATTATGGTTAAATACAAGCACATTCTGTATTCTCCCTTGCACTCCATGCTGTGCAATGTAGACTAACAGAAAAGAAGTAGCTTTTCTACAGTAGATGTGATAAAATTTCTATTACTTTGTGACTTTTGATTGATATTTAGCAGCTGGAGCTCTCACTTGCAATTCTGTTCCAACAAGACTTTCATCTCACCCATGCTCTTTCTTCCCTAATAAGGCCATAACTCAGAATCTCCTCACTGAAGTGTCTGTAAGGCACTTTTATTTTATATATTTTCTTTTAATTGCCGGCATCCAAAGCACTTCCCCCTGTTCAAGATCTCTGCCCGTTTAATAAGTAGCAAATCATAATGTGAAACTGTTTGAATGTCTTAAATGAAATGATAAATCTACAGAAATCTTGGGTATTCTCACTTGCTTTTGTTTCACCCTGTAGGAGAAGCCTACATGAGAATGAGCCAGCTGCCGGAAGCAGAGCACTGGTACGTGGAGTCACTGAGATCCAAGAGCGACCACATCCCAGCACATCTCACCTATGGAAAACTTCTGGCTCTAACGGTGAGTTAATCGCAGCTCCTGGGAGTCAGGCTCAGGACTTGCAAGTTGGTGAGGTAAAGGAATGGCAAGACCTTGGCCTTAAAATTGCTTATTGCTCTATTTATCACTGTATTTTAGTAGTGACTTCTAATTAAGGAATTTGACAGAGTAGGTATTTATGAAACATTTTATTGATTACTGAAATACCCCCACCTCTGCGCTGGAACAAAACAGTTATAATTGCATGTAACAGGTGATATGTTATAAAGGTATAATAGAGCTTTAAAACAGGTAGTAAGGAATTCTGTTTGGCTGAAAAAAACTTTATTATAAGTAGTTTAGATCACAAGTGCTGATATTAATATAAAAATAAATTCTTTTATATGAATCCTAAGGCATCTTAATGTTAATTGGATTAGGATTCCTTTTATAAATGTTTTTTGTAACATTAGTTGGACTATGACATTCAAAAGTATATTGAAATGTTATCTTCATTCTGCAGATATAGAAGTTCTGGTATAGAGAAGTTCAGAGTTTGGCCTGGAGTTGTACTAGCAGCCCACAGCAGAGCTAGGAGTGTAACCTACACTTCCGAATTGTCTCTCTCATGCTTTGAATTACACTTCTTAAGGAGTATCTCTTTGAGCATATAAAAAGAACTAGTCAAGTACCTTCTAAGACATGCTTCTACAAAAAAAGAAATCAGTAGAGTTGGACTTTTTTTTTTTCTTCAAAATTTACTCTGCGTTTTGAATATAGATGAGCTTGTAGCCCCAACTAAACCAGCTCGGTATTAGTTATAGCACAGTGCCAGTCCCTCCTGGATTTTCATGTATTTTGAAGATGAAAATGAGTTTCCATTTGCTTCAGTAAAATAATTATGTTTTAAATTGTTTACCATTTTTCATTATTCCCATTTTTCTGATGATCTCCTCTCTTCCCTGTCCATGTTGTGTTTTTCTCTGCCATGTTTGTTCTTATCGTTCGCCCCAGTAGTTTAACATTTCCTTCCTATGCCCAATTGCTACCTTTAATCTTTGCGCCTCAGTCTGAATAGCCTCCACAACTTTTTACCTAGCTATAAGCTTTTGTTCTGACCTTGCTTATGCCCTATCCAGTCTTTCAGCAAAAAAGACCTTGGCCACAGTACAGAGATTCAGTTAAGAAAAACAGT
The DNA here is from genome assembly GCF_036370855.1 of Dromaius novaehollandiae. Taxonomy (NCBI): domain Eukaryota; kingdom Metazoa; phylum Chordata; class Aves; order Casuariiformes; family Dromaiidae; genus Dromaius; species Dromaius novaehollandiae. The sequence goes on from NC_088098.1 coordinate 42,164,912, forward strand.
TTAGAATTAATTTCTGCTGGATCCATTGCCACTGAAAGTAGCTGAATTTGGAAAAGGAGGAGGAGTTAGGAGGAGATTAGAACAGAAGGATTCTGTGGGAGCAACAAGTGACAACATGATTAGAAAGAATTAAACATTGTTAAATGTTATCACATAATGTCAAATACAAAGCTTGATTAAAAAAAAAAAACTGTATGGATACGAATCTGTAGCTTCTAATGGAAGTTAAGCTGTTAGTGTTATATCCCCGCTTTCTGTCGCTTTCAATCCCTGAAAAGACATTTTTGGAAAGACATTTTTTACTGTGTTTTCTTACTGTAATCTCCATTTCCAGTTAAGATTTCTCAGATGCTAATAAATACAGGCATGTACTGGTTGCTTTTGTCTAGAATAGAACTGTAAATAGTTTATACAGTATAATATCCTAACTGACCTTGCTTTTCTGGTGGATATCTTTGTATTTTGCCCCTAAGAATAGTATCAGAAAGTCAGCATTATGGGTTCCTTTTTAGATGTTCTTTGAGACACAAAAGTTCTTATTCACTAGAACTGCGGTGGGGGAAGGAAGAGATATCTCAATTTAAATACTAATCTCTCTATTTTTTTTTCCTACCCCTGACTTTCTTGGGTTTTTTTGCATATTTTTTGAATTGCTGAGCATATGAAATATAAGATCTGCTAGGGAAAGTTTTGCAGTTTCTCTGTGAAAAAAAGTCTCTCAGTTTTCTTTAAAAAACAAAAAACCCCAAATCTCATAATTCCTTACAAACAATGAGAGCCACTAAAGATTTTTTTTTTTTTTGTCCCCTCATTATGAAAGTTCAGTAATAGGATTAAACGTTAGTGGCCTACTTTGGGAAGAAAGTGATGAAAAATGTACACAAATTCTTATAGCAGAATTGAACTGTTTACATTTCTCCAGGGATATAAACACAAGATACATGTGAGGTGGTTTGTGCCTTGAGGATCTGAACTATGTTTCTGAAAGAATGTTTCTCATTATCAAAAATGACAGGAGCTGTATACAACTTTGAACACTGAATACCTCACCATGATAGACCAATAAAATACTCTGTCTCTTCTTTTTTAACGCATGCTTCCTTAGCAACACCCACTCCTTGCCATAATTTTAATCTGTTCTCATCAAGGTTATTTATTATCATCCCTTGACACTTTTTCTTTTATCACTCTTTATCACTTCTTCTCATGTTCAGGGCAACATGTATAGAGGGGTTCATGTCCATTCCATTAACAGCAGCCTCAGCTGAAAAGAGGGTGCTGATGTCCTTTCTGTAGTGATGCAGGATTTCATAAACACATAACAAGCAACAAGTTGATTGCAGTGTAAGTAGAGTTGGAGGAGAATTTTCAGCTGGATGTTTTGTTCACGAGAAAAAGTGTTCATTTGTCTTTATTGAAATTTGGGACTTAATTCATCTAACTCTTTCAGCTACAAAGTCTGAAAAGACATAAAACAAAAAACTGGAGGATGAAAAGATTTGGCAGTAGAATATGAAATTTTTGTCTCCATGTTGGAGATCCACCCTTGATCAGTTTTGCAGCCTACCATCTGCTCACTTATTCACATGAGATGAATTTTGATGAGTTCCTAGTACACTGGACTGTACTAGAATTAATTCCCATAGTATGTATGTGATTGCCATAACTGACATGCTTTTTGGAAGTCTGCATAGACTCCCTTGGGATTTGGTACAGTTAGAGCTACTCCCTTTGGCATAGTTGTTTTAAGTACCTAACTTGAGGTCCCACAGTGATTTCTTCTTAAATCTTGCTACTTAGACTCACTGTCATTTATTCACAACCTGTATATTTAGGCCAGAGGAAAGCATAATTTAATTTTCTGATGTAAGAGGAGAGACATTTTGGAGGCATGTTTCCTCTCATCTATCAATTTTTTTTTTTTGAACCGAAATTCCAACTTCTTTAAATCCTTTTTTGAGTACTAAATGCTGACCCAACACTACTGATAACATTTCTCTGTGTCTTTTTATCACGTCTCTTTCCTGTAAAAGTGAAGGGTGGAAATAGGTGCTAATGTAGATAGAAAAAATTTCTCTATCAGTGAAATTGGAGGGTGAGGGGAGCAGGAGGGTTTCAGACAAGCTCCTAAGTTCCAGCCAAAGGCAATTGTACTATATAAAACCCTAGCAGTAAAATCAAACCTATAAAGTTCACAAATTCAGTAATGTTTTACTTCCTGACTTAAACTGCAATGGAGTGGCTTAATTTTAACCCCAACTTTTCTACCTCCTGAAGTCTGTTGCCAGTATTAACACCTACTAGGAGCAGCATGACATGATTCATTTATTCCCTGAGTGCCAGTCTGGGTAGCTGGACCAGCTTCTCGTACCTGCTGTTTTCTTCCTCTTCCTGTGACCAACGGGGAGGGCATCGTATGCCCAGTGTATTGGGATTTGCAAAATTGTTTGTTGTTGCAGCAGGCTGTGATTTCCCAAGTTTCAGCAAAAGCTTTCTACAGTTTCATACCCGTGGGCATATAAGCAAATGAGTATTCTAGAGTGCAAGCCATTTCTTTCGTCCATGTTGCATGCCGTGGTTTTATCAGACAAACTAGGAACTGTGCATGTGAAAAACACATTTTCTAAATTCACAATGACTAGTGCCTGTCTTCCCCCCCCCCCCCCTTCTCTCCACTAATGGGTTCTACAGCGTAGTTTAAAATAAAGGCACTGTATACTAGGTGAATTTATTAGCTTAGCAATGAAGAATAGGTATTTTTTTATTTCTTACTTGAGCAATAACTTGCATGACCAATCTGATCTGAAGTCAGTGTGGACCCTGCTTTGAGCAGGAGATTGGACAGGGTGATATCTTGAGGTCCCTTCCAACATGAATTGTTCTCTGATTTTACATACCTTTCCTTGTTGTCATACTGAAACCAGTTCCAGTATACTAAAATGCACTGTTAAGAATCAAAGTCCTGGTACTGACATGTACTTAATATTAAAACCTATTATTCTATCTTGCTGAAAAGAGATTTTTAAGCAGGATTAGCTACTACTTGAATGTGCTACCTTTTGCAGGATCATGAGCTGCATCATTTTTACAGCCGTAAAAAAGGTAAATCACAATTCATCCAGGGTGGTAAACTTAAAATGATTGTAATCATTCTGTAAGTGACAGATACTAATTCATGTCATCAGCTGAGGCTGATTTTTGCCAGCTTCTGATTTGCATGTAGCTAATGTCACTACTGTTCTGAAGGGCAATTTACATTTTAATCTTCCATTTTAGAAGATGAAATCAGCCATAGAAAACAAAAGTCTAATCTATGCTATTAAATTTTCCTTGTGCTAATTCTTTTGGTTTTGTGTATGCTCAGTATAAGCACATACAATCTGTAAATGATTTCATTCATAAACTTACATATATTCCAGAAAGTCTTTAAAGGACAACACAGTATTTTCTTATTTCTATGCCACATTCTCTTTCCTCCAAATGAACATTCTAAATGTCTTTGAGGATATTAATAAGCATTTTGTTTACTTTTACAAATTTTTAGTACACAGCTCAAAAGGTATCTGCTGAAGAGTAGGAGGGGTTTTGTTTTTTGAGTTTAAGTTTAGAAGTATGTGAAAGTTGACAGTATAGAGCAGTATGAGACAAATCTCTGACTGATCATTAGACAAACCTGAAGAAATAATATTTTCTTCTTCGAAGTGTATCCAAATTTTGCATGTGTGTATCCAGAAACTTGGAATGACACAAAATCAAAGAAACCCAATGAAAGCCAAAAGTAAAAAGTGAAATAGAAAACCAAATAAAACAAGCTTCCCCTCCCCATCCCCAAAAGCCTTTTGATGACAAACTTATGTCCTGCAATAATAATTTAAAATATTAAGGATGTCATTCTCATCAAAGTTATTCTCAGTAAAGTTTACTTTCTGAATAGCTATGGAGGTACACTCATAAAACTCAGCTGTCCAGCTTGTAATAACTGTAAGTTACATTTCAATATAAACTGTGTAGACACAAAACAAAAAAATAAACCAAAACCAGCTGTTAAATTGTCATTGATTCTTGAAATAAATTAAGTGGTATAGTTGTAATTTGTATGCAGTAAAAACTTTGGAGTCTAAAAATTCTTATTTGTACTGAAAGAATATTTTTTAATGCAAATATTTGTCTCAAGTCTTGTTAGCTTTTCTGGGATAAAGGAAATGACAGATGGACAAGAGCATGTTCCTGTACATGCAGAAAAAATGCAGGCAAACTGAAGAGCTCCAAAGGAATGGGGTTAATGAATTTACAGTCAACTTATCTAATATTAATAGTCACATAACCCATATATTAGATAATATTATATGTTCATATCTAAAAATTATAGCTCACTGAGCTTCAATTTTCCGGAAAATATATTAAAACAGCAAAATTTACTGATTAAAAGGTATGATTAGCAGCACAGCTAGTAGAATAATTGGAAAGTGGCCAGTTGTCTGGGTTTTAAGTTTCTGCTGTACTTTTATTTATTTTCAGAAACAAAGTGTAGCTCTTTAGCACTGCAGTGCTTTATCATTATGTATTTCCAGGTTCTTCTTATATCTCTCACTTGTAAAGCTGCATAAATTATTTGAGAAATTTATTTGTCAATGTGATGTGATAGTTGACCTAGTCAGTCTACTGGTAGCACGTGGGTTTAGAGTCAAAGCACCTGGGCCTTATCCCTTACCCAGGTAATTTATTTTTGTATCACAAAGAAAGGCATAATTTTTGTAAAAGGCTTTAAAATTGCAAGACTCTCAGTTTTAAAATATAAATGAGTCTGTCAAAAATGACAGTGCCAGGTGAGACCGTGAGCATGTGCTGTAATTCATTTTCCATCATGAAAATAGGTCTTCTAGGAGAAAAAGGGATGGCTATAATGCTAAGAAAATATCATGCATAAGTAAAGCTTTTTTTTTTTTCCTTTAGTCTATTGTCAGAGAGAGCACTGCTAAACCCTCCCTCCCAGTGGCCCCTGCTGTCAGATGATGGGTGGCTGCTGTAGTAGCCCTCTGGTTCAAGAAGCTTTATTTGCATTATAGATAAATCTGGACTGGAGACTTGCGTTGTCTGTTGTGAGTGGACTTCATCCCACACGCTGCCCCTCACATCATTGGTAATGATGCCTACACTGGCTCATGTAGTGAGGGGCAGCTTACTGTTTTAACAATTAACATGTTGCATCTAGGAATTAAAAGCTTTAATGTATTTCTTCGGAAAAAATGACACAATGATTTCTTTCATTTTACATGGCTCCACACAGTGCTATTAATCTCCTGTTTTTACAAGCTTGGAAAATCACCCAAAGTGGTGTAAGAAAAATTTATTTTGCCTTATAAAATTTCTGTATTACAGCTCTAAACCACATTAAATTCAGTCATAATCACCATAGAAGATTCCCTAAAATCTAAAATACTTTATTTTAAAACCCTTTTCTCCAAAGAGAGGGAGGAGGACACAGACATGATAGAGACTGGCGCTGTTTTGGATTAAAATAAAAGAAACAAGATTGTGACATTCAGGTATCAACACTGAAGTCAAATACATTTTCTCGGTTTCAAAATATTCCCTCCTCAGTGGGTGGCCGTATTTTTGCCTGCGGTTGTTTGTTGCTTATGCTTCTGCCAAGCTGAAGGCCAGGAAGGTACGCTGCCATTCTCAGTTAGTTGTGAAATTACTCAGAGTGCCACTGTGAAATTCCCTCAATATGTAGTAATCGGTGTAGTCCTTGAAAGTCATCCCAAAATAAATATAAATAAATAAAACGGACGTAAGTAGAAGCCAGTAAGAACAGAAAGAAAGGGGACAGCAGAGGAAAAGAGAATCATAGTGCAAGAATGAATAGCCTAATTCAACACTTTCTACAACTATTTGCTTAATATGTTCTAGCACAGAAAGGAAATCTGCACTTCTCTCGGACAGCTCTGTCATAATTTGGTTTCACTGTTGCAGCTTGATTGCTACTCTTTTTCTGTCTCACTAAATTTACACAATTAAAAAAAGTGGGAGCAAGGAAGAACAGTTATAATGTCAGAACAGGCATGACTGATCTTAAGACAGCAATCGAAATGCTATATGTTAAAGTTAAATATGATTTTCTAGAGGAGTTTATCCCTTCTTTTAGTAATCAATTATTTTAAAACAGAAAGATATGTATTTTTAATAATATTCCTTTTGGGAATGATAAATAAAAGCCTACACATACAGAAATCTTCAATCTATTAAAGGACATTTTTGGAACGGGTCAATTTAACTAGATGAACAAAGCTGTTAGATATCTCATTTTGTGAGGCTAAATCCGTAGGTGGTTAATACTGTTTCTTTCTAGGAAGAATTTTAAAATGAAAATAGGGTATTTCAGTTAAACTTCCATTATAACAAAGTATAAATGATATTGAATCCTTGGGTAGATTCTCCATAAGAGATTAAGGTAAGCCGAGCAATGAGCGCTGTTACTTTACAGATATTTTCTGCTGTATATCCAGTTTATCTTCCGGGTTTGACACAGACATTATAGTTTTTCTTGTCACTTTAAATCCCTTGAAGGATAAAACTGATCCAAGCACAAAGTCTGGATCTAGTTCTGAAATTTGCAAAATGTCAAAGTTTTCTTTTGTTGTTTTTTGCCTTTTACAAGCAATTTATTTGGGGGGGGCCTTCAATGTGGCATTTCATGTTTATTGAATTAAGAAGCATAAGCCCTATTTTGTTTTAGATTTGGTTATCTGGTGTATTAACACCTCCAGGCTGAATATCAGGATTTCCGAACTGCAGAAATTTCAATAACTGACATGTACTGAAGTTGTATTTCTTTTGAGGTTGTGCCACAAGTATTGCATGCATAGATACGCGTTTCAGTTCCCTTAGGCCATATTTTTGGCTGCATGCCAAATGTAACAATTAATTGTAAAGTTGAATATTTTCATTTAAATATAAAATAGATATTTAACTAGTTGGTAAATGACACTGGAGCAGCTCTATAAAGGTATTTTATGCATGTAGGTATATAAAAAGGTATTTAAAGGTATATATGCATGTAACCCCTAACCAACCTCCTTTAGGGATCTTATCCTCTGTATATTGTTTCTAACTTCCTGTAGACAAAATAAGGGGGAGCCCAAAATTTCTTGCTTTACTGAATATGAATTTAAACTTTGTTATAGAAAACACCACTGACACACACAGGATTAGCTGTTTTCATGAAAGAGGGTTATCTTTTTGTTTTGTTACGTGGTTGAATATAGCCCCCAGTCACCTGTTACTACTCTTCATATAGTAATTTTAGCTGTAATCATAGAAAAATGCATGATATAAGCCAAATTTAGTTTAGAAAAAATTGATAGGACTTAGTGAAAACAGTCTGTGGAGATAGCGAATTTATATTCTGCTGACTGGCTAGTGAAATACAAGTAGATATTAATACACTATCAGAAAATATAAAATGTAGCTTAAGACTGATTGGAAAAGAAAGTGGCTAATATGGAAATTTACTTAACATTTCATTACATATTCTTGATATAAAATAATCAAAAGCATAATGACCAAGGTGAACATTTCAATACGTTTCTAGGCAGTAAATAAATCACAAGGTGTGCAATGAAATCTGTTCTTTAAAAGTTTATCTAAGACAGTACACAATTTTCTGGAGTGTTAACAGTAATGTAACCTGATGTAAATTCCTTTTATACATCATGGTTCCCAGAAAAGAAAGACTGTGTGTGTGTGTGTGTGTGTGTGTGTGTGTGTGTATACATACACTCATGTACGTATGTATATAAAACAAGCCATCTTCAAGAAAAAAAACCTGTTTATTTCTTTTCTATATCATTTTGAATGCTTTAATAAAACAAGAATGTGTTTCATGATATGATACCCATAAAACAAGAAAGTGGATGTCAAATAGGTCTAACATATTATTGCTTAATCAGATACCTACTGCTTTGCTTGAAGAAAATGTCACCTTGATAGGCTTTGAATCATGCCCTAAGCCAGTAAAGTTATGAGCTGTGTTTTAAATTCCTAAATCTATATATAAGCAGTGGTGTCATGTTCAAAAATGCTTAAGCTCCAGCAGATTCCCACCAAAGTCAATGGGAAGTGCTTAAAATCTCAGCGCTCTGGTTATCAAGCCATTAATTATCCCCATAGATGCCGACTCTGGAACCCAATTTAGGTTATTACTTACTAAAATAAACTCTAGCTCATAAAAAAAATTCTACTGACTTCAGCAGAAACTTGATAAGGCTAGTAGATGGATTTGAGTCCAAAAAAAAAAAAAAAAAAAGAAAAGAAAGAAAAGCAAAACAACACTACCTGTGGCTGAAGGATGACTGGTGATATGTTTAGATGGAAGGGAACCACTTAAGGTGCAAATAGGTGATAGGACTAAATGAATAAATTGTATCTGATTGGTCCTGTCAGGGATTATTTTCATCCTGAGCATATTAAAGTCCTTTCTTCACTTAAGTATTAATTTTTAGATGAGGGTCCTAGAGCTGGTATATGTCAGTGACCTTGTTAACTCTTGATAACTCTCTGATAACTCCTTGATAACTCTTCAGTTCCCTTGTTAGCTTAGTTTAGTTAGCCTGGCTAACTAAAAAGTTTTCGAAGACTGTATCACTCTGCTGAAGAGAGGAGTCTCTGCTTAACTGATTAAACCCTTGCACACATTCAAGCCTGATGCATAGTTATGAAATACGCAACTAGGTGAAAATGCAGAGACCACCTAGGTTGTTGAACTGCCTTACTGCTAGCCACTGTGTCATCTTAGACTGCACAAGACAGTTATTCAGAGCTGGTCAGCTGTATTAATCTTTTCCAGTTTTATTAGCATCTTACGGTCTTGGGCCTCCAGCAACCTGAAGTCCACCAGCTGCCTCAACATAAATTTGGCACAGTCTGCCAGCAGAGTGAGGAAAAAATTGGAGTGGGTAGGAAAAAAAAGTAATTTTGTCCTTAATTTTAAAAATGTTTTAAGGATAAATGCAAGGTATTTTACTAATATGTCAACTGCCCTTAGCTGACTCTCTTTCATCATGATAATCATAAGTCTTTTGTAGGAAAGCCCAGTTAAGCAATATATGTGACCATATGAGCAAGGTCAGGCCCACTCTCTGGTCTCTCAGGAAAATAAAAAAAGAACTAAGAAAAACAAAACCCCTTTCAGTCGACACTTACAAAGCACGGGTGTCTTTAAAGATTGAGCTCCTTAATTCATACTTAAATGCTTAATAACTATTTGACTTCCAAAGCTGCAAACTAGCCACACTAGTTTGAAGTCTGCATGATCTGTGGAGAGGGGGATGCTTCTGAAAGCCAGGACAGCTGGGGTGCTAGCTTATAAGAGCTGTGTTTTATTTACATATACTTTCCAGGTCCAGTAAGGAGGATATCAGCATGGTCTCCCAAATTGTAAATTGCCTTCATGAAGCATCTTCTCCCCAGCAATGAGACAGCCATTTGTTGTTTTACGCTGGTGTACCTCAGTGTCTGCACAGAAATGCCATAAACATGCTGGTGCTTCGTGTGGAGTTGGATCGAGTATCTCCATTAGGGCTTGGGCTAGGACCACTTACTCGTTTCCCCAGAGCAAACTAGTAGCTGTCAAATAACACCTTTCCATTAGCTACTGACCGGGGCTGCATATGAACTGGTGACCAATAGGTGAAAAGTATTTTTTCTATCCCATTATTAATCCTCAAAGCCATCAAGTCCTTCCATTAAAATCCTTTGAATAACTTTTTATCCTTGAAATAATCCTGCTAGCGTGCACTTGTAAACCTGTATTTTTTACTTTGTGATGTTGCCAAAGCATGTGGTTGTGTGTGTACAACTGCAAACCTTCCTGCTAGAAATGGGGAGCTTTCCAGTGGCTCTTAATGCCTGCATTTTTATCGGTCAATGCACATAACAGTGAATGTGCACATAAAATGCCATCCTACACCAAGTCACTATTTTTCAGCTGTTTAAATAATTACTGTGGATTCTCTTAAAAAGGTAGAATTTTATTTCCTCTTTTTTATTTAAGACTGAACCCATACAATGGGAAAGGATAGACACTGGGATTGCCATCTTAATCTAACTATATGCTGTATATATTCTGTTACGTTAGTAAAGGTGTACACTGGATAGCAGAAAAAAGTTATTGCCTTGCAGCAGATGGAAGTTTGATAAATGCTAAAGTTTTAAGGATGGTAAAGTTCAGTGGTGGAATAGCCTGATTGTGTCCAATGAGTGGATTCTATATCATCCGACATGCAAATAAAGCTTATTAAATCTGTGCTGAGGTATTGACATTTTAACAGCAGGCAGATGGCACCAGGGCGGATGTTGTAGATAGCATGGCGCGAGCTTCCTCAGAGCGCCGTTCCGCGGGACGGTGCTTTCATGCGTTGCTTGACAAACGTAGGTATATTAAAATGACAGCCAGCGTGAACAAATGGCTCTGTGCTGATCACTTGTAGTCAGATCATTTGATGCCTTGGGTGATCCAGTGTAAGATTCGCCCCCACTCCCCTTTTTCTGTTAAGGAGTATTTGGGCCTGCTGATAGCCCAGTCATTCTTCTGATGCTATGTATACGGGCACCTGTCATCTCTATGTGCTCAGGTCTCCTGACTGGCCTCAGCTTGGGTGCAGGATGCCATTTGGAAAGTGCCATAAAGAATAGAGCAGTCATGTATTTTTGGCGATCCCAGTAAATGAAAATTAATTATGTTTGACAAATGTTTGTGGCCTTATGGTCATAGTTCTGTAGGCAGAAGCTATGTATTTTGTGACCATATTCAGTGAACTGTCCTTTTACGTGCCAGAAATAGATACAGAGGCAGAGTGCAACCAGCTATGACTAATGACGTTAGTCTGTTAAAAAAGCAGTGATGTAAAATCTGTAAATGTTACTTCTGTCAGTATTAGTGATATATATGGTCGGTGCCTGTCATTCTGGAGCCTCTAGGCTGGACTTGCATATGTCAAGATACCTTTTGCCAGACTAGGAATGCTAACCTTGCAGTTAAATGTGTAAAGTTTAGTTAAAAAAATAAATAAATAAATAAATAAATGCCAACAGCACCCTCTTCCCCCCAAAAGATTTTCTGTGTAAAATTCTGAACAATTTTATTTTGAATAATTATTTTATACTGACAGGATTTTATGCCATGTTCGTAATTGGAGATTATTTTCTTCTTCAGTTCTTGTTCTGAACCATAGTTGTACGCAGTATATTTAAAAAAAAAAAAAAAAAAAGTGAGGCAGTGCAACACTGCGGTATAAGATAGCATACTCTTATCACCATTGCACCATTTGGTTGACAGAAGCCTTGTGCTTTGTGAATATGGTGAGTTTAAGGCATGTGGGTTTACCAAAGAAATTTTTATTAAATAATAAATTCTTACCTCCCATGAACATTCATGTTGTGAAGCTATGTCAGGGTAAATGATAAAGCTGCTGGTATCTCTACCAGGATGCTCTCTTGGAAATTTGCCTGCTATCTCGATTTTGATAAAACCTGGTCTTGATAAACTTCTTGGTGTGCTGCAGAACTTTTCTATTTTATTGTCTTTAAGGCAATTCCCTTGAGGGGAACACTGAGAATCTGGAGCAGCTATAATCACGAACAGACCTTGTTGTTATTCCTGTGTTAACTTGTGGGATAGTGCAGGATGTATGCAATGTTCAGATATCTATTTCTAGACCACATAACTTGAGAAAGCCTGTGTGCGTATATCTGTGAAACAGCACTCAAGGCAACCCTGCGAGCGCAGACCACAGTGCCTTTCTTCCACAGCGGTTAAGCTTAACTGTGCTTTAGTCTGGAGGCCCTCTACCTTCTAATACAAACCGCAGCAACTAATTTCCTGGGGTTGGGGATAAACTGATCACAGGTACCTTATTGAGTAGCTGATGCTGACTGGTGTTTGCGTATCAGACTAGGCTAATCCAATATTGCTGTTTTCTTCATGAAAAGAGTAATGAGCACTAATGGATCTGCTCTCGCACTTTGTGCCTGACAGTGCAACTTCAGTGGCTTGATGGTCTCAGTGACAAGAGAATCTGTGGTTTAGGATATGCCCGCTCTTTTTACCACCGTTTCTGGGTTTTGCTGACCATTTTTGTCATAGCACTGATCATTGTCTTAAAAAATTACCTTTTCTATTTCTGTTACATTTTATGGTTGACAGAGCTCTTACTTTGGATGCAATCTCACTTCTTGTGTTAAAATCAGAAATATTTTCTATTTGTGTTCCTTTGTTTTTAGTGGCTTTACTGTCAGCAATGTATATAGTGTTCTTTGGTCAAATTAACACATGCTTTTCTCATTCCCCTCTCTTTTTGTTACTGAGATGACTGATCCTGACTCCCCTCCCTCCTTGTTTTAGCCTGGGTCTGTATAATGCTTGTCCTGATGCCTGTCCAGAAAAGTAGCATGTAGCTCCAGGTCCGCCCAAATCCCTTTACAGTATTTGTTGCAATGGATTTCTACCACTTCCTTAGTTTGTGAACATTGACAGGGTCAGATACATTTTTTTCCTCAGTCTGGAGATCTGCAGCTGAAGTAGCTGACCGCAAAACTTGCTGTAACACTTTAAACATTCATATTTACTTAGGCAAAGTCCAGTGATAATAGTAATTGTTTTTCTCTAGTGCCTGGAATTTTGAAATCATAACTGCACATGATGGCTCCATGGTGACACACTGTTAAAATATTCTTTTTTTTAACTCTTTCTTCTTTTTTTTTAAAGGGACGCAAGAACGAGGCAGAGAAGTACTTCATGAAGGCTATTCAGCTGGACCCTACCAAAGGAAACTGTTATATGCATTATGGTAAGGTTCAGATAGATAGAGAGGGTTTCCACGCACAGTCCAGGCTCGCTGTTAGTCGCCCAGAGTGAGTAAGGATTTGAAAAGTGCTGCTGGCAAAATACCTCCTTTTAAAGGGAAAGAAACTAATCTACCATGTATAACTTCATCTCCATTTCAATTTGTTAATCACTGCAAAGGGAGAGGAAGATTTTCATATTTTACATAGCTCTCCTCCTGTGAGGGGAATTTCAGAATTGCTGCCTCTCTGGGCAAGGAGGAAGGTGACTATTGCCATATGTCAAAGCTTCATAGCCTGGAATTATTATTAACAGTGTTGGCCTAGCTTTGCTCGCTGCCGGTGGGTGGGCAACTAAAGGTTACTTCAGAGTGCATCAGCTCTGTACAGGCATGTGTCTGCTTTTTCTTGAGTGTTTATGGGCCTTACATCTCTCCTTTCCAGCATCTTTCAGAGCTTGAAATAGATAAGTGTTATAAAAGGTTTTTAACAAGTTGGCTATACCTCTGTCATACTAAGCCACTAATGTGCTTAAAGCACACAGTTAATTTGAAGGTATCTTTATAACTTTGGATTGCTTTTGTTGGATGTGCACAAAGTATTTCCAGATGTGATTAGTCCCAAGGAACCAAAAATATTTAATTTTATGGACTAATTCTTACTGTATTTTAAAGCTGATAATAGACAAATCTGAAAATGCAAGCTACATAGCCCTGACTGAAAAATATAGAAAGAAGGAATACATTTCATCTTAGTTAAAGAGGAAGGTGGGGAACCACAGGCACACTATATATATCTTCATATATTGTTTTAATTTCCTCTCCTGGTTCCAACTAGTAAATGTAAAATACATGCAAATGAGTGGCCAAAAGGGAAAATGAATCTCACATAATAACTTTGTTTTTAATTTGTGTGATTTCTTCCTCTGAATGGCTGGCATATTGTCTCTCTGTTTGCTTCTATGCAGTGTAAAATCTTTTATGGTAGACTTCCAGAACTAGTGCATGCATTGTTACTTAGAATATGTCATGGTATTTAAACGAATGTAGTTCAGTGTTGCATTTCTCTTACTTTGTATTAAGGATTGTTGCAATTAGTGACCTTGTCTTCTATTTATGGCTGTACAGGTAAATTCGATAGGTGTATTTGTGCACATAAGCTCCACGATTTTAATTGGATTTAAGTACAGTTGATGAGATCTCAAGATAATCAGTAAAAGTTGCAGTAGATTGTTTCTTGAAATCATACTCAAGGCTCCTTCCAGCCTTAGTTATTAGGAAATCTGTCTGAATGCAAATTCAAAGGCAGGTCTGAAAATTCCGTCTTGGCAATGGAACTCATGATTGTGCACATTTTATTGCAGGTCTAGGCTTTTTTTCTTTTTGCCGAGCATTACTTCGAAAACTTGCAGGGGGGTTGTTTTGTTTTTGTTTTGTTTTGTTTTTCCCCCTGGAATCCTCTGTGTCATTTTCAGGTGGCCTAAAGCTAAAAGTTTTTGAGATCATCGTTCGTCTGTGATGTATTGGCTTCTTTATTACCAGACTACAGCATGAAAATAGCGTAGTTTCCTAATTAAGATTATTGCCTACAAAATATAGCAAGTTTTTCCTTTATTGTGTTATAGGTACTATATCAAGTGATTTTTATGTCATTGCACAGAGGTCGTTACTGCAACACATATGCTCTGCAGAGGAATGAAGGTCAAAATTTGGTCAGTGTTTGGAATATAGTAGTAAAATCTGATACTGCAAGGCTATAGACACAGAAGATGCACTGTCCCAAGCACTGGGTCTCTGTTATGAAATACTTCATACACAGACAGCTTTAAGGAATTTAGATGAAACTTTTGATTACATAAATTCAGATCAACTTACTGAATTCAGCAGTATTATTCCATGTTTATGTCAAAGAAGCTGTGAGGAGGATAGGATCCACTTATGCTTGGCATAGATGCTTTTATAGTACAGGTGATCTCAAAACCTCGTCACTTCATGCACAGAACTTTGTAAAATTTGAAATGATTTGTTTGGGCTTTTTTTTCCCACCCTCCCACCTATTTCCCTGTATTTATCAGGCATCTGTAGGGTATGTGTCCAGGGACCTTACAGTTATTAAGCAAGAATCCCTAGTGAACGCTTTCAGTAGGTTTTATCTCTACATCTCATGAACTTGTTTTAGCAGCTTGTCACAGGTACAGTCCGTACCCTATATGCTAAATGTTAAACCACAGGGAAATATGTCCGTATTTCTCATCCATATCTTCAAGATTCATTTTTTCTCAGTATGAAGATATTGGAACAGGGAATAAAATAGTTGGCATCAGCCCTAAAAAAACACATACCTCACAGCACAGCCAGATAGAAAGAGTGGTAAGCTGGGACACAACAGTGTGTTGATGGAGTAGCATGCATATATGGACTGGAGATGATATTCCAAGTGCACATGCGTGCTCACACTTGTAATTTCTGCTCCCAGGATGTGCAGATGTTCTTTTTGACATCTAGCCTTTGGGATTTTTTTGGAGCTATCAGGAATAACTGTCCATATATTATATCTTTTAAGAGGCTTACACTTGTATTTTAATGTGCTTTAATTTAGCCAAAGCTATCCTTAGAAGATGTGAGTTGGTGCAGGAGTCAGCTTATTTGATCCCATGGAAATCTGGAGAGATGTGAACAGCTCCATGATTGCTTCTTGGGATAACACCACTGCAGCACATTTCTCTGATGAAACTAGTGTTATAATTAGTTTTGTATAGATAATTAGCTGGCTGTGGATTCGGATTTAAAACAGTATTTCTTGAACTCTTTATGCTTGGAGGTGTCTGAAGGGAGCAGAACTAGTGGAAAGCTAAAGGGCTACAAATCCCTGCACACTGCAGACATGATGCCACTTCGTTAGACATAACGGGAAATGGCTGTTGCTATAGTGACCCCGCGAGAGAGTTTCCAGATAGGGAGACAGTCGCCTTTCAGGCTGAAAATGCAGGCAGCTGCTCACCTGTGCACGTTTTTCTTCTTCCCCCCCCCCCCTTTTTTTTTTCCTTCCTTCTTATATGCCAGTTATGTGAATATCTGAACTTTGTGAAGAACCATTATATTATGAATAATATAGATGAATCAGGAGGAAGAAAAAATGTCAGAGAAAAGAGTGCAGAAGTAGGGTTCCTACATGAATAATTTTTTTTTAATTTTCTGACAATGAAAACTTTAATTTTGGCAAAACATACAATTTTTTAAAATCAAAACAGTGGAGGAGATTATTTCAGATAGTAGATCTGAATGTTCCTATAAAGGTTGAGGTTTTTAACCGGATATTTTTAATACACATTTTCTTTCTTAAGAAGAAATTTTAAGGTGAACAATTTTGACTGAACCAAGTTGAACTTTGTAAAAGTTTATTTTTGAATCTCCATCTTGGTTTTCACTTGGACAGTCTTCTTCAGAATATCTTAACCACTTCTCTTCAGGATATGGGCCCTCATTCATCCCATCTTACTTTAAGCTGAAGTATGTCATTTTGGATCCTACAGGACCTAGGTGGCTTCTGTCACCAACAGAAAGCATTCAGTATCTGCAGTGTGATACAGACCACATAGTGTGAAGTGGTCTTACTTGCCTATCTCTATTGACCATAGAGGGGACTCTACTTCTAACCTGGGTACCTTGATTAGATGCTTATGTAAAGATGGGATGGATCCAAGTGACAATCTGAGAAACCATAGAGAGATAGCTATCAACTAAACCAGTTCCAAAGGAATTTTTGTAAAGATGTTGTGAGACCATCTTGGCATTTGATATAGAAATAAAAAGGGGAACTAGTTTTATAATCTTGCATCGTTTTCTCAGGCGTGTGAATGAATGCCTTTTTAAAGTAGGCTTTTAACACACGGTTTAGATTGGAAAAATAAAAATCCCAAAGAGTCAGCAAGTCAAATTTGCTAACACATATGCCAAAGAGAACGTAAGAATGTCCAGTGAGGTCAGAACAATCCGGTTGTGTCCCAGAGATTATTTAGTTTTGGTTTGATAGGTTTGGATAGACCACCCACAAAGGAAACAGAGATCTCCCATTTCCATCTGCACTGAGCCTAACTCAGGAAAAACTAAAGATTCTATATAGCATTGTCAATGCACAGAGATAAGATGAATTTCAAACAGTGGAATGCTTAAGTGCATACCTGTTTGAAAAGAAGGAAATTCTTCAATATCTTATTGAGATGGCTGATGTAAGTAAGATGCAGTCTAGCTGATTTTGAAATTGTTGGATGCTTCATGTACTAGCTCTCACTTAAAAGCAAAACAACCCCAAATCTCCCTTTCCCCCTCCCCAGGTTACAATGGAATTTCAGTAGTGAAAATGCCTTACTTTCCTGGCTCTATTTCTTTTATAATTTGCCATTAAAACAGAAGATGCTAAAATAGGTTCATTTTACTTGGTTGCTAAAAATAGGTGCTGCTACCATGCCTTTTAAAGTGCATTTAGTAGCCACTTTACAACTAAATGAAAACTTGGAAAAAAAAAAGAGAGAAAGGGGGAGTGAGGTCTCAAGATAAGTATGTGTACAGAGATCCTCATGTTGGTAATGGCTTAATTGGAATGGGAAAGTCTAGAACCCAACAGGATGTTCAAATTAACTCTGTTTTACTAATCACCATTGAGACCTCCTTTTAAAATAGTTCCCTTTGAATAATACATTGTTTCTAATAACTCTAAATTGCTTAACAATTCTCTTTTTTCATTATAAAAATGGATTATTCTCATTAGATTAATTATGCATTCACTTAATTAGGCAATTCACATTGATCATCTGCCTTGTTCAGTGCATTTCCAGTTACAGATTTGAAACAAAATGAAAACACCCTGTCAGATTAGGTAAGCTTGAAGAGTATTAGCTATACTCTTGTTGAAGGCAGAACAGATGAAAGTGTTCCCTGGCATTCTCACTGTTCTTTTACCTTGCCTTTTGAATTTGTGATAATTTAGGAGTTGTTTTTATAGATTTTTCTCCTATTACATGATTTTTTTTAATATCAGTTTACACATTTAGTTTTTTCTTTTTTCACGTTCATCCTAAGTCTTACTGATCATTGTTTCAATATAGAGCTTTTTAAATTATATTTGATGCCTAAATTTACACCATTATCTGTAAACACATTGTATCCATCCTGTTTCCAAAGATGACCGCTTTATGACTTTTAAGTCTCGGCCTGAAAATGGAATGCAGCTGCTGTAGTTTAAGCTTCAAAATAAATTTCATTGAAATATGTGATAACAGTAGATTTTCAAAAAAACACATTTTTTCTAATCTTTGTCATACAGTTACATATATTAGTATAAGAATTTAAATATGTGCATTCTGTTTTATTCTAATGTGTGACATATTTATAATCCTTTTGTGTAGTTACATTGTTCAGATTGCTGTAGCTCTGTCTACATTTTCTGAAAAGCACCTTAGGAAAACTTTGGTTTTTATCACATACCTTTAAGGAGAATTTCATATAAAGAAAACAGTGTAATAATGAAAAATAAAATGTCAAAATGCTCTTGGTAAGCAAGAGAAAAATCAACTGTGACCTACAAAGTCTTGTTGCATTCTTTTCAAGAGTTTTATGCCATGGAAAGAAATGTCACCAAGCCCATAGGAAGGTCAGCTTTTGTTATCTTTGTCAATGAAATGCATAAAACTGACTTCACAATTCATAATTCCAGTGAATTGTTCAGCTCTGACTGACAGGTTAGCTAAATCCAGTATATGTCGAGTGATAAATAAAACAGAGTGCATAGATCTGCTCCACTGGGAACACCAGATGCTGCATGGTGATTATGTATTGGGAAATTAAATTCCTTGATGAGTTGTGGTCAGAGCCAACCAGATGTAGTATGTCCATTACTGAGTCACTTTGCCAACATTCCCAATATACACTCATGAACCTTTCAACAGAGGAAAGTGGGGGGTTTTTTAGGGGAGAGGGCAGGGGAGGGAATGTTCAATTTTAAATCTTTTCGATATTCTAAGATTAGTCTGAATAGATCGTGTTTTCATAGGGAAACTATAAAATATGTTTACGATACTGAAATATCACATACACATACGTAGAACACATGCGTTCTTTGGAGGCAAGATCTCTGTCTTGAGCGTACAGTGCTATCAAATTAAAAGCTGTATTTTGGATTATGGCTTCTACCTGCTCTTACAATATCAATAAATATAATTCAGGGAAGACAGGTTTCCTAAACATAAAGTGGGATGATAGGCATGACTGACTAGCATAAAGACCTTATTAGACTTCCAGCCTGTCTTCTCCCAGAGCTCTCCAATAACTTTGATTTAACAAAATCTTCAGCTACTGTTAACATAGATGGTATTCCTTGCTCTGGGACTGAAACTGAACAGGAAGAATATACCAGAAGCTGAGCTATTCAAAAGAATATACCATTTTTAAGTCTAGTTTGCTGGGTTTTGGCAGCTATGGATGACTGTTTAATGAGCATAGAAAGACGTGCATAAATTGTCAAGTCCATTTTGCTGCTCTCCAGGCTGTTGCTATCTCACAACATTAAAATGAGAGCATTACAAACCACTGTAATAAGTATTTGTTCCAAACTCCCTTTATCAATCATTTAACTGGAGTGCAGTGGAGTATTTCCAAGCAAGTAGATCACTGACCCTAAATGCTGTGGAATTACCATGTTTCTGGTTCTTCCCTTGAGTTTATCCTTAAATCTAACCGTTCTGACATCCTGAATATATGGTTGACTCTGCTTCCTCAGCACAATATACTAGACGGCTTGAGAGATGTGGTATCGAAATTGTAGCTTGGAGATAGCGCTAAAAATGTGGCCTTGTTTTTACTTCCATGTTGCCAAAATTTGGAGTTTCTGTGGATACTGAAAAAGCTCTGTGGCATGAACACCCCCAGAGTCTGCTTTCTTAATGATCATCTATTTTGACTCATGAGTGCCATCTCATTATGAGGATTTTTGAGGAGATAGCATAGAAGGGCTACAAAAGATTGACTGAATAGTTCTTTCCATCCAAATGTTTCTTTTCCAAACTTTATACATCACCAGGTGTCTGGAGAATGCAGTAAGGTCCAGAATCTTGCTTAGTATTTCTAAAACATCAGCTCCTCTGTATTATATGTTTTCATCATCAATCTTATGTTTTACTAAGAGCTTCCAGTGGTCCAGATGTGGTCACAAGTTCAGTCATTAAGTCCCAAAGGCTTGTAATTTAATTTTTTCTCTATTATCTCTGGTCATACTCTGGATGTCATCCAATGGTATATTTAGCATAGCAACAGATAGCTTTTTCAGACAAAGCAAAGGCCTAATAGAACAGACCTTTCCAGCCAGTGCAGATAGTGATGTTGCAGCACACAGTGACTTGGATAGTCTTTTTACACGTTTTTATTTGCATGGAATAGTTTTCTTGGTGGGAAACATTTGGGAGGGTAAGGCCATCAGGACAGAATCCACAGCAGCCCTTTCAGCAAGAAAGCTAGAAAGCAGCTTAAACAGGGAATGGGATATAATAGTAGAATAGTAGAATAAAATGCAACACTGCTACCATCTAGGTCGTCCTGGCCTAAGATCCCTTTGCCCCTGATGAATCCTCCACATTCAGCCAGGTATTGTCTGAACAGGCCTTGAAAGCTGGATCTTTAAGCAAATACTCCCTTTTTCTGGGAACCAGTCATTCACAACCAGTAAATCTGTTCTGAAGCTCTTAAAAGAAACAGTTAAATTAGGTCACTTCTGTTGACTTGGCATCTCGCAACATTGATTCATCACTTGAAAAGCTTTGGATATAAACTCAGACAGGGCCTTTCCTCTCATTTCTTCTACAGAAGGCTATTCAAACCCTGTGTTCAAAGAACATCTCTGGTAACATCTGCTCTTTTGCTCTTGGCTGTCACAGTGGAGCTAGCACTGATGGTGGCTTCAGTGGCAGTTCTGCTTCTGCTAGTCAGATGTGGTTCAGTTCTCAAGACATCTTTTAGCCGCCTTGTGTGCTTCAAAGACAGACACAATGCATTTAGGTCATACAAAACTTGATCCCTATTTTGGTTTCTGTTGGAACTTGAAAATGGTTTGAATGTGCTAGTGAAGCTTATTACAAACAGATTTGACAGCTGAGTCTATGGTCTTGATATATTCACTTCTCTTGTTAACATAGTTTAAGTAGACGCTCTGGAAGAACATTTTTTTTGAAGAGGACAAGAGAGAAGATGCAGAAGACTTGCTTACAATATATGTCTATTAAAAGAAGCAAATGCTAACTATTCCCTATTGTGGGATTAGAATTTTTTTTCCTTTTTATTCATAAAGTGATCTTCTCAAGTTAGCTTAGGTTAATAAAGATATAATGACAAGAATGCAAATTTTTGAGGTTTGAATAAGAGCAGAGCCAATGGCATTCTGAGAAATTCAGAATTATTCTTTTGAAAGCAGTTGTAGCAAGATGAACTATTTCGGCAACCCACTTTGTTCTGTTACAGAGCACTGTAATTGAATTGAATTGAATTTTTGCTAATGAGCAAAAAAGAAAGAAAGTTTTAACTTCAGAAAGATTGGTGCTAGTACATTTTTGTTTAGTGAAATAAAAGCTCAAGTAGTGTCTCTAGTAAATGGTTTGCCCATTCCGGAGGAAGGCACAAATGCGCTTGTGTTCTGAACATGAAAAATTATTACATGCAGGTGTATCCCAACCAATTAATACATTTCATATTGCAATAAAGCAGCAGAACTACCAATTCAGATTTATGACTTTTAAACTGGTGTTGGCACAAGACTTAAATGCATTACAAATATTCGTGGTCATTTTAGAGTAATAATTATATATCATAGAGAGGTGTATGCTTTTTTTTTCTATAGATGAATATTTGTTAAAAAAAACTGTGATGAAAGACTAGAATCAGTTGGTTTTTTTCAGCTCCTAGGAAGTGTAATAACTTTTACTTATTTATTTATTTAAACTATATGTATTCTTTTAGCTTATTCTTGAGAGACAAGTAGATTGCACTCAGAATTTTTCTGGTCAAATACAGACTCAAAAACATCATTGATAATTTACAAGAAAGAGCAGGTTTGAACAAGGCTGTAGACGTAGGATTCTTCAGCTTTTATGCTATTTTTGGTGCTTAGATACCTTAGAGTTTAGGGAAAAATACCTAAGAGGATAGTGAAGTATTGACTCAGTTCTGTGCTGTCAAAGGTTTTTAAGAACGCTTGGCTACACATTTACACTCATCTCTGTGCCATCTAGCAATATAGGGGGAAAATTCTCTTAATAAAGTAATGTAGTGCCAGACAGCAAACAGTGTGGTTGAAGGTCATATCTGAACCTGGATCATGTATTTCCCACTCCCATTCTAGAACAATAATAAGACATACACATTCCTTGAAGGAGGAAAATCTGTGAGGATTCAGAGCTTCTAGAAGACTCTTTTCCCAAAAGTTGATTCCAATTCAAATAAACAATCGGGCTATCATAACTTATGAAGCTGGCAAAGTCAGAGTCACGATGTCTGCGGTAAGAAAGCTTTGAGTGTGATATGGGGCAGTGTCTCATAAATCATGCAGTTTTCCAACTGCCTGTCGAAAGAGAAAATCCTGAATGTAAATTTAGCCCCGCACAAGTGGTTCCTGGATCCAGGGGCTTGTGGATCAAACCCTCTGATCCTCCTTCAGCACCCTGCCAATATTCTGCCATGCTAGTGCTCTTCTCTTGGCAAAACACACATTTAGAACCTTGACAGGAAAAGTTCAAAAGCCTATTTTTTCATGAATGAAGTGTAGTATTTACCGGTAAACTGCCATTCCAGGTCATTCATGCATGAATTTAGTGTATCATGTTAAAAGGAACGGTGGCTATTGTTTTCAAAATGGAGTATCTCTCCTTAAATCATGTTTAGACATGTCGATAAAACTGGTGTGTCTTTCAGGAGAACCTGGCAATTCTCAGTGCTCAACTGGAAATTTCCACCTGTGCACTCAGGTATTGACTTTGCAACTAGATCAAAAAGGTAGCCATCAATTATATTTATAGCTCATTAAGTTGAGGAAACATTTAATCAGCAGCCCCCGATTAAATGGCTTGTACTCAGGACATGCGAGTAGGGCAATTACAGGGCGCTCTCGTCTTTTGTTTGCGTTCAGGATTCTGGAAGGGCTTGGGCTTGAAGGGTGCTACACTCGGTGTCAAGAGGCTGTCACATATCATCTACTACCTACCCACTTAGCATAAGTTATTACCACCATTATTGCTACCACCAGTATAGGGGAGAGACTTGTTTGTGGTAGTACATAGTCGTGGAATTGTCTTTTCTGGAGCACCAAAGGTTATTGTACTTGGCTGGTGTTATGAAATAATTGTAATTATTGTGAGTTAACTTCAGTAATCCTGTAGTAAGGGTACTCCTTTAATATGTTATATAAAAGGATAATCCTTTTATAGAGACACTTTTATGAGGCCTAATAGTAACTGGAGAGTGAATTTCTGTTTTTAATAATTTAAAACATTAGCTTGGAGTTGTTGCTAACATTTCAGATGTGTCCGTGTAAACTAATGGTGTAGCTAAAGTCCTGGAAAAGCAATTAACAAGGATAAGCTTTTAGCTACAGCATACTGCAGAACAGTTGCTTCTCTGTAAAAGTAAATAGTTGTTCTAAAAAAGTTGTTCTAAAAAGTAAATATAGTTCTAAATTAGACTTCTTGTAGAAATCTAAAGCATGTAGGAATTTCAGAATATTTTTGGTATTATATTGATCTTAGAGGTGAATTCTTACATCTTTACAGAGGTCTAGTATTTGTTTCTTAAGAGTACTAGTAAACTGTTAGTATTCATTTGAAATAGTTCCCAAGGATGTTATATTTTTGAGGAATTACATGGATGCAATAAAATAATTTTACTGTTTTAATAAGTGAATCTTGAGTCAAGAAATTTATTGATTATGTCACATAAAGGAGAATGCATCAGTTATTTTGTATTACTTTCTATGTTAGTGTAGTTGTAAGTCCCCATAAGGTAACATATGTGTCTGAAGTTCAGCAGTGAAATGTTTCACACTGAAAATCAGAAGTATGATTCTAGAGATTTCTCTCTAACACCCTTGAATAGCTGTGGTCAGAGACAACTCTTGAGAGACTCCCTCCTCTCTCTCCCCCCATGGAATTAATAGCCTAGTAACCAGTTGACTTTACTTGTAAATTTGAAGCTGCAAAATATTTTTCCTAAATAAAGTATATAGATTTTGTCAGAATGATTTTGAAGGTTCACTGTATCTCTAAGTCTGAAAGGTTGTGTCCTCTTTCTTCCCCCTTGCTGGATATATAAAGAGCATATCCACTTACTAGTGACTCATTCTGCTAATCAAGTGCTTTCATTAAGAAAGAAACCTTCTTGTTAACAGTTTAAGGTTAGTTTTCCTTGCCATAGACCTAGAGATTAGGGAGACTGTTTAAGTTCATTTGTGGGCAGAGAATTAATGAACAATTGGTCGAGCTTGTTTTAAAGATTTCTCTTAAAAAAAAAAAAAGAAAAAAGAAAAGAAAAGGTAGGCATTCAACCCAAATCAAGAGATACAGATTGTCCGTTGAAACTAGTAGAAGTAGTTGTATGAGAGAGGATTTCTTCTACACATAAGAATTTTCAAAATCATATCAGAGTTTGCCCATCTATACAGCATGCCCTGATGTAGTACAACAACAACAACAACAAAAAGTAGCTTTTCTCTACTTTCTTTTTCTTCCTAAGATGCCTCCATTAATGGCTCAAGCAATGGTTTCTAATTGAGAAGACAAATTAATTTCTTATGATGCAAATTGTTTTCATATGTTTTCTTTTTTATTGTTTTTGTTATTCTGAGTCAGAAAGCCTTTTTGGAGATGATCTTTTCTGGGAAACAATGAATGCAGCATCCTAATGCATGGAAGGGTGGCACATAGCTGAGTGTGGGTTTAACTATAGCAAGGAAATCTTATGCCATGACTGCAGAAAGGCAAGAGAATGTTTTTCCAAGACATTTTGCAGATCTGAATAACTAAGACATAGGTCACTGAGTAAATCTTCTTTCTCTTGCCAAATGGAAATGTATCCATGAAGAAAACCAAAAGCTGGGAAAGCAGTCTTTCATCACTTTTAGTATTGAGATAATGAACACGTGCGCAGAAGGAACTGTTCCCAAGCATCACTGGATTCGCTATGCCTCTACAGACCTTGCTAGCTCTGGTTAAGCAGATTCTCTGCATGTGCCTATTGCATATAAGTAACAGGGAAGATATGAGCCTAGCAGACAAGAAAAAAAGAAAAAACCTCTCCCCACAAGAGGAGATCATTTGCTCATGGACTGTTGCTCCTCAAGAGGCTTGTGGCCAGTGATGGCCTTGATCATTCAACTTCTGATTGAATGATCTTACTTTATAGACTAAGATGAAAAAGGAAGGATGGGATGCTAGAAAGTATAATCACCATACTTTAAGATAGTGTTTCCAAATATAAGATTACTTAGAGGCAGAGGCTAGACAGCTGAAAGCCTTTGAAAAGTCCTTGATCCAAAAATAACACATTTTTGAAATTAGGTGCGAAAAAATCATTATAAGGAACAGAGCTTGAGCACCTTCCAAAGTGTTTTTTCTTCTTCAAAGGAAAACTCATTTTTATGGAGTTTTACTAGTTGCTGTGTGTTTTTCTTTTCAAACTACTGTACTTCAGTTAAAGTTTGGTTAATGCTTCATTATTCATTCTTTTCAGTTTTTACTTGGTTTAAGGATTGATGTCATTAGGGACATGGCCTCAGTTTTTTTACATTTGCCCTATGATATCTGCTGATACTACTTTGTAAAAATACAGCCATTGATATTAGCCATCTTCTGTTTTTGAACTAACATGGAATGTGATATCCTGTAAGAATTGCTATAGGAAACTTGTAAAAAGCTGCCTGTTGTGATTCTCTTAGTGCTACAGAAATAAGTGATAAAATAGCAGTTCATCAAGGTATACATATATTATCATTTTATAGCAGAGTATCCTTTATAATCTAAAGCTGAAGAAATTACTTTCCCATCAACCACCACATTAAGCTCAGTAAAGATTACCAGTTACACCTTAATAATACAGAAATGTTGCCATATTAACTTAGTAATTCAGCATTTGTACAATACTTAGATGAATCATCATACTAAGTGATATGGTAAAGTTATAGTTTGATTGCATCTAAAGCAACCCAATGCTGTGTTGTCCTCAGGTCTGAACTTACTGTTCAGCTGCAACGTAGACCTAAAGAACAAACTCGGAGTATGGACTGTCTGGTTGTTTTCTCTTCATTCCTTTCAGTACAGGTGACTCTCAGTTGTCTGACTGTATGCACAAGAGCCTGGCATCCCTGTTTAGGTAAATGGTAGCAATGATGGCAGAAAGAGATTTTCTGCCTGCAAGAGCACACCTGGGAGGTTTTGTTACTCTTGACAAATGTGTAGATAATCAAATCTTATCCACTTCATCTAGTAAATAAAACTTTCTTACATGTTTTAAGAATGAAATAAGTAATTGAGGCATTTTGAATAAAATGTAGATCACATGCTTCTGGCAGTTTTCAGGAAATTAGGCTGGGGAGAAGAAGACACGGCACGAAACAGCAAGACCTCAATCAACTCCCATTTAGAAAGAAGAGAAACTGAGAAGAAGCCATACTTTCTTCCCACTAGTATTGTAAAATGTAATTTCTTGAAAAATTACAGTGGGTAGTCTCCTAGTAAAATGTTTTTCCTTTCATAGGGCAACAGGTAGACCTGCATATCTCTCTGCCGTGTCCATATTATCTCGAGTAGATACAGATGGAATTACAGGGTGGAAAGAAATTGATATAGTAATTTAACTCTGTTTTACTTTCCTGTCTCATTCTCATCAGTTTGCTCACCAATTTTCTGTTATTTCCTTTTGAATTGCTTCTTGTTACTGAATTTTGTCAATGTCTGAAGTTGTGTGAATATAGCTTGTATTCATGTGCAAAACCTAGGAAAATTTGAGAATCTGATAATTGTCTTAAAGTTTAGTTTATTTGATTTTTGAGTAATCCATGTCATATATATTATTTATTCTGGTTTTGAGATATGCTCTTCAAATGGGAATATAGTTTTGTATGAGTTATTTTATTTTACTTCATTTTCCTTGAGGAAGCGAAGGTCGATGTATGGGCAAAAGGACAGTTTCTTAAATGGCAGCCTTCTCAGAGACTGGGGCTATTGTTTCTTGAAGGCTGAGTTGTACTGTATCATTTTCACTATTCATATATATCTTCTGCAAATATTGCAGTTATTACCAATCATGCCTACTGCATTTTTTCCTGTTTTTACTATCTTTTTTTTTAAGATACTGAAATACAGAGCAGAGCAACAAAGGACCAAACACCAAGCCTGGGGCATCTTTTAAAAATTCTTTTTCCTAACTATATTGTCTGAAGTATTATTTGCCAGTTTTTTTCTGTGGGTTCACATTCACACCCTCCATTGCAGGTCAGTTCCTCCTAGAAGAATCCCGCCTGATAGAAGCATCTGAGATGGCAAAGAAAGCGGCTGAACTAGATCATACAGAATTTGACGTTGTTTTCAATGCAGCCCATATGCTCAGGTTGGTGCTTTTACGTCTGCCTTTCTTGTTTTTCTCCCTTCTTTTCAGGGAAGTCTTTGCTATTTTTGCTTGCACAGGGTTTTTTAAACCCCAGTGCCTCTTTTGAATAATTCATTAGTAGTAGTAAGGTAAAAAGAACCAGATTGAAACTTTTGCACAGTTTAGCACTGTCCATTTTTAATTTTCAGTGTGTTAACTCATAATTTATTACATTGAAAATTTCTGTTGTTCACATGGAGGTAATCCTTTTTGCTTGCATATGAGAACAAATGTCTCTTTTTTTGTGAAAAACCTTCTGCAAGATTTCCTTTCATCTGATTTTTAAAGATTTAGGACACAGAGCAACTGCAAATAAGAGACTGTAATCCTGATCTGGCTTTAACTGGATAATATTGAAAATATCAGTTTTTTTATTAACATCAGTAGGGAACACTTATGATGAGAAACCCAAATATTCTCAAGCTAATGATAACTTTGAGACACAGGAGCAATTAATATTATCAGAATCTATGATTTAAAATGTAGTCGTATATTCTGTTCTCTTATCTGAATAGAATAAAATTGTAGGCTTTTTGCTTTTAAGCTGGCACACCTGAATATTCAGTAAAATTAAGCTTCTGTCTGAAGCAGTATCATTAAACCCACATTACAATAATAGGCATCCACAATGCTTATTTCCAGAATAACTATCTAATTATTATCTATTGTATACTTAACAGGTATGAGAGCACTTGATTTCATTTAGGTTATGTCTATATTTAGAAAATGCATGAAAAGGGAAGAAAAAATATACTTCATTAGCACAAAGCTATTATTAGGCTTGTTTCTCTAATGAAGATTTTTTGCTTGTTTGTTTATTCTTTTAACATTTAGGATATAAAAAAACAGGAAAAGAAAATGGTATTAAAAATAAGGTAGAATCAGCTTCAGCCAAGTGACCTACATTTCAGAGTGAAGGTTTCTATACCAGGGTTTTGAAATAATAAAATGCCCTTTGAGAAATAACTCTTACATTAGAAAGGAAGCCAGGACAAAAGGTTCACTGGTAAACATTAGGTCAACCTCCAAAAGATATATGAGTTATTTTAAAAATTCTTTCCTTTCTCCTGATTATATTCTAAACATTATCTCCTCAAAATAGTATTCACTAATTTTAAATATTTATGTTAATGAATCAAATTCATAGAAATAAGCATAGCAAATTAAACATGAATGCATGAACCCAGAAAGATGTAGAGTGCTAGACTACCGTGGATTTCAGTAGTGAGATGTGGAAGATGATTTAATAGTGTACAGTGGTGTAATGTTTTTGTTTTAAAAATATGGTGGAATAGATCTAATAAAAAGGTTGATCAATATTGTTTTGAGACCAAGTTTAATACATCTCTCACTTGCTCTGTGACCACTGAGTGAAGTAGCTCAGATCTTGAAGGCATATGTATTTACATCTATGTGTATGAGTATTTTTTATTCACTCTTAGAACCAGATCTGTGCCGCTATAACTTGTATCAGTCGCAGCTACCCTAATGACCTGGTTGGGATTGGACACCTTTAGGAGGTTTTGACCAGCCTTGAGCTCAGTGATTTTGAGCTGCATTCTCTATTTTATTTTAACTGTAGGCACAAATCAAAACCTTAAAAAACAAAGAAACAAACCCCCAGAAACAAAAAAAAACTTAAAAAAAAACCCAAAAAATTGCTGTTGGTTTAGTTTAGCTAGTGCTCCCTTGGGATACCCAGTTGGCCTAATTTTTCATTTAAATACTCAAGTTTCTTTGTGAAGGATCCTAATGTTTTCCTAATATGCTCTTGGAGTCTCAACTTGTTTTGATGATTTAGCAAGAGTCTGGGTGGCAAAGTTAAATTCAGTGCTGCCAAGTATTTGCTGAAAACCACATTATGATCTGGCTGATTGTTGCTAAAAGACTATGATCCTAACCTAAGACTCTGACTAGTATTTCTGCCTGCCTTTGTTCACTGTTTTATTTGGCAATTTATTCAATATATTGTTTGCATAATAGCCACCAGACAGAATGTATAGTCATATGTTAGTACAGAGCAGCTCTAAATCTGTCATGAGTTTGTGGGACTTACAAAGAAGCTAATTTTCAGGATATTTAGAATGACAGAGAACTGAGATGATTCTGAAACGAAACCAGATATAAAGGATACAAATGAGGAAAAAAAGAAGGGAGTACTCAGACTGGCATAGAGTGATACAGCTAGAGATTATGGTACAGGTCATGCTAAAGAGAATCAGGCTGAAATTATTAAATATAGTAGTAGTTTCATGTAGGCAACTCACTGCTAGTGAAGTACCGTAGAGAGCTATAAAAACTGACTGGCACATGAGTAAGAATTTTGAATGGATACCTGTAAGGAAAGAATCATATTATAGTAGTTAACAAGGCATTGACATGAGTTAACTGTGGTGAGGGAGAAGGGATAAGTTTTTAAGGTATGTTGTGGATTAAGAAGAGAGAGAAATTGGTATTGATCTGGATGATGAGCACGGTGTCCAAAATGACAGGGAAGTAATTACACAAAAAGTCTTTGCTGTTATTTTTAACATTTTTTCAGACCAAATATTCTACCAAGTGATATACTGCTGAATTAGAAAGGTATAATCTTTCCCTCCTATCATACTCCCATTTCCACCATTACCCCAAGGAGTGTCACAAGATTTAGAAACATGCAGACATTTCTTCAGAATGGCAGACAAATGCTGTAGAACTGGGTTTACAACTGCTTTAGACCAAGAATGATCACAGCCTGTTTCC
This sequence comes from Dromaius novaehollandiae, assembly GCF_036370855.1. Taxonomy (NCBI): domain Eukaryota; kingdom Metazoa; phylum Chordata; class Aves; order Casuariiformes; family Dromaiidae; genus Dromaius; species Dromaius novaehollandiae. Next base: position 42,195,169 of record NC_088098.1, read on the forward strand.
AAGTATGATTTATTTTTCTACTCTAGTGCTAAAATATTTTGCTTTTTTATTCCTTTACTCTCTAATCAAAGTGTTTAAATTATAATGCAGTCTAAATAAATATTAATGAGTTTTGAAAAGTTTTGAACAAAGCATGGACTGTGTTTCTTTTTCTTTTTTCCCTTAAGTTTGCAACAGAATTGTTAACTGTGTCCAAAAGCAATAGCTGGATTTATAGTTAGCCTGTTCGTAGTTTAGCAGGCGCAGAAAAGAGACTTCTGCTCCTTAGGTCAGGTCCTCCAACATCCTGTCTTTGTGACCAAATCTAGCAGCTGAAGTCAAGGGGAAAAAAAGAAAAGGTTTAGCTCTGCTCACATCATTAAGGGACCCTCCCTGTTCTAATTACACAAACATAGTTATTAAGTTTTTGCACTGCTGGCTTCTGTAGAAGCCTGATAACGCAATGCCAGATGAATCAAATCATCTGCAATAGGAGTGGGATGTGGAATGAATGTAATTAATTTCTTTTCAACAGTCTGGTAACTTTTAGCTTGCACAGTACTCATTTGTAAAAGCTGTTTTTTGCACACGATTTGCCTTTCAAACAGCTTCATTCAAGGGTCATGTTGCTCTTCAAGTGGTTCTTCTTAAAACAATAACTGGTTGTGTGTGTTACTTTTGTAGTATTTGCTATGCTCTTGCTTATAGCCTCAGTTTTTGAAGCCTTTCAGGAAAGCAACATGCATTTTAGTGGAACGTAGGGAAGCATATGTTTGAAATACTTAATGGTGGCTGTAGCTTTAGTGACTAAGAGGAATCACGTATTAGCAGTGCTAATTTTCACTTTCTAGTAGTATCCTGAGGTGAGCTGCCGCAAGATAGCTTTCTTGTGATCTAAGGCATGATTACTTTTAGAATGAGGCCAGGCAGTGCAGTGGGATCCCTGTACTAATTAGAAAGAGCAAAATTGCTTAACGTTGTCTCCAAATGAGAAGCAGCACAGGGAGAGGAGCTTTGCTTAAAAGCCTGTTTTGTAGGAATAATTGGGTTCTCCACACTTCGGTAAGACAATGGGTTGCTCTGGGCAACAGTCATATTACATGAAGTTATTGCACGTTTATTGGCTATTTGGAGACAGAAATGTAAACTAGAGCCATACTACATGACATGGTCTTTATTTGGTCATGAATTTCTCTTGCAGCATTTGGGCTTTCCAAATTACGTTGCCTGTTTGAACATGCAGTGTAATTGCTGGCTCTCATAGGCAGAAGTTCACCCTATGTCGTTGCTTAAGCTGATTTAATTCACTCTTTAATTATTATATGTGTGTGTAAATATATACGTGTATGTGTATGCATGTAGTCTATGTAAAATTCTATTACTGTGAATGGTTATGGTTTAGTTGTGACTCCAAAAATTCCATTAAGAATCAAAATCCTGTATTTTAAAATAGGAGCCTCTTGAAGAAAAACGTCTTTTTCCTAGCTGGACAGACATCCACGATTTCACTTAAAAATCAGAAACAGGAAGTCTGAGGCTTTATGCCAATCTGCAAGTTAACAACGTCCCTTTCCCATTCAAATATTTATGTATCAAAACCAGTCAACATTGTTGTTTTTCTGTTAAAGCAGTCTTTTCTAGTGATCAATATAAATTTAAAATGAATCAAGCTTGAATTTAAAGTGGGTGTGAGAATAGAACCTAATGCGTTGTAGGTCCGGAGGCTCAAGTTAGGGGATATGAGAAAGCAAAGTGAGGAGACATTTTTGTCCCTTACAATAAGATTAAGAGCTAGGTGTTAATTAGTGGAAATCAGATGCGTTTTCAAGGCCAGTTCTCGTGAAAAGTTTTAGGAAAAGGTTGAAATATAAGTCGTAAATATGAAAAGGGCTCTATCTTCCCAAATTCTCCTTGCTTCCTTTCCTCCTTTTCTATCACCATTATTTTATCTAATGTTTTACTCTGATGTGAATTATGTTTCCTTTAGTAGTGACCTTCCATTGTTTGACACTGATCCAGAGCCCTTTACTGCTTAGTGGCATAGGGTTACTGCAATTTCCTACCTCTATGCCTTTTATTTTTCTCAAGGGAAAGACATTTCAGGGCTTAACATAATGAATTTCTAGTTTCGATTTCTAGTGAAAATGTGAACCAGAATTCTGCTGCATCTTAAATAAAGGAATTGTTCCTGAATGCCCCAGTAATGGAACTTGCGTTTTCCTGACCAGATTAGTGTGGTTTGCATTCATTTATATAAACCATTTTTAATAGTGAACTATAAATTCAAGCTGATTTCAACTTGGAAATTAATGATCCAAGTTTCAAGAAGTATTTATGGGAGGGGGAAAAAAAGCAGTGTATTTCCACTGGTGAAAAGGGGACAGGATTTTAATTTGTTCCATGTTCACGTGCCAGCAACACTTTTTGAGGTGAAATGTACTGTCTGTCTCTGCCTCCTGGGTAAGGCACCTTGTATACGTACAGAATTTCACTGCATTCAGACATGCTTTCTTTCCTGACAGCTCAGTGTAAAAAGAAGAAAAAAAGCTCTGTGATATGTTTTTATGGCTTTTAGTAGGTCCTTAAATTCAGAAGTTTGAGTTTTGTTTTGTTTTGTTTCTGTTGTTGTTCAGCAGTTTCAGGTGCTACTAATGCCCAACAAGAGTGATTCAGAAGCATGTTAAATAAATATTTTTAGACATTCAGTCATTTCTAACCACTTGAGCCACTGAGTTGATACATGTACAAAGTAATGTCTGGGCTTTTTTTTAATAGCTAACTCTTCAAAAAAAAAAAAAAAAAAAAGACTTTTTTTCTTCATATGATTCAGTATTATGATAATAACAGGGGAAAAGTGGCCTACTGAGTAGTCCTGCTTTGTTGTTCCTATGCATCTACCGTCTTTCTCATGACATTTATGTGATTAACTAATATCTGTGAGCCAGTAGCCAAAATGAAAAATTGGAAGGAAATTGAGGAGGTGGAGACGTAAGAAGAAGGTAATGAGAAGAGATAAAAAGGACTTGATAAAGCAAAATATTATTTTAATTTCTTTGGCAACCTACTGCATTTTCATTTGGAGGTATTAAACTGAAACCTGAGGGAATGAAGCAATAAACTCCTAGAAGTTAAACTCCTGGGAGAGTGTAATTGGCATCTATAATAATATGGAGGAGGAAGATGTGGGCTGATAGTGGTACGTACCACTAGTGGCTAGAAAGCCATCCTATTCCCCGGGAGTATGGGAGAGCTAAGTTAAAATGCCCTCTCAGTCTGAGGTGAGTAGATGTTGAAATCTGAACTTTCTCTTCCAGATGAATTGTCTGAATCGTGGAAACCTATTTTTGAGAAATCATTTTATTCACTGTGGTTTTTTTTTCTTGAATGACAGTGTTCTTGGGGAGGCACAAACACAACCTTATTTATTGACCCAGAGCTTCATAATATACTGTTGAAGTATGGCAAGTTTTATAAAAAACTGGGCCAGATTTTCCTCTGGTGAAGACTTGTATGTCTCCAGTTTTGCCTCAGATGAGTATTTGGTCTTCTGCATTTCTGTCCAAAGTATACTAATAGTGTTTCAGAACTAAAAAGAAACTAAAATATAGAAAGAGGTTTTTGTTAGAGGTAATGGATATTCAGAACTTCAAAAGTCTTTTAGGTTGAGATACTTTGTGCATGTTAGGCTAATATACTTAAATGGTGGGGACTAACTGCACAATTTTGATATTATTTTAGATATGCCTTCTTTTTTAACTGAAGAAAAATGAGGTTAACTCTACTGGTTTTTTTCTTCTGTCCTGATAGACAAGCCAGTCTCAATGAAGAAGCTGAGAAGTATTATGAAATGGCAGCAGGATTAAGACCTAATGTAAGTACTTTCCTAATGCCATCTGTTACTTAAATTGATGAACTTGCTACAGTGCTGAACCCTTTGTGTTGAGGAGAAATTTCTTGCTGGAGTGTTTGCTCTCTCAGCCTGTGCCGTATGTGTTCTTTTAATGGATAATTTGGAGGTAGTCAGATAAAGCCATTCATTTGTCAAACCAATCACTATACTATCAGATCGTCTTAGAGCAATATTCTAGCAACAAGTCCTAGTTTATTAACATACTTCAGAAAAATTTCTAGTTTCACACATATTTATCTGCATTTAAATATGGTTTGGAAAAGTGTTTCTAGTGCTATCTCTATTAATTAATAAAAAGAGAACGAAAGTCTATTCCATGACCCATTGTGTCAGGCATTTTCAATAATACATTTATGTCTTTTCCTACATGGAGAACTTCTGGCAAATATTGTTCTTCAATAAGCTTAAAGATGATTTTACCTCAGAGGTAACTTACTGTTGTACTGTTGACAAAGAATGGCTTATCCTTTGAAGCGGAAATATGTAGGATTACGTGAGATTTCCTTTTTAAAAAAGAAGAAAAAAGCTAATTTCCAGTTTTACTGCATCAAGATCCAAAGGAATTAAATATTTGCTTTTTACCATTTCTTACTGAATCTTGTAATTTCTTTTCAATTACCTTCACACTTTGGAAAAAAATGCTCATAGATATAAATGGGCCAGAATTTATTTTGAATATTTAATACTTTGTGTATGTAATAAATCAAATATAGAATGCATTCCTGTCACAGAATTCTGTAGTGCTAAACTTGAGGATACATATTAGTATTTTTAGTCAAAATATGGTAAAAGAAAATATACAGTTTTAACCAAGAATTTTCGGGCCTGAGAACCAAAATGAACACTAGTTAAAACTAGAAACAAGATAACAATATAGTTTTAAAAAATAATAATTTATTCAAATGCAATTAGAACTTTCACACCATCTGTAAAAATAAATAAAATAAATAAAACTCAAAAAAAATCTATATGTTTCTTTAATTCATACTTTTTAGGATAACATTTTAGACATCGTAGTTCTCTATACTTTCACTAAGTCTTTTTTCCTTTTTTGACTGATTATCTCAATATTGAAAGAATACCCCCAGAGTTGGTATGGTTGCTGTTTTCTTCTTTGGTTCGTCATACTCTCGAAATGATTCTAAGAAACATTTTGTTCTTATATAACTGCATATAAATATGTTAAATGTATAAATATGATATATGTATAAATGAGCAAGGTTTCTCATAGACCTTTGGAAGTAACAGAAGGCTTCTAGCTCATAGTGGTGGTAGTGTAAAAGTTAGCAAAGCAATGTAAAGCTCGTCAGCCTAGGAACATGGTAAGACCCAAGTATCATTTTTGCAAGATAAGATCATCTCAACAATTTATTATAGCAACTATCTACTAACGTAGGTATTTATTGAATCAGCACTGATTCACAATACTTGCCCAGTTTGGACTCTCCAGTGCATTGCATATACCATTATCACCATTGTATAGTCTAAGTAAATAGGAGGAAAAAGTGTTTGGGTGTAATGGGGATAGTCCAGAAATAGTTCAAATTAAAAACCGTGAAGCATGTATAGCATAATCATGGTTACCTTAGCACCCAACTGCTTTGCTCTCCATTCTGCTGCACTACTTGTTAATATCGATAAATCTTTTAGTCCAAAATAAAATTCATAGGTCAGGCAGCTATTTCTAAATTCTGTTTGTTGGACTTAAGAATTTCTAGCATGAAGTATTCCTAGCAAAGTATGGTTTTAACGTTAAATTGCTGTGATAAGGTCATCATCTTCTCACATAAAAAAAATCTCATATTTTACTAATAGTGTAAGATACATATGTTTTGGAGGTAGAAAATCATCTCCCTGTCCGTTCTTGCTTTGCTGATAAGGTTTTATATCCCTTCTGCCAACTGTGAGGATTTTTCAGTATTTTATTTCTTACAGAAAATTTGCAACGTTATTTTTCAAATAGTCAGTCAACCCTGTTCATAATTCCTTGCTCATTATTCTACATCAAAATAGTCTTCCTCTGTTTAGAAATAGTTGTATCTTGTTATGTAATTACTATGTACTTTATCAGAAGAAAATCTGCACCTTGATTTTAAGTTAAAAGCCAGTAAGTATCGCTGTTCGGCTTTTTTAAAGAAATAATTTCACTTTTATCATCTTCAACATAAAGCTTCTCATCTTCAAGCTTTTCTAAGTTTAGCTCTCTAGCTAAGCATAGTATGCATGTGATTCATGACTTATTTATAAATAACTATTTTAATGACGCGGCGTGGGAAAGTTGTATCCGGTTTTCATTGGACCTGTCTAGAATACAAATCAAAGGAAAAATTGTCAAATTTCCCATATACTTTTGTTGTTTTCTTTTTATTAACTGTCAAATTTACCATAATTGTTTCAGAGTGGAAAGAAAAGAAGTCACTCCTAAGCAGATTGTCTAGGCAGCGAGTAATGTCATGTAGATCTGGTAACACAGAAGCTCCCAACCTTTCCAAAGAAGGACTGAATACAAATTAGCTGGCCGTAGTGAAATCCTATACACTTAATAGCTACATCTGTACTGGTAAATTAAATGTGCCCAGGACTGTTCTCTAGCATTAAGCCAACTGGCTTAATGGTCAGAGAGGCTGCAAGGGCCCCGGCCAACATTCTAACAGCTTGAAAATGTAGATAATGGGGTGGTGGCCTGGAACATTCCTTACCCACAGCTAAGTTTATTATTTTGGATATAGTCTGAATATCCTGTCACTGTTTTATGAGTATGAAGGATCAGCAAAATTATCTGAGTCAAGATGCTAAAGAAATACCTTTATTTCAAGCAAAATGTATTGCTAGAAGTTTTTATTTTGATTTTTCATATGTCACTAAAGAGCTGAAAACATTTTTTTTTGTAGTCGAGTCAAAATATGAGAGGTATGAATGTGATGTAATGTCCAGCTGTACGCATACATGCAGCTCCATAGATGCATTTGTGTGCACCTGTTTAATATTAGTTGCCAAGAAATCTTTTCCCACATTCCCCCTCAATGAGAATACTGTGGCAGCTCTGAAGTCCTCTGGTTTATGCAGTGGGTTATTCTTATAACAACTGAGCAGTAAAAGCATTTGTTTAACAAGAATGTTTCTTCTTATGGTCCTTGAGACAGTACCTGTTGATTTCAGTGAACTTTGGATCAAGATCACAAGTAAACTGACCTTTTATGCTTTTCTTCAGAATATTTTTTTTCCTGTGTTTCTCCAGTTGCTCCTCCAGATTCCAAGTTGAAGACCCACTTCTCTGTCACCAACTCCTTATTCACTATAACAAGACACCTAAGTTATTTATTCCTCCTTCTTTAGGATTAGACCAATGCCTAGCTCCCGAGAGATTTTCATCGAGTTCAGTCTGATGAAATAAAACTCAGATTTCAACTTTCTTCTATCCATTTCTTTATAAATATTACATATCATGTGTTATTGCTAATACCTCTTCTATAATATACCACCCTTAGGAGCAATACGAGGTACTAATAATTCTACAAATTGTTCAATCTTTTACTGATTGTTAGGAATTCAGATGCTCGCCTGAGCCTTCAGATGGTTTCGATTATTCATAACACAATTTTGTCCTCAGCGTTCTCACTTTTACCTCCCTCTCTTCAGTCTTTCAAGTGTTCCTCTTGGTTTTGGAATGAAACCTTGCTTCCCACCTGCCCCCCAAGGCATAAACCCTTTGGATGCAGGAGCTACTGTGCTGAAACTTTCTACAGTCATTTCCAGTTTAAATGACCTCCTTTCTCTGGGGCTGTCTCCCTGTTAATTGTGACCCTGAGGGCCCAGCACATCTCTGGGGCTTCACCTTGGATGTGCCCAGGGTCTCTCCTGGGACTAAGCAGCTCACACGCAGGAAATGGAGCTGCAAAGCACAAAGGGTGCCAGGTCTAATTGACTGTGATGTGATATGCTCTCTTATTTTTACGTACAAGATGGGGAGATTTCAGAGCCTGAGAACAGTATGCTGAGACTTTAGATTTTATTATAGTTATGACTAAGGAGGCTAAACAGCTTAGACTTAAAAACAAACAGAAAAAAATGTTTAATTACAGGAGAAATACAAACCATCTGAAAAATACAAACCATTGTTTTTGAAAAACAAAACACAGCAGGATTATATTTTCATAATACTGGTGGTGAATCATTCATCATTGAATTAATTGTTAGGACTGAAAAGTACTGGAAGTGCCATTTATTATCTTTGTGAAAACGTTTATTACACTGAGTAGAGTATTTGCAATTAATATGCCTAGTAAAGGAACAGTAAATTACAGCACAGGTGAGTTAAAATATATATCTGCTCCTTGAACATCATCTTCCCTTTTGGATGCAGCTTTGATACACCTTCATTCTCCAGAGTGCAAAAGAATTATAACACTTTGGTACAATAGGAGCAGCTGCTGAAATACAACTTTGGCATAAAGAAAAACAAATCTGGCTAGTATTATTCGAGCTTTAGACCCAACTGTTCTCTTAATAATGTTCATAATTGGTCTTATTTGTGATAGATGTGTATTTAGACTTGCTTAGAGTAATTTCCAGTCAAATTTCAGAAGAGCGGTACTTTTTGTAGAGTGTAGTGCTTCTGTGCAAATGAGGGTTGTTTTTCTTAAACTTCACTGAAGAGGTGGGCATTCCTCAGGTTATGTTTATTCATTTTCAGGTGATTAAGAGTCAACACAGAGCCGACTTCCCCAGGAGAGCTAAGGGGGGGAGCAGAATCCAGGAATAAGTTTGGGGTGGGGGTCTGCTTTAAGAGCTACAAATCATTTCTCTCAGGACTCTCTTCTCCTCCATCAACTCTATTGGCAATTTAGAGATATTACCTTCCCTAGCCTCTGGATCTTTTTGAATACTTTCTAAAAAATGCATTCCCACTGAGCGTGTATACCTTGGTCAAAACAAAATCATTTAGAGCCTTCTCAGTGAGAAACACATGTACATTAGTTCTAGCAGTGTTTGCTTGGATGTGTGTTAATCGCACTAAAGCAGCCTGGTTCTAACAAATGCCATTGAGTGTAGAAACAGAAGTGTAAGTTTCCTGGACAACAAGACATTTATGCAGTAATTATTCTGAGTGGGAATACTGCTGAGAGAAGTCTGCATTCAGAGAAAGTTTCTAGGTGCCCTACATCTTGTAATGTTCACAAGCCAGGAAATTGTTTGAACAAGTTGTTAGGCACTCCAAAATGTGCTTTAAGCTCCTTTTGTTGTGGAAAAATCAGTCATCCAGAAATGTTCTTTAAACTGTTTCTCTGTACAAGAATGTCAGATATTGACTTAAGCTTCAACATTTATTCAACTTTTAAGGCGTCACTTGTGTAATAGTACAGCATTTCTAATTTTTTAAGTCTGAACTTGAAACAGCTGATCTTTAAAAAGCAGCTCTAGAACCCCCCCATATGGCTGATAGATCTTGAGAAGAAAGGGCACTTTGAAGTATGACCTCAAGAGTATTAAATGAAAGAAAGCCCACCGGATCCTTAAGACTTTGAGCCACCACCTTGAGCTGATTGGCTTAGAAGCATTCCTCAAGGAGATGCCATGACCTGAAAGCCACTACCCTCCCAACCACATATTAGTGCTGCTTACAGTCTGGAGCTCATGACAGCTTTAAGCCCCATGTCATCGGCACATTGTCAGATACAGCTGTTTCCACTCTACCACTTCAAAAGAGCTTGATTAAATGTCTTACTGTAACAACATACATAAAGACACACACATAGAATGAGGGGGAAGAGAAAAATGTACCTAAGCAAAACAAATATAATTTCCACTAGATGGTTTAATCATGATGTGAGGGACTAAATCATTCCTTGACTTGGAGGTCTATGTAATCAGTTAACACAATATCATATTAAAAAGCAGTTTCTGCAAGTGCTGCTTTTATTTTTGCCCAAATCATGGAATAGAGATTTAATGACAAAGGCTCCAGGCTTGCAACAAGCTCTACCTAGAACTGTCTTAACAGTTGAAAGAAGAATGGTAGTGATTTCCAGGTAATTGACTATATTTTTATAGCCTTCAAATAGATAACATGTTTTCAGTGTCTCCAATGGCAAATTTTTAGAATTTGTTTTTATTCATGGCAAGACCTCTAAAGGACAGGAAATTTACTTTCTATAGTACATATATCTTAAAAAAATGAAATAAATGTTGGACTTCATCATATGTAACCAAAATACATTATCATGTAATTTTTCCTTAGGTGTTTCAGTACCAGATTTCTGTCTTTGACTTTTCCCAGATGTTTAGTAATTCTTTCATTCAGCTTGACCAGGCTAGGAGTAAGTGTGAGGCTTTCATGCATTTTGCCAGCATTGTTAAAGGCATGTCCTTTTTCGTCAAGGTGAATTTTCAGAAAACTTCTAACAGCTCCTGCTGTGTTAGTCCTGCTGCTGATGGTAGAAATGGATTGTTAAGCAGATATTCTTGAGTTATCTGCAATTAATCCTCAGCTGGGGAAAAAGTAGCACTGTTCCTTGCTTCGCCAGATCCAATCTCCTTCTCATGCTCCTCCAGGGATATTGCAACTCCCTCACCAATGATGAATCTGTTGCTCCAGCAGCTCTTTGGAGAAGGTCTACTAACCTCTTTTATCCAAACCCAATTGGGGTGTCTTTCTGTAGTACTCCTGGCTTCAGGAGCACAGTACAAACAAAGTTGATATGGTCCTCTAGAGAAATATTATTTGATTTCTACATCGTGTATTATTGCCAATAAAGCCTGAGTTTCCAGTTGAGAATCCATGTGCTAAAATGTTCTTCTGTCTGTTTTTTTGCTTGTTCAAAATAGTGACCCCACAGAAATCTTTTATCCTTCATGTATAGGTGCTACAGAGTGACCACAGAGTCGTACAGTCGGTGTCTGGCAGATTCATCTTTTCAGTTCTGTTCCATTATCTGTGTCTGCCTTTACAGAAGTGGGCTTTTATGGGGCAGGAGGAACTTGTGCTGGTTGCCTACCTGCCCTTAGCTGTTCCCAGGTTCTCCTGTGTTGTATTCATGGCTGCCCATCTTCCCATTACCTGGACCAGCTGCTGCTAAGCATCACGTTATTTAAGACATCCTCTCAAGCATGCCAGACTTTCCATCTCATAACACAAGTGGCTGTGGATTCCTTCTGGTCCAGCAGCGCTTTCGGCCTCATGAAAATGCCTCCTTTCTTTTCTCTTGTTTAAGGTGAGAGGAATAAGAAAACTTCCCAGGATCCAGTTCTTCCTGTTTTCTTGCTCTGTTGCCTTTCAAATGCTGAATCCCTTGTTATGGGGCATATGGGACTTCTAGGGACTGAAAGGGATACCTTACTTCCTAATGAGAACATAGGCATGACTGATGTGAACTGTGTATTTCTGGATGACATACTTTAAAAGTTTGACTTCAGACAAATATGGGAGGGGAGGCTTAGGCATGGACCAGCCAGGTAGTGAAACACCCTGAGAGAAAAGAAGACACTACTCTCTGATCTCAGAAGCTTGAAAGTGTGCTTTCTGGGCTGCTGTAAATTGGGTGGAATGTCCTATTTGACAGACAGTAAAAGGTTAACTCTGAGATTTGATATCAGAATAGCTGTGGCACTTGTCTGCCTGACTGGCAGAAGGCAGAACTCGCCTACATGTTGTACAGCATGGGGAGCTTCAAGGCAATTAATAATAACTGAGCAAAATCTGCCCTTCAAGTAGCAAGATTCTTCTATGCTTGCAGAGAAATAGCAACAGCTACTGCTCATCTATGTTAGGAGCTTACCCAGGCATGGTGTCTCTCTGTTCCTCTTGAGCTAGAAAGCCTTTTAAATCTGAATTGGGCCCTGGCCTGATTTTCATGTTGCCAAGCAGGGCTGTACCTGTTCCAGGTCCCTGTGTGCTTCCTGTCTGGGACCAAGTGTGAGGCAGAATCATACCTTGCCTCTATCCAGCTATCGCAAGATGACTGTGTTTATTATTTTGAATAAAACAACTGTCTTTACATATCTGAAATTATATTGGTCACGCTCTTCTTAAATATTTTAAGATACATCTAATCTATTCCTTGTATGCAGTTCCCCGCTTCAAGATAGGCTTGTGTACAGGCTGTTCTGAATTTCTGCTTAAGGACAGATTAATGCCTCCAACTTTAAAATCAGCAGCAACAACAACAAGACAAAGCAAAAAGCAAAACAAGAAAAAAAAAACACACAGCATTTCCTATCCCTATGGATTCTGTCAGGGGACAAAGAAAGAACACAGACTGTTCGGAGGGGGATATTTACCTGTAATACTGAAGCACAATATCCGGATGAGTTGTATAATTTGAAAACCAACTTACTCAGCTGTGGAAAACACTGAATTTCCTTTGGGAAATACATGAGAATATTTTACAGCTTTGCCCCGCAACGCTCTATGTGCATTTTCTCATGCGTGCTCGCAGCTCTGTGAAACCAAAGATCGAACATGCTTTTGAGTGATTATGGAATACTTAAATCTGGTTCTCAATATCGTGATCCATCTTCATGTATTATGCATGGTAGGAAGCTTGAAATCATGTCATTACAGTTCTCAGCTTCAATTTTGTGAGACTTAGATTATGGTGAATTCTTTTCATACTCTTTCAGGTGGTACAGGCAGTTAAATAGGTAAATATCTGAGATTGATTGGCTCACTCAATGCAAACATGTTGTATGAGCTTTGAAATTAGAATAAAAGATGCCTTTAAATTGGTATTTCCCATCTAAAATAATTTATTCTACATTGGTATCATAATCAATACATAAGTATTTTGTCAGAACAATTTCTCAATGACTGAAATGAAAATGCATTTGAGTTTCTTCTGGTTACATACATTTTGCATTGCTGTGGCACCATTGACTTGCTGATAGTTGCTTCTGTTTTCCTGCACGTGAGAGACAAACTGGACACTGTAGTTCCTGATTTCTTCAAGTTAAATTTTTCAAACAACTGTGAGCTCTTTTTAACATAGAATTTTTCAAACAGTAAACTTGCATATCCAGAAACCTCTGCAAAGTAAGCAAGAAAACGGTTGTCATGGTAATTTGGAATGCTTTTCTTTTAATTTTTAGCTATGAAAATGTTTACAGATCTGCCGTAAATATTAATCCTTCTAACAGCCTAATTATTGTCATAATGTATTTTCTCAGTCATTAATCTCCCTGAATTGTAAAAGGTATAAGCACTTCCAACAAATGTTGGAAACAAGCAGCTATAAATTAACTCAGCTTTTCTGATCGAATTAACCCTTAGATCTTCATGAAATCACCAAACAATTATTCTTACCAGGAACTGTTGAAATAGTAATTTTCTGTTTAGTGTTTAAGTTGAGAGAGAGAGAAACTCTGATAGTTCATATGCTATTCCCTTAGGACATAAGTCATAGAAGCTTTTCGGTATGTCTGGTAGCAACCTCTTGTGCTGCTGGTAGGGTCTTTTCTTCACACCAAAAAAACCCCAAACTTAAAATATTTTGATTTATGCATGCTTTTCCATTGTATATTCCTGTTGACCAAAGTGGTTAAAAAAAAAAAAAAAAGTTTTGTGTGTGTAAATCTACAAAAATCATGCAGACTTCTTATTAGTTCAGTGACATGTTTTCTAAGAAGTTCATTGCCCTGTTATTAAGGTATAGGTTCATTTTTCTTTCCGGACTGCTAACTAGAGAGAGAATACACTTTTTCTGATCCCATGGAAGGACTGAAATTCTCAGTGAATAGCTCATAAGTTCTCCAAAGAGAAGAAATTCTCATACCAAGTACTACTTGAGCCATTTTATTGTCAAGACTCTGATACATAAGATGTGTAGGTCTGTACCTTAATTAACTTAAATGGAAACCTCTCATGTCAACACATTTATTAAGCAAACTTATTTTTTATGTGCCTATATGCATTTTATTATGCAAATCTGAAGTCTTTATCTGGTGTATAGATATGGCCAGTCCATCAGAATTGTTTGAAGAAAAAAGGATGTGAAGTCAGTTATTCATGTCACCTGGAGGGCAGATGTTTCATGTAGTATTTCATCTGCATCTTTATAGACAGATTCCCAAGATGACTTGTCAGGATGTGAATGCAGAATAACTGCAATGACTGTGCTTGCACTCAGCTCTGAAATTCATTTAATGAATAATTCAAAAAGTAGACTTGTGAAACTAATTAATAGGATGTCACAGCCTAGATTTGTACCATTGATTCAAATAAAGGGAATCCTCCTGCTTTGAGATGGCGTGAAGCAGTAGTTTGGAAAGATACAGTCTCTTTGCTGAAGTTCTGGAAGCAAAGATGATGCATCATGGATGGACCTATGCACTTGACTGGTTTTCACAGTCTTGCCACACTGCCTGCATCAGTTCCTGGAGAGAGAGCAGGATTGGCTTTGCCTTGTAAATGTAGCCCTCAGTGTCAATCAGAAATAAAGTGCCATGAAATATAGAACTCTCAGCAGTAGATTAGCATTTTAGAAATTAAACCATCTGTTTGAACCCAATTAAAAGAGAATCCAGCAAGGATTTTCCTAACAGAGTATTCCAGTGCTGATTCTGGAGACAATGCAATGATTTTATTGTGCAATTAGAACTGATAAGGAAGTGCTTTTAATGCTCATTAAATAAACTCAGCAACACTACATACTCAGCAGGGTGTTTTGCAATAAATAACTTTCTAATTTTCTTTCTAATCTATAGTGCTGATGTAGTTCCCATTCTAGGAATGATTTTTAGATGCGAGTTGGTGTATCGTTTTTAAACCCCCCCCCCAAAAAAAAAAAAAAAAGTTCTCAATTTTTTCCCGCCACAGTGTTGAAGGACCTGGATGGAATTGGTTCAAAGCAGTTAAGACACATGACCGCAGCACTTATGTCACTAATACTGCTTTGACAATGATCATATCCATAACCATTTTTTTCTTGACACGTTTGATACAACTGTTTTTGTTTCTTTTTATTTTGTTTCATTTTACAGAGCATCTAAGTGGTTGTCTGGAGGAAAAAAAAAGGAAAAGAAAGCCCTACAGTAAGGCTATTTTGGGTCTGAGATCTGCCTGTGAAAAGTTTTCTGTATTTTTGCAGAATGCCGGGAAGAGGATGGGTAGGAGGTGGCAGACTGAAGTCATTTTCTTGGAATTTGTCTTTAAAAGTGGCTTCAGTACCAGTTTGAATTTATTTTTCCCTTGGGAAGTTGCAGTCTAGAGGTCAGACGTCTGCTAATGAGAAGATGCAGTGAGGAAAGAAAGGGCAGCTTTTCAATTTCCCCCAAAGTCGTCCCTTTTCGTTGAGACATTCTGGACCAGCATGTATTGATCAACTCTGCATATTGTATTTACATGACTCTATATACCATGTACCATTTGTTTTAATGGAGAACAAATATACATTCTACTGTACCTACCTCTCTGAAACCTATCTTCCATATAGTGAGCAGCTCTATGACTAAGCTGAGGCAGTTTTACTAATTCTTCAGGTGCACCGGTAAAGTTGTCTACCTGCAACAGTAAGTAACTTTAATCTGACATTATGGTTTGTAACAGTGCCAGTTGCCTCCGTATCTGGCTGCCTTAAACTCACTGAAAACAATTACAGTGTGAAAGAAAAGAGAGATCTTTTCCAATAGAACAAAAACAGTAAAAAATAAAATCCACAATAAAAACCTAAATTAAATTCCATGTGAAGCTTTGCTGAATGTCTCTTAGACACCGTGGAGTGAATGATTGATATTTTTATGATGGAGTTATTTGGTAGAGGGTTATTTTCTTTAGGTCAGATTGCATTTAAATACACTCAGAATTATCAGGGTCATTCTTCTCATATTTAAAAGATCAATACATTAGTTATCCTTTTATCCATAATAGAGGAAGAAAATGCTTTCTAAACAGAGACTATGGAAATCACAAAATAGGCAAACCTTTTGATTTGGGGAATAAATGTGAATTTCAGTGAAAAGATTGCTAGTGGGTATGACCCAAAGTTAATTTCTGTAGGATGCCGTGGTGTTGAGATGGAATGAATGGTTGGTGTAGTGAAAATATGTACTGAAAAGGCGAATTACCTTGAGCCATTAGCGGAAGAACCTACCTGTGGCTTCCAGGGGTCCTGGATTCCTGTCCCCTCCTGGCAGTGGAGGGTTTTCCCTGGTGCAGCTTGGAGCAGGCATCTGGTTTCACAAAATTACTTTGGATGCTGAATTTCAGAGTCAGAAACTGAACTTTGCTTTTTTGGTGCTAGTTCTGTCAGTATTAGTTGTCCTCTTGCGTGTTAAGAAATAATAATTATTATTATTTTTTAAGAAAAATATTATGCAGTGTTGCGTCCTTTATCCATTTCTTAAAAACTTAATTTGAAGAATACAGAAGGGTTATGCTCACTAAACAGCAATTACTGTTAAGTAACTATAAATAGTCTTAAGTGCAAATTTCCAGAGTAGTATCTGCAGATTTACCATTGAATATAACACTTCTTAGTGTTATCAATATTAATTACTTACAAAGCACTGTAAATGTACATGCCACTGAATAATGGATCAGCTTGGGTAAATAAGGCTGTCCTAGCAGAAAGTAGTGCTATTTTTTATTTTATTTACAAGTTGCAACCTTGTAAAAGCATAGCAAGTGATTAGTGGTCTTGCTATTAGCGATCAAAAGACCGCACTATAGAAACTACAGCCTTGAAATCTTTAAGCTACAAGAATCAAAATTAAATCCTCATGCTTACCCTGGAAGTTAATAATTTTAATATGCACTGTTGATTTAATTGGTAAATACCACATAGAGAACACCTGCAGGTTCCTGGCTGCCAAAACCTCGTGCATGAGGTCAGAGGTACCACGTGGAACACTGTAATTCGGCACTGCCAAAAGGCGCAGCAGTACCTGCGCCGTGCTTGCCCTCAGCTACTCCAACATCTCTGTGAGTAAAACTGAAGTCAAGGCAGAGCATGGCATGACCTTTATGCCCTGGGGAACAGGCATGCAAGTGATAGGAGCCGGATGGACAGGATAAAGGGGAAGAAAAGAGATTGATGTGCAAACACTTGAAGGTTCTCCATGCAAGGATTTCCTAAAAGACAAAGTTCATGGACAAGGTTTTCAAGCACCTTCAGTTGTGTTTACTATGTAACATAAATGTAGTTCCCTGAATAACACATCATCTCAAGAGTTTCATTATTTATTTACAAAGTCATGAGGGTTGTTTGCATTTGTAAAATGGCTTTGGTAGCATTGTGTTTATGTCATTTATCACAGACTGAAGTTACATTTTTGACCAATTTGAACATATGTTCTAATGCTATTGATAAACAGCTTTGTTATGGAAATTGTGCCAATTCATCTAGTGGATATCAATTGTATTTTCCTACCAATGTAATTATTGCCTTAAGTTTTTAAGAGGGATAGTGATTGATTCTGTTGTCTAGCAAAATTTAGTCAAAAGAAATTCTGCCTGTTGACGGGCAGGATGGAGGCAGAGATTCATGCTGAAACATCCTGTAGTCCCTAATTATCTGCTAATATCCAAGGTGATTCTTTTCCTTTTCTTTTTTCCTCTTTCTGTAATGCTCTAATACCACTCTCTGTTCTGTGGCTGTCTTAATAGTGGTTGTGCATGATGTAAGCCCTGTATGACTTTGTGAGATTCTCATTCGTTATTAGTGCCCAGAGCAAGTATATCAAGTTGCATAATGGTTGACATAGCCTTTCAATCCAGAAAGCTCTACCTTGATATTGCAAATACCTAAATAGTTTTGGAAGATGTTCATCAGTATCAGTAGTCTCGTTCTTTAGCATTCAATTCAGCCGACTACACTTGTCAGCCAAAGGTGCAAAACCCTGTTTGATGCTTAACAGTTCGCCTAAATCTCCTGAGTCAAAATACTGGAAATCTTATGATTTTGAGATTTCCTTATAGAACTTAACTAAATTTTCAAGGCCAGAGTGACAAATGAGCATGAAATTTAGTAGTTGGCTATTCTATTCAAAAATGGAAATTTTAATGGAGCACTTCACATGCCTGTGACTAGCATCTTGAAAAACTGGGCAAAATTCTCAGGGGACTGATGTATTTGATCAGTGTCTGGACAAAAAATAAATAGATGAGGCATTCATTCCCATGAGTGATTTTCGTTTTGCAGTGAAATTTTATTAGACTGTAAAACTGGAATATTTTTTAAAGCTAGTAGTGTATACTCTGAGAGTGAGCTTTAGAGCACAATTTCAGATGATCTTTAATGTACAGTGCTCTCTGAAGATTAGCTAGGCTTGATTTTGTTAATGTGGATGGCTATTCTAATCAGCCCTCTCTCTGTGCTGCTGGGTGAAATAGAGTATATTTGTTTGTTTGTTTTAACACTTTCTCTTGAATTAATAGTGTGGTTTTTCTTTCCTTAGGCAGTAACACAAAACCATTTATTTTTCTGGTTTCCAGTGTTTAGAAAGAAACTGTTTATGTGCAAATACACCTATTTATTAAGAGGTTCAATTCCATTTTAAAATGCCTGAAGTTTTTCTTAATAGCACAAAAATCTGTCACTGAAAGATTTTGAGCAATTTCTGTTTGTCAGAATGGTACTACAGATGACATTGCCATTTAGCAAGCCTCTCACTTGCTGGGAATACAGACTTTTTAATTAGCACGCACAGTACTCTTGTTAGATAAGGTAAAGAAGTTGTTAAATGTTTTAAATCATAATCATAACTAGGTATTAAAATGATCAAATTACAGACGTCAGAGCACAGTTGGATTTCTATAAACAAAAATTAAGTCATTTGAAGAATTTTTTAATGAAATCCTGCAATGCTAGGAAAATTGTGTAAGATTATCATATGTTATACACTGATGAAAACATTCAAGCTGGAAAGCTAAAGGAGTTTAATTAAAAACACTTTGAGGCCTGGAAAACTTACTTTTGTAATTTTTTTTTTAATATAACCTTAATATTAAATACTTATAACGTATGTTCCTGTTTAGCTTTTGTTATGGTAATACAAGTATGTTATCTAAAAAAAGTCCGTCATGGTTTCCATATAAATCAAAAGAGTTACTGCTAGGAGGTTTTTTAAACATCAATCAAAAGAAATAATGCATAGCCATTGGAGAAAAATCTAGATATATAGAAATTACAAATGTAGGGATGTTTTTGAGGCACTTTTTAAGCTGTCAATATGATCTGCAGCCTTTGGCAGTTGTAACACAGGCATTTGTTAACTTGCCGGTATATAATACAATATACTCTGAATTTATATAAAGGCCAATGGTAGATAGTTTTTCAGCAGCAAGATGTAACATAAATCCATATGTGCTTTTTCATTTTTGAATAACTTCATTTTTAAAACTCTGAGCATTCTCTGAAGGTTAAGATGAAAAAGACACTGGGGGGAGGCGGGGCAGGACATTGACTGGAGAATATGGATGCTAAAATGTCCGCTATTGATGTGATGATTTGGGAAGTGAAGTAGGCTGCTTGATGCTTCCCTCTTGTACCGTGCTGCAGAACTCTTCCCGACTCACAGCTGTGGATTTCCTTTAATGATGCCAATGGCTAAACCTACAAGCAGACCAAATGATTTTGTGGTGTCCTTGTGGGTGAAAACTCTCATCTCTCTGCCATCCATAAACGTAGAGAAACTGGTAGAAAAGCTTCATTCACTTTCTAGTTTCTGGTTTTAGATGCAAGTATCTTGCAATGTGTGGGTTTAGACAGAAACCTCTGCAGTGAATTTTCAGAAGGACACAATTTCCATGTATGTTTTCTTTGCACCAGGCAGGTACAAGTGACATCTGGTTTGAATGTCCAGATGAAAATGTCCAAATGAAAAAAAAAATCTATACGACTTAGCATTTATGTAACATCATCAGTTGTTAAAGTGACCAGGTGTTAACTCAGACTGTTCTTTGCCTATTAGCTTGATTTTATTATCCTAACTTGAGACTATTACACCACCTATATCCAACAGAAACTATGCATTTTCCCTAACTACCTTTTCTTGTGGGTTTTTTTTTTTTTTGGTATGTTTTTGTTTTTGGTGTCCTTTTTTTGTGGAGAACATTCATGTTCTGCTCTGGAGATTAATAATTTGTTACTTTGAACAAAATATGACTAGAACTGTAAATGAAATCATTTTCAAGAAATATTAGTAAACAGTAAATAGTTGTTCTGTTAATGTAACAGTCTTAAGGTAACTGAATCCAAGGATCCATTTTTGCCTACAGTTCAGGTTGTTGTTAGATTTATACAGCTGTATGTGTTATTCAGTCTCAAGGTAATTACACTGGGACGTGGGTTCCTTTCACAGTTGAGATGTTTAGGTCCATTTGTGACTAATAAAGTTTTGGAAACTGTGCTCTTTAGAATGCTTAATCAAATTAGTACTTGCAGGGCGAATGTTTTTTTCTCTCTGTTCCCCAGTTTCACTATTTAAGCTGAAAGCTGTTGTTGACACAGAAACATATTTACAAAAACTGTGCGTGAGTAGACTTTCAACTTAAAGAATGCATTTGAGAGTAGAAGTTGCAGAGCACACTTCTGTTTTAAAATGGGCTTTGCAAAGATGCTGATTGTTTTGTTTTGTTTTTCAGCAGAACTGAATGCTTTGCTGTCTGGGCTGATGGCCCAGGAAATCCCTCACAACTCTGAATTTTATGCTTTTTTATTCCATCTGATCCATAATATTTTACCATACATACTGTAATCTTGTTCCAGAATGTCTTTTGTGCCAAGTTATCTGTCCCTAGAGAGTTTACTGTCTGCCTCTGTATTGTCATCTTAGCCAGCTTGCTGGAGGTTGGTGTTTTACTTAGGATTCATGCAGTGTTTGAAATGAAATACCAGTCACAGTATATGCAAACTGCAGTTCTTAAGAGATGAAGCAGTCTCTTAGCGTTAAGACTGAGCTAGGGAATGTAAGTCTCTGTTTGCAAGGAATAACTGGCACTTGGTTATCTGACAACACTAGGTTTCGGTCCTATAAAAAAGTCTACTTCCATGTGTCATTCTTTCTTCTGACTTTATGGCGGTATCAGTGAAATTGCATTGGAGAGTACGATCTCTGTTCACCTGAGTTTGCAGGAACTATATCTCTACATTTCTCTCATTTGCTCCTCCATCTACAAACACCCCACGCATCCACACTTTAAAGAAGTATCCTTACAACTTGGGGTAGTCACTAGGTTGCGGTTTCACTCAGATGTTTTGGGGTCTGTTGAAAGTAAGTGTGACCCCTGAAATGATTCTGTCGTTCACAGTTATCTTTAGCAATAAGAAAGGATCTGGTGACATTTTGATTGCCTCAGAAAATAGGATGCTGTGCTACGGCAATGACACTGGTAATAAAAGTTCAAGTGAAAATTCTTGCCATCTCTGTGGGAGGATAAAAAAGGCATGACAGCACATTATGCCACGGTCACTGAAAGGGTGAAGCAGTCCACCATGATTAGCTTTCACACTGAGTGATCTATTCTACAACTAATACTTCTCTGCTGTTTTAGTACTCAGTCATTATTATACCAGCTATATGTCTTCTGTTATCAAAGAGAAATATCTGAATTCTTCAGCTATATTTAACCAAAAGTTCTGAGATGAAATATTCACAGGTGCCATTTTGCATCTTTCTTTAAGTATGGACTGTGCTTGACAGGAATATTTAAAATAAAAAATGTCCTTAATTATACTGTTATAATAAGTCAAAACACTTACCTTGTGCTTCTGATGTGAATCAGACGCTTGGATTTTTCGTTAAAGAGAGGTCTTCAGGTTTAGGGTTGGCCATGGTGTTGCAGTACTCATTAAACAATCCTGGGGTTGTTTTGAAACGTCTGGAAGATCGTGAACTGCAGTAGTTCATTAAGAACAAGGGGAATATTGGCAACATCTTTTCAGTGACCTTTTAAAATGGCTA
The DNA here is from genome assembly GCF_036370855.1 of Dromaius novaehollandiae. Lineage (NCBI taxonomy): Eukaryota > Metazoa > Chordata > Aves > Casuariiformes > Dromaiidae > Dromaius > Dromaius novaehollandiae. The sequence goes on from NC_088098.1 coordinate 42,216,953, forward strand.
AGGGAGAAGTAGCTTGTGCTTGTGCTTTATACCACCAATGTATAAAATAGTGTGGTTTTCCTTAAAAGCACCCCAGCAGCATGTGTTTTCATCTCAGTATCTGCCACTGTGGCCTGTGTGGTGTCGAACAAAGAAGATCACCTGTAAGCAGAAGGCTTGGGAAGAGAATTGCCATTTTCATTGCTTGTGTTTGAGCTGTTGTTGGTCACACTTGTCTGCCATGCAAAGGATGGACCTTTTTTTGAGATAGGTTACGTGTTGGTGGATTATTTTGTATCTATATAAGGTTTCATGCCTACATAGAAGTAAACTATCTTCTTCTGTTTGGGACTGTTTTTCTAATATGGCACTTGGTATGAATGGAGCCAGAGACGATGAACAAGAAATAAGTTTATCTACTGTATTATTAATATACACTGTTTGTGGGTCTAATACTTTACTTGGTTACATCAGTATAATCCTGAAAAACTCCACAGAATTATGATGAATTATTTGGGGTTTCCATGATGCATTTTAGAGAAGAGTTTAATTCATGTTAAAGTTTTTATATGCCCCAGGACTCTTCCTTTTTTTTGGTGGTGCAGAGAAAGTTTGAAAGAGTTGTCATCAGTAAAAACCAAAAATACCTCAGGTAACTAAGTGCATGACATTTGGTTTTTTGTTATTTATTAGCTACCCTACTAGTCTTCCCTCTCCCTTCAAAAAAAAAAAAAAAAAAAAAAAAAAAAAAAAAAGCCCTAAGGAAACAAGCACACCACAAAAAAAATGCAAATAAAGGGAATAATTCCCAATAGACCATAAAAGACAGCATTTATAACCCTAATAGAAATGCCACTCAGCTGCTTTGATGTAAAGCATCTGTCTCCAAGAGGAAATGAAGGAAGGCCTGTTTCTCCTTTCAAGTCTCTGAAGTAGTAGGTGGTGTCATTTGTTATACAGTGCTACAAGTCCTGTGTTATTGGATTGGTAGCTGCTGACTGCCTTTGTTAACATACTGAAAAGTTTTATCAGCTGTCTTTAATAAAAGACAATACATGTGAAGAAAAACTGTAGCAACTGTGGCTTGCTGTGTCCTCAGACCATCGTTTTTAGCTGTTAGGGAATGATGACACTGATGTACACTAGTTCAGTCACCCAAAATTCTTGTGACTGTTACAATAAGCCCTAGAAAGTGGGTTGACTGATACCCTGCAAAGTTAGGGAGTAGCCTCTCAGAAATCCTATGCGTTTTCTCATTTGAAACATGAAGGTGTTGGTATGGACTTTCAGCACCACTTGAAATGAATTACCAGTTCACATATTATGTAGATATGCTTCCCTTGAGCATAGTGGTGTAAAATTTTGTTGGATATCGAGGAAGTAAGGAATGGTAGGTAGAAGTTGGAAAATTTCATGTTCAGTCAAAAAACATGTAGGGTTTTTTTCCTAGACATTTTTGCTGATTGCTGTACTGAAATGATTTACCAAATTAAAGACATGATGGAAGAAGAAGAGTTTTCTCAGTTATGTATAAGTCCTATATATGCAACTTTCTGTAAAGTATTGGATTAACACTATGTGCATACCTTTTTAGGGAGGGGAGGCCAGAGCGGAAAACAGAGAGGAGTTTGGGAAGTCCTATGAGAAAACTGTCTTACTTCCCAGACAATATGTTTGTCAATGTCCTAGATTTAGAAATGAGCACATTTTGAAGTGTATGTTACTTAATATGAGTTTTTCTAGGTTTAGAGTTGTTTAATCATTATCTGTTGTAAGCTTTGTCTGACTAAACACGTACATATAGAATTATATTTTGAGTGAGAAGACAGTTACATGGTTATAACTGAGCTCTTGCAAAAGGCTGTTTGATTCATAACCTCTAATTGGACCAATACGGAGCACAATTAATGGGAATGGACTGTCCTACTCATGATTGAGTAAAAAAAATTCTCTTAAACTGCAGGAGAAAGGCCATTTTCAGATGCTTCAGTCTAAAAATAAATGAATAAAAGAAATATGTGGCTATTTAGACAGTTATCTGTTTACGATGGAGCTGTTCCCTTATGAGTCTTCACTTGCATCATTTCAATTAGCATCCAAAAAGTCTTCAATTAAGGAATGTATTATTTCATTATATAAAATGGCACGTATGACTGGTGCTGCAAAGTAGGAGCTATGATAATGTGGCTGCTGCTATGTGTTGTCCTCAACAAAGATTACATTTCAGTGGCTTAGTTTTGCTTCTCCAAACAGAATATGAATTGAATACAAAATTTTTGAGATTATTTAACTTGAAAGTACTGCATAAAACCCAGCTGATTGGTTGGTGGGGTGGATTGGTTTGTTTGTTTTAGTAAGACCCAGTAACTGATGTAGGGGGGAATTAATCTGTCAGGGTTAAGCATGAAAAATTAAATGTAAAAATAGCATCTTCAAATTCCCCGGCTTAGCATTATAGTATTTACAGTAGGGATGGCTGAACTCATTTTGTTTGGCTAAATGTTAAAACTCTGGAAACCAGTTGTTCTGAAAACTTGATATATTGCAGTCTTTATCAGTCTTTATGAAAGATATCTCAATAGGGGAAAAGAATTTTTTTTTTTTTTTGGAAGCTTGAATCAGGAGGGTAGGAGTAACAAATTTAACTTGCTAGTGCAGAGGTTTGAAACATATGTAAGTCCTTCTCCTCCTAATGACTTCCTATTACCACATCGGTCTGGAAGGGCTTATGCTCCAGGAGACCATCTCTACTGCATATTTTACTGGCCTTCTACCTACTGTGTTCCTAAAGTTATTGTCACTGAAGGGCATCTAGAGCATAGCAACCCTGAACTGCCCCCCTCCCCTGAGTCAAGCTGAGTTGCCATGTGGCTTCACAGTTTTGAGTTTTGCAGTTTGATCTGAGCACTGGTAAGTGGTGCCTTGAAACCCCTATCTTCCGAGGCAAAGCTACGCAACGTGGAAAGTGGGTGTCCCTGAAGCTCGTTGAAAATGGCAGTGACCTGAGGAGGACCTTAATGAACTTTGTATAGGGTTTTTTTTTTCCTCCCTTTTTCTTTGAAATCCAAGGTACCGGTTTGGTAAATGGCCTCACTGTGCTCCTACTAGTATGTTATATACAAAAAGTAGGTTAAGCTCTGTTCTTTTCAGCTTCAGAAAGCTGCTTTCTCTGCCTTTGTAATATGTTAATTTTGTAGCGACTAGGGGTGTTTAATTACCACAAGCAACCTTTTATGTCATAATGGAACAATCTAAAGATTAAAAAACAATAAAAACGAGAAACATTTTGTCTCAGCTAAAGAAAGCAGGGAAAAAGTGTCTTAGTAATGTAAGAGTTTTATAATGGGTTTGTTATGAATTCTTGACATCTTTGTTATTAAAATCGCATGTGTTTCCACCACTGTTAATTTTACTCAACCGTTCATTAAGAAATAATTGCCATAGCCTGAATCTAAATGGATATCCTAGGACCCTTGAACATCTTTAGAAGCTGAGGACAGATTGTATTTTCTACTTGTTATAATTAAGACAAAGGGGGAAAAAGGGATGAGTTCCAATGCATTAACTATTCCCACCGATTATAAACTCTTTATTGGCAATGGGTTGAATTAAAATTAAATTCCTGTCTTCAATCCACTCTTGGACTACTTTAATTTCTCTTGGAAGCTATACTATGCCGGCATTACCACATGTAAAGCTTTATGAGGTCTGTGTCTTCTCATTAAAGAGAGGAGTCTATGGCTGTAGACACCAGAGCTTGCTCTTTTTAAAGCACAAAGTACACAGTTAGCAGCTGTTCAGAAACTTTTTCTTGTTATCTCTATTTGCTTAAATTGCTAAATTGCTTCCATGAAATGCCTGCAAACATAAGGGAATAATTTGTGTAAGTGGAAGAAGATTGTCTGAATAGAAAAACTTAAAATATTCTTAATATTTCTCCTTTCTTTTTTTTTTGTACCAGTATCCAGCTGCCTTAATGAATCTTGGAGCCATTCTCCATCTCAATGGTAAACTCAAAGAGGCTGAAGAAAACTACCTCCTTGCTCTTCAACTTAAACCTGATGATGTGATCACTCAGTCCAATCTTCGCAAATTGTGGAATATCATGGAGAAACAAGGTTTAAAGACATCCAAAACATGATGCTGAAAAATTCTGTGAACTTTTTTTCTTAAGCTGATTCAAGTCCCAAGCTAGAACTTGGATGAAGTTGTCCGATCACAGCGCTCATTGGACTTGACTGCAAGGGTCAGAGGTCTTAATTGCTGCTAGGAGAAGCTATTCTGCTTTTTTGGCATAGCTTTTTTTTGCCAGATAAAAAGAAAAAAGGAGACTCTTTGAGGAATTCATGATGGGCTTAAGTGTTACCCCACAAAAATATTTAGAACTGTAGCACTTAAATGAGGGTGTTTTGGCATACTTGATAAACCATTGCAAATCCCATATTGCTCATTTCTATGTGGGTACTTGAAATGTATACTGTCATAGAAACGCTAAGGGAAAATTGTACAGTATACACTAAGCCATATGGGAGTAAAAGTGGTAATAGTAGGTTAACGTATTTTGCTGAGACTGTAACTCATTAAAATGTATACTAAATCCAGCGTGTTTGCAGTTTGTCTTAGTGCTGCTGTATCTCACCTTAGGACCACTTGCTTATCAAGTTCACATCAATTTATGTGGCCCATTTTATTTTTTTTCAAACTTGTCACTTGTGATTAGATGACAGTATTCAAAATTATCTACTGAGTGTATACATATAACTTTAGTTTATTAAAAGTTTTGATGAAGTTTTCTTATGATACACAGTCTAATGGTTGTGGGTTAGACAGAATGAGCAAGGAGAAGCCCATATTCTACATCAGAATGTAGAATATGTAGAGACATGTAGAGACGTAAAAAAAAGTGGCTGGAGGTGTCTTTTAATGTCCTGACTTGTCAATACAAACAAGACTGATGTTTGCCCTGATATCAAATGAGTGTGGTCAGACTGTCATCTTAAGAAAAAAATAGCAATTTGGTATTATAGAACAATGTGTTTGAATCTTTCACATTGCTGTCAGATAAGACCAGGTTTAAACTCAGCCAAGTGAGATTTGAAAATATTAGTGCTTGGATATGCTACAAATGAGATTTCATCAGCAACTTTGAGAAAAGGGAATGATATACACTGAGCCTTGCAAGTAGCTGAAGGGACTGGATTTTATTAGATCATGCTCAATACAGTGTAGATCAAGAGAAATGTATAACAGTCATTGCCAGTTACTTTTCACAGTGGTATTCTTTCTTAAAAATGTTATCTATTCAGATTCTAACCAAATACTAGAATTCTGTTTGTATTCTGACATGCATACTAGCAGCAGAGCTGTCAAATATCTAAATATGCTTTTGGTGAGGTTCAATTTATTTTTGGTTTGGAATGATTTGACCTAGTTACTGTTTTAGTCTTCATTTTCTAATGTAAAAATAATTTATTTTAAATTGCAGTGTATTGAAGCTTTAGTCAGATTTTTCCAGGCCATTTGCTAACTGCTTTCTTTCTTTGGAATAAGTATTATTGCTTCTAAGAAATTTGCTATTTCATTTAATGACCAGTTTGTATCTGCTTCAGTGTTCTTTTCATAATGGTAGATCTAATCTTAAAGTGGTAGAGCACCTTGAACTTTTTCAGGATCTTCTGTTAAAAACCCTTTATTACTGAAAAAGTTTTTCTTACCATTAAGCACCATTCCAACAGAACTGTAGAGAAGAATACTTTGCTGTATTTATTTATTTATTACTTGACTGCAGCAACATTTTCTGTCATTAACACAATAGTTTAAGTGTTGCTATTTTATTTGGTTTTCCTTGCATTTTTTGTGGTTAGTATGTTAGTACTTAATGGCAAAGGGGACACTTGAGTGTACTCTACTTCTTGGTCATTCTCCCCTTACACTTGGATTTTAGGTCTGTACTGAATTACGTTGGGGAGTAACTATTTCAAAGTCAGTAGAGTCAAAAAACATAGTAGTGTGTGTTTCCTTTTTCTTTTTTTATGCTCACTAAAACACCATGTTGCTATGTTCACTACTGGCCTGCCAGAAGGGCCAGAGGGGCAAGACTGTTTGGTTTTGTAGAATGTGTCAAGTTTTTGTGAAACAATGATGTGTCTGGAAAAGCAAAATTGAAAGGTCAAAAGCTGAATTTCTACTTCATCACTGAAACCAGTGGTAAAATACAATGGTAGCTTGAACTTATTCTCCCTCTTTTCTGACTTTCTGGAAAATTATAGAAATAAATTAGATAGTACCTATGACAGAACTCAGTATAGAACTGTGGTATATTGCAGCTTTATTTGCTCAACAGTCATCAAATTTTGATGGCTTCTTGGTCATAACCATTCACTATGTTATTTGTCTCCTTCAACTTGCATTCATTCTTGTTTAGTAATTTTTATTCATTGCACAGAAGGGGGAAGGGGGAGCACTCATTCGTTGCAGTGTCATACTTGCATAGATGACTTTGTTTTGTTTCTTTAAAAAAAAAAAAAAGAAAAGAAAGAAAAAAGGACTAGCATAAATTTAACAAGAATGTCCCTGAATACATTTTTTTAATATAGGTCTAGGCTTGGTAACTTTCTTCTTTTGGGATAAATTTAAAACATGTTTAAAATATGTCTCTCTGCTCAGGGATTTATGGTGGATTATTGCAGACAGTGCTAAAAAAATAAAAGAGCACAAGACAAGTTTACTAAATTAAAATTTTATTTTTTGAAAACCTGTTATTTGTATAAATTATCAGATTTGTAGGCTTTCCTTTTTGTAGAAATAATTGTTTATGTGCCAGATAAGAGAATTTCAATTTTGTTTTCAATAATAAAGCATTGATAACTAATACATTGTGCATTCCTTTATCTGTTACTGTAACACTCTATTGACTTTTTTTTATTCTAATTTAGTGAGTTATATTGACTGTTTTAGGTACAGGACAACTATAAGGCATAAGCAGAATACAAATCTGTCGTCGTTATCTTTCTTCTATACTCTATTATACTTCAGTTTATATTTTCAGAAAGGTTCTCTGGAAGCATTTTCAAATATTTCTACTCACCAAATTTAGCCAAAGAGATATGGTAACTATGAAATTTGTATGCTGTTTCTAAACTGTGTGGGAATACAAGCTGATGAACGAGATGTATTTGTAAATTATTTTTACAGTGACATACAAGCACAATAAAAATACTTCTAAAATGTATAATTGGCAACAAAAGCCTGGGAGAGGATTTGGCTTTATATGAATGGTCTTCCTAGTGTTTGATATGACGTTTTTTGATGCTGTAATGTCACATGTGATAGACTCTAATTTCACATCTGCTTCTTTCCTGCACAGGAGAGGTTATGAAAGGATATGCTTTTTCGTCCTCTTGCTGTTTCCTGAATCTTGTGTGGATTTTAGTTCAATGGACCTAAGACTAATATTCTGATACTTTCCCAGTTCTGTTGCATTCAGGTCCTTTGCATTGATAGATTTGTGCTACAGTTAGAAGAAGTTGATGGACATGCTTAGAGCACTATAGGGGCTTTGGGTCACTGATTCCAAATTTGACTGTCATGCCTTATTTTTTTAATTTAAGGTCAAGCCTTGCCTTCACAGACATGGTCATTACCTGCCTAAGTAGATTTTGATGAAATGGCAGATAATGTATTCAGGGCATGCAAAGCAGAATCTGATTTGTGTCACTCCTTTCTGAAGGAAGAACATGCTGGAACTCCTGCTGTGGCACCTTATCCCCATATCCTTCTCAGCGAGATCCTGCTCCGCCTGCCAGGTGTTGCACTTCCAGTGCTCCCGTTCTTCCTAACATCGCACCTCTCGGGCAGCAGGGGTCTGCTAATTCGGCATGCTCAGAGTTAGCTTGTGGAAGGGGAGTTTTATACAGCCCTCTGCTGCTGGCACAGATGGCTATATTATTTCTGGAGTTACAACCAGTGTGACTGTAAGGCGTTAAATTATTCTACGTAAATATGCCAGCTCATTTGGATCTGGCTTGGGAATCATGGCTCTGCGCTGTAAACATTCCCATAGCAGGTTCGACCAGTGCGGGGCGAATGTAGGTAGCAAGAGAGAGTCTTTATCTCCCGTTTGGGTATGAGAACAGTCACTGACAGCTGAATTACTGTGCTTATTTTGCTGCATCCCTAAGGGGTGCCAGAGAGGGTTTAGTGAGCAGTGACAAATATGCAAGAAACCTAGAGAACCTGCCTTGCTTCACATTGGTACTGAATGTTTAATCGCGCTGAGATTTGGGAATATAACATTGAAAGAAAGTGTCTTAAGGAATAGAATATGTGGGGAGCGGGGAGGAGTGCCAGGGAGGAGAGCCAGACATATTTTCTTGGAAATGAGTAAAAATTTTAGAGGGATAGACTTTATTCCAGCAATAAAGAAGGAACACCAAGAGCAAATTACACTAGGAGAAGCTGAAGTGAAGGGCATGCATCAGTATGTTAAAAACAAGCAATCTAGAGTTGAGAAAAGTTTTCTTGGTGGAGCAATTAATCAAAATCAAACATTACAAGCCAGAAATGCTGACCTCAGAAGGAAGCGTAACATAGTATAGGACATACTAATATATTCACCATGGAAGGCTGAACATGTGCCTCGTGTTATGCCGCTTGGTTACAAAATCTGTATGGTTGCGTTTGTATTCAAAACTCAAATTACGCTTTCTCCTCTTCCTTTCCTTATCCTGTGTGCCCTGTCATGGCACGCTGGCTCTTTGGGGACGCCGCAGTCCTAGCGCGCAGACGAGCCTGAAGGTAACGTACAAGGAAGCATTTTAGAAGGGCAGAAACATTCGAGCAGGCTTTCCAAAAAGGTGCAAGAAAAAACATTAACTCAGTCATATTTCCCGAATACTCACTTCTTTTGAATATATTTCCAGTGACAAGGAGTAAGCACATGGACTTAATTTAATTAAGTGTGTAGGCATTTCTGTGCAGTGCTTGAAGATTAAATTTTTGTTTATAAATGTATGTTGGTTTGTGTGCATTTGAGCACAAATTTATGCTTAAAAGCATTAAAGGTTCCCTTTGAAGAAACAGATATGGAAGCCGTGTGTAGTGCAAAAAATAAATTTTTTTGATTTGACAGAACTTGTGAATAACCCTGTGTTTTCTTGCATTGCATACTGGTCCCTTATCTGTTGACTTTCTATTTTATACAGATTTTTTTTTTGTTTTTCTGAAACAGTGGATCTGATTGTATGAAACAGTGTTCCTGCAGCGTCTGAGTAGCTTAAGTCACAGGTACAACAGTATTGTGATATACAGAAATGGAAATTGGCTTTGACAGCTGAACTTGAGATCAGTTTTGATTTCAAGAATGATTTAAGCAAGGTGAACAGATTTGCAACCCAGCAATGCAGTGGTTTGCTGTACTAAGTAATCCCAGAATGGAAAGAAAACTTGAGTGACTTTGTTTCTTCTCTAGATTTTTTTTTCCTGTCAGCAAAGCATTTTTTGTCTTATCCTGGAGAAATAGATTTTATTTTTTCTTTAGTTTTCTTGAAAACATATGTTTCTGTTTATCCAGCATTTTTCTTTATTACAATGAGAAATTAATTTTATATAGAATTGATGTATTTATTATTTTGACATGTTGGTTGCAACAACCATAAGGTTCTTCACAGTACATCAGTGTGTATAATAGTGTACAGTTTCTTTTGTTAAATAAATTCCCTCTTCTGGTTTGTATCCACTGTGCAAAGCCAAATGTTATAACAAAGAAGTCACTTTTGAACACCCTCGGTTTCTGGAATTCAGCATTGTTCTTCCTGTCATGGCAATGAATACTTTTACATGACACCATAAATATATAGGATGCTAGAGAAAATGTCTTCTTTCTGCTGTACTATTGAATTTTTTCTTCTTTTCAATCACCATCATTTTGCAGAATTATTTTTGTCCTTCACTACTCCTTTATGAAACGAAGTGTTTAATAGTTGGATGAAAAAATAAACATATTATTAATAACCGCAGAGAGCTCCATGAATGGTATCAATCTCTTAACATTCACTGAAAGAGCAAAGTTAGTGATTTTGTCATAAAAATCTCTTCTCTTAATTGCTGTTTCATGCTCTGCAATGCAGTTCCTCTATGAAGTTTGTGTTTGGCAATCCATCCTTTTAGCTATATAAGTATAAATCAGCGTGTGTATCTGGGGGGTTTTGTTTACAGAATATCTGTCTAGACTATCAGTTGAAGGAGTCTTTAGGATATTCTTGCATAGGATTGTTTCTCCTATTGCTTCTCTTTTTTTAGTTTTATGAATAATTTAGAGGCTAGAAGACGAACTGCTTCCCCTGAAGCTAAAGGCAGAGAACAGTTTTGGGGGTGAATTGAGCTTATATATCAGTTATGTGCCTTATATCCCAAGATGTTAAAGAAAATAAAACCTGTTTTGCTTTTTAGCTACTACATCCCATTTGGGTCTATACTTTACCAAGTAAAGGCTTGATGAAAAGATTCATGAAGTGAAAATCTTGTCCACCTTTTCTGACTGTATCAGCTTGTCTAATAAGTTCAATCTAAGGAGTGCAGATGGGTCAAAGGAAGACCCATCACAGCAAATTCTTCAAATGGACTAAACTTTTCTTTGCATTTTATTGACTAAAAAAATCACCACCATACATTTTCTTGCTGATTTTCAAAAGCAAAACAAATGAAACTACCTAAATGAAAAGCTAAAAAAGGGTATAAACTCTTCCAAGTTGCTTGTGAGTACCATGCACAGGTTTCTATTGCTCATCTAACGAGATTATAGTTGGTTTATAGTCGACTGATACAATATTCTAATAATAACTCGGTATCAGGTAAATGGGTTTTGCGCTTCATCATGCTGAAGAAACCCTTTGTGTATAAGTATATATATACACATACATACATATGTATAGAGAGGGAGACCCTATTGTCCCCTATCACTGCCATTTCGATAATCTTCCTTCTGTCAGCACTGCACATATTTACCCAAGTAATTTGAATAGTTCATTTACTGGAAGGTTTATTGTGATCGATGAAAAACTTTTCGTATGAAAACATTGCTCTATTTGGCATGGTAAGAAGAAAAAGAGGCCAAGCCATGTAAAATCAGACATGTATTGCTCAAAAATTTTGCAGTCTCTCAGTTGCAGTATATAAATGTCAGTTAGAAGTGACCATATACAAATAGATTTTGTTTGACTCAGTGAAGCTAGTGATTTTGAAAAGAAAAGGAATCCTAGGCTCTGCAAATAAAATTGTTAATGTTTATATTTACAGAAAAATTAGTTTATTTAAATGCTTTTTATATTGATCAGTGTAATAGTACTTGTTGAAGATCTCTGGTTTTTTGCTGTTTATTTGCCTTGTTTTTTTATCATAATTTCAATTACAGTGCATTTTTTAATTAACTGTTTATAAATTGAGGTATATTTGATATACTTAATTTATCTGAGAAATGACTAGTAAAAGATGTCATCAAGCAGATCACCTTTTTATATTTCTTTTATTCTGAGGGAAATTTAGGAATAAGTACAAGGAAGGAGAAAGCTTGTGTTTGCACTTAGTTTTAGCTTTAGCTTTGCACTTTTTACCTTTAGCTTTCTCCTTTATTAAACTCATAATAAGCTGTACAAACCCCACAGCATCCACAGAAAACCAAAGTATGCTTGTGGGCCCCAGCAACTCCAGATGAAGCTGTAGACACATATCGTGCATGTTTCTGTGTGAGATGCATAAAATTAGGAAGCAGGATCTTCATGGCACACTTAAGCCAAATACAGTGCATCAGGATGTTCTGCCATAACTTTGCTAATCCTGAAATCAGGTAAGTCTATCCAAGTCTCAGAATCAAGGCTTTCTCTGAATTTAATGCATAGACTAAATAAAACAGCTGGGCATACCTGGAATACTTAGTAGGATATAATACACTAAGTCTCAGAAAAGAGTACTGGCAGGAATTATGTCAGAAAGTTGTTTTTTTCTTGAACTGTGACAGCCTAGGCCTTTTGGTGTGCAAAGTGTAAAGATAACCTTCTAATGGCTGGTGTGTGCTTAAGTTCTCTGATGCCCTTGGCTGATAGCTTGTTGCGTGTCTGTGAAGATGTGATCATGCACATGCAAGATATGCTTAGAACAGACTGTAACCCTATTTCTAAGGAGGGAACATGCTTAAATGTCAAACTGGTGAAAGAAGAAACCCTGTACCTAAAATAAGTGTCAGAGGCAGGCAATGTTCAATCCCTCGTCAAAGAAGTTCAAGCCTTAAAAGCTTGCGACAGGCCTGTGATCACAACACAACAAGACCAGAGCTTCCTCAAAACAGGGTTTACTAACACGGGTCTGTCCTGGGGCTTCCTATAATAGTGATCTGGTTTAGGGACCTGAGCAAAGGCGTCAGCCCTGAAAGGTTCAGAGGCATGTAAGGCTGTGAAATGATCTTATCGGCATAGAGAGCTTCCCGTTCAGAAAAATGCAAACTCACAGGGGTGTTTGTTTACACACCATCATTGACCTAGAAGCAATTTTACGGAGGCAGGTCAGTGAGGAATAATACTTGTCCTAGATGTTCCTAGATTCTGCTTCTGCTTGGAAGAGAAAATGCTTCTGTATAAAAAGGGATATGAAAGGGGAATTACAGTTTTGTTAGCTGTAGATTCATTCCAATGGAAAACCCATTCAACCTCTTCACACATTCTTTGTTTAAAATAATTAAAAGCAATGGGAAATATCAGAATTGATGTCTCTTCTTCCATCCTGAATTTATTGAAGTATTATATGTCCCTTCAGGATGTATTATTTCCAGCTGTGACACAGAGTCAGGAAGACTCCCCAGAATGACGGTTTCTTTATCTGAGAAGAGATGATGCAAGTATTCAGTCCAGCGTGAGTATTGTGGAGGAAGAGGTGGGACGAATTTACATTGTTCCTATTGGTAAACACTTGTCTAGCACACCAGTTTGAGATTTTTTTTAGGGGGAAGAGCTTAAATGGTGAAATCAGAACCCAGCTGACAGCAGCAAATGGCCAGGCAAGAAAACACCTCTCTCGGTTTGGCCTTTCGCAGAAGTATAGGACAAGAATCCCTCGCGGTTCTCTTGTGCGATGGACTTTGCCTTAGGAGAGTAAATGTCTGACACTAAGCCAGTATCTCAAGAGGGCTTGCAAACAAGTTGTCTGTTTTTTTGATTAGAAAATCTATGGGCACCTAGGGCTATGCTGTGTTATGATCTTTTTGGACTCCCTTTGGACCATTAAAAATCCATAAGGAAGGGCTTCCAGCTAGAATTTGAATCTTCTACAACTTGACTTACATTATAGGCCACCATTATATGGACACCAAAGGCCATGCCACAGGTAGTGGCTGCTGCCACCCAGTTTCCATTATGGTTTTATGGTTGCCAGGGGGGTAGCCCAAACTCATTACTGAATGAGTCACTACTGATAATTAGTCTACGCAGATACCGTGAGCAAGCATACTTTGCCTTTTCTATGGCATTCAGAGTCTATTTACCCTAGGAGGAATCACTCAAGACAGCAGCAAGTGAGGAATATATCTGGCAACTGTTAGCCAATGATCTCCCATGTCCTAAAAAAAAAAAAAATTCATTTGAAATCAGGAGAGTGAGATCTCTGCTATTCAGATAGCAAACTCCAATAATAATCTAAAAACAGCCTTACGTATCTTTCACAAAGTCTTTGTAAGGTAAATGCTTAGTTTATTCATTTGTGTAAGAGTACAAGTTAAAAAATAAAAAGTCTTGCTCAACAATGAAGGGGGACAGATTTTGGGGGGGAAAGAAATAAAAAAACAGGTAGGCATCCTAGTCTTTCTCTCAAATATTTCATTACTTTTTCTTTTACTGCAGAGTGGGGGAAATACCACTGGAAAGGATACATAGGGACTTCGAAAGAATAAATTCTACTGCACATACCTTTGTAAGATGGACAAGTGTTAATTGACCATAGGGAGAAGCTAAGCTGAGAGAAGCAGGCTGGGTCTTGATAGTCCTCCAGTGAGCAGTCGGTGAGGCAGGAGAGTGAAGCAAATTCAAGTTGGTAACCATGCATGGATTTCATCCAGCCTATTTAAAAAATATAATATGAAAAAAGACCACCCATCTTGATTACGTGAATTTCTTGCTTTGCAGAAGTGGAATTCCAGTGACTTCATTAGGCCTGACTGAAACAAAATGCCAGGTGATAGAGAAACTGGACCAAAACATTCCGAAAGCATTTATAAAGAAAGAACTTACAAATTTTAAAGGCCTCTTATTCTGTTTCATACATTATTATCTTTCAAAGCTGTGTGTTAGATCAGACATACACCTGAACCGACTCTCCTCATGTGCTAGAGAATTCAGTTATGTGTTTGCTGGTTGTCTTTCCCCACACACAGCCCCAAAATCAAAAAATAGCCATAACAGCTAAACGAAAATCAGGGGAAAAATTCTCCATCTCAACCCTATCTCTAAGGAAAAAAACCCTGTATTTTTAAAAGAGTATTTGTGAAATTTCATGCAAGAGCAGAAGTCATTTTAATTCAAGTTTTGATGAGAAATCAGTTCAGTTAGGAAAATTGTCATGATGTAGCATGTGGGCTTTTTAAGCTGAAGTTCAACATGAACTGCAGAAAAAGTAAGCATGTGCTGGTTCAATGGAAAAACAAAGGGAGGAACAGCTTTTTAATAAAGTAATTCTTTTTTAAACTCTGTCCCTGGGGCCAAGTCCTGCTACTTTAGGAGGGGAAAAAAAAAGTACTCAGGGAGTATGGTAAACTGTTCTACAACTGATTGCTTTGTCTCTTTTTATTCCCTTATTGCAATAATAATGGGTGATATTTGGGTTATCAGAAATTCTGGTTGAATGGGACTGCATGTCATTTTTTGGCAAATCCCAATTTGTTACATCCATCTTGGCTACTTCCTACTTTAATTTTCCAGAAGTGACAAGATGAAGATATCATCTTTCTAACTGTTCTAGCCCTAGTCTTCCCATAACCTCTCTTCTGCCTTTGACTATTGTCCCTGCTTGCCCTGCTATATTCATTGCAGACAGCGCTATCCTGAGAGCAGTGGTTTGTTTCTTCTGCTTGGCTGTAAAGCACTCTGTGTTCTAACAGGACTGTATAAATAAAAGTAACTAGTTTTCTGCCTCATACAGGGAACTATAAGTAAGAATAACAGGGAATGCCAATCTAACGTTTAAATAAATTACTTACTTGTAGGGTTAATATATTTTTAATATGCACCTCCTCTTTTGCCTCTTAAATGACAAGAAAAGGCAGTAATACTGAAAATGTAAAATTGCCTCATACATTTAAGATCAGAGAGACTCAGGAAGCTGTAGAGATGATAGATTGCCTTATACTGGATAAGCAGCATCACTTGGTGTTGGGTTTCTACTTTTAATTCAACGTTGGGAATGACATAACCATGCTCTGTACCTCTTAAGGGGAATTGTACAAGTTCCAACCATCTGTTAAATTAAACATTAGTGATTATTATGAACATGTAGAGCAGACCTGTTACAAAGGGGACGATAACTCTGTGCATATAACTATGAGCCTACTTGATTCACAAACTTGGATACCAACTTAGAAGAATTGAAGGCTTTTTTTTTTTTTTTTTTTTTAGGGTAGTCTCGCTCGTTGCACACTTCAATGGTAAGAATGGTTTGCTCTAATTCTTCTATATTAGATGCAGTATATCCTGTGTTTGAAATAATGAAATGCTGGAAAAGGTTCACATAGTTATGTCTTTTAAATAAATGGTTTAATATGCTGATGCTTTTGTGGGAGTAATTTCCTCTGCCAGCTGCTTCTGTCTTGGTGGTACTTTGAAAGTCAGGGGGGGCAATAAATCAGACTCTCTGGAAAAGAGAAGTTTTGATTACTAACAAATTCCAAACACAACAAGGCATAGCACTATATGTGGCAAACCTGGAAAAAATAAACAATCGTATTACTTCAAGCAGGAAACTTTTCAAGGGTCATCCTGCTTGCAGGCCTCTTCCCATTAAGCCGACAGGTCTGGTTGCCTTGCAGTTTCTGCAGAACTCTAGTTTCTATAGTTCTTCCAGACAATCTGTCCCTACTTTTCAGCTGCTTAGCTTGTAAAAATGTAGTCCTGTCCCAGCTGAAGCTGATATTTGTTTTGTCATTGATTTGAGTGACTAAAACTTCATTGCAGAAATTTTTTTGGGACAAGGACTTGTTCACATTTATACATTGGTTCCTCCATTGATTTCTCTTGCATTTTCTTGTATTTTTCTGGCACAGTAGAAATAATATTCTCGTGATTCTCTTACATACTCTGTTCAGAAACTCTTACAGCAAAAAACCCTCAAGTACACTCCATTTTTTTGTTAGGGTCTACTGCCTTACCCAGGAAAAGTGAAGCTGTGTTACTAAGAGCATCGAGACAGACAAGCTACTTCAAAACATCAATGCTGCGGCAGAGCCAGTGCTAGTCGCTAACTCAGTGAGTTGTTGGTCTGCAGTGCAAGGTCATATTATCAAATTATAACAGGGACTCTTTTCAAAGGGGATTTTTTTTCTTGTATGTTTAGGAAAATACAATTTATTGGAAGCTATATGCCCTCCAATAACTGGAGAGCTTCTGTTATTATGGCACTGGACTATCCAGCTGAGAACTAATTCATGTTTTAGTTTGTCAAGTGCACGATTATAATTATTTCAGTGCTGTACTGAATGAATGTTAAAGCCTGATAAGAAGGTGATCTCTCTGTCTTTCCTGTGTATAATTCCTCCTCCCCACCTGCAAAAAGCATTATTTCTGGTCGTTTTCAGTACGACCTCTCTTAGGATGGACTTTAACTGTGCTTCACAGTCCACTGAGCAATGTTGTTTGGAAATTGATTAAAAACTGTAATTATTGTAGCAGGAACATAATCATGATTGATAGGATGAAGCCAAGTAATCAAGGGGAGGGAAAAAACAGACTTAGCCTAAATTTATTTTTGCTCTAGCAAAATATAACTGAAATAAAGGGCTGTAACTTACAAAAGTTAGGTGGGGTTTTTACTGGTGTTTAAAACACAAAAAAAGGTGAAAAATAAAAATACAAACCCCCTACAGTAAATCCCAAATTTCCAGGAATTAAGGGGGTTTCTGTTATATAGAGTTCATATTAAAAATGGCTGATTCTAGGTGATGTAAAGTGATAGCATAAAAAAGATGAGAGAAAAATTGAAAAATCTTCACTGTTAACTTTGTCAAGTCCTGTTATAATAAATTTTGTATGTTAGTAATTAGTTTTCTTTGTCTCAGAACTGTCTCTTAATCAACTGGCATTAGTTGGATTCACTGCAATAACAACTGCAATGTTAGGACTGAGCTTCTGAAGATTGCTAAAAACTACAAATTTGTTGATGCAATTGCTTGAATTTAGCTTCAGAATAACAGAGGGAATCCTTCACATTTTATCACAGAACCTGGCACTATTCAATGCAACTATTCAGTGCCATGCTGGTGGTTGGTGTGTGTGTATATGTATGTGTATATATGTATATTTTTATATTTAATGCATTGTTACCACATAGCATAACAAGTCCCTTGACATGGAGACACTATATCTTATTGTTAATATGAGGACTTTACATTAGGTGTGTCAATGGCACATGATTTAATTGGACAACAGGGATTTTCAGAAGCATGTCAGATACCATTGGGGAATGAGAGAGAGAGAGAGCCAGAGTGTCACTGAAGCAATTTTTGTATTTTTAAACAGCCAGAAATTAGTATTTGAAGATGGGAGTAGAAGATACCAAAAGCTACACTATTTGATTCCCCAAAGGTGCAAAGTAATAGGAAAACATTGGTTTTGCAGGGATCATATCAGTGAAATAAAGATAACAATAATAGAATAATAGCATTTTATATATGTATGTTTTCTGTCTTTCTTCATTATAGAATGATTAAATTCTATATGGCCTTCTGTGAACAATTTTTTTTTTTTGAAATCTTGATACTTTTTTTGTCTTGCATGAAGTTAACATTTAAGGAAAAAGGGAACCAAAATGATTGATCAATTTTCTCATGAAACTGGGAAAGAATGGACATTTCTTTCTGTCCTAATTTCACTTTTCTCAGTGACTGGATTCTTGTAGTTACTTTAGGCTCCACCTTCCACATCACAGCTGAGATTCACAGCACACTCACCTGATTTTTCGAAGAATATCATCTCCCTCTTCTTGAGTAAGTCTTAGCTTGTTTGCCAAGCACTTTTTGCCATGGTACAAAAGCCAGTACTAACCAGTCACCTGGAAGATTCCCCTTTCACAAGCTAAGGCAAAGCAAACAATTTGTCCTGCCAGTTGAAATGAAAGACTCAATTGAGGAATGACTGAAGCATGAAACTTGCTTATTTTAATTTCATGATTCATGTTGCTTACTTTATTAAGTAATTTTTTGAAAATATAAAATGGAAGATTTTAAGATTCTCTAGTCTTCATTTTTACTATGGTTCCTACACTGATGGAGTCTGTCTTTTCAAAAAAGAGTTGGAGGGGTTAATCACTGTTTTTCTTCCACACTCGAAGACAGCTTTTTAAGATAAATCAATACTATGGCAAATGTATCAGATGTTTGATCTCCTAGCACATCAGGTTAAGGGTGAACGGTGGACTAATAATATATGGTGTTGTGAGAAAGCAAGCTAACTCTGCCAGTGTACTAACCCAACAACAAACAGGCAAACAGACAGAAATTCAAAGCCTGCTGTGTGACCGTACAGCAATCACCTGAGCTAATGCACTTTGTCTGTCAGCTTCTTGGTGCTTTTTTAACTTGCAGCTGATGCACAGCCACATAACTTTTTCTTCTTTGAGTGCAGGTCTGTGCAATGGCAGGAGTGAGCTTTTTTGGAACAACTTGGAGCATCAAGGCTTAGTGTTCTTGTGGCAGTATGAAAGATATACACCTAAAATGTAAAAGCTTCCCACCCCAAAATCTAAAACCCATTAATGATAGCACTTTTGATTACAAACTTGCTTGCTTGGCTTAGAATAGATGTTTTGGTGCTTGAAGGTCACAGAAATTATTATCTTTCAAGAGCACTTTACAAGGAAAAAAAATACCTGATTTGTTTTGAGCTTCTCCTGAATTAAAAATAAAAAAATTACTTCACAGTTAATTGCCGGATCTAAATGCACCTTCAGAGTACTACAGCAATTACTGGGTATCTATCAGCTGAGGCTCAGTCACTGTCAGTACTTACTGCAAACATGGGCTAATTTAATCTAGGTAAGCCAAAATGCAAGAAGCGTAATTTAAGCCTAGTCATCTCACACTTGATGCAACTAAACATTTGTTCATGGGCCTTTATTATGTGTCAGCTAATGTATGGTAACTTGTGTAATATCACCCATGCTGGAAGCAGGAACCCACTTTTTGGTGAAGTGCAGAGTTAACATGAGCAGAGGTGATTCAGTCTGACCCTAGACTCACCCTATATTTGAGAGGGTTAACAAAGCAAATTGTAAAGTTCATTTTGCCTAAGTTACTTCTGTAATTGTACCAGAAAATGTATTTCACACTTACAGCACACAAAGGTTTGCAATTATTCCATCTGAGAAGCTGGAATGATTTTTCTACTGATAGGCCTTTTAAAGGTTCTTAATGCGATTGATCACAGTACTCACTCCAGAATAGACAACAACATCTAGTCCTTTAAAAACAGAATATTTAGGAGAGTCTCTTTAAAAAATATTTTTACATAAAGCAAGGGACTGAGAAAACAAATTCTCAGTTCTGCATATAAACTTCCCTTTTTGGGTAAGCCCGGTCAAATTCAGTGAGAACAAATAGGAAATATGGAAGTTTGACTAGGAAAGGCAGGAGGGCAGCAAGACCCTAACAGAAATACACTGATCATTTGGAACCAGTCAGAGAACTAGTGGTGTCTAGCGCAATTCATCATTAGCAGGAGGAACAGGATGCATCAAGGACAGAGAATGTCACATGAGAATATATTAAAGAAACATAAGAAAAATGACCCCTCTACAATATCTTTTTTTTTTTTTTTTTTTTTTTTTGCCCTGTGCTGTGATAAGGATTAGATGTGTAAGCTGGTTTGAAAGGTATGTTAGATGAAAGAATACCCCTCACAACCACTGCATCCTATTATAATATCAACATATTATGCTTTCAGCTAGTCTAACTGGGAAAATCTCATGCCCCTACTGTAATCTCAGGCACACTGCTGTAATTCCAAAGAAATTCTGCTGAAGTAAATGGACTTGCATAAGTGTAAGCAAAATCAGAATCCAGCCCTAAGAGTCCTGAGTCTTTATCACTATTTCTTATGCTATTTATTTTTCACTAATAAAAAAATATATAAGAAATATGAGATTTTACATTTTGAAAATATTCTCACTTTAAAATTTTTTAATAAATATGTTTCTTTAGGAAGTTTATGTTCCACTACTTTAAAGTACCAAAATTACTAATCTTTATACTGTTACATTTCATTAAAGTTAATTGATTTCAAACATTTGAGAAAACGATTTACCCCTACTACTACTTCAGAAGCTTCTAACAGTAGCACCTAAATCATGACTTTGACAGAATAGATTTTATATTACCTTTTTGGTTAATTTGTCTTTGAACTTTCAGGTTTAACAGTTTGATTACACCCTTCACTGTCATTCTTGTTGCTAAAGTGGTAAACAAAGTAAAAAAAAATGTATTTTCCCAGAACCACTGAATTTCTAAATGAAGACTATCAGACTCCCCCACCTTGCAGAAAAACACATAACTTTCCTAAATCTAGAGGCAGAGGGCAGAGAAAGGCCTCTATTAACTGTCATGCATGCAGTTAAGCTGTTGTTTTCTTGTCTCACTAATAATTTTGCATAACCAAGCATATTTAAATATTCAAGTGAATGTTTTCTTGGATATTACTGAATCACATACTATTGAGATCACTGAGTTGAAGTAGATAAAGAATAGCAATCTAAGAGTAAACAGCAGCTAAAGAAGAATGGCATAAACTAGTTGGTTTTGAAAAGAATTCACTAAAAATACGAGAGTAAGAATGGAGTTTGCCTTTGCTTTTAGTGAGATGAGGCTTACGTGACGTCTTTCTGCTTGTCTGTCCCATTCCTACCAACTTTTGAACTTATTGGCCAAATTCAACCAAGTGTGGTATAGATATAGCACTTCCATTAGCAGCCTGAAAATAGGCAGCTGGGTACAGGAAACAGACTGTGTTATTGTTCTCACCCTCATCCCCCCTCTCCCCCAGGCCTTTCAGGAGAGAAATGTTGAAAGCCAATCCATACTGGAGAGTGAGACCCTCAACGTGGGAAAGCAGAAGCTTGCACCTTTTTAGACATCAGGGAATCTGACCATTAGATACAATCCATAGGAAACCAGGCCTCATTAGTTCTGCTGCTCGCAGGACTGTTTTTCTAATGTATACAGGCTCAGCTGTGCAAGCAATTTTTTTTCCTAAGACTTTCAATCTGGGTGCTTAGCGTTAGGGTATGTAACATATGGTATTTTCAACCTGTAGTGGAGTAGTATTCCACTGTGTTAAGTTGTTGTGTGCTTGATATTTCTAAAACTCCCATTCTCTGTACTATCTATCTGGGAAATACTGGCGGTCTTCTCACGCAGAGTGTGTTCCATAGATTTCAGCATCACACTAGAAGCTCTGATGTAAAGAGATTTAAAACGCCACTCACTATTCTATTAATACTAGTGTATTCCTTAATATGTTTTCCTGAGGCTATCAGAATATTTTAATGTCCCATCACTCCTGCAGCATACAGAGGGGTCATAGAGCAATAATTTTCCCATGACAGAAATGCCTTTGAAGCAAAACAAAGCAGTATTTAACACTTCAGAGCGACTCTCAAAAACAGTTTATGACAGGCAGTGAGAAACGCTACTACAACCAAATGCAACTGCCAGAGGAATGTAGGTCAGGAAAATGCAATTATCTGGCTAGAAATTTAAAAGGATAGTGAGGTTAGGGCCCTATTCTTTTACTAAAGATCCACAAAGCTTTTTAGAAACCACAGCTTAGAAGACCCTCTGTCCTATTTCTTCTTGGAAAGAGAGAGTCCCTGTGAAGTTTACTGATTGATAGGGTTATGTTCGAAGTGCTGTGTGGTATTTGCTTGCTCAGTGTTACCCACTTCCTTTTGTAATGTGGGATTCCTGGAGATCAAGGGAGGTCATGAGATCAGTGTGAAGTGCTATAACAAAAATCTTCCAATAAACGAAACCGTATTTTGAAGCTGACATTAAGGAACAAAGTGTCAGAAGCAGTGAACTAGGAGCTGGCCACCCAGTAATACAGTATCTTGACATTATATCTTTCATCTTAATGTATTCCAAACTATTTAAAATCATAACAAATGGGGATCTCCTTATTTTATGCAGCTGCTTGGGAGGCACGAAAGTCTAGAGTCAGTAGGAGTATGCACTCTTGCCATTTAATATTATGTTTATTACATCTGGCTTTAGGCAATCCTACTCTGTTATCTGTGAATTTTTATATGGCTTTGTTCGCAATAGTATCTGAGTGTGTTTCAGTAGTTCATAAACTGGCAGGCTGAAAATCTGACCCGTAGTTCATTTTTATTTTCTTCCCAGGGGAGAAGTGTATCCTAATGGATGTGAATGGCTTAAATTTACAGTTAAAGTCTATTTTATATTTATAGTTCTAGTAGTTTGTTTTATTATTTAACAGAGATATCCTCTTGTGTGCTTATGCTGGACTACTTTAGTGCAGAAGGATGTAAAAAAAAGCATCTTATACTTGGAGTGGAAGCCGGTGAGGGGTCTGGACCTGAATTCACATGGAAGTCTGTTAAAGAATTTCAGACCAACTTGTGAAAAAATGGTAGCTATTCGCTGGGCAAGATTTATCCTTACTCTGGAGTGCTCTGTTGTGCCAGAAGAGCAGAGCTCTGTAACATGATTTTTATCAAGAGGTTTATGTAATCATTTATATGTGCTAGCTATAGACAACTGATAGTCTGGAAATATTGGCTGCTTTGGCCTGAAACTTGAGTCTGTCCACTGAAAAGATAATGTAGAAAGCCAAGGACAACTTTGATTTGCTTTTGCTAGTCAGCAGTTCTGAGAAGATGACACATCTTTAGTATTAGTAAACCTTTCTATATGGCATAGTGATTTCATAACAATTGCACTGCTTTTAGTAGATAGTGTGTTTAAATCACAGATCTGGTTGGTGATATGCTCAGTTATGCCTACTGCTTGAAGATCAAACCTGAACTATGATGGCCTGTGTATATAGCTAGTTAAAATCTGTTAATTTCTTTTGTAAGCGAAAGTCGGTATGACAGGCTGGACTGTACTAAAACTCATACTGAATCTCTATTAGTCACTGGCATTTTTTTTTGCTCATATGTGTTATGGGAAAGAGCATTTAGCCTATGGTCAGATCACTTAGCAGAGCCCATCCAACAAGAAAAGCAGTGGAAGCCCAGCTGACCCCCAGCACTTCACTTTTGGGAACTTAGGAGATAGTGCATAAATACTATTGTATTTACTAGGGAGCATCAAAACCAGTTTGAACAGGATGAGTCAGACAAGGCTTTGCCTACCCAGATGGGCACAGACTGTTGTGTGTTTGATCTGCTTGCCCACTGAGCTGCCTGGATAGAAGCCAGCTCCAGCCTGGAAGCCATAAAGACATGTTAATACATTGCTGTGCTGCAGCTCATCACACTCATCAATGGGAGGGCTACTTTTGTTTCTATAACCTCTAACTGCTTTTTTTTTTTTTTTAAATGACACTTCTCCTGTGTTTTTTCCAACTATTGTATAAGGTATTCTATTTTAAGACAACCACAGATCATTGGTTCTCAAAGAGAGAAAGCCTATAAGAGGTGTCTTATATGCTGCTGGACTTGCAAAACGATCAGTAGGTGTTATTCTTTGGAAAGTTTCACGAGCTTCTGGTTCTGCAGGAGAGAGAACTGTTAAGTTCTTTTTAATGTAAGACCCAGGTCTGGTAAGAGTGTACAAAGGGGAGATAAATGTAGCAACGATGACAGTTTTTCTGGTAAACAACTAGTGATAATAGATTGTTTTTTGCTTAAGGTACTTGAAGGGATCGTAGTAGTGTATGATATGGCTGCAGGCTCTAATGTGGTGTTCTGGGTTAATAGCAGCAAGCCCTAACTCTGAACAGCCACCTGGCACCCAAAACGTCTGCACGCTGCTACCTTGAGCCCTCTTCTCCTCCTCCACGCCGAGGGTGGAGATGGCAGGGAGGAAGTGGTTGAGCATTGAAGCTTGAGGTTTTATGAGGAGATGCTATTAAGTTTAAAAAAAAAAAAAAAAAGTTGCGCAGGGAGGATGGCAGAAGGAGTGTGATATAAACAGTGAAGGGAAAAAAGATGTGAACTAAAAGAATAAAAAGATATTGTCATAACACCCACAGGCCTCCCTTCTGGAAAGGACAGGGAGCAATTGTCAGGAGCTAAACTCAGCGTGCTACAAACTCAGTCTCAAACTATCATTCATAATCTTGAGAAATGAGTCTAGAGGATAGAAATGAGACTGGCAGTATTTGCGGGGCAGAGTCAACGTGGGCTGTCATCCCAGTGAGCGACATATCCTGTCAGGGCCTGTTAACGTTGCGCTCCTGTCAGAGTGACATATAATATGAAATGTAAAGCGAGCGGCAGATGAGACAGTGTGGAGGAAATTGTTCAGCAGATGGCACAGCCTACTTGGCTTACCATTTGAAGTTAGAAAATAGAGCAAATGCCATTTTTTGCATTTTTGCATTTTTCCAAATACTCGCGCAGATACTGGTCAGCAGCTTCCTTCCTTTATTGTGACTACTGGGGCAGGAATCACATAATACGATTATAATGTGGGTATTTCAGGTATAAAGTTAATCGTGTGTGATGGACCCTTTGAGAGTATTACAAGTCCTAACAGGTATCTCTTTTGAGGTGTGAACCACCTGTGGCTCATGGTGGTTCCTTTCTTTCTAAAACCTCCTAATACATCGCTACACTAGACTTAGAGCATCCGCTTTCATTCTCAATCATCACAGGAGAAAAATGAGAAGTTTTCCTTGGAAGCTGGGAAAAGAACAGAGGAAACAGCATGACAACTGTTTTCCTCTCATTCGAGACAGTTCAATTCTGCTCCTTTGGAAGAAGATTGCAGTGCTCCCATTGACTTTGGCAGTGCTGGACTCCGCTCTTATAAACCAAATAAGTGATCTTTTAGGAAAAACAAGGAGTCTTCAGCCATCCGTTCAAGATAGTCTGAATGGAATAACAATTTGAATCTAAACAAGTTCTTCATATTAATCACCTTCTAGACAGTCCCAGTTCACTTTCCCAGTGACTTTGGCTCTTTCTTCATTTGGCTCAAGAAAGGGATAGTGAAAGATAATGCTATGCAAAGTGAGAGACAAGGAACAGTACCCTCATTTGTTACTTAGTAAGGACAGTGTGTTTGGCACTTTCACAGACCAGACACTCTCTTAGGAGTTTACAGACTGACTAGAGGAGACAGCAGTGTTCAAATACCTTTGGGTCATTCAGAGGAAAAGTGGTTTGAGAAGCGTTAATAAGGAAAAGTGGTAACAAATTCTGCTTTTGTGTATTTTGCCTTCTGTACAAAGCAGAAGAGAAAAGGAAAACCTTACCTTCACAGGTAAAGAGTATTCAACAGTCACCCTGGGTAACCAAAAAGTATCCTGCCATACATGATTTTCTTGCATGGAACTTATGGGCTTATTTCAGCAGTATTCAAAATACCCATTTGTGTTGCAAGTTCAAAAATAAGAATCTAAAATCTTGAAGGTATCTCATAAGTATGCAGTAAAATAAGTTATACCTGTCCAGAAGTTTGCATATAATGTTCTGCGTTTGGTATGTGCTAGATGATTTAGTAAAATACATACCAAAATCATGGTTAAACAAGTGCAGGCATATAATTCAGTTCCATAATGAGCCCCTCTTTCATGTTTACTTAAAAGATCACATAATACCAACGCTTTTCGTTGAAGATAGTTCAAGGAAACACCTGAACCTGATATAGTTGGCTACAAAATAAAATAAAATTCTCTCTTACCAAACAGACTGTGAAAATTTAGCCCCTGAGATATAAGCACAATGTCTGCCCTTCTTTTATGTCCAGGATACAGAAGGTCCATTTTCCTGTGATACAGTGAATATTTTATGATTTAGCCAGAATTTCTAGCTTATTACCAAGTGTCTCTTGAAAAAAAAAAACCACCATATATATATATATATATATATATATATATATGTGAAGACAATTAGAATTATTATCTGAATTCACGTCAGCTTTATAACTTTGTTTGCTTGGCAGAAGGCTTCTATTTGGACTGCCAGTCTGCTCTGTTGCATACCCTGACTGGCAGTTCCAGTACATTTCAGATGTATGTTTAAATATAAACCTAACTTTTGTTATCTCCAGTGTAAAGTGAGTTTGTATTAAAAAGGAAGGCTATTTTCTTGGCATCAGCTGTTAATTTATAAAGAAAAAGTTGGAAATTTTCAATCTCTTTGTTATTTTAGTGTGATTACAAGTTGTGTGTGTGTGTGCGCGCACGCGTGTGTGTGCGTGTGTGTGTTTGTACTAGCACAAAGAAGATGTCATTGTGGAAATCCTTTTATGGTAGGAATGGGCTCAGTGTTGGAAAGACCTTTCAGAAAAAAATTGCTAAAAACCTAGGAAACCTCTTAGATATAATTAATGGATCATGAAGCATATAAATGAAATAATGCATTTAATATTTGCAGGAATTTAGTGTACCATTAAAATTGTAGGTTGATTTTCAGTGGTGACACTGAAATATACACAATACACAATAAATCTACTTAACAATGCAGTGATGCATTTCAGATATTCTCAGCAGGCCACAAACTCTTCAAGTATTTCATATTTGGAAATTCAATTTGAAACATGGTGATTTCTCTGTTTTTATTCACTGGCAATAATCATCACAGATGTAACTGAATACTGATATCTTTCGCAGATACGAGGCCAAATATCACTCCCGGCTTAACAAATGATCTAATGCAGAGACCGGTGGTGAAGTTCAGGGACTGACCTACACTCAAAGACTGGAGCTTGTAGTGTAGGTGTAAGTGTTACAAATTCCGTGTCAATATAAAGAAAATTTCTGTTTCCTTTCACCTCTGCAAAAATTCACAAACCAGTTTGACAGCTATATTTTAATGAAAAGTTACAACATGACTTTCTTCTACCTAAGGCTGCTAATAGACCCTTATTATCTGTTTATTCTTCCTTACTAGTTTTGACCTGGATTTATTATAACTCAGTAAGTTCCAACTCATTATAAAAGTCTTTATCTATCTGGCTCTGCAACATGTCTGTTAATGATCAAATGCTGTTTTGCTTTTAATATGTTTCTGAATAATATGAAATGTATGAAAAGAAAAACAAATGGCAATTGTAATTGTTATGAAATTTATGGGAAACAGCCTCAAATTATTAGTTATTCTTACATGGGAAAATTTTGGAGAAGAATATTCACAAAGGATGATATAAATCTCCCTAGACTCCCTCTACAATTTAATTGCAAAAGATAGGCCTAACTTAGCTCTTCTAGGTGACCCTGTGCTTTTTTTGCGTGGAGTATACAGGGAGAGATTAGTCTTATTAGGCTTATGTTGGCTTTTATGAATAACCCTCTCAGAGATTAATAGTGATGAAAGAGAAATAGAGCACTAATAAATATGTAAGCCTCTTTAGAAATGGCCTTAAGTAGGTCTTGTTTTTCTAAACTATTGAGAAAACTTGTATGTCCAGTAAGGCCAAGTCAATAGCAGATGCTCGGTTTCTGAAAATGAGGTCATGTAGAATGTAATAGGGATGGTATTGGTCTACAGGGGTTTTGAGCCATCCTATGCACAGTTTTCTATTACTTAAATAGGCAATTAAAGTAATCCTGGAAAGTTAAATTTCAGTTCGGCTCTAATTTCCCTGATGTTCTGTCCCTTCCAAAATCCACCACTCCTCCTCTGGCTGCTTGACAGTAGGTATTTGGATATTGTCACACTGCATGCTGAGGCTGCTGGATCTATGCAGCAGAGCCTGAAATGGAGAGGTCAAAATATGACCGTTATCAAGGGGCCTATCTGAGAATTTAACACAAGAAAAACCTCATGTAGCCTACAGCTGATGAGGAGCTGCTACTTGTGTGGAAACCATTGGTGAATGTCAGGACCAGTATAAAACGGTGCCCAGCCTCTTTGTCGTGAATTGTGGGAGTAAAATCCATTGAAAATATGAAAATACACCTATAAAAACAATGAAGTCAAGGTACTGAAATAGACAAGTTATGCAGGGAAATAATGCTAATAACTGTTTTCAGTTAAGGGATCAAGGAAAGCAATCAAGAGGAAAGAAGATTAATTGTTTTTTCTCAAGATTATCTGCAATCAGTGTTGATAGAGTCATAAAGGGTGTTTCAAAGCTGTGGTTTAATTAAAGATAATCCAGAATTATCACATTTAATTATTTTATAAAGGTCATTATGTCTTCAGTCTTTGCCAGAAATATACCCAGTGTGGTGCAGGCTATTATAATAGAACAAAAAGAACGTATTACATAAGAGGGCATAACTACAGTGAGCTGGAAATACTAATGTAAGCGAACAGTTGAGGTTCTTTGTTAGGGAGACCGTTTACAAATTAAATTACTACATTCCTGAAGAGACAAAAGTACAAATAATTAAATTGGATTATTCTGGATTATTTTATGTAATCCAGTGTTTCAGAGTGGTTGTTACTGAAGAATCGCTCTGATCTTCAGTAATCTCAAGACTAGGCAATTAATGTTCTTATCTCACATATGTGAGTAATGGCTACTTTCAAACAGGACCCATTTTCAGCACTACCTTCTTCCCCCTCTCCCCTCTTTCTTGCCTGGGAGTTGATTTAAACGTTTTGAAATAAAGTAATCAGATTATCTCATAAACTGATTTTGCTTTTTTTTTTTTTTTTTTTTTTTTTTCCCCAAATGTTGGCTTTCAGCATCTCTTGGAAAGTCCCAAAAGTAGTTTAAATGTTTATTAGCCTGTTCTATTCTTGATGTGTCTCAATGTTAGAACATATTTTCTACTGAATATTAAAAAGCAACATTAATCATCCAATAGTATGGAGAAAAGCTTCAGCTTTTCTAAATAGGCTACATTGTTTTCAATGGAGCCATGATAATTTATGGCATGAGGATCATGCAGTAAATAGCCTATTAAATCTAAATGAAATGTATAGTTAATTGCACATGGAATATGATTTATAACACTATTTGTTCTAGAAATTTCTTGACATGATATCATTATTATTGTTTGGCAAAAGATTTGAAATTCATTGTTGGAAACTTGGCTTTACTTTAACTATAGCCACTTGATCTCTAAATAGAGTAAGTGGTAGTAGCAAATTCATTAGTTTTCTAGCTTAGTCTGTATTATATATAAAATATTTGTGGTATCCTTGTTTTAATGTTAGAAAATAATGAAGTATAATTTATAAAAACAAATTGCTTATAAATTTCTTCTTGATTTCAATTTAGCTGAACTGCTAATGCTCCACTCATCTTGATGAGCTGGTTCAGTATTGAAAGCCTG
This sequence comes from Dromaius novaehollandiae, assembly GCF_036370855.1. NCBI lineage: Eukaryota > Metazoa > Chordata > Aves > Casuariiformes > Dromaiidae > Dromaius > Dromaius novaehollandiae. The sequence continues at coordinate 42,246,592 of NC_088098.1, forward strand.
ATTCCTCAGAAAACCAAGACCAGTAGTAAGTAGCAGTAGCATTTCTTCTATCTCTGCTTTACTTGTTTAATTCCTGAGATTACACAGCAAAGGCATATTCAGAACATTTGCTCAGTTCCTTATTTAAATTGCATGCCGAGTTTTAGATTTTGCATCAGAATAACCATGTTACATGGACCGATAAAAGTGGGTCAGAAATATTTAGCTTTCTGAAAATCAGGCCCCTGGTATCAGGATCTCAAATACAGTCATGAGAAGCAAATTGCTATTTGCAAAGTAGAAAAACAACAGCCAGATTGTTTCTTCTTCACTTACTGTGCACAGTGTGTGTTGGCACTACTTTGCAGTAGCTCAGAAATCTCAAACTGTCAGGAAAAACAAACCATGCCCTACAGACAGAAGGGTGAAGAAAAAGCACAAAGAGGAAACCAGGAATCCATCTACACTTAACAAAAGCATGCTATATTTGCCAACAGGGTGGTGGAATCTACTTCTCATTGATGAATCATGCATTCCCGGGTTGTCCTTTTTATGCTGCTGTTCTCTCTTGTTTCAGCTTACAGCACTAAGCCAGATTTAGTGGGCAGAGAAACAAAAAGGGAGGCACATCATACACATTGATGCTTCTTCGTTCCATTCTAGTCTGTTTATTTAAAGAGTCTCTTTCATACTATGAAACTAGAAGGCATTCTGATTATCCAACAAACCTGAATTATTTCCTATTTGGATGACATTTCTGCATATTTTTAAGACAGTTTGGTTTTATAGAATACTGCCTTTGCTTTTAGTTGTTATGTATTACCATTGCCTCATTACACTACTTTGATTTTTTTATTAAATTTCCAGCAAAAATAATATTATTCTGAATCTAACCAATTTTGAGGTCTAAAGCGTGTAATGTAGGAACGTAGTCTTACATCCTAGCATTATTCCCCCACTTTATAAAGCTAGGCCAATTTTTCATGGCAATGGATTTTTCATAGCTCTGTGAACACTGTGTTCTTGATAAACTTGATTTTTTTCCTCTACTCTCTATGTCTGTGTATATCTTAGATATTTCTAGCTATACCTAAGAGTAGTTCTAAAAAAACCTGAACTGTGTTGAAGGAAAACTGAGTATTTCCTGACTGACCGATGTGATAGGTTGCAGAACTCTATTTCACCTGCCTAGTTTTCCTACTCAATGCATAGGAAGAGTTAAGTTCTTCAGAATGAGATCCAAAACACTCAGCATGCTCATCCGGCGGCTGCCAAATGCCTAAAATGTGAAACCTGGAAATACATACAGCAGGGTATGCCTGAAGCTTTATTCTTCTCTAGAGTCTGGCAATCTTGAATGAGCATCCAAGGCTACTGGGAAGCTCTTTCATTTTCTCACTGTTGAGCTACAGCCTGAAGTTATGTCCTGCGTCCTTGCTTACAGGAAACTATGCAGTGCTCATGCTTTTCATGTAAAAGATGAGAACGTGATGCTAGTGGTGACCTGTTAAAAAGTGATTCTGTTTTAGGAAACAGGCCCAAGCTGAAGGCTCTGTGGGAGGAGCTCAGTCTTTTCTTTGGGAGGAATACAGCAAAAGCACCCCTTTATTTCTGTCCTTTTTTGAGAGTCTCCTCCATCCCGCTGTGACTAAGAATACTACAAACATTTGTATAAGTCCTATTCTGCGTGCATAGTACAGTGCCTGAAGTTTTGTTTGGTGCCTTTAAGCTGTCCTTGTGCCACCCCAAAAGTGGATTTTGGGACCTGGAGTGCTCTATCCAGAGAGTGCCAAGGATGGGATAAGTTACAGCAAACTGCTCATGAGAACGGTGAGATGCAGGAGCGTCTTGGAGATCTACCTTGGACTGGAAACTATTTTGTATCATCTCTGAGGTTCAGAAATCCTGAGCTGGGAGAGAGTTGTGTGGGCAACGAGAGTGCTTGGCCCTGCCAAACTGCAGGCACTTAAGCAGTGTCAGATCTGAAAGCAAGCTGCCAGAGAACTTTTGTTTCATTTTTTTGAGCAGGAGTCTTTTGGACTCTAACTTAGGGTTTTGCCTTTCTTTCTTAACAGTAATTTGAAAGTTTTAAGTCAGCAATATGGATGATGAAAGACCCTGGCAAAGCAAACAAAATAGTTTCCTATTCTATTTTAAAGAAGTACGTCCTGTCAACAGCTCTGATGCATTTTGCTGGATGGGGGTTAAGACTTAGAAAAGGTCAGAGGGTATAAAGCTGAGGTGGGGATGGACACCATTATCTTCACTGTGAAACCCACTCCTGCTGAGAGCTCTACCTAAAATTTATTTAAAGGCGCGTATGTATTCATTCCAGAGCAGTGCTGTAGGCCGAGATGAATGTAATGTTTTCCAAAGGAGTACTGACACAGGTTTTAAATAAGCAAACAATAGAGCCACATGTATAAGCTGAAAATTTAAACATCAGTGGTTGGATTTCTGTCTGCTAAATCATTTCCTCAGTCTGCTCTTCTGGCCAGTCATCACAGTCCCCAGGCCAATTAGTAAAACTGGGCGATACGTGCAGTTTCGATATATAATCTCTTTGGTAAGTATAACACTCTCTGCATGGTAACACCACCGCAGAGCCTCAGGAGCTGGATGGAGAGTCGGGCACCCCTCCGAGGGGCCTCAGGGTCGGCAGAGGGGGTTCAGCTCACTGCTGACCAAAGTGGCACCTGGGGCCAGGGGCACTCAGGAGACCGGGCCAGGTAGGGGCTGGGTGCTGGGGAGTGACTGGGACCCAGGGATGGGCCAGGGGGTCATGCAGGAGCCCGGGTCTGAGTTGGGTCTGGTGTCCAGGAAATCACTGAGGAGCCTTGAGGTTGGGTAGGGGCTGGTGCCGTGGGGAGATGGGGACTCAGGGCTGGGCCAGGGGGTCACTCGGGAGGAGCCTGGGGATCAGCCCCACGCAGCCGCAGGCTCCCTGTGCCTGGCTCGGGGCTCCAGGCTAAGTCTGAGATCCCTCTCTCCCCCCACATCATTTAAATTAATTATTTTCTAGACTGTCACCAAAGCAGCACAGCTTCAGGGCTTATGGATTTATTGTTTCTGAACAGGTATGGCTGATGAGAGCAAATGCGTGTATTGGCGCTGAGGATTTGCACAACGCTTCTTGATGAACCATGGCGCAGAGCCGGAAAACTGAAAAGGTAGGCAGCAAAGACCATCAAAGGTATGAAATGTCTTCTGCACGAGGACCAGCAAAGTCAATTAGTAATTATCAGTTTGGAAAAGAGATGCCTTATGGGGTGGGGGGGAAGGGGTAATAATATAGATTTATAGAATCCTTCACGGCATGCAGGGGCTTGATGGATTTTCCTTTGTCTTTACTGGAAGATGCAATGGGAAATCAAATAAGGCCATCAAGAGTGGGTTTAAAACAAATAAGAGGACTCTACCAAGAATATTGTGGATGCTTATAGTTTACTTTGTGTGCAAGAAAGGACTGGTTAAGTTCAAAGGGAAAAATCATTGAGAGTTACTATGCACACAGGAACCACATCTAGCTCGGGAAGTCCCTGACTTTAAAAATGTGTGTTATAGGGAAGCATAATTTATGTTTGCTCTTATAATCTCTAGATAACCATATATGGCTGCTGTTGAAAACACGATACTGGCCTAGATGGACCTTTAATCTAACCTAGTATTCTATTTTTACTTTCTATTTCTTTTATTTAAAGGATAAAACATGAGGGATTACAAAGCTGTAGAACACAGCAAAACTCCTTCACACTAAGTCCCTATAAATTAATAAAAAAAAGTAGACCCTGCCCTTCAAAACTCCTGAATATTTGATATGTTGTCGAGAAGCTGCAGTTTGGAATGCTTGAAACAGTCCAAGAAAAAAGAAATATAACTACTCTGCATTCTTATAAACTCCCAGATTCAGGAGGCCGCTCTGCCTGGAGCACACGATTTAGGATGGTCTATGCATTTTACAGTTCACGGTAACGAGACTGAATGAGAAATAACTTCAGTAACCCAGAGTAACCTAGCGTTTGAAACATGGTGGTGCTGAAGTAGAAAAAAAGCACTTGGATGAAACTATCTAGGCACGGATGGAAGTACATAAAGGGACTTGTCAGAGCAAAGGTAAACATAAGGCCAAATTGCAGGCGTTTACTGAATTTAAGTGTTTCCAGGGTTAGATACTGTGAAAGAAAAAGCTTTCTGAATTCCTTCTTTCAACTTAGACCCCTAATTTCCACTTTTTTAACTGCGAAACTAGGCAATTTACATCTTGGTAGCAATCCCTTTATCACATATTAGTCCTCATGACATTAGTTAACTTTGTTTTTAAAGTAACCTTCTCACTCTGTCCATAGTGATCCAATCTTTTTTTCCATTTACGGTCCAGAGTTTTTGTCTGGCTATAGGACAATTTCCATTTAGCAACCACTCACTTTTTTCTTAGCTCTGATCTAATGCTTGGGAGAGTTTTGCCCCAACAGGGAGTGAAGAAGACAACAGAAAAAATATAGGGCTTAGCATGTAAAACGAAGTGACTGTAGTGACAATGGTTCACGGAAAGGTTAATAACCTTGCACATGTCTGTCCATTATCTGAAGGCTCCAAATCCCAATTACTCAAAATCCCTATGTGTCTTAAAAACCCAGTTTTAACCTGTTCAGGAGAAATGTGATTTGTAAATATAAATGCTGAAGCTTTAGCTATCTTATTAAAATGTTGGTCTGTGAGAGTCTTTCTTTGATTAATGGTTTTGAATATTAAGGGCATAATTCTGAAAGGTTGCGCATATATAACTCCTACTCATTCCCCAACATACACATCCATCTATTTTCAAATGAAACCATGTTCTTTTCCAAACAGTGAAAAAATAATGCAGTTAGGTGAATTTTCATAAAGGATATGCAACGAAGAGCTGCTGTTAAAAGAAGATAGTGTTCAGATATCTTTCATGTTTCCATTACTTGCCAGTCGATCCTGATTAACTTTTTTTTTTTTTTAATTGTGAATGGTATGGATGGACATGTAATAAACTGCTCATTCCCCTTAGAGTGTCTGCTTTTCCGAGAAACTCTTGAAATGCTTGTTGTCCAAGTCAGTTACTTTTTTTTCTTTTGTGTGTTAAGGCCAATATTTTGGGCACTGGGAAGGCACCAGGAGCATCCCCATGTTGCAGGCAGATATGTTTTTAAAGGTATATATTTTTTAATCTTTAACAGTTTACATCTTGGGAACCTTAGAAAAAGTTTATCTGCTAATGAGATCCTGCAGAAATTAGCTTTGGTATTTGGGCTGGAAACAGAACATTTTCTCTGTGAAAGTTTCTGCTGAAGCAGTCTCTTCCTGAATGAGGATTAAGTAAAGGTCAAAAGAAAATCTGGCCCATGGGATGGCAATATGGATAGAATTAAATGGAAGAGAGAGAGGCTTTATGGTATTTTTGTGTAACAGCTTTTCCTTCTTTCCTTTTTCATTCTCCAAGTATATCTGAGTTTTCATCTATTGTTAATCGTCATCTCTCAGCAAGGCTGTAATAGAATGCCAGAACCGTCTCTTTCTCTTTTCCACCCAAACTAGATACACAGTTTATAAAGCAAATGTGTTGATTTATTTTCTGTATGTGCCTTTAATCTATTGTTCTTTGAATGTTTATTAAACAATACTGTGTGGTTATCCACTCACACACTAACTATACTGGTATCATTTGATTTTTGCCTTTAAATTCTTTCTATGTACTTCCAATAATAATTTTTCACTCTGAAGTATGAACACCCCCCCAGACACAATTATTTGTCATAAATTTGTTAAAGCATTGAATGAATGAAAGTCCAGATAAAAGTGAAATGTATTTTTAGTATTTACTTTGATTTTGCAGGTAGTAAATGTACATTTTAATGAATGCAAAATAAGCGAAACATTTAAGCTAATGGCTGAATGAGAGAACTCTTTCCAGAGAATCTTTGGTCTAAAACTTTAAAATAATTAAATTAAATCACATTAAAGTAATCACATCAAATTAAATTCTACTGGATGGCTTACAGGATTATAGATCACATTTAGAAACTAATACTCTTTGTATCACATGTAAATAAAGATAATATTGGCTGTATACAAAGTCCTGGAGTGTGAATTATGGGTTTTTACTTGAAGTTTCAGCCCTGCTTTCAGCAGAATACCACGTATTACTGAATGCTGAAAAGGTTTCTTCAGGTGGGGTAGCTGAGGATTTTGCCAGAGTGGAGGTAAGTGTTACTGGCAGTTAACAATCTGATAGCGTTGACTCCTGTGCTACCCTAATTCTACAGCTTCTGAAGGGATGTTTCATGAGAGTAATCATCCAGTGAACAGGCATTTGAAGGAGCAAGGTTAGTACAGATTAGCCCCAAATGGGCCCTTTATACTTACTTCCACATCTGTAACTCGACTGCAGGCCAAAAAAAGCATTCCATAAAATCCAATTATTGTTAGCGGTGTACAAGGCAATGAAACAATTCAGACATTAGGAAGTATTAACTCTTACAGTCTAGAAGAAGGAGGACCAATTACTTTCCTGTGCTTGTTGGAAAGGTGTGTGGAGACAGAGGTTCTAGCTGGGAAAAAAGAGTTTTTAAGATGCCATGGTGTTAATTTTTAAAATGAATGTAAGCCAGTCTGCTGCCTTGTGATTACAGTTTTATATCCACAAGCTAACTGTTAGGGCAAATGTCAGTGTTAATGTGTCTAACTGAGCATTCAAAATTGTAAATGTAATTGGCACTTACAATTACTCGTGAGTGCAGAATTGTGCCAAAAAAACCTGGAGTTCTAAAACACCTATTTCAGAAAGTCATTTCTTTCATAAAATAAAATAAAATAAAATAAAATAAAATAAAATAAAATACAAGAGAGCACAAATCAGATCTGAACATAGAAGGCACTACGATGTGAGAGTGATACTTAAAGGTTCCTAACAGGTATTTTAATGGAATAATGTTTGACCATTGATGCTAGGCAGTAAGCGGTGCAATGGAAAAATGTCCAAATTTGAGGCAATTTAAAAGCTACAGTCTTGCCACATTTGAGATGAATAGTTATTTTTTTAAATAGGAGGAAGAACAGTCGTTATTTATCCTTCAAATGGCTAAGCTTTTTAAATATTGTCAACAGTTTTCCATATATTTTTTTGATACAAATGTAAATCTAACTGCTATTTCATTTACCTAATATCTTTCCTGGACATTTTCCTATATCCTCTATGGAAACCATGAGCAGGTGTTCTGCTAGATTTGTGAATTACTGAGTAGATATTGGTTGAATAAAAAGAAACTTTGCGAATTTATGCTTAATCTGATGAATCATATTAGTTAAAAAAAGAAAAATTAACAAATAAAAATGTTCCAATTTGTCACTTATAAATCAATGGCTTTGTGGTTTGGTTCAAAATAAAAATTCCGCTTCAAAATGACATTTGAAGAGTAAATGTCCCTATGTTTGTTTTTAAACAAATACTGAAAAAGAAAACCTAGCAAACTTCCAGACCCAAAAGAGCTACTTAGGTAAAATAAAGAGTCTGGCTGAATGCGAAATGCATGTTTGTTTATAGTCCTGAGGCTTCCCCAAGGGGCGTTAAGGCAAAGGCTCTCCAACTGGGGGCTGTGACTAGTTGAGGGTTCTGACCTTGAATGTGGTCACTGATCCCAGCATATAGTTTGGAGCAGAAATGTTTGAGAACTGCTGCAATAAGGGACTAAAAATCAGCAGAAATGATTTTGAAGGAAGTCACCTTTCTGAAAGAAGCTGGTCAGGAATCTCTGACAAAATGCTTTCTCTCAAAAAATGATAATTTGTCAAGACTAATATTTTTACTGGAATTGTATCTGGAGAAAAAAAAATCTGTCTGGAGTTTCTTGTCAAGGAAAACTCCAGAATAATCCAGCAGTTAGGCAGGATGTGGGAGACCTAGAATAAAATCCTTGCTTTAGTCTTTGTAGTTCAAAGGAGATTTAATTATTTATGTAAAGTGGGATGGTTCAGACAAAGGAATGAGAGTTGCTGAATTAAGACCAAGGACTGGAGCCTGGATTTCATACAAGGCAGTTTATTGACTATTTATGGGCGGAAGGAGTGGTGAGTCGGTTTTGGGGTAGATCAGGAATTTCTGAAATCTTTTCTTGCCCTTTTAAGAAGCAGATTCAAATCTTTTTTTTTTTTTTTTTTTTTAATCTGGCTGTGGTCCAGGATTAAGTGGAGCTATGCTGGGCTAAACATCTAAATCAGAGCTTACTTTATGGTATCACCAGAAGGAAACATTTTTACTATGTCCAAATAATGGGCTTTAGGTAGAGCAGGGTAGGTAGAAAGGAGGACTTTTTCAGGAAAAAGAGTACATCGGTCATTTACTTTAGAATTACTTTGCTTCACAGGTAACCAAACACTTCATGGGAAACAGTTAAAAATGCTTTTGTAAACTTACAGTTGGGCAAGGAATACATCTATTATTGCAGCCAGACAGAATTTGTTTTTGCCAATACTATTGCAACTTCTTTCTGCTCAAATAAATATTTCTCTGGTGAAAATAAATGATCTATTTTCACTATGGAAAGTTTATTTGCACAGGGTAGAAAGTAACATTTATTTGTACTTTGAAGGCCCCTGTGGGAATCTAAAAATATATTTCATATACTCTATTTATTATGCTTTCTTCTACCTGAAAGAAAAAATGAGAGAGAGAAGAAGGGCGTGAGAGAGAGAGAGAGAAACCTTAATATATTGAAATGTATGAAATATACATAAAAATGCTGAGAAGAACATTTAAAATATTAGCATGATTTCAGGTTGCTCTTAGAGAATTAAACAATAGCAGTGGGATGAGATGATAAATGACTCAGGAAAATCATGGGAGAGAAAATTTCAGATTCAGCAGCTACAGCTTGGTAAGTCCTGTAAATAAAAGTTCTTTTTCTGCAACCCCAGGGAAACGCCACAATTAATACAAGTGAAGAAGAGAAAATAATTAAACGTAGACCAAAGGAATCATGTAGTCAGTAGCAAATAAATTTAAATGTAAATATCCCTAGTGGTAAAATTTGCAAAGTAATAGAAAAATCAAATGTGGTTTATTTTCAGAAGGAATAACTTGCAAAATGATGATTAAATGTGTTTAGAGAAGATGACACCACAAGCCCTGCCAGGCAAGCCTCAAGGAACTCAAGGACAGGAGCAGTAAAAACAAATGCATATGTTGATAACCCACATTCAGGAGAAAGGTAGGGGGTACATTCTTCCATGCCACCAGACTGACCATAGCTGCATTCAGCTCACAGTGATCATCTTTTCTGGCTGAGCCTACAAGCTCGTCACAAAAGTGCCAAGTAAATAACTGCAACTTTAGATTCTCATTCAGCATAGAAAGCAGGCAGGTGTTTGATTGGAATTCTTCTGTCAATCCCTTCTGCTATGATAAATGAACTACAAGTGAAGTCAAAGTGCTGAAACATATCATTGTGTGTGAGAATTTACCCATTAAGAGGAAAATTTTGATTCAAAGAAAAGCAACTTAGCATGAAGGGGTCTGCATAGACAAGACAGGAATAAAAACTTTGTCTTCGACTTGATAGTCTTGGCTAAGGTGAAAATCTGAGGTGCTGAGAGACAAAAGCTTTACTAATATAGGCTCTTTTTCAACATTGTGTGTTGTTGATTTCTTGTGTGTTGGTCCTTTTATCACATTGCATCAGCCTGAGGAATGCTATTCAGGAGCCTGCCTGCTTTAACGCGTGCAATATGTCCTGCTTTGTTTGTACTGCAAGAGTTAGTACTAGCATAGTCAATAATCGCCACAACCAGAAGTACTTAATGTTCAACTTCCTTTATCATAAGATTTCTAGGGAGACATTTGCCAGAGCCAAATAAATGCTGCTTCATCATCTCACTTTTTTTTTTTCTTTTTTTTTTTTTTGTGGAAAAGGTCACTAACTATATAGGTTGTGGCTTTTCTCATGCTTGAGCAGGTACAAACAATACCATCCTACAGTTCTTGAGTGCCAGCACGGATTGTCTCAAGGCTTCTGTTATTTTTCCCTAGTTATAGGTGGTCTTACATGGGGTGGAAGGTGCTTGTTTACATTTGTTTTCTGGTGTGCTCCTAATTTTATTCACCTTAACATTGTTCCTTCTATGCTGGATGCAAGAAATAGCTACTCCATGAAGACTCTTGAAAGCCTATAGAGACACAGTATGTTCTGGTCTCCAGTACCTTGGGCTTGCGTGTGCGCTCTCTCTCTCTCTCTCTCTGTTTCTGTCTCTCTCTCTCTCTTTGCTAACAGCTTTCTTGTCCCCTGACTGAAATGATGTACTCCATATTATAACCTATAGAGTTAAGCTGCATGGGAGAGAAGTTATTTCTGTTGTTCACATTACAAAAATAGACAGGGTAACTGAGATGAAGAGGGTTTGTTTTTAAAGCTCACCCAGCACGGATTTAACAACAGGCTTCACAACTCAGCTTTCTGCATGCTGAAGATTAGCTGGTTGAAAGTGACTGAAAATTAGACTATCTAACACTTGATAAAGATAATTCCCCATGGAGAATAGATAAATACCTCTGAAGGATAAGAAAACTACTAACTTTGCTTTTATTCTCTTAGAATCCCTTAATGTCCAAAAAGAAATGTAATGACGTATTGAAGTCAAATTACCTGGAGAAACTGGAGAACAGCAGTGCCCACGTTAATGATAAGGGAGCTTCCAGAGACTACCAGATCCATGACACTGTTTTCTCTCCAGGTGGAGAATGACTTTTGTGTGGGAACCTAATGTTACTCAGTACAATTTTCTCTACAGAGCAGAAAATTCCTGTAAGAAACAGGTGGAATTTCAAGATTTCTGGAGTGAAATTTTTCTTTTGTGTGGCAGATTCAATAAAACTATGGCTCAAGAACTACCAAATAACAGTTGGAGAAACAACTGAATAGGAAGTGGGTTGGAGAGGAAAACAGGGGCAGATAGTAGTTACTAAAATATAGAAGTCAGATGTTTCTGGAATAATGATGGAAATTACTGCAGAGATATCAAAGAATAAAAGAATTGTATATATCTCTATTGTTAAAGAATGATTTAGAAATAATGTAGTCAGTTTTGCCTTGAAAAATAAAGGTAAACAAGACCTACTACAGCACACTAAATAGTTTTGAGAGGTTAAAATATAAAATACTATATCCTGTAATGGTGTATGTGAATCTGAGGTCTATGACTTTATTTCCAACATTGGCATATCTAGTCACAAATATTTAGTCTCACTGCCACCAAAATATGTACATGTATACATACACACAAGCATACATACATGTATATTCTTCCTCTAACAGCCTGTGTGCCCTCCAGAATGAGTTTCATTGAATAGCTTGCTTGCTTTCTTGCTTTCTTTTTCTTTCTTTCTCTCTCTCTCTCTTTCTCTCTCTCTCTCTCTCCCTTTTGAAAGCAGTCCCTGTAGTGTACATGCCATTAAAAGTACTGGAAGCTGGATAATATGGGTTTGTATAGTTTTAGAAAGTCTTGTGAAAATTAAAATTCTGCTGCATTCATGCCTTCATCATTTACTTCCTATTGTTTTGAAACCAGAACAGATGCAGGATGTGCTGTATATGCTCATATGCACAAAGATAAGTATTTCTGTCAATCAAAGCAGTGATGTGGACCAGAAAAAGAGGTGATAAGCACTTTAGCAGATCCCTACTGACAAAACAAGCCTGACCATGTTTGTTTTTTCATCTACTAAACTTGACACTGAGAAAGTCTTTATATCAGAGCACTCTGATTTTTCTCATTACTAATGTGAAATGACATATTGTAGCAGATTACATTGATTTATGACAATTTGCTGTATAGGAATAGCTTTTCCTCAGTGCCTTTAGGTCTTAGTGTGTAAGCAATATCTGGATCTTTAGGGATTCCCTCTCAAAAGTTGATCTGAAGACATCAACACCCAAGCCATTTTTCCATGAATGAAATGGGGAATTTTCATACTGTTTAAGGTTGGGGGTAGGCAAAGAAACTATTTGGCACAGACTTTGTTCAGGGAGTGGGGAGAGGTAAGCATCTGCTGCAGGCTTATCTATCAGGGTCATGGAATGACGGTCTTCTTCCTTCTACTCACCATACAAGGATCTCTCTTTCCTAACTTTGGTATACGATAGGTGCCTCAAGTGAGATACTTCCCATGGAAAACAAATAAGTGAAGGAATTTTTTTCATGAGTAAATCAAAGCCTCGTTAGCAACTGGCACGCTGGCTCTGTGAAGCAGTCTCTTTTTCGACTCCTCTTCTTATACACGTTATTGGTACTTGACTTTTTTCTCCTCACTTTCGTGTTGCTTTCTCTTGCTTTTGTGCTTCTGATGTTCAGACAGGCTTCTATCAAGCCTAGTCTTGTCTGCAAGCTAAGCAAGTTCAGGCTTGGCTAGTACTTGGGTGGGAGATTGAGCCAAAATACAGTCTGTTATGCAGTGGTGCATGCGTCACTTGTCCCATGTCCTGGAAAAGTTTCCTCTAAACAATGAATTCCTCAGGCTCTGAATCTGAGATCAGTGCCCAATGTAATCACTCCATACAGCATGGCTGAGGTTATGGTTTTCCAGGCATGCTTGCTGGCAGCAGGCCTGGTTTAAAACACCAATTCTGTACCCTGACTGCTCATTCTCATTCTTGGGCTGCCCTCTCACTTATGCAAATACAGCTTATTTAAATGGAATTTAAAGGTTATGCTCTGGGCAGAGGCTTCCATTATTTCAGCTACTGTAAGCAACACTACATGTTTAACTGTTTTTGCTACTTAGGCAGTATGAAGGACAGCTGATACGCCTTCAGGTTCAGAGAGATCTACAGTTGTGCACAGGCTGCCTAAGAGAGGCTTGCTGACCCAGCTACCAGTTCTCCCAACATAACAATAATTTGGCATGTATTTTACTGGAAACCCATTATGGGCTATCTCCAAGAACCTGCACACAAGGTTTTGTCTGGTACATAGCAGTTTCCTAATATATAAGGACAGAAATCCCTTTACACCAACAGAATAAAAAAAATGGTCAGATAAAGAGATGTGGCTATTCTACAGAGTAAAAGTTAGGAAGGAAGGATAAAACTCATTTCTTAACACTCCCTTGCTTTAGCTGTCACTGTGGAAAGGACTGGTTCCTCTTATTGAATGATATAGTCATAAAAGGTGATCAGAAACGTATCTTTGCTATGGCAGTTGATGGGCCTGGCTGATGCCACATATTCTCCTCATGTGATGTCAACCATGTTGGAGACCAGATTATTCTGAGCTAAGCAATACCACACTGATGTGCATGGAACAACTTATGTTCCCTTGATTTCTTTTTAAAAGTGTGTGTGTGTGTGTGTGTGTGTGTGTGTTTCCTTGGTTAAACTTGGTTGAAACTCTGGTAATGTCTTCTCTCACATATCGTGGATAACGACAGTTTCATCATTTTCCAAGCAATGATGTTTTCAGCACTTTGAGAGATAGAAAATGTCCTTTGTCTTCCACCTTTTTGTTTATTCTTTGTTTCACCAGGGTTATCGGAGGTGTGAACAAGTTACCCTTCTGCCTCCCACTGCATTGCTTGTAAGTGCATGTTTCTTTCATGTTTAACAAACTGTTAGATGTGGTGTTAGTCTTCATAATCCATGCTGTGTTCTCAAGAAAGTCATTGCTATTTGCTTTATCTATTTAGGAAGGTGATTAATGAGTGTGACATTTACCCTGATTGTTATGCTCTTTAAAGATCTTCTTAATAATGAACTTCATTTTTGGAGACGCCAGCTGGAACTGGCAGTATTAGGGAACAAATTAAGCAGACTCCAGTTTTCCTGAGAGGATTTGAAATCACAGATTCCTATAACCACTGATATCATCAATGCACCAAAGGAGCTGGAAACATGCTTTGAAGCACACTAATTCTCGGAGTGCTGAGAGTTATATGACTAAATTTTTGAGGTCATTGAAGATGCTAATGTTCTGCCTCAAATTAAAGTCAAATTGTTTGAAACATTCCAGGAAGCCATTGCTGGAGCAGCTTCAAAGCTTGAAATGTGGCTGAAGTTAGTCAGCCAGGATGTGTATCTCTGAAGAAAACAGACTCATCCACCCTGCAAAGATACCTCGTGCATCACTTAAACAGCATGTACTAGCTAGGAAGAGTTTTCTCCAGAGGAGCATAGCAGTAAATACTGTGGTGCTGTTCTCAAGCCACTTTGTCATACGAAGTCACTAAAACCTACGAGAATTTTTCTTCTGAAACTGGAAGCTGGAATATGCCAGAATTAGCATTGTTAATGCTCTCAGTTAATACTGCAAAGTACAAATGTAGTTTTAGCAAGCCAAATAGTATATTTCAAAAAATGTTGTGTCTTGAAGAATTCAGTCTTCAGAAGTTTCACTTTTGAAAAAGTATGTCCTGATTTCCACATAGTAGGAGCATTATAGAAGCTAAGAGAGAATTGGGTGCTCCTCCTGTCCATCTTTGTTTCATGGCCATCTCCACTACATACACACGTGGAAGTGAGGTTAAGTCTGGGGCAGCTTCTAAATCCCTGGTTCAGTAATACAGTAAATCTACCTTTGGGACAACAAATACAGGATCAAACATGCACAATTCAAAATGCTAACACAGTATAAACTCTTTCTGCCAGGTCTATTTATTTATTTTTTTAAATTTTGATAAATCAGCTTTTATGTCAGAGTAGTATTATCTGTCTATTCAACTTCATTGTGGATGAAATATTTGCTCTCCCAAGGCCAGAATACCCTCTGGTTAGTTCTATGAAAATGTAGCCTAGCATGACAATTAAATTTGTACTTTGAGGTGCACAGTTCTATTATGCGAAAATATAGATCCAGCTAGGATGCATTAAGGGTATAAAGCTCTTCACACCCTATGCTAGTAAAATTTCTTTCTGTGCTCAAAGCTTAAGTAAGTGAGTCTTAATAAAAAAAAACAAAGAGAGTTATAGTATGTTAACAGCAATAGTTACGTATTAGCTCATTCCATTTGTCCCTATAGTTGGCTATTAGTGGCATGTTTTCTTTCATTGGCTTGGCTACAGGCTGATATATGCAAAATATTGTCACAGCATTTTCACCACGATAGTTCACAGAAGTGCTTTTAAGTTAAAATTGGTATATAAAAGTAAATGGTGAGAATGGACGGAGATGTTCCATCTCTCTTGATATTCGTGTTTTATCAGGCAAAACTCCACTGAAATCAGTTTATTCACATAGATGTAAATGAAAGATGTCAGACTGTAGTAGAATATATACTCATATTGCTGAGCCATGACTGTAGGTGCTGGGATACTTAGTCTGATGCCAGAGATTCATTCTGTATTAGTGGAGCATTGCAAAAGAGATTGGTTGGAGCCTGCCTCTGAAATTCGTTAAATATTCCACTGAATAAATCCCTTCAAATATCAATAGCAGTTTTAAAATGTCAGCCTTTGGTTTGGTCTGTTTTCATGTTTCAAAATTAATAAACTGAGGTTCCCAAAGATGTTATATATATGTAAGCCGCTTCCAAGCAATGTGTTACCTAGCTCACAAAATGAGAGCGAAAATGGACTTACCTAAAGCAAACAGACATGCACAAAATAGCATTAGCAGGAAGGAAAGAAACTGAATTTATTTCATTTTTAATAATTGAAGCTATTTTCTCAACAGTGCTTGTGTATTACTAAGGGCATAGAAGCTCTTTCAAACTATGTAGCTGATGCAGAGCAGGGAGCTACTAACAATTTGTTGCTGATGATATTTGTCAAAAAAGTTTGCAATAACCTTGAATATACTTTACTGACCGCAACTAAAATAATAAGACATTTTATGCATAGAAGACCTACTTTCAAAGTGGTTTAGATGTTAAAAAATTGCTGTACATTTTATGCTGTATATTAGCCATGACCTGATTATTTACAGACTCTTTTCTATTGAAAACCAGCAAAAGGTTTGCTGTTTAAACCAGCCATATGATAAAGTATCAGTCTTTGGCAAAAAATTGTTATCAATCATGTTAACATTTCTACTTCTAGATTCAAAAATTCCTGAGTTTTTGAAGAACCAAAATCTGAATGAAGTTCTGGTTCTGAATGTTTTGGAAAAAAAATCTCTATCAAACTAATGCTCTTGATTGGATTTTTTTGCATGTTTTAAAAATGAATTTTATGAATGATGTTGGCCATTCTTATGAATTTTATGACTTTATTTTATGAATGATGTTTAATATATGGTGTTTGCCATTTGGAAAAAGAAAGGTCTAATGAGAAGTTTTATGTATATTTTCTAAATAGACTGTTTAATTTTTAAGGCAAATGAAGTTCATAACTACAAATGCTCTAATGACCACTTTCTCCAAAATATTTCCTACGACCTCCTTATTCTGGGTTTTCTTCTTATGTGTTTCTCTTTCCCCTTGTTCTCCATAATCACTTTTTTTATCTTCCTCATCTGCCCATGTGAATAAGTTCTTCATGAAGGATTTACTGCAAAAGGATTCTACCTTCATTTACCTTTCTCCTGTGGTCATTTGGGCAGTATCTGATCTTCCTCGACATAAGGAAGTTGTATTTTTTATTAGGGGTGAGGAAAAGTGGAAAACCTGGTTTATAAGAATTTTCGGTGTTAATATTTCAGCTGTTTTCATTACTTAAATCAAAAAGAATCAACTGGGATTGTTAAAATATGCTTAAACATCTGTCAGGAGCAGATGATATCATTTTTTCTCCATTTTGTTTCTATTATCTCTTCCTACTAACAGGCAGTAAAACTGACAGACTGAGTTTTTGTTGTAAACCAACAAATGACTATATTTGAATATAGATCTTATTTTCCAAGCATTTAGTATACATGAATGAGCATTTGTAATTGTCTTAAGTGTGATTCCACAGAGATGTTTATTCTATTTACCTTATATGTCATCATAGAAATAAAAAGAAAGATGAGACAAAGAGAAACATAGAAATAGGGAGAGTATAACTTTGGAGTATCTGTGGAATCCCCATCACAGTGATAAATATCAGCTTCATGTGTTTCAACTTGCAAGACTAATAGTTTTTAATGTGGTTAAAAGCATAGATTAGTAACTAAAACATTTAAAAAAACGTGCAGTGAAGGCTCTAGACATGTGTAAAAAAACAGCCAGTGCAAATGGATATAACAGAGGCTGCTTTTTAATACTGTGGCTTTTTCTGTTTCAGTTCAGGGTTTTTCTCAGCAGAGGATCTTTTTTCCTTATTCTATCTGCTCTTTCACTCTTATGTTGGTTTTAAGGCAGAGGATTATAAAAGAGTCTCAAATTGTCGTATGGCTGAAAAGTGACCAAATGCATTTGGAGAAGAAGTAAGCTGCACACAAGAGCCATATTCATCAAGGAATGTTTATTATTCAGTAAAAGAAGATGTTTTCCTCTATTGCTACACCCACTCACTCTTAAGAAGAGGTGCTGCTTTCAAGTTTCCTCTGGAATATCATGGGGATGTATTAGGGGCAGTTCTATTTTAGACTGTTTAATTTGCCAGCTGTAAAATCATCTTAGCAGTGCAAAGCACCCTGAATTTTTCCCTGATTAGGGACAATGGAGTTTGTTTAATAAATACTATTACGGAGACACTACCTAAATCTATTGAACTGCTTAAGCTTGAAGAGATGAGCAAACAGGATCTTCCCATAATATAATTGTTTTGCTAGAGCTAATTATTTTATCCATAGATCATTGTGGAGAAACTGTTTCTTAATTGAGATTTTGATCACTAGTTTCACCTAAAAATCGGTGTTCTTGGTTGCTCAGATCTATGTCAGTGTTGTCATCACACTATATACTGGATAAAGTGCCAAGAAAAGAAAGATCTGCAAAAGCCTTTGCATTTTCTAGTCATAAAAATCAGATCCTGCCTCAAACCAACACTTTCAGGTAGATTTTAAGTGGATGAAACCATGGTCTTCCTTCAAAAGAAAAGCAATCCAAGGCCATGAAGTCTGTGACCATCAACAACTTTTGGTCCTGCCTAAGCTAATGTTTTCAGGAGTATTCAGGACTAACTGAAGGTGCTTTCTTATTTGCAAACAGCTGTTTAATCGTTTGAAAGTCCCTTCAATGAAGCAATCTTTAGCAGAAGTTACTCTCCCTATAAAAAAGTTCCTAAGTATGAAATGATAAGATTCAGGGTAAGTTCTGTGCCTACTGAGGATGCAGGATACTTCTACATCTCATTTATGATATCAAATGGAAATATATGAAGATGCTTGGATTTCCTGGGAAAAATAGATCTAATTAGACCAAAGAAAAGCCTTTCTCAGCATTCTCACATGTCTGAATGACAAAAACATTCCTTCTGGAGTCTTAGAAAGGAGTATTTTTTAAGTGGAAATAATACTGCCTTGAGCTAGTGATTTTTTTCCCTCTCTTAAGGCTGCATCCAGTACAGGTATGATCAGCCATTCCTTAGTTATGCTCTTGATTACAAAATAATTGGTAGCTTTCTAAAATCACTTGTTTTAGCCACAGTGCATTGATGAAAAGTCAAACAGAACTTTTTGGGCATGTAGTGGGTTGACACTGGAAGAGTTCTGCAGCAAGGAGATTTTTTGGTGGGAAGTTGTAAGTTTTCAAAAAAAAAATAAAAAAGAAGAAGTTTGGTAAGCAGTGGAGCTGATGTAATGAAGCCTGTTGTGTTGAATTTGGCTGGAAATTACAGGACAGTTATCACCTCGGGATGGGCAGATAAACAGCTGAGTAGACAGAGCCAGCATGATTTCAGAAGTCTCACTTTAAACAGAACTGATCTGAAAAAACTATCAAAACGCACAGGGCTGGTACTCCTATCGGCATCTGCAATTTTCAGAAATGCTTAGCATTTTTCAGATTATCTGTGACATTGGATTCCCAGAAATGTCTATTTTATTTTCATTGCACTTCTAGTGCTTTTAAAAACATCATGGTAGCCAATAGGGTTTTTTCTTTTAGGTCCTGGCATTCCTTGGTAGGTCAGGTGCACGTGAAGGTGTATATTCTGCAGTGCCTAGGAGCGGGCAGGAGCAGCGTGTCTCTGAGGGGAGTAGATTCTTGTAGACTGCAGTAATGTGTCTGCCCGAGAGAACGGATTTGGCAGACAGTGTGGAAGGACATTTCACAATGTGCATGCAAAATGGGTAGATCTAACTGTATAGGCACTTCAAAAGTGCTCTTTTAAAAACAGTGCTATTCTATTTGTTTATTAGAAAAGTGAACATTTATAGCTGAAGATTTAAGGTGGGGTTGGGTTTCTACTTTTTGTAATTACCATTTGAATACAGAAGGGCTATTAGTTTCTCTGAGTTCTGCCGTGTAAGCACTGGCTGCGCTCTGACAAGTATAACCCCTTAAGAGTTTGATATTGAAATCAGGGGATTTAGTCTCTTGAATTAGCAATTTATATTCCATGTGGCTGCTACAGTGGTTGCTGCATTTAAATTATTTATGCAAAGAAAGAGCACTGTTCTGTTCTTTATTACAAATTACACCAACTGCATGCTCAACAAGGGTAAAGTTTTCCCTCTGAAATTCTGCTTCGTTTTCAAGACCATATTTTTATCTTGTCACTGACTGCTTACTGTGATGAAGATGAATTGAGATCACACGGCACTGCACCTTTCATTGACTCTTGAAACAGTATCAGTTTTGTGCAGAGACAGGAGACTCTACCAGCAGTGAACAATTCCCCTTCAGTTAGTCATTAGCACTTCTTGTAGACCATAGTACCAAATTCTTCAGGGAATGAAACCAAGTTTAGAGCATTATGTGTGCCTGGCAATGCAAATCTGCTCTTAAGCTAAAGAGTAGTTCAGTTAAGGAATCCTTGTAGTTTCCTCTGAAAAAGAAAGAAAAAAACATCACCACTGACAATTCTTCAAAAACAAGCTGAATAGAAGTAATGCTTATCTAAGTAAGCAAATAACAAACAGACTCTCAATTTTCCAGAATGGTTACTCAGTTTGGCATGCCAGATTTTTCAAGCAGAGAGAATTTGGTGTCATCTGTAAATCACACACACAATTTTATACATATCCATTTAAAATTCTATTTATTTCTAAAAGCATTAAGCACAATTCTTCCCGAATAAATGCCATCAACTGTGTTTATACATAAGAACAGAGTTTCTCCCACAAAAGTATAGTTTCCTTATATGCTTTCCCACATCGTGTATTTTAGGCAGATCAGTTAGTAATATATATGTATATGATTTGCTTTATTTTTAGACAAATTTTTAGATCAAATTTGAATAAAATGTTGACATTCATGATTGATTTGATTTTTCATGTTTGATTTGACATAAAATTAGCTTTTAAATCTAACTAGTTCAAAATCAGCTCTAAAATTTGCACAGGAGTCTCTTCCTACATGGAGTGTGTTCTGGGATAGAAGCATAATAAGAATAAGAATATATGTTTCTGGCCAGCCCTTCACTGCCAAATCGCTCTGCTCTTGTCTAGTGCTCTTCAGCTATGTCAGTGGCAAGAGAGATCAGAGAGTCCACAAAAATCTGACAGAATAGTAATAATAGGGGACTTTGGCTGTGCATTTGTAAAACGCACACATGTACAGTGTTTGTAAAAACAATTTCTTGTCACTTCAAGTGACTATTTCTTAGAACTGGTGGTTCCAGAGAATGGCAAGAGAGACTATTCTTGCTTAGTCTGAAGTAACTCACCAGAAAGCTCATTTGTTCAAGTCATAGCAATAGCTGAACCCCTTAATGAAGTTTAACATTTAAAGAGCAGGTAGTGACACAAACAAAAAGTAGGTTATAAAAAGAGACTTCAGTTAAAGGAGTAGGTTAGTAAAAACATACAACCCCCAATTTTATAAGTAAATGAAGTAAAGTCTTTAAAAGTTTGGATGTTGTAAAGAAAAATAACAACAGTGTCTGGAGGCACATCGATAGCATGAATCGAGGCCCTTGCAACTGTAGTCTTGTCAAGGCAGTGCTTTGCCCAAGGTGAGACTCGGGACTTACTGGCTTAGATGTAGTGTGTCACCAGCGTAATTGTACTGCTTCTAGAAACGGGCCAGTGTGTCAGCTGTGTTGTCATACCACCCTGTTCAAGCTCAAGGTGAACTCAAGGTTTTTGGCATAAGCACAATTTTAGCAGTTTAGATAGGCCATGAGAAGATATGCATAGCATTGAACAGAAAGGGTGTGGGAGAGAAATTAGAAAGTGAGGGTTTTTTACCTTTGAAAGTAGGAAAATAAGATGGGATGTGACAAAGTGTATAGACGTTTGACTTCCATTTGAAGCCAACAGCAAAGTATCAATGATTAGGTTGAGATTTAATGAGGGGAATGGATCCTGACATCACGTGATAACATTTCTTACACTTTTGCAGTCTTCTGCAAAAGCAACCATGAGAGGTCTGACATGAGGTTAGTAGGACCATATACCTAGTAAAGCAATTCCTGTGTTCCTATATCAATATTCTCTCTAAATATGAAAACCTCTGTGTGGCATAAAGATAGTATTACTGGATGTAGGCCACTTACTGATGGCTTTTGGTGTAGGGGATTTGCCAGGGAAGAAGGGAAAGGAGCCCAAAATGTTCTGTGCTCTGAAGCTCTTGAGCCAACAAAGTCCCAAGGGGACTATTCTGGCCAGTGCAAGGAAGAATAGGCCAAATTAGATGCAACTTAGGAGGAAAACAGCTTCCAGAAATAGTCAAGATGCAAGACAAAATTTTGTTTTTGTTTTTTTTGTGCTCTTTAATGGAATTTTGGAGAACTAGCCAAGAAAAACGGAAATGTTGCCAAGATGTGACAGAGCCAAAGAGGAAGCTGAAGCTTAGGCAAATCTCTTGTGAGACTTTTTATGTTACTGACCTTAGAGGGAAGCCTGGCCAGGGGAAGCCGGTAGGAGAGCTGTCATTGATTTCCTCGGGGCCAGGCTTGCATAACTTGTCCTCTTCTAAACAAGTTTTATAAATATGCATGCCAAACTGTGTCCTTGGGCACAGGGACAAAAACTACTTTTAACATGACTTGAATTCACGTCTTTACAGGTGAAAGGTTAGACCACTAATAGCTGGTGCCAAAGAGTACCTTCCACTCCCCCCAAGGATATAACAAGATATAACTATATAATCAGTGCCTTCATTCATTTGTTTTAAGAGCGTTCATATGCATATAATAATACAATTTTAAGTGACGAATGAGCCATCTTCTCTGCAAAATGGGGTGCAAAGAATTCATTCCCACAGTATGTGGTATAGTCTTGCAGTTTGTGCACGAGGGGAAGTTAATGTTTGTTTGTTTGTGCGTATACTCCTCCACAATTGAGAGAGATAGATACTTCATTATGTTTTCACATCCAGTCTCTTTTCAGAAAGAAAAAACAAGCCTTAATGATGGTTCTTTTCTTAAGGCCAGATTTCCACCTCCTTATTCACCCATGCAGTCAGCTACTGATATGAGCAGTATCAGTGAACACAACAGGATTTCATTATGCAAATTATGCTTGTTATACTCCATTTTAGAGAATTTGAGGTGTAGCTGCTGGAGTTCTGCTTGGTGCCAGTGAAACTCTTCTAGCATCCACTGTGACAGCATTGCTAATTCTGCTCCCGTATATTGAATCATTGTCATCTGAATAACGAGGACAGCCACACCTATATTTAATTTTAAATAAGAACAGAAGAGTAATTTTAATACCACTGTGGTTTATGAAATCTGTGTTTTTTGTTCAATTTTGGATTATGGATTTTTTCAGTTATGAAAAGAAAAAGGATAGTATAGTACTAATCCATATGAGAGATTAATATGTAATATTGTTTTGTTTCAGTGATGTTATTGCTTCAAAGTAAATCTCTTAGTTTATTTTAATAATTCATTCACCTCACTTGACCTCCAGTTTTCTCAGTGCGTTTTTATTTACTTAATGTACTATTGCAACCTAGTATGTGGAAAATATTTAAATTAATTTTTTAAATTATTTATTATAATCTTTGCATGTAGG
The DNA here is from genome assembly GCF_036370855.1 of Dromaius novaehollandiae. Taxonomy (NCBI): domain Eukaryota; kingdom Metazoa; phylum Chordata; class Aves; order Casuariiformes; family Dromaiidae; genus Dromaius; species Dromaius novaehollandiae. The sequence goes on from NC_088098.1 coordinate 42,269,566, forward strand.
TCAGATTAACAAAGAGGAGACACCAAATATCATATTAAGGGAACAAGCACAGTGAAAAGATATTCACCATCCAGCATAATTATGGTTTAATACAATTGTTTTGGTAGTAAGAATATGTAACTACATAACAGAACAGCCTTTATTGTTTATTGTCTCAGAAATGTATATGACTGGAAATGCTTATCCAAATCAGTATCTGCTTTATGCTTTATTGAATTTTATGCTTCTAGTAACACTTATTTAAAACAGGAAATCCTTTTTAGTTATAAAAATATATTCAGCAATAAAAAAATTGGTAGGATTTATTTAAATATAATTGTATGACAATTTTTTTCAGGTATAACATCTTTTCAATGCAACCATTTGATTTCGTTGTTGTTTGTTTCAACACTTGAGGAAGAACATATTCCTAACAGAGACAGAAGTGGGATAGCTGATCACAGATGTGCGTGCAAGAACGTCTGGAGGTCTAATTCAGATTATGTCAGTGATTCTATTTGCTTGGCGTTTTACTTCAAATTTGCCATTTGTACAATGGTGATACTTCCTATGTCTTACGGGAGTTGTGAAACTTCATTAGAGCTTGTCTACATAAGAAATTGCGTGTTCCTGAATAATTCCAGGTGAGAACACATTTACAAAGTAGATTGTCATAAAAGTGAAATCAGTTTCAAAGTGGAATAGTTAATGTATTTAAAAAATATTCTTCCTAATCCAAATGAATTTTTAACTGTGGGCTGGCACATTCATTCATTAGGGTTATTCTAAAGTGCTGAAAATCACTACGGTGGGGATTCAGGAAATCACAGAAGTCCATCTTATTCCAGTCTGTTCAAAGTACCACATATGGAACTGTTTAAAAATGCCAAGCTGGTGCCTACAGAACATCCTAAAAGTACATACATAACTGTTGTTTAAGTAGTGGTGTTCTGCTGAAAAAGGATTTGTGTATTTGACAGGCGCTATTATTCAATTTCTAACAAAGAAGCCTTATGACAACTTTAAAAGAAATCTTGTCATGTTAATGAATATTCCTGTGACATTATCTTAGCAACTTTAAAACAATTCTCTAGCAGCATTATGTTTTGGTGCAGTATTTGATGGGAAAACAACTTCTTGTCAAGTCTGTGGAGAGAGTCTTCAGAAAAATTCAAATGCTGCCAGCAGTTATACTGCAGTAAGGTCACTGACGTTGTAAGAAGTGGTTTATTTGCAGTCAAATTCCTATAAAACTTTAAAAACAAAGCCCTTTCCTAAAGAGGCTGTTGCAGTCTCTGTTATTTCAAGGTACCGCCACCCTGCCATTACTGCACATGTGACACTGCACGGGCCTGAATGAGACAGTTACACAACTCTGCGCAAATGATGTCTTGTCAGAAAAGTATTAAATCAGTGTGGGCTATGCTTGCAGCTGAATAAAAAGGATTTTGAATGCCATCTATACTGCATTAAAGAATAAGATCGATCCAACGAGGTGCAATGTGTATATCACTGCATGTACAAAACTTCATGACTATTCAACAGTCTTGGCCTCCCAGCTCTCTATTCTTAATGTGCGACGATGTAGGTTAGAGGCTCCTTGGTCCCAGGGGGCTTCTCTGCATGAAAGTTACTGTGGATTTGACTAGTATGAATTTAAAACACAACAGCTATTCCAAAGTAGTCATGTTCATATGTATGTGGGGCCTCTGAAATTAAAGCCTTGCCCAGTTTACTTTAATCTTATTGAGATATGTAAGAAAACAAAGTCTTAATTCAGAGTAATTGCACAGAGGCATCTATTTAAATTACACCTAAGTGAAAGATAGAGGTAGCGGATGCAGGATCAGCGATTTTCTGATAGCTAGTCTTGGCTTTCCTGAAAGGAAATCACTGTCACTTCTAAGCTCCTGACTCCCCCATTTTTCCTCACTGGCACAAAACTTTATTTCACAGAGTTTCAATGTAAGCACCTACCCAGTGTCACTTGGCACACAGTGGCAAATTGAATTAGAAATGATCTTGTTACCTTCCATATCTTCTTTTGAAGATTTTAGCAGCCCAGCCTTCCCAGCTATGGCTTTTGGAGGTGACACTGTTCTGCCCGCCGTGCCTACCAGGCCATCAGCAGCTTTGCCCAGGGTGCCTGCAGCTGCAGGCAGGGAGGCAGTGCGCTGTGACGTGCGCCCAGCATTGTGGTCCCTGGGCTGCCCCGCCGCCAGACGTGGCTGGAGTGCACTGGGGCTGCTCTCCAGCTCCCACATGGGGATCCCTGGCTTTGGAAGCCAGAACACCCATGGGAAAATGGTGAGCGCTTGGGTTTCGCCTTGATTTGTGGAAGGCTGGGACACACACACAGTATGACCAGCTGGAAAGTGCTCTTGGACCTTGTAAAGGCAGACTAAAACCACAGGCCCTGTTTGAGGTCAGTCGTACTTGTGCTCCAAAAGCACTGAGGGTTTTGTGAAAACCTCTCAAATTCTTTTTCTTCCAATGTGTGGGACAGTCCACTATGGGCCAGGTCTTACCGTTGGCTGTCCCTGCCCACCACGTCATGGGGTAGGAAGGCTGCAGGGGTGTGTAGGGAGGGTTGCACGCCAGAAGGCTCCTAGGAGTGCCTGACGTAGTGAAGAGCACAGCTTTTTGATGCCTGTGCAGCGTCATGACCTTCCTCCCAGGTGCAGTCCACAGGCCATGTGCAAGTAAATGGCATTTTGAACAGGGCAAAAGAAAGAGCAAAGAGCCTTGCTGCCCAGTTTGTGAGCTGCAGGTACTGCAGCAGGGTGCATGGGGCCAAGACCAAATTAATACATGAGACACAAGGTGAGAGACTTCACACAACTGTGATTGCCTGGAACCTGATCCCCATGTTACTGGAAGGGTAGGGAAAGGAGCAAATACACCTTGTGTCCTAGTATCAAATTTCTTCCCTAGTGAATAAACAGGCAAAATAGGACCACTATGCTTTTTTGGGGTGTGTTCTTTATAGTTTCTTCCCTTTTATAGGTCCTGTTCTAGTGGATTTTTGTATCTGAATTTTTGGATTCCCTGACAGAAATAGGCTCTGCAGCTTTAATTTTAAGTGAAGAGCCAGGGGAGAATATAGGTTTAGCCAGCCATAACATCTTTAAGGCTATAGGAGGAGGTTTTAAAGGACTTTGAGCCAAAAAGAAGATTCCGTGGGTGACAGCTGAGTTAGGAGCTCAAAGCACCTTTGATTAGGGGTTGCTGTGGAGTGACAGACTGAACTTGAAGGAAATTTGTAGCAATGAAACATACAGGAAATTCCATCTGACTGCATAAGCATGTTCTTCAAAAAAGGCTCAGAACTGCACTTAATTTTAAGTGGCTTAAATAAGTCTGTGAATAAGCCTGTCTATGGAATGAGGAACTTCAACAAGAATTGGGAAAGGGGGCAAGGATTATTGGGTGGGCTGCTGAGAGAGAAAAGTGGGGACACATGGCAGGGTGAAGCATTCTCAGCGCTGGAATTTGTGGTAGGGTGGGCATTAGGAGCAGTAAGGGCATGATGATCTTTGCAGTGGAGGCGTGAGAGCTGTAGTGCTTGAAAACACAGTGGGAGTATTGGGGGATATTTTCCCAAAGAGTTGGTCTAAACTGCTCAAGTAGGGATTCCTGAGTTATCCCTGGGGAGAAAAGTGGGAGTGTCTTGGATTATTTCAGAGTTGGAAACCAGGAACAGTGGATGTGTGAGGGAACTCCCGGGAAACAATTGGGGGATAGGCGATAGAGAGGAATTCCCAAGTTTTCACACAAGGAGAAGGTCCCAAAGACCTTCAGGTTCCCTCTCTCCTGCCCTACCAGACTTCTCTTTATACTACTGCTACAAAGAAGTAGTGAGGAGCTCTAAAATCTGGAAGGAATGTTTAAGTGTGGGGAGATACAGAAAGCTTGGGGTTAAGATCTTCTGTAGGAGGGTTCTGGGATTTAGAAGGCTTATGGGTTGCCCTTCCCTCACTAGGAATCCATAAGGATTTTAACTGTGTGTGGACAGAAAAGTGGGACTGCTGCCCACCACCCATTCCTCTTTCTAAGCTCTCTGAAGCACGAGAGCCTCAAACTGTTTGGCAGAAAACTTGTTTTCCTAACAGGCTCTGATTTATAGCTTGAAAAGTAATCAGGTGAAATACAAACCAAACATCCTCCAACATCCTACTGTTTCCCTAGGTCAGTATTTAAACAAGGAAAGCCTTGAAACTTCACAGTTCTGCTTAGATCTGTAATTTGCGTGCCTTAAGCCTCATGTCTCTTGGACTCCAAGGCGCAGAGGTCAAATTGGACTCTCCAGACCTCCTGCTGCTGAATCTGCATACTGTAGTGCTGCCTCAGAGGAAGTCACTGCATTTGTTAATGCTGGTTTGAGATTAGCTATTCAGCAATTCAGCAAGTGGGCTGTGCTGTAAATGTGTTCAACATCCTTTGGTCTATGCTTTAGAGAAATGAGATGAACAGGACTTAAGTATACAGCCCTTCATTCCAGATATATTTATTGGACTCCACCTTGATATTTTAAATACCAACACACAGACCACAGAAGTGATTGCCCCTCTGCCCCACAGCCACCCCACATGCACATACCACCTCCACTACTAAGATACTAGCAGGGCAGAATCCCAGTCAGGGGCACTGACTGTGAAAACACTGAAGTTGCACAAACTGAGCAATTACTTGATAGCATCCACAGAGTTGGTGCTTGCAAAAACACATCATGAAAGATAAAGTGCAATCTTATCTTTTACCACAGGCCCTTTGATAGTTCTTGCTGTAGTGCAGAGCACTTTTTTTTAAGGCACTTAGTACTTCAGTAAAATGTTTGGACAATGAGATTCCAGAAACTGAAGTGTCGAATGCATTTTATTTATCTGGAAACCTGATTAGTATTCTTTGGACACTATCCATCCCACTGGATCTTATTGCAGACCTGTTGACAGGATGCATTGCTGTGATCAGATAGTTCTAAAGCAATTTTTTTTTTTGCTTCTAAAGGAAAAACTTGTTTTGGAAACCATTCTGTTTTGAATGAACGAAATCATCAGCAGATGAAAAAGGTAATTTATTGGTTAGGTGAACAGGAGGAAAATGTTCCTGCTTCAAATTTAGTAGTGTATATTAGACACTTTTCATTTTATGCAGGCTTATAAAATACTTTTTCTTTCTTTAAATACAATTTTTAGGGTAGAAGGCATGATTTCTCCTCCAGCCAAAAGCTTCTATTTTTTATTAGGGCATTTCAAAAAGGGACATTATAGAACAGAGCCCTTGAGTGTCAGTTATACAAAAGATGCTTAGTTAGCTCAGACAGGATATTTCTAGATTTTTCTAAAGCAAGTGATGGTGGCATGTTAATGGATCATATTATTCACTTTGAGTCAATGTTAATTAAATTAGTGTCCCTGCATAATGACCCATGATGTTGGAGTTGAATTTTTTGGCAGATGTGTATAATCAAGATATTCATTACTTGTGGTGATTAAAAATAGTCTCCTGATGATATTTGCAAGAGGAAAGGGGATAGGTCCATTGTTCTATCTAAATTCCAGCTCAGCTAATTACATCCTTCTTATCTAAATTACGCTGGCTGTAGTTTCAGGTGAATATGCTGTACATACATTGACTGTTAGCACCTGAGGTGTTCCATCTAATTTGCAGGTGTTGCCAAATTCATGTCTAACTGCTGAAATATGTGCTTGGACCCAGTCCACTCCTTTCTTTTAGTCAGGAAATAGCACCTATACCTGCAAAGTGTATTTATTTGGCTAAAGAGAGACTCTTTGAAGAGCCGAGCAAGGTGAGAGTTGTTCCTCTATTTCACACACTGAATCACAGCAGCTGCGTGAGGTCACTGGTGGCAGAATTAGGAACAGAATTCAAGTATTTAATGTAGCTAATCATACACTTGTAGCCAGGCTGCCTTCATAATAAATGTATCTGGCTGCTGTTTCTGCTGTTACCTGGCACTAGAATTAGGGGATAGATTTTCTGTTTGTTATTTCATAAAAAGAAAAGAAAAAAAGCCCTCCCTCAAACTCGAAAATTCGTTTAAAGAAAAAATAAAATATCTTTGCTAAACAGATGGGGAAACTATAAATTATAAAGGTTAAGTATCGAAAGTAATTATACCTCAAATTATACCTGAAGGCTTAATTTCTTTCTCTAGTGAGACTGCTTTTGGTTGTCTGATGCATTCAGTATGAAGAGTAGGTAGTAAATAAAGCAAAATAAAAGAGGACGGTAAGAAGGTTTCTCTCAGGTTTAAGGCCATTCAACGTTGCAGGGGTTACTGTGTATTTTTCAGAGTGTATAGAACTATATATACAACAGTAAAAGTGGTACATGTTTTCTTGTCACATGACCTCTTGTCAGCCAAGCAGTCATGTCCCCTCAACTATGCGTGTTGGACAAGATTTTAAGATAATTTATTTGTATATCGTGACCCTTAAATCCCATTTCCTCAATTTGTAAAGCAGAATTTTGCTAGTTGGCTATATAACTTTAATGTAACTTTATGTCTATTTTCTTGTAATAAAAAATCAAATAATTTTCCTAGCTAAGTGATCATGCTGGCTATAAATACTACATCCATAAGAGGAAAAACATTGGATTGCTGGATTCCTACTCACTTATGTATTACTTCTGTGATAGTGTTTTACAAGGAGAAACTTAGAGAGCTTAAACTGGCTAGAGTGCCTCTATAAAGTTGTCCCCTTCAAAAATAATACCAAAGTGCTTTAAAGATACTGTCCTGATCATGCAAAAAGTTTCAGTGTCTCAGACTTTTTTGCACAGAGCTTTCCACTCTTCTCGTACCCTAGAGGAAACACTGGAGCAAAGCCGCAGCAGCTTCTGAGGGAGGCACTTCAAATGCACAGTGTTACCCAAGGGAAATATCCAGCTGTTTGTGCCTTTGAAAAAAAAATCCTCCGTTTTACCCTGTTCACTCTTGGTGCATGAATATGATTTTCCAATAATTAAACATAAACCAAAAGCAAGAATGATATTGCTATTAAGAAAATGTGAGTAGACTACTTTAACTGCCTAAAGAGCTCTAGAAAGTTTTTAAGCCTTAAATAATTATAAGCAGAAATGAGGCTGATGTGGCTTCCAGGCATTGTTTTCTGAAAGGATTAAGTAAAAAAAAAAACTAAAACTTCATCCTTTAGAAAACATACTCTTTTAGTATCAAGGGTAACATTAACATTATCTGGTCAATGAGAGAAAAATGGAAAAAAATCAGGTGTGACACACTGCAATATAATGTTTTCAAGAGGCAGGTTAACTTTGATTTCAAAGTAACAGTATTGTGCAGTTGCTAAAATTTTTTATTAGATTTTTGTTTGTTCTTTCTTATTAAATCTTGTTTTGCCTCTGGGTGTCTTTAAAAATCACTAAACTTGCCAAATAATTTATGAAGGAACCATACACGCATGCACATATGCGTACACTACAATTACCCAACCCAAATTCTAATTAGTCCACTGATTTTTTTAACACCTGGCTATCAACTTCTTCCTTTTATAAGCCTTGACATTTTCTTCTGTTATTTTCCATGAGGAAAAAACAAAACTACAAAGCACTGCCTTCCCATGGATCTCACTTCCTAAGCTTTGTGAAGCATTTACAAACAGGAGAGATTCCAGCTCAAGGTTTCTGATGTTTCTTCTGAGTCACATCCAATGCTGAAAAGCGTCTCCTTTCTCAAGTGCAGATGTTGCAATAAACATCAATGAGAGACTTTCGCTAGTCCAAAAGAAGAAAGTCTCTCACATGCTAAGAGCGTGTGGCACCCATGTTCTTAGATTAGCCCACTCTCAAATGAAAGAGTATCTTAAAAATAGCCAGGTCCACACGTCAAGATTTCTAATACGTGTATATTTGAACCTGAGCCCCAAGTGCTGACATCCTTCCTAATGTCTGTAGCAAAAGCAATCTGACCTCGATTCTTATGTAGAAGCATCATACTTAGCTCATGTGAAAGCTACATCTGGGAGCCGTACTAAGGTAACCTCCCTCACTTCTGTCCATCCCCAAGTCTCCACATAGATCTTACCCAAAACTTTAAGTGATCTGATATTCCTGCCCCTCTTCCAGAGGCTTACTTTTTTTAAGTAACTAAAGCTGAAACTTGAGGTGTGTTTCTGGTGAGCTTCTTGCCCAAGGAATGGGAAGACCCTGGATAAACAAATTGCAAAGGGGAGGCAAAAATGATAGGATAAGGCCATTTTTCACTTCAGCTGATCCTGGACTGGACTATATTCTATTTCTTCCAATTAGCAAGCTGGTGTTTGTTAATATCTCATACCCAAAGCATTGGTTTGACACAGGGACTGAATTAAAGTGTATAAATCATGCTCCTGCCTGCCCACTTGCCCCACTGCGGGCCCGGGTAATGGGTAAAAGTGCTTATAAATTCCTGGCCCCTAAGCCACCAAGTCCATTTGGTCAGGCAGTAAGCTAAAGTGCTTGAAAATAGTACAGTTTTGTACTACAGGAATCAGTGTAGGAATAACGATGTAGGAAATGCTTCCTCCTTTAATGGATTCTTATTTTAAATTGTTTATTTATTTGATCTAGTCTGTTTTTGAGAAGAAGTGTAATTACTTTGCACTGTGGATACAAACAAGGAAGAAAATGGGGGGTTAACATTAGGATCTGGACAGGGATAAATGGGTCATGTGTTACTTGATCCCGCATGAAAGAAAAATTTGAGCTCATTTGGTTAAAGGCATGTGCATATAGACATAGTCACCATTTCTGACAATTTATTTTTAGCTCTGTTTTCTTAGCTAAAACATCAGTAGGTCAGATTCTAAGGCTTTTGTTCTAATGAATCAAAATTGAAAAACAAGCCAGGACTTCATGTTAAACCTAAATCTGGAGCTTCAGCTTTTATTCTGCATTCCAATTTCAGTACAACACTTCTTATTTCTCAAGTGTTATTCTTTTTCATAGAACCCTACACCTATTGAGCTTTTTCTACATGAGCTTACTAAAACAGAGCAAAAATGTGCCTCTACACCTTGCAATCTGGAGCACAGATATGTTTTAAAAATATGGGCACGTTACTGAATGTAACTGAATGAGAGCTACTGAACAGATGAGGTGGTCTACCTGTCTATAGACATACTTTTAGCATGCCTCAAGTCTGAGCTAATGCATTTTATCTTGCAATCAGGGCAAGATAAAAGCATGCATAACTGGTAGTTACGTCAGCTCAGCTGAATGCAAGTGCAAATGGTTGCGTCAGTGTAAGCTGATCCCATATAACTGCATCGCCATACACTTAGTCATTAAAATCTAGATATAAGATAGAAAAGGCAGTACTAAAAGTACTTTTACAAAAGAAAAAGAAACACAGACTAGTGTCTTAACAGACTCATATCCTAAATAGGTTTTGCTGACACATAGATTAGTGAATGGATTGCACGTTCATCTGCCAACCAGGTAAATTTGGGCCTTTTTACTCAATGCTCTCATTCACATTCACCACTTCTTTTTTTATTCTAAATGGAGAGAAATGGAATGTGCATCTTTGAACAGTTTTGCTTATCTTACCTCTAACTTCCACAAACCACTATATTGATTAAATACACTGACAATAGCAACCTTCTCTGCAATGTTGAGGTTCTGTTGTGAAGACTGAGCTGCAGAAAACAAAACCCTACAATAAAACCCTTCACTACCTGAAACCTCCTCTGCCTGCCTGAGCTTGTTACTCAGCAAGTGTGCTCTGCTGCCAGCGATTTTAAGCCAGTCACTATAGTGTATTAAAATATAAACCTTTTGATGGTATAAACACAAATCGAATGTGAAAGCATGGCTGGCACTTCTGAGTATAAAACCCAATATTGTTGCTAAACTAGCTACAGATATCAGAATAAAACATGTTTGGCTGTGAAAAAAACTCTTTAGGCAATGCAGCTAACACTACGTCAAAGGTAGAATTGAGACCATCTTTCTGCTACATATGGTTATTGATCACTGAGACAAAATTTCTGTAAACAAAGTAGATTGACTATGTCAGCCTCTACTCTCTTATCTGTCACAAGCAGGCCACTGGCATCTCTCAAGAGCAAGTGGTTTGGCACTTGAAAGCTATGTGTGACTTCAAAGGAAAAGTTGCATTGTGAAAGAGTCTTGGGAAACAGCATCAGCGAAAGTATCTGAAAAAAAAAATTCAAAATCTCCATTTACAAGTGCAATAGTGTACTGTATATCTTTTCCCTTCAGTTTGGAGGATGACGCTATTCTGCTTTCTTTTGTATTTGGGTAGGGTCCTGTGAGGGGTACCCTAGAACAAAGAAGTAACTTTTAATTTTAAGTCTGGCTCAAAGACACAACTTTGCTGACTCAAGAAGCTGTGACTATCTTATTGCCTAGTCAGTGGCATGCTATAAAATATCACCCTTAGCATTTAAATATTTTCACATTAGACTTCTGATTATGCTTTTGTGGGATGTCAGAATGAGGACTAATTATAAATGTATATCCAGCTTGTACTTAAATATGGTGGACAGAAATAGATAATTAATAGGTATTAATAGATGAGATAGAGAGGGAGAGAAGCAGGCAGTGGGGGAGACAGAGCGAGCGAGCAAGAGCTATTTAGGGAACCAGAACCAGCAGCACTCCAAGTCAGGAAAAAGAGCAATGCTTGTTGGAACCAGGAGGGAACCCTCTCCTGTGTCGGGCATAAACAAAAGAAACAAACTTCCCCAAAAACAAGCTCAGCCCCCTAAACTAAGGATGTGGCTTTAATGTGTTTATTTTTAAATGTTCAGATTTTAACAGGCTCCTGAAAATCTCGTGGTGTTAAACCATGCTTCATTGTCAAATATACCACAGGAATTTTTGTGGTTAATTAGCAGGTGATATTGCCAGAGGGAAGGTTTTGGAGTGCTTTTTTTTTTTTTTTTTCTTTTTATCCTAGCAAGCCAGATATGCTGACATAAGGTGTCTTTCACCTATTTCACCTAAAAAATGCTAATTGTTATTATGTATTCTTAAAAATAATTTAAAGTACCTTCATACAGCATTTCCATTAAATAAATAAAAATCATATTATTCTTCCAAGATCAATGATGAAACAAAAACTCAATGCCTTCTATTTCCAAATTTTAGTATATTCTCAAGCTTTCTGAAAAAAAAATCCAGTTTCATATAGCCAATTAACTCCTGCTTCATCCATACTTTTCAAATTATAACACAATCTGTTTTACATGTTATTCAGGAATACTGTTGGAAAAAAGCTTATAGGTTAAATCAATTATTAAGGAAAGAAGGAAGTTTAAAAAACATCTAAATAACGGTTGCCAGATTTTCTTCTTCTGAAATATATTTAAAAAATTTGAATTATACATATTAATCTTTTGGCCATATTCATATGAATTAAAATTATGCAGGTAACACCTATTAACTCATATTTTATTTCTTTCTCTCGTATTATGCAAGGAGTCTTTTGCAGACAGATTTTTCTACCAGAATCAGTGTCAGGTTTTCCCAGTGAAGGAGTTCATTACAGGGTTGAACAAGTGGCTTAAATGGACTAGTTGGTACAAACTGGTATTTTTCCAAGGTCTGAGTTGGACTGTCTTCAAAACTACTTCAAGTTTTTTTTAATGAGGTCTGCCAAGGATATCTCATACTCAAATAAATATATCTGACAAGGATACAGGATATTTCTACTCGCATAGGCAGCTTTTCCAGTGGAGCCTCTCTGGTACAATAAAATTATTAACAGCTGATGCCTGTTTGCTTATACTGATTCAGTGGCCAATTTGAAATGTAATTGTTCCATGTCAGTGTACAAATGGTCGTACCGTCATAACTGGCTCCAAGACACATTTCTGTTGGCCAACTCATGAGGAAGATTATGGGCAGGATAAAACAAGAATGAAATGATTATATTATTGGAATTTTGTTACTTCGGTCCTTTGGGGTAGAGGTGAAAACATAGACGTGGTAGCTATGAATAAAACTTGTATTGTTTCTATTTATTCTGTACTTATTTCTGTGAATAAATCCAAATTTAGAACTCAGGGTTTGCAGTTTGACATATTTGTTAATTATTGTAGTTGACCATGTACCTAAAAGGTTACATTAGATTAGTAGGTTGTATCATTTTTGTATTTCATCCCAACAGCAGTAGTTGTATCTTTCAGTCCTTCAGAAGTCCTTCAGAAGACTGGGCAAATATAGCTTATTTTAAATAAATTATTTTCAGATAACATAAAGACAGCAAATAAAGACATTCAAGAAAGTCAAAAGATGGTTTACCAAATGTCGATTGCATTTGACCAAACAAGTAGCTTTTTTGATAATTCCTTTTCTAAGCAAAGTAAATTTTGTAAGTGTCATCTATTTATCAGTTGTAATTTCACTTGAAGACTTTTTGGTTAAACTGGGTAAAGAATATTAGAAGAATCATATGGTAGTAGATGAACAAGGAAGGTAATAGGGAGGAGGCATTGGATATAGGAAAAGCAGCAGCCCACACGCCCAGGTTACTTCATGGAGTTCTGCAAAGTTTACTCTTGGATCTTACTTGATTTAAAATTTCATGAATGACCTTGCCATGAAAAGTAGAAATGTGAAAGTAACACAAAGATAAAAGGCATCATCAGGTCAGAATGGAAATGCAATGCCATAAAGAAGGATGACCTAGTGGACTGAAGTAATTTAAACAATACAGCAGTCTATAACATAAAGAGCAAGGTCTTGCACTTAAGCAATATATTTATTTTAATTTATGGAAGGCTTGCTGTAAGCTATCAACATGATGCATCTCTGAAAACAGAGATGGTGGTGCAAACACAGACTTTTCCACTAGAGAGGTAGTACAAGGTGTTGGGTACAGCTCACAGGAATAATTTGTGCAGTTCTGTTCCACATGTTCTAGAAGAAATTCAAACTCTTACACATGTAGAAAGAAGCTATTGGTTGATCAGCAATTTGAAGAGCTAATTTTATGAAAGGAGACTAGAACAGCTTTTCTTAATTAGCATAGTAAAATGAAAGCTTAGAAAAAATGTTTTCTCTCTGTAAAAAGCTCATGGGGTTAAAAACTAGGGAGTAAAAAGATGATTATTTTAGCTGGAAAGCAGTATTTGGCATGTGAACAAAGGTAAGTAAAGTGGTCATGAGTAAGTCTAGGGTGGAAATTAGAAGAAAGGTTTTTAACCATCAGAGGAGTGAGGTTTGGACCAATCTACTACCATGAGTAGTGGGCGCCAAAACGCCTCACTAATTTTAAGGTGGAGCTTTATCATAAATAAAATGAATTGCATTGTGTGGTTTCCTTTGAAGGGAAGGAAGTGTATTTAGTATACTGAGACACTCCTTCTACATCTTGTTATCAACATGTGTTAGGAACTTGCTGTTTCTGGAGTTGTGCATCTAAAATGACTATTCCCCATCAAATGGAATTGCTTATGACTTCAGTCACTGAAGACTGGCTTACCAGACAATAAAGGACAGCCTGTTTTCTCAAGCTGACAGAAAATCAGGAAGTTTGGCTGTTTGTCTAAATTCACAGTAGAAACTCAGAAAGAAAACCACTTACCATATACGCCAGTTTCTCTATGAGTCATAAACTGGAGGGTTAGAGCCATATTTGCATCTAGCGTTCCAAATTGGACCTCGATATTTTTATGTCCATCATTTCATGAGTACTTCTTTGAAGTCAAGTCTTTGCTTGGGAAAGAATACGAAAATGCTGAACAAACTGTATTTGTTTGTACAGAGTATGCTTCAATTTTGTCCTTTGCTAAAGGGAGATAGTTCTGGTGTGCAAACGTAAGTTTCTGCATGTGCAAAACTAGGCAGTTTATGAAATACAAAGTTGTGATTTTTTTTCTTATGTCATACCCAAATAAGGATGTAATTGTTGTGTAGATTTCCTTACTAAACTGACCTACATTCTAATACTTGAGAGGATTAGAAGGTTGTTAACTATGCACATTATCCAACAGGAAAAGTATAAGTACAGTAATGCCTTTTAGGACAAAAGAGGATTTACCCACACAAGGTGACATCCTCTTTTACTGGTCTTTTAGTAAAATACTTACTTTACATGACCTGCTCCATTAACTATCAGCTACACATATGATCATCTTCACCCTGTTGAATACAGCACCGAACAGACAGTTATTTAATGATACTAATTAATAAATATTTCAGGATCTCTTAAGTCAGCTGTCTTAGCATTCAAGTGACTTCCATAGAGTTCTCAAAAACAGTCCATGTTTTTCTCTTGTGAAGAAGAGTGCCATAACACTTCAATACTCCATTTTAATTCACTTTTTGTTTCAACTATATGAGTGAAGGACATTCATAACATCTCTCCCTCTTCACTCCAGGCTCAAACACATTGAAACAATCAAACAAATAAACAAAAAAAGAAAAAACATGATCAAGACATAAGTGACTCTAATATTCAGTTTACACATTATAATCAGATTGAAATTGCTCTAACAGATCTTTTTTAAGGTATAATCTGGCTGTACTAAGACAAACACTCTAAATAAAAACTGACAGAGTCATTGTTAACACTAATATTATCAGCTCTCTAATCAGATTGCAGCTACCGACTCCGTCAAATAGCCTCACCAGGGTCGAGAGTCTTCAAAATCCATTTGTTACAAATGGATTGTGGTGACATAACCATGCTTACCTGTTCCTGAATATTATATTTATGCTAGCCTGTGTATAAGGGTGATATGGATATTTATTGCCTTTGAACAGCATGAATGATGGTGGTGACAGGTGGGGGTGGATGCAAGAATGAGATGCATTGCCCTGTTTGTGATAAAACTAAAAGCAAATTGGACTCAGTGAGTCACAGTAAATGACATATAAATCAGTATTTTCTGACAAAATAATACAGAATCAGTCTTTTAATAGAAATGATTTCATGGCCTTGATGAATCATAAAACCCTGTTTGAAAACATGTAATATTAATTAGACATCCATCAAGAATTCATTATTGCGCTTACCAGAAGATTATAAGCAGGGCAAAAAGAGAAGTAAAATGCAGTCTCACCTAACTGCATAATATATCAGCAAAAATGAGAAACTAAATTTTCGGTATATAATAAGTTACAATAAATATACATCAGTATATGCAGACTTGTTTTTCTAGATTGACTTTTGATCGGTGAAACAACACAGAAAACATTAGAAAGGTATTCAACCTATTAGGGTCTAATTTCTGCTGTGACGGGTCTTGCTCCATTATGGAACAAGTCTCACAGCAGGTCACCATCTGATCACATGGAAAGGCTAATCTTCTCTGAAAGCCAATGTATACTGAAGTCAATGAAGGTACCAGACCATCGGGAAAACCTCCTCACAAACCTCTGCTAAACAATGTGGCATTAGTTTATTGTGAACAATCTGAATTCACTGGCTCTTAGAATTTCTTAGTTCATAACTATGGCAAAATGATCTGTTGCATATATGTTATACTGGAACACAAGCTGTTTGGAGAGGTGCCTCAGAACGCTTAGGGAAACTCTTCCTTGGTGGTTTTCCAACTGCGCTGTTGTGTTATCAGTACAATTTTCTTTGTTTCTGCCCATGTTTAGCCTACTTTTAAAAAAGGAAGTCTACATGTTCTTAATGCCAGCGGAATTATTTAAGTATGCGAGTCTGAGCCCAGATGTGAAAACTCAGGAAAAAATGTTTTTGATAATCCCCCACAGAAAATAGGAATTATCGCTGTTTTCTTTTCTATGAGAAAAAAAGGTCCCAATTTGGCAGAATACTTCTCCCATGTGTTATTTTAAGCAAAGAAGTAGTTCTAATTGACTTCAATGGGACTACTTCTGCACTTCAGGAATCACATGTGTTTAAATATCTTATTGGATCAGACTTTTAAGTTATGGAATTTTCACTGGCTGGACAGGGACTTGCTATTGGGTCACTGTTTTTACTACTGTGGCAATAAAACTTGAAACCCCTCTGAATATACTTAGAGGGGAGTTACAGATTAAAAATGGAAACGTGTGAGATTCACTTATTGTTCCTGCATTTTCCTCACACTCACAGCTCACGTCTAGCAAGTAGTTATGCAGGCATTCACCCTAGACACATTTTAAACTGTGTATGAGCTTTTGTACGGACAGTCCCAAGTCATTGCCATTTAAAATCTATAAGATAAGAATGAAAACTTTCTACTGAGAGAAAAAGCAACTGGAAACTGTAGACACATTTTGGTGATGTGGTATATTTTTAAGAATCAATAATTTTCATAGCATAGATTCCACTAGACATTTCTTCTAACAGCAACGGGTGCTAGGTTGCCTTTGTCTCTCTTTTATGTCTCAGACATTAAACCAAATTGCTGCATGTGAACACATTACTAAGGGTCAACTGACAGTTGTTGCTGTGTGTGTTTTCTAGCTTGAACTACAACATGTTAGATTAATCTCTTTCCCTGAGGTTCTTTTGATGTATTTGACATTATGCTGTGGCTATACAGTCAGACCCAGTGGTTTGGTTGAGGCATAGTAACTCCGAAAATTGTAATAATGCAGTCATGTGCCCTTTGTTTAAAATGTAAATTTGATATTCTTCCTAATTAAATGTGTAGGTTGTAAAATTCAAGCAGGATATGAAGGGATGACAGTGCTTTGTTTTTTATCAGAATTTGATAGCTCAGGAAGGCTGAAAACATGTGCCTGTATCCATCTGCAAAGCACCTTGAAAACGGTCTGTTTTGGCAAGGCTTTTTAATGGCAGAGAGTTCTTTTGGTTGTCTGGTTCAAAGAACTGGCCCTGCATGGTGGAATAAGTTTCATAATGTAGCTGGAATTAGGAGGAGAAATCTTCAGCTCAAACAGACCCTGCTTTGAGCAGGGTGGTGGGACCAGAGGATCTCCATAGGTTCCTTCCGGCCTCAACTATTCTGTGATTCTATGACTATGATCCATAGATTCCATTTCAATAACCTTGGAGGTCGGGGAATGGGTCATCTTCAGGTGTTGATTTCTTCCTTTCCCAATACTAAGGGGTGGCCTTACTGGTTAGGGAGGACCAGAGGAACTGTTGTACACTGCCTTTCCTCTTACTGGTTTTGTTTAGTGCAATGCGTGCTCACTGATACACAGCAGGGAAGCCACTGCCTATCTAACTCTGACAGTAGCAAAATATATGCTAGCAATCCCAGTATCCAGGTCAACATGCAGCAGTCACAAATCATTACTGAATAGCACATATCCATCACATTCAGTCTAAAGAGCTGGATTTAATAGAGTAGTTAGATTTTGTAAGCAATTGAAATAGCAGTTGCTTAGTAAAACCCTATAAAACTGAGGTTTTATAGTAATATAATATATACGTATCTATTACACAGCTAATCCCCTCTGAATTTGTTTTCAGCAATCAGGTAGTATTTATTGATTGTACTGGCCAATAACTGTTGACTTAAATTCATACCTGGAAATCTTAATTTAAAGTGACACTAGAAGATTCTCATTCAAAAATATCTGCCAGTCAAAAGCTTATCATAGCCAAAAATATGAAATAAAAAGTGCAAGTCTTTTTAAAGTACTATGTGCAAGGCAGATATATTGTGTAAAACCACCAAAGCCACTGAAGCACATTTCTCGAACGAAAATTTTCAATTTCATTCCAGTGATTATGCTCCATGAGACGACCACAAAGCATTTCTTACCATTTAAGCAGGAACCACAACTGACAGGCTGTCTGCTCAACAGATTTTTTTCTGCATGTATGGAAAAGAGGGAAATGGCATTACAAAGAATGACTGGGTTATTGTACTCAAACAAAACATCATGACTGCAGTATCCCTTCCTACCCTCTCCTTTGCCAAAAGCTTTGAATGGTGTACAGTACTGGGGAGAGGAAGGAGACATAGTTTTCCACATAATGGTTTTTGTAAATGGGCTAAGTCAACTGCATGAAACTCCATTGTATGTACATGCAATTGTTGAAGGGTGTGCAAAGATAGGGTTTTCTTGCAATATTTGCACCTTTATTTCCAGTGGAAGTTAATAGTAGTTGGTAGCTAGTAACGGCTAGTAGAACTATTTTGCTCTCTGATGCCAGAAATCAGGGTATGTGTGACTCCTGTATGGAACTGTGGAGCAAAGGGCTCCTGCAAGCCTCTTGAATGAAATGGAAGGCATCACACCATTTAGATTATGAACAGAGAAAAATAGTATGGCCCAGTTGTCTTAAGTGGCTAATATTAAATATGTTTGGCTTTGTTAAGGACTTAGAGTCCAAGAATTTATTGAAGTACTTAAGACCCCGCAGGACTGGACTCTAATTTAGATTATACTTTTTGCCTAGAGTTTAAATGTAACAGTTTAGATACTGTCCAGCAACTAATTTCAGTGGCAGAAAGTTTGGAGAGCTGAGACGTAAATGATCTTGACTGGCTATTTATCTTGTTTCTTTCACAGAGCATGAAGTTTCCAGTGTATACAAATCTTTTCACTCTGGGAGTATTGTTTGATTAACAGAGCTGCAATGGAGGAAAACCATCACTTTATGAATGAAAAGAAACACACAACTTGACTGCCTAAATATATGTCCAAATGTATATCCAGTCACCCAAATACTGAGCTTGAACTCAGTGCACTAATGTATATATAACAATTGTGTTATATGTCATTTTGTATTGAGTCCAATTGTTCAATTAAAAACTTTGAAGATAAAATAGCTGTTCAAATCAGCTCTTTTCTATGTTATTTCACATCATTTCAAATAACTAATAGAATTTTCTCATTACAAGGGACATGATTAATACTCTGTGAGATTAGGAGAACCTGCCTGGTGAGTTAACTTTCTATTTTATCTTTACATCCCTCTCCAGGCTCAGCAACCTAAAGTGAGTTCAATTAAACTTCCTTGTTTTTAATTTAAAATAGATTGACTCATACTTCAATGCTTCATCTGGAGCCCCTATTTTTCTGGAAGAGTTGATTTTGGATATTTCAATATTCAAGGAAAAATAGACTGGCAAAACATCTGTGGAGTTAGACTGTATTTGGAAAAAGAAATTCTGCCCTATGATCAGACTTGTCACATTAAAATGTACGTATGTCCACATCAACGCTGCTCCAGAGATCTCTCTTACATAACAAATTGCAGCAGTTTGTACATTAATCAGCACATGAGTGGTCTAAATACTTTCTGAAGGACTTAAACCGCTGTCATCTATAATTATGTTTTATTCTTATGTGCATATATGACATACAAGGAGCATTTCTGTGAGACAGGAGGTCATCTTTAGAGTAACACCTAAAGACTGGTAAATGGAAGAAAGTTTTCCAGCACTGGTATAATTGTGAAGACTGAAAGAAGAAGGAAAAATAGAACTAGATAATATCACAAAACAAGGGAAATAGTGTTTATTTTGCAAATGATGTCTCAGATGGTTGAATTAACACTTGGGTGGAGGGAATGGAAACTGGATTTCCTGTCCTGGGAACTAGGGAAGCAAGAAGGAAAGGTTGAAAATTTTTCTTTTCTGGAATTAAGATTAAAATTTGACATTCCAAAAATCAATGAAAAATGATATAAACTGTGTAATATAGATCTAGTGAATATTTTGACCTTTATTTCAACCATTTTTTATACATTGCACTGACATATGTCATACATGAAGATAAGGTAAGGTCATACAGCTCCTACTTCAGTGCCTATAATTAGACTTGGGAGAACTGAGGCACCTAAATCAAAAAACCCAAACAAATCAAGACATTATGCTGTGATGGCTGTCTAGTCCTAAAAGCACCTGTAAAACACTGAGGACCTCCATATAGGCTTATCTGCTCATACACATGCAGAAGAATCCAGACTGTTTGGAGGTGCCTGATCTTTTAGGCGGGCTTGCAACTTATGTATATGAATGTCATTAATTTACATACATAAGCCACAGCTGATCTCACTAAAACACTTGATAGGTAGGACAATGGCTGGAATAGGGTCAAATTCCTAATTTAAAAGTCTCAGTTATAACAGTCTTTAAGTAAGTGGCTAATAAAACAGCGTGGAACCTCTCTCTCTCCAGTTCTTTCAAAGAAGCTTGGCATTTTTAATGTGAAAACATTTTTCTGGCCATTTCTATTTGTCCTGGACTGAAAGTCAGCTCTCCTAGAGCAATGGTGAACCAGCTATGTATTATGAATACTATATCTATAATACGTAATGTCTAACTGACTGTCAGTCTAACATTCTTTTTGTTATTAACTGATGCTTGTCATTTGCATTCTATTTCTACTTTAAATAATTTTGGTCCGGTAGCTCTCAAAAGATCTCTCCCATCAAGAAACCACTTTTTGAGTATGAATAATGTATAAAAACTTTGGAACACTAGACAAGTTATATGGAAAGTTTAATAACCATTATAAGACATAATCTTTACTTAATTGTCATCAGTGTAGACCTGCCAATCAAGATACCAAAATATGCATAGCTTCTAGTAAAGCCACTGTAGGAATTTTAACTTGATGTTTGCACAATACAAAATGAAATCTGAGCTGACAATGTGAAGGCTAGGGAAAATCATAGAGAAATAATTTCAATTTCACTGTTTGAAATACAGTTTTAAAGCTAATACCTATTTTTATAACTCTTGCAAAAATGAGGGAAGGAAATGCAGAGAAAATACAGGAAATGTTTGTAAGTAGATACTCTGCATACTATGTTTCTCTTTGTGGCTGTTAATGTAGGAGAGCCTTAGGCCACTACTAGGAAGTTTTAATAAAGAGTTTTTTTACTGTAACCCTAAGACTGTTCTTTAATGGATCCTGTAATGTGTTTATAATTCATACATCCTTGATCATATTTCTTTTCTTGGAGGAGGCTTCTGAAGGTAGGTAACATTTGCAAGAAATCCAGAAAGCATAGTTTCTCCAGAAAGCCAATGACAGTAGATGGTGGAAACTGAGTCCATGAGCAGCTATGTCGATACTCCTTATCTTTCATAAAATACCTCTGTTCTTCTAGGAGTTAAGGAAAAGTGTGTGCCTTCTGAAGGAAAATAGTGATTCTTGTAATTTGGAAATGTTATATTCTCTAGATAACACCCTTGTATTATGTTACTGTGTATCTTACTTTTCCTTAAAAGATAGTTACCAGAATTCTAGAGTATACATAAACCATAACATATTCTTGTTATACTTTTCTGCCACCAACCCACATTTTACCTCCATTTTGGTGTATGTTTGTCATGGAAGTATAGAAGGGTGCAAGAATGAAAACTTATGAGAAATTTTAGAGTATAAGTCAATATTTTAGAAGTAAATCCCACCAGAAACCTAAGAAATAAACACTTGCAAAATTAGAAATTGAAGACACAGAAAGCTGAACCTGATTTGTATTATGGATAGGAGATGAGTCTGCCTTCATTGTTCTCTGATATACTGATATATGTCATGTGGAAGCTGCTATTATCTTTGATTTATAGAGGTTTTATCTACTCACTTTCAGAATCGTACCTATATCATTCCACCTTTTGGGGGCATGCAGCTCTTATGACAATTTTTATCTGCCTGAGATAAGATTTAAGAATATATTTGCAGTCTGAACAGAGCTCTGAATGATCTTAGTGATAATGCTAAGAAAGAATAGGACTAAAAACTCTAAGCAACACTTTTATGCTCATGGGAAAAGATGGCTTAGGGATAGACCTACTCTGAATGTAACATATGTCCCTGAAGTAAGCTACTTTGATCACTGCTTCTCTTTAGACAGGAGCTTGCATAATCTGACTGAAGCATCTGACACGCAGAATGTGGCTTCATTGACTACTGTCAATGAGCTAGAGATAAAAAGTCCTCTGAATCTTACAAATTACCATTTAGCCATTACTTTTTTGACAAAACTGTGATGTATTTGAAGTAAGCAACTAAAGTTACTTAAGATAAGCCCAAGCAATTACAATACTTTTGACTTAAACAAAACTTTATTCCAAAATTAGTCTAGAAAGGGCCCAGATCCGTTCTGTGACAGGATATTCACCTGATGTACTTAACTAGAATATGCTAACATGAATGGATAACAGCTGGAATTTTGCATCAGTAAAACGTGCAGAGAGAAAAACTTGTATATAAAGAAATCTCAGATTATGATTTAACTAACTGATTTAAAAAATTAGAACTCACTGTAGCTTATCTCTTACTTAAAATAAATATATACATTTTTTTCTTCTATCAGTGATGCACTGCTTTATACCTCCACTGCAATGATATCTTAAGCCAGTAAGAACTTTTGTGGCGTTTAAATGCATGAGCCCAAAATATAACTCCCTAAACCCTTTATTTGGTATTTATCAGCATCTCAGCTTCTCAAGACCTTATTTTTTGACTTAAAAAATGTTGCAATTTTCACTCTTTTTGTGTAGAAAGGTTTTGGTGTTCATGCCACGATCACTTTCTGGGGCCTGAAAAGACTTAAAAATTCAGTGCACTTCTCTTCTCATATTTCTGAGGAAATACAGTCCAGGAAGCATTCATAGAGCATGCTGAATACATACTGACAGGATCAAGCTCTTCACTGCTTTCTCTTGGAGTGACAGCAGCTGGTGGTACCATTACTAAGTAAGAGCCTGGTGTTTAGAGACCTCTACCAGGAGTTAAATCACAACCTATGGATATTCCTGCCCAATTCCTCCACAGGCTTCAGCATGTTCTGACGATAATATTCTTCATATTTTCTGCTGAAACTGGGCAGTGGTTTGCTGGGAAGGAGATGCACTGGAAGAAGAGCCATGCCTGGCTCTGCAGTCGTAACAAGGTCTTTCAGCTGGTCACTCACCAAGTGTCTTTTCCCAGTTCTAATGCACCTTTCTCTGTCCATGGGCCACCTACCTCCTTCCAAAAGTACAAATGTCCATCCATATTTAGATGGTGGACCATGCCTAGAAAGTATGTAATCCGAGATTTCAGAATGACTACTGATGTATCATGGTTCCCCTATTCCTCCAACCCTAAGGGTAAATGAGCTTAAAGTCAGGTCAGACAGCCATAAAACACAGTTTTGATTTTAATGACACGATAATCTCAATGAAGAGTTCCAGAAAAGGGTCCAGAATTAGAAATGAAACAAATTAATCTCTTTTCTTTCTTACTCCAAAAAAATGTTATGTTTCCTTGAAAATACTGATATCCTTGCTTTTGACTGCAGTGATAGTACATGGATTTTTTTTCTTTCCCCTTTTTAAAAATCATTTTAAATTGATACTCTTTAAATAATTACTGAAATTTAATTTGAATTATGGTTAATCCAGATATATTTTTATCTAAAGAAATCCTGACTCCTTCAGTAGAACATAGCTGATGTATAAGAAATATAAATTATGTACATTAATCATGCAAATAGGATTAATATGTAGAATTTTCACAGGGCCTCATACATACACACTTCAGTATACAACTGAGATTATGACATATTCAGTACTGTCATGAATGAATTGTACACATCTTAGATGATAAATGATCTGCAGTAGCTCTTTTCAGCTCTTCAGTACATGAAGATACAACACACTTTATTTGGGCTTCCTGGACACACACAATATCACCAAATCCTGTACAGAAAAAATACCATTGATAAAGTCATCTTTCTTTCCCATTTAGTTTACTTGTCACTTCCAGTGATAAGTCTCAATGAGCACCTCTTTTGCTCTTATTGAATGCAGTCATCTTGTCTTAACATATGACCTTGAAAGAAGTTCAACTTTTCAGCTTCCTTCAGCAAAGCATATCTTCACCTGCCTAAAGGAAAGTCGCATTGACTACTCACATGCTTAACTGGACACATTAAGTGTTAACGATTTGTTTACTTGTAACCATTTGGAACAATTATGAGTCTACATCATACTTAAACATTTGGATGGTATTTATATCAGATACATTTTCACAAATCATAATGTGACTAGACTTAGCACATTACTTAAATGAAAATCTGTTGGAGTACTCATTGTCTGATATATTTATTAAAACTAAATCAAACCATACTTTATGATTTAAATTATGCATACTTCCTCCCCATCACTGTTCAACTACAGACCATCAGAATTTTTTTCCAGTTTATTTTCTACCCTCCAATCTTTAACATAACCCTTTCATATTCAACCGGGCCTTTTAATACCGAGTGAATACTGTACATCAGAATATACATCATTGAATTAATGCAAATATATACTCACACATTTCCTTAGAAATAACATTATTTTTCACTTCTTAGTTGTACTGTCCTAAGTAGTTGTTGAGAATACTGATTTTTATGCCAATGTTTTTCTGGAAGAGTTACCTGTTTTTAATACTTGAACACAATTGCAGATTTTATTTTTTCTTGCAGAAAGCAGTTCCTAATTACCATTTTTGCCAAGGTAATAAGACTTTTTTATTATTCCTGAAAGTGCTTTGTCATATTCTCCTGCATTACACAAAATGAGAAGATGTTACAGAGGGTAATACTAAGTGTATGTTTATTCATACTATTTATCATGGTAACTAGAGTATTAGAACAATAAAGTAGTAATACTATTTCATTCCTCTGAGATTTTAAATTTTAGTACTATAAAAGCAGTACATCAGCTGTGAGCTGATGCCAGGATATGTTCCTGGAAATGTTTATAATAATAAAGCTTCAGCAGAGACAGTAATGGTATAAACAGGGCAAAGGAAATACCAGAATTGCAACAGATGCTATTGATTATGTGCCTTCGAGAATATTCCACTTACGTATTTTAAGTCATGTCATGTAAATCACAATGCAGTGATGCTGTCAGTAAGATATATCACAATCAAAATAATGTGCAGTGAGAGTAGTCCCACTGTAATGATGGAACAGATCATGATTTTGGAAATGGAGAAGACATTCGTAGCACAGCTGAGGCATTATAAACCAGAGCAAAATAATCTGATTTAAACATCTGAATCATTGTGACCTGTGATAAAGTTCATGTTGAAAGCTGATATGGCTGACGGGGCTGTATCAGCTTTAAGTTAAGCTCATAGAGCTACTTCAGGTTGAGCTGACTAGTGTATTTGAACTTGATCTAAATTTATTCCTGCCCTGAAAGGTAGCAGCTTGCTTTATTTCTCAGACTGGTAAATCTGAAAGTCATTGCACTATTTTCCAAGAACAGGAATGACTACCTAGCAAAGGTAAGCATAAAAGTCTTGATTTAAAACACAATGCTCAGTTTCGCAGATTTGGTTAAGTATAGCATAGGCCTAAATAAAAGATTTCTTGCTTTTGTGGAGTCAGATCTACCAAGATCTCCACTACCAATTTTGGAATTAACATTTTAAACCCACAAGAAAGTATTACTCATTTTTAAAAACCTTCTTACTCTTTACTGTGAATAAATCTAGGAAGAAATATTAATATTCAGTTATATGGAATTCTGTAATAAAAATGCACCAAGAATGGGAGCTGGGTTTGAAGCAAGCAGTTGAAGTCTCTTTTGCCCTTTGCAGTATGGAATTCTAGCACTACCTGTAAAAATCATCTTGAGACTTGATCAGCCTTACATGTTTATATAAAAATGGGACTAGTAGAAAATGACAAAACTTTTCAATAGCTAAAACAATTTTAATGCTCATTTTCATTTCAGTTGCTTTGTAATTGCACATTATATGAACATGTATACCAAAATATTTTACTATAATGAGCTTTTTACTGTAATGAGCTTTTCCTTCATTAAATAGCAAAGAAAATCAGAATGATTTGCATTTTATCAAACAATGTTGCCACCTAATTTTTTTGCTTGACCAGTGGGTTTTAGAAATGCTGAATTTCCATTTATCTTTTTTTTCAGTAGATACGCTCTAAAAAGCAGCAGCAAGACCAGCAGATCCAGTAGATCACATTCTGATCTTGTTGTGTTGTTAAATGCAAGCTTTGCGGCTTGTGAGCTAATTATGAAAAATGGAAGATTAGTAAGCAGATCTGCTCCTGGCCAGATATCAGTGGAGATGGTTGCAGGATCAACTTTGTCACCTGGTAGAAAATAGCATAGCTCCGTAGGTTTTAATAGGACTATATAGATTTGAGGATTTGGCATGACACTAATGTGTAGATCTGACAACAGTTTTCATAACTGGTCTGTGATGACTTTACGCAACCAGTTGCTTTTTGGTAAACTCAGAACTTTTAAGAGTTTGCACAGAATCGAATGTAAAGAACATGCACTCAACAGAAAATGCCATTTTTAAAAATTATAAGCAGAAAGTACACTTTCTGATTCAGAATGAAATCCCTCCAGGGCCAAAAGAGGCACTTGTTAGGATGTGATAGCTTTCCTATCAGAGTGTACATATTTTGTGAAGCTTGCACCAAATTCTGGTGTCAATTATGTCATGATGAGCTACTGGTCTATCTGGCTGGTTTACAGAATCTGCCACATCATTTCGTTTCCTCTTAACAGACTGTAGGATACTTATAGCACCTATTGCAGCATATGTAACATTTTGATTTTTACAGATTCCTCAGGATTTTCACCAATTCATCTCTGCTTCTATTCCCATGAAATTACTTACACTGTTTCCAGTGTTCAGAAGGAACATTCCAGTTAGATCATACGTTTGCTATCAGGAATGCAATGGATACAGATTCACTTAATTTACAAAGGAGGGAGACAGTTCTGTTTTCATAGATTCTCTATAATGATTTAATTTCAGTATGAAAGCTAACCTTGCTTTAAAAAGTATTCTCTATTTTATTGTTGAATCATGAGGGTTCGCTCCGAAGATTTACAAGTCTCTCAGCTAACCCATGTCCAAATGATCCTTCATACCTTTTTAAAAAATTTATTTTATGTTTCCTGCACACCTTGGAATGCAATTCACAGGTATATTCTCATTATGGAATACTTATCAGGGTCCAGGCTGAAGTCATACCACAGGTATTGATTTACATGGAGTTGCTTAAGGTTACTTCAGCATTTGCAATCTAACCATATACAGCAGCTCCATACTGTATAACAAATTCAGCATGGTGGTTGTTTTTCCTATCAGTACTAGATGTGGTGCCAGTTACATAGCGAGCAGATTTCCCTGTGTTGCTGATCCATGTTTTCCATTAGTGGCTAGCTTAACAGATATTAATTTCTTGTTTAACAGTGTCACCCACCAGTAATGGTTGAGGCGATTGATTTATCCATTCCACTTTTGCTGAACTCAGCTAATAAGACACTCAGGTCTCCCTGTTGCTGCCAGTTATTTCTATTTGGTACCTTTCTGGACACATTACTCTTCCCACAGAGGAAATGCAGCTCAGATTTAGAAACACAAG
Source organism: Dromaius novaehollandiae (assembly GCF_036370855.1). Lineage (NCBI taxonomy): Eukaryota > Metazoa > Chordata > Aves > Casuariiformes > Dromaiidae > Dromaius > Dromaius novaehollandiae. Next base: position 42,296,837 of record NC_088098.1, read on the forward strand.
GTTTGAATCTATTCTTTTTTTCTTAGCTCACAGAAATTCCAGGTTTCAAACAGAAGTCTTTTAGAATGAAGGTCCTTTTCATAAGAATTAGATGGCTAGCCTATAGTGACAATTGAGCTAAAACCAAAAGTAGCCATTCTTTTCCTAAATCTTAGAATGATGTTTTCCTTTAAATATATAAAATCTCACAGTTATCATTGACTTTGCATGGACTCATTTTTGCCACTCTGCCATTGTTAAGTCCTATCTTGCTACCTAAAGGGACATTTGTGTTAATAGTATACAGAAGAAGAGGATTGTATTTTAGGTGTGAAATCTGTCTGTTGTTCCCACATACCTACTGAGGAACAAAATTAGAGCCCATAAACAGGGTTTCTTTCCTGTGAAACTGCACTGGAAGGTGTCTTCCAGGAGTGCACTGATGTGCTTCAGTAGCTAATCTTGTTCACTCATGGGACCAGCCCAGAGCTAACACAGAGTAAAACCCCTGAAATACTTAACACGTGGGCATTAAGTCCTCATTATTAATTATTTCAATGCTTTCGTCCCCTCCTGTTGAGCCACTTCTTGCTAACAGAGGTATAATCTAAGACCAGCTGATCCTTGGATAGACAGGTATGGACTCTGCTATTAGCAATTAAGGATCAGCTGAGTCCTGAAGAAAAAATTTTACTAGCCCTTCTACAATACTATCTCTTTGTTAGTTATGAAAACTTTAGGAATGGATTTTCATATAAAATCAGAGACAGTTCATTTTTCTTAAATGGAAGCAAAATCTGCCTCTCTGTTTTTCCATCCGTAAGTTGGGGCTCATCTTTTCCAACTTCATAAGTTTGTGGGAATTAATCAAACTGCTTTTTAATGTGATTTGAAATTCAGACTTCAGAAACTCAGACTTTGTAGCATTCAAAGGTGGCTTTGGGCAATTTTGATGGTTTTTGATCCTGGAAGCAATCGGTAGTGATCCAGCTTCTTCGCATATGTAGAAAACCAGTATCAAATGCGTTTTTGTCTTGACATTGCCGCCGAGGCGCACTGGGCAATGCCGTGCCGGCGCCCCCGGGAGCCATCCGTGACGTAAACAACCTCATGCGCCTGCACAGGGAAAAAAGGCGCGAAAAGGGCAGAAGAAGGCTTCTAGGGGAACAGCACGTCTGGCGCGAACTGCACGTACACATTCGCGATCTGCGCATGAGCAGCAGACCCCCCCAGATGCCCCCAGCCCGTTTCTGGAAGGTTCCGAGAGGGCGGACTGGGCATGACAGCTAATCTGCATGGGGAGTGAGGAAGCACCTCCCAGAGGGGGGCAAGAACCTATAAAAACTGCAGACTGGGTGACTAGCGGGGGCTTGTGTGCGAGGACTGAAGATCTCAAGTGGAGTCAGCGGAACGTCATCGGACTCGGAGTGGTGGTACCTAGTTTCTTTTCTCCTTTTCCAGCTTTCTCTATCTTTTCCCCTTCGCTTTTCCCCACCTTTTCTCCTCACTTCGTGGAAAATAAAGGTGAAAGGTTGTACGATATTTGACTGGTTTTAGCGTCTTAATCTCATCCTTGGGATCGTAATGAAACCTTCCCGATATTGGATCGGGACAGCACAATCCCAGGGTTGGTAGGATACAGATGCCTTTTCTACGATACTGAGTAGAAGAGGTACGATCTGGAATCTATGTCGGAATAATGATTCTGTAGCTAACTCAGCTGACTTGAGGGTAGCTATGTATTGATGGTGAAGAGCATCAAATTTTTCTGACTTTATTAGAAGTAAAGATACTTTATAAGAGCAACATTTCTGGTTGCTAAAAAGGGCATATAATTACCTATGATAAATTCCGCATTCTTACAAGTAATTGAATTTTCTCATGGTTTACTTATTGCATTAGGATATGAAATTATGGCATTAAATATTATTTGTAGTTGTAGTAGTATTATAGAATTACAGAGGAAAATACAAATCTGTTCATCAGATCTAAAAACCCATCAATAAAAGCTGTCAAGAAAAGGCTCAGTCATTATTTCCAGTAAAAATGTGGCTCTTGGAATGCATCAAGATCTGAAAATGTGATGCCTGATGTCCACTAATGCTAGCACTTCTCCTTACTTGGCCTGGTAATTTCTTCAAGTAACACTTCAAAATCAAGGAAGAATTGTATCCTTTGAATTACAGTAAATATTATTTTGCCAACATAAAATTTCTCTTCCTAAAATTCCTAGAAGCCAACACAGAATTTTGAGGTGAGGATATTTAAAGCAGATTTCTAAATTCCTATATAGAATTTTTCTTCCAAGACCTTTTAAAATTGATAGTGGGTTTCATCCTCATATTACGAATAAAATATTCTTTGGTTACTTAAGTTTAGATTATATAAATTTATAAACATTAAAGACATGAAGTGAACTTCCAAATGCCATTGGATTGTTAAAGCTGTAAAAACTCAAATAAAAAGAGTCATTAGTGAAGGTATATTTTCCTAAACATTGGTAAAAATAAGGCATAAATCCTTGTATTGGTGTCGAGTGCTAAAAATTATGATAATTTCTTGAACCACCATGAAACCACCACCTTTCCATCTAAATGTACAAAATTCCAGACTGACAGAAACTGTCTTCTACACACAAAACAAAGTGCTGCTAATATGTTCCATATGGAAAGTATTTAATCTTTTCCTGATATGAAAAAATTATGTTAAAGATTTTTAAAGGTTACTAGTTATTTTTGATTACCTTTCCTGAGAGATCTTAAAGTAGTTCAAGTTTCAGGAAATATTTGAAATTTGGCAACTGAAAAAGAAACTCAGTTAAGAATCTCAAATTTGGATATTCCAAAAAAAGTGATATGTACTCACAAATTCTTGCCCTTGTGAATTCATTCTCAGCCAAACACTAGAACTAACAGAGTTGAAGGATTATCCTGTTACCAATCTCCTAAGCCAAACAAATGAGGATGTTTTTCAAAAGTTGAATCCAGCAGCTTCAAATTATATGCTGAAGACTGTCATTACATAGAAGATATATCAGCTACTGACCCTGGCAACATTAAATAAATAATAGTTTTTCAAGGCTAAACTCTTAAATTATAATTGCTTCTGGAGAGGACATTTCCTGGCATTTCATGGGAGAACTAAGGATCCAAGTGAAAGCCTTGTGAAGGAAATTAAAATATTTTATTGTGTGTTGAAAAGTTTGAATTGCATATTATGAGGTGTATGAGGGACTACCTTTTGCTGACGAGTTGAAGACCATCTTAGTAACAGCTATCCAAAGAAAACTTACCTCTTACCTCACAGATTATAATGGCAGTAGGACATCTGGGTTGGGCATTCCTGGTCCACCATTAAAGGCCTAAGGCAAAACTTCATTTGTAATAAATTGCAAGAAGAGTACTGTATCCATGGCATCATGAAACGCAACACCGAATGCTTCAAGACATTTAGTTGTGGTTTTCATTTTTTTTCCAAATTTTCATTGTTCACAGTGGCAGTAATGATGTAAGAGTCAGGCATTTCCTGCCAGTAACGGCCAAGCGAGAAACTTCTATCTTCCACATTGAGAAACTTGCATCTTTCACATGGCTGCTAGCTGCTAGGAAATGCCCTGTGTCTCTTTCATGACTGTTTAATGTCCTACTTAATAATTTTGATGGGAAAGTAATTGAGTTTCCTACCCTTAATACATGAAGATTTAGAACTGTCACTGCCAGAAAATTTGAAAAAAAATCCAGTGAAGTCTGAGAAGGTTATGAACTGTGGACTCCAGACAGTGGAGGAAATGCTGAAGTTCATTAAGGTCCTGATCCATCCTCCAAAGAACTGGTGGGATTTACCACTCACTAGAAAAAAGTGATGAGTCGAAAAGCCTTCTGGTCTCATGAAGAAACAGAGTAAGTGGTCAGGACGACTATTCTACAGAGCTGTGAGAGATGTCCATTGTAAAAGACTAAGGAAACTATTTCTCTAGAGAAAGCCAAGGTAAGAAGGAAAATAAAAACATGGGCCCTATTGGATGATATTCAACAATTTCTTAAAAACAAGTATCCCTGATTTGTTGAAGGTTTACCCTGAGTTTTGGTCTACAGGAGAATTCATAATGTAAAATAGCTGTTAAGTCATCTGTATGTTCAACTTTATGTGCAACTGTAGAATAAACATTTGGAGCAATTGTCCATAACTATATTAGGATTGGAAAAGAAAAAAGATGATGTAGATAACGATTGAAATCTGGTATCTGAAGTGTTGAAATTGTAATATGTAAAGGCTAATATGATATAAACATGCTTTCTGCAATGGAAGTGTTTATGAAACTGACTAAATAAGGATACTTCTTCAGGGAGGGGAGGGAACCGGAGGGCAGTTCCATAAAAATCTGATAGCTTACTGTAAATGAGGATTTACTACCGGCTTATGTTTTACTGCATGCTTTCCAGGAACGCATATGGCATTCCAGATGCATATGCAGAACATGTGAGATGTTTTGGAAACTATAGTGATCTACATAAAATTCCATGCATCGTTTGATATTTGAAAAGTCCGTTTTCAAATGTATTTAATGAAACTTTCAGAGACGAACTGTCAGGAAACAATTAAGGACCAAGAAGGACCAAAATTATCAACTCTTCAGTCTTTCTGGCCTTATTCTTCTGTGTTTTACTTTGGTAAATGCACATGTACACTTATTTTTTATTTAAACTACTTTAAATATGAACAAATAGGTCTCTCTTTATTTGCTTGCTAGTCAAGAAGCTGATTAGCTAATGAGTATCTTTTTTATTTTCTATTCCTTACCACTTTTTCTTTTTTTCAAAAAGGTCACGCAGAAATGTTTCATAGAAATAGAAAATAAGTTGTCTAATTACACTCTCAATAGTTATAAATTTTTTCCTCCTGATTGTTTGCGCCGTAACCTTTATTCCCATACCTCTGTCCTGGAGTCATTATTGGATTCTATCTCTGTGTGCTTCTCCACTAATATAATTAACAAGCAATTTAGAATCCTGACCTTTATTCCATTTCTCGGTATACAAATGTTACTTTAATTGCTTATCCTGATAATTAGAAAGCATACACCTCTATTAAAATAACAACAGCAAAAAACAGTCTTGATTTGCTTGTGGGGAGATGTTTTCCAAGGACAATATCATGACTTTCTGTAGGAACCATAAATCACAAGGCAATCAAGGCAGCTGTATCTGAGATCCTTAGAGCTTCCTACTCAGACTTGTTGGTGTGCTCTCCACAGCCTATGTCACTAATATGTACCATAAACTGAAGGTCTATCAGGTTCACATGAACTCCTTCCCCCTTGGCACACATGAAGTTTGGGGCTGCTTTGAGAACTGCTGTCACAGGGAGCATGAAGAGGTAGCGTTCTAGCTGGACCACTCCAGAACCAGATTGTCCCTCTCTTGTACTAACACAAAGCTGATGGGAAGCTTTTATATGTGCTTTTCAATGCTCTCCCTTCTCAGATCTGCTTTTGTTTCCTTCAGCTTTGCTGTACTTCAGTTAGTCATGAAGAAATTTCTTATTCCATTTGTCTGGTAAGGATGATTTTTCTTGAGAACAAAAGAGAATACAGGATAACACTTTATCATTGCATTATAGGATAAGTGGCAAGAAGAAAAAGAAAGAAAACTGGACCTCGGTGCAGTCAGGATCCTAAGAAACTTGGACTGAAGTTGTGCCATTGCGGTGAATGAAATTAACTGTCCGGTTGACTGCTAAGACCTTGAAGCCCAGAAAAAACTACGGTTCAGTGCTTTTGGCACAAACTGTTGGTGAATCAAACAGAACATCTCTAAGGATTAAATTCATCCTTTTCTAATCCTCAGAAAAATGTGATAGACTTTCTTAGCTGTAAGACAGCATGGAGATAATCACTTTCAAGGTTCCTTTTCTGGAAGCGTGTATTGCCTGGGATTGGAAACTTTTTGACAAATGACAAAAAATGGAGGAAAATGATGAAAAAAGCAAATGCCTGGATATTTTGATAAATTGAGAGAACAGAGTAAACAAAGTTTTCTGTATTTTTTTTACCATCATAGAAATCTCCTTTCAGGCCCTGAAAATCCATGATTAACCTCATGAAATGTGAGCAGTTAAACAGCATTTAATAGCACTGCTCATTACAAAAAGAGAACATATGCTTATGTTTCTCTGTTTTAGTGTGGTCCGTATCCAAACTGAATATATTTATTTGATACTGTTTTTGAGTACGTGATTGTGCTAGTGCGCCAACTAATTGCTTTCATATTCTGTATGTCTTTGAGTGTCCTAAGGAGTGTAATTTTTTATTGATTTCTCATGGAATTTCTGTCCAGCCATCCCCTTCACCAAACTACCTTACATAAAAAGTGAATAGCAGTTTAATTCTTTCTTAAATTTGTAAATGGCTCATAATAGATATGATTTCTGACTTTGATGTCTTGTTTCCTTCTCACTGTTTATATTGACCTCTACAATTACAATTCCTGAATAGTTACAGAAGGAGAAATTATCTACTATTCTAATTACAGACCAGTGTCTGGATTCTTCTTTTGTCAAAAAAGATTTTGGGAATTGCATTTGATTTCCTAACTTTCTTTAAAGGCATACAATGACAATATAAGATGTAGACTGTCTAAAGGTTTTACAAGTAATCTGATTTTGAAGCTGGGCAATGTGATTGAGAGATCGAAGCTCAGATACTAGATTTTCTTCTCCTATAGAAAACCTGGTGTTATAGATTGAGACCAAAACCATCTGTGTATCTTAACAAAACCATAAAACCAGTATATAAGGGTTAAAGTACCATTTAAAAATGTTTATTTCCTTAAATGCAATCATTATGAATAACCTGCAATCAAAATCTCACAAGGCTTCAATTCAGTTTGAAACACTAACTGCCAAAGTTGAGATACATTGCCAGCCAGATGAAGGGTAACTATGCCAGCTGCATTCTTTCTACTTCTAAAGTAATGCATGCATATAGACTAAGGTAAGTGTTAAGGACATGGTAAAGCAGCATCTTTCAGTTAAAGATTCAGGCTTGATTCTCTTGCTGCCTTTCACTTTGTGCAGCTGTATCTATACAGCGCATGGACTATAACTGCCGTGCAAAGTGTTAAACATTTATGGAAAACAGGATTTCAAGTCATTTTTACCCCAAAGAACGTTAGATTTACTGAGTATGAGTGTGATTTATGATGCAAGGTATAAAACAGTGAAATGCATTTGTCTTTCGAATTCATAGGACATCAATAAACCATCTCTAATATGTCTGAATTTCAAGTCAGAACAAGCTGGCTCTGACTTTGCATGAACACAATTTAACATAAAGTTCAAGTGGAATTTTCTGCCTCACTTAATCTCTGCTGCTTCCAGTGAATGAACTGACCTCGGCTGGGGGCAGCAAACCCTTCATACGGTGGAGCTTGTTTGGGTGATTTAACCTTCAGTATACAAGGGAGGGATCTCTGGCCATTAATGTTTCCCAGACAGTCCTACCTGCTCTCTTGGCATTCTCCCAGGGAGGCCTGTGCCCAGTTTATCCTGTCGGTAAAATCCTTTATTACCCACTGATTTTAAATACATGGTAATTTTCTGCTACGGCCTCAATTTCCTTTAGCTTTGCACTGGTAAGATTTTATATTTTGAAAATACATGAGGTGTATGGACCTGTAAGGAGAAATTTTGTGTGCTACTTTTTAACAATAAGGATTCCTGAAGGAAAACAATATTAATTTTTCATTACAGCTACTTGCTAAAACTTGGGCTCTTGTATTAAGGTCAGGTTAAGATAGTGACAAGGGCTGCAGCTGAAGTGGAGCTGCAAAGAGACTGTCCAAAGAGAGCATGGGTTGCGAGAAGAATTTTGCTATGAAAATTTTTTTCTCTGAGTAATGGTTTCAGGGGTCCTTGTGTAGGGCTGAGACTTCAGTTAAGCTTAGGGTTAGGTTGACAGAAAGGTTAAGGCTGTATTTGAAGTGGGGCGGGAAAGCGGCAGCCAGAGGAAAGTACAGCTGCAAATAGAATTTTGCTGTGAGTACTTTTTTGTCTCGGCAAAGGCCGAGAGGCTTTGTGTGAGACTTGGTCTTCAGTTATGTTTAGAGTTACAGTTATGTTACGTCGAGTTACGTTATGATCTCTCATATATATTCTATACTTTCTTTCTAAAGAAGAGTCATTTAATCAGCCCTGCAAATGCCTAAAATTTCTGTTGCATCAAATAGCACAATGACTTGCATGCAAATGAAAATACACTGTCAGTCATTCTTTACATATAAGAACACTGAAAGGCATGCTGCGTTTTCGTGTTCCAAAATTTGTACTTAAAAGTCAGAAACATAATTTTTTACCTAATATGGGGTTTTCTTGAGGGCTTATACTATTTCCTAAAATGTAGTATTTCTTTTAGTGAAGTGAAAATCTTATGACTTGCTTTCTTGGTAGGGAACACTGAAGTGCCAAATGGAATATGCCAGACTTGCAGCCAAATTTCCATTAGCTGGTTTTGTACTATGGGATGATCTCATGCATACCAGCTTGAAACAGTTATCAAAAAAGGGTGTTGTGTATGCTAGTTTTGTAAGTTAAATTTAGATATTGTCAGGCCATCTGAGTAAAGGCTAAGCAAATTCACATGAAGACCTGGCAAGGATCAGAGGAGCAACGACAGGCAGAGGATTATTATGGGATGTTTAGGAGAAGGACCGAAAGTAGGGAAAGGGAGAGGTCAAGGAAGACTGGGAGGAACATGTTTGGGAAAACAGAGAGAAAGAAAATACTGCTCTGGCCACATGTAGGCAGGTGGACCACAGTCTGTCCTATATTCTCCTCAAATCCTACTTCTAACTGTCCTCTGTGTGGGTGCACTCTTCACCCTGCACGTGTGGAAATGCTAGTCCCGGCATGGTCATGGGACCACAACCTCCAGGGGATCCATGGGCTGGGTGCCAGCAACTGGAGGAGACTGGGGTCTGAGGCAGCTGCTGGATAGATGGAGTCTCAGAGGCCAGCTGCAGGAGAGGCCCGTGTGGTGTGTGCACATACTCCACTAACGAATTTCAATCCTCGCCAGCTGGAGAGGAGGAACAGGATGGACTGGCTGTGCTGTTCCTGCCGGTGTGGGTGCTTTGAGCATTAGTGTGGGGGTCAGTAAAAGTGCTGTCTTCTCTCTGTGTCAGCCTGTGTGGCCAACTATGTTAGCGTGTGTGTGCGTGTGCGTGCATGTGTGCGTGCGTGCGTGTGTGTGTGTGCATCTCTTGCAAAAGGTGCTCAGACTCCTTGCTGCCTGGCTCTGGGGACAAGGAACTGCAACAGCCCCACATCTACTGGGCTGGGAGAGAAGAACCCACCTCACTCTGGTCCTGTAGCCCATCAGATTCACCTACCTCTAACAGATATGCTTGGATAATTTGTCAAATTATCTGCTTGCTGATGTTCTCCATGTAATATCTGTTATAGGTAAACAATATAGTAAGTTCATTGGTTTTTCAGTCTTGGGACCTCACATATTCACCTGATGTTGCTAATTTCAAGCTCACTATTTGCACATGAGTCTCTGACCTACAAGAAAACAAACAAACAAACAAAAAGGTGATTAACATGTAGGGATGCATATCCATATTAATGATAGCTCTCAGGTCACTCACAGTCATTATTTATTCTAGCATGTGTGTAGCACATATTTCACGCCAGACACTGCATTTTGATATGCTTTTTTTAAAGAACATGCCATTCAGGTGTTATGGAAATTAGGCTTGTCGGCCACCATAACAGGGCTCGATCCTAGGTTCCCGCAGAAAATTTCAGAGCCAAATCAAAACAAATTAAATTTTAATCATGCGCGTGCCATAATTACAGCTCGAGCTGGGTGCCTTCTAAGAGGGACCCTAACATAAACAAATCCTGGGCAATTATAGTTTTTTCAACTTACATTTCCCACCCCTCACGCAGTAGTTAGACCAATAGTAATTTTTTTGGTCTGGGGTCTCTTGCTCCTCATTCGGTCCCATCGTCATTCTGAGGTAAGCTGTTTTTCTCCTTATTTTTGTTTTTTGCAGTCTCTGATGACGGTTGTACCTCTGTTTTTGTTGGGTCTTACTGTTGTGTCTTAAGGTCCTGAGGAGGAGGTGATTCTAAATCATAACAATTAACACTGCCCCAGCAGTGAGCTAAGGCTTTGTCCCTCAAGGTCCTAATGCCCTGCACTGGTCTTATTTCAAAGCCTTGACACTCTCCCTTTCGGAGTGTGAGATGCATTCCTGCAGACACCCTCCCTTTCGGAGTGTGAGATGCAGGAATGCAGACTGCTTGTAACTTCCTTATCTTCCTAGCCTGAACCAGCTCTGAGGCCCTCTTCTTACTGGACTAAGTAAAAGTTCATTATTTTATCTAAGTGAGGCCTAAGGCTTCAGCAAATTCAGCTACTCATGCTAAGCAAGTTTTATGTAAGTTGTGCTAAGCGGCTACCTCTAGACAGTTTCAGTTTGCTGTTCTTTAACATCAGGAATATTCTGTTCCCTGTGGTGGAGATACACACATCTGGCCTTAAAGCAGATTTTGAAGTATGACAGAATCCAAACAGAACCATAGTTCTGTGACACAGTTTCTCTTCTAGAAATTACTGTTAAATAATGTTGAGATTAAAAAAAAAAAAAAATCTCAGCTAGGATTCCTTTTGTTCTTTAATGACATTTAAGATTGCTGCCTTCTTAATTATTATGATGTAAAAAAAATAGTAATTAGACTCATATTATTTGCAAGTATGTTTCTAGAGCAAAGAAAAATGCACACAAGAAATGGGATTACCTTTTATATTCTCTGAATTCTCCCTTTCATTACCATGCTTGACTTCTTCACTTACTCCTGGGTGGAAGTCCAAAAATGTCTTGCTTCATATAGGATCATGGGGACTGTAGGACAGTGTAAATCAGTGGCTGATACTTATGAGATTCATCTGGATTTAGTTAACATATACGTCTTCCCTTTCATTACCGTGATCCATGCATATTGTAACAAAACCTGTTTTAAGATTAAAGTAACATCTGTATAGCAGTGCGGGCAATATTTTCAGAGAGAAACTCTTTAAAGGTGCAATTGTGAATTGTGTGCATTACTATCGTCCTCAAAATCCAGAATTTCAGGTCCGCTTTCTTTGCTCACCTGAATCAGGTCATGCCTTGGCCATTTCGTACAAATAATGTTTGTATTGCCTGGCAAAGTATGTAAATTCTGCCAGACATTTTTTGTTTGTTTCTGCCTATGGATCCTTGATTATTCCTAGCTGGAATAGCATGATATTCATTTGGCATGATTTGTTAATGGGCTCTTGTCAGCAGAGGAATATTTATATTAAGCCACCACCCTCCCCCTTTTTTTCTTTGTGCTCTCATTACAGATTAATGCCTTTGAGTCAAAACAGATCAGTTACACAGAATACATCTCTACAAAGATATAGCAAGTTATGGTTTAATCCCAAATGTATGATGAAAAGATACGAGAATACAGAAGTCTGGCATCTTGCCTTTGTGTAAATAGGCATAACTCTCTGGAAATCAATTCTTATTTTTGCCTGCTGATGGACTGTTATGTATAGTCAATCTGTAATCAGATTTATCCTGATACACATTCATTACTAATTGCATCAGTGGTTTTTCTTTGGATTTTCCTAAATACAGTGGAAAGAAGAATTAGAACTTGATGATGTCAAAAAAATAAGCTCACAGTTCCTTGTCCTTACTCCTACCAGCGATTAAGTCAGTTCAGATCTGGACTAGAGCAGTCAGTCAGCTTCCTTGCTGTGCTCTGTCAATGCGGTGTTTGCACTGGGCAGAAAGTTTGACAAAGTAGTCAAAGGGTGATTGGGAACATGTTTGTTAGATAGAAAGAAAGAACAAATCATCATTCACTTCATGGCATGGTATCTGTGCGTTATTTTTTTTCATATTTTAATATATTTCCAATTTCAAATAAAACCTGACTTGAATCTTGTCAAGACTATTCAGATTATGAAATGAGGCTTAGAATTCATGAGCCACATTATTCACTGTTTTAAGAATTCAGTTTAGCCAGCAAATCACTGAATGCCTTCTGTTCACTTTGTTTATGAAATAATGGGTTATTTTGGTACCATTCCAATTAATGCCCATGGAAGATAATTGTTAACTAAAATTAGAACAGTGCAAGACAACAGTTACGGTTCTGAGAATTCTGGTCACTGATTAAATGAAAAGATCCATAAATTATAGCATTAGTTGACAGTTACAGTCCATATTTTCCAAAAATATCACTTATTGTACAAAAGTACATGAATCAAGGTTTTTTTTTTTTTTTTTTTTTGAGGTGCCACCAACTTCTGTTAGAAATAAGTGATCACTGTAATGTTCGGAACATAAATCCCATTTTTCTTTTAATAAACATAATCTTGTGGAGTATCACATTTGCAAAAATAGAAAGTAAAAGTTAAGTTGAATGTATAGCCCTTTGTCTCATAAGGGATATCTTACATCCAATAAGATTGATTTGTTTGGATTGACTTCCACCTTAGAGACCAGTTACTTAGACTGGCAATATAAAATAGGTGCCTACCTGTATATTGATATGTTCAGAAGAAAGATGAGACAGCTGATAACCTCAAACTCATGCAGAGGAAACATTTGCCTTTCTTGTATGCCCCTATTCAGAGCTCCAAGAATTTTTAGCAGCATTAGGGGAAGACTGGCCTCCATAGGTATTTAAATGCCCATGGAGTACATGAGGCAGAAGGATTTTATTTTGGGGTAATATTTTAAAAGCCCTTGATTTGTCTTGGCAAGCTGGATATATGCTAACAGTATGTGTGGGTAAACTCCACTTATGCAATTCAGAATCTAAACCCTTTTTTTAACTCTCTACTAATGCAATATAAAATCACTTACAAATATCTAGCAGATGCTAAAATTCTCAAAGAGAAGAAGCTTCCACTGAATTTTCAGGTAACACTTTGTGCTATGGGAGTAGTTGAATAAAAACTGGAAAGTCTCTTTCAAAGGTGTTAAAAGATGTCTGCGTATTGGCTTTCAATTTTTTCCCCGTAGTGAATGTATCCCCTACTCGGGGCAAAGTACCTTTGAATAAAGAAGAGGTATTTGATCTTTTTACTTAGCCTGTATTCAGTCCAAAGGGAATCCATTTAGCTCACTTGCAGGAGCTGAAAGGAGACTGGGGCCTTCAACGCACATAGAGATCCATACAAATCCCAACTATCTATCCCAAATTCATGCTTAGGCTAAATGTTAGGTTCTTGTTCTCAGTAGCTAATAACTTGGAGACCAAGCTATTTCTAAGAGAGCATCTGCCTTTACAATAATGTTACACCATGCCTAGCTTAGGCATCCATATCCAGCTTTCTTTTCCTGCCTTATGCCTGCTTGTTTCAAGGGTCTTGAGGACAAAATGGACAACATCAGTCACGATGGGAGAAGCAGTATACATAACATTGCATGATATTTGGCACAGATTCAGGATTATTAAACTACAGTCTCTTCCCAAACTCTTCCCAGGAGAGATTTCCAGAGAACCCCTTCCTCAGCACTGTATCTACTGCATCCAGCAATATAAATTTGTTCAAAACTCCACTCTTATCTGTACAAATGATTTTGAGCCTGATCACTGATACTGAAACAAGTCTGTCTTACTTGCTACCTAATATGTATGTTTTAGTGTCATCACACTTTATGCCAGCTGTGACTCTGGCTAACACAGGAAGGCCATTTAGTGAGATGTCATAAATCTGTACTCATTTTCTGTTTTATCTCATTTCCCCTGGACCTATAAGTTAAAGACAACTAATAGTTTTCTTTTTAATGAGAGTTTGCTGGGAAAAATCCATTTCACATCTGGATTTAGTATTGCCCTGATTACAGAGTTGGCAGATGATATCTTTTTTTATTTGTTTGGGCTTTTTTGAATACATTTCCAAAATTCAGAAAAGAAATCATTAATTTACATGATTTGCTGAAGAGAGTTTAGGGAAAAAAGGAAGGACTTTTTCAAATGAAAAATATCATTTGAGGCTTGTTTTGCATGTTCTGTAATTGCCATTTAACATTATGTGTAATTAGGCCACATTTTAACAAAATCGCATTAGTTAAATTTAGTTTCTCCAGAGCTGAAGGACTCAGATCTGAATGCTCAGTAGCAACTGCTCCTATTAATATTTGCAGGAATGACTGCAGTGAATGCAGATGCTGTGTGTTCTTCAAGAGGCAACCTTAAAATGATGTTTGCTTTTCAGGGCATTTTAATCTTCTAGAAGCAAGACAGTTGCTATAATACTGATGCAAGAAATACTCATGGTGGAGGTATTTCTGAAAGTACTTAATAACTATGCAGCTTTAAATTCCTAGTAATTTTTACAGATGTAAACCTGATGTGGATATAACCTCCTAATATTCCATTGCTCAAAAAAACCCACTGCTCTTAGCTGTACTTCTTACTTACTTGCCTTGTGGACTGCACAGTCATGTACGCCAATGAAAATCATTACAAATCTCCTTTGAAGAGAGAAGAAGCTGGCCATTCTGTTGGTGTTAAATGAAATTTGGACCAGTCAGTGGCCCTGATGGGCCTCTGACTTCCTGGTTCAGACCACCTGATTGCTGAGTCTTCTTGGGAAAAAGCAAGATATTAAAAAATTGCAAACCATTAATCAAAACTGTTTTTGTTGAGATAGCTATCTTCAGATTAAAAAAAAAGAAGTTATTATTATTTTTTTTAATATCTTCATGGTCCCTGTTTGCAAATGGTTTTCCACATGAAAGTGAGGGCATATGCTCTCTTTCTTCTTCTTGCTAGTTTTCTTTTTTCATATTCTCTAATTCAGGAAGCTGAGAGCTGATGAAAAATTATGAATCTCATTTAACATAGACTATTTAGCTTGGCAAAATGGTGTATGCTCACTGAGATAGTCAGAGAAAAAAAACTCCCTGTAATTTAAATAGTATAATGTGAATAATTTAAACTGTCTTAGAGAACAATTCTAGTTGTTGGTATACTCTGGATTAACACAATGAAGCCTCTCCTCCTACTAAGCCCTTATAAAACAGTCAGAGTCTTAATCAATATTGTAAATATCTAAATAGATTCCCATGACAAAGGAGCACATACTGCGCTAGCACATGGTGAAAGCCTCGTTAGCTTCCTTTAAAATCCCATGTCTAGTTTGTGGTATACTTTTAATATTAGATTTCTTGAAATTATTTTAGCAAAAGGACAGATTTCTGAGTGCTCTCGCAGCTAAGTGGCATGCACTCCCAACCTTTTTGTTATGCACGACCACTAAACTTTCTGTATATTTTTGCAAACATTCACTTTTCCTTGCTGTCTTGTTCTACCCTGAAACTTTGGAAGCTTTTGACCTTAGAATCTGTGGTATAATTGTAAAAAGAATTGTTCAAATCCCTCATCTATCAAGGGCAGAAGTTCTAAAGAGAAAGAAAACACACAAATTATAAGAAAAATAAATTCACAATCAATGTTTTTGCCACACTTACTTACAATATTCCTTATGGGTTCATTGCCATGGTAGACTTTAGAAAAAATTTTCCACTGAGAAATGTGAACTCATTGACACGGGATTTTTGTATTGTAATTAATCTAAGAATATTTTCATTGTTAAATAATTTAAAAAGTTGTATATAATCTATGTTTAACATATATATCAACATTTTGTACATGTATGTATATATCAATCAAAGCCAAGCACTTGGAAAATTAGACACACGCATACATTTTGCAGTTATTTATATTAGTTATAAGTCAAGACTGAAATAACTTCTCCTTCTTGAATTGTCATGGGGAGTGTTTAGAATGTAAATTAAAACCAGTCAATTGTGTCTTTTCCTTAGGTTCACAAGAAGGTTAGAAAAGAAACTGTGTCTAAACAGACATGGACTAAGACTATTAAACCAGATGGCTCTGTTAGTGACCATGGAAAAAAATCTCTTGCTGGCAAGACATTAATGTGCAGAAACTTGCAGTACTTGTGCAAATCGTCTGTTACAAAAGCACATCTTTTCTGAATTACGCTTTATATTTTTGTTTAGTTGGAAATAAAAAGGGTTTGCCTTTTGAAAGAGCTGAAGGGCCATTGGGTAAATTCATTTGGAGGTAGGAACCTTCAAATGCTCTCTACAAGTTTCTGGAGGAAGAAAATCCCCATGACTGCATTCGTGCTGTCAGGTACAGCGCATGGTCTGCCTCCTGGGACAAGGGACACACCGTGCTGGTCCACCTCTGTCCCTTGCATTGCGTCTGGGACTGTACCCAGGCCTACACCGGCTTTTCCCTCGTAGAGTCAGGCAGAGACCAGCCGTTTCCCGAGTGTTGGCTAATGCTCAGATTAACCTGGGGTTTTGAAATGACAAAGAGAAATGTTGGCCTTGGTGAAACAGAGTGGGGAGTCACAGGGAGTGGTCATCTACTTCAGCTAGGTGCCTAGGGGAATGTGAGAGGAAGAAACGTCCGTCTCTTTCCGGTACCTGTTTTACTTTGTAATTCTAAGACTTATTGTATTCTGGTCATTGCACTTCATTTTCCATGTTCTGTTTATAACATTGTCAAAAAATGTTTTGGAAAGGTATGCAAAGTCCTGAAGAAAGCACTAGTTGACAAACCACAGCTCTGCTGACATCCCGGGCTACTGGGATGAAGCAGAAACAGGGGAAGGGGATGGCTTTGTCATATTTAGGGGTGATGAACTTTGAAAAAACTCTTGGGAAAATGAAAGAAGCAGAGTCACCTGAATAGTGTTGAGAATAACAAAGGAGGGGAAACAAAACAACCAGAACCTAAACCAAAATGAAAAAAAGGAAATGCTTTCCAGGACCTTTGACAGGCATGAAATTGGTAAGTGGAAACTGCTTCCTTCTCTCAGGGCCTGTAATAAGAGTAAGGTAATTCAGAGGGACGACTTCTCTGTTTAGTAACTTTGACAGAGTATCTCATTGTGAATATGATAAGTAAAATCAAGATTAATGGAGAATCGGGTAGGTGGTTCCCAGCATGGTTAAAATGCCAGTCACAGAGACTGCTCCTCTCTGCAGGGACAGCAGACAGCAAACCTGGCTGACTTATTGCTGTTGCACCAACTCTGATTTGAAAATTCCAGGCTGGTGGTGTAGTAATGACTGCAGCCGTCTGCTGCGATCCCAGCTCCAGAGGTAAGGGGAGGTGAGGACAGGGCATCTGAAATGCAGGAACCCTGTATTTGTATCATGGACACTTGCTTCTACTGAATGAGGGTTATATGCAGTGTGCAAATGCTTTCGTGCTTATTTATTCAATATTCTTAGAGAACATTTTGAATTTTATAAGTTGCTATCATAACTAACATTTACTGAGTTAGAAGGAGGGAGGAGAATCAATTTCAGCTTGATATTTATGCAAATCTAAATAGGAGAAAAAAACAACCCTCAGAGACTATGAAGTATTGTATTTGTCATATGCTAAACCTGAGTGTCTGTGAAAATAAAATATTTAGTAATTGATCATGAATCAATTCATCGAATCAAAGAATTGACTGAGTTTGCTATTTGGTGAATCTTTAAAGGGTATAAACAATATTCACTACATCTCTGTTCTCGAGTGTATTTTCTTTCATACTAGAAAGCTTATTATTTCATTTTTCCATCATTCTTAAATAATTGTTTTTAAAAGAAATGGCTTACCTTCTCCCACTACATATACATACTGGGCAAAACTACTATGGATGAATTTCACTCATATATGTGTATATATATATATATATGCATATACACACACACACATAACTGCACACATGACATTGAAATATATAATTTGTGTATATATATATACAACTAACTATATATATAAATTGCTGTATCTAATGTCTTTGATTTACAAACACTTTTTTTCATTTTATTAAAATTTTATTAAAAAGTCTTTTAACACTATATATCTAACAGTTTCAGAGAAATGAAAGAAAAAACTTTCAACTGCAGAGATGTACACATAAATCCAGGTAATTATTTTGCCAAAAGTGTTAAGGCTGGATCTATTTTATCAAAAGTAATAAGGCTGGATTGTCAAGTTTTTAAAATAACTATTTCTTGTGAGAATATGGGACCTATGTGAATTTCCTTGTGCTGAGACTTCAGATAGGAATTGTAAACACTACGTGTGTGTGTAAGAATACATAGCTAGAATTGTGCTATTGCCTCATTACAGTGTAGCGTAGAATTCAAAATAAGAGGTAGTCTGGACGTCCTAAGGAAATTTTCACTTAAGTCATGAGCAGTGATACCAGAAAAATAAATTCTGCCCTTTTTAGCTTTCCATTCTTCTTTATACATGCAAGATCTAAGCACATTGAATCTCCTATTGCATCTATCCTCCCGCCAAACAAGAGAGTCCCTTATTCAAAGAAGGGCTAGAGAAAGCTCTCAGGAAGGACAGCATAGGTATAGCAGTGGATAAGAAGAAGACAAAGTTGGATAGCTGGTACAGGATCAGGAATGTTCAATGTTACATTTTAAACTTATTGTAAGTCTGTTAAAAATTGCCTTGCAGAATTAAAAGAGAAAACTAAATTCCTCATAATCTGTCTTGAGATGCAGCAACAACTCAGTTTTCTAGTTTCTGTGCTACAAGTAAGGCTTTGACAATGGACCATCTGACCCTCTAATTAGGTGCACAGGAATGAACTCCTGCACTTTAACACTGGTGGTACTTTGCCTCGGTAAAGCTTGTAGTAGGATCAGGGTCTTAAACATCAACATAGCAGACATTCTTTATAAATATATTTTTCATGCTTGCTTTATTACTACATAGTGTAGTATATTTACGTTTCTTAACCCTTTGTGCATTGCTTTAAAATGTCAGAAAGACTAACAAAGTAAATTTCAAGTACAACATTGTACTTGTTTTCAGTCTTTGTTAAAATCACTACTTAATTAGAAGTTCCATCTGGGACAAAATTTTTCCATGAAATATGCTATGCAGATGGAAAATGCTCAGGAAAAATAACTCCTCATCTCAATTTCAGTACAGAGTTTGCCATTCTCAGAGAAGTTAGTAGTGACTGCTATATTTGCATTAGAACGACTGCACATAAAACTCAAAATGTGCAGTGACTGGTGAAATCATACATCACATTTTAAAACTCATCTGCACAAAATCCATCTAAGACAAGCACTTTTCCAGATGAGAGGACAATTTTTTCTAATTATTTTCTTCCAGTTCATGAAAAAATTTCCCTTCTATAATCCAAAAACTCTGCTTAGCAGTTATTTGAGAGAAAAAAATGATCCTAAACGAGAAGAAAAGACAAACTGTTGGCCTGACGTAATGCTAACCAACTTGGTCTTATAAAACATATAATAAATATGCTTCACTGTCCTTGGAAATTTCAGCCATCATCCCCTAAAGTATCATATCAAGTCTGAGCTTTTCAGGTCATTAATGATTTTGCACCACCATGGGCAAAGTGAACTCCAGAATTCAGATGACTGCCTGTTAGCAGGTGCTCTCTTCTCAAATAAAATGATTTCAGTTTGAGTGCTTTTGATCACTGCCACCGAATGATATCACACAAGAGGTAGACGTTGCAAAAAAAGAGGCAAGTTCAAGGGTATTAAATGCTGTTTTCCTGCCCTCTGCTGTTGTGAGGTTTTACCCATTTATAAATATGAGATATTCATGTGTAACACTAACAAACCAAATTGTGTAGAGTTTCATTTGTCAGCAAAAAATTACTCTCAAGAATGCATAAGAAATTCATTAACTAGTGAGAAAAGCATGCTGTCCCCTATTCATGCCATTTAATTTTAAGCACTTTCTAGAGGAACCTACATTAGGATTCGGCCCGCCTATGCTATCAATGAGAATTGCAGTATTCTTCCAGAAAGGCAATTCTTGCTTCTAAAGTGGGTAAGGAATTTGAAGTTTTCTTTCAAAGTAAAATCTATTATCAAGTTCATAGTATTTTTGTGCTGAAGAATTCATTTTTTCTGATTTCCTTATCAGTACAGGATGCACCTCTTATATCTGAATTAAACCATCTCAAAACTTACATATTCCTTCAGCTTTGTCCTGGACATGACTATATAATTAGGTTTGTGACTGTCACAGGAAGTGAGAATGAACTTAACGTTCTTCTAGGTGTTGATGTATCTGGTTCTACTGTGGATTATGATTAATTCGATATATGAAGCCGGTACTGTGAGTTGATTAAGTTGCATTAACAAATATGTGTGAACTGGGGAGTGCCATGTCATTTTGTAACTGGTTCACACTATATTAGATATGCTGTGTCTGGGGAATTCCTTTATCTGAACCCAGTCTAAGGATGGGTAAATATCCCATGATATATATTTACATCTGACATTTAAGCAATTCCTTCATCTTTTAGGTTTTTTTTTTTTTTCCTAGCTGTGATTGTTTCATCTGTGTGATTAGATGACTTTTGTTATCAAATGCAGATGATATATGAACTAAGGAAAGATGCAAGACAGACATTACAAAGGGCAAATACAGAATTCTGTGGTGAGGTAAGAGAAAATTATTTTCTCAGTAGTGGCTAGGCTAGTTAGCAACAGAAACTTTATTTTGAGTTACACTTCATCTTTTTTGCCCTTATGTTTCAAAGATGATCTTCAGTTTTGTAATTATAATAGTCACAAATAGCTTTTATGAATTGAGATCATTTTAGCAGATTGAAAGACAGCCTAAGACTAGGGGGGATATTTATTTTGTGGGATTGCAGGGAAGAAGAGCTCTTATGATGTCCTTTGTCTGCATACTTAGCAAATAAGTCAAATCAGTGATGGCTAGGAAGAGAAGCAAAGGAAAAAATATTTGTATGCTTACTAAACCTGCTAAAATGATCTGGAAGGGAGGCAAGTTGCTCCAAATCTAGAGCAATAACACAGAAATTAAAAGGAGACCCTCTGGGTTGCTGATTTGGAATTTGTGAGATTTTCTAAGGCAGGAAGATCCCTTACTGACACATAGGAATGCAGCACTGGAGGGGCCCACAACCATGCCGAGCAATCCCATTCATAATTTAGCAAGCTATATGTTAAAACTGCTAAACTTTGTTTAGTATCCTTTCCTACTGCAAAACTTTCCTATGCTTTCTCATCCTTTTCCTAGTGCAAAACTTCTTCAGAAAGCTGAAGAGATCCTACACTCTAAGAAAGAGCAAGTACATGGGAGCCCTTTCCACTTATTGCTTCCCACCTTAGGAATCCCTAAAAACCATGGGGAGGATCACAAGTCAGTATGCATTTCCCTGCTCTGCCAGGTTGAGATTCTTAAAGGAATAAAGGATAAGAAAGTGAAATATTTGAGCATATTCTTGCCATAAGTGTCCCTTGAACTTTGGGATTGAAAACATGGTAGTCCTATGTGTAGGTAATTTAGCTAAAACAATCCACCCAAAAAGCGGTTGGTTAGGACAGACTGTCTGTGGAAATTATACAGCCTAATACTACTTTATAATGTTTTAGGAAAAAGAATCTAAAACTACCCAAAATAAAAAAAGAAAACAAATCTTTATTGTTTATAAGGTAGCTATTTAAGAAAAAATATGTTAGATATTTGTTAAAATATGTTAAATCTGTTAAAATGTTAGTAAAAAGTCTTAATTATTTCTGAAAATTGAGTGCTAGACAAAAAAAGTACTAAAATAAACAGTCTGTGACAGAACTACACTTCAGATGTGAAAGAACATTTTTTCTCTGTTTTCTGTTACGTTAAAAATGAATTTATGTTCTGCAAAATAAAAACAAATCCGATTATCCAAAGATGCTGCTGATGCATTCTTGATATTACCAAAAGGGAGGACGAAACATACTCTAGAGACTGATAAATATACATCATTTTGGTTCATTAATTTTGCATGAGCAATTGCTGTAGTTGTTACAAAAACAGTGTATACTAGTGATGCAAATCACTATAACAGGGCTGAAATGGTGATAGCTCACAAGATAATCCCTGTTAGGAATAAAGTCCTTGGTTACTGTTTTGGGACCTCTTGTGCTAGGAAGACCTAAAAGCTCCTAATTAATAATGGCTGTTATAAGCCTGATTTTAGTCAGAGGCAATTTTGATGTTTAAAGGGGTTGCAAAAGAATCACATGGATATAAGGTGTTAAAGCAATATGGATATTGTTTGTGTCTCAAGGAGTGAAATAGGAATGGTGAATAATGAGAGTTTTTTTGAGGAATTCAACAATTAAAGTCAGACTGATCAATAACTCAGTACAAGATTTTCTTGGATGGGATAGGATGGTAGCTAATCTGTCATATATGTTCTTTGCTAAGCACAGGGAAGGACACAAATGTCACTAAAAAGAAAATAAAAACATGGATTAAAGGATTAAGGTTCACTTAAACTGCTGCAGAGAGGACCCTTTTGACAAAGCAACCAAGGGACTGGTTACTGGGGATGATTGTTCATTTAAGTGACTGGGGTTTTCTATTGTCCAGCTGTCAAAATTTGTTAAATAAATTATTATTTTCTTTTCCAGTCAAAAGAAGCCTGGCCTGGATTTCTGACATGAATGCAGGTGGAGGAAAGGATGACAGCATGCACCCATTCAGGCTTTGATTTTCCATCTCCATTAGCATATTTCTCTTTGGGCACCTGAATTTGGACTAATAATACCATATTCTCTTGTCTCCATATCACCCTGAGTGTTTTCCAGTTTTGAATGTTCGAATCAGCACTTAATGGTGTAGGTGGCTAAACTAGGGATTTCAGTGATCTGATACTGATTATGGAAATTCTTTTATCTTCCTTAACAGCCAAAATCAGAAGTAACGTGGTCTGTGAAATCTGAAGCCAGGGACCACAAGGTATCAGACTCCAAAATAAAACAAAAAACAACCCCCCAAGTTTTCTTTTCCCCAATCGCTCTCTGTAGATTTGCAGTAATTCATGTTATTGTCTCTTCACTCTATTCAATACTCACTAAACAATTACAATTTTTCATAATGTAGCTTGGCCACAGATGGAATTGCTTCCACTACAGTTGCTATCACACAGAGGAGTCTTTCTGTGCCTATATTCTTTATTTCTTAGTTCTTATGACTCTTAGAGGGGAAAAAAATCCATTTGCTGATACTACCTAATTTCTCTCTTCCTCAGCTGCTGTATTATTTATTGTTCAGATCCATAACTGTATTATTTAACAATATGAAGTGCTTTTGAATACAATTTTTATGAAAGGTGCACTACTAAATAAAATTCTATTGTCTATCAGAATTAATGTCTCCTATTTTTATGGACAATAGCTCCGAAAGACAACTTTCCACATTAAAATATTAAAGTCATTAAAGCCACTTTATTTAATCTATGGAAACATTTTGCTTAATGCTTCTCAGTTCCTCATACTTTGTCTGTGTCACTGAATTGAGGTCAAGAAAAATACAAATCTTTCCTCACTCATAGCATATCTCCTTCTGATTTCAAGCTGCCAGCAAAACTTGCTCTTGGTCTCTCATGTTGCTAATAGAAACAGCACTTTATGTCTTTGAATTATTTCTTTCATTCTCTTTTTTTTCTTTACTGCAAAGTTATTCTTTTCATTTCAGGTAGGTCATCATTATATTAATAAAAAACCAGCATGGGCAGTACCTATATCATATGTGCCACAAGAACAGGCATTCTTAGAAAGAATAATAATGAAATATTTTTATTAATGGGTAGCTCTGTCAATAGACCTATAAGTTCTGAACAACAAAAACTAAAACACAATTTAATTAAAAAAGGCAACATATCCCATTAAATCAAAAAAGTTGTGCAATAAAATCAAAGCACAATAGGCAAACGGAGAAGGTCCCATGAATAAAATATTGCATCAATCACCCATAAGTAGAATGGAGAGAATATTTATTTAAACTTTGACTGGAAAGCTGCCACAAAGGTTCACACACACGGGGCATTATTCTAGCAGCTCAGCTGACATGTTTCATTTAGCAGGCTTGAGTTAGCGTTGCTTTTGTTGGTCTTAACTTCAGTTAGAGTTGCTTTTGTTGGTCTTAACATAGGCCAAAAGAAGACATATTATGCAATTTTAAGTTGCAACAATATTTGAAATTTCTGGGCTGAACCAGTCTCATGCAGAGGGGATTAAGAGTGGTTGTGATACCAGAGCCTTTCTTTACAGGGGAAAGAGTATTAGGGTGCATTGGCACTTCTCAAATTAAACTGTTAACAGAAGAGATTTTAGTACGAGCTGATAAAATGAATTGTAGCAAATGCCTGAGACCAGATGGTATTTATCTAAGAGTTTCATCAGTGGCTATGAAAAACAATTAGGTAGATAAACCACTGGCTCAGAAAATCTCTGAAGTGCAGATAGAAGCTGGGAAGATATCCTGAAGAAATACATGCATGAAGTAATTGGTGTACATCCTAACCTGACCTCCGTCCCCGGGCATTCCTTCAGAGCTGCTCTCTAAGATCGGACACCGGTCTGCAAGGACCTCTGATCTGACTCTGCATGCTTGCTCCTGAGCTACGTAATATTTTCATATCTTTACTTATCCTGCTGTAATAGTATTCATAAATTATCTAATCAAACTTTTTTTTTAAGTTAGGATGGTTGACTTAATATTCTTGAGTCTGTATCTTGAATTCATGATAATAAGATCCCAAATGAATTATTCAGTATGTTATTGAATCAAGGTGCACGTAATTAATGTGTTCTATTCCTCTCTCCTCTCTTCTCTCTCTGTGTTTTCTATGCCCTGTTGCACAGTGTGGAAGCTCAAACAAGAGACCTGGGAAGAGAGTTTTGCCCTAGCCTTGCATATGGTCTATTGCTTAAGACACCTTCTTGGAAGGCTGATGCTGTACGTAAAAAGTGTAAAATCAATAAAGTCTCATGAAATATTCTAACTACAAAGCGGACATTTCAGGATGCCAGGAACTTCTGAAACTAACAAGAATGGCTTTCAAAATGTCAAGCTTTTTAGCTCCCTTATTACTAAGTTGTGTGCGGTCTCTATGAAGAGCAGAAGATGAGCTATTATGAATTAAGGAAGGTATGTGTGGTGTAGCTGCAGCCTTGCGCTCTTACATGATACGTTACAGGAAGCAAAGATGGTTAAATTGTGAATCATCACAGCCTAAGGCAGTATAAATAGAAAAGCTGTGTTCTCAATGAAATAACTTTTCAAAAGGCGTATGAAGGAGGATTTTGTTTTGAATGCAGTGACAGAGAAGGTGCAGACTCTGATAGAAGTCAGAAAGGCAGAGACAGATTCCTGAATTAGCTGCCACCTCTTAA
This sequence comes from Dromaius novaehollandiae, assembly GCF_036370855.1. Lineage (NCBI taxonomy): Eukaryota > Metazoa > Chordata > Aves > Casuariiformes > Dromaiidae > Dromaius > Dromaius novaehollandiae. The sequence goes on from NC_088098.1 coordinate 42,322,111, forward strand.
TGTTGCAGGAGGAACCTTACTGCTTAGTAATGACTGAAATCATATTTTATTGGTGTATTTGTTTTTTAATTATCCTTCTAATTATAATTTTCCATTTTTTTTATCAAGAATTAAACCTTTCCTTTCCTTAAAAATAAAGCAACATATTTAAGTATAAGTGAACTCTGGTGATCATAAATCTGTAATGCATTTATTTCCTTAGAAGTAACAAATTCAGAGGTGTAAGAAGGCAAACCTTTTGGATGCCTGAAACCTGGGATGTGTTTGCTTGTGAAAGAAATTAACCTGTTTTGAAGGAAGGAATTGTTATATGCTAGTGTAAGGAGAAAAGTCTTCAGTGAGTTAGCAGTTCCCTGATGAAGGAATGAGCCCTGGAGTGACAATCCATAACTTCATGTAATCCCTTGTTGTCACAGCCATCAACATATTTTTGAATAAAAGTTTTTGGGCTCAGTACTGTTCATATCTTTTAGGCATACTCAAAATATGTCAGAGGGATTTGGATCATCAAGGCACTTATTTGCAAGGACACCTAATTGATGAATGCCCAACTGGACTGGTTATGAGACAGATACAGAGTTGCTCAGCTCAGCCAAGATGGGAGGAGGCCACACAATTTCAGGTTTTTAAATATATTTTATTTTGAAAACTTAGATCCCAAGCTACTAGGCATGGTATTGTCAAATGCCTACTTAGACTCATGTTACTAAATTAATCTTAAATTGCTTTTTAGGTGCTAAAATTTCCTGTCCACACATACTTTCATTTGGTCCATGGTTCCTTAAGAGAAGCAGTGGGCATGAAGCTTTTTCATGAACTTTTTGGTGTAAAGGCTGGCAGTACTTGGGCCTCATCCTTGACCTCCATGAGCAGTTCTGGAGTAGGGAATCTGTGGACCCAAAGGTACCATCATGGCTTCTTTTCATACAAATAAATATGGGTGAGTAGCTTGCTGAAAATCAACCCGAAAATCATTGGCAGAATTGAGAATATAGTTGATGGGTCTTCATTCTTGAGTATTAACCTGTATCACACTGACATTTAAACATATACAAGTCTGATGACATATCAAAACCATTTGGTGCTAGCTGCTGAAGTTTTTGAGTGAGCTGTCGATTGTTTTGAAGACAAAAATGACTGAGGAGTTTATTAAAAATTGTGATGGGTTTGATAGATAAGGATTATTGTTTGGCCTTTTCATTATGTTCCTCTAAGTTCCCCTTGAAGCAACTGTTTCCTTTCTGCCTGCCAGACATATCTGTGAAATGAAAACAAGCATGACAAGTGAGAAACCTCACATGGTTCTGCCATAAGTCTCGGAGACGGTTATCCTGAAGTTTCTTTCTGGTAGTTCTTTCTTTTAATCTTCAAAGGTTTCTACAGCAGTCCTAAACACTTGAGATGGAAATAGATCAGCTACTATTCATTTAATGGTTTCAATTTCTTGTGGATCACCCCAGGGTTATCCAAGTCTTTTGCTGCCTCGAGTACTAAAATATAGCCATTCTCTTTTCTTACACATGGATCACAAATGTGACCACTCAAAAAACAGAAATAATACTTTACATATGTATTGGATCTTTCATCCAAGGATCTGTAACACTCTGAGGTAATCTGGCAAAGGCATATTTGAATCACTAATCTGTCATTCTTCATGGCATTGCAAAAGCTTATCTATTTTCTATTCCCCTATTTGTAATTTGTATAGCCTATTAGATGAATATGTTTCCAAGTCCCCTTGTTAATCTTTGTAAATGAACTCCTCTATTAGCAGCTGAATGTAATTTTGCACATTTTTTCATGTAGCTGAATCATTTGCTTGTCAGCTGTCAAACACAGGGGGCATTTACTGAGAAACATCTTTCTTACCATGACAAGTTAGATTGCCTGTGCAATGCCAGATGTGTACAGCATACAACGAGCTTCCAGGTTAATGGTGATTTGGTATGAAAGTGTTAGCTTATTGCAAATGGCTATTAAAAAACAAAAAATGAAAGAAAGGATTCCTAATTATTATGTTTTTAAAAGGTCGTTGTGCATTACAATTACTTTTTTTGGAATCTCTAAAAAGGCAACTAGCATTTTCTAAGTGTCTTGGAGGTCAAGGGAGCTGTACAATTTTCATATGAACTGGAATCGATTGAATAATGTCTGAGTCCACTAATGAAAGGTTATGAATATTATTACTGCTAAGTGCAACCACATGTTCATAATGGGTACTTAGTGTGTTTTAAATATGAAGATCTGTTTTAGCTGTGCAGTAGCTCAAGCATAAAAACACCTAGAGACATCACTTGAAAGGGCATTTGAAGAGTTATTGTGCTCAAGCAATGACACAACAGTAATTGTTCTTGTTTTACCAAAAAAAGCTGATTTCAAAGTCTCTGCCCTTTCTGTGCATGGTGAAAATGTCAGTGACATGGGCAAATGCAGCAGATATTTTAATTTCATATTCACTTTAGTGAAAAGCGTTGTATTGTCCACTCCCACCAAAGTGGTAATATTGGTTCGTGTGGACAAAAGCTTGGTGCAGACTTAAGAAGAGAACAAATAATTCAAGTAGTCAGATTCAAGTATTCTCAAATTTTGGAATGCTCTTCACAACTTACTTGGCAAGCTATAAAATGAATAATAATGAGGCACTGTTGTTAAAATGAATTCAGAACCATACTATGTGTTGAGTTTTCCTGACTTTCATCTTATCTGATACAAAGGAGGTCTGGCAGGTAACTTGTTCTGTCTGGGTGCAGTAAATGCCTTGAAAAAAATCATAAAATGTATTGTTTACACTTCCATTTTAAATTTCATACTCCTAAATTTTTTAAATTATTGACTATGCAGTCAAACATTCATATTGTATTCATGGAAAAAATAAAACAATTCGGAATCCTTCCTTGTAAGCCTAAGACAGAGCAATGAGAAAATATCAGAAAATGTTACCAAATCTCATACTGCCAGTAAAAGATTTCCCTTAAAATATTCTTATTTTGTTATGAACATTTCTACTAAGTTTCCATAGTACTGTATGCCTTATTCAACTTAGGTGTTTCGATTTACATCCGGTTGGAAGAACCTTCCGTCACTTTCTGATCAAAAATGATTACGACTTGTTCTGATCACTCATCCAAGAGGAACAGAGGAAAGTGAGGCTAAATCCACACAGGCACTTGAAGTCTCTCTTGAACTCTCTGAAGTCCCTTAATTTACCTTGCATCCATGTAAAAAGTCTCCAGCTCATGTAGGAATTGAGCTCCACAGTTGAAAATCTGCCACATAGATGTAATAAGTAGCCAAGACACTAAGCAGGAGCCAAAGTGCTCCCTTCTCATACTGTGTGCATGTGAAAGTCAGTATCAGAAGCCAAACTTTTGGACAAAACTATATATTCTACCAATTCTTACTTTCCTTGCCACCCTTGTAAAGGATTCAGTCTTCAGAACTGGTTTTTTTTTCTTGTTTGGCTTTTATTGTCTTTGCAGAGTTTTGCCGTTTTTCTCTACTTACTTGGCCAACCAGCCATTCAATATCTGATACTAGCAATAGCTTCCAGAAAAAAAAAAAAAAAAAAAAAAAGAAAAAAATGGAAAAGGTTAATCCAAGTGAGAAAAGCCCCCAAAAGAAAGCTAATACCTTCACAAAAGAATGATGCAAACTTTTAATTAATACTTGTGGAAGCAATATGTAGCAGAATATAGTCTCAGCATGACTTTAAGCACAATAATGATGCAATCTCAGCACAGGAAGTGCTTGGCAGGACTGGACATATTGCTGGGAGAAGCTTAAAAGAAATACAATGTAACTACTGTAAGGATGAAGATTTGGATAATTTGTCCAAAAAAAAAAAAAAAAAAAAAAAAATCCTATGCACGGGGTGAGGAGGATAGGAAAGGCTGAATACTTCAGAATGGGGTCATAAGGGCTTCAGGCTGTAGTGTCATAGCTCGTTTAAGCCAACATAGCAATGGAAAGAAGCAATACAATTTCTCCTGTCCTGGCACAGGTTCCTGCTTACCTCTCGCTATCCCCTACCCTGTGCTGCTATAAGCATTTGTAGAGATACATAACAGACAGTATTAGGGGAAATAATCTGAGTTAAAATGATCCTGATGAATAAATAGTAATGATAAAAAGCCATTCGGTGCTGCCTGCAGAATAGATGCTTGTGCTGGCACAGGGAAAATGGGAATGAGAATGAGCATTTAGTAAAGAGTAGATTGTTTCTTTTGATGTTAATGCTGGCTTATGCCAACTTAAAGAGACTGTAAAGCCACCCTTTAAATGTAGTATTGAAAAGTAGGTAGGAAAATTAAAGTTGTCATTAAGCCAGGTATTCCTTTCCTGCTTCATAGCTGAGACAATGCTCCTTGGCTCAAGAGCATGATGCATAACGACAAGGTCAAAAATTAGTGTAAGCACTACAAAACCACCTGCCATATGGACAGGCCTAACATGAGAAAAAAAAAAAAAGCGTACTTTTTTTAACCCTGTCTAATTGATTCAAGCTGCAGCGTTGCCTCACGAAGCAGCACAAATGAGCGGATGAGCTATGGCAGGGACAGCAAGCACTTATACTGAATTCGCTGCCCAGAGACAAGGTGGGTGAAGCAGCCCAAACCCTTGCACACAAGAATGGCTTTGCAGACAAGAAAGATTTGTACAGATTTTTTTTCAGAGCAGAGCTTTGCTAGTTTCAAACAAAAGGTTTGCTTCAAAAGAATTGGCATTATTCACCTCAGCTGGCAGCTCTGTGTGTTTTCTGTGAGCAGCAGTCCAAATCCTGAGCTCCAGTGCCTCTAGGCTTTCTCCTCAGGTAGTGCAGCCTGCACACGGTCCTTTGCTCAGGGTTTTTTACTTACTGTTGATAAATGGAAATATCAGGAAACACGGCTTTGCTGACTTGTGAAAATAAATATTATAGATCTTTTTGACATAGGTTGGGTCAGCAGCTCTGTGTCAGGTATGCTGTGCTGGACCTTCTGCTTGTTCTGTGACAAACCTCCTAGCTGAGTCTGGAAATATTTTAATGGGTCTGAAAGAAAGTGTATATAAACCTTGCTTGCCTAAGGAAGGCAGCTGTAATATGGTCAATATTGCCAAAGGCCGTATTTGTGGGTCACTTCACTGATGACCGATTTTAACATTCAAAATGTCCCATTCTGCAGCTGCGCTAATGTCAAAGTTTGAGGGCTTGAATTAAGGTGTCATGAGTACTGCTTCTTCTGATGTTTGCCCTAGCAAGTGCAGCTTCCATGCCATTACCCCTTCAGGAATATTTTATTTTAGGATAATGAAATAGGTTGCTCTAAGATTAGCTCTTGTTTTGTGGGATGGAAGTTAGATACAGAAAAACCTGGCCATACCTTGTCAATAAATATATGGCAATGCAATGGTTTATTTGCATCCACCTACAAAACATTATCCTGCACAAGAAAATATGGCAGATGCTGAGTAAACAGTAGCTTTGGGCTTAGCTGGGGATATTTGGTGGATCAGCTGTTGTTATAGGACTTCAATAGCTTGATTCTCTTCCTCAGATACTGCTACGCCCATCTGGGGCCTAACCCAAAACCCACTGAAGCTGCTGGAAATAGCTGTCATTAATCAGAGCATACCAGGGCTCACATTCTTACTTGAAATTCCTGCAACATTCAGGACTTTACTCATATGAAACACATAGTTGATTAGTATGCATTTTATGCTACTTTTCGTCTAAGTTACACGGCAATTAAGGAAAAGCATAGTAAAAACCTTACTATATTTCAATTTTCAGATGTGCACGCTGCTGAGGGTAAAAATCACTCAAATAAATTACTGATAAATGCTTCCTTCACAGCTCAGTTCCAAAAAATTGTGTGTCACTGTCAGGAGATAACAGTGATTGTCAGTTATTCTTCTTGATTAATTTTGCCTGCTGGTGTTACACTGTCCTTTTTATCTATTACTTGGATACCACATATTGTCCAAGACATATTTAACTATGCAGCCACAAATCAAAATACATTTGTATAAACAAGACAGTATGAATAGCCAAGAACACTATTTATATGCAACCAACCTGGAAACAGCACAGTGAAGTTGTACAAGTTATGCCTTGCAACCTACCAGTGTCACATGTTGTAATAAAATACTTTGTTAGTAGCATTTATAATAATTAATGTCTTGATCATCAATAAAAGAGGTCGTTAAAACAGAATTACACAGCACTGTCCCCTCTCTGTTCTCAAAAAAGATCTCTGGGAGGTTCACACAACAGAAAAAAAGCCCAGTAGGAGAAGCCTGGGTGATTGGCAGAATTTTCAAACGTCACAAAGCATATTTTAGTGAATTATTTAAAGAATTCCTGATGTGTTTCTGTATGATATATGAATAGTAGAGTGTCTCATGGATAGTCTATGAGGCATACTAATAAATCTGAGGTACACGGATAGGAGTGTAGACAACTATGTTCTGTATTTTGCATCCTTGAGGAATACAAAAGTCTAACAGCTTCAGAGAAGTATTAGGATTACATGGGCATGGTTCATACAAGATGTCTGCTTCACTATCATTTTTGAAAACAAGGGTTTCTAATTAATCTTTTTATTATTAATGATATGATGGAGAGTGTATGTCAAATACAGCTTGTTTCTGTAACCATTTACTGGTTTGCAATGTCATCCATAACTATTAGAGCAAATGTTGCAGGCAAATGTGTAAAATAGGCAATTTTCATCATACTACAGGAAGTTTTTACATTTTTTTTTATTTTTAGTATGAACAACAAGATAGAGATCATTTACTTGTTTGAACAAGAATGTCTTTCAATTAGTGTAGGAGAAATGATACCTACATAGTTCCTTGCTTTTTCATTGTATAATTTTAATATTATTGCAACAAATTGAGCTGAGTATGCTGACATGTAAAGAAAAAAGAATGTTCTCCAGAGTTTCAGGTTTATTTTGAGCATATACACCCTGGAGGCTTTTCTCTGCCTCAGAGGACTTCAGTGAACCAGGATGAATACAATAGGCTCTGGGAAGAAATGTATTTAATGAACTGCATGACAAAAAGAAAAAAAAAACCCCAGAAGATGAAATGCTATAATGTAATGTCCACAAAACCACTGGCATACAATGCATGATAAAGTTTACCCTGACAATATGCTGGAACTTTTCCCATAGTAATTGAAGCAATATTTGTGGAGCTAGCCATGGGACTCTTAATAGGGAGAGATGCCACAAAACTAAAGCAAAATGAAGCATGTTAAAATAGTATTGTCTACTGTACCCTGAGAATCTAATTTTCTGCTTGCAGGTGAGTGTTTTGCATGAATATACAAATGCATGCTTGATACATGCACTGCTATGTAGGTGTTCTTGAATGATAGGTGGGTGCATATCTATAGCGAGCCACAAGTTTCTGTCAGTGTGTGAGAATACCTTCAGCATTACTTGTGCTCGCTCATCTGTAACTTGAGAATTGCACATGGTCCTCTGAGAGACACTTGGGAGTTAAGGACTCCTGAATTCACATACTCAGGTGTCCATGGGGTTAGCCTGTGAACTGAACACATTATTCTGTCTTTGGTAGGTGTGTAGAGATGTGGCCTGACTCTTCACAATATCAAGAGGTCTTCCAATTCCCCCTTTTTGGCTATTGTTTTCAACTTGTTTGAACAGTGAGTCACTCGAAAAGGGAAGGAAGAATGCATGTTATGAATGACAACGGTGGCCATCAGCTGGTAGAGCATGGCAACTAAGGAGGGGTGAACGTAGGATTCGGATGCTTAAACTTAATCACCTACTGGCATTTTAGATGTGCTAGGGTCTCCTGGGGTTTATGTCATATGTGCTCATCCCATGCAATTACTCTACTCTAGGGTCAAAAATGACACTAAATCCTTGGAGTTAGCCATCTCGTGTCTCCCAAGTTATTATCTTTCAGCGCTCTCCAGAAGATGTGACATTCCACCACTTTACACACAGGACCACATATGCAGCTCATAACAATGAGCATAGGATATGACATCTCTGATTTTCCTTCTATAAAACAATGATTTTTTTTTTTTTTATGTCAGTCACCTAGGACTTTTTTATTTGAATGATATGAAATACTTATAGTATTTTTTGGAAGATTTACAAATCTCTGTGATTTCTAAGGATTACCTGTGCAACCGGTATTTTACCTTCAAGGCATATTTTCATTTTTCCAATTACCATACCATGATACAAAATTTATTTATAAATTCCAGTGGTATTTCATTTGGATAATCCCATCTGCATTAAGTCTCAGCTGGTCCATTATGTTATTTTAATTTCTCCAACAATTTTGTACAGCCAGTTTTGCTGACTAATAAATATGCTAATTTGTCATAAGTCATCATACAGTTGCTATTATAGATAGCAATTTCATACACATTCCATGTTGTTACTAAAATCTTCACACCAATAACTTGATTGATGCTTAGTATAAATTAGGCTCAAAATGTTAATAGGCTGCTGTTCTGGGTTTTAAAAACTAAAGTGGCCTTACTATTTGCGTGGTGAGTTGAATTTACAGCAATTTATTTCAATTTAGCAATTTACTCAGTTAAAGAAAGAATCAGCACAGTGAAAAGAAGAAATGTATCCTATCTGGATTCAAATTAGCATTTTGCAAGTTTCTTGGCTTTTTCTGAGGTCCCTTTGTGTGGGTCCTTAGCTTTTACTTCATACCTCTATTGTGCTTTTACAAAGAGCATAGCACAGCGGAGAAGCAGCATCAAGAATGTTAAACGGAGAAAGTGCAGTAACGCCGAAACAACCATTCATTGTAAATAACAAATTAGAGCTGGGCACATAGCGAAAGCGACAGCGAGAGGCAGGCAGTGTTGAAACGTATGCTTCAAGGTTATGCTCTGACAGCTCTGACAAGCGGCACCAGTCAGGACTCCCATCAATCAGCTTTTCTAAGCGGAAGCTGCAACCAGCAAATGCGTTTTGCAAAGTGAGCGCCGCTCGCTAGCCGGGGGAATGAAATTGTCTCATTTGTTTTTAGACATAACCTCGCCTGATCTCTGAACCTAACGCTGCCGCCATTGTTAATAACATCTGTTCTTCTACTCTGGTAACACCCAGTTGTAGCAGATTCATTTGTAGTGGACGCTCGGCGCATACCCTGCTGGAAATGACCCTTGCCCAAAATAGCCTGCAGCCTAATATGAAATTAATTCCATCAGTGCTTATGGCAGATGAAGGAGGAAGAGACATCTTGAATCTTGCTATGAACTGAATGTATATGTCTTACGAAGCAGGTGAAAGGTAAAAGCAAAGTCACTTTAATCTATAAACTTGCTGGGAGTAACAGCTATTGAAAGAAAGCATGTAATATAGTCAGAAAAATTATTCAAGTTGATATGAACTGAAAAAAAGCTTCTGATTAGCAGTTTTCAAAGGGGTTGGTGAGGTTGCAGGAATCACTGTAATCACAATCTAAATGTTTTTCAAGATGAGAAAAAATGTTTATATAATGAACAATTTGTGACTTGATTTGATACTTTTGTGGACATTGCTTCTCTGGAGAGCATTTTGCATCTGTTCAGTTTTTGCTTTTGCAATTCCTCCTGAATTACTTCTACACAAGCATTTAAATTGTCCTGGAAGCTGAGGAGCAATAACTCAATGGCTAGGCCTGTGCTATGTAAGAATTACGATGTTATGACACTCTGGGAATTTTTGAGGGTAAGCACTATGTTTTCATGTCTGCTTTTTGGACATCCAGCACAGCTCAGATCTGACTAGACATAGTAGAACTAAGAATAGAGATATAAACTAGAGTGCATACCCCGACTTGTTCACAGACCATCGCTTTGGTATTATACAACACTGTTTTGTCCTTTTGACATTGAGTGGGATCTACCTGAAGGTATCAGTTCCCTTGTTGTCTTCAATCTGTTTCAGTTTGCCAGGACAAATCCAACTTAAAGCAGCTTTATTGTGCCCAGACTGGATGCTAAAATCAATGTCTTAGCGATGTAACAAGTTTCCCCAAATCTAAGCTAGCCACTTGAGCTCTTTGTTGCAATTTTTTCTTGCAGTTCACAGAAATAAATCATAAGTATTAGGAATGTGAATTTCCTGTCTTTCACCTTCCTGAACCTGCTGTGCTACCTATAGTTGGCATGACCTGTGGGGCAGTGATACCCAGGTAGACCTGGTAGCTGCACAGTAGCTGCAGTCATTTGGGGACCAGCAGATGCTAAAGGGAGCCTTAGGCAGGATTAGCCCCCAATAGGATTTCTATTTGGAGATCTGAGGATGCTGATGAAATTCTATAACAGTTGTATTTTTCTTCTATTTCAGTGCCACAGTTGGGATCCAATAAATGTGGTTCTCATCTATTAGTGTGTTTGGAGAGGAAGCATTTGGTCTGTGGTATTTAGTCCGCATGTGGTATATTTCATACAGAGCTACAGTTGCTTTTACCAAAGAGCAAAAATAGAAAGTTATGTCTTTTTTCTAATGGTATTATATGTACATATAAAATATAAGTAATATTTAGATTGTTCATTCCTTTTACATCTTGATGAAATTCAGTGAAATCTCTTAATTTCTTTAATTACAAAAAGGCATTTTGCAAGTACTGTAATGCCATTATTTTCATATTCATTTAAATTAACCTTTGAAATGCTTTATAAAGTAAGTTTATCCAAACAGAATAGATTTTCATTCACCCACAGAGACACCAAAATAACTAGCAATGTTTTTACCCATGATTTTATTTATTATAAATTGGCAATAAACAGAAAGGATGAAAATTTTTTTTGAAATTTTACAAATTATGCACAAGATCCCACTCTTTATAGAATATACAGGGCTGGCATAAATCTAATTTTCCTTGAACAAGGCCTTTTTTTCCATCTCTAAATCATGTGTGGATGAAACTGAAACACTTTACATGTTCATCCATGATTTCCTGATGTCTAGATTTAGACGTCATCTAGATGGTGTTCTAGATCTAGAACATGGCATCTAGAAATCCTGAGGTTGTCTACTGCTGAGTGTTGTGGTTCGTTCTTCATAGTTTTATGCTTCTAGGATGTGCTGAACCTATTGCACCTGTGCATCATTAATTGAAATCCTGAATGGGAATTTGGGAGCTCTATGGAGACTGAGTGGATGGCTGGATGGAGCTAGGTAAAAGTCAGCAATATTAGGGTTAATGATTGTGACTCTTAGAAATTATGGTAAAATTATTAATAAATAGAGATTATAATGAGAGAGATGGGAAGGGTAGATGGATGTTTAGCATTCTGACTTGTTCATCATTAACAATCTAATAAATGACCATGTAACTGTGTTTTTAAGAATATTCCTAAAGTAACTAGCTCTGATGTCAGCCATATCTTGTACTTATTTTAATTTAGGCACACAGAACACTGTAACTGTTACTGTGTTCCCAATTCCTGCCCCAAGGGTATATTGGGGGTTAACAGCTTGATGAAAGGTGTTGATAGGAAAAAAAAACAAACGAAACCCAGATCTCTATCAGATTATGTGGATGGAACATTGCAGGGACCACAGTACTGTTACATTTTGGTTACTTCTGATTAATCAAGGAAGATAAAGAAAGGGGACAGTTAAAGTGAAAATTTAGAACGGGCTGGTGCTGCTCTGCTGTTGATGGGCAGTAGAAACCTTGAAGTTCTGATAATCTGAAAAATGAAAGGTGAGTGAAGCTGCTTTTCTACGTTCCTTCTCTTTGCGCTAAACACATACTGGTAAATTTGCTTTCATGTTTGGCATATGTATACAGAAGCTGTGAGAGATAGAGACAATTTTTTCTTTCTGCAAACTATCAGCTGATCAAAGCTCTTATGTAGCCACTCTTACCGCAGGTATACTGCAGCAAACTAGCCCTCAAAATAAGTAGACGCTCCTACCCCCCTACAAACTCAAGTACATGTGTGTTGTATGCCATGGTGACCTGCAGAGCTATGTCTCAGATAGCAATATTAGAGACAATTCGTTTTTCTAAAGTACTTTGAAATCTACTGCTAAAAGATCATATTCATGTGAGTTTGTTTGTTTCTATGTGAGTATTAACTGATTAGAAAAACTAGATAATAAAATGATAAAAATAAATAATTAATGTATAGGCTGCAAATATTAAGGATATTATTTAGGTATATACAGAACCATTTCTGTGTTTTGTAGGAAAAAAAATAGCTTCCTTATTTTGCTATGCAAATTGCTTCGACTATTTTTAGCACATTGATTTAGCCATAATTCCTTTGCTGCTTGGTTTTCTGGCTGTCTTCTTTACCCTTCAGTATATAAGTCCTTAGGAGAAGATATGGGCTGGAACAACCACTGTTAGGAGTTGTCTAAATCACCAGACAAGAAGCCATCACTTCCAGCTTTGATACCTGTGGGTAACTGGGAGCCATTTAATTTGCATGAAATTTGCATGACTTCCTAATGCCCTCTACAAGCCCTTTCCTCTTGCAACCTGTGCTTCTGCTTTCCTCCCAATTTTTGTGTAGGTTGCTGAGGCTTGACCTTAACATTTCAACTGTATTAATTTTATTCGTGTTACTTACTGATCCAGTTATCTCTGGATAGTGCTAAGAAGCTCTTAACAAATCAGAATATTATTAATGATGGAGAAACAGCAGTGTAATTTTTTTAAGTTGAGTCAAAAGCAAAATGGACACTAACTGCGTACAAACTATAGCTGAAGAAAGTTAGTGAGAGTTTTCCTGAGGAAAGACCTGAGGCCTGGTTCCTTCATGTATGCAGTCCTTCCCACCAGCTGCTTGTAGAAAGGATTGGCCAAGGGAGAGCATGGAGATTGCTGCTCATGCTGAGAGTATAAACTGGAAGTAATCGAGTGTTAATACCCTGTTTTACACGATGAGTTGAAGGGGAAAGGATTTCTTTTCTCCCCACCACTCTGTGTCTTACATGCTATTGTTCCTTTCAAGGCTCATATGTATTTAAGAAACGCTCATTGTAATTTTTCAAATACCCAGTTGGTAAATAAGCTTTGCAGTATGGCACATATCCCACTCTTCTGATGCTTATTTTCTAACTAAGCTGTTTTGTTCAGCACAACCTATTGTTTTCTTCTTTTCATTTTTCTTCAAAACAAATAGTACCGCATTTAGAAAAGTGGTATTTTTAAACTGAAAAAAAATTAACCTCATATGTGTTCCAGGGCTGACAGGATAGTGTACATCCTGCTGTTCGTCTACAGATGGCTCTCATTTGGATATGCATACAACACACTGGAGTCGGACATCCTGCTTGCTCTGTTACTGGCTAGTAAAATTAAAAACGTTGCCTGTTGTATTGGTAACAGTTACAGCAAAGTTAGGATAGAAAGCATTTTGAAAAGGGTCGTGAGAAAGGAGCAGAATAACCCTAAATTTACTGAAAATTGCAAGAACAAAGATCGTAGCCATCCCTCTCCAGGGCCAAAAAGGAGATGAGAGGTCTTCCTGCATTTATATATGATATCCACATGGGACCAGAAACAGTGGCTACAAAATGCCACCTCTACATGCTGTGATCATGCCACAGTGGCCAGCACTGCCTCACTATCATACCGGAAAAGTGCACATTGCATCTCTTCACAAGGTGGTAAACTTGCCATTCAAATCTACATTTCTGCCCTATTTGGATTTCTGCTGTAGCATAGTCCTTTCTTACCATTACGTAGTGCAAGACAAGGCTGGAAATGACAACCGTGAATACTGGCATGTGTCAGAGAGAGGGATTGAAGCATACAAGAAAATCAGAATAGCTCTTGCATTTAGAGTAGAGCAATTTTTATTCAGTAATGACTTCACTTGATGGGAAATGCTGCAACTGGAGACTGAAATCAGACTTATTTTTTTCTTTTAGTTCAGCAAAAACACTGAAAAAGAATGTCTTTTAAAGAACAAAACATTTCATTTTGATTTTTGAAATTAAAATGTTTCATTTTGGAGGTATAGAAACATGCCACATTTGAAAAATAGTATTTGGTATTTTAATTTTGAACAACTTCTTATGTATTTCAGACTTACATGTCTAAATTTGGAAAAAAAGGGCTTAAGAATCACTAAAATAAATATTTAAGGCCACCCCAAAAATTATTCTTCCAGGATTTTTTGAGTTTGTTTTGTCACAACCTTGTAAAACGTACCTTTTGCCACAGATATTTTGGTTTTGGTCAAACAAAAATTCCACTTCTGCTACCAATACCTTTGCTAGTTTGGCAATGGCACTAGAATATCAGCTGTGCTATCAAGAATGAATCTAGTATACTAATATAGGTAAATCTCTTTCATCAGCAAACCGCCAAACATTTCATCCACTTTTTGAGAACAATTGTCAGAGAAGAAGTTTATCTTCACTCACTTTGACTCAGACATGATGGGAAACTATTACTGCCAAGTCCATCTAAATGGGGCACCTAATAAGGTCAGTAGCTAGCTCACAGCAAGATACATAAAATGAAATGGTGTTTCTCAGCAGTCCTGTGCTGAGATCTACCTCAGCTTTCCCTTCCTGCTGATTTCATCCTAGGCCTGTTAAAATTATTGTATTTTACAGTCTTGCAAATGTATCTTCTTTTTAAAAACAAGTTGTAACAAATAATACCTTCTTACAGTGCCATAGAGCTGTTAAGTGTATGCAATTATTATAATTCACATCAAAATGAAAATATGCTCAAGTATTTGCAATATAAGATAAATTAGCTGCTCCATATGTGCAAAAGAGTTCTAGAAGCACATAAAGATCATACATCTTTAGCATTAGTCAAAAATACAACACCATAAATAAGTCTTTTTATGGAGAAAATAGTCCTCTGAGGGATGTCTTGTTTGACAAAAGCTCTGCATGGGAAAATATGTCTTGGGAATGCTTCCCTAGATGAATCTTATTCTTTTTCCTGAGAGTGCAGTGATATTTTCATAGTGACATTGATTTTCTCCGTTTCCTTTGTAGATGTTCAGCCAGTTACACGCTGTTGCTTGCCTTTTTCCATGATGGACGTCTACTCTTTACCATTCTTTAGGTAGTCTCACAAAGGCCACAAACCTCCCGCACCTTCCATCTTGTCAGGGATCCAGGAGAGGCTTTATCCCTCTGCTCCCCAGCCCCAGCTTGCTGTCAGTCAAGAATATTCCCTTCAGACAAATATTTCTGTCAGGGAAACCTCTTTTAGCTTCTCACACCACACTCTTAAAAGCAGACTCCCTACCACTTACCTCACTACTTCCAAGTATATCAGCATGAAGGCCAAACTGCAATTAATGCTTGCCAGGCTCTGCCTTTCAGGTGTCTTTGATTAAGTTTATTCCAAAGAGATCTATTCTTGAATCAACCAGCAATTGCATTGAGCATTCAGAGAAAAAGGGTTAAAACCGTTAGATCAATTAACTGAACTTGTCACCTGCTCAGAAGAGCACACCTATCTCAAAAACATCACATGGAGATTTTGCTTGCATCTTTTTCTGTCAAGTCACTAGTCTTCTACCCATTTCTCCTCATGGTGAGGCATTTTCATGATTCATTTTGTTTTGTCTTGAACTCTGACCTTGGCGAAATTAGCCTACAGTCCTTCTGGAAACACGTAGGTAGGACCATTTAGGATTAGGAACTTGATATTCTCATTCAGGCATTGCTTTATTTCCTACCTGCTCTTCTCAACAAGTTCCATCATAATTTAGTTTAGGCACTCAGGCAAAATATTATACAGCAAATAAATTGAGGCACACATAACACACAGTATGATGTGCTCTCTCCCTCATCATCTCATCTTCAGATTTTCTTTCACACATTCTCAGCACATCCCCACACAAAACAAAACCTTCCCCAGTTAGGTTCAGGAAGATCCTTCTAAAATTGTCTGAGCCATTCCTTCATCCTCTGGAACTTAGGAGGCTACTTGGGTGCACTGGTGTTATTAAAAGAGGAATTTTAAAAAGGCTGTGAGCTTTTATTTAAACACAGAAGTGTTTTCCAAATCATGAATTATTTCAGCCTTCTGAAAATCCCTTGTTTATCCACACAGATCTGGGTATTTCTCAGGATTTCTGTTGGGTTTTATTGCACAAATCATCGTAAAGTGTATTTACAAAATCCATATTACTGCTGCTTATTAAATTTTCTCTCTGTCACAAATCAAAGCCTTCTTTTAATTTTTGATGAACTTATTTTCAGTTTGTATTCCTGTACAACAATACCTCCTTTTAATATCCTGCTAACCCAAATGGATTATAAAATAATAGCTTCTTCCATGTTCCTCCTTGCAACTTAATGCAAAATGCAAAATGGAATACTTTCACTGAATCCGATTTTAATTTGAATCATGTCTCTACAGCTCTTTAATGTCCTTTCTTTTATTTATTCTCTGTTTTGTTGACTAGTAAAGAGTATTTTTCAAAGTATGCAATGTCTCTTATTCATATCCTTTGAGTCAGCCTCAAATGTAAGTGGAAATGCTGTGAATTAATACCAATATATTCTCCCTGTGAGTCAGATGAAAACTCAGAGATATCTTTGAAGACAGCAGCAATGCCTATAAAAACCGGAGGTATTTGTCTCTTTTCTAGGGCCTGATACCAAAGTGACTATGGCAGCCTTAAGACCCTGCAGAGATTTTCTGATTTGAATACAGATCTGGTCAAGTCCTTTCTATGTACAGATCCTTATCTGAGCTAAATACAGCGGAACCTAGAAATGTATTGAAGCTGGTTTTGTGTACAGTTCTTCAGCCTTTGGCTGAAAAAGCACCTTAATTTGCTCTTTGTCAAAAAAGTTTTTTGTCTTTAGAGTTCTTTGCCTGTAGGCTTGCAGATAACCCATGACTTCACCCAATATTACTTGGAAGATGTGGTGTCCTCCAACTCTGTGTATAGATGATATGTTTCCTCAAAAGTGAACTGATATTCACCTTTAAAAGTTACTCATTAGTAACTGTTTTAGTTCCAAAGGCAACATAATTGTGCATTGTGAAACAAGACCTGTTGTGTTTTTTGCACTATGGTACTGTTTTATGCCTTCCTTTAGACACAATGAATTAATGGCATTCATCTGTGTCACAGTTTGTTGCAAAATTCTAAGTTTTCTTTCAAGAAAAAAAATGGTTCTAGCACTTCCATGTGTAAAACAAACCTTAAAAACACAAGGTAAATTTAATGAATTGTACTTTATGGGATTCTGCAATGATATGAACCAATATTTTTGATAAGTGTGAACAGTTCCCATGAAACTTCATGGGAGTTATTATTCTTTTTAAATGTTAACCTTTTCATTAAGAACAAGCAACTAAGCATGATTATAACACAGCTCTAAATTGCCTAATGTTTCTGTGTAACCGTGACATAATATTACATTGACAGTACAAAAAATACAAGACCAGATGGAGGCCAAAGGTATACTATTACTGACAGAATGTAATTTAATAGAAAAAAAATTAACAGAAGAACTAGTATATTATCTAGTTTATTAGCTATTTTAGCTGTATTAGCTAAAATACTAGCTATACTAGCTATAGCTATTATATTGCTAGTCTTCAACTAAATTTAAAAAATCATTAAAAAGAATCTGACATTTTCCCAGTATCACCAGTATTAAAAATACATTGACACTGGCACTTCCCATATGTATTTAACTTCTGTTCGCTTCAGTTTACAGAATTTCTGAAGGCAGAGAAGCAGCAGGATGTGAAAGTTATAGCTGACTGTGAAAGTTATAGTTCACTGTCAAGTTTTGTACCTTGTTTTATTTTTAATGTAAAGCAAGAAACCTAATACTATAAAAATATATCCCAGAGAAAGAGGAGAGAGATTTGAATATTTCTTTGCTTGTGCTATGGTCTTGTAGTAGTTCCATTTTTCATCTTACCAGTCAAAATTTTATTTAAATACATAGCAGCCCCAGAAATCTTGATTCAATTTCAGCCATTAAACTGTAATTGATGGTCTCTTTTTCCTTCTGTAAAACAGTAGTAACATTATCCTAAATTATCTTCTTTGTAAATGAGAAGACATGGGATCTGGGTCTCACAAAGAACGCAGAAGGGGGAAATGCTGCCTTCTTTGTGGAACAGCTGGGCTGTAGCTAGTTAGCATCACTCCTACTGGGACCCTGGCAGTTTTAAATGCCATAATTGTTGAAGTGGATCTGCTTATAAAAAAACTGCCTATATTGGCACTACCAGCCAGGGAGCCAAGTGGACTTTCCCTTAAGGGTCTACCTCAGGCATTTTTAGGAATTTTAGGGTGAAACTTTGTTCACATTATGTAGTGCCTGAATTCTGTGGGACTTCATGGGTGTAAGTGATCCGTGACTTTGACCCTTAAGTCACCCTGGGCACTTGGACTCCTTGCAATGGCTGTGCTTTATGAAAATAATACCATGGTTCCTGCCATTTCCTTCAGTAAGGTTTCTGTATGTAAATAGAACATTTTGAAGAAAAGTAGGCTGTGGATTTGTGCCGCTTATAATCTGGGAAACTTCTGTATTTATTTATACTTTATTGTTTTTGACTGATACTGAGGGAAATAAAAGTTTTTAATCTTACTGTGCATATTTAAGAAAACAAACACAGACTACAGATGAATTTGTTGTAATTTCCTTAAAGATGCATATTTTTACCTCAAATGCTCCAAAGTTATTGGGAAATCATAACAAGTTTCTGCATGATCTCATTCTTTTGATAGAAAGTATGCTATTAAACAAACAGCATATTCCACAGATTAACTTTTTTTTAATCAAAGTAGACTTTGTGGTTGGATGCAGCTTTTCTGAGTAAACAAATCATAAAAATGTTAACTAGTACTTTGAGTTTCCTCTTTGAATTCACTGAATTGTGTGATAAGTCCATCTCCAAAATGGAAAGACAGGCAGGCAGACTCAGAGGCTCGCATTCTTCTGGTAATTGAAAAGGAATGTGCCATCTTGTGTAAAATGGTGAGGAAAAAGGGGCCTACAAAGGTTTATAACATGTCAATACCTCTTTCCATGTATCTACATTAAGCTTTTCATTCAACTTCTGTTTTCAGATTAATAGGTTAAACCTCATTTCATACCTTTTGCTTTAGTGTATATCAGGTATATAGTAGGTTTTTCTTGCCTCTGGAGGTAGAATGAGTCCTCCAGGAAAACCTTATAATGCCTCCTGCTCTGATAAAGTGATTGCTTTCAATCTCTTCTGCTCATCATGTGCAAAAAGCAGAATTTCCTTCTATCCTAACTTGAATTCTCAGCATGCTTTGGAAATGCATGTCTTTCTGTTAATCTTCTTTGCTGAAATATGCCTTGACACAGAAGTAAATTTGCTTGCTAAAAAGTAAATCTGTAACTAAAAAATAAAATAATAATAATGAAAAGAGAAAACTTATACAACTGGCTGAATGAAGGGAGAAGTGTGAGGATGAGGATGTTTACAAATCTACCTGCAGAAATATCATATCCAAGTGCTTATTTGGATGTTGGAAATGGCATATATAAACAGCAATATAAGAGGAATGAGCCGCAAGTCTGGATAAAGGAAGAACTGCAGATGTCCTATGAAAAAGCAAAGGTGAAACCTGGGGCAGCCCACCTGCCCGCCACTGCCGTGAGTCTCCGTGTTGCTGCGGGAAACTCTGGAGGGACAACCACGGAGGCACCCAGGGAGTCACACCATCATGGTTACAAGTTGTCTCTCTCCTCCTTTCTTTCTTCTTTGTCCCTCTGCCAGCAGGTGCTGCTGACATTATCCTGGTATCCCCGTGTCACACCGGGGTGATGTCTAAGTTTCCAAGATCAGAGGAAGTGAGTATCTGCAAAGGAGTTTTTCTGAGGTAGGTCATTTTTATAAACTTGTTCTGCAAGGTAGAGCCTGCAGTATTAACCAGTCTTCAGAGCTTTACCTCATTTAAACTGGTCACCTACTAAAGGGCCTGGACTGGATTTGTGGAGCGTTTTCGGGGGATAACACAGTATTGTTTTATGTCAAATGCATTTTTTAGTTGCTTAAGGTGTATTGCACACAACCATTTGGTGCTGACTTACGGTCCTTGACAACACGCTTCAGGCTGTTTAAATCATTAGAGCATTATGGTTCTTCCCTGCGGAGTCATAGGAGAGAGCCCTGTGAACCCTTTGGCTCCTCTCTGCCCTCCTTTCCCCTGCTGTTGTACAATAACTTAAGGATGTAGATGGGATTCCTGGAGCTTGGCTGGTTTTGGAGCAGTCTGAGAATTGATTTGGTTGAGCTGCCCAAAGCCCATAAATTCAGGACAACTGGATAGAAACAGCAGGGGTAAAAGGCTGGGTGAAAAAGTCTGCTGATTTGAGTATCCCAGGCTTCCAGGAAGAATATTTCCCCCCTCAGCCATAAAAAGTAAGGGGAGGCACGATGCCCAGTGTCATGGCTGCTAAACAGAAGGAGAAAAGGGTTACTGAAGTTTGGGAATACAGTGCAGATTGCATTGTGTATTGGAGTTTTGGGATCCTGCCAGGAGCTGTGGTAAGCATGATTAGGATGGGACAGTGTTTTTGTGTCATTGTAATGTTATTTATGACTGGGAGGGTAAGCCCTATTACCGTGTTAAGACTAGGGAGAATGACGAAAACTGTGGAAAACTGTAGCTTCAGAAGCCAGTGAGAGAAAAACAGAAAGTCAAGCATCGCATAAAATGAAGTGAGATTCAGGGCTTTCTTGGAAAATGATAGACGCACCAGTAAACACACACATTTATAAATAATGGAGAAGGAAATCCTTGAGACAATAAAAGTGTCCCCAAATCCCCTAACCTATTGCCTATGGTATAAAAACAGAACAAAATTATTGAATGTTGCTGCTTTTATAAATTATGAGTTTGTATTTATTGGCAAATTTTATTTTAGGAGAAACCATTGGATATTTTAATTTTCTCTGCATTTTTAGTCTATTATCACTATTGTAGCAAGTAAGGACTTCAATCAAAGCCCCATTGTACTGGCCATCAGATGAACAATACACAGGTATAACAAATGCTCTCCAGAGATGTCTCCTTAATTTGATTCCCTTCAGATTACTTTTCACTCTGTCTGCAGTAGGTCGGAATAAAAAAAGACTTTCAAAAAGTTTGTTATTTTTAAAGTTGTGTCTTGTTTCACAGTGTTTAAATTAGAAACTTATGAAGTTTTCTTGATTTTATTTAAAAAATAATATGGAAGACATATTTTGTGCTTGCTACTTCGATTTTCTTTTAGGCTACTGTGAGAAATAATATCAATGCTTTCTAACTTGTTTTGCTTTTTTTGTTTTCCTTTTCCTTTTTTCCCCTTCTTTATATGTTCTATTCTATTACTTTCTCTTAACACTATCAATTTCTGAAAGGTTCCTGAGCAGTAGAGTTAAATCTAATTTTTGCCTGATTTTCCTAAGGATGTAAGAAAAAATAAAATTCAGTGATTTTCTCCTATCTCCTGCCTGCATTTCTCAAGAGAAAAGCTTCACAGCTAGGAAATTTCTTTCTGACCATGCTGGTACCTCTAGAAGATTGTGGAGATCCAGGCTAACTGCTAACCATCCATGAAAGGCTGAGGCAACATGGTGAAATGATGTATGTGCTGATTTCTGGCCAGATGATTCCTTTGTCATCCAGCATGAACCGTGAAAACCCTCTGCAAGAAGGTAGGGCTCCAGTGGCTGAGCAGGGGCTGTAACATGCCAGTTTGCTGCTTCTTCCTGGAGAATGCAGTGAGTTCTTACTTCCCTTTTCTGCAGAGGTGGAGATGATGACAGGGCCTGGTAAATGTTTATACTATATCAAAGGCAGCAAAGAAACCTTTTTGTTAACTTATCTCTGACTCTGTCATTTTCATGCTCTTCTTGGTTTCTTACTTCAGAGCACATTTGGCTCAGGCCAAAAATGGGAACATAAAGAACAAAGGAAACTACATGAGAAATCCTCACAAGATGGCCCATTTCAGTCTTGCACTTACTTTCTGTGAAATACCACTTGGTTTTGTTTTGGAAAATGAATGTCAAAAGCCGGAAGCCCAATTCATAAATCTCATAAACATGTCAGCAAACACATCCAAATTGGCAACACTGTAACTTTTCTGAGACTTTCTTATAAATCAAAAGAGTAAGAAGAAAAATCTCTGATATTTTTACAGACTCCAGTTGCCAATAACTTTTGTCTATTTTTCTCTTTCTTTTCTATTTCAGTCCATACTCACAAGAACAAATGCTGTGGTCATTGCGTTACTGAAGAGACTGTGGAGATGGGAGCCTTCCTACAACTCACAGACTATCATTTAGGCAGCTGTGAAGCTGTCACTGCAGCATTTGAACTCCCCACATGCTGATACATAGGGAACTGGGCCAGCGAAATCACTCCAGTAACTGCTGGTATAATAGCAGCTACTTCACTTTGGACCTGTTCTAACTCATGCACCTTTCACAGTAACATAAACCCTTTGTATTAACTTCTTGAATCTTACTGCCACCTTTCCAGAGTAAGCATGTTAGTTTTTCTACCTATTATGCCTGTATGGCAATAAAATCAGAGAAGAGGTGCCATTGTCTCAGGTAACAAATAATAACACAGAACTACGATAACTTAGTTTCCCCTCTGATTGTCCCAGTGGTGACCAGTCATGGCAGAATTATCCATTTGGTGCACCAGAACCTTCATACGTGTTTATCAGCTGCTTAAAGTGACTTGGTGAATACCTCAAGTAAGAGGGAAAAATGGGGAGAGTAAAGAAGTATAGCAGCTGTATTAAAGCATAATCTTGACAGCCAGCAGACAAGAGAAATGCTATGTTCAGAATTTCAAATGTGTCTGGAGGACTCGATGGTGGAGCTGTCTCAGGAGCTGCAGAATGGTGGGGTGCTAGATGGAAATCTTGGCATCAGCTAGAAAACCTTCATCTCTTGTTAAGGATCGTCTTTTAAGGATCTCAAAGACTGAAAGCTTAGAGCAGAATAAGGCCAGGATGTGAGAATCTAATTCCTGATACTTTTGTACATGTCAAGTAGTGATTTATCCATTAATAGTAATTAATTCTTTTGAATGTAGTACAATTATTGGTGTTGCAGGTGATTGTTTTAACAAAAACTGAGTTGAGGGAGGAGGCTCGATCTGATCTTGCTCATAGACAAAGAACAGTTGGCAAGGGGTAAACAAACTAAAGCACACTAAAGGAGAAAAAAGAGACAGAAATAGAAGAAGCAAAACTGAATAAGAAAGCATATTTCTCCGTTCAGCCGTTGCTGTCTTTGATCATTCCTGTTGGGAAAGATTTTTTCTTTTCTTATGTCTCCTCTCGATTTTTTTTGCTTTCTATTTTTTCATTATGTGTACACAGAATGGATGCTGGGTGGAATAACTGAAGCAAAATACATAAAAACAATTATCACCTATCCTGGTGCCATTAAAGACTTCCTTCTAATTCAAGGTTTATTCCTCCCTGGTTTTATTTACTAAATGTTGGCAAGAGAGGAATAATTTTGAAGCAAATGGAACATTTCAACAAACAAAGATTACAGGGAACTATAGAATCCCTCTCTTCAAATATACGTTGCTTAGCTTTCAGTGTGCAGAGCTACATCATAGCTCTGAGAATTAATACCTTTTGTCATAAACAAATAAGAATTGGAGTCTAGTAATGCCTTAGAAATTGTCCAGCACCCTGTGTTGCTGGCAGGAGTTGCTTCTGGAGGTACCAAGCTGAGAAAAATAGCAAGGAGGAGTAAAGGAAAGACCACACTGTAATCATTCCCCACTGTGTGCCCTGAAGAATGACATGTCTCTCATGAGGAGTTTTGGCATCACCCTCCCTCTCTCCATCCTACCCTTCCTTCCATCCTTCTGTCCTTCTGTTCTTCCATTCCTCCATCTCAGTAAAACAGCTGTACATGTTCCCATATCAGAAGTAATTAACGATGATAAGGATGATGATGATGATTATTTTTTAATCATAGTTCTAGTCTTCAGTAATGTTTCAGCTGTTAGGTGCCACACTAGGTATGATTAAACATTTTATTATCTCTTGCAATACAGATGCAAAGTCTTCTGTTGGCAGCCTGTGATTTCTCTATTAAAACTGTTTATATCTAAAATATACTGGGACAAATTCAATATTCATCAGATTTAATACAGGTTGAGTCTGGCATCCCAAAATTAAACACGGAAAAAGCTCTTCAGCAGTGCAAGGCCCATGAAACCTCAGTTACCATGGGTTTAGATTTCAACTGTTAAGGTCCAAATGACCATGCATCTCTAAAAACTGTTGATGATCATGGCATGCACAGATCTGTTACTGGGGTGGACATTTTCCAGACCCATCCCATGGAGGACGGTCCTCCCCCCCTGGGGACTAGTTCAGCTGGCACAGACCAGATTGGTTTTTTTTATCATCAGGACACTGAACAAGCATTTTATGCATAGTTCAAGCTCGTCAACCACTGGGACCTGATCTGCTTTTGAAACTGTGCCCCAAATACTGTTGACAAGACTGTGGCTTGGAGATGAAACTGCTCATACAGCAAAATTTCTGTCCGCCCCTTCCTCCTGTGGGGGCTTGGCATGTGGGACTTTATCTCTGGGTCCCTCTCAGCAAAGGAAGAGATACTCTTTTTACAGGCTGCCCACACTGCTCAGGTGGTCACTTCTCTTCTGTGGAAAAAGTAACAGACTGAATGGAAGCTTTCTGACCTTGTCTCATGTGTGGATTTTAAATTACATGTCATAACCTTTTAAAAATAACATTTGGCTATTCCAAGAAATGGCATACAAGTTGTACAGAAATATATAAAGATACTGAACTTGGAATGAGATTTTGATGAAGTACTTAAGCTGAAAATAGATTTTGCAACATACAGAGTTGATATATATTCTTTTTCAGCTAAGGAAAGAAGATGCTGGCTATGCTAGTGGCTTTGCTTTGTGGGATATGTAAGGAAATCCATGATTTCAATCTCTAAGTTGCACAGATAAGTGGAAAGTTTTAAGTAAAACAAATAAAACAAAACCATTTCATTCCATTCTGGATACCACATTAAAGTACAGTAGCTTCAAATAATGGGTTCATAAAAAAACATTGGCTGTCTCTCACGCAGTTTAAACATCTCATTACCATGGGACTATGAATTGCAGACAGTGGAGGTTCCTTTTACGGTGCAGTCTTTCAGCTAAAATGGTTGTGAACAGATCAATATACTTGTTATGAATCTGAGAACCTGGGCAAATGTGACATAGCGGTTTTGACAGAAATGGAGCCACGATGTGCTCTCAACAATCTTGCAGTTGGTTCAGTGAGGTGAAACCTGTAACGTACCTGTAAATTAGTGAGAGTAATAATAGAAGAAAATAAAGAAAAAAAAAGTGCAGCGTGGTTTGGATTTTTAGCTGATTTTTGTATTGGATGTATTTCTACTACAAGAAGGATGTAATGGAAGCAATATTCATATAACTTTAGGTTATCTGGTAGCTCTTCTTACAAAGAAGCTACAAAGAATCTATGAAAGACCTTATTTTCATCTATCATTGTGCCAGAACTACTGTGTACTAGTGTTTAGATTTGTTCCATCCTTGACCTTTAAAATGCTGGTTGTTTCCCAAATGACTTAAAGGTGACTGAAGAAATTGAGTACAGTTTCTAAAGAAATAGGAATTCAATACCTCATCTGGCACAGGGCTGAGTTCCTGCACCCCTCACTGAAGTCAAGAGGAGCCAAGGGTACAAACACCTTATAGCACTTAATGGCTTATGTTCAGTTGTCAGAGATACTTAACTGTGGAAAGCTTGAATGTTTTCCTATCATCAGTTGAAGGTTCTTTGCGGCTTAGTAGTAGCCTCCGTCTTAAGTTAGGTCCTCAGCCTCACTGCACAGTGCATAGGAAATATCAGGACACAGATTCCCAAGAAGTAAATGGAGGTAAATGAACTAGATAAAAGGAGAATGCAGAAGAAAAAGGTGGAATTTAGGTATCCAAGTGACACACATGAAAAAGTATGTAAAACACTAAGCTGCATCAGAATAGTCAATAAAATAGATCTCTCATTTTGCCTGTGGGTAATTATGGTTCAAAATCTTATTTTTCTCTATTCACACCTATTTCCTGCATTCCTGATAAATCACCAAGATCTCATATATTTTTGTAAAGGTCTCTCAAACTTCTCTGCTGGCACTTTTTGGGGGTTGCACATGTAACTTAACAGTGCTGAAGCCAAAGGGAGTGAATTTGTAGCTCGGCACTCTGAACATGGGGTGCTGGAACCCAAGACTCCAATCCTCCTTGCAGTGCATCTGAAATTATTTACACAGGTTGGGACACTTCCAGTATAGAGACCCACCTGAAAACAACCAACAGTAAGATGAGCTGAGGGAAGCTGAGGTATCACCTCCAAATCAGGGAGAGCAGAGGTTTGACTCTAAGTCTCCTACATTTCACTTGGGTTTGACATCAAAACTTAACTAGTATATCCTTGAGGAGTTATACCTGTCTCTACTGATCTGGACAAGGGTTTACCATTTTTTCAATGATTAGCTGCTTGTTTCATTTGGCTGTGTGTTTCCAGAAATCTGTTGATGTCCTGAATCTCCATACAAGCAGTCACTATGCATGCCAAAAACAACCCTCTGTCACATTTTTGGTGAGTGACACATTCTATTAGCTCTTGGACCTGTTGTTATGAGCAAGTATCTGGTCTATTTCTGGCATGAATGTGCTGGCAGCAGTCCCTATAGGATCAAGGCCTGTAATATAAGCAATGGGAAGGGAAGCGCTGAGACTGAGCCTCCTGCTTTAGGGAATCTAGGCTGTAGTTCAACTGAAGGTGACTTAGACAGCTTTGCATCTATTATTATAAACCATTTTCAGTATAAAAGAATGTGGTCCCTGCATTTGCTTAAAACGTTATCACATTTTAAGCTCTCAGTCTAAAATGTGTGACATGCCTGGATACGAAAGACCTGAAAATAAAATGGGGTGCATGAGCTTGCAAGTCCTATCATACCTCCAATGCAAGGACAAAAGCAATATAAGTCTAACCGTACAACAGACCCTGGAGACTAAGCTATCCAGATGAGCTGTAGGTAATGATTTCTTCCTGAATTTCACTGTCTTCAGTGGAAGCCTGCCTAAATGGAGCTGAGTGAAAACTGAGGAA
Organism: Dromaius novaehollandiae; assembly: GCF_036370855.1. Lineage (NCBI taxonomy): Eukaryota > Metazoa > Chordata > Aves > Casuariiformes > Dromaiidae > Dromaius > Dromaius novaehollandiae. Next base: position 42,349,224 of record NC_088098.1, read on the forward strand.
GAAAGCCAGAATTTGGCTTGTGGTGATGTTTCACTTTCATTTATTCCAGCATTCTTTATGCTCAGATTACCAATGAGTGATGAACATATGTAGACAATCATGTATTACTACTATCTCTCCCAGGCTTAAGTCTTTACAGTCAAGCAGCAGCAAAGACATAGTAACAATATAGTGATTTATTTGTATAAAACATGTATAAAAATCAGTGGTTTACTATGTTTATAATGAGTTATCAATATAGCTTGTGTTCTGGAGTGCTATGAGAGGTAATTTAATTCTGACCAAAAGCTATAAAATAAAAAAAGGTATGATTACTTAGGCTTGAATTCTATTGACTTTGGATGGCTGTTTTGGGCAGTATACAAACTTTTTTTTTTTAGGCTGTGCTAATGAAGTCTGGGACATGATCCTTTATGATCCACATGGAACAAAATAGTGCTCTGAGCACTCACCCTGAACACATTCAGAGCTTTGTGTTGAATTTTTTTGTTCTGAAATTAATATGAAATATTTTCCATGAAGACTTTGTAAATGATACCCTTTATTTAAATAGGTTTAGAGACCAGTGATACTGTGTTTATTGAATTTTATGATATATGTGCATATGACACTGCTATATAAAGAAGAATTTTGACATCAAAATGATTGGGTACCTGGAATTTCAGTGCAATAAAATAGGCTGCTTCTTTTTTGCATGGTAATAATGTCTCATTGTGCCACTGATGTACATTTTGATTCAGAATACCATTTAAATGCCATTTGATATACACTAGTAAAAGCATTTTATCAGTAAATCCACCCCGTTCTTACAAACTACAAAAGAATAGCCTTAAAGATGGACCATTATACCTAACTGGCCCCTTTACAAGAGTCAGTGAAATGTAGAAATGTTACAAGGAGAAAACTAATTGGCTTATTTTATAGATTTGGACTTAAATATGCATGGTGTTTTGTTTTGTGTGAACAGGTAGAAAATGAACATGTCAAAAGCTGCAGAGTATCTGTTCATTTTCTTCTCAAGAGTTTCAACTAAGGTGGTTATTTTTTTTGGTAGGAATAGTCCCAAATGATCAAAAGGAGTTTTGGTTGAATAATATCTTCAATGTTCCTATTGCAGACAGATCATTTCAGTTCTGCTATGATGTCTTTTGAAGGAAGAGTAGGAGGAAGTGTAGTTATTATGAATTCACTAAAATGATGAGTTTTATCATAAAGTCATCTTTCATGGCTGAATAACAGGAAAATATTGTCTTTTACTGTGTACTTTATAGATGTGTAGGAGCACGTTCCTGCAATTTAAAAAAAGATTTATCTTCGCTCTTTAAATAAGTCAGGAGAACATAACATTTTTTAGAACAAATATTTTATTTTCTCTTGCTGATTGCTTAATGTTTCCATTGAACCACTAAGTACGCATGTAAACTTCAAGGCTGGGGAGTCTAGACATTTTCTGGTATATATTTAAATACACATAAAGAATTTAAATAAAATAGCATTTTTGCCCTGTTAGAAGTAGACTTGCTATTATGTAAACTGTTTAGATCAGTAAAGATATTAATAATAATTCATTATTTATAAGTATGCATATAGTACTTTACAGCTGTGAACAAGGACTGGATTCTGGATTCTTCTACACAAGATGGTAAAGAAAAATAAAGCCTCTTCTGAGCAAAACTTGCCTTGATCTTTGATCCAGGCACGTGGGATAAGGAGCTCTTTGCATGCATTTTCTGCCTTTCAGAACAAAGTTTAGGGTCTGTGAGAATGGTTTCTGTGCAGCTGGTTCAGTGTCCAGTTGAACTAGGCTGGCACATCAGCAAAAGTCATTAGCTTAAGGTAAGTGTAACTATTGCGTGCTGTGTGCTTTACTACAAACTAGCCTACATGGAAGGGATTAACTTTCATACAATAACATCTTTCTTCTGATTTCTCAGGTTCCTTTGAGGAAAAGAACTGTTCGCATCAATGATTATTTGCCTGTTTTCTGAGGCTGTTTTATGAGGTTCGCAGCTTAAGCTAGGTGACTATGAAAGAAGTGTCATTATTAATGAGAACTCATGAAGAAAAAAACAGATATGTTAAACATCGATTAACATAATAATTAACCAGCACAGAAATCCTTTGTATTAACTTTCAGTTTCCTAGGGTAAGTGACCTGCTTTTAACTTCTAACAAAAATCATACCAAATGTTTATGTGTTATTGTCCTCAAAATGCATACGACCTACAGTGTAAATGCTCACATGCCCCACACACATCGACCAGCAGACTGCAGAAATTATGTTAGATCCAATACAATATTGAATTGTGTCTCTTCTCTCTCAGTGTATTTTTTTCTTACTAACTCAAACTGTACAGTCTTACAAAGTAGCAAGTCTTCTGGTTCGAGGGAAAACATGCCACTTGGCCCCTTCCGTGTGGCCCTGAAGAACCAAAATTGGGAAATACATGTGATCCCCTTTCAGAACATTTGAACATACTGAAATTCTACCCACTCCTAGAAAATAAAATTTATTTCATGAAACATGCTACATTATAAAATCAAGTGAGAAGAGCAAATGTGATTGCCTCTATTAGCAAGAGATTGCCTTATTAACCCTGGGTTTAAAAGTGCACATGCGCAAGACAACTCATTACCATCAGGAGATTTGTGGAGCGAGCAGAGGGAGTGTTATTACCCCTGGAGGTCATTGAGAATAGCAGCAAATAGTATTATTGCTTACAGCAGGATGAACAGAAAGCTAGATGAATGTAATTTCAATGAGAACTGATTTGCGGAGAATTGATTTAATGACATTTTAAAGGGCACCCACTGTATTAATTGCCCTGGCCATCCTCTATTCTTACTGTGATAAATGAGGCTAAGTCCTTGTCTTCTATTTTATTCCCTGAGTGGAATGTGCTGAGGCACCTGAGGATACCAGGACACTGTGAGAACTGTAGCCAAGTCCTCTCTGGCTGGACACTTTCTAGGCCACTGTGTTTGGGCTTGATCCAGGCTTTCCTGAAAATACAGCCCTCATTCAGAGTCAGCAGACACATCTGTGGATGCAGCTTGTCTGAGAGCTGATGTTTTGTGATCCAGCTGCTGGCCCCTGGGACCAGTCATACCCCATGGAGTTTACACACACTTTCACTCCAGACTTTGGCTTATATGGGTTAACTTTTCAGAAGAAAATATTGAATACTGAACACAGAGTATGTGCTGATATTTCATAGGATTCAAGTTACTCTTTATTAGTATTATACATAAATAGACAAATTCAGAGACAAACCAATCTGGGCAAAATAGTCTTTTTTTTCTCACTAATTGCAGTTAGGTCAATGTCTTCTGAATGCCCAGAATCTTTCAGCTGCAGTTTATATCTTGTTTCTGCATACTATGGACTGCTCTCTTTCTCTGTTCAGTGTCTCCCTTATATGGTGGCTTATTCTTCTGACTGCCCCTGTTTACGCTGGAAGCAAGCTGTTCATGGTCTGCCTCTTTGGCTAGAGGGCTCTTCCTCTGACTCACTTAAAGTTATAAATGCTTTGTTCTGTATCTACTAATTCTGCAGCTACCAACTACATACCCTCCTACTCTTCAGAGGAACCATTGTCCAAGGTAGTTCTATCAATCACATAAGTTGCTATGGACATGCATTTTTCTTGGTCTGGAAAGAATATGACCTTCTTAACTCCAGCATGTATTATAAATGCTCAGCTCAGCTAAAAATCTGACTTGTAGTGTGTGCTTGACCAAGAAAGGATAATTGGCAACCTGGGTAACAGTGTACCAGTATTCTATAGATAAGTAACTCAATGTCCTTCAAGCTCATTTTTAACATGTTTTCTGACAGACTATGTTGTACTTGCTCTTGAAATAGGTGATCACCCTTTGGAATGTGAGCATGGTCTTGAAACCTGCAAATAAAAGTAGAGATGCTCCCAGAGGACAGAGACCACACAATTAGTAGTCCTGAAAATGCATCATGATTAACTATACTATGTGCTAAAGGTAATGGATTTTATGCTCATGACAATTTTATACTTATTTGAGCACATTCAATGAACAAGTTAATTCTTAATTCATTTGTCAGCTCTCTAATGTTTTTGGCAATCTCCTGAGCTAGCTACTTTAGTGGATTTAAGACATTTGTAAAATGAATCAGTCATAGATTGGGCAGGGAGATTTGACTACATTTATAATGACATGTGGCCATTAAAAATGGCCTACACACTGATTCTGCGGTAATGCTTCCTAAATCTATAGAGCTTATTAATGTTTGACAAGTTATTTTATGTTCTTATGGCCTAGTGTTTAATGATGATTAATCCCATAGCAAAAGACTAGTCTCAGCTTTTGACTGTTATGGCAGAACATGTGAAAAATAAAATGTGTCAATTAAGTAAAATGCTCACATCCTAAAGCACCCTTTATTTTACCCATAAGCAAAGACATTAACGTTATGCTACAGCCAGAGGGAGAAGATTTTCAGCATTTATAATCAGCCAGCACTTTTATTTTTATTTTGGACTAGTATTACTCTGGATCAATTTGAAATGTCCTAAGAACTGAAAGGCAATTGCTTTAAAAAGACGATTTTCATGTAAAATTCTATAATTAGTACCATGAACCTTCTTCACCAAAGGTCATAAAAACTTTAAAGAAGAAAGCAGAATGGCCATAGAGGATAGCATGTTTGGTTTGGGTAGTACAGTTAGATAAAGCAAGGCATCTTATACTTTGCAGGATTGGCCTCAAATCAGCCAGATACTGAGGGACCACCCTTGAGTAATGTTAAAGGCAGGTGACACCCAGGTCTGGGAATGTTTCCTTAGGAACAAGCATGAAGTGGAATCTACAAAACTAGCAAAGGAGATGAAAATGTAGGATATTATGCTCTGCACTCAATCTAACATCCCCCTAAAGACATTGTGGCACTTGTTCAGAAAGAAAAATGATGGGTTCAGATTCTTTTCTTTATGTGTGTGGCAAAAAAAACACTTTTGTATGCTTTGAAAAAGAGAATAGGACCCCCCTCAGTGTGAGGAGAAATGTCCTTTCAGCTAAAGTAGACTTCTTTGTTTTTGCTTTGATTGCAAGTATGGACCCTGAAAATAGAAAGAAACAAGGGATGTGAACAAATGCAGCCTGGAGCAGAATCTAAGCAAAGGACAATCAGTCATTGATTATTGGGTATTTCCTTATGATTCTTACTGCTACACTTTATTGTAAGTGCAACTTTTGTTGACTGCAGAAAAGTAAAAGCATTATAAATTTCAAACTAGAGTGCTGCGTGGTTAAACAGTGTGGCCCAAATTCTTCACTTACTTCTACCAGTTTAAATGAAACATGATTTACATCTGTAAAAACAGGAGAGAAATCAAACACTTTCTATGCATATTTTGAAGAATCTCCCCTAGCCATACCGTTTATTTTTGAAGCTTAAGAAATCTTCTGACTCCAACATTTGTCCTTAATAGGAGTTTCTTACAGGGTGAGTTAAAACACTCTATGTATTTTAATGAGTCTTGTAACTGAATAAATCCTTTAGAATATGAAGGTTTTTAACTGTTCAAGATGGTAAGGATTAAAGACACATTGTCATTTTTTATTGTTCTGTTTTTATATGAGAAAATTGACCCAGTACATGGATCTACTAATCACTTACCCCTTTGAGTAGTAACTAAATGCCCTGGTGTACTATATTAAAACTTTCCTGTAATTTAGTTTAGTTTATCTGAGTTTATGCTATTCTAGTTTTGATTGTACTTCATCTCTGACTGAGGACCAACTTCTAACCTTCTTTCTTGCTCTTTTGCACTGCAAGAGGCTGTACAAAGAGGCTGTACAGAAGCAAGTAAATAGGCAGGTTGAGTTTCCCTCAGCACAAGGAAATCTTGGGTTGGTTCTGAGTCAGTATGGACTAACCAGAATCAGTGTCAGCTCATCCCATTGGCTTTGTTGTCTGTGTGGGTTAGAGATAGAGGGCTTGTGGTTGGAATATGTTGCAATTAGATACTGTCTTGCTCTCATATTATTTATCAATAATAATTCTTTTTCATTTTAATATATTCAGCTTGAAAATTCTATCCACAAAAAGAAATACCATGATACTGTTGAAAAGGTAATTTTCCTACTTTGTCTTCCACAGCTTGGAAGTGGAAATTACTAGCAATTTTGAAAACAAACCAGTTTTCCTGAGATGAACAACTGGTAGGGATATTCTGATTAAGATTAAAGATTCTGATTAAGTTTGAGAGTGCTTTCTAAGTTCATTAACAATTCCCCAAACCCATTGCAAATTGTGCTGGCATTTGTAATTGCTGAAATAGTACATAAGTGGTTTTTATATCAATGATAATAATATAGACTGGCAAAACAAGTTATCACCTTCATGTAGTGGGATTGCTTGACCTCATACTTTTCAGCTGGGGAAATGATTGAATATTTCTTAGAAGAGACAGGGAAATCAGACACTGTGTTGTATAAGCATCTGCACAGTACTCTAAAAACAAATAGCAGCTGTTTCACCGAGATTATAGGGTAGAGGAATCCTTGTGTTCCTTATGGCTGATGTCTTAATTTCTGCTCCCAGTGGATGTATAAGTACAACATCTTATCTGACATAAATTCAATTACGGTGGCAGGTCACCACAGAAGAATAATTCCTGAGTGTATACTAATTGATTGAGTATTACTGGAGCATATAGTGGCTTGCTTTGTTTTGTTTTGTTTTGTTTTTCCCTGAGATAAGCTAAGGGAATCCCATGTAGGGAAAAGTGGACTTTCAGAATTAGTGAGATCAAATACCTATGGATACCCCATAAAATCTTAGATGACTTTAATTTATTTTTATGGAATAAATATAGGGATTATATATGTACAAGGAAAAAGTGATATTGACAGGGCTATTAAAACCAAGCATGTGTCTATTCAGCTAGTAGACTTTTCACATCAACACAATCCAGCCAGTGAAGATTGAATTTCTCATCATCTTGACTCTGCAAAATTCTATATCTGCTCTATACACATAATGTCAGTTCACATTAGTCTGATGTTGCTTCCAGTTTTGCACTTTCTGTGCCTCCACTCTCAGGCAAGAGACTGTATTGGCATTATCTGGACAAAGCTGAGTGAGCTCGGACTCTTTAGCCTGGAGAAGAGAAAGCCCGGGGGCATTTTATCAATGTTTTTGAATATCTGATGGGATGGAGTAAAGAAGACGGAGCCAGTCTTGTCTCAGTGACAGGATGAAGAGGCAGTGGGCACAAACTGAAACACAGGAAGTTTCATCTGAATATAAGAAAACTCTTTTCCACTGTGAGAGTTTTGAACATTGGAGCAGGTTGCCCAAAGAGGTTGCGGAGTCTCCCTCCTTGGAGGCGTTCCAGACCCAGCTGGACATGGTTCTGGGCCGCCTGCTCTAGCTGACCCTGCTTGAACAGGGTGGGGCTGGACCAGATGATCTCCAGAGGTGCCTTCCAGCCCCAACTAATCTGTGATTCTGTGACAAAGCTTTTTTTCCCCTGAAGTCAACAAAAAAAAATTTGCTTCTACCTACTGTTTATCCATACAGTAGATGGGACTGAGGCTTCATTAAAAATAAGGCTATGCCTAATGTTGAGGCTTGCACAGTTGAGTAGGATGCATATATATTCATCCTCTTAATATTTCTTCCAAGTTTAAAATATGAAAAAATCATGTTTTCCAACAGTGAGATTGCATGCTAAATTCATATACCAGCACTCATCCAGCAATAATTCCAGACAAGCTAATGTCTACAGGATGTCTGCACAAAACGGATATCAGAAAAACTCTCTGCATCAATCTGGCTTTTGGACTCTGTTAGACTACCACAGAAGAAGGAGATTAATTTAGGCACCAAGTAGCTTTCTTTTGTATTCAGATATCTTTATATTCAAGACAAACTACAAGGCATTGCTGATATTAATTTATATGACTATGTGCATATGGTATAAAGTTCTCAAATACAAAGCATTAGTCTGGGGTCTAGAGAGCCATTTCTTTCTTCATTACATATTCCTGTAGCAATCCTTAATACTACAGCCATATCACCAAAACTGAAACAAATTTTTATTGTTATAAATTCCACAAAAAGGTTACAATTTATAAAGACATGTTTTGCAATCTTCTTGTGACAAAAAGGATTGAGTGAAAAGGAGCTATTGCAAACACCTTCCCCTTCAGTGCAAAATGAATATGGAAAGTCTATTAATGCATAGACTCCTGCTCCCATAAGGTGTGCCACAGTTTTAATGTGTGTTGTCAGACTGAAGAGTCGTGAAAGGCAATGAATACGTGGGGGAAACGGGGAGACAAGATTAAATCAGCAGAGCAGTGAGAGCTTGCAGAAACCCACCCTTGCAAGCCTGCTCTTTTCTTAATAGATCTCTTTCTCCTGCCATCCCTTCTTCCAATCCAACTTCTAAGGCAGGAGGTACCTTACCGCTTTCTCTGAGCTTCAACTTTTTTTTCTCAGCAGGGGCAATAACAATACATTGCAGAGGAACTTCCAGTTTGATTTTGTTTGCTCACAACCTGTTTGCACTGCCTCTCCCCCATATATTTACTTTTGTTTTTTCTTACATTTTACAGAGAGCTTCCTGACCCCCTGTTCCTATTGTTTTATTCTCAGACTTTCTGATTGTCACCAACTGCTGTCAATACAAGTGTCGTTTATGGCCTGGGAATTTGGATTGGTTCACTTAGACCACTGCAGAATACAAAAAAATCTTTTTTTTTTTTCCTTTTAAAAATTGAATGCTTTTATTAGCAAAATTAGCAGATAGACCTCTTTTACCTATTAGGTGAAAAGGTAAGACCTTTATCAGAATACTTTTGTTTCTCAAACGTATGTATGGAGTTCTGCTGAAGAAGCAGAGCTGAATTCAGAAGTGGTGCACTTTAAATATAAAGCATAAGGAAGACTGTGATGTTTTAAATTCAGCTTTGTTATCTTAACTGAGAAGATGGCTCAGCAGCTTTTCAGTATAATCTGCCTTCTCCGAGTCAGCATGGGGCCGGGAGCCTCTTATTTGTGTTCCCCACAAAAAGTGGTTCCTAGATGCTTGATACTGCTGACTCAAGAACATGTCTTCATAAATACATGGAGCCAGTCAGATCTATAATTAAGATAGCTAAACTGACTTTGATCTGAACCAACCCACATAGAGCCTATATTTTTGCATGATTCAGCTATAAACTTGCCAGTGCACCCACAACTAGCAGAGAATTACCTTAGACTTGCTTCTATTACCTTAATTTCTGTCAGACCTCCTGTACTTAAATCAATGTTAACTCACATAATAAACAGCTGGCAGAAAGCATAATTTATGGAAGAAGATGCTTTAGTTTACCCAGCTCCTTTCAACTACTTTGCATGAGACTTACATTGTGTTACATTGCCTTTCATGTCCTGAGGAGCAGAGTATGAAATACTAAGGGAATTCAAATGAATATTATGGGATCTATCTTATAGTACCCTACATATCACCTCTGAATTTGGCTCACAGGCCCGCTGGCTGAGAATAGGGAACAAGACATCCACAGCAGCCAGCAAATGAAACAATAGCTTAACATCAGGGGAAAATATTAAGGCAGACAGTGCGGTAATGTGAATAAGTAGAACAGTAACTTGATAGAAAACAGAATAATAGCCTCAGACTCAAGTGAGACAGCAGATCTGTAAATATGGCATGCAGCTGAGGTCACCCTTTAATCCCAGACTTTAAGGTAAGGGCATATTAAATTATCACTACCAGAAATGACTTGTGTGGGGGAATTGTATTTACAGCACTCAGATCTCTTTCTGCAAACCTGGAGTGCACCGAGGTGTTGCTGGCTGCCTTCCCCAAACCTGGCTGACGCTCTGAGGCAGGCTGTATTTGGCCAGCCTGGAGAGCAACACACATGATACTGGTCTACCAGTATCATGGTTAGTTTTAGAGAAGCCACACTATTCAGAGTATTGTCAGGCTGATACGTTTGCATGACTGCTTGGGATCCTTAAAAATAAACTGATATGAATAACCAGGGTTATCACCTCTCACCGACAATTACAGCTCAAAGCTTTAAGCCTGCTTGCATTGCAATATGTATGCTGGAAAAATTGGCCACGTCACTGCACAGCGTCTGATACCATTCAGAGAGTCATATAAATCCAGTGCAATATTCATCAGTAAATACTTCAGCCATATGCATCAGTATATACCCAGTTACCCAGTTTATAAGCATAGAACAATTTAACTTATGAAATTCCTTTCTTATTGAAAGTAATTTTATTCTACTGATTTTTTCATGCAAAGTTCTCCCTAAAGCTTTTTTTTGAAAATGGACAGTAGATTAATTGGATAATCTACCTTGACAGATGTGATTGAAAGTGTCTCTTTCTGAAAATCTAGTTCATTGTTCTACTCATGTACCCTACTTAATAATTTATATGCTAAAGATTCCATACCTAACTGGAGTGCTAACACTTTTATTTTAGAAAAATTCTGCATAATTTCCTTAGGAGATACTTTACTCTATGCCTCCTTATCATTATCCTTACTTTAAGTGGCTCCTTGAGAAAAGTTTTCTTTTTTTTCTTCCCAGAAGAAAAAACTGATTTCCACATATTGGTAATATAGAAGTAAATTTTGCAAAAATGCATTTGATAAGGTTGTGTTAAATGAAACCTTCTGATTAACTTCATCAATATGCACAGATCCTTTTTTATGTGCAAAAAAATATCTCCATTCTCTCATGAACAGGTATGCTTTTGATCAAGGACAAGAAATTACAATTTTATTTGTGCACGTACACACACACACATAAGTGAGACATTTCAGGAACTGAAAGCCCCAACCTTACTATCTGATTATTTTAAAATATATTTCAGACTGTCTAAAATTAAATAATGTAATTTTCTGTGATTAAAAAATATCCTCAGACTCTCAAATTTAAATCTTAAGGAAAAATATGAATTACCAGAAAGTTTAATAAGTGTAAAACAAATATTTATTCTAGATTAATGAATAGGCTTGACCTTTAGCAAAGACAAGGTCTGATTTCAAACATAAGTTGTCATGAGATAGGCCATTTGATACCTCTTGCTAAGTTTATCAAACTAATTAATGCCAGTTACCAAGAAGAATGTACCTGCCTGACAAAATAATTCTGTTTGCTACCAAAGCTTTCTTGCAAGTTACTGTTTATATCTTTAATTGCAAGAAACTATGGTAACTCTTATCTACTAATGCTTTTAATCTGACAATTATACTACAGATACTTGTCAGCCCAAGCTGTCATTGTCTATTACAGATAGAATTTAAGTGGCAGGTAGGTAGCAGCTTAGCAGGAGTGCTTAGGCTTACCGACTCTGTTTTGTGTTATTTTACTGTCATGGCTTATTTCATATAGCAAATGAGTCAGTTTGGGTTGTCTTAATTTGTCTAAAAATATAATTGTGTTTTTTATTGTACCTCCTGCACTTCTGCTGTTAAACCTTTTTACCATTTCTAGTGGCTTTGTCCTTTTGCCTGCTGATACTTCCCAAAACTGTTTGCAATGTTCTGTCTGCTTATGCCTGGAGTATCAACTGCGGAAGTAGCACTTCTAAAAAAAAGTAATGTCACAAGTCCTTCTAGTCACTGGACAATATGTAGAACCATGGACTTTATTTAACTTTCAAGGAATTCATTGAATGTGGTCAACTCAGAGTTGATGAGGGAAACCCTGATTTTACTATTGCGTATCTTCTTTTCTTTTAAAAAGTTTCAGCTTTGCTTTTTCCCCAATTTCTACTCAAAATTTTCTGTTCTTTTCTAGTTTGATTCTTTGCTAACTATCCACAAGCCCAGCACTGATCTTCCAAAAGCTTAATATGCATGGAAATTACTAAAACTGAGATAATGCTTATTAGAAAAAAGAGAGTCTAAAGCAGCTAAAGTTTTGGGTAGAGAAATTTGAATGATTCATCAGGAAAACTAAGTTAAATATTTTGAAATTCGAAGTATCATGTTGCAGCGGCAGTTATGTTATAGACAAGGTGGATCAGAAAACTCATGGGAGGAAGAGGCATATCGGATAAACAGATGCCAGCAGTTTTGAGAAGTTAGTTGCCAAAGTCTAGAATGTTTTGTGATTATATCTGTGTATATAACATTAGGAACTAATTTGTTGCGGGAGGATCAGCTGATCAAAGCAGCTAGTACTCAAACCCCTGCATCTACATATACAATATATGGCCAGCATTAAGGTGGAACTCGGATGGAATATTTCTGCTCACCGAATGTCTCTACGTGTGCTCTGTGAAGCTGTCCAAAGGAGCAATCATTGGCATGGACCCTTATGGCCCCATCTGAGGTTGGAGTACTGCTGGCGTGCAACTGTGTTGGAGCTTCTGCTTGAGTTTCCCCTGGCAAAAGTCTAGTACATGAGTGTCAAAACCGCTCTGTGAACTGGAGCAAGACATAGTAAGAGTGCCTGATTTGTTTACAAAATCACATTACTGCGCTGAGTCAAAATGTTAAAGTGGATGCAGTCAGTGTGGAGTATTTGGCAGCCACAATTGTTTGTATCTTGTCCAGGCTGAGGTGAGTGGGCTAGCCAGTGAATGGCAAAGGAACACCTTGTCATTGCTTTGACACGCTTGCTGAAATATGAATCGATGCTCCTGCTCTGCAGCATGTATTTGCAAGTTTTTTTAAGAAAAATAGTGGATAATGTTCTTCTTTGGAGCAGGATCAATTACAGCAGTTGCAAGTTCTCTTGAAGTAAAAAAAAAAAAAAAAAAAAAAGCACATGCAACAAAAGCAGTTCAGCCTGAACTATTTATATTTGCCAAAGTTTTAAAAAGAAGGGTCATCAGGGATCAGAAAGTCTTATCTATAAAGATAATTTGTACAATGCATATTCATACCCACATGTATAGATATATCTATAATACTTTCTCAATGAGAACTTTAAGCATCTTGCAAGCATTAGCTAATTAACTTCACAGGAAAATCCTAAATAACAGCTACAGAAACGATATCATTCTGATAGCTATTTGACCACAGTCTATTGTCTCTGGGACATAACTGCAGGTTATATATTAACATTAGAGTCAACTCTGAATAGAAACTTTACTGAAAATCTCAGCAGAGTTTCTAGAGAGTAAAAGGCAGAGAAACTGAACTAGCCACTCACACTGGATATTGTACATCCAATTTGTTAGACTGTAAGAATTGTTCGTATTACTGGCACTGCCTAGACAGTACTTATTCTGAGACAAATACCTGGTGCATACTCCTGCAGCCATGTCTGTGGTCATCACTACAGCAGTAGGACTCGGTTCTCTGCAGATAAAACATGAAAAAAGACAAAAGATTCTGGAATTGTTGTTCTGGGTGTTTTGGTGAACAGCAGCAGGTCAGCTGGGAGACACAGTACAAGTATCCTACTCCTGAGCAGAGGGACAAAATACAAGGACTGGAATATGTGAATGTGCTGATATGAATATGACAAATTCTTCTGTGAATGCATGATAAAGAATCAAAGCATTTAATTTGAAATGCATCAGAATAAAAAGATCATGAATAAAGTCAGTAATTTCTTCATAAAGATGATATAATAATAATGCATTACATTAATACAAATAAGTTATGAATTAACCACCAAAGAAAATGTTTTTATTTATTTTAAATATTCCATGATAGAGCACATGTTGTCAGTATTCATCTGTGGCTTGCATTACAATCTGACAATTATTCTCTTTAGAGTTTAATAATACTCAGAATCAATAAAACTGCTCCCGAGGGAATCAATGGTAAAACTTTCATTGATTTCAGAGGAGTAGATCAAGACTGACTAAACACTTTTGAGCATCTGTTCAGACTTTCTTTCAATTCAGTTCTCAGATTCAAGAACTGTATACATATTCCCTTAATATTTCATATATAAATCACTTGAAGAAGATACATGAAGTAAAAAAAAAAAAAAAAAAGAAAAAAAGTAGCAGAGACAGGTCAGACAATTGCTCATATTTACTTCCATCCACTATAAAAGAATAAGAGGGCATTCAAAGTAAATGCAGAGGAAAGCAAATGTTTACATATGGAATTACTCTCTGGAGCTCGTTAACACAAGACAGAATTAGGTAGACAGCCTAGTAAACTTCAAAAGCATATTCCAACATCATACAGATGAGAAAAAGATTTTCCTAGCACTTCCAGAATAAAATTTTAAGGGGTATCAATCACATTTCAGAACATAACTTGCTCTTTAGTTAGGGTCAGGGAGAAATGTTTCCTTTGGTTTCCTCTGGAAGTGTAACATTTCTAATGGGGACAATAGTGAATGATTCAAAAGCAGTTTTAAAACTTTATAGCTGAGCCACATTTTACTACTTCTAGGGAAAGATAGGCTGAAAAGCATGAATTAGTGGTTTGTAATGTTTTTTGAGTTCTAATTTGTTTTGTTAAAAGTGTAGAGAGGATGATGGACACTTTGATAGAATATTTTATGAATGAAAAAAACAACAGCTGAACAAAGGAGCTGGAATATGAAAGTGTAAATAGAGTTACAATCTTTTATTTAACAGCTTGGAGAAACTTTTTTTTTTCCTCATTGATGATTGTCCTTTGATTCACTATATATCATGTCCAAACATGTGAGAGAAAGCTCAACTATCTAGTTTGTTTGAATTTGAGATATGTGTTAGAGTGCGAATTTGCTCTTGAACACCTCCTTGCAGCTGTAAAGATATCTGACTGACTGCAAGATATTTGGTAACACTCCAGAAATCCATGAATAAAATTCCAAGACTGTCAGTCTCAGCTTGCCTAGGGGTCAAGATGGCTGTCATATTTCATTTGTTGTCTTCTGTTACGTGTACCTGATTTCTATTGCCCTTTTCAAAGTTATCCTCACCTATTTTTTCATGTAAACACATCTACCTAGGTTTTTCATTCTTAGGAGCACTCACTTACCTCACAACTTCCTGCTGCTATCTTCTTTGTATTGTGTTGAGAATGCATGCTAATTTATTCAGTTTCAAGTACTGCAGTGGTTAATTGAGTTTCCTTTTCTGCTCAGAAGCTGCAGATGGTTTTGTGAACACTTTCTTTTCAAGCCATGTAACATTTTAACACCTTGTAATTCTTATTAAAAAGAGAGAGAGAGAGAGAGAATGAATTTCTACATGTATCTTCAAATAACATCTTTATTTCTTGTCATGATCGCTTATCCTTTGCTTTGGGACGCCGTATCTTTTCATACAATTTAGGTAAAATCTTCCAAGGTACAAGCGTTAATGACTAAGTCTATCATTACCTTTCAGGTATAGGCTTGTCTTTGCTTTTTAATTGTTTGTTCCAGATGAGATTATCTGAATAATTTTCTGTTGGATATTGAGTACATTAGAATTGTTAGAAAGCAATACTTTATTGGTTTAATGAAAAAGGTTTGGTAGCAGTGAATAAAAGATTGGAAAGACCATTTAACAGAGACAAAGCCCAGAAAGTTTATGCCTTAAATTCTACATCTATCCAGTTCTGTGAATTTAAGATAGTGCTTATTTTAATGAAATGTAAGTGAGTATTCTGCATATCACTTTCAATGTGACTTTATCAGTCACTTTCATTTGTAGTGAGCACAGGACAGCAAAGTTATGACAGTTGTTTCTGTTTGATGGTTGTGTAGGTTAAAAAACTAAATAACCCAATCATTTTAAACTGGCAACTGCAATGTAAGTGAGTAGTTATACTGGTCTAAACAGAGTAAGACAACATATACATAAGTGCAAATATTGACAAATGTCTCATTAACATAAATTCCTACCTTCACACCAGCAATTCTGTTTTCAATTGCTTGTGTGGAATAAGCCATTTGCAAGGCAGTTATTGACTGGATGCTCAGACTACAGCCAGCTGCAACACACTTGAGATTGCATGTATGCAATAATTTATCTATGAGAGGGGCAAAATAAGTGTGTGTGTGAATCTCTGCCTGATTTATGTTTGTTTTTGTTTATTTAATCCTAATTTAACAAAATGGTTTTCTAAACAAGGTTTTTTTCATTCTGATTAGACTGCATTACATTTATAGCTTCCCTGAGTTAGACTTCAGGCTTCATTATATATGCATGATTTTATTATATGAGGCAAAATAAATTCACTGATAGAAAAGTAGACTTTCAGAGGTTTTTTAAGTTGATTAGCTATTCAAAATGATGTGTTCAAGACGTATTGAAGCAGAAGCCAAGCAGTTTTTTGGAGTAGCTGGCAGATGGAATGACACAGTGATGATAATGGAGGTATTCAAAAGAGACCTGAAGAACAGATTTGATTGCTTAAGTCTGTAAACTGCAACCTAATATCTCAGTTATTCTTACTGAAGATGTTTTGGGCAACCCCCCAACAAGCTGGTTTTGAAACTGAACTTATTTTCTACACGCTTTACACTATCACTTATTTATATGCAACCATTTAGATCCTTATTTGAAACTGATTAGCCTTAAATCAATACAGATACACACAATGTTTTTTCTGTACTAATAAAAAAACAGGCTTGCACTATTTTTTTTTCTTGCATGAATGTGGTTTTCAGGTTATAACTTTCATTAGCTGATCAGGATAGCTATAAGCATTTTTTAATTAATTCAATATGCTCATCGTCCTATTTCAGAGTAGTAGCAGATGTCAGACATCTTGCCATTGGAGAAAGACTGAGTAATCTATATTCTGAGTATATTCTGAATTTATCTTATTCTAGTTCCACAAATTCACCAATTCTGGAACAGAGACCATTACAAATAGTACAGGCCAGCTGCCTGTTAAAATGATCTGAAACTATTCCCAGGGAATAGACATATCCCAAGAAATGAATGCAGTTAAAGGGACAGGACAGACTGTTTGAGTCTTTTCCTTTCAGAACTTTCTTTTGTATCAAGAGTCAATGAAAAGTTTTTCAGATGACAGAAAAATAGAAAATTGTGTGTGGAACAATGCAGTTTTGCTTTTTTAAGAAAACCTCTTAAACCCTGTTGAATGATGTATAATGCACATTAGTTATATAAATATTATGTATACATAAAAATATAAAATATAAAATGTAATATATAATATACTATATGTATATATTACATATACTATACCAAGAGTTTTCTTGCATTATTGCTCAAATCAAAGGGGGAACAAGAGAAGGGAGACATCTAAAGATGTTAATACATATTCAACCTCAGAAGTTTGTCACATTTTATACACTGACTCTTCTAAAAGAACTGCCACGTGTATTTCTCAGCTCATGCTGAGAGTACTGTAGCATGGAATTTCAGATTACTGATCTGAAAGAAAAAGAGGATTCCTCTACATGATAACATTCAAGCAAGATAATAAATATCGTAACCTAGAGTACTAGAATTTATGACCTCTGGCAGTTCATTCATTATTTTAGTACTTTTGGAGCATTCCAAATTAAGTTACAAATCAAATGGATATGAGGTTATATAAAAGCTATTGCATTTAGATTTTGGATTTAACAGACACACATGTACAACAGCAACACTACATATAGGCAAAACACATGAGGATATTGATACACTAACATACAGAGCAAAATTAATTTATCCAGCTAAATCCAATTCTAGAGTTATGTTGAACAGTTTATGAGCATAGCTACCTCTATTCATAAGAAAACTGATGAGCACTACCCTGAGAACAAGATTTTAGCTGCTATGTCACATACGCATTTGAATTATGGACTCCAAAGGTGGTCCCTGCTCTAAAGAGCTTGAAATGAAACTCGCCTTTTAAAGAGGGAAATTTTTTTTTTTCTTTTATTCCCGCCTCCTCCTCATACACACAGAACAGGACTGTCACTATCTGCTGCATGGTAGAGTTCTAGTTCATGACTAATAAATAAGAAATAGCAAATAAGGATTTAATAGCTTGGAACTAACATTAATATTCATGGCCGCCAAGAGCTGACTACTCCTGATTAACATTAGTAGGGGCCCATCCTTGGAGGGTCTGCCTTCTCAGCTGCACGCTTTCTCAAAGAGCTCCACTCGAGATTTGCAAAAGCCTTTGCGGTGAGGGTAGGGGAGGCAGCACGCGGAGCTGTGGCAGGGCTGGCTGCAGTAGAAGGCAGGGGCTGGGGGTGCGTTGTGGTGGACCCCAGTGGGTGGACTACCCCGCTGCTGCGCCGCTGCACTGTGGCCTCTAACCCTGCTCTGTGACCCCATACGGCAGATGCTTGTCATCAGTATATCAAACGTCAGCCTGACGTGGTGGTGTCTGTGACGCAGTGTGGCAGCAGTAGGTCAGCCGAAGATCAGCCAGCACATGGAGTCACAAAGAACGAAAACGGAACCATAGGGCTCTCTTGCAAAGGCATGAGACACAGCTAACACTAACTAACAGCTTTTCATGAATCTTAGGTGCAGTAGCCATTTCTGCAGCGAGCAGAGTACAGATTATTCCCAGTGTGCAGAATCCCAAAACAGGATGAGTAGAAGAGCCAATCCACTCTGGACGTTGTTAGAAGATGAGGAGCATACTCATCCCATGGAGACCAGCTGCAGATTTGGGAGTTTCCTTTGACTTAGCACAATAGCAAACTAGACTCAGCGCAAGCTATGGTGTACACATTCATAGTTGAACCTGTAGGAACAAGTGAACTCGTGTGTGTTTCTCAGTCTTGTTACATTTAGTGGAATACATTGTTTCCAAACATGAAAATCTTCTCCACATTAAGACTGTATAGCTAACAAGCAAGATTGGTTCTGGCACAAGACTTGATCTCCACCTGCATCCACCCACATCCTACAAAGATCAAATAAAAATCTAGCAGAATGCTCACCAATGGTCTTGGAGTCCATGTCCCATAAGAGGAGTAGACGCAGGGAGCAAAGGCATGCCAGAGGCCATCAAACAATAGGAAGCAGTAGAGATATAATAATCCAATGTCCTAAATTTTTTGGGGAACTCTACACATGACATTCTTTGTGCCTTACCTATATTTGTGGTTGACTCCATAGCAAACAGTATTAAAGAAGAACACGTACCATGGTGGGGGGTGGTCTGCTGAGGTTCATTGTGCTGAACTTTGTGACATTTCTTCCAAGAATTGTATATGTGGATTCTTATAAGATACGGATTATTTATGTTTTGGCCTTCTTATGCACTTCTCCTTCCAATTTACAAATGCCAGACCACATGACAACTTGTCTCAATATCTGCTGAATAAATATGCCTGTATGAAACCTGCCCCCCCCCCCCACAATAAAACCCCTTCCATTTCAGTCAAGCTTGCTTTTAAGAATAACTGGCTAAATAAGAACAGTAGTAGTAGAGACATGGAAAAATCTTGAAAGGATCACTGCAAGGTCATCTTATCCACTCTTTTGATGGAACACAGAATTCCCTGTATTTATGTAATTCCTAGTGGATAGTTACCTAATCATTTTTTAAAACCCTCGATGACATATACTTTACAGCCTTACTCAGCTAACTGTTCTAGTGCTTTTCTTACTTTCAGAAAACTTTTTGTGTTTAATATTTTCTTTATGCAATTTATCTTATTCTTTTTCTTATCCATGATAGATATGGAAAACATTATTCTTATGGTCTTTGAAGCCACATTTGTGTACCTGGAAACTTCCATTCTTTAAGATAAATAAAGCATTACCTTTCAATTATTTCTTGGGACTGAAACTTGGTCATTTTTATTGTTATTTTCTGGCCTGCCTTTTAAAGTATGACATCTCAATGTTCCTTGTCCAAAACTGGATGAAATACTCCAGTTGAGGACCTATCTGATGAGGGAAGAAAGATAGATAACTTCATGATTTTTGCAGGAAAAGTTCCTCTTTGGCATTAGAAGGCATAGCTACATTGTAGTCGTTAACATTACTTTGAGGTTTGGCCAATTAATCAATAAAAATGATTTAAAAATATTTCCAAAGGTACCTTAATAATTAAGCCATATCTTGACCACATATTTCATTAGATTGTATCACTTTTCAGTCTTAATTTACATGGTAACATGTCTAATTGTAATTAGGCAATTTCCTAATTACCATTGCATGCAACAGTCAGAAACATTAGTCATAAACAATCTGTGACCTTTAATCATTATTTTAACACTCCTAGTTGTTAATTGAAAATAGACTAGAAACCATCTGAATATTTCTGATTATCCCACAACATGATGTTCTCTAATCAAATAGGGGGAGAAATTCTTGTGTATATGTTTAATTTATGTAAATAAATCATTAAAATACTCTATTAACAGATCTGTTAGCATTCTGATGTGATTGCATACCATTCTTTGTTGCCATCTTTATCTTAAAAAAAGATCATTTTAAAATACTGTATCTATTGGCTTCTTTGAAGCAAATTTGACAAAATGCCATAAGGAATGAATTTTTCTTGGCTGGGATATGATTTAGATGGTCTAATCAGCTTCTAATGTCTAGCAGCTACTCTGGTAGGTCTGAAAAAGGTACATCCAAGATTTGTGACTGGGAAGCACGTTAAGAGAAATGCCCCAGTACCAAGTGATATTGACACTTTGTAGGAGCAGAGGAGCTTCTGAAAACAGATGTTCTGAGAGTTAGAAAGCCCAAGAGTTGGTGGACCATACACAGCCTCCGCTTAGCCTCCTGATTCCTTGGCAGTTGGCTTGATAGCCAACTGTCTATATCCAACTTACCTTTGGGTGGCTTATATTTTGACAAAAGTACAAAGATTTTGTTCTCAAAATTGCTTTTTGCTTAGCTGTTGGTTTCAAGGCGAATGAAAACTTGTTGTCTTTGCTCTGACTCAGAATGAAAACAAATTTCGATATTTCAAAATTCTGCATGAAACACAATTAATGGTCTCATTCCAGGCCCAGTGGTCTCCACCTTGCTAAAAGCTTGCTTCAACTTTCAGGGTCATGTCCTCCTGTCAACAGAGTTACTTTTAATGTTATGTCTGGTTTATTTTCATAATATGCAAATTAAATTCCTTTCAAAGACTAGCGTATCTTTTGATAAAAATGCAGATAGTCTGGGAATTTCAAAAAGAAGGCAAATGAAATTAAGCTCATGACTTTTAGTGACTTTCAGTGGGGTTTTTTGTTTATTTTACAAAGAAAAGATAGACTCCTAGATTTTCATTCTTCTTTCTTTCTTTTCTGCATGACTCTGCTTTCCACTGTTTTTGGGGAGCCAAATTTCTGTCGCATGATCATTCTGATCAAAATGGTAATATAAGGTAGAAAGTAAAAAACCCTTTATGCTGCTGGGCCTACAGATTTCATTCTGTTCTTTGCTCTTTATTCTGCCAAAGATACAACTTTTTGTGACGGAGGGACTAAACAGATTGTTTTACTTGGTAAAAATTGTATCAACTTTATAAACAGTGGGACATATTTGTGCTGATTTATACCTTTTAAAGTCTCACTGAGGGCAGAGATTTTAATACAATATAAGTTACTAGAGAATGGCACTTGAACCAAGGTCAGTTTTTAATCCATTCTTATTTTCTACTCTGTAAAGAAAATCCCTTGTTTAAAGGATCAAGGATCATATTGTCTTGCCCTGAGAATTTCATCTTTTTCCTCCTCCCTCATTCACAAAAGCAAAATATTTTCTTTCTAATTATATTTCAGTTAGGCACTAATTCAAAGAGGAGAGCCAAATTAAAACAACATAAAATAAAATAAAAAGCACTGACTTTCACCATTTTTTAAAACTATGATGACTTTGTGAAGGATAATTTTTCTGTATTCTTACAGTCTTTCACCTCTTTTTTTCTTAAAAAGAAATGTTGTGAGACATGTTAAAAATGGTTTGGTATAACACAGTTAAAGTCTATATCTTATAGACATTAGTCTTTATATATGTAGAAAATATATTATACTGATATACTATACTGAAAAATATTGCATTGAAGTACTCTTCATCTTTTGCTTGAAATAATGATTCTGTAGAAAACTTTTTCATCTTCTGTCTTCAGTTTGCTTGAACACACGGGAACTGTTGCTTGGATTTATAATGACTGCTGTGTGTGGTCTAAGTCTTACTAGCAGTAGCAGTGGCTATTGCAGTTTTGACAAGAGGATGATCAAAAATCTCTTTACAAGTTTTCAGGTTTAGTGTGCAGGGGCACATCTATTTAAGCACTCACTGTGTTTAGGGGGAAAATGTATAGGTTTCTGTAAGACATATATGCTTACAAAATACAAGACACATTTCAAAAGAATAAAGGAGGCAAGTCAGGGACAATGGAAGACTTTGGAGCTTTGGACCTTCTTTGTCTTTACTGCTGTGGATACTATGCTACAGTATGTGGCATGGCAGCTGTAGAGAAACCAGTTTTTGCTGGATAGGGTTTATACCAAGCAGCTGTTGACTTGTGAAGAGTTCCCAGGGATCTTTTCTCGGGAATGGAAAATAATGTGACTAGATGGCAGTTGCTAAAATCTGAATGCTGATTTTGGTATTAACGCTGTGTCTTCCTTCTATGTGGCTAGAAGTTTGCCCACTCTTCTTCTTCTCCCCTTCCTCCTGCAGACTTCTTGAAGTGACTTTTTATGGTGTGTGATGACAATCAGCTTTATAACATGTTTGGGCAGCTTGGATGACATGGCTTCACATCCAATTACTTAAATCTACAAACTTACCTTGATCTCTCTTAATGGCATGAGTCTTCTATTGCAGTGGAAACCTTGATAATCAGCAACAAGTATTATGGGTCCGCTGAGAGGCCAAGCAGAGTCAATTCTACAGTGGTTCTTCTTCATTAGAGGAAGGAATACCATCTTCAGAAAGTACCATGATGGAGCTACAGCTGCAATTCTATTATATGATTCTTTAAGTCACCCCTGTGATCCATCTTTTCTTTGTAGAGTGAGTCATTAGTCATCCATTAAAGTATTTAAATTTAAAGATTTCATCTGAGGAAGTTCTAATGAGCGGTACATACAATCTTGATTCATCAGGTGAAGATTTCAGTGCAGTTAATGTTCTGCACATCTGAGGCATAGCTGATCAGTAATGCCAAGGTAAGTGTCTCTTGCACTATATTCTTTCTGTCTTCTACAAAATGTAAGACGTTCGGATTTTGTTCTCACCTCCAGTAATGAGTGAAGTTTAATACCTATGAAAAAATACATAGAATTCGACTGATCTACATGGAAGAGACAAATGATTAATTTTTGGTTTTTTACTCATCTTTCACTTGATAGCGATTTCTACCTGTGGATACTGAACATTCTGAGTAAAGGATCCATATTGGCCAAAGAATGTGAGACATAAAAAGAGAGTAGATGCTTGATATAATCATTTGAAAAGCTCAGTTCTAACTTCCTTACAATGTACATCTAGACAGACAGTAATGGACCAGAAATTGCCTTTGTTTCCTCTAAAATCAATACTTATTTGGGATCAGTATATGCTAACTGTGAGTGTGAGTTGATTTGCTGGCTGTCTTTGTGTCTATCACTTCCAGTTACCAGGGCAGCAGAAGTTATTATTGTGGCGGTCTGATTCACGGACTCCAGTGTGCTGGATCAGAATCAACTTCATTCAAGCAAGCAAGCCCTTTATATAAGCTCTAGCCCGGATCGGTACTTTCCCGAAGGTCATGTTCCCATCATCACTCCTTCTCATCCTGTGCGGCTACTACCTTATCTACATACTGCTATTTATTCCTCCCAAGGCTTTTGGCTCCTTAACTCTATCTTGTCCAATCCCTCGCTGTCTGCCCCTACAATTATAGTAGCTAGGTGAATGAAGTAATATACAAGTTTGAGACAGCGTTCTGAATTATCAGAATTTTAATACTTCTTTTGATAGGAGAATCATTGTGCAATGGATTTTCTCTACAATGAATTTATTACAGATGGATTTTGTTTGAAAGACACCACCAGGGATGAGATTTGAAACTGAGACAGTATTCATGTTTTGTATTGGTATAAGTTGTCTGATTTAGATATGACTGTTGAATTAGGCAGTTATAGTCAATAAAAGCTTTAACTAGTATATCTTTAGAAAGGTGACTTATACCAGTAGAAATTTTTACTTTCCTTCAGAGAAATAAATTATAAGTATAGGAATGGTATGTCTACCTCAATTTTAGGGAGCTGCACTACTTTACAATACAATAGTTAAGCAGTGCAACTTTGCATATTGACTTGCCTTTTCATAAAGAGAGATTCCATTAACCACTTTTAAGGCAGATAGGGGCTGAACAGCCTCCCTTTCTTGAAGTGAGTTGCTTGGTATTTTACTGGTTGCAACAGTATTGATCTTCATAACAATGATCTAACGAATTGAACTGTCCCATAGATTCAAGCATCCTCATTTTAATGTTGTCAGTATAGATAACTGCATAAACATATATAGGTAGATAGATAGGGAGTCATTACTGGGGCTGATATTGTTTAATCTCTTCATTAATGACCTGGGTGACAGGACTGAATGCACCCTCAGCTAGTTCACAGATGGCACAAAACTGGGTGGAGTGGTGGATACACCAGCTGGTTGTGCTGCTATTCAGAGACCTGAATATAAAAGGGAAGTGCAGAGTCCTGCACCTGGGCAGGAATAACCCCATGTACCAGTACAGGTTGGGGGACGACCTACTGGAGAGCAGCTCTGCAGAGAAGCACTGGGAGGACCTGGTGGACAAGTTGAACTTGGGCCAGCAATGACACCCTCATGACAAAGGCAGCCCGGAATATCTTGGACTGCATTAGGCAGGGCGTTGCCAGCAGGTCAAGGGAGATAGTCCTTTCCCTCTACTCAGCCATGGTGAGACAAAATCTGAAGTGATGTGCCCTGTGCTGGGCTCCTCAGTACAGGAGAGACATGGGCTTCGTGGAGAGAGTCCAGCAAAGGGCCTCAAAGATGATCAAGGAACTGAAGCATCTCTCATATGAGGAAAGGTTAAGAGAGCTGGGACTGTTCTCCTCAATGTGTATAAATATCTGATGGGACGGCATAAAGAGGATGGAGCCAGACTTCTCAGTGGTGCCCAGTGACAAGTCGAGGGGCAATGGGCACACACTGAAACACAGGAAATTCCACTTAAACACAAGAAAAGCTTTTTTACTGTGAGGGTGGTTGAACACTGGAGCAGGTTGCCCAGAGAGGTTGTGGAGTCTCCATCGTTGGAGATGTTCCAGATCCAGCTGGACATGGTCCTGGGCCACCTGCTCCAGCTGACACTGTTTGATCAGGGTGGCGCTGGACCGGATGAATTCCCGGGGTGCCCTCCAAACCCAACTATTCTGTGATTCTGCGATTCTGTAATAGATATAAAATATACATATATAAAATATATAAATGAAATAAACACACATGCATAAAATATACATGTATAAATTTCCTTATAATCTCATTGATTTTATAAAATGTTTCCTTCATAGACACTTTCTATGTTTTTTATATGTTTTACTTCCTTTCGCATTGTGTTTGCCTTCACACAGTGGTTACATGTTTTTGGAAGCTACAGAACCACATGCCTCAGAGGGAAAATTTAAAAGTTCCACTATCTAAGACACAAAGAAAAATTAAACTCATCATCTTTATTCAAAATGTTAAATTTATGGATACTATCATTTCCCAGTGATGAGACTGTGAAATTAATGATTTTTTTTTTTTGAGCAGTCATCAAACTTGTAAGCATGATCCTTTAGTAATGACTGCTGCCTGATGCTTAAACAAATTTATTTCATTCAAAACAATCAGCTATACATCTTGAGGAAGTTATTGTATGGACTCTCTGGACACTATTTGTCCAACAATTAGCATTATCATACACATGTTAAAATCAATATATCTGTATAAGAGTTTCATATTTCAAGGAGTACTTTAGTACAAATATTTGCCTCTGTAACTATTCAAATAAAACAGTTCTTTGTTGATTTTTTCAGGATGGTGCATAGCAGAGACCTAATTATGCTGTACTTGTAGCATATAAAGGAACATGGTCTAGTTACTTTCTCAGCTACTCTGGTATGGCTGAGAACTAGGTTTAGCCCACCGCCCTTCAAAAATATGATCTTTATGTAAATTGTAACTGCCACCAACAATTTCTGCTTTTTAATCAATTTTGTAGTGCGTTCCAACCATCTTAAGGAATGAGCCAGGGATCCAGTGACGCTCAGCTGCAAAGACCAATATGCTTCACGGTTTTCTTTGACCTTTAGTTTGCACTAGAAGACTCACAAATACTGTGGCTGTGAAGTTCTGTGGATTGTAAATATACACAGGCAGCACAGTTACAAAATAATAATAATTAGGACTATTAGTTTAATAAAAAATAAAAGATACTGTAAGACAAAAGTTTTTGTTGTGAGCAATAGAGGTCACACAGGTTTTCTGTTCGAAATCAGCTGGACTGATATATAGAAGGCTGCCTTAATTATAAAGAAGCAGACTCTTCACATTAAACGGTGTATGACCAAACAAGCTGCATTCATTTGACTTCCCAGACAGCTGGAGTTGAATTCAGAGGCAGCTAATTGCCTTTGGGACCTTTCTCTGGCATGTAGCCCATTGGTACTCTTGAGGGGTGGAGAGGCTTCACACAGAAAGCTTAAAAGCATCTGGGCTGCTGTTGTGCAGAATGCTACTGCTGACAGATTTACCATCTGTCTTTGAGAAAGACAACAGTTTTGGGAGCCCAGATACTACCACTCTCCAGCAGAAAGCCTTTTGTCAGTTAAAACCTCCTCATCAGAGTAGAGAACAGAACTTGAACTATAGCTAAGTGCACTAAGGAAGAGAGAAATGTAAAGACATTAATTTAGTTTTATTTGTGTACAACTAGACGAAAAATCCAGTAATGTTAGGAAACAGCAAATTGTAAACACGTTTGTATTATCCATCAACCAAGCTTTGTCTGTGCAAATAGTTTTACAGATGTACCAAGAGTAAGCGTTGTGTCCATGTCCCCACAAGAAAGAGCTGTCTTGCGGCAGTGCAGAATAATGAATTCATAATACACAGTATGTGATGTCAGATAACTCAGATACATATTTTTCTAAATTGTCTTTGACCTTACAATGTAATTGCTTTCATTTTTATGTTTGTAGCCAATGGAATGGATTGTGTCTGTCCTACAGGGGAATTTTGAAGCTTTAAACATAGAAAAGGAAAAAAAAGGATGAATGCACCGTCTTCCCTATACATTTTCATGTGCACTTACCTATACATAAAATTATGACTACTTCTTTTGCCTAGTGCAATTTTAAAAGAATAATTTCAAGTCAAGGACAAAATATTGGTGGTGTTTTGTAAAAAGCTGCAGTACACAAATATTTTCAACATGTACCTGCATATGCATAAACATAGATATAAGCACATGTCTAATTCAATACCTACGGAGCTAAACGACATGTGTTCGCCTGAACAACAGTATAACTGTTAGGTATTGCAAAGAATACAATTACAAATTCTATGGATAATACTGTATTTTTAAGCCTGCAGGTGAGTTTAAATATTTCTGTAAAACTTAATTTCCTTCCTGAAAGGTCTAAAAAAGGAGTTATGCCCAATTGCTCTTGTTGCGTTGCTGCTTACTATAAATGGGTGTAAATGGGATGTTTAAAATGAAGTAAGTATTTACTTTGTGAGCCATGGTTTTGAAAGTCACCTTCAAATTCTCCTTAACGTGAACATAGAACAACACTATATATATTATGTAGTCATAATACACATATGTTTATCAAACATAGATATTATATATATCTCGTTTATCACAGATATAGGAAGTTGGATATAGGTAGTTGTTATAAAACAGATTTTTGTGAGAAATTCTCATGATTTCTTATCCCAAGTACTTTACCACAAATCTTGAGGGAGAACTAAGGCATATATGCCAGTATTTTCCTCCAAACTCAAGTGCGGCTGAAAAACACTAAGAGCCAGCCTTTCCCTTTCTCCATATACAGGATAGAAAGAATGCATTGCCAGATGCAGGATAGGATGCAGTTTAGTAATGACGCCTCACACCTCTACCCAGCATGTTGAAATGGTGTCACTGTGAAGCAAAAAT
Organism: Dromaius novaehollandiae; assembly: GCF_036370855.1. NCBI lineage: Eukaryota > Metazoa > Chordata > Aves > Casuariiformes > Dromaiidae > Dromaius > Dromaius novaehollandiae. The sequence continues at coordinate 42,377,243 of NC_088098.1, forward strand.
TACAGACTTGTAGGGAGGGAAGGGGAGAGGTAGAGAGCGTGTCACTCTCCAGTTTTGTGATTATGGCTCTCCCATGAAAATGGGAGTCCTGGGTTCCTCTTCCTGTTTCTAGGGTTTTTTTTGTTTTTTTTGTTTTTTTTCTGCATTTTAATGCAAATGCCTACCTTTAAGCTTATGGTTAGGATATACATCTAGGAGCTGGAAAAAAAGGATTGGATGCACCAAAGCTGAGCAGGTCACTGAGTTCAAGCGCTCTGATTAGTAGTCTGCTGTACGAAAGGCAGCGCTGACCATCTTCTAAAAGAAAGGGAAAATGGCTTCTCTTCTCCCAGGAGAGCAGCTTAGTTGCTTACCTCAAGGCAAAGAAAGCTTCAGCACTCTAAATTCCAGCCTAAAATATATACCCAAATGTAAAGTTTAGAAACACCTAACTAGTTCAGGTTGAACACTGCATCATGAGTAAAGTAAAGTAAATGTTGGCTTACTTTTCCTGCTGAAGTGCTTTCAGTACAGGGCTATATCACATACTTTCAAATTATATTTGCAATTTACAGAGCTGATGTATCAATGTTAAAAGGAGGTGTGGGAGTTAAACCACGTCCTCTCTCCATCATTTCCTGTTCTCCAGTTTAAGTATATCCCTGGTTCAGCATGCTGGCTGCTATGAATCCTTTTCTTGAATGGATAATTTCCTCCAGGCATTGCATAGGAAGTTTAGTCAGAGCTTTGTGTTCCTCTCTCATGGCCACATGCCAAAGTCCTTTATGGGGCTAGTCTGTAACCTCTCTCTGTCTTAGCTTTCCATCACAGAAATGGCAATAACAGTATTTCCCCGCCTCAGGAGGGGTAAATATGTTATTGGTAATCTAGTTTCTACAATTATGGAGATCACATAAGCAGATATACAAAAGTCTTCTTACATACCAAAATAATATGTGACTATATTCCTACTTTGGTAGGAATACTAGCCACAGCATATTAGTCATACAGATGCTAAATGTTCCATTTAAACTCAAGTGTGTTGATTTAGTTAAACCACTGTAAATCTCAGTATGAATGTGACTTACATCATGGTCATGAAAGCATGTTCATGAAAAAACCTTTCTTTGGCTTTCCTTATTCAGTTAAATAAAGAAACAAAAAAACCAATTAAATTAAAGCCACATTTGTATATAGGTGAAGTATAATTTGGGACTATTCACACAGGATTTCTTGTAGAATGGAAATGCTGACATTTATGCCAGGTGTACAGGAGTCCACCTCTAATCATTTGCAGGGAATTTGCCCATGTATGATTGAGGGCATAAAGTGAATAAAATGAGACCGAACAGGTATAACTGAAAGCATCATTTGGCTTCCAGATGGTAAAAAAGAAATTGTCCAGTATCCACAGCCTAGTGAGCAGGACTGTCAATTAGAAAAAATGTCTCTTGTAAACTGAATTCATGAAAAGACTCAGTCAATGTGAGCTAATAAAGGTAGTAGCCCTCAATTTGCCATTTTACAGTGACTCTGTAAAGCAGAATCACATCTGAAGTAGTCTGTTAGCTCACTGTGATACTTAGCTGTGGCTATACAGTAGTTGCTAAATCTTTCCTCTGGGAATCTTTCCTCTTCCACATCTCAAATATGGCTTATAGAAAACCACAGGATTCGTCTCATCATCACATTTTCTGCATATTTTGCAGGCTGTGAGACTTATATGCAGAATTTGTAAGAAGGTTGTCAATATATTAGTTTAAAAGAATATTTATAAAGATCCCTGAGATCTCAAATAGTGATCGGTAATTCAGTGAACACCTCGTGTTCCTTCTTCAAATCTTAATAAAGATGATATTAACATTTTTCTTCCGATGTTTTTCCGTAATACAGCTTTTTTTTTTCCTCTGAAGATAACAGCTCTGATCCTGAAGGTGCATAGTACAGATAAAGCGTCTTTCAGGGAATGGGAAAGACTAGGGAATTTGCAAAGAATCGTTTGTAGCCTTTGATGTGTTGTTAATGCTAGCTGCCAATGGCATGAAGGCATGATTCCAAAACTCAAAACATCATGTAACATAGCCAGACCATAAATCTTATTCTCCAGCTCCAACTCTACATTGTGATCCAAGAAGAGTGGGCAAAACAGCTATTAATTCAACTATACTCTAAGATTACCTCAAGGTAGGTGGAATAATCTCAGTTACTTCTTCATGATTCTGCTGGTTTGTCTGCACTAGTCATGGACAAACCATGCTTTTTTCCTTTCTCTTTCCACCCTCCAGATAGTCTCTCCATTCCTTCGCAGTTCGTTTGTATACAAGGAAGTGACAGCAGAAGAACTACTTTCCACTGGCTTTTTACTTTTAGCAAGTTCTCTTCTGTCAAAGAAATTCTTTCATGTCCAAGTAGGAATACATATGGTCACAACATTTAAGTTGCCCCAGTCTATCTTAACTGTCTGTATAATATTTAGTTTACTCCCTGCTGACACATTGCTGTACTGTCACGACATTTCTTAATTTAGTTTGCATTAAGGGGAATTGAATCAAGCACTACAGCAAAGGCTACACTGTGATATTACTTTGGAGCTCCAGGTCAACTCAGAACTTCCTGATTATCACACTGCTTTCATGGTGGCTTGCATTATGTTTTAAGTTCAAATCAAGTCAAAAGAGAAGGAAAATCCTGCAGAAAGTGAGTACTGAATCAGCTCCAGAACCCATCCTACAGTCAATAGGGGCACAACTGGCTTGAGCCCCGTAATGTGATAGATAAATGCAAGGTCATACTTGGCCATGGCCAATAAAGGTTGTGTAGATGTAGCCAGAGATACTGATGGCTGCAATCCATCATCCACAATGACGTGTAGGATTTTAGAGACAATTTAATCTAAGAAAGTACCAGTCGAGTGCTGCTTAACCTCAAAGAGAGTCTAAAGTTCATTGACATGCAGATTTCTGTTTTTGGGCATGCTCGCTATTGTTTCAGTCTCAACAGCTCTGGGAAGGTTTATATTTCACCTAAGGCTCCTAAGAATTCACAGACTAAACATTGCCCTTCCACACTTGCATACCCAACAAATCATGTCTGACACCAAGCACAGCTAATAGCTATCCTTTCTTAGGAGTGTTTCAGTGCTTAGGCCACTGACACAGAGAGATGGTGACCTGCATTTTGTGTTCTCCCTTGAATAAGAGCACAATGTTAATTGGGTATGCCTCAACTAGTAGTTTATATAATATTCAAGGTATGAATAGGGAAAATGCTTGTGCTAAAATATCTTCTCCAAGGACTGGGAAAAGTGTTAAAATGATTCTAACAATTCGGAGCTAGGACGTCTCTCCCAGAGCTGGGCTTTCTAGATTCAGGCCACTGTTCCAGTGAATATCTGCTGTATTACACCATATAATTCACTGAGGAAGAAAATTGAACTTGAGGCTGTACCTGCTCAGGAGAAAGATCTAAATTTTTTGCTATAAGCTTACAGAAAGGCCAACTGACTACTTAGCCCAGTTAATAGCTGTGAGGAATGATAAAACCCTCTCACACAACAGTCTACTGGTAGAACACTCTCCTGGTAGACTCAAGTTCCCTCAAAGTTGACTGTCTTGGATGCTCTGGCTATCCCATTTGGTGCTGTTGCATCCTTCCATACTTTGAAAAAGAAGGGTGTTGGGCTCCAAAATTCATGAGAAGATTCAGGATTATGAATCCGTAATGGTGAAGATGCTGTTCTTGTGGGTAAGGAACTCTGGTTCCTTTGGCATTTCGTTTTTCCTTGTTTAGGTGGCTGAATACATTGGCTTTTGTGGACCTGGTTGTTAGGAACCTAGCTCTCCCTCTGTGCTGCATGAGGAAACTGAGCCCCTTCCTCAAGGCTTGCTAGCTGCATGAACACTAGGTACTACTGCACGGATCTGTCCCTAGGTGACTTGTTCAAAACCATAGGGGAAATATGGTGAAAGAGGCAACAGTACCCCTCAGCCCTCTTGACATTTTGTCAGACTGTACATACAAAAGCAATTCCTTTTAAAAATTCTGTTAAAATTATTAGATCAAAGTGTGCCTTTAAAATACATATGCATAATCTGTGCTTTCAGACAGCACTTAAACTGTGGGATAAATTCTACAGATAGTGAAGATAGGTAATAAGTAAATAGAGAAAATAATTATATTTCTCTCTTCTTTCAATTTCTTGTTTTTCAAATGGCAACAGTAATATGCACAAGGAAACCTGTTTTACCCACCCGTTTCTTTCTCTCATCAGGGATTGCTCTCTGGGGGGTGTTCATGCACTTAACTTACATTAGTACTAATGAGAAATCAGTGAGCACATCAATATAGAGCACACTGCAATATAGAAAGTACCCTTGAATAGTTACTTAGCCCAAAATATATTTGAAAGTAATGTGAACGATGAACATGTGGAGCAAAGTGGAAAACCTGGATGTAAAAGGCTAATTCGTGCATGACAGCCACTCAGCTGAGGTCATGAAAGAATATCAGAGATGATTATGACATGTTAGATTTGAATAATATATAAATATTAAACTTTCTCAGCTGCATATGCAATAAATGGTTGATTTTGTCTGTATCTTTCTTATTGTCAATCTAAATTCACTGGAAAGGAGAAAAAAATGAAGAGTTCTATTTAATATTTAAGCCTATTAACAGTAAACATTTAAAAAAGCATTGTGAAAACTGCCCTCAGAAAGTGTAATGCCTGTGAGTATAATTCATGGAAGACATATGGGCCAAAGGGAACTGAGCACACACTGCATAAAAAGCCCATTACAATTGTGCAGAGAAGTAATAACAAATGTCTGTATTCTTTTCACTGTTTTTTGAAAAAAAAAAAAAAGTGTTAAAGTCAATGTTCTGGTCATCTGAAGACTTCCTGTGAGAATTTAGTGGCATCAGCTCTAGTCTTCTGCATAATTTGTGAACATTACAGTCTGTTTCTAAGCCCTGCAATTTGAACAGAGTTAACTACTTTTTACCTCCCCCTGTCCAAGACTGTTGAAGTTCTGTCATTGTCCTCTATGTTCTTTCCAAGAAGTAACTGAACTTCATTTTTCACTACTCATAAGCTCTTACTCTGAATAAAACTTATAAAATTATTTGGGACATGGTAGTTATTTTTCCACAGTGAGATTTCTATTGGAGGTTCTCATCTGCATCATATGCAGAGGAAGTGAACGTTTACAGTGTGGAGGAGTATATTCCCAAGACAAATACATAGACATTTCTTGAATATGCAGGGTCGGAGTTAGGAAAACCAAGTGCGGCTGGTATTGGAACAAGCCAGGGTTGTAAGGTGCAACAAGAAGGGCTTCTATACATACACTGGCAGCAAATGGGATACTAGAGGAAAATATCAGCTCACTGATCGGTAGGGTATGTGTCTAAGGATGCAAAAGCCTGAGGTACTACTTTTTTTTTTTTTTTTTTTGCCTTGGTTTGCCCTTTAAGGCTTGCCCTCTGACCTCCCAGTTCCCTGATCCTATTATCAGCAGGAATGTAGTGTTATTAGCTTTATGCACTTTTGAGAAGATAGAGACTTTAAGGTGGCACTTAAGCCAAGTGGACAAATCCATAAGACCAGATGCAATGCATTCCAGGATGTGGAGGGAGCTGGCCATATTCCTTTTGAAGCCTCTCTCCAACATCTTCGAAAGGACAGGGGAAGTTTCTGATGACATGAAAAAAGGCAAATATCAAGAAGGGTGAAAAGGAGGATCCAGGAAGCTACAGGCTGGTCAGTCTGACCTCAGTCCTTGGGAACTCCTTAAAGCCATTTCTAGTCACATGAAGGACAAGAAGGTGGTTGGGATCATGAATTTACCAAGCCACCATGAAATTACCAAGGGAAAATCATTGCTCATTGACCTGATTACCTTGTGTGATGAATGGCTATATAGATGAAGAGAAAACGGTGGATCTTAGGTACCTTGACTCCAGCAAGGTCTTTGACACTGTCTCCCATAATATCCTTACAGCCAAGTTATTGAGATACAGACTGATAACTGGACAAAAAGTTGGTTGGAAAATTGGCTTGAGCATTGGGCTCAAAGCGCTGTGATCTGCAGGACAACTGAAGCAGAACAAATGCACATAGCTTGTTAGCTGCAAGTTCTTTTTCTGTTTGGGATAAACCACAGAAAAATAAGCAGGGTGTGCAACAGTTGTGTTACCATCACCTAAATTCGGAGGAAAGTCAAAACTACAGAACACAATCCGAAACTATCACATATGGATACACTTGGTATAAGCTCCCTTCTTAGATACATACCTGAAAGCTCCAGCATAGATAGGACCTCCACTTGAAAGAGACACTATTCATAATATAGCAGTTTTGTGCATGATCTATAAATACGTATGTAAGCCCAGGCAATTCTTTTTAGATTTTTATGTCAAATACTTCCTAATGTGAAGTTATGGTTTTAGTGACTCTCGTAAATAATGCTGTGTGATAAAGTATTGGCTATATCATTCACACCTCCTTCATGAACCCAGCCCGGATGCGGGCCAGCTGTTGGTAATTGGATCTTGCTTGTTATTACGCTTGTATCTTTAGTATCACTCAGTGTCCTTTTTGCATTCTATTGCTGCATTGCTTTTGTGCTTTGGCTTTTTCCTTGCATGTTATTCGTGAATTTAAAATGAACCATACAAAGAAATATTTCCATAACCATGGTGACACTGTAATATTATGCACACTTACAAAGTACAAAGGTAACTCTACCAGACTGGTATTTTCTATGATCAATTGCTGGAAATTTAATATCTTTTTTTTTTTTCTTTAATAAGAAAGAGAACGGAATGCAGTGAGTGTTTCCAGATCTGCTTACACTAGAGTTACTGCTATAAATTAGTCCAATACTTCTTCAACAGAAGTGATGAGCTGTGTGTTACTGTGCCTGTATTGCCTATTATTACTAGTTTTTCATGAATCTTGATACATGACACGGGTTTTTCCTTTTTTTCTAAGGACCCTCACTTCTGAAATCAAGTGAATATGTAAGAATTTCAGTCAGTAAGTAAAACATAAGTTTTACCATCCATAGTTCTGTTCATCTTAGGTATTTTTATATCTCTTTCTGGTAGTATAGGAATGGTTAAAATATTTACTATTTATTCACACAATGTATAGCAGGAAATTATAATCCCCACATGCAGCTGGGAAACTGGGGTACATATAAAGCAAGTCCCAAGTCTGAAAGAGCATTTACCCTACTCTTGATGTTATCAATAGCTCTTAATTGCTTAAATTTCTGATCAAAATGGATCTATGTGACTGAAGGTTTAACAACTCTTTGATATGGCAAAGACAGTTAGCTTTACCTTCAAGATCCTATGCTACTGTTTCAACTGCTTCTGAGGAAAAAAAAGCAAAATAGAACAAAATGAAACAAAACTTGAAGATTTGATCCTAGACATTTCAAAAATACAAAACAAAAGAAATACAAAACACATCAGTTATTAAAATCTCAAAAAAAAAGTTCTAATCAATCTTGTGACTTTGAGAGTCTGATCGAGTTTGGCTGATCTGGAGGTTGCAAAAAGAAGAGCAGTAGTATGTGAGCCTTGGCTTCTTATGCTAATGGTGAGGCCAGACATGGAAAGGCAAAAAGAGCTGGAAGCCTAGAGCTGTTCAGTACTGCAATTTTGCCAATAAGTCCTGCATGTTCCCCCATCACGATTTCCTCTGCTTTGGGGAGCTGTTGCCTGAAGCTTTCCAGAGAAAAGATGAAAATGGCTAAAAAGTAGTCTTGATAAGGAACAAGAGCTGCAACAGGATTACCACAGAAAAAAAGATGTCACTAAAAACTCAGGTGTATGTTACAACCCTGTTTAAGCACCTGTTTATATTTGCTTGCTGAGAAATTTACTGCTGAGAGAGTATGCACTACATAGAAATTTAAATTGTCATAGTTGACTTTCAACTTTACCTTGATTAAACAGATACTTTTAATTGAATCTTTGGAGTATATGATTCCTATCCAATCACTTAAGTTCACTCTATAAACAGCCAATAATATTTTGGTGTTTCAGTATGGTGTTCAGATATTACCATTAAACCTCAGTAATTTCCTAATGTAGCATCCCTTTTTGTTTGTAAACAAATTATCCTACTGTTCTATGATTCTACCCATGGCTTCAAGGGAAATATTGTATACATCTTTTTTTAAAGATGCTTGAAGATTTTTAGCTATAGCATTTGATAGCTGGCTTGTGATAAACATAACTTCTGCAACAGAGTAATCTCAGCTCATACACCAATCTGATAATAATAATGTGGCTTAATCAAGTTATACAACTTTGCCAAGGTAGAAACTATAGCACTAGTTCTACCTAAGTGTAAATGTAGTTATTTTCAGAGTAGAATAGTAAAATACTCTGTATTTTGAAAAAGGGTAGTGATCATTGCCTGACCACTTTTTTTCCCCCTACTTCTATTTTAAAAAGAAGGTTTAACAAGAGAACATCTCTGGAAAAGATTTATGCATCTGAATAAATTGCTAGCCTTAAACCCACTCTACAGTCAAGGGAACAATATCGTTTTCAGGAAATGTGTAGCAGTGAGAGCAGAAGGAGCAGGAGTTCTGTCCCATCCAAATCAAAGTGGACAATCACTGATTAAATATTTCATAAAGATACAGTCATCCTACCTCTCAGAGTACTTTACTGTTACTTCAGTTGAAAGGTTATCCTATAAATTAAAGGCAAAGAGAAGGGAGGGATGATTGAAACCAGCTTTATTAATATGTTTTATTTTGTAATTGATTTGATCGGCATCAGACTTCTACTTATGTGGAGCTAGAGGCAATGTTCACTAAAAGCAGAACTGCACTGCGATCAATGTAGATAATATTCAGTGACTTCCTCATCTAAAAGTATATCCTCAAGACATCCTGATTTACTATTCTCTTAAAACCTTCTTGTTACTGTTGGAAACATATTTATGGTAACACTTGAGAACTGCATCACTAAAGTAATGATGAACTCCAGTCAGAGGTGTCCTTGCGTGGTAAAACTTACTAGAATTCTTTAATTATTTCTTATATACACACATTTTCCACAGGTGGGTTTTGAAACCTTCAAGTGTTACTGCTTTCAAATGAACCCAATTCTTCAAATGTCTCATTTTTGCTGTATTTTCTCTTACCTACAAGGCATATAATCTTATAACCTAATGCTCTATTGTTTAGTAATGTTAGATACTGAATTAAATTCACACAACCACAAATGAGGTTTGGATTGTGTTAACTATTTCTGAGTATTTTTGAATCTGAGAGTCTTCAGATTTATAGTTCATATAGCTATTTAACTGATGTTCTTCCCACTAATCGAAAGTTAATCTGATTAACGCTCATACATCAAAAATCCAGTGTTTAACCCTGTTAATCATTTTACAGCACTTTTGAATTAGGTCAGGAGCTTTACACCTATTTTACAGCTGTGAAAACTGTGATAAACAATAAGAGTTAGACTGGCCATGACAGGCATGGAGCTAGGTTTACAAGAACAGAATACTTCATCCCTTGGTTATCAGAGGAGTTATTCAGACTCTGAAGTAGAATGCATCCCAGATATTCCCACTTCATGGACGTAGCAGATTTTTGTCTGCTCCTTATACATACTGACACTGTTCTGCACAGAACTACAGTTCCATTTTTTCTCCACCCTGGCTTTCTCACTTTGAGGTGTCATACTCCCTACCCCATACTCACTAGCACTCTCAAAATCTTCCTGAATCAGAGAGGTCATCCAATGAAGGTCACTTCTTGCTTTTTTGATCCATGCACCTACTTCCCACCAGCGTAAGGGTTTGGCTAAATTTGGGCCTTAATAAACACACAGATGCCTCAGATCTGTTGTTATTCCACTTTCTATCCCTCTATTAATTCATCTCCACTTCACAAATTCTAAGATATTGATACCACCTGGTCAGTATCTCTAAAACTTCCATTTCAGAATTTAAAATGTTAGCAGATGCTCAAGGGAAGTGTGGAAATGCTATATTAAGGATACAGAACTGCTTTCACACCCACCATAATCACATCTCCTGCTCATGTGGTGAACATATGTAGTTTGCTGCCTCAGGATTTAAGCTCAGGATTGTCTTACATTTTTCTTCTCAGGAACATTCTGAATCTGTCCTTTATTTTCACTGCATTAATTTCTTTCCATACTGTTTATACCAGTAGCATTCTCAAATATATATACATATATATGTGTGTATATGTGTGTGTGTGTGTGTGTGTGTGTATATGTATACATATATCTATATATCTATATATCTATATATATCTGTGACTTCTTAACTGTGGGAATGTATTGAAAAAAATAAGTGGAGAGCCACCATCAGTTTAAAATACAATTTGCTCATTTAAAATATTGTTTCCTAGTTATCAAGCACACAGTGACCACCAAAAATAAAAGGAAGTGGAGGAAAGGGAAAATAATTTATTCCTTTTCTTTGCTTCGTGCTTTTAATAATATTTTTGGAGGGATATTTTCACTTCTCCTTTGTGATCCCCACAATGTACATGAATGATTAAAAGTCAGTGGGATTCTGTATCTTAGGAAATTCACAGGTTTCTCTCTCTTCAAAGCCCATAAGAATTGGAGAAAGAGAGAGAGAGAAAAAAAGAATTTCTAGTCACAAAACCACAATATCTGAGTTTGGAGATGACAGATTCAGTGTCTGAAAAACCCGTGAGATCATTTTCAACTAGTTGGTAGCTTGATATTGTCTCTTTAATTAATGAATTTCACATCAAGCAAAACAGCAACAATAAAAGCAACAACAACCAATTAATGAACCAGCAGTAACAACCAATTAATAAACCAAATAAGAAACCTAAGTATATAAGAAAAAGTGAACTGGTAGGCCAAAATAATGAATACCAAGTTTCTGGAGCCTACCTGCTTTTCTGTTTTTATGGCTTGAGTAAATCTTTTCTCTAAACATAACAGTGTCAATAACCCAAAATAGATAAGCTTTAGCTGTGTATTTAAGGGAAGGTGATCAGCAGTGATCTGAGTCCTTGGAATTCATGAATTTTTCACACAAAAAACCACTATTGTTCTGCACATGGATATTTCATTTTTTTGCCCATGTCAAATTAACAGCTGTTGTGAGTTTCTTTCTCTCTTTTTTCCTATTGTATTAATGTGATTTCTAACTTTCCTTTCCTATACTTTAATAATTGTCAACTTCTGGGAAGGCTCTATAAGAATTTAGGCAACAGTTACCAATTTGATATTCTTTTTGCATTAGATGGATCATTAATGTATGTGAATATTTGTGAACAATAAGCAATTTTAAACATTATTAGTGTTTATAGGAAAAACACAAAAGGAAATACTTCTGTGGGAGAGACAACTAAGCAACTGATTATATAATCATAAAATTATGTAATATAATAATGAATTCTGATAAAGATAACACTTAAGAGAATGAACTGATTCTTTCAAGATAGTAGAGCTCCTTCTTATCTGTGTATGAATTATCTGTTTCCTTGACTCATGTTTAAGCCAAGTATAGTAGGTTGAATATGTGGCCAAGCATCATAGGAAGGCTTTATCTTGCTTAACTGAACTGTCTACAGTCTAAGTGTTTACATCTAAGATGGTCACATAGGCTTGTGCTTTTAGGGACTGATTCATCTCACCTATCTGACCTAAAATAGGTCAGATGCATCAAACTATAACTAATTATTTGTCTTTATTCACTAAATTACTAGCTGAGATTTAGACATTTGCATGTCTGAGCTGAGTGAGAAGAGCTGTACCATATGTGACAGCAACACACTGTGAGTGTTTCATTAAGAGGGTCCAAGTTAGTTTCGAAAGAAAATGGAAAAAGCATCCATATATAATGGGTAACGGACTGGGATGTTGCTATGCCATGCCACGCCATTAGGCTACAGAATGATCTAAAACTACTTCAGTAAAGAATAGGAGCCTTAAAAGACAGACCTGCTTGCCAGAGCATATAGGCTTCATAGCAAATAGATGTACCTGCCCATAAGACAAACTGGAACTCTGCGTAAAAAAGGAAGCCCTTTTCTATGGGCTACGTCAGGAGGTCAAACTAGACTCTTTGAGGAGTCTCGAAGAACAAAAGTAAATGAAGTATCTATCGCATACACCTCAGAATAGACCTGGTACATAGGCATTTTTCTTAACTGAGAAATTTCAGTCTGAAATTTCACAAGACTAAAATTTATATTCCAATTTTTATTTCAAAACATAAATAAAAATTGTGTAAAATATTGACTCCAATGAGAAAAGTATATTGGCAGCTGATTCTGCTTAGATTACTAAGAGCAGACAATATCATCAGCCTAGTTTTCTAAATGTCTAAGGAAAATCAAGCATTTTTAACATTTAGGATCAATGCAGGCACTTTTTTTTTTCAGGTGAACTGGATTATTTGGCTAATCCCTGGTATGTATTTCTATTTGTTCATCTACTAGGCCCTGATCCTGCTAAGTATGCAATGCTTAACTTGACATACTGGGAATTTCCAGTGATGTTTTTCTTTTTCTTTCCCTTTTTTGTTTTAAATAAGTGCCTGGATTCTCTTTGCTTACTGTGCTGACAGAATCCCTATGAAATGTATTTTCTATCTGTCTCAGAAATTTCTAATCATCTTTTACTGGTTTTACAATTGCTATTTGATATTGGCTCTTATGTTGGGGTACTGAGACTGCTGAGACCAACATGATGTTAGTTGATCTATTCTTAGAAAACAGTTACTTAGGTGTGCTAATAAGACATTAATGAGGCATCCAAAGGATGTTGAGGCTACTATAGTTTTCAGAGCAAATGTCCTTTCTGGAGCTGTGTACCCTAACTATGAAACTAAACAGCCTTCATTTCTGACCTATTAAGTTAATATACAAGAATTCATTAAGCTATAAGATGAGTTGCTGGCAGAATGATGAAGTGTGTCTAGGTGAAAATTGGATTGCATAGAATAAAATTCATTTGGCGAAAATAAATTGATGAGTTTGATCAAGGTGTAGTTATACCTGTGCAAATTCAGAATATTTCTGTAATAAATATGGTTATACATTGTACAAATTCTTCTCACTGTTCTTCCTTGTATCATCTCCTCATAAAAAGTCTGTGTTTTTAGATATAGCATAAACATGTCACAGATCATAGAGCTTTGCCTGAAATACCAATGAGCATTAAGTACCTAAAAACATTGAATCATGATGCAGGTATCAATGCCATTGACTCTTATTTCTATGTGTAGGCAGATGAAGCAAAAGTTCACATTTTGGATCTTCATGAACTGGTGTGCTCAGTTTACTGTGAGATTCCTCCTCTCTTTGTGAAGCAGGAAAAGAGGAACAAAGATTGTTTTATGAGCGTACATGTAGCTGTGCCTAATCACTGAGCGTACATGTAACTGTGCCTAATCACACTTGGAATGTACATGAAGCACCTCTACAGTTGGTTAGCATAGTAATAAAAGAAGATGAATTTTAGTCTTTTGGCAGATCAACAAATCATTTTAAAACACAATAATTAACTGGATGAATGAGCCTCTTTTACCAATGTAAAATTTTTATTGACATGAACCTGGATAGAAAGTTATTTTGAACTTTTTAGCTATTTATTTTTCAGTGCTGCATATGTATATACATATATACATATATGCATATATATATATACACACAGGTAATAAAGAGACATCTTGGGAATGAAATACAATGTCCACTCAGTAACAACTCTATCCTGGGATAGTCTGGCTAACTTCTGTGTGCTTTCATAAAGAAGAAAACACACTTATGTTCATGAAGTGATATCTTAGATCGCCCCCTAAAAGGTGACATATGGTGAGTATCAAGGAGGTATTTCCTTCTAATTATAAGCTTGAACATGGGATATATTAAGTGACACAATATGGAAATCTGCAATATAAATATTCTGGTTTGCATTATGGTGAAAGCCATCAGGTCAATGAATATTGAAGTACATCTTCACAAAATAATTTTGTTACTCTTAAAAATAATTTCTGGAGATAAGAAATTATAAAGAATATCTGTAGACTTTCTAAAAAAATTAAAGTTTAGTATTTTAAAAAGCTGGTACACTGAAAACCCAGCAAATTTGAAATTTGCTGGGAACTGCAGATAACAATTACTATTTGATTTCAACTGTAGGCAGATCACATTTCAAAAAGACAATTTCTAACCAGTCCTAGGGCACAACCATAATTTTTTGACATTAATGACATTGTTATCCTGGCCAAACAATTATTTAGTTGATATACTACTCGGGGCATAATCTTCGGCTATAGCGGCTGTAGCTAATAACTAAACAGTGGCTTTGTACAAAGACTGTGACTATGGCACAGAGAAAGAGCAAGAGCATAGGATTTTTTTTGCAGTGCCCCAGACAGAGATCATAGCTCAGCCACAATCTACCTTCTGCCACCACCTCTGTGTAGAACAGACTAATACAACCACCCCATACTTCATGCAATTATATTGCCAGGTGCTGCTGTGTTAGTGCAGTTACATTCCTGAGTAAAGAAATAATATCAAGGCTCAACCTGCTCTCTTCACACCATTATGGAAAGGGGAAGTAATGGGTCTGCAGAGGTTGCTTTCCCACCTCATAAATGAAGGATGCTTTCCCACTGGTAATGCAGACAAACCTGTGTAACAGGCAAAAAGGAAGGTTGCTGAGGTAATATTATGTAGAGCTGAGCAAAAACTGAAATTACTGTTCCGTGGGGAAATTCAGCTATTTCAATGCTTGGTTTTTGTACCTAATTGAGTTGAAAAATTGGAACTTGTCAAACAACAGTATACTGTAAAAGCTACTTTGTTTGGGAGGTGGTGACATCTCATTTTGAGTTCATTCACCATTAAACAGCAGTTCTCTATTGTCCTATATTGCTATATACAGCTCTCACAATAAACCCGTAGGTATATCTCTCCCATAATGCACCATACAGCTCCATTCAATATAAGGTTGCACTGAACCATAGGAGATGTATTTCAGAGGGAGTTTGACCAATAGGAAAATATTTAAATTTTGATATTGTCAACAACATGCAATCTATTAACGAATAAAGACTAAATGCATACAAACCATTTCCAAAAAGGTATTTTAGGATTCTTTTGAAAAAATCTTGATTAAAATTGTAAGATAGCAAATCATATATGAACTTGTATTTAGAAGACTCAATACATGGTTCAATAAAAATCCTTATCTCTGTCTGCAACTTTCTTCCTTTCTTCGGACTTAATAAATTGCTATAAGCACTGTGAAATGAGTATCTGGACCGTGCTTTCAGCCCTTGTTTCTATACACAGAGGCTGAAAGAAACCACAGCTAGTCCTGACAAAGGGAACAGACACCAAGTAGCTGTACTATGAAAAAAAAAAAATCAGCATACTTACACTTATTATACTTGTGCTCTACAGAATTCTGAAGAGCTGGGTGGTGATAGGATATCTTGGCTGCTTGTGAGTAAAAGATATCTAGTCAATTTTTTAGCCTCCTAAAAATATTCATGGGGAAAAAAAGGCCATATGGTGCGGTAAAACCACAAGGGAAATTATACTTCTTTTTTTAAAAGAAGAAAAAAACCTATTCCCTCTAGAAAAATGGTAAGGCCTTCTGTTTATCATTATATTTATGAGGTAACTTCAATGAAATCATAAAAGTATTATCATATGAACTGCAGAAGCTTTCATTTATTTTTCTGCCAAATCACTAAATGTTCTGCTATTTCAGGTGTATTGTAGAAATGGAGTTGATTTCCTATAAAGAAATTGAGTCAAAAGGAATGGGATGGTTGGGTGACATAAGGCTTCCTTTTCAGTGGAATAAAAAGATTATTATACAGAGAACTGTGAGCATTTTCTTCAAAACTTTAATGTGAGACATGGCATGCATTTAATGTGCTCAGTTCAAATTTCCCTTGCTATATAGTACATAGTGATAAAGCATATGGACAGACTTTAGACTTACTCTAATGCCCCTACATATATGAAAATAACAGCTAGATATTGCAGATGACATAGTTCATACAAATATCAGTAGCGATTTTACTGCTTTCCTTTGCTGTCTCTCTCTCCCGCCAAAACAAGCACCTAATTTCAGAACGTCTGCCTGGGAACCATTTCTTTATTAAAAAAAGAAGGAAAAAAAGTGAAAACCAAGAAACAATATGGAGCTTTTCAAAATCAAATGAAAGCTTTAAGGTATCATTTTAAAATCATCTGAATAATTTAAGAACAAAAAGTCCAATAACATTCCTAGTTTTTATATTTCTGATGGATTTTTATTTAAAATAGTAGATGACAATACATTAGTTGGCTGTGTTTTTCAGATGAGAGACTTTTGCTTTGAAGACTGTCAATGAGGATTCCAGATGAATTAAGTGTCTCTTGGTAAAGTACAATTTCCTACTCAAAATATCTTTCCCACAGAGATAGTTAAACAACCTTCTAAGTACCCTCTCTAAAGAAAGTTAAAGGATTAGGTTACAATATCTTATCTTTATACATGGAAAGCTGACCAAGGCTAGTGATTCCTTTTCTTTCTAAACAACTGAGGTTTCCCTGGAATATTTTTGCAGAATGTCTTCTGTGTTTGCCATTGAGCTCTCGAATAGGAACATACCAAAAGTTCTATGGGTCAGCTGCAGACCACTTTTTGAGAAATTATGGACTTGGAAGGGGCTGAAGATTACAACCTAGGAGTAAAAACAGAACTAGAAAAAGAATATAAATAGAATAAACATGATTAAATAGAGAATATCTGAATCTGGAAGTTTGTTCAGGTTGGAGTATGAAGAATTACAGCATCTCTTATAGGGATACCTGAGCCCTTTGAGTAGATCTAAGTAGAAAAAAGTGAAGTAGAAATACTGGCAATTGTGAAACATATGACTCCTACAGTGTGGAATAGATTTGGAAGGGTAGAATTCTTAATGTGGCTGTTTAAAGCAAACCTCACC
Source organism: Dromaius novaehollandiae (assembly GCF_036370855.1). Classification (NCBI taxonomy): domain Eukaryota; kingdom Metazoa; phylum Chordata; class Aves; order Casuariiformes; family Dromaiidae; genus Dromaius; species Dromaius novaehollandiae. Next base: position 42,394,227 of record NC_088098.1, read on the forward strand.
AGATCAATGGTACATATAAATTGCCTATTGCTTCTCATGAAATGCTGTGCATTTAATACGGGCTACTCTGCTACATTTCAATATATTTATATTTTTGAAGCAAAAGCTAATGATTAACTGTATATTGGTACCCGAAACAGTAAAAATCTAAGGAAAAATGAAACTGTACAATGGAATTATATTCTTCACTCTCCTCTGTTGCCTTAGGAACCCCTGTAGATAATAAGAGAAAAATAAGTACTAATCTTAATCTGCCTTCAAATTTTGCAGGGACACTAGGAATATTCTGAATGTTTGCCTCCCTCTCTAAAATTTCCTGGGGATGCCTGCCTACCAAACAAACAAAAAAAAATGTTTGGGATTTCAAATGTAACAGTAGCTTCACAAGTTTCTCTGGCAAGAACCAACCAACATTTAATAAAAGGGACTTTAAGCTATTTTCACATCTATTTTCATTGTGTCTTTGATTAAAAAATACTAGTGAGTAGATTTTATTAATTTTATTTTTAATTTATATAGATTAGAGTAGAAATATAAAAAGGAAATTTGTGACTAGATTCCTCTCCTGTTTCCTTGAAAGTCTGAGTGACTGTGACAAACTTTTAAATGGCTAAACTTAGGGGATATGAACTTGAAACTAACTCAATGCACATATATCTGTTATCTGATGCAGAGAACAGTAGATACGGATCTACTCATCTTTATTCTGCCAAGTAACTTAAAGTACATTTCAAACACCTTTTTAGTTTTTAGATTGATCAGTCCAATAGCACAGGAACCCCTTGTTTAATCCTTTTAAGCCAACCAACAGTAGTCTTACTTTTCCTGTATTGCTGTTCATAGACCATTTAGAATAGTCGGTGGCCCACTAAAGAGCTGCAAATCTTAAACAAACTGGAAATTAGGTATAGTGAACTTTCAAAATGTCTAATTCCTAAGATGAGCTTTTCTAAACTGTCTTCACTAAGGACAGAGGATTTCTCACAGCAGCCGAGAGGAGCTGGGGAGGAAGAAGAGAAGAAAAAATGTTCAGGAAGAGAAGTCAAGTCAATCCCCTACACGCAGGAAGTAAATATTCCTTCTCCCAAACAAGGATCCTAAGTGGAAAACTCCAGGTAGACTGGAGTTGTGACTTGGCAATCCTGGTTCTTTCCAATCTAAACCTTAAGCTTTTTCCTCTTCTTTCACAGATGATAGATTTTGGGATCTGCTCTGATTGTAGACCCAAGCAGGTTTCCAGCACAGGCATCTCATCTTCAGCCTCTTTGTCCTAAAGTTCTCCCATCCTGTAGCCCCTTTTCACCCACTCTCACTCTTAAAAACTCTCTGTCCCTCCCTAGTCTTCCTCAAAGGTCTTTCACTCCTCATAAACCCATTGCCTCCAATTCCCCCTCGTTGCTCTAGCTACAAGTCCCAAATGTCAACCAGCTCCCAGGACTCTACTTCTTGCAAATGCCTTCCAAACCACACCACTCCGTATATCTTCCCACCCTCTCCATTCCCAAACTCTCAATATAATCATCTATACCCCTCCTGTCTTATACATTTATTAAAAAGAAAACAAATTATCAGACAATAAACAGAGATCATACGAGCCTAAGGATGTGCAGCAATTACTGCATTATATCTAAAATTGCAATACCTCTTGTTTATTTGCTACTTTATGGAGAAAACGGTTGATTTTCCCATCCAGTAACAATTAGATGTTATTACTGTTGATAGCATTTATTTGTCAGACCATATCCAGAATGTTTAAATTCTCCCCTAAAATAGACTTCCTGGTGATAATTCTCATTATAGGAACTTTAATAGCATCTCTCTCCATATCCAAATCCAAATATTATATATATATAATATATAATATATATAATTATATATTATATATATAGTGTGAACTTTTCTTTACTGCTATGATCTTAAGAATCTTCTCTTCATTCTGTCTTTCAAGAATCAGAAAAAATGTTGACTTTAAATACATATAATGATTCATAGTTGTGCAAACAGAAAAAGCAAAACCTGAAAGAAAATTACAGCAGCAGGAATCTTTTCTTATTTTCTAGTACTCAGAATCAAATGCCAAAACATCAGACATCTTTTCCTGTCACAAAGCTGGAAAATAAAATATCTATTCAGTGATTCAAAATGCTTTCTAAAACAATTAGCAAGCTGAATGAATAATTAATAATTAGAAATAAAACCAGTTATTTTTTCTAATACTGGGAGAATTAGCAAATGGCTTTGTGATACAAGGCTTTAAGATTAGGTGTCAACTGAATAATACAAAATGGAATAAATAGAGAGCTGTTCTATACTTATTCTTACATTTTGTAATGCAAACATGGAAATAATCCCCACGGCTATTGAATTTTGGACAAAAGTCAAGAATATTAGAGTCATTTGAAAAAGGAAAAATAAAAGTAACAGTGAGGCAGAGTATATTTGGAAGGTTTTCTGCAAGCCACCAAATAGCATCTCATTTATTTTGTGATACAACATGCAACTATGAGCAATATTTGTGTGGAAAATTACTTCATCACAAGTAAAGGTGAAATGCTAGTGTCTCACTTTTTGTTAAGTCTATCTGTAAGGGTAGGTTAGTGTGTTTATAAAAATGACTTTGAAAGGAAGATCGTCTAGAAAGCCTTGACTAGCATTTTAGGCACAGTCTTAAGAAATAGCAGTACTCAGAAACCTCATCTATTTATCATATACTGCCCTTTTAACACCCACATCTGTTGTGTCCAAATAGGTAGCCCATTATTGCTTTATAATACAAGCAATAAATGAGCTTTCCTCCACCTCCTTCCTATTGGCTCTGCAACTGTGAGTTGAAGCCAAGATTTCTATTATCCATTCTTCCATGCCCAATTGCTTCTGAAACTAAGTGAATGGGTAATTTCATTCAGTCCAATATGTGTGGACTCAAAATCTGTGCTGCAAGAATGTAATAAGAAAGTTCTTACTATCTGGTATCTTGCTAATAGTAAGAAGCATTAATTTATAGTCCAGCAGGTTCCTTTAAAACACCAGTCTGCAGGACTGGTAATGCTCAGACATTCTGTAGCAATGGGCTTCAGGGAGGCCCAGACTCTGCAAAGGCATAATAAATGTGGGTGTTATAGAGACTGTTCCCATACTTAACTCAGTGCACATGTCTTTTTCTATGCTGCTCACAGAGCATACCAAGCAGATGGAGGTGCCTGTTTTTAATTAATAATTTGGATGTCATTATCCACCTCTATTTTTAATATGTATGAAAAACAAATCTCCTGATTTTGCCATATTTTATTAGATAAATATTGTATGCTCCCTTTTGTCTTCAGTTTTTTGTTATTTTTTTTTTTTTTTTTTTTTTTACCTATGGAACAGGAGAAAAGTCACTTCTCCCTGTTTGTTGCTTCTATAGTAGAGCTCAGCATGATGTGAGCTGTAGGAAAAATCTCTCTTAACTTGTGCTAGTTATAGCTATTCATTGACAATATGTATCTCATTGAACTTTGCATTGCATTGCAATTTATATGTTTGTCTATCTACAGCAAGGCACTGTTAATATGTTTGAATAAAATTCCAACAGAACCTGATATCAACTGATAACAAGATATTTAGCTAGCCAGTGATGTGCAGAACATTTTTGCCTATAAAAAGCTTTAAAAAATTTGAATGATTTCTATAATGCTGGATTCCACATCAGTGGAATCATAAAACATAATGGCTTAGAGGTTGCTTGTGCAGGAGTGAACATTATATAGTAAGTTTAAACCATTCAGTATAAATCAGAAGGTGATATTCTACCTTTGAATTAAGAAAGTTCATACAGGAAGTTAGTGAGGAAAAGCCCCTTCCAGAATAACCTGTTAAATAGATGAGCTGTAGATATCTCTCCTCTTCTTTACCAGCTCCAGGGCTTCTGAGTTGCCTGGAGAACAGTGCTAAAGAACATACCATCCAAGAACCGCTCTTTCACATGTCAAGGGAAGTTCAGTAGATCAGGCTGAGCAACTGAAACTCAATCTAGAACACATTTACTTGAAAATTTTCCAGTAAAGTGATGAAAAATTTTCAGATCTCTAATTCTGGAACTGGGAGCCCTGGGAACATTCTGTAGCTGTAAGGATTAGCAATAAAGGAAGAAAAAATTCAAGTTCACTGAGCAGCTGAAGGATCCAAAGAGTATAACAACAGTGGAAATTAATTTTTGGTTCTACTCTGGAATGTGGAGATGAAAATACATTCTTTTGGGCTTCTACCACCACTAAAATATTGTGTTGTTCAACCGACATCATCGAAGCCTGGAAGGAGAGAGCATGCCCACTTCTCTGTCTTTTGTTCCCATCAAATTTGCATACTGTATTGATAACAACCTATGGACATGAAACTTCATTTTCCATGAGGCATAGCCATACTATACCTTACTAAGGAAAAAGGAGGCAAGTTTAGTATAAATGTAGATAAATGTAGCTTCCAAATAAAAAGATTAGAAAGAAAAAAAGCTAATTTCAGTGGAGCCTTGAAACGTGATTACTTTGGAGCCTGTGAGATGACATAACAAAGAAAACAAAATGACTTTTTCATAAAGAAAACATTGTCTAATACAAGGAGACAGCACATTTTATCTTCATACACACCAAGAGTATTTGTTTTTGAGGGAGTTGCTGTAGGCATGTCTGTATCTGTTCTTTTTTGTGCCTTCCTTGCAGTAAATTGACCTAATATTTTTATTTTCTTAAGAATCTGGTTTCAAATTTGTATTTATCTTTTTTCTCTCAACCTTCTTTAAATACGTCCTCCTTTTTTCCCGTCTGTCAAATCTGAATGTTTCTGTTTTCTTTGCTTTTCTTTCTTTCTCTCAACACGGTCTTGTCCACTCCATCATTCTGACTGGATGCAACATATTTTCCCCCTCTCTTTCCTCTTTTTTTTTTTCTTTTCCTTAGGTGCAGATTGATGGTGTAATGTAGTGGACATTACTCCAGATCCAGTTACCACTCTATCCATCTTGCCGTATGCCCAACCTCAGCTGTTCCACATAGCTTTTCATGACTGTAAGCTCATTGTTTTCATGTCTACCGGCCACCATCCTGGGAGGGCTCTTGAAGTATTGTCTCTTGCCTTGCGTTGCCTTGCCTTGCTTTGTCTTGCCTTGTCCTCTCTTCCCTTTCATTCCTGGGAAGCAAAGCAGTACTTTGGACAATGACCAATGCTCGAGTATGAGGGAATTCTTATGGAATCACGTGCTATATTGCATTCTGATTAAAACCAAATAATTTTACCATGATTAATGTAATTACACTTAATTCCAAAGGATTTAATAATTGACAAACTTGTGTTATCCACTGGAGATATTTTTTAAGTGACAAACAATTATGAATTCCTTTATTATTCACTGAGAAACATCATATTGAACTTATGTTACCTTATGTTAATTTATAAATTTATGTTAATCTTATGAATTTTTGCTAGCTTACATTATCATGGACATAGAGTAAACATTTCTAGGTCAGTGTCTTTGTAAAGTGGTTAGTCTTGAATTAATATTCATGCCAGCTTTCTTTTCCTCTCTTTTGATTAAAATAAGCTAAGCTGATCGTAAGTCTGGAGGAATTGTGTATGTGTGTGGTTGTATGTGTGGGTGTGGGAATATGCTAGCATTTGGAAATGGAACAGATTCAGGATGGAGGCTGCATGTGCTTGTGAACATCTGTGTGTGTGGTCTGGGGAAAGTGGATATGCACGTGGACATAAATAAGGGAAGAGAATGTTAATGAAGACTATGTGTGTGTAGGCAATAAAAAGGATGGAATATGAGGTAGAAATTAAGGACTACAGTATCTGATCATGCCAAGGCACTGTTAGATCAATTCACAAAGACATCGAACTTGAGAGAAGATTTTTAAATCTTCCTTACTGCTTCCCCAGCCAGCAGTTATGCATTAGCAGCCAAACACAAGGAAGTCCTAAGACTGTGCTAAATTGTCTAAGGAGCAGAAATGGTTTGAATAAAGGCACCAATATTCCTGTTTTGTCCCAGCTGCATTATTCTCTGCCTCACACAGCAGAAGATCAGTTCCATATATATATGTGCATATAAAGAACACAAATTGTTACCTAATGCATTCTTCTTCTGGAATGTTGATGGAATGATGATCAGAAATCAATAATATATGCCACTCCTGATTTATATATTTAAAACTACTTTTATGAAATGGCTAAAGCTTGTTTTAACAAAACTACTAAAAATTACTAGTAGAAAACAGCGGTCCTAAAATGTGAGGATGTCATATTTTTGTTAGCCTCAGTAATGTGTGTTTTGCTAGGAAAATTAAACCGTATTCTTTCAGTAACAAATTGATTCTAAAAATGAAAGAGATGTTGAAATGCCTGTGAAATGAAATTTATTATTTATCTGAGTAATAATAAACATAAAAAGAATAATGACTTCACTTAAAAAAACCCTGTTCAGTTACGTACATCATTGCTTTTTATTTTACTGCTAGTAAAAAATCAATCTTATTGATTTAAAATCATTTACATATGTGGTTCCTTTTTTCTTTGAAGGATAGGGGAGGTTAAATAGCCTAATGGATCTCAAAGGAAAGAAGGAAGGGTCTCAGTTAGTTTTAGTGTGTAGAGTAACTACTTTTAAAATTTCACAAAATTTTATTCTTACCATTTTACTTATCTATTGGTGTCTCTATGGAGCATGGTATCAGTAACTGATGCATTTTACTTACTTTGAGACATCCCTTTTGGAGACACAGGAGGTTTAATTAGGCAGGTGTAGTAACTCTTGATATACTCTTTTTGAAAATAGGAAACAACTTTGTGAAAGTTACAGAAAAAAGGAAGTATTGATATCTGAAGTCTTGATTGATGCATGTGGAAAGGGCATTGCAGATAATCTTGGACTGCTGCTATCTTTGCTATTCCTATTCTGCATTTACTGAAAATGATATTTTGAAAACAAAATAGAATGAGAAAACAATTGCTACTTAACATTTTGGTCTTTGCTTTCTTACAAGCTTCTCAACATTTTCTTTCCTTTGGTGTGTCATTAACATGCCCTGGTTCACCAATGTGCCGTCCATTTCTTGGCTATACTGACAACCCAGTCTGCTGTATAGAATACAGAAAAGCATTTCTAGCACCTATTTGACATTTTCCCTCCAAGTATTTGGTATTTCCATGACATCCATCAGTGTCCTTCAACAAGTCTGCCTTGTAACAAGTTTACATGGGATTCAGTATGGGACAAACATCTTGCTAAAGGTGATAGTTTTAAAATCACTTCACCTTCAGAAAATACTGAGTCTTAAGGAGCCTTAATCAAAAGCAACAGTTTGCCATCCTTAGGATTTTGAAGATTCTCTGTGGCTTAATTGAAATAAATGTGCTATTACATGTTGGGGAATGGCTTGAGGAACAGGGACACAGTCCTATGGAGATGCTTGTATAGGTGCTAGCTTGAGGAAAATTACAGAGGTTTTGAACTTTACTTGACCTTTAGTTACAGCACAGTGTAGGTAACAAACAGCACACCACTAACGGACAGGAGAAGTCCCTGGCAGTCGGCCAAGGGACTTGTCAGGAGGGCGTGTACAATTCTTATCCAATGGATGTGCGCCAAGTATGTAATCGAGAGTAGAATGAGCTATATAAGCTGTGCTTGTTACCAATAAAGTTGAAGCTTGTTTATCACCCGTATTGGGTTGTCTCTTGCTTCTCTCGTCCATCCTGCCCCGACAATTACATTTCCTTTGAAATTGTGCAAGATCCACATTGTCCTGCAAAAGTCCATGCATCTTTGAAATCTGTGAGATGGGTAATATCACATAATCACAGAATAGTTGAAGGCGTCAGGTACTTCTGGAGATCACCTAGTCCCGTCCCCTGCTCAAAGTGGGGTCAGCAAGGGCTCCAAGCCCCTTGGTCATCTTTGTGGCCCTTCTCTGGACTAACTCCAAGACGCCCATGCCTCTCCTATACTGGGGAGCCCAGCACTGGACACAGCATGCCAGATGTGGTCTCTTGATGTGGACTGAGCAGAGAGAAAGGATCCCCTCCCTCAACCTGCTGGCAGCACTCTGCCTAACACAGCCCAAGCTAATGTTGGCCTTTGCTGCAAGGGTGCATTGCTGGCTCATGGCCAACTAGCTGTCCACCAGGACCTGCAGGTCCTTCTCTGCAAAGCTGCTTTCCAGCCTGTCAGCCCCCAGCCTATCCTGGTGCATGGTGTTATTCCTGCCTAGGTGTGGGACTTTGCTTTTCCCCTGTTGAACTTCATGTGGTTCATGCTGGCCCATTTCTCCAGGCTGTTCAGGTCCCTCTGATGGCAGCACACCTGTCTGGTATATCCACCACTCCTCCTAATTTTGTATCATCTGCAACCTTGCTGAGGGTGCTCTCTGTCCCATTATCTTCACCATTAATGAAGAAATTAAACAGCATCAGACCTAGTCTCAGCCCTCGGGCTACACCACTGGCGCCTGTTGTCCAGCTGGACTTTGTGCTGCTGGTCACAGGCACCTGAGCCCACAATTTCAGCCGGATTTCAGTCTGCATCACTGTCCGCTTATCTAATGCCTACCTCATCAGTTTGTCAATGAGGATACGATATGAGGCTATGATGAGGATATATGTCAATGAGAATATGATGGGAAAAATCCTACTAAATTCGAGGCAAACAATATCCACTGCTCTCCCCTCATCCACCAAGCCAGTCATCTCATTGCAGAAGGACATCGGGTTGTTCAGAAATGATTTCTACTTCACAAATTTATGCTGACTACTCCCTATTACCTTTTTGTCCTTCATATCTTTGAAAATGATTTCCTTGACTCGTGCCTTTTGATGTTAAAATTTACCATATGCTGGTTATAATGTCATATTACTACTAGAGAAAGAAAATACTTTTTCTAGAAAAGCAACTTAGAAAAGCAGTGAGATGTAACTAAATAATCAGAGAAATATTTGTTATATATAGCATTCATCTAGATCCACAAAAAAGTGATGCTGTCTGTGTTAGGTATTTGATATACATGTGGCATACATGTCTAACTAAATCATACAGGTATGTCTGTAAGGTAGATTACACACTGTAGAGACATGGAAGCTAAGAACAGAATAAGCCATTTATTGAGACAAAGCTACAATGTGAAGCATTTATTGCTTCCAATTCTGAGCTTAGATTAGAAAATTTCCCCTTTAAACCAGTGCCATACTAATTCAATTAAAAGAGAAACAAAAAATCCTTTCTCCCTGTATATATATACACATATGTGTATATGTATGTTTATGTATACATATATCTATATGTGCATATGTAAACACTGTAAGGTACTTTTAAATAACTTGATGGTTTTACAAAAAGTAACAAGGGCAAATAAGAAGTCACAGCACTTGAGGCCTTCAGAGACTGAAATCTTGCCTTTTTTTCACTGTATTATCTGGTCCAATGAAAGATCTTCTCTCTTCCAACAAACTTTGCCTCTCTGAAGTACAAATAACTTTGTACTTCAGGTGAATACTGCATTTTTTTCCTAAGAAAGCCTATCTATTCTATGAAGTTGATAAATACCCATAATAAAACTTTGATTGTGGTTGGATGATTAAAACCCTGGCACGTGTAGGAATGTCATTTTAGGAAATGTATGAGAACTGTCTGAGTGCAGCTTTTTTGTTCTTTGTCTGTTGAATTGTGATCCCATTCTAGTACACTTATTACTGAAGAATTAAATGCCAGTTTTGTCAAAATAATCACTGCCTTTGGCAACACTGAACCAAAAATATGCTTGAGACGTATCCAAATATTTAGGTCTACAGATGGTACTTTTGTGGTTTCATTTTAGTTAAAGAATAAGATTTGGCTGTAAAGCAGTACACAATTTTGATGAGATATTAAACTTTGAAAAGTTTGCTTCACACTCAGCAGCTAATTTTCATCAGAAGTGTGTTCTACATATTGTGTTAAAAGAGCCAATTTCACTCTTCCATTTGTGTTCAAACCTCCTGCAAAATCAATGGAATCTCTGTGAAAACATCCAATATCAGAACTTTGGCCTAAAGAATTGTCTGTAGCACTTACAAGAGTGAATACCCATTCAGTGTTACCAGAGTCCTGGCCAATTGTTTTGCCTAGCTGATGGGTTCATTGATTACCCCCTGTCTCTTTTCATCTCTACATTGCCAGAAAAAGAATTCAGGGAAAAATGATAAGCTAGTTAGTGGTGTATGTTATGGTAGAGTAAGGCATAACAAAGAAAAATAATGCTAAAGATTAAGATTTTTGAGAAAAATTCATAATTCAAAGTTCAAAAATTCATAATTTAAAGTTCAAAAATTTGGGATATTGACTATACTTCTACATTCCAGAAGAGATAAGTATTTTAAGGGCATTTCTTCCATCTAGACAAGAAAATGAATTGAGTTTTGAAAGAAGAAACCTAATAAAATAACGGTATGGTCCAAAAATGACAGGTGTAGAGAATCTCCCATCACACAGGAAGAGTCTCTATTTCTCCTCTACAGGACGAAGATGATAACTATTTCTGGGATGGTAAATATATTTTATGTAAGAAGGAAAACATAAATTTCTGAAAAAAGAAATCCCTTTCCTGTACATAGCGTCTCTTCCGTGTAGAGTGCAAATATTTCTTTTTGCTGTACCGTTAGTCGAGGACTCAGTGACAGCCTTGTTGCTATGAGCTGCATTCTTGCAGGATTACACTCAGTGAAATAAAACAGATCTGAATTAAGTGAAAATACAGAATTGTGTGCAAACAGAATCTTGAGGTATTGTATCAACAGCATGGAAAGCAGAACAGATTTATAAACATCTATAATACTAGTTTTGGGGTTGCATTTTCAGAATGACTGAAAGTTTTAAAAGCTTTTAATCTACTTTAGATGTTTATTTAAAGATGTAAAAAGTTCCAAAAGAGTTTATTTTTCAAATCAAATGTTTCATTTACTTAAGCCTAGTCAAGTATCAAAAGAAACTCAAGGAAAATCAAATCACTGAATTTTAGGCTCAAGTAAAGCAGAGGTCAATAGAGTATATCTGGTAACACTTTAAATTGTCTTAAGACACTAACAACATTATTCCACATGGTAATAATAATCAAAGTCAGTGTTTTACAGTGAATAAAAAAATGCCGAATTCTGTATTTAGGATAGGAAATTGTGGGGTCAATATTTTTCTTAATATTTATTTTCTACAATTATGTGGTTTCTATTGTTGGTGGTTTCTATTTATTTATTGCACATTTCTATTAACATAAAGCAAGATAAGCACAGTGGAAAGGTAAAAGAGTTATGTTGTTTAAAGAATTTCTTTCACAGCCTTTCCCCATGTCTTTGTTGTAGCCTACAGGAGCAACATTGCATTTGCAATACTTACAAACATATCTCTAACATCCCAATGTTGCACCTGCACTTACTGTCAAACAGCGCCAGGAAAAGAAATGTTTGTGATGGATGTGTACAGTGTATCTTCATGTAAGGTAGCGCTTCCTCTGGACAGAAGAATTAGTTCATTTAATATTCATGTGGTTAACAAAGAATCAATGAAACCCATATTTTTAAACTGAAAAAGGGAAGTATTACTGGTGTAATCACCCAAAACACATAGGCTGATGTGTCTACAGAAATTATTGATCATATTAGGTAAATCTACAAAGCAACTTAAGTTCACTCAGTCTCTGTGTTAATGATGTGCCTCATTTCAATATGGAGCAGAGTTTAATTTTTACCTAGCTCAGGTTCCAGGGTGGAAGCTGCAATACATGCAGAGATTGGACCGGAGCTGAAATACTTGTGCTGCATGGGATAACTATGGCACTACTCCAAAACAGGATTCACTATTCTTTTTTCTTCATAAGGAAGGATGGACTATGAGTCTGTGCTTGTCACTAAGATATCTTGCTTTCATAAACAGTACCACTTCTGGCTTCCCTTGAACTGGGAGCCTAGAGGAGCTAGGAATTAAAATTTTTGTAACATTTTGAGCTGAAAGAGGTAATGAATTCAATTTCAATGAATGCTGAACTCACTGAGAGGTGAAAAACAGGAACTTCTACCTTGAAGAGAGGAAAAATCTTCCCTCCTATGAGGAAACATTTTAGCTTTGACTATTTAAAGGCATTACAAAATCACAGAATCACAGAAAGATTGAGACTGGAAGGCACTTCTGGAGATCACCTAGTCCAACCCCCTTGCTAAAGTAAGGTCACCTACAATATGTTGCCCAGCATCACATCCGGATAGCTTTTGAATATCTCCAAGGATGGAGGCTCCACAACCTCTCTGGGCAACCTGCTCTAGTGCTCAGTCACCCTCACAGTAAAGGAGTTTTTCCTTATGTTCAGATGGAACTGCCTGTGTTTTAGCTTGTGCCTGTTGCCTCTTGTCCTGTCACTGGGTACCACTGAAAAGAGCCTGGCGAACTTTCTGGTGACAGAGAAAAGCTCTGTGCTTCCTCACTGCCAGAGCTGATTTCAGTCAGTGCTAGGAAGTGGCACATGCCACATGAAAATGAATGCTTGACAAACTGACTGCTAATATGATATCTTTCATGCTCATCCCACACCCTCGCAAATCCCATTTGGATTTTGTCAAGACAGCAGAATGAATACTTAAATGAAAAGTAAGTTACACCATTTTTAATGCCACTTATCACTTTCATACCTGGTATTTCTTTAAAAAAAAAAAATTGATTTTTCTGCATGGCAAGGAGTAGTGACAGCTGCCAGTTTAATGTTCTTTAGAGCAGTTAGGAAAGGATGTTCCAATACCCAGAAAACAGAAATGACTAGATAGTCAAAATCTAAGGATTAAGATAATTACAAAGGATAAGATATCTATCTCTGTCATCCTGATATACATCTATGTTGATCTCCGGAAGACTATGAAGTCACTTGAAATTGTACTATTTAAAGCAGGATTACAATCTGCCTGGCAGGTCAATGCTGTGCAAATGCTACTACTTTCCTTGATGCATATGTTCAATGCAGTTGGGGCGTCTGAGTCCTCTTCCTGCTGATAGAAGTAAAGAATTCATGCATTGTATGACCTGTACTTCAGGGCAAGTTGGCATCCCATCTATAGTGCGACCAAAGGACCTTAAGGAAATGACAAAAAAAAACCCCTAAAGGTAACAATCAAATTAAAAAAAAAAAAGATTCAGAAGTTCCTGTTAGCAATGGAGAAGGCAATATAGTCTGGTTTTTTTTAATGCTAGTTTGGTTTATTTCTCATAACTATAACTTCTGTTATGGATAAATAGAAAGTTAATCAACCTGTTCCCATCCTTTTACACACACACAGAATAAATAGATTATTGTATTTCTTTTTTGTTGGGCCATTCTTTGATGCTGGATGTATTGTGGTGTTTATAATCTTGTTAATGCTTTTGGATTAATAACCTAAATAATTGTGAGAAAATACTATATGCAGTTGTGCTTCACATCTAATAGATATGTTGGATCTAGTTTTTTAAACAGCAGACTAACAAAGCATGTTCTAAAACTTAAAACATGGCACTGAGAAAGTTGGTTAAAACACAATAAAAAATAGCTGTGTTTCAATTGAGTTTTCTCATGGTTCTTTGTTGCCTTTGTTACATCTGCCAAATTGTTTTAATGCTAAATGAAAAGTAAAAAAAAAAAACCAAACACTTCAGAATCATTTTGAATGTCTTGAATCAATAGGATTGTAATGTCATCAATTTAAACATGCAACTAGAGTTTTAGTGATATGAATGGAGGATGAAAAATTGAAATAATTTTCAAAAGCAAAAAGGTTGAACTGACCTAACTATTCAAATGCCCTTTCATAGCTTACATTTGGTATGAACCCATAGAAATAAATTGGAAGTGTTTCATAGTTAAACCTATGAAATCAGATTTGCTTCTCGGCAGTTATATGTTACTAATTTCAGGTTAACAATGGCAATAATTTATGCCACAGACTTCTGGGCGACAAAGATAAGATTCAGACACTTTGCTTGCCTCTTATGATCCATCCCACTACTCTAGTGGAATGAAGCACATGGAAGCTGAACCAGCCTCTGGTTCACATCTTAGGCAGGTTAATAGGTCTTCAGACTTCATTTAGCACTAAGATTTCAGATGGTTGTAAGTTTAAAACATAGCCTCATGCTGACAGTTTAATGGTCAAATAAGCAAAGAGTTAACTTACTTTTAACTTCTAAACCTTCTGACCTTTCTTCCAGGGCCACAAAAATGACATTTCAGCACGGATTGTCTGATGTGTCTTTTGACTGTGCACATGTGGCAATGTCTAAAACAGCTGTCCCTGTTTACATTATAACCCTTTCAAAATATTTTCCTTATCTTTTTATTGTACATGGCCTCTGTGAGGCAGGGAAGGTAAGGATTCTCCTTCTTTTCTTACTATTTTTTTTTTTTTGGCTAAGTCAACCTTCAAAGTCACATTATAGATCATCTGAGGAGAGGGGAAACTCAAACAAGTTAAACACTCAACTTTTTCTTGGCTTTTGCCAAGAGAGGGTTGTTTTTATTTTTTTTTTGCTTTTTTTAATGAATGTGTCAGACCTGAAAGTAGTTGCCATACACCAGCTCTTGCCAACAGTAGGTCAAGGAATTAAGTCATTGCGTTCATGAGACAGAAATGTCATCCCTTCCCATCACACAGAGGCCCTTCACCTTCTAGCCTTGTAAACACTTTAATTGGCTCTTTTCCAGTAAAAAATGCATTAGTTTCTTGACTTCATTTTAGCATATGAAGGTCAAGGAGAAAATTGCAATGTAGATAAAACACTGTCAATATCAAAGTAGTTAGATTTTTGACAGTAGAAAGGGGAGTAGTTCAGCTTTCAGATCATAAATCAAATCATTACCTTCTTTTTTACTTTTTAAAACTTTTTATTTTGAAAAAGTCTATTTTTTTTAATGATTTGTGTTTATACATGTCATACATGCGTTTATCCTATGGAATGTTAAATTCAATTTAAATATATGCTGCTAAAAGGAAAAGAGTCTGCAGAATCCTTTCAGGACGTTTGATGCAAATATAAAAAGGAAGAAAACACCTGCAATATCAGTGATCAATTTTTTGTATTTTTTGTCAATCAACAAAAAACTGCAGGAAATGCTGAGTAATTACACATGGCTTGATTCACCAGGTTATTACATATATTAATATACTTCATGCTATATCCACTTGAAACTGAACTATTGTAAAAATAGACACCATCTCATACTTGTACTAATCTCTCAATAAACAGTAATCTATCATTGCAATTTGTTAAAGAAAAGTTAGCTTTTTTCCATCTATTCCAAAAATAATTTGGTAACATTCGACTCCTAAGATGAAACCAGTTCTGGAAACCAATGTTTCTGCAAGAATTGTTTCATTTCTTGTCTGTTTTTAACCCACTTTGCCATAAAGGGGCATATTACTAAAAACCAAGGGACATTTTGACAAAACAATTAAGTATGAATTTTAAAGTTAATGGAAAACTCAGACATAAAACTAATCTAACTTAAAAGAATATTTTTACTCTGTGTACCCATTTGGGTTTTTTTGTGTGTGTGCATTTTCAGCTGTAAAAAGCACAGTAATAGAATATTTCTGCTCTGATGAGAAAGAAGTAGTACAGGAAAAGTACTCATGAAATTACTTCATTGCACAAGATGGCTGTTTCACTTCTGCAGTCATGAGTTATAAATTGTTAGAAAAATAACAAAGAGTCTGTATGCTTTTATCGTGAAATAATACAGCCTATTATTGTGCTCTGAAAAGCACTGAATACCATGGGAAAGAATGTTAGAAGAACACCAAGTGACTTGCAGACTTATCTAAGCACACAAATTTTTAACCATCCATACCTGCAAACTCCTTCTTTTAGCAGCATATCCGCTTTCTAGGAGGATGACGTTGTATGTTCACAGCTTGTCCCATGCCTGCCTGGGCCTTCAAATGACCCCAAACATTGCTTTGTGACAAAAATCAATATCCTATATAAAGAAATCCCCACTTTTCTCATTTCACAAAATTTTCATTTTCTCCTCTCATACTGAAACTTTTATCTTTTTCTGGTGATGCACTTTCTTAATTCTGTGGGATAGTGGTAGGGAAACATCTGCAACTTCACAGAGGATTGTAAAAACAATTAGGTACACTCCAACTCTTACCAGCGAAGTAATTTTCTCATTTCTTCAGTCTTTTGAAGAAAATACTCATTCATGTCATTGTTGCTTCCTCTCTTGTAAAACTCTCCTTCCCTTGGCAATGCAAACTGCATAGGCAGTAAGCTGAAGATGGAGCCAGCTGATTGCCAGTTCTCAGCCAAAGCACATTTCCCTGTCCAGAGCTTTAAGAGCATTTTGACCTTCATTTTGTCTTTACCAAGTTACTCTTTCTGTAAGTGGAAGTGCAAGAACAAACAACAACATCTAAATTCCTAGATGCATCAGTTTCAAGAGGTACTGCCATGTGGTAAAACCATCTGCTAAAACAAATACCAATTACAATTCCAGTATACTGACCAAGCTCACCAATTTTCAGAGTCTAGTAATCAGGAAAGCCTCAGTTGCTCCGGTAATAGACACCTTTAGAAGAATCTGGAAGGACAATAAGGTGAAGTGTGTATTAGTACTAGCTAGCCAGGATTAATCATTTACCTTCTGCTATTCTCAGGTCTGTTTTAAAAAATAACCATTCAGCAAGAATCAAAACACATGCAATTTCAGCAGTCACTGAGTGCTATTTAATATAGGAAGCAGCATTTTTTTTCCTTTTAGCAAAAACACAGAAGCTCACAATGCACGTCTAAAGAAAGAGGAATTCTCATTTCTTAGCAGTATTTCCTATTCATCCCCCTAAATCAAGCATACAACTGCTAGGTACAAGCATTATGACTGGCATGTGCTTATATGTGATTCAGTAAATAGGAAGTCACTTTACTTTAAAGGTGAAGAAACTGCTTTGCTTCAGTCAACATTATCAGTTATCGGTATGAGCTGTTTCCCATCTCAGACCTTGTTCTTCCCTGGAGCTCCCAGACTCCATGACACAGAAGCTCCACAACCCCTTGGAAAGAACCAGATAATAGACTATGAGAATCTATAGGGAGAATAGCAACCAAATGCCAGAGGGATCTCTCCATTTATTAGAGAGATCAAGTACTTCCCAACTGTAAAACAGGGATATTATATCTTTTAAGTCCTCTATCTCACAGATGAATTGAGAAGACTAAGTATTTGGGAAGCAGCTTTGAGGTGGCTGATTATGACTGAAAATACTATTGTTTCTGCAAGTTACTGTCTTCTCTTTGGGCCCTGAAGCACTGAGACTTTGCCTAATTAGAAGCACACAACTGTTTTACCTTCAGTGGAAATATCCATGTGCTTAATGTTAGGCACATGCTAAGTAGTTTGCTGAACCACGATCATTCTTTCTCTTCGGTTTAATTCCTAACACAGATATTTCGGGCTGATATTGCTTAACATCTTCATCAATGACCTGAACCATGAGACAGAGTGCACCCTCAGCAAGGAGGAGCGGTGGATACACCGGATGGTTGCGCTTCTATTCAGGGGGACATTGACAGGCTGGAGAGACCGGCTGACAGGAACCTCATGAAGTGCAACAAAGGGAAGTGCAAAGTCCTGCACCTGGGGAGCAATAACCCTGGTGGACAAGCTGACCATGAGCCAACAATGCACCCTCATGGCAGAGGCAGCCCAGCATATTCTCCCAGCAGGTCGAGGGAGAAGATCCTTCCCCTCTGCTGAGTCCACATCAAGAGACCACATAGGGTGTGCTATGTCCAGTGCTGGGCTCTCCAGGACAGGACAGGAGAGACATGGGCCTCATGGAGAGAGTCCAGCAAAGGGCCTCAAAGACGATTAAGGGACTGAAGCATCTCTCATAAGAGGAAAGGTTAAGAGAGCTGAGACTGTTCAGCCTGGAGAAGGGAAGGCTCAGGGGGATCTTGTCAATGTATATAAAAACCTGACGGGCTGGCACAAAGAGAATGGGGCCAGACTCTTCTCAGTGGTGCCCAGTGACAAGACGAGGGACAACGGGCACAAACTAAAACATAGGAAGTTCTGTCTGAACATAAGGAAAAGCTTTTTTACTGTGAGGGTGGTTGAATGCTGGAGCAGGTTGCTCAGAGAGGTTGTGGAGTCTCCATCCTTGGAGATATTAAAACCAGACTGGACACAGGCCTGGAGCAACCTGCCTTGGTTGAACCTGCTTGAGCAGGAGGTTTGGACTATATAATCTCCAGAGGTACCTTCCAATCTTAACTATTCTGTATGATTCTGTGATGTACTTTTTTCCATTTTGCTGCATGCTTAATCTAAAATATAGAAATTTGTATGGCCATTTTTAATTATATTGTCTTATCGGACTTCCTGTTTTGTTCTGTAAACACTTGCTGAAGTGTCTGTCTGAAGTGCTTCCAAACTTGCATACCAGGTGGTCGGGAGAGGCTAGCAAAGGTTCTAGGCAGAGTATCACGACAAAGCAAAGAGAGAGAAATTTAGGGCACCAGTGTTTTCCACATTTGTTTAGGATTAGAAGAAAATCACTGTTTCTGTAACTTTATACCATTGTTATGTATTATATGTATTGCAGTATTGCTTCTGTTTCCTCACTGGTTGAGTGCACAAATGATTCTGGCATGAATACTTTTCATGTACTTTTAAAATTGCTTTCCCAAATACTTGCACACACAGCTCTGGAAATTGCTTTTCTGCAAATGTTGAGCTAGTAAATTTGATCACTAGACTAATCAAGACAAGTAAATACAGAAGATTTGTGGGTGTATGTAAAGTGCATTAACTTTGAGTGAATATTGGCATACAGTTTCTTCATTCTGCTCTAATAAATTTGATAATTATATTAGATAGCTAGGTTTGCATAATTATATACTGTGCAGAATTGTCTGTTTCATACCTGGTCCCTGAATATTCTTATTGAATCCTCTTGCAGATAAAACCATGTATAGGACATATTTACTGCCACAGATGCTTGGAGACACTAAAATCTGACTTCAGGTTCTGGCGGTTCTTACTAGAATACTTTCCAAAGTATATTGGATAATGGTTTGGCAGCTACCTGATTTAAATTAAAAAAAATAAATAAATTTGTGTTTTTACAACTTGTGCTACTTCATTTAGGATATTTTACTAATGGCAGTGCTTTTTCTTTTTTATTTTGTGTGAAGGGTCTATATGGGCTCAGTGGGCTTCATCAAGGGAGCTATGCTGATCACCTGAGGTTTGTGCCCTAAAATGTTTACTTCTTTGTATTCTTCTGGTCAATGACAAACAGGATAATAAGTAATTTTAGGCTTTGATCTTGCAGATATAACACAGTCTATACTTATGCTAATTTAAACAGCAGTATGCTCAAGTAGAAACTACAAGTTCACTCCCACTTGTAATTGCATTTTTAAACTACGTCACCAGATAGGCTGACTAGCCATTGCTCTGCATTTTTGATAGACAGAATGTCTATGCTA
The DNA here is from genome assembly GCF_036370855.1 of Dromaius novaehollandiae. NCBI lineage: Eukaryota > Metazoa > Chordata > Aves > Casuariiformes > Dromaiidae > Dromaius > Dromaius novaehollandiae. Next base: position 42,413,740 of record NC_088098.1, read on the forward strand.
ATCAAAATGGCAACTTTTCATTTTGATTTTGCAAGTGTGCAGAAAGCTATGCAAGGTGTAATGGGTAGTGATGTCCCCAGATCAATGTTATTCAGTGTAGTTTGCAAAACTTGTATGACTGTGAGAAGAAAAATACAAATCAGGTTGTAGTTCTCATACTACTTTTGCTTATGAAAGGCGACACAGTGCTGCCTGTTTCAAGGGTTTTTGTTATATATTTTTTCCAAGTACAGAAGAATTATCACCTCAATGTTCAGTCAGCTCTGTAGAATAAAACAGATTCTCCTAAATGACCCCAGCAAGGGTAAACCGTTTAAAGTTGGGAGCCCACCCGTTGTTTAGACTCCACTAGAATTACATTTACCAGATCTCTCATTTACTTCTGAATATGTACTACATTTCCCAGGCACTGTTCTTGCTAAAGGAAACACACTTGACCCATCCCCTATGCAAAGTGTTTGTTTTCACTGATATTGCCAATACAGAGGTATTAATGCAATTTAAAGCGAATCTTCAGATGCGGTATATGATCCTTCTGATCTTTATAAAAAAGAAGAGGAAAAGGAACAGCTATTTATTATATGACAGTATTCAAAAGTACTTTACGTACAGCATGAGTTCAGTAAGCATCTTTTTCAAATTAACTCAAGGAAAGAATGATAAATATTCATTTTCTTCTTTCCCACTGGCACCAAAATGTAAATACAGCTAATTATGGCCTTCTAAATACAATTATTAATCAGTTTTGTAGCAACATGTTGTTTTATACCCAGATGTATGCAAATGTTCAGGTTTATGTCCCAGATGGGTTTCATTAAGTTAAAGCAATCACACAAGTTGAACAAAGCACTGATCCATGCTCTGTTATCAATACACAAATACCCAAAGTCCTCAACAAAAAAAGCAAACAAGCAGAAAAACCACATACACAAATGCATAGAAGTGTATAGACACATGCACGCAAGTGAAACACCTAATCAGTTTGTACTAAAATAATGTGAAAGAGCTGACACAGACCATGCAAAACAAGAATTCTCTAGGAGGTTTTCTTCACATCTTCTGTGAAGATGTTACAACCAGTATATTCTAAGGGCTTTATGACAAGGGGAGATGCAAGACCAAGTCAGCACAGAGAACATGTGCAATGCATGTTTTAGTGTGTCCTTATCAGCTACCAAGGGACTTCAGGGACTCATTTCCTATACGTTTTCATGCTAGGCCTTGGATCCTTAGAGCTAAGAAGAAATCCCAGCTCTGCTGTGGTAAGAACTCCACTGTTCTAATGCCAATCTTATGAACAGTAATTTCAGCAGTCAGTCCTGAAGCTTTAGAGAAATTTGTTCTAAAATATATCTGTCCCTTTTGGCTTTCCTCTTCTCTCTGTAATGACTGTTGTGCTCATCTCCAGGCATATGTAATCTGTCAGATTTTAGACCATTTTGCATGTATTTGACCTGCTGTACAAAATGACCTCCCTCACAGACTTTTGCCAGCATCAATCGTCAAAACACTCTGTGCGGGCAAAATGCGTTATGGTGTACTCAGTGTGGGACTTCTCCAAACTCACCTAACAAATTTTGTATCCGTGAAACTGAACTGTCTTAAACATCCTGCCTTCAAAGGCAAATCCACTGCAAACCCACAAACTGCAGTAGTATAACATGAGATTAAGGGTGGAACTGGATCCTAAAATTTTATCATTTGTTTTATTTTTAAAAGATATGCAAGAATGCACTCCTTTTACCCGTTTTGTAGTTTCTTTGACTCCAAAGTACTAACGAAAAGTTACCAAATGGAACTTGTCACCTTGCACTCCAAAGCTCCTTTAAAAAGCCCAGCCGCTGTGGTATGTCAGAGGTAGTTACTACCACTTCTGGTAAGATTAAATGACAAGCTCTCTATTCATTATAGTTTTCTAATCTCTGTAGCATTACAGAACCAAATCTCCATAGTATTTAGCAGTTAGCCTATGTTAAGAGTATCTTGAAACTCACTGCAAGATGCAGATGGAAATCTGTCAAAGTTTTTGCTCCATTTCAGTGACTGAAATCTTAGTCAGGATGAAAACATGTAAGGCTATGTAGTTGCTGCAGTCCTAAGACTACTAAATTATACAATAATCTTAGGTGTTCAGCTCTTGTGCGCAATGTAGGTGAGATGATTTATCCAAAAAGAAATGAAAATGGAGTTCATATGTAGCCTAAAGTGAAATAATCCATTATTGCAAAAAATAACCATAATAAATTTATTTGCTCCTTTCTGCAAGCAAGAGACCTTCAGACATATTCACTCTATCAATAACTGTAAATGAATTAAGGATATTTTGGCAAATAGTTCTTTAAATTTGTTTAGCTTCAAGGAATTACTTTTGTCTGAAAATTTTGTAGGAAATCGGTCTCTAGCCATGTACTTCAAGTGGTAATAAAACATTTAAAATCCAGTTGCCAACAAGGGAAGACTAAGATCTTGTTGCCAATTCTTTGTGCACAAAATGTTTTTGCACAAGAGAAGAAAGGAGTCGAAGGTTAGGAAAACTTATTACCCTCCTTAGAAACCCAGTAGGATTTTTTTACAACTTTTAATCAAAAACAAAATAATGGACCAGATATAAGTACAATAGAAGTGGTGTGACTGTACAAAGAGCCTATGGATAGTCTCCATTGAGACCTTATTCCTTATGATGAATCTCAGCTATGCAGGAATTTATAGTTCAGTATTGAAATTTATCCTTTTTTTTTAAGTCATAACAAAGAAAACAAAAGAAACTCCCTGAAAACCACATTTGGAAGCTAGCACTGAATTACATGGTGAAAGATGAAATAAACAGAGGTTAGAGTCTGGTCCAAATCAAACCTTAGATTTGTCCACCCCAAACGGAGGAGAATTACAGACTCACCTCCCCATGACAGCTCTGCAACTTTCTCCAGCTTCTTAGCGTGCTGTAATAGCTGTTCTTACCTGTGCAACTATCACTCACTGTACACATCTCAACAGACTTCCTTTTACTTCCAAGAGCAAAGAAATCCATCATGCATTTGTGTTGTACAGTGGTAGGGCCTCTCTCCCGCTCTGATCTGCTGTGCCAGACACAGCTGACCAGGGACCCCACAGAGAGGGTACAGCTCTGCGTCGGGCAGAGCACGTGCTTGCTCGTTGGCACTTCTTCGTAAAGGAGCCTGGCCATGGTGCCACCTCCTTTGTTGCCACCTATTACTGTGGTCCTGCCTCTGTCTCCTAACTTGATGTGCAATATTGACTTTTTCAGCTCTTTCTGGTGTACAGTGCTGCCTTATGCGCTGGGAAAAATGGAACTGGAAAGGTCTATGCCTCGGTGTATGCTGTCCATGAAAGCTGGAGTCAGAGAGGAACCAAGTAAGTGAAAGAAGAATGGTGAAATCATGGAAATATGGCCTCAAGAGGCAGTCCTGTTTTCCTTCTTTTCTGATTTTTTCATGTAATAAAAACAGTTATTGGGGCTTAGGGCTGCAGCAGTAACACAAAAAGGACAAAAAACACTGATTTATACTTGCTTTGGGCCTGCTTCCGCACTTGCTGAACTCATTGGGAACTTTGATATTTTAGCGCTCTAAGAACAGGTCAGTTTTTTAAAAACTATACATGAGCAGTCTTCTGAGGTTTGTGTTGGGATTCTTGTGCCTGGATAGAATAGCTGTATTGAATTTTGCTTTGCAAACTAACACCTCCCCGGAAAAAAGTAGTATTGGCTTTTGGAGCTTGAGGCACAACCCTTTTTTAAAAAAAAAATTAACCTTGATTTTTAAAAATCTTTCATTTTAATACAATCTATTTTTTCTCACATGCCATTTTTTGTTGCTACAACACAGCTATTTTAAACTCTTCAGCCATCACCATCTGTAGCTCTAGTTCCATTTCCTAAGAAATTGCTGACATCTGTTTAAACACTGATACTTCTCCATCTACATCGATATTTAACTCAAGCTTGTTATTGTGTCAAAGATTCTAAATCTTGAAAAGATACCAGCTTTAGGGCTTAATTATAACTTTTCCAGCACTGATGCATTAGCAGGAGAAGGAAACATTTGTCCTCATAACATTTCCACGCAGGAAATAGGGCTAAAGTTCAGCAAGACTGCTGGAAAAACACAGGAAGCTAGCTTAAATTCACAAGGTACCTGCCACTCCAAAGAAGGAATACAAGGAGACTGGAATAGGCCCAGAGATTAATGCAATACTGTAGGTAATATGATCTAATCTCTCAATTCGCCATGAAGTGGAGTGGAAGCATGTGAATGATCAGTTAGAGCACCTCAACTGTGAGGTTACTATCCAAAAGCTGAAAGGAGGTAGTAAGCAATAAGGTCATCACTTAGTGAACTCATTTCAGTTTGATTCACAGAGCATGTCTGTTTATGCCTGTAGGGAATTTTTTTTAGTTTGAGTAATTTTTTGTCTACTTTACACAAAAAAATTGCCCAGTAGCACATATCCAGAACAAGATTGCTGGCTACTTTTAAGAATTAATTGATCCATCACACACTGATCATATGTTTGGAGTCACATCTTGTATGGTCTAGTGACTAGAGGACTAGTAACTATGGTTAGTTTAAACTCCTACTTAGGAGAAGTCATTTATACTCTGATTCTCTTATATTGTATAAGTCACCTGGTTACCTGTCATCTAATAACCATCACCATAACCAATAGGTCCCTTTGCCTTCTCTCATTTTCTGTTCCTCATCCATCTCCTAATTTCTTCCTCCTTCGAATGCCATCCTATCTTATTCTGAGAATTTCACAATGCAGATGTTTTGTAATGAAAATGAAGTTGATTATGTTGGCAATTAATTTAACTGGGAGCATGGGGCTGTGAAACAAAAAGCATGATGCATATGTAAAATTCTTAGCAAAATAAGATCAAATCTCTTTTGCTCTTATTCAAAGACAATGCCAGAGCCACTTTCATTCAACTCCATAGCCTTTTCCAGTGTCTCCATTTTTAACAGAAAACTTACTTTTGAATTTGAAGCTACTTGACAGCAGCTCTTAATCAAATAGGCAATTAGAGTTTTTCTCTGCAGCTTAAAATTTTTAATTAGAATTACCACTAATTTGATGGATCACTTCAGACTGATATCATCCAGTCTTCAGTCTTCAGTATCATTAATTCTGTTTTGGTACTACATCTAAAAACACAGCATGTTAAAGTGAAAGCTCAGGGAAGCTTTTAAGTATCTCAGTATTAAATATGCATCCATTCATTTTCTCTTGTTTTCACATTTTTATTTGTTCTCTCTGCCAGTTATTTATGTCCTTTGTGTTCATAACTGTTGTGTTCATAACTGCACCTTATGGTGAGTCTAGAGCCTGACTTCTCAGCCTCCTAAGCCTTATAAAGCTTAAAAATTGACAGCTAGTTTTTATTTTCCAGATTGGCAAAGAACTGAGATATAACTTTTATACTATATTTATTTTAAAAGTGTGGGTTAGTGAAAATCTAGAGTAAGCTGATTAATTAACTATCACAGAGTCATAGCAGTCAAAGACAGACTGGAGGACAGCCAACAAGTTCCAACAGACTGAGATTAGTGAGGGAAAGTGCTCTGACTGCCCCTTTATGGCACTCTGCTGGTGCTGTCGAAGTTGTTGCACATCCCAAGACCAATGACAGCACAAGCAGAAAGGATAGTAACCTCTTTTCGACATTTTTGAAGCCCACGAAATTACAAGATGTTGCATATTTGTATACAAGAAAAGATCTCAGTGATCTAGTAGGATTTGCTTTCTGGTCTCAGTTGTATTTATTTTCACATTTTCTCATTTTATTTATTTCCCATTGCAATGTCAAATACATAAACTGGAAGCAGAATCTAGAGCAGTTGATAAATGGAGTGTCCAGGTCTGTAATCCAAAGTCTCTTTTCCCTCTTAATTTTCTTTCCATATAATTCTCGACAGCCTTGTTGTAGAAGGCATCACTTTAATAGCAAGTCTCTGCTGCTGATCCCAAGGGATGTTTTTCTTGGTCAGATAAGACTATTATTTCTACATCTAAGCCAGATCTGATGACTGAACCTTGAAAACAATACCATGGTTTCAATTCCTTTGCTCTAGATTTTGCTGTGGTAAGTATCAGCCAGAAGTCAGAAATGTTTCTGGGAACCTCTTTTTATTGTTTTTTTTTCCTCCGAAGCTGTTGTGTCTCCATAACTCTCATCAGCTTGAAGGAGGGAACAACTGTGTATCCTTTAAAGACCAATATTTTTTCTCTCTCTATTTTTCCCTTACCAGAATCACGGAACTATAGTGGTAGCCACATCCCAGGGAATAATCTAGTTGGTTTGTTTGGAATGAATACCCCTTCAGCATCTGTGAATAAAATTTTCATTCTGTTCTCAGACATCATCATTTATTTACTCTCCACAAAAATAACTCTTGTTTTCCTGTATTTTTTATATTTTGTAAAATTTTATATTGTTTTGTTACCTTAGGAATACCTGGACTTATTTTAGTAAATTCAAGGCTTTAAATACTTACGGGATGTATCAATAAGGAAATTAAATGCGACCAGTCTTGCCTTAGTGAAACATTATTACTAAATTAGCTTAACTTTTTCATCTGTATCCATGGATTTCTTACTATAAATAGTTTTAAAACAGAAGAAAACAAAAAAGCAAATGTTTCCTTTTGTTGGTACTTTCTTGGGAACCACACATTCCTTCTACATTTTGATTTGCTTTGTTCATGTTTCTGGACCTCTTTCATTTACTGTCACCTGCAAAGCTTCAAAGCTACTAGGAACCTTTTTTCTACATGTAATATTGATCTGAAAATGTCTTGAGAACAGATTTCTCTGTATTTTTCTGGTATTTTTCATTACAGGTTGTGACAGAAGCATCATAGAATGCTTTTGTTTGTGAGTTTTGAATAATTTCTGGCATTTGGATTGCAGCATTGCTGGGAGTACTAACATGTGAACACCCATGCACAGAAGGGAAGGCAAGGCAAGGCGGGGAGGAGAAAGAAGAAAGGGAAGGGAACAAATACCTCATTTTCTGATCCTCTGCAAAGTTTTGAAGAAATTCACACATAAAATTTCGAGAGTTGAGATTTTTGTCAAATTATATTTGCTTTTGTAAAAAGATAAATTGGTTTCTAATTACAAATCTTTATATGCAAAAGTAGGCTTTTTCCTATGTGATGCTACATTGTAATACATATACTTGAATAGATGCAGTAATGGTACTGGGTCTATAAAAAGTATTTTTTGCACAAGTAATAAAAGTACTTTCCAAATTTCTGAGCCTAAGTATAGTTTTTGTTTTCTTTGTTAGCTGTTGCATGAATTCCTATCTATTATGAAAGTATAAATCATGGTAATAAGAACAATAATTATAATCATAATATAAATAAGAAAACTGTTAAATAACTATTATGCTTAAGTTCATTTCTACACAGCTACAGTTAGACAAGAGCTTTTCTGCTTTCTCTCTAAGCTTTCTGGATGTGAATCAGGCTTGGATGAAAATCTGACAGCTGTGTTATCGCAGAATTGTGTGTGAACCTGCTATTCAGCCCTGAAATAAAAGGTAAAGCCAAGCACTACACTAATGCAGCTGTATGGGAAGAGGAGATTAACTCTATCTGTATATGTGTGGGTAGTCATGCACTCAGTAATACTAACAAACACATTTTCACAACACTGGACTTTAGTTTCCTAGCTAATGTACCATACAACCTCCATCTACAGATGGCCTATTGGTAAGTCTGTTACTGAGTAGTGATAGATTTTGGCTCCAAAGTTTGGAACCTGACCCTACAAACTGTGTTTCATAGCTGTTTATTTTATTTAAAATGATAGCAGTGTTTCACTCCAGAACACGAACAACTCTGAATTTTGAAAACCAGATCTATTTATATTCTTTCATTACCTCAGTCACAATAGCATTGCTTAAAAGGTCTTGTTTCTTTGATTATTTACATAATACACCTAATGTACCTATAAAAAGCAGTGCATTTTTACTTTTTACTATAGCACATTTCAGTGATAGCATTTTTTCATAATAAATTTTCCTTCAAAATGTCTCCATTTTCCCAGTTGCATCCTGCTTTAAATCACAGAAAATTGCCCATGCTATTTGGAAGCACAGGTGGCTGGTAAACTATCAGTCTCTGGACATAATAGCAAACTACGAAGGAAAAAATCTATTTCCCTTTGATTGCTATAATTCAGATAGTTTTACTGCGTGGGCAAGAATTGTGAATCCATACCACACAGATAGTTTACTTAGCAGCAATCATCCTTGCTAGTAAATTTTCCTCAAGTTAATGCCTTGTGGCTGATGTAGTGCAATATAAGAAGAAAGCAGGTACAAAGAATTTCAGCAATTAGGCCCACACATCTTTGGACCAGGCTCTAATTCAGTTTCTTTGAAAAGGAAAATAGCTTCCAAGTAATAAGAAGTTTAACTTGGGAGATATCATGAAGTACAACTGGACTCAAATAAATCAGATTAATGAAACTAATCTTATTTAGACTTCCATTTCTACTAAGAATTCCTAGCGGCTTGCAGGAGAATGTATTTATGGTAGCAGAATGATTTCTATTATAAACTCATTTTTTCCAGCTTCACATGATCAAATTTTAATAATTGCAAGGCTAGAAAATGGCTATTTCAATCTTTTCTAGGAGTCCCTAAGCTACATAATTTCCTTTTAGCAGTAAGAATCTACTAAACAATATTGGGTTTTAGACCCTTTTCTGTCATCCTAGGCCATCTTTCACCATCTCTTAAAATTTAAATGAAAAACTTTTTTTAAGGCAGGCAGGTTTGACATTTTTGTGAAATGCATTTAGGGGAGATAAGACCACAATTCCCATGTTCATCCACATGGAAAGCAAAGACAGCCTAGCCCTCGAATGGAACTACTTACTCATCAACTCTATAAAGAACTTATGTCTTCCAAGTACTGTCTTGGCTCAAGTCTGTTTAGTTTGTGAAATCTGAGAAATCACATCAGGTGCTAATTGCAGACCATTCTGAGGTGTTTACCTTGTATTACTATACAGAATAAATGGAAGAAACATAACCATGTTGGAAATTTCCAGTCTGGTAAGCCAAAATTTCAGTCCATTTACCTGCAGTTCTGTGGCTTTACAGCATATTAAGAACCCTTTCTGAGGTTAGATTTACATGTAAAAGTTCTCATCTTTTATACAGCCATCGTAGCTAATTTAAGAAAATTTAATGCTGTAAGTTCTTTCATTGGCAACTTCTTTTATATTCCTGAAATTATAACCCATGAAATTACTGTTTTTCTTTCTCCTGCGATTGCAGTGTTTTCAAGGCAACTTAAATATGTTACATGTAAGGTCATTTGTTACCGATGTCATGTCAGACACCACAAGGAAAATAAACAGAAATTATCTTTTAATAGGGGATTTATAATCTGCTCCCATTAACTGGAAGCTCTTTGTTTTCATTTTCATTTAATTTATTTGTTTTCCTAAATTTTAGCAAAATCTCTTACTGTCCTTTCCTGAACAGTAATAAAGCAGCCCTCAGATGGTCTGACATGTGTTCAGTAGTACCCAAGGTTATACTGTCTGCCCAGAAAACCTTTTAAGTTTAGCATGGAAATAAAGAAGAACATAGCAATCTGAGCTTTGTGTCTTTAAAGAGAGGATATATAGAACCTAAATAATTTCAAAAGTATTTGAATATTTCCACAGTTCCTTTTCCTCTCTAGGGAACATGTGCTGTAAAGACTTTCCCTTAAGAAACTCCATACAGAGCAGCTCTGTTAAACACACTCCAAAGGAGACACTGAAAGACAGGAGGACTGTTTTCTATAATCTTGAATACAGTCTGCCATTTAATCACAGGGTAATTCCTTTCCACTTTCAGTACTTTTGTTTATGTCTTTAACGCCCCAGAAAAACAGAAGATACAGGAGGCTTCAGTTCTAAAGTAATGCGGCTTTACAAGTAGTCCTATTTTGCCCTGTGATCTTCCCTGCTACACCAGACCACTATTAGTGATAAAGTGCTTCCCAGTACAGGTTGACAAACTATTTGGCTTAAAATCACTCCTTTCCTGTGCTGTCACTGAACTTGAGGACTCACATCCTGGAGGATGTTGAGCAGATGCAACTCCTGTGAAGTCAGTGATCTGCATTTGAGAGAAATAAGCTCTATCAGAGGCCATCAGCTTTGCTTTTCTGAATCTAACCTTGGTAACTGCAGGAAGCCTCACACACTATGCTTAGATAGAGGATGAATTACACCCCTGTTATTTTTCTTTGAGCTTTCAGTCTCATGATCTCCATTTCGCCATATACCACTAAATGAATTACTTCTCCTGCGAATGGAGAAGAAAAGATAAAGACCAAAAATATTTGTCAACAAAATCCTGCTGTGGTATCCTTATGTTACTCCCTTGCAGCTTTGTTCACAGGGTCAGGAAGCTGCTGTATGCAGAGTTTCCTAGTTCTAGCTTCCACTGGAGTGTGGTAGGAGGAGGTTTGCTTTGCACTGCTGGAAGAATACTTTTCATTTGTGAAATGTAAAACAGCAGGACAAGTTATGAAAAAGCTCAATAAATGATAGAATTTAAAAGAGGGGAAAAAAGCAATGTGCTGCACATGAGAGTGTTTGTGTGGGTCCAATTAACATTCCTGAACATAAAAGCAAAGTTATATCATTAGGCAACATTAAAACCTCCAATACCTCTTCCATATGCTTTTTCTGCTTTTAAACATTAGATGCGACAATCTGTTCTGCAATAGCATACGGTTTAGTGCAAATACAACGCTTGAAGCAAAGCTTTAAACTTATGATTTCTCTTTGAAGAGAACAATGTGTTCATAACTGAATCAGATACTAACATATTCTCTTAGTTTTTGAGCAACCTTCTACGTGCAGATCCAAAGTCAATATTTCCACAAAGCCTCAATGTTCTATCAGAGGGGGAGACTACATGCACTTCATTTGTCTAGATGATGTTATCAAATTAAGGGATCAAACTATTGAATGCATCTGTCTACATGACACTTAGCTTTGTATGATGTCTTGGCTTTGTTACAGATAATGGCAAACTCCAGTGAAGTCAATGCAGGATAGTTCTCATCTTTAATTTTATAAAATCTTATTTGCTGAATGTTATATTCTAAACTTCTAGACTTCTAGGACTGTATTTATACCCCTCTGCTCTCTCTCACAAGCCCCCCTTCCAACTCCCCACTCCTAGGATCCTTTGGGTTACTAGGGCCACATGCTTAATGATGAATAATTTGAATAATCAGATATATGCTGCCAAGAGATAGCCCACTTTATACAGTCTTCTTTTGAGCCATAAGCTGTCAATGTATTTATTTCTGCTGTTGCACCCTAAATAAACAAACAAATACATTTTAATGTGAATAATATAGTATAGTCATGCTTAAATAGAAATAAACCAAAACAGGAGCATGCCAGAAAAAGTAGGGAAATAATATGCCTCTGTATTGTAACATTCTTCCTACTCTTTTCTGTGTTATTCACATTTAAGGGATGAGGCCTGTGAGGAGGAGATTTTTTTTCATTGCACGTACCACATCTAGCATTATAAGGCCCAGTTATGCTACACATTAGGCACTCCTGAAATGAAACTAATAATAAATAATGATCTAAAATTTGCTATATATTTACACAAAGAGTAGTCATATATACTAAAACAAAAGCAGCCCCCATTGAACTATGAATTGTTCACGATTCTATATTTTGCTTTAGATTTTCATCCATACTAGGATAAAAAGTCCAAGGATAGGATAAAATGTCCAGGGATACAGATTGGTACACATGTGGAAGCACTGAAATATAATTTATTTTTAAGGCAACTACCTTATTTTTTGTAATTCACTTAGGAATCTGTGTAAAAGTTTTGGATGTATTAAATTATTTTTTCACATTTGATTCAACCCACAGTGGGACAATCAGCGTCAGGTTTCAGCTATGATTCAGCCTTGATCACAGTGCATTATTATACTCACACAACCATCATTTGCTTTTCTTTCTCTGTCTAGAGCTGATTGGGTTGCTTGCAGCTTTCTTAATTAAAACTCTGTTTATTTTAACTGGACTTAGGTTAAGAAGATTAAAGAATATGGTGAATACACAGTTTATGACTAAAATGGAAAGTTACTGGGAAGTAAAATAGAAATGAAACATGAGATTAGAATTTATTCTTCTTCTGTAAATGCAGTACAGCATGGACGACTTTTTAAGTGGAGATTGTATTGTGAGTTGCAGACACTCACTTTTCTGTGTGCACAGCATGGTGACCATTTTCAAGGAATTATATGTGCAGCTAGGCAGGTTAGAAAATAGCATGGTTACTGAGAGACCAATTTTACACATCAGGAGCAGATTTTGTGAAGCAACTTCTATATGCAACTTAGTTCCAGTGTCAGCCCAACTTGATTTTACCAACAACTGTCATTTTATGGAGAATTAGTTTAGATACTACTGGATTAACATTAACATATGTGTTCCATTCTGCAAGGTGTAGATAATCCAGACAGCATGATTTCTGTGCATATAGAGGGAATATGTGGTTTGTAATTCCCTCAGAAAAAGGAAGCATAGAGCATGGATATGTATTTTATTTAGAATACCCTGTGTATCTGCAGGAATGCAGAGGGCAAAATATAGCAAATCGCTCACAGGAATCTGAACATGCAAATGTGTGGGATACCAAGTATTGATAATGCTCAGCTCACCTCTCTGAACTGCGTGGAAAGATTGCATAGAAATAACGAAAAGGGTATATCATACCTCCCCTCTTCATGTAATTGTTCTGCAGTTAAAGCACTTTGCATAAAGAAGATGTGAATTCATATCTCTCTTCCACTAGGAAATACTGAATCTGACTAAAGCCACACAAGGATATATCCTGACTCTTACATACTAGAAAAACTCAGAGATGGACTGCCTCTGCCTGTTCTCTGTCCTTCCTGTTGACGCTGCTATCGTGTATATGAACTCTGAAATAATACTTCCAGAGGAAAAAAAAACCTCTAAAACTGTGTTTAATGGTCAGTTTATTCTTTCTAAATCCATTCTCTATGGCTAGGAAAGAGCAGAGTTGGACTTGGGATGTAAAAGTCCTAGACAGTCAAGAAGGACTATAGCTGGAAAGGTCTGGGGCTACCTCAACTTTTCTGACTGTTGTTTATTCCAAAATTTGAGACAGTTGCCTTTGGCACTTCCTTTCCATGACTTTTTTTCATTAAATACAAGAGAATGAAGTTGAAAAGTTTTGTTTTGGTGCTGAAGGAAAACATGCCTGTACTTGATATGGAAAGTCTTGTGTTGTTTTTTTGGCAACGAATAAAAGCTATTTCATCTGGATCAGATCTAACTATGTTATTGCTCACATTTCTGGTTCAGTTATCAAATTTTTAAAAAGTAAGGATTTATACAGCCCTATGTTAAATAGAGATTCCACTTTGATTAAAGAGAGAAGAGAGGCCGAATAGAGTGAGATGGCCGTATTTATGTTTTTTACCTTATTTATATAAAATAAAACACTAACCTAGAGAATGAGAGATATATTTTTAAAAGCCATTCTCAAAACATAATACCTTGGATCACAGCACATATCTGTGATTTATCAATGAGAGTGGATCAGTCATTTATTAAAACAAGGAGTGAGAAAGTTGCTGGTCTTGACTGGAAAGAGCAGGATGGTCTGTTCAGTGTCAGGGGCCAGGTTTTGGACGACGATCATTGACTGTGTTGGTATGACAACTGCTCACAATTTGAGATACCTGGAAATACTAGGGACAACAGCAAGAATGTTTCCAAAGCCATCCTCTTTCTTTTTCATTCTTTTTGGTGCTTACAGCTGCTAACTTCTGTCCATCACTTGATTGGTTTTTCTTCTGCCCCCCTCTGATTTTAAGTAGTGAGACAGTTGGAATTGCCTCATGAGTCACTAGCAGGATTGCACTGGCCTATATCTACAGTGCTAGATGTGTGCTATAAAATTGGTGAAAGTATATAAGAAAGAAAACAAATAGGAAAGCTATTTAATAATGTGTGTGTTTAACTGAAGAAAACAGTAGTTACAACCCCTCAGTTAAATCTGCATAGCAAACAGAAAAAGTGTGGAAAGATTTTACTGGGAGAAAACAGATTACTGAAAGTGGTTTTCTTTTCCTCCAAATTATTCATAGCACAATGATTTTCTTTATTTATGTGTTTTATTCTGTTTTCTATGTGCAACAAATATTTATTGTTCTTTGAGCACCCATGGTATTCTCCCTTTGAGAATTCTGCTGGGAACCATTAACAAATCCTGCAAGTCAGTTTAAACTTATAAAAGCCAACACTTCCTCCAAAAGTTGCAGTCCCATTCTTCATTCTCACTGCTTTCTTGCCTGTGCTGGAGCAAGCCTTCACCTTCATGTATGGTGGGGTGAATTGGTTCAGCAAACTGCCTGGTGTTACCACTAACTTGATGGGTTTTGTGTGAAGCTGGTTTGAACTGAATTAGATTCACGAGGCTTGTGCGGGTAAAAGGCGATGAGCAGTGCGCAGGTAGGAGTGAGTGGCTGAGGGCACAGTGAAGGTGAACCGCTTCTTGAACTGGCAGTGGAGTTTCAGGGATTTTTATCCAGGGACTTTTATCCTTCAAAGCTTTCAGAGGAAATATCTGGGAATCCCCCCCATCAAAACAATAAAACCCCGTAGCCTGTAACTCAGCAAAGTTAGACAGAGGGTTTGCTCCATGCCTGTATTGGTCACTAATCTGGTTTGGAGAGCGGCTGCGCAAGCAAAGGTTGGCACAACGGAGGTGTGAGGTGGGAGGTAGCAGGGAGTAGCAACAGGGAAACCAGAGACCTCTGCATCTGCTCTCGTGGTTGAGAAAACATAACCTGGAGCTGCAGCCTGAGATTAATCCAACAGACAAGCTCCAGTGCATCCAGAAATAGTGGTTGAAGACATGATTGCTTCCAGCTGCCTGCCCCTCTGACGGAGGTCACTACCGCTCTCCCCAACACCACGTTCTCATGCCTCAGTAGTCCCATTTAATAGTTCTCGTACGTAGAGGCCAGACCCTTCTCTGCATTGGCAGTTTAGGATAATATACGGGACTCAAAACTGGGTTTCTGGCTTGCAGGTGTGTATATTCTTCAAAGTGCCCCTAAAATGCTAGCATTCCTTAAAAGAAGCACTGCAGGTGTGAAGTGGTGTTATAATTAAAATTGCTGCAGCAGGATTTGTGAGAACACCAAACAGCGTCCGTGGGTGATATCACACATTGCCTAGCAACCACTTTATTAATGTTTCTAAAAGTCACAAGGGTGTTTGGGGAGACCGGTGTGCTTCAACTCTCCTTAACCTTGAGGTGCAATAGAAAAAGAAGAGCCAGAGACTGACATAACTGATTTCCAGCTGTTTACTGTTGGCAGATTACCTTGGGCTTTGGAGCTTCTTAGCTGCTAAATGCTCCAGATAATTATGTCAGTCAGAAACATCCTCCTCTTCCTAACAGCGTTACCTATTTAAGAATCTCCCACATGAGGAAGTATATAATATTAGCCGTGGAAAAAGAAACTGCAGTCTAAGTCACTTGAAGGGTCAGGACAAGGATATCTCCAGGTCTTTGCTGATTTCAGCTGGCAAATGGATAATGCTCAGTTGTACTTTGAAAGATAGCTGTTAGGGCAATGATGAATGTAAGTGGACTTCTGTGTGATGCTTTGTTAAAAAAAATGTCAGTATATATGCGTTTATACTCTTAGGCTGGTGATAAATGATTTAATGTAACATTGCTGAAGGTGGTTCATCCCAGCTATGAATTTATGTATAGCATAACATTTGGGTAACTAGTGACAATGTTGCATGCAGAATGTTAAGCTAGATAGAAGATGCTGAAAATTTTAAAAGCAAAGAAATAAATTTATTTACTTTATAAAAGATTAAAGATATTAAAGCTAATTATTTCAAAATATTTTAAATATTCTTTAATTCTTAGTGTGTGTGGGGGGGAAGCAGACAACACCTTAACACTTATTTGTATTTTTAACATCTGACTTCTAAAAGATGAGTGAAGAAAGACAACTTTGTGTCAAAATTTCAGTCTTCCTCATGAAAATTTCAAGTCTGCAGGAAAACCTGTTATCTCTTCAAAAAAAAAAAAAAAAAAAAAGACTTCTGATAAGACCAATTCTAATGATCTGTATATTCAATTATTGAAACTCTGATGTACCACAACTGTAAAGTTAATATAGGACTTTTAAACTATTTGTGACACACTGCTGTAAAATGATCTTTAAAGCTGAAATTTTCAAAACTTTTAAGTTACTTTACACATCCAGTTCCCATCATTTTGAAATTCTTTCTGTGGATATCACCATTTCATACAATTTTAATAAACAGATTGGCAATTATATGGAGATTGTGAAACGAGTATTTTGTGAGATTTTTAAAAATATCTAAACTGCTTAGGCATTTCTTAGTGTCTTCATCCTTGGGTACCTAAATATCTTTAAAATTAATTTCTCCAAATTCCTTTGGCAGTTTTCAACATCAACATTTAATTCTCCATTTTTCTGTTTCATATTAAAATTAAGTCATCTAAGAAATAACAAATATGTAAAGTAATCTCTTCCCTACTAGAAAAATAAACAGAATTATCCTTCCCAAATACTAAAAAACTTCAGAAAACCCTCTTTCTGTACTGCAGAGCAATCACAGTAATTTATATCGTTCTGTAATCACAACCCCTTATTTTCATATTAGCAAAGTGAAGTTGTACCATACTGATTCATACTTTATTTTGAAAATCTTTGAAATATCCTGATGCCCCATTCAAATGAGCATAATTGGAATAATTGCTAGTATTCACAATGTAATAGTAGAAACTCTTTCTTCCTTCTGAATCTGTAGTATAGCTGAGACCAGTTTTCCTGGTCCATTTTGAATATGGCTTTAATAAAGTCTTGTACCTGATACCAAAAATTTGACACAGAAGTCAAATTATAGGTTATATATCAAAAATGGCAATGGATAAATATGTTTTTAAAAGAGCAGTTCTATTAAATTAAGAGACAGTGTATTATGTTTATTAAAGAGAATTAAAGAGCACTGGAGGAAAAGTTTGAGAGATTAAGAGAACACTTCTTTTTTCTCTTGTAATGCATGGTTGCACCAGTTTTGGATGCCATATTTTTTCCACCCCTGTTCACTCAGAAAATTTGCTGCTTGCAACAATACATAAGCAGGAGAGACTTCGTGGCTGACTGCCACATATTCTTTTACTTTATCATAATATTAGCATGGCCAAAATTAATGGCCCTTTATTTCAAGCTCCAAGATAAACAGCTTTGTAATGGCAAGTATTTAAATATATATAAAAAAGATAGATTACACTTCTGTTGTAATTCTTTGAAGGGAATTAAAACTTTATTTGGAAAAAGACCACAGATTTTGACAACAATTGCCTGTAACCAATTACTCCTACAAAATTACAACCTTTCATTTCATGGAAAAGTGTTCTCCAAAAGACGCTTCAATTGCAAAACAATTTTTAAACTTCTCTGGATATTTTAGTCTACTGAATATAAGCTCGAGGAGTAGCTGAAAGTGTAAGATATTCCATATCTATTTGATAACAAAATAGGTATTGTTAGTCAAATAGTGAAAGGCTTAACAAACTTTCCTTCTTTATTCAGCTACTTAGGAAACACATCTGTTTTCAATCCTGAAGCCTCAGTAGTGTTACAGGAAGTGTTGAAAATAATGGAAATGTTTTACCAAAATCAGACTGTCCTTTGAGATGAACTGATAATCCAAATCAACTCTATCGAATACCTTTCAATTCTAAAAAGCAAAACATCCAGGAAAACCAGAGGTTGTTATAGGGTTGTGGCTGACAGGTTCTGCTGATTTAAGGGGCTGTTTGCTAGTGTGGCCCCCTGGGTTGTATTTAGAGGTTACCTTCCTCTGACAGGGCTGGCAGGAGGAGGTGTGTGACAGTTTACAGCCTGGGGTACTACCTTAATGCAAAGTGGATGGCAGTTTGTTTTAGTGCGCTGGGCTGTGATTTGCAGCAGCCAGGAAGCCCATGGATACTTGCTTTAGTCACTTATTTTGTGGGCAGCACCTCTAGCATCAGGATGAAAGCTCAGCTGAAGGTAGTAACATCTTATACCACCGTCTCTCACCAAGTTTGAGAAGATGCTTATAAGGAAAACAAAGTTTATAAGACTTATACGGAATAAGTCTGACTATTCCTTTTTTTCTGCTAGAGCATTCATACTGATGATATGTTGACAGTTTTCTTGGAAGACTAAGTACTTCTCGATTTCAGGGCACCTGATTACTACTTCTCTAAGCTCACTTTTCTGTTGGTTTCTTTTTAATCTCTACCTTTTATTATTCCTGGGATTTATCTTATCTAATGTTAGATGTCTAAAGTTGGAGGTAAAACTTTCAGCCAGCTTCTAATTTAGATAAGGGGGAGAAATAGGCACCTCCAGACAGTGATGTTATCTGACTTATCACAGACATCTATCTAGTTATGACAGAGGACATAAGGGTGACAAATGCCTTTATGGCAGATGAAAACGGTCAGATATCCAAGGGCAAGTTAAATGGCAATAAAGCATAAGATTTGAGTGCAGAATCCCTAGCTTAGTGGTTAGGGAGCCTCAAGAAAAAGACCTGGTGTCTGGGATCTTCTCCTGGGTCTGTTTCAGTATTCTACATTAAATGTTCTTTCATTAGAGCACTTAAACTTACTTTTTGCACAGAGGAATTAAGGGAGACTGGAAATTTAGATTTGAATCCTCTCAGAGAGGGGAGAAAAGAGAACCTAGGAAGCCAATTCTTGAGCAAGTGCTCTGAACATTGGGAACGGATGACAAATTAAAAGAGAGGATGCAAACCTCTATCTTTTTTTGTGTTTAAGAGGCAGCCACCACAATGTCCTGTAAGGACCCATGTCCCAGAGATATTCTACAGAACTGCTGGATCCCACTCAGGAGGTAGCAGTTTCTCAGACTGAACTGCAGCTATGACTTCAGGATGCTTTTTTATATATATGGAAGTCTCCTTGTTTATCTAAGATGTTTTTTGCGAGCAAATTACATTTGTCCTGTCTGTGCTGTAAGCAAGACAGCTGCTGGCCAGCTCCAAAACATCTGTACTGAGGGAAATGTTGAGCCTGCAGTAGTAATCCTTCCTCTCCACTTTTTTTTAATACATATTTTCCAGTCCATTGTAGAATGTATTGAGTTTGGTTATTGTTAGAGGGAAAGAATGATCTGAATCTCAAGCTAGCAAAGACAGCATGCTCTCCTACTTGTCCTTATATAGTCACCATAACTGCACAGAAAACTAGTAATAAGTTGTGAGAATGCATTTATTCAGATATTAATTAGGGATAATTTCACATATTATGTCATCACACATGAATTTTGGATCTAAATGAATAAGCTAACAATTGGAAAAGGAATGCACATCCAAAATGTATTAGCAGCAAGGGCTAACCCTCTCTCTTGACTTCCTTGGACATATTCTTTTTCTGCTTGGAATTGTTGCCTGAAAACACTCCTCTTGCCTCCCCATCAGGAATTCAGCCGTTTGGCTGGGTTTTTTTCGATGCCAGGCCAATGGCAGCAGAAGTAGAAGGAGTAATTTTGACTGTGCTCGCTGACCTGGGGCCATTTCACGCTCCCAGCTCATCCGCACAGCTTGTGTGCTGTACCTGTCACATCAGGATTAACTGTTCATGTGCTGTAGAGTAAATAAACATACAAAGGAAGCCTTACAGTAAGAAACAGTGCCCTCCAAATGCATTATAATGAGTTAGTCTCTTTTTGAAATGTCCTGTATGTGTTGGCTCATTATGAATTTGCTACACAGCAAGAGAACTCACATGTCTATTCAGAGACAGAAATACTGGCATTTAAAAAATATTTGCTGTTCAGTTTAAATTAATATTGCGTGTATATATATAGGTATGTGTGTGCATGTGGAGCACATTTAAAGCCTATGAGCTATAGTATTCCCTAGTCCACTTCCATGGAACTATACTCTGGGTTGTTAAATTGTAATGTAATTTTGATTTTTTGGGATTTGAGTTATTGAAGGTTTGTCTCTGTGAAGATTTTTAAGTTGTCTTTGTTACATTGCACTCACTTTCCTTTAAAAAATTATATTTAGAGGAAGTTCTAGATGTCAGTGATGGTTGTGGTCATTAAAGACTTCTCAGTTGTCCCTAGAAGTTTGTTTTCATTTTCTGTAATGCTTCCATGTTTATCTCTATCTAAAGAACATTTAAATTTAATATAAAAATGTTTAAATTCCTTCAGAACATTCTGCCAGATTTCTTTAGTCTGATTTTTAAAATTTAGCAAATATTTGATGATAAATAATTTCACAAAGCAGTTGTTTTTTTTCTAGGGGTATCACAAATGAGGAAAGATACATCCCAGAAAAGAGGGTAGAGGGAGAGAGAGAGAGAGAGAGAGAGAGAGAGATCGACCCTGAAGTCACCTTGTTCTATTCATGTGATTGTTATTTTGAAGGAAATCCAAGTTTTTAAAAAACAGATTTAAAAAAAAGGAAGAAAAACCTCCCCAACTCACATGTGCCTTGGTGAACTATAATTTTGCCTGCAGAATTTACATTGTGGTTGTAGAAAGGATAATGCAAAATGCAGAGGTGAATTGAAACTGTTTTTCCAAAGGATGAACCAGGACAGTAGAATAGACATGCAGGTATCCTTAGTTTCAGTCGATTTTACTTTTCAAGTTCCCCAAATGCTTTTATTCCAAAGCCTAATTACTAGATTTTTTCACATAGATAAAATATATATATTTACACTGTTTCATTTTATGAGTAATATCCCTATTTTGATGAACTAAATAAAATACCCCTAATTTGATGAACTTCAATGCACATTGAAAAGGACATGTGTCTGCTAGAGGTTTTAGAGAGAGCTGATGGTTTGTTTTTCAAGAGCGTTGAAGAGGATTCTCTGGATATTTGGCTGGCTGATTTCCTGCTTAAATGATCATTTCAACAGTGCTGTGTTTTTACCATATTGTCTAATTAATGTAGGTGTTAGGGAGCCTAAGGTCTTGGATAAGAGTATTATTTATCATTAAAAATGATGTATGAATATTTATGTTCCATGAATGTTTACTGTTTTCTTCCTTCTCCCTCTCTTTTCCCTTTTCCCTTTCCCCTTTTCCCCTTTCCCCTTTTCCCTTTCTTCTTTCCCCTTTCCCTGCTTTTGCTGGCTTTCTGGCTCTCTCTCTCTCTCTTTCTCTTTATCCTTTCCTCCCTCTCCTCCTCTTTTTCTCATTTATTTTTTCATCGATTGATTCATTCCTCATACGACACTTCGTTCTCTACAGATTCAGAGAGTTTTTTACCTTACCCCTTGAGTGTACCTACCTAATCAGACTGCCATCTTAATGCAATATTTTCACTTCTAAATAATACATTATCATTAATAATAGAAATCTATTTATTCTTTTCTGTGATTATTTTGTCCTGGAGCCAGACATCTGATGACAACTTATTAAAATAGCTTTAAATGTACTACCACTTTAAGAATTTATTTCCAGATAGTATTCCTGCAAGGTTCTTATTACTCTAAGATAGACTAGAATATCAGATAATTTATGATAATTGTGTAGCTATGCTATTATATATAACATTTTATTTACATCTCCTTATGTTATTGCAACATTATAGAAGTCATTCCACCAGCTTTCAGTTGTTGTCTTAGGCATTTCAAAAGAAAACTCTTCTCAATGATTAAGTTTGATATTACTGCAAGTTTGACCATGCAGTTGTGATTTTCTGTGCAAAGAAGTAGCACAAATCAGGAAGGCACTGAATTGCATGAATGGTCTCTCTTGAGTTGGTGGATCTGGATCAAGTACTTAGGACTAACTCTACAAAGGAAACTGCACATTCACCTGTCTGGTCTTTTTGAGCTGATGATTTTTTTTTTTTTCTTCAGATGATGTATTAACCAGATAGGGTTATAGGGACTGAGGAGAGACAAGACTTGTAGAAAGGTGTAAAATCTTTTATTAGACCAATTACTAGGGAAAGAAAAGAAAACAGATGAGGTTCTTAGGTTGAAATCATAACCATATACTTCAGCTAAATACAGATTGAGAACTACTGACACTCTTTTCTGAAATTTTCTGGTATACATGTCAAACATATTTGGATTTCTACTTGGTAGACATGGACTAAAAATACAATAGGAAGGCCATGATCAGCTACTCATCCTAATAGATAAGCAATTGGAGCACTGTCTCTGAGGAAATTCTGTTCCACTTAATAGAGAAATTTTAACCAAGGTCTTCCATCCCTCGGTTTTGTGCTTTCAAATAAGAGATAGCTCATCCTGAGTCAGACTTGTGAAACAAACGAAAACCACATTGAAAAAGAAAAGAAAATGTATTTCACTTCTGTAAATTCTGACATGGAAAGTATTTCCTTTTATCATGAAAGTTAAGCCTATTTCTTGCCCGAGAATTGGGCATCCAAATTCTTCTAGGATTTTTCCTATTTGATATCCTTCAAAGTGACTGTTCAGTTGCCACCTCCTGTAATTCTATTCTTAGACTACTAAGTCTGGTCACAGTGTACATTTAAAATATTCACTTACAGAACTATGTATTTCACTAGAAAGTAGGGTGGAAAAAGTACATCCTATTTATTTATAAAACAATAAAGCCTTTTGTTGCATTAGTCTTGAATGAAAGACAACTACTTGGATATTTAAAGATAGGTATTGTTTTAAATGGTCTGTAATACAAGGGTGTTAGTAATGATGCCCAATTTCTAGAGTGATGTTCTGGTGCTGCTAAAGTTAGTGGATGTTTCGTCATGTTTCAGAGAAGCCAGGACTTCAACTGTCGTCTCTCATTCCTTGGACTAGCTTTCATGGACTGAAACAGGAATACATTTAGGTTCAGGATATTGGGACCACTTCTTTGGTCAACAGCATCTGAAAGGGGAGACAAAGACTGAAGTCTCAGTCTTTGAATGAGCCTTTTCTTTAAGTGCCACAGACCATATTCAACAAAAGCTGGTAAAACTGGTGAGTTTCTTCTCCCTGATAATTGAATACTGTGTATAGAATGGTGAGATCATTCCATACACTTTTATGGATTATCTGAACAAACTTGGGAGTACAGCCACTTCACCAGCACAGAACTGCGGAAAGTAGCTGTGGTATACAGGAATGTGACTGCTGCTCCAGACTTTCACTGGTCGTACCATAACTTTGGGCAACCCACTTTGTGGATCTGTGCCGTATTTTCTCCACATAAAACTTAAGAATAATGATGAACATCCATTTTATAAGTGTTTGCTGTGAAGAGGTAGAGGGGGGGACGTATCTGATTGTGAGATTTTTGACTTACATAGTCTCTGTAGTTCTTTCAAGATGCTTGACTCCCATTAGCAGGCACTGCTGCCTTGCTTGCATTTGCAAGCGAGAAGAAAAGAAGAGGTTGCACTGAAGAAAAATTGAATGTACCATTTTATGCAAGTATTTGCACTATTATTGGCTGATGTAATCCCTCTGCTCTGATTAGTACTTGTATTTCTAACCCTAAAATTGTTTCCGGCAACAAAATGATTACTTCAGCTTCTAACAGTAGAAATAGAAATGATTCAGCATTTACATATTGGGGGGGGGGGGGGAGAACATTCCCTTATATAATTTCACTCTCCAAATAAATATCAATAGATTAATGAAATCTTTCCTTCTTGTTACACATTTTTCACTGTCTTTGAAATAATGAGTGCAGGGAAAGACGAAAGGACAACGATTTCTTGCAACATATTTCGCACAGAGAGTTGACCTCTCAGCAGTCTGAAATGACATTTAGTTTCTGGTGTTTCGTTGTTTCTTATTCCATTTAAATTATTGCCAAAGGCTTTAGACTTTATTCAGTTCAAAATGTTGTCTTCAATTTGTAGACTTCCTCGGGGCACCTTTGATATAATTATATTTTTATATTGAAATGTTTTCAGTATAAGCCCCATTTTTCAAGGGTTTATTTAGCTAGTTATAATTTAATTTGCTTTAGATTTTATCTTGGTACAAATGCTTGTTTGTCTATTCTTATTTATCTACTTGTCTATAAATATAGCATTTATGTATATTTCCAAAACACTTGCTTATATGACATTGAAAAGGAGTGCAAATTTATGCAATAACTGCACTCTAAGTGTTTAAATATCACAAATTTTATAATTTTATAGGCATTTCAGAGTAGAAATCTTCTCAAGTCTAAGAATATTATTTTGTACTTATTTTTTTAACTGAATAAATGGGAATTATAAGGTTAAAAACTATGAAAGGTTAAGGGAAAGTAGCTAAACTTCTCTCTGGAAAATGTGTTTTATTAATACAAGAGATGCTATAAAAAAATATGAGAGGAAATTAAAGTAAATTCTGTTTGATTTACATTTAGGCAGCTACTCCAGACAGAATGAACCCATATTTTTTATTTCAGACTTTCTTTTCATTTGAGAATGGGGCTTTTGGATCAAATAATTTAATAAGCTTAGATGAGAAAATGGGAAAAACTGTCAGCTGAATCTCATCTTGACTTGGAATCTCATCTTGGAATTTTTCAGTTAATTTCCAGCAGATTTCTAATTATGTCCAGTAGCGGTACTTCAGTCTTATTCATTTTGTTTGATCTTCCCCTCTAATTGGATGAGAGCGAGGACAGAATATGAAATTATAAATAAAGATCTGTATTACAGTTTACACTGGAAGGTAAGAAGGTTAAAGATGTATCTTAACACATGAACACAATAGCCCCCAGGAGCTGAAATTTAATATTAACTGAAGTGTAGATCTATGGATTCAGCAGGCCTGCTCCTAATTTGTTTTCATATGTGGGTGCAGGCATCCAGTTCCTCTCTCTGCTTTCTGAGCTGGCTGGATATGTCCTTAGGCCTGACTTTCAAAAATACACATTAGCTTGGTTAACCCAGCTATATGGCATCCAGAAATGTCTGGGTTTTTGTCCATGCTGCTTGGAGGCAGCCAGAGTGGCTGGAGACTTTGTGCACAAAGACGTCCACGGAGGAGCCGATTTGTTCTGAAGGACTCCAAGGACTTTGATCTGCAGAAGTCGTTCTACATTTTGTCACCATCTTTAAGTATCTCATTGCTGAGATACAAGAATTGTGGTCTAGTTTCTTGCCTTCTGTTTACACTGTTTTGTTACTGATGGCAATCAGCTAGTACTACTCATGGTATCAGCTGGTACGGGAGTGGGGAGACCATGCACTCTGCCTTTCAGAAGTGTTTTCCTAATGCTCCAGGAACAGTAGAATAAAAGGACCAGGATAAACAGCACCACCTCCTCCTCAGGTAACCGTTTTGATGCAAAAGACTAATTCTGTCTCTTTTCTTTGTGAAAGAGCTTCAGAAAGGGGTTAAGCGCTGGGAATTCCTCAGGAAAAGAAAGTGCTTCCTTGCAGGCCAGAAGAAGAAAAGTTGCTTTGGGTTTAGTAGAAAGAAGTTCAAGATGCATCCATCTCTATCGTATTTTCTATGGGCCATTTTAGATGGTTTCTTTCTCAATGTGTTGCCTTTTGTCCATTCCAGTCATGCATACCTGTGATTGTACATGCACTGCATTGAGAGAGCAGATGCAGAATTAAGTTGTTGCAATTTGTACTCAGTACATAGATACCTAAAAGTCAGTGTTGACAACATGTAGTGTCATAGTACTTAGTTGTCCTTTACATCTAGCTCTTATAGACAATAATGTGTTTATTCTCACGAGCATATCCTTGCTAACATGAGTAGAGGCTACACAAACAGAAACAAAGGAGATCAGTTTAAACTTGCTACAAAGTCATATCCTCCACAAGTTCCTTATATAACTGAACTCACAGATAAAAATTTTAAAAGTCATGTCTGTTTGACTTTTTACAAACTTGACTGTGCTGCTCTGATTTTTTTTTCTTGTCTTTTTTTACCATCTAGAAAGCAAAAGACTGGTTTGATTCAAATTAAAATCCCACTGAAAGTTATACGAGTTTTTGTGTTGGAGTTTTGAGTGAATAAATATTGCTTTAAAAGTGATACTCCATTGTGTAGCTGTAGGTAAGAGATGTGTAAGGGTGAGGTGGGGGCACCTCCTGGACTCCCAGCAGGGACAGATACACAAACACAAGGCATATGATGGTCGATATGGTCACTACATGACTATGGGTCCACGTGCCCTGTTGATGCTCCTTTTCGCACAGAATGGTCTGGCTAGCTTCCATTGTCTAGCTCCTCGACATTCTTCTGCACTTTCCCATACAAGATGTGAACATTTTGTTTTTTGTGACAGTGTTTGTGGCAAATTTCTTTGATGTTAAGCTTGTTTCAAGACTCTCAGATAAAAACGTAATTGCAATATCATTTTTAGTTGAAACTGCTTTTACTTATTCATATATAAAACTATAGGTTACAATAAATTATTATATATAACAATTTCAGGTCTTAGTTCAGTGAGACTTAAGTTAGTGGGACTTAACCAAAGTTAGGAAATCCAAAGACAGAAAATGGTTCCAGATTAAGCTATCTTAATTTAGATGTCTACATGTGTTATGTTCCCACATAGGTTTCTAGAATCATTTGGGATGCCCTAGGGAGTCCGAGACATCTGCATGGAGCTGATAGGAAGGACATGGGATCTATGAGAAATCTGTGCTCTTTGGAAGAGAGATCATCTCAGATTGCGGTACGTGTGGGCAGCTGACTGAAATCCGCAGTCAGTACAGCTAACAGACTGTGTGTGAAGAGCTGCTCAGCTGAGCAGCCATGAGGTGTCTAAGTTACCACAGGCAGAATCAGTCCCTAAACTCCACTGTCTGCATTAACTAGACTTCCATTGTGCATTAACTAGACTTCCATTGTCTCTAACAGGAGTCTGAACGCCACCTCATCTTACAAATCTCTCAATCCAGCAGCAGCAGTGGTGCGAATAAAATCTTACATCGACTTGGTTCTGTGGTATGGTATGGTAACACCATACACCAGCCAGCTGGTTGCCTGGGATATTTTAGATTTCTCAGGTGGCTTCCAGCTGATGGACCAAGCCTATTTAGCTTCCAAGATCAAACAAGAACAGATGTGTCCTTCCTGCATAAATCAGACCCAACTGATTCAAAAGGATAGCAAACTTCTTGGAAAACTCACTCTTGATTTTCTGTTAGCAATGAAAACTTTTAGTGGGTGAGGTTCATGCAGGTGGATGCTTCAGTGCAAACCTTTTCCACAGTACTACCAAAGCCAACTCAGTAAGAAACAGAAAAGGATCAGACATACAGTTATGGAAAAAAAAGGAGATGAGGGACAATTACTTCGGAATGGGAAAGGCTCTTTTTTTTTTCTCTCTCAGATGGATTATGAATTCTCTCATGGATTATGAACTGAGCCCCAGATCCAAATCCTCCCCGAATTTTCCGCATCTGTACGTCTGTGCGCGTCGGTCTCTGCAAGACAGGCATACACATTCCATACAGTGAACTGGAAGTGAAGAGATGGACACACAGAGTCTGCATGAATTACCCAATGTGTGGGCAGACAAGGAGATGACAGCAGGTTAGAGCCAACAATTTTAAGAGCACCTTATGGACTTAATTACTAAAGTTCAAAAAGTCTTCAAAAGCCAATTAGAACTGCTATTTGCAAGAACTAAAGCAATTAATATGGAAATATAGCAAGAATGAGCCTTTTAGCTTGAGAACCCAGAGGAATTCTTTCTTACAGGTCTTTCAAATCACTTTCAGAAATTTGGAAGGAAAATTGAGTGGGGATTTCCTGCTGTTGTATAAGATAAACAGAACAGTTTTTCTGCATGGGTAATACGTTGTAGTTGCAAAACTCTATAGTGAAATCTCATATCTGAGTGAAACATAAAGTTACAGAGAAGGTATAACAGAAAATTACTAATATTAGACATTAGCCAACAGTGCATTTGAGAATCATTTACACCGGTAGATGATTATTGTCTTTTAATAACCTTATTAAGACATTATCAGATAGACAAGAACTCCTAAACTGGGAAAAATATAACAGGGCATTTAATTCCATCTATTTTGAAACTAGATTTAATAGAGGTAATGGTGGGAGGATATGTTTTTGCTGTATCTAAGCAGTCATACAAGAAGTTCATTACTTCGTCTCCAATAAGATTATTTTTAAAAAGTCTGATAAAAAAATCTCATTATTGTCTTTGTAACCTCAGATGTATTTTACAGACTTGATGTCTGCCACACTATCAGGTAGTGTGATTTTAAACAGCAGAAATAAAACAGTATTAAAAGAAATGCATGTAAGTTAATTTCAGAAAAGGGCAGAGGTCTCTCCATAGCCATTTCCATCTTTCCTTTTAGATTACAGTTAAATACATTTTTGAAGTACTCTGTGAAAGACCTTCCAGTACTGCACTGCAAAATGAAGACTTAAGACATGCCGTAGAATGCATTTTTCAGGTATCACTTCAGTGAGTCTATTGAGTGTGTTGCTTGAATAAAAAATATCAGCCTCTGTCTACCCTGTGGAAGCAAAGGAAAATTCCAATTTTCACTCTTGTTAGTTAGTACTTGCTAGTTTGAGCCATATGTTTCAACATTCACTGAGGCCCCTTGTTGCTAAATACCATAGAAACTTAGGCAAGAAGTTGTTCCTGCCCAGAGAATACTATGTCACGTTCATATTTTCAAAAGAACACTTATAAGAAAACACCAAAAGGGATTAAGAAGTTTGTCCTTCCTAACAGGATCTAGGCATCATCTACAGTTCCTTGAATTCAGTGCAAACCTTGGATTTCTGTTAGGCTGAGTGCGTTTGTGTAAGGCTCTGTTTTGTCCAACTAACTTAGCACAATACCCTTGGATAAAAATGGCCCAAGTTTGGTTTTGTACTTG
This sequence comes from Dromaius novaehollandiae, assembly GCF_036370855.1. Classification (NCBI taxonomy): domain Eukaryota; kingdom Metazoa; phylum Chordata; class Aves; order Casuariiformes; family Dromaiidae; genus Dromaius; species Dromaius novaehollandiae. The sequence goes on from NC_088098.1 coordinate 42,442,696, forward strand.
TCATATTGCATCTTGGAAAATCCCTCCTGTTAAGCTTTCAGTATGTTCCTAGTAACAGAGATGGACCTTTCACATTAGACATTTGACCTGTATGAAAAGCTTTTTGCTCTTTGAGTGATTTTCAGACTCAGTGACTCACCCCATCAAAGGACTGTTCTAACAGAAATGGTCACCTCATTTCAAAATCAACTATCGTATATGAAGTAGGCTTACAAAATAAATATTACATAGTTTACGTATCTCCATAAAATATGGACATATATATGTTTGAGTGGTATCGGAACATGTTTCAGAATGCCCAAATAGTGTTTTCATCATTTCTCCAGAAATCATGTCTGTTTCAAATGCATGCAAATACATATTTCAGGAACACTGTGATACTGTTTTTAATTATACATGTAAATCTCTCCACAAGATCTTTGTCTCAATCAGAAAACAGGGTGTTATGTTCATCACGTAAGCAGTTACTGAGTATTTTTTCTTTCCCTCATTTGTCAGCTTAAAGCTTCATTTTCTATTTACTATTTTCAAGAAAAAGATACCTTGGGACAGAGCCTCAGCTGGCCAATACAATCATTAAAGTTTACCAGCTGAAGATTTAGCCCATTTTTATGAGCTGTTGCTATATTTCAGGGCTTATTTTATACAGTATTTCATTGTTTTCCACTGATCACTGTTGTTTAACCATCACCCTTCAAAAGATACTGATTATAATATGAAACTCCCCAAACAGCAGGATTCCCTGGTCTTCCTGAGTTCTTGATCTGTCTAATTCAGTATTTGCAGTTTTGAGGTGGCACTTCACATCATGTTATTTGATTTATTCCCTGCTGATGGAATAATCAAATATTTTTTGGACCCTAAGTAATAAACGTGGCCTGACAGAGTGTTGCTTAAGGTGCACACCTAGGATGAGAAATCCTCCCTGCACTGCACTATTTTTTCAATTTGTGCTAGATATGGGCAGTGGAAGTTCCCTCATGACAGAATAAATTACATTCTGCTAGGGCTGCCTTTCTCGTGGGAGATGTACAGTTTAATCCTCCGATCCTGAGAGAGGAATTGAAGACCTACTGCAAGAGCAAATATCTAAATCGCTGAATTACTAGATTAAAAAAAAAAAAAAGGCATTTTCATTTGTGAGTTTTCTTTGAATAGAAAGAACTGACTCCCTCTTCAGTTTTCAAAAGAGCGAGCTTAGGAGCCCAAGTTAAAAGGATTCAGTAGTTTATATCCCATATGGAGGGAAGCCTTAAATTAGGTGCAGATATCCTACATGTCCCTTTCTCAGCATTCTTTATTAGTTTCCTCAAGCTGTTTCCTCAATATGCTGGCACTAATGGATCCCATTTTGAGTGCCTAACTCTCCTCATCTGCTATGCAGCTAGACTAGTTGTCTAACCCAGGGTTATGGATTCTTCCAACTGCCTACAGCACTTTGTCAGTCCGTCTTCAGTGTAGATCTTGTGTAAAGTCAGGGGGACAGGAACAAGCTCTCAGGATGTTCTGAGAGTCAAATCAGGTCTTTCCTCAGCTTTCATATACTGTCTCTGTACTACTCTTCAATCATCCTACATTTCTGCTGTAAATATAAACCAGACCCTGAACTGGCTTGGGTTACAAGCAGCTCTTAGGAAAGGGTTATTTTTTTTAAGTAGAATCATTCCATTTGCATTCAAGCTCCATGAACTGTTGTAGCAGCGTGAAAGTGATGGCAAAGTGTAGTCTGAAATGAGAATGGAGAGCCAAGGAGAAGGAAACAGGTGGGAACTTTTCACCTGGCTTTGCAGCCAAAGTCAATATTTGACAGAACTTTGGCACTGGTCTCTTTCTCTGTGCAATGGTGGGTACTGTAAAAAAAAAAAAAAAAAAAAAAAAAAAAAAAAAAAAAAACTCTGTATAAATGGGATTTAAACCATGACCCGTGTCCTTCAGATGATTTAACATGTAGCTACAGAAGATTTAGCTGTAAATAAATCTCCCGACTGTGCTGTGGTACACCAAGTCCCATTCCTATTAAGACAAAGTGGTGCTTCTTTTAAATACATTTCAGATGAACGCTGAAATCTGTTTTGTCAGCTCTCAGAACTGATTCAGTTGGGGGCATGTGGCAATAAAGGGATGAGCAGTTATGGACATTTAGGATTACTCTTTTGCTGTCTTTTATAAACATGAAAACTTGTCATGCTGACCAAATTCCAGAAGATGGGCAGGTGGTTTGCAAATCTTAACATAATTAAAAAACATATATGACAGTACATAGTTCTGATTCTAAATTATTACAGCAAATAATTGCCTGAAGTCAGTGCATATACATAATTAGACATTAAAAAGATCTAACAAGACAATTGAATTGAATTTGACAATTGACAATTGAAAAAAAAATTGAATCTATATGTTCTGAGATTGTTATATCTAAAATAGCATCAATAACAAGCCACAAATTCCAAACAGTATGCAGATCTTCTTGATACAGATCTCAAATGGCCATTCAGAGAAGGAAAAGTCTGGCTATAGTATAAGGGAAACATTACACTGTAGTCCTATATTGTACTGTTTTCAACATGAGAACATCTGGACCAGCCCATCTCATATCCTATCATTATACAGTTTATTTGACCTATAGTTGGTTCAACATTCATTCCTGGCACTTCTGGTCTTGGTTATGCACTACAGTATGTTGTCAGAGTACTGTACTGTAAGAGCTTACAATAAAAGTTGCACGAGGGTTTTGAGGCAATCTCAGCAGTGGACATCATAACATAGTTTCATGTTTATAAGCTTAACTCAGTGCAATATTTCCAGATGAGAGCAGCTAGAATACACCAGATGAACTTTATAGAATGACTGGAAACAGCTTAAGCTGATTATTTTCCTCAGCAATGTCAAATTATACATTTTCCTGTCACATTTGTTTTTCTTAATGGACAAATTACACCTATCTACTTTGAGCCATGTCTAATAGGTCCATCTGAGGGCTGTGATCTTCACTGATGAGATGGTGGAGCAGGTTAGTTGTAATGATGCCACTGGGAGAATACAGCCAAAAAGTCACTGTGGAAACAAGCGGATGTTCTCACATTTTGGAGGCAATGCAAAGAGTCTTCTGCTCTCTGCCCGCCTCACAAGAAGTGGTGTTCCAGAGAAAGTTGTTTTCATCTGTATTTCCAGTGAAATATGAAAAGTGAAAAGCTAGCCAAGCAAATGTGTCTATATCAGAGCAACAAGCCAACCTTTTATGCAATTCATTGCATCTATGTTACGGTTATGGTGTATTATAATATTAATATAAACATTTTTTATTTTAAGAATAGTCTTAGAATAGTGAATATGCAGTATTCAGCACAATACTACTTATGAAAAATCTGGTAATAAAATTTGGTCCAATATAGAAAAGAAGATACATTACCTATTTATATTTTCTATATAATAATACCCATCATAGTGAATGAGTTCATGTTATCTCATTTTTGCTGAATTTTGCCAAATTTAATTACCTATAACTTTAATACAATCGAGACATAACTTTATATGAAAGATGGAAGGACTAGAGACAAGTGTTGTTTTCCACAAAGCCTTGAGAAATTTACAAATGATTTAACATTTTTTTTGATAAGCAATATTTTTTCCTAAGGATCAAAAATATCTATTTCTTTATTTGGCTTCTGGAATGGACGAAAACAATAACAATGGGTATAAAAAATAAACAGACATGAAGAAAAGCTCTAATAATGTATTCCAGTTTCTAAACCACAAAAAATCCAACGTGAAATACACTGAAGTTATTCATCAATGCAATAAACTCCCCACCAAAAAATTTTATAGTTTTATGTAACCAAAAAACAAAACAAAGCACATGTATTGCAGGTGTTACTTCCTTTTATACTGTTTCTGTGACTGAGTGACTAGAACCTCATATTTTTAAAGAAGTCAATTGTCCCTTTTCATAGAGCATTTAAATTAATTTGGAGTAATACGAAATGAGAAGATAGGCTACTCTCTAACTCTCATGGGCAATCAACTTAAGCCCTGAAGCTTGAAATGTGATTACTCATGTCATTGTCTAAGCTTGCTTAGCAACAAATTTTAATAATGGTTATAAAATTATCGAGTCACTGTTTAAATAGCTACCTAGATGACCTTTCCTGTGGAAAGTTTCTGCCACATGTTGATTATATTCTGGGATAGGAAAGAGGTCCTTTTATTAGTATTAAATTTATAGCTCTTTAATTATATCATGTGTCCCCTTCTTTCCTATGACACACCCAGAATTTGTTCTCATTAAAGTTAATGGAAGTTTTGCCTTTGAGATTACCATTTGTAAGGATTTTGCATTTATTTCCATCTACTTACTCTGAAATCACGTATAAAACTGTCTAGTACAAAGGAAGTTCATTTCTCTGGGCTTGATTCACAAGCCATTGGAATGATTGATTTCAGTGGGGGATGGATTAAATCCTTTTTAAGGGAGTATTCAAGAAAGTTCAGTATAAACATACTTATCTAACCAAATTATGTTAATACAAACACATCCTGTTACTACCTCTTCTAAGAAGCAAAAACAGAGTTATGAATTTGAAACTCACTGACGAACAGCAGCTTCAAGCCGTTGGGATATCCAGATGCAGCAAAGATGTGGTTTCCACTTGTTTGAAAACAGACAAAAATGAAGAAAGTGTGGAAAAAAGATTAAACCACTGCATGGGTGTGAACAGTGGTAAAACTGCTCAAAAGCTGGTTGTGAGGTCATTTGATGTCTGAGTTCTCCTTTGCGCAAAACAAATTGTAATATTCTATCCTGATTAGTATGCTTGGTAACTTCCACCTTGTGAAGCTTGCTTGCGTTGTTCCTTGAAGAAAAGGAAATAGGAACATCTGCTAGAGCTGGTTAGTCAACACCCTAAAACAAAGCTAAGTATGACTGAGTACCTCCAAAGTGCACCGGAAAGTGATGTGACAAAACACCGTAAAATAGCTCACATACTCTTTGTTTCTCTCCTGAAAAATGACCTTTTACTTCAGGGGCATGGGGGATAAAATTAGTTTTGCAGTTAAAGAGAGTTGACATGCCAACATTTAGACAGATAGTCAGAGATTGGACCCGTGAATCTTTCTCAGGTTGGATTCCCACTGAATTTGGTAGGATCCTGCCAGTATAAAGACAGGACATTTTACAAAACAAGACTTCCGTGGCAGTGATGTGTTTTAAATGATTCTTTATGGAGAAGATTTGCAGAAACACAGTAGGAGCAGGAGCCTGACTCCTACCAGTTCAATCACTGTCTAAATAACTAGCTGTTGCAGTGACTGTTCCAGGGCATGTTCTTAGTCTGTGACAACCAAACTGCAGTGGGATTTCACTTAACTCTCTTTCACTAGTTTCACTAGTAATTTGAATTACCTTGCAGCTGCTGAGTGCTACATCTTTTAGATGGAAAATAATTTTAACAGATGACCTAAGTGATAAGAAATGTACAGAACCAAAGTGAGTGCTTACTTTTTTCTGTTACTGTCTCTTTTTTATTTTCTTTCTTTGCACCAACATTTTTACTTCTCCATTTTATTTAAATTAGGAATTTTGCCGGCAGATATATCACTACACCTAAACTGAGCAGTAAGTGATTGCTGCAGGTGGTGCCAGAGTCCTGGACCCTTGGTAGGGGAGATCAGACCTCTGGCGAGTTTGCTCTGTGGCTGCTCTCTGGACTGTGAGTCTGTCAGTTCCTGCTGTTGAAATTTGTGTCATCTCAATATGGGATTGAGACAATACTGAGATACACATGACGACCCAGGAACTCAAAATTCAGAAGCTCATCAGATTGAAAAGTTGCTTATGAAATAATTTTGTACTTTGAAGTGTCTAAATGTATGTGGGTACCAGAGAGTTAATGATAATGTTACCTATACAGGTTTGAAATACTTTATGTAGAATTAAAAAATTGAAAGATACCATGATTAGCTTTAATGCTATGGTCATTTTGGTAATAAAAAACTTGATGTTTCAAAGATTTCATTGCTCAAAACAGGGGTCAGATTTTTGAAAGCACACAGCATCCAGTGCTTAGTTATTTGAAGAGCTGGCCCATGATAGGTGCTAAAAATGTGATACTCTTGTCTTGAGTAACTTTGAAAACTAAACCTCTACCCATGAAATCACTTGTCAAGATGATTTTGCCTCCCATGGGACAAACGTTTGGTGTGAGTTAAATAATAAATAAATAAATGAGGAAAAACTTTCCTGAAGTTTTTTCAGCCAGGCTAGGGGGACTAGAGAATCCGCTCCAACTTATAGGGACGAAGTCTGCTTGTTTTCACCCAACCGTCTAGCACTTCACAGGCTTATTCCATGTTGCCTGGAGTCACTGGGAATTTTTCTAATAACTTAGATGTAGTCAGGTCCTTTCCATATATTTCTCAGTAGATAAAAATTATTAAGGTGACAGGACTGCACCACAAAAGTGGAACCTTTCTCATGCTATAGCTTGAAGATGATACCTATAAAAACGTTTGGGGAAAAGTGTGAAACTATGCTTATTTCATCAAAAAAAATCACTGTATATATAATGATAACTAAACCTACATCCACTCAAGAAATAATCTGAATTTAAATTAAATTCTATATATAGAACACTATAAATGATTAACTAACTTACAAAACTGCACAAGGTGTGGATAAGATTGCTATGTACCCTGTGTATAATATTCTTATTTCTAAAAGCAGAGAGTATTATTATTTATTTTTAATTAAAATTTCATTCTATTTTTTTGTTTGTTTTTTTCCTGACATAGAAGCTAATTAAAGCCACTCACATCTAGCTTGTGGCTTTGCTGCAAATTTATTTTTTTGAATAATATTTAGCTTAATAAATTTGAGATATTTTAAAGAAAATCCTGAGTTTGCTGTCATTTAGTATGATACTTGTAAAGACTCTCCTTGATTTTCCTTCTCCTTTTTTAATTAATGAAACTGCATTGAATATTGACTAGCAAATAAGATATACCACTTAAAACCAAAATCTTTCAGATGAAGTTCCTTAGATTATGTAAATTGTCCTAAGTCTGTAGATTTCAATAGAGCTCTGGCAATTTACACCAGCTAAGGAACATCCTCAAGATGACCAAAGTTTCAGTAGTTTACTTTAAACTTTAAAGTTTACTGTCTTGTAAATACATATGATAATTTTGAGCTTGAAGAGGACCGAAGAAATGTAACAAAGGCACCTAATTGTTCTGGAAATGGTTCGATTTCAGGTTAGTGATTTATTGTCAAAAACCTGTTCCTTTCATAAAGGTTATTGTTCAGGAATTGATATTCCTAGGCTGACTGGGATGCTTCATGAAACCTGTGATATTTGATGGTGACATTCATCCTGATTCCACTAAGAAATTGTTATAAACAGATTTCTAGTCCTTGATTTAACAAAGCAAGCAGTGTGAAAGAAAACATTAATTTATGATAAACATGTTTTCTTTTTTATTTCAGTATCTTCTTAGTAATAGTTTTTCTTCCCAGACCCACACATGCTCTTTCAGTCTAGACAATGCCTAGAACAAAACAAACAAAAAAAATCTTCAGATGTTTAAGGAAAGACATGAATGGTACTCTTTCACATATTGTCTTGAGGGGCAAGCGAATGGATACAGATATTAAAAAGTCCCTGTACCTTGGTTCTGGAAGCTCTAATGTAATCTACTTTATGAGCAGGAGTTCTCATTCACCCTCTGGTACAGTTGGCAGTTAGCTTTCCATACAACAAACTACGCACAGACAAGTTAATGTGTCATCTAGATGCTGAATCTTATTTTGCTCTCTGTGTGTCATACTCTGGAGAATCATATTGCAAGACCACATCAGTAAGTTTTGCTAGCCCAGTGAATCTGAATTACCCTGAATTACCTTAACTGTATTTTCCTAAGAAACAGGTAGTAGGAAGCAGAGCTCAAAATAAAGAAAATGCTTTTGTATTATCTCTTCAACATACAGTCAGTAGGTGATGGGGTATTTCAAAAAGAGCTTAATAGGTTTCCATAGTTTAATTTTAATTGTCCATCTAGCTCTATTGGAAATTATGGTGCTATTATTGTATGGCTTAGAATGCTTAGTTATTAGACAAAAGAGATTGGAAAAAATGAGTTGAATAGTTCTTAAAAACTAGTATCAATATTCTCAGTTTCTGAAGTCATTTCATTCTTCTTTCACATTTTTGACAACCTGTCATAGCATCAAGAAATGGAGCCAATGAGTATTCTGTTCAGAATGAATCATATTCTGGGAAATCATGTTTGTTCAGAGACCATAGCATCACATTTAGCAAGTCCAAACTCAACATTTAGCACCCATGGTATTTTCCAGTACCTTTCACTGAATCCCTTATATTTTGACAAACTATCTTTTAAACCAAGATCTGCGTACATATGAGATTTTCAAAGCCTTTCTTTGGGCTTTAGTTACTTATTCCAAGAGCTTAAAACCCCTGGGCACTGACTGAACAAATAGTCTTTAGTATTCTAATGATTTCTCACAGACTACAGAACACAGATAATGCTGAGTCCTACCACTTTCCTGAGTTCAGAGACACTTTATACTTTCATAACCTCATGGTGCCATAGCTCAGCAAAACCTGGGTATGTGATAATCCAGTACACACAGTATTCAGGGTAGCCTGAGCAATATAGAAATTGAGAAGAGCAAATAGGTAAGTACATGCATAAATATTAAAGTGCAATTTGACTCCTAAAAGTCCATGTAAGTAGCTTCAAGGGGTTCTATGTTTTTTGTGCCACAATGACTTCCAGATTTTTATGAAGCTGATGTAGATGGTATGCAAAGTGAAGTCCTGCTACCTTCAAGTCTTTTTACCTTGGATACTTCTAGAACATTGCATGACAACATCATGTGCACTTAAATATTTAGTAATAGATTCATCATCTATCTAAGTTGGTTTTTCTCATCAAAAGACAGTTGGATAATAAGGATAATGGTCACAAGTTTAATGACAAAATGTGAAATAAATTTGAGAAAAATGATTTTTGCAGGAAAATGCTGCCTTTGGAAAAGTGTAAATCTGCAGAGCAAAGCCAGGGTTCCAACTTTAATGGAAAATGAACGCCCGCTGATTCTTCCACAGCATTTCACAGAAAACACTAAACATACTGAAAGATCAGTTTAAGTGTGTTTTATTAAGTGACATATGGTATTAGGAAGATTATCAGCCTATTTTTAATTAACTTGAGAATATACTCTACGATTTTCAGAAAAAAAGGCATCTTGAATGAATAAAGCTTTATAATTATAACCCAGACTATAAGATGATTTATTAATCAAATGATGATGGTGTGATAAATTCCACTCTTGTGATTATTACTGTTAGATTGACACGAGTAAACAGGATTTAGCATTTTTTGTTTCTAGATGGAAATGTACAAACCCTTCTTACTTTTTTCCATATCAAGAAATAGGAATTTAGCTTTCTAGTGCAAGATGTGTCAAATCCAGTGTCAGAGTGTGACAGGTTAGATATGAATCTGTTGCCCTCCAGCTTGCTAGAAGAACTGTTCAGTGCACTGGGAATTTCACATTTAGAAGGGGGCGGTTTGGGCCTACTTGGACTTCATGGAAAAAGTCTTTAGTACTTTCTAATGGTATGTGGCCAGCCACAACAGGTGGAAAGGGAACCAATTTAATGATCATAAATTACAACTGAATTTGGAAGGATGAAGTTACAGTCTTTGCTTTCCTCTAATACGTAGCTGTTAAATAGCTGCTTGACCAAGAAACTTTCTGAATACCTTTCAGCTTGCCCACGAACTTCAAATGCAAAATTAAGCACCAAGATTTACCACTAGAGACACTGATTCCAAAGAATTGAATTGCCATAATCTATTTGTAGAGATGAAAGTCCATTCTCCAACAGACTCGCTTTGAGAGCATACTGTTGTTTTAGCTCTTTATGGTAACATCATAAAGAACTTATCTAAAATGTCTCTAATATCTCATCAAGCACAAACCTCAGCTTTTCTCTTAGTCCAAATTTAACATAGTTCAGCTAATGCCTTTTGCTTTTAGATGTCCCATTATTTACAGACTAATTACGGCAGTCATTAGGAGTAAACTTTACCAGGAACAATAGTTTGACTTGCAGGATCTATCCTAGTAGAGAATACAAAGAGTGTGCATCTGTCTGGACCTTCAGAAGCCTTCAGGATGTTGTTGTCTTTCATTAACTTCATGAGTCACAGTTGAAAGCTTTCTACACAGTATTTATCTGTAAGCTTTGCATCAAAGACAGCAGTTGCATGTAACTTTGCTTTCTGTATTTTAGTTAGCTATAATAAGTTTCTCAGGCATCTGCTAGCTTAATACAAAAGCTCTCCCTCTGACCTGGCTAATTGCTGCCAGTTTGGGGAGAAAAAAAAATAAAAAAAATAAAAGAGGTGCTGTGTTTTTAAAACACCTAGTTGTAACCAAGAAAATTTCTATTATTTGCCTAAATTAGATGTTGTGAAAGTAGTAGCTTAATTTTGTCCAGTTTTTCACATTTGAAAACTATAATAATGAACACTCATCTGTTTTAAATATGTTAAATATTAAGCAGCAGAAGAAATTCTTACAGCAACCAAAATTTTGTTACTTTCTGGCTTTTCCAAAATTCCAGGCATAAAGTATGTTATATGCTTATACTAATGTTGAAACGGATTTGAAGTTCCCTTCTTTTTTTCTCCTGCTATTTTCCACTTTCAATCTGTGAAGCTTTTTATATTGTTTGCAATGCAGCAACAACCCTTGAGATTAAACCAGTATTTCTGATATCCAGAAAGACAAGAGTAATTGACAGAGAATCTCTCTCAGGGTTCATTTGTTTTAGATTGTGCTATTCATACCCATCATTTTAATTACACCTGTTTGTTTCCAGAAAAGTTTTGCATCATTGGTTTCTTATTGTGAAATCGTTCTGATTTCACACTCCTTTTGTTTTCAGACTAAGAAAGCTGGAAGAACAACAGGCAAATTCTAGGGATAATATCTGAAAATCGAAGGAGATTATCCAGGCATCCTTTTTTTTTTTTTGGTCCTATCTTGCTTATTCTACTCCTCACACCATCAAGTTACTTAGTACAACTTTAGCTGAACTCATTGATTAGTGTTGGCTAATTAATATAAATATTTAATTAGTGTTTTTTCGTTATTCCACATATGAGAATGCACATTATGTGCTTTTCAAAATTTATAACCCCCCAGCCCCCCAAAAACACACACGAATTTGATTTAAAAAACACTCTTGCTTCTTTAAATGGACTGAACAATGTTGCCTTTAATTCTATGAATGTATGGTTTTAACACTGTCCTATTTAATAAAGCATTATGGCTGATACCCCATACTCCATGCTGTTGGTTATCTTTCCTTTTCAAGGAACTCTGGATCATTCTTATTGCTTCTGTCCTTAATATGAAAGCCTGCTTTACAATGAAGGGGAAGAAAAGGTTCATTTCACTGTTAAAAGGAAATTCAGATGTTGATCAACATAAAGCAATTCCCTGAAAGATTGTAATTCCATGTCTGAACGTGAAGTGACCTTGTTGGCTTTTGCAGCAGTGTTGGAGGACTTACCCACAGACGTGGAATACTTTGGTGCATGTGTGTTTGTCTTTTCAATCCAGACAGTTATTATGATCATACTATTTTTAACATTATTCAGCTAACCAAACGAGGATTTAGAAGACTGGCAAGTGTTTACACAGTGCTGCCCTATCCTATGGCTCACAGAATGATTTCACGTCTCCCTCATAGTACGTCTGACCAGCAATGGATCAGTTCACAAATATACGTTGAACAAAAAAAGCAGACATTTTATCTTATAGAAAGGAGAGGAACTTATTTTCTAAACCTGTTTCGAGTGACCAAGAAAATACTGTTACTGTTTTCTCGAAAGGTATTCCATCTCTTACATGGGAGGATAGATGCTGGGTTTGTGCCAAGCATAATAGCAATGGGAGAGAGTAAAAATTTCATGGGAATCCAATGGGAATCATGAAAATATATTCTGCGGGAATCTGGAGAAGCCCTGAACATTATACCCAACAGCACCGCTGGCTAGCCGAGTAACCAGTGATTCATATTATAGAAGGACATGGGTTGTGCACTGAAATATTTGTAATTGGGTTCAATATGAATCACTTACTGAGTTGCACAGCGACCACAGACTTGCAAATAATTGTGAGGGTTGGCAAGCAGTTTGGAGAGAAACAGAAACAATATGTTTGTTTGTTCATGGAGTTCAGCTTGAACATTCAGTAGTTCCTACAGCTGAAATCCTTGTGCTACAAATTTAGTATGTACAAGTGGAAGGTGAGCCGATTTGCAGTCATGCTTGAACTAATACAAATCACACTGTAGTTCTCACATTCATATCTGAGGTATGAAATGACTTCTAATTTAGAAATGGAATAATTTCTTCTGATTTTTTCCCCTTGCTGTGTATCGCTAGTGCTTTTTTTGTTTTTTGTTTTTTTGGTTGTTGTTTTTAAATGGATGGCACAATTACACTGCTAAGGAAGAGGTAATTCTTCAGTTTATTCAGCAAGTTCCATGCTACTATATTACCAGCACAGAAGAAACAATGCATTATTTGTGAGAGACATATCACTCCAGAGCTAATACTGGTCAGCTGACTTTTCAAATGAAATTTTGAACCTTGTACACTATGCAGATGCACTGAGTATTTGGGATTCACTTGCAACAATTTCCATAGAAATCACAACTTCCAGTACCTTCCTTCATGCAAGATCTGTCTCAAATACCTAGCATTTTTGAACTAATTCAGTCTGTAGTTCTCAGATCAGTCTGTGAAAGAAATATCATTTAAGGATAACATTTATATCTCACAATTTTTTGTAAACCTTCAATAATACTCCCTTCTGGGATTCTTTTAAGCCATTGAATAGTCTTCATTTCTCCCTCTTAACTTCACAACAAAATGTGTCTAAAGTTTTTAATTTATAGCTCACTAGTAATGAATTAAGTTGCTTTACAGTATTAAAAAAATATATTTATATTAGTCACAAAATTCCCTTTTATGTACAAAGGCAGTGCAGGGAACAGAGACATATTTCTTGTTTCTTAATTATATTCCTGATTTGCTTAATTAGAGGTTGAAATAGTGTATTTGCTACTTCTAGCCATTTTATCTTTTATACTTATGTGGCCTGAGGAGCCTCTGTTAACAACATTCTGTTCTCCATTTACTTACAGATTACAATCAGATCTCTTCTTACTGTTGTTAGGATAAACAGGTTTAGCTCCTTAAATCCTTCACTGTAATGCACATTTTCCAACCCTTTAATCAATCTCATGGTTCTGCTTTGAATCCTCTCCAATTTATCAATATCTTTCTAGACCTCCAAAAACTGGATAAAGCACTGGAATTGCAGTTGCATGATTGCCAAACACAAAGGTAATGTAGCCTCTCTACTTGATAGTCCCTTGTTTATATGTAGAAGGATTTCATTACCCCTTTTGGCCATAGATTTGTTGTGGGAGCTCATGTTCACCTCATTATCTACCATGACCTTTCCAGTTCTTGTCAGAGTCCTTGCCTCCCTGGCAAGCATTTCTTGCTTTACAGCTCATCATATTAAAGCAAGAGTTGTATACTTGTGCCCCCATCACCAGGCCATCTGGATTATCATGTATTTTTGCTCCATCTTCCTCATCACTTACCTCTTTTGCAGTCCTTTTGTCAGCTGCTAATTTTAGCAGCAAAGATATCTCAGGTTTTCCTCTGATAAAATGAATTAAACATCAGGGTATATAAATTAATCCCTTTAGGACCCACCAGAAGTGCACCTGTTGCATGATGAATCCCTGTTAACAATCAAATTTTGAAACATATCAGCCGGTTTTTAATCCTTTTAATATGTACCATGTTGACTTTGTATCAAATGACATAAATCTTGGAGCAGTGCAGGATATGAGCTATATAGGAAAGAGACTGTGCATGTATTGGTCTTTCTAATTTTTTTGCCACACATAGAGCATTTGTTAGTCTTTATCAATTAGTGGAAGAAGCACCTGGGAAAAATCATCCAAAGTCACACCATGTGTGGCAGACAGATTTCTTCTCCTAGTTCATTGTGGCTTAAAGATTTGTGATAGCAGTTTTACATGACCCGGGGTGAACCTCCATTAACTGATTTCCTGGAGGAGTAATTAAAAGGAAATGATTTGCTTTCCTGGTCTGTGCTTGGAGTTTACCTTAAGTCTCAAAGGTGAGATGAATAAAAGTGGAGGGAAAATAGGCATAGCTAAAAATAACACGAAATCACACATTTTCTTTAGTATTAGGTGTGTATATAGTTTTATGTGATGGAATTAGTCAGTGCTATAGCTAAACTCATTCAAACCCCATTGGAATACTTGCCAAAGAGCACAAAACAGTTTCTAAGCCTACTGTGTATCTCTCTTTCCTCATCTCCTGACTTTTAAACTTCACATGAAGAGTACCATTGTATCACAGTAAAATACTACCGTGACTTTAAAGATCACTTCTTTTTATGGCGCCTTCACTCAAACAGAACTTACTCTTGTTTCCAGGAGCAGTTCAATTACATTGCTGTTCTGCAGACTTTTTATTAGATTCTGGGAATTTGTCTTTGTTTGCTTTCATTTAACCAGTGCACTTCACTTGCTACATGTGCTTCTACGTAAGGAGAAGTGCACCATATCTGAGTATATGTGCATGCATGCGTCTGCTTTCCTTCTCCCATATCCCGAGTTCTGACTGTGGTCTATTATCTGGAAAGAAACTTTAGAAGCTGTATCATAGTTCAGGAAGCAGGAACTGGCTTTTGATAAAAGGCTTCCTTTTTCTCCTCCACAATACATCTGGGGCCTTTCACAGTTGATTACTGTAATGTTAGCTTAATACAGCATTGACATACAATTGAGAATTTTAACAAAATTTTAGCTCTGGAAAGAAAAATTGGCTAGCAGCAGGGATATTAATTAGCAAAAGGTGGCCTGCTTTGGTTAATCTCTGCTCAAAAGGTTCTCTAAGCTTGTCACTCTGTATCAATTTATTGGAAGCTTGTGTCTGGTCAAAAAGCCAGAAAATCAACCTGCCGGAAAGACACTTTGCTGCTGTAGACCAGTACTGCCTGAAACTCCAGACGGATCATATGGATTGAAGAGATCTTTCATATTTATTTTTGCACACAGACATAACAGTTTAGGAGGGAAAGTTCAAACTATTGATTTTAATTCTGTGTGAGCAAGAAAATTTTTCACTCAATAATGATACATACAGCCCCTTAGGTTAAAAGAAGCCTGGGGGAAGCATGATGTCTAGAAAAGAGAAAAAGACAACAAGAAAATGCATTATTTGTATTAAATTCTTACAACAGTTTTGTGTTTCTACTTTTTGTTGAAAAGCTAGAAGTATGTTTCTTTTTAGTTTAAACATATCCCCATCTCTTTGGCAAAATTGAGGAAAATGTTCCTATTACTGTAAAATAAATTTCTAGCAATAAAACGTTTCATATAAAGTGAAGCTAATCCAGAATTCCTGCAAACAATTTGTGATCAAGTTATCAGCCTTCTTGTTGCTGTCTTGAGACTGCCATTTAAATTCTTTCTCAAATATATGCAAATCTGTAGGGATTCCTGTGTATCCTGCTTATGCAGGATTAAAAACATCATATGCTAAATCATATGAATTAGTTCCCTGGGAGTAGGGAACTAATATGTTTTGTTTTTACCTGTAATTGGATATATAACCATACAGATGTTTTGGAACTTGGAAAAAAAATCATGCCTGAATTGATCACCAAATCACTTAAATATGTCCAGGTAAGCATTACTGTATAATGAGTAAAGAGTTAGCTCCTGTTAAAACTAATTTGAAATATATAAAATTAAAAATTAATAAAAGAAATGCTGGATTCAAATTAGAGTATAGTAAATTCAGGGTTAATATCACAAATTTTACTTAATGAACAGAACTGGACTGGAGAATAAGCCAAAGAAAATGGAAGAAGCTCTTTTGTTAGAAAATATACATTGCAGAATAACATTGAATTGGCAGAAGATATAAGAATAAGTTGTATCAACTTTGACTGTGTGCCTGCTTCAAAGGGACGACTCATATATAACATTAAGTGGGTGCTCAATTGCTTTGTTGAATCAGGTCAGAGTGTTCAGTCCATGAAAGATTAAGTCTTGCCTCATTAAAAGGGACATGTCTGTCATTAATTAGTAAAGGAGTCTGGATGTCAAGAGTAATAACATTTTTCTGCCGTGTTTGTCCCTTTTATATGGACAGAGGTAGTAGAGAGCTTGCTAATTCTTCTGAATTGCCAAAGTGCATTTAATAAATAATGATATTAATTTACCTCACATTGTTTATGTAGTATTTTTGAATAGTAATAGAATAGGGTAGAATAGGTTTGCTAGAAAGCCAGGCTTTCTATTTTAGAGGATGTATGCGTGCTTCCTTTTTAAAAAAAAAAAAAACTTTAAAAAGTTTTCCTTTTTTTATAAAGGAACATACAATGCAGACTTCTTTGTTTCTTCTGAGCCAGCTGTCGGCCAGAATTAGCCTGAAACTGTGGACTCACAAACACACCTTTAGGATTTAGGTCTCACTCACAGACCTTTAGGGTTCATGGCTAAGTAACAGGAGCAACCCCTAGCTCTGAGATTAATGACCTGAACCAGAGCTTCCAGTTCTTCTGGTCCACAAAGCTGGTTTGAGTTATCCTCCTTCCCGTGGATCCAGGGCTCTGAGCATCCTCAGGCTGGGAGCTTTGGATACAGAAGGAAAGGAGACCCAAGGCTGCTCGGGAACTTACGGTCCAAGGAGCCCTGGACCTCTGCTACGTGGCAGAGAGCCTGGAGAGATGGCTCGGGAGTCCTGGGATCTCCCTAACCCTAGGCTGGGAACAGTGCAGACTTCTGGGTGCTACCTGCCTGTAAACTGTTGTAAGGTCATGAAACTATTAGTGTTTTCCAGTATACATCTGCTTCATTTGAAAAATCCTGGCTAGTTTGGGATGAACAAGCAGCTATGTTTGGATTAAAAACAATGACAAAAAACAACCTGCCTCCCACCCATAAAAAACACTCTAAAATTTTGCTTTATATAGAAAAAAATTAGTGTTCCGTTTCATAAGAACTGGCATCTGCACATCTACATAGGATTTGGGATTTTACTCTCCAAATAGCATTTGACAACTGCCCCCACCCCGCAGCTGGAGCCATCATGTTTCTTGCATTGAGAGGATTGGAAGAGGAAACGTCACTGGAGATTTCAAAGCATGCATGTTGCCCTGGGGTGCCAAGATTGCCTGCAAGGACAAAAGTTTTATGCGATTCTACAGAGAGTAATTAGGAACTTACCTTATAAACTAAGTTTTTCTGTATCCATACTGGTGCTTTTTCTTTCACTAGAACAGAAAATTTTGATTTGGGGCAGTTAAGCTGAAAATGTCTTGCCCCAAGATTACAAACACCTGCATTTTATAATGTTTTTAACAATAAAAACTTCTTTTCAGTTGTCATGCAAATACAAATATAATATAAACGATTATATTGTATGTATATTTGCATGACAACTGAAAAGATCAGTTATTTCTGTGAACTATAATTACACATTTACAATATATACTGAGCAATTCGATATATCAGCAGGAGATTCACACTAATTACCATTTTTCCTCTCCACTTCCTTCCTTCCTTCCCCACCCCACACTCCCTGTATTAACCCTGCAAACTGAGTGAACAAACCAAACGAAGTCGGAAGCATTCTGCTTGCTTTCAGAGACATTAGTTTGGCAAGGTTAAATCCAAATGGCATGAAAGCACTGATGGCAGGTACCAAAGAACACGCACAGAACCCCCAAACCCTCATCTGAGGTCATACAGGAACGTGCATGGATGGAAATGGGCAGCCACGTGGGAAGAAATGCTGTGTATGGATACTAGAATGATGCTGGATTTGTATGTCCCTGTTTACTATGACTAATATGACGTAATTGCAAGGTGAGTTTGCTGATCACAAACGAGGTGGGCCAGTTTTTGTCTTCTCCTGTACCTCAGATTGTCATTTCAGAGTGTGAAGTCAAATTGCAAAGTGCTAAAATGTGATTTGGTAGCACTTTCAAACCTCTTTGCAGACATTTTATAAAACTTTAAGTGATGATGCAGATACGGAGTAATGGCAAAAGAACAATTTTATTCTGTTGAAGTGATATTTTCCAAGGTTTGGTATTCAGACTGACTTTGATAGCATTTTAACACCTTGCTCATTTCAAAGTCTATAAGCTTTTTTTCTTGAAATTTTATTTTCCTCTGCTGTTTGCAGTGTCTTTCCTGCAAAAGTGATTTCTGGAAAGCTACACAGATAAGCAAAGATTAATTTCTGAAAAACTGCTACATGTCTGTCCAGTGCCTTTTTGTTTGCTTTTTAAAATGAAAAAAAAAAAACCCAACTCATTGCAGATGAGAATGAATGGTTTCAAAAAATTCCAGGTCATAATGGCATTTCATATTTTTCTCTTATATGATTCTCTTTCAAAGACTATGGCTGAATTCTAGAACTGGTGGATATATTGACCATGCCATGAGAAATGAAACCAATTTGTGTGTGTGTGCCTGTGCTTGGCAATTTCAAGTACTGTTTGAAAACACTCTGTTTTTAGGTAGATGATTGTTCTTATGTCTGAGAAAAATGCCTCTATCAAGCTATGACTGCAAGATGCTATCTCTTAAATATGTTGGGGTTTTTTTGGTTCAAATACATGTAAAAATATTCAAGTTAAAAATTCTACACTGTGTTTTAGCTGTTCTTGCAGTATTACACTATGGCTGATCAAGCATATGGAAGTAGATTGTTGTTCTTTCCTATATTAAACTAAATGCTAAGTTAATTGGCAGGTCTTATTGGATGCACAGTTTCCATTCCTTTAAGAATTCCCATTCTGAAATCTTGCCTCTAACTTGTTTTCACCAGTTTGTAGAGCCATGTGAACTGGTTCTGATTTTACGTATTTGGGAGCAGAAGCAACAACGTGCTTCATTTACTTCAGATTCTGTTTCTCCTTTTGTAAGAATCGATAGAGAGCTATACCAGCTACAGAAGGAAAGAGTGAATATGTTAGGGAAAAGTGCAGTTAACTTGCTTGCTGGAAATCTCTGAGTCCAGCAAAGTGAAGTAAACATGTAACACACTGAGGGAGACTTTCGTGTCATAAAGTTTTAAACTTGTGAATCCTGTTTCCTGGTTTCTTTTGTAGCACAGTCTTCAAAGGATTGGTTTCATTTGATTGTCATTAATGTGCCTTATGCCAAGAAACTAATTACTCAAAGAACAGGAGGTAGTAAACACAAGAGGAAATTTCACAGAAGTCACACGAACTTTGAAAATACGAGCAGCACGATTCTGGTTAGGGTACCTGCGTACATAAAACTCCAAGTGTTTCTTATCTCAGACTTCAGTTCATGTCTCTGAGGCATAATTGATGGTTTATACTCAGTCTCTAAAGGATATTATTTCACATCTGTAGTTGGGAAAAAACAGAATTTAACTGAACTGCTAGTAATCTCTAGAGAAAGTGATGATTCTGTATTAGGTCAAGATTAGCAGAGAGGTATTCATTAAAGTCCCAGATGAGCAAAGCATTTAAGCCTACACTTAAGTGCATCCCCGTTCTGCAGAGCACTCAAACATTGTGGCATTTAGACATATGTCTCGAGTTAAAAGCTTAAGCACTTTGGTGAACGCGCAGTGCCTACTAAATCAACCGCTCTGTTGTCTGGAATGGTTTTCACCTCAAATATTTGTGAAAGGTAATGCCAATCTCTTTCTAGTTCATTATCCCACCATTGTATGAACTGTGAAATTACTAACGCAGTAACCCTTTACTCTCAAAAAGACCTTGTCTTTCTTCATCGTCTAAAAAAAAAAACAAAAAAAAAACAACAGTCCAGGCTTTAGGACCTTTGTTTTATTCTTCTCTTTCCCTAGAATGGAATTTGTATCTTATTTCTATCTGTCTTTCAGAGTTCCTGAACTTATCTGATACTGTAATGGAGTGAGCTGACTGTTTATACCCTGCAGAATGCAGGCTGTTCCCTCAAAATATCTAAATAAACCCCAGCTCAGCAACGATACCTTTCTGACCTGGTCTACAGATTATCCCTAGCCTAGATTCATATTAATGAAGCCCTATATTTTATCACAATTAGTTACTGACTGTCCAAGAAAGATTTGCCTGGATTACTCAGCTGCTTACAGAAGTGCAAAGTTGAGGCAAATGCAGTTAAATGAAAATGTAGAACTTTTAGGGGCCAGAGAATCAGGTCACAAGTCTTTTAAGGCCTCTGGGATGGACAAAAACATCAAACTATCATTTAAAATGAACTGAATGAAGAATTAAAGAATTACACTGATAACTCCCACAATATATTTTATTTAAATTAATTTTCTGCAAGCCACAGAATTTAGTACAGCTGATATAATTCATGGAAACAGCTTCATCATACTCCTGCTTCTTTTAAGTAATATATTATCAAGCCAATAGAATGTGGTACATTTGCAATTTGAGGTCTGTGAACTGTAAGGATTTATGTGACACAGAATTTTCTTCCAGCTATGTATCATTTTTCCTAAATTATCTTTCATCTACTTATATCTTTAACCTTCATGATCTTTTATAAGTTGTTTGTGGTCAAATTTTAAAGATTCTGGTCCATTAAAAGAAAATGCATATTGAGGTTCCGTGATTTCTCTGTGAAACTTTTATGTAGAAGATAAAGAGCATAGGAAGCTTAGTAACCTATTTAAGACAAAAATACATCTAGCTGAAGGGTTAGATGTGACCGAAGTAGTTGCACATGAAAGCTCTAATATGGATACTGTGGAATTCAATGTTAAGAAATGCAATGTTAGGGCAGGCTTTATACATTATGGGATAAATTCAATGGAGTGACGCCTTTAAGCAGTCTAAACTTGGCATAAGAACATTACTTTCAATAATCTATTTGTGAATAAAAGCATGCTTCAGAAAAGATCCATGCATCTTCCTTTACATAGTGTCCTGCTCTTCCTACCAGTATTCAATGGCTGTAATCTCCTCTTCCATGCCTGCCCATTCTACACTTACCAGCAGAAGGGCCCTCACAGATCTGGTGTAAGCTTAAACATGAGAGAATTACATTTTCTCAGATCAAGCTGATTACAGCTAAAACATTGCATTTACAGAATATGCACATCTGCATCATCTGAAAATAATCATCTCAAATTAATGAAACTTGCTGGAATTTAATTAAAGAAATCAAAATGCTTTTCTTGTGACCTATTCTAAATTACAGAGTTTCATCTCTAACTGTTTTAGAGAAACACACTTCCTGTGTTTTCACACATTGACCTCAAAATGGCTGTGGAACAATTTACTCTGAATTTAGAAAAACATTTAAGTAGACCTGAAAAGTATACTTGGGAAAGGAAGATGCTTTTTATTCTACTGCAGAAAAACCCCTCCTCCCTTCACAATTAACTTTGATATGATTAAAAAAAAAGTCCTTTTTTCAGTTATTTTGGCTTAGTCGTGAAACAAATCATCCACTACGTGCATATCTCTAATTCTTATCTCCACTCAGAGACTTGTTCATAGTAGTCTTTATGTGAGAAAAGGATTGGGATTTAGATTATTTTAATCTTCATTTGAAAGTAACACATTCCTGATCTGTTTCCACACTGTTTTTGCAGTTTCAAAGTTTCAGGAGAGATGGCAGTTAAAGTTTGCCATGAGTTTTCTACATTATGTTAAAGATTAAGAAATGAATTCTTCTTGTGTCTTGCTTGGTTATTCCACTCCTGGCTCTTTGTTTCTTTTGAGGGAGAATCATGGGCGAGAACCACTCAGACCTACACAGAATATTTCAGAAATACAACTTCTTTCTGGGTCATTTTATCTGTGTCATTTATTCATTATTCATTATTAATCATTGCATTTTATGCTCTGATTACTTAAATAAAATAGAGCTAGGACTAAATTCAACGCGATATATCCATCATTTCAGTGATTATTTCTGCTTTGTTCCCAGAGGAATAAAAATCTATTAGAGAGAAAAAACCTATCCTATCTGAGGTATAGTTTTATAAGATGCAATGATTCTTTAATTTAACCATCCTAACCAATTAAGTATATATCAAATCACACAATTAGCAATAAATCACTCAGGTTTAAGGCAAAGTATTAAAAATCGAAGACAACTCTAATTGTTTCATAACTACAGAGAGCTAATTATGCTGCTAAAACAATTACAATTAGGTACCAGTTCTAATATCTGTACCAGATGCTCCTTAACCTTACTTTCCTTTGGGTATGAAGCTGAATTAGATGAATACTTTAAATCCAGTGAACAGCATCTTGTCAAGATAGTGTTATCTGGAAACAAAATTTGTTTTGGAGAACAGCACTGTTTAAAATATGTGGGAAAACCATGACAAAGTCTATGAGAGGTAAGCTTAGTAAACAGGTCTATAACACCTAATCAAAACCAGATGTGATGGATGGCATCTTTTCCCTATTTGTTCCCTATTTATCTCATTTAATTGTATGTTTTGGTCTGTTGAAAGTCTGCGGGGCAGCAGACAGGAAGGAGGTCTGGACCATCCTGGAAAGTGACCAGATGCACCAAGCTCCGCCATGGAGGTGGACAGTCAAGGTGGGGAGACATGGCAAGCGAGAAGACAGCAGTGGCAGGAGAGCCTGGGGGGTTCCTCAAAGAGCATGGATCAAATCTGCCTCCAAAGCTCTGAGGAAAGGAAAAGGAAGAAGCATTACTGAGGTACACAAAGAATAGTTTGTTCCAGGAAGCCACTAAAATGTGGCTGAGAAATACTGAGACCAAGACTGGAGGACAGCACGTACCCTACCTGCAAAGATTTAGTGAAAGGGGCAGGGAGATTTGTTTAGAGAGAAAGATTTTTCTTTAAAAAATTCCATTTTGATTTGTCTCACCCAGCAAACCTATCTGTTGTCAGATATCCTATTTATTAACAGAAATTCTTTTTTCTGTTCTAATAAGAGATGTTTCACATGTGTTTAAACTAAAGAACAGATGAAAATAACATGAGAGTTTGAGCTGATGTGTGCTCCACTCACATTCTGTCAAACAATCTCAAATAAGCAACTTTGTGCAGGAAGAATAAGTAATAACATTGCTTGTATGTTATGGAGGATATTGCAATTATTATTTCTTAATCATTAAGAAGCCTGTAATGTCATCCATATTCATACTGCCTGACATAAAGGGAGTTACTGGACGGAAATCAATACTGGAAAGGGTTTTATTGAGATAAAGCTTTACTGAGCTTTATCTGAAAATGTTTGGCACTTATTCTGATAGTTTCTGACTTCTTTATACTCACCTTTATCCTTTCTGAAAATAAGAGCCGGAGATACCCTACAAAGTGATTTCCCAACACAGCACGATGTGATTCAGGCCCTAAACCACCTCCTCTTCCTATATATGCTTCTATAGGCCTCCTCACTGGCAGCCAAAGGCACTCGCAAATCTTTGTAAGTTCCTGGCAAACATCCAATTCATTTCTTGATTCAGGCTTCTAGCCAATATTCTCCTTGAGGTCAGCAAACAACAGAAAAAAATGAAAGGGTGGTGAAGAGTTTTATTTCTAATGAGACTATCATGAGTTGTGAATTTTAGAGTGCATTTATCACATTTTTTTCCATTTATTTCTTTTAATCGTACATTTAAGAAAACTGATTATTTTGTTTTTTATAACTCTCTCCTTGCAGTATTCTGCCAGCCATTTCTTACATCTCTGAACTTCCATCATTATTATTATCTTTTTTAAGAGTTAGGTATCGTGTGTAACCCTCAGAAAGAAAAAATGCTCCTGTGATGGAGAAACTAGCAAAGAGCTAGATTTTGTTCTTGGCTCTACCAGTGGCTTGTTTTATGGTACCAGACAAGTCACTTAGGATAAGATCCAACATAACACTTATACAGATAAACTACAATGCAGGTATATATTCTTAGGAGAGAAAACTAGAAAATTTCTCTTTAGCCTACTTAGGTACCTCAAATACTGTAAATACTTAAGGTAAAATTCAGTGTCAGACGTTGTTCACTGAGCATATCTAGGAGCGCTCCTGCCTCATTTTTTTGTGCTGAATATTGGGGTGCTTTTTTTTCTTCCTGAGACCATCTGGAATTACCAGACTAGATTCCTCATGCTTATATGCTTGTTTGAGCCTGTTTCAAAACACTCATTGATCATAGACATTTCAGCTTAAAGTAACAAGGTCCCACTTCTTACCTGCCCATTGAACTTCAGGTGAAAGCTCTCATTCAGGAAGGGAGGGACTTACCATGCTCATGCTGGAGTGCCAAATCCTGTGATTTTGGTTTAATGCTCAGAGCTTTTCTGTATTTTTTCTTTTTTTACCCAGTCCCACGTGTTTTTTCACCCAGTATCTTCATCTTTGAAATGGAGATAACTGGAAATGGAGATAATAATCTGATTAAAGTATGGAACTTGTTGACATTTTGCAAATACTTTTCTTCATTGGAAAATGATGTACTTTAGAAAATAAAATGTTTCTTAGAAACCTGTTGACTTTTTGAAAATATCTACTCTTCGTAATATTTTTATGACCATTTTCTTTCTTTATTTTTTTCAAATTGACAGGCTGTTATCCAGATAAGCCTCATTTTTTCATTTATATAGGACTTTTTTAAAATGAAAAACATGAGTGATAGTTTCAGTTGGTTTGAGGGTTTTCCTTTGTGTCTTTTTTTTGTTTGTTTTAAATCATACTCGGTGATTTTGAGATCCTTGAAACGGAAACAAGCTGACATCTGGAGATTTTTCACTATAGAAAAATCAGCCAATTCCAAATGTATCTTGTGCTGCTCTAGCATCAGCCATTTTCATTCTGACCTTCCTGAGTGTACCTCATGGCAATAATTTATATTAATTGGTTCTCTGAGATTTCTTCTGTCTAAGGTAAAGTAACCTATGCTTAGAAAATACTTTTATTCCCAATTACGTATTTGCTCATCCGTATACATTTTTGACTCAGTGTCAGCTGCTTTTTTAAATTTCTGAGCAGTATCTCACTGACACTGGCAAGCTAGCATGTTAATTTTGCTCTCTGATTCAAAACAGTAGAGCAAAGCAGTTATCTCCCTGCAGCCTGTCTTGAATATAGGCAGAAATCATGGCACAGAAAGGCTGCTGTAACTATGCAGAATCAGTTCAGTCTGATGGCTTGTGGACAGCACAAGCGCGTGAGTGAATTCAGAATACATGTAGACGGGGTGATGGGAACGACCGAAGGAGTATCACCGTAGCTGTCTTTTCTGAAAGAGGCACATTGATCTTTCTGTTGCCAGTTAGTTCGTGTACAGAATATCAATATATGAAACAATGAATAATTTTTCAGTGAATGAGGACCCCAAACCACAGAGGATTTAAAATAAAAGATTAACAGGTTATCTTTTGTTATACCAATTAGCAGGAGAGTAAGAGATAACCCACATATGAGCGGTTCATTGCTAAGTGACTAAAGTGACTGGAATTGTTAAGCTAAATATTTATGTGAGCAGAGAGATGCTGCTTTGCATTAGTTATGAAATTTAATTAAATTCAGATGAATACTAGCTTCATCTGGATTACCTTTATGAAGGATATTATAAGTCCCTAGAGAAAAGGACAGATTTATTTAAGATGGTCAAAAATGCTTGGTATATGGGTGCATATTTATTTCAGGATTAACATAACACATTCATAACTATCTACTTACTCTCGATGGTGAGAGGTGAGATTTCACAGTATAGATAAGAAAACCTAATGTTAACTGTCCCCCATTTGAGTAAGTCTTTTTTCACTCTGCAGCTAACTAGGCCATGTCGTCTCAGTCTTGTATCAGCTGGCTACATAATGATCTAATGTAGACAGTTAAGCTGGAAGAAAAGTATTCATTTTTCCCAGTTTTATACAACCAATGATATATGGCTGGGTCCATTAAAGACTGGAATAGGTGCAAAAGATGCAGATGGAGTGGCTGTTGCAGAATATCCTTTACATTGCCAGAGCTGTCCTGGGGAATGCGAAGCTTTGTTCTGCTTATGGTGTAGGGATTCTGAAATTATTTGCTTTCACTTCTGGTTCTTTAATAAAACATTACATTTTACTTCATTAAGAATGAGTGACTACACTGACAGCTTTTACAAGTAAATAAAAGGCTCACACATTGGTTTGACGATACAGCAAATCTAGCTATAGGGCTCGCTGCACTGGATGAAAACCATTACAGGCGCAAGGCATAGAGTGCTGTTCCAGTATAAACTTATTTTGTTTGTTCAAATCTGTTCAAATAATTTTGACAGGTTAACTGTATACCAGAAGGATTTGTGCTGGATCAAGTATTGTTTGACCAGGCCACTATATGCCAGGTAGTGTGTTGCCTGTTCTCGCACAGCCAGCAAAAAACCAGCATAAACTCCATTGTTTGTGTGTTCTGTCTGATTTAACAGACTTCTGATTTTGTGCTTTATTGTCTGATGCAAATCAAATTTGTGCTATAGGGAGATCCCACTTCGTTGGTTACGTCTACATTACCGAGCAGTATAGCTCCACAGAAGTGGAGCAAAACAGTTGGGGCTAAGGAGTTGATGTCTACACTATACTCGTTTCAGGGGTTTTACTCCAGAATCTTCTCGTCCTCCTTACCAGGATACCTATTAGTGGTGCCTGTTATACTGGACAGTATTATGTGGACTCCTGGAAGTCTTCCAGTTTATTTTCACCCAAAAGAAATCCAGTTTGTACACCACAAGTCTTCTTCATGATGTGAACCCTGGATTCAAGGACCTGAAGCTCTAAGAAAAACAAGTTCTAAGCTATGAGCTCTAAGCTTTCAAGAGACTCTAGATGAGCAATACTGACTTTTCCTGAGGCAGACTTTAATTCAATATGAATACTGCTATTTGTTAGCATACAATTTACATGTAGACAAGCTTTTATATACTCTTCAAACACACAAAGAAACATTTACATCAGTTGCACTTATGACTATCTGGAGGATCTCCACAGACTTTAAAAAAGTTATTGCAGACTTACATTTGAGTAATTGATAACAGATTTTAGCCATTTATTCTCTGCCTCGAGGAGCCAGTAATCTAATTCACACAAAAGTGATAGATGAGGGAAACAAGGAAAGAGAGAAGATGAGGAAGCCTTCGCTATTTGATCTCCTTATATGATACGTGTTTTATGGAAGCATTTGAAAAAGGGATTTTAGCAGACGAAGTAGAAAACTGTTCCAAAAAGTAAATGGATATGTCCATTTGTACAAAATGATATAATTAGGTTCAATATATTGGACTCAGACTTTGGCTACTCCTTATTTCATCACTTTCAAAGATGAGAGGAAATGTAAGGGAAGCAAGGTTTGAAGAGAGGAAGTTTCTTTTCCAGATTTTGTTTGAACAGGCAGACAAGCTTGTAGGCATGTCATATACCAAAGTTAATTTTTAAGTTGCTGTAGTAGTTTGGCTACTAGCTTTACACATGGTCCCAAACATCAGTATTTTGGCTTAAGCAGTGAATGAACGAGTTATCTTCCTTGCAAGATAAAACTGGCTCTGACACCCTGACTCCAAACAGAAATGTGTTGTGTTCGAAGAACAACTTTAAATAAGCAGGTTCAGCAAAGAGGTGTGAAAGGAGTGTGTGAATGTGTCTACGTGGGAAGAACATTCTTCCCTTGCTCATAAAATACATCTACTCCTGAGCTGCTGGATGTCCTTTATATTCAATGGTGGAGAAGAGACATCTGTACTGTGCAGTTCATTTCATCCTATTGTAAAGAGCTGAAACCAGTCAGTGGCATTTTGCCCTAGGATTGTGTACCTCTCTTTCTCATCTAGAAAGGACCCTGGATATTTAGATCAGAATTTGAATATCTACAGTGTGTACAGGCATCCAAAGTTAGATGTAATAATCCCTCTTTGATAATCCCATTCAGTGTTTTTAGCATCTGATGTGGGAACAAGATTTTGTTACCTCTATCCAAAGTTTCATAAATGTTCAGACAGGACAGGACAAACAGTGCATCTCCTAACCTATGACTTCATTTCTCACTTTTCCTGATATAGAGTGCTCTCAATCGGCTGTAATGTAACAAGGCTATATACTCAAGTTAAAACTCCAGTGTCTACAGTAGTTTCAGGTGTATAACACCTAGATCTGTTTTGCCCTTTCCTTTGTTATGACAGTCATTGGATATACTCATCTTTTCCAGGTGAATGAACTCTTAAAAATTTTTTATGTGTATCAGACAAATGGGACAAGCAAAAAGAAATAACTGACCCCAGAGTTGAACTGAAGGTCTGACAATGCTGCTGCAGTTTTCAGTTCATCAGAACACGGTAAAATTAGGTGAATGAGTGCTCCATACTGATAATCCAGCAAGAAAATCACACCTAGTATCTGTCAGTAGGCATTGAGCTGTTGTCCGTGAGACGTGCTGGTCATGGGAAGAAGTTGAGATGACTGAAAAAATGTGAAGGAAAAGTTATCTTTCTTCCCTTTTATTAATGAATGGGATATAGTCTGTGCTTGGTGGCTGTCTGATACTTTCCAACTCTCCTGGAGGCATAGGAAAAGATAACACTATTTCATTATCAGTCTACCTAGGATTAAATGGTGACTCACTGAACCTTGCTCCATAAAACTCCCTCTATTGGCATACCCCCTTTCCCACTTCTGTGCTAGCTTAGCTGTGCTAGCAGTCCCTGTCGGTGTCCCAACTCTCCCTTAATAGTTCAAATCTTTTCTTCTCACTTCAGGAAAGAAAAGAGCTTCTTCAGGCCTGCTTTTGAATGCATGCTCAGTCCACCTTGTCTGTGAGCTCAGGAAGCAGCTGAGCCATTTCTTCTGGCAAGCAGTGCAAGCTTTCTGAGAACAAGTCCTGCAGCTCCCAACTTCTGCTAATAGAGAGCATTGAACTGTTCATGTGGGCAGGCAGGCAGGATCCAGCTTTTACTGTACGTAATGGAAAAATGAATAAAAGATAGAAATGCAGTAAAAAAGGTAGGAAAAAAGCCAAAGGATACAGATTATAATAATGTAGAGGCTAAATTAAATATAAAAGTTTTACAAGAGCAATAGCTGCCCCTCCGCCCCTTTAAGAATTGAAGGCATAGAGTTTCAGCATGAATTCTTTTCACATTGGAGTTTAAGATTACAGTATAAACCATCCCCTCATAAAATATATGCTTGGTAGACCTATGCTGGAATACTTCTGGAGAATAGGTAATGGGGGGAGAGTCTGTACAAAAACATGAACAGGGCACTTAGAACTTGCCCTGGAACTCACTAGAAGTAAGTTGTCACAATTACATATTTTTCTATGCAGATAACTAATCTTAATTCAGAATCTAAATGGATGGAGCACAAATTTATTTTATATCCAAAATTATAAAATGGAATAGGAAGATAGAAACTGTTTCATGTCCAATTTACATCATGGATGATGACATGGAAGCTCATTTTTTTGAGTTTGATTTCATTAGACTGCCTGATGGAATAAGTGTATCATAATCTGCTCTTGATAAACCAGAATAATTTTTTTTATTTTTGCTAAAACTATTAATAAAAACATCACCCCATTAAGAAATTGCACAGGGACTGCCTGTTTATACAAGGATTTATAGTGACAGGCAGACAGCTTTGACGTCAGAATACTCTTCTGTTGACTTTAACTTTCTGAGAAACATATGGGGTAACCTTCCTGTGTATCTACAACATTTATTTGTAATAAGGATGGGTCCCATTACTTTGTACAGTTATTCCAGCTGTCCTTGCATGACAACATCAGGTGGAAAACACAAGCCATGACCTTCTCTAGTGGGTTCTGCTATCATCTGCTTGGAATATCTAGTTAGTATCAACTTAAGCAGAGTATATACTGCTTAGAAAGAACAATATGGAAGTCAGATGCTGAGTATCTGAAGGGGAAAGAAAGGAGCTGTTAAATTTGGATCATTCTTAGGATTGCCTTAGCAGGCCTAGAGTACATCTTCATTTTTGGTTCTGGACTTCTTGGGTGGCAAAGGACAAGTTGGGATGTCCACTATGTATTAACAGAAAACTGTTATTGTCTTCTCTAGGCATAAGATCAAGTATTATTTATGTATTGGAGAAATTATTTATTTATTTACATATTGTTTATGTACTGGAGACAAGAGAGAAAGTCTGGAGAAAGGAGGACTTTCCCTTGGTCAGGGAGGATCAGGTTAGAGATCATTTCGGCAAACTTGACACCCACAAATCCATGGGCCCCGATGGGATGCACCCATGAGTGCTGAGGGAGCTGGCAGATGTTATTGCTAGGCCATTCTCCATCATCTTTGAAAGGCCATGGAGAACAGCAGAGGTGCCTGAGGACTGGAAAAAAGTCAGCGTCACTCCATTCTTCAAAAACGGCAAGAAGGAGGACCCAGGAAACTACAGGCCAGTCAGCCTCACCTCCATCCCTGGAAAGGTGATGGAACAGCTCATCCTGGATGTCATCTCTAAGCATGTGGAGGAAAAGAAGGTGATCAGGAGTAGTCAGCATGGATTCATCAAGGGGAAATCATGCTTAACCAATCTGATACTCAGGTAAGCTCAGGAAGTGTGGGTCAGATGACTGGACAGTGAGGTGGATTGAGAACTAGCTGAATGGCAGAGCTCAGAGGGTTGTGATCAACAGCTCAGAGTCTACTTGGAGGCCTGCAGCTAGTGGTGTTCCCCAGGGGTCAGTACTGGGTCCAGTCTTGTTCAGCTTATTCACCACTGACCTGGATGAAGGGACAGAGTGCACCCTCAGCAAGTTTGCTGATGATACAAAACTGGGAGGAGTGGCTGGTACATGAGAAGGCTGTGCTGCCATTCAGAGGGACCTGGACAGGCTGGAGAGCTGGGTGGAGAGGAAACTCATGAAGTTCAGCAAAGTCAAATGCAGGGTCCTGCACCTAGGGAGGAATAACCCCATGCTGGAAAGCAGCTCTGCAGAGAAGGACCTGTGGGTCCTGGTGGGCAACAAGTTAACCATGAGCCAGCGATGTGCTCTTGTGGCCAAGAGCACCAATGATATCCTGGAGTGCATTAGGAAGAGTGTTGCCAGCAGGTCGAGGCAGGTCGAGGGAGGTGATCCTCCCCCTCCACTCAGCACTGGTGAGGCCTCATCTGGAGTGCTGTGTTCAATTCTGGGCTCCCCAGTACAAAAGAGACATGGAGCTACTGGAGAGAGTCCACTGGAGGGCTACAAAGATGATTAGGGGACTGAAGGATCTCTCTTATGAGGAAAGGCTGAGAGAGCTGGGACTGTTTAGCCTGGAGAAGAGAAGACTGAGAGGGGATCTTATCAATGTACACAGATATCTTAAGGGAGGGTGTCAAGAGAGTGGGGCCAGACTCTTTTCAGTGGTGTCCAGTGACAGGACAAGAGGCAATGGGCACAGACTGAAACACAGGAAGTTCCATTTAAATATGAGAAAAAACTTCTTTACTGTGAGGATGACAGAGCACCGGAACAGGTTGCCAGAGAGGTTGTGGAGTCTCCTTCTCTGGAGATATTCAAAACCCACCTGGATGCGATCCTATGCAACATGCTTTAGGTGACCCTGCTTGAGCAGGGAGGTTGGACCAGATATCTCCAGAGGTGCCTTCCAACCTCAACCACTCTGTGACTCTGTGACTATTTCTATGGCAGATTATTAAAAAATATAACAGTCCAAATGGTATCTTTCACCTATGTATGAGGAAGAGCAGGAGGATCTGGAAAACAGGATGAGTTAACAATAATTCTGTAGTTTGTGTTGCGAGTATTCAAATCATGTGGCACTGGTATCATCAAACCTGTGAAACTCTCATTCACCATTTTTGCTCTACATTACAAACCAATCAAAATGATCATCTGTCCTAAGGATTCACAACAGTTTGAAAACATCACAGAATATTAATGTAAAATTAGCAGTTATGTTCTTAAAATGCCTTCTGTTCTGTGATTCTTCATGCTATGACCTTTTGTGGTTACTGTTGCTACAGTGCCAAAAGTATTCACCGAATATTCACTCTAGACATCAGATTGGCAGACCGTTAAATCTTTTTTCTGATCTATAGTTGCTCTCACTAGCCTATCAATTTCCTCACAAACTTTCTCTTGGAAAATTTAATTTGTCTTTTCAAAAAGAAAAAAATAGTAGGAAAACATCTGTGTGCTTGCACTGAATTTTTTCTTTCATGGGATAGGAGAGAGATGGCCATTCAAATTTCAGCTTTATGGTTAGATTTTGCATGCCAATTTCACTTGCAAAATAGCCATTGCAGTTTTTACCTCTGTAGCTTAATAGGGATTTATATTGCTCTTCAAAGTTATGGTCAGTTATAGATCCATTAAGAAAGAAAAGAGAGTATAATCTACCTGCCCATTTGTTCTTGTTTCCTACTCCTTTGCTGAACTTCTATAAATTCACATGCTGGAAGCTCAAAGGGACTCTGTGTTCAGTACCTCAGCTTCTCCCCGACTCCTGAAAGCCACAAGTAAGACACAGATAATTGGTTTCCCACCTAAGTCAAAGATGTGCTTCCACCTAGTTTGGAAGTGAGACTGAATGTTCAGGCTGAATTTCATCTGCTAGGGCAACCAGGGGCATGACGAGAAGAGAGCAGAAATGGAGAATAAAGTTTATTGTTTTGCAAATAGTCTATTAAATGGCTATGAATCTGGTAATAGAGACTTTCAACAGATAGTGACTCCTGTAACAAGAGGGAAATTGCAATAGTGTTTAATATCTTGCCCTTAAGACCCGTGCCATGCTG
Source organism: Dromaius novaehollandiae (assembly GCF_036370855.1). Classification (NCBI taxonomy): domain Eukaryota; kingdom Metazoa; phylum Chordata; class Aves; order Casuariiformes; family Dromaiidae; genus Dromaius; species Dromaius novaehollandiae. The sequence continues at coordinate 42,475,594 of NC_088098.1, forward strand.
CACTGCATGAGCATGCCCTTGTCACATTAACTTTTCTAGAGAAACTGCACTGTCTCCTGCCAGAATATCTTCCACATAAAATCAACAGCAATTTCCTTTTGAACTCATGAATTAGCTCATATGAATTAGTCCCATAACTCCGTTCAAGATAGGATTTTGTTTCCATATGCAAATCCTATCAGAGCTTTCCCAAAGCTGTGGGTATTGAGATCTGAGTTTTTCATTTTGTCCCAAATTCATTTAAAAGTCTATTGAAAAGTACTTTCTGACATTCAGTGATTAGGGGTTGAGTGGCAAGGTGGTCAGTACTCTGGCTCTGATCCACCAAAGCACTTAAGCTTGTGTGTAACTTTAAGCACGAGTAGTACCTTTGAAGTTTCAAAGACTAGTGATGTGAATGAAATTAAACATGCATTTAGGTGATCTGCTGGGTCACATGCATAATGCTCAATATCTTGCAGGGTCAAGGTCTATGCAACATATGTCTGTGTATATATAAATATATGTTTTTATACATACATACATATGCATATATATGTGTGTGTATATATATTCACAGACATACACACATACATATATAATGCATTTAAAAAGTCAGTACCGTAATTTGATTTAACTTTACTGGTAAGACATTCTCAGCATAATTCTACTGAGTACAAAAATTACTGCTATGTATACCCTAGTGTAGGTAAATTTATAATAAGGTCCAGAAATTGCTGAAATAGTCTGCTAGCAATCGTTCACTTCTCACGCAATAACTCTAGCTGAATCTTAAAAAAATGAATACTGTATTTGAGAACCTGAATTCAATAAATTTCCCATGTCTGCATATAGGAAATGAAGTGAAATAACATTTCTATCAAATCAAGACAATGTGTTGTATAAAGCAAACCTGAAAAACAAGTCAAACCTACTTGCTTGTTGCAAGGAAATGTACACAGTACTAGTATCACACCAGGCTGGAATTTACATTTTGACATTGTCACTTATGTTGAGGCTTTGCAAGAACATCAAACACTACATTGCAATATTTATTTAAAATTTTTTTTAACTGTGTATGTTTGCCAGCTCCCGCAAGGCCATCTTGACAGCATAGATGCAATATGATTCAGCTTTTATAGTGTCACTTATGCCATTCACTGTTCTTCGCTTACATGCTTTACTTATTAAATATGTATGATTATAAAAATGATTAAGGAAAACAAAGAAATTTTCACTTTTCAAGGAGTTCAATATCTGATTTTATATAACTAAAATTAAATCTCAGTTTCCAAAAGTCTTCTGTTTGCCAAATTATTTTTCTTGTTGTTGTTTTGTTGCAATTAATTCAATATCCATACTGTTTTATATTTTAAACAATCCAAGCATTCTTTTTAATCAAATATAAATACATCTCACATTTGACAGTGACGTGAGTTCTGTCCCTGGGAATATCTATTCCTATATCAAACATTTCCAGAGCAAATAGAAGATGTGGATTTTATCTAAGATTTATATGATTTTCAGCTAGCTGAATTATTTGTTGTCATATTATCCAACAGATTTAATCTTCTGTGTTCTTTCTGAATCATTCATGACCCAATCATAATTTCTATAAGCATAACATAATCTTCATCTACTAGTTTGTCCAAATAAGTGTAAGCCTATGTATTCTTGGACTGCTTTTCCAAAACTTTTGTCAAATTACTGACTCAGGAAAACCGGGATACTGTTAGCCCATTCAGCTAGGGTTTTGACATACAGATTCAAGTCCCTGTTCCCAGTCTGGTAGATAAGATATTTGAGGTCTTTCTCTCCTATATGACTTGTGTAGCTCCTGCATGGGTTGGATCTCCTGGACTGACCTTGAATGTGACTCATTGCCTTGTTTTGCTCACTGCTCACTGGACTGTCGGTAGGACTCGTTGTGGTCACCACCTGGCTGTGGGACTGCACCCTGGTCGGGGTGGTCACTGCTAGGCCGCTTTGTGGCCACCTGCAGCTTGCCTTCCCCGGCCCTGCTGCCCCCTGACAATTGCACCCTGAAGGCAACTGCATCTTAGCTTTTTCAGAAGGCAGAAAGACCAAAGGTAGTGAAGAAGAGGAATGTCTTATCTGCCTAGTCACTGGACTGACTACTTTTATTCTGTCCTTCGATACCTTTGCACTTTGGAATAATAAGTCTTAATGTGTAATGGTGAGTAATTCACCCTCTTGGAACTGCAGGTAATTCTAGCCCCCGCAGTAAGAAACTGGGCTTTGCATTTCGTTGTTTCACACCAGGTAAACAAGTACACAAGATATTGGACCAGGGTCTGGAATTCAGAAGTTCCCTTTCTCCTGTGAATAACCTGCTGTGAACTTAGAAATTCATATCGATTTATGCAGTGATTATATGGGTGGCTATATAGGTGGGTATAGAGCAGATGGAGCCAGCCTTGTCTCAGAGGTTCACAGTAAAATGACAAGAGGTCTCAAGCTGCAGGAAGGGAAATTCTAATTAGATATAAAGAAAAATCCTTCAAATTAGCGTAAACAAGCATTAAAACAGATTGCTTAGAGAGGTTACCTGATCTTCATCCTTGAACACAATCAAAACTTGACTGGGCAAGGCCCTGAACAAACCTAATATAACTTTGAAGTGGGCTCTGCTTTGAGTGTGGATTTGGACAGGATGACCTCCAGTGGTCTCCTGCAATCTGAACTGTACTAGAATCTAAGATTCTGTATTCTCTCTTTCATTCTTTTATCCCTCCCAGTGAATCCAGAATTATTTCCTGAAGGACATAATACAAATCACCATCTTCAACTTTTTAGCTAGAGAAAACTGAAGGAGAATACAGAGATAATAATCAATGTTACATAATCTTTTGGAGTAGGGCTGACATTCAAATGAATCTGTACGTGCTGAGAAAGTCAAGAGCAGCAGTTTGCGCTCCCTTTTCCTGGTACAGAACTGTCTTTCTGTGTACCTGCTGAACCAGGAGTAGTATATAGTCTATTTCCAATTGATCCCTGATAGCTCAGAAATATGCGCTGGGAGAAACAGATCACAATAGTAAAGTCTACATCTCAAATTGCCATGATATTCTTGCCAGATGTATAGAAAAATCTCTCCCGGAGAATGCTAAAATCTGAGGTTTGAAGAAATTGAAAACATAAGTGCTAAAGGACAGAGATGAACATCCTACAGTTAATGAGTCATTTTTCCTAATTAAATCTGCTAATTTTACTATAGTTTTAGTAACTTATGCATGCATCATGGGGAATTTGGGTGGAGTGGCCACAAGGCCAGAACTCTCTGGCATATAATCTAAAATTTATTTACTAAATGGGATGGGTATAGTGGGTAGATAGTGACTTTTACCCTAGGATTTCTGTTCAATAACATGCACACTCTGCACACTGATCAAGGTTCTTCCAGTGCAGTTAAAACCTGAGGCACTGTGGATTGAGAGGAACAGGACATTCAACTCAACCGCGGGATGCGTTGGGCCCTGTCTGGCAGCCAGCCCCAAAGTGCAGCGGATCCACCTCAGCCTCAGCCTTCTGTACCATGTCTAATGTTTATCTGTATATGTATTTCCCTTCCCGGATGTACTACTGTTTAACTATTTTTTTGCTTTCTGAGTTATATTGTAAGCACAAGCTGCCAGTGGCTTCAGTGGTTATGTAGCCCAGTGGCCAATCTCAGACTTTTCCCATATTTAAGGCCAATTAGTTTTTGTCACTGGGTTCCCTTTGGTCTCCTGCCCCAAACGTCCTACAAATCTGTGAAGTTAGTAACAGTTGCATAACTTTGTCTATTGCTTCTTTGTTTTCCTGCTCATATTGTATTAATCTGGTCAGTTAGAGGTGGGCATATGTAGTCAAAGCTTCTTTTATCTGAGTGGTACTTTGGGCTTCATCCCATCAAGACTGATTCTGTAGTCATCATGCAAGCAAATCTTTAACTGAAAACAAAGAGTGACTCATGCATTATACATTACAAGTCTTTATTTTGGGTTAGGGATCAGGAAAAAATATATCTGTTTTTTAATACCACTGACTGTCTGGGACTTTATAACACTTACAGAGAACTATTAACAGAGTCATAATTCCTGGAGATAGAAATCGAAAAAAATAAACCCCAGACCTACTAGTATGCAGATACAGCAATGGATGGTTTGGCTGTGGTTTGTTATCCTTTAAGTGAGCAGTAGCCAAAACGAACTCTAGTCCTGTCCCAAGCTGCAGCTGTCTTTTTGTTTTTGCTTCTCTCAAGAGCTTGTTAGACTCTAAGCCAAAAACAGGCAGTTTTCTTCCAGGGACTATCCCAGACTCAAGCTTACCTGTGGATTAACACATAGCCTTTTTTCACTTTTCCGCCCTTTGATTTGGAATCCCATTAATTCAGACCTTACCTTTCTTTTTCTGTGTGCAATGCACTGAAGATTGCCTCTACCAGGTCTTCAACCCATATATAACACGGCTTTCTAATCACTGGAGTTTTAACTTGTTCAGGAGAACAAGTTTTTTATCTACTGCAGAACTTCCTAGAATAGCTGTGTCTGTGATTTCCAGACTGGGGGGATTATAGCCTTGCTCACTTTCTTTGAGCAAGAAAATCTGAAAGGGATAGGTGAGGAATGGACCTATGATGTACTTCCTCCTGCACATCAGCCTGTGGAGATCATGGCAGCACAGGAATGATAACTCTGCATACCTTCTCCACTAAATAGAGAGCATCTATTGAAGTGAATGTTGACACCATATCTCTTGAAGGCTGGTTCTGTAGATAGTTAGCCTTCCTGCTAAAAGAAGTACATAATTGGACCTTTTCTTTCCCCGTTAGAAATTGCCTCATTTAGCTTCCAGCCTTTTGATATTTTTTGATTACTTCTTTCATTAAAGAGTTGGTTTCTTCATCGCTTCATGCACACACTTGTTCTTCACAGGCACAAACCTAATCCAAAATTAAAATCTGCACTTCTGTCTATAAAATAACTCTGAAGCATGAACTAGAGAGCAAATACTAACATGTACTTCCCTACATGCACTCATATTGCCACCCTGAGTATTCAGCTAGGGACTTTCCTATCTCTTCATTCCTTTCTGCATGTGATGCAGCTTCTAAGCAGGAGCCCACGGCAGCTTCTCTCACTAGGCAGCCAGTGACCTCAAGTCTGAAGGCATATGTGGGACATATGGCAGCAAAGCAGATGGAGGCACACATAGGCCTTCTCATCTTTTTTCAGAGCTCACTGAGGCCAACTTCTGAACTTGGATTGGACATGTTGTAAATTTAGGTCTGAGGTCACAGCTAAGAGGCTGTACCTCTTAGAAGTGTGCCTTTGCTTCTGGAGCACTGTGGCTCTGTATCGCTGGGACTTACAGGACTAGAAGTAAGAGCTAGCACCAGTTTCCATTTAATCACTAGTCCACCCTAAATCTCAGTAGCTCATGAAATTAAGAGGCGTCAGTATGAGCACCATCATGTCCAGCCATCATGGCTCATAACTCACGACCATATTCAGATAGGCAATCTGAGGGCTGCTTTCGGCAAGAGGCAACAGCAAGGCCAGAACTCACACCTCTGTGTGTAGCATATCCTTCCAAGAAAAGTTTTCGAAACTGTGGTGTACTTACCAGCGCTGATACATGAATCATTTCAAAATGATATGCTGCCGTGGCTGTAGCTTTACCTGCGTGAAAGCTCTTTTCTGAATTGAGCACTTCTAAATATGTCATTACTGACCATTACTGCTGTTTATTGCTGATGCTTCTGGAAGGTACCTACCTATACAGAGGTGTTTCTGTGAGTAACAGGGTAAGTTTTTTCCTGAAAGCAGTTACTACTAATTAACTAATTGGCTCAGTTATAAAGCCCATGTTTGCTGATATGTGCAACAGTGCTTCCAAATCCCTAGCTTAATTTGTTTTGCATCCCTGCACAGAGAGGGGCCCAGCCAATGAGCCTAGATGTGCACATCTGGTTCAAGATTGAGGAAAAATGGAGTTGTGGAGGTAGAGTCTCTGTAGTGTGGAAGTGTGATCTGGGTGTCAGGTTCACTGTTTTTTTTAAACAAATGCTTTCAAAATATTTAGGCTTCCCCTTCAGAAAAGAAGTCCATCACAACATAAGAACTCAAGGTAACAAATTCTTCTGTGTGTCTAAGAAAGAGGGGAAAAAGTACATTGTTTTTAGATCCCTGCTTCCAAGGAAGTATTACAACAGGACAAAGAACTTTGGCTGTAAATAAAGCAGTTCAATGCCTATTAGAAAACTTAGGTAGTGAAAGATTTCAGTGTCTGTGGTGTTAATAAAAGAAGTTGCTGCTCTCTTTTTGGATTGTGCAATAGTACAATAGCTGGAAAATGCCTCTTGTCAGACCACTGCTGTGGTTCAGAGGGCCGTGCCCATCATTTTGGTCAGAATGGCAGAAACTTAATGTCTTCCATGACTTTCAGGGTGATTCTGGGAAGAGTATTTTACAATATAAATTTGTTGAGTTGCAAATAGGATCAGGTAATTCTTTTTTCTTAACCTAGAATTTTGTTTTCTAGGGTTTTTTTACTCAGCTTTACCTAGGCCATTGAAACATTTTGGAAACTTCTATTGACATAGAAAAAAAGTAGCAGGGACCTAACATTAATTTTTAACTTTCCATTTTTAGACAGTGAAAGAAAAGACCTTGATATTTCTTTTCCTTAGCACTTAAAATTCACTTTAAAATTCAATCTAATGTCTATTAAAAATTGAAAGTTTAGAAAGGCAGAATATGAAATGAAAGTGGCTTAAACTAACTCATTTTGCTTAGCAACAGACTGGAAACATCCTAGCATCTAGTTATCCTGCTCCAGCTGAGGTAATCCCTTAAGACTGAGAGAACTGTCTTGAAAAATTACTAACTTGATTGTCTGTAGCCATTGCAGTATACTGAAGAATGACATTGAACATGTGCTTAAGTACAGGGACTTTGGAGGATACAGTAAATAAACCTTTTTTTTTTCTTCTTTAGAACTTGAAAAATGTTTATAAGATTTTTTTTTCAGATTTGACTTTAAAGATTTTTCCACAATAAAATACTTCATAGATAGAAGGTAAAAGAACCTAAAACCTAGTTTAGTACACAGTGATGCGCCCATTTATCTCAGAGGAAATTTTTCACTAGCCTCAAAGGGAACAGTAGCAAGTCCTCTGTTATTACAAAGACTTCATAGTTTCAGCACACTTCTGTGATGTGGTAAGATGCACTAGACTGCTTGGTGAAATTGCTGCTCCTAATTATATCAGAAGCTATAAATGTCTTTAATTTGATTCCTTGCTATTGTACAGAAGATGCATTTAAAAGGAGATTATGTGAAATCTGTGAGATGGTCTCACCTAACATTTTAAAACTACAGTGAGTCAGAGTTAAAAGCAGCTTCCCATCACATTTTCTGTTTTCTTCAATCTCCATAAGGAAGAGTTTTGACTGTGAAAATATGTAGCATAATTTAGAGTTACTGTAATAGTATACTTATGTTCCTTGGCTGTGGCTTTCTGTAAATATGTTCATTCCTTGTACTTCTAAAGAATTGTTCTTTGTAAATAGTAATTTCATTCTTAAATGTGACAATATAGAAAAACAATGCATTTTAAAACTTTTCAAAGATTAACAAAAAGCCTGGAATACTTCTCAGGAAAGGTTTCCTTGAGCTTTGTTTTTTAAGGTACTATAATCAAATATGATAAGTAATTTCATTCCCATTATTTATTTCCTTTTTTTCCCTAAGTGTATATACAAGAAAAAAATGTTGTCTGCAATTACGGCCTCCAGAAATAAAATCATCTAGACTAAAAGTTCTTTGTTTTCATATAGCAAGTGAAGTGGTGGTATATCAGAGCACAAGCATACTGTAAAATAGTCTGCACTGCTATGTGTGAGTGTGATTATTAACTAGTTTTAAGATCAGTCATCTGTGATTTTGCAAGTGTTTCCAGTGTTGACTAAAACTCATACACACTTTGCTTGTATGCAAATAGACAAGAGCAAACATTTTGCTGTTTTGAGGTAAAGTGAATTAGGAGGTCATGGTGCTGATGTGCTGGAGATAAAGAAGCAAACAGGGTACCAGACTGCTTTTTCACCCTCTCTTTTTTGTGCAGTATGACCTTGGAATTCCCTTCTCCATACCTGTTTCCTTTGAAGTCCTTTGCCTGTTTAGAATGAAATTAACCTCATTTAAAAGTTTCATAACATAGTTTACGTCATCATCTCTGTGAAAGAAGTAAAAGGGGCTCCAAAATGATGTTAATACTACATGCCCGACTGCTAACTTGTAGGTGTGATGAGTTCTGCTCTAGAGTTGCACACTCTAAAACCAGACTTGCTGAATGGAGACAGGTGACCACAGAGCTCCAGGTGAAGCAGCATGTGCTGTTAGCTCTAGAGATGTCCGGTTCAAGTCTCCATGTCAAGTGTCCATGTCAAGTCTTTAGCTTAGTGGCGGCCATTGAAACAATGGTCTTTGGAGCAAACATTCGAGCACGTTTCTGATATTGTGAGCCCCTCACCGCATTTGGGTTTTGGTATGCTACTGTAACTATTAAACTAATTCTTTTTTTCCTTCCTCATAGGGATGAAGAAGATACAGACAGCATCTGAATGGAGAAAATTTTTCTTCTTCTATTCCTTATATTCTCATCTCCAACAAAGAACGTTCAGCAGAAGAGACCAGAAGACAGAAGGTGATAAAAAAGGACAAGACAGCAACAGTGAAAATGAGATGGATGTTGAAAATATAAGAATATGCCTAGAAATAAATCAGCAAGAGGAAGCAAAGCATACAAATGGGATAATATAGTACATCACCAACACACAGAGAGGAGACTAGACTATAAAAACACACTAGAGTTCAGTGTAAAGCAGATATGGACTTCTCAGTGAAGTTCACGCCACTCCTGTTTTAGCCTGGGAAAATTTTATTTCAGCTGAAATAATAATAATACAGCAGTCTTTGGAATAAATATATCAGATCATACTGAATGACCTCTATTTCCCTGAGGAGGATACCCTTGGGCAAGAACACAATGCTATAACTGTGAAAATGTTTACTTCATCTCTTCATGATTTTGTTGACTGTCCAAAAGATATTATGCAGTCCACTGCACCTGCCAATGTAGCCCTAGGGATGTCAAGGTGGACTGTCAGAGGCCCTGCTCTGCACAGCTTCATACAACAATGAAACAAGCCTTAACTTCCTCAAAATGCTATGGTGAGCTTTTGCTTATTGACCTAACTTTGACTCCTTCACCTTATTGTTCCTAAATATCCTTTGTTCCTGAGAGAGGGGTGCTGTTGAGATACTTCTTGTTAACTCATTTTTGTGTCTCACAGACATTTTCAAAACTCCAGCCTGGAATAGTTTCATGAGCTGGGTTTCCTGCCACATACAAAGCATGAAATATGTTGGAAAACAGTTTTAATTAAAATCTGGCTTAATGTTTCTGTTTCATTTAGGTAGCAGCTGGCATTATTTGTGACACTGACAGTGTGAGAGGAAGGGGTCAGAAAAAGAAAATGGGTTGCTATTCCCTCTTTTTCATTTGAGAGTTTAACTGTTTGGAGCGTTAAAGTATTAAATCTCTCTTCTTGTTCTTTGGCTGTTAAATAAGAGGTAAATAAGAAGTAAACTGTGAACGGAATTGGTTTGCCATCATTGACATGGCCATTAATGCCAATATCATAAAGTAAGCTTCTTATTCAAATGACAGTAACCAAAACATGGGTGCTTCATGCTGGAATTTATGTATCTGACAGCAAGTTTCACAGCATCCTTTAAGATCACTGCTTGAGGAAAGTGACTGCAGTTTGCATTGGCATATCTGTCAACTTCTACACAACTAATAGCATACTGCTGAGCACAGCATGACTTGATCTAGTTGTCATTCTTAGGCCTTATTACAATTTAAAAAATAACTTTCGCTTTATCAGAAAAAATTAAAGATCTAAGCCACATATGTATTCTTAATAGATATATTGCTTTCATACCAACATCCCCAAAGAGACAATCATATGAAGAGTGGACTCATCTCAGTTGTAGGCATTTACTTCATGGATACCTACACCTGAGCTAGGTATCCGAGGTTTTCTTAATAGTCAGTAGAAAGAAAGAGGTCCTTTTAGGTAGATTTCCTCTGAACTGTTGTCATGGGAGCATCACCACCTTTCCTTAATCAGGTATGAGAAACCGGGGAAGCATTGCTATGTGGACATCCAACACCACATAGAACGCAAGGACGCGAGGTGGGACCACTACGTGTTGGTGCCGAGCTGCCAAACAGATCCTGACACTGAGATCAGTCAGAATGAGTGTCATGGGTCCCCAGGCTAGGCTGTGCCGACCCTCTGGAGTAGTTACTGGTGTGGGTCTCAGTTAGCTCTGTGCAGGTCTGTCTGTGTGTAAAGCTTTTCCTGAAACAGCCTATCGATTGTTTGGTCCACTTAATAAATTGGGCTTAGCAGTGTCACATTGTCTGGTGCTCCTTTTCTCCATTTGACATCTGTCATAGATATTTATCTTAAGATGAAATGGATTACCCCTTAAAGAGGCTTAGCTATGCACCGATAATATAAAGATAGCAAAGATATCAGTATTTTAGCTATTTAAGGTTTGTGAAATGAGTTCTGTTCTCCATATATATCTATAGTGTGAAAGAATGGATAAATATTGAGGCATGAACCTCACAGGTGTTTTGAGTTCTTTTTTTTTTTTTTGGTCTCACATTTGTTTATACCATGTAACCTTCTCCATACCTTTAAAATAACTTTATTCTCAAATAGAATCGTGTTGACTAGTCCCTACTGCAAGCAGAAAGTACAGCTCCTGAAATCTGTATGGACTTTTCCTATTCTTAACCACTTCCCTATTTTATGTCCCTTGGTATGCATATCAGATCCCCCAAGAGCTACCTCCTAGCAGTATAGAAGTTCCTGTACACTGGCTATTGCCATTGTAAATCAGCCAGAAAATACAGATCAGCATAGTCATTCCATAGTGGTGTCATCTATTACCTCCCTCCATTGGGGGTAAAAAGAACCCATGTTAATAAAATCATCAAACAGCACAGCAGTCACTCCTTGTAAATACCTACACAAACAAAAACTGTAAAGCAAAGAAGCTGGTTCACTCTGTGCCTGAAAGATCCTCCTCTTCTCCAACTGATTATTCTACTTAGACTGTCCAAGCTCCTTACCTTTAACAGAGAAACCAGTCTTTTCAGATTATGAGAATAATGTGGGAATGAAAAGGAAGAAATACTGAATCTAAAGAAATAGGATTGGAAGAAAAAAAAAGATTTTCTTTTTGCTTTAGTGGTTATGGGTTTTTTTCAGAGGGGTGTTTAAAAAGAACACAGAATTTGCAATTCTGTTTCCTTCCTTAAATTGGAACACGTTTTTCGTGAAGAAGGTCATCAGTGAATGAATAGTGTAAGAAAAATGAAAGCAAAATAAAAGTTTTAATCATTTGAAGGCTGTTGAAAAAGACCATTCATCATGTTCTGAAAAAGCTTTCAGCTCTTTTTTGATCCAATACTGGGTCATGTGCTGAAGGAAGAAGAAGAACGACACTCATGTTATCACGCTGCCTGTCATGTTCCATGGGGCACTTACACAGCTTTAGGATTTTAGGCAAGAAGCTGCAGTGAGGAAGTGGAGGTCTCTCCATATAGTCCTGACATGATTGAATATGTTTGGCAAGTTTTTTTTCTCAGGGCAGGAGAGAAGCAGATATGTTTCCAGTGATGCACTTTAGGCACAACCAGAAAGTCTTAAGACATGGGTCAGATGATTTAATCTAGGATATAGTGTCAGGATTATTTCAGTTCTCTTCTGAGCCAGTCCTTAAGCCTCACCATGGGTGGCACAGCCAGCACCAGGATATGTTTGTGGCTGGAAGGGATCTGCATACCGAGATAGATGGCCACCAATTCACTATGACTGACTCAAGAAAGACAGGAAGTCAGAGAAATAATGCTGACAGTTTTTCAAAGATGAACACACAGATATATATGAAACACTAATTTTAGCATCAAGAAAAGGGTCATGTGCCTGTCAAAATAACTCTTAGATAAAAAGGGGTAGTTTTCAAATCCACTTCTCTCCCTGTCTTTTCTTTTATCAAATAGCTTTAGCTCAAAAAACTTTTCTTAAAAAAACTATCCTTTTTGTAAAAAACTTTAATTACTGAGAAATGTAAAGCAAACACTTGAGATATACAGAAGTGAAAGGGCGGTTTTGTGCCATTTCATATTACCTGTCTCACACCTGAAGACCACACACAGTGGGATTGATGTTACCCTGTTCTAGGCAGACACAGTGTAGACATTTTCATCTGAGCTAGTCACCTTAGTCACCTCACCTTTAATCCCTTTTCTTTGTGTTAGACTTTTTTTTTTAATTTAATCCAAGTTTTTCTCATGAACATGTAACTCAAGGAGATAAAGTGTTCAGAGAAATTGTGACTGAAAGCTATGGACATAAATACTGATTAAAGAGGAAACAATCACTAAAAAGATTCTAAACTTCATTTGAAGAGCAAGAATGAGACTTTCTGACTGGCATCTGAAAGGAATTTCATTATAAACATTCCTGAAATGGGCTTGTACATTAGAGTCAGAAATCTCAGAATGACATTCTCTTGTGGGATGATTGAAGAATAATGGAAATCTCTGACATGGCAAGACGATACATCTGAAGCATTACAAGATTTATGCAACATGATTAACTACTGACTACATTTAAGCCTTAGTATAGGTGAGGTAGGTCAGGATTATACAGATAAAAGGGGAAGAAAAGACGGTATTGCATAATTCCTGTAGGGTTATACTGCTATTTCAGCCTATTTAGTGCACTGACTGCACTGAAATAGAGTAAAGCGACTGAAGAAATTAAGTTTTAATCAGGGTTTCTTTGCCTTTTGCAAGATGAAAGCAATAATTTGGGGGATGAAGATTAACGGAAATTACTTACGTTGTACAATATGCATTTCAGTGACATTGTCTATCTAAATCTATCTAAACAAATGTTTCAGAATGATACTCATTGAATTCCCTTGTAGGAAAGGATGAGTTATGATGTCATGAATTACTTAATTAGCTGCTTCTTGAAGTCTAAATTCAAAGGACATTTAGATCAGAGTACATCATTTGGATCAATTTATAATGAAATGTAAATTGCACTTCAATACAACTGTTCACATACACTTTTTCTAGCAATTGAAAAGATTGAAAAGAAATCATCAAAGAGGAGACTAATTGCAATCAAATTAAATGACTGGATGGATTAGAATTAGGATGCAGGGTTATGTAAGAATGCTTGCTCTGGTGCATCCTGCTGGTGACAGGTTTTATTACTAACCAAGCATCCCTTGAGTACTCTTTCATCTTGATTAATAGCTGACATACACAGTAATTGACATTCACAGTGACCCAAACATAGGCTGAAGAAAATAATACTTCTTGCCGATTGTTAAGGAAGTAGTTTAACTTAAGAATAAAATAGATCAGCTATCTCTGTGTGTAAATTACAAAATATGCATATCAAATCACCTTGCTCACCACTACTGAAAAAAAAACCAAAAATAAAAACCATTTTTCTTTTTTTTTGCTAAGATAGTCTTACAAGGTAGCTATGAGTTTGAAGGATACTCAGTGTTGTCACGCAAATAAGCACTTCAAGCAATTCTTCTCAATATATTTTGCAAGCCAGAACTAACTGTGGAAGTAATTAGTCTGCTGTTCATGGTACATATTTCCATAAAACTTTTGAATGCTTATAAATGGAACATTTTTCTTTCCTTAATTTAATCTTCTATTAAATTTTCATATACATCCAAGAGAGTTTTACACTAAATGAACTGAGTTGATACAAAAGAAGGTTAACTTGAACCAAACTAGAAAACAGAAAAGCCCAATCGGATCCACATGCACAAGGATCTCAGTAAACATCAATAAGAGCAACAAAAGGTTCTCTACAAGTGTGTATACCTAACAAACATCTTTCCTCCTTTTAGGGATGTTCTTCCAACAGTGTGGGAAACACTTCATGTAATAAACTTCAGGTAACATAGAAATATACATACTGCTTTTATACACATGTATAAGCACATTTATAGATGTAATATTTACAGATATAAACATGTTATATTTGTTATAGCACATGTATAAAATACTTCCTGTAAAAATCTCCAGAGTATGATGAGAACACAAAGCTATGACAGGTAATGTTTAGGCTGATAATGTATATGTCTCTTTTATCAAATATTATTACTTTGAAACATCAGCCATAGGGGATACTGCATTTCCCAGTCCAAGCCTACATTTGCAACAGGTAGCAATTTGATTTACTTAAGTCAACCCTTCAAACTGAAATTCTTCTTCAACACTTCTGGTATTAGATGTGTAACTTCAATTGACCAATGGCTCTTACAGTTTTTTTCATAGTTCAGTCCTCCTGTTTACAAAAAAAAGAAAAGAAAAAGAAAAGAAAACCACACATAAACACAAAATTCCTTTACAGGGTTTCAGTAAATTGGGTTCAAAACTCTTGTTGCTTGGGGCAAGCCTGAATGCATAAGACTGCTCATGATCCTATCTTACCTTACATGAGCTTCTGAGAGTTGAGTTGCATTTTTTTCTTATATTACACAGGTCCAATAAAAGTAAAAAAAATTGAAATCTGACAAATTGTTGTTCATATTTACTCCTTCCAAAAGAGAAATTGAACAGACTGCATTCTCAGCTCAAAGGTAATTTTTCAGACACCATTTATAACCCCATGCAGGTCTGGAATTGAAATACTTACTTCCTTATCAAACCTTTTTCCATTCATTACATGTGTTGTCTGATTTATCCTTTTAAAAGCTGTCTCATAAACAGTGGTCTGCCAGCACTGATCTTAAAAAAAAAAAAAAAAAAAAAAGGAGTATATACATGTCTTTCAAAGGGGGAGAAAGGCAAAAAAGAAAGGATTAAGAATTACAGAAACTTTGAAAACAGTCATGAGAAAAGACTGTGGAAACATCTATTTTTCCTACAAACCTTAAATGACTCTCTAACTTTAAGTCAACCACCTCTAAGTTAACACAAATCTTCTTTTTGCCACTTAGAGCAAGGATAGGAAGAGAAATGGAAAATAATCCCTCATATTGGAGAAAAAATCCCATAAACATCTGCAAAGAGACTTCATTGCTTTTTATAAGCCTCTGTAGCTGTGATGCCAACATACTTTTCATATATGATTAAAGCTATCAGCCCAGTAAGGTCTGACTGCATCCTTGCACTCTCCCATTCTGTCCACTTTTGTCCTTGTCTTACAATTAAGCTATAAACAATTTTGGGCCAGGTAATGAATTTTCTTTTGTGTTTGCTTAATGACTGTCACAATAGAATTTTTGTCTTCAGGTTACTGAATCTTATGGAAATAGAAAACATAAATCAGAATAATGGAAGGGATGTATACTATTGACATTAAATATAGAGAAATAATACAAAGGTTACATACCATTGCCTGAGTCGCCAAATGACTACCATGGCTTTCGTATCCTCTCCATCTTTGTTTTTTACTCACTATAGAATCACATGGAACATTAGACACTCAGTCACTAAATAAAGCAATTTGAGGTATCATGCTTTTGATGGATTAAAGAAGCGATTCCTTCCCATGGCTTTGTGAATAGTACTATTTTTAGAGACCCTACAGAGACATCTGATTATTTGGTGGTATATTTTCCAGGTTACAATAAGATGTGTGGTTGGTTTCAGCCCCGCATCCTCTGAGGTCTGATCAGAGTAGGGTATGTCCTATTTGGGATTCCACCACAGATTTACCTTTAAGCATATGACATATTTTTAAGAAAAGTACCTCTACATATGCATGAGAGATCAGCAGCAGGGATCTGTGCAGATTTCTCTCTTCACAGATGAGGTAGCTGCTAGATATTCCTCTGAGAAGAGTCTTGAACTTTGGCAGGCTCCTCCTTCCCACCCAAACTGGCTTTCTAGAGCCCAAACTTTCAGGGCACACTGAACATTTCTGTAAGTTCTGGGAGAGAAGATAGAATGAATTTAAGGCAGTTTTGATTTAAAATTATGATTGATATGCTTTATTGTGCTATTGTACTTTTTAGTATAGAGGTGAGGCACTGAAAGTTGCATAGGATATGCAACTATTTTAAATTTACACTAAATCTTGCTTTGCTTATTCGCCCCCCCCCCCCCCCCAAAACCCCAAAATCTCTCAGGGAGAATTCTTTTATCAGGAGACTAGCCAAAATAAAGGAAAATAAACACAAGAAAATTAATTGAATTTGTCACAGATTCCTTTGGAGACTATTGTACTGTAAAGATTTATGAGAAACTCTGTTCATATATATGACACACACTAGGTATGATGAAATAGTTAAAAAATAATACAATACATTTGATTATGGATTCCTGCCAGCTCTCAGTGTGGGTTACGCTTACAGATCTGTTTTGACCATTACACAGCAAATAGTAACATCTGGAAATCCAAAGTTCAAAGGTTATTTTCCTCATAAAGCTGAACCAGTATGATTCATAACAACCTGATTTTGACCTTCAATTTAACAAAGTCCTGCTGCTAACATTGTATTGTAAAATATAGGGTGTCTCTTTCCTTGGCTTGGTTTTAGTTTGGTTTTGTTGAACTATTTAAACAGCTAATGTAGAAAGGGACATCTGAAGATACCCCATCCTTGTGATTGCAATGCAGAAGGCTGTGCAGATAGATTAATGGTGTTTAAAATACCTAGGTATGCTAGCCTTCATTATAAAGAAGCAAAATCTTTTATGATAACCTAAGAAGCTCCTGTTGCATATTGCTAGCAGAATTTGTTTTTTCTTTCTTTGTTGTTGTTGTCAGGCTCCTCATCACAGCATATGTAGTTAGTGTTCTTGTCTTCCTGGGTTTATAGTGCCTGATGGAAGATACTATACAAAACAAACACACAGCGTACGTGAATCCCATGTTCTAGCTCGCGCCTTTGGGCTATGGGAACGTGCAATAGACTAAATGATTTCCTTACTACTCCTGCACAGCTGGACTCCATTTCTGACCATTTTGTAGCTCTGGATGATGTCTGTGTGCTCAGACACCTCTGCTCTGGCAACCAAATGTGGAGGGCATTGCACATGTACCTCTATATAATTCTCCAGGCTGCCAGCCTGCTGGAAAGGCTCTAAACCTGCAACAAGCTGTACGTAAGGGATCCAGGAAAAAAAATGTCTTTGGTTTCTTCTTGGGTGGTAGTGGTCCAAAACAATGTTTGTGGTTCCGTTTATTGGGAACCACAGTGGTTTAGCTCTGTACTATACTTCCCCCATATGTATGGTGGGGAATGTATACTACTTTGGATGTGGTACAGCCCAGCAGCTAGTGCTAGAGCAGGCTCTACTGTCAGATCAACTGGGAATGGCCAGATTCAAATCCTGCCTGTCTGATCATAACTTTCTCTCCTTTCGCCTTCCTTCCTGTATCCAACAGCAAATCCTTGCCTGACGTCTCATTTTATTTCTATCACTGCTCTCTGCCATTTCTGGCCTTCTTAAGGTAGGAACCTGAGGAAGCAGACCTTCTCTTCACACAGTTTAACAATGTGAAGAGAAAATTAAAGGGAAACAATCACAATTACAGAGCAAATTTATAAAATTATTCCTTACAGTATGTCTGGTTTGGGAAGCAATAATGAGCTTTGGGATGACCAGCTGGGAATGACCAATAAGCTTGGTTTCTTATTTCCGTGTTCTCCCTTGCCTGTAGATTGTGAATAACCAGGAAATCCTATATTCAAGTGGGAGTTCTGTGGAAAAGAGAACTATCATATACTCCATTTAATCCCCATTTTAATGAGGTGTACGTGTAATTGAGTGGACATTAGAGCATAATATTTGCTGCATGGAGAATTAACAGATAGCCTGACCATTCTAAACTTGCTTGCCTACTAAAAGCAATTAAAGTAAAAGGGGGGGGGGGGGGAACAGGGAGAATTCACTAACTAATATCCATATTTATTTCTTCTGAGCAGCAATAGAGTTTTCCATAAGTGTTTCCAAGAAAAAGATATTTTGGAAAGCAAAAGTGTTAATTACAAATCTACCTGAGAAATGAAAACTCTTACTTTCTTAGTATTTGAACTTCATATTCAGTTCAAAGTGCTGAAGAGAGTAAAAAAAGTAAAAATCAGGGCTAAAATGCTCTTGTTGGACGGAAAAGTAGAATGACATGCTTTCACCCATCTTTGACTTTTTTATTACATTGCTGAATGACA
This sequence comes from Dromaius novaehollandiae, assembly GCF_036370855.1. Taxonomy (NCBI): domain Eukaryota; kingdom Metazoa; phylum Chordata; class Aves; order Casuariiformes; family Dromaiidae; genus Dromaius; species Dromaius novaehollandiae. The sequence continues at coordinate 42,493,888 of NC_088098.1, forward strand.
GCTCCCTTGGAAAGAAGAGTTTAGAACTGTAGTGCCGACTTAACCTTCATTATATCTCTGTTATATTAAAAAGACAATCTCATTTGGTAAGTCTGACAGTGTGGTTTTCAATGTGTTTTGAAACCTTTTCCTTTTGACATATACTTTCCCTAGCTGAAAAGATGTGCTATTGTGCTATGATTAATAACAGCTGTATATCTTTTTTAACACGTACCAGGTTTCTGTCACTTAACATTTGTCAGTTTTCTCTCATTACCTGTGAACAAATGTTCCTAATTAACTATAACAGGAGGCATGGGAACTACAAAGGGGTGAGCTGGTGAGCTGGTACCTGGGACACTGTCAACTTCATTTGTTATTTTAAGGCTAAATGTCTGAGGTTTTTAAGATCAGAATTCTGTTATTCTGTTGTGACACCTTTTTACCATAATCCTTTATGGCCTAGCTATAAGGACTAAACATAGAAAAATGCTGCAAGACATCTACAGACATGCTAACTGATTGATTTTTTCCTATTGGAAAGTAACATGAAAATAAATAAATCTTTGTGGTTTATTGTCCGCCCTGTAAATTTATTTTTTTTCCAAATCACCTGTGACTTAAATAGCCACAAACTATCCACCTGTTTGTTTTGGAATAAAATCTAGCTACAGTCCTATAATCCAGGGGTATCTGAGTACAGTACATGAACTGATCCCAAAAGGTACAGAAGAGGCAACTAAGAAAAACAAGCTCCTTGTTAGTGGGTTTAAATTACCTTCCACTAAGGGAAGAAACATAATGAAAGACAATACGTGTCTTTCACCTAAGCAAATAAAAAAGAAAGTGCAGTGGAAATCATTACCTAAATATAACTTGGTTTATTTCTTTTTGAATCCCTCTTTTTGCCTCAGTTTGCAACATGTCCATGCAGTGTGAAAGCTTTTGCTCTGTAGAAGAAGAACCTGCTGTCCAATGTTAAAATCAAACATAGCATATACAAACTGCTTATATTAATGGGCTGACCTCTCTCTATAGATCTGCTGCATACTTTTATTCCTTGACATAACCAAGTATCAGTCTCAGATAACAGATGGTTCTTTGTATTTTTGTATATGCTGTCCATACTTTCAAGGCAATGGAAGTTTAAAATTATGATTTTAAACAACAGGCTTCTCACTTAATTTTCCTCAGCCTTTCTCTTTCTCATTCTTTGTCTTTCTCTCTTTCTATTTGGGTGAACAGGGAGGAGGGGTTGAAAGATCAGTTCTTTGGTTTTTAGTTTTCCTCAGGCAGAAAAAATCACCTTTATTTATGAATTGATTGTATTGCGTGTGACCCCTTCATCATACAACTTTTCCATTTCATTTTTCTTGAGCCTTTGTTCATTTCCTGTGTGTTTATTTACTAATATAGAACACTCGACTTTTGAAGTACAAAATACAATGAATGAAATGTCAAAGAAATGAGAGCAAATGATTTGTGGTTTCCAAGGGGAAAGAAAAATCTCTGCAATAAGAAATATTCACAGACATGATTGGAACACACAACCAATTCCAAGAAATTTAAGAATTTACTGCTGCTACTTTCAATTTCTTGTAAGCAAAAGACAAAATCCTGTCCTCAGTAAATCTCCTGATGTTGATCTTTAGGCATGTGCCTAGAAGCAGGATTTAATCTATTATTTTGATGGCAGACCAGTATCATCTAAAACAAACAAATAATGTTTTTTCTCCTAAATAATAAAATTTTAATGTCAATAATTATAAATTCTGTTTTTATATCTCATATTATTAAGGCCTACATGAGATAGAGAGTGGTTAAAGAAGGCTTAAATATTCTTTAAACATAAGAATTCTATTTAAAAGTAAAATCAGTCAGTCTCTCTCAAAGTAAAAAGTTTTAGAAAGATATCCTGATTTCACAAGCTAATAGATATTTTTTATGCCCACAGTACAAATCTATCTTTACCATGTCTAATAGTGGAACCCTCATTTTGGACTGGGTTAGCTTAGAAAAATAGTATTCCAAATTACCTCTGTTTCTTTTCCCTATTGCCTCTGATGTGCTCAAAGGCACATTTTTGTGTTCACCAGTGCTTTGGAAGAGTCTCCACTACGCTTTGTAAAATCACTTAATTCTTGTCCTTCCAATCTCTATAAAAACCTAAAAAATTATGTTGTAATATGTGTTGTCTGTGATTCCTGTGTTCCTTGACAATTTCTGTCAAAGGCTGTCAGTGCCGAATAGGTGCTGTTGGCGTCTATTTGAAGGATTAACACTACTTTATTGCAATTCTGTCTCTCTCTTGTCCTTGGCCCAAACCACTGGTCTGTTTGATTTCTATAGTGTTTTCCATATTGGCCTCCCAATCTATTTCAAGGACTCCAAAATTCTATGGGGATGCCAATGATAATGCTAATAAATAACTTCACTGTGAGCTACTAAGGCTGATATTTTCTTCAACGGAAAGCATTTATTAAGGTGCCTAAATGTGTAATTAGTTCCTTTCGCTAGCTCTAGATGTGACACATGAAAACTAATTTTTTTCTCAAGGAAAACATGTCGTAGGATGTCTTTTGTAAAAGGAAATTTGCCTAAGTTTTAATGTGACTTGTTTTGATTAAAGAATGCATGAGACTGTGCCTTCACTATGTACCACCAGGTCTCTGATATTTGCATCAACTTTTTGCAATGGAAATTTAATTAAAAAAAAGCCCTTTAGTAACATTTAGCTCCCTCCACCTCTGAGGGAAAAGAATCATATGTGATCATGAGCTATATGAATGTGCCCCCATGAGACCTTTAAGCCACTTGCCAATTCCAAGAAAATTTGATGAAAGGCTAGAAGTTTCAGAGATGATTATATTTCTGCAAGCTTTGTAAAAATCGGGGGCTGAGTAAAGCAAGCAAGAAGCTGAATTCAGTCTTTAGGAATTCTGTTTGCCCGTATTTGGAGAGAAAATCAGCAACTGAGTTTGGCAAGGGCACGTGTTGTTCCCGAATATCTTCAGTGTATGATGTTTCCTATCTGGCAGACAAGTCCTTGGGGGATCATAGTAGTTGCTAGGATTAGGGCCCAAAAAAGTGACAGGAAACCAGATTTCACTGGTTCTACTGATCACAGAATATTGTCATTCCTTCAGGAAACAGAATGCCAGTGGTGCAGGTTTTGAAAGCAGGATCACCAGACATTTTCCAGAACAGACTTCCTGGGCTAAACTTATTTCTTTACAATGCTCACCATGTTTCTCTACATTGTCATTCATGCTACATAAGTGATGATGAGTGCATTAAAATGCAATATATTGTCCTTCTCCATTGACCCGTGCTTGGATAATTAGTTTGCGTACTGAATGATTGTCCTGCCTTGTTATTTCCTTTAATTGGTGAATGGCTATGCACAATAGCTAACGTCAGCATAATCCTGCAGAACTGAGAAAACCTGAGTCTGATTACCGAACTGTCATTTCCTTAGAGGAAAAAGGCTAAAAATACTGCTCATGAAGATATAGCATTTGGTCAATAAAGATTTTAAATATTAATAATCTTTCAAGGAGGAATAATGCATTATCTTATTAACTGTGTTAAGGATTATAATATACCTCTTGTTCCATCTCATTCTTTTCACCAGATATCAACTTAATGAGGTAATTGATCCCCAAAGTAATTTGTTTTTCTCTTTAGTACCTTATTACCTGTCTGTTATTTAGTATGGCTCCACAACACTCAAAATTAAAGCTATTATCAGGCCTTGTCAAGACTATAATTGTTTATTTTTCATTAGCTATAAACAGCATGACATCATATATCCCTTAATTTCTGTTATCTTTTCTTGTTTTTCTACGTATTGTTCACAGAGGCTTGCAAAAACTTTACTATCATAAATTAGATTTTCATTAGGAAGATTACTTCTAATGTTTCGAGTAGAATTAATATCTTCCAAATATCATATATTTGGAATAGCATATCTACTAAACCACAGATTTTGAAATATTTTACATCATTAACAACAGTACAGGAAATGAACCCCCATGTTGATAGAGTCATCACATTTCTGTGAGATAGAATTTAAATGATTTATTTAAAAGTGTCATTTGTTTTTTTGAGATCTCTATGCCCTTATTTATTTCCTTATTCAGCTCAGAATCACAATAAATACTAACCTATTCACAATGGCAACTTCACTGAATTACCATTTAGTATTCTAAGTCGTGTGAGTCTTTTTCTGTCTTTCCTTCATCTGTGAAAATGTGGCCTCATACATTATATGCTATACCTGAAAAATTTCTGTAGGTTGCTTATAACTAGTCTCACAATAAGCTTTTCACAACAGTTTGAGTGCTGTCAAGCAAACCTCTGTAATTTGCTTCCCCAAACTTGCAAATTCACTTAGGACCATAAAGCTTGCTACCAAGAGCAAATTGAAAATTCTGCCACTAAGCCACCAAGCTATCAATCCACTAGCAAAATCTAAGAGCTCTAAGCATGACAGGAAATGCTGTTGAAACCATTAAGGCAATGTTAAGAGGAAAAGCACTGCTTCACGGCTCCTGGTATAGGAAAGCTGAAGGCATGAGTAAGCAGGCAAATGAGGAATGACATGAATAAAGGAATATTTTGGCTAGAAATATTTTTAAAATAGACTTTTAAAATATTTTTTTAGTTTATTCTTAATGCTACACAGAAAGTACAAACAATTTGTTTAATAGCAAGGAAAGTATATGAAACAAGAAGCTGATTTTTGACGGTATGAGATTAATGTACAATATTTAATTTAGTGCCATTCTAGATATTGTGATGGATTGATTCAATTTGTTGAACTAGAAATATGGGAGTCATCATGCACAATGCAAAAATCCCCTAGGATTTTTTGGACTACTATAAACTGCACCTCAGGGAACTGACTGATAACTGTGAGTAAAGAGGAGTTATTGTTTTAGATTCTATGATGAGACAAACATTAGGATCCTAAACATCATATTTTCAATGTTCAGGTTCGTTGCAGCTTTAGTGTTTCTGCAACATCTGAGATCATAATTAGCTTAACTTGATAGAGACAAAAAAAGCATGGTGAGATTGTCCACTGTTGTCCACTCATTCATGAGTGCTAGGAGAAAGATGTCTATTCAGTTCTTTCTTTCTTAAGTAGTTGAAGAGATGATTTTATAAATTGTAATATAAGCAAGATGTTTTATTAGAATTAATGCTTCCTGAAATTGTAAATGAAGTTCAGACTAAATTTGACCGAATCCTGTAATTCCAAAAAAGTTGACGAAAGTTTACCATGTTTGTGCTAATGACCTAGCCTTGGATGTTTAATTATTAACTTCTGTTTCTTATCTTGTTCTAATATGATCTTGCATTCACTGTTAAATCAATCAAATGTTGCCTCTATTAAAGCTGTCTATATGTAGATTACTTTCTTTAGCTTCAACTGAAAGCTTGCCTAAGGTATTAAAGTTTGAGTGCTTTTCTTTTAGATGAATATTTTAACAATACTGATTTTCCAGTGCAATAGCATTAGCTGCTACTGGAAATCTAAGATACCATATCATTACTTGCAATTTATCAAAAAAACTGTTCTAGAAATTTCTTAGGTAATAATGTAGTGCACAATTTTCAACATATATTTTGCAAAGTGCTTTTAAAATTTTATCAGTAAGTCTCCCTGAATAAAACACAAAGAAGATAACACATCAATAATAACAATGAACATTGTCTTGACAGGTGGTTTTACATAAACAATAAAACACAGAACAAGAATATACTGTTATGGAGTGCCTGCATTTTGCAGAAGGCACACACTGTGTGATGTTACCTGCCAATGTAATGAGATTCACAGTGAGAAATATGAATAGAACTTTGTGAGCCAATACTCTGAGAGGGTATTGAATGTAAAAACTACATAAAAATGTTATTAAGAGCATGATAACAAATTTAAAGAATTCTGCTGCTCTGATTTAGTTTGGGCTAGTTGGACCTAAACATTGTTTCTTATTTCCAGATATATTGCTTTATATCAGCAGTACAGAAGGCTAACTTAAAAGTCCTTAGACTGTGTTGGTCAAGGCTTTAAATCTGATTTAGATTTTGGCCTATGGGTAATAGTCCCAGATGAGATGTTTAGGAAAAAGTGGAAGCTGGTGTAAGCAGTGCATGATTTGGTCTTACTACAATCCAAAAATTGAAGTGTTCTGAGGGCTGAAATGAATGTTTGCTTCCCTGTGATACTACTGGTCAAACCTACCTACAGTGCTCCTAAATTTCAGTTATACTAACCTGTAGAAGGTAGAGAACTACTGGCATGTTTGTAAGCAAACTTCCATAATTTAAGTTATTCCTGCTATGCAAATAACATTTTAATGCTCTGTGTGAAAGTGAGTTAATGCTATATATTAAAGCTAGTTTTTGGCTTTTAATGAGACTTGTTTGTCATTAATGAAATACTAATATTTCAAAACAAACCTTTTAACATTTTTCATATGGAAAAATGCTATTTTTGCTGTTTGTAGTCTCTCACTGAAATTGCTAGTTGATATTAAAATAATGAATATTAAGAATTTAATTTCTAATGGGATCTTATAGTACATTATGCAAAATTATTTTTCTATGACACATTTTTGCCCAGATTTTTTTATTTTCATTTTGCTATTTCTACAGGAATGAATAGATAAAATGTGCAAATCCTGAGTGTTCCAGTCCTTTAATAAGATGAATGTTTCTGTTTTGGGCTTGTATATGAATAACAGATTATTCTTGCAGGACTGTTACATGGAATCACTACAGTTACAGCCCTTTTGATGCAATATGAATTTTATGGACTTTCAAGAGTGCATCCTGTGACACTTATGGTTTGTTTCGAATTAAGGCTAAGTTACTGTCACATTTGATAGGCTTTCTCAGACCACCTGTGCTATATCCCGGAGATTTGTTATTCAGGTTTTGGGTCTTGAAGCAGTATTTTGAATCAGAACTTCTGGTTTTAGTGAATCATTTTCTGTTCCACCTAGAAAAGTGAACTGATAACCATAAACATCCTGTTTAGCTTCTTGGAAGCCTTTATTACCATATGTTACCAAATAACTCTATTGCATGTTCAGGAATTTGCAGAAAGAAATAGAAATGACTCAGATTAGTTCTAGTCCTTGCCTCTTTCTCCTTCAGGTTAAATGAGTCAGCAAAATCAACAATAATGATTTTAAAAGTTCTAATTTTACAGTTCAACAAAACCCATTTCTGCTTTCGTCTATTATTCAACATCTTTCTAAATTCATTGAATTGAGAAGACAGCAGAAACAGCATGTTCTGAATTAACACACCTCTTCTAAATGAGTCACAGATATCATGACCTTTAACTGTCCACTGCAGGTCAATACCCAGATGAAGAGCACAGCTAGAACTCATATGAATCCTCGTAGGAAATTAAGAACACTTTGGAGAACTTACCTCACCTTTCTGTTCCTCACTGTTAAAAGCATCTACCCTCAGATCATTAAGCAGAGCACTCTCTCACATCCTTTTCAGTGTTTCACACATACTGGATGTTAAATAACTGTAGCAGTTTCCAGGGAAGTATGGCATTCCCTCCAACTATAAATAAACCAATATATTTAATGAATTGATTTGATACAGTGAGATGTGTCCCTAAATTACTGTTTGAATACCTGTAGCATACGCAAGGCAGTGAATAAGGATGATTGTTTGGTGAGTCACTTAGTATTTATATATGTATAGCTCCGTGCTTTATTTTATTTTTAAGAAAGAACAAAAAGAAAAATGCACACAACTGTGGAGATACAATCAAGAAGAATATTTTTTGTTTCTAAAAGTGCCTCAGATACTGAAAGTTAAAAGCTTCTCTGTAGAACAATTGAAAAGCCAGTTTCAGTTTGAAGTCTAGCAACTTTTAAATTGTACTTTCATCCTATATTATAAACAGTTTACAATGCACTTTACTATGCAAAGTCCCACCAAAATCACTTGCCTTTTTTTCTTTACTGTCATTGCCTTGCACCTGGAATGCCTTGGACCTAGTATACACCAAATTTATCTAAAAGCATCTGTACAAAGGAGTCACTATGCATGTATTACTAAGTCTTCATAAACATGTACAGCCTAGCTCATGCTGATTGACTTTATCGTCAATCAAGGAGAATCAATAATCTGAATTAATAATTTGCAGGGTTTGTTTCATGTACATACTTTTATTTAAGTCTTTAATAAAAAGCACAAATATAATATAACCAAAGTAAGGCAACACAGAACAAATACTAAGATTCAAGTGAAACATAGACAGAGAAAGGAGAAGGTATTACAACTCCAATGAAAGGTTCCTTGCTAAACAAATTCCAGCCTTTTATGACTGAAATGATTCCTTTTCTTTTTAATGGAAGGATGACAGTTCCTTAAATGTAGTGGTATTACTGGTGCAGCTCTAATGAGGAAGAACAGAAGATCAAGTCTTGTGGCAGCTGCAAACTGCAGATAATACACCACAGTGATAGATGAATGAGCTCAGAACCATCAGTCTAGAGAGAAAAATATGTGCTCACTCAGGGGACACTTATGTCATAAGCTTTCGTAAAACAGGAAAGAGTCTAGACAGATAGTCGCATGAAAGGCTCTATTTTCAGAAAATTACATGAAAAATGCTATTAGAAAATCAAGGCATTTGATACATTTCATGTAAATCTGGTTCATATCACTTTTTTAAAAACAATAATGTTCTATATGTTGTGCACAGAGTATCATCCTTTTACTATGCATGGAGTTTTGTGAGTGTTCATTAGTCACCCAGGAAATTTATCTCCTCAAGTGCTATTTGAAATTTAAATACTTATAAGAGTAGTTTCTCTTTCTCAACATTTGCATTTTCCATTTCCAAGCAATACAGCTGATAATACTAACAAGCCTACAGTTTGTAGACCTTAAAACTCTAGAAGAAAGAGTTATTAATACTCCCATGTGGAAAAACTAAACAACCAAAACCAGGGAATGATATGGGCCCCATCTTCATTTTCCGGACAGATTCACTTTGCAGAAGTTGTCTTGGGTGAATTCCCCAAAGGAAATCCTTGAAATTATGGTATGTTTGATGTGTTGATTAGTCAGCCCAGGGCAAACACCTTCCGGAGGCAAATTGAGCTGATCTACGCTGGTAGATCATTTCTTCCAAGAAGATCTCAAAGCATAACTTCAGTCATGGATAAAACTGAAGCCAACTTGTCATGGACCAACTACCAGGATTAACTGCAGCTATTACAGCTAAACTGCAGCTGGAGCTGGTGAAGATTTATTCTGATGATGTAGTTGTCCATCAAAAATGTTCACTCATCAAAGCACAGCTTTTCACAAGACTGAGTTAGTTTTAATGGTTCTCTTGTTGGGGGGGTATCTCTTGGTCTCAAGATAGGGTTTCTAATTTAAGGACAGACTTCAAGGAGGAGGGCAGGTAGAATAACGTGGTGTGTCCTGCTCTCAGGTGGCAGCTGTTTCTAAACCCATGCGCTTCCTGCTTCAGGCTGGAGCCTTGGATCTGTTCCTATCTCACATCCTTGCTAAGAAAACCCGTGTCTATTCTGGGGCAGATTTTAAATCTCTTCTTTCATGAAATGCATTCATCTTTGTGTAAACAATTCAATATGATTTTAACTATAAGAATTACTTCCATATGATCTTGTGCTTAAACTGCTGACATAGGAGAAGGACTTGACTTCAGTTTTACTGGCCATACCCTCCCTTCCTTTCCCCCCCAAAATAGAAAAGAAAACCTTGACTCAAAGAATTCTACAGCCCAGGTAAGCTTTGTAGTAACTACAATATTCTCATATAGTGGAGAAAAGAGTTCTGAAAAACATCTATTGCACCCTGGGATTCAGTGGGAAACACTAAATCCTGAAAAGTTCTCTGAAGAGGGAAACTGTTTCCAGATGAGCTGTAGCCAAGACTTTATGAAGTCCATCTTGTTTTAGAGCTTCCTGATACTTTTATTTGGTATTATAGTTAATATAATTAAAATATTTTTTTCCCAATATGTAATGACATGCTTAATCCCGGACTCCTCTAGCTGTATAATGACTTTTTCAATTGATTTCATGTTTTATTTTTAGCTTTTTATCTATACAGCACATATATGCCTTTCTATTTTATTTAAAATTAAAACAAATAATTAACTCTTCTATTTTTGGCATAGAATCAGAAAAGAAAAGAGAGAATTTGTCAAGGGAACTTTGAATTTTTCATTTAAATGTAGTATGTGGCAAGACTAAGAAATAGTTTCAAGGTCACAGTTACGTTTGGAATTGTAAGACAATAAAACTGATGTCAAACATTTCACTTTTACTAGCTCAAGGAAGACAGTTTTTATTACCTTTAAGAATGATTCTTGATTTTAAGTGTAATAAATAATTAAAAATGTTACAGCTATAAAAACTCACAGGAAAATCCTTAACACCATTGTGAATAGTGCCCTTTAATTTATCCATGATTTTTCTCTCCATGGATGACAGCAATTAACCATAAATTTAAAACTCCTCATTTAATGTTGATTTCTACTAAATAAATAAAGATTTGCTTGAACATTTGGCAGTTGAGATCCTCAAGGTTAAAGACAGCACAAGGTAATTTACTGTGCCTTTATTGGCATTATATCTATATGCGTTACTTCTCCCAACCCTCAACATTTGATATGTAGCATAACTATCATAAAAAAGGTGTAGTTGTGATGATTTTACAATTTTGCAAGGAATGTGTATTGAAATACAGGCTTTCAAGGCTATTCAGAGTTCAGTATTTGAGGTGTACTGAAAACAATAATTTCTTCATTATGTTACTTGTCTAGCAAAGGAAAATCTGATGTTGTGTGTGTGTGAAGTTGTATGTGAAGTTTTGTGTTTAAATGTTTGGAAATTTTCTGATGGAACACAGTCAGAAAAAAATGGCTCTGTAGGATGTTGTCAGAAACATACTTGTTTCAACAGACTTTGACAGTCCAGCATCCCATTATTTCTACTAGTGAACATGTGAGTGAAGGGTCTCTGTGCCTTTAGGTATTAGATAACTTTAGCGAGTTTGGACTGTCCTGATTCAATGTTGTACAGCAATTTTAGGCTGCCTGAATTAAAAAGAAAGCTTAGATGACTTTTGATACTCTGGCTTTAGTGAGAAGTAGCTGCATGTGCTGGTCAGGTGTCTGAAAGCCTAGCACTACTGACATTTCTCTGAGATGAAGTATTGTCTCATGGAAGTCGCGGTTTCAGTACTTGCCAGTTCTATCCAAGGACACAAGGTGATCACGTTATTCTACAGAGGCACCTTGTTATTTGGGCAGAGTAGGAATGGTTTAACTTTGAAGTATGAATTTATTCAAAGTGGATAACTTAAAATCAGTTCAGCAAACTGAAATACTTTGTTTCAAGTTGCTTTACTATTGTCTTTCGTATTTTTATTGCTAGAAAATCAACACTTTCTACAGAACATTTCAGCTTTGTAGAAAATTCCCAATTAGTTTGGATACTGTTATAGAAAGCATCAACAAACAGTGCCCCTAGAAATCTTTCACATTCTTTTTTTTTATATGAGGGTATTACAACATTATCATGATGCCAGTCTTGGATTTGTGTAAAGGTGGCCTTGGGACGGTGAGGTCTGTGGGAGTGATGAGAGAATATTTATTTTTCTCACTTTGTAAAACAGAATTCCTTCATAAGAATTTGACATCATTGGACAGTGTGCTAACCTCATCACGTCATATATTTCCAGTTGTAATGATGAAATATAGACACTTCACCTCTCTTACATTGTGCACATATATATCAGTTATCTCTGTACCACGATGTGTAGTAATGAGCAGAATTCCCTGAGTGAGCCAACTGGTAGCCCCATAACTGCATTAGCATGACATCATTGTATTTAGGCTATTTCTGTTGTGAATTAAGGTATATTAATCCAGATGGTTTACTGTGTTACTTGTACTGCATACCGCATTGCTAAACCTATTAAGATTAAACACGGATATATTTATCTAGTCCTACATGTAGTCAGTTGATATAGATAAACTTGGTAATATCAAAAATAATTTGTTAAATTATGTGTTAGCTGGGTAATTAGGACATCCTTGCTATGATTATATTTGCAGAACTTGACATTCTGAAGGAGGATGTGGGTAGCTAAAAAAGGTGCAGACCCTCCTCAACAAAAGTGGACTAGAGAGTTAATCAAGGAAAAATGCCTCTGGCTCTGAGGACTGTTATTCATTTTCCTGATGAGCCTCTGGGACTGATCTATATCTAAAAGATGAAAGACGAACAGGAGAAAAAACAAGTATGGCAGAGTTAAAAAGGGACTTTCTTAAGGACAAGGTGTTTTGCTGAGTGCAAAGACAACCACCAAGTATCTAAGAAACACAGGCTAGCCTAATTTTACCATGAGGGGATAGTATGATTTTAAGGATGACAGCTATGTAGAAGCTTTGTTTTAAAATCCCAGTAGACCACCTTGCTCTAGCTTCAAAATAAACAATACTTTGGCATTAAGTGTAATGTCAGATCACAGCCCATAAACATTCAGGTGAACCACATATGTCCAGTCTTACTGAAGCCTGCGGATGAATGAAATCCTGGTGGAGACACAACATGGTAATCAAGAAACTACTCAGAGTACGGGATAATTATGAGGTCTCATTACAAGAATGTCAAGGGAATAAGGCATGTCATGGAAAAGTAACCATGGAGCTGCAACAAAGAATTGTGCCACGTGAAATATATAAAAAGTGTATTATTTTTAATATCTTATGCACTGGCTTATTTTAGGTATGTACTAGTGTATATAATTCTGCTTAATTTATCAGCTAAAATAGTACTACCTGCTAGATTAAAAAGAATTCAAACTATAGATTATCTTTCTCAGCTAAACTTGTATTTAACTCAAAGCCTTGGAAACAATCTTGACAAATGCTTAATCATATGAAATGCATGAAGATTGGGCATGGCAAGGAGTGAGAAAGAATTGAATATTTAATGAATTGGCTTTATACCAATTTCTAGCAGAGCTATTTGCAGTGGTCATAATATATGAATGTTTGCTAAGATATTAAAACTACTTGGTTTCCTACAGGAAAAAGAATGCATCAAATCTGAGTTGTATCTAATAAAGTTTTACTCCCCCCCCCCCCCCCCCCCGCAGCTCTTGGGGCTCTTGGGATCAGCCTCCCATTAAAATTGGAATTTAGTTGCAATACTGATTGAAATTTAATTCAGACTCATGTAATTTTTATGGAACAAAGGTTGATTGCTCAAATCGAATGGTAAGCAGAAGGAAGTAAAACATCTGTTATTTGTTTTAATTAATATGCATTTATCAGATAACACATCCTGTATGATATCTTTTCCTGAATCCAAAATTATTTGTAGTTCTGGGAAAAGCACTTTCAAAAGAGGCTAACTAGGTGATATTTTGATACATCAAAAAAAAATTAAGAAAGATGGCTGTATTTTGGTAAACACAACCCTGCAGAGTTTAGCTGTGAATAAAGAGACCAACGTAATTTATTAGAATAACATTTATACTTGCACTCCATTTAGCATTCTGTTCACTAGACAACAGAGCTGAGAGTTAGGCTGATGCAACGCAATTCAGCATGAAAGCTTCTTTTCATTCTATTTGCAAGAAAGCTTTTAAAGACTGATGCTCCAGCTGCATGAAAACTTTCAAGAAGTGTGGTTAATTAGTATCTTTTTTATATTTTTATCAAAACATAGAATCTGTAAGCAAAATTGAAGAACATTCCTAAACATGTTTGAATTTTAAAATCTGAGCTAGTGTTGTACAATCAAATTCTTCTTGATAATAAGATTTTCTTTTGTTTCCTGCCTGCTGTTATGCATTTTTAACTGAAATATCCACCTTCAAGATGAAACTCAGCCTCCTTTTTATCAAGAAAGATGTTCTTAAAACAAGAAAAATGCTCATTAATGGGAGCATTAAGGTGGAAGGAAATGGATTGTGATTGTATTTTCTTTTATGTAAGCTACAAATAAATGAATGGTTTATATAAGCATATTCTTGTGCTGGAGGTACTTAAAACAAACAGAAAAGAACCAAGCCAAGCTGAGGAAGTGGTGAGAGGATTCTGGGAAAGGTCTGATTAAAGATGGACTCAGGAAGGGAAAGACCAAAACCAGTACCAACCATGCCTTCTCACATTGCTTCCTTTCTGAGTCAAAAATAAAAGTAGCATATAACAATTCAGTCAAAACTGAATAAAACTGAAAGAACCAGAGATTAAAATATCAAAGAAATAACAATACAGGCAGCTGCTACAGCCCTCTGTGTCTTCAAATCCCTAATGACTTTGGTGGAGTGTTTATAGTAGCAGCATGCCACCTACATGCATACATGGCCATAAAAGATTTGTGCTTGGGTCAGGCACGACGTCTTCAGAAAATCTTCCTCTCTATTAATATTAAAAGAAGAAGAGAAAGCTGTGACTATTCACATGGAAAAAGAAACAACAGTATATAGGGACAGACAGTTGAGTGAATAACTTGCTGTGTATTATGTATGTGATTTGGTTAGTCCTTTATTGTCCTTGTGCCCTCTTTATAAACACATTGTGATATCCTCCCATTTCTTTTTCATCAGATTTCACCCTGTAAATATCATAAACAAAAATTATTCCATGTACTTACACAGATTGTTCTAAATGCAATCTGTATTGCTTTTGTAATCTCCTCCCAATTTAAAGAGGTAGTATTCTTTTTGTGATTGCTGTCTTCACATCTGGAATTACAATTGGTAGACAATACTGTTCTCTATAGAATAGATTCTCAATTCGTGGTTCCATAAAAAGAAATTCTAGTGGAAATATAGTTCTGTTTTCAGCTAATTTAAGCTTACTGACTATAGGCTTGTTTTTCTTAATCTCAGTTACTTGCAGAACATATCCACCAACCACACAGAGACCAATCAATGTATCACAGAGTGAAAATTACCGTTATCTTCCCCTTACTGACTACTTTTGGTGGACCTCTATGGCTGGCCTTCATATTTACCCAGTTTCCCCTTTTCTCCCTAGTGAAAAGATAAATACTTTAAATCAACGGGCCTTGAAACTTTTGCTATCAATAGTTCTTAAAGAGCTACCTAAGAATACATGTGGCAGATCATGCTCATTTTCCCATAATTTTGGATGGCTACAGATATTGGTGGCTAAAGGTACAGTTTATTCTTAAGAAGCGGGACAGCTTGCTAGTAGTTTGGTTAGACTGGTGTAAGTCCCAAGCAACATAATGAAAAGGCTAACAGAACATTCAGGTAAGAAACAGTTACAGTATAGTACCATAAAGAACACGGTCAACTTTTTTTTTATGGTAAATCAGATTTGTGGAATAGGCTTGATTTCTTAGATCATGTGTGTTAGTGAACAGAGATAAATAACTCTACGTATTATATATAGTGTATATTATGTATACTGTGCACATAGAGTGTTAAGAGATTGACTACTATTGCATTACATTCTGATTAAAAGGATTAACATTCCTTAGTCATCAGTAAAGCAATGACGTCAATGGATTAAGGATGACTCACTGACTGGTCTCAAACATAGTTATTGATGAAGCTTTTTCAGTAAGCAGGAGATCTTATAGTTGTGTCCATGGGGAATGGTACTAGACTAATATTAAAATTTTCATCAATTATTTGGAGAGAATATGACTACATTAGCCAAAAAGGGTGGGAAAAACCCAAGAATGGGCAGAATTGTATAAGTGGACACAATGCAATAGATGGAATACAAGTATGTTAGGTAGAGAGGTACAGATGGAGTCAAGGCATTCGTACAGATCTGAATGGCCTAATGAGGCTGGTCCAACCACCTCAAAAGTATCTAAATTCTAAAAACTGTTTTCAGGTGGGAGCAAGAAATGCAGGTCAGACTGTGCAAGGCTGAAGATTGCACCCTAGAAATTAGGAATTAAAGGTTTTTAAAGGATTAATAATTGATCTTGAGCTCCTAGCATAAAGGTAAATTAGAAGTTGATATAAGGGTAACATTCTGACTTTGGGAATATACAAGAGCACAGTTTAGATGACTTGTGGCAGAACAAATGTGAACAGAGCTGATATCACACAATGTTGGATGCAAAATTACAGGACATAAGGGAAAGATTTCCAGGAATTTCAAGGGCTCTGAAATGGTTCCTTAACAATGCAAAGAGATAGCTGCATATCTCAGATAGAGCTGGACTGCATTTTTATTTATTTGAACCTGAACATTTTTTGGCCCAGACTGGAAAATGATGTTAAGGATCAAAATCTACTTTTTTCTATTACATTATTCAGACAGTGTGAGGGAAGAGAGGTGTTCAGTGGGTAGCAATGATGAGTGTAATTAGTTGCAACAGTTACTCTGTGGTTTACTGATGCTTATAAAATAATAAACAATGTCAACGCCATGTAACGTACTTTAAATAATTGATTGCTTAATAGTGTTTTGAAGGGAATTTAATTCCCACAGATATCATCGTGAGAGCAAAGAGACTCTTTGATTGCATTTTAGTGTTGATTTACTATATTGCTTGATTTGACGACAAATAGTGAAGGGCATACCTCCAAAGACTTATGTGTTCGTTTCAATTTGGGTAAGTGTGAAATACTTGGTTAAACTAGAAAGCCATTTTGAAAATCCCATTTTATCTGATACATTATTCCATCTATTATACTCTCAAAGAATATCTAAGTTTGCTAAATTTAAGACTAGAGACTAAAAAAAAACCCTTTATTTCAGACTTTTCAGGCATATTTTGTTGACTTTGTCTATTTCTCTGTTTTGTTTCAGGCAGAAAGTAGGTGTACAGAAAGAGACAAGAAAGAGGAAAAAACAGAATATTTCTAGCACCAGTAGACATACTTATTTTTGTCTTATTTCTTAAGTAGTTCTGAGTTTTGTTTGTTTAAAATCGTGTCACTCACTTTAAAAGATAATTTAAGGAGAAGTTAATATTTGTGTTAATTCAATGTAAATCAGTTATCAGAGTGTACAGCAAACATTCATTGAACTTATCTTTTAACAAATCCTCTAATACATTAACTTTCTCCGAGTATCAGACAAGATGCCTTACTCCTGAAAATGCATTTTTAGCAGATTTTTCATATTCTCATCATTCAGTATTATTCTTCACAAAAGAGAGGGATATAGTGAACCTGCCTTTATTAAACTGTGTAATAGGCATCTGGGAGAAGAGCATCAAATTGAAACTCCACAAAAAGACACTCTTTTCTGAAAGTGTGTATAATTCTATAATATATTTTAGGCTAAGTAGAGAAGAAAGGAAAAAAACCTACAATTTTTGATTTTTTTGCATCAAGTAATATTATTAAATCAGTTTGGAGAAGGGTGATGAGAATACTGAGCTGTTGTTAGTGTTCAGCATTTTTCAGATATTATGTTTTCTGCACTGTTTGTGAGAACATTTTCCCTGCACCAGTTGAGGCAGGTCCTGCATTTCTGAGAGTACAGGGTTTTCTTCTCCCAGGGAACATTCAGACAGAAGCTTAGGGGGAAGTAAATGCTCATAGGAGTATGCTTTGAATGAAGTTGTGGCATAATCTGCTTAATTTGCATCTTTACTACTAGTTTATCAAATTGACTCTCTTGGTGGCAACACATTATGCTGTGATTCTTAAGAGATCTGCATTTGAAATCAGTCATGAGCTTCTTTTTCCAAAATACAGCAGAAGCCAAACAGAACTTTGAAATGGCCCCAGGGTACCAGTGAAAGGAGAGTGGAGGAGGAAAAAAGTTTCATGTGTCATCTCTAGTAGTGGTCCCTGAGGAAACGGCTTCTTAATTCTGTAGTGAGGGGAAATAGCCGTTACCAACAGGACTGGATGTTTGGATAGGAAGACTTAGGGGAAATGTGCAGGCTTTGAATAGCCATAAAGAATTGCTGTTCTCACTGGAAATGGATGTGAAAATTCAGAAATGATTCATTGCTACGTGATGCCAGGACCAAGCAAGTAAGCTTTGTCAGTGAAATTGATGAGTATAGGAGAGAAAAACAGAATCTGGGCTGCAAATTGAAGTAGAAATTTTCTACATTTCATTTAAAATTTCAAAGTTGTACTTTTTTTTTTGCTTCCCTATGAAAGCACTAAGACTTTGTACTGAACTCTGGCATACAGTGAAAATAAAAATGTTGTGATTTCTTGGCATCTGAAGTTTAGATATTTGATTTTGTCAAAGAGTTCTTTTCTTACCTTCTGAAAGATGTGCTTTGCAAAGTACAAATGTCAATAAATCAAAATAAATCCATAAGTCTATTTAAACTTAAAGCTCTAGATATTGAGAGAAACAGCTGTAAAGTCATTAAACAGTTGATAGAATCCAAATTTTGCATGATTTGTTTTGAAAGTCATTATTTATCCAGAAAATATCTCAAATATTCAGGCAACACAGGCAAGACTTTTATCACGGATCATGAGTTTTCATCTTCTCTACTCTTTGTATGAAAATGAACTGCAGCATAAATGAACATGTAATATCAAAGAATAATATACATTTCAGAGGAAATATACCACACTTTTAGTAGACATTAGTGAGGTTTCTGAATGTCCTAATTCAGAACTGTCAACAAAACAACCAAATGCTGCTAAGAAATGATAACTATTTTGCTGAGTGGTTCTTAAAAGCCGTACCATATATACGTGGTTGATCCATATATGTGTGGTTGAAAAATAAACAACCAGGCTGAATTCATTTTACTGCCTAAAAATGGTCCTTTCATTGTCACTGTTTCAATGAGCAGTTTGCAGGAAGAGACAGAGAGAATGTATCTTTTTATAAACTAGATGCTTGACTCATTTCTGAATTATAAATTCGCATTTATTTCTCATTTAATAATTATTTAATTATTCTCTCCTTTCATATGAATAAAATAAAGCATCTATCATCCATGATTCGTTCAGCTCAAGTACACATTTTTTTTCAAGATAGATGTATGAAGCTAGGTTTCCAAATGTATTTTTAGACACTGCCATATGGGCTTTGATACTTAGAAGTACTAAGAATTCAGCAGCCTCCTGTAAGAATTTATGGGAGCCATTGGGAGCTCAGTATTTTGCAGAATCTGGATTACAAATTACATGTCTAAACTTAGTTCTGAATCTTGTTTTTAGTCAGTGAATAAAAAAATAAAAATGGTGGTGACTGATGGGTTGCATGGTACAGATATGTATTACATTCTCCTTTTCCTTGAACTACTTTTTCCCCAGTTTTTGGATCTCCTTCCCAATACTCTTGTAAAAAGAAGCTTTATTTTTTATTACCTTTTTAGTTTGAAAGTATTTGAAAGGAAAATGAAAAAAATATAGTGAGCTTCCAAAACGAGAATGTTCAAGAACTTGTTTCAGGCATGAGGGCTTCGCAGAGTCGTATACCGTCTTATTGTCATACCATATACCATTGGCTTCATCTTCCAAGACACTATTTACAGGAGGTGCTGAAGACCTATTGCTCTCATAGTGAAACCAATAGGAGATAGCATATGGAAGACAGTTGCTCAAATATATCTAGCTATTGTAACAGAAGTTTGGTGCTTTTCTTCAGTTTTCAAGATTTTGGCTTGATTGTTTTTCTGAAAAGTTACAGGTGTGCCTAATTCTATGCACAGCTCATGCCGGAGCACTCCTGGGGACTTTGGACCACTGTCCATGAAGATCTATGAATTAATTATTCCACATGATTTTGTGAAAACAAGCTAACATTGGAGTTTTATGTCTCCAGAAAAAATACTGAGGAAGGTTTGCAAGGAATGACATTGGATAGTTCACTGGGAAGGTAGAAGAGAGAAGGAAGTAGTCTTAAGCTTCACACACTGACCTTTGAAATGCAGAACCCAGAAGCACATTTCTAAGCTGCTGATCTTAAACTGCATGGAAGGCAATCTCATTCTTAGCCAGGTATTGCCATTTATGTGTAGGATTGACAAAACTGATTTCTACTATCTTAATATCCCAGTATTTTCAACGGTTACCTTACAATGACTTGTGGTATGAAAGCAGCAGTTCTAGAGAAGCCATGTGCTGCCTGAACTGGCATCTGCCTGGATCCTGCTGTGAAAGCAGTGGTTGCTCCTTTCTGCGTCAGCTGATTCCAGACCCAAGTCTCAGAGCTGTTGTATTATTCTTGTGCTAATGGGAAAACCTTAATGAGCACTAAAGAGAAAGGAATATTGCTTTAGTAGAGTGGGACTTCTTTTTGCACATATTACAGATCAACACCTTTCTTATAACTAGACCATCTTCAGCCATGAAGGCTAGAGACAACCTTTCATATCTGAATTCAAATCTTTCTCAAATTCCCAGGTGCTTAGTGTAAAACCACAGATTTATAGCCTGTGGTTCTTAAATTATATATGGCTTCTAATCAGTCTAAATGTGACTCTTATGCCAGGGCTGTGGCATATAGTTGTCGCTGGGCTGTGTTTGTGCAAGGATCCCTCAATATATGAGGGGGCTCTAAGGTTTCAGCATGGTTTTGAAGCAAATTTCCTGATCAACGCCATTTACTGTGCTTTGGTTTGCACTGTAAACATATGCACTGGATTTGTTTTGGAGGCAAACTGGAGGATGTGATCCAATAAGCACAGTTGATGATATGGGCATCTGCTCCATAGGACCTGGCTAGAGCTAATCTAAAGTTAAAAAAAAAAACCAACAAAACAAAATCAAAAAACAACCAACCCTCCCTATTTCACTCTACAGATCTTCTGCAATTGTCCTGCAGTACTCGTTAATGTAGAGACAACCTGAAAGAAGCAGGCTGTGTAAGGACTTCTGAGGTTACTGTCACCAAGCTTTCCCTTAACACTGATGGGGAATCATTCTCTTTTCTGTATTTCTCTTTCCATTAGCTCTCTGCAATATAGGGGTGTGTGTGTGTGTGTGTGTGTGCATTGCTGCTTGCAACCACAGATCAAGAAAGATAGCTACCTACATCTTAGTAATGTATTTATATGAAGCTCATGAAAAAAATAAGCAACTCAGAATTTAATAAAATACCTCTGGGAAATGTATACAATTGGGATACAGTTTTAAGCTTCTCCACTCAGTTATAAATATTGATTTTTACATCTCATATGTTCTTCATTACCCTGATATGTACTGATATGAGATGTACTAAAAAGGGAAATGTTCATTTTCTTTTATTTTTGAAATCATTTTGGTAAAAAATCAAAGCCAGAAATACTAAATGATTTTGTGTGTGTGTGTGCGTGTGTGCGTGTGTGTGCACACACATATGCACACATTTTTGTGCTTGCATATTTGTGTGTGGTTTATCTGGTATTATAAAATCCCTGCTGTGAAAACTTGATCTCACATAAACAACAAAAATTGTTGGAAACTATTGCATTTCAGGAAATAAAGACACAATAAACCTAAAGGCTTAGGTTATAATTCATGTTTTAATACCCATTGCTTAAACAGATATTCTCCAGTCACTTCAATGCAAAGCAGACATTTTATGATTTAAAATAAAGGATAGCATCCTCAGAGCTAGTTAATAAATACAAGGTGAGAAAAAGTCATTTATGTGTTCCAATCCTCAGTCCATGTGGACTGTTATTTATTTTAGACAAAGTCTTTATAATTTTTCCAACTTACAAGGAACTTAACACATTTCCAGTCCAAAGAAACCACCAGGAATAAAATATCTATGAGTGACCAATCTGAGCAAAATCTTATGCACTTCTATTGTGCATCCAGAATATCCTCTGAGATAATAAATATCTATCATTAAAAAAAGAATGCTTTAAAAAATGATGAAAGAATATGTATATTAAAGCTCTTCAGTTGTTGACGTGCCTGGAATGGAGGCTGAGATATGTTATGGTGGCTTTTAATAAGTTTATCAGGAGATTAAACAGTAACAGATACGAAGCAGGAAAAAAATGGATACAAAGTGGTGTTTAAGCCAAGAGATTTTATACCTCTCCACCTCCCCCCCCCCCCAAAAAGAGTATAAACTGGATATATTTTCTAAGTATTGAAGGAACATGGTTCCTGAACTTTTCTATAGAAATAATACTGTCTAACAATATAGCTAGCTTTTGGATAGTTTATAACAAATTCATGAAGAGAATTCTGAGACACTATGTTTGCAGACAACAGGGGATGGCATTCTCTGACCTGCGAAGCTGATCTTATACCCATTTGTTTTCATTTAATTAATTCCTTGGATTAGTGATACCCTATAGATTCTCTAGTGGCTTTCTATGCTCTGCTATGTTTTACCACAGGCAGGTCAGGGATATCAGTGTGCATTCAAGAGCATGAATGAACAGTTAAAACTGATCCTATGTTACAAGGTAGAATGTTAACATATATGAGAAAGACTTTGGTGGAACTTCACAATAATTCTAATCTATAATTCCTGCTGGCTTTTCAGATTTAATCTTTTCTTGTTTGTGTTGACTGCAAGTGTATCTTGGGCAGGCAACGTGAACTCCATTTCAAAGATGGATATTAATCTGTGCAGTGATAGATCCCTTGTTACTGATTCGTCTCAGACTGGACATTCTTTTCTCCTCTATTGTCTTTATTTCCTCTTTGGTGGTACTGTTTTCCTTACCTATAAGCCTCGTAAAATTTGTTCGGCTGAACTTAATGCCTGTTTTTGTCAACATGAACTGTTTTTGGATTCAGAGATGTTTTCTACTCGTACAACTTTATCAAATTCTAAATGGTAGGAAAAAAAAAAAGCAACCCTAGATTTCTGCTCATTGGTCCAGTTAATGCAACACAGGGAGGGAAAAACCAAAAAACCCAGAAACTCCCAAACCCAAAAATCTCAAAAAGTAGCAAAGATAAATTTTGTTTTGGGAGGAAAATGGCTGTTTCTCTATTCTTTCTGCATGCACCAGTGCCTTCAAAGTATGTTTTACATGAGGACATTATGCTGCCATATATCTCCCTGGTACTTAAATAAATAACACTGATTAACATTATAACAGAATTTTCCACTGAATGGGTGCCAAAGACTGCTTGGCACTAAACACATTTGAACTGAATTGCAACAATTTCTTCTTTTCAAAATCCAAATCCTCTTAGCTCTAGGATGGATTCCATTTATCCTGGCATCCAAATAAAAGTTAACAATTATGATTAAACTTTGGAAATGAATGAAATTGCAAATATATGGAGTGCCTTAAAGCAAAACTGTAATGACACAGAATAAAAGCTACGTTTCTGAGCAGTTGTTCACGGGAACCACCTGGAGTTGCACAGATTTCAAGAACAGCCTTGATAAATAGAACATGGCAAATACTTTTTTTTTCCTTTGTCATTTTTCACTGCTTTAGGAAAAAAGAAATTTCTGCACAACAACATGAAAGCAACTCAGTAGGGAAATGTGAGCCATTGCAGCCACAGGTAAAGCAATCGAACCACGCCAAAGCAATTGAGGTAAGCAAGCAAAGTACTCCAGAGAAGACAGACATACCAGGAAACCTGCCATAGAAATCTCCCAATGTCTTCTTAGCAGCATTGCCAAATAATTACCGACAAAATCTGTGGTAACAGCAAAAATATTTGTTGTTTGTTTTGTCCATTTTAAATGGTAGTCCTTTCCATAATTCAAGGGAATACCAAAATCTTGAAGGGGAAGATAATACAGTCCTAATACATCTTAAAAAGAATGAACTGAAAATAGTTTTGGGGAAAATTATTCCCAAATCATGGAAGTCCAAGGAGAAGAAACACAAATTTCAAATAGACCATGAAAAGCAATCCAAAAATTACCTGAATATTTTTTGAATGAATAGAGTCTTGCATAATGTTTTACTAATAGTAATATATTCAGTGAATTAGAGGATACCTCACCTTTAACCTGACTTACCAAATCTCCAACTATTAATAAGGAAGTAGCAAGTAGTTCTTGCTGCTATGGCAGAAGAGACAAACTAGCTCAGATAAGTGACCCAGCACAGAAAGATCTAATGTTGATTTCTTCCTGACAGCAATGAAATACAGCCTACAGAGGTTTGGGAGGAGGCTTGGTGCTGTGAGGTGCTATACAAGGAGACGTTAAATTCTGAAAATATATCGGAAAATACGGAAGATTTCCTCACTTCCTAAGTTCCTCAGGAAATTAGTTGGCTGATTTCCAAGTGTTTTTTCATGTATTTGAAACTGTGCTGCAAAGGACTGTTGTTTTGGTTCATTGGCTTAGCTTGCAAGCGTTGATTCTGTATCAGGTGGCGTTGTTGATTTAGCTCCTTTCTGAGAATCACCTGTTTTGCAAATGTACAAGGGTACAAGAAACATTTACTGAGTATTAGGTGTCAAAGCAGGATGACAATTATTTAACCAGAGCTTAATGTCTAATTTTTGGACACTGTAAATCTGAAACCAGTAAATGTAGAATGATATACAGCAGTCTTTAGAGGACAACTTTCCCCTCAATATAGTGGAAAAGGTGTTTAATTCTTGATCATTTAAGGCATAAGTTGCAACCTTGGGGTAATAATTTGTTAATTCTTCTTACAAAATGGAAACTATCATTATGCACATATTATTGTTCTTACACAAAAAGGAAATGTTTAGGCTTTTGTATGCAATTTTTCTCCAGAATAAAATATCCTCTGCAGAGCAACTGAGAGAAACTTTCTAAGCAGTGATGTTTTTGACGTGTATATTTAACATTCTTCATGCTCTTTGCTATTCCAGCTGAAATATTTTCATCACATTTATTTGCTATTTACATATTATCAATTTTCATGTGTTTTTGAATTTGAATTCTTCCCTTGAACCCATTTGAATTCTCATCCTTTGACTTTTTTCCTCACCTTCAAGCAATCTGTGAAAAAATGCAAATTGAGAAATTCATTCTTCTAAGCTCAAAGACTTATGACTTTCTGTGTATTTCTTTTCTAATCCATTTTACACCCATGTAAAGTTCTGCTCTTTTTATTGAAAATGAGGAGGGAGATTCCTGATGCAGGGTTGCTACTGTAAACAATAGGAGTTTGATCTGGATAGGAAATTTCAGACAGAACAATTTCCATTGGAAAATGCAGATTTGTCAGAACTGAAACTTGTCATACAAATCTAACAGTTTTGACAAGAGCAATTTCCCAGATCAAAATGACAAAATGACAGAGACAGGCAAATTGCATAACCTCCCTGGATAGATTTAATAGACATATGCTCATAGGCAATATAGGAGACTCAGATTCAAATCTCTCTTTTGTGCCTTTTTCAGACTGGGAGCTTAAATATAATTTTCCTTCTGGACTATATTGCATTTTAATTGATATTGGTAGACTTTTGGATCAGTTCCATTCTCAGCATTACCTCTCACAGCTTGAGATTTAAGAAAGGAAAATGTCAGAAATAGGTGTGAGGATGACGAGGGCTTTGGAAATATCAGATGACCTTTTAGATTATAGAAAATGAACTCTCTAAAGTTTCTTGGGAAGGGTGAGGCAAAATCCAAGGAGTCTGCCCTTTGTGCAGGGGCAGTCTAAATAAATGAGACAAATCCTGCAGCTGCTAGATTAACTCCAGCTACTCTGCAGCATAGCCATAATGGTGCACGATCAATTAACATAAGCTATTCATTCATTTTCATTCCATCATTTTACCTTTCCCTAATCAGGTGTAACATAAGAGACATTCTTTTTATTTTCTTTGTGGGTGGAACACACGTACTGCACCTGCAGGATGGCAGAGACTGGTGATCCCAGCTTGTAGACCAGTCTGCTTGTGCTCCCCTACTGCTCACACAGCCCAGGTTTCTCACTTGTAAGGAAGGGCTTGATGCAGAGCTGGTTGAAGTCAACAGAATCAATTCGTGTTGGATCACGCCCTGTGTGATAAGGCCCCTTAATGTTCATCTGGCACTAGCACTGCCTCTGAATTTTGATAAACCTCTTTCCATTTTGTGTCTTGAAGAAGAGAGCGCAAGCAAATTGCATCAAGGAACAGGTGAAGGAATGAAATTTGACAGACTAATATAATCTTGTTACTTTATGGAAAACACTAAAATAGCAAAACAGAGCCTGAACCACAGCTGCTTTAATAAGTCATTTCTGATTGCATCCACAGGAAGCCAAACAGCAAGCAACCACACTGCCAGTCTTCAGTTTCAAATTTTCTTTATTACTGTACTTGGAAATTTACAGTAACAGCCAAAAATTGCCAAAACCTCTGGAAGCACTCCCATCCCAGCTGTTTCTATGGGAAGGAAATGTCAAGCTTCAGACTAGTCATTGGGGTTTGATTTTCTATTTGCATTATTTGCCATTTTGCCAGAAACGTACATTAGAAAGATATCTAAAGTAATACTTACTGAATGGTGTGCGTGGATTGGAAAGAGGGAAAATGGCGGAGTTTATTTTCTGCACTCTAGTTCTACACCATGCATAGAAAATCTTATAAACCCTACTGCACCTTTTGTGATGGGCTGCTGTCCAAAAAAAATGGATGTCAACTGAAGTTAGTAAAGGGAGCTTTTGGCAAACAGAAGTGCAGTGGCATGCCAGAAGCCTCTTTGCCTACCCTTTGCGTGGGCCAGTGATGATGTCTTTTCCTACGAGCACAGGCAGCTTGATGCTTGCTCTTTCCAAGAAACAAATTATCTGAAATGGAGCAGGCAGAAGCAAGGGCAATTGCACCTACTACCTCTGTACTACCTCCAATCTTTCAGAATGGAGAAAACTTTCTATCTGCAGACATGCAACAATTTTTTTTCTTTTTTTTTAATGAATACTACACCGTTTTGGGCAGTTCTGATGCCCTCAGACTACTTCAGGCTTAATTTAAATTACAGGATCTAGCCCTTAAGAAAAAGAACAGACTATTTCTTCATGTTTCACTACTTGGGGCAAAATTTGATTTCTATTGCAATACATTTGCATGCATTACTCCATACACTCCTACAAGCGGAAGCAATATGTTCATTCAGTGCTTTTGATTCCCAGAAAAAAAAAAAAAAGTTATAGAATAATGAGCTAAAGGTTATTGGGTAATACGAATCTTGCAATTTCCTTTTTATTATGCACTTGATGAGGTGGAAGATTTATATGTTCCCTCATCTAATATCTCATTTTTTCTCTTCTTTTAAGTTTTGGGACATCCCAGGGTATTTTCGCTACTTTTCTTGTAAAGCTTCATATTATATTAGGTTCATTGTATGAACAGTGCACATAAATCACATCACCTACATTTCATTAAAAATAAACAATCAAAAACACCTTAAATAAGTATATTATTTCCTCATCTGTTTACCGAAGCATGAAGTTCACTGTTCTGCCAGGATCAGATCTAACATACTACATTAGACTCACAGGAATACTGTTCTGGATTTTACAAAACATGAGTCAGGCTCCCAAAACGCAGGAGAATGTCTGAAATATCACAAGACTTTTTATGTGGGCTTCTTTCTATTCTCTCTCTTTTTTCTTTTCATGAGGGTTCTTCACTGACATCTTTTTTTTTTTGTAGTGAAAGCTGGGATTCTTTTATGATCAATACCTCTTCTGATCTCTTGAGGTCTTGAGATCCATAGCCTTAAAAGAATTATAAAATTTGGTAAGACCTGAAAAAGAAAAAAGAGATTTGGTAACTTTGGAGGTGATCCAGTCCAACCCCCAAGCCACATGAAGTTGGACTATTGCCAACACCAGATCAGATCAGCAATGCCTATTTCTAGCCCAGCCTTGAAAGCCTCCAAGGACAGAGGTTCCCTGACCTCCCTGGGCATAATGTTCCAGCACTGTGTTATGCTGTTAACAGCACTACCATATTAATGCTCCCCCCACCCCCAACCCAAGACTCCCAAGACAGAATCTATGGCCACTTCATCTTGTTATGTTGTTTGGCACAACAGTAGAGTTCTGTGCTATTCTTTTTGTAGTGGTCCTTCAAACAGCTGTAAACATTTGCTAGGTTTCCCCCCGGCCTCCTTTTCTCCAGATTCGACAATCCCAGCTCCCCCAGCCTCTTTTCATAGCACATGTGCTCTGGGCCCCCAGCTATCTTGGTAACCTTCTGCTGCACTTCTCCAGTTTCTCCATACCCTTCTTGCTCTGGGGGGCTCAAAACTCTTTGAAACATTCTGGATGTAACCTCATCGGTGCCAAAAAGAGAGTGATAGTAACTTCTTGCTATCTTTTAACCATGCTCCTCTTAACATATTACGTGGTTTGGCTATTTGCAATGACAGTGCACTCTTCAACCTGCAGTCCACCAAAAACTTCAAACTCTTTTCAGCAGTGCTACTACTCAGCTGTCAGTGGCCAGGCTGCTCAGAGTTTTCCATCCTAGGTACAGACCTTTGTACTTCGTGTTATATAATATCAAGAGGCTTCTGCTGGCCCTGTTCTCAAATTTTCAAAGTCCCTCTCGTCTGAAACACTGCCATTCTTTGCTTCAACTGTTCTCCTTAGTTTAGATTCATCTACAAATTTGCCTGTGGATGCACTCTGTGTCATCACCAAAGTGGCTTGTAAGGATATTGAACACTTATGGGGCAAAGGACTGGCCTCTGGGGTACTCTGCTGATTGACAGCCAAATGTCAAGCCAATGATTACTGCTGTTTGTACCTGGTGGTCAAGCCCCTTTTCAAACCACCTAGCAGTACATTCTTTTGGTTCGAAGTCTGTCATTTTTTAACTTCCTAATGAAGATGCTGCCAAAGATGGCGTCAAAAGCTTTACTTAAAAAAAAAAAAAAGAGGGTAAATTATGCCCACCACTCCCCCTCATCCACATAATAAGTCATTTTCTTCAGAAGGTTATCGGATCTTTGTAAATCTGAGTATTTTACATTAACTATTTGTCCTTCACATGCTTGGAATAGATACCAAGAGGACATGTTTCTTGATCTTTCTGGGGACTGAGGTGATGTTAATTAGTTTCTAATTCCCCAGATCCACATGGGCTACCCTGCCTTTTTTTACAGGCAAGATGACCATAATGTTATGTTTTTGCAGTCATCAGGCACATCTCCTCATCACCATAATTTTTTGCAGATGGCAATTGAATTCAAATTCACTTCAGCTGGCTCTTTCAGCTTGTCACATCCCTGGTTCCAGGGATGCAAATACCTCCAGCTTGTCCAAGTAGTTCCTAGACTGTTGTACCCCTATTATTTATTGCCCCACTCCTTCCCATCCCTTCCCATGTCACTTTTTTTATAAAAGCAGATTTTTGAATAGCTGTAATTTTGCAATTTCCCTCTAAAGCGCTAAATTGGAACAAAATACCTTGGACCCCCCACCTCTTGCTACTGTCACATTCACTGCTAGTCTCAATGAGGAAGGGAAAGTGTAAATCTGCAATGTGGTGTAAGCAAGAGACAGTGGCAAGGGAAGATGCCAAAATATCTTTCCTTAGAATAAAAGTTGCTTTTCACCCAAAGATTTTGCTAATGGTGAAGATGGGAATGTTATATCTGAATACGTGAAAAAAGTAGGTGAACAGTTGTTTTGACAAGAGAAGGACTTTGTTTATCTTCAGAGTACATAAATTTTGAATATTTTTTTTTAAAATTAGTATATTTATTTTAAACATGGTACCTATAAAATTTGGTAGATGGCTGAAATAAAACCTGCACAGACTTAATCCTACGTTAGTGATAGAAGGACACGGCTCGTAGAAAGAAACAGAACTAGTCTTTTACAAAGATGTGATTGTTGCCTTTAGAGAAATTTCTGATAGTCATGGCACACTTAAGATACCTGACAGATATTTGCTATAAGTGTACAGCAAGCAAGTGGTCTGTTTTTCTACTATAGTTCTGTGTATTAGCCTATGGAAGGCACTTTCTGCTATAAATTTCAAGCAAGAGTAATATTTGATAAATAAATGCACTGGATTGTATGGAAGGGTGTGCATTATCAGCTTTAGCAATGGTTTTGAATAAACACTGAAAATCATGAAATAACAGTACTGTTGCGCATTATATTTAAAATTAATGTTACACCTGTTCATTTGGATTAAGAAAATACATCAGCCAGGGTTTTCAATAATCAACAAAAATTGATTGTAATTTCCTCCCACTTATTGGAAGTTGATTATAAAAATGATTTTTACTGTATTTATTAGTTCATTGTAAACTATGTGTATAATATTTAAAATTCAGTAACTCAGTTCCAGACCAGTCAGCAAATAATCACTAAAGACACAAGCCACTTTAGATACCCAAATTGTTCAAGTCTTGTGAGCAAAAAATACTCAAAATAATAAGATTTGCTAAAAAGTAGATAGGTGCAGAAACACAAACACTTTTTTTATTGTTACTTTCTTTTTTGTGATTTCAAATTTCTCATTGCAGTCATAATGTCTATGAATAACTGTATTAAGATGTAAATGAAATATAGATTCTTACAAAATGATAGAACTCCAGCAGCCCGATCTTAAACAAAGACTTGTAGATTTTGTAAGCGTAGTCCTACAGAAGTCAAAGACAAATCTTCCACTGGCTTGAACAAGGCCATGATTTTACCACATATAGTATAATGTCTGCAGTAATGTAAAATAGAGACTTGCAGATTGCATTGTTATTGATTCCTGACCAGATGATAATATCTGTAGCAGAAGACCTTGAAGCAGCTATTGTGGCGCTGAATATTTTACAGAGTGAAGAACATCGAAGAGTGGTATCAGGTAAACAGAATTAGAAAATTTTATAAACTGCTACAGCTTTTCCTTTCTAGGTCACATAGGCCTTGCCTGAGGCGATGTTCATGGAAAAAAAATAGGCTTCTGTAAGATTTATTGCCTGGGTATGGAGTTTAAATGTAATGTGTCAGAATGCTGTGAAGTAATTGTGTGTGCATGCCTGGTTCTAGTTGAGAAGGATGCATTCAGACTCTTGTCTGGCTCGTTTAATTGCCTCTGTGTCAAGAGTCCGAAGGATTTGGGATTCTTACTACCCCAAACATTATCTCATTCCACATAAATTATAATTCTTCTGGTATAAACCTACAAGTGTGCAAGCTTGACACTCACTTTCTGGGAGTAGTTGTGTGACTGCTTACCCAGCTCTAGAAACTACTCAGCCAAGAGTTTAGTGGTATGGGTTGGGATTTGAGGGAAGAAAATGCTTTTCAGTTTCTTGGGAAACCAGGCTACTTCAGTTCAAGGATGAATGCTAATACAATAATTTCATTACTGTGCTTCCTAGTTTAAATAGTAATTTGTTAGAGGATTAAAAAGGATTTAGCATATTGCATGCCATGTAGCTGTACAAATGTAATGCCAAGAACTGAATCATAGGGTGGTGCAATGTAAACCTTGTATGTTAGCAATGAAGTGAGACTAGTTTAAATGTAATGATTCATACTGACATATCTATTTTATAACACAATCATATCCATTGAAAGCAGTAGTTCAGAGGCTTATTTTTCACAAAGGTATTTTATAATTAGTGATCTGGAAAGGCAGAGTATAAATGAATCAGGTTTGGTTTAGCTCAAATCAATGCTTCCACATACTTCCAAAGTGCTTTTAAAATGTCCCTGTCAGAGGTTATGATCATGGTAGAAAAGTTATGCATTTTGGACTAGGCTGCTGATGAAATGATAAATTAGTGAGCATGACTTTGCAGTAACTATAGACCAAGAAGAGTTTATGTTGACACAAAACTTATAAGAACACAGCCATGCTGGGTCACGTCAAATATTCATCTAGTCCAATATCCCGTTTTGGATAACTGACAGTAGAAACCTTCGGTGTAAGCCTCCAGTGATACTTCTCCAGATAAATCCTTCCAGCTTTCAGCAATCTGCAGTCTTGGTATTTCCTGAGCTACAGGACATATCTCTGTATTAACTGCACTTGATGGAATTTTCTTCTATGAATATGCCTAATCCTTTTTTTACATCCATCTGTGGTTTTGGAATTCACAACATCCTATGGCAAAGATTTCTATAGTTTAATCATGTATTGTGCTTCCTTTGGTTATTTTAAATCTGGAATTCAGTAATATTTGGATTAATTTAAATTCACAGAAGATTACGATGAGCATCAAGTCATCTAATCCAAATTACTTCAATCATACTCAAGAACAATGAGTAGAGCTTATATATGTGTTTGTGTATATATATACACACAGATACATACATTTTTTTTCCTGCAGTAACATATCTTGCATAGTAAGTGCCAACTTCCACCAAGATTAATTATCTTGTGTGTTACTGAAAATTGCTATTCATGTAGCTGCCATTTTTGAACATTCAGTTGCAAGTCTTGGAAAAGTAAGGGACAAAAATTATCTGTCCATTAAACTCTCAAAACAGCTAAAGAAAAATATTTTGATTAAAAAAGAAAAAATCCATTATTTTTAATAATAACATTCTCTAAATCCATCTTGTAAAGTGCTTTAGTATTGTTATTGACATTGGAAAAATCTGTTCAGGGCAAGGGAGTATATCATGCCTCTTTTAAATCATTAGGAGTTTGAGGAACACACTAATAAAACTATGTTTAGACTGCTGTAAAGTAAGAATTTAGGTGGGCTACAAGCTTCTTTCTCAGACAGCAGTTAACACTACCTACAGCTAAGCATTATTTAATGTTTAAAAACCTATCAAAGGCTCCTCATTTTGAGTTCAATTCAAGACAACAGTAGTGCCACCCACTGTTTGGACCACAACTTAGTAATTAGGTATTGAATCATTCATCAGAAAACTTAGACTACGGGTCATTTCCAGCCTAAGAGTGACTGAACACTGAATTTTCATATCCTTCTTGGCCACTATGAAGTCTATGCACAACTGTGGTAGGGTATACTCTGCAAAAGGAGAGACATGTTGCTATAGGAGAATTGCTGTGGCAAAAGAAAGACAGATTCATAAGACTGGAGCACAGTAAATAAAAGAGAACCAAAGTTTGTAGTCTAGGAGATTCCCTGAGAAAGAAGTCCTGACATTTCATGTCTGCTACTCGTTCTTATTTATATGTGTTATCTTAAGACTCTTAAATGGAAAACACATAAGCAGTTCTTGGAGATAGGTCCAGATTTTTTTTTTTTGGCAGCTCAGAATTCTTTCTCGCTGGGTTACAGTGGGATCTTCCTTCTTGCTTGCTATTTCTCTGCCACAAAGTAGAGGTTTTCTATTTAAGGAATCATGAAGCCTAGGTTAATTATGAAGAAAAAGTCTACATTAGGCTTGTAGAAGATCATGCAAATAGGGCATGCAAATCAGCACTCAGAAGCTGGTACAGAGTGGGACAGAGTGGAGGGAACCCAGAGGCACTGCACAAGGATATCTGGGACTGCTGGAGACAGCATAAAAATGGCAAAGACATACCACAGAGCACAGTTCCCTACACAACCTGGAGTGATGACTTCTGGCTTGTTAAGAGCCTTGACCCAGACATAACTCCGAGGTTGGACAAGGTTTCACAGGTTCTAGGTTGCTAACAGCACCTGCAGCATCTCCTGGGTCCAGGGCTGACACCTCTGGGATATGCACTCTAGCAGAGGCACTGGACTGTTAGGTAGAGGAGCTTTGAGACAAGATGCGCTGATAGTGAAACAGCACAAAGAATGGAGAGGACATTGACAGGAGCTTCACAGAGACCCTGTGAGAGCAAAAGCCTCAAATCCACGGAAGGCCAAATGGCCTGAGGTTATGTTTGAATGACTGATTGTAGATGTCCAAAATGATGGAGGTGGGATTTAAGTTGAGGTTCACGGTGAGAGAGTGAATAAAGCCCAAAGGAAAGCAGAAGAATGAGGTGGAAAGTAGGAGGCTCCCAGGGCCCAGCCTGATGGGGGAGGCTGTCATAGTTCCCCAAAGCTGTACATCTGCGTGCCCATCTCAAGTGCCTGTACATGAGCACATGCAGCCAGGGAAACAAACAGGAGGAAGTGGAAGTCCTTGTACAGTCACAGAGCTATAACCTCCTTGGGATCACAGAGACATGGTGGTTCATATGACTGGAGTGTTACAAAGGGTAGGTACAGGCTTTTGGGGAAGGGCAGGCCAGGAAGACAAGGTGGGGATTTGCACTTTGTGCAGAATGGCAGTGGAGTTTTGCTCTGGGATGAGAGACAAGCCAGCCAAGAACTGACTGGTCAAATCAGAGTGGAAGCCAACAAGGTTGGTTTCCCAAGGACACCCTCTGTGGTGGTGTCCCCTACAGACCATCTTTTCAAGAAAAGGAAACAGATAAAGTCTTCTTTATAGACTACAGAGGAAGAAACCTTATAGCTGCAGAAAATTTGATATTGGTATCTGCTTGACATGACAGGGCTCAAGCAATCCAGATTTATAGAGTCCTTTGGAGACAATGACATGAGAGTTTGACAAGGCAACTAGGGGAGGTGTTCTGCAGGACCTGTTATGCATAAATGGGGAATAACTAGTCAGGAATATGAAGACTGTTCACAGCCTCCATTACTATAACCATGCAACAGTAGAGTTTAAGATCCTGAGAGAAGGGAGGAAGATGTGTAGTAGAATTGCAGCCCTGGTCTTCAGGAGAGCAGATTCAGGATTCTCCAAGAAAATACTTTTCAGGGTCTCCTGGGAGACTGCCCAGACAGACCAAAACGGCTCAGCAGAACTGGTTGATCTTCAAGGACCATCTCCTCAGAACATAAGAATGGTCCATCCTGATGTGCAGGCAGGCCAGAAGTCATGGCAGAAGGCCTGACTGGAGAAATATAGAAATACTGCTTATTTATTCACAGTCAACAGTGCTGGATGGGATGCGTCCAAGGCTGCTGAAGGAGCCAGATGATGTCACTAGAAGTGTTCTTTAGGGGACAATACTGAAGTTGATGCTATCTAATGTCTTCATTTACAATCAAGATGACTAGATTAAATATACCTTCAGTAAATTCGTGGATGACACCAGATTGGGAGCGGTGCATGATACACTGGAAGGCAAGGTGACCATTCAAAGAGATTGCAAAAGGGTGGAAAAAATGTCCCAACAGAGACATCAAGAAGGCCAACAAAGGAAAATTCAAAGTCCTGCAGCTGTGATGAAATGCCCCCTGGCAATAGTATGGCCTGGGCCCTAGCTGACTGGAAAAAAAGTTTTGCGGAAAAGGACCTGGAAGTCCTGGTGGACAGCAAGCTGAACACAAGTCAGCAGTGCGCTCTTGCGGTGGTGAATGCTAACTACATATTGAGCAACATTAGCAAGAGCATAGCCAGTTGGATGACAGCAGTGATTATTCCCATCTCTTTGGCACTTGAAACCACACTCGAAGTGCTGTGTCCAATTTTGGGCTCCCCAGCAAATGAAAGACGTTGGCAAACAGGAGCCAGTCCAGTGGAGGGCAACCAAGAGCAGGGAGTGCAGGCTTTATGAGGAGAGTCTGAGAAAAATGGGTTTGTTCAGCTTGAGGGAAAGAAGGGTAAACAAAGTCTCACTGCTGTCTTTACATATCTAATGGATTGTTATAGAGAAGACAGAGTCACACACTTCTGAAGGATACAGAGAAAATACAAGAGGCAACAGATACAAGTTGCAGCAACCTGACTGGGCATGTGACAGCAACCTGAGCAATCTGATTGAATGTCAAACTTTAGCCCTGCTTTGAGCAGGACCTTAGATCAGATGACATCCAGGGATGTCTTCCAAACTACATTATTCTATGATTCTAAGCTGTAGAAATAATACCTATTGAATAGACACAAAGTTTTAATGATTCCAGATACGACAGTAAGGAGAGAAAGATAACTTTTAAGAACATAAAGTACTACAAGAACTTATTTTTCATCTATTTTTTTTTCTTCTAGACTTTTCCACCTGGGTTTTTATGTGCTGATCTAGAGGTTTTAGTTTTCTTAAAGTGTACTATACATAAAATTCTGAGACTTAAATTCTTCTTTCATAAAGGAAATTTTGTCCCCTAGAGGGTCAGTTCTACTGAATATCACTGAACTCACATAAAATACATTTCTTTTCTGCAGGACAGGGGGAGTTTTACAGCTTCAGGTCTGTATGCATTGTCTAGCTACACTGGGCACAGTTTTCACCTCATTAAGCTGTAACACACAACCTTGCTATTTCATTTTTTCCTATACTGTATGTGTGAATGTGTTCTACTCCTCGATAAAATTCTATTTTTCCATTCTGCTCCATGGGACATGACTCTGGAACAAATATTAGTTTAAATCTATGATGTAAAGGAGAAAATGATAAAACCAGGCCAGCAATAAGGTATAATAATTGCTGTAAGGTGTTCTATGTTTTCACTGTGCTTCTGGTTTATCAACTGGTGCAGTTATGGATAGATTAATATTGGCCTCTAACTGAGGGTGCTGCCCAGATGAAGAACATATACTGAAGATCTGACAGAATTAGCAGAATGAGGAGCCACACATAAGAGTATCTCCTAATAACAATAACCAGTTAACTATTACCAATTAAACAAATAACCATTAACCAACTAACAAATACTCAGAATATCAGTTAAAAATCAGTGGTGACATGAACTCTTCCTTTACTCACTGAATGGACAGTTAAGCATTTAACAAAGTAGAACTGAGGACATGCAGTAAATATCATCTCTGATAGCAGCATATATAATCATGCCAATCAAGAATTAGCTTCTCAGGCATGTAATTACCCACAGACTTCCTTTGAGCAATCTGAACTTGAGAAAGGTAGATATGGCCAAGGAGAAGTCTTCATATCTTTCACATTGTGCTTCTATCTCTGTATGCTGCTCCCACACACAACCCTAGAACTTCAAGACAACTGGAAGTTCATGGTTTTGCATGTTCAACATGGATGGAAAAATGCTTATTTCACTTCCTTCACATTTCTCTTCCCTTACACCTGTCCGTTTCCTTTTCTTTTTCTTCCTTCCCTTTTTTCCTGGTACTGGATTATCTGATTCAACTTTTTTTTTTTTTAGAGGAAAGCATATAGTACAACACATTTTAATTCCATCCATCTCTGTTTGAGTGCTGGTGATAAAAAACAGTGGTAGATGTGTTAACATTCATTTAGTATCCAGGCTAATACCACTAAATGAGTCTTAATCAGACACAACTCAAGAGATCTATTTAATCATTTAGGAATTAAAATGAAGAAAAAATGCATAATAATGTATATGGTTTTCATCTAAACATTTTCTAAATTAAAATGGGTTATATAGTGTCCTTACTAAAGTGGAACAAGGATTTCACACTACTTTTGCAAACCTAGCATATGCAAATGTTAATATAGTTGGATCTTGCCAAAAGGTAATAGCTATGATTATATAATACAAATTTCACCTTGATTCAGAAAATACTGTAATGAGATACATTTTGCATGGTGCATAATAACTGTATTCAAAAATCTAAATAGCATCACTAAGCAGTAAAAATGATGTTGGTGCTTAGTAGACGGGAACACAATACTCATTAGGGATTCTGCCAGATGTATCTGTGATCACTTCATTGTGTATTGTTTGGAACAGAAATCTTCTTATAAGACTATCTGAATTTATTCATCCAGGAAATTTGATTTCAAGGTTTTTGCCAGGGCTGTTGTAATTATTGGAACGGACCCATACCAATAGTTCCACAGCCTGGATCTGCTGTAGTTTTCATTATATCTAACTTCATAAGATTGTATTGACCAAAAGTGTATTTTGCATCTATATCTCCAGAATTAGTGTTAGACTCTTTCTAGTTGTTGTAGCCTTCTAAATAAGGAAAAAACAAAGATGGAGACTTTTGCTGGAGACATGAAAAGTGAAATGAAAGAGATGGGCTAGAGGAGTACAAAACAGCAAAAAGGAGGAAAGGTCAGTGAAAACAAAACAAAACTAAACTAAAAAAAACAGTATTCAGCCAAACTGAAAAGTGACATAATTCTTTACAAAGCATAATTAACCTCTACAATTCATTCCTACAGTAAGGCTGAGAATGTAGCTGGCTTCAAATGAGTCAGACATTTATGTGAACCATGGGACCATCTGCAAAGTTAACCATAGGCTGTTTTTTTCTTTTTATTGTTATTGTGGCAATGACGGTGTTTCATTAATTCTGAGCATAAGCCAGTCACTGAAGAGTGAGAGTTTAAAAATGTATTTCATTAGAGGATAAGTTATTATTTTTCTTGCATTGATTTAGACTCCCCCTTAAAGCACCTGGTAGTGGCCACTTGCAGAGAGAGGATATTGGAACTGATGAACTTGCTGGATCGTTCCGTTTTGATAGTTCTTATAGTTACATGGCATGTTTTTCATAAATCACCCAAGAATGAATTATCTTTGCAACACTGTTCACCTCAGTCACTGTATTTGCAAAAGCAGTCTTCATGTCTAACAGCTAAAAAGAATTCTGCACAGCTAATAGATCACACATTAATACTTTGGGAATATGCTTAGATGTGAGTAGTTTCTCAGGCTAAAAGTCATATAGTGCAAAGAGAAAGGGTAAGATAGGACTAGAAATGACTGTTTGAATTACTTCATGAGAAGTTTCCTAGCAGGAGAAAAAGGGAGATTCAACAACTTCCTACAGTAAACATGAGACCAATATGAATAATAGCCTACGACTGGAATCAAACACTGGCAGGTGCATATTTTGTTAGAGACTGTCTTGGCTAACAGCTTTTATAGAGCACAATAGTAACAGGAAAAGAAAAGAAAATGCTTTAAAGATTTAAGCATACAGTTTTTAAATCCTGCCACTGGAATTTTTTATTTATCAGTCTGGAAAGTGCCCAGTTAAGGAGAGAATTGGAAGCTGAATAGGAGTCTGAAGGGAAGAAATTTAGAACAAAAGTGTGTCAGAATGTCATTATCAGTTCAAAACTCACTTACTGGTCATGGAAGTGGTCCAGCTAGCTCCTGTTCTCTGCTCTGTTGCAGCCAAGGCCGTACCCAGCACATCTGTAGCAGTATGCAATGTCTCCCCAGCCCACCGAACGGGAGTGAGCAGGTCATGAAGTGGCGAATGCAGGTCCTTCTGTATGAGCCTCCCTTCGGGCTCAAAGGGATGCTTCCATACAACACTCTTCACAACTTCTGACCCACTGTTTGACACGGTGCAGTGGTCCTCTCCCTCTTGTCCCTTCCTCCCACTTCTCTCCGCATCATTTGGTCGAATATCAGTGGAGGAAATCTGAGACACAGAGCCATCTGTGTAATCAGCTGCAGTATGTAACAACAGATTAAGAACAAGGCTTCTGAAATGAAGGTGCTGTGCTAGACAGTCAATGACAGACCTTAACTCTGGGAAACACTTTAGCAGTATACTAACCTTTTAGTTTTAGGGTTTTATTTTGGCAAATGAAGCAAATATCCTGAGCCATTGCTTTGCCTGGGCAAATGACACTTGACTGAGCTTTCAGATAATGATATAATAAAATTCTAATAGTTTCCTACTCTCAAGATTGGCAGGAGGTGGTTAAAGACCTGGTGAACCTGTCAGTGCTGGCACGTTAGTTGAAGCTTTGGCTTGAAAACCCTACACAGGAGAAATGTCTCATTGCTTATGTAGGCTGGGTGGGAGGAAGTTGCCATCGTAGCTTTCAGCATATCCAGTGGAAAATGTACCTGAAGCCTTTTTTTTTTTTCTTTCCTAGTATGGTGCAATAGGATATTTTAGAGAAATAAAGAAAAAAAAAGTAAGCAAATAGGTGAATCCATTGTCTGCCATCATCTGATCAGCCACTAGCAGGAGGAAAACTGACAGAAAACAAACAGTACCTCCTTCACTCTATGGCATGAGTCTGAATCTCACTTACTGTGATTTTTATAGATATAAATATATATATACACACATACATATATACATACACATACACACACGCATATATCCACATATACATACATATACATACATGGTAAGTACTCATTATATAAGAAATATATATATAACGAGCAGATGGTACCCTGAATACAGGACTAAAAATCAGTATCAGATAAATCATCTGAATAATATAATTTGAACATATCCTGTGCCACAGTAGTTTGTTAAAGTCACTCTGATCCATATTTTTGAGCTACATGTTTTCATCTGAATTAGCCATTTATTCCTTTGTTATGAGTGGAAAGAAACAGTTACTTTTAGAGTGCCATTTATTTCAGCCTAATGCATGAATTTAAAATAGGTCAGATGATTCACAATGTAGAAATGCCTATTGCTCTCCACTGACTATAAAAGGATTCTAGATGGCTAACTCAGATACAGACTTTCAAAGTGAGTTGAAATCAACTCTGCTTGTATCCATATTTAACTGTATAGTCACACATATGTCTGTACAGGCTTTTGCAAGTTTGCTTAGCTAGTGCAATCCAGAGCTGACCAACACTTCATGCCTCCACAGTCTGAACATCATATTTCTTCATGATATTTATGCAGTGAAAAGTAAATCAATTTTTTGGCATATCTCTTTGCCAGTTCTATTGTCAAGAAATTGTCAAGGCATTTACAATTTTAAAAGAATTGTTAGGAAAAGTAAGAAATGTCATCAAATATCTCTTGTAAATGAATTACAAGAAATTCAGCAGCTGCCAAATTTAAACTCACAGCATGTGTGGAAGTTGGAGGTGACTAAGACAGGAGTCAGGTAAGAAATTGCACTGGACAGTGATGAGGGATGATATTTCTTCTTGCTGAGGATGTAAGCTGTAAGATGCTAGACTGATTACAGTCTGGGTATACTCTTCCTTTATAGAATAAGTCTTTATGTATATAATGAACCTAAAGTTATTGGCATCAGAGTTCTGCTAATGAGTGACACAGTGAGACCGATTCCTTCCATTTGTTGTGTCAGAACATTTATTCTGAACGATCTTGTCATATGAAATGATTCATTTTCTCTAGCTAATCTATTATTTCTTTGCAAGTCCTATAGTAAAGTTTGGTTTCCTCATGAATAAAAGAGGAGTAATACTACATCCTTTCTTAAAACACTTGGATAGCTATTGTGCTATATAGGGAGGGGTAGGACCTAACAGCATAATGTGGGGATATTAAGCTCAGTGTTTCAAAGACTCAGCAGTATAATCCATCCACAGTGCTTCACAAGATGTAATACTTTGTGGATGGAGAACAATTAGTACAAGACCCCAAATCATTATGTCTAGCTCTTGATTACATGTATATTGCAAGTGCTTTAACTATGCTAATTAAGAACAAGAAAAATCTCTAAAAAAGCTTGAAGGTCCAGCTTGAGGTAATGTACCAATCAGTGCTAACTCCCTGACAGATACTTAAAGAACAGCACGCTTATCGTATAGTTACTTTTCTTACACAAAATTAGTTGATATGCAAATGAATCCAGCAATGACAGTAACAGTAGGAACAATGAAACTGGAAAACTCTGTTCTTCCCATCATTTTGGTATTGTCTCCTTATGTTAGCCACCAAGAATCTTTATGACAACATCCATGAGATATGATCATAGCTACTTTGGAAAAATATGAGAGACTCACCTTATCATTAGCTCATTAACAAAAGACTATCTTGGACTACATTACCTATTGTCTTCTTTGTGGATACTGACACATTGTTGGAAATAGAATAGCAATGAGCCATTCCACTTTAGAAACTCCTTTGTCATCATATTCCTTAACAAAAGGAGTGGTTTTTTTTGTTTTTTTTTTTTGTTTTTTTTTTTAAGGAACATGATAAAACCTCATAAAAGCCTCATATGGACTCATAAAAGACATCCTGATTCTTAGTTGATACCTTATGAGTGCTGCAAACTAACCTGTTTCAGATGTGGGGAAGTAAGGCTGAGGCCAACAATCTTTTTTGGAATTAAAACACAGCTCTCTGCAAACGCATGCAGCTAAGGATGTTGTCTACTTGTTAAATCATCTCATCCTTATCCTGCTAGGTGAACTTAATTTCCACGCTCTGCTGACCCCTTCCAGCTTGAGCAGCTGACACGTGTTCAGAATGGGGCTTCTTGATTTCCCATATCAGCAAAAGGGCAAGGAATAAACTGTCCTCCATAAGATAAGATTGCTTTTTTGTAGCAAAAGATCCTTTAAACATAAGAATGGTGAAGCACTGGAAGAGTTTCTTGAGAACTTGTGAAGTTTCCATCACTAGAAGTATTTAAAAGCAGTTTAGAAAACTATCTGTCAGGACTAACACAGATACAATTAATTTTATCTTCAAATAGGAGTGATTACTTCGTAGTCTCTTGTAAGAGTATTTTCTGTCATTCTGTGACTGGGGAACAGCCAGACTGATATCTGAAAAGGTCTCAGTATGAAATATTTTCTAACATGAGATCACAATATCTTACACTTTATTGTGTTGTATGTAAATGTTTGGACTTATGTAAACTGCTGTCTCTCCTTTAGAAGAATTTGTCCATATACTGGCATTGTATCATGTAATCTTTTCTAGTTTGTCAGTTCCAGAAATATCATCTCCATATATAAGTGAAATTAAACCTTGTATTTTTTTTTATCACTGAAGAGATAGTATGGTCATTAGAACTAAGATTAGCAAACAAAGCCTCTTGGCTTTGTTTTATAAAACACTGAGGATTTATCTGTATGTTGGCATGATATATATGGATTTGAAAAAAAAAATCATTAATGTCCATGGGCACCAATCAATTTAAAACTCATCCAGACCTAATGAAATATATGACTTCTATGACCTAATATACTGCGTGACTGGAACAACAGCTGTGTGACCCATACGCTGTTGCCACATCAGCCAAATCATAGACAAAAGCTTCTTCACTGCTATTTGGCTGTGCAGCTAATTTAATGTATCTCTCCACATTTGCTGTTGTTCTGCAGTCTCCAAACTTTGATATAATATTAATAATCTCATTTATAAAATTACTTTCTTCCTCTGTCCTTTCAAAACACTGAAGGCAGGACTGGCATGATAAATAATAACAAAGTCAAGATGCTCAGACTTCAGGAGGAAGGAGAAATCTGAGAGCATGTGAGATAGAATGAGAATGATAGCTCAGAATATAGTAGGAGGAAGGATGGAAAGATGAAAAATCATGTAAACTGAAAGAGAAACAGAGTAAATTAGAATCTTTATCTTAATTAAGACAGTGAGAATAACAGAGAAAAAGATCTTGCTCTTCCATTGTAGTGCTCATAATGTTGAGTTTGCTGTTCATTTATTTTTACAATGAAATTTTAATATACATTATTTCAATGCTTCCATGAAGGAATGCAGGAATATATAGTCAATGAATCAGCATTCTCATTAGTTTTATGTATGTTTGTTGAGATACCAAGAGAAGTCTCTTTCTGTAATACCTTTTGCAGTTTGGAAAATAGGAATAAGTATGTTTTCGGATCTATTCAGTGTAAGTAACTGTCCAAGAGAGCAAGCTGACTGTAATCACAAGCTGTCACTGTTTCTCATACGTAGGTATTAGGTGGTGTGGATCAAGACGATTTCCCACAGGACTGTGAAAACTGCCATCATTCCTGTAATCTGTTTGAAGAACTTTTAACAGTTCTAGTGACAACACTGACAAGTAAATGCTTTCCCAGATTTTTAATCCTTGAAATTTCGATTGACAGAAAAATAATTAAAGTTTCCTCACTAATGCAAGGGAAAACAAGCAATTCATTCTTACGTGACTGGCTTCCTTTTCACAGTTTTTTGATGGTTATTATTATTATTATTATTATTATTTCTACTGCAGTGCTATCTAGAAGCACAGATACATTCAAGACCATGTTTTTCAAGCATCTGCACAATCTCAGAGTGAGGAATTGTCTTTTGCTCTAGAGAGTTAATTGAGTAAAGGCTTATCTTTTCCTCCATTGTAATGCTTTAATTTAAATGGATTTAGGTTCTGTGTCTGGACTTTGTCATACTGCTATAAAACTGAGTTATTGTGATTTAGCTTATGCCTGAAAAATTGTTTCTGAGAATTGCACTGTTATATTGTTACAGCTTTCTGTGTAAAAAAAGGCCTGAATAAGGCAGGGTGGGGAAGGGGAGAAGAGTGAGGCAGGAGAGGCTGCCTGATTTGCCAGAGATCACTTTTGTGCTATTTAGTCCAGCAGGAAAGCGTGGGCTGGGACACATGAGCACGTGGGAAAGCTGGGCAGTCCTGCGGCTGTTGGTGCCAGGGTCCAGCACCTCACATTGCTCTTGGACATCTGCTGCAACAGGATCAAAGGAGCGTGAAACCCCGAGATGAAGATTATGTTTCTGCATGGAGACCTTGCTTCCGGCAAAGGCATCTACTGCCCTCCGGCATTTCAGTGAAAGAAGTTGCCATCACTTTTGTCTTCTGCTTTCATAGTTGTTCAGTGATAAAGGAGTCAGCTTTGCACCACTTTTATGTCTACCTTGAACCAATAAACATTATTTTAAAAATAAATGTGAAGATATGGGAACTTTTAGAATGAATTTTCATGACTTCTTTTGTCAGTGTATGTCTTAAAGGGTGGTGGTTAATTGGCTGTATTCCCAGCCTTCATAAATATCTCACAAGTCTCATGATATTTCATAAAGCCACTGCAGCTGAAATTAAGAGATTGCAGGAGATCTTTATTTTAGAAGATAAGTTTGAAGTTCTAATACTTGTTTGTAAAACCTTGATAAGATGAAACAAGTAATCCATAAGATATCAGTAAGCAAAAGGCTAGTAAAAAGAAACCCAAATTATCCTTTTTTACAGTTCTATTTTTAAGCCAATCCCATGATTATCTGGGATTTGATTTATGATTTTGGATGGCTGACATTGGCAGAGAAGTCACAATAGAAATATTTCTACTTTCGAAAGTAATGCTCTGGCTTCCAAAGTGTTTTCTCCAAAAACCTGTTTTGATCTTTACTCAAAAAGCTTATTTATTCATACTTCACTGTAAAGTATAAACAGTAGAGAAAAATGCCACAGATGTTTTCTCATTCCTATATTTTTGTGTGTGGTCACGTTACTGGATTTTGGTTAGGTATAATATTACCTGTGGCCCTTAACAGACTGTCATTACTGGTATGTAAGAAT
This sequence comes from Dromaius novaehollandiae, assembly GCF_036370855.1. Taxonomy (NCBI): domain Eukaryota; kingdom Metazoa; phylum Chordata; class Aves; order Casuariiformes; family Dromaiidae; genus Dromaius; species Dromaius novaehollandiae. The sequence goes on from NC_088098.1 coordinate 42,538,798, forward strand.
GGCAGAATTTCAAAAGATTCAGATATTCTGTTGGTATGAATGCATTTAACATCTGCACTTTTGGTTATTTAAAAGCTTTTGGAACTTTTCAAAAACTTTTCTTTGCTGCAATTATCCATCCAATAGCCCCTAGTTTCATATACCTTGCTTTGTTCTTGATGCTCTCTAATTTTCTCTTTTTGGTGAAAATGTGTCATAGTTTAACCAAAACTGTCACATTACTTTGGGCCACATTCACATCTGTAGCATCTAAAGGCAAGGGAGCAACAAGATATCTTTCTTTTCCATTTCCCTCTGCTCTTTCCAAGATTTCAAAAGAGTTGAGGGAGAGGTAAATGCGACATGTAAGCGGAGGGAGGAGCAGCATTCAGCTGGAAGTGATGATTGTCACAGCTGAGATAATATAAGTGTCTCAAGGAGGTAGAAATTTTACAGCAAAATAAAACAGACAAATTCAAATCACTTTCAGGGATGGTATAGACATCAGGATATTCAGAACATGCATGGAATTAGTTGCATAGACACAGCTTGTTAGTGGCTATGTGCAAAAGATTGTATTTTAAGTCAGTCTGAGCCAGTTAATAGCTGACCCAAGCACAGAACTTTGGCCCTGAATTGTGCTTTTCTTTTGGCTTATCCTTTTGTCATTCTGTAACTACAGCAAATGGACTGTCAATTAACTGCACAGCATAGTTATACCATGCCTGGGAACAAATGTTTGTTTCTAAATGCCTGTGAAGAGTCTACACTGTTAATTAGAGTCAATTGACAATCAATTTGTTCCTTTTATACCGTCGTGAAAACTTCTACTGTAGATAAACTTTTCCACTCAGGGATGTGCAGGAAGATATATCTGTTCATGGAATATTAAGTCTCCTCAGAAAGAATAACACCGTTTAAGATTTGTAATGCTTCATAAGATATAATTAATATAAATCTTGCTTTGTTCAACAAAAATAGTGAAAATTGCTTTAAAATAAAATTAAAAAAATTCTAGAAAGCGTGTATGCATGAGCAAATAACAAATGATTCAGCTCATTAACTGACTTCTCATGCATTTCCTGTAGTTAATCATTGTCAGCAGATGTTTTGTGCCAGCAGATAGATTAAAGTTAGAAAGCAGAGCTTACATTTAAAGAGAACGCTATTCACAACTATATTTACATTTAGCTTATTACAGAAAATGGGAATGGGAAGGTGGAAGTGAAGAACAGGAACACTAAGCTGTTTAATCTCACTTAGCTTTCTGGAGCAAGAGATTGCATCAGTTGAAAAGAACGTCTCTATTTATATTTAATTTAATTGAATTATATGTGACATTAAGTAGTTTGCACTATATGAAACTTCATGCTTAATGATGTCACTTTCAAAAAATGACCTTTACTCTGTATTCTTGAAAAAATTATCTACAAAATTTGTAGTTCCAAACAGTTTTACGAGGTCATAGGATCTTGGTTTTGGAAATCTGTGATTATCAGTAAATTATAATAATAAAGATGCTATTTAATCTGTTAGGAGGTCAACAATAAAATGTCAGATCTAATTCTAATGAACACTGTTAGTTTTAGGTTAAAGTGGTAATATCTTAAAAGGGTATGTCTTGTATCTTCAGTATCATTCATGAGCTAACAACCTAAAGTACCTTACAGACATGGTCATAAATGGTGAAGAATTTTCTTCTACTTTGTCTAGATTTTGCTTCCATATATTATTGTAAAACAAAAATGCTTTTTAAAAATATAATACAAGTAACTTTTGCTGGTGGTAGGCTAACAGGCTGAGACAAAAACAGGCATAGTATTATCAAAAAAACTTCCGAGATTTTCACATATTGTGTTACAGTTTGTCATAGAGAGTAGCTTCTATTACTTGAGCAGAACTAAGCAGATGGTATACAAAACCTGTCCTCATTAGTATATGGGTGTGTGGTTTGTTTTTTTCCCCCCCAATTTTACTGGCAATATTCCAGAACTTTTTACAAATATTTTTCTGAAATATGTTTTCTTTTCCCACACAAGTTCAAGAAAAGAATACATGGCAACATATTAATACTCTGTCTGTTAATAACACACTGGTGGTTATCTTTGCACATGATTTTCCTGCTGTAAATGCACTGAATTAGATCCTGATGTTCTGTACAAATACAATTTCTCTAACAATTTCAGTAATCAAAAACTGGTAGATAGAGGCACTGAGTACAATACAACAAAGGTATAATAAAATAAAGGGATAAAACATAAGAGATTGTTTATTAAAAAAGAACCAGGAAGCAACTTCAAGATTTGAAAATTCTGTTTAAATGTTCATTCACAGAAAACCACTTTTTCTGGAGAATATATGTGTTGCTAGTGATTTCTAATAGGCAAGGGACTGTCATACAAGATGATACCCATTCTAGAGGCAAAGAATGGAAACTTTCCCTCTTTGGAAAGAAACTTGGTCCTGAATTATTATTTTCGATTTCCTGTATTGCTTTCAGATCCAACCTGTTGCTCTGCCTTTGACTGATGGTCACTGGCCTGTCGATGGGATCTGCTGCTACCAATTCTCTGGTCTGCTCATCCTGCTCAGGTGCTGTGGGACTGCACCTGGTTGGTGGGTCACTGCCTCCCTGTGCTGGGGTCACCTTTGGCTGCCGGCTCACCTCATTATTGCAGCTCCCTGATAAAAGTCTTGGATGTATGGGAGAAAATATGCATTGCGAAAAATCATGCAGAAACCTGCATAGCCTCAGAATACAATAGGAGAAAGACAAGTAGTTTGAGTATACAAACGTGAAATTATCTTAACCTTGTATATTAGCACATCTGTCCTGGCAGAATCCCACATTTTCCTCTATGCAGAAACAAGTAAGGAAACAGCCATTTCCTACATGATCAAGCATTGGGACAGATTTTTACCAAGTGTCAGCTCTGTGAAATAGACCCCAGAGTAAAAAGAAAGCTGTGATTAGCCAGATTGCAACGTGGTTCAAATTATAGAATAGCTGAGGTTGAAGATCGCTTAGTCCAACCCTCTGCTCAAAGTAGAGTCAATTAAGGCAGGTTGCCCAGGATCATGTCCAGTTGGGCTTTGAATACCCTCAAAGATGGAGAAGCCACAACCTCTCTGGACAACCTGCTCCTGTGCTTGAACACTCTTACCATATATATATACATTTTTATGTTTAAATGGAATTTTATATGTTTCAATTTGTGCTCATTGTTTCTTGTCCTGTCACTGGCCACCAGTGGCATCCAGAAGTGCCTGGATCTGTCTTCTTTATTTCCCCTCATCAGATATTAATATGCATTAATAAGATCCCCCTGAGCCTTTTCTTCTCCAGGCAAAACAGTCACAGCTCTCTCAGCCTCTCCTTTTATGACAGATGCTTCAGTCCCTCCGTCATCTTTGTGGCCCTTTCCTGGACTTGCTCCAGTAAATCCATGTCTTTCTTGTACTGGAGAGCCCAGCATTGGACCCAGCATTCCAGATGTAGCCTCACCAGGACTAAGTAGAGGGGGAGGATCCCCTCCCTTGACCTGCTGCTAACACTTTTCCTAATGAAGCCCAGGATAATGTTGACCTTTGCTGCAAGGGTGCTTGCTGGCTCATGTTCAACTTGTTGCCTGCCAGGACCCACAGGGCCTTCTCTGACAAGCTGCTTTCCAGCTGGTCACAGCTGTTGAGTATTGCTTCTTTTCTGATTATACCTACTGCTATCGACTCTGGATTAATGTGGTGTGCTAAACATGGAGATAACTCCTGTGGGGAACTGTGGAGTTTTGGTAGTGTTCTTTAAGGCATTTATGGCAATTCTTGTAGTGTGTTGCTGCACATATCTCTGTTCCTGCCCTAAGAGAGTATTAACTACAGTAGTCAAGTTTGAAGATACTTCTGATTGTAGCTACACTAAATCATGTCAGTGAATACATCTTTCTTAGATCCAGGAAGCTGACATAAAGGTGCATGGAGTGAGGGGAAAAGGGGAGTAGTTGCATCTTCTTCCAATTTATCATGTCAAGTGTGACTCATTCAACTGCATATACTTGTCTATAGTTTGAGTTAGTCTCATATGTTCTCTTAATAGACTATGAAGTTCTAGTCACTATAGTCAGTAGACCCCAAGGTGTAATTCAGCTCATCCTGAAAGCGATATCTATATGGGGTCAGTTTGCATTCTAGTGTCTATTTCACTTCACTGAGTATAAAGGAAGCCCAGTCTGATTTGATCAAGTAGCTCCATGATAGAAAAATAAAACTAGATGAAATGGATGAAATGGTTCCCATCTACTTAGTCCCCCTCAAGAACTAATAACAAGCTATCCTCATTTATGCAGTGTGTGACTGTATGAACAGAGCTAAACATATGTGTCAGTTCAACAAAGTAAGTCCTCCTACCAGACAACAGATAGAAAAAAGCAAAAAAGAACTTATTTCCATTATCTGAATGAATTTATTGTTATCAAAATGAATCTTTAAGCTCGCCACAGTCACTGAAGGAGTGGCTTTCATAAATGTTCTTGTACATAAAAATAAAACATATTATTATATGCAGGCCAGTTACTTTGCTATTTGATTAGGTGAATTACTAAATTTGAGAGCCATAAGAAATTCCATGGGATACTTTCACATTCTTAAGTGGAACACAGGGGAAAAGCTGTCCCATGTCACACTTCCCTTCAACCAGCCCTGGATGATGCAGCTGTCTGACAACTGGACGCAAGCACTGACAAGTGTGCTAATCATCCTATGCATAGCTTTACTTCACCTTGCTTGCACTGTACTTCAGAAGTGGAAGAATAGCCCCTAGAGTAATCACAGTCTGAGAAAACAAAGAATAGCTTTTATTTTTCTGTTTTGTTTCTGTTTATTTCGTGTGATGAAATAAGAGTCAGAAATTCAAGAAGTTTCAAGTAACTGCCTTCTTTCAAAGAGCCAGGTATTGGTCTTTACAAGGAACTAGTACAATAAGAAAGATTTTGAGAGAGGCTAATTAGCACCAAAAAGAACTAATAAGAGTCAGTTGAACTGGTACATCTATACAACATCTTAGCACCTAAAACTGAAAAGAAGGAGACCAGAAAATAGCAGTATGTCAGGAATTTAAGAAACAATAACTCATGGCAAGAAAAAATAACTCATGGTGAAAAACTTTTGGCTTATGACAAGTGGTCAGTTGACATGAGTTTTGGGACAGTAATTAGCTTAAGCAATCATGCAGAAGGTGGGACACCAAAATAGCAAATGCAGACTGAAAGTTTACCTGAAATACTTCTTATCAGCAAAAGACATTATGACAGGGTTATTATAATCCAGGGTTCAACAAATTGTTTGAACCCTGAAACTGCCCCAGTACAGGATAAGGGCAATGCAAATACAGGAGGCAGCATTCTGTTACCATACAGATCATCAGGCAACTATGGGGATGTTTATTCAACCTCTGTTTCAGAGCTCTAAGATGAATAAAAAATAATTAAAAAGAAAAAAAGAAAACAAAGCAGCTTACCATCACTTTCTTGAACAGAAAGTTCATTCATTGTTAGATTTCAGCTTTTGTTTTCTTCTTCCAGAGGATTTAGGAAATCTTGCTGTATTCTCTCTTAAGAGGTGAAGTAATTTCCTGACTTTTAGAACAACTGTTCCTTCTAACTTGCTACAAGAATACTCCAAAGATGTTTAGCTTAGAGCAAAAGTTTATGCTGTTGTGTGGCCATCAAAAATCTAACCATATGTGTTTAATTTCCAAGTGATAATGTCTTTGCTGCTTGTGATTCATTTGCTTTCAAATGGCTCCAGAAATATGGCACAAAATATGTTCATATCTGCATGGAACTGAGTTATCCAGGTGGTAAGTCATCTTATGATTTACCATATGATGTTTCTGCAGAAACCCACAACATAACTCTGATTCTGGAGCTGCTGGAAATGTTTTATCGGTGATGTTTGTAACACTGAATTCAAAAAGAAAATTTGCTACTACTCATGACTATTAGGGACTTTGATGATATTTAATTAGCTGTTCCCCCCTCCCATCCTTTAGGACATAACAGCTCATGCTTAAACCGCCATGTGAGAAATGAAGTGAATTAATTCATGGAAGAATTAATAGAAAGTCAAATAAGGGCAAACTGAAAAACTGAGGCAAAGATTAGACTTTGTTTTAGAATCTTACCGATTAAACATAAAATCTGCTCACTCATAATCAGTTTTATTTTTCCGCTGGTGTATGTAGGCTGTGTGCTTGGGTTTGTAATGGAAAAGAGTGATCAATATCTGTTGAAGTGCATGCATTTTTCTACTGTCCTAAGATACTACTTATGGCCTCTCTAAAGAATTAAAACTCCTGTGTTGCAGACATGACTGTAAAAGAGAAGTGGCAATAAAGAAAAAGAGGGCTAACAAGCCCTCTAACAACCCTCTAACAAGTCCTTCAAATTCTAACAATATCTATATCATTTAACCTGGATTTTTTTCCTTGGTATAGCAGTCTCTTTCTGTAGACTGAGACTTCATATGTGCACATAAAAATCACAGCTACTTAGATATGGATTCAAGATGATAGAAAATAGAATGTCCTAAAGCTTCAGAAACTGCTAGTCATAGTACTTTTGCAGTGAAGCAAAACCAGGAATTATTAATGAATTTTGTTTCTATACTCATTGGAAGTACAAGCGTTCATCCTTTGTGATAGATCTAATGATTATGAAAAGTACTCTGAGATATGTAGATATCAAGCTATGCTCTATAAAAAGCTCATAATCCCCAGTAGCAATCCAAAACCACCCACAAACCCAGAATTGAACACTAAATGTATGCTACTCAAGGTCAGTTGCTAAGATGTTGACTGACATTTGACAGTTTTAAGGAACCAGCCAAGCTAGTTTCTCTAAAAGTAATCCAATAAAAATGGTCTCCAATGCTAATACTTTGTCTAGATTTTTAAATATATGTCATAGTAAGGAAATTAAGGTAAAACAGAAGTTTCTTTAAATATATTTTTGGCCAAAGAAACTTACTTCACATTTAGTCGAAGTAAAAATGGAAAAGTGTCAGACAGTTGTCACAGTAATTTGTTCTATAGCATACAATACTCTAAATGAATCATAAAATGGCAGCATTTTTAGAGGCATGGATGTTGGAAACATAACAAGAACATCTTTCAGCTGCATATCAGTATTTTAAGCAACAGTTTAGAAGTTATAATAAGGTGGATTCAGTCAAATTCCCTTTACTTAGCAGGAGAGATATGAAAGCAAAACTGAATCCCTCTGTCAAAGTAAAAGAAATGCTAAGACAGAGCTCTGCATAAAATCCATAATAGGTGCCCAGGCACATCTGAGAAACTTCAGACTAGCACTTATTTATTTGAGATCAGAATCTGAGCCTCTTGGCTGATTGGAAGAGCAAAATGTAGTAGCATTAAGTCAACAGTTAAATGTCTTGAATGTTAAATTGCTTCCTTAGTGATCCTTAGTAGTGTCGCTGCAAAACATTAGGATTCTTTGTATTCTAGTGAAACTGATCCTAGCTGTTAGGTTTTGCTTGGGCCTAATTTAAATTCCTCTACATCTTAGCCTGAAATACAAACCCAATCTGATCTAAAAAGCCTGGGGATAGGAAATTCTATGTCCATTTTTCCACTTCTTTCTTCTCTGTTTATGAACATAACTGTTTCCTGTATCCACTAGGTTAAAAAAAAAAAAGTTACACTGAAAAATTTACATTATTTCATAATGCAAAAAATTACGTTAGAACTTAATAATGTGCTTTGTTACATTATGCAAAGTCATGAAACACTTTTGGTTTGATATGGACATGAAATATCACAAGGCTGACTTCAGGTTTACTATAGGTGTTTTAAGATTGTTTATCTCAGTCTAAGTTCAGAGCTGTTTTTACACCTATGCAGAAAATTCCATTAATCTAGAAATTGATCACTGGTGAGTGTAGAATTCAAGATTTCTCTCCTTTCCATTGATCAGATACAAGGTGTGTGGGCCTCATGCTTAAAACTCTCATATTGCTTATATTATCACATGCGTCCAAAGATCTACCTTTATCTTTCTACACCACTACAGTGTTCTTCAGTCTGTGGGTTCAGTTTAAAGCCATCCTTAAAATTAGCCATAAGAAAGAACATTTCATTAAAACAAAGACCCACAGAACCCCTACATATGTGTTGTAAATTCACACTGATTTGACCACTAACGTGAAAGACATGTAAGAAGGGTAATCACATCAACAATCAGTAAAAGTTAACTAGTCATCTTGATTAATGAAAGTATGAGACCATGCATACTCTAACAACTTCCAAACTGTTGGGTTATTCAGTGTTAACATTAAAGTTGGAGAAGCCTGGTCAAAATTGCTTCGACCTGTATCTGAAAATTCATTTAATTTCACTGACTATTACATATTAGTCCTGGTTTTGGCCATATCTCAGGTTTTACAGAACCAGTTTCCTTCAAATCTACCAACATCAGGTTCAGTGGACCACAGGGGAAAAACTCTGCCTCTCCACTATATCAAAAAAATTAAAAACAAACAAACAAAAAAAACCACAGCAGAGACAGAATTAAGGTATTAAAAGGTCTTGCAGCCCAGCTTCACTGGGCTTTGCTCTAATAGGTGAGGAAATTAAGGTTATACCAATGCAAACAACATAGACCAAAAGGAATAGATACATAGAACTAAATGATTGGTGCTGAGGGCCTGATCTCCATACCATATGTTTTTGACAAGGGGGGAGTATGAACTAGCTCAGCAGATCCTGTGGACTGAATGCCCATTAGCCACTGGAATGCACCTTCTCGTTTAACTTAATCTTAAAGGATTAAGCTTAAGCATCCTGGGACAACTCTGCAATGTGAGCCAAAGAATGGCTAAAGAGTTTGTTTCAAACTAAAATGCTAATGTGGATGTACCTGATGCAGTCATGCACAAGCAAATAGCTAAGGAAGGACAAACCCATACGGAGCTTTGAAAGCTGCAACAAACATTTTCCATTTAGTGCATGGGAAAGACAATAGAAGAATTTAGAGACAAGATGATGTGTGTAGGTCTGTGGCCAGGGAGAAATGAAGTGTAGTGAATAAAACAGCTGTTAGCAGAACTTGTGATGACCTGACAAAGGTTACAGGGGTCAAGCCACGTGACAAAGATCCAGCAAAAAAGCAGGCATGTCCAGTAGCACCCAGGAAAGCACTGACACATCATCGGACATACCTTATTCCAGACTTCTATTTGGGTCCCTACAATTTAAGGAAAATAGCAACAGACATCACAAAAGATACTGCAAGACCTTGCCTCGTTTAGAACAACAGGTAACTGCTAAGAAGATGATTACTCCCTTGTTAATTACAAACTGCTGGAAGGGAAAAGAACAATTAAAGCTGAAGAGTAAAAGTGCATTAGAGTAAGCATTAATAACAATATTAAAATACTTGTAAATTTGACTTTATTTCTAGTTGGGTTTTTGCTACCATTTGTTGTTGAAATTAAACTAATCCTTAAACTGAGACTGAGAGAATAGAGCTGAAAATAATAACTGAATACCAATGTTGAAGACATTCAGGGAAGTGACAAATGGAAGACTGTTATAATTCGCAGAGTATCAGAGAATCATAATTTAAGGTCCATTGACATATTATAGGAAACCTTGCAGAAGATCTTTTGGCAATAATTTGCAAAAGCATCTTTGTTCTAAGGTTTTTTTTTTCTTGAAAATAAAATGTTTAAAATATCCACTTCTATTCTGCCTCTTCTTCTGGAAGTCCTGATCTTGTGATTATGACAAATCAGATGGTGAGAACATGCTTAAGACAATACAGACTTAGGATCATTTCAGGTACAGAATAAGTAGCACGTGCATATGAACTTCTAACAAACAATCTGTTGGCATCTAAATAGGCTTCAAAGAGACTAAAACATTAAACGTGTAGATTTCTTTCTAGATAAAACTTTTCCTATTTTTTTCTCAGAAGAAACCTTTGTGGCCTTTAGAAATATCTAAAGGCTTTTATAATAATATAGCTTTATTATAATAAATAGCTTTATTTCATACACTCTTCTTGTCATTCACATCAAATAAATTATATTCAATAAAGCCAGAGAATTCTGATAAGATAACAAGGCAAATAGAATATGGGGCAAAACACAAGTTACCTGGACATATACAACAAAGCTTTTACTATCATGATGTGCAAGAGACTAATTTGCAACTACAAATATCAGGAGTGAGCTACTTCAGAGGATTAATAGCTTTCTGGTGCATTATACTGGCATTAGGAAGTACTATAGTACTTGAGAATGGAATCAATTTGGGAATGGAATCAATTTGGGACTGAGGGAAATAACTAAAGGAATACTGAAAAAGAAGGCTTCTACTAGATAAAGGTAGGCAAACTCATTTTGTTTAATTTTTAACCCATTTAAAAATCCCGGGCTTGAAACGTCAACTCAGGCTTGAGTGATCAGGTTTGTGCTCCTCTGAGGGAAGTTTGATAAAAGGAGGAATGGCAGATAAAAAACAAGTGGAAAATATACAGTGAGAGCTGGAAAAAATATTAGGTACAATAAAATAATGATGGCAAGGGTGATGTTTAGACATTTGTAAAAGTTAGGTTAAAAAAATATCTGCAGAATATAGTAGTCATGATGAATGTATTAGGTTCCTCTTAAATTAAGATTGAAGCTAGTTCATTTACATGCTCACTTTTCTCTCACCTTTCTTCCAACTAAATCAAGCCACCTTTCTAGGCGTTTCAGAAAGAAAAGACTATTTAATATATAGGATAAACAACATTACAATTTGCAAGACTTTTTTTCTAAACTTAAGATAGGCACAGTTCTCATCTATCCACATTTCTGATTATATACATAAGACACTTTTTACATACAGAAATGTATAAAGTTACTTCATCTATTATAAAATGGAGTGTAAAATACAAGTATTTCAAGGAATAGCTAAGTAAAAGTTAATTTGTGTGAACTGATTTGCTGCTACGGCCTACTATCAATATTCTAGAAAATGTATTTCCTATCTTTCTTTTAAATAACAGTACTATCAAGATGAGGCTCTAAAAAGAACCAAAATGTTCTTATTTTGATGAAAATGGTTAACTAAACTTGCCAGCTAATTTTATGAGGCTTTTTCTAACTCTGCTTTCCTATGGAAACAATGCTTATGCACTCATGTTATTGCTATGTGTGTGCGTCCAGTAAATTGTAAACCCATTTGCCATTTTCAGTTCACATGTGGCAGAGTTTTGAACCTCAAACATAAAGAAACCCTTTCAAGTTTGGGGAAACTTATCAAATTTGGGGAAACTGGTGTGGCGGACAGATGAGTGAACTTTTGCCTTAAACATTTCTTGGTACATAAGGTGCAAGCAAACCATAACCCCGAACAAGCCATCTGTCCCTGGCGGAAACAGGACTGAGCTGCTGCAACCCCCGAAATGGTCTCCCTGCGACCCCAGGACACACTGAGCCTGCGCTGAACCAGACCATGATTGGGCAGAGACTTTGGGACCTGGACTGTAAATTATTGCCGTTTTAGCACAACTTCTGTAAAACTTGCTTAGCATGAGTAGCTAAATTTGCTGAAGCCTTAGGCCGCACTCCCTAGTTCAGTGAAAAAGGGCCCCAGAGCTGGTGCAGGCTGGAAAGATAAGGGAGTTACCAGCAGTTTGCATTCCTGTGCGCTGCTGAAACAGTGCTAATTGCTGGAGTTACCACCTCTTTGTCAGGACCTTGAGAAATGATGGTGGGACCCGAGGAATGAAGACACACCTGTTCGCAGAAACTGCAACAGTAAAGATAAGGGAGAAAAAAAACAGCCTGCCTAGGAACAAGGATGAGACCCAATAAGGAGCAGGAGACCCCAGACCACAAAATTACTATTGGTCTGAAGTACCACGTGGAGGGTGGGAAACTTAATTTGAAAAAGCTATAATTGCCCAGGGATTTCTTTGTTCGGGGTCCCTTGTCGGAGGCACCCAACTCGAGCTGTAACTACTGCACGCGTGTCACTACAATTTATTTATTTAATTTGCCTTGATTTGGCTCTGAACTTTTCAGCGGGAACCTAGGGTCAGACCCTGCTCGAGTTGTAATTACTGCATGCGCATCACCAAAACTTACACCCAGGGTGAAGAGGACCCACCCACCACCAAACAGGACCCCCCCCCCCACCGCCGAGACTCCCAAAGGAAGAGGACCAACGGGACGCCGCTGGATCCACGGGTGGTGATATCTTTTTTTCCTCTCTCTCTCTTTCTCTTTCTCTTTCTTTTGTTGAATGTTGGTAAGATCTGTTTGAAACGTGTGGCACGGGACTTGCCTAGCTAGTTGAAATAACCGCCATTGAATTATCCTATTTGACCACATGCCTTATCTTTGTGTTAATGAATCATAAAACTGGTTGGCTGGTGTAGTTTCACCTTAATTCAGTCCAAGGGCATCACGAACTTGGTCGTTGGTCCCAAGGGGAGGGAGGTTGTCCTAAACGACTCCTTTTGGGCCGCGACAGCTGGTAAGTAGGTAAAATAAAGAAACCTTATTAAGGCCCTGACAGTGTGAAAAGCTGTAGCATGAGCTGATGCTGAGGAGCTCAGACAAAATGCAGTGGAAAGACATTTATGTGGGAAAAGTTTCTGCTGAAGTTTATGCTTTATTAAATCTCACAAAGTTAAATAATCCCATGATACAGATTGATAGGAAATTAGTCTTCATTCATTCTAGTGCTGATGTAATGAGCTGTATGGGAAGGATTTAGACTCAAGATGTATTCCTTTGATTTGTTGTATTGATGCCTTGTAACAGTTTATTATTTGAAGATATCTATAATTTTAATATTCAAAGATTTTTTAATTTCCTTTCATTATACTCTATTCCTATGTCACATCTTGTGAATATTGCTGAGACAGCTTTATTTGCCCTAGGTTTGCAAAACTCCCTTCCCAGACTACAAGGAGTTTTCCTTTTCAGGTTCAGTGACTATTCTAACATACCTGAAGCTGCCCTAGCCTCTTCAGTGCCTTTCTGTAGAGAGTCAAATGACAGGAGGGGTGTGAGGAAGCAGGGCAGGAAAAGCGACTTATCAAGTTTTTGCTAGGTTATGCAGGGTCATCCACACAGGGAGCCTTTTCAGAAGAACTTAACTTTCCTTTTCTGTCTAGTACAGTGCTGCAGGTATTCCCCCCAACCCTAACGAAATACACACTTGAAAAAATAACTTCGTTTAGATACTTCACACAGGGGTTCAAAGACATGAGACCTATTTCTTATTTCAGTGTATTAGAATGCCCCTGAGGGCACCAAAAGGCCTTACTTGCCCTGACCAGCCTCATCAGGGACCTGCCCACGGGTCTTGGGCCCCATTTAAGCTCAGGCCCGTAAGTACACCTCTCCTGTCACCTACAGTTCTGACCTACTGACAGGATATGTTGGATGGACCTTGGATAGATATTTTTTGTGGCCTTATTGCTAGTCCTGCCTCTGGCTCAGTTTCCTACTGTTTCTGACTGAACTTCCTGGCCGGACCATGAACCTGACTCGTTGCCTTGGACCTGTTGCTATCACCATCCCTGCCCAGGACTGCATCCTGCTGGTGGGTCACTGCCCAGCCTGGAGTGCTGAGGTCACCCTTGGCCCCCAGGTGGCCCCTGGAGCAGCCCTACTCCTGCTGCTCCCTGACAAATACACTCTGAGAAAGCTATTTTAAAATTAAGCATATATAAATGAAATACACAAATATACCTTTTCATCTGTCAGTACTAGTAGCAGTTTCACTTGAAGCGTTTAATATAACAAGAGCTTACATATTCAAAGAACTAACTGGTGGGTATGTATTGTGAGAGTCCGTTTTCTTATTCTATTGAAATATTCTAATTGATGTCAATGGAGAAGAAAACAGCTGTTCTATCTATGAACTTTCTCTATATTCCTAGTGAAGCTTTGAAGCAGCCAGCCAGATTGCTTGTGTAAGCATTTTGAGCAAAACCATCAGTACCTGCTAGGAGAAGTCTTAGGTTAAGTTTCTCATAGCATCCGGCCAAAAAACACAGTATAAAATCATTTAGAAAGAAAGCACTAATCTAGTGTGGTGTTTACCTTGTATAGGGCATCTGATGCATAGTTCTGTCACCAAGACAAATGCGTATTAAAATACCAGAATTTAGATATGACTAAGTTTGGTTTATTTAAACTTCCAGTTGATTAACATGGGAATGTAGAAATGAGATATACTAAGTGACTGATAAAGTCGGTTCCATCAAAAACTCAACAGCCATTTACTCAGCAGTCACAGTATTATCCTACAGCTGGAATAATGTGATCCTTCATAAGTAAAGTCATTAATGTTTCACCATTCTTCTCCTCTTGTACTAGGGACACTGAGGTAGGACAGGGTCACATTTCTGTCATGGTTATGGAGTCACTAGGAGTCTCTCCATTGGTTGCAGGATCACTGAAAGAGGCGTCCTGTTGTCTGTATCAGAATATAGTGTTTGAATGGGATCTAAAATCTGCCACCTGGGTTAGAAGTGGATATTATACAACTGCCGTAGGTGAGAAAAGAAAGGAAATGTTTTATGATCTGAGGCCAGAGTCCCTGGGATATCCACATTAAGAACAGATTTTACAAGAATTCCAAATTAACGGTTAAATATTTGAAAATCTAGTTTATATTTAATGTTTGCTATGGTCTTGTTTTTGTCTCCCCTCCTCTTTTCAAATTTAAATGTGCCTCTTGGCTTGGATGGGAAGCAGAAGTGCTGAAATATCCAATCTTGTAAGACTTCCAGCCCAGCTGTGGAGAATCAAGTGGCTTTAGACAGTTGGAATACAGTTCAAAAGAGCATCCACAGTTTTTGGTGTTTGTCCAAGTGTTCAGACTCTTTATAGTTTACCCATCACTCTTTGTAATGTATCAGAAAGTAAACATACTCTGTCAATGAGTAAAAATGATATGAAAGTAAATCTGTTCCTGACCCTGCTGTCCACTTGCAGACATGACTCTGACTGAATTCAATGGGAGTTTCACTCGGAACGGCTTCATGATTAGACATCTGTACTGAAAACAGGAAAATATGTATTAGTATATGTATGTTTTCTCTCTGGAATCAATTACAAGTGAGAAAAGAGAACTGTGAATACAATAACTTTCCCATGGACAGAGACTGAAAAACTACTACTGTGTATCTATTCAATATGGTTGTAGAAGTTAGCATAGAAGACGGAAAGCAAAAATTGAAAAGTATAGACAAAAGGAGAAAGTCCATTTTCATATGGCATTTGAAACTAGAGGAAGGAGTAAGCATTAGAAAAACCTTCTTTTTCTTTGAATTAGAGAACCTGGTAAAGGGGCTGAGAGCAATACTGTACGATTGCCCTAGAAACAGACTATAGAAAATCTATCCAGCTTTTGAAAAGTAGGGAGATAGGCTTTTTCCTGACTGGCAGAGTGAAAGATAAATGACTGCTTTCGTCCTTGCCCCTTGCAAAGAATGAAAACTTGGCACCAGGAAAGGTCCTTTGGTAGGAGCGTTATGGCGCTGTCTATAAAACTGTACAAAAGTGGCCCCAGGACTATCTTAACTTATTTCATAGGAAGTATCTGGAGTGACCAAATAGTTACTTCCCTGGAGGAAACTCTTGATTTGTTGCAGGCTTTACAGGTCACTAATTGGCGCAGTTGCCTGTGGTGTGTTTCCCTGGTACTCTGTGCAGACTCTGTGCCTCAGTGGTCCCCAACGTGCAGGAGGTGCCTCCTGAGGTACGCTGAGGATGTGTACTGGAGGGGGCTGAAAATCAGAGTGGTGACTCCACTGCATCCAGTGCTGTCTTCCCCTTAAAACTCCAGCAATCCTGCTGGCTACAGTGCAGCAAGGAGAACTCCAGCAGGGACTGGTGGAGACTTCCCCTTGTCTTGCCTCTCCCATTGTAATCCTGGGTTGAACTAGGACCTTTGAGCAGTGGGACACAGTGAAAATGGCTAAACAGGCTGCTAAGAGAAGAGAAGCGTGTTGTTCATGATGCGTCAGGTTGCTCCTAGGGCTAACAGGCTTCATCGGGTACAAGATAAAAACTGTCTATTTTTTCACCAGTGAATTCCTCATGTAAGGAGGACAACTGTGAATAGTAGCAGTGAGGAACTCACAAGAGCTATGGCCATTTTAACTCATTTAGTATGTTTGGGAAGTCCTGATTTACTCCCTGCTACCCAATAGAGAGTAAAATCCTCATTTTCTGTAAATATAGCTAGTTCTTTACTTCCAAAATTTCTAAATGTCAGATGTTTCTATAAACACTGCTAGAAAAAAAAATGATGCAGATATAGGTCTGGAGGTGAGCCAAAAAGCTGAGTTGAATGGCAGAGTCAATGAGAAGACTGCCTAGATGGTGATAACCATTTACACATAGTAGGTGGGAGATGCCCGTTTAGAATGAAACATTTTGCTATACACTGGAAATACTTTTATTACACAGAACTAGAAAAAGTGAATTGTAGAAAGGTGAGTGAGATGCCCATTTAGAATGAAACATTTTGGTATACACTGGAAATACTTTTATTACACAGAACTAGAAAAAGTGAATTGTAGAAAGGTGAGTTTAAACTCAAGAAGGACAGAAAGGTACTTTAGTTTCTCATGAATATCATCATAAAGTAGGCATGTGCTGCTATTTCATAGCCTTGATAAAAAATTATCCATGTTCCCAGTAAGGAACTTTGTAGCCATACGTAGAGATACTTTTTGGAAGTGGTTGTCTGAAAGTATTGTGGGAAATTCTGGAGATCTTTCAAAATATATTAAATCTGCCAAAAATGAGATAAGTACAGTCAGTCCTTTTGAACCAGATCTTTTGAATCCTTTTTAAAATTTTCTCTACTCCATAAATCCCTCCCAGTGCTCATCTTCACAGATTCAGGAAGCTTGTGACCAGTCATAAACCTTACTCCAGGACAGGTAGTTCATGTGTGCTGGTTTCATGTGATGAGACACATAATATACCTGTCTGTACACTTGCACATCTACTAATATATAGAAGCTATGAACATTTTTTAGAATGACATTTGACTGTGTGTGGTGGCCGTAGTTGTGGCAGGTGATAGTATCTGGAAGACCAAGTGGCAAGCATCTCCCCACGAAAATGCTGGTGAACACCTGTGGCCCTCAATATGCATGCTTCAGGGAGCTGGAGCTACGTGGTCACTGTGGTAGTCATACAAGGGTTTTCTCCCCCTCTCACACACACAGAGGCACAGTTGCCTACGTTCTCTTTATCTTCATATAGACTTTCTCCTGTTAATCATGTCAGCTTGTCCCAGGCTAATAATGAAAGCAGTAGAACATGGGGGATACAGACTGGATTGTCACTGTACATCATGATTTGCCTGCACACGGGAACTGAAGAGGGAATTGAAAGAAGGTTGTAGTGACTCAGAGGTTCGATTCTTTACTGCTTTTCCATAGAGCTAATTCAAGATTTAATCACTCATATCTTACTACATACAAAAGTATGACAAGTCATAGCAGTGAAATTTTAAACAACTTAATAGTTTTAGTATCAAAAGTAACTAAAATATACCAGTTTAAAAATAAGTTAATCTGCTCAATAAGATATGGCCCAAATCATAGCTGGAAATATTTTTTCTTTGAAGCTCCACTAACTGCACTGCTGGAGAAGGCAAAAAAAAAAATCTAGAGAAGATCTTCTTTTTGCTATTAAATTTATTTTTCTTTCTATTCAAGATATTTTCCTAATTAATAGTTTTCTCATCTGTGAGGAGATTGAAAGAACTTTCCCTTAAGTATAACTAAAATGTGACTGAGGTCAGAATTTAAATTCAGATAATATAGCTTTTTGCAGTAATTTATATTGAAACCAAACTCCAGTGCAGTAATGAAGAACACTTACTTCCACTTCAGAGTGAAATCATACATACACACTAGATCACTGATACTTGGATCAAAGGACAGAAAAATGTTTAATACTGTACATGAAGTTATTTCAGTTTTATGAATCCAAAGTTAGATGTTATTCCAATTTTTTTAATCCTCAGCTTTTTAAATTACAGCTTACTGTTCAATACATACCAGTAGGTTAAAAATAATAATAATGCTTTACAAAGAGTCTTGGATTGTCAGACTTTCATAACTACCGAATTAAAGTAAAATCAATAAATGAATTGGGGAACGAAACCTGGGGGAAGGGAGGGAGGTTGGCAGAGAACATTATGCTGTGGGAGTACCTTATAGGATGTAAAAGTCACATTTACAAGCAATGACAAATTTACTGACTGAAGGTCTTCTTTTTGAATGTGCTGATTATCTTTCATGTGAGTATATATGAAGCATTCACAGTTCATACATTATCTGTTTACCCGGATCATTGGTTAAAATGATGAGACACATCAAAGTGACCCATCTTATTTATACAGTCGAAAGGTTTATAGAAAATTAAGATGTAGTGACAGCTTGAGTGGTCTGTGGCTACTGCTCTGATATAGTTAACCAGCTGTCTGAAGGAGTAAATTACAATATTGTTCTGTGATGACGATTGTGATGACCCCTCTTTTTGGCTGTTATAAATTTTGTTGTTGTTGTTCTATTTTTCATCTAAATCTTCCTAACATTTCTGCCTTTCATAACCCAAAGCACGTCTGAATCAGAAAGTGCAGTGTATTTTCATGTTCCATTTTTCATGTTGCATTCCTTTGATGTGTTATCAGAAAGATAGCACTGTAAATGCTGCGTTTTTCTGCTCTGTTCCCTGTGTGTACTTCTGTGGATGTAATTACTTACCATAGGTTCACTGAAGGAAAAAGAGCTGAACAGAAGAACTAAATGTATTGTCTTGCACATACATCAACAGAATTGTTAACTCAGCTTCAGCCATGGATTTGTAATCCTCAATTAGATATACTACAGTGATTTGTCAGGGGAAATGGAGAGTCTAGCCTGCATTACCAAACCAGAATAGAGCTGTATATTGTTCATTTTTTATTTTCCTTTTTTTCATGTTATGTGTCATTTCATAATTTATGTTTATTTCAGGTTTATAATTTCTCTCTCTCTCTCTCTCCCTCTCTCTAAGAATAAGCAAGGTGAGATAGATAGATAGACTAATTTTGAAAGAGATTTAGAAACTGAAAAGAGATCTTGGCATCCCGTTGTGCTGTTTTAAAGATGTTTGTTAGGTCTGAATTGAACTTTTAGATCCAAATGTTTTTCGGTGAAAACTTATATTGCACAGATTAATGGTCACTGCAGAAGCCAAGCAAATAATCTAATAAAAATTGAAAATAGGTATTTTTTAAAAAAGTAATCAGTTTTACAATGTGCATCATCTGTCTTAATGACTAAAACTGGGTTTTAAAAGGTATGCGCAATACATACCAGGAAATACCTCAGAAAGGTAGTCTATGAACCTTTCATTAATGTAGGGCCTAACAGCCTTAGAAATTTTATCTCCTAATAGCCTATGAAATAGGATATTATTATTATTATTGCATAGGACATGATTAAAGTACAAAGATTATGATCTGGCACAACGTTATAAGAATTCCTCTGATGATAGATGGGGACTTGCCCTTGTGTGCTAAGGCCATGCCTTGACAACTGAATCTTCCTTCAGCTAAAATCAAAATAACATCAAATACCTCTGTATCTGAGTATGATATACAAATGTTTGAGCATTTCTACAGAATACTCCTTACGGATTTGGGATTGAACTCACTGAGGAGCAGAAATATTACCAGTCATATATTTTTGAAGAACAAATTGCAAATATGGAACCAAGCAGTGGAGGTGGCAAATAGCTTACAAGTCACTTCCCAAAGGAAATAAATGTCACTAGTTGGGACTATGAAAAATTCCAGCCCATGAACATTAAATCATTACATGGAAATGTAGGAGTTATGTTTATAGTTTCACTTAAAATAGTTAGGTTCTGGTGTAAGAGAAAGACTGAAAAATAGTTAGTAATCTACCGGTCAGGATGCTGCCTGGAGATATACAGAGAAAAACCTTGAACCTGTGTCTCTAATGAGTCCTGTGCTTTCCTACCCTCTCTCAAGGGAGCAGTAAACCTAGGATAAGTTTTTACGAATCTCTCCTGTTGAAGCAATTTTGCTGATATTAAATGTTTTCTGATGTCTTGTTTCTAGATAAAATGTAAAAGACTTCTCTTTTCGAGGCTTAGGAATATTTTACCTGACAGGAACATCATTTCCCACACAGATGCAGAATTAGAGGGTTAAAAGAAATAAAAAGATAAATGTTTTCTTAGAAATCAAAGCTTCTTTGCGCAGTTATTTATGAACTTATTTATGAACAAATAAGGTAGCAGTATTTCTCTCGTTAACTGCACATACTTTGCCAGATCTTAACAAAATACACTTCTTTTTACCTCCTGACCTCTTCCCCACTTCTGTATTTCTCTACACTGTTTGTTCTTTGCCACTCAAGCAAACCTTTAGCTTTTTCTATGTTTTGAAGAATTCACTTCAAACACGGGTACCAGGAGGTTAATCACAGAATGAGCTGTCTTTTCCACTTTACATAAATCAAGATTCAGTCCTTTTTAGCAGCCTTACAGGATTAGAAGCTCACAACTTTGGAAACTGGTCAAAAAATGAGCTAAAGGAGGAAATAGCACAAAGTAACCTAGTGAATTTGCCTAAACAGCTTCCTCCCCTCCCCTTGCCCCGCCCAAAGGATTTAATTTTGCTTCAAGCATAAATGAGAAGTGTTTGACACATCCAAGGTCTCAGGGGAGCAGAAAAACTACAAAATAAAACTAACATAGCTTTCGGTACCATTGGCAACGTCTACTAGGACAATGCCAGGAACAATTATAGTAGGAGACTGAGTCAACCATTCACCACAGGAAAGGCGTAAAGTTTATTGGTATTGCACTATTAGGGAGTCGCAGCTCTAAACTATAACGTTGTATCATACTTAGCCAAGGAATGACGTAAAGACTTTTCTTCTAATTGTATCAGTCCATCTTCTTTCATGTGCTTTCATTTAAAGCAAATGTTATTCATTAAAGTTAAATTAATAAATTAAATGGTGGGTTATCGTATGCATACTTTACAGTTCCTAGCTATTTTATAAGAAACAAAAAAAATCCCATGGATCAGATATGAAATTTAATTTTGATAGACACAAGCAAACACTTTCAGCTCAAAGCATGACAGTCACTCCCTACCTTACTTCTTATCTTTTATATGTAGGTTAGTAAGGCTGGTTCTATATTCCCTCCCAGCCAGAGAAGACTCACTCTCTGGCTATTTAGAGCCTAATTTTCTTAGAGTCACAAATAAATGTAAGAGAGGTCTCTAACTGAGGAAATGCCTGAAGAGATCCATATATTTTGCTCTGAATTCTATAAAATAGACTGAATAAGCCTTTAAAAGACCAAAACCAACAGTATATGATAGTATCATGTCTCTACAGCACAGGCTCTTGACATATCTGTTTCACTGTTCATAGTAAGCAACCCACCAGGATCCTGCTTTTCAGTAGGAAACACTGAGTATTTCTCTGATGTGGAGCTAAAACACAGAACCATTCATGATTTATAATTTGAAACCATTTCCCTTTGGAAACCTGGGAAATGGAAGGCATAATTTTGTCCTTTCTTCTAATCAGAAGCTTCAAAATTCCAGTCTGAGTTAGTGATACCTCTCATTTTTCTTGTATGTAGTAGAATGAGTCATCTCATATTCATACCCACAAATATAATTTTATCCCTGTTTTATTTTCCTTACTTCATTTCAACAGCTCTATTTTTTTATGATACTTGTTACTTATGGAAAAGTTAGAAGTATAAAAGAAAGAAAAAAGGGACAGTGACATCATTTATTTTGTTATCGTTCTTGAAAAGAAAAGTGGATATGTGGATGCCAACTGTCTATGACCACAGAATTATATCTGAAGGTCCAGAAATGTTTGGTGAAATTCAGTTGCCTGAATTTAGACGAATTTACAAATAATTTTGAAAGTTTATTCCTAAATCACTTTCACAGTTTTTTGCTACTAACTGGGACCAATGCAATCAAGACTAAGAGCAGCAATACAAAAATGCATTTTTTTTTTTGTGATAACAGCAGCCATACACAATAGGTAGTTAGGCAAAACAAATAAAAATAATTTAGCTGAGTAATCAAAGAATCAGTCTAATTTAAGACTTCCCAATTCAAGCAAGCAACACTTTTATGCCTTAAAAAGGACAGACTTTGAGAAATTAAGGAAACTTTTTTATTAACTCAGCTGAATCAATTGGGCTGAGAAGATTAGGGAATTAAATTATGCTGGGAATTTCTTTGAAACGTTAGTGATGAAAGAATAATTGGAGTTTGTATCTCAAACAAAGGGGACAAGTTGTAGGACAGGACTCCAGACTCAGCTGGATAAACAGCCACTTCAGAAGGGATATTAGGAGTCAGCAAAGAAAGCTATGTATGTCTTGAAGATCAGGAAGTTTAGAGGAAAATGAGAATTTCCAGAAGTCAAGCTGAGTCAGACCTTGCAAAGGAAATTAAAACAAAAAGCAAAACTTCTTTAGCCATAGAAATTAAAAAAGAACAAGGAAAACAAAGAGAACTATCATGACATTACAGGAGAGGGTGGATATTTATGATAATCTGTCCATGCCCCCAAAACTCAATGAATACTTTGCTTCATTTTTGAATGGATATGTTAATCATTAATAGGCACAAGAGTGAAGATATGAAAGCACTACATCTAAGCAGAGACAAAACTCAAAGACAATGATGCACACATGTTAGTAAAATCAAGTAACCTCCATCACAAAATTCTTAAGAACTGTGACAGAAAGCTGCAAATATAGAATATCTGGAAATAGACCTCTAGTAGATTTAATAAGACCTAAAGTAGATTTAATAAACCTCTCAAAATCAGAGTTGTGCCATCTGACTATAAAAGACCTAGTATAGCACCTTTTCAAGACAGGAAGTGGAAATTCATTTGAAAATAATAGATTTGCTTGATCTCAGTATGATATAATATGCCTTAATAATGAAAAAACAGGAAGTAAATGAACTGAGACAAAATTCAAACTCTATTTACAAAAGCAAATTATTCCAGAAAAAATATTGTTCTTTGAAGATATAGAAAATATAGTTGAATCTGTTGTTGATGTTGTTATTTTAGAGAACATAAAGTAAATCTCATCTAACTACATCTCACATTTCATCACACTTCTCGCATTTGATGATGGAAAAGGACCATAGTAGAAGAATTGTGGCTGAAGACATTGCTGAGGGGATAAAAGGATACAAAACTAGTTTATGTTAAAGAAAGTGGCTACTGTAGTAAATACTTAAGAGTCAGTACTGCATTTGACTTTATTTTAGATTTTGTTAATCAAAAAGCTAGGCACCTGAAGGGCTGGTTTTGGTATTAACCTTGAACTAGTGGATTTCACCAGTAACACACAGTTGGAAGGCATCATAAGTAACAATGAGAATCAGAATATAATGTAGGAAAAAATACATGCCATTAAGGCCTAGAGGAAGAGAAATGGGATGAAATGTAATAGAAACAAAATGGAGAGGCATGTACTTGGAGACAAATTGGCTGGTGACTCAACTTTTTAAAAATTGTTGAAGAGGACAACGATCCTTTTAAAACTTAAATGTGATCTTAGGGCACCCTTGTAGAAGGAACTGGTGAGACCTCATTAAAACAGAAATTAGGAGATCTCCAGACCAGTTAAAGAGTTAATTTATAAATGACATTACTTGAGACAGTTGCTTGTGAGAAAAGAGATCAGTCCTCTGTTTTTCATATCCCTTTCCAAGCATTTGTATTGAACAGTGTGGCCTTCTGGGGGATGTCTAACATGCAGGTCTTGTCAGCTCATGGACTGTCCCATATGAACATGCCTGCATGGCTTCTAGACCAGACCTGGATCATGCCTAGCTAACTTCTCACAGGAGCAGAAAATCTTGAGTGTCTCTGCACCCATGTGTACAGATACGCCTTAGTAGCTCCACCACATGCAATAGCCTTTATCTGTAGCTTTCTTTAGGTATCCAAAGATGTAAAATGATGACAATTTTGGTACATAAAGGTGAAGTCAGCAGAAATGGAAAGTAAAAAAGATACTCATGCATCTAACTGTCCACTAACTATAGCAATCCAGATGGTCCTATGTTAACTCTTCTCCTCCATGCCCACAATATTTTTTTATAGCAATATGCTTATTAGCTGTAATGACATGCTTGGAGGTTGTTTTATTTTTCATGAAAAACTTTTGTTAATTTGATGCAGTGAGCACAGAGAAATCACAGATAGTAGCACAGTTGGACATATTTTTAAAAACAGCAGCTTCTTTAAAATGATTGTCGGCCATGCATTTGTTTGAGTTAAAATAGTGAGAGCCAAAATTGATGAAATAATGGTTTCATGTTGCTCTTGCCAACAACTTGCATGGCTTTAGTTGTTGAAAAGTTATTCCCCTCAAGGCTTCAGGAGTTCCTTTTAAAAATCAGTCTGTTACAATTTCACTTATAAAACAAAACTTGGTAACTCTTGACTTCTGCTTTGTATTATCAATGGGATGAAGAAAAAAAATTGTTTCCCACTAATGCAGTTTTGATTGTTATAACCCCAGCAGAAAATGCTCCACTTGGCTATCAAAATCTAGTTGTTTATTGAAAATAACACCCACATTGTAACTGAGGTGACAGTATATTTGTAGCAACTAGGATTTATGGGGAATCTTTTACCTATTTTTCCATATCTCTGTAGTGTACAGAATGTGAGAATTGGTGTGTAGCTTTGGTTTGGGGTTTGAGTTTTATCAACTTGAGCTGGAAGCTATTAACCATTATATGTTCCATACTTCTGAACAAGCAATGGTGAAGTAACTCAAAAATGGTAAGAATCATCGATCCAACCAGGCAGTATCAATATGACGTGTTTTCTTTTTTCTTTTTCTTATTTCAGTTGTAGCCTCCTGGCCTTCATTCTGTCTTGTTCTTGTATGGCTGATATTCATATTTCTCACTTATATGTCATCAAAGTTCATTTTGTTGGATTTGGGAAGACTTGTGTCTTTATGAGCCAACAAGATGATTCTATTTTTACATTAGTATCTTTTAGGCAGTTGTTGTAACCTGTCTGGTATGACACCAGTGCTGTGATGCTACAACACTGGGGTCTGGGGACCTGGCATATCAGTTTGTGATTCTCAGAACTGGGGCCTATAAGGACTCACTATAGCAGCTTTGGTCACACGAGTAGTGGCCCTGAAGGAAAGGCAGTACATGCTTGCTCAAAGCATGAGAAAGTTGAGCTGAGATTGCCACACGCATCAGGAATCAGAAATCAGCTTTTTATCCAAATTTCTGCTGCTGATGCTTTCTGACAGATGCTTTCTTTTGTCAAGATATCCAGGAAAAGTAAGAGAACTTACTTTTTCATTTTCCTTTTCTCTAAATCTTACTTCTGTCCTAGTATGAATTTGAAAGAAAAAATGGCCTAGCAACAGGGCTAATCTACAACTTTGAAGATCAAATTTCTCATCCCTTTCTCCATGGCAAGGCTCTTAGCCCTTCTGTGACTTACTTCCCTGTCTGTGAAACTGGCACCAAAGCATTTTTATCCCTCATGAGTAATATGATTTCCCATAAATTAATGACAGGACACTCAGCTGTTTTAGCAAAGTAGGCTGAATAAGGCCCATGGAAAGGTAAAATAAAATAGAATCTATCTTGCATTATGCTAGGGTTTGGGTTTTTTTTTATTTATTGGCATCTTTAGAGACACACTGTCTCAAGAATAGCCCCTGTATTTTACATACTGCATAGTTACATGAACATATCAGGAGAAGGAAATAAAATTTAGTCCAGTGTTTTCTTGAAGCTAAAAAAATTTTCCATGGCACTAACAGAAGCAGGAGTGAGGAACAAGATCTTATTTTGGAATAAAGATGGCTAACTTATTACATTCAGCCACTAAAAATGAATGTTTCCTTGGTGCTGTTTTTCTGGTATCTATTTCCTCCTTTTTCACTTAACACATTTCTTTCATTTACAACTCCATATTGCCAAGTTCTCTTCAAATAACTTGCACTGTATTATCCAAGATACTACTGCTTTTCTTAGGGATGGTTAGCTCCAGGCATTTCTAAATGCAGCTGACTTGAGGTCCAGCTTAGCACTGTATGATTTGCTGCTTCCTTATTCCATGATTTGACTTCATCCATCATATCAGAGGTATTCCTCATTAAGCATCCATTTTCTCCTTAAGAGTCTGCTTGTCCTAGTTTATAAAAAACCTAGGCATTTTTACAGAACTTTATTAGATACCTCAGTGGGAAGAGATGAATGGAGTAGCCACAACTAGATAGTTTTCTATCAGACATGCTGGATCCAATCTTATCTAAACTACTATATAGCTGATCCATGAATTAAAGTGTTCTAAGTTACCTCATCGGTGGCCTGAAAATTTAGAGCTGATACTGAAATTTCATCCTCTATCCCACTGTGTTAAACAGGTATTTATTAATAAGCTTTCCAAGCAGTCCATTTTTTAGTATTGCCATGTCTAAACCACAGTTGTCATAAGGCTGAAGTTTCAGGTCTAAGCAGAAGGTTGATGAGGTTTGGCAGCTGAGGCTTCTGAACTTACTTTATAAAAACATAGGGGGTGAAGCTATTTTTCTTTGAGAAGGAAATTTTATTGAAGAAAGAATATCATGCCAGTTGCACTGGACAAATTACATCTTCTCAACTAATAAACATTCATTG
The DNA here is from genome assembly GCF_036370855.1 of Dromaius novaehollandiae. Lineage (NCBI taxonomy): Eukaryota > Metazoa > Chordata > Aves > Casuariiformes > Dromaiidae > Dromaius > Dromaius novaehollandiae. Next base: position 42,565,571 of record NC_088098.1, read on the forward strand.
CAGTTTTCACATGCTTCAGCGGTCCGAACCTGGTATGTACAAAAGAACATGTGTGATGCAACGAAGCATATTTTATAAATATATGGGAATGATCATTACAAGTATTTATGACTAATTTCTCCATCATGAAGTGAAAAGTTTTATTAACTCTAAGACATATAATTGCAATAAATTTTACTACAGAAAACTACAAGTACTAACTTTTGCAGAGAAAGTTTAATTATTTATTTTCCCTATGTAATACTGAGTGAGGCTTCATCCTAAATCTTCTATGAATTCCTAGGAAGGTGAGTTATTTTCATGCTTACTTGGCTGCAAACAGAAGTCTGCAAAGCAGAAGAGTTTTATATAAAAACATGCAAGCAATAACTGTCTGCAGCTGGCAGCTTATAACACTGCTGCCTTACAAATCATACCAAAAGTACAAGGTTTAGAAAAATTGCTCCTACTAGTATGTGTTCTAGACACAAGTGCATCAGTAATATTTATGAATATTAATTACTTAGCATTTAAATGGTGTTTTGCAAAGAAGTTTGAATATGTAAAGATTAAACATTATTTTACTACAAAGGAGATGAATCAGAAAATATGAAAGAGTAATACAACGACTTAACTTCAATGTATTTGATGTCCAGAGCTTTTCCTGCTGCAAGGTAAGAGGTTTTTGGCATACATCTTTGGTTAATTGGCCAACAGAGCACTCTTATCCAGATGTCTGGGAATTTTAGGGATATATGAAGCCATTTTAACTTTACATTGAGTTTTCGTAGGATTAGTATAGCAGAAACCTTTAGCTTTCTGCCTAATAAACTTTATGAAGTCACCCAGGTAGAAGAAACCTAACTAATAAAATTTAGTTGGTATTTTGATTAATTCTGTGGCTTTTGCTGATTTTTATGCAATATTGATTTTGTAGTTAGCATTTTTTAAAATAAGAATACTCTAAGTAGATATATTTCCTTTACTGCATTTCTGGGAGAACTATGTTTGGTGAAGTTTACCAGAAAGTGTAAGCCACAATGGTAATATCAAGAGTATTTTGTAATTATTTTTTCATCTTTTTATTGACTAGAGAAACTTCAGATATGTTTATTCTGCTGTGCCACAGAGAGACTGGAAACTGGTAGAATCCAGGTACAAATATAACATACTGTACTGAATACCTACGGAACAGACCTGGTTATAAGTATCACACAAAATATGTTTTTCACTGAAAGTGCTAGTCTGTCAAAATGAACATAATTTGAACTGAACTCTTGTCCAGAAATGTTTCTTACGTGTATAATACACAGACAGAGAAGGAGAGAGACCTTCCAATGACAGTCTGTAACTGCATGGCTGAGACTCACCTTAGAGCTGGGAGGCCTGCATTGCTGATTCTGAAGCCTCAAAGTCCAACAAAACACAGATTTGGAGACGGGTATCATATCTTGATATTCTTGCCTCCCAGCTATATTTTGTGCACTGTTGTCTCCATCTACAATATAAAGAAGAAAAAATAATAAATAATTATGCAGAAGTCTTGGTCATAAGTGCTTGAGCTTCTAAAAAGCTTTCATAGAGAGGAAAGTTTTCCTTAGCTCTCCTGAAAATGAGGATCTATTATTATGACTCTGCCTTCCACACCATTATAAATTATATAAATTTGTATGCATTTATAAAACTTGTATAAATTTTCTCTCTGAAGACAGAGAAACTCTACTGAAGTGAATGCTCCAAAAGTAATAGTCCTAACTCTGAAGCTTAGGACTTCACTTTGCTCACAGAAATTACTGGAACTGATGAGAAAATGCTTTGCTGAATCAGGGTCCTACTGTACAATCTGGCCCTTTTAGCAAAGTAACAAAAAGTAAGCAAACAGTTTTCGCATGGTAAAAGATGATAAGCATTTGTTATAAATCAAATGGCAGTGGAAGATCAAATGAAGGTGGGAAGCAACCAATACTTTGAAACTAATGCATACTTTTTGCTGGGTAGGGATGTCAGAGGTAGTACTTCCATTAAAAATAAAAAAAAATTAGCTATCTTTATTGGAACTACAGGTGTGACTAACCATACTCCATGAGTGATACCTCACCTTTGGTAAATGGCATCATTTTTCTGCATATCTTTACTCAGCCTGGTACTGTTACAATAGAATTAGGAATTATTATTTAGCTTATGTGATAGATCGACTACAGTTACCTGAATAAGCTTAGAAAAGAACAGGTAGAATGCTTTATCTGCATAGTATCTAACACAAAGGCACCTTAATTCTCACTTGGAGTCAGGACAGTAAAAACAAAAAATCATAATACATACACCTCAGATACATTGGATGGTCTATCCCCATGCTTCACACTTCAGTGAGGTCTAATACATCTCTGTCTAGGTGAGTTATATCCCAACTAACTGCAACTGGTTACAGGATAGACATGGAGTCCAAACAACTTGCACAATCAATAGAAACCAAAGAGGGAGGAAATCCAGAGCGCCATTCATCACACGTGAGGATGGAAAATATTTTTCTCTGGTGCCTCAAGGAAAAGTGATGTGAGATTGATTTCATTCTTAATGACCATGCTTACTTCCTTCACATATAGTAATAGGTTAAAAGAAAGCAAGGGTGGGACCATTAGTGTATCTGGTTGTGATTTTTTTTGACCTTTTTTTTTTTTTTAATTGGAAAATGTTGGTTCCAAGAAAGAAACTCTTCTTGTGGAAATGTACTGGAGTGTTTTTTTCATGAAACTTTCTTAAATCTATGGTGGATTTTTTTGAAACAAAGAAGTGAACAAGACCACAACATATGCCTTAGAAGGCAAATGTTTTAAGTTCCTTTACACCTTGATTTGAACTTGAGTTCTTTTACATATCAGTAGGTGTCCCAATCATGAGGCCGTTGGCTGTTGAAGCTAATTATGTAACTCTGTACATAGATATGGAAATTTGGATGAAAGGAGAAGTCATATAAAATTTAGAAAGCCTTAACGTTGTCCCTGGGCAGAGCGGGAAAATTTTCATCAAGACTGGATTACTAGCTCTGACTGTGACCTTTTCTCTATTTATCATTTGGTCTCATTAAAGACCATAGTATGGCTCATTTTCCACATTCCCTTTTCAGTGTAAGCTTTCATCCTTCCTGAAGGGTACAATATGGTCTTTAGTTTTCAATCCATACAACACACTTTGAGCATTACGTCTAATAAAGACATACACTTTCCCAGTCATCTGGTCTATTTAGATAGTGGTAGTTCATTAAATTGATGCTTAGAAAATCTGTGCCATTGGGACTCTCTTCTATTTCTGAACACAGATTTAGTACCTGCTGACAATTTTTCTGTTAATTAAGATACATATCTAAATCTGAATGACTGTTAACAGAGAACTGCTAACTTTCCTATGAGGAGGAAAAAAGGAAGGAAGAGAAAGAAAATGAAAAAACTGTTGTTGCATCAAAGTGAACTGTAAATATAAGAAAAGATTTAAAACAGTTTTGTCATTGGATGTCCTTATCTAGACTAGAACTGCAATTTTATTTAAAGTATGAAAAAAGGAGATAAGCAAATCAGCTTGTATTAAACATATTCCAACAACAATACTTGCCTTTCAGCACCCAATTAGGTAACTCTGCTTAAAAAGTGACCTCTTTTTATTTGTCTCTTTTATTAGAAATTTGGGACGCATAGACCACAAAATAATGAAAGGACATATACTTATTAATGTTTCAGTAGGATGACATGAAACTGACCTATTTGGACCTTTCATTTGTATCAGTGTAAGAATTCTCATAATAGCTTCTTTTGAATATTTCTCTGATTAATTTAGATGAGAACAAGTCTAAAAAAATACATTGTTGAGCTTTTTGATGGGATTTTAGAAAGTGCCAGGTTTCTTAACTCTTGTTGGAACCAATAGAGTCAGTTCTGTCTAATGGCTTCTAAAAACAGACACTAACAGTAGGAGAAGAATAGCGGGAGCCATCTGACAAAATTTTTTGGTAGGCCTATACTGTGGTACAGCTGTCTTCAAGTTCTGGATCAGGTTTTGGCTCTGTCTACTAGTATCTGTAGTCTCATGCTTGAGTATAACAGCTTTGGGATCCAGCTGGCTCATCTTGCAGACCAGAGGCAGAGTGTGAAGCAACATGTAAGCTGGGAGTTTGCACTCAAGTATAATCTTGATCCTCCCAATCCAATGGTACAAATACAGCCAATTTGGCCCCGATCTTTCAGGTGTTCTCTCTTGCAAAGAGGGTGAGAGACAAAAAGAGCAATGAAGACAAGAGAAGACTGCAGCCAGTAATTGTTTAGAAAAGGAGAAAAATAATCTCAAACTAATGAATAATGTTTAATTAGCTAATTAAAGAAAATGCAGGAGAATTTATTTTTCTCCATCTTATTCATTTGTCCTCAGCAAACAATTTCTTTTTCAAGATATTTCTATTGATACTGTTTAGAGATATTTAGATACTATTTTTACTATTTATTTTATCCTTCCTATTTTTGTCTTTTAATGACCTTACAATATTATTTAAGGATCCCATTACCATGAATAGCACATTTTGTTTCTCTAGTTCCTGCTCTGATTGTCTGGATATCCCTGCTGTGCATAAAATTCTCAGTTTACCTCAGTTCTACACATTGTAATTTTTAAATTGGCTGATGGAAGAATTTCACTGACTACACATGAACTGTTCAGTTTTGGATTTGGTGATTTACTTTTAGCATAGTCTCATGCTGGACATTTAGAAAATACATTTTCTCATCTGGAGTAAAGTTAATGTGATTATTAACATCTGTACTGGCTCAGGTGAGTACCATGCTTTATTTAATTGTATTATGCAGATGGATCTCTTTTCCAAATATCGCATCAGCCCGAGTCATGTCTTTGGGATCTTTTAAGCAGCTGTTAAGGTACTAATAATGAAAACCTGCTTTCTGTATTGCAAGCTCTGCACAGATGCTATGGACAACTACACTGGGAGTAGAAAAAAAAATCCTTCAAACTGTTGAAAATCAAATCTACAGCCTAGTGAGGAGTTAAAGCTTCATGGGTTAACTGCTGAAATAGCATATGTAAGCAGTTCATAAAAAACAGACAAGTACACTATTATATTACTCGCTTCTATTGACTTCTACAATCTTTCTTCTGATCCTCTTTCTCTGAAGTATCCCACTGACTAGCAAAATAATCAGATATCTTTAGTAGACAGCAGGCTAAATTCCAACCTGCAAATCCATGCAAACTCTACATGTACTTCTTTAATTATTCTTTTTTTTCCCCAAGTCCATGACCTATTGTACTAAAGAACTATGAATTCAAAATGTAGTCACTGATGTGTACATCTGTCTGCCTCAAAACTTCATTCCACTCGACTCATTGCTGCTTAAACAAGGACATTCCCCCCTAGCAGTTAGTTAACCCCTTTTCAGTCAAGGGTGACTTGTTAGTGTATCAGTCAAGTATCCAATAGTTTAAGAAACACGAACCACAGATTTGGTTTGAAGCTCGGTGTGACCAGTTATTCTTTCCTAGCATCCTGCATAGATAGTCCCTTGAAGTTCTGTGGTTTGATACAGTCTTAACAGAGAAAGAAAGAATCTTTGAAGAAAAAAAAAACCTCATTTACGGTGTGAAACAGATAAAGAATTCTGCATAAATGAGGAAGCTATAAAAGGGTTACACTTTCAAAAGAAGCAAGACTCTAAAACCTGTTTCATTCCAGCACTATTTTTATAGCAATGATTTAATGAAAGTGTGCTTTGCATATAGATATGCAATAATCACATAAGCATTTTACTATGCATCTCTGGTACTGATATATTATGCTTTTCATAAACTAAAACATAAAACATACATATTGGAAGTGCTTTGGCTAATAAAGTCCAAAGTAAAGAAGAATTTCTAAAGAAAGCAGGGAAATTATGTATCAAAAGAAGGAGAAAGAGAAAAAGTGAACTAAAGAATACAGAGGGAAAAGAAGCCAGCCCAACTTTTGAATATTTCAGATTGAATTTCATGATTATCTCTAAATTATTTTTAGTGAAGAAAATAGATGAAAAAAGATTTAAGCTTCTCACCAATACACTAGCAAATTTTTGAGCTCATTACACAGGGAGACTAGAAGTGTACATGTTATAAACAACCGAGAACAGTGACAGTTGACATTTATTATAGATTGTATGTTATTAATCTTTATTATTCTTCTGACTAGTTATTTTGAGTTATTAAGGTTTATTTTCTTGAAAAGTAAGTAACAAATGTATATCTTCTGGCAAAAATGAGCTAGAGATAAAAGAAAACAGATTAACCAGCTGAACTGGTCTTCCTGTGAGATGGCAGGTGTCAATAATAAAGTTATGCTACTAAACTTAGAAGAAAGTTACCAGGATTTAATAACCACAAACCTATTGTCATATCAAACAAGTTAATTACCTTCACGTTTAGTCTGAGTCAAGACCAGCAATGAGCCAGGCCTATTCCAGCTATCTGATACAGAAGGTGTAGATAGCTATACATATACTGTATTTAGAAGGTTTCTTCAAAATACCTATTTCTTTTAACTGAAATAGTAGACTATCAGTATGGCTCTAGTGAAACATGCCAGAAGACAGGAAGGAGAGTTTTATCTTTGACTCCCTTGAGGAGTTGTTATTTAGCTGCTCAGTTACAGAAGGAAACACTATTTAACAGAGACATTTATTTTTTCAAGGTAGAGAAAAAAAAAAAATTAAGAGGCCTGGTCAGCTGAACTCCTGCAAAAGGACATTCTACAAGAACTGTCCTTGCCGAGACAGGCAATTTGTCTTAAACGCTACAAAGACTTGAAGGGGCATTGTGGCTCTAAGAACTTAACATTATCTGTTGAGAAAGCAGCTGCTCTGTTGCAGGGTCCCCACGGGAATGGATGCAGCCTCTGATGCAAGGTATGGATGGGCAGAGAGTGAGTTTCTAAAGGCGACAGGTTTACCTCCACCTAGGTTTACCTCACTTGAATTGACTATGATGGAAAAGAACTGTCCGGGGTGGAATGAATCCGTAAGTTGGGGTATTGGAGCACCCTAACAGGTAAAGATCCTCCACACATTTCTCAGAGCTTTTGAAGAACAGATCATCTCTTTATTTCTGCTGTATTGGCTTAGACCTGGTATCACATATGTCTCTTCAATATCAGGAAGGACACAATAAGCAGAGATCAGTGGTAATCTGCAAGGCGCCCTGTCGTACAGCAAGGTGTTGGAAACATGCTTAAGCTACAAGGTTCACAGGGAATGTGTCACATTTATTTTTCAGTTTGAATATAAAGCACACTATACATTTTCATTGTTCTACTAAGAACAAAGAACAGCTTTTAGAAATTCAATAAAAATCCAAGTTGTTTCATCAAGTCAGAATTATGGCATTCTTATGCCAATATTTCAGTTTTATATATCAGTCTTCCTTGTCCCCAGTAGCAAAAATTATGGGCTGAAACATTCGAAAAATGGTGATACTGCAGACTTTAGACCTTATTGCACAATTAAGCCACTGAGCCACAGCCAGATCAATTACTAGGTTCATGGCACTCATGTCTCCTATTAACTGAAAACTGCCAGGGGAAAAAGGCAGGAAAAGGGAAGTCAGGACTGATGGCTCTTAAAGTCAGTGATGCCTGTGATCACACAAAATATTGCTTTACGTAACTGTTCAAACAGATTTAACTTGGGTAGGTGGAACACCGTCATTCCAAAGTAGAGTCCCTTACCATATTTCTGGTAGCCATCAGTGATGGATAGGTTCATCATCTGACATAAGAAGTTTCAAAATTTTTTTATATTGTTAAGAATTTGTTTAAAGTTTTCAGCTGTTGGTATAATTTCCTGTGAGCACTTTCTGTAGTCTCCAGTATTATCTGTAAGCACAGAGACTTGGTATAAGGCTTTTCATGACTGACAGCTGCTTTTGGATTCAAAGATCTATAGCCCAATCCAGAGGGGATATAGCCCTTATAACAGTACCCAATTAGTGACTGCAGTTCTTCCATATATTGGGTCTGCAACAGGCTCGTATGTGCTTCCCTAGAGTGGTGTGTATGCCAGGTGTGCACTGGGCTGGAACAGTTTTGTGCATTTGGCCCCTGAGATTGTGCACTTGCTAGTGCGGGAAAAATGTTATGCATAATAGTCCCCCCTATTACTGAGCAGAAAATACTTTATACATCAGTATTGTAACCAAGAGGCATTCTTGCTTTTACTGCAAAGATAAAGCAGATTCATCTCATGTATGACATTCTCTACTCAGGACATCTCTCTTGAAACCTCATCAGGAAGAATGTAGCGTACTTGAATGTATTATGTGTGGAGCTACATCAGCCTAAGATTGTAGTAAAGAACACATAATACAAGTCGAGGTAGCCACTGGAGATAATGTAATCCACATTCGAGAATTTTGTTATGTTTTTAAAGGTAAAGTTTTCAGGTCAAGATTAAGAAAAAAGTTCTAGGAATTTTTGTCCCACTTGAAACAATCTTATAGGCCCAATTTTCAGAAAAATTGAAAGGTCTGTCAATATATATTCCATAAAAATGAGCACCCAAGATCACATCAGAAAAACTTAGCATTGGTTCTTACTCTGTAAAATTCTCTTGAACACAGATGATTGAGTGAAAACAAATATAAGCTCTCACACTCTAATGGCTATCTTAAAATCACAGAATCACAAAATGATTGAGTTTGGAAGAGACCTCTGGAGATCATCTAGTCTACAGCATGTTTCCAAGGATTGCGTCCAGACGGCTTTTGAACATCTCCAAGGAAGGAGACTTCACAGCCTTTCTGGGCAACCCGTTCTAGTGCTCTGTCACGCTCACAGTAAAGAAGTTTTTCCTCATATTCTGATGGAACTTCCTCTGTTTCAGCTGGTGCCCATTGCCTCCGTTAAGATATTTGTATACATTGATAAGATCTCTCAGTCTTCTCTTCTCCAGGCTAAACAGTCACAGCTCTCTCAGCCTTTTCACATAAGAAAGATGCTCCAGTCCCCTAATAATCTTTGTAGCCCTCCACTGGACTCTCTCTAGTAGCTCCATGTCTCTCTTGTACTGGGGAGCCCAGGATTGGACACAGTACTCCAGATGTGACCTCACCAGGGCTGAGTAGAGGGGTAGGATCACCTCCCTCGAGCTGTTGGCACCCCAGGATACCATTGGCGCTGTTGGCCACAAGGGCACATTGCTGGCTCCTGCTCAGCCTGCAGTCCACCAGGACCTGCAGGTCTTTCTCTGCAGAGCTGCTTTCCAGCAGCGCAGCCCCCAGCCTGTCCTGGTGCATAGGGTTATTCCTCCCTAGGTGCAGGACCCTGCATTTGCCTTTGTTGAACTTCATGAGGTTCCTCTCCATCCAACTCTCCAGCCTGTCCAGGTCCCTCTGAATGGCAGCACAGCCCTCTGATGTATCAAAAAAAAATATATTTACTTGTTCAGATATTTCACAACCATCTTGCTGCCTGAGTATGAATATTTCTGTTTTTTTTTTTTTAATATCTTGGCAAGTGTTAGGAAAGATGTGCTAATACTATAATCAAAGTACAAGTAAATATTATTTCACTTATTTTATTCTTTTTGTGTGTCTCCTTATTTCCTACTTTTTTCTCATAAAATATGCTTGTTTCATATAGATTTTCTTCTCATTTCCACAGATCTTTATTCATTTTTGAAGGCGAAAAGGTTGGCAAAGAGATAAATCATGAAAAAATATTTCAAATATAGAGAACCCACTCCTGAAATATTAGTACTAATGATTTTCTAGACGGACATGGAAAATAAGGTTTTTGATCCAAATTAAATAATGATGGCAATGAAGGAATATTACTAAAATGGTTTTAAGTATCTTTATGAATCCTTCTCATTTAGAAAGAAAGCATGTTTAATTTAATTTATCCAAATTTGTTTCCAGATTGCTCATTTTCTGGTGACTCAATTCTTTACTGCTAATAATGAAGGTCTCAGAAACAAGTAGAAGCCCCCATATGGCTCCTATTGTAATCTAAACTGTAACAAAATAAGTATTACTAGTTTCTTCTAGGTCTTCATTAAAAATAAATTAACCTAAATTCCAATAAAGCAACTTTAATTCTGAATAGGAATATGATCTAGAGGGTTAGTTCAGTTTAACTAAGCCACTTGGAAATATGTTATTTTTGCTGACTAACTCTGTTTAAACAATCCTTACGAAAAGTGTCAGGGCACAACTAACAGTGACATTGCCTTTGAATTTTGCTAGTGTTGATGATATACAGGTGGAAAAATATAAACTGTTGTCAGAACTGAACCTTGCAGTGCATAACACTGCAATCATATAACATTCAGTACATACTGAACAGCTGGTAGAATGTACTTTGACATTTAATAACATCACACATTCCTGATAATTTAATTTTCATCTTGTTAATTTGAAGAGCATTAAAGATTCAGGGTATACAGCTAGTGGAATATATGCACATGGTCACAGTGATTTTTTTTTTTAGGACCTGAGAGTGACAAAAGTGGCTACAAGGCTAAGGCTAGTATTCTCCCCAAAATTCCAAAGCATATAGTGATACACTGGGAAGGTGATTTATGAGCCTGTGGTACATGAACTGTAAAGGCAGTGGATTCAGCTGTTGTCTGGAAAGATTTGCTCCCACGGAAGGACAGGTGGCATCCAAACTCTCATCCTTTAGCAGCCTGTGCCTGAAGAAGGTATTTTTTTTAAGTACCTATATATGGCCCCTGATTTAAAACACATACTGAGTTGTTGTGTTCCTTGATAAACGCTGATCACGTTGCCCTCTTTAGCCCTTTTGACGTAACAGCAGTTTGACACTGCAGGTATTTGCACATGCTGTTTTTCTGGTTATTTTCTTTCCAATTTCAAGTGGAAGTGTCTTTCTGCAATGATCAGGCACTACCATGTAATTTCTACTTTGAGCACTGCAGCCCAACTTTATAGTATAAGAATAGGTAATACACACAGGGGAAACAAAGGAAGTGACTGCACATTTTATTGAAACTGCAGGAAAAGGAGACTTCCCACTACAACCAATCAACACTTATACACACAAAAAAGCCAAACATAATGAACTACAACTAGTTCCCAAAAAGCAGGGTGGAAAATGCGCTTCTACTAACTGCAGAGACGATTGACTCAGGAGAATATTCAAATACACGTGGCCACGGTCTGCAAGCAATATCACCATGCTGTGCTCCTTTGTGAACAATTTAGTTCGTAAAAGCCATAGGACTCATTTGTATCTGCATGAGAGAGACATGTAAAAATGACAGTTGGATAAGATGCAAACTAATTTTCTAGTTGGAAAGCACACTGAGCATCACGACTATAATGCTAAGGGAGAAAACAGAAGGCAAAAGAATAGAGATTTAAACAAATCTATAAAGCAAGATGTTCTACTTAATTTACTCTCTAATGAATTCTCCTTATATTTACAGGTTAGCTGGGATTACTGTATGATGAACTAGATGCAAAATGCTTTTTGTTATAAATGCAGATTTGGTGTCCGATTCCTTACCTATTACACAGAATTCACAATAAACAGTCTTGTCTTTTTAAAACCATTTCTTTTAATGTAAATGGTATTTAGGTGATGGGGAGAAAAAGGTGAATTAATATCCCTCTTTTCCTTTTCAAAAGTAACGAAGGAATCTAGAGATGTCCTGACAAGTTTTTAAAAACTGTGGGCTTTCCTTGTCGGCCAGTGAAAATCCACAGAGGCCTTGGAATGGGAACCATATTTTTTGACAGAAAAACAAGTCAATCAACTTGAAAGACAATGTCTTTGGCTCATTTCCTAAAAAAATAGTTGCATACAGTCAGGTCATACATTATGAGTCTTGTAAGCCTGTGACATCTGAATATACATAACAGGACCAAGTTCTTGTCCAAATTTCCTAGTATTTAGATTCTTTCCATGCTTTTTCCTTGATAATTTTATAGCTTTAATAACTAAGGTGCATTTAATTTTATTCTTTAAATAGTTGTTGTTTACAGAGGTGAAAAAAAGATTCTTTGAAAGAGAAAGAAGGCTCAGTACATTTACTGAGATGATACTCTGTGAAGAGGACGCAGAATGCAGTGGTTAAAAATGAAATCCTTCTATTTGATCTAATCTGTTGCACATAATAGGTGAACAACAGCCTTTAACCAATGAAGGCACATCCTGTACACCACTGAGAATAGATGAAAGTATCTAAAAAGAATGTCACTTTGAACATGAGACCATGCCTATACTGAAAGACACCAAGTGAGCCCAGAAATGTCACTGGCACTAAAGCCAGTTGGCCTGGAATAGCCTGTGCTGGTGTTAGCATATTATCTCGGCCTTTAAAACATGGTGAGTGCCCTCAGACAGCCTGCTGGGAATGACTCCTGATATGTTTTAACTGATGAATTGTATCTGGAAGTTGTTGGGAAGATACTAGCTGACATGGGCCAGAGGTCTGCTAAAGGCCCTTCTGTTAATTTAGAATTATAAATGATCAGATTCCAGTGCTGGGTGACATTCCTTGTAACTATTTAATCTATCAGTATAAGCGTAGCCTCAACTGTGTAACCCACAATCCATTACCCTTAAATAACACAAAAATCTTCCATAAAGCTCACCATACAAAGGGGACTTAAGGCTCATAAGGCTATTTCTATAAAACAATGTATTTGTCTTGGAAATGCACAAGAACATGCAGCTGTCAACCACTCAGAACCTAATTTCTGGAAAGAATATATTTGGACACTCCACTATATCTGAAAAGGTTACTGTAGCTTTGTCTTCCCAGCTTCTACTTCTCTTCTTATAATCCAAAATATCTTCCAAATATTATTTCAGTACTGAAAAGCAAGTATCTCCATAAAACAGACATATATATAGATATAGATATATGAAATATTAAATGCAATCATGCACACACACTTTCTCTAAGAGAAAAAAATACTTCCTATTACTGGCAATAATGTACGCAGGTTTTGTTTTGTTTTGTTTTTTCTTTTATTTGGAACTCAGATAAAACATTTGTTCCACAGTTCCTTTCTACTCCGTGCTCACATATTGCCACAGTTTCAGGAGTTTACTGTGCATCTTGGGAGAACCTTTTCAACAATACTTAATTTTTTTATGCCAAACAACTACTTATAAATATATTGTGCTCTCAGGATCATATAAGTCTAATTGACTCTCAGTATCATATAGGCACTTTAAAAAATTGTATTCTATTTCTCTAGCTGCAAATTTACCTAGTGTAAAAATGACTCTTTCCTTTTAGATTCAACACATTCAACAGTGATTATAGGAAAGCTCAAGTAACACACTAGAAATAAAATTATAAAAAAAATCTAAAAATTAATTAGATTTTATCAGAAAAATAGGGAGCAATGGATCTCTATATATATTCTTTTTAGTTAATTATTTTATTTAAAGGTATTACAATAACTTGCTTTGTTAGTTTTAAAAAATGTTTAGATGCTTAATTACTATCAAAAGTGGTATTAGCATACCTGGAATGCAAAACTTTAATTTTCATGATATTACTGTAGTTCATGTGAATAACTGAAAGCTTATGTTTCTGTTTGTGTCATAGATTTAATGACAACAAAATTAATCAAGTTACAACACAAAATTGTAACAATGCTGTAGATCTTATTTTTGTTGTATCTTTCAATAATGTGACAACAGGATTGTGGATGATTAGCACAGCTTTCTGGTGTTCTTTGGTGTTTCTCTGGTGTTTCTGTCTTTTTTTTCTACACAAAAAATGTAATCCAATGTTTGGTCTACATTAGTATCTGGAATGCTTTCTTAGCTATAAAATGTATCAGACAATTTTGACTCTGTGATGTGTGTTGCATTGGCTAATCAAATAATTCAGAATTCAATAAATGTTGTACAGAGATTTCAACAGTCTTAAATTAGCTTGTGTGAGAAAAGTAATTATTTTCCAAATGTTAACATATGCTGTTCTTGCAAAACGTCCTAACATGCAAACTGAAGTGTAGCTGTATCCTCCATACAAATTATACAGTACAGTGTAATAATTCTAAAAAGTATTAGTATGTGAATGATACATTGCTGTGGAGTTAACTATAATAACAGTCTGTGGTTCTGACATAAAGCTACTTGAATTGGGTAGATAATTGTTGTAGTGGCATTTTCAAACATTTCTGTGCTTTATTACTTTAACCTTAAATTAATTATACAACAGGAAGTAATTTACTTCATATTCTTCAAACAATTAAAATACTTTAAAGCAGAAAAAAACAGTATAACTGCTTTGGTGATTATTTACTCTTTTACTCTGTTTGTCATTATAATTCTATACTTAGAATTTTACACAATGGAAATATGTCAGAATAAGGGAACAGAGGATCAGAGCACCACAGTGCAATGTAAAATAAGAAACTGAACAAGCTCCAAACTAAACATCTCTTGATAGTTAGTGTAGAAGTTCTTAACCTTTGGAGTCTGAAATTATGACAGTTAACATTTTGGGGGTCTTCTCAGCATATATTTGGCAACAGAAAGGTCTAATTTCATAAAATCCCTCGTGCAAAATTTATGCCTATGGTGTTTTTGGACCAGATCCAGACTTCAGATTTCATGACTCAACTTTCAACACCTCTCAGAGTAATAAATCATAAAAGGCAGCTAGGAGTTTACTTATAATTCACAAAACCAAGACATTGAGTCATGGAGACACCACAGAAATCTGGAGTTTCCACATCTGAGGAGCAAAACAAATGCTTTTGAGATTGCAAATTCATGTTAGCAAATGGTAGGACAGTAACATTAAGACAAAACAGCCCTGTTGTACAATGAAGTCCATTTGCTCTTCTCATCATGGCTAAATTTGGCAGGTTAATTTGAAACAATGAAGAGTCAGTGTGAAAAATCAATGACAATGACTACAAATATTCACCACAGGACTGTTTTTGGAACTTAAAAATAACTTTTAAATATCAGGTTTCCTGGAAGATATCATGTGAAAGAAGAGTTGATTTTAACATACAAGGATTACATGTTCTAAAGGATGTCTTAGCCTCATACAGCTACAATTTGCTTTGAGACACTGACACATCTTTTGATTTGAAGGTAGATTTAATGACTGAATATGAGATGTCCAAACCATCAAAAAGTGTGGAGCTGAGCTGGAAAATGTGCTAGTTCTCATAATCTTTATTCAATTTAATTTATATTTGCCACAGATATATATATCCTTCTGAGGTAGAAAGGCAGGGAAAAGAGCAAATGGAAAAAAAAGGAGACAAAGCAAAATAAAAATCAAAGAAATAACACACTTCCTAAAATAATAGGGGAGAATGAATAGCATCTTTGTTTGAATTAGATGAAAAGTCTCAAAAGTTAAAATGAAACATTCTATTTGTTGTCTCCAAATCTGTCAAAAAAAAATTGTTCATCCAAAGGAGAAAAAACTTAAAGAAAAAATCTAGATTTTTTGCTGAAGAAGTTAAGAATCCAGCCAAAGGAAGCAATAATTAGTTTCTTCCTATCCCAACTCATTAAGGTGCTGAAAGCCAGTGAAGGGGGAAGTTTTATGAAGTAACTTGAGCATCTACAATACAAGAAGAGGCTGAGAGAATAGGGACTGATCAACCTAGAGAAGAGAAGGCTCCGGGGCATCTTGTCAATGTGTATGAACATCTGATGAGGGGAGTAAAGAAGAGGGATCCAGACTCTTGTGAGTGGTATCCACTGACAAGAGTCATGGCCACAAATTAAAACACAGGAAATTCTGTTTAAACACAAAAAATATTTTTTATGGTGAGGGTGGTCAAGCACTGGAACAGGTTGCCCAGAGAGATTGTGGAGGCTCCATCCTTGGAGATATTTAGAACCTGACTGGGCATGGTCCTGGTCAACCCGCTCTAGTTGATCTGGGTTTGAGTAGGAGGTTGGACTAGATGATTTCCAGGGGTTCCTGCCAATCTCACCTATTCCGTGATTCTGTGAGAAATATTTCCCCTTACTAAAAAACAAACAAACAAAAACAAAGCTGAAAGCAAAACTATTTCACTTTTGGACAACTTCCTTTAAAATTCTAAGCTTTCATAAAAATCTAGAAAATCAACAGTTTGGGTTTCAAAACTGAAATGTTTAAAAATTTTTTTTTTACAGAAGTTTCTTTTACTGAAAGCAAATTTTCTTTGAACCTAGCAGACAAGCAAACAAAAGACTCTGTAAATATTTTTACCAGATGTATAACTGCATTTATTCTGCTTTACATCTCTTTTATTGTCAAAGTAATAAAAAGAATCTTTATCATAAACAAGATGTTAGCTCAGAGACTCCTTCCTTTATATTTCCTCTTGAAACCCCTTTAGCTAAATCTTCATTGCTGGGCTAGTGGAGTTCATGACCCAAATGCAAGCTATTAAATATTTTAGTAAGAAGGTCTTTTTTTGTGCAAGGTCTGGAAGATACAGTTGAATCAGGAAGCTGTAACTTACTATTCTGCATTTGTAGCCTTTTTTTTTTTTTTTTTTTTTTTTTTTTTTTTTTTTTTTTTTTAAGCCTTAAAGAGGTAGTTTACTGGTACTCTAATGTTAATCTGATCAGATGGAGAATTGGCTGTAAATACTTTTATTTTTATTACTTTTTGACTCAGAAATACTTAAGCTGTAGGAAACACAATTATGCCTTGAAAATAATTATCAAAAGGAGAAAGTTGAAGTAAAATAAACAACAATATACATTAAGTAGGAAGAGAAAACAAAGGCATTTTTGCTATTCTAACAATAAAAACCAAAACAAAAAGTACAATATTTGGCAAACAGAGCTCTCCATTTAATTCTTATTTTAAAAAGACCTAAGAAAAACCTTTTCACAGATAATAACATAGTGCTTAGTCTTATTCGTAATTATATTTTTCATTTACTTAAGAAACAGTAGGCATACAACATCAGACTGACATAGGGAAATACATCTATTCATATCTGAAAGTCATCCTCCAGAGAGGGACATTTTCCTAAGGGACAGCCTTTGAGAAAGAAAGAAAGGAGGCATGTTTAATTCTACTATATCTGTTACTTTCCATAGAATTTCAGAAAACTGGAAAATGAACAGACCTGTCAGGTGTAAGTATCATACAATTGCAATTCCTTCTTAAATAAAATTCCTACCCCATTAACCAGCCCCCCCCCGAAAAAAAACAACAACAAACTTTGGGAGCAAAATAAATCTCTGAACTGGCTCAACAGTCTTTGAAGACATTTTTGCCTATTAGAAAGTCCTCTTATGCTTTTGCATAGAGAAAACAGCATAAGAACCTTAATTAAAATACAACAAAGTGGAAATACTCTGGGGATGATAAGAGAATATACATTCATTTTAAGACACAAACATGTACGCTGTTTAACCTTACCCCAAAGTCTGTTTTCTGATGCTGAAAAAATAGAAATTAGAAAAAGGGGAAAAAATACTACTAAAGATATAGTGCTAGCACATGGTGAACTCTGAGAAGAGAAAAAAAAAAAAAAAAAAAGAAACTTGTCCAGTCAAGGCACTGAACAACCTAATCTAAATTCAAAGGTGGACCTAACTTTGAAGTTTGACCTGCTTTGAGCAGAGGGGTTGGACAAGGTGACCCCAACGGACCTTTGATTCCACCTATATAACTGGGGGGAAGGGAGGATAAGAAAGAAAACTAAGAGTTTGTGTATTCATAGGAATGGTGCTATTCCTAGATTTTTTGTTGTTGCTTTTGTAGTTTGGAAACAGTTGAGACTATTTTTTTTTTTCATTTGACATGTTCTCTTTTATATGATTTTCATGAAACTATCATTTTGGTTTAATAAACAACATGGAATTCTGGTTGAATTGAATTTCCTGGCAGCTTTCGATGTGCATATAAGAAGTTATAGACTGTTATTTTTATAGTTCCATAGAAAACAGCTATTTTCTTCATACAAACAAAATTACTGACATCTTAATAAAAACGGGAAGATTTTTATAAACATTTCCTACAAATTATACAGACAATTGACAAGAGAGTGGTGAAAATATCAGAGAGGGCACACATGCCTCTGACATCCTTTATAATCCTTATTATTTTTGGCATATTTATTTCCTAAGTACACTTCTGTATTCATGTGGCAGTCCATGCAGTATATTTTTGTTCTTCTAAAAAGTATTGTATTTTCTGACTGGTGTTTGGAAGAAAGAATATCTAGTTCTTCAAATGTATATAGAGATATATTTGTAATATGTTAAACTAGTATTACTTTATAGCTCATACCTTATATATTTGAACACAAGATGAGGAAAGAAAAACTAAACCACTAGAATATTTGTCAAAATAAATTAAAACCACAAAATCTTACACTTATTTGGGACTTGGATTATCTGTCTTTGATTATTTGATCCTGAGTCCATAATGAAATGCAACTATAAAAGGAACAAGAATCCCAAGTGATTGTGAAAACTCTGTGAAATTGAGGGAAAAGGATGTCTCCATAACAAAGGCTGGAGACAAGACTGAGAGTGGAAAAGGGTATATTTGAAGAATCATGACCAATCAAATTAAATTTGGTTAAAAAGTTAATCTGGTTGTTTTCCAAAGTAGTGTCAAAGATTACTAATGCTCAAAACCAACACTATTGAAATACATTTGCCAAGGAAGACTCCTTTCGTGCTTATATGACTCAAGCAAATAAAAATAATGTGGAAAACAATGAAGCTATCCTCAAGCCACTGCAATATAACATTAAAAGAAGTCTACCTGGGTAACTGGAAACTCGCTGGAATGTCTGATCTACATTCAGCTGTGAAAGACTGACTCTGTCAATATATCCAAACTCTACAGGGTTCAGGAAATTACTTAGCAACTGTAAGCCAGTCCTACTCTAGCATCATCATTACACTAAGGATCTCATTATGGGCAAAAAAGAACACAGGTTTTGGCTGGGAAGTCATGGTGGGCATTTCTCCAAGTCTCCAAGACTGAGAAGGAAGAAAGCATGAACACCATGCTTCTTTCCTGGGAGAAGCATGGTGTTGGTGTTTTCTTCCACCTCAGTTTTGGGATATGCTTGGATTTCTTCCACATGCACACTGCTTCCTTGTCATCAGTTCCTACCTGAAGCCTGGAATAGCCTCGCCCAGCCTCAGTAGACACAAAGGGGTATAGTTCCTTCTTCAGTGACTTTGCCAAAGGTTTTCCAGACCTTCACCATAAGGTATTCACAGGGCTTCAGCTAAAACATTTTAGGCAATAGTTACTTGGCAGCAGAACAGCAGTTAAAGTAAGGTAAAAATAAAAATAAGGGTCAGGCCAGGACAAGCCCAGTAAGTTGTGAGACTCTGCACTGTCAGGTCCATGCAAAGCCAGTGTCTAGAAAGACAAATTCATATTTACTGGGCTACAGTCAAAATTAACATCACACTGCAAGGAGGAACTAGGAGGTTCAACTGAGCCAGAACAGCTAGGTCTTCAGATTGCCTTTCTGTGATATAAGTTTTATCAGTTTTATTTTTCCAACTAGGCCTAATGAAAGATTACTATAATTTGCTGTTTGTGACTTTGCCAATTTTTAACACAGCTATTGGGTCCCCAGGAGGCATTAGAGCTGGAAAGCTGGACTGGAGAGGAACTGGAGTTTTCAGTGAAGTAGAAGTTAGACTGAGTAAGGATAAAAAAAGAATTAAAAGAGAGTCTGAGATCATATAATTACAGTCAATGATGTAAAACCTATTTTTATATATACATACACACATATATATGTACATATGTATGTGTGCATGTGTGTATAAACATTTCTAAAAGGAACCAAGATGAATTAATTCTAATAAGTGATAAATTTGAATAGGCAGAATTCATAGCTCGTTTATATCCACCTTTAATAAAAAGCATCACATAATGGCTTCCATCCCAACTGGCTTAATTTTCAAATTTGAAATTACAAAAAGATATTTTAGACTTTAGTATACTACACTTTAAATGCAGATGTGTCTCTTTCTTCCTCTTTGTGATATTCTCCTGACTCTTTTGAAAATGTAGCTACCACTTACATAAATATATATCATAATATATTATTTGTTTTGTGAGAAAATGGAGGGAAGGGAAGAACAATTCTGTTATATTACCCTATAGAATCATTTTTTGTTATTTTTTTTACCATTTCAATATAGTTGACAGGGGAACTAGTTATTTGGGAACTAGTTATTTTTGTTTACATTTATTTTCTCTAAACCTGGCTGCAGACTTTCTCATGAAATGGTTTCTCTCAGAAAATTATTATTCAACAGATTCTAATCCCATAATGTCTTATGTGAATTTCTTGATTTCTTGTTTTCTGCTTGTGAAATAAGATTTTTTTACCTCTTATTATCAAATTATTTTGATCTATTTTGAATGCGTTGTTTCATTTTAATTTATTAAAACATTCATAAGCAAATATTCCCAGGATATTCAGTGTTGAAATAATTTTAATCTTACCTTACTCTAAGCTGAAAATGAAATGCTAGAATTTCTGGGTGATAAGAATTCAATCTTTCAGCTGCTTTTGCTTTTAAGTGTTTTTGTTTACTACTGCAATTTATTTGGGTGCTTTTGCAAAGTATACAAAATCCAGTATTATTTTCTGGGGCATTTATTTAATATGGTAAGTCTTTACATGGCATATGGAAGGAACTTTGAATGATACCAACCTAAATAATAACTTATGAGCTAAATAACTATTAACCTTTGAGTGTGCTTTGAACTGATCATTTCACTTTTATTGTTAGTTTTTAGTCAAATAAGTTTTAAATCATGACAAGTATTTCTTTCTCAGTGTGGCTTTCAATATCTTCAGTAGTACCTTGTGAAAGATTTTCACAGACTCTTTTATTAAGTCTAAATAAATGAATCCAGTTGATTTTTCTCTACCTACCACTTCAATAATAGGGAAGACATAGTCCTATGGAAGATGTGCTTTTCTTTGCTCTATTATATTATATTGGTCCTGGTGACTTAGTCTAATTATACCCAGTTCCTCAGAGAAACTCCTTATCTTGACAGTTTCCTTACCTGAACACCAACCATTTTGCTTCTGTTGATTTACGCATTTTTGATTTATGAATTTTGATTTATGATTCTGTTTGAAAATGAAACCTACAGTGAATTTTAGAGTGGGCTGAAAAGTGTGCTAGAAATTTTTCTCTGAATTCTTAAAGATATTCACACTCAACTGTGTCAGTGCTCTTCCAATATCCTTTTGTGAAGTTCCTAAAAATGAATTTGCTGTTGATAAGAGTTATAAGAATAATATGGCAATTAGTTTGGTAGGCCTCTTTGTTCAGGGCACAAGTCTTCATAAGTTTTTACCAGGACCTCCTTTAAGCGATTTTGGTCTTTTGGGGACCTTGTAACTTGATACTTGGATTTTGTGTCCAGCTGAACAGAACACTAACTATTTCGTCAAGTACTTAAATACAAATCGCTGCCCAAAAAATCTCCTTAACTTTGTCCCTGAAGTCCACTTTACATCAACTCTGTGATGCCAATGAGCTAGAAAATCATCTAGAGCTGGCCCCTGAGGGAGACCGCTGGTGGCAATGAGCTGCTGTGGCACAGCTGGCCCAGGGACAGAGCCAGAGGAGGTGGTTTTACAGCAGCATGTCCACGCTGCAGCTGTTCTCGGCTGCTAGAGTGGACCACTGCAGCTGAACATGAGTTACCAAAGGGTTTTGCCTGCTCTGTTATATGGGGGACTACCCAGCTTTTGAAGCATCCTGTACTTATATTTTACAACCATGTCTCCTCACAGTTGTGGCATTATATTCCACAGAAAAATAATAGTACAACACAATAGGTGATGAAAAGCTGAAGATTTATTTAAACTAAGTACAACATTTAGGATGAACAGCTTGCTGATGTAGTGCATTTCTCCAACTTGTCATTGCTAAGTTTCAGCTTCCCAAGAATATACACTTCTGATTTACTGTAAGCTCAAGTATTTGATCTGGCAAGCAATGGAAATTTAAATAGACAAACACAATAGTATAATATTTAGTCTAATATAAAACACATTTCTCCTCTGCTGTCACAGAAAATTGCGATGCATTTTAGGGAAGGTGGAGTGAGTCAGAGCATTTGGCAGTGAAGAAAGAGGTTCAGCTGTGGCAATTCTAACAAGCAGATTAATTAAATTGTAACAGGGACTCCTACCCACCAGCCAGTGTAAGTAAATATGTTTAGAACTTATGGAACATTTTAACCTTTTGATCAAAAGTGCAAAGACAACTATTGTGTAAATTAGGTCCCCTTACACTCCTCCCTTTTGCTTTCTAACCATGCTATTTAATCCTTGCACATGGATGGCCACTTCCAGATGCTTCTCTGCTTTGCCCAAGGTTAGGCAACTTTCTTATTTTCTCGCCTAAATATTAACAACTTGAAATATCCATGGAAAAAAAATTCTCCCTCTCCAAACAATATTCTCTCATGTTCTTCTGTGGTTTGGCTCAGACTCACACAGTCCAGTCCCTTTGCATCTGTGTCCCTATCTTCTCTCACTTTGGACCTAGAACTCCAAAACTGAACAGCAAAATATGGCTGCAGGGAGGTGACTGAGTGTGGCAAGGAGCCTTTAGTTACATTGCTCATGGCTAGACAACTCTTATCAGGGCTTAGAGGAGAACTTCAGGAGGTAGTGGAAACTCCAGCATTAAAAATTAAAGTGTCTAGAGACTTCTGAACTCAAGGGAGAAGACTCCAGGATGTAAATCTAAGTGGAGAAACTTAATTCCATGCAGCACAGAGGGAGGCATTTAATTTTAGACAAGAATACAGCAAGACTCAGCACTCTGTTTTGTCCTTTGTGCTATTTCAGGCAATTCCCTGCTGAGAAAGCTGGTTGTAAATCCCTTTCTGAGATCCAAAATGTTTCCATGTATGGAATCTAGGGAAGCAAAATTCAGATACCTAAGCATAGGTTTCTACTTCCATTTTAGATGCATTGTGGTCTTCACCTGTTGCTGCAAAAAGGGATTTTTTTTTTCCCGCCTGTAATGCAGCCTCATGCAGATAACTCAGATACTCTAAGACACCTAATGGCACTAGGGGCACTAGTGACTGCATTCAAGTATGTGAGTTGCCTGCTATGCGTTGCCACAGCTTGGACAGAGAATAAGTCAGATGTAACATTCTCTAAAAGTACTAGTTTGTATCCATTGGCTTTAAAATCATCCTAGGGTTGCTGCCTTGGATATAGATGTGTACACTGACTCCTACCACTAGCAGTGATGTCCTTGGGAGATTAAGGTCTTAAGTTTTATTTTTTATATGCAATTTTTAGTGACCATTCAAGAAGTCAGGTAGGGTATTGCAGCATATATCTTGTCAGGATGTTGTTTTTCTTGGCCGATGAAAAAATCATTGTTCTTTTTGAACCTGCGAAAGTGGGAGAAATTTTTTACCTTCTAATGCTGAAAAATATTTTAGCATTGTCACATATCTTCAGTGCTGGCAAAGATGGCTGAAACAGAGCCTTAGGGGGGAAAAAAGGAATGATAGAATGTATGCAAATTTGACTCATGATTTGTGTAAGATCATGGCGACCCAATTTTATAATCAAAGCATAGCTGGCTCATACTAAATGAAATCTAAAAATTTTGGAAGATCTCACAGGCTAGCAGAACCCTTGTAACAAAGAATGTGAAAGATTACTGCATCTTCTTTTTTATGTAATTCTGTTGTTAGTGTATCTGAATCAGGGATAGCTTACATCCATAATTTATTAGAAGCTAATTAGTTAAGTCTTTGAAGTATTCAGAGCAAATTTAGAATAGCACTGTGTAAGTCAGTAGCTGATATAGCAGTGTGTAAGTCAGTAGC
This sequence comes from Dromaius novaehollandiae, assembly GCF_036370855.1. Lineage (NCBI taxonomy): Eukaryota > Metazoa > Chordata > Aves > Casuariiformes > Dromaiidae > Dromaius > Dromaius novaehollandiae. The sequence continues at coordinate 42,589,408 of NC_088098.1, forward strand.
TGATACACTGTTTGACATTTAATGTAATAATTAGTTTGTTCTTAGTTGAACTGACAACCAAGAAGCATGTACCAGTGGGTTTTCTGTAAAAATGAGGTCTTGAGGTCTTATTATTACTACAAGAATAAACCGCTTTATAATCTACAGTTAGTACAGAACATACTTGAGGCTTTTTCTTTAGAAATCTTTTCTTTCTTTCTGTAAAACAATATTTTTCTTAACTCAGACTGAGTCAAAGGTAAACAGGATGCAAGAATTCATGTCGGTCTGTTGAGCAGCTACTGCTGAAACAGCACAAGCAGACAGAATAAGAGAGGCAAGCTTTCAGCAAGCTACCAAGATAATTAGGGAAGGAGCTTGCCCAAACAATTATCTGGGGAATTTGCAGTAATACTTGCAACCGTAGCTGGGTGTAAAACATTTTTCAGAGTGTTTGAATGTAGCCTCTGAGAGCAGCCAGGAATACTCTTTTATACCAGCTGCTTGAATAACTAGAAGAGAAAAGAGATTTGCAGAAAAAGTGTTCTAGCCACAGGGGCAGATATGTGTCTGGGTGCACTAATGTACATGAGTGCACTAATAGGCCATAACTGCCCTGACCAGCCATGCCTGGGGCCTCCACCCACCCCCTTTGCTCAAGGGGCCCAAGGGCTCCATTTCATTAGAGGCCTGGGCAACCAAACCTCCCAGGAGGTTTGCCTGTCAGAGGTGCGCCTGTCTTCTGCCCTGTCTCCAGGCCTGTCTGTGGGATGGGTCTGTGTTGAGTCTTCTCTACAGCCGCAACTCCTCCTTCTCCTGATGGGGCTACCTGGATGTACCCTGAAGGGATCCTGAACTTGATTCATCTCCTCCCCTTGTCTGGGGATGATGGACCCTATTCTGCCCAGACCCTGCTCTGGGCTCACCCTTGGTTGCCAGCTCATCTCCAGGTGTCACAAGTCAGAACATCAGATGCGGTATTTCAAAATAAGCTAGGAATATAGCCCAAGAGACTCGAGAGTCAACTGGGAGAAAACTACAGAAGTAGACTGAGTATCCTAAACTCTTCTTCTTTATTGCCAACACTTTGTATATTTTGTTGTTGTGACACATTGCCAATAATTATACACATCGAAAAAAATCAAGAGTGTCAGAAGATCTTTGAAAAACCCTTAGCACATTTGGCCCCTTTTCTGCCATGACTCCCCAGAATTTTGTTATGATCTGTGTAAAGAGCAGAAGAGTGATTCTTTCAAGTAACACAGTCAGAACCTTAAATGTAAATGCCCTATCACACTAGCTGAAGCATGATGTATGGACATGACCCTTTCCCGTTTGTGCATAGCATTTATGACCCCAGGTCTCAAAGAAAAACAATCCTGCTGTCTGTCAGTCTTAAGTAGGAACACACAAGTCAATCAACAGATTCAATCAAGAAAGCTTAAACAATCACCACATAGCCAATGTAACTGATGGGTTTTTCTTAGATATGAAAAAACTTGCCTGCTTGAGTTCTTTCACTGAGGTTTTGGTTAACAAGGAATTGTGATACGTTAGATGTATGCCCACTCAACTAATGCACAGTAAATTGTTAAAATGACATAAATTAGTGATAGGGACACAGTCTCAGTTTCTGCAGATAAAAATGTACACGAACAATTTAATATTGGCCAGTGGAAATCTATTCACTTTTGTCTTTCTTGTTAAGACTTGCTTCACACATTCTGGTCATATTCAGTTTTCTAAGCTGTAACAAAGTACTCAAGGCTCTTATAAAGCCTGGTTGTTTTGCTTATGTTTTTTTGGATCAGAATAAAGCCCAAATGTACAATAGTGCAATCAGTTGTAGGCATTTAGGAATTAATTAAGAATTAGATCTAGCTGAAAACCATTCATTTTAATGATAAAAGATTCATTTTTAATTATAAAATTTGACAAATCTTATGAGTTGCAGTTAAGATAAGGAGGGCCTCTCCAGGATTTCTTACTTGACATAGTAAGAAAGATGCTGTTGTGTACCTCTCTGCTTACCTTTGTGTGTCACTCCTATCACAGAGGATTAAAATTAAGAGAGGTAAAAACAGCACTTAGAAATGCCCACCAGTCAATCCTATATAGATCATAGAATCACAGGACAGTTCAGGCTAACAGGGATCTCTAGAGGTCATCAGGCCTGAACCCCCCTCCCCCCCCCCAGTCTTTAAATCTTTAGTCTTCTTTCTGACTTCTCATTTAAAGACAACTTTCACTAATGAGAGAAGCATCTTCCAGAGGGTCTGCATCAAAATAGCCTGCTACAAATACAAGTTTGGTGTTCTCTATCCTAGAGAAGTTCTGTACCTAATGTAAGACTCCTGGTCCAAGCTATATCTGGAGAGGTGCTGAGCTCTGAGGATTCAGTTAAAGCTGTTATCTGTGGAAATTTTGACCCTAAAACTTGGGCCAAAACAAAAATGTTTGAAGGGGCTTTTGGCCCATCTTTGACTTGGAGGATTTATACATTACTCCTATTTTGGCAAGTGTTGTGAGTAATAATGAAAAGATTGGGAATAACATGTAAATTTCAAAAGTCAAGGGACAGGCGTGGGATAGATGGTTTGCTTATGATTCCCTAACGATTGCCAAAGATAATATGTTATGGGCTTCTCAAGCCAAAAAGAAAAAGGACAGTGGGAAGTGACATGTCCAGAGGAAATTAGTGTGAGAGATGATTTTTGCCTGAGTGTTAATTTCAGGACACTGAACTGACTCCCTGAACCTTGGGCACAGCATGAGCATGTACAGAAGTGAAACTGTTAAAAACCATTTTAGCAGAATCATTGCACTTTTAAGTATTATACACTGTTTTTGTTTAAACTGTGAGTGAATTTAATGTTCCTGAAAATGAGAGATGAAGCCAGCTAGAGCCAGGCACTCTACAGGCGAGCTCTCTATCAATTCCCTTGACAGCTCTATCAAATGCTAATGTGCTTCATCCCTGCCCTGGAGCACCTGGCTCCGGTCTCCCTTGAGCAGCACTTGTCAGTTAGGCGAGATTGTGCCAAATTGCTCAGTGATTCTGTAATACGGAAGAACCGGGGCAGAGGAACAAGTAAATAGCCTGGCCTGTCTCACTGGGGTGAGTTTAGGCTGCGCTTCAATCCAGGGATAAGGAGGTGAAAGTTAGCAGGCTATCCAGCTACAAAACTTAACATTTAATGATTTATGACTTCTATATTCCCTTCTGAAAATGCAGATAACGTGAGTTATCTGCGTGGAGGCTCTGTGAACATAATTTCCAGCTCAACAAAAAGCAAAGGGTAAAGCAAATGAGCTATCATGGACAAAAAACACCTGGAAAAAAGATCTCACAACTTAACTTTTGGGCATCTCGCCTCCCAGTACATAGAATACACTAAGCAGGAGAGAAGCTGACATGTACTTTGTTCTTATCTTCATGAAAAACAAACAAATTAAAAAAAAAGCATCAAAATCCTAAAACGGCAGGAATATTTCTGGCCTCATGTATGTGCAACTGACTGCTTTTGTTTAGACATCTGTCTAATGTAAAATGATACTCTGCACTTCAGCTGTTTGTGAGAAATTGTGGCCAAGTCTCCATGTTGCTTTCCTGTATGAATGAAGTAAAAGCAATATTAGAGCAGGCTGATGATCCAGGAACCTCCAGAGTGGCAACATCCATGAATTGTTTAGGAATTTCTATCCACGGACATCTATACTAACTCCCATGTGCTTACCTATATTGAAGGGGGAATCAGTTTTGGATTGAAAGAACTGTGGTAAGTATTTATATAGTCCTACCAGTAGAAAAGTGGATTAGAGCACTGTGCACTGATTCCACTGTGCATGTCTTTCAGTTATGGTGTTTTTATTTCAGGAAGTTTCCAGTATACATAATAAAACAACAAACAGTTACTTTACTTTTTAATGGGAGCAGAGTTTTTTTTTTTCATTTGAAGGTATAAATAATTCTGTTCCGAGGAAGTTTTCATTTACTTTTATGTAGGGAAGCAATTTGGGAGTTTAATCCAAAATTTAGTGATGTCAGTGAAAGTCTCCCCACCAATGTTAATAGGCTTTGGAGCAGATCCCTGTCCTCTTAATCCATAATCTGCAAAATAACTCTTTGAAATGAGTGTAAGAATATTACTTTTAGTAGAAAATGGACCAAAAAATAGTTTTTTGAAAATTATAAAATTCCATGTTTCAAGGGTTTTTTTGTTTTTGTTTTTTTCCCCCAAAATTAGGCTGAACCAAAAGTTGGAGCTTCTGGCAACCCTAGATCTTCATTGAAATACCTCCTCCTGGCTACTTTAGCAGCAAGGAAACTACCAAGAAATGTATTTCAGGGAGTAGATTTAGACAGGGAGACAGATGCACACCTGGCTTCTCGTCTTTGAGAAGACCTGCTGAAAACCCAGGCATGCTTATGATTCTTTGAATGTGATGGAAGCTTCTCCTCCCCGCACCCCCACACTGCCAAAAACAAACAACACCCCCCCAAAATACCCCAAATGATTCAGAAAACAGACATTTATGCCCCAAACCAAATGCTTGTGCCTGAAAGTTCTTTCGCTACAACATTTCCAAACAGCTCTATTCTGAACCAATTAAATTCTAGCATAAAGAAAATTGTTAGCAAGTGAGAAGTATATCCATGGGTAAATTTAGCTATTCTTTCCCAAAAGACATTAATAACACATACGATTTTATGTGACTTTTTCTTTATACTTATTTTTAAAAGTCTTTAGAGGCCATTTTTTCAAAACAACAATATAACTGTAATTGTACTAATAAAGATCACAGAATTAGAACATATGTTTTTTCTTAGCTTGCATTTTTTTTAAGACAAAATAATTGGAGACTCTTGGCATCAAGACATCCTAGTCAAAGCATAAGAATACATTATGTAAATACTACATATTACCGATATTTCAAGATCCTTTATTAACCAACAAAAATTGACTTATGTTTCTTATAAAGCTATTAAAGTAAAACAAAGTACAACTTTACATTACTTTGTTTTTCTAAATAAGAATTTCTGTACCAGAATCCTAGCTTCTTTTCTTTTCACTGAAATTGCCTTACTATTTGTTGTTCCACGAGGACTACCTTTCTTATGTGCTCGGTCCTATGTGATGAAGAATGAAGAATGGAAGACAAATGTTTCCTGGTATTCCATGAGAGATGCAGCAAAGCCAGGAAATTTAACTAATGATGTGGAAACTGGGACATTGACTTCCTGATGCCCTGATGCATGATAGTTGATGTAGTTCCACAACAAACTGATTTCAGTTACGTGAAAACAAAAGTGATGGTTTGCTTTCAAAAAAATATTCCTTTCTTTTAATGTGGAGCAAAAGCAAATGTTGGAACATTTTCAAATTTTGCTTGGGTCTAAGGAATTTCACTAGTTTAGAGTGACTAATAAGTGAAATTCATTTCTGTCTTTTTGCTTTTACCCCTCTTGCCTAACGTTCTCACAACTATGGCCATGAAGAGTGTCCTGCAATTGAAAGATTTATGCATGTGCTTTAAATTAAACTTGAAAAACTGCATCCTTCCTCTCATTTGTTTTTAATATATTGTGCTTGTACTGTTTCTAATTATTGAGCCAACATCTTGCAAAATGATTTTAAAGGCCTACAACATTCTGTAATCATTTTAACAACACAATCTCTCAAAGTAGTAAGAGGCATGAGTATCTGAAGTCCACAAGTTCCATTTTATTCTATTTTATCAGTTTATCTTTTACATTGTCTTTAAAGGGTACTTCATTTAAAGTTTTAAGAGTAGTAATCTGTTAAAATAGTGACCCTATCAAAAATAATTGATTTTTTTTCTTTCCTTTGTGGAGTAGTGTGATATAGTGTACTCCCATTATAACTTGTAGTGCCTAATTTTGACCCTGATGTGAAATTGTAGTTTGAAAGGTTTGGATTTTTATTCAGCGAAAACAATCTTGAATGAGTTATTAGTAGTGCAAAGTGATGAAGAACTGGATTTCTGTTCCAATAATTTAATTGCATCTGCAGATACAGCCAAAAATGAACACCGAGTGGAATTAACATATCTGTTCTTATATTAAACCTGCTTAGTTGGTGTTTGGGGCTGGACATCTGCTCATTAGACTTTTAATCTGAAGTCAGAAAGTACTGAAAATATTTTAAGTGCTCAACCTATTAGCTTATTAGTAAAATATGGGAAGCACTTGATAAAATCGGTATATTTCCTCTCTGGAGTGCAGTGCCATAGTAGCTATATCACATCAAATATCTCCTTCATAAAAGATGATGTAAAAAGTCTATATCAATATTAACTTGATTGCAGCATACTGACTAGTGGAAGCTTCTTTTTTTTTTTTCTTTTTTTTTTTTTTTTTTTTAGACTAGCCTTGATCGCAAATTCAGCCAAACATAGTTGATCTATGGTAATAGCTCTGCAGCATAAACTGTTTGTTTTAAACAATCTTTTTTTCTTTTAACTTTCATATGACAGATGTTAGCAAGCAGCACGTCACGATCACAGGAGTAATTTGCTGCAAGTAAAAAAAAAAAAAGTCATGGAAAAATACTGCCCACGAGTATAGAAGCTGAACAGCTTCATATTTAGATGATCACTTTAAATGCCCTCATATAGGTGAATATCAACATATTTTTTAAATATCTCTGATTAGGTGAAGATTATGGATAAAATGGTCTTCTTCACTGGTCTTCATTTGTTAAGCTGTCCTTCATTTCTAGGAAAAATGGCTTTTACTTTTCTTGTTTTTAGGCAAATCCAGTGGGATATTTTTAAAATTGGCAGTGCAGAACAATCAAGATTTAGGGAAGGAACCCTGCCTGAAGGCAAGTTTCTATATCTGTATTTATCTGATAAGTTGTCATATGTTGCTTGACAGGGGAAGAGAATGGAGGCTGAGCACCTCGGGAGGCCTTATGAGGCTATAGATTTGGCCTGTGTGTGTGTGTGTATTGCTGGACGAAGACACCTGAGCTGGATCCTACTGCTGAGAACCAGCTAATTAGTTCTGCTGTGAGATGGAGCTAATTAGCCTGGCCACAAATTACCATGCTAATACAGTTTTACTACTTCTGGGATCCAAAGTAGTACCTATATCCTAGACTTCTGTGGGTAAATATACTAGCTCACTAGGGAACTTTTAACATAGTGCTATATCTTGCAGTATGGACATGTCCAAAAGTGTGACTTTAAGAAACAAACCCTATAAACTATGGTTTATAGCTAGAAGTCAATTAAGGAGCCAATTGAAGATTGGAATAGGAAGCACAAATACTTCCTTTTCAGGGAAGAATTACTAGGATGAGATATCTCACGCCAAGAAGTCTCAATAGTGGAGTGAATTCAGGGGAGTGAATTTCTTTAGGAGCTCTAAAGCACGAGTTACTATAATGAACGCTTTGTTTTGTTAAAAAGGAAGTGATAGAACTCAGCTGTATTTCAGATAGAGTAAATCTGTGCTGAATTCACACTAAAAGTCCCTCCAACATCCACATAAAATAAGAGAACCAGACACAGAATTGAACAAAAAAGGATGGCTTTCTAATAATAAAAAGTGGGAATTAGTAGTTTTAGGAACTCTTTATGCATAACAATCAACTCCTTTGGCATAAGTTCCAGATCGGGCTACACTGACTGATGGAGCATGGCAAAGAAGCACCCAGACAAGCCATATACAGCCCTTACCAACCAGACCTGGACTGAGACAACTGCTTATATCTGAATATTATGTAACATCAGAAAAATCTAGTGCCTGGGTTAATAAATCCTTCCTTGCCCCATTACACAGGAAAAAGGTTTAGGGTATATTATTCAAATTCTACTGATTAAATAGTATCCCCCAAACCTGTCCATTATTCAAATTCTACTGATTAGATAGCATCCCCTAAACCTTCCCTCAGGTCTATACAAAAGAAACAGTTTAGCAGTGCAAAATGACTGTCAGTCACTGTAAAGTCTCTTCAAGAGTCACATCTTTCCTGTTTTCTCTGGTATGTGAAGCACTATGTTTTTCAGTGATATATCCTCCTTCCATGTTAGGACAATGTTAACATGCCTTCTTTCTGTTTCTTTTTTTTTTTTTTCCCCTTAGCTGATAATTGTGTATTCATCATAATCTAAATAAGTAAACAAATACTCCAAATCATTACCAAATCCAGTTTTTCCGGTGTGTCCTCTAAGTGTCTTAGCTAAAGAGAATTTTTTATCTTGTTTACATGATGTGTGTTTTGTCTTTGTATCTGTCCGTAGAGAATAAAGTTCTTTATTCATTTTTCTGTCATTGTAACACTAATTATGCTAATTTCCAACTCTTCAAAATATTTCTGTAAAAATGCCTATCTCTTGTGTATTAGCAGAGTTTAAAACTTCATGGTTGACACCGCTTTCTTAGATTTCTTAAGGAGCTTTCAGGTAAAACTTAATGCCATATATAATACTTAATGCCAAATATATATGCAAAAGCGGAAGACAAGAATTCCTTGCAGACTATGCCCATAAACCGTAACTAATTATTTAGAACATATGTCAACATATGTTATGTGACCAGTTGTATTTTAAGCTGAAATCCTATAAGCAGTCTTTATGGGTCAGTGTTTCTTTCGACAGTGACAACAGTCCTACTCCACCTCCTGGTGCTTCTCAAGATGCCTCTTATGTGGTGCCGATGTGATCTGTAGCAATCAGCAGAGCACTGGTAGACTGCGCTGCTCTACCGTGGGCCGCTACATCATCAGCTGCAGCTTTTTTTCTGACAATGCAATAATAATTTGCTCTCAACATCTTTGTAAGAAACTGATTTACTTCAAATTAGATCTTGTGTGCCTTTCTACTCTTCCACCTGATTACGAAAATGTTTTTTTACTTCTCCTGACCCAACAATTAGCCAACCCATCATGCAGATCATCTGATACCCATTACCCCTACTTTCTGTTTCAAGTAGTTATGGATTTTTTTTTTTTTTTCTTCACTCTTGTCTTCTTCTTCAACATGTCAAAAATCTCTGATCCCACCTCACGGAAAGCTGCCAAGGGGAGAAAGACCAGAGCAAAAAAATTTTCAAAACTCACTAACTGGAAATTCTCATTCCAAACTTGTTTCAGATACAGAAAATTATGAAGTTTCTAAAATGCCATAGGCTTCTAGCACTATTTCTTAATATGCTCTGAGTGATGTACTTGACAATTTCAGCGAGCAGTTTTGTGTCTAAGAGAAAGAGGAGACGGAAGGGAAAAAGCACTACGAGTACATGTACATTGTGGCTCCCAGCCATAGTTTATCCAATCTTCACACATTTTCTGCAACCACAGAAGAGCATAGGGCTGTCTGACAGCTATGAAGCTCAAAATCTCTAAGGCCAGCTCAAAAGCCAAAGCCAGAATCCACAGGTCCAGGCATCAAATGGACTGCCTTGACACTTCAGAGTCTGTAGGATTCAACAGTTAAGAGAAAAAAAACAGGATTATTCAAGAATCGTGTCTTAGAATCAGTGAGACTTTGTCCAGCTAGGAAAACTGCTGAAGGTACATTTCAGGCTCACTTGGTTTTCGATAGGTTTTACTTTTCTATTCTCACTTGACTGTCCCCAGGCTGACTAGTTTGCCTAGGGCAAAGCCTGTTCGCAAAGATCCCACTTGTCACATACTCTGTTAAGGGAGGTGCTGTAGTACAATTTACACTGGTTCTAATAAATAAAAATAAGAAAAATGCATGTTTTGGCTCACTTAGAAATGCAAAAGCATGGTGATGTCAACAAGCTTGACTCCTGTCATAATTATTCTGTAAGGAAATAACATTCACTCATCCTGTTTGATAACAGTGACAATTTAAATATGAGTAGCTCTTTAAAGATTTTGTCATTGCTCAAGCCTAATTTTACTGTTTTGCAGCTCTCAGTAATAAAATTCTCTCAATAAGAACTGAATGCCTCTCGGATAGCTCTAATGTTGCTTTACAGGAGGGGAAACCGAACTGCAGAAAGACTGATTTGCTCAGGACTTTGGAAGAACTGAAATGAAACTGTGACTTCCTTATTCCTATACCCTTCCTAATTTAACCACGTTTTCCCTACCATCTGTAACCAAAGAGATTCTTTCATTTACTGTACAGTACAGTACAAACATCTCTCATACGATCATCTCAGCTTTGCTCTCAAGCTGATTACTCTGTACTTCCATCTATTGGGAGGATGTAAATACTACATTACTATATTTGCTATAAGACCTAAAAAATGTTCTTCCGCAGACACTGAATGTTTTAAAAATGTGTATTAAATCTGTTTAATTAAATCCTGTCATTCCCCCCAATTCTCCATAGAGTTCTGTGGAGGCAGATCTCAGCTGAAGATGGGGGCAAGGTTTCTGGATATTGTAAATTTTCAGTATTGAGGAAATTTAACACTAGATAAATGTTAGATGTTACTACTCAAAACATTGAAAAATCACCTCAGTGGGCAAAAGTGTATTTTCTACAGGAAATTGAGAACAGCTGTCAAGCATGTAAAATATAGACAATAGTATCTACTCAGCTGTTAGTGTGGAATCTGCTAAATAATATATATCTCAAGCTTTGCTTACAGTAAATATTGTACACAGCTGCAAAGACAATGACAGTCCATGAAAGTAAGATATTTTTTAAAAAGCAAAGTAGCTACTAGTTGTGTAAAATATTTCAGATTCATTTTCTACTTAACTTGCGTTGCACCATAATTAATGTGTGCATACAAAAGTGTTAGTGAGAAAATTGTCTTTACACCTTAGTTCCAGAAATGTGCTATGTGTCCAGCTCTTCTGGCTATTGTGACTACTAATATACTTGCTGATATTGATCAAAGCAATTATTCTGCTTATTTATCAATCAGATTAATAATTAACATTTGCTGTACCTAATACTATATAAAACTTCTGAATTCAATGAAACTGAAACATATTGTTCCACATGTTTGTCAGTTTATGAAGGAGTTTACCTACTACATAGAAGCTCTGGCCAGTTGTACGTACTTCAGATAAATTAAATGAAATGTGTGGACATAACTAACAACAAAAAAAGATAATTGATTTGTACAGACCTTTTCAAAAATACACATAAAATGTTAATTAGTATTCTGTTATGCTCACTTATGTGGTTCGTTTACGGTGAATTCTTGTTTTTTTAAGCACTGATACTTTAATTAGGTCTGTGTGCTGTCCCTAATTATATAGCCACATTAGTGATATATATAGTGTGCGTGTGTGTGTGTGTTTGTGTGTGCGTGCATGTGTGTATATATATATATACACACATATATACATATATATAACATATATGACCAGAGTCTAAAATAACAGTTCAGTTCTATTTCATCTTACAAAATCTTTGAAAATTGTATTATGATATAATTTTAAAATAATTATTGTTTGCATATTTACATGATAATATTGTGTTAAAGATATAGAATAACATAAAATACAGTTTCTATGCAACCATGATCCGATCTTACCTTGTCTCATCGCCATCCTCACTCTTACTTTCTCTGTCTTCAATATCAATGGCAATCAATCATTTAAAATCCAGTTCTCAATGTTCATTCTATCAGGTCAAAAATGGCCAAATCCAAGCCAAATGGAGTTGAACTGAACGGATTCAGGAAAATTCTTAAAGCAAGCTCATTAAACAACAAGTTGTGGGGGATGCCTCATTTATTACTTTTCTGTTTAATTGGCTTCTGTGTATATTTTTCAAAGGGAGAGGAGAAGAGAGGAGAGGAGAGGAGAGAAAAAGAGAGGAGAGGAGAAAGGGAAAATGAAAAAAAAGGAAAATGCATGAAAAATGGGGAAAGAAAGAAAAAAAAGGAAAAAAGGGGGAAAAGTTGTGAAGCTGTGTTGGAACTGTATTACCAAGTTCAAGTCAGGGCTCCTCAGTGCAGTCTGTGGCTTTGCAAAATCTGCGTGCTGTCATACTGGGTCTCACCAAGTGCAGTGGAGGCTCATCAGGAATAAATTTGAACTAGTGAATTCTTGAAGGACTAGAAAAATGAATGGTCCCAGTAAGGGGTGCAGTTATCCTTAAGGTATAGAAGATGTGTTTCTACCCCTACTATTCTGTCACTTTCTTCCAATAATAAAACTTTGTCACCATTCTTGGAGCTCAAGCATTACAGTCTAAAACAACTGTTGTTATTTTTGTCACATAAGTCCTTTGTATCACAGGGAGAACTGTACAGCAATCACCTGGCAATCAATAGAATAGATCTTGCCTTGTGTTTGGTACATAAAGAAAAAGTCTTATTGTGTACCTCCACCTCATCACCCTCCACTGACACATTTCCTGTACTCAGCTAAGAACAGTTTTTCTGCACATGAGAGTAATTGGCAAGCTCAATATTCTCTTTTGTGTTGGCTGCTGACATACAACAATCTGGGATAAATGATGAAAAGGAGAAAAGGAACACCCAAGCAGATCTCAGCTGCTGAGGAGTTCATTCAGTTTTTATAGCAGCTTTGTAGAAGTGAGTGATACACAGGATAGCTGTTATGCTTGTTTTGATATAGTGTGAGAGTCTGATATGTGATTCCTCACTCCATGGACAACGGTGTCATTGTGTTTTATCTGCTTTTCCCAGGGTGAAAGTCTATGTGCAGGATTTTTTTTTCTTTCCTTTTTTTCTTACCATGAAAAGGAGTTCACAGAATGCTTCATGGTGCTCATGTTCTTCCTTGTGGTTTACTAATAAAACCACAGTCCGTGAGTTTCTATTTTATTAATTTGTATTAAAAAAGCTTTAATCTACAGCTGTGGTTTAGTAAAGCTACTTATTTATAACCCCTCAATTAACAACTAAGCTCAGAATTTGTGGATTAAAAATCTGGGTTAACAACAATTTAGGATAAACTTGTTACTCTGTAGGTTTTAGTTAACACCACAAAGCCTGATCCACCGTTAAAACATTCCTGGTTATTCAGTTCGTTATTACCTTTCCAGAGGAAGAAATGTTGCTCATCTAGTCAGTTTTCTGTTTAAATATAGGGTCTTCTTTCAGAAATAAAAATGAACAAGCAAAAAAGTATGAGTAAAATAAAAAAGATATATATTCTCTTGAATGACTCAAGCACACAGCTTTAAAGGCACTTTTTGTGGATGCTGGATGCCACTATTCAGAATCTTAGTTGAACATCGCATGATGTAGATAGGCCTCCTTAGGTACGCACGGACTCTTCAGCTTCAGATGTGCTATTTTATTTGCATGTACAAATCCAATAAAATGATTTATCCTTTGACAATTAATACAGACTTTATTTTAGATCCCCCCTCCACGCCTTTACTGGTTCCCTTTCTAGGCATTTTTTTAAAAGTTTATTTTCCCCTCATATATTAACCTTATAATTTTTAGGGGTAATAGGGAAGGATGTACAGATTTATTTATTTATTTATTTTTATGGGAGGAGATCACATTAATAAAAAAAGCCATGTCCATAGTCACTAGTTGGCTGTGCCTCTGTTGTTCTTACAGACATTCCTTGTTTCAGTAATTTTAGATATGTTACTGCTTTACTTTTACTATTGAAACATCTTTCCAAAAATTGTATAGTATTCTTTCATTAATCTTCAGTCTCTCTTTGGGGAAGTTTTCTGTTGGTGTTGGCTTAATGTAGGCTTTTATAAAATATTCCTCAACTGCTATAAGCATCTTCACTGCTGACATCCCAGTTGGCCTCCATTTAATTGCAGGGCCTTTTCCCAAATCCAGAAAGTTATTCATAATCTTTCAGCAGCTGACATATGACACAAGCAACTGTGAATGATCAAGGTTTAAATGGTGATGCACTGTTAATTATTATAAGAAATAGGCTTTCCGGTTCATAAATTCCTGTAAGCCTTTTATATTTTTCAAGCGGCAGCTCTCATTCCTTGGCTTGTTTAGGAGCTGGCTGATGAGTCTGCTGCACTGCTGGCTGTAGAGCTGCTTCAGGGACCGTCTTGGGGCCAGGTTGTTGTGGGTCTGGCTGGGCTTCCTTATATCATTCTGCAGAGTTTTTCTTTCAGGTCATATTTGTATCTGAGGAATTTTGCATGGCTTTCTACATGCAAATAAGGCCCTATACAAATTTCGCTGTTGAGATAGCATGCGGTTTCATGTATAGATCTAATGTAAAACATAAAAACTATTCCTCTGATCTTTTTTTATTATTATTATGGTACAAGAATTGAATCCATGTAGTCATCAAATAACAACATAGCTGGTAATTTTTCCATAACAGTGTATCAGGTAAAGTAATCTTCTTTAATGGTTTTCAGTAGACCTATAGAAGACCTACACAATGCACATCTATAAAAACAATATTGGCTTACTTCCCCCCTCCTCCCTAAAGGAAACCCATTCAGTTGGCTTATGAACATGACTGGAAAGAGACATGCCAAGCTAACAGAAAACATTTCCAATATCTGCAAGGCATCACATAAAAATTGGCAATGGCCTATAGAAAGATGGACTTTTTCTAACTGTAATGTTATTATTCCTCTAAATAGCATAGACCTCCTTAACTCATTGAATCATAATTTATTTTTGAATTTGATATCTCTGTGATGTTGAACTTCCCAGTTTATAGAGTTTATTTGCTGTGAATTATTATTTTTTTCATTTAGACAGTTCATGTTTTCAAATGACCTTTTTTAATAAGGTTAACATGGTATTTAAAGATCACAGTTCACAGTGGAGTGCTAAGCCTGTTGCACAGGATTGGAAATTTCCATGGCTATTTATTCAGATTCTTTTATTCCTTACTAAGTAATATGTTAGTGTAAATGTTAATATTTTAAGATGTGTCTCAGGCAGTTTACTTTTTCTGATAAATTAAACATTTACTGAATTGTATTAATATAGTAATAGAGAAGACTTGATAATATTTATTCTTATACAGACTGGGCCATTGATGGTCGTGACGATATCTGAGGAGAAATTCTGTCCCCTGGGCATGAATTATATATATAAAAAAGACTTAAACAGAAGTGTTTTCCACTCAAATGGACTGTTTTGTTTTGATATATAGTGCAGTATGAAACCAAAATACAGCTGGAGTTCCAAAAGCCTGACGCTCCACTTGAGAGGGACTAATGACATAAACACACTGCGCTTTGTTCTAGCTCAGAAAGCTTTGCTTGCTGCAGTAGAGTTTGCCCCAGACATGTCCATATTTGAACACTTTTTTCTCTATTGTCATTCACCTCATAGTGGCCCACGAGGTCAGTGCTGTTCTCTCTTCTTTGTAAAGGCTCTGCTAAGAGACCAAACAAATGCCAGAGCTGATGAAACACTTAACGTACCTGGTAATAAAGTGCTGATATGTCCACTTTTTAGGCACCTTGCCTCTAAGGTTAGACACTTAACTTCCCTATCAATTGTACAGGAAGCAACTGAAGAGATCACATACTTTCTAGGCAATATTTATTACTAGATAATTGAGAAGATTTTTATGTTCCCGCTCTCTTCTGGAAGTCTCTCTCTCTCTCCCTCTCTCTCCTTTTTTAAAAAACCCTGATGTCTAAATTGTGACTTAAGTGTAATGATGATTTACATTCTCTTTTGAGATTTAGCCCTAATCACCTTTTACTGCCTATCAGAATTAAAGGAACCGAACTGGCCTCTGCTAAATGGCTTACTAATTATCTTTATTCTAGGGAATCGAATAACCAAGTGAATAGCACAAACACACACACAATCAAGGCTACAGAACTTAAAAAATACAATTTCCCATAGAAAAGGATACAGCTGAACTCTGTGGATTACATGTGATGAATAATTCATTGCTTTTCACATTACCGAACATGACTGAAAGCTGAAAACACACTATGATGAAATTACCTGTTAGGCGTTCCAACCTAAGTATGAACAGTTGGACAAAGATGGATTTTCTTTCCTTATATCTATATAGCAGCTCACTCTAAAATTACACTGAGTTGAAATAGAGTAAAGAGAGAGAGTATTTAATATAAGAAACAGAGAAAAATAAGTAGAGAGAACCATATTTTGCAAGATTTGCTTTCAAAACTTGGCATTATTAATGAGCAGTAATTTAACAGAACATAATACCTACAAATAGGTGCATGTTACTATAATCACAAAAAATCTTCTAATATGTATCTAATAGTGGAAATATTTATATTTACAGCATTTTACATTAACAGAATTAGTTAAATTAAACCAACAATTGAGGCAATTATTAATCTCTTGCCCAAAAACAGTGTCTTGGCAGTGTAAAGAAGATGCTTTAAAGGACACAGTTTCTCTGCTTATCACACTAATTGCTTCCTATTTTGGCTGCCTGTCCTAGAGATATTTCCCAAATTATGCAGCAAAAAGAGATTACTCCACTGTATCAGCAAGTCAGTGTACATGTGTAGTAGCACTCTTTTTTTTCTTTCTATTTCTTTTTAAAAACTGTGTGAAAGCATGGGTCAGGCAAAGTTTAAGGACGCTTTGAAGCACCGTTAAAAATTAAAATGATCTGATTTTCCAAAGCTCGTTTTGGTTGGCTGCAATTCCTGTTTATACTCTGCTCCCTGATGTAGGTTTTTCCCATTTGCATCCTTTCAAGTTGTAAATAAGCAATACATTAAACTATTATTTTTAATGGAAGCTATTATGTCTTTGGAACTTGGGAAATTAAATGTATAACCTCTACTATATGGATAATGCTAGCAAAGCATTCACTTCTCTTAAAAAGCAGTTATAAATTATTACCAATACACAGCAAGTGAGGGAGCTTCTTAACAACAAAGTTGACTTATGCTGGTTGTAAAAGCCAACAAAACATTTCATTTTAGAACTAACTTTACAGGGGGCTATTATGGATCACAGTTGGTAATGGGAAACCAAGTCTTTTATTTTAAATCCCTGGCACAATTTTTCCTCAGTCTGCAGTCTAGCTTTATTTTCATTGGACCAGTGCTGGAAACCTCACATCAGCGCTGAAAGAATCCCCAGTACCGCGTACGTTAGCTTGGCTTCCATTGACATCTTCTCAAAAAAAGACACTTTTGAAACTGCTTCTAGCAGAAAAAAAAATGGCTCTAGGTCACTTCTCAAAGGGCTTTGTTAAAGATTTTGTTAATGTCTTTGGAATGAATTTCCCATGACCACCAAAAAATAATGTCTTAAAAACAGAAAGAGTTTGTTTCCTTCTTGACAGAGTCAGAAGAAAATCTGAGACATGGAAATCATACTCCAGATATGCTCTTAGGTAAATCTGTAGAACTGGACATTTGCTGATTCTTTTAGAATATGTATACTGAACGTGCCAGAAACTCTGCTGAACTGTCTTAGTTCTGTCCAGATTAAAAAATGGATCAATATAGCTATATGAGGTATCTAGGCAACAGCAGCCTGTGAAATTTTTTCTTGCTTGTACATCGTCCACCCCAAATGCAAGCCACAAGACCAGCATTTTCTTTGCCTTGGTTATTTGTGGCTATACCTATTTGACTTTACACTACAGTGGAAGCCAGGACAAACATTCTCAAAACTGGCGCTAATGTTGGCTGGGAGATATCAGTTAGCAGTACCAGTGTTGTTGTGCAGACACTCAAGGAGAGTGTTTGATTAAAAATATATATATACATTTATTGGAATGTTTTGCATAAAGGTGATGCTCATGTAGTAATCAAAGCTCTTGAACAGGATGGTCAGTTGCTGTCCACGTGTCTAACGGTCCTCTCAGAGTTGCCTCCACCTGAGCCGGGCGACTCCCCAAAGCACTGTGCTCCCAAATTCCTGTACCCAACTGGCCCATGGTCCTACCTGACCACTCCAGTACATGAATGATCTACTGCTATCCATTACCTTAACCTATGTATAAAACGTCTCCTAACTGTGTGCAACTATGTTTCTGTGCCTACAGGACCATTTCCTACTGCCTATTTAGAAGTACCTTATCTCTATGTACAGATTGGGCAGTCCTGCAGTAGGAGCCACCTGAGGATCCTGTGGGATGGCCAGGGTCATCATCCAGGATGTTACTCAGTGCTTTGAAAGGAAATCTCTGGGGCAGTTTGAAATTTGCATCCGGAGAGCTGCTGTAGCAGCTAGGCACATACTTTCTTGTGGAGGTGTCTTGGAGCTGTCAATCACCCTGTCTCAGGCCAGTCCGTTGTCTCATTTACGCAGAGACCAGCTGGGGAGCTCCTGGACCACCCAAGCAATTGGTGGCTCTGAGGCCTGACACCCAGCTATGTCACAGTCGCGATTATAGCACAAAGCAAATTTTGTCCCTCTGTAACACTTATAAACTTCCATAAGTCTTGCCATACTACTATTACCAGTCCAAACAACATAAGCACCCATACTATTGTTTGGGACCAAGCAGGCTCTCTGGGTACTGTGTCAGAAACATTAAAAAGCAGGTTTTAAATCTTAACTGTGTGAACAGAAAAGATGATAGAGTGCAAGCTTTGGCCTAAATATGCTGAGTTAATCACACCTGAATGAAAAAAAAAACAATTTGTTTGATAAACAATTAGTCAGATATGAAATTAATGTAAACAGAAATTAAGAAATACAAATCTCTTCTCCGTGGTTTGTCTTTTATTTTTGCCTAGATGCCTTCTTTCTGTTATTCATTCAAAAACAATAACTGAAAATGAATTTAGTATGAGAATGTATTTGGATGGGAAACTATTTATTGTCTTGTCCTCAGTAACCTTACTAAGGCATCAAATGAAGCTGGCAGGCTGCCTGCTTCTTGGTGAACAGATGCATACAGCAAGCGAAACGTGTATAAATTAGAATACTGAATGTGAACATTTTTTTGTAGCCTAAAGCTTTATAAATGTGTGTGAAGCAAATCCTATTTTTTGTTTGTTTTTGTTTTTTTGTTTTTCGAAAAACCTGGAGAATACAAATACATCAAGAAAGGAAAAAACAATATGAATTATGACTAGATAGAACTTTAAGTAAATGCTACTGACTAGGAGAAGCTCAGTAAATCAGTCAGATTATGCAGAACTCCAGTCTCAGCCCAGTTCCCTAATTCTTTTCATGTGAATAGTAGAGTATTACTACATGCTGTATTGATTTTGATATGTAAAGGTGATGAAATTAAACCTTCATTTAAGGCATCTTATGATATTTCAAGTTATAATGTCCTTATCAATGGTAGAAGAAATGTATTGACCCCCTTATTTTGATGTTCAAAAGAAAATCAGCTAATTCATGAATGTTGCCTATGCTGAGCCTCACTTACTGTACTATTCTTTGGCTTGAATGTAACACAAGCTGCAGATAACATTACCTATCATTTTTAATTCAGACTGACTATAGAGTTTATATGTTTACATATATAAACAAAAATATTATGTAGAGGAGATGTATCCACAGTCAGCCTTTTCAAACAATAAAGAATGATGGACAAGATTCATAAACAATAGTACCTTCCAAATTAGAGCTAAACTGCTCTGTTAATAATATGTTCTCCCTACAATCTAGCTGAATGCGTTCACTTTGTTATATATATGAATCCATGACAGCTAATAAAAAATATGTAATGCGTTTAGAAAATATAACCGGGTTTAAACACATTTATGCAATGAAAGAGTATCAAATTTAAACACTTACAGTGACTCTAGTACCCTCACAAAATTTAGAATTACATTACCAATAGAAGAAAGTTAATAAATGTGCCATCAAATTAATTTTGATATGTAAAACAAAACAAGTGTCTTAAATATTTCCTCGTGTTTGATCAAAACCAATTAGTGTTTGATCAAAACCAATTATGCCAGGACAAAGTCAGTCTCCATATGGAACTATTTCTAGTGCATTCTCCTTGACATAAATAAGGCTAGAAGTAATAGAAATAGGATGGAATACAATAGCACAGAGGGCAGGGTGCTACACACTTGGGAGCTAATAGTTTCTACTAGAACCTGAGAGCTTATCCTCAACAGAGGAGGAGAAAAACCAGGGAGTATTAGCTGATCACAAGATGACAATGAGCCACCAATGTACTATGTGTGGAAAAATGCAAATGTGATCTTAAGGCATGTCAAGGTTTTTTGGCAGAAATAAGGAAATATTCACATCATTGTACAAGACACTGGTGAGGTCATACATGTCATACAGAATACTACTTTAGTTATCTGTTAAATTAAAAGATGACCTCAAGCTAGGTCAGATTACAATACATTTTTTTCATGTTATTTTGCAGTATGTTATGAAAATCATAAAGTCAATGGCCTGTCTATCGACCCTGCCCAAATCAGCTCCTCCAATGCCCACTTGAACCAGAACAAGCCCTTAAGCAGGGAGCAGTATGATGGGTCTTGGACCACCAACAAAGCAAAATTCTTAGACTGAAAAGACTTTGAAGCCATTTACAGGACTGATCATAGGGATAGAGATGAAGTAATAGAGAATGATTTCAAAAAAAGGTCAGTTAGCTTTTCACTCTCCTATGGGAATCACCAAAGAATGACAAGACATGAGTGGAAAGTTTTCCCTAAGAGCAAGCTTCATCTGTCTGAGCAAATGATAACAGTCTGTCTGACCTCAGATGAAAAGAGACGGTAGGGACACTACATGTCTTTTACTGTGATTGTCTTTATTTTTACGCAAAACTAAGAAGCAGACAAAAGTACAGAGCTGAATACTCTAGCCTACCTACATAGCTTAGCTATCATAAAGATTTCTTAATTCATGACAGATTTATATGCGGAATGTATGATTCTCACTGGTCTGAGAGAAACAGATATAATTCTAAAGATTACCAAGAGCCACTGGAAACAATCACTTCATAATAACTATTATGACAGAGCCTGTACACAGATTTTTCACTAAGGAACCCAACTGACAGTACATGCAGACTCTCCAAAATTGGAGACTGACCAGAGTACATACGAGTAGTAGCATTTGTCCTGTGGAAAAATATCTGAAAGGTAGAAAAAGAAGTTCCCAGGATATGATCAACAGTACAAAATTTATAAGAAGAAAAAGGCAAATAACAATTTTCCCAGATTGAAGTGATGAGCGGCAGTATGTGTAATGACTTAAAGCAGGAATTTTCAGTGAGAAAGACATTGCTACATCTTAGCTTCTGGTGACCCAAACGTTGCCAATGTACAAAACTGGTAGAAGATGGACTGTTAGTTATTCAGTTGCCCTGTCTGTAACTGTGCAAGAGCAATGAATATTTTGATTCCAACTGCATTTTGGAGCTAGATGCAATTTCCTCTTAGCAGTACTGATTCATAGTAATGTCAGGTCTGAGAGATTATGTGTTAGAACAAAACAACTAAATGGTGAAGTGTGTGCCATCAGCAAAAAATTACACAATCATGCAATCACACATAAAAAGTTTAAAGCAGACAGGAAAAATGTCTACCAAGCAGCGGATATGTATTTAATAACAATACGATATTAAATATCTTCAGTGTGAAAGAGAATTAACACCATAAACCATAATAAGCATTCCCCCCCCTCCCCCCCCCCAAAAAAAGACAAGGAAATATTCTAGAGAAAAAGACACAAAGAGAGCAAGCTGCTGTTTGCATGACTTGTGAAACCATTACAAAAGCAGTCTCACTATGTCCTGCTGGAGATACTGATGAAGCCTGCTAAAGGAACCTTCTGTTGTGAAAGAAATAAAGTCAGTCAAAAAATAAGTGCAAAAAACTTTTCTTAAAAGAAGGATCTGTGGTGTCCCAAAGCACCAAACAGAACATTGAATATAAATCAATAACCTTGTTCCTCTGAGGTCAAACTGACCTATTCATACATCATTGAGGATGGCAAAGTAGATTCTAACATAGTCTCCAGAGAGCTTTTTCTAGCATTTTTGTTAGGTACCAGCACATATGCAGATGTCCTCCAATTAAAAATAAACCAATTCCTAGACATTACGTTTGTAGTCAATCATGTTCTTATTGTAGGAAAAGGGCAGGTCAAAGCAGAGTCTATTCTGGACTTTTCATAGGCATACTGAGCAATAACGTCAAAGAACTACTTGCAGGCATCTGGGGAAAAAAAGAAATCTTGACTTTTGAAAGATAGAGCCTGAGAATGAAAGAGTAAAATATAAATGACCCAGCAGTATAAAGAATGACCAAAATACATTTTAAGGTTCTATTCCATGCCAAAATCCTGCAGCCTCTTTTTGTAGGTTAACAGACAGCGAAGGAAGGAAATAGGCAGGATAAAAAACAGATCTGTGTTAGTCTGATTATCATAAAACAGTCACCCGTTATAGTGTCCTACAATCTTGAAGAAAGACACTGCTAGAAATTAAGAAGGAATAATGGCTCACAGAGTCTCAGAAAAGAAAAAGGAAAATTTCCTCATTCCCCACTTAAGCATGTAACTGAGGTGCAGAATTTTTTCTAGTATACTTTTGAAAGTATTGTGAACAGGCCCCTAAATGCAGCCAGGTCCCCATTGCTAAAACATATTCTGGAAATAGGTACAGAGAGAACACTGAATAGTAGTGGAGAAAATTTACGGGCTCGTGGAGTCTGAATACATTGCTGAAAATATATCAGAGTTGATCAGTTCTGATGCTCTGATTACTTCTGATGCTCTGATTACTTCTGATGCACACCAGATTACTACATGTATTCAAGAAAGTGAAACTACCAGGAGTCCACGAACAAACAAGCTGTGGCCAAAATGCTGACCTTGTATTTTTCAGGTTATAGTGAATAAACTGAGAAGAGCGTGTCTCCAGGAAGGCAACCCAGGTAGTTCTACAAAATGTTCTTGGCAGTGGCCACAGTACACGAAGGCCAAACTGAAATGATTCAACACCACTTGGGAATTTAAGCACCAGACCTCTATTCTGAAAATCCATAAAGAGATGAGAAGGCTGAGTTGCCGATACAGATATCCAAGAGTCTGACATTTTTTCTGGCAATCTCAGTCTGGTTCAGTACAGCGTGAGATGCTGATGGAGTGGAAAGCAAGAGTTGCTTGCCATGGAGGATACAATGCTGTGACGGAAGACATAAAGGCAGACTTAATGTGCAGATGAAGTAAGCAGTTATCTGGGGAAAAACAACTGCCTTGAGGAACAGGCAGGGCTCTGCTGCATAGCTGAGGATGGCTGAGCTCAAGAGAAGAGGACCTGCGCCCCTGTGCCATGGCCCTGCTAGCACCAAACCACACTTCGTGGAAGCAGAAGTTGCAAAGCTGTCTCCATTTCTTATCCTTCCCATGTGTATAGCAGTGTCCACATGTCCCATGCTACAGTGAGTAGCAGTTAGCAGAGCAGCTGAAAAGTATCTCTCTTCTCTATGTGCAGTGTCCTATTGTTTCTAGCTATTTTTTTTTTCCCCCCCTGGAAAGAGAAGTATATGGGTTCAAACTCCCTTAGCTGAGAAGGGATCTTCAGAGGTTCACCTCTAATAAGAAAAGTTAGAATTTATTTTGTTCACCATAATAAGCTGCTTCCATAATATAGAATACCAGATCAAGCTGTCAAAAACATAAACACTATAATTTTTTTTATAATTGATATGATTTTTGTTGCTCTATGATGATGATTTCTTTCCACTCAGACTGTAAGCAATCAATATACTTTCCTTATATATACTTTCCCTGTGCTGCAAGATTTGCCTAATGGAAGGAAAACTTACTAGAAGTGGACACAACCCTTGTATAAATGGGGAGCAATGGGTAATGACAAGAGAGGCTGTCCAGCTGCATGACTGCAATTATGTCATGATATGTAGGAGTTACTTTGAGATTCTTGGGTGAAAGGGTCTCTGTAAAGTGTTTCACACATAGATTGATTAAGAGTCAATTAAAGCCATATTTCGGATGAGTAAATCAACTCAGAAAACTCTGTTATGCTCTGACTCATTGGTGTTGGTTGAGAATGACAAATATAATCCCTGATTTGCAGACAAGATTTGGTAGCTAGTTCTAATAGCTAAATGGCTTTCTTTCCATAATCTTGTACGCTGCTTATAATCATTGTTCAAAAGACGATGAGAAAGAATTATCTGAATGCCAGAAATGATTATTTAAAGAGAAATGCTCCCTATTCTGTCACCAAATGCTTGGAAAGTTTAATGAAAATATTAATGCTTTACTGTACTGAAAAAGTGGGTGTTGTTGTCTTGGATTATAAACTTACTTTAGTCATAAATTTAGACTCTATGTTCTAAATAAGAACAAAGTTTAATGGAGAATTTGAAATAAAAATAAATGATCTGACAAGGAAAGAAGAATTTATTGGATGTAACTTGAAAAAATGCTGCAATTTTGGCCTGATATATAGACAGTAAAACAAGGAGTCTGTTTGTACAAAGCTTAATGAAATATAAAATGAGACTAAAATTCTGTATAGCATGTACAAATACCCTTTCCAGACTTGGTGATACTTTACATCTACTTGATATCTGCAGGGCACATTTTTAGGCTAATTTGAATCACAGATGAAAGAGTTCTATCAGGTTATCTTGCAGTTCGTCTTATTAGTAATGAAAAATTGTTCCCTAAAGGACATTTTGTAACCTTTTTGTCCAGTTTGGTTTTAAGTACTTAAAGACATAGATATTCCCGCTGCATTCGTTAAAAGGTTGTTCTACACACCAGTGAATCTCACTGTCTGTAAATGCTCCCTACCATTCGACTTAATAGTTATTAGTTGTTCTCTATAATCTATCTTAGTTGTTATCTATTTCATCAGCCTAAATGTTTCTTCATTTGGCTTGGTGTTAGCACATGAGAGTTGGTTAAATATCATTAAGTGTTAGGGCGGTTTCATTATACAATATTTAAGCTGAATTATTTAAATAACTTATCCATTATTCATTCAGACTGTGGTTAGGAATTAATTTAGAAATTTCTTCATTAATGCAATGTGTATTAGTATTAGAAATATCTTTTATAAAAGCTTTTCAAAATAAAATTTTCTACTTAACAAAGTGATGATTAAAGAAAGAAAGAAACAATTATATGTTTTCATCTTTTTATTTATCAGTCCCTCCTACTAATCTATTTATTACTCTACTTAACTTCATTTATTTTATCCATATCTTTTGGTCATAAAAGAGCCCCAGAAGTGTACAGCAAGCACCAAAGAAAAATAACTAGATGTATTCCAGCTCTGATCTACTGACTATGCGGCCCCCAAATGTGATCTCTTTCCCAGTCCTATTTTTTATTATTTATGTCTGTTTGTTCATTTATGAATTAAAGTTGTCAGTGAAACCAAATCCTACTCCCTTGTGCATGAACTTTAAAATAGGCTTTAATTGCATAATGAGCTCTTGCTTTTTCTTTTGTTCTTCTTTTTTATTTATTTTTTTGCATTTGTAATCATTTGTGTATTTGGCAACATTGCATCCTACACTATATTCTTTACAATTAGCCGAAGTAGTATACTGATCTTATACAAAAGCTAATTTTCTGCCCCCACTAAAGTCTAATGGGTATTCATTGGGATTTAGAATTTATCCTCTGTGGGAGAATACATAAGACCAATATCCAAGCAGAAACTAACTCCCTATGACACTAAGGAATATAATAGGGCCCAGCAGTGTGTCTTAAGATAGAATGTGTTTCTCAGCATGTGTGAAATACAAATCACATATTTTCTGTTTGGCAGAGGAACATGTTGTGATAATTTCAGAGACTGACTATGTATCTTAAAAGCTGAAATATACCATCAGCACACCGAAAGATGTTAGCAATACAGGCCAGTAAACACTGCCCTTAACTAAGGGGCTTAATAGTGATGAGTGTGTTTCTACCCTTATCTTTAACAGGCCTAATATTTTTTTCCAGTGTTTCTACTGGGCATGGATTTGCACACACAGTGGACATGGTCAGCAAGATTGGACTGACATGTAGGACTTGTATTCATAGCTGATGTACAGTTTAGATGTATGCTTTGAAAAATATATGTTAGTTATGATTGCCCAATAGATCTCTGAGATGGTTTAACTTCCTGTGCAGTCCTTTCCAGTAATGTTGCTGACCTCTCCTCAGCTTGACTTTTTTATTGGGACAGGTTTGGTTTAAGGCTCCTTCATATTGTCCTAAAATAATCTAATCTCATCCATTTTCTTAAAGAACCTATTTCTCAAACATTGAGAAACCATAAGACATGGCCTACATTATCACATAGCATGCTCTCATATAGCTCTTCATGCTTCATACAGCTCATGCTTCAGAGAGTACGCACTGTTTTCTTTAATGATACCCATAACAGGGACAAATGAAGCACAGCTATGTTTCTGTCTCCCCCTTTCAAAATTTTTATTAGCTTAATTTTCTGTGTCCCCTAGCACAGGGACTAAATTGGCTTTTTAAATTACACCAATTTAACATTGTTCAATTGAGATTAGCTGTTTGAATTGTTGGAGTGAGCACTCAAGCAAGTAGTTTTCAGGTGAGCTAGTATGTAGATGTACAGTGTGTTAGTTAGAGCAGCACTCGTGTAGAAGCATATTCCAATGCAGCTTTTCCTTCAGTGGAGACAGGACAGCTGTGAGCAGGTGTTCAGTTGACAGCTGTTGGTGTTCCACAAATGCCTCCCCCATAACCTCAGAGAAATGTGGTTTTGTTCCCATAGCCTCGGCGAAAGATCAGGTTCATAATGCTTGTATTCATCAGGTTACAGTCTGCAGCTAAGCACATAAACTTCAAAAAACCTGGGAGAAAGAGAAACTGTCCTTTGTCTGTCTTCTATCTTTTCCTTTTTTCTTTACCTATTTGTGTGTAGATTGACCACAGGCTCTACATATGATTAAAACAGTGGGCGGAAAGAAAGGAAAAAGAAATGGTAAAAATAAAGATCGTATTGAGGTATATAGCCGAATATTTAACAGAGATTTGGTGTGATAATGCACATCTGGGATATTTTTAGAAGTTAATATAATATCTTCAGAAGGACAAGCAGGGGAAAAGGGAGAAATATTTAACAAAAAAGTTTAGAAAGTATCCAGATAAAAATAATATTTTCAAAACGAGTAGTACAGTGAAATACCATTTGATGTCATTTCTGGGATGCTAGAAGCTATTTTTGCTATCTTGTGGGGGATGGATAAAGTTGTGTGTAGCCCAGTAAATATGAATTTGCCATTCTAGCAATGGTGACAGACCTGACAGGTCAGTCTCATGACTTACTGGGCTTGTCCTTGCCTGAACCAGTTTTACCTTACTTGCTGCCCTGCTGCCAAGTGACTATTACCTAACCTGTTTTAGGTGAAGCCCTGTGAGTACCTTGTAGTAAAGGTTTGGCAAACCTTTGGGAAATTCACTGCAGAAGGAACTATGCTATATAGTATAACTGTATATATACTGTATAACTACTATAACTGATACTGTATAACTACTATAACTGTAGGAAGTTTTTATTAATTAGATAACTTGGACTGTTGGTAAATTAATTGGACAAATAATGATTTCTTAGCTTCATGTATACAGTGTGTTCATTTTTGCCCATGACGACATTTTTGAGTGTAATACTTACAGTAATTGAAAAGGTAAATAAGCTCTAAAGAAAAGACATAATCAAGTAAAATATCTGTAACTGCATGGGAAGGAATAAATTGGGAAGTAACAGTCATTGTGTTTTTCAGAAAGAAACTGTCAAAATAATTTCATTTCCTTCAGTGAGTGGATATTAGACCTTGTAGATTGAGGAGAAACAACTATTGTCATGTGTTTTGCCTTTGGTAAGGCTTCCTAGAATTTTACTTTCAAGAGTTGACACTTTCAAGAATGTGGACCAACCGGAGAAAGGGCAGACAAGAACAGTAAGAATGACCAGAAGTTCAGAAAACTATTTGTATTGGAGTGAATTGGAGTAGTTTAGCCTTCAGAAGAAAAGACTGGGTAGGACACGATAATAGTGAGTTAAAAGATAATTGTTGGGGGAATCTGCAGATCCTGCTCTTGGTAACATGACTTGAAGAACAACAGCTGATAAGATAGAGATGTGAGTGTGAATAATGGTTGTGAGTAGAATACCCAAAGTTCTCTATTTGGAGAGGGTGTTTGCCCAAAGACTGGTAACTCTAAGATGATATTAACAATAAGCATTGCTTAAGACAACCATCAGCTGTATTAAACAGTAACATAAGGATTACCAAGCGATTTCTGAGACAAGGAGTCAGTTCAAAAAGACATGTAAAAGAAGAATGAGAATTTGTGGCTGCAGATCAAGATGTTTTGCAGTGCAACAGAGCAGCAATCAAACCAGGTCTGATGCTGACATAAGTCACCTGCCAGCATCACGGCCTTGGCCTAGCCCTGTCCAAGCATCCTTCCCTTTGGATACCATGAGTAGCCTAAATCCAACTAGTGGACTGACACTAGGAGTCCAACAGGTAGGGACCCACACCTCGGGTGCATATATGTGGGACACTTTCTCACTGGTGCATGAATTACTGGACTGTGGAGAGCGGTGCAGGTGCATGTAAAGTTAGAGCATCCCATCTCCAATGAGAAATGTGTGTAAGTAGGGAATCTGTGCCTGGAAGAGGGGGGGTTGCTTGTGATCGAAACATCCTATGAGAGAGGTTGTGTGCACACATAACCGTGAAAACACATATATGTGGGGAAGTAGGAGTGAGAACTTTTGGGGATCAGCTTTGTAAAGGTGATGACATTAGTAGGTATTTACAAACATTTTGTCTAGAATTGCGCCCTATCTATCTGTTGCATTGCTCCTATTGATTCTGAATGTATAGTTCATTGCTTGTTGGATAATTATGTTTCATTCATATTAAATCAATAAACTATTTCAATCCTGATATGATTTAAATCACATTGGTGGAGTATTTTTTCCCAGCAACTGCTGCTGCAATAAGAAAGCAATAATCTGTTATGGCTCAGAGAAAAAAATAACAGGTTTAAATAAAGAAGAGGAGAGTTAAGCTAAATATTAGCAAAAATCTTTACCACAATAAAGATAATGAAATACTGTAATAGGGGCTAGGGGAACAGGGGAATATGAGAAAACAAGGTTTATATAACTGCCATTATTGGAAGTTTTTAAAGCATTGCAATTTTTTTGAGAAAAGGTTTTGGATAAATCTATCTCAGGAATGACAGAGATAAGTTAAACTGTCTTAGAGAATGGGCAGAAATTACAAGATTGAAGACAAAATAATCTATCTGTTTAGGTGTTCTAAATGCATTCATTTAGCTTACTTTGACTTATATATTCACGTAAATAGCTTAAGTGAAATTAATCAGCCAGAGCTGAGAAGTGGCTAGTACAAGGACAGAAATCAGCAGAAGAGATCATAGTGAAAAAGGTGGAATTTAGAATATGTAAAGACTTGGCAGTGTCCTTGAGAAAATTTGGGTGCTATAAAAGTGTCGTTTGGTATTTCATTTGTTTTGGTGTAATTGGCATTGTGATGTCCTATCAGTTCAGTAACTCATTTCACAGTAAACCGTCAAAAGAGGAGACCCTGTAAACTCAGCATTAGTTTGATAGCATAAATAAAGAATTAGCTGTGAACAACTAGATTAATTAAAATGCAGTTATAGCCTCATGTTTTCAATTGCTGCAAAGCTACAAAGCTGCAAACTATTATTTCTGGTTGCTGTATTGTCACTCTATGCAGGAATGATACCAAACCCAGCCCATGTCTCTAGTACAGCCAGTCATTCTATAGTGATAAGATGCACGAAGACAAGATCATGATCTAGGGTACTATCCATTTTGACAGAAGAAATCTCACTTCTGTGAGATGTTTCCAGAATCAATTTGTATACAGACAGAATGGATTTGAAGCACAGCGAGGTTAACACAATGTTTCATGTCATTCCTGTCATGATCAAGAACTCTTAACCTCAAGTACTTTTTAAAGCTGACTTTAGCTGATATTGTTGGGGTTTTTTGTATGACAGGTTAGTACTGAAAAAGTTGGAGCATGTTTGTGGCAACCACTAGCATGCAGCCATATTTTTAAGTATATTGGGCCCTTACATATACATATACAAGGACATTCAGAAGGAAAGAGTAGAATAGACTAATTTTCCATTCTGACTCTTATTGTACTGTAACTAAAATTGGTGGTTTGACTTCTGCTCTCTCCTTTACAGTATGAGGTGAACTTCTCTGAGGATATAATTGAAACTTCTAGACATTATTACGAAATAAATAATAAAAATAAATTCAAGCAACTAAAGACAATCAATACAGAGTAGTAGTAATCAATACACAGGAACTGACTTTAAATTATGGCAAAACTGAAAGTATTCCTTTTCTGGTCACTGCACATAATAGTTGCTCCCATTTGTGCAGTACTTTAAATTACTCCTGAGAGTGTTGTTTTTGCTACTCTTTATCGATGTTCATGTTCATAACTTTCTGGTTTCATGCTCATAATTTTCACTTAGAGGATTTGTGGTATACTAGAATTTTGGAGTTTTCTTTGGTAGAAGTTTCTTCACCCTGACTCTCTCTTATTTTTTCTTCTGTTCTGGAACTTACTCATGTTTGGTCTAAAAAAATGCTGTAATTCATGCCTCTCCACTGACTTACAAAATGAAAACTGAGGCGCTGATTAAACAGTCTCTTTAACACAATATAAACCGTCATTTGACTCTGAAAAGTTTGGTCTAAAATTCCCCCTTACCTGGTGGCCACTTCCACCCCCTACTTATCATTGGCCCAGTGTTGACTCAAGTAATATGTGGCTGCATTTGTTAGCTGGACTGGAGAATCAATCTGATTGCAAATTATTTTTTTCGCTTGTTTGTCGTGTATTTTTTATTTTGTTTTTCTTTATTTTTGTGCGGGGGAGGAGTGAGGAGGGCATTGATTTCCACTGGATTATGTCCATAGTCTGAGTTGCCTTTCATTTAGTTGCCTCGCTAGATGTCTCCATGTCATCCTCCAAATGAACAACTCCTGTTACATTTCAGGTACAATTGTTTAAAATGAAGTAACAATGATAAATAGCAACTGCGAAAGTTTTATGAATTGTGTAGCAGTATTTGTAAATACAGGAAGTCGAAAGATGAGCATTTCAGCCTAGATTCTGTCTTTTTATGGTGATTTTTAGCTACATTGCTTGTGCTTTTCAGTCCACATCCCTTCATCATGGTGACTACTGTAGTTAATGTGAAATTCACATGTCAGATCTTGTGGTATACTAGCAATTTTAAACAGAAATTTTAAGTACTACTGTTGAAATACTGTCTTAAGATGATTTTGTGTTCTCTAGAATACATTAATAAAGTTGCAGTTTAAGTCATTATTTTTTACGTATTTTGGTAAATTTCCACTGTGTGTAGTTCAGTGAGAGGTTTGCTCAGCAAAATATTGCAGAACCTGGGCCTTAGATGAGAATCTATTAGTGATGACTGAAGAATCTTGGAATTTTTGTGGAAAAAAAGAAAAAAAGACCGCAAAAATTCATAGAGTAAAAGAATTTTCCATTCAAATTCTGAGCACTAATGAGGCCAATTACAGTTGTGTTCAGTTTCATCTCCTCCAAGTTAACTGGTCAAAGTTTCCCGAAACACTCTCTTGTCTGTCCCTCACTTCACTCAGTTTACAGCCACTCATGGCTAAAAGCCCAGTAGAGTTTATGGACTTATAGAATGTACTCATTGCACATTATAGCTGGGGTCTAAGGCTGAATGTTACGCCAAATCTAAAAAATTAGCATGTCATTAACTGAAGTTGACTTGCCCCAGCCTCTGAGTAAAAAAAAAAAAAGTTTTTTTTAAGCGGTAAAGTTTAAAAAGAGGACTTTCTCTGATTTGCCAGAACCCTGTCACACAAGATTAGTCTAACTCTTGGAAAATAACTTTCTACAGATTATCTGGCTCTGATAGTTCCAGTGTTATTCATGTGTTCACAGAGGTGAAACACAAATCCAAGCTATTTGAATTTTTCGAACAGTAACCTTGATCCCTCCTTTTGATATTGTTCTTGATTTTCTTCCACATGCCCAACCCTTCCCTCTACCTGTAAGGAAGATAATCAAAAGATAATTTGTTGATCATTTTAAAAAGGGTTTTTTCTCCTTCTCTGAAAGAATATAGATAATTTGTTCAATGAATCTAGAAGTGAATTTCTTTCAGCTTTTTGCCTCATTTATGACCTGTTCATGCTGAGTGCTTTTGTTGAGTACTCTTAATTCATACACAGCAGGAGTGGGATTTAATAATTTAAAAAAGATGATTTCAACATTCATTATTCCACTCACTGTTGCTTTGCAATTTTCTGCATTTTATGTAGTTGAGACCTTATGACTTGAAAATAGAGATTTGTGTATCCAAAAAACTTTGGTCCAAATCCTGCCATAAATTTATTCCTACAGAAATGCACGACTATCTCAGCATGGAGGTTGAATATTTGCTTAGTATAATAAATTGGATTCTTAGAAAAAAAAATTTTTAACAACTTGTTGTGCAGATGAATTTATTGTGATCTAGTGTTCTTATACCAAATAAGTAAAAAAAATCCCCCAAAACAAAAAAACAATTACATAGTGCAGGATGTAAATATTGTCCGGTATGTATGCTTTTAGGTAAATAGTATTTCAGATAGATGCATATATCCTGATCACTGCTGGAAATCATTATTTCTGAAGGAGGAGACTCACTAATTTGGGATAAAAACTAGTGTCAGAGAAAGAATCAAATCTTTTAGGAAGCCTCGTATGTCCTTTGATGATGCCAGCCTCTCTCAGGATGTTCTAGAAGATAATTCCACTTTGCAGAAACTGTTTGGTTTTGTTTTAATTACTCCAGTTTATCACCATTATAAATATTTTCTTAATCTTTGTTGAGTCTTTTGTATTGGGATACACACTTCCTCACTTGGTCTTTCAAGCAGGCAGATGTCTAGGCTTAGCTTGCCATGTGGGCTCTGTTTACAGTCTGTAAACTGCAGAAGCAGTTTCTCTCTGCTGTCACAGGAATCTCTTGAGTAGAAGTGGAGCCATATTACGTTTCAATGGCATAAGATAGGACAGATGAAACCTAACCCTCCTTTGTATATTTCTCTTTCTGGAAGCATATATTACTTTTCAGTTAATGAAACCTTGATAAAAAAGGTTTGATTGTTTACACAACCATAATAGAATTCCTTGGAAATTTCTGATGATTTTCAAAAATTGCCTTATTTCTGAGTGACCTAAATAATGAGATAAAATAAACCTGTTTCAGTAGTTTTTATATAAAAAAGTGTAATTATTGATCCATATTTTTCTATCTTAGCTTGTTTTAAAACTGATGTGCTTTCACTCTATATCCCTCACTGATTCATTTTTTCAGTACTAATTAGTATTATCTAGAGATAGGAGCTCAAATTGCTTTAAACAGAGAAAGGATGGGACCTTTGACCATTTGCACAAGGCTCTGTGATCACTATGGACATGTTTTGGACGACAGCCATCACATTGGAGAATGAAGCAGAAGAGTAACACATCCAGGTGTCTTATCAGTTGCAGGCATTACCTGCTCCTCCCTCTCAAGACACAGCTAGTTCTGGCCATATCTAGAAGCAGAGATTAAACTATCTAGATCATTGCAAATATCTTCAGGCACCTTCAGCTTGGCACCTAAGCACAGGTTTGAGGACTAAAAGTTATATTAGGCACTGAACTTACATGTAGTCATGGTACAGCCAGAATGAATAATCCTGATCTTGCCTTTTCTTGATCTGCTCCTCATCCTCTAGAAGGTTTCTGAGTGCCCTCTAGGCTGGGTGGGGAATTCATGCTACGGGGACCGCTCTGTTTCTGTTTGCATATACATCATCTACTTTTTCTGGAGAAAAAAATGAAAGTTGCTGTAAGGCCTGGCGTGTCTCATTCATGTGCCTGATTTGGTATGAGTGTGGTTTTTTTGCTGAGGATAATGTAATGGGTGTCTCTGTGATCCAACAATTATTTTCTACATATGAGACTAAATTTTTCACCCCATGTAGGTGTTAACATCAGTGAGTGAGAGTGCCAGTCAAGAAGTGCGTAAGGGAGTAGGTACCTGCAAAATACTGTAGACAGGCATAATTATCTCCCTTCCTGATGAAACTCTTCTGGAGCAGCCTGTTGATCTCCAGAAATGGTAAAAAGTAACAATTCTAGTAGGACTGAAAGCAGAGAACCAGGCCTAAAACTTTCGCCAGCCTTTGTCACACCTAGACCCCTGAGGTAGCATTAGGACTCAGTCTCAGCATTACTCCTTATAACCGCAAAAGAAGATTAAGCAATTTGCCTGAGGGTCAGTGTGGGCTAGTGGATCAGGTATAGAGATATCAATCAGAGGAAAAATCTCAGAGCTGTTAACTCATTTTTGCTGAAATTGACCAAAAATGCCTCTGGATAAAGATGGCCCATGAAAAATTCACTCCATAAGGGATTTATTTGATACAGCTACGAACAACTGAGTGCTAGTAATGCACACTGAATTAAACTGTAGCACTGTCTAACGCTCTCTTCACTGTACCTTTATTCGATATCCTTCATTCATTCTATTTTGAACTAAACAAATAATCTTTTTGGAGAGACTTGTTCTCTGGAAAGTCTTGCCATATGCAATCCTTTTGGCATGCTTTCTCATTTTTCATTTGATAAAAATGACTAAAAGAACTGATTTCTATTACTGAGCCTCTTAAGTCATCTCAAAGTAAAGATCTACTTCTATCAGGAAAATTTAAAGACAGATGTAGCATGTTATCTATTTTAGACAGCAGTATTCAGAATGTACATGTTCCTGCTGGGTGGTACAACATATAACTTTACTATATGACACAGTAATTTATATTTAAATGCATTTTTCTTCTTACTCATTTAAGAATATGCTAGTTCACCCACTGTGCCTTCCCTGTTCACCCACTGTGCAGCTAAGAAGTGCAGGATCAGAACAAGAAGAAAATGTATAGTCTCTTCCATAAAAGAAAAAAGAAAAGGAACTTCAGAGAAAAAAAATATTGTTACACATTCGGAGAATATTATAAGAAAATATAAGGACATGTTCATTTGACGTTAAACAAATGAGTATCAGGAATATTTTATATGCCTAGAGTGGGTTTTGGGTTACTTAACTGCAAGCTAGGAAACAGGAGAAAAGTACTAGAAGAGAATCAGTAGAATTATTTGTTTATCTGTATTTCCAAACAATTAATCTTAACATTGTAATAGAAATTTAATTTTTACTTGAAGAAATCATAAGGTTCTGACTACAAGAGCAGTACTGGTAGCTAAGCTACAAATTTTATGTAGATAAACACAATTCAAACATGTAAATTTTTAAAAAATGAGTGGGAAGAGGGTGGAGGATTACGGGGTGCTTAACAGTGTAAAGCAGGTGTTGAATTATCCTCAGATCTGAAGTGTTCCTGAATAATTTAAAATGCTTGCTTTTGGCAGATGCTCAAACTATGAACATATCTGATGATGTTTTGGATTGTATATTGCCTATGAAAATTTTATAGAATTATTCAGACTGAGGGAATATATTTCAATATTTCTGACATGTTGCTTTATGTCCTGGTACTTTACGTCCAAATAAATTATTTTGCACCAGATGACATGCTCAAATGGAACAAGGTGATGTATTCACTTTGTTATGAAACAGCAGCCATAGTCATCAGAGGCGTTATGGAAAGTATTTCTACTTAATCATATAGATTTCTGGGTTTAAAGAAAACAAGATATCCATGTCTTATAAGATGTCTTCATGTGTCTAATTATGTAGAAATAGGATTTATTTGCATTAGATAACACACATATATGTGTGTGTAAATACTTCCATGTTCGAATCACTGAACAAACAATGACAAAGTCAGTAAATATATTCTGTAATAGATTAGTCTCTGTTTTTCAGCCTACATATAGTAAAGAGAAACAATTCTGTATTAGTATTTTATAAGTTGATGGATATTAATGAAGGATTTCCAATAATATAATTATCCTCTTATGTGTTAGTAAGTGCCATCAATTTAATTTAAAGTACAAATTTTACACCCACTTAAATGTAAAAAAAATAGGTGAATACACTTTTACTTCTGCTTATTACAATATTATTTTGAGTTAAACAAATTGGGGAAATGGCTTAGATTAAACAGAAAAGAGCCACTCA
Source organism: Dromaius novaehollandiae (assembly GCF_036370855.1). Classification (NCBI taxonomy): domain Eukaryota; kingdom Metazoa; phylum Chordata; class Aves; order Casuariiformes; family Dromaiidae; genus Dromaius; species Dromaius novaehollandiae. The sequence goes on from NC_088098.1 coordinate 42,625,433, forward strand.
TAAATTCCTGATTTCATTCAGACAGTACAGAAAAATGTTTTAAATTGGATGGATGTAACGTAAGACAGTCTTAGACTTACCCACTGCAAGCACTTCCACAGAGCTGAGAGAAATCAATGGGATATGCAGAAACCCATGAAAATCACTAAAAACTGAAAGACTGAGCCTGCTTCATTGCTTCATAGTTCTACTTCTAAACTGATAACCTCAAACAAAAAATAAAACACTTAATGAAGCACTCAGTATAATGGATATTTAACCTTTTTGTTCTAGTGTCTTAAAATTCTTTATAAAACCATTTGGAGTAAAAAATGAAAAATGCTTATGGAAAACTCTGGAAAAACAAGCAGGGACCAACTTCATAGTCTGAGCTTAAAATTTAAATTCTGCATTTGAGACTAATTTGTATAAGTACATTACAGTTTCAGTGTAAGCATACTAACTATATATTTTTTTTTCTTTTATGCATTCTTAACTGTTGCTTTATATTTATGCATTTGGATTTAAGTTTGCCTAATATTTTCTGCAGCAAGCAAGAAACTATTGTTACAAGTAAACTTTTAAACTGTTTTCTGGGAAGATTACAACAAACTATGTGTTAAAATAGTTGTCTAGTGAGGCGGATGTTTGGATATATGAAGGATTAAAATGTTTCTATAAACTGTGATGGCGAGCACCGTCCTCTTCAGGTATCTGCCAGCCCAGGGAAAAGTCTTCTGTCACAACTGCTTATAGACAATTTCCAAAGATGTTGACTTCTGTACCTGAAATGACATTTGCCTTCACAGAGCAAACTAGCATGTTTCATCAATAGCTAGAACTGATGATTTGAAAAAGGTTTACATTTTCTTCTAGCTCTGTCTGCTATACAGCTCACGTGAACTATTTTGAACAGAAAGTGTTATTAGATGAATTACTTGTAGGACATACTTTTGGCTCTCTAATCTTAGAATGACATAAAAATGTATATGAAATGATTAGGAGAAGAGAAGATGTACCATCTACTTGCCCTCATCAACTTTTATCATTCCCTTGAACCAAGTGAGTAGAAGGAAGCCTCAGTGCTTCCAACCCCAAAGACACAACTTACAGCCACCGCTAAAAAACAAGTGCCTTCATCTTTTCTCCTAGGCCCAGCGTAACTTTATGAGCTCATGTGTGCTCATCTGTTAATATTTTTCTATGGGTCTCACTAGTTACATTCCTCACAAATAACATTGCTTCAAAACACTGCTACTTGTCCTTCAAACATTTTTGGCTTTCAGCAGCTTGTTCTGGCTTTGACCCTAACATGCTGTCAAATGGCACCAGCCAACTGGTAACATGGAGGATACTGAAACCCAGACATCGGCTGCCAGAACTGGTCCAGCTTTTCCTACTTATTTTCATTTTCTGTTGGTGTCTTTCTCTTTCCTCCCCAAAGTGGAATTGATTATTTTAAAATTCCATTTAGTTTTTCACTAGTCATCAGTTTTAATCATATTTCAGAAAGAAAACAAAAAATCTTACTACCATGTTCTCTGCCTTTCTTCTGTCGTTCCTGCTTCTAATTTTCCTGCTGCTTTTCTGGTTTGTTTGCTGCCAAAGAGACAGATTGTTCTTCCATAATTTAACATTTATCAACTTTTGAATTTGAATCCCTTTGATTTTCCTTAAATAGTTACAAAAGCTAATGACAACTAAAAATAAAAATAGTATCTCTACATTTAAAAGCTCATATATTTCAGAATACACAATTTTTCAAACCATGAGTGAAGGAATCAATTACTAAGACAAAAAAACAGTCTTAATTCTGAGATGCATGAAATTATCAAATGCTTCATATTCAGGAACACAATTCTTTAATCTCTGAACAAGATTCCACATTTTCAATATCAAACACATTTAGCAGTGACTCTTCAAGTGACCACATAGAATGATTCATAATCTTGTTGACCAGCTGCTCTCTCTCTTCTGTTGTTTCACTCGCTAGTCAGACAATTTTTTAAAGATTTTTTTTCATTATTTGCATCATTCTTTAATAACAGAATTGCCAAATACACAGCCTGAAGGCTGAATATAAGCTGTGAATAACTTAATGTGGCCTGCCAACAAATCAAAGATTTGAAGTCTTTCATAGCTTGTTGAGTCTTTATGTAGGAAGCAACTTTTGCCATGTAGGAGCTTAATTTACAGAGAGTAAATGATGATAGAAGACCACTTTGTAAGTAATACTATGTATAGTTCCATTAGGTGATTCTCATCCCAATAACATTAAGCATTTTAACATAATACTAGCCATCATTCAAACTAACTGACATGCCATCCTTGTCAGTAATGGCAATCTAGTTTTAGCAATTCATTGCATTGATAACACTATTAGACGAGATTTTGTATTGTTAGAGATGTTTGTTTATTTTATGACATTTTCTTTTTTTCACTTTTGTTCATATAGATAAGAATGCAATGATGTTAATCAATAAATAATTGTAGGTACTAATCATACCCAGGCAGTGTGTTGGCAGAGCGGCTAAGGGGAAGCTGCTGTGGATGACATCAGCCCTAGCCTTGTTCCCTGTTGATCCAGCTGGCACATGGTATTTTGGACTGAGAAATTAAAATCGGCAGCAGACGATGCAAGTCACCTTTTTCCCTTGTATGCTATTGCTTATCAGGAGCTGGTATTCCTTGAGCTCTTTGTGAGACGCTTATGCAATCGCTAGATACAGACACTCCATCTTAAACTACTGTTTCTTTTTGAAATGCTTAAATGCTTTTTAAATTGCACCCATATTTATTTCATTACATGATAAGAGTTCCATTTTATGTACTTGCACCTCTTGGAAGCATGGTAATGAGATATTTGTGTATATGTGCTGCTCACATAACAAAAGCCAGACAGATGTAATGGAGAAGGAAGTAATAAATCTACCTGAGTTTATGACTTGGCCCTGTTCAAGTAGCAAAGTTAATACAACAGATTTCTCAAGCATAAAAAGTATAAAATGAGATAAAACTAAAATAGCTAAGTAAACCTAGAGGAAAAATGTATTACTGCCTGTTAATTTTAAACAACATATTTTTCCATAAACCATCCTCACTGGGGAATGATACTTATTGTTCTTTTGAAAGCAATTACTCTACTGTGCAGTACATTATACTGCAAAAAACACACCAGTAAACAGCAAAAATAATGATCCTTTAAAGTGTCCCCTGTGTGCTGTGATGTATCTATTACTAACTCACATAGTAAATCCAAACTGCTCAGCAAACACTATAGAATGTATCTGCAGGGCTTAATCCAGATTTTCTCATTAAGGATCCTTAAAAGTGCACTATTGGCTATAACAATAAAGTTCTAAAAGCCACACTTCCAGAGTTTATTTAAATTTTCAGAAAACAATTATAGAAACTAAGCCATTGCAGAATATTAATGAGATACAGAAGTTAATGATAAAGCACTGTAAAGAAGAGTTGTAGGCCTTCAGTTTACAAGCTATTCTGTAATTGTGTTACTGGCTCCACTTTGTACCACTTAGTCTTCAGGTCTGAGACTCTTGATTCTGGACCATAAGAAACATTATACTATTTAAGCCTACTATGAAAGAAATCACATTATGTTTAACAATTATATATTTTAAAGCAAACTTCCTGGAACTCATTTTCTTATTTTCCTATTATAAATTATTTTATCTCCCTGCTTCACTAAGACTTACGCTATCCCTCGTGTTTGAAACAGAGTAAGGACTGCTTTCTCTTTGATGATTTTGGGTGCGTACATAATAATGGGAGAAGCATCAGCTCTGTAGTGGACAGATGAAAAAATGCTTCCCTCCTAAAGTTCTGAGTGACCTGTAATAATTTCCATATGATCACAGCAAGTATGAATTTTGCTTACACATCATGATTGTTTTGTCAAAACAGTCAGCTACTTGCCATGACGTCATTCTAATATATTTGCATGAAAATTTGATTTTGAAAATAAGATTGAAGACACCTCTTTCCATTGACCCCTCACAGAAAAATGTAAAGCACATGCTATTTAGTGACATGAGCTAAACTAATTTAAGAATCCATATTACTCAATATCAAATATAATTTTTTCTTAACTACCACCTGTATTTTTCCAAAGGAGAGTTCCATATATTTCACAAAAGTCTTTGATGAAAGCTGAGGTATTTCCATTAAAATAGCATCAGTCTATAGTTGTATTTTGTTTAGAGTTGAAACATTTAAGACATAATGCCTACAGTGGGGACATATGGTCAGTCTGATGTACTGTAAATGATGAGGTAAACCTATTTATAAAAGATGTTAACTTTAAAGATGTTAGTCTGAGTTCAGAATTATCTGTTTTCTACTGTATGTCATAACCCAGCATTTTTAATTGAGTACAGGAGCTAAGCACATCCTGAAATTGCCACCTGTCCAGAAAATTAAGAGTGCTCAGACTTCATCCAAACAGTTCCACTACTTTTTTTTTTTTTTACTTTTATGTAAATGCGTTATAAAAAGCCAACAGTTCTACAAAAATAAATGAACTGTTACATAGCAAAGAACTCATCAACTATCATTTTCACTGGCAACATCAACTTACTTTTCAATTACTGTTTTGAAATGTTTTTACAACTGCACTACCTATAGTTACCTAGGTCTTCTTTCCTTTCCTTGTTGAAGGTTTTGACTTCTGAGCTGCACCAAATGTTTGTAAGGCTATGTTTTACCTTAGTGGGCAGAAACTGACAATGAACAGATTAAAATGGTAACTTTTTTTAGTTTATATGATACAATTCATGATGCAAATTGTAATTCTAAATCCTTTCGACTCTGGCAGCTATAGATTTTCTGTGAATAATCTTTTAAATAGTCATTTTCCTATAAGCCTGAAATGGCAAGAGTTCATGCAAAGCTTTTTCACATCATCAAAGAAAAAAAAAAAAAAGATGAGCAGTGCAACTTTCTTCCTTGGATGAATCGTTCAGGCAATTTAATTTGAATTTAATTTGTCTATTGCTGATCTATGTTTACAGCTCATGACAACCTTAAAGTGATCTCATTAATGATTACACATTATGATATGAGAATTTGTCTGGTCTTTCATCATTTACTAAAGATAGAAGAATACAAATTGTCAAAAGTCTCAATATGTATGGATGCATAGACGGATTCTACTGCAAGTTTAAAGCTATAAATGTGTTAGTTTAAAGTCAAATTGGCTATGTATCATTAAGAAATCTTCAACTACTCTGACTGAGTCTGTGAATAATACTTTATGATACGTTGTCTTGCTGTGTAAATGCACTAGAACAGTAAAAAGCCTAAGAATTTTGCAAATTGATTTCCACTGTGATTTCACACAAAGCCACTTTGAGTTAAGAACAGCTGACCTTTTATTGAGAACAATGGTTTTAGTTTAAACTTTAAGTGTTTATGTTAACCCTACGTAGGTTCAGAAATCGATTAATAGGTGTACTCATGATTTATATGAAAGAAACCTTTGACCTGTGTTGAAAACATCACACCTTTTTCAATCAATATTACTTGGAATTAATTTGCAATGTAGTTATAACACGGTGATTGTGGATCCCACATAAGAATCAAGACAAATAGATACTGGTTTCATAATATTTTTAGATATATTAAGTGGCAATTCAGCTTATGTCACTAATAAATCTAGCTACTCACATACCTCCACAAAAAAATTGATTTTTTTCTGTGCTGCTGTATCCATCATACCAAAATTCTCTCAGGTGATGGAAAACAGCTTTCTGTGATAAGGGATAAAACAGTCATAGAACAAGCTGTGTAGGCAAAATTGATTTCTTATTTACAAAGTGAGTTTGAATTGGCAAAGGGGACTGCCTGCTGTTAAAGTCTTTTTATGGGGAACATCTTCAACAAAATTGAATTTTAATGTTCCCATGGGCCTTAAGGACTTTGAGCAGGTTGTGTGTTTTCCTGAGCTCATTTCATTTTCATAATCATCAAAAAAATGTGTCAATATTGAAAAATACTGGTATATACAAATGATCCTGGGCACCTCCTGGGAAAGGCTTCTTTATATGGATGATGTATACAGAAAGCGAATTCAAGTTAGGAATCTAAGGAGAAAATGTCTGACACTTTCATATTTTGTTCACATTTCTGTGCTAAAAGGCTTTGAAAATATGAGAAAGAACAATCTGCGCACAGACAGATTTCTGTGATTAAGTGCTTTCTACACTCTTTTCAACTTTGATTCCTTAATCCCCTTAAACATTATTTTCACAGCAGGTACTGACTGAAAGTAGCTTTCATTTTAGCTGGAGATTTCTTCTGTGAAAGCTCTGAAAATCTGCAACTGTTAATACCATCTTTTTCTTCATACATCTCAACCTATAAAGTAGAAGGAAAAAAGCATCCTTTAAAGTACACATTTTAAATACAAATCTTTTCATCCCTGATGTGAACATTCATCCTGTTTCATTTGATAGGCCTTTAATCCATTATTCAGAGTTGTTGCAATCAGCTGGCAGCTGTTTTCATAGAATCAAAACACCTCCAGGTTAGCTCAAAGGGAAACATGAATTCAACTTTCTTTACCAATTTGTGTGCATTATGCTGCATTAGGCATATAGACCTTCACCATGTTTCTCAGAAAATAAAAAGAGGGGAAAATCTCAGATTTCTGAAAAAAATGTTTTTTACAGATTTCTGAAGTGATCAATTATGATCAGACATTTGTTTCTCCAGTCTAGTTATCTCCTTGCTTCTACCTTCTTTTACTCTCCTCATGAGATGGTGGCACTCTTGTCACTTCACTGCTTTGATTTGCGAAGATGTGCAAAACAGTCTCTTATGAAAAGCTGATTCACAAAAAACTTGAATTGATAAATCACTGGTACCACTGATATTAGGGAGGAGAAGTATCCCTCAGAAAGTGATGTAGGCTAAAGAAAGTATAGATAAAAAGCACTGGACCATTTAGCAAGTCTTTACTTTTCCTTGCTTGGCCCTACTTGGAAGATAAAATGAACCAAGGGAAACTATTACTTCTTTGGTGCTTTCTTCCCTCCAAATGGACCAAAGCAATTTACATTTGGGTAGCATTTCAAGACGAAGCATAGTGTTAATGCACTATTTAAGTGAATAGGACTGGCAGAAAAATGGTAATTAGTTTTATGCAGACACACACACACACACACACACACACACACACACACACACACACACACAAGACCTATGTTTGTAGAATGTGGTTTCATTCCAATGTGGAGAGAAGTCAGATTCTTTCAGAAAGCATCATGAAAAATCAAAGAGATCTTGTGCAACAGAGAAAGACAATATCACTGTAGATAGATTTACCTTGGGCTGCTTAATTTGAACCTGGAACATAAGTCTTGGTCACCACATATTGCAGGTAAGATTTTCCACTGACAAATGGTGAGCTTAGACTATATTTTTGATATCAGGAAGATTCCTGTATCAGGAAGAATGTCCTTAAATATCAGTCCCCTAAATCTAGGGGATTCTTACTAGGATACTTATTTGATAAAAATTTCATTAAAATGTAAATATTTCTTTATTATTATTATTATCATTTTGAAGAAAGTAATGTTTTCTTGTGGAAAAAAAAAACTATAGAAATATTCCCAATCCCCTCTATAAATAAGATTGGTAAGCACTTTCATTATAAATGGCAAATTTGCCCTGTTTTGATGCTTAACAGAAAAATGAATCACACTGTAAGGGCAATAAGGATTCTGTGGCTTTTGCTAATGATGTGAAAGAAGCTGTTAAGAGAACTGTAGACTGTTCCCATGTCCCACTGTTTCAAACTATTGCAGAAGCATACAGTATAGAAGACCATGGTCTTTTAAGGTCTCTAACTTTGCCTGAACAACCTTTGGAGGAGCGATTAGTACCTGTGAACTTTCACCTTCTACTAATAACATGTTGGAGGATACCTGCGGACTTGTACCTGCACATGCATAATGTCTAACCCAAGCTGAGGATACTGACAAATCCTAGCTACCCTTACGGCACATGAAATTTGGACATTTCTAGAACAGCTTTGTCGGCTGACTTGCCTTTCCCATCTCCACCACAAAATGGTCCTGGGAGTGCAGATGGGATAAAGGTCAGCAGTGTGGCTCCGGGCTGCAAGTCCTACCTGCCCACATTAGGGGTCTGCCTGAAGCCAAGAAAAAGAGTGTATAGGCCTTAGTTTTCTTCAGTGTGAGTCTTTCAAGCAGTACAAACAAGAAGAAATTTGGATCTTGAGCCCACAGAGGTAATTTTGGGTTCAGGCTTATATTCAAAAGGCAGCATATTGTAGCTATCGTCTCCTCCAAAAGGCTCCAAGGAATTTTGCTATATCAGAAAAATCCTATGTTGTTTCCTTCATGGTTGATGTATAAACTGCTCCTAATATGTTAATTAAAAAAAATAAATGGAGTGTCCAGATTTGGCACTGGCTTCATACCATGGAAGCTGCCCTATCTTTGACCCGACTTCTGCTTTCTGGTTAATCTCTCTGTAAAGTCTTCAATAGTATTGGGACCGATAAAATTATATTGCAGATATACAAAAGGCCTCATTTTCTTTTGTCAGAAAAACTGATGCAATATTACTGGAGTAATTTCAGTTGAGTCAGAGGAATTATACTGAGGTAAGAGTAGAATAACTAGGTCAGGACTTTGTTATCATAGTAGCTTCAGATGTATTGAATGTGAAAGACAAAATTTAAACTATCCAACATATGTAAAGATTTAGTGGTCATCAGCTGCTTTTGAGGCTAACCCTTGGAAACACTGCAAGACAACTCAAATTTTACAAATGAAAGGCAATAAGTTTAAGGTTTAGTAAGGGAGTTTCAGGCTGGCATTAGGAAAAAAAGTAACAGAAAGGACAGAAGAACCCCTGCGGAAATTTAGAATCTCAGTCATCGGAAGTTTTTAAGAACAGGTTGGACTAACATCTGTCGAGGATGGTTTAGGTACTGTCAATCCTGCCTTTGAGCAGAAGTATGTAACAGATGACTTCTCAAAGTCCCTTCCAGCTCTTTTTTGTCATTCTGTGATTACATGTCCTTTCCATTATATTAACTGGAATTTATTCTAGATATCTGAGAGTCAACACAGTGCTTTCCATTAGGCATCTCAAGAGCACATGGGCTTTACAGAATCTCTCAAGAATTAGGAAGTTCTGCTCACCTTTCTCCTTAATAGTTTCTAGTCTAAACTCTGTCAATCTTAGGGGAAAACAAACAAACAAACAAAACCTTGAAACTCTCTCACTAGCGGTTTGGTTTGAAAATATTTATTTGATCTCTAGTTTAAAAAGAAATACATGAAACACAACAGTTTTTTTGTGTTACTTTTTTAATGATTCTTTATGCTTTTAGAGTTTCTATATCAAATATTCCTTGCACAATTATGGATAACCTAGATATGTCTAAAATACCTGTGAATAAAGGTCTCTGTCCTGTGGGACTATCATATTTTTCAGGCTAATTCCTTTGTGCAGTAAAAAGTAGGTGCAACTTTCTTTTAAATTCATGTCCAGACTGGATCAACTTCACAGGTCACAGCCTGCATGAGACAGACCTTTGGATAAGCATGGAGAGCTTGATTTGAATGAAAAAGCTGGATCTTCTATTAAGTGAAAGAGAAAAATACTATATTTTTTCTCGGTGATTCTGCTGAGGGCCTGCCGAGACTTCTGCAACATGACTGCAATCAGAGCAGTGCCCTAACAGTCATTGATCAATCAAATGAAGGGGCATATAATAACCATCATTTAGTATAAAATTAGTTGTCTTCTGTTTTCACCTGGAATTCTATTTTTAGTGTGCATTTTTCCCTTCTACCTTATAATCTTTTTAACGTTAGTTCATTGCTTGAAAATTGTAAGCTTTCTGTTACCGGAAACTCATGCAGACTAGGCATGTAGAGGCAGTTTTAGCAACCGTAATTGGAGGAACATATTAACCACAAACTCAGGTGAATAGTGAAGATGCAGAAAAGATAGGAAAGAGAGAGAAAAAGAAAGCATGAATAGGTAAACAGGTAAACATAGCTTCTTGTATGCCTTCTTTAATAAATTAATATATACAATATCTATACATTTTTTCTTTCCATCGCTTTCTCAGCATTTTCCTTTTCAGTGTAATTTTGATATGACAATACCTGCCTCTTCTCTGAGGTGCTATGATACTGAAATTCCTTACAGAAATAATACTACTCAGAAGGCAAGGTATTAATTATAGACTCCTTTACATATCTCCCTTTGAGGGTCACTGGATCAAACCTTTATACTATATAGTGTCTTATCAAAACTCTATCTTTAAGTATTCTTACTGCTCCTATCACAGTCATTCCAGAATGTTATTCATTCAGCAAAGAGAAACTATCCTTACAGCTAAAATTCACTAAATTAATTGACTAATTTTATGCTAATTATTCTTGTCCTTAAATTTTTAACTCTCTTTTTTCACTGTTAATCCCAGTTGATGCATTTTTTAAGAGAAAAATCTTATCAGCCTTTAACCTTTGACTTTTATATTAATCTGTTAACCAGCTGAACACTTTAAACCCTTTCTAAAGATGCTTAGGGTAAAACACCTATAAAAATTATGATAACAAATGTCCTTCTAAATGACACTGGCATTTTAAAATCAGTATTTGATCAACTGATTTCAGGAGAATTACTAGCCAAAGCCATGCAGTTTTGCTCACAGTAAGCGACAATATCTGCATACTCCATACAAAGAAACCCTTAGTAGCGTATCACCAAGTTTTCACACTTGAATAACTTGAATAGAATTAATCTCAAATCAATTTTTGCATCGGGATGTCCCCTATGACATGGTGCTGTAACGTGTAAAAAGAACATGTGAGCAGTTTAATAGAAGCTAGTATGCTAAGACAACAATTGCTAGAATACAGCTTTATCTTAAACAAAAGTCCCTAAGCAATAAAATATTTTCAGTTGCTCAATTTCAGTTTCAAGTGATAATATTTTTTGTTCTGAAAAAATTCTTTTAGGGTTTTAGACATCAGCTCCTGACATATAAATAAGTGAAATAAATTGGAAATTGCTTTCTAACTCAAAATTTTTCTTTATAATAGGAGGTATAGCTACATTACTTTCACAGACATTCACCTGAATATATTGAAAATAGCATTTATTTTCACAGAAATATAAAAAACGCTTTCCCATGGTGTAGTCCTTTAAAAAGGTTTGATTGAGGTGGGTCATTGTTTTAGCACTTCTCTTAGACCCTGATCTTGCAAATATTTACAAGAGACACCAGAATTGTCCCACTAACTGTAATAGGTCTATTGATACAAATAATTTTGAAGTGTTTAAATATTTTCAGGATTAGGTCTCAATGATATATCTATATATCTTATTTTTCTCTCTTTCAAGTCCTATCTCTCTACATAGCTAACAGCATATTCATAGTGATTATCTGCCTATGTGCTTTAAATTTGTGACCTACAGAAATTAATTTAATTTCTGCCCATCCATGGTGGTCAGCAAAACACTATTTATTTTATTATGAAGTTGGTGTTAAAGTAATCCATTTGTTTTTAGTACATTTAGTTCTTAAATAGTCTTACTGTTCAAGAAAACACTTTTATTGAAAAATGTACAAATATCTGCCTATTATTTTTGCAGTAATCAGAGTAACACATTCAGGAGCATATAACCTACAGCACATTGTGTAATTGCAAAACATCTGTTAGAACAGGTAATCTTGGGGCAAAACTAGAAAAGAAAAAAAAAGGAAAAAGAAAAAAAGTCTGGCTTTGAGGTGCAGGGCATTAATAAGCCTCTGTTTTCAGTAATGTCCAGCTGACTCCTCTCTGTAAGTAATTCTGTGAATATCACAGTTGTAATGTATATTTGGTCATAGAAGTAATGTTAAATTCAATTTATAATGACTTGTTCTCATTTCTTGAGGTTGTTCCCATTTCTCCAGAGGCAGAAAATTATGACATTATAACCGTATATAACCATATACAATCGTCTTTCTGTTTTGACTGTACCTCAGTTCTGGGAGAGAAGATATCAATACAAAAAGAAAAAGGTTTTAGGGTTTGTAGGCTGCAGTTTAATAGGACATTGATAAACACAGAAAGAGAAGTATTCATACAAATTCTATACTTCAGCTGTGAGACAGGAATTTACAGCTCAAAGAAGATAAATATTAAGGGATTTTTAGTTCATATCTGCTGATATGAACACTGCTTTTCTGTTCCTTCAAAACTGGCAACCTATGAAATCTTTTAGGTTGAGTACAGTAGAATGAATCTTTTTTTTTTTTTTTTCTTAAAGATTCTTTAATGATATCTGGCACTCCATCCCCTATCTACTTTCAGACGTTTAGCATATATATGTCAAGGTCCTCATCTGGTTTGATGCTAACTTCCTGAATTTGAATTTCTATCTGTAAGCAGGTTGAGAAATTTGTGGCTTTCTAGACATGATACAGGCTTGGAGAGTAAAGAAAATCAAGATGAAATTTTAAAATTTCTTTGGCAGTGGGTAGGTCGGTATTATAATTACAGAGATGATGCTTACACTGCATTTGAGGTGGTTTGTCCCAAAGCCTTAACAACCTTTCTTTCCTAATTTTCCTTGCAAAGAGTCTAAGTTTGGCCTGACAGCAAAACTTGTTTGCTATTTTAGTTGACTCTAGAGAGGTTTCCTTGGCATCTTATCTACCTAACCTCAGTCATGTGGCATCCTAACATGCCCTAATGGGAGGGACAGAGCTTTGAGTGTGCTCTCATTCACTTTGAGTGTGCTAAGAATGAATTTAGTTTTTTTTTCGCTTGAGAGAACAAGAGAGGTTACTCTGAGATGTCCTCATTGATGGTCCTACGTGGAAGTATCATCCATGGATGGATATCACACTTAGCCTTCAGACCAACCAAAAGACTGTCCTAAATCAGAGGGTCTGGCTTTAAACTAAGTGTCTGGATACAAGTTGGATGCCAGATAGTACATGAATAAAAATCAAGCAATGGTAATATGGGATAAACACGAGTAAATTGGCTTGTGATGCATATTGACCCTGAAAGTAACTGTAACTGTGACAGGCACGATACTGTTCATCCAGTGGTTGTATCTTGCTAACAGAGTGCCTAGATTTTATCAGTAATGAATTTTCAGAAGTATCATCTTTAACTGTGCTCTTTTACTGCTGTAACATCTACAAAGCTTGTAGGAGCAGGACAGATACTAGTCGCTATGGCAATTAACTTTTTGTGGCTTCCTGAGGCTTTAAAAATTTATATTTAAACCTTGGCTGAGCTCCATCTGTCCACAAGAAACAACTAATCTTCCAAAAAGACAAATCATATTTATATTTAAAATGCATTTTGGAAAAAAAAACAACCTTGCATAAACATAAATACTTACTCCCTAAGTAGATGCATGAAACAGAATAACTTATTACCAGTAAACATATCCAAGTGTAATACAGAGTAGATGTGGAACTGTGTAGAAGACACAGATACTCATAATGCTCATTCATTGCATTACATAGTTTTTCTGAATTACGCTAGGCACTCTGTCATCTTGCTCTCACATGCATTCCAGAATAATCTGTAAATCACTTTACACCATATGTCCTATAGGAAGTTTATTATACATAAGCTAAAACAGGCCAAAACAAAGAGGAAGCACTTTGCAGTAGATAGCAGAGAAGACTGAAAATGCCTCATTCTTCTGCAAAGTTTCTGTGTGGCCTTGATGAGTTGAGGAACCTGTCTGAATTTATTTCCACAGCTGCAAAATGGAAATAATATTTATCCATGTAAACAGAAAGTTATGAAGCTCTTTCTAATAACGTTTGCCCAGAAGCCTGAGATTCTTCTATGCAAGACATTGGCTTACTTACTGAAAAATATTTTCTATAAAATGAAGCCTGAGACATGAATGGGTACAATTTAGATGACATAGCTGCATTTAACATATGTGATGTAAATAAAATTAATGCAAAATCAATGGTGTTTGACTGATATTTATAATGCCAGGACCAAAGCTAGTCAGAAATTTTCTTTTGGAATACTTTTCAATAGGAAATGTTTACAAAATCAACATTTTATCCATGCAATTTTGAAGTATTTCCTCTTTTGTCATAAAACTAAAAATAAATTGCATAGAGTTAGTGAAATATTAGGGGACAGAAGTACTTACTCTCTGCCTTTTAGACTCTCAACAATTTCACTTGCCACCAGTAAAACTGAAAGGAATTTTGGGCAGAAAGCAAGCCAAAAAATTCTCTTTATGTTATCCCCAAACCAAATATTCCTGGGAATCCCTTTGCTCATAAAAGTTATATTTTTGACTTTTTATCCCAAAGTGGGATGACAATATGAAATGTTTCAATAATTTTAAAAGGATATTTTCATTTTCTATTGCTGTTTGTACAGGAGACTGTTAGGCAAGTAGTAGACTAAAACTCAAACAAAAGATTTCTATGAGTGCCATGTTATTGCACAATACATGCCTATGCCATCGAGGAGCCTTAATATAACACCATAAGCCAGTGGATATAGGCAAATGTTCTGAAAAGTGAGTTATCGGAAAATCTAAACACTTTCTATGTGTCTGACATCTTTGTTATATGAATTTCTGTTGCACTGGGTTACAAATCTAAAAGCATATTTTATTAATCCCAGTCACATTGCAACAAATTCTACTTTCTCTAATGTCTGTTCAGTGTCATGGGACTTTGTGAAAATAACAGAAATTGTAGCCTAGACTGTGGCAGGACATTATTCAGAGAACTTTTACTAATTCATCTTCTTCCAGTTCACATTACACTGATGTCATTTTTCTAGGAACTGTTGTTGGGGAATTGCTATTGCATATTACATAGTTATTCTTTCATCTCACAATACTTCTATTCCCAGGACTGGAGGGAAGCAGGGCAGGAGCGGGAGGGGGAGAAGATGTCATCTTCTATTAGCTTCACTTACCCATTTGTGAGATACTTCTAAAGTTCTGTACTAAGACATAAATCCATAAACAGTTATTTACACTGAAACCTTATGGTAGGAAGCTACATTTACAGGAAATGCATAAAAATAATGACTAGTGATGATATTTTATGGACAAACCAGAAGAACATTCAGTTGTAGAAGATTTTAAAATTTCTAATTTATGTCAAAAAAACTGTACTGTCAATAATACATGTTTTCCCACAGTTGAACAAGTTACCTTGCTATACTAATGAATTTCAGCTTAGATCTCCAGCATGCACACACACACATTCTGCTTTGCAACCTGCAATGCTAAACCCTTTACTCATTGTGAAATCAGGCCCCATCTGGAAAATACTCTCTTGCCTCTATAACCAGGTACTTAGGGCTTCCTTTTCTGTTGATGAGTACTCCAGAAAATTCATTCCTATGATGTTATTTGACAACAACAAAAGAGATTAATTCTTGGGCTGCTCGAATTTGGGGAGGAACAGGAGCTGAGGACAGAAAGAGAGTGGTTTTGCCATTTGGCACGTGCATGGCACCTACATTCCTACATTTACCTTTTGATGCTGCTGCTCCAAATGAACTTTCTTTTCTTCCTTGTCCTTCATCTCAGATTATTTGAGAAGAATTAACTGCAACTTAAAAACCGAACATTACAGCTGCAAGATCCAGGTGCTCAATTGTGATATACATTTTTCTAGCAGCATCTGGAAACTTGGCTGGCTGCACTGTGGAAAGCAACTGCCTCTATTATTGCTTGTATTGGCATCCAAGGAATTGCCTAAGAATCGGTCTGTTGTGGGGCTGGCTGGGATATGTTGCCCAGCTGGAGTCTGTAGTCCTCTGATAGGCCTGTCATTGTCAAGAATTTCTTCAAGTTTATATACCTAAGAATAAAATCCCGTTCAAATTTCTTGTGATTTCTTCCACATGTAATGGTACAAAGGAGCTTGTCCTAATTCATTGGGGCTGAGATATAAGGAGCTTTTTAAGGATCCACTAGTCTGGCTAACCCTTTCACAAATTATCAGTCCACATACTGCAGAATATGTCACAGAATACTGCCTTCTCTAGGTTATACCAAACTTTTGTTCCTAATAAGGCTATTGTAATATAACTGGTTTACAGTGCAATTGAAGAGATGCCTTTTAATCTTGAATTTTAAAGGAAATAACCTTAGGTTATTAAAGATTGGCCAGCTCTCTCAAGCACACTTCTTGTGGTCATACAGACTTGTGGCTGGAAATACTTTCTTTCAGTTAGACATTAAAGAATATATATAAGGAGTTCAGGAAGCCTCTGGCAGAGAGGTGAAACGAGTTGTGTAATTAAGAAGATTAATAATACTGGCTCTGTGCAAATAATAGGACTGGAAAAGGATGTTTTTTCTTAAATCAATAATGCATTTTTTAAATTTATTTTTATTGGGTTTCTTTTCCAAATTACAGACATTCAATAACAACCAAAACCAAACAAATAATACTATGTATTCCAGAGTGAGAACACAACTCAGGTCTGTTCTTCCACATACGGAGGAAAGGCTGGCAAGGCAGTTGTGCAGATGTTATTAATAAGCCTATGCATGCTATCTTTTCCTCCCTCCAATGACTGTCAATATTTCTGAGTTTCTCCAAGTGGCTTCTTCCACCTTATACAGTTGGGAACTTCCTACATGTCACCCAAACTCCACCATAGAGCAACACTTACTCTTACTGTTAGTTTTGAATCACTGGCTTGGAGAGCAGAGAGAGGGCACAGAGATCATCTGACTTCCCTGCCACAGTTTACCAGCATTCAGATCTCTTTTTGCCTGCAAGGCATCTATACTGAGCCAAATGCTGTATTACAAAATACACAAATATGCAAAAATGTGTTTGTGTGCATATCTGGAGGCTAGTAAAAGGTTTTTTTGCTTTCAGAGAAATTTGCAAATCTGTTTTTTTTCTGGGAAATGACTGATTATGGGTTAGTCTGACAGAGAGTTATAAAAATAAATCACTGCCTTAGCCTCATTCTTTCACTTCGGTTGTTTGTTGAAATACACAAAAAACTCCATGCTGGCTAGACAGAGCGCCTACGAGACTTAGTCCAATTAAGAGGCAACAACCTGTACAGGTTCCCAGATCATATCTATGAATAACCGCAATTTCTATTAGATTATTTTAGTAGTAAATAATCTAGAAACAAGTGGGGAGAGTACCTACCATAAAATTCTAAATTAAGTTCATGTTCCTGTGTCTGGGGTTCGGTGTTAGTTGACCCTGGACAATTTTTCACTCAGCTTATGCATCTACAAAATCACTCCCTCTTCTTCTGCACTTCTGTGCTTAAATCATCATAGAAAGAGGCAGACTCCTCATTTAGGACTCTGAATATATTTTCAGGGTATATAGATTCCTCTACTAACTACATCCACCTCCTAGACTCCTGCCTGAATGTAGGGAGCATATGTTCCTAGCTCGACAATGTGCCATCTTTTTACATAGTTCAGTACCTAAGATATCTGCTGAGATGTGGTGGCCTGAATGAGGCCAAAACTACCATTACTTGTATTTCTTCTTAACTCTGAAGAAATAAATTCCATTTGGTACATCAAAGACATTCTAAGGACACTGTGCCATGACGTTCTCTGATGAACCTATTAAAAATTAAACAAATGTTTTCATGAAAGGTTATCCTGTAGAGACTAAAAAGACTTTGTATTGCTTTATTGCTCCTTATTATTTCTGTAACTCTTTTTGAATCTGCTCAGAACTTCTCAGCTGAGGTAAAGAGGAAAGACGCCTACTCACCATTATTCAAGGTCTGTTTGATTAGGCAACCATGTGATTGCCAGCAACTCATCAAGTTGTCATCGTGTTGACTTAAAACTACGCTGGAAAAAGTCAATAAACTCAGGAAACAAGGGAGCAAAGAGCAAAGCTTTTCTTTAATCTATTCATGCACTTGGAATACTAACCTAGTTCTCCACCAATTATACAATAAATGGTTTAATTATGCACTCTCATTTGTGTAGAAACAGCTCAGACGTATCCAGGTCCACAGAGGTGCAGAGCAGTGTGTAGACAGCTGTACTGCTTCCAGAGCTTTCACAGGCAGCATGAATCTTTAGCAGGAAAGTGCATGTGGGTAAAATCTGGCATCATGCAGAGCCAGTCCCTTGAATACCAAAGCCCTAGACCTAGAGCCACTGAGGCAGGGTGATCCAAAATGGACTTAGTCCAAAAGAGCTTAGCTCGTTTGTCTAGCCAGGAGAACTCCAGGGCCAAACACTCTTTTACACTTGGACATTAGGGCAGAAGTAGTGCTGTGACAGTTCCCATAGGATGTTCTGGTGTAGTCCTCAACATCAGCTGAAACTCAGTGCTGGCAAGGCCATGCCCTTGGTTTAATGAGTCACTTCATCCAAATGTGGGGGAAGTAGAACAGAAACCCAAGTGATTCTGTGGAAGACAAACTGAATCTGGTATGGCTATAGCTGAGATAAAATTAGGAAGCCTGCCTAACCAAAACTGGCTCTTTGCAGCTATGCAGTGGACAGAAGTTCTCCATATAGCACTTTCCAGTGTGTCCTGTATAACCCATAGGATATGTCTATACCAGTAAATTAAATAAGCCTGGAACCATGCCAGCTGGCACAAAATGGTCTGCATCCATGCTTTTAAATTCTTCTGCCAAAAAGGGGTGGCCACATAAAATTTTCTATTAGCAATTGTCTCTGGCCCACAGTTATTGGCCACCTATTCTAGGAATTGTCTGGCAGACTACAATTTGATATTGACAACGATAAGCCAGGAGCCATCTGAGCGGCTGAGCTTACATGATGGAATTTCAGTGTGTGGCAATATTACCCATTACTGTTTCATTTACCACTACAGATGCTGCATTAACTTCTGGATTTATCCATCAGTGCAGTTCCATATTATTCAGGTTAATGGAAAGTTGATCGCAGCTCACATCAGGCCAGTAACTATTGCTTCTGTATGGTATTATCTCATTGTGTTATTTTGTATTTGAATATCTTTTAGTCAATCTTTACCTTGGGTCAAATATACATTGCAAAATCTTGACAGTATAGCCACACTAGTGAGCTGGGTTAAAAACGAACAAACAAACAAAAGTGAAGGATTGTCTCTATAGCCTCCTGGTGCTATGCTAGAAAGTACCCTTGTTACTGAAGCTGCAGAGACATCACCGGTAAATATATTAAAATACTTTTATTACAGTACACTTCCAATGTGGTTTACAGAGATATTTGAGAATAGATTTCAGCAACATTGTGTAACATGAAATATTGCAGCTGTCTTTTTCCTTCTTCCACTGCAAAGTGGATGAAATAATGTAAAAATGCCTTATCTGGTGTTCAACACCTAGTCTTTCACTATTTAGATATACAAGTATTTTTTCTGTTATGATAATTCATATGATAGTAGTGGGGAAGGAATGCAAATTCTATGTAGTGCTGATGCTCCACTATCTCACTTCTCATAATTAAAGAGAAAAATGGAGTGCTTTTCTTATCTGATTTAACAGGACTTATCCAAATTCTCTGCTCAGCATTCAGTCCATCAGGGATGCATAGCTGCTGCAGTGTTTGAGAAGGATTTTGTACAAACCTTTGTGTCTCCTGTTTTGATCCATATCATATTTTAATAAAGAATAATTTTTGAGCATATACCAATAAGAGCTTCAAAAGCACCCTATCCTTCAAAACATGTTTAAAATACTTATTGGACTAAAACTGAGAGAGTAAATGTTGTGACTAAGCCATTGAAGGTCTACTGCCCAAGATAGACTTTTCTCTTAATTCTTCAAAAGTTTATAGGCTTAAAGAACACAAAATTATGTTAGGTTTAACAAACTATTTGTGCAAATTCTCTGAAATCATGTACTGAATTACAACAGTTTCAGACCAGTAAAAGAAATCGCAAGCCATTTATTTTTCATAGGGGTTTATTTTCTGGCCTTTGCTTTGCTTTCCATGTTCATAGTAGGTTTGAAACCTTGCAGATGCAGATGCTTAAAAACTATCTGCAAGAAAATGGAACAATGCATATTTGTTGACTTCCAATGGACAAGCTGTATGTTTGAATCCTCTTTGATCCTTAGCCAGTAAAGTTGTCTAGATAGAGTTTGATATATATGCCTTGAGAAATCCAAACATAAAAAGTCTACCCCACAGACAAGTTATTCAGATCGGTACCAAACATTCTCTGGACACCAAATAGGGACAAATGAATTATAGCATTGTGTCAGTCTAGTGTTTTTATCTCTGACAATTACGATATGGATCATTGTGTAGCAAAACCACTCCAGATCTCAGTGGGCTAGTTCTTCTGAGTGGGTAGAAATTAACACAAAAAATGTGCATTTACTATATGCATAGGTGCTGATATGAGTTTTCTGTTTATAGAATACATAGATATACAAAAAACAGTTGAAAATCAAAGCAAAAATTGCACAAAAACACCTGCAAAAAAGCACAAATACATCTCAATCTAGTGCAGAATGCATAGGGAACCTGTTAATTCCTTTACCAGGTGAGTTTGCAGTGCAGTGCTTGAAGTTTTCTCTAGGCTTAAAATAATTGTTTTCCTGTAGGTGGAATTGTGAATTTGGAAATTTCCCCAAATCGCTGGAAGCTGACCTAGGGCAACTAGAAGCCAGTGGTCCAAACTTCAGGAAAGACTTGTGGCTTGTGGCAGATAGAAGTCAGGGGACCTCTGAGTCTTTTGATCAAGAGATCACTTTCTAAATCTAAAAGGCATGCTACAGATTCTGGCAGAAATTATGTTTTTTTTTCAAGAATTTGCTTAGTGCTGTTCTATGACCTTAAGTGTGCAAGAGATCAGACCACAAGATTCCTTAAAGGCCTTCCTTTTCCTTCAATAAGCATTTAAAATTATTTGCACACATAAGAGTTCAGGTTTTGGGACCTAGTCCTGAGCCTTGAATAACAGGATCCTGTCTTTGAAAGTTTTGGTAGGGTTTGGACAAAATGTCATATAACAAAATTGCTGTAACTCATATGCATATGTTCTTTTTCCTCTGAAGTCACTCAATTTTCATCAGGAGCATGAGGCTGAAAAGGTAGTATTTTCTTAGAAATGTTTCTAATCATACTCAAAACTTTTTAAATTGACTCTCTAAAAGTAATGAAATAAATTGTATTACTTTTCAGAAATACAAATATTGCTAACTGCTGGAAATCCATCTCTCAACTTCCTTACGCCAGTCATCTCAAAGATTTTATACCCCTTTATTAATTTTGTTGAACATGAAAGATTGGTATATATCTCAATAATTGTATAGCAAATAATCATTGTATATCTTATACAAAACATTCCATATTAATGGAGCAATGAATTACTTCTAATATGTTGTTCAAAGATGGCCACTACAACATACTTTCACGGACACATAAAACCTTTGCAAATAAACATCTTGTAATACATTTAGGTCACTTATAAGTATTAAAGGAATAAATTATCCAAGCTATCTATTTTCCTTAAAATTACATAATGATCACAATTTTTTAAGAATACCTTTTCACCAGAATATTTTTATGTTTTTTTTCATGTCTTTGGAATTAAGTATTTCTCATATGACAGAAAGAACAAGGCAGAAAAAGGTTTTGATTTTTGTTTTGCTGTAGCCTAGATAATTCTATATATCATTTTTCTCTTTGAGATTAAACCAAAACAAATGTCTCACTGTGGCGGCCAGTTGAGTGAACTTTTGCCTTAAACATTTCTTGGTACATAAGGTACAAGCAAACCATAACCCCGAACAAGACATCTGTTCCTGGCGGAAACAGGACTGAGCTGCTGTGACCCCTGAAATGGTCTCCCTGCGACCCCAGGACACACCAAGCCTGCGCTGAACCAGACCACGATCGGGCAGAGACTTTGGGACCTGGACTGTAAATTATTGCCGCTTAGCACAACTTCTATAAAACTTGCTTAGCATGAGTAGCTAAATTTGCTGAAGCCTTAGGCCGCGCTCCCTAGTTCAGTGAGAAAGGGCCCCAGAGCTGGTGCAGGCTGGAAAGACAAGGGAGTTACCAGCAGTTTGCATTCCTGTGCTTCACGCTCCGGGAGGGAGGATGTCAAGGCTTTGAAGTGAGGCCTGCTTGGGTGCCGGGACCCTGGGGAGCAGGGCCTCCTCTCGCTGTTGGAACAGTGCTGATTGGGGGGGGGTCTGGACTATCTCGGGGTCCAGATTATATTCCCTTTGTCTGGACCTTGGGAGATAACACCTACTATCACTGCTGGGGCAGTACTAATTTGTCAGGGCCTTGAGAGACAAGGGCAGGACACGAAGAATGAAGACACATCTGTCAGCAGAAACTGCAACAGTAAAAAGCCTACCTAGGGACCCAATAAGGAGCAGGAGACCCCAGACCTAAATATTACTATTGGTCCAAACTACCGCGTGAAGGGTGGAGAGCTTAGATTGGAAAGTATAATTGCCCAGGGATTTCTTTGTTCGGGGTCCCTCATCGGAGGCGCCCAACTTGAGCTGTAATTCGAACGGAGTTAGCAGAACATCATTGGCCTCGGAGTGGTGGTAGCTAGCTTCTTCTCTCCTTTTCCAACTTTCTATGTCTTTTCCCCTTACCCTTGTTCCCCTCTTCCCTTTGCCTCCCCTTCACCTTCCCCCACCTTTTCTCTCCACTTCATGGAAAATAAAGTCAAAAGGTTGTACGATATTTGACCAATTTTAGCGTCTTAATCTCGTCCTTGGGATTGTAACGAAACCCCCCCGATATTGGATTGGGACACTCACATTCCTTAATATGGAAGGTAGCTCTGATTCTTACATAAACTCCTGTATTCCTACAGATTCATTTATAGCATGTATTTTTACTTTATTAATTTTGTCAGCTGAGAGAACTCCTTAATTTGAGGAATAAAGAAAGTGATTATACTAATCATGACAAAGATTCTTTCTGTTTATATTCCTCATTTCAACCTATTGCTGGTATCCAGAAGGACTATTTTATACTCACTGTGAATGTGTGCAAATAAAGATCACATATTAAACTAGTAGCATACAGGGATTTGTATGAGTATGTGAAATATCTATGTATGTCTGTGGCAGGCATCTTGCTCTTCGTAAGTGACAGCTCATGTGTGTTCTACTGAGCTGATTTTAATGAAATAATCTTTCTTCGTTAGCTTTTAATGCAGAGAATGATGAGAAAATTCAGTGTTGGCATACATTCTTTGCAACAAGTTGGGGAGACAGTTGAGGGACAGCTGTAAAATAAATCACCTACAGCAGATGATGCTCATATGAGAGAAACAACATATGGACTAGAGAATGCACTGGATGAAAACCTTAAAGTCTTTCCAAGTATGAAATTCCCATGGATTCAAACCTTAGTTCCATGCTTGTAGGAGCTGGCAGGATTGGTTCTGTCTCCTAAAACACAGTAGATCCAAATGAAGAATTTACCTGACATTTATATAGGTAAACAGGAGGGTGTTTTTTACTACTGGTGAGTAAAAAGTAGAACTGACTTCAAAATTTACTTTGACGACAAAAAAAAAATTGTTCTGTTCTGATGCAGGAAGCTCTCTCACTCTGATGGAAGATTCACTTTTGGAAGTCATAATTTAACTATCATTTAAGCTGGAAAAGATGAAGTTAGATGGGATTCGAAGGAAGAATTTATCATTACAAAAAGTCCACAGGAAACACTGATCTGTTTCTCCCCTTTCTTAAGCTCTCCCACAGTATGAAGAGGAAACTTGCTGGAACTAATACCTGAAAAGGCAGAGCAGTTAAAGAAAATGCTATTTAGTGGAGGGAATGGTCATCCCTTGACAGTCTTGCTGTACGAGTTCATGTTTTTGTGGGACTGTACAGATAGCACTAGGAAAATTAAATAACATTATCAAGAATAAAAATTAAGATATAAGTAAGTCATGAACATTTATGTTTCAGATTAGCAGAAATGATAAAGCTCCCTTTAAACCACAGATCTGCATCTTTTCCTTTCTAATTGTGTGGTTGCACTCTGGAGCTTTTCACTTTTCTCTAAGTTATTAGATATTGACAGAAGCAGTGTGGCAAAATTTGCAAAAATAGAATATGAGCTAGTATGATATACTCTTACATAGTGAAATAATTATAAGGCCTGCACTTGATCTGTAGCAACACTCATAAAATATACATGGTTATTTCACCTTATCTTTAGCGCTAAAAAGCATCTTGGCAATTGTATATCCAATACATAAAAATAAAAACTCTTTTAAAGAACTATTCAGGATTGTAGTAAGCAGATCTTTTACCACTGCTTTGAAATAACTGTGGGAGAGAAAGCAGAGCTTCTGTAAAATAAAATGAATATCTTAAGCCTAGAATAGATAATAAACTTGCTATGGACAATGAATTAGGGATAAAGGATCATCATCATCTCTTACCTGTGGAACAAGTGCAAGTAAATTACTGGGCTCCTGAAAGCTTTGATTAATAGGTACAGGTTTTGCCAGGATTTTGCCTGTTATTGTTTGTCAGGATCATTTCCTTGCGGTGCTGCCTTTCCATGCAACAAAGCGAGAGAAAAGAAAGGAACTGTGTCATCAGGGATGGATGGACTTGGGCAAAGGCATCTGAAAGACTTTGTGTACATTGTTTCTGGAGGTAGTCCAGTGAATTTATGAGGGTAAAAAGCTCAGGGTCAGCTTCTGTTTTTATCTTCGCAACCTGGCCACGTATAGTGTTTCTGGTCTTTGTTCCTGCTGCTCTAGCTTCCCTTTCAGTTGGTTAACTTGAGGCAAGGACAGGTCTTAAAAGTTAGGTGATATTATTTCTCAACCCTTTTCTTTCCCATTCTCCTAAGGCAATCTTTCTGTAAGAATAAATGTTCTTTACCCCTTCTCCATCTATTTTATGTTTCTGTATAATGAAGAAGTTTGAATTACTGCCTCACCTTATGGCCCACCTGATACAGTGCATGACGGGAGTCCTAGGCAAAATGGGAGAGATAAAGAAGCATCCTCAAAACTGAAATCCTGAAGTAAATTGACAGGTGAGTAATTCCAGAGTGGCACAGCTTAAATTTATCTGAAATGATAATTTTCCTTTGATTTCTGAGCAGAAAACTATTCCTAAATCCATCTTTTCCTGAAGAAAATGCCAGTAACCTTAAAAAAAAAAAAAAATCATTTTGTCTGTCAACGCTGTGATTTAGGGTGATAATTGTCTTCCTTCCCAACAAAGTAAGCAGATAAACTGCATAATTTTTTTTTCCTGCAAAGCCAGAATAAATCTACACACATGAGCATGCACACACACATGCACACATGCGTGTATATATGATATACACACATATATAATATACGTCTATATACACACATATATATGAACATATGTATATTAAGATGTATACTTGTGTGTGTGTGTGTGTGTGTGTGTATGTACACACAAACATACATGTATGCATATGTTCTTAAAACAAAGATGCTGGCTACCTAATAATCTCCTAGGCTTCATCTCAGCAGCCCTGTTGCTCACATTTGAAAATCATTCTCAAGGTTGCAGAGTTGGAGTACTCCAAATCTGTGGCATCTTTTGAAAAACTGACAACATTGTGTTGGTAAGAAGAAAATCTCTTTCCTTTCACTCCTGCCCTACTTGTAGAAGTCAGCTCATAACCATATTAAAAGAAGGAAGACAAGCATGACTACCTTTTCTGGTAACATTATTCCTATGATCATTTCCCAGCTCCATAATCTCCATTTTCCTCCATGGTCTCACCAGCGGCAATAGAAATCATTTGATCTATGTAACACCAACCAAGAATAAAAATAATCAAATAGCAGAGTTTAACCTTTAATCTCTTTTTTTTTGAGTTCCTGCTTGAAAGTACCCAGTGTCCCGCCCCCAGAAAAGGATCTCCACTCAATCTGTGGGTAAGGACCTTAAATGAAAATGCTTACATTATGGTAGCTTATTTTGGTTCTCTTTTTAGAAAAGTGTTACGACCTACTTTTATTCCCAAGGGAAAAAGTCTATTGCAAGTTTTATACATTTATTTTTATTCCTAAGCATTACTGCACAGGTCTCAAAATAATTAGGTTAAGTGGTGGCAATAAGCCTAACAGAAATAAACAACTCATCTCCTGATTTTCCATAAGATATTTCAATTGGATTTTGCAGCTTAGATTGTTATATTCATGCCAGCCAGACTCATACACTGTTAATTTTATGCAATACATGCGTTACAGATCTTTGCTGCTGTTCAAAAAGATGTCAGATCATTAGTGCCATTTTTCCTAAAACAGCTGAGGAGAAAATCTGTCTAACCTCAGCAGCCTCTGAAAATTAAATAGAACAAAAGATGTTGGAATGACTACAAAATTGGAATTAGCCTGGCCGGAAGGCCAATCTTTATTAATAAGATAGGTTAATACTAACAGCTAGTGTAAATCATGTAGTGCCACTGGCATGTAAAAGGTTTGAGAGTCTGGACCATAATCAGAATAAAGGATATGTTCCTCAGAAGGTAATCCTTCATGTTCCCACCATTTGCTAGTAATGATCTACTCTAAAATGTCTTTTAAATAAATATATATTGATATAGATATATATTTATGTTTTATATATATGTATTTAATAAATACTTTACTTTTAAATGTCATAGCATTTATGGAACATAAACCACAATAAGGAAGGCTGAAGTTATGCAGTCTACTTTACTTCTATGCCAGTTACAATGCATTTGTTCCAGTAAACACAAACCAGAAGAACATTCGGTAAATGTCTATGAACATTGGACAATCATTAATAGGAAATGGGGAGGGAAATAAATTATTTAAATAAATAGCTATATTATCTATATTGCTAAATAGCTAATTAAATTTGTAGGTTATGCTTCCCTGAAATTAGCTTTCATAATTTGATTGAAACTGTCCTTATAAAATAGATATTCAGAAAATATATAGGTAAACCTATACAAGCTACATCTACACACACACAGATTAAGGTAGCATAATATACTATTGGTCCTGTGCTAGTTAACCTTAATCAATGAGTGTATCAATGTCAAATAAACTGCTTCAGTCCATGCTACCAAACTCTGTTCAAACATTAAAGAAATTCTAGGAATGGCATCTTCCCTGAGGAACCAATCTTGAAATTCCCTCCGAAGGTGGACAGAGAAAGGGATGGACACACACAGGTACAACTTTGGACTGGAAAGCTTGACCCTGAGATCAGGGAATTTCTGTCGTACAGAAAGAAAGGCTAGATAGAAGGGTTTTTCTTTACCCTGCGTGTCACAGAACTATGCTTTGGAGGGGTTTTATATCCTTGGGAGATCAAGCTGGTTCATAATATGAGCTCTGTGCCAAATTCATTAGCATCAAGGTGAATTGCTTGCTATTAGTGGCAATGGGCTTTGGATCGAGATGTGACAGAGTCTGCTGCAAGTACCCTACGACACTGCCATTTGGCTTTTCACTCAGAAAACTGTATGAGACCACATTTCTTCCAAACTGTCCCCAGTATAATTGCATACAACCTACTGCATACAACCTATTTACACAGCATTGGTACGTTCTTCCTATGTGCTTTTATGGATGATCCGTGAACATGAAAAATAGTAATATTTAGCAAGGAAATAGGATGCTGCATAGATTTTGATCAACATGGTGCATAATGAGCCTCTTTGTCAGCAAGTGCATATAATCATTACTCTTTGCCATGAATTTCTCACTGTTCAGCAGAATCTTCGGTGACTAAAGAGAGGCTAAAATGGGGAAGGGAAGAAAGGACACTGGGGGGAAATAAGTAAGCAGAAATAGAAAACTGAAATTAAAAGTGGTATATTAAGCATCTAAACCTGTCTGAAATTTATGTCTTGTGCTTACAGCTCTGGTAAAACAAGTATGTAATATTACTGCATATGCACTGCCCTTGATGCTGTTCATCAGCTGGAAATGCTCACACAGGTAAAGTCTGGCATGAGATTAAACCTCTTCAAGACTGGTTTAAATGCAGCTGGTATTCCATCTGCACGCACACTCTTTCTGTTGACACTGATGAACTGATTGTTGGACTGATGTTTGTGTGAGAAAAGGGAGGGAGAAGACCAGAAGACCTAGACAGGTGAAATATTTAACAGTACTAGAGTGGAAGGTAAGACTTGATTTCTTGTCTCCTTTTCATTCAGTTCTGCAAAGACATCATATAAGTACTTTAGATAGAAATTAATAGATAAGATAACAACAAAATACCAGCACAATATTATTATAAGTCTTGGAAATTTCCCATGCTTCTTGCATGTTAATTCTAAAAGTAAATAAATATTGAGTTTTCGGAAGATCTTTCTTTCCTTTAAAGAAAACATTATGCTATTCTTTTAAAAAAATACATATATAAGCCTATTTGCAAATCAGAACAGATAACATAATTAGTATGACATGAAATAAAAATGTCTGAATAATTTTTTTTCTAGGTATTCCTCAGAGGTCTGATCTGTCTGACTTCTTTCAGATCTTTGCTTCCTACAGCAGGCTTTTATACTTTTTCTCCTAATCTCTTTATGCCTGTTAGTCCTACTGATCATGAAGTGATTAATTCAACTTGTGAAAACATATCAGAGCAGTAGGACTTTAACAGTTGGAGCTTATATCCTCTGCTCTTGAGACCCACAGGTTTGTGATCTAAAAGTCTGAATTAGAGAAAAAGTCTCTTTCCCCGCTTTCTTTACAATCCGTTCCCTACTCACACATAAATTGAAATGCTTTATATTCCTTTTCTTCTGATAAAACTAGCAAAAAATCCCTACAAAAAATATCTCCAGTTGCATGGAATTCACTCTGTATTTCTAGAAGTTTTTGAATTTTTGGAAGTGCCTTCTTATTGGAATTAATCAATAAAACAACATCTTCCTGTAAGCCCTAATTTATCTGGAACACTTTAGGCACACTTGAAACCTTGAATAAATAATACATACAAATAATTATAGCACTAAGAAGAAATAATGTTTAATCACAGGACAAATTAAAATTTAAGTATTTTTCTCAGTTTTATTTTTAATTACTGTCACTTGAAGTGACAAACCTAATTAAAAATCTAAATAGCTTTTGAAGGGCTTAGAGTGTTCAACAGCCTATTTTATGGACAATTTTCCTATTATACTTCAGAAGAATTTCTGGATTCCGAGTATTTTGGAAAACATGGCCTCTTCTTTCTTGAGTCTTGGGGAGAGTCATTCAGAAACATCTATAATCTAGTTCCCTGGGCTGCCTCAACCTCTTTCCATTCAGTAGAGTAGGAAATATTTGAATGTGCATCCATGTTTCAAAACCTATGTGCTCGCCAGTAGAACTGCTAGTCCCGCAGGGGAATGAGGGCTAAACTGCACCCACCAGATTTATTAGTTTGGGTTTATTAGAGCCTGGGAGATTTGCAAGAAATTCCCAAATGCTTTGCATGATTTGCTCTCTTTGTGGAGCTCTGTACTTGGCTATGAACAATTTATTTTTGCAGTGGTGTTTGTGGCCAGTGGTCACAGCAGAAACAAATTAAATGTATTTCTGTGACTTTTTTATAGCTTGAAGGGCACACAGGATTCAAAACACACTAAATATATATGTTATCAACTAATTTATTTAGAGACCAGCCACATAGGCTATGCATAAAACTAATCTTAAAATTTTAGTAAAAAATCTACTAAATGTTGCAAACAGAGAACTCTGTAACGCATTTGCTACGTGTAAGCAAAAAGGCAGAAAGGAAAGACAAGGAGCTTTCCACCTGCAGCATTATTATGGGCTCAGTTCACTCACTAGAGTGCTAGAAAGTACTTCGGAAAACCCAGCTGATGAGCTCATCAAGAGAAAACCTACCAAGTGCTGGAGGTGCAACAGAAATGAGGGAAATACAGGCTTTCAAGAAACCACTCTCACTCCTGGAACAAAAGTGACAACTCTGCAAATGGTGTAAGATAACTCTGCTTTCATGAGCATGGCTGGAACATTTTGTACGTCAGGTGTAGTCTTGGACAGGCACATTTGTTCTTCTGAGTCCTGCTGCCTCAGAGGGGGCAGTGAGACATCAGACGTGATCTAACCAACTTCTAACAGTCAGAAGAAACCATAACAGCAATTAATTCATAATAGCAGATTACTAATAAATAGTAGGTCTCAAAGCTTAATTTCTACTTTGTTCTTCATGCTCTAAAATGACAGGCCACAAACAAGCTGTCATAGACGGCATAGACAGCTGGAATCAGACTGCCCTGGGGAGGATTTCTGTCTCCTAGATGAAAATACAAAAGCATTTTCCAGCGTTTCATTTTTACCCAGGAAACATAGGAGGACAAAAGTGGCAAATGGATCACTCCGAATCTATGTAAACTTTGTTTTATTTGAGGAATGAACAAAACTACACGCCTGTCCTTATTTCAACTGAACCAGCTCACTAGCTTCTAAACAATGCAAACAGGCCCATTTTCGGTAACTCCACACCATGTGTTTTGTGTGCGTCTACTGTTCTTCTTATTATTTATATTGTCATAGCAACTTCAAGTCCCACTTTTGAAAGAGTACCTTAGGTGATATGCGAACATGGGTGTGAAAAAGATGACCCTCATCAGAACAGTCCTGCTCCAGCTAGTTATTGCAATTGTAGCTCATTTCTAATTGCTATCAGCTACTCTCTAGTACAGCAGTAACAGCCATCCACAGTGTGGGCTGCAGCAGATTTAACTTGTCAGTGTTTCATTTAATAAGGATTGTTACAGAGAGCTTCTAAATAAATACTGTTTGTAATCAGCTTGCATGGAAACTGTTTTCTCAGATTTAAATCCCTGTTAATTCCTGTTCATCATTTGGCCAGTGGTTGTTACAAATATCATCAATCACTAGATGAAAGTTCCTGGAACAAAACCTCATTGCTTGTATATGGTTTCCTAACACACTTTACATGTTAGAAGTACACAGGCTTTTCATGCTCTTTGTTCTCTCTGCTGTATTACAGTTCTTTCCAAATTAGATTATTTTTATTAATTATATTGCAGAAAAGTTACTCCTCTACTTAACCGGATTCAAAGATTGCTGGTTATCATGTGTGGGGGTGTTGTTAAAGTGAATGTTCTTGGCTGTTTGTACATGTGTTTATAAAATAAAGTAAATCTTTGCAGAACTTATCTGATCCAATTCAATAATTATAAACTTTGACCTAACAAAGACATGTCTTTTGCATATAAACTGCATATATACCAAAACAGATTTGTAACCTAAAATGAAATGGTAACTACATAAAATAACACTGTACAAGCTAGGCCTTAAGTTTGGAGAGGTGGGACAAGAAAGACCGAGGAAAGACAAGCAAAGGAAAACAAGAGAGAACTGGAGTGAAGATTTTCGTAATAAATCCCTGTAGTTAGTCTTTCAGCTGCTTAAACAAGAGATCAGATTTTCCAGAAGGGTAAATATACAGTGACATCCATTGCAGTTATTCCACCTATTTATTTTGGTGCTGGCATGAACCTAGCTTCGAAATACCTTAGGTCTGCCATGTAGGAGTTTGGGAGACAAAAGAAGAAGAATATCTATATTTTGCCATACCATTTTTTAAGGATGATCCCTAATCCTGCTGAGATCAGAGTGATAGCAAGAACATAATGGGGACTTCAGAAAAGAGGAATGACTCTGTATTCAAACAACCGACTGTAGGGTTTCACTGAAAACATAGGGGTAGCGACATATAAAGCTGGTGTCACTTCATGCCATGAAGAAAGAAAAAAAGCATAAGAAATATTTCCATAAGGAATCTAGTTCAGAATTTTCAGTTTCAGATCACTGAGGCATCTAATATTTATCCACATGTTGTACATCTTCACTTTCAACGTATTTCATGTAAATTAGACCAACCATGTGTAACACAACAATTAAAATCAATAACATGCCTACAGTTCTGTTATTAGTTCCACAGTAAAACACAGGTTCCACCAAACAGACATACTGATTAAACTCTGAATGTCCCTATTTACATACCTATAAACTGGGAAACTTATGTCTCGGTTTAAAAAAAGATGTCTGCATCCATTTAAAGTAGATGTAGATTGGTATTAAATTGAACTGAGCAAAGTGTATTTATGGCAAAGTGAAATGAGATAATTATCAATGATTTGATACTGTGAGCTGATCTAACACCTGTTAATGTTCTACAGTGCAATTTTGCCTTTTATTTATGGTCAGTATTTATATCTTGCATATGAATGGGTTTACCAACCTGGCAGACTTCAAGACTGTTTCACCTGCTCTCCGGGATTAAGTAACATTGTTTGTTTGACTTTAAAGCCATCTAGAGAATCAATTTCTCTTCTTTTCAAAAAATTGTTCTAAAATTGACAGTTCAAGTCACTATCATATAGGTCATCACAGAATTTAGCGACACATTGGAAACTGTGAGATAGCCATTTTCAGAAGTTTAAATTGCTGATTTGTTGTATTTTTGTGCTCATTTTTAGCTCTGTAATATGCAACTATTACATGGAAAAGTACTACCATTGGAATATGTTTTAAAGCTCTCACCAAGCTTGTCTTCCTTCAGCTTGAAAATTGTCAACTAGGCAATACAGGATTTTCTTATAACATTTCCATCTTATTTGTTGTCACATCAGCCATATTTCATCTAGCTTAGAGCCTGCACTCTAAAGAGGAAAACGGAATCAGACAAACATTGTCCTGCTTCCTCTTTATCAATGTTTCCCAGCAGCACTAATGTGACACAGTGCTATACACATTATGCAAATATGCCCATTCATTTTCACACTTTACAAACTCTTACAAATCCTCTACTGACTTATCACTGAGTCATTGATTCACATAACATTTTGTTAGCAAAATAAAATATTATAGTCTCATTTAAAGCAATATGTACATTTTTAAACTCCAAAACAAAAATATGTGACTTCTTTCCATATATAAATGCATAGCACGACCTACCAAGGACATCCAGAAATTTTATATATGAACTCATTTATTCTCTGAATGGTTCTACTCATCCAGTCATAAAACTAAATCATACCTTTTACTTGGGTACCCAAGTAGTTAAGTTTTCTAATATCTGTGTGCGTGTGTGTGTGTGTGTGTATATATATATATAGTGTATATATATATATTTTTTATTTACATTTTTATTGAAATTGTAATGAACTTTAGGAGACTGTTACATATGTGTGTATCTTCAGTTGTGAAACAAACATATCATCACTAGAGTTTATCACATTACCTGTAGGACAAACTCTTCTCCTTTTTATGTTTTCTTTCCATATAGGGAAACCTGAGTAACGAACAGCTGGTTTAGCAAGGTTTGGGTTTGTTTCACTAATTGCTGTCCTCCAACAGATGGACTTCAATAGTCATGAGCAAGAGAAAAGATATATAATTTAGTACTCTTACAGTCAGCTGTCAGCTGGTTACAGTCAAGCATGGCTTAGAGCGGTCCTGAAGCTGCTCTGCTGTGTGTGTAAGGCAACAGCCCCAGTCTGCCCCAAGAGACGGAGACAGAAAAAGAGGTTTGCTCCACTCCCTGAGATGCTCCAAGCTATACTCGATAGAGCTGAGAAGTTATCTCATACCTTAAGGATACAGATATTGTCAATTAAATAGTAACAGACAGGCATCTAACTGCTCTGCATACTGAAAGAGAATTGCAGACTGATTCAAGCTTCTTGAAGCACTCAGAGTTCAGTGACGACTGCAAATTCAAAAGACCTATTCTGTACTTGTTTGATACATGGATAAATTGAAGATACTTTTCAACTCACATGTCCAGAGCCTGAGTCTCACTGTAATGTCTATGTGCTTGAGTGATGTATGTAAATCGATATACTTCTTTATATGAATGTATAAGGACAATACACATGATTCACCTCTGGGTCTTGATTAAGATTTTATACAGTGTGATCAACCATTTTGGGATGATAACAAGTTTGCATGATAGATCCCTACCAGGAGCTTTTGGGATTCCATGTATTGAAAGTTACAGTAATATGAATGAAAACAATGTGCCCACGTTAGAATCCTATTATTAATATTTAGTTCCCATTTCTCTTTGAAACAATTTTGTCTATTGCTATCTGCTGCAGAAACCGGCTGGAAAGTAGAAATGGAAGTATACCTCAATATATAGTACCTCAATATATATATATGATCAGGAGTACAAGACAGATTTCTGTGTTTCTTTCTCACTGTGACACTAGAGTGAATGACGACCTTACAGGAAAGCAGACAGATGGATATACATGAATTCCTTACAGAGGCTGCCAATGAATAATGGCAGGGAACAGCAATCTAAAGCTTCAGTCACAAAGAATGAAATGCTGAATGCTGGTTATAAAAGTGAAAAATAAATTTGTACGAAATTTTATATCTTTCTGACTTATTTTTAAAGGAATATATCCTATCTACAGGAGGTCTTAGAGGCAAATAGACTATATTAATTTTTTTAAAAAAAGCTTTCTAATTCTGGAAAAAATTGTAACAGTCATTAGATGTTTAATCAGCAGTAGTGTGATACATTTCAAAAATGTGGTTTAATTTTCCACAGACAGGAAAAATTTGCAGAGGATTTTAGGCAGCACGAATCATTTCATCTGCTCTTCCACTCACCTTCCTTCAGACTTGCACTCTAGGAAAAAAAAAAAGCTACATAGGCACCATCCAGAAAGTCATTTTAGTGTAATGCTTATCAATTTTCTCAGCAGGGCTCTGACAGAAAATTGGGTTGAACAATAGCTTTAGGAAGCAGTTTTAAAAACAACCCTTCCCATAAATGATATGGTTCCAGTGGAAGAAAAAAAACTTGACTAAGCTGCAATGTGTATCTCTCAATGACCATTAAATAAAGTGTGGGGTGTTTTCTGTTTTGTTTTTTGTTTTTCATTCCCCCCCACCCCCCTCCTGGGAAAGTATTCTCTAATCTGTTCCAGGTTTAAAGTTAGCTCTTATTCAATAAAATAAACATTTAGAAATAAATTTTAATTTGCAATGTACATAACCAAGTCACGGAAGAGATAAAGGTTAAAGACTACCCTCAGACCACCTATTATGACTCTTAAAAACACTGAATCTAGGCATTGTAGTTGCTTCTCTCAGTTAACTCTACAGAAAGTTTGGATGAACTGAGAAAACAGAACAGATTAGTCATCAGTGTCTTAACCTTAGAAAGTGGATGCTTAAGTCAGCCTGCCATGCCCTAGCAAGTAGTTTGAATATGATCTTAAATTACTATTGTCATTTTATGTTGCAGGTGTAGATCATGTTAAGTGTACTTCATGGTTCAAGGTTAATTTTTCATGGCATTAGTTGTAAAATTCTATTCTACCTAAAGTAAATGAGTTTTGCCACTGAAGTAAATGGAGCTAGGAGGTCACCTCTGAGAGAGAGGTCCTTCATGAACTGGTATTAAAGGTGTTTAGATAAACATTTGGGAGGATTTGTTTATCAAAATATTACTCTAATACAGGGTTCTTGTTTTAGCCACCTAGAAAAAAAGGATGAGTGTTAATCTCCTTCTATTTCTGAGAATTTGTCTGTGTTAGAAAAAGAATAGAATGATGTACCATGCTCTTGAAACACATATTCAAATTTCTCTCTCCTCAGACTTTAAAAGTCCCTTCAATATCATCCTGTAATTGACAATAGAATAATTTGGAATAGTTTACAAAGCAATAAAGAAGCATAAAAGTACTAAAAAAATCAAATAAAATCACCAGGGATTTGTGCCAAGGCCCTTCGTTCCCAGCTAGCACTGAGGTCTTGATGCTGCTTTTCTTTTGCAAGATCATAGGAGATCGAAGATAAGAAAGATGAAGAGCTAAAGATAAAAAATAAAGACTACTTCCTTGTTATTCGATAACATCCCATCTCTCAGTTTGGACAACAGGATTCTGGTATCTGGAGTATCAGAGAGATGAACTCTTTTTCTCCATTTCCTTACTGGCAATATCTACATGGCCATCACCTCTCTAATTTAGTCTGTGTTCAGCACTTTCAGTTTCCAATTTTAAGTAGCTAACTTGGAAAAAAAATGTCTAGACCTTGTAGTTGTTGGTGTGTGTTGGGACAGAGAAAAGTACATCATACTTAGCTGGGACAGGGAGAAGTACATCTAGCTAACAGTAACAGAGGCAAGAAGTATTCCCTTCCCTCATTCCTACCTAAGAATTGTACAGAATTTTATAGCAGCTATGCCATGATTACTTTTACAAACTTTTGTCTTACATACATAGTCAGCCTTTGTTTCTAGCTAATGCTGAAATCTTATAAAGTCCTGAAAACCAAAGTACATATTATCCTTGCAGCTACCATTGAGCTTTTTACCCGTTTGAAAATGGTTCAAGGACAAAGTTTTTCATTCTATCTCAATCTAATTTTCCAAGAGCCTATGATATAATAGCAGAATTTTGTACGGAAAGATTATTCCATACAAAGATTAATTCATGGAATATTCATTCTTAGTTACAATCTTTTTTGTACTAGGTCATCATCATAAAGATCAGGACTTATTTATTTATTTATTTATTTATTTATTTTAAGAAAGTTTCCTAAAAAGCAAAGATTTCAAACTGGCAAATTGTCCTCCCAACCTGTACTCCTAATTGCCAGTCTGGCAATTTATTTTATTTTATTTTATTTTTTTTACATGAAGCCTCTCTCCTGCTCTCTTCCTCTGGTTTATATACAACCTTGGACATATGGAGTAAAAGTCCTTTCATAGCACCACTTGAAATAGTAAATTGGGCAGTTCTGGATGCCAAGGCGTTTATTGTTGTTTATATTTGCTTCACAAAGAGTAGTTATGCTTTGTCCTAGTTGGCCTCTTTTGTTTCCAAAAGAAAACCTTAAAGTTGTCTGATCTATGATAACATCAAAGAAAATATGGATTGACAGCCATGTGTACAATTTGAATGAGTTCAGGTGGCTTCACAGGGTGGTGCCTAAAAAATTTCTTTTCTGGCATCTGTTTTTTAATGCATTCAATGTACTGATAATTCTTTGTTTGACAATATTTTAAAATGTTCAAATGAGTATTCCAAAGCTGTCTTTCAAAATAAGACAATAGTCAATTTTTGAGAGCCAAGCTTTATAATTTATATTAACATGAGTGGTGGCTGGTAGTTAAAACGTTCCCACTCCTAAAGGAAAAAAACAATCTTGACAATCTATTTAAAATAAAGTACTCATAAATTTTTAGTGTTACTATGTTTAACATTAGAAAAAAAGGGTTATTATGAGTAAAACTACATTTTTAGCATTCAAAATTAGATCCCCAGGGGCTCTTTTTAAATCATGGGAGTAGGTAAAAACTACATTAAAATATCTATGATATGTTGAAACCTATTTAAAAATTGTGATATCTATAAATGAAATTTTATGACTTGATATGATATAATAAGTCTAAGGGCTAAAGATCTGAGAGTATTTTATAATATCCTTTAATGATCCAGTCCGTAGTTGTTCATGAAATGTTTTACAGTTATAGCTGCTTCAAGATCATATTTTAAGTAAAAACGGATACCTCTATTCTTAAAAAAGCAAGATCATTAAATATAAATCCTATTAAAGTAGAAGGGCAGTTGGTTTCTGGATCAGTTATTCTGGCTCTTTCTATAGCACAAGTGAAGGAGCTCAAGTTGCATGATACAGGGAGCACTGAATTTCGCTGGGTAGGACTAGTCTTTAGGCATGTTCAGAAAGAAAATATCTTGAGAGATTTTTGCAAAAATGGGTTGTACCTCTATAGGTAAAGTGAATTTGTATGCTGAATCTCACAGATTTGGTTTACGTGGGTAAGCCCAGGGTGCTCTTTGGATTCTGGATTGAGTGTAATGCTTAACCATGCTGTTATCTCGGGAGACAGACACATGCACTCTGCTGAGTGTTGCTATAATGGTTTAAAAGTTATCCCTCCAGTCTCTCTCTCTGCCTTCCAATTTTACACCTCAACAGCAGACAGGAGTGCTGCACAGCATAGAAAAGTCCAGTGTTTTAGCATAAATCCAACTTCCTCCACATAAAATATGGCATTGTACATCTCCCCTAGTAAAGGTGCATAAACTCCTTTGTTCTTTGATTATAGATGGCTTCTTTTTCCAGACACTGAAGAAATTATGCAGTTTTGTCACTTAAATTCTTCAGCCTTTGAGCAGAAATTTAACCTCTCAGACTTATCCAAACACTTCGGCATCACACCAGGTAACTACCAAGAACCTATCATAATAGTAAATTGGTTAAAAACATAAATCTGTATATTGTGTTCCAAATACCCCTAAAATTCTTCTGTGTTTATTTAAGTTGGAGTCAAGCTAATGCCACTCTGTACTGCATGTGTCTTAGAGCATCCCACAGCTAATCCCTAGATTAAGGTAATTGCAGAATGTTACCGTTACTTAGACTTTATGCAGGTCCTCTACAGATGGAAGATTTTCCATTTAATTAACATTTCAATAACCAGAGAAAATCTGCTATTTTGAGCTCTTCATGTTGTTTGCCACATATGCACCAAGATATATTTCTCCATACTATTTTGGAGTTTGAAATAGGTATTTCTGATTAGTATAATCGAAACAGTGTGCTGTATAGATCTTTTAAAAAGACTAGCACTATGCTCATGGTTTGACAAGGACCGCTTGTGCTGAAACAAGAAAAAGATACTGTGTGTCTATGTACTACTCATAACTCCTTTAAGATGATGTACCTACCAAGTCTATGTATTGTTGTGCTGGCCTGCTGGTAGATAATGTTTGAACATGCAGCTGTGAGAGGAACTATGGTACTTGTCTATATTCTTGTCTGTACTGTGTCTTATAATACTGTGTTGCACTGTCCATGTGTGTGTATTAACTATAACACTATTCTTTACCCACTCGACTAGTAAAACCAAAAAAATTAACATTTGTACAGAAAGCAAGCCTGTTTCCCTGTAATGCCACTGTGCCTATTTTTTTTAACATATCGAAGTTCTTGTGAAACTGAACCTGATCACAGTTGAGTGTCTGACAGAGTGAAAAATAAAGCCAAGTCCATTAGGGACATTCATCTGACACTTATTTTTATTATAAATTTCTTGGTATGACAACCTCACTGAGAAGCAATGTCCTGTTTTGGAGATATCCTGGGCAGAGCATTAATGTTAATGCAGTGAATTTCACAGCTGCTGATAATGAAGCAGTGGGCACAACCTGTGCTGTGCTTCTATTTAAATTGCAAAACATTATATTCACCTTTTCTCAAGGAAATCAGGTGACAACCTTGATCTTTAATGAGATGCTCAGAGAAAGCATTCATAAATATGCAATTTCTGTTTGAAGATATCAGCAACTGGAGACAGAGCCTAGGTCACCACTTTGAAGCTGATCCAGCCAGGTAGCCATCGGAAGTCGTTCTCTCCAGTGGCTGGTTGGTGTCCTCTGCGCAGTTAGTTATTGATCTCAGCCCTACTGGACACCTGCTGTATTCAGAAAGCTGATCCTACACTTAGAATTGACTGATAATTTCAGAAGAGACAAATGAAAATAAACTATGTTCTCTTTTTCTCTTAATGTGCTTTTAGGATGGGGGATGGGATAGTATTTTTTAAAAGATAGGGATGCATTTGTGGGGAATCATGACTGAAATTAAATCATCAGGAATGTAACCCTTATCTACATCCCTATTTATATCCAGCATGTGTTTATTATTTTTATAGTCTGTTAAAAGGAAAATGGAAAAAAATAATAGAAAATCTGAGGAAATTAAAGAGTTCAGTCCAAAGGGAGGAAAGAGAGAAAGAGAAAAAGGAGGGGAATGAGAAGGAAAACTTTCCATTCACAGAAGACTTTCAATATCTTTCTTTCACCTTCTCTTACATCATTAATTTTATATAAGCTTTTCTTATAAGCTCATGAAATCGGTGACCTCATTTTCAATAAGATCTCAGCTTGCTAGATAATGTGTCTTGTCTCGCATAAGTCAGGATTGTCTTGCAGTCCTCCAAGTGCATTTTCACTTTCACTGAGTCTCGTTCTCAGTACAACATATCACTTATTAAATTTCACATCTTAATGTATGATTACCAAGTACAAAATACTCTTCAATTTTTCTTTGACACTTCAGGTGAAACAGAATACTGACACTAGAACTATGAAAATATAGAATCATAGGTTTCCGGCAATTTTCATAATATAAAAAATAAATGAGTTCTGATTTTCTGTATGAGCTAAATACCAATTTAAGGACAGCACTTTACTTCTGTTCTACAGAAGACCACTATGAGAGCATATAAGTGCTTTGTATGCATAAATAAAATTAAAGCGTTTGTTTGCATGAAGAGCCTATTTGGTTTATCAGACAATATCTTCAATAAATGTATTTGCATAAAAATTGCATAACATGTATGTATCTTAGCCATGGGTATTTTGCTGTTGACTGCAGAAGGAGCTAGCTTTATAGCTCTGTGTCAGATTCGTATCCTGTTCCCTTGCGGGCTGCATCCAAGCTCTGTTTGGTCCTGCTTAATCTGGGCAGGGGGAGGGATGACTGGCTCCCTCAGGTAAAAGCTAGCATTGCCTCTGAAGGAGAAGCCATCCTTTTCCCTGAATATATAAGGTAATATAAAAGTCACAGTCCCCTTCTCTCCAACCATATTTAGAAAGGTATTTTAATTGCATGTTCTAATTAATAGCTCTAGAATTCAGTTCTGTTAATTATGGACAATAAATCAGTTAAAACACAAGATTCAAATAATTGTTTTTCCTGGCCTGAAGATTAATCCAGCTAGAAGAAGAAACCCTGGGGGTGGGATTCCACCAAGAAAGCCTAGCCAGCTTTATCCTTGTCTTCTGCTCTATCAGTCTTGTTGTGGCTTGGGAAAGGGCATGATCAAAGCTTGTTAATCTCTTGTGATTATCAGCCAAAAGAGATATCTCCAAGGGATGGTACAAGTCCAAGAAAGTTGTGGATGCTGCGATTTTCCTAGGTTGAGGGAAAAGGAAAAGTTCTTCTAAGCTAAGTTACAATTAGGAATTTGGCAAATAAAACTTAATCTTTCTAAGAGTTTTTTTTTTTTTTCCACTGAATAATGGAATGGAATTTGGTTATTTTTTGTTGTCCTACTTGTTATACAGATGCTGTGCCTTTTGCAATAACATCATTAGTATGAGGAATATCTCATTTATAGAAAAAAACAGAATATGAAAACCCAGTGTAGATTCTTTCTATAGCGTTCCCAGCAGAGAAACATTTCTAAACATGGACACTCAGACCTACACTTAAAGCTACTAAGCTTTAGTCTGTTTTATGCTTATATTATTTAAATTATAACACAGCTTTAGTATGTTGATTCCAACACATGGCAACAGATATTTCTGGACTTTGGTATAAATAATTTTGCAATAAGAGGATATCAATATTCTGTCATCTGAAAATGATGTTCATTGACTTTGGGAAGTTTTAGTTTTCAAATAGTCATTTAGGTAGTTTCCTGCTTAAAAAAATCCTTATGTTACTCTACGCTCTAAGCAGCCTCCTTAGATTTTTCTTAGGAACAACACAGAACTGTTAGGTAATTTGTACTGAACGTATTAACAACTAGGCCCACAGCTAGCAACATTAGGAGGGAAAACTGCTGGGGAAAAACTTCTTGTTTTAGAAGTTGTTTTCATTTCTCTGTACATGAACTGCATAAAAAATACGATCTTCATACTAAACTGGACAGTAGTGTTTTTCCAGTTGTGCTCTTAAACAAAACATATGTGTAAAAAGAAGAGATAACAAGATGCTGTCTGTTCTGGTGGCCAAGGCAGCACGGAATAGCAGAGAGATGGAGTGGTGTCCCAGCACCTTTTTCTACACCCACTAATTTATTATCTCTTTTTTCCTCTACTTTCCATGGGTATTTGAAAGGGAACAGCCCCTCTGCTCAAGGGAATATTGAAACTTTAATCATCTCCCATTCCTCTCTGGCAGGATAGCTATGTATCCCTCTTTTTTTAGTGTACCCATACACTAAAGGCTAAGGCAAATATGCCATCAGATTAGACAGGTGATCCAGACAGATTGGACTAGTGGCCAAGAAAAGCCCAGGGGCTGGGTTATGAAGGTGGGAAAATGCTGGAAAAGCCTGGCAATGAGCCAGGTTGCTCCAAGAGAATTTTCTGCTGACTCCGTTACCAGACACATGCTACCACTAGCCTGGATCTTAAAGTCTATTGGTGTCATAGTATATGACACACAGCCTACCTGAACCACCAACTGCATTAGCATTTCATCATCAGAGACTATTTTAGTGCTAAACATAATCCAGAAATCCTTTCA
Organism: Dromaius novaehollandiae; assembly: GCF_036370855.1. Taxonomy (NCBI): domain Eukaryota; kingdom Metazoa; phylum Chordata; class Aves; order Casuariiformes; family Dromaiidae; genus Dromaius; species Dromaius novaehollandiae. The sequence continues at coordinate 42,667,722 of NC_088098.1, forward strand.
AAACTTCCAAGTTTAGAGATCTGACCTTCTTAGAATACATACATAGCATAAAAATACATGACCCAGTCACATGCCTTTATTCTTTCCTTCAAGAAATATCAATAATTTATGCACATGGTAGGACATTACTTACACAAGTATACAGTGCTTGAAAGCAAGCAGAAATTCAGAAGATTTTACCACTTCTGGAAAGCACTTCACCTCTTTCAGATAAGCAGTTACCTATGTATTTCTTAATTGATTGAGGCTCTTTTTATACAGATTGTGAATACCTCCTGATTAATACCAATTGTACTGCTGTCTTCTTTTCATTGCACTCATGTTGCTGTGTTTGACACCTTATGTATTTTGAACAAAAGTGGATACAACCCTTTGACAAATAATAATAAAAAGCAGGTAGGCTTAAGCTGACTAGCTAAACTAAATTTTCAACAAATAAGGTTTGTTATTGTTACAAAGACTGATGGAAACTTAGAAGCTAGTGATGTGGCTTTTTTCAAAAATACAGCAATTAACATCAGAGGATTTTGGAAAGAATAATATTTCTTCACTATCAGATTTCTTTTTATTCAAGCAGCTCTTGACTCACATAACAAGTTTTGTGAGAAGACTGTATGAGAATAGCAATCAAGTTCAACTTGATAAAAATGCATTTAAACAGATGGAGCAACCATGGAAACTACTAATAGTTTTCTGAGCTGCAGAAACAAGAATCTCTTCATCTGAGGAAGTGAAGAGTTTTACAGGTTCTCAGATTTTCTTTCATCTGTACAGTTACAAACATTTTAAATTTAAATTTAAATTTTAAATTCTGCTAGATTTTGCTACTACTTGCAATAGGGGACAGTCTCAATCTATGATATTATTATATTTGAAGAATTAGATTCTGTACAGAAGGCCTGAATCGCACATATACTACTGTCACTATACAATTCCCTGGCTGTATCCATTGACATGATCATGGGAGTAGAATGTGTGTTACATAAATTACAACATGGTTCTGGAAACTTAAGAGGCTTTTTCTTCTTAATTACAATTACTTAAAAATTTTTCTTTACTCCAGTCTCAGTTTACTGGTTTGAAATTGTTGACAGAAGTTGAACCAGACTGTAAAATGGACATTAAATTTGGGTAGAAACTGTCAATCAGTTCTTTTGAGATTATTCATCTGACAGCAACGTATGTAGATGATCTGTACCAGACATTGTTCTGTAGTATATATATAAAACTATTTTTGGATTATATTAATATTTTATCAAATATCAATACACTGCATATATATATATATATATATATATGAAAATAAATAATCATATAAATAATCTTGGGCACTTTCTTTTCTTGGACCCTCAAACGCAACAGTTCAATAATTGCATTAACTAATAATCTATTATTTGCTGCTCTCTATGTTCTTGATTTCCTTTGCCTCTTTTTAGAACTGCTTTCTTTTTTTTTTTTTTTTTAACTTTGGAATTTTTAAAGTACTCTTTGGATTGAGAGAAGAATTTATGTAAGATTTATTAGTTAATAAATCTAATTTGAAGCTGTGTTGACACTCGTGTTGTTTTTTTCTTCTTTTTCTCAGCTGTTATCTTTTGTTCTATCCCTTGAATGTCAACTGTAACACAATATATGAACTTATATTTCAATGGACAAGTACTTTACAAAGTGATAATCTAATTATAAGTTTAAAAAATAGTCCATTACTCAAACATTCATCTGAATGAATGTTCATCATTCTCATGAATGTGAATTCTCATCAACTCTCATTGACTTTTGCGCTCTTTTCCATTTCACTAGTTCTCATGGTGACAATGGCCTAACACAGTTATCAAAGTTTGTTTTTACAGAAATTTGCACTGAACTACATTAATACAACATTGAAAATGTAAAATAATGTAATACTTTGGAAGAACACTGTTTTGAATACATCATATCTTTCAGATCTTCTGCATCAGAATCTTGCGTGGAATGATATTGGGTACACCCATAAAAGTGTATGTAGTTGATATGTGAAAAACCAGCACATTTGCTACCCTATGCATTTCTTTTTGAAATTAATACAATAGAGATTTGCCTGGTGACAACCTCCAGTTTCCTACATATGGGTGATCCTCTCCTAACGTCAATGCATGAGGAAAATATGCAGAAAGTCTTCATATTTACATATTTGTCACTGCAACCTTCTGTTCCACACCATAACAATAAGAAAGCTTATTGACAAAGGCAAATCTTATATGTTCATTATTCCCATAACGTCAGTCAGTGCACTCACTGAAAAGTTTGTGACTGTGGCAGGTTTGATTGATAAAATGGGTATCAAATCAGCAGGAATGAATTTAGGCTACAAAGTAGAAGAAAGTTTCAAATAGTAAAATAGTAGGAGTGGGATTCTTGGATAGTCTTGAAAATGGGAAACTGGAAAAATAGTATTAGAATGGATCTGGCTAAAACCAGGCTAAATCTGACAGTTAGAGACCAGGCTCAGGATTGTACTTGTACCGTTTAACATTAGGAACTTAAGTAGGCATTGATGATCTGACTGAACTTCATGTAAATCTACAGTTTAACACTAGCCTTGCTGATTAGACTAGAATGGTCTAACTCTTCTTTACTTAATTTAAATGTATAAAGTTAGTCAGACTGGCCGAAGTGATTCATGATGTTCTTCTCAGTCTTCTATTTAAAAATGCAGTCAAAGTGCCCAGTAAGCATTTGAAGCAGTGCTTATCTGATAGTTGATCGAGTGCATTAAAAGAACATGAAAAATTATAGAAATCATAGAAGATACTATATTGTATTTGGCAATACCAGGTGCAGCCTGTGGCACTGATCTTTAAATATGTAAGAGGTATAGGGTAGTGTTGTGTGTGTACAGTTGCCTTTGTAAAGCTCCAGAAATCTAACATATGAGCTTCAGTGTGATAAAATTTGAATAAAGAACTTGTTCTATAAATACAATAGAAATTTGAAATTTTATGGAACCACCCTGAAATCTTGCAATATACTGCTATTCCGAACAACTCTTGTCTAGTCTACCATATGACAGGGCATGAAGGCTTTTGAGATCTCCACCTAATGGAAGCTTCTTTATGCAAAGTACATAAAATAGCATCAGATGCTCAGTCCTGCAGTCCTGACATGGTTTCACTAAGACCAAAAGGAATGTGGAGCTGAAAAATCAATCTTAATACAAGAAAGAACTGCAAGTACATACCAGTGTGGCATAGGTTTCTAAATTCTATATGAGCTGATACTAGAAAATGCAAAACCTCCTTAGGATGGTTGGAAACTCAATACATTTAACTGCTTTACAGTTCTTAAGTCTGTATCTCTAGACGCTAACATACAGAAGGGGGAGCTCATTTCTCTGCATCTTCTTCACCACATAATGGCAATTTTGTCATTCGGAGGGAAATGATTGTTTATGTAGGACTGTTTAATACCTTTTGTGCTTTTCTTTGTGCAACTCCCTTCCTCATTTTGTCCTGGCAGTTTGATATTCTCCCCCACTTCTCCTTAGTCAAAAGGAGTAGCTCAAGGATTATTACAAAAATGACACCTAAATGCGAAGGAAGGGAAAAGAAAGCAAATCGTTTCTCTCTTCATCCGGAAAAGAAGCCAAGACAGGGGAGGGGGCTCTTGCCTCAGATTCCTCTTGTGAGGTGTCTTCCAATGGCTCAAGCAGACCCTGTGCAAGCAGCCAAAACTGGGTCACTGCCATGAGGCAGTGGAGAGGTAACCTTAGCAACTTCACTGTTTGTTATTACATCTTTGGAGATTAAAACTGACTCTCTCACCCCGAGGGTTATAGGGGTTAGGGAGTAAGGTGAAAATAGATCAGAAACTTGGCATCTTGGGAAAAACTCCACACAAAAGGGGAAACAATTCGTACCGGGCTATTTCAATAGTTTTTATCAAGCTTTCTTCTTCTCCTTCTTCTTAACTGTGATACTGTAAAGAATGTTATTAAAATGGGTATATGGATTAAAACTAGAGAAAGAAGACTGACAAAAAGATTGATGGAATATTCCAGAGGAATATATTTTCTAAATTACCTTAAGAAGGAGCTTGTAATATAAACATGAGCATTTGGATAAACCTTACCACCATTTTCTGGGTTAAGCTCAAATTACACTGCCTCCTAGAAAAAAAGTAGGCCAAAACATAAATTTTGGAAGAACATTAAATAAACTGAATATAGCCTGCAAGTTCTGGGCCATACCTTTGATTCACCTACTAATCCCTGGGTTTGATTGCATTATTCATTATTATTTTGTTCAGACACAAAGGTAAAAATGTCCCTCCTTTGCATGGTTCAGAAGCATGTGCACAGTTAAATCAGTGTGGAATTCTTTTGCTTTTTTTTTTTTTTTTTTAAGCAGATTTTTGTATTTGGTTATTTAACATATGTAAAAATAGGCCCAAATTACTGAATGACATCGAAGAATGCATGGAGACAGATGTGGGAATGTGGAAGGGGGGAAACTGGAGATTTGTTGGAATAAAAAATGTCACTGTTGCCAGGGGAACACAATTTTCATTTTGTCATCTGATGGCAGTTATCTGTCAGGAGAAATTATTAGACCATATTAGTGATATAATATTTATCTTTCTTTGATTAATTCTGTAACTCTTTGTAGGTAATTATTATATTTTCCGAGCCGCATGATGAACATAAAATATATAGCCTAGATATAATTCTAGAAAATCTCAAGTTGCATTTTCTTAGAAATTACATAATGCATAGAGCATAAATATATATATCTCTCTCTACATATATGAACCAAAACACTTGCATGGTCCACACTGAAATTTAAAATACATTTTTTTATATAGCTCCATTATTAAATCTGATAAGGCCAAAACTTGATGATATACATTCTCCTTACCAGAAAGGAATTCCAGGATTTTTACATTTTTTGAGTTGTTCAGTCTTTCTTAATATGACAGACTCTTTTTTTTCTCTCTAAATTACTTTGACCTTTAAGACCGTGAATACCCACCATATATATAGGACAACTCTGAATTTAACTAGTCTCTGCAAAGTAAGGGCAAGACCTTACTGACCAACAGTTCTGAATGTGAAGACAAGTTATGTAAGAGTAGGCAAAGATACTAGCAAATGTGTCACTTCCATGGCATTTCCAGCATTATACATTTGGGGGGTTGTTTGCTTTTTTTTTGGAAAGCTCAAAAGAGTTAGCTGAAAATAATATTTTCCTACTGAGAAATAAAGTACCACTAAGATGTTCGTTATTATATCTAAGACCTTGGTATGTACAGATTTCCCAGTGTAGTTTGGAAAGCTGTCTAGAGCGTTATAAGTAGTATCTATTATCTAACACCTAATTTGGAGATCTGGAAAATCTACCAGGTAATCACTGAAAACAGCTTGTATTTCAAATTATTTCATCTAAACTTTTGAGATTTGATGTATTTCTGAAATAAGATAGGATTACAATAGTAACTCTGCAGTAGGTACAGAAAGATTGTGTACTGGATGCTTGGCTTTCATGCTATATACCAAGGCTCTCTTGAAGAGACCCGTGTCATCTGTCCTGGATACATTTTTGAAAGAACAATCTCACTTAATAATATGATAATAGAAGGACTGGGCTGCTGCTGCTGCTGAAGTTGTTAATATCTCTGGGAAATGTATTACTGGAAACTGGACATCTTTAACTTGCTTTGTAATACTAAATATACATGGATTCCTGTACCTTTTAGAAGCATTATCAAAACTGAATCACAGCAATGGCCAACAGGAAATGTATGTCTGAAATCCCATCAGTCAAGTGCCTCTCTCTACTCCAGATTCAAAGCTGTGTCCTCACCTGAGACCAGGCACTTATCGTCCTTCTCTCAGAAAATGGGGTTGGCTCAGAGGGTGCTTTTAAGACAGACAGTGGTCAGACTTTTGCCCACTTTTTGTATTAGTTTGACATTACAGAGTCACTGAAAGGTTGAGGTTAGAAGGCAGGTTGTCTAGTCCCCTCTCCCTGCTCAAGCAGGGCCAGCTAGAGAAGGTTGCCCAGAACCACGTCCTGTCAGGTTTTGAATACTTCCAAGAACAGAGACTACATGACCTCTCCAGGCAGCATGTTCCAATGTTTGGGCACTATAAAAAAAGTTTTTTTCTTACATTTCAACAGAATTTCCTGTGTTTCAATTTGTACCCTTTTCCCCTTTTCCTGTCACTGGGCACCACTCAGCCTACTTAAGCCTTCTCTTCCCCAAGTTGAACTTACCAGGTAGGAGACCCTGAAATAAATTTTACCACCAGGAAACTAGAAAATTTTGGGTGTGCAGGAAGCAAGGGAAAACGAGCGAAGAATGGCCGACAAACTTATTCAGGAGGTCAAGAGCAATGTTATGGTTAGAGCAGCAAGCAAGGAATGAATTTACGGGTCTCAGTCTTCATTGTCAGGAGTCTGGTTGCTGTTGTTGTTAACTAAACAAATGAAAGTTCTGTGAACAATTACACAGATTCAGGACCAGATTGGACTTGATCCTTTTCGATGTCTGACCTTCAAACCACATCTCATTCTTTTTTCTTACAATTTTAAGTGATTTAGCATGAATATTCTTGTGGTCATGAGAAAATGTCTTTCTAGTAATAATCTCCCAACCAAATTATTCATGGCTGCTTTAGAGAAAAAGATACAAACATCAAACAAGAATTGTGCTTCAGCAGGGGCAGGAGGGAAATGCCTTGTGTGAGTGTAGAAAAGAATTCTTTTTTTCTTTGAGGAAGAAAGTCATATTGAAAAACAGAAGTCAAATAGCAGGTATAAGTGACAAAAACTATAGCTGATATTTCCAAAATGTGTGTGATATCATGGGATCAAAAGTCTAAGCTTCTTAATCGATACAGGTGCTCCACATCCAACATTTAAGCAATGAAATTCATGTGTTGGTTTTGTCTGGGCTAATCCTTTCCACATCTGTTTCTTGGACTGTGTTTCGAACTTGGATTTTTAGTAATTATCATCTGCATGAAAATTTCTTAAAAGTGTTTCATATTACTAAAACAATTTTTTTTCTGAACTTAACAACAAAATGGTGTACATTTACACAGTTTTATTTTTGGCATGTTGCTGACTATTCTTCAGTTTCAGCAAAATGTCAATATCTGGATATTTCCTCAATTTTGAGTATTTTTTCATTGACATTCTTGAATGCATGTATTCATTTCTGTTCCTCTATGCCATTAAAAGTCCTAACTTCTCCACGTGTAGGTATGACTGAACATGCAGAATTAGGTGGTCATATTAATTTTATGTTATACTATATCCTCAGATGATGTGAACTGGCATGGCTTAATGGAGTCTGATGGAGTGATGACACCTGAAGATACAACGCATTTATTTTCACTGAAAGTTGGTCTACTCATCTGTCGTTCTTCTCCAGGGAGTGATATTGACCTTTGAATACTGTTTATTATTTACATAATGATTTCCAAAGCCACTGTTTTCAGACAATCCAATGGAGTGATTTTCCTCAGCCCATCATGTATATTCAAAATTTATTCTCTTTTCTCATTATAAATCTCTTTTTCCTGAAAGAGCGGAGAAAGACACTTTTGTTGTAAATATTTGCAAATAATTTTCCACTCTAATTGAAATTTCTAATTTTCAGTGGTCAGATTTTAGCAAATGACTTACTTTTCTTGTCAGATGTGTAAAGAAATAAATCTGTTACCTGTAGTACCATATCAAAGGTATTAAATAAGAAAACAAACAAATAAACCTTTTTAAACCATTATGTAAACACAAACAAACACCAAGACTACATCTTAGATACACATATGGACTATGATATTATAGGGTATCAGACTTCTTTTCCTTATTGGAATGTAGCCTGTAAAGTTTTAACCCTCAACGAAGTTTTTTTTTCCACAGTTGCATGAAAACAATAGAATACAGATTTTTTTTTGCAAGAAATTTTTTATACCATCACCAGTGAGCTGTGTTTTAAACACGACAGCATTTGAACAATAACTCATCTGTTCCTTTACTTCTACTCTCTCCACCAGCTACGAAGAAACTAATAGTCATGACTGACATTAATGCAGTCTACCTAAGGAATCACAGAAAGTAGCTATTAAAGGAAAATCAATTAATTAAGCAAAAAAAGTACTGACTAAATTCTAGCTAAATGATCAAGCCATTGATTTACAACACATTTACAGAACAAGCATTATCATTTTTTTTAAACTATAATCAGACTTCCAGTGATTAAAGAACAGAGCAAAGATGACAGATGCTTTCTGTGTTTGTCAATCAATTTGTCTTGATTCATAATAGCTAACAGCCAGATTAAATAAAATTCTGGATCTCACACTGTGGAAACTGGCACAAGACTGAACAAACTCACTCTACGTCCAAGCTCCATCAACTTTTTGGACTTATCATGAGCTTCCACAATGCAGAAACCAGATGGAGGTTTTGTTGAAACTGGCCTGAAGATATTATCTTTATTAGATTTGTTGCAGTCATACTGTTATCATTTCATAAATTCTGAAGCTAACAATAGCAGCCTGATTTTTCTGCAGTGTCCTTTTATACAGAAATCCTCAAACTCCTGAGCGACAATTTATCCCCATTGACATTCAGACCCAGGGCTGAACTCTCTTGGAACTTTTTAAATAGGCTTTCTGCTTTATTTTTTTTTCCTTAAATCATTAGAAAAACATCAAGTTTATAAAATATAAATATAAATATAAAACATCAATTTTACATTAACTAAGTATCCAATGTCTTGCTTATTGGTTGTACAGTACCAGACTCTATACAATCATTTTCTCTTCAGTAAATTGCTAACATTCCATTCTTTCTAAAATGTGAATCAATGCAGGAATCTAGTTTTCAAGCCACTGTTCGATAAAATATGCATGTGAATTACATCATAGTGAGGCTAAAAATGATTTGAGTATCAAAAAGAGAATTCAGAAGACAAAGCAGAATGAATATCTTAGACTACATGACTTTAAGAAAGAAAAAATACAGGTCACAATTAAATACAAATGAGTTCTGTGACAAATGAGTCACAAATGTGCCAGGAAATTTTCTGTGAGCAGCAGTGCTGGAAATTTATGGCTGGAATTACATAGCTGCAGAAGAAAGATACTTCTGGTTTCATTTCCTAAAATATGTCCCTGAAAGGGCAGGAGCAACATTTGATTATGTTAGTATAGTAACATTTTAAAAACCTACATGCTTAGGCAATAACATTTGTGAATAATAAAAATTAGCATGCATTCAGTTATTATTAAGAGAGAGATGGAGGGAAAAAGATTGTAAATCCATTTCTAATTCACATTCACAACCTCAAGGGCCGTTATGCCCCAGCCAAAACACCTTATGCAATACTTGCCAGTTAGAGTGTGTCCTCTAGGAAAGATGCTACTCGTCACTGCCCAATGAATGTCTCTAATGAATGCAGTAACATTTTTTGCAAACGAAGAAGTCCCATCTAGGATAAACAGGGAGTGAGAGTAACAGTTCTGTTTGTATTCTTCTAAGCCACTGATTACTGTGGGTTGTGGGGTACAGTTTCAGATTAAAACCTCTAAAAATATTCATACATATTTGAGCATCTTTATGTGAACTAGAGATATGAGCTTCTAATATATTCAATAGTTACATATTCTAATATAGTCAAGGCAGCTGATAGAGCCTGCAGAGTGACTCCATTGACATAAGAAACGTCCTACATGGTCACACCAATGACCCATCTAGCTCAGTGCTCTGTCTCCCACGTTGGCATTAGCACAAGCAAATAAGGGAGTTTGGCATGTTCTGGAACACAGGAGCCTGGATACTTTCTGCATGGAGTCCATTCCTCTCTTATTCCCCTGTCATCCACTAGTTTTGTATTAGGGATATTAGAGGGCACATTCCTGTCTAGTCTTTTGGTATCTGTTTATGCAGATGTTGTCCATGAATTTGTTCAGTGGAAGTCAGTAAGGGTAAAAACCAGGCTGATAGAAAGAGTCCAAGTCAGCTGTGCACACACAGGCTCTAGTGCCAGTTGAGATGCCCTAGGGTAGCCAACAAGAAATTCTTAATCTGTCACTGCTCTGTAAAAAGACGCTTACATTCGATATATTGAATTACATTAATAACCATAACAATTAACCTGTAATAGACTGCATTGAACAGTAAGCATGAGAATTTCATATAGGAGTTACATGGCTTCTATTTTAAAACCCCAAATTCTTAACTTCTTAAATAAATACTTAAATAAATACATATAAATCTATTCAAATGTTTTAAGTTCTCAGTAAATATCCTTCAGTCAAGAACTGTTGTAAATTCCAAAATCTCTTAATATGTTGGCAGATAATGGAGACAGTATACCCAGTTAACAAAATCTACTTTATTTTCTCTTGCATACATCTAAAGGGCTTAAAACATGATGATTTTGATTGGGTGAATTTTGTATAAACTTCATACAAGTTTACATTCTGTAAATAATGTAGGGCAGTTTGACAAAAAAAATCAAGCCCAGTTACTTCTGCAAACAGAAGACCATTAACCTGAACTTACTCTTGCTCAGAAGAAATTATTTGCAAAAAATGTATATGAATTTCAACAGAAGTAATCCCCTGGATTAGGGAGTATTTAAAATATATCTTTTTGTAAATATGGCCTAAGCTTTTCCCAATTTGCTTGTTTGATTCTCAGGTGTTCTAAAAGTTACTCCTATGTATTCCTAGCTGAAAAGATAATTGTAACTAGATTAACAAAATACACAAAATGAGATTTGCCCTTTCCCCAGTGTACTAAATATTAATCTTTCCTTGTTAATAGAAAGACTCTTGGAGATAATGGTTCAGTATTTATTTTTTTCTTTTTTTTTAAACTAGGATACCTTGAAATTCAGTATTGGAAAAGAGGATGCCATAGAGATGTACTTTTCTCGTGTATTTTGACCTTTATTTTGCATTCTCCTTAATGGCAATTTAATTATTTTGAATGAATTCTGGAAAATGTGAATAATGGAAAGGAGGAGTTGAAGAGTGACAAAAGAAGATAAAGTAGGGGAGAAAGAAAGCACAGAGAAGGATATATTAGACCAAAATGGCAGAAGATTATGGAAAGAGCAGAGGAATGAGGAGGAGACAGGCCATAAATGGATGACGAGAGAGTGGGACTTCATGTAGTAGAAGGGAGAGAGGAGGCACGGGCAGTGTATTTGGACTGCTGTTAACCATGACATGCACTCTTATATGCTTGTTGAAAGTGACCTTCCACATATTTTATTGCAATCAGAAAAATTAAGTAAATGGCGCCTTAAAGATCATGTGGTACTCAAATCGACATATAATTCCTTGCTGCAGAGACCATTTTGCCACGCTGCCCCACGCTGAAGCGATTGCTGCCTGATAGAGTTGTTCCTGCCTCAGCACAGCTCGGAAACTCCGTGAGCCAGACTGCTGTGTAAACAGCTTGAGTCTATGCTGCTAGTGAGCTGGACACTGGCTTAATATTTGAAGAGAGTATAAGGGGCCTCAGAAGATGTTTTTGCAGACCATTCTAGCATAATTTTTCTCTAACATCCCTTCTAGCTCTGAGATGCTTGCCTTCTGATCCGCTTTCAACAAAACTGGTGAGCACAAGGATATTAAGTGTATGGTTCAGTTACTCCCAACAGCAAGTATTCAAACAAGTTTATAGCCCATTGAAGCTATGTGATTAAAAATTGAGCTTCAAATATTAAGATTTCTAAGTGTTTTGCTGAACCTGGCATAGCTCCAACAAAAGAATAAAACCCCTGCTGTACAAGCAACATCTAATACAATGCCCAAGATGTATGTACTTTATTCATGTGTACAGGCATTTTAATTTTGGTTTATCATTTTAAAAGATCACGAGGATCTAGTAATACAATTTACAATAATACTCTGTCATTTTCTTATTTAATTAAACTGTTTCTACTATGAATATCCACTGTTCCTATTTGCACCTCTTTACATGCAATTTAGCGTCCATGATGGGATGAAGACTGAATCTGCCTGTATTTACAGAGCACCCAGCAGAAAATAATCTGGTCTGTGACCACTGAACTTGGAGTTCACTCTAGGTCAAATATTTAACACAGTAAAACAGTGGGAAATGAAGCAACCTTATACTGAAAGAGGGAAGTAATATGCACACTTTGTAATTTAGATGACAGTAATATTTTTGTGGAGAAAGAAATAAATATGAGAAAACATGTTTCAAACAAGCTAGAAGTAAATTATGATTTGAAAGACAGAAAAAGAAGGCAATCATTTAACTTTATGAGTAAGATACCTATAAAAAGTGACCCACCCCTAAAGTCTTAGTAATTTCTGCCTGTTTGTACATAATAATGTATTACTATTCCAGGAAAGAATAAAAAATAGCCCAAACTATCTGCATAAGTGGAAAACTGTTTTGAAAAGATCTTCATTTCAAAGACAGAGTTGCGCTTATGAAAGGCTTTTCTAAATATGAACCATCTGGTTACTGTGGCAATTTGAAGGTCATTTTTATTTTAGTATAGTAAGCCCAGAATTAACTGTTCTGGTCATTATTGATAATAGTAGATCCTGGACACAGTTTTGAAAATACACAACATTCCTAATGTAGTTATTACTCTTGCAACTAAAAGTATTATAATTCAGTGATGTTTACCAGTTCCAATGGCATGAACTGGCTATTTTATACAAACAAATATTTATCTATATACATGTATATCTGTACCCAAAACCACCAAGTCACATTTCATATGTCAAAAATGAAGATTTCTAGGTCTTCTCCAAGAAATATAAAGCAAACTGAAATGTGTAGAGAAGATTCAGAAATCTTGGTTTTTTTCTTTTTTTTTTTTCATACTGCCCATGGCACCAAGCCAAACCTCTCTGTTGTAGGGTCTAATGCTGCAAAGGGAAGTTTATGCACAAGAATTCCTATTAACTTCAAAGGGATGTAGCACAGTCACAAAAGAGCTGTTTGTTTTCCAGGACTGGCAACCTACATGTGACTGGTATCAGAAAGAATTACTGGAAATGATCCAGATTTACACCAGAGAAAATGTGTATAGATTTAAACTTCTGCTGGTATCTAAATCTCATCTCTGCACATTTTAACAAGTAGGATTTTAAAAGAATTCCAGCACAGTTCATCTTTTCTTAATAAAATTGATTCATGTAGTTGAAGCCCCAGCCAGGGCTGTTAGAGTAGCTAATTTGAAGATAAATCTCACTTTTAAGGAAAGATTTGACCCTTGGATGCACACATGCAACTTTCATTATGCTAATGGGAGCCACACTTGTGCATCCAAGGGCAAAATTTGTTCCTTAGCAAAATGATGTAAAATAAACAGATAATAAAGTGCATCAGTGCAGTAAGGGAGGCTAATGGCATAGGCGGGAATTCCACTGGGGCATGTCTTTAAATGCTGGAGAAGGAAACTTTTAAAATAACACATATAACTCACTGACTTATAAAAACTAAATCCTTTTATATGTTAAGTATTTTTTCCCTCATCAAAGGAGATGGGTTTGAAAATAAAAGCAAACCAAGAAAAAAAAATCAAACTGACTTTTTATAGAGCCTTTTTTTTCCCCCCATGTTGAAGAAGAAACAAAAAAGGAGAGAGGATAATTTATTTTTAGAGGCATGCCAAAAAATACAAAAACTTATGAAAATATTCACTATATTCACTGTAACATTATTAATACTATATTTACTTATACTACATATAATATTGCTTTCTGTTGGTAGCAGAGAACCCTGTCACACAGAGCTCTGGCATATGGGAAGCTCCATATAGAGAAATACACAGTTGGCTGCTTGCTGTGATCAGTGTGACCTGATATCAGGCAAAGTGAGCTCAACCCAATATATGACAGGCTGAAGTGTTTCCACCCATATAGTGCAAAATATAGACAAAGATACTGATTGTCTCAAAATGCCCTAAGAGGTGACTCTTTTTCTTCAAATCAGTTTTTGTTTTCAAATATAAGACATTAAAAGCCCAGAATTTTCCATATTCCTTCCACATGGTGCTTTATTTCAAACTCTGCAAAGTTGTTTTTACCAGACCCCTCCTGAATAGCCTCTAATAGATATAAATTTCTTCGGCTGGGCATCTGATAGTAAGTCAATCAAGTAACCTTTCTTCCTGGGCTTTTTGGCCCAGCTGGCTTTTCTCAATGGAAACCAAAAGAACCTGAATGAGAAAAGGCAACCACCAGACTGTGTGAAAAAAGGAGGGGATTAGAAAATAAACTACTATTTGTATTATATTCATTTCTTGGTTTTCAGCTAGTAGACTACCTTGTCAAAAAAATATTAGACAATTTATTTATTTACATTTTATGCTGTCTCCCAAGACGAAAACAAGAAAGAAGATTCATTTGAAAGGTAAAATTCCCATATCTACTGTGAGCATGCTTATTTTCTTGGGAAGAAATAAACTTTCCCTGGTTATATTATTTTGTAAAGGAATGCAGATCTGAAGTAATTCAGGGGAACAGCAGCTTCCCAAGGAAGACAAAAGTGAAAGGAAATATAGGCCAAAAGAAATGGACTATTTCCATTGGGAGGACTTATATTCTGAGCCTCCAGAAAGCAGCAGCATTTTTTTTTTTTTTTTTCTGGCCAATATAGCTAACTTTATACCTTCTTATGCCAGGAGCAACTGGGACAGAACATATTGTGCAATACAGGAAACAATCAGGACATAGGTCTTCTGAGGAGTCCTGACCATGGGTTTCTTCTGACCTAAGAGCCTATATACCCCAACCCAGCGTAACATTCATTAGTCATACCTCACAGCTGCTCACTTCTGACATGTGAAACACATCAAGATCGACCAACATCAGGAAGCAGATCACTAGGTTCTGCAGAAATGTTTCCAACAAACAACATAAGCCATCGCATCACACACATTTTCCAATTGCCCACAAAGGCTAGTTATCATAATTTTAAGAAGATTTATAGAAGAGCTTGTTTTAGGTGGTATATTTAAATCAATGCATTGCACAACAACAGATTGCATACCATTTTATACCTTTCACGCTTTTGCAGAGTTTTTTTTCTGAGGGAGGTGCTCTGAGGTACGCTCCTGAATACCCTAAGAGTATCAAGTATTAGCTGCAAAGTACTTTCACAAAGAGTAGCTTTATTCACTGCTAGTGTGTTCCCCTTCCCAGAGTTTACAAGTTCCTTATCTAACAAGAGAATCTCTCTTATTCTCAGTAAGAAAATCTTTTTGCTTCAGGAAAAATATTAGTTACAGTTAGAAGATTTGATTGAGCCCCTAGAGTTTCTCCTTTCTGTCTTTCCCTATGCTACGCACTTTACAGACAGTTAAAAAACACTCTCTAGGCAACTTGTAAAAGGTCATCCAAGTGGTCAGACATAGTAAATATACCAGACCTAGCTTTGCAAAACCTACTCTGATGGGAATCAAATACTTCTGTCGATTTTTACCTCATCCTGTTACACAGTTAGTAAAACAGATGCCTTAAAACCAAATAGCAAGCTCTCTTAGCGTTCCAAATCCCACAGAGTACTCTAAGTTAAAATTGCACTCTAAGAGAGTTTTGAACAGTGGGAAGATTGGTAAAGCATGTCCTTTAAAACAAACAAACAAGCAAACAAAGGAATCTTGTAGATCAACAAGAGTGAAATATAACTTCCAGATGCATTTTGGAAAAACAAAATTCTGAAACTGTTAAAGAAAGGGATGGATTTTTGCAAATTTTTCTTAAATTGTTAAATTTCTCTTTTCTAGTTCCAAATATTACAAACTATTAAGAATTGTTGTAAATTGTTCTGAATAAATTGTTATAAATGTTTCCATTAAAAAAAGCATGAAAAACAAAGGGATAATGGGTAGAACAAAAGTATTGTAAAACAGGAGGAAAACACTCAATTCATGTTTCATATACATGTTATTCTCATATGAAACAGTCTTCAATAAAGTCTACGTGTAACGAAACCGGTCTTCATGCATGAGTGGTTACTAAAATGTTGATTCAAACCTCAGCCTGTGGTTCATTAGCTGCAAGTCCTACAGTATCAGCGATTATTGCTTATATGCATTGCCATGCATATTGGAAGTGAGATAAAAAGTTCCTTGGCTAGCCACAGGGGACTTTTGCAGGGAGTTTTGCAATATTCAGAAATACTAAAAAGTGAAATGTTTTGAAACACTATGGAATCATTTGCTTTTATACATATATATCTATGTATGTACATAGATTTATATATAAACACACGCACATATATAGTTTCTTTAACTTGTGGTTTGCTGTATGAAGAAACTTCAAAAATCTCAAAAAAAGATTTAACTACAGTCACAAACGTCTGCTCTCCTGACTTAAACAAGCTAGAGATTGGGGTCAATAGCAGATTTTGGCCTAGGCTTTTCCTGAAGGTATGGATGCCAAAAAATTAGAAAGTTGGCTTTTTGTCACTTGCAGGTGTGAAATGTTGAACGAATGTAGCTATGGTGATTGAATAAATATTAGAAATAATATGGAAAAAGTGTAGAACTGGGACTTGAGGCTGGCAGCCTGCCAAAAGACTTCACCTTGTTTAGGCAGAGCATTTTTATTATTCACCAAACTTAAAAAGTAGTTTTCCTCCTATAGATCTACACACATAACTAATTCTTCATATCAGAAAAAAAAAAAACAACAAAAGCCAATATAAATACACTCTAAGAGATAAGTCTGCAAACTTTCTGTGTCATTTTACATACATAATCGTTCAAGGAGAGAAGACAAGAAAGATCAGCCTTTCCTTTGAAAATGTCACTCCTCCACATCCTTCAAAATATACCCTTTAGGGCTAATGAGATCAGCAGACATTTTGATCTCCTCGCTTGTATACTTTGAGACACTTTAAGAAATGAAGGGATAGTATTTCAAACTCATGCCAAATAGTCAAAGAGTCAATATTTCTTTTTGTCCTGAGGTAGGCTGCCATCACCACGCAGTAATTAAAGTGACACAGCTCTTTCTATTGGCAAGTTTTCACAGTTGCCTCTGTCAGAGTCACAGTGGTCAGTTTAGTTTTGGAGCAAGCAGTATGTCTCCAGTCCCAGGGAAAGGCCATCACTCAAGCCATTGCATTGTTTCAGACTTTCAGAGCAAGTATCTTGCTGATAACTCATGACAGAGCCTGAAAAGCTGAGCAATGAGAACTACTTTAGACTTAGAAGTTTCTTACCATAAATTATGTTATTTTACACTGGGATAGATTAGGATAATGTATATGGGGAACATGTTGGGATAGCATTTGCATTTTCCCTTTTTTCACTCCTTTGATTTAGAAGATCCAGGTATACATGTTTCTCCGCTTCTTATTATAGTTTTGAAATAACATATTTGTGTAAGTTCAGCTCCAGCAGGAGCCCTATAAGTTGAAGTTCTCAGCTTCAGCCTGTGCTGATGTTGACTAGAGGCAGAGCAAAGAAGAGGAGTTGAAAAAGGAAAAATCCTTTTCTCAGTTCCTCAATTTTTGAATAGGGAACTCATAATATTAGCATAGGTGCAGATATCTAAGCCGTGAAATTAACAGTTGCTAGTCCCTTCCTCACTAGGAAAGTGACCCATTGTTGGCAACTTGTCAGAAGCATTTTGCACTTGGAACCAAACACAGTTTAACTGTTATTCCATACAGTGTTGTTGAATCTGAGTGACTGTTATCTGCCATAATGTTATGCATGGTCTGCAGAATCTCATTCATTTTCAAAAAGTTTCTAGCACTGTTTCAGAGAAATGCTGCCAAACCAGTCATTTGGAGAATGATTTCTGCAACCAGCTCTCAGAGCCAGATATACTTGTTGTGAATCATGGGTGGGTGAATCATGTTTTTACCTATAGTTGAAAAAGCTGTATCCCATTGGTATAAGGAACTTCATTTAGGAAAATATTTTTGGACTGTTTGTACCCAGCAAACCTTTTCATTTGGCTCTTTCAATAATTACATTTTTTTTGATTTATTTTGTAATTTTCTACAATAATATTTTGATATAATAGCAAATCAAAACACTGAAATTGAAGGAAAATGTTTTAACCGGCCTGCAAAATATGTTTTTAAATTTCTTCTGCAATGAAATGTTTCTGATTTTGGTTTTACATGGGAGTTAGTTTTCAGCAGCTTGTTTTCGTTCAGAATCATCCCTAAATTCATGAACTCTGAAAACCTTTATAAAATAAAACTTCTGTCCTAAAAGCAACTACCATTAATATTCTTAACCATATCATGTCATGAAGGCCATGGTTTGTCAAAACAAAAATGTCAGTTATTAATAATAGAATAGAAATCAGCTTACAAAAGAGAAAACAAAAGATGCCAGTAAATGGGAAACCAGATTTTATCTATTAGGTACTTATCTTTCCTCAGTATAGGTTATTTTGCTTGCAGGCAGATTCTTAGCTTGGGGTATCTCTTTTTTGCTCATATACAGCAAGCTTAGCCACCAACTCATTATTATCTGTTGACAGCCAGAAAGCCTGTAAATCATGACGTGATGCAGTGTTAACTGAAACAATCCTAGCTGTAATCATCGGGAGCCTTTCCAGCCATGCTTAAACTATACAACGAACAAAAGACTCATCTGAAATGCAAATGTAACATTTTTGTAATGCTATGTCTATAGACATGGCTGGGCTGCCTAGTGATGCCTTTTTAATCCTGGGGTTTTAGCATACCAGTGTTTGCTTGTGTCGGTCACCTGCTATGTCAAGACCGAGAGGTCAGATCTCGAGGCCGGCACGGCTGGCAGCCTAGAAACCACTGCGTTCACACCGTCTTTCTCAGGCAGACTTGCATTCAGCCGTGTGAAAAGAGGGAGAAATAAAACAACTGCTGTCCTTTCTTTCCTAAGTTACCCAAGGAATTCTTCCAAGAATCTGCAAGGTTGGCTTTTCACTGAGTCATTCTGCTAAATAATCTTTGATTAATATCTTAAGAAAATAACAAAATTAAATCTTTGTGAGGACACATACTGTGGGTAGGCTGGTATCGATTGATTTAGCAACACTTTGATGACCTCCTTAATGCCACTGTGCTACTTAATGATTCTATATGGTATTTTAGTGATCATTTAGGAAAATGCAATTACCTTTCCTTATTTCCTATCTTTCTTCCTTCCATCCTTTCTTCCTTCCGTTCCTCATTCTCTCATTAAATACAATTATATAAGATCTTGTGTGTAAATTTAGCTGCGAGGAATATACTGGGTTGCTGAAAAGAATGTGCAGCAAGGACTAATATATTTTCCTTCATTATTCCTTCAGATACATGTTTTGACTGTAATTATGCAGTATAAATGTGCATACTGTTTTTATTTTTCCTATATATAATAGCATGGTGGCCTATGCTAACACAAAAATCTCAGCATGAGTTAATTCTAATGAAAACAATAAATTCTACATGTAATATAGTCAACCATAAAATAACTTACCCATTGCTTACCTATGTGAGCCCTCATCTGTACTATTTCTGGCAAAACTCCCATTAAAGATAAGTTTTTGATGAATAAGGACTTCATGACTTGACCTTTACCACCAGTGTGAATTAATAATAATGATAGTGTCTGCTTTCTCAGAGATATGTCTTTCTGCATAAGAGAAGGAGGGTTAGATCACGAAGGGGGCTGACTGTACACAAAACTGTTTTTGTATAAGAAATTTGGCTGAGATTTCTTAAGACTTATTCCTATCCTAACTCCTAGAGTATTCCTGCTATGCCTTGTACACCGTGTCTTGTCAGTGCTTTCCTGGTGACCCTGTTGTAGAAAATTAGATAGGTCAATAGACTACAGATAGGACACAGTAGAATACATCTTTGTGGAAGAAATCTGTTTCCTCTTGTTAGGGCAGCTAGGATGTACAAGAAAGCTTGAGTTTGGGTTATACCCATACAGCGTAGACATATGGATGAAGATATTTGAGCCACAGCCATTTATATTCCATGATGTCATAGTATAAGATCCAGTCAGCGAAAATACAGGAATGTTTAAGTTACCGTATAGATGGAGCCAAAGGTCCAGTCTCCTAGAAATTCCACATACTTCCCCAATCCAGAAGATGGGAAAAAAAATCTGGGGCAGAGGTGGGAAGTAAGAGTGTTAGGAATTTAGGAAGCACCATCACAGTTATAAAAACAAAACAAAAAAAACACTGTAAAGGAGCAAAGCCAATTAGTGGATGAGGCAGCGGCAGAACAGCTGCTTTCACAGTGCTGACCCTTGATATTGAACAGGGAAATGGGAAGGAGCTGGAGGAAATTCACCTCCCTCCAAGCTGGTAGAGAGTCCTCAATAGGCAAGAGTTGTTTATTTAGCAATTATCAGGAGAACATCTCTGTTAACCAGCATTAATATCAAGTTTATATTCATGTTTACTTTAACCAGTAAATTGGGAGATAAGTTGCTATACATGATATAAATGGACTTTAAGTCTTCATTTACAGGAAATTAGATGTTAATCTTTACTAACTGGAAATTATCAAACAAAATTTGTCTAACAACATAGTTTCCCTGTTTCTTGATGGCAAAAAGAACAGATCATTGCCGGTAAACTAACAGTTATCATTAGAGAAGCCCAATTATCTGTGTGCTTTAATTGTCCAAAATGTGTAAATAATTTAAATTTTATTTCTACATTTGGATTATCTTGCCTTAAGACTTCTAAATAAATTAGACCTTATCTCTATTGCTCCATTACTGCTTTTATTTTACAATACACCTCTTTCAGTGATAATGTCAGTCATTATCTGCTAATAAAAGGCAAACTGAGAAAAGCAGCAGAAACAAAGCCTACCACAACAGCAGGGAGAATGCGTGCTGGAGAAAGGGGACAAGGCAGCTATGAACACTGTAAAATGTATAGTAAAGCAAGAGGAGGACTTTGAATGTGATTTCAGAGAAGATACGTTCAACTCCCTCTGCCCCCACCAAAATAAAGATGATTAAGTTTAGATTATGACTATTCTTAACAGGGAAAATTCAAGCGGAATTTCTTGAAAGGGAAAGTGAAACATCGTTCTTGTGAAGGATCTCAGTCCAAATCAGTGAAAATATTACAATATCTTACAAGTTTTTTTTGTTTCTTGCAGTTTTTGGATTAAATTTGGAAATTTATTTGAGTTTAAAAAAGGGAAAAGAAAAAAAAACAAGCTTATTCTCTAGTGGCAGTCCCCACTGATTATTTTTTCTAAAATTGATTTAGAGGCAAGAGTAAAAGTGAAGTATCTGAATTATTGACTGGATTAGGAATAGTAATCCTTAACAAGAAAAAAAAAATGTGTGTGGTATGCGAGTGTTGCTGTCCTATTCATTCCTAGCCAATCTGTGCTTTGCATAAGGATGTGTAGAGACAAGTGCAAGGTGAAACTGCACCTCCTGCCATTGTCTCAGCAGAAACTCATCTTAAAGGGTAAACTGAACACTGACCTCAAGGGTCAGCAAATTCAACTATAAATGTCAGTTAGTCTTCTATAATCTCATCATCGCTCCAGTAATAAGTATTATTCATATTCATCAGCATCTAGTGATCTACTGACATAGGAAACATGAATAATTGGTTGCCGATAATGAACCTTTTTGCATTATATCAGCCTGTGGCAAGAGAGAAGAAAGACTTTGACCACATAATGAGAATATAACCAAGAAGTGGAAGCAGGGAAAGCTGCCAAATCTCTGCCTCCCTGTAGGAAGCTCAACTGCTGCCAGGCATCTGATGATGTTACTTTTTAAAGCTGCCAGGCCATCTGCTTGCTTGCTTCCCACTCTCTCCCAGGTGTTGGCATGCCAGATTTTAGAGCAGCTCATGGTAGAAGCAAGACAAGGTGAGGAAGTTGATTGCCTGTGCAAGAGAGGAGCAGGCAGCAGGGAGCTCTTCTGCATCTCTCCCTCTTCTCCTACCCCCCAGAAAAAATGTCTGTGGGATGTGTAAATGGAAAAAAATGTTCACTCTTAGACCTGAGGAGATGGAAGGCATATTAGAGACATAACAAGAACAGGAGGATAAAGATGCTTCTGCATGAGTAGCTAAATGAGGAAGGATTTGAAAAATAGAGGCATGCCTGAGTATTTAGTCTATTTTTTTTTCTTTTTTAAGTCTAGTTACCCTTTATCCTGAATATCCTCTGAAAGCTAGTACTAGTAAATTGATTTGTATGTCAAGTTCAGGAAACTTAAACCCCTGAAATCCTAAAATGTATACTTGAAGAAATTAATGTCCTGTGTCATTTTTCTGAAAAATATGAATGTTGCCTTTGCACAAGTGTGCTAATAATGTTAAAAACATCTTTATAGATTCATTTAAAATTTGGCTCATCTGATGTTCTGAAATTCAGCGTAGGTATTACACAGCAGCCATAGACTCAGAATCATGCATAAGCCTACCATTAGTAAATTGTTAGGTGATGAACCTGCAGCATTTTGCTAAAAGTTATTTATGTTGTAGAAACTTTCTATGTAAATAATCTGATGTCATTGTTGTCATAATGTGCTGTGCTATGCCCTGAAATATGCTTTAAACATCATGTTATGCCCAAGAAGCAAAACA
Organism: Dromaius novaehollandiae; assembly: GCF_036370855.1. NCBI lineage: Eukaryota > Metazoa > Chordata > Aves > Casuariiformes > Dromaiidae > Dromaius > Dromaius novaehollandiae. The sequence goes on from NC_088098.1 coordinate 42,690,289, forward strand.
AAGGAAATCACCGAGGTGTTAAAGGAAATCAGAATTAACGTTTAGGACTGACAATTATTTTTAAGATGATAGAACTGCAACGAAACTGAACTTCAGTAACAATTTCCAAATGAAAAGTAAAGCTGTCCTGGTGGTTAAATATTAAGCATGAACTTTAAGCTATAGAATATGACCAGAAGGTAAAGATATGAATATCTGAATATGTAAATGGATATGGCATCATTCAGTAATCAGGATAAGACTTAAGGCATTCTCCAAAAGGCACAAAAATATCTCTATAGAATAGGTTTAAGGGTAGTTTTCAGTCTAGTCATTCATTTGCAAGTATCAGTGGAAATTTGTGTGGTTTCTGTTCAAACATAGAAGGTATTTCAAGGTCAATTAAGTAATTATTAATGTCTATACATATATTAAGGCAAGGAAGATTTTTTAAATTCACTTCAAAGTTGCTAGAGCTTTCATAGGTTTCAATGAAAGAACTCTTAAAGGCATCAGAAGGCTCTTCCAAGAAATCTTATGTCAGCACATTAAATATTTCTGTCAGTCATTTAGAGGAACATTCCCTGTGGAACTATTAGCACAAAAACCTACTAAAATATTTTAATACAGATAACAAAATTGACAAGTTAAAGTACATCTATATTAGATGATATATTTATATAAACACTTAAATTTCTGCTTTGTGTGCATAAATTGCCACTTAACCTCCATATTAGACTGAAATACAGAGAAAGTATTAATAATTCCTCTATGGCAGAAGTCATTTTGTCTAATTTCAGATGATAAAAGCTGGACTGTAGTCTAAGTTAGTCAAGTATGCTCTCCTTAGGGATGCTGAAGAAAGAAAAAGGTCAAATGCATGATTCAGCCCATCTAAACTGACTAGCTTAGATTTTCAGGTGGCTAAGAGCAGAGGAGATGTGCTCTCCATATACAGTATGAGATTTCTCAGTAGAAAATGTAAAAGTAATTAAACTGAAAGTGTTATTACTCAAAGTAAAATACTGTATTTCCTGAAATAATGAGCTGATTGCCATCAAGTGGTAATGTCTTTGAGTACTGAGTGTGGTCATTTGGTTGGGAGCAAGGAAGAAGCCCTCTGTACCAGAAGATACATGTGAGTGAAACTGAAGTACCCAGATCTCTTTCCTGAATAGCTAGGGAGTAATGTACGTATACCACACCTCTGACTGTGCAGCTATGAAGGCAGCCATTCATTTTTTATTTGTTTTGGATTTGTGGGTCATATGCAGACTACAGGTCAATAATAGAAATGTGGAACATTTGGGAACAGATAGACTTTACACCTGGGATTTATGACAGCCCTGAAGCCTTTTTAAGCTTACTGCTCTGACTGAGATGTTGGAGGAAAAAAAAAAAAAAAAGATAAACTTTTGAAATTTTCAAATTCTACTTGTATAAGAATTCTGGTAGAAAAAAAGAGAGCAGGGAGGCCTGGAGGTATATAGCCCAAGAAAATAAATGGAGTTCATGGCTGTCCTTGTGTGATGATATCCTCATTTTAATTGCCAATTTCTTATTGAAGAGTGAAACCATAGCTGTTTAACTTTCTTGGGACACAGAATATCATTGCAGTACTATAAAGATATTGGAAGAATCCAGAAGTACATTCAGAGTCCTGGAGCAGCTCCTGCAGTGACCTGTATCTCAAACCTCATTCTAGATTACACTAAAATATTCAGAGTGTAAGATAATTACTGGACTCTATCCAGACTAAGATAGAATAACAGAATATGAGAGTCAAAGTTTAGGTCAGTAGAACAACCTGGGGAATATTCAAAGACAGAAAGACCTGAACCTAGACAGTAATGTAATGACATGCAAAATTGTCTAAGTCTTGAAATCTTATGAACAGTAAATATTTGGAACAACTTCAATAATTACCTCAGTGCAGACCTGAAAATTTATCCTTCCCTATCTATTTTATTCCTTTTTTATCCAAAATATAGTTGGAGTCTACATATAAATTTTATCCAGCACTACTCCCAGATATTTTTATTTTGACCAAATTATATTTAACTTATTATTTTCTGCTGTTTCACTTCCTTCTGCATTTTCAATAGTAATTTTCTCCGTTATTTCATATGTGGAATTCAATAACAGACCATACTCGTTTCCAAACAGGATGAACAGAACTTGTAAATAAAGCAGCTCAGAAGACTTAATAAAGACTGAAGAACAAATTCTGAAGCCTTTTTTATTTTAATTCTGACAATTGCACCACTAAAGCAGGGTCACGTAAAGTGAGTGATGTGATCTACCATCTAACTATATGGAAATATATACATAGGACAAACATATCATTTCCTTTCTTTTGTATAGCATCAGATACTTTATATACAATAGCGTTCTATTGTAGGTAAAGAGACACTGAAAAAATTCACAAGTTGACAAAGATTTAACTAGCATTCCATTTCTGATATCTGTTTCATATTACCATCCTCATTTCTTGCTGGTTTTCTATAGTTTTTTTTCCATCTCTTTGTAGTATCAAGAACATCTGTTTTATATATTTAAAATAACACCAAAAATTACTCTTAATTCTATTTTATTGCAGATTCAGATCAAGGCTATCATGATTGGCTTACTATTTCCTAACATTTCAGTCTAATGCATTGCCATGTGGTTGCCTATTCAAATCAATCAAAATCATCTTTCATTTGAAAGGGCACTTCATCAAACAGTCTGGCTGTTAGTTCAGGGTCAGCAAGAGATTCGCCCAGACTGGAGAAGCCAATAGGTTAGATAGGCATCTGACGGTTGTCCTGTGTAAATTGAAAATACATATGTTCTTTTTCAGATTTGGAAACTACATGATATTTCTTGATTTGTGGTGTGGAAGATAAGGGTAAATATGTGATGAAGACCAAGGGTATTGTAAATCATTTTTACAGTGGCCAGCTTCCTGTGAATTTGACCTTTTACTCATATGAACTAATTTGAACAATCAGCTACCTTTGCTTTTGTCATGTGTGGCAGACAGAACTTCATCCATTAATTATTTTCTGCTCTCTTTTCTCTTTCTGGGTGCTATTAAAGGTGCTTGTCAAGTCTTTAGAATACTGAAGCTTTTGGAATCTGCAAACCTGGAAAATTACTTAAGGTTTTGTATATATGGGAAAGTTTTACTGATTTGAATTATGACAGTTAAATTATTCTAGTGAGATGTGAAATTAAACTATTATTCCTCTTATGAGCATTCTTATTCTGGGATAAGAATGCTGATGTCACTTATGTTTAAGCTCAGCCAGAAAAGCTACATGCCATTTAGTATGAATGTTTATCCACCCAAGAGGTCATAATAGGTCTGCTTTATAGATCTGGCATGAAAGGTCTTTTTTTCTTTTTTTTCATATGGACATGCTTTAGTCTCTTTCTGTGTCCTTTCATACATGGATTTAATCAAAACTATACTTGCTACTTTTCCATTAATATAACCTTTCTGCTTTGGTAGCAAGATGTACTCAGCAGAAATTACTTGTCATCCCTCCTTTTTTAAGAATTAACCATTGTTCAGGTTTAGCATTTCTTATTGTATGACTGGCATGTGGCAAATGTATTTAGTTAAACATTTTGATGACCATTGACATGACTGTGTAGATGAACAACCTATGATTAGTTAATCAGTAACAGCAGAGATGGCTTTTATAGCTACCAGATGGATAATTTGAGATTTGTTTAAAAGTGTCCAGACTCTTTGGCCACAAACAGAATTTGGGGTTCATGTTTTCACTTCATATCATCAAGAATTTTGGAAAATTATACTAAAACACAAAGGACAGTAATATTCCTTTGAGTGAATACCTGTTTCAATGTATAATAACAATGATAAAAATGTAATTTATAATATATTTGAAACATGCATTTCCCAAGTTTTGGCAAATCAGATAACTCAGTGAGCTATCTGACATGGCATCCACACTGGAAAAAAAAATTAGAAAGTATATCTCATGAAAAATGCAATCCCAGTGTTTTTATTGAGGTAAAATTCCTACTGACTGTGGTGTTTATTGGTCCTATATTTATTCATATTCTCAGAATGTCAACAATTAATCTCACACAGCCAAATTTGCAATGTTTTAAGCTTAAGAAATCATATTTCTGTTAGGACAGATAATGCTGATTATACATTTTACCTCCTAACGAAGGAGAGTTAATTTTACTTTTCTGCTTTTGCAGCATGTACAACTAGGAAATGAAACATTTTAGCCCTTGCTCCAGCACTGTATTGATGTTTAAACTTCCAAAAAGTCTTTTAAACTCATCTAATATTTCTTCCCTTTAAACCATTCTGTCAGTTTTTCAGTATAATGAACATTACTTTGAGGAAAGTCTGTAAAAATAATCTCATAGGGAATTATCTTTCCAGTAGCCTATTAAATTCCCTAGAAGAACACTCCTCTGATTTTCAGTATCCAGCTGTTTGCTTTCAAAACTGAGCATCATTAGCAAGCACAAATGAGACTGAATTAAGTTAAATTTTTATACAGCCTCAAGTATACCTCTATTATTTCTACAATGAGAGCAAAACCACCCAAATTTGCTATTTTTAGCCTAAATTCTTAAAGTATTTGTTCCACAAGAATGACTGCATTAGAAGAAGATCCAACACAGATGTGTTGATAGCTGTTTATTGTAAACAGATGTGGAGAATCTGCCCCGGTCCTACTAGTACCATTTTCTATGATGGAGGATATAAATTAGGAGTCTACTCTGTGAATATCAAATTTCATGGTAATAGATGCACTAGTTTCAGAAAGGTCTTGAATACTATATAGGCAGTGAAGTGAGAGAGATATTTTAATGGTAAAATTTGTTTTCCTAATGTGCTGGCCTGTCACTGGAGTCAGTTTGCCATAACAAATATAAATACAGCATAGAAAGTCAATGGTGTTTTTTCATAATAAATCTCTATAAAGGTTATGGCTTACTTAATACCAGGTGCAGCCTAGAAAATTTTCCAAACTAAGTTAATAACAAACATCACATTCTTCCCATGCCTTGGCAAGCTGCAATCCACTTAAATTGGAATACTAAGGAAGTAGTCCCAATAAGAGAAGGTGTCAAAATCATAAAAATCCTAATTTTAGCATAAAAGAAAGACAAGATATCTCCCAGTGAGAACAACAGATAATTTCCTGCTAAATATTACCAAAATGTGGATTAAATGAAAAGATATAGTAACACCAGTAATGCACGCGCGTGTGTGTGTGTGTGTGTGTGTGTAGAGAGAGAGACAGAGACATACATGCATACGCATTAATGTTGATCATTAGGAAAAATATGATATGGTATTTTTTTTTCCTTACAGATTAATGATTGACTGATATATTAAAGTACACTGACTATACATGCTTCAATAATACCTATTTCAGCTACAGACACCACACAGGAGTCATATTTTTGCAGGTCCAAGTGTTACTTTTTTTCTTTCTGATTTCCTTTACTTTGATAATAATTTTATACATGCACATATATATATATACGCACATATACAGTAGCTGTTTTTCTAACCATGAATGTATTCCAGTTATTTTGCACTTGTGTGAATACATTTCTACAGGGCAATAATCAAGTCCACATTCTAAGTCCTAAGGGTCATCTCCTCTATAAGACGGAGCTTACAGAACTTGACTAAGTGAATGTACTAGAAACATGTAAGATAATTATACTGAGTATAGCATTTGTTAATTTTTTTTTTTTTAAAGAAAAAACATGGGGTCATCTAACTAAAAGAAAAATCAAGTAAGGCATAGCATTCATTTAAAATATCCCCAAATATGTAAATCTGGATGATCAGTGTGAAGCAAACAAAAAGCCAGTCCGGTTGAGCATTGTCAGATAAAAGGCTAGACCTGAAAAAGTCCATCTTTGCACGTAGACAGGCATAATAGGCATAATTTTATAATCCAAAGACAAAAAGACCCCAATATTCTCATATTCTTGGAACTGCCTAAGTCATATGCAGTAATTTTTTGGAATGCATATAATTCTTATGTATATAATAGTTTTAGTATCTTTCTTTCACACCCTGTCCAACTGAAACTCTATGAAGTCCCTGTCATGCAATCACTGAAAAGAAATGAGTAAAAGAATCACTTAATTGGTTCATCTTGCCTAAGCAGTTTCGTGTGCGTGGGTGCGTGGGTGCGTGGGTGCATGTGTGTGGGTGTGTGGGTGTGTGGGTGTGTGGGTGTGGGTGAGAAGGGGGAAGATCAATACAGCTCCACTGCTCTATTTTTATATCCTTTTTTTACTCTGTGTAAAATGTGTTTGATCAGACACTTCTTTCTTAATCTTCTTTGGCAGCTTTGATTCCTAAAATAAACAAGCTGTTCTAGGCTGAGTTTTTTGACTGGTTCCTTTAGTATTAGGTGTTTAATTTATTTTCTAGTACTTTTCCACTATATTCTCACAGAACTGTTTGAACTCCTCCTGAATGCACCAAATTTATTCCTTTGATGCTGGGAAACGTGAAGAGAGAGGGACTGAGGAAGGAAAGGCTCACCTTCCTAAATGCAATCTGCCTGCAATGCCGAAATCACCAAAACATCCAATACATTCTTAAATCCTATTGAAGTAAGTGGGACTCATTTAAATAAGTTCCATGTAAATCAGGGCATCAGCCTTGCAACTGCAACAGCTCCTGGGTTCCTACATTGCTTTCTTTATAAGCAAGACGTGCTAGTGGAAACATGTCACAGTAAGTAAGCCTGCTTCCTTCCCAATTTTCTCAGAACGCTCCTGCCTAACCAAAATCAAGCTGGTTATGGTAAACCATAACTGCAAGGGCTGTGGTGAACCTGTTCACCTACTTGCTCTGGAATTAGGTTACATTTTCTAATTACCTTCCATAGTTTGTTTTGTACAATAAAAGCACTATTCTCCAACTCTTCCATGTGCTCAACTATTTAAAAAGAATATCATTTCAGAGCACCATTACTTAAACTAATAGTGAGTTCTGTATATCTTATCTTGAAACTTTCTGCAGTACTGAGCCTTTACCCTTAAATTCAACTTTTTGCCCTGTCAGTTAAAGCATAAATGAATTTTCCAAGGACATTGTACATTTATGTAAAAATGACTGACAAGTAAGCAAAGGTATAACTAAAAAATAGTTCTATCATCCTGTTCTCTGTTATCACTATACAAACAGCTACTCAAGGATACCCCACAGACACTATAGTTTAATAAATTCAGATAATTGTACTCTTTTAATTAATGGATTATTTCTTTTTCAACACATTTTAAATGTTATCTGCCATCTAGTGGATTTACTTTGGGCTTTAAGAAAATGGTATATCTAGCTGTAATCAGTCAAACATATTATAAAGCTTTTTGATGAAATTGATATGTCACTGAATCTTTAGCTGCATGTAATGTAACTGCCAACCTGAATTTGCACCTGATAAGAAGCAACTTTAGTACAGTGGATGTCATCAAGAAATTTAAATGTCCTGCGGCAGCTTAGCAACTTACATGTGATTTACCAGATGGGATTTTAAAAACTCAGAACAACCATTCCCCACAAAAGAAATCTATACATCTGTGATAACACAGTTAAAACATTGCTCATTTTCATAACTCTACAGTCCATTCAGAAGACACATCAATTTACCTTTATAGTCCCTACAGAGGGTGGATATGTCAAGCAGGCACAGACTTCCCCTTATCCTACAGAGGACACAAGAGAGACAAACTTTTCCAAATCATTTGATTTAGAAGAAGAAGTGAGGTGAGAACAAAGAAAGATAAATAGTGTTGCCAGTTTGAGGAGCACATAAAATCCATCCATTCAAAATACTGGTTGCTACTCAAAAAGCAACCAACCATTCTGTTCAAGAGGTTCTGTTCCCCATGTGAATGTTACCCTATGCAGAAGATCCCAGCAAAGTTGCTTTTGTTTGTTCATTTTTAGCAAACACTCTGTCAATGAGTTTTTGTGCAATGCTGGCTTACCTTGGAGGCTGTGGCTGGAAGGAGTTCCATAGCAGTCAGGAGAGGGTGTGGCAGTGAGCAGTGAGGAACCATCCGAAGGAAACCTTGAAGCAAAATCCTTGGTGAGGGGGAAGAAGATGTGAAAGAAGGGCCCTCAGGCTAAGAACAGAAGAGATATCTTCCTGCAGTGTCTCTGTCTTTGTAATTCGTTGGCAATCTGGGGGTCCTGTGCCTAAAGAAGTCTGGTTTTCCTGATGGCTCACTCCTGCTCTCTCCTGATCAGTCCAGCTGTGATCTTCAAAAAGAGCTGGTGAAACAAAGCAGAGAGCTATCATGTCCTAACCTTGAGATGCCAAGCAGAGAGACATCATTCTTCTCTTTGACTGGGGATTCCTCTTCTGGAAGCCCATCTTGAAGCTGACATCTTTGTTGCTAATGTTGAGGAGCAGGCAGGCACTCCAGGCGGCTACTTATTGAAGATTGCTAGGAGCAGCAAACTGAAGTGATTCTTACTTGAACTTGATGATCTCTTTTGAAAAAAAATGTTGTCTTGCTCTAGCCATCTCTCTCTGGCACAACCGTGTCCCGATCCAATATCGGGAGGGTTTCGTTACGATCCCAAGGATGAGATTAAGACGCTAAAACCAGTCAAATATCGTACAACCTTTTAATTTTATTTCCCACGAAGTGGGGAGAAAAGGTGGGGAAAGGCGAAGGGGAGGAGGGGGCGGGGAGAGAGAGAGAGAGAGAGAGAGAGAGAGAGAGAGAGAGAGAGAGAGAGAAAGATCACCACCCATGGATCCAGCAGCGTCCCACTGGTCCTCTTCACCCTGGGTGTAAATTTTAGTGATGTGCGTGCAGTAATTACAACTCAAGCAGGGTCCAACCCTAGTTTCCCGCTGAAAAGTTCGGAGCCAAATCAAGGCAAATTAAATAAATAAATTGTAATGACACGTGTGCAGTAGTTACAGCTTGAGTTGGGCGCCTCCGATGAGGGACCCCGAACAAAGAAATCCCTGGGCAATTATACTTTCCAATCTAAGCTCTCCACCCTTCACGCGGTAGTTTGGACCAATAGTAATATTTAGGTCTGGGGTCTCCTGCTCCTTATTGGGTCCCTAGGTAGGCTGTTTACTGTTGCAGTTTCTGCTGACAGATGTGTCTTCATTCTTCGGGTCCTGCCCTTGTCTCTCAAGGCCCTGACAAATTAGTACTGCCCCAGCAGTGATAGTAGGTGTTATCTCCCAAGGTCCAGACAAAAGGAATATAATCTGGACCCCGAGTTAGTCCAGACCCCCCCCCCCCAATCAGCACTGTTCCAACAGCGAGAGGAGGCCCTGCTCCCCAGGGTCCCGGCACCCAAGCAGGCCTCACTTCAAAGCCTTGACATCCTCCCTCCCGGAGCGTGAAGCACAGGAATGCAAACTGCTGGTAACTCCCTTGTCTTTCCAGCCTGCACCAGCTCTGGGGCCCTTTCTCACTGAACTAGGGAGTGCGGCCTAAGGCTTCAGCAAATTTAGCTACTCATGCTAAGCAAGTTTTATAGAAGTTGTGCTAAGCGGCAATAATTTACAGTCCAGGTCCCAAAGTCTCTGCCCGATCGTGGTCTGGTTCAGCGCAGGCTCGGTGTGTCCTGGGGTCGCAGGGAGACCATTTCAGGGGTCACAGCAGCTCAGTCCTGTTTCTGCCAGGAACAGACGGCTTGTTCGGGGTTATGGTTTGCTTGCACCTTATGTACCAAGAAATGTTTAAGGCAAAAGTTCACTCATCTGTCCGCCACAAACCCTAACCCCAACCATTGGTCTCCTTTCATCAGGGTGCCACAAATGGCCAGGGAATCCCAGAGAAACAGGAGGTGAGTGGATATTCTTTTCTCTCTTTTGCCTGCAGCCTCTCTTCTTTTTCCCCACATCCTTTGTCCCATGGGTTCTGCTCGGGGGGTTCCTTTGGATGGTTCCCGTGGTTCACCTCCTCTCTCTTTAAATCGAATAGTCCCTTCTTCCAGCCATGACTTTCAAGATGAGCCAGAAACTGAAAAACAGACCAGTCCTGGGCTTTCCTTGATGGGCCCTGCAGAGGGAAGTTCTCCTTCTGGCTGAGGCGATTTAGAGATAGTCCTGCAGTTTAAGGTGAGAAAGGCCTCACCAAGCAGCTCCTGTTCTTTGGCCAAGTAGGTTCTTCTCCCTAAACGTGGTCTAGGGTTAAGGTTAGGATTAAGGCTAGAGTGTCCATTATATTTAGGACTAAGTTTAACCCTTAAGCTTTTACCATTCTCGAGCCAGGACCTGTGTACCCCATAGTCAGTGCTCAGCCATGGAGCAGTCACCTCTGCTAGTCTCAAAATTCAAAATCTTTTGGAGTGAACATATGCCTCAATTTATCTTGTGAGTCTTGTTTGAGAAAAAATATTTCCTTTTCAACCATTTGTTTTAAACATGACCCTAGACTTTTCTCACAGTTGATATAGAAGCAGTTCTCCAGTGCTAATGCCTCACCCTCCCTAACAAATAAATCTTGTACACTGTTTTTAATACATTATAAACATACAGTATTACATCCTTGAGATATGCTGTCCTTCGATATTTTATTTCAGGGCTGTCTGACGAAAAAAGATTAGGCTGAAAGTAGTGAAAAGATAGAGAATGTACATGCTCTTTAAAGGGAGTGGCATCTTTAAAAATATATTCTATTCCCTTAAGAAAATGAAATATCATCTAAAATATTATAAGCTAACAAAGGATTAAGAACTGGAAAATGAATGTATGTATTTCCCAAATATAAAATTAAATTGGTGAAAAAAAATTGAACTTTGTTTTACATTTAGAAAAAACATCTTTTCTGTTTTACAAGAGTTAATTTTGTCTTGATAATACTCCCTCCCCCTATTACTCCTATCACAGACTAATTAGAAGTTCTGTTTCAAAAGTCTTTTATACCAGTGTGTCAGAATACACTGTAACATGTAAAGCATTTTGAAACCATATAGCATTAATACCAGAGCAACTTCATATTATTTTTGCAACAAGGTGCTTGCTAGTTAAAAATTATATTATTTAGATATATCTGTGTATATTTTCATCATCAATGACAATAACACAAGAACATAAGTTAAAGAACAAGAGTAAAAGCAAACCAAAAGTAGCTTAAAGTTGTATTTATTGAACATAGAATTTCTTTTGATGGTAACAATTTTAAAAAGAACATACCACAGTAGCACACAAGCATTCAGGTACTGAGTTGTCTGGAATAATACATTCTGCAAAAGAGATTTTTCTTCTCTTTTATTAACACTAGTTCAACCCGATATAAAACCAGAATCTAGGTGTCCAGCTAGCACTAGCATTTTTAAGCACCTATCTTTACATTAACTCAATAATAAATGCAAAACATATGAGCCCTTGTAAGACAATAGTTTTCAAAAAACTAGTTACAAGAACTATACAAAAATTTTATAGCAATGAGTTATTTTTATTACAGATTTTAGAATCTGATAAAATATTGACATATGTAGATCATATTTTAGTGCAAATTATTTGTCAACACATAATTGCTGAGTGTATTCTGAGATTAGAAGACTATCCCCTGCAAAATATTAGACCATCTGAAAGCATCTGAAAGTAGTTGATAAATCGCCGTTGTATATGATATGTAGAACTGAGCTGTTGCAATACTTCATTTACAGGTGTCTAATTAGGGCCCTTAGGCTTCACAGTGCTTTGAAGTGGAATCAGCAAAAATAAGCATGCTCTGCACTGAGCTGAAAGGAATGGGTGTGCTCAAAGGGTGATACAGAGCATAGGCATGAACCTTAAATTCTGACTCAGATGGAGTCATTAAGTGCTGCAGGAAGGAACATTTCTTCTTTTACTGTCTATAACTTCAAATCTTCTTCTGAAGGCACAGGCTTTCAATCCTTGTTTACAGAAGGAAGTCTCTCCAGGATTTTGTCTTCTTTACTCTGTATATATGCATAAATATACATACATACATATACAGATACATACATACACACACACATGCACACACACGTGTATATGGAGAAAGAGAGAGAATTATTCCTGTTTGGGGACAAAAATTAGAAACTTATCTTGTTTGTTTGTTTTTTCTGGTAAATGTAACTCACTAAAGCTAGGGGAAAACAATCTGCAGGTCTCATGGATTTCACTTGGGGCAGGCACAATTTACTGGTCTGTGATTACGAAAATGAATCAAGCTCACAACTGGGCAAAGCTGTGCTAGAAACAGTCACATTTTAGATATTTAGATAGGAAAAGAATAATCAGAGAGCCTCAGAAATTAAAAAAAAAAAACTTCTCATATTGAAAGGGAATTTATTTGAAATCCTTACCATAAATGTCAAAAATGAGAAAAAAATGCTTATAGTTTCAGCAGAAAAGTTCTGCTGAAAAGGAAACTCCAGTTTTTAAACTGCTGAGAAGCTATCTCTACATATTACCATTTGGGGGAAAAAGAGACATCTTTGCTTGCTTGGATTTCTTCTTTCTTCAGAGTGCATACTGGAAGATCTTCCATGTTTATACATTTGCTAAGCCTGTTGATGGTTTAGGTCATATTTTTGGAAGTAGTCTTGCTTTCTCTTTTTGCTGGAAGATACTAAAGCTCTATTTATTTCTTAAGTTTCCTGTTGTGCAAAATTTATTAGGAAATCTTGCAATTAAATGCTGAAAAAACTATCTTCTCTGCTAAATATTTTAATACTTTGAATCAGACAGTGAAGCAGAAACTCTAAGTGCACTGGCCAGTTTAAGATTATTCACTTTTTAAAAAAAGACTAAAAAATAACAATTTTTAAGCCTGTTAGCACTGGATATTGTCTGAACCTCTCATCTGTTATTAATGTGTAATTTTAAACTCTCTTAATAGAATTGATATGAGAGAACAAAAGAGAATACGAACTTTTTATTCATAATCTGAAAAAGTGCCTTTTTCTCAGTTTATGTGAAAAGGTTATTTTATCAATGCTAGAATAGCCAATAAAAATCTTGAGTTGTAAACTTGATTTCATTGGAGATTACATTCATCAGAAATGCTGCTGTTTATGGTCAAGGGGCTTCAATGTTATGACAGTTGTGAGCAAAATCCTGTTTTCCCCAAAGATGGCATGTTTCAGAAAAAAATGTATTATTTGAAAGCATTCACATGATCATTAGGGTATAGGGTAAGAATTGTTTTCAAAGAAGAGCCTTTTTCTCTTTGCGAAAAGCCTGGTGCAATTCCCCATTTAAATAGAAATACAATTTTAAATTAAATCATCATCTTTACTGAGAATATATTCTCTGTAGAATTTTCTTTACTATTATTTCATTCCCAAAGTATAGCTAAGAGAAAATATAAGCAGTTCATGTGTTCTCTCATACTATTTCCTAATTAACTCTACAAACAGCATCAAAAAATGAGATGGAGTTTTAAAAGCAAAAAAAATTTTGTGACATTTAATAAAATAACAATATAAATTCATTTAGTTTTTATAAATTTTCCACTCACAAATCTCATTCTTGTTTGAATTCTCTTTCTATTTTCTCATTTGAAGTCTTGAGAAAATTTCTTACGTGATTTCATGTTGGTAGAAATTTGGTATTATAGAATGTGGGTGTATCGTATTCTATTAAGGATATCAAATGGTATTTTCTGCTTTCAAATGTCTGTTTTGCTTTTTCCTTTTGCATTTATTTAATGATTTTTATTAAAATAATTTTAAGAACAACACAATCAAAACAGTAAGTCTTATATCAGTGATCCCATTTCAGTTACATTATCCAAACTGTATAAACTAAGACTCTTCTATGAAAAATGATAAACAGTACAATGTTGACACAAAACAGTCATTTCTTAAAATTTTTGACAACTTGCTCAAATATACAATTCACCAAGAAATGAAAGAAACTCCAGGACTCCACATTCTAAGCCTGAATTTCACAAGTTTCCCCATAAGCTACTAAAAAGATCTGCAATTAAAAAACAAACAAAAAACAAAACATCTTTTGTGTATGGCCATGCATGTCAGTTGTACAGACTATTCTATACCAATTGTGCACCCTTATTAACCTCTTTTATTTTCTTTAGTTGTTTATTAACGGATAAGAATTATTAGAAGTATGTTTTTATTGATCTTTCATTATATCTTTCATTATGTTTAGAGATTATTGTCAACAAAATTTATAGTATGTTTGAGATTAGTAAGTGTATTAATATGAATTATCTGGATAGATGCTGGTGCAAGTTTCAGAAAAAAAAAAACATTTAGAGAATCACTCCTTGTTCCACAAGAAGCATTTGAAATACTGTTTAAGATTTGATTGTATGATTTGATAGATGTGATTCACAAATGGATGGTTGCACATATTTCACATATTTCTAGAACAGCCATCACAGTATAAAAATACAAGTCTGTTGAAAGGAATCTGTGGTTTTCTGTTTATACAAGGAGGTACATGCTTCCAGACTCAAGGTATCATTTACTATGAAAAGTCCTTTGATTTCCTTCTGGCTACTTACAAGTGTCTGGAGTTCCTTATTGATCATGGCTTTTATTTTTAGTTTATACTACAGAAAAAATCAAAATATCTAGTAAAGTCAGAGTTTACTTTCATTAATTATTAAAACATTGAGGTTTATTTTAAATCCAAGAGAAACTTGAGCCAATGACAATTTTCATAGCCCATATGATTTATCAGATCTGACAAATGTTTTCATGTAGTGTTTATTATCTGTTTTCTTACAAATGTCTCTATTTTTCACTAGTAATTATGATACTCCTAATCTCAAATATTCTTATAAGCTTTTGTCTATGTGGCATTTAAGAAGATACGCCAATTAAACATGCTGCAACACAGAACAGGGAGGTGCAGTCACTATAAAAGAGAGTTGGAATGCTTTAAGGGTAAGAAACAGATGGCCATGGGAGAGTAAAAAAGTGAGAGCAATCATTCACTTCTGGGTTAGTGAGATGAATTTCTTCTATATGTGGAAACTCCTACTAGCAAGTGAGCCAAAGAGAAGAGGTTAGGTTGTGTTACCCAGTGTCTGAAGTTGTTGGTTCATATAGCTAATAAAGATGTCCTTTAAAAGTTTGAAGAGGACAGAAGGAGAAGAAAGAGAGCTATTTAGGACTTAATATTGACACAAGAACACTTGTTGGCACAAGATTTAAACAGATTGTGAATAGACTCACTTTGCACACTAGAAAGCTTTTAACTATCAAGAGAGGCAAGATTCTGAAACAACCTCTTAGTAAAAAGACACCATAAAACTTTTTAACGTTTAAAATGGTATTTGGTCAGTTTATGAAGGGCTTGTGTGTTACAGCTATTTGTAGCAGCAGGAGTCTGGAAGGGGTAAGCCAGGAGTGTCCCTTCTTGTCTCAAATCCTGTGACCTACAAAACAGTTCTTGCCTTCTACACAACTAGAGCCGTGAATGTTTGTATCTCATAAACCCCAACAAATGTATTTGAAAATCACATCAAAATCCTTTGAAATGAAATGTACTTGAAGAACTACAGGCCCTTTTTTTGCTAGTCCCATCAGCAACTCCAAGGAACCTTTTCTTGCTGGGCAGTTCCATTAGCAGGCTTGCAAGTGAGATTGAATTGGCTGTGTCAGGTCTTGTGTGAACTGATATATTTACAATCTCTGTCCCCTGTATTCACTTGAGGATCTCTTTGCTATAGGCTGCTAACTCAGAGAGTGAATGAATCTTTATCTATGCACCATACTAGACTTAGTAACACATATGAGATACAAGTCTATGCATCTTTTTCTTTCATATAGCTCCTACCTGTTAGCAAATGCTGCAACAGAAAGAGTCAAAACCTAATTCCCGTCCAGTAATATTTTACTCGGCTGTCCACATCCTTTTTAAAGATGGCTGAGCTACTTATAACTGTTATGTATCTGAAAAATACATCAGACTTAACCCTGGGAAAGTTTCTGCACTGTGCTTGTTGCTAATATCCCAATTCTGAATAAAATTCATCCCTCCGGGAGTGAATCTAGGCTTGTTCATTTTAAAAGATTCTAATATTTTCAAAGCATGAAAGTTGGGACTGAAGGAAGTGAAGTGCCTTGCTGTAATCGTGACTAAATTTTAGTCTCCTGAGGTGAACATGCAACAACACTAGTGGTTTCCAGGAATGTAGTAAAAATGAATAATCTCAAGACCACACTACTGATATACTTGGCTTCCTGAGTAGATGCACTATAGTAAGCACTGTCCATACACCTGCAGTCAGAGTCGTAGGAACATGTACGCTTGAACATACCAACTTCTGGGAGGTGCCATGAATAGTTTTAAAACAGAAGACAACTAAGCTTCATAAACTGGCTATCAGTGTAGGTGTGATATCAAATTAGACTTGCATTCTGGGATGATAAGGAGAAACCTGTCTTACTCACATGTTTGGTGTCAAACTACATGAGGGAGTAAAAGGAGTAAAGAATTAACTTCCAGATATGACAGGTGAACTCTTAGAGCTTTTCTACCATTTTCTGCAGTGCATAATATGTATTAGCACTAAGATCACTTAGATATCTAACCTGTCCAATTTTCAGTGCTGGTTCTCCATATACCATGCTTTGCCACAAAAAACTGTAACTACCTAGGGAATAAAATGCTTTATTTGATTCATTGGGCTCCCTGGATCATTGGACAAATGTAATGTGGATGTAGATCTGTAGATGATGATATGATGCTTTTTCATGGCCTGAAACTATGTTTGAAATTTTCAGTTTTCATTGGAAAGATTAAATTGACGACACTTTAGCAGTTCAGATAGAAAGCATGGGATGATTCTCTCCCAAGTGCAGGATTTTGCACTTTTTCATACTGAACTTCATGAAGTAACCACTGGGCTATTCCTCCAGCCTGCCAAGATCCGGCTGCTTGCAAGAAGAGAACAAATTTGTCAAGGGCACCTGACACAAGTAACTGAGGAGAGACAACTAAACAGGATGGAAGAATGGAAAGCAAAAAGTCTGGCAAGCAAATAAAGGGTTTCCCCTTCCCTCTAGCCAGACTGTTTCTCCTTTAACAGACCTCCCAAAAGGCTTTTATAAATACAATTTTTGACAATAGAGAAAAAAAGAAACCATTAAAAGCCTCCCATGTAAGCAACTAGTAAACTGAAAAAAACGTGATTTGGTTATATGTATTTTTTCTGAAAATAACGTCCTGTGAAAAAGTGTAGCTTTCTCAGATTGTGTTTTTATTGCTCTGTAAGAAAATAATATAAAACCAATAATTCCCATACACTAACAGTTTTGTTCTCTGAGAAAAGATTTATATTTTCCATGTAGTTCTGTTTGTTAAAATTAATAGTAGCTACATAAGTGAACCAGAGAAAGGATGGCTCTCACTGATATTTAAAACCAAAACCAGATGGTTAGAACTGAAAGGATTCCCACTGCTGCAACAACTTTATAATCATAATTTCCATGCATCAGACTCCTTTAACTTTATTTTAAAGAAAAAGTGTTCCCTATAGTTTCCATTTCTTCCTATTATATGCAAAAGAAGTGTTAACCTACAGTATATCCTAGTGCATCCCACAATGCAATCCTGAAAGTCACAAGTATCAGGAACTCCCACAAGATATTAGCCTAACGCAGTATCCAACCCCCACTGAGGCCAATGCCAAGCTAGTTTGAATTAAAAACACTCTGTGAACAACTAAGGGTTACACCAAAGAGAATCTATCTTTCCTGTTCTATTCAAGGGGTTAAGAATTCGTATCATACCCAGAAATTCATAAAAATATCTTTTCATTTTTTCAAATATTTGCTATGTATCTCTGAATAGTAATTATATTTGTATAAAAGCCCACTGAAAAGTTAATTGAAATCCTCTCTGAAAATTGGTGTGTCCATGACATGTCAACTGGGCTTAATTAATGAGATTGTTGAAGAATGGTAACTGTAAAACTAGCAGGAGACAATTCCAAGAGGGAATGTCTTGTTCCATTCAAGAATTTTTGTGCCAAATGGTTTGAAGACAGTAGGAAATGATCAAACTGTTGGTGATATTTGTCATAATATGCAGTTCCCTCATACATTGCTCACGTACCACATCTCCTCTTGGCTCCTTACTGAAGTGTGAATATTTTAGTTCTGATGAACAGTCACTTTCATCTGATGTTTTCAGTTGCTTCATGCTGAAGTGAGATGGATGCCTGAACATTTACAAGTGTTGGCATGAGGAGTATGAAAATCTCCTTGTGCAGCAGACTAAGATGTGTGGAGTGTAGATTACATCATTCTTGATCTACCAGCCAGCTTCCAGACAGATCTTGTGGAATATATCCAGGATGCAAATGCCTATGATCAGCTAAATATTCTTGATTGCCAGTGTTTGCTTTGTGATTACAAAACTGGCATAAAATCAGGAAGTCTTAGTGTGGTTTTCAGGTCAAGAAAGAATAAATAGACTGTTCTGATATGTCTGAGTCAAAAGGTATTTGGTATTTAAACAGACTATCTGAATGTCACCATTTTGTTACCAACTAATGAAATGCTTTCTTATAGCTCAAAAAGCTGCAGCAGTTGTACCTTTCAGGGCAGTAGAGGTTCTGACGTACATCTAGAACCCATTTGAGGAGCCTGACCACTGCAGAGCACATCAGCTATGATAGTTAAACATCCATAGTTTTGAGGAAGTAATTTTCATTAGCAAGTTAAAGTTCAGGTCATTATTAGGACCAAACTCCTCTGTGAAGATGCGTTACAGCCAACTTAGATGCTTTTTGCTGCAAAAAGACTGTAAGAATGCTGTATGAAGAATGAAAAGGGTAGAATTAAGAACACGTTCCTGCCAAAACTTGACTAAAAGTGCTAAAAAATCTAAAAGCTTAGCTAAACTTCAGCTAAAAGCTATAAGTAGCAGCTCCACCCTTCTTGCCTTATTCATAGCCTCTTACTAGTGTGACAGAATCCTAGGGAGATGTGGTACTGTTCTCTAATCCCACTGTATTGCAGTAAAAGCATTTCTCTTCACAGGTGTTAGAAGAAGGGAAAAAAAAGATTCTCAATCACATTGCAAGATGGACCACCTTATCCTGTGGCTCCAGGATTGTCAGAATTGAAGCACAGATGACTGAGAATAGACAGCTGAGGATAGAGGATGGAATAATGTCTTCCAGAAGCAGCGTGGTCTTAAGTCAGGAACCCAGGTTGCCTTTTTAAGCTCATACTTCCATGGAAAAATGTATGATATTCCTCAGTTGTTTATTTCCCTGAGTTAATTTTCTTGAGTTGTTTAACAACAACACTCTTACTCTTCTCTTCTCTTGTACTTTTCTTGCATGAACTAACATAAATGATAAGTAAAATTTTGAAAACTGTGGTTGTGGCTGGTAGTATTTTAGTCATCAATTTTAAGGGAAAATTATATTAGGTTTATAAAGGCAACATAGAAAGCATCGAAAGGCAAGAAAATAGGTACAGATATTTGATGAGTATTGAGGAGTGCAGTGGTTCAGTTTACATTTCAAAGCCTTTTTTTTTTTTTTTTTTTTTTTTTGCAGTACCTAGTAGTCAACTGTAGGAACCAACAAAATACCATTATTTTATCACCCATTCTGTAGCTTTTGAGTTTTGTCTATGGAATATCCAGTGTGACCTTCCATTTAGAATGAGCCAGGTGATCAGGTAAAATAATGTCTCATCCAATTTTTTGCTAACAATTAATTGGCACCATTCCATGCAATAAAGAATGGGAAAGGACATTCTTTCTGCTTCTGTCTTGAACATCTTTTCATATTTTTCTCTATTAGCTTTAGTGTTCTCTGGACACCATTGATTCATAAGTTAGGGCTAGAAGGAACATCAAGCGATCATCTAGTTTAACTGTTCTAAGTTTATATATATATACCTAAAGTATCAGCAGTATGGTATCTGAATACTGAATAAGTATTCATATGTTCCCTAATATATGTTTTTCTTACCATTTATTAAAAAAAAACCCTTTTCAATAAAAGAAGTCTTATAGTATGATTAGATTGTTGTCTGATGTCCTTCCATTTTAAAAAGGTGTTTGATTTTGTTCTTTAATACCTAATATAAACCTTTTCCGAAACTTAAGCTGAGTCCTTGCATCTCACAAAGGCCACAAAGACAGCTTGATCCATCAGTGTATTTGAGTCTTTGAAAGATGGAAGATGTCTTCTCTGTATTCTCTTTTCTAAGCTAAACCATGTGCAATTACTTCAGCATTTTATCCTAAGTCATGCTGTCTAAAATTTATTGCTCTGCTCTTTATTCTTTCCCATCTTTTAAAAAGCTTTTTGGGAAGTGTGTTGGTCAAAACTAGTCTCTGTGTTCCTGCTAAAGCTGGTCTGGATCACCACACTTCAAGAAAGTTGCAGACAAATATTTCTATAGATACATCCTGATTCTGCAACAACATTATAAATTTATCTCTTGTATCACACTGGTGTATTTTGTTGTTGCCGTTCTTGATACTTAGGTGGATATTTCCCTTTCTTTGTATCAGTTTATTCAAGTTCTCCTTCCTAAATATAGTATTCTGCAGTCTTCTTACTTATGTTGTATATTGTTTCTAAAACAAGTCTTAATTTGAAGAGACCATATTATCATCCTGTCCTCCAAATAGTTTTCAACCCTCCTGAAACCAACTTGGTTTAATCCACAAAAGGTGTAATTATACTCTCTATTCCATCATCTGGGTCATTAACAAAAATATTGACTAGAGTAAAACCTAAAAACACATCTACAGAAAGATGTCCTTCCACTTTGATTATGAACCACTGATTTACCTCTTCTTTGAGAATCAGTTTTCATGTATTTGTCTTCTTGCTAATGATGATTGCACTCAGACGATACCTCTTTAGCTTGTTTATGGCAAAGTTAAAATCAAAAGCTTGTTATACTTAAGATATATTACAGCTTGTGATATATCCCTTTCCACTAGGTCAGTTGTACTGTTGAAACAGGGAGCTAGATTAGCTTGATATTCTATATACTTGAAAAGTCTTTTTTGGCTGTGTTCCACTGTTTCTGCTTTATCATGGCTTAGTTTATCTCAAATTATTTAATAACTGGTTCCAGAAAATTTCTAGGAGTGAAAGTTATCCCGACTGGTCTGTAACTTCCCATTTCTTTTTTTTTTCTCTTTTTTTTTTGGAGATAGGTATCATATCTGATCTTGTCTGGTTGTCTGGGAACTTTCACATCTTCCACTAGTTCTGAAGGATAATCACCAATGTCCCCAAGAATTCATTTGGCCAGCTCCTGAAGAAAAGAAAGGTGAATTTTAAAGGCTGTGCTATCATGGATCTCTCTCTGCCTTATCAAAATGTTATCTGAACTGAACACTTCTTCATGCAGTCTGGAATGTGCTTGAAAATACTTATTACGATTATTGTAATTAAATATACTGTTACGGTCTTTCTTTCCCTTTTCCTTTCCATTTTGCTTTTCCCTTTCCTTTTCCCTTTCCTTTTCCTTTAGAGTTTGAAACAACAGAGATTTGGGATATTTTGACCTTTTCTGCATCATTTGTTGCTATTTCACATTCAAAATAATTAATGGACCTTCATATCCCTTTGCTTTTATCCTCCTTTTAATATATTAGTAGAATATTTTCCTGATGCTTTTATAATTTTTGCTAATTGAAACTTATATTGCACTCCAGTGTTTCTGGTTTTGTACCTGTACACTTGTTGTTATCCTTAATTAACCTTTGCATGATTCTTTTTTGATTTTTACATCATTGAAGAGCCCCTGATATGACCAGAATAGTACTTTATCAAAATTTCTTATCTTTTCAAGCTTCTAGGACACATCTTCCTTTAAAGAACAATTGTGAGAACAACCTGCTCTGGACTCCAGTAATCCTGCACTGGATTGTTACCTTATGGTTTTAAATGATCTCTGTCTGTTCTTCTGAAGAACCTGTATATTTAATGTTCATGCATTGGCATGCACAGACTGCAGTGAATTGCACAGTCTGCTTGTTCAATTATGTCAGTTTAAGAAATTGCATCCAGTTTAAGAAACTGCATCTGCAGTCCAACTGCAGTTGGGTTGCAGAAGAGAAGCACCTACTGTTTTCTAGAATTTTGATAAAGTTGCTATAGTTTTTCCACTGTGGAGGTTTACAGTGTATTCAACAGCTCAAAACTAAGTACTGACTGCAGGAATTTGCAAGGATATAGAAGCTCACAAACACAGGAGTGGCTTGTTTTTCTGGCATATTTATTAAAAAAAAAGACAAGAAAAAAACTTTGCTTGATTTTTTAAAAGGGGTCTGACAAGGGCATTAGGTTAAAAATACTGCTATTCCTGGTGTACTGTATTTAATCAGAACTGCTTATAGGGTTTTCCTAATGCATTTCAAGCAATTGGTATGAAATGTCAAGCCGGGAAACCAGTAATTTCTCCACACTCCTAACTTTGTTTCTTCCGCGTATTCTCCAGCAGCAAACTTCTGCACAGACAGTAGTTTTTTATGCTGTTGGATGGAGCAGATGGAAAATAGTCCTTGACTTTTAGCTTCCTTTCTTTTGTCGGTATGTGTCAAAAGTGCAATGTGAGTAGTTTATGATATTAAATTTATGATTATGACACCAGATAATGGTACTAAATTAAATTCTTTTGGTATTTCCATTAGCAGGGGCCAGTAACACAATAATAATAATTCATTCCATGAAATTTGATATACAACTTCACAGTCTAGGAATATATATTTGTAAGCTATAGTACACTGTCTCTTTCCACATTAAGGTGGTATACAGAACAAAAAAATGCTGCTATCTTAGAGCAACAAATCCAGATTCTTACAAGTTAAATGTATTTTAAATTTTAAAATATTTTTGGTAGTTCATTATTAAGACTTCTGTGATTTGATTTTTTATAAAGCAGAGATGTGAGTTATAAAAATTTTAAGTTGCTGAGGCTTAGGATTAAGGTAAGAAAGATCTAAATGTAGTGCTCTATGCTTTTAGCATGATAGTTAAGATCACATCACTCTCACCTACACCAGTTTAGGTAGCTGCACCATGTTCATTGTCATAGTGATGTTAATGATAGCAACAAGCGCTATAAGAGAAGTATGGGGCTTCTTTCTTTTGGCTTGGCAGAGATTAGTCACAAGGGAAATGAATCTTTGCTCTTCATTTGAGAGGTTATTAATTTAAAAATTATATAGGGTAGAGAATGGTCGGGATGATAGCTTTTTAATATCAATTATTTTTCTTTATTATGTTATCAGCATGCTGTCTTCAAATTACTGAAACTGTGAAATAAATAAAAGCTCTTGCACATTCTTCCAAAGTCCTGAAAATATCATATATTAGTTAGACACTCTTGTTCTAAATATTATCCTGAATTGTTTCAAAGATTTCAGTCACTGTGATAATAGGTTCCCTTTGGGCATTCATTTGACTTCAAATCATAGTCCAAACTTCACTTCCAAATTTTGTGAAGAAAAAATAAGAATAAATAATTTAACTGTGTTTCTTCATTTTATCATTTTCTCAGAATATTTTTTTTTCCATAGCAAAAGAGAGGAAATAGAACAGAAGCTGGACTGAGAAGGAAGCGTGCTCCCTAACATCAAATGTGACAAAGTTAACATTAAGGAATGATAAGAAATATGGTTGTATTCAGGAAGTTCATTAAAATTAGATTACCACAAGCACTGAATCAAGGAACCCTGGTGAACAAAGCTAAGCAAAGTTTTTGTTTGTTTTTAATAAACAAGGAATTTGCCCCCCTAAAATAGTTGTATTCATCTTTTTGAACTGTGACAGAATTTGCCAAAATCTGGGGGCAATTCTCCTCCCACTCTGCACCAGATTTACAGAACTGCTAAAGAAGGAGCATCTTTCTTTTACACAATAGCCAGCTACCTTTGACATTCAGCAGAATCCAATGACCGTATTCCACTTCTTTATTTAAATCTCAGTCTCCTACTTCCAAAGAGACCACTCCAATCAGGTTGGAGTGTACTCCAGAATCAATATCTCTCACTCTCTGCTCTTAGCACCGCTTTTATCCACCTAAATAAGTAACAATTAATAGGAGTAAGAGCCATAGGTTTACTTCTTTGATGAATATCCTAACTACCAGACTAAAGAGTCTTTCTCACATACTTGTCCTTTGTCTCAATGAACATTTAAGTATTTATATAAAACAGAAAAAAAAATCCGACAGTAGGGATGGAGATATGCAGACTTTGCAGTTCTAGAATTCAGTATATCAGCGTTTTAACACCCTATAATCTGATCGTTCTGACATATCAGAAAGGTAAGATAATTACAAACTACCACTCATTTAACTCTTTTGAGAATAGGGAGAGAGCTGTAGCTCAAAGCACTTAAGGTAGAAGGTGAACTCTAGATCTTATACACGGACAGTCAGTGGTCCTAACCACCGACTTAACTGTGTGAGAGGATTTCAGGAGTCAAACCGAGTAGAAGAAAACTTCCCCTTTATTCTCTTTCTGGATAATTTTATTCTCATTCTGGATAATTTTCTGCTCTGCTCCTCTTCTCTCTTACTATATCATAGAATCCTGATATGGTGCAAATACATGCCCAGTTGTGGAAATTTGAACGTTTCCCTGGATTGTGTAAAATATATTGATCCTCAGGCCTGCTTTGATGACCCATGCAATTCCATAGAGGAGAATATATGTGGTTTCCACACAAACTTTTCTTAATTTAAGGAACTGTGGATTAGTTTACAAAAGCCAGAACAAAATCAAAGCACAAATCCCTCATTACCAATGTCTAATCTTTCTGTTTTAAGGTGTAAAGAAATGGAAATAATAAAAAAATTGTTCTCCCCAAGAGGGAATGGGCATACATAAAACTACAGCTGAAATGCATGCTACTATATGAAACCTATATACTAAGTTTTGGCTTATCACCAAGAATCATGCTGATTTCATTCTCAGTGTCTAAACACCCTGTAGGAAAGCGTCTCTGATTCAAGTGGTCAACTCTCAGCAGTCTTTCTTTCAAAGGATCAGACCAGCTGGAATATGATGGCATATGAAGACAAACAGAAAGTGAGGGTAATTTTGGACACTTCTCTTTTTCATTCGAGGAAAATATATTTTTCCCAACATACTGTAGAAATACTTTCAAAAGGCTTATCAAGTGGCTTGTTTGTTACTTTAAGTTTAAAGTGGAACCATCTGGAAGAGATTATACAAAAGCCTTCAGCTCCACTGCCTCTTCTCTTCTAATCTCTTGTAGCTTTCCATAATGTCACAACAATTCATACCTATATAAACAGATGAGAACACTTCAGCTATATTTTACAGTCTAAGTTCCAGAACCTTTGAACATGGAGGCACAGAACTAGACCATTCCTACAAAATCTCAGGTTCCGCTTATATGAAAACAGATCTGTAAAAACAAACAAGCAAAAAAAAAGAAACAAATTGGCAGAACTAAAGAAAACACAAAGTTAAGATTTCTTTTTAATAATTACTTTTGATTCTAAATTGTAATATAGTAATGTACTTGAGTTTGGTTTTTACATCCATTAGAGTTATTTTTGGATTGTACTGGCTTGTAAAACAGACATAAGATACTTCTCAAGCTTTCTCACACATTGGTACGAGTACCACTCTAGGCGCATAACTGTCTTCAAAAAAGCATATGTCCCATCGCAGCTCCCTAAGTGAGTGGAGATGATCATAGCAGTATTCATCTCCATTACTGCTACAGATGGTGAGTCTCGTTACTGCTGCTGTGAGGTCGCCAATGTAAGTACCCAACCGAAAAACAGCTGGATAAATAGTATGTACATTAGGGTTCCTGGTTACTTCCAGACTTGCATAACAGAACATGAGTTGTAAGCGGGAGAATGAATTTCTGCCAAAGATTTCCATCTCCACCACCCACTTCCCGCACCCTCTTTAAACATTTGTAAAATGTCACAATGGAATAATACATACTACCTATTATACTAGCCTTTCAGCACCCCCTGTAATTGCCTTATATACAGGTTTGGAAATGGACTACATAAGAATAATTCCATTACAGTGATGTAAATTAGGTGTAACTTTACTAAAGTAAATGGAACCATGGCAGTACAAAGCCAGAGTAAGAAAGGAAATAAGGCCTCAGTTAGTGGTTATTTTTTTTTATTACCAGTTAAAGTACAGGAAAAATGGGAATGAATACTTAAATAAAAAGAACATTTAACTTTCATTTATTCTGAAATTAAACAAAATCTGTGGGAAAAAAAAGCATTCTACAAAAAGTTCAAAGGATACGAATAAGAACATATGTACGTAATTCAGCAATGTAATTTGAAAGTCAATAGGCTTTGAGTAAAACCTAATTTGAAGGACAACTTTTTCTGTCCTTTTTATTTCTCACAGCTTACCTCTGGAAATGTAGAAATGAAAGAATTTTTTTTAGGTGTTTGCATATCCATGGTTGAGTGACTGATGGACAAATGCCAATGATTCACCCTGGATCTCCTTATCTTATTGCAGATAATACCTGTGCATCTGTGAACATCCATACATCTGTATCAATAGACTTTTTGATTTCATAGAACTAAGGACTGATTTATTTTGTGTGAAAGAGGATGGATTTTGCTATATTGCCCTCTTGCTTATTTTACATTTAAAGCAATGAAACTGTGGAAAGCCACATTGGTCAGGAAAACAGGTGGTTAAAAAAACAGGAAGATTTTCACTGTGAGAAGGTAGCTAGTGTTGTCAATGGTGGATAAAAACAGAGTGTAGCATTAATTGTGAAAATCAGCAAAAAAATGACCAACTGGTTCTATAATACATTGCAGCAATCTGTAATCACGTGCCAGCTTCATTATCACAGGAAAACAATCTTCTAACCTATCTCTATTTTCTAGAATGCTGCAAACTTTGTTACGCCTTTCATTTGTATGTTGAGGTCATATTTTGAGTAAGTTGTAAACCATTTTAAAATAAAAACTTGTATCATATAAGCATGAAAATATAGATATGTTATTGCAACAAGTACATATTCACCACACAGAGGTACTAGTATTGCAAATGTGCAATGCAGTGTGAATAAATACTTTTTAGGATATATGTTGCTTATGGACTTACTGAAAAGTTATATGAAAACGGTATCTCTACATTTCTATTTTGTGACAACATTTATGCATAACATTGAAAATTTTTAGACATAGTAAATCTTTTTGAATGCTTCATTTGTGCATATCAAAACCCATCTTCTAAAAATGATGGAGGTTATTAATTAATTATTTTCTGTAATTTGAAAAAATCAGTATCTAGTCAGCCACTATGCAGCAATATAGAAGTGTGATCTGATCTGAAGAAGTAATTTCCAGCCATGAAACACATCTCATTTGTCAGGTTCCCTCAAAATTATTTGCTGTTACATCTCCTCTGAGTGCCTCCGGTATTGTCACCCTGTGAGTAAAAGATTTTAAACTGGTCCTAGAGAAATGGGGAGATGCGGGATGAGAAAGCAGCAGTGAGGGATTCCCTCATATGGATATGATGTTTAAATGCAGAGGGATTTGGAAGAGGAAAGACAGCAGTTATGAAGAATTGCATGGGAAGCTGGAAAGCAATGCCCCAATCACAATACGTGAAGCTAGTTTGTTTGTCCATGGAATTACTGGAGCTGATTCATTTCTGCACAAATTCCAAATTCATGTAGTACTTTTCCATTGAACCAAATTATCTTAAAAGCTGGACTAAGCAGAGATGAATCAGTAATGGCTCTTCTCAGGTAACTAAGGTAAGAGTTAGACCCAACTGAGTTTAAATCTGAGTTTCAAGAGGACGCTTATTCCACCTGCTTTCTTATTCAAAGCAACAACATTTCCTCATGAAATTACTATTTTTTGCTGGTTTACATTTGTATCTTTTCAGGCATCCAGGACTTATTCATCTATGCATTATAGTTGGAATTCTCTTTGCAGAAGATCCATATGGCATAAATATGTCAAGTGCTAAGGTTAGAATATGTCTGTAATCTGTGAAAGGGAATGTAAAAAGGTGTATCCTTTGGACAGCATCAGGTTTGAATTTGGCCTTCCTGAATCTCGGACAGATGTAATTCATTTACACTCTTTTTCCAGTATTGTATACTCTCGGTGGAGACTGGTAATTGTTCAGCATTTATACATCATGTTTGCTAGTTCTCTATAGTATAAGCAGAGTTCAGAAGAGAATTTAGTCTAGATTAACAGGAATTAGAGAAACTATTGCAATGATAATGCCATAGTCATGCAAAAGCCAAAAATCTTTTATCTAGTTCCAATCAAAATGGAGTTTACCATCAGTAGAAAATAAATGTTTTCTTTGTCCTTTTTACATAAATTGTAAAACTTGCATTGACTTCAGTGGTGTCAGTTTAGCCTTCTGGTCAGTACATGAAAAAGACAGTTAAAATCAGTGTTGTCTTACTGCAGATAAAGACCTCTTTAGCGTATCATTAGCATTTCACTCAGTACTGTGACTTTGCAGAATAGAATAAACCTGTTGGCTTAATTTTTAAAGCTGTCTATGAAATTGAGATGTTCGAGCCCCATCAAAATGGGACATTCTAGACACCAAATCCTTTCGACAGCTCTGGAAGAATCAAACACTGTGCTCAAAACGTAAATCAAGTAAATTAGAATATGTGTTTAAAATGTGCTGACTTTTGTGTTTCCTGAGTTTTGAACGATGTCTCCATGTGTAACTACATTCTACAAAATGCATATTATGTAAGGATCAGATTAGCGAGGAGTAGATGTGCATTGAAATAGCATGCTTGGAATGTATGTGTGTATGTGTTTATACAACTGTGTACTACAGATGAGTGTGTAGTCTGTAGCATCTCATTTCCAACCCAGGCATGCGCAGCAACTGAAAACCAAAGAAAATCCTATCACACAAGTACCCCAGATAACTGAAATCTATCAAAGGAAGTCAGTTTATGACATTCTTTGTCTTTCTAGACCTATCTGCAATGTATCATTTCCTTTGGTTTCTAACAGGAAGGTAATATAAGGACTTCAGTATCATATACCCTCGGGTACCAGATGAAATACTATGAAATTTCAAACCCACAATTCTCTGGTTTGCTCAGCCTGAACTGAACATGACCTCAATCAGTATTTCTGGCTTCCCATTCAGAAATGAGAAATATTGATGATTTATGATGTCAAGTCATTTATGGCCAAGGTAACACATCATAAATGATGTTACATGTTGTTAAAACTCATAAAGTGCTGAAAAAATATTTTCCTTTCTTAACAGAAAAAAAAAAGAAATTTGTTTTAGGAGGAACTGAGTCAATGTAGGGCTTATGCGAGCCACAGGATACCTATTCTGGCACCAAGCCTCAGAGACTACTGGGAATACCTAACAAACCTGGTCGTTTGACATATTTTGCCAGGTTTGAAAGGTCTCCAATCCACCAGGAAGAATCTACTGAAAGAAACTCTCTTCTATGTGCTGAAATGTCCTGCACAAGAAGCCCACCCAACACTTTTAAAAATTATCCTGACTGTAAGTCTCATACATAAAAACACATCGTGTTTTAAGTCTCCAGGATTTCCACAGAATGTTGACTAGTCACTTAATAGCCAAGACCAAGGCTAACTTTATACATATAGGATAGAGAGGTTCAGTGAAAGTCAGAGAAAAAAAGTCATATTCATAATTGAAATGTTAGTATGGATGACAGTATGGATGACTAGAATTTACATAGAAGAAAGAGAAGGGGGGAAATGGAGAATACATACAGAAGAGGTCATAAACATTTAGAAACCTTAGCTATCTTAGTAATCTTGATTAAAGAAACTTTAGATGGGAGGAATTTGTTATAGACTTCAAGGGTACCAAAGGTAGGGTGAGGAAATGGCATTTCTAGATGAAGCATTAAGGTAATTTTCAGGATATTTTACTACTGCTGAGTTTGCGATTTTAATCCTAGTTTATATGAAGATTTTCATTGGCAAGTAATCTTGCAGAGCCCAGGTGCATAGTTTCATCTTTCCTATATTTTATTCTATACTTTGGTTTTATTCTAATAGATAATCCTCTTTCAAAAACATAACAAAATAACAGCAAAAATGAGACCCTTCTGTCCCCACCCCTCCAAAGTTTTTACAACTTGCCAAATCATACAGGCCTACTTTTAAAATCACAGCTTCTTATGTTCATTGTAATATGAAATTAAAAATGGCAAAAGTCAAGCTTTCTTTGCCCACAGAATATGAATTGTTTAACTTCATTTTGATCACAAATTTGAACCTTTAAAACTCACAACACCTTCATTAAAAAATTCACTATGAGAATAATTTATCAGTATGTAAATTGTGAGAGAACACGTGCATGTAAAAAAATTACAAGCTGAAATTTGTTCTATGTTAAATGTAAGTAGCATCACAAATTAATTTAATCCAAGCATTAAAAAATATATATTTTTCTGCATGTTAATGCCTTGGGACATTTTTAATGGTATTTATTATTCTGACAGTGACAAAAATTTTCTGAAGAAAATTTTGTGCATCTTACTATGCCAGTTAAAGACAATTCTCATTTCAGTGTTCTTCAATTGGAATGATTAAGGGAAGGTATTGCAAGAACGTCTATACCCTGAATAGTACAAAAATTTAGATACAATTTACTATTACAGATATTCTAACTTTGACAATAAGAAAAGGAAAAGACTTTCTAAAGTGAGAGACTACCATATTGTTATTGATTTTAAGTGAAAGAGGCTCAAATTACCATAACAATGGCATTAAAATGTACTTAAATTGTTGCACAAAAGCTTTAGACATAGGAACAGTTCCACTGAATTTCACTGAAAAGCCTGTGCCTTCCTAAATTACATAACCCCCGCCCCCAAGAAGATATGGCTTAAAAGCATAACTTTCTGTTAATTAGGAGGCATTGGATAACATAAGTGTAAATAATATTTACTTTTGTTTTTTAAAGCTTAGATTTAAAAAAACAAATAAAACCTAAAATTTACTTGTTTCTGGTTTACTCTTTAAATGATGCATAAAGCACAAAACATGGTAAAACATAGATAATAAAGCATTGTTCAAATCCACACATATCAATGTTAGTGCTCATCACAGAAACCAGATATTTTGTATTGCCTGTGTCTGTATAAAATTCATCTGTCTACCACTGTGGAACTACGTTAGACTTCAGTACACATTGTGGAGGGGAAAAAAAGTCTTGCATTTTTAGTTCCTCTTGAAAAACTTGAAGTTCGTTTCTCATTATTTTTACATCATTACTCCATATTTTGATAGTAATGTCTTTAAAATCTCTGTAGCTCAATGTTGAATACACTTTCTACGCAATCAGGCATCAAAATCTATCTAACCTACTCCTGTTTCCACTGAAGTCAGCAAGAGCAGAATAGGTACACAGAGCTCAGAGCTGCACAGGTGTACACTGGATGAAAGAAAATGAATCAGGCCTCTCACATATTTTAAACTAAAGCTCTCTAAAACACATAGTGTCAAAAGTCAGAATCGACAGAAATGTTTATGGCTATAGATTACTGTGTATTTTCTCAGAGAATAAGTGCAAAGTTATTCTGTGCAAGTGTTTTTTGTAACTGTATACAGATTTGGGAAATTCATGACTTTAAATAAATCTCAAATTCACACTTCCACCTGTGTGTGGTGGCCTAATGTTAATACACCTGCAGGTAATATAAAATTAAATGATTCAGAGTGACTCTGGCTGCTCTTTTAAGCTAATCCATTATTTTGTTTCCTATTAATAAAGAGAACCTCTGAAAAGGATAAACTGCAAGAATAACCTGATCTTAGGAATATTTTTAATGGTACCTATCTTGTGGTGTACAAGAACAACTATTGAAATATGATCATAAGAATCAAAAGAAAAAGTCTTTAACAAAAGATTTATTCTGCCTTTCTCCTGTGTCACTTTTCCGTTTTTTAATTGTTTTTTAGGGTTTGGTGATGTGGAGGATTGCTTTTACTATAATTCATCAGAGCGTATTATTAATTATGTAACCTTTTTCTTCTCTACAGTCCATAATAGGAGAAACATGAGTTTAAATACTGGAGGGATATATCAGAAATTTTGGGACAGGTAGACCATAACTGAAAATGAAGAATTTCAAGTCTACTATAGGAATAAATAAGAGAGACATGATTCAAGTGTGAATCTGAATGTTATGCTTACATTAGCAAGTTCTCTGTTCAAATGTTATTTTTTTACACTATACATTCCATAAATGCAAAGGTTTTGCTTATTGAACCACTGTATTAATAACAAGCTTTTCATCACAAAGTAGAAATCGGAATAATAATTTCCTTCAGATTTTGTGGTGTCTCAGAACAGGAAACTGTAACAGTGTAACAGCGCAATGGGATATGACTGTACCACATTTCTAGAGGAAAGTATCCCTTATTGGATGGTGAAACCTGAGACTGAAGGCCTTGTGAACTTTAATGGTGTTGATTATTGAAATTTTATTTCTAGAAATATACTCACTGCTGTTTGACTTCATAATCATATGGAAATGATTAATTGGATGTGCAGGAGGGAGGAAAAAACAACAACAAAAAAATACCCTTAATGTTTGTGTTTCAGTTGGATAGTTTCTTATTTCTTCCTTTCCTGAACTCTTCCTAGTCTTTTGCTTGATACATTAAATAAATCTTCCAGTGGACTAAGTTTGAAGTCTTCTCACATCTTCTATCCACCAGAATAAATAAATACTCATTTCTCCACAACCTCTTACTTTCATTTAGGCCATGTAAACCCTTCCTAACTATTAAAGAATGGATGGTAAATGTACAATATCTCATTCACCACTCTGAGACTTAAAATGCATTACAAGAGAAACAAGTAGCAAAAAGAAGGATTCTTACTGAAAAGCTCTTAGAACTACCTTTGTTTTAAACAAAGAGACTGATATCAGAGCAATGCCATAGAGAAAAAGAACTATTTGTGGAATAAACAGAATCAAGTCTCTCAGAACCTAATATATCGAGAATCCTGGATTGTAATTTGTACTGTGAAATGAACTGGTGTAGAAGGGACTTAAGTGCTGTATTTTCTGCCAGTCTCCAACTTGACTCAGCTAAAGAAGCACTAGAGCAACTCAAGGTCTTGCCTATAAAGATGAGGACAAGTGCCGCTCATTCAGAAAACTATCCTGTTGACAGGAAGACCTGCAAGTGCCAGTTCAAAGTTCTGAAGGATACTTACCAGAATAATTTATATTATTTTTAAATTTACTTTTAAATCATTACCTTGTTGCAGTATTTGTATACTTACTCTGATCGTTATGGTTTTGAGAGTCACAAGGAAGAAGACATATCTATTTCCTACAGAGTAACATATAATGTAGTTATTTACCATACATTTTATGGAGCAGCATTGTTTCAAAATTAAGCTGTTTCATAAAACTCACACAGTTTTAAGGGGACATTGGCACTATTATCCAGATGTGATTAACTGTACATTTTAGAGAGAATTCCAGAGAGACAAAACTAGGGTTGCAAATGTCAAAAAATATAATTTAGAGTTACATTTTGTGTCAGGGGAAAAGCAAAATGGTGAGAGAAATGATGATAAGGTAGGTATTGCTTTTTTTCCAAGTCAGTGAAGCAAAAGCACAACAGCAATGAATTCAACATATTTTGTGAGTTTAATCAGTGGTAACAAGAAGGGAAACCCAGCATCATCAATATGAAATAGATAAACCAGTCTAGATGTAATAAAATTCAAACAAAACTTAAGATGAAAACCTTTGAACTGAATCTAAAATCTTCCATGGCTGAGGAAAATGTGCTTGAAGTTTTTGTTATTTCTCTTTTCTCTTTTGTTATTTCTCATCTCCATAATTCTCAAATTGTTTCTAGAGGCAGAATGCCTCTAATATCACTAGCAGTCTTTAGTTTAAAAGAGAAGCTATAGAAAACCATACCTGAAAGCATGATCTTCCAAACAGTATTAAATATGTTCTTATAAATTAATCTGGTTTTGAATTATATTTATTTGAACAGGTATTGAATTAGATAATTACAGAAGAGATTGAGCAAATCAGTATGGCATTTTTCATGTCAAGGTATGAGGTTAGTCATTTTCTCACAGACATATGATGATCCTAATTACTTTTGCCTCTTCTGAACTGCATTAGACTTTCCCACCGTGAGCATGTATGCATGTTCTAGAGCCACTAAGATGTGTTAAAAGAAGGACATACAAGTGGTAGGTATTGACATACAGCATACCAAGCCTGTGACCCTAATCTTTTCAAAAGCATGTTGTTGATATATGCACACAGTGAAATTAGTACAAAATAAGGGCATCTAAAACTGTATAGTGCCAAATAAAATTTGAAGAAAATGAAAAATACGTCATTTATTTTTCAGATGAACTAAGACTTCTTTTTCCTTGGTATTGTAAATAGCCAGGATCAGTGACTATCCAGGTCTTTCTTTTTGCTGGAACTAGCTCAGGTTTTCAATTGTATTTAGGCACTTAAAAGCCTTTTAAACAGTAGCTAACTCTTGAATAAAATTGTGAGATAGGCTATATTTTCTTATCGTTATTCTTGTTACACTGATCTTATTTCATCTAAGTGAACTGTATTTCACATACTCACTAGTGTACCTTACACATAGATATCAGACAAATGAAAGTGTTCTTTGTGACCCATCTTAAAGTATAATAGTTGGTTGGCATCATAGTTGATCAATACCAGGTTCTTTGGATTCCCTCTTAAAAAATCCCCAAAGCATCTTACAATTGCTACATCTCTTTTTTCACAATCAGAAGTCACATTGACTAAATGAGATACTTCTCATCTGTTATCACATTGCCTTTGGAGTTTCATATTTCCTTTAAAACTTCCCTTTTATTCAGTTACGCAGTTAATCAAATGCAGCTAAAATAACAGAACAGACCAGATTAATTTATTGTTGCCACACAAGAACTGGAAATAACCTCTAGGCAATGCACTTTTGCTATCTCTTATGGGTAATAAAGCATTCATACAGTAATATATTGACTTAACCTCACACATGTCATTGACTAACCTTTCTTACAGAATTCAAGGCTCCTTTTCTAAGACACCATAGAGTACACTTTCAAGGTGATACACAGAGTTTTAGCCACATGACTCCCATAAAGATCAGAGTTCTGTGAATAGTCATGCAAACTTTTATAATCATACCTTTATTTGATCAGCTACTGCAAAAGTGTCCCATATGCAATAGCATTCCCAAAGAAATAGGATACTGTCTTAGATTTATTTAAACAATTACCTTCTCATTTATTGATTTATTTAAAATGATTTGCTGGAAAACTGATATGGAAAAAATGCTATCACTCAAAAACAGAGCTGTTGGAGAGCTGAATAATAAGTTCCACCTTGCCTTTATTACTTCCTTCAACAAGCAACATTTTTGGCTGTAATACGCTCATGATAAAATAACAGATTATAAGGACATTATCAGAGGCTCTCCTCAGTTCTCCAGATGCCTTTTCCTTATAGGGGATATCCACAAACCAGGAAGAGCCTTGATTGCTGTTCCTAGATGCCACAAACTGTTCATGTTCGTAAAGAGCAAACATTAGAATGAAGAACTTGCTGTGCTCTCTATGTGCTACTGCATAGATGAAAACTAGAGCGTTGATTCCTGTAGATGATGTCCTTACATACTTTTTTTTCCAGCAATGAAAAGTAGCCATTTCTTACAAATGAAGGATACAAATCATCTCCACTATATCTGCTAGACAATTTTCCCCATCCCTCTAATTTTATGCTAACTTTATTCTTGTGAAATCTCATTTATTTAGTTCTTTGCCCATATCTTAGTCTCACCTAGACACTAACATAAATGCTTATACAGAATCACAGATAAGAGTACCAAGTTTATTAATATCATCCACAATGCCTAGCTTTAGGTGGTTAAAATGGTGTATGGGAGCATCTTTTTTTCTCTATTAAACACTTTTAAATTTGGCTTTTAATTGCAGGTGTTCATTCTCATAATCAGTATCTAAGAAGGTTAGATTCTCTGGAAATTTAAAAATTCCTTCTAAAAGATTAATTTGTTTTCCTTTTCCATAAAAGAAAAATAATTCTCTCTGCCTGTAGAATCCAATGTTCATTTGGAAGCACTGGGGAAAGGACAGCCCTTCTCCTGAGTTTTTCTTTGGGAAAATGTAATCTGAACCATCAGAGAGAGATCTATCATCCCAAAACGACAGAACTCTTCCAAAACAAGGAACGTGGCCCAAGAACACGGTTCATGGCACAGGAACTGCTATCATACCCAAAAGCAAAAATGAATATAGATTTTTACAGGATCCCCAGTCTCTCTCCTAGTGAATAAAAACCATATTAACTCTGACCCTCAGCCCAGCACTTCTTGCAAATGCTGGAAACATGTTCTGCAATTCCAGCAGTAGAAGGATTAAGGACTCTGCATATACTACCAAGCAGGGAAACACATGAGGCTGAAAGTGGATTTATATTTTGTGAACAGGCAAGGAGGAAAAAGAAGTTATTTTAATCCCTTCTGCCAAACATAACTGTATAAGAGAACTGTATAAAGGCTATACAAGAAAAGTGAACAGAACTGGCTCAATGCAACAGCGAAGCTAAGGTCCTCATTCAGCATTTGAAGTCAATGGAGTACATGCAGGAGTACAGAGGTCTCCCAACATGCAGTAAATCTCCTGTTGGAGATTAATAGTGATAATGCTTACTATCTAAGTAAAGTATATGGATCATGAAGTGTCAGGTGGAAATGTCATGCATTTTGCTGTTTGTTCCCACAGAGAACAAGCATGGATGAGCTCTCCACCCAGCAGAGAGGCAGAAATGAAGAAACTGAAGAATGGACAGGAGGGGAGAAGTGGCTTATCTTACATCATGTTAGAATTTTTCCTCCTTTTTTTTTTTTTCCTTTTTTCTTTTTACTTGATATTCAAGTCACTAGCACACAAACATGTTACACTTCCAGTCTGGAAGATGGCTGCAAAATGTTCTCCCTCCCCCCTGCCAGGCATTTCATGGAAAAATACATTCTTTTGAATCTTTACAAAGCTACAGAATAGGTAACGAGCTGGACTTATCTAGTCAAAAATTTCTTTTGAGAACAGCTTTATTTGATAAATACTGTCATGAAGTCTTCAAAAACCTCTAAGTCAATTTCCTTTACATACAAAATAATTCTTGTAGCTGTTTCATCTGCTCTTAATGCTGAAGAGAACAATAGGCAGAAATGAAGTGTCATATCTAATGGCCATTGTTGCTATGGCTCAAATTAGTTGCCATGAAGTAAGTATAATCCTTACAAACGTCAGTATCCTGAACCTTTTTTTTCAGAATTAAAAAAAAAAATAATAATAATTTTATTCAATGTCCTTGCTTGACACAGAAATAGTAGTTTTCAGCTTTTAGGTCACTTTACCTTCTTTGTAACAACTTGCAATTATTAAAACAGACATTGCTAAGGAGTAATTTTCCAGAACAGTTGCCCAGTCCACAGCAAGCATAAAAGAAGTGAATGCAGTATTCTAGCAGCATTTAACAGCATGTTTACTGATCTGTAAAATATTAAATGGTATCATAGGGAAGGAAAATAAAGCCAAGAATTTCCAACTTGCTGCATCTCCTTTACATGACAAACAGCCAAAAGGTGTAAGGGTAAGGGTGATCTACAGACTTTTGTGCAGCAAAAAGAGTAAACAATCTCAATGAAGCAAAGAAACCCTTGTATCTGTACTTCAGGGCTTATATAACAGACACATGTATTTCTAGGTCACATTAATAATCTGCCACTATATTAAGGATCTCAGGGGAGCATAGCTGTATTGAAGATAAACTATTGAGTACATTACTGCTTCAGCATTTTCTGCTTCAGATGAAGTATTTTCCATGTTATACCTAAGAAAGTTCTAGGACACAGAATGACTTTGAACAAAGATTATCAATACTGAACTGTGTGGCTGGAAAACGGACAGATAAGAGATACTAAAAATGCAATCAGAGTTTGTTTTGTTTCGTTCTGTTTTCTGTAGGAGGTTTTGTCTGATTAAATACAAAAAGGATGCACCTTCAAAATATGTTTAGTATTTTATAATGTTGACAAATAAATGAATTGCTTGACTTCTAAAAGTTTTATTCTTAATTCATCTAAAATGATAGAGAAATGCCATCTTTGAAAATCTCCGATGAAGAACAAGTCTCAGGCCTATGTATAGGGAAACTTCTGGATATGAGAAATCCTTTCCTTCACCAGCTTTCTGACCTGCTACCTACACCTTGGTCCCAAAATGGAAATAGTAACTGATTCATTCCCTTTTGCAACAGAGGGTGATTTTAAATCTCTGTGATGCCATTGGAGCAGAACAGCACATAGTATATCTGATGTAGAGGGAAGGATGTGGTAGAGGATACAAAAATGAACCCAGATTAAATAAGTCAAAGTTCAGGAGATAGATGAAGAATTGTCAGACAGAAGTTGATTGCCCCTTACCACAGGTAACTCGGTTTGAGGGAATTATGTAATTTTTGGTAGAGGTAATTCCCTCCTCTCAGCCTGTAATAAAGTGTGCTTGAAAAGTGCCTGTTAGCCTAAGCCATTTTCTTCCATTGAATCACAGCAGAGGTTTGCAAAAAGGTCTGCCTTATTTTATAATGTAATGCATTTTGCTCTTTAGGTGGTGGAGGAGGGAGTCTTTTAAAATTCAGTCTTCTTTTTTGCAAAATAGTTTTGGTTATTTATGAAACTTGAATACATCAAGGTGTTCATTGACAACTACCAGCTTCCTTGTGTCTGCACAAGGAGTTGCAGTGCAATTGTACTGTTGGGGTTGATGGAAGTTCAGTCAAATATATGTGTTTGAAAGCAGAGGGGAGCATTCCTGACTTTAAATGTGAAAAACAGCAGAACATCTACAGTTTAGCCCAAAGTATAAGAAATGGAATCATTTCCCTCCTGTCCCCTCTTGCTTGAGAATGTACAGATGTAAACTACATCAAAACTGGGGGGAAAGAAGGGGAGTATGGAATTAATGAGCATCCATAACACTCCCAGATAAATGGACACCCAAATTTTATGCTTTGATTTTTAAAGGAAGGAAAATGACATTTTTTTGAGATGAAAGAGCTCCTGGTGAGCAAACTTGTCTAAAAAAATCATCCATAAAAAAGTTCTTTTGAGTTGGCCCAGACTTGCAAATCTTGAATGAAATGGATTGAAGTAAATGGAAACTTTTAAGTAATGGGGAACAAATTAGGCCACTATCAGCAGCACTAGTAAAACATTAGATCAGATGAAAACAGTTCATTAGAAGCCAGAATGGCTCAGTGGTGATTGGTCATCCATGAGAGATGGGATTATGCTGGGGAAGGGAATGAAAATAGGACTTCCAGTGAAAGCTTTTTGGAAAGAAGAAGATTCCACCAGAAAGAATCTCCTTTCCAAAAAAAAAAAAAAAAATCACTTATTTTAGGCCAAGTTGCTATTCACCGTGGCTGTAATATCTCCACCCTCTCTAATGGAAACCTTTAGTATTTATAGTCAATCCACAATATACCCGAAATGGTAATTTTTACAACTACTTTGTGTAAGAATCACCTGGCAAATGGCTACTGATCTGCTTAACACTTCAAGCTACAACAAAGATCAAAGGAAGAACCATCATTAAATACGTCTGTAAATCAGGTCTGAAGAGTCTTGATTTATTTGATGGGGGAAAAAAATAATTGATTTTGTCATTTGCTGGAGAGAAAAGAAAGATTAAGAAAGACTTAAGAGACATAATATTTAGAAGAATCTTATTCTGTGAGCGTGAAGAGTCAGCTAGAGCAAAATTCCTTCAGGGTTTTATAATGGAAAAGAATCACCACTGGGATTAGCACAAGCATGGAGGTGGGCTATGATAGAGCTATATTCCCATAAACCAATAAAAGGTAGGAAGTAAAACCTAACAAGGACACAATCAGGGCAGTTGAATTCTGCAAGCCTTTTCTTCAACAAGAAGAGATGCTTCAGTGCCTTGAAGAGCAGCTCTGTGTCATGAATGAAGTAGGAGTTGTGGTGTTATTTGAAAGACTACTTACACTTGGGGTAGGCACATTGTTCCCTTCTGACAAATCTGTTCAGTGCCCAGCTCAGTAGGGTCACAGTGACAGGATCTTTATAACCACAGCACTACGCAAAAATAATCTGCAGATTCCTGTCCAAATTTTACCTGTGCTGCTGTTCAGCCAGAGAAAGGAGTAGGATCAGATGGGGTAGGCTGTCTGACACCATCCATCCTGCATAGCCGTGCTGCTGACTGCAAGTCAGTTATCTGTGTTCCCACTACAGTGAAAACAACTTGAATTTAAACTGCATCTTTCCTTGTACTTCTGCTGGAAAACATCAAGACCCTTTCAAAAAGGGCCCTAGAGTCATGTGATATGCAAGGCATAACTGAGTTAGAAAAGATGCCCTGGCAAAGCTAAACGCAGATGACTTTATGTTTGATGATGTCATCCTTACTCTGGGGTAATAAACCCCATTTTTCCCCTCACACATGTCTCAAAAGAATCCATGCATATTATTGCATGCAAGAAACAATTAAAAGTAAACATTTGACTCTATGCCAGGAAAACATACCTTTCTCTTTGGTTCTCCTTCATCAGAATACAATAGAAAGTTTGGAACTATCATTCTACTTTCTCCTCTTTTTTTCGCTTCCTGTGATGATCTCCCTTACCTCCTTAGAAACCTCTGACCATTCTGGATTACTCCATAGATTCCTTTGTCTTCTGTTTTGATAACAGTTTTCCCAGGTACTGATGAACTGCTCTTCTGCAATCAAATCTGCTTCAATCACTGCCTGCAGACCCTTTCTTGTATCTCAAGATCTCCCTGCAGTCAAATCTTCTCCTTGTAAAAATTTTAACCCTTCACTCATCTTAATTACCATATATATTTCCAGTAGGCTGTTTCCCAACTCCATAACTTACGTTCAGATGCATTTATTTATTTATTATCTTCACCATCAACTGAAGACATATACCTCACACAGGAATGATATATTTCCATTTTCCTGTTACAGGACCTTGCAGACTCATAACTTTTATTCCACTAACGGTTGTGTAGTATTGCTCACTTAGATTACAGACGTTCCTAAGGAGTTAGAGAAAGAAAGTCTTTAGTAGTGATTTAAATGATGATGAAAAGACTTACAGACTAGTTTTAAAAAAGGATAGAAAAGCCTACTCACTGCAGAGTGGTAGTTCACAAGTAGACAATAATGATGACTAGATGCAATCAGGAACATCATTTTAGTGTTGAAATAGGAGTCTGTATTTTATTATAAGGGGAAATGTAGCCCTTTGTGAGGACCACGTTTTCCATTATACATTGTAAAAACCTGATTTGACATTTCCAGTTGCAAATCTCAACTAGTTAAATTCTAGGTTGTGACTAATGTCACAATAAAGAGAAACCAGTAGTATATATTGATCTTTCTACTTCTATGTGTTCCATGTGTTATGTCTCATTGTGTCAAAAGGTAATAAAACTTACAATGGTAATGCAGTAGTTCCTATGTCATTTGGCTCTGAATGGATACATGAGCAAAAGGTTTTTATCTTTAGGCCATGTAAACTTGATTTTTGTATCTGAAACCAAGCTCTCACACTAAAACATAATAGGTAAATTTCACAGCTATCAGTTTTTGCTAGATTTTTCTCTGACATGCCCCGCAGTAATTTTTGGATGATAAATTATAGATTTTTTGTGGTAGGCAGTGGTTGTTGAAGGAAATTAATAACATCTGTAATTGTAAACTGTGTTGAAAGGAAATTTTGCAAGACTGGCACTAGAAGAGTTATTATAGACTGCTAGGAACATTGTCTACCTTAAAATGAAAATTGCATTTGATCCCTGTTTCATTTCCCTGTTTCACATTAATTTCCGATGCATCCAGATATTCCATGACTGTAGTTGTTGGCATGTTTCTGCCACAAGTGTATCATCTTGATGTGCCATGATTGTCACAAGTGTGTGAAAGCACGAGAAAACATGTTCAAGACAGTTCTGCACTAATTTGTAATGGCACAAACATTTTGCATACCAGTAAGAACATAAGAACATTTGTTGGATATAAAACTCTGTGGTATACTTCAGTTCTTCAACAATTCGTTCTGAAAAATCAGCATCTTTTGTCTTGTTCCTTCCATTTTACATGCTTGCTTTTTTTTTTTTTTTTGCATTTTTTTTTTTTTGCACTTTTGCATTCCATTGATGTCTTTTGAAATCCCTCAACTTTCACCATTAAATCTTGTTACTATTATTTTAGGACTTATGTTGCAGTAGCACGTAGCACAAGTTCAGTCCCCTCTGTGCAATGGCATTTCCTTGAAAGATTTTATTTACCTGTAGTGAATTGTCTTTTATCTAAAAAGGGTTTTGCTGGAGGTAAGACAGACAGCATAATAAATATAATGACATTTGCACATTTTTTTCAGAAGCGACAGCAGCGATATGTTTGCCACGTCTTCCTTGTCAAATGCACGGATTACTTAAGAGCTGAGCTTTAGGAAGATAACTTTGAAAGAGGTCAAGTTGATGAACTAGTTACATGGATATTTAGGGGAAATTTCCTCTGAGCCAGAAAGAGAGAATTTTTTGGAAATATAACAAAAATGCTTATA
The DNA here is from genome assembly GCF_036370855.1 of Dromaius novaehollandiae. Classification (NCBI taxonomy): domain Eukaryota; kingdom Metazoa; phylum Chordata; class Aves; order Casuariiformes; family Dromaiidae; genus Dromaius; species Dromaius novaehollandiae. Next base: position 42,732,925 of record NC_088098.1, read on the forward strand.
AAGCCAAGGAGAATAAAGCCAAGTAGAGGGAATTGAATTATGAAAACATCTGGGGACAAAATTTGGAAGAGAGATAAGTTGTATAAGTCAGGATGATTCAACCTGATGTGACAGGAGAACGCTAGTGAAGAGTGGTATAGTGACATGGAGCTACATAACGTGTACCCTATCTTCTTGTCACAACATTATACAGCACTGCAATACAACACAATGTGCTGAATCAAATGTTTCATGAGGCAATTCTCATCCCCATGAAACTGTGCTTCAGCAAAACTAAAATCTATCAAGATTAAGCATGCATATACCTTTAGTCTTTATTTACATGATTACTAAACTTGGGCATAGAAAAGGCTTCTGTATATGTATTAAATCTAACATAAATCTATCTATTAAAAAGCAGCATACAAATTCAGTAAGTGCCATGAAATATATTTCACTTATTGCACTAGGCAAAACATACTGTTTCTTGGGGTAGGGAGAGAGTCCTCTTTAGGGATATTTGATTCCTTCTGAACGGTTTTTCTTCATCTCTATCACCTTCTCTTTGATCTTCATGTTAACCTCTGTCTCTCCAGATTGTTCTCTTGCTTATGTAAGTAAGATCCTGCTCAGAAATTATACAGCTGTACATTTGAACCTGTTTGAATTTATTTTTTAAATGCTATTTTAAACAAGCTTTTTTCAATGGCTGATCACTTTTTTCTTTGCTTTGCTTTGCTTTGCTTTGCTTTGCTTTTTTGTATTATGAGCATGACATTTAGACTATACAATCTGCTTGCAAACTACTTTGATATCAAAATGAGTCTGGAATGGTTTTGTCTAATCCTATGTCTGAGATTCTTTCTTTCTTTCTTACTTCTACACGAACAGGTATTTTCTGGTTGATTTTTATCCATAAGATTCTCAGCAGGATGTCCCAGAAGCAAAAAGTATCAGAATTTCATGTCATGATCTCATCTTCAAATGACAACTTTTCTGAGACTTTTGCATGATATTGATAATGCCTAACAAAGCAGTATGTTTCTGCATATGCTAGAGGTCCATAGGAAGCAGAACATACATTACAGATTTCCAGAGGCTATTCACCTTTATTTTAGGGGGCTATGAACCCTCCTCGACAGCATTTCTATAATCATTAAATAAACATAAAGTATAGCACAGAGCTAGTACATGGGGTTGATTGATAAAATAATGAATGCCAAAGATACTGAGGAGTCTCAACTGCTGTTAAAGTCAAGGATGAGCAAGTGCTACAATAAAGAAAATAGAAGGAAAATACTAAGTAGGTAGGATTAAATTTTCAGTATCTCTTGGGATGAGGCCTATTGTTTTCCTAGCCAGTTACTAAAATAATTAGCTTTGAAAATTGCAGTGGTTTAAGAAAAATGTTTTATATTCTCTGTGAAATGCAGACAGAAGGGAAAACAACCTACAGTCATGCTCTGTCCTCTGTTTTCAATCGAAATTCTATATAAATGTTTGATGTATATTATATTTTAATGCTCCAGTGGTTACTTACAGGGATTCACCACAGGAATGGGTAATTATAAGACACTTTATCTTGGTTAGAAAGTTTTTGAGTTCTAGTTGACACCTTTGTCAGATATAAATAAATTATTTGTGTTGTGTGGCTTAGTTTTTGTTTTTAAGTCACATGTATACTTTTAGACTTCTAACAGACTAAATAGGACAGAAAAAGAACAGTACTAGAATACTTAAAATATAAAATTATTTTAAAAAATAATTTTATTGTATAGCCATTGAGGAATAATAGTTACCAAACCCTGCCCTTGGAGCTAAGTTCAGAGATAATTCCTTAATAGCATGGTAGGAGAACTGCCTGCAATCCTGTTCCATAGTCAGAAATGTAATTTAAAAGGGATTAAGATTGGTTAAGTGTGACATCCGCCCAATGCAAGGAAAGCAAGGAAAACAAGGAAAGGCAGGCCAAAGGAAAGCTCTTAACTATTAACTTAAAACCCATACAGCAAGTTTCCACTACTAGAGAGGGTCTCAGTATACTCTCACAGAACTTCTTTCACCATAAGGCAATAAAACATACTATGTGTAAGATATAAATCTTCAGTGAGAAAATGGCACATGGCAAGGCATTGCTAAAAATCTGACCTCAACTTTAATTAAAGAAGCATTTCTACACCTGAGTATAATTAAGGCTGTTTGGTGTATACAGTTCATTTTTTTCCTAAAACATATTTTTTAAGGAATAACTATGATACTGTTTTGGGGAAAATACATTTCAATTTTTAAACTTGTATTTTATAATCTATCCTAGTATGCAAGAACTAGATGAACAAAAATGATGGTTTGAACTTTATTTTTCTTCAGAGGATGCATAGATTGGATGTGGAACAGACTTCAAGAGATTCTTTCTCCCTGCTTCAAGATAGGGTTACCAATACCTCAACTATTTGTGACAAGCCATAAGGTTTCTGTAATCGCCATTAAAAATATATTCTTGTGTTTCCATTAGAAATGTTTTTCTAATATTTAACCTCAACTTGTCACAACCCAAGAGATTCATTATTTTTTGTCATACCCAGAATGAGCTCTCATCTACAGAGGATAAGACTATTCATGAGCTAACAATACTAACAATAATTAAATGAGATGAATTAGTTTAGGCTGCCTCTGACACTAGAAACATAAAGATTATCATGCAAAATAGATTCCCTCTATATTATTTTTATTTTTGTTGCTGTTGTGTATTAATCTTCTCTGTTGGCCAAACTGGTTTCAGTGTTTTATTAGCACTTTAAGTGACTGTCATGCTGAGACACTAGACCAGAGGCTTTGAATAGTATATTTGATTTCAAGTTTTTAAGAATAAACATAAATAGGGACTATAAATGATAACCATATGACACCACCTTTATCTTCAACCGCAAAACTATATTTTATGTAAGTATTTTACAGTGGTTTGGCCCGAAGACCTACTTCAGCCGTTCATAAATGTGTCCCTTGGAACTAGTTCTTGGCTTTGAATGCAAAATACTTAGCTCACAAAATTAAGATTGCCTGCTGGGAATTCAGGTAGTTTCAAACATGCTTCACCACCTTAATGGCTACTGTCCAGCTCCAAATTACACTCTGAGCAGAAGCTTCCATCATGCAGTGTGCTGAACAAATGGGCAGGAATAAGCTTTGGAAGGCCATATGCACCTTAATAAACTTAGTAAGTGTAATTTTAAGCAATCCAGAAGGATAATTTTAGATTAATAGAAGATTAACAGTGCTGTGCATGTTATACCCTTTAGGAAGTAAAATCTTAGTTTAAGTAAAAAATGGTATTAAAGATAGTTATAACTATTGCCTCTGGATACCGCAGTCAGATTTAAACGTACAGCCTTGTGAATCCTATGATGGGACCTAAAGCTTTGATAATGCATCTGACATTGCCTTTTTTGCTGTGACTTTTGGCAAATCACTTATGCTGCCAAGGATATGCAATAAATCTCTCTTGGCCCATGCCATGAGGTTTGAGTGGATTTATCCACTAAAGTTTACTAGCACTTAAAAATATAAAATATAATATAAATATTAGTTTATAAAAGCCTTTGAAAATACAGCTATTTAAAGGATATGTTCTGAGATTCTCCATTTTTAGTGAAATTTATATTTTCACATTTTATAGATGGATACACATGAGGCCGTAAAAATTACTTCAGAAAGTCTGATCCGTTACCTCTAAATATTTATTATTCCTACTGTATCTTTTATAGTATGGTTGTCAAACTCTCATACAGTTGGAAGGGCATGTATTTCTACTACATAAAATGTGTGTCTGTCCAATTGCATCCTTAAAACGTCCTAGTAGTTTAAATCTGTTAAATTCACTTTTGCCTTCCCTGTGCTACATCAGTTTTACCAATATGAAAACATCTATTCATTGCTGTAATTGCTGATGGTATAAAATATAGCTTCCTAAAAGTGTACAATGCAGTATTTTCTTTCAGCATCTGCTAAGTGTCAGTGCAGAGTTTCAAGTGCACAGAATTGTACAATCTTTCCTCATAGAAGACATCAGTCGTGAAACTGAGATGGAATTAAAGGGTTAGCCTTTCTTGGCTTACTTTGCATCTAATTCAGGCATGCATGACCCATTGCCATCATTGTTGTACTTATGCCAGCTGGTTCTGATTATTAAGAAAAGCAGCTTTGCGTGCTGAACATATAACAATAAACTATTGTCATACGAATGGAGCACTTCTGCTTCTAAGGGATATAAATATACACATAATAAAAGTAAGATGACTCCAACTTTACATCTCATAGAGAACAAATAATAGCCCATCAAGCATACTACAAATGGAACCTGAAACCTACTGGGTAGGGAAGTGATCCTTACTAGGATTAAAGTGATTTTCTTTTTCTTTTATTTTTTTTTTTTCGGGGGGCGGAGGGCACAAGGGGCAGTTAAATGCTTTACACTTCTTCCTCCACTCAAGTAAGCTCTGATTCCAAGGGTAAAAATTTCTGAATAGGTAAGGGGAATTGTTTGTCACATCGTATGTTCTCACCCTGTCCTGACGTCAGATAGGCCAAGTTATAGCTAATGCTCTGGGGGAATAGACAGAATCTTTGATAAATAGGATTTCCCATCTCCTCTTCTCTGATTTTAAACCAGACACCATGAAAAAGCTAGATGCCTGGCAAATAATAAACCCTTTTAATATCTCCATCAGGGAATAATAAAATCAAGTATGTATAAAAACATACCCTTTAGCATATAAAAGCATGTAAGCGCGTGAACTTAAACAATAACCAGTAGATACCTCATTTTGAGTACATTCACATATTGACACAATAGTGTATGCCACATAAAACTCTCATGAAGCTTGGAACTCAGTAAGACAATGTAATAAAATCTGGTATACAACTTCCTGAAACGGGGTCAGTAACACCATGTTCCACAAGGAATTACTGTGGAAGGATAAAATCCCTAGAAAAGATACATAGGATCCCTAGATACCTAGGGAAATAGGTGAAGTAAGAAGTCCTATCTGGCATGTGTCTAAGCCTCACTGGTTTCATTGACTCCTGAGTGACTTTATCCATCCGAGAGATAGTTATGGATGTAAGTGTTTTGAAGCTGAACAGGAAAGATATGAAGAAGTTTTTGCAATACACTAAATATATGTTAACATTCCATTTTACAAAGTACTCTTTCAATTTTTCATATTTCTGTGGTATTTTTGGCCACAAAAAGTTCTGTACTGTTTTTTATCAAAATCTTATCTAAAATGCATGTCTAGTAAACATAACATTTCAGGAAAAAAAATGTAATGCTCGTTATTGTTATTTTGATAATTTAAGTCAACATTGCTGTAAAACCTGCAACAGGATTCAATATTTGTTCATGATTATGATAAAATTTATTCCACATATTGAACTAATCCTATAATTTTATAGCCAAGATGAACACAGCAGAAGCCAAAGGAAGGAGTGAATAAAAGTCATTTAAGCTTATCTGTGTATTCCCACGATCTGCATGATAATCCCATAGCTGATCATTTCATACTGATTAAAACCAGTGTGATCAGAGACAAAGACAACTGATGGCTCTTCCCTAACCTAGATCAGTAGATAAAAGGGAAGAGCCATCAGTTGTCTTTGTCTCTGATCACACTGGTTTTAATCAGTATGAAATGATCAGCCATGGGATTACGGCTCTGATCGTGGCTTTTTTTCTGGGAAAGAATTCTAGAGTTCTGGAATGAAACTTTGTATTCTGTAATAATGTGACTTCTGGGGCTAAAACCAAGATGTACCTGTACCTTAACCTGGGCATCAGTTCACACATAAGGAACCTGTTAATTTTCAGACGTTCTTAGATTTCTGAAGTCAGAAGGAACCATTACAACAGTTTTATTGGCCCTGAAGTAAAATGCAGGCCATATAATTTCATCCACTGATTCCTATAACGACTCTAAGAATTTATGATTGAACTAGAGCACATTGAAGTGATATAGACTCAAAGACGAAGAAGGAATCAAAAACTTAAAGATAAAGAAATATACTACATTCCTTGATAATACATCTCGGTGGATGTCCTATCTGTGCTATTTAAGAAAATAGAGCAATATATGACTGTTTTCCCACTGTGTTTTGGACCTCCGTCACAACAGTACTTAGGACCAATTCATCCAGAGACGATCAGCTTTCAAAATATCCTGCTCAGACTCCTTGGTACATAATTCTAAAGCAAGCATGTCACTAAGTGCCTCATATCACAGGGGAAACATGCAGGAGGGGATTGTAAAAATACTCGCAGGCAGCATTTTGCTAGCCACAGCAGCTCACTCCTCCTGTACTCTCAGCCTGCCAGGCTAGAGCCCTTTCCAAAGCAGCATCTGCATAAGGAGTTTGAGTGCAGTGATACACTAAACCTTGCTGGATAGCACCTGCTGGCATCACAGGGTTTGTTAGCAGAGGCACAGCCTCCCAGCAGCTGCATGGCTTCCCTCAGGTCACTGCACAATGACACCCTGACTCTACACTCTGGATGTGCCCTAATTGCATCCCAGGGACAAGTCTTCATGCTCACTGTGTTCCTGAAAGAATCCTTTGGGGGGGGAAAAAAACAAAAAACAAGCAAACAAACAAACCCACACGGACAGAGAGGGAGCTAAAATGTTAATCCACTAAATCCCTTGATCTGCATAATGAGGGAGAAGGAAAGAGCACCTCACAGAATGCAGCCTTGAATTTTGAACACAGTCAGAGAGAATTTAAAATATCATTAAGTCATACCAATATCAACATCTAGAAACACTGGTATGCTGAAGAGCATAAAGTAAGTTGATTTGCTGGAGAAGGCATGTCTCAAATATTATACCATGTCCTCTAGGGAAACTGAGATTGATGATGAAGCGTATCATGGTTGCAGCAGACATTAGCTGTGTGTCATTTGCTAAAAGAATAGGGAGCTATCTGTCATTTGCTAAAACAATAGGTGTGGTAATGCGGGGGGGGGGGGGGGGGGATGTCCATTGCTCAACTCTTGACAGAATTCTTTCTTTAGCCTAGAAAATAAGCCCCTTGTTCACTGTTCCCCAATACCATTAGTATTAAACTATTCCCTTCTCATGTCATTGCTACAGGGCAACTTTGAGCAGCAAGAGAGCTTTCTTAGACACACTGTTTCTTTTCTGAGAGATATGATAAATATATTATTTTGCCTTCTCTAACTACAGAGAGTTCATACTTCAAGCACATCCTATAAATCAATCCGGGAGGGGAGTGGGGGAAAGGAAGTAGTGCAAAAATCAATAGTCATCTCTATCAAATTTAGGAAAACGTCAAGCTCCAGAGATATGAGTCTTTCCTTAGGCAAGACATTTTCTCAAAGAAGTAAGGGTTTTCCCCATTCCTTTTTTTTCCCTTTTTCCTTTCCTTTGACACTAGGGAAGCTATAAATTACCCATGTAATATTACAGTAAATAATTAAGGCATTTAGCCTCTAACTTCCTTACTTAAATTTCCAGTTGTAGTCCAGATGACTTATTTTGAAAGAAACAGAGCTAGGATCAGGAAGAAGCCACAGCTTCAGACAGAGAGAAAAAAAGTAGTAAAAGGAAGACAAAACAGCACATTTTTTCACACTCTGTTTTTGTGAGTATCACATGCATTCCCTATATAACGCTCCTGATGCTGCCAATAAGTCTAGAGAGGATTCATAGGTCTGGCCTCACCTCCAGGGCTCACATCTCAGTCCCAATGAGGTCAGTAAGAATTTTTCCACTGTATTTAATCTCAGTTTCTTCTGATAAAGATACCTAAGTTGTTCATTATGGATGAACTTAAATGTATGTCTAGACCCTAAATGATGGCCAGTGGTAAATAGAGACATGGAGGGTTCATATGTGTCTTACTGACAGGAGGCGTAACCAACAGATTATCTGGATCCATGTTTGAAGGGCTCGTTCACCCTTCTCAGCTGATGATCAAGAAAATGTTGATCAAGAAAACATAGGAATGATCTCTTTTAAAAGTGGCTATAGAGTTGCAGTCTGACATAAATAATTCAATATTTGATTGTTGCAGCATAAAGTGTAAAGAAACACCTGAAAACAGTTGAAAGCACATGGTGGCTGACTTGCAAGAAGATCATTGTCCTGAGCTCTTTGAGGGGAAACAGTCATTTTAGGATTTCCAGAGGTGATAGTTGTCTTCTGTGTGTAGTTTGGGACCAGTGGATCTGAGGATTTTCCATATTTTTTGTGTTCTCCTATAGTTGTAGTTGTTAGTGATGCCTGAAACAGAACTACATTGAGTCCAAGGTCAAGAGTTGGCCTCCAGACTGGTATCTTCGAGCACTCCAAAGCTCTGTATTTTATTCTTCCTTTGATCTATATACTTTATAGCGTACTGATCTTTAGAAATATCTTATTTGATGACTTTGGAGAACAAAGTTGCCTGCAGTTTACTATGACTGTGATTTGGATACATTATTATTTTTCAGTTTATTTTTTCTTATTGTGGGAACATGAGACAAGCATTGAAAGATTTAAATTAGTTCTTTATTGATATGCCTTAGTTAACAAACTGAATGAAAACTAGGATATGGAAAATACTGTTTCCCTCTGCTCCAGGTGAACAACAATTTGGGTTAATGTTAACAATTTTGCTGTATACTAGTTCTTCTTACTAGTTCTGCAGTATCAGCTAACTTGTTCTTGTACTGTTACTTCCTGCCATAGGGCCACACATTCATTTCCTATCACTTTCAAGTCTCACATATTAGCTCAGAGAGAGAGAAGAAAAAAAAAAAAAAGAAAAAAGAAAAAAAAAAAGATCATTTTCCTATGTCATCAATGTTACTAGTGTTGCTATGTATAAATTCTGATGTCATATTGAGTCTCACTTTCAAAATCATATTTAAAAATATCTTTCAATTGCATAGGACCACATATTGTTGTTGTACACACACATACACATGAATATAAATGTCTGAACTAGTAAACTGTGCAAAGAAAAACTTGTGTAAGAATTTCCCTAAAGAATTATTCCAGCTTAGTGCTGCACAGTGCAGTAAGCGCCCTAACCTTTGTAATGCTTCTGTATGCAGTTCTCCAGCCTACCTTTCACTTCCAGTTCTGTAACCTTTCACCTAAGCTATAGTAACAGTATTTTTTCCTTATTCTCACATTGTTCTTTCACTGCTATTCACATAATTTTTCCCCAGTAAACCCAGATGTTACTGTTATGTCAGATTTCTCATGTTAAGAGATTGCCACTGGTGTGAGAATCACCCTTTCTTTTCCTCCTCTCCCTTTATATACCTTGTTTAGTAGCTTTATATTTATATTAGAGAAGAAACAAGGCTTAGTAAATAACAAGGTATATTTCAAATAAAAAGCTTAATGACCGATCAGCAGGCAACACCTGCCTGTATCAAAAAAGTATTCCAACCAGTGCTAGCAGCATCACGAGCAGGAACAAAAAATAAAGAGTTTGAGTGGTTCCTGATGAAAACTACATCATCACTATATTATGGGGACCACCTGCTGCTCTGGAGAGGAGCCTGGGAGAAGGTGCTTCTCAAAGAGACAACCCATTGCCTCATTGCCTCTCTTCCTGCCTGGCCACTGGGGAGAGTTTTCTTTTTCCCTTTTATTTGTCTCTCTCTCCTTTCTTCCCCTCCCCACCAAAAAAGAAATTTTTACCATTAGAGTCAATGTATGCTGTCAGCTACAGATCCCAGAAATAAATCTTTGTGTAAGCCTGTCTCAACACACCCTCCGCAACACTAGGGAATATCTCATGTTAAATAGCTGTAATAAGGTATGTCTTTCTAAGTATTCTGGGGCTAACATTCCCAAAGGTCTGCCACAGGAAAACTAAAAATTATTCATTAAAACTTTTGTCAATGATATAATGAAATTGGTTCTTTCAATTTCATTAAGATTATTCCTAGCTAAGAAAGACAAAAGCTGTTGTATATTACTAATTCTTTCAGAATGGAGATCAATACAGTGGTCACCAGGTGAAAGTTTTGTGCAGCCCATAGAAGATCTGCATACCACACTGTTAAGTGACATAGTATCTGATTTGGCGCGCTCTGCACCAAATCTAGGAATCAGAATCAAACATCCAATCTCATATAGCGCCTGGAGAATATAAGGATCATCTCAGAAAGGTCATCTAAGTACTCCATACACTGAGCAAGTGCTAGCCACCTGGAAGCACTAGGAAGAGAAATATGTCTAAACTCCAGCCTTGTCCCTAGAGATAAATCTTCTTTATCCCAGGTGAAGAGAGAGGCTTTGTTCACCTGAGTCAAGCCTGCAGCCCAATCTTCATAGCAGGAGCCTACAAAAACTGCCAAGAAGACTTGAGGATTGTCCATCCTTCTGCAACCAAAAAGACTAACCAAACTCATTTGAAACTAAAGTGTAATACCATTTTTTGAAAATCCTTGGAAAGTCAGATTTTTCTCCACACAGTCAATAACAGCTCAGCTTGCCTAAGGCAGTAGAGCACAGACAGGTTGCACTGGTTTCTACAGTATTAGTACTCGGGAATGGCAGAATCACAGAACAGTTGGGGTTGGAAGGCACCTCCAGAGATCATCTAGTCCAACCCCCCGCTCAAGCAGGGTCAGATGGATGAGGTTGCACAGGACCATGTCAAGTTCGGTTTTTAATGTCTCCAAAGAGGAGGACCCCACAACTTTTCCGGGCAACCTGTTTCCGTATTCAACCACCTTCACAAAGGGAGAGAAACAAACCTGTGGATTGAGGGTAGTTAGCGATTCCACAGCTAGTATAAAACCTGCAGGCAGTAGCTGTAACTTGCTTTCACTCCTCCACTCTGCAGGAACAGAGCTGCTGCTAATACTTTACAGTCTTCTTCAAACATGCACGCATCTACATGTGTATACACCTGTCTGGTGGTTAGAGCATTTGCAAAGGAAGTTGGAGACCTGGAGTCTCTTTTCATTTCCAGACTCTCACACAGCTAAAGATTGCCCTGCTTGTGAGATTATAATCTGTGCAGTCACCTTCCATGATGCACCAAAGATTGCAAACTTCAGCAGAAGGGTGAGTGAAGAAGGAATATAACTCTGTAGCAGCACAGCTACATCACTGATTGGGGAGTATGAGCTCCTGATTCCATAATTGCTCCTGTTTTTAATCAATGCTTATAAAATGAATGAAATGTCAAAGAATAGGGGCTGCAATCTCAAATACTTCCCCAACTTTACTCGAGTGCTGTGAGCAAGACCTTTTGTCCATTCCCTTAGATCCATAAATATTTAATTCCTAGCTCCTAAGTGGCCACCCTTCAAAAAGCAAGAGTAAGAGTTTCCTCCCAGGCCAAACAAACCAGAGCATTTTTTAGCAAGGGACTGGAGGACAGTCAAGTGGAAATCATCTAGAAAATCCTCCATCTTGTGTCGTGTTTATGGACTCATTTAATGCTATAAGTATGTGTTTCTCAGAGTGTACCTGTTGTACCATAACTTTCAGAAGAGTAAAGCATGGAGATGAGATGCCTCATTTCTGCATGAGAAAATAAATCTTTTAACAGTCAAAACATGCATTGCTGGTGATATTGTTTTAATTAGCTAAGGAAGGCTTTGTTTTGTTTTGTTGTGTTTTTCCTCAGAAAAAGAGTTGTCTTACAGTGTCTTATACTAAATTCAGTGAAGGACTTCTATTATTCTCCTAAATTTCAATACCTTACTCATTTGGATCCCATTTATAAAGAGCACTTTTTTTTCTTTTTCCTTAAAGATTCCTACTCAAAACTTTTCAAGAGATAGTTAGAAATAAGATGCAGCAACAGCTTTCCTGGAAGTACTTTTCAAAAAACAAAAGATCTCTAACAAAATATGAGTGCTGAATGAATGCTTTTTTCCTAATGTAAGAGCTTTTAGAAAGGATCATGTTCCACACTTTATGAATATTATTAAAACATCTTCATCGGATAGGCTCAAAACTTAATTACAAAAAATAGAGCCCTCAAACTATCACACACTGTGAAGATTATAAATGCATAGTTTTAAAAACAGGGTTTAGTGGTGTTGCATGCAACTGTAATTGCTGTTGTAGTAATTTATTGTAGCTTTCATAGTTTATACAGTTACCCAAAGTAAACAATAAAAAGGCAACCTTAAACTATGCAGCTGGATAGCCTATAGTCTCCATGAAAACTGTGGGCTTTTATAGCCTGGTGTTTTTATAACGTGATGCCAGTGTGCCACAGGATATCTGTCATGCAGATGAAGTAAAATTTAGGACTCGGAGGATAATTTGCCTTGTGTTCTCTCAAGCTTATCTCCGGGAAGCCATTTTGAAGCTCACAGGATTGAACTAAGCTAAAACACACAGCTAACACAGCTAATTCAGCTCGGCAGAAACACAAAAAAAGTTTTATCTATATCTCATCAATTCTAAAAGTAAGACTTGGTAAGACTTGATTTGAGCCAGAGACCGTGAAAGTCATGTAGGCTTCCAGCAACTCTCTGTCTTTCAGAGCCAGCTCTGTGACAGATAACAAAAGGGGAAATTATAGAGTTATGCCAAATAATGCATGAGATAGACACATCTGGGGCTCTTCTTTGCCATTTCTTATAATATAAGAACCAAGAAGCATTAGATTAAATTGAGAGGCAGCTTAAAAACATTTTAACACATTTCATCATTAACTTAGGGAACTCATTAATAAAACTTTACTGAAGCCAAGACATAACTATGCAAAAGAAAAAAAAAAAAAAAAGATTAGACATTTCTTTGGATATAAAGAGTTTATTTTCTTTAGTCTATCAATGTCAGGTTTTCTCTCATAATGAATAATCTCACGTGTTTTTCCTGAAAACATTCAATTGTGTGATTATATCTAGTAGTATGGCTATTGCAACTGTCTCTATACTTACCAAGGTCATCTGACATCATAGTATATATGAATACCCTTTTTCAACCTACTGTTTATTCATTTAAAATTATATTGTAAATCCCATTACGTGCAGTAGGATTATAGCATGCATAGTCATCATACAGAACGAGAATTAGTTTACATTTCTAATTAAACATAGTTCCTTCAGATTAAGAACACACACAATTAGTTGTCGATATAAGGCCAGTTCTTATTTGGTTATATGAGACATGCAAGAGGATTGCTGGTCTAGAATGTCATGTTCTGCCCCTGCAACAAACTCATATGTATGTCTGGCAATGGAAGAATGACTTTTTCTTCTTCATATCTAGTTACATGCAATAGCTTGTGTGGCTTCAAAAACTAGGCTAGAAGCAGTCCTTTCTGGCCTAAAATACATAATTAATATCTCTATCATTGAAAACTGATGTGGACCAAAGGCTTTGCTGAAGTAAAACCCTAAGGAGATACCAATATTTAATTTCTGCTTCTCATTTTATTCTGCTTTTGGTTGTGATGGTTGTTTACTTTTAGAGGAAATGAAAAAAAAAAAAAAGACAAAGAATATTGAGGTGATGAAGAAAAGACTTGAGAAAACATGCAGGATGAAACTGAGTCTTTGCCAGAGTACTACTGAAGACAAGGCTGAAGTGAGACTCAAATCTTACAATCCTGTCATAGGGATAAATTTCACCTAAGCAAGCAAACACACATGCACACACGCATACACACACATGTATATCTATAAATATATATATATTTATATAAAAAAGTAAGTCCTAATTTAGAAGAGCTGACAGTTCTGACTATATGAAGTTGGAGAGTTAAGGACAGAAACATGTTTTTAAGAAAAAAAGAAGATATGAGGGGAAAACAGTCATATGGAAAACAAGCTAAACATTATAGATTGCTAAATACAGGACTGTAAATATTTACCCAGAGGGAAAATGGGGGAGGGAGGACCTGCAAATAACAATGGTATCAAAGATCTATACACTAGCAGATAATCAGTGAGGTGAGTAATAGCATAAAATGGCAGCACTTAATGTGATTCAGCTATTCAAATATATGTTGATTGACAGCTTCAGGGTGTGACTGCAGTACATGCATACATATGTGTAGGTGTATATTTATATCTAAATACTCCCATATCATACTTACATCATAAAGAATATTTTCTATTTCTAGAAAAGAAGATCAGAGACAATGAATCTTTGATAATGAAGGTTCATTTAAACATTTAAAAACATAAAAAGATGCAGAAAATAATATACAAAGATGCCCCAAATACTTAGAAAAGTTGTCCAAAGAAAAAAATGGAGAAATGGAATCTAAACTGTAAGATTTCACACAGAAATGAAGCAAATTAAAAGTGTTTTTGCACAATGCTTTTTCTTGTATTTTAAACTGATGGATTTGCAAAGGGACATAGCTCATGCATTGACTACATCTCCTAGAAGTTCATCTAAATGGTTCATTTTCTCAAGCTGTCTTGTCCATGAAAAGGTTTCCTTAAAACTAATTCACTTTACTTTATGATCTTTTAGACTCTGAAGACCCCCAAGAGCTTACTTGCAAGGATGTCTGTAAGGGTGTGTGAAATGTGAGAGCATCTGCTTCATTAAAGTCATCACATTAAGGACCTTCCCAGTTCAAGGGGGATAATAGGTAAAATGGAAAGTGATAAACAAAACACACAGAGACAGAAACCTGATAGACAAGCAATAATGGAAACCACGTCAAAGACCAAGAACCCTTCAGCCACCAGCTGATGTGCCATGATGAAACTACAGACATAACATCGGAGAGAGACAGACAACCTGGACTGCGTAATGGTAAGAAGAGGGAAATGAGATTTGTGCATACTCAGGTAGGGGCTATGAGACCATGCAGCTTTTTACTGAGTGTTTAGGTGAATAAGGTGGGGATAGGGGAGGAACAGAGGGATAGGAGGATAAGAAGATAGGGGAGGAATAGAGAGGAGGAGGGTAAAAGGTTGTGTGCCAGAGGCCACGACCTTAAAATGTCCCTTGACAGTGTCATACAAGAAACCTTCGGCATGAACCTTTTTTTTTTTTTTTAATAACACATTTTGTTGAAAGGCTGTGGTTTTTGCCCATTTGTAAAATGGCTGTTCTAGAGGGAATTAACATGCGGATATAGTATTTGTGTCATATCACTATTTTTTTGGTAGACAAACATACCAAAGTCAAGGTAGGTGCTACCTCATGTGGTTCATATTGTTTTGATTGAAGAAGTCAGCTGTTAGTGATTGAAGGTTGCATAAAAGCTAAAAATCGCAGAGAAAGTATATAGAGAGAGTTTTCAGAACACCTTGAGCAATTGATTTGGGATGAATTTCATTATTACAGATGACAATCAGAGATCGACATAGCACTGTTCTTAAAGTGGAGACACAGTTGGTTCACAAGAGATGAGCAACTTCATTATAAAATTATTAGACACAATTGGCAAGATTTTTCCAGTGTTGGTCTTTCCACCTAAATAATGCTTTATTCCTCATGTAATTTTGTTCTGAAAAATAAATATACAGAAGTAATACACAGAAATACACATGTAAAAATACAGAAGTTCTTTTTTATGGTAACTTCCTCTAGATTTCAGAAGTTGAAGCTCCACTTTCCATTATTATTTTAAATCATCATGTGTGGGCATCTTGTCTATATGCAGTTAAGGTAATCCTTATTAACCATAGTCTCCACAGTTAATATTATATGGCAAAAGTTATCAACATTTTTCTAAATGTATAATCTCAAAGAAGGTAACAAAAACTTCAAATTTAAAGCAAAAGTAAAGTAACTGTTGCATTAAATACATAATATTCCATGAATATTTTTGCTTTCCAAAGTTTTCCCTTTTATTTGTCTTTTCTTTTTGAGAGCAATTCAGAAGAAACCAGTGCATTGATTGCTCTATTGGAAATTCATAGGTGAAAAATAAATATCTTAGAGGTTATTATGGCTTGCCATAATTTATCCTCATGATGAACACAAATGTTGTGTGCTGGCACTCAACACTAAAAATAAATACTGATTCCTCTATGTGGGGTTACAGGGAGAGTGAGGATTGTAAGAAAAAATCAGGTTTCATAGATCAAAATCATTGTATATAATTTGCAATGATTTTCAAAACTATTTTAATTTGTAAAGAAAAAAACAACAACAAATCCTGTCAAAGCTTTAGATATGCATTTTTCAACATGGATGTGTATGATTCAAGTTTAAAAATTTCTGTGGGGGGAAAAAAAACAACTTGTCTTTCACATGCTGTTTTGGGAGATACTTTTTTTCAGGTATGTATTTTTTTGGTTTTGTTGGAATGTGTCCTGGACAATAACTCTTTTGGAAGCATGGATTGATAAGTTCTGGTCCAGTTATTTCTCCTGGCAAGACTTGCCAAGTATCAAATAGAAAACAAAGAAGAATTTTGCATGCATATGATGGCAGGGCTTGATAACAATATTGGCAAATGTACGTCAAAAGGAAGAGCATGTCATATTGGATATGTTCTGGTGTTCCAAATACTTTCTAGAAGCTAGTTTTAAATCTCTGTTATTTTTGTTCCATTAAAATGCTTTTATATGTAGGTGCCATTAAAAAGAAATGTTAAGTCCCTCAAGCCAAAAGTAGAACAACTATGCAATGTCTGTCCTGTTTGTGAACTCTGGTAAAGACCAGTGAAGCCATCAAGCATTACCTTGTTTGTTTTCCCAGACGGCTAGAACTTCACTGCATATCTGAAACTTTTCTTTTCTTTTTCTTTGTTTTTTTTTACCTTCCTTTCTTTCCTAGTTCCTGCTAGGTAATTAGATCTTGGGAGACAGAGTAGGAAGTCCATACTTTTCTTTGGCTCTCTTGGCTCTCTTGATTGCCTCCTTACATTTTCATAAAGTGGAAACACATTATAGTCCTATCTCAAAAGTTATATTGAAACAATTATGGTTCCTAAAAATAATGCAGTTTATCAAACATAATTAAATGGAATTATCATGTTGAACTGTGATGGTTTCATATCTAATAAGCCAGTCTTGCAGGATATGTCAGAATTTCAACAGTTCTTAAGAAAACTTTGAGCACAACAAGAGATGGTGTACATTTGATTCTTTTGTAAAATTTTAGTCAAGGTGAACATGTTTCTTAGAATGCTAGAAAGAACATAGTGTGCAACCTAGGGATAATTTAGTTTTCATTAAAGAGGGAACTTGAACCTATTTTCCAGACTAATACCTTTTAAAGAAGATAGATACACAAACTAATATCTTGGTATACATAACCCTTAAAGGATAGTGACACATACATTCAGCAGGAGTTTTAAAAGTATAAAAGCCCTGCTTTTTTTTTTTCTTCTTTTTTAAAGGAGACAATTTTCCTACCCAATTATACTTTCTAGCAGTATTCCAATACTGCAAAGCAGAACAGTCTTTTCAATTTGCTCTTTGCATAAAAATAGTTTGCCTCAGAGACCCATCTCTGTGGAAAAACTGCACCACTTTTGGCTCAGTCCATTCTGTATGTTCTTCTACCACTATCCCACAAAGCCTTCTCCCTCAAATATCCCCAGACATTTTCATGCCTTGACATGTGTGATTCTTTCCCTTAGCTTCATGCTATTAAAACACCATTCTGTTTTTCTCTCTTTTTTTAAAAAAATTCTTCTTCTTCTTCTTCTTCTTCTTCTTCTTCTTTTTTTTTTTTTTTCCCTGTGGATCTTTTACTATTTTAGGCTCTTGGAACTGAAAAAATGAAAACAGTAATTATGTTTTAGGCCACAGGCACCATGGACTGTCCAGAGTAAACAGGGACAAATGTTGTTCAGCATGGATACTGCCAAATGGAAGCCACAGATCACTTTTTCTGGAGTAATATATGTAGGCGTATAGATGTGGACTTTACTTCATTAAATCTGGTGAGAACAGAGGATCATCCATAAAAACTTGGACATTTACAGTCCGAATCAGTTCAAGTATAAGATATCTAAATTTATATGTCCGTATGATGGCTGTGTATTGCAAATCCCTTTATATTCAGCATGGATGGAGTCAATACAGTGAGTACAGCTTGTCTGGCAAGCTGGTAGGTGTCTACTTCCAGGTGATCCAATTTGCTCTAAATCCTATTAATATCTGTTAAATACCTAAAGGCAAGTGAAATGAAGACCTCTCCCACATCACCTCCTCACCCCTATGGACAACAGTACTGAGCAAAAGACACTATATTTTGCTTTCCACATCAGGCTGGGCCATCAGTGCCGGTAACTTTTAAATATTTGAGCAAGAGCCAATATAAGAACCTTACAAGCAGTGTACAGTTCACAAAGCACGCAAAAGGGACAAGACAATTTCATCAGTGTGTCTCTATTTCTATACAGGGAAATCATTTCTGTGCCCTTTTGTCCCTTGGATTTCCTAATGACATTTCAAAAACATTCCCCATAGTTGCAGAAGGGCTTGCACATTTTGTGCTTTAGACAAACATTCAGCAGGCTAGGAAATGAGAAATCCAGCTCATTTTTTGTAAATCTTTGTATGGGAAAGTGCAGAAGAATGTTGAGGAGATAGACGGTGGAAGCTAGCCAGACCATCCCGTGGGAAAAGGAGCATCAACAGGGCATGGTGACCCACAGTCACGTAGTTGAGCCTGTGCCAGGGTGGTGCTGCACCTGGGCTTTGAATCGGGAATAACAATGAGCTCAACATGCTTACTGCACATGTGTATAGTACATAAAAACTTCCTCTAGTGCCCCCCCGCCCCGGTGTTCCTCACCCTGGACCGATGCTCAGTGGTGCCAGGGATCCCCCGCTCCATTATTGCCTCAACCGGGAAAATGCCGGGGAACCCCCGTTCAGACGCAGAGGTAATAAATGCTCCATATCGACCATCGTATGCCTTGTGTTTGTGTATCCGTCCCTGCTGTGAGTCCAGGCGGTGCCCCTGCCTCACCCTTACACTTGGCGTAGTCGGCAGGATACACAAACGACAATGCCGTGGCCGATGAGAGCAAAGGAGGAGGGTGAGAGTCAAGAAGGGACTGCTCGCCTGCGGCTGCCAGGATGGCCCCAGACTGAGCCATGGGGCTGGCGGCTGCATTGCTTGCCATGCCGGCAGTCCCCGAGGACTGGCCAGAGTTGGCATAGGGGGAAAGTGTTACCCCAAAGGCAGTTGAATCTGCTTTACATGCCCTCCCACTGCGCTTCAGTAGCAGCTCGGAAGCTGGCCGGACGATTGGGCTGGGCACTGCTGACAGGCATTTGAGCCTTGGATAACGAGGTATCGTCTTTGCAGCAACAAGTAAAGGATCCGGAGAAGGAGGCTGGAGATTTGCATGTTGCGAAGGCAGTAGCACAGGAGGTGATTACAGCCCAAGCTGAGAAAGTCCAAGATTTAGCCTACAAGATGGAGCAGCTAGCTTTGTGGATGGCTAATAGGTGGCGTGGGCGTTACGGGAAGGTGCACGCTACTGTTTCTCAGGTGCAGGCGATTATAACTTGACTCTCCTGGGACCCAGAGGAGTGGGATGGCAATATCTGGAGTAATTCATCTGACTTGGAGGTTGAATTTGCATTAGAAAGAGAACTGACTACTCCCCAGGTCTGACCTCTTGTGCAATTGAAGGGGGGAGAGACAAATAGATAGGGATACTGTAGTCAAGGATTTATATGCCAAAAGAGTTATGTGAGTTTTTAACTACTTTCCAGCAGCAGCCCAGGAAGTCTTTGTTAGCCTGGTTAGCGAGAGCATGGGATGCAGGTGCTGGACCGCTTACTCTTGTAAGAGAGGAGCTGAATTTAATAAGCCCCTTATGAACTGATGCCCAGCTACAGTATTATCTTACCCAATTAACTTCTGCACGGGATGGGGCAGGAAATGTTGTTGTAGCTCCAACATTATATCAATGGTTGTGCGCCACTGTGGTAGGTTCTTACCTGTCCACCGGTGAGTTAGCCACTACAGTGGAGGCTTTGGTAAACAATATAAGGAATTTTGCACTTTTTGCTGAACCGGATACTAAGCGAGTGAGAGCAGTTCGGAATTCCAAGGTGAGAAGCTTGGCAGGGACTACTAAATTGAGTGGAAAGCTAACGAGGTGACAGATGTGGACTGATTTGCTGCAGGTAGGGGTATTACATGATGAGATAAATGGTCTTTCTACTGCTGACTTATTTAAGCAGCAGTTTCCTGCTAATCAGCAATATCAGACACAGCCTACTGCCCCACCCGCT
This sequence comes from Dromaius novaehollandiae, assembly GCF_036370855.1. Taxonomy (NCBI): domain Eukaryota; kingdom Metazoa; phylum Chordata; class Aves; order Casuariiformes; family Dromaiidae; genus Dromaius; species Dromaius novaehollandiae. Next base: position 42,753,065 of record NC_088098.1, read on the forward strand.
CCAGCCACAGCATGGAAACTGCCAGCCAAAAGACAACGAGGGGGAAGCAGGCCCCCTGCAACCCAAGCATCTGTTGTGGCTTTGCACCTGGGGGGACCGAAGCCCTTATCTACCCCTGCGAATTCGCTGGTGCTCTGGAGGAGAAATTGCTGTGCTTGCTTTAGTAGATACTGCGGCAGAAGTTACCGTACTACATAGTGCGGTAGCTCCAGGGAGGCCACCATCCTTATATGTGGGTTGGAAGGATCGGCCACTCCAGCAGTACAGGCAGTAGTTACGTTAACAATTGGCCAAAAAATAAATAATAATAATAATTACCCCGATTTTATTAGCACTGATTCGTGAGTACCTCTTGGGGGTCGACATGTTACTGGGCAGAGATATTCAGACCCTACAGGAGCAGGGGTGGGCTGTAAACCCTGAGAAGGTACAGGAGCCGGACATCAGTGTGCAATTCTTAGGGATAGTCTGGAGGCGGCAGACGAAAGCTATCCCTGAGAAAGTGCACAATACTATTCAACAATACCCTGTTGCCACTGCTGTAAAACAACTACAAGCTTTTTGGGGCCTTTTGGGGTTCTGGCGGACCTTTATACCCCACTTAGCATATTTAATGCGGCCACTACAGCGTTTGACCAAAAAAAAGGGTAGCCAGTGGCAATGGACTAAAGAGCAGCAGCAAGCCTTTGCTCTGTGCAAGGAGGCGGTGGTCCAACGCTCCAAGCTGTTCACCCCATATGAGGGACAACCTTTCGAGATGGAGGTAACAGTTATGGGGGATACGATGCCTTGGGGTTGTGGCAGCAATGTGCCCACACAAGATGGGAACCTATAGGTTTCCGGTCCTGTTCCCTGCAAGGGGCCACAGCAAATTACACACCTCTGGAAAAACAGCTTTTGGCTGTGGTGTAGGCTTTGCAGGTTACCGAACGAGTTACAGGATGTGACCCGGTGAGTGTACACACCCCCATCCCCATTCAGGCATGGGTGATGGATTATACAGTCAGGGACCATGGGGGGGTGGCCCAAGCCGCAACTCAGTGGAAATGGAAACACTGTCTACAAGCCCGGTATAAGAGGGGAAAAAGAATATGAGCACCCCACACGCCTTGGGGTACCTTAACCTTGTTAAGGGAAGTACGTTTTGAGCACATGCTTCTACCGTCTGAGCCAGAGGGGTTGCCCCCCCTTCCTCCCCCAATAGACCCATTACCTGTCCAAAAGGCCCCTCCTTTTGGGACGTTATCTCCTGAGCGAGTACAAGCCAAACCAATCCTAGCAATCCCTGCTTGGATATCTGTAATGGAAGGAGGGGATTGCCCCCCATGTACTTGCCTCTGGGGAGGTAGAATTCTATATACCTGAGCAACTCATGATTACTGAATGAAGAGTTATAAGCTTACATTTAAGACTTGATTGCCCTTCACAGTGTGTGTGGCTGATTACACCTTTGATACCTGTTAAAATAGCCCCACTCTTATTGACCTCTTCTCAAGATTTATCTTTCCAGGTATCCATATCCACACCAGTGAATATTCCACAGGGAGCACCCATACTGTGAGGAATCCTGATCCACACTGCCGGAGTGCCCCAAATTCAGCAAACACCCTCAGTGCACTCTTTAGCAAGCATGTGGATACTAACGCCTCAAAAGAAAAAACAGCCTGGCACTGTTTTAGCAGATGGTCCAGGAGCCACTGCTCTTGTTCTTCCTGATGGCAATACCGTGCCTTTCTATCTTCCCATCAACAGGTTATCACGCCGGCATCAGTAAGTTGGTGTTGGCATGTTGCCTCTTGCTGACCATGACAGATGCTGTTGATCTACAGGACCATCCAGCTTCCCATGTAGATACATGGATCTGGCTCGCACAAAGATCAGCTAACCTCTCTGCTTTCTGTATTGCAGGAGGTGTACCAGCTCCACTCGTGGTATTGCAGAGTACAGAAATATAGAAAGCAGATACTTGCTTTCGCTTTGTAAATGCTGCCTCTGTTCTGCAGAATGTAACTGATATGCAGTTAATTTATAATGACACTGTGGATATTACCTATGCATCTGCTCACCTCATACTACCATTAGGATGGTTCCTTCTGTGTGGCACTACAGCATATACATATGTGCCGGCCGATGCCACAGGTGGCCCATGCACTGTAGGTTGTGTTACTTTAAGCATTCCTCCCTTTATGACGGAGAGGCAGAGGACCCCGTAGCATATCCTAAGATGCCGCTTATAACCGCCATATAAATTTATTTTCTCATGCAGAAGCTCTAGGCCTATTGTTGAGCCTAGCTCGATCCCGGGGGTGGTGGCACATAATTGTAAACAGTTAGAGTATGTTACCTATGCTTTGGCTCAGAGCTTAAACTGGACATCTAGATCCATTGCCTCTTTAAATAGGGAGTTGGGAGCAGTGTAGCAAGGAACACTGCAAAACCACCTAGGGATCGACTGCTTCCTACTGCGAGATAACCACAGACACCATGACTTTGCCTAGATGTGCTGTTTCAACATCCCCGATGAATCGGCATCTATTGAGAATATCAGCCACCTCATACAAGGAGTCTTCTTTATCTCTTGCTTTGTATTATGTTATGTTTTGATTTCATTACTTTGTAAACTCCCTTGCCATCATACCACATGCCCTTCTGAAGACTGGGATAGCCTGTAACTAGCTTTCCATCGTGGGAGTGGAGTGTATGGGAAAGTGCGGAAGAATGTCAAGGAGATAGATGGTGGAAGCTAGCCAGACCATCCCGTGGGAAAAGGAGCATCAACAGGGCATGGTGACCCACAGTCACGTAGTTGAGCCTGTGCCAGGGTGGTGCTGCACCTGGGCTTTGAATCGGGAATAACAATGAGCTCAACATGCTTACTGCACGTGTATAGTACATAAAAACTTCATCTAGTGCCCCCCCTCCCCCCCGGTGTTCCTCACCCTGGACCGACGCTCAGCGGTGCCAGGGGTCCCTCACTCCATTATTGCCTCGACCGGGAAAACACCGGGGAACCCCCGTTCAGACGCAGAGGTAATAAATGCTCCATATCAACCATCGTATGCCTTGTGTTTGTGTATCCGTCCCTGCTGTGAGTCCAGGCGGTGCCCACACCTCACCCTTATAATCTTCAAAATCCAGACCCGTATTTTGTTTAAATAAATGCCAGACTGCTGAAAGCTTCAGCAACCCATTGGAATAAATCTGGTGATGATGGTAAATCTATTTTCTCTGGATGCTTCTGAACTATACATTGGCTACATATTTACCTTATTTCTTAAAGGACTGCCTTATGACCCAAATCACAGAGAAACCCATGTTTCTACATGCCTATATCCCATTACCTAGTTACAGAAATATTCAGTGTCTTAGTTTGAAGATCTGGTTGTGACCTTCTATTTCTGTCCTCCTGGCATCTTTGTTTAGCCTCTGGTAGATGATTAAATTTGGTTCCAATGTCTAATCTGAATTAGAGACAGTTACTAATGAGTCAGGTAACCTTAGAGAAGCAAGTTTTTTTTTTAAATGACAATTATGAGAAATACATTGATCATTTGCAATTTCTGCTGCCATTAGCTACAACAACACAAGGAACATTTCAAACGTGGAACACATCTGAAAAATACTCATAAGTTTAACGAGGTAGCTGAAGTAGACAACCTCAGGCCAGTCATACAAGCCCTTGCTTTGCTTTTCAATTTAATGGGCAGCAAGAAAATAAAGAAAAAATCACGATCCAAAACAGCATATTGTATAGGAAGGAAAAGTAGTAATTTAACTTTCAATTAAATTTGTTTATCCTTAAAGAAATTTAAATATCTTTTAAAACAACAATTATCATTCCTTGTATACAATGTATAAGAGTAGTTTTCTCTATTTATTTCCTAGAATAGTAATGTGATGGCACATAATTCTCAATATCACGCTTACATCAGCTAGCTGAAATAACATAGGAAATATTGCCATTTTAAACGGGTAATCACATTTTAGTAGCTTTAGGTACATATATCATCCAGGGGATTTGATTTTCTGTTTTTCTGTCCCAAGTTTGAATTTGTGGATTCATAGGAAAACCTGAGGGTCCATTTTTATTTACCTGTGTAGCAACCATGAAGAGCTCCCTTCTCCAGCTAGAAATCAAACAGGCTTTCATTTCAGATGTATTTCTAACTGATTGAAATATGGTATTAAAGATTCAAAAAGCATGAGCTGATTAAATCTTACAATTAAATCCAATTTTTTTGTGTCCCCTTTCCAATTTCAGATCAACTTACTTGTAGGTGCTGTAGTATAATTACATAGTTCTTTGTGGCCAGAAGTCTTTTTTCCTGGTTTGTGTATATAACTAGTAAAATCACCTCATGTGAAAAAGCCAATAAAGTTATTCTAGCAAATGAAAATAGATTATGAAAGGCATGAAAATCCTTTCCTCCTTTTTCCAATGCTAAAAGCTAAGCACCTCCTTAAGAATGTATATCTTAACATATCCAACAGATGCAATTTTGCATTTCCTTTCTTTTTCTTTACTATTGCAAATGTACACATAAACAAACTAAATGAATAAAATCCAACAATTTAAAATTGAAATGTAGATATTCAGATTTCCATGGTGTTTACACCTAGAAAATATCTTTTTGTAAAAACAAAAAAAAAATCTTACTGTTTATGCTAGTCATGGATATTGTTAGCAGACACCCCAGTTCAGGAGATATCGATGCGTGCTCACCTTAGCTTGATACAGAATTCAATAGCTCGGTCATGATTCCAGTCAGGCATGTCCATTAATTGCACCCTGTTTACAGTATTCCATCATACAAAAGTGAGAAATTGTGTGACCATGCTATCCACAGCTGATAATTCAGTAGAGTACACAACAGTAATCTGATACCGAAATATCTTTTGAAAATGTATAAACCTAGAGGTCTTCGTCTTCCCGTTAAAGTCAGTATCAAAAATCTGGCTCTGTTTCCTTAATACAAATTAATAGTTTCCTCACACATCCCTCTTTAAATACTTAGCTTTAAACTCATTGGTAATATACTCGGTGAAATATTTTACGCCTTCAATATTTTATTTCTTTGGAGTTTAATGTGACCATGCTAGGAAACTTCAGGTTGTATATGGAGGGTAAGTCCAGAATTGTAATGATTATACTCTTTTGATTCTGAATGAAGAGTTTAAAGGTGAACTTTGTGTACACTGACTATAGCACATGAAAACTAGCAGGAATGTTATGTGAGACATGATGGAGTAAGAAATTCTGCTCTGTTTTTTTATAACTTTCTTGATTATACCTTCTACAGTGGCCGCTATTAGATTCTTTCTCATCCACTTCAGAATGGATCTGGTTTATAATCAAAATGGAGAACGGATGAAGATGAATCAAGCCTCCACTGAAGGTGTTAATTCTAGTACTGGTGATAAAAATCACAAAAATCTCTGTTCATCCATGATGTATTTCTCATATAAAGGAATTCAGCTGTCTGTCCTTTGCTGCCTTACTAATACAATCTGTTGCCTCCATAGAAACAGCAAATATAACACAATGGAACTGGAATTAATCCAACTTGTTGTTAAACCTATAAAAACAGCAAAACACTAATGTCTGAAGCATTTTACAAAAGTCAGTATGCAGCATTTAAAGTTAAGGAAAAAATGGTTCAATTAACTTTTTGTCATATCTGTCTTATATTTTTTCTGGAGACTTAATACAACAATGTATATCAGGGGAACTGTTTTCCAGAGCTGCATACTTTATTTTTAAACGTCCATTTAAGAAATGTAAAGTTTTGTTAGAAAGCACTATTGGGTGTTTCCATTAAGTGAAAAAGTGCTCCAAAATTAATAATTAAGTCCTGCTTCTATTCTCAGTTTTCTGTGTGTATTAGCTAATGTCTCATATGAGAAAGGAGATTTTAAAATGCTCCAAGGAGCCTTAAAGTTTTACAGGGCCAAAAGCAGCAGACACAGAAGTACTCAGCAGGTCTTGCCACTACAAAATGTGGAAAGTGACTGTCAAACTCTCAATATATGCCACAAGGGAGATTTGCCCTTCACTTGCTTTCCATCCCCCAATTTAAAAGGATTAACAAGAAGAAGTGGATGATGGAAAACTACAGAGGTGGCCTCCCAAAGACCCTAAGCACCAGGATTCTGGGCACCTTTCCAGTCATTAAAATAGATTTAAGCAGGAGTAGGGACTTGTAATAGCCAATGAAGATAGTGAAATTTGGGAAAAGTGTCATTTGTTGAAGGTGAGAAGAGAAATGAACACCCTCTTTAAAGCATTTGTGTGTGGAGGACTCCTCCTAGCCTTTTTCCCTCTTTAAAGGCTTCACCAAAGAGGAACTTCTGTTAGCATGAGAGTCTTGCAAATGTAATATGCTTAATAGGGATGGCAATATAGTTTGGGGATACTCTTAGATACTTGGATTTCAATGATTAACAATAAAATTTGTTTTCTTGCTTATTCAAACTGAACCTTAAAACAGAAACTAGAGCGAAGCATATAAGGCAGCCTTTCTAAGCAGCCTTCTCATGTTGGCCAAAGCCACAATCTCAGTGGATGTGTCTATGCTGTATGCTAAAGGCAGACCCAAGGCCATCCTCATGTCCAAAATCACCTGCCATACAGAGTGCAGGTCCGAAGATCAGCCTGTGGCTCAGTGAGGAGATGCTCTGTAGAGCATTCGAACCAACTGGCAAAGCAGGGTCAGGTCAGTAAACCTCGACATATTCAGACAGGCTGACTGCAAGGCAATGCTTGAGCAGGGAGGAGGAAGAGCACACCTATATTCAATGTGAAGGCCATTCTTTCAAAAAAAAAAAGCAAACAATTAGCTAGATGTTGCAAATGTTCTTTAGCAAGCCAGTATTAAGTTCAGGAAAAGTGTATAAGAAAACACTCAACTATGCTTTTTCCTGTGTCACATACAACATAGGTTTGAGTTAATTCATTTGTAAATTTGTCCAAAATGTATTTCCCCTTTACCAGCAGCTATTTAAGGCTTTATTGCTGCATAATTCCCATCATAAGTATTAACGTATTACATTTTTTATAATATAACATTTTTTAAGACAAGAACTTCATATTCTAAGGAGAAAGTCTTTCTTTTCTATAAAGCAAAGTTTTCCCAAAAATGATCATTTATTTTTAATTCATCTCCCCATCCCAGTTTTGCCAAAAGTTCTGTGAGCATACACTTTTCTGCCCATGCTAAAAAATGTTTGTTTAGGTGACTTATAGGCTTATGTCCCTATCGTTCAAAATTGTTTGCACTTTGCTGCAAAACAAAATAATCAAAAAAAAAAATTCCAGAACAATATGGAGTCACAAAATCCAATTAATTGGTGAAGTGCAAAATGTTTTTTAGTAGTAGATTTATTAGTATTAGTAATTTGAAGACTGTAATAAGTCCTCAAATTGTTCAACTCAATGATCTGAATTTCATGCCTCGTCCATCTATAGCCTTGATATTAAACATTGATTTTTTGTTTGGCCATACAATATACTTCTAATGGGAAAATCTATTATCAAGTTATCAATTGAATACATAGGATTAAACCAGTGACAAAGCTCTCGATTAGAATAAACATTTCACAAGATCAAAAATAAGTATTTTAGAATGCAGTAAATCTTACACTGTCGATGTATTTGCTTCTGTGGTCAGTGAACACTTGTCTGAGACTGTATGTTCTCAAGAGAGTCATTCCTTTGTTTATTGAAGACTTCCTTGAAGAAACTGTTCTGAAAACTGCATTGTTCAGAGACATTGTTTAGTATCTTTTCATAAACTAAACTAGTTGATGTTTGCAAAACTGTCTACCAAGAGCTTATATTTTCCTTTTTTATATATAATTAAAACACTTCAGTGTACATTTCTATTATACAAAGACTGCCTTTTAAATAGTGTATGATTGAAAAAGTTATATTATTTTAATATATACAAATCATATAGCTCCTTTTGTAATAAGTTGTTGACATTTTGCATTCACTCAAAGCCTGTTCTTATCAAAAAGACTATTTTTATTTCACCATTTAGGGACAAATCTCATGTCTATTGCACAGAAGCATACATAGTTTTTTCTCATGCTCCTGAGGAGTAAGTGAAGCAGGACTGGGTGCCTCTGAGGATGCAGAGCACATAAATAGTTTGCCTTCTTTATGCCATCAATTCCACATTCTTGTGTACCTAACTTTGCTTCACTTGCTGGCTACAGTTATGGGATATGCTTCTAAATGAATATGCTATTTGCAAGACACTTTTTCATCATTGAAAAATAATTTTAAAAAATGTCTCCTTCCTTCCTATACTGGATTTCAACAGTAATGAAGTGATTTGTTCAAGATGTGTAATGAGGTATAAGGTATTATTCTGAAAAGAAGATTGAGAGAAACTTATATACTTTTCCCAAGCTGTCAATCTATTTCTCTAAACCAGATGCAAATCTGAAAGAGAAACTAATACTTGTATGTTCTGGATCACTTTCAATGCAAGTTAGAAATGAAACAAGTTTTAATTAATCCATCATGGTCACTAGCAACTGAGTCAATAAAAATGAATACATTAATTAATTAATCATGGTATTAAATTAAAGCTTCAAATCAGTATCAACATCAGCCCAGTGATGACGCTAAAGCCAAATCTTACATGTCAAGCTTGTCAAAGTGGGGTGGTAGTGGCCAGTTTGACTTCACAGTTCATGTACAGCATCATGATTGAAGCAGTCAGATGAACACGTTGACATCTGTGGAATAAGAACCAAATTGTCCCACTCTTGGCTCCTAAAGCAGAAGTTAAATTTACTTGTGGTTTCTTCATATCCAATGTCTGTATCATTCACTACCCTGTTTTTGATTCCACAATAATCCATAGCTCTTATTTCCTCCAAAAGCATTCAGTGTTTTTGGTAACGTGCATCAAGAACTAGAAGACAATGCTTAGAATTAGAGCTAAGAAAAAATGAATACTGTAATTCTATGAACAATTTACATCTACAGTTATCACTGAAACACACATTTGTGCTCACGTTGTAAAGAAAAAAGCAGTGAAGGAAGCATCTTGGAATGATAATAAAGTGAGGGAAAGAAAATAATCAAGAAAAATATGTATATTTCAACATGCCTGTTCATGATAGAACTTGCCAAAAAGTGAGCACTCCAATTAAAGGCATTAAGTAGGACCATCCTTTTTTCATATTACACTAGTGAGATCATCCTGGCATCTGCATAATTAGGCTAAGGCAAATTGCAGAGGAAAGACTTCTTTCTATAAGCCCATCTTCAGGACCCTACAACAATATATAGACTTCTGCTTTTATTTCAGATTACTAGAACTGTGTCATTTCCTCATAAATCTTCTGAGACAGTCAGAAACATAAAAAGTGTTGCCTTTACAAGTACTTCATAAGAGTTAATTCCAGCCTGTTCAATTGTGCAAATTTTGTTCAGTCCTGACCCTCTGTAACATATGGACAGAGAGAAGCATACTTCTAAGCTTTGTTTTCCACATAGTTTATAACAGTAAAAATAAACTAAGGAAAAATGAACCTCTCTTTTGTTCTCTTCTGCTCCTTTTATTTCCTTTGATTTTATTTGCTTCTGCTAAAGCCCTAACTGAGTTTGTGCAGAAGAGAAGGGCAGCAATGAATTAGTTGGAGCCTGCTTATTTAGCATGACTTTTCGGCTTTCTAAGTGTCTCATATAGTTTGCATTTACATAATAACTCAACATTTAAATATTTCTAAATTTTCTCTGATGACTCTAAGTACAGTTTACTGACGCTGCATATTAGCACTGCATTAATAAAACTTCAAAATTTGTGCGATGGAGTTTTTTCAGTGAATGAGCTTTGTTCTGCCTGCAACCTGCTGTGCCCCAAAATGTACCATTGCAATCCTCTTAGAACAGTGAGTTCCAAACTGGAGACCAGTGAATTGCGAATCATTGGCACAACCAAAATTAAATGTTAATGCACCTGAATGACAACATTTTTTTGGCCTCACTCCAGGAATACAAACAATACAAAACAAAATGGAAAATTAGTGTTTACCAGCTGGCTGAATTGCTGCATCCAGTAGGAATGGGGAAAAGACTGCCCCCCCCTCTCCTTGAAGAAAACAGAGATTATATTTTCAGCTGCAATCAAAAACTGGGAAAGATCTGTTGTATGTACAGTCTCTAAAGCATTTGTCAGATCTAGTCAGATGCAGTACAGCCAGCCCCAAAACTTGTTTTATACATGCGAATCTATAAAAGCAACTTATTTCAAACAAAATATGGGCTCTGCTGCCAGATCTTCCACTCAAGTTGAGATCCCATGGGTGGACTGACATCACTCTTCTGAGGAACAGTTTGCTTTCAGAAATAGGTGACCAGTTATCAATCAATCAAGCATATTCATGTGAAAGATGACCAAAAGTTTGCTTTTGTGGCTGTTCAACTTCATGTGGACATCTGCTTCTACTTGATTGCCCTGAATGGGAATCATCCTACCCAACTTCAAGCATTATATAAATTATATGTTCTATACCACAGTCTCAAATAGGCACTACTTTTACAGTGTATTTCCCTAGAGGATGAGTCTGTATGTTAGAGACAAATATTAAATGTGTTTAATTTCTACCTCAGGAACTTATTTTACTGCCTTGATTATAAAATGTTTGCCAGCTTAGATCTGAACATTTAACTTTTAGGAGCTGAAGTCAGAGCAGATGAATTCTGCTTCTTCTCTTTTTCACTGTTTTCTTCTATTCAGGAATATCTTGAAACCATAATAAGTATTATGTACAAACTTTTAGATTCAGTAAAGCCAACATTTGTCAATATTGTGTTAGAAATGAGCAATAATTTATGTTTGAGTTGTAATACTATAATATCTCAGAGACACTAGAATGATTTGGATGAGAAGTAGCATATTCAGCACATACTCTCAGTAGAGTTTTTAGCTTCCAAACACCGTATTAAAGTGGAGTTGCACTATCACCCTACTTTTTCAACACCTATAAATTAAATTACGACTATAAACAGTACAGGAAGACTGACATTAGTTTTCTCAGTGCATTTTAGAGTTTAATTTTTTAACATAGTGGCAAAATTCAGATCTCAGCTATATAGATAATGACTGCAGTCAAGATACACAGCTCAAGAACTAGCAACTAATTTGGTTAATGCTTTTGAATGTTGGTAAGATCAGGAAGAATTTCTGTCAAATATATTTATTCTACTGACAATGAACAAATGCATTTTGCAAATGAATTACATTTGTAAAGGAACCCTCTGAGGGAATTATATATAGTACTCTAAAAAGTCATACCAAAATATTGTAAAGAACACTATGTCTATGTGGCTACTGTCCTTCAAGCCTGTAAAACAAAATCTTCTGGCTTGCTTACCCCCTTAGGGTGAAATAAATCTTCAGCAGTATGTTATATTTCTATCAGTAGTTCATATATTGCAAGGCTGTAAAGGCATCCTGTGAGGTGCCACAGTGCTCTTCATTAGACAGGTATTTCTAGGTTTGGGTCTGCTTCTGTTTACCCTGTGTTACATTAATGTCATACTTACAGTGTTGGCCTACTCCGTCTTCCAGCCACACAAAAGGTTAAACACACAATAATCCACAATGTTCTAGTATGAATGGAAAATTGCAATGCAATATACTATCTTATGGAAGCTAGAAAGCATTGTATTACATATTACATCTCTTAATCTTTAAAGAGTTTTGGTTTTCTACAACTTTTTTTCAAGGTATTAATCAAAACTTCTTCTATACATTTCAGCTTTTTCAAGTATCATTATTCCCAAGTAACCTTATATGCAAATAGGCAACCGATTTTAGAATAATATATAGTTGTACTTCACAAATACATTTTCTACAGAGTCAAAGCCAATGAAAAGTGAATTTTGAATTCAATAGGTAAATTTTTCATCTTGAATATATAAAATCTTATCATGAATACCTTAAGGGTATATACAATGCATGCTTTTCTTTTATTTCAGTCATAAAAAAGACAGAAACTTTTATGAAAATATGTTTTAAATTGGCCATTATGTCTGAACAGAACAATCCCCTGTGCCGTGAAATTGTTTTCTTGTTCCCTTCTGCCCAAACTTGACTCCTGCAATCTCCAAAGAAATGTAAGCAAGTGGGGGATATTAATCCGTCAGGAATCGTCACCTGCCAGAGGTGAAATTGGTGACCTCGTACTTATGTGAACTCACACATTTTGAAAGTGACCTTGTTCAAACAGAACACTGTGTAAGTATAGCTTCTCTCTGTTTCTTTCTTCCCTGCTAAAGAAATGGTGACAACATTACAGTGATATTATTTTGTACAATGACAAAGAAAGCTTTCTGCAATTCCTTTAGCTTCCTTTGAAGAAATAGCATCACGAGTTGTGAAAGGAATTGTAGGTACTCCAGCATTTAAATTTTGCAAGCCCTTTTTTACACCAGAGCATGTGCATACATTAGCATTTGTGTGCTAAAAGTCTTACTTTTGCTCTGTTGAAGACAGAGAATATGGGTTATTATAATTCCCAGATTTCAGATATGCCAGTTCTTTTCTATACTGTGCCCACAGTAGAAAAAAAAAATACTCATTGTTAGTATGCCTTTTTGTGCAAAACAAGTTCAGATAATTCTATATAGCAATTGAAAAAAAAAGACAATGATTCTCTTAATTGCTTTGTATTATATCATTTTATGGTACTTCATTGCATTTTAATGTAATCATTGATATGTTCCTGCTATTTAGGTAAAATAGTGAAAAAAAAAAAGCAGAAATACAGAAAAACAGTTCATAATGTCACTTTACCTCTCCAGGGAAGATATATCAGGATTAAATTAACAGGTGAAGTCTACTGCACTGAAGCAATTGTTGATCTTGGCAATGCTGAGGGTAGGACCCAATCTCCCTTCCCTCCCACACCTTTGAGATTGAACATAACACCTTGATATCTTGATCAAATGGTCCAGGATATAACAAGGTTATGCGGCCTGCCTTCTGCTCTATATACTTGCTTTCCATGATATATCAAATCAAAATCACTCAGTCTTTATCTTCATGTCTCTCTAAAACATCTTTTAAAAAGTTTTGGAAGTGAAAATCACAATAAGTTATTTAATTTCTCTGAAAAATGGAACTCTCGGTGATATGGATAGTGGATTTCTGTGGTATAGAAAGTCTCTTCCAGGTTTAATTGAGTGTAGAATAAGTATTCCATTCCCTCATCCTTCCCTCTGTTGTTACCACTGTCATGCCCAGATGACACACACACATGCACACAGAGTATCCCCTGACTCCTGCATCAAGGGTAAGGCACATTTCTCCAACATTGCTTAAACATAAAATGTAGCAACATGCATGTATGTGTGTGTATATATATTTATGCATATATGCATATATCTATATATGTTGTTTATATGAACATACACGGGTATAGACACATATGCATATAAAACACATTGCAACAAACGCAAAGCATAGCAATCTACTGCTCATCATTCTCAGGAGAGAATAAGCAACATGTGACACTAACAACATAACAATGTGCTAGTGGAAGATGCTGATGAATACTATAAAAAAACTAATATGAAAGAGATAATAAAGAGAATCTGCTTTTACAAACATTTTTGGAAGCTCATGAAATAAAAAAGTCCATAGACACTGCCAAATTGTACACCACATGACTGCAAAATATAAGAATGCTCTACTCAATTTTTAAATGTTACTCAAAGGAGCAAAAACCACAGACAATTTCCATTGCTGGGTCTTGAGTGAAGGAATGTGTTGGCGTTGCTTTTGGAAGCTGAAGTACTGCACCTTTACAAGTCTTCCAATAACTTAACTGGCTGAACATCAGACAAATAATAAATAGGAATATTTGTGTGTATTCTACACAGCCACGGTTTAAAGATGCTGAGAGAGCTGCCAACTGGATCAAAAGAGATGAAAAACCAAGTCAGCACAGTATTCTTGTAAAATCTACCCGTGACATCTCATGTAAAGAAAGTACATGTAAAGACATTGCAAAAGGAAGGCCTGACTGTCGGGTACCTTGTGTTAAGAAATATCAAAAAAGTGTGCGTGTGAGTCCTGGGTTTGAGAAGAGAGAGCAGAGAGAACTAAGGACACTAATGCAAATCTAGAGAATAGCCGACTGAAAGAAGGCATCACTGAAACAAAAATTATTGAAAATGCCTAGTCCACATTGAATTGTACCACGTGGGGCACTAAGTCAACTACTACTACTTAAAAATGCATTTAAAAGAACATATTTAATTTAGAGGAGTTATGCAAGGCCTAGAAAATGTAATAAGATTGGTAAAACATGTGCAGTAACTCTCTAGACTCTGCAGCCCTGTTTCTGATACAGCAATTCACCACAGAGGTGTTTGTAAAAAACATTAGTGTGTGTCTTCATTCTTGTGCATACTAGAACATGAATATTTCCCATTTTATCATAGGAAGCACCTTGACATTTCTATCAGGGTATTTCTTGGATTATAATATAGTACAATTCTGTATTTTTTAGCAAATGTTTGTCCATTTGAAATGAACAAGTGAATATTCCATATCCTGTATGTCATTCAGAAAATATAAAATCATTTAGGGTCTGCTCTAAAGAATGACCTGTTTCATCAGCAAACACTTCCTGAGGGCTCTTAATATAGTTAGACACTTATCTTTATTGTTGATCCAGTTACCTAAACTAGGAATAGCTGCCATGACCACTTATTGCTCAAATGTTAGCTCTCATTGTCTTGATGCCTCTGTAAACTACAAAGAATAGATTTTAAGGACTTTAGAAGTGAAACTATAACTTTCTATTCCTTTTTTCTTTTGGTAAAGTACTCAGTGGTTAGCATGCTTTTAAAGGGCATATGTCTGCAAACTGCAGTTAAGTCTTCTGGGACCATCTATCCACTCTGTCACTTGAGCTTCATAACACTTGCTTCGAGTAATAAAGGGTTTAGTATACTGCAGCATAGTATGGAAATATCCAAGACACTTCAGATTCCTGAAGAAAATCCATCACCTTATGCTAATCTGCTAAGCTGTTTCTCAACACATGCAATCTGCTCTGTAGATCTACCCAGGGGAAACAACAGAAATTACCTTTACCCACAATTTTTCATATTAGTGCTTTCCCATTTTACCACGTAAGATTTTTCTTAACAAGTCAATATGCTTTGAATATTTTTCTTCTCCCTAATTTGATCAGAAATTTTCTGAGCTTTCTTGTTGCTTCTAAAACCTATTGCCAGTTCCTATTATAACACAGTTTAAACAAGAAACACGATTCAACCAAGACAGCCCTTTGCTAACGTAAATCAAAACAGTTAGGTAATTGGATTTCCTATGCATGGAGAGCATACGATCCCTCAAAAATCCAAAGAGAGTTCTCTGAAACACATATTTTTTAACCATGCGTTTCTATTACCAGTCATATTACTGATCACACTAATATCAGTCACTTATATTTCTGATCATCTGTCCCACATCCACCTTTGGAATGCAAGCAGCTCTGAATGCCTACTACCTCACAATGAGTTACTTTGATATTTTAAGCTATTCTTAATAGAATGCATATCTCATCTACTGTCCCAGACCTCTTCCCTGACTGGGAATTCTTGAGTGTATTTCATATGTTTCTACCTAGATAGGTACCTTTCACTACTTTCCTTTGCATTAACACTTGGTTTGTTGCAGAGGTATACAGGTGTATTTTAGGATCTCTTTAGCTTCTCTAGTCTTACTACTATTCAGTAACAGCTAAATGTAGCAACATTTATGTGTTCAGCAGCAGTTTGCATGATGACATCACGGAGACTCTAGGCAGCACGTTAATGAACCTGTATCAGGACCCATCTCAGAGCTCTGGCTGACTGAATATAGCTTCTGTTCTATGAATAATGGACTCAATCTCTCATTTCTAAACTAAAGGAAAAATCTAAATTAAAGTGTTTGTCTTGTTTTTCTTTATTTATGTCCCTCTCTATATAGCCACATTTTTCTTTTCCACTGCTACATTCCCCTTTTCTCTTTTCCCCAAAGATTAGTGATCTGTAGGTCAGTCCAGAACTGGCTTTGTCTCTGTGCAGTTTCCTTTGCATCAGGCCATGGGTGGTGTCTTCAGGCAGCTTTCACCGTAGTTCATCTTCTGAGTCATCTGATTCTGTGTCCTGCACAGATGTTGGATTGTAACAGTTCCAAAAAAGTGCACACATATGTACAGTCTGCAAAGAAACAGATGACTGTATTTGCGGTAAATGTAGCTCTTTCTCAAAGAATGTGTTGACTTTCTACTACAGTTGTGTACTAGATACTAAACTTCCTTGCTGTTGGCAAGTATTTGCCACATGATATTTTTTCCAGGATGCAATCTTTTGGTGAAAAAGCAGCTGTATGCTACATCATCTTATGGTATTAAAGTGAGGAAGAGAACTGTTGACTGTAGCCATGGGTTTTTGTTTTTTGTTTTTTGTTTTTTTTTTTTTAGTAATTACTTTGTAAAACATCTGGGTTCAGAAGCTGCAGCTACTCTATAGATGTTTGATATTCAGCCTGTTGAGGAAGTAGTTGATATGCTTTAGTCTTCATTTCGAAGATGAAGAAACAAAACATTGTCTTGTTAAGAGGACTTTTATAATTCTTGACCTTATTGACAAGAGTCTGAAAAAACAGACTAGTTGCCTGACTATCTACCCTGCTGTCTTATCCTGCTTTGTGGGTAATAAAAATCTCCCTTGTGATAATTAGAGCTGGGTGGAAACTGGAGTTCTGAATACATCCAAACATTTCAAAATTTCATGTGGAAAGGAACTTTCTTTTGTTCTTTCTTTAAAAGAATCAAAGCAGTTGTCTTTCCCTTTTTAATCAATATGGAACAGCTTCACTTCTAGAAACCTCTTAGGCATTCCTATAGAGGATTTCCTACAGGGTTAGCCCAAATAATCTTCTTGACTCAGATGTGGAGTCCTGAAAAACCAGGGACCAGTATGAAGCCAAGATGAGATATGTAGCTGAGACTGTCGAATTCCAGGTGAGTTCCACTACAGATTTGCTGTTCTGGTCTCTGTCATTTTCAGTCGTGGATCTGGGAAACTTTTTCCAGCTGACAGCCCATCAAAACTGGCCAGTCTACATAAAATTTTGGTTTTGCCAAATCAACACTTTCCAAAAAGAAATTGTTTAATTAAAAAAAAAAAAAGCTAGACAGGAGTAATCCTTATTATCCAGGTTTTGCAAAGAGCTATCATTTACTTTAACCTCATAAATTTAAAATAACAAAAGTGAGCCAATTAGCCTGAGGCTTAAAAATCTTGTCTAGTCTTTTGGGTTTTACAGGTTTGTTCTCCAGCTTAAACAACTGCATTCTCTATTTGTTCCCAGGCTCAAATGCACTTCGTAGAATAAATGTTTCAGACTAATATGATTTATATCACTATACCCAGCTGTATGTATGACATCCCTATTGACCAATATGAATGAACTGTAAGCACAGGTTAATAAAGACAAGAAAATCACCTCTGTTGCTCTGCAAACATTAGGGTTATTAATTTAGTATCGAAGAGGAAAAAATATATGCATATACCAGATATGCTTTGAACTGCAGATCTTGACTTTGCTGATCAATAATGTGTTTTCTTCCCATTTCACAGAGGACTGATGCTTGATTTTCCCCTGTTTGCAATTAGTTATTTTAGAAAGGCCAAGGCAGTATCAGTTCAATAGAAGTCTCATCAGATCCAAGATGAAAACAATCATCTTAAAGAAAAAAAGAAAAGAAAAAGAAAAAAAAAACCACTTTCCCTGAGGGGAGTAATTTGTCACGTACATAGACTCTAATTTGGCTATACAGTCAGTTTCAAGATTCAGGTGTACTGGACTAAAAATAATAGAACTGACAGCTATAGCATGAGATTTATGACATCCAAGATAATCAGCGGTACTTCCTATACTTTATTTACTCAGCAAATATCTATTCCCCCAGAACTAACAGCTGGAAGCTACATCAACAGAAAGATTTTACAGTAATTAGACTCATTCCAGTTTAAAAAAATGATAATAATAAAAAAGTAGATTATTGAATTTTGTTGAATGTTTTCTTTTAGAGGAATTAGCACACTGGTTATTGCTGTACAGATTTGAGCAGGGCTACTCAGTATTTAAGGCCAACAGTATAGGTAATTATATGCCTTGGGACATAATTAAAGATGAAAATTCTCAGACTCCTCTAAAGTTGAAAAAGCATAACTGAAGACTTCTATGAGAATAAAGATTTATTGGAAAATGCATCACTTGTACAAGTTCAGTCCTATAATGTATTCAAATGTCTTTTTGTTTGTTTTCATTTTTCTTTCCTTTTTTTATATGTAGCTCTGTTATTAGAAAGTATTACATTTGTAACATGCTAAATAGATGTTCATTTCTATTCTTTGTAAAACTAAATCACCTGGAGGCTCTAGTTACTGAGCTCAACCTGGACAAAAGTAAAAGAACTATGTGGGAATCTGTAAGCTAAATTGTTTTTATCATCACTCTTTGGTCTCTGGAGTCTTGAAACATTACAGGAGTAATATTTCTGGACCACAGCATGGTGGACAATGAGATTATTGGACTAACTTTATTTTTCAGAATTAGTTTGTGTTCCCTTATATGAAACACTTTCAAACTGGTCTAATTGGACAGAGGCCACAGATCCAAACAAAAATACATATCCTGAAGTCTTAACTGGGTATAGAAGGTGCAGGTAAGATTATTCTTCGAAAAGAACAGACCTATCCACAAATGCTTAGGGCACAAGAACTTTTCACAGATTGTAGTATACAAAAATTAGTTTGCAAACTAAGGGGTGCTTGGCCTATTTCAGAAAAATTGTCTGTAAATTTACTCTCTCACTTTCTGAAATATCTGGGGCTCTGTGTACAACAGAAACCATGCTCTACCAACTATATCTGAGAAGCTGTTCCTGGCAAACTCAAGAGTTTAAATTTCCCAGGCATGCTTAACAAGATATAAGGTGATGTGCAAGTATCTTGTTTGTTTCATTTCTACAAATAAAATTCCTTAAGGAGTCATAGTAAATAAGCAATAACTTTAAAATAAAGCAAGGATGAACTTTCAAAGCATCTTTCAGATAATTCAGACTAATTCCAGCATGAAGTTTGTTCCTTAGAAGCTGCAAAGTAGATAGCCTTAGAATGACTTCATAAGCATAACTGTCATTGACTGGGTGCTATCTGGAGCTCACTTTGGAACTCAACAGTGCAATCAGCATTTTTCAGGAACGACTTTTTTTCTGAAGAATTGCTATATTCAGAACTTCCAAAACTACAATAAGAAAATTAACAATTTAATTACATGGGTGGGGAAGCTGTATACTTAATTTATCATTATCTCTAACTGTTCTTGTCAGCCTAGAAACTTGTTATATTTCAGATTTTTTTCACATTTTTGCAGAGCTTTTAAAGGTGGGAACTTTATTTAGAAAATAACACAGGCATCTATCTTTAAATTACCATTGTTAAAGTTGTAGTAAAACACAAGATACTATCTTAAGATGGTAATAGTTTCTTAAAACAAAATAAAAAGGCTTTTCACCAGCTATCAAAACAGGAAGTAATCAGAAGTAAGTTGGCAGAAGTTTTAGTGTTTAAAACACTCTAAATATTTTTTAGAAACATTTTGTGGATGAGGTCAGGAGGTTTTTGTTACTGTATAGCACATTTAACATTCCCATCAGAAGATACCACTTTCTGGAGTGCATAAAATGGTGAGATATCTTAGAAGGCTGTCAGTAGGTTGTGAAATATAGAGATGACATGATTTGAGTAACAGACTGAGCTGGACACATCATGCAGTTTAAAAGATCTGGCTGCAAAGAAAATGGCTCTGGAATTTAGAAAGCATGATGGATAAGATTCTCTAGGGATTTAGTACAGCACATCTTAATCAATCTTAGTGAAAAAATAAGTAGATATACAAGTGATCAGCAAATGAGGCATAGTTGTGTGAATTTATTTTATGAGACTTGTCTGTGACTGTCCACTGTTTTGGATGCAAAGCCATACACATGTTCCTTGGGTGTAAAAAGGAAATACAGATCACAGACTTCCATTCTACTCACGTGTGACCTGCCAAGTTCAATCCATCGCAGATCCGTACTCCCAAACCTCAGTTTCTCCTACGCTATAGAGCAAAAATACTATATCTCAAAGATTAAATGGCTCAACACCTTCCTTCATCTTCGTCTATTGTTTCTTCATTCCTACTCCAGCTCCTTGACTGTCTCTTGATTGCACATCCAGTAGCCACACAATGATTTACATAGTTATACAATCAAAAATATCCTTACTGTGATAGCTGAGAAGCTTTCAAAGGGTTTTCCAAACTCTTTGGATGGTATCCTATGCCTCTGTCTATGCCTGATGCAGCACAATAAATATGATTTTATCATTACTAGTAAAGAGTCATGGGTTTTCTATCGACTGATAGTGCAGAATCTCGGAGCTTGTCTGGATTTTTCTTGGTCTGAGTTGGTTTTAGTTTATTTAGACAATTGGTTAGCCATCAAGTGACTATTCACCAGTCTGTTTAGGTTAAGCTCTGTGAATACCACATATGATAAAGGTCTGACAAACCTAGGTAGTCTCTGCATAACAACAACCTCCTATGTTTATTGAGGCTGGAGATGGCTATTGTGCAGCTTTCAGGTGGGAAAGCAGTGAAAAGAAAGTAGATTGTGTTGAGGAAATGTATATATATATATATATATATATAAAAAAAGAACAGGACTGAGGTGTAAGGAAGCATCATGCCCTTCCTAGCAAAAAAGGAGAAAGAAAGCCCACCATGAATTTTATATTCCTCCTAGCAAAGACCCCAGTAGCCAAGAAAATACACAAGAATTGTATACTGTGAAGCCAATATACAGGAAAAAAATCAGGGAGATATCATGGTGAGCTTTCAAATGGAGACCACCAGCTACATGAAGAGTGGATTTCTTACAGCTGAAGAGAAAGATTAGGAAACTACTAGGTAGGAAGTGGAACAGAAAACCAGAGGAAAAATGATAAGCTATACAGAGCAAGGTCACAAGGCTCATTTAAAATCTAAACACTTATTGTATTGCTGAGTGTAAATATGTTTCAAATCCAAATGTCTCAACATTTCCTGAGATATTACCAACTTGACTGAGTTTCATTTCACCTGTGTATAATAGCCTATGAATTTTATTCAGAAGATTAACAACATACTCTGGGATTAGCTTGATCTAAATGCCAGGTCTGAAACAGGACTAATGAAACAGTTAATAGGTTTATTGCAGACTGTCTGATATCAGATTGTGTTCTGCATGTCCTGGATGTGACTAGTTAGAGACTTGGTTACCACTTGTCTTCGTATTGATCTAAATCAAAATCAAGCATTTAGAAAGACAGAAAATGAAAATTTTCTTCAGTGAGCAAACCATTCATAAAAGTTCTATTTTTTCTCACTTACTGGATAATTGTCTTCTCCATATTCTCCTCATCAGAAACTCGATAATAATAGGAAAACAAACAAACAAAAAAAGCTGTCTTATACTTAGTTATATGCACCTCCATTATTCTGGTGATTTCTAAGAAATGCATGGGAGAAAGTGGAGTGAATGAAACTTAAACTTCTATCCCATGTTGGCATTTAGCTAGATATGTCATAGGTATTGTGTAGATTCAGTTTTATTCCTGTAATATACAGTACTACACAATAAGACAGAAAGCTAGAGTGTATTACAACATTCCTGAGAATGTTTTATTACTGACAGATTAATAAGCTGTTAATAAGGCAGTGAATGATCACTACCACCAGGTTATGAAAAGATGTAGGACTGAACTTTACAGACTATCCAGTTTAAATGTTATATGCGTTTGTAGTAATCTTCATTAGGAAGAAAACTGGTGAGCATGCAATTGAAGAGGCAATTTCTGCAGTCAAGAAATAAGTGACTGAGTGTTCATGAATAGTTTGAAAAAGGAAAATGAGAGTACTAAATTGACCAAAAGGTCTTCAACTTTCTCTACAGCTGTAGCAAATGTTCATTTATTTAAAATCACGTTACTCATCTTCTATATCCAAGTGCCTGTTTTACATGCAAAACTGAGTTTCATTGAAGTTTTTTGAAGGAATAGAGTACATTGGAATATGGTTCCAAGAAATGCACCAATTTTCCATTTTCTGCTTTCTGGATGCATCACCTTTCAACTCACTGAACTGCCAGGGTCAACAGTTACAGCAAATTATGCCATGTGGCAGCCGGGGCTGAGAAGCCAGAAATTACAGGCTCACTGCCACAAAATCAGGATCCCAGAGTTTTTAATTCCAAATACAGCTGTATCATGTACCACTGGACCTGGAGATCTGGAAAGCCTTGGGGGAGCCAGGAGTTTCTTGGCAGTAGTGCTCAGGCAGTTCAATGGGAGCTAGAAGTTTAGAGAACTTTCGTAAAAATCATAGATGGACTGGAAGCCTAAGAGTTTAGATTTTCAGGCTCTGTTTCATTATGAACATTTCATTGCAAACTGTTTCAAATTATTTCTCAATTAAATGTTTGCCTTCCATAGGTCACTAGGAGCATAGTTACATTTTCTTATAGAACATGACATGGTTTTCTTTTTTTTAGAATTTCTGAATTTCCAATGCAATGGAAAATTCAAGTTTCATTATTTCTGGTCTCAATCCACAAACAGATGTATATGCAAATCAGTAGAATGGATAGGAAAATAGAGCCTTTATTATTGGCAAAGTTGAATGACACCAGCTTTAAAAACAATAAAAAAAATGCTCAAACATTTGGCAATGAAATAATGAAATATTAATGCACCTATGCTAAAACAGCAGAAGACTTCAATTTGTGTACATCAAAACAGAATTTTGTCTCCTATGCCTGTAAATTTCCTTCCAAAAATGACTGTTGGGATTGGGCCAAATCCAATTCTTTTACCAGAACTGCAGTGTAAAACTGGAGTAATTCTGCTGAGGGCAGACTTAGCTCAAGCCAAAAGAAACCTGTATTTGCCATTCTATAACAGTAAGAGGAAAAAAAAATAATAATAAAAAAATTAGAATGCATTATGTATTGGTAGAGAAGCTCAGGAGTGTTTCAAAAGGTTAGATACAGCTTTAGTCTTAAAGTAAAAAGTGTTTTACTTCTTAGAAATCTGCAATCAGCTCATACTTGACAGATCGATTGCATGGTATCAGAAAAAGCTGATGGAGCAACTGACAGAATTCCTATAAGCCTGCAGTTCATTAAGCTGGCAGCTGTATTTTATCTGAATTATTGGCAGGAAGAAGCGAGATATTAATATACGTATGTGTATCTGTTGCAAGAACAGTGCGACCAAAAAAGCCAAAAAAAAATAACACTGGTCTTTTTAACGGATTCTTTACTAGACAGGAAAGTTAGTTTCTTCTGTGATGCCAGGAAAGGAGAAATAGAATCTATCAGTCATTAAAATGGAAAGCATATAGTGCTGGGGCTGTCTGGAGATGAAACTGGATTTTTCTGTCTGGGTTCTTCTGATTCTTTTTTAGTCCACAAAGCAAATTGCTTTGCCATAGTTTCACATTAAACAGGGAAGGGTTCAGCTGGCACAGATAGTACTAAAAGCTTATTAGGAACCTCACACGTTATTCTCTACTGAACGATATGTATTGGAAGATCAGCTCTTGTAAAAGGCAGAATTCATTTTCCAAATCTTTTATGCAAGTTGAGCTCTGTTCATTTACAGCTCCTTTATTTTCTCTGCTCCTGGGTGCCTTCCTCTGCTCCCCCCTTTTTTTTTTCTCTCCAGCACATCACACTTTTCACATTTTATTGACAGCTGCTATATTTTTATTGGAGACAAAAAAAGATGGTAACTGCAAATGACTGCATTTATGATAGCATTAAGCAAAAGATCTTTAAGCAAAAAAGAAAAATAGCCTTGCCTTCATTTGATCTAATATTCTCATGAACTATTTCAAGCTCAGTAAGCACCTTGGAACATTTATCTAATAAACTAAAACTCTCTCTAGCATTATATACAAATGCACTGTGATTTTATATATTCAAGAATAATTATTGTCACATCAGTAATAAGGATTATTATCATGTGCACCAATTCAAAATGCAAGATAATGTTTTCGATAAGATTCTTTAGCAGGTAGAAATATAGTCATTTTCTCTTCAGTTCCTTTTTCTATAAAATGAATTATCTCTTTCTGGTTTTGTATTAAAAGGCCTATCATAGTGTTACCCTTTATTAATTCAGTGCTCCAAGTGGGCCAACTTTGAGCATATTCATTTCAGCAGGACACAGTGAAGTATTTTATTGCTTCTTAATTCAAGGGCTTTGAATGTTTCCTACAGTTCATCTATGGTACACAGAAAGAAAGCAAAAGACATGCAGAAGTTCATTATAGACCAATCAAAAATGTGAGCCTTAAAAGATCATTCATACAGGCATGAGTTTGTACAGATGCCAACTTCATCAAGACAGGAAAGAAATAAGAAAAAAAGATCATAGCAAGCATATCAAATATTTTTAAAACAATTGGTAATATGAGGTGATGTCTTAGATAGTGTCTGTTCCCAAGCTCACTTTCATTATTGACTTTCTCTGTAGTATTTGAAAATATCTAGTATCAGATATTAGATATTCCAAGACCACCTTCTTATATATGTGTTTATATTTAATTTATTATTAGAATAAGAACCACATCCAAATAAAGTTGTTACCAGTAACCTTCAAAATGTAAATTTAAGCATCTGTGTTACTTACTCTCCTGGCCTTTGAATCTCATATCCTTATCACAGCTGAGGTTCTATTTTACAAATGGTATTAATGAAAAAAGCAGCAAATGTACTTGTGACTTCCTTTTTTCGAAGAAAAAAATAGTCTTTGAGGATTTTTTCTCCAAATCAGTTGTTTTTTTGTTTTCTGTACTATGAAACTAAGAACGCTCACTGAATTAAAAAGCAGAGGTAAAAGACAGAGCGAGGTGGTTTATCTGTGAGTTACTCCCATTTCCAAAATTCTTATGATACCAGATGCTCCAAAAATTAAAAAACAAATAGTATTGGGTAGAATATCCATCATGATATTTGGTAAAATATTGATTATCCAAATTTGATATCTGAGAGTATCCTATTTCACTAGGTTATATGAAATTATTTTTATTTGAAAACAAGACATGGAATTTAAATATCAAATTTTCACGCATGGATATGAATTTTTATGCCTGAAACTTTCTATTGTGCAGCTATCATTTTTATGAAAGATGCCATTTTGAACAGTACTAAAACTAATGATCACTATAATTTGTAATAATTTACCACCCATAAATTGTAGAAGCAGATGATTTCAGCTATGCAAATTCCTAATTCAGGCAAAAGTAATATTGAGTTAAATTATATGTGAGTTTTAAGATGTTTATAATCTAATATATGTAGGAATAATTTCATTTTTTTTCTTTTTTAACTATTGTGCCAGTGTATGGCATGTCACCAAATATCATTCATTAACTTTGAACAGTCTGTAAACCTACTTTTCTGTATCAGGTTCCTGCCACCAAACTACAGGTTTTTTCTGTTGCTGATCAGCAGAACTGACATCTCATTCTGAAACACCAAGGCATGCCTTTGGGGGACAACCCTTTGCCCATTCTTATTCTCAGACTTTGGGGGAGATTCTTCAAATCTTTTAAAATGCAACCTTTTTTAAATAATGCAAAAAATATCAAATGGGTTCATCTAAGTGTGCAGATTCACCTGGACCATTCTGTTGGCTGTGGGGGATTACAGTTGGGGAGCTCCACTCTTTTCATGCTACCTGAAGGACATAGCTCCATGGCCAAATATCCTGGGCTGCTTCACATCCCACGAAGCATCACTGACCCAGCAAAATTCAAATAACAGTACTAGGATTTCAAGTAGCCAAGCTTAAATTCCTTATGGCACCACAGAATTACTTAGGAACAGATAAACAGACGGATCCATCATTTCAGTCCTAACGGAAAATTTTAAATAATGGTAAAAATGCATCTCTCCCTAGAAACTTGGTTATGCAAAAATTGTATTTTCCGTTAAAATATTTGAGTAAGACATTCCCAGTTTGCTGATTTGTGCATATTTTATGAACAAACAAATAGAGACTTAAAACTTTCTAAGGAAAATGCTATATTCTTCTTTAAGCATGGAATTAGAAGGGTGTAACAATATCTCATAATCTTTCAATACTTCATTCCTTTCTATACCAAATCTGATATTTCAGTATCCCTTCATGTGTTACCTAGGTGATTATTAAAAACAGATTATTAATGTGATTGTTTTCTGAATGATTATTGATATCAAATTCTTCAGGTGTATAAGAAATTTCAAATGTCAATTGATATTTTCAATTGTCAAATGATAGTAATTTGATAGAGAAGAACACTGGAGATAGGGGTAGGGAAAAATTGCTACTTAGGGACTATTTTGGATATCGAGATTAGTGAGAAATAGCCATAATTGACCTTTACATATAGACATTCTTTCCACTTCTTTTGCCCTCCCTCCCCTTTTGCTTCTGAATGTTTTTTACATTCACTTGCCTCTTGCGTTAATTTGTCTTTACTCTGCATATTTATATCACACATATTTTGACAGGTATTTTGACATATCCTTCAGTGACCTATTCTCTGGAAACACAGAAAGAAAAAATATAGCAAAGACAAATGCTTGCATCTGATTACATAGAAAACTGGGCAAATTAGATTAATGGAACCTTTTCTACATGTTTTCATTTTCAGGACAAAGGATTTCTGTGGCAGATTTAGGAGCTATTCTAAAGGTGCATCATATCTCCCAGGCCTCTCTTGAATTATTGTTTCCAGTGCTTTGACAACTCAGGGCATTATAAAGTTTCCCCTTCAGTGAATATTTTTTTTATTTAAATTCTTCCATCCTTTTCTGTATGTCTGTAAGAACCCTTCGTCCCCTTACCAATGCCAAGTGCTATTATAATTAAAAAAAGAAACTTGGTAAGCTTCTTTTTGTGCCTCAGAAAGAACAAAGCAACTAAATACAGGCAGTGTATACGCTTAACTGAAATCACCTGGAATCTTTCCGTTGACGTCAATGGGCTTTATCTAAGATCCATTTATAAAAAAATCTCTGTTGAAAGATAGGAAGGAGATCAAAATGCTGAGGCATGGAGTAGTTTAAATCTTACAAGGAAATTTACTTTCACAAGATTTACATTCTAGTTTTGTACCTCAGATGTTTGGACTAGCTCTGGGCAAGCATCTAAAAGTATCCAAATATATTATAATCTTACAATCCCTCTCAGATTTCTTTGTTTATCATCTGTCTTTTCTATTGCTTGGCTTATTTTTCAGGATTCAGAATTTCTTTGCTCTAAGAGTGGCAAAAAATAATACACAAGCTCGTAGCCATTTTTTGGAGATTATAGAGATGTCTCAAATAATAAAGACAATGTAATCCTGAGGTCTCCGTGGGACCCGTATATGATAACTGAGAAATTGTAATACGAGATAATATTATCTGTGGAAGTAGTTATCCTTTTTTTGTGTGTTTACAATATTCCATGATTACAGTATTGTGTAGGGTCATAGAAATCTGTTCGTTACAGCTTGTTGAAACTTGCATTATAAGTATATAGCAAGTAAGTGAGCCTAAGCATATGTTAGCCTGCTCTCCCCAAGTCAGCAATTGAGGATAATAGTATCAGTTGCATTTATAAGCGTTAACACCTCTAATAACTAACTATACTACAAGAAGATAAAATATACAAATATATAATTGATAATTGCTAATATATTGTTAACAGGGGAGGCCTAAAATGAGTGTATTCTTCTACAACATTTACACGATAAGTTCTGATAGAAGTAGCATTTATATATATTTACTTTTACTTGCCAGTGGCTATGCAGTTGTGCAGAGTAATGAATAGTATTTGAAAACATAAACATATATTACTGTCTGGTCAGCTATCAGTTTTATAATACAATAACAATTAAACAGGGAAAATGAAACTAGTTGTGAATACACTATGAATGCAAACATCAGTTCAAAAACATGCCCCCCAAAAGAGGTTAGAAGTGCTAGTTGTCTTCAAATATACAACAGGCTCTTGCAGAAAAGAAAGTAGCTGCCTGTTCTGAGTAGCTATGCTGGACAAAACAAGTGATGGGCATACAAGTGCAGCAAGGAAGATTTAGTTCAGACAGTAGGAAAATGAATCTATCAGCAGAGAAAGTGAACACCATAATAGATTGCCTGCGGCAACTGTGGAGTCTCCCTCATTGAAAGTCTTTAAGAATAAGTTAGACATACATCTGTCAAGAACGACACGAGCTGATCCTGCTCAGGGGAGCAGGAGGATGGTCTAAACGACCCCCTGAGGTGCCTGGCAGCTCGATGCTACTCTGATAGCATGGCTAACGTGTAATTTGGTCCTGTTGACTAGTTAACGTAAACAGTGATGCTAGTACAAAGTTATCAGAAGAAGCTAAAGAAAAGCTCTCTAGGAAATAGCAGTAATCCTAGTCAACGGAAACCTAAATGTGAAAGGTGTTTCCTTTTTAAATGAAATTCTTGCATATCTTTGAAAGTGTTAGAAGATGACATACAATTTTCAAAGTATACAGAGCACTATGCATAGTAGACATTATATATCTTATTATATATTATATTTTATATATATTATACATTATATTCACATATTATATATAATATTATATTTATATATATTATATTATATTTTCTGTTAAAGGAAAACATGTAAGATTAGCCTCACGCTGTTCTGATGCTGAAATATACATTATTTTCAAGTATGTTGCTTCACGGATTCAGAATGTTAGATGAATACCAGAGATATTATTTTTTTAGACTATGTAAGTATTTAACACATTTTGACAGTCTCTATACAGAAGAAAAAGTCACTGCAATAGAAAAAAAAATTGAGGAAAAGTTGTCAGAGAAGAAGCCAGAAATCTAATCCATAGGATGTGAAAGTGAGAGCTTCAAATAAACTAATTATCTTTTCACAAACTTTTAAGATTAAGAACATCATTACAGTTTTTTTTCCCCCCTTAAATCAATTTCTAAACTGTTCATAGTTGGTATTTGCTTTCACTTTTTGACACGTACCTGATGTATTACTGATTGCAGGCTGATTTTCAAAAACACCTTTTTTCTGTTAAGAACAAGCTTTTAAGCTCTTTTTAAAGTGAGAAAAGACATATAATTTCTATAATTTTAAATCTAGAAAAATGTAGATTTTACAACACTAAAATACCTAGCAAATGCACACTGATTTCACTGATTTAATTAATCAATTTTTAAATTAATTTATTTGCTAAAATGAATATATATTTTGATACTCCAATATGAAATATGTTGATTTCTTATTACAAATTACTTCTAGTCTTGGCATTACTGTCATTTTTTAAATATATTTTAAAATGCCTAATGCTGAAGATTTACACAAGACGCAAGTGTTGGAAAATATTCTTTGGGCCAATTATTTTAAACAGATATTATTAACATTTTTTTTTATTTTTTAAATCACCACTGAGCAGAAAGCAAGAAACTAAATAAAAGATAATTTTTGTTCCCTTCCTATGACCTATGATCTAGCTACATCATTCATTTATATCATTTTCCTATTTCTACAGTGTTTTTATCCATGAAAACCACATCCTGACAACGGATGAAAAGTGGTGGAGTCTCTTCTACTGTTACCCTCTTCCTTTTCTTGTACTGCTATTATAAGCAGCACCAAGTCCATTTTATTTTTTCCTACAGTACACTCTGAAATCTTGTACACATAATTTCCAGCCTGTATCTGACCTAATGCTGGACTGTAAGAAAAATATCTTCTTATTTTTCTTATTTTCTATTACATTTCACCACTACAATTTACAACCCCACCATCTTCTGTCGTACACAGTTTTTATTTTGATTCTAGATTTTTTTTGAGTTTATTGATTGAAATATTATAAAAGACTGAGCTGAGAACCGCTCTCAGAAAAACACACTAGAAATGCCTCTGGTTGATATTTCCCAATGAAATATCATCGCTTGCAGCCTGCCACATTTTCAGCATCCAATTCAGTTTTATTTTCTTTAGTGCTTGTTTTTCTTTTTAACCTAATTATCATCTTGCAATAAATAAAATACCTTAGAGAAGTTGAAGTGCATTGCTGAAACAGTGTTATCTTTATCAGCTAGACTTGCAATCTTGTCGAGAACAGCATCACTTTTTTCAAGACTTATTTTCCATGGTGCACAAGATTCCCTAATGATTCCAGCTGGAGCAGGAGTGTTTACACTGTCACTGCCAAGCAACAGGCAATCAACAGCGCATCGCTGGAACAGGCCATACAGCATAAATGTGCTCAGCTGCTGCTTCCTACCGACTTCCCACTGTTTAGGGCATCCCACAGCTGAAGCCAACCAGCATGAAAATAATTAAATGTGAAAATGTGACATGCCCCGTGAGAAAGTGAGAAACATGAGATGAGCGCTGCTCAGAAAGCACCTACGGTCATAGAAAGAATCTGTCGGTCAAAGTAAAAGGCTGATGGACCATTAACTTTCAGCATTAAAGACAATGTATAATGTACCTTTATACCATCTGGACGTTCATTCTCTAAGCTTTCTGAACCACTACGATCTAAATAAAGCTGAACATTTTATTTCCATGCAGAGTTCAATAAAGTACTGTAACGAAAAATACAGGCTTTACTGTATTTCATAGAAAAGTCACACAGTCTAGTACCAAATCTCTCATGACAACAACAGCACAACTGCTTAGCTCTGATGGTTGAGAACAAACATAACTGGATAATAACCTGTAGGGAGAGCAAATATCTCCTATTAGACCAAAATATATAGCCAGAGGAAACAGACACACAAGCAAGACACACAAACCTACTGAATGAAGTGTAGACAACAAAAAAATGCCTGTTGGAGTATACTGAGCAGCTTCTGCTGCCAGCAGCCCCGAGCATGGGGAGTGGATTGGGATCAGTGAGCATCCAGTTTGCCTGGCATGGAGTCAGAACGTGGCGGAGGTGCTTCCTCTGATCTGTAGACAGGAAAGTGCTTCCACTATGATACTGTATAATGATAAGACTAAAAGCTGATACTAATTTTTTCTAGCTTCTGTTTATATGAGAAGTTTAAATTAAAAAAAATCCTTTTGTATCAAGACTGATCAAGACTAGCAATAGCAGTAGCATTGATATATGATAACCTCTCTTCTTCTGCGGATGTGTAGCTAGATGAATTACAGTAATTCAACATATATTTGATGTGTCTCTCTTGCACCATCATTTCTAGTTTGATAGATTCCAATGCCAGGAGGTCCTTGGCATTGGTATGCATGGCAGGCAGTCTTGGAGAATACAGAAACGTCTGTATATGTGATACAAAAAACAGCTGTCTTCTTCCGGAATACTGTTTGCATCATAAGGAATTAAAGTCCTGCCTGAAACCCTTGGTACAAAATACAGTTCACTGTCTTTATACCATTATGATAAGGAAATCCCATGGAAGCACAGAGCTACTACAGTGTCTCCTTTGCTACTCCTGCAGGCACTTACAGGAGCGTAGCTTCTGACAGCAGCCTCTGCTGCCGGAAGCCTCTCCTTCTATCACTGCTCTGGCTTTTCTGTCTGGTAAGCTGGGTTTCCAAGCAAATTTCAAAGAACGTCCATGTCTTTGGATAGAGGCCTATTTGGCAAGGACTTTCAGCAGATCTAAAGTGAAGTGAATAAATATTGGCTCTTTGAGGCCATTGCCAGCTGGCTCAATTGGTGGCAGCCTCAAGGTCACACTAGGAAACAGCTCGGAGCCAGGTGGACTGAGATCAGAAGGGCACAAAGGCCATCTTACACATCCCTTCCTAAGTTGGAGTCTGTGGACCTTGGCAAAATGTAGCTTACAGCTGAGAAAAGCAGGGATTTCTTTCCACTTCGGCCAAAGTGAGGCCCACTTTGGGGGACCGCTGAGAGTCCGAATGCAGAGCTGTGTTGGTGTAATTTACAAGGTGCCTGCGCAACAAGTGCAGCCAAAGGGTGATGATTCAGCTTGGGACAGATGTGAGAGTCTTGGAAACATGGAGATGTTCCGAGCTGAAGGGTGCATGGAATAATCCCAGGATCGGTTTCATGAAATGCAATGTCCCTGTACCGTCTGCTTCAGCGGTGGGTAAACGGGGAAAGGAATGTGGAGGTTGGCAAAGAGAACTGGAGCTCTCTGAAGGCGTTAAAATAAATTCTTAGGCAAAGAAGCCTGGGCATCCTTACTGCCATTCTTCCTCTCCACTCAACACACTTATACTCTATGTTTCCCCAGAGGAAATGGTTATCCTAATTTCAATAAGTTAATTAAAACCCTAACCAGAGAACTGGGATTGTGACAAAGGAAACAGACGTCAGACAGAAGTTGTTCATCCCATCCAATCTAACATGTGCTGTGAAACCGTGCTACAGAAAGTTATACTCAAACATGGAACTGGCAAACCAGTGTCAGGCATCAATGGGGGTCCTAGGCAGAGGAGGAATGTGACATTAGCTTGGTACCCTGCCTGTTTCCTGGCTGAGCGGATGGTAACACTGCTCTTACTGAGCGTGAGAACTAAAGTCTGTGCTAAATGATCTGCTAATGTGATCCTACTGAATCATAAAGGTTCAATAACCCTAAGTTCTGGCCTAGAGGAAGAGCTCCTCAACTAATTGTTAAAAAATGCTCTAGGGTTTGCCTACCCTTTGAAGACAAGTAAGCCTTTTGAAGTTAGTAAGCCTAGAAGTGAAGCATAGGTGAGACCTTTGAGGAAATTTATAGTAAGATTAACAGGATGTTACCTATTTTTAAAAAATCCACTACTGAACAAAACTGTAGATTATTTGAATCTCCTTAGTGAGTAGTACTAGTATAGTTGCTAGTATAGTTACCTCCGTTTCCCTCAGTGCTTCCCGTGGTAACCTGCCAAGTTCTCTCTTGTGCAGCTGATGTGTTAATTCCCCACTATCTGCACACCTTTAAGATTCCACAGTTTCTTTATACATTTCATTTTGTTCCACACACCAAAGCTTCAGCACCTTTTCTGAAAACACCAGCTATGCAATCGTTTTGCCTTTTCAAAATCAACTGTTCTCCAAGAACTAAACAACTGAGGGGGAGATCAGATCAAATGCATTTAACACTAAAACAAATAATGATGTGTTACCTTATCACTTTGTGCAATACTACTGATTTATTTAATTCCAGAAAGTCATTCAGGTTTTACTGTATTTTAAACTGCTGTGGAAATTTCAGAGCCCTCAGATAAGAAGGTTTGCCACAGCGGTATGTGGGCCAATCTTATTAGACAGTGCCAACCTGTGTTATCCTTAAGGCCTACAGAAGTGCTGATTTTAAAGCAGCAATGTGAATAAAAGACTTTCCTTTTCTTTCTGTTACATTAAAAAAAGAAAAGAATTTCAAACTTATGTGGAGTGCAAAGTAAGAGGTTTTTATGCACCACTGGCAGGATACTTTTTTTTTTTTTTCTGCAAAAAGATTGTATCAGAAAATGTACATCTTTTAATGTATTACCTGGTAACAGAATTGGAATATTTGTAAAAGGATGATAAAGCAGCAGTCAAAAAAGTCTTTCTGATATGCAAACGAACACACAAATATGCATTAAGAATAAGTATGCATTGTGCTAAGAAAAATAAGAAGTAACACTTTTAGCTGATTAAAACTTGAAAGAACAATGAGCTGAATGAAATTTATCTTAGTGATTTGAGCTTCAAAGAGCTTATGGTGAGTAAGAATTTTTATGGCCTACTAATTAACAAGAACTAAGGGTGAAAATATATCACTGTTCTCAGACTAATCCTGCTGGGCTACTTCCAGTTAACCAAGTCTTGCAAACGTGCTTTTCTAATTGATAGTGGGTAGGCTGAATCTTTTATGAGACATTATATTTAACTGCTATTGACTAGAAGTAAAGCAAATTATGGAGGGTTGGACAGAAATGATAGAAGTATGTCTTCTGCGTACATGAACTACAGATTAGAAGACAAAGAGATTTGGGTTGACCAGATGTTTTAGAGCATAACCTGATAAAACATTTAAAACAAGTATAATTTAAATAGTATTAGACCTAGCCAGAAATTTCTGCAGAAATGAATTGTATATTGTCTAAAGCTCCTGGAAAAAAAAAAAAAGATTTGAGAACTATCAGCAGGGCAGGATGCCAATGATATTTTTAGCTGATCTGAGCAAGAGCAGCAGTCTACAAGGATAGATCAGCATCACACCAGGAAAGAAAAGGGATGGGAGAACATGCTGCTTGCTGCCTCACATTGAATATTGACCAGACTAATCTGAGTATTACACTCTATCAGCTACGCAGTTACACAGGATGCAGCAAAATTTTTTTCGTTTGTGTGTATTTGTAAATTTCACAACTATTCTTCACAGATTTTTTTTCCCCAGGGATGGAAACAAACAGTTTCCAGATTTTCCAGCACACTAAAACAGGCCATATTTATAGCCTTCTTTTAATAAAGATATCTGCGAATTCGGATACTAGTCAGCTGGAAAGCATAACCCTTAGTTCAAAGCTATATCCATCAGTGAGAGTCCACGCATCCAGGCTGATATCTTAGATCATAAGAAGGAATGTCTGTCAGTGCCAAGGTCTACTATTCAAGTTCTTTTGTGTTGGGCTTTCCTATATTTTCAAAGATCTTTTGTTGACTTGTGTGAGGGCAGTTTTCTAAAACACTTTTGACATTCAATATGAAGGATACTATCCAAATGTCAGTTACAATATCTTCAGCAAATAACTGAAATAATAATCCAACTGGAGCGCCACGAGCTGGGATAGAGCATTCACTCCTTTCAGAAATTGGTTCCAGGCAAGACAATCTGGTGATTGGACCTCTGGAAATACACAGACAAGATATAGTTGGACTAAAATATATAGAGTGACTGTTTTGAAAATCATTCAAACCTCTGGCTGGTGGAGACAAAATGCAAGATTTTCCTATTCACTGATCAAGAATTTTCACGAGTTTAACCCTGACCCATTTCAGAGACACACCTATCACAGCAGGCATGCTAATGAGATAATAGCACAGATTTTCAGGTTAGCATTTGTGCCATCGGTTTGACAGTGACATACTTTCAATTGAACCTTTTCTGCTTAGTGGTTGTCTGTTCACATGAAAGAGATACATAGCTAGTAATTGTAAAAACCTTCTTGCATAAGATTTGCTGTTCAGTAGAACCAAATTTCTTTTTTTCATTATATTCCTAGCTGTGGTCTTTTATTCTGAGTTTGGATTTAAACGACTTGAAACACAAATGAAAAAAAATGCAATTGTCAAAATTTAGTGTCAGGCTGAAACAATCTATATAAAATTGATTTTTTGACTAGTTTTGAAGTCAATAAATCCTTTTTCAGAACTTCACTTGCACTTGGGAGAATCCCCAATTCAGGGACTGATTCAATGGGCTTGATAAGAAGACAGTTTTTTTTAACTCAAGACGTGAGAACCATGTTCTGGGATTCAAAAAGTCTTTTGTCTACTCTGTTCTCCTTGTAACTCCTGGTGACTGATACCATTAACCTTTGTGTTGCTGGTGTCTACAGCTTTAATACGTTTTTTGATTCCTCCTTTCTATTTGCTCACATATAGGGTCGGTGTCTGTTTCTTGTACTGTAATACCTTTAAGATGTGACCTTTTTATTTCTACACATACTTCTAGAACTCCAGTAAAGTGGTTTAATCTAGATGAGATTGCCAACTGAAAGCATTATAAAGTACTAGCAATTTTCTTAGTATCATTCAGGATTCTTGAAAAATAAAAGTAAGTCAGAGGGCACAAAGGTAGAACAATAGTAGTTCCACAAAGTCACTAGAACTGTATTCTGTGGCATTAAGAAGCTCAGTTTTGAAGACAACAACCCTAATAAAATTGTATTCTTTTATTCTTGTTATAGCATCAATAATCCAGATGGTAAAAATTATAAAATTATAAACTGACTTGAGATGATACCCTTAAAAGTGTTACATTTTTAAAAGGCAAGGAGATAAAATTTTCATTAACCAGCTATGGATTTTTGAACTTTTAAAGTAAGAAAGCAAGACCTGCACTCAAATTAGGTCTACAATCACAATATTTATAAACCTACTCTTTTTTAGTCAGTTCTGGAAATATGTGCAAGCCCAGAATTTAAATAAACCTGAAATTGTGAAAGAACAGAAATCCAGGTTTGGGGGAAGAAAGAAAAAAAAACAACAAAAAAACCCAACCTGTCTTGTGGCCTTGCAACAAAATCACAGAATGCAGAGATTTTATTTCATTTTATAACAGTCTTGATTGTTTCTTCTGAGTTAACATATGTAGTATATTTCTTTTTTTAAATAGATGCCAACGATCTACTCAGTCATGACGTAAAGCTTACTAAAATCAAGGACAGCTTAAAATAAAAGGGAGTGATTTCTCATTCCATTCACCCAGTACTGAATACATTGACTACATCAGCTGATAACACCTAAAAATATCTAAATCAGATATATTGTTCTCTTATTAAGGTATGAATTTCAAAAAACTTTGAAGATTCTCTTGGAGAATTACTTCCTGACTTCTATAGTCAAAATTCAGATTCAGAAAAATTGGGACAAAAGTCTTTCGAGAACAGGTTTTATTATGAGTTCTGTTTCGGGTGGGCTAGGAATACCATAGGAACAAATCCTTCCATACCACTTTGATGGCCCTGTCAAAATCAGAAAGTCCAAAATGGAAGAAGAAGGGGGAAAAAAAGCTTGAAAATGATTATAACACTTTTGAAACTAAGGAGAGAGTAGATGCTGTTTTCCTCTGAGTTTGAAGCATTGGGTTACTACGATGATGAGTGACAAAAAGAAGCATAAGATGGCTAGAGATTTCTGAGCAACAGAAGGTTTTATTGAATTAAAAACAACTTTTTCAATTTTCAATCTCTAATTCTAGCTCTGAACATTTTCTTTTACTTTACTTTGCCTTCTCCCACTGCATTTCAATTCCATTTGGCATGGGAAATTGGGAAAACGTCTATCAGGTTACCAATACATGATTAAGGAACCATTTTAGATACAATTATAAGGGAACCGGTAGTAATAAGAGCTCGTGTGAGAGCATCATGTGCTACTGACAGAATTTACTGTGAACTCTGGATGATATTTATTTATTCACTTCAAATTTAGCAATATTATGTGGTAACTGATAATGCTCTGGATATTTAGACAAGAAGGAAAAATTAGTACAAATCATTTTTTTGAAGGAAAACTCTTCCAATCAACAAAATTATCTTTGAATTATTTTTAAGAGGATTATAATAACATAAGAAGGAATGCGTGCCTTAAAATTATAAAACCAGAATCTGTTTCCCTTTATTTCCTTAAGGCAGTGAAGCAATATTAGATTTTTTCATAAAATAGCCAGTACTGTCCACCATGTGCAAATCAGCCCTGGCACTGCTTCCTTTTACTCGGCACTTACGCTGCATGACTCAAGGACTGGGCCTATAGTTCACAAACTGTAATTTTTATCAGCCTCATGTGTCTCCTTTCTCCTCCTTTATCCCCTATGCCTACTCACTGTATACATTGAATGACAGACAGAAACAGATCTGATGCATGATTTTAATGTTCAGATGCAGGCAATTGTAACCTATATACTCGAATTTTATTTGGACTATGCTTTTTACTATGGAAGCTGGGATTGATTTCCATGGATGAAGTAGACCTTCATCAGATCAACAGAGCAGCTATGGTCCACCTGTTTTATGAAGCCATTTCACAAACAAGAGAGGAGTTTCTGCATGGTTGTTTCTCACCATGCCTGTTGTTGTTAAATACTTACCACAGTACAGATTTTCCATTTCCCATAACCGAGAACATCAAACTCTTGAATGTTACTCTCACTAATTACCTAAGAATATAGAAAAATGCCCTCTGCACTTCTAATGGCATTCCACTCCTCTGTGTCAGTGCTTGTGTGATCCTTTACTGAACTCAGCAACTCAGTAATCTGCTATAAAAAATATTGGTGACTGCCAGGTTGATTTTCTGCTCAGGGAGGTGAATCAGCTCACTGAAGGCCCAACAAGCACTGGATCCAGCACAAAGTAAATGGCAGAAACATATATCTGGAAGCAAGAAGTAGAGAGAGTAATGGAGGATCTGATGGGGCAAGACTCTCCCTTTTGGCAGTAGTGAACTATTGTATTGCTGCAGTTGTGATATGTAGTCTGACCTTTGCATGGAAATGCAGCAGTAGAACAGTAGTAGATAACTATGAATATTGTTTCTGCTTCTGAATGTTGAGTAGGCTGGTGACTAAGAGATGGTTAAGGGTGCAAAGTATTCTCCTCCTGACTTCTGGTTGCGTGAATGAAAGGCTTTAGTGGTACTTTCCTTCCTTTCCTTCTTGGTGACCCTGCTGTTACCATTTCCATTTGCTTGAGAAGCTGCCAGATGTTGTGGACTTTCTCCATTTTTACAGTACTAGGATAAATGTGATTCATGATCACTCTTTTACCTTCCTATCATATATCTTTTAACAGGCCCCCTAGTCTATTCAAGTTCTTCTGTGACCCTTTTTTCTCTTATTTTTGACTTATTTTTCCAAGACACTAGGATTTACACTGTAATAAATTCAATCACTAGAAACCTTTTGCTCCCCTGCTTCCTAATCACTGTAGTTTATGTTCTGTAAC
The DNA here is from genome assembly GCF_036370855.1 of Dromaius novaehollandiae. Taxonomy (NCBI): domain Eukaryota; kingdom Metazoa; phylum Chordata; class Aves; order Casuariiformes; family Dromaiidae; genus Dromaius; species Dromaius novaehollandiae. Next base: position 42,791,862 of record NC_088098.1, read on the forward strand.
CATAATTAATTGGAAGACGATTCCTTGATTTCAGGCCCTATTGTCCCTGTCTTTGATTTTGTCTCCTTTTTCCTTTCACAGTGCAAGTCTGAAAAGCACACTTCCATCTGTTACTCTGCTTCCAATATAAAAGTCAAAACAGTAAACATTTTCTTAAATAAAATAAAATAAAATAAACTCTGAAAATCCACACTTCTTCAAGCTTGCAGATACTTAACAAAACACAAGGTCTATATCATGAACAAAGGCATTTTGCTTCACTTTTCTAATTTTTCAGGGAAGTCACATGCCAGAGCATGTGGTAAAAGATATTTCTTTTCTTCACTGTCATTTCTTTGATCTGAATGTATAGTATATGCAAAGTACTAATAGGAACTTTCTGAGAAATATAGTAGCCACGTATCTGCAGTAATTAGGACTTGGACAAGCCTATAAAATGATCCTTACTTACCCATGAAATTTTTCCAGAATATTCAGACTGTATATTATGACCACCCAATACCAGACAATTGCACCACAGATTAAGAACCACGCAGAGTTTATTCCTTCTTCAAAGTCAACAATAACTGACAGAAACTATATTAGATGTGTTTGACAACCATATCAAAAAATCATCCCTCTCAATGCACATCTTCACTTCCTTAAAAATCTGTTTTTTTGCAGATGGGAGAAGATCAACCATATAGCTATAAAGCATTTAAAAAATGCTTTGTTTAATATGCCAGATACATAAATTACTTTTAACAGGAAGATGTGCTAGCTATGACTGCCATATGTAGTCTTGAATCCGGATCTTATGTACCAAAAGATTCTCTAATTTTTCTGGACGATATTTTCCAGAAATTATACATTCAAAAGGCCATACTCCAGTAAGCCTGTCTGTGCAATAAAATAGATATGCTAAAGAACATGGCCAAATCAGTAGCAAGAAAAATTGGTTCAGATGTGTTTCACTGGTAACTAAGCAACAAAAGTTACTCTCAGCGCCTTGGTGCTGGGAGAAAAGAATTAGCTTGGTGCTCTGGCATATTTCATAACTTTATTTAACTTGTTATGCTGGCATATTTATTAAGTATTTTTTTCTACAACAACCCTCTGCACTATTTGGAGGTTTTATCCAAATGAGATCCTATGCAAGAATGTGCCAAACTTCTCTACTAATGCTAGCAGAAAATGAACACCTAACCTGCTGCCACAGTGAGTATTGAGATTGGTGTTCCCCCCATTTTATTCAACTGACCTTCTGTAATGAGGGTAACTGAAAGTGAATTCATGAACTGCTCTAACAAGTTAATCTCTAGGTATTAGTCCCTCAGTGGTGTTAGTCATTTGGATAAGAAAAATCTAACTTTTTAACTGCAGTATTTGAGACACAATAGAAGGATGAGAGGATACGGTAAAAGACAGAATTCCCTGTTTAAGTACCACCTGTGGGTCTTACTGTTTCTCCGTAAGAGAGAGATGAGGAGAGAAAGAGATGAGAAGAAAAGGGAGGCAATGTAAATCTTCAAATGGATGTTGTTAAAAATTGCAAAATTGAAGAAGGTTAACTTTTAACAGAGAGGATCTAAAATATTTTTCAGAACACAGTTTGTGGCAAGGTGTTTTTTGGTGAATGGGGAGAGTTATGACACGAAGGTTTCTGACCCAGGAAATTTCAAATGAATAATATTGCCAAGCATTGCCAAGGTGTCTGGCACATTAGCAGGAAACAGCAACAACAACTGTGATCTATAACAGAGACTCTGTCCATAAGATATCCTTTTCTATTGCTTGTGAGTATAGCATTTATAGATATGATTTTCCCCCTGGAGTCACTGGAGTATCCATCACACCAAACAGAAACACTAGCAATGAACTATTGCATGGAAGAAACTACAAAGATATAGATAGGATTTTATTTGCTATATATAAAATCACCGAGAGATCACATAAATGGTATTACTAATCTACTGGTTAGTCTCTACTAGTGACTGGAATAAATTACTGGGAAGGTCACTGTTGGTTAACAAGTCCTCTATGTAGAAAGAGTCAATTTTGAAGAGACTAGGGTAGGGGAGTGAAGAGAACTCCCTTTAATATTTTGTCATCAAATTTACATCTATTTGTGTAGCAATGATTCTTGACATTGCATTCACTCAATCCCAGTATGTAGATAACTCTCCCTTTTTCTCATTTACAGAATGAATAAGAAGGATGAACATAATGCAACATAAACAGGCCAATTATACCATAGTTTCATAATATGTTGGCTTCAGCAATGGAGAAAAGTAGAGCAATTCTGGACCCTTCCCTTCATTCTGGCCACTGATTTCGACATCTGCTTTACATCCCACCAAGACTGTTTGTATAGCTGTACAAAGTAGATCGCTGAAATGATCTGGATTAAAAGTAGTCCTAAGGGATAGTTAGTTTATAGTAGAAATATTACAGCATCCAGAGAACTCATAATTTAAGGGTTCACAAATAGTCCATAGTTTTCCTAAATCATTGCATCAACCTTCCTCTCTTTCTAATTTTTCTAAGCATTCAGTTAGCCAGTTGATCACTGTGTATTACAATATGATATTCTGGCTTCAGTAGAAGAGTGCCATGGTATAGAAATCTTTCCCCTAGAGCAACAGTAGGTTAGGATGAACTAACCCAAAAACTTATTGCAATGAAACCATCAACCATTTCTTATCTCCCCCCCCCCCCCCCCAACTATGAATCTTCCTTCTCTCTGCTGCAAAAAGAGAGTGTTTGGTGGATTTCATGGGGTTAGGGTTTAAAGACTTATCTCTTCTATTTCTTTTCCAAAGAGTTTCTACTACCCCAACATCTATAAAATGTTATTACTTTACTTTCTTACACACATGCAATGTACTGATGTGTATGAAGTACCAGAAAAGGCATATGCAAGTTTTTGCATGCAGATAGTTGGGCTAAACTTGTTTTACAAGTTTAGGACTAATAATAATGAGAATCTACTGGCCAACACAGAAGTTGTTTCTCAGTGTTAACAATAGTGGGATACCACAGTAATTCAGTGTAGTGGATCTTCTCCTGCAGTTCATACATTCAGAGTTCTTGAAATTCTTGAAAACTCTAGCCTCTTGCCTGGCCACTTGAGTGACTACACAGACCTAACATTTTGCACAATTATTTAATTTTGTTCATTCAGTCTTTATGAATAATCTCATTATTACTTTTCAACTCAGGAATGCAGCTATTTTGTTTACACAGCTGCTGAAGCTAATTCTTTATGGATCTTATTCTCCGTTATGTTGCAATTTACTCTACTACAGTGTAATTTCAGGATAAACCAAGCTCTAATGCTCCTTTTTAGGATTTCTGGTTCCATTTTTCCTAAAATCCAAAAAGATTTACTCTCTAAAGAGTATGGAGAAAAAAATGTGGTAGGAAGTTTTGAGAGATTTCTTTTGGTCACTTCTTAAATATCTGAAAGGATGATCTTCATCTCACCTTCATCTTCATCTTACCTAGAATGAACTGAAAATATGGAAGGCAGGGGATTTCACAAGAAACATGAGAAACACTGAAATCAAGATAAAATTTCAGGTATTTCAAATATCAGCAAATATTGGCATTGTTCTTATTATAGCTAAACCAGTTTTCTCAGAGAATGAAAAGATGTTAACAAAATTAGAATGGAAAACATCCCACTTTGATTTTTCATACTTTTAAATCTGTTTTTAGATATCAAATAAGTATTGTACAGATGCCTAATCTAAGTTCACTGATGTCAAAGGAAGGATTTCTATTTGAAATTAACGAATTTATGATCAGATCCTAAGTCCTTCATAGTGATTAACTATTTTGGCTTATGATTTTAGGAGCTCTGCTATAATTTAATTCATTTTCTACAATCAAAGCAAAAATGAGTTGTGAAGTTCCACAGGCATTAAATTGATTTTGCTTTTCACTTCAAGCTATTTCACTTTCTTAAGCCAGTAACATCACTTTTGTCACCATTAATTAACTGCATCTGCATCTGACACATGAACACTGCCATATACTATTATTCTACCTCCATGCCGAAGCATGCTAAATCAATCTGTAATGTGCAAGCAGTAGCCATGTATATTGCATATGAATAGTGTTGATACTTAAATAACTACTGAACTGATCTATATTTAATTCTGCATTAGTTTTGCCCTTCAAATCAGTCATATTGTTAATCATACAAAATAAAAGCAACAAGATATAATCTTAAAGTTCTACTCAATATTCTAATGCTTACTTAGAAGTAAAATTCTACCAGTTGTTGTAATATTCAGAACCTTCCTGGCTTTGGAAAGAACAAGGCAAAAGAGAGGTAGCAGATCTCATCTCTTAAAAAACAGCTCTTCTCTCAGCAAGATCTTTATATCTTCTAGATTATCTCATTTGCGTATGTGAAATACCTTGATATAAATATAATGACTTACAATAGAATAAGGTATTTTTACATTATCTAAGTCATGATGTTGTCAGGCATTTGCTTTGCAAGTATCAGAAAACGTTGGTCTCTACCTCCCATGATTTCACTAATGTCTTAGAGGAATACATAATTTTAAAACACTTTACTACTTTGTCTACACAGGTTTTAAGTCTTTGGTGATGCTATGATATAAGCCTCACCAATGCTTATATCATATTCAATGATAATATTAAGCAATAGAATAAAGTATTTAAAGTATATCATGAACTAATGTTGTATAATGTTAATTTCTACCATATAACTTCACTTACAGACAAAACCAGAAAATATTTAGGTTCTATACTTATTTTTGCTAAAGCAAGTAGGTATGCTAGAAAAACTAACAAATATGCCTTTTGGCCTTCTTGCTAAGCCTCTCTCTTTTGTTTTATTTAAATGCAAGCTTTAATGTAAACTGCCAGCTTAACAAATAATGCTTCAAATAGTCTTTCTTTGACTGCATTAAATTCAAAGCTTCCTGTATTAATGCATCATTAATAATGTTGAGCTAATAAACCCAACCCAATATTCGTAATGTTGATAGCTGAACAAAGCATGCTCAATAGCATATTCAATAATCTACTGGCTCTTTTCTATGTTCTAGATTGAACTTCATTATCAGAAATAGCCTGTCTTTTAGACTCTGTAGACTGTGTAGCTGAAATGTTTGGAAGGACTGGAAAATGCTATGATTGCTTTATAATTTTTTTTCAAAAATTTCTTGATTTCTTGATATTTCTAGACAAGCCTGGGAAGCTGAGTTGTATTTAGAAAGATGGCTATTATAGTCATAGTAGGCCAAGAAACTTTGTCAGAAAGATACCATTAATAAAGATTTCCAGTCCTCTAATCCTTTGGCAGCTTTTTGATTAGCATCTGAATATTTCTTGCTGAGCCCTTATTCTGGCCTATCTGAGACACACCTATGACTTTTCTGAAACCTAATTAATGCATGAAAGAAAGTGAAAGACATTTATAGACTGACAAGATCCTGAATCTTGTGTGAATCAGTCACACAAACATACCTCTGGACTGTGACACTCATTAGCCTCTTGGGTTGACCAAGAAAGTGATGGTTTACAATGCATTTATAAAGTTTGCTGCATTGTTTCTTGCTTTTAAAAATACTAAAGATAAGACAGGCAGTCAGAGATCCTCGGTAACTCTAGGAGAGCTAAGACTGAAATCAGATAGAAGTTGCCTGTAGGGTCTGAGTGGGATCCGATCTGCTTTAATGAGAAGTACACAGGGAAAAAGCCTGTTATCTGCGAGGATATGCAAAATAGATAACGTTATGATTAATTAACATATATTTAACTAGAATGGCTTCAAAATCAACTGAGTACTGTTGCATGTACATCTGGTATATTCAAGTCTATCAATCTTGGATATGACTATTATTCAGCCTGGATGGAAACACATAATACATCAACTTTCCTGGTCTGCATCATGTCCTGAATCACTGAGTGCTCATCCAGCTGTAATCAGTGTTGTCAACAGTTCCTCTGTTTTTTAACTATCGCCTTTTTGGAACTCCTTACAGTTGTAACTCAGAAGCTATGGCAATGATCACATTATTAATATCCAAACTTGTTTGTACGACTTCTACGATCATTCCATCCAACTGTGGGCCAGTCATGAAGGACATGACCCATCCAACTGAAGCTGGTCAAGAAAGCCTCAAACCTCATCCTGCGTTATAGTAAATTTTACCTAAGATGGGAAAAATCGGAATGAGGGTCCCAGGCCTGTGATTCTAGCTTGTAGATCTCCAACTGATTAAGGCAATTCTAACCCAGTCAGATAGTTCCAGTGACATTTGCTTTTGCTGATCTTTTAAACTGCTCAGTCCCACAGGATTTGCTGCCAGACAACTGACATTAACAGCTATGTCATCTATGGTTGCTAACAGTTTTGAACAAGTGCTGCTACTAGTTCTTCACTGATCTCTTGAATTATTGGTTTAGATCCATGGAAGTCTCTGCTATTAAATTCGATGACTACAGGTGTAGCCAGATTGGGCTCTTTTAAAAAGGCAATATAATTCCAGGTTGCATGAATGGGTAAATCACCTGCTAAACTCCTGAAGTAATCCTCCTACTCTGCTCAGTACTGGTAAAGCTCTTCCCTGAAACGCTGTTCAGTTTCAGGCCCCATAGTTCAGAAAGCTGTGGATCAACGAGAGACGTCCTAGGAGAATAATGTAGGAAATATGATCAACAAGCAAAGACTGAAGAATTTGGAGTGCCTAGTCCACAGAAAATTTAAGGACTTTCAACAGCTGTGTTCAAGTACTTGCGAAAACAGTCCCCCAAAGAAAGGAATAATTGTTCCCTGTGTTTACTGAAAGGGCAGGAAGCTTGATAGGCAGGGATAATCAACTTAAATAGGGGATTCGGGAAGACCTATTTCAAACACCAGGAATTTTTCTAATGTTAAGAATAGTTAATTCTTAGAATAGCTTTACCAAGAAGATTCTGTCTCCACTACTGGGGGTTTGTAAGCACTAACCAGGCAAGTATTTCTCAAAAATTACATAGGTAAACTTGATCTTGCCTTTGAAGTTAAATGATCTCTTGAGGTTCCTTTTTACCTTATTTTCTCACTGTCTAGTACTGAAGACAGATTAAGACTCTTCAGGCCTCTTTCAGGAGCTTCTTAAAGTGTGGTTTCATGATATAAAAATACAATTTAAATATTATACTTTTCTCTGAAGTCAGCTACAGTCTAATGATACGGATAAGAACTATAATTTCTACAGCTCAAAGGGAACTAAGAAAAGAGAAAATTGTTTCCCATTTAAGTATTTGTTCAGACTGTTACTTCTGCTTTTTGACAGAGCTGTGTTTTCTGTATCAGTTAGTAAGTAATCCTGCAGTGTTATTCTTTGTCACAGCAAATGGAGATGTTGCTAAGGAATCAGTCCCCATCATGTAAGTTTTTTAAGAACAATTTATATGCAGTGACAAGAAAGAAAAGGGGAAAAGCAGGCAAACGTAACTAAAAGACCACAAAAATAGTTGCAAGGATCAACAGCAATTGATATGAACTTACTTTCAAGCAACTACTCTGAACGTACTTTAAAGTTGAGTAGCTTTCACACTTGGGCTGAAGAAGAGAAATTTAGCATGTGTCTACAATAGGTTGGGTCAGAAGTGCACTCCCAAATGTGCCCACACAACACCCTTTGTTCATATCATGGATTAGTCTCGAAATGCAAACTGGATTCCTCCTGGATGTAACTGAGCCATATCTGCACTTCGGTGTCTCACTTTTCTGTGCTCCAGTCACTAGTCATTGTTCAGTCCATGGGCCAAAACCAGAGCTAGTCCAAATTAAGATACCCAATAAGTGTATAATATGGATTCGGGGTTCTCAGGAACAAGTGTTTTGGTCTGCAGATTGACTTTTATTTCTCCATACTACTTCTCAGTGTAGATGTACACTCAGAATCCTCCCTTAAGCAGTACAGTCTGGTTTGGTTGACTCCAGCCATGGCTATGACCTTCCGACTGCCTTGCATTCCTCGTTGATCCCATTTGTTGAGATTAGCTTACCTTTTGATAAATGCAATGCAGAGTCCAGGGCGGTCAGCTAGCACCCACAGCTCCTCAGGCTCAGGCGGGAACAAAAAAAGGTGGAGGGAAACCTGCAGGCCCTGAAGGAAATCTTATCTCTTTTTTTTTCCCTCCCAACTCATTAAACATAAACCTGTTTCAAATTTCTGAAAAGACAAAACAGTAAGGAAGTATAATAAAACCAGCCATCTCTTCTAGTGGCTGTGGTCCTATACCACTATGTATGGCAGCCTCTGGGAGCTGAAGTACAATAGTCCAACTCTGATAGTGTCAGGATGCTCATGTTTCACGGGGCTACAGTCCTTCTTTGTTTTCCTTCAAGAAAGGAAAAATACTATGGACAGCTGGCTACGACCAAAGGAACTTGTAATTTTTTTATTAGCAGGGCTGTCCCAATACCAAAGTTTTATTTTAAATTCAAATTCATAATAATTTTATTCAGAAATATGACAATTTTGACTGATCTGTAACTTCAGAAATTATAGTCTCATTAAAATTCCTACCTCCTTCTGTCTTTCCCTCCTCCTTTCCTCTCCTCCTTCCCTCACTTCTTACTTCTCACAATGGTGATAAGAGTAAAATAAGCCTTTTCATTCCTTTTTTTTTTTCTGTAACAGACTATCAGGCAAGCTTTCTACCATGACATATGCCTGTGTTCACCAGCTGGTTCAGAAATGCTGAATTTTCCCAGAGAAAACAAGAACAAACACAGTTAGGCTGGGTGCAAATTTGAATTGTTCCTGGCTGCAAACTATGAAGCTAAAGATCTCAAATGAATTTCCAAAGTCCAGTTAGTATTTCATTTGCTTCTTTCAGTGTAGACGATGGAAGCAAACCAAACAATCCTGTTCCACTGTTTGGGGGAAGAGCGCGAAGGGAGAGAGGGGAGGGGAGAGGAGTTCATCTCTGAAGTCCAGAAAAGCAAAATCGTGTCTCTCCTACATATAGGTTCATATACACTGTATCGTTCTTCAGTAGGCAGCTGAAAACATCCTGGTTGATGCTAAATGTCTGCTTTTATTAAACCCAGCACTATGCTACACTTTTGTTGCCCAGCCTGAAACTGCCAAATGAAGCAATTTTTTCCTTCCTTTTTTTATTGTTCTTATACGTCATATAAGAAATGTTGTAGCTGAACTTATATAATGAACTCGTTGTTCCTGAGATGCTATTTATAGTTTGGGCCATATAGCTGGGTTGAAAAATGGTGTACCTTTTAGCTCAGAGGTAATTCTTTTCCTAGTTATTTTTTTCCCTTCATAGAAAAATGAAAAAACACAAAAAGTAAAAACCCTTCATTATATTGACAAATTCATAACTCTTGCATCATCAAATATCTGTTGAAGATGATGAACACTGAAGCTTGTGAGGAAAGAATGTATTAGGCTGTATTTGATGGATTAGGATTTCGAATTGTTTTTTGAAACAAGGACCTGCCCTTTATTTCTGTAGGTTTAGTACCTGGCACGCCCAGGCCCTAAGTCCCAAAGATGACTTCCAAAGTCTAGAATAACAAATAGCTTAATAAATTTTTTACATTAAGAAATGAAAGATTAAGTGGAAATGGTGCAGTTTTGAGGATAAGGTTTTTTTGTTTGCTTCTAGAGCCTGGGATAGCTTGTCTTTAAAATGTCCCCTACTGCAAAGAATTAAAAATACCTAAGGAAAACTCCAGCATGGTGGCTGAGAGGAAGGAAAGGACATTATGGAATTACTAATATTATTGTCATTTCACTTTTGGCACTAAACAATTGCACATGGAGTAATCTTGCAAGAAAGGAAATTTGGCACTGCACAACTGAATATTTCATAATCCTGCACAAGAGAAAAAATAAAAACAATCCTTAGGTTAAAACACACCCAAATCAAACAATTTCTTTATCTGTACAGAGATTAGGAATGAAAAGAGGAATCCATTCTCTTTTAGATTTCATTGTACAGAAAAGTTGCAGGAAGGTGACTAAACCATAAATTAAATGCATCTGCTGTCAAAGATAAGATTAAGCAGGATCGCATTTTTATAAAAAAAATCCATTTGTTCTATATTAACACCTTTCCAATGAGTGCTCTGACTGTGATGTCTTCATAAAGAATATGAGGAAATTGACTGCCCAGTTTTCCCAGATTTCTCACTGAAGTCAAAATGAATTGTAGCATAAAGAATGTACAGAAAAACAAGACGCTCTCAAGATCTTTTTGGAATGAAATTTACTTGGAAGAGTTAACACTGCTCCCTTCCTTCCCTTTGCAGGAAATTCTCCACCTCCACCATGGTTACAGCATCCCTCCTGGCTTGTCCTTCTTTCTCATTGTGCCTGCCCAGCTGTGTGGGGGCCGTTTGCTCAAGGAACTGGTTATCTCCCTGCTCTCCAGAACACTGTACTGGATGTTGAAGCTGCCAAGACATGGCAAAGAGCTGGCCATCCTTTATGCTGATCCTGTTCCAAATATAATGTATATTAAACTGGTTAATAAAGCAGACACAGTCTGTCACAAGGATTTCCACACAGATTATATTAGTTACACTGGAGCAGTATTAACACAAAAATGTCCCTAATAAAAACCTTAGCTGAAAATAACATTGTTACATGAGTTGAAAACTTCACTTCCATATTTTAAGAAAAGAAGACAAGATTTTTAGGGTTTTTTCTTTTTCTTTTTGAAAGTGTTTGATTTTGAGGATAACATTTTCCATCAATGAGTTGAAAATTGAAATATTTTAGCTAAAACCCAAATGCTGCAAGAAATTTTATAAAAACTTTGGGTCTTCTCCCAGTTTCTTTTGTTCCCAAGCCTTTAGCTGGATTATTTTTACCATGATACAGTACTGCCAAGGACTTTTAAAATGTATCCACTGCTCAGAAATTAAGGTATAACTCTTCCTGACATAAAAATGCAGAGAATTTCAGTAGACATACTGAGAAAATTATTTGTCAGACAGGAAAAAGGCAGGACTTGAGAACCAAAGACTCAAGTAATGTAGAAATAAGTCTGGATTTGCACAAAAGTTGGGAAGCTGCTTGCCTTGGGGGGGAAGGGAAGGGCTAGGTTTTGTTTCAGAGTTGAGATTGTTCAGTGTTAATTAGCAATTTCACCCTTCACAAGAAGTTTTCAATGTTTTTTAGCCATTTCTTAGATTGGTTTCATAGACTCTAATTTCTATGGGAGACTTAATATCTGCAGAACACACTGATTTCTGGTGTTGCTGGTCTTGTTAACCAGAGATTATACAGACAAATTCAGCAATCGTAACAATTCAGCTGTGATGTTACTCTCATTAATGAAATCTCTGAGTGTGCTCTGGTGCCTCCTTTTACCAGGAAAAGGTTTCCTTCCCTCCAGTGCTATCTGTCAGGCCTATTCAGTCAGAATTAATGAGTAGCTAAGTATCAAACCTGTTACTACACAGCAGCTCCTTATTTTTCTTTGCCTCACAACTTCATCTCAGAAGATGTTGTATTTCTTTCAGCTATTCTGCAACTAATGGCTGTCATTAATTGCATCCGTAGCTTCCCTAGGCTCTGTCTATAGTCAGTGAAGAAAGGCTGCTCCTGAGGGTGAGTCAGAGCATCTAAATCAGGCTCTGTACTAAATTCTCTGGCTTAACCTTTTTCGCTTTACTGAGTATAGTGGAAACTGAGTGGGATGAATACCCTGGAGAATGAAATGCAATTAGTCTATCAATAACCAGTTTGCGCCACATTTGTTTGTTTCACTGTTTCTTCCACCATATTCAATTCTGTATTTTGGTTTGTTTCTTTTTCTTCTTCTTCTTCTTCTTCTTTTTTGTCTCCAGGCTTGTGCCTTCTCCAGTACCTACCGCTTCCTTGTAAGATCCTTTTTTTGATTACATAGTTCCTCTAATTCAGGTTCTATGCTAGTCATTCATTCAGCTTGAGTCCTTGCTCTTATAATAGCACAAGAATTGAAATGGGAGAGGTCCATGTACAGCAGTGCTAGAAAGCAAGCACAATCATACCCTAGTCTAGTTTTCACTCACAATCTCACCCAAAAATACTTGCTGGAAATGCCTTAAGATCTTAGGCCCCAAACACAGTAGCACTGGCAGAGAGACATAAGAAGTTAATCTAGGATGCTGGAAAGGATTACTTCAACTTCATCTTATTCCCATAACCATGAATGTTATTATTTAGTTAATAACACCTCCTCACACCTCTGATTGTCCATGCTGAGTGTAAATGGTTCTTGAAAGTTACCTTGGCTGCAAAAAAAGTCAAGTTGCTAGAGTGGAAGGCTAAGTACACAGCCAGTGTCCATTGAGGGAACCCATTGCTCCTTTTTTAAAAGTAGCAGGGCATGAGGCAAAATGCCTTTTTTTGATGTTTGTCCATGATCATTCTTAGCCCCTAATCTCTCAGTTCTGCTTTACTTTTCTACAGTTAGAATATGAAAATTTCTGTTCCCACAACTAATGTTTCCTTGAACAAATTGGATGTAATATAAATGGAATAAATACTCTCACCTAGCCATCTGTACCTACAGAAAATAATTTGCACTATTAATTATTATTATTTTATTTATATTTACATACTGTAACATTAAATGTAAAATAAAATGTAGTTAAAATCAAAGCCATGAAATATTTCTCTAATAAGATAGGAAAATGTTCCTGAGTCTTTCCAGTATTTATGGATGCTGACCATGCTTTCTTTTCACTGTCTTTTATTCAGGCTGTACACATTTAGCTCTTCTAATCTTTCCAAACAGCTACTCCCTTCAGCACTGTGATCATTTTTATTCCTTATATCTCATCTTTTCCCCTCCAATTATTCAGTCTCTTTCCAATAATCACATAGTCATAATCAAATGTTATATGCTGGTGAACAGTGTATGAAAGAAATACAGTCTATAATTCCCAAAGTACTTGAGCCTGTGCGTCATCTTAGGCATATGAGAAATATCATTAATGTCACTGAAGAGATTCACATGCTTACATATGTGTAGACTTCTTACTATAGTTTGGAGTTACACAGAGGAACCATTTATTTTCTGTTCAGTGAAGTATTTTCTAAATCAGAAATAGAAATTATGTAATTAAAAAAAAAAGTCCTATTCAGGTGCTCTGGGATTCTGCTCATATATTTTTTTCTCTATACTGTTGCCCATATTGTGTTATAAATCTCTATATTAATTTCTAGTATATTTTCAAGACAAATTTCATTTATTGCTTGCTATTATGATTCAAATTTCAATAATTTTGTTTTAAATTATTTATATTTACCACTTCTATAGTTATTTCTAACAGATAATTTTCAAATGTCATTAGCATCTTGATGCTCTTTCTTAAATCATTCATGATATCCATCATAATGTATCCTAACACCAATTTCTGAAGTGTCATGGTATATTCTCTTACAAGCTAACTGCTCTACTTTTTGCTACAAATCTTTTCTTATTGTTTTCCAAACAGTTTTTTAGTTCACATGGTGGTGTTTGTATCCAAGAAAAATCAAATTTATTATAGAGGGAGATTTTACCAGATATTTCACATCAAATACTCCACTCAAACAGATATTTGTCTATTATCTTCTCCTCAATTACCTTTCTTCTGCCTTCTTCTGCTGTTTTTTTTCTTTCTTGTTCATTTTCCACTTCTTCTATCTTGTCACTTTAAAAAGTCTCAACTATTTTTCAGAAGTTCACTACAGTGGACTAGGTGAGTCATATATGAATCTTCAAATCAAGAAGAGAGAGCGAAATACTTTCATTTTACATAAATTAGTGGTAGTCATTCTTAGACTGTTTCTCTAGACTGCTTAAATGTGTCAGACTTAGTGGAAGCTTTTATAATGTCGTTCTAAGTTTCTTATATGGCCAAATTTTGCGTAAGGTGATCTTGGAGGTTCTAGTGCCCTCTAGTGTGCTACAATTTTAACCTTTTTTTTCTTTTTTTCTGTTCCAGATTCATTATTTCCAAATATGTACAAGATAAACAAACTAAATGTTTAGCCAGGGATCTGAACAATGTCCAGCCAAGACAGGGGGTACAGAAGTAATCATGTGGCATAGTTACTCAAAACCACATGAGTATTTACCAATTTAAGAGGCACCATCCCAAATTTGATTTCTGGATGTCAGGGAGGCCATGGCAAATTTATCTTCACTCAGTTGTATGCAATATCTAAAAAGGGTAGTCTCTACGGGAGGAACTGAGGGATATCTGAGAAACCAATGATACCAAATGATTTGGTATGTATCTGTTGGCACCTCGATATCTGAGAGGGAAAATATTGCACCATTCTAAGTACCACAAATAGAGCTTTGAATTATTGCAGCTTTCTTTCATGCTGTTCACATGATGTCTGAAGGATGAGACCAATAAGTTTTTTAGAATTTTGGGGGTTAGGATCAGAGACAGAGAGAAAGCTAAGACTGACTAGTACACATTAGAACAATATGGGAAGGAAACAAACTCAATGTGGAAGAAAGAGGGGGAAAAAACAGACAGAGAAAATGTCTTCAAAAGGAAAAGAGTTAAAATGATGGGACAAAGAGGAGAGGAATGTGTGACTCCTGTCACAGCCATAATCAGACAAAATGTATGGGAGAGGTTCTAGTTCCTGAACCAAATTTGCTGTGGTCAGCACACTTCCCCCTTCAGGCTTCTGCTTCCCCATCCCCATCCACTTTGCAGCTCCTGATTCTATTATCTGCTACTTGAGGATTAATAAATTGTACGCAGTGACTGAAAAAAAAGCAAGAGCAATCATATTTTCCCATTTTTACGCTGAGTTAGTTTTGCAAATCCCCCTTGTTATACATGACATCAGTAATTTTGTCAAACTGTGTGCTGTGGTGAGCACTACATATATATCTTTCTTTGTATTTTATATGATCATCAGTTAGTATAGTATCTTTGCACCCTTGGTTCTGAAATTTCTACTTTTCAAGAAGCATTGAATACCTTTTTTTCCAAATTCATTAATTTGATTTAATTGAGGCTATTGCTGTTAGAATTTTCCTCTTAGAATTTTTTTCCCAAACTCTGCTATTAATTTTCCTAAAATTACTCACGGCTACTCCCTTCATTCTCTGAGTTCTTTTGTTTAGTTAGACTTTCTTCTTGAATGGAAACATTGTGTTGATGATACCAATGTGTATACTGTTTAGAGAATAAAATTAGTTTTCTCTTAGCCTGGAAGTTAGAACTTTGTTTTGTTCACCAGAGCAAGTTTAAAAGTTTTACATTCCCATTTTCAGCAGTAATATGTTTAATGAATGATACAATTCAATGGTATAAAACTTATGGATGTAGAGTATCAGCTGTCATGAATTAGTATAAAGGTGTTTGATTTAGGTAGATGCCTTGGTCTTTAAATTAATATTCTTTAGTTTGAGGTTATTTCAAGCTGAGGTTCATTGAGTATTTGGTGAGCATATCTACCTGATATAAAGTGTATTTTGTGTCCTGTACTCTATACTGACAATACAGAGAGTGCTATACTGAAATACTTCAATATGATGTGGAGCCTGCTGTGTAAATGCTACTAGAAAGCAGAAAACAAAGTTATGCTTATGCCAATCTGTTTCACTTTATCCATTTTTTTTGTACAGAATACAAGGGGCTGGAGGCTGACCTGGAACAAGTTAGTTCACCAGACCTCAAAAGCCATATAGGCGAATACAAAGTTGATTTTCTACATAAACTTCTAGCTGTATTAGACCTAGATTTTCAAGCCAGTGCACAGAGATTTAGACTGTCACCATCCTGGAAGCAGTAAATATAACTGTTTTGGGTAACAGTAACTAAGATCTGTGTAAACTGGTGTATGTAGAATCAGCACCTTACATTCACACATGTAACAACTCTCCATCTCATTGCCAGAAGTTGTATTAAATACCTATTTTGAACTCGGAACATCCAGTTGGTGGTGGAGGAAAGTCTGTCTTGTTTATCTGGGTTGCTTTTTAAGATTTATCTTCAGATCTTCATTGTTCCTGCTTATTTGTGGTATCTAATGACTCAGTAAAGCCTCCCTGTGTACCATCTGATGTATATCATTGCTGCTTATGCAAGAAGCTCTGCCAGAAAAAACATCTGGTTTTAAATGACAGTGAATTAGGCCAACTCTCTGATCTGAATCCTGGGAGGCTAGAACATACAGTAGGCGAACGCTTTCCTTTTATGTACATAGTGCAAAAGACATCTCTGTTTATTATTTGCTTTAGAAAAGCTATCAAAGTGTAAGCAGAAAGTGTAATGTTAAAAAAAAAAGATCTAAATTTCACAAAAGTTCTTAGTAACACAGTGGTGACAGGCATCATTTGTGGTGTTACCAGAAATACTGTAACATGTACTAAAGAAACAACACAGTCTCCATGTGGTAACAACAGTAATAGAACACACTAATTTGCTGGTAAAGTAGCAAACTACTTGAGCCCCCAATGTATACAGAAACTGGAAGATGCCTATAATGCTGGGGCAGGAGGTTACCCTATACTTTAAAAGCATGCCTTAAATCAAATACTTTTTTATTCAATATGTAAAAAGCTTTATGAGCCTGAAACTGCAACACCACACTTTTTCCTCCCACATTTGGCTGCCTCGCAAGTGCTCCACAAAAGGAATCTAACACTGTTCTTGCTCTCGTGTTTTTGAGGCTTCACAGGAAGTCCTGGAGGAATCAGCACAACGGGGTGTTCCTGTATCCCACTGTGAGAGAAAGACCAGTAAATTAGATTTTTTCTCAGTGGAAGGCTAGGAAGAGGTAATGAGTTGGATTCATGCTGGAAGTCCAGGTTTGGAGGTTGCAGCCCTTACTCTGAGAATAACTGTGTTAAAAAGAGTATGATAAATAGGCAAAGCCAGCTATTCTAGAAACTAATTTTTGGAAAATATGTTCTAGTACTGATGGCATGTCACGACTATTGGTGCAGCTTTTCACAAAGCAGTGTAAACAGGATTTCCAGGCTTTGAGAATCAGCTGGAAATATGGATATATTTTCTCATGATGCTTTGACACATGTTATTCCAATCCTGGCCAGAAATACCAGTAAAAAAGACTTTCATGTGGTGATCTAGAGTAAGTACTCTAACATGAGCTGTGTAAAAATAAATAAATAAATAAATAAGATTACCATTACAACAGTTTTCACTTGAATTTGTCCCTAAAACTGAGAAAAGACAGATGGATTTTTTACTTTTTTCTCCTATAGCCCTGACATATATCTATGCTAATATATTTGAACAATTTGATGAACTTGTGCAAATGGAATAGATAAATTATTTTGAAAGAGATTTTGAAACTTGTAAGGAAACTTTCACAATGATCTCTTTAAGAACAGAAAATTTCCACATTGCTAAATGTGTATTATAGGGCACAAGAGGTTCCCCAAAAGGCTGCCAAATATAAAACTGATTCTGATCTGGAAGGGAAGGGAAGGGAAGGGAAGGGAAGGGAAGGGAAGGGAAGGGAAGGGGAGGGAAGGGAAGGGGAGGGAAGGGAAGGGAAGGGGAGGGGAGGGGAGGGGAGGGGAGGGGAGGGAAGGGAAGGGAAGGGAAGGGAAGGGAAGGGAAGGGAAGGGAAGGGAAGGGGAGGGGAGGGGAGGGGAGGGGAGGGGAGGGGAGGGAAGGGAAGGGAAGGGAAGGGAAGGGAAGGGGAGGGGAGGGGAGGGGAGGGGAGGGGAGGGGAGGGAAGGGAAGGGAAGGGAAGGGAAGGGAAGGGGAGGGGAGGGGAGGGGAGGGGAGGGAAGGGGAGGGAAGGGAAGGGAAGGGGAGGGGAGGGGAGGGGAGGGGAGGGAAGGGAAGGGAAGGGAAGGGAAGGGAAGGGGAGGGGAGGGGAGGGGAGGGGAGGGGAGGGGAGGGAAGGGAAGGGAAGGGAAGGGAAGGGGAGGGGAGGGGAGGGGAGGGGAGGGGAGGGGAGGGGAGGGGAGGGGAGGGAAGGGAAGGGAAGGGGAGGGGAGGGGAGGGGAGGGGAGGGGAGGGGAGGGAAGGGAAGGGAAGGGAAGGGGAGGGGAGGGGAGGGGAGGGAAGGGAAGGGGAGGGGAGGGGAGGGGAGGGGAGGGAAGGGAAGGGAAGGGGAGGGGAGGGGAGGGGAGGGGAGGGGAGGGAAGGGAAGGGGAGGGGAGGGGAGGGGAGGGGAGGCCACCATGAGAACTCCACAACTTTTTAAGAGATAGATAACACTAGCGGTATCACACTATACATTCATTTGTGGGATAGACATGAACCCAAATATCTAAATCCAATGTAAATTAACTCACAGTTTTTTAAAAGATTATTCACAAATGTATAGCAACATATTTTTTTCTCTGTCTATAAATATATGTGGAAGGATCGCCCACAGCACAGAAAGAGCGTTTCAAAGAAAATCATTTTAATCTGAGAGTACGTATATAATCCTGGTAGGAATATAGTTGTTCAGAATCTTCTTCCAGATTTCTGTCTTCCGCAGCCTGGAAGAGTAATGAACTAATATGATCCTTCTAATTTTTACGTTTGTGAGTCAAAGCTCTGCGGGAGAGAACCACTAGCTCTGCATTGGATGTTGTGGGTTTAATGAAGTCCAACAACGTACTTTTGGAATAACTCCACTAAAATCAGTCCATAAAACCCATGTGACATAGATCTGGATATATTTAAGCTTTATGTTTTATTTTTCTACTAATATTACAATTTTATATGAATTATTTTTGACAAGCAAATCCAGAATGCCCTTCTAAAGTCCTTTGCCCCATCCTCTCAAATAGAGAAAATGAGAGCAAGTAGGAGAAGCAGCAGTCAGGCACTAATGTCAATTTAATGTAGTTAAGGTGTTAAGAGGTACAATCAGTACCTTGTTGACTAGAATACAGAGACCCCAATTCTTCTCATATACTGGATTTCCAGCTTTTCTTCCATTACATTATGCAGATTCACTGGTGCTTTGTGCTGTGGTGCATTTTGCAACCCCATGAAGAAAATTAGCCATCTAGCTGACCTAATGGACCAATAAGCATATTTAATGGCTATTCTGCATTCTCTGCAGCAGTGCAAAGCAACTGGAACATACCAGTTAATATGGACAATGAAGACTAAAAACATGGACAGTATATCATTTAGCTGATCCTTTTTTCTAATGCATAAATGCTTTCTCCCACCTGATTTAAAAAATCCCAGGCAAAATACTCTTTAGAAAATCATTCTGACCAGCGTGTATGTCACCGTATTTGTTCAAATTTTTGGTTTTAATTCTGTTGGGCATTTTTTTGCATGTAATTTCTATCAGTATTTGGTAAGTCATTGACTGGGAGAGCTGATGGAATACATATTTTGGAGTCAGATGTGTGCTTTTTTACAGGAAGGCATGCACACGAGCACAGGCAACTGAAGATCTTGTGAGTTCATCTGATCTGGAAAGAGACGCCAGAATAACACAGAAGTGATCCAACTGCTCACGGTACCGCTGACGGAATATCAGATTCTCCACGTCAACAACACAAGACCATGGCTGTCCTGTCCCTGCTCCCTAAATGCTGAGGAAAGATGAAACCAGAACGGAGCAGCATGGATGTACAAGCAGTGTTACGATACCCACTCTGACTTGCAGGGCAATATGAGACAGACACTTCCCTTGGGTAAAGTGGTTCTGCATTCCTTCTAACCATGGGAATTGTCCCAGAGGGGAGGGCAGCCCTCTGAGTCTGAAAGGAACAAAGGAATGTTGTTTTCTAATGAATTTAAATATACCAGGAGCCTGAGATTATGGTCTAAGCACAAAAACTGCTTAAAGCATAATTTGAATATAATGTAGGTCTATATGCTTTTGTCTCTATAATCTTGTGGCAGGCAGGTCTGTATCATACTGGCGTGTCATGAATACATTTGAGAAAAAGGTAGTTGTTTCTTAAATTGGTCTGGGCACAGAAACTGCCAAATAAAACAAAGTCTTCTCTTTAGTTCAAATGTCTCTACCATCCTCCTGAATTAAGCTTTCAAAAACATGATTTTGATTTCATTGCCTGTATTTATTCAGACTATGCAAATAGGATGATATTTTGGCTATGTATTTTGTTTTTATAATGCTACATTATTTTACTTAGTGAGGATGTAAGTAAATCACAGCAGGACAAGAGGCTGGGGATGGAAGCCTCAGGACGCAGGGAGCTTATTTTATGCTTGCTTGCTCTGTTCACTTTTAACAAAAAGGGGAGCCAAAAAAGAGGAAAAACAAGGTTGAAAAGTTACATTGCACAGAAGTCTAAGTCATTCCCATTGGCCTTGGTATGAGGGACAATTTAATTAAAATTTTCTTTCAGATTTTTTTTTGTTGTTGTTTTTAAAAAAATAGATAAAGGAAGCTAGATTTTGCTCTACCTGAATTGGACTAAAATCAAAGCAAGAGGTCACAGTAAGTGACTCTTGATGTGCACTGCAAGACGGCAGGTCAGAACTATACCAGACAGCAGGCATTTGCTTTGCTTCTTTCTGGCTTCTACAACTGCATTTTAACAAGGGCTGATATCGAGACTTTGCAAAACACATGCCCTGAATGTCCAAACAGTCCTTTCTTATTCCCACACAGTCTGCTCAAGTAAAACATGTTTAAATGAAGCTTGAATTTGGGATAGGAGCTGCTACAAAAAAAAGCAAGATAACTCATAACTGAAGAAAGTGATATGGTCTCTTAATAACTTGTTCCATTTTCTTCTATACTTACATAGAAAAGTCTTGAAGTTTCTATTTAGCTGCAAACACAGTGAAACAGAACATATGCAACTAGTAATGGGAATTATGAAAGAATGGGTTTTTAGAATATTAATTTATGCCTTTAGGAAATTATATACTGACAAAACATTTGAAAATAAGATCAAAAGTAAAATCGACCCCCAAAATAAATAATACTATTAGCATAGACTAGCATTAAACACAGTTCCCATCATTCATAGTTTTCCTGGCATGTGTTTTCTCTTGCTAGAGCTGGGTAAAAATTAGAGGTCCTGATACCTTAACTCCAGATTACAGTCACTCTTGATTTTCCTGTTTGCATCCTGGGAACTGAAGAATCCTCCTCTGAGAAGAAATATGTGAAACAAAATTTCCAAAACGACAGCAGATTGTTCCTGCTAAAAGATGCAAATCTTCCCTGAAATCAAAGTATACAAGGTTTCACTAGTACTTGGACTTCAGTAGGCAATTTCCAAAAATCTTGTTCTGCCTACTCATTCCCTAGGGGAAAATGAGACTGGCAGATGTGCCTGGAAGCATGTAATAGCAAGTGGACCAAATCGCTTGGTCACTTGTTACTGAAGCTACAGAGCTGTTAACAGGAATTTCATACAGGGCTCTATGTAGCAGGGAGCCAAGGACTTGTTTGTTTGTTTGTTATTTCTATTTCATGGTTCATTATCTCATTTGTAAGATGTGCCTTTATGACTATCAAAACTAAGAATCAAAATCCTGAAAATGTATCCTTTTCCTTAATGATCTAATTACCATTTTTATATATGAAGCAACTCAATTTTCTTTGCATTTAATATGGAAATAGACCGAAAAAAGTAAGTGAGATTTTTTTACTGAAGTTCTTATGGTCATGTAATGCATAGAATATACTCAAAATTGAACATATAAATGATATAAAACCAAAGAGGATGTGGGGGAAAAATGGTGAAAGAATACAGATTAAAACAGATGAAGGTTACAGGAAAGGGGAAAGAAAATAACAGACCACTGCAGTGCAGATAATTACAGACTTAAGTCACAGAAACTTAGTCACAGAGATTTAAATCACAGAGACTCAAATTAGAATTAAAAAAAAAAGAAAAGAAAAGGCAAACAGAAAATCCCACAACCTATGTAGCTTAGAAGAATGTCTGACAAAAAAAGTTAGGTTTTTAAGTTGCGTGAGGGTCTCAGCTGCTGAGTATTTCCAGGTCCTATACAGTTAGAAGGCATTGGTGCTCTTAACTTTTAGGAAATCTGGGAATTAAAACCCATTGTTTAAAGCCTCAATTCAACAAAATACTGAGTTACACTTTAATCTATTCAGAAAAACCTGGCAAGTAGCACCTAAGCTTGCGTCTTGAATTAATCAGATCCTTAAGTGCTCTGGAGAGTGGGGTTAAGCAAACCCAGGCCTCACATCATCACCTCCTGCAAATTCCTGCTCAAGTTCCCCTTCTTTTGTCAAGTCTAGAAGTAATCCAGTCCCCAAAGACCTGCTGGTTTAGCTTTTGGAAAGGAGGGAGATGATATCTCTATCTGATCAGAAATTATTGCATTGTACCTGTGCAGGTTTCTTCCCTTTTTCCTTTTATTACATCCAGCTTTTGCACTTTGTTCTAGGTTACAGCAGCAGCTGTTGGAATAGAGTGTGGCTTTGTACAGCATCATAGACAATGGTATTGTAAACATGAAGGTGCTATCACCATTTAAGTATGAAAAAGGATCAGGAAGCGTAGCATTGCTTTGGGACCATATTGAATTTAGAAGGTACAGGAAAGGTTCTGGTCTTGTGTTTGCTTTTTTTCTGTTTTTTCTGTTGTTTTTTCTTTTTTTTTTTTTTTTTTGAATTTCTTTGAGTATTTTCTTGTACACAAAAGCCATTCCCTTCTAGAAAAAGTTGTACCTGCTGGATTCTTTCCATTTCTCCAACACAGAAAGAGATCAATATTTACAGTGGCTATGGCTAGCGTTGTAGTAATCATTAAGCAAGTCTTACACTATCATCTCTCTCTCTCTTTCTTTTTCCTCTCAGTGTATATCACTGACGGTAGATGTGCTAAGAAGACACAATATGGCAAAATTGTAAATGGAAGATCAATTTAAGACAAAGATTAAACTTAAATGTAAAATGAAATATATAATATGATAATATAAATAAGCATAACATATAGAATATAGACTATATATAATAAATATGTATGATATATAATAAATCTAATATATAATTAATAAATAATACAAAAATCTCTTTCCATGACATTGGCACACCCTTTAGGGTTATAGCTTGTTTATGTTTTCCAAGATATTTGTCTTTTTGTGCAAAATAAATTGGACCTTTCTGAAATGTTGTAGGCAGAGGGAAGTTTTTGAAATATTTACACGAAATTTGGGTCCTGAACTTACTCAAAAGAAGTTTGTTCTCTCATTGTTCAAATATTTTTTTTTTAATAAATTAAGTCTTAGACTTAAGTTTTGCTGTAGTCAGTGTATTGAAGATGTATACAATTTGTATATGAACATTATCTTTAATTATTTTGATCCAAGACTGACTTAAAATATGCAAAAAAAAATTCTTCCTGAAGTATAACTCTATTGCTTTCTGCCTGTTCTTAGAAAGTCTTGTGCTTTGGAGAAAACACCTACAGTGCCTTCCATAAAATAGTCCAAGCTTCTTTTGCCTCTGGATTTGGCCTTTGCACTAACCAAGGAAAAACACTGCCTGAAAAAGAATAAAGAATTTATTAATAAAGAGACAGTTAGTAAGAATCACACAAACTAAAGAAAAGTTTTTTTAAAAATCAGCAGGGAGTCAGAATTTTGCCACCCCTACTATTCCACTGTTTTATAAAATTCTACCTAAGAAAGTGTGTGTGTGTGTCACAATTTTCCTCTCATAATTACTAGTGCTGACAGTGAAAAAAATCTAGTTAAAGACTTAGAAGTACTTACGCAGTACTTAGTATGTCTTTACTGGGATGTTACAACTTGTCCCCTCTGCCTAAGAAATACTTTGCCATTTGAACTTTGCAAGTGAAAAAAGAAGGGAATCCAGTTCTGCCCTCCAATATTCCCAGGAAATATAAAGCAAAGCAATTTAGTGAAGTAGCGTTTTTACATCTAAAATTGGCCAGAAATCTCTAAATAAAATTTGTTACTTCATTTGCACTCTGTAAAGACTAAATGTTATCCAGTATGTTGCTGTTTCAACCCAATAACAAATCCCAAAGTTATTCATAT
Source organism: Dromaius novaehollandiae (assembly GCF_036370855.1). Classification (NCBI taxonomy): domain Eukaryota; kingdom Metazoa; phylum Chordata; class Aves; order Casuariiformes; family Dromaiidae; genus Dromaius; species Dromaius novaehollandiae. The sequence continues at coordinate 42,815,803 of NC_088098.1, forward strand.
AGGCTCACATTTAAAACCTCCAGTCTGGCAGAATCTTTTTCCTTTTTATTATGTCACTAACAGTTATCCTGAATTAAGGCAGGATATGGAGAACCTCATAGAAATTGTTACTTTTTAATATAAATATGTTGAACGATTAAAAAATATGATTTAAGAAAAATTGACTTCTAGTGGTGTTGTAAAAGAACAATTTTGAACACTGTGACCATATTTCTTTTATTTTTGAAAATCTTTCTTTTTGTACTAAAATAGCCTTACTAACATTAACTATCTTGATATTGTAAGTCTACAGAACTACATAAGCAACGATTAAACAAATCTGAATAAATTTTGCCTTATAATTATACCTGTATTTGGATTTGCAGGATATTTTTGTGTATATGATTCCGATATGAAGTTACTGTGGTGTCCCTCAAGTCTGGCAATCCACACTTCAGGATCACCTAGCTGTTTGTTATCCCCTCACTGGTTTGTTTGCCATTGTCTCTGCCTCTGTCAGGAGCTAGTAATGAACAACATCTGTTGTACTCTTTTACTTGCCTGTACATTTACTGTACAGTTCTGGCATTGGATATTATAGTAATTTAAATTTTATATGCTTTATATATATATAAATTAATTTAAATCATGTACACCTAGAGATTATAAAATTTGCTTTTTTTTGGCCCATGTGCTGGGAGAAACACATATGCAATGGGTAAATCCTGAAATCTGGCCAGCTAGGAGAGGCGTTCCAAAGGCACTCTTATCTAACAGTTGTGGGCATGTATTAACATCATTTTTCATAAACAGAGTGTTCAGGAGTTAGGAGACAAGTTGCTATGTCATTGAATTTGATAGTGCAGGGAAGGAGCAAGGAAGGAGGTGTCTGAAGCCTCAAGGGTGAATTTATACTTGACAGAAATTTTATTCAGGAAAGAAGATTTCAGTCCCAAGTCGATATCCATTTCAGGAAAAGCAAGCCCCTAGGACAGGGCTTCTCAGAAGAGCATATTCCAGCCCCTGGAGACACCCCTGTGTGAGACATCTCGAGAGTTAGATTAATTAGACAATCTTCTGAACAGAAGAGAACAGAGGAAAAATGTAAAGCCAAGCAACACATTGCTAGCTATGTGACATGTAGTGTCTATTTTCTGATATGCTACTAGCTCTTATTGTTGTATTTCATGATAAAATTGGATTTTCTTCTTAAACATTTGCTTTGACTTTTGTCTAATGATAAATGACTTAGAGATTCCTAATTAGTTCGATCTTTCCATTCTTCAGGCATCAGAATCCCTGGTTGAGGAACTGCTGTACTTAACTATTCATTGCCTTGACACAAAATTAATGTTATAAAGAAGTCATGGCAATACTTCCTATAAACTACTGAGCAAGAATATCTGGAAATCTGAGTATGAGGATGAGATTTGAAGGCAGAAATATTGTTCAAAAATATAACATGGAATATGTCTCAGAGTTTTTGCAACATTCCTTCTAACCTAAAATTAAAGTACAACGTAACTCCAAGAAAAAAAAAAAAACTGAAATAGAAGCAAAAGATTGTGGAACCTATACTTCCCCATTTTGTCAACACCAATAAAATTATATTGAAAACCTCCACACCACTGTCAGAAAGGATCTATAGAAATGGAATTTATCCTTTCAAGAGCGTAGACAACAGTATAGGTACCAGGAAATGGAAAATATACAAAACAGAACAGATGTGAAAAAAATATCCTCCATCCATGCCCTGATTTCTACTCCTCTAAGAACTCATGTAACTTCAGACTATAGTCTGAAAGGAAGGTGTGAACCACTTTTTTTTTCTTTTCCCCTCCAGGCTTATAGATTACTAATTGTTTGCAGAAACTCTTACTCAGAAATCTGCTCCTTTCTATAACCTTTACCTGGAAGAAACTCACTGATATCAAGATATAACAGTAAGTCAATCATTTTTATGCTTCTCCTCTATAATTTTATTGGCTTTGGAGAGTTTGCTCCATCTCTTCTTCAGAAGTGAGGTTGGTCTGCTCTTCTCTTGGGTTGTGTTAAAAGAGCTTCTGTTAAATTTTATTTGGTTTCCAGTCATTTTCATGGGTTACTTCAGAAATCCCTTAGAGTGGATTCAGTTTAGTTACTCTTATTTATTTAAAAGATTAATATGCTTAATTTATTAGTATATTTATGAAGTTTATTTTTCAACAAAATTAAACTATTGTTTGCAAAGTTGTGAACAAAACTCTTTCTGTAAGATGAACATTTTCAGTATAGAACATTATAAAATCCTGAGGTTCATTCATCACCACTGCCAGTTCCTGTTGGCTGTGACAGTATTTTCATGTGGGTAGTCCTATGGTAAAACCACCTACTTATCAGACCACCTACTTACAGGTCAAAGAACAGGCTTCAGACTAATTTTCTGCTGCTAATGACTCATCAAATTTAACTGATTTAACCAAAAACAAGTTTTGATATTCTAGCTGAATCATCATATTCCCCATCTCCTGTAAATTAGGAAATGATTAATCACAAAATGTTCACAACTGTTCTGGTAGTATTTCATATCATTTGTCTTCATAAATCTAACTTCACCTGGAAGGAGAAATTATAAATTCAACATAAATGTGACTTCAACAAAGTTTGCAAAAATTGTATGTCAGTCTCTGATTTACCTTGTAGCTTTTGTGGAGATCTGGCAGAAGGAGAGAGTTTTCGCATGCAGTGAACTAACTTTGCTTATGCTCACTGACAACTGCATCTTAAAGCATTCTGCTAACTCACCAACACTTGCTGCAGCACAGCAATTACTCGTGAGGAAAAAAGTTATTTCATAAGAGATTAGTGGCAGCTATGTTTCAGAAGTATATGGGTTGTATGTTTTCAATTATCTCAGGGTTTAGCCATCAAATCATTCTCCCTGGCTTAACTCAGAAATGTTTTATGATACTTCTTTGTTTCTAGTAGATAAGCTAGCAGCTTCTTGTGGCTGCAGGAAAGATTCCAATGACTACTTCATTTGTATTAATCCATTTGTCATGGGGAGTTAATATATTAACTAGACATTTATTCTTTGTGAATTTAATACAGATCATACTGTTTAAGGTGAATTGCATTAAAATGAAAAATATTAATACAAAACAACATCAAACTATTTTAAAAATAATGATACATTAGGGAGAAGGCTAGCTACAGTGGTATCAATGGTTATCAGAAACTCACTAAAAATATTTCAGGTTTGACTGTAGATTGTTATTTTCATTGATCTATTTCCTTTTTGAAAAAAAATGTTTTTATTTACATGTCTATTTCTTCATTTGTATTAGATATAAAGGATTCCAGATCTATTTATGTGGAGAAGTGTGGGGTTTTTTTTTGTTTTGTTTTTGTTTTTTTTGCTGAGATTAATATCAATTATTTTAAGAAATGTCAATGCATATATGCAAATCTTTTATTTCAAAATGTTCTTCTGCAGAAATAAGTGCTCTAAATAAATGTTTCACAACGGGGATTAAAAGTAGTCGGAGCAATATGGTTCAGGTAAGCATACAGGTGTATACTCCTAAAAGTTATATCAAGAATGTATAGTAAACCAAGGCTCCATTCCAACAAATCAAATAGGTCTTCTCTGTATTTTGGTCAAATTGCTTAATCACTTCTGAATAAGATGAAATTATCATAGGTGTGGTCTTTCTATTTATGGAAGTAAGAGCTTTCAAACAGATTCAGAATTAAGATCTGAGGATTACATTTATCTTACTTCCTCAAATAATATGTAGTTCATGGAAACTGGAAAACAGTCACATAAAGAAATCCAATTAAATTGTGATTAAATGTTTTATTGGTTGAAGGTTGTGGACTAAAATATATCCAGCTACAGGAGCTGATAAGGCAAAAAGATCTTCTCTATGGAATAACAAATTAAGGCTGGAGAACGGCTAGAAAAAATATATATATATTACTTGCATGGCAAAAATATTCCTTGTCTCCCCTGAGTCCAACAGAAAGCTAATGAATCTCTACTGAATGGTCATTTTACATACCTATTTTATATACAGATAATTTGTCTTATCTCCAAAGTGCTTTACAATAATTATGCAGTACAGGAGGTATACTAAGGAAGCACATGCTGATGTGTGTTCAGCAAGATCTGCAGAACTACCTCTGTACTATCCTGAGAATACTATTAACTTTACAAATACTGTTGAATAAAAGCATACCAATTAATTCTGAATCTGAATACTAACGTCTAATTCTCATCCTGGTTAATGATGTTCCTGCGAATTGATACTGAAATGAGTCTATCATGTTTGCATATGATTGTATACAACATGCATAGTGTTTTCTTTGCCTACGGTCATGTTGTTTTCTTTCTCTGCTTCTCTTCGAGATTGTTTCTCTACACAGTGTCAAAGTTTGTCCCTTCTGCCCCTACCTCCATGGCAAATAGATCTATATGAGGTAAGAAGTACTGCATTAAGTGTATACTAAGCTAATTCAGGACAAGTAACAAAATATATGTCCTGTCAAAATCTGCTCCCTACTAGATAAGTAAGCTAACATACTGAGGCAAGTAATCATCGGTGGACAAATCCTAGTAAAAAAAAGGATGAGTTTTTGTGAGATTTCTAGAGCCATTTCAGAACCTCCTTATGAAGGCAGAAGTTCCTTATTCCCAAAACTACTCATTCCAGCAAGAATATGTTAAATTTGGCTTCACATTGCTCTTTTTATAAAACAACAAACCTGCTTGTTGCTCCTCACTGTACATCCGGGCTGTCCCCTGCTGCGTCCCCCCGTGTTCGCACAACCCAGACTCTCCCGCAAGGCACCGGCTGCGCTCACCAGAAACAACATGACCGTCGCAGAAAGCAGCCAGATGGCAAAACTTGCACAGGTTTATACCACTGAAGCAATTTGACAGTTACCTTTTTTCCCCAACAGAGAAACCAATTTTGTCTCTCCTTGTTAAGCACCAGCATGAAATATATCATTAAAATTTTGTTTTCCTGCCTGCGGTTTGGCCATAATGGTCTGTGAACAGATGTGTCACCTCTGTGCCTTCTTGTGCTGGGAGCTATTACCATACTCTACAGGTCACTGTTAGAGACCTGCTGAACAGGTGGCAGCTCGCCAAATAAATGTATACAACCCTTGAAGCACTGCTTAGAGTAAATTCAATCATTTTCATCTGGGAAGGCTTGAGGTTCAGCTACAAAAAGTCGGCATATAAAGCCTATGATACTAAATTGCAGTATTATACAAAACATGCATAATACCCTGTAACCAGCAAAGAAAACAGTGCTATGTAATATTTACGCAATTTGAGAACGTAAACGAGATAATTTGTGCAATGGAACCCCTGTTGGGGTAACTCTATTAAAGCATCCATTTAGGAAGCAAAACAGCTTATTCGAAAGGTTTATTTATGCAGTGCAAGTGCATTAACAGACTAATTTAGCCTAATATCAAAATGCAATAAGAATCTGACCCCTTTCAAGATCAATCATTTTCACAAAGTAGGTTTCCATCTTCCGCACGTTGGCGGAATGTCAGCATCTAAACAAAACCCATCACAGGGATATCTGCTTCATAGTTTGAAGCACTACCTCACAGCAAATGCACATGCACTGAACTGAATCAAATTACTATTTGCGCTGTTGAAAGCCAGTTCGATATTAACCGGCTTTTTTTCCCTAAACAAGGCAAGAAGCAAAAGTTCTAGAAACTGCAGAGTTATACTGCAAGAACTGTCTGTTGGCTCACTATAGGTGTCAAATAGGTGTCTCGCTGAAGGTGCTATTTCAACATTTTGGATGGATACTTTATCTCACAGAGAAGGGAAATAACCAGGTGCTGGGAATTCATCAAATCATGTGCCAAGAAAAGTACACATACTGTGCCACCGAATGAAAAAGATGGCATGACTTTTGGGTAATGATCAATTAACCTTTTGCACAGCAGTCTGGACAGAAAGGTAAAAAATATTGATCATGTCATAATTGGTAACCTCTCTATGGCACATACACCACATATTTCAGATGCACTTTTGTTATTCTTCTATACAGTTGCAATGTCAAGGTGTTTTAACACAAATAAATGCCCATTTCACAATTTAAGAGAAGCAGAAATGTTTCCATACGATACGAGTTTTTCAATGTTTCATAAATTCTCCCGCACCATTAAAAGATAAAACACAATAACATTGCACTCATGTCTGAGAAGAAAGTGAGGCTGACTAAGAAAACAGGATCGTACAGACCACTGGGTTAGGTTTTCTATTCTGACTGAAATTCAAAAAGCAGATGTCACTGGGAAAAAAAGGATAAAGGAAAGATTGGTGGTAATTTTATTTATACATGATCTGCATGTTAAAATCAGAGCTCTGGCTTCCTGACCATAGCTTAAGAATGATGATTCTCTTGTTTGCCCCTTTTTGTTTACAGCTTTTAGGTTGAGGTTGAGTAACCAAGTGCTCTATCCGTAGTATGAGGCTGTGAACAGTTAAAGTGAAGGTAGAGGTTGTGATCTCTCCCTTCTCCATGGTCATAGGAAAATTGCTAGCCACAGTGAGAAGTAGATGAAAAAAAACTTTTAGTGACTATATTATCTAATAAAAACTGAGTTTTCTGTGCATAAAGTATTTCAATCCAATTCTGATTACAAGTGTTTCTTGCATTCAGTACAGATGCCTGGAATTTATCACTTAAAGTGATTTCAATTAGATATTGATTATTTACTTGAGCCTGTAACTATTAAATATTTAAGGTTTCTGATAAATCATTGAATCATCAAGTACTGTTTCCTTGCCCTCATTGGATGAGGGCAGCTTTTAAGCATAATCACTATTTATCTCTGCTCAGTTATTCTATCTGCGTAGAGATAATTCATTTTCTGAGGATCATTTGGAGTACAATATCAGTTATATCAGCAGCTGTTAGGAAGGCAACTAATGCTTATAACAAGTAATTGTCAGTATTTCACTAGCCATTTCACAAAAGCAAAAAGAAAGTGTTCTGATTTTATGAAATAAAATGTTTTATTTAAGCTTTATTATTATTTTTTTTATTATTCAACATTGTAAAAGTCCAATCTTCTAGGTTTATGAAATTATTTAGAAAGAAGTAAATCAGATCTGTTCATAATTTTACTTTATTTTGTATGCTCAAAATGTTCTGCATGAAGACAGCATCCAAACTGGGAATGACAAAAATCTGCCTGTTCTAGCTATGAAAAAAGACAGTCTGGAAGATCAAAGTAAAATTCTATACTCTTTTCTCAGCATACAGACAAAACACAGTATAGCACATATTTACAAATTCTCTAGTTAGGTCCCAGTACACTGCATTTCCACACAGCTCAGCCGTGTCACGTTGAAACATGGAGTTGAGTGCCCAGGAGTGAGATAGTCCTATCAGTGCAATGCTGATACAGATGCACAAGGCTGGCTGTATCCCCTCCAGCCCTCCAGCTATCTCAGTCAAAGCTGTACCCAGCCATATTCTGACAATATGTTAAAATGACTGTCTGGCTTCTGGTGACAGATCAAAAATAGTGTGTCTACATGATGTAAAGTACCAGTCCAGTTTGCACTTATTCTGCTACTTCAGATATGTTCAAGCACTCTGATGGATTAACTTTTTATCAGCAGCTTTATGTCAGATTAGGCGTTGTCTGTTCCCCTACACAGAACATTCAAACATAAAAGTTGGCATAAATCCAATATCTATTATTCTGGCTAATTTGACAAAATAAGTGTTTGCCCAAGCCAAGCTAGATCTAATGGGTTCTTCATTTCTTCCAGGTCTGATTGGAGAACATATGACCTTAGGATCTCTGAACAGATGTTTAGCACATAGTATAAACATAAGAAACCAAAACAACCAAAAATCAAAACACGACTTCTTTCCTCAATCAGAATCCAGCAGATTACTTACAACAGCCCTCTTTTAGCATTACATATATCTGGAAACAGAAACTGTGATCTGACTAAACTGGTCAATGATTATCATAACTGATAAGAGAATATTAAACATAAGTGTTTATGATGGCCTCTGAGTTGCCACCATCTGTTATTTTTCACAACATTCAGTATTTAATGTTTTAAACTCCTGACCTTGAAGATAAGAAATGATGAAACATTCTCCTGGTTCCTTATCTTTTGTTCAAATATATATACACATATTTGTATAAAATAACACATATCTTGCATCCATACATAACTGTGTGTGAATGTAAACACAATATATTTTATAATCTAATCTTTAATGCTTAGGATAAAGTTTACAAACCATTTCAGTCAAACCTGAAATGTCAAAACTAAAGGAAAAACAGAATAAAAATATTTTGTTCTTCCCTCTCATTTCCTTAAAGCCTCATGACTAGAGCTTATTGAACCTTTGGTCTTGGCAGCTGTCATAATCTATGGGTTTATATTTACTCTTATGAAGAGTTCAAGCAATTGTGAATAGCGAACAAATGATCAAAAAAATGTATAACCTTTCCATGAACGATTTAGAAGAGATACATTTGTCAGATAAACTGTTCCTAAAAATATTTGACTTGGCTCTAAGTACACAGTAGACAAAATGAAAAGTAGATTGTAATTTTGCTTTTTGCTTTGACTTCCTGAGATATTATTAGAAATACAGTTAGAATTTTAGGTCTTTTTGGAAAGTGCCTCTTGACATTTTGAGGATTTCATTTATCTTCTGTGGGGTTAGTAGGCTGGAAAGGAGAAATATTTAGATGTAATCAGACCAAGGCAGTTACAATCCTTAAAGTGTGGTTTTGCCCTGTTAACTGACTGCATTAAACCAGAAAAAAAAAAAAAAAAAAAAACCACGCATTGGGGGTTTCATGTTTATTGTCTCTCAATGATTTCCATATTACATCTGCTCAGTTTAAGTGTAAAAAGATGTGGTATTTTCCTCTAACTGTTCTGTTCTCAGACTCATCCTAGAATCTGAAAATGAAGCTCGGTTTTTTCTGGCTCACATGTCTCCTACAAAGACCCTGCAATCTGACTGTCGTTAGGAATTCGGCTGATGATCTGCCAGCTGGAACCGAGTGCACTTAATTCCCTGAGAGCTGCGTTGGCTCTGCAGTGCAACGAAAGTCACAAGTAATAGCTATTTGCTTTAGTAAAGAGGCTGTGTGTACCAGTAGATAGAGAAGTAGTGTGTGTCTCAGAAGACCTTTGCTGCAGTTCTGCTGCTGCTGCTGCTCTGGATTGCTTCATCACCTTAGGCAAACCTTTCCACCTGCCCTTGCTGTCATTCCTACACCCATAAAATTAAATAGTTTGACAATTAGATGATCTAAAATAGGACAGAGACTGCGTAATGATTAGTTGGTGCAAAAGTAGTTAGAAATGTGCTGACTCTATCCAGTCCAGTCTTCTTTCAAAATTAAAAAAAAAATGCCTACAAATGTTTAAGGATAAAATAAAATTTAATATGTTTTCTTATAAATTGCACAACAACTTTGACTGGGAAGAAAGGAACACCCAGACAGTTAATTATCCTGACAAGAAATCAATTAATGTGAATAACAAAGCCAAGGAGAGCTAATGCATGAAGACATTAACAATTATCTCCATTTTCAAAGGCACTGACGTAGCAGTTGCTAGAACAAACCACATCAGTGTAATTTTAAATCCTATAGCAAGTTACTTGATGATATTATAAAAGATTATAAAATGTCCTAATTAGAAATGATTTAAAACCAGACATAATATTTAAATGCGGAGGAAAAAAGGAAGATGTAGTTGAAAACAAAGGAACAAAGACAAATGTCAATTGATATGCCATTTATACTTGGGCCAGGAAGGCTTATGTACATGTTGCATGCACTATGCTAGTCTCTAGCAAACCTTTCTTCCCCCCCCTCCACAGAGTAAGACCAGGCAAGAGATTTCACAGTTTCTTTGTACTGAGATGTCTTACTCATTTCTTTATCATGTGACTAAAAGACATTTAAGCTCTCTTTTAATAACATTAAATTAATAGATTTCTAATTCTTCTCATGACTTGAATTTCTTGGTGGTGTCCACTGTGGTTCCCACTAAGACTCAAGAGGTAGACACTGAGATAGGACTTGGAAAATGGAGGTAGTGTTTGATGCCATCAAAGCTGTTGATATTCTTGCCAAAGAAGCTGTATCAGCACATCTGCCAGATGAGAGAAGTCGTGATGAGTCACGTGATCAAAAATTATCAGCACCAGCTGGCTATTTATTAATGTTAGATTTTGATATCGAAAGCAAACTGATGATTGCAGTGGACATTTTACCAGATTTCTTGATGTGAGTACAATACAACTCCGATTGGGAGCATCTATTCATGAATGTCTGTTGAAGGACAGAGCACTCATTTGAGGACTAAACTTCTAAGGGGCTGATATAGTGTAGTACCTTTTCTGAGACAATGCTTAAAATACCCGGGAAGGAAGTTAATGAAGACGGGCCTTTGTTAGGAGCTGTTTCTAGAGCATGCGAAGGGAGCAGTCCCTTCACTTCTGTTAGAGAAAGGGCAAGAATTGAGGAAGAAGTCACTCTTTGAAAGCAACTGCCTCTCACTACTCTGGTGTATAATTTGGCGGACATGGAGGAAGATTTTTTCTCATTTCAGAGCTAGGCCACTTCATCAGCAGTGAAAAAAGCAGGGAGCAAGTACCAGGTGGACTCCAGGAAGTACGTATTATATAGACACAACAAATCGGCGGCCTAGCATTTGTCACTGGCTGTTCCAGCCTCGTCACTGACACTTACTCACCAGCTAATCGCATTTATAAAGGGTAAAAATTTTCCTCTGCATGAAAAAAAAGAGTTAATAATTGAAAACAAAAGAGAACAAAGAACAGCAAGAGTTCTGGTTAGTTCCATTGTTATTTTTTGGTGAAGAGGGTCCAAACAGCTGTAATGATGTCCTTTTTTGCAGCCCTTAATTCTCCTCCTTTGCTCCTGGCTGTTTTGCAGTACCAGTTTTCTCTTTTTTGTTTTTACCACCCTGCTGAGCTTTTATAAGTTTCCAATACTTCTATCAGGGATTACACTTAATCTCTACTTGCCAATTTGTTATGTTGTTGAAGGCTTTACTCTAGAAAAAAAGGAATCAGTATGAAGATTTTACTGACTTACTTTTAAAATAAGGAGCTATTGAAAATGACTGGCTAGAGAATACAACCAAATCCTGACCTCAGGAATCCTCTCCCACGGAATTATTTCACACAGTCACAAAACTTTACAAATAGTCTTGTTAGTAATAATATAATGCTTTCTTTAGTAGTCTTAGTCATAGACTAATTTCTATTTTCCTACCAGCTCATCAGAAGCAATTTCTTCAGAGAACCTAGAAAATGAAAGTCCATTTGAAAAATCCCCTGTAAAAAGATTGCAAGGATTCTAGTTTACTCAGGTTCGCTGTCAGTGTGTAATAAAAAAGGGTAAAAAAGACAGATATGAATTTTTTGGATGCCATTATGTCACACAGTGGTTGCAAAGTAGTTACATAATATTAAACAGCACATATTACTCCGAAAGCAATAGAGATATTGTCACTACAGTCATTTGATACCATTCTTGTTCTCCTGCTCCTACCAACATCCCAGTACTTCTCATGTATGACACATGGAGGAAAAAACCTTGAAGAACTGGAGTGCTTAAATATGAAAGAAATTGTCTGCTGCTGTTCAAAATTGAACCAAACATGTCTTTACTCTAGAGAGGCAGATGTGTAGGCATCCGCATGCAAGCCTGTGCATTGGAAAGGCTGGCATTTCTACAGAAACAAATGTATTGGACAGAAATTTAAGCTAGGCTTGGGAGTGAGGAAAGTAGGAAAAGTTCATAATTTTTTGTAAAGTATAACTACACTGCAAAAAGAAACATGGATCAGTCGTCATTGAGCTAGCAGAGTTGTGGCTGGCAAGTCTGTACGGCACAGTGCAGCTTCTTGGGGGACTCAGCTCAGGCCTGGAAGCAATACAACTTCATTTGAAGAAAATGCTTCTGAGCCAAAAAAAGTGCTTTTGGGGGGCAGCTATACTACTCTGGACCTCATCTAACTCATTCCAGTGACAGGGAAAGTACATGCATACTTGTTTCTACATTTCCTTGATTAGTCCAGGCAGAACCATCTCAGACCAGCATGCACTTGCCAATGTAGGCATAACTTTAGAAAAAAAGTTGCCAAGCTTTTTGCAATCTGTGCAGCTGCATGAAATAGTTGGCAGCTTGCACTGGAAAGGTTGCACTCCCTGATTAAGGCTTATATTCTATTATATTGGTGTGGCATACCGTGGAAATGAATGCCTCCCCTCCAGGATCATAGTGGGCTGTAGCAGAATGCAAATTTTCCTCTCAGGCCGAGAGCAGGAAGCAGCAACCAGGAATAGTTCCATGCCTTTTAGTCTAGTTCCGCAAGACTCAACGCTGAAAATGAAAATCATCAGACGTGAAAATGCTCACAACAACGAAACATGAGGAAAAGGATCTATTAAAAAACATGACTGAAGATTTAGAATGACATATTTCAATAGGTCCCCACTATAATTTTTAAGGAGTAATTAAATTGTACTTGTTCAGTGAGGTTTAATTCACAGAATGACTAATAGCAATTATTTGCTATTAGCATAGCAGTTTAAATAACTGAAACTGTAGTACATATTCTATTGTCCTGCTTTACTGTAAGCAATATGATTTAAAAAAGATTTATACTGAGAAATTAGTAATGTTATTATAAGGCTAAACGTTACTTTTTTTTTTTTTTTAATTAAGTAGATTCCTTATACGTAGTTTCAGCCTGTATGTCAGTGACTCAGAGACAGAAATGCACTCTGGGACAATCGGGCACAAACATGGCATTTATTCTCTAGTTAAATACAATCTCTGTTTGGCTGCCTCCTTGTTACCTTTGAGATATAAATCCTCCTGAGGCCTCAGTCAGATGAAGTAATGTTCTAATAAGTCAATCTAGTGTGATGCCTGTTCTGATTATCCTGATTCATCTTCAGTGCAAGCTGCTGATATTTGCATGTAATAATATACCAATGGGGAGTATTGAAGAAAATCTGGCTCTTATATAATTAGACATTTGTTATGAAGAACTACAGAATTATATAACCATCTTAGTAGACATGAACTGTGCTTTCCTTTGTGTGCTAATGATACATGGTAATTTGTTATCCATTGTACTCATCTGATTTATCCCTTTGCTCTACTGACTGTATAAAAATCCATCAGTAATCAAAGCCTACAGAATTCAAACAAGTATGACAAGATCTGAGAGTATTTGAGCAAGTCTTTCTAATGTAGATGCAACTTATAACAGGAAAAGATTGGATTTTCTGGTACTACTTTTCCTAGCTTCTCAGATGAAAAAACTTATACTAGTCGAAGCCATTCGTGTGATAAATATCCTGATAAGCGTGCATTTGCTCCTATAAAAACATTTTGTAAGACTCAGAAGAACCAATACTGCTACACCAACAAGTGTTTCTAGTTTAAACTTAGCCAGTCACAATCATAATGGTTCTTCCACATAAATACATTTTTCAGGGGCATACGGATCACCTAGCTTGAGGATTCCCAATAGCAAGAGAACTCCTAAATAACTAAGAAAAAACACTGAAAAAAAAAGTTTTGAGTTAGAAGCAGTTGAATCCCATGCTAGGCAGGTCTGAGAAACTGAAACCTTTCAAGAAATAGAGAATAAAAAAACATTGCCCTCAAAAAGTGAGATGTTTCACAAGAGAGTTGTTTATCTCAGTAGATGATGAGGAATAGGTGCTAAACATATGTCTAAAAGAAAATCCCCATTTAGAGCCCATGTACCAGCAGAAAGACGTGTTCAAACAGCTGCCAGAGTTTTGAATCACAAGAGAAACGTATCTCAACAGGAGAAATTTAACATACCTAACTCCCAGTGGTTCCTAAATCATGAAACACACTGTTTCCACATTTGGTAAAATGTTTCCACTGTTGTAAGGGTCATCACAGCACTACTGAAATCATTTTGATTGAAGCTAACCACTAGCTGGTTCTCCTAGATGACAACCTCTGATGCAGGTATGAGGGCACCAGTGACCATTTAGGGTAATGAAGAAATCCATACTTAGGCATGTTTGGCCACTGAGGACATAGTGAGCTATAATAATAGAAAACTTTCAAAATATGGAGATTCTTTCCCCTCCCCTACGCACTGCATTTTGTTTTCAATAGTCCAAATATTTATGTTGCTGTGCATCGTGAGAGAGAGAGAGCAAGTGGCATTTCACAGAACATTGACCAACACTGTTTTTTCATTGGTGCTAGTAGCTGTTTATCATTCCTCATGGAAGATCTCAAATCAATGGAGATTTTTATGAAATGTCCAGACATTAAATGAATACATGCATGCAGAATAATAACAGCTATGATAACACTAATAAGTCTTTCGTAAAAGGCTGTGCAACAAACTCCCTTTGGAAATTATCAGATCCATTATGAGACCTGATAGAAAAACCACAGGAGAACAGTCAGTTTTACTATTTTTTTTCCGTCTCTGTAGATACCATGTCAGCCTCCAGCTATAGCGAGTCACTACAGAATACCTCAAGTAGCAAAAAGGATAGAGAGACAATACGGGGAAGAAAATCTACTTTGCAGTATCCTTTAGCTTTCAAGAAAACAAAGACAGACAGCAGTTGGAGAAAAAGGAAAAAAAAGAGACTATTTTGGTAATTTCTGCCTGATCACACAGAATAGCACAGAACAGAACTAGAGAAAAGATTAAAGACACACAAATAAAGGATTTCCATCTGGAGACTTGTAGATTAGTCACCTCTATCTGTCTATGCCAAAAACGTATCTGTGTGCTCATGTAAGCAATGAAATGGACAACTAATACCTAGTTGTCTGTGTGTTGATGTAGGTTGTTCAATCTGAAGCCATAAATACTTATTTGTGAACATTTACTTTATAAAAACGGGTTGTAACCTTCTTCTGTTTACTTTAATTCATAATGTAGCACAGAACAGCAATTTCACCAACTCTCTACAGAACCAAAACCTGACTACCAAAAATCAGTGAGAAACTTCAGGAAGAGTAGGAATTTTTCCCAGTGCCAAAAAATACATGACAAATTACTCTTCTTTACGAATTAGTAAATATATGAACAATCAATAAAATTATGTTGACTGTTTCAAAATTGCTGTTAATTTATTTTGACAATTGTAGTTTAGATTTCTTACTAACATAACCTAGAATGCATCTTGTTACAATAAAAAAGGAGGATATTTTATGAAAGAGTCTAACAGGGATGCGTATAAACTGTAGTACACTGTCACTTTACCTTTCTTTTATGATATCTGGGGAAACCATCACTCACAAAAGAAGAGAACATACTATTTCTAATGTTAACTATAGAGGAAGAAATTTTAAAGAGCAATTGCACTACATATTTTTAACATAAGATAGCAAAATAGCACTCAGTTGCAAGCTTTCATTTCAAGACAGGTGAAGCCCTCATTGTTCTCTAGCTCACGTCATAGTAAAAGGTGGGAATTTTTACAGAGACACTTACTTTAACCCTGTAGGTGATACCATGTAGGTGTCAAATGATGTGTGACTATCACAATTAATTAACAGAGACTCCAGCAGCAGTTTTCATATGTATGCACATGTGTGTATACATAAGAAATGTAATTTTTTTTCAAAAGACCTAAGCACACAGAGTTGTTGTCCCTATATATTTGCTAGTGAGAGGAATCCAAATTTACATCCAAAAGGTTCAAATCCTGACAATGTTCAAAAGTCTTGTGAAGTTTAGAAAAGTTTGGACAAGAATACTTGAAGAAGTACTCCAAACCCAGTACATTTACAAATTTTCATTCTTACTTGCATTCTTCTATATCCAGAAATGAATATTTATTTCTTTATATTGAATTTAAATTAATAATTAAACTAAATATAATGCTGGATGGAGTTCATTATAATAAATTAAAAAGGCATGATTTTTCATTTTCCCCCAGCACTGAAACACAAAATAGCAAGTATAACTCTGGGCCATCAACTTTTCTATAGCATGCTTGCTTTATGAAATAACTTTTTACATATCTTTCATACCGATAAAGTAACAATGGCTGCAGAGAGTGATCATCTGAAAAAAGCAGGGCCAAGCAGACGCACCAGGTGCTCGTGAGAGGAGCGTGCCAGGAAGCGGCACCAGCGGGCTGCTCCCTGCGGGCAGGGAGCCGAGAGGGGCAGCAGGGCAGGCAGGACAAGGGGTCTGTCCTCCGTCCCCCAGCGAGCAGCACAGGGCAGCTCTGGTGGCCATCACCGGGGTCAGGCACAGCCCTGCAGGTCTGTAGCAACGAGGCTGGCCCCAGGTGAGGCCAGGAAGGCTGCACCCTACCGGGGCAGGCTTTGAACAGGGGCAGCTAAATCCCTAGGAGAGCCGTTACGGGGCTGCACAGGATGAGCACGGAGAAAAAGGGCTGCAAAATCGCGGGGGCACTTAGATCCTGCTGGTGCACTCGGGGCCCTGGCAATGAGCACAGGCTGGAGAGTAAAAACAAGAAAATTGTTTCAGATTTCACTGAGATTTCCTAGCAACAGACCAAATGGGTGACTGTGATCAAACTAGTTTGGATGAAGGATATTTATTAAAACCAGTGCGTGACTTCTCCTTGAGTCCAGGAAGTTTTGAATCATAGAAGAATTGCCTTTTTGGGAAAAAAGCCCTGCAGACTTTCTAGCTAAATATTCTCTCCATGCCCACTCCATGATGTGCTACTGTTGTGCCATATGAGAACTACGCTTTTGTCATCTTCTGCCACTTGCCTGTACGGACTAGGTTTCCTGACCGAACTATATCTAATACCACGCACTGCAGTTGCTGCAGAAAGCCACAGGAATCTCCGGCGATGGTCCTTTAGCAGAAATGTGGGTTATCGGTAAAAGCCACCATACAGAGGAGACCGGTAATATAGGGAATTTAAACTTTCACGAGGAACCGCAGCAAAATTTCCTAATCACGTTTTTGTCCTAGAAGTAGGCTCTTGCTTTTGCTGCCCTTGATAAAGGCATTTTTACTCTACAGGTGTTTGATATATTTTTAAACAGAGCATCATTTCCCTTACAGAACTTCTTTCTTCATCTTCCTCTGTTACATAAACAAAACATATGCATGCCGCCTTTAGTTGAAAGACCACTTTCCAATAGAGAACATTTTATCAGACAGTTAATCAAGCCAGGGATCTGTCAAGCTTTGTCCTTTCAACAGTACTGCCTCTTCAGGACAATCTTGAAAAACAGAAAGAAAAACAAATCAAGAAGCTGTTTGGGGGGGGGGAGGGGGGGCTAGAAGGGTGAGAAAAAGATCATAGCTGTGCTGCATCCTTCAGTGTGGCTATATGGGCATATAAACGCAATCAGACCCAGACATTATGCTGGGCGAAACAGAGGTTCTTCATTACTAAGTATTTTCATCTCTGTGTTTTATGGGATCATATTCTAACTGATCTTGTCATTAAAGAACAGCTAAATCTCAGGCCTAGGTATGGTTTAGTCTCTCATACAAGGGCTAATTTCCTAGTAATTAAAGTTCCACACTACACTACTTCCATCTATTCTTGTTAGTTGCTTAAATTTTGTGTTAAATGTGTTCAGAATTCAGATAATAAAGTGGAATAAATCCAGATGTCAGCTTGCTGAATGAGAGTGACAAGACTTACCAAGATAATAACTGAGTACTATAGGCAATACACAGTTTAATTTCTGATTTAAGTCTATCTGAACTTAACAGCTCAACTATTGTCAACGTGTGGGGTTAAATACAGAAGGAAGAGAACATTACTTGAGCTACTGCACATACAGTAATAGGTAAAGTGATTTCCATTTCCAGCTAGTTCTAAACTATCTTTTGGAGTAGGATACAAACACTGAAGGAGTTAAAGTATTTGTATTATACACTTTTTTTCAAATGAGGTCAGAGTTATAACTAACGTGGTCTTTGGTTAATATTAACCAACTCTTCCCCTAAAACACTGTTTTAATTTGCTTTGCTGAACCACTCAAGCTGATATTTTCCATGCTGAATGACTGTGCCTCAGGCTGGAATGTCTTAGAAAACTTCACTTAAAACAGTTCAGATGTTTCTGAGAATGAGATTAGAGGAAAAAAGTTTATTGTTTTGCCCTTATTGAAAAAGTCAGTCCAATTGTTTTGTGAAGATGTTGTACCATATCTTTGTTTCGGGGCATGAACTAGAACTCCAGTTATAATATACCCTCTCCTAAGGAAAATACACTCAGATTTGGATCAATTTTGTATCTCTGAACACTGCAGTTTTCTCACATTTTCAATATAGATTGGTAGAATTTGACAGCTGAATTCTCAAAAGGCAGCATTTACATTTTTCTGAAAGTCCATTCCAGGGCAGCAAGTGCCAAACAGAAATGCATATAAAACTCTTCCTCCCATTTTCAAGAAGTCATTATGGCTTCAGACATAGAAACTGTTGAGTTCTGACTATGGAAGACTGTGCTATAATACATAGGCATATGGCTTAAATTAGATCCTTTAAGGTTGCACAGGTAAGTGCAATTTTGGCATTAACTATCTTAAGAGTTAATGATTATTCAATGTTAGTTTTGCTTCTTTAGAGTCTTTGTTTACTTGGTTGTATTCATTCTAATGCAGTAATATATGCAGCAGCATGTCATGAATACGTATACACATATATGTACATGAAAATTTCAAGTGTTAATACAGAGGACACAATATAAAACAGCAAAACCTTACGTCTCTGTTGTGTGACTCAGGCAAGGAGAAAAAATCAGCCGCTGTCTAAATCCATGCAGACAAAAGAACAAGATGAAAAGAAGCTGAGATGAACAAAGAAGATTTAAATTTGATTCTGTAGTTATTCCTGCTGGTGGAAGTTCACTAGCAGAGGTCTAAAAGCTACAAAGGGGGTTTCATTTTTGCACAACCAGAATGATACCAGTGATATAATTTTGATCCACAATTCCATTGTTCTGTTGACTATGGTTACGGCAAGGGATCATGGAAATGAATTAAATTTTAGTCTCTTAGTTAAAAAGAGGCATTCCAATAGGACGGTGTGCAAATTAGGCTCAACACTAGAAAGAGCAGCTCACTCCCCTCAAATTTTCCTAAGTTGCCCAAATCTTTGTTAGGATTTGAAAATATTTACCTTTTTCATCTGTTTACTACTTTAAGCCTCTACTTTTCTCTCTTTGAACTCTAACTTAGGTATTAGATGGAGACGATTTTATAAATTAATATAAATTTTTCATATTTTTCTGAATGAAACCTTTAAAGATTTTGATATTTCTCTAACTCACTACATATTGAATTTCTTCCATTCTTTTTCACTTAAGACTGTCCTATGATCAGTTTATCACTGTGATCTTTTACTCTCTCTCTAGTTATTTTGCTAGGTAAAATAATTCTTCTTTCTTAAAATCTCTCTCTATTTTTTAATCTCACTGTTCCATTTCTTAAAAGGACCACACTAGAATGAAGGCATGAAGGACGTTGGAAATTCCATTAAATATAGCATTATTCCAACAGTCTATTTAGAAGAAAAATTGTGATTAATGTTGCTTAATTTCCTCCAAATTTTCTCATCTTTTCTTTCTTTTGTTTTATTTTTGGAACATAAATTTTGGATCTGGACATCTGCACAGAATACACAATTAATAGGACACATGATTCTTGTCACTTCAGGGCCTATGCCTATGTAGGATTTTCAGCATATGTCTGGCCAGTGAGATATTAGTTGGAAAAGCTTATTATGTGTGATCTAATTTTCCATATGTCCTGCCCAAAGCATTACAGAGGTTTGACATTCAAATGTATGGTTTCTAATGAAGCAGTCTTCTTTTGAACTTTCATCAGGAAGTTTTATGAGAATGAGAAATTAAAGGGATAATTATCCAGCACTTTTAAATGTTCCTTCACTTTCATTGTCCAGTAAATGTGAAAGAATGTGGGACTGTGAGCAGGAAAATTAGATGACATTTGATGTTTCAAACACAAGAGTTATTGGGAACTACAGAAGTATCTGTTCTTTCACATTCATGTTTAAGAGCCTCTCCTACGAACAAAAAGGTTCTTGCTGTGCATGAGACCTATCGTGGCCCTGGTGAGACTGGATAATGACTAGACAACTTGTCCTGTTGCATTTGTAGCAGTGCTGGAGCCATACAAGAAATTACTGTAGGCAAGATTACATTGGCTATATCTTATCTGCCATAGCTATGCCATCAATATCCATATGAACTCAGCTATGGCAACAGAAAAGGACTTTATTAGATTAACTTATGTTGTTCATGATGACAACAAAAAGAGCTTGAAAGAAAAATTCCTTTACCATCTGATGGTTTTTCTCTGTGGTGGTAGACACCACTACAACAGCAGTTTCTGCAGCATAGATAGTCCCTAAAGATGTTTTATGTAGCCTCATGCATAGACACATTAATTCTATTAATTAAATCATTGATTTTAAGCTAATATGTTAACATAGTAGGCCTTGAGCTGCAGACCAAGTTCCAGAACGACGAGTTTGAAATACATGGCATTAAGACTGCTAGCCAGGCAGTCAGACTGCTCTTTCACATCGATATAATTTACTAGTAACTTTATTTACAAAAAGCATCAGCTGACAAGAGAGAAGGAACCTAGGCACTATCTATATTACCTGTACTATCTGAGGGCAGCAACCTAAGCAGTGCAATAGGGTAACAATTGAGGGCGATCTTGGGGTTTCACCAAAACACTACCTCTCACACTTGCTCTTTTGTCACTCACTTATTCCACATAACTTATATCCATTCAGATAATCATTATTTACTACATATAAATTAACTTCTTTTTATAAATAGTTGCGTCAGAGATAGGGATCATCTGATCAAACATAGAGACCTGCAGTATAAAACCTTTAGGGCACAATTTGTTTGATGGGCTTTGGATGTCAAGTTTTGGAGATAAACAGACCACTCAAGGTGCCTATTTCACCTCATTGACTACAATGCAAGTCTTGGGTATTCAGTCTTCATGTAGACCATTTACAGTGCAGACAAGCACTGGGATTTATCTGATTTATTGTGGGTGTCTCATGTGAAGATTCTACATCTGAAATTGTTCTCCTAGACATTTTTTAAAGTCTATGGAGATGTCGTCTGTGTACTCAAGTGAATCTACAGTGCGATGAATCCCGTCCTAAAGTAGATGCCTACATTTAATCAAACTTAGCCTTAAACTAAATGATACTTATTTTAAACTAGATGAGTTAAATCCCATCAAGGGCATTTCAGAAAATTTTGTATGTTCTAGATTGCCTTTTTATCCTTTTCCTTTCCCATATATATATATATATATGTATTTTTTTAACGGGATGTCTGTTTATGTTAAACACAAATACTTGAGGTGTGGAGAGAGCAGAAAACACAACAAAGCTTGATATTTCCAAAGTTGTACTTTGCTCCAGAATGTCTGACAATGATTCTGTCTAGTACTTAGAATGGACTACTTAACAATAAAAATCCATTAGAAAAATCCTGGACTCTAGAAAGTGAAGCAAATGATTTGGATATCATGTCTTTAAATATATATATATGTGTATATGTCTATAGATGAATATATATACACACACACATGGAAATGAAAAAATGTGTGCATATTGGCTGATTTTCATTGAACCTAGTACGCAATGTTTTATAATCTTTAATCTAGAATATTTTGGAGGTGAATTTACTGTAGGTAATTTTGGTTAGTAGTAAGACAATACCAAAGAACAACAATATGTATAGTTTATGTAATAGTAACAATAACATTAGCATAGTAATGTGATATTCTCTAAGGTGGTATGGTAAGTAACACCTTAAAGATGTGCAGCAGACAATGGTAAATACCCAGACAGCACAGGACCTCCAAGTCCTCTCTGCCATACATTGGCATCAGCAGCTGCTGGAAAATTTTGCTAGACAAATTCTCTGCTGGATCACTGATGGCTATGTTCCGATGGGCACTGTTATGAACTCGTTATGAACTTGTTATGAAGTTGTACCCACTTCTCTAAAAACT
Source organism: Dromaius novaehollandiae (assembly GCF_036370855.1). Lineage (NCBI taxonomy): Eukaryota > Metazoa > Chordata > Aves > Casuariiformes > Dromaiidae > Dromaius > Dromaius novaehollandiae. The sequence continues at coordinate 42,837,874 of NC_088098.1, forward strand.
ACAGATACATACATTTCCCTGAAGATAGAAAGCAAAGAGGAAAAGGGACTTAGAATTTCATTTGAATACAGAATTTTAGGAATCGATTTTGAAACTCAGAGTGACATAATGGTATGAGGGCAGATGGATGTTATAGTGCATCCAAAATACTTCAGATTAATGTAATGAGTAAATGATAACTTCTAAGAAATTCTATAAAAATATACAAGCAGACCTCAACAAAATGATCAATCTAGAAATGGTAAACTTCAAGAGGCCCAAGTGCTTTTCCAGCTGTACAGAGCATTACATCAGGACATGTATTTGAATAAATATATTTGAAAATATATGTATTTGAAAGATGTAGTTATATAAGAAACATTTCCTCATTTCTATAACTAGCAGTCACTCTCATGAAAGGAACAGGTGTCCAGTTAACACAGTCTTCCAGCAAAACTTTTCAAATTATAGAAGAACTTCAGTTTGTGCATTAATTAATAAATATTCCTGCCCCTCACTTCGAATTCACAAAATTGCTCCGTTGAAATACATTTGTATGTGCTGCAAAGGAAAAGAGTGAAAGACTGGAGAATACATTAATTTGTTTTCCCATTAAAAAAAGGTGTTTCCTTAGGACTATAATCAAAAGAAGGTGGGATCATTTGACAAGTATTCTTCCGCTAAACTACATTAATGGAAATATTTATATACCAGCTTAGCAATATTCAGCTTGTGATAGTAGACACAACTGACATTTTAAGGAAGTTACAGCATAAAACCCACTAAAACTTTTAAAATGTGATGATTCCTATTGGAATAAAGTGAAGCATTACAAAGCTAAAAGCATTGGGAGACTATTTATAAGCCACATAATGTTTTTGTTAGGTAAGGAAGCCAGACTTCATCACCTGATGACACAAGGCCGCCACAGCTCCACGTCGCTGGATCCAAACAGTAGCAAAGCTGAGCGTGTATTCCCAGTAGGCACCTATACCAACACACATATACAACATATATTTACATACATATAGGTGGTTGACCACACGGATCAACATGGACAGACACTGTCAGCGCACACAAACACAAACAGCACCAATGGCCTCGTCTTCTTCCATTCTGGCTGATCAGGAGGAAGGTCTGTCAGTGGGACATAAATATATATTCTCTTGCACAATGTGGGTCCCTCCAGCACCTGGGGACACACACAGTCTGCCCAGTAGCTGGCCCTGGATCCCTGGTCTCCCAAGCTGCTGGAACCTGGGTGTATGAGCCTCCGAGGCCACAGCCCCACTACAGTTGCTAGTACAGACCCCTTCACTCACACACTCACTCACACTCTCTCACACACACACACACACTCTGTGGATGGACCTCTCCAGCAGCTGGCCTTGGACTTGCAGTCCATCCAGTAGCTGGTCCTGGATCCCAACTCTTCCAGGTACCTCACCACCTAGAGATACACACAGATGTGTCTCAGCCAGCCCCCAGACCCCACGGTCTCTCCAGCAGTCAGCTGGGACTGTCTGGTTCCTCTGGTGGGCAGCTCTCCCACGGTGTCACCCTTGGAGACCCACAGACATCCCCAGCTCCCAGGGCACCTACTCGCTGGCTCATCTGCCTTACTATCAGCTAGCAACTGCAGCCTCTCTGGCAGACCCTTGCCCACCCCAGCTGCAGCACCACCTCTTTTACCACCTAACCTAACAGTTTTCTCTTCACTGATAGTTGGGCAGAATCAAGAAATAGGTGATGAATTATCTTAAACATTATTCCAGTTTGAGCTGGCTGACAATTTTTATCAGAAAATGCATATTCAAAATCTGAATTTTTGTGTGATTTTTTTTGAGGGAGGGGGCATTTTCAGTGAATATTCATGGAAAATAAGACAGATCCACCACTAACATATCTGATGTCATTTGTATTCTAATGTTCTTTTTGTAACTTAAAAGTTATATAGTATTTGATTCTGGCCTGCCCAACACATATATGAAATGGTCAAATCATTTGTCTGCTTTTCTGTGTTGTTATTCCCCATTGAAAATTCATTCTTGATTATCGTATCAGTGAGCATGATAGTATTACCAAATGGGTAAGGTAATATTGTGGGCATTTCAGGACCCATTACAAATTTACCTTAAACAACTAGACCTATAATAGTTCTAGGGCAGAATCTTATAACTTAGTTATTAAGGTACTCAACTATGCAGAGAAAGTTCTCTGAATCACTTGCAATGTGAGTGACCAACTACAAGTCTGTTCTCATTTATAGCTCATACTTTTTTTGTTCAATTTCAACAAGTTTTGTAAGAAGGGAAAAACACTTCCCATCCCATGCTAGTTGAAACTTTAATATTTTAATTTGGTAGTGAGAGTATTGCACAAAACCACAGGAGGGTTAACTCAAGCACATTAATGCCTTGGGCTATATTCCTCCTACTTATGGGGATGCCTAGAAAATGAAGTATTCTAATAATTTTACTGCTTTCTATTTCAGTTTCTGAGCCTCACAGTATTATCACTTTCAAATACAGTGAGGATATTCCCATGAGAAAGATCATAATTTTCCTGTGGGAATGCATAGCCTTTGGAGCAGAGGTGATTTTTGCATTTAAATTAGTTCATGAAACATGGCACATTTTTGCATGTTTTGAATAAGAATATGAACATCTTACAGAAAAAGAAAACCCCAGTTACTGAAAGTAACTCTGCAATATGTCCATTTACATCTCGCTCCATTTATACATTTTGATAGGTAAGCTAACAAACAATTACTCCCCATACACACCTGTTCTTGTGCAAATATAACAAGGACACAACTGGCATCAATAACAATTAAATTGATAGAAACTTTCATGCTGTCAGTCATGGCTATGCAACATAACAGTACTTACAGCTGGAACGATAGCCCAGCCCAGCCTTGGTGCATGGCAATGCAGAAACACGCTTTCTTTGAGTCAGATTTTCCTGGAGGATAGAAAGCAGCAAACTAGTATGTACTACTTATTAGCTACTTTAATTACTTTAATAGCAAGAAAGAAGAAGAAGACAAGAGCTCAGTGCTAATGATGAAAATAAACATCAGTGAGCAAAGTTTACAGTTTTACAGCTCTAATTTGATGACTGCAACCTTTCTTCATATGCATCAAATGCGTAAGCTTGCCCACTCTTTAATTTATCATGTTACTGCCGTTAAACCTTTTGTATCCCTTGACATGGCTTGTTAGTCTTTACCTTATGGAAATAGGTTTGTCCTCCCATAGTTTTAGGCACAGCAGTCTGCCTCACCTTTATGCAGCTTATGTGACGTACAGGGGTACATTGTTTCTTGTTCTATTTTCCCCTCTTTCCACAGTGTAATAGCCATGATGAACAGAACTTAGCTTTTACCGGACAACACTTATATATTTTGCCAATAAAATTATACTGGGAAAATATTGAACTGTATTGATTGCAATGGTTTGGCAAATATGAGCACCTATACTGGCAGAAGCATAAAATGCTATGATAATTGTATCTTTTTCTTGGCTTTGCCAGGAAAAGAAGGCTGTTGAAGATATATGCCCTTACTTTTGCTGATATATCAGGAAAAACTTCTAGATTAATTTTATATAAGGCATAGTGAGGAGATTTTCTCTTCAAGGGAAAAAGGAAATGTTTTGAAACAGGGAATGTGCATTTCAGTGAGTTAGATTTTATGGTCAATGATATAATATAGTACACATCTCCATAAAGCAGCTGTAGAATAGGCAGGATATTTGTTTAAAAACACACTCCTAAACTGCTGAGGAATTTCCACTATTGAACTGTGGAAGGAAGGAATGGAGGAAGGAAGGGAGGGTGAAGGAAGGAAGAGAAAAAGAGAAAGAGGATTTATCAAAACACAGTATTTTTGTATTTAGTAAAATGTACCTTTTTTGTATATATCAGAGAACCCAAGATATCTGTAACTCTATTTTTTTGAGAAAATTTTTTTCCTCCTCTAGCCTCCAAATTTTGTTTTTCAAGGGAAAATCCCACAAAGGATATTTTTAATGTCCTATTGCCTATCTCAACCTTTGGAGATGTATCCACCTCCTCAGTGAACCCATTTAACCAGCTTTTTAACTCTTGTCACCTTCTACAACCTCCTGCAAAAACCAGCTGCGGGTTCATTTGCACAGTAATGAGTGCTATCTCCCAGCCTGCAAGAGGCTGATTGAAAGAGGTTATCTCCCAACAGTGCCTGTTAACTATGACTGACATAGCAATATGATACATGCTTCTATTTTCAGCCCTGTCCATCCTCAGTTCCGGACAAAAAGATGTTTCAGAAGCATTGCAAAGTACTCAAATAAAATCTTTCTATAAGGATTGCTATGAGACTTTGTGTCTCAGCATTATCATTCTCTTCTCATTTGCCTTTTACTTTCATGCTGGAAATCAGTATGTAATGGAAAAGCCGTTACACCCAAGCCTCCTCCATCCTAAATCACACTTTAACTGCCCTTTTAAAATGAACAAAGCCAGGTTTTGTTGTTGTCAGTTTTGTTTCAATGCATCAAGTTTAAGATCCATTCAAGTATCGATCATTCAATAAATGAAATATGTGAGACAGGAAGGTTACCAAATTCCCAATTGCATTACTTGACAGATGACACAGATACATAACTCAAACATGACAAAGGCACAGGTAACTCTATTCAGTCCAAAGGCTGAATGATGTGATGATCACATTTTATTTGAGAAATATGCTTCTCAGCATTACTGACAGTCTTTAAACAGTGCCTGGTAATCTTTCAAATCGCTCTTAAGATAGAACAGCTTGCTTAGTAGCTGGCAACTGTGCATTGTATTTGGGAAGTAGAATTAGTGACCATGATGAGATATCTGCACTATTGAAACTACCACCCCCACAGCCAGCAGTCTGCACTTTCGGCTGAAACTTATTGGCAGTTTCAGCTTAAAGCTGAGAAGCTTGCACTGCTGTCTGTCACATGTTTCTGCAAAGACAGCTCTTCAGTCATTACCAATTTCTGATCCTGAAAAACTATTAATTCCCAGCAGCAGGAAAAAATGTGCCTTGTAAAATGTTACAAGGGTAGTAATATGCATTAGAGTTAACATTTAAAACAGTTGGGACACATATGCAGGAGGAGTTGAGGAATTCCCACTTCACTCCTCTTGCACTTACGTACACATTGTAAGATCCAAAGTTCTCACTCAGCTGCCACCTAGTCTTACGGACACCCCAAGTACTTCAGGTTTTTCCTTCTCTTTAACTTTTCTCCATGCCTGAAAGCCAGACTACCCAGAATGGGTTCCGCTTTCAAAGCAATTATTAGTTTTCACAAAACCAGTAAAGGGGAAACTGCTAGTCCCACCGGTGTGTTGTTTTACCCAGTGGCCCAGTGCATAGCAAATTCTTTTCCCCGTCTGAAGGAATGAAAACTTACATCTATTCCCCAGAACGTTTCCCTCAGCTCTAAGCTGGGGACAGGCTGCACAGAGCAGGAAGGAGCACAAAGTTTCTTTCTTCTGTTGGAACTATTGCTTTTTTGCATAGAATTACTGGAAATCTAATAGCTCTTTCTTTGGGACATTCACGCAGTTCACTGTCCTAAGGGATATTTATATGTTTTATTCAATCACTATTAAATGGAAAATGCATAGTCTCTGAATCAGGGTGTGGAATCCTCCCCTCTAGCTGAAAACTGAATCCCCAACCACTAATATATGCACTTTTGCTTATTCTTGTTCCTTCTCTCTGTTCTAGTGAAGAACAGATCTTTAATGCATAGTGAAATAGGCTCAACAAAAAGAGAGGTGGTCCTCTCTAATCTGTAGCCTAGTGAGCAGAGTACTTTCCCAACAGGTGGGAGTTTAAGCTCCCTCAGGCATGAAAAGTACTGAGCTGAAGTGTGGCAGATTCTGATTCTCCAGTATCCAAAACAACTACATTAAAGAGAACAGCAGACCTTTCTTTTCGAGCTGCACCTTGAAGGAAAAAGGAAAAAAAAAAAGCCTTTCCTTCTACTTGCTTTGGCTCAGCTGCCAATTTTCAAAACTAGATTTGTGATTATGGAATGGAAGAAGGGGGACAGACTATCTCAAGCTGGTAACATAATTAACATGAAAGCAAAGAGAGAGAGAGAGAGAGAGAGAGAGAGAGACAGAATTTGAATTTAACCTGTTACCCTTTTGCTTTAGAATAAGAAATCTCATAAAGAATGAATCATCACTCAGAGTAAAGGAAAACCTGAGCTAAGGAAACACTTTATTCAGGGAGAGAGTATTTCATCTGCAGGCCAAAGGAAATCAAGTAGCTGTTGACCCAGCTGCTCATGAGCTCTGCAAGCTCTTTGAATATTTCCTGCAATTACACAGATCTCATCTAGGGAGCTACAGATTTGAAAATAGGAGCTAAACTCTCTAAAGAATAATTCTCCTGAGAGGTTTCTATCTAATGAAACTTATTCCTTCAGAAGTTTGTTTGTTTCTACATGGGTTTACTCCACAGAAGTTTGGTTTTTTGCTCAAAATAAATGCAGGAGATCAAAATGTTGGTAACTACAGGCTAGTCAAACTTATCCCATAGCCTTTCCACATTTTTCAAGACATATTCATTTCCATGGTACTGAAATCTGATGTACTGTATTCCATTTCTTAAGAAGCAGTAACCAGAAAGAGTGAAGAAAACTTTCACGGAAGCAGCCACACAGCGACTGAAATAGTTCAAATAGAGAGAGGAAACAATTTCCCTGCAAAAATAATTTAAATTGGTCCTCACACAGTTGTATGTGAGTGAATCTGTCTAGAAAGAACTGTTTGGTCTCGGGGGAAAATAAGTCTCTCAGTTTTGCTGCTTATAATTCAGACTCTCTATTCCACATCTGTATCTCTTCAACCTGTGTTAGTTTATTATTCTGTCGTGCAACTTACAAAGATTCACTGCTAATTTTGCTTAAATAATTTAAAACGCAATCACAGAAGCATATTTGCCAAAAGGGATATTTTAGTATAATAAGGGAGACAGGAACACATTTCTAAAAAAAAAATGGTTTAAATCACGTTGTTATTGATATTTCTGTGATTCTGTGAACCTGTAGAGAATTGCAATAGAAAGGCTAAGACTGGTGTGAATGAAGAGTGAAGAGTGCATGGGAATGTCCGGGTGTGGCGACATGGGAACGAACATGCAGCAGCCTGTGTTAACGGCCTCCCAGGTTAGCAGGTCATCAGGACCCCAGTGCAAAAGGACACAGGACCCAAAACCTGCGCATGGTCACCAACCTAAGGAGAACCCTGGAGACACAGGGAGGACTTGGTGGCTGGCATCCCTTTTCCCTCACACCTTGCAAAGTGTCCTGGACCTCAGTACTCAGAACAATTTTGTGGGACAATTAAGGATTTTTTTTCTAGTTAATCTTACAAATAAGAATCTTAAGAAGGAGATCTTAAGTGACAGAGAGAATGAGATCTGTTAAGGAACCTGTGTCAGAGAGAATTAGGTTTTGTTGTGCTAGTTTCAAATCTTAAATCAACCCACAAATACTTTGTGTATCTCTAAATGGAAGAGATACCTTAGAAGCACGAGGATTATTTTCCACATGCCTCTCCCCTTATATTTTTCCTGAAGGTATTTGTTTCAAAGACATGTTAAGTAGCAGTTCATTGAGTAGGTGATTACTGCAGTCTTTGGAGTTTTCCAACGCCAAATAGACAGTATCCTATTGACACATGCTAACTTTCTTAAATTGAATGCTTGTTTGCATTCTCTGAAGCTTTCGTGTGTTAAATTGGTTAAGAGAAGCTAATGTAAGATTTGACACACTCGGACAGGAAAGTTTTGTGGGTTTATTTTGGTCCCATATAGAATCTTTTGTACTGAAAAAAAACCTTAAAGGAACATATATCCCCCAAATGCCTGAAACAAGCTCAAGATGTTACATCTTCACCCAATATAATTACAATTCTTTTCTTGCTCAAACTTTTTCTTCTGTTTTTCTTTTTCTCTTTTTTTTCCCCATATTTAATGAATATGCAACTACCATGATCTACATTTTTTTTTCTGAGGATCCAGCCATATCGCCAGTGGAACATTAAACCTCAACTCAAATAATCCTTCTAATTCCAACATGGGAAATCCTTCAATTTTTTAAAGTATTAAACTACAGGTAACATTATAACTTCTAAAACAACTTAGCATACTGACAGGGCACTAAAAAAGAAAAAATCAGAATATATCTAGGAGACATTTTTCTTCTAGGTCACCTGCAAAGCCTAAACTATATCAAATGCTTCTCTCCCTTAAAGTAACAAACAAAGAAAGGAGGATTAAATCTGATGTGATAAAATAAATTAATGCCACCTCTTTTCATCTTCCAGTGAATAGCTTCTTTTCTGTAGTTTAGATTATAAGTTATTACAAAGGTATCTGACACAGATTTAAGAAGAATATTAGCACCTAAATAATATCAGTAGCAGCACTGACCCAAAGAAATAGGAATTGGCCCTTGTAAACAGAGCTCCATGCAACAACTTTGAGGTTTTCAAGATTAATAACTTTGGGGGTAGAAGCACCTCTATCACAGGAATAGAAACATGGTTTAACACATAGCAGTGAACATTAATAAGTCTGAGAAAATTATTAAGAATCCTTAACCATCCTATTCATTGATGGTGGATGGAATGGTAAGATCAAAATCAGATTCATGCCACAGCCAGGCTGAAAAAAAATCTCTTTAGATTTTGGGTTTTGTTTTTGTTTCCTGGAAGTTAGTTTTTAAGAGTTGTATCTCAGAGATTTATTTGATGTGTTTGCAAGGTGATAGAAACTGCAGTGAAATGAGACTGGATTTTTTTCACATTCAGATTTTCTTGCTTGCTATTTCAATTACACTTATGTTTATTTTGTATAACATAATGAATAAGCTGAGTAGAAGTAAATACAGTCTTTCTCGTATTTAAACTTTCTGAAACTCTGTTTATGCTAAAGATGGCTGGGTTACAAAAATATACCAGACATGAACATCCACAAATATTCTTACAGCATTTTAAAATATAGATGATGGCTAAATATTTTCCATTTCCAAAGTACTTTTTTATAGCTTTTCTTCATCAAAGGTTAAATATGTTCTGAATAGTCCGTCAGCTCTTTCATGTTACACATCTATTGTGTAAACATTTGTTGATGTGAGTAAATGGCAAGTCAATATTTCTTATCCTTTTCAGAAAGAATGCTTCAAACATTTCAGATGCTCATTCATAGCTTTTTAAGAGCATGAAAAGCTACAATGATCCTCCATGCTGATAGTCTACATAACGCACAATTTCTCTCAGGAATAGTTATTTTCTCTTTTATAGTACTCAAATGAGCCTTATGGAGCCTAATAACTTAAAATGAGTAAAATTTAAGCTAAATTGACTTAATAAACTTCTCTAAAGCTACTCAGAATTTTAAAGAATGTTTTGACTGGTTTTGGCACAGCTACTTCTAAAATTAAGTAGTTGACTGAACATACCCTGAACACATCTATTTCTGCTCTCATTTGGACCTTTGGTAAAATAGGGTACTTGAAAAGGCTTTTCTGCCTTACAATGCTACTTGTAACCTAAAAAACAGGATGGCAAAATGAATAATAGGAACAAAAGTTTGTGCAGTCATTGAAAAGGCCTGGAGTAGGTTACACTGCTGATCAGCTGAGGCCAAGAAGAGGCATTTATGGTGGAAAAAAAGAATGGAAAATAACAAGTTTTCATTATGTTTTCTGTAGGTGAAAGAAAACTTGTTCAGCGATGGGAATAAAATTTCAAATTGTAAAGAAAATCTTCCAATTTATTTTTGGTTTGGATCATTGCAATTTCATTTCAGTATGTTTCCTAGTAATAGCTATATTATGGGGCCTCAGTTCTGCAATAACTCTGCAGGGCTGTCTGCTATAATTAAATCTTGCATGCTGTGGGACTTCTCAAATCCAAACTATGATACATAGTGCAGAAGAGGTACCAGAGATCACAGAGAGCTGGAAGCCACAGATCTGATTTTCTTAGATGCAGGAATGAAAAACAGAAGAGGTATTAATCCTGTGTGATCTGAGCCCTTCCAAAGTTTTATTTTTAATTTAACTATGATAATGTATCAGCTACTGCATTCCTGTTTTCTCCCTTACTTTCCAACATATTTTGTTCTTAATAAAGAAAAAATTATGGCCTGTTGAGGAAGGAATTGGATGACTGTAGCTAAGAAAGCGGCAAAAAAAATTTGCATTCAGTTGACTGGCCAGGTAGCTGCATAAGTGGTTCATTTGGTAAGCAGTAATTTAATTTGCACAGAATTATTTGGTATATATAACTTCAGGAATCTAATTCCTGGTTCTTATGCCAGATTACATGAATTTCTTTTTACTGCTTTACACAAACTTTACTACTCTACAGTGGAACATATTAATACAAGTTTACCTAAAGAAAGTTATTTGCAGGGGGGAGAGAAGAGGTTGGGGGAGGGAGGTTGTTTTGTTTTAAGATATCAAATGCTCTATGTAAAGTATTAGTTTCTCTCTCTCTCTCTCTCTCTAGTCCTCTCATTCCCTGTCTCTCTCTCTCTTTTTTTTTTTTTTTTTTTTTTTCTTGTAGCCAGGTATCAAAAACAGAACTTGAGAATCCTTGTTATCAGCTCAGCTTAAGCTGAATTTATCTGGAAACCTACAAAATTACACTTCTGTATGTGTTTTTCTTGCTTTATATATTTAACTTTAGTGAAAAGTAGGAAAAGACTTGTTTGACCGACATTTGAAACTAGGGTGGTTAAATACATCCCAATAAGCAGCAGATACATTTTTAGCTTTTTTTTTCTTTCTTTATTCCTATTGTGCAAATATCTGATATGCATCACTTTAGCAAAATTATATGAACTTGGATGTCTGCCTTTCCCAGTACATCCAATGCAAATGAGGTGAGAAGAAGAGCTGAGGGAATTCTTTGGTGCGATATATATTTTACAAATGTATTGGATTTTTTCTTTACCTTTAAAAATTGCTTTGCTTAGCTTGAATAGCTTCTCCTTGGGTGAGGGGAGAGAGAAGGGTGGTGGGATATGCTGATCCTTTTAGATGAAGAGAGTTCAGTACCATGTAGACCATTATTTTATTATTTTCATTGTAGTAGAGCCCAGAGGTACAGTAAAGGATCAGAGGCCCATTTTTGTAATGATTAAAAAGACAGCCAAGATTGCTTCCAAAAGCAAGTAAAGACTTTTCCAGTTGTTACTGGCAAAAGCCAAGCTGTGTTTTTCCAGGACAATAAAATTCAAGTTACTCCAGTGCATGGTACCCAGATCTAGGAGGTCAATAAGATGTGTTACTGGGAAAAGCTCTATTTTGGCTTATGACTAAATAGTTTCCTACTGTCTAAATTCCCATTGATGCTGCCTTTAACTTATCACCTTTTTCTGATTTCACTGTTTGTATTTGTGCCAGTAGGTGGCAAGATATATCATTGTAATTCTCAGGATTTGAGGAGAGACTCTTCTCTTACCTCGATTCATGCAGCAACTCAACATTTTAGAAAATATCTAAGTAAAAATATTCAAAATAACAAATGTTCATATTACAATTTATATCCACTTGTCACAAGAATTTCTCTATATACTGTACTTAAATGCCATTGAAATTGATGCCAGGCTCTGTATTTTCTGACTGAAATATAAATATGGTCTTTAAAAGAGCTAATTCACAAAGATGACCACGAATGACTTCAGATTACTGTAAGGAACTGAATAAACTTATCCATGATGGATTATACTGAGTCTGCTCTGTTGTTATAGCATCAGAAGGAAAAAAGTCTCTTTGGATTTGGATACAAATATGTTAAAACCCAGCACAACTGAGAGAACTTTGAGATGCCTCTAGTCATGGTCTGGCTTTCCACTATCTCAGTTTGACTCAGGCAAAGCCTACCTGGGTGGATTTCTCTTCTTACTCTTGAACTTGACACTGACCATCTCTAATTTGAGTCAGAGGTAGCTTTTGGTAAGAAAATTCAACCCCTGCTATTCTTAATTTGTAGTAAAGTTTTGTCTGCACATAACTGTTTTGCTGAATTCATTGCTTCTCCAGGGAAAAAAATAAAATTCACATTCATTATGTCCCCGCAGGTTCATCTGAAATTTCTCTGAGGCATTTCTCCATAGGATAAATTAAATCAATAGTATTCTGCTTCTGAAGTGCTGTCTTTCAAACTGGATCTGACTTCCGGTTTCTTTACTGCACTTGCACATGGTGGAGGGGAAAAACTTCTAATTAATCTTAAAGACCAATGAAACTTTAAAACATATGTCAAGTACTCTGCTGTTTCTCCAGCAGCTTACTCCACTTCTCTGTACCATACTCATGATTTAATTGCTTGGCATGTTAACACAGCATCTTTCTGATTATGGGAGAATGGTTCCCCTTTGTTAGGCAAACACATTTGGAACGTCTCCACGTTTTAGCTTAGGAAGTCAATTAAATTGCAGTTATAAACTTACATTGTAATCTTTTTTGTACCACTAGCATTTTATAGAGAACACAAAAGAGACACAACTTGTACCATTAGTTTTAGGGGTCACTGCATCACTGTTTGGTTTCCACAGGGACCAAAAACAGACACAAAAATCCTCCTGGGCTCATATATTCCTGAGTTAAATCAGTATAGTAGAGTTGACAAACAAATGAAAAATCAAACTGAGGAACCCAAAACTATAATTCTATTGCAATTGTTCATGGGCTTTTTCATTATTTATGACAGTTCAAGCAACATTCAGGTATTCGTGAAAATATTCATAAACTTTAAAGTATTCAACAAAAATTATCCTGTCATAAATGTGTGTGTCATCATCTCTCTTCATTAGTTCATTATTTCTAGTTATTATTGACATGATTCAGTCAATCAGTCAGGTGTCAAAATGACTACCATGTGACTTAGGAAACCTGTCATACCACAGAGCCAGCTAACAGCAAGTGATGAACAACCAAAGTGAGCATTATTATATAAGCAGTTTGCACCTGTTCTGCAGTCCCAACATTATGACTTCTCACTATTGTATGGATAGCAGATATGTCCTAAGGAATGGAACATGTTTTTTTGAGCCTTTTACAGATAGGGAAAAAAAAAATAAAAACCCTACATGTAATACTTCCAGTAACTGATTCAGAGTATTTTTCCTAATAGTTCTCTATGTCTTCAACATAGCAGTCACACAGGACTAGTGACTTTCAGGTGCTCATTGGAAATAGACTTTAAAATCTTCATTTATTGAGCATGCGTAAATAAAATTCTTCAGCGTGCTGCTTTTACTTCAATAAGGGCAGAAACTGTTGTGGACCAGCAAACAGAGAAAAGCTGATGTCACTCTACAGCAACACATCCTTGCCTGGCTCCAAGAAATTTTTTCAGGTATTGAGACATGTTGAGGCAGAATGTTGCCTTTTACAGGCATGAACTAGCCAGTACTGTGGTGAGTTTCTTATGTTATCCATTAATAGTACTGATGAACTTTGGCTTCAAACATTCTGCAATAAATCTGTTTGCACTGTGTCACCTTAGTGACTGTATCACTCATGACAACTTTCAGCCAAAGAAGCAATACTGAGAATCAATAGAGACTGAAGTCGTCTCTGTTTGTCCCAATCTATATACCATTCTGTGTCAGACACGTATCAAGCTGGATAGATTTGAATCATAGGGTATATATAAGATATGGCATCTCATCCTGAGATATTAAACCCAATTTCCCATCTAAGAAATTTAAGCAAGTTATCATTTAAATTAGAAAGCAAACTTTCTCACGTCTTGGAAGTATGCTGCAAGTAAGAGGGAACGAGATACAGATGTACTGTAAATCACTTCTGCCCTTTGCTTTGCCTCCTCACTTTCAGATATTAGCAACTGTCCCAGGTCAAGTCCTGGAATTATATTTACCTTAGCTAAAGAGAAGAGACTTAAGGTTCTGTTACAGGCATCAACAAAACTGTGATGAATATTATCCGAAAACTGAGAGACCTTAGGGGAGAACTACAAACCAGGCCTAAATCTTGACACAGTCAAGACAAGTTTACAAAAGAAATTTTTACTGCCATTTTTCAGGCTTCCAGAAGAATGAAAGAAATAAGCTTTACCAACAACAGATCAATGACGCCACTAGCTAAAAGAGGACAAGAAGCTAATTGCATGTGCTTTCTGTAATCAAATAGGCCTTAGAAATGATCTGAAATAGAGGTTCCTGTGATTCTGAGGAACATGAAGAGTCCATATGTTACTGGTGAAGATGGCGAAACTTTACAGGTCTGGTTTTATTTGAATTGGCACTGGCACAGACCACGTACTGCTCAGATTTATCATTTGTAAGAAATAGTCTTTAAAAGGCTTAAATAGCAACTCTAGGTGCTACTGTTGTAAATTAAGCCTAAGCCTACCCATTAAGCCTGTAGGTGATATCTTTTCTGCCACAAGAATGTAGCTGGCGACAGCTAGTTAATGGATATTTTAGTCCAATACTTTTCAGTATTGTCAAATTTCCCTGCTGCTGAATGCCTGAAATGTAACTTTAGATGATAATTCCTCATTAATTTCGAGTTTTTTCCAACTGCAAATAACCATTGGAGAATTCAACAAATTCAAGACTTCTAAAGCATCTGGAACAGTAGCTAGGGATTTGCCCACAATATGCAGTATTTGTTAAACCTTCCTGGATGAGAATAATCCCCATCATGCCCCCCGCCCCCCAAAAAAAGGAGGGGGAATTGATTTTAAACCAGACTGTCAGTACCACTTGCTTATATGCTGTTAAAAAGAAGTTGCAACACAAGGAGTGTAGCTGATTTGGTTAACAATTACCCTCATACAAATTTATCAGTGTTCTGTCCTCATAACATGAATTTCTGCTCATTAAATGGGCTCTCAACTAACAATTATTCACACTGCCAGTTTATGGTGTTAAACTGTAGCAAGCAAGAGTGAATAATTAGCTCATTTTAAAGGAGAAATGTAGATTGGATTCTTACTCTGTACACATGTATTATTCATAGTGAAACAAGTGATAGGAGAGAAATCCAAATGAATTCCTAAGATAAAAAGGCTCAGCCTACAAGATCACAGTATCCACTGGCACAGGAGAATGCTCCAGACAAGAGGAACAAAGAGGTCAATTTATATGTACTGGACTTGAAGTTTTACAAGTGGATTCAGATCTTAAATCTACATCCTAGAGACTCAAACCACAATTTCTCAAAGCCAGTGGGACTCTTTCAACTGAATTGAGAGTTCCTTGGATCAGACCATAGTTGTGTCATTTTTCTATAGTCTGAAAGAGACTTACCTTTGGGTTTTTTTGGCGTCTGTGTTACTGCTTACTCATTTCAATCAGCCTTTTTATTTGCCAGTTTTGAAATGCTTGGTAATAAATGCCTTTTATTTTATCAACTAAATTTTGAATTTATGAAAAATTTATCCTTCCTTTTCTTTAGTATCAATAATAAGTTTTCTGCTGAAGATTCACCTTGGACACCTATTATTCATTCAAACTCTACCTCATTTTCTCGGTGAGGTGGGAAAATATGTCATGAATCATTCAGTAGATGTCAGGCATATGTAATGTCTATAGTGCTTCAAGTGTATATTATTTGTACCCTGCCTTTTGATTTTCTGACTGACAATATCACTTTCAGGGTGACTGGGTTTATTTCCTGCTGTTCCCAAGATTGATTGGTGCTCAGCAAAGCAAATTCATTGATATGTTATATTGCTTTCCTTGATGACAGTGAGAATGAAAACTGAGATGTCAACTCTTTGAACTACATTGGGAGAAAAATCCAATTATTTGTAGGTTGGCAATTCAAAATAAATTTTGAAGTATCTTCTTAACAATGTGATTGAGAGTTTAGAATAACCCAGCTGTCAATATCAGGAAAGCGGAAAATTTCAACAGCTTTTTTTTTTTCCTTTTTTAAAAATGGAAAAAGAAAGAAAAAATAGGACAAAAATATTCCATGGAAAAGACATGTTTTATGACATTATGAGCTAGTGAAATCAGGTTCTACAAAACATAATTGAATCAGATGAATTTTCTGCTGTTGAAAACAAAATTATCAATGCATAATTTTATTATATAAAATTGTCCTAGAGATAACATCCAGCAGGATGAAAGCTGCACAGTCCATATCTTTATATTTGACACAAAGAAGTGTTGCTATATCTTGCAGAAAACACATGACTCTAACTTATGAATGATGAAAATGTTTTCAGTTAAGATTTTCTAAAAAAAGGGAAAGTCATTCTGGTTAACAAAGTTATGTTCTATTTATTGCATATTTGAAATATAACTATGAATGTATATTTTATGGTGCAATAAAATAAGAGCATATTATAGCACTTGTTAAAGAGCTCTGTGCTTATTTTTTTACACAAAGCTGTCTTTAAGAAAAAAAAGATACAAGTAATATTTGCATCTTAATGTAATCATAGCTGATCCATAGGGCGATCCGAACTCAGCCTTCGATATTTTTGTTCTCATTTTTCCCAATGTCCTGTAATTCCACATTAGGGAATGTCTTTTTTCCTGATTGTTATATTTTTCTCTTCTTGTTACATGTATCATGTGTTCCTCTATTTGGCTCGTACAGGCTGACACGATTACCAGCAAAGGGTTGACATTACCAGATGTGGTGGCAACAATTACCAGCAAAAATGATGCCACAAACTATCTTCCTTTTAAATCGTTCTTGAGTGTACACTCCTGAGACAGGTGGCTTATGCTCATGCTTTGCAAAGACTAAGCCTACTATACTGGGATTTGTGGCCTATAGTTGTCCAGTTATCAAAAGCATTAATTATCTGGTCTCTGACATCTTTTAGCACTTGGGATTTCTTTTCTTCTAGCGGTTGTAAAAACTACAAGGTACTAGGGGAGCCTTTCAAATGTGAGAAATTAGTTTAAGCATATTCGTTGTTTCTATTCAAAGAATGTGACACCAGAGGGCAGATACCTCTTTACTACAGTTTTTTTCACCTACTAAACCTGACCAGAAAAGCCTGCTTACAGAGAAGAACAACCAAGAAGAAACTGTTCAGCCTCATTTCAGAGTTCCAGGCCTCTCTTTCACTAGTACTTGACCCAAAACTCTGTCTGATGGCTTTTTTTCAGAAGCAGGCTAACGATTTCTTCTCTGAATATTCTTGAATTTCTGATTGTTTCCATATGCCTTCACACGCATCTGTAGAAGACTCCAATTCAATCACTGTCCCCATTTTTTCCTTGTTATAAGAACTTTCAAAAAGCCTTTGTGTAATTTTACTCCTCCTCCAAATTTTCCCATTTGGAGTAGATGTTCTTGATATTTAAGCTAGTTATTCTTTTAAGAGTTCAATCATTTTTTATAGTCTTCCTAAGTGAAGAGCAGCTGTTGTATCCACCAGCAGTTATGCCAAATCACCATGATTGTAAGACAGATTCCAGGAAAAAGGCATTTTTTTATTCATTGAGTTATATAGCAGTCAGAAACAAGAATCAGGGCCGTGAGAGCAATCTCTTCCTCCCAACCCAGGGGTTTGGCTGCCTGTGCTCAAGACCAGCTCTGATAAGGCACAGCTATTTAACACTGGATCAGTCTGCTTTCCGCTCTTTGTTCAGAGGCTGTGTTTAAGCTCTGGCACTTGCCTTTGACTCTTGCCTCAGCCACATTATAGGTATGGTTGTAGCTAGTTGCAGAAAAGCTCAGAGTTGATTCTGGTGTCATTGTACATAAAGTGATAGTTTGTGATGTATGTTTTCATTCAATCTCAACTTGCCAAGTCTTGACTTGATAAATAGAAAAAATAAATTAGCTATATCATGAAACAATGCTTTTTCCAGACAATATTCTGGCAAATCCATGTTTTTTTAGAGTACTTCAGTATGATATTTCAAGGAAAGACTCAGTTCTATACTGACTCCCACATCTTCATATGGAACTTACAGGGAGAAATACCCTGAACAGTGTAGAAGTTGCACAGCTGCTTCCATATCAGCTGCTCAAGGTAAATCTGGTAATTCATTGATCAGATTATTTGTCTTTATAAGTGAAGCCAGTTAAGATATCTTTTGAAAGACAAAGTATGTCCTTAATGTATTGGCTTTGCTCACAGTCCAACCTGGTCTTTTTCTGAATGGTCACATCAAAAAAGATGTAGAGTAGTTTTTGTCTTTGTGTGACTAAGATAGAACAGTTGAAAACAAGGGATATTTGAACAATAAGTTTAAGTCTCCATCTTTCGCTGTAACAAGCCCTCTGTCTCTTTCAGGACTTCTAAATGACTGAAATCCTGGTCCTGCGCTGCTTAACAGATGTTACATGCATCAATAAAATATTTGGCAAAGGTGTTAGGAAGTCCATCTGTGAAGAGGAAGAAAAACATCAATGCTGCAAAGGCTCCCTGAAGTAGACCAACGTTTTGGGCCATCCAGGAGGTTATACCTGAATCAGGAAGATACAAACAACCTCCCAGTACTTCATTGTCAAAATAGAGTCTAATAAAATTATTCATTGAGCATTGCAAAACTGATAAAAAAAAGTTTCAATATGTCATCCTACATCTGACAGTGATAGAAAAATTGAGTCCCAATTAGTTCAGCATATTTTCTAATAAAAAAGATATCTGAGTATTCCCAGTGGAGCAGTATCATTCCATTCCCATCTATGGCTCTTCTCTTCGTGAAGTAACATTTCTTCTAATGAAAGGAAGCATTGTTCATTATTTACTATGTCTGACATCAGGGGTAAAATAATTTAAATCAGGGAATTGGCAGAGAAGTTTCACAATCCAGAGACAACATGAAATATGGTAAACAGTGAATAATAAAACATTTATCTCGGCAGCCTTTGAAAGTAGGTTATTTTCAGAGAATGGCATCAGTAAGAATGAGAAGTTATGACTGCTACAAGCATTGAAAACATTTGCACATCTGCCTTAAATAAAAATCATGTAATTATTTAATAACTCAAATTATACATTAATAGAAAGATGGAAGTATCACACAAAAAAATTCAAAAAGTTTAACTCTTTAAAAGCAGTACATTATCATTTTATTTTAGCTCATGGTAGAGTAATTAATTCTACTGCTTTCTGGTGAAAATTCTAACCTTTATTGTACAAATACACATAATAAGTGTCCTACTAACAGCTTTTGACGGTTTGTCTGCTGCAACCTATAGAGCTGCAAAGAAGTGAAACATAGCCTATACATGGTAATATTATCCAAACAAGACTGCTAAAGCTAATGCTTCAAAGCTATTGTGCTGATGACTGTCTCAATAGCTGAGCAACAGCTGCCAATTAAACATGCTGGAAGCCTAATATTTTAATAGTCGGTGTTAAATATTAGTATGAAAAATGACTTTAGGACTCAAAGTTGTATGTGCTTAAAAATAAGCTTCCACAAACCATGTGCATGGTTTTCCTTCACCCAGTCGTCTTCTCAAAACTTCTTCAGAACTTCCTTATCTGGTGGCTAAATGCATTTTCCTAAGTGTTAATTACAGTGTTTGTTTAATTCTGCTTAAGTAGCTAGTTGTCAGGTAGGACCACAATTCTTTTTTCTAATCCACACCTACAAAGTGGATGCATTAATGCTACACAGTTTCACCTTTTCAATTCCTAAGATGATTTGGGTTTAAAGCAGGCTGAAGATATAGTGTCAATTTATCATTACCAAATCTATCACTAACTCAGGTGGCAATTATTTAAATCCTTGCCAAAATTCTTTAAACTGTGTTTCTCTAAGATTTTTCTTCCAATCTCTCCCTTGCTATAGATAATAGATGAGTGAAGCACAGATTAAATAAAAAGACCCATTAGTTACCCGAAGCTACACTGCTACACTGCCACAGTGCCACGTCTATGTTTCTCTGATAGATACTTTATAAGGAGTGCTCAAGTGTGATCTCCGAGGCTATCATGACTCATCCAACAGAGTCCCTATACCCTATGTTGTCTCCAAACATCTTAAGAACTTCTGCACTGTGCCACGTCCGAGGGGTTATGGATGCACGAAAAGCTCACTTGATACCAATGGTGACAACCTCTTATTGTTCATTCCACTTTCAGTTTGCCTGAGCCATGTGCAATATGCACTACACCAGGGTTTCAGCAATATGCACTACAGCAAGGTTTCCGCTTACACATGCCTTTCAGCATTCATACTGAGCTCACTGCGTCAGCTTGCTGCAACAGGCTGTGCTTGTGACACTGGGAGAGATGAAAGAAGGAACAAAAGGCTTCAGAGTGCTGTATGCAGAAGATTGTTGTGGTGCAACGGGTCAGTGCCAGCAAGGCCTCCATGTTCATCGCCTTTACAGAGATCTTCAAGGCCATATGACGGCCATATATGCGCTTAGCAGTAGCGGCTGCTGTTTACGTCATGCAAAAAGTATTATCGCACTCTGGAGGCAGGGTGAGCTGAATCAGAGCTGCAGACACATACAGTGCACATACACATCCCTTCCTGCTGGTGACTGTGGGGAAGGCTCCCAGACAGTGCTGCAGGGAGTCCTCAGCGAGGGTCAACCCCCGGTCTGTGGGAGCTGCCTTCAGCTGAGGTTCCCAAGGTGGTGTAGCTGTGCCAGTGTCAGCCAGGGACCTCCTGATCTGGACCTCTATTCATGAGCTGACTATCCAACCTGTCCTCAGCCCATCCAGGTCCCCGTCCCATGGTGGTGCCCAATGCCTGATGCTGGGGCTGCCACAGCTGCCCCTGGTCACCCTGCTGCCTCCAGAAGCCCCCACCGCTACCAGTGCCTAGTGTCCAGGGAGCCACCAGCCCACATGGCACTCTGATACAGATACCTCATTGCTGGGGTGGAAGCTGCAGTCAAGGTGGCCATGGTCATTTGTGCTCTTCTTGGTCTGTATGAGGTCAAAAGAGGCTTCTGGAGAAACAAGTTTTCTAGAAATGTGCCCTGCCCAACACTGAGCCTGGTCATTGGCTTGGTTCTCCAAGAAAAGATGACCCACATGACTCAACATCAGTGAATTTTCTCCTGGTAGAAATTGCTGATTGCACCTTTATTGTGCTCTGCAGGTCATTAACTTAAGTATCTTGGCAAACATCCTTCAGTCTTAATTTAGAGGCCTTGGATGTCCTTTGGTGTCCTGGGCCTTGAATGTCCTTTGGTGTCCTTTGGCTTTAAGAACTAATACTACTGCTACTCAATCAGTTTTGGCATTTCTACTGCAGAGACTTTTCATGATGTTACCTACACAATACAGAGCCTCAGTCTCAGTCTGGCCACTTGAAACTTAGCATCCCACTACATGCTGCATACTGATAATTTCCTACAGTGATTAAGTTAAGAAATCCCTTCTACCACTGCCTTCGGTGGCTTCTATGACTGCAAAATATAATGACTATGAAAATGTTACTCCTAGTATTAATTTTTAAGCCTTTTTGTTTGTCCTATGCCTGTGTGAGTGAAGAGTGCAAACAGGACAACATTTTTTGCACAGCTAGTATTCATGCAACTTCCAGCTAATCATACTACTTTTCCCTCAGCCACTCTGCCTTATAAGTTCAAAGGAATTAATTTAGCCAGGATGGAAAGGAGCAATCTGTAAAGGCTCCATTTCATTCTCAGTATAGATATAGAGCTGGGAAAAAAACTAATCCCAGTAGAAAACCTTGACAACAATTACTCCAAGGAGGCAGAAATTTATGGCTGATAAAACTGATTTGGGCAAAGGATGTTCTAACAGTTGATAATAAATTTACCTCAAATACAATGTACCATTAACATCATAGGCTAGGAAAGAGAGAAAGTGTGCAACACATGACTGCCAAAAAGAGCCTGGTCAGTCAGTTCCTTAAAATACTAAAGGCTCAAATGATTTAATATCCCAACCAGAAAGCCATTGTAAAAACTGCTTGGAAGCTTCAGTTAAGTTTCTTATTAATCTTTAAACATCACTCATTCTGAAACAGTAAAAATAATGAAAAAAAAACCTGGGGCCAAAATCTTCCAATGTCATAAATAGATAACAAGCTGAATCCTATCAAGAGCTTTCCTTTATCCACAGAGAAATCCCACAAACAGAATACTAGTAGTAAAGCCATCACAGATTAAAAACAAGTTATCAGAAATAGAGCAGGGAAGGCTACAACATACTTGATCAGTGTATTGTGGAGCCTCTCTAATTCGTCAGTCCATTTGCCAAGTCCCCAGATAGACTCTTGTAATCAGAACAGAAAAGAAAATTGGGTTCAGTTCTGCAAGTCACAAAGGTCTCCTTCTGTGAGCAGCAGGGTACTGTCTTGCTGCAACCAAGAAACAATTCTCTCTCTCAGACACATGCTAGTATTAAACAAGAAGGATGAAAGAAATCCCATGAATGTTTACACATTAAAAGAGTGACAATCGATTTAAAGATTTTTCTAAAAGATTGCTGTTGAGTCAACATAGTGTGGTCCTGAAGGAAAAAGAGATTTTTGTGCAGCCCTCTAGTCAAATAAGGCAACTTTTAATGCATCTCTTTATGAGAATGTCACAAGTCTCAGGTCAGTAAAAATACTAGAAAACTGTGACAATTTTACTTCTCAAACAGTATACAGCCATCAGAAACTTGTAGTCAGTGAATCTACAGATGGTGCAGAGTCTTCCGTTCCAATCTGAGGATATATTGTGTGGGAATGTTACTGTGGTGTAGGCAGAAAATAAATCCATTCACCTTCCTCTAAGGGATACGCCCATGAGTCAATATTTCACAGTCTGATAGAGCTACCCCAGACTTCTGTTACTGAGAATAGCAGAGGCCATATTCAGACCCCAGCTTGCACCTCAGCTGCAGGCTAAGGTAACTTAACTTGATTTTAGGTATCTAAATCCTAAAGAACACTCACACCAGCTGTTATCCACAGTTGATTAATTCCATAGCTACCAAAATTCAGTCTGCAAGACCCGATTGTTCAAAAAAGTCTCCTGTTGAATTGTTTTAGCCAGATAAGTTGGTCATTTTGCTTATCCTGCCTAAACTTAATAATTTACAGCAAACATAGAGATGCCTAGACTCTATCTAATTCTTTTTTTTTTTTTTTTTTTTTTTTGGTGCATCATCTGTTAAGAGTGTTAATAACTGCTCCTTTTGTCTAGATTTAATTACTCAAGAGGGGGACAGTATATTTGGTACTTGCATTAAAAAAGTGTTTTGGCATCTGGGTGAATACAGAGTGATCACTGGAGCAATGAAGCATGAGCCAGCAAGAAAATGAAAGCATGAACTAGAATTTTGTGGCAGTTAGCCTAGGAAATAGGAATAAGAAAGAAATAAGCTAGCTCTTCAGTGCAAGCAGGAGCAAAAAATCATGGATAGAGATAGTTTAGCTATGCAAACAGGCAAACCACAGGCAGAGAGGAATGTGAGAGTCCTGGGGCTGGAAAGAAGTCTCTGTCGTACGTAACATGCTAAGTAAATGCATGCTATTTTATTTCTGCGTAGATCAACATTTACTCTTCAGGAAATCTTGACATATACTTTAGTGTCTTTAGGTTCCTTTTCTGGAGAAATGGTCTTACATACAAGGTACTGCAGTGCCTAACTTGGGAGATGAATTCTGGGACTGGAGTACCACACTTCCCTTTTAACATAAATCTTAGCAATTGTAGTCGAGATCAGTGTAAATAATAACCCTGCCCAGCAATGTTCAGGCAATTTTGCAACACTTTAAACTCTCTCTCAGCTTCTCAGTGCTGGCCTGTTCTCCTTATTCTGCATCTGTTGTACTTCATTGCACAGGAACACTTGATAATTGCTGGCTTGGGCAAATAGATAAGAATTATTTGGAAAAGTCTGTATAGAAAGTATCTTTGTACCCCTTCTTTAGTTATTAAACAGGGCTCTGATTGTGGCTTTCACAATTTTTTTCACCCACAGACCTTGCTATTTTATCTTCTCTTATGCCTTGAACGTGCAGAGCTGTAATTTGTGCTTTGAAACCTATTTTAATAGGAAACATAGAGCACAAACTGGCAACTGTGATTTATCAGGTCAAGGAAAATGCTGGCAATCTGCATATCTTCAAGCTACTCAGGTGCTTCCCACCATACCACAGAGAACCCTTATCTAGAGAACCTGTATATTCTTATTTAATATTCAATGCTGATATGAAATCATAGCACAACTTGAATTTGGACAGGGGAAGGGAACTGTACCCAGTCACCATCAAGATGAGTTGTTGATTTTCTGAGTATCTTTCATTAACAGGTGAAGTTGCCTTGTAGCAATGCATAGCCATAATTTTCAAGTCAAAGATGCCAGCTACTGAGGATGGATTCTGGTTTGCTGTGTGGTTCCAGTCTGCAAAGGGAAATGTGTGTCTGAAGCACACATTTGACCAGATTAGGAACTAGGGAAATAAAGCAGAACCATAAACTTTCTGCTATATGGATTCTGACTGGAAGACATGATAGATATCAGTTTGCATGATGTGATAGATGATGGCTTTGTTTCCCCAAGGCCCAAAAGGGAGATGAAAAAGTAACTATGCAGTAAGTTAATAGCTGTTGCTCATCAGTACGCGAGAGTTGGCGTTTCCACAGCAGAGATAATACAATCACTCACTGAAATTTGGCCACAAAATTTTGCAACATTTTCTTCAATGCTCTATAAACACTTTCTAAACCTGTCTGTTGAAGGTGAATAATTGAACATACTGGTGTATGTTCAACAGTGAATACATCTCCTGAATTAACTAGGACATAACTGCTGACGGGCAGTACTACTGCACAGTATCTCGACCAGTTAGTACCACTTTAGGAATAGTAAAATCACCATGAACAATGCAATTCATGCAATTACTTGTATGACTTTTCAGGACTGAGGAGGCTGACAATTCAGCCTCTACTGGTGTGTCCTGGAAACTTCTTTAGCTACAGTTTGAATGTTGAACAGTTACAGAACACATTTATTGATGAAGGCAGCGTGCTTAACACCACTCTCTCTGAGTCAAACTGGATTCCTTTCATATTTCCTTCTCTGTCATGACAAACCTTTTTTCATGCTTCTGTGCAATTTAAGCAAGCACAGAATATGGCATACTTCATTTCTGTTTCCTCAGGCACATGCTCCCCCGATTTCCACCCACTGGTGGTTCTCAGTCTCTTGCCTGCAGAAGTTCATGAGAACAACCAACCTGCACACCAGATACCCTTTTTAATTCCAAGCCCTTTTATTCTCTGCAGAAAACTTTGAGGAACCACCTTCATTAACACTGCATAACTGTGTGTATATTTTAAAGTACTTGCACACATATGGTTTCCTGATAGCTTAGGAGTTTCTTAATCCTTTCTTCTACTCTGGTGGTGGCTAGTTTGCCACATTGCACTTGGCTATAAGTTTAAGCCACCTTGTCCAACTGCACAAATAATGAAATTCAAGCAGCATTCATTTCAAAACCAGCCGACAACATAATTTTTTTTCTTGTGAGTGTCAAATACAGCCCAAACATAACAGAGCAGCAGTAAAAATAGACAAAGTCTCTCCCTCTGTACTCTGACCCTCTGTCAGAGTTTCTCTCTGAAATTCACCTCTCCTCACCACCATCCACATCATTACTTTCAGTGGGGTCACTAACAGGAGAAATGATTTGAGCATATAAGAGAAATTAAACACAGAGGTAGCAGAAACTATGACCTTTTTATAATGATGAACTGTGATACTTGGGAAGATTTTAGATCTTTCCCTTTGATTGTTGAATTAGGTTCTTCAAAAATGAGGAGCAAATTTCATCTATTCATGTCTAAACTCTAATCTGTGTGGTTTGCTTTGATCGTAATCTAGACCAAAAAAACATTTTTTTGCACAAGTTCATAGGAAAGGTGTTTTTTTTTAAACCAGCTTATCTGATATTCAAGGATAACTGATGGAACAAGCATATCTTTTCAGATTTCCCTCTCTTTTCTTTTCTCTTACTGATTTGCTAATCATGTAGGGTTAGAGTCATTAAAAGTGTTGGACATTTCAGTATATAAGAATACAAAATAAAATAATCTCACATTGACATTTGTAATTATATGTTTCCTATTTCAGACATGCAATATGCAATGCTTTTTATTTATTGAAGGAGGCTTGTGTGAATTATTTATGGAATTGTTTGGAGGTATGTATGAATTTTTGGAATATACAATATGGAATTATACATTATCAGGATATAAGTTAAAGAACATATACATTTTATATATACTATATGTATATGCATACTTTAGATATGTTAGAGTACATAATTAAAGGAAAATAACATAATTTTATTTCATTTGTAAGAAAGATGCAAAAATAGAGTATTAGATATTACTGCAGTAGAATGTGCTTGAAAGCACATTGGCAAATGCTTCAACACCAGACCTGAAGCTGCTGTTATTGTGAAGAGTTATGTAGGGGGAATATTCTGTGTGGGCTGCTTGTAAAAGTGGTCTTAAAAAGTTGACTGAAATTCTGTTTTGCAGAAAAAGCTGAATGTCAGAGTTTAGCACATCCAACACAAGGAAGCAAACTGCAAGTATCCAGAACTCTCTGAGAAATGATATATCAGATAGTCACAGCTAAGGGGAAGCACATGAAAGTGAGAGAAAAATGATAAGAAAGAATCTGTAATTTACAATTTTTTCAAATAATCTTTTTTTCTTTCTATAGCTGTTAGTCTTTCTGAAAGTACCAGCTTTTTCAGAGACAAATGTTGGCAGCTCTGGGCTTTAGTTTACAGCTACTGAGGTCATATTTTCTTTCTTTTTGACTTATTTATCAAGCTATTAAAGGTACTGAATGTGAGTGACAGGGCCAAAATTGAATTATATCTCAGTCTATCTCATCAAAATGTAGATTCCCTCATGAAGAAGTGTATACTCTTTGCAATAAATTAAGAGCAAATTGATTATCTTTCCAATGTACAAAGATTTATAAGGTAAAGGTAAAAGAAGCCTTATTTATAAGTATTTTTCTGTCTTGAAATAGATATTATTACACTACACATTAATGGATCTTGGGGTTTTTTTGGTTTTTGTTCTTATCTTGATCTTCTGACACTCTTATCGAACCTTGTAGTTCAAGAGAGCTCAGCTCCATGATAACTCCCTCACATGTCTCACAGTCTTGCTGTATGTCATCCATACTTGGTGTCCCAAGTGCTGCAACATGAGCAAAAAGGATTAAAATAAGAACTGTTCCTATAAGAATGTCCGTAACAATCGAATGGCTTACAACAGTAATGGTATCGAGTCAGTCTGCAGAAAATTAAGAAATCAGGCTTTCCAAGATTTTATAGAAATAATAAAATAATAAGACATGTATCTTTTTTCCATTTTTATATCCTTGCTACCATCACAACTTTTCTTCTTTTTCTCCTTATTTTTGTAAGCTTTCAAAGATAACTGTTGAGACTGACTACATTTTCTCCCTGTTTTCAAAATCATGTTGAATATTCATATCAGTAGAAAATGAGGCTTTAACAGAAAGACTATCGAGTGTGCATTTCTTCCAAACAGCAGGATTCTTCCTGTTGCTACATACTCTATACTTCAAAATGAATGATCTAACTTTAGAAAAATCTATAGATTAATTTTTAAAGTAATATAAATGATAGCTGAGACTTGGCTAGCATATTGTGTTTTGCCTACAGTGTTTTTCTTTTGCAACCAAAGATTAAACTTGTTTCAGTGTCTGTTGTGGCTTGGTCTCAGGGCCTACTTGTCATGTAAATACATGACCAGTCTGAACTGATGCTTTTTATGTGAAATAACTTTTTGATTCCAAAAAAGGAAAAAGGAAAACACTAAGCTACAACTCTCTACATTGTTATTGTATATATGATACGTTGTTGCCCAAAAATGAAAAGTGGGAGTTCTGACCTGAAGATCAGACACTCCCACCTGGAATCTGTTAATCCTACCGTCTGTGTTGTTAAAGTTCTAACACCTCCACCTGAAGCACTGGTCTGGTTCACTTTTTTGTGCAATGGCCTTT
The DNA here is from genome assembly GCF_036370855.1 of Dromaius novaehollandiae. Lineage (NCBI taxonomy): Eukaryota > Metazoa > Chordata > Aves > Casuariiformes > Dromaiidae > Dromaius > Dromaius novaehollandiae. The sequence goes on from NC_088098.1 coordinate 42,865,843, forward strand.
CTGACTACTGTGTTCATGTATATACACCAGGTACATGTATACAATAAACCAGCTCCCAAGACTTCTCTGATATCTCCAAGTGTCTTTGCATCTTTGAGTCACAGAGATAAGGAAAAGTTAGTTGTCTAGGTTATATTTTGGTCCTGTTCCCCCAAATGCAAAGATCTGGGGTGTGCTGAAGCATGCCATGCCTTCTGGGAAAGCTGTGCACCTGTGTTGCCTTTGCTTCAAAAGAATGGTATGGGATGGGGTGGTACCTCTTCATCCTGCGCTGTCTGGGCCGTAGCAGGGACAGGAGCACACCTCTGCTTGTGGGCTAGGAAGTACTCACCAATTCACAACAAAAGTGTAGCACTGCTTGCCAGCAAAGGGCAATTGAAACTTTCTTTAGCATTAGTTGTGTTCTAGGAAAATACTATAATATTCTTTCTTGATAAAATTATGGTACCTTGATTTGCTACCTTCCTTGATATTTGCATTTCACAGTCGCTGAAGTCTGTATACGTGAGATAGACTCAGGTTTTTTTATGGCCAGAGCAGAAACTGGCAATTCCATACAAGATTTCCACAGCTCTGAGTCATTTTCAGACTTTTCAGGTACTTTCAGTGTGGAAGATTTTCTATCTGAATCTCGATCACAATCAGATTGCAAAGCCACTGGGGTACTCAGGATGTGTTTGCCAGATCAAAAGCAATTGAAGAGGAACATTTCTAATAAAAATACCAGAAGCTAAAGAAGTCCATGAGAAGCTGCATCTTAGAAACTGAATAGAACAGAGTTTTGGAGAGAGCATAATATATGCTTGGTATTCTGAACCAGCATATATTTTCATTCACAACCACAGCAAATCCAAATGTGCCACTGCTTTCTTGTGAAAAAGAATTAGGAGAGAGGGGAAATGGAAAAGAAAGAGCTTCAAGGCCTTTCAACAGAAAGAAATGATATAACTTCCTCCTCCTGTATTTACTGTGCTTGGGTATACAAGCCTTTCTTATGTTTGATCAGTGAAAAGTGAAAATGCCATTGACTTTCATCACATGGAATTGATTTTTACAATATTTGCACAACTTCAGTTTTTGTAAAGCAGCCTTTTTCTGACCAAAAGTTCTTAAAAAACACTATTTCTTCCATGAAATTATCTGGCCCAATGGTAATTTTATGACTAGCATTCATACTGATAAAAGATATAAAAGAATGAATTTCCAATTAATATTAATATGATTTACAGGTCATAAATGGAACATAATATTCTAAATTGATACTTGACAACCTTATAAAATGGGACAAGAAAAGAGAATAAAAGATTTGCAAGGTATTCTCACTTTAACAATGGTTCAGCTGGCAATCTCAGCAGATTGCTGCAGAACATGCCAAAACTATAAGGAAAGCCTTGTCCAGTTGCATTAATTCATATAATTCTTCCCTGCTCTTGAAACAAAAAAAATATATTTTTTAAAATATTTGGAACTAGTCGTTAAAGTTTTGGCATTTCTTATGTGCCAGAAGTCAGGGGATGTGCAAGTGTACATCACAGTTAGAACACACAATATGCAAGCACTCTATTGTTTTTCCTCCTTTTTCTCGGGAACTGTGATGGAATTTTTAGGCTCCACCTCTTTTCAGTCTTTCTTCAGTTCACCTCTTTCCCTATTGTCACTTCACATTCACAGCTTCTGCTCAGAGAGGAGAAATATGTCCTACTTTATATGAGATGTCTCCAATAAACATTAGTAAATTTCCTTCTTTCCTTTAAATGTTTTATCTTGAATACTTAGATCATTACCCTTCCGGTGCAGTAAAAATTTAATAGGTCTCTTTAGGGTTCATCAGTGCTAAGGGATAAAATTTAATCCAGCTTTGGGGAGACTCAAAATGGAACCTGAGGTCTTCACGGTGTCCCCAATTTTTGCTGTGCCCTCCTTGGGAAGAGGTCCTTAGTTCAAAAGCTTTACAGTAACAATCATGCTATAAAACAATGTAAGGATGGCTCTTGTCCATGACTATGATTTACTGTATGTGGCATAGAAATCTTCAGAATTTACTGGGTATAACTTGATGGAAAACAAATCAGTAGTATTCTGATAGGTATATTGAACACGTGTGTAAGGTGTACCAATAAATATTCTTAAAGAATATTTTTTCAATAGTTGTAGGTGTTCTGTGAGGATTTATACAGATTTCTATGCAATCCATTTAAATGAACTGATGAAAAAGGACTCTCTCTGACTGATTTTGATCTTATATAATGTTCTGCCCCAGCAGAACTGAATGTCTTTAGCTGTTTTGTGCGTTATGAGAATGCAGCAGCAATCAAATGGACTAATGCTTAAGACAATTCCTCTTTTGTTTCACCTTGGTCAGCAGTTGGACAGTTCTCACCCCTTGAAATTCTGTAGTTATATGCAAGGCAGAAGTTATCTTTCAGCATGGGAAGAAGTTTACTAGTTTAAAAATTATTTGTACACTGCAGAGTTTCCCTTCAGGATATGCATTTATATATCTCTATCTGTTGCTAAAACATTACCAACTAGCAGCTTGATACTATTCCTTTTTTCCTTCAAATGTTATTGCAGTATATACAGATGCTGTAAATTTGTCTCTCCTTCCATAAGAAAACTATCATTCTATGATTCATTGCAGACTCAGAAGCAAAGTACAAACATGTGAGACTACAGGAAGGGTGAACCTCCCAGCCTCTCCAGATGACATCATGAAATTCACTTCTGAAGGATATCACACATCAGAAAGTAATAAGAAAAAAAATTAGTGTGGCACTCTAAAGTAGAAACTAGTTGTTAAACCATAAAATAGTTCCAAAAATGCTTTTGCCTATCTATAATCATCTTACGGAGGAAAGGAATATGCAGAGACCTTTGCCATTCCTCCTTTGCCATTCCAGTCATTCCTCAGCATCATTTTCTTACAAAAGCCAATGAGTTGCATTCAACTTTCTCATTTTAGACATCTAGAAGGGGTACAGCTGAGGTGAATATCTCTTTTATGGTTCAGTGGAGAGAGAGACATTTAGGATTACATGTCTCCCTTTCTTTAAGGGCCTATGTCTCTTACTGACTATAGGAGGAATCACAAAAGGAATTGATTTAGATTTATGCTTTCAGACCATGAAGTTGCTGCCAATGCGTCCCACCAAGCAACAACTTGGTGCTCTGCTTTGCCAAGCTGCCAATCACCTGGTGAGTGACACTTATCATGATTAGGCTTAAAATTTTTCCTTCTTAACTACTAATCTTACTAACTAGCAAAGGAAGAGATAAAACTTTTGTTCCCATCTCAAATATCCATAACTGAATAGCATTGCCCTAAATGGAATATAAACCTCAAAAGAGATGTTACTATTGCAAAATCTTAAATCCAGAAAATGTAGCTGGATTTTAAAATGTACAGCAAGCCATGTGTGATTCCTAATCCTGAAGATTTCATTGACAAGACTAGCAATAGAATAAAGTAATACAAACAAACACACTGAATAAAAAGCACAGAACTGGAAACAAAGAATTTGAAATAAATTCACAGCAAATCAAATAAATACAAATCAGTCATATAAACAAAAATGAAGTGGTGATGCTACTTCTGTTCAAAACATCAGAATAATAGTGATGAATGCTGGAACACAGTTCAGCTTCTCATAGTTGAAATCAAAGGCAGTTTGCCTTTAGGTTCGATGAAAGTACACTCAAAGTCGCACATGATATTTTCTGCACTGATAAAATATTTTATGTTTGCATACTGCTCTTTTCAGTAAATCTTGCAAGATTTGCTTTTCAATAAATTTTAAAAATGGCATAATAAAACTTGCCATTAAATATCCCAGTTTATTTATTTGTTTATGTTTGCCATGGGGGCCCTTGTTTAATAATTTTATAGAATATGCCAAATGAATGTGAAAAATCTGTTTATGTTCTTTCAGCTTTAGAAGACAAAACAATTTCAATCACACAGTGCTCTCTAAAATTTTGTCTTTAATTTTCTTTCGCTAACCTCATTCAAAAACTTATTGGAGGAATAAATAAATAAATGATCTCTCTGGGGCCATTTTAAACAGTTGTTCAAACTGTTTTAGATCTTTCTTCATATCAATTAATTCTGATTTTTAATGCAAAGATTTCTCATTAAAAACTGTTGTTATGTTTGGGCATAATCTTTTCAAAATTGATTTCTCTTACTGATTTTAAAAAAATCTTTGTTCCTCTGTTGATTCTTTCATTTATGGCAGGCTGAGTCTTTCATTATTCTTTTGCGTATTAATGATTCCTTCTCCACATCACTTTGAAAGTCACCTTTATATGTGGATAAAGTATATGAATTAAAGTTTGAATTAGGAAAAAAAATAAATACTCATTAAAATGTGTTTTTCAACTTAAATTATAGTTATGTTTTAGTCCAGTATGTAGAAAATAGGAATATATTTTGTCACTTTCATATATATGTGCATACGTATATACATGCATATATGTACTTATGCATACATGCACGCAAAAACTCACTACATTCTTCTGTTAGGAATCCTTTTGCCATATGGGAATGTCTTGAAACACCTTTTTAAGAAAGACTTTGTTTGTCTAATCTATCATGTAGGCAAAACCCTTCAGCTGAAAATACTCGCTGGATCCTTGCTTTCTACATTCTCATGTTCATGAGCTGATACTACCCACAGGAAAGCTATTGACTGGTGGAAACATGCGTGATGAGGAAGTCACTGAAGCAACTGTGAGATTCTCGCTTGATCATCTACCAGAGCTTGATACTGGTAACAAAAACCAACTGGAAAATGGGAAAACCATTGGTCAGGAATGAGAGCCTCATGGCAGATTGCCTCCATAAAGGGAGATGCTGAGAGGAGCCATTCTGCATAAGTTGGAACTTCTTTATATCTACTTTTACCCTAACGTGTAACAATCTTTTACAAAAATTGAAGGTTCTGTGTTCCTTCGATGGCATAGATATCCTATTAGCAGAGAAATTTCATCTTACCTTGTTATGTATAACAATTCAAGAATATGGTTAGGATCAGTTTCAATAGGACTCTGTAAATAAGGACTTTTGGGAATATTGAACAGATCCTACTGCTTAAAAGTTCACAGTTTCATTTGCCTTAATAATATCTTCCAAGAGCAGTTGAAAATCATGGCCATAGTATGCTATTGCACAAAGCTGTTTCTTGTTAAATAAAGGTTAAACATAGATTTCCTGTGCAGTTTTAGCTGGTATGATTGTTGGCATGGTCGGAGCAACTATTACAAAAATTCCTAAAATGGTTTATTATTCAAAAAAAGAGGATTTATGAATATGTATTCACTACAGCTGATCCTTGGCATTGTTTTTTAAGCAACCTTTTTGTGCCAATACTGAAAAAAAGAACCACTTCACGCTCATTAGTAACATGAAAAACTCCAGATTAAAGGAGGCAATTCATTCTTCTCCTGGATTATATCCCACAGTAGACTCTTTGAAATCATAATTGTTTTGTATTGTAAAGATAAGTTGGAATTTCTAATTAATTAAATTGTCTGAATGAAACTTTAGCATAGTCAACTGGACGAAGCACAAATAAACCTGAATGATTTATGAGAATGCCATGGCCTATGATATTCTGAGGCATTGCAGTTACCAAGTGAGCCCAACTATATCACAGAAATATCCCCTTCCCAGGGCTGTGAAACTTCAGTTTGTTCTATGACCCCGTTGTTTCTTAAGTTTGCTTAATACATTTGCATGACCAGTTTCCCTCCACCTTTTCCTGACTCTCCAGTGGTCAGATCATTTTCATTTGATGTCTCAACAGCTACTTACTACATAGACTAATTAAAAATATTATTATTAATAATAAAACCATTACTTTTGAAAAGTCACATTATGTCCTGGTTAAGATGGAAATTAAAGATTGCAATGACTTGAGAAGTCAGTTTTCATGTTTTTCTAGTGCAGATTGAGTCAGCAATTCCTGAGATTGCAGAAGACACTGATTTTGTAACACTTACAACCCAAAGACATTTTGATAAACCTCAGTGTTTCTAGAGATGATATTTTAGCTCCTTCAAGTTTAATAATACTGACATTAGTGGGAATGACATCATATAATTTGTAGTTTGTGCAAAGTTTTGAGATCCTGCTTGCAAAATATAGGAAATATTTTCCAATGGTGTGCATGCCTAGCTTTTTTTTGAACATAGTAGTTCACAATAACTGATCATCTTCTAAGAAAACTGATTGCCATCCTAGTCCTGCAAATAGTAATGTTAGAGTTTTTTTTTTCTAAACTCCTAAGAGGCACAAATGTGGATTTATGTTTTATTTTTCCCATGATTATGTGAGAGTGTGGTGTTATTCTCCTTCTACATGCATCAGAATTTTGAAAGTCACTCATTTCCCTCAAAAATGTTCTTTATTATATTAGTTTGAAGATATGCATAAGGAGGTATATTCTTGATTATATAGGCCAATGCATATGTCCAGTTTTACAACAACGTAAGATGCAAAATCTTGTGTCACAGTGTTTAGCCCTTTTCTGTGTCTTAACTACTTTGACTCTATTTCCTGATACCAGACATTTGTAGCTAAAATCCCTTGTCTGTATTTGGTAAGAGCCATATGTTATTTCTCACACTACCCAGCTTTCTTGTATGCATCTGAGAATACAGCTGAATAAAGATTCAGTAAAATATTTGATTTATTGAAGACCATACAAAAACCTTCCCTCAAGAATTTTCTATGCAGTTGTCAGTAATCTTGGTTGATATTACAAAATAGTTGTTTTCTTAATACTGTAAAAGAGCGCTGATGTGAGCATTTGCATTTTTTGTATGTAGTCTTTTGATTCTTATTTGGATATCAAAATTATCCTTTGTTCTTTTATTCATTTGTTTATCATAGTATTAAGTCTGCTTTAAACAAAGAATCAGAAAGCCTTACTGTACAGAAAGTTCATAGTAGTATTTAAGTTATTTTGTCAGTAGCATCCTAAATATTCACAATAGTATCTTTGTTATGCATCTTTGTTATGCATAAGATAAAATCTGTGTTTTATAAGATGAAAACAATTATCAGTCAGTCTGGCTTTGCTTATCTTTTTTCATTTTCATGGAAAATATTAATAATTAATATTGCCCTTTTCAGAATTGAAACTGGTCATGTTCACTCTTGGATACATTATGCAAACATATCTCTTTCTGTGAGATTGTTGTGTTTTATGTCATTTATTTCCCTCAAGACTACTCTGAAACATAAGTTCCATTTCGAGAGATTCTTTTCAAAATACTGGCCCATCCATCTCATTCATAACCATAACCACTAGCAAACCCTGTAGGACCTTTCACAGTAACTGAGTAATTCTGCAATGGCTTATGATTTCCCCAACTGAAATGCTAACACATAACAGTCTTTAAGTTTCTGTTAAAATATTGAAAAGAAGTAAATATAGGAATAAAATAACAACTACTTTCAATTCACCCATGCATTAGAAGTATGTTTGCCTGTAGGCTTTTCAGTATATTTTTACTATGCTTATTCCACCAGTTATTTTTCCTCTTTCCCTAGGTTTATTCTATTGTTCCTTTATTACTTTTTTGTAGAAAAAAACCTTATAATCTTTGTTATTCAGACAGTATCGGTAGCTATGGCATGCTTGATATTCTAATGTCAACTTTACAAGTGCATTTAGTTCTCATAAAACTTCATAATAAAGAATTGTGATATTTTTGTGAACTCCCTTTTTCTTCATGTTATGTTTTTTTTATGATAGGTTTCCTGCAATACACCTGTGATAATTTACACCAGCTGTTGTCCTATTCTACATTTTTAAACTGAAGCCTTCCAGTGAGTTTAAGGCTTAAAGATTCAGTCATGTTAGACACAGAGCAGACTGCAATGCTGATTTGTTCTGAGGTGGGTTCATACACTTAAAATTCAGTTTATAACATGGACAGATAGATCCCCTATCCCTATTTAACTCATAAAAGCTGTGATGATGAAAGTATCCTATACAAGAATTAACCTTTTCGTGACTAATGATGAAAACATTAAAACATGTGTATGTGCCATATACCTGGAGGAACACATACCTGAGTGAGTTTTAGAAACTTTAGCTTAATCACCTCTACATTTCACTACAATTTGCAGCTGAAGCAGAGTAGAAGTGTATCTCAAACATGAGCTTTGGCAAGTTGATTCTAGAAATAGCTTAGATATTCAGAGAGTGTAACTCTAATAATGCAGGAGGAAAAAAATAATTAATAGCAATAATGATAGCAACAATAACAACAACACTGATTATATTACAAGGGAAATGAAAGCAAGAATCCTCCTTAATGTGATAGGGTGTATACAAGGCATTCATCTACTTTTTATAGATATTGATAATGTGGAATTTATCATTCTTCCAGTATACTTTTAGGAAGATGAGCTAAATAACTACCAAAAAATGCATTTAATACTCTGAAGAGGGCAAGCAATCCTCTTGACTTAAACAAGCTCTGAAAATTGCTGACTATATTAAGTTCACAAAGGGAAAGCTTAGAGTTTCTTAAGAAAACTTTGGCCAATTGATTTTTCTTAATCACACCTGACACCCTCCCCTCAAGTTGTATTTTTCTATGATAATGCAAATATCTTGTCCAACAGAGATCTTTTTTGTGCCAAGTTGTTATTTGTATGGCTAGAATAGCACAAACATGCAACATCTTTTCATTAATCAGCCAGGCATATACAAGAAGAATTTAATTCTTTTTTTTCATGTAGGCTTTGGCTGACTTGGATAATTTTTCCCAAACTTTACGTCATCCATCAAATTGTTTTCCAAATATGGGCTGTTTTTCTGTTTTGTTAATTTAATATATTTAATTGTAAGTAGTTTGCTTGTGGTGAACTAAAATTTTATTGCTTAAGCTTTAAATATTGCTTTGAGGTTCTTTTGAGTGGGTGACTTGGATGCAAATTAGAATGCTGCCTTTGCTAAAACATACCACAGCTCCATGGGTCAGAATGAATCACTGCAACATTACATTTTATTTTGCGCAAAATGATGGAAGCACCAACCATTTATATCCACAAGATTTTTTTTTTTTTTACTGAAAGTGTTTCATATGAAATAAAAACTATGAATTCTTTTAGCTATCTTAATTTTCATAATTGAAATATTTCCGTTAAGTCATACTTATCAGCTCTAGAGACAAACATTTTTAGAATGAGCATGATGAGTAGAATTATGAAGAGAGCAGCATTACAACTACTTTGGCTTTTAAGAAACCGACTGATCCTCACTATGTACATTTTCCGTAGGATTAATGAGATATATATTAAATTTTTGTGAGCCAGGTTCTCTATTGATAAATGAGCAGGAAGAACTTAGATATCAAATTTCTCGTAACTAGTTCCTTTTTCATATGAATGTGCCTAAGAAAGAAACATTCATTTTGTCTCATTCACAGATTTCCAAAACACCAGTGACTTCAGAAGCAGACTCAGATGCAGAACACACCCTGAGAAAAGAGTCTTAACATCTTAAGACCTCCTCTCACGCAAAGATCTTGCATGCAAGATTAAATTTCTTGCTGCAGCTCTGGGATATCATTCTTTGCATTTGTTCAAGATGGAAACTTTCAGAACTGGGATTACTATATGAGGTTGGGATTTTTTCTCCAAGTTCTGACCAGACATTGAGTTTCTGATCTTCTGGAACATCAAGTGACTGTACCATGGGGCTAACCCAAGTTCTAGAGAGTGTTTTAAGGCCAATCCCATTTGTTGCGAACTACAAGTGATGGTCAGTCTCCATAAGTAGCTTTGAGCACATTTGTGTACTCTGCAGCCAGCCAGTCATTTGTAGTTCTAAAATGCTGCCTGACTGACCTATTTTTCTCACCGCCTTCAGTGAGAACAGTAAATACAGAGAATCTTCCACAAATTTACTAAAAGTCTTAAAGGAATTCTGTTCTCTTCATTGGGAATATACAACACCCTGCCACAGGTTCCTAGAAATTTAAAGTATATTCTTTTCCTTAATCTGTACACTCTAGCCAAGCTACATGACTTTCATGCTGTTCACCACATTTTTAAAACTGCTACAGTATTTTATAAATTTTATATCCTAAGACATAGTCATTGTAAATAAATTGTAAACCTGACATGCTTGGTTTGATTTTAGTTCTTCTTAAAGACCGGGCATAACTCATGAATATGAGAGACGACACGTTTGGAAACAAATCACTCTATTTGTTCTAGTTGCCTTATACCAGTCTGATCTTATGGACATGCTCTAGTTATCTTCTGGCATTCCCATTTTCACATTTAACTCCTGAAATGTAGTTCTTCAATATACTTGGTCTTGAATGCTTGAAGTAATGAACACAGTCCTAGTTTCCTAATTAATTCAAAGATGATACTTTCAGATATTATATATTTAACGTGCTTAGTTGAAATGAGTCAGGTTAACAAACTAGTGGCTCAATCAGATTTTAAAAACTGAGCTGAATATTACAGCAATGTCCATCCAGGTCTTCACATGACATTCAGACTCATTATGTAGACAGTCAAAAAAAAAGAAAAAAGGTAATTCTTGAAAAGATGGAAAGTAAAACTCTTTCCCAGCTACAATAAGTTTTTACTAAAGAGAAAGCACAGAATGACCATTTTCTTCCTGTAAGAAACCCAGCAGTAGATTCTATTTCTGCACCAGTCCTCTCAGCATTTCACAAAAGCAATTTTGTGCTTTGGAGTTCATAAGTAGGACTCAAAGCTGCTGGAATTTTTCACATACACACACAAAAAGAGCTTTTACACTGATAAATATAATGGGCAATCTCTTTGCTCAGTGATGTGCTCCTATCTAGTAGAATTACTGAGACATGTAGTACTTATGAATATATATTTGAAGAGAAGCTGGCAGTAAGCAGACTTCATTATACCAGTTTAACCTTTTAATCCTTGAAGTGGAATTTTCTTCTGGCTTCTGAGCAAACGTTTAGCATGGCAGGGCACAAAATAGTTCCAAAGAAACAGAATATGTCATTTTTAAAAGTTAATCTATCTAGATTTACTTACAGAAGTGAATCTACCGTAGGGCTGCAAATTAAGATAATACTTCTAATAAATCAGGAATTGACTAATCCTAAAACAGTTGGCTTCCTGAGTGCCTGAGCACACTAAGTATTAATTTATGAAAAAGCAGCTTACTCAAAGCAACTTCATATGGTAATGCAAAGGTAGCAATAACAGCTTTTTTTTCCTGAATTGACTCATCTTGACAGAAGAGATGACTTGACTTCTTATGTAACTTCTCTATTATTGCCAAACTTCTCAGGTATATCTGGCAGATATATGGAAATTTTATGCTGCTTAGATAGGTTATGGTATACACATTGTGATTCTTCTACTTATGCATGTGTAAATCAGCAGGAGCTCAAGCAGTACTGCATTACACTGGTGGAAAACAGTGAAAATAAGAGAATCAGGTAGGGTCTACTGAGGTCCAATAAGATGTCAGTTTAAAGCAACACAGTCTGCAATCTCCAGGGAAATAAATAAATAAATAAATAAACGTTGTTCAGGAAAAGAAAGGAGGCAGACTGGCTGGTAAGCTCTGTTATGATCACGCAGTGGGGAAATGGAAGACCTTTCATGTCTTCTAGCCAAGCACAGTAGAAATAATGAGGAAGGAGTGAGGAGAGGCAATGGGAGTAAGGTTTCTGTAACACTAGTCATCAATGACTTTCTGCAAGCTGAAGTTAAAAACACAAGAGAAGTCTGCAAAAATCTTCCCCAAAAGCTTTGGGTGTGTGTATGCATTTTGAAGCTGCCACACATGCCATTGTGTCCAGACACAGAGATGGAAAACATCCCAAAGGAATAATTATAAGAGGTTTCTTGAGAATCTCCTCCCAAGTATCAATCTTAAATAATGATGCCTTTTAAAATTACATTCTTCGCAGTTCTTCTACTCTAAACGCTAGACAACCAGAAGAGGGTCTCTAAATAGAACTGGAAAGAGAAAGAAAATCTTGAAATTCTTCTTGTCTCTTCTCACAGAGCTTGTTGCCTGGGAACTTTCCTGAGCCTTTTTCTGCCTCCTTTGAGCAATTTTGCCTCTCAGGCTCTGTGGAGAAGTAACAATTCTGATGTGCAGGCATTTGATGTCAGTGATCATCATGGCAATCTCATCTCATTAGCGACTGGTTGGTGCTGAGTTACAGTGAGCCTGACTTTCAAGTCTTTAATACAATTAGAAGAAATTCAGAAGAAAGGACAAGGGAGAGGGCATAGACCTTCGCTGGAATGACAAAAGACTGCAGCTTTGTTCTGAAGTGGTTTAATGTAGCAATTAAAATTCTAGTAAGAAATCCATAGTTTTACTGTGTAGGTAGGAACGTTGGAAAATACTTTTAGAGACCACCAAAATTATATTCATAAAGAAAGTATATTTAAAATTATTTAATGTTCTGTTATATTTAGTTCTCAAATTCCTGAGTAATTGTCCTTTCTGGAATGCCTTCCATTTGGTGTGGGGTACTGCATGAGCTGTATTACCATTATCTTATAGACAGCAACATTTCTGTTATGTACGTGGAGATCTTCTAATAAACACCAAATATACTAGTGTATTGATTTGATTTAATAGAGCATTTTATTATTGTAGCATGAATATACAGGACATTGTCTTTGGCTTGCAAAACTATCAAGCATGAACACTTCTCTCTTTGTGACAGTGGTTAAGCATGCTACTGAATGCTGTCAGCCCTGCTCACTGAGTGGAGAAGCTACCAGGAACTTTGTTAGGGCCTAATGCAGAGTCTGAATATAAAATGTAACTGCATATGCATAAGTGCCTGGTGACATAAACAAACAGAATGGGATGGGAGTGAATGCTACAGGGTTTTTTTTTTTTTGTTTAAGTATATTAACTGTCGCCTTTAAATGCGACAATCTCCCGTCCGTCTGAGACGGCACGGAGGCTCCTCCTGCCTCCGGGCCAATGAGCACTGACACCAATATGAGGATGCTACAAATGGCGTTTATTGTACGTATGCATTCGCTTATATACCTACAGGCATACTGCTATCTCTGCGTCATATCCTTCCTCTTTCCGTGCCATCGCGAGATCTTCCGATCGCCGTTCCCTACATCTCCCCCTCCCCATGCTTTGGCTATGCTATTTGCTTTAAATTGCCGTGTCGCGGGTTAAGCGTTCATAATGTGGGTGTGGGCGGGACCACCCCTTTTCTAGCAGTTGTCTTACCAAGCATCTAAACACTATTTTACATGCTAATATGCCTAGCATGAGCATCAGCAGCAGGCGCAACCCTTCTATTAGTAACTGCCTGGCCCATGGTCCTAGCCCAAGCCAATTACCAGACCAACTATCTAGCGGGTTAGTCATTACGGTAATTTTTTGCATGTGCTCCTTTAGCCATTCTAACTCACTGTGTATTGACCAGCTGTGCTCCGTCAGATTAAAGCAGCACATGCCTTCCACATCTTTACACCCATGACCCTGGGCTAACAGCAGAAAGTCTATGGCTGCTCTACTCTGCAGGACAGCATGTCGTAAGCTATCCATATCTTGTGCCATTTCATACAGTACTTTGGTTGTTACGTTGCTCTGCTTCACCGCCCAACAAGCTAGCTTTCCCAAGGATGCCAAGGCGTGCGCTGTACCAATCTGTGGGATGATTGATGCTCCGATTCGAGATGCCCCTCCCCAGATCTCAACCTTATCATCACACTCGGGACCCAAGCTCGTCAGACTGCGGCGCCTTCGACTCGTTTGATTTGCCATGTTTATCACAGCCATTAGATTGGGCGCAAAGATAGTTAAGCTGCCTAAGTAACAAGGCCCCCCTACAGCACGTCTTGGGATCCCAGGCCACGCCCGGTCCCCACATATCAGGAACATTCCATCAGGGAGGGCCCTAGCCGTCTCATTTACCCAATGGGTCGGCCCTCTTCCTTTTGTTTCCGCCCCCAAAGAGCCGTTACAGTATGATTTTGCGGTATAATCAAACCCCGGTGTGCTTGAGGACACATTGGTCCACCCGGTCCAGTTAAGGTTTCTATAGACATTTATCCCTTGTTGATTATTCCCAAAGTGCACGCATGCCACACCGGTGTAGTTAATTGGTGCTACCGAACCCAGAAGGTCAAGCTCTTGCGGGTCCCAGGGCAATGATGCATTCAGCATGTTCAAGCAGTTACTAATATTGCTTGTGTTTGTGCAATGCTCTCTCAGCTTTGGTAGGTCTACGGTCAAATTCAATGGGACCCCTATTAAGCATGTCTTAAAAGGCTGCCCCGCACCCGCCAGCGTCAGGCAAAATTGCTTATTTCCTGTCCGGTTTGCCCAGGTGAGCCATAGATTGTTACTACCCCATTTCGCTAACGTTGGTTTGCCTTTCACCCCTTGGAGTCCCAGTCCCAGCATCACTACGAGGAGAGCTACTTGGGTTGCTCCCCCTGCCATCTTCTCGGGTTTTCTGGTTACGCGTTCTTCTTGTGGTTTCACGCGCCTTTTCTCATCTGTTCTTCTTCTCCTGTCTGCTGTCTTTGCTGCTAGGAGGGATCATCGGCCATTCAGGGTGGTCCTCCCCTGCAATAAGCTCAGACATTCATTAATTCATCTGACTCTCTGCTTCCTGTCTTGTCCTTGCCCTGAGGTCTGGGCGCACCCACTTTGCAGGGACCCATCTTACCACTTCTCCCTGCCTGACCGCTGCATACCCTCGTCCTTGGGTTACCAGCTGCCACCCCTCTTCCCATTCCCCTTTTTCCGGGATTCGGACCTTTACGTCTGGTCCCTCGTGCATCGCTCGGACCGCCCAATGCTTTTCCGCTGGCGTCTTGTTCTCCTCCCCCCTGGTGAACTGGTTCAGACCAAATAAGGCCCGCATAATTATTTCTGATTGTTTGTGCGCGGGGATCCTTTGTGTATATCCTTCCCCCTCCCCAAGAATCTCGATCCTTTGCTTTAAAGTGCGGTTTGCTCGCTCGACGATGGCCTGACCTGTGCTATTATAGGCAATACCGTGCACTAGCTTAATTCTCCACCGTACGGCCCATTCTTTCGTGCTTTGCGCTGTGAAACACGTGCCGTTGTCTGTTTTAATAGTTTCTGGGGCACCCAGCCAGGCCATTGCCGTGTGCCAATGCAACTGTGCCGCCCGCGCTGTGACTCGTTTATGTTGGGTCGCCACGATGATACCGCTGTGTGTGTCCACTGTGACAGCCAGCCAGGGCCGTGGTCGAAGTCGCTGGCACATTGTGAAGTCCGTTTGCCATATTTGGTTTCCTTTCAGCCCCCTGGGGTTGATGCCGGCGCCCCACAGGGGGGGTTTTTGGCAATACGGGCAAGCCGCAACCACTTCACGAGCCGTGGTGAGGGGGATGTTGCAGCTTTTTGCCAGTGCTTTTGCACCAACATGGAGAAGGTCGTGCACCTGCCTTGCTTCTGCGACTGTCCACACACCTTTGGCCGCTTGATCGGCTTTATTGTTGCCCTCTTGGTATACTCCTTGGATTGCCTCATGACTCCGAACATGAATAACGGAGGCAGTGGCCCGCCGCTGTTGTAGGGCTTCTTCTAGCATTAGCGCAATGGGCGACCCGGCCCATCCGGGATACGACATGTTGTGTAATGATTTAAAGACGAACATGGAGTCTGTCACTACATTCAAATGCTCTTCTGGCCACATTTGCAATGCCTGCACCACAGCTCGGGCCTCTAGATGCTGTACGCTACTGTCCGGCTCGCTGATCTTCACTTGGTGCCGTTGGGCCTTTTGATCTTGCCACACAACGACCGCTGCCCTGGTCACCGATGACGCGTCGGTGAACACTGTGCGCCCTGGTGCAGGTCGCTGTAGCACTCGGGCTTTCAGATGGGGCCGAAGGACGGAGAGGTGTGTATACATCTCCAGCACAGGCGATAACCTGATTGTTCCCGGGAATCCTTCTAAAGCTATTGCTATACTATCTTGTTTCTGGACCACGCTGTCCCATTGACTCCTTTTTACCGGCAGGTAAATGGACTCAGGCTCCTTCGCGAAGTGCCGAACGGCGGTGGTCAGTCCCTTCTGTATCATCTGTGCCAACGCTGTTACGATTGTGACGTATGCCGTACTTATTTGGTTCGACACTATCCACCATACGACTTCCGGACGCTCCGGCGCCCCTTGTCCTAGAACGCCTATGGCTCCTGTTCTTGTAACTGCCACGTACAGATTGATTGGTCTGGCCGGGTCGTATCTCGTTACTCCGCCCTTTGCCATGAGATCTTCTATTTTTCGGAGGGCTTCTAACGCGTTCGGCGTCATCTGCCTCGGTTCCCATGGTTTGTGGCCCTTGAGCAACTCGAACAGTGGCTCCATCCACTCCTTGGGAATACCTATCAGCCCTCGCAGCCATTGGAGAGCTCCAACCAATTGCTGTACATCATGCAACGTCCGTATCTCTCTATTGAGCTTTATCGGCTGTGGGACCACAGCTCTGGGGAGGATGGTGGTTCCCAGATAGTCGACAGATTCTCCCCTTTGCGTCTTCGCTTTCTGGACGTACAATCCCGCTTCACTTAGGCAGTTAATTACTGCCTGTTCTGCCTGATCGGTTTCTTGCTGGGTCTCTGCGGCTATTAGGAGGTCGTCCATGTAATGGATGATAAGCGCGCGCGGGAGCTGTGCCCTTACCGGCTGCAATACCTTAGCCACTGCCGCCTGACAAATCGTAGGTGAATTCTTCATGCCCTGCGGGAGCACTGTCCATTGATATCGCGCTGCTGGCTCCTGCAGATTCTCTGAGGGCAGTGTGAGGGCAAATCGAGCTTTGTCCTGAGGGGCTAATGGTATAGAGAAAAAGCAATCTTGGATATCCATCACCACCACTGGCCAATTCTTTGGTATTGCTGATGGTAGTGGCAACCCCGGCTGGAGGGCACCCATCGCTTCCATCTGCTGATTTACCGCTCGTAGGTCATGCAGTAATCGAAATTTAGACTTGTCCTGTTTGTGTATCACAAATATAGGAGTGTTCCAGGGACTGTGGCTTTCCTCCAGGTGTCCCTGCTCTAGTTCTCTACTTACTATTTGTCGGGCAGCCGCCAATTTGTCCCCTGTCAATGGCCACTGCTCTACCCACACAGGCTCATTGGAGCACCATGTCAGCGGGACAGCGAAATGAGCCCCGAGGAGGTAGGCAGTGGCCCTTACCCTAAATTTGTCAGGTGAAAGCCGCTTTGCGATAAGGCATCTCGCCCTAACAATGGTTCCCCTATGGCAGTTATGTACGGCCGCACACGGATGATCTGAGCAGGCCTATCCGGGTCCTCCAATACAATTGTGATATCGGTTTCAGAAATCATAGCCTCCGCCCTGCCTCCCACTCGATCTAACGAGCTTGCCACTTTTGCTGGCCAACTCGATGGCCACAACCACGAGGGCACACATGTAACATCTGCCCCCGTATCTAGCATCATTATTAAGGGGATGCTAGGAGGACCCGCCCCTGGTGGGCCTATCAGATGCGCTCTTACTCGGGGTCTCTTCTCACACCCTAAGACCAGGGCCACGCGGGGTTTCCCTTCAGAGTTTGGTCGCTGGAGCTGTCCATCAGCGGTGTGTTGTTGTTGACGGGGGCTACTTGAGGCCGGCTCACCGGGGAGGGGTGGCCCCTTACTTGCCCTCCCCGCTTCTCGTTTCCCGGCCGCCGACAATCTCGTGCTCTGTGTCCTGGTTTTCCACAGGCCCAGCATCTAAGGCTCCCCATACCCCTTGTTGGGCGCGCGTAACTTCCCTTATTCGTGCACTGTGCTCTCAAATGGCCCATTCGCCCGCAGCCAAAGCATGGGCCTCCTTTTGGACCTCCTCTAGCTCTAACCTCCGGCATTGCCATAACTGCTGCAGCAATCTGTAGGGCTGTGGTCTTGTCCCGGTGTTCTAATACGTACTTGATCGTCTGCCCTAGACTTGCTCCCTTAGGCGCTGTTCTTAGGATTTCTTTTGTCAACTCGTTGCCCTGCTGTTTGATACATTCCAACATCACCGCTCCTTTTGCAGCGTCTGGTAAAGATGCAAGTTCTACTGCTTTCAATAGCTGTTGTACCGTCTTTGGGTGGAGGGGCACCCATTCCACTGCCCCCCCCCCGGGGGCAACTCATACTGGGAAGGCCCCTATTGGCGCACGAAACTTGAGGCCACTCAGGGCACATTCCGTAGCTATCAGTTTCCAGTCCGTTAGAGGAATTTCTTTTCCCCCTCCCGCTTGGGCGGAACCTGCTGCCTCTAATAGCCCTCTTTGTTTAGCTGCTGCCTCTAATAGCCCTCTTTGTTTAGCTATTTCCTCTTCCAGAGCTGTAAGCAGCATAAACATCTGCTCCATATCTCTTGTGACTTTCTTCCCCTTTTTTCCTTCCGCATCTGACTGCGGCGGGGAACTCCGCCCTAGTTGCTGCATCTTCATCGTTATTCCTTCTAAGGGGTCAGAGTCTGTGCCTGAGTCTTCAGTCTCCTCCTTCCGCAGTGCTGGTCGACGCCCACTCCTCTCTCGGCCAGCGCCATCTTTCCCCGGGTGCAGCACCCTCGGTCTTTCCCCTGCTTCCTCTCTTCTTTCGTCTTCCCACTGCACCCGAATTATGGCCCCCGGCAGCCAGTCTTGGGGATCATCCACTATAAGCGGTCTTTCCTTTTCTTCTGCCTCTTTCACATTCACCTTGCTTTCTTTTCCTCTACCCGCCACTGGCTTTCACATATCTCGGTCTCCACAAAGGTCTCCTGGTTCTCCCCCTTCCATCGCCCTCATCTCTTTCCACGGGTACCATGGCGGTGGCGGAGAAGAGGGCATTATTGGGTAAGCCTCTGGAGTTTTTGCCTCCCCCTCTCCCCGCTCTGGTCCCTGATAAACCGCCTCCTCCTTTATGTCTGTTTCCACACTCTCCGTTCTCACTTCATCCCCAACTATCGCCTCTCCCTCTATCACCTCCGTTCGCTCCTCTGTGTTCGCTGCTGTCTGTGTCGCCATTTCCGCGGACATGTGCAGCACCGCGCGAGCAGCCTGCCAGGTCTCACGCTCCTCCCTAGTCCTTTGTAAAATGGTCATTACATCTCCCCATGTCTTGAGCTCTGCAGCCTTCTTCGTGGCCATAGCTCTCTGAGCGAGCGCTCGAGTGCATTTCTCCCAGTTAGAAGGGGAAAGAATGTCCCCTGGTCTAACTATCGCTCCTTCTTTCAGGAGCCGCCCGACACAGTTCGCAACTGCATCCGCTCTCATAGAGAGCCCCCATTCCCGGGCACCCACGCGTACAACCTTAACTACCGCGTCCATGATCCGGATCCTCTCGACCGCCTGCGGTCTGCCGTCTCAGCTATCACGTCGGGGTCACCACTTGTCGCCTTTAAATGCGACAATCTCCCGTCCGTCTGAGACGGCACGGAGGCTCCTCCTGCCTCCGGGCCAATGAGCACTGACACCAATATGAGGATGCTACAAATGGCGTTTATTGTACGCATGCATTCGCTTATATACCTACAAGCATACTGCTATCTCTGCGTCATATCCTTCCTCTTTCCGTGCCATCGCGAGATCTTCCGATCGCCGTTCCCTACAATTAACCCATTCATACATTTAGGAAATTAAATAATCTGATTCTGAGATTGAACCCACTGTGTCGAACTCTGAGGCATGTGTGAAAAACAGAAAATCATAAGGCTGTTAAGGAATCTCTGTACCCTTTTTTCATGTATGAACGTAGTATGCGTTGGAATCACGAAGCAATGGAACATACACAGTGGAACAACAGGTCCAGGAAATCTTATTTACAATGTGAATATCTCAAAGACAAGAAAATGTAAGGAAAGTCCCCCCATTTAGGCCAAACAGAACAATAACAGATTTGCCGAAAGTAACACACTGAAGGTCATGGTAGAACTGGCTCTACCTTGTATATCTTAAGCCTCAAGAAGATGTTAGTTTTGCGAAAGAAATAGTATGGAGGAGGTGTTACTTGAGATGCCAACAATCAAAAACAGCATCAGAAAAAGCTACAGAGTTGTGGTGTTTTATAGCAAAGCAAAGTAATACTGTATGGTGTTGCAATGGGCACAGCTGATCCGCTTGCCTTTAAATTGAGGGAGATTATTGTGCTTTATCAATAACAAATCTTCATATGTATACCATTGATTTCTTTCTTCATTTGGAGAAAAAAGGATATCTGCTACTACGCTAAATGCACAGATACTCACTCAAAGCAGTAAGTTTAGCAGATTTCCATGCAGCAGACCGCAGTAACGAGTGGTGGGAATGCTTGTTTTTTTGGTGGGAGGGAGAGGAGGAAAGAGAAAAGGTTGTGCTATGTTGACCTTCACCTAGCAAGCTTAATCTACTGACTGAATACAAACAGAAGTATCAAAATGCCCATGTAACTAGTACCACCACAGCTAGACTACTTTAATTGCTGTACTAGCTGAGCCACTCTCCAACGTAGACCTGTCCTGGCCTTTTCTGTTCCTTGCTTCTAAATTAATGTCCTTTTCATGTTTTCCTGTCTACCTGATTTACATCACCCTTTACTCACTGCTCTTTTTCCCTCACTATCTTATTCTAGCCTAATGTTTAATCAATCAATAAATACCTTCTTGCATAATGCTGTGATTATGTATATTTTCTTCATTGGATTTTTTTTAATGGCATGCTAAAACAGACATTAATTTCTAATTTGCTGTCCTTTATTAACCTTGCGTCTTTGGAGCCATTAGAATAGAAGGTCTGAGGCAAGAGACAAAAATGATTACTGAAGAGACTGAGAAGACAAACTGCTGAATTTAATTGAGAGAAGAAATGAATAAGACATGAGAAATGGGATAACAGCTAATAAAGATAATGAATGCACAAAGACAATAAATCAGATATTTCTACATACCTGTTCCTTCACAAAATGCAAAGGGGAAAACTTGAAATCTGATAGGAATTTTTCATTTTATACAGTTAATCTAAGGAACTCATGGACACAAGTATCTCAGACACTAAGATAACATGAAACTATCAAAATGATAAATAGATTAAGACTGTAAAAATGAAATAGGGCATTCATGATTCAAGAGAGAAACCAACCACAGTCTGCTGAGAATTTGAAGAAAATTTCCCTGTTTGATTATTTGTAAACTCAAGTTTTGATTTATTTTGTCTTGAAATAAAATCCTTTGTAAAGAAAATATAATGCAATCCCCATTTGCAGAAAAAGAATTTGAATAGCATTAAAAAAATCTTAAACTGATTTTTGTTTTCTTAACATAAGAATCAGTAGTCTTTGTGAATTGAAGCTTAACCTAAATCTGTACTCTGTACCGATGACTGTTTTGTGCTCTTTTTATTTTCATTTGATTCACCTTTAAATTAAGGGAAAAAGGAAAGTTGCTTCACATAATGGCACAGTCGACCTCTGCCAGAAGGTGACTTTGTACTACACTATTCCCCAAATACTCATTTACAATGTTAAGTTGTCTGCCGGCTTAAGTAAATGTATTCTAATTTATTTGAACTTGACAGAATGCTTCACACTGATAGACAGCTAGCTGAGGAGCCTAAAAGTGTTTGGAAGAAAAACTTAAGAACTTTCCATTTGTTTTCATTGCTGGGGGAGTAAAAAATTATACATACATAGATATATACCTATATACCTACATACGTGAATATATATTAGTAAGTTTATCTTTTACTTCAGTACAGTGAGAGGGTTTATAACTCATCTGACCTGAAAAATAACTTTCTAGATCACAACAGAAAGCCTCCCCAAAAAAACTAAATGAAAAGGTTTATGTGATTATAGAATCTGTGAGGCCGCAAGAAGACAGAAAAGCTTTTTCCCCTCTGTCTGGCAGATGGAGGAATGGAAAAACTTGAAACAAAACAACCAAATGTCAAGTTTTCAGGTTCTGACCTCTTACATCACATTCCAGAGTGAAAAAGCTCAAACCCTGTTAAAGGAAACCTTAAATCTCCTTTCTTAAATGTTTCCCTATTTAAAGTGCTTGGTCTGAAAGCTGTTAAAGATATTCCACAACTGTTCACATATTTTGTCCAAATTAGTTATTTGGTTCCAAGATGAAGTGCAGATATACTGTACTAAAAATAAATAATTTTTAAAAAATTGACTGTATGGTTTTAGTCCAAATCAGACTGTTTATTTGATACACAGAAACGTGTATCAAATGGATATGGTCAATGTCTGTACATGTTGTGCTTGTGTATTTATCACTGTTGACTTATAAAACACTAACTTAACTTAAACTTCAAATATGTAATGTAATGTAAATGTTCTTTGCAATCCAAATAGCAGCGTAATTTTATCTTGCAGAAGAAATCTTTGTCATTAGAGACATGGCTTTTGATTATACTGGCAAAATAATTTTGAATTCATCACTCTTTGTTGTATTGAACAATCTATAATTATCTCCCTAATTAATTTAAAAAGTAATTATATTTTTCCCTCTGTAATATAAAACAAAAAGGCAACTTTGAATTACTAATTTAGTGGGGGGGGGGGGAAACAGCCAGTAAGTATGTAAAGCAATTTGAAATCATTTTACTTATTAACTCTCCTCAAGGAATCTGTCATTTTAGAAGATATTTATCAGATATTAATAACATTTTAAGTGATAATCCTGTAAACACCGACCTAGGTGGATAATTTTATACTCTGGCTGATATGGGTAAGCATTTAGGGGATTTAGTGCTCTGTTTCCTGTAAACAAGAAAAATAACACTTGTAATGATTTATAACAAGAAAGTTATGCTTAGTTGTTTGATGTAGCTTATAACTTTTAGAAATGATCTAAATTGTAAATTGGCATCAAAAAATCTATGGGACCTGATGAAGGATCCATTGGGGATGGAGTAATAAGGGGAGGGGAAAAGCTCTCTCTTAACATAGAATTCAGCGTGACAGTGTGTTGATAATCCCCAAACAGACTGAAAATGTACAGAAGAGAGAGGTTCAGTGACTGCAAAAGAAGTGTGTCATTACCTTGTTCAGATCTAGAATGAAGCAATGCAGGACACCATAAATTTGGAGGGAAAAGGTAAAAAGGTGCCCCACAGCTATGGCACATTTTGCATATGATATGATCAGATCAGATGGGAGAGTTGAATCCTAAAAGTCTACGCTATGCACATAATCTCCCCTATCATGTTTGAGAAGTATTAGGTATCTTAGGATGAATCTAAAATGCCCACCAAAATCAAAGAGGGTTCTGCTGGAAGCAGCACTGAGTTGAGTAGCATGGAGTCAAGGAAGACAGAGATGAATCTTAAATCCAGGCTTTCAGGGTCTTTGGTCTGGACTGTACTATGTTACTTCAGAAGAATTCTAGCCCTTCACAGAATCACAGAATAGCTGATGTAGGCCAGGAGATCATCTGGTCCAACCCCCCTGATCAAGCAGGATCACCTAGAGCAGGTTGCCCAGGACCACGTCCAGTCAGGTTTTGAATATCTCCAAGGATGGAGACTCCACAACCTGTCATAATGTTAAACCACCCTCACAGTAAAGTGTTTTCTTGTGTTTAAATAGAAACTCTTGTGTTTCAGTTTGTTCCCATTACCTCTCTTCCTGTCACTGGGCACCATTGAAACAAGTTTTGCCCTGTTCTCTTGACATTCTCCCATGAGATATTCATATGCATTGATAAGATCCCTCTGAGCCTTCTCTTCTCCAGGCTGAACAGTCCCAGTTCTCTCAGCCTCTCCTCATATGAGAGATGCTCCAGTCCCTCAATCTTCTTTGAGGCCCTTTGCTGGACTCCCTCCAGTAAATCCAAATCTTTCTTGTACTGGAGAGCCCAGAATTGGACACAGTTCTCCAAATGTGGTCCCCCAAGCAGGGGGGAAGCATCACCTCCTTCAGTCTGCTGGCAGCTCTCTGCCTAATGTGGCCCAAAGTACAATTGGCCTTCTTTGCCACAAGGGCACTTGTTGGCCCATGTTCAGCTTGTTGTCCATGAGGACCTCTAGGTCCTTCTCTGCAAAGTTGCTCTCCAGCTGGCTGGCCACCAGCCTGTACTGGTGCATGGGGCTGTTACTCATTTTGCACTTCCCATTTTTGAGCCTCACAAGGTTCCCCCACACCCATTTCACTAGCCTGTTGAGGTCCCTCTGAATAGCAGCATCTGGTGTATCAGCCACTCCTGCCAGTTTTGTATCACCTGTAGACTTGCTGAGGGTGCATTCGGTCCTGTCATCCAAGTCATTAATGAAAATATTAAACAGGATTAGCCCCAGTATTGATCCCTGGGGGGGACACCACTAGTGACTGGCCTCCATCTGGACATTGTGCCGCTGATCGCAACTCTCTGACCCCAGCAGTTCAGTCAGTTTTCAATCTACCTCACTGACCACATACTGTGCCTGCACTTCATTAGCTTGTCTATGAGGTTATTATGGTGTCATGGTATGGGAGATGGTGTCAAAAGCCTTACTAGCAGCTCCATAGAGCACAGAGAGTTAAGGTGTTTCTTTCTCCTTTCCTAGCTTACAAAGAGCCTTGAAACTGTTATTGAAGAGTTTAGACCACCCTGATCAAACAGTTAAATACAGATAATTTGTCACGTTTTGGAGAAAAAATACGTATTTTTCAATATGCAGGAAGAGTGGGCCAAAAGTCTTGGCTCTTGTGGCTCACAAACCGTCTCTATATTGTTAAAAACATGTATTCAATCATATAAGCTTACACAGATCTGAAATTATATGCCTATAAGACAGAGATGAACTTATCTCTTTTCTACCTAAACCAGCCTTCTCTGGACCATAGTAGGCAGAAGTTCTCAAAATAGCACTCACAGTTGCAAGGGGTACACAGCACTTCTGAGCTGAGTCTCCAGTCCAGCTGCAGAAGGGAAATCCAGAGCTCAAACCGCGACTACCAGACAAAAGATGTGGATACTGATATTTTAGAGATGTAGAGCCTGTTATTCTATCCAGTTATTTTACAAAGTAAAAAGGACTATCATCTTGCAGTAAGAGTAGAGGCTTTTATAGACAACAGGCAGATATACAACAGAAAGGTACCAAACCCACAGAAATAGGAGACAATTCTAGTCAGAGTGACAGGATATAGTCATGGCATACCAGCTGCCCTAATTACTGAGTGAGTTTATGTTTTGTTGAGTCAATATAACACCAGAAAGAGTTTAAGAGAATGCTTTGAAAGAGGCGTGAACATTTGTAAAAATGTTTTTGTTTCCTGTTTTATGTAAGTAACTGTCATGGCAAATCTGCAAATAATCTTCTACTCAGCTTAAGAATCCAAAAATACAGCAGATGACTGACTGTTTGAACCATCCCCTAGTAGTTTCAATCCTCTTTAATTACACCAGAGAGTTGATTTCTTTAAAAAAAAATGGGGTCAGATTCAAACTAAATCATCACGTACAAAAATGAAAGGGACAGAAATATAACTGGAGCAGATGGCACTGAAGGCATCATGGTCTGAGAACAGCCAAAGAGTTACTGGTTTAATATAAATGAATATTGAAATACACCCGGCAAATATTACAAGACTATGAATAATCAGAGTTGAGGAAATTATTATGAGTCAAAAGTCAAAAAGAACCTGTGAGATACTAGAGCTGAAGGTAGAAATTACTTTTATAAACTAAAGCAAGAATCTTATTTTGATGCTTTTCTGTTTTTCAGTTTGTAGGGTATCTTATAAAAATGCTAAATTACATTTATGCTGCAGTTTGCATGATGTTTTATTTTGCCAACAATGTTGCAATTCCATATGTGTTGGCAACTGGTGTATTTCTTCTTGCCTAGTTTACCAACATTGCCACATCTTTTTTTCTTTCCCTGTGACCAACTGTTTCCCTCCTCTTTCCTCCCTCCTGAAAATAACAAATAGTTTCAGTATTGAAGGTTCTTTTTTTTTTTTTTTTTTTTTTTTTTTTTTTTTTCCTGTATGGGAGAATGTAATACAATATGCTGGTTGTGTTCAAGTAAAATATAACATACACATTTTCTTCATCCCTGAGGAGTCTTCTCATCACATGTCATAATCTCAGTCCTGTAATCTTTTCCCTTTAGCTTCCTTGGGAGTTCCACGTGTAGAAACTTGCATCAGCATACATGAAAGTAAAGGATAGTGTCAACATTCATAGTGTAGTTCCAGGCATAACTGCATCACTGCAATTTGTTGTTAACATTCAACAGAGGGTTTCCTTTGGTCTGAAATTTGGCGTGCAATATTGCAGTTTAGGAGCACATTTTAGAAGTGTGAGAATAGATAGGATCATTTGGGTAGCCATGAGTAAACCAGATTAAAAAATCAGCTTTTACAGATAATACTTTTTCAAAACTCATAGTCAAGGCAAAAAATGTGCATCAAAATAGATACTCAGTATTTACAAAAGAAAAAGTAAAAATAATAAGATATAACTTTCAATGTACTTTCATTTTCAAAATCCAAATTTGGATCTAAAAAGCTAGATTCTAGTTTGTTCCTGTTCCAGAGAAAATAAAAGAACAGAGTAAACATCTTCTGGTGCTCTTAATAGACTCCTTTGACTTGCTTTGTTTTGTGTGGACCTACTAGTTCCTCACTCCATGAATAACTAGAGATGCAAAAGACATTGCTGCAGTACCTAACTACTGTCCACCACAACTGAGCTAGAAAGGGCACAAAATATATTTCAAAACTTGTCATGCATCCAAAAGCAAAGTAATTTTTACCTAAAGATTTTCTGAATTCTCCTCAGCTGAATCCTCTTGATTAAGCCTGTCTTTCACTTACTCTGCTGTGCAAGAATAGCATGTCCCTATTCCTTACCTCTGCAAAAGTCTTTCTAAACCATTATCCAAGACTAAGAGAAAATGGATGAGATGTTTTGGAACATGGAACATAGGATAGATGGAGCAATATATTTATACCCTTTTTGACCTTAAACATCTCTCCTGTGATCTGTAGAGGTTATTTTACCCTCAGAACAAAACCTGGAATTTATATCTTCAGTAACTACCTTCACACGGCAAGGCTTCCCCATATTATGAACTTTACCTATTTGGCATGATACAGATACTTATGAAGAAATCCAATATTAGGCCACGATATTGCATTTCCTTTCAAGCTTGTATAAAGTCAGTTAGTTTTCCAGCTCATACTATTCATATCTAAGCCAATGCAAACAAAACTTGGAAGGAGAACCCTATGACTATGTTGTGGGTGACAGGCCTGGCGAGTCGTGCCCGACCATCTTGTGCCCCAGGTTGTTCAGGTCAGAGGCCCTGCTGAAGCAGGGTGGAGCTGTTTTCCAGCCTGCACAGCTTGATTTCATTCCTGTGGAAACTTGGATATGACAAGGAAAGGCAGGACTGTGCACCTTGATTGTACCTTGACATGCAGTCAGATCACAGATAAGCTGTACACCTAGCCTTAGGAAATGGGGGGCACTCCTGGGGTCCCACAGGGCATGACAAAGACTGGTCTAGAGTTTGTTGGCACATGTCAATCAGGTTTATTTCTTTGCTGACCTTATTTATTTATTTATTTCAGCTTTTGTCCATTTGAAATACATTCTTCAAGAATGCAGGCATTTTTTCTGTCACATTTTCCAATGCAGTTAAAAGTGATGTCAAAAAGAAATGGCAGAACCTGAAATGTTATTGCACTTCCTGTCATTTAATGGTAAATGTATGTAGTCAAACCACAAATTCATTTTTGCTATTAATCTTGGCTATTTATTCATTTGAAAAAAGT
The DNA here is from genome assembly GCF_036370855.1 of Dromaius novaehollandiae. Classification (NCBI taxonomy): domain Eukaryota; kingdom Metazoa; phylum Chordata; class Aves; order Casuariiformes; family Dromaiidae; genus Dromaius; species Dromaius novaehollandiae. The sequence continues at coordinate 42,893,580 of NC_088098.1, forward strand.
GAAATACGGCTTGACACATATGGTTATTTCTATATTAGTGAAATCTGATCCCTTTAGAAGAGAGACACTACAGAGAAAAGAATTTCGTATAGTAGTGATGTTTTTTTAAAGAAAATCTCATGTTTGCTCTCATAGCTTGTAGTCTATTGTATCAGTCACTCACTTCTGCTTGCATGAAACCAACACAACTCTTACTCAAGAAAAGATGTATCAGTTCATTATTAAGCCATATATGGACTTTTTCTAGTACTATATCCAAAATATTTTCACTCGTGATTCAATCCAGGTGGGGAAAAATACATTATCTGTATACCAAACTACAAAATAGATCTCTAGTTCTTCTGACACAAATAGCTGATTAAAATACATCAGGGTAGAGATGGTGAGAAATACTTCATATTTTTCTTGGACAAACAAAGTCATTTCCATCATTTCATATTTTATATTTTTTTTACATTGACTACTTTCCAAAATAAATTCATTATCTGCAGATCTAAAATTGAATTAAAAAATCATAAAACTGGAATTAAAAGTTTCAGTATGACTGAAATGTGTTGGTAGACCTGGATCCTTGGGGGTTTTAATTTGCTTTGAAGGACTTTTGAAATGTTTCTGTTTTGTTTTGGAACAAGAAAAGACATGAAAATAATGGAAATTTTTTGTGAAATGAAAAATCTGGTTCCTGCCCAGTCTACTTCAGTTCTTCCTCATCTAAAATCTTATTATTTTACACAATGCAAGTTCACTAAGTTTCTTTGTCCCTTAAGTGCCTTCAATTACCTCATCTTTTGCTTCAGAATATTCTTGATCTCTGCCACAGTCATCCAGGCCTGGCTTTGGGTTTTATTGAGGCTTTCAGCCCCTTCAAAACTCACACGAGAGGAGCTGTCTCTGATTGCCAGATGGGTTTACAGTTGGTAGGCACAAAGAAAACAGAATAAGAGATAATCTGACTTCCAGCCACTTTTTGTGCAATCGCAACTATTGCAACTACTCCATGTCTCAGTGATGAGGCAAAGGAAAGAATAACTACCTTGCTTTGTTTCCTTAGTTGTCACAAAATTGCTGTGATGGTTTGGAGGGGGTAGAAAATAAATATATATATATATATATATATATATTTCAGGGGAGGAAGATAAGAAACAACTGAAACGGAAGGAAGAAAGGAAGGAAAATATAGAAAGAAGACATTGAAGGAAAGCAAAGACTGATATTAACGTGGCTGCCATTGAAGAATGCTAGTGTTTTAAGGTCATGCTAGAGCCACTGATACCCAAGAGGACTTGAACACGTTGCATTATTTATGAGAAATTGTAGTATTTGAATATAAACAACAAGAAACAAGGATCTTTAAACTCTGACTTGAAGCTCTGTTCATAATTTCTTATTCTTTCCTCAGGTGAAGTTGGATTGTTTATATATCTATTCTTCCCTAGCCAAAATGTTGTGTCCTGTTGAAGCCATTCTTTACAAATGAATTGTACACCCTTGACCACAGAGATTTACTGGACAGTTGAAATACCAACAGACCATTCATTAGCTGAAGGGGTAGGAAAGATTCAGCAGTTGAAATACCACTGGATCATACATTTCATAAAAATATCTTATGTAGTTTAAATAGTAAGTATTGTTTAAGATAATATTGAAATCTGTATGGTCGAAAAAGGTCTGCATATTCATACTGCTTTTTAGTGTATAATCCGTCCAATCTTTAAATAAATCTTTAAATAACATTTACTATCATTTGCTTTTTTACAGCTGACTGAAATGTACTGGCCTTAGTAAACTTACTAATAAATATGTGGGTAATATAGGGTTTGGGTTCATTGCTGGTTTGTTTGGGTGTTTTTCTTCACATGGGCTAGATGTGTTTGGAGAATAACAGAAAACCCCAAAGCTAGTGCTGCATTACATCTTTAGAAATGTGGTTTTGGTTGCCTTGTTTGGATTAGGTAGGGATTTTCTGTATACTGAATGAGAAATGGATAAAATAGTTTTCAGTGTTTTCTGTGGCACTGAAGAGTAGAAATTAAACCTGCTGGATTTTCTGCTGTGTGCCCGTCAGCCCAGTGGCGCCATTCCTAACCAGCTGTCATTAGCCAAGGAAAGATTTCATAAAGTTCATGTCTACAGTTTGTATCCTGAGGTTTACCACATACGATAGTGTCATCCTTTGCAGACTGAACTATGCTCAAGTTCCAAGAAGGCTTTCGTGACTGTGTATCTGCAGAAGTGCATTGGGATATCAACAGCAAATAACTTAGTGTGTGGGGGGGGTGTTATTTGTTTATCAATTGTCCAACAACAGGTCAAAATCTTTCTTAAAGCTTTACAAATATGAATATGAATGTCATAAGTCATTAAATTTTCTTTTTTCTCCAGGAGATGACGAAGTCAAAAAAGGAATACTTTGCAGATAAAGAAAATCCTATGAACAGCCCACTTTAAAAGTAAGGTTAAATGTAACTATGGAGATGTTTACAAGACAATCCAAACATGGGTAGTAAGTAACACTAGAAATTTTTCCATACTTGATTTAGAAGGTGATAGCAAAAAACATTAGTTTGATTAACAGTGTGAAACATATCAGATTAATTAACATAATCAATCATACTTTAAAAACAAAATGCAGGAGAGGATGAATGGCATGCTCCCTTTCACATACAAAACACAGGAATTTAACCTAGGAAACATATATAAAATATGAATTATGCCTAGTTATATTTCTTCAATAATATTCAGTTAAATTCCTCAGAGCTAGCCCTTAGATTTCTGGGGAATGTAGTGTCTGTGAAGGCATGCAGCTATCCTAGGGGTTTGCTCAAAATTAGAAATTTGTTTTATTTGTCTCACTCCTGCATTTACAATATATTAGAGAAAGCCACATTTTATAATTTTTCCTTTTGTTTGAAGATTACCACTTATACAGTTCCAGCCAACAGTTATTGTGGCTTTCTAGTCTTCTCCAGCCCCTGGCTATTTTTCCAAATCTCCATACTATTTCTAATGTTTTATGTATTTAGACGGTAACAACTACAGAAGGACATAGTTATGCACCTGAAGATCAAACACACTTTTTCCTGCATTCCTCATTGCTTAAATGGTACTACATGGAAGTGTATATGCTATATATATATGGTACAGAGTATGTTCAGATGATAGGGCATATTTGGGGGGATCTTTTTAATTGGATACCAGATACATTTTCGTGGTTTATGATAGTACTAGTGTAATACCCCCTGCCATCTCCTCATCATGGATCTTCACTTTTTTATTTTTAACACATCTGCTAGACCATAAAGCACCTTTGAGACCCTCTATAAGGAATTCAAAATTCAAATCTTTCCTTTTCTGCAGCTGATGTTAGAGTGATGCAGACTGACGGACGCTAATACGGATACAGCATCACTGAGAAAAGGAGAAAGGGATATAGACAGCAAGATCCTTGCATCCAGTAGAGCCTGGATCAAAAAGGAGGAATAGGGTGACCCAGCTCTTCCAGGAGCAGGAAACCAGAGAGCAGAGGGCAACTAGTGAGAAAGAAATTCCAAAGAATAGAGAGACCCAAGAGTCAGAAAAACCCTCCAACAAGCTGGAAAAATTGCAAGGAGCTGTCTAAAGGTGTCAGCACACTGTGCTCTGCAGTTTTCATGATGGCTGTAAAGATTTTAGAATACTCAGAAGATTCAGAAAAAAAATAGTCAACAGTTTCACTAAGGAAGATGGATTGTCTCAGGTCAATTAAGATTTAAGTAGTTGTTTTAGAAATGTTTCTAGAGGGTAGTTATGAATTATTGGTTACATCAAAATTATAATTACTTAATTCACTTTGATTACTATTGAAAAGGATGAAAGGAACTCAGAATTATTTTATTAAGTTCAAGTGTATCCAACAAATCTAACTTGACTTGATTTGATGTACTAACTCATTGAACTGATGTACTGGCAAAAGCACTTGGATTAATTTCCATCAAATGAGATAGACAATAAATATCACTTGGACCTTTTTCTGAAGGGGAAGAGAAGAGTTCTTCTTATTTCCTTTATTTTATGATTTTTTTTTTGTTTGCTTTGTTAAAATTGATAGCGACAATATAATCTTTACCAGGAAGTATTCTGCCTTGGTACAAGGTTGTTGTCATTTATCTCAAAAACAGAGTATGTGATTGCTTCTATGTGAATAGGAGCATAGGATGACTAGCTCTGTTTCTCATGCTTTCACTGGTTATAGTATACTGAATTGGCGTATCTTTTACATAGAATTGGTTTCTTGGTACTGATTATTATTTATTATGCTAGCTGAATAGCAGCCTAACTTCTCCTTTTCCATCAGCCCCTCAGAGTTTGATCTACACTTTTACATATAAGACACAAAAACAAATCAATGATGTTTTATAACATCATGAATCTACTTCCAGAAAAAAAAAAATCAGGATTTCAGTATTCTCTGTTTATTATTTTGTTGTTTCAATGTTTTCCTCTCAGTTTGTTCACACCAGTCTTTCTCCACCTGCACATTATGTCCAATTCCTTCATTCCCTGTCTTCCTTATTTAATTCTCCTTTCTTTCTCTAATTAACTATACCTCCACTCAATCAATAATAACCTTCCCATGATTGCCTCAAATGCTGGTGTTTTCTTAAAACTCATGAAATGAATTTTGACAAAGTTCAAACTTTCCTTTTTCTGTATGAGCTGTCTTATTCCCTTACTGAACATGTCTCAGCCCTATTGACACTATGGGGTCTTTGAAGAATATTATAATCCAGTGTTACCTCATGTAACAGTGGAGGTAGAACAAAGACTTATTCCTGGCTGAGTGATTATATATCTGAGTGTGTATATATATATAAACTGAGTTTTATATATATAGTATATATAAAACAACAAAAGCAGCAGCAACAGAATAGAAAGCTTTTCTGAGATTGTCATATTTATTTCTCAGATAAAGGACCACATAGATAAACAATCCTGAATAATGAGGAAGACAGGTTGCAAGTTCACAATAATGTAAGGGAGCTAGATCAAATCCAATTTCAAGTGTTAGGGTCCCACCTATCCAAAGTGACTCATGAAAATAATATATGTACATTTTTTAAATGTTCTTTTATTACATTTGTCTGTTTAAATGTTATGTTTTTTTTCCTCATCTACTCATGAAAATATACAGTGTGCAAAGGTTCGTCACGTATTGTACTTGTTAGTTCAAATGTAAGCAAGTTCAATGACTTTTTGAAACATCTTCTGGCAGGAAAATGTGTTCACTTTCACAAAAGGCTAGATAAATATTCATTTATCTGAGTACTTCATTTCGAGTACTACAAAGCAGCTGCAAAAGCACTTTCTAACAAATTATGTTTTATCCTGCAGTGTAGTTTGGGGAATGTTGTGCTTCACAATGAATTAAAAAGACTTTTTGGTAAATACTTAATGTCCTGAGCAGTAAAGACAAGACACAGAATTAAAGAAATACAATTAAATTTTGAATCTGTGGCTAAGAATTTTTTTTTCCCTGTAAAAATGCAGTGTTCATTGATATGGAAAAATTCTATGTTAATTAAACATTTAACAAAAAAAATGGTCAATGACCAAAAAAAAACTTTTGCTTTTTAATATTGAATGTTAAGACACTCTTGGCTGATAAAGAGGCAATATTTTAACAATATTTAATACTTAACCTTTTAGCTGCTGGAAAAGAAATGACTCAAAAAATTTAGTATATAAAATTGTATGATAACTGGAGGACTCCTTGCATGGCATTTCACGTTATCACAATTCAGTGACTGGAAAGTAGCTTACAAAATATCTTTAAAGCCTAAACAGCAAGAGCAAAATGCTGAAGTGTGAATAATATCCTGAACAATAGTCCTATCAAGATACAGCTCATGGAAGCTACTGCCAACTCTCCATGTCCTCACACCTCCATCTCCGCCTGAAGGAATGTATTTCAGATGACAATCGCTATAGTGTCTCCTCCTTTCTTCTCTCTTACTTCACAGTCTTTGCTCCATGTCCCCTTCTCATGCCTCACCTTTGTCCCTCCCTGCACTACCTCTGCTCAGTATCTAAAGGACATGGCAGCTTTCAGACAGCTGTTTGCAATGCTTCTCTTGAGAATAAGGTCTCATTTAATGAGGGTTTTTTTTTTTTTTTTTTAACTCAGGTAAGATATTGATGGAGCAGGTAGCAGGTCCTGTGTTTGAAACCTTGATGTCAAATTTTTGTGGCCAGCAGTCCATCACACTAAACAGTGAGAGACTAGAGTGTAGCCTTTCAAGTGTTTTTTTACGTATCATTCTGGACATTCGTGATATACTGCGTTGCAAATCGACACCCTCCCCCCACTTTTTTCCAGACATTATTATCTCTTAACATCTGATTTTGCAGTTTTAATATGAAACAAAAAGTGTCGCCTTCTGTCTGACTAAGGTAACCCTGACTGCAATTGCTGGAGGCACTGTGAACAACAGTCAGTCTGAACCTACCACAACCAACTCAACATTTCTCGGATAGTCTTTTCTGATTTTCTTTTTTCCCCCAGGTCTGTCAACAATGATTGTCTGCTGGACAAAACACAAAAGCACTTACAATGCAGCGGATTTTATTTCAAGATCTAATGTGCAGGTCTTTCCCCATAACTTTAAGAAAAATATGTCTATTTGCAATGTAAAGATCAGTTTGAAAGTGCTGGAAATATGGTACAAGTTCCAATCTCAGCAGAAATATTTAGACCTAAGTTAACTGCGGAAAACCACTTCTGGCTGGACTGAGCCTTGAGCAGCCTGAGCTAAATTGGTCCTGCTTTTAGAAGGAGGTAGGACCACATGACCTCCAGAGGTCCCCACTAACCTATATGAATTTATATCTTTACATAATGTTATACCTTAATGATGGACCACAGGCAAAGAGAAAGAGTTAAGCCACTGATGGGGAGTAAAGATGCATAAAAACACAAATTCTTCTTAGGATGAATTTGTCTGAGAAGTCACCACAGCCAGGGGTGTATGGCAGCCAGGAATAAAAGACATAAGGGAGAGAAACTTTTTATTCCAGTCACCCAGCAGCTGGTTTAAACTGTTGCTAATTTTCATGTCTAACTGTGAAGGGATGTACTTTAAAAATAGTTTTATGAGAAAACATTTTTTTTAGCCCTGGGTTTTGGAGAAATGAACGAAAATTGATTAGTTAGCTTTGAGATACATTTTGCTAGCATAGTCAAGGATAACTCCTGTCCCTCCTAATGGTCAAATCAAGCAGGTGGAGCTAAAGGGTAGTAACATGGAGGAAAGACAGGCTATGGCAATAAGCCAGATAAGATGGTTGTTCTCTGTTAGACTGTATCTAGCTCAGGGTAAATACTATGTGAAGTATGTCACCAAGAAGGTGTTGCAGAAGTCAGAGTTAGGTGTAAAGACCTGCTTTTATACAGCGGCATACAAGATCTATTTTTGTTCTCCAAAGAGAAGCAGGGATGTGCAGCAAAACGAACAATAAGTTTTTACGAGCACACCACTATGATCAGACAAGTGGCTCTGCACACTTTTCTTAGTTTGTTTACGTGTTTTAGTTGTTTCCATATGCAGCCATTTCAATTGGAGGGCGCCTACTTGTAATTGCTTCAGTTTCTGGGGTTTTTTTTAATACAATCTTTATATTTTCTTCAAACTTTCTAATGATATAATGCTTTAACTGCACAATTCCTATGATGTCTACAGATCCATAATACCCCCTGAACTGTAGCTGAGGCAGGGTTGAAACGTTTGCAAGAAAACTTAGAATTTTTGAAAAACTTCAGCAGCCTGTTGAGCTTGGCTAAAACTTTTGGAAAATTCTTAAAGGCCACCAGCAGCAGAGAATATCTCTTGCCAAGAAAAGATTTCAAATCCTGTGAAAATTATATGTAATGAATCCACATGTAACACTTATGAAAAAAAATGTTTCCTTACAATGGAGCAGGGAATTGTCCTTCTGTGACATGGACTAAGTATAGGGCTTAAAAGAGTGCCTTCCAGCATGATTTTTTATTCATTGGTTGGTTGGTTTAAAGATGGCATAGTCAGTACCTGTATTTTCAGTATCTACAAATGCCAGACATTTGATTTGCTTCATGTTGACTTATATCCGTAATTTTCTTGGGAAGATATTAGTATCTTCTTGGGAAGAGACTCTAGATATTAGTTAGAAAATGTGCAGACAGATAGTTTTTGCTGTGGTTTTTTTTTTTATTTTTAGAGTATTTTTCTTCTGGAAAACTACATCATCTTTGCTTTCAGTCTGATACAAGCACACAATTTTTTTTCTTAATAGTTACATGATTTTCTTGTAAATTTTGCAGTTCATAACTTATCTTTGTACCACTGTTCTCAACTTCTTATCTATTATACTATAACAACAGAGAAAAGAATCATCTTACTGGCTTTATGCTGCTACCTACTATGGCCTCTTGGTTATGTAGCACACAAACTAAATGAGCCTAAATATTAGTGTTGCAATCTGGCAGGTAGTGACTTCTGTGGAGATTGCCATTTTATCTGGATGAGAATTGGATCCTACTTTTAATAGCCTGTTCCTTTCATGATGGTTTCTATATGAGCAAACTTAATTTTCTTACTATAACCTGTGTGAACCATTTGTAGCTGGAGAGTCCTCAGCCCCATTGTAAGTTATCACAAACTTTTTCTGGTGCTAGTTTTTTTAAACTACACTACTCTTATAATTTTTTACAGTGAGAAGGGGGCTATACTCATGTCCCTGTGTCACCTCAGATTATAGAGTGCTTTGCTTTGATTCTTACAGAGCTCGAACTGTCCAAACATTTTTTATATTGCCACTTGATAAAGAACAGCAACTGTTGCAGAGTTGCAGTTCACTTTATCTTCACAGTATTTTTTTTTCTGCAGATCAGTCATAATAAAGACGATGTTTTTGCTGCACTGCTCTAATGATGATGACAGTATAAGAGCTGAGCTCTATGCTGCACTTACCCTAAACTGCTTTAATCACAAACATTTAAATCATCATGAAAATGTATGATGTGTTCTTCACATAATTTGCATATCTAACTGCTCATGGGTAAGTAATATTTCTCATGTGTTATTCTCACTGCTTGCTGCTGTATGTTGCAAGGTGAACTCTTTGTAGTATTTAAAAACCTTTCAGAGATAAAAATACAGTCTTACCTATACTTTATTTTACAATTAAATCTTAATTACCAGAAAATGAGCTTCCTTAGAGTCTCATAATTAATTACTTGTGGCAATACTTTTATTACTAAACTTTAGAAAGTCTCTGATGAGTTCTCTGACAATGTCTAATTACAAAATGAGCAGCTTCTTTACTTCCTATGCAGTCTTGCTTCAACTGGTTTTCTATTGAAATGTTCTGGGGGAGAAGGCGCATCAGAATCAGCCCTCAAATGTGATTGCACAGTTTGGCTCTCAGACTTTTAGGTGGAGAAAGTCCCACAAATGTCTCTGCAGGTGTTAGAAAAAGACTACTCTCTGAAAGATACAGAGAGATGCAATACTTTACAGGAATGTAATTTTGTCTTTAGTTTTGCTCAAACCGAATACAAAGGAATTTTCAGTTGCCATTTCTGTAAGACTAATGCAGTACAAGAAACAAGACAGCCTGCAGATGCAATCATCCTTTCAGTCCCCATTTTCTTCCCATCTAATTTCTTAAACTCAAAGAAAATGGAACACCCATCAGCGATCAACGTCAGAGTCAGGCTTTGCTTCCCATAAGCATGTATAACTTTCTGCCTATCTGAAAAATTATTAGCAGTCAATCTGCGATCTCCAGGATACACCTAAATGATCCCCCTTTTTGGTCTGGTTGGATCACCCTTCAGGGCTGAGCTCTACCATTTCCCAAAGCATTTCTGTCATTACTTAACCTACTGAATAAATTTTGTTCTATCTGTTCCTTAATACAGGGAGGTGCTGAAAGATAAAGATGCAATTACTGTGTATGCTTCCCAACAGAAATGTGTTATTAGTCTGATACATCCATTCACGTCCCATGTGATAAAACAGCTGCTTCCCCTGTGTGAAAGTTCTGGTGAATTTGAGATGACATATTAGGTGCATTTTGCCACTGAGTGAAAAGTTTCATAGGAAACAGATTTTCAAGTATGCTTTCCCAAGAGCAAAACAGTGTATTTTAAACAATATGAAAACTGTTCTTGATATATCTGTATGCAGTTCATCTTATTTTATTATCTTGATTGTTACGGTCGTTAAGACCGCAATGATTATAATTATCTGCATAACACAGAAAATATTATTTAACCTAGTGCTAGCTATAGACTTTCCATCTGAAAACAGACATAATGGCTCCACTCATACCAACACACACAAGAATGAAGCATGAGGAGGCAGGAATTATGCAGGGTGCTGGAAATCTTGCTACAGCTATAAACTGCAAATTAAAATTGCAGATGAATGCATCCTATCCTTGAACAGGTGCTTTCTATTCTAGAATTATCCTTCTTGGGTTTCTCAGGGAACTGTGTCCCCCCACCAACAAACTGAGTATAGAAAGAATGAGCGTTGTTTCATAAAACTCCTGAATTAGATGACTAACACTTCCCACTAGGAATGCTGTAATCTGTAACTTCAGACAGACTGAGCTTTTACAATATTTCAGAAAGACTAGTAGTGGTATGTAATTCACTGTAAACTTATTTAACAATATGAGGGAAAAAAACATGTCTTTGCTGTCCAGATGAAAAGTATCCCCATTCAGTGTTACTTCTCACTTCTGAGAAGTAGATATATGTGTGAAAACTCGGAATAGAAGCAGAAAGCTGAAGAATTTCTGCCTTAGCACCAGGCAAAGGTATGTGTTTTGTTTGGGTAACAAAATGTTTCAGCACTCTCTGTACTTTTGGATAGCTATTTGAAATGCAGGTGAGATAGAATGTGTTGGAAATCACTGCAAAGAATTATTTATCTCCTTTGAAGCAAAAGAAATAGGAATGCACATTTTTCATCTCTTCCTTCCATCTATTTTATCTAAGAAGGAAGGGTATGATGAATGAAGTGCTGTGCATTGGCTATTCTTTGGTTATAGTCTGCAAGTCTTCTGCAAGAAACCACAGAAAATAATCTATATATTTTTTTCTATGGCAATGAATGCTGATGAGACAAAATTTGATGCAACCGCAAGCATTTCTTTCCAAGCAGTATCCTTACGGTACAACCAATTCTAATTTCTCTGACTACCTGGCAGGCTGGTTTATTTATTTACCATCAGATACTTTGACTCTATCAATGGTTTCAAGCAATCAGATCATTTTTAAGATTTCCTGCAAAATTAGTAAACCTTTTCCTAAAGGTTTCAATTTTCAGAATAGATTTTTTAACTCATTAGACACAGTAAAAAAATCAATTTATTTTCCTGTTCTTTATCAGATAACTTTGCAGCTGTTCCCAACAAAACACTTTTCTCTCTTTCCAAAATAAAATTCATATTTTTTGCATTATTTGCAGAGAATATAATTATAGTACTGGGCACAAGTTCAAAATGCAATTCACATTAGATACCATATGAAATACCGCTACTTCAGTGCTGATTAGAGGGCTCTGTACATATACAAAAGAATGTGAAATCTGACCAGAGGTGCTCTGAGCTGCTGCATTCTTTTCAGCAGACTTAATGAAACTAAGCCATGTGGTAAAGCATTAATTACACAAATCTGTCATAAAATCTTTTTTATCCCATAAATAGAACATCATAGATAATTCATAACCATTTGTTTGATATTAATGCATTTTGGTTTTATCATTCAGCTGCTGTAACAATCCAAGAAGCTGACAGAAGTCACAGCTAGCGTTTGTTAAACACTGTTTATTTTGGATAGAGCTAGTCAACAGAGCTCATTATTATTTATGTTACTCAACTGCTAGGAAGCTCAGATCTTTGATCAGGATCCCAAAATGCTAGGTGCCGCATTCACTAAGAAAAGGAGGAAAGGAAAAAGAAAAGGGGCATTTACTATTTAGACTTATAAGATAATTTACATTGAAAGAGACCTCAGGACATCATCTAATAAAAAAACCTAGATCCAGTCCACTTGAGACTTAGGTCCACTTAGATCAGGTTGCTCAGGCCTTTTTCTAGGTGAGTTTTGAATATCTCCAGGGACAGAGACTCCAAATCCTCTCTGGGAAACCTTGCCAGTATTTGACCATCCTCACAGTGAAATTTCCTTTTCTTTACATCTAATCTATGCAAAAGAGTCTGGCTCCATCTTCTCCATAGCTTCCCATTATGTAACCAAAGCCAGCAGTCTCCTCTGAGCTTTCTCTTCTGCAGGCTGAACAAACCAGCTCTCTCAGCCTCCCTTTATACATCATTTGCTCCAGCCCTCTAGTCATTTTAGCGGCCCTCCGTGGAAATTACTCCAGTCTGTCAGTGTCTTTCTTGTACTGGGGAAGCCAAAAGTGGACACCATGCTCCAGACTTGGTCTCACAAGCACTGAACAGAGGGGAAGGATCACTTCCTTCAACATGCAGGCCACGCTCCAGCCCATACAGCCCGGGGGACAATCAGCCTTCTTTGCTGCAAGAGCATATTCCTGGCTCATGTTCAGCCTGTTGTGTGCCAGGACCCCCCAACACCTTTTCTGCAAAGCTGCTTTCTCGTTAGCTGGTCCCCAGCCTGTGCTGCTGCATGAGGTTATTCCATCCCAGGTGCAGGGCTTTGTATGTCTCTTCATCTATTGTCATGAGGTCCCTGTCAGCCCATTTCACCAATCTGTCAAGATCCCTCTGAATAGCAGCTGTGCCCTCCAGGATATTGACTGCTCCCCTCAGTTTGTTATCATCCATGAACTTGCTGAGAATACATTTTGCCTCATCATTCAGGTTGCTAATAAATATGTTTAACAATATTTGTTATTGTTTAACAATATTATAAATATATTTAACAATATCAACCCTTGAGGGATGCCACTGGGAAGCAGACCCTAGCTAGTCTTTGTGAAATGCTCACAACCTTCCGAGCTCAAGAATTCAGCCAATTTTCCATCCACCTTATCCTCTACTTAGCCAATCTATATCTCCCCAGTTTGAATATGGACCGCCCATTGCCGTCAGTCATACGAGCCCAGTGGCACACCCCCACTATTGTTGTGCAGTCCCACGCAGCTGAACAGAGTTTCTGGGCCACCCTGCTCCCCTCCTGCAAAAGCTCCCACAATGGCAGCTGCATCTCTGCTGCACTCTGCCCGCCACGCTCCTGCCTGTCAGCTGCACAGCTGCTCCCACGCCCCACCTCCACAGGTGCTTCTCACTCCCTGACCTGCTGTCAGCTGTAGGCAACAGAACAGGCACTCCCAAACTGCCCAACAGCCAGAAGAAGCCACCTTTTCAAGCTGAGGGAAGCAAAAGCTTCCAGGAGTTGACCCTCACTAGTATCAATAAAGCCACCACAAGTTTCCAGAAGCTGATCTATGAAGAAGCTTCCAAAATTAATTTCCTGCATTTCCCTGAAGGAAAATAAATCTGGAAACTACTGTGGAAACTGCTGCATCTCTGATTGCTGAATTTTGTTAATAAAATTAGCACTTTTTGCACTACCCCATAATGTTCTGAGTTAATAAAGAATTGTACATGACAGGTTAAAAAATACATAGTAAGCAATCAAAGATTTTTTTCTCTCCTTTGTTTTCCCTTGTTCTTGCTGATGTGAAGAATATTTTTTCACACTGTTGCATATTCTCATTCTGCCTTTTATGGACTGTATCTACTGCTCTGTCTTTTTTTAAGACCCTTATAACAGATAGAAATATCCACAGCTGAATCAATTAAATTTATCTGTGGTCATAGAATCATAGACTCATAGGGCCTTTGGGCTGGAAGGGACCTCAGGAGGTCTCTAGTCCAACCTCCTTCTCAAAGCAGGGTCAGATCTGAGTTCAAACCAACTTGCTCAGGGCTTTATCTAATCGAGTTTTGAAAATCTCACAGGAGGTTTTCAAAACTGCAGTGCTTCTCCGGGCAGCTTCTTCCAATACTTTACTGTCCTCAACATGAAAAAGGTTTTTTATGTATCCAGTTAAAACCGCTCTTATTTCAACTTATGTCTGTTGCCTTTTGTCCTCCCACCGCAACCCTGTAATACTGCTGCATCTGATTTTTTTTTCTAATGTATTCATAAGCTCTTTTAGAAGGAAATCTTCAGTTGGATGGCTCTAGATTGGATTTGGTTTGTGCTCAAAATGTTTCAAAAACTTTGAACATAAATCTAGACTGGCTTGACTTCATTGTAAATGTCTATTATGACCCAAAAGAAGAAGTGACCTTTTTTGCACGGGGGTTGTTGCAACAGACTTGTGCATTGTTTACTGTTATGTAAACTGATTCAGATGCAAAAGTATATATATTCATACTGTTGACAGTAGGATCTAAGAGGCTATTTCTATATACTTTTTTTAACTTAATTTAAAAGACATCTCCCAAGGCTGTTCCACATGAAGGATGAAAGGAAAATCTTTACAACTTGAGTCATTAAAATTTGGACTCTTAGTTGCTTAGTTCCATGTTTCAATGGAAGTAAAGTCAGGTAAGGGAAAAGCCTTGAAAAACCTTTGCCTCATAGGTTTAGTGTTGCTCATAATCCAAATATTAAAATGTTATTTTTAGCTTCATTCAAATGAAATTTTCATCTGCCTCATAAAGTCTAATTCTAAAACCAGGAAAATGGCAAATTTGCTTCTGGTTTAATACATGCATAGGAGTACAGTGAAGATTATACATCTGGGACTGGTGGAGGAGAACTAGATCCGGTGGCATTTAATGTTTCCAATGTCATATAGTTGTTTCTAATTTATAGAATCTACATATATTTAATTTATATTATCTTAGGGACAGCAGAGAAACATAAGAGCTCCCATCAAGCTGTATGTGTTTGAGATAGACTATAATTCTAGACATCCACTAATGTCAAAAATCTAATAACGACATGTACCCAGCATAAGATATTTTGGGCATATAAACATGATGCACCTGAAATAAGTTAAAATATTATTGAAAAAAATGGCCATAATCAAAACAATTTCTGTTCAAAGGAAAAGATGGAGCTCTAAAATATGTGACTTGAGGTATAAATGTATTTTATGCATTAATACATGTATTTTACACCTGAATTTGAAGCAGGCACGTGCATCCAGTTATTTGTTCTGGATGTCTTTGTTGAAGTATCAGTCAATTTGAGTATCTTTTTATACACAAGTATAAAAATTCTGTAACCATATGTACCAGGACTCATTGCCTGCCTTTTGTAAAATGAGAAGAAAAAAAGAGAGAGAGAGAAAGAGAGAGGAAGAATGAAATATAAGCTCAGATAGGAAATAAGTTCAATAAATTCTACTGCAGAAAAAAAGCAATTAGTAGCAAATGACATATTTTCCCGCAAAACCTACTCGAATTGTATTTAACACAAAACAACTTGATTTGTTATCGTAAACCTTATTTCATATATATATGCGATATATATAACATAAACCTTAATCTTTGTGACTGTCCCTGCCCCTCACCTCTAGTCTCACAGAATACATTGTAATGATTACTATATTGTCTGTGACAATGTAAAAAGGGGGAAGTTCAAACCAAATAAAAACTCAAGTGTACTAAAGCACAGAGGCTAAATACTCATTAGTCTTGTAAACTTCTGAACTGGAAATTAGCAACTCTAGGCTAACTCCTTCTGCTTACAATGATATCTCAAAACAAAAATCCAAAGGCTGTTACAAAATTGAACCATTAAATTTAATTTTTTCCTGTATTAATACTGGTATCGTAAACTGCCACGTAGAACTAAAAGATAGTACTATATTGTCTGAGTAAAAGTCTGAGAAAATATAGAAGAGAGAGAATGGATTTAACATGTAACTTCATGAAACACACTCAGTAAAGCAGCTTATTTTTATATTTTAGAACTTAAAAACAACTTTCTATAACCCTTTTCTTGTAAAATTTAAATGTGAGAAAAATAGGCCAGAAAATAGCTCTGGGAAAAAAGGCTTCTGCGTCTTGACCACATCTAGAATTAAAATCAAATTGTTCAAAATATGTAAAACTACTGTCATTTGCACAGAAGGTGATAATTTAAAAATTCAATGTATTTACATTTTTCAATCCAAAACTACGTAAGCTTTTTTTTAGATTTTATCCTTTTACATTTCGTACTGCTTGTTTGTGGCTTCCTTTTCTAGCAGCTCTCTCTGCATGACTCTCTTGATGTCTTTAATGTTTTTGAGGCCATGGTACAGCCCTAACTTCTGTAAGGAAACAACTCAGGGTCTCTGCTCTCCCTGGCTGACTCTTTGTGAGCTGCAGAAATACATCTTTGATCTCACTATCTCTTGTCAGATTTGGCCAAAATAGGCTGGTAAGTTCAAAGTTATGGTCAGGGAGAAGGGACTAATAGAGGGAGGCTGATCAATAAAGTTCACTTTCTTAAGTATTGGGACCAAATAAGGTCAAAGAAAGGAACGGAACAAAGTTAACCAAACTGGAAAACATGTTTCTACTAAAAAAATGGAGCAGACTGAAAGATTTATTTATAGAGAAAGGCTAGGGCAAAGAAATGAGGGATAACAAGCCTTTTCAATACTCTGCAATATATAGATTGCTCTTCTGTGCATAGTCTTAGAGCATATTTCAGCTTACTGATAATAAATATGCTTGTCATGGCTACCTGTTGTTGACACCATTTAAGTGGGCTCTTGAATAGTTTAGGAAACCACTGTTCTATAGTTAGTCAAAAATCTAAATCAGCTTTAGTTATATGATTAAACTATATTTTATGGTCATTTGTCCTTAATTAAGTGGAGAAGATGCACTTGAACAGCTTCACAAGTTGCTCGGCTTTTCATCATGGTGAAATTCCCACAAGTCTTCTTTATACCAAAAGGATATCCAGTTTTAGTTCCTCATCCTAAGCAATGAAACTCTTTTCTAGCCTTGCCTGAACTATTTGGAATGTTCAAGACTATAAAAAACTTTTATGCTATATTCACTTCAATCTAACTTTTTATCCTCACAACCCATTCTGTTCAGGGAGAAGGAAAAGAGAAGTGTGTAGTATGTATTTGTTTAGAACATGCTCACATAGGCAGTTCTGCATCTTTGACACCTGTACTGGAGCTCTATCTTTGAAGCACGTTCATCTTTTTTCTTTATTCATTTGCAAAGGCATTCATTTTATTCCTTTATAAAGAAAAAGTAAAGGAGAGAAATTCATTTTATCAATAATGAGAGTTATTTTTGACTCAAGAATGAACTGAGGCCAGAGTGAGGCCAGTTTTTTACATCTTCTTAGATCCAGAGTTTGGTACAGACGTTAGTGAATGAGGGTGTGGGTCAGAGAAAATCATGCCCATAGCACAGTCTCCTTTTCACTGGTGAAAGCTGTTCAATTCCTGTTTCTAATATTTATATAGATACCAACATCTACTGCTAGTAACCCCTGGAATTCACATTGGGTCCGGTTCTTAATCAGTTCAAATCTGAGGAGAATCTGACATATTCTGCTGGATATTTGTAAGGTAACAATACTGTTCCTTCAGAGACCCGAAAAGCTGTGGATCATAGACTGACGGACGCGTATTAAAAAAGCTGGTCACCATGGTGCTCAGGGAGTGCACACTGGGACCCCGGAGGAAGGCATTACTAAATTACAGTCTCTACTCTAAGGATAGTCAAAGGCTATGCCAAAGTATGGCATAGCCTTGGTACTGAGCAAGAACCTGTCAACACAGGCTTCGTCCATGAGATGGAAGAAACTAGAGCACAAACAAAAGGCATCTAGCTTTGGTGGCCTGGCTGCATTTTTCAGATTGTCTTTCGACAACTCCTAATTGTGACATGATTCAGGATAATATTATGACTAATTGTACAAGCATATCTCCAGCTCCCAGGCTTCTGCTTTCTCATCTCTGACTAGCCAGCTGCTGCCCTTTTTTCATTACAAATCATACTCCCAGCCAACGATCTTAAATTCTCACACAGTGTTTATATTCCTTGGAAGCCCACAGTTCCCTTCTTATCATCCTCCCTAACGTCTTGCCAATGCCTTGTTGCTATTTTCTGGCTTATCACCTTCCAATCAAACTATGTTCTTGCAAATCAGCCCATTTGTTGCCTGTCATTCAGTTCACTAAAGCAAGGATCTGGGCGAGTCCAAAGAGGCCTGCAGCTCTTGTGCAGCAAACCTCCCTCCCCCTTCAGGAGCTTTGGCTCGGCTTTCTGGCCCTAGATTCAGCCCTTCTCAGAGGGTTTGGACAATATTTAGATATGTGAGGGAGGTGATTTGAAATGCGACTTGTGAAAAAAGGACAGGGAGAAAATAGACCTGATTCCAGTCCGTTCTTAAATGTCCCTGCTTAAATGTATTAAATATTTACTGGAATAGAGATTGTACTTTTGGAATGGGTTTTGCACATGGTTCCAGATATGAAATTGCTCTATACTCCGGTGTGTTTGTGTGCATTCCAGCAGTGACACTTCTGCTTTCCTGACAATGGAGCTGTGTGGGATACAGCACAGTACAGAAGGTGAGCAGCTGGCACAGCCAATGTACTACATGCACTAATCTCAAGTGAGTCTCCTTGCTCTTGCTCTATAATATATCATTCTAAAAAGAAAACATGGGAACATGCTTTACTATTACACTGGCATTTTGCTATTGCAAAATCTGCTGTCATTGTAATATTAAGGTAGATTGCTTTGGAAAAGATCATTTTGCTAATGTTCTGTTTATCACTATCACTCTTCTCATTGGATCCCATCGCTGTCCTCACCGTCTTTTGACCTCCACTATATTCTGCTGGCCCCCAAAATTAAAATGAGGCACAGCTTTTTATTACCGCTACTGTCTTTTTTGGTTTTAGTAAGTCAATGTTTTCCTTCAGCTGGCCATGTAACTTAATTTCTGTCATTGTTAAACATATATGTGCTGCATGTTACTCTTGGGAGGAATTTCCTATAAAACTTCATAAAACTATCCCAATTTTCCCTTAAAATTCCTCCTTAAAACCCTCCTCTGCCAGGAACAGAAGATATCTGAAAATGATTAGGTTGGTATAAGTTCATGCTCCTCTCACTTGGTCACTGGCTAGGCTAACCAGTACTTCCTGTCTCCCTGCCTGCCTTAATGTACATATTTAATGTCTCTTGTCCCCTTCCAAGTCCTTCACACACAGACACACACACACAAACATGTGCACTTCAATTGCAATCTCTCTAGTGCTACATCATCTATTTGCTCTGGTTTTCGCAGAACACAGCCTAGGTGTAGGCCATAGACCATGACTGATCTTCTAGGCTTTGCAATGGTATAATCAATACAATCTTAGAGTCCTTACACTCTTCTAACAAACCCCATTGTGGGAGGCGTGGGAGACAAGACTAGGGCACTCCTTAAAGTTCCCATGAAAAACTACAATTCTTTGTTAAATAGAAAAGCAACACTGCTAATTATCTGATCTTATTTTCAAGAAATGGCGTTGCTGTAGTGCATCTCTAGCAATCATTACCTTGTAATCTAGAAAGGCTTTTTTGTTTAGGCCTAAAAGCAAGTACTGGTTGCCAGGTAGGCATGAAGCAATATTAGTTGCCATAAAAAATTTCTGTAAATATTTAAATTTCTGAAGCAGCTGTGCAAGTGTCTAGAGACCTTCTTGTCTCAAACTATAATTTGAATCCAGATGTATGGGAAAGTGCGGAAGAATGTCGAGGAGACAGACAATGGAAGCTAGCCAGACCATTCCGTGGGAAAAGGACCATCACAGGGCATGTTGACCCACAGTCACGTAGTTGAGCCTGTGCCAGGGTGGTGCTGCACCTGGGCTTTGAATCGGGAATAACAATGAGCTCAACATGCTTACTGCACATGTGTATAGTACATAAAAACTTCCTCTAGTGCCCCCCCCCGGTGTTCCTCACCCTGGACCGATGCTCAGTGGTGCCAGGGATCCCCCGCTCCATCATTGCCTTGACCGGGAAAATGCCGGGGAACCCCCGTTCAGACGCAGAGGTAATAAATGCTCCATATCGACCATCGTATGCCTTGTGTTTGCGTATCCATCCCTGCTGGGAGTCCAGGCGGTGCCCCCGCCTCACCCTTACACCAGAGTTGAGGAAAAGACATAACATCTCATGACATAGTTCTTATGCTGACATTCTGGAAAGGAGGGAAGTCCTGCATGTTCTTCATCCTTCTGATTTTGAGACAGGCTTGTTTTCGTCTCTGTAAATAAAGCAAAATGCATTATATCTAAGCTCTGCCCCAGTATCTTGTCATCTTCTATCACCAGCAGAAAGACAACATGAGAATCAGAGATAGTAACTATATATACATATCTAAGGACGTTTCCTCCTGGAATACTGAAGAATTTAAAGTGGACTAAGCCCTAGAAGTCTAGAATACAGCATCTAATGATAACAGCATAAGGAAGAAACAAGTGCATAACATTTCGCTACTTCAGGGATGATTCTGTACTTGCAATGACATGAGTTCCCTAGAATTTGTGCCTTGTTGTTTTTAGGAAGGATATTTCAACTTAAAAATGGAGTATGCGAAAAGAGTATAAGATTCATGTTGGATTTTTTAATAAAAAGCACCAAACAGCTAGAGAAGTGTCTGAATTCATCTCTTGTGTGAAAACAGGATTTCCTGGACCAGTACTTAGTGAGTGCGCATTTGTTCAAATGGTTTGTACTAGATGATCTTTTGGCCCATCATATGCATTTGAAGCATTAGCCCAAATATTATCTGAAATTTTATTTTCTAGAGAGAACAGATCTGCCTATTAAGCTAAAAGCTTAGGGGGTTGTTCTTTGTTTTTAAGACAATAAGAGCTGTCTAAGTTTATCTCAATGAACACCACTCTTGATTTTGCTTTTCCAATAAAGCTGAATTCCCTCATGAGTGTGTTTGTTTGGGATTTTTGCATTTGCACTAACTTGTAAAATAGGACAATTCACACAGCATCAGCTGAATCTCTTCTTTCATCCAGATGCCAGACATTACAACTTGAAAGGATTTGCTTTGCCACAATTAGAAAACATAATGTGAAACATTTCCCAGTTTATTAAAACTACCAATTGTGTTCTAAAAGATATAGCTTGATCTAAAAAATACAGCTTGAGCTGTTTCAATATATTACTGAAATGTAATGTAGTTTCTTTATAATGAGCAATCTGTTTATGAATAGGAATATTGCAAATACACAATTGTTTCAAGTCACCTATCTAAAATATACAAATACCACATATGACCTATACTGATCATAGAAGAGCCAACAGTGAATGAATTTTGCTTTTTTTTTTTGTTTAAGTTTAATATCTCAGAGAAGTCTTTTCCATAGTTTCTATTAAATGTTCTCTAGGTATAATTATCCTCCTTTGATCCCTAGATTGATAGATTTCCCAAATTTTCTAATAAAAAGTTCTTAAAGTTCTAAGAGGCTAGCACTATCAGTAGTCTCTCCTCCCCCCCATACTGTGTTTTTCTTGAGGCTTGACTTCAATAGCCAGAAACTGATAGATTCTTAGCCAGCTGGGCATACAATGTGTCAAACACTCATTTCAAATATTAGAGTGGTAATCTATAATCCATCTTCTATTTAGATTGAAGCTAGGTGTCTGAATGTCTGATTTAGAGTGCCAGAATGCATACCTATGTCTTTATTTTCTGAGATAAAAAAATCATCCTAATATTCTTACTGGAAGTTGAGATGCAGTAAAAGCATGTTCAGCTAAACACACATGACACAGAGCACACACACTAGTTATGACTGGACCCCAAGCTCACCTAATTCAATGGGATTTTTGGTACAGATTTTCTGGCTTAGATTGAGAATTTAGGCATATGACATCAAAAGAGGGATTTACGAGTTTGAATATTTTTGGCTCACTTTTCTATCAGTAGAAGTCTTATAATTCAAAAAGCTATACTAGGATTCTTGCCCTTTGATCATGCTTAAGAATACCTTTGTATAGCGACGAAACAAAAGTAGAATGTGCTTTGATTAGAATCTGTTCCAAAAAGAGCAATATTTTTTAAAGCTTGAATGTTGCAAGTGCAAGTTTTTCCATAGGCTCTCATATGGAAAACTAATCAAAAGGATCTTGGAACATAGCAGGCTTTCGGGTTGGTCCTGAAGAAAAGGGATCAGATTAATGATGAAGATTTGCTAGGTGTGCCTCCACAGCACAGTGAAACACTACACACGGATATCAAAACAGCCCTAAGTGAACTAGCTCAGGTATTGGATGTGTCCTCTTCACCCACGCTAAGCTTCGGGGCTGAGCAGAGAAGTAGCTGTGCTGCTTCCAGGACACGAGCTGCCTACAGCAGCTCAGCACAGCGTGGTGCTCTGAGACCTCCCAGCTGCAGGAGACACTGCTGTCTCAGTTCTGGGAGCTGGTTGGAAAGGTGGTGACCCAGTCTTCTAACTGAAATGTGATTTATATAAAGTGGACATTCTTGATGTGGGAAACTTTCAGTTTTGTCAAAAAAAATATAAATTTGGTGTCAGAAAAGCTAAGATAAAATTTTCATTTTGGACCTTTTCAGTCTGTATTGGCCTACCTTTTTGCTGAATGGACATAAAATGTTTATTTAACTATTTTAAGCTATATTTCCCTGAAAGTCTGCTATATTATATTGCCTGTGTTTGGACTTTTTATCCCTCTGATGGGTTAGCTCTCTTAAAGACTACTTTGAGATCAGTCTGCATGATGTAGTATGGAAGATGTAGTCTGGCAAGAGATCCTACTTCATAGGCAACAAGGAATAAAGTTCCGTAATTGAAATACTATGAGCCCAGGAGGTTCAGTATTCATTAACCTGAAACATAGCTTTTTAGGTCAATTCACTAAACAAAAATGTAATATATTAACTTTTCAAAATCCTCATTTTCACCATGTAAAAAATTATTTTGCCCTAACATAGGATAAAAACAGATGCTGAAATATTTTAAATAGCCAGCAGAAAGAAAAATTTGTGTTCATTAAGTCCCATTTGACATATAGGATTAGAAACATTTTAAATATTTCCCAGTACTTCTGTAATTCTGAGTTCCATTTTCCTACAAGCTCTAAAGTGTCACAAGTAAAGTCATGCTTGTATTATCTTTACTGAAAATGGAACATAAGCACAGAAAGACACAGTGATTTAGCTTTCATTAAATGTTCTAATTCTGCTATTTGTCACAACTGATGTATTCAGCTCCAAGGACAATTAAATAAATGGATTAAAAAATATCTGGTCAGTAGAGTAAATCCCTAGCTACAGTATGATGGATGTTGTTTATCCACAAAAACTAAGGATGTATGAAATTTGTGTTATAAGATGTTATTAAAAAAAAAATAACTTGTAATAATTTGACTTGTAGTGTCTTCCCTGAGTATTTCCAAAGTGATCGTAATTACTTTCACAAAGATTTGATATTTAATTGTAAATGACATACCATATTTTTTGGAAAACGATCCTGTATAAGGACAACTAATTTCTAGATGTGAACTACACTCCTTTGTTAGCTACTAACATTTATTGATCATTCTGAACTGCTTCTCAAATGCCTTTATCTACTTCAGTCATACACTACAATGGGCAAACAAGTTGATACATATTCAGCCCTCAAGTAAGTGGACATTTCTCTTACTGAATGCAGAGACAATATTGTCCACTTTGGGCTGCTGCTGGGCTGTACTGATTATGTGTTTTCCTCTGAGTATAATTTCCAGATTTTATGTTTTTTCAGCATGTTGGTCTGTATCCAGAAATCACCTCTCTTCACCAATTAGCTGTTTAATTTTCACTGAAAGTATGTGAACAGCTAAATCAATTTAGTTCAAAATAATTTCTTACTTTTGAAATACTGGGGATTTAATAGATCCTGCAGAAGCAGTACTGGGATACCCATCACTGATCAAACTGCTATTATTGTATAGTAGATATTCATTCATTTGATGTATCTTCCTAGTAAATCACTAGCAGACACTCGCATAAACACTTAAATGTTTGTTTCTGAGGAGTGTCATTGACTTTAAATGCATCAAAACTTTTCAACTGCAAAGTTTTTGAAACATCATATAGTGTTCAAATATGTAAGGTTTACTTTTCCCATTAAAATAAAGGGACAGACAATCAAAGAAATTATTACCACTATTTCTTCAAAGACAACTTTCCATTTTTCATTAGCTATGTAATAAAACAGCTACCAGAGAAGAGTGAAATAAATGTGGAAATCTACAACTACTCATCAGTGATGTCCACAAAGATAAATATGAAATAGTTTGTACTTCCAATCAATAGTTGTTACTTCTTTCCTCCTTGCAAATTCTTTTTGACTTTCTAACTTCTTGTGAAATTTCTTCTGCAAAGGTTACAAATTTAAAGAGATTTTTATTTCTCCTTGAAATCATAGCAGCAGTTACGAATCTGGAACCCTTCTTTGGAAATACTTGATAAATAGTTCATCTTCATTTTGATTAATTGTAGAGACCCCACCCCCACCCCCATTTGTTACAAAACCTATCAAATAACCTGTCATGGCTTTTGGTATATATTTAATTCTCCTGTCTCTAGGGCACACTATTAGTCTTTCCCAGTGAGCTATTTGCTCCTCAAGGGCAGCTTTTCTAAAGCAGAAAGGAACAAAGACCGATGCTGGGTAGCAGTCCTGGTCCACAAAGCAATGCAGATGAATCCCACCTGAGTCCGGTTCTCAGTCGAACTGTAATCTCCAGTGCTTATATTTTTTTAAGCACCTCATTTTTTCTGCAAGAAAATTGTCAAAGGCAAGGCACTACAAACTTCAGCTTCTGTGAAGGATGAGAGATGTCACTGTCTTGACAAAGCTGAGTAGCTGGTTGTTTATCTAACACAAAAGTCTGCTAGGTATTTCTTTATCTTAGATACTTAATCTGTGAGGTTTTCGGAATTGAAATGGGGGTAGGAAAACACAAAATTTAGTGATGAATTTTGCTTTTCTTCAACGTATGTCTAAGTAGAAGAAGGAAATGTCAGTTCCATACCATGTTTGAGTCTTGAGTCTATTCAAGGAAAATGTGAGAGCCAGAGAGGATTTGAAGGTCTAGTTTTTGCTGTCTATGAGTACCTTAACCATGAAGGTACAGTATTCTCTCTTTTTCTTAAATATGATCTTAATGTCTTCTTTCAAAAATGTTTCACTTTACATGGAAAAGCTTAACGGCTTTGTGATGGCGCAAGTGTGAGCACAGCATTATAGGAGTGATTATGACACTCCTGTAGGAAAAGGAAAGATTTTGTGTTTTGGCTTTTTTTGGCTGTTTCCTTCAGCAGTAGGCATCACTTTCAGACTACTGAGAGGTAAGAATCTCTCCATAAAGTTACCATTGCTTGTTTTTTGGGGGGCTGCCTCTGCAGGTTTGCACATTTTTGCATTAAATTCTTAGGTTTCTTATTCATCTTGCACACTGGATGGCAGTTAAGAGTCTCAGAATTAGGTATTGAAATGCTCTGTGTAACGGCACTGAAATCTCTCTGTACACCTGGGCCCAAGTTGTCAAAGAGAAATCTTTCTAGCACTCTTTGCCAATGAAAGATTGATCTTTCGTCATGCATAATGTAAGTCAGTCCAAGGGATAGGATGTGATTATAATATATAACCAATCTTTTGGACGATCAATTGCAATATCCATAAGTTTCTCAACTCTGAGAAAGAGGGAAATAAATGTGATTTTTACTCTCTTGCTTCCAAATGAAAGTTACCAAAGCATTCCACTGGTAGAAATTTAGTGTGGAAGTGATTCTTGTGCTTTCTCATGACTCATGAGAAATACCTAGTTTCTGTGAAACTTCCTGGAAATAGGAGAGTTTCTTCTTGAATGAATCATTGAAAAGGACAGAGCAACGACTTAGCAGGGAGAAATGGTTCTTCCTTTTCCACAGCTCAAGCAGCAAAGCAAGCAAAAAAGATCAAAAGAGAAAAAAAATATCTAAATAGCAAGTTGCAAATGGTTCCTTTGAGCATCTCTCTATGCATTTATTTTCCAGTTGATAAGAAACTCCTGATCAGACGTAATATTTGAAAAGAGGAAGCATTAACAAAGTCCAGGCAAGCCAGGTCAGCCACTGCTTTAAGTGCTCACTTTAAAAAAACTATTTAGACAATACAGAGCCCTTTAGCCCTTAGGTAAGCATTAATTTACTTCTTTCTGGATTGTAATATCTTTTTTAAAGAAAAGCATTGTATTTGTTGGGATACTAAAAGTAACAACTCTAACCCTTACATACTGGAATTAAATTTATTTATAGCCTGTCTCATCACAATACTTTCTTCCCACACATTATTTTAAAAAGAATTTGAAAATAGTAGAAAGTAAAATAGCCTGTGTGACTTCTGCTAGTCATGGAAACTGAGGATTCTCTGTTGATATGGCCTCCTCATTTGACTGGAAAGACACAACACTAATATATCCAGATTAATATCAACAACATTTATGTTTCACTCAAAATCTTGTGATGGACAAAAGGGAACAAATTGTAAATATGGACATGAGAAGACATGATTTCTTTTACTGTTAATGCTTTAACATTCTAATAGTTCAAATTATGGTCAAAATTAATAGAGAAAAAATCATTAATAACCCATTTAAAACTATCATAAAAAAAAGAATTTTCTTACTATCTACCCCTTTTCTCTGGGGCTTAGCTCACCCATCCCTGTGTGTCCGAAGGCAGAAGTCATTCCTCAAGCAGAATGGAGCAATGTTATGAAGAGGAGTCAGCATCCTCCTTCACCAACAAGAGTATTATGTTGAAGGTGGGGTTTTCTCCTTAGTCTTGGGTCTGCCTAGGGTTATTTTTTAATGTTTTTTTTTACTGTTTTTTAACACAATTGGTCTTGCATTATACCCTAAGAAGCCTGCTGTAGTATTTCTTTCCCATCAGACAAAGATGGTTAATTTGTTTTTATCTTTCCTCAGTTAAGCTCTGCATCAGTTCTGGATACATTACATAAGGGAGATTTCTGAGTAAAAATAGTTGAATTTCTGGATAAAAGTGCTGAATTTCTTAGTTTATATAAAAGACACTTGCAGGGGGGTAGGGAGGGTTGTATTTTTCATGCCAGCTTCCTCTAGTTCTAGACCAATACCTGGTAGCTTCTCTGAATGAACATACTGTGGCATTTTCTTCTGTCACCTTCTGCTTGGCATGTCCACTTAAACCTCATCTTATCATCTGCTTTCTGGAAATTTGTTCTCCAGTTACTAATACAAAACACTATATCTTCCATCAGCTCAAGAAGAAGGAGCTTTTTCAGATTTTGTTGCCTGAATGTCCAGTCTTCAGAAAAGATGGTTTTGTGAAGTCCAAAACTTATTTTATGAGTAGCCCCCCAGAGGGGTCTACTGGTCTGAGCGTACCGACCTCATGAATTTGTTCAAGTACAAATCTGACAGCAGCCCTAAGTTATTATAAACTACCATGAGTGGGTACATCTAGAAATTTAAGCACATCATGGTTTAGAAACTCTTCCTTCAACATCTTAAAAATTTCTGGACTCTCAAGCAAAGCTGATCTTGCTAAACAGCCAGTAGACCTGTGTAACTCATTTTACATTATTAATTTCCTGTATAATCCATGGGGAATCTACATATTTCTGTAACTTCTCAAGTTTGCAGACAATTTTCAGTCCTTTATATCATTCAGAATTTGGGGATGAGACTTTACTCCATCTTTACTTCCAAAATATGTCACAAGAAGGTGATAAAGCTCCTTGCTTATTGACAATGTTTTGCAAGTTTAAACTCTGACTTTTACAGAAGTTTTAGAATCCTGTCCATTCCTCCAACATTTTATGAATAAATTCTGTTAGTGTGTTCCTTAAGTGAAAGACACATGATTGTATTTGGATATGTCAGATAAAACATAGTTTTCCCATGAGACTATCTTTATTCCAATTCCTTTGGCCTATATAGTAGCAGTTAAAATATGTCCTTAGTCTTCAAGTCTTCAATTAGGACATTTACAAGCCAGAGTGATGGCCCTTGGAAGGGCTGAACTGAAGCAATTAGTAAGTTGCCACAAAGTCAGGGTTTCTTTCTTTGACTCTCAGGTTTCACTTTAATATGAGGATAATCAAAATCTGGTCAAACACATATCCTTGAATCTTGTTTTGTTTTGCTTTGCTTTGCTTTTATAGCAGTGGATGTCCGGGATAATATAGATGCACCAGACAGGTCATTCTCTAGCACGCAATTTAGCTTTTCTTTCATTGATAGAAGATACACCAGGAAAAGCTAAAAGCAGCTTAACCAAAACACAGGATTTCAACTAATATAGACACTTTGATCTTACCTTTGTTATTCTTAGAAAATATAATAATAAACCCTCACAGAACTGTTCTAATCACTTCATTTCTTTGTCTGCATGGAGTTTTGTTCACAGTTACCCTCCAGCTCTTTTCCTAACTAAACTGCTTTACAGGTCTTGCTTCTGTCCCTCTGAGAGGCCAGAGAAACCAGCTATCCAGACCTTTATCAACACAGAAGATTTTCCACAATCTGCATCTCCCATTTCACCAGAACCATTTCTCTCTCCCACAACTTATCATATGATTCAGCTTGCAACAATTACACCTAATAAATATGCTAACAATATGCATAACTTTAAACTTTCCTACGTATTCACTATAACAGATCTTTATCCTTAGTCAGTGCAAATACTGTTCTCACTGAGCTCTCCAACGTTTCTGTTAGCAAGATTTGTTTCCAAAACTGAGTTCAATGGTGTTGCTGTTTTTCAGGTCATACTGGAAATTGAGGCAAGTTGTTTTCAGTCCTCTGTAGAAAAGATTTCTTATTTGCTAACATGGCTTCCCTGAGACTGAGTGATTCCCTCTCCCATGACTAGGAAATATCTTGTATTCTACTCAGGAACAATATCTCTCACTAGATTCACAGAGCACGTTTGAATAATGATTAACTGTGTCACCTCTAATTTTTATGACCTTGCATTAGTAATCATGAGAACATCTGTAATGGCCCACACCATATATCCAGTGCCATTCTGCAGAGCAGGCCTAAAGAAGGACAGGGCTAGGATACTGGTACTTCCCTGATGATCTCCTAGCCTCCTGTGATTTGCAGCTCATGACTTTGTTTCGCAAGAGGTAGTACTTTGGGTTTAATAGACTTTGATTGATTTATCTTCCATAGATTTGGCCTAATTGTTTTTTGGACATAAATCAAGTCTTCAATTGTAGAATCTGATATGAAGGAGTCACCTTCAAGCTGAATCATAACTTCTAAGGATATCCCAAATTCATAACTGTTAATCTATGTATAAATCTACCCATATGCTTATTCAGCATGTTCTTTTCCATCCACTGCGGGTTGCTTTAATTAAAAGTAGTATAATGGCGACTTGTTTATAAGCCTGCCTAATCATACATTTCATCCTCTGTTCTTTGACCCTGCTCTATGCACACAAAGAACAGTGCAGCTGTACCACCTCTGCATACCTACAGTACCTTTAGCCCTTCCTCCATAGGACTGCTGTAACTCTCTGTACCACCGAAAATCTCCACAGGAAATCTGCTAATAAAGACTTTAATATTAATCCTCGAAAAATCACTGCTGAGGAACATAATGCTTCTTCCCTAGTCCATTCACCATTCATTCATAGGGAATACAGTAGCTTACTAACTACAGAAGCTCATAGATACCATCTCATTGTACAAGAGAGCTTTTGCTGAGGAAAAAAATGCTTTTTACCACTCTTGAAGGCATTTTGACCAGTGGCTTATAGAAATCAAATGATGCATTAAGACACTGCTAGCAACAATTGTGAAGAAGACAGGACTTGCTTCCGATCCCTGGATCAGCAGCAAGAATAGAAAACAAATTAACAGATATGGACTCCTATGTTGCTAAAGATGCTCACTTCAGTAAATACAGAGACTCAGAACCAGGAACATTGATTGCTGTAATTTTCCCATAAAATAGTGTGAGAAATGCATAAAGACTATTTTTCATAAATGATCTCTCAGGGTCATTGAGAGAGCTGTATCTGCAGCACAGTTGCCTACAGACTCCTGAAGACCAGGCAAGGTTTCCTGCATCTTAAATTTGAGGACATTGTGCATGCCTAGCACAAATGCACTGAGTGCACAGTAATATCCCTTGTCTTTCATTCATTCTCTGCTTTTCTTATTTCAAGAAAAGAACTTAGCATTAGCTGACTAACTTCCTACCAACAAGCCTACAAATAAGCAAAGTGAAATTTAAGTTTATAAAAGTTTAGAAGTTTACAGAATGCCCAAAGAGATACTCAGATTAATAAAGAAAGCTTTCCTCTTCACGCTTTTATACCTAGAGAGCTATTGCACAGCAAGAGTTAATGGAATTGCATATATGTCTGGCAAAAGCCCCTAAATTGGATTTGTACTTACGTACCACATTCTGCCTCACTTTTGTTTTTTAAATGGTTTGTTTCCCAGAGGGATTAGCTTAACTTCGTAGCATGTGAGTAGACGTTGCACCTTTTGATAATGCTTTCTTTCTTCATAGCGGGCACACGGCTTTTTGATCATCTTGCAGCTATGGAGTCTTTTTAAAAATGATGTAGCCCCAAAAATGTGATTTTCCCTCACACACAGTAAAAGGCCAAAGACTGTATTGACCTGACAGTGCAGGTTCCCAGGACTTATGTGCACTTGGCCTGAGCTGATTTTAACGATTCTCTTTCTGATCAATTGTTATTGTGCACTCGTTTTAGCTTAGCTCTGTGAGTATCATACACAAAAGTCTAGCAAACCCAGGCGGCCACTGTATAACAAACATCTCTTTAGGCTAATTGGGGTAGAGGCAGGCTATCATGTAACTTAAACTAATAACTAATTGGTGAAGAAGTCAAACTTTACCTAAGAATCATTGAAAGAAAGAGAAACTGTGTTAGGAAACATGTTAAAATAAATCCAAGCAGATTCAAGGCCAAAAAACAAAATATTCCTGCCATCAGCATCACATTCCTCCAAGTGAAGAATTCAGGACGTGGACGACTCATTGTAACTCCCTAGCAAATATTAGAAAGTTTACAGGCATCAGCTATAATTGTATTGCTAACTATAAGTGTATCTCATTTAACTGGACTATAATAATAATTGGTTTTGGTTTGGTGGGGAAGGGCTATATTTTGATTAGACTTTTTTGTGTTTGTGTTTTGATTAGACTGTATTTTGATTACGCCATTTGGCAAACAGTAAGTTCTTGGCTCCACATGTAAGATATTTTCTCTTTCTCCCATATGAGATTTTGAGTATAGCAAGGGAACACACAGATTGTCATAAGCACAGTTCTCCTTAGAGTGTGAAAAATACAATATATATCAATAAAGATGTAATGCTACCTGAATTATAACAAGGGTCTTTGATTATCAAAGGAAAAATATGTATTTTTGGCTATAAATACATTCCTGAATATATAATACAAACACTTTTTCCCAATTTTTTTCAAACTATTGCAATAATGAGCTTTTAGCTTTCATCAGCTGAGTAAGTATTGAGGATGCTTCCAGTCATCAACCTGATGACACTGGTCTTGAGTAAGAGCTTTTCCACGAACTTCTATTTTTATATATTCTATCCTAATATTGAAAACATTTTTATTTTTTTCATTATCAAGGATACTCTGTATCTTCAGGTAGTAGCTTAGTTGAGTATGATTTAACTGCTTTTAGAAGTACATTTTTTCTTTCTTCTGAGTTGACTTTGATAAACATCTTGTTCTGAGGTGCTTGTACCATTTTCTTTCCTCTTCTATTATTTCGGCAGACCAGTTTGCTAAAAAAGGATGTGTATGTTTTATCTTGGTTTAAAAAGAATTGAAACCGAGAACCAAAATAGAGGTTCTGCTGTACCAGGACAATAGTTGTCTGAGAATAAAAAGGTAATGAGGTTTCATTTAATTCAGCCTGGTGAACAATACATTGTCTGCCTTGGTGGCTAGGAAAAACAAGGGCAGAGAAGCCTAGGTTGTTGTAGAGCCCTCTCAGGCACCAGACACACTAGACGGCTCACAAGACATGGCAAGGATGCCTGGTTGATCATCTTCACTATTCACATCTTTGAAACAAGGGCTAACCAAAGCAGTCATATACATCTTCCAAATGCCTATTCTCTGTGTAAAAAACAATGGTTCCTTTGGAACGGAGGAGGTGCAAAGCATGCAAAATATCCCCAGCTCCAGCAGGAAATGGAGTATCTTATAGCCCACGTTAGCTAGAATCATTATGAAAGAGTGAAGAAATCATTGCTTTATTGTTTTAATAGTCATTTAATGATTATTGCTAAATCATCACTGACATATAAACTAGGGCTATTCTTTTAGTACATTCAGTACTAAAAATTAGAAAAAAATTGACATGATATTTGTATAAACTGAGGCATATAGTCTAAAAGGGGTGGCAGTATAAATATGATTTTGCCCCTGCTACTAAAGGGTCACAAACTTTTCATGCACCTGGCAGTGTAGGTTCTCAAGATTTATCTGGGCTTGCCTTGTTTTAACAACTGCCCAGCTGTCAGGTGAATATTACATAGTTGTGCCTGCTCAGTCCTTTTTTGGGGAGCAAACTGTCCCTGGTCTCTGAAACAACTGAGGAGAATTATATGTGGCAAATACAATGAGAAGCCTGGAGGTGTCAGTTCAATAGAGGCAGCTTGAACAAAACATTTGGTTATTGAGACTGTTAATATTATTAATAGTCTCTGTAGTAAAGCTTTTACAGAAGAAAGTCAAAAACATATCATAACTTTCATTAAATGTTTGTGTATTTAAATGATTTACATAAAATATTTAATATATGTTAATAGTAACTCTCACAGGGCTTAGAGGCATAATTAAACTTCTCAGGCTTGGCAGGAAGTAGTCAGCCAGCAGCTCAAACAAAAAAATAACAACTTTTTTACAAGAAAAAAAAATCACCTGCAGTTACATAGACTATACAGCTGATTAAAATATAACCATTTACTAACAGTGCTGTATCATCAAAGAAATCTAAACTCATATCCAAAACTTAAAATCTAGAAGGTGATAGAGAGGTAAAGATATAAATCTTCAAATGTGCATTTTTACTGGGCAAGACATCAAGGTAAGAATGAAAATGAAGATGACTGACAGAAAATTCAGGAAAGGATATCTAGAATGATCCCATTCTAGCCCACAAAGAAGAGAAGTCATCAATCCTACACTCTTACAGCTCTTGGCTAGCTTTATACTCAAAATTAAAGGAATTCTTTGGGCAGGTGGGGTTTCCTGACCCTCATCACTGAGATCACTCTGATCAGTGAGACTAGCTCAAAAATGCTGAAAAGGTATCTGGTTGTTAAGTTTAAGCTAGACATCCATTTCATATTTGTTTTACTCATGATCTTTGGTCTCCAAGCTTGCACTTAAAAACTTCTTTTCCTAAATAAATATTTTTTTATTATTATTATTAATAAGCTTGTTTGTTGTGATTCAGAGACTATGACTTGCACAGCTGCTGGGAATTGTAATCAAAGAAGCTGGCTTGAGAGGTTCTTGCAGGTGAAATGCCAAGAATATATGAAAGTCTAAGATGATGATGATTGCTCTTTGGGTGATGTAAGTCATTTGGTTGGCTGTTATCTACTTTGACTTATTCTCCTAGGGATTCTAGCTTTGGCTTCATGTGTCCTTGCTAAAGGTTATCTCTAAACTTGGGAGAGAGCATGGACAGCACAAGGTGGATCTGAGTTGCCTGAGCAAGCTTCAGTAATCTGTGTGAATGGGGGCAGCACATTTATATGAAGTTGTATATGTAAGTACTACAAGTTGTAAGTTGGGGAGCAAGTAGGAAGAGTGGCTAGATAATTTTGAAAGTAAGGATTATGGTGTTGTAAAATACCAAATCTGAGCAGGAATTTTTCTATTGTAAGCCTTGAGCTAGTGCCTGTCTTACAAGAAAGTAGGTGCACAAAGCACTTGTTACAGTGTGCTCTTGCACCCGGAGCCACAGAAGGCATGTCTTTCACTGTCATAATCTACTCATTATTCTGATGTGCAGATGTTTCCTATCAAATCCAGGTGTCATATAAACTCCTCTCATAAGTTTGCTGAGACACCTGATGTTAGAACTATGATGGCATCCATCCTCCACTCAGAAATGTATTGCTTTTCCAAATCATATGGCTAATCACCTTTACAACTTGCATTCATACTAAGCAAAATGTTGCACAGTAGAAAAATGGGCTCCCAAAATTGCTTTGCTGTTGATTTTGTTGTAGTGTGTTAAATGTGGATGGCTTTATACTGAGGAATGCTTGCCTGGAAGACTGTAAGTTAGGCTGCTCAGGACTGCCTACGGTATATTCATGACACAAGCTTGAGAGCACTGGGAAAAACCGGGCTTTCCTGGATATACCAGCACTTGTCCTCCCACATTGAGCATGGTCAGCTATGGTGGTCTGAAGACAGCTTTTGAACAGCTGTTCAAAGACAATGTATTCATAGTATGGATGGCTCATCCCATTGAAATCAGTGGTGTTAGAGTACTTTTGAACATTTTCATGGTGACAGACTTCGCATCTTCTGAACAGTAAGTGAATGAGAACAGAGTGAAGTCACAAAAAAGCAAGCTTAATGGTATTCTACACCCTCAGGAGAAAATCCATTCCTTTGTGATATCCACGTACTCAAACATTTTCTCTCATAAGAAATAGAAGGGCAAATTGATTAATTGCTATTCTTATTATATTGCAAATTTCACAAGGTAAGACTATTAAATATATTTTCTGGATTATTTATCTTAGTGTGAAAACAAATGTTTCTTGTTTTTTAGAAGCTGTGTTGGGATGTGATCTCGCGGAGCTGTGCAAGACCTCATTGTTGAAGTAGACTTGTCTTTATGAAATTGCTGTTAGCCTCAGATTCCCAATGAAACAAACTTCCCATGTGCTGATTTATTCTCTTAGTACAGGACTCATATATATCAGTAGAATAAGGTGCAATTCTCATAATCTTTAATAGCAGTACAGGAATCAAAGAAATGTAAGGAGATTGATAAAATTCAAGCATACTTGTTAATCCTAATGATCTAAATGATAATCAAAAATGTGCAAGTCTCAGGATTTCAGGTAAAACAACTGAGAAACTGAGTAAGCTCAAATGGCAGTCTGTAGGGGATAATTTCGTTGCATGGACCTTTATAAACT
The DNA here is from genome assembly GCF_036370855.1 of Dromaius novaehollandiae. NCBI lineage: Eukaryota > Metazoa > Chordata > Aves > Casuariiformes > Dromaiidae > Dromaius > Dromaius novaehollandiae. Next base: position 42,928,823 of record NC_088098.1, read on the forward strand.
GAATGTCTTGCAAAGCAGTAGATGTAATTGAAAGTAAAGATGGAGAAGGTTCCTCATAAGCACATCTTCCCCATTCTTCCACATTTTTGACTGGAAATCTAAACTTTTTGTCAAACATAAAAGCACAAACATTGATGATTTTTCTGCTCTTGGAAACAGAAACCTGGACATTTTCGTCCATAATCTTCCAAAACTTGTATGTCTGTGTATTGGCTAGGAAGTTGGCATCCTTGCCAATGTTTTGGGTGTTGGTCAAAAAAGTGTTCGAGGAAACTACCCTTTTTTCATTTGACTGAAAAATGAATTAGGTATGAAAAATGTTGATATAAAGTATTTCTTAACACCAGTAATAAGCCAAGCATTAATTATGTGACTTAAGTTGTGTACCCGAAGGAACAACTGCTTACAGACTTCTCGGTGATCTAACCCCAAGCTTTGAAAGTATTTAATGACAGTGGTGGCCAGCACAAGAAGTTTTCATATGCTATGAGTCTAATCTGAGTTATTAAAGAACCTTGGAACCTTTCTCCTTATTTCGCTGCAGGTGAAGCACCTCAGGAAAAATATTGCTTCAAAAAGAAGGAAAGGAAAAGCAAGCCATTATAATGAAAAGTTTAATGGCACATAAGCTTTCATTTGATTAGTTTCATACATTTGAAAGTATATACTGTGACCTTAGAAGGGTAAGGCATTTCTGAGTTTGTAGGTTATGTAGTAATCTATAGCCAATACAACAAGTTGACTTAGGCCTATATTTCACTGCTATTAAAAAAGTAATAATTTAAATTTATATTTCAAATATTTATTTAGAAGAATCTAAAGTTGCTCATTTTTAAAAAGTACAACTGTTAAATCCCACAATACAAAAAAAAAATCTATTCAGTTTTGACCTTGACAGGCATTTTGGTGTGTGGTCTAAAAAAAAAAAAAAAGAAAAAGTCCAGCTGATCAAAGAGTAATAATGTGAAGCAGACTTCATCTCTCTGCTTTGTGGCAGTAAGAGTCGAGGCAATTAATATGGAATTGAGCAGGGAGTTGTCCTGTATGAAGCAATGTGCTGTACTACAGGAGGCTGCATAAGATATGAATCCACATAATGAGTTGTTAATGAGACACATTCACCCATTCTGCCTCACGGCACGGGAGCTGGGAAAACCACCACAGGGTTTGCTGTACCCAGCCAACATAATTTGTGCTGTAGCTTTGGGAACACCTGTGCACCAACCTTGTTCATGCCAGCAAAGATTAAAGATCAGAGCATTTAAATAATTCCTCTGGTTTTCATCAGAGGGAGAGAGATCTGACACGACAGAACAGGCTGAAATAAACAGTACAGAGGACACCAGGAATTTCCCGTGGAAGTCATTGTATGCTCCAGGTGTCATTGTGTATTTATCTAACAAAAATAGGGCTCCGTTTAATGTCCTCTAAAATAAATGGGAACTTTTCCGTTGGAAGTTGTCCCCTGTCCCATGCTGCACAATGTGTGTATTTACCATTGCTTTGTCAGGTTCAGGTTTAAAAGGCATTCCCTTTTCAGATGGTGTAAAACTGCGATCTGAAAAGAAAAATAACATTGTCAGTATGTGTAGACTGAAAGTTTATTAGACTTCAAAAGTGGTTAATAAAATGCAGCCTGGAAATAGAAAATAGATTTAGAAAACAGAAATATGAGATAAGATAAGACTCTGGTCTCAGTCAAGAGGACTTTACCAGAAAGTGTGAAATATAACAGAGAACAGGGTTAGTCCTTGTTCTCTCTCTGTCTCATTTTTTTAACAGCTTGGAAAAAAGTGCCAGAGCCAAAATGTTGCCTTTAATGTTATTTTCAATATTCCATCATGATTTTTATCAGTTCTCTCCCTTCATAACAAGGCCTTTTTTGTCTTTCCATGTTGGGGCCAATCTTATTACACACCAAAACAGATCCTCATTTCCTTTTTCTCTTTTTCTTTTTTAACACAGTCAAAATGGTGAGAAAAAACATGCCAGACAGACTGATATATTCCCACTCTCTCTTTTTTAAAATGCAATCTAATAATAAAATGCTAAAGCTTTTCAAATTTTTTTGTAAAGAGAAGTTAGCTGTCTTTGGTGCTACACATAAGAAGAAAAACACAAGCTCTGTTTTAAAGAGCATCACAGAGTTTTTAACCACTTTTAAAAGCACTGGGCAAAGAAGTCGCAAAGGAAAGAAAGTATATTCAAAAATAAGAAAAAAAACTTGAAGGAAGGCTTCTTCCATTATGGGGAAAAAAGCTAATACAATAAAAAATAAGACTTTTTAATAGGTGTGGGGGAAGCGCTTCCAAGCAGTTGAAAAGAATTGGAAAATGAGAAATTACAGGGCAAAAAAGTTTAAAAGGTGAAAATAATGAAATGTAAATAAATGAAACATAAATCAGAACCAGACTGGCTAGAATAAATTGAGCAGAATTTACAAGGGAAGGAGGAAATAAAATGAGGCAGATTTACTTCAGAGCTAAAGGCTCTTCAAAGGAATCTGAAATGTAAAAGAAAGTTGACCTAAGTGAAATGATGTGCAGTTAAAACTGGAAACATAATTAAAAGTAAAGTGGTTGGAAATATTATAAGTATAGAAAAAAAAACCTAAAGACTTAAAAAAAAAAAAAAAAGACACAGAGAGAAAAGAACTAAAGAATAAAAATTAATACTCGTGACTGAAATATAAAACCCCAAATAAATAAAATTAGAATTTGATTCAGAGCACAAAAATAATATGGCATGAAAAGCTGCAAGAGATTTGCATTTGTTCATTTCTAAATCCAGCCCCAGTGGAAGACTTCTGACCTTCATTATAAATATATAAATCAAAATGGGAAGCTGTTCTTTTTCACAGGCAAAAAGCAAAGCTGCCATTTTATTTGATCTCCAGTACAATAAGAGTTCTTTTTATCTTGTGATTTCCTAACATAGGCATTGAAGAAAGCCACACTAAAAACACAGATTTCTTTTTTATTGTTCCTGGCATTACATTGACAAACACATACCCTGAAACAGACCAAGATATTACTCTTTCAGGCTTAATGTGTTGAAGACCAGAAAGTATCCTCTTCTCAAAAAACTTGTAAATGAGGACCTAGGTCTTAATTATCTCTTTTCAGGACAGCCTCCTGCACCTCCTGACTGTTGAGGAGATCCACCTAGGCCCAGGAATTTGTGCATATAGAACCTGATGGTCTTTGTATGACTTTTTATATCAAAGGATAATTTTTGTTCTCCTCATTAGCAGATGGAGAAATGAGGGAAAAAATAAAGTTTAACAACTTTCCCAACATCCAATGACAGCTGATTTTCAAACAAGATAGGGAAGCGATCAAGTGGGCAGGATCAAAATCATCTTTACTGTATGTATTTCCTTAGTCTGCCTGAGGTAGGAAGCCATTCATTCTGTGTCACTCAGTAGTTAATGGAGAGCCCTAAAGATTGCATATCTTTCTGGAGTTGCCTTTGGGGGAACACTACACTGGGCTTTTAGCTCTGTTTATCATCCAAGACCTGGGGATATGAATTTGGGCTTAGCTTCCTTTTCTTTTCACTTAGACTACTAAATACAAATTGAAATCAGGGAAAAATATGAAACTGTTCAGTGCAAATCTGGTGAAATGAGGCTGCCTGTGCGCATTCTAGGTGTTTATATTTATGCTGGTTTTTAAAGCTGATCAGTGACTTGTTTTTATTTATAGTGTTGCCATGAATATCTAGATTAGGTGCCCATACAATAAATAACTTTAATTATTGTTGCAATGGTGTTTTCAGGTTACAATATACAGATCAAAACTAAGGAAAAGCAACACTTCTAAGGTTAAAATATCATGCCACTTTCATTTTCTTCATACACTTTTAAGCATACAGCATGAAATTATTCTGATCCACATTTACAGTAAGTACGCGTGTGAGAAAGAGACTTTCAATACATAAAATCTTATTAACAAGTATTGTATTTCATACTATTGGTATAATAATATACCATTCTCTTTTTAAAAAGAGTATTTTATTTCAAAGAGTATTAACTTGGTTACGATTATAGAAGCAAACCCAAAGGTTTTAAAGACCCTTTTAAAACTCATTCTGATGACAATAACAGTGAACATATGTGTCCTTTGAAAACTCTGAAATGTATGGAACAAGCAGTTACTTGATTATATATCCTTAAGTGGGAAAGATTACCTAATCCTGTGTGGAACAGATGATAGCTATTCTCCATACTATGGAAACATTTTCTAATTTCATAAAAACAAAATATAAAAGATGTTGTCTTTTTTGAATGTATCCTTAAATATACAGTGCTGTATCCCAGGCTGGCACTGAGCACCAGAATTAGGGAGATGAACATTAACCAGTGATTTAACTTACATTTTTGTAATAAATGACAAAGTTTTCCCTATTCTCTGCTATTCAAACTCATAATGGAGAAAAAACAGTATGATTTCATTTTGTTGAAAAAGATAAGCTTCAAACAGACTTTGGGATTACAAATCCCTGATGAGTCATTGGGTTGGCATAGAGGGTCAAAGGGTTGTTCTAGCAATAAAAGCACTGGGATAGCAGCAGGCTAAGAAAAAAATGATCTTATGAAGAAGGAAAGGAGGGATGGACATCTACTAATGCAGCCAAAGGTTGATGAGGGGATTATTGGACAAAATCCTACAGGCTATGTGAGGCAAGGTATCAGACTAGATGTCAGGAATATCCAACTTTTTCTTCACTTCCTTTTGCCATACACTTACTGTTTTAACACTGCCAGTGCTATTGGGTTTTGACATATTCAGGTAAGGATTCTGCATCTCTATGGTAGGTACTCTGTTAAGGAGGAGAGAGAGAGTTTACTGTATATATTATGGTCTTTACTGAGGCAAGCCCAGTTTCTGAAAAACCCTTATGAAAAAGAATATTTTCTGAACAAAGGAAAAAGAACATTTATAGCTCTTCTATCCATACTTATTGGACCAGAGAGAGTTTTTGCATGCAGTTTCAAATTCTTAATAAGTCTGCCAGTGAAAATATGCTTTAGAATAGCTTTTGGTACTATGTTTTCTTATCCACAGCAAGTCAAATCATCTGTATCATATGTTATTATGTGGGATGAAAACTGTCTGAGGGAACACTATCAAAGTTTATGAAAAATGGTACTGAAGTTATAGGAAGATGATTAACTGCTGCTTGTCATGGAACTGGCATTTGATTTGGAAGTATTAAATATATTTATTAATCATCTAGAAAAAAATGAGCAGGTATGAATAAAATATGCAGTTATAATTAAGCTGAGAGGGCTATTAACAAGATTACAAAGGAATCTAGTTGTTAATATGTATGTAATGATATTTAGTATGTTTGTTAGTGAAGCAGGAGAAAATATGAAATTATTCTTTATTAAATTTGTAGATAACACAAAAAGAGAAAGGGTATTAAATAATGAAAGATTACCAGTATCCACACTGATACACATCTATGAAAAGTCTGTGTAGATAAAGACAAAGGCTATAAGCCACACAATATGAAGGACTATTTTTAAGAATTAGTGACTAAGAAAAAGATGTTAAGGTAACTAACTGAAGGGTAATCAGTCGCAACCCCGTCCTGGCAAATGCAATTTCTTGGAATATCGGTGTGAATCTTGTATTTATAAATGGAACATAGGCACAGGAAGCTACAAGTGCAGATCCTGTGATTTCCTACTGCCTTTCTCTCTGTGTCATTTGTGAAACTAGTACTTAAAGACAATGTCCACATCTGGTGTTTATTCAAGAGAAGAATAAAAATGGTTATTACATTCTGTAGGTAAGTATGGAATAAATTTCTTAAAGTACAAGCATCTTCAACAGGCAGAAACTTCACAGCATGCAATGGTTGGAGGCTAATGTAACACAAATTCAGACAAGTATTAAGAAACACATTTTTAACGCTGAGAGTAGCTAACCATTTGAATAACTTTCCTAATGATGCAAATAATTTTATATCATCTGCAATCTTTTAATAAAGGCGAGGGCATTTTCTACAAAATGCTCTAGCTCAGAACTTACAGACTCAATACATCAGTTAGCAGCCTAGTCTATAGCTTCCGCGAGTAGGTCAAGCTAAATTACCATAATGATTCCTTCTAGACTTGAAATCTGTGCTAATTCTGAAGAGCAATGTTAAACAGGAGGCATAGGTTGAAAAAACAATTGCCAAGAAGAATGAGGAAAATTAGGCATAGATTTACAATCAGGTGCTTGTAGAGGTGAAAAAAGACAAACACAGATTTGTTTTGTAAACAGAGGTCTGCATGCCAACAAAATGTGTGGGTTCTGTGCATGACTAGTGACTTTTTTCATGCATATTATTTTGATCATTAGCTTGTAAGATAAAGCTAAACTGGAAAGATTTTGGAGAAAAGCAGCAAAGGGCAGAGTTTTTTGTTTTTTTTTTTTTAATGGAGGTATTTGAAGTTATGTACATAGTGTGTCTGAATGGTAATTATGAAGTGAAGGTACATTTCAGTAAACATATACAAATGCCTGGAAAGTAAAGATAACATAGTTCAGGGCATGCACCAACCCATTCTTTCTGTATAACTTTCTCTCCCAAACCTTCTTTAAAAGTAGTATGACTAGAATTTCAGCGAGTCCAGTGTTGCATCTGGTAGATTCCTCATATGTTCAATTTTTATAATTCAAGTAAAAATTTTCTAGAAAAACAGCTCTAGAAAAGGGTTGAAGCCTCATGCTTATCACAAGCTATATTGCACATATGGGCCCGAATCATTTGTTATGATTGTAGCTAGCCGTGTATCTTCATTCAGATTGGAGGTTTTCCTGATTTTGGAGATGTTTGGAGATGAAAGAATAATCATAAATGTATCCAGCTCTGAATAAGTAGCATAGTATTTCCCCCTTGACCTTTTAGGCATTAAAAAGCTGACTTTCATGCAGTTGCTAATAGCAGCAGTAGGAACTCTGCAAAAAATAAGGTGTCTACCATTAAACCTGAAGAAAATTTAAACTAAGTCAAATAACTCTAACAGGCTGTCATGGCTGACACCAACTGAAGCCATTGTGAAGGGTTTCTCCTTTTCCAAACCGACTCTTCCATGAGGGCAACCCTATGCTGTTATTACATTAATAATAATGCTCCACTCCAGAAATAAGACTGATTAATGATTGGCCATTGTTCCATGCACTACCATGTGGTTTTTATTGCATTTCAGTTTAAATGCAGGCTTTATTGCCAACAACTTTGTTCCACTTCCCTTGAAGCTTGCTTTTGCACAGTAGGACTAGCAAGGACAGCTGCCAGAGGAAGGCAGCACTTTTCACGTAGCACCTGTGCACACAAGAGCTGCACACCACTCGTCTGGCCAGGAGCCCACAGAGGTGATCAGCACTGTCCCTCTTTTTCTTTTAAGGACACTATGCGTCCACAAGGTCTAATGGAAGAGCAGTGTTTCCACACTCACTGAATCAGTCTTTCAGCCTCCTGATATGCACTTCCTAATCTTTAAAAAATGAGCATAATCAGGCCTTTGACAGTAAGAAATGGGAACTCTTCCCAGTTCATATCAGGGCTGTTCAGATTTGGGAGTCATGCATAGCATGAGCTGGTTGGTATCAAGTCCATATTCAGCCTAGGGCTGCTCTTCTGGTTGGACTCTTGCTTTCTGTCTTCTCCCAGTGGTCAGCAGCCTACCTGGACCAGAGATCACATGCTCTCTCTTTTCTGGACGGCATTTGCAGGCAGCTCATTTTTCACCTCCACACTGGAATAGCTGGGGCTGTTTGCTGGAGCTGCTCTTCTCCTTCCTCTGTAGGATTGAGGATGATGGCTCAAATGTTCCCAGAGCCTTTGTAAATGAATTTGGACTGCCTCCTAACAGGCAAAACTAGATACTGATGAGGATGTCCTGCTCTACTAAATTAAGACATCTGGGTGCAGCAGCCTTATCAACCTTTTTTTTTTTTTTTTTTTTTTTTTTTTTTTCCATTTTCTCCATGGCAGGGAAAAGTCATTGTATTAAACCACAGCATAGTAAACGGTAATGCATATTCAAGCACAGAGACTCATGTACTTTAGTGATCAGTATCACTTGATTCTCCTTCTTCTAGTGGGACCTACCAGCTCTGGCTCTTTACTAATCTGGTACCCAATCCCCATTCCCCACGTCCCTTAGTATATAGGGATTTTCTTCAATAAGCGGAGCTAGTGTTTCTCTTGTGCAATAGACGGATCAGGAGGCATTGTTGCATTCCAATACTATATCCCAACTCTAAATACTATTTACTCTGCAAAGTTCATTAGCCAAGCAGAATCCAACATTGTTATGAAATCTTTAAGCCTTCATATTATATTTCAGCTGATTTCCAATGTCTTTTCCTAATCCAAAAAAATAAAAATTTCTCACATATGTGTGTATGCTAGTTACTGGATGTTGAATATATGGGACTATTTTTTCACTACTTGTGAAATTTAAAAAGATACACTAGGGTTCTCATTGGGTGGTTTTATGAACATATGAAGCAATAAATTGGTTTACTTACAATTATTTATTATTTGGCTCTTGTTATAGGTAAGGATAAAAAGTCGTTTCCAAGTATGAAAACAGACCCTTTTTATATCAAATCATTCATCTCCCTCCACAAAAAGCAAAAGCTATTCTGCTTCCTTAGAAAACTTGCAAAATAGACCCTTCAGCTGATTTAGGAAGACTCAGTTTTGCTCATAGTAAAATGTCACCAGCTTGTAAGTACACATTTCTTTTCAGCAGTAGAGAGGATGAAATCTCTTACTGCTTTATGCTCATGAATTATAATAAATAGCTGCAAAATTCTCAAGTATACTAAACAAAGGTGAGTTTTGTTCATCTCTAGAAATGTATCCTTTCATATCTTAAAATTAAATTCATGTTAGATATATGGAGAAAAGAAATTGAGGATACACTGATAAAGGGCTTTTTTCTGCATTATGAGCAGTTTCTCTAGTCTCGTGTTACTAGACAGAATGAGGGGCCACAGCAACACGTATCATTTTTTCTGCTTAACTTATTTGGCTAACAGTACTGCAAATTTTCAGCAGCGACATGACTATGCTGTACTCTGTCTCTTTGTGTCCATGAGTAAGAAAGCTTCCAAAAGCTCTGAAGTCTGATTCAAAGGAACTGTATTAAAATGCACAGGCAGCAGAAATGGCAACCTGCAATATCTTCTGCTGTTCACAGTGAATTTGAGCCATGCCTTCTGACTCCCATTACTTTGTGTGGGTGGTCATTTGACAAGTTATCTGCAGGGATATTACTAATACACTGATACTTTTATTTCAAGTCCAAGCCTATCAGTTAGAATGAAATCATTCTAAGGAACAAACACATTTTACAAGGTCAGGGAAAACCTACTTTCCAATGAAATTCAGTCTCATGAAATGCACAGTTCTGGCAAGTGTCTCTCATTGAAAGAGTCCGCTTTCATGAGGATTGGCTGACCTACCTATCACCGACAGTTTCTGTAGCTGGTTGAGGAAAACTATCAGCAAAACACTTCATTCCCATGAGCCTCGAAACACCCCAGCTGCCAAAAATAGCCTCATTTTTATGACCATATATCCTGCCAGAGTCTAAATATGACTATTAGCCACAACACTGTGGAGAAAACAACTGATTTGATTTTGTGAGGAGCTGAGTACTCACAGTTCCTGGTGATTTAATAGTCCTAATAAGAAAATCAGGCCTGATATGGACATGGTTGTGTAAGGAGAACTACTCTAGCCAAGGTCCCACAACGTGGATGTAGATTAACTATAGGGTACTATTTCACTGGATACAAAAGCCACCAAAACTATGGGCATCAGTCTTCATGTGGCAGAGTTTTTCTAAGAAAGAGAAATATATCCTCCCATTAGGCATATAATCAGACCTTAATACAAGGTTACAAAATCTGGTGTTCTCACCCTGTCTCCTGGAATGCTTATTTTACCAGAGATACCCAGCGAAAAAAAAGGATATTTTCATGAAAACTTCAGTACCAAATGAGCATCTTTCCTCCACAAAGAATTCCCAACCTACTACCAACTTCAGCCTGTCAACTTTGAAAAATGATTACAAAATCCCAAGCACTCCTTGAAACCTGCCCATAAAGCTTTCTTTTTGTTCTGCAGTCCCCTGAATAAAAGCATCCTTCCCTGCATTCCCATCACTCTGCTGTTTATGTGATGCAGACTTTGAGTTAAACCCAGAGTAGGACTGCCAAATTATGGTGGTAAACTGCTTGAGAAAACTCCAACTGATACTTTTATTTCAAGTCATCTCTCTGATGTTTGCTTTTTCAAGTTCCCGTTCTGTACAGGGCAGCATTATTTAATCCACTCTATACCTGATTACCTCAGGCCTCTTTTTGTAAAACTGCCATATCATGCACCACATTGTATCGAATGGGCTGGGTGCGCACTTATGACCGTGCTTGAGAGAATAAATTGGGTAGAGAGTCTGTCCAGAATCTAGCGCTGCTGTAATGGAAGAAAAAGGTCAGTGAGATGCACAGCTCTGAGGCCTTTCTCTCATTGAAAGAGAAAGTTTTCATGAGGCTTGACTGACATCTGTCTTTGTAGCTGTCTATATTTCTGTGTCCATTGATCTGTCTCCCAAGAAGAGTGTGAGGTTTTGCCAGATGTGTTGTACAGACTGGAATCAGTGCTCCTACCAGCAGATCTTCAGACCAGGAACATCTTAGCAGGATACAGTGAAGGAGAAAGACCAAAACATTTTGCCTTTTAATGCACCCACCTGAAAGAAATGAAAAGGTACTTCTCTTAAAAAATGTGTTACTCTGCTTTTATTTTATGTTTTGAATTTATGAGCAAGCTTTTGATGGAAATCTTAAAATTTACCTGATTTTCCTTCTGCCTATAAAGAAGCTTAAATTTTATTATTCTGCAGATCAGATTGTTATTATTGTTAATGCAATGACTAGTTTCATCGTTGTACTATTCTGCTTCTGATGTAGTAGTATCAGTATAAAACTGGAAAAGTACATCAGTGACTCCTGCCCTTACCAAGAGAATTTCTGCCACAACCAGCCACAGCCTAAATAAAAAGCAAAGTGAAATAAAATATGCTCACAATTACACAAGTACAAAATTTGTTTACTTCAGAGACAGAGAGAGCATATATGCATCTGTCCAGGTGGCCCCCAGTGTAGCTGGCTTAAGAGAGAAGCAACCTGAACGTTACCTGAGATCCCAGGCCATGAGAGTGTATGTTAAGGCTAAGTTAGTGGTGGAGAGAAAAAGTCAAAGGAATCCCTTGGGGATCACCATGAGTCTAGTACTAGCTGTAAGAGATCTAGCACTTTACTGCTGATGATCCAATTTAACTTTCCTCCACTTGAGTGCAGTTGTAGGTTTTCCCCCTCCCCCCTTTTCCCTTCTTGAGAAGAAACTTTTAATACTAAAAACATAATACTTTTCATTAACTAGAGTAACGATACTCAACATCCTATTTTGACTGTATTCAATGGGTCAGTGAAAAATTTAGTGATATTGCAATGTTAAGACATGGGTTGTAACATATTCCTATTTGATGGAGATAATAACAGATACAAAGAGAGATGAATAAAATGATGTCACACAAGAAATCTGTGTCAAAATTACGTTTATAATCAGTATTCCCTAATGCTTAACTCTTTACTTTAACCTTAAGACATTCTATTCTCTATAGTTAAAGCAAATTTCTTGTCTGAGTTATTTATAGCAATTGTTTCTATCTGCTTGTATATGCTTGTTGTATATGCAAAACAGGATTCAAGCTTGCATTTTATGCTTGTTGTGGCATCACTGATGCTCAGCTATACGGAAGATCATTCACCTTATGTCACATCTCCACATGTACATCACATATAGCATCTGTTGCCATGCCATCTCATTCTCCCAGAGGACAGTCAGGTGTTATATATGATTACATGTCATTAGGACATGCCAACATGCATTTCAATTTCCCACTCTTAAAGAGAAATGCCCCATTTAAATTTTTGCACCTCAAGAGCAAAAACAATGAGGAAAAAGAGTAGTTAAAATCCTCGATCAAGCTAAATAATGGTCTGCTCTTGCTGTTAGTTCAAAAAAGCTATGAAGCAAGTATAGAATAAAACCTAAGGGAAAGACATGGTCCAAAGGCTGCAGTGCTAGCCTGTTCTCCCTACCCTGTGAAACTGCACGAGTATTCAGCATTTCCAAATCCCTGCAAAACCCATTTTAAGGTAAGGATGCATTTTTTTTCCCTTGGCTTCAGAAGAATGAAAGCCTCAGGTTCTTCCTTTCCTTCCCAATGATATTTTTGTATCTAGATCTGCCACAGATTTCATCTGTGATCTTTCTACACTTTGTATCCCCTGCAAAATTGAGATGCCAAGTCCTATTTCATGGAAGCAACACACAGATACAGATTCAGAGAAAAGATAGGGGAAAAAAAAATCCCCAGAGGTGTATCACAGGCTTCACAGTTCTGGGGAGTTGGGGGTGGGGAGGAATGGAGCTAAACTATTCTCAAGTATTCCCAGGCTTAAAATGCTGCAGGGTCTCCAGTCATAACGCAGGCAACCTGGGAAGTCCTATGTGGCTTGTGCATGGCTCTTTGCACCGCATCTAGCTTCCAGCAGTGCTCACAATCCTTTTTACTTCATTCTATGTTGCTCCCTCCTGTACGCCAGTAAGTAGCCCTTTCCAGGGCTAGTGTATTTGATGGGAAGGATGGGGGAGCTCATCTCCTCATCAGCAGTATCTACACCAAGAGAATCCTCTTCCATGTTGGTTTGGAGGCTTTTACACCATTGCATGAAGGAATCATAAGAAAGATTAAAAATTCACAGCTTTGGTGACAAATCTGGCCTCATAGGAATCAGTGCCCAAACCTCTATTTTTATTCCTACCTTTTTAAGAGGGATAGAAATGAGAAGTTGAAAGCAGGTAAATATGATGTATACAGCCACCTACAAATCATGCTGCTTCTTCCCTGCCTGATAGCACATAGTTTTGGCCAAAGGTTTTTACAAATAGAGTAATTTAGTCTTAACAGCACCTACCAATGGGTAGGACTGACTCTTTCATACAGAAAGGAAATGCTTGCAAACACACAGATGAATTCTTTCTAATACTGTTGATGGTGCAGTTATATTAGTTCAAGACTAGAATGTCAACCTAAATTAGGGGCCAGAGCACTGAAAATGAGAAAGATACTGGTGCATACAGTACAATTTGGCTCACGTATGTGGCATGGGAGCCAGGATGCATAGTACATGAAAGATTCAAAAAGGAAACTCTTCATCCTGAATGGTTGCACAGGGGCACATTTTCACTGGGTCTTAAGCTGCGTGACACACATTAAAGTAAACAGAAGTTTAAAGTTTAAATCTCCTGTCCCACTTTCAATCTTTCCTCGTGGTAGCATAGACAGAGCATGAAATGCAGAAGAGCAGACATCTTCCTCCTGAGACCAGCAGTTAATAAATGAGGGGTTAATTTGGTTGGTTTATAAAGTACCACCTGCAACTAGCTTCTTAACATCACACAAGCAAAAATAGTGAATTAATAGATGGCTTAATTTCTCAATTTTGCAGGGGTGTCCTCTTGTATTTTGTTAAAATGGGAAGGAGAAAAGGAATACAACTGAGTGTCCCATTCAGTATCTCATTTTGTTGCTGTTGCATTTCTCTCCTCTTCTCAAAAATTATTTTGCCATAAATCTTATAGGAGTAGGCAAGTGCAGGCTGGAAGGGGCCAGAGTCATGCTACCCCATGGGTTTCTTCTGTCATAAAAGGCAATGTAAGAATGGTCAAATTCTCCGAAACCTGATGGTTTCCTTGGCTTTTGCTCTGTTCGGCATTAACAAATTACATCAAGGTCTCACTACAGCTGAGCAGAGTGCTCATTTCTCCTTGCTCAGTAAAATGCAATCCTGCTGGAATAGTAGGTATCTGTATCTTTATCTATATTTATACCACTGTGCACCAGGCCAGATAGTGAATTGTAAGCCACAGTCCTTTATTAACAGAGTAGGCAGACTGAGAGAAGGGACTGATTGTCTCTTTTTGTGTGTGTGTTGTGGAGATATTTCTGGTTTTATACAGCTTTCCATGATGGAGTCCTATACCTTGGCTGGGGGTCCTGAGACATGCCAGCAGTATGGCTAAATAGCTGTGGGGATCTGTTTGTTCCCTGAGAAGGTGGATTTTGAAAAAAGGATGATCCAGAAGAATGCGCTCTGTGCCATGCACATAGTGTATGGGAGTGTATACAAAGAGAGAGTACAAAGACAATTTTTGCCCTCTTTATTGCTGCTTTATTATTCTAGGCAAACAATACTTATGATACAGTCTTCATTCCTGATACTCATGAAAGTTAAAAACATTGGAAATTTTTGTTTCTTTTGATTATATTAAAGCAAACTCTATATCTATAGGTCTGTATCATTGAGATGATTAATTTTTGATCACCATTTTCCTCTGCCTTTGCATTTTTCCACAACTTCATCTCATAGTTCCCCTTTTATTGTTCAGCAGGGAATGCAAATGTATTTTGAGCACCAGCCAAAAAATTGCATTATGTTTCATAAAATGGTATGGGTCTATACTATTGCAGATTAATATTTACCAAAATACTTACTAACTTCACTAGTGTATGATGTCTTGTTGCCTGAAGTGATCACAATATCATGATTTCAGTGAGTTTCAGTCTATTTACATATTTTCTACTGATAATGTATTACTGAGAAGGTGATCACAGCAGGATGCAAAAAGTATAACCTTCTGGCCAATAACTGCTCCTGAGGTTGCTGAGACAGGCTGTATTTATGCCTGTGACAACAATGTGATACTTGTTGCCCTTTTTCTTCAAATCTTCTATCTGAAGAAACTGTTTAGCATAGCTGCTACTCCTTTTGTCTTTCCTCCTGCAATAGCTTCTATATGTTGTATAGCACATAAATGATTATGCATAGAGTCATTAAGGCCACTGAAGTGTTGCATTTTCATTACAGATCTCTGTTCATTTCTAGACACACAATGTGAAAATTTTTTATACCACATGCTGAGTTGCTCAAGTATTTTGCCTGAGCAGCACTCAAGACTTCATATATCTCTGTAAATATGCTAGGAGTCAAATGTAAGATCTTACTTAGATACATTTAGTTCACCTTCAAAAAGAATGGTTCCCATAGTTAAGTAAAATTAGTCATTTATAGTGATGAGAGGGCAGCAGCACACCCATTACATCGCGACGGGGAAACCTAACAAGTCAATTCAGCAGCAGGAAAAAGCAAACAGGGTTAAAAAGTAAATGAGTGATGAATGATTCTATTCACATTAAAGGCAGAGTATGTTAAGACTCTAACATTTCCCTCATTTTTTCTAGAAGATTATTAACCTGCTTTAATAGGAGTTGTTGTGCAATATGAATCCAATTAGTAATGCATATCATGAAAGTTTGCATGCACATAACATAGGTTTTTTTATGATACAATGGATCTGGGAATTGTTTCTGCTTGGGCAAAACCCAGAGTATCAACTCGTACATCTCCAACTTGGGCTGATGTTACATGAAACAGATTGAGAGTGGATATAATGACTTAATTACTACCAAAAGAGAGAGGTCCACTCCCCATTCCACTCCTGCTCCATTCCCAAATGCCTATTCCTTTCCTGACTGCAGTTGCCTCCTCCCTCCTGCATCAGTGCTTGCACACATTTCTTCTTGTTCTGAATCAATTCAATTTACCCATCTAACCAAAAAAAAAAAGGCGGGGGAAAGAAGAGAAAAGAATATTGAAGGCTTCTGCTGGGTTAATGAGTTGGATCTGCTCTGTGAAGGTCTGATTAATGCCCAAATGGTCAGAGGTGAGAGTAGGAAGATGAAAACATCCTCCTCCTCCTGCTCATCACCAAATTGCTAGATTTGTTCTGTATCACATCTTTTTATATATATATATATATATCGGAACAGCCAAGAGCAGGTGCTTGGCCTAAGAATCGTTGAAGGTGTTTCAGAGAACCAGGGTTCGATCCCTAGGTCCTTTGCACAGCCAGTACAGAGAGGAGTAGCACGTGTGTGCAGTCTGTGTGTGATCTGGGTCAGATTCATTCTCATCTGTGTGACAGGGCATAAGCATTTTCTGCCCAGCATAGAAATATAGGCTCAGCTTCTCTGCATTCAGACTGAGAAGGCAATTAGCAAGTCCAGTGCAGATACTTATAATTTACATGAATGTGATAAATTCTGTTAGGCTGTTTCTGCAAGTTCCAGGTTCTTCGCCTAATTGTTAAGTGAGTTCTTAAGGTTGCTGATGATGCAATGAGGAAAAGACAAAAATGGACAACTAGAAAAAATTATGCAAGATTACAGAAGGAAGAGGTTGGGGAAAGAAGTGTGAGAATTGCAATTCTGCTGTTTTTTGTATTCTGCGTTTTTGTAATGATTACCAGTAACTCCTGAATTAGTGTCACCAGCTCTCTCTAGCAATCTGTAGTCCCTGTGTATGCTAATTTTCAACTATCCGTTAACACTAAATTTTGTAAAACTCTTAAGAGCCTTTGGATATTTTTACTGTTGCTTTTTTGTTCATTCCACAGTTTTCATAAGGAGAAATGAATATTTCTAAGATTGAAATTGAAATTCTGTGTTACTTTCTCCAGGGGCCTTGCAGGTTTAAGCAATCTCCACTCTCAGCCATTCTTTCCTATCTCTGCACCACCAAATCCATTTTGCCAGCACAGCTGTTTGTGAAAATGGGAACCATCTGAGAAATCCTGGTGCAACAGAAAGGAATCTAGAAAATCAAAAGGAAGCTTCTAACAATGTGAGAATTAAGATATATGAGACACTAACCTTGTACTGGGACATTTACAGTGTAAATGGAGGTCTTTTAAGTTGACCCAGAGGATCTGAGGTCTGGGGAAGATTTTACAGTTTCTCATGCAGTTTCAAAACATGTCT
This sequence comes from Dromaius novaehollandiae, assembly GCF_036370855.1. NCBI lineage: Eukaryota > Metazoa > Chordata > Aves > Casuariiformes > Dromaiidae > Dromaius > Dromaius novaehollandiae. The sequence continues at coordinate 42,945,792 of NC_088098.1, forward strand.
CAAGAAACCTCTTATTTCTCTAATTCAAAAGACATTTTTTATCTAATGGCCTTACTTTTAGCCATTTACCACTTGCAATACTCCTTACAGAATAGTCTTAACCTGATTTGAAAATAAATCTTGATGAATAAAGAGAGACCCTACAGGGTTGCTAGTTCCATCCCTCTATTGCTCTTCTCTCATATGTGTATATATATGTGTGTGTGTGTTGCTTACAACATTTTTGCAAATAGCTCCTTTTTTTTGGTGTCTTGCAAACAGTTTTTCTTCTATGTTTTTACTGCCTAAGGGAGAGGAAAGCATTCCTAACATCTTCCTTAAATCCAACATCCATGTTATTAAAGACTATTTTTTATTCAAAATATTTGATAGTTGAACAATAGAGACCCACAAGCATGTTAATGTCCCATCTATCTGGTTTGGCAGTTTTCCAGAGTGCCTCAGTTTCTCCTTTTTTCAGATTAAGGGATTCTGCCATAGTTAAGTCCCCAGACATAACATTGCCCATTTACAGATATAACATTTTGGAACACTTAACTGTCCAGATGCATTGCATATGGGAGGCTGGGTATCTGGTTTCCATTCCAGAGACCAGGCAATAAAATGCATATCATTTAGGTGCGCTCAGTTTTTGGCTAATTTCAAGTCTGTGACTAATGACTGGGACTGTTCATATCCTTGACGCTAGGCAAGTGCTCAGGAGATTTACTCCAGTGTTAAATCACAGCAATGCAGTGGTCTACAAGTCAGAGAGTTTAGCTTACCAATTCTCATTTTGCTTCACCTCATATCCTCATACATTGAAGTTTCAGTGCTTTTAAGTAGTTATTTTTCTTCTTAAACCTTAAATTCATAGCAGAATTTCTCTGCTATTTTACCCTAACAGTTTTATCTTCAACTCAGACAGCTAAAATAGATCCATTTTGGAAGGCTGCATTTCTCAATCATCTTTCCCCACAGCATCTTAAAATACTTTATGAAAAATAACCAAGCTTTTCAGTATGTCAAAGGCATTTGTGTACTTAAGGACAAACTGATTCGGAAGCAGCCCAAGTCTTTCCTCCTAGTCCAACATTCTCTTGTCCTGATTTGTTCTTTTCAAAATTTCCCTCCTCTCTTTCTCTCCTCGTATGCTACCTAAACTTCAGTCACCTCTGATTCACACCTTTCTTTAATAGCTATAACTGCAGACTGTTTCTTCTAAAGGCTTGATTGCAATGTACTTCACATGGCCACCAAATTCTGTTTTCTTCCCAAAGATCCTTTTTCCATACTTCTTTATCTTTCTGGCCACTTAATACCTGTTCAGTTTGCACTTTGTCATTCACTGAGTCATTCTTATTTCAGCAATATCTTTTTCCTTCTTCTCTTGCTCTTCCTTCGTTTAATGAGCTCCATTTTCAGTTCCACCTCCTGTTACCACTCTGGGTTTTTTTTGGTTTTTTTTGTTTTTTTTTTAATATATATACCTTGTTAGTTCCTTGTTCTTTCAGCTCCAAACCTGACTCTCCCTTTGCATGTATTTCCTTTTCTGGAAAATGTGGAAATCAGCTAGGTTTGCTTTAAAGCAAATTTCTTTCTTCTTTCTATTGCATTATTTTCTTTGCTAATCAGCTCCACTTCTTTCAGTTAGAAAGAGATTATCTTATATCCTAGAACATCTAGGATATCAACCTTCAGATATATCTCTTTCCCAGTGTTGATGGAATACCTATTTTTCCACATCTTGAACTCAGATTGAATATGAAACATCCAGATGACATCTCAAACACAGAAAAAGGTATAGGATTGAATAAAAAGGGAGAGTGTCTACACCTGTTTTCTCACTGAAGAACCTCCTTATTTTAACACCATAATTTAAAGACTATGTCATGGGAGCTCTCATGGCCGGTCTATTTACTTTCTTGGGAGGAAAACAGCAACAAGGACATCCATTAATGCTGATTTGAGACAGGAGTGTCCTATTCTAAGATTCTTTCTCAGTACTAAGTAGTGAGAATACAACATAGATGAAAGACATAGTAGTTCTGTCAGTGTGAGTAAGCAGTGCTTCACACCATCTTTACCAAAAGGGTAAAGCCGCTGCCCAAGACATGTCTTAGTTAGCTATACTGCTTTTAAAATATTGCTAGATGTCATGGTACTTGCTTTCTTCAGGGGCAAAGGTAGAGACTTGAATCACATCAGCTGCTGACTCTTCCCACAGCTCCCTGCTGCCCCTCAGCTCTTGTCTACCTTATTGCACCTTTCAGTATTTACCAGTGGTGGCAGTGAGAAGCATTGAAGTCTTTAATATTATTATTGTTGTTAGTAATATTATCATGGGCTGAGATTCTCTTATTCCACTAATTAGTTTGCTAACTGAAGTTATTTCAGAAATGACCTATCAACAAGAAAGTGGTTGATAACAGAATGTTTGTGTGAGACATGTTAGAAAATTACTGACTTCAAAATATGAATCAAGAAGTTGCTTGCCCTTGAAACTCAAAAGTGTACTACTTTGGCACTGAGATATTGACAGAATATTGCTGATTTTATTAGCATTAAAGATAAGCTGTGTCTTTCTAGCTTCAATAGAAAAAATCAAATATTAACTAAAGCAGTTGAAGCTACAGAAGATTAACTTAGTACTAAGTTCTGACTATCAGACATTGAGAGAAAGAGAGACTATGCTCATTTTGAAGAATTCTCTGCTTCAGTAGAGTGAAAAAAGTACAGCATTCTCACCTTATAAAGACTCCTGAACATGTCATTTTACCAGCACACATGAACTACGAGCACCATCCAGTGGCAATGGAAGTAAATCACATCTTACGTGTTTGATTCCCTCCTCTTTTTTTCTGAAGCCACAAAATCTAACTAGGCATTTAAATGTTTATATTAAATTTCCTGCATTTTTTGACTCCTCACCTCTGTGACAGGATCACTCACTCTTTCCCTTAAGCCAGCCTGAGGATGCAAAATCAACATCAGTTAACTGGTACCTGCTGCTCCCTGATAAGAAGGTTATAATTGTCCAGTCTCTTTTTTCTTCTCTGCACTCTGTAGGATAACATGATACAATTTTGATACATCAGGAAAGACTAAAAACAGGCAATGAGACTGCAGGATCTCTGGCCTGCAATTCACTGAATCTGAGAACCTCTATTGAAGAAAATGGAGGTAAAGGCATGGCTTTCATTTATGCTATACCGATGCAGACTAATTCTGTTACCTTCCTTTGGGGAAATCAGACATCACAACGCATAATGGTTTCAGAAACCTTAGACATTCTGCAATAAATTATATTGGTATATTTTCACTTTCCACATGGATGATTTTGTTCTTTGGCTACTTCTTATTGTATAAGATACAAATAGGCTTTTCTTTAATTTTAAGCATGACTGCCTTTTGCAATAATCTTTTTCCTTAACAAAAGACAAATTAGTTGTGATTATACCTGACATGAAACACACACATTCTGGCTTTTAAGTGGATAAATATTTGAAAGCTTCCTTTCCTGTTTTCTACTCTTCCTGTCTTCTACTCTTCTTTTACTTCTTTTTATCCTTAAAGGCAGCAAGTAGCAACTTGCTCCCAAGTGGAAGTAAGAAGAATATTCAACAGTGCTAAAACAATTTTATAACATGTGACATCGCCAAACACTATAGACACAGACACTGCAATCTCATGTGTCATTGGACTGATGCCTCAAAGTACATCATGATTGTTCAAAATCTATCTGATAAGAATTCTTTGCTTTTGTTTTACCTGCTCTGTAATTTTATTACAACTCACAGCAAAAGCATTCCTTTTGTAGCCCTGCAAATAAGTCAACATATAAAATTAATGAAGAAAAGAATATGGTCACAATCAAATTCCCAAAAGTGTGAGCTCTTTTGATTTAAGCAGCAGTTGTACATACACTTTCATACTTCATTTTTCAGTGCTTTTTTCATTAATATCAACGGATTTGGATATTATACTTGCACAATAATTATTTTTATGTTTTAAAAGCTCCATATCTAGCCATTTTTTGACTATTCCTCCTTCTTTAGGGAGAAGAGATGTTGCCTTCATGATTAGCCCATCAGACTAAACCAGGTAAGTTCTTTAGATGACAATGAACTTCTGCACTTCAGGGTGTTCGGTCATGGTTGAAATCAAAATGTGCCTCTGTCATCTGGCAGTAGACAGGAGGATATGCATTCAGAGATTTCTCGCGCCTGCAAACTTTCATGAAGCTGGGGTGAGAATCGCTAATGGGAGCTATTAAGAGGCAAATGATAGAGAAGTAGTGGTTTAAATGAGTGGAAAAATTAAATAGCGGTTAGAAGTGTTCAAGCAGGCAGGCAAAAGGGCAGAAACAAGACATGTATTTCCCAGCAGAATAATCTTCAACGATCTATTTAAGCAGCACTATCCCCCTTTGTGATCCTTCAAACAGCAATATTGTACTTTGATAGTAAGATCTTGCTCACACTTTTTTTAATAGGTGTTTGTGCAGTAGCAGCCATTTGGCCTTCCCTTTGCGTTTAAACCTAGAGTCTACATAACCAAAAGCATGTGTCACTAGAGCCAAGTCCTCTGTGGATCAGGCACAGAGGGGATCCAGAACAAGTACCCTGAGCATTCACTTACTTCAGGGATGGAATATGACAGTGGAAATCTGCTGCTGCTCTGTCACAGCAGGAATATTTTACATGTGCTTCCTCTGTGTTTTCTAATGTTCTGACACATTACTAGCCAACTGATCAGTTATGAATGAGCAGTTTACTTAAATTGTGCCAGCTCTCTGTCACATGTTCCAATACAAGCGTTTTAGTGGATTACTTCAACCCCCATTTTTACACAATCTTAACTGTGTTAGATAAGCCTGGCATAATTCAATATAGCTTTCGCTCAACCATTACTATTAGCCCAACTGTTGTAAGGATTAGAAATGACTTCAAAAGATCCCAGACTAGAAGGATAAAATTATCTGGAATTATGTTCCCAGAGACAGAAGATTTATCCCTAAGGAATTTTATCAGGTTGCTGGGATTTTTTGCTTTGTTTAGGATTTTGTTCCTTTTGATTTGTCTGGCATAGCTTTTCCACACTGTCACCCTCAAAACTGTAACCTTGAATCACACAGCTACAGTATGTGTTGAAACACATGCTCCACATGTGGGCAAGCAGAAGGCACTTACTTGTTGGCCACCAGCAGTGAAGACAGCATCCCATATCAGCATTCACAACTTTTCTTCCCATGTCAAGGGGCAAGAGATGGGCCATAGAGATAGGAACTAGTCACACCTATGCAAAGAATCTGTTTCAGTTTTTGGCCTCTTAAACAGAGTTAAACTGGAGGGATGGAGAATAGGATAATGAGAAATCCATAGCTGACTATGATTCTGAGACTTGTATTTTCCTCAAACAAAGTAATCTCGTTATAAGGCTGATGCTGGGGCAATGGAACTAGGTTCTGCCCTTTGCTCATTAAAGTCAGTGAGGTCAGAACTTTAAAGCTCTTCAAGGTAAGCAGTAATCATGTTCTAGCTTTCAGTGTGTCATGTCAGGTTACAGTGCTACATCAGCTACTGTATTCACAGTAAAAGTCCTTATCCAATAGTTTAATAAGAACATGATTAACTGATTTAGCATTTTTCAGGTTTTTTAATCATCTCCATTCAGCAAGTAAATGCTATTCTTTCAGACAGTCCAGGTGTTGGAAAAGCAAACTATGTTGTAATAAGAGTGGTATGAAATTACAGAGAAACACCTTGTCAATATCTTTATTCATAGGTTAAAATGTAATGACATACAGTTCTTAACAATTACGGACTGAAAAAAATTATCTGCATAAAACAGAAGCAAACAGAAGGAGATTAATTAAAAAAGCCATCTTGCTTCAACTTTTGAAATGATTACATACAGAATAATATACATATTTACATTACAAGTATATTATATAAATATAATATATATGTAATCTTCTAACCACAATAAATATCAAGAAGGTCTTTTTTAGGCACACAGCATAGAAAAAATGCAGAATCTGCACAATCCTTAAGATTCTTGGAGTGACTCACTCTTACATTGTTTTCACACTGAAAAAGCAAATATTTTACACAAAATATACAGCCACAGCTTATGCAGTCCCCAGTGAGCAGGGAGTCAGTCTTTCCTTGCCTTCCCATAAGTCTACTCCTTGATTTTCTAGTACTATTGCTCTATACAGCTATTACATAAGAAAATAGTTTGCAGGTTTGTTTTTTACTCAGCTAGTAGCCTAAGTAATTATCAGTGCTAACAAAATAAGTACAGCATATCTACATATGGTATATACAAATGTGTGCAGAAACACGGGTTTGGTGAACTACTTCAGAGCTCACTTTTAATACTGGGGAATTAACCTGAAAGCAGAAAACAAGGATTTTCAGTGATATTACCTCGGAAATATTACATCATTTGAGTGAGTGACACCTGGACTTCAGCGATACAAAGCTTTAAATTTAGAAAGTAAAAACCCAAATTCTTGGCTATGCTGGCAGATGTGGGCTGTCATTGATTTTGTATGTATGCCCTTCAGTGCAAATGAAAAAATGAGAATTAATCCAAAGGGAATTTTCTCAACCTGTATGTACTGTTACGACATTTTAAAGACTGTCACTATGGAGCACCTGAGATCTCACTCTAGTAAGTGAAGCTGACCACTTCTCTTAGAAGAGCCCTGATCAGTGAGAAAGGAGAAACAAAATGAAAGCATTTTTTTTCTGCAGTTACAAGTCAGACTCTGGCATATCAGGCATATCTGCCATTAGATATCCAATACCATAGCGTCCATTTGGAGCAGTATCCAGAGTTGGTGATCCAGTCTGTTTTCGATATATGTTTTTGCCGAAATTTGGAGATGGTACTTCACTTGGACTCTTCCCATGAATCAGACTTGTATTATCTCCCTCCAGATTAATAGGCTCCTTTATTATCCGGCCTCTTTTGTAGGACACAGCTGCCAAACTACCAGAGCTGTCATCAATAAGGTTGCAGCGGCGCACCATGAAGACTATTGGGACAGGCAGTATGGCCAACACCATCAGAGATATACAGATAATCATTCCCCATGTTGGATAGCTGTGGAACTCTTCTATAGCCTGAGCAGTCCAAGAGAAAAAAAATATTAATACATCTTTATTTAAAAATGAACCAATCTGCAGTCCCTACCAAGGCTTGCGATTTTCAAATACATACCCACCTTTTTGTCACCTTGCACCCACAAGTTAGGCACAACTACAGAGTGCCTAACTACTATTAAAACCACATCTCTAAGTTGAACAACCAAGGACATGTAAGATTGCTATTTTTCTGCCAGTGAGCACACTCAAAAGTGCCAGAGTGCACATGTCCCACAGTTTGAGATGCTCAGAGTACTGAAGTGGAGTCCAAATCAGGATTTTCAAATTAGGCATTCTGCTGCCTTTGTCTGCAGTTGTTCCTGATCCTTTAAAGCATGTACAGAACATATTTTGGACACAGGACAACAGGGGAGCAGTGCGCAGCAGTATCTCTCTATACCTTGCCTAAAAGGTAGGTCCCTGCTCTGGAGGCTAATAGCCACATGGAATTGTTCTACTTTGTATAAACTTCAGGTAAACCATAATGCATTTACTGGGCGATGGCTGGACCCCACACCTCCAGTGAGTACATGAATCACTGGACAATTGACTCAGTTTGCTCAGCTGAGTTAACATTTAATTTTACACACAGAAAGGACCAGCTCAGGCCTGGGAGATGGAAGACCTCTACTATCATACTGAAAAGTTTGACTGCTAGGCTACTCACTTAAGACGCTTGTGACACAGATTCCAATCCAGACCCCAAATGAGGCATGGCAGGCATTACCAGCACCCAGGTCTCCCACAATCCAAGTAAGCGCTCTGATCCCAAGTCTATTGGGTATGCTAAGGTATTGCCCTTTCTGATTTTTGAGGACAACAACATAACAAGAGCGTTCATGTGAGAATCTCAAGAAAACAATAGTGGTTGTCTGGTCAGATGCAGGCACCACCAGTAAAGCCACTCTCTCTTACTTACACTTTACCTGTCTTTGCTGTTTTTTTTCCTCCTGGCTAATTTGGACTGTTCTCCATTCAGAAGGGCCCCTGAGATACCTTTCTCTGACATTTTAGCCTCCCATATTTTGTGTGACAAGCCTGTACAAACAGCTCAGGACTGATGAGCCTACAGGCTGGCAGAACACTTAAAGGAGTTATCTTGGCTTAATCTCTTTTTGGAGCTAACCCTCATCACTGATTCTGCATTTCACACAGACAAGTTTCTTAAGAATTCTTATCAGAGACAGTTTTTAATGCAGCTGTTACCTACAATGTGATATGTGTTCCCAAAGGGGAAATCTCTGAAACAGCTAATCTCAATATTTAGTTGCACACACAAAAATGATGAAGCATCTGGAATGATTCAGTGTTGTCACCCACTTTTCTCTGCAGTAAAGTAAAATTTAATGAAAGAGAACAACCACTCCCGCCCTTAAGAACATCTGCAACATACATCAACAAACTGATAGTCACACAAAGTATAAAGAGTTGGTGTCAAGCAGTTATGATTTTAAAGGAAAACAACTACTGTATAATTAAAAATGATAGTTCTTACATTAATATAACTTGAGATAAAAGTGGCCATGCCATTATTTGTAATAATTTTGTATTTGCACTTGCAAATTTTTGCCTTTTCATATACTTCTGAAACACTGCAAATATGATCATTATGACAATGATGGTATCTGTTATATACATACCATATCTTCAATCCAAGCATTGTAACCAGGAGGACTTAATCCCATTTGGACAATGCTAGCTACCAGCAACAATAACAATACTAAAGGGGAAACATACTTCCACATGTAGTAATAGTACTGACTTGGAGAAAACCCAAGCATATCCTTTAAGTCCTCCATAAATCTGTGAAGGGAAGAAAAGGTTATTGTTATTGTGTACACTGAGATTCCACAGTTGATAAATGGCACCTAATCTGAGGGAACAGACAAACTAACAAAATACAGATACAGTTGCACTTGGGTTTACTGGACTGGCTGACAAATAGAACTTATATTATCAGTTCCAAAGAGATGAACAGAAGGAGTAATAACAACTACACAGTGCAGTGAGTTAGTAAACTGGCTTTTCACTTCTGAAGATTGAGACTCAACTCCTAATATAATCAGAAGTAAAAAGGAGAGTCATGATCCCCTTCTAGTCCATAAAAGTTTTCACTCCAAGTTTTAAGGCCTGATCTGTCACAGTGCCAGGTTGCTGAAGAGAAAATAGAGACTAGAGCAAGAGATATCTTGAAGTGCATTAAACACAGCTTTTGCTCTGAATCTTCCTGGGTGAGAAACTGTGAAATACCTTTAACCTTCCTCAGCAATGAGATCACATTTTCAGGGCTCCAACCAAATTAACATTCACAATTATCTTTTAATAAAGATCTTACAGATGTGAGTAATTACTATAGTATAAAAAATTATTCCAAGCAACACTTTTTTAAAGTCTTTTAAAATAGGTTCTAATTACAAAAATTCTCTCCTCTAACACAGGTCTGTGAGCTAGGCAGTCATACCCTTGAAACACAGGCTCACTTAATTTGTGAATTCAAATGACACAGTGCATTTCCATAAATTTTTCAAAGAATAATCTTTCATTTAGAAGCAAACACCATAGCAGAAGAGGAAGATGAACCTACACTCTATTTGCTTCCATAAACAAGGTTAATTGGGACAGGAGGTATGTAAATACAGCTCAAGTTTTCTGAAACCCTGTATTGCAGATATGCTTGGCACTTGAGCCTTCTCCCCTATATTTGAACAATGAATATGAGTCTAGAACACAGTAGCTACCTAAAGGCTGTGCTAAAGTGTGATTTCAATTCAGAAAATTGCATATATCTAACTTTTTATGCAGTATGGATATCAACATTATTTGAAGATACAACAAAATTAGTCCTGAAAAACTCATCATATGTAAGATCGAAGATGACCTAGAAAAGGATGGTCTTGGAAGCTGCACCTTCTGATTTATATCATATGGCTGCATTCCTCTTCCACACTGTGGGACCCATGGCACTCCTTCTCAATGCAGAAGGAGACACTCCCTTTCTCCCAAGTATATCTAGCCATCCCTCCCATGCAAACAACTGCCTGCAAACAAGAGCTGAGAAAGCAGTCTACCCCTCTCCTCACATTACCCCCTGCACAAGAAGCCTTCCTCTCCTTCTACTTCACCCCTCACCTACCCTTATGGTAGATGGCATGAAATTAATTTCTTGTGCCACCTCATATGGAAAGCCGCTGCAATGAGAAGACAGGACTAGTTTAGGCGCTCCAGACAGTGGAGGAAGAGGTGAGGAGATTAAGGAGGCAGACCAGACTGCCTACTCATCTAGAATAAGGCAGAAATGATGGATATAGTCTATGATCCTTTTCATTCTTGTGCAAATATAAGCAAAAGGAGACATTGCTTGCTTCTGAGATAGGCCAAACCTAGCAGTAGCAACAACTCTCCTGCACTTCCTTGTCCCTACTGGCAACATGAGTATTATAAAGGTGCAAGACTGCTCTGTTAAGGGGGCCAGAGGAGATATCCAGCTGTTACGGATACCAGTTCCCCTCACTTTCTCAGAAGCAGGCCTGACGGGAGCATGCTTGGACCAAATTTAGTGGGTGGGCTGCTTGTTGTGCCATCCTGGAAAGACATTTAAACTCATCTTTCTTTTTATAGATTATTTTTTACATCTTCTTATATTGTCTACTGGGCTATTTACCGAGACATGTGTCATCACTTTTGAATGCATATAAAAACAGCACATCTTACAGATCCTGCAGAATTAATTCTGAACTCTGTGTGCTGATCTGCAAAAAGTAACATTACACATAAGCTATGGTTTGCATTATGTAAGCTGATGAAATAAAACTTTGTGAAACTGCCTCCTTGTGTCTCAAAACTGCAATTTATGTTCTGAACAAAACCCCTATTTTTGTAGTTCTTGACAGCAATGTACATGGGTTCCAGAACCAGTAGAAAAAGAGAGAATATTTTTAGAGCTAACTTTGAGACTGTCCACACAAAGCACTGGTTCTGTTTCAACTTCCTTGTGGTTCCATTCCCTTCTGAAATATGACTATAAAAAAGTTCCTATAGCAATAAACATGCCTTGAAAGCAGTCACACGTGTGAAGCTATTGTCACATAAAAATCTCAAAAGAATTTTGAACTGAATAGTTTGGAGTATCCTGTCCTTTGTTTACAATACAATGATAAGCATTGTTGAAAGGTGAATTTACAATGGCTTGTGCCCTCTTGTAGATGGCCTTTTCTTTCTGGGACCTCCAGTGCTTCATCCAATTAAATATAAATTTGTTATGTTCACTTTCAAGGTCCTTCATCATCTTCTCTGTCCTACTTACCATGTTTTATAAGCTACGGATCTCCTTTAGCTTTGCTGATTCCAGTTTTTATCTCCCTCTTTCTATATTTTCAAAAAGGTGTCTTCAGAAGTACTGTCCCTCACCCATACATATCTCCAATTGTATTTCAGTAAACTTTTTGTTTGCTGCGAAGGCTACACAAATCTTGATAGCAGCTGCTTTGCAAGGCCTGTGTTCATCAAGCTAACCAATATCTTCTGTTTGTTGCCTTCATAGTTGTCTGCCTCCATGTGTTGCCCCTACCCTTGGACTGTAATCCCTTTGGACACAATGTTTTTTCTATATGTTCACAGATATTATATCTAAGAAGACATAATATACCTGGACCTTAATCTACAAGTATGACCCTTTGGTGCTACCACAATTAATGACAGCCTTAGGTTCTTGATTCTGGTAGTTCTTGCAAACAAGAATGCTGGGTGCCTGAAGAAGGATATTCTGGAGAAATCTAGGAGATAAGGACTACTCCTAAGGACTACTGCAGAGGAAGATTGAGATGGCCACTATGAATGAGAAATACGGCTGCTAAGTGTCATTACATTGTCAGAATCTCTTTTGAAAACATGAATAAAATGAACTCTAATTCAGAATTGAAGTATTACTGTATTTTAGGTACTCCTAAACACGAACTTTACTAAAAGGCAGTTGCTGACTTTTGGCACGTCTACCTTCTTTCACAGTGGAACTCTCCCTATTTGGACAATACCAAGTCAATATTCAGGCGATTTGTTTAATCTGTTTTCTTAAGAGTAAAAACGTGTACATGGTACTTTCATGTCTGTGTGCTCAATTTTAGGATTCTTCACTCTTTCCTTCGATCATCATTAGTTGAAGGTTACTTAACTTCATCATCAGATGTGTTACTTCCATTTCAGTCTTGATCCTTTTCTTTGCTATCGTTTTCTCTTTCACAACTAATGCAAAGAACAATTGCTACAACTCCCCCCAAAATAAATCTAATGAACTGAAACATTCTTCTTGTTAGTGTCACTAAATTTGCTTTGTTCCTGCCCAAAATACTGCAAAGATGTTCAAAATAAGCACTCATCCTCACTTGCTGCTTAGACCACAGTTATTGCTTCTTGAAATCCTTCCCCTATGCTGCCTTGCTTATACATACGTTCCTCATACTCACCCATCCACCCTCCTTCCTGCCTCTCTAATCTTGCCTCTTTTACTGCATTCTGCTCTCTGTGGATCTGTTGTCACTGTTCTTTGGGTTTCACTACACTGTCCTGATGCATTATACCTTACTCCAAATCTGTTCCTAAAACAGACTTAATTCAAGTCAAGGCTGACCCATTTCGACTCCTTTACCATACCAACAATAAGATCTTTATATTCACACACACCAGCAGGAAACAACTGCCAATATAAATTCCTGTTTTCATCCTTAATTCCCACTGTTTCATCTTGTTTTTCTTTTTCTTCCTTCTCTGTCTTTTTATAAAACTGAAACTTCTCTTTGGGTTAGAAATCTCTTTCCTGTCTTTATGTGCACATAGCAAACAGTTGATGCTATATAATTGAAATAGTAATAACTACTGTAATGAATACTGTTGATATGGACAGGGAAATTAATTTCCTTCACTTACTTGTCTATTCCATATATTCGGGTAATTGCAATATTCTCCAGAATGACCACAATAAGCAGAGGCAATGTAGCTGAGTAATCATCAAACATTGTGACAAAATAATTTCCAGAGCGCTGTACAAAGATCAGGCCAAGAAGAAATGCTACCAAGCAGCAGATGACTGGAATAAAGGACACAAATGTGAACTGTAATAATAAAGATGTTCAACAGAGAACCAGGAAATAAAGAGAGAGTTATCAAACACATTTTAATACATCATTTCATATAAACAAAGTTGATATCAAAGTTGATAACAAAGTTGGTTCCTTTTTTTGGTCTCAATTTTGAGGCTATTAGGAATCCTACATATTCCCTACCTATCAGAAAAGTCATGCAAATAGAAGTAATTACTGGAATTGCCATATTAAGGCAGCCCTGATTAAGCAGAGATTAATCACAGGACTATTTCTCATTGAACATTTCACTTAATATGAATGCAAGGCTACGATAAGGAAAGCTGGTAAAATAAGCACCATACATGATGTTATTTGGTCACTAGATCTCTTTTTAGAATTTAGAAGTGAAAAGAAAAGTTTAAGTCTACAATTCTAAAAATATATATACGCTAAATAGGCTCCCCCTAAAAGATCATTCACTGCACAATTCAGTTGGCACAAACTTCCATTAGGATCTAAGTGTATTTGTTTGCTAAGCAACATTTCTGTCTCTTCTTTTGTTTAGAGACAACTGAAAATAGACTTCTTAAATACTTGATCCCACATAATGAATCTCAACGGAATCTTTCTTTTTTCCTCCTAATTTCACTAGAAACGGGATTGAAAGCTTAGGTAGGTACAGAAAAAGTCAAATTTTGATAAAATGTCCAATCAGTTACAGGCTAAGCAAACAACACCAGTAAGACTGATTCTCCCTCTTGAAGTGCTCTTTTTTCCCCCCCACTGCAAACTTAGAATAAGCATTACGCCTAACCAAGCTGTCTTAAACTGGGTGAGATGAATTTAGGCCAAAGTACAGAATATCCTTACGCAGTATACCCACTGTGTAAGTTCCAGCCTATTTACTGTTGACTTAAGCACTGAAAGGAAGAGAACAATACTTTTATAAATTCTGTGGTACCAAATCACCGCTTTTTTCAACCTTGTAGTAACTATTATTTAATGACTTTCAGAGAATAGAAGCTTAAAATTAAAGAGAGAGATCAGTATAAATAGATATGAGTTCCTAACACAAGCTGACAAAAAACAAAAGAACACAAACAGAATCTTCACAACCTGAGTCTGATTAACCACATATAATTTTTTATTATTTCCTCTGAGAAAAGAGTAAGACAAAAGTTGTGTATATGCAATATAAATTGTCTTGTATTCTTGTGTTCTCCCATCATGTCTTATCATCGTGTCCAAAAAAAATGTGCATCTTGCTGTAAACTAAGGCTCTGGTAGGTATACTATTCATAACAGCACATACGCATGCAGACTCCAATTTGGAAATACTCGAGCACAAAATGACATTAAGCATGTGAATTGGCTCCTCCGAATTCAATAGGGACTGAACTGGAACCATAACAGTACCAATTACAAATGTATTCACACTTCTGTAAAAATTGAAGATTTGTAGCTCCTCAGTACAAACTCTAGTGCAGGTATAACCCTTGTTAAATCCCACTGGTACTGTATGAGGTATAACCCAGGCATTCCAGTTTTATAAATTAATTATAAAAACATTACATTATGTTGTAATCCTTTGAGTGCAATTGACTTAAGTAGAAAAAATCCTGCATGCATAACACTTACAAAAATTACCAGAGAAGAGTAGTTCTCAAACATTCCTTTATTTTAACAGCTTTTGTCAAACTCTGTAACAATGAATTACTGTAAAATACAAAAGCTTATCTCCATATCCAAAACTGTATCTCCAAGACAATGGTATTTGCATATACATTTAGGGCAAATACCTGATTTCTAAAATGTCATGTTGTCCATTCAATAGGAATTTAAGACTTGATTTAAAAAAGGCAGTGATCTAATCCTGCTCAATAGCTTAGGACCCTGAAAAAACATCAAATTAATCTTTATGAAGAATTTAATTCTTAGATCTAGCAAAACACACAAATATATGCTTTCTGTTAAATATTACTTATTGCATAAGTATTCAGCGGTCAGGAAGTGCAGTGCTCTGCAGTATCAGGAGCTAACTCTTGGTAAACATTTTTATAAATGACAGAGATATTATTTTCTTCATAGAGTTAGATAATGTTGAAACAGTTTATTCTAATTTTCAACCCTTCTGTCACAGATACTGATATCTGAATCAGCCCATCATACATCAAGTCCCTTGTGGCTGTCCTAAAGATTTTCAGAACTCTAACTTTCACATTTTAACCTGTTTTTCTATTTTAAAAAACAGAAACTGCTACAAGGTCATCTGAGCTAAATTAAAAGGCTACACCTTACATAGCTTTAGGTGTTTAAAAAAGCAGACATCTTGTTCAAGCCCCTTTCCACGTTCAATGGGAAAAAGTCTATTTCTCTAGACAGTAAGTGTACTGATTTTAGGCACAATAAACATTCTAGCATAAATTAAGATTTCATTTGACCTGTCTGAGAATAATTTGTAGTAATGGACAATATATTTTCATTCTTTCCTTTTGCTTTCAGATCTTTATCTCCTTGATCTGTGACACAGGTTGGAACAGAGAATATTTTGGAAGAGCTCAGAAGGACTGACTGTACAGAAACTTGCAACAGAAATGCTGTATTAAAATTAAAGTCTTAGGATGCTCCTCCGTCTCTTGTAGCATTCAGGAAATAGTTTTACCTGGACATACCAATATCCATGTGCATGGAAGTAATGAGTACAGTCTGGGATACATTGGTTTATGGCTATGTTGTGTGTCAGCACTGAAAATTTTCATATCAAAAAACCAGAAAAACTTCATACTCTCTAAGACATTTTTAGCTGTAATGTACAGCCTTCTTCCTTTACTGCACTAGCAAGAAAAGAAAATTTGTGAAACTCACCAGTAAGAATTTCTTTCCTCACTTTGAAGGTATCAACAATAGGTGTGATGATGCCTTCAATAGTTCCAAACATACTTCCAAGTCCCAAATTTACCAACATGAGGAAGAACATCACTGACCAGAAGGGAGAAGCAGGGAAGTGGGTCATTGCTTCTGTAAAGGCAATAAAAGCTAAACCAGTCCCTTGGACAGCCTGTCAGTGAGAAAAAAAATCCACATACTATAATTAATGGACAGTTTGTTTGTTTGTTTGTTTGTGGTAGGTTTGGGTGCAAAAGTCTGATTTCACGTTCATATAATGTAATGACATTCTTGATTCGTTCTTGAAGGTAGAATGGGAACCTGCTAAGATGTGAATTTCCCACATTTCCAAACTTAATTAATATTATTTACTGAAATGCTGGATTTGGCTTAGAATCTGTAAGTGATTAACAACATACTTTTATCTCTTTCACTGATAATTTTTCATGAGAGACACTATATAGGACTGTTACAAAATACACTTTGTTCTCTCCAATGAATATAGGAAGGACTTGATTTCCACACCTATTTGTTTCAGATTAAAACAGTAGGAATAGTATAGAACTTTTTAATGTCTAAGTCACTGGTTGGTGCTTTAGTTTCAGATGCTGGTGCAAATAAATAGAGGTCATTGTATAGAACTGAAAATCCCACTGAAGTAATCAGGCTTATTGTGATGATTTCAGAACAGGACAATGATAATTAAAGAATTATCTATCTTTACTTTCTGATGAAGTAGCATTTATAATTAACAACTGTACCCTAAAATTAAAAGACATCATAGTTTGAAGTACACCTCCATTTTAGTCTTTGGAAAATGCCTGTACTGAACTCTTCTAAAAACAAGACTGTAAAAATTTATCATCTTTGGAGCAGCAATGTTATGATCAAAATCTACTATAATTCAATGAAGATTAGATATCAGACCCAAAATGGGGGTTGGAATGAGACCCTGCACAGAATCATGTTTTCACATGGATTTCTACAGATGCACCACTGCTAAGCACACAGTACTGATACTTCGTGTATACTTCATAGTATGTCTCAGGCTTACAAAAATTCCTCCATTCATAAAATTTGTATTCAAGACTTAGTTATTACTCTCACCTTGTCAAGTTCATCTTCAATTTGACAAGATTTCAGACCAAGAGAATCAAACTCTTCTTCTTTAACTTTCTGAATAATGTCATAAACTAAATTGTAATCTTCTGCTGTAATGCTTGAGAAATTGATATGATGTGGGATCATATCCTGGCTAAGATTGCCCATTTTTAAAAGTTTTAAAATCTTCTCTGAATTTCTGTAAAACACAATAAAACAGAGAAATCAAAGTGGATGATCTGTGTGAATTCCTAAATGGAATATACCATAAAAATGAAAAAAGAAATGGATATTCATACTGGATAACACATTTCTCATTTATGATATTGGCTTTGAAGCCCAGAACAGCAAACACCACCAAAGTTGCCAGCACAGAAGTGAAAAAATTGATGAAGGACACCAGTACAGCATCAAAATGGCAGTTGTTGTCTCTCTTGTTGTAGCTTGAAAAGGCAATGACTCCACCGAATCCAAGCCCTAAGGCAAAGAACACCTGAGTAGCAGCTTCTCTCCAGACCTTGGGCTCCAGCATTATTTCAAGCTGTTTGAAATTAGATACAATATATGTCAGCTTTAAATGCATTTCTATTATATGAAAAGACAACAGAAAAAAACAGGAAGACAACCTACATCACAAAATGCTAATACTTCACTATAAAAGCATTTTCATTATGATAAAACAGAAGCTGAATGTGACACCTAAAGTTGGGTGAACTTATGGGCCAGGATTTTCATTGACTTTAGGCAATATGATCCTTAAAGAGAAATCTGCTACACAATATGTCTCCAACAATGAGACATTACTGGACTGATATGATAATTGAACTAACAGCTAGTCATACCATGAAGCTGAGGACAATATGTCACTTTTTTTTTTTTTTTTTTAACAATACATGGATTGAACGATGTAAGAATTAATATTTATTTTGGGATGATCAACTCTTTTATAAATGCAGGAAGTTTATGGTAAGTTGTTTTGTTGTTCTTTTTGTTTTAAGCAAACATCAAACACACATGCTTATACAGAATTCTGTTATATGCAAATATGTAAAGCAAAATGCAACATATAAAATAAATGCTGGCCCCTGAGATCTGTATTGTAGTCCATGACTCAAATGTCTCTCAAGTCAGATGCTTTGAATTTACCCTGAACTAAATGGATCGTGTACTTGAGGGACAACAAAATCTTGTATCAAAAATTGAACTGTTAGCTCTATATGCAGTGCTTCTTCAGATGACCACATTTCAAGAAAAATCTTTGTTAAAGTTATAAGTCATCATTTGTTTATCTCAGATCTTTCTAGGTAGTTGATCCCAAAAAAGAAGTGTATGTGAAATTTAAACATTAGATTTTCCCAAGCTGATTCAGGGCCTTCACTCAGATAACACTAAAAGACCTAACTTCTCACAATATGATTTTTATTTTTTTAAAAACCCTAGCCTTATCAAAAACAGTAAACTAAAAAGCAGCAACCTAGATACACTACCCATCAGATGACTGACTGCCTTACTCTGAGAAAAAAACATTTCCTATTGTTACAGTAGCAGTATCACACAGTTATGCTTGATCTTTTCCACTAGAGGGAGATAGAGGCCTATTTTTAATTTTACCAAAACTTTAGCTGCTCTAAATATCCAAAAGCTTCTCTTTCTCCAACATATCATTTGGCCTAATAAAAAAATATTACATTTCCAGATACATTTTGCCTAGCTTTTCAAAATACACTCATAAGTGATTTTGCCATTCTAAGACATTTACTGCAAGATTTTGAGGGCTAGATATTTAAGCTTCATATATTCCTGTATTTTCCTCATAGTTGTTGACTTCAGTGGGCTTTTGATATACCTTTCTTTCAGTATTCCATTGAGTCTATCATTTTGCATTTCTGTTTTCTTCATCAACCATGCCGAACTGAGAAAATCACCCCTTCTTCATTAGCATTATTCTATCACACCTGCACCAATGTGTGCCACTCCTCTGCTGTGCTAACACAACTATTCTGTGGGAGTGTGTTGTGATCTGATTTGCTGAAGTGATTGAGACTGAAAAGAATGAAGGTTTATATTCACATACACTGTATGTGATATACAGGTCTCCTAAGCTCAAATTTAAACCACAACTCAAGTTGTAGGATTCATACCTGGAAACCAGTAGAAGAAACTAAAAACTGTTTTCGTTCAAGATTATCTGAACAGTTTAAACATCTGTATTATTAAGTTATGAAGTAATCATAAAGTAAGCATCAACTGCAACTTACTTTAGGTCTATCTCATAAAAGATTAAATAGTGAGGGGTGCTGAGGTCTTAGTATTAAAGGGGAACTTCAATATTTACTTTTCCTCAGTATCTACTGGTATTTTATTCAGGCATTCAGGCTAACCAGTGATTCTTAGCATCCCTTCTCACCCCATAGCAATAAAATCTGCTGTTAAATAAGACATTACCGGCAAAAATGTAGATGGTAAAAACATATGCTTAGAACTGGTGCTATCTTGGTGTGACAGCCATATGGAGCACAGTAAGGAAAGCTGACTGGTGAGTACTTACACCACTTTCACAAGATGAGCAGAGTGTTAGGTCTCCTATGTTTCTGGACTACTATGCAAACAGCACTTATTTATTTCTAAAAGAATGAACAACCCTTTCAAAAGGGACAAATTCACCATGTAAATCCAGGAAAGTATTCAATGTAAGGCATTTCACTATGATATCCCAGAGCTAGGCATTTAAATTCTAGAGAATGGCAAGATTTAAAATTTACTTCTCTCTTCAGTATTTGGCCAACTCATGGAGCTTTCTACACATCCTAAATACTGTAAATGCCACTTCCAGTTGCTTAACTTCATAAAGACATTTAACTCTGGGAACTTGCCACCTAAAGGAGGCCTTGAACACTTACAGCCTTTGGACCTTAGGACTTGATATTGTGCCACTGAAGTCTACAGTGATTTTGAAAATTGCCAAGCAGGATCTTCTATGAAGGCAGTAAGCTCAACTGAGAGCATTCATAAATGGTCAAATTGCCACTGAAACTTTAAATATATTGCAGACAGAAATTAAACATGTACCTTAGGTGTGAACATGTGACGAATTCCATCCACTGACCCATTGAGGAGCAGTCCTCTGATCAGAAAGCATAAAAGCACCACATAAGGAAAAAGGGAACTAAAATACATGATCTGAAAAACATTAAAAAGAAATTTCACATGACATTCATGGCCTTTATTTTCAGTAGTTTTATTTTCTAGTCAGTATCTTTTGGTTATATGACTGAACTGATAATCACGTGCTCTCAAAAAAAAGATATACAAAACACTTTTCTTTCCATTTGCTTTCACTGTGCAGAGGAAAGCAAAATCAATGCGACAGTACTCAAAGAAAATCCAAATTGTATTAAAACAATATGGTTGCCAGTGTGTTGACTAACTCAGCAACAAACTTTTGGGCTTCCAGGGAAATTCAATGCGATTTCAATGAAAAGACGAGGAGAAGACAGAAGTAGCCTCTTTTAGAAATGCTTCACTGTACAAATGCATTTTGATTCAAGCAGACAATATGGTAAAAATACCTGCTGCTCTATGCAGCATGAACAGGAACTCATTCTTTCTTTGGAAGGTGTGAATATGCAATCAATGGAAAGTATTTAACCAATGGATTCAAATGATGCCTACTGCCAAGAAAGACAAAGAACTGGGAATATTCTCTGGTTGACAGAAGTGACTCAAGATCCAGTAGGCTTGAGTTATAAAAACTGGAAAGTAATATTGCTTTGACTGTCAGGCAAACAAAATGCAGAGTCATGTCTTCAGAGTCCTAAAATGCAATACTGCCCAGCTTTCCATGCTGAAGAATATATTTTTGCTATTGTATTGTGAAACCCAACACTTTGGGGCTTCTGTATCACTTTAACATTTGCATACATTTGAACATCTTTCTGGCACAGTGACTGATTTTATCTAATACACAGAGAAAACAAAAAATTAATAATGAAATACAATCTTTCATTCTCCACCATTTCTTGAACAGCAAATTTATTCTGTGCTTTAAAAGTTCAGTAAAATGGTTCTCTCACTCAATTTGCTACAGTTATTTCTCTAACTGAAATACACTGAAGAGGTTGCAGAAATTTCCTATCATCTCCTCCTCATCAAAAAACTTCCTGATAGCAAAGAATTTTGTAGATGGCCAAAATTAGATTATTTTTCATTTGCAAATCCCAATTAAATCAAGAGCACTAGCAAATCAGTAGCAAATCTAACTGACTGTATGGAAAGGAATGAAAACAAGGTGATGCGCTCAGATCCAAAGGGATGGTTAGTCAAAAGAAACAATCCAGAATCCTGAAAAGAAGCTACGATTATTACAGAGAGTATTACAGAAGCATAGAGACCAATGATTGTAACAATAAAAAGCTAAATGCTAAGACATTTTGAGGACTAATTAAGGAATTCTAATGGGTGCATTACAACCATACTGAGAGTATGGATATATCTGGAGACTTAATTCCTTAGTTCGACATTCAGAAGCACATAGACACATGCTGGATTAACAAGTACAACAAAGCCGAGGTGCAGTTATTTGAAACAGTCATGTTGAATGAGAGCAGAAGTGATTTTTTTTTTTTTTCAGATGCCAGCTCCCGGGTTTAAACTACTACAATTCTAACACTTAACTGCTAATGTTCTCCTACTTAAGATTATACAAATACTGGGGTGAGTCAGAGCTTCTAGCCTGCTCCTGCAGATTTCAAGAGAGGGTAGGCAGAGGGTGTGGTGAACAAAAATGCAGTGAAGTAGATCTTAAATGTTTTGAAGTAGAACACTGTCATTTAGGTAAACAGTATACTCACTTTGCCTGAAGACTGAATGCCTTTGATCATAGCTAGACATACCATGACCCAGGCAGCCAGCAAGCAGATAGTCATCTTCCAATTTAAACCTCCACTCTCTGAGAGAGAGCTGGAAATATTCAGTGCTTCTCTGTACCAGTAGTAAGTGGTTGCAGAACTTTTTTCACACTCTGGCTCCACAACTGTCAAGAGATGTTAATAAATCAAGAACGGGTTCAGGACAGAAGTATTCTTCCAACATTCCACAACAATGTTCTGCCATTCCCCACAGTTTGCAACTATGGCATCATCATTTACTGAGCAAATAAATTCACAAAGAATCTAAAGATATTCTTTAAATGAAATGGTGACTGCTAGCAGTGGGAATTTCTTTATATATCTTTTTTACAACACTCTTCTGGGATAATATATTCTTCTGCAGATGGTCAATCCAAGTCCTATGCAGAACTTAGTTCTTATTTCAGTACTAATTAGCAGGCAAGCCTATGTAAGAGAGATACATTTCATTCATCAAACATGCGGTTAAATTTCCTACATATGAAAATGTGACTTGTATAGCCTGAAAACTATCACTCTGAAATTGAAAGTTGAATTATATTAATTTGAAATAAATATTAAAAAAATCTCAATTTTGTCTGCTTTGATATGACGCAGATCAACAGGCACTTAAATGTCTTTTACAAATGTTAAAATAATAACATAAAAATACCAAAGTGTTAAGACAAAGGGAAAAAAGGGCTCCTACATAGGTATGTTCAAATGAAAGTTGCTACATGTATTCTAGAAGTGCTTTTTGATTATACTGCAATTCTGTCTTACTTGTGTTACCAGCCTCAGAATTTATGTGTATGTAGATATCTAACACATATATATAGTATGTAATTTTAAATATATAATTCTTGAAGAAGAGATTTACTTACTTAGGTTTTTTATACCTTATTTATATTTGACAAAGATATCTCTAATCTAGGTCCTGAATCAAGGTAATTAATGAAAAGAAGAGAAAAAAACATACTAATTTTAAGAAATATAGCGTAATTGTAAGACCTTCACTGAAATAACCTGTCAAAAGTGATGTCATCAAATATAACAGATCTCTGTGGCTTAGCTTAGCTTAAAAGACCTTTGCCAAAGTCAGGCTAACACAGTGTATCCTACCATGGAGGCAGGATAAGAGTATGTAAACACTGTACCTCGATCAATGGACAATAACTTATCAAATAGAGTCAATCTGACCATGTACCAACACTCACAAATACTGATTACTTCTTTCAAAAATTTACAACTGAAGCAAGTAACTCTGGCAAAGACTATATAAACACTGTACAACTCTTCACATGTCCCTGATCTTCATTAAAGAGGAAAAAAAAACCCACAAAAGGTAATGAAAATTTAAGATCTGAAATAAAAAGAAATCAAAAGAAATGCTCCATATTTCAAGAGCAAGGCAAATGCAAAGTGTGCAATTATTATGAAATAACCAAAACTGAGGGGAAAAATAATTTAATACTGTCACACAATATGCCCATATGAGACCATCTCATTATAGCTACAATCAAATTACTAATTCTCTAATTTCTATTTGTTTAAAAGCAAGCAAAGCCTTTATCATGTGTATTTCATTGAGGTTTACAGTTTTCCATTTTCTGCTTTGTCAGGAGAACAATACCTCTTAGCTTTGTTGGCAGGAAGTGTGTCATACTAAACAAAATATAGAAACAGCCTCTTTCACCTTTGTTTTTCACCAAGTAAACATAAAAAGCAGTATCAAAATCAGAAAAATGTAACCAGAAATTCTTTTAAATTTTTCCCACAACACACTAAAGTAAAGAACACTCACCTAGTTTAGTTACTCTCCAAAATAATTTTGACAGTAATGTTCCTTTCCAAATTCAGTGTATTTGTTTCAGATTAGGTTTATTTATTGTATTTTTTCTGAGTATCATAATGTGACATCTACTGTAAGTGTAAAAACTAACTATTCCTTCTTTTTCTTAAGATGTAAAACTTTTTCTCAAAATGAAAGGAAGCTTTCAGTACAACACTTTTCCCCACAAATATCTGTTTAATTTGTGTTTTGTCTCCTTTTTGTTTGAAAATCCTAAAGTCCAGATGAATGACTAAATGACAATAGAGAATTAAAAGGGTAACTCACTATACCAGGTTAGTCAATTCTGCAAAATAAAGCAATTGGAAGAATAAAGAGAAAATATCTTTTTTCAATTCTCTTCAGTTATGTTAATTATATGGATGAGCTGTAAAAAGAGACAAATGTAAAAGCAGGTTTTAATTGACATTTTCCTGAATAAATCTTCATGCAAAGCCAGTGAAATTCAACAGAAATACTAGCCTTTCCTTAATGACATCATGTTTGTCTCTGGATGACTTTTAAGAACATTTATATATTACAAACTTACAGGTGTGAGATGTATTTTTAACCAAAGGACACTGGTCCCATGGTAATGGATGCTGAAAAGACTGAGAAAAGTAAAACAGACTCCATCCAATAATGACATTGTAGTACAGGGCCACAAAGAAACACACCTAAAAAAAAAGACATATCAAAAAGTTACACGTTAACTATATTTGTAAATTCAAAAAACCACCCAAATCTCTAATGCATTTCATTTTGCATATTTCTGCTCACTCAATTTTAACTAAAAAAAAAGACAGAATAAGAACCCAGTGGCTTGCCCCTGTTAATACTTCACATTTTCTAAATTCTCACTTTCCTCTGTATTTATCACGTAACACCTGTAATATTTTTTTTTACATGCTTCTTTTCTCCCAGAAGACTAATCTATTTCCTAGTCCCTACCTTCAAAAGAATCACAGAATACAAGATAAGGTTTTATATACATATCCAAATTAACATTTTTATATACTAGCTTCAGTTTTAAGATCTTCCTAAAAATTGTAATTGACCTTGGATCCCAGCTACAAATCAGTCGCCTTTTCTTACAGCAAAACAGAAAGTTGAAATCATGCTGATTGGAAGATAAATCACACAACTTAGGTTAAAAACTTACTACGCAGCTTGCAAATCCAATTCCTCCAAGCCTGGGGCTGATATAATTCCATACACCAATACTACCTCGCCGGATTCTCTGCCCCACAGAAAGCTCCAAGAAAAAGAGTGGAATCCCTATTATCAGTAGCAAGATTAAGTATGGCACAAGATATGCACCTACAAAAGGAAGAGAATATAAATCAGAGCAAGTGTAAGAAGAGTCAGTCAGACACAACAAAGGGGAAACCATCTAGTATCTTCCAGTTAGAAATAGCGTCATTTACTTTTGACCATGTGCAATGTGCAATTTTATCTGAATGATGGCTGTGTAGCTTTTAAAATCTGGAAAACTCAGAGATGACATATTTCTAAAGCACTGTAACACTTAGAGACAAACCTTACATAAAGTGAATCACTATCTAATCCAGCTGTTTATGTGAAATTTTGGGCATATGATCAAACTTTCTAGAGATACACTGATTTTATCAGGAGCTGAATCAACATTTCTTAAAAAACTCTACACCTTAAATTCTAATAGAACAGTAAGAGTGAATATGTAAAGGAAATAGCACTGTGTGCTTGCTACAACATCTTGAATTTCATCCAATCTTAAGCACATTTTCTGAAGACCATACTGTTTATTTCTCCAGTTACACCTCAGATGTTCAGTAATGTGATTTCACAATGTACAGAATAGTGATTCTATTCAGCTAAATAAGAAACTTGTATCAGCCCATCTCTACAAGGCTCCAGACAGACAGACATGAAGTGGAAATGAAATGGAGTATCATAGATCCAGATAGTCTACTTGAGGCACTACAAACTCCAATTAAATACATGTTTGAAAACTGAGCTGTTCTTTCATTTTTAGATGTATATATATAAAGCAATTCTTCTTTCCAAGGTATTAATCCAGGGAAGTAATTACAAGCATTTCTAACTTCAGGATGCGAGTATCTCCATTAATTTCAGTAAAATTAATTGCAAGCAAACATATCCATATGCTAAGTGCATGGACAATTCAGAGACAAGCTTCATCTTTGCTGTTGGAGAGTATTTAAGACTAGAACTAACAAAATATTTAAGCATCAGTAATTAGCAGTGTGGCACGAATTTTCAACCGTCTGGCTCTTACACTACAATATAGAATCCTGACTGTCCTGACCACCTAACTCAAACAGCTTGGAACTCCTGTTCACAACCATTGTCAGGCTAAAGAAAAAGCACTTGAGAGTCAGACTGGAGCATGACTGAGCAGGCTGCAAAGCAAAGATCTCAGAACCCTAGATTCAGAGATACAACTACTGAGTTATGAGTTTATTCACCTCTGTGATTAAAGAAGCTGAGCAAAGTTCAGAAACCAGTTTGGGACTGACAGCCTCAATGTCTAAGTCCTACTTTAAGTTTCTTCATCCAGCACCAACTTTCTAGTGCTTTTTCAGCAGTCTCTCAAAATACACTGTAATTTGCATAGCTTTAGTAAGTAGTGTATCTCATGTATTAGGCTTTATTTTACAAAAGATAGACTTTTCTAGAGCTGTGCAGGAAGCCTCAGATTTTCTAGCACCATCAGCTCCTATGCTGGTCCATTTGCTCTTCTGCTCTTCATGAAGCACAGATAAGCTCAACATCATCCTCTGTTACAAAGATCTTACAGAGATCCTAAGCATGGAGTAACTAAAGTCATAGGTCTCTAAGAAAAGTAAGAAAAGAGACAGAGGTAAGAAAATCTGCAAAAAACTGTTGATGAGCTAGAGGAAGAACCTATTGATCTTATTTACTCCACAGTCCATAAGCTATTGTTAGCAATGAAACAGCTGCTTGTATTTTATTTTCATGACATGGTAATATGATATGCAATGACTATGCCTGAGCAGCACTTCTTCAAGAACTATGCCAAGTTCTGAACAACCTACTGTTTTTGAGGTTAAAATGCTACCTGATAGAGCCAAACATCATGTTCTGTCTACCCACTTCAGCACAGCACTTACTCTCTATTTAAGTACATGACTACAATTATGTTTTATTTTGTGCTAACAACTACATCCCTCATCAGTGCTTTGGGCTCTCTTGTGGCTGATCTTATATATGCACATAATGAAAAGACTGCAAAGGTCTTACTTTCTACTATGAGAAGGGAGGTAGCAGAGAAACAAATGTGGGGAAAACTTACTTTGATAAATAGAGTAACAATAACATTCCAAAATGAGTGGGACTATCTGTCTTAGGAATATAGAAGTCTTAAATAAATAATACTGTTAAGTGCCCTTGATTTATTGTCATCATTCTCTCAAAATTTCTGCGATAGAACCATATTATTAACTCACACTGCAAATGAGTCACAGAAGCATAGGCATCAGAATTTTCAAAAACTTGGTCCTACAATTCACTGAAAACCAACAGTACATAGTTTTTTAAGCACTATGTCACTACTGTAAATGATACTGAGATACCTTAGTTAGACAGGCGTCACATAGCTGAGCAGAGAAAAGCCTAAATATCTCAAAAAAATTGGGGCCTAAGTGACTTACCCTGTATCCCACTGGATGACTGTACTAGAGCAGGAACTGAACCCAGCTCTTCAGGTCCCAGTCCACAACCTTAACCACAAGGCTGCAAAGTTAAGCACATGTTTAAAGACTGGGCTGATGTGGGTGTTTTCTGGTGCAATATCAATATAAGTTGCAAGATTTATCAGTTAGATCCAGTTAAATGAGTTAGATAAATGTGGTGTTAAATCCACATTTCATTATACATTGTGCAATCTTATAACTCTATATGGTTGG
This sequence comes from Dromaius novaehollandiae, assembly GCF_036370855.1. NCBI lineage: Eukaryota > Metazoa > Chordata > Aves > Casuariiformes > Dromaiidae > Dromaius > Dromaius novaehollandiae. Next base: position 42,973,635 of record NC_088098.1, read on the forward strand.
CCAGCAGAGATCATCTCTACAGTGCAGGGCTTGTGCAGAGGACATGAAATGCAGGACCTCTGATCATTCAAATCTGCTGAGCTCCCTTTTCAATCCTGCCCTCCCACCGACCCCACCACAGGAAGAAGGATATAATGGAGAATGGGGCATGTCTAGGTTTCAGTGTGATAGAGTTTGGATATAGCTGGATTGTATAACCATGTATCAAAGCTGCAAAGCACTCCTGTGCCCTATACTCCATATGAAATTACAGCACCTCTGGACAAGTACCTTGTTTCAGCCTTCCCTTGAAGTTAGACATATTTCAATAACCTAGAAGACATCTTCACTTCATCACAAAACAGAATCACTTTGCAAATAGCTCTGCACATCTGTTATTTGCCAGTGCATGAAAACATGGCCCTTGGAGTTACAGTGTTGAGCAAGGCTCATTCTTATTTGAGTTAGAAGAACAAAGTATACATGCTGGCTTTGAACAGCATCCTACAATTACTTACATACACACTCTGCTATACCTGCCAGCTAAGCAGCCTTCTGAGTATTACAGTCTTGTGTGGTTCAGGATCCCCATGTCTCTCTTCTGCAGTTTAAAAACAATTCTACTGTAAAATCACTAGTACAGGCTTTTTTTTTTTTTTTTTTTTTAAACATTTTGGCCTTTAAAATGGTCTTTCATATAAAGAAACTACCATATATTTTTCATCTCAACTTCACAAGGAAAACAAAATGTCTAAAATATATGCCTGGCCCTTCTTCACTACAACTATTGGTAAAAATGCAAGTGATTTCAGGGGCTGGTGAATCACTGCACAACTTTTATTTCTTAGATTTTGTATTTAACCTAGCATCATAATGGGATAATTGGTAGACTGTCTCACTTGAGATCATCATACATAGTAAATTCAGCAGGATTATTGTTAGAAGGGGAATATTAACACCATTTTTTAATGAAGTTCTTATAAATGTTCAAGAAAACACATAGAATGACATGATTCATAATGATTAAAGAATTAGAAAATAATTACAGAAGCAATAATGTAGGATAACTATTACCATCTAGATATTACAAGAAGAACCTTCCTTCTCCTAGCCATTCTCGACATAACTCAAAAAAATCTTAAAAAAAAAATGTCCAAATTTGTTTCAACTGCTGCTGCTCATAATTTTTAATTGTCTAGTGTCTGATTCAAGTTGTCCTTCAATGAAGGAGAGTTTTACCACTGTTTTGAGAAAGCATGTGGCCCAGTTTTTGTATCTTACTGCACACTTACTCATAGAAAGCTAGAAAGAAGCTGATATTCAGATGAAGATCAAGGCATTAAAATTTTCAAAGTTATGACTAGTGGGCAGCAAAACACTACAGATTTACAGTCAACTAAACTATTTTAAGTGAATTTATTTACAATTACTAAACACAAACTGATTTTATCAGAAACACCCTACACATTTCATGAAATTAGTTTTCCACAGTTTTAATATGATCAAGTACACCTATTTCAAAACCGCACTTACACGATGTAACTTCCCTTAGCCAATCAGCTATAATGAAATAATTAATCTTGCAGAAGAAAAATAAGATATTTTTAGTACACTGAAGGTCATGAATTTGACAATATAGTTTAAATTAGAACTTCCTAAATAATACTGAAGACATCAATGAATTCAAGCCACTGATTTTAAGTTATTGATCTAGAACTACAGAATGAAGCTATTGAATCCATAATCAGGGTTGGACCATAAGTGAATACTCACTTTGCTCCCATTCCACTTAAATTAGACAATCAGACTATAGCTTTTAATCACTGTGTGGTCCAAACCTTTAATCATCTAAATGTTATTTCCTTAACAGCTCTCAGGAATAGCAGCTTTGTTTTTTATAAACTCACAGAACAGTAACTGTTTCATGTGGTGGTATTGCAGTTAAAAATCCAGACAATTTAACTGTAAAAACTCCTGATGTGTTTCTACTCATGTCAGTCTTCTCAAAATGCAATGGCAAAGTAATCTTCTACAGATTTCTTCATGCTGCTCACAGTTATTGTCTGTTTATCATTGTTTTCTAGTTATTTTAGCTTTTTAGGTCACAATACTATTAAAAGAATTGACATAAGAAGATCAGGAAAATTAAGCTAATGCTCATGAAAGTTCAACAAAAAAATTTCTGTGTGCACAATACCTTGCAGACTCTCAACAACATCTATAATACTCAAAGCACCTCTTAGATAACTGTGTTCACTTGGCTTCATAATAAAGCTCACTTAAGTATTAGCTATTCTAACAGAACAGCCAATATTGTTAGTTTTTGTTAGTTTTAATAGGTGAATATACCATTTTACTTCTGTTTATTCTGGGGTAAAACAACAACAACCAAACAGAATGAACTTTAAATATTTCCTTTGTTTGAAAAAGCTGAAAGATGTGCAAGCTACTCACCAGATGATTGCAATGAGCTGCAGGAAAATAGAGGTCTAGCTTGTCACTATTTGTAGGCCTCACTGCAAAATTGGCTAGACTAAAGCTATCCATTTTTAAGGCTCACTATCAATCATATGGAACTGTGGCAGCTTTGAACCTTTCCCACTTTATGCATATAAAGTGCAGGCCCATAGGACCACAAGAAGGCACAAGAGGTGGCATGGCCTCATAGGCTAACAATTAGGAATATGGGAGGAATCCCAGTTTTGAGAGCTATTGATGTATTAAAAAGTCATCAAATAAAATGTTAACTCTGTTACAGCAGAACAGGGATCACAAAGCAAGTGAATGCTCTAATCACTAATTTGTTCCAGTCTTTCGTGAATGGTTTGCTGTTCAGTGGACTCCCTGAATTCTAGTCTTCAGTAATTACCTCCTTCACCCACAACAGCCTACACTTTGTTATCAGGACGCATTCAGAGAGGAAGATGTGAACTGAACAACCTCAGGCTAAGGAAGGCAAATAAATTCAGTCACCAGCAAAGCCACCTCAAAGCACTGAGCAACTGGATAAAAAGACGACACTTCCTCCTCCTCATCCTGTGTTCATGAAGTAACTCTGCTTTGTTCTGAAAAGGAATGACTTTCAGTACTGAAACAAGAGTTTCAAATGCCGCAACACCTCATTGCAGCCCAAAATTATATGCTATATCCTGATGAGAACCATACCTCTCCCTTCAGCATTCCCTGCTGGCTGGCTAAGGTTGGTCCCCACACAACATGCGGTCTGCTATGATTCCAGTCTAAGGATGATGACTTTTGAACTCTTGCATTGATACTACCTGCCTAACTTAACACATGGACTCCATTCCAGGAGCCAGGTGTTTAAAAGCTAAACTCTGTTGTGCTGAGCTCTGAAATACCCATGTTCGCTTATGGAATTAGTTCTTATTTCTATATAATTCAGAATAGGTGTACGCAAAAAGTTTCTGGAACAAAAATCATACAAGGTAATGCCCAGATTATCCTTGTCCATTAATCTGAGGCTGTTTTCTTACTGATAATAGTGTCACATTAAAAAAATAGGTCCTTTACAGTTAGCTCCTAGTATTTGGCTTCCACAGCATACAAGATTTATTTTTACTCAAAAAAAAAAAAAGTTTGTAATAATATTACTCTATTTTCTTCTGAGGCAATATGCAGAGTAGAAATTTGGGAATGTTTGCAGTAAAGATACACATGACTGAGTCCTTTAATAGCAGCAGGCTATTATATATAAATTATGCACGATATAAAATATGACATACCATAATATGCATAGAAATAATTTCAAACTAGCTTCAGACAGAAAAATATTGTTAGAAATATGTAAGAATTTTCCAGCTATAATTTGTTTTGCTCTGAAATATGTAATTATGAGTCAACCTTATAAAGTCTGTCTATCATTCAGCAGTAAACATAGCAGTTACATTTCATTCATGCAGCTAGAGTATGAGAAGAAGCGTCCTTAGATGCTTCTTACACGAATTTATCCTTCTGGCTTTCATATTACTTCCTCTACTCAGCTTATTCTCTCTTAATCCAATGTTACGTTACATGAGACAGCCTAAGATGACTGACTGACTTACCAAACAAAAAATGCAACACTCCCACTTTTGCTTACTTTCGTGCTCTTTCTAGTGCTGATGAGACCCCATCATTCACCAGTTCAAAGCATGAGGCTGGCAAAACACTATCCAGTGTAAAAAAAAAAAAAAAAAAAAAAAAAGATAGTTTTCTGTTGGATTAATCAGCAGAACGGGATCATCAGCTGAATCAAAAGAGTCTGACAACCACCAAACCAAGGAAAGAAGGCAACAGGACCAGGAGACCAGGAGCAAGGGCAGACAGAGTGAGGTTAAGCGAGATGGAGAGTTGAGAACTCTCATGCCCAGCAGTTGTTTTATCAGTTCTGCTACCTCATACAACATCTTCAAGACTAAGACTCCTATTAATCAGTTGGTATGATGCTGTGTTAATTATTGCCCTTCTATTCACTCTGGCTACATCCCCAGATCATTTAAGCACTGTGGTTTGTGTGAATTCACTGAAACATTGCTGGTTCACGCCAGCACTGGATATGATCCACTTTGAGTAGTCAATTTTCTATCAGAAATTATTAAAACATTCATTGTATTTTATTACTAATAATCTTTTGCTTAAAGAACAACATGAACTAAAACATAGCAATCCACAAAATTGCTGTATTTTTCAGTTTTACTTTCTGACATGAGATTTGTTCTTAAAATTCTGTTATGAAATTGTTACAAGAACTGTGCCTGCCTGCACAATCATATGTATTTCCCATCATATAGCAAAGGAGTAATAAATAAACTGTATAGTTAAAAATGTTAAATGTCAAAAACTTTTAAGGATAAGTTAGAGTATAATCAATTCCAATGCAGATCACCTTTGTGAGACTCAAGGAAGAAATAGCTTTTATATCTGTAAGTCTGAAAGGAATGTAAAAGGTGTTTTAAGTTCCAGATGGGGATTGGGTATTCCCTACCAGGAAGAAGAGGAACCATTGGGAAGGATAGCAGTGAAGGAGGCAGAGAGAAGGGTCCAAAGGCAGTTCTTCAAAACTTTATTGAACAATTTCAGTCCCTCATTCACAGACCCTAAAACTCCACTGGGCTCTCCCTCTTCCCAAACCAAACAAATAAGTACCCTGGAGTGCACACACACACTCTTCCCAGCCCTTTTCTTTCCCCTGATACTTGCTGTTGCAGCCAGCTAGAGCTAGCCTCTGCTACAGAAGCTACAGCTATTTCCCAGTTGCAGATTGAAGTTAGCTCCAGAAGTGCATCTTCCTCTCCTCTCGCCTATCACAATAAACTTTTTGTGGGAAGGAGCCAAGTTTGAAATCCAGCAAGGAATTGACCAGTCTAGATAGAATCAGCATATAAACTACTAGATATTACTCTAAACACTTATAAATTCATATGAATGAAAGCAATAGGGCAAACAGTTAAAGGAACTCAAGAAACAAAGCAGAGGAAGTTGTTTTGGTGGTACAGGCCAGATCTAGAGTTAGAAAAGGGAAAGATCAAAGGTCAAATTCAAAAAACAAACAAACAAAAAAAAAAAACCAAAAAACATTACTACATGGTTAAGATTTACCTTCTCTTTTACTGATGGCTTTGGATCACTTAATGTTGGAGGACATCTGTGAAGGAAACTTCTTAATGAATAACTATATTTTTTCCTTCTTTTTTTTTCACCTGGAATATATTTACTGGCTTACCAGTATTCAGTAAACTTGCCTTGCCTGAAGTTATTTGCCAGATATAAGTTGTTTAAAAGGTAGAGAAGAAAATGAGAAATGTTTGGACAAGTATTTTGAATGGATTGCATAAAAGCACTCTAATTTAACCTAAAACTTGTCTGAAAAAAGATACTTTTTTTTTTTAACCATGTGCCTGAACTTCTCCCTCCCTCAGCTCTCTTACATGTTTGTGAAGATTATATGTCCATCCACACACACATATAGGCACCGAAGCAGTACATATGTTTGAATGTTTTGTATCACTTCATCCATCTTGCACTATGGTTAAGTTGAAAACCAACAAATCTTTAGCTGTGATAATCACTTGCTTTTCTCTGTTGGTCAGAAGTTTGCAAATCCCTAAAATTTCAAATCCCTAAAAACTCAAAATTGTTGTTAAAAGCCAAATACACTCTTGTCTCAGCCATGGGCAGAAAACATTACAGCTTCCTGGCCTATTCTACATACGGGAGTTCCTGCAATCGTGGCACAGGGGCAAATATTTAATTTCAACCTGAAATGACTGCATTTTTATTTTTTCAACTTTGGTTAATGACATTGCAGAATCTCCAAGTTTTCTTGCTAAAATATGAAATACAAACTATGAATTATTTTAAATATATTTTTATTTCATCTGAATTAAACTTGCAATCACTAGCATATTTATAAAAATGACTGATAATATGAATCCAACAGTCTAAGGACACATGAACAGATTTTTTCTTTTGGTTCAAAAGAGAATCCAATGGTCTTCCAAAATTCATAATTAACTACACTATCAGACTTCCCAAAGGGATCACAACTACACAAAACAAACTGCTGTAATTGTTGTATAGTTCTTGAGACTACATCTTCACACCATATGCAGGACAAAATGATAGACAATAGAAACAATTTAATAGCTGTAAATACCTGTAATAATAATTTTAAATAAAATAAATAAATATATAAAATAAATAAAATAAATAAATATATAAAATAAATAAAATAAATAAATATATAAAATAAATATATAAAATAAATAAATAAAAATAAATACTGTAATAGTAATACCTGTAACTAAATACAAATCAGTTTGCTTTAAAATTAGATTTGTTAATTTTTTCAGCTAGTAGTGATACATGATCAACCCTATACCCTATGTTTTTAGTAGATTAGACTGGATTGTCATTCAGTGAAAAGCTACGGCTTTTGAAAACCTACATTCAACCTTTGATTTCTCAGTAACATCCTTGTTACTGATAAAGAAAAACTCAGATTCCACAGGAATCATTAAACAAATCAGTTAACAACTTTCTCTCCAGAGTAAAAATAGAAAAAAAAAAAAGGAAGTTAACTGAGAATGAAAAATGTTTACACTAATTAAAAATAAAAAAATGTAGACTTCATTCTGGAGATGGAGAGACTTGAAAGTATGAACTCCATTTTTATTGCTTGAATTGAATGACATAAAATACATAAATTACAGCATTATACTCTAACTATACTGTAGGCCAGTTTCTACACTCCTCAGTTACATCAGTTTTGCCATTCAACCTTTAAAATCCAGTGCAAATAAAATGTCATTTTTAACTTTCTCTTCTGTAGTACAGATCTAATTTTTGTATGGTGACAGATTTGTTTTGAATTAAGCTAAGTAATTAGCTACATTAGGATGTACCATAATGTACTGTATTACAGCACAGTAGAGTATAGAATAATACACTAAGTCTGCATTGATAGAAGAAGGAAGGCCTTCAGTCTCATACTTCATTCTGCATTCAAGACCATAGATAGACAGATAACAAATAAATACCTTTATGTCATTATTTTAAGTGAAAGATAACTTGTTATTCAGGAAAAATAAAGTAACTGTATGACAGCACAATATCGTTACCATACAGATGTATTCCCTTTATATAAAACTTTATCATTTAAATTATTCATTAACAAATCACGTTCAAACATTCTAGAAGCTTGAAGGCCAATAAAACTCAAAAGTTTGAAGCTTAACATCAGTTAAACTATTTTGGCCTTTAAAATGGATGTACATTTATTTTATGCTTATTTCAATGCCTTGGTTTTTTGTCCAAGAACACTTTTGTGCAACAATAATCAGGTTCTAAATAATGCAAACCCTCAATAAAGAACTAACAGAGTTTTGCTTGACCAGATAGGTTCATATCAAGAACTGTAATTTTCTACCCTGAAATATGTGGAAAAGAAAGCTTAGTGGAAGAATCCGCTACTTCCTTTATCAGATTTGTCTCTTAAAATAAAGAGGATATGTTTTTGTTTTTGTTTTTTTTTTTCCCTCAGAGGCTCTGGCAGAAATTAAAAGAAAAATCTGACATGCTGGAGCATGTTTTACTCTGGAATATCTGTGCTACCCCTGAAATGAGAAAGCTTATTAACTATCATAAAACTTACCTCCACCATTTTTCTGACACAGATAAGGGAATCGCCACACATTCCCCAATCCCACAGAAAATCCAACTTGTGCCAGAATATACTGGAGTTTGCTGTTCCAAGCTGGTCTTTCATCTTCTACATCTGAGCCTTCTTCAACGTCTGCATCTTTTTCTTCCTGATCATCTACCATAAGTTCACTCTTCTTAAATGCATCATCTGTAGAGTCTTCATTAGAAAGAAGGTCTTTAACTGATTCAATGACCTCATCGTCTAGGTCTCTTTTTACTGCCTTGCTGTTCTTAGGCATTTGTAGTATGTGAAAAACGGTAAGGAGGTCAAGTTTAATTCAGCGTTAAAGAAAACTCTCCCTCTCCTTAACCAAAACACTGAGGAACTAGGCTGAAGATGGTGCTTGATGAGTCCTTGATATCAGGGAATCAAGAGTAAGGACTTCTGTTTCTAAACGTTTGTTCTACTGAAAATACCTGTGGGGGGGGGGAAAAAAAAGATGTTATACTATACATAAGAAACATAATTTAGAAATCATATGCCTTGGTTTACCCATTTCTCCCTAAGCTTTGACAGGAGGAAAAAAAGAAAGGGATGCCAGCAATCTAGGTAGGTTATCATTTTAAACTACTTTCAAATCACAGGAATTAAGTCCACTTTTGTGGTCTTAAATATACATGTAAAATGCATTTCATTCACTTTTCCTGCAGACCGACAGGCTAATTGTTCATATTTTAATTTGGCAGCAAAACAAGACTCTTCATAGCAGGCATAACAGGACAAGTATTTTACATAAAATTTAGAAGACCAATTCCATTCTTTTTCTGATTTAACATCTGTGCTTGTGTTAAAATACTTTAAACAGAGTAGCTTAAGTTTTTTTAGGCCACTTCCTGAAATTCATAAAGCAATTAAGGTTTTGATGTGTAGGATGCATATTAGTACTCCAAAAGCAAGGCAGACTTAGTGTACTGTATTCATCAAGGAATATACAATCACAATCATATTTTCAAAGGCGAGATGCTCATTTCTTATGAGCTTTAGTGCTTTCAATGGTTTCTTGGAAATAGGGGAATAATTAAACACATCTAAAACATCTGAGAAGCTGCAACCAAATCCACTTAAAAAGCTTTTTGTTTCAAACATGTATGTACAGACACAAAAATGCCTACATTTAAATATATGCTTTTATTTAACACAATGAGTCATTCAAAAGGACAGTTGGGCTTGCCTGCAGCTGCTATATTGAAGGTAACTGAAAGATTTTAGGAAGAATATTTTTCAAGGAATTCTCCACTATTCACACGGGACAAAACTGAAATGTGCAAAGCCATCTGCACAATTAAGAGTCTTAAAAGGGATTTAGATTATGTGCTAAGCTTCATGAAAACCCTACAAAGAGAATACATTTACACAAGGAGTTTAATCAAGAACTCCTAACTGATGAGAATCAGAAATTACTAGATGATACATGAACATTTTCAGCTTTTGATTATAGACTTGATGCAACATCTCAAACATAGGATGAATATCCTATTCTGGCAAACTCTCACATAGCAGAGAACTGCAAGGCATTACTGGAATGCTAGCACAGTATCTGAGAGATCAAGCCTCTCAAGGCTGTTTCTCAGGGCCCAGTGACAGATCACAAGGAAAGAAGTTACGCCACTGGAATACAGTCCACAGCTTATCAAGAAGAGAATTTGCAGACACAGAACTAAAACCTCTGTCAGCATAAGTACTATCACCAGGCTTGTGTTTGAGGAGGCAATTACCTTGTTCAATAATGTCCAAGAATTCTGCAGTTGAACTTCACTCCAGTTGCCTACTCAACTCCTTTCTTACCTCTTTTCATTCCTTCCCTCAACTCCTGCAGCTGCCTTCTCCCTTTCCCTCCCCCTAGTGTTACAACCTCCCTCCTGTTACTGTCTCCTCTCAGCAGTTCCAGCGCTGGCATGCTGCCCAATTTTTTAAGCACAGTAGAGCTTGCTGGCTTCTGATCTGCTTCATGGCTCACTGTGGATGCTGGAAGGTTTCAGGGTACTACACACCTTCCTTTTAACGTGGTGGAACTCGAATCAGGCTTTGTACTGACTGACACCAATTCTTAAAAAAAAAAAAAAAAAAGCATATGCCGAATGAACAGCTGGACAGAGAGAAATGGTAATACTTTATCCTGTATTTCTGGGCTAAATAAATGGTTTTGCTAACCCCTCTGTTTTGTCCTTTAGACTGCAAACCCTTCAAAGGACTATGTCCTATTCTACTCAGTGTATAGTTCAGTAGTTTTTAATTGTGACTAAGATATTTAGGTTATATCAGGATACAAACAGCAATAATACATTAAAGCATTTAAGAAGTTCTAAGGGAGCTATGGGACTATCAGCCACAGCCACAGCATCTGGTAGTTCAACTACTACTTTTAGCCACATTTCAAACTTTTCTTTTTCTCCTGTTCCAGTGATGTAAATTAGAGCAGCTTCTCAGTTTCAGTAATTAGTAATAAGTACAGGGAGTATAAGGTTGGAATGATGCAATTTTCTCTACATATTTGATAGAACAGTGGCAGAAATGAATTCACACCAGTTTTTGCCTGTAAGTCTGAAATCCTTTTCTGACTGTAATAAACAAAAAAAGTATTTTCAGTCTAAATGGTACATGCCATGTATCTGTATCTATGATAATGTTTTAAAGGGGCATATCCATATTAATGAGGTATTTTAGATATAATAACCTGCAAGACAGCAAATCTGAAGCTGTCACAGATGAGTCAATGCCAACAGAAATTGCATCATACTATCTGTATTCTCATGCAGTAAACACTTCATTTCTATACTTTGGACTAAACTGGGTTTGATACTTTTATTTCTAGCACAGTACCATATTAATTTCCTTTTCATTACCTTTTCATTCAGCAGTATGTTATCAATAGGGACATCGCTGTATATGCTTGCAATACTTGCAGGGCTTGAGAAAATGTGGGAGGCATACTCAGCAGATTGAAGTGGTAATATTTGGTTCTATCAGTACTGGTTTTCTAATTGAGTATGAATCATTGCCCATATTGCATCAAAGATTATGTATCTTAAGTCTTTCAGGATACATCACAAATCCACAGGTAGTCTCTGACTGCCAGGTTTAACAAATTGTTCTCTGTACAAACTAAAAGAGACAAAAAGTCCTACCTCATCAGACACCACTGTCAGGTGCAAATTTAAAAACGCAGTCACAACTGACTTATGCAAGGAATCTGATGTTTTGTTTTAGGCATTCCTAGAAGGCGCTTTAAGAGACTTGTGCAGGAAAAGGCCCCATTCTTTGACCAAATCAAACCGGAACAGAAGGCAAGCAAACTATTCAGACTGTGCTAGTTCTGGATATGAACGCTCTGGAATGCAGCATGAACAGGGAGATACCTAGTAAGGTTACTCAACAAGCAGAGCTAGGCTAAACAGGAATCACTGAACAAGGTTTTTTGGTATCACAATATTGAACTTTAGCACTTCCATCAATCAGATGCAATTTTAGGTTCCCAAATAATTTGGATCTAGTCAAGCAAAGAACTTGACTAGTTTTTCATTATCATCAAATAATAAGCAGGAAATACCATACCAAATTCTGTTAAGGTACTATTTCAGGTCCATGGCTAGCTACCTCCTACAGACCAGTACAGCAATATAGCATTAAGTGATAAGATTGTCTCTCCTAACAATTATCACCAAATCTGCTGACAAACAACCAGGGTTACTAATGAATTGCAGAATAAGATATCATAGTAGACTCAACCATTGCTATGATCATTTCAAACTTCAAGTCCTAAAGCTTGTCATGTATGCGAAAATATAAGTATCCTATACTATTACCAGCACCTTGGATTAACAGTAAAATGTCTAAAATATAACTTGGTCTTATTAAAGCCATTGGGGGGGAGGAGTTTGCTATATTTGATCTGATCACAGTACTAGAGCAACTGATTTAATTCTGGTCTCTAGGCAGGTTCACTCATCCTTTTCACAACTTAACTGAGGTAATGTGTCAGATGAAAACACTGACAGGACATTTTAATTATCATGTTTACAAGGAATATAATTTTTCTCTGGACTTTTCCACAACCAAAAGCAAAAAAGATAGTTTCCCTTTCCTTATGTAAATTCACCTTTAAAAAAAATCTAAACTTAAACTGACCCGACAATTTCTTTTTATTGTTTGAGAGAATTTAACAGAACAGAAATTGCTGAACAGTAAATGGTTCAGTTAGAAGAATATTTAGAAAAAAAAAAAAACAATGTCTGCATTAACAGTAGTAATCAATAATCTGAGTTGGCATACGTAAACTTTTCGGAAACAAGTTACTAATTTAAACAGACTAGCCAGAGTTTTGTGATGTCTTACTAGCATTTTTCCTGCTATGTTAAAATCTTTATTTCTTTCTGGTTCTTTCTGGTATTTCTTTCTGGAAACCTAAAAGAGTGAGTCTTTGCTGACATGTCTAGCAAACTGTCGACCCAAACTTTCTTTCTTGGAAGACAGTGGGAATTTTGTTGTTTTCTCCTATGCAAGAACAACCAAGTCTTAATGTGTCAGCATTCAGAAAGAAAGCAACTTTGCTTGGACTGCCACATTATTAGCAGCTTAAGCAATAATAATCTCTTGAAATAGGGAATTCAGACCTGAATTAGCTCCATAGGAGATCTAGCCTCACTATAGAACTTTTTTTTCAGGTTCAGGCACAAATTCAGAAATGCTGGCACAGGGAGATAGAAATTGTAAAGTCTCCCTTGACCAAACCATGTGCATTTGTAGTAGAACTCAAAGGAATTTCATTAGTTAAAGCACCAAAAAAAAAAAAAGGTTCAGAAAGATTTTTTTGCATATCCTTTACTTCTAACCTTTCTCATACCTTTTCTCTAGTAAGAGTTTTAACGGTTCTGTCCAGTAGTGTCTACTCCTGTTCACCTTTACATTGGTAATGAATCGGACTCCCTTTTGAGGCATATCTATTAGAGACCATCAGATCTACCTGCCCATATACAGACACTTACTAGACCAACACCATATTTCAAATACTTTCAACTGTGCAGTATCAATAAACAATTAAAAGTGATGGTACTGTACAGAAAAATATGAACAAAAACATCTCACTTGCTTACAAATTTGAAAGTAGAATAACTGCCGTGTTCTTGCAATTACAGCAATAGTGTACATAAAAAGCCATTAATAACCACTAAGCATTAGTAGCCACTTTTTACATTTAAAACATCCTACAATGCTACAGTAACAACTGATACAACTAAGTATTGAAGAACTTTATCAATGCTTTCTTGATACAAATTAAAACAAGATTATTTTTACATTGCTGATTTTAAAAAGGAATACACTTCTCTGAAAAGAAATAGATCCAGTAAGCCCTCCAATCTTTTCATGGTGTATTCTAACACAGCACCTTTTTTTTCCTCTTATCATCTTATTTTTACACCTGATCAAAACAAGAAAATACCACAAAATTATTACATTCAGATTTTAATGAATGACAAGTAATTCTCAAATCTTCTTTGACCAAAATGGTTTCTACCTTCATTTGAGCTGGGAAACAAAGACGGAAAAAAATTAATATGCTTCATAAAAGCAGGCTTCATAAAAGAATATCAAAAAAACCCAAACAGAAAAGAACCTCTAACTTTCCAGAAGTCTTAATATGCTACCATAACATCATGAAAATAGGAAAAAGGAAAGAATGGGTACCTTTTTAAGTTCAACGTCTGCCCTTAAAGGGAGCTAAACATTCTGTTCTTCAGAGCTCAGTGTTCTTCTCTGAGGAAGCACTCAACATATCAGCATGTTATTCTGGGGGTGGCAGAATACAGTATTAAGCTGTAAGAAGTTCACATTAGATAATCTCTGCTTTGAAGGCAAATCGCGATAGCACAGTCTAATAGTCCAGTCCCACAAGGTGCTTAGTATCTTATACTCCTATTGACAAACTCTCCACCTCGACTCCAAACGAAGAAAACGGTATGATTCAGCAGAGGACACAGAACAGAATCAGGATTTTCACCATTACAGACAAACATAAAAGATCTTGACTGATATTCATGTCAAAGGTTTCAGGCTGTATGAAACCTCTGAATGAGAATGATATACGAGAGTAAAGATGAGGAGCTTCCGCACCTTGAAGAAAACCTGCAAAATTCATCTCAAAAGGTGAATTATATTCTGGTCTAGGAGCTAGACAGAAGAATGAATGATGGGAACAACAGACATGAAAAAAAGAAAACAAAAATTATAGGAGCAAAGGACTTGCTTTGAGCCTGGAAAAGGGAATCAAGCCATTGGTGTTGACAGGAGAGCAGGCAATAGGTAATGGCCATCACATTCGACTAAGGGAAAGAGGACTGCAGGAGCAAACTGGGTTTCATGGGAGTATTGTGATTGAGAAGAATGGCGATAGCTGGTGAAATCTGTGTACAGATAATTATTTCAGGAAGAGTTACACTGCGTTACAGTACTCAGTTGAACACACTTTGAATTACTGCTGCAATGCAGTAATGTGCTCTTTGGCAGAAATAAGAATATGCACCATAGTCTCCTTGCCTAGTCAAGCCCATTTTTATGCATCTATCTGTTGGAGCAGCCATTAAGCTGCTCCTCAGCACAAACTGCATGATCCAGCATTTTGCCCCAGATGGTCTAATATAGCCTGTTAGAAATAAATGTAGATTCAAGAGGTACCTAACTTGATCATGATGAAAGATAACTATACTCTGTACAAACAAAACTTACATTTCTCTGTATTCTTCAATGATGTTACCTGAGACATGCTAATTGGCACATACACACTACATTAAATTGTAAAAAGTGACAGTTCTTTGGGCTACAGGTGACTTCAAAGTATTAGAAAATGTGAATATTTTTGATTCTGGCATCTCTATCCATCTCACATATAAAGTGCTTAGATTATAGCAAAACTATTTAAAGGCACAAGATCAAATTCAGACAGCTGCAAGTACAGGCAGTTATGCAGACTTCGGTGACACAGCATCTGTTTACTACAGCTGGGAAATTTGTTCCCAGTTCCTACAAAATATTCTTCCTGGTTCTATCTTACATCAAGAACCTTCACAGTCTCAAATGCAGACAATTTCTCTGTCATATTAGTCCCCCTAAATTCTAGTTACTGGTGAATACTTTCTACAATTATAAGATGAATAATATAGTTTGGCAAGAAAAATAACATTCCTTTCTCAGAATCATACAATGTAACTAAAATTGAATTTAACTGTGATTTAAAATCACTGGCTGAACAGAAATAGAAAGAGTGTTACAACCTAGAGTTCTTGAAAGTTATTTTTTTTTCATTGTATGTAGTATCTACAGACTTTACTGGTCATGGAATATCTTCTCACCAACTTCTATGGATTTCTCAGTATTTTCTTCTCACAGGTCAACTTTACTAAAATACTTTACAGATTTACATGGTGTGCTTACTGAAATTTCCTATTCAGACATCGCAAACTTATCACTTGCTCTGCAGTCTTTTCTTATAGATAGTTTAGTGAAGGATTAACTTCAGTAGTTATCACTCTTCTAGCTCAGGCTGAGTGAAGTAATACTAGCAGTTCAGAATACACTTGACTGTGGATTGGTCTAGCTCAAGAGGCATAGCTGCTGGCAGCTCGAGACAGAATCTCCATTTTCTTATTAACCAGATAAGCCACACCACAACTAGGATTTTACCATAAGAGCTTATCATCTTCTGGATTGGGAGAGGATATAAAAGTATATTTAAGTACTTCAGAGGAAATACTGAAAAGTTATTTAAGTCACAAAATTAAGCATTGAAAGCCAAATATTACCAGACATATAGTTGCCCTGAGACCTTAACTCTCTGCCCTCTGTGCATCTGAACAGGTCAAAGGAAAAAAAAAAAAAAAAAAAAAAATCAAGGTGTCCTTGGGAAAAATTCAGGTGATTACATCTGTATCTGTCTTTATATGTAACTAAAAAACCTGAATTAATCACAGATAGGCTAGCAGAAATTTTGCATATCCTCAACTCTGATTATTTAAATTCATGACATAATCCATTCTAATTTCCCACTCTATCTCCATTTTGTCATAAGAAAAGCTTCATGAATCATTAGCACTGCAGTATACATTTCTGACACTTGAAATACAAAAATAATTCCACTTGCCAGCTACAAAAGTCCATTTTTCCAAAGTGGGAAATGGACTATTGGCACCACAAAGTAGATTCAAAGCCTTGTTGTAGACATCCTTACACAACCTTGCTCTTTTCTTTTTCCCATGACAGAAAAAAAATAAATCCCTAATCTCAGAGTGAAAAATAAGACCCATATTTCAATGCAGGCTTCTGGGAAGTTCAGCCCAATTATTGCCATTTCCTTAAGCAATTGCTTGACAGTTACCATATTTCTTTGGCAATGCCATGTGTGTTAGGTTTTGCGCATCCAGCCCACTAGAATACTAGTGTTCCATTACTATCTGTGACATTTTTTCCTAAATTCTTTGAGAACGTTTCCTGAGTAATGGCAAGCTCACTTTTAATTAAATTTCAGGGAAGAAGGGACTTGCTGAAGTTCCAGGATGCCACCTGCTGAAATGTAAAAGTTCTTCTGCAAACAATTAAGAATTCAGAGATCTTTAAGAAGCCACAAGGAAAAGCTACTACTGGTAAAAAATTCATGGGATTGTGGCATAATTATTAAAAGATCAAAGCCAGAAAAAAAGAGAAAGGAAAGAACTGTAAGAAATATATTTAAATACTGAAATTTAAGATACAGATTATTGAAATTTAAATCTCACTTTTCCTAGTGATGTTATTTACATGAAAATACATACTCAGAAGCTAAGCTCCAATTCAATTATCTTTGTCATCTCTTATAGATAAGATTGATGACACTAAATCCCAGTATCTTAGTTTGTGTTTACCATTTTTTATGATTCATTGCCATGTTGACTCATGCAGTTTGTGAGCTAACGACCCAAAATCGTTCTTCCAAAGTCAAGAGATTGGTTGTCTTCTGGAGCAAGAATATTATTCCTTGGTATGAGAGAAAGTCAGTGCCATGGCTAGTAGCTAGGGAAGTGGGTGCATATCTCTGAATAACCTACTTTTTTCTTTTCCAATAAATCCAGCACTTTAAAAATTTCATGCACACAGGCTGATGCAATATACAGCAAAGAAAAAAGAGCTGACAGAGTTGTTCAAACTATACGGTCCTCATCTGCACTACTACTTTTTCACTTGCTGGCCTGTAAGAAAAAAAAAAAACTGTAAGAATGACAAGGCACTAAAGGTCAACATGAATCAGCTTATACTGCAAAAGTTGCTTCAGGATGCCTTAGCAGTTTCACTTATTTAATTTCAATATTGGTGTCACATCTGAACAGCTATGAAATAGCTTGTTTTTCCATCCATAGATCATAATCAATGGGATTTTTTGTTCTTGAACCTGAAGTGCAGAACTGAGCCCAAGAGAGTGTTGTATGCAGATGAAATTCAAAATTGGGCCCTAAAAAGAAAAATGTTATCTTAATGGGTTCTAAGTGTAAATCATAATCTTGTCTACTAGTCAAGTACAAAATTAAGCAATCATTACTTGAGCATTTTTTAAAAGTTCCCTTTTAATGGGGTATTGATAATGTATATCTGGAAAATACACTACTAAATAAAAAAAAATTTTAGGGTGTTGTCACCATTTTTTATTAAATGGAGAAAACTGTCTGGATAATACATCCAGCACACATGTATGTGCTATCAAAAAGATCAAAGAAATCTTTAATTTCCTTGGAGGGGGAAGCAGAGATTTGAAGAAATCTACATCCATATCCTATAGTAAATACAGTGATATATTCACAGTGACATGCTATTTAAAAATAATTAGGCTTCTCTTAGAAATCAATACTATGACAGTGGGCTTGCTACATAGCAATACCACTCAGACAAAATAAAATGGCTGATAAGGACGAGATCTTGAGTACAGCATCTTTTACAAATAAAGTGAGATTTATTGGAAAGGAAGAAATCATTTTTCAGCCTCTCATTTAGCAGGTCAGTGAGACAGCACGGGCATATTTCTACAATCTCGTCTACCTGCACAGCAAAAACAAAGCATTGCAAAGAAATTCTAAATTTCACTGCAGGACTTCTGGTTCATTCTAGCACTAGCAAAATATGAACAAAAAATACCAAAAGTGGACATAGGAAAAGAGAATTATTAAGGAAATTGAAGATCGGTCACTGGAAGAAGCCTGTAGACAGGAACCTATGCTGTCGCTCTGTGGATACGCTGCAGTACGTGGAGGGCTGCGATCACTAAAATTTGGGGCAGAAAACAAACCCAGGTTGAGGCAAGGTCCTCATTAACATCCCACCCAAACATGGCTGACGCGGGGGTGCCCCGGCCCCGGGCCCGCCGGCGCGGGATGCCGGAGGACCAGCGGCGGGCGACGCCGGCGCCTCCCGCCGCCTCAGGGCTCTGCCCACCGCCTGCCTCCATCCTCCCCTGCCCCCAGGGCTCCCCCAGAGCCGCGGCTGCTCCTGCCCGTCCTCAGCATCGCGCCCGGCTGCCGCGGGCGAGGCAGGCGGCGGCTGCACCCTCCTGCCCCCGCGGCGACGACCGCCCAAGCCGGGGCACCGCCACGGACACAGACGTACCTCGAGGCTCACCGCGTCCCTCCGCGGCCCCGCACGCAGGGCTGAGGCGTTTCACGCGACACGCGGGGGCTCACGGAGCTCTCTGTCATTCATGCGAGGAAAAAGGAAGCAAATTCCCCGCCAAAAGATAAAAAATAAAGGCGCACGCAGACAGCCCCACAGCACCGCTGAAGGAAAGCGCATGGGCGGCCCTGCCCGCCGGCCACGCTATTGTCTCCGGCGGCGGTAGCTCTGCCCCCGCCGGCGAGGGGTCTGCAGCCCCCCCGCCCCCGCCCCCGCACTACCCCGCACCGCGCCGAGAGCCGCCCCCAGCCCCTTCCCGCCCGGCGGCCCCGCCGCCGCCGCCGCCTCACCTCTGCGCGGGCACCAGGCTCGGGGCTGCGCGGCGCTCACAGAGGGCGAGGCGGCGTCGGCAGGCGGCACATGTGCCCACCCTCTCTGCGGCGGCTGTTTAAAGACAGACATAAGAGCGGCGGGGGCAGGGCAGCGCCGGGCCGGGGCAGCCGCACCTCCTGACGCAGGGAGGAGCGCGCCCCCCGCCCCCTCCCCGTCGCCGCCTGCCGCCGCCGCAGCGCGGGCGCCGGCGCTTGGCGGAGCGCGAAGGCGGGCGGAGGCCGCTGCCCACCCGCCCGCGGGCCCCGCCGCCCGCCCCGCCGCGGCCTGGCCGTGTGGGGCGGAGGGGAAGGCAGTCCCCGGCGGGCGTGCCGCCAGCAGCATGAGGCTTTTTCCCCCCAAAAAAGAGTGGAAGCAAGGAGTGTGGGCCCGAGGGGGCGATGGGGGGGCCGGGCGCGGGTGGGGGTACACCCGCATGGCCAGGGCCACCAGGCCACCGGGATGGGAGGCGGGGAGAGCGGCCGGTGACGCTGCGAGGCCGCAGGGATTAAGCGGAGATGCTGGGAGACCTGGAGGGGCCGCGAGGAGGCTCCCGCCAAGGCCCTGGTGATGCTGCGCAAGCCTTGCTGCCCACTCTCAGGCTGCCGCCGCAAACAGCGCAGACATGAAATGGGCATATCTCCTTCTGTCCCCCCTTAAACTTGCTGTCATAAAATCTGACCTGTGGTCTTCTGCTAGCTTTTTTGTTTGCTTGTGTCCTTTAAGAAGCAGGTAGATTCTGGCTGGAAAGGAAAGGTCATCGTAAAGACTGAAAAGCCATTCGAAGGCATGGTAGTCTGACCAGAAAAGCATATTTACTCTGTTGAAGATAGGTAGGATAAAATGGAGAATGAACTTTTTTTGAAGTTCAGTCTGTGAAGGATTACTGCGACAGCTTCAGTCTTAACACAGGTGAAATAAAAACATATGACTTTCTTGCACTGCATGAATCAATGAGAGATTTTTCTTCAAAGATTGATAAAATTAATCTCCCTAGCTGATTTGCATTTCCTTCATATTTCAGAGAGCAATGTTTTACTGAGAAAGCTGGGGTGCAAACCTACGTTCATATTTTTACTTCATTATCAAAAATAATTTGTCATAGTATTGTGTATTTCTCATTATTGTTGCTAGTATTCTTGAGTAATGATTTCCACTATATGTTAAGTGTTATTTCTAAAAAGTTATGTAAACAATAGATTTTACGTCTAGTTCTCGAATGTTATTTGAAAATCAGTAAAAATGAACAAGACATCTAAAAATATGGAGTTTGCCTCATGTCTTGCATTTTAGTTTGTTTCTGTGAACTAAGCTTTTATGTACTAAGTACAAAGGAAAAGTAGAATTTACTTTATTCTATTGCCATATCATGAGTTATATTTTTATTACTAAATTAACTAATAAAGATAATGTTATTACGTGACTGTGTAGTTAACTGAGAGAGAAAGAGGTCATTTCTACATCCTTTTGTACAGTTAATGATGAGCTTAGATCTGTAATCATGTCCCCAATAATATTATGCTGCTAATTTTACCATGAGAAAATTATAATTCAGTTTTTAATGTCCACCAGCATATGATCGGATATTTACGCTTTTCTGCAGCAATTACAGTTCCTCAAATACCAATATTGTAAAAGAAGCAGTTCAAAAAATCACCTTGGTAAGCATTCAGTAGCGTTATTTTACTCTCCTTCAGACTTTCTACAAACTAGCAATCTCCATTCTGAATAGATGGAATTTTTTACTGCAGCTCTTGTAAATGGTGTATTTTTACTCCAGTTCTTGTAAATGATCTGTGTAATCTTTTTTAATAGGTTTATTGGAACTATAAACAACCATCCTTAAATTCCACTTTGGTTTACTCTTCAAAGGGCAAATATTTCCATCTTCAGAACTTTAGAAGCAAAAGGATTTTTATTCTGTGCTTCTGGGTGGAAATGACAAAAATATGATACAAAACCAGCTTACTAATTCTTTGGGTTTTTTTTTTTTTTTTTTTTTTACACAAGAAACCAATGTATTTGCTGGAAAAAAGGTTGCAATTAGCCTTTTTAAGCTTGAGCTGTGTTGCAGGAAAGCTTATTATCATTCTTTAATCTGAGTTATGAGCCTCTACATACAGAGAGAGTGCCTCATTTGCTGGTCAGCCTGTTAATGTATCTGGCTGTGTGACTCAGGAGATTTGAGGACAGTTCAGTTAGAAGCAAACAGAGTGGAAAGCAAGAAATGCCAACATGAGTAACACTATCTTGCAGCAAAGCTGAGAAACTCCTGTACAAAATCTCTACTTTATGAAGACTTTAGATGAAAAATTCACAAGTAGAGAAAATAAGTGTGCATTATTTGGAAGATTTTTTTAGGTACTTATGCCAATTTTATAAAATTGGCATTTTATGTCAATTTTAGGCTTTATTTTTCTTTTAATACCTTACACTTCTGTGTATACAGTCACCTCTGTGGCATTTCTATTTTAAATACACTTTTCTATAGTTTTGTTGGAAGTAAGCACTTACGAAAAAAGTCACTCATTCATTCAAAAGTACTTTCATACATTTTCTAACTATTGAATAACTACAATTATATTTAATACTCTGTCGTGCTCTTTAAAAACCTCCTCTGCCCTAAACTATTTGTATTCATTAGTTTGATGGTATGCTAGTCAGCAATAGGTGAAAGTTAGGAATGCATTCTTGTCACTAGAGTGAAGTAGACAGCTACAGCTGTACCATGATGACTTAAATCTCTGTTAGACTAGTTTACACTAATACTTTATCGTTATGTGTTTTAAACTGTGATCCGGTACACATGCAGATGCTACATGCAAAACCCATCAGGAAGTGAAGTATGTTATCAATAGCAAGTCTAGAGTTTTGTACTTACACAGCAAGTTGATTATCCTAAGGATCATATTCAGCCTGAAATCTGATGCTGTGTTACTTCCAAACTGTTAGAAGCTGAACAAAAAATATGCTTAACTTTGTTAATATAACTTGTCAATGCCTTATTCTAGACAGCATCATTTGATAGCACACTGTCAAAATAGCAAATTGCTGGATTTTCCACCTTGCTTTGTCATTTACAGTTTTGGGTTCAGCATTTAATTTGCCCAGTGCAACTTGACCTCCAAACTAATTTTTTAGCTCCCCTCTGCTCGCTCTTCAAATCTGCTCATAACTTGTCTGTGTGTGTGCTTCAAGATTGCAATTATATTCCTACAGTAAGCCTCAACTGCTTGTGAAACTCTAGTTTTGGACAATTAAATAGCTTTGCAGATCATTAAAACATGTCCGAATTATGGTGATCACATTACTGCATCAATAGGTACTGCTGCCTAGAAGGGAGCGAATAATCTTTGGTTTGTCATCTAACTTGACTTATACTTCTAAAGATGAAAATATATCAGACAGGATGATACTCATTCTGATCCTATAATGCTTCTCACCAGGGAAGGATCTGATGAGATGAGCAAATTTCCTTGGACGAGCAAACAAGCACAATAATTGCATTGCTAAGCATTTTTACGGGATCTGCAAAGATGGTTGTAGACTTTGGTGTGGTTCTTTTACAAATGATGAGCTACAAACAACACGTCAACAGATCTAGGTCAGGTGAGAAGCCACTGCAATTCTAAGCAGTGTTCAGGCAATAGTCACCTAGCAGATGTTCTGTCAAGTTTTTGCTAACTGCTGTGAGCAGTCATAAGCTACAGCAGTTGCTCCTATGTGTTGCAGTGATGCTGGAATCCTTAAAGTGTTGCTATACTTCAGCTCTTCACATTTTCATCTCTAAATATTTTCAAAGAAAGACATCAAAAGATGTAAGAGTTTTGCTACTCTTTGCTGGCTTCATCAAAGGACACGTCCATGTTGTCAGGTGGTCGATTGTCTGTTACTCTGTATAACTTCATTGCAATATTTAAGGGTGCATTGAGAAGATGACTGAAATGTTTTTATAATTGTACCCAGAGATTCTAGCTACTAATTTGTATTCAGGGGATCTAAAGGAAAAAAGCAACTGAAAAATCCTCTGACATATCATTGGCACATTCAACCATAGTGGCAAGGCCAGAGGGTATATAGGATTAGCAAACAAACTCATATTTCAACCTCAGTTTCCCTGCTTTTGGACAGAAGGTTCATAGGATTTCTGTACATAGGATTTTTGTAATGCTACAACAACACTGCAAGAGGAAGTGGTCATGGCAGTTATCTGTTGCTTAGAATTATAATGCTAATTATCTCTCAGCCCTTGTCTTTTGTGGTGTATATATTTGCCACATGACTATAAGAAAGCGAGATAGAGAGGGTGGATGATGTGATATCTGCCGTCATTGCTATCCGTATCAGGCTGGTAAAGGAACATCATAAAGGTTAAGTTCTGCCTGCAGGCTCTGCCTCACAAGTATTCAGGCAACTCAGGCTATTAGCTCCTTGGTGCTGGTCTCAGAGGCAGCTGGATTTGATGGTAACTTCAGTGCCTGAGCAAACTAACTTAGAAACTCACTGCCTACCACCTTCTAGTAGAGAATAACATTAGAAATGTTTTCCTAGAAACTGTGCACTTTCTCAGAAATCTGGCCAGACTAAATGTGCCCTTCTTTCACCTATTGGAAGAGCAAACAAACAAACAAAAACCTATCATGAATATTTCAAATCTGAAACGATGGCATCATATTGACTGATAGAAGAGAATATTGGATGAGAGTGCAAATCACAGATGCTCAGAGCACCACATGATCCATTACAGATAAAACACGTCATTATCTTAGGTTAGCATCCAAACCAAGCAGAAGACTCCTATAAAGTCTTTAAAATAATATATGCAACTTTAAGTTCTGTTTTAGCAGTTATATCTGACACAGATGATTACGCTACTTGTGAAAATGTGGAAAATGAAGAGATATTTCTGACAATGGAGCCATTCTCCTGCACGTAGACAATGTAGAAAGATACCACCCAAACTCTTTGATGACAGCAATGTAGAAAGCTAGCAGCTACTTAGAAAAATGGAAGTCACATTCTTTTCTTGAAGATATAACAACAGATATAATAACTACAATTTCTGTCATACTATACAAATCAAATTTTAAAAAGGTTTTAAAAATAGTGTGGTCTAGTGGGTTGAAAATAAGGCTAGGAACAAAGAAATCCTCCAGCAATTATACAGCAACTAGAAAAATAAAATAGACATGCTAAATATTGGCCACAGTTGCAAAACACTGAAATAGATTCTTAGGCAAAGATAAAACATGAATTCTTTGTCATATTACATATTGGAGAGTTAAGTGCAGTTTTCAAGGAGGTATCACTCCTGTTTTTTACATATTTTTCATAAAGCCTTGTGATCCAGTGATTCTAAATCACTTATGATTACCATTTCAGAAATTACATTTTTTATTTTAAATATAAGCCTGCTTGGTTAAAGACTTTTGTGATCTATTCGTGGAAGTCAAAATACATTGTCTCTAACAGTAGCAGAAGGATAACAAAAATGACATGATGCAAACGTTTTGTGTAAATCATCTATTGCCACTGTTTTTGTGATAAAGTTGTGTGTAAAGTTTTGTGATAAAGATGGTGTAAGAACTGAAGTTGAACAATACAGAACCACTGACAAGTCATCCATCAATCATAACTTCTTATTGCGGAATCATGCTAGCTGTTCTTAGCTTTCTAGTAGGTGGCCTCTGGTCAGGATTCTGAAGCAGGTTTTTCCTTGCACCTTTGGACATGAATTCATACAGGATCAACTTGTTCTTTTCGTGTACAGGAGACATTTCAGAAGGCATGCTGTTCTGGCAAATCCAAATGCATTACTAGGCTTGGGTGTATATAAATAAATTAAACTATTCAGTTCCAGGAACACAAGAAGTTAAGAGTTAGGTTAGTTATTTTTTTAAGTATGTACTTAAAATTTAGTTTTCACTGACATAACGTGAAGGTGTAAGAATAATTAATGGAACTGTATATTGACAATCATTTCTTCAGCTGAGTAAATTAAATAAGTATTGTATTTCATTCACAGAGGGAATAGCATCAAAAACATTGTTCAGCTAGATACAAAGTATCATGTAAAGTGTAAGCTGAGCCATAAACATATGAATTTTGTTTTTGAAAATAATACAGGAAGTATTGCTTCCTAAGGACTGATTTCATGTGCTATTTATATCTGTGAATGACATTATGAAAATCTTAGGAATTATATGCTCCATTTAAATCCAGGACCAATGCATTTGCTAGATTGCAATAAAATCATACCAAGGGGAAATACTTTCTGATTCCCAAAACTCACTGAGACTAGAAGAAAAAGACTAGCAAATCAAAACTATGCATAAGTTAAAAATAGTTTCCTCTCATGATGTGTTGTATCTGAGATGACACATTTTGCAGAAAATTGTTGGGAATACATATATTTTAAATAAATTAATACTTTGATGATAGAATGCAACAGCTAGGGACTATTATTTCAATTGCAGTCATTCAGAATACCATGTGAATAACTGAACGTAATATTCAGACAAAAGAAGAGGATTTAGCTGCAGAAATCCCCAAAAGACGGATTCATAGATGGAATCAATGATAAATTAATTTGGGGGACAGCAATGAATAAATAGCATAATATGTTCGATTTCAAGCCATCCACAAGAGATTTTAAATGTATTTAGGCAAGTAAATGCACATTTGTGCAGAGTGTTCTAACATGGCAATCAAGGACATGGAAAAAGAATAAGTCCTCTGCTCAAGAAAATGAAAGAAGAAAGATGGCAGCTTCTGTCATAGTCTTGGGTGTCATTATTAGGGCTGGGCTTTATTAAAGCAAGACAATAATTATTTTGAAAGAAAAGAGACAGTTTATTGAAATACTTCCTTTGCACCAGAAGCTTGTGCAGATCTGTGTTGTAACACAGTATTTACAAAATTAAATGTTCAGATAAAAGTCTAATGCTTTCACCTTGTCATATACTCAGTTTTAGTACAGTCAAAATGCAGTTAATATAAAGCATTATTATTAAGTGTTAGGCTGTAGGTACATAAGTATCACATTTTAAGCCAATATGCAGCTGAGCATAATGATGCTCATGAATTGTCTTGAAAACAATAAACTGCTAAAGCAATAAATGGCAGAAAGATTTTTTAAAAGAATGTAGAAACCCCCCATAAAGAAAATTATAATTTTTTGTGGAACCACACTATGTACCACGTTTGGATATTGTACTGAGGACTCAGTTCTGAATAGTCTTTTTGTTTAATTCCTGCCTGAAATGGGACAAAATACCCAGAATTGTTCCTTATGTTTGGACTAGGTAGACTATTTTAAACATACATTTTTACTGTGCATTGGTTTTAGATAATGGTTTTCATTATGGGGTAAGCCAGAATGAAATCCAAATCCCACCAGAATGTACTCTAAAATTCTAGGATTATCAATAGCATGGGCCAAGCTCATGTTTATCTTTACGATTCATGAGGAAAACTGATTTAAGGAAAAAAATTAAAATGTCTGTGGGTTGTGTTGGGTGTCTGAGTGTGATTTCAAAGCAAACCAGTGCTATTGCAGAATTTGAAAATATATTTCAACTTAGGACATCAGAGCACAGGCTTCTGGGCTGAGAAAATCCAAACATATTTCTTAATTTCAGGACTGGCATGAGCAAACACAAAGCTTCGGCGTCTCTGTAATCCTATCAGTGATAACTGGCCTCAGAAACAATCACAATTCTCTACTCACAGCATAATAACAGGGCATGAGTATGGTGTCTGTGGTAGATTTTTCCTATGTCTTACACTTGTTAATTCATATTCAGTTACAAATAGGCAAAGATGCAAATTACTTTTTTATTCCTGAATGTTATTTACTGAAAAGTATGCCATGTAAGAGGCTATTTCTGCGAACTCTGTATCCCTTAAGCAGTATGCATTAAGCATCAGCTACCACTTGACCCTCCTGTCAAAAGACACAAGCAATCAGTTGAAATGCAAGTGCATTTTGATTGATTACTTAAAAGCCGATAATCTAAAACAAATCTGAGGAAAAGTAATCTTACAGGATATTCATGGAATTAAAATTTAGTTATTGGCTCAGTCAATTAAGGTCAGAGAATGAGGACCAAAATATGTGTTTCATTCATAGGAGTAAGGAACTGGATGAGACAACTTGCATTAGCAAATTGAGTTCCATAATATCACAATCAATTTACTTGGATAAACTTATCTGTAAATTTGTCATGTTCAGTCTTAGAACTCCTTAGATTTTACCACCACATATTATTGGAAAACTGGTCCAGACCTTCTCTCCTGTGATAGTTAGAGACCTTCTTCAAACATCCAATCACAGCCTATTCATTGTAATTGTGCTTGTGCCAAAAAGTTCTTAAACAGTTTTCTGTCTCTGTATTTTATGTATCATTATGTATTTATGCAGAACAATGCTATCCCTCTCTCTCTCTCTTTGTTTTGGCAGGGTGTATAAACTGAGGTCTTGTAGAGAAATTAAAGATAGTATAAGGCTACATACATGAATTTTAGTCATCCATATCCTGAAGGGATGTTAGCTTGAATCTTAAAAGCAGCAGACTTAAGACAGTTTACTACAATATTGTAGTAGTGAAGTGGTGCACCTGAGGTAATAAATTATGTCCCTGTGAAAGACAAAGCATCTACAATATCTTGCAACAATGGTTTTGCAGTATTACTATATTGTGTGAAGAGCCACCTACTTTTGTTTATGAACTTGCTTCTGGTTAGTCTCGTATAATATTCTGTATTTCTTGAACCAGAAGAGATAATGAACCTCTTTATTCAACTCATAACTGTATAGGCATTTAACATATCTATCTCTTAGCCAGACTGAACAGTCCTAGTGTGTTTGGCACGGGAGCTAGCGCATGTCATCACTGTGACAAGTTCATTACACAGTCTTGGCATACCCTTTATTTAATCTTTTAAATGATTTTTTTGTCCCTTGATCATTGCAGTAGCCCTTTTGTGCCACTGTTCCAGTTTAAACCATCCTTTCTTGTGCATCCTTATTTGCACAAGCAGTGTCGTTCACCAGTTCTGGATGAGATCCAAACAGTAGCTATAGACTTCCTATCTGTACTCCAGGTATTCTGAACTCTTGTGATCACATTTTCAAAATAAGCATCCAAATGGAGCAAAAAAAAATTCTTACTAGTCCCCAAATGCATGACTTTTGCATTTTGAATTTTTAAATTTTATTCTGTTACATTATTTTGTCCTTAAGATTGCTTATCTCCTTTTGGGTGACATTTGAATCTGTTGCTCTTACTTCAAAGCAAACTAGTTTTGTGTTAACGGCAATCTTCATCAGCAGCATAGGACATTAATGAAACTAGTAAATAATGTAAAAGTACCTAGACTGATCTTTGAAGAAATTCCTTCATAACTTGTAATGACAAAAGTTGTCGTTTCATTACAACTTCTCTTTCATCTTTTTTATAGCTATTCTTTACGTCACAAGTCATACAAATTTCCTGTTTCAGTGTCAGCAGTGATTTTCTCTTTTATATCAAATGCTTAATACATTTCAGACAAAATTTACTATAGTAAAAAGAAAAAAAACTAGTTTCTCCAAGATAAAATGAAGCTAATATGCATGAATTATCTGTATTAAACGTATATTGAACTTCCCTGATTTTTATTTCCCTCAACTATTTTTTCTTTCAAATGTGGTTGAAAAATCTGTATATGATTTAAGTCAAATTAATAGGTCACTGTTTGTCCTTACCTAAATAAATATATTGCCAGTCATATCTGCAATCCTTGACTTGATACATTTTTTTTTAAATTAATCAATAGATTAATAAAAACTAAAACATGTTTAATTTCATGGAGAGTACTTTCAGTATTCTGGGATGGAAATAATGTGGGTTTTTTTCTCCCTGAACTGCCTCCAACTATGCAGAAATTTTAGTTTTAATTTTGAGTTTTCCTCCATTTTAATCATTCTCATTAGCCAAACTGCCTTTGCCACCGAGAGTTATACTATCAATTTTGTTGAAGACTTAAGCAAAATCTCATAGTTCTTGCATATTTTACTTAAATAAAGTCTATGCTTCTTCATTATGTAAGTCCACAAGATTATCTAATAAGTTTCCCTAATTTCTTTGGTTCCTCTAAATTTAAAAAACATTAGTCACAGACTTTCTTAACCATCCTGCTTATTCAGTTGAACTAACTAGTGACCACCTAACGTGATTTTCCGTAACTCCTTCTTTAGCTGTTTTTTTTCCTGTAATGACTTCAACTGCTTCCTAAAACAAGTTAATATAGCATCATCTATTTTTGCTTCACTGATTAGTTGTAAAATAAATCTATCATATGTCATGCTCAGGAATAACTGCTATATTGTTTCTTCTCCAAACTCTCTGTAGCTCCTATCTGTAAGACACAGGCTTTAGTAGTATTTATCTTACCAGTAACACTATTTTTTTTTTCGTTCTTATCAACATCTTATCCTGAGGGCTTATAGTGGAACCATGACACTATCACAAAACAAAAAGTCCCTCCGAAGTCCCTTATTCATGCTCAGTTCTTATTTAATTAAAGCTTTCAGCTGCAGGTTCCAGAATACTACACATCATCTTTAACTTTGTTTTTGTTCCATACACCTTACACCAGTCGTTTTAATTCTTTCATTTTACTGTCAGAGGCTTTTGCATTAATGAAAAGATATATTATTTATTTTCTCTGAATTGATCCAATTTCCTAGCTGAATTAGGCAGTTTTCCTCTAACTGCTTCATATTCCTGACTTCTGGTCTTGTCTCTGTTCTGTTGTCATCACTGCTCATATTTTCTTTTTCCTAGAATACTATTCTTTGCTTTGATCTTGAATACCTGGCCTTACTTGCATGCTTAGGTAGAACAGACTTCATCTGTTCAGAAGGGCCCTTTTTCTGTAAATGCCTCCCAACAGTTGGACATCTCCCTTAAATCTTCTGTTGAGCCTCATTATTTAGATCTGGATTTCCAAAAAACACTACTTGTGGGCTCCACTTCTGCAGGATTTGTAACACCAAATACTAATCTAAATAACCAAAGTGAGGCTTGCTATCTCACTCAAAACCGCCCCAAATCCATTCGTGGTCAGACTCCTACTATGGGAGCTGCTAGACTAGCAGAGCTCTTGTGTTCATTGACTTTCCATTTCAGTGAACGTTACTGCCGCCTGCTAGTTATTCGTGTTTTCCAGTGGAAATTGGGGGGGTCATTTAGCCAGGCATGAAGAACAGTCAGTGATTTTTCTCTGCTTGAATCTGTTTCAGCCTACAGTCAATATCTTAGATCTCTATTAGGCCTGAGTCTGCTTGATGGGCATGCCCCTTTATTCATTTTAACTTGGAATTTCTAACCACAAAGACCTGATTCTTTTGAGGTTATAGAGAATATCAGACTCTTTCCCATCTGTTCTGTCCCCATCTACAGATCATTCTGTCTTGTTGTCTTTCTCGTATTTCCTAATATATCATCCTGTCTTTGCTTCACATCTGCTTTTTGATTGTCTCTCCTCTTTCTTAATTTTTACTAGTGAGACAAGCTTCCTTTTCTTTGCCATCTCCTCTTTCTTCAGTAGAAATGGGGATATGTTACTGCTATGGATCTAAAAAGCTATTTAGCAGTTTCCAGCAAATTCCCGGTTCTTCTAAGGCACTATTAAAAATTTTAAAAAGTATGTTCTAACCCTTTTGTACTACCGTTGGCTTTATCACTTTTCTATGCAGCCGATGAACAAGTATTTTAGTCTTTTTGTCTTTCAGTTTATCTGTGCTTCAGATAAGGTTATTCACAATGGCCATTGTAAAACCACAACTCATAAAATACTGCTTTGCATTTATAGTAATTAATCAAAAATTAAATCAAATCCAGTGGACAAATCATGGATAAATAAAATCAAAACCAGTATATTTATCCAAAGGTTGGATTTTGATTGTTTTATATTTATCTCATTATTTTCATTGTCTTGCAAGAACAATATTGTAAATGAAGTTTGTTTTCAGGCAACTCTTCTCTAAATTCCTAGAAAGCTTGAAATAAGTTTGATGCACACATATAGGTTCTATATGTTGTATTTTATCTATTTTTACTATTTTACTATACTTATCTATTTTAACTATTTTGTTGTCAAAGAGTTATTCTGTAAATATTATTAAGTAATAATGCTGATTAATTTAGAAGTATTTACTCACGAAGCACACCATAACTCTACTTAATTACTCATTTTTCCATTAAGAAAGGTTGATGGTGAAGTTACACGCAAGCTAAGGCTTATAGCACATAGTTTTAAAAGCCTATTTTATGCTTGTGTTTATTTATTTATTTATTTTATTCTGAGAGACAGTACGTTATTCCTTTAACACACGGGTTAGCATCATGTCATCTCAAGGGAAAATATATAATCAATAACACACTAGAAAATGTTTGATGCGTTCATTTCAACTACAGACACATGAGTAGAAGTTATAAACACTGGAAAGTATGTAGTATTTATTTTAAAAATCTGCTGCTTTTAGGAGTTTGTATTCCGTTTTGTGAGTTACAATAAACCACATCCAATAGTTAATCTTTTAAAATTATATCTCTTGCTTAATATTAATTAGCATTTTTAAATTTTTAAACCAAATTCTATTTTACAATGATGTCTTTAAGATCTAGTTTGGACTAACAGCATTAAAAATTACTCCAAACATCAAACACTGGCTCACACTTGAAAATTGGATGCTTTTTTCAGTCTTTTTATATAGAAATTGTCTAAGGCATGGGTGTGTCACAGTTACTTTAAAGGCAGGATTTATCTACCATAGAGTCAACCAGCCTAACATTATTGCAACTTGCATACCTCTTGTGGGATGGGATAAATTGCCCCGTGGATACCTGTTTTGTCCATCAGCTAAAAAAGAGACAGAAGTCTAGCTTAGTGCAGACACTTAACTTCTAGGTAGCTGAAAAAATTCCATTCCCACCCATGCACCTTAAGGCATGGCTTTCAGATACCAAGTCCCTAAACTAGTCTCATAGTCTCACTACCATAGAAACATTTTGACATCACCTTGGGATTCAGGCTAAGTATGCTCTGACTAAATCCATTTTATAAGAATATATATGTGAGAGCAACGGTTAAAAAAAAGATGAGATTAGAGTGACATCTTTTACTACAAGACTATGTACGAATGCTGATTTAAAAATATCAGCAAATAGGTCATGGAAAAATTGGCTGGTAATTCTTTTGAATTCTGTATGTAGTTAGTCTGAATATTTTATAAAAGGCAACTTATATTATATAAAGGCTACTTATATTATATAAAGGAAATTATTCAAGTTAGTCAGAAACCTTGCTTAAAATAAATTTTTCTGAATATATGTTTATAAATGTGAAAAAACAGTAACTAGTATTTACTTGAAAATACAATAAAAACTTTTCTATGTACAGAAATTAAGATATTTAATGTTTACACTAAAATTCTTGAAGGATTTTTTTTTTTACAGAGCACTCTGATTTGGTTTCCCTTTACTTCTAGACAAATTATATCTCAAGAGTTTTATATTACTTCA
This sequence comes from Dromaius novaehollandiae, assembly GCF_036370855.1. Taxonomy (NCBI): domain Eukaryota; kingdom Metazoa; phylum Chordata; class Aves; order Casuariiformes; family Dromaiidae; genus Dromaius; species Dromaius novaehollandiae. Next base: position 43,006,377 of record NC_088098.1, read on the forward strand.
GTGAAACTTTTTTATGAAATTATACCCAGGCTTTGAAGAATCATTCTAACAATGCAGTTTAACAATAAAACTTTAAAGTAATAGATACTCAGCTACACAGAGCTTGTGACTCAAAAGCAAATCTTAAATGCAGTTTGCGCAGGTGTTGGTGCAATTCGTAGGCGTTGGTATGCGAGACGAGGGTTTGCGGTTCTGGGTTTGATGGCTTTTTTCGTAGAGCTGTTGATTTACCTTGGACTCTCCCATATACCCAAGGGCACTGTGGGGGGTTACGCGGTCAAACTGAAATCACTACGGAGTAGACTGAGAGTTGAATCCTGTCTGTATGGTATTGCCTATCTTACCAGGTTCTGGGCTACAAAAGTAGGGGTCGACCGTGTGCTTAGTGAAGTCAACAAGAAAATTTCCATGGTAAGTCACAATGAAGAGTCTCCCCACCCTTGGCAATGTGCCTATGTGAACAAAAACTCTAATTTGCTGCAGGTATAAACTAGCAGGAGATGCTCCCCGGCATAAGAGAAGCAGGAAGGAATGTGCACCGCAGGGACAGACGCCTCGGGGCAGACCATCATGGTCCCTGGGAGTGCGCGTCAGACTGGCCAGGGGCTAAAAGTGCCCCCAGTCTCTAAGAAAATCAGTACACGGAACCAACTGCATTTCAGACTTCAGCATCTAGCACCTCAGTTAGATGCTGGAAAAGTTTGGCAAGTGTGATATCTTTGTTTAGGTGAAGTATATGAATTAACAAACAGAAAACTTTGTACACAAATACACAGTTTGTTCACAAAAAAATAGTAGGTCCGAAGTAAAGAATCTATTGTATGTACTCACAAAGAGATAATTAATGCTGGACTCAAATGAAAGCACCATTTAGAAAGCTGTTCACGTAGCTGATTTTCCTTGTCTCTTATCTTTAAAATGCAATGGTCTTACATGGACATGACAAATGGGGACCACAAAACCCTGCAAAACAAACCTTATCTATTCTGTAGCGCCGATACCATTGTTTAATTAATGAAAAGGATGGATTTTGTTATTAAAAAATGAAAACATATTGTTTATTTCCTAAAGGATCCCACTGAGAAAGTATGCAAACTGTATCATCATTCTTTTACCTGTGAAAGTAAACAAATTGCACACAACCAAATATTTTTCCTTGATTATGGAAACTGTTTATTCACATTGTCAGAGGGGTACGGACATTCAGCCATATCAAATAGAATTGATAGCTGCTACTAAATTAATTTGAGTATTTTTCCAGCTGTTTTGCAGAGATTTATGCATTTCCAAAGGCTTTTGATGAATTTGTGAAAAGCTGGCAAAAAATGAATAGAGAACAGAGCTCCTTGCTATGCTATAAAAATTATACTCATTAATGTGTGGGTTTTTTTTTTTTTTTTGTTACTGACTTCATGCTGGCAATGTATTTTTGTGTCGTTTTGGCAGCCAGCGGAAGAATATACATATGAATGACAAGTATAGCACTTGCTGGAACATCAGTACAAATGATGGCTTACAGCGCTCAATTCAGCATTTAGCAGAATAGTGAAGAGAGAGCTATGCTGAGAGAGGTGGTTTAGTTCAGAAAGTCTAGTTCTTCAAATACAATGCATACGTGTATTCACGCTGTTGTACAAATGGAAGGTCTTATGCTTCAGTTTTTAAGTCAATAGAAATTGTGTGTTCATTTGGGCATTTTCACAAATAGAGTGAATCACCCAGTCATTTGAATTTCTCTAATCATTTTCCTTATCTCAAGCTACTTAGATACTGATAATGCTACATTAAGTAACACAATTACAGAAATTTAATACAAAAAAAAAGACAACTGGTAAAAATAAAAATTTCAAGACAAAACTTTAAAAATCTTAGATTATTTGAGTATCTCTCATTATTTCAGCCTAATTACTTTCTGTACCTGTTGACAGAAAATATTTATGTCCTTAAAGAAGAATTAAACCTTTTATTTAAAAGTGTAATTGATCTGTCTCATAAATTCACTAGGACAGCTTCTCAGTTCGTGCAGTTTGAATTTTGCTAGAATTACAATACAGCATTTGAGGGTCTGGCCTTCTCAGTTAAAAACTAAAATGGAGGAAAAGGAAGGGAAGGTGGTTGCAGACTTGGTTTGTTTGTTTATTTAGAAAGTTAATGATAAAAAAAGATATTATTTTCTACAGTGGTTTAGCAGATGTGATGTTTGGTTTCTTCTTTAGAATTTTATCTTTCATATAAAGATATCTTCTTTTCTATCTTTATATATATATAATTCTATCTTTCATATGAAAATATACACTGTAATCTTTTCTATGCCATCTTCTATGATGTGAGAAATAGGATTATAAATCACAGAATTCCTGCAAACAGAATCTGTTAACTGCTTAGAAAAACTGTATAAATGAATATAGATGCATCACCATGAAATCCAAACTCAGAAGTTTGTTTTCTTGGAAGAAAAAATAGATAGCTCTTACTACAACATACCAGCCAAAGGATGATACTTGTTATGAGCAGAAGTCCTAATGTGAAAAATTTAACTGTAGTTTTTGCACAAATTAGTAGGTAAAGGGAAAAAACAAAAGGAACCTTAATAAATCTGAACTCATAATATGGGGCCTGGTAAAAAAAAATTCTGAGAGTACATACAAAAGAAAGATTATTATTCCACAAATGCATTTAAAAATGTAATATCTTTGAAAATGATGAGCTATCTGTGATGATATTAAGTCATTGAATAAGTAGGGATTGTTGTGAAATGCTTCTGTATAAAATAAAATACCTGTGACTCAAATTCAAAGCTCACTGAAAACAAATGGGTTAACAATCTAATAATCTACCAATTTACTAATTTACTGGAGCTAATGTGTGTCTTCTCCATACAAAAATACATGCATAAAGATATATGGAGAGAAAGATGCGTATCCATCTGTTAGGTCCACCAACATTCACAATTCTTGGGATTGCTGGTTTGTGAAGAATAAGCCTGGGTGTTTTAACAGAAACATGCTGTCACTAGGCACAATATGGGTTTGCTGCAGGAATCACCTGGTGAAATGCTATGGTCAGGAGATCAGGCAAAGTTAATAATGTGGTCAAAGGTGAGAGCGAGGCAGATGGTGGGGTCTACTTTGGAGTGCTGAATCTTCCTCTGGAAGATCCTCTTCCTACCCATGACTACATGGAGCCTGGAAAGACCACGCTCCTAAGAAAGGCTTCAGAATGAGATAGTGCCTTGCTCATTTTGTACAGTAGCAATGTTATACACTTTCCACGTCGGTGTGAGTGCGTTCTTGTATGACTTAAAAGCAGGTCACAGATTTTCCTCGCTTTTATTGTCACTCGACTATTTAATTGATATATTTGCTTGCTTTTATTTGCCTGGCTTGAGTGAGCAGATAATGTTGGTTTTTAGGGCATATATTAGAAAACATTATGTCTGTTGTACATAATCAGGAACAATGATATCATGCCAGCTTCCCAGTTGTGAGTCACAAATGGTATGTCCTCTGGCTACACAAAACTCAACTTTAAAATGTTGTCATAACTTGCAAGTATGCAGGACTGATTTGTTTCCTGCCTCTTGTTAAACTGAATATAAACTTCATCACTTATTATTTTATTATTAACTGGAGTTAGTATTATTTTTTTTTCCTGTGGAGTAGAAGAAAGTCTTCCTGAAAGCTGTAGGGATGAGGATCTGTGCCAAATGAATCTGAAATAAAACCGTCTGAAACAAGCAATGAAGTTGTACATTCCTCTGGCATATTTTGGTATATAGATTATAATCATTTCCCTTGGGATATAACCCGCTTCTCCTGACAAGAGATATTTGCTCCTGGCTATAATTTTCAAAAGCATAAACCTTACTTCAAAGCATGATTTTTATCTGTTTGAAATGAATCATGGAGATACTTTAAAATTGCTCTCCTTTCACTCCAGTAAAAGTACACTCAAATTCTTCAATATATGAGCACAAATTCCTTTTTTATTTGAATCATTTATACATATGAGAAAATATATCCATTTTTGATACTACACATTTCCTTGCTTTATTATTTAAGAAACGAACTTTTGGCTGATATATCATTTTCAAATAATAGCATAGAGAGTACTCCCACTCTTATCTCATAGGGGGAAATAAGCTTTTTGTGACATTTCAGACAAAACAGTGATGACACTAAAATGAAAAAATATTACTTAACCATGTTTAAATGACTAAATTGTCCAATAACCTAAAAGCAGATGCATTCATTATTTAAAAATGGGACATATTTATGACCACAGATATTTCTGAACTTGCTTTTAGTATACAGAATAATTTCGATAAAATAATCAGTATTTGGGTCATGGGGAGTAGGACATATTTTATATGTCATCTTAAATGTACTATATTATCCTAATACGTAATTCAGTCAGCTTTTTCATTTTCTATTTTTTGTAAATTGGCCATTGAGTTATGAAGGAGAAATACCTACTACCACTAGTGTCTATGGGGAAAATAGGCCATGAAGAACTGTCTTGGGGTTATAACTCTGTGGGATGGAGCAAAGCAATCCACAACAGGCTGGGCAGACCTTGGAGTCAGAGACACTGGGCAAGGCAACTTGTCTCACTGGTGACTCTGTATTTACTCCCCAACGCACCAGGTACTACCCAGGGCCCAGTCTTCTTTTCTGAGTGACAATTTTGGAGGGGTAGTCAAGCAACATGAAATCAAATACATTGTCCCTCAGACCTGAGGCAACCAGAAGTGAGGTCCAGGACTTCATTTCAGATGTCACGGTCAAGGTCATGGGCAAGGGATATAACCAGATACACCCCTTCTGCAGTATCGCAATAACAAGTTAAAGGTCCCTTTCCTGGTACCAAGGAAGGTAGTCATCTTCCTCACCAAAGTCTGCTCACCACCAGCTCATAGCAATCGTTAGGTGAGCAAATTCACAAGTGGTCTGGTCATAGTCTAGATACATAAGAACATCCTCCAAATCCTGTATTTTCATGAAGTTCACATCTCTGGCACCCCAAAGTGATTACCAGATTGACAGCTATTCAGGATCTTCCTTTCTCTGGCCTCCTATATCAAAAATAGTCTACTGGATATGGCTATATTCCCATTCAAAAGCAAAGAGGTAAAATAGTAATCAAGAAACAAAAACTATTATTTAGTGAAAGTGAGCTGTCTTTCCATTTAACCATTTTTTCCATGTTTCCATTTTCCATTTTTTGAATTCTTTAATTCTTTTACTACTGTAAATCATAATGCAATGTGTGTGAGTTTTATAATATATTTAGGTATTGAGTATAAAAGTCTCTCATCCCTCACTCTACTTTTCAGATTGCAAATCATTTGGAGGAAGGATACATATTTGCTTATGCAATGTCCTTCTATATGGGCCTTCTATACTTCTGCTCCCAATTCATCTAAACATTACACAGTGACTTTTAAAATGAAACCTAGCTTTAGATTTATGTTTTTACATTGTAAAATATGGGAAATAAGTGTGAATGCTTGGAACTTTTTTCATTTTAAAAGTTTTCAAAAATTGAATTTGTGTTAATAGAGAAAAAAACGAAAGTTTGAAACCTTGAAAGTTACTGTGAAAAAGAATTTTCATTCTGTTCAGTCAAAAAAGTAGTTCATTCTTGGCTTAGATGATTTCAAACATACAGCTCTACTTCCTAATGACAAGAATGCCTGCAGGCAAAAGATATATACTGAAAAAATGATTTCAAAATTCTAGCTACCCAGAATTTTCCACAAAATAATGTTTCTTTAACTAATGTCAATCAATTTCAAAGTGCACTTTTAGGATCTGGGGAGCTTACATTTCATTCGCAATTCCAAGTTGTTTTATATCAGACCTAATTTAGCAAAAAACAGAATAAAAAGCAATTATGTGAATCAGAAATTGTTTCTTGGCCAAAATCTGGTCAAAATTTAAGCACCATATTTTTTTTCCCCCTCAGAAAAACCAGCTCGTATACAAACACATGCAGAGGCAGAGAAAATCTAGTATCTCATGGCTATGCATGCAGATAACAACACTGCTGATGCAGAGGAGATTGAAACCATTACCAGACAATCAGTGCAATAATGGAGGTGGCAAAAAGGAGTAATGTGGGCTGAACACATTTTTCCTGAACTTTCTTTTTTTTTTGCTAAAATATATACTTCATTAAAACTATGATTTAGTGAAATACTTCATACTGTGGAAAATCTCAGAGTGCATCAAAATGAATATTTCATTTAGCTTTGGATTTATTTCATTTTCTTCTGCTTTTTATTCTTGTTAGGAATATTACATTATGTTCAAAATTCAGGGCAACATCACATGTTGCCTTGTATGTCCTACCTAGCCTGGCCGAAAGAGGTTTTTGTCTTTGGGTCCCCCCCCCCCCTTACAACTGATTCAGTTTAGCTGTTTGCTTCTCCTTGCCATAACTGAAAGTTTGCTTATGTTTGGTTGACACTGTGCATACTGTAGCAAGAGTTAACTGGTTTCTGATAGAGCTCAGTTAGTACTGACCGAAAACTGCATGAAGGTCTTTTCCTGTTATCTCACCTTCCTCTCTTTCATTCTGTTTTCTGTTTATTACACAACTGTTTTTTCAAATCATATCCTGATGTTCAGCCTCTTCTCCAGCTTGTTCTGTGTAATTTAATAGAAGGTCAAATCAAAATGGTCACTTAAAGCATTTTCTGCTGACTGCAGAACATTTAAAATGTGTGTTAAGAAACAATGCCCAAATATTATTAGAATTGAATTTGCAGGCTGAAAGGGGCTAAAGAGAGGGAAGGATCTGAGGGCTGGGGAAAAAAGCCAAGTCATCCTGAAGTTTTGACATTGTTGTTTAATGGTATAGAATTTCTGCTTTTCAACTTACTTTTCTGAGAATTAATATCTGAATATCAATATATTAAGTGCTAGATATACAATTGCTACACACACAGGCATAGGGTACTACAAAGTTTGACATTAGCAAGATGAGATTTGGAATCAAGAAATATGTGCTTTAGACCTGCAAACATGCTAAGCGTTACAGAGCAATGAAAAGCAAATTATAACTGTGCTATCCTTGCTGTTGCTGTTATTATTGCTGGTAACTAATAGCATTTCATTAATTTTATATGTCTTCATTGGAAGAAGCATATGCCATGTAAAAATATAGATAAGTACAGATGCATTAGAAAACTTATAACCTAAACCCGCACCTTTTGCATGTGCTAAGCTGGTATTCTTGGACCAGGTAAGAAGCTTCCTCCTGACCTCACACAGATTTGCATATTGCGCTGTGATTCATGGTGCACATAGGTCTGTGTGAATATCAGCATGCCCACAGTCGCCCACTGCGTGATACATGCAGGTAATCGCACCAATAATGAGTGGAGTTGAGATCTGGAAAATATGAGCTATTGTTGTGACTCACTTACCTCAAGCACTATATGTGCTGTTGTGATACTTACAGTCTGCTCTGTGTGTTCTGTGTTTACACACGTATTCATACACACACGTGCACACCCCTTTTCTTATTCTGAGAGTTCTCCCTACCAGGATACAGCTAACAATGACAGTAACTAAAAAAACCAAACATCAATATACAGCCTAATGTGCCACTTCTAATCCGTTTATAACAAGCCAGTACCCACTCAGAGTAGTTTTACTTAACAGTGAAGGGAAACAATTGGAGAAAAACCTCAAAGAATAATTAAGAAACAACATGGGCTTTTTGTTTAATTTTGCTTCACATATTTTCTTTACAACTCTCCATTGAACTTTAATTAAAGTTTTGCCCTGAGCTCCTGAACCTGGAACACAGGATTTTTTTTTTCTTGTAATGCAAACTTTACTTTGCAGATAAAGCTAACTAAATAAATAAAGTTATAATCAGCAGATCACAGACTGAAAGAATTATGAGTTTTATACTGGCTGAAAAATCTCTGAATTTATTATCCATTTATGAGTTTTGTGCACATGTGAAATATCAAATTAATAGGACCTTATTCCATTTACATTCAGTGTTAGAGAGTCTTAAGTGAGAAAATATAACTTATGCCAAATTTAAGAGCCCTTCAAACTAGCAGGATGTTGCAAAGTAATTTAGGACTAGGCCCAGAATGCTAGAACAGCTCTAAAAGTTGAAATTAATATGGGCCATAGATGTTTGGGGTTTTAACATATTCCTACATTCTACAAGTTTACATTTAAGACTAACAGAATTCCACATAATACAAAATAACCTTTTGTACTGCAGAAATATATTGTCTTCAAATTCATTGATATGTCACTGACATGAGCACTATCACTTTCAATCTCTGCTTTCAATATAAGGTTAAAAAAAATAGACTACTGCTCATTATACATTTCTGTGAGAGACACAATGGAAACGGGTGAAGCAATCAGACACCATCAGATGTAGAAGTAGTTATGGCTCTGAAACATTTAAGAGCAGGCAGAATATTCTAAGGACCACAGTTTCTTGTATATTAAACAGGCAAAATATTCTAATTTATGCTATATATATGCCTGTCAAGCATTTTAAAGAAAATATACATAATAATGAAAAAAACAGGTTTTATGTTTTCCAGTCATAACAATATTCAGAATACTATTCTCATTGTCCCTACAAAGCAACTGACAGTTGCCAACAATAACAAAAGAATTCAGCCTTGATATGAGAATCAGAACCAGAGGACGCTTTGTCCAAAGCATAATCTATTTCATATCCCTCTTCCAGAAAGGTAAATAAGGGAATATTTCACTGGATATGATCAGAAACTCAGACTGATTTTATTCTTTCTGTATTCCAGGTTTCAAAGTTAATAAATCTGTACTACTGATGACTAAGACACTTAATGTCACAGTAGCATCCTATTGCTAAAACAAAGAAACATGAGCAGATATTGAACATGCCAAAAAACACAGAGCCAAACGATACCAAAGAGTTGCTTGAAAGGATGCAGAAATGTTTAAGTCAATATTGATTTCAGAGAATAATCTGACACATTCAGAAGAATCTATTTTTAATTTCTGTAACTGATACTTACACTGTTTGCCCTAATAACTTTAGTAAGAAAGGCAGAGGTAAATATCTTCACTAATTTGAGATCAAAATTCATTTTTAGAACCACGCTCTGAAAGGTAGAATTCATAAGACAAGGAGATGAACACAACGTGAAACATCTGATTGTTGCGTGCTTGTATTTTTAGACTGTATTACTACTTCAATACCGTTTTCTTTTCGTGTTGAACTTCCGATGTCTATAACAGTAATTTTGTCAGAACTAATGACACTGCCTTAACTTCATGACCTGCTGTTGCACATGACCTTAGTTTTATGCCCTACCATGCATGTTTCTTTTTCAGTGCAGCAAGTTCCTACAGCTTCCTCTTTAACAGGAAAATATTGTCACACTATCTTAAAATAACTTATAATTTAGACCAAGAGCTTGTGGGGCAACAAAAGTAGTTGGAAAAAAATGTCAAGTTCACAGGAACTGAGGAATCCCTCAGTAAAGCAGTGTTTTATCTGATCAACCAGATAGAGATCTCAGAAGCTTGCTGACAGAATAGAGAGGCCTATTTCAATATGCATATATGACTACAGGCTGTTTTTTGAACTGTTGAAACTGTTTTATAGTTGAATTCAGCTGAATATTCAGCTATCACTATTTAATATTTTCCCCATGAAGTTCAGTAATTGTGCTAGTGCTATCTGTGTTTAACAGTTAAAGTTGTCATCCTCTTCATTTACTCCTCCCATCTCTCTGTTTCCTTATATGACTGTCACAACTTGCTGCCACCTGACCGTTAGCCTAGAATAAGCCATATTTTGAGTAAGTGAAAAACATTTTTTCATCCACACAAGGCAAGCAGACTTTTATTTACTTTTCTCCTGTTTGTATTTTGTTACCTGAATATTTTCATTTTTAATGCAAGTTTAGAATCCATAGCGTGAAGACTTTGCTTGAAGATATTTGCCTTCTAGCCTTCTAATTAAAATCTGCAGACACGTTAGACTGAGGGAAAAATAATCCACTAACTTCCTCTCCATCAGTATGAGTAAAATGCCAGTTAACACATCTCTTTTTACAAGGTAATTTCCAATCCAAATAACAAAAGCCAGCGACATCTCTAGCCACATTACATTAACGTGCAAACACCAAGCAAACATCATGAGGTAATAAATCAGCACTTTTGCACTCACAGTTCTCCATCACAGCACATACCTCTTGACTTTCCTCTTCACTAACTCATGATACACAACCGCTCTCTGCCATGTGCTGCTCACTCGGTGGGGAGGTAGCGTGCAGCTGGGAAGCCACCAACATGCCTCTGAACAGGCTTGCGCCCTTTTTCAGGATGGGACAGATCAGGTACACACAGGTCAGCACATCACAGGACCCCCCAAACTCTTTGTGTTTGGGGCAAGAGAAGGTTGCACATGAGGAGGGAGTGAATTTGTTTGAGTCTTGCACAAAGTACAAGGCTTTAGATGCCTGGAGTCTGGGCCAGAAAATCTTGTCTCCCGGAGGAGGGGGTGAGTCCTTTATTAGGGCCTGACTGAAGCTCAGCTGCAGCTATGGGGAACTTTCCTATCTGGAGATCTGGGAACTCCTGGTGGGAAATAGATTAATAAAAGTTGTCACCTGTGTTTGTCCCCAGGAGGTCTTTTCTTGATTGGACGCAGCATAATGTTGAGACTTTGTTGCAGTGCTGCTCTTAGGATTCCACGAAGTTTGCAATCTTTTCATTCGCTCATGTTTACAAAGGTTTCCCATGACTCACTCGCTATAGTAGCCATTTAGGGAGGATATGAGGTAAAGAAACACTTTGCCATTTCTGAGTGACAGAATTGTAAAAGAAACCATAAGTAATGCAATTTTAATTGCAAGTCATCTTACAGAAAATGCTGTGAGATTATTTTGAATGGAAATAATAGAGGTTTTAAAATTGACAAAATACATGAAATAAATAGCAACATAGTCGTAAATTTAAAATTTGCCTGATACACAATCTATTCCTTTTGCTTTGTAAGTGAAAATGCTCGAAGAAAATATGAGTAGCTAAGAACTTCATTTCACTACTGTTCAATGGCTGCTTTCAATATAAGTAATCTGTTACAGATGCCTAATTTTCAAAAGCCCCCAGAAAAATTGCCAGTTTGCCTGTTATTGCAAATCAGTTTTCTAGCACTGGGTGCTGATTAGCAATGGAAAAGAAAAGATGAAAATGACTAGGAAACAAAACTGCAGACCATTCATACATACATAGCTACTAAAGAGCAGGGAATAAGACCTTAGACTTGGATAAAAAGGTACCATCTTTTAAATAATTTTTAATAATAAACAGTATATTGAGAGGAAGTGTGATTCCCTGTAAGAAGGCACTAGGCTTGAAGAGATCTGGCTCTGTTCTTGTCTCAGACACTGTCATTCTGCATGGGCTTCAGCAAAATAATCCATTTTTCTCTGACTCCCTTCCCATCATTTGCAAGTTCTGCTTATTTAAAATGAAAGATCTCATAAGAAAAGCAGTTGCTTATTGTTATATTCACTATATTCCAAATCAAAATTATAGTAGCTACAGTAATGCAGACAGTAAGCAAGGCTATATTTAAATAAGTTAATCATGTGATTAAAGGCTGGGATATAACATGTGAACAGAGCAGATGAGCTATGATGGTCTGAGACACAAACCGGTATGTTTTGAGGCTCATGCTGCAAAGAGAACTATATATTTATCAAATATAATAATATATTATGTAAATATACAAAATGTAACTGAATACAAAAATAAAATTAAATTAAAATAACATCTGCAAATATAATATATTTGGTGTGAATCTCTGTTTGATATCTTCATTTGAAATATTTCTTGATATACTTGAATAATGAGTACTCACACATGTGCTTATCCATACCTTTCCACAACTAAAATCATAACTATCCACACCATTGGGGGGATGGAATTAACACTGTCTTGAAGGAGGTGGATAATTCTCAGGCACTGCATGATTTCAGAGCCATGTTTTGCTAACCAGTTTTTAGGGATGGGAGTAGAGGAGGATAGAATAAAAAGAGATGTGCTAGAGATATAGTGAGCCTGGAAGCTTCTGTGTTAATCCTTTTTTCGTATTTCCCATTGAGCGGACTTGCCAGAGCTGCTGTACGGCTACAGAGGTTTTCTAGGTTCCACAGATGTAAGAGGTCTTGGCTTCTCATTAAGATGCAAAGGATAAGCAAGAAGAAATAATTTGTACTGCACTTCATATGCCAGAATGTCATCTCCCAGCCCTCCAAAATTGCTATTAGATTCTAGTTCACAGCATGCCGGTATGAATTCACTGGCTCCATAACCTTCAGTTCTTAATTCAGGGTTTCCTGATTTACTGAATGGCTCTCTGTGTTTAAAAGTAATTTGCAAATACTATTCACTGTGAGCAGTATCACACATACAGCCTGGCAAAGCACTTGAGCCCACTTGAGTTTTCTCCTTTTCACATGCAAGAAAACCATGCCTGGTGCCTTTATCTGATAACTATTTCAAGTACATCCTGAAATACCAAGAACACCTCAACATCTCACTTTCTATGTCTGATAAGGAAAGGGCACAGACTGAGATCTGTATTGTTAAAGCTGTGTTGTAAGGAAAGAGGAGAAAATGCCTATATTTATCCTGTGTGTATAATCTATTTTATCCATCCTTACCACTTAGCTCAGTGTGTCTTTCCAGCTCCTCCCTTTCTGTCTGGCTCTGTTTTCACCTGAAGAGCTGCTGGGTCAAAAACCACTGAATCTCGCAGATTCCAGAACAGTATATCCATATCAGCGTCTGAGGAAAGTCCGACTCCATTTCTGCTTCTTAGTGCCTGGCCGTTGTTCCAAAGGGCAAACGACATAACCCCTGCATTGTCTCAGAAACCCTGCCGTCCTTACGTTAAAGTGCTGTCCAGCTCACGACTTCCTCTCCAGCATGTTGTAAATGTGATGTGTGTGCAACGTGAGAATGGAAATTCTGAGAAGCGTGGTAATGAAAGTCCTGCAGTAAAGCAGGATCCTGTTCAGCGAAACAGCACAAGAGCACAAACTGTAGGATGTTTTACAAAATGGCAGCAATGTTTATCTGGACTACATGGACATATGGGCTTTTTTTTCCCCTAGCCATATAAAATTAATATTAATCACCCAAATGTGACATCAAACAATATACAGTAATAAGACTTTCTATATGGGGATGAAGAAAAGGCGCTAGCTTTTAAAATGTGCATTCAAGAAAAGAGAATGTAGGTTATTTTACTAACAGTCTCACACAAATTCTTGCCCTTTTAAAATATCTTTATTATTAATAATTGCTCCAAGTAAGGGGGAAACAATGGTTTCTTTGTTCATCCTTAGGCCTTTCTACACTGCCGGAGTGCACATGAGCAAGCTTGTATTTTTCCAGCTAAGCAAGTATGAGGAATTCCACAGTCTCGACAACGTTGAAGATGCAAGACAGACTGCAGATTTGACCACTTCTATGTGGTTTTGAAGGTTCTGCCTTCCCCTCTAAGAAATTTGTCCTGAAACACTTTACTTATTTTTGTTCATAAATTTTACATAATGCTAGTAACACATTTGTATTCTTTTATGAATGGTCCAGCAGGCTGATATAACTCGATCTAGCAGTGCTTAGATTTCTCCACAAATACCTGAAAAACTTTTAAAATCAAAACAAATTTTGATTTGGATAAAGAGAGAATGGAAATTCCATTCTGAAACTATAGATGTAACTTTAAAATAGAGAAAATTCAAAGTAATTAGGGAAGAAAACAAAAAAAATTAAAAGGTACAAGTCTCCTTCTGCCAGCAGTGTCCTTGAAGGTTGGGCTTTGATTTCAGCTAACTCAGTGACTTTCTGAGGGACACAGCCCCTACCCTGGTCCTTAGGAAGTCCCTTCTGACCAGTTTGAGGTCTGTCTGCTCCCTGCTCCTCACTGCAGTCTCTTTAGCCTCTATATGAGACTAAGCCTTCCTCTGCTGGATTTTCCCCTCAATAGCTTTCTAAAGATGCAATCTCACTACACATCGGCCATCTGATCTCATCTTGTAAAGTGCATCTGAGTCCTCTCAAAACCAAGAATGAATAGCAAATGCTGTCCCTCACAGCAGGTCAGGAGTTTCCCTTCACTTTTCAGGGAGGCAGATGACAACGATCTGTGTCTGCACTCCAGCCTGGCAGATGGTGAGGCAGATCCACAGCTCTGCGGCTTCCAGGTCAGTGCAGGCTTGCACCTGACTTGCTCAGAGTCAGGCAATGCTCATTCAGGTCGGTTTCCAAAAGATCACGAAGATATACTCAAAAATAAACACTGGGCAGGTTAGCAGACATCAAAAAATGAACACAGGGCACTTGTAGATTTTTTTTTGTTTGTTACACTTAAAAACAAGCCTGGGTCTCATTGTGCTAGACTCTGCATGAATGTAATTGATGAGAAAGTCTGCGTCCCTAAAAGTATATAGTCTGAGGGATGAGACATAAATACTAGATGAAACAGTCAACTGGATGAACTTGGTGGAAAACACACTCAAAAAAAGAAATCTACAATTTAATATGTTCTGCATCACAGTCTCAGCTTTCCATCTGTTCCTGAATGATAACAGCCTGAAAGGTACCACTTTCTCTGTTACTGCTTTATTTAGTGAAATGTTATGTTAAAAAAAGTTGTCTCTCTGTGGGCATTAGTGGAATGAGTACGAAGGAATACAACTTTTTAGAGATTTTTGCCTTCAAACTATTTCCAAAGTAAGATAAATACAGTAAGCATCAAAGTGATTACCCAATGTCCTATATTGTCAATAAAACTGGTATTTCTAATATAGGGCAAGTTAAAGAAACCAAGTACATCCCAGTCCTCTAACCCTCCTGTGTGTAATCTCACTAAAGCCAAGAAATGTACAGTGTGAGTAAGGACTGGATTCAGCCATAAGGTATTGTATATTAAAATTTCATTTCAGGAAATGAGTGTAAATAAAATAAATCAAAGTAGAGGAAAGAGAGAGATTTCTTCATTTAATTTTTCATAGGCAGGAAAAAGTCTCCTATTAAAAAGATACTATCCAGCAAAAGTAAAACTAAGCAATGTTTAAAATAGCTAAATGCATATATATTCAGAATCCTTTTATCAATCTTTTAACATAGACCTGTAATAATTTCATGGTGCAAGCCAGCCATTTATTTCCATTGTAATTATGGCTCATTATTACTGTGCTCTCTTGAAGAATTTAGTCAAAATCTTCAACAGATAGCAAGTTAATAGAAAAATTAAAGGCATTATTTCTGTGTTTATTTACACTAGAAAAACTAGTTGCATTTTAATATGTTCATTTATAAATTGTTATTAATACATGTTAAAGCATTCTATAACAGCTAATTTGTAGAAGAAATGTTGTTGTTTTAAAATACTTTTTTCCTTGTCATACTTCAGTTTAGTTCTATGTATAGACAAACCTGATTTTTCTATGTCTAATCATGAAAACCTTCCAACTAGCATCACCTTAATTAACGCATTTTAAGCGATGGTAAATTTTGCTAGTCTAGATAATTTTCTACCTCAGATAAGCCTTAAAATTTAGGACTATCTTTCTGTATATATTGCAGAGGGCTTCACTTGTGTCTTGTTTAGCTTCATAGGCAATATTAAAGGCTCAGCTTCATTTATTAAACTAATTCCTCACTGATTTTTGCTTAAGCTGTGGAGTTTATTGATTATTCGTTCTCCCAAAAATTCTCTGCCAGCTGTCTAATGTGACCAGCTGACTTTTTAAAACCTTAATTAGGGAGCAAGCACTACATCCACGTGGGTTGAGGATGTGAGAACTTCTGGCAGAGGGAGAGTAACGTACCCCCGAGATCACTGCTGTTTGCAAAGCGAGCATCTGTCCATGGCCTAGTTGCACTGCGGTTCCCTCCTGCAGTGACTGAACTACTTCCCTGCCCTCAGCCAGATCCTGGAAAGGTAGTTTGAGCTCCGCTGTGCTGCATTGCATTCCAAAACATCGTTTTCAATCCCAAAGCTTTTTAATTCAGATTAAAACCATGTGTTCTTGTTTTCTATTTGGCAATGACTTGAAGTTGTAGGAACACAAAAATAAAATTCCAAGCAAAAAAGCTAGCCAAAATTTTCAATATGACTAGGATAAATGAAAAATTTCAAAATTCAGAGTCCAGTGTGAGTGAACTACAAGGAATACTAAATGTTGATCGGTATCTATTATTGTTGAAATAACAGGTGCTGTAATGTATGATTTGATCAAATAACTTTTATTTTATGGAATGTATTGAACGATATTTAGGTACACTAATTTATCTACATCTCAAAGGATTAGGTTGCTTTTGTTGTCCTTTCATAGGTAACAGAAAATATGTATTATCTTCTAGTAATTAATTTCAAAGCTAACATAAGTTTTCTGGCTGCCTTTTGAAGTGTAGCCAGTTTTTCTTTTTTTCTTTTTTTGTTTCTGATATCTTCAATAGTTTCAATTTGTTAGTCAGGCCCTCTCCTACTGTAAATTTAGAAACTTGCTGAAATAGAATTTTTCACCTGCAGTTTGTGATTTAACACATTTGAAACATGAGTTCCCAGGCAGCATGAAAGACAGTTTCTTTCTCATCACTAGAAGAAACAAAATTTCTGGCTATTCTCTAAATGATTTTCAAAGAATGGGAGTAGGTTGGTATTAGTATTTTGACTGGCCTTCTTTCTTTCTTTTTTTTTCTTTTTTCCTTTTTCCTTTTTTCTTTTTTTCTTTTTTCTTTTTTCTTTTTTCTTTTTTCTTTTTTCTTCTTTTTTCTTTTTTCTTTTTTCTTTTTTCTTTTTTCTTTTTTCTTTTTTCTTTTTTCTTTTTTCTTTTTTCTTTTTCTTTTTTTCTTTTTTCTTTTTTCTTCTTTTTTCTTTTTTCTTTTTTCTTTTTTCTTTTTTCTTTTTTCTTTTTTCTTTTTTCTTTTTCTTTTTTCTTTTTTCTTTTTTTCTTTTTTCTTTTTTCTTTTTTTCTTTTTTCTTTTTTCTTTTTTCTTTTTTTTCTTTTTTCCTTTTTTTCTTTTTTTTCTTTTTTCTTTTTTTTTCTTTTTTTTCTTTTTTTTTCTTTTTCCCCTGGAAGCCCTAAGACTGATTAAGGCTCATATTGTTGGCACAAAGTCATTTCAAAAACTTACTTTGAAGTCTTGTATTTCCTTAGTATTCTTTAACCTAAAGTGTTAGCATACCAGATAACGTACTGAATGAACTATATAACATATGGTATGAACTGTAGCGGCAGACAAAATAAGAAAGAATGAGGCTTTTCCCTTCATCTAGTTTATTTTTTTTTCTGTTGAATACAGGCCTTCTAACATAGAGAAGACACAAAGATTTGTGATAGTACAGTTCATAAATGATCACAATCTTTGGAATGATTTTTCTTTTTCTAAAGATTTTGTTCTTCTTAGCAGAAAACCTGGACATGAGTTATAAGCTAAATAATTATCAGAAAATCTGACACCTCTGTTATGACAGTATAACAATATACCTCATAAATATATTCTTTTAATAAGTTTATTATTCTTGATGTTTTAAACTAGTACGTCTTTCCTTTCTGAGTTGTACTCAAATGTCAAATCCATTCTCAGACTCATACTCTATAGACGTTTGTAGACCAAAACTTAGTACTTCTTTAAAGAACAGCTAAAACAATAAATGTCTACTAGTATTTTATGAGAAAAGACATAATAATAGATACAAAAGGAATGGAAGGAAAGGAAAAATAGGAGGTATAAAGTAAGCTAAAATACTAAGAGAAAAAAGCTAATGATACAAGAATAAACTTGCCTATTATTTCTTCTCATTCTTGGCTTGGATTTTTGTGGCAAAGACAGAAACTAATTTTATATATTGTTCAAAATATAGTTTTCATTTATACATCTCAGATAACTGTCTCAACAGAAAATAACTGATCATATACCATTTCACACATGAAATATTCATTTCCAATTCAATATTGACCTTAAAGATTTGAGTAGTTCACTCACCTTAATAGATCTTAAGCACAGATTCACATTTAAGCATACAATTAAATTCTGTTGTCTGTTTTGTTTTAAATAAGCTACTAATATTTCCTTAATTTTTTATTAGATTTCATTGTGCTACTAAATACATTTTTATTTCATTGGTAAAATACGGAAGTAGCCATATATTAGTTTTAAATATATACATTTTAGTGAGAAACAAGCAAAACTATATTTTAATGGGCAATTTGTTGAAAAAATGGTCAACATTTGCATTTATACTTCTGCTATATGTCTTTATAGAACTCATTTACTATTCTAGGTCAAATCTCATTCATGTTTATAAAATGCACCACACTTTAAAGATAAGAGGAGAAGAGAAAGTTATACACTTTATCCAAACTCTAAAGAAAGAGAAGTCTGAAGGGATGTTTTAAATATTTTACATTTTCTTCCAAGGCAAAGGAATGTAGAATTTTATTTGATACTAAATTGTTTTATAAAACCTTAATGGACCTTTTATTCCTGCTAGCAATCATAATCCTTTTTAAATGATATGGCACCATTGCATACAACAAATAACATCCCCTTCACTGCAATGTATACTAAAGCCAATAACAACAGTACCTTACTGTGAAGCAAAGTTAATAGCTGTAACTGGCAGCAATATTTCAGCCTCTTGCCAGTTTATAGATGATAAAATATTAATTCTTACGTCTGTCACAGAGTATTGCAATTGCTGAGCTACCACACTAACCAGACTAACAACTACTAAATATTTCATCAAAAATGATGTAGCAAATCGGTGCTATTATGTACTGTTGGTTTGGGTTTTTTTAGTCATTGCATGTCAATACTGCTTTTGGCTAATACCATGATTGCTTCTACTTGGGAAGCCAAGAAGTTCCACAGCGGCAGGGCACGTGCAACCACAGCACGGTACCCATGGACCATGAGCCATGGGCATGGATGCGCTGCAGGGATGAATGGGGCAGAGCCTTGGACCTGAATCCCCACAAATCACAGTCTAACATGTTGAGGCAAACCCTTTATAAGACAGGCTGTAAGCCACTGCAGTTCACTATTTTTCACAAGCATGTGAGCAACCCCAACAGCAGGCTGGGAACTGGCAAGAGAGGGCAGAGGCAGGTAGCTTGAATTTAACAGAGGTCAAGTCCAATGCCTTGGATGTGGGAGCTGAAAATCAGAGGCTGGAAGGCTGGTTGAAGCTGGGAGAGTTTGGGAAGAACATGCTCCTTTTGCCCTTCACCAGAAACCTGTTTTTGGCTACTACTGGAGGCAGGGTACTGAGATAGATGGACTTTGGATCCATATGGCTGTTCTTAAGTTTCTCTTACCTACTCTTCAAAATATGGCTATTGATCAGAATCCAAAACACTTTCAAAAGAGGAGCAGGACAGTGTTGCACCCAGGTAATTGGCCATACTGAAAGTCCAAGGTCATTAGCAGCACCAGACTAACACAACTAAATTACTTTCAGGTCCTCTAGGAGGCCCTCAGATATTCCAGGCTGCTGTGCACCCTGTCTTCTTACGTTGCATAAAACTGTCTTTATGGTGGAATACTTTTCTTTCTATTTATTGTTTGTGTGCTTTTATTCTGCTTCTTTCTCATAGTTGTTTTTATAATTATAATTATAATTATGATGATGATAATGATGATGATGATGATGACTGTTTTAGGAGTATCTTTGCATTTGAGATTTTGGGATTGTCCTTTTCCAGGATTGAGTTCATATGCAAATTGAAAAAATAAGGCTATTTCCACTAAGTACTGCACACATAGGGTTAACATTAAGCTTGATTTGTATGAGCTGAAAAATATAAGAGAGGAGCATTTCAATGATGTGAAGACTTTGATGTTTTAAATAGAGTCCTCCTAATTATTTTTCCCATTCTGACAGTGACATGGGTCCCATACCTCCCTGATCTTTTTCTGTTTCTTTACAGTTTGATATTCAGTATCTGCTAACTCAGTTCTGCTTCTCTACATGCTGTCGTTTCTGCACACTAACTTATGTTGTGCCAATGATTTTCATACAGTGATTGACTGAATTTGTTATTGAATGGAGACATCATTTTATTGCGTTATCTTTCTTTTTACTCAAGCCTACAACCTGCCCATGACAAAGAAAGGCTGCTTTGTTCAGTGAACCACCCAGATATTGCACACAGCTGTCTCTGAAAATATATTCAAGTAAAACTGAATCTTTGAAGAACCTTTAACCTCCTACTTGATAATGATGTATCTTTCAAATTAAGGCAGCTCTTCTTCTTTTTTTGGAACAATTCTTGTGACAGCCTAAATTTCCCAAAGTGACCAGGCTTTTGCAAACCTAGTATTTTTGGTACCTTATTTTAAAGGATTCTGGTTATTAAAAAGTGCTGAGCAATTATCCTGTGAAAATCAGGTCCCTTTGAAAATTTAAATCCATCTATATTATTTTATTTTAATAGTTTAGCGTCTTGAGAAGTCACGAGAAAAATAAGCATTCTTTGGCAAGCATTGTGCAAAGTAACCATCCTTTTGGCAGAGAAGCTTAGGCATGCATAATTTATGTTTCCTATCTGTTATATGTGCCTTTTTCCACATTTAGACTCACAATAATTACAGAGATCACTGTGTGCACATAGCTGCTTATCTTTTAAAACCTACCTTTTACCTTTTAAAAGCTATATTTGCTTATAGAATATTTCGTAAAAAACAGTCTGACCCTATAGAGCTTTTTATTGAGGTATTTAATATTTGATTATTGTAAATGCACTGATTCTGGCACAGATACCTTTCTTTTCTAGTTCATTTCTCTGATTAATCATTAAGTACTCAGAAGAGGATATATCCCTTGACAACCCACATATGAAGCCAAGTGCATGTGACTTTGCTCTTATCCTGAAATAACTAGAAGGAAAGCTGTCCATGTCTGGAGATTTGTATCAGTTGATAATGATATCCCTTCCCTCCACAGAAAAGCCTGCATTTCAGCCATACTGAATGGCTAGTATAAGGATGATTTCATTTTGGAATACATCCCTCACTTTATAATGAAAATTGAAGCTAAGGTATTTCAACAACCTTTTTTTCTTCGTCAGTGAATCAAAAGTAGTTCCTACATTTGAAAAAATAGTCAGCAATGCATAAGTTCAATCTGCATGTACCATATCTATATAGATATGGTGCCATTTCCTAAAGAAATGTTCTAGGCATTTTATTTCTCTTCTGTCAGTTCATGATCAGTCAGTCTTTTAGAAAGGAAGTCTCTTCTCTGTAAAATACAGGCTCATCCCATAGATATTAAATAAGTTGTTTCACAGTTGTTGCCATTTTCTCAGGGATTTCCTGATTGTTATGATTCACATTATTAAAATATTAATCTGGTCTTAATGGTTGCTGTATTATATAGGAGACATCATCTGTAATTATTACATAGAAAAGGATTTGGGGCCCAGATCATCAGAGTGCTCCAACTGTTTATTACTACAGAAGGTGATGTGACAGAGGTGGCACGTACTAGTGAAGATGGCCTTCGATCTTGCTTTCATTTTGTTCTTGTAGTCATTAGATGAAGTTAAAGCATATAAAATATTTTAGGTATGAACTACATTGATATAATACAGAATATTTGTTCAAGAGAAAAACAGATAAGAAAAGGTATTTAAATATTATTTTTGCTCAAGAGCTGTGATGCCTGCACACCCATGTAATTAATTGGATAATCCAGCAAATCTTTTCCTTGTATATTTTGAAAGAATGTAGATTATATTTTGAATATATATATAAATGTCTATTATATTTGCATTTCTTTTTAACATATATAACTAAACGTAAACATAAGTACTATGCTGTATTTAATTGGAAATATGTATTTAGTTTCCCAGCAACCAAATTTCAAGAAATGACTTGTTTCCACCACCTTCCTGACATATAGAACTGACCCCAACAGGCCTTTTGGGAGCCTGCTCCTCCAGAGTAAAACTAACCAGCTCCTTTTATGCATCCCTTTGCTGAAATAATCTGTGACCTCAGAGTAGAGCTTTTACTCTTGAAAAATGATAATGATGGAGCTTGATGACAACTAGAATACCAAAAAAACCCCACCACTGGGGTTCATCACAGCTGAATTTAGTTGGCTACAGCATAGACACTGACAGCTGATTAGTTCCTTAGGAATCAAATGATAAAATAATCAATTTAGAGCAGAAGTTTCCTGCCCTCCAGAGAGGTGAACAGTTCTCATGATGTACTAGTTTCCCTCCACTGATTACAAGGGAAGTATGGATGACTAGAGCAGAGGTACCATGTACATCTAGAGAGATGATTCCCTCCCTTGGTGTCTATTCATTTAGCTATTACAACAGAGCTGTTACAATAGACTGTTGTAATAGCCCATTAGAGCTATTACAATAGACTATTTTTCAGCCCTTGCTTAATGAGAGCATAATAATGGCATTCTGCATAGGTCACTTAAACATCTACCAACACAGCTGGTGTACTTTAGCTTGTATCTTTAAGGCTTCTTGGTGCCTCAAAGAAACTGGAAGTCAATTTGTCCCCAGCGTACCATGGGCTGACCTTAGGATTGCTCTGTGCTACGCTATTTTTAACACCCCGCAAGGATCACTATACTAATTGGAGATGTTTTCAGATATTTGCCCTGGGCAATCTTTAACTTCCTGTACAAGGCAGCTTTAAGGAACCTTCTATCAATGAAACAGAATTAAGAAATTTTAGGATTTGCACAAGCTTTTTTGTATGAATGCCATGCCAAAAAGTGGCTAAGGCTACCCTCTATAAACATAAAATACAAAGTACTTAAAACATTTATATTGAAAATACTGGGGGAAAAACAGCTGAAGATCTGAAATAGGTATCTTCAGGGGAAAAAAAAGCCCTGTAATTTCCTCTTTAAAAATATGATGTACTAAAAATGTTCTTTTTCAAGGAATGAATTGAATTTAATGATCACTGTACATAGGCTAAACTGAAGCATGATTAGAGTATTTTTCTGATCATTTTAACTGTTTCCTTTGGAATTCCAACTTCTTTTTCATCTGTTACAAAAGGAATTTATCCATTCCTCACCTTATTCTTCTACTCACAGGGTTTACTAGTCTGTACGTTCATACAAATATTTGCCTGTGGACTATGTATCACACACAGTTCCCCTGAGACAGAGGTCAATGTGTATCAAGACATCATTTGTTTCTAAGTTAGAAGTGTGCCTTAGCCTGAACAGAACACAAGAAATCGTAATCCCAAACAGTTTTACTCATAAGATTAAAATTACCATACATTATTTATTTGCTAAGTATTACCAATATTCATATGTAGCTACCATTTTAAATTTCTGCTTACATAAAATAAAAGTGTATATGAGTGTTTTGAATTAGAACAAAATAAACATTGTCATCACTCATCCGTGAAATGCTTATTCCTTTGCTATGCCTCCATGACTCATGCTGAATTATATATTAGCCTCATAGAAAGAAGCAATTTGAAGACATATAAAATATTTTGAAATACCTGCAGTCCTGGATTTCTTGAAGTTCATACCAAAATGGGTCTGGTTTACAAGGTGCGCAGTAAAATGTCCTGGCAAAGGACAGGTCAGTATGTAGAGTTAGTTAGCTTTTCTAATAGGCCTTCTAGTGTTTCCAAGAGTTCATTCAGACATGTATGCAAGTAGGTACATATATTTTTAAAAATTGGCAAGCAGTTCTGATTTCCTTCTGCATTTTTAAGGATCACCTGAGTTTTTCCTCTACACCGCAATTTGGAATTAATTCAGATGCATTTCAATTTGGTTTGCTTTGAAGAACGAAGAAAATTTAATTCATTTTTCAGGAGATCTTTTGAACAAATATTCATGAGACCTCATCTAGATATTTGTTGCAGAAGTTGTCAGAACCTCAAGGAAACTTTTCTTGTTCGAACAAGAAATCTTGATTTGTAATATGCACTTTACACACACTCGAGCCTGTTCAGTAGACCTGCCATTGCAGAACACACCACTGCAAAGCTACAAGCATTTTGTTTAGTTTTAATTTAGGTTTGGAAAAGATTTGCTTAGGTTTATTGGCTTAGTGTTTTGATTTTTGTTTTAATTTTCCATTACTGGTTTGTAATTCATTTCAATATTGCTGTGGGCAGTATTTACATCGTGAAGCAATTCTGAGAGCAATCTATTTTCATACCTACAAGTCAGTTGCAAATTCAGGCACAGCTGGATAAATTGTACAGCACTGATACCTATTTTGCTTCAAGATAAATATCCGTTCTATTTCACTTTGCCATTTTTTTTTCTCATCACCATTTTCAAGGGTTTGCCATTCTTATTCTTTTGTCTGGTGTGAGACTGCAAACCAAAATAGCAGGAGTTGTTTTTTGCTACCGCACTCAGGCATAGAAACTTAAAGGTCCAAGCCAGGAAATGCTGCTTTAGGGAAACAGAAAAATGGCATGGAGCAGCACTCTGGAAAGCTTGCTTTCCAGACTAGCGAAGAATGGCAATGCACAGCAGGGCATGCTAGAGGCAAGTTGTAACAGGCATTTGAGTGATTTCAAAACCGGATTTAACTTAACCAGTCTGAATTCTTCCCCATAATCCTGAACTTGTTGGGTTGTTTCTTTACCGACTCCACAGCAAGAACAGTTGCTCAATGCCAGGGTATGTCACTGTGCATTTTCTCTGACTTTGCTACATTTTTCTTTTAGGAAATAATATGTATGAAGTCATATTCAGAAGTCACTCACTTTAAGTAGCGACCCTCTGGTAAATGACATCTCCAGATCATTTACACAGATCTGTAGACTAAAGTATGTATTAAAGGTAGAAAAGATAATTGGGATTAATTGCAATACATTACTGGTACATGAAGCTACACGTTCAGGAAAATTTGCCTGCCAAAATAATTAAATACTTCTACTGTTATACATTTCTAATTGAACATAATTTTCAGCATCTTAACTTGTCTACAGCTTTTGACAAGTTGCAGCCATACTTGTACATATAATGTAGAAAAACATACACTTTAAAACTAGCTCAGCATTATGGTAGAAATTTCATTCCATTGTTTGATTCCTTGAGGTCAGGATGGCAAGCAGGCGTGCTTTTTTCATTCCTCCCTTCTCTGAGTAATTAAAATATATATATATATATATAGATAGATAGATAGATAAGACTCTCAAAAAAAATTAAATCCACCCGAATTGCAAAACAAATAAATGTGTTAGATAACCTAATCATCTCATTGTACTCTTGTAAGTAATCCTCATTTTGTTTAGAGTGCTAAAAAGGATACTCAGCTTCCAAGGAAAGAGTTGTTCTCTATCACACTAACAATCCGTTAACAAGTGTCCATTTTATTAAGCTCTTTCTTTTTTCTTCCATTCAGAAACATCATGATACAGATGGCTTGTACTGTCTCAAGCTGTGTTTTTGACAGAAAAAGTACTTTCCTCAGCAAGAAAGTAAATGTTAGTTGTTACAACTTTTGGATCATGGGGTTTGTTTGTTTGTTTTTTGCTACAGCTGCAAAAATCCAGTAGCAGTCAAGATTTAAGCAGACTTTCAATGGCTCAGCTTATTTCATTTGGGGAACTATTATAACAATAGCAGTAAAAGTACAAGCCCAAATCATACTAAGATGATTCGTTGTGATGTGTACACAGATCTTTGCCGCAATAGTTCAGCTCTCATGTCATCACAGTTTTCTAATGCATTGTGCATGTATAGAATGATAAATTTAAGAACATCCCTAGAGTACTCTCCCATTTAGGTTGCATCAGTTAAGCACTATTTTCCTCAAAGTTTTGATGGCTGGCCTCAAAGAGGTGTGGGGATCTAGCACACTGAACTACTTGTATTTATATACACTAGAGAAATAAAAACCCCATGAAGATTCATTGGAGGCATGAGTCTGGCTAAACCGGGTACTTCCTTGTTTCACCGAAGAAACCATTCTCAGTGGTAGGAACCGTTAGCTGCCTGAGATCTTGTTTGCTTTGCCCTACACTGAGGAAGGACTATAACTATGATTAGTTTGTGGCTCAGTAGTCAGAAGGTAGACCACTTACTTGCAGAGTGAGAGACCTGGCTTATAGGCCCCACTCAACCTAAAAGTGAGTCAAACCACATCTTCTACCTGACAGATAATTCTTCTAACCAGTAGCCCATAAGGTGTCTTCAGTATAGATACTCCCAGACACTTACCCTGAACTTGATCCACTCTGCAGCTGGGGATTCAAGGGTGATATGCCCAGACTGAGTGACAACACGAGCAAGTTTCTCAGTACTGAATTCCAGCCCTAATTCCCAGACCTTTCAGTCATCATCTGCATAATAAAAAGAAATGACAAGATATCTTCAATATACCTCTAATTGTTCTCCCTTTTGATTCAAACTTGTTCAATCACTACTGAATGGCTAGCTAGCTAACTGGGGAAGTAACAACCCAGCACATACTGAAAATCTCCTGAGAAGCAGAATGAATATCCAGCCTACATTGAGCTCAGCTCTAGTGTGGTTGCACTGCCAGCAGCACCTCAGCTGGCTGGTTTCAACTCTAGAGAAGATGCAGTTAGAGAAGTCCTCTCTGCTGTTTTATTCAAGGTCACATCTAATATCTCACTTGATGTTCAGTCGGGTAAAACCTGATTTGTCTAGCACGTCTGCATCTTCACGCACTGGGGAGTGAAAAAAGGACCAAGTATTTATTTGTGTTGTTCATATAAGAGCTAAGCAAGTTTAGGTACCCTCAACAGTTGGATTTGGTTATTGGCTAACACTTATTCTCCCAGATCTGGTCTGATGCAAGGAGGTGTAAAAGGTCTTATAAAGTCTTTGCACTGGAAGTAGAAATAGTGGAACTTTTGTTTCAGAGGTGGCTTACACAAAGTTGGTGGTTTAATATCTCACTGGTCTATGGTCCTGACTGAGTAAGTCCACTTAATGTAATTTAGAAGATTTCTGTTTTTAAGGATAAATAGTGTAACTGGTTGAAATGAATTGATTGCCAAAAGTGATTGCATCTTTAAATAATTTGCTGAACTGAGCATGTATTTACAGCATACGCTGTAAATTATGCTACAAAATATGTTTACAATAAATCTTTCTCTTTTTATGGGACATTTCAAAGGTGTCTATTACATCTTTGATCATTTGAGATCATAAGATGAACATAAAATGTTGGTTCTCTTCCGACTATCTTGAGTGATATTTCTGTCATACTGGTCTTTCATATTTTTTCTTCCATTTTCCCTAGCAACACGATGAGATAATCATTCTCACACAGTATGTCCACAGAAAGACATCAGTCCTGAGCAGGGTTTTTAAAATGTTCTCCTAAGGTCATCTTAATAATTCTTTATTTGCAGTGTGGATATTCACATGATGTTCAACATTCTTCTGAGAGACCACAATTTGAACTCTCTCGTTTGTTCCCGTGAGCCCTTTTGAAGTATTTATCTTTTACAATCATACAGAAAGGTTGAACATATGAGATATTTTAGTAATCTCAGGAGAATGAATAACGTAAAAATTATACTCTGCAGAACATATTTGGAAGATACAGAACTACATTTTTTAAGTTAGTATCTTACTGTTTAATCTTCAGTAATGAGACTATTTGTATTTAAGGCAAATGTAGAACTATGAACAATTTTAGTGTTTGTGTTATTTGTAGGTGGTGCAGCAGAGCCAGTTCCAGCATCACGAAGCACAGATAATATAACCATTAAATTGTCCACATCTAATTTTCTGATAGGCTCTGGTTTTTATATTTCTGCTAATCTTCATAGCTGATTATTATTCTTCTATCTAAAGCCCACTGATGCAATCATCATCTAGCGACACTGCCCATGGAAAGCCACCCAACAGCAAGGCACAATTGCTCAGCCTAGGACAAGTTACTAGGGTTGTATACCAGACAAAGTCATGAAAGCCTCCATACTGTACAAAGGAGATAGCCTGTTTCTGCCACTGGTGATCAGCTGCCATGTGAAAAAAAACATTATAAAGGCATAACGTAAATAGTAGACTAGTACTCAGAATATGTGACTAGTCTTTTTCGTAACCAAAGGCCGCATCTTCTAAGAAATTTTAAACTGCCTCTTTTAAGAAGTGACTTTCAGTTAGCGAAAATTAAATCCATTTGTATTATAAGATTTACTCTTAATACTTAGGTAATATAAACTATTTCTGTCAGATCTCCTTGCACAGCCTGAGCAGCTCAGACATAACCACAAAAAAATCCCTTTTGGAGACTAATTTATAATCTGGTCTGGTGTGTGCATATGCATCTGTCAAAGGATATTTGTCACCTGATTACCAGCTTTTAACTACAGATTAAGGTTTTCACTTCAGTCTTGAAAGCTCTAGATATGTTTATATGTCAACATTATTTTGCTAAAAAATTCCTAAATTTTGAAGCCAATACCAAGACAGGTTTACAGCATTTAAAAGAAAAGTGATCAAAAATCAAGTGACTGCTACATCATAACTTTGGCAACAGTGACAGATTCTCTAACTAAACAAGCCCATAGAAATGTATGAAGCTTGAGTTATCCCAAGGCTGCTCAACAGTGTGGGCAAAACAGAACTTCATCACCTTAAAAATGAGAGACACGGGCTTGGCCAGGGTGAGGCCGCTCACATCATCACAAGGAGCGGTGAAAGGAAAAGTGGCGGAGCAGGACTAGCCCTCGGGCAGCCTGGGGGTTACTGCCACTGAAGCATGGGGCGGTTGGAGGGAAGGGTCACTGGGAGGAGACTCCTGCTCAGCTCCAGCAAGTTCCCCCAGCGGCATCACATCCCAGCTTCTCCTGTGATGGCAGTAAATGTGGATTTCCAAGACACATAGCGTGAGCAACATGGTCAACAGGGCCACAGTGGTTTTCTTGCCCTTTGCAGCCTACTGCCCTAAGCAGCTGCTTATTATTATTATTTTATACATGAAGCCAGCCCTTCCTCATTTCTAAGAAGATATATTAAAACAACTACCATAGCCATTTCTACTGCAGCATTAACTGTCACAAAGTATCTCTACTGAAGATGTGAGCTGATTACATAACCGGAATAGCTTTGCAAAAGGTTTAGGAGGGACAGTATTACCCTTTCTGTCAGATAACTTCATGCAATGTGTGGCAGTCTTTATTCAAGACACAAAAGTTCTATTCTACAAATAATAATAAATGTACTATGAAAAAGTAACAATTAAAGTACCTGTTAGCTCCACAAAAGCTTGCGGTGTCATGCCTAGGTACTTTTTCAAAATTATCTTCATTTCCTAACAACTCCTAAAACTTCATACAACAGAAAAGTCATTGGGATCAGTCTAAACTCTTATTTTCAAACACTCTTGTTAAAAAGAAGTGCATCCATTGACAGCTTCCATTTCTGACTTTGAATTTCCAACTCTCACTCCATTCCACACACTTGAGATTCAATTCCCATAAAATCTCCAGGCCTGATTGAACTCATATTCTGCTTGTGAAGGAAGTGAGCAAGACAGCTGTAATACTCTGGTAGTATCCTCTTAGTGTCAAAAGGGGAGTATAACTTACAGAAGAAGCTGGGCAAACACACAAACTGCTGCAGTAAATTTCCATATACTTTGTACTGTCACCTGATCTAATCAGGGGCTGGGTGGATGACTGATCTCACTGCACTGCAAATGCACTTTGTGTATCTGGAGAATCTCATAGAGGTCCACCCAGGCGTATGAACTCAACTCTGTCAAAGTACTACTTCATTTGATTTTAGAGTCAGTGATGTGTGAATCAGAAACAAAACATGCTGGGGAAGAGAGAAGGAAACAAGGAAAGAAATAGGCAGCTCCAGCAATCCTGGAATTAGGTCAGAGGAGATCGGTCAGCAGCTACACTCATTTGACCAACAACATTTTTAAATTGAAGCTCAATCAGCTAAAAATGTGGAAACTTGGTTTGGAGTCTAGTATCCCAGCTGTTGAACCTGATCATAGCGTACGGCTCTGTATGAAAAGTAGCAAGCATGGAGCCGAAAGAGACAATTGTTTTCATGCAACCAATAAACAAAATTAATACAAATGATCTCTGGATGCTCACTGACACGTGCCTGATGGACTACATCTAATCTTGCATTCTGTGTCTTTCTTGAGCAGTGAACAGACTATGAAGAACAGAGAGATACAGTAAAGTTAAAGTTGTTTCTGTGCCAATTGTAGTAAATGTTGGTCACGTGAAAACTTCAAATCTCAAAGGCTATATGGGAAAACTAGTTAGGAAATCTACATTCTGAAGTATTCCCAGGGAATTAGACTATCTTTCGGTCCTGTCCCACTCCCACTGAACTCAAATGACAAAATTCCCACTGGCTTCATGGGAAACAGAACCAGAGTCTATTTTATGAGATGAGTGTGTGTGTTGTGTTGGAATTTCATGATTTATTTTCAAATTTAACTTGAAATAATTCATTTTACTATTTCTGACAGATATTGAGGTTATTTAAACACGCCAAGAGTTAGTAATAAGGGATTATTGAAAAGATTTGGATATGAAGGTTAAAATAATTTAATAACCATGTGTCTATGCTCATAGGCTCAGGAGAAAACAAATGCATCAATGTTGTAATTATAAAAGTACACAGAGGACGTATCAGATGCATCTTGTGAGTACAGTGAGGGTACAATAAGAGTTTATTCTTTCTTCCCTCAGCAACATGATGAATTGATATCTGAAACAAAGAATGAGTTCAGAGAACTTTCTACTAATAGTGAAAGATCATTTGGACTTTTTCCAGTATGAAGAGACCAGAGCGTCAGTGACTTTTTTTTTCCCCCTCCAGAATATAGTGAAAAAACCACTTTCACATGCACAGGCTTTCTGTGAAACAAATATTTTTCAAAACAGCTGCCTTTTTCTAGCCTCAGCCAAGCTACTGATCAATCATTTTGTTCATTTTTTCTCTTGCCTTTGAATGCAGAGGATTTACACAAGAAATGAGAATACCTTATTTTGTCTTATACTCCCCTACCAAAAATTGTGTCTGAATAATTAGACTCAAAAATAAATAGGTGGTTTGGTTTTCAGAACTTACTTTGAATTTGGGGAAACCCAAACATTTTTAAAAACAAACTGAGGCACCTAAAAATGTGTTTATGTCAGCTGAGCAAGGGTTAAGATTTTCTAATTTAGAGAAAAGGAATAAGAGTAGAGTCCAAGAAATTTTCCTCTGTACACGTATTTGTCTTCTCATTTTGAAGGCTTTTTTATCCCTCAAGAGAGAGGAATGCAGAGGGTAAGGGGTACATCTGTATTCCTTATCCCTCCTCCTTTTATGGATTCATGGGGGGGAGGCGGGAAGGGAGAGGAAGCTCTTTTTCTCCCCTTCTCTTGAAGCAAACAGTTCTTTTGTGTCTCTAAAGAACTGTATGCCTTCTAATACAAATTACACTGGATTACATAAAAATACTTCAGCTGATTGATACCTATAACTTGCCACTCATTTATGCTGAAAGCAAGAGCTGAAGAAAAGACCTGTTCTATCCCAAAACTCAACTATCAAATGAATGCACTTGAGTCAACAGGCAGTTTTTTTTTGTTGCGGCTATCTGGACTTGGAGCATACAGGCAAAATCTGATGGAATCACATGCATTCACAAGGGACTTAAATTGTACTCTAAAATTTAAACCTATAGTGTTCAAGCAGGTTAGAATTTATGAAAAAATATGTTCTTCCATCCACTAGCTATAGGATTTTCTTATAGGATTATCTTTGTCGTTCTTGTTAAAACATTCATAGGTAAGTCTCATTTCTCATCTATAAGCAGAAATAGCAAAAGTAATAATGAATAATAATCTGATCAGGGTCTGCCAGCAGACTTGGACTGCATGAGCTTTTCATACGGAGATTAGGAGTTTTGACTCTTTCCTTTGATCTAGGGTCTTGCCCTTGGCAGTTGAAACATTGCCAAATGGACCCTGACACTTCATGTCCACCCTGTGCTCATATGCTCAGGCTTCTGTGAAACCGTAGCATAATTAAATCTGTCTCTAGCAACAACTCTAAGAGGTTTTCTTATGCTGTGAGGTGGGATGAAATATTTGTGGCTTGTGGTTCATTTATATAATGACCACAGGTTGAAACCTGAAGCCTCAAGACTTTACCTTCTCTTGTTCATACAGAATCCCAGATTCACTATAAAGTGAAACAAAACATAGAAGATATGAATCAATATGAAAACAGAAGTAACAGTTAAAAGGAATATATAAAAAATTAGGGAAAAATTTGCCCTTGATAGAGTCAAAGGCAAAACATCCAGTGATTTCGGTATTGAGCTCCTCTTAATTAGAAATAATATTAGTGAAAACGCAGTTTGTAAGTGTGCACCTTTTTTAATTATCTTTTTATTTTATTGGTGGTTTGAAATGATTTTTCTTAGAATTAAAAAGCTGAACATGCATATCCATTTTCATTTTTACCAGAGAACACAGTTTTGTGGGCCTTTATTCAGTTCTTTTTCTTGCACAAAATTTTCTACAGACTTACAAGAACAGAAAGTTGGTTGGGAAGTAACAAGCAATTTTTATAGAGCTGATAGGGTAGTGTGTTAGTTTTAATTTAGCATGGGTAATGTTTCATTTGTGTTCAGTCTCCCTGTTGCTATTAGTCTGTCATTGTAAATAGCCTATTTTCTTGAACCTTGTTTTACAAAAAAAGTACTCATACTCCTGTAAGGTGGTATGTATGTTTATTGCTTTAACTTTGAACATGAATACTCTTAGAGCTACAATGAATTCACATTACTTTGGAATTAAGTGTCCAGCACAGATCTCAAAATTAGGATTTTATGTAATCTGAGTAGAAAAATCTTAACTATTTTTTCCCAGAGACTTCTGTTAAGGAGATACCACGTTTGTGTGAAAATCCTTCTCTCTTCCACATGCTTATCATCTCCAGACTACATTACTATATGCCATTATTTCTCTGGCTCCGGATGGGACAGGGCAGAGTTCCAGCAGAGTGGAATGGGACACCAAAAAGTCACTACGCCTTCCTTGTGGCTCTAATTCATCCTTCAGCTCATGGTCACTTTGCATTCCCCATTCAAGAACTTGTATTGCTTAGCTTCATAAGAAATACAATAATAAAAGACTACAGCTCCAGAAATTGCACTTTCAGTTCTGCAGAACATTAAGATTTCAGAATGGAACGAGACCTACTGCTTTCTTAGGGGGAGGAGGGGCATGGATAAAGAATAAGAGAGTATTCTTCCTCTCTCCCCATATAATAATCCATACTTTTTATAACACTTGTCTTGGCTGTGGAGTGCATGGGTTAAAATCCTCTTTTTCTTCATTCAGACTATGCAGTTTGTCTCTCAGTTTCTCAGTTGCGTTGAGAAGGAGACTGATTATGGGGTCTTAGGATGTAAGAAACACAGGTTCATGTCCTTGCTTCAAATTGTAAAATAGAGACTTAAACATGAGACTCCTGTTTCTTAGTTAAACACCTTTACTACGAGGCTATGAGTTGTAGGTTATAAGCATTTCGTCAGTATTTTCCATTCAGGTCTAGACAGGACCCAGCTACATCAGTGGCTACATCTTCCTCTATGATCTGTCAAGGCAAGAGGGAAATACGGTTAACAACAATAAACACAGAACAAAATACTTGTCACTTGGACAAATAGTTCTTATACTTCTGCTCATAAGATGTGGGAGTTTTCGCAGCACATTCAAATAATTAAATTCTCTAATAAGTGCTTTAAAAATGATCTTAAAGCTGCTAACTGCACATTCCAGCTTTTTAGAATCTCGAGGGGCCAAAATCCAGGTTCCTTCAGGAAGTCCAGCTCATATTTGCTCTGCTAATTAGATATATCTGTGACTGCTTATGCACCATAGTGGTAGGATCTACAGAAAACTCTTCAAGGAACAGATAAGTTCCCTTAGCAGATATACTAGCTATTTGATTCTATGAAGCACATTCAATAGTGTTGGAGAATAAGTCTCAGTTCCTATAGTATTTCTGGCATTTCACTGTAAGTCTTACTTTCACATAAATTTTACAGCTCATTTCCCCACAATTGGTATTGGCAATGTATGTAAAATGGTTAGAATCAGAAGTAAATATCCTACTGAAATAAATACAATTTAAAACCTGCCATTTCTCCTTTCTCACCTAAGCCTAAGTAATTTCTTTAAGTGGGATTATAAAAGTTGCATTCCACGTGCTTTTGAAAATATTAACCTAGGTTCTTCATCTGAGTATCTTGATAAGGAAATAGAAAAAGTTCTATAAAATCAAACATCAAAGAACTGCCAGAAAAAATGGACTTCTAACAATGCAAAGTTCATTGTGGGTGGTTAATTACGGAGAGGGATTTACTTTCTACTTTGTGTTCTCGTTTATTGTAAATTTGCTGAGTGAATGTGAATCTAATAGAGAGAAATCACTTTCATGAGCCCTGGCATGTTGGAGGAATGATTAAAAAGACACAGACTTAACCCACAGAGTTCCTGTGTTTTGGAGAGAGCAATGATTTTCATCAGCTGTTTCTTTCCAAATTTAAGGTTATGGCTTAATTCGGCATCTCTGGGAATATTTAATATTTTCCCACATTTGTCTTGAAGTGAAGAAAAGACCATTCCTCTCTACATTTTTCCCTCTGGACAAATGTACATATCCTGTAGAGTTCAACTGTATACAGAAAGAATAGGTGAGGTACATTTTTAAAATGTGTGAAATAAGATGACAGTAACATTTCAGCATGGATAACAAGTCCTTTCTGATTTTCCTGCCATGGGCATACTATGTACAGTATGTCATGTACCTGTCATGTATAGATTCAACTGTATACTGACATTTCAACCTGGGCATTTGTGAAAGAGATAGGTTAATAATCTGAGATATAAGGGGCTATTTTGTGATAAATACTAGATTTGAAGAATTGTGCTGAGCAGCTTAGCTGATTTGGTGAGCATGATCTCTTGAAAAGCATGATTTCCCGTTCAGAAGAGGCTTACATTTCTCAGAATAAAATTTAAAAAAAAAGTCAAAAAAAAGGGAAAGATTTCTGGTTCCTGCATTCTTCTAAGAGTTTCCAGCATTCTGGAATCTAGGTTTAGTCTCCTAATCAAGACACCACAACCTGGGTACCAGCAGCTCCTATGGTCACAAGTTCTGGGGTAGACCCACAAGATCTTTTCGCCCTAGGGAAGGAGAGCCAGACCTCCTGGGACCCCCATACCAGAAGTTGCCTGACAGGAACTCTTTGAGATTTCCACCAGAAACTTGCACAGGATTTGCTGAAAGTTTGTGAACCTGAAGATATTTTGAACAAAACATTTCAAGTAAACTGGCATTAACAGATGAAACAATAAGAATATATTTAATTGTATATCTGCTTGCTGGTTTTTACTTATGTGCATAAGTCTTAGTATAGACAGTAAGCATATAGATTGGAAAAACAGATTTTTTTTTCAATGATATTCACTGTAACTATTGTGGTAGTAATAGAGGTTTATTTTAGAACTGTGTCTTGTATTTCTGCCAATGCACAACATGCTTGACCTGCAATACCCTTGCTATTCCAGTCCTAAGCCTCCCCTGAGCAAACTCTGACAGTCATGCAAACTACGGCAATGTGGATATGTAGCCAGTTAACAGTAAAATAATGCTGACAAATTCATTTCCACTTCTGACCTGAAGCAATTTTCCAGACAACATAGCTCAGAAAAGTAACACAGCACTCCCCTACCTATAACACCATTGCCTAATAACTAGTCTTTTGCTGCCTGTAATTCTGATGCGATTACTCCAAAAACATAATTTCCTGATAAAACCAAATCTGAAATACCTTCAGAGCATGAATGATCAGGGTCAAAATAGGTCAATATATTTTGCTTAGCTGATTGTCTCTCCCTTATAGGAGAAAAAGTCAGACATGTGCTATGATGCAGTTTTTCGATAAGTCTATCATAGAAATAAGGAACAAATAATTCTATTTCTGACTAGTGTTAGTACAATTCTTGGGAGACTGTGTGATCTGAACATCGGCTTAGGCAATTCAAGGAGTCTCCATCTAAAACTGTTGCACTTTGCAGCATGCCATGTGATGTACACGGACCAGCTCTCGGCCTCAGCACTGTTGCCCCTAGCAACAGAAAAGCATGTGATGGCTCTTATGTGTTATAGCCACCCAACAACAGTGAGTGCACAGATTTAAATTAAATGGATGGAAATATTGATTTGGACAGCTGGAGTTTCCCAGTGCGTTGCAGTGATAATGCAGAATGATAATTCTGGTGGAAAAAAAGGACAGGTTTCAAAAAACTCCTGTGGGTAATACTGCCAATCGAGTTAATTTTCTAAGATATGCTTCTAAAAATTGTATTTATAAAAAAATGAAGCAGGCGCACTTCTATTAGCATTAAAAAGACTGCTTTTTTCATTTATGTTTGCTATGTCATAATATAGGAAAAAGGAATGTCTGAAACAGTAACAGAGGCATTATCATATATTCAGTATAAAAGTAAAGAATAAAGTATAAAGATTTGACAGGAAAAGGTAAGATTCATTCATTTTTCTTTCTTTCTTTCTTTTTTTTTCTCCTCAGGAATTGAAATAATGATAAAGAAAGAACAAAGGCTAAGAAATAGTTCTCATAGGCTTCAAGTCTATATACCCAGATATTACATTTGAATGAGCCACCATGTACAGGACATATTTCTGCAGTCTGACAGAATGGCATGCTCTCAGCATATCCCACAAACTCAAAACCAATAATTCTATCTTTCATTAATCCTAATTCCAATAGATATCTAGAAGCATTTATGTCTATAGCAAATTAAAATCTCTAAGCTAATATTGTTGTGTCAGAAAAGCAAAACATTTTAGTTTGATAAGATATCATCTGTGAAAATGCAATATAAGAACTCAGAGTATTCTATTTCTTTTTTTCTCATCTTTGATTTTTTATTTCCTTTTTAACTTATACTTTGAATAATATATAACCTTCAGTGTTGGTTCAAAACACTTTTTGGATGTTCGAATAACTCCGAAACAGAAATAATTTTGAAATTTCATTTTGTGGAAGTTGTGAAATGTTATGCTGTTGTCTTATTCTATTTTTTAAAGTGTATATCTGCTGGAGATACCTACACCCTAATACATATGCATATAGCTATGTGAGTATATGCTAGTCAATTACTTATAAGTTGTGTTCAAACAACAACAATGAAAATCACTCAAAACATGGTCTGATAGATAAGACATTATAAATAAAATTCTCAGAAGCATTCAGATAACATGCCAATTTTTTTCTATTTGTCTGAGCCATATTTCTAATATGAATGACTTAATTGCTATACTTCAATTATTTTGTCTTAAAATGGAAATACATTCCTGCAGAAATATGTTTCTCTAAAAATTCCTTTTTTCAAGAACAGAATAACATGCTAAGCATATAAACTCAAGCCAGTTGGTTACACATATGTCATCTGACCATCGGATTGCACCCGTATTCAACAGCCTGATTTGATTCATAAGATCTTTCAATTAGATTTAATAAAGGACCTAAGCGGGATATAGGCAGATCCGAGATGACTAAAACAGATAATCCCCTTGTATTCCCACTCAGCTGGTGTCTAACCCTGAAGGCTGTTAAGATCTGCTGATTCCTCCCTGTTTGATTTTGAAGTTGTCTAAACTCAACATTTTGTTTCAGTGCATGCCCAGGGCTTCCCCAGCCCCGCAGCTCGATGCTCATCTCCTGTCTAAGCCTGAGGAAGATACAGAAACCAGGTACTCCTCTGCCAGGCTCCCCTGGGCTCTGACATAGGCTGACAGGACCTCACAAAAATGTTGTTGTGGCTGCTTGCTTTCCAACCGTGGCTGGCGGAGGAGGTAGTAGCCACAGAGATCCAAGCATTCAACCAGGAAATGGGTGATCTGGATCGAGTCCTCTCCTTCACCGAAGGGATTCAAACCCACATCACGTACCTCCCAGGAGAATCACATACCAATGAAACTGTAGGTTATTTGAGGGAACAGAAATACAGCAGGAATGTGAAGGGGAGCTTTTTGCTTATTCTGGCTGCATTTCACTGCTGTGAGGAAAAAAAAGAGGAGGCTCTTTGGGGAGGTCAGATGGGTTTACTGTTCTTGGTTGGGCATCCGTCTGAGAACGGAGAGTCCTGGTCATCTGTTTGGTTTAAAGGCCAGGAAATCCTCCAGCCCTGTTCATATCCTGGCCACCAGTTTATGGCACCCAGCCCTCCTTCACTTGCCTCATAAATTTCAACTCTGGCACAGCAGATGGACAAGGAAATGGGATATACCCATGCATAATATTCATTGTTCATTGAATGGTTGGCTTGATATCATCTAATGAGGAGAGTTTTATGGCTTTGAATCTTCTTACTGAGGAGAACTTTGAATCCAAGTGGGGGACACTTTCTAGCCAAAGTATAAGACACAAGTCACTACTACACCTCTTTCTCTTTTCTCCTCTCTCCTTTTTTTTTTTGAGAAGAATAAGCCCCACTCAACCATTTAAAAGAATGGTTAGAAGTGCCTGACATAAATTGTATGTACTCATCTGGAGCTTTTGAAAGCAAAAGTGCCTTCCTGCAACCCTTGGTCAGGCTGTTCATTTGCTCACAATCACTTCAAAAGTACCATCCTCAGCATGCTGTGCAGACTGATCCTTTGCCCATTGTGCTGTCTTTTCTGGAGTCCACTCTGAAATGCCCAATTTTCCTTATTATTGTAGGAAGCCTAAGTGCCTTAATCAGAACTTGGTTTCCACCAAGA
Source organism: Dromaius novaehollandiae (assembly GCF_036370855.1). Taxonomy (NCBI): domain Eukaryota; kingdom Metazoa; phylum Chordata; class Aves; order Casuariiformes; family Dromaiidae; genus Dromaius; species Dromaius novaehollandiae. The sequence goes on from NC_088098.1 coordinate 43,045,215, forward strand.
AAAACTGCCTAAAAATTAAGCCATTTTGTTAAATCTAATTCCTCATTAAATGCAGAGATTCAAGAAATGGAAAGAACCTGGCTTAATACTCAAAGTGTGCAAAGCAAGTAATTAGAAAAAAAACCCCAAAACATAGTTTTATATCTAAGCTAAATATTTGTGATGTGAAAAGCCTTACATTACATATTCTAAATTAGATAACTTTCTCGTTAGATTTGCCTTCTTGGCGCCATCATTACTGGAAATCACTTGTAGCAGAAATTTGGATGCTGCACATCCAGCTAGTTATGTTCAAATGGCTGGCTGCACTGAAAGTGAGATGCAAATTTGAAATGGAATGATTATAGCCTTTTTGCTCCACATCCATTCAATCACGGTAATACTATGCAGTTTAATTCTATGGATGGTGAATCTTTTATATCAAGATTATTCTCTTGATTGTTTGAAGATCAGAGATTTCAGAAAGGTAAAGACAGAGTCTGAAGGAATGTTCTGATTTACATATAACATCACCACTTTTGGGTAAGTTTTCTCTGCTTCATGGTATCTTGTAATTGTGAAAGTCATCAAAGGGGAAAAATAGCATATGATTGTAATAAGTCTAAGAGTTACAAAAGTTCTACATAATCCAGCACAGGGAGGCTGAATTAATTTCAGTGGTATAATATTGTAATAGACTGATGTATATATTATATATATTTTTATATACACACACATGCACATATACACATATACACAAACACACATATATGTATGTAGGTATATGTATAAACACAGAAGTATGTATTCAATACAGAGAAATATAACAAAAGGATGGTGACAAGTACACTTGCACTTCGTAGCTCCTTTACATGTAGAAAGTTCTGTTCTAAGGTAGTTTCTCTTTCTTCTTCATGCACTTCTTTTGCATCTTTTCCCCTTCTTATTTTTGTGTCTTCATATCCTTGAATGAAGCAGTTATTAGTGTTACATGTAGACAGCAGTTTAGTCATTCCCCAAAGTTATTTTTAATCTTGACTTCTGGCTTTCCGTATATTAGTTCCATTGCCCACCTTTGGATAGTTGCTTTTACTGAAAAATTATTACAGTAACATTTAAAATGAATGAACAATAACCTTGGCATTTGAAGTGTCTATTGCTAGGCAGAATGGTATTGTTAGATTGTCTATTGTTGAGCTTGTTTTATTGGAAAACCTACAACTGAAACAATTTACAAGGAAAGAACCTGAACATTCCCTGACATGCATTCTGAATGTATTTCTCATAGCTTAGGAATTTTAAACTGTGGGGAATCCTAGCCAAACAATATAACATAATTGTAATTCGTATTTATGTAGGCAATGTGCAAGCTTGTAGATTTGAAGACTGTGATCATAATAGCTGTTATTTAGGAGCAATGCACACCAAATGTTTGGAGGGACTTAAAAACTGGAGCTACAGTACATTATGGGTTAATAAGTAAAAATAATAAAAAATCCACTACTTCCAACATTCTGATTTCAATTCAGTGTTTCTACATCTTATCTAGATGTAGATCAGGATTAGGAACAAAATCTTGGTTTTGTTCCCAGTTCTGCAAATTATTTGCAAATGGGAATAATGTTAGAAAGAGTCAAAATGGAAAAACTGATTTTTCTCTAAACATGTTATGTTAAAGTTTCAGTCACCTCAGAATTCTACAAGAGGTTTCTTGAAGGTGCAGAAGAGTTCACAGACTGAGAAGAGTTAGGGTGGCTTTAAATCAACTTTGTATTTTTGATCTTGGGCCGAGCCAGCAACATACTTGACAGGCAGTACTGTGCAGATCAGCAGTGGGTGAAACCTCTATTCAGCCATATTCTCCAGCCTTGTCTCATACTCATCCTCTATCCTCCCCCGATACATTATTTGTAACAGAATAAGTGAGTCGTCATGAGAAAGCCTTATGAACATCTCTCACGGTCCCTGCTGACAAGCAACATGCCACTGATGAAGTCCTTTCACCCCCAAGAGGGCTATCAACTATATAGGATGGTACAAAAACTGAAATTAGGGTAAGAAACCTAACTTTATTGCTTAAGGAAGGGTTTTTGTTTGTTTTTTTTTCTATGAGTATGTGTTCTCTTTATGTCCAGCCACCTATTGTGATATCATTAGTTGCTACCCACATTTAGTCTGCATTAACTTTCTGATTTTGATAGTGTATGCATGTTGCTCAGCAGTGGAAGAAAAAAGGCCGACTAAAGAGGGCAAAGAGTGCCCTCTCATATTTGTATATTGTGGTTGTATTCTTTGGTGTCTAATTAGGACTGAGAGCACAATTTGGGGAGAAATTCCTCTGTGCAGGCTGCTTATTTTCATAAAATTTTAATTTGTATGAATGTAACAGTTTTGAGGCTTCTGTCTGTCTTTCATATTTGATATTACCAACGGATTAGCAAGTTAAAAGAGGGGAATGTGGATGCATACACATGCACACACACAGAGTATGACTGTATGGAACTCATTTCTTGAGGATATCAAAATACAGTTCTCATTGGCTGGTGTGATGATAGAAGAAAAACACTTTTTTTTTCAAATTTCATTGCTAAAATATATTCTATTATAAAACAGATAACTTTTAAAAATGAAGTTTATCCCCAAATATTGCCATCAAGTCATCAGAAAGGTGTTATGTCTGATTAGAAATGTGTACTACATAAGGACCTGATTTATTTAACTTTATGGATGACCTGGAGAGTTCACCTAGCGAGAATCACTTCTCACCATGCAAGAGCTGCAAATTGTATTTGAAATGAATATTTCTGATTAAAATTGGCATTTCTGAGTCTCCTGCTGACTAACCCCAGTTTGCTTAAGAGTCACCTCATTTCAGTTAAGAGTGTCTTCAGCACAGTGGCTGTCAGTTCTGTACTCCACTCCACTCTTCTATTGCAGGACAAATCTCAAACACTTATCCCAAACAGCTCTGGCTATGATATACCTTGACTATTTTCCCTGCCATTTTTTCAACTGCTATGCTGAAACAGTAGGCACTGCAGTAGCTGAAAATTTCCGCTTTCATCTCAGTTGGTGTCTCTTATGTTTCTTCTGATCACCTGCCATTCTACTACTGCCTTGTGATCACTGGCCATCTGGACTTCCCAGTGCCAGCCCTACTGCTTTATCTTGTGACATCATTCTGATACAGACATTTCTATGTTGTCCTAGGTGTGTTTTAAGATACAACAGCAGCCAGGCAAAGAGCTGGGTGGCATACTTCTCATTCTGTGAAAGTAAACACATTTCTATTCTAAATCAGAACGAATACTCAAAATGTAAAAACATCAATAAAAAAACCTAATGCTAACCATGGAAGTATTTAATTTCAGTTTTGACATTTTGGAGTTTGTACTTCATTCACCTTCAGTTTTTAAATTATATTCTTTTTGTCTAGGAAAATTCACATTTTTCATTTTGAAAATCTTTAAATGTTCCTTTGCAGAGTGCTTTGTATGCATTCAGAAAATAAAACATTTCTTCTTTTTTTAAGTGAAGCAGTCACTCCTCCAAAATGAAGAATGTAGAAGAAATTTAGCAAAAATATGGTTTCAAAGTTTCCTTGTTTCACTCTCTATTTTTTTCAACTCTGTAATGTGTTTTGTTTCACCTTGAGTATTGTAACTGACCTTATGCTACTGCATCTTCATAATATCCTCTCAGAAAAGCTTCTAGCGATACCATTTTCTGACCTGACACAGAGCCAGAATTTTCATTGTGATTCTAAGGCAATACTGGTCTTTAATCAATATACTTGGGATTGTCTGGAAAAAAGGAGAAATAATATTGCTAAAAGCTTGCGAAGCGATTTAGCAATGGATAACATTATTTGTTCTCCAAATGAACAGAACTTGGCTACAGAATGATTCTTCAATAGGAGAAAAATATACTAGCTATAGAGCAGCTGCTTCTACTACTTGAGAAGAGAAGTGCAATTAAGTGGCATCATGAAACTCTTCGTTTCTATGACTATTTTCCAAAAACCCTGTAGTAATTCATTACAACCAACTCTAGCAGCTCAGATGATGATTCATTTGCTTAAACAATACAACTATGCCAAACCCAGGTGGAGGGAATTAGAAGTTTATAACGGTAGCTTCCTCTCAAGAATGACCTGGGAACATCTGGATTTGCCTGACACTGAGAACAATAAATAGTAAGTAAATAGAATAAATGATGCCTTCCATCCTTTTGTGTATTGCAGCCAGAGAACAGTGCAAAGCTGCATCCCAGTTTATGAATAAACTCTGTGCATCAAGCTTGACACGAGAACTGACTCTAAAGTTCATCTCTATCTACTGCCTTTCCTGTAGATTAAGCATATCCTTTCCTATTTATCAAAAACTATGTTTACTTACAATAATATTTTGTAATATCTTACAAAAATACCAGAAGCCAAGAATAGATTTCATAAAATTGCTCCCGTTTTGTTTTCTTCTCTCTCCAGAGCCTAGCCTGGTTGTTCTTGATAGTACACTGGTAATGCAACATGCCACTACCTACTTTAACCAAGTCAAGGTCTTATTACATTTCAGACAAATAATCTTCCAGAATCTCTGGGTCAGATCCCAACTATGCAAATCAGTTCTTGCAATACCCAAAATTTCAGTCCCTATCCCAAGCCAAACCCAACCACCAAAGCACCTACATCTTTACTAGGTGTCATTTCCTTGAGCCAGTGCTCTAAGTTGTCTGATGTTATGCAAAGGTGGTCATCTCCCCTGGCAGCCATGTTTTTGAATGAATAAGCATGATCAGTCAGATGAATAATCTCTCACTAACTGCAACTAATTGTTCAGGCTTTTCCACAGAAGAAAGCAGTATATCAGCAGCTCTTTGCTTAAACACATATCACAAAGATTCTTAGCTGGAAGATGGGTGCCCACACCCCCACTATAGGATATTTTTGTTAGTTCTCTGGTTGACTCAGATTAGATGCCTAGGGAACTAGGAGGTCAGCCTAACAATTTTAAGAGCTTAGCGAGATGCATTTTTGTGGAGAAGAGGTGATATGGACTACTGCAGTCTGGGACTCAGGGATGACTGACTGACTGCAGTGTGGGATCTGGCCCTGTTTCCCACACAGCACAGCAGCCCCAAGGGCTGCAGTTCTCTCCCAAACCAACTAGTCAAAGTGCCCTCTGTGGCTGTGACAGGGATGCAGACATTACTCCCAGGTGGGCTCTGAGAAAAGGTCAGCATGCATTGGATCTTTAATAAAGCAGTATATCTCTAATCAAGCAGCAGTCACCTCCTCCTGACTGGGTACCTTAGACCACGTCCACACTGAAGAATTCAGCGAGCACAGGAGAGTCTGATAGACACAAAGGAGCTGGCAAAAGCTCATAGGGAAGATACAATTATATGAGCAAAACTAGGCATTTATTGTTCAGTTGCTTGGTTCACCGGGCCAATTTTAAAATATCAATTCATTATAGAGGGGCACAGCACAGTACTCATTTTGAACCAGTCCACTACATTTAGCGGTACTGATTTCAAAGAATGTTAACTGTGCTATGCAAATAGGAGAAAAAGAAGGTAGTTCTAATTGTTACTGAGAAATAGATTTAAGTTGTGTATGAAGTTTCTGTTGTTCTTGAGAAATGGAGTCTCAAAATTTCTTTGATAAATAACAATGCTACATAAAATATCTTTTATTCTCACCTGTATCTTTTAGAGAACGCTAAGGAGACAAAAAGGAAAAACATAGTCTGCACTGACTGAGATTCCACTCTATTCCACTGTAATTTCATTAGCAACTAACTTATGTTGTAGCAAGATAATCAAATTTTAGAAAAATTCAGAAACATTTCAGAAACTGTCAGACTGTTCTTAATTCAAACACCACCTTTGGAACAGCTCTTCAATAAACAATCACAGCTGGGTTCTCCCTAGTTTTATGAAATACTGGAAGCTATTTATTTTCATATCAGTTCTTTCAGACTGATGCCCATGAGGCACTTACATATCAGAGGTCAATTCGATATGAAATAAATATATGTTTATTATAGTACTTGGGGTTTGTGTTAGTAGAAATATCACCCTACATCAATAAGAAGTTCAGAGGTTAACTTTGTTGTCCTGACACCTTAGTTCAGCAGATAGAAATATCTGAAAATAATTTTTTGGAGGTTAAGTAACTCCATGATGTCCCATGCAGGGAGTGTTCAATACTAGGAGATTTAAAATATACACATCTGTCGGGAGGGCCAAGAGCTTTTTTGTTTCAGAAAGTCACACGAAGAGAGCAGAAGTGGATGACTCACGATAGGGGTGAATTCCCTCGCCAAGGTGAGCTCCTCAAAAAAGGTAAAGCTGGTTATTAACATTCAATCTCCAGGGCATAAAGGAAATGTGGAACGTAAAACGCTGTCAGAGTAGAGTGCACACCAGCTGGACTCTGCTACTTGACTGTCATCCATAGCTGTGTTACCCTGTGATTATATCTATCTACACTGTGGCTGGGATAAGGCAGGTAAACTTTTTGTAGATGACTGACAAGCTGAGTTCCTGTGGAGTAGTTATTTAATGTACATGGACTGTTTCTATATTATTGGCTTGTGTTACACATTCCTTTCTCTTATTTAAATCTCTATACAGTGAAATATTAAACTATGACTGTGCTTCTATTGATACAAAAAAGAGCAGAAAAGACTGAGAAGAAAGGATTTCTCTGACCATTTGTGCAAGAATTTGAATCATAAGTCTCCAAAAGGGGTAACATTTTCCTTTATGAAATGGATCTCATATGAAATGACATGCTTTATTTAGGCAGATAAAAATATGCAGGCAGTTCTCAGAGTAAATGGCTGGGTTATTACCAGGGGTTTCTTTAAGGCTTGGACAGCGCGAATGAATCCATCCTGTTTCCATCCACTTGCTTTAGTGGGATTTAACATAGAAGTTGGTTCTTAGGAGTTGTTTTCAATAAATATCAAATACGATATGTATATTTACAAAGGTCAAACATACTAGAACATTTCCTGATCACCCTTTACTTTATATAAAAATATTGACTCTTGATTTATATGTTCAAGTTTATTCTGCATTTGAAATATCTTTGACTGTATTAATGTTATCCATGAAACAAAAGCATGACTAAGACATAAGATATACAAATAACACTTTCCCTGGTAAAACTCTGAAGAGTTCAGATTTCCTAAAAAATTACTCATACAAGAAATGTCTGGTTGTTTTACTTGGTCATAGAGTTATGCATTCAATTAAATGGATCTTTAAAAATATGTCATAATTGTTGCATCTTTTAATAATACTGAATATTGTCTGAGGCATCTCTGCATAGTAATGCTGCTTGTCCACTCCTAAGTTCTTCAGAATATCTTGATTGGATTTATTTTTTTCCTACTCTAACTCTGATCACAGAATAGCTTAGTTCGGAAGGGATCACGGGAGGTTGATCACACCTCCCAAAGCAAGGGTAGCACCGAAGTTAAAGCAGGTTGTCCAGGATCTTGTCCAGCTGACTTCCAAAAATCTCCAGGGCCTGAGATTTCACACTCTCTTGGCAACATGTTCCAGTATTTGACCAAGCTGGCTTTGTTTCACCATAAATGGCTTTGATTTTCTAACCTTTTTTGGTAAATCACTTTAAATACATATCTCTGGTCAGTAAACATGATTAAGGCTCTGATTCAACCTAGTTCTACAGTGTCTAACTTTGAAAACAGAAGTAATTGTTCTGAATTGTCTGACTTCAAAGACGAAGGCAGTTTCATTAGCCTTTCAGGGCCTAAATGCCGTGCTAGTCTGTGTAACTGAAAAATCCAAGCCTGCGTAGATTTGATAAAGGTTAAAAAGAAAAAGAGAAATTGTGTCTCTTCATTCAAGCCTGGCCTCTCTTAGTACAGTTGTATTTTCAGGAGCAGGGTTGTTTTGTTTTTTGGGGGGGAAAAAAGAAGTAACTCCAGAAAAAAAAAAAGTGAGGGTACATTATATTTACCAGCTTAATTTTTTCCAATACAAGCAAGAGCCTAAAGTGGTTTGTTCTGGTTATTTAAAGCATGTTTGCAGAAGACCAATACAGCCAGGAAAAAGATGGGATGTAAATTATAGAGAGATTTCTGCAACAATTTTCCAGACTCAGTAGTGGAAGCAAAGTATGTAGCTAGTTTTAAAGTGGACTAGAAGATTGATGGCTTCCTTCAATAGCAAGAAACACAATGACACAGAACATATCTTATTAATATTTGGTTGCTCTTAGAAACATACTATGGCTGATTCATGAATAATAGAATAGAGACAACATTGTTAAAATGGCAGGAAATAAAGACAAAGTTTAAGTAAATATATATATATAAACATACACATGTGTATGTGCGTGTGTGTGTATTTATTGCCTTGAAGAAATATAGGTCAGGAGCCTTATAGAAAATGTATTCAAATTGTTACTCTCTTAATCTTATTATTGACCAGAATATATTTTCATGAGGTAACACACTGTAAAAATCTCCATACTACTTCCTAAAAATATTTTTAAACCTTTTAAAATCCATTATTGATTTTCTTTTGTTTTCTGTTTCCAAGGACCAGAACAGTTGTTGAAATATGTCTTCATTTAAAATAGTCTTAAATTGATAAAATTCCAGGAAACCTAAATATTGGGAGAAGATTATTGTGCTGATAGGATGAATGACTACAGGAAATCAAATGGTGCAGTCAGGGTAACTGACTAGTGCCTACACTGCTCCTTTTTTTTTTTTTTTTTTTTTTTTTTTTTATGATGCCTTTGTAGGTAAGTTGTATAAGGTTGCAGCTTCATCTGTTACCCATGTGAGGAGTCTTATATGAGTGACCTGTTCATGTGAATCAGGAGACAAAGATTTAGCAAATTTTGTGAAGATCCTTGTAAAGATTGGGCTGACTGTCACTGTTTAAATATAAATCACTGTGCTAGATTAATAAACCAAAGAAATGGGTAATTTAGAAACTAAAAGGTTTGATCCCAAAGTATAGCAAGCTATTTCTACAAGACACCTATGCACCCTCAAACCTCACTGAGTCCAGTAATGATTCAGGATACTCAGCATCCTTAAGAATCCAGTTCAAAAATCACATTATATATTTGTAATCCATAGACATCCAAACTTAAACCAGGCTTGAATAAAGTGTCATTTATATTAGTGATGCCATAATTAACTAGTCAAGTAAGCTCATCCTACTAGTAATTGGTACAAAATAGATCAGCCAGTGCTGATGAACTCAGACATTTTCAAGGGTCATATTAGTTAAAAATTCAGATAATGTGTTGTAAATTATAATCCTATTAGAGGAATCAGAACAACTCTTGGGAAAAAAAGACAGAGGACTGGCAAAGGAACTGCTTTGTAGAAAGTGACTATTACATTTTGTCCAGGCTGAGGCTTTGAGAAGTCTTAACTGGTTCATAATCTGAACTATCTCAGCTCACAGTATAAATGCAAAATATGCAAAATTTTAAATGATCATTTCACTGAATGGATAAAGGGCTGAAGTCCTAACACAATGCTCAGGATTAACAAAATTATAATTCACTACTGATGGCTAAAACTGAAAGACTAAAAATGGAATGGTTATTTCTTTAAAAAAATCACTGCAGATACAAAGCAGGCAAGGCAGTCACAGTGTATGAAAACAAACATGGTGACACCTATCTCAGTCCATTTACTGAGTTGTGTATTTCCTGAAGACAGCTGGTTAATCATATGTGAGAAACTACCTTCTTTTCCTTCCCTGTTACTCCACTCCGTTGTTCCCAGAGTTCTCCACAGGCGCTTCTTGTCTCTCAGTGAAGAGATGAAAGGGACTTCACTGGAAGAACAAGACGTGGGACGAAAGATAACAGCCCATGAAGTGCTCTCAAGAAAACACATGAAGAGAGGTGCCCACGATCCATGCAGGGAATATTTCTTGAGACAGCATGAGACAAATTCAGCCTGAAGGGAGCCTCCATCCACAACGCCAGAGTAAGTTAGCTGCAGTTAGTTGGGAAGAGGTGCAGATGACAAAAGCTCTTTGGAGAAGAGGGAAAGATGAAGCAGTCTGGGAAATATGTGAAGGCACTCACACGGTCCAAAGTAGTCCTAGAGGACAGACGCAGCGAAAAAGATGGTGGTGCCACTGCCACTTACGTATTAAGATGCTCATGTCTGCTGAACCTATAAGAAGCTAAGGGTTTAGGAATTTGTTCTTCCTCAATAAGATACCGTGTTTTTGTGACACAATTCTTCTGTGATTTGTGTTACTGTGACACAGAATGGAGGTGCCTATTAACTCAGATATTTCTCCTCTTAATTTTAATCTATTCTGTAAAACAATAGGCTCACTGTATTTTTCAGTCATTATTACAGCCATTATTACATGAAATTCAGAAGATAATTGCAATATAGATGTAATTTTTTTTTCAGATCAATCTATTGAGCTTCTCCAAGAAATGAAAACTTTATCTTTTTTATTTTTATTTTTATTCTTTTGAGTTTCAAGTCAGTCACATAATAATTTGAGACCTTATTCATGATTCTCACATTCTTGGAGACAGTAAAATTAACCTCCCTTGCCACCTACCCACTTCCTGCCCAGCTGCGTCCTCAGAACAAGGGAGAAGCAGGTATACTGCTGCTTTTACCTTTAGGAACCAGCAATATACAGGGCCAACATCACATAGTGCCAACAAGTTTACCTTGTCTTCCTGTCCCAAATAGACACGAATTTCTTAAGATGGAAACTACCCTTAAAACCTGAGCACAGACAGGTGAAACAGTTTAGTAGGAGATTCTGCTTCAAACTATTGAATATTACCGCCTTCTGCTCTTTACAGGAACAGCTCCTGCCTCAGAAAATATGCCTGTCAAATTCTTACTATACTTTATTAGTGAATAATAGCTCTCACTCAGACACACTCTACAGGTGAAAAAAACTGGGACAAAGCTAAAATTTGTTCTTATAATTCAGAAATAATACACGACACTGAAATACAGAAGTCTAATAAATGTCAGGAGGGACTGAAAGGCTAAATCATTGCACTTTTCTCTGAAAAACATATAGGACCTCTTGAAAAGCACAGCTTGAAAAGATCTGATTAGCTCTGGCTTAGCGTTATTTGCCAGAAAACAAAACTGCATATATACAAATGACAGATGACCAACAAGATGACCCATAACTTTATAGGTGTTATTTTATTGCTTACTCCATTGGTAGCCTGTGTATCCCAGGAAAGATAACTTCCTCATTAATGTTTTTTAAGTCTTTCCCTGGGAATAGAAGTCATTATAAGCCTATAGCTTTAGATCAGCCTCATTGGCAATTTATAGAGTGGTAATAGCATCAGTTCCATAAAGAGAACAATTGTCTTCTGACCATTCAACAAGAAAGAAAAGAAATCCAAGCAATTACCTTAATGGAATGATTTAATTAATATGGCACATTTCTGAATATATAAAACCTGAAAAACTATAAAAAAATATTTAAAAAGTTCTCAGACATAAATGCATACTTCATTCTCACACATGCAGAGAAGGATGATATGATTAAGGCAAAGTATTGGGAATTAAAAAATCCATGGTTAAAGCTGATATAAGCTGAAGTCAAAGAAAGTTTTACTACTGGCTTCCATGACTTAAGTTTTCACTCCAGAATGTATATGCTCTGCCAGAACTTCCTGTGTTATTATTATGGACAAATTGCATATTATCTTACTCAGAAAATATTTAAATATTTGCCTAACTTTACACATATAAGTATTCTACTTGGGCTTTCTGAATCTCAGTTTTCCTTGTCTCTGTGACAGTGTTAATAAGATTTTTTCATCAAACACATGGGAATGACTTGAAGCAAAAGTAGAACTGCAGTCTCTATATGGAAAGCAACTCTGAAGCATTAATTATGACTGCAGTGTGTGTGAGGAATCCATTTTGGTGTCTTACAGTAGTGGTCATTTCATAGTAGAGACACCATGTTTGAGGCCAGTTATTATTATACGCATTTTTATCAGGCTTGTCTCACATGACTGAAGAATGAGTCAGCCTCAATCCAAACATGGGTGCAGGTTCCTCAGCCCAGTGCAAGGATACACTTTAGAGCCCCTCACAGATAAATTCCCCAAAAATAACACTCTGAAAAGTGAGATGCCCAAAGTCAGAAAGCTCGGTGGCTATTTTATCACCCTATTTTACACTGCCAGAAAACCCTGTCTTCCTCTTGGGAGACAGAGCTCCTGAATCCTTTCCAAAAGATAGTTACCTATGTCCTTCTTCCAAAGGTGGAACAGAGATTGTTTGCTCCTCCTCAAAAGCCAGCTGTAGATGCTGATAATTCAGTGGCTAGTGCACTCGCACTCACCTGCCGCAGGGTTGTATTATAACTTACCATTCCTACAGCTGTGTCTAAGGCCCTACCCACTACTCATTAAGTTTTCCAAGAGTGTGTGCAAGAGGGCAGTCTTCACCTCAGCCTTTGAAACAGCAATTTTCTGAAAGAAAATAATGCCAGATTCAGTGGACCCACAAAGAGGCAACAAGTGCAAGCTTGCCTGTCTCATGCAGTGACTGGGATGCTCTCCCAGAAGTGGGGAAGCCTAGTCTGGTCTCTACCCTCATGGCTTGCTTATATATTTCACATTAAACAATCTTTGGAGGAGATTCTAGCACCAAACTTGCCCCCTCAGATGCATGGCTAAGCTAGAGAGACTTGTTCATTCTTGCTTTTAGTCTGTCTTGCCCAGTTAATCTTTGATTATTTTCCATGATATAAAGCAGGTTTAATGAAGGAATGGAGACTGTTCTTCCTTTTTCTCTTCACAGGTGGCCTGATATTAGGGCACTGCTCTGAAGTTGAGAGGTATGGATTTGTTCCCATCACAATGGTAGCAGCATTTGCGTGTGGAAGATTTGTGCTCGAGCTAGTTCAAAATGGCTGTTAAAATCACAGCTCGTTCTCAAACTGGCTGTCAAACCTACTTACTCCTACCTACTTCTGCATCTTATTCCAGAAGTGCTCATCACCTCTATGTACTCAGTTTCATAAGAAACTTCTGTGGCTCTTCTCCTCTCTCTCATAATGATGAAATACTGCACAGCAAAATTAGCTGTTCAAGGTATTGAAACATCTTCCACTGAAAATGAGACTATCCTTTTTATCCTTTCTTTCCCTTGTTTGAACTCTGTCATTCTTGGCCTGTATGTCCCTACCTCCTGAGTTTGGTCTGGGACTATTCCTTCTCTTCCTCTTTTGGCCCACACCCTGTCATGATAAGAGCAGTGGGAAAGTGGAGGAAGGAGAAGGTTTCATATTTGGCACAAAATAATAAATCCATGACCCCACTATTTTTCCCTGTCCCATTATGCAGAGGTCTGCTTCCTGGTCCAGTCTCTACAGTATCCAGTTTGCAAGCACCTGCGGCTCTTCTATGTGCTGAGTGAATGCACGGCTGCAAATGTGCTGCCAGAGCCCCATATGTTCAGTGAGCTCTGAGGACACTAACTGGACTGAACTCCTCAAGGGACAAGAAATAGCTCGTGACCTCTGATCTTAGTTACAAGCAAGAATCTGAGCTCTGGTTGTGGAGATGAATGCGCCTCACAAACTAGAGTTAAAAAAAGTGAGAAAGATCCAGGGATTTTCCAGACCCGTGGCTTGGGTTTTCCGAGGTGTTTATGCCCGTTTCTTTTTTATGATCTCAGCTTTAGTTAAATGTAGATTCTTTTAGTTGTTTAAAATTTGGATTATCATATTATTTGTTAACCTGAGGGCACTCAGCTGATCATGTAAGTCTGGTTATTGCTTGATCTGCTCAGCAACAAGAATTTTCCTGTACTTACCAGTGTTATGTTTGTAAAATATTAAATGATATGCTGAACCATTGTGAAACTATGTGTTTCATGACACATCTGTCAGCGGGCATATAACAGTAAGGCTTTTTTAACTGCTTTGGTTTTTGTGTGTTTTTTTTAACAAAAAATTGCATATCTTATTCCTACTTCTTTTTAACTGAAACTATTTGAATGATAATTAAGCCCCATCAAGCTACCACAAGTATAGAAATGAAAAGGCTAGCACAACTCCATTGATAATAGGATAGAAAATGCACTTAGAAGATGTACACTGTCATTCATTCATTGAAGAACATGAATAAAATCAGTTGCAAAAGCTATAATCTCCTTCTTTGACATTCCAGGAGTCAACGTGATATTTGTTTTGAACTCCAAAATCAATTCAAAATAAATTTGTGGAGGAATTTACAAAAGTCATGTAAGGAGGACAAGCTGATGATGGGCATTTTCACAGTTTTGTTTTTAATTTTATTTCTCATGTCTGTGAGACAGCATAATTTCTGGATTTTGACTTATATCAACTACATTTTAAATATGTAGCCTTTCTTAAATCAAAACCACAGCTTTTAAGTAGGGGCTGTGATTCCCCTTTCAGCTATTTATGACCTTGCTTTTTACATTTTAGATAAGCAAAATTTTTTGGCTTTAAATCCTAGAAGACTAGGAAGTTCGTTGTTGACCCCTGATGGTGAACAAAAAGAAAGCCCCAGTGTTGCACAAGAACTCCAGCTGGGCAGAAATTTAGGTGAGCAAGCTCTCTACAAACATCTGTTGATGAAAGAAAGGGAACTAAAGAAATGGAACAGTTAAATGAGAGCTTGGCTTTGTGGTTACTTTTGTTTTTTAAATGCCATTAATTTCTATGTTAAAGTGAATAAACTGTTATCATCCCTGTGTGCTTGTGAATGAGCAAGATAGAATGTCAGATGTGTCGAACAGCAGGAAGGTACCTACCTGTAATAGCAGGTTATAGTGGCATGATCTGAGGACTCACGGAAAGCAGAAAGAAAAATAAACAAACAAATAAACACTTCTTTTTTTATAGTCTTTGGTTCTGGTTAATTGTTATTCTGCATTCCTGTTGTCCAAAGGCAGTAGCTTAAGTGAGGGTACTCCTGTGAGTTTTTCTTAACCAGCTCTGATTGCTTCATCTAGGTCAGGTAGTAAAGTCTTTTTCCTTTCCTTCCCCATGCTGTAAGATCTTTAAAGATAACAGATCACCTGATATTTAACATATCTAAACCTGGACAACAGCTGATAGGTGGGAAAGGAGTGTGCTGGGCACCAGCCACCTCTCCCCACCCCTCTCATTAGAGAAGGGCTGGCCCCAGGTCTGCTGCAGAAGGTTTCAGAGCATGGTACAGTCCTTGTGTGCTACAGATTTCCAGTGTCTTTTATAAACACGTTTTTTTTTCATAACTTCTTGGACTCACTGGAGGAAATGTAGTTTGTTATTCCAGTTTTCAGGGATTGTGGGGACTTGATGATTTTCAGTAGCTATCCAGAGGTAACTGAAATTAAGTGGCTTTATGACTAAGCAGTTCCTGGGAGAAGAACCACATTTACTATCAACAGATGTTTCCAGCAGTCATTTAAAAATGTCAGGATCCAAGGGCCTCCCTGCATCATGGGCTGAATACGTCCTATAGTGTGGTTCAACAAAACATAGCAGATCCCCAGGCTTGTCTTCATGCACAGCACAACTATAGTGCATGTTCATTTCAAAGGAATTCCTAGAATCTCTTAAAATTATTAATGATGATTTTAATGGTAAGGAATCCAAAAGCACTGTGACAAGTCAGCCACATGAAAAAGAATCATGCAGGAAGTCTATACCTCTACGTTACTTAGAGTGGAGAAAGACTGTTTCCCATTTACCAAAATGATTTGAATCTAGTGAGCAAATATATATTTAGATGCTTCTCTGTTAACTCAGTGAAGCCTGGGCTGAATTAGGCCTCATCTGTTTCAGTGGAGTTGACCTTCTCATCCTACGGTTTGAATTTCTTTCTATAATTGCTGATGCAAGAAAATTGTTGGGAGCTGCTGTTATTCAGCTGCCCTTAAAGCTAGTTGGTAATTATTGAAGACAATTACAAGATATGTTAAATTATTACGTGATGTTATTTGAACAGGTTAAAACTCATTAGAAACCACATAAAAACCTTTTTTATTAATGCTATGAAACAGTCCAGTACCTCATTTCTGTGTCATAGGCAAATTTCTCTGATGTTACAAACACACCCTCATAGGCATAGTGCAGCCATGACCAAGTGGATTAAATATGCATTCAAAATCATTAGATTTAGATTCTAATTCCTTTTACTACTGTTAAGGTGTAGTTTAGGAACAACGTCTTGGCAGTAGCGATGGCCTAAATCTCTTTTGCTTCTGCGCCCTCCCTCCAAGCCTGCTTGTTCTCGCTGCCACGGGGCTCACTGTGCTGTGCCAGCTGACCAGACTCTTGCATAATGTGTACCCGTGGCCCGAGTGTCTGTGCATGATCTCACAGAAATCAGTTACACTCTCTGAACAACAGTTCAGAGTCTGCAAAGAGTCCAGGGAAACTTTTGTTATTATGTCTATTTACAATTTATCTGCAAGGTTGGTCTTAGCAGCTGACTATGGAGTGCTTAGCTGAGCTGACCTTCCACAACAGCTCAATAAACCATTCTGTTGAGTTAGCTGCTGATGACTTTTCTCACATTATAAAGTGTTATTTCATACAGATTTCACAGCTGTTTTCTTCCATTTTGCATGAAGTAAAACTTTTGCAATTAAATACATATATTTATTCTGTGAAATAGCATGCTTAAGTGCATTTAAATGTCAAAAGACCAAAAGGAAATTACTAGGTGTAAAAATTAAAAATTGATGTCCCCTTTCCTAAAGTAATAAGGAAAAAAAAAAGCAATCATGCCATGAACTACAGTAAAGAACTTGAAACCACAGCACTAGGAAATAGAATACCAACTCACCTTTGATTTGGGAAGTATTTGGCTGGATTGATATGCCAACTTTGAGCTAGGTTTTGCATTTGATGGCACACTCAAGTAAGTAGGAAAGGGAAGGAGTATTTGAGTAAGCTTCGAGCCCTCCATAAGCTATGCAAGCCTTGAACCTGAGAATACAGCAATTAGCAGGTTTCAGTTGTAAAAATTTCAATGGGGTTACAGCTCCTATGTGTCTTAGTTATATCCTGAGTGCTCGCTTTGGCTCCACCTGGATCAGACCAGTAGGAAGGAACAAAGAATGGCTGGTGACTCCTACATGTTAACTGGCAGAGCGAGCTGCAGTTTTCAGTTTCCTCCATGAAACAGAAGAACAGGTTGGGGGGGAACACAAGTGCCGGTGTGAGGGTTTTTTTGAGATCATTCTCTGGCTTGGTATTCCTCTGGCTGTGGAGAAGAATTCTGTTTAAGAATTAAGAAAAAAGCCCAGCAAATTTGACAGAGGTGTCAAAGTCAGTCTGACTTGAACCAAGTCCGACTGTATGAGTGGAATCATCCTAATGCAGTTAGCTGATATCTAAAAGAGAATATTTCCCAGTTTGTCAGTGTTTACACTTCCAGAAGGAGTTCTCATGACTCAGGAGTTGTAAAAATTTGTAAACCTAATTAGCTATGATGATCTTAATAACTTGTATTTTTGACAACATATCTCACTCAGATCTCCAGCCTTTGAGGTGAGCTTAGCAGAGAATATTCATAATTTCTATGAAGCATAAAACCAGAAGCCAGACAAAGTATGAAGAGGCAAGGATTCAGATGTAACCTTGAAAATCCCTCTCGCTTGCCCTTATTGGATGTCAGACTTTGTAACAAGACTAGGAGATTATACATCATTTGATATATTCTATGACAACTCTCTTATGAATTATAGACTATTAAAATTACTGAGTCAAGCTTTCATCCTGGTCATTGTTTTAGGGTTAAACTCAGTAAGAAACCAATCTGGATTCCATCCAGCACAGGTAAATTAGTTTAACATTCAAATGATCTAGTGCACCAGAATCCTTTATCCATACATGCATATGACTATCAATAATCTCTGTTCTTTAAAGGCACTTTTACATAACAAAGTAAACAATTTAAAAATACTAGAGATTCAAACCTGATAATATAAGTTAATCTAAAATTTACTCCACTGTATTATCATATGACTGTAGATATTTTACAAGAATTTTTTTCTGTATTTTCATAAACTTCTTGCTTTTCTCTGCCAGACACAAATGAAAATGTTTGCATGAATTTCCCCTAACAATGCAGTACTAAAAATGCCGTTGGTAAAAATACCTTGGTAATGTAAACAGATATGCTATCCAAACTTGTGTCTTTTTAGACTGGATTTACTCTTGATGGCATAATCTTTGTGCAAATCTGTGGATGAAGCTGTCTGGCCCTTGTCTGGATTTAACTAGCTTCAACAAAAGATTCGAACACCTTTCTCACTGACAGAGAGCAGAGGCACTGGTTGTTGCTAATAGGAGCAGACATAGCCTGCTGATGGCTGGGTTTTAAGCAGCTTCACTTGAATTTTATAAATGAGGTTTATTGTGATCCTAGCACATGAACTGTGACTTTTGCCCTTTGAGAACCAGATTCAAACATCACTAGTAACAGTGACATTATTACTTATTGCAGTAGTGCCTCCCAACAAAGACAATAAACAAATATACAGAGTTAAAAAAGAAGTCCTATAGCCAAAGGGCATAGCATTTAAAACAGAGAAGTCAGACAAATGAATTTAAAAAAAAGCATTCTTATTCCATTTTATGGGTGGAATGGATGGTCCGAGATGAAAAAATTTGCCTACAATGACACAGTATGTTAGAGACAGAGAAGAAGAATGAATCAAGAATTTCTGAGTCTCTATCACCCCAAGTACAACCTTCCAAAAGTGATTTCAACACTTTATTTCTAAATCAAGATCCAACTAATGGTGGTCCCGAGTAACTCTTTTTTTTGTCTTAAACCTCTCCTTTATTCTATTTGCATTTCTAGTAACCCTCACAATAGCTCATCCTATGTATATATACACAGCCCCTTCAGTATATTACATGATGGATCATGTAGAAAACACAATCTAAAGCAGTTCGCATCCCCTTTTGACACATGGACAAATATTCATCTATTGATATGAAGACAACAAAGGAAACATATACCTTCATCTCATTATACGCCCTTCTCCAAAAAGCTGGGGAAAGCGTCAGGCTTTGGAACCTGTGCTTCAGGCTCTATTCTCGCTTGCACTGTTATTCATCTTGAGGAACACCACTAGAGCTGGGGGAGTTACATCCACATGACATTGGTGTGAGGGAAAGAAGAAAGAGGCCTTTCTCTTCCTAAAAAAATTTCTCCTAGGCTTTTATAGCTATATCATATATACATATATATACATATATATATACACACACACATATACATGGCACAATGAAGCGCAATATAAAGAAGCCAATTACAGCACTATTTAAAAGATTTATACTCATGAAATTCTTAAAATAAATTTAACTTTGAGGCAGAGGAAACTAGAAAAGATTATGGACACATATAGAGAAATATTTCAGTGGCTTTTTTCCCTTTGTGTTTGCAGAGCCTTGCCAACATTCTAAAAAAAGTTTACTTTTACATTTGTATTTATTGTTTTTCCAAAACATAATAAGCCAGTGTAGAAAAAAATTCACCAGCTGCAAGGATCACTAAGAAATTTGTGATCTTTAGCAGCGACATGACACAGCACTTTGGAAAGAGCCGATCAGTGACTCTGCTATTTGCTCTGAAAATATTGGACCATGTCTGTTACTTTTAGTTTTCTCTAAAACATAACTACTTTCTTACACGTGGATCACACCCTTAGTCAGTGTGAATTCCTACAGATGATTGAACTTATTGAAGTTACGCTGAGGATTTGAATAGTATCAGTGTATACAAACTATCCAAAAAGTAATGAGAAAGAACAATTTCCTTTTTAGTATAGGAAAATATTATAATTAGTATTTTCAGCTATTTACACAGTCATACCCCAGTGTAATGAGTATGGGAGATCAAGTCATGCAGGGCTATAGGGCACCAGATTTAGTAACTGTGCTAACAGTCTAACTCTTCAGCTGTGTTTGTTAAGAAAATGAGTCTTGAGTGCATAGCCATGCTGTGAAGGTGGGTACATGGGTACAAGCACATATGCAGGGATATGTAGACCCATCTTCATTTGAATGTCCCTCCGTCATTCCTTCCCCATATCTTTTGCATGTTGGCCATTCTCAACCGAATTTGACAGATGAATAGAGGTCTGAAAGCTTTCAGATTCCTACAGTAGTAATTAAAACAGATATCTAAGAAGAGGAGAGAGACTCTTAGAGGGAGGGCTGCTACAGGAACACATCCTTCATTGGAAATGTAAGACACCATGCAGAAAAGAAATGGTCAGAATGCCTAAGCATGAGAAAAGCTTCAAATGGGGCTGGCATGAGAGAAGCAAAATTCAGGCAAGATTGAGTCTAGTGACATTTAAATTACACTTTTTTCTATCACACTCTGTGGTGAAAAAATGGGGATGTTATCAAAAGAGTTTTTACTTCAGTCATTCCCATATTCAATAAATAACATATATCCATGTTTAAATTAGCTGGTGAAGCAACATGGTTTCACAGAAACATTCAAAGTATGTCTACCTCTAATCTACATATGTATATGTAGCATAGTTCAAAACTAGATAGAAAACCTGAGATTCCCATCATTTTGCTAATGATTAATGAGTGGAGTTACTTATATATAAGAGCACAATGAATGTGATATGGGAATCAGTACTAGCCCAGGAATACTGC
Organism: Dromaius novaehollandiae; assembly: GCF_036370855.1. Lineage (NCBI taxonomy): Eukaryota > Metazoa > Chordata > Aves > Casuariiformes > Dromaiidae > Dromaius > Dromaius novaehollandiae. The sequence continues at coordinate 43,065,879 of NC_088098.1, forward strand.
AGGTGAAGGTAGTGTGTGTATCAGCCATGTGCATCCAATAATTCAGTGCAGAATCCTGGTTTGAATTCAAGAGGCGGTGGGAATTGCTTATTTATATTCTGCAACAATATTTTGTTTCCAAAAACTACAGCCATTAAATCAAATGGCACTCTACCGAACAGTGCAGCAGACCTTCAAGAGCCACAGTCTGTTTCAGCATAGCGCTTCAAAAATATGGATGATACAATCCACAGTCAAACTAGAATGACATTTTTCAAGATCATACACTCACAGTCAATTCATGTCGCTTGCAAGTAATATAGTATTTAAAAATGATGTGCTGTATTAGGCTTTAGTACTTTAGGTATTTGCAATCTATATTGAAATAGCACAGACAGCCAGATAGTAAACTTTTTGCTTTCCCTGCACTTGGGAAATGTGGAAATACAGGAAGAGGTCTAGGTAGGACTAGGTCTCAAGAAACAAAAAAAAAATCTGCATTTATTTCATACAATAGCGAAGATATGGGCTGCATCAGCCAGTCATTTGGGGCATCATTATATTCTTCATCCTATATTCAACAAAAAGGGGAGAGGTGGGAATTGACTCATGTTCCCTGCACTTCCAATACGCATCATAAATGTCTAATACTTGGAGTTCGTTCCTTGGAAGCTGTCATACTGTTTGCCTCCCCAGAGAGGTCCCTTACGTTCCCCCTACTCTTCATGCTCTCTGGGTACATTCTGGAATTGAATTTGGATAGAATTATACATTCTGCATGATAATCGCAGTACAGTGTTTACAGACAAAGGGACATGCATTACCATCGATCTCCCTTGCAGCTTCCATTTTCATTCATTGGATTTGAATGTAGAGTTCATAGACAATAGAGACCCTGTAAGTGTTGCAATAATGAGTTAGATTATGCCTGCAAAACTTTCAGATGCTGTTGGGACCCCTAACAATAAAACAAATTTAAAACAACTGCAGCTAGACCAATTCCCAAAAGCTGCAGCATTGCCAGCTCCAACTGAGCCAAGTGCCCACAAGACATGGAATTTTATCAGTCTTTACAAGCTTTCTAAAAAAATACAGTTTATAACTTTTCCCTTCCCCCCCTTTTTCAAACCTATATGTCTTATTTTTAAAACTTTTCAGCCATGAGGGCTACAAATTAACTTTAATGAAACTAGAATTATAAGAAATAAATCAAATATCAGGATGCTTTTGACAAAATCTTAAGAATCAGCAACACTCTAGACTGTTAAAAGCCTTAATTAAAATAAAACCACAGTATAAAATGTGTTTACATGAAAAATAACACTTATTGTAAAATACTTTTACAATTATTTTCCATGAGTTCAAGATTTTGAAAGTGCCAATTCATGTGAAAACTAGTTTTTATTTACAGATAAAAGTATTTCCAAAGATAATTTAATATTACCCCACTTCAATAATTTACAGTAGAATTATCTATGTGTTTCTTTTAAAGATTTTGGAATGCTATATTCAGCCAATCTGGAATAGAACATTGATCCTCTTTATTTGAAAGCTCTTCAGCTAAGACAATACTAAATAAATATGATTTACTATAAAAACAGTTTGGGCTGGGGAAAATTAAAATATAAACATCTATCATTTCCAAGGGAAAATACATGATGGGAATCTAGCTGGTAAGCTTTGTTTTACAAAAAATTAAATATACAGATCCTTCTAATCACCTTATTGCCATAAGGGATAAATTCCATAAGATCTGTGATCAAAGCATTATGCAGGACTGTCTGCATGTGTATTTAGCATAATTGAGGCTTAAGAATGTTCTTTAAAGAAAAAAAGGTCACCTTTCATTTTGAAGTATCGTTAGATCACTGGAATCATATGTTAATGTTATTACATCCGTTCAAGCAAACAGAAAACTATTTGTTGTACTCTTTTTGGAATGCTAATTTTTTTTTAAGAATGGATAACAGTAACTTGGTTAGTGATTACTCAAAGAGCTATCAACTCTGAATCACTCTAAAAAAAAGCTGTTCACAACTTTTTTCCTTCGTTTACATTTCTGTGCTAGATGTTCATTTTTTGTTTGTTGATGAATGACAGCATCATGACTACTAGTATTCTTCTATTAGAAGTGGTTTCCATTTTTCATTACAAAGAACTTTTTATTCTAGACAAGTTATCTCTTTGATCTGGCCTGTTCTTTTGAGCTTGGATCTTCAAATTCTTGGAGGTCATAGCTGAAATTATCCCTTTTGTTCTAGCCTAAACTGAATATTTAAAATATGTGGACCTGTTCCGCACGACCTTTGTACTGGAGTAATTTTGTTGCTATCCAAAGGGTTATATTAGGCTCCCATTCAGAATTTAGAAAAGACATTCACAGAACAACTGATATTGATTTAAATTAGCTTTGGATAACTACTGAACACAAACTACAGATGTCCTGTGGGAACTGCAGATTCTATTCTCTCAGGAGCTGAGCAGTACGTTGAAATAAGCAGAAACGAAATGACTATAATTTCTATTTCTTTCAGAATATAAACTAAAAAACAGTTGTCATTCATGCTACTATTTTTCTATGACTCCTTAGCCATGTAGGCAAATAGTTCATTTATGTCTCTCTACCTTGCCCTAAAATTTTCTGGGAGCTTAATGCCTGCTTCATTGGAACCTGGCATCTAACTTGTACCTGTACCTCTAACAAAATTCAAGTAGGATTTATTCAAAGAGCCACTTGAGCTCTCCCTAAGTCCCCAGGAGAATTCCAGAAAGTTCCATGGTCAACAGTATGACCAACTTTATTTAATGGAATACTGATAGTGATTCCCACCCATTATTATCATATAATGTGCTAATAGTTAGGCATCCATTAAAGAGGTAGGAAACACAGGTTTTCAGTTTCACTGTCCTGAAAAGGTTGAACCCACAAATTTCAAGACCTCATCCTAGTCCTCAGACCATCAGGTGTCGTGTGCGAGAGCACGCAACTGAAGCTGAACCATTGGGCATCCAGGTGCATAAAATGATGGGACAGATACAAAGAAAGCAAGAGGGAGCCTGATTTTAGTAGAAGTGTTAGGACATTACAGTACAGAATGGACAGAATTGAAATTCCAGCCCCAGAGATTTATATATATTTTACAGTGAAGTAGTATTGGGGGGGAGGGAGGGGCAAAGCCTTGGATCACTTTTTTTTTTTTTTTGTAGGATTTCATTTCAGACCAGTCAGGGCTCTGAACTGGTTCCTCACAAAACTGCATGAGTGTCATTGCCAGCACCCAGGAAGGGGTGGAAGCAAGGCTAAGAACTGGACTGACTCTTTAGCAATAGTGTGCTTTTGGGCCGGATTAAAGGGACTGTGTAACCATGATGATCTGTTTCCTTTCTTCAGTGATTAGTACAATTCAGGCAGTTACAGTACCCCCCTCCACTCCCACACCAATAATCTCCTTAGGGACATCTCCTGATTTTGATGATGCAGCTTCTAAATTAGCTCCTAAATGTGCTAACTGAACTGAATTCACTCACTGCCTTACTGAGCTTTAACATGATGAACGCTGCAGAGAATTGTTTCTTGCAACAGATTCCTTCGAAGAACGCTTCCCTGAACATCTTTTTCACTGAAAACGCAGTGTCTAAGATCCATGTGGCTCTCACTTTCTGACTTATTCAGTATGTTTTAAAGTGTTGATTATGTGTGAGGTATGTCCATTATGGCATTCTGTGAATCTTTTGTTTATTTTTCTATGCCCTGTATAATCCTTTAGCTCCCTGTGTCCTCTAGTGTCTTACTATCAACATTGCACAAATTAACAGATTAAATGAATACTTGTTTCCATTTTCTGATCTAAAAGCACAAAAAAAAGTTTTCTATAATTATTTAACTTATTATCCTATAGATTTTCTTCTGTATTTGTTCTTATTCCTTTTTTACTAAATATTACATTAAAAATGTTAGTTTTATTATTTTTGTCATTAAGCACTGGCAGCATCTGTGGTGGTATTGACAGCTACTTTATATGTAATCTTCACACACACACACACACACCCCTATTATCTATTTATCTGTGCTTGCTGGGGATTTTAGCAGAAAATACATATATTTTACTGTGAATTTCAATGACAAGACTTGGTAGGAATTGTGCAGTATTTTATTACACAGTGAGGCAAATTCTCCTCTCACTTGTGCATGCCAGGCTGTCACCAAGGACAATAGGAGCAGCTTCTACTAATCCTGAACTAATATTTGGGCACAGACCACAGTACTTTGTTACAGAATTTGGACTTTAACCTACTGTGGAAAGATGATGTGCATTCACACATTGATGACTGTTTCTAAAGGTCCATTTGAACCTATATTGGTGTATGGTTCTATGATTGCATGTTTAGTTTCCATGTTTGAGTATAGAATGCATGGAAAGAAGTAAGTGAAAATGGTTGTCATATCCTACTCTGACCTATTCAATCTAATAGTCCTACTTCCACTAAAAAAGTACCTTCTGCTACTTCACCAGATTGTTGGGATTTTTATGCACAATGTTTCTCACAGTGAAGCTGAGTTATCTTTATATTTTAAATGATATACATGAACTGAAATTCAGATTCTTGACCTTAATATTCTGAAGTAATCTTCAAATTCTAAACTTTCAAACTGAAGATTACTGAAAAACTATTATTTACTGCTTATTATTTAATATCCTCAGATTGCATATTTCAGTAACAAGATTAAAACCTCTTCATCCATCATAGACTTCAATGCAAGCTAACAGAATAACCTATAGGTAGTATGCTACCATCCCTAATCCAGATAAACACAGGAGTGGGATGAGAGACTTGGATGCTGTGTTCTTTAGATTTTTGCTTATGGTAGGACAAAAGATACAACTTTGGAATTCAGATTCTGTTCTGAGCACAACCTTCACATCTGAATTGACAGATTTTTTTTTTGCTTGAAGTTTTCTAAATGAGAAATTCAGCCTGTGGCAGGCTCTTGGCATGGAAATTTTTTGGACTAAATAAATAAAACTTACAAAATTTATAGGCATCAGAAAATGGATTACTAAAATGGGAAGTTTTAGACAAACAATAATAGATGTTGTTACCATCTACACTTGTAATACAATGCCTTCAGTCAATGTTCCCTGAGATATTTCAGGTCACTTCACTGCTCATAGTATAACAAATGTTTGGGGGATTTCAGGCTTACTTCACCTAAACCAGTGAAGCCATTTGTCTAAATAAATGATAACCATTCAGCAAGAATGAAAGGTGTCTACCACAACACTTCATGGAATAGAACAGATAAGAGCAATATAAGACTCAGTGAAATTTTCAGAGATTAAATTGCACTACAATCAAGGACAAAAATAGACAAAGAGAAAGAACTGGAGGAAAGATAAAGACTTAGAGAAATGTCAGCAAGACTTGGTAAATGTATTTGATTCTCCACTGGGCCTGATAAAGGTTTCCTTGTTTCAAAGTATACAGTGCTATTTACAGCTCTCTGAACAAGTTCTTCTGGAGACACCAAAAAAAACAATATTAACAAGAAGTTTTATGAACCAACTAATAAATGGCAAAGTACTTAATACTTTAATATGCATAACTTTATAGCATACTGCCATACCACAACAATAAAATCACACATTAAGTTCTAAATGTTGATACAGTAGTGATTACAGTATGGAGGGTCCAATCCCCAAATTTCAGTGGAAATAATTCTGTTGAGTATCACAAGCAGAAATCAGATCACTCAGCACCACAGCAACACTCAGGAGATGTTAGGATTCATTTGGCCAAATATGATCCTTCTTGATATTTCTAAACAGCTGAGCAGTTAGTGTGATCACAAAAATCTGAGAAAAGCAGAAAGTATGAGTTAAAAACTACAAAGAAAGTGTTCATACTCGTTCATGACTCAGTCAAACTGACAGCTAACCTGGCTCCTATGAATGACAATGCAGCAGGAAACAAGGCGAATGACCAGGACATGTACCTCAATACACAAGCTGAAATCTCTGCACTGGTATGGACTTGCTATGTAACCTTGAGCAAGTCACTTAGGCCCACATCCATAAAAGTATCTTGAAATCTATTTCAAGTGGCACATAATACAATTAAGTGTTCAAGTGCCCTGTGAATCTTGGTCTTAATTTCTTGGATGTAGATTACATTTCTTTCTCACCTGACTAAAAGATATCATAAATGATAATACATTAAAGATCATGAAACACTTATGTACTGTGCTAATGCGGATTATTTGAGTATATATAATAAACTTTTTTATTAATGAACTAGTCCACTCCATAGCTGGAATGTTTTACTGATTTACCTGTATGGGATGGTACTACATATGGAAAAGGCAAAACAGGTCATACTCTTAGTTCTCTGAGTAAAAATGAAATAATCTCATTTTCAGCCCCATGGTTTTAGATACTATCCAAAGTTCCTCCTGCCTGCTTGATAGTATTCAGCCTTTGGGGTGTCATTGGAGTGAAGAATCAATTCCTGTTGCCATTATTCACAGGCTTTTGTTTTGAAAGCTTTATTCCTTTTCTCCCAATAAAAAATTTTCACAGGCAGGTGAGAGTTTTTTCACGATTCTATATTGTTTCATTTAGCACATTCAGGGACTAAATTCTGTACAAATGCAGGACAAACACAGGTCTTTTGCTCCAGAGACTTTACATTCTTTTTAAGTTCTTCACACCCTTATATTGCAGTTTGCTTTCATGAGTCCAGTCAAATATTTTATTTAATAAACCTTTGACACCACCATCTCTGATGGTGCTTGAATATATGAGAGTTTGTTGGTAAACAGTGCTAGATCTTACTTCCAATTAAAACTGATGGAAGCTTTATAAAATTTCAGAGAACATGCCAAAGCCAAACGGTACTGAATCAACTTTTACCCCTAACAGAATGTCAATTTTTGTTTTTTTCTTTCTTAAAATTACTCTTACCTGTATAATTAGCAGGCCAACATTAATTGCAGTTAAGATCAAAATGGTGTTTTCAAACCATGTATCTAAATATTCTTCACATCCCTAAGCAAGTACAGATGAACAGATTTCAAGAAAAATCATTTTGACTTTAGAATTCAGATTGCGTATTTATAACAAGAACATGCTGTTAAAAATATAGAGAATAAAACTGTGTGATGTGATGGGTTCTGATATTTACTTGCCAGAAAGTAAATACAACAGTAATGTATATTGCAGAGAGTTAGCTGTAACACTTAAAATTTATCTAAACTGCAGATTGTTCTTAAGTAAATTTGATATTTTGGAAGTGAAACGTACCGGAGCTTGTGTCTTAATCAAGAGGGAATTTGCTTTTGTAGGAGCATAACTGAGATTACTTTACAAGTAAATGCTTGAAAGAATATTTTTCAAGTTTTCTATGATCCGCCTGCATTATGCAGCCTGAAATGGATGTGCATTTTTTCCAGATTATAGTCTATGGTTATTATATTGCTTACATTAAGAATTTATAAATCATTACATAGCTTAAAATACCTATAAATAATAATATAACATATAAATAAATGCTTTCTGTCCTTTCAAGTGATCTTTAATAATGGCAAGAGTTTGTAGCAACAGTGACCAATTGCAAACTGATAAGCAAAGAGAATGCCCGAAGTCATTTGACAACATCCCTTCTATTACTTACTGTCCTGTCTTATCAAAAGAGAACCCTTTACATTTTTTCCCATTGGACAGTCCTATTATTCCAGTACTGGAGGATTTTTACAAGAGAATAATATTTATGTCTTTTCTCTCGCTTTCTAATATCAAAAGGTGATAATATCTGATAATCCAGTGCAAATTGGTCCCCCTATACGAAGACTAGTAAATCCTGACATGAACTGTTCTCAAACAACACATCTGTTATTTTAATGCCTTGCTCATTCCTCTTACTCAGTGAAGTATGTAAAGATGATCTGGAAAAAGATAACACAGATGAAGACATCACTGACATCACTGACATCCATAAATAATGACCAGTAATTACAACTGGAAGAGATACTGTATACTTCTTGTATACTGTTCCCTTCCTTTATCATCACTGTATTTCCACAGAACTGATTTTTGAATCCCAGGATGCTTACTACCTCATAAACCATTAACAGTTGTCCTTGTGTTACTGACTCTGTGTGATATTTCCAACTTCTGTTATCTGGAAGCATCCTGTACTTAGAACTTTCTATGTGACTGACACCTAAGGAGTGAAGACCAAGTCTTCAGAGTGGCCAAAGACAAAACAATGAACATTATGTAGATTTTAGTATCTGTAAGGAAGCCTTGGTAGAAAATACATTTTGTTTACTTTTTCCAAAGTCCGTTTCGTGACAAAAGTTGCATTCTTTAAGACAAGTTTTTATTCCTTACCATATAGTATGTTGAATTCCTTGGGACATCACAAAACCATTTCTTCAGACTAGATTTTGTGCATGAACATGGGATCTCAGTACTATTTCCTTTATTTTTATTCTTATCCCACTGTGTGATGTTGTATCTTCCGCAGCACTCCATCTAGAATAGAAGTCCTGTAACTTGTAACATCAAAACTGATAAAGACTGACACACAGAGGAATTTTCACCTCACCCAGTGTTAGCCATTTAATTGAATTGACTGAATTAGTTAGACAGTTCCCTTCTATATTCAATGGTGAGAGGTTTCTGCAGGGGATGATTCTTCTCTGTGTATGTATAATTTGCAATGATATGCACCAGATAGTATGGGTTTAAGAAGGGTATGAACTTAAAGTATACTTTTGAAAGGAACTTTCTTTTAGACTCTGAAATGATTCTAAAACACACATAAATAGAAAAAGTTATTGTAAACTCAGATTAAAGCAAAATGTTTTAACTATCATCCATAGCCTTCACAAACACTGCAATTTACAAAGTTAACAAATAATTTTGGTTTATAAATTCTGTTAGCAGTTAGTTAAATTCAAGACCTGCTCACTGGGAAGCTCACTAAAAAGCAGAAAGAAAACTACACATTATCAGAAAAAATATGATGAATGAGTCTTTTTCTGTAATTGGAGATGGCTTTTATAAAATACATTTTAAAAATTAAAAATAAAAACACAGACAACCTAATTTAGTCTGATTTAGGAACCTAAATAAGGACCAGATTTAGAAAAGCATTTAGTTATTCCTTTGTCACTTCTAAGATTATATTTGCAAAAGTTCTCAGCTCTTAAGAAGAGGACATCTTTAGAAAGACTTGCTATTCCAAGTTGCGTTTTAAGTAAGAAGAGATTTCTTGTGAAGCTTAAAGACCTTAAGGACAAAGCAAATACTAAGCCCAGTTCAAATGGATTGTAACTAGTCTTTCCCAAGAATCTGTTTCAATACCAGTAATACCAAACCAAGCCATCAAACAGCTTGGAGAATGGAATTCTTATTGTGCAGGAAATTCCAGCAGTTCTTCATTCTGATTCAGAAGGAAACTTTAGAAATGTTTGATTTTTTGTGAGACCACAAATCTGACATATTTTGGCTTAGAGACTGCTAAACAAAAAAACCTCATTTTGGTATTCTGAAGTGTCAATCCAAAATATATTGCTTCTAAATTTTGAAAAATTAGATAACTTAACCCCAAACTGTCATTTTTCTGCAAAAAATTCAATTTCAACAACCCTATAACTTCAGCTAAAAAAAAAACAGCAGTTTTAAACAGTACATTATATTTTACGAAAAATATATGGAAAATCTAGTTCTTATGTAATACCAGTCATGATCTTAGGCTTTTTGTTTTTCTCAAGATAGATGCTTATGATGCTGTAGAGAGATGGAGGCATGTAACACAAGACTTGGGGATGCCAGCATTTCATTTAAGAGTGTGATTACAGTTTGTTTTGGCAGGTTTTATATCATTTTATCTAGCTTAGATACCAACAAAAAAATACCCACAGCACTCTGAGATCTGCTACAATTTAAACATGCCCACCCAAAATTCCGGGTACTGACTAGGACAGGCAGCTTTGCTGAACTCTGCTGCCACAGCAGTTCAATGAAATTGAGCTCAAGTATGCCAGCATATCCTCTAGTTGCACTATTGATATAATGAGGTCACCATTAATCACTAGAAAAATCATAAACACAATAAAAAACGACTTGATTTTCAAAGAACAAATTTTAAATATACATTACAAATGCATTTATAATCTTATGTCTAGACATATATGTTTTGTGAGTTATCTGGAATCATAAATTGTCTGCAACATTTGTTAAGAACTACATAACTTGCCTTCTACAAAAAGTCATATTGAGGGAATCACAACTGATCTATAGAGGCATATTAAATCATGTTAGACTGTAAAGCTGTAGTGTTTGTAATTAAAACTGATGATCCAGAATAAATTTGAAGAGTGGGTAGTGGGCCACTAGTCAAAAAAATTGCTAACAACTTTCAAAATAATTGATCCCATATAAATCCTATTAAGGATTTCTGAAAAATAAAACAAATTACATGCTGCCATGCCACAGAAGTGATTATGAAGAACAGTTAAACGTGTGTGCTAAAGTATTGATCTGCAAGCTCATTTGAGGCTATAAGCATTATTTCTGAGAAAGGCTCACTGCAATACCTATTTAAATGCTCTCACAGTAGGAGCTCCGCTTTGACTTCATGCCAGCTTTACTTGTCCATGGCCCAGGTTCGGTCTTCAGACCTAAGCAGACCCAGTGTTTTATGGTATCTAGCATTTTCCAAGATATTAGGAAACTCATCCTTTTTTTCAGCTGCACTAGACTTCAGTGACTAGAACTATATCTGTTCCTACACACACAGACAAGAAGTCATTCAAATGTCTAATCTTATCCATGGCACTGTAAGAGCAAGCAGTTTGCCCTCCCACACCAAATATTAGCAGCACATCCTAAAGAATTAGTCCTTTACTGAAGGATTTATTTATTAAAGTAAGTTCGCACTGGTATGCACATTTTCTGGTTAATGAAATATTTTTGGTGGTAATACTTTCTCATTTTTTTCCTTACATCGTGCTGCACTGCATTCAGAATGTTCCACACGGGTTCCTTCTCAGCCAGACTCCTATTCCCGTATTCAGAAATAACTTCATCAATTCTGTTGTTCCATTGATTATGGACCTGTTCATAAATATTTATAACATTTAGTATATGCATATTGATAAGAGTGTGGATGGATAGTGAATAGTCCTTGATCTTTTATTGACATTCAGCTTTCTTGAAGGGCCACTTGCAAGCAGCACCATTCTAATCAATTTGCCAAGTGTGATCTAAGACATGTCATAGCCATTGGACTAACAGGAAAATAGAAAGTAGAAGAGGAAGATAAATGAAGTGACCCAGACTGCATCTATAGCACAAGACACAGGGTGATTAGCACAAGTGGAGACAGAAGAGCCAGGGAGCATGGTTTAGATATGCCCGATACGTCCTGAAACAGTAAATCCTACCTCTCAGAGTTATTGTTAATAAGCACAGCACCATATAACAATAAGCATGAAAACAACAAAATGGATTCTGCACCTAACATGGTGCAAACTTCTGTGAACACCTTACAGTTTGTCCAGGATATCAGGATATGTAGTGCTTTGGACTAGGGGAGTCAGTGGCTTATGCTGGCCCTACCTCAGGGATCTTTGCATAGATCTTTAATATACAACTTTGTAACTAAAGCAGACAAACTGATCAGAGTGTTATTGCAGAGCGCGTAGCAGGGAACACATGCAGATGAGGATTACTACACTATCAAAAGGTTTAATTACAAAACGAGAAAACATGAAGCTTCTCCAACTCATTCCAGAAGCCACAGTCATCCTAACACCAAAATTTAAAAGCTTGCAGTGTGAATGATGATGTTACCGTCATTTATTATACTCCAGCAGCACTTAATTAAGGTTGAGATCAAGGGAAATTACAGTTGATATAAAATATATTTAACTGCGATCTTTCAACTAATTTTCTTAGTACAAATAGTTGATTCCAGAATGCATCACTCCTGAGAGTTTAAATCTTTCAATATGTTAAATCACTATATAAAACAATGAGGACTCCATCATCATTAATTAACATTTAATGAAGAAATTTTGATGATACAGATTTACTGAGATGGAGTAAAACTAATCTATTTTTGTTGTACTCAGCCTGAATAGGAGCAGGATTTGGAGAACCTTATGAACTTTAGGGGACCAGTATCACAGACTCAAACCACAAATTTAGGAAATATTCAAAAGGGAAGAAGCAGGACTGGTATGGATTCAACACAGATGACCTCTCATACAGTACTGTGAGGATTGCTCAAGCAATTGGAGCTGCTATTTGTAGAAAAATTAGTGACTATATAAAGATTCAAAGCAGTACAGTCATTTGCGGCAATAGCTATGTACAGTACACTGGTATTTATTTTTGTGTCCAGTTGTTAAAAACAAAGGCATGTAATCTTTATAATAGAATTCTTCTTAGATATGAAAAATAGCCTCAAATGACAAAATTAATTCATGAGTATACTTTGCATGCCATGATACCAATGACTCCTGCTATCAATTGCACTGTGGACTACAGTTATCACCCAGTGGATATAAGCAGAAACAGGTTAGCAGCAGCTAATGCCATGCCCTATGTCTGCTGATGTCCAGCAAAGAGAAGCTTGCTGGGTCATCACTCAGAAAAAAATAGCTGCCCCCGACACTGTTGATTCCGGGTGCCTGAATAGGAAAAGTGTGTTTTGTGGCAAATCAGGAGAAAAGAAATTGGAAATGTATTTCCATGCACTCCCCTTTCTGACTATTCAACCATGTTGAATTCCTCAAGTTAAGTTTTCCATGTCCTCTGCTGTGCCATAAGAAGCAATTCTGACTTGGTAGACATTCAAACAAATGGTGATACAGCATACAATGAGGATTGACTATTGGAATTTTTTTAATACATTGCAAGAAAGTATTTTGAAATTAACAACAGACCCATATAACATATTACATACCTCTTCTTTCTTCACAAATGTCAGCACTGATATTGCAAATTGGGTGCCAAACACCAGGATTTGAAAACTCATATACTGAAAAAATGTATACAAATTATGTATAAACATAATATTGAATAAGAGAGCAATATAATAAAAAATTCCAGAAACTATAAATATTATCCTTCATGACTATTATTTAGAGTCAATGCAGCAAAAGTAAGAAATATTTTCTCCTAGAAGTCCTCAGAAAGCTCGGTATATCATTGTCACTGTATTTGTGAGTAAGAATCTGTCATCAAATGAAAACTCGCTGTTTCAGGATTTAAGGACAAAGCCATAAAGTGAAGAACAAAAGGTATGCCCCACTGAAAAAACTTTTGTTTTTAAAAGATTTAATTTTTATTTCCTCTTTGAATTATCAAGGTACTTAAAAGCCTCATGCATACTCAAAGACTCCTTGGAGACAGAAAATGTACAAACAGAATAAAAAGTTCATAGATTTTGGTCATTCCACTGAGACCAGATTTTCACCCATAGCGAAACTAGTTTTCAGACAACTCCATGGAAGCTAGAAATTAGACAATTACTTCTCTTTTATCATCTAATAAAAAATAAGGTAATCATTAAATGACTAGGGCAGTAGCAGGAAGGAAGAAGGAACAGGAGTCCTGGTAATAACACCTAGCCTCCTCTCACTGCTGTACCTATTGATATCTGTAGTGTAACAAAGGAATTGATGGAATAGTTCTCTGTTTCAGTGTTCTTATAGTCTAACAGAGATTACTCAAAAAAGGTGGCAATAAATAAAAGACAATGAAATAAAAATATAATCAAAGTGATCATATGAACATGTAATTACAATATAATTACAGGTATAGCATATAACAATTATTATAATTACATATATAATTACTGTATAATTTTAAAGAAAGCAAAGCATTTTTTCCCTTAAAAAAATTATCATATATAAACATGGGGTACCCAAGTAGGTGTAGAGAGGTAACAGCTGTCCCTATTTTGCTTAAATCCTGCTATTTAATCATACTTCTCTTTCTACATTATAGCCATATTGTAGCTACTCGTGCTTTCAAACTGGGATATTTTGGGGCAGGCTTTCCTTTACCTCTTCAGCATATACTAACTCCGTATACTTTCAGTTCAAAAATAAATTTTTACAACCCCTAAATTAATAAACACAGTGGTTAAAACTTATTTCACCAAACTGCAATAGTTTTGTCATTAAAAACATTCATGCCATGACACAGAAGGCACTTCAATTTTTTCAGCTTTCACTGGAGCCAAGATTTTATTAAAATATCTTTCTGTCAGCAGATTTCTTAAGCATGCATTGTACATGAAAATCACAACATCAAGACAGGATCACAGAAGTTTCATGCACACAAAACTCCCTGTCATCTTATTAGAAAGTTGGAATCTGATTTGCACTTACTATAACTAGTAGACATTTGATTTCCTTAACACTTCCAAGGAATCCCATGGCTGATGTAAAAATTATAATAGATCCAGCTCCAAGGAACATACAAGAAATATATGTTACTAGCCGACTGTCACCTGAAGAAACTGTAATATAATGCATTCATATTGTCATTTCATTTTATTTGAGACTTCTACTTAGAAAACTTATAGCATAAAAACAATTAAACCTTTGTAATGCCATTATTGAATAGATGGGAATAGTAGATTGACAAAAGGACATCATTATTACTTAAGCTATCTGCAGTCACAGAAAGAAAAAGATATGTATTCATAAATTCAGATAGGGTAACAACATAAGAGATGTGAGCAAAAACATATTTAATTGAACAATATGAATGACTCATAATGAAGTCAGAGAATAATTAAAATTTTACAGATTTTCTTTGTTCACCAAAAATTAGTAGCACATGTACAGCTCCTTCATGGACATAGATACAGTTTGCATTAAATCCAGACTTGGATTCAACACCATCCTCCCTCCTTGTGACTGGCCAGTTTCCCCTTTCCACTCTAACCATTGTTGCACAGATATGGAAAGTACCTGGGGTTTTTTACAACTTCCATCTCAAATGCCTTGTCCCAGAATTACGTTACCAGCTGGGAGAACCAGTGCTTCTTGGCACAGCTGCAGACCATTCTTTAAGAGTATGGCTGTTGTTATAATGACCCAAAACTTATTTCTCTGTGAAACAATTTCATGGACACCCAGAGAAAAGGGTGTATCTAAATGAAGAGGCAGAAGCTATGGCTGTTGTTCATTCCACCCAAATATCTGTTTTAATGATCTATAATCATGCTGTAGGGCAAATGCATTCTGACAAATTATATAAAGAAAACAATAGAACTGTTTTATTTTTCAGTGATTCATCTGTAAGCCATACACCAAGTGAATCATAAATATATAGCACATATCATTATATCTACAGTTTATATTTTTCCCTATTTTGATAATCATACTGTATAATGATGGAAAATATACACAATAAAAAAATAACCTATGCATTTCAATCCAATACTGCCACCTTGTGAAACAAAATTCTATAGCTGTTTTGGTTTTGTTGGTGTATGCTGCATTCATTCAAAATAAAATAAAAATTCTGCTTATACTCACATAACACACTGAATAAATTGTTTCTGTCATATAAAAGCCACAGGCCGAATTGCAAAAGCACAAGACCCGGAACCTGGAAATAACAAGGATTATTGCTTCAATTCAAACATTTCAAAAATAATTCATATGAAGTTGCTAAACAACAAAAATTCAGGATTTTTACCAAGAAAATTCCATTGAAGATGTTTAAAAAGTATTTCTGTATTAATATTTTATCTCTTATTTTCATTCTTCTGTTTTTCTCTTCTGAATCACAACTGAAAATAGATTCATATATTCAGTCAATATGAAACAGATAACGAAGCAATTACCACAGGATTTATTTACTTCAGATAAGAAGTAAATTTTTATATATCTAAACAGTAACCTGACAGACTGAGCAAAAAATGGTGGCATCGACAGAAGTATCAACATGATGTCAAGTCCTGATTGTCTCTAATTATTTTTAGCTTTTTTTCTTAACTAGTAAAGACGTTTAGGGGCAGGATGTAAGAAGATCTATATTCAAGAGATGGCAAGCATTATATAGCCTGATGTACACTTGTCCCCAAATTCTTAAATACATTTAGTTTACTAATTTCTAATGATATCAGCTGAAATGGAGAGGAGAGAGATACAGAATAAAGATACAAGCCTCCTTGTGTCACGTGGCTTGATCCAAATTTTGTTGAAAGTAGCAGATACAGTCAAATGATTTCAATGAGATCTAGCATACAGTTCTAGCAAAGCCAAGAGAACTGTCTAAAGCTACATCAACTGCAGTTTCCAAAGCTCAGGAGCACACTTTTGAAGTGAACCTCCCAGTCATCCCTACTTACTTTTTTTTTTAACTGCTTTTGTTGCAGAATGTAACAGGATGTGCAAAACCTGAATTCCTTTCAAATGCAACTAAACCAAAAGATGCGCTCCATCTGTGATCAGCAGCAAGTGGGCATTCAGTCAATGGAAGAACAAGTCTACAGCTAATCCAAAGTAAAAACCTCTGAAATACAAAGAAAGTGTACATTAGTGTACATCATTTCCAACTGCACCATTTTATTGATTATATTAGCGTGCTGCAACACTTGCAAACATAGACAGAACCTTTGTAAATTCATGCAGGCATTTTATGATTTGAGCATATTTTTGCATATTTCAGCAGGACAGCTTCCCTAGCACTTTAAACTCGCTGATACAAAACTTTTTAAAAATTATTTTTATTATTAGATTCCACAGTATATTACAGACCTATCAAGACTTTTGATCTGAGAGTGAAACTCATACATTTGCGCCCCACCTCATGTTGCCCTTCACCTGGTCTTACGTCTTCTGCATAATGCTGTCTCCAGTATTCTTGTCTGCCTTGTTTTGTGATACAAACTGAGAGAAGTCAAAGAGCAGTGTTAGAAAATGATTTCTGCAACTACAGCCTACTCCAATTGCCCTACACTCATCAGCTTACCACTTACCACACACACATACAAACATGCATGCACATGTGCACGTAACCAGTATATGCATGCTCCTCAGAAAATATTTTCTAATATGAAGACATTTCATCATGTAATGTTTGAAAGAAAATTGTGTGGAAATGTATAAAGTTCTTGTCTTTTGTCAGAACT
The DNA here is from genome assembly GCF_036370855.1 of Dromaius novaehollandiae. Taxonomy (NCBI): domain Eukaryota; kingdom Metazoa; phylum Chordata; class Aves; order Casuariiformes; family Dromaiidae; genus Dromaius; species Dromaius novaehollandiae. Next base: position 43,083,027 of record NC_088098.1, read on the forward strand.
ACCACAGATTGATTGCAAGAAGAAGTTATGTCTTCTGTTATTCATAAAAAAGAAGAAAGGGACAAAGATGAAGGTTCTACAGTCAAAATATATCTCAAATTAACAGCTTACTTTACATAAAAAGTGTATAGTACATACACACCAAATTTGTTGATTAGTAGAAAAGATTCGGCAAACACTAGCCTTTGCTTTCCTTTTCAAGATTCTCATTCTCTGGATTATAAAACTTTAGCTGCTGAATCACAGACTGAAGAAAATTATAAGCTTCTCCAAACAGCTCCATAATGGATTTGGGTCTATAATGCACCATGTAAATTTATGAACCGTATTAGATAACAGGTTTTGCACTTTCCCTGGGGAAGATCCAATACTCTTAAAATTAATTAAAACTCTTCAGGAACTTCAAATCCAGAATATATTAAAACATTGACTTGATGGTTTGTTCCAAGAAGAACCCCAAATGGTTACATATTTCACTTGAAAACTTGCATATGAAATAGTTATGTTCTTGGTGCAGTAATTATGCAGTTGCAATGCTTTGTGTTGAGGCATTTTAATAATAATTCAGTTTCTCTTATTTCTCTGAAAAATATAAATATGATCTTCATAAAACCATGTACATATAACATTAAATTAGTACTTCATAAGAAAATCCTTACCAGCTTTGAATATTTCCATCTTATCTTAAAGAGCACAATCCTATAATGGTATGTTTCTTCCTTGAGTACATCTTAACCACGTATTTACCACACAGAAGTTTTCTTCTGTTGATCATATCTTACTTCCTGGTTACATGTCTACAGAAAAATCTTCTTTCTTGGTTCAGTAAGTTGTCTGATAAATGCATTATACAGTATCTGTGGTTTTCAATCACTATGATGATAGTGTAACTGACTTTAGAAAACAAATATCAAGTGTACCTTCATGTGTGTTTGAATTCTTTTTTTCTTAAAATGATCACACTTAGAAGTTTACCAGTTACATGATTCTATAAATTATTAGACATCACAGGTTGGATTTCAGGTGGACAAGTTTTCATAGTTTTAAGATTTTAATGACCTACTGATACATAATACAGGTGAGAAAATGTTAAATGTTGTCTTTGAATCCAGTATCTTGAGTTTGACTGATTTAAGTCTTTCAGAAATGTACTCAGTTTATTTTAAAGACATTGTGAGATGGAAAAATCCTATAATCCCTGACAGTTTGTCTGAATAGCTGATACACCCGAAGTTCACGAAAGTGCCATGCCATTTTCTATTTAAAATGTGTTCATCTAATTTTCAGCTTTTTTTTTTTTTTTTTTTTTACACCTGTTTTTGCAGTTTTGCATTCCTAATCTGGCTTTTAATCTGTATTCTCCCTGCCCCAATTTATTCTTGCCAGACTAAGTCAAAATGGACTATTTAATTCTCTGGCTGAACACTTTTCTCGACCTCTCAAAACACTTGCATGTGTTTTTTTGTTTTTTTCTGATCATCTATTTGTACTATGAGAACATATTAAAACACTGAGCTGTAAACTATCCAGTACAGACATTTCCCAGCGGTAGATAAAAAGACCAAATCATATAGTTACGCACTACTCCCCTCATTTTACATGCAGGAATCACATTAGACCTTTTTCTCTGCAGCGTTTGCAGTAGAGTATGTTGCTGAGGTGCTGGTCTGCTATGGACTCTAAAATCCTTTTCAGATTAATTAGTTCTAGAACAGAGTTTTCCAATTCCCTTGCATTAGGTAGGCCAAATTTCCAAGGTTACACGAGTGACAACAGATAGCTGTATTTCCAGCCGACGATGGGACCCCAATGTGTCAAAACAGAAGAGATATGGGACTGCGTTTCATTTTTATGCCTCTGGACTTCTCCTCATAAAAAGGAGGCATAAACAAGGTATTTTAATCTACCTCTAGTATACTTTTTGTCTTTGGTCTACTTTTATTCTCTTTCGCCTGTTAATTGCTGACTCCAGAGAAGCCAGGTTATTACTGAGATAAGTGCTGCTGAGGACGCATAGGAACATTAGTCTCATATTAATTAACTGTACTCCAAAGGAGCAGAAAGGAAACCAGGTGTTCACATACGTAACTAGCCACAAAATCTCTAAATATTTCTACTGCTGCAGGCTGGCGGGCCCTACAATTTTACTTCACTTTTCAAAACGTTGATGTGGTTAGACATCCCCTCTGCTGCAAAATCCCGCTCCTGAACGTTGACGACTGCAGAAGACTCACAGCATTAACGTATTTGCAAACCTGAGTTTCCTTGAGGCCCTTATTAAAATAAATAAATAAATGAATAAAACCCCACTAGACCCGCCCCCAGCGGAGCGCAAACGGCCAGCTTCTCACTATTTTGGCTCCTGCCGCTCGCCTTCCGCGCCGCTTGTTTCCCGTTGCTGTGGTTACCCGCCCGGTGTAGCAGGGCCTCGGGGAAGCGCTCGCTGTCCTCGCGAAGTGTCTAACTCAGGGTGGTTAGAGGCTGCGGGATTTCAAGGCGGACAGAGCGGGCCAGGTGGTCTCCGGAGGCGGCTTGGAAGGCGGTGGCAGCTCCGGTAGCAGCTTGGCTGAACGGGAAGTGAGTAGCTCCTGAGAGCAGGTCGCGGAGCCCCGAGGGGTACGGGTTAGTAGAGCGGGAGGACTACAGCTCCCAGCGTGCCTAGGGGCGGCGGCGGGTGAGCCCGCAGTTGTCGCGCGGTGCATTCTGGGAGGTGTAGTTCCGCGAGCGAGGAGGCGTCTCCGGTTCGGGGGCGCTCAGCGTATCTCTCTTCGCCTTCGGCGGGAGCTGGGCAGGGACGGGGAGTTGCTCGCTGCCTCCAGAGGAGTGGGTCTGGGCTGCCTGCCCCGGGCCTCAGCTGGTACTAGGGGTGGGGAGAGGGGTACGGGGGGACAGCGGCGAGGGACCCCTTCCCCGCCCGTCTGGGGCGGCCTCGGCCTTTTCTCACCTCTGTCGTTGCTGCTTTTTTAGCCCGAAGTTTTCCAGAAACTGGAACTTGGCCTTAAAGCTGTGATGTAGTTTTGCTTTGTGTGTTTTCAATGAAGTTTCATCAAGAGCTTTCTGGTTTCTGAGTCTTTATTATGTAACTATTATTATGTTTATGTATTTATTGTTTAAAGAAATATATATATATTATATCTCTAGGTTTTTTTTTTTTTTTTTTTTTTTTTTTGTTTTTAAAGTTCTCAGCAGCTAGTATGGTCAGAAAAATTACATGTGATGCATAGGCCTTAGCACTGGTACCATCCACAAGAAGTAGAGTTTTTTAATATTCCAGTTTGGTAACACTTGCAAAATTCAGAGGGATAGACAATACTGTAGGGATCTTCTTACCACAAACTAACCGTTTCTTTTTCCTTTTTTTTTTCCCCCTAACCTCTTTCTTGTATGTTTCTGTTACAGAGCAAAGTGTTATTCAAAACAAACATCTGCTGTTCCTTTTCATGTTTTAAGTCTACTGTTGAATAAACTTATATCTGAATAAACTTACACTGAGTGAACACACCTTTTATTTTGGTTTATGCAGTGCTGAAAGTTAATGTTTTCTTTGTGTGGCACTGAAAGCAATTAAGAAACTATGGAAAATAGAATGTCAGAAGATGTTGAAAGAATTGAAAAAGAAATAGAAATTGAACTGAGCAGGATCAGTGTTTCTTCCTTTGAAGCAGATGATCCTGACACAGATGTATCAGAAGAAGCTTTGAGTGACAGTGAGACAGTAAGTATTGAGTGGGCTAAAACTTCCTTTACCTGCTCTTGAAAGCAGGCTTTCCAATGCCTATACTATCTGATGAACAAACTTTATCCTGATATATCTAACCAGAGGATTCATTCTGAGAAACAGTCTAATTATTGTTGCTTCATGAAAATATAATCTCCTGTAAAATAGACATAGCATCCGCATTCTGCTCAAGTGAGAAAATCAGACTCTAGTAGACCATGATTTATTTTAGAATCCCTTGAAGTTGGAAAATTTTTTAAGTTAATGAGCTAGATTAAAATTTGGATAAAAAAGCCAATGCATTAATGATGCACACAATGATTTAAATATTGCAAAAGACTATTTTATAATATGTTTGAAGACCTCTTTTTTTCTTTTGGTTCGACTTCTTATTTTGGGGAAAGATTTTTCTCTGAAGTCCACTCATTTTTTTGGGTCTTTTTGTGTTATTGCAGTCTTTCAGACTCATAGGCTATGGACTGCTCTGTAGCGTATCTGAACATGAACCACATATTTGACATGAAATCATGGTAGGCCAGGGCATCATTGGTAATTATTTATGTACTTACATGCTGAATACTGGCAACGTTTACAGCAGTTTACAGTTCATAGAGAAAGTCCGTTTTCCCAAATCCCTGAAGTGGATAAAAGATGGTCTTCTGAATACAAAGTATTTGTGTAGTAGAGTAAGTTGAAGTATCTGATTTACATCAATATTTTAAACATTTGTAATAATTTAAAAATAATTTGTTTTCTGGAAGAGCTGTAGCATCTTTATGTCAAAGACTCTGTGCACCATATGTCTAGATTTTTCTTGGTTAATTTTTATCTTAAGCCTTTTCTTAATTTCCTGGTCCAAACAAATTACGAAGGAAAAATATTAAATGAAACATGCTTCTGAAGATAGCAGAAGATAGCAGATATTAAAATGTATTCTACTGAGAATTTAATTAGAATGTAACTAATAATTAGAATTATTAGTTATTCAGTGGGTGATGAGACAACAGTAAAAGCAAAATGAGAAGTGTGTAGGAATTGGAAAAAATCTTGGTAGCTACAGTAGCTACTAAAATTTGCATTCGTAAGTACTGTTTGGGTGAAACTCAAATGGGTCTTTATTCTTGCATGTTAAGTATTTATCTCTGGTTGTGGCTGTAAGATAAAAATGTAGTATTTTTGTCAAACAACATGTTTTCTAGATTTCAGATGACTTGCCAGAATCAGTTTTGTCCTATTTAAACTTTATAAAGAACAGAAATCAAGATGTCGAAAAGTTTATACTGCAAGACTTAGAAGATGAAGAAACTACAAGTAAGCAGGGATCACAGTTACAATATGTGTGCACCTCATATTACCACTGGAACTAGCAACTGTCAGAAAAAACAATGTAAACTTTTAAGTACAGCAAGCCAGGAAAGCTATTGCATCAGTTCAAACTCATTTCCCAGTATTGTCACATCTTTGATCTTTTTTTTTCAGCTTGCTCTAATTAAATGTAACTATGTATCTTCTGGAGAGAGATTATCTTTTATAAACATTTTATGCAGCACTTTTTATTCTATAAAATAATTCATTTATGAAGGATTTGCTAAGATAATGATTGTAAGTGTGTGAGTAATAATTTACAACCGATTTAAAGGCATTGGCTTTTATTGTTTCAAAAGTCCTTTTTTGCTTAGGAGGAATCCATAAATAAAACAATATTATTACTACAGCCACTTGTTAACTTGAATTACCATTATAGCATTCTTAAAGCCTGCATTCTTTTTTGCATCATTGCTTAAATGTAAGTGATTGCACCTTTCTGTATTAACAGCATAGTTTCAGTAGGGTTAAGTGTAAGGCATTTCATTTGTGCAGCTTACTCACAGCTGGTGAAATGAAGTTTACCTAGTTGTACTAGGCACAATAAGCTGCCATCCTAGCTCTAAAAAAATTATTCAGAAAATATCCGTTCTTAACTCAAAGAGTACAGTTTTAGCGTGTGTACCTATATCTAAGCGTCTTCTTCCCTAAATAGATCCAATATTGAAAGCAGTGAGCTATGACTATGTGGACCATAGCACTAAATCTTTAAATACGTATTATTTCTATTTTTTTGACACTGAAGTTCATGTGTACTGTGCTGAAGCACTTAAGTTGCTTCTTCAGGTAAAAGTTACTCCCTGCTGTAATGCAGTTTCACTGCAGGTAAACATAGACATAGGTGTTTTTATTACTAGTGTATATTAAGAGCTAATGCATAGTACTCCTTCTCTTCTGAAGAGTAGGAAGCCCAATTCTTAAAACACAGTTGTGTTAGTCATGAGGAGTGCTAAATATCAGGCTAGTCAGATAATCATGTCTTTGAAAGTAATGCACACATATAGAAAAGAAACCATGCTTATAATCTCTAGGAATACAATCATGGAATATGGTCTGCTAGGATTAGCTTTTGAGCATCAATTGATTTTTTTCTAAAAATTCATCTGATGGTAAACCATAGATTGAGATAAGTTACAGGAAATGGGAATTGTTGACCTGGGCCAGACTCCTCGTGAGGATCAAATGGGAGCTGAAGTTAAGACTTCACATACAATTGAGCCCTCTAGGGTATGTTTAGATTCGATCTGTAGAGATATCCAAGCTAACATTAAATGAACTTGCCTTGTTACTGGGGGCAATCTAGCTGTACCAGCTGTGTGACTGAAGCCAAGCCCATAGTTTATATGTTACATGATACAGTTGGCATTGTCTGTTCCATTTTAGTAATTCTTATCATCACACTCATGCAGTATAAGGGTCTTTGAGAACAAAAGTTCAGTATTTTATATACATTTTTAAGGAAGGATTTTTTAAATGTTTTTTGTAACAGACTTATTTTCATTTATTATTTTTATAATAAAACTGTCAAGTTTTTGACATACAGTAGTTTGGTGTAAGAAACTTTACAAATTCAGATGTTTAGGCAGAAAATGTTTTAATATGTTTTATACCATGGAATTCTTTTCATAGATAGAATTTGCTATCACTGGATTCTTATGGTGTCACTGTGTGTATTCAAGTTATACATATTTGCTATTTTTAATCTATAAAAATGACTGCCATATGTAGAGTACATAAAGAACAGAGATTTTTCTTTTTTTAAGTTTTTTTTTTTAAGAAAAAAATACTTTATTTCTTTGTAGTCTGAAGATAGATAGTAACTAAGCATTGTAGAGCAGAATTCTAGTACTGAAAAGAGATTTTCTGTCTGTGTCCTAACCTGTATATTTTCTTTCTTCTTCAGGTAATGTTTATGAAGTAGTTTCTAGCCATGCTTCAGATTACTTGGCAGAGTTGGCTTTGGAATATAATGAAGATCCAGAAGAATTTAAAAAAAGGGTATTCTCTATTTAAACAATACATGTAGTGAACCAAGTTCTTTAAAGTAGTCTAGATAATGCTTACTTGGCATCCTAAAGAGCCCTATAGATGTGTTTTGTCCCTTTCAGACTATTCACAGAGTATTAAGATGAGTTTGCATACACCTTTCTTTAGAATTGCAACATCAATTGTAAGACACTGTGTTTGTAAGTTTTAAAATTTGGAATAAATGTCCGTATCGTTAGTTGGAAGGTCAAAAATCAACAAAATTAAGCAAAATTAAACAATCCATTATTGTTATTTATTAGTAGAATATTATCTCAATAATATTATAATCCTTTTAAACTTCTTCAATCTTACTCCTTTTGTTATGATGATTAGCCTCTTAATCAGGCTCCTAAAATATTCCATTATTTTATAGAAAGTATTAATTTCATAATGTCTGTAACTTTCAAAGAATCAAGCATTGTGGACCTCGCTTTTATATTTTAAGGGGTTTTGAGTGAATACTTTCCTAAAGTTCTTAGAAAAACACAGACCTATGTTTAATTTAATTATTTTTATTTTGTTATCTTGTTTTTACTAGTTAGCACTGTTGCAAACACAAATCTTTATTCTCAAGAGACCACTGTTTAAAACAGCACAATTATTCTCTATGACTTCAGTTGCGGAATAAATAGTATGTCTGGAGTACGTGATAAACAGATGATGAATGAGCGGAAAGAATAGATTAATTCTTGCCAATAAAAACTGTGAAAGGAATATAGCAAACCTTGGTGCTCATAGTGTTATTTTCAAATCAGTTTCTTAAAAACTCTGTAACTATTTCTTTTTGTATGTTCTTAACAGTATTAATGCATATATGTAGTGTTTACTTTAAAGCAAAGCAAAACAAGCTCCAAACACAAAATATTCATTTTCCAAGTCAAATACTGCAAAATACGTAATAACAACACCCCCAAAATCACAAAAAACCTAATCCCCCCAAAATTCCTCCCCCCCCCAGTTTTTTTTTGGAAAATAATCCATTATTTCTAACTCTAGAAAACAGTATTTTGACTGATGCATGTTTGCGTTATACAATGTCTAGGGGTACAAGTCAGCACTCAGGGTCATTATTATGCTTGTCATATGATGAGGAGATTATCTTTGTCCTGCAGAGTTTTTATAATGTTTTGCTTTTAAATTCAGATTTTTCCAACACTTCATGTTTCTTAATGACAATGTTAAACTATATTAGGTATTGTCTGAAATAGAAAATGAAGACTTGCAGATTGCTACAACTGCTAATTGTAGCACTCAGTCCAGAAGTGATGATGCTATTAAAGAGGTCACTGATGAACATTTTGTTGCAGGTAAGCGAATTCATTATTTCTTTGGTTGTGTTGCTCTTTAGCATCATGTTAACAAATCTTCCTATAAGTATTTCTTTTTGCTTATCATTAGTAGCCTCATACTCTTTGTAAAGAATTACAAAATTATAGTATCCAATAGATCTAGATTCTTCATGAGTTGGACATAGGCGAGCAGATGCTTATGCTTTTATCTAAATTCAGGATTAGGAAATTATCCTCTTATTTGTCTTCAAGGTCTCGATATAAATTTATTCCAAAAAACATTTTCCAAAAATGATTTAAGTAATTATAAATACAAATGAAAGCCAAACTGGAGGCATCAAGAATATGCTTTGCTACAACTACCTTTTTTTTTATAGTCATACTGGGTGGGATTGTTCCCTTTTACTATGGTCTCTGCATGTTTGGGGTTGGTGTAGATCAGTTATAAAACCCCTGTTGATGGCCATGGAAGACCTTTCTCCTGAAGCTAAAGTGCAATCCTGAAATATGCATTGGTAGAGCAAGCATGACCGTGGCAGGAAACACAGATTGCAATAGTAAGTGTACTTTATGATTAAAAAAGGCAGGGATGTCTCTGGTATGAAAGGCTTGTTGCAGTCCTGTCTTCCTGGAGGATGTATATTGCTGGCCGTACCAGCACAGAATCCTTTTGGTTGTGTTTCTTGTCCATACTTCAAGATGGCTTCTGATGCTTACTATGAATTTAAATAAAAGGTTTACTTGGTTGATTACAATTTCTTAGCTGATGTTGACGTGAGCATAAGCTTTACGTACCATGAAGTAGAAGAAAAATGTAGGCAAGAATTTGAGCAGTGGGAGAAAAGACAAAAGGAACTTGAAGATGAGAAAATAAAAAAGTGGAAAGCTGAGAGGGAAGCACGGGAAAAACAGATTGAAGAGGAACAAGCAAGACAACTGCAGCGTCTGGAGGAATTTGAGGCTGAAAGAATAAAGTTAGAGCTTCTTCATAAGGTAATTAATGATACTGAAACCAAAATGTTCCTTTCTAAGCTATTTGAATTCAAGATCTAATATGCAAAAGAGATCTTCCCAAACCTGATGGCCATCCTAAACTCCATCACTCATGATACCAAAATGAGGTGTAAGTCATATATAAATATGACCTGTGCTGTTTTGGGTTTTGGTTTCTTTTGCTTTGATTAACAGTGAATTGATATACTATGCTAAATGTTAAATTGCTTTTTAGGCTTTGCCTTTATTACATTGTTAGATGTTTACGATATGACTCCAGCCAGAGTCCCTGAGATAAGACTTAGGGTGCTAAGATACTCACAAAAATAAAATGATCACTATGCCTTATTAAATACTGATCTTTCTTCTGGAACAAGTGTCATCAGCCTCCTGTTGTATAGTAACCTAATGATTATGGTGCTTGGCCAAGAAGTGAGAAAACAGGATCCTTGGTCCTCCTCAACCTGATGAGGTTTGAACCTGTGGTTCATGGGAACATGCTCTTATCACCAGCTCATAGAATAAAATAGAATGGAACACACTTTCTCCTTCCTTCATACTTTGGGCTATTATGGAATAAAATGCAAGATTCCTTGAGATTAAAGAGGAAAGTGAAAAAATTGTCTTAAAATTGTGTCCTATTACCAATCCTTCAAATGCACCTCTTGGAACAGATTAGAATCCAGGCTTTCCTTTTCAACAGACCACAAAATAGGGCTTCCTCTTCCTCTTGATGTCATAAATTATTTTTGGTTGTAGAATGGCTTTCTTTCTCTGGACAAAGTGGAGCATGTCCCCATTCAGACAATTGTTAGTCCTGGGCCTAGTGCACTCTTTCTGGAAGTGAGAGATGGAGGCACTTTCCTCCACTACAGAAGGACCTAGACTTCTAGTCTCCTATTTCTGAACAGCACGCTTCTGAACATGCAGGAAAAGCAATGCTTAGACACCTGGAAGACTTTATGCTCCAAATTGGAAGTGCTGGTTTGTATATACTGGTTCCTTCATGTCACTGTGTATTTAATTTGTCTGATAATGATTTTATCTTGGTTCTACCAGGAGTTAGATGGTTCTGGATTATCCTTAATTTTTTAGGTAGTTACTGTCTCCTAATTTTCAGTCACATGTAATTCCAGATCATTGGGGTTTTCTTTCTGATTTAGCATGTGTAGGAAAAAAAATTGCTATGTATTTTCAAATAGTGAGAAAATAGGCTTGAACTTCCATTTTCAGTTTGGAAACAGTTTTGATGAAAAATTTTCCTATAGCTTTACTCAGCAAAAATCCTGTTTGAAAGACTGAAGACCATCCGCATTACTATACCACTGCAATTAAAGGACGTCTGTTCATGCTACTCTCAGAACTTTTCTTTCAGGTTTCAGAGATTACTTTGTTATGTTGCCATAATCCCTGTATATTTTGAATGTTGTCTTCATAAGCATAGTCTTCATTTTCAGTGATAGAATAGAGTTAGGAGAAGGTGGGAGTTGTTTGGACCATATGCTGAGGTCTCTTTCAGTGTATGACCAAATCTGCATTTTTGATCTGAATATCCAGTCATTTATTTTGTTCCCCACAGCTGAGCTTCTCATTTTGCTTCAGGCATTCACAACAGTGGATCACTGGAAAGTCAAGAAGATGGGGACTTCAGAGAGAGGGTGTTTTGTGACATTCAGGGTTTTGTACAATATTCATTTAAGTTAATTTGTTGTGCAGAAACAACAAAATATGATGGAAGATGAGTTACAGAAAGAAAAGAAAGCTTGGAGAGACAAAGTGATGCAACATGAGGTAAGGTCGTACAAAGAATTTTTGTCAAAAGAACATGAGAATATATGAATGTTATTCTATAACAGTTAATACACCAGAATCTGCTGCTTAAGAATAAATATATATCAACACCTGTCTTGTTTTCAGAATGGCTGAACTCTATCCCCATTGTTGTTTTGATTTAGGAATTGATCATGAAACTACAGTTGCAAGTGGAAGAGGAGGAAAAGGCCTTTGAAGAGCAGAGAGCAAAACAAAGACAACACTTGGCAGAGCAACAGAATGCAGCAGCTGTGAAAATTCAAGCTAGATTTAGATCATTTTTAGTCCATAAAAAATATGCTCCCTTCTTAAAAGAATGGAAAGATAAAATTAAAAGGGAAAGGGAAATACAAGAAGAAATAGAAAGGGAAATGAAAGAAAAGGAGGAGAAAATGAAGAGGCGCATGGAAGAAAGAAAGCATAAAAAAGAAGAGAAAAAGAGACAAGAAGAACTAGAAAGACAGCTATATTTGGAACAGATGAGGAGGCGTGAGGAATATGAGAAAAAGAAAGTAAGCCTGAGACTCGAAAAACAGTTGCAGATAAGAAGAGAAGAACAAAGAAAATTGAGAGAAAAAGCAGCAGGAGTTACGATGAATGAAGATGGAGAAAAGAATGAAGAAAATGTAGCAGAGGAAAAATTGGGAGAAAATGTAAAAGCAATAAGAGAACAGAAAAAGGAACTGAGTAAACAACTAATAGAACAAGAAGAAAATCAATCTGAAAAAATGGATGAAACAAGTAATTGGGTGATTCCAGTAAAAAGAAAGTTGACACCACCAATACCAAATATATTAAATTCGGAGAAGAAGGAACAATCTTCTCAAATAAATAATGAAAATATAGATAGAAATTCAGTAATGTGCGCAGAAAAAAGTTACTCAGAAACTGGAGATATTAATAAAGCTACAATTACATGTACTTCAAAGAATGAATCTGTTGATTTTAGAGCTAGTGATGTGGTAGAAAATAAGGTAAATAATACAAACAGTAGTCCACTGAATGCCCAGCCAAATGCCAATAATAGAGAAATTGAAGATCAATTTTGTCAGTCTGAAACAGTGAAGACAGCTGTGTTTCTAATGGAAGATTCTAATGAGAAGGTTGGTGAGAATTGGGACAGAATTCAAGATGTAGCTAAGTTTTCCGATAGACTAGAAATTCTTCCTGATGATATTGAAGAGAAGAGATTAAATTGGATGAAGACATGTAAGCCTTGGTCTAAAATATATGGAGAAAATCAAAGAAAGGAAGTAACTAAAAAAAAACAGCCAAGGAAAAGTTCAGTTAACAGGATGCCTCCATTAAGTATAGAAAAGATCATTCAGAGTGGCCCTTGGAGCACTTTACAGCAGGTAACTATACACAAGATGTAGAGTTAAATAAGAAGTACTGGCTTCTATATTCTATAGAATTCTGTACTTTTCGAATATCAGCAGAATGCCATTGTGAAAAATGGAAGAGGAAGGAATTATATTTGGGAAGGTTATAGCAACAACTCTGAGATCCTCTGTACAGATGTAGGATACAGGCCCTCTGAATTCTTGTGAGTATTGTGGAGCAGGCTGGCATGGTAGCAGTCTTCAGATGATTGACAATGTCAATGACTGTGGCAGGAGCTTCCAGCTCCTATTTTCTGCTAAGTTAGCAAGGTTTTGCCTTTGTACTGCATTTCAGCTGCTGCTCATCTAGCCCTATTGGAGTTTTGAGAACACTAGTCTCTTCCAGAAGCAAGACATTGCTAATTACCTTATAGGTGGTGTTTTGCCTTAAGAAATACCTCTTGGCTCCCAACACTTATTGAGCATCACCACATGCTCGCTGTTCTCTTGCTGTCCACACTGCGGTTACATGCTGTGCTGGATAGAACTTTAGTCTGAACTGTTTTGGTCTATTCTTGTACATTTAGTCATTATTTATGGGACTGTAATGGGACAAAATCCACAGCACTAATTGCTTTGCTTTAGTGGCAGTCTTCCATCTGTTTAAATTCAATATCGTAAGTAGTGTATCCTTTATATTTATTTTAAGAAGGATGTCAAAATCAAACTGATTTTTACGGTATCATTTCCTAATTAATAGATCAAACTTGTCATCACCATCCTTTTTTGTATGAAAGAATTAACATATTAGTTGTTTACATTTTATAAAGGCTTAGTAAAATGTAGTTTTGGTCTTTTTTAAAAAACTTTAGAAATTAAACTTAGCTCATAAAATTGTGTAATGAATGGTAAATATAGCAACAATTAATCTTATATATTGTTAAATGCATGTAGGTCACAATACTGACACTCGAAGATTTACCAAGATGTAACCTCTCCACATTATCTGAATGTGCAAATCTTCAAGTATTGACTCTCAGACGCTGTGGACTAGTGGCACTGGAAGGACTGAGTAACTGCAAGGACATAAAGTATATCAATGTGGAGGTACCCAGCACATTTGATTCTATATTATAACTTGGAAAGGACTGCCACTTTTGCTGTTCAGGCAGTTACACTGTATTTACTCAAAGAACAGTATAATGACTGATACTAGAGGTATAATCTCTAGACACCTGACACTGTCTTATGTCTTACGTGGCAATTTAAGTTTCTCTTAATGACAAAAGAAAACATTTTCTCATGTGATGCATCTCACTTGTGGAACTTGACAACTTATGTCAAGCAACTCTTTTTACCTTTTTGATTTGAGTTGTTTTGACAATACCCATTCACAAGAAAGTTAATATGCCCTTATTGTTTATAGAAGTCTTGAATGTTCCTGTTTGCCCAGTAAATACTGTTCTTTCTAAAGTGTGTTTTTTATTTTGTTCTGGTGAAGGCTCCTAAAAGATACACTTTTAATTATACTTTATTAATACTTTAATAATATATAAATACTTTATTAATACTTTAAGAATAATATTTTATATTTTGATGATTCCAGCTAATGTGTTTGTTGTCTTCCATTTAACCTAAATGAAGGAACAGTCTTTTTTTGTAACAGCTGAAACAATCCAAGATTGTTTCATGTGTTTTTCTTGCATAGTTAAAGCAGCTGCCCTTTTGCTTCCCTTGGACATTCATTCCTACTTAATATTGCCCCTTTTAACTAACTTTTAAGCCATACCAGTTCGCTGCTCTGACTTACTGATACAAGTGAAGGGGCTGTCCAAAGGAAGGAATCAGTGTTGTGGCTTCCAAAGGAAACCTCTTTGTATCTATGCCCACAGTTGGAGCTTGCACCTAAACCAAGTCAGCTTGTTAATTCTGGAATAGGAATTAGTCTCTTGGGCTTAATTGATTTGTTATAATGGCAGGAAATTTAAGGGTTTTTTTTCTTTGAGCATCTGCAGGTGAACAACAGAGGTAAATAAAAGCAGGAAATAGTAAAAGAGAAATCAGAGGAAGCGCTATTAAAATGGCTTGAGGGGATGTTAAAAAAAGCAAGAGTTTTGGGGGGAAGAACATTAGCTAAAAAGCAGGTAAATGCTTGTGATCAAATACCTCTAAAGATAGTATTCATTTATTTTCCTTTTTTAGTAAATAGGATTCTATCAAAGTCATACCTGTCTTCATTAGCATCTAGCAGATATGATGGCTTTTGTGCAGTTTTTTGTTCAGTCTCCCAGACTTTGTGAAGGTAGGAAAGTGTATTTGGGAAGGACCATCCAATCTTTGACTTACTATATTATTTCTTTAAACTTCTGGGCGTTGTTAGAGACAGAATGCAATATGAGATGTCTGTTGGTTCTCTCCTAGTAGGACACAAAAGCAGTTTTTATGACTCATCAATTTATTTTCCTAGTGGAAAAAAATTGTGATGCCCTTACCATTAGCTAGAAGTTTAGGTTAAAAATGAACAACGGTGATAATATCTACCATATTCTTACATTTATTCTGCTATTTCACTTAAAATGCTATTTAATATTCTTGTTCTTTGTCACAGGAAAACAACATTCAGATCATAGACTGTGAGAATCTAGAAAATCTCTGCATTCTAATTCTGAATAAGAACCATCTTTCATCAGTTTGTGGCTTAGGTGGCTGCAGAAATCTCCGAAATCTTGAACTTTCCTACAATAGAATCACTCGAATTGGTAAGCAAATTATGAAAAATTACTCCAATTTGTGTAAAGGCTTACTTGTGCTGTTTACATTCAGGATTATACTTAACCTTGGATTCAGGGCCAGCCAACTGCTAAACCCAAGGAGGAGAATGAGGAAACAGACTAGGAGAGATCTGCATTTTAGAGCATAGTCAACTTGGCTCATTAAGTGTTGACATGCCTGCTGCACCTATTTTATTTATGGAGGCAGCATGTTTTATTTTGTTAGGTCCAACAGTTCTCCAAAAGACACAACAAGTGTGTCTTTTAGCATGCAGTCAACCAGTTAGAATTCACATGGCCCCCGATCACTCAACAGATGCATCGCTAAGTGAAAACTTTGTACCAGGAGATGCATGTTTTCTGTTCGCCAGCCAGGAATTTCTTATATACAGAACGAGTATTTCTCCTGTCTGCCTGAACTGCCTTTCAGACTGTATAGTGCCTAAGGGGCAGATATCATGTCTCAGCTGCTGGCAAGCCAAAGATACTGACTCATGGGCTTTGTGTTATGTAGATTCGATATAGGTGTAATCAGGATCCAGAGCCTTTTCTCACTGATAGAAGGGCAGGAAAGTACAGGGCAGTGAAAATAACTGGGGGCACTGCTGTACTTAAGTGGAGCAAGTAGTTTTCTGGTTTTGGAATCATGTAGGGAGGTAAGACCATTAGTGGTCCCTGAAAAGAAACATTAACAGTTCAGAAGAGGTAAATTGCCAGATCATTGCTGAAAAGGGAGTTCTCAAGGCTGAAAGCAGCAGATTTTCTCCAAGAAGGCAGTACAGCAGATAGAACAGAACTAGATTTAACAGCCTTCCTATGGCTGTAGGAAGTGGGGTTTTGATAGGTGGCATACTGTGTGGTTTGTCAATGCCACCAACATACAGGTGTTTCAATGGAGATTAACCTTCAGACACTTTCCCATTGAAATCAGATCAGATGTCCTTATGGGCAAGAAAGAAAAATTCCATATGATGAAGTAATTCATTTTATGTAAATTGAAAAGTTGTTTGGGAAACCTAAAAAGGTGGATTTCTAGTTGTGTTCTTGGCCTGTGTTCAATTTGGAGATATTCCTTGGAAAGACTTCAGAGTTGGGACAGTAGAAAAGAGACTATTTTGGTTCTTATCTTGATTTAGACTTTTAATTTTCCTTAAAATACGTATAATGGAGAACTACCTGGACAGGGGAAAAGTAAAATAAAACAGTTTTGAAGTTAATGAATGAAACACATTCACATATAAGATTTATTGAAAGAAATGGTTTCCATTGTCAAAAACAGGAGACTGAACCAATATGAAGATTGATGCAATTCTGTGATAAATAACAAGGGCATAGTGAGGAGGAAATAGGAAAATTGAAGAAATTATGTTGATATGTACAAACCCTCATGTTCGATATATACTAAGATTTAGTAGGTTTAATGTTGATATTTTGAATGTCTTTTGCTAATAAATGAAAATAATCCAAATCTGAAATGTTGGTGTTTGTGAACATAATTTATATTACTTGAGAATAGTCTTGTGAATAGAGGTGCTGGAATACCAACATTTACTGTAAAAGCACATCAGTATCCTAAAGAGAAATGGTGAAATAAAGTGGTTGTAAGAAGGTTGCCCTTGTGGCCAATCATGCTGTATGAGATTCTTTTTCAGATATACTTCATTTGATAAAAGTGGCTGCAAGATTCCTGAAAGTATGACATAGTATGGCTTAATTCAGCCTTTTCATTTATTTATTTTCTTATTTTATGCTTACTTTATTCTTATTTTGTATTTTATTATTATTATTTTACTATCTTACTTAGTTTTTTCTTATTTATTTTCTTATTTATTTTTATTTTTTATGTTTGGAAGTTGCAGTATGGTGTAGTGTTCTGTGTTGGTTACACTTACTTCATTCAGCTTTAATAATGAGTGTTTTTTTCACTAAGAAGTAAGGCTTATTTATAATACTTCTGCTTTAATAACTGATTGTAGGAAATTTCAAGTGTACTATGATTTTTTTCACTAAAATATAGCATCAGTTGGGGAAAAATGAGAGTTGTCAGAAACCCATAAAATAAAGGTAGAAGTGTGAAAATTATGTCTCAGTTATGCATATCCACTTAATAATGCCTGGTCACAAACTATGTAACAGCATTTTTAATATATTGAAATTTAGTGTATGTATATATTTGGAAGATCGATGCTATGCTTAAATATCTTCTTATATTTCACACACACAAAAAGCAGCATTTTGACTTAATTCACAGGAAATGAACTATTGCATAAGTATGCTGGGGGGGTTGTAAAATTTCTTTATGCTATCCTAGAATAGGGATGCTCTTCAGTGCTGCTTTGGACCTACTGTTTTTAAGAAGGCACATCATTAATCAGACTGTTTTTTTTGTGGTGGGATTTGTTGTTGTATACTGACATAGCTATTGTTTGCTGCATCATATGTAAAACAGACAATATCTTCTGGAAATGTGCAGAAGACTTTCATGCTTATTTTTAATTTTTCATATATGTAAAAGTAGTATTAAAATACCACCACTTTTACTATATTTTTCTGCCTCTTAAATATTTCTCTTGGATTGCATTTGATAGTTCCAAAATAGGTTGAGATCCCATTGTAGGCAGCCTTGGCATGTGTGTTCCTATCGACATACAGTCTAATTAAACAAGAGAGGTCGGGAGAAGGAGATGTGAAAAAATGCTTTGTGCAGCATGCAGAATGGGAAATTCCTAGATCCTGTATTAACGCCTCGCTCTGCTTATTGTATGTGTAATCTATCCTTTTCTCCAACTCCATGATAACTCAGTGCTTTTCAAGTTATCAATATTGCTATGCTGGTATTAAAAATGGAAACTTAAAAATGGAAACAGCTCTTGCAAAGAAGTCCTGGAAGGTGTTGAGTACTGTCTGAAATGAAATTGTTTTGAGACCGCTAGATGGTGCTAGTTGCCTTTTTATTTTTTCCAAGCACCAAAAACCCCACAGAACAGGATCTTGCAGGCAGGATTGAATGTCACGGGCATGTTTGAAATTCTTTCAAAATAATTAAAGACTTGCATATTTTTTTCCTAAAACTTGGTTTGGAAGTTACAGTATGCAACATTTGTTTTAGATGTAGGATGATATCTCTTTAATATACAATACACTTTCAGGTGAATGTGTTGTTTCCAGTAGGTGTTTTCCTTTTCTAAATTACTATGACGCAAAGCCCTGTTTTTTGTTTGCCTTTTTTATTTAATTCTAACTTTAACATTTAATTCTTTTTACTTCAGTTTTCTTCTTATCTTTTGTCTTTTCTTCCTCCTCCATCTTGTAAACAATCTGTGGCTTATGCTGCTCTCACAGTCCATCTTGTTCTCCAAAGATAATCACAAAGATAGATTAATCTTTGTAAAGCTTGCCCAAGTTGCTTATGCAAACCTGGGAAGCTTTGAGTGAGGTAAAGATGAGACAGAGTATTACATCAAACATTCAATCTTGTGAAAACTACTGGAAAGAAAAGTAAGCTGAGGAACTCCCTTTTTTAGATCCCTTTCGTTAAGTGTCCCCTCTCAAAGGAGCTTTACTGCTGAATATAGGAAAAAAAGTGCTTGGACCCGTAGCACCTAGGTACATCAGTGCTCTAGAAAGGTAGACGTTACAGATCATCTAGCATCTATAAGACTGGAAAGAGAGTCTGATTTTACTGCTGTAAGAGGATTATTTGGGAAAAATTCTGTGGAAGGAATGGACACTGACATGAGATTTTCCTTTGTGTCTTTTTGTGGGGGAGATATCACACATTCTTACTTTCTACACTAGCTGGCAGAAGTAGGCTATATAATGACTGTATAAGTATAGCTTTATACTTAAAGACACTAGACTTCTTTATAAGTTTCTTCATAAAAATTATTTTATGACAGTTCCTTAAAGAGGACACACTCACATTAATAGTGCTGGTGTTGGCCTAGGTATATTACATTAACACAGTTTGTTCTCATCTTGCTGGTAACTTTCTAAAGGCCTTTAAAAATGAAATAATGAAAATTAACATTTAAACAGAATTGCTGTTTCTATTCTTAGGATGGATTTTAAGAGGGCTGTTAGCATTTCACAAAGCCCATGGGTTCTGAATAACAGTTATAAACTGTTCTAGCATAGTAGGTATAGCTTATCACTCTCTCTTCCAATAGAAGTGCTTGAGTTATTATTACTTAGTTAATAGGACCAGAAATCTGTGAACTGTACACATTCTAAAGCTATATATATTTGTGCTCTTAAGCATAGGAAAGAGTACTGTTTGGAAGGGTCAAAATACAGTAAGAATTTTTAAAACTTTTACAGGAGTAATATTAATTGTTACTATATACGATATGATATCATGAGTATATGAGTATATATATGAGTATAAACTTCAGAGGTTCTTTTTGATACTGGGAAACCAACAGTTTTTGGTTTCAGTGTGGGTTAATTCAGCTTTTTTTTTTCCAGGTGGTTTGGAGTCACTGAAAAATCTTCAACGGTTAATTGTGGATCATAATCAGTTAATCAGTACGAAAGGTCTTTGTGAAGCACCTACTCTCATGCACCTCGACTGTTCTTTTAATCATCTCACGCAGGTTGAAGGCATTGAGAATAGCGGCCTACTTCAAATTCTGAAGTTACAAGGCAATAACCTCCAGGAGGTAAAAGGCTTTGATTTAAATGTGATGTTTGTTGTACATACTTCTTTGTTACTGGTAGTATTGTTCAGAATGTTGATCATGTGCTGTTTTGCTTTTTTTTTTTTCTTTTAGAGAGAGATTTTTTTAAAGATACAAATGGCTATCACTGTGGTTAAGTATTTTCTTCCTCCTAAGCGCTTTAAAAATTGTCCCCACAGCAATTATAGTTCCCTCCTTGGTTTATAGCAGGTAGTCTTCAGATTGCATTATGCAATGATGATTCTGTGTTTAAAATGTACCAAAATATTTTTATCACTACAGAGAAGCCATAGCTTAGGTTAATTTCATGAATGCTGATTTTCCAAAAGTTGAAGTTTGTGCCGCAGTGTTCAAAATAAGAAACTAGTTTGCTAACTGTACACTTAATTATCTTTACTGACAATGACTTTCTGATGAATCTGTGAGAGGAAAACCATTTTCAATAAGCAGCATAAAGCTGCAGAAATAAAATAGTAAGACTATGGCTCTCTAGCCCTTTTTAAAAAATTATACTGGATATTCAGTCTACATAGAAGACACTGAGAAATATTTACAAGCTGGTTGTAGAAATTATATGTAACAATTGATACATGTATAATAAGCAAATGATACGTATGTCCAAAGTGTGTTTTTACGTGTATTACTTTAGTGATGATTGGTGAAAAGCATCTGACAAGCATTCCATTGTTATTTCTCTAATTTAATATTAATTTTAAATTACCTTCTCTTTTCAATTTAGCTTCCAAGACTGGAAAATCATGTTCTGCTAAGAGAACTCTATTTGGATGACAATAGCATCTCTTCTATGAAAACATTTTCTTTGTATTGGTTGCCTTTGTTGCAGATTCTTTCACTGTCTCAAAATAGGTAAACAAAAACATTCTTCCATTTAACAAAATTGATATAGTATTTACTAATGTAACACTTATCTAAAGAATATAATTCTGAATGTGCTGAAAATATCACTGTCTTGTCCAGTTCTTTGAAAAAATGTATTTGACAAGTAATGTCATTGGCCACCTTTAGCTAAGAAAATTTGAAACAGCAGTAGCTATGAAAAGTAAATTTTTCTGTTAGATATTATATGAAAATGATTTTTGAGCATTGTGGTATTATTAAAACCATGGTAGCTTGTTTTTTTCCTTACTTTAGCAACTGTTTTGAGAGTATCCCTGTCGAACTTCATATTTCACAGCCAGCTTATTCAAAACAGACTTTGAAGGCTATGTTAAGTGCAGCTACTGGAGTAAAAGAGTACAAGTTAGAATGTTCATTGGGTTTTTATTTCATATACGTGATGTGTTGATGCCTGAAAAACAAGCTTTAGTAGTGCTTATTTGCCTTTTCTTCATTGTTATGGTTTAATTTGAAAAGTATGAAATAGAAAGGATGAATCAAGACGAAAAGCATAAAACTAGACCATGAACTAAAGTATTATGTAATTAACTTTCTGTTCCATTTTATGAACGAATCTGTATACTTATGGAATTCAAATGACCAGGTGTTCAGAGTCAAAGCCTTGATTCTCCCCACTGTTTTTTCTTAACTTATAATTGTTCCTTATTGTTTTAATTGAATTTTCTAAGTTTTAGAAGTGACATAGATTTTGATAGTAGATTGATATGAATTGACGATTTTTTCCATATTATTTCCATATTTCTATATTATCAGTTTCCCTTTATGATTTATCTTGTTTAAACGCTTAGAATATCTACCTCTGAACTGATCACTTACAGCTCCTGTTATAGTCAGTGGAGAGAAGGAGATACTTTTAGAGTGTGATTCATCTCCAATTTTTAGACATCTGCTGTGAGATTAATTATATCCTGCAAGTGTCTGTTCATCTTCATAGACTCTTAGCAGAGTCTAGATGACCAGCTCACATGTGGGTATCTACATTTGAAAAGATGAATCCCATCCTATATGACAAAGTCAACTAGCTGTGACTCTGGGAGGAAAAAGATCCCTAAGTCTGAATCCAGTTAACATAAAGGATGTTCTTATTTATGGAAAATTTATTACTGTTTGAGTATATAAACTTCTCAGATTGTTTTCAGGTCATTTCTAATAAAGTAGCATGCATGTAAACTCTTTGATGTAAATATGAAAGACCTTAGTCTTCAAGTTGTTGGGGGAGAGGTTTTTCGTTCTTCTGGAGTTTGGAGAAAGTGCTTCCTGCCTGTGACTAGTGAGAGCATTACTTGTTGAGTGTTAGATTCTGAATCATCCGTATTGATTTAATTTGGAATCTTAGATAAAAGTATAAGGCTGTATGCATGAATTTCACAAATTGTTTGGATATTGTTTTTTTCGTCCATTCATGTTTTTTCCTTCTTTTTTCATCTTCCCATAGAACACACACTAGTGTGGCTGTATCTTCTTGCAGTTTCCTCCTCTTTCTCCTGTTTTTTCTTTTGCTAACATTGAGGTG
Source organism: Dromaius novaehollandiae (assembly GCF_036370855.1). Taxonomy (NCBI): domain Eukaryota; kingdom Metazoa; phylum Chordata; class Aves; order Casuariiformes; family Dromaiidae; genus Dromaius; species Dromaius novaehollandiae. The sequence goes on from NC_088098.1 coordinate 43,105,435, forward strand.
TGGCTGCACTGTGTGTAATAAGATGTTTTCAAAACTGCTTGAAGGTCTGACTTGCTTGCCATGGAGACAAAGAAATTAGGAGCATGGCATCAGGAATAGCTGGAGTGGAGCCTCTGGATCTAGGTTGACATCGGCGATGTAGATGCACCCTATGTCGCTTACCCATCCCATGATCTTACAATTTTTATTCTCCATTGCACTGCTTCTGCTTTTCTAGTAGCCAGGCTGAGATGCAGTGTTTGGTCAGTTGAATTTCTCTTGCTAGACTGGGAGAAAACACATGTTTATGCATCAGCAAATGAGATGTGCTGATAACCCCCCTTCAAAAAAAAAAAAATGTAATTCCCTTTCTTTCCTTTGTATTTATACCTTATCTTGAATCTGTGGGGCAAGCAGGACAAGATAGCATTAAATGCAGATTAAAAGCCTCAAAATTCCTGGCATTTCAGTAGCCTGCTCTGTTACACTCACTTTATGTACACTTATAAGCAGCACCATATGTGTCTGCTAAAGCATAAGTAACTTGATGTTCTATATAGAAACAGTGAATGTGATGGAGTAAGCTGTTGAAAGAAAAGCTGTTTCTTTACTTTTATCCTACAGCTAGTGCAATTTTATGATTTTTTGGGGAGGATTTTTTTTTCTAAGTGTGCACTGAGTGCCACTTCCTTTTTACTGATTGCAGGAAGCCTGTATAATGGTAATGCTGTGAATCTGTGATCTTTCTAAAAGTAAAATCTTACATTAATTTACAAGTTCTTTATTTATGAGATGCTTTGTCTGTATTATAAGCCAGAAATTGCTAAATAAAAATCTCCAAAATAAAAAACAATTCTGTTTTAAATCTACAATGTAGCAAGAAGGAGTTACAGTAGAGCTAAATAAAACATACTGATGAACTCCTTCAAATATACCAATGGCAACTCTTTCACCGCTACCGCTTTTATCAAGAGTGTTTTACTATGGCTTTCACATACCAAGCATATACTCAATCCTTGCAGTAGCTACAGTCAATGATGTTGACTTTAACACTGTGGAAATGGGGCTATGAAGATCTGCGTTCTCTTTTATAGCACCTGGAGAACACAAGCATTAAGTTAGTTTATAAAAGGAAAGCTTTTGTTTTTTATTTGGATAAACACTGTTTTTGTAGGAGAAATAAAACCTTGCCACTAGGACAAAAATTAATATGTATTTAATATGTATTAAAAGGTCTTGTGGTATTTATTTTTACTTGTAATCCAGCTTAATTATTTAGCTTCTTTGCTAATTTTTCATATAAAAGTTTTACAATGAGACATTATATCAAGCTACTGTTCAGATGGCCAATACATTTTTATGTGCAATTTCAAAATAGACAAATTTATCTCTCTCAAAATTTCTGTTTTAATATGGCAAGGGTCATTTTTTGTTTTCTGTAAGGTGTCATAAGGATGGTAGATAAGAATTTAATTTAAAAAATTCAAGTCGGCTGCAAAAATTCCATTTAGTGGGGTGTTAAGAGGTGAGGTTTGGATAGGATGATAATCTTTGTGAACATGTTGCTCATATGCATGTTTTGCAACTAGATTTATATTATTCTTAAATGGCTTGTAATAGAAATGTTAAAAGGTTAGCTCACCACTTTCTTAATACATATTGTTCTTGCTATTTAAATTACAAAACATTTGTCTTTTTAAAACAATATCTCAGAGGTAAGAGTTGAGCTCACTGACACTGCAAGCCGTTGTATTTTTGATTGTATTTTTCCAGAGCCATCTTGATAAATCTAAATGGCACTGGATATCGAATTTAATCAATTGTTAAAAAGTTATATTTGGATATAGTTCTCTTTTTTTCTTTAGCAGTCAGCATTCTTTTCATTTTCAGTAATTCTTCGCTGATGATATGTTTATCTCTGAGAGTCTGACACCATGGACAACGCTGTGGAAGTATTGCTGCCAGAGTATTCAAGAAACAAGTGGCAGACTGAAAGAGTTCCTATATTATGTTTGATTGCTTCTTGTAAATATGATGAACATTGTAAACAAAAATGTTGCTCTTATTTTTAAAGAACACAAAAGAAATATGTGCACTACTTAAACATCTCAATCAATATAAAATTCATTTTTAATTATCTTGCCCCCTTTCCTGCTAACCTCTCATTAACATCAATGATAATTTTTTTCTTGGAAGAAGCAGACACGCAACAAAATTTGGACCATCCTGAGCAGTAATTGGTATACATGTTCTGAAATGCAATCTTTATTTTCTGTGGTCCATACTTGGAACTCTTCTAGTCTCTTAAATATTGCTTTCTGGCTTGAAATTTCTCTGGTTATTTATGTGCTGTCCTACTACAACCTTAAATGGGAGCAGAAAGAGGAAGCTGTAGCTTACTTTTTTGTGAATATCTTTTACTTTTGTGTCTTCTTTGTAATTTATATCTCTCATATGCCCAGGGCTAATGTGACAAGGTCAAGTAGTATTAAGTTTTCAGTAATGTCCTTTGTCTTTCTGGTTTGAATTTTCTTAGGAAAAAAATTAACAAAGAATGTCAGTAAAAGGAAAGCTATAGAATGACGGGGAAAGATTTAACTCTCATAATGCCAACGGCAGGCAGGGGTAGTCCAGTAATTAACTAGGATTTCTAAACCACCACACCACAGCATAAAATGACAAAGATCCACATACCTAACACACTATAAATAAAAACTATTTCATTGTCTTTTGTAGAAGGAAAGATACTGCAAAAATTATTTTTCAGTCACTTGTACCAAGTACAACCTTTATTTTCCAGGAATATGTGAATCTATAATCTGTTCACAGATTTTCAGTTTGTGTGGCCATAGTGTTTGCCACTGATATCTATATTGACAGCTGTTATGAATATTAAAATATATTTATATACTACTGACTGGTCATGAGAAACTTCTCCAAAACATTGATATCTGTAGTACCATTTCTATGCATGAGGCTTAATGCTTTTTAGACTTAATGCTTCATGTTTATTTGATTCCCTGGAAAACTGTCCGGGAGGTAATAGCACTAAATAGGACTAAAATCAGGACTATTTTAAGGTATAGTTTGTGGGGGGAAAAATCATAATGACACATATTTATTTGACTTTATACCAGTTTCTCCAAATCTACAATTAAAATGTTATATTACCAGTTTCTCCAAATCTACAATTCAAATGTTATATTTTCATATAGAAATTCTTGTCAACTGAATGAAAATTAAATGAAATTTTTCTCCTGCTTGTGTGCACATTTTTCAACAAGAGTAAAGAATCTACAATCAAAACTTGGTTCAGATTTTGTGAACGAGAATTAAATCCAGCTCTCTGTCTCTCAGTTTAAATGCTTCTGTTGGAGAACAGGACATAGTCACACATTTCAGCAGCAAACGAGCATTTTTGACTCTGACCAGTTTTAAGTTTGTTGAATGAGTAGATTTCATTTTTTTGCATGGTCACGCGTCTGACTATAAGAATTTTGTTTTATAGCTTTCAAATTCAGTTACTTATTACCCTCAAAGAATATTGCTTACCATTAAAATTAACAATTACAAAGTGACCACACACATTGCCATCATTCTCCTCTTATGCTTCTTAAGCCTTGTTGCTACAGAAATGAAAAAAGTTACCTGAAAGTGTGTTTTTAAATAGATTTAGCTGATTTAACATGTGTTTGTATATAAGCATTCTAGATTTAATTGAAGACTGGCTTTTTACATCTTGATTTTTTTGCCCTCCCCTTTTCATATTTAAGATAAAAGAAACTAAACTTTTTAATCTGAAAGGTGATATTTGGAAACAGCATTGCAGCTGCCTGAATGGTTTTAACATATTCTTAGGTACACCAATGCAAGTCTGTAAGCAAACAAATCTTTTAACAGCACTGGATGCTATTAATTTTAATAGTAGTGTTAATATACATTTTATGGTCCAAGATGGCCTTTATCCAGATGAATGTCAGGTTACTTTCCGTATATGTACTCTCCAATGCTACAAATATAAATTTTGTCAAAGTGTTCCCACTGCTTTGCTGCTTTGTTGTGCAAGAAAAGCTCTGATGTGCAAGAAGATCGGTTCCATAGCTGGCAGCTATCTGACACCGTGTTACAGAGGTAGTAAGACAGAGGAAGCATTAAAAAGGCATTACAGGACAGTGCAGCCTTGATCTGTTAAGAAATTCAATTGTGAATACAATTGTATTTGTTTTAGGGTCTAGGAAGCAATGTGGTGAGTGAAGAAGAAAGACAGACAAAATTTATGAGTAATTAGAAATGGAGGAAAGAGGAAAAAGATATTTAAAAATAAATATAAATAATAAATCAGGGGGTTTTGTGAGATGCATGCTAGTTATGATGCCTAAAGGAAAGCTAATTGAATCATCTGTAAATGTTACAAGACTGCAGATCTTCAGAACTAAATGTAAGAAAAATAGAATAAAATGTTTATCAAAGAAAACAAAACATTAGTTAGTATCAAAAATTAAGCTGAGTTATTGCTACTTAAAAGACAAAGAAATGCTTTCAAGTTAACAGAGGAATTTCTGTAATTAATTTTAGCACCTTGGATAGCTAAATGAATATTTACTCATATAAATGAGTAAATTCTCACAACTGCAAATGATTCTGCTGCCTACCTCTTTGTGAACTGCTGTTGTTTTAATTGAAAAAGATTGCTCTGTTTTGTTCTTAGTTTGACTGAGCTTGCACCTTTAAATTCATGTGTATCTCTGGAAAAACTGGATATCAGAAATAACCGCTTGTCAGGTGAGTTGTGTAAAAACAAACAAAAAACCCCCATAAAACAAAAGCAAACCCCATCCAAATAAGAACTTTTTAAAATAAATTACAAACTTAGTTGAGTCTGAGTGTGCAAATATTATTTATAATATATATAAATATAGAAAATATATAAATATTTTTCAAATATGAATGTTAATAATAATTGTACAGTATAGCAGAATTGCTTGTGGTACTTCATGGTTTTGGTACATTTTATTTTCATATAAGTTTTAAGCAGATATAGTATAAATTATATGATTCCATGCTAAACTTGACATTTAATTTTCTTTCCTAATACAATACAGACCTTAAAAGTGTCATTATATGGTTAAATGGCTGCCATAAACTAAGTGAGTTGTCACTCAGTGGAAATCCACTTCTCCAAGAAAGGACCTGGAGGTAAGAAAATTTTGATTTACTAGATAGAAAAATGAAAATTAGCCAAAAACTAGATGTATGCAAGTATTTCTTAAGTTAATTAAACAGTAATAGGAGAAAATTAGTAAAATACACTTTTAGTCCAAATATCTTAAATTTGTGTCACCAAATAAGTGTTCAGAATCATTCTTCACATACTTTTATGCACTAAAAAGATGATGTGTAATTTTTCTAGATTTGTGGCAACATTTGCAATGCACAGTGTAGAAAGTTATGTAGGTGCACCAGCATTTTTGTGTTAGTGTAAATACAGTTTTGATAAAAAGATGTAATAATTTTTCATGTGGCATAATGTTAAAAGAATTGTATTATTTTAGAGTTTTAATTTGAGCCAAAGTGCTGGACTTTTGTGAATGAGAAAAACCTAGGCATTGTAAGTACTGATCTTTTCTTCTATGTCTCCGCCTTAACACAAAGGCATCTATAAATATGTGGTTTTGAGAGGAATTAGAAAGCCAGTATGGTTTGCCATCTTGGAAAAATATTATTTTAAATATGAATTATCTTACATTAGTGATTAATTTCAAATGGGAGGCTGATCTTCAGTTTACTTTTCTGTGATTAGTGAGTGACCTGAGATTTTTCCCGAGTTGTGGCAAATAATACCTGCTGCAGGCCTAATAATGGTAAGCCTACAGAAAGTAGTCCAGGTAGCAAAGGAGTTATGACTACTTCTTTGTTTGCAAAGTGTTATTCTCTTAAACCTGTCTGCCATTATACATCTGCTTGTCTTACCATGAGTTCAGATAGATTCTAGGACAAGAAAATTTCTGCTCTGTGTTTAATGTTGTGTATTGTTTAAAGGACTCCTTTTACCTTTTCCTGATTCCTCTCCTCCCTTCTCAGCAAACACATACTTACAGAGAGTTTTAACATGTGTGACTGAGACTATGCAATTGCATACACTGGAGTCAAACTAACAGTGCTATGAGAGAGCAAAGGAGATGAAAACGGTGGCTTTCTGCAGCAAAAGTCATCCAAAGTGAAAGGAAAAACAACTTCTTGATACTTAGCAAAAAGAGGCGTATTGATCAGAAATGCATAGCTTCATGAGGAGGCCCACTGTGGCCTATTGCCTTCTGAATTCTTTGTGGCATAGACAAAAGGGAAAGAAATATATTCCACTGTTTAATCAGTTATTGGCCGTAATCTGGAACTAGCAGAGAAATGAGAAAGGCTGACCTGTCTGGTCAGAATAGAAAATAAGAGAAGTTGACCACAGATTCCACTATTCACTAGGGGAGGTCTGACTGTTTGCATCAGTTCCAAGGCTTCCCCACACCACTAGGCATCAAATATTGGTCACAGTCAAGCTTTTGATCTGGTAATACTATTTACTACTACATGATAGCAAAGAAAATAAATACAAAGGGTAAACTCAGATCTGATTTAAGTGTGCTAACTGTCTGGGAAAAACTGGAGAAGTATCACAACATAAGCCAGATTGGTGTCAGATCTACATTTGTTTGATATTTATGTGAAGTAATATATAAATTAATACATTAATTTGACATGTAAATTTACCTTTCTTTGGAAATTTCTGGAAATCTCTAGACAAAGTATGTACCAACAGCATCTAAAACTACATAAAAATCCATTCTCTTTGTAAGCTATAGATGAACTTTCTATCATCTGCATTTATGGTGGTAATGTATATAAAGGATCTTTTGTTTCTTTGCTTTGTGCAGAGTCAACTTTACTCAAATGTATGTGTGCAAGGACCCAAGTGAAAACTGACCTGTGTCAGGTCTAATGGTTTCAAAACCCCTTCACCGCAGTTCTTCCCCCTTTTCCCAATTCCAGTTCCAGAGATTAAATGCAAAAAGTTCTATCCACAATCATTTAAATTAAAAATGGAAGAAAGAAAAACCCAAGAGTCTTTGTGGAAACACAGTGCAAAAGCACCATGAGAAACTTTTATCTGAATCTTCCAATCCTTTTACGTTCAAAGATTTGTAGTTAAGGAAAACAGGAACTTAGGTTTAAAAAACAAAACAAAACCAAAAAAACCCTACTGCTGCAGTTTCTATTTTTACAAACATAAAGACTATAGATTAGTATTAGTTCATGGAGATATTCTTTCATTCCTTCCCATTCTTTAATGTACTAGAAAAAGCTGAAAAAAAAAATTTGTGAAGGGACCAGTGAATAAACAGCTGATTCTTCACTCTGATGAGATGAGTAAGGCTCCTGTGGCTTGAGCTTCTTGGTCTTTGCCTTGCCAAGCAAGTATTACCTTGCAAATTTTGCAAACAGTAGAGTTTGGCACTTCTGAATAAATGAAAAAGAACAGTGTAGGTATACACAGAAGAATTGTGATGTACATACAAACACTACTACAAATTGGAAGAGAATTATTCAAGAGAACAAATAAATTTAAATATGTGATCTTTATTTTCTAAGAACTCCTGTTTATCATGTTTTTTAAACAGAAATCTTGATGTTTGGCCTAGTATTCATAGCCCTAATAAAAGATTGTTTGCCAAAACTGTGTGCTGTGTTTTCTCCCACGTTTACTGTCTTTCTTGTTAAAGGTTTTCTTGACCTCTGAATACAATATTTCTATGATTTTTTTTTAATTTGATGGGTTTAGAAAGATTAATTAGGACATATTAGTTCAGTATTTTCTGTTCCATTCACAGAATAGGAGTATGTATTGAGCTGATCTGGTACAGACATTTGTCACTCAGAGATTTTGCAGCATGCATATTGCTTCATCTCTGTTCTCTTTCTGAAACAGTGTACAAATTTAAATTGACAGGTTTACTGTGTTACATGTGTTTGAATTACTGATATCCTTGTCAGAGCCCAATAGAACACTTTTTTGATGATTCAAGTAAGTGATAGCTGCAGAAAAGCTTTTCGAAAATCAGTTTTCATTTGTATAAACCCATTTTCTGAATAACTGATTATAAGACTAAATTTGAAATGCAAAAATATATGAAATACCTTCATACAATTATTCGTATCTCTGGGATGTCAATGTTTCTAGTGGCTCTAACCTATATTTTTTAAAGGAAAATTTAAAGTTTGGCCTAAGAGGGCTTATGTACATTCTTGGCTGTATCAAAACTTTATTATTTAATTACTGTTTACCTTACTTTCAGTATTTATAAAATGAAGGTAGTATTTCTTCCATGAAAATGCTGTCAGCCTTATTTCATTCAAAAGTAAATACAGGATAAGATTCTGTAATTCCTAATTAAGGAAAACAAATGTGCTGTTTAACTGTAAGATCGTGCCTATGTTAGTGAGTTTTCTATGCTGTTTAAATGCTGTAGTGAGTACTTTTCTTTAGGCAAATGTAGAAATTGTGAAGATGATATATGCCTTATTTTTGACTATGTTTATTTTGTAAACTCTTTGTCCATTGATTTGTCCACAATATCTGCTTTTTCAGCATGAATTCGGGTGTTCCACTTTATCACCTCAGTCTATTACCTTTGGTTTATCTTCGGTGACTTTAGCCTTCTCACTGAGGTTTTGTCTGATGCAGCCTTTATTACCCTGTTTTACAGTTCATTACAATATCTGCATAGAGATATTACCATCCACTCATCCTTTTCTTCTTTACTTTAGTCTACTCTGGTTTTACTCTTTCTGATTAATCAGAATAATATGAATGTTCTGACACTGCTTACTTGTCCTTCTCAGAACCACCAGTTCCTGACTGTCCGTCCGATAGCTTCTTACAGTGTTTCTCTTTTTGCTTTGTTGTCTTTTTATTTTCTTGTTTATTCCCTTCCATCACTTCATCCACCTTCTGCTTAAGAGACCTACCACTGAAAAGGAGTAGTGCATTCCTGTCTGTAGTGAATGTATAGAGGAATCCTTAGCTTAGCATCTTTAAAGGGAAAATTTTTAGAAGAAGGAAAAGCGGGAAATAATGGTTGGTTCTGTTCTAGTAGCTGAAGCTTAAGCTGTTGTTGTTGTTCTGAGAGATCCATATCTTTACACCAGAATTTAATTGTTCTTAAGGTTACGAGAGATGCGGGCATAAAAATAGTGCTATTCTTTCCCCTCCAGTGACACACAATGCATATCTCAAACTTGGAGAACTGGTCCTAGAGACTATTACACATGCATATATAAAATCTGGAAAAACTAGAAAGGAAGCTTCCTATGTATAATGAGGTACAGTCATCACAATCTCTGAAATGAGTAGTTGTGATAGAATTGAATAAAAAGGCCCATGGATGGGCTGTTTGTGTGTTTTCCATATTTTAGTAGAAGTCTCCTGGATTCTTGAGAATCCACTTGCCTGAAGCCCTGCACCTAGGCCAATACCTTGCAGACTTAAAGCTGACTGAGAGGACTAATCATCAGAAGTACAGTAACAGTCTTGATTTAATATAGAGTGTTCTTTCATTTCCCTGTGAATTAACACTTCCTAGTCCACAGATTTCAAGGACAGAATGACAAATTAAAAATTCATTTACAGATTTTTAGGTGATTTTTCAGAATACATGTGTTGAAGTGGTAGGCTGTCTCTTGTAGTGAACTCTTACCGTGATTCCATTAAGCTTTTAATCAATAGGAATTTAAATCATTGTGTATTCTTTCAGCTAAGAAAATCAAGTATTTACTTGGGAAAGTATTAACATAATAAATTATCTCTGAGGATAGAAAGTAAGATACAATAATTGGTCTTTCATTTCAGATGCAATTAAAATAGGTGACAGATTTTGATTAGTGAAGGTTTTTTTGTTTAGGTTTAGCAGATAGAAACATCCTTCATTCCTTTTCTTTCAAAAGTGCTATCACAAAGTGAAGGGATATACAGTTTATAGAATTACTGTTTACCCATATTTGATCAGAATTTTTTATTTCCCTTTCTTAATTTGCCAGCCTCTGAACAGTTTATCCTCAACCCACAGAAGTGTGCTCCTGGTAGCAGTGCATGTATGTGGTCTTCCAGGGCTACCGACCAAGCGTTTAATAATGTAACATCACTGTACAGAGTAGCATATAATGATCACTTTTACAAACATTAACTTAGTCATTTCTGTAACAATTTTTTAAAATTGAACTTGTTTCTTGTATAATTTCAAGTCAGTTAAAGATCAGGATTTGCACTGTTATAAAAGCATGTATAGGATTATGTGTACATTTTGTATTTTGGATTGCCTGGGTATAAAAACAGCAGAATTGGGGGTGTTTGTGTTCTAGAGGATGCAATGTATTAAGAGGAGGAAAAAAAACTTACAGATATATCTTACATTAAAGATTTTTGTATAAACTTGTGGTTAGTATTTCAGTGGAAAAACATTTGATTTTTCTTTAGTCAGAAATGGTCAAGTTTTTTAAAAGATAACTTTATAAATGTATTCTTTTTTTTTCTTTATGTGAATGGACTCCCATGGTTATTGAATGTAACTTTGTGAATAAAATTCAATGACTGTGACAATATATTACATTCCCATTTGCATTGCTTTAATTTCCACTGTTTTGCAGAACTGTTATTTCACTTGTAACCTGGAGGGGAAAACCTTTCTGAATTCCAATTTAAGTATACGAACTGACACCTTAGATTTTCCTTAGATTGTTTGACCCAATAGAGCTTTTATGATTAAACAAGAGATTCATTTATCTAGAGGATTTAAAGTATGCGATACTATAGAGTATGGATTTGCTGAATACAGCACTGACTGTAACTTCAGGCAATGTGTTCTAGTGAACTTTACATAACCCCTTGATACCAACAAAGGAATTAGTTGTAAAATTTCCCGATCGGTTTTGTACTTTCATGTCCAGCCAGCGATAACACCAACAAAAGTGAAGTAGTAAGAAATTGCTTTTTAAAAATTAAACCCTGGGATCAGTCTGAGCACTCCTAGGGGAATGTGTTTCAATGCCATAATGATTTATAGAGCCTCTTAAGTGACAGAATATTCACCAGGAAGTTTTCACTAAATGAAATATTGACTCAGCCCTTCACCAGGAGAAACCCAGCTGGAAAAACTAGTGTTGAGATCCCATAGCTCTAAGACACAATGCTTCCAGTATCAATCAACATGATATGGCACTTTTTTTAATGTATCACTATTCAACATTAGCTTTGGTAATTGCTCTCTGTGTTTGGAGATGGTCTATCTAAAACCATCATTTTATTCCAAATGTATTTCAGACATTGTTATGCTTACAGTAGTGGGCAATGAAGAAGGAAAGTTTTGTGAACTAACATTCTGTTCTAATAAGCCACATTTTGGAATATTCTAATTCAGTCATAGAAACTTTCTCTAATTTGAAACCTAATGTTACAGTCCAAACTAAGTAATCATCTTTTACTTTTGCAGGGAATAGACAGGGGGTTCTAAAATTTTGAAAACCACATTATCTTTTTTTAATAGCAAGGGAACAATAGGCATTCTTCCACGTGTAAAAAAATTTAAAACTAATGTAATGAAAATATCGAGTATTGACATATTGATTTTAATGTTCTTGCAAACTTACAACTTTAAACAATTTTGGACTGACATATGAAATATGCGGAACAAAATTGCAGTACTAGACTGTATTTCACAATAAACTAAAAGAGAGCCTTAATAATAGTATTTCTTAAACTGGTCAATATGTTTCTCATATATACTTATTTTTTATATTGGTGGCCCTGATTGTGCTTTTCGTAATATGGAAATGTTACCTCTACTACCATCCCTTTCACTGACCTGACCTTAATATTTCAGAAGTGGACTTCATGCTATTCAGTGAACTCTTAATTCTGTTAGTCCAGTCAGGTAACTAACTATTCAGTATACCTAATATGTAAATGTGTAAATATGTTTAATGGATACTTAGAAGAATTAAAATGAAATGCTTTGATAGGTACCTTTTTTTTTTTTTAAATGACATGAACTGAATGCAATCCAGTTAATAGAAATCAACAAAAGCTCGGTATGTGTGAATACAGAAACTGAGATCAGTTCTTCTAAGGCACAAGACACTCATGAATACTGTTAATGGTCATGAACGTATGGAACTAATAGCCATGGTGCAAAAAGTTTTTGTGCTATTTTCCCCTCAGATAGCACTTTTGTAATTGCCAATAGATTTGTCCTGTTTCCTAAATTTATTACTGTTTTATGAGATTTATGCAAATGAAGAAGAGGATAAGACTGACAATGCTGTCTCTGTGTTCTGTGCAGTTTTTAAATCTAGGTCTCTAAACACATCAACAAAATCAGTGCTGTATCTTAATCCCATGGCTTAGTTTGCTGTGTTGCCTCCTGATCAAATGCATTGCAGGTGCCTTTGCACAGGCATGTCAGATTTTCCTGTTGTTGTTTAAGCAGGTGAAACACTACCCCCAGTGAACTGAGCATGTTTTCAATGACTTCACTGGGTGACCCCAGTGTCTCAGCAGTGGTCTGTATATCAACAAAGTATTAAGAAAAGCTGCTAAGAAAGTGATTTAGTTAGCTACTAAGAAAGTGATTTTTCATATCAGTTTTGAGGTTTATTAAGAAAAAAATTTAGTAAATATATTAAAAGGTAAAGTAAGAACAAACATGAAAATTTATAGAGAACTATGATAGCATCCTGTATTTTTATACAATAGTATCAATAAGATGGGAGTTCTAGCATAGGATTTTCATACAGCTAATTATGACTTTTTTTTTCTTTTCTAAGGTCTTCCCTATTTAAGGTCCTTAATAGTTTACAGGTTCTTAATGGTGAAAACTTAAATTATCATAGTTTACTCACAACTGAAAGAATCCAAGGATCAGAATCAAGAACTTTTCTGGAACTTTGTCAATCTCAAATTGAAGAGAATGTTCTACTTAAACAAAAGGCTGCCAAATTGGGGTATGTATTGATGTGAATACAATTGCTTTCAGAAGCATGTTTTGATGTATCCTTACTGTAGTTCTCTATGCTTTTCCTATGAATTTTACTTAGATTTTTGCCTAGAAACATGTATTACATTAGGAAAGAAATTATCAGTCATTAAGTTTAGTGCAAGGAATATTGCACCTGTTTTCTGAATATTAACAACAAAAAAGCCAAGGCCCACAGATATTTTGATTTCTTAGCAAGTCCATGGTATCTCTGAAGTCCTTTTAATGTCCAACTTCTCTGTTAATGTTTGGAAAGATAGTTTGCTTGAGCCTGCCAGGTACTGAACATTCTCCCAGAGCAGGTGAAGCATCTAACATTTCACTATACTTTAGTCTGAACATCTGCTTATTTACTTTGTTAGTTCAGGAAAAGTACCCACATTTTTTTCGGAATCTAGCCATTTTGTATTTACACATAAGTATATGCATATATAGTGCCTTATTACAATCTAATGGAATATTACATCCCATGCATGGGGATAGACCAGTGAGGTATTATTGGATGTTATGTCTTACTGTGTTATTTAGTAACTGCATTACAAAGTTACACTAAATTCTTCATAGCTCACAGAACTGAGATTTCTCAGAAGAGAGATTAATATTAAGATTTAGATTGGAATGAGTTTGAAAGAAATTATATAGTGTAGTTTCTCTGACAGATATAATGCCTAGGTGCCTCTTGGAACTCCTGTGTTTCTCCGTTGAGCCCTTGAAAAGGTGTCTTGTCCGGTTCTGTAATTTTGGCTTCTGTTTATCATTTGAAGTAGTGTTCTTTCTTTTATTTTTCTGTTAAAAAAAAGAAGGAAGAAAGAGGAAAAAAAAGGATAAAATATTCCTTTTATGGTAGAGATCATTTTGTAATGTCCAAGGTTTAGGACCTGTTTTGTTGGTATAAAAATGCTAATCTGATTCGGATATGATTTGTGAGAGAGCTGTAATAAATTTTCACTTTCACATACATTTCTGTAAGAAAGTTGGTTCGTGGGCAAGATTTGCAAAATTTAATGGCTTATTTAACCATGGTCCAGATGCATGGACAGCTAGATGGGTAAAAAACTTATTAGATAGTCAGGCTCAGAGTAATGTAACTAATTAATGTAACTAATTTTTCATACGAGATTTTTTATAAGATTTTGAAAATTCATCCACAGCAACTTTTAAATTGGTAACTTTGACATGGTTGAAGCATCATATATGAAATTTAGTTTTAAAATGCATTTCATATGCGTTAAAGCCCTCTATGTTTCGTTTTGGCTAAAAGTGCATTCTATGGATGATTTAAAAACCATTGAAAACTGCAGTTCATAAAAGAAACCCTAAACAACATGTACGTATATAAACCTTAACAGCACAGCTATTATACATACATACGGCAATACTTTCTCCAAACTGACTGAATTAATGTGACGTTGCTGAAGAACAGGCCAAAAATAGAGCAACCTTCTGTCTGTTTCCCATCTTGCTAAGTTATGAGCCCCTGTAGGTACGACCTCAAGTATGTAAGCTGCCAAAAGTAATCACTGCTTGGTTCCCTAATCCATGTTTCATACACTACTGCTACCCAATTAGGTTGTCTGTGCTGTTTCTGCCTGCAAAGTCACTGTTCTTACCATTTAAGAATTACATTTATTTTTTAATTAAATTTCTCCATTCTAGTAAATGCTTCTTGTCACATAATCTTCAGCTACCTTGTAGTGAGTAATCATATACAAAATTAATGCACTTTGGTTGCAGTAATTTGCTTTTAGTAGTCAGATATGCAGATACCTGGCTAGTGGAAGTTGAACTTCATAAGTACTAAGTGTATAACATAGTGAAAATGACAGGAATCTCATAAAGGGGATTGCAGGAGAAAAAGTGTAAACTAACCTCTTCCATGTATTTGCAAAGGACTTTTGTAACCTGCACTTGAACGTCAGTAATGTGTCCTCTAAGATAAATTAGATTTTACCACACAATTACAACAGAAGCTCACTTAAAATATGAGTACATTATTTGAATATTCCATATATTGGAATTTCCACATTCCTCTTACAAACAGAATTGAATGATAATTAGAACAAAAGGAGCTAACTTTTTACCTAATTGACTTACAAGAATCACACTAGGGCAGCAGTATGAGATACGTGATATTAAGCTATGTATTAAGCTAGCACAGAAACAGTTAGAGGTAGAATCTTATTTATGATTTACCAGTAGTGGCAGGAGAGAACTTGTTGGGCTGTTTTTCCACAGGAAACTTGGACTCGCCTATCATCTTTTTTCTTTAAGTGGTCATTCTATAGAAGTGGATTGCTTGTGAATGCAGTTCCAGTATTGGTGAAAAAATGACTGAATATTTTCTTCTAGGTACTTCATTTTTGGCTTGTTGAATAAAGGGTTATTTACCAGCATTTACCAATATGTTTTTCCAGACAACTTTGTAACGTTATAGACAAAGTTTTTCATCAGTGTTAGCATGAGTAGATATTGATGCAGAAATAAAGTGAAGAATTCTCGCGTTTAACACATGCATAGAGATAGATATTATTTCATATTTGAGTTTTTCTGGCAAAGTCTGTTTTCTGTTGGGGGGGAGGAGGGACATAATCTGTCTTCTGCTCCTGGATGAACTCCTTTTCTTGTTAGATTGGTAAATTATGACTTCCAAGAAGATGGGAGAAAGTACAGTTTTGTTTTACTTGAGAAATAGGCTAATTTTTCATGCGCTGTTCCTCTCTATTGTATGTTCCAAAAGAGGTTATGGACATGTCTGTCTAAACTACCAAAAGACTGCAATGAAACCTTGAAATGCTCTGAGAAGGTGCACATGTCACTTATCCATATGACTTTTACTGTCGCATTCTGACAAAATGATGCTCTTTGAATACGCCAGCACTCATTGCAGGTGTGGGAGAGGAAATTCTACACAAAATGTGTCAGCTCTGTGGGCAAA
Source organism: Dromaius novaehollandiae (assembly GCF_036370855.1). Lineage (NCBI taxonomy): Eukaryota > Metazoa > Chordata > Aves > Casuariiformes > Dromaiidae > Dromaius > Dromaius novaehollandiae. The sequence goes on from NC_088098.1 coordinate 43,121,422, forward strand.
CTTCCAATGCTACCTTGAAGTTTAAGTGGCAACGTTTTGACTGATTTAAACACCATTGAAAGGCCTTAGCTTGTTCTTTTCAGTACCTGCCAAGTCAGCCTCTGCATGGGTCCTCAGACTTCCTACGTGCCAGTGGGTGTTTGCCCCTCCTGTTCCCGAACACGGCATGTGACACTGAGCAGCGCTTAGCCTAGGTTTATCAAGAAAGTATTGATGGATACTTTTGGTGGATGGGTGTTGGGACTGGAGTCCTCACAGTTGTTACTGATGAATTCCTGGTTTGAACCTCCAGATAGCTTATACTCTGAATTCTAATGCTTTTATCATTCCTCCAAGCCCCTGGGAAACCCTAGCATAAGTCAAGAAGTATCTTTTTAGTAAGTAAGCTACAGGTAGGAATCTGTTTGTAGCATTTTTTCTGAAAGTGGGATCTTGGTCCATAGGTACTAGCAGGACTGCTATTCTAGCACAGTTGTACCTTGCTATGAGAGTCTCATCTCTTCCTTTTCTTGCTTATGATCCTTTTTCTCCCATTGCAAAAGCAGAATATTAGGGACTATCACATCCTTTCCGTCTGTGCTAAAATTTACCTAGTAAAAATTCTTCCCTTGTTAAAATGAGGCTGTGGGTAGCTGTTAAGAATAAGCAAATCTGCCTGGCCAAAGCTGGAAGCCATAAAACTTTGGCTGTAGCAGGACTGCTGTATGTGACTACCTTACACCACATAGCAAGCAGCCAGACAGGATGGACACTGGTGCTTCTATCAGGAGCATCCCATTTCTTGTTTTGTCTAAATGCCAATTTGTAAAGTGCCAGTTTATCTTAACCAAGAAGCAGTTCCAGAAGAGGGAGTGTGACCAGACCCCTTCACCTATAATACCAAAAAAGCTCTGAAAGGCAGACAACCAACTTATAATAACTTCTGAAAAGGAAATCTTGTGGTAACAAAAGCTTTAATGGACTAAAGAAAAAAAAAGCGGGAAAGAATTTGGTTTAATTGATTGGTTGTTTTGTTGGTTGGTTTTTTTTTCCCTGTCCTTCTCACCATTGTATATTTTGTAGAACTTTGGAAATGGTCTTGCACCAGTTGTGGCACCTTATGTTCAAATTTACCTTCTTAAATACTTTAATAGTATTTCTTGTTGAAGAAATAACTTTATTCTCATTGTGTAGCAGGAAACAGCTAGTATTTATGTCAATTCCTTAAGCAAATGTATGTGTTGGTTTAAATAAATCTTTTTAGGAATTGCTGCCGTATTTGTGGAATTAACAGGAAAAAGAAAGAGAAATATTGTTTAACAAGCAGTCAGATGTGCAGCTTTCAAAAATGTGTAGTGAGATGTATAATTAGGCTGTGTGGATTTGGCTTGCATTTTATCCATTCATATTTGTATAACAGCATTGAAGTTACACAAGTAGAGAAAAAGCCAGTGTCTTTTTTTCTTCTGGTAAAGATCTGATTCTGTGTATTCTTTAAAATTTTTAAAGCTTTTGATTGAACTTCACTAAAGAAAATTATTATACAAGTAAGGATTTTTTTTCACAATAAAACTTTATAAAAGCTTTGCCTTTCAAGAATGATAAACACAAGGGAAACTCTGTTGTTTAAACAATAGATTTAGAATGTGATTTTTCCAGACCCTCAAGAGAATCCCTCTTGTTTCTGCTTTTTCTCTTGCATGGCTGACCTAGAATTGGCTTTATGCTTCTCTGAAAATAGCTCCAGGTGGCAGATCTCTGGATCTATCTCTACTATCAAAGGAAAATGTTTTCCTACTTCTAAAAGTGTCTGCTACCTAATAACATGGATAAACACTATCTAAATGCAGACACCTTTCTGTATCTGTAACAATTAGTTCGTTTGCTCTTACATCTCCTTGTCATTTAGATGGTGTAACACTAAGAACTAATGAGAGCCAGATTTCATAGGTTAACATTGCTAGGCTCTTTTTAACAATCAGAAGGGAAATCAGGTGTTCTATATTCCTCTTTTACTCCATCTTATCCCTCTTCCAGGCTAATACAACTTAGTAGTTTTAAAATCCAGAGTAAAAAGTGAACAAATACCAATAGGAACTCCGCTAGTAATTAACCAGGAGGAAAAAAAAAATAAAAAAACTGCAGAAAATTGTAATTTTTCATAGAAAATCAATCTAGCACTTTCCCTTACATTATTAAAAATATTTACTTTTAAAAGTTTCTGTTCTCCTAAATTCTCTCTAGGCATTGTGGTTTCTTGGATAGAATCTAAGCTTGGGTTTTGTTGTTGTAGTTCTGATCTAAATTTAAAAAATACTGTTATTTTTATATTAACCTTCCCAGTTCCTAAATTAAATTGGGTTATTAAGGCTATTGCCTGATTTAAAAGAAAATTACCTCAAATCCTTTAAAATTTGCGGCTTCGTATGCCTCTAACCACACAAAAAATTAACAGTGAAATGCATGCCCAAGTGCATATTCCAGACAGAGTGAAAAAAATTAATAGATTAAAATAAGGAATCTAATATATGTTAGTATATTTGAGATACTACAAAAATAGGAAAACATGATTAAGATTTGTAAACACTATAAATTGGTTTTCTGTCAGAGTAATTACTGTTCACTGTGTTAAGGATATGGGAATGTGTAAAGCTACTTGAGAATATAGGGTAAATTAGAAAGTAATAGAGGGGATATTTTGTTTTTAAAAAACAGTTTTACAGTCTAAAATACATGTAATCACATTATTATCTTTCTTCAGAATTGCCTCGTCCATTGAAGATGCACAGAGACAATACTGGTATTTTAATCAGCTGATGAAACTTAGTATCCAACATCGATGTGCACATGAGTACGGTGAACTAAACATTACTGACAGAGATGGACCAGAAGCACTGCAAAATCATTTAAAACAAACATCCACTGACTGCCCACAGGAAAATAACCTCTTTATCATGGGTGTGACAGAAAATAAACAGGTCTTGTTGGATCCTTCTGAAAGATGGATTACTACTGACCATATTCAGGCCACATTCATTAACTCCTCCATACCTGAGCACCGAAAGGAAAATAAAGAAGATCTTAGAATAAAGCCAGAGAGCACTGAATCCTGTATTAATTATGATGGGGAGAGCAAAGACAACAATAACAGGTCAGCCCAACTAGCACTACAACAGTCAGTTTTAACAAGTAATGTGGGAAGAAATCTCCAGCATTTTGAGAATGATACAGAAAAGTAAGATACAGATGTTGGATTGCTTTTAAATAGATTATACAGATAGGCAATAAGAGTAAGGATTTCTTGTTTAAAACATAGAGACACGAAACAGATATCAAGAAAATAATAGTTGTAAGTTTATTGGACAGTAAAGTTAAAGTTTTACTTTAAGGTGATACAGGATAGACTTCCATATTAACAGCAATACGGTGTGATATTCTGTTGGTTAATAAATTAGACTATATAAGGACTTAAAAAAAGAAAACCCTCTATAAGAGAATTTTCGAATTTTCTCTTGGTTTCTTAACTTCTTCCTTTTTTGCAATACATTCATGACACCAGTTGATGAACGCTCAAGTAACATACAATATTAGAGCTGAAGCTATTTGGGATTTTTGGAGAGTTTAAATCACAGCCTGGTGTAAGGTTTTTTGCTGTACTATTCATCAGAGATTCAAGATTCACCTGTGCTGAGTTTACAGTCAGTGTTGTTTAGAAGGTAGGAGGGAAAAGTTGCTCAAATCTACCATCCTACTCTGCTGACCTCAGGCCAGTCTCCTGCTGCTGTGATGACTGAGGAGCTAACTGTCTGCCCTGCCCTTGGCACTCCCCCAATGTGCCTCAACCCGCTTCTTACAAGTACAGGCAGGGGTGACGGGCAGTTCAATTTGTTCTGTGCCCCCATATATTCTCCTGCATGAGACAGGCTGGTTTATTTCCTCTTTGGAATGTATTTGCCGCTGGTTCATATGGTTCTGGAGTTATAGTCAGGGAGAATAGAAGCTGAAATTTTTGCCCTTAAGATAGAAAAGTTCAGTTATGACTCTTGTAAGAATTCAGTTTCAGGTTTCATAAATATGAACGTATCTTGAATACTCTATGAGGATCAAGCATGGAAGGCTCATTTCTTCATTTTCTTTAGAATTGTGATAAGTGAGCGGTAGTTCTTAGTCTGTACTTTAGATACTAAGAATTTGTTAAAAAATATTATTCAGGAAGACTACAGAATTCATCATTGCCTCTCAGGAAGCCAGGAGTCAGTATAGTAGTGTCTTATGGAAATTGAATGTTTCAAAAAAGAGATTCTTTTCTAAATAGTTCATTTCAAGTTTTTAATTAATATTTTAAGTCCATTCTGGAGCCTCTTGCTGGACAGCTGTCCTCTTCGATGCAAAATACAATGCTTATTAGAGCCTTTTTTTTTTTTTTTTTTTAAGTCAGCTACTGTTTTTATGGATGCAAAACTTCTAAACAAACTAAGTTTTGGGGTTGATAAGTTTAATAAACACATTTTTAGAGCAAATATATGTATTTTTAATCATATTTCGAGCACTGCTTTTCTCTGGCCTAATCTCTGAAGTGTGCTGTAATTTGTGCTGAAGAATCTTGTTAGCTGAAAAGTACGCCATTATTTTAATAGCTGCACTGCACAAGGCAAGGAAATACTGTAAAGACTGAGGGAACTTTAGATGTCTTTTCAGAACCCATTGACATAATGAAATGAGAGTTTTATGGAGAAAAGGATTCCACGATAATAAGGCCATAAAGCAAAACTGCCATTAAACTTTTTTTCCATCAGAAAAAAATAATTTATTCCCTAAATATTTAGAAAGAATGATCACTGAACAAGTCTTAATATTCTGTAATCAATGCTTTTTAAAGAATAACCAACTAAAAATAAGTACACATTTACCAATGGTCTGTAGTGTTAAACTGAAGGAGAAAAGTAAGCAAAAGATGAAATGCACTTTCCCAAATTTTCCTATCCCTTGCATTAGGGATGTTCAAACTATGAAGTTTTCAGCCTTTAACTTAGCACTCTCTTATATTTTTTGGGTAGGCAATGGAGATAGATGGACTCTTTCAATAAGAGAATCAGTCATTGTTAGACTTCTGCTCTCAGTCTTTCCCTTGAAGAGACTCTCACTCTCCAGTGAATATAGAGGGAACAAAGCCCAGGGGAGATTAACTCTCTTTGGTAATTGGTTTCCCAAAATTGCACAAAGTGAATGTCTTACTATGTTTATGAACACACATGTGTCATACCTGGGTTGTAATTTCTTTACAGTTTAATGTCAGAGCATTCATTACATTTGTCATATGGACAGCGCTATTCTTTGGGGGAGGGGGGGGGTGTTTATGATTCTAGTCTGGCAGCTAAGATAAGCCAGTTTTACTGGCAAGATTATCTTATTTATAAAGGTCCTTATTTCTCTGCTAGGCTACGTATGGCAGCGTCAGTGATCCAGTCCATTTGGAGGAAGAACCATGCCAGGAAGAAGACTGACTGCACCAAAACAGAGAATGATCAGTTTACAGATGCTTCAAAACAGAAGCATGAAGCTGCCACACTAATCCAGGTTGGTTTACAGTATTCTCTTTGCTTATTTTTTCAGATTTAATAAGAAACAATCTTATGTGAACTTGTGATCTCTCTATTTTTTATTATTTTATTAATAATTTTATAATTAAAGTTTTATTGAATTTATTTTGTTTAATCAGTATTAGTCTGATGTTTCTAAAAGAGGGCCTTTTGCTCAGAAAGTTTTGTAGAAGCATAAAAATATTTTTTTCCTTGTATATCAAACATTTCCCTGAATCAGTTTTGCTTGATTTAATTCTAATATTATGTCTAAGATGCATTATGCTTATGGGGAATGTCTATGCTATAAACTGACTGACACAGAGTAAATGGTACATCACAGCTCATATCTACACAGCTAACCACTCTTCTCATTTCCTCCATCCTACCTATCCATATCTCTCTTTTTCTGCTCATATCCCAAAAACAGGATAGCTTCATTCATACTGCCTTAGGAACAGGCCCTGGCCTAGGCTATTCCATGCTAAATACTGGGATAACAGTTAAACAGAATGTGTGTCAGAACTCACATCCATGCCTTGGCTCTGTTTCATTTGCTCACCAGATAGAGTATCTACAAGCAAAGCTGCAAAAGATCTTGGGTTTTTCTACATTTTGAAGCAAATGGACCCTTTTGTGATTTGAGATTTTAAGTTAAGTTGAAAATATTCCATGTTGTAAGTCTTTGATAAAAATGTCAATAGTACCAGAGTGATTTAGGAGCCTAAGTTCCACTTTCAGTCCAAAAATCTATGTAACTTGGTAGTCTCTATTCAACAAATGACCAGTAATAAAATGCTTAGTAAATGTACATCCTAAGAAATGGAAGAGTGTAGATTTTTTTCTCCAGTATACTTTTCTAGCTTGCAGCAGTCAATGATTTAGGAACTAGAGCAGAAATATGTTTCTGAAGTATAGTATGTAGCTAGTATAATCACTGTTGTTTTCCATACATTTATGTAATCAGTTTTTGAACCTATTTATACTTTTGGCCTCTACCACATATGAAAGTGATGAGTTCCACAAATTTATAAGGTGAACACAAAAATGCTTCCTTTCTTTGTTTCAGATCTTCTGATAATTTCCAAAGTTAGTGTGAAAGTAGTCTTTCATTATTTATCTTCTATGTGTATTATACTTTTATAGGTCTCTCTTATATCTACCCTTAGATATCTCAGTTTCCTTAATAATTTAGTCATTTAGCCCCTTTTCACATGTTGCTCCATACTTCTCATTATCCTTTTTTGTCCCTCTCCGAACCTTTACCTCATTCTATTACCTCCTTTTTAAAAGAAGTGGTAATAACTGAATTCCAGAGATATGTTTATCATGAATTTATATAGTGAGACAGTGTTTTCATGTCAGTTCCTTTCCTAAAAATTGCTAACATACAGTTTATCTTTTTGATCATGATTGAGCACTAACTTGGTGTTTTCAGAGATCTGTGATAATAGCTGATTTAGAGTTTATCCTTCTGCATATACTATTAAGATTCTTTTTCTGCTTTTGCATTTTTAAACAATTAATTGTATTTGTTAAATGAAATATTTGTCATTTGCTCACTCAGTAATATTAAGGTATTTAATCTGGATGATTATGGAGATCTGTACATAAAGAACAAAAATGTAAACAGTAAGAAAGCAAATCTAATACATATCATTATTTTTAGGATGGAATATGTGTGTGTAAAAACAGAGATATTTTCAATAATTTTAAAAGTTAGACAATGAATTCCGCAAGTTAAACACACTAAATGTTAAGCTGGGCTATAAGGTTTACCTTTCCTATCTTAGTGCCTTCATTGCAAAGCCACTAGTTGTGGACAACAGTACATCATCTAGGACAGTGGAATTTTTTTGCATTAAAATTTAAGTGCTTAGGGCATCTAGGACCCTAATTATATCAAACAATGATTTGGGGGATGTGTTGCTGTCCTGAATTTAGTTTTTGTAGTTCCATCTCTGTCATTCTGGTTTCTGAAGTGCTTTGCTGGATCTGATTCTATGGCTTGGCACGTATGTTTTTCTAATGTGTTTCTTCTTTTTCTAGCACTTTCTTCTTTGCTCTTTTACTATATGCTCCTTTTCTTTCATAAGATTATTCCTACTGGTGATATATTTTAAAACAAAAATCTGAGACAGTTAAGAAAGAGTAACTGACCTAGGTCAATTGCATGAGATGCCTCCAAGAATTGCTACTTGTAAACCATATGACATTTAGTGCAAGTGTATTTTTATTCTCAGTAATTTGAAAGTTAACACTCAGCTTTTTCTTATGTAGTCTTTTCTTTCAGTTTATAATAGTCCCTGAAGGAATTGTCAAATAATTAATTAGTTGACCCAGGTTTGTAGTTGAGGGAGTTGCAGGATTCCTTTCTGCTTACTTTTGGAGAGCCTCTTGAGTACTCTAAGCTTTAGACATATGCTGGCATTTAATTTGTCTTGTAGTTTTAAATGTCACATAAAGTTCAAAAAGCAGATCATTGAGCTATTAAACCAAGGCTGAAGATGTTTTATCTTCCTAGTGGGATACCATAGAGAATCTGGATTTGGGTTTGATCTATGGCTTTGTATAACATGCTTTAAATTTTTTGTTTAGGCATTCTGGAAGGGATTTTTTTTGCGAAAGAAACTGGCCAGTGCTCTTGCAGCTGTTAAAAGTGATGAAGCGGAGGATGACTATGAAGAAATAACTGTGGATGATTACACATTTCATGAAGTAAGCACAGTCATTAGCATAAAAAATTCATGTCAAAAAAATATTATTCTTTTAAAGCAATCATGTAGGTGTTGAAATAAAAGAAATTGAAAGGAGTGCCAGGGTTAGAATTACAAGCTGGATGTGCAGGGATAAAGAAGCATTTGGTATATATAATTCATTTAAATGTATTTGTCATGGATTAATTGCTTCCTGCTCTTTGAGATGCTCTGGTAGTTACTATGCTATTAATGTCATACCCACCGTAGAACCCCATATATTTCTACAGTTGGAGGACAAACAAATGGGAATAAGGAAACAGATATTTTCATTCTAAAATATTTAGGTTTTTTAGTATTATTGTGCTATCTAACTTGTAAAACATAGTAAAGTAGTTTCCAAATATTACAAAACCCAAAAATTTTTCTGACCCTTGCAGACCATTATCAGGAAATTTCTTAAGTATTGCTTAAGTGGACTCTTAAGTATCACGAAGTAATACTTATTTAAAAGATCAGGAGATATGTTAGTGATGGATCAACCTCAGAGAAGAATATGTGAGCTTGTATTTTGTTCATTTACATAAGAAAATGAGAACAATAATGAAAATATAGCTGAGGTTTGGTGTTGCGGAATCCCAGTAAAAGCAAAACTGCCCAAACAGAGGTGAAGCATGCTTATTAGCTCTTAATTGGTTTTATAAATCAGGTGCTAAAAAGTTCATAAGTCTGAATACAGTGATAAATAATGAAAAAAGTATAGTTAAGTCATGAAAGAAACAAGCTTAGAAAGTCTGTGATCCAAAAAATCCCGAAACGATGGCTAGTAATTTTTACAAGTTATGTACAGTTAATAGAGTCCTTTAAGTTTCAAAGGATTGCAGTTGGGGCAGAAATTTCCACTTTAAGAAATTAAAACAGGCTCCTGATTGATAATTAAGTAAAAAATAAAAACATCTATTGGATCAATCTCCTGGTTGTCATTCAGTAAGCAAGCAAAAGAATCTTTAAAGTAGCTTTGCTCCTTTTTCCCTCAAAGAGACAGCCTGCCTAGTTCTAGACTCAGTATGCATAGTAAGTCAGCTGTTGATGACTCACCTATGTATTTGTCCGGAGTATTGCTTTCTCTAGTTGTTCACATTCATTACCTTCTTTTTTATGATTTCATGTAGAGCAAAGAAAACAGAAGTGTGGCCATTTGAGCCCTAAGCTGATATGATTGAGGGTTTTTTTAAATTTATTTAATGAATGTTTGTCTATAAATAGTGATGTGCTTATTCAGCTGCTGCATCCTTTCAAGAGCCATTTGTCAACATTCCATTGCAATTTTGCAGAGGAGATTGATGTGATATCCTTACTACTGGCAAGATGAGATCCTGTGTAGCCAGAGATCACATATTTATACGTCTCACAGAAAGTTATGAAGACCGAATATGTTAGCTGGAGCAGGGCAGTTTGTATGCCGATGAACTGCAATAATGTTTAATTTTTTCTTCTGTCTTTGAGCAGCTCTTTTGAGAGAGATTTTCAGAATTGCCGTCTGATTGTAAGAGCATGCAAAATATTTGAGGCAAGAGTCCCAAGAATCGTTTGGTGGACAGGAAATGTTGTGTGTGTATAAACGCAGAGATCTGGCCTAAATTTTAGATTTTTTTAATTTAAAAATATATACAATAAAGAGCAGTCTCATTAGTTGATGTCTTCTGATCCCTGGCTTCTTTCTAAAATAATAAAAAGCGGAAAGGTGAAGGATTTATTTTTTCACATAGGAAGGAAGAATCTGTTCATATGTATTAAAGAAGGAAAATACCCTGTTTTGAATTATTCAGCAGTGGGCCAGAGTCTTCTATACTGTAATTCAGCTGAACCATGCTTGTTTCACTCTGTCCTGCCTCAGTAATCCTATATATATTTTTAATTGCTTAACTGAAAACTGTCTGAGCAGTTTTGTTTCGTCTGTCTCTCAGCAAGACAATTGCATTTGGACAGGTGGTCCTGAGACCAGGGAGCAGAGGACGATGGAGCAGGCAAAACACCAGGTCATTTCAGAGAGGTTTGCATTGTAACACCCTCTGGTGTTTCCACAAATCTTTTCCTTTTTGTCAAACTAATTTTCAGGGAAGAAGTAAAACGTGGTTTTGGGGAGTGATTCTCAGAGAAAGTTCTTTGGTTCAGATCATGATAGCAAAACCGTGAACTGACATTGTAATTGGAACAAAAGGCTCAAAGGCTGAACTGGGGATTGACGTCAAATAAGCTACTCATGCCCTTAGCTTCCCATAAAGAAAAAATGTAAAAATATCTACTCTCTACATAGCAGTGCATGTGATAAGCTTACAGTGTATAGGCTCAGAGAAGGATATATTTCATTCAGTGACTGAGCATTTCAGTAGTAAAGACTGATGACTGTAACTGGAATTCAGAGATTTCTCATACCCTGATGTTTGTCATAATTTTCTTTTTTGTTTCAAGCATATAGCATGTCTTTTCTGAAGAGTGTGATTATGAGAAATATACTATAATGGGCCTACTGGAACTGGAGTGTGCAGTAGTGATTGGTGATACAGTTGTACTATGTTATTAAATGCATGCAGTACTAGAAAACACTTACTGCAAACTAGTATTAATACTCTGTTACAGTTTCCATGATTCTTGCCTTATGCTCTGCTCAGCCTAGCCCAGAGTAGCCACCCTCCACACTAGATTGCCTGGTTCTGTGTGTCTTTACCTGTTTCATTCCCTGGACCTGAGCAATACCAAATTGCATGGACTTTCTACTTCAGCAGAGACAAGCAGGAAAAGCTTGAAGGAGCCTATACTTCCTCTGCCCTCCTTTCTGGCCTCAGTGTTTTATAGCAAAGTGCTGAAGCACAGCCAAATAGTGACACATGATATCAGTGGCTGTCTGCTGGGCCTCAAACAAATGTGTAGGGAGGAGTACATATTGCTGGTCTAAGAGGTCCCATATACTAGGGTGTGATGGAAGAGAAAAAGGTCTGGATGCCATTTTGAACTGCAGATTTCACTGCTGATAGGATGAGTGAAGTGAGAGAGAACTGCAGAAAAACCTTTCCTTATCTCAAACCAATACAAACCTACAAAATCTTGTCCAAAAGTTTAGAATAGTACACTATTTTGTAATGTCACCATTATTTTTATGCCAGTATTATGCAAGATTCAGTCATTATAATTTCATTATTATCTAACACTTCACAAAATCACTAGTGTCCCAGTGTCTATTAAAGCCATTTGCAAATATCACAGTGCAATAAGTCAATACTACATTGCATTGGGAACCAGACTTCATTAAATAACTGTTCAATGCCTTCATTATAACCCCAGTAAACCCAGTGCTTTGTGGAAAGTGAGACTGTGAAATGCCATGGGAAAAACTGTAGTCTTTTGCAAAGATTTTCTGTTTACTCCTTTTGTGCATGTTGAGCAGTGATATATTATTCATACAAATGTCTGGCACCATATCATGTGAAAAATGAATTGTCTATGATTAAGCTGGAGAAGATGTCTTTAGCTAGCTGCCATTGTGTGAATAGTAATCATTTAACCTGAACAGTTTAGTGCTATCTCCTTGTGTTTACATCAGCTCCCATACATTGCTAAGGCATTCAAAGGCAATTGATAGCTGTAGTGGTTTGTCTGTTGTATCATAGAATGTCTAACAGGCTGTCCCAGATGAGATGAAATATCTGGCCAACAGATGTCTCAGAAAGTATGAGCCTGGCATTCATATTCATTTTATGTCTTTCATGTGGACTTTGGAGAATTCCAGCCTCTATGCTCCAGAAGGCTGATCTTAAGACACCCTTTTATCAGCAATCCATCCATGTAGCAAATGATCTACAAGGCAGAGCTCACTTTACCTCTGGTGGACAAAAGCTGATAATACATTTGCTTGACACAGCACTTACTTTCTGTGCCATGTAACCATTAGCATTTGCATTTTCTTGATGAGAATAAGACATGCATCAAATGCAAAATGGCTGAACACACCAATGACACTGAGCGGAACCTGCTCAGTAGGATCATTTTTTAAAACTACTCAGAATAAGAGAAATAGAATAAATTATTGCCTTCCAACACTGAGTTGGCATATGGGCATATGTCTTATTCTCCTTGTGATACATACCAATTCTGATGTTTACATGAAAGAGAAAATATGTGCTGTCTTTTTCAAAATCAAACTTTTTGCATTTAGTTTTAATCAATTTAGAAAAGTTTACAATAGTTTGCACAGATACAGCTTTCAAGACTTCTGTGAAGTAGAAGATCACCCATCAGGCCTCCTAACTTTTGGCTTGTCATTTTCTAAAATAAAATTCATAGTGTTTGACGTCTGAGTCTGTGTCTACCAAAAAAAGCAATGATTGTAGAGAAAAAAGAAGATACTCAGGAAAATGGTACCTGGTAAAACCCAAAGTGGGCATTGTGCTTGCTGTCAGCTTTAACAGCTTTTTCCATTGCTTACATGAGGCATCCCCCATTAGTGTACTTGTAATGTCTAACAGGCACTCATCTAGCAGATGTCACTATAGCAACTTTGGGTGTAAATCCATTACAGGGTTTATCAACTCACTCACATCATTAGTGGGTCATATTCTGGGAGTTATTTCCTCATATTTCTTCTTGCCCAGCTCTGATTTGTCCTAGGAGCCTATTCTTGCACTCCCTTTTTTTTTTTTTTTTTTTTTTTTGATAGAAGCTAGCTCAAATTTAGTAACCCTTGAAAATTAAACAGCACATAGAGCAACAGCTTTTTTTTTTTTTGTATCTCTCATCTTTAACATTCTTATCACATGTTCGCATTGGATATGTGCAATGTGTTTTGGTTCTTTTCAGATAATCTTTTCAGATGTAGTTTCTCTCAGCCTGTGAACTTTTGATTGTGGGCTTGTGACAGTGATTGGCGTTTTCTTTCTAACGTCAGGAAAGAAGTGTAGCCTATGGATTACAAGGTCTCCATAACATTTCTTGTATCTTGACACTTTTGGGCATGTCTAACTGTTGTAATTGCTTATAAATGTCAGATTAAGATCAAGCCTCTCTGTGTTTTATGCTGCAAAGAATATGATCTTTTTTTTTTTATTAAACTTGTTTATGAAGTTACAGTGTTATGGCAAAACAAAAAAAGTGTTCTTATCAAGAATTGGTGAGATATGAGATGAATAAGCAGACAATAAGGTGAATGAAAAATTGGCTGGGCTGCCAGGCTCAAGGAGTTATGATCAGTGAAGCAAAATCTAGCCAGTGGATTAATGGGATCCCCCAGGGATCAGTACTAGAACTAAAACAGTTAGTGTTGTTATTAAAAACCTGGATGATGGGACAGAGTGCAGTCTTAGCAAGTTTGCAGATGACACCAAACTGGGGGGAGTAGTCAATATGTCAGTCCTTGGTCAAGGGCAACTTGGACAGGCTGGAGAATGAACCTTATGACATTCAACAAGAGCAAGCGCAAAGTCCAGTCTGGGATGGAGTAACCCTATTCAACACTGCAGGCTAGGGGCTGAGTGTCTAGGAAGCAGCTCCACAGAAAAGGATCTGGGGTCACAGCGGACAACAAGTCGAACATGAGTCAGCAGTGTGCCCTTGCAGCAAAGAAGGCCAACAGCATCCTGGGCTGTATTGACAAGAATATAGCCAGCAGGTTCAGCAAAGTGATCCTTCCTCTTTGTTTGATATTTCTAGTACTGCATTTGGAGTAGTGTGTCCAGATTTTGGCTCCCCAGTGCAAGAACTGGACTGGGCCACTAAGATGGTCAGGGGACTGGAGAACATGTGGTAGGAGAAGAAGGTGAGGAAGGTGGGCCTGTTCAGCTTGGAGAAGAAAAGGCTCTGAGGAGACCTTGTTGCTGTCTACAACTACTTGATAGGACAGATGAGATGAAGGTAGTCTTTTCTCGGAGATGCACGGTCTTAGGACAAGAAGCAATGTGCACAAGTTTGAAAATGGGAAATTCCAACTGGATATTAGGAAAAAAAAATTACCATGAGAGTGGTTAAATACAGGAACAGACTACCCAGAGGGACTGTGGAATCTCTGTCCTTGGAGGTGTTTAAGACTTGACTGGACAAGGCCCTGAGCAACCTGGTCTAAATAGACCTGTTTTGAGCAGGGGATTGCATTAATGACCTCTGGAGGTGCCTCCCAACCTACGTTATGATTCTCAGATTCTAAATGTGAGGAGGAATTGCTTTTACGATTAATTCATTGTTCTAAAAGGACATTAATAATTAGCATAGTCATGATTCAAAGGAGAAATCAGTTCTTTCAAAATAGAATCTAGAAAGAAAAATCTCTTTCCCTGAAGAGGAGAATTAAGCATTCAGAATTAAGCATTTCACATATACCTAATTTTTTTTTAATCTAGTTTGTCAGTGAATAGAGCAGGCTAACGAATCCTAAATGCTACTGTTAAAACCACCTTCTGGTTCTCACCTCATCATTTTGTTTCTATGGAAAATAATTTAAAATTTTATTTTGATGTGCAAATAGCAATAGTTATTGATCATTGCACAAATCTGAGTTTCCAACAGGAAAACACTGGGAAGAACCGGCTACTGAAGCTCTTAAATTTCCCAGAGAGTAGCAAATTGTGCAGTGCAGATCCCAAAAGATTTAAAGAACCAGGACTTCAGATAAGAATCAACAGATTTCAACTTATAGATTCATTTGTGTATTACTTCAAAGAGAAGAGCTATGGCTAGAGAAAGAGAAGGTGGACAGTGTAAATTAAGTTGACAGATAATTAAGACAGTCTTTAGAATTGAGCATTTTTAGCGTAATTAGAGATTTTTATCAGTTTCAAAAATATATGCTTAAAACTTAGTTCTTATCTGCTCTTCAACTTTCAAACACTTTCTCATTTTATCTTCATTTCTGAAATAGGTATTGGTAAACAAAAAGGAAGTCATCTCGAAATTAAATCAAATTTCTCATGTCACATGAAAACGTATTAAAGGTTGGGTGACTGGAAACTTGTGACTAGCCTATGTTTTATTATTGTATTTTTAGTACTCCTTCATAAAACCTGAAGGAATATATTGAGTTATCTTTCTTAGAAAATGCATATTTTTTGAATATACAATATTTAAGGGGTGGGGGTTTGCTTGGTTTAGGGTTTTTTAGTTCATTACCTTTTGTGGGTTTTGGTTATTTATTTGTTTGTTTTCACAAAGTAGAAAGACTTAGGAAAAGGGTTGCAGGGACATAGCAGCTGAAGTCCTTAGGCAAAGCTGAAGTTTGTATAGCGTGGCAGAATCAGAGAGGGGAGGTCCTGAAGATTTTTGGCATTTACATGGGGGAAGACTATGTTTGGGATCTTAGAGCCATCAGCCTACAGGGGTGTCCTGAAGGTGCCAGAAGGTAGCTGAGGTTTGCTGAGGGTGCGTGTGGGTGGAAACATTAAAAGAATTTTGAAGCAGTAAAGTTTTTCTGATGCTTATTTTAACCATGTCTAAACGCTAAAACTGAGGGTAGCCCTTTACTCATCTGTACTTTATATTCCTGTGTCCTAAACAAGATGTAGAAGTTAGCTCCTGACCCTTTGTGCGTCCTTTAAACACTGTCAGGCTTAAGGAAAAAAAACCCATATATTTAGAAAAGCAATATGTAGGTCATGAATGGCTTTGGTAGACTACAGTAAGATTCAGACATGTGGAAAGTTAAGTATGTGAATACACTCAAACTTTTGTGAAAGAAAACCTTTACAATTGATGAGATTTTCTTTATTCTATTCATTTACTTTTGTATATTCCCAAATCCACTATTTTATAGTTTTAGTCATACATATATATTTAGAGAAATCACACATATATGTGTGTACATATATATGCCTTGTGTGTGTATATATATACACATACATATACATATATATTTTTTATATGTGTGCATATACATATGTCTGTATGTATATATATAGATTTGAGTAAAAAGGTAATTGAGCTTATTAAACATTTTGGAAAAATGACATTTGGAGAAGATGTTCCCCAGTAAAATTCTGCTGAATATTTTTCTTAAGAGAATATTGTGATTTTTCAGTAATTGTCCGTTTATAAGAAGGCTACATTGACAACTATGCAAATATGCTTGTCCTCTAGCTTTAACTTTCCTACAAGAATGTACTCAAATAATTAACCAGCTTTCTTATGTCTTTAAAATCTCTTGGGGTCAGTTTATTACTATGATGTTTCTCTGGAATCCAGATGATACTCTCTACTTTTTTTGGCTTGAAACATTGTTTGGTTTTAACAGTCAAAAGAATGCAGCCATGCCCAGCTTTCCTTCCTAATTCTCTGATCCTATATAATGACAGAGTTGAAAAAGAACCACTGCCAAAGGTTAAAATAACCTTTATGAGGATGCTACCCTATTTATTCCCACAACAGAAAATATTCATGAAAGACAAATCCGGGAAAAAATATTTTTCCTAGAGGTTGTTCCATTCTGTATACAATGTGTATCAACTAAACTGCCCATCTAAAACAAGTGTGTATGGTTTTTTGAAAGATCAGTCAGATCAATTCATTTGCACTAGTTTTAAGATGCCAGAACTCTGACTGTAGTTGGGTCATACTGGAAATGGAAAAATAATGTAACAAAGAGATGATTTAGTTAGGGATGTTCATATTTGATACTACCTCAGCTCTGGAATTTTTCTAGAAAGTCTGGCTCTGAATTGATATTCAACTTACGAGTTTTGAACTAACTGTGCACATGAGCTTAAGTTTCTCAAAAAAACCTAGCCCATGGAGTAATATGATTCCTAAAACAACTGGGATAAAAGAAACCATTACATGCGCAAAAATATTCAGATCTCTAATTTCAAAGACAATTTTCAATCACAATCTATCAATAATATATAAATGAACACAGAAAAGTGATTTGGTCTTTCCGTATCAGCTATAAAATCTAAAACTCCATGATTTCCTAACAAGTTTTTCAAATTTTACTTACGCTTCTGGAGAAGAAATTTGTAGTAAAGAATACTGCCTTGGCAGAAAAAAAAGTTTAGTTTAAAAAGTAATGGAATATGTTTTCCTGGAATAGCACGGCATTTGAACGAAATACACCGCAGAATGAAAGATGTTTGCCAGGAATGAAGGGAGAAAGTTAGAGTTTTCTGCTAGACAAAAGAAAATACAGCATGCTTTTCTCTGATATGCCTTTTTCTGCTGTGACTAGCTACAGGGTTCGCATATGATCCCTTCTTCCTGGTCACCCCAACTCTTCCTTGCCCTCCACCCACAAAAAGCAATCACCTTACCTACAGGATGTCTAACACTAGGAAAAGCAGTTCTTCCTCATTGGGCATGTGTTGCAGGAAAAGAAATTGTGCCAGCCTATTGGAAAGAGTGATGCTAAAAATGCTGTTGAGTATTGTACTTTGGATCAAAGTACTGGTTTTAATTTGTTGTTTTGTTTTGATTTTTTTCTTGTTTGTTTTGTTTTCTCGGCGTGGACTAGACTTTTTGAACTGCACTATTCCTATATACATTTCTACAAAGTAGAAAGCAAAGACATCACCACCCTCAAGAATTTTATTTAAACTTGTATTCTATAGCGAAAACTATTGGAGAGATTCATTCTGAGTGTTTTGCTGTATTTATTTGTGTATTTTTATTAAAAACTCATATGAATGTAGAGAGGACAGAAGCTTTGTAAAATCTGGTTGGAAAAGGCCGTTCTGTGGTGATGATGTAAAAGACCGAGAATGGCACGAATGGCCTCATGGAGGGGAACAGAAGTCCAGAGAAACAGGTTAAACAAAACCAGACAAGAGGACTGGAGAGTGAATCTTTTTTAAAAGCAAAGAATTCCACTCATTATTTCTGTGAAACTGTAATGTGGAAATAATTTTAAGAATAAAATATTTTTTTTCCCCTTCCATTCCTCATAGTCTCTTGTCATTCCCAGAAGCCAGCCGTGACTCTGAGTTCAGAAAGAGTTTTGGACATTCATTTTCCTTTACTTGTATATATTCTGTTGAACAGTTTTCCCATTTTATCTTAAAACAACACGTAAATAAAAGTGCCATGTGAATAGCAACAGAACAGATAGTCTGGCTAAATGTTTGCTGTCCTGTAAGCAGCAAATGAGTTAAGGAAGGAATGAAAGAAGAAAAGAAAAAAGTATAAAGAGTTAGTTAGTCCTCCCTAATTTTAAAAATAGAGTTCCACAAATTTATCAACTTTTAAAAATTAATTTTCCCAATATATTAACTCAGTATTTAATTTAAGTATAATAAACGGAATTCTCTCCAGATATTTTCAGTGTCACGTATGTTCTAGTCTTCACAGAAATTTAACTCAGGATTCAGTTGTTATATTTTAAAAACAGGAAGCATTTCAAATGATATGTTTTTAATAACCAGAAAAGAGGCCAATTAGACTGAGAAGCAGAAATACAAGATGGAATTGTGGGGGACACCTTCTAATTTGGCTACTAGAACACAAATGAAGCCAGGAATCGCCAAAACTACACACATTGTTTACAGTTTGAGCTGAAGATGCCAGCTTGTGTAGCTACAGGGTATGGTAACTTAAGTCTTCTGTGTCACAGGGGAGGACTTTTAACATATGTTCATCAGTGGATAGTGACTTTCCTGTCTCAGAATATGTTCATCTGGTGATTCTGGGGTCCACCATGTTTTCAGTGCCGGAGCAGCTCCAGCTCCTGCAACAGCCAACTTTACCGATTATAGTGAGGCCTTTCCAAGCTAAGCTGCGCCGCTTCTGAGGTTACGCACTCTGAGACATGTATGTGATTTGCTTTCTGTCTGGATTGGCGTAGAGGTGATCTTGCAAAATACACTCACTGGATGGTCATATTTCTCATAAGAAGTTAGATTACTATTTTAAGTTGAGGGTTCTTTGCCTAGGTGTTTGTGGAAACTCCTTAAACCACTGATTTGCAGGTCTGAAAGAATATAGCTAGGGAAGGATTGCCCTCTACATGTCCAGCTTCTTTCACTCTTTTCATAAGCTTCTTTCACTCTTTTCATAAGCATCTGCTGCTGAACTCCTTTGGAAACAGGGTAACGATGTAGACAGATGTTTGGTCTGACCCAGTACAGAATTGTCGTTTCAAATGCTGGCCTTTTCAGTAAGCCTGTATTGTTAATGCTGTCTTCTTGCATCACCTACTTTCCTTGTAACCATAGCATAATTTGGGGTGTTATTTTGTTTTTTATTACACTCTTGTAATATTCCTTGTGCGAAGATATGACAAAAGGCCAATATATCATAACATTTTCCGCAGTTCTGAAAGTTACTTGTAGAAATGCTTTAAGCTGAGTGCAGTTTTCACACTGTGTCCTGTTAAGCTATTTTTTGTTCTTAATTTAGACATGACTTGGAGCAGCCCAATTTGCATATATAATCATTATAAAAGGATATATGACTCCAAAGTGTAATCCAGATCATCAAAAAGATGATAGATTAGACTGTATGAATAACTTTTGCACTAAAACTCTGGATTTCAGTAGTGCTTTCAGGCCCCATTAAAGTTAATAGAACTGCTTGACTTTGGTGATGTAGGATTAGATTCTTTTTCCTGGACCTCAGAAGTTTAATGTGTTTTATGTTAAATAATCATTACATTTTGTGAAGGAAGGACTAGAATAAATATCTGAAGTAGGAAGGAGTGGCAAAATGTAAAAGGTTATGTACAGTATGCCATGAAAAAAATTCCCTAATCCTTCGGAGTTCATGCATGAGCTACAAAATCAAACGGGAGAAGAAAAATTGTAGGATAAGACTCACAGAAGGTAAAGGATATATGGTGAATCATGATAAGAAGTTCTTGGTCCTTATGGATAAATATAAATAGCTAAAAAATATTATAAATGTTTTTATTATAAAATTTAGGAAAATATATTCATAGTTTCTTTTTGTTATAAGAATATCGGAGATCATTTTATTGTGTTTAATGGAAAATTTGGTGGTCTGTATCCTTACTAGTCTTGGAAATTGTCTTGTGTGTCCTGAGCAGGAACTAAATAACAATTCACATAACATCCAGAAAAACAAAACAAAACAGAATAAAAATACCCTTGGAAATTGGCCAATTATTAAAAACGTTTTTAAATACTATGTTAAAGTGAATTCATTTCTTTAAAGTTTTAAGAAAAAATTAGTCATGTTTTGTGTGCTTGTAAAAACTGTGGCTTTTTAAAATAATCAGTACAGTTTTTCTTTGTTTTCAGACAAACTGGAGATAAAGTATGAACTATTCAAAAGGGTAAAAGACTTACCTTTGGATGAACTAACATATTAATTCAACTGAATGTGATTTACACATATGTGTAAAGTTATTTTATATACCTCAGTATTTGTGAAATCAATTCCTTAATTTGACTTTAGAAATAAACATATATTCAGTATGCCTGCTTCCTGTTCTGTGGAATAGAAGGAGTCAGTAACTGTTTACATAGACCATACAATCAAGCATTATCATTTTATTTGCTTTGTAATTCATCTCAGATTGTATTTGTTTCTGTTAGTGAATAATCTCAGTAGAAATGGCCCTAATTTTTAGCCTTAGTTATTGGCAAAACCTGTTTCTTTGTAAACTTTGCATTAGTTGTATTTCAGGACTGTGTTTATGGGAAAGATATGGACAAAAGTTTCTTGAACTTAGTACTGTCAAAATCTCTAGGGGTAAACAGTGGAAGAGCATACATTTGGAAATCAATTATGTGTTTATTTTTCTTGGCTAAAGCAAATGACAGTGCGGTATATTTTTATAATATGATATACATTTCTAGGCGTGCCAAATATGCTTTATATCAGCAGATATAATCTTAATGATAAATTGGTCGTGGGTTTTTTTTGTTTTTTGTTGTTGTTGTTTAGGGGGCTTTTAGATCTTGCATGTATATAGCTTTGATTCATCATTTTATATTTTCACTGATTTTTCTTTTCACTACTTAAACCACTGCAAGAGATTTCATAAGCTATGAAAGAGATAAGAACACTGTGGAGATTGTCAAATAAATAAATGGCAAGTACTGGACTAAGAAAATCGTTGTGAGAAAACTTTCGACCAGAGTATTTAAAGCAAAGAACCTTAATTGAGATACAGGTTTCAGCCCGTATAGTACCTCACTGATTCTTGTTCCTCAAAATTGACTACAAATTTGGAATATTAGCTTTCATGTTTCATGATTATACTGATTTCTATAGCAAACTAATTTGTCATAGAGGTAAAAACTCAAACAGCTAGGAAGCAAGCTTGGCCTGAAATCTGACAATCAAGGCTGGATCCTATTCACTATTAATGTAAGACATGTAAATACTCACATAATTCATGGGCACATCATTGCACCACACAAATGAAGTTGCCTGAAATAAAAATTAAATTAAACTGTAAATGAATCAAATGAATTAAATTGTACCTATATAAATGCTCTTACTCAGAAACTAAGTGAAAAAAATCAAAAAAACTGTAAATATGATTTGCCTAGTGAAATTGAAGTGCAAATTCAAGGAGGGTAAGGAGAACTAATGTCTAACTTCACTGATGGTTTTTGCTCAAACTTTCTGCATTTTTTGTAACTGCACTTAGAGCATTCTGCCCATAGAGCCCAGGCATTAATTGATAGCCTTGAGGATTTGAGTTATTGTAATCTACATCTGGAATAGTATTTTGGGGGGGTTTGGTTGGTTGGTTTTTAACTGTGGCAAAACATGTCTATATATTTATAAAAGTTACTTGAATAATTTACTTAATGATTGTTGGTGTGAGAATGAATTATGGCAGAGAGAGAGGCTAGTAGGTGGTAGGCAACTATAACAGTTAAAGAATGTGATACATTTTATTTGTTGCATGCCTTTACAGTTTATTTACATAGATATTTTCTTAACATATGTAACCATCTGAAAGGGGAGAGAAGATAAAAGGATGATTTTGTATATTTTAATCTTGTGTTGAAATAACAAAAGGGGAAAGATCAGTGAAGAGACCTCAGCTATTAATGAGGAGGGCACAGAATTTATCTTGACTAAAATAAAGGAATGAAAACCAAAACATACTGTAAACCGAGAACAAGAGATTTCAGAAACAAGGAATCAAGATGTAAGAATGCATCTTTTTTAAGACTTGGAAATAAACTTAAACTGTATTGAAAAACTATCCGGTAAAGCTAGGTCAGAATGGAAGAAGAAGACTGATTCATACTTATCCTATAAAAAAGAAGAGTGGTTCTAGAGTCACAAAATTATGTGACCAGTACCTGAAGTAACCTTTTCAAAATAACTGAAATACAATGCTTTTGTTTGTCAGAGTTTCGAGGGGCCTGGAAGGCCTTTCTTGTTCATCAGTGTAAGGTTGTGCAAAGTCCTATGTATGCAAGTTAACCAATAAGGGACTACTGTAGTCCTATCTTGTGGTTTCTAAAGCTAGGGTGACTATCTCAAATTCTCCAGGTTAGAAATTAATGCTATCTGAAATATTCTGTGAACGGGGGAAAGGTGGTCTGGTTTTGTACGTTAGTCATTTTCAAAAGAACAAACCGCAGCTCTTTACTGCTGAAGTAAGAACAGCCTGAATGACTGAGGCCTGTGTAAGTGAAGCCAAATTCTTTAGAAGTATTTACTTACTGTGTGGGAGTCATGTATTTCTCTCACTTGTCTGAATATATTGAAAAAACATATGGGGGAAAAGCTCAAGAAAGTATAAGAAAAATAATTTATATACAGGTTGAGTTTGATATATAATATAAATTTTATATTTGGGAAAACCTAATTCTGCCTTAAAGTGCCAGAGACACCATCTAGCACTTAATTCTGCCATCCCTTTTCATCCCAAGTTATCATTTTAGTTTGCAAATAGTTCCATTATGTAAAAACTAAATTTGATTAATTAGAGAAATAAGTGCATTTTGGTTTTTTTAACCTCTGATTTCAGTGAAGACAATTCATCAATGAAGTTCAACTGAACAAAAACAAGTCTGACAGAATCAGGCACCTAAATCTGGATTGAAAATACTAACTTCTCAAAAAACAGCAAACAAAGCCGTTCATGTTCTTGTAGCCTTACAGAACCTTAGAGTATGGTGGTCTTTTTTAATGACTTGGGTTTACTGACAATGTTGGAATAAAAATATAAGAATTTGAGAAATGGGTGATGCATCTCATTTTAAAATGTGTTGATCTGAGTAGTTTTAGATAAAACAGTACAACACAGCATCTCCAAAGGTGTTTTGAATGTGATTGCTCTGCAGGTGGCACTTTTGATATATGACTTGAAAACATTTGATACAGTATGTAAAACAGTTTAAAAGAGACTTTGTAAAAGTTATCAAAACTAAACTGATTTTATCAGTGCACTATTTGACTTTACTCATTCCTACAGGCTGCTTTAGAGAAGGAATGGCTAACTCTAGATACCACCCGTTTCCCTTCAAAAACACTCCTGCTCTCAAACCAACTGCACTGGCCAAAGGTAACATGTTATAGAAACTTCTTACTCTTCAGTCTTTGTTCATGCCTTAAGGATATACTGTTCTAGGGTGATTAATACTACAATCCATTGACTTGAAAAACACAATTACTTTTAGAAGTCTTGGACTTCCTCCTCATCCCCAGATGCAATTTTTCTTTTAGATTTTCTTTCATTTGCTTAAATTTTTCTTTATTTTGGATTTCTTTCAACACTTTACTTCACAGTAGCAAAAAAAAAAAAAAGATGATGTATTTCATCTGTACAGTTGGCAATGGATTAAAAATTGCTAGTTGACACACTGCTTTAAAAATACTATGATCTGCATTGTATGACAACAGCTGAATATTTTCAGAACAACTAAAGGTCATTGAACTGTAATGTCTGCTAGTTATTTGATAAACTTTGAAGCTTTTGCTTCTTGTTTTGGTAGATTTTTGTTACAAGCATACTATTACTAACTTTTTATTTCCTACAGTTAAAAGAAAGAAGACTGGTAAGTATGTAATTCATTGGGACTTCAAAGGTGTAAACAAGGCCACCTTTTTGCCCTGTTTAGTTAAAGATAAGGTCTGTAATGGGCATATCAGTATTAAGAATCCTTTTTGTTATAAGAATAGACTCTGCAAGCCCTCTCAGGTTTACCTGCGCATTTTAAACTCCTGGACATATGTGTAGTCTCAGTGATGCTCAAAGAGCTAATCATGTCCATAATTTCATGGTTTTGAGTAGTTATTTGCAAGGTTTGTGACAAACTTGTAGGAATCATCGATTGTATTTTTTTTCTTTCTCTTATTTAGAAGTATTCTAGGCCTTCAAATTCCAGTGAACATTCAATTAGTTTGCCATTGGCACCATGTGAAGCTTGCCAGTGTGATGACAGACCACAGTCATGCTCACCAGAAAGTATCCACTTTCATAGCAGGTAAGTCTCATATATATATGTATATTTTTTTTCATTGTTTAGTTCATTTGGATATGACAAAAGTCAAAAGGAGGAGGAACTGAGGTGTTTTCTGATGTTTTTGTAACTGTTGGTTGTTATGCTATTACTGGAGTGCAAATGTATTCACTTGTTAAAACTAAATGTACTCAATTCAATGAATTATTTTTCTCAGTAACTACCAGAATTAAGAATAGAAGAAAATATACATATATATTTATGTATGTGTGTATGAATCTATACATCATAAAACTTATATTTTTGCACATATAACATTTAGATGTTGAAATAGACATTTCTAAGACTAGATAAGGATTTAAAGGGATTTCTTATACAGCTGCATTCCTTTCGAGAGAAAGGACTGAAATATGCTTCGAGTAATTGAAATGTAAACATTTCAAATTGATGGCAGACTTTTATTACTCTCCAAGATAAAGCCTTCCTGGCGTATTAAAATAGACTTTTTTTGTATTATTTCCAAGCTTCAAAAGGCACAAACAACTTTCAAAGTAAAAAAGGCTGCAAAGCAGTCACCCCAGGTCCTTCCTTATTTACCTGCCTTTCAGTACCTCTCTTACATACTTTGTTTTAGGTCAGAGAAGGGAACAATGTCACAGCTCTCTGACTTGAAAGAAAGAAAGAAATTTTCATTCAGGTCAGAAAAAGAAGAGAAAATTTCAGAAGAATGGTATGTTAAGCTTATCTATTTTTCTTGTATAGTGACTTCCAGGAATAGATACAATATCATTGTCTGCTTTAGCTTGCTTTATTAAAATTCCACTTTACTTAAAAAACCTTTGAAGTATCTTTGTTTTCTACCAAAGTAAAAATTATTGTAATTGCTTTTACAAGTGTCTGAGACACCAGCTCAATAAGTTGCAATATTGTAACTTTAAGATACACGTTGCAGGTATTGGTGTAATTCAGAATGTTTAATAACTTACATAAGAAATTCTATACATTTGTTTTCTTTTTGAAAACTACATAAATACAGGAATATGCAGTTGATGTAACATAATATAGGTCAAATGTATAGTAAATTATTCTCTTTTCCTAGGGGTTTTAAAGATATTTCTACTGCACAGCTAATGCTGAAGAGGGCCCATAAAATGAAACCCAAAAAATTTAGTAATAAAAATTTAGGTAAGTCAACAGATAAAAATTATTGTATCACGTGTAATAGTTCTATTCCTACATCTCAAAATAGAGTGTCTCCTTTTATGAAGTTTGCTTGTATAACATTAAACATTAATATGAATAAAGGAGGAATGGGATTCAGTAAAACAACTCACAGGTTAAATCTCCATAAGAAGATGGATTTGTTTCAGTGATAATATATTCAGATTTTAAAAAACATTCTGGTGGATATTAAAAGGAATATTTGACAGATATAGTAAAGAGGAATGTTGTTTCTTTTTGTTCATGTATCTCTTCTGGTAGATGTGTAATTTATATTTCTGCATTTTGTGCTTCTTCTATTTTTTTGCTGGGGGAATCTCAGGTTAAAATGACTGACTTACTCAGGTTGTTTCTGTTTCCATTTCCTATGATTAAGTTTGCCCTTAAAAAGAATTGCATTGTGTAACTCCTGTCTCCACATCAAACTTGATTAATTGTGCAAGAACTCTTTCTGAAAATATCATGTGATACATATGTGAAATGAATCATACTTTTTGTATGTAATATTCATTGAGAAAATAATTATGCTTAGGTAGCTTCTCTGTCTTCTGGTTCTTCTCAGATGCTGCTTATGTCAATGAACCTTTCCCAGAATCCTTAGCTGTCAATACAATATGCTGATGCAAATGTCAATGTAATATGTTAATAAACACATTAGTAAAGTCATGTTCATATAAGAAATGTATGTTAGATCCTGGTTGAATTTGATCGGAATGTAAATTAATAATCATGATACGTGGTCTCTGGAAAATGTACCTGTATTTATGTTTAATTTTTTAAGTGTTGATTTATTTGTTATGATTTTGTCACAAGCCACAGTTTATTTTCCTCTTCTATATAACTTTGTAAACCTCTCCTGTATTAAGAAGCACTGAAAATATTCAAAGATATTTTGGTCTTGGAAAGGGAAAAGGATTCAGTCTACAGAGAAGGTTAAGTGGGGTTTTGATATATTTTTTCCACTTAAATATTGTGCCTAAGACTGATTATGACAAAAAAGATCTCTAGTTTAAAAAAGAAAATGACATGCAATTAACAAGCCATGCTTTCTTTTTACAAAAAAAGGGAGGAAGAATGGACAGAAGGTTAAAGTGATTGTATTTAAACCTTGATAGCTTCCCAGCATCCATGCTGTACCACACTGTCTAGAAATTAACTGTAAATATCTGGTGTGCAGCTGGATTTTTGCCTTGTGTTCCACTTGGTGGCCTATGTATCATTTTTAATGAATAGAGCTTATTAGTTTATATCATCTTTTCACCATATGCTGTCTGGTCTATGTTAGTTGTAATTAATCCAGTCATAAATGTTTGATTGTTTGCGCATATCGGATTTGCTATCCTATTTCTGTTCTAGTTCTAATGGATTTTTGGATGTATTTACATTCATTTCATTCAGATTATTTGATAGGGTATGTGTGTGTTGGGCTTTTTTAATGTATCATTTGGAAAATTCTCAAAGTATCTTACTGGTGTAGAAAAAATTAACAAAACTTTTGCACAATGTTTTTATAGTTTCAAATTTTCTCTTTCTGACACTACCCAGTAAGGGAATTTTTTGTCTTTCTAAAGAAAAAAAACCCTGTATGTATAATTTTCTTGTACAGAGTTCTCTGACAGTCATTAAAATCACTTTCTGCTTTTTCCAGAACCAAGAAATATGACTGAAAATGTTGCACACTCAAGCCATTTTCCATACAAAAATTATCAAGGCAACTATTCTTTCTTATACAGCACATTGGCAAAGCCAGTCCTTGGTCAGTAAGGACCAAATAGAACATTATCAATTAAAATAAGTATTTTTATGTGAACTGATGCTAAAGCTCAGCTGTTATATGGTACACTAAAAATGATCCTGTTAGAATATTCCACGTAGGAGAAGAACCTCCACATAGTTATAATTGTGTTTTACATAAACTGCCTCCTCTCAAGTGGTGAGAGCAAGTCAGGGTCTTGCTGAGGGTCTGGTGAACAGAGGGACTTTACAGTGCTTAAATTAGAGTAGATATGCCATATCCTGGGGCTAGCCAGCCCCAGATCAGGAAACTGTAACAAGATCCACGAGGCCTTGGATCTCTGTGTGGTACAGCTCGTGTTAGAATACTTTCAGCAATTCCGCTCTTATGGGAGAGACAGAGACAGATTTGGTTCCCAATCTTAGGCCGTAGTTATGAGTTTAACCTCCTACTGAAGCAGGAATTCAGTAAAAGAGTCATTTTTTTTAATATTGTGAGGCAGAGTAAAAATCATCTGAATAAATAGATATCAACAGCATCCTTTTCTCTTATCTCTTAATGTTTCCCTAGCAATTAGCATTATACCAACTTCATCTCCTCTGGGATGAGCTTTGTCCATCCGTTACTTATTGAAACTTCATTTTAAATCTCCTAGGTTTTCTTTTTCTTGCTATTATTTGTGTTTTCTCTCTTTAATTTCCAGTTCTTCAGTGTTATAATTACAGGTGTTTCCTACTTAGCTCTCCGATTGAAAATTGTTGAAGGTATGCTAACTACACTAAAATAATTCTAAGTTAGTATAGAATGTGCTGTCTGCTTCGAAATGTCAACAAATTCCTTTGCCCAGGCCCTGAAATTCACAAACAAAGTGTAAAATCGGCCTCCACTCAGAGAGTTTTACAGTTCCTTGGAACTTGGATTGGACAGTCATGAAAAACCTGGATTCCTAACATCATCAGGTGTGGGAATTTATTCATTTCCCATCTGAATCATTCATCTTTCCGTAGTGCAACAGTGATGGATACAATGGGTTAACTACAAAAGTCTACATCTGAGCTTAGTCATCTGCTTTCCTTTATGGAAAGAAATATGCATCTTAAATGCTATTAATTTTCTCCTAAAATAGAATTCAAAAACAGGCTACTTGAATCTCACTGTAAAAGCATTTATAGTTCTCCATCGCCTATACACAGAACCTAGAGTGACTGGCTGAAGTACAGTCTAAACTGTAGAAATGTAAAAGTAACTGAGAAGTATCTTACCTCATATGTCTGGGCAAGTACCTTTTGAATAGTGAAAAAAATGTGGAAAATACTAGCAAGTGCACCGAATCCTGTGGTTTCTGTTACAAGGAAGAGCTTAAAGTAGCCTAATCTTAAAATGGAGAGTGATTCAGGCAAGGCTTTTATTGCAGTAAGCCAGTCCCACCACCTAATAGCCTTAAGGCCTGTTATGCACTAATCCATTATGGTTATGTATGATTGTTTATGTAGTTAAATAAAGTTGTGGCCTGTGTTTTAACCATACCAAATGTATGCTGTGTCTACTTCAACTATTTTTACTCTACAGTAAGATAATACGAAAAGTGTGGGCAAGAGACCAGAAATTTTGCAGCCAAATAAAACTGGCATAATGTCAAAAATACTCCTGTTTATTATGGATGCATAAAATTCTATATGAATTCTAATTAAAAATCTAAACACAGCATATATTAATGCACCTCACTGTGCTTAAAACTTAAGGGTCTGTGACTCATAACATTGCTAACTTCCTAAATATGTGACAAGAGTACAGAATTTCTTGTTTAACTTTGAATTTCATTGGTTCTTTGGATTTGATATTAACCTCTGAAAGTTAATTTCTTTTACTTTTAAGACAGCTGGAGGGCCTTGTCTTGTTTTCAACTTGCCTCTCCTACCCTGTTCTATTACTTCTGGCTTAACTCTTTCCTCTCCAAAGGAAAAGATTTTTGTCAGTGACTGACAACATGAGATGATAATTCTTGCTGCCACACAGCTAAAAAAAACAAAAACAAAAACACACGAAGCGACTGGAGTGAGACTTGACTCCTAGAATCAGAGCACAATGATGAAAATATTTCATAGAGGTCAGCAAAAATTTTTGTTTCTGGTTTAGAATTTAAGACGGCAATGCAATACTAGTACAAAAAAACCCCCAACCACTCCAAAACAGATGATCTGATTGTACAGCCTAAATTTGTTGAATCAACAACAGTCAAAATGAAAATCTGGAGGACATTATTACTCATTATTACTTATTAATTAAATGACAATCGATCTAAATTTTCATAGCAGTGGAGAGAACGATGCTTTTGTAGATACTGTGTTTTTCAATATCATCTAGGAGCTCCAACCATGGATGAGAACCCCATTGTGCTAATTGCTGTCTGATTTGGAACGAAGTGTGGTCTTTCTTCCCGATTAATTTGCAAACTGAATAATCTTATACATATTTATCTGTCACTGTGCTGCTTTGATTTATCAACTCTTCAAAGTTGGCACAGATGCATCTTTTTCCAATTACACTTATTGCACAACAATGAATGACAAACTTCTAATTTTTTCAGTTTCACAAATTATCAAGAAGTTGTTTAACAAATGTGGTGCCAGATCAGGTGGTAACTACTCCTTCCATATTGTTTCTATAACATTTGGACAATGTTTGTCCAACTTATCTTCTATATTTGGAATCTGCCAAGCAATGTGCATTAAATTACCTCCCTGGCTTCTAGATTGCCAGCACAGATCATCATCTAATAAACCACATTTAAATGAGTGTGCCAGAATCCAGGAAGATATTTGTATGATTTTGAACTATTGGACTCTTTCACAGTTCTCTGTGTGAAATTTAAAACATTTGATTGCTTGTCATCAAAGCATACATGTGGTTCATTTCCCCATCTCTGTCAGAGACTAAAAGCACTAGTATTATAAAGTAATCTGTGTAATATTGCCTACATTTGGGACTAGATAAAGACTCATTTTTAATAACAAAAGAGCTGTAGGCAATGGTTGAGGTGATCCAGGTAGGTACAAATTCAAGTAGTCTGGCACTGTGTTAAATCCCTGTAGATTATTTAAGTTATTTTGCAAAGACTCAAAAGTAAATCTTCTGATAGAAATCTCTTAGAACAATTTCCATCATTTCCCTCTCTTCCCAGTTCATGGACCTTCTTTAATACTGATATCCTTGTGCATAAATAAATGTTTGAAAAGCATTTTGGAACAATTTTTGTAGACCACCTTAGGAAAACAATATGCTATTGCAGAAATTGTTTTAAGAAAATCAAAAATACAACCTGGAATAGTTAGTTTCCAACACTAGTTAGTGCTGGAAAAATTGTAACTACAGAAAATTTTATTTTCTGTATTTCTATCTGTGTATGTTGCTCATATGGCCATGTATTTAATCTTACCAGTATAGAAAATATAATTAAAAGTTATACTTCAGTTAAAATATTTGTAATAACTTCTGTCATTTAAAATTGCAGAGAAAAGAATTTTTGATATAAAAGTATTTTTATTTCAAGATATTTTATCACAACTCATCAGGTTACTGCCCAAAACATTTACTACCCAGACAAACACTAGGTTACTAAAAATATATTTTGAGTAGGAAGGCATGCCAAAATAGATTTACTTTCTCCATGTACCCAAAGTGAATGCTAAAACATCTACGAGACCAGTAACCTGATTCATGAAAAAGGTAATTCAGTTATCTGAATCATTCTAATAATCTGCCTTAAAACTAATGCGTTTAATCAATCTTTACTGTGCTTCTTGAGTCATTCCACTGAACTTATGCCTGAGATAGTTTGTAAAAGTGAAGTGAAATGACTTTGCATCTCTTATAACCTCTGGGTGAATCTGGAAGCTGTTATCATCATACAAGATGAGGAAGGGTCTCTTAGACAACTGGAGATGATAACAGAAAGTGTAAGGTATTGATGAATGTGCCTTGGGAAGAAGGAATGGACTAACTGACTTCCATCTGTATTTTCCACGATTCTTTGATTAATCATGTTTGCTGCTTTCTGAGAGGTTACCACCATCAAGAGCATCCTGTCAACCAAAAGTTACTGCAGTGTGGACTGACCAAGAATACTGTCAACTTTTTGGAGTGCTTTGCCAGTGTGTATCTCCATACACCATTAGAGATCTTACCTGGGCTTATAAATCAAAGATACATTTTGGCTGCGTCTTCATTTATTTGTGTCAGAAGAGCATTCTCTGAGAAAAGTTGGAACTTATAGGATCCCTTCATCTTATACTGCTTTTTAACGGAAGTGTCTAGAGCAAAAATATGGGTCTGTTCAAAACTAACTTTCTAAGTTACTGTTAAACTTGATAAGAAACTGCCCGCTGACTTCGTAGAGCATTCTGATCCTTTATTTCAATAGATAAGGTAACAAACAAACAAAAGAAGCTATTTATTTTGCTGCAGGATTATAGATGCTCTTACAACCTCCCTCAGTAAGCACCAGTGATCTGCTACAAGGTCATCCAATTAACAGGCTCAGAATGAAGAACCAGACTTACTCAGTCTGAACACTCTTTCAGTCTTCCCATCTCCTTTATTTTCCTGCTCTATCTGTTCTGGCAGTGTCTGACATACTCATTTTTGCTACACTTGCACTCTGTAAAAATTTAGATCTTTTCTTTGCCATGTTTACTTTTTTGCTAAGTTCTGTTGCTGAGTTTTCCCTCTTTATTAGTAATAATTTCTGCTTTTTTGACAGTTTGTAATCACCTTTGTAGACAACGCTTTTCTGCTTCATTCACTCTCAGATTTTCCTGATTCTGTATTTGTCTGCTTGTGCATATGTCTTCATCTTTTAACCATATGAATCCTATTTGTTTTTTTCCTTTGGTTTTCTGTCACTTGTGTCATCATGTTTAGTGTCAAACACAAAAACCTATATATTTTTGCTTCCCATTGTAGGTCTGCTTTTGTGTCTACATTCTTCCAAATCCTCCTTTTATTTTCTTTTTTTCATAACTGACTGATTTATTCTGCACGATGCATAAAATTTTTGCCTTCTTTCTAACAGTGCTTCCTTTAAATTCATACTTTTCTCTGACTTCAAGCAAACATTTCTTCCTTCCCATAATAAATAATCTGCATGACTCTCTTCTCCTGCCTTTTCTGAAGTTTAGCTTTTGTTAATTTCTTTTCTTTTTTTTTTTTTTGTCTTTGCCAGTCTGGGAAAACATATTATCTAGATTTATATACAGTTGTGTGTTCATCTTTGATTCTTTACAAAGTTTTCAAAACAACAGCTATGAAACTAATTAAGATTTTGTACTTTGGCATGCAAATAACTCTGTAGATTTAAAGATTTTTCATTTATTAAATGGCTAAAAGGTGAAAAACTGCTTGAAGGAATGAATGAGACAGGTCTGACCTTTGATTTTAACTTGTTCTTGTCATCTAGACCCAGCTGTGCGCCTGGCGTTGTTCAAAAACAATGAAAATAAACATCTCCCTGTGAAACCACCAAGGAAGGCACAGCCTGTACATATTGGTTACTTTGAAGGTATGAACATGAATTTCACTATATCTTCATGCATGTATACATATATATCATAATATCTTTTCAGAAGCAAAATGCAGAAATAAAAGAAGGCAGGAGTTTAAGGTTCTTAGCTGTTGCAGCGTATCTCAAATTTCAGCATGGAAGCATTTCAATTTCATTTCATTCGAGGGGGAGGGGAATGCTTTTACAGATTAATTCATAATGAACTGGTACCTATTTAATTAACATACTTTTAAGAACACCTGAGCACATCACAGAGAAACAGAAAGCACTAGAAATAATTTTTATAGATGCAATGCGATTTCACATTTTCCATCTCATGGTCATCTTTTCTCAAGCTAGCTGTTGATTCCTGAAGATCATTAACCTTTTTTAAAGAAGAAGCCACTTTCTTAAGCATTCCCTAAAAATTTACCTTTTGACGGAAGACAGGAAATTTCACCATGTAAATATAAAATAGACTTTCCAAAGGCCTTTAAATATTGGTCTATTTCTTTTACTGATGGAATTAATGGTAAAACTCTCCTTGACTTTAGTAAAATTAGAATAAGGCCAAGTCTGATTAAAAAAAAAAACCCTTCCTTTTAAGAAGCTGAGCATCTGCAAAGACATTATTTTTAGAATATTCTGGTTCCTTTTGCAGTTCTAAACTGTGATCAGATAATTGTCACCTTTGTCATTTTACCTTTATCAAGAAGTCAAAAGCTATATGATATCTCATTTAGTCCCAATCTCATTTAGTAAAAAAAAAAAATAATAATAATACTATATATATAATAAAATATATATATAATATATATGTTGGGAGCAGCCATCGCTGCAGTGACCATGAGATGGTGGAGTTCAGGTTCCTGCAAGGAGGAAGCAGGGCAATAAGTAAGATCATAACCCTGGACTTCAGGAGAGCAAACTTTCGCCTCTACAGGGACCTACCTGGAGGAATCCCTTGGGTTAGGGCCCTAGAAGGAAGGGGGGTCCAAGAGAACTGGCTAATATTGAAGCATCACTTCCTCCAAGCTCAAGACCGGTGCATCCCTATGAGTAAGAAGTCAAGCAAAGGGGGCAGGAGACCTACATGGATGAGCAAGGAGCTCCTGGCAAAACTGAAACAGAAGAAGAAAGTATGCAGAATGTGGAAAAAGGGGCTGGCCACTTGGGAGGAATATAGGAGCGTTATCAGAGTATACAGGGATGTGACGAGGAAGGCTAAGGCCCATTTGGAATTAAATCTGGCAAGGGAGTCAAGGACAACAAGAAGGGCTTCTTCAAATACATCAGTAGCAAAAGGAAGACTAGGGAACATATGGGCTTGTTGCTGAATGGAGTGGGTGCCATGGTGACAAAGGATACAGAGAGGCCAGTGTTACTGAGTGCCGCCTTTGCTTCAGTCTTTACTGCTAAGGTCAGCCCTCAGGAACCCCAGACCCTGGAGACAAGAGAGAAAGTCTGGAGAAAGGAAGACTTTCCCTTGGTCAAGGAGGATTGGGTTAGAGATCATTTAGGCAAACTTGACACCCACAAATCCATGGGCCCCGATGGGATGCACCCACAAGTGCTGAGGGAGCTGGCGGATGTTATTGCTAGGCCACTCTCCATCATCTTTGAAGGGTTATGGAGAACAGGAAAGGTGCCTGAGGACTGGAAGAAAGCCAGCATCAGTCCAGTCTTCAAAACGGGCAAGAAGGAGAACCCAGGAAACTACAGGCTGATCAGCCTCACCTCCATCCCTGGAAAGGTCATGGAGCAGCTCATCCTGGATGTCATCTC
This sequence comes from Dromaius novaehollandiae, assembly GCF_036370855.1. Lineage (NCBI taxonomy): Eukaryota > Metazoa > Chordata > Aves > Casuariiformes > Dromaiidae > Dromaius > Dromaius novaehollandiae. The sequence continues at coordinate 43,156,314 of NC_088098.1, forward strand.
TAAGCATGTGAAGGATAAGAAGGTGATCAGTAGTAGTCAGTATGGATTCATCAAGGGGAAATCATGCTTAACCAACCTGAGAGCCTTCTATGATGGACTGACTGGCGAGGTAGAAGAGGGGAGAGCAGTGGAGATTGTCTACCTTGACTTCAGCAAGGCTTTCAACGCTGTCTCCCATAATACCCTTATAGGTAAGCTCAGGAAGTGTGGGTTAGACGAGTGGGCAGTGACGTGGATTGAGAACTGGCTGAATGGCAGAGCTCAGAGGGTTGTGATGAGCAGCGCAGAGTCTACTTGGAGGCCTGTAGCTAGCGGTGTTCCCCAGGGGTCAGTACTGGGTCCAGTCTTGTTCAACTTAGTCATCACTGACCTGGATGAAGGGACAGAGTGCACCCTGAGCAAGTTTGCTGATGATACAGAACTAGGAAGAGTGGCTGAAAAACCAGAAGGCTGTGCTGCCATTCAGAGGGACCTGGACAGGCTGGAGAGTTGGGTGGAGAGGAACCTCATGAAGTTCAACAAAGGCAAATGCAGGATCCTGCACCTAGGGAGGAATAACCCCATGCACCAGGACAGGTTGGGGGTTGACCTGCTGGAAAGCAGCTCTGCGGAGAAGGACCTGGGAGTCCTGGTGGACAAGTTGACCATGAGCCAGCAAGGTGCCCTTGTGGCAAAGCAGGCTGAGAGTATCCTGGGGGGCATTAGGAAGCGTGTTGCCAGCAGGTCGAGGGAGGTGATCCTCCCTCTCTACTCAGCCCTGGTGAGGCCACATCTGGAGTGCTGTGTCCAATTCTGGGCTCCCCAGTACAAGAGAGACATGGAACTACTGGAGCGAGTGCAGTGTAGGGCTACTAAGATGATTAGGGGACTGGAACATCTCTCTTATGAGGAAAGGCTGAGGGAGCTGGGCCTGTTTAGCCTGGAGAAGAGAAGACAGAGAAGATCTTATCAATGCATACAGATAACTTAAGGGAAGCTGCCAAGAGGATGGGGACAGACTATTTTCAGTGGTGCCTAGTGACAGGACAAGAGGCAATGGGCACGAACTGAAACACAGGAAGCTCCATCTGAACATGAGGAAAAACTTCTTCACTGTGAAGGTGACAGAGCACTGGGAGAGGTTGCTCAAAGAGGTTGTGGAGTCTCCTTCTCTGGAGATATTCAAAACCTTCCTGGATGCAATCCTGTGCAACGTGCTCAAGGTGACCCTGCTTGAGCAGGGGGGTTGGACTAGATATCTCCAGAGGTCTCTTCCAATCTCAACCACTCTGTGATTCTGTAATCTTCTATGATTGAGAAGAGGAGTTAGAACCTGTCTGAGACAAGTCTGGAAAGGATCAAAGTATAACTGAACTGCAATTCTGTCAGTTAACCTGGCTATATGCAAGTCCAAATTTGCCTTACATTCACGAGCCCATGCTCAAATTGGTTGAAAGAATTCTACGGGTATTATGAAGGAGAAAAATAAGGTTGCACTGCTGTTTGCTTTGGATCCAAGCATGAATTTACTTATAATAGAGACAGACTACATATACTGTGCTTGATTTAGCATTTCCTGTGTATCATAACAGTTCTTCTGGCATATGCTGAAGAAACAAGGCAGGTAGACTGCCTGCAAAACAATGCGGGTGCCTGAAGCCTGCAAGCAGTAGTGCGAATGTTCAGAGCTGCGTCAAAGAAACAAGCTTGATCCCAGGTTCAGCACCCTAAAGTCAGCGTAAGTTTAGCCTAGCTTTCCTGCCGCTGGTTTATTTATTCCTGCCTGGGAATATTTCCCTTAATTTTAGGAAGCCAATGTATCTATTCTGATGGTTACTGAATTGCTTTTTGAACACACAGAAGAAACTGCAGCATGTTAGATACCAAAAGGCAAGCACTGAAATTAGCGGTGCTCTTGAACTTTATTTCATTTCAAGGATAGCTATACTCCTTTGGCCAGCTAATAAACAGATTTTGTTCAGCAGTCTTTTACTGGGTACTTCTGGGTGTTTCTCGCTGTCTTGTGCCTTTAGGAAGACAAGCAGTACCATTCTAATTGACCAGAATATAAAATTTTCCTTCTGCTTAAGTCACTGGCACTTCAGATGGGATGGCTAGAAAATGCTAGATGATGAATTGGAATCTAGAGTGCATTGCTGAGCATTTGCTTATGTAAGTGAGATACAATCAGAATTCAGAGCTTCTGAGTTTAGAATTTGGATACCACTTGATATGTTATCTACTAAAACCAAAGCACCTGCATGATGATTTCACAAAATGGTGTTGTCAGTCACTTCCTCCTTCACTTACAGAAAAGTTTGTCTCCCATTTACCCTCTCACCTTTTGACTATTTCTTCCTCTTTTGCCTGGAATACCTTGCTTCGGGTCTGCTCTGTGATGAGAGTTCTTTTTGTAACAAGAAGTTGGAATGTTTTCATTCTGTATCTGTAAATCTTGTGGACACCATATTCCAAATCAAAAGAGAACACAGACCAGTGTTCTGATCTGGCACCAGTGTTTGGTGGAGATATAAACTGCCTCACTTCAAGGTCTTCCCTTTGTAGACTGGTAAGTAGTCAGTGTTCTGGTGCAGAATTTGAAATCCAGTCCATCTCCTTTATAAACCACTAAGTAATCTCCAAAAACCAAAAAAACATGCATTTTAAATATTCCTGCTTTACTTCTTTAAAGTGAAAATGGGGGGAGAAACCATAACATCAATAGCAAGTACACATGTGTTACCTGTTAAATAACAGAATCACTACTTTTGAAAGGGGATGCCCTCGGAAGTGAAACAATTAGAACAGTTTTAGCTTTTCAAACTGGAACACATCATGGTAGTGAATATGTAGGAGGTAATCCAGTTAAAATGTATGATGAATGTCTTGAGTCTTCATTGTTTCTTTAGTTTATGTTTAAAGCACTAAAAATGTGCCTAATGCAAAAAACACAAAAAGAATTAAAAAAAAGAGGTATAAAAATAGACGAAAATAAAGGGTGAAAGGGGGGGAGGTTAATATCTGACTCTTGTATGTAAAGTATCTGTATGCCTTAATTAAATACTAGGTATCATATTTATATTTACTTTATCCTGAGTAATGAGTTGATTAACATATCAGTTGTAAATATAGCTGTTGTTTTATATGTACCAGTAGTGTTTTCTTATGTTTATTGTTTTAAAGATTATTGAATGGTAAACCTTTATTGGACAATGAGAATACAGCAAGTGAAAACCAAGAATTTTGGTTTTTGAAAATGAGTTCACTGAACATAAAGGGAAAATCTTGCACTTAAATAAAGTTACCTTCTCCTGAGATAATTAAAAGAAATCCTTGCTGAATTAAGGATTATGTTCTGGCATAATTTGCCTTCTTGTACAAGCTACTGCATCAGGCTGGCAGTGTTATATGATGTACCGTGTCGAAAGCAACACAGTGAGGACATAGTTGATCTAATACTCATCTTTCTTGGCTTTAAATGTAGTTGATAACTGTTTAAACAGTTTTCCTTTTTTTAATTCTTCTTGTTTTAATATTCTGTGAAAACTATAACTTTCCCTCCTCCAAGTTTCAGTTATTACAAATGATTAAACCTAAGTTATAGTGATGCTTTGTGGAAGATTTTAAACAGGCACTCTGCTGACAGTATGCTGATTGTTTATGTATTTTAATCTTATATTTTTCATTAAAAACTATATGTGCAGGAGCTCTAGTTTTAAATCTCTTGCTTATTTCTCTTTTGAAATCTGTTTTCTGAGAAAATAGTAGCTATAAATGAAAAAAAAATTCTGAATCTACAAGTTTTATAAAATGGGCTTGAGTACCTAATTTTAAGAAGACCACTCTGTTACAACAATTGCAAGGAACTGATATGTAAAATAAATGTAGACATGCAACTTTCAAAACTTGTGCATAGCTTTGATCCCACGGGACAACTCACATAGCTCTTAATTTGACATATGTATCATAACATAATGATTTGGTTGGACAGATATAAATGAAAATACTTCTTTCAAAGTTTGAATAATGTCATAAATTTGTATTAACTTTTAGGAGAGTCATCATACTTTATTCCCTGACTTTATAATGATTCCCTTTTGGAGGATCATTGTTTCACATCTGTGTTACGATAGCACACAGAAGTTAGAGACAAACCCCTTTGTATTACAGGCTTCATACACAACATGAAGGAACATCATCTTGCCTACAGGCAAGAGCTTACCATTTAAAAATACAAACAATGTGTAAAGGCATGGGCAAAGGGAATGACATTGTATGTGTTCTGTGTATACATATATGTATAGATATGTCTGTATGAATATGTATACATACAATACCCGAGTGTCTAAACACACATATACATATACTGTAAGTATAAATAGGTATATGAATTCAATATGTATATTAAGTATAGTTTTTATCTGCTTTTTCATATATTTAAAAAGGAAAATAAATTGTGAACATTTACTCTTTGCTGTCATTTGTAGTATCAACATATAGGTGTATTTTGTAATCTAAATGGCTTCTGTCAAGATACTGTTTCACTTTCATTAAAATTATTTTAATGCATGTACTCATTGTGTAGTACAGATAGATTAGTGAAAAATATTAAGTAAAGAATATTTTCAGATCATAGTTACATATTGTTACATTAACTTAAGTAGACTATAAAGTGTGCCACAGAATACACAAATGTAAATGTGCATTTATTGTGCTTTATATGAACTTTCCTGCTTCTCTTAAGAAACTGTGGCCTGATCAAAAACCTGAAGGCAAATGAAAGCCTGACTTGATGTGCTTTCACAGCTGATGATTTGCTGGACATTTCCTGGATTGTGTGTTGTATGCTGCTGCTTTTGGTATTATTGGGTTATGCTTCCAGCAGGGTTGCTGAGTGTCGGTTAGCACTAATTAGCTGAGAAACAAAATAGTCAGCTAACTATTCTGATGAATATTTTGGGAGATTTTAGTGTATTTTATAGGTGGTGACAGTTTAAGGGTCTCAGCATTTTGGGAAGGTTTTAAGAAATGCAAATAATTTTCATCGTGTTTTAGTTGTATTTTTAGACATCTTTATGACTGCTTCTCATGTGGTTGTGCAGAGGCTATTTTAGTCATTGATCTAACATAAAATAATCTAGAAAAATCTAGAATATTTCAGGCAAAGTACATCAGTTGTGTGTTAGTCTCAGTAATTCCATTTACACAGAAGTTTCTATCTGCTCTGTCAACCAAGAGTGAGACTCTTTTGTCCTGATACAGCAGCACAAAGCTAAAGGAGCCCCCAGGCCTAGCACATTATTTTGCTACAAGCATTGGAAACACTACAAATCATTTGGGGTCCTCTGTAATCCATCTGCCTCAACAATTTTGGTGGGTCATCCAAATAATTTCTATTCAGTGGCTTAGGAAGCTGGATTCCAATCCACAGAGCAAGTTGGAAAAGTGCAGTAGAGATTAGTCAGGAGTCCGGTTAAAGCCATGAAAGCTCTGTATTATGTGGATATGATTCACTTGCAGTTTCTCAGAATTTCAGACACTATATTCTAATTAATTTTGTAGATTAGGTGATTTAATACCACTATAATACATGTAATTTTAGTCATATTTGTGTCTATCAGTGGCATGTGTATACTGTATAGTTCAAAGAAGTGAAAACAATATAACTTGACTTTACTCAGGAGTGTGCACAGTAACCACTTCCAGGAAGTTCAGCTATATTAGTTGCATTGGATTATATTATTAGGATGTGTTTACTGTAGTTTGGGAACCTGCAGTTTCTAATTGGCAATACTTATGCTCTTTGACTAAAAAGTTGAAAACATAGTGAGTATAATGATGTTAAGATAAATTTCACCAATACAAATTTGGTAATGAATAGATTATGCTTTTTCAGGTGGCTTTTAATTATGGAAATATTTGTTCATTTCTCTTCAAATTGTCAGTAAAAATAACATTTATATTTCATATTGGAACTAGAATAAGAGGTAAAATGGTCTTGCGATTATGTCACATGATTGGAAAACAAATATCAAGAATCCATTTAAATTTAACAGCATGACTTTGGGTAAACCTGAATGATCTGTGTCTGCTCTCCAGCTTTCTAATAGTTCACAATTATGAAGCTCCAGGTATTCTCAAATGAAAAATGTTGCAAGGAGTTTTTACATTTTCTTATAACTAGTGCTAATTTAAAATGAAAACTGGGACTTTGGACACTGGTAATTTAGGATTGTCTTTGAGTTAATTATGTAAACTCATCAAAATATTTTTACATAATGACAAACATAATTTCTTAGATTTTCTGTATTACTCAATATGAGGACATTGATGAAAAGGTATGTAGTAATTAAATAGCATTTATGTTGATTCACATCACTGGTGGTTTTAAATACTTCGCTTGAGAGTTAAGAGAAGGCATTGAGAATGGAATACTATGATTAACCTTTTTATATGCTGTAAAATTGATAATAATACTTTTTTATTTGTTATTTAAGGGCAGTTAAAAATGCATTGAGCTGTAGCTAAGAGTTGTGTGTTAGCTGTTTTCATCTTTAATAAATTAGCTATTTTCAATGGAGAATTATAAATGGCATCAGCACCCAGGAAGAAGACATTGTTTGTAAACATCCATTTCTAAATTAAGTCATCTTTTGTTTAGCTGTGAAAAGCATTAATAACCACATTCTAAATTTGGCATTCCTGCAATTCTACTAAAGTATTGCAATGTTTACAGTAAAATGTAATTATTAAATATCTCCCAGGCTTTAAATTTGTGTGCCAGATTATGGCAGAAGCAGTTTCTAAACCATATTGCATTGACGAAAATGACAGAATAATACCTTTCCAGAGAATGTAAGGTCTGTCCTGAAATGCGATGAAAACGCATTACAGAAACCTGCAGTGTGGAAGGGAATCTATCTGTTAAAATCAGAATTCTATGGCTTTGTTTCTTATTATCTAGTGTGAGCTCACACAACAGAGCTCTCGCATTGAAATATTTTCTCATTTTAAGGAATTAATGGCTCTCCACCAGCCCTTTAACATGTAAAATGAGTAGGTTACTTGTGTCCAGTACATCCAAAAAGAGCCAGGATAAAATAAACATAAGGAGTTGGATATCTTGGAAAAAATCTGTCATGGGTTTGGGTTAATCATCTCCAGAAGAAATTCAACTTGATGCCTGAAATGTAAGACTTCTTGGAGAAAGCAGTAAAGCCTGAGGCAGTGTTGATCTGAAGGAGTGCTCTCCATGGGTCAGAGCTGCTCTGCTGGCAGAGTGCAAACCCAGTTCACAACAGCGGTATGCTGAAAAGTTGTAAAAGACTGCAGGGGCCTTACAGTGCACGCACTCGAGCTTCAGTTACATAGTTTTAGTGGCCCAGTTTCTTATTATAAAATAAAACTAAAAAATAAAATCTGTGCCTAATTTTCTAGTCCCCTGTCCATCAATGATAATGTAGGATTTTTTCAGTGTTCATGGAATGAAGCAATCCTGAAATTATAGTATGAGTTTAAAAATAAATACATAAGATGTCATTTATATGCATCATGCGGTGCATATCCGTGTCTGAATATCTGTAAATGATCTAGACATATGACATCTTTATTAATATTCTTGTTTTTCGTATTCAATTTTTTTTTAAAACAACATTTCTATTTGTCTGAAGTTCCTGAACTGGAGGTGCTTACCATACATATATTCCAACTTCATATTATAAAGTCTTACTATGGTTCTAGTCTTCAAGGGTCCTGTATTCCAGTGTTAAAGGATTTTGATTTTGACTGCGTATTTCACCTGCTTGTGTATTATCTGTTTCTCTTTCTCTGTGGTTTTATAGATGGTTGTAATTTGCAATGACGTCAAGTGGACTTTATTAGTGCATCGGACTTAAATGTGATCTCTGATATAATATGACAATGAATTTTGTGTCAAATTGTTCCAACAAACTTTTAAAACTTGGATTTTATACAACATGTAAGCTATCACCTGTGCTTTCCACACCATAATAGTTTATCTTTAAACTAAAATGAACTCCACACTAGGAAAAAAAAAATCTTACTGCTATTTTAGCTAAAGACTGCCCAGTGATGGTTTCAGTAGGAATGAGATTTCGCATAAAATATCATCAGTGGTTGAAGACAAGTTTATCCCATTGTTGAATAAGGTAACATAGCAGTTCACAGAGTTTGATTTTCATCTTCCGAGGTTTTGCTTCTCTTTTTTTCCTACTTTGCTTGGCACTGTAGGTCCAAGAGCTAGGTAATGTATCATCTGTATTTCAGCCAATGTGTACATAAATAAGTTGACTCCACATTCAGATCCACAGCATTTTATACTACATCAGGCAGTCATTTTGGATGAATAGACCCCTGACTACCGAAGCATTTCAAATCCTTTTTCATTTGACCATTCAGTGACCTGATAACTATTTCCTGTCCCTAAGTAAGGTTGTGACCCAGGTCTTAGAGTGCAAAAGACAGATAATTTTAGCAACAAGTTAAATCCAAATGGATCTCATTGGAGGGGGTGAGGGAGAATACATTTGGCTAAATTCCTCTAAAATAAAGTGTTACAACACTTGGATTTAGTAAGTCTAGTTAAAAGTAATTGTTAAATTTGCTGTCATCCGTTTGGATGCTTGGGGACTGTAGGCAATGTTGGGGTGGTTTGTTTATTCATTTTGCTTTTACTAAACAATATCTAAATGTAAAGGTACTCTTTTTATACTTCATAAAACAATTATTCATGAAGAAGTCATTTAAATTGCATTTTCAGATATATTCAAAGCATTTTCCAAAGTGAATATTTCAAGCCTTGAACTCATATTGGTATGCACATGGTATTTTAACATAGGCCACAGAAAGTTAAATGTATAGGTTGTGTCCAGAGGAGGATCACAAATGTTGCATTGCATAAATATTCATCTTGCAAAAGTATTTCCATTTTGTATGAAGCTATGAACACGGACTATGATAAATTCTTAGAAACATGTATAAGTGCAAGTCTTGTTACAGTAGGACAACATGATGCTACAGTTTAAGAAGTTTCATGTTGCAATGCCTCTGCCTATTTTATCTTCTGAAGTACTGTTAAAGGTAGATTAAAGGAAGGCTTTAACCCCAGAGCATTTTGTTGATTTGAAAGTGTAATCAATTAAAGTTTTTTATAATAAAATTCTTGTTCTTCTATTCTGTAATGGGAACTATGGTGTTATGAGGAATTAGGAGGTCAGAGAGCTACAGCATTCCAGAAAGGTGGTTTTCATGTGACAATGCTTTTAATACTGAACACACATTTAAGTCTTTTTCTTTTTTATAACTAAGAGAGGTGTGGATCAGCTGTATAACATAATTTATTTTGGTAATGTGCAACATTTTTCAAGCAAAACGTTAAGAAAAGACTGCAGAATTGATACCTAGTTATTGAAAATTTTATATTGTTCAATACAAACTCGTGGCAAAGTGTTACACCTTTTACAAGTTTCATGTGGTCTATAAAAATAGACAGCAAGTATAGTAGATTTAGAAGATTTTACAAAGGATTGTAGGAGTGATTATAAGTAACCCACATATTGTAATATAAATGTACAATCATGTAGTAATATCTTTGCAACTTCTGTGATAAGCTGTGTATTTCTATAATGTGCGTCTTCCAACATCATAACTTTACAGTTCAACTTTTAGCATGTGCAATACACAAACATTTTATCAGTTTTGTCAAATTTGTAGTTTTGTGCAACTTTGATGTATACAACGCATTTATTTTTTCTGGCTTATGTGTTTAAAAAAAGAGATTTATAATAGAACACACAACTGATATCTTCAAATTGTCATGGAAAAAATGTATGCATTTAACCCTGGACTAAGGTGGAAATACTGTGTTTTCTAGTTATTTATATATATATGTATGTATAGAATGTGTATATGTATTAAATATATTTTTCTCAGATTCCTAAGACAGGTTGCATACAGAAATAATATTTTTCAAAATAATTTATTTACATGACAATCTGGAATAGTTATTCCTTTGCAGATTTATTGTTGGGTTAAATAATCTAATATTTGATTATAATTTCATAAGTCACTACACTTTTAGAATTATGTAGATAACCGAATTCACATAAAGAAATCCAAATAGTCAGAGAAAAGAAGAATTTACTTCATTTTCACAATCATCATTAAACAGCAGAATATGAACAACTAAGTTTTTTGAATGGTTTCTAAGTGCAGATTGAGTATCAAGCTTACTAAGAAATTGACTTTGGAAAGTCATTTCTCTAAAGCAATTGCATGCTTATTTTTTCTAATACGAAGCAAGTTTGCTATTTTTCAGTTTATGAAGAGAACAGGGATATCTTCTGTCAGAGATAGAATTCAATAAAAAATGTATTTTAAACACTAATACATATTTCAAAGTAAAATTTACTGAGAATTTGCTGTAGTAGCTGATGTTGTACATTTGTAATTAAGAAATTAGTAATGAATGTAAAGGGGAAAAAAAAAGAAGCTAAGGCAGAAAGCTCTGATTTAACCTACCGATGACCTGGCTTTGTTTGTTCAGATGACAGTTCTAAAAGTGTGCAGAGAATATTCCCTTTTAATACAGTTATTTGCCGCAAGCCCTGACCTCACTGCCTGTCAGGGAGCAGGTCTGAATTGGCCCTTTCTCTGATATCGTGACATTGCTTCTGTTGCCTCGATTGTGACCTCTGATTGCATGATACCCCTGAGAGTTGTATTTAATAAGCGTGACTCCTGACTCTTAGCCAGGTCTGCTTGCTTAGGTTTTGTCAGACTCTACTTGTAGTCTGGTCTACATATGCTAAAACATTGCATAGGCTGTCATCATACCATGTGAGCACTGTGCATTGTATTCAAAAATCTCTTTCCAATATCTTTCCTTTTATTTATTGCAAATGGAAATATTTATGAAAACCTATTCAGAATAAATTTTAGAAATTGATTCTTCCAGAATTATGGCTTCTAGGGATTTTTATTTTTATACCGCTATACAAATAGTTACTATTTCACTATATTACTAAGCATGGGAATTATCCATGCATCATGCTAATTGCTTACTTTGAGATTTATTTCCCCTATGAGAGTATTTTATGCATCTGTGACTTCCCATCAAGAATATGTTTGTTCATCATAAAAATGGTAGGGGAGAGTCCCCTTATTTCATTATCTGATTAATACAGTTGCACAGGGAGACAATACTGATGAGCATCCAGAGCACTGTGAGATGTAGCTATTCAGGGTCTAGTCAGGTGAAAGCTGAAGAATCTGATTGAAATCCAGGAGAGGGTAAGTAGAACTAAGAATTTTTAAATATCACTGAAAATTACATTTCTTGTTATAGTAACTACTTTTCTACATCATTGCATTCTTTTCTCCTCTTTTCCTCCTCTTCTAACCAGAATCCTGAAGGAGAGTCTGTTCAGGGACCAGGCAGCCTTGGGGATGATGATGCTGTTCAGACACTCTCCAATTTTAGTATCCCTTGATGCATTCACTGAACCAGAATATGGAGGAGTTCGAAGATTTGAAAGAATGTTTCAAGAATTGTGGTGCAAGTTAAAGACTAGTTTGTGTATTTACTTCTGTATATCTTTTGTGCTCTCACTTCAGGTACATATACCTTTTTCTAGTCTCTGTATCAATACCTCTAACAAACTGCTCACTTTTGTAGTTAAATTAAAGAAGGCTCTGTAAATACTGTTAATTAATGTTTCTCCATTTCTTGAACTGTTTTAAAGAAGACTGTTGACCTTTTCAGTCAGATTATTTTGTGTAAAAATTGGTATATTTTGTATGAAAAAGAAATGATATTAGAATCTTTCTTATAAAACAAGCTATCTGATAAAAGCCAAAAAGCAGACATTTTCTTGTTACTTTTAAAGTTGACAATGGAATACTGTTAGTTCTTCTTCATGACAGTGACTGTTACAATGAAAGTAAAACCTTACTTGGTTTGGTCAGTAAAATACTATTTTGTTATCTTTTAGAAGAATTCCCCTGTAAAGTGATACAATTTTAATAGTCTAATTTAGTTGGTAAGGTTGTGAAGCTTCTAGTACAACTGTCTGTTCCCTTCTCCTGGAATAAATAGTATGTGGTTAGCTATTGAAGTACCTTAATCTCAAATGGGAGTTTACTTACGTAATTGGACTTCATGTGCTTTCACTTCTTTTTGGATCAGCCCTTAGTGCTCTGTAAGTTCATGTGCCAGTAGCAGGAACTTACATAATTGGCTGCACATAAGCAGAGTTAGGAATGGACAACTATTGTCATTGTCCATTGTTGTTCAAAGCAACACGTAAAACAAATTATACTTTTAAGTTTATTAGTTATGGCTGTCCTGAAAGCGATTACACATATAAACAGAACAAACATGAGGCAAAATCACCTATTCAAAACTATCCTGGTATTTAACTCATTCCCTCCTTTTCAAACAAATTGTATCTATGTTGTCTATATACATAAAGGTAGAGATAGATAGATATACATTATATAGATGTAGCTATTATATAGATGACAGACGTATGTCAGTGAACTAGGGAGCTTTGCAGGGACTGTAGCTTAAAAGTTTAGTAAGAATGAAAGTAAGAATTTAAATACAATTACTGTAAGTATAATATGATAATCATCACCTAAGCTTAGGAAAGATGAAATTGTGTTCAGTAATGGATTTTTTTTTTAATTTTGTTCATTTTCTTATTCCAAAAAATAATTTAAGTAAAGTTCAAAACAAAATGGTTCTGCTAAGAAACAGAAGTCAAGGCCAATTTTTTGCTTCTTCAACTCTGATTTCTTCATTCAGTGAGGAAAATCTTTCAAACCTTCTCTGCATAAATAGAAATACTGTGCCATTGTAACTAGAACTGGTTCAAAATCAATATAATGAATTCAGTTCAATTTCCATGGCACTGAATACTCTTGAATATGTGTTGGCTAAACAAAAATAATTTACTGTACTCAAATTATTGCATTTTTCATGTGATTACAAGCTGAAAATTTGTATTGCAAATAATAAAGACCTCTATAAAATTATTAAGCCCTTTGAGCAACGTGAATTACGTATCAATATAGGGCAACTTTTAGGCAAATCAGTATTTTGTTTTGTATTGTTTTACCTGTCCTCCCTTACAAATGGAATTCTCTTTTTTGAATTGATCCATAAGATATTTGAATTTCATGTATTTCTTCCATGATTTATCAGCTCACTAAGTATAGCTTAATAAGAACAGTTAATGCTTTTATATGTATTTGCTTGTAAGTTCATAGTATTTATGGTTATTTTAGAACTGGAGATACATATGTAAGAATTGTACACACTTGGGGATTACCTCACTTTGGATGTAGGGTCTTTGGAAAAAGAACCATGTCTATGTCTGTGTTAAAGCATGAGATATTTTTTCTATTTAATTCAAAGAGCATTAAATCAAGCCTTGTTTATACAACATTTGGCATAATGACAGGCCTGATCTTCAGTGTTACCTCTGGGTTTTGCTATAAAGTAAATTAAACAGCAGCTTCATGCTTAGTCTATGTAGATTTTATGTGTATGTTTGACAGCGCAGAGTGGTTTTACTGTTATGCATTGCTGCACTGACACAGCCATGAATTGTTGTCACAGTACCTTCATCAAATACCAGTAGGTACTTCAGGTCAACATAAGTAAGCCAGAAGGAGTAAGCCAGAAGTCGTTTCACCTACGCAACATAAAACACTTCAAAATTGAAAATAGTATATGTGCATAAATTGGTTAGTGTAGATACCAAATCCATAGGTATTTATAATGCAACTACATATTGACATTAATAAAAATATTTCATTCAGCTTCACTGTCAGTGTTATCTTCCGTTGACAGTTATCAATCAAACTCCCAGTGGGTGAATATAAGTTCTTAAAACCAAGTTCGTATATTCTTTAGGTAATATAAATGATTTATATATATATATATATAACTATCAAGAGAAAATGTTTATTCTCAGATATCTAATACTTTTTGAAATATGCTTTTTAAAAATGTCCATTCCCAATCTGTGATACAAAATTATATATTTTTAATTATTCATTCATAAAAATTATGAGACAAATGTGTGTTGTGTAAGTCTTCCTGACTAACTTCATGGTGCTCCTGATTAATGTTGGCTCTAGGTCCTTTGATTCTAAAACAAAACCTACCTTTATGAATGTCACACTGAATAAAATATCCTTTATTTTTTTGGTCTCTTGATAGAAGGCAAGATAGTAGTCCAACCTCTTGTGCTCCTACAAAATATTCTTTTGTGTTTGGCTTTTAAGAATTCCTTTGGAAGATCTGATGTTTTAAATCATAGAGTTGCTTTGTTGATTTTATAGAAAAATATTCTTCTTGTGGGGACTCCATACATAGGGTGATCTTCTTTTTTTGTAAATATTTGGGAATGCTGTTTCATCACTGAGCAACTAAGCACTTGTGTTCAAGCTCTTGATTACTGTTCTCAGTTAATCTCAAGAACTGAGAATTTATGGAATAAAATCTATCAAAAGGGAGAAAATTTTATTGGTATTATACATCTCTTAATTTTCTCCCAGGCAATGTAAACTCTTCCCCCCTGTATAGTAGAGGGTATCCATCAGGAGAGGGCTCATTAATTCCAAGAGAATATGAAAAAAGTAGAGAAAAGGTCTCTACGAGGCAGATTTGGGGAAAGAGGCAGGGATTATGTGAAAAAATAGGCAGGATAAACAACATAGGTTCTAATTGCATGCTGTTTATTCCTTGCATTTACTAACAGATAAGTAAGCATGGAAACCCTAGACATATCGTTTCAAAATAATTTTTTACTGCTTCTTAATTTCTTTGGTTCTTTTAGGGCCTGTGTTATCCAAAGATCTCAGGGGAATGGACTTAGATATCCTCCTAACTTACTACTCAGCAGCCCTGTTGATTAAATTTTGCGTAGGTTGAGTGGCTGAAGCAACTAGCATATAGGCTACAGAGCACCTTGTTCACAGAAGACTACAACAAGAATAATGGCAAGGGTTTTAATTTTTATCTTTTTAAGTTTTGGGCACCTGAGGAAGTGAAGTATGATTAGCTGGAAGGGAGCGAGATGTTTGCCCTTTCTTTCTGTATACTTTTCCATGCCCTGTCTTCCATCCTCTTTGTACTCTTCCAACCCCTGGCTTTATGTTGATTCCTGAGGAACTTGCAGTCTATCTTCACTTTTGCAGCATCTCCTAAAATTCAGCACTAATTCCAAATGAAAAATTTCTGTGTGTAATGATAGTAGTAATACTGCTTATTATTTTATTACCAAAAGATAATGTACTGTCCAGCATACAAGTCCAACATACTGAAGCTGAGGAGTTTAATGTTGGGACTGTCTTTAATGCATCTATACCTTTAGTTCACACAGAAAATACCAAGAACAGCTGATACATTTCAACTTTTGTAGGCTCAGTAAATGGAGTCAGTGACTATGTAGTGCTTAATCCAAAACTTAAAATATACAAAAGCACAAACATGCTTGCCAGAACTTAATGTTTGCATTTCCTCTTCTCATCTCCCTTATGTGCTTTCTTGTTTGTCAAATTTAAACTGAGGGGGAAATAGTACCTCAAATCTAAAAATGATGGCTGCAGACAGGTTTGTAGTACTTAGAACACAGCATATGTATAGCAGTTTGTTTAAAATTTTAATTCTCTGCTTTTCACTAATGGTTTGGAAAACCAAAAAGTAAAATAAGAGGAAGAGTGACCCAATGTTTGGATACGAACTTTAGATTTGGTGGACTGGCATTCAGTTCTCACCTTTGGGAAATTCAGTTCTGAGATAGATATTGTAAATACATTAAATACATTATAATGGTAAATTCCAATGATTATAATCATTACAGTGATAAGTGATAATGATTATAATGATAAACACTTCAAAGATTGAGGAGTTCTCAGCTAACATGTTAATGGAAACTCTTTTAAGTTCCTAACATAGAAAGTAAATTATCTTTAAACATACTCTAGATTTGGCTTTCTAGTGTCATAAAATAGTTACATTCTGTTACGTTTTTGTCTTTTTTTGAATATTATGATCATAAAATGGATGTCTTGCATAAGTAACCTGGTGCAAATCAAGGATCAAAACATACATCAGTTCAAATTGTGGGCTGTAATAGGAATTAGTATGTTTTGCTTTGGAGCCACAAATGATGTTGCCATACCTGTCTCTTTTTCCCTCCCTCTCTGTTTTTGTTTTTTCCTTTAAAATAATTTCAGCACAAGTTTTAAGAACATGTTTTGTTGAAATGCTGGCACAGACATTTCAAAGATTTGATATTCCTCCAGATTACAAGAACTAAAAGAGTGCTTTCTTTATAAACCTTACTTTGGAAATAGCAGCACTGATGTTCTGTGTGGAAGGTGAATTATTACATACTTGGAAAGTTTCAGAGAAGTTAGAGTCTTAGCACTTCAGAATGTTTGTGCAGTTTATTTTCCCCTTACCTCCCACTGTGAAATATATTTGATCAACCACTGAGTTTGGGTGAATGACAGGAACTTAAGCTGGCTCTGTCCCGTAGAAAACTTGTTGCATCTTGTCTCTGTCCAAATGTTAGCATTAGACAATGGAACATTAGTTTGTAGAACACTGAGTAAATGACTGAAAAGTCATTTTCCTCTTCCCTGTCAAAGAGCTAAAATACATTCTTGCACATGGAAGTATTAGCCTCCTAATTATTCTTTCTTTTTCTTCAACTGCAGTTGCATCATTTTGAAGGACAGTGTTTATCAGAAATTTACAGACATGAATTCAACACCACAATTTTGATTGCTGACTAACCAAAGCAGTGGTTTGTCAGGTTGTGTTTTCTTTCTTCTGTTTTCCAACGAGGTTAAAATAAATAACCATAACTGTATGTTTAATTCCAGTATTAAATGGCAGCTTAGTACTTTGAAAAAATAACCTAGTTTTGTGAGTATTACCATGATACTTATGTGCATTAATAGTAGTCTACATAACTCTAAATATAATGTTTTTAATGGTACAAAATCAACCAGTTTAATCAAACAGCAGAATTTTATTTTGTTTTGTAGCTTATTTTTTAGACAAGGGAATCTCATTCATTAGGAGGTGGAGACCTTTGTTAAACCACTGCACTACTCTTCCTTTTTTGACTTATTTTTAGTTGACCTTAGCAAGCTATTCTCATAGTACTATTATTAGTCCTCCACTGTTCAATCCCTGTATCTTTCTCCCAAAGAAATCTACAGATTCTGTACCAAGATTCACTGTCTGAATATATGCAGATCAGAACACTTATAAATTAGCAAAAAATGAAATAGACAGTTGCATGTGTGGTAGCTTCCTGTAGACACCTCAGGTGAAATATATCTTTAGGTTTATAGATCAAGTCAGAAGAGTCTTGTATGTGTTAGGAAATGGCATGATATGAAACACTGATATTATTGTGAAGGAAGGTATAGAAGATAAATGAGAAATTGTGCTTAGTGTAAATGTGGAGTAAAGGAAGAAAATTGCACAGAAAAATGCAAAAGTTGGATAAAGTGGAAGGAACAGTGTTTAATGCTGCCTTGAAGTCAGTGCTGGGAAAGTGAAGCTTATAAAGAGCAAAAGGAAATGTACCATGTTCAGAAGAAGAACAGAAGATCTAAGCAGCTGTACTTTATATGGAATGGTGTTTGCAACATACCTGTGTGGTCAGACAGTTGCAATGGAAGAGATTAAACAATCAAGAAATATTGGGAGAAAAGCTTCATTGACAGTATTGCAATATGAATAGAGAGAGAGAACATTTAATGAGCTATCATAAAAATATACCATTGAAGATTAGGTAAGATCTGGGTTTGCCTTAATGTGAGAAAAGGAACAAATTGAAAATAACCCTTAAACTATTGTAAATACTAAATGCTACTGATAAATAGTAATGGTGGTGTATTTTACAGAGGCTGGAACAAGCAGGGAAATAGAAAAGAATGTGTGGGAAGGCCCAAGTATGAAATTCTGTTTTCCTTGAATTCAGAGATTGAAATTTGTACAATTTTGATGGTTTAGGAATCTCAATGTAAGGATTCCAGTTATGCATAATCTAACGAAAAGAGATCAAAGAGTTAGCACAGAAGGGACAAGCTGAAATGTGGTAAATACTGAAGTGGGACAGATTAAGTAGATTCTATATTACTGGAATGGATCACTCAGAAATAGAGCATAATGTAAAAGGGGACAGAGACAGACAGACAGACAGACAAATGAAAACAGGCAGAAAAAGGACAACCAAAAAAGCCGGACTGTGGTCTCAAGACTTTTTATTCTAGACTTTTTAAGTATGATGGATAGCTGGTTTCTAGGAAGGAAGAGTGAGAGTGAGGACAAAGTCAAGAACAATTGCATCATGAAAAGGAGATAATTATTTGAGAGTGTAGTATGAGTGAATTAAAGAAGACGACGAGGCTGGCAGGTTTTGCAAGTCATCACCTGATGCTGTATTCTTTTGAGAAAATTCTAACTGATCTTTTATTTATCTATGCACTGACTCAGACACTGCTCTAAATATTTCTCTTTATTTCATTCATTCTGGTCCTAGAGATGCAAAATGATTTTGTCAAAGTTTAATCAAACTGATTAACTCATTAATTAACTAAAATTAACTAATCTGTATAGTACACTTATCGCATAAAGTTTGGTTTTTTTTAAGTAGCTATTTAAAATGTATGTGTTTGAGCTATTTTAAAAATCCAGATAACCTGAGTTGTACATAAAGAAACATCACATCTGGAGATGTGAAAATATTAAGTGAAGAAAACCCTGCATCAGTAATTGCCACACTATACTACCAGCTATCTGGAAGTCCTATATATATTCCTAACATATTCATTGAATACCTGTGAGCATGCTAAGAACCACTCTAAATACCATTCTTTTACCAAAAAACAGTATTTTGGGCATATAGTGATTGCTATATAATGCTTAGGTGTATTTAGTAACTTCTGACAAAACAGACTTTCGACAAATGTATTATCCTTTTTGCTGAAGAAAAGAAAAAAAATGCTCTAATTTCTCTTACATTCTACTATGTTTCTGCTTTTTTATTGTTATTCTTTTCTGGTCTGTTTCCAAATTCTCCAGTTTCTTGCCTGGGTATCAGTATGTTGTTACTCATGTTGTTCTTGCTTTCTGCTCTGCCTGTAGTAGATTGTAACAGAAATAACCTCATTTTGTTTGTTGCATTTTCGGTTTTGAATTTTGATTCTTTTTATTAATGTGTATTAAAACAACTTTGTAGATGATACAGGAGAAATTATAAAAACCCTCATGGGGTGTATATAATTTTAATATTCATTCAGAGTATGCTTTTATAGGGTTTGTACACACACAGACACACACACATATAGAATGCATATTACTAGGTAGTAATGTATACCAGAATACTGGCAGATAAGAAAAATTTCAATGAATGAATAGCTTTGACATTAATTTTATATCCAATCTCAGCTGCTTGATTTTTATATTAGGAGCACCGCTTCCAGAATAGATATTGAGAAAATTCACTCTGGTCACAGATTTTTTGTATTAAGGAAGGAAAACTTAGACTGCTGAAGAAATTCCAAGCCCTCCTTTCACATTGTAGGTCTTAGTTTTCTTAGTCACTGACTTTATTTGTGTTGTATTTTGTGTGAAGCAAGTTTTGAAGTGAATTAAATCATGCTCTAAACTCCAAATTTAACTGTAAATGTTTGAATACAGTATAAACTTCTTCACACAGTTCTCTGTTTCAAGAAATATATGTCAAGTTAGAACTTTTTTTTCCCTATCTACAGTTATATTTGAACAAAAATCACTGTGTTTGACTGGGTACCTCAGCAGCTCTGTACATAAATTGGCAAAGAGTTCAGTAGCTAACTGGGATTCAGAACAATCAGAATGGATGTTTCCTAGGCATAGACTGTGCAAAAATGAAATTCAGAATCTGAAACATTGCTTTGAATGCAGGCAATTCTGCAACCATCTTCTTTCTTTTGTATAGTACTTTGTAGTTAAGAGCACTTGCCTTGGCAGAGGAAAACATGGGTTTGAGATACTCTTTAGCCTGGTGGGATTTGAATCTCCCGCTTCCACAATCCAGGCTATTTTCTTTGGGAGTATTTGAATCCCCTTTTTAAAGCTGACCTCTACCACCAAGGGCACAAGATGCATCAGTCTTGAAGAAAAATCTCTGAGAAAATGACTGGCTCAGTCTAGAATTTAAGGCACTTCACCAGAAGTAGTCCACATATTCTTATCCCTTGTCCTTTAACTAACTTTAGCCAACAGAAATAACATTAATATTTTAGACTGAAGATGGCTTATGCTGCCTGAGCATATGCCCAGCAAACAGGGAGTCTGACAGATGAAGAATAATATTTCTTTGTATCCTTAACATCCCTTAGCCATGAAATAAACAGGTAAGCAGCTCAGCAAAGGCAGGTTCTTAAGAGTCTGCACATTGGACCAAGAAAAGAGTATGTTATTTTCCTGAAATATTAAGTTCCAAGCACATTTCAGGTATGTCTTCTGAATAAGTTCTCTCTACTTAGATGCCAAAATTCTCTAGGGAAGTGGCAGTAAGTGCCTCTAAAAACTTTGTTGAATCTGGCTTAAGTGTGCAGGCTGTGTGTGGATGATTAATCGGCAACACCTAAAAATCATTACTATATTAATGCCAAGTGTAAATGTATTCTAATCTAAAAACATTAGAGTATGCCTGTCATATAAAAAAAGTTGAAAAGACTGAAAGCTTAGAAGTGATAATCTAATGAGTGTATGATACTTTAAATACTTCTGAGATTAATTTGGTTTTCTGTGGGATTGTGCTTTCTTTGATGTGTTCCTTTTTTCTTTGATATTCCATGAGTTGTCTGGGTTTAACAATTAAAGATTATAGGTCTGATCCATTTCAAAGATGCGGAATGCTTACAGCTCTTAAGAACTTCTGTGGAATTTGTGAGTGTTAGTACTTCTACAAAATCAGGTCCAGGTTTTAAAAAACCCAGAGCCCTAATTTAGGAAAGCTATCAAGCAAATACATGTTAATGATACTGATATACTATATCCTAAAGCACATGATGTTCTTAAGTGGAAGAAGAAAGGAAAAATGCCGTGTTTTAAATATATTATTAATTAATTTTAGTATAGTATTTTTTCATAAAAATTAAAAAGAGAGATATTACTATTAAAATGTGAGACTACTGATATGTCCCAAATAAGAAAATAGAATACAGTTTTCTGCAGCATTATTAAACAAATCAGGGAACAATGTCTGCATATTTGAGAAAAAAGCCACTATTAATAGCCATATGGAACAAGAATGCTGTTTAATAGCATATGCAATTTTAAGAAAAAAAATAATCTGTTTCATTTTGTGCATTTATATATTTATCTTGATCTCTTCCTTGTTTTCAATAATGATACACAAAAGTGCTCTGAATAAAACTGGTAGTGTTCCAAAGCAAAAGTCAGAAATTCAAAATACAACTAAAGTGCATTATTAACAATAATTTGGGGAACGTAACTTGCCAAGTTAAAAGTAATTTCTTTTTGTTGCAAGTTTTAACATAGCTTATTGTATATGCAACCTCTTTTGACCAAACTCACATACCAAGATGTAAAGTTTTGATACTGGTTTTCAATCCATACGTAGATTTCCTTTGTAATGGAGGAAAAGGGTACAAACATATTAGTTAATACATAATTGTTACTGATCTTTTCAATAGGGAGAAAGAGTTCTCCTGAGAACGATGGGTAAGAAAGATGGCACCAGCTTTTCTCTATATGCATGTTCTCCTCACTGGAGAACATAGGCTAAAAAGCAGAAGGTCCTCTCTCCCAGACTCTCTTAAGAAGTCATGCAGAATATTTCTTACTCCTGTTATATAGATCAGTGTCTTCTTAATGTGAAGAGCTATGAGGGTACCAGAGGAGTTGCAAATGTGGAACCTGTCACTTTTCAAGATTTAAAGGTCAGCAAGCTGTGCTCCTCAACCAGGAACAGATGAAAAGAATATTATAAACTTAGAAGAAGAAATGGCTCCCACTTTAATCAAGGAAAAGGTGGCAAACTCTGTGGTTAGCATTATTTATATTTTAATACTTGATAATGATCCAGTAGTTGACCACTTGTTCATTTTAATCAGGCCTCACAATCTCATTTGGGAAGGCATGGTGACTCTCCATCCAAGCTTTTAATTTTCTGTCTTCTGAAAAGTGTATACAACAGTGGGGAGGTACGGCAGAGTTCTTCACATCAACCGAGGACAGATTCCTCTGCCTAATTTCTAGGCTCTCAGTTACTAGCAAGAGACTAACATGTATGACTCTATATTCTGGACCCAGGAGCCTGTCTAATTTTAATAGGTTAATCATGTTAGGCAACTAAACAGGTTCAGCCTAAGGAATAGATTTGAACAGAGATTCCCTATACCCAGATAAATGGGGAACACAACCAAAAACATTTAAAATTATGAGAAAAGAAACCATGGTACCTCAACAGTATTCCCTTAAAGGATGGAAACAATGAGCTCAGTGCAAGGCCTGGTAAAATTGAAGTGAGGGGCTGGACAATGAAAACTACATTTCACAGCTCATGCCAATGAAATTATAATCTTTGCAGAGGAAAAGTTTAAAAATTACTACAGGTAATTTAAAAAACCCATGACAAAGGTGAGTTTGTGAATCGCCTGTGACTACAGCTTACATTGTCAAAAACGTTAATGAGGATTAAGGCTTAAAATAGGGAGTGTGAGGAAGCCATTCGCCTCAAAGGCAGTACTAATTCCCCCGAAACAGTTATTGATAGTTAAATCATTAATCGTGGACAAACAGTATAAAGTAGAATGACTTATATGCTTCTCTGGTTCAATTGCAAAATAATTTGTACAGGACAGGTAAGCTCTTGCAGTTTACTAAGCAGCTTCCAGTAGTGGATGAGTTCAAGTAAAAAGTTTCAGTGAGAGAAAGGAAAATCCACAAGGACAAAAGGAATAAACAGTAAGAGGGAAGATAAATCAGAGTAATCTGAAATGTGATTAAAGAGAAAAGCAAAATTACAGAAGCTTTTTTTATATCTCATAAAAGTCAAGTCAAAGGTGCCAGAAAGACATCACCTATAGAATGAGTGTATGAGAGTAGAAAACAAGAACAGTTACTCTACCCCCATCACTGTCCCCATGTCACAGTGATGATTCCTCTGCAGGCTCTTCCGATTTTCTGGCATACTCTTTCTCATGCTTCAGAACATGTCTGGTATCCACCCGAATGGTCCCCAAAACCAAAGGATCTCCCAGATCACACAGCTTTTTGTCATAAAGTCGGTATTTGGTTCTCTCTCTTTGGGTCTCTTTTGTAGTCCAAAAATATGTACTAATTAGTGAAAAATAATTTAATGTGTGCAATTGCTTTGAAATCCAATGTCACAAGCTGTCCTTAAAGTGTCTTCATAAATTCTGTTACTAAAAGATCAGAAGAACAGGAGTGCCATGTGTCCACTCTTAAATATAATGATGTTTTTTTTTTACCTCGTGGACTGGTAAATAGAATTATAAATATAAATTAATGTGTATTTTTTAGGCATAGAGATAGCACAGTTTAATAGCATATATATAGCAATGTTCATAGGTGCTATAATAAACAATTTATGTTTAATATGTATTTCTAGTATGAAAAATTAACAACATAATAAGAAACTTTTCTCAAAAAAACTTTTATTCGAAGACAAATATTTAATCCTAAAAAAGAAAATAAATTATATAATTCAAAATTAATTTAAAAGTATTTCTTAAATATATCAGAAAAATAAAATAATTCACATTATTTGAACTTTCTTAAATGAGATAATTGTCTTTTTCTTTTATATGATGCAATATGCTCAAAGTTTATCCAGAGAATTTTTCACAAGCTTTTCTTTTAAAATAATAATGAAAGACAAGAATATCTTTTTCCTCTCCAGGTAAGAGAGAAGAATTTTCCCAGCTGGATACTGCTTTAGATGAGAAATTACTATGGAGAAAAGACTTTACATACCAATGGCTTCATACACAGATTTGGGATTATGAAGCAGCCAGTTCCAGAAATATGAAGTGGTGAGGTCATCTCCTTTAAATTAGATTTTTTTATTGTAAATGTATCTTGTAAAATGAAACCTAGGTTAATTGTCTTAAAACAAACATGACTTTGTAGCTAGCAGCCAATACACCACACTTCCAGGTCCCAAACAGAGTGCCCTTTAGAACTGGTTTAATCATTGTATGGATACTTCTACAGTGATAATAAATGCAGAATTTATGAATATCTGTATAACTTTAAACTAGCAAGGCAATGCTTTCTTTATTATGAAGAGCATAGAAAAAAGTGCCTATTGTTCATATATTGTATAGCTGCCTTGGTGTGTAATATGGTTTTATGTAATTAGATAAACTGTAACATTATCTATCTTGTTAAATTTGATTAAGGAATTAAAAAAAAAAGAAGCCAACACTTTTTTAGGTAGATAGTATGCATTTGTGTTTTATCTTGAAAACATAAACCCTACCCTTGCATCTCTAAGGTATATTTTAGAAAAATGTTGTAAAAACTCTCAGTCTGCAGTAACTTAATCTTGGTTGTTAAACAGGTAAAATCTCAGTGCAGTTAAATAAAAGGTTAATTTTATTCTCTAAACTAATATGAAGATATAGTCAGTATATGTTGGTTATAAATGCAATGTAAGCCATTAATATCTTATTGAAGTCATTAGTAATCACAATGCTAAGCACCTTAATAAAACTGAACAATGTGTCAATAGGCAGTGAATTTAGTATTAGTGTTTTAGATATATTTTTATAAAAATAAAGTTAATTTGTAATGAAATGCACTGCATATTGTTATGCTTTATATGGAAAAAAATTCCACATTTCAAAATTGTATCAGTAACTTGTGGAAGTATATTGCAGCAAGTATTCCTTAGAAAATCTTTTTCTCTCAGTCATATTTCATAATAGTGAAACATTCCAAGTGGTATTTTTTTAAGGTGATTGTCATGGCTTTTAATTTGAATAAAAATACTGCAAGAGAACATTTAATGTTTGAAAGTGAGAAAACATGACACTTTATAAGACAGTCTTTGAAAAATATTTACCAAGCTTCTGCAGGTATGTGTAATGTACCAAAATTTGTATTGACATTTGTTAAGATTAAAATCCCATCTATGCCTGTAGCAAAACTCCCATTATCAGAGCAGCTGATACACTTATCTAACTGGAAATGGTTTTATTCCTACGTAAGATAATGTGACAACTTATTTGATAATATCTGATAACTATGAGCTTGACTTACAGTCCCAGTAAGTTAATGGAAGCTCTTTCATCCCTCTTCTATGAGTCAGGACCTGTGGCTACAATTTATGTCAGTACATACAAATATGCATGTATTTTTATATTTATTGATATCTACATTTTGAAAATAGTGTTTTATTATTGGAATAAACAATTATTCTAATACTTTAAAATATATCTTAACTGTGAGCTTATTTTGAATAGTCCTATTTAGCTGCCTTTGAGCAGTAGCATTTCCAGGAAAAGAGATTCTGTACAAGTATTTTAGTGAACCCAGTACAGTGGGGTTTATTGAAATTTCCATTCTATGTTTTTCACAGCAATCGTTTTTTGCCTGAATTAGATCCTGCCATATGCAACGGTAGACGTGTACAGCTTGTGGTAAGAACTTGTTTTCGCGTAGAATTTTGCAGAATTCAGCTAAGGCTTGATCATGTTTTCAAATGTGTACTTAGTATAAAAACAAGCAGGAGCTTTTTTGGGTTGAATATTATTCTTTAATGTTGTCTCTATTTGGCAATCAAATCAACCGTTGATGGAGATCAGAGGAAGATGTATGGACAGAAGAACCCATGTTTATATGTAAGGCATTGATTTCGGATCTGGTACTGGTTTTTGTTTTTAAGACATCAAACATTACTGGGTGTTTTTTAAAGCTTCCACTGAACCTTTAAAAAAGCCTTTAAAAAGGTACTTCAGCAGTAATTACATTATTGACTGAAAACATGTATTTATGTCAATCAGACAAGTTTAAATGTTCTTAAACTCTGTAAGATAGTCACATACCTACTTCATTCTTACATGTATAGTGTGATATATTCAAAACAGTAAGTTAGACTTTCATGTTAATGAAACAGTCTTTAAAATTAGACTTATTCCTACATTTTCTTTTGTATATTTCTTAATCTGTTTTTCTTTACATCTTAAAATGCCTTCTACTCTTTTCACATTTCATTCTTTTCTTTGCAGAGTTTAAAAAAAAATCTCTGTTTTCTGAAATGGGTAATTCTACAGTATGATGGGAGGGGGAATATAAGCCATTTAACAATCTGAAGATTTGCAAGATGAAAGACTGTGTCATAAACATCCAAAAGTTCCTTTGATAGTGATCAGTGTAATGATGCCTGTAGACCCACTTATTTCATATATGACTTGACATCTTATAGCCAAATTAGCAATATTCTTGTTGATATAATTACAAGTGGATAAAAAAAATGTGCAAAAACTTACAGACTATACTTAATATAGCTTTATAAAAAATTTTAATTATGATAGATCTGTATTTTCATTTGAATGTGTATAGTGGGTACTTAATACTATTGCAGTTGTCTATATATTTATATATTCCATGCGTCTACTGAAGAAAAATTAAAATGCGCCAAAATTGAATTTTGTAGCAGTTATACAGATAAAATGTTTTCAGCTTTTGATTTCAGTAGGCAGTGAGTTTAACACATTTCAACAAATGTGTGTATGTGTATATATATATGTACTCTGTATTTATAAAGTGTAACAACATATTTTTGTTGCTGTATTTGCTTATACTGCTCATTATTTTAAAAAACCCTATAACTGCTAAAATAATAAAAATCATTCTATGTAGTGATGAGAATATGAAGTTATTGCATTGAATTATAGGGGGTCATTTAAGCTAAATTTGTTTAATGTAGAGAAAATCATGGCTTTCCCTCCCCCACCGCCACCCCCGAAAAAGAGAGACATTTTTAAATGCTTCAGATTTCAAGTCTGGGCAAAGGACAAGGACAACGTCTTAGATTTTTATACAAAATATAATATGTTGCATAAAAGAGTTTTACACAGTTAGATAATCCCCCTCTTGATGAAATTATATACCTAGTTCTGTACTTTGAGCAATCTGGGTGCTTTCTAACTTCTGCATTCCTTAGCTTCACCACCTAGGCAATAGGTATAAAAACGGGTGATCTCTTGACAAAACATTTCTAAAATTCACTGCTGAAAAAAGGCTGTTAAGAGTTAGGGGCTACTGTTTTTATTCTCTTGAAGTCTAAATTTTTTCTTCGGAGTCTGCTGTGTGACCAGTTCTCAGGTTCCTTTTAAAGTTCAGTATCTGCAGTCATGAACTAGGCTACTGCTTGGGTTTTGGTGCAGCAGTCTGAGTAGTTATTTGTTAGGTAGAGTCTAAAACAGCAATTGTTCTAATTTGAGCAAATCATAATCTAATAATATTATCTAAAAATACACATTATGTAATTATCAGTAAGCATGTGTGCATAGGTAGATTGTAACTGATATACAGTAAGCAGTTTTGTCCACAAAATACTGCTGCAATCCCACAACAGTATTATGTGGTGTGCCCACATAACTGGCAATGTTACAGGATTGTCACAGCTTGTGCCACATAATTACATAGCTGTTCCACATGAATCTATTACAGAGAAAAATGCGATAGAAGATCAGAAAATAGAAGAAGGAAAAAAATATCTCTCTAATGTGGACAGCAATATTGTGTAGGCAATGAAATAATGATGTGCTTTGTACACATAGATGGCTGGAGAATTATGTTTTAAAAATTTATATTTGCTTTCCTAAATTTTGACTGTTGAAATATGAACATACCCCTAATGCTTTTGCAAAGTAACTCAGCTAAAAGCTATAGAATCATGCCAAAAAAAATAAGTTAACATTTAGCAACAATCAATATCAAAAAGCAGGAAAATCTCTGGCAATCAGAAAGGGGAAAATATGCATTCAAAAAAAAAATCAGAACAGGAAAACATTTCTGCTCTAGCAAAAATACTTTATTCATGTATCATATACTCATTTGTAGAGTTTCCTGGTGCATAATAAAATCTCTGGTTTGTACTGGTTGTGTATTTATTTCCCTAGGGAAAGTATTAATTTGCTTCAGAGGACTTTCAATCAGGTTCTTTATAAACCTGAAATTAAATTTGCTCCAGCAATTAATACAGCTTTAATTATTACTTTGACTATAATTGGGTGAAAACATTTATCTTTATTTGAATGAAGATAACAAATATTTTTAAGTCATAAAATTGGACAGCCCTACTGAAATCTAGCATATGATACACTATAATTTTGTCTGCAAGATGATGAAGCTTCAGAATCTATGATGGTAGGAATTGGATAATAATTCCATAGAGAAGATGGTTGTGTAAAATACTACGGCCTTTTCGATCTTTGGAAATTGGGACATTAGAAAATGTGTTGCTCTGTTGAGAAAAGATTAGATGGAAATATGAATGATTTGATCAATTCCATTGTTCAGACTTTCTCTGAGCATCACAATGATTGCATTATTTCTACTAGAGAAAGACTAGCAGCTTTATATTTAAAGATTTTGAGCAAGCTTAAATGGACTGTAAATAAGAAGGTTGAAAATAAGTAGAACAATAAGTAGAACTGGTGGGAGAAAATTGTCACTCCTTTCAAATTTTCTTAATATGGCCTTGGAAGAGAAAATAGATATTAAAGTTAACAGCAATAATACAGCCTGCAATCTATGGAAAACAAAAGTCATGGTCATTAGACATATAAAAGACAGGCATCAGGAAACAAGGAATAAACTTTCTGTGCTGACACAAATGGTACAAAATCACTAAGGAAGAGCATAAACGAAACCGCTGTATCTTTGGAGTTGATGATTGGAGTTGATGATGGAGTTGATGGCACAAACTTTTTAATGAATTTTACATTAAACAGTCATTGGAAAAAGACAAAGAAATGAAACAGGTCTCCATTTCATCCAAGTCTCCTAAGTGAAATTGGACTACAAAGCAATCTCCCTGCTTGTCTGTGGTGGTGCATGGCTTCTCCTGGTACAGCGAGCCACTACGAACAGGAAGTCTGGAGAGCGTCTCCTCCAGAAGAGCCTACAACTTTCTAGTAATGGCGTTTTCCTGCAAAAATAGAGCGGCAGGCTTCAACCCCCTGAGGAAGCAGTTGAGACCCAGGCTCTCAATCCCTGATCGAACAGTCTAGCTACTAGGATATTAAATAAAATCTTGGTGACATTACCACCAGCGTTGCTCGTTCTTTTTTCTTCTTCTTTTCTTTTTTTTTTCTTTTTGTAAAAAATGAACTTATTTAGACACCTAGGTTATGAAAGGAATTTGGGATTTTTCATCCAAGCAGAGGGAGGACTTGATCTGCATCTTGGACTCCACTTCTGAAGTTCCAGGGACTAGAAAATTTAAATATAGCCCTATATTCAGTACTTCCAGCTGACTAGCTCTACGCTGGAGATTTTGTAGATTGCTCTTCTGCAAAGCCTTATTTTTCCCCATGCTTGTGACTGGCTCTCAGTATCTCATCAGCAGTATTGTTAGCTAGCTGCTTCTGGTGTTGAATAGCTTTTCATTTCAAGGTAAGGGAGCTCTTGAGCAAATATGAAGTAATTTCAACAAAAATAACAATCTTCCATTTACAGTGTGTGGTATATTCCAGGTCAGTATATCTAACCTTTACCCTACACTTTCACAAAATCAAGACACATTGCTAAAATGAAAGATGTTTTTCACTTCTATTTTGCCATATTTAGCTTCAGGTAATATGCCTAATGCCAAAATGTACCACCGCTGCACGTGAGAAGATTATAATTAATATAATACTCTTACCTAAAGTATGATTCAAATGCTTTCTGATGGATATGGCTAAGTAGTGAACAACAAAAAGATTAAATTACTTACTGGATCCTTGATTGATTGAACTGATATGTGTCCTGGATAAAACATAAATATTGCAGAAAATAATCCAATATGACATCTCTGGCATTCAACTATAGCTTAAATTATAGACTGGTCAGTAAATGATCTTAAGCTGTTTAAGGTTTCATCAGCTGTCTGTAAGATTGATTTTCTTCAAAATTACTGTACTAAAATGTTTTCTTTTGTTGTTGCACTGACTCAGATCGCAAACCACAATTTTAAAATCGGCTCTTATTTACAAAAATGCTTTGACATAGTGCATTTGTTCAGCTTAAGCAACAATAAAGGATTGTGGTATCATTCTGAAGAAGGTTGTTTGACAGACCCTGTTTGTTTATTTGGGGTAATGTGAGCTGCATTCGGAAAATGTTATATTTTGTTTCATGATTGTGTACATTCTCTCCCACTGCTCCCAGGCAAGCTCTGTAAGCAGAGAAGACACAGATTTAGACCTTGTTTCCATGACCAGTGGAAGTGCTTTGACTCAGAACAGAGAAAAAAATAATCAGCCACACAGACATTCAGCAAGATCGTCAAGTAAGTTGTGGGGTTTTTCAATATCAGTTTTAAAGATCAGTCAAATGCTTTGGTGGAACTGAGTGTACTTGGAATCCCTAATAACACGTGCTACTTCTCTTTCTGTTTCTCTCTTACCTAAAACCTTTCCATACTCTTTCTACAGTTCTGTTTAGAAACTGCATCATTAGTATCTTTAGAATTTTCTCTTGTAATTTTAACCCAAGGGATGTCCCCTGTGATGTATATTAAATCTTCTGATGGTTGGTTTTTTACAAGATTATTATTTTTTCTCTCTCGTAATTATAAAACAGAGTATTTTACTCCAAAAGCTTTTTTTATATTCTCCCTCCACATTTTACCAAAATAGGTTTGTGAAATACATCTTTTGTTAACTGAATACCGGAACACATATCCTAATCAAGCCACAAATTTCAATCATGTTGACTGCCAAGTATGATGTAGTAGATTCTTACTATTGAACTTATTTCCTACAGCTCAGTGGCAGAGAATCCTTTTTAAGCTGTACATTGTTTCCATTTTTTGATATCATATAAATTAACAAAAGAATCTGTATATGAAAAACTGGAAAAGTGATATTTGAAGCTCATAAAAAGGTAGCATTTTAAGTTACATGTTTTATTTTGTGCAGTGTTACTGAGGAAAATATTAACATATTTGTAGTATTACGTACTATATTTTGTATGTCATTTTAATACAAAATGAATTTTGCAAATAAATACAACTTCCAAACCTGAAAATGTACATTATGGAAAATATGCCGTATTAAATAACAGGCAAAATTATTGAAACTCCTAAAACTGTATAAGCAGTGAATTTTCTTGAAATGCTTTATGTCAAAATAGAAAACAGGTTATTTCACAAATAGTATATAATTACTGGGTCTGCTTATTTTGATTAGAATTATATATACACTGACTTTTCAGTTTAAATAAAAATTGAATTAAAATGTAAGTATATATTAAATACTAAAAATACTTTTCTCTATTTTTATGACATATTTCTAAAAGACTTTTTGGATAAAGATTTATTTGCATTATTTTAGTCCACCACAGTAAAAGTGAATACAGTGTTGTCAGTGCGTATTCACTTGATTTATGTTCCTAAAATTAAGCTAGATAAAAGCTAAGGTCCTAGTGTAAGGTAGGCACATCCATGGAGAGAGAATATGATTCTTTCTATCTGTCTACCATCTTAGAAAGGAATGAATTGCATCCTGAATGTTCCTGTTTCTCTCCATTGGCTACTGAAGAAGCCCCACCATTTAAAGTAAATGAGGTTCCTAATTATTAAATTCCTGAATTTAGGTGAAACAAGTCAGCGCTACTAATGTCAATGGAAAATTTTTCATTGAGTTCATATATTCAGAATAGGATGTATGCATAAATCTTGGATAATTAAGTTACATAGTATATGCTACATTAATATCAATATATAATTGCTGTCTATATTGTAACCTATGCTATGCTGCCATTGAGAAAAATAAACAAGAATAAGGTCTTTCTCTGAAGATAGCCCAGTAAGACTTGTCCTAATTAGGAGCTTGAGTATGGTGAAGAAAACAAGTGCCATTGTATTATACCTTTATAAAGAAGAGAATAGAAAAGGACCAGGAAAGAACAATGAACTGGCAGAGTCATATGTGTGAGAGACAGAGAGACAGTTTATTGTGTCTAGTAATATATGTGTGTTATAGCAAAATACTTATCTGCTATAGCACATTTATGCATTCATTCTCTTTTCTGTGGTACAAGAACTCATGAAAAATAAAAGGCTCAGGGTCATGTCTTCTGTCTTCCCATATATGTTTCTACATGCGCATCTATAAAATATTCTTCATCCTTGATTTTAGAAAATTGAACAGTGGTGACACATTAAATTGTAATGCACATTATATATAAAACTAGACCTCACCATTATCCTTATAGAATTAATATGCAGTATATAGACATGTTTATCTTATTAGGTCAGTTTGCCAAATACTATTGTTTTTCAATAATTTACAGTAATTTAACTCTGTGGTATCCTTAATTTGAAAACATTAGACATTTGTGTTTATATTTTGACATTGACATTGTATTCATTATAAAATATTTCCTGTTGTATAATCTCCTAGAAATTATTTTAATGATTTGGTAGATGTATTTTGAATTAGCACTGAATATGTATTACAGAATGGCTTAAAAAAAGAAACTGTGACCTTGGAGGTGCCCCCATTTGAATTTTGTTAAATTAAGTCCTTGTACACCTTTTTCAGGAGAATTTGAACTCAGTGATGTGGCAAGCTTTAATTAATAACGCTTTACTAAATTTGATTTGCAGCATGCATAACCCTGACTCATGCTCAGAATTCTTTTGAATTAGTGGTGGGAAGTATTAAATATTTTGAACATTCTCTCACAGACATGTTAGTATATACCAGAGGTGTTAGTCAGGGGCATTGTATATGTACCTTTAATGAAATTGGTAATTCAGTAATTGCATTGTAAAATTGTTGAGATCCTCCAAGCTGAAGACAGTAGCCTAAAAGTGCAGAATAAATGAATTGTTAGGTATATTTACTCAAAAAAAGTATATTTGTTACTAAAAGAAAGTGTGTTTTATATACTGAAGGGAATGGCTGTACATGAATGACTGTGTTCTCATAAAGACAGACAGACAATGCTTCAAAGTTATTGGAGGTTTTTTTAGAAAGACTAAATCAAGATTTTTCAGAGATATTTTGGGGAACTGCCCAGCTATGAAGTACTTTTTGTAGACTTTATTTTCCAGGGATAGTTTCTTAGCATTTTTAAAATTAGACCTTGTTAAAGAATTTTAAGATTTTTGTTGCTCAAAATTACTAGTTATTTCTGAAAAACCTGGTTGGAGTGGATTAATAAAAAGATAATCCTGAACCACCTTAATTCTGTTCTTTGACATAAAGATGTATTAAGGAATAGAGGAAATGCTGTGGGCACAGTGTGTCTCAGTTTAAGTAAAGCATTTGTGTATCTCAATTTAAGTAAGGTATTTAATGTGATTCCGTGTTACATATTCTGAAGCAAAATTGACTGATGTGGATTAAATTGACCTAGTATTAGAGAAAAAAAGTGAAAAAAAAAAAAAAACTAAAGGATAAGAGAGCAACAATTGTTCAGTGAGACTAACTAATTATCTTTTTAATTTAATACCTTGACTCTAATTGTGGCATTCTCAAACATGCTGGATTATATTACTTCCAGAAATCACAGCTATTTCTTTCTATTCCCTGGTAGCTCATTTTTGTTTTCTATTTCTTCAGGGATTTTTTCTTTTCCATTTTTTGTCCATTCTAGTCTGACCACTGCTAAATCTTGATCTCGCTGGTACCTTGTGCCAATAAGTTGCAAAAGGAAATGTATGACCTTTTGATAATTATTTTCTAACTTTCAGTTTCACATTAGCTTACCTTGTTTCTGTACGAAACAGCAGAAAAAAAAAGATCTTTTCCCTTGCATGTACCTTCTCTGTAACATACATGGGCCATGATGGTTAGTGGTTTATAGTCAGCGTTACACGAAGTTCAAATATCAGTCCTACGCTCATCATTTTTTTTCTCAGCTCCATGAACATTGGAGTGAATTGATAATAATAAAATCTGTTTGTGAACACTTTCATGAACACTGGTTTTGTAGTCAGTGCTAAGTTACAAGGTGGACATAGAAATATTTTGCAAGAATTAGAAATTAATTAATTTGTGATAACGAGATAGGAACAGATTTTTTTTATACTAATATCTAGTTAGTGACCATGACAATCATCAGTCACCTTTCAACTCCTGATTATCCTACTTATCCTAATCTGGTTCTCTCCAACCTGTGTTACATTTCATCTATATCTTCTACATTGCTTTCCTATCACCACTATTTTCACAAAGCAGAATTTTTTTGTTTTTCTACTGATCTTAAACTTTATCTTCATTCTACTTCTTGTCTTTTGACTTGCACTCTTTTAGACTGAGATTGTTCCAGAAGTACTGGAATTTCAAAGTAGAATGTAATGGGAGCTTTGTCTTTAACTGTAATTTAAAATACTGCCTGGAATTCTTTGTTCCTCTCTTCCCTGAATCCTAGTCTTTCAGTGAGTCTCTGATTTCAGTAAAATGTTACTTTCCAGGAAGAAAAAAAAACAACCCTTGGGCGTGAATCCTGTTATTCTTTAATCATCCCTATTTCTAAAACCAGCCCTTAAATGCTACCTTCATTACAAAACATTTTTCCGTTTGTTTCTCAGATAAATTCCAGCTCTACAGTTCTGTTACTCATGTGGAATTAAATTAATGAACTTAAATAAGGCCTTTCTAACAGTGGAAAGACTTAGAACTCAATGAAAAAATAGTAACTTTTACTGTCCTTTTTACTCTTTTATCTGAACTCATATTCTTTTGCCAATTGCCATATTTTCCTTTCTGATAGAACCCCCTGCCTTTTTTTTATTGCCTTCCTTTCTTTTGATAAATAAGAGTCCCTCAGAAGATCTTCAGCTCTGTTTCATATTTTACTGGGGGGGGGGGTCTGTTCAGGGGTTTTGGGAGTGAGGAGTGGGGTTAGTTTTGCTTATACAATCTCCATGAGAAATTTGCCATGTTTTAGGAGCTAAGACACGTCTTAGAAACATACGATCAAATATGGAGGTACTTCTTTAGTAGTCATTTTAATTTCTTGGCATCTACCTGCTTAGTAGTCTTACTGGAAGATAATAGTAAAATTTAGTCTTTCTCCTTAGAAATGTGTAGAAATGCTATACATTTGTAGAGAATATTTACAGTACTGATTACTTAATTTCCTCAATTAGTAAAACATTGATCCCAGTTTACCTTAGAAATTACTATTATCACAATATTAGGAATAAAGCTCACTCTTCTGTAAGCTATAGCTGGCAAGATGACCGCGTGAATGTTAGTAGGTCTGTCTTGTGTTCAGTAAAAGACAGGGAGATTGTTCTGTACTATGAAAATTTTTGTGTTCAGAAAATGGATGCTTAAGGTTGTTGAAAAAATTCTGAAGTTCTACAGTTCTGAAGTAGTTAAAACTTACCAGATTTTGATACCTAGTAGGAAAGCATGAATATCCCCAATTGCTTTGAACATACTTTCAACATAATATACTTTCCACTCAGATACCTTCATATGCCTTACCAAAGAGGACAAAATATGCCTCAGAAACAGAGCTGTCAATCCATTGTACATTAATGCATAGCATGTATCTATATGACACGTTAGGTTTGAATTGTTCCCAGGCAAAAAATCCTGCAGAGGGGTGGGTGTTTTAGAATTGGCACACCTCTATATGAAGTTGAGGTTCTTTAAGGACTTTCAAACTAGAGCTCTCTTTTATCCTGCCAGCTTATTGTGTAGGTAGACAAAGCTTATAATGTTAAAATAATGTCACATCCAAATTTTGCATCTGGCATTAATGTTGATGCATTCTTTTAAATAATCAGGGTAAATCATTGTACTGTAAATTAATAAATCAGTACAATACTCTTTATGTTATTTTAAGCATGATTCAGTATATTGAACTTTACTTGATGACCTATATGTGAAAATGCACAGCACATTTCAATTTGTTCCTATGCAGACTTAGATACTAAAAACTGCTTTTCTGTGTAGGGTAAATGAAAATTGCTGATTGACTATATTTTATCCACATGAGAGAAAATATTTAATTGTCAACTCAGGAGTTTTGGCTTGTTTCCAGTTCCATCACTAGCCCTTTAGCTGATATTAGGAATGTCATTTTGCTGCTATATGCATCAATTTTCCTATTTGCAGAAATGATGGTCATGATAGTCCCTTATATAATGCTTATGTATCTGCTGATGAAATGATGATGGCATCATTATATTTAACTGTTAGGATAGGGAAAGGGCCTCTTCCTCATTTGTGAACTGGATAAATTATTTGGAACCTGTTTCAAATGGATATACACAGGTATAGCCATGCAAACCTCAAATTAGTTAAAGTGTGTTGACAAAATCAAGTCATTTGTCATACAGGGGAATGACTAATTCACCACCACCCCCAAAAAAAAGATAATGACTCTGTAATTCCAATTCTCATTCTTTGAGAATTTCTTAAATTCAGTAATTGATTTTTTTTCTTAAGTAGGAGGAAGTTGCTTTAAGCAACAATAGAAGTGCAATACTACCTGGAGAAATATTATTCAAAAATCAACAGTTTATAGTGACAACATTAGAAAAAATGAGATATATTCCATGCATTTCTTTTCAGTATAGATTTATATCCTGAGTCTGCAATGGAAGTAAGTCAACATAGGTGTCACTAATTATGGGTATGGAGAACTATTAATCTCCATATTATCTGTGTGATAAGAAGGCTTCTCTCAAAAATTGATGTAAATCAGGTTCAAATCTATGATCACAAAGGTAAAAGTGAAGTTCTAAAGCAAAATCATGGCTTAATCAAAGCCAGCAGCCAAGATTTCAGTACAACACATGCGTCTAATACGGGAAACAATGCATTGTTTACTGTTTTTTTTCTCTAGTCTCATATATAACATCCTAGTATTTCCCTGTTGCTGTATACCATCTTCATAACTTACAGCTATTCTTTTGAAACTTAAGGAAACAAGCGTATAGTTTTGACTCATCAGAGCAATCCCATTGACTTCCCTGCCCAAATGGTTTAAAAATTGGGTTTGTGGTGAGTGTGTTTAAGAAGAAAATCTTGACCGAGGAAGTACTTGCGTATAATTTTGCATAATGCTAATTTTCAAGTACGCAAAGCTTCACATATATTGCAGGATCAGAACATTTACCTGCTTGTTGATCGCAGTTGAAAGATAATATTGTCTCAATCATGTGAAATGAATATGGAGATGCATATGTATTCTTACAGTAGTTAACTGTCTAACAGAACATTCCTAATCTTTTTGAACAACCTACAGATTACATACTTTAAAAAATTACTTAAATACAGATTTTAAAAGGCATTTAGAACTTGCTTCCATTAAATTTAGTAGGATGGAGAGAAAAATAATACATTTTCTAATGTAATTTCATCATATGTTTTGAATTGTGAAAATAATTCAAAAAGTATGTAGAACAGATACTATGTATTAGATATATACAATATCTCTACATAGAGAAAGAAATAGAATTATACACCACAGATATTTTAAAGAGACTATTATTGAGATTGCAAAATCAATTCAAAGCTTGAAAATCATAAATAAGTATTTCAGTGGGGCTTACTCCTTCTCTTTCCCCTACATATATGTATTGTGATAGTTTCCAAGTATACATTCTCATTCTCTTTTCCAATTGTTTCCTGTCTTTTAGTGCACAAAATACATTGTGCTCTCTAAGTTATTATTAAGTATTTCAGTGTTATTTACTTGCAAACTATTCATTAATTAATTTATTTATTATTCATTACACACTATTCTTACTCTGGACTGAGGGTGCAATCTCTTCATGAGCTTTTTTATTATATTCATTCATATAGTAATTGAGGATTTCACAAATATGGAAATAATGCCTTTCTACAGCATTTCTGTAAACTGAGAAGATATTTTTATCAGAAAGCAAAAATGGAGATTGACTAATTTGGGATACTGAATTTGAAGTATGTTATGACATGTTTTTCTTAAAGTGGATAGCATTATAGGCACTCATTATAAAAGTACAGCTGCCATTGACTCTGCTATGACTGATAGATATTTCTGCAAAGGTGAGACCCTAATTAGATACTAAAAAAAGGAAAAATGCACAGTTAGTTCTTAAGAAAAGATTAAGTGGTTTTCCAAATATCATTCATAAACTGGAGGCAGAAAGAGAATTCAGGGCAGTATTAAGTTGCCTAACCAGGCTTCCTCAACTTCGCTTCTTGCAATCTTCTGCCTCATCTAGTTCACACTTTCAAAAACAACAAATAAAAGGGGGGGAGTGCAAACAATTTCCTTCACTACACAAGTTCCATTCAGTCTTATAGTAAAAAGAGCTAGACAGGGAAAAAAATGTGCTCAGGTAATTAAGACTACCAAAATGCAGACTTCAATGAAAGCATAACTAAGAATTCATAGTGAACTTCAGCTCAGGCTTTTCATAAATTTTACATGTGTAATTTTACAGCCTGATTTTCTCTTAGTAGAGGGTGTGTCTGAATGCTGTAGTTTTTTTTAGAAAAAGCAAGTAAAAAAAAAAGAAAAATTCAATTCTGAGATATTGTGCCCTCCCTGTAACTTAGTTACCCACTTGGAACCATGGAAGCATTAGACTTACCGCAAGGACCCCTGTCATATGAGATAGGAGTAAATAATAACCATATTAACTATATTTGGTGTCATTTCCTAGGGGATATTTGTCAAGTAGCTTCAGAAATATTTCTCAAATCAGAGTAGAGAAAGACTCAGTAATGTTGATCTGCTACAGAGTTGTTGTATTGGAGGGCAAAAGGTTTGTCCACAGATTTTTTCCCCAAGATGATATTTTTTTTTCTTTTAATTTGTCTCTGGTTCATTGCTGACTTTTCCTCACTCCTGGCATTCCCTAATTCTTTCTCATAACGTAATCAATTCTTGTTTCTGCTTCTTCAGCTCCTTATTCCAGTCTAAGCTTCCTCTCCCATTCACGCTTAGATTTCCTTTCCAAAGTCCCCATTCAGTTCTGTTTCTGTTTCTGCAGGTCCCTATCTGGTTACTTTTTTCCTCTCTCTCTCCCTGTTCTCCCTTGTACCCAACTATTCCTTGCCAGTATTTCAGTTTCATTATCTCCTAGTTTAAATCTCCTTCAAGTTCATTTAATGTTTTTTCGTGTACTATTTAGGCAGATCTCTTGTCCAGACTCTTCATCTACTTATTCTCTGTTCCCTTTCTTATCATCACCTATATTTCCACTTCTTTTAATCACGTAAATTCTGAGAGTCAGGGCTGGTCTAGTGCCACTTAATCCCCTTTCTTTATTCTGTCTCAGTTCCCTTTTGCCAATTCATAACTCCCTTATTCCCTGTTTTCTCTCTGCTTCCAATGTCAGTCTAGTTGTCAAGTCATTCTAGTCTCTTGTGCCTGCTATATTAGATTATTGTTTCAATCTGCTTGCCAAATTAGCCCTCGTTCATCTCACCTTAACCCAGTCAGTCTCCTTTCTCGCTCAGGTTTTGATTGGAACTCTTTGCCTCTTTTCTCAGTCTCCGTCTTATAGGAGCTTTGGCTCTTATCCTCTCCATGGTTCCTGCTTACTGGTAGCTAGGCTCCATCTGACACAGAGAGCAGATAACAAGCAGGCTCCTGAGTCCCCCAGCCTATCATGACCTTCAACATTATCTTTAGGAATAGTCTTGTTTAGCCCCTTGTAGCGTCACAGGAAAGCATATTCCGTGTTGATTGATATTTTAGGGAATATGGCAGAAAAAACCAATAAAGTCTCTTCCAATCATGTAGAAACTTCAATTTGTTGTGTACTTCATCAAATTTGGACATATTCTAAAAGCAGAGATTCTATTACTTGACAGATTTCCAGTCTATTCTGCTAAGGGCAGCATAAATTTTTCACATATTTTTTTCTTAGAGGTGACTGACCTTTCAGAAATCTTTAGCCAAAGGCAGGTACTCAGCACTTAAAAATTCAGCCTAAATGGTCAAAATGTGTTAAAAAAATAAGGACCTGGAAAACAAAATAAGTATTGTACTTTAATAACCAATGATGCTAAAAGTCCTGTTTATAGTTAGGACGATGTTATATTTTACAGAAACATTTTTGAACATTATCTTTCTTACAGTATTTTATTTAAGTTTGTAGAAATTCCATCAATAAAGATTTATAATTAAAGTCACTGTTCTTGAAAATGCTTATGTATGTGAATTCTCTTACATGCCTGAGTGGCATGTTAGAGTTCAAATTATGCATGTATGTAATTGTCAACACGATCAGGTTAGAATAACTTCAATGTTTCATAAATAAAAATATTTAAATTAATTGCTTCTATACAATTTCAAGTTTAGATTCTAGTCCTACAAACTGGAAATTAAGGATATTTTTAATTAAAATTAATCATTTTCTTACAAAAAATATTCTGATCGGGATGATGTTTTATCTCCAAATTCCCATATGGAAAGGGAATATATCCTTACAGATTTTCTGAGATTTCTTATAAGATTCTCCTGAGGCAAATAATAATAAAAAAATAAAGTTGCAGAACAATAAACATTTTTTTTCTTGTTTTTAATGTAAGCAGTGCAACTGAAAACCCAAATATTTATGATTCTGACTACAAAATGGCTATAAATAACAATACTAAAAAACAACTCTTCTTAGATTGTAGCATTTACTTTTTTTACAGACCTGCTGAACCTAGCTTCTTTCAAGAGCTTAAATTGATGTAAACGCTTTGCTGCTAAGGATTCGTTCTGGTCGCTCTCATTAAAATATTGAATTTTTTTCTCCATGCCTCCTTAAGCTGTATTTGCTGTTAAGTAATACAATATGGTAAGGACTTTGAAATAAATTTTCTATCCAGACACACAACGTTAGGTGGATTGATGAATACCCTATGACGTATATTATACATCATAAAATTTCCATCATAACCTGTTTAACAAAGCTTTTCTTCTTGGATACCAAGAATTTCATTCAAAGCATTTTACATATTGCATTACTTATCAAAACAGAGATATGTAAACCTTGACATTTGTTAAAAGACCCAGGCTTTAACCAAAAAAGACCAGAACAAATCAATAGCAGAAAACAGATTAAACAACAGAAAAGTGACTGCTTGAAAATAAGAGCATGTTCACCAAACCCAAGACAAGCTTTCAGCACATACTCAAAAGAAATGGTTATCTGGTATAGACAAGCATCTGAATATATCTCCAAATATACTGGAGTTTCACATAGTCAAATGTTACAGTTCAATTAAAGTATAGTAAATTATTATTACAGCTTCAATCTTCCAAAGCCTGGTTTGGGATCGCAGAAATTAATTTGCTTTTCTTGGCTAAGATTTTTTTCCCACATGAGTAGGTATTAGAATAACTGTATATCATGTTAAATTATACTTAATACACTTGCCAGATTCTATCTAATCATTGTATCAATAATGATAAAAAGTATTATTATTATTATTATGGTTGTCAAAAATATCAGTACTACATAGAGTAAAACCAATGTAATGCTTCTAATTTATACTTACATGCAGGCTTGAGACAATGTGAATTTGCTGTTGCCTTTGAGTAAGGCCAATTACAAATATACTCATGGAATATAACAAAAAATGAAAGTATAATAATAATGCTTACAATTATTCAGAAATCACAGATAAATCACATATGCAAATGTGTGTATATGTGTATATATATATATTTGTATGTGTATAAATGAAAGATATGCTTTATAGATCACATTATATATAATAACAAAATAAGACAGTAAATGTCATCTTTTATTTTGCCAGTCAAAACCTTCTGATAATATGAATTTTTTTCATTCGTATATGCTAACAGCTGAACCACTCATTCACAAGAAGCACTTTTCATTTTAGGGAAAAAAGGAGATACTGCAAATCCAAGCTTGCTGTAACAGCTGTTCACGATGTCTCCTAACAGAAATATTTAGACAACATTAGTAATACTGTAAGACAAAGCCGTTAGCCCTCAGAAAAAAAAAAATAGAAAGCACACTCTGAAGAACAACAGTTGAATGGTCTCACAGAGACCCTCTGAGATTTTAAACATTTTAATAATACCTGAGTATCTGGCCTTGCAGCGCTTCAGGTATATGTTTCATAGAACATTTCAGAAATGCAAAGTGTTTTCATTTGCTAGCAGTTACTGGTTTTTATTTTCTGTACATTGAAGGAACTTTTTATAATTTTCTACCCTTTTCTTAAAAGAAAAAAATCATAAAATGGTTAAATTGCACAACTTCCCCTGAGCAGGTATAAATGTATGTACCTCTAAGGAGAAGAAGTATATATAAGTAAATATAAGTAAGCATTAATTCAAAATGGCATTGCCATCTCTTACCAGTTTCTCTTGACTTCTCTTGTCCCCTTAAACTAGACAGAATTCTAGCAATTCACATGACAAATTCTAACCAACCTGTCTTTATTGGAATATATCCCAAGGGAAAAATTTGCCTGGATTGCTGTTTTAATAGTGTTTTAATAATGTTTTAATAGTGTAAAATTAGACCTGTTGTCAACACAGTCATTGGCAATAACATAACTTAACTAGGCTTCTATGCCAGTCTGACTGGGATCTGTGTTTGAGAATTCGTCTCTAGGTAAGGTTGAATCTCCATACCAATTCTGTCTTTCGTCACTCCGGTAGGACTGGTAACTGCAACAGCAGTCCTGGTGATAATACCTGTCTCTTAGTACTGTTTAGTAGACATCAAAGTACTTTATCAGAAGAGCCATGAACATTATGTCCATTTCAGAGATGGGAAGATGGGACACAAAGGGAGTGATTTGCAGTCTTTGCACTCTATACCAAACCTGACTTTCATTCTAAATTAGTTGACTCTTTCCTACAAGTTTTATTTTGTTTGGTTGAAAGTGTTGAAGGACTGTGTGAAGAAAGAATACAGAGTAGTCTATGCTTTGATTAAGTTTGTTTAGAGCACTATTGTATGGTAAAGTTTAAAGTGCACCCTAGGAAGTCTATCCAGCACTTCAGGCTGGATGAAGGAAAAGCCATAACTGTCAGACTTTTGGAACATCCTCTCTGGTTTGCTAAACCTGAATTGAAGGGAGCAGAGAGTCTACACTTTTAGATTATCTGGGAACTTGCAAAAGTACCTTCGGGCTGAGGGAGTTATCCTGCCCTGTTATTGAGACCACAGGGTCCACAAATTCTGAGTGATGGTTCTCACAGACATATAGAACACTGTTTTGCCAAACAAATGCACTCAAAGTTAATAAGTTACTACATTTTGTTTACAAAATATTTGACTACCCTCTAAACAATCCATAAATCAATTACAATTAAAAAAATAAAGACAATAAATCTGTGAACTTTTGACCGTGAAGTTTAGACAAGCACAGTTCATGCAGTAACAGACATGGCTGCCATTCTGCCAAAATATAAAGATATATCAGCAATTTATAAAGACTTTTCACAAGTATCTTGTAACAAATTACATTGTCTTTTTTTTTTTTTTTTTTTTTTAGCTAAATAGTAATATACATTTCATAGGAATGGAAGTACAATATATCCCATCCAAAGAATTATATGTGGTTATAAGTGGAAAGCAAGAAACCCTACATTTACAGGTTTCTGAAGTCCGTCCTTAAAATAAAATTTAGCAATACAGAGAGTTTCAAGAACAAATGAATTTATTACTCCAGAAAGAATCCAGCTTAGGCAATTAGGAGGTAGTTGACTTCACATTTTGCTAAATTAACTCTATCCTTTTTAAGCTAACTTTCAAATTTATAATTATTTTTGTTCTGACATTTGTATTTATTCTATTTTTTAATTAATGTAATAAAAATATTTATTTAATTGAAATACAGAAATAAATAATTGTTGTGTCTAATTT
The DNA here is from genome assembly GCF_036370855.1 of Dromaius novaehollandiae. Taxonomy (NCBI): domain Eukaryota; kingdom Metazoa; phylum Chordata; class Aves; order Casuariiformes; family Dromaiidae; genus Dromaius; species Dromaius novaehollandiae. The sequence goes on from NC_088098.1 coordinate 43,200,413, forward strand.
ACCTTTATCACTAGTATAATCTTGAAGATGAGTGCCTAGGAGAGTCAGTCCCATGTATACACTAGCCCCAAACTTCTTTTCCAGTTTCAACATATAGTAGTTACTTCCTTTTTTTTAACAAAGAACATATTACACGTTCTTAATTCTTTTTGCTATTTAACAACACTTGCAATTGTAGAAAAATCTCTTTAAATTAAAAAAGAAGGCAATCTTCTTAACAGTATTACCATATTAGGATTTACTAGATTTATTTATTTACTTTCACTAAATTAGCTACTGAATATACTGCTCTGAAGTTTTCAGCCTTCAATGAATACGTTATGGTTCCCAGTCAAAATAACTAATGGAAAATTGACTGTTTAAATAAAGTAAGTAAAAACAAGAAAACTGAGTCAGCTACAAAGACAGGACACCAACATTTTAAACCTTTATCAGGTAGACCTGAAGTTAACCATCTATTTGAAGAAAAAATAATTGATGTCTGTAGAGCCATAAAGAAAAAACAAGAATTACATTGAAAATACTTGAAAGCTCTTAATAGCAAAAAGAGAGGACTACTTAGTATGGTGCAATTACCATAGTTAGTAACTTTAGAAAGAGGGAGCTGTAGGTTGGGAAAAGCTCCTGATACTTAGATCTATTAGACTACAGAAAAGCATCCATGAGAAAACAGGGAAGGTCTTACTCCTTGAAATTTATAGCTATGTTGTATGTATTAATAGAAGACTTATATTCAGTCATATTATTTAAACTTTCCATTTTAATTTTTTGGGACTATTTATTGTGGAAAAATTGAAATGGCTATTAAAAAATACCAAAAAGTTAAAATATCAAAAATGTTTATCAAAAGTACATAATTTGTAATGTCTTCCTGTGATAAGTGGCAAAAGACCTACAATTTTACAAAAATTGTAAAATATGTGTTTCATAAGCATAGATACCATGCTAATATATACGTGTGTGTACATATAAAAAAAAATACATCTTTGTATCTATCAAATTGCTATCCTATGAACACCACACCATGTCATTCTCTTGCTGAGTTTAAGTTGTCTTCCACAGATGCTTACATTATTATACATGTCTAAGAAAGATATTTCTATCTGTAAAATTTTGGTTTGTGTAAAATAAATATCATAACTTTGGTCAGCACTACTGGTTATTCTGTCCATTAAAATACCTGCCTTAAATATGTTGTCAAAATTATTGGCTAAATTACTCAAGTGTTTGTATATATGACAATGAATGTGATTATTTTGTGTATTTGTATGTGCTCTTGAACTTGCTGTGGCACTGTTCAGCTTTCATCAAAGTTTAAGAGACTTACCTCTAAGGAGAAGAAGGCTTTGCTGGGCTTTTATAAAAGAAATATCTGTTTTATTTGGACTAATATATTAAAGCAATAACTAATCAAAGAGAGAAACTTTCTGAAGTTGTTCTCTGTGCACTTGAAAGACTGCATGACATTGCTAATTTCTCTGTCAAAAGCACTGTGTATCTCTATATATGTTGATGATATTTTCAAAATGGACAGGTAGTGGCACTTTTAAATATATGGCAATATTGTGTAGTAATTTTGTTGTTTAGTCTCATAAATACTTTATTTTAAAAAATACTACCTTGTATTACTTTTTAAAAGAGTGAGAAAAAGCATAATTATAAAAGGAATATGCTGTCATATTAGACACATAAATAGCTTATTATATTAAAATAATGCAATGAAATGAAATGTTGTGGGTTTTTTTTAATTTCACATGTTTGTTTATTGTTTAGGAAAAAATATATCTACTCCAGAAAAATCACATTTGGGTCCATCTCATAAAGAACGGATATCATTTCGAGACCATCCAGTGCAGCGCAGCGGAGGATGGGGAACAGGCAAAAAAAGGCAAAAGCTTAAAAATACCAGTTGAATGTTGGAGAATATTTAGCTGGTTGAGTTAATTGAATTTTTGGTTTCCAAAGCATGCGGAGAGCTGTTTCTTTTTAAGTCTGTGAATGTCAGTTATTTTGGGATTTTAGTTTGTTACCAATATATATAATTTCAGTTAACTACATTTAACTTACTTTATTATAGATGGGTTACAGTGGGCACTTTCTTTTTGGTGCAAATATTTTATACCTGTCAGTAAGTTATCATAGTTTGTGTTTTCAATTGCTTGTGTGTTCATGTGGCGTGGAATACAGAGTCGATTCCCTATACAAGAATTGTTAAAATGGAAAACACGGAACAAGTTTAGGCTTACTTATAAGAACTGGTTGAGATGTGCAAATGTAATAACAGTTCATGCTTAAAGGATGTATGTCATATATCAAAATGCTAAATCCTCATTGTCTCGCAAATAAATATATACTTGTAAACTGGCCAGCAATGTCATTCTTGAAGAAGTCTATTTAGAATATTTTATTGAAGGAACAAAAATTCACAACACACTAGAAGCATAAATGGTGGGGATGCAGCTATCTTTTCCTAATAATACAAAAAGTCCTCTTGAATTTTCATCCTAAATTATGGAAATAATGTGATAAAACAACCTATTAAAGTTGTATACTTTCAAAGATTTCTAACATATTTTTCTAGAGAAATAATAAATTTACCATGCTCTTATTTTGTGCTGGAGTAGTTTGACATTACATCTAAAAGACACTGATAACTCAGTTTGATTTGTTCATGCAGCCTAATTCCTTCAGACTCATGCGTAAAAGTATTGTGGTACAAAGAGTTAGAGAAAGAAACAGAAGAAATACTATTTTTACTGTTTATTCTACTTTGAGGTAGAAACCTTGAATTGAGTGCCTTACTCATTACTTTCAGTGAATGCGTTATCCATCCACATACAAGACAGAAAAGGCCCCTTGATTTCAAAGACTAACATTAAAATAATGTTTTCCGCTTAGAGGATAGAAGTTGCTAACTGGTTCTAGAGAAATCTGTCTTTGGTATTTCCTCATCTGTTTTTGTCCAGTATTGTAAAGCCTCAGCCCCATACAAACTGAGAGCGAGGTGGGGAAGCTAATGGGGCTTGAAACTCCAGTCAGTAAAGAACATAAATTCTTATGTTGTGGCAGTTTTTAAAATGTACTTAAATTCCATATGACATTATTTTGTGAGGTGCTTTTTCTGTTAACATGCACATATGAAAGCAATTATCTCTGCTTTTTTGAACACTTACATTTATTTTAACCTTCAAAGATGTCTGTTTCCGTGGAAAACTTCCATTATTGGAGTTGATAACTGTAAATTGAATACTTTATTATTTAAAATTAATAAGAAGGGGGGAGGGGGTGTTGCTCATTTTGAATCGATGTGCTGGTTTTATCATTTTGAATTTTAAAAGTCAGTGCTGCTTACTTCAGAAAAGATTTCATTACTGTTCTGAGAGATGTTGATCAATGCAAGTTGCTGGACCTGGCTTTGGGAACCCTACTTGTCATCAGTAGGGTATAAAATATCATTCGATAGTTATATTATGTAATTTGTTTCCGAACATACGTAGTAAGTGTTAATCTGATAACCCAATCTGCTATATGATGCCTTTTAAATGTCATTGCACAAAGACTGCCGTTCCTGTGGTTTCAGTTGTATCATCAAGGATATCAGTTCTGCAGGAAAAACCTTAGTTAAAATGCTTGCCATTATGTGTGGCAGTGTAGTCAGTAAATAGATGCACTGCTGTTATGTGTGTTAACTAGAGATCACAATACAAAAATCAAGCAGTTTACAGCTTAACACTTCTTGCAGATTATTCCCTCTGTAGGTTAGGGTGTGCATATAATATACTGCACATCCACACAGCTGTGATAAGGGATATTTGTATTTCAGAATTTGTAAGATGTTATTATAATATAGCAATATTATCTTAATAATATTGTATCATATAGTTACAAATATATAACAATATTAAAAATGTGTAGTATGTAATAATCATATCTAGTAAGGGCATATTTCAAAATTCATAAGATATTATAATTATTATGTAATAAAGATTCACTGCATAAAAGTTCATACCTGATCTCCTTTGCCCTCCAGATGTTCCTGAAAGTGAATGACCTCCAAGCCTAAATAAAATGTTTTCACAACATATTTTTAAGGCTTTTGATTTTGTAAAGAGAAAATAGTAGCTTTTTAATGTACAATCTACTAAGTTAAAAATTGGAGTGACAGTGTTTTGTGACATGCCTTTTCAGTTTCATAATAACATGCCTTTTCAGTTTCCAGTATTCCTAAATTGATATTGTCATGCATATGTTAAATAGCATGCTCAACAGAAATTAAGTTGTATAGCATGCCAAAATATGTTGCTGTTTTCATTACATAACACTGCAATGTATACAGCATGTGATGTCTTATTATTGTATGCAACACACTTTTTAAGAATTGCAGTGTTGAAAGTACGGTGTGTCTGGTCAAATATAGGTAGAAGTGCAAGATGTAAAATTCTCTTTAAGCTAGTAAAAAGACTTTTATTGCTTTCAAGGACAAGCTGAAGCAACCCTAAATCTGGGCAAATGCTTACTGTTCTTAGTCACGCCTTACACTTTGTGAGGGTAGTGGTAACACAAATGTCTCACACGGTGGCATTTATGACATGACTTTTTGGACCCCTATCCTGCACAACAGAAAGCTGTTTTCTGTGGGGTTTTTCCTCCTTTCTCGAGTTTTCTTTATTTGTTTGTTATTTTTTTCTTATCCGAATAGAATAATTCCCGTTTAGGAGAACATATTTTTTAAAGTAAATTTCTTAGAAAATGAGGTTTGATGTCAGAGCGCCTGTGAGTAGAAAGCTGGGAATGTAGAAAGTGGAAGTCACAGGGATGGCCCATCAAAACCTGAACCACAAATACCCGAAACTGTATTTTTCTAGATGCGCTGCTGTCTTTGTGGCGCTCCAGAGCTCTTAAAGGCTCATTAACATGATTTCCTCAGCGCTTTGCTCTTTTCTTTGTAGATCCTTTTCCATAAAGGAGGAGCAACTTCATGTGAACCAGCGCTTAAAAATCGTCCTTGGCGTGTATGAAGTTCGAGTCTCGGAAATGTAGAAAAGCATTCATTCAAAATTAAGAGTGAAACAACTGAGATGCATTTATGCATTTAACCCTTAATGGGTGTCACTGAGCAAATCGAATTGAAAAGCTTTGTGTGAGCTCTCCTCGGAGCGAAGCATTGCCGTGTCGTTTCTTCTCTGGCTTGGGGATCACTGCCACTCTATTAATTCTTTAAACGCTCAGTTGTTTGAACAGCGGTATTAGGAGCATCATTACCTGCTGCAACAGAAAAAAAATGTGTACTTTCAGCCCCCCACGCAAAGAGGTGTTAATGGTGCTCAGATAACCCTCATTCGGATGACAAAACGTGACAAACGCTCATATGTTTCTCACTGAAAAACGGTCAGATTTTCCTCCTAATATGTGTAGACACTTTTTAAGCAGTAGGCCTGCTGAATCAGAAGATTATTGTCCAAAGAGGTTTTGTGTTTCAAGAGCTCTCCAAATAGCGAAGAGCGAATGTATCTAATGAACAGATGTTGGTTTGGTGTGAAGAGGAAAGAAATCTAAGGTTGTTTTCAGGTTGAGTTGGTGTAACATTTCATCTTCGAAAAGTATGATTATTAACCATTAATTATAATGATTTACTAACTTTTGCGGCCATTAAAGAGGGCTGCGCTGCATGTAAAACTTACATTTTTCAGAAATATTCCATAAGTAGAGTCCAAATCTGGCCTCCGGCACTTGGGTGCAAAACGACCACTTAGTCTCCCACTACAACAATTTCTCTCTATGTGAGGAATGTGCTGCATTAATATCCATTTGGTTTCAGTGTCACATCATCACGGTCATGGAAATGTGTTTTTATGGAGGTACATTCTTTCTTTGACACACACTGAAGTTACTCGTTTTAGCATTAATGGAAGCCAGGCTAATATTCTGGTACACTGCAATACCTGAACATGTTTTTCTGTAGTGAGAAGAACCTTTATGAAAGGTAGTTATTACTGGATGGCCCCAAAAAGGCAGGAAGGGAACGCAACTGCATTATAAATGATTGAGTTGCCAGATTTCACATCAGAGATCCAGTACTTAGCTGCGCTAGTTGAGAAAGATTTACAATAGCAAACTTTGTAGTTTGATTTATTTCTTTTTACAGTGAAAGTGAAAGTAAGTGAATAACAAATTAACTAATTTCTTTTTTTTTTTTTTTTTAATAGGAACTTTGAAAAACATTAGCCCAGCCTAGGAGTTCTGGCTGGTAGTCCATACGTAGAAGACAAACCAGAGTCACTCCTGTTTTCTTCCATGCACAAGATCTTAAAGAGAAAATGGAAATCTTGGCCCACAGTGGACTATTGCAGCACTCCCAAGAGCCTGTATGATATGCGTGAGATGGGTTTTGGACATAGCTCTGGTTAAGGTAGAAATGGGAAAACTCTCTCTTCTCACAGAGAGGCAGAAATATATGCTTAGTGCAGGGAAAGAGACATAGCTGTGGCCTGCAAGTAACTCAAGCAGCAGATAGGTCTTGTGGAGAACTGCTTCACTGGTTCTAAAGGTAGACGGTGGGCAGGAAAGAGCCGACATTTCCTCAGCCCCATCCTCCAGGCACTTTTGGGATGCCGAGTCATATTAGCTCTAAAAGACTCATCAGAGAGATATTGGTGAAGGAATGTTGTGTGTCCATGATGGCCAGTGGATAGGCACTGTTATTTCAAAGGGATTTTGATGGAAATAGTGTGTAATTGCCCCAGACTGTCTGTCCTTACAAGAAATGGAAATGAATGGCATTTTGAACTACATTGTTATTTACAGAGCAGATGGACAAATGGATTTTCCTATATGAGCATAGGATGGACTCCCTCTGTTTTTCTGGTGATATAGATCCTTTGTACTGACAAAACAAATTTTCAGTTGAATTGTGATGGAGATTTGGAATTAGTGACTTTTTTTTTTGATTTCTTGGTTGATTGATTGTCATTTATATAGCTACTCATTTTTTGCATCCAAACATTAAAGAATCCTCTATACGCAGATAGAAGTGAACTGACCTCTGGCTGAAACGCAATAGCCATCTCTTTAATAATAAGGAGCAGCCAAGAGCACTTAACATTGTTAACAACCGATGCCGATTTGACAAGGGTTAGGTGTGATGAAAAATGTTTGTTAATAGCTAAGAGTGGGATTTTCTTAGGGAATTCATTTATTAAATTACTTTTACAGAGAGAAACCAGAGATTAGCATTTTTTTTTTTCTGAGAGACATTACTTTAGCCTCAATGCCAATAAGCAGCACCAATTAGCTGAGCCACAGCCAAAGTTCCTCGACCTTCTTATCCAGTGGTGTCTGTACAAAACCTTTTCCTAAAGCTTTTTAGGAGAGATCGCTATTGCTATTTAGTTAAATTTCTAATAAACAATAAGCAGAAATGCCCCTCTTTCATGTCAATTTTCTGTTCTTGTTAGCCACACTTTTAAAAGGAGAATGTAAGAAAAAAGGTGGCTTTATTTTCCTGCGGATATGCTATCATTAGATACGAGCTGTCCCTTCAAAAGTACGTGCTTTCTGCCACCATAACCACACGTAGCAGATTCAAGAGGTTTGCAAGAATACAGTGCAAGAATACATAAATCCGACTCTGGTCTGCCTAATATGCTATTTGTCATTCGCGTGATTTAATTCAGTTCTCCAGCAATTTTCCTTTAAGCAATGATCTTAATGTGGGAAAAAAGAAGGCGTGCCACGGAAAACAAGCACTGCAAAGGCTGCACTAGGCAAACGACAGGAGAGAAGGCGGCAATACATAGACCACGCGGTCTCAACTAAGTGATGATTTCTGATAACTTTTTTCTTCCCTCTCAGTTTATTCTTAGTTTGCAGCTTGTACAAAAACCAGCGTGATGAAACTGAATGCACTTCGTGGTGCTAAATTCAGTGTTAGTCCACTGAAGCAGCAGCGCTGTACAACAGCCCTGGGAAGAGCACAGGAAAATCTGGGCTTTTTTTTGTGTGTGTGTGTGTGTGTGTGTGTGTGTGTGTGTGTGTGTGTGTGTGTGTTCGTGTGTGTGAAAAACATCTTTGGATAAATTCGCTTTTCTTTTTACGAGCAATGGCTTTACTCTTCATTATGAGCTCAGTCCCATTGGTTTCGCAGTGATTTTTACCTGAATAAAAACCCGTTAACAAAGAGCTGCATTTTATGCATCCTTTTTATGTGGCCGTGCCATTTTTATTCATTTTAAATTTCAGATGGTGTCGAGTACAAGTAACGTACAGCTTGGCCCTGTGCCAGCTTAAGCCCAGCTCCTTGATCAGGGCGGTGCTGAAATGATTTATCCCTAGTCTGAAGTCTCGTATTGCAGGCGGCTCGGAGCGATGCGCTGTGTCTGATTCCTGTGGTCCAGAGGGGTGATCTGCTTTCTCTTCTTGCTCCGCAAGCAGAAGGCGAAGCAAGGCATCTCGCTTACCCTACCTCCACTTTCCCCTGGTTACTTGGTAACATCGTCTTGCCCCGGCGCAAATACAGGAACAAATAGCAAATTTTCAAGCTGAGCAAGGAAACGCCCTCCGCCCCTTCGCCCCCACATCGCTCCCTGGTACTCTCTAGAAACAAAAACCACATAAATGTGCTAGGGAAAGGTTTTTTCGCGGTGACAGATCCCAGGTACGGGGTTTGTCAGGAAAAGTGAAATACTCCTTAGCAATTTGTAATACAGTGGATTAATTTTGATTGCCCGGGGTAGAAACAGAAAGAAGACTGTCTCTAACCATAGACCGGGGGCTGGCTTTATTTGCCAATATCAATATTTGTGTGGAAAGCTTAAAATATGTTGTTTTTCCAAGAGTTGAAGTTTTAAAGAGGGAGGAGGGGGGGAGGCCCATGGATGAAATATTAGCAGCATATCGGTTAACCACTAAGTCCTTTTTTGTATTCATCTAGTCGTTTCTGGTAAGAAGGGCAGAGTCTTCAGCCTGTTAGTAGGGGATAGATGCTCCTTAATGCACGTTTGGAAAGATATAGGCAGCTCTCAGCAAAGGACAAAATAAGGCTGGGACTGTACAGAGCCGAGTGCTGAAAGACCGGAATAAAATTGCTCTGCGGCTTTCAGCATCGCTGAATTACACATTATTTAATCGGATCTAGCACACGTCGCATAGAAAAAAGCAACGGGTCTTTCAAACGAGCTAGTCTTGAAAACCAGCAGTCCCTGTCAAAGTCGCTCAATGCATCCGTTTGTTGGTGCCTCCAGCTTGAACAGGGATCTGTTTCTTAGACCCCGTCCCTTCTGTCTCACACCTTCCTTTAGCTTCGTGCTTGGAAACCAGAGTGTCGAGCCATATTTCATGCCTTAAAAGAATCAATTCATCCGAAATGACAAGGGACCCCCCCCCCCCCCCCGCACACATTCTGCAGGCCCCTCGATACTCTCAGAGCCTCGGGGTCGCTCCGGTAATGTAGCCCGTATATATCCCAACTTGTTCTAGTATTAATCAAACTGCCAGCAGGGAAGACGGTATAAGTTGCGAAGGAGGGCTTTTCTTTCCGTTCGCTTTTTTTGCAAAGGTGCGTTAATGCTCGATGCCCTACAGGCAGGGCTGGGTTGGTTTACTACGGTAGAGCAAGAAGGGATTGTTGGTTAAAAAACCACCAACAACTTAATTTCTTTGGAAGGCTCCTAAAGTTAAAGCTCTCCATAAGCTTGTTTAGGGGGAGAAAAAAAACCCACATAAGAAAGCAATTCGGAGGGGAGAGCAGCAACCATAACGTACTAGTGAGATTCTTTTTTCGTGTTTGATTTTGTGTGTGTGCGTGTTAGGCGCCTATTTCTTTGATATGAAGCACGGTGTTTGTGTTTTGCTTTGCGTGTGTCTATAATTTATTAGAGGAATAAATAGGCGGAGGGAGGGAGGATTTGGATTTCAAAGAGAACATCCAGCTGCTGAAATGGCAACCCCCTCTCAGCCAGTTCGGCCACCAGTTTCGTCCCCATGTAAAGGTGCCCGGGACAGACGCTTCCTCCAGGAGCCGCGCCAGCGCCGTCTCCCACCGAGGGCAGGGGACACTGTGGGTGTCTTTTCCGTTTTCCAAAGTGGAAAACCGGATCCGACTCTTTTTATGAAGTGCGAAGCAAAAATCGGGTGCGGAAGCATCTTTAGGAGCAGATCTCTTCCTCCCGATAGTGCCAAACTATACGGGGCTGTGAGTCCCATGGCCCAACTTTCAAATCCTTTCTAAACTTGATAAAGGACTATAATAGCATCCAGATAAAGCGTAGATTAAATTCTTGTCGGATTTGTTTTTATAGCACATATGTAAGTAGGATTCCTTATAATTCGAACTAGATCAAGATAAGAGATTAATCTGCTTTCATAGAGCATCTCTGCTGAGATTTCCTATGGGGCTAAGATTAAATCCACACACTAAATGTTATCTCATTCCATTTTGCGCTGAAAGAAACGTTAGACCGTTTAAGAAGAGTCATTACGTGTTGCAAGAAGAAAATCATCAAAGCTCGCCCAGCTCTGAAAGCAATCCTGCTTTCCTAAGGCGAGGAGAGGGATGGGGGAACCCGCTCCCCTATTTCTTGTCGTCCCCCTCAGAAGGTCTTTGAGGCACATGAAATCTTCATTTGATCTGTGCAGGTGTCGTGCAAGAAGCCTCCCAGACAGCCGAGGTATTGTCAAAGCGCCAAACTTCAGGAACCGCGAAATGCTTGCTGTCATTATGTTTTGGCTGGATTGTGGACAAAACTTGGGAGCGTCTGAACCAGCTTTCCTGGAGTCTTGGCTGGAAAAGGCTCCAGGCTCGGGCCCAGCACGATGGGAAACGACACCATCACTTTCACTATATGTGCTTAAAGAGGGTGAAGGAGGCTATTGAGTCCCTTCCTCTGTCGGTGCAGTATTAGCATTAAATTACCGAAGAGAAGAGCAGTCGCTTTGGTGCTACGTTTTCAGTGAAAATACAGATCGCAGTTTTTAATAAAGTCACTCCAAACAGTGTCAATTAAACATTTCCCCTCCAAGCGGAAAATCTTGAAGGCTTCCCACCTACATGAGAAGCGAATTTTGTTTGTTTGTTTTTCTTAGGTGGGCAAAAAACGCCCTTTACAAAGAAAGTTCGTTAAACGGGACTTGGATCTGGCCCTTTATGTAGCCCAGCTGCCGAGATCCGAGGCAGAATCAGCACGTTTAGGAGTTAGGGAATGAGTCTTGCCATATATATTAAAAAGAAAAAGCTCCCCCCAGCCAACAACTCCCCAAAACCAATTGCTTTAGGCTGCATTGAAGCTTATTACACATTTCGTGCTCGCAGTAATAATGTTTCCTATGATTCTTTTCGCAAACAGGATGTTCGGAAAATTGTAACTCAGTCAAGCTATATTTCAAACTGTGACTTGCAATTTCCCGCATTTCACTGGAAGGGAGATTTAGAGTGAATCGCTGAGTGTCTTTTTACACCTCTTCTCGCCTCCGCAGATCAGGTCGGTATTCACTGGCACCGGGAGAAAGTTTCCGAGCGATAGGAGCTGGTGCGGTCATTTTTCGGTGGGTTTCGCTTTAACCTCACTCGCGAATTGATCTAACGTAATAAAAACCTCCGCGTTTAGATGTGGAATGAGTGACTAGGCGAAGCCCTGGCAAAGCAAACAGAAGGTCTGTGGAAATACCGAACCATTTGGACACCTGTCTTTTGACACAGCCTGCAGCTCTCCGTATTTCACAGACCTTCCTTCCTGCCGCAGCTGCTGGCGTACTCGAGGAGGGGTATCGCTCTCCTCCTTTCCCCTCTAGCCAGTCCTCAGCTGCCCTTCTCCGAACAGTCCTGCTAAAACACCCGCTCTCATTTCCACAGTCACGCCTTCCCGCTGTCCCGGGTGGCGGGGGCGGGTGGATGCCCAGGGAAGAGGACAACAACAAACACTCCCAAATGCGTTTGGTCCAGCCCCAGGTAGCAATGATTTCTTTCCACTCAGTCGCCAAATGCATTTCGCGTTGTAACGTTTCCCGGGGCGGAAGAGAGGTCTAAAACAGATCCCGAGATAAAAACACCTTTTCTGTGTCCTGACTTCCGTGATTAAAAGGACAGTAGTAGAAACGGGGAGGAGAGACAGCGCGATGGGGGCGCTTGGGTGTTTACAAGGGAGACCCTCGCTCGCACCGATGCTCTGTCACTTTATCTAGGCAAAGGCAAGAATTTGAGGGGCACTGCTGAGGGGACCCCTCAAACATGCAGTGGCGCTGTTTGGGCTGCAAACTGCAGCGACAGCGTTTGCCGGGGAAGCGGCGGCCACCACCTTTCGCAGAGCGGCTCGCCGGGTCCTTCCCGGGGCTCTCCCGTTGCTTTTTCAAGGCAGTTCATTTTTCAGCAGCGAGGCGCTGGTAATTTACCCGGGATGCTCACTTGGAAGTTTGGGTCTGCAGCTCCTGATCTCAGGGAGGGCAGGAATGCGCGGGAGGAGGGGGAGGCCAGCCCTGCGCCCGGGGAGCCCGGCGGGTGCCGGGGAGCGGCGCTCCGGGTTACCCCGGGGGACAGGGCGCCCCCGAGGAGCTGCCGGTCGCCGCCGGGGCGAGCTGCTTCCCACCGCCTCCGGCCGCGAAACGTCTCCCCATCACGCCGACACCCTTCCACAGCAGGTCTGGGGGATGCTCCGTCTCTGCAAACACAGCGGCACATCTGCGCGCAGCTCTGAACGACCGGGCGGAGGGAGCCAGTCCCCGGAGAAAGATGCTTTTCAAAGCTGTCTCACCTCAGCACAGGACTTTTTTTTTTTTTCTTGCTTTACCGCCTTCTCCCCCGGGATCTGTCCAACCCCTTTTAAATGGGTTTAGCCCGCTGAAGTCAGCTTGCTGTTTTCGAGTTTTTTAGGAGAACGAATGCCAACTCTCCCCTGGCTTACAGCTCTCCTTCCCTTTGAAGTCAGCTGGGCTGTACGGAGGTAAACTAGAGCAGAATTTGGTCCCCGAAGCTAAAAATGTGAAATCCACTCTGGTTTTTATTTATTTTTTTTTTCCGGGAAGTGGGGTACATTTAAAGACCCATGTTGCTATCTGCCTCGCTCCCAATCTTTAATCCGCAGCCCGATGATTTTGCGAGCGCCTACATAGATCAAGGTGCTAAGCTCGCAGCTGATCTCGCAGTTTTACAAAAAACGGGCCGAGAAGCGGGTGGAGCCGCTCCCGGGGGCCTCGGGTGAAGATGCTGCCCCGGAGGGGAGCTCGTTCCTTTTTGTCAGCCGGGGGCGGGGAGGGGGGGCCGAGGACAAGGCAGCCTGTCCCCAGCCCGGCTCTCGGCCGCGGCCGGCGAGATTCCCCCGCGCCTGCGCCGGGGCTGCAGCCGCTCGGGGCCGCGGCGCTGAGCGGAGCGGCGCGGCCGCCCGCGGGCCCTGCGCGCCCCAGGGCCGCAGGCACCGCCGCTGCGGCAAAACCCCGCTGCTCGCCGCGAGCTGCTTCCACGGGCGTGTGAGATGCTCCTTGTCCCGGCTGCCCGGAGTTTACTAGCTGCCTTCAGAGAGGGACATTTGTTGGGATAAAAGGAGACTGCGGGCTGCAACAACGTTGCATGTGTCTTTCATTTAAAAGACAGCGAGAGCGTTTTTTTTTCTTTTTCCCTCCCTCCCTCAAGGCATTCAGTGCTTTTAAGGCATAGTTATAAAGAAGGTGCCGAAACGCCGGCACACGGAGACGCGGGCGGCTGCGGAGGGGGGGGGCAGGGAGAAGAGCCCTTTCCTCGGGTGCGGAGCAGGCGTCGCACCAAAGGGTGCGAGGGGGAAAATGCGCCGCTTCTTCGAGAAAACCCGGAGGAGCGACGGCCCCTGGGGGGGTGGGGGTGGGGGGCCGCGGGCGCGGAGCAGCGGGCAGCCCTCCGCGGCAGCGCCCTGGGGCCGCCGCCGGCGCGGCGCGCAGGTAACGCGTCCCCCAGGAGGGCGGCGGAGGGGAGCGGTACGGCCGGGGCTGCGGGCGCCCGGGAAGGGCCGGGTGTGCGCAGCGAGGAGGCATCGCTGCAGCACGGGCCGCTCGCTCGGCCGCCCCTTCCTCCTGCGGAGGGGAGCTGCTGGCCGGGCCGCACGCCGGGCCCCGGCCGGCCTCCCTCCGCCTCGGCTGGGCTCGCCGGAAGGTCTCCGCGGTCCTGCCGGCCACCCCACACCTCGGCTGCGAGCGCTCGTTGCAGCTTCGCCTCTGCCTCCTCCTCCTCCTCCCCGAAATGGGGGAATGCCCCGCTAAGCTAGTTTTTAAAATAGTCTTAGCAAGGCGGACAGGGTCGGGCCCACAACGCTGAAATACTCATATGAAGCGGTTGCAAGCTTGTCTTTGCTTAGATGGACACATCAGCTATCTTCCTTCTGTAGGAAGCAAGGAGCAACTCTTTCCTTCGGGCCTTTTCTAAAGATTCCCCTAATGTCGTATCTCTCTGGTCCGCGTTTCAAATCCCGTCTATGTGCAAAGGCATTAAGGAGTTCAGCGCTTCAAAGTTCACACACTTTGGGTGAAAACCATTTGCTTTTTCAATATACGTAGGAATACAAGTGTACACGCCTCATTTCTTCGTGTTATTACCTCAGACTGTGTTCTGATATTTCCATTTAGAAAGTGCCCTTTTTTTTGCAACTCAGTGGAGGCTGAGCTTCTAGGAGATTTAAGATAACAGACTTGCGTTAGCTGTTTTACACGCACGCAAGCACACACACACATACACACACACACACACACACACACACAGAGGCAGACTGGAGGTCTATTTGATAGCAGCCAAATTCTCTCCTGGGCCAGTTTCTGATATAACAGATGTTTTATTTTGTTTTTAAGTCCCTCAATTTTCCATTCCTACAACACGAACAACACCCGATGGTATTTCTTTCTCCTTTAACTTTGGGCCCGAAACTCCAGAGCTTTTAATAAAGAAGGAGCCTGAGTTCTCAATTTTACAGCTTCGGAGAAGAGGACTGCAGCTACCGAGTTATCAGCCAGACTGGTTAAAGAAGACCCTTTTCTTGAGGGGGTTTGCCCCTGAAACTACCTTGCTCTGAAGCTCTTGGGGAGTTGGGGGGTGAGGGGAGGGGGTCGCTGGCCTTCCCGAATGCCTGGAGAAATGTGAGTCGCCTGCGGAGGGGAAACGTCCTTTTCATGTGCCCTCCCCTCCTCTTCTCCTCTCATCCTCCCCGCTGGCTTGTGTGTCTGTCTGTCTGAAATGGATCTGTCTGTCTAAAATGGGCCTGGAACTCCCTCCTCTGTTGGGATTAGGTCTTGGGGACCTGGGGTGGAGTTACACTGCTTGCCTATTTTCATATTCATTAAAAATGGGAGGTTGCACCAGGAGCCCTGCTGAGCTTCAAGATATAAAAGCAACTTCGGGTTTCCCTTTCAAGACAAGACAAATCAAAGGCTCAGAGGCAAAGCAGCTCCCTGAGCGCAGAAGGTCTTTCCCTCCCTCCCTCCTTCCCTCCCTCCCTCCTTCCCTTCCATCCGCTCACCCATTTTCCCTCCCTCCCCTGCTCACAGTCCTGCCTCTGTCTAGGGAAGAGGCTCTCAAGCAGCCTTAGATGATTATGGATTTTCTGAGCGAGAAGTTTGCCCTGAAGAGCCAGCCGAGCAAGAACAGTGACTTTTACATGGGAGCAGGAGGCACTTTGGAGCACGTTATGGAAACTTTGGACAATGAGTCCTTTTACAGCAAAACGTCAGGCAGCAAATGCGTGCAGGCCTTCAACCCTCTGCAACGGGCTGAGCATCATGTGAGGCTGGAGAGGACCTCACCCTGCCAGGACAATAACGGTGAGTCGCCATCCTGGCTTGCTCGCACTCCTGCGCTGGAGGCGTCCCGGGGAGGCCAGGGCTCGTCCTGCCCGGGAGAGCGACGGGAGCCTCGCAGCCTCGGGGCGCTGGCATGTGGGGCGCCGTCAGGTAAAAAAGAAGGCCGATAATAAAAAATCAAGGGGAAAAGGCGATCGCTCACTTCGAAGCGCTTTGGGTTTTTTTTTCCTTTTTGGCGCTGTCTCGCCGGCTGCCGCCCTTTCTGCCTGCCCCAGAAGGCTGCAGCCCCCGGCTGGCTCCGCGCATCGCGGAGAGCGGCGGAGCGAAGGGCCGCGCAGCGGCGGCGGAGCCCCAGGACACGGCCCGGCCACCCCGGCCGCCCCGCCGCGCCCTGCCGCGGCGGCGGCCGGCCGCTTCTTTTCATTGCTATCATTTTTCTTTTTTTCTTTCCATCCTCAGAATTTTTCAGAAAAATGCAGCCGCGAGTTGCAGCGAGCGGTGCGCGCAACCCTCGTCAGCCTGTAGGTACCGGTAAAAGATGAAAATGCAAAGTAATTTGCTGGTGGTTTTATGCACTGAAGTAGCGTTCCGCAACGACAGCGCTTCGCTGCCGTGTTGCTAAATAACACGTAACACGCATACTGCGTGATTCCTAGTGTAGATTAAAAAATAATGCAGGTAATTCAAATTGCTTTGTTAAATACTATCTTTTTTTTCCCCTAGCTGCTTTGCAAACGAGAACGCGGAACATTCTATTTTATAAACTGCTCATAATTTTGCCCATTATTTCAACAGGATAATAACTCAGGGCTTATGAAACTTAATGTAAAATATCTTTTATCTAAAATGTCTAGCAGAGGGTCGGAAAATACTCTTAAAATCAGCTGTAATACTGAGACTAACGATATCTTATATTTTTTCGACTTCACATAGGTGTCGAAGTATTTTTTTGAGAACATCCTTTTTGTATGAAACAGTTCATAAGAAACAATGGCAGACTTCTGCAAACACATCTTAGAAAAACTACAGAAAATTGATTTATAGATTGAAGTTTTTCTTAATTAGCTCGTTTAATGGGTGCCTCGGGGGCTTTGGGGCATTTCCTATCTATGTATTGATGGTAAGTATTTAAAATTGTGTTTAGTTAAAATCACCTCGGACTGAAAGAAAAGAAATTATTGAGAATGCGAAAAAATCCCAAACCAAGCTTCTTATTGTATGTTACATGTCAACCATGTAGTTTTTTATTACAATAGTATTTTTAACTTTTTTTTGCCTGTCTCTGAGAGTAAAAAAAAAGTCATTTCGAATCCTGTAGCCTACTGCATATTTTTAAGTGATGTGAGATATGTAAAAATAGAAAAATATAAAACGTTTTAATTTCTTACTAAGAAGCTACAGAGGAATATTTCTTATCTCTACCATTCAGATTTTACCCAAAGACAAACAGTTCCCGCAATCTTGATATGAAATATATGAGACAATCTCCTTTAACTAGTTAACATTTTGCAGAAACTCTCTGTATTTTGTAACCATAACAAACTTAATTGGAAACAATTCCACTTTACAAATCCAAGAGGAGGTAGTGGATCCTATTGAGTTTGTAAAGTGAGGTTAATTTTCAGTTTCGTTTGCTTCTTGATTTGTCAGTTTACACCTATTTAGTTTATTTTATAGTTGTTTTCATAGAAATTGAGTGGGTTTCTTTTATCTGCTTCCGAGTTTAAGGAACATTTGTCAATAGCTTTATGCCACTTATTTTATATGAAAATCTGTTTTGGGCTAAGATTCCTTATCTGGGCAACTCCAGTTGTGGCTGATTTCATAGATGATTATCTATTTTAGTTGCAGAATAAAAGTGTTCTCATGCGCCTCCTTACACCAAAAAAATAATTAGATGATACATTTGAAAACAATTCTCAGTTAAAATTCTGTGTGTCTTAGTACTTTTATCTTATGTATGATGAATATTACCGATTCCTTTTCCATGTTCTTATATAGAAATAAATAATTACATAGCACCCGGTTCCTTGTGAAGCTGTTTTGTATGAACCCTCGAGTATGAAACCCCCGTTTAACCAGCTATTTCCCTCCCCCCACCCCGTGTACAGTGAACTATGGAATTACTAAGGTGGAAGGACAGCCTCTTCACACAGAGCTGAACAGGCCCATGGACAATTGCAGCAATCTCAGGATGTCTCCAGTGAAAGGGATGCAGGAGAAGGGCGACCTGGATGAACTCGGTGATAAGTGTGACAGCAATGTCTCCAGCAGTAAGAAGAGGAGGCACAGAACAACTTTCACCAGTTTGCAGCTGGAGGAACTGGAGAAAGTTTTCCAGAAAACTCATTACCCTGATGTCTATGTAAGAGAACAGCTAGCTCTGAGAACAGAGCTCACTGAAGCCAGAGTCCAGGTAGGAACCAAACCTCAGCATTTCCATGGCGAGTTATGCTTTGTAGGGGTTGATCAATGACTCTCTTGGGGATTGTACGAAAGCCTGTAAAGCTACAGTAATTAGCCTGTTTTGCTTTATTTCCTTATGGATATGAGCTGCTATGCTACAGCGATAAAGTAAATGGTTACTTTTAAAATAACTTGTGCTACTGCTCTCAAAAGTTGTTTAAAGGAGGAGAAAATGACATCAATATAGAAGCAGTCTTGATCTCTGGTCGCCCTGTTTTATAGTCGGAATTCCAGCCAGTGAATGCGCAAAGTGTTAATGTGTAAAGATCCCATTAAAGGGGTTCAGACTGATGAGGATTCAGAACTCAACTGCAGCGAATTCTCTGTGTGTTACGAAATGAAAAGTACAAACTAGAAAATAACCAAATTCCTTATTTCCATCCAAAGGTTATACAGTGAAACTGCATATATAGACATGTGTGTGTATATATACACACACACATTTATGTGTGTGCGTACATGTGTGCGTGTATGTGCGTGTGCAAATCTGTGTATGGTGGGAACTCAATCCTTTCATCTCTGTAGAATGGAATGAGCTTAATGCTTGCAAAATTGGGAAGTACTTTTGCTTGTTTCTAAACTTGCATAACCAGTTCATAATGCTATTCTAATTTTTGAATGGAACATACTGTTGACCACTTTGCGCTGTATTTGAGTATCTTAACTATGTACAAAATTGCTTTACTCAGTAAGGGCACGTACAGTAATTTTGACAATATTTATGGCTTTGAATGCGTAACGGTGAGAAAGGAAGCATAGTTCCTTCCCCCTTAAGAGATCTTCCCGCAGAAATGGGTGTGAGCTGCATTTTGCAAGTTTGTCCTATTTTTAGAGACCTTTCCCATTCCAGTTACACTCCTCATTTCAGTTTAGGGAATAGCAGTCATGCAGTTTCTTACAGACTGTGATAATTTTTTTTTTAACTTAGTGACTTGAATATGATAACAACTTCACAGCTTGTAATTACACACATACTCACACATGTATATAAAGAAATAGACATTAGTGCACATGCATACAACTGAAATTAAACCAAGATCAAATTCAGAAACAAACTCAGCTAAATAAATTTTCTTTTTACGTCTGTTCAACCAACTGGCATATTCACTGCTGTCATCTGAAAACAGAGTCCAAATTCTTCCATCAGCTACATCGATACAATATCGATGATGTCAATGCAATTTAGTTCAGCGGCTTTTAACTCTTCAGGCTCTGTGGAATCCCTTTCCTGCAGAATTTGGGAGATCTTTTGAAATACGACTTCTATTCATTAGGATTTACTCCAACTTAAAAAGAAAATGCTAGTGTAATGTTAAACCACTGTTCTTCCAGTTGCATAACTATAGAATTGTGAGAAATATTCCCTTAATAAAATAATAGCCATAATAGAGGAGTTAAAATCAACTGAATGACTTTTTTTCAGAGTTACAGAATCTTTGTATGATGAAAGTATTAAAATTAAGAGACCAAATGTGAGACCTTATGTATGTCTGCACTGGATTTTTACAGAATATAGCAATTTCTATTTTATTTATGCACATTTTAGCCTTGCTTAAAAAACAACTGATCTTTGCATTTCTGATAAGTCAAATATGAAAGGAAAGGGTGATCATTTTTATCCAGAGTAACAACAGTATTCCTTCACAAGACTAAGCAATTTGGAAGGCCTTACATCATTACAGGCAAGCATCTGGCAACTCAAGGATAACAAGCAGCAGATTTTTACATTGCTTTGTGGAGGCAAATGGTTACTTTATCTCTGCCAAGAGTCAGTTTCTAGTAAAGTGATGTAAACAGAAACATTTTGGGGGATTGTCAAAGGAAAAAAATGTGTGCTTTTTTTCTTCTTTAGTTACAATAAATTCAAGCAAATTGTTTGATTTAGCTTAGCAGAGTGATCAGCTGGATACCTTACCCACATTTCCCTTCACCGCCATTTCATCAAGATCCAATTTAATTTTTGTCCTGCATACATGCGGAGAGAGCCAACCTGAACCTAATTTATCTAAGTTGTTCTCTTTCCTGCTGCATGTCAGTATAGTAATTGGCACCCATTTTAAGGAGATTGTCAAGGTCTTTTTTGAATGAAAGAGCCTCATTACTAAATTCCCTTAGTGTGTTCTTGGTGCCTCCCGTGGAGACAGCAGAAATTTTTCTTTCTTTTTGCTGAGCCTCAGGCATAATAAATAATACAAATTTACCAACAAGGTCCCTAACAATATATACTCAGCAGTTGCATGCATTGGTCTTGCTTTGTCTGGTGAGTATGTTTTAAAAAACTGCACATACTAAATTTGTAACAAGTCCTTGGGAATTCAAATGAGCAAAATTATGCCCCTTTTTAAGCAGCATCAAAGGAGAATTAAGTTCTCCAGAGATCAGAGCAAAAACTGCATTATAAGCCAAATAGTTTTATTTTAAGTGTTTCACCATCTGGTAACACAAAATATCCCTCAAAATATAATTCATGAGCAGGGTCTATCAAAAATAGCTCTATTTGTATACCATGTCTATCTAAATGCATTCATGATCCATTTAGCTGGAATACTAACCAATGCCATTGTTTAAATAAAAAAAAAATGGTGCTGCTACGGTATGACTTGTTTTTAAAAAGTGGGAATAAATTTGTTTATAGCTGAACAATAAGGACTTAGTCAGATAACATTCCTTTTGTAAGGGAACAGTTATTTCTTTAGCAGTCCCTTTAATTCATCAGAATAATTCTTTTTAGTCAGTTTTTAGCCTAGGTTCCTCCAAAGTAAACTGTTGGAAAGAGGAGAATGTTTTTGATGACCACAGGACATAGTTAGATACCAGTTGCAGCAAGAACTGTGCATATACTTTGAGATAGGCTTTGAGATAACACATGATGCTCAAAATACTGGATGAATCCAAAGGCTATTTAAGCATGTCAGAAGCTTTTAGTTGATCAGCACGACATTGCTTCAGATCTAAATCTAAACTGTTTCAGAATGTAGGTGTAAAATACCATTTTTGAGTCTCCCACTGGCAGAAACATATTTCCTAACAAAAAAAAAATGTCACAGGAGTTTTAAATTGTTTGCAATCTCATAATTATTTATTATTATCCATCATGGTTATCTGTGGCCTTTCCTTGTTGAAGCCTTTTGTTGAGCACAGACTATTGTCTTGGCAGCCGGCTCTTCTTGCCTTTTTGTTATAGCACTTGATAAAGATTATGTATCTCTCTAAAAAACAGAGCAAAGGCTGTCACATCAAGTCAGTGGGCATGAGAACTTAAGGAGAAAGTTTCTTTACAGTGTAACTTGCTGCTGCTTGGAGATGTTCCTCTAAAGAGTTCAACTCTCTCGAAATTAGCACTTCCTGACAGCTGGAGTAGCTTGTGCCAGCATCCTTAGCTTATTTTTGAATGGAAAGGAAAGTGGAAAGGAAAAAAATATATACTTTTAAAATAGCCAGAAATAACTTAAGTAGATCTGATACTGAGAAGATTTACATTTAACAGAGCCTGCAAGTTGTTTATTTTCAGACAGAGGACTACTCTTTCCTAGATACAGAGACGTTTTGAAAGCTACTGCCCAAAGTCTCTTGGCTTTTTGCTAAGACTTCAGACAGTAAGTAAGTGAGCTTACCTTCATGGTTATTTCCTCATTTACTGTAGGTTTGGTTCCAGAACAGAAGAGCAAAGTGGAGGAAAAGAGAACGCTATGGTCAGATCCAGCAAGCTAAGAGCCATTTCGCCGCTACCTATGATATATCTGTTCTTCCGAGGACTGACAGCTACCCTCAGGTATGGTAAAAACCAAGTAGCACTTTGCTTCTCGCTTTATCTTCTCTTCCATCCCCAGGCATATACCTGCACAGAAGATGCATGAAGACTTTACTGTGTTTAGCTTTTTGTGCTCTTTATAAATGTGAAAAACACTGTTGCCACAGAAGCTGCCGTTGTGGACAACAGTTCCAACATCTAACATGAATAACTAACTCTCAGAATACAAGTATTTTTTTAAAGAACAATCTTATGAGCGGTAGAGTTTTACATAAGTTATGATGGATGAACTGTACGCAAATAGTTGGCAATATGGCTGTGCAGCTTATATTTTTGTGCACATAAAATTATGTGGGGATTTGAATCACTTATAGGTCAATACAAACATTTTGGATGAAGGGTAGACCCATTGAGATTGACAGGAATACTGCCATTTTGACCGCAATAAGGCCAGGATTTCACTTCTGGGGCACATACATTCGCAGGCACAACTGGTCCTGTATGTTTTGGTAAGATAAGGCATAAAGCACGCCATCTCTAGGCAACTTGCTTCTGAAGCCCCAACTCTGTTAAACATGCACTTTCCTCTATGAATATGAATAGACCTCTGAGTTCAGTGAGTCTTCTAGGGTCATGAAGCTACTTTATGGCCATGCACAATTAGGCCTGAATCTATATGGCTGTGAGAGAGATGCAGAGAGAAAGTAAAACTCTCTTGGATGATACTAGCTTGTTTCATTTCTTTTCCCCTGTTATTCCTTCCTTATTGCATAGTAAGGTATTACCATGTAAGAAGATCTTAATCTTCTGTTTCTATTCTCAAGTCTGTTTGTTTCCTCCTTGCCTCACTCTCTGTCATTTTTTTCTGTCTGCTTGTTTTAGTGCATTTAATACTTTTATTTTTGCAGGCTTTTCTTTTCATCTTTCTTGCTTCCCATTGTTTTCACCATGTAAACAAAACAAAAAACAAAGCAAAAAAAAAAAGCGCAAAAATCTATTATGGATCCCTGCTGTAAAGTCCTTCCATCTCTGGTGTCTTGGTGCTCTTCTACTTGATCAGGTAGCAATATCTCTACCAGACTTAGTAACATTGTCATCTTTATAAGCATTATTGCCATA
Organism: Dromaius novaehollandiae; assembly: GCF_036370855.1. Taxonomy (NCBI): domain Eukaryota; kingdom Metazoa; phylum Chordata; class Aves; order Casuariiformes; family Dromaiidae; genus Dromaius; species Dromaius novaehollandiae. The sequence continues at coordinate 43,223,490 of NC_088098.1, forward strand.
TATGTCTACCTGGACTTGCTTTGCTCATACTCAGTGTTTGCTGAACGTGATTAGCTCTGGACCAGAGACCTCAAACCTAGTCTCTTGGTCCCATACCCAATTTAAAGTGATTTACCTCTCGGGAAGTTAAATGTTTCTCAGTATGGTTTCTGAACCAGAGCTGTCTTCTATTCCACCAGCTCATAACTCAGGCAGAATTATTTCAGGTCTGTTGGCACATATCTTTTTAACTCTTAATATTTTATTATGCAATAGTGTATTAGCCGAAATTACACTCGAAACCATTGCAAAAAACACTGTGCATAGTATTGTGTAGGAGGACACAATACTTTTCTGAGATCCACCTAGGTAAGAAAGATATATGCTGCAAAAAACTTCTAAGCAGATTCTCAGAGATGTAGGTGCATAGCCACCCACTGACTTCACTCAAGGAGGCAAGTATCTTTTGAAGGCCTTTCTCACTTCTCTGTAGTATCATGGTAGGTGAACAGGGACTCAAGGAATAGGACTTAGACTTTGGGCTTTCTATCCCTGACTCAGTTTTCTAGACTAAATTAGCTGCCTCCAAGCTCATGTTGTATTTTTAGTAAGACTTCATGCACAATCTTTTCCAATTGTTAGAAGCTCCATTAGTATAAGGTGATGGGATAATGCAAATCGTTGGTAGGTACTTAACATGGTTGTGCTTAAATTAGTATTTTTAAAAATGAAACATTTTTGAGTTATAGGAGAATACTGTTGACAAAATTCTAAAACCAATGAAATGCCTATTCTGTATTTTCAGATTTTTAAAAAAGATAAGTGAATTCATTGCATTTGCTTGTTATGAACTTGGTAAAAAGTACTTTTCCTAGGCTGATGTCATGCCTAAGTTTCAGCCTGGTAAAACTTTTTATCACTGATTTATAAATTCCTGAAAACAGGAGGTTTGAATGGAAATATTGATAGCATAATCTTAAATAAAGCATTTCTGAAATGTATAGGAGTATAAAATGTGTACTCATTCATAAACAAGTAAATGTGCAGTACTCACCCACAACCATAGACCTACAAACTGCAGATAAACAGACCGGCATACACACACATAAACAGCCTCGGGTAACCTACATGAGAAACTTGTACTGATTTAACTCCAAGGGGGAGTCACATAATTAGGGTCACATGTGAGCACTCTCACTTACTTTTAAGAGTGGTTTATCTAATTTATTCTGTAATAGAACTTCATGAACAGGAACAAGGACCTAAACTAAGGTCTGAGCCCACTGTATACTGGCTATTTTGGATGAGTTCTTGTGTGCGTAGTTCGGCTACATGATAAAAGGAAGGTATCCTATTCCTCAGTGAAGAAAGAGAAGGCTGCTTTACAATATTCTGGTATATGAATATGTATCCAGGCAGTTATTACAGAAGATTTGATGTAAGTTGACATTCTTGTTACCCTCATGGTAATGTCTTTCACATTCTTAAATCCTCACCTTCAGTAAAACTATATATGTACCATATATATAACTTATTCACAGGGAGAATGCTTGAGACAATGAAAGCCCATATTAAAAACACAATGGCCACTACCATCACTACATGCAAGTCTTTTAAACTAGATCTCCATTTATAAGTGCCTCAGTCATAGAAAGTAAACATAAAATACATGATTTGCCTATAAATTCATGAAACTATCCTACAGATAAGGCAGAAAGAGATATTTAAGACCGTGGTCTGAATGTTTGGTCTTGGTACTATTATAGATTGACTTCCCAGAACAATTCCATTATTTCACTACTCGGAGAAGTCTCACATGTGGAAAACTTAAGATGACAAAGTAAACCAAACATCCACTTATGGTTTTCCGTGTGTGCAAGAACTTTTATTGTGACACTGGCATCACTCAAGATTAGAGAGGCTTTGCCATACTTTTGAGAAACTAGGTTTTCTTGGGGATTGTGGAACAGCGATCATTGGAGTTGGATTGTGAAGCCTTTAGTAACATGGAGGAAAACAGACTTTCTGTTGCTGGAGAAAAATATAGGATGATGTTCAACAAGGGTAAAATCAAACTGGAATATTCACTACTGTGTGGCAGAAGGAGCAAGAAAAAAATGTGAATTTCTGCTATGCATTATATGAATTTGCAGTCTGAAGATTTCTGCTTTGAGCATCACCATGGATTTGTTCCCAAAACAGACATCCCACTTGCATTCCAGCAGAAAAATCAGACTCTTTTACAGCCAAAGGGTGCGGAGACCCCTGCTTAATCTCTTCACCAACCCTTTTCATCAAGTAAAAAATAAGAACATTATGCCTTTATGCATTATGTGACTCTGAAAGATATTCCTGTGAGGAAACAATCTTTTCAACTTATTTCACATGGAAGGCTGGCTTTGACTTTTCTACTACCTGGCCTAACTTTGCTATTAAATTACACGTTTTAATCTTCAAAATAGTAACAAACAATTTTGTTTTTTATAGACCATAATAGATTGCTTTGCTTAATTCAACCTAACCTAAATTATTTTTACAGTATGTTGACTGTAGGTGCTGGTTGCTGTGCAAAACATAGCTCTCCCGTTAATTATACTGACAACACCTGGATTGCAGGGGAGTGCAGTCAGTATAGTATTTTGGGACAATCATCTGTTGTTCACATGATTTTTCTAGGCTTCCTGAACCTACTGTTGTCAAAATATACCAGTGGAAAAATAAAATAAAATTAAATCAAATTGACAAGAGGCAAAAACTATTACCAGTTGAAATTTTCCAAACACTAGATGTTTTTAACATTAAAAATACTACAAAGTTAGCAAGTTTTCATTCAGGTGAAATATTTAACTTTTGACAACATTATGCTGAAAAGCGGGCTTTTCTGGGTAAATTTTATATATATTCTTTTTAAAATTAATTTTATTGAGACGTTTCAGTCTCATTAGTTTCAGGATTCAGGTTCCAATTTTTCTCCTGCTAATGCAAGACATAATGCTCTAAGTCATTTTCAAGTGCAGCCAGCAGCAATTCGCTGGATAAAACTCTTATCCCAAGCACTTTGCACCTCATTAGCCAGCAATATTCTGCTGATGGTGTGAAAGTTAAGAGGCAACATCCTAATAGGGGGAAAACGAGTGCAGATTCACTTCATGGAAACACTGATTCAATTCACCGAGGTAAACGCTGGGGCCTGTTTCAGTCCCCTAAGCACGGTGTCTAGTGCTGGTTAAGATTCCTTGGGATATCTAAGACGCTGTTATGGTGCTGGGATACAAGAAGTGCAAGAAGCATCCACCCTTCAGGGGATGCAGTTGGTGTCCAGATTAGGCCCCTGTGTGTAGGAAACTTAATCAAATAGACTTTTATGCTAGAGACAGGCTCCCTTTAAAGTCAGTGAAAATCTTGTTAATGGAGTTTTCTCTTCTTAAAATAGATATAAAAAAGATAAAATGACCTCCAAAAGTGTCTGTTACTCTCCATAGTCTAGCTCAACTGCAGACATCTATAGCTAACATAGGTAGATTTATACATGTTGTGTGGGAAAGGAAGAATAAAAAGGTTGCTTAGCCTTGTTCTCTTACCTTATTGGTGTCCACATGATTGCTTCTGCTGTGAAACCAAAGTCATCTCCTTTGCCTTGTGAGAAGGCTAATGTTTCAAAGAGTATTTGACTTTATGAGACTTAATTTTTGTGTCTGAAAATGTAGGAAGGGACCAAAAAACCTGAGACAAACTTTTATTTTTTTCATCTCCTTATTTACACACAAAAGAGGGAAATTTGATCGGTAGCTTACATTATTAATGGCTCACGTAGAACTGCAGCTTTCCCTGTATAAGATAAATTTAGTTTATAGATGTTATCTTCATAAATGTAAGCACATCAGCACATAAATAAATACTTGCATTGAATTATATCCTTTAAAAACAGACATAAGGAGCAACAGTTTTCCTCAATGATTCTCTTTCCACATCTCCATTTGCATCTTTTTGTCTTGCTTGTTCTTTGAGTCTATTTCACTTGCTGTCATTGTTCTTGTAAGCTCTTCTCAAATGGACAGGACTGAATTTAATCTTTTCATGGAAAGTCTAGCCTACTGTAGGTGGGAATACCAAGAGGAGATACAAAAATTGTAAAAGTATGGGGAACTAGAATGATGCAGAAAGGGGGTGTAGAAAGAAGTGAGAAATGTTGAAACCTCTAAAAAATGGAAGCAGGAAGAGGCCGAAGTGCATTCCATCTGCCAGAGCGATAAATCAAATTAAATATGTTGAACAGCATGGCATCACATGATTTGTTTTGGCAAGCAAAGAATGTAGAATTGGTATCAATATTCATGTGTTATGTACTAAGCCCGTGGATCATCATTACAGTTCTGCTTTGGCCTTAGTACATATGGGTAGTTCTCATTAGCAATAATCAAAGTTACATGCTCCAATAAATCTTTCATATGGCGTATATTAGACACCACATGTTATATGAGTTAAAAATTCTTTTAACTGTAACAGACATATAAATGACAGTTAATCACAATAGTTCACTCAGGCTATGGGGACACTGATTAAGTAGGAGTAGATGTGGCAGACAAATCTGAACTAGCTTCAAAGAAGTTTTATCATTTACTCATGGTGTCTAGCTATGACAGCATGGAAGTCAGTCTGGGCCACCACCTGGATAGTGTGTCGCTTGCCACCTATGTGCTGACTGTTGCACTGCTGTGACTGATCTTCCAGCAAGAGTTATACTTCTAATCTTTTTGCTTGGTCTGTTCTACACAAAGTAGTTTGTGCACTATGATTTTATTTTTTCTTGGTTTTCAGTCATCACTGTATGTGGTCCTCCTTGGAGTCTCAACATTTTTCTTATTACACTATTTTTATGAATACATGGATTCCTTGAACTCTGTGAGTGGTTTTAACTGGGGCTTAATTACAAGGCTAATGAATTATTCTAAGATAGAAATTTCTTTTTAATAGTATTTTCCAAGGTATGAAATAAGCCTCTGGCTACCAAGGGTCAATCTGCATTTTACACACACATCCGAGAATGGTGTACTGTGGCTCTCTCACAGGTACCTGAACCTGATGTGCCTAACAGTATAGATGATCTTTGCATGTTCACCAGGCCCAATGATGTTGTTCCAACGGTATAGTAATGATCACGAATGAAGAAAAATTCTGGCTTGATATAAGGGAGAAAAGTACAATGAGAGTAGTAAAGCCTTGGAACGAGTTGCTCATAGAAGTTGTGGAATCTCCATACCTGGAGATATTCAAAACTTGACTGGACATGGCTTGAGTAACCTGATCTAAATTCAAAGCTAGCTGTGAGAAGGGATTTGTATTCACGACCCCAGAGGTCCTCTTCAGCCTCATTTGTTCTATGAATCTATGATTCTTCATACCCGGTAGACAATGGCAAACCTCTGCTCATTCTTTGTCTGTTCCTGAAAGGCTCCCAGAAAAAGACTGTGACAAAGGCAGGTCAGACAACTTGTCCTGATGGACCAGGAATGGCTGTCAGATTATGAATCATAAACCAGTAGTTCAGAGTAGTTTAATAGCTGTTGCATTTAAGTTGACTAAACTATCTCCTTGTGCAAGCTCAGGACGTTTGTATTTTCTGGCGGTGCAAGGATGTTTCTTCACGGGGGACAAAGAAAGGAGGAGTGACAAAAAACTAGCAATTTGGTCTTTTTGATGCCTCCCTTACAATGCCCAGCATCATTCTGAGAACAAAGCCAAGGTTTAGTAGCCAATTACTTTATTCTTATTGTTTACTAGCTCATATCTAGAGATAATAACAGGGGTTAGCATTTTTTTTTATGAGAAGGATTAAACCACACATGCACTAACATAGAAAATATGTGTGCTTATGTGTTTGCTGCAAAGATACTTCAGTATGAGTAGACAGGGGACTAAAATAGCATGAAAGAGAGAAAAAAAAGATGAGATGTTTGGCAATGGAAGAACTAAAAGTGGATAAGTGATAATTAAACTCTTAGAAAAATTGCAGATTTGAGTTTATGTAATTTGTCCAAGTGTCGTACAAGAAGACTGAAACTCCAGGAGCTTGAAATTTTGAAGTGAAAAGCAATGAAACCAAATGGGACAACCTACTACCTCAGCTAATTTTCCTCTGCAGTGGCAAGCAGAAGGTCATATTCTTAGGAGGTGACATCATCATCGTGTTAGCTACCATAACTCTCCGGTTATGTTCTTGTCACTGCTATGAAATCCCACTTTTTTTTTTCTTTTGGGAAGGGTGTATGTGTATGTGTGCGTGTGTGTATAAAACATACAGTAGGTAAATATATTGAAGGGCTCTGGTAATTTCATGGTAACCACAAGAGCAAAGCTCAAGTTGTTTGTGATGTTAACAGAAACCAGAGATGTGCTGTATGTATAGCTTCATTCACAGTCTCTGAATTGCCTTTTATATAGTTCATGGATCACACAAGAGTTTAAGAGGAAAAATATTTTCTTTAAATTCATGTACATAATGTCCCTTTTCCTTCTAACATACCAGAAGAAGGCCTGATAATTTTGACTTATTGTAAAACTTTACTGAATTTATTTTTAATATAGGAATATCTTTTACACCTAAATTTCACTATGAGATGTATGTTGTAACTCCTTCTAAAAACTAAAAATATATCAAGAGTGAGGGGATTCAGCCAACTAAAATGAAGGCAGGGTGATTTGCATGTATAGCAGCTAAAGAACAGAAATTGGATAATGATCATACTTTCAAAAAGCATAACAGTCTCATGAAAGAAGACACAAAGCTTTTCTAGCATCTTGTGGCATTTCTGAGCAATTTGCTAATTCGGATTCCTCCCTCTGATGAGGGAACATTGGGCACCACTTTGAAAGCTTTAAGAATTGGTAGTTTGTTCACATATTTCTTTGACAAAACACAGGTATATTTTAGGATTTGTGGTTGAATTTTACAGCCCATTTACACCTGTGCAATCTCACTGAAGTTAAATTGAAAGAAGTTTGTCTAGGATAAAAATATCAGGAAAACCAGTGGTGCTAAATTTATAGTTCGCTACAGACCAAACTAATAGAAATCTGGAAGGAAAGACTGATTTTGTGATACCTCCAGACCGCATACATTATTGGGCACTTTCAAACTGAGCCTCTGAGCCTTTTGAAGTCTGCCCATCAAGGCCGTATTAAAGGCATAAGTTGTGTGTGTTCCCATTTAAGCACATTTTGAGGAAAATTCTTCTAGTAATTATATCTATGCAGCCTGGCAATTGCAGTATTTGGCATAGGGTGTCTTAAAAAGCAATCTGAGTAGGTCGGATAAATGAGACTCTGTCTCGTACAAGTTAGCTCTGGGGATGGTAAGGTCCTTCAGAATTAGCTCATGTATTGGAGCTGCATAGATGCATTAGTCCCTGTCTGGGCAAATTAATTCTGTCATGAAGGTTCTGAGACTAACCACTCGGCCCAAAAATACCATCAAAAAGAATGGGATTTTTTGCGTGCATGTTTGAAATTGCTACAACCTTTACAATTAATTAATTTTAGAGATTCAGTACTATGAAAGCTTGTTAAGTTTGTATTTCTTGGATCATTCCCCTTTTAAGGGCTTTAAGAAGTCCAAATTTTATATTTTAAAAAGACAGTACATTTGTTCTGCAGTGTGAAAAATAGATACCACAGAGTATTTATATGAAAATATTAGTAGCTATTGTGGGCATAACAGGACATACTTTCACCTTGGGTAATCCTGCAGGCACTTTGGGTAAGCTTAAGCTAGTTTCTACCAGCTGATGACCTGGACCACAACTTCTGTGTTTAATGATAATTGGATTGCTGCTGCAATGCCATACAGTATGGTATGGTTACTTGACCATTTTTTGGCAGCTGGGGTGGCTCGTACAGCACCCCGTCCTCCTCATCTCTGACTCCAATCCCCACACTCTTCCCTCAGCTATGCTGGTACTGTTTATGGCACTGTACAGTGAACCCAGTCACTGATCTTTATTCAGGTATGAAATAACAGTTTCTTTTTTGGTGTATTTTTTTTTAACTGTATCAGCTCCCTGTTCCAATCCAGCAATCAACGGTATCAACACAGCTGAAGTGAAACGGTATGGGAATAGGAATGGGCAACTTGTTTTAAGGGAAGAAAGGGAGAGAAAACCCAAACAGTTGCTTAATCTGTCACTGCTGCTGCAAGAGATGTATAAGTAACCATGAAATACAATAAAGTACAAATAAAGGATTCTAGTGTTCCTGAACAAAACAAAGACAAAAGTTTTCATGTTGATGACTGGGTTTCTGATTTTCCCACTGCATGGCTGAAACAGAATGTGTGTAGTTTAGGCTTTCAAGCTGAGTGAAGATATCCTCTCAGTTTTTTAGTTTTTTTAGCTGCAATTTTCTTAACCACTCTCCTCTGTACCTTAATCACATCCTATGTAGCTCTAAATCTCTGTAAGTTTGAGAAGGTAGCAAGCCTTATGATCATTACTGCGTGGCTCTTCAGCTGCCATGTATGCTTCTCCCCTACTTTCCAAACCTTTCAGGGTCCCTTGTCCTCTTTTTGTCATAGTCTTTATGTCTTTACATTAGGATATGAGAAACCTTCCAGGCAATAGGATAGTCAGAGATCCCTGAACCTTGAGCCAGAAGAGAAGTACTGCTCTCTTTGGGAATCTTCAGAGAATTCTAAATGCTGTTGTTGCATGCAACAAATTTCTGTAACCAAGGCAATGGATTGAATAGATCCAGATACGGCGTGTCCTTTAATTTCCAGATCAATTACCTGTTCTCTGAGGACCAAGAACAAGTATGTCTGATTACAAGTCAAAATAGGCTCAGGTAGATCAGTTAAGGAGTAACAAGGCAGCTGAGGATCATATCAAGCTGTGTAGAGTCTCTCATGAGCCTGATATTTGAGAATATTCTCAAACTAAAAACTGCTGAAGGGAGGAGGTCAGGGTGGGGAGAGGAGGTAAGCATGGGGACTTAAAAAGGTCTGAAACTCTCACTAGGGTCTCTTTCCTCCTGTAGATCTCAGGAGGCCCACAAGAAGGAGAAAATATCCTTGATCTTCTCCCCCAGGCACATTATTCACTCCATTACTTCTCAGCAGACCACCTAGGATATGCAGGAGCAGATGCCTGAGGTGTGCCCGACTAGCTGTGCATATGCATGTGTGCGGAGAGGCAAACTGCATTCGTGTGAGTGGGCATCTAACTAAGTATGTGTATGCATGTCTGTGTGAACAGGGAGACTAGGAAGAGCAAGAGTTTGGGGAGATGTGTTGCTACTCTGCTTGTTTCCCAGCCTTTTGCAGGAAACCAAGCTGGAACATTGACCCAAACTGATTCTTTTCTAATGCTGGAATTGCTGAGGAGCCCAAATTAGTTTGTCAGCTCCTAATGACCCCTGGTCATGTAACTGTTCAAAATATTAACTTTTAAAATAAGAGTCTAATTATCTCATCCTCTATATCTGCACTAGATCTCAGCTAGATGAGTTCAGTGAACCATAATTTATCTCTTCTTTCTGTTGGTGGTTTGGGGGGTATGTGTTCTTGCAAAGTAATAGGACAATGGGAAAAAAACAACTCTGCATTAGAAAAATTTTTTCACTGTGTGTATGTGTGTGTGTGCGTGTGTATGTGTGTATGCGTGTGACTGTCATAATTCATTACTTCCACTGATCTCTAATTTGGCAGAAAAAAAAATCACTCAGCCACAGAGATAACCTACATATCTTGAAGCCAAAATTCCTTTGTCTATGGATTTGGAACGGGAAGGCAAAATTAGGTTTGAAGTAGGAACTCACTTTACAATGCTAACCAAAGAGTAATTGCAGTCACTCCAACATATAGCAGAGGAAAAACAAAGACATGTGAACTCAATCCCAATGCATCAGAGCAATGATATACTGAACAGCCAACAGATTCTTAGGAGGAAGGCAAGTTTAGCAAAGTAAAAGAAACAGAAAAGGACATAGTTCTTGGCTAAATTCTCCACTGTGAATGAGGGCTACACACGTATCATCATATTCTCCTCTTTACTACAGTTTCTAGATTTTTTTTAATCAACCTTCAGAAAAGAGATGTAAGTAAAGGTAGAGAAGAAATATAAAGCTATATAGAAGAATAGTAGGTGTAAGAGAAATACGATGAAGAAGGAGGTTAGATTATATCCATATGGCTGTGACAGAGGTATATAGAGAGTGGAGTGTTTAAAACAGAGAAGGACTGAATGTGAAATTTGGTTACAGCAAAGGGAACAGAGGGCGAATGAAAGAATGTACAGTCGGGGATAATGACAGGAGCTAACTTGTGCTAGGCCTTGAAAATCCTTCTGTCTGTTGATGAAATAATAAATATGAGAGAAATATCTATCCATAAGCAGCATGTATATATAGATGATCGGAGAAGGCCTGAGACTCAAAATTAAGCTTTAAGTGACTGCCAAGTATAGAAGGCATTACACATCAAAGCTTGCATACGTGGTTACTCCAGATCTTCAGCAGACATTGCTGGTAACCACAAAGTTTGTCTTCTAGGCTGTCATGCAACGTTTTCCAGGGCCACACAGTGCAGCCAGTTTAGGCTGAGAGCTGGGAAAGAAATACCCTCAAGTATAATTTTGTATAACAACATAATAAAAAGGATTTTTATCTTAAAACCATCTGTGAAACAACTTTAGGAAAAATTATTAAATGTACTATCAATCATGCTTGTATTTTATGGATTTGTTTGTTTTAAAATAACTATAAAAGGCTATTCAAGATTTTTTTCTTTTAATATTTGTTGGGCTTGGTAGCTTGGGAAATCTTTGTTTGTTTGGTTCACTCTTTTACACTGTTTTTTTTTCTAGTATATTGAGACAAATTTCTGACTAGGAGAAGATTTATAATGACAAAAGCTATGGTATTGTTCTGACACCTTTTCTTTGAGGTCCATTGTAGGCTTCCACTGGAAGCCTTCAACAAGCTGGACTGATAGGCATGCTGTTAGATACCCAGAGCAAAGTCACAGAGTAAATGGAAGACAGAATAGAGAATATGGTTTAGCAGCTGTAGCTCCCAGGCATATGATCTAGTATTTTGACTCATGTAATGCTGTAGCTCCCTGGCATGTGATCCAGTATTTTGGCTCATGTAGTATCTTCATGGTATTTTCTAATAAGATTGCAGAGAACTGGTTAAGTACTTGTTACAGTGCAGAACTAATTATGGATATGCTAAGTGAAGCAAAGCAAATAATGCAGAAAACAAGAGATGAAATATCTAAATTTAATCTTATTCATTTGATATGTTCCAGATTCAGAACAATCTGTGGGCAGGGAATGCAGCTAGCGGTTCTGTGGTTACTTCCTGCATGCTACCACGAGATACTTCCTCCTGTATGACACCTTATTCCCACTCACCGCGGACAGATTCCGGCTACACAGGCTTTTCAAATCACCAGAATCAGTTCAGCCATGTGCCCCTCAACAATTTTTTCACTGACTCTTTACTTTCCGGGGCAACCAATGGACATGCTTTTGAAACCAAGCCAGAATTTGAAAGGAGGTCTTCCAGCATTGCAGTTCTACGGATGAAGGCCAAAGAGCATGCTGCCAATATTTCCTGGGCCATGTAATATAGCAATAACCTTTCTTCATTTCTTCTTCTTTTTTTTTTTTTTAAATAGCAAACCAAAACCATTTTTATTTCCCATATTTAAAGGACACTACAATAAGCTGCTGTGTGTGGAATGCTAGAAATCACGGTATACACAAAGTCTGCTTAAACAAATGCAATATAATATTTAACAATAAAACTTAAGAATAAACCAAATGGATTTACCATGCATCAAGCTCAACAAGCCCTCTTTGTTTTGGTTTTTATATAAAAACATGTTTTGTTGTACTGGTTGATGACATATGATTATAGAACTTGAAAAAAAGAATAAAACTATTAAGCAAATATGTCTACTCTATTGGTTTTTAAAAGTCCTGCATGCAAAATTAATGCTTTACAAGTGAATACTTGAAAAAGAGGAACTCTGTAGAGGAAAATAAATTTGTTATACTAAAACCATGAGGTAAATCTCCAAGCACATTGTGTGGAGAGGAAAATATATGATCGTTCATGCTGTAGATGGAACTTATAGCCCTAACTCTCTCGGCACCGTGCTGCTCCTCTGAGCCAGCTCTTCTGTTTTGCTATGTCTGTGTTGAGCTTATTGGACTTGTATCAATCCACAGCAAATGTAATGGGCAAGGGAGGTAGTCCTTTATTTTATGGACCTGAGTGTATTCCTATTCAAGTTAAAGAGATGTTTGCCAAAAATGTCACTGGAAGCAGGAGTACAGTGTTTAATAGGGCTTTCAAAGAAATGCACAGATTATTTAAATCAAGCAGTGTTTAGATGAAATCTTTAAGGTAGTAAATAGAGTATTTTGAAGTTTAGGAGATTAGCAGAGAGCATGGAAAAGTACTGGAACACTTTCAGCAGAATCTAGATTTAGAAAAATTCCCCACAACAACAACAAAGTCTTACTTCTAATCCAGAGTCACTCCTACTAATTGTCTTTTGTTATGCTACGGTCAAATTGAAAAGAGAGAAAAAAGACCTCGTCCACCAAGGCTGCCAGTTTCAATCTGTAACTAATCCTGAGATGCTGTAAGAGCACATTTCACTTAGTTTTAGTTACAGTTTGTTGACACTTTTGCTTATTTGTTTTTTCTTTTTTTTCAGAGTATAAGACAGCTTTGCTCCCTTTAAAGTCCATAGGAAAAATCCTTTCGACTGAAGTGGCAGCAAGATTTGGCTCTCATCTCCCAGCCTATCACAAAGGAATTAAAATGTCAGCAGACTTTCTGACATTTCTGGTGGAAAAAAAAAAAAAAAAAAGAGGGGAAGAAAAATACTTTACATCTGGAGAATTGCTATCTGCTTTGATTTACTTCTCCTCCCTTTCCCCTGTCACATTCCAAGCTCCTTCAGATGAGTGAAATGTCAGCCTCTTTGAAAGCAACAGTCAGTCTCTCAGGTTCATAAAGGCAAAGTAAATTAATTGAAATAAAGAAGGACTTGCATGGCTGTGCTGGAACAGGATACAACTCTCTGGGCACCCCCTGCTCCTTCTTGCTTTTCTCTCTGGCCATTACTCAGAAGTAGAGAGGGGTGAGGGGAGAAGGGAAGATCAGGGAAGCACATTTCATCACAGAGCTACCAGTACTCATAAAAGCGAACTTACAGGAACCCCCAGATTGGCTCTGCTCCTCCTCCTCATGAGGCTAAGCTCGAAAACATAAATACAAGAGAGAGCCTTTCTGTAATCTTTCAGTGCAATAAATAAATCCAACTTTGAAACCATTAGGATCAGTTGGAAATGAGAATTTTATAGCAAATTTTTGCCAAGCTGATTGAAAGGAAGGTTGTCCTATTTGTCACTAGTAAGAAACTCAATGTCTAATACATATGTATCCTTCAATTTGTGGTTTCTTAATTTTATTCTCCTTCTGAAAATGAGCTTCAACTTTAGCCTGAGGATCTGGGAAAAAATGTTCAGGCTAGAATTTATCTTTTCCTTTTTTATGGTCTGCTTAGACAACAGTAAAATGAGCCTTACAATTTAAAGCAAAAAGCATTTTATTAGCACAGGTAAATATACAGGTTTTATATAGACACTTGCCACAAGCAGAAGGACAAAAGCAGTGGAAATACAGTTTTTTTAATGGGTCAAGCTGTTTCCAATTCTAAAATGTGTTTTTCATATTTTTTTCAGTTTCCACATAATCATTTTTTAAGGTATAGCATTTGGAACATGTCAAACTGATTTCCAGATAATTTTTATTAGAGCATCATTAGTGGATAAAGCAGCAAAAGCTTAACTGGCAGACTTCAAGCCACTTTTATTGTTGCCTCTCCTTCAGTTTACTGATGTAATTTAATAGCAGAAGTTGTAATTATTGCCTCGTGAATCCCAAAAAAAGTTCTTTTTTACAAGGCATTTTATGTCAAGAGTAAAATTAAACAATTCCGAGGAATTTATCGCAGCGACAGAATGCTTGGGGTAAATAAACAACCATTTTCAAAACATTACACCATATCTAGATGCTTGAATCACCCCAAATCAAAGGGGAAAATAAAAGACTCTGTCATCATCCTGCTGATTTTTATTAAGTGGAAAGGATACAATTCTAATTAATTTTTCCTCTCCATTTTTAGCCACGGGGATTATTTGCTTCATCTTGCTATGCGTTAGACAAACAGGTATTCAACCCTTCGTTAAACCTGAGGTGTGATAAGTTGCAGACCCTGCATTAAGCTTGTCATGCTCTTGCATCAGCTTCGTCTCAAAGAATGAATGATAGTCTGTTGGTTGCAGCTTTTCATTTAGCTAATGAAAAAGTATCTTCGTGTTAGATGTCAAGTACTACAACAGGGTCACATTCTGCCACTTTTATTTAGTAGTGCTTTACTCCATGAGTAGATGCATTGATGAGAGCGGGACTACTCACATACGCCAAATTGTGAATCACTTGTAAGTGGTTATTCACAATGGCCCTATTCATGCAAAGAGCTGCTCACCACAACATGAGTAATCGGTTCATAATCAGGCCCAGCTTAAGGTACTATTCAGCTCTGGTAGGGATGGCAGAATCTGGCCTGCACTGGCTAAAGGCCAGACTCAGATTTTTTAACCAAGATGAGTAGCGCCTTATTCCACAAATACAGTGTAAATAAAGTCAACAGGGCTATTTGTAGGGTTCTCTTTTTATAAGAAGACTTTAGAAAAGAAGCATTTCAGTATATGCAAATAATTTGAGTAAGTTTCTATTCAAGTTAAATGATTTTCTTTCCCTCTGGACTATACTCCCACATTTGACAGGACTTGTGCTCTTGAGCTTTGATTTTGTCCACTTAATGATTTCTAGCATGAGCAACTAATCTTTCTGCTGCTTCTTCAACATGTGGCAAATGCACTAAAAACAAAAGGAGGTGATTTACATAGCCTTCCTGCCAAGTACTTTAACTAATGTTTGAGATATGTGATCATCATGCAATGTTGAGAAGTAAATTTATAGAACTTCTGGGCAAAGAGTCCCTATCCTGTTAAAAGAGAAAGTGAAATATAGTTGTAATTATTGCTGTGAAGAATTTGTGATGACATATTGCTGTGCTGTTTTTTCTTCTATGATTGATTCATCAGCAATTTGAAAAACTTAAGCCTGTGTTTGAAACCAAATCTTTGAATACATGCAAATTCTTCTATGAAAATTAATGTCCTCTTCCAGATTTTTGCAGATTCACGTGACTGATAGACAACACTGCATTTAGGGGCGAAAGACCCAGCCTCCTTACCAGAAAAACAGTCAGAAAAGTTTGACACAAGTGATTTCTACTACAGTTTAATCGTCAGCATTACATACAGAAACATATCAAGGAAGGCATTTTTTGTTACTGAGAATAAGCTGAAATGAACCGTATTTTTCACTTCACTTTTTTAATGTCATAGTACTTTATACTGTCAAGTTTTGAAAAATTTCATTTCAATATGTTAAAAATATTTTGTTTTAATTGCAGACTATATGGTAAGGCCCTGAAGTATCTTATTTAACAAACACAACAAATACAGTGCATTTAGTACTGGTACATTTTCACATGGCAGAAATAAATGCTTTTGCTCTTAAAGAATAAAATAGTTCAGTGCTTTCAGAATGAGATAAATGAATCAAAATTTCCTTGATAAACTTATAAATAATTACCTGTTTGATCTGAAACAGTGTTAAAACTCATCTTAGAAGTTTTAGCACTTAAAGTGCTAAAATTCAAAAAATTTCCAGGGGAAGCTCTTTCTGTGACAAGGCACTGTTTTTTTCCCCCATCTCTTTCATACCCAAGTAACAAGGGGCTTGCTCCTCTATCTCCAGAATACACCTTTCTTTCCTCTCTACAGTGATATTGCAAGTTTGGCTGGCATCGGAAGGAGAGCTAGACACTGTGAGTTACACAGCTCTCAGTCCAAAGGCTACTTCTTTTTCTCATTTATTTTATACCACTTCTGACTAGCCCGAAGAAGCTAAAGCATATGTCTAGTTCAACCAGGTTTACAGATGCTTTGCATTGCCAGTGCAATGCAAAACAGCTGTGGTACACTGCTGAATTATCATTTGAAATATTAGTGGTATAAGCAAACTTATGAGGGAAATATCCAGGGTGTAAAATCATGAAAGGCAAAAGGACGTATTTTAGATTTAAATTGTGTAAAATAAGCAGCAGACTGGGCAAGCAGCGAATGGGAGGTGTGTGGGAGGGAGGGAGTGCGCAGTGAGTACGGCGTATGAGGGCTGGGAATGGCAGGAGAAGCTCCGGCAGGGAGAGTCAGGGTGTAGTGCTGGGGTAAGGAGGAAATGCAAAGCCAGGGGTCTCTTGCTTCCCACCCTTGCCTCAATTCCCTTGCCTAAATTTTACCAGGACCTGTGAACATAAGAATTCTTTTACTGTCAGCTCTCCTATCTCTGCTTGCAAGAAGATCATGGGATTAAGAAGGGATATAAAGAATCCAAAAAAGAAAACCTCGAAGGGGCCTGCCTTCATAACAATGATTATTACAATAGGGTCAATTACTAGACAATAAAGCCGTCAGTGTATAGGCAATAACACTGATCAAAGTCAGCGGGGCTGCTGGTATAAAAAAAGATTACTTGTAAGAGTACAGGTTATAGGGTCAGGACAAAATTCATATTTTCTGACTGGTTATACAGTGGAACTTAATGGCTCACAAGATGACAGTTGTGTAAGAGCACTTTTCTAACATATTCTAACAGCTGGCCGCCCCAAAGCCCCTTCCATCTCTCAGAAGCTGGGGCAACAATGATCTTTGCATCCTCTAATTTTTACAAATTACTGAAATAGGTTTGATTCTGCCTGCCTTGTACCCTCATGCTTTCAGTGAGAATATCCATATGCACGTACCAGCCCCAGTTTAGACCCAGTGTGATTACAGCTGGGCTAACTCTTCTGTTATACTCTGGGAGCTTCAAAGGGTTAGACTTCTGTCCCCCAAACTGCTCAGTGAATGAGCAATTTATTGATATGGAGGGGGACTACTAAGCGGGTTAAAGCATTTTTGCTAAAAACAGAGGAAAATCCAGTCTTATTAACAGACTGCCTGAATGTGGTCCTAGTTGACATTTTCTTGATGGCTTTGCCTTTCTGATTCCCAAGAAAGAGAAAAGTACACATAAAATGAAAGTTAAGCAGTATCTCCGAAGAGAGACAGAAGTATCTGGATGTGTATAAAGGTGTGTATACTTGTGTGTATTTACTCAGGTGATTTTGTTTTAATCATTAAAAATGGAAGCAGCTGAAATCTTTAACTGTGCAAATGACAATACAACACAGACGCTATGTTTTTCTTTCAAAGTGGTATTAGGGAACAGCTCAGATTCTAGAGTGCTAAGAATGATTTTTTAAATTAGTCTTTAAAACATTTTAATAATATAATGAAATACATATTTATACGTGGAAAAATATGCCTGATGTCACTTGAGCACATAGGATAAATAATACACTGAATGATTTTGGGAGCCTTTTAGAAAAAGGCCTGGAATGGAGATCTGAATTAGTGAGTATTATTTAGCAAATGCTTAAGTAATATATACAATGAGAAAAGAGGAAAATGCCTCATTGGCGGAAGGTTCACGGAATATTTAGAGCCAGAAAACTCAGTGTTGGCGAGGAAAGATGAAATTTCCTTAACTCTACTCAAAAATCTCCATAAGATCAAATCCTGTTCCTAACTGAAGTTAGTGGGAATCTTGCCAGTGACTTGACTTGGGACCAGAATCTGATCCCTAATAAATACATAATAGATATACTATGCTAAATCAAATTGCCCTGGAACAACATTACTTTATATCAATGGTTTCTTGTTAGGTAGCCCATTCTGCTATTTTTAAAACACTGCACTTTATTAAATCATTGTTTTACATCTAACTGATTACAGTAGTTTCCATATTTGTTTCTCCTTTCCTCTCCTCTCCTCTCCTCTCCTCTCCTCTCCTCTCCTCTCCTCTCCTCTCCTTTCCTTTCCTTTCCTTTCCTTTCCTTTCCTTTCCTTTCCTTTCCTTTCCTTTCCTTTCCTTTCCTTTCCTTTCCTTTCCTTTCCTTTCCTTTCCTTTCCTTTCCTTTCCTTTCCTTTCCTTTCCTTTCCTTTCCTTTCCTTTCCTTTCCTTTCCTTTCCTTTCCTTTCCTTTCCTTTCCTTTCCTTTCCTTTCCTTTCCTTTCCTTTCCTTTCCTTTCCTTTCCTTTCCTTTCCTTTCCTTTCTTCTACGATCAGACAGACAAGGATGAACTGAGCAATGCTTTTTATTTTTAGGTAGATCTGTTCTAAGGAGGAGTATTAGTTTTGGTTTGAAAACAATTCTACACATATGCTAAACTGCTAGTCCAGAGGCAGAGCATTAACCCTTATATAAACTAATTGGGCTAATTCTCTTCTGGAATTTAGGCAAATAATGTAACTGAGATAAACAGAGAGTCACTTATATGTCCACATTTATCTACACTTCCTATTTATACTGCTAAATGCTTAAAACAACACTGGCTCATAAATTTGCCTTTTCGATCTCATTCTTTTGGCAGTGTTTCCTACGTGCTGCACTTTTAAGAGTGCAGTTTGGTCTCCTCTCAAATAAATAAGAGCCATGGAAGGAAAAAACTGCAGCTACAAAGTAGTTCTAACCCATTAAATGCAGATGGCCCACAGGGGGTTTAATCATAAGAGAGAGAACACACATCATGCTGAAATATAGAGCTGTTTTCTATCACTTGTTACCATTTGAATGTCTGTCCCAGGAAAGTGAATTCAATATATCTTCCTGGCCATCAGTTGCCCTCTGAATACTCCTTCTCTCTCTGATGTAGCTAGATTTCCCTTTAGAACATACAGAGATGAATGAGCTCTTACCACACGTAGAAGTGAAAGAAAACATTTCTTTCTGCACCAGAACAGATGAGATTCATCATTAAGAGAATGGATTTGACCTTGTCAAGTGGACCAAAGCAATTTATAAACAAACTCCTACAGGGGAGGCTACTTTTGGCCAAGTACTATATTAGCAGTGTTTTACTTATGCCCACTGCTACCTTACAATAACTTCACAAACAGGCTGACTTCCTGAAATATAGGGTGCTGAGAGATACCACAGATGTACCGAGAAACATTGGGATAGCATGGGGTTACTTCCCTCCCTAGAGGCTGTGTAGAAATATGTCCACCCACCTTGCTCTCTCTTTGTTGCCAAAAGTTGCTGATCAGTTATTCACTGCCCAAATAGAAACTTCACTTGATGTTTAGCATATCTATCAAAGACCATGTTTATCCTTCAACTTGGCATTATTATGTAGTCATTTGTATAAGGAACACCCTGTGCTATTTTGGAAGACTGTCTCCAATACATAATTGAAGGGCATCTAATTATTAGAATGCTAACAGGACAACAAAAGCAATTAAGTGTGTGACTGCTTTGATTCCAGCATTGGAAGAGTATGTGAAGAGTCAATAGCTTGCTACAGAGCTGTTTAGATCAGCCCATACTCCCATTTCTACTGATAGCTTTTCTGCCTTTAATAACATTTTTAAACTGTAACTTGGAATTTTAACTCTCCTCAACCAACCCTATGCCAGATATGCTATTTTAGTGGGAGCAACATTTCGACAGGTACAAATGCACAGTGGCCCATATCTTATTGCCCTGTCCAATAATCACGAGAAAGGCAGAACAATAAGGATGTGCAATGGCTCAAAGACAGCCCTGCTGTGTAGGAACAGAAGGCTATTTGCCAACCCAAGGAGGTGGCTATGTGTGGAGGAAAGACTTACTGAACATTTAAGCTATGTATCAGTGGTAAGAGGCTGCTACTATGACCCTAAGGACATAACCTCCCCAACCCCCACCAACCCTAGTCATGCCAGCAGAGCCAAATAGTGTTATAATCTCTCTCTCTCCAAAAAGTGAATAACATACTATTTATAGAACGGAGCAGAGTAAAATATTCACTGTTTTCTTAGATACAATTTTCCTATGTCATCTATCTTCTGCATTAAACAAAGGAGCTTAAGTAGCTACTTACCTCAAAGTCTACAGTTACAAACCTGTGATTAGTGATAATGTTTTATTGTAATGTTTGTTGCATTTGAAGCCATAGTTAGGATAAACAACTGACTGTGTTAGAAGGAGCTCTTTCTCTTAACAGAGAGAAATCTTAATCTAGTCTTTAGTAAATGTGGGCTCCTTAAAGCTTGTAAGTATCCTAAAGCTTTTAGAAGATATGGAGACTCCATCATTTATAAGTCTTATGTGAAGAGCCAAGAGCTGGATACACATTTTAGCTTGAGAGAAATCTATGCTGTTCAAACCCTGACTGCTTCATCATAGATGCTCTTTAATGTTCAAAAACAAGACAACAGTCTCAACTAAGTTTCATTGCCAGGAGATAAGAATACTGACCCCTTGGAGGTCAGAACTATGAAAAGAATTTTCCAAGTCCTTAGAAGGCATTATACTGCATTTATTCATAGCTGGTTAGCAGATTTATGCCTTATTCATCAGTAGGTCAAGTTCTCAAGGTCTTCTGATATTAGGCTGAGAAAAGAGAAAAAGGTCACTCGCCTCCTTTTTATTGCTATTATTTATTATTCATGCATCTCTCTCCCTCAGTGTGTACTAGGTATCTCTCAGTCAAATATGGAGATGAGGGACCAAGTTCTGATGTTACTGTCCCTAGTTTTATAGTCGCATCTCTGCTCTGATTTCCAGAAGTGCAAGGAAGACCAGACCTTAGGCCCTGGACCCAGGATGCTTGCAATGAAAATATACAAGGTACAAAAAAAGGAGAAGATCCTAACAAAGAACAAATGATTGAGTATTACTGTGTAACACATTTATCTTAAGTAGCATTTTTTATAAATACTCATCTGTTTACACTCTTAAAGAGGAAGATCAGGGTTCACAGAGAATTTTTATTGCCCTGGGAAGAAATTTATCATTTTCAGAAGAAAATATGGCTTATTATTTGCCTTACATGAAACAAAAACAAATCTCTCCCTCTCTCACCACTTTTCCATCATGCAGAAAACATCCAAAATGGGTATTCTGCTAGGTCCCAAAATCTCACTAAAAACACTAATTCATCCTCAAATAGTATTTGTATGAATTTGTAAAGATGATATTTTGATGTGCTAAATTTGGTCCTGTGGATTAATGAGATAATTACTTTTCTGTTGTTCTTCAGCAGTATTGATTCTGTTGGAAACTGTAGCCTAAACCAAAAAGTGCTGTTTTCCATTTATGCTGTGTGTCAATGCTCTACTAAGGGACCTTGGGAAAACTGTCAGAAGGAAGAATTCTATAAACTGCAATAGCTTGCTACAGAAGACATTTTATTTATTTTAACTTCACCACCTCTTTGGCATTCAAAGCACATGTATAAAGTTACTGCTATTTTCTGGTTTGAGCTTAGAATACGCGCGCACACACACACACACACACATATATATATTTATATATTCTGTTAGCTTTTCATTGCATGTCAATCCAAAGTCTTTTTTGCTTTTTTAGTTTTTTTGTAACTCTTCAAGGCTTTGAAAGTCTCCTCTGCTTTTCTTTTGTTAATATCCAAGTTGTCTGCCACCCATTGCTTCTGCTTCATCAATATTTGTAAAGTTGTTGTGTGGCAACTTATATGACTTCTTTCCTATGTAGCTCTGTCCTGATGTTAGGGCCTTCCCATGCAATGATTGGACTGACTATACAAGTTCTCTTAAATGCTGTCTTCCTTGTTCTTGTAGGATGTAGTGGATTTATATACAAATGATCTAGTGCCATTCAATTTTCCTGAGCATTCAGCTTGTGACACCTCAGAGCAGAAACACTCCTAATTATACGCAGAATACTTGGCACAAATACATACATTAAATAATTCTTGTAGGTCACTAAACACATGACTTCCTCTCAGTTTCCTCATGTTTAGTTGTCATTCCCAATAAAACTCCCTAATTCTCTTCCCAGTGGATATTTTCCATCTATACAGCTACCTGGTTATCATGCATTAGCCCTTTTAATCATTTTACAGACTCTGTTTTCTTCCTCATCTGCATTCTTTTCTTCATGAGTTCAGCATCTTTTTCTGCCTGCAGCCTTAATATAGCCTTCCATGTACTGGCCACCACATTTTTCCACATGAGTGTATGCTGTCTTGCTCTTACTGTTGCATGCATGATTCATACTCAAAAGGCTTCCTCCATTCACTGTTTACTACAGAAGTGCTATCAACAGCTTAGCTTTTAATAGCACCATGCACTGAGGGCTCCCTCTGGCTGTAAATATACTGGTGATGGAAGAATCATGGTAGAAGTGAATTAACCTGAAGTTATATATTTTTTTCTGGGTGAATTCTGGAGGATAGAGAAGCAATGGGCATCTCCATGGATCTGGCTAGTTCTTTATCAGCTGCCTTTCTGCAGAGTCCAGAGACAGCGAAGAAACAGGACTTGATTCCTTCCTTACTTCAGAAGTAAGTCATGAGGGGATCCTTTGCATGCAGCTTTCTCTTTCTCAGACCAACACCTGAAAGGAGTTCACATATTGGATATGAGGAGGAGATTAATGGAAAGGGAAGAACGTACAAGAGCCACATGATGACAGGGGACTTATATGTTGTTTAATATGTTATTCAAATAGAACAAATTGGTTTTGTATCTGTCACAGAAAACAACATACATATTTCCTGTTGGTTTTACAGCAATGATGTATCATTTTCCTTTCTTTTTGTATGTTTAGTAGCCCTCCAAGCTACATTTAGCTTGCCTTATCCTAAAGACATTTGAAGTTACATTATCCTCGCTCCTTTCTAAAAAAGGGCAGGTAAGGCTTTTCAAGGTAGAATTAGAAACTATCATCTTCTCTATTTTTATTCTTTGACTCATTTTTATTCGTCCTTCCCTTAAATTTCTCTCAATGAGTTTTATATTGCTTTCCAGCTCCTGGCATAACACTGAGGCAGAGGAGCCTTTCTTTAAGACAGAAAGCATCGTTAGAAGATATGACAGCGCTATCATTCAGCTCAAGGTCATCGAAGAGAATTTTACTACAGGAAATATTCCAAGATAGGACTCCAGCCTCTGCTCCCATGAACACTCAATGAAAGTACCTGGCAAATATTTCTGGAGCAGGGTGGGAACTTTTTCAAATGTGAATCTACTTATTAGATAACAGAAGTCATGCTCAGTCATACTGTCTCTCTTTTTCCTGGTCTCTGTCTCATATTTGGGTCAGAGTTCTACAGCTGAGACTGGAGAAAGAAGAGTGTGGTGATAATCCCAACTTCTTGGGGTTTTGACATGTTCTTAAAATTCCACCAAATCTACTATGTGCAAGGAAGTTTGAAAATCCTGAAAGGCTTGATTGTGAGCTATGCTTTGTGCTGCTGAGACCTAGGGAGATGGAGGCCTTTTAGGACATGCCCAGAACAGAATTCTTGGCATGTGGAGTATTTTAAGTTGAGGACATAGGGGCCTCTTCAGTTAGGCTTCCTCTTAGCTGGGTGTTGAAGTTGTAACCTTCAGATTTAGGCATGTAAAATGGCAGCCAGATGCCTAAATCTTCCACAGCTCCTATATGGATTTATCATAAATCCTTGACTCTGTTCCGAAATTCTTCCTGCTTTTGTCTCTGTTAAGTGATGTCTCTCTTACGGTTCATGACTTGCAAAGCAGAAATGACCCTGTGAGTCTCAAAAAAGTCTATGTTTTCCATGTGTGCATTACATAGTTTCTAATATTTATTACCATGTTTATAAAACAGTGTTATGATGATTAAAGATATCTAAGCTAAATTTTTATGTTCCAGTGTTCAAAGACAGCATAACACAATATGTTGTCAATATACTCGAAACATTCAGGTAAATATTTTTACTCTCATAAAGTGGTTATATTTGAATTCTTTTACATATATTTGAAATAGTATGTCAAATTATATGCAATAAGTTTTGTAGAAATTGAAACTGTGTGCATTTTTCAAGATAGATGATATTTAGAGCAAAGTGTTCCTCAGTTAAAACCGTCTGAACCTGCAACATTTACAAGCCTTAAAATGGGAATATACCATTTCAGAAACTGTTCTTTGCTTATGTTTTTCCTAAAAATCATATTTACATTTTGTAGAGTTAAAAGAGGCTACAGATAAAAGGATATAA
The DNA here is from genome assembly GCF_036370855.1 of Dromaius novaehollandiae. Lineage (NCBI taxonomy): Eukaryota > Metazoa > Chordata > Aves > Casuariiformes > Dromaiidae > Dromaius > Dromaius novaehollandiae. The sequence continues at coordinate 43,247,704 of NC_088098.1, forward strand.
GCAGTCACAAGTGCTATGCAAAAGTAGTGACTGATAGGTAGTTGCTCTTACTTAAATTAAACACTAACTTAGTGCATTTTGTTAACAGAGTCAAAGTTTTGAAGGCCATAGCACTGATTCTGACATTCAGTATTACACAAGTAACGGGATTTTACCTATGGTGCTTTGAATGAGAAAGAGGTTTTATAAGTCTGAGTCTGCAGAAAGAATCTTGCTTATTTTGGGTTTAATGTCACGTCTTGGAAAGACCGTCTCTCATTTTTGCTTTTGTACTTTTGCTTGCAGTATACTGGAGATCATTGACAACTGTTATGAGTATTTACATCACAGAGCATTCATATCATGAGAAATTAATCTGCTATAAAATTCAGAGGGATGAGGGAGAAAAGAATACCACAGAACCGAATCTTTGATAGGTAGACTATAATAGCTTAAATATCCCTGTAGCCATAAAGGAAAGTATAATATTACCCTAGGAATAGTTGAAAAATTAATCAAGTAAATATTATAAGGAGCAAAGCATGCACTATGAAAACATAGCAGTCATATCCAAGAGTGAGTATAAAGAACTATCCCTTTCATGGTTGCTATTTTCTACTCTGTATATCCATTTGAGCATCTTCTGGATAGCCTAATTGCATGTAGGCAAGACTTTCCTGATACTCCCTGATACAAGGCCAAAGGGTAAAAAATGATTTGTTTTATGCTTCTCATGGCTGGTCCATGAAGATGCACCAATCTACTACTGTTAACCTGTTTACAAGAAAGAAGCAAGCTAGGGAAGGAGCAATATTCTGTAGTAATAAAAGAGTACTTCTGTTCAGGAAATTTCCATATTTATCGAAAGTGATGGTCTCCTGACACCATCTAAGGGAAGGTGCTAACCTTTATTTTTCACTGCATTGACTGTAGAGGAAGCTTAGGAAATCTGGCCTTGCCTACCTGAAGTTACCCTTTGTGAATACTCTGTGAAAGTGACTTCTTTATGAAAGACTCCCCACAGAGGATTACTAGACAGAAGATACATATACTTCTCTGGCTTTAAGGTGATCTGGGATGCAAGAAAAGCTTCTGGTATAAATTAAAGCCTTCCTAGTTTGCAGTGGCTTACTGCAGCCCATCCCAAAATGACTATGATGAGCAGGGAAGCCCAGAATATAAAGTGAATTCTGTGCTGTCTGTGTCTGTGCCCTCAGTTGTTCAGGTTCCTGGTTACGAGTCTCCAACGGGAGTCAGATCCCTTCTGGTTCTTCTCACCCCATACTGAATCTGGCTCCTCTGTTTCTTTCTGTCATGCCCTGCTATTTGACAGAGACACACATAAAGATTGAGGTGAGGAACCAGGAAGGAAATGAGGAGACTAATATTTAAGAAAATGACCTACAGAGGTCTGAACATATATAACATATCTCACAAAAGTTATGGGAGATAGGTGGCCAGAGCCCCTTATGGTCTTATGCTATCCTATGGTGAGAAAATTCCCTTCCCATGTCCCTTAAGGGAAGGCAGACCAGCTCCGGGGAGGTCATCTGTGATGTTCATTATCTCTGAAATGCAACTATTTTATAAATCAGGTTCAAACAATGTGGAGTACACAAATGTATGCAAACCTCTGAGGGCAAGTATGTGGAAAGGTTCCTCCCTCTTCCTACTTCCTTCTCCCTCCCCACAAGCAAGGCTTGCAGATGTTTTCTTCTGCTCGTTATTCTTTTGTTCCTGTTTGGCTGTGACCCTTACTCCCAACTGATTCTTTTTTGTCAAACTCTGTTTTTTTCTGAGCCTTTGATCCTGTGCTTTGACTCTTGTAATAATGAACATGACACTGTTACTTTACTAGATTCATTTTATGATTCCTTACCCCTCAGAGTTCCCATGAAAAATAGTATACACTTTTTCCTTTTGTTTGTGTCTTGTAGAAAAAGAGAGATTCTCACAAAAACTGCCACCTGGGCTGAAGGACAGGTGAAATATAAACTTGCATATGTAGACTAAATACTTAGGAATATGTACGTATGTATGTGTGTACATATATACACACACATACACATGATTATACGTGTGTGTGTGTATATACATAGATATACACACACGTATATATAAATATATGTATGTTTATCCAGTCTGGTTTTGTCTACATTCCTTAGGTTTCCCAGCTGTCAAACATTAAAAAAGATGCTAAGAGCAGTAATAGAACCAAGTTTAGAAAACACACAGCAGACTCAAAGCTAGGGCACAGCCACAGTCAGGAGCAGCCACAGTTCCTTGTTCTCAGAAAGAAATGTTGCCCTACGCTAGAGCTAAATACACTTCTAGGCCTTCCAATGCTTTTTTTCTGCTTTCCGTGGCCAGATATCTCAGTTTAATTCAGAAAAGTGTATCTCAGTTTAATTCAGAAAAGTGTATCTCAGTTTAATTGAGAAAAGTAGGAGAAAGAGGATATGCCTCTGCTCCAAGGAAGATAAGCATGCGTGGATGGAAAAATTTCTAGTTGTAGTTGAGTATAGCCCACAACATATGCCACGAATATAGACCGGAGATTGGCAAATTAGTTTTCCATCATGAAACTGAAGTACTGAAAACTTTATATTGATGTCTCACAGTTGGCAGAAATATCTCCGTCAAAGCACTTTATTGTTTGATTCAGATGCATATATAGAGTAGCATACATGTGCATCTATAAATATAGAAAGTTCAGCTTCAGAGAAACTAAAAAGCATGATTCTCCATACGCTTACAGCTCCTTTCAACTGCTCTGGTGATTTACTAGGATCTTAAAGGTGGTGGATCTTCTTTGAAGTAAGGTGACTCTGTAATCAACACAAAGCTGATCAAGGAGGCCCTCTCTCCTTTGCAACAACAGTGGAGGTAGTTATTTAAGGTTACTATTGTCAGCTGCACACAGATCTTTAGACTATTTTAATTTATGTCATAGGCAGGCAGGCTCCAAGCTGTGCTCAGATGATCAGAAGCAGCAGTAATAATTTGGAAACAATGTTTTTTCTTAAGTCTATGTGCTAAGCACAACTCAGCTGGAACAGAGGGTATCAAATGCAACTTTTTTAAAAAATATGATTGGGTAAGATGAGAAAACTATGTAAAAAAGAGATAAGATAGAATATAAGGAGCTTGAGCAGTAAACCATTTGCCATAGGTTTCTTATCTTACTTTTTCCTTTTATATAAAACCTTTCTTTTTAAGCAAAAATCTAGTTAATAATTATTGTGCTGGACCAGAAGAAATAAGAAAAAGTCTGGATGGGAGAAAAAATTTTAAAAGAAAAGGCAAGTAGAAAAGAGAAAAAAGTTCAGTAAAGAAAGGCAAGTAGAAAAGAGAGAAGGGAACAAGATTATTCTGCTTCTTTCCCATGTTTTTCTAATATTTTCTCTTAAAAACAACCTGAAACAACATCAAAGGAAAAAAAAAGAAAAAAAACCCAACTCCCCATAGGATCAAATCCACATGAAGAAAAAGCCTTTTGGCACAGTGGATGTGATCCAGAAAATTGCCAGTAATCAAAGGAAAGGCTGGTGAGATCCCTACTTTGAGAGTTCACGTGGGTTACATATAGCCGAGCCCTAGATAATTCCACTGCTCTGTCTCTGGCCTGTTACCATGGCAAGCGGTATGCCCAGCTAGCAGTACTGGGAAACGCATCTAGTGCCTCACTTTCTAGTGATTATCTTTCTGTAATTTCATATTTGTGTTTCCTAGATATATGCAGCAGAAAATAGAGTAGTGCTTGTTGCAGAGCTGCTGGCAGAAAACATTGATTTATTGACAATATAAATAGAACTTTCTGATTGCTGGTAAATTGGCTGAAAGCTGGCACTCTTGAGTTGGCTAAATGGAAGGTTTTTGTTGGAAAAGAAATTCAAGAGGCATGTATACTTAAAACATGAAGTTGAATCGTTTCCATGTTATACGACAAACATATACATTTCTGTTACATTTTAAATCCTAGAGCGGCCAAGGTTTGAATCTATTTCTGAACTTCCCCAAAGTTTAGAAATATTCTGAAACTATATAGAAATTGACATAAATCAAGGGGAGGCAAAACTGATTAAAACTTCATATTTGTAAGTAAACTTCAGCAAATGTAAGCGTGTTCTGATCTGGGGTTACCTTCCTCTAAAGAAGAAATTTTCCAAAGTACTTATATCTGCTAGTGCCAAACAATTAATAGCCCATGGACTTATTCCTCTATTGAACCTCTAAAAATAAGAAAAAAAAAGAGTCCTGAATACAAGAACATGGAATATTACATGCTTGAAGTTTTCAGTGCTTCTTACTGGAAATATCATTTAGAGATATATACAGAAACAGTGAAGGTTAAATCTGACACAGATGAAGTCGAAGTCCCCCTAATCCTAACATATTTCTCTTCTGTGCCACCTCTACCATCCTAATATGCTTACATGGCTTTCTGTAGGCTATATACAAAAAGTTTTGCATTTCTCCTCTATGTAGGATGATTTGCTCTCAAGCCCTGATTCTTCTTTTGGTGTTATTGGTTGCAGATTTATAGTTCAACCAGCTTTGTAGTAGCCTCTCCTTTGATGGGCTTTCCTTGGGCATTATGAAATATATACTCCCTCTTTTTGGCTGGATATTTTTTCATACCCAGCCAAGTTTTCCTTAAGCTCTACAGAACATGGATTGTATTTCACTGTTTAATTTAGATTATGTGCAAGCCACTCACTGTGCCCAGATGAGACTCCGTTTAAACAGTCTTCATGGGATGACCACACATTTATTACTCAGCAGCAAAACAATTAATAATCATGATTAGAAATGTTAGAGTTCAGAGGTAACAACTCACTGTGAGAAACCACTGTAGTCCTGCATTTCTCTTAACTCTTTTCTCTATTGTCAAGTTTGATGAGATTGTAAATCCAGCTTTAGAGCTCTTGGTATTGGATTGAAAGCACCATGTTCACACAAAACAAAATACTGCCCTGATGTAAATTTAGTTTATTTATTTAAATTTCATGCAAAGATTTTGATAAGCAAGCTAACTTTGTCCTGGCAGATTTTATGCCAGATCAGCTAGTAGTGGCATGCCTCTCAAAGTTTTCCCTGCAGCAGATATTGTCTGTCCTTCTGCATCTACAATAAATCTATTTTAAAAGCAGAAATCTGGTATAAATTCTGCACTACGCACTCTGGTAATATGAGAGAAATGTAGTCATACATCAGTGGCTGATTTAGGTTGGTTTCCTATTGCTTGGTCACCTGGTTAGTACATAGACTTGGTATTAATGCTAACAGGAGTCTTGTCATGTTTATAAATTCAGGCAGATGTACCAAATGAAAGTTTGCAACTGATTCCTACTTTGATGCTATCCTCATAAAAATGTTACAGACTATTGGATTTTTTTTTTTTTTTTTGAAAGCTCCAGGCAGATTCTGGAGCATAAAAGAACAGAAAAAATCTCCAAAACTTGTCAAAGCAGCCCACTCTATCACCTCTTGGCCCTTCAAATTCTTTGTAAAACTGTTGTTTTCACTGCAACACCCCGCAGCCACAATGGCAGCTGAATAAAACAGGGCCTGGGAGTGCCTTCTGGTCCAGCAGCCAATGGTACAGATTAGCTACATCCATGCTGCAGAGCACTTGGGCCAGGGTAACCCGTGGTCACAGGAATTGTTCCTGAGGAAGTTATCATTATTTGTGCGCATGTTTTTTCAGTTCAGGGTGACCAAAGTAGTGTGAAGCCTGGTCTGTGTCCATCAGAATGGTGTTTCCATCACATGAAACAGGAATACAGAGCATGTCCTAAGCTGTAATACAAGGGCAGTGGGTAGTTTGGGGTGCAAAGCCTTGCTAGGGCAGTGTGGATCATGTCCAGGTTTGAGGAAACCTAATTTTATTCAGTCTTGTCCATGCTCCTTACAGCAAATGCTGCCTGGAGTATATTGCTCCCTAAGTCATGTGCAGGTGCTATGTCAGAGAGCCTTACCTGGCATGGACCAGCACTGTGCTATGGAGAGTACTGACAAATAAATAGTGATGGGCATCAGTTCTCAAGCTGGTTTTATTTAGAAAATTGGGATCCGTTTTATTTAGAAGAAAAAGCAGAGCCTTTGGGCACTGCCCTATTGCAATTTCCAAGGTGGTCAGCAGAACTGTCTTGAAATGAGCCTGGAAGCTGAACTGCACATTCTTCCCTATTAGATCAGGATAGGTATCTGACTGTTTGTCCATTTTATCCATTTTTTTTTTTCTAAACTTGCATTTAATTTTGTGACGTGAAAAACCAATGTGTTTGAGGGAAACAACAAATGGCCAGAGCAACAACTTGGGTGCCATTTTGAATTGACATCAAATGCTCTTTTCTCTCTCTCTCTTTGTTCCTCACTAAGTAATTCATCTAGTAAAACTTTTGCATAACTATCAGGCTCTTTTCCCAAACCTCTCTAAGCTCTAGCAAAATCCTGAAGGTATCACATGTAGTGTTGCACCCAAAGAGATTTTAAACCTCTTTCTGCAATGACAATCAATTTTCTTTGAAGTTTTCTTCATTGCTGAGCGCTTGGCAGACATCTCAGGAGAACTGAGATACTGGCCAAGGTCAAAGGGACTTAAACTTTTACTTCAGTGCTAGGCAGAGCCCCTCAGAGTTGTGAGTTTATTGTTTTGTTGCTAGGATGTTTTGTTTAAGGACTTGGGCATCTGTTAAGGTTAGTTTGTGATAAGTGGTTCATACCAGTAGTGTAAAGCACACCAGTTCTGTCTCTCTGTATGAAGGCTCTTCCTCTTGAAATGCCATCCCATATTTATTGTGAGGTAAGATCAAAACAGGGTAATTGATACATCATAAAACCACACTCTAGCTTTTTTACTGTAACTTATTTAGGTACATTTATCATAAATGCTACTTTTTCATTGTTTATAATTATTCTTATCTATGTAGAAAATTTTCTTCAGACACGTCTCACGTGCCAACAGACATATTTATTGGTCCCCTGGAGTTGAGCTGTAACCCTTTAGAAGTCCAGGCTTCCTAGCTTGAGCTATGTCAGACCCAAGTATTTTGGTAGAGAGGATCCTATATCATTCGTTCATCACTAATTTACACTTAACTTCTCTGAGTGCTGAAAAACAACTTTTATATTCTTTTATTTAAATTGTAATCCATGATTTGCCTTTATGGAGAGAGCACCTGAGACCCAGTCTGTAGGTTTTAAACTGTAAGATGGATAGATTATCTAACTTCTAAATGGAGTGCTTATGAAATCATCATGCTTGTGAGTGGAGGTGAAACAGAGTGCATCCACTCCTCATCTAAACTGGAAATCCATGCCCAGAATAACTCCTTGGAGCTTGCGCTTTCCTATCTTGTGTCCAATGCACCCATCATGCTTCCCCTCTAGTTACTAGTTAGTGAACTATTTTTGTCCTGATACTAGTTGTATATTAATATGTTTACCACTGATTTTTCTCTTTTTTTATGCTGTCATTGGAAAACATTGCAAATTAATGTTGCAAAATAATATTTTTCAATTCTCTATTTTTCCAACTGATCAAACCGGTTAGCTACTGATTTTGTACTCTCAGTACCAAAGTATACTTAGCTTAGAAAGGGAGAAGTGAAAACATAGGTGAAAGTCAACTTTTTTGGTGTGAGGCAGTTAGGGTTATATGTAGTGTTCATTTTGGGCTCTGCATGGTTTTCACATCCAATAACTCCAGTGGACAGGATTTCACCCCATGCTTTTCCCACTGGCAATAGTAACTCGCCTATGCATGCACATTTAAAGCTTCACAGAGATGAAGGGATATTATTGTGGATTTCAGATATAAACTAAAATTGTAGCTCCTGATCAATATAAGGCAGGTGATCCAAAGGAAAGCAGTCACAAACATAGTGATGTTTGTGGATAGACCTCGTTGTCCCCAAGAAGCAGCAGAAGGAGGCAGCTCCAACCTGAGTTATTAAAATAACCTAAGTTGGTCAAACTTTGTCCAAGGGGGCAAAGCCGTGTCTGAAACTGATATTATGTTTTTATTATGAAATATATGAATCTAGCATTTAATCAGAGACATAATATTATATATGAAAGAGAAACTGTATAGTGTCAGAAACTGTTTCGTTAGGAACAGTCAGGAAAGACAAATTGGATCCAAGGAAAATTTCTTATACCAAGGATGACACCTGAAATAGAGCCACTATGAGAACTGCGTTAAGTACCAAGTGGTATTATTTCAGCACATGAGTCTCAAGCTTCACTATAGGATATGTAAACATTAGTATTTCTGCTCTTCGACATTTTCTGGAACATTGGAGAAACCACTGCGTCTACTTCAGGAACATTTTGTGGGTGACATGTCATCTCTGATTCTGGTGATGCTCCAGGTTCAGCTAAGCCACTTCATGAAAGGCAAAAATGGCTGTGCCACTCTCAGGCTGCATTTTGAATTCTTGCTATATCTGAGCAGAGAGTGATGGATGACCTGTGTGCAAGAAATGGCGTAAACACCTCTTAAAAAACCACAGCTGCACTTACATCAGAGTCCTGAATGGCAACCTGGGGAGGGGGGAAATCACTAAAAACTGAAGAAAAAAGAAAAATGAGACCATTTATATTTACAGATGAAACAATTTTAAAGCACATACAGAATGGTAAAGTAAAACACAAGTTAGTCCTTTCCCTATTTAGAACATTGTTAAAAAAAGCTCGCAATATTTCCGAAGTCTATTAATGCTTATTTCTCATTGTGACATTGCACTTGTTGTGAATATATTTCTTATTTGCACTTACATGGAATGATGAAGTTTTACTTGAGATCAGGATTGTCTTCTGCTAGGTCTCACATGGCACAGGAGAGTTCTTGTTCTAAAGTTTTTACACTCAAAGATCTCAATTTTGCAATTGATAATGCACAGGCAAACTAATTCAACTGTCTATGATAATATAGGAATCTCAAATATCACCTTTGTTCTGACATCTATAAAATTTCGTTGCTTCAAGCACATTTGTAATTCACACTGGATCTCTCTTTCACCAGCTGCATGAGCTAGAAATAACTTTTTAACAGAAGACAGATAGTAACTGCAAAACATTGCTTAGGAATGTGACAGATTCTGAATTCATTGTTTTTTATGCATTTGTAAGCATTTTAAAACACAACTTCCACAGCTATTAGACAAAATGAAAAATTGATTTGATATTCTTTAATTTTCTCTAATGATCCCTGTCACTGAATTGGTGCCAGAGATGAACACATATTTTCTAATATTTTTTTTAGTTGACCAAGATACTTGCTTTGTAAAACAAAAAAATAATAACTCCAGAAATCCCCACACAATTTGGACCAGTGTGTTCTTACTATTTTGGCCCTCAGCGAAGAGTGGAGCATGGAAAGATGCTGTAGAAACACCTGCATGTCTTTCTGCTTCCCAGAACTCCAAGAACCCTAGAAGAAGCTCAGAAATAAACCACTATTGGAACGGGGTTGGTGGCAGCAGGACCAGCGTGTGGACACCATGTTGGCTTCCTCTGGGTCTCTGCTGCCTGCCTTTGTCTCCATTGAATTGAGCTTAATTTTAATTAAATTAAAGCTTAATTAAAATAAAGCTTAATTTAATCTTCAGTTATTTTTTCCAGGGAACAATCCTATTCCCTTCCCACCGATCATAGCATCATAACCACACATACAGCTCCTATAAAAACTAAGAAAGATGTATGACATCTCAGAAGAGAAGGCTTGAAAGATGGATGCAACTTCAGCTTCATCATTTTCTTTTCAGTAGGTTCATATTTATGAATCTTGGTTGTAGCTTGCACACAGCTGATTCATCTGTGCCTCACAAATGGGGAGGACAATAAAGATCATCTGGAATTAAGATCATGTTTTCCCTCCTTTTATTGCTCTGACTTGGATTATCTTTCTAAATAATAGAGTTTATATAGGCGCACCTAAAAAAATGGGTTGCCTCAGTACAGATATAGTCAATGGCCCAAATATACCATATTCATGATTTTTTTTTAAGTTAAAAATGTACCTGAAATTGCCTCATTTTACAAAATAAGTATAGGTATTTAATGAGTTTCTTCTGTGGAACAATTTATTTATTTAATTTAAATTCATTGCCTTTTTACCCACTTGCTTCTGTACCAAGAATTTAGGCATATACATACCCACATCCAAACATATATATACTACACAAAGACAGAAGTTTTCATTTCATGTGCAGAGACATCCATCTTGCCAGAAGGGAAAGGAAGGGAAGCCTCCCAGGAGCTCATTCTAAATGCTATGTCAAGTTTACAATAAACAGAATAATTGCACTGTTTATTGGATTTATTTTATTACTTTACTTGTGATTGCTGTATTTGTAAATAAATGTGCTCCTTGGCCTGAATTTGTTTTGTTTTCCAGAAAGAAAGACAGATTTGCTTCCTTTCCCTGCCATTATAATAATGGACAATATATGTTTGTATTTAGGTTTCTTTAGCCAATGTAAGCCAGACAGCTAGGCAGCTGTTAATCTTAAAGGATTATCACAAAGCAAGTTCACTTTGCTTTAGATCATAATTTATCATTCATCTTGATTGTGTTTTTAAAACAGTTGCATTTAAAAAAATTGCAGCTCCAAAGTATATACAATGTATGAAAAATGATGTACTCTTCCATGAGAAACAGCGCTAGTACACGGTGATCACGTTTGAACGCCTAGTTAGGTTATTGAGACAAGTAAAGCTCATGCTCATATCAGCCATACAGTCAGTAATTGAATACGAAAGACCAAAATGTGCTGACAAAGAGACAAATTTTCTCCTGGAACCTCTGGTTGCCTTGACTAAGTCAAACTGTTCTTGCAGCCTCTTTCCCTAAAAAACTGAGGCAGGATTAAGGCCGTTTTTTGATTGAAGGACCTTCCTGGGTCATTGGTGGCTCCCTTATATCACCAATATAGTCTTCATTAAGGACTAATTTTTTTTTATAAGCCTGTGATTCAAATCTGAATTAAACTGTATATAAATGTGTCATTAACATAAACAGACAGGTAGTCTGACTAATGAACTGATTTTATATTCATTCATTCTGTGGTGAGTTTTTCAGGTAGTAGTGTCTCACTGGGCATTTATTCCTGCTTCTTACCATAGTACCAGCAGACCCTATGTTACTACCGAAAAATCACATCGGTGCAGGATGATCCCTTGACAGAGAATGAACCACAGTGTGAGCGAGAAAGAGAGAGGAAAAAAGACAGCTATATCCTACTCACTTTTTTCCTGCTGGTATAGGCAGAATATAGGCAAAGAAAGAAAGGTTTGCATCTTGTGTCAGGCCCTACTAGGTTTGACTTGCTGATACCTGTAATAATCGATATTACTTGGGCTGTATAAGGACTTTTCAAGCACAGAATGGAAAAAAGCCTCAGCTGAGTTCCCTAGAAATGCATAAAACTGTCATGACAGTACTTTGTCTGAGCCCAAGCAATGAAAAAAAATGATATAGGAGATTCTAGTACAGATTCAAGGTGCAGACAGAAACATCTCATTTGAACTTAGATAAAGACTTGAGATCTCAAAAATTGATTATCCTACAGGAAAAGTTTGACATAGAACTTAGAAGCATTTTCAGGTAATTTCTGTATTGAAAAATGAAGAACTGCATCGTTAGAGCTAGCAAACTTTTCCTGATTTTGGCAAATATCTTTAATGGAAAAAAGAACAAACAAACCTGAAGGAAAGTTCAGAAGACTCTAAATGTTTTGTTTAACTGGTTTTTTAAAAAAAGTCAGGATTTTGATTACAAGTACATTTTAATAAAGCAGGCATACCCATTTTAATTAAACTCTCAAGAAGTTCAAAACTCTCCTAAAGCTTTGTTTGTCATAGCTGCTTCTTAGGCTGAGCTGAAAAAATCCTTTTTTATTCTTTCAGTCAACATGAAACTAAATTCTTGCCCAAATCTATTCTGATTTACAATTTTTAAATATTATTTTTAGATACATTTCTTGTCATAATGTACAAATAGGTGAATGAAAGGAAGAAACAACTCATAAAGGGTAGCTGAACATTTTTTATTTTAAATTAAAATAACTAAATATACAGTATATCTAGCTTTTGCTTCTAACAATTGGTTACTATTCTGTGCAGAAAACATGAGTGATGCTCTTATTCTGCCACTTTTATATATCCATCAATCCATATATCTCAAGCATTTATAACTATCTGTCATCACTGTCCTCTGAAGAACCTTTACAAATAAACCATTCAGTATTTTGTTATTTGATAATGGGCGAATCCTTTGGTATTATATTAGTATACAACACAGGACATCATTAGCAGAGGGAAGGAGTCAGCAGTAAAATCAACTGGAGATTAGGCTCATTCACAAAAGTTCAGTCCTCACTGAATGTAGTGTTAAACATGCTTGACTGCTTCGTTCGATGCTACAGCTCTAGCTGGGGTCCCAAAACCCTGGTTAAGTTTTTATAAGGCTTTTCACTAGAGAACATAATTGTTATTTCCACATACCTACATTCAATTTTCAGGGATTACTTTAAGTGTGAATTCTCAGGTATTTCTTCCAGCTGTCTCCTGTCAACCCATAATCCCGTATACTGAGCTTTGTCCCTGCAGGGTAGGCACTTGATCCTAGGGTCAAAGGTTCTTTAGCTCTTGACTAATGCACCTCATTAGAAGAGGAAAGCAGAATGTCTCCAGCAATTCACATGTCATGAAAAGTAACGGAACTATATATTTTTAATCACGTTAAACAGGTTTGTTTTGTTTTAGGCACAGTGGGAAAAAAATGAAGGCTTTTCATTTCTAGCCACTGGAAGCACCAACTATCTAGTTTTGTTATCTGCCCAGAGTGATGCAGGAGTGTGCAACTAAACCATGTGGAAATAAAATAACAGATAATATAACCATATGTAGTATTGTTCTTCTTTTTTTATGGTAGAATGCTGCTAATACATTAATATCTATCATTGCTCAGTTGCTTGAACTAAAGTGAACACATTAGTTAAGTCAAATGCTCTTTTTCTTACTCTTTTATGGTACTACTAAGTAATGGTTTTAACCTATGCTGAAAAATATTCACCTCATAAAACATCAGCTTTTGATTAAACAATTAAACTGGATGTTAAGTACAACTGAATCCCTAACCAAAAGTAAGTTATTACAATTCCTACAAATAATCGGTTTGCTGTATTCTCAAACAAATTCCCAAATTCCCATTGCTTTATGAATTGAACATAGTTATCTGCATTCTGGCAAGACCATATTTTGAACGCTTTTATTTGTCACCATTGCTTGCTAAAGAAACTTTACAAGGTAATTACATGAACTAGCTTGTTTGTTGAATTTGAATTGTAATTATTCAATTATTGAGCCTCAGTTATGGCAATAAGTCAGCTTACATGCTGGTATCCAAATGGCTTAGAAGAAAGAAACTTCAGCTATCTTTGTACAATAATCGTTAAAATAATGCATTTTGTGTATTCATTGAATGGAGATATAGAATATGAAATCTTGATGTCACTAAAGTCAAATGTGCTCTCCCATTGATTTAAATGTAGTCTGACATGTTCACCGGGTGTGTTCCGGCAGGCCTGGCAAGTGTTCTGGGCCTAGATGTGGACTTTTCTGGAATACAGGTAGGCTTTAAACATGGGACACTACTCATTAGAAGAAACAACACAGGGATAGAGGTGATGTCACAATCTGAGTTTTTATATAACAACAAAAATTTTATTTCCATTAGTATTTTAAAGTCAGAAAAAGCCTGTTGCTCTTTCTATATGAACTTACCTCTTTCTCCTGTAGCTACGCAACATATATATGAGGCACTAGTTTCTTTTATTAGGTTAACTGACGAAGCTGGAAAATGTTGGTCAGTTCTGGCACACAAGTGCTTCTTTGTCTTGAGATTGTCACAGTTACAACAGTACTTCTATGACTTATGTAATGTCTATTAACGTGAATAAAATGAGATTTCACAGACCTCCTCTCTGCACCCACACCACCATTGAAATTCATCCATTTATGCTCATTCTGAGCTGAAGATGTACTTATTCAGCAGAACAACTTGTTTCTCCTTAAATCACCTGCTTTGGAACTATCCTGAATACAGAAAAAAGGAGGCAAGCCCATGATTCAGGTAGAAGGAGAGGGTGTAATCAGTAAAGCCAAAAAGAAAAAAACCTTATATGACATCATTTTACTCTCACCTTTGTAGGTATAGAGAAGTTTCCGTAAGTATTTTTAATATCAACTCAACCCAAGGTAACAAGGCTTGAGTGACTCTTGAAGCAACCTTTGCAACACACTAGGTTTTCTACCATTATTGATAATATGTAATATAATATTTTAACTTCCTTTGAATTAAATGACTGCACAAACCTGAGGTCTTATTCTGTTCGGAGACAGGGGAATTGCACAGTGAGGTGTATTTCATTTTGTTCTGTTTATTAATATTAACGACACAAATTTTAACATTCTTAAATGGGGTGGGAGGCAACTTATCAGACAATTTCCCTACCCCAAGCACCATCTCTTTCAGCCAGCACTCCAATCCAAAAAGATGGCTGTTTAGGTCCCTTTCCAAGCCCAACAACAGCTGTTCAAGATGTGCAACACTTTTTCCTCAATTTTTATTTCAGCGCTATAGCTGTGATTTTCTACCTGAGTTCACAACCCAGCTCACAAAGAATGTGAACATTGACTATTTTCTGTTAAATGCTTGTGCCCACTCCACTCGCTTCTCTGAGCAGCCTTCCATTTGTGTCTTTTTCCTAACAACTACTTTAAATGAAAAGCAATGAAACTTAACAGCTTCAGGGAGGCTAAATCAACCTGTAACAATAACGCAGTCTAGTTTGGGTTGTAGTAGTGAGACTGGAGTTACTGGACAACTTCATGTTCCTCTCACCCATACATATTATTTCAAAGTGTCATTTACTACAGCTGTAAACTCTAGCCTTCTGGTTTGTAAAAGCAGTATTAAACCCATCTTGCTTGAAGAAAAACAGTTACATCTGAGGTAGCTCTCATTACCAAATTGTTTTGTATATTTATTTTCCTGCTGGCTGTTGTTAGCTGCTACAATCCTCTCGATAACTGAATATAACAGCCCTGCTGGCCCTCACCTCTTTCTTTACTGCTGTGATAATTATGTGTATTTGGAAAGATTCACGGACATATATTTAACATGCCTATTTGCAGTTACAGATAACCTGCAGAAGAAGTACTTGCTTCCTCTGAGTTTAGTAATATTATATCTCCTATGGTGCCTGAAAATAACAGAGCACTTTTATATTTTTTATTCAGTTCACTGAGCTTGCCACCAAATTGATGATGGTCTGCAGACGGTCCTGCTCTGTGACTGGCACACTGTTGAAAAGATGACAGGTAACCACATAACGAAAAGGTGAGCAGCCATCTGAGAACTGACAGTGCTTTTCAGTGTCTCCAGTGATGCTAGTGGGTTGATTGTGCTTGTGATGAGAAGTGTCTCCCTTGCCTGTGTATCAAGAAGCACCAAACATTTTGTGCAGCATAGATATCCTAATCTACTTAAATTGCTCACATAGGAAGAGGATAGTATCTTCCTTTGCAGGCTGCAGATACCAAAGCAAAGCAGAATTACTTTGGTAGAAAAGTAGAATTCAAGAATACTTTAATTAACAGAATACTTTCTCTTCTCCTACCATGTGGAAAGGCAACACATTTCTACAATGTTATTCCATTATTCCAGTGAGAAAAAGCTCACAGAGAAAATTCCTAAGAAGCCATAAGCTCAATGTTAATGCAATGCAGTATATTTCATATTGCTACTGTTCTGCATCTGCAGGTTTCCTCTTATATGTCCTTTCTTGTGAACAATATATATGCTTTTGATTTAGGAACCAATAACATTTTAAGCCCTAACTTTAAAAGGAAAAAAAAAAAAGAAGTGGGGAAATGATTGAATTACATAGAACATATTTTTCTTTTAAAAAGTAGTAAAAGATTCAACAGTTCAAACTGCTCAGGGGTGATCACATTTCTTTCAGAAGGTGCTCTGTATTGTGGGGGCAGTGTGTGTATCAAATACTGCTGATTGTTCAGCAGATGCTTTTTTTATTGAAAGTCACAGAAAAGAGTTGCAATAAAACCTGCATTAACAGCCAGAGCTCAAACTGGGGCTGCCTTGTGATTTATGCACTCTCCTTTGGTTTTGATCTTTTAATGAACGTGACTTGCCACTTTATATACTCTCTTGGGATTTTCTCCCTTACCACTCTCATTACTATATTCTCACTGTCAATCTGATTTTGCAGTTTCATACAATTCAGGAAAAGGAAAATCAACTGCTAGCAGTCAGCTGCAGATGATTTTGTACTTTGTTGTGGCTAAAGGTCTGATTCAAAATGCAATCAGACAAATGAGAGGCCTCTAGTTATTTTTAATGGGCTTTGGATCAGGCTCTGCTTTTGACTGAAAAACATGCTTTTTGGGGGCATATCATTTTATTCCTTGTGCATCCAATGTTCTTTTCAAGTGTCCTTGATCACTACCTAAAGTTAGTCACAATAATGACCATCAAAAAGCCTCAGTTTCTGTATTGTTCAGAACACACAAGCTTGGTATTTTTCTTAATTTAAAGGAATAAAATTCTTTACAAATAAAAACCTTAGTCTAGAGATGGCAACATATGGAGATTTCTTCAACTACCAAACATAACTGTTATTTACATTTGAGACTCTGTACAAGATTTTACATTATACTTGCCTCATGAAAATAACTTGGGGAGAAGAATCATTTTTCAAATATTATTAATAGATAAAAAGTAATCCAAGGATAAATGCTTCCAGACTGCAGCTACTGTGTGTATCTAGGCTAGACATACATATCTCAGTGTTTTGTTTTTTCAGTCTGACTAATTGTCTTTGTCCTTAACGAGTCTTTTTTAAACATCTGCTTTATGTTTCACAAATACTTAATCATTGCTTTGCTTCATCTATTTATTGATAGAGTTTAAACATGCACATATGAACAAAAGTGACATTACCTGAAGAAATATTGGGCAGAAATCTTTTTTCCCTGGTACATCATTTGGATCATATTTTTGCTAGTTGGAGCTAACAGAAAGAATACCTTTTCTCCCTTGCTGTAAACACAGCAAGAAAAGGCTGTGGAAATCGGAGTTGTTGCAGTATGCATAAAATATGTTTGAAAGGGGACCACAGGAGAAAACATCTCTGCTCCAGAGCCTGTCCTGGTCTGTGTGAATTGTACGAAGAAATCTTGTAACTCTACTTGTGTAAGTGAACATTACACACGTGTTAAAGCGTAGGAGAATGGTGTCTCATGGATGGAAGATCTTACACTCTAATGAAACACCTTTGTGTATGATATTATGTCAATGGAACAGCATGTGGCTTTGGTACATAAAAAAGCAATTATGGAAGTAATGTTAGAGCCTGGCTTGCCTTTTTCCATTGGTTTCAGGGTTTCAAGCTCCCTAATAGCTCTAACCTGAGTCAGAATGATAGCACTTTCCCTCTTGTCATCATCTCACAATAAAACTTTCCATTCTTTTAATGGCCCAGGAGCCCTTCAGATGTGTCATTGGTATTTATATTAGAAACATTTCCATTAGCCAAGATTTTACAATTCATCTCTGAATTTTTTTTGAAACTGCAGATAGTCTGGGATATTTTAAATAATAGTCATTTGGTTTCTGTGTTATTTAATGTCTTTTCCCACATGTTGTGTCTTGAAGACGTGGTAAAGCACATGTCCAGATTTCAGAGAAACCCAAAAAAAGCAGTGTCAGATGATGTAGCTATAAAGAGTATGTCATAGTGGTAATCTACTCCTATTGGCCACTGATAACCTGCACCATCTGTCTTGCCTCTGACATGTTAGCTGGACAGGGGAGAGTTGGGGCAGCCTCTAAGAAACAGGAGTCACTATGAGAAGAAACAGCAGCCCAGCACCAATCAGGTATTTTGCTGAAAAGTTCAAGAGATCATCTTTTTTTCGTCTTCTTTTACCTGCTTTAATGTCCTTTATCACAGCAAACACGATATTTCTTTAATGAATTATAGAGGATGACTCATTCTTTCTGCCCTTCATTAATGCAGTGCTGGTGGTTGGTTTGGGCTCTTGGAGCCCCTTGGCCAGACAAATATCTGGGGTCTGCCTTCTCAAACTTTTGTAGCTCGGGACTTCAAACCTTGTTGGGTCTGGCACAGCTGCACTGCTTCAACACTTCACAGCTATCCTCCAGCTATGTCTTCAGGATGAGTTCCCCTAGATTTTACTCTATCTTACCCCTGTAACCAGCTTTGAAATGTCAAGCCTATTAATATAAAAATAGTCTGATACTGTTTGTGTTCTATACATTATGTTATTCATTATAGGATACTACATGCATGCTCCAAGTGCACATAAATGGGTATATACAGTCGGTTAAGAAAGTTTAGTATGGTTTATTCATGCATACAGAGGAAGTATTCATTTTTTAAAATACTTTGAGACCTAAACAATATATAGACCTTTCCATATGGTAAGCTTCACCACCTAAGAAAACGCAAGCTTTCCTGGCACAAATACTTGTGAAAAGGCATTTAATCTCTAATGCACTAATAAGCCTGGAAACACAGGACAAATTCATTGTTTTGTTGGAAATTTTCATTTTGGCAGTTCACGTCTTGCTTGTTAGCTGCAGAGGCTGTTTCTGGATACTGACTAGATGAAGTGGGAATTTGAAACAGCAGAGTAACTGTCTCAGCACTTGAGAGCTTAGTATAAAAACATTGGGGAGGTGTCTTAGTGTAAAAAAGGGAAATGCTAAAAGAAAAATGTAATATGATATACATCCCAACTACTGACCACTCATTCATATCATGCTGCGTCTTTAAGTGGTTCTCCCTTTTGGTTAAACAATAAAAACACTCCATGTGTGAAAGGGGGATGTTCTTCCATTTCATGGATAATAGTCCTTTATGGATACTAAAATCTACCTCTTCTCAGACTTAATTTCAAATTCTTCCTTCCTACTTCAAATGATATTGAATTGAAATACAATTGCCTGGGGCACTCATTCTGACCTGAGTACATTTCCAGCTCTGGGGTTCCTTGCTTTCTTTCCTTAGCTCATCCTGTGAACAGAGCTTTGAAGCTTTGAGGTGATGGTGTCTATCTATTCAGATATATCTGATTTAGTTTCTTATTTTTCTGGTTTGGAATCTAGCACTGGAAGAGTAGATGGAAGCTTTCTGGAAGCTGATCACGAGCTCCTAGGAGCCATAACTGCAGCCTTATAATACCACTTAC
The DNA here is from genome assembly GCF_036370855.1 of Dromaius novaehollandiae. NCBI lineage: Eukaryota > Metazoa > Chordata > Aves > Casuariiformes > Dromaiidae > Dromaius > Dromaius novaehollandiae. Next base: position 43,266,991 of record NC_088098.1, read on the forward strand.
TGTGGCAAACACCAGTTGCAGCTACTGCGATGCATCCATTATAATGCCATTTTCTGAATCCTTATCAGAAGCATGAAAATGTATATACTAATACATAGTCTGGATCTACAGCCAAGGCCCCTGGTCCTTCCCCTTCCCAGAGGTCTGTAGATACCCAGGTAGTCCCCAGAAGCTCTATATAAGAGATTCAAGAAGACAGCTGAAACTGTGCGTCTAGTTCCCATACAGGAATTGTATTGTCTTACTAAGACTTCAATAAGGTCTTAATAACGGTCCAAAGTACTGTATAGCAGCTTTTACTGGCCCACTGTGTTGCACTTCTTTCTTAATATAAGGTCTATTTGCTTAAGTACTGCCTACCCATGAACATTAACCATTTGTGATCATGTAACACCCTCCCTAAAAGTGTGTCTAAAATTAAACTACAGATGGTGTTCACAGAGGTTAACCTCAGCCCAGGGTGCCAAGTCCTCTTCGAATTCCTCCACAGTCAATGGAAAAAGGAAATGTCTCCTTTAATGCAGTATTCCTCAATCTGCGTTCTGGGAACCAGTAGTGGTCTGGAAGGCATCTGATGGTAGTTCATGAAAATGTTGGAACCATTTAACCTTCCCTGCAAAAAACACCTCCAAACTATATACAGAAATTCCTGCATATGCACACAAGCAAGCAATCAAATTGGGAGAATTTAGAAGTAATAAACAAACCTTGAAAGGGCATTTGGCTGTAAATGAAAACCATTCTGACAACGCTGCATAACACAGTGCTAAGTTTTTTGGTTTTTTTTTAAGGTTTGGTGGACTTTCAATGAGAAAAAGAGAGGAACTAAAACCTAATTTTCAGACTTTCTCTCCCAAGTGACTATTCAAAAATGTTAAGGAGACATGCCAGTCTTGGATAAACTTGGCTGTTATGAATCCCCTGTATTGAAACAACAACATGTGAAAACTGACTTTCATGGAGCTGTACATCCACCATGGTACAATGAATGCTAATTTCTTAAGAGCATTATATCATATATTTTCAAAATATGGTTTGAAGAAGCTATTAAAAAAATCTACAATTTTGCTTTATAATGGATGGCTGGAGACTTTACTTTTTCAAATAAACCTGGTGATGTTAATTTTTAATGCAAACAGTTAATATCAGAAGCTTTACTAAAGGTCAGACAGACCTATGCAATGTCTCATAAAAATATCCTAAATTGCAGCTAGTAAAAATATAATCTAATAAGAGAACTTTCTCATTTGTTTTTTATATGACTAAAGATTTCGTGAATTACAATGGCTATATGATTATTCGTATCAAGTAAAATTCACTCCCATGTGGAAGGCACTATAAGGATTTCTGCCTAACAGATGGGATTCTCATGCTTTTAATTCCTTTTGGAAATCCTAGCTTTGTTGTGAAGGAAACAAAGAAGAAACCCTTGTGAAGGTCTTTCTGTGCAGTCCTCATCTACTGTGAGCTGCACCAAGAAATAAATCTGATGCTATATGCAGCAAAGAGACTATGTTAAAAAAAAAAAAAACCTCTTTTGATCCATTCCTTTGGGTGTTCAGCATCATATTTGCTAATTTTAGGGTTACATATATTTACTATTTGTTGCTCAAGTTAGCACTCTAGGCCCAGTGAGGGTAAATTATAATAATCCATGTCATAATCATAACTTACATCCTAATTAAGAGTGTTTCCAAACAAATTGTGGCTAGCTTCTGATCCCAAAATTTGTTCCCTGGGACATTTCTTTCTGTTCATTTGAACTACACCAACTAATGTCATGAAATGTGTTTCTTACATGTCTGAACAGATGTCTAGTTTAGTTTAGAACAGTCTAGTTTAAACTAGTCTTAGTCTGGTTTGGAACAGCTATTTAGTGCACCATAGGCACTCTGAATATTCCTCATTCCAGAAAAAGATAGTAGGGAAGATGCTGTATGCATGAACAGTACATCAATCTAATAGAAGACTTGATCTGTCCAGATTTCTAGATTTTGTTAAAAATGGGAAAAGGTATTAAAAATAGATTAAACATTAAGTAATTTTTCTGGACCCATATAAAAGTTAGCAGGAGAATGAAAATGCCATCTTGCAGATGACTGAGCTGTTCTGACTAAGAATAAATCCTCAGCACTTCTGCATTTTTCACAGATAAAATGGATAGGTTTTGTTTTGTTTTATTCAGTCAAAGCATTTCATTTGAATGTGTCTGTTAAATTGTATGTTGCATCATAGCATGGAAAATTCAACATGAAGATCACATCAGATAGAAAAAAATGTTTCTGAAATATTCATGCAGGATATTATGACAAAGCTTTTTTTTATTTCTTTCTTGATTTTGATATACTATTTCTACAAAATGAACATGATTTTGTGAAGCATTTCCATTCCAAAGAAGATGCAGCTTTTAATGGAAAAATACACAAATCTTATGGATTTTCAGTTAGAAGTAGTCTTTTTCTCAAAGATCTCAATATTTACAATTACAGTGTGATCTTTATTCTGATCATAAATTACCTCCTAATCAGGAATTTGCCTCCAAACACTCTGGACAGAACTGTTGGTCAAGTGAACCCAAGTGTGGAAAGAAGGATATTATCAGAGAAATGAGACTAAGAGTTGTTATGAATTCACCTACATGACACAAGGCAGTGTCACGTAGAGATACATGAGTTAGTCTTGTATGAGAAGCAGGCAGATGAAAAAACATTTATTTGAAAAATTCCCAACTGGTTCTAAAATGAAGTCAAACAGTTCACTTATCATAATGCTATTATAGTACCGCCTTCTAAATGAAGATTAATAGCAACATGCTGCATTTGTTCCTAAATATAAAGATTTCCATTTAATAAGCTTACCATGAATTATGTCCTCAGTGCAAGATTTTCTCCATCTCTTGCAAAAATATCTATCTTCATGGGCTTTTAGTAGTAATCCAGAGCAATGTCTCTCTTGCAGACTGCGTGCATTTTTCACAAACATGTCAACATACACTCCTTGAGGACGACATTGTTTACTTTGGATAAGCCTACCCCATGAAGGATAAAACCATTCTTTGTGAACACTTATGAAGGACAAGAGTGAGTGTGCTACTTATGAAATGTTTCGTTATACAGTATGTGGCCTCCATTATATAAATAATTCTTTCCCCCATCTACTTCTCTGAGGGAATATTGAATAAATAATTAAAGGGGGAAAAAAAAGAGTAGGAAGAAATAAGTATAAACAACTTGAAAGATGATTCATAAGTTAAGTTCTGTTAATTGTATTTCCTATTGAAACATCAAAGTGCATATGGAAACATGAAATATATACACCTTTCCAAGATTTTGTATTTTGGCTCTCTTTAGGGTTCTGATAATTATATGCAATAACTTCATAGAAAATATTCTAAAAAGTTTTGTTTAGTATTTATTTTGATAGAGCAAAATGCCACTCAATCCTTTTCTTAAGGGGTTAGCTCTTTGCTCTTTGTTCTCGCAGTGTGGTGAGAGACGCTGCTGAGTCCATATATAAGCGCTTATATTGTCACGTAACTTTTCTGTCTGATGCCTTCATGTAGCTTGTCACCCACAAGAAGAAAAAAAAAAGAGGAAAGACTGGCAGAACACTAATAAAAATGACTGCATTTTGGCAACTCTTTTTGGAAGTGATTGTAGGCCAAAATCATTGGTTTGTATTTATATTGCAGTAATGTCTGGAGGCCTTGATCAGAGATTCAGGGTAACATTTTCTAAAGTAAGTAAGCAATGCAGCAGCTAGAGTTACAGAGGAGCTAGGGCAACTAATTCACACTTTAGGTGCCCAAGTTCAAATTTCAGGTGCTTGACGTGCAGCTCAGATGCTGTATTACCCCGGTTTACTGCAGTAGCCTATATTTCTGCTGTTGGATGTTTGCAGAACTATATCAATAACACACACATAGGCACATCAGAGGTCATGATGTAGAATTTCTACCACCTGTATGTCTTGTTGGGTCATGAAATGGGCTATGAAATATTCTCACAACATGCTTATCAAATCTGGACTGAAACTGATCTTTATGCATAAATGAGACATTGCCTTACTGTCATTATCAAAGGGTAATTTGAATGAAAGAAGCCTAGGACAAATTATCAACAGGACAGAATAACACTTTTGTACCTCTTCCCTGTTTCTTTCACATAGAACAAACCTTTTACATTTGCTGGGGCTGGTTGGAGAACAATGAACTGACTGAAATATTCTGAGATTTTAAACGTTGTTTTTGTTCTACCGCAAGACTTCTCAAAACAGGAAACTTCCAAGAGAAGGAGGAAGGAGAATGCCAGTAGACACACTACAGCTTGAGTTGTAGTAGATCCATGGAGGTTCATGCTGTAGCGTGACATGATTTGGAACAAGTTCTTGAATATGCCTGCTGTTTCCCATGAAGTGCTCCAGAAACCAGCTGTTGAGCTGCTCGATGACTATTAAATGAGAGCAAAATAGTTTTGGTGGGACTACATTAAACACAGAGAAACTCACTTGCTAAGGCAGAGTGAAGGAGTTCATCAGGGAAGAGAGAAAATTCACATTCAAGTCATTACTCAGCCTGAGATTTTCTGTAGAACATCAAGTCTAGAAAAACACACAAGCATGGCCATTCAGGAAAATTTCCCAAGCCTTTTGGGCTACTCACTTAAGAATTTTTCTTTCAATCTAAAATTTCATAGCTGTATTTATACATCCAGATATACAGGACAGTTTGATGATTTCAGAAAGCTGGCATTTTTCACAGAATGACATTGCTCAAAAATACATTCTGAGCCAATGTTTTGCTAAGAAAAAACTCTTAGCTGGCCAAACTGTGCAATTCTTAGTTACTTAGAATTTCTATTGGCATGAATATTGCTTTAAAGATTGCAGAATTTGTTGTAATAGAGTCTGGCCTGGATAGTCATTTTCTCAGGGAATAGAAGTGAATAACTTAAGACATGTAGCCTCAACTCTGATTTTAAACACACACATACACTATATGCTATCTTCTACTAGGTGAAAATTATGGGTTTCAAAATAATTATGCATGACATACTGTATTCTAATTTTCACCATGTTTCAGGATATATTTGATTGTTTCCCCCACTGATAATGTTTAAAAGGTGGTTTGTTCGCTAAATTGAAGCAACTTGAATAAGGCAGCTTGAAATCAGACTACGAGTAACAGATTGTTTTGTTTAAACTTAGTATATGCTTTGCTTGCTTTTTCTTCTCTTGTTTTATGCATCCTGTACCATCAGCAGGAGGCATTTAGAGATGCTATGTACTATACACATTCAGATTGGCTGCTGGGGAGAGAATACTAGCCCAGCTTTGGCATAAAGCCTCTTTTAGTATTTGCTGACTGCAGCACTACAGCCATAAACCACCAGCAATAACAATGAAATCATGAGCTGGTTAGCAACATAGAATTGTTAAATCCTGCTACAGGGCTCTGATAAATTCTAATTTTGTAGTCTAATTGAAAACTTAGATCTCTTTCACTACATTTGCTTCTTATTTCTGATTTTTTCCTAATTATGGTCTAAAAGATATATTATAAAAAACATTGTGATTTTTGAGGGGAATTATTTTCCTTACTTTCCTTACTTGGGTTGGGAAAATTCCTTATTTTCTTGATGTAACATCGTAGCTGCTTGATGATTCCTATGTTTGCCACGAGAGGTCTCTTCTTGTACGACAGACCTGAATAAGAGCCAAAATTCCTCACTTTTTCTTTGTTTTTTAGTGTGTTTGTTTCAGGCTAATTGTCACATTCAAATCACAGTGAAACTCTTGAGATGCAAACATGGCTTTATTCTCAAATAACAGTGACGAGAATCTGATGCATAGTTTCAGAGCTGAGACAGATCTGAACATGGGAGATAGGGATGATCTGTGAACTTTAGGAATACTGAATATCTTTGGTGCCTCTCCAGTTCCTCCTTTTCTGCTGGTGGGTGCTACACCAATGCCCTTGCTCCTTCACAAACTGATGAGTGTGATGAGTATATGCTGTGCTCCCAGGTTCAGTGCTCCAGTACTGCAGTAATCCATACTTTAGACGGAAAATTTAGGTAAAGAGCTAACAGTTCAATGTACTGCACATTGAGAAATCACAAACAAACTTCACGTTCCCTCCGAGTGACTTTCTATTTGCTGCTTTCTTTAATCTAAATTTCTCAGTGTTTATTTTCAGCGTATGAAAACCATGAGATTTCTGAACAACAATCATATGCTTCTGGGATGCTTTACAAGGTGATCAGGTTTTTCATGAGAGATGCTTTTATATCTCTTTTGTATCTCTGTCAGGTAGTTGGGCCTTATGGCCCAAATGGGCTTTATATGGGCTTTGTCCACCACATGCAAGGATGGCAAAAGAGAAGAAAGAGATAAGACAAGAAGAAATGAAAATGTGTGGAAGACCAGCAGACAGCTGTTAGGACCTTAGCAGAAGAACCTATCAACCACAACTCTAGATTTATTGTGTTGAGTGAGGAATGGATTCTCCAGCTGTTAATATGCAAAGTGAACTTCCTAGATTGATCGTGAAATCACCTGGAGCTTATGAGAGTTTTGCTGCATCCATATTGGCAAAAGACGTATTTTTACTAAGTTTGAGCTAGCTGCTTGTAACATGAGCACTATAGTTTGCAATACCAGATCTTTCTTAGTATCCAGTAGCTTGTCTTAGATGGCCAAATCTGATAAAATAACAGATCATAATCTCCTTCCTATTAATTTTTCTTACACATTATCTACGCTTAATGAAGTGGTGCTTGCTATCAGTAATGCAATAGAAAGGAAAACTTACCTCATGTCAAGCATATCCATGTTTCCTTTCTTTTTTTTTTCCCCCTTGCTAGGCATAGCCAATGTCTAATGGTTGCCAAAATCATCATAGAAAATTAATGCGCCAAGTACAGTGGATCAGCAAAAGTTTTAGATGGAGAGAAGCCAAAACATGTTTTTGAGAAAAATAGTAGGGCTGCAGGTTTGGGGTGAAATCATAAAGAATCATCTTCTGGCAGCCTAGGAGTCAGTCTTATTTAAGTTCCTCCTGCTTTTAATGTCAATGCTTGGCAAAATTCCCCTAGTCAGATAAAGGGACCATGATTTCAAAACACTGTAAACTATTTATGTTACCTGATAACATGCCTTATTTGACTCCTTTTTCCCCACCCACTCCAGAGGGAATAACACATAACTTCATTGGGAGACAAGTTAGAGTATTTTGGCAGCCCCTCAAAACAGAAATAACATTTGAACAAAACATACATGTAGGGAAAAGATTTGGTTATACCCTCTGAGTCCAGAATTACTATATTTTCATTTATTTTATTTTGTTTCTATTGTCTCTGGGAAAGTATTTTCCATCCATGAAAAACTAGTTTCTGCTGTTGTTCATGCATGTAGTTCTGGTCCTTTCCCACAACATTTAAAGGATACTGGTCACTTTACAGCTTACTGTACGTTTTGCTTTGTGTTCTTCAGCTTTTCAAAGAACCAACATGGGATTTCTGTGGCCAGCTGTGCTCTGATAGTAAGTTTATCCTGCACAAAGGGCAGGATTTGCAGTGTGGATGTCCTAAATAGAGAGTGCAAGTGGAAAGGAACAGAATGGATTTGGTCCAGAGTAGGAGGTTGCACTTTGTTCTGAACCGTGACCAACATAATTTCGTCACTGCTTTTTACACAACAGCAAAACATACTTGAGTGTTTTTTTTTATTCATTTTGGAACAAGTAATATTATTCACCAACCTAAAAAAAAAAGTGTTTGGCTATATGTTTATAGCAATTTCGCAAAAGTTTTTGGTTGCCACAGTACAATTGCTAAATTATAGAAAAGGCTGGAAGACCAGTAAGAGATTTGCTCAGTCTCTAAATTTACCAGTAGGACAACGGAAACAAAAGTACATTCATGAAGTAGTGCAATGTACTGATGTGTAATGTACTGATGAGTAATATATACCTGGGACTGTGCCAGACTGTTCCCAAATAAATATGTCCCACATATGTGGTCAAGAAATAAATTACATTTATCATCCACCTTTGCTTGTCCCATTCATCCATCTCTGCTTGGACTGCTTCAGCATACCAAGTCTTGAGCTGCATCAAAATGTCTATCCAAAGGAAAAAAGAAAAGAAGAAATAGTAAGAAAACAATTCATTTTCCCCTCTCCCAGGTATAACATCCATCTTCTCCTACAAAATACTGACACTTGCTGCTGGTCAGCTTTGAGATGGGCAGCAACAGGCATTGAGTTCTGTGATCTGAATGTCTGGATAGAAAACTCATAGAGGATTTGGCCTACAAAAGAGATGGGCCAGTTTTCTGAATTTTGTTTTTTAACTCATTTTTCCATATTGTTGATGAAGAAATCAGAATAAACTAGATCTGCCAGGGGCTTGATAAGAAGGGGCTTCATAAGGGGCTTCATCTAATTCATCCTCCTTTGCAATATTCTTTATATTGTTTTTCTCATTTCTTTTTTTTCCCTTTTTTTTGGCAAATGTTACTGTCAATCTTCATTGATTAAAGATTTAAAAAAATGCTATATGAATTAGGACAAAAATCTACAGTCATCTAGACCAACAGAAGTCCTGGAAATCTGTAGATCTTTGATTCTTAGCTTCCTGTCTTGACTTGCTCTTTAATAGCAACTTCAGTTTGATGTCAGATGCCTTTTTGTGTTGGAGCAAGTCTCCCTTCCCTTGCCTTCCCCTCCTTCCCTTTCTTCCTCCTCTCCTTCTCTTCTTTGCTTTCCCTCCTTCCCTCCCTTCCCATGTGAATAATGATTTAAGGGTGATACAGGATTCATAAATACCTCCCACTTTCTATTGCCAGTCTAAAATTTCTGTGATCATTTAAGAAACACTGGAGAGTAAGAGAGACTTCAGTTCAGGTCCTGCATGGAGTGACAAGACATTGTGAGCATTATGTAGGTGGCCAGCTTAGGTTTAAAGAAGTGTTGTATTAATGAGATCATACTGTCTGGATGTTGAAGTGACAGACAAAACAACGAACCTGACTAAAATGGGGGGAATATAAAACTTCAGCATATTATTTCTTCGTGCCAATGTCACATCCTCCCATGTCTGAGAAAATGGGAGAGATGTAAAAGAGACAGCGGTTTATGGTGGAAACCGAGCAACAGGAAGACTTTAATAGAATTATTAACAACAATACTTGAAGATTTCAGTTCTTCCCTAACCCTTGGCCCTGACTGGCCCTGATTTTAGAAGAGTGAATGCTCCATGTAAAAGCATCTCGCTGGAGATGATAAATCAAATGTTTGGTGTCCAGAGCACAAACCTTTGCAGAAGGTAACCTCCTAGTTCCTCCTCCTCCTCGAGCCTTTATTTTGCTTCTGGCCACCTCATGCCCTGGGTGCCTGCTGGCCCTACCAGGCAGTAGTGCCTGGGATGGGAAGAGCATGTGCCTCGTGTCTGCCTTGAGCTTCTGCGCAGTCAGAGCCACATGCGGATTTGATGGGCATTCACCAGCACTGCAGGTGAATGCTCTGATACATCAAGAAAAATAGCTAAAACAGGGGTTCTGAACTGTGATGAAGAAGGGGAGACAGTTTAATTCCAAAATTAGGATTAAATCCCATGATGGGTAAATCATTAATTCTGAAGAATAGTTAAATCACTAATCACTAAAGCTAAAATCCCAGGCAATGGCTGAGTTTGGTGTTTTGTGATAAGGCAAGTCTTGACTCATTTCCTCAAAACTAGAGCTCAGCAAAGACTTCACGGAATGCTTGTGCTCGTATAATTAAAATATGCAAATTCACTTTGGAAACAGAGTAATTCCAGTTTCTGGAAAGATGAATAGGTATAATCTTGCATGTTAAAGGACTGCAAGGAACAGAGAGTGTTTTGATAATCTGGGTGCATAAGCCGTTCCCTGAGTGTTAAATACAGAGTTGTTTGTTTAGGCATTTTGCACAGGGAAGTGAGCTAGAGATTCACCCAACAAGGAACAGAGACACTCTCAGCATTAGATACCCAATCACACAGCTTTAAATAGTGCTTTTGTGTCATTCAAACCAAGAAAAAAAGGTGTGAATAGCTTAAAAAAGGCAGTAGTTCACAACCACCTCTTAGAATAGTTTAGAATAACGCAGTCAGAATGCATTTATGGATAATCTGAAAATTTAAATTAGTCAAATGAGCAATAAGTTTGCCCAATTTCCAAAAACAAATCACCTATTCAAGTCTATGGGAATTTTGCTTAAGTTCTCAGTAAAGCCAAGGAAGACATAGCCCATGATGTTGCTATTAGCATAAAATATCCTTAGGATTTTTTACAAGCTGAAACCAGGATTCATTAAAAAAAAATAGACTCCATGTGCTGTTATTTGTGGTATTGAAGGCACAGCAGTGGGGTAAAGTAGATGTTTCTAATAAAGCTCCATCTTCAGCATGCTACAAGGCTGGAGGATGTTCAGGCTTTATCCCATAGGGAGCTTCCACGTGGACCTAGAACCCCCTCTGGGGAAACTCTATCTTTGCCTGAAGCTAATTAGAAACCACTTATTCATGTTTTCTTAGTGAATGAAGAACAGCGATAGCCACTCTCCCTCTAATTGTAGTTAAGCCTAATAGGCAGCCCAGGTTGGGTACTTAACGCAAAGTAGCCACGTAGCAAATATTTTGACACTTTCCTCCATTTCAGGTTTACCACTGAGCACTCAGCAGGTGCTCCCATTTTAGAAAGGAAGTGCTAATGCCTCCAGTGAATCCTCTTCTTCTGGTTAGTATGCGTCTAATTGGTGGCTCACTTCGTGGTAAAACAAAGACAACAAACAGGTTAATGCTACCATGGACTGGGAGGCACTATGAAGTGTATTAACCCAGCCAGTCCAAACACCTAGAATAATATGAGGAGAAATTACAACAGATTCCTTTGGAATCCAATGACACATCAAAAGTAAACTCCAAAACGTATCAGAAAAACTAAGAATGATATTTGGAATGACATCTCTTGTCTCCAAAGAGTATTTAGTTTGTAAAATAAAAATAAATGTATTTAGTAGGGCACCTCTGAGCAAAGAGCCACATGTTAAGGCCAGAGGATTGACTTGATGAGCACCAGTACTTTTTGTCACTCCAGTTTCCTCATTGAAGAGTGAGGCCTCTCCTTCAACACTATCTGAGTTTGCATTCTCAAATCTGATTAAGGCTTTAGTCTTATCTCATTGTAGGTATCCACAATGTGGGAACTGGGGCACATCTGGGCTAGTCATGCTTGTCTCACTGCCCCAAGGAAAAGAAGACTTCTACAGCATGATTCATTTCATAGGACTTGTTTTATGTACCTCCCATAGGAGATGCTCCACACCTTGGGTGTTCTTGTTCCTCTCCATTGATTGTAGAAGTCTGGACAGCTCTTTCAGTGGTGGTTTCTCACTTGCTATTTAATTCTTATCTATTATCAGGTTTCAGTGTGAAAGCTGGTATTTAAAGAATTGTATGAGGGTATAGAAGGAACTGCTGTTCAAAACACAGGGATAGAGCTGAATATTCAGCGGTGGAAATCAGATGTGCTTACTGTAGTTACTGCAGCCGCTTGAATTTACACCAGCTAAGAGACAGTATCAGAACGATGTATGCCATAACTCAGATCCTCAAAGACTTGCTGTCCCCATGAGAAAGGACACCTTAATGCTTCTGTAAAGTACAAGGCTATTATTCAGAAATTTGCTCTTTTACATTTAGTGGCTTATTCCCTTATGACAGTTTCAGAAGTTCCTAATTCATTATACTCTAGAACCTAGAACCAGCTGGGAAGTAAAAAAGCATGAAATCATATTTATTAGCTATGCTGAATTGCCTCTTTATAAAATGAATTTACAGTTTTTCTAAAGACAGATGTTCAACATTGAATTACTAAATGGTTCAGCTCGCAAAAAGTATTTACTGATTTATGTGGTTCAAGGTTAAAGAAATCAGCAAGTAGTAATCAAGCATTTACAGAAAAAAGGTAATGGACTAAGGCTGACCTTTGTGCCATGCATTAAAAAAAAAAAAAGAAAAGCCACAGTTAAATTCAGTAAGCTTACAAAAAGGCTGTTTAGAATCATACTTTTTCTTGTGTGTGAAAAGGGAAAGTGGAGCTACCCTCAAAAGAAGTTAAACTTTACTAAAACCTCAGAAACATGCACTTTCTTGGCTTTCTCTCTCTAAACAGTCAGGTATTGTCCCCACTGAACAGAACATTGGCTTATTGTGCTAATTCTGGAGAAGACTGTGGGCACGCATTATTGAAATATATTAGTAATAAACTGAACCTCTGCTCATTTCTGCCTTTGGGAAGTGAACTGTGCAAAAATGCAAACATTCGCCTAACTTTAGCAAGAATTAAGCTATCACAGCATACATTTTTCAAAATTTCTGAATAGCACTGGACAATATAGCAAGGCAAGAGAGGTGGCAGCAGATCTATTACCTTTGTTCTCACAGAACCAATTTTGATGTTCCTTAGCCTTGATTGAAAGAGTGATTCAGCAGCTACATTACTGCTGTAGTAACATGTATACTTTAAAGTGTCACAAACTTACTGTCAGCAAAAGCAGCAATCCCATCTTCTACCCACATGCTCATTTTCTCTCACAGCCTCCTTCCCCTGTGGTGTCATAAGCACTTGAGGAGCTGAATAATAAGGCAGACTGGGGAGTGGATCCAGTCTGGATTCATTCCCCAATCTGGAACTGTTCTGGATGGATCAGTTAAAAAAAAGTTTCCCAGTCTGACTGACCATGAATAAATGCTTTTGCTGATCCAGTGGGGCAGGGAACAGGAGAATGGGGGACAAGTTGTGTGGGCCAATTCTACAAGTGGTAAAGGCCGTTTAAACTGAGAACTACGGAGAACGAGAGTTAGAGATGCACCATAACTATTAATGTTGATCAAGTGCAAAAGATGAATTCAGAATTTAGCTCTTTAATCTTAATGGGAAAACAAGTATATCTCATTGTTCCACAGTAAAGAAAGCCAATATTGCTTCTTAGCCACATGAATAAAATGAGCAAAACTTTTGAACCTCATACTTTTGTGATGCTGATCTCTACCACAACCAGCTTAGTTCAGCCTACTATCCTTCACTATTGCAATAGTCTTTTCCATTGAATAATTATTTTTGGAGTCTGTTTTATTAAATATATATTTTGGGTCATCATTACTATGAAGTGATTAGGAATGGCTGTATTTTTACTAGATACAAATTACTTGTCACTATATTGCATTTTGCAATGAAAAGCTGCAATTCATTACTTTCAGTGTAAGATTTTTCAGATTTCATTCTTCAAGAAACAATAGTTGAGCCCAAAATAAATGAAAAGATCATGTAGGACGAAATGAAGAAATGCTGCAACTTAAAGATAACCTAGGGAAAAAAATCATGCCGTAGTAACTGACTACTTCTTCATTTATGATTACACTGAATAAATATTCATAGGTTGGGCTGAATTCTACAAAAATTACCAAGAAAGAGCCCCAGAAGAAATCTTTTTTTTTTTAAAATTTATGTCAAGTTTAAAACACTTAAAAGTATCTCGATAGAATTCAGAAAGAAAAAAAGAACTTTGAGAATCTTTATCTGATCAAAATTGTTTCTTGCAGTACATTCTGAGTACAAAATAGAAAGCCATTTCTTATTCATTTTTCTAATGAGAATGTACATCATTGTTTTGGCCTGTTTATGCAACACTTCACCCACAAGTATACATACAAATGCAAAACTCTGTGACGTTGGCAATACACACTATGGTGTGTTACTCAGCCTGTAGGGACGTAATCGTGATGTCAAGTAAACAGTGATGAATGATTCTCAGTGTTGATATGGCAGCTGGCATGATTTCTTATGAGCTGATACTTGACCTTACAGTGATGCCGACCACTTTGGTACCAAGGCAGTAAATCACAAGAGGCACTTATGTGTAATAGGTAAAAATATAAAATGCAAGGAAATGGCCTCCCAAGGGCTGTTATTTACCTTGAATCACAGGTAAGTATAGAATAGATGGGTACAGGAGAGAAACTACACATGTTCATACATGGTTTTCAGCCATCCCAATTATACAGTTCCTCAACACATTTATGACACTCTGAACTGCCTTCTTCTCCTCTGCAGAAACTCAACTTTGAGAGACAGATTTTTTTTTCATTGAAAAACCAATGAAACTTGATCATATCTAAAAATCTCATCATTGTGAATTTGACGCTGTAAGAGTGCAATATGCTTTGTGTCTTCATTCATTCAATAAGAAGGGAGACTGAGCCAAAGAATGTGTATATTTTAGTTAAAAATAACCTGCTACATAGATAACACAGAGCAATGATCTGGTTTTATTTTGTGTTTCATCTTGTGTTTCCTTCTTGTTGGGAATGATTTGACTAGTTTATTGATAGCAGATTATTAGTTATTTTTTCTGAATATATCTTTGTAAAACTTACAAACTTAGCAACATATCTACTACACCAAATGATTTACAGTTCCTTGAGAGAATGTTGCTATATAAGTCAACAGGACAATAGATCATACAGTTCACTGAATAAAGGTAATCTCCAAAATCAGATTTTCAGTGAGAACAGCCATGATTAAAAATTTGAAATTTTCTTTCTATTATCATCCTCTAACATTCACTGAACACAATCCTTTCAATAAATTGATTTGTTAGATTATTCACTGAACATAGACATGACCTATATACAAAAAACACTATCTAAATCTTTACAAATTCTGATGACAGTTGTTGAAGTTCTTTGCAGTGTTTAGAAACATGAGTGCAAATGTGGAGAAGCACATTCAGACAAATATCTGTGAGTACACACACAAACAGAAAGGCCTACACATATCAAATTTCTTTCTCATTCAGTGCATGAAGGGAGTAAGTGGGACCTTCTTATTTCTCTTCTGTACTTCTTGTCTGCAAACCTTATTTCAGTGAATAAATGTTACTCTTCAGATTGAAAAGAATAGGATATTTCCTAATCTCTGCAAATTCTTTGCAACCATATTAAATATAAACAGAGAAATCATTTAGCAGGAAGGACCACACTAAAATGAAATAATTTAGTAAAGAAATTGATTACTGTAAATAAAAGCATAAAACTGTAGATGGTAGGTACTTACTTGCTGATGAAGAATGAAGGAAAATAAATTTTCACAGATACGAAAATGTATGTTGTGCAAAAGTCATACAAATGCACATGTATGTATATATGTATGCATATATTTATATACCTATCTATAGCATTAATTTATGCATACATATCAGCCAAGTCAGAATACAGAATGAAGAACTGCAAGCTATTGCAATGCAGTTCTGTGCAAAAGCTGTCTAGATCTGATGTGGAAATCACTCCAGCCTATGAATAATGATTAAGATATTTTTGTCAGGATAAATGGAAAAAATGTACTTGAGCTGGCTCCACCTTCCCCTCCCCCTCCACCTCTCTAAACTGTCCACATTGCTGAGGAATCCTCTGCTAGCTGTATCTATCCCAGTGCAGCATGATAGCGCTTAGAAATGAGATCTTGGTTGTAGTGAAATCAAAGGCAAATCTTCCCTGGGCCTTCACAGAGGCTGGATTTCATCCTGCAGACTAGACTGAGTCAAGTTAGTCCTTCTTCCATCTGGGAGCACATGAGCTGTAACTCTAGGCAAGGTTTAGCCTTCTCTTTCTTGTTTTTGAGAAAAATGTAAGTGTAGCATACAATATATTTTTCCTTTTTTATTGCCAGTTTACATACATATTGAGAACATAGTCCTAACTCAGCAAAGTATTTTAAGCACATGTTTAAACTCAAGCCATAGTGAAGCCAGTTCTTAAACAGTTTGCTGAACTGAAATCAACATATTTAAATACAATGTTGTGGTTATTCCTTCTCTTGGATCCAACTTGGCATGCGCTGGATTGGAGAGAGCCAAATTTCAACTGTACCATTGCACTCCCTCCTCCTAGAACAATATGACTTTTTGAAGCATTAATACACAAATGAACTGACTAAGACTGCATTTCAAGACAAAATTAATTCAAAATCGAGGGTAATCATATTTGGCAGTATTGGGCTTGTTATGAAAATCTGGACACTTAGGTAGGAAGGCAGATGCAAATGCATAGAGAATAATAGTTAGAGGAATTTGTAGTCTGAGTTTTTTCTGCCATTCATCTAAAAGCAATAAAACACAAAGCTTGTCTGCAAGTGGAAATACTGTATTTGCAAAGGAAGCAAGAATGAGAATATTGCAACAGCATGGTTGTTATCTGTTTTATTTCTCACACGGACACCCTTATTAATGTTCCTAGGTGTAGTTTAACATTTCTAACGTGAGAATGAGAGAATCTACTTACAGACATCATCGGTTGTGGGACCAGTACTACAGAATAGGCATTAGAAGCTATTTTGCTTTGCATAAAAGGCAGTCTCAGTTATTATATTTCAGAATAAAAATAGTTTCGTTTGTCAATTTACTTGTTGATTAAGCTTTTGTGCAGAGTTGTGGGATGTTATCTATGTGAATCTACAGCACTGAAATGTTCAAGGCTTCAGGAATGTTTGAGACTAGGAAATCTGTGCATCTTTTATGCTCTGAATATGATTAATGATGCTTTGTGTTTTGCAAGACATTATTAAAAACAGAAGCCTATGACTTCATTGTCTCTGACAATGACTTTGAACACGGGGTCAGTTATCCCTTTTTACATTTCTTTGCGAGATTAAAAGAAAGTAAAAACAATTGCATTGGGAGGGGGGAACTTTACACAGATGTGACAAAACGGGATACACACACGTTTTCAATATGCTCTTTCCAATGAAATTTCACCTCATTCATATGATACTGCTGGTAAGCAAACACTAGTGACAGACAAATCTAGCCATCAGGAAAGCATACTGCATTCAGGATTATCTCAAGTACCACATGCTAGAATTGTTGAAAACGTTATGGAAAGCATTCAGAGTTTGATTGGGGAAATTACAAGTAACAGATGCAATTTCTTATTTGCATTCCTTGAAATTCGGTGATTGACAAGAAAGCTATCACTGTGCAAAACTGAAGCAAAATGTGCAATATCAAGAATTTGTGTGAAAATATTCGTGAGCTATTAAATGTCAGTGCTTTTGTCTTTTCATATAAAATGCACTGGTTTCACAAGTAGAATATGCTATGTAGTTATATGTTGTATATGGCTTATATGCACTATTGTTTAAAATGACTGGAAATACTAGATCTTCCTTTAATAACTAAACAGGAAATTATTTGCTCTTTTTGAGCTATTCTGCTCAGCTGTGATGCATTATTTTATTGAACTTCTCTAATGTAAAGGTCTTTTTTTTTCTTTTTTAACCAATATCTTCACGTTTTGTGAATGTCAACAAGATTCTAATTGTACAAGATATTCAAAGGGAGAATCTAAGGCCCCACAGAAATTAATGGGAAAATTCAAAATTATTTCAGCAAAGTTAAGGTTTTGCTAAGTAAGCTGGGAATATGTTTGCAATAAAATCACCATTGCTTTGCCCATTGACAGAGAAATGAGTATTATCTACACTAGCAGTTTTCTGCCATTAGAACACTCATTCAGAGAAGATACTAGCAAATTATAGTATTTTGTCAGCCAGGTCTGTTTTTCACTGTTTCTAACTTCTTTGTAAAAATTGGTCTTTGATGACTTTGTCTGCAACAAGTTAGAATATAATAGAGATGCTATTACACAGGAATAAATTTGTCTTGTGTATTACCAAGGTCACTTTTGCTGAGTTCTTTTACTCTGATGTTTTAGTTCTTCATTTGCATTAAATGATACTGTAAACAGGCAATACTGTAAAATAAACCTTATTAAACCTATAGAGAGTTAATACAGTATTTTGAGGCTTTTCTATTTGGACACGCTTTGCCTGAATAAGAAGAGTTTTCTGAACTATCTGATTTGTCACCAGTCTAAAAAGTCTCTGAAATCTGACCTGCTTTTTCATTTTCTACCCAAGTGATTTAAAGAAAGGAGTTCATGTTGCCCTCCACTGTTGGCTGAAGAATAAAATAGGAATGATTATTATAGAGTTTATACTAACACTGAAGTTTAAATAAGACAGTCTTCAGAGTTAAGTCTTAAAAACAAATCAAAACAGTGTAGAACAACAGGATCTTTCTGTTTCTCTGCAGTCAGACAGCAGAATTGATTTATATTTGCAATGATTTTCTTATCAGCTGGACTGCAGCTGGGCAATGGGTTTCCAGTGCAGTGAAAATATTCACATTTTCAAAATTTCCAGCCAGTCTGATAAAAGCCAAAAAAGTTGAAAAACCAGAATGTGGATCTCACCATGTTTCACCTCACCCTGGAGTGTGCTGTTTTCGCAGCGAGCTACCCACACCTTTATGTCCTACATATCCTCTGCTGGCACCTGGTGGCCTGTCAGCTCTTCTCAGACTGGCAGCTGCTCCCTGGAGCTGACATAATATTGTCAGACTCCCAGCTGCTCGCTGCTGACTAGCAACCAAATACTTTTATGAGATTTTTGTTACTTAGGGTATGGTTAGCCTTACTATCGGTCTGAGAAGAATCACGCAGAGCCTGGCGTGGGCTGTGTTGCAGCCTTCGGGTGAACTACCGAGCTGGAGTATATGGAAGTTTGGGACCACCTTAGTCCTCAGTAGCCCTCAGCCCTTTGAAGACTAGAGGGTATCTGGGATCCCGGAGATGAAAATTTTGGTGCTCTTTGATTCTCAAGTGAGCTGTATCTTCATGCTTTGAAAGTTAGGGAGCTTAAGGAGCTACAATGTATTTCCATCTCTGAGGAAGCCTGCCCAGCTGGAAGCTCAGTAGATCATCTTCAGAGGCATCAGGTAAGAAAGCTGGTAGAGAATCAAGGTGGTTTTGAGGCTTTCATGGGTTCCAGGAAATATCATCAGGAATTTATCAAAACAGAAATATGTTTTAAATTCTGACCCCCAAAAATCCTTTATCATTGTTCTCACCAAATTTACAAGAGATCCAGTTCTTTGGAAATATAAGATCATTTTCTGCAACATGAATCTTAAAATTTCTGGTGAGGAATGTGGTCCCTGCAGCCTCTGGGCATCCCCTTAACCTAGACTCAGAAGCGTATTGTATCGATAAGCCTAGATATAAGGTCAAGTTAGGCAAGTCCTATTAAATTCTTCAAGCAGTCTTTCTGTCAGTGTAGAAATGTGTCTGGAAAAAAACAAAGAAACAAAAAAACCCACCCCACCCAACAATACTTTGCCCTGACATACATATTTTTTCTTAAATAGCAGACAAGTAAAAGTTTAAACAAGGAACAAGTAAGCGGAGATCTTGTATTTATCAAATAAAAGCAAAATCCAACTGCAGCTCATTACGTGTTGCTGTAATGATACTTGGCTTTTGCGTGTGAAAAGAACAATTATAAAAAAGAACATTATAAACAATGATATTACTATCTTGTCTGAAAATATCTAGCAGCATGTTTCATACTGGCATGTTTCTGTATGTAGATACATCTTTTATGCATACATTCAATACATAAAATATGTGTGTATAGAAATATACATACACACATATATAGATTAAAAATATATATACATATATATATTAAAAATATATATAAATACATATATATATATAAAAAGATCATTATCTTGAAAGTCTAACAAAAGAGCACCGTTGTGGTCCTCTGATGAATTCTGCACTTACTTAACAGTAGCATAAATCTGAAGAAATCGCTTACTCCATACAGCAATGGAGCTGATCGAGTTTAAGAGCAGTTTAACCAAGAGCAGCCTCTTGCCCATTCGCTCTTATTTCTCTTTGTAATCAGTTTCAGAGAATTACCGTTCTAATGTTACATACACCTCACTGGTTACCAGGCCACAACCTGACCTTAAATTTGTATGAAAAATTAAGTGGAAGGCAGACGATTGAGCTGTGGTTTCTTTCAGTTTCATATCTTTGCCTTTGCATCTGACTGCGGGGAAAGGAAAAAAAAAAGTGGCTGCCTGATACCGTAGTGTCACTTTCAAGTTTTATACTGAAAAAGCACTAAGCAGGGCTTACTCGGAGTCATTTTTCAGCCAATTCTTCTTCCTGCAAATGTGATGATGTGAAGACAGACAGAGCTGAGGGAAGAAACAGTCCAAAAACCATCTCCCTCACTCTACTACTACATATCACCCCTGTTATAGATGGAAAACTGCACATACCCAGCATGATTCAAAGAAGTAAAATGATGTGACAAAGCCATGAAGTTAAATTAAACAGATCTGATCTACACAACCAATTTCATGTCTGCGTATTTTTCCTTTTAATTAAAAAGTAGTCTGAGACTTGTTATATATCGCATACAATATGCGATACTAAGTTAATACAGTAAATGAGAACATAGCTGAGTTTCAGTGGCACTGCTATCTAAGAGAACGTCATGGCTTGAGTTTGGTCGATCAAGTTAATTGAATTAGAAATTTTCTTTTTAAGGCTAAGGGAAATCTAGCTTACAACAACATGCACTTTGAAGTAAAGCTTTTACAGTGTCTCAACAATATATTTCAACAGCCATAGGGGACTCGCTTTTAACAGCTTTATCTCAGTTATTCTAAATATATAGTACAGTTATAATTTACATTCATTTAGAAACATCACTTAAGGATTTTAAAACCTTTTACATTTCAGTTAATCACAAGTACATTTTCATGTAACCCATTAGCCCGCATGGGTTCCAGAATTAGACAGTACGTGAGCTTAAAAATGAAACTTCTTGATTCTCAGTTAGCATTTCTCCATTTCTTTTGTTACGAGCAAAACACACACATCAGAAATAAGTGCAGCAGAGTCATTTACTAACAGACTTCCTCTATGCCCTCACTGAGGCAGATGATCTGTCAAATAGATCATGTGGTAGCTAGGAAAATGCAGTCAATTAACAGGGGAAGAAATATACACTGCTGCATTGCTGATGAATTAAAAACTCCTTTGCTATTAATAGAAGAACGTGGGTGTAGGGTTCCCATTTCAGCCCAGAGTTACTTTGTGGGAATGACAGAACTGTTCTTCTGAAAGCTTTTGAACAGAATTACCACTAGAGCAAAACTCCAACAAAGTGGTAGGGATTCAGAGATAGCTCCTGTTACTCTTTCCTTGGGCACTGACAATTAACTAAAGAGAAAAAGGAAGGCAGGATTATTTTCTTCACATACACGCAAATGCCCCCAAAACAGAGTATACTGTAACCTCCTAAGTGAGAGTATGTCGGTGGCTGTGGTCATATACTGATGGCTAAGTGTATATTCCACCAAACTTTAGTCTCTTGTGTTTCTGAACCAGTAATATGAAGCTCCCCACTAATCAACAGACTAAAATCAGATCTTCTAAGACAGGATTTGTCTGACTTCCTCATTTCATCTCTACTTTATGATGGACCAAATTTGGCCAACATGCTCCTTCTCTCCACTGACTAAAAATGGAGTTTGCATGCCTAAAATAGGTGTAGCTATTTACCTTGGATCAAATGGATTCAGCTCCTAGAGATATTGTCTGACCTGGTATGAGAGGTTTTGAGGAGACAGCAGATGGTATGTCAGCAGTTCTTTTCGTGTTGTTGCTGTTGACATCTCTGTCCAAATTATAGTGTAACACTGGAAAATATGAAGAAAAATGCTTTTGCAAGCCCAGAATGGGGCCTTATTCTCCATGGTTTTCTAATATCCTAATTAATTAACTTCAGTAGGGTGATCTTGATCTTCAGTTAATGAAATAGCAATTAGGTTCATTGTTTCTTTTGAGTGCTATTCAACATCGAATCACAGACAGGACAAAAGAGATCTTTGTTAGAATTTCAGGACTCTTTTCCCTTCAACTATGACACAAGAGTTCACAATTAATGTTTATGATCCTTCCTTCCTCATCCCCTCAAGCAAAATTAGGATATATGTATCCGACAGATGACAAGATAGCCCACAGATACCCAAGTTAGCTTTGAAAGAACTAGCTTGAGAAGAGGAGATGTGATATAACAGAGCTATAAAGACACAGAAGAACTGTTTGCATCTTCTTTATGATATGTGGAACAGAAAAGCATTAAATTCTAATTCTTTTAAATAACTAAGGACAACCCAACATTAATATGATGCCACAGCCAAACTCAGATTGATGGCTAGGTCCAAGGTTAGTCATTACTGTAGCTACAACTTGACTCAATTTGACTGCAGGATTTACTGTCTCTGGTTGTGCTGTAGTACCTCAGGCTTTTGCTGGTAAAATTTTAACCACTTTTTTCACATTGGCTGTCTGCTTCATTGGCTTCCAAAACGCTGCTGACCTTCAAACTTTCTCACAGATCAGCATGTATACATTTTATCTGATCTCACTGAAAACACTGTAAATGTTGTATGGATTCATGGGCCAGCAGCATGGGCCTGCCTCAGGGATCGCCAGCAGTCCATGGACCACAGTGCAAAAACCTTGACTTACGTCTTTATGTTCTATTGTTCTCTCAGTGCAATCAAACTTTGTCCTATAATCTATTTTAGCTGGCAATACGTAGATAATTAGATGACTTAAGTGAAAACACTAAAGCAACGAAACTTCTTGTTTCTATAAACATTCACGTTCCTTTCCAATATATGGTGTTACTGAAATATGGAGAATAGAGGAGCAGATAAAATGTGGCTTGGATTAAAAATAATATTTGTTGTTTTTTATAGTCTGGGTGTGAAAAAGCCTGCATAACCAATAAGTTCCAGAGCAGTGGTAAGTTATTAAAGTCACCGAGATGCAGGGGAAAAAAAAGGAATATTAATCACCATAGAGCAAAAGATCCTGTTTATTTTCTGGAAAAACAATTTTTAACATTATGTTCTTGGTTTATGTTAGTGTGCTTGTTAATGAGAGATTCAAATTAATTTCAGCTGATGCCAGGAAAAGAACATGTTCAACATTGTTGAGTAATGCATATGTGTGGAATACCATTGCTGTTTTATTAGGCTGTGAAATTACTGCTCACTCTTATGGAATAATAAAAAAATATATTATAGAAAGAGTCTGTATGCAATTCCTAGCTATAAACAATAGATATGTTTTATACTGCAGTCAGTAATATTTATTCTAAATGTATACCATATCACACTTCAGTTTGAAATGAAGGGATAGACTACTCAGATGCAAAACCATACGCTATGGCTAATGCCCTGTGGAATTTTCAAGCAGAGTTTTAATATCATTATTCCTACTTACCAGAATTATGGAGGAGAATGCAGCACTGGATGTCAGGGCTTACCGTACCATGCTCTAATAAAATCCCTCTGTAAAGTTTCTTAAGATTTATTTTAAATATTCTTTACTTCTGGGTTTTTAGTATTATTAGGTCTAATGAGAGGGTAAATAACGTCCAGAGGAGAGATAGAGGTTTTAAATATTTCAGATTATTTGACTAACTATTTCTCTAGAAATAATCAGAGTACTGGTTCATTAAAAAAAAGATTTAAAATATTTTATCCTACCTGGGTGTGTGTGGGGGGAAACCTTGTGGAAATATAATTCAAGGAAGGTTTTATTATCCTCAACTGTCTCAATATCCTATATTAGAAAGAAACCCTAGTAAGTTTTTGATGATTATGAAGTGGAAAAATATCTATTACCCTCAGAATAACAGAATGGATGAAGTATCACAGAAATGGATTTTAACATTTATGACCTAAAAATCATTAAAATTTACAATATTATTTCTAGAGTTTTATTACTAGCATGTTGAATAAACCCTATATTCCTTTTTAATCTGAAGTTTAAATGTAAATAAAGTTCAATAATATATACCTTTCATCTCTATGCTTGGGGAATGTCGGTTCATATTATATATTCCAACTCAATTCATTAAGTTTACTGCACTTGGAGACGGGATAAGGAAAGTTGCTCTGGCAAAAGTTTTACATTTATGCAAAATACTGGATCTTTAAAACTCATAGCAAAGCTGTCAGTGTTGTTGTATAACATCTCTTAAAAATCTAGGTTTTGAACAAGATTTTATGCATGAAATAAACCTATTAGATTATACAAATATTTTAATGCAGTATTTTTTTTATTCTTATACATTTTCTTATATCTTTTTCCTTTCTAATTAAATGTCACAAATAATGATGTCCTCCATTTCCCTGAATTTTCCAAACACAGTAATCTTTCCATTACCCAGTGAATCTTGAGCCACAAGGAAGCAGTCACTCAGTTTCAAATACAGTCTAACAGCTCTGACTAAGAGGAAGCTACTCTTGATAGATATAATTTTCTCTATTCTGTGGTAAAAATAACTTCTTATGTCGTTAAAAATTGTTTGATCCAATGGGGATGTGCCAGAAATATGAAATTAGTCTATATAATGTACTCAGCAATTATGAAATTATTTTAAAACTCTTGTTTCTTAAACGTTTTATTTTTTGAGCCTGGGTCTCTTTCTAAATGATGTAATTTTATATAAGGAATATGATTTATATGCTACTTGTAGGGTAGCACAAAAGTCATAGAAGTCTTTCTGCTGTATTTCACAAGATTTTTACATCAGGTCATTACTTTCCTTCATTTTGTAAGTCTATACTTAAAATCTCCCACAGCTGAAGTATCAAGCCACAAATGCCAACATGGTAAAAGTGCTAATGTCAAGTCAGTGCTGGCATTTTTAGCATTTAGTGTCATGTAGACATGTTCTGTGAAAGGTTAGGTGACAACATAACAAAACAAGCAAAAAAACCCCACCATAGGCTAGTCTGTGTTTGTCTTCCTATGACTTGAACTTTATCAGTGGTTATGCCCATGTGGTAAATTTTAGTGAACAGAAAGGCTGGTCAAGATTAACAATAAGTATAAAAATGAGCACCTAAATGGAAGGAATCTAAACTCACATTAACTTACATGAATTTACATGAGGTAGTTGTTTACTCCTCAGTGGGACAGGGCCCCAAAACAACTCATGTTAACTTCGGTGGATGGTGGGGTATTTTATTTATTTGATCATTAGATATGACAAAAGTGTATCAAGCTTTTGTAGTTTTGAAGTTAGGCTAAATGTCTTCTTCTCTAGTGTTTGCTTAGTTATAGTTTCTGAATTATTTTGACTTCTGGTTAACATACAGTTAGTCTTGGGTTTGATTAAAAGTAAGAAATAGTTGCACCTACCAAACTTTTCTTGAAAAACTGTAATCCCCATCCAGTAGTCCCTTTGGAAGATCTTTGTTAACCTCAAAGCACTTCATAAAATGCGTAACATTAAATAGCTTAAAACATATCTTAGGGCATGAAGGAAAATAGATGTAAGAGCACCCAGTAAACCACAACAGTTTACAATATATAGCATACAACCATGAAAGTTTGGGTTTCATTTCTAAAAGGCATCCCGCAATCTAAATGGTTTCCCCAACCCTATGGACGAGCGGTCAGCTTGCATGCAGCATGTTTTTCCTGCAGTTCCTCTTAGTAGCAGGATTTGTGATCCACCTGCATCACTAAGTAGCCCACTTTTCTCCTTGTTTTTTACAAGCAGCATAGATCAAATGTTTTATCTTTCATCCTTGAATTTTCTGTGGACCTCTTTTTTGCCAGAGACACACTTGCTAAAGTTAAACCAAAAGGAGAGCTGTGCGCCTGTCTGTGTCTGTGTATTATTAACATTTGGTTGGAAAAAATTCAGCGATCTCTTTAGACTTAAATATGAGGCCTAGCTTAATGGACTTTAAACATACTTATTTAAAAGATTAATTAAAAAATTCTTCTTTCCCACAATAGAGATTAAACCATACATCTGAAGAGTCTGGATGTCCTGTGGAGCTACTTGTGAACTGGTTAGTGGTGACTGACAGGACTACCCAGTGTGCCAATGTGTCCCTCGTTTTGGTTTATCAGATAACTGGTGAAATGTAACACTGATGGTGTTAGCTTCCTATTTACAGTATTGCTGGGTAAACAAAAACTGCAAAGGATTGTTTGGGATTTTTTACTCATTTGAATTCTTAATTTGTCCTTTCTTGTAATGTTCCTGTTTCTAATTAACAGCATTTAGGAGAGGATTAACTCTCTTTTTGCCTTTGCTGAATAGACTATGGCTAGTTTTACACTCAGAGTGGAGCTTTCTAGTATAATTTCAGTTTATATGTCAAATATATATATATATATATAAACCCATTAAAGGATGTTTTTGCCCTTTCTCCAAGTTTAGGTGGGCTCCTCAGTTGAAGCTGTATATGAAAGCAATTTTATGCTGATGTTAAGTGTGGGATGAAGTTTTTACTGATGTAGATACAACTCAAAAGCCTCCTCTTTCTAGTTCAAACAGCTATACTGACAAAAAATTCTAGCTTAAGTTGGAATTCACATTTGGGAATCTCCAAAATGAGGAGAGTTCCTAAATTATTTAATCTTACTAATGAAATTACCTCCTCCTATTTTAGGAATTTAAAAGTTTATCACCTAAGCTTAAATTAGTTGCCCTGGGTTTCTCCTCCTAGTCAACAATAAGAAATATGCTCCTCCAGAGAAATTTCATCTCATCCTTAAACTGCCCCTTGAGATAGTTGAGATTAATAGAATGGCTTTCTACTCACTATTATTTAGGCAACAACTTCTGATGTAATTTTCTTCACTATTTCCCATTTATAACGCTATTGTTAAAATATAGTAGCTGATATTGCGTAGATACAAGACAGAACCAACCTTTTACTTCTGTCACTGAAGAATAAACAATTACCATCCAAACTTTACTCATATAGGGAATTCTTATCCAATAGGTTTTTTATATGACTAAAATTTACTGAGATAAGGTTCAGTATTACTAAAATATGCTGATGTTATCATACCTCTCTCCTTTATTGTTTCGTTAGCTTTTCACTTTCCATTAATTATCCTGCATTAAAAATACTAAAGAAAACCTTAATTATTAGCAGAAACAGAATCTGAAAGATATTATACTACCAATTATGAATTACTGAAAATTGACTTGCATGCATTCCAAGTAGCATCAATAAGTTATAAACAATCTGACACTACAAATGATATTTACACATTTATAATAAAATACCTAAAAAGTATAAAAGCCTGAAATGCTTAGCATCCATGTCTTCTCAAATCAACAAACTAGTGACTTTATAAGAAAAAAAATAATTTCTCTTCATTTGCATTATTTTCTCTAGAAATCATATGAATCTGAATATAATTAAAGTACAAATCTAGCATGTAATGCAGTGTGACAAGATGTGAAAAGCAATCCTTTTCTGTTGTAAATACTGCAATGGGTAATATGGTGATGGAATGAAATAAATAAGAATACTGCTGCCGATCTATTGCAGGCAGCGCATCATGTTGTCAGGGTTAGTTTTCAAAGAGCTTACTGAACTCTCAGTCACATTTTCTTGTAAGTTAGAATATTGGCTGACATTGTTTTTCTGGAACTTGTATGTCCCAAAACTGTGGCAAGTTATCTCCTTTCTTTTGCCATATAGGAACAACTACAGGATGCCTTCATTCAAGCATGTAGGAGCCTCAGCACTAAACATCTTAGAGGAGTCAGTTCAAAGTACTTGCACATGACCTGCATGGACCTTCCATAAGCCCAGACTGCACACTCACCACCTGGATGTGTTCTTTACCTTGCAATACTCACTTTCAACAAATAGGATCTTGTAATACCCTCAAGATTAGTATCAACTTTAACTAGACTCACTTATACCATTCATTACATATTTTATTTTTATTGGCTTATTTGCTTGACCATCTAATGTGGATAACAACATAGCATCTCAGGAGAGATTGCTTTGGGCAAAAGAATGAAGAACTCTTCCAAAATTAGGTAAAAAAAAAGCAACAAAAACTAACAGCCCCCCCAACAACAGCAAAACCCTCCAAAGATCTGTAAACAGCCCTCCAAAAAGAGTTCAAAAGTAAAATTGAAACCACATCAGGCAGAAAAAGAGACAGGGGTGCAAAATAGCTACTGTAATCCTTTTGTGTAACACAAGTTAGGGAGCATAATCCAAAGATTAAAGTATGCTGTGCTGTCCTCTATTAAATTCTAGGAACTTGGAAAGAAAAAAGCTAATAAAACACGACTTCAAACGCAAAGCTGATGTACATAAAGAGGAAGAAACAACTTTCTGAAGACGTAAGAAGGAAATTTTAGGCACATCAAGCCAGTCATACTATTCATTCACCTACCCACCAACCTAGCCCTCCATGTAGTACCACTTTGATCTATTTTAATTTCTCCTTCTTCAGATGACTTACCTAAATAAATTCCAGACTGATTTGCTGAGGGATACAAGGTGTTCAAAAGCGTGGATATCTGTCTGAACTGCCAGACTAAGGCAGAGTGGGACACAAATTTTCAAAGGTCAAAATTATGTCAACCTTGTTAATATTGTAAAAGTTTATCTGGGTTACTGAAACAGGAAGAAAGGTAAATTATAAAATCTTTCCTTACAAATCAGGGAACACTGTAAAATTTCCATAAGAAAAGGTGACACGAGTTGACAGCAGCTCTTTCCTCTTATTTTAGGATATGCTGCTCAGGCTGGAATGAGCAATGGTGGTGACATAAGAACATAGGAAGTTTTTTTTATTTTTCTGAAACTTCAAAACAGGCTGCCCTG
This sequence comes from Dromaius novaehollandiae, assembly GCF_036370855.1. Lineage (NCBI taxonomy): Eukaryota > Metazoa > Chordata > Aves > Casuariiformes > Dromaiidae > Dromaius > Dromaius novaehollandiae. The sequence continues at coordinate 43,295,620 of NC_088098.1, forward strand.
ATCTGGGGATTTAACTTCAAAATTTCATTTTACTTTTCTAAACTCAAACTCCTGGGGCCAGACATACCTAAAATAAAATTATGGAAAGAATACCATAAAAAGGCTATCAGAAGCATACAAAGTAAAAGTATTTCTATATAAGTTTGAAGTCACATCTGCAGGATTGCATTGTTTCCCATGTGATTCTTTCAGTGAGACAAATATTACACAAGTCTCGGAATCTGAATGACTATAAACACTGAAAACAGGACTAGTTACGGGTGAGACATTGCCCACTACATGTACTTTTAAAACTAAGTTGGTTTGCTGTGAACCTCATTATTTTGTGTTTTCCATGAAACATAAGGGTTACAACAAAACTATTCTGTTTTTATGTTAAGGAAAACTTCTGTGTACAATGGAAAATTGTGCTCAGGGGAGAAATCCAGTGCCCTGTGAATGTAGCAGTTAGTAATAACACTTTTCAGTCCATTTCCTTCTCAAGCTTCCAATCATCTTCAGCATGCATCTTTCTGCTGCTGCTGGAGCTGTCTTTTCAATGCTCTCTGAACACGTAATAATAGTAATATTATTTGGACAGAAAGTAATGGACCCAAAGCTGACTTTACAACACTTAGAAATATTGAGTCCTTCCTGATTTATTTAGCTTCTGACAGGCAACCCAGGTTTATATTAAATAACAGAGGTTATAAGATTTCAGATAAATTGTCTAGATTTTCAGGCATAGACATATGCTTGGGAATCAGAATATACTTACTATTGCATCATTCTACCTTGCCACACATTCATGGAACAAAACATAATTTACAGGTCAGATCATGCAAATCAGTGTAACACCATTAATGTGAATTTTAGTTAATCTGAGGATCTGGGCCTTCCCATTTTGGAATCAAATATGAAGTCTATTCAACAATATTGTCTGTAGTGTGTTCATACCATATTGGCTCCAGGATTCAAAGACCAGAAGCAACAACAGCAACTTCAGGTTTACAGAACTGCTGGATTTAAGATTGATGAGATTCTGTTCTTCCTCCCAGTGAAGCTGCATAGGTTTGCCCATTGACTTCAATGAGAATAAGATAAGACTCCAGATTTCCTTCCACTTTTTACTGTTAATTTGCCATATCAAATGATCAGCTTGCATGTATGGATACGAGGCTTAATAGTACTGAACCCTTTGAAGCACACAAGATGATTTTTAATGGGTTAAGGGCTCCCCACTTTTGTCTTACAGCCACTAAAAACTGCAATTAAAAAAAAGGTCCTGATCTCTGGAAACCATGCCTTGTTAAATTTCCTTGGCAGACAAGATGGTACTGTGTAGCATTACATGTGGTTACTGTTAGTCACATCCCTGCTGTAACTTACCATAGTGTAGCTAAGGTAATGAGATGTGACAAATGGCAGCATGGCAAATCAGTCTGGGTAGTTTCCCTTGGTATATAGCAACTATATGAGAGGAGGCTTATGCTGCTTTTCACTAACTGTTTGCTCATGGATATAATGAACAGTCATTAACTTCGCTTTGAGCTGCATTTACTTAGAAAACGGAAGATCCTAGGGAACTGTAGGATATCCACTACGGACACATGGTGAAGCAAGGCAGAGTGGGAGATTGTGCAGCAGGGATTTCTAACTGGGGTCATTTATTTTGCCACAATTACTTCAAAAACAGGCTTAGAACATTATCTTTTAAAAGACCTAAATTTGCCATTTAGGCCCATGAAACTCAAGGAGACTAAATTCCCCAGTATGTGAGATTTTTTTGTTGGATACCTGCAAAGCCAACAGCAATGAAATGATTCTGTTGCTCTACAGTCTTGACTTCAAAAAATAAGATTGTCAAATAGATATTTTTCCATTACTGAAGTCCACCATCTACATTATTCCAATACAGGAGGAGTGTGTGATTCTTCATTTTGATTTACTGATTCTGGTAGATTTTATTAATTGCCTTATAAGTTGCTGTTGCTTCTAAGGGCTGGAGGAAGTGATAAGAAATCTTTTCCTCTTCTTTCATAAGAGAGAGGAAAATGCACAGCATTTCTCAAAGATGGAATGATAGAAATATTTCAAATAGCATTTCTCTTCTCTCTGGCTTTCTGTAGATTATAGAACTACTAGACAGCTGATTCTTAGAAGAGTGCACAAATTGTTAAAGAACAGTTATATGCTGATATTAGGTATAGCATGATAGCAGCTATATGAAAAGAACTAGTGGAAAATGTCAATTATTTTTGAAGGATAATTTTTTAAAGAAAAATTTAAAAACACTGCTAAATTTGATTTCTGACTTCAGTTATAAAACTGAAGTAGGCTGTGGTTTTGCAAAATCATATGATGGCAGAGATAAAATTGAATACAAAAATATGAGTTGCATTGAAGGTTAAAATTCATTTTAATGAAACTGAGATTTGTAATAAAATATTTCCATGCCACTTTAACAAATATTTTGCCAGTTCTACACAGAGATACAAGATTACAGCACAGACATCCTGTATGTATGCTTCAGTTTATTTTCTGGAAATACAAATGGTGACAATTTAAACATAATTACCACAAAATGGTTCCTATTACTATTGTTGAAGCCACAGAAAATTAAGAGTTTCTTACTGAAAACCCTATTCTGTGATTTGGAAAAAAAACAGCCACAGCCTGTTAAAAAAAAAGAAATTCAGGGATACAAATGGACTTTGAAGAGGCATAATATACTGTAGAGGAGCTCTCAAGGTGATTTCTCAGTCCATATCCATACCTTCATTAATTTTGGAGTGTAGAGAATTTAGAGACATGTTTTCTACTGAAGTTATTGCTGAGTACCAACATTTGTTTCAAATCTGATTGTGCCCAAAAAATCCAAAACCCCCAAAGCCCCCAAACACGCTTATACTCGTCTCTGTGAAGCTGAGATGAGTAATGGAAATGTAAGTAATAGGGCAACATGGTACTTCAGTTAATAGATTTTAATTTTATAGTCTTCTTAGAACGAGCTGAGATGGTGATATTGGTAATAGTATCTAACCACCCTTGTGACGTCAGCAACAAAGACTCCTTAAAGGACAATGAAACTTCAGCTTCTCAACTAGATATTTCTTTTAATTTTACTCTTAAACTCCATAGTATTGCTGTATATCTAGCAAGTTCTTCTATAGTTCAGATATGGTCATAGCATATAAAAAAACTGTTCAGAAACATGTAAGAAATTATTAAGTCTCTATGCTATGGTACGCTTTTCTGTTGGCAAAATTGTATATATTCTAAGAATGTATGTATATTTATCTGTTATAGTTATATATATACAGACTATATATATAGACTTCTAGAATATCAGTAGCATGATTCATGGGTCTCTTTCAATATCACCTTCTAGCTCTCTTCAGACTTTTTATTCAGTTAAGTATATATTTATTAGCTTCTGATTCCCCAGATAATTGTTACTCTAATACTTCTTATTTTAGAACTGATCATATGGTTATAGAACTACAAACAACTGGAGTGACAGTCACTTTAGTGGCTTTACAATTTGTAATTTGCCTGACAACTGACAGCAGCATTTTATGAAACAACAAAAAGTGGATATGATATCTTGGCTCTTGTCTCCACAGAAGTCAGTAATAACAGCACTCGTATTATTTCAGAGAAGAGATTTCACAGTGTAGTTTTATTATGAAAAAAAAGCAATGTTATCACTGTTAAGATACCTAAAAATACCACTATGGTCATGTGACATGCATATAAAGTTTGATGGGCACTATTATAAAAATGTGAACTTTTTTCACAGGTCAGATCAGTGTAAAATTCAAATAAGCTTAAGTCAGAAAATGTGAATTTTGTAATTCTTTTCCCTTTTCCCTTTTTTTACTAATGCTAAGATCAATTTAAGTCTGTTTTTCTTCTGCTTTTCCTCCCTCACCACCCCTTGGAAAGGAGAAATAGGAGGTCATTGTGACTTCTAAGGCTGAAGGAAGTTTTGAAAAGTTAGAGTGATAAATTTGCACTCTCCATTTGGTGCTCTTAGAGTTCCTCAAGGCTGGCAACGTTTTTAAAAGTTACAGAGTGGAGAAAATAAAATGATAATTAAAAACAAATCTCCAAATATAAACTATGGCACTTTAATGGTGTGCCAGTTAAAAGATATGCCATTGACCACACACTGACTCCAAGGGAGGGCCTTTGGTGTTCAATGGAAACTGAATTTTTCCCAGCCTTTGCTGTGTTTTATGACTGACTTGTCCTTTCCAGCGGCAGACCAGAGCATCCTAATTCCAGTGGTGCATGCCACAGGGTTTAATTTGGCCACGCACTGAGACTGAGATCAGGTGCCAGCTCCATGGGGCTGCTCTGCGTGAGCAGGTTGCTGCTGCTTGCTGCTCATCCCTTCTCCTCTGCCTCCTCCCTCGCTACCGAGGCTGTCGCTGTGCACAGGGCTGCCGGTCCTGCTGCTCCATGCCGCACCTTCACCCAGGTCTGTCAAGCCCTAAGTAAAAAAAATGCCGCTGCTAAATGTATTTAGACTAAGCAGGCCGACCGGGGAATTGGGAGCAGACATGGGGCACAAACCATTTTACATGGATCAGTGAGAAGCAGAGCAGCATGTCTGACTGTGTCCTTATTGTAGAGAATGGGTGCATTATGTTCCGCCTCACAAGCCTCAGACATTTGCCTTCTGAATACCGGTGTACCATGCTAATACTTCTATGGGTTTAACAAGATTTCCAGCCTTTAGCTACTCTTGCATCTTCTTTCTCCTATGGGCATTTTTTCTGTTTCAACTATCTGAAAACTATCGATTTTCTTCCTCACAAACATAGCTCTGAACAGCAACAGCCTCACGAAACATGGTGTTTTATTTCTGGCTCCTCTCTGGAGTTGCTCTGTCATTATGAGCAAATTACATCGTCTGGAACATGCGTAAGCCTTCAAAATATGAACCAAGTATTGCAATAAAGAGCACAGCAGAAAGGTTGAGATGTGCATCCTCTGGGGTCGTGCATCCTATTTGCTATAGTTAGCGTGTGATGCACATGAAAGGGATTTGGCACTGCGTTACTGGGGATGGCTGAGAAATACTGAGCCACTCTTGAAGATGATCTAGGCGGGGGAACGTGCTCTTTTGCAGGCCTTTTTGCAAAGCAGCAACTGGGAATTCAGCCAATCTTTCTCTCCCTTTCCTAATCTAAGAAGGAAGGCTAACGTTTCTGTGATGATGCTGAATTTATTAACTATTCAGGATAACTGTGGTAACCACAGTTATCCTGAATATCTGAATAGAATGTGCTAATTAAAGTCAAAGCCACAAAGTAGTATTCTCATGTTAGAATTAATTTTAGTGGAATAGGTTGTTAATCTGAAACAGGGAGATGAAGATCCTCAGTATCTTGGTCCTGTATTACTCTAATTATTTTGATTCTGATATTCTGAATATTCAATTTTGATATTAATTCAACAAATATTATTTTATAGAACCAGAAAAGTTGTTGATAACTGCAAATTTACTGTTAAATACTTCACCAAGAAATTCAGCATAGTTATTGCTGTGTTGTATTTTGTTTTACATTCCTAAAATTTGGATTAAAAACACAATCCTTTTCATCCTGTGTTGAAAATAGCTTCATGAGAAATAGTTTAAAATATGTCACCTAATGCCATTTACCAATTTTTACATGCTCTTGCATAATCTCCATAGGACTTACAAATATTAAAAGTCACTAGGTGCTAAAAGTTGAATAAAAGTAGAGAAAAAATGGATTTTAATCATTGGCTATAGTAGCTATTTCATAAAAAAGAATGTATGAAGCATTTTAGTTATTATATTGAAATGTGTTTTCTAGAGAATTATTTCCAGTCTGAGTAACCATATGGAAGCAGAAAACCATTTAAAAAATGAAAATAAGATGGTTTATATCACCTGCATAACTTGTTTTGTTCTCTGCCTTCAGGCTTCAAAACCCGCTTCCCATATTTTTTCCTTTCTTTAAAAATAATGTACATCAGTTTAATTTATCCCAGGTCCCAACAGAAGGATCAGATTTTGAGCATTTAATGCTGTGGTTTCAAATCCAATTTTACAGTGTTCATCATTTCAGAAGTGGCAGAATCCAAGTGAACTTTAAAAAAAAAAAAAAAGAAAAGAAAGGAAAAGCTCAAGACACTCAGGGTGCACTTTAGTGCTTTTAGAGCTTTAATATAAAGCTGTAACCTGATGAACCTTTCTGGAAGTGTTACTTAGGAATAATTCTCAGTTTAAGAATTGTTTATTATTCAAAATAAGCAAATTTTTTAAATTAAGCAGTGTGTGTGTGCATTTGTGCGTATTCCCTCCAATAAGCCCTCCTGAAATTGGTACAGGAGAAGACAGAATTTCAGATTATCAGCAAATATTATATTATTTTCCCCTTGAATGAGGAGGGCAGAACAGTCATCTTGCTGCTGAATGTAAGTGTGCAGTAGCTGGTCTAATATCTTTGGTTCTTCCTCCTCATGGGATCAACTGAGCAGTTCTGGCTGTCTTTATGGCTTGGTATTGGTTTGAATTATGCAGTAGCATCTCTTTTGTTTTCAGTGTGCCATTAAGCGGAGAAAAAATATGGTTCAGATAACCGCTACTGCCTCTATGATGTGTGCCAGGGAACAAGCTCTGGCATGTGGGTCGCTCTCTGTGGGCTAGTTCACGCACGTGCTGGTTAACCCATCTGTAGGGTGCAGGCTCCAGGGCTTACTGCTTAAGAAGCTAGTGAATAATATGCAGTGCCATTCACAGGTTTGACTTTGATCAACTTCAGAAAATGAGTCTGTTATTCAAAGTCAGTGTTGGGTTACCAGAATAAATAGAGAATTGGAGTGAGCAGTGATTCTTTTTTGGGTCCACACAGAGCTTATAACTGATGGAGACCGGAAGAGACCTGTAGTCCTTGAGGAAAATGACCCTGGTAGAGGGCTTGCACAAGGGTAATAACTGACTGCCAAAAATGAGATGGTGATTGCCATGTATCTGCTTGACACTTACAGCAAATATATGTGTTAGTGTTGGCTTCTCCTTGGCATCTTCTGCCCTTCCCAGAAAATCCTGCTCCCCTTCAGACACTTTCTCTCAGGGAAGTTTGTAGTTGATTATAAACCAAGTAGAAGCTTAAGAATGGAATGGGAGTTGTGGACTGAAAATTGGCTGTATGTATTTTCTTACTGAACAAAGTTGGCTAACATCCAACTCCTGTTGGAGGAAATTTGGGTACAATATCCTGATTGAGTTTAAATCAGTAGTAGCGGTACCACTGAGGTTGTAGCCTTAACAAAAAAGTGGCACCTTCTTTGCGATCGCTATAAAATTAATCGAATTTACTGAAGTCAGCTTCTCAGAAGCTGTGACAGAAAACTGTACGGGTGCCCAGTGGAAGACTTTGGAAAGAAGCCAAAGATTTAATGGATACGGAAAGTGAATTACCTTCTTCGCCACAGAATGGGCTCCTACAGGTCAGGGTTCAGACACATTAGTGAGGTAATGTGACAAAGTTTACACGGATACTACTTGTTCTGGGGATGGCTGGAGGATGCTTGTCAGTCAGGCGTCACACAGAATCCTAGACTCGCTTTAAAAATATAATGTGGAGAAACCATGCATCATCCATTTTTGACTTAGTAATTCCTTTTGAAACATTACAAAATAACAGAAAATATCTGATTTTTAACTCAGCTGCACTTTATTGTTTTTGTATGCAGTTTCCCTGTATTGCCTATCCTTTAGAAGGTATGCAGAATGTTAAAATTCACCCTCTTTTTAACAAAGTGTAGCCAAAAATAGCCTGGACACATGATACCGAAGCTGCTCTTGTGCTACCCATTTAAGTTATGTATCAAGTCTAAATTTAATCAAGGCCACATTTTATTTATACATTTCATGCATTAAACTCATTTAAACTTTTAGTCAGATTTCATTAGGGGAAATACTACCGCGCACATCATGCAGTAGTAAAGCTAATGTGCTTCAGGAATTTGAAAGGATTTAGAGATCGGAGGGTCTGATTTCAAAATTTCTTTTTCTTTTTCTGCTTAGTGCTTGGAGTAGGCCTCTATGCTGCACACAGTTTGTTTCCTAGGACACTAATACAGTCAGCATGCTCTGTACAAATGTGTAAACACAGACATTCCCTGTAATCAGTGCGCTTGGTGTCTTAAGGCAAGATTATGTTTTTTTAGGAAATGCAATTTATGTTCAGGATTAAATTTCTCCTACAGACTGATAACGTCTGAGGTTGAATGAGATCATAAATATTGTGTCCTGACTTCTTGTTCTCTATCTTAGGTCTTCATTCCCTTTTTTAGTGTTTTGGGAACGGGGAGACTGAAGGAAACGTATCTGCAGTGATTTTCTTTTTACCTACATGAAAATAGAGTTTGCAATGCTTAGTAGTATGTAAATTTAAACATATACATCTAAAGTTAGGGACAACAATAATAAGATTCCAAAATAATGTTTCTGTTTTATTCTGACATTTTCAAAGATACAAAAGAAAATACAAAAGAAAATAGCAACATAGCCCTAACTGAATTTCAGTGTTCTTGTTTGTCAAGTCTGTTTTGATCTGATTCTCCTTGATACTGAGTCACCCCAACTGTTCATGAAGTTGTAAAACTTCATGTTGTGTCTTTTATTATAACTGAAGCAGCGAAAAATATATACATTCTAGGTTCATAAGACAGTTTTTTATCTTTGCTAAAAAAAAAAAAAGAAGGAAAGAAAAAAGGCACCCCCCCCCCCCAACATTTTATTGTAGTGGGGTGCTTTTACCCTCCTGGTGGGATTTCTCCATAGTCCCCAAGAATGGAATTTTGCCATTCTCATATGCATTGGATCATACAGTGTTGAACAGTCAGTACGTGGCAAAGCTTTAGTGACCCAGGGCATATTTGAACTTGTGATCTAGAGATGAAAGGCTTCATATTCAATTCCCAGTCCCATGACTCATCCAGTCCCCCAGCATAACTTTGGTTTGGGAAAGAAGTTTTTGAATTATGAGTGTATAAAAAGCTTTCCGACAGCGTTGCAATTTTAAAACAGAATGGCCTGATTTACAGACATGTTGAACCCTCAGGGTCCCACCGAATTGAGAGTATGCAATAGTCAGAAAAGTAGACCTTACTTAGCACCTGTCTTCAAAACACTGCACAAAAGGTAAACTTATTGCTGTAGCATCTAGGGATCATGATCTCAGCTGCAGATATGAATCAGGGCTTAGGAAAGAGTGGCTGCTATAGCATCATTCCTGCTTTCTTCAGACTGTGTGGAAACCACTACAAAGGAGCTTTCGAAGACTCTGGACATGCGGTGTGTCCCGAGGGGTAAAGAGACTAGAAGCTCTGCTTTCTGATAGCAAAGAGTATGATTACATCTCTGATCTCTGATTGTATCCCTTTGCTGATCTCTTACTTTTTGCCTAAAAATCTCTTGAGGAAAAATTGTTTCTCTCCCTCTCAGCAGTAACTTATGGTAGAAATCTTTTTTCCCCAAGCTCAAGTACCTTGTTTCTTTGATAGAAGAGTTTCTTAGCAATATGAGTCAGGCAGTCAGAGGGTGAGTGAGGAAACATAGAGCCCAACCAAAAGATTGAGGTCTCCACTGTTGTATATGTGATCATATTAGTTCGGGTCTCAGGCAGAACACCTCAACCGTACATACTGTATACAAGTCTGTTCACCCTCAGAGCAAGCCAGCTCTCCAACTGCATAATTTCAGGCACTCATACTCATACTCAGATCTGTCTCGTATTATTTGTCATACTCAGATCCTGCCTATCTTAGCAGAATGAACACAAGTTGTGTAAACTCTGCCATGTGGTTAACTCAAGCCCATGCTCATGTAGTGCCAATAAAAACAGTGTAACAGTTCTTGTAGGTCTTAGATAACCTCTTGGCAGTTGAACTCTCTGGTGACTGCACAGCCATACCAACCATTATTCCTCACAAGAAAACATTTTTGGAATGTGGTAGCTAAGTTAAAAACTATTTTAACAACAGAAGTCACGAGAGATGTTGCCGAGACAAAGGAATCAGGAGATCAGGAGAGTGGCAAAGTAACTTGTTTGAGACTCTCGGTGAACCAGGATCTTTGTGAGCTCCTCTCCTTTTGCATCCTAAGCAGGGATCACGGTGCCTTTCTGTTTCAAAAGAGACTTTCTTGATAAATTAACAAATAAATTACTCTGGCTCAAGTTAGATAAAATATGTCTCATTATAAAATGGATTGGTGAGTAGAGACGTTATAGCTAGTATAGAAAGCTACAGTGGAAACTCTTCTACAGTCTTATTGGGCATGTTTATGCAGGATTGCGTGTATAATTAAACTCTAATTTACCCTAAGCAAAAGGTAAAATACAGTCAATGAAAAACACACAAATAGGAAATAAAGCTATAGTAGTTGCTAGCTCTTACTCTAGTTGTTCCTCTCCTTTCTTGCTTTTGAACTGGTACAAGATGACCATACTGATTTTGCACATAGCTTGCTAAACACATCATATCTTGCTTTCACACTTATCCTCTTGCTAAACAAAGGACAGCATATTATCCTGGAAGGAACTGGGAAATTCTCATCATATGAGTACAAAAGTAGATATGAAAGTAGATAGACATGAATTTTCAATGGATGATTTATGAAAACAGTTTGAAAACAGAAGGCTTTTATATAGGAAGGATTTGCCAAATTCTATGACTGGCCTTAACTGCAAAGGGATTACATCTTTGGGACAAATTACTAGTAAAGGTAGGAAGCACTACCTTCAGACATGTTTTGGTGCAGGAGTTTGATTTCTGCAGAGTTTTGGTCAGCCAGGTTTTGTGAATGCTAGAGATAAGTTTTCTTAATTTTGGGTAGAAAGAAAAAAAATATTGCTAGGTTTACTGTGGATCTGTATTTTATATCAAGCAGTTAACACAACTTTAATACTTTCTATTTCAAAAACAAGATATGAGCAATAAATCGTTAAAGTTCTGGTGTCTTTTCTCTCCACTAGGTGTCACCATAAGGCAATGACATTGAATTTGATATGTAATAAAAGTTCGTTAGAGCATCAATTTCATATTTGGTTCAGGACACTGCAGTGGGATAATGGTACTTGCTGAAGGTCCAGTCTAGCTCTGAGGTCAAGGGAAAGATGCTTTCACCTCAATAACTATCAGAGCAGGCCTGAAGGTGATCGCAAAGGAAAAAATAGACTGTTGCTATGAAAGACTGTAAATGGATTTTAATATTCCTTAATGGTGCTTCAGAAAGATTGAAGGTTTCATTGAAATGTTTGATTTGGGAATAGATCCTGGGGTTCAACCATCACAGAATATTTGCAATAGGGAAATGCATTTTACCTCACTTCAGAGGAAATGTATCATAGTTTCCCCCATCTGCATCATTTCAACCTCCCACCTTCCATTAACACACTCTGCCTCCAAGCTGTCAGTCATCTGTCATGGAGTAACAACTTACAGGAATCCCAGGTGACTCATAGGCGGAAATCACAGCATTACTCCCTTCACCTGCAGCAGCTGCAGCTGGATCTGATTCCCACCTACATGGACTGTTACTACATCCTTGAGAAAAAATATTTGAACGAAAAGAAAGCCAATAATCATGTAGCTTAGTTTTTAGTGAAATGTTTTGCCACAGACTGCACTTTGTAAAGGATCGTTTCAAACAACTTTTTCTTCCTGGAGTATTCACTTCATTCACTTTTATTCCTTTACATTTCTTTTTTTTTTCACACACTAATACATAATGTCCCAACTAATAGTCTAGACAATCATTGGGACTATTGTTTTTTTTTGTTTGTTTGTTATTCTGGATGTTTGCCCACAATTCCTCAATTTTAGGATATGAAAGGTAGTGAGAATTTTTATGAGACTTTCTCTGCATTCCATATCCGGCCATATTGCAATTACAAAGAGCACAGCCAGCTTCTGTGGTTTGATCATTTGCTGCTCAACTTTGGTCAGAATTAGGAAATTCAGCAACAGAAAAATCCATTAAAATGTAAAATTGAAGGCATAATTTGAAGGCCAATCCATCCATCCTACACTAACTATCACCACCCTTGCCCTTTTTTGCTGCTTATATCGAAGGTGAACTAATTTTAAAAGATTCAGGCCACAAAAATAAAGTGGATTTAAACACATTGGGTGTGTTCATATGGACTGACAGTAAAGCAAACAATGCTTCTTTGCTATTTACCAATCTCAGAATGGAAACTGAGCACTTTCTGTGCAGCTTCAGATTTTCTTCAGTCATCCAGTACTTTTCTCTATAAGGACGAGGTAGTGGGTTCTGAGAAATGATTCCCTTCTCCCTCTTCCCCCTACCAAAATACCACTGTCCTGTTGAGGTTTTGTATACACACTGGGCCTACATTCTGCAGCTTTCACAAGCTCTTACATGTATGCCTCTTATGTCCAAGCAGGATTTTTGGTCTTGAACTTCAGTAACATAGTGTAGAGAGGATTCCACCTTTCTGATGAACTATCTCAACTTTGTGCTGAGACTTTGTATGCTAGTCAATTGCAGGAATAAATAATTTCCCATTTATTTTGTCCTAATAGAATATACCAGTTAGATCTTTTTTTCACTAGCACTGACAAAGCTGAGGAACCATAGGCAGCCAGTCTAGTCAGCTGAAGAGATGAGACGATGACCCTTAAAATCTCTTTGAAGGGAACCTGACTTTCTTGAAGTCTAGTGGTAGAAGAGTATCAGGCTACTCTGCTAACAGACTTTTCGTAGTCAGAGTTGAGAAAGAACAAGGCAACCTTAAAATCTGTGCAAATCTTATCTGAACAATGCCTCTCTTCAATCAGTGCAACTTAATTTTGGTTGGATTTGAGGTTCAGGTACTTTAGAATAAATGCATTATCAAGAGTGTTATTGACAAGACTTTCACCTTAGAAGAGTGATCACTGTTGGACATTTGGGGGTCTGATGTTTTCATTTATTTGAAAAAAAAAAAGGTGACCTCAAAATTATTGTGCAAACCATGTAAATAACAAGGAAATAGGATAGTAATGCTGCACAAAGTTCCAATTAACTCTGGCTTAAAAAGAAGGTTGTAGGAATTTCCATTAATTGCATCAAGTCTGAGCATAAATTTTATGTAAGTTGTGCTAAGGAAAGTATAGAAAATTTAGACGACAACTAAGGAATAAATCACAACAGGATGGATATCACGATATTCATTCAAAGAATAAAACAAGCAGACTTGTTTTTGTTGTTGTAATTGTTTTTTTTTTTTTTTTTTAAGAGCTTCTGGTGTTGTGCTGGTTCCCTTTGAAGGAAATAAGTCAAGTATTGTAGTCTGAAAAGAAAGGAAAGATGAGTACAGGGTGCAAGTTACATTTGAGTTTTCATTAGTTTGACTTCAGTGAAAACTCACTTTCCAGATTAAGGGGATAAGAGTCGCCACCAGCTCTCAGCTTTAGAAACACACGTATGCTACTATGCACTCTGTGTCAGTCGCTTAGCATCAATCTGGAGAACACCGACTCTCTTTTACTTTGGCACTGTGCAGGTCTATGGCCTACAACTCAAAGCTGCTTTGTGAATACGCTATTTGAGATGACCGGGCACATTACAGTACTTACAATATATAGTTTTCAGTGTCAGACAATGAGTTTTGCTTTCCAAACACAAAACAGAAAGGCTTCTGGGATCTCTTACTTTGTTCATTTTAATATCTTTGGGCAGAAGCACATGACTGGACAGAAGCATACAACTGATTTTTGTAAGATTATTCCGTGCCTTGAAAGCTTCTGCCAGTTTGTAAGCAAAACAAATGAGACTACTAAGCATTTTAGATACAATATCAAATCCTAGCTCCAGTAGTTTGCAATAGCAGGGTTTCTCTCACTTTATACAACGTATACATACATATACATGTACATACAAATAAATATATCTGTACAAATATATACAAATGCATTTGAAAAGAAAGATGGGAAGCTTCAGTACCAGATTTGAAACCTCTTAACTTTCATAGTAGAAGGTAAAGCCTGAGGCATATTATTTCCAGAATGCCACCACCAGAAGGCATCATGACACATCAGAAAAAAGTGTCCTTTTTTGTAGAAACCCGTGGTACATATCAGTGGTTTTCTCTGATGCTAGGAACTCAACAGAATTTATAAAATGATTAGACATTCTCTACCAGTGAAGTCAAAGTGATGCTTTCCTGAGATTTCTGTGAAGCCATTTATGAGTAATATCTGGCCTCCTTCCTAGCGCAGAACTGTTCTGTAAGCTTCCACCCTTGTTCTGCAGGGTACCGAACCCTGCAATTCTCATCAGAAAGATCCTTACACAAAAGAGGGATTGAGTCAGGCTAATTGGTTATTCCAGGCTACTCTCTTGCTCTTCAGAAAGCAATTATGATGGTAAATCCTGATAAAGGGATTAGAACAAATAGAAGACAACAAAATAAGTATAGAGGATCAGATATTTAAATTTTGCCAATGAACATGATCTTTGTAAACTAATACGTATTAGGCTGTTACCTAAACAGCAAGCAATATATTTGAAAAGTATATACTATTTGAAGAATAAATACTGAGCACAGAAATTCCTTCCTTTTCATTTGAAAAAATGCTTTCTTACTAACCCACCATAGCAGTCGGCTGGCATGCTTCCTGTTACCATTTCTTCTGGAGAAAAAAAAACCTCCAAAGAAAGAGATGAACCTTGCAAGTGAGTATGTTTTTCATCAGATATGGACTGTAATGGTGGTTGGCTCTGCAGATAAAAATCATCCCCTGAAAATTGATTTGGGTGTCAGTACAATCTAGGGTAGAGTACTGTTATGAACTACGGCCTGTTTATAGTCCAAAAAGAGGGTGGCTATGAAGACAATGGCTGCTTTATACACTATGTTAGGATATGCAGGCTGCATGGATCCAGGCAGCACTTATTTTCCAGCTTGACTTTGAGATGGCAAACACATAGAGAATGCTTTCGAAACAGAAATTGTACCTCTCTCAAAAAGTCCACATAGGCTGCTCAAAGTTGCTATTAGGTGCATATTCAGTAACAATGTAGCATCCAGGTCAACAAAACTCCTGAACAAACACCAGATGGATGAATACAGGACTTTGCCAGATTGTTCTCTAAGGTTCTTTATGGTAGTGTGCCCCACTTGGTGTAGTAGGCTTTTGGAGTTCCTGACAAATGCTCAGTCTATGTCTGCAGGGGATATCCTTGACTAACCTATGAGATATTTCCGCACTTAGAATATGGTTGCTCTACTCCAAGTATCAGACATCAGTCATCTGCTTCACCCATGTCACGATTCACTGAGACAGTAAATACACCATGCCAGTCTCACTGCAGCAGCAGAAGTATAAGAAGAGGTTTATATTGCAAGAATATCTGGATATGGAAGTAGAAAATGGGTCTTGGTAGGCACAAGGAGGCATGTATGGAATTACACTACCCTGGAAAGCATTGCCACAGTGATTTCTGTGGAGCTAGTAGCTATTTTACAATAGGATCCACACAGTGTTGTGCTTTGTGCCATTCATTTTTCACCTTCAAGGGTTTCCTCTTTTGTCCTGTTAAAGCAGTGGTTTCCATCTTGTCTCAAGCATATATCCTTTATCTTTTTCACTGAAACCTTCCACTGGTCTCCCAGGCTAACTATATTGTATAGATAGTCAATATTCTGGTGAGTAATCCCTACAGAAAGATGGCAACCCCAAGATTTTGCCTTCAGTGTTACAGCTGCCAAAATTTAGATGGTATGAATAGCTAGGGCAACTAGTATCACATGTTTGAGATCTTAAAGCAAAACAGTGTAGATATGGCCTTCATAGTCCAGTCAAGCCACAGAGCATGCCAGCAAGTTTGTTTCAAGTGAACCATGTCAAAGATACTGTAGATAAAAAGTAATGAAGGCTGTTGACCATGATATAAAAGACTCCAAGAGAGGTCATATATCAAATATTTATACCATGCTGCTAGACTGAAACCAGTCTGGTCAAAGAATTTTCAGTCTGAAAATAAAAACTTTGTTTAACTATAAATTTCCTGGTAGCCGTTTGCCACATGCTTGGAAAGAGATAAAAGCACACTCAATGAGGGGTAAGAGAACACCTTGTTCTGATGTTTACTAACTCATCTTTTTCTCTTATGTTTTGATTGAGTGAGACATTTAGGTCCATGGGTGAACTAAAGCCTGTATGTCGAATAATGACAACACACTCTCCACAGATAAATTCTGTGCAAAACAAGGAGTTTGTGTGCATTCTGGTACTGAAGGTATCTCCAGTTTCTCAGCAGGATTGCTACTGAGCAATACATTCACAATCATTGTTGTCATAAGAATAGGAAGGAAACAATAGTTTTGTATGCACATGCAGTAAGCTCAAAGCTTAGGACAGCTTCTATAGACCGGTGAAAACTCAAGAGATTCACTGAGAAAACAGAAAGGCTGCCTGCTTCCAAAAACACTCCTCATGCTTGAGAAACTGGTCCAATTTCTTATCCCTGAGCTGCTGCCCGCAAACTCCAAATTTAGGCTGCTGTTTTTAAAATAGGTACCTAAACGTAGACTCCTAGATCATTTGGTTGCCAAATATGACTAGTGTGTGCCGTACACCCTCAGCTGGGCCTGCATCTGCCTGTCGGCAGGGTTTTGTCACATGGATGCTGAGATGTTCTCCTGGAGCACAGCACCATCTAGTGAGCCACAAAACCAGGATGCATATAGACTACTATCTAAAAACCCATCAATTTATAGCAAAGCCCTCCTTTCTGCAGAAAAAGAAAGCTTGTTTATGGAAGATTAGCCTTTATTTTTTTCTTCCAGTACAAAGCTCCCAGTGTCTTAAAGTTATTAAAGGTAATAATCAATCAGCACTTACTCAATTAAATTGCAATAGAGCAATGGCAGACTGTTATTATTCATTTAGTCATGCACTATCAAAAGCATCTAGTACTTATTAAGAACTGTAATAATATTCTTCTCAAGAGTTTAACATATTTTTACCTTCTGAAGAGAACAAGAAGAGTGGATTTGGCTGTCAGAAAAGCAGCCACTGGTGTACCAGACCTGGTCTAGTGATTTATTTACATGAATGTAACAGGACAGATTAAAATCAGGTTCTGGATGTTTCATATGCTATATCACTATACTCCCTCACTATGGCAACATAAGCTCAAATTTCCCTGTGCAATGTGCTTTGCCGTAGTGGAAGCTATCTCTTAGATCATATCTAATTCCATCTCTGTTCTTATTTTTCTCCTTCTGTTATCTGTGTTGCTCTTATGACATTTCCCTTAATAAGCCCTTTGCATCTTTCTCTTACTCTTGTATTTGTGCCTTCTTCCATGTCACCTTTGCCACTCCTTGAAAATCTACAGAGGCCAAGCACTTTCTCCTGGATTAAATACCTTTTTAAGACAATATCCCCTTAGGAACCTTGTCAACAAGGGCTCAGTTATTGGAAACAAAACAATGCCATTCAGCTTTGAGACTGGCCAGCCACTGATGATGGTATATTCAGCATTATTCCTCAAAAGGCAAATAATACTTTTAAACATAGGTAACCTTCTGAATGAAAAACAACAACAAGAAAAAACAAATAAACAACAGAAAAAAATGGGGAACAATGTAGCCTCAGTTTCAGATGCTCATTTATTTTTCATTACCTGCATGAAGAATTGTTTAGGAGAATTTTTTATGACATGTATCTGTGACGAGCCTTCTTGTTGGCAGTACTACATCTGCAGCATTACAGATTAGAGGGTTTTAGGGCAACGTTCCATGATGTGAATTAAGGAGTTCTAAAATCTCCCTGACAAACAAATTTATAGCTAGATTGTGACAGATATGGCATGCATGCCTCTATAATATACAAGACAGGACATGAATCAGAACTGCCAGGATAATTTGCAATTCAGCTATTAGTAGAAGAAAAAAAAACACACAATAGGATTTCTTAGAGAAGATTTTGATATGAAACAAAAGAACTTGTGGAATCACCACATCTGTACTGAAATCTTTACTCCCAAAGTAAGTTGTTTTTCAGATATCCTCTCTCATCCTCTACCTAGAAGAAATATTGCCTCTCTCAGGGGTGTAAATGACTGCTGTACGGCCTCTCATGTACATTGATAGAGTCTCAATCAATCTGCATATTCCAACACAAGAGGGAATGCAGAATTCCTATACAAGAATCTAATTCTTGACATTCATGTTCCTATTGTCAGCAAATTTCAGACAACTTCTACGGCTTTATAGGAAAAAAAATATGTTGATGCAGATGAGATGCAAATGAACATTGCAGTCTTTTATGAGGGAGATAATACCTTTTTTCAAAGCCCATAATGTTGTTATAAAGACATTTCTAGTTTCTATCTAGACATATCTAGAACAAACAAGAAACTTATGGACGTGTTCTTCATCAAGCAATATAGACCGAATATAGGTATATTATATGTCTGAATTTCTGGAAATATATTCTTTTTCACCTGGAGAAAGGTTTGGCCGTTTGTCTGGGATTTCTTAACATCCAGAGACCATGTTAGAGTCCTGGATGTATCAGGTTTGCACCAGCTGTGCTTTATGATCGGTGGGCCTGTATTTCTTTCTGGAGTGTTTTGGTCAGAAGAGGGGAGCCCCACATAAGTATCAAAAATCTTTTGCACAACAGAAAAATTACTGGTCACATGAGTTATTAAACAAATAAACCAATACAAATAAGGTTTCTACATAGTTTGGAGAACTTTACTTTTGTTAGTTTTTCTTTTGTGTCCTTGAAAGTGGAACAGTAAATGTAATGTTATCAAAGTCCTGTAACGTTAATGGTCTCACAACATAAGGACATATAATAATAAGAAAAGGGAGTCAGAGAACTATTCCGTGAGACTAAGGGAGCTTCTGGACAAACAAAACATGGTCTGGCTGTACTTTGATGCAATTTAGCACCTCTGATGCTCACAGAATCACGCAGAGTGGAGCTAAGAAAAGCTGCTATTTTCTGGTGTGCTTTCTGTGGAGACACTCATTCCCTAACATATTCTTTTAGTCCTGATAGGCAATAATTCACCGATTCATTGATATCTGTGGCCCACTTATTACAATGCTCTGCTTGTGACTGTCCTCTTACTTTACTTTTTTACCTCTTCCTGTTGTATTTTACACCTACTTGGCAGGTCTCTTCCCTATTTAAGTTATAAAGGTTTCTAGGTGTTCCTATAACATTGCAGTATTAATATAATGTCCTCCTATTAAACTCAGCTACAAATGGAAGAGTGTTGAAAAAGGCAAGTTAAAGAACACATTTAAAACTGTTTTCTTAGGTTTAGATTCTGTGATTGGATTCTCATTACTGATGACTGAAATCAGTTTACAAAAACAAGCAAAACAGGCAAAACAAAAAAGTTTACAAAAACAAGCAAAAAGCCTATAATCAACAATAATTATAGTGTTCTGCAAAATTTTTGTGTGGCTTTATTCACTTTTTCCATCAATGTCTCCTCTACAGTCTGATGGTGACAATAAAGTGAATTGAAATTTTATTACACTTTGCTTCTCTTGTTCATGTATCTTTTTGGCTAGACTTTTTGCCTTATTTCAGATTCAAACCTAGCATGTTTACAGTGACACTAAAACAGCCTTGATGTGATGTGTGGATTTCACCATTACAAAGACAACATTTAGCCTCACAGCTGACATCACACTGAAGCTGTGTCTACATTAGCAAGTAATGACACACACAGTAGGGGTGGATCTGTACTGAAACAGCTGATCCTGATGTCCACGGTGTGTGTATTTTGAGGATATTTATTTCAGATTAACTCTAGTCTATCCGTGTGGACTCTATGCCCACTAATAGTTGGAGCGCATTAGACGCAGTGCTTAAGGATATCTTCTTTAATGTAATATGAAAAAAATCCACTTATCACACTGCGAACTCTCCAGGATGTGAGTCCAAAGCACCTCAGATAGCGACACACAGCAGATTAATTTTAAAAGCACACTGATCTGAACTGGAATGCTAATGCACGAATATCCTGAGACATTCCAGTTAATCCTATTCTAAGCATGTGGTGAAGGTGCATTCATTTAATAACTACTTGCAAAGGAAAATATTGGTAAACATTGTGCTATGCACTAGGTCTAACTTCTTTGTTTAGGCCCTTTCTTTCTGTGCTAGATTATGCAGCAGATGAGAAAAACATTCCAAAACAGACTTTCTTGAGAGGGACCTGAACAGCAGAAGTGTAATATAAATTAGGGAAGAAATAAAATTCTGCTGCAAAGAGGGAATTCTGAAAGTGCTACAGAAATGGTAATTTTTTTAGGTATATTGTCACTGCATACTCCCAAAAAATACAGCCCTTCATTTCTGGCTACACTGTATCTGTTGCAGCTCTTAACAAAATCTCATATCTGAATGAGGTGCACTAAACTGGAGCTAAGGATCATATATCCCAAAATACATTTTTAATCTGCTTCATCTTCGACTCAACAGTGTCAAAGTTGTCCAGTTTACTTAATCTTGTACAGAAGTTTATATAGTAAGAAAAACTAGATATCAGTATGATTACATCTCCATTTTTTGAATGAACTTCCTAGATTTTGATTTTTAGAGGGTGTAAATACCAATGCAAATGAATGCTATTTTTTCTTTTTCTTTTTTGAAGGTATTCTCATAACTTTTCCTTCAAATCAACACATCCATACATTCCACATAAGCAATGCAGAAAACACAGTATTTTAAAGTATTCATATCAAAGCAGTATTTTTATCAGAGGATTAAATTCTTCATAGGAAATGTAAAAATGATATTTGTGTTTCACATCTATTATGTAATCAAAAAAATGTATGAGAAAGAAAGTTCCACCTGCTATCTTGAAAGCAAGCTGCTTTTCCTGTGGTATATCCCGATAATGAGTTGAGGAAATATTATGTTGACAGAGCTTGAGTGAGGAAGAAAATGAACATTGTTCTTCAACAGTGATATAGCTCTCAAATTCAGCTTTGGCAGCAGATACAATCTAATGGCATATCGTGTAAGTGAGTTTACAAGATGTCATTTTTAAGGGTCATTTTCCTGTTAAAAAGCACACATGGCAAGTGAGCATTTTAGGAAGCAAAATTATGATTAGTTTTATGCTTAGCTTTAATGGTTTCTCTGACAAAATAATTTTCACTGACTAACTTCTGTGCTATTGGAAAAATATTCAAAGCTCATAATTGGCACAATTGCTTCTTGTGAGAGGGATGGGGTGGGGATTCTTCCCTGCCAAATTCTAAGAAAAAAGCTATTTATAAAACTTGGCAAATAGACAAATAACTTGTCTTTATTGTTTTTACCCTTAGAAAAATAACATTCATCATAATTAGTGCTGAATAATTATAAAAAAGCCTAGTTCTAGAAACTGCATTAGTTGCTGGATAGCCAGAGAGCACAGGCTATTCCTTATCTGTGGGCCTCTTCTTTCCTGTGGCAATTTGAACAGCATGTGAATGGAGTGCTGCATGTATATAGTTATTATGAGTTATCATTTTATTAGTTATTGACAGCAAAGTGGCAGAAATAATTTAAAAGCCATTTTCGTTTGTGTGTGTTCTAAGATAGCTTTAAAATATGGGAAACTGGACTGTTAAAATTGAGCTCTTTGAGATATGTGACAAGATGTAATAACAGGGTAGTTCATGGATCCATTTCTATATCTTTCCTTAGCCTATAGCTGGGAACAGAAGTTACATCAATTAATGAAAGAAATTCTGGGAGCTTTCACCTTGTTTTTGTTGCTAGGGAGACCACTTCCTTGGCATCAATGCATCCAGCAGGTCTGACTTACTTTCCTCTGAGCTCTAACAGAGGCAGCATTGTGGAATGGCAATGGGAAAAAAAAGCAGAGATAAACAAGGAGGAAAAGATCAACAAAAGTAGCTGAAAGTTAATACAGGGATATATGCTAGCTGAATTGAATTAACTCTTGTTTCTGTGTGGGTCAGCTGGGGAGCTGTGTGCATTGGTGAGGATTTAATGCTCCAACAAGACTGCAACTAAGAGCCAAAAAACAGAAGCCTCCGCATCAGAAAGACCTAGCTACAAAAAAATAAATAAATAATGCAAGAGAAGGAAAGGGGAAAGGAGGAACCATGTGATCAGTATACAAAATCTGAAGGCAGAAACATTGGGTTTCTACCCTTCTAGCAGTGTTAAAGTGGTAATCTTATTTTAAACAGTCTTTTCGTCTGCTGCTCCCATTACAGAATTTACCCGCTGCTATGTCAGATGGGATGTTCCATGAGAATATAGTAATCATGCACACTTAATACTCTAAATGTATTTTTGTTGGTGTTTTTGCAATCACAATTTAATTCTTATTTCGCTTCTGCACTCTATATCACAAATCCAAACATGGAGAATGAGGAGACAGATAAGTGAGTCTGCTAACCACTCTTCCTGGCTGACTGTACAATGCTTCAGCTGTTTCCTTTGCCAGTACTATTCCTTGCAAATAACTTACTCTCCTCTAAAAATGAAGTGAGAGACAAGCAGGATACACCAAACACCACATTTGGCAGAACGCTGGGTGACGCATGAAAACCTGTCAAATAAATTATACTAGTAAAACTGAAGGAAATACCAAGTGGCAAAATGGCTGGCTCCAGGATGGAGTAGTGGTATACAACCTCTTAAAAAAAAAAAAGAAAAAAGAAAAAAGTCCCTTAGACAGTGGTATGAATCCAGACAAGCAATAGTAAAAACATCATATTCACCCTACAAATTTGCAACAGCCTACCACATCTGAAGGCTGTCAATGGTTTCAGCACCATTTCTTGTTTAAAAGTCAGACACAAAAACCTGCCACCACAGGTAGGACTATTTGCCTACTTGCACTGAAAAGTCTTTGAGAAGAATTGATTAGGAAAGAGAAAGGAGCAGAATTCAGCTGCTTGAAGCAGTCTTCCAAAGTTCATCGCTGGTATGGAAGAGTGCAGATACTCTAGCTGGGGCCTTCAGGATGGTTTAATAAACACTTTTTAGTAAGTGAAACAAGGAGAAATAAGCCCAAGTCATTTACCCATTTTTTCCCCCATTTCTGTACACACAAGATAGGTGCATTTTTTTGTACATTTTGAGGTTATATTTGTGGTTATGAACAGGCACTGGTAGATATCATCAAGGTGTGGACACATTTACCTGAGGACTGTCAGGGAGCTGCAAAAGTGAGATTGCTCCACAGAAGAAGGTGAGCTGGGAGCGAAGGGTGACCCAGCACAGGCCGGGCAGTGACTCATCAACCAGGTGCAGTCCTGCAGCATCTGAGCAGGACAAGCAGACCAGGGCAGTGATAGCAACAGGTCCCATAGACAAGCCCGTGACCATCAGGCAAAGGAAAGGTAACATCAGGCAAAGGTCCAAGGTCAATCCAGGAAAGGCAAGTGAAAATTTGGCATCAGCAGGAGACAGGACTGGAAGCAGTTACAGCTGTGATGCAGCTCAGGCAAGCCCAAGCCTGAGGTTAAATATGTCCCCTGGACCAAAATGCACAGGGGTGCCGCAGTTGGTAGCAAGGCCAGTCCAGACAACTGAGGGCCCTAACAGGGACTTATGCTAGAATTATTTGGAAGTTTCTAGTTATTCTGTAATCACTGCTGGATAACAAAGCAGCATCTTGCATGCTGGTGAACAATAAACCAGAGCTCACCACAATATATGGCTTAATTACAGTAGTTCACATTTGTGCTTGTGTAGGCCCACAGATTTTTGTGCTTTGATTTGTCCTCACTGAAGGAGGATACAAAGAGACTCTGGAGATTTCCCTTCCATATGCAACCTAAGAGCAGTAATAAAAGCATCACTTTGACTTGAGGAGAGCAGAAGCCACACTGACATTAAACATCTTCTTTCAAGCCTACATGCTTGGGTGTACTACATCATGTAAGATCTCAATGAGGTCTATCCTGCTGGAAAGGATGAGTGGACAAGTAAGGCTGGGGAAAATAGTAACAGCCCTTCCAAAACCACAGGCATAGTAACTTTTTCTTTTTTTTCCTGTCACCTTGGTCTGTTTCCCCTTCTTTAAGTTTTTGACCTTTATACTTTTTCTTCCATAACTGGAAACACCAATATGGGCAAATTCATCTAACAGTAATCCCTGCCATGCAATAAACTGAAAGAACTGGAAACTGTCAGAAAATGAAATATGCTATTCTTACAGTCCCTGAGTCCAGGTTTTGGACAACAGAGGACAACTGGGCTTTCAGAAGTGGTTTCTAGTTACTTTAAGATCATTTATCTTTCTGTAGGGAATACGCAGTAGAGATGGATAATTTTGGAGTGTACAATGAATTTAAATAAGCAGTGGATATCTAAACAGGTCACACCCCTCAAACACTGCAATGTGTTCATTGCTAGTTTGCAGTCCCTATGGAAGATAATCAGTCTTAGTGTCCTAGACTTAGACCATCTCTAAATTCAGTGAAATACTTTCTGTAACAAATATATTTCTTTCTTTTATTTATTTACTTATTTATTTTGAGATGCCTTTTTTTTCCTCTTGCAGTAGCAAGGAGTTCAGTATGCTGCTAGTATGCTTTACTGGTTGGTTGAATATACACAAAATGCAGGTTATGCGTAGGATATATTCAGGATACAGATGAAATGAGTCTAACTGAGCTCTCTTGCTTTTAACGAAAAGAGTAAATTGAGACAAAAAAACCCTCCAAGATGGCATGAAATAGTCTTGATGATTTCAAGGACCTAATAATGTCAGTATAGTAAGTCTACAAAGCACATGGAGTGAAGGAAAAGTCTCCCAGCTTTTTGATGGAAATTACATCCTGTGCGTGACTAATGTTTACTGTGTAATAATGCTACATGAAAATCTTATTGACCAGCAGAGAAATGTTCAATTTTACCTCTTTTTCTGGAGAAGCATTTCTGTTTATATAGAATAGAACATGAATTAGCATACATAAGGAAGTAATTTATCCTTATTTTCTTGTAACCTGAATACAAACCTGTTATGTTTTATTGTTTAACATTAAACCTTGGACTCAAGTTCTCCTGAAAAAAACCCAAATCATCTTTTTGTTTTCTTTTCAAATAATACTATTAATTTACTAAAGACAGAATTATACATATATCTGAGGAAAGTTGAAGGGATGATTAAAAAGCTAAAATTCCCAACTCGAGTCAGGTAAAATTAAAAACGACTGTTTTATCTCATGTTCTCCACCTACGGACTTCTTTCTCTGCATTTTTGGCCTTTGTATTAGATACCTTTTATTCAGTAACTGAACACAAAATAGACACAAAACAGTTTAAAACCTGCACCTTTGGCCAGTTTTGGGTTACAGTTCAGTTTTGGCCCTTTATCTACAGCAGTTACCCATCTACGGCGATTGCCTGAGGAATCTACATTTGAGCAATCAGAGCCTATTTCTATTCTCTTTTTTCCTCAGGGATAATCCAAAGCAAACTCTCATCATCCTTTTTTGTTCTGGTTATGTATTAGGAGATAATAAGAACTTTGTCACAACTTTGGATGTATTTTGTGCATAAACTCATGTACAGAGCAAAATGATGGAGCTCTAAGATTGTCAAAAAGGTCTCTACCTTACTGTAGTTGTAGAAGTGAGCTTTTCTAAGTAAACAAAAGACTTTAACCTGGAAAAAAAATCATCTGAATAAAGAAAATCACTAATAACAAGGAAAGAAGATCACAAATGCTGATTTATCAGGGATTACAAGAAACTCACAAAATGTGTCTAAAAATAAGAGGCACCAATTGTAAAGAAAATCCAGTTTATTTCTGCAATGCTCTGACAATTCAGGTAAGCGCATTTCATTTCCTATTTGTCAGGAATCAGCTTATATTCCTGGTGTCAGGTGAAGTTATTAGTGCCAGTGTGTTATGCATTCTTTGTAACATACACAGACAATATAGCACTTATCTTTAGGATACAAATTTTTATTTGAAAATTAAAAATGTGTGAGGCCGTCATATCTTTGCCGTCATTTGTCACATGAGAATGGGAGTAGGCTTAACGAGAAAAATGACAAATCTCTAACCTGTGTAAAGAGAAAAACAGAGAGTGACTGCAGAGATACCACATAACTGCCTGAAAAAGAGTAATATGTCTTAAGTCAGCTGTTGGCCACATTTTTATTTGTCTGGGTTTCTGTATATCGTATTGAAGTGGATGTTTCAAGGAGTAATTACAGAAGCAGGAAGCTATTGCTTTCTTGTGCCACTGGTACACATCGGTAAATTTTGCTTTAAGGAGTGTTGTTCGATGGTGACAGCTTTACCACAACTCCAGAGGGAACAAAATTGAAGAATGTGGAAAAAAAGAGGAGAAGAGAACAGCTGTTTTTAAAACTGTTGTGTGGTAACCACATGACTAAGTTATAAAACACATGACACGAAGTGAGAGCAGGTTTGAGCATAAGGAAATCTTACAGTGAATTGCCCTTTCACAAGGGTGGTCCCAGTGGGATGAGAAATTAGTCATGTAAACTATACCTTACCATAAAAATGGCTCAAGCTTTAAATAAGCTGTTGTCTTAAGCCATTAATTAAATCATAAAACTGATAAATAAAGTAATTGACGTCTTTGTCAAACAGGAATTTAATTATAAAGCTTTAATCTTGGCAATGCCACTTGAAAAGAAACTTTAAACAGTGACCAGAAGTGTGTATGTTCTTATCCTTTCCACTTACTAATAACACTTCCCTTACTCAAGGGGTTTCCTTTCCTTAAGCAATTTGCACATTTGACCTATTAACCATTTTTGTATGTAGCTGAGAGAAATGGGCACTTATTTGAGCTGGATCCAAAGCTCATGGAAGTCAAAAGGAATTTTTTTCCATTTGTTTTTTACTAGTTTGGGATCAAGTCTTAGGAAAAATTCTAGAGGATTACTTGCTTTCTAACAAGACAGAAAATAAAGGGCAGTAATAAATATTCTTTATAGAATAGGTATAAAGATTTTTCTAGGTAAATTTCTCTCAGCCATACAAAATATGCATAAAGTTTACTATAAGAGCATTGCCCTTCTGTGGAATGTATGGGGCAAGAAGAATATTATATTTTTGATATTATCTGTTATCTTTTTTTCTCTAATGCTTTTGCTATCATTTGTGCTTTCTTTAAAATTCATATATATACAATATACACAATATTTAATTATATGATGCATTTATTTAATATAATAAAATCATATACTTAATATACTGCTAGACATTACTATATATTAGTAATACAATATATTGTTTGTTAACAATTAACAATACATTATACTAGTATTATATATATATATTATATTATATTAGGTAATTTTGATCTTTTTAATGTTATCCCACTCTTTTATTATTGTTAATTTTAAACAAGTGACTAAAAGCATTAGAAAAACAAAAGTCTAACCTGATGGCATTTTTTCTTGGAAGATATTCTCCTAAGCATAATAAGGTTTGAGAAGGTCAAAATGTTTTATGCCATGCATTTACTGTTGGCTGTAATCAGCCTAAAATAATTCCATTGTTCCTGCAGTACCACTGTTCTGAGTGGAGCTGTTTGAATAATCTCTGTTTGTAGTTCAATGTGCAAATGGAAAGAGAAAAACATTTCTATCAGGGAAAGACAGATAGAAGAACCTACTTCAAATCAAATGCAAGAGGTAGCTGAACCTGAGCATCTAGACATCCTGTCTAAAAGTTTAGTCTCTCAAACTTTAGTGGTGCTGGCACCAAGTTTGTACAAAGCTCAAAGACCCTGGTTGATAAAGATCTGGAGAACTGAAATATTTATGCTATTGCTCCCATTATTTTCCATTAAAACTGTTTGGGAGTTCAATCCAAGTTTTTATGTTATTTCCACTCACTTGAAACTGCATATTTCCGTTCAAAAAGTCTGTTTCCCCATACCTCTTTGCTTTGCTGCAGTCTGGAAAGAAAATTCATTATACAGCAGCAAGAAAAAGCTCTAGGCTACTCCAAACAGGTTTGGTTTTGGAAAAGAGTTCAGAAGTCCTTGCAAATACCTTGGAGGACTGGAGAGAAGGAAAGAAAGAGAGCGAAAAATAAATATTAAATAGACTCCTATTAGATTGAAATAGAAACTTGGGTCTGATGAAACTCATGTTTGTATCATGCCTTTGAAGGCAACACAGAGACTCTCACAGTAGCACCATCAGTAGCTGGGCAGCTCTCGCAGCACGGCACAGTGCCGTGTTGAAGAGCTGGCTCGCCTTGAGAAGCCGCAGAGCTGTACTTGAATGGTGCTGCCACTGGGCAGAGACGCCGTCTAGAGCCCCCTTGAGCACCCATGCACAGGACTTCCTCAGTCTTGCAGTTCTCAGAGAAGTTAGAAAATGCCAGGCAGCATTTTAAATGCACTAACAAGATGCTACAATATTAAATAATATATGTTTTGAAAGGTAACTTTTTACAGAGCTGGGTTGCTTCAGCGCTTTTTTCCATGTAAGCCATTGATCTAAGTATAATCTACACCAGTAGTTGCCAGCTGGATTACTAACTGACGGATGTTCAAAAGCCTATGAAAACTTGTTTTGCAGCTTCTGTCTGTTTCTTACAGACATAAAAATGGCACCGTGTAGAAAGTCTGTCAGAAATATGCAAACTCTGTTAGCAAGTTATGTTAATATTTCCACTGGCTTTAGGTCAGGCATCCTGTAGTTTACTCAGCTCTGCAGAGCTTCAAAGAGTGGACTTGTACCTTTGTCTCAATGATGCAAATAGGATTACAATATCCCACCAGTTATCATATCCAGGAATTGATTTTTTATCTACTGAATGACTCTGAAGCCTTATAATACCCCTAGACCATCTTGTTTTAGGAGTACATGATGTAGAGTCAGCATAGGTGCTCTCTCTGTCTTTTGAAGAAAGACTCTGAAACTACAGACCCCAAAAGTCTGGCAGGAAGAGCTAAGAAAGAGTTCAGGTATTTCTGTAGGTGAGGAAGACTCTTCACTAGAAATGAGGTTAAAAAATTAGAGAGTTATTCAATTCATTAAAAATATTGTTCATATTGTCCAAAAACCATTCATAAATTTCACAAAGCTTCACTGAACAGTTTTAGCTGAACAAATAGCATAAGAACTCAGCAGGTGTTCTCTCCTTCTGAAAAAGTTAATAGCAAAAATATTCGCCCAATATCCTAAAAAATGAGATTCAATTCACTCTTCTGTTTGTAGAGATTTAAATCTGCATCTTTCTTTTCTTGGGAAAACTCCGTAGCCACCACATTAAAAAGCATTTTGGGAGATGGTATATTCTGCCTCTACTGTAAACTATGTCCCACTTAGTTTAAATACAGACTAAGGACTGGAATCTGACTGTTTCATTATTTGGTGAATGGACAGTTAACTTTAAAACCAGCAGAAAAAGTGTCCATTCCACTTTTTATCCACAATTATTTATTTTAAATAAAGTACAATAGTTTTTGGGACAGTTTAGAATTTCTATGTTTCTATAGTCAATATCTAGGAAATAGGTCTGTAGAATTATATGATAAAAGATATAGTTCTAAATTTCCTCAAGCAGAAGAAGTAAAGTGTCTTCAACAGTTTTGTCTTTCTTTTTCCTCCTTCTCTTTCTTTATCCCTCCCCTCTTACCTTTCCTCTCGTATCCCATTTAAGATTAAATAAATTTTCAAGTTACTTAAAGAAATTTCGGGTCACCTGCTGAATAGAAAAACAAATGTAATTGAAAAATCAGTTTTGTTTACATGTCTCCATATCTGTTTTGAAATGATGAAATTAAGAGAAAAATTCATGTTAGTAAACACTAACAAGACAAACACAAAACTAGGTAACTTGTACCTTTCTGAAATGATGTTGTCTGAAAGTGTACTTTTCAGTTCAGCTGTGGATGGAAGAATATTTAAGCAACAGGAGATTTTTCCTACATAACACTATTTGCATGAAATGGGAAATTAAAATATGTTTGTGATTGCTGTATACATAAGGTGAGTTTCTTCAGCATCTTTTTCCCATACTGACTACTTTGTTTATGAAAACCAGAGGGGAAAAAGTAAAAACAGCACAGCTTCCCTAACATCCCTGCCCTCAAAGCACAGCTCTTCGAGACTCAAAAGAATGGAGATCTCAAAACGTCTTTGATTTTCCCCTGCCTTTGAAGATTTGGGCAATGACAGGGTGGCCGTTCCACATCAATGAAAAATAGCCTTGACCTGACTGGGACTCAGATAGGCCTCTTTCTTCCTTGGCACAGCTTTCTGGAAACTTACGCTTTTCAATGTTTAATGCATCATCTATAGTTTGAGACATTGCAAGTCTGTCATAGAACTTTTTTATCTGAGCTCTAAATGCTTTCTCTGCTGCAAGTCACTTCTTCAATAAGACTTGCTACCCAAATTTCAGATACATTCAGCTCAGCATGACAAAACCTCAAGTACTTCTCTGCAGTTTGCTAAGTACTACAGTTGGATAAATAGTCACATTTATTAGTTAAAATACCCATCAATTAGCTGCTTACTGATATTAGCCAGGCTAGAAGACTGAAAAAAAAGTAAAATACGTTGTTCTTTTAATTCCTTACCTTGTACTAAATATTCTTACACCTGAAGTTCAGTGACAGCAATGGAAATCTCTTTAAGTATGGAAATGGAAATATCCAATCACTTTTTGGAATGCTGTGTCATACCTATAGTTATAAAAAAGCCTGAACACTGAAAATGACACCTCTAATCATATATATAGATAATATAGATCATGTCCATCAATTTTGCTTCACTTTTCCTCTTTCAGTTGTGTACTACATATAACTATCAGCTATCCATCATATTTCTATTTGTGGTCTGCACTGACAATCTTGTTTTGAGTCCTCATTTACTTAGGACGCGCTAATGTTATGAGTAGTTTCATAGGCTTCAATATACCTGAAGTTGTGCATCTGAGTAAATATTTCACAAAATCATAGAGTTAACTGGTAAATTCCCAGGACAAGACTTCATCTACTTTGATTCCTGACATATCAGGACTGAACTGTCAGGACTGAACTGTCAGGACTGAATTTAGATTTTTAGTTGTCAATATTTTTATTAAGACCTTTGTGTCTTCGCACTCTAGCATTGAATCTTACAAAGAGAATTTGCCAAGATGGGTAAGATCTTCTTTTCTGCAAAGTACAAACATTTTTCACTTTTTCTGAAATATCTTTATAGATAAAATATTCAGACAAGTACCTGGAAGGAAGAAAAAATATATGATAGGAAATGTCTTTGGGAATACCGTAAAAGCATAAGCACATTAATTAGATATTTTTGAATACTCTTGGCAGTACTTGTGTGGATTTAAATCGTTAGTCTGTAGAATTGTTTTTTAGAAGAAGAAATAAAAATGCTTTGTAAAAATCATTTATCATTATCTTAATGTTCCTTAGAAGTAGTTTGTTTTATCAGCACAGGATTTCTTTATGGAAATCATAAAAAATTGAATTTATTGTATTTTAAAGTGATAACATTTACTATAACAAATGCTATATAAAGTATATTTAACATTTCCTAATTCTATGAAATTCTATATTTGCACTCTTGCTTCTTATTACACCAAAATCATTTTAAAAACATAGAAGTATTTTCTTTCAATACCATGTGATAAGTTCTAAATGTTAGACAGGCACCTTCCAACGCAGAGCTGTTTACAAAACATTTCATCATTTAAAGTTCATTAAAATTCATTTTCTTCTTATAACAACATGAATAAATAGTTTTTAGGTAGGCAGGCAGAGAGCTGTTCTTCTGATCATTCTATCAAAACCTTACTGACAGCTCATGACCCTAACAAGGAGACTTACATTTTAGTTTAGAGACTATACTACCATATACAAGTTACTGTAAATTTTCCCAGAAGAGGAAGAAACAACAGATGTTTTCAGAGCCCTCCCTAAGGGCTCTGATGCAAAGGAAAGTTTCCTTTCCCCAAATACATTAGCACACAGTGGCATTCACACAACACACATTGAAACTACTGCTATTTTCTTTATTTTCAATTCATTTTTACAGCCTAAAAGATGAGCAAAAAGCTGTTTACATTTTTAACAGAACCCTGAAAAATGAGAGAAGGTGCACCAGATTCATAAAAGTGGTTTGAGGCTGAAAAACAAGCTATGACAAAAACAAAACAGAACAACAAACCTTATAGAGGTTAGAATGACTTAGGTCAGTCAATATCTTTAAACATATTTGTTTTCTCAAAGAGAAAACAGATAGATGATCTGATTATGCTGGATAATGTAGTCACAGGAAGAAATTGTCAGATATTAAAAGCACATTAATCTAAGTGAGAAAAATGTTACAATATCATTGTCTGGGACCTGAGAGTACAGAAATTCTATTCAGAAATGTATGTCATATATGTATGTATATATGTTACATATGTATGTATGAATATGTGTCATGAATGTGGTAGAAAAGAAAGAGGTGGATTTTACTTTTCCTGGTGTCTTTCATTTAAAATTAGATGATTTTCTAGAATATAGACAAACGCTACTCATTGACCTTGACTGACTGAAATTCTACAGGTAGAAACCTAATGGTTAACATATATGGCTCAAAGTTCCCAGCTGGCCTGTGTACACTTTGCTGACCGTCAGTGTGATCTTTCATTTAAATCTCTTTAACAGCAAGTTTTGAAACAAACTATTACTATACTATATTACTATTACTAAGTCATATTACTACAGTAATATTACTATTACTATAGTAAACAAAATCTTGTTATAATTTTTTTGTTGTTCATGTGATCCTTCCCCATATACCAGTAAATTATCCAAGTCTATAAGTATAGTTGTTTTTCTAATTGATATCTAAAGCTTGCTGCACATATGTGAATTTATATATAATATGTACATGTGTAAATTACTCATAGGTATGATGTGTATGCTTTTATACATATATATATGTATATATAATGTTGCTTAAGCTATAATCTTTCCACAAAAATCAGTTTCATGTTCCTCCTGCTCTTTACTATTTTTTCCAACTGTAATATGTTGGTGTCTTTAAAAATTAGACATATATATGCCATGTTATTTGTCACGAGTGTAAGTTTATCATTTATACATGCGAATGGCAGATCTTGGAACAAAGGAGTATAAATAAGATGTTACTGTGATCTGGCAGTACACATTTTGTATTTCAGGGCATCAACCTGTTGGTGGAAAAGGTTTTGAAAATTACCGAGGATTTGATCTTTGTTAATTCCAATCGACATAGACACCTGGACACTTTTTAAAAACCACTTGGACTTTATGTTCTATTCAGCTACCAGAAGCTGTATGCAATTAAGAAACTTTAAATATCCATAGTGGTAAGCTCTTTCTCTTCTCTTGAAAGAGAAGCTTTTCTGGATATTCCTCCTTTGTAGCATTAAATAGCACCGGAAAATTTGTAGGCAAAGGTGCAACAACACTGTAAGGTGGGCTATATCATGCCTTTCCCATGTGTATTCTGTAATAAATCTAATCTAAACCAACATTAGAACAAATGATTTACAAATAATGTCTGAGTTAACATTAAAAATGTTGCCTTATGACACTCTTCCAAAGTTGGGGAAAAAGTATTTAAATCTTAGTGAAAGCTTTCTCAATGTTTACTTATTCCTGTATTTTATCATGCCTACAGCCTCTAAGAAATCAGCTGAGACAACCGGAACAGTTTTCAAAATGCTGTTGTTGAAGAGTTTTATTCAATACCCTTTGCAGGTTGTAGAAAATCTAATGCCCTTACAGAAGAGGGTCAAAGCTTACAGTCGGTAAACTGAATGTTTCCTGAACTGAAACCTCAGCAGAGCTTCACAGAAGGAAATAAACACATTCCTCATTCATAACTTGGCACCTTCCTTTATATGTGACGAAGGCTTACGCAGGACTTCTGAATTCTGGTTTGCAAACTTTTCTCTAAAGCAAACTGCTGTCAGTACAATCACAAAACCTGCCAGTAATATTGTTTTCTATTTTTTTACTCCATTTAAATTTTATTTACTTGATATTTTGAATCTCATTTGGCTCCTCTGAGGCCCATTTTTTTAGCTTTTCATGTGCCTCAGTATTATTTCCCTGTTCCTTTAGCATTATTTCCCTGTTCCCACTTCTGCTCCCCAAACCTTTTGGTTTAATATCATTTGCAAACCTGATTAAAAGTGCTGTTTCTTTTTTCCCCCAGAAAATAAATGAAGATCTTAAATAATATGGGTTTTGTTGCAGAGTTCTGCAATACTTCATTGCAGATCTCAGATGTAAAAGTTTATACTGTATAAGCACTGTAGCTTTGCTGTTTGTTCCCCTTCAGGTGGTTTGCATTTCATATGGCTGCCTTTATACCAAGGCAAATACGATTAATTATACTGGTAAAAGTTTGTGAGACGCTATCAAATGTTCTAGCAAAATCCATGATGTGACAAACAAATTATTCTACCATTAATTTATTTATAAATAAGTTAATTTATCAGGATGGAAAATGTTAGAATGCCATTGCTTAAATATATTAGAATCATAACCTAATATTCAGGTCAGGGCTTGCTCTTTTGCTGACTCTGCTGCTGCTGATCAGAGTCCTTATTGAACACACTAGAACGATTTCTTTGCACCACACACATTCAGAATCCTAAAGCATTTCTAAACTAAATGGGGCGTGATGGCTTAGCGAATTGATGATGAATGTTTTGCTCCAGCAGAATATTCCCTGCCACAGCTCATAGCAAGAGCATCTGGAGCCAGAGAATCCTAAAATTAGTTGCAGACACAGTATAAGAAGCACTTGTCATGGTGCAAATTCAGCACCTTCAGGAAGAATATATTTGTCAAATGTGTTTATACAATTGCCTTTGTGTATTTCAGATGCCACATTCAACTGGGATTCTTTTTATTCTTCCAGTATGAGACAATAATTTAAGTCTTAATTATTTAAATGAAAGAATCTATTTTGTGAAAGAATATGATATAGATTTAAAATCATGGTGTCTAACCATGACACTAGATGGAGCTATCTCTTTGAAATGAATGCTCTCTGTTGGAAATTCTACTTTTCTTCCCCTTAAATCCTATTGTGATTTATCATATTTGAGAAAAAGAAAATAAAGGAAAAAGGGTAAAGAAAAAATGAGAAGAAGAAATCAAAAAAAGAAGATTTATATTATTGTGAAATGGTGCCCCCAGTAATTTCAAGTGAATATATACAAAATGATTTCTTATAAAATGAGAGCTTTATCCCCAGTGATAATTTTTATCAAAATACTACTTAGAATTAAAAGTCTGAAGAAACTTTGGTAGTCTTCAAGGAACATGAAATTAGTTAACATCTAGTTGTTTCATT
Source organism: Dromaius novaehollandiae (assembly GCF_036370855.1). Classification (NCBI taxonomy): domain Eukaryota; kingdom Metazoa; phylum Chordata; class Aves; order Casuariiformes; family Dromaiidae; genus Dromaius; species Dromaius novaehollandiae. The sequence goes on from NC_088098.1 coordinate 43,330,969, forward strand.
ACTATAAAATAGGTGGTACTGCTTTGCTATCATTCCTCTACTGCTCTCAGATACTTCAACAAAGAATATTGAACAAGGCTAAAATAACTAGATTTTTTTCTTTATCATTTATGTTTTAATCCCACCAGCAATTTGCTCCTGTGCAGCTACTGCTCCTTGAAAGCTAACAGCTAGATATCTGTCCTCTTCTCTATGCAGGCAGTTGGAGTCATTTGGTTTTCAAAAGATAAAATGACGTGGAAACATATCATCTAAAGCTAGTTCCAATTAGAACTAAAAACTGTGAGTATTTGTGGATGGAATTTTTGCAAGAGGTTACTTAAGTTTATTAATTAAAAATAATTAAAAAGGCTTCTTTGTATTGAGGTTCAAAACAAGTTCTCTGGATTTATGGAGCTTTGGAAGAAAGTAAAATGTAAAATTTTCCGTAGGATGCTTGAGTTTTACAAGATCTTGTCAGAAGCACGAGAATAGAAATAGGAAAGCTGGCTCAGAAACAAAAAGTAAGTACGCAAGTACGCAGAGTTAGATTAACTTTCCCACAAATTAAACACAAACCTTTTTTTTTGGGGGGGGGGATTTCCACAAAAGCTTTCCACATGCTACTTTCTGTGCCAGATGTCCATCTCCGGTGCCACATTACCCCTCTTTGAGTCCACTGAATAGCAAGACCACTCTTGGCTAGCACTGAGAGTGCCTCAGTGTTTTTCAAAGCAAACAGGAAAGATAAGAAAATCCATAGCTCATTTCTTTACGTTCTGGCCAAAAGCAGATTTCCAAAGCTATCAGTGCATGGCTAGACTGTCAAACCAAAAGTGTACCACATCATGAAATGCCGATTCTCCTGAAGAATACTTTTTCCTTTCTGAAACTTCTAAAAATGGTTTTTGTCCATTTTCCCCATACTTTACAATTTTCAGATAGGCCCAAATTCCTCATCTCATCAGCCCATTTCCCACCTTATTCCATTTTGCACTGGAAAATCAATTGTTGATGGACTCTGTGTTTCATTGTCCACCTATATGGTTACTGCAGATGAGTACATTGAAGTATCTAAGTTCTCAATTCTGTTACACTTAGAATCCATCATAGGCATATGGTAACTCTAGGTCCCGGTAATGGGATTATTAAATGCATGAAACAGTGGCTTGAAGGGAGTTTGACTGCAAGAGAGAGGAGAAATGAAGCTCAGTTAGTTGGCTTGGTGAACACAGCTCAGAAGTCTATTCAATCCATCTTAATCTATTTGCACAGTATGGAGTCTTTCTGAAAAAAAAAAAGATGACATTTACTTGTCTGAAGAAGGCAGATTTCAGCCAAAGATTGTTGTCAATTAATAGGCTAACAATGGATTTGTTAGCCTTCTACTGAATACTGTCTTTGCTTGAATATCACTTTTATGCCATTCTGACTTCTATGGACAGAGGAAAGTGAACAAATGGTAATAACAACAACGACGATATCAACAACAGCAGGCATTACTGCTCCAACTAATCAACATATAGCACCTATTCATATGCTCCCAGTTTTTAAAAAAGCACAGAGGCAGCGGATTGCACAATATAAAATGATGTCATTCTTCATGCAGTGTCCTACAGCAAAGAAAATGATTCCGGTTTTCATTCTCTGTCTTTCAGAGTAGAATAAAATATGCTAAAATATTTATGAAATAAAAAACTCCAGAGAGTTTGATGGAGACAGTTCTAAGCACTCCAAGGCTTCATTGCTATGGAAAACATGAAGTTATTTCTAGAATACACTATTGCCTCCTCTGGCATACACTAGCATGGGACACAGAGAAAGGCTCTCCATCTTGCTTCCAAATTAATTATGGCTAGCCAAGTTATTTGGAAACATAAGGACAAATTCTAAGTAAATGCTGAAGTTCATGAATAACAAGCAGTGAGAGGGGATTTAGAAAGCTGAGAAACAGATTTAAATTTCACAAATAACTTTCATCGAGGCTCTGTGCCTCATATGGTTTGTCCTCCGACTAGAATACTCATGAATAAAAATTATTAAACAACGTTATAAGCTTAAAACAACTTAAAAAGCTGTTCACATCACTGACATGGTTGTATTGAAAGCATAGTGCATGCTACTGACACAGCTCTGTATATGTAAACCAATTACATTAATTTGCATTAATTTGGGTTGCTAAAGGTGAGCTGAAGTTACAATGTAAACAGATTTTAGGGATTGTTCTATGTGCCTCAGATTTAGTAGTGATCTTGATTTTGGTTAGTACTTGCTAGCAGATTCTTGGAAGGTAGCCTATTGAAAGCTGAAAGGAAAAAAAAAGAAAGAAAGGAGGGGGAAGGGAAAGCTTAGCTGTACTGGAAACATAAATGAAAGCAGTCTTCTGATTTGCAAATACACTGTATTTTCTGAGAATGATGAATAGCTCTCTGAGGAATAAAACATTTGTGAGAGTGCAAAAAGGTTTATGTTTTTTCTTTTTTATTGCTATGACATTAACATAACTTAACAAGCTTCAAACGCTGGAAGTAGGTTAACAGGATTAATGTTTAGTTTTAGGTGATTAACAGACTACTTGCAGAGCAGTCTGATTTTTGGTATGTGAGAAAAAATTAACGTATAATGAAGTCTTGCATGAAACTGAGTTTCTCCTTGTGGAATTGACTTTTCATTAACTATTTAAATAGTAAGTGATGATTAAAATATAGAGCAATTCACTCAAAATTCCCTCTGATTTCATTCCATTAGATTTATACCCAGAGATTAAGTTGGTTGCAGAGATCAGCATAGTTATTCCAGTGACTGGCACCAGATAAATATCTAAAAGTCCTGGTGACGTTTTTTTGGTTCAAAGTCAAAAATGATGATAGCATGTGTTTCTCGCCAAAATTTCTGTTACAAGTACCATAAATCAGTCTTGAAGTCTGCTCTGAGCATTTGCTGGGGTTTTCTTGTAATCAATATAGATTCACATATATGTAATGTAGAAACGTATATGCGAGTAGAATACAAAATAGGATCATTAAATGAAGTAAAATAACTGGTATTATTTTTAATCGGCACACAGAGAGGTACAACAGGTACTGAAGGTGACAAAGGGAAAAACAGCATGAAAATCATTAGCACTGTTTTATAAAAGGTGATTTTTTTTCTTTGCACATTTCAATAAGCTTCCTTTCCTGCAGTGATTATGCCACTTATTTCCTCATAGATCACTTACAAAGCATGCTGTAGTTGTATAAAAGAATGCCCAGTGGTGCACTGAAACTTTTCTGTCCATTTTGTACTTTCCCTACAGATTTAAATGAAACAGGATTCTCACTTTTCTTTCAAAGTCCAGTTCCTAAAATGAAGCTTTTAGAGTCATGAAAATTGTTTTTAGATTGTCCAGAGTAGCTTCTTTGTTCTTTTTGATCTGTTCTCCAACCCCTGTTAAATTTTAGCGTGAGATATCATCCACTTCATAAAAAAGAATTAATCTGCTAAGTAGGTCCCAAATAATTATCTCTCAGTTTTTCCAAGAACTGCATTATAAGTCATCTTTCTGAATAACTGTGGTTTTCTAGATCTATAAATGAACCAAAGCCAGGGAGAACTTTAAGATATCCAATGTTCCAGCACTATAAAAACTTGTGTTAAAAGAAGTCCTTTTGTGCTTCAAATATTTCCAGAAAATAAAAGTTTTTTTTAAAAAAGCTGTGCCAATATAAAGTAAGCAGGAACATTTGGTCTTTTCCTCCCAGTCTGGAGGATGTTGCATAATTTTCACACACAAAATTGGCTTTATAAATAGGGAAATAAATGTTTTGCAGATTGAAGCTGATTAATCTTTTATTGCATCCTAAAAATTACATAACTGTTGCAATTAATGCAAGTTCAAATAATAAGAATACCATGTAGAGCAGGAAAAGAGCTGGCTAGGGACTTTAATAAGCAGCATGTTTTCAGATACCAGTCCAGATAAGTTCGTTTTCATCGTAAGTTCATAAGTCTCAGAGCTACTATTAGTTATTTCTAAGAACTTAAAACAAAAGATGTGTGAAATTCCAGAAGACTCAAAAAAGAAACAGAAACTGGGATGGCTGTGCCTAATTTTGGTAGCTCTCCTGGGTGCGTGCGTGACAGACAAGATGTGTCTGCACTGGGTGTCTCCAGTCACCTTACAAAGCAAAGCAAAGATGGCCAACAGAATAGTTAATGCGGTCTGTGTTTACCCTCTCTGCCAAAAAGGAAAATTTGTAGACAGGATAAATTGTTTAAAAGATCGAACATAATCTTCCTGGTAGCAATATAAGAGTATTATTTTTTGTTTTGTTCTCCTGGTTATGGAGAACAGGTCCTTCCTTTTTGCAGTACCATATCTACATATAAACACAATATTTAATATATCTACCGTTTCTACCTCTTCACATATCTAAAAATATATGCCCTCCGTTGCCTCACCTGTAGACTAAAAGATACCAGTTCTTTCAAATTTTCCTTACCACTTACTATTTCTTGATCTTTAGCCACTCTCTGATCACTCTGTGCTTTCCCCGGCCTCTTGAATGGATCACAGGCTTTTCTATTGAGACATAACTTTTCTTCAAGTAATGTCTCCAAAACTTTGTATACTGCTCCAGATGAGGCCTTTCCACTGCTAACTAGAACAAAAGGATTATTCTGTGTCTTGTACTGATGCCAATCCAGTTTAAGCAACCCACTGTGACTTTTGCCTTTTCCACATGTGCAAGTTCAGAACAGTTCTTACGTAACTCCTCTCATATAGCCCTTAAACTTAAAAGAGATCTTAGTAACTATGTTTTGAACAGTATTCTTTCAGTGATTTCACATTTTTACAGACTCCTTATAGGTAGTCTGTATTTCCTTTGATAGCTTATGAAAATATCACATAAGACAAAGTCTAAAGTTTTACAGGAGTCAAGGTACAAAGTCCTCAAGGTCTATTATCTTGTCATAGATGGAAATGAAATTGTTTTGATATGACTTGCTCTTTAAAATCTATGTTGACTGTTTCTTATCACATCATTACATTCTAGATATTTTCCAAAAGCAGGTTTATTATTCATATTTATTCTTGTATTGTTCTAGAAACTGAATTTCTATTTGTAATTCTGTAACTACTCATTTTCTACCTTTTGAAAGTAGATATTATGGGATAGGACTAAGTCTGTCTAGGCTGTACCTAAATCAGACTCTGAAGTGTCTTGCTAAACTAGATAGACATCCAGCACTTTAATATTATTGGGCCTGAAAGCTCTCAGGACAAGTTTAGGCACCTTTACACATTCAGAAATGCCTTCCTTGAGTCTGATGCAACCTAAATTTTGAGTCAAAAGCCACCTAAATGTTGTTGGGAATATCTACAACATTTGGGAAAGGGCTGGGACTTTGTTGCTGGGAAATATTTCACCTTTTTGGATATTCACTGCTGAGTGATTGACTCTATCCTGGAGCCTCCACTCAGATCCTAAGAGGGGGTGGCATGGCTCCCAACAGCCAGGTCTCTTCCATCTCCTGGCCTTTTCCTTCTCGGTCCTTCATTTCCCCATGTTGCCCAGGCAAACCCTTTCCACTGTATATGTGCTCCACTCTCAGCCACTCCTTAGCAACAGACTCCCTCCGATGGATATACTCTTCCCTAGTTGGAGAACTGCTATTGAAAATGTATCTTGAAGGTGAAGAAGAATATATAAAAACCTTAAAAGCTGCTATACTAGAAGCTAAAAGACATGCACAGAAAATGAGAAACCTGGCTTATAAGGATTGCTTTGACTGGGCACTCTTGAACTTGACTCCCATAACACTGGAGAGTACCCTAACTCCTAGGCAGTTGGTAACCTGGATGTGCGGTTGTATGAGCAATCAAATATTCTCCAGCCCATATCCAAAGTTCTGGAGATATCTGATATTTTCTGTTTGTTCCCTGTACAAAAAACAGAACGGGTAGACAGATACTTAACAGGATTCCCTCTCTGCAGATACAGAGATATTTAGGGAGACAGTCTAATGTGGATGAAATGGATTATGTTTTAGAAGCCATGACATATCTTCCTCTCTTCTTACAAAGACTATAAATGATTTAATAAGAAATTAATGTGCTTACTTATGCAGGACTAGCTCCCAACTGTGGCACCATAAAAAAGGAGTTCTCACAGCATTTACATTATATTATTAGAAGAATGAACCTCTAAAATGTTATTCCAGACCCTTATTTTACTATTTTTTGTCTCATAACCTTATCTCTTGCTACGGAAAAACATTTTTTTAATGAGCTATTAAATAAGAGAAGATAGTCCTTTATCATTTGACACCCTAATATTAAGGTAAGTAAACATTTGACTAACTTATATTATGGCAAAAATCAATAAAGTTGATCCTTATCAATAAAATCACAAGCTATCATCAATAAAAATGACTAAAAGTAAAAAACTACTGAAAGAATTTTCCTTGAAAAAAAAATTAGGTCACTATTAGGCTAAAATATGAATTATATTAAGAAATTAAACTTTTTTGAGAAAGAATTTATGCATTATCATGGGAGAGAAAATAGACTTTTATGCATTTAATTTATCATTTGAACTTAAGAAAATAAAATTACTTTGAATGAAATAGAGAATGACTTGATATGGGTTTTAAATCTACCATTTTGTTTAACTAGAATTCATCTTGATACATTTTTTCTCTTCTCTTGAAGAACATTGAAGGACAGCAAACTATATTTTGACCATATTTTGACAGTATATTTAATTAACAATTGATTTAGCAATGACATTTTTCCTTATATTTTATAAGACAGGATATAATACAGTCCAGGAAACTTATCAGAAGAATATTCTAAAGTATACATAATATAACCACTTCAAGTTACATCACATGAAGGAGAACAAGTTGTCCATTGCAAAATCCTGCAATTTCCTCAAGAAGAAATTCTATACTAGCTTTAAGAAAAAGGAGGTAACTATGAGTATATTGTAATTGTACATTCATAACTCTTGATAAAAGCAACCAATCTGCTACGTTGAAATTTTGTCAAATGGGAAACAACTTCTCATTTACATTCTTAAGCAGCAATGATTTTGTTTATTGTACATTATTACCCCAAGAAGGATTGTGAGCAGTTGCATGGACTGGGATTCGGTTATTCTTTTACAGATTAATATAATGTTGACATCTATATCTGAACTAAACAAGTTAAACAAGACTTTCTTTAAATCATTGGAGAGAAATAAGAACTTCTGCATTTTTATACATTTCATCCTATTTAGAAGACACCTAAAACTGGCCAGATGAAGATTCTTTGAAAGTATCTGGTTTTTTTCCCAGTAGCTGTAAGAGTATCCTTTAATGGCTAGTTCATTATGTCACATATCATATGTAGACAGCTACACTGCAGAGGCCTTAAGACAAGTGTGATGAATACCATTCATTCTTCCTGGAGAGGAATGAAGTGACAACTACAAACAAGGAGATCAGTAAATTAAAACAGTACAGTTCCCCAGATTTGGAATGACACCCTATTTATCCTTGCAATCAGACTTTCAAGTTCTTTGGTAAAAAGAAAACACCAGCTCCCATTTCTTCTGATGGATCTTTTCTGGTTTTGTGCAATTTTATTACTGAAGATTTGTATGACAGTGGCACCAGGAAATGAGAAAGAAAAAAGAGCAAAGGAATTTTTGTTCTCCTAGAATCTAATTTCTTTTCTTCAGCTGAATTCTACCCTTCCTTATACAGTTTCCATTTCAATTCAGTTCTGACGGAAGTAGCTGAAACAAATAAAACTCAGTCATTTTTTAGAAGTCTCTGATATATGCAGTAGTGTAAAGTAGCATGGCAGATGAAAGCAGGAGTGAAAGCTCAATCAATTAATTATCCCTTGCTGGGCAGTTCATTATTTATGAACACTGCCATCCTAAGACTGGAAATAATGACATTATCCTGCCATTTAACTATACATATAGTTTATTTGCATAATTATTTTATCAATGAAAATAGATTAAGGATTTTTGTTTCTGAATTTAATTGTAAATTCGCAATAAGAGCTGTTTGACAAATAGGCTTGCCCATGTTTCTGCTTCCTCTATTTGTCATGATCATGTGCTATATAAAACTCATATTCTGCACTAATTCAACAGGCTTACAAAAACATGTCATTTTCTCTAAAGATTTTGGTGTAACGGATGTTTTACAAAAGAAAGCACTTGCTAACTGTAACTTCACCTGGCTGAATTATGAAATTACTAGTTGAGGAATCAGCTACCAAAAAAGGAAGCATTGCTTTTCCTTTCCATGTTATTCTCTTAGTATTCAAAACATCAAATTTAAAATATTACATGCATTAGAAGCTGTAGACTAGGAACCCCTATGCACAGCTAACAATGAATTGCTCAAACCAATACAGAGAGACTGGAGAAGTACATGATGTTATATTAGGTTTAAGCTCTTTTTTAAAGAATCTTGTTACTAGAAAGTAGCTCTTCTTCAGAAATACATACTGTCTTTTTATATTTATAATGCATACATTATAAAATGCAAGCAAACCCTTAAGTGGCCTTTTAACTAGGTGGAACTTACAAGAGGTTTCAAAAATCCTAAATCAGATGCAGCAGATAAATGTCTCTCTCTCTTTCAGTGGATTTGACAAGTGTCCCTTTGAATTCTGAGAGGAGAATTAGGCACCAAACCTGAGACTACATCTAGGACACTTGTCTGAAGTGGCATAACTTTCACACTAATTTGTGTATTTATTGAGGTGCTTGTATGGTATCGTGTTTCTGGAACACAATGTTTTCTAGGGCTTTGAAAGAATTCTTTCTAGATCTCAAAAATGAAAACAACTCTTTGGATTTTTTTACTGATAAGAGTAGTCTTGGCAAATTTTATAATGTTACACTTTCTTTTTTATATGATCGGATGAACAAAAAAAGTTAATAATGATGATATTTAAAGTGGCCTGAGTGAACACCTACTAAAACTCCCAGAACTCTACCTTTGCTGTTGGCTGTGTCAAAAGCTATTTTGGTTACACTTGTGTTATATGCTGAAGACTCTCCATCTGCAATGGTTAGAGTCTCCTTTCTTTTTTGTCTAGATTCTGAAGTGCAATTAGGAGACCTGTCTTTAATCCTTCCTCAGTTCAGAAAAACCATTGAATGTACCATAAAATTTACAGTTTCTGTGCTCTTTTATGTAGAAACAGTAGCTTTAAAATACTGACCAGGTACACGGATTTTTCTGGTTTTCTATATTTTTAGCTTTATAGAAGAAAGCCTAGAAGACTTGGGGGGTGCAAGGATTGCCCTTCTCATGAATTACAGAATCACGGACTCTGTAAACCCTTGTACACAACCAGCAGGAAAATGTGCAGCTGCTAGTAGAAACAAAAGGACATATCTTGAAACCAGGCTATTTCCATGACAGTTTCAATGCTTTGGTTTCTGTCTTTTCCAAAAAAACCTCTTAAGCTCTTTTCAAAATCAGCTGACAGCATGCATGTATTAGATAAGGAGCAAGTTAGAAAGATACTTTGTGGAGGTGCTTCAAAGAATTTAAAAGGAAGGAAATGTAACTGGATATGTTATTTGCTTCCTGTCCCTTGTAGATATGCCAAATAGTTTGCTTTCCCCTCAGAGATTAAATTCTCTTCAATAATTACAGCAATTTAATTGAATTTGTACATACACTTAAAATTGTTCTCCTGCCCTATCTGTTACAATCTGAAACTATTTTATAGACACAGAAATTTCCCAGAAGCTATTAAGCCTACATACAATATTTTGTAATAAAAGTAAAAAACGTTCCTTTGTCTATACGCTTTAGTGAGGCTCCAGCCTAAACCATCTGTGGGGAAATATTCATAAAAAATAACCCCCCAAAGGTCTCCCTCTCCTTCTGCAAAGCACCAGCTGATGAATAGCTCAAATATCTACAACACAAACAATTGTCAAGGTAAATTGCTTTTCCTCCAATAAGCGGGGAGGGTCACAATCACAAAGATCTTGCTGGGGAGAGAAAACAGTGTTTAGCTGCTGAGTCACCCAAAACAGAGGTGCTTGTATCCTGGCAGGTGAGAGCAATCACCCCTAATCGGGAGAGAAAGAGGGTAAGAGTGTTTGATGGAGCCTGAGGAAGGAGGAAGAAGGCATTCATGCAGTTGCTTAATGAGGCTGATGTCCTTTTATTCTTTCTGGTGCTATTAGTGCTTGAGTTTGGAAAGGAGCCTGTGTTGCTGAGGACAGCCCTGCTGCTGGGAGTGCTTGCTTCCCTTTGGCAGGCCTAATGGAGGAGGTTAATTTTGCTGTACTGGACAAGAATTCATGGAAGTCAAAAAAAGTGAGGGCAACATTTTGAAGCGTTAGGGAAGAGTCTGTTTTGTTTTTAAAACTTACAGTGAGCCTGTTATCATCTAAAAGAGTACAGAAAACTTGAAGATCCTTGTGTTGAAAATTTGAAGATCCTTGTGTTGTCTTCTGGGAAGAAAGCTTTCCATTTTAAAAGAGAATGGATTCTTGGGGGATTCTAACAAAAATCCATATGTTGTCTTTTATCAGTCTTAAGAAAGAAATATCCAGCTTATTGTGGAACTGTCTCTCTTGGCACAGCTGGGCTGACAGCCTGCTGAGAACCAGTAGTGCTCCTGTACGCTGAGCTGGTATTGGACTTCTGGGAGTTGCTGGGGAAAGTGCATGTGTGGCTCCTGTCCACCTGCCTGCCATGCTGCTAATACCTAATTTGAAACTCTTGATTCTCCTATAGCCTGAGATCCTATGTGCTTATCCTGGGGGGAAAACTACTTGCAGTTTTAAAAAGGAGAATCACCTTTTCTTTCTAGTTTTGAGTTGAATATACAAATAAGCAGTATCAAAAATCAGGCCAGTCTTGTCTGTTATTCCATTTCTAATTCACCATTGCTTCTACACTGTTAAATACCAGAAAAATAAAATAACTAAATATATTATTTTAAAATAATCCACCTTATAGGAAGTGCATGGATCATTCACCTCACCTAAAGGCCATGCACTGTTGGTGTTTCTACTAACTAATGGAAATTCTTCTAGAGTGGAATGAAGACCAACCAGCAGCAGAGGAATGCTGATGCTGAAGGGGTGTTCCCAGCTTCACAATTTACCTTGAATAACATGAGGTTAATGCATATTTCCTACACTCTGTCTCTTTTCTATCTTAGATTTTTCCTTTTTGGAAAGTCACTGATGTGGTCATCCACATCATCTTGTGGTGAAGATTATACTGACATGTAGGTAGTATAATCCTGCGTATGTCTGTATGGATAGAAACTCATAGGAGATGAGAAATAACTCCTGAATCCAAATGATGCAGGAAATCCTCTTATAGGTTGTATTAAGCTTTAGCTTAAATTTCATAAAAGATTTCATAAAATGGTGCCTGCCACTGTGTACATACATCTAAACAGTGATGGTCAAACATGCATGCAATACCAAAAGTTGTAGTTTTCCTAATTTTGAGGAGAATGCTTAAAATATGTTAAAACATATTAATGATTTTTGATGATATTTTGAGAAGGTAAACATCCCAGTTTGTAGTAATATAAGGTTTTTTATTCCTTATGCCAGATCGCTTGTTTATGAAAATAACAGGAGAATTATTGAACTTGAATCTTATATTATGAATGACTTTTCAAGACAAAAAAATGATACGACTTATTTCATTAAGTATAATAAAGACAACTATGTGCTTACATCTACATCTATCTCCATCTGCTTACCAGCCTACCTTGGAGATTGTGAAATAGGTAAGTAAGCAATTATAGTTACTTTGGTAAACTTATAGTTAACTCAGAGATTGCTTTCTTATGCAATATCTAAATTTGTCTAAAATATTACTTAAACTGCTGAAAGTGCTGTTTTATCTTTGTATTGCTTTCTTTTGTGGAGGAAGAGGGGAAATAGCCTACTATCAAGATGTGTAAAACAAAATTACTTTTACTGAATAGAAGTATTAATTGTGTTTGTAGAACACAAGTACAGTATTATTCATTAGGCAGTATGCATGCATTCTTGTTCTTGGAAGTTTCACTTTTCTACATGTGAACTATTATTTATATCAATAATTATGTTGGAAATATGTCTGACAGGTTTTCTCTTTAACCTATCACAAAAGATACTTTGGTCCAAACAGAAGGATTGTAAGATAATGCATATACCTTTCATTACTGTGAAAAAGCAAGACCATAACAGTCTAAGTAAATGGTGTGAGAATAAATTGCAGTTTGAAAATTGTTTATTCAGACTGTTACATCAATAATACATTTCCAGAGGCTGAAACTATTTCATGAACAGAAACGGTGATAAATGGACAACAAACATTACCATGTATGTTTTTTAAAAAATTAAACAAGTATATTCTAATTTACAATTGCAAACACAGTACAGCATACAAGATTAGGATAGAAAAATGTTTTATACAAAAGTATAGTAAAGAAAAATGCAGTCTGAAAGTAGAGGTGTTCTATTTTTGTTATAAATTTTTCCACTCTAAAATGCTACACTAATTTAATTTGTCTCTAGAATACTAATTACTAATGTGCTGATAGAATTCTTCTGTTATTTATTCTCACAACAGTCTCTCCCACCATCTTTCTGAGTCTCTCTTGCCATCTGTATAAGTTTTGGAATACGGAGGAAGAAATGGAGAAAATTACTGGAGAGCAGCTATTTTAGATTGAAGTCTGACAGTTGAGGATACAAAAATAAAAGGTGATCCTAGACAGACAGAGGTCACCATTTCAAGAAAAGTCAGTAATGAAAGCAGAATACAGATAATAGGTTTCAAAAAAGCAAAATTCGGAGGATCTGTGAACTGATAGACAGAGACAGAATATGTCATGCTAGGGACATGAGTGCAAGGGAGCTAACAGGTTCTCAAAGAAACTGTTTTGAACACTTAATAACAAACTGCTAGATGTAAGGAAGGATAGAAAACTAAGTGGAAAACCAATACGGTGTATTGTGAGGAGCTCCTAATTGATCTGAATATTACAGATAGGGTTAATGGAGAAATGGAAACAATGATATATATGACGAGGGATAAATATGAAAGAATAGTCTGAGTATGTAGGGATTACACTGGAAAGATCCAAATGAGTTGTATGTGGCAATTTCATATTCTCCTTACCTTTCTTAAAAATAGTGACATGTAATAGAAAGACAAAGTGAAAATTCATTAGTGGAGAAGGAACAAATTTTATAAATAGGACTGAGGTCTTTATAGTCTTCCCTGGTTTAATATTAGTTTTTTTTTTAAAAAAAAAAAAGTTACTTTTGACTAGATACATGACCCTTTCCATAAGGGTTAGGAGAGCAGATTAACTAGAAAAACATACTTATATAAACTCAATATATTCATACCAGTAGATCAAAAGTCTCTTTGCAGTACTTAAACTAGTGAAAATATTCACTGAAGCATTAATCATTATTTCTGAGAATATGTAGTATGAGAACAACTTGGGGTCTCAAGAAGGCAAACATCATACTTTCTTTAAAAAAAAAAGTAGAAAGGCATGACTTGTGATTTTTATAGTAATCAGCATAACTTTGATACTGGGGGCGGTGGGGGGTGAGGGGGCTGATTTATGTGTATCCAGAAGATGATAATGCATTATACTTTATTTTAGACACCTGTGATAACTCTTTGGTAAAATGAATTCATCCAGGGAAAATTGTGGCAGTTCAAAACAAATCTCTGCTTTTACGGAATGAACAGAACAGCTGACTGCATTAGTGGGTGGTGGGTGGGTCACTTGTTTTACTAGTCCTGTGACTGCCTCATAGCAACAATCCTGATAATAGAACTGGAACCCATACTGAGTTTTTCTCAGCTGATGTGGTAGCCATTTCCCTAGTTGTGGCTTTTGAGTGCTCCAGTTTTAGCAGTACTGGTGCAGAGCGCTCCCACCAGGTAACCCACTCAGGGTGTTGTAATTTGATGGCTGGGGTACTCTTGGAAGATGGCAATGCGGGTCTGAATCCATCGGCTTGGAAATGGTGTACACCAATCCTTTCCCCTCCTGGGACAGGGTTTGGACAGTAAATGATCACATCAAAGATGGCAGGAATTTTAACAAATATGACTCTGGATACTGTTGGGTTTTTTTTGTTTGTTTTTGTTTTTGTTATTTGTCACTCTCAGTGCTATCTGTCTTAGGTAGCTTCTCAAGATATGTGCTTTAGGAGGTCTTTCCCATGGGCTTGAGCAATCTGCCTTGTTTTTTTGGATTGTGATTAAACTTAGGCCCTCACTTAATGCATATTAATTCAAAATACATATTCTGAGCACTTACTTAAGCTTAAATTTAGATATAAAGAGAATTCCTAGAACTGAATATAAGGAGAGGTTAAATTGTCTCTGCAGGGCTTTTTTTGCAACCTTCTAGATCACTTTTTTCTAATTTATGTTGGTAAAATTCCAATTTTGATGTCCATCTTAGATTTCTAGATTGTTCTCTAGGTGTGGCTATATTTTCATTTTCGTCACACTTTGACAATTTCATAAGGAAATTGGAGAACTGTTGTATAGATTAGATTGGTCCAACCATAGGTCAAATCTGGATAACAGAAAACTTGTAGATTGCTGAATCTGTCGCAGGACTCTACAAAATATTATTACAAGCCAATAGCCACTTCAAAGCATAAAAGCAGAATGCTTTGCTGTATCAGCATGTCTTCCTTTCCTTTCTCACAGGGAACCTTCTACTTTGGAAATTAATGAAAAGTGAGTAAACAGAATGGGAGGCACGATGGACTTGGAATGATCTCTCTGTAGCTGCATTATGCTTCTGTGGAGCATCCCGACCTTGAGCCTCAGAACAGCTGGTATTGGGGAAGTCCTTGCTAATCAAATCCTTTGCTGGTAGAATATAGTCAAGTCTTATTGGGAAAACAGGAAATGAAAAGATGGTGGACAGAGTCTAAAACATCCTTACTGTTGCAGAGAATCAACAACAACAATAAGTTTTTGGGTTGCCCCTCTCCCCCTGTGAGCAGATACCTCTTATATCTAAATACTTTAAATAATCTCCAATGTAATAATCTCACAAATAATCTTCTTACTTCAAAGATCCATTCTTGAGGCTTTAGCTAATGTGGAGAACCATCTTTCTTGTAAAAGGTGTGTGTGTGGGGAAGATTGCAATACTAAAACCAAATCAGCTTCACAACATATTCTGCCTTTTTCTGTACTTTCTGAGCTTTACCTACTCACAACAGTCATCTAATAATGCCACGTGCTCTGGCATTATTAGTGCCAGAGTGCCTGTTTCTGGCAAGGGCATGGATCCTTCTGAGACTTCTGGGCAGTTATCAGATGTGGTATTATTCCTGAAGATTGAAAATAAGAAATCTGCAGTGCTTCTAGAGCAGGATACTTAGATCCAATAAGTTTCCCTAGGAATCACCTTCTGCCTCACACTATCCTCGAGTTAGCTGCCATGATGATCTGAAAGCTGGTATATGTTCAACATTTTATAAATATATAAATACATTTTAGCGAAAGAGGGTTAATTATTAGTATCATATAGCTACATATAAATGTTCCTTACTGTACATCCTCACCATTGAAACACATCTAAAATATTTTTATTAATAAAAAAAACTATTCTCCATGTTCAAAGGGAGGTAGGACAGGATGAAATTGCCTGAACTTGCAGCAAAGATGATCTAGGAAAACCATTATCTGTCCTTGAAGTTAGCTGCAGTCTCCACTTTCTGTCACTGTTGAATAATAATAACCACAAAGTTTTATAGAAAAGGCAGACACAGCCAGCACTAATCATGGGAAGTTTACAAGAAAAAGTCAGAACCTTGTTTAATATTCAGAGGAGAAAAATGAAACAAAACAAAAAGAACAAGGTATCTTGGGAGTCTCTGAGCTGATACTGGTCACAGGTGGGGAGAACACTATGAGAAATCTCATGTACAGGTGCCCTATGACTATACTTCTTCCTAAATATCTGCTTTTTTGGCGTAGTTGGAGACAAAATAGTTGGGCTGGCAGGATGTTTGGTTTGACTCAATGTGGCTTTCCTTTGTTCCTATAAAATTTAATACTTCTTTGTGTATTTCTTGTTAGCTAACCCTAGGAACTGTGCTAGACTTCTCAGAGCTCATTCTATATGGGAAGCCTAGGTACTAAAATTAGATTTTTTTATTTTCATTTTGGAGGCCTGTTTTTTTTATTCTTTTATTCACTGTAAATACATGTATATGAGGTATAACTGAACTTTAGAATTTCAATAAAGCTAGAAAACCAGAATTGGAGGAAAAAGGGAAACATTAATGAAATAACATCATGGAAAAAATTTTCACTAATACCCTAACTAGCCCCATCTTTGAAACCTCCACTGTTCCAAATCTGAAGGAAGTAAAAACAATCTGATGTCTTTTACTTTAAATTTAAAGATGACAAAATACTTTTTGGTATACTTTTTTTTTCTTTTAAAAATACTTGTTTTAAGAGTGAAGAGGCAACTATTTAGTTTGTTGGATTTTCTATTCTTTTCAGTTTAATTGACTTTATCTAATGTGCTAGAAGACACATAGCAGAAAAGATGTGAATTGTAATTAGGAGTATTATTAAAGCTGTTATTTACCATTACCTATAATTTAAAGGTGTTATCAGCTGGTGGTTAATAAATTAGGGCTTTGTTGCCTTGTCACGTATTGCTCTGTTTATAGCCCACAATTATGGCTGTGACTGGCTTGCTATAGAAATCGGAACAAAATATAGGTCTTTAATTCTCCTGAGATCACAGAAGCTGTTCACAAACAGATAGCCTAAATCACTGCGAACAAGAAAGAAATCGAAATCTGTGCTACCTGAAGCCTTAGTCCCACAGTGAGCCCAAACACTGCAAAAGTTGGTACAAAAATCTCTTTGGAAATGCTGGCCTTTGGGCAGACTACAGTTTGTGCCTATCCCTCTGCTTGTGTTGAACTCTCTGTAAGTTAAGGTGGCTTTGCACGTGCAAACACATTTGTCTGTTCTGGAATCTGGTCTTACTGTTTTCTTGTTTGTAACAAACCAAATCTAGACTCACATTCCTTGCACTGGATATACAAACCCCCTTATTTTAACATGTAGTGTGTGTGTGTGTGTGTGGGGGGGGGGGGGTTGTTTTTAAGCCAAAAAATAAAATATTAAGTGTGCTTCAATTCAAGCAGCATGCTAAATGGGTTAAAGTTTATGTTGAAATAGATGTTGGTTGTTGAGAGACTTTGCCTAAAGGAAATATTTCTTCCTCAGCAGTGTCCACTGAGCAGTCTGTAATCATTACTACAGATCTCCTCCTCCTCCCTGGGAGAATCACTGCTTCACCCAGGCAAACTGCTATTTTAATTTTCATGTATAGGACTCAGAAGTATGTAATTTAATGTTGGATGGATTCATTTATAACTGTAACTTTATTTAAGTACTATTCTTTGGACCCTTCCTCTGTGCTCTTTTTGGGTCTGTAGTTATGTTTTCAACTGCCATGGAAACAAACATCTCTCATGAGAAAGCAACCAAATGAACCAAAATCATGTTATGCTGCTATTGCAGAAACTGCCTGAGAAGTTTAGAGACATCATTTTCATTTCAAATGTCACTTAAGGCTAGCGTCAGATGAAAAATGGAAACAGTATCGTATACCTATACCTGGAAGCAAAAGTGCTAATTTTCCCACTACTATTAACATACAAAAAAAGTGCTTTTGTATTTAAGACTTCTTGTTATCTACCATAGCCTGTGACAAAGGAGAAGAGTGTTACCATACTCCATTTTAAGATATATCCTTTGTTGCCTTTCATTCATAATTTGTAATGGAAAAACTGCTATCGGGAACATGCCTGTGTGTCTACCTGTTTGTGCTTTTTTCTATTGTGTTATAACTAGGTACTGGAAGAGAGAGCTCAGTTTTATTATTTATACTCTGTGTGGTTTTCTTTCCTTCTTTCATTTTTTTTCCTTCACTGTGCACCCAAGACAGATTGAGTTATTCACTATAAATGTATATTGTATATTTGTTACTTCCCACCTGATATTCTACCCTCTTTAGTATTTTAAAGTCATTCAGAAAATAATTATGTATGCTAAGGATGCCATTGGAACTATAATTCTTTAAGTTTTTGTATTACATTGAAGATTTTCTATAACTGACATCATAGCACTCTTCAGAAAAGGCTATTTGTCAGTCACCTGTAATGTAGTTTATCATAAGAAATAAGCATTGCATGAATTAACCTGAAACTTCTCTCAGCCACTTTCATTTCTTTCATTAATTTTGAAATTGCTCTTAAAGTGTCAGTGAGAGTCTTGCTTGAGTGAAATACATTAAGCATAACATAAGCCTTTACTCTCATTAAAAACAAAAATCATTAATGGGGAAATTTATTTTTCCTGATCAGACTTATTTGTATAGCTTGATTTATCTGGTTAACTTGTGAAATTCTCTTAGGTAACATTCTCTTACTTTACAGAGACATGGAAAATGTGATTCAGAAAGCAAATTTTCTGATGTTTTCCTGGTCAGCCTTAGGTAGTCTGCTCAAGCATTCAGCTCATTGGTTACCCTCTTATCATACAACAATGAAAACATCATTCAGCGCAAGCAATAGAATCACATTTACTTGTAATTCCATTGTGACTTCTCTTGCATGTCCTCTTGACCTTCATCAGACATTTCTTTCTAATCAAAATGATGCACCTTTGATCAGTGCATCCTTTAGTCTCACCTGTGAGTCAGATTCCACCTTTACACCTTTGAAATACAATTAATTTTAAGCTTATATGCACACCACACACATCCAAACTCTTTGACAGGCTCATGCTTGTTCTTGCGTCAAGTACCTTTATTTTTGAACACTTTGCTCCTCTTTTATCATCCTTATAGTGTTTTGGAGATCTTGCTTGGAAATAACATTTGAGTCACCACATACATTGTCTCTTCCTAGTTCATTTAATGGTATGTGGTGGGAAAACTTTAACCTCTCTTTGTATCTAAATGCAGTGGAGTTAGGCCCATGTTGGTAAGATGGAGGGAGCAGGCTTTAAGAAAACATTGTGGGGGCTGCAAATTCCCAGAAAGGCATCTCCTTAACTACTGTTTAAATAGTCCTTCCAAAGCTCAGTTTGAGGAATTATGCAAGGAAAAGACTGGGATTAGAAGACCATGATCACACATTGCTCAGACACAAAAAGTGTCTCCTTTTTACAGCACAGCAAGGCCAGTTTCCACTGCGTTCTGTAGAGTCTCTACCCATGAAAAAACTGGGAAAAATGTATGACTTCTGTGTGTGATTAAACCCTGAGTAGGTGGCATTTTTCTGCAGTTGACTAAACAGGGTAGTGGAGAACATTTTCTTTGGCGCTTCCTTTGGCAGACAGTGATCATTCCAATCTGATTTAATGTGTGAATTCTGGAAAGATCACAGCGCCTGCGGTGGTGTCTATTGGTTTTGATTATGTTATGTGAAGCAATTTGTAATGGTCATACTGGCATTGAAGACAAGCTTGTGAAAGAGGCTATGGGAATTCAGTCACCAGCTCCCTTAGTGAAGAGTGAGCAGGAGTATTAAATGGCATAACTCCTGCTGCTTCAAGGTAATGATAAGTTTGGGGGAGATGGGATGATGTAGGAGGATGTAACATTAATAAGTCTGTATTTTCTTACGGTCAGGATTAAAGTTACATTTGAAAAGACATGCCCTTTTCTGGAACAAAGTTGTTACCATTCTTGAATGCTTGAAAGCAACACAATTAGAACCACAAATCTGACAATTTCTTTCTCTAACTATTATCAGGAAAACGATCACACCTGCCTTAAATAACTTGTGCAAGTCTGAGCTCTTGCAAGACAAGTAATCATTTGCATACTTATTAATTCTGACATTTTTCTAAGTCTTCCCCCTGCTTGGTTAACTCTAATAGTGTTAGTGAAATCTGTAACAACTATTCAGATATCTGAAACAAAGACTCCTTTTCAAAAGCAAAAATATTAGTGTTTTTATAGCATACTTTATAAATCCTACTTTGTTTCTATCTTATCTAGTAATTGAATGGGAAGTTTCAAAAAGGGAATAAGTGGACTTCATGACAATATGATACAGATTCTCATAGAAATAAACTTGAATATGGGTGAAGCTTCACAGAGCTTAAGACTTCTTTTCCACACACAGCTGAGATTTGTTGTAACATGCTTGATTAAAAGAACAAAATAATCACTGAAGTTTAGTAGATATGATGCCCTCCGTAGGGACTGCTTTTTATTTTTTCTGTTACCTCTGTCTTAGCTGAGGCCTCTTGATACAATTGAAATACAAACTGCAAATACACATTTATCAAGCACTAGATCTTGAACACTAAGAAATACTTGATCCATGCAGGATATTATCTGCAGTTTTGCAGCAGTCTAAGTTTATTTTCTACCTGGTATCCCACCTCAATTTTACCACTCATTGGAGATGATCAACAAATGTAGAGGGTGTTTTCATCCATTAGAAACTAAGTCAATATAGAAGGTGTTCATAACGAATATTAATCAAGAAAGAATTCAGAGCTTATCTTCCCTTACTTCCTGGGGAAGGTTACTCCATCAAAAAAAAAAAAAATATATCATTTTAATAAATCTACATATGATGCAAGCCAATTTTCCACCAAAGATGAGTCAATAATCTTTGTCTTCCTCAAGCAGCCATACTAAAACTAAATCAGCTTCACAACCTATTTCACCTTTTTCTGCGCTTTCTGAGCTTTACCCACCCACAACAGCCATCTAATAATGCCACATGCTCTGTCCCTGTTTCTGGCAAGGATGTGGATCCTTCTGAGACATCTATGCTGTTATGAGACGTGACATTGTTGTTCTGCAGAAGTTCTGTAGAATATCCCTAGGAATCACCTTCTGCCTCGCATTATCCTCAAAAGAGCTGCCAGGATGATGTGGAAACCGATGTATGTTCAACATTTTATAAACATATAAATACATTTATTAGTACCATATAACTACTGTCATCATCCAAACACCAAGTAATGCTACCTTAGATCTATAACAAAAGGTATTCAAATTCATAATGCTACCTTATATCAGGAATAAAAGGTATTCAAACTCTTCACATTCAAATAATCAGATAATTATCATTAATTGAACTCAAACTACACATTGCTTTAAAACACCTCCTCAAACCAAATCAAACCAAAATCAGAAATAAACCACTTTATATATACCTTGCCTGAATAAAAATAAGCCTAAATTTTAATATTTAGGAGTCATTCTGTGGTTGCTAAGTCCATTATGGACTTATTGACATTGAGAGGTTTAATGCAATATTATAATGTTGTCCCCTTATTTTTTGGCAACTTGAGTCAGACAAACTATTTATTGTGTTTTTTATTTGAGGCCACTCATGACCATACCTTCTGTTTAAGCTTTTTCTCCATGCTGGTAGCAGGAAAGAGAGACAAAACTGCATGTATGCTAAAGGAAGAACATGCATTAATGTAAGAAGGGACTGGCACAAAGTGGGATTGTCTGAGAAGCTTAGCCAATGATCTGCTGCTGATCAAGCAGATGAAAGACATGTAGCACAATAGCACCCCGATCTTGATCTGTGGTTAAATGTAATATAGGAGTAATAATAGCAGTAATGTAGCAACCATACTGGCAATATTTACTTGTCATGGTAGTGTATTTCTTAGTGCACATGTTTACAAATCACATATGAAAGAAAGGGAATTCAGCTAATGTTATTTCCCTTAACATTAGCTGACAATGGTCTCAGTGCTGATGCATTTTCAATTCTGATTGTATTTTGTGCTGGATATAATTAATATTCATAGATTCTAACTATAGATAGGAACATTATGACAATACAGTCTGATCTTCTTAGCATAGGCTATAGAGTTTTCATCAGTTCTTGATTGAATCAGAGCACAGCTACAGAAGAACACACAGTTCTGAGTAAGATGTATAGCAATAGAGAATCTATTATAGTTCATAATACATTGTTTTCAAAGGTAGATTATTCTCAGTGTTAAAAATTCATTCCTTGTTCCATGTTAGAATTTGTCTGACTTCAGTTTCATTTCATTAGATGCTGTATCAGTTTGCTATAAAGAAGACACAATTTCTAGAAGAGACACTTCTTCTAGGGAAATGTAATAGAGTAGTAGGGAAAAATATAGTCTTGTGAGTTTACTTACAGGCCTATCTGTGTGACATGATGATACAATTAAATTTTTTCAGCATTTGCACTATTCCTTAAATAATGAGATATATATACAAATGTGATAGTTGTCTTTTCAGGAAACATACAGACTTGAGAAATAAATGTTGTTTCTTAAACCATTTCTTATCTCAAAGTAAAAAAGCTTTCAGCCAAAAATTAGAGTAAAATGTTACAAAGAGATAAATATCACAGAGATAAAACCTTTACAAGTTGACTAGAACACATTGTCTTTCCATAAGCATCTTATCATGAGGCTTTATCTCAAGAATGAAAAGTCCTGCACTAAAAATATTTCAAAAACTTTTCTGTGAAGCTTCCATATAGTTCATTCTCCAAATGTAGTCCTCAAATCAAACCCCAACTCTTAGCATTGCTATATATTAGGAAAGTTTGAGTTAGATCTTAATGTTGTGGCTCCGAGAATAATTGTTATCAATTCTATAACTAGTTTAGTTTTTACTAAATGTCCCAAGAGATGGAATGTCTCTCAAGAGTACTTCACATCTAATTTATCTTGCTGAGCAGATCCAGTTGTGCTAATGCTGTTATATTCAGGCACAGATAATTTCATTTAATTTTAACACTGTTTACTAGATCAAATTCAGCACTGCTGCAGGCTCATAAAAACCTTTAAATTTACACCAGACTTTTATTCGACGTATTAAATATTTAATAAGATGGTTCTACAACATCCCCCCCACCAAAAAAAAAAAAAAAAAATCAGATAAGAAAATGGTCAGGTTTTAGGATGGAGTTTACATGATTTTGGTAGTAATTATCAGTAATGAATCACCATTTCCATGGGTAATAAGAACTTGAAACTTTCAAAAAGATAATTGACTATTAAGATCTCAGGAATTCAGGTATTAACTCAAATTCTTTATAGACATCCCAAATGCTTGTTCTGATCCCAGAACAGTGAAGTTAATTTGAGTTTTGACAGCAATTTTAATGGATATAGGTGAAGGTTATCTAGCTGATGCTTCATGACTCACACCACCAAAATATTTCAGCAGAGTATTATAAACTTAAGAAAATTGCTGTTAAACAGGAGAAAACAGAAACTACAAAAAGAAAAGAAGAAAGATCAAACTCCTCACCAAAGTCCTTGTACTGACAATGTTCTCTTTAGCTGAAAATACCCAAATGTTCTTAGGAAGTAGACAATACCACGTATCACCAAAGACAGTAAAACTAGAAAAATCCTCTCCCAGATTGAACAAGCAAAGAAAGTCACTGCTAAGCTGATATGGAGAAAATATTAAGTCCTAACTCAATATCTAGTGACTGAGTGAATTAAAGTATATGAGCAAAACACACCAGCCAGGCAGCTGAGAGGTGTCTCAATGCTGCCAAGAGCGTAAGCCCACCTAATCCAGTATTTCTTCTCTAGCAGTAGTCAGTCTCCAAAGCTGCAGAGAAAGGTAGGGAAAGAAAGTGATCAGGAGGCCCTGATGCATGCAACGAATTACCAACAGAATAAACAAATCAAATTAAGCTGTGAATATGTTTCCTTCTTAGCCATCTGCTGCCTTCATTCTTAAACAGCAAATGAATCAAAGAATAAAATACTTAGGAAAAAATAAATGGCCTGCAGACACAACAGTGAACACTGCCGGTACACTCATTTGCTTGCTGCAGGACAGGATGTGTCGTCTACTGTTTTATATCTTGTTTAATTTATGGCTTATCCTTTTACTCAAAAAATAGTAAAGAAGAAAAGGAGTTAACTGTAATTCTTCAGAGATCAGGAGTACAACTTTTAAAAACGAATAAAGCAACAAAATATTGCAGCTCAGCCACACTGGCAATATACATGGCCATGACTGACGTATAAGATTGAAGACCTCTAGATATCAGTATAATGAAAATAAACATACAGTAGTATGCCAACCACTGTATTCCATTTCACAGTAACTGTTGGCAACATTTTATTTCAGTGTATATTCTCCCTTTCATTTCTGCTGGCTCCTAAATGTTATGGAAACTCCAAGACAGTAGAGTTGAAATTAATGTGGATTCAAAAGTTGAAAGGCCAGATTAGTACTCACAGAAATCTATTGCTTTCTCCTTATTGCTTGGTAATGACAGGACTTGCTAGTTGGCACAGCTTTTATCTTCTCTTGTTTTTGGATCATCTTCCAATACTGAGGACCAAAGTTCTGTTCAGCTAGTGTCCTATTCCGAGTCTTTCCAAAGATTCTTAGATCCACCCTCTTGGTCTCTATGGAAATTCTAAGAAATTACAGAAAGTTGCTGCAACAGTCATCCTTCAGAGCAGTCTTAAAGACAAAGAGTAAAAAAAAAGCCTTAAGCTTGC
Source organism: Dromaius novaehollandiae (assembly GCF_036370855.1). Taxonomy (NCBI): domain Eukaryota; kingdom Metazoa; phylum Chordata; class Aves; order Casuariiformes; family Dromaiidae; genus Dromaius; species Dromaius novaehollandiae. The sequence continues at coordinate 43,355,509 of NC_088098.1, forward strand.
CTATTCTTGGCAAGGAAAGGTTAGATTTAAAGCTGGACATGATTCAAAACAACCCAGTGAATATTATGGACTATTCATTCAGTCCACTGGCTTTACAAAATGTTATAAATCCCTCCTATGCATTAACCACCCCTCCTCCCTTTATTTCTAGGAACTGAAAATGAAAATTTCTAATTACCTCATGATAATTTAGGATATATCATCAAATTCACTTTAAACTGTTCACTATAATTTTTTTTTACTAAATTTTCTGATGAAATGATACAATCATTATCATATTAGCAACACCTAAATACAGAGTAAAAATGTTGACAACAAAGTAGGTCAACCTAGGTCCATCATGTTTGTGGCAGGGTTTTCTCAATCCTGTCATTTTCTAAGGATACAATCACAGAATTCTTCATGCTGACCCTGAATTCCTCACCACAAACATTTTCACTAAATTGAAGAGAAGCTTACTATCTTCCATTGTTCTCTAGTAAGCAGAAGGACTACATTTTCAGATCCTGTTTTCTTCTCAGGCTGGCCCATCATTTTGATTCAAAGACTGTGCTTTATCATATTTTTATGGCTTTTTCCTCCTTCTTATTTAAATCAAGTCAAAAATTACACTGACAGTCTTGGTGTTGTGACTATTCTATTGTGAAGAAATATTTCAGTACCATTTAGTTCTCTGCAAAGTACTAAAAATCTTTTTTAAGAGTGAACACCTAAATAAAAAGTTAGCATTTCTATTTTCGTTACCCAAATTTTAGTTTTGATAGAGTGCAGAATCAGATTCAAAAGAGTAAGGAAAACTTGAGGTGACGTCAAAAGGAATGATATCAGAATACTGTAATCCTAATGGCTGTAACCAGGTAAGAATTGAACAGGTACTGAACAGTGACGAGATCAATACCGAACTTGTTTTGAATTCTGCAACAGTGTAGTAATTAGCTCTGGAGTAATTTCTGTCACTATAAAATGAAGGTTATCTCACCATCTCTTCCTGCTTTCTAAAGTGCTCTTGCAAAGATCTAAGACCATATAAATGTATATGAACCAAAAGGAAGAAAATCTTGGCAAAAGGGGAAAAAAAAGAAAACTATTGTGGAGACTTTCTTTCGTAGAGCTGTGTGTAACAGGAGGTGTGCAGTTTGCTTATAAGCAATACTAGTCATCATATCAGAGCATATAATATCTCTGTTGCTTAGAAAAGTTTACTAAAATTTGTGGATAGTTTTCAGCCACTGAAGTGGAATTTTCTAGTTAGATATTATCAGTTTTCTTCAATACCATAGCTTCTCCACTGAGGCTGCCACTGAGTGTTTTGGGAAATTAGGGAAAGGCATAAAAGTTAATTGAAATCTTATGGGGACAATAAAACTGTAACATTTAAGAGGGTCAGTTTGGGACAAAATGGAGAAGTTTACAGTATTTCCCCTCTTCTCCTCCTCACAATTTCCTCATTGGGAAATATAACCATTCTGACTTTTAACATAGTGACTGGCTCAAAGCAATTAAACTTTAACAGCATTGCAGAAGAATGTCAGTGTGAGCTTGAATATTATCTACCTTGAACAACTAGATACCTAGAACCAGTATCAAGTTGGCATTGACTTATGTAGAAATATAAATTCCAGTCATTCCATCCATGCCATTGCCATTTTCATTCCCATGAGCTTAATTATTGTTGACCAAACGGGTGAGCTGTCCTCATCTGTTGGTTTGATTTGTTTTGTTAATGGTTAAATTACTTGTACAAATATTTATCAATTGCATGTCTGTTAACATTGATATGAATTTGCTTGTGACTTCAGTGGAAGTAAGAATAGGCCCTACAGGACAAACAAGTTTTAGACTATTAAAAACAAAGTACATACTCTGCTTTTCAAGTAGCAGCTGCTTTTTTTCCAGTATATCTGACAGTAAATAGTCTCTTCTTTTAAATTACACTTCTAGGCTAGAGCCAAGAATTTTGAGTGGAGGTGGCTGTTTTATGCTGAACTCTGATTCCATTTGACCAAGTCTTCATCATTTTAGACAAGCTTTTGAATTCTAGGTGGGTGTTTGATATTTTAGAATAACTCAAGCTCTGTAAGAACAATGGGACCTAGATGCTTTGAGAAAAAGGTGTTGGGATAAGACAGAAGAGATCATATGAATGTTAGATAGTGCTTTATAAATTAGTTTTAAATAGAGATTAAGTCTCTTTATTGGTGCATGCTTTATGGCTGATATCCCTTTTGCCAGACTGGAAGAGAAAGCCTTAGAAGTTCCACATATGATGTTTCTTCAGAGCATCATATGCAAATGAAGCATAAGAAAATCCTTAGGAGAATAAAATTAATCTATAATCTACTTTTTTTTCTACAAGTGCCAAAATATTGGATTTATTAGACATGTTTCTCTGAAAAGTTCTGTGTCTTTGCACCAGTTTCACTAGATCACTAAAATCCTGACCCTGTCCCCCTCCACCTAGGGACAAAACAGTGTATAGAAAGGTCTTCAGGCTGTATTAACTTTTCTTTCTAGCTAGAAGAAATAGAGGAGCAGATGAGGTTCCAGGTTTAGTTGAGAAGTGATTGGAAGAAAACTTATGAACCTAAGAAAAGCTGAAGTTTACTTCTTCCTACTAATCTGAGACAATGAACAAGTCACAAAATGTATAATTCCATTATATTTCTGCTGTCTGAGTGGACATGGTTATTCTATAGCTGTTACTTCAGTACATTTGTTTTAGAATCATATAAATTATTATCCTAAATCTGAATTCAGCTATTTATAAATAATTAATGTCCATATCATTCTGCATTAATGTATATGCAATGAAAGCTTAAGCAATATAAAATCTAGGTCCCATTTCCTCTGAATTATAGTTCTACCAGTCATGTAGCATACATCTGAAGGGGATATATTTGCAAAAGACCAAAATTTAATGATCTTTACTGCTAAGTGCTTAAGTATTAGTTACAGGCAAATTATCTGCAACACCTGCTTTGCCTTTACATAAAGATAAAGAGACACAAGTTTAAAAAACAGCATAAATGGAGAAGTATATTTTGCAAATGGTGAATATATCCTTTTAAGAGAGTACACCCTTATGGTTTTCTCATTTCAGCTGACTTCATAGTTTCCTTAAAGAGAAAAAATCTTAGATTACGAAAACTATGATAAAATATATTGGATTGAAGAAGAGGATGGGGTTGTGACACTTCTTAGAAAGTACTATTGTCTAAGCATGATATATGAATGTGTTAATTCCCTCTGATAAAGCTGCTCAGAAAAATATACTAAATTGTTCATCAACTCTATAAAAACATCTGATTCTCAAAATATTCTTTATTTCAAACAGCAGTGTATCTGTTCTATCTGCCTCTTAGCAAATGGTATTTAACTCACTCAAATATCTAAAGAGCTAGAAAATATCTATACTTGTTTTTATTGTAATTGCCACCTAAATGAAGAATGGCTTCACATTGGATATAAACTGTATGCTCATACTATATGGAGAATGTTTAAATAAATGAGAACAATGAAATACTAATAAAAGGAAAATAGGCAGATGTACTAGTGTTTCATTCTATGCATCTTTATGTCATCTAACGATCCGTGTCATGCCGACTGTCTCCTGGAGTCCAGCCTTCAGACCTTATGGCTTTTATTTTATCTTTAACTGTTGTGTTCATTCTTTTTTTTTGATTTATTAAGGATAATTCTATTCACCAAAGAATTTTTGAATCAAGTTAATTCAACATATCATGCCACAAAGATGCAGGAAAGTGAAAAATATGAGGTCATTCACTAAATTGCTTAGAAAACCTGGGGAGAAGTAATATTCAAATAGAGAAATGGTAAACTTATTGTATAGGTAAGTAACAACAGACACTGTCAGAAAGGAGATACTCATATTAGGGTGTTAACTGCGTTCTCCATAGATCAAAAATTTATTCCATGTCTCTGTCTCTATGACTTGAGATTTAAAGAGAGAAAAATAGGCCAAACTTCAGTAAAGTGAACTCACAACATAGGTTAAAAGCAAGATAGGTTTCATTCCACTTAATAGACCAATATAATATATTTTCTGTGAGTTTGTGAGTTCTCTTTACTGAAATACAACATTGAAAAATCTGTAGCAAATTATATAGTGCTTTTACAAAACAAATGTTAATTCAGGAGCTACACATTAATAAAGTCTCCAGAAGACCCCTAATCCAAATGAGCAGCTGAGAAAGTAGACACAGCTAGTGTCTACTTTATTAGTTTACTTACTTAAAATTTTAAATCTACTGCCAATAAATATATTTCAGCATTATCATTGGAAAAATATTGTCACAGGGAAAACAAATGCTTCTTAAAGTTCAGGTATGTGCTATTTTTAGCACTCAATTCAATTTTTTACACGGACTCATCGAGCACTTGCTTGCCATTAGGTTGTGTAACACTTCAAGGCTGAGTCAACAGTGGTGTTGCAACATGTAAATAGACCTCCATTTTCAAATTTATGTTTTAATACCCCTCAGAGATTATCTTATTGCTTCATTTGTGGTCCTCAGTGTACAGCCTGCCTAGAGGGTTTTTTTTCCTTCAGTGTTTCAGCGTACGATTGCCTCCCGGCAGTGCTTTGTCTTTTCCTATCAAACATTTTGAAATCCCTGGGCCAACAGAAGCTGTAGTGAATCAGAGTTCAGGTGAGCAGTTCAGGGTTTGTTGGGTTTTCTGTGGCTCCCCAGAAGTGGAGAACTGTTCTTTTGCCAGCTCTAAAGATCATCTCTTTCTGCTAACATTTCCACTTAAGAAACTGTTTTTCATTTTATAATGCTAATCAAAGCCAAAGGTGAACTTATGCTTGGTTTTAAGTATAAATTAAATCTCTTACTGACATGGATTATATTCACTTCACGGGGCACATCATAGAATAATTTTACCTCACATACTTATGTGACCTCTGTTCCAGCCATACACAGAGCCATCACAACTACCCCCTATAAAGTGCTGTGGCATCCTCTTTGCATAAACTGAGAAACAAACCTCAGTGGCCAGGCTTCACCCCCCCACCCTGAAATTTTGGATATCCAACTGATGCAGCTCATTTAAGAGTGTTATCACCTTTGGCTCCCTGTACAGTCAGTGGAGGAAGAGAACAGAGAGGAAAAAACACTCTGTCAGAGGAAAAGACACAGCTTTGGTGGAATGAGACTAACCCAGAAAGCCTGAGTTATCTTCACACCAAGGATGCAGGTACTGCAGGGCTGCCTGGTCCAGGAGGCACATTATTCACTGTGCTACAAAATGTTCACAACCATGCATGAGGGATCCAGGGTCTCCCTACAGTGATGAATAGTTTGATGTCCAAGAATGGTTCCCACAATAGCCAGCTTATTGAATAAGGAGCTTCTTTGCATGGTGGATAACAAAGGCTCATGGAACTAGATATCTAATTCCACTTTGAATTCAGAACTATAACCAGCTGAAATGCTTTTGGAGTTAGATGCCTTTATAAACAAGGGTCTCCTCTAAGTGTGTAGATCCATGCTTAAAGAGCTGTACAGAGATGCAGAGGCCATAGATTCACATCCCTTTTCTTGGTAAAAAGAACCCAATCCCTCTTCTTCACTTTACTGGATAGTGTCTTAACTACCAGCTAACAAGTCTAAGGATTTTTTTATTCAATTATTATTTCTAATGTCATTCCATTGTATACTATTTTTAATTATTTCATGTAATGAGGTTGAAAGGAAAGGAAGAAGCAATGCAAAAGCATGATAATGGGTGGGTGGGATGTTCTGAATGGGGAAAGAACTGCATCTCTGATGCTGTCCTAAAGACTACTGTATGCAAAGTGGACAGATTAAATTGGAAAGCCTGAGATCCTCTCTATCCCAACCAATATTCTACTGGGAAATGAGGACTCCTGTGTTCTCAGGCAGCACGAAAACTTGTTTCCAACATCTTTGGTGATTGCTTTAAATGCCACATTAAATCCCTGGCTGAATGGAAAGCTACTGTCTGGTGTGGATAGAAATTGCTACTTTCAGATTTCTAGGAGGTTATGTATCATTTCAGCACAGGTTTTGGAAGTCATGGGGCTTTTGAGTGCCTAAGAAATGGTAGGTGCTGTTTTCGAAATCAGACAAGGAATACAAGCAAATGCCCTGAAATAGGTTCCATTTATTCAGGAGGGAGTATTCCCCCAAATAGTAACTGTGGTTACTATACTATTTGGTGGAAACATTCTAATGTTTTTAGGTTACATAGGCTTAGTTTCATTGTTTTACACAGCACAGACTCTCATTGGATAAAATTTCCTAATTCCAGAAGGATTTGAAAAACTATTTTTCTCCCAGCTGAGTGAAAGCAGTGCCTCAGCTGTTACATCTGCAGGGAATAACAGTTGAATAACCATGCCTCTAATATATCTTGCATTGCATGCAAGTAATTTTTGTCATGTCTTTGCATTCAGTGTTTTCTTTCCATGTACATAAGCAACATTTAGGCTTTTCAGGCAAAATATAATTTTTCAGATGGTGACATTTATTTATTTATCTATGAAAATTTTAGTAAATGCAAAGTGTTATTATTTTTACTTCAAATGATTATCCAATGAATAATTCTCACCAGAAAGAAACTTCTTTGGTTTTGGTCCCCCATAGACCATAATTATCAGGAATATAGCATAACACCTATGACAGATGTGACTAATTATTCCATCCATAATTTGGAACTTGTTGGCACAACCATGTGGCAAATGTTCCTGAATTAGACACACATGCCATGGTGTTCAAATCATTCACAAACAGGAAAAGGCTAATTAATTTAACTGAAATATTCACCCAGCTGCAGATATAATTTGATTTTTAGGTTGCTATTTAATTACTGTTACAAATGATTAAGGAAATTTTTCTGAAGGATACCATGCAAAAGCCTACTATAGTTAATGATAAGCACCACATATACGCCTGACTTTTCAAAGGTGTTGGGAACTGAAGTCAGTGGAAGGTCCTGAATTTAGTTCAGTTGCAGTCTGAGTGAACAGTTCTACAGCTGTTACATAGGGCAGCCCAGTGAGTCCTTCCTTGATTCTAATCTTTCCATTGGGAACAAAACTGGCATAGTTGTAACAATTCAGGTCCGTCAGTTATGGCTGTAGATTGAGTTTACGATCCCTTTGTTTCCAGATCAGTTATCGACTTCAGTGATGTTCAGGGTCCTGCAACGTTTGACTTTAAATTTGACCTTAAAAAATTCAGGGGAGAAAACAGTAGTGAATTTTCTGATCAATGAAGAAGCAATATTTCTTCGGAAGTGGAAGGAAGTGTGTGGAAAATGATGCTACTATGGTTAAGCAGAAACATTAATTACAATTGCATCCTCCTTCCACCCTCCCTCCTGAATATGTCACTACTAATGTCTTTGTTTAGCAGATAATGGAGCAAGACCTTTTAATATTCAGTGATACTTACAGATGATCCCTGCTCCATAAAATGTTCAATATCTTGTTGGACTTTCATGTAGTTTTTTAGCCAATAGGGCAAGAATTTTCAGATACTAGCACAATATACTTAATTCTTCAGTTTGCATTGTCTGTCCTGTCACTCCATATGTATTTTTGGAAGACAAAATCGGATATCAGTGTATGCAGCTATCCAGAGAATTCTGAGATTGTATAAAGCAAAAATTCAGAACTCTGTAAAAAGGGAGGAAAATGTCTACCTTACTTCCAGCTAGAAAATAAGGGAAGACATGGCAGAAATCTCTGTTGCCCATCAGAAGGCTTTGCCCTAGTTATCTTTTAAGACAGTCGATAGCTAGATTTTCCTGATAAGGTCAGTAAAAAATGGTATTGTTTGCTGTGAGCCTCAAAGAATAAGAATGACACATTTCAGCAGAAAATCAGAATCACAGCTGAGGCTATAAGTGCATTTTTGCTAGTAAGAGACTACCACAGCTGCTGAAGTTGCTGTTGTCATGTAGCTAGATTCGAGTGCTGCAGTTCATTCTGACCTATCTTGTATAGGACCATGTATACATGCAAATTAGGTGCATAAATACAGCACTGTATAGTCTTGTTCACCCTTCTTGTCTTATTAATTTTGTCCTTTCTTGCTTGCTGTGTATCTAGGTAATCTAGGATTATATGTTTGGCCATCATAGCATTTCTGCCAGCAGCAGTAGTTCCATTCAACAGTCTTTCTGGACTTCAGTCCCTACAAGCTGTCTCTTTATCTTTGTCTGCTAGAAATAACCTTCCACTGCTCCACCCAGCCGTTCTTCTTATCAAATAAGTATCTGAAAGAGAATACTTAAAATGGTCAATAAAAGCAATTAACCTGTTTTCTGGTCTTTAAATAGACTATTTACCTCTCTTTTTTGTAAGTGCACACCATTGACCACTTATTGAATCATATTTGATATCAAGGGAGACTTAAGATGCTTATTTCCTGTTATGTTCAATTATTCATACTGTGAAAAAAGGAAAATTCACTTCTTTACTTTTTATAAAAATAGTTGATCTCAGAGTAAGGCTGTCTGTCCAATTCTCATTCAAATATCTATAAATAAATAAATAAGTATCCTGAGCAGAGATTGACATACATGCCAAACTTCTGTATGTCATGCTAAATCTTGAAGTACTTAATCAAAGCTTTTCTCTAAAGCTCACGAAAGTCTAAAATCAAACCAACTGAAATGAGTATTTCTTAATCACTGACAAAAAAAATATTGTCCCATCATGTAAAAAGGAGATAACTTTGCTGTGGGAAAATAAAATTCACACCTTTGAGTGACAGCCATGAAAAATTACATATTAAATAGTACAGATCACATCATGTCGCACTCAAGGTTTCTGTGGAGATAAACTTCTTTCAGTCGTTGGAAAAGTCCAACTTAAAAAGAAGAATCTTGAGATAGTGAAAAGTGTTGATGAAAAGCAGATACACTCAGGACATTCACTTAACAGGAATAAAGAGAAAGAAAAAGTGAAATAAGAAGGGGAATATTATTTTTGGCTTGTCCTGTCAGAAGACAGTTGACTTCCTAGTTGAGGTAAATTGAAATTTTCAGATATGTGGTTCTCATTCTTATCCACTTTTAGAAGGGAAATCAAAATGAAATATCAAATAAGCAATATTTTATTTAGTCTTTGGATAAAAAACAAACTAAAACAACTTCCAAAACATCCTGCTGTCTGCATGTCATCCTAGCCACTATCAGGTGACTTCTGCATGCTTTCTAATATTTTATTAAATATTTAGCGTACCATCTAAAAGCTTGATACAGAACTCCTTGTATAGTCATACTTGTGTCCAGATCTATAACTTGATCAGATCTGAGTGTAAAGCAAATAAAATACCTTCATGTTGGTGGTTTGATGTCAAATACCTAAGTCTAAACCCTTATCAGCCTCAAAAACAGTTCAAATACTTCAGAACTGACCATGGAATGAGGGGAGAAGTAATCTTTTTTAAGAGACTGAATGTTTTTCCTTTATATTTTCTCAGCGACTCTATTGAACCACCAACACAAGGGATTGAATATACAATGATTATTTGACCCTGGACAGCTTCTTTCCTAAATCAGTTTCCTAAAGAAAGCTTGAACCAGCCCTTAAATTGGGACCAAAGGAAAGAAAAGGCAGGCATCCTGCATCCTTCCTAAGTGGCTTCTCCCCAGGTTGTTTCTGGGTGCAGCATTAAATACCTTCTCACAGCTGGCTTCCAGGAGAATGTCCTTTCCATTAAAGGCATTTTTGCAAAGCAGAGTCTGAAAGAAGAACACTTGAGCTACAACCTGAAAGCTACAAATGGCTGTTTCAGAGGTTTCTAACTAGCTCTTATCCTCCCTCAGCCCTACCAGGTGATAGCAAAGCATTTATACTTGCAAGGTGGCTTTGTCATTAAAAAAAAATTACAAGTTGTTTTTTTCTTCAAATTTCTGAACGATGTGTCAATGCATCATTTTCCTTACTGTCCTAGCTCTTAAAAATTTCGTTTCAAGGCATAATTAGAGCAGAAGGTGGCTCTGTTTTCCTTATAACTAACTGTGTCACAGAAAAGGTAAATAATTTTGTGAGTAAATAATTCATAGTCTGCAGATTTCTACATGAGCTGCTTCAAAGCTTTCAAGTCTGCTATACATTGGCACATAAAATGGAAACTATAGAGTAAAAAAGGGTTTAGAAGATATCATTATTGGATTCCTTATCTCTGTAAGTGCAAAACAGTCCTCAAACTAGCAATTTAAATTGATCTCTAATTCATAAGTAGGAAATATTTGATAGAAATAATGATGTAGAAAATTGTCCAGATCTGGTAACTTTGAAGTAGTGATCAGTGGAAATTTATAGTTATAAATAATCAGAAAGGAGAGCAAGTGACGGTTTGTTTCAGGGAAGAAAGACTACTGCAGTCAAGGTCAATCTGTATTTGAGAAATAGTATAAAGTAAAATCCAAATTTTATTCAGTCTTATTTAGTGTTTTAATCAAGTTTTACATTAAGGTTTACATCTCATCTAACTTGAACTGTCTAAAAGTTAGGCATCTAGAAGTTGTCTGTGCTACTTCTCCAAACAAAATAATTTATCTTAACCTAAGGGAATATTTTAAGATGTCAAATATTGCTATCCTGCCTCATTTAAATGATCTGGTGTATTGTATTATCCTATAGAACAATTGCAAAGATATACCATGCACTGCTGTCCACTATGAGTATCTTAGAAGCAGGCACATGTATAAACAGTTTTTCCCATGTAAAAAATAGTTTAATTATAGCCTCAGATTCTGAAGGCTATTCACCCCTCCTCTGTGTACTCGCTAATCCCTATACTAACTAAATACATATCAGTTCTTCAGCACGATACAGACATGAGCCATGTCAGTTCATCTATTATAAAGTGATTTTAACTGGAACATTATTCTGAAATTTGGTATACAGAAGCAGCTACAATTTTAAGTTTTTCACTTTTGCAGTTGCGTATGCTAAGACTCTGCAAGCAAATGCAGTGGGGTAGCTGTTGAAATGTTACAGTTTTGCAGAAATTATCTCCTAAAGAGAGCACCACTTTAACCTTCCTCTATAACAAAATGATAACTTCACGGTATCCTCACCTTGAAACCTATATTATGTAATTACTTGAAAACTACAGGAATAGAAAATCAAAAGCCTTAACATTACATGTAAAAATAGAAAATGTTAATTGCTCAAGGTCAAACTCTTGATCTTTAAAGAAAGGTAGCATTACAGTCATTTGTACAAAGTTTACTTGTATTCTGTTCATACACCTTACAGCAGGGCTTATAATGTTAATGGTCAGACGCTATTTTTCCACCTAACAGACTTTTGGCTATTAAAATAAGACACGCCTCCTGAACATATATCAGAGATCTTCAAAAGACCTTGACTTTTCCATAAAGGTTTGGCCACATCCCTTTGATAGCAAAGGCCAATCATTTTCTAGGATGACCACTTGAGTTCAGGAGCATAAAGCATAAAATACTTTTCAGCTGCACAGTTGGAGGGATTTTTTTTTTTTTAAACATAGTCAAAACATCATTTTCTTGCTCCCCCAGTTCTTTTTTTCAGAGAAGCAGCTAACTGTGGTTGCTGAAATTTATTGAAAAAAATCAGGACAAAAAATTAAATTTAGCAAATCTTTAGAAAAATTAAAATAGAGCCTTATACCTCCAAACTTAGTCTTTCAGTGCTCTCATTTATAACACCTACAGTAATGTAAAGGCAAAGAAGTATTGTCAGGTTAACAAGTTTTCTTTTATCCTAATTTTATTTTCTGAACATTTTTACAACCTCTCTCTCCATCAAATAGACACACACACTACAGTTTTTTAGGTTCCAAATTACTTTTAAATCTGAAGACAGGAACATTTATGCTACTTAAATAATTATTCAGTTTTAACAAGGAGTTTAAAATGCATGTCAGTCAAAGAAGGGAGTGGTATTTCTCAGTTACTTCCACTGCTGAAATATGGCGTGGGAAAAACAAATGGGGTACTTGTCATAAAGATTCATTTACTGCTGTTATTTGCTAAGTAACCGAGCCATGGAACAAAGCTTTCAAAATGCTGTGAATTTTCTTTATTTTTCTTTCTGGACTCCATGATCAGACAGCTGTCATGCTGTATGTTTTATTTGGATTATTTTATATGTAAAATTTGCATAACAATATTCTAAATAATACTAAATTGCAATACTAAAGAGGAAACCCTGACTCCATTAAAAACTTTCCATCTGACTTCATTAGTATAAGTAATTTATCTCAAAACTCTATGATTAACTTTTTGTGCATAGCAGAAGTGTCTGAAAGCCCAATCATATACTATGTTTCTGCTGAGAGTACCAGGAAAAAAAAAAAAGCTCTCTTAAAAATCTTATTATCTAAGCTGTCCATGTGGAAATGACTTTCCAAAATAAAGTCAGCTTTATCTAAGAATAAATTGTCATTATAGGGCAGCTATACTGCAAGAAACTGTCAGAATGAATCAATCTATCTTGCCCACTTTTTTTTCACTTTTTTTGTCCTCTACAGTGACCAGTGGTGAACCCTTAGGGAAAATAAAGAGAATAAGCATATACAAAATGCTTCTTACCCTCAGCTCCTTGTAATCAGCAGTTCAGGCACTTCCAAAGTCAGAAGGTAAATCCAGCTCTGCTCTACTGACTTGCCCGGGCCTATTTTGAATCTATATGCTTTTGTGTGTGTGTGCCTATAATAATCCGTGGCAACACTTCATAAGTTTATTTTTTTTTAATAAATATCTTCTCTCAGATTACTACTTCTTATAACACAGGTACACCCAATGAAATTATTAACTTGCAGGTTTAAAACAAATTATCCTTTTCAAGTCATCCTCTTCATAGAACTTATGATTTGATAGATTTCCGTCATAACTTTCTCCATTATCTCTTTTTCAAAGTTGGGAGTCCTAACACATTTAATCTCTACTTAGACGGAAGCCATTCCTTACCTATGAACATACTGCTTACCCTCCCCTCTCTACTCTGTCTAGTTGAAATTAGGTGGAAAAAAGTATTCCTGTACAGCTATTCCACATGCCTTCTATTAGGCAAGCCCAAAGAAACCAGTGGATAACAGAGGATGGAGGTGAGGGAAATAGAGACACCAATACTAGACAACACAATGCTGTGACTTCTCCCATCCTTTCAAGGATTTCCTTTATGCCTTCTATAAACCTAACAGCATCTACAGCTGTCACATGCTTTCCTGTGGTTGGAGGTTAGAAACAAGTCAACTACATGTGCTTCTGATAGCTTGAAAACAAGTGTTTCAAAGTCTCAGGCAAATTAAGAACAAGATCCATTTATGTCAGTAGTTTTGGAGTCTGAATGGGAGATCAGGGAAGCAATAAAACTCAGAATGAAGAACAAGGTGGTAAATCTGTAAAGACTAGGAAAGGAAAGGAAATTCAAGAAATGGCACTCACTACTTGGTTGCTTGTGCTTACTAAAGCCACTGTTTCGCATAAAGAAATGCTTTCCCCTGATGCAGTAGAAGACTGAGCAGGACTTATCCAAATACCAAAGATGAGCAAAAAAGTTCAAATAAATCCAAAAGGATCAGCATGCAAATAACCTTATGAATGTGACAGTTATCATTCTGAGCTGCTTTCAGGTGAATACATGAAATCTAAAATATATATTCAGCCAGGTGTGCAATGGTCTGTGTAGGGAGATCTTATCTAGAAAAATCTAAAAAAAAGACAATATGGCATTAAATATGCAATGGTATTCAAGCTTTTTTGTCAGAAATATGTCTGAACTGATTTAACAGCTCACTCCCATTTCTAGGACCTATTACACTTCTCTTTATGACTGTGTGAAGACAACTGAGCTTTTGCAGAAAGGCAGATGATGGCACTACGATCATCTTGTGATGTTTCAGTACAACAAGGCACTTACTCTTCAGAAGGAGGAAATATCTTTCCTTTCCTTGAGAAAAAGGACAGTCAGTATATCAGTCCTAAAGAATTTATTTTCTTGGCTTCAGAACAGGTGGCAGGACTGGGGAAATGAATAGGTAGAAAATTTCTATGGCTATTGTCAGATATATGTATATTTACATGCATATAGATTTTCCAAAGCGCTTAACTAGTGGGCATGACTTGGTCTACTCATAGAAACTAAGACCAATAAAACTTGTCTAGACATAGTACTGCTCTAATTTGTATTGGAAACTCAACAGGACACCAGGCTATATAGTTCAGGAATACAAGAAGAGAAAGCTGTTTTCCACCACTCTTTCATTATGGAGCCAAAAGGAGCTAAACCAGAACAGATAATATACCTAACTGGATATATTTAAAGAAATTCTTTTATTTATTAAAGGCTTTAGAATGAAGCATGTAATTTGTGTATGCTATAATTAAGTTCCAGTGAATTATAGATCAGCTGGCCTATAGCTAAGAGTGTTACGTGTTAATTTATTATATATTTTACCATACTTATTTACATGTTTTGTTTGCAGTTGGATCTATTTTTTCATGTGTATGTAAGATGCAGAGAGTCCGAGAAACTAATGAGCTTCTTTGTTGACCATCTTATTTAATTGAATTTTAATCAAATTAGAATTGTTTGTCTGTGGGCCAAGTTCTCAGTTGTCCTAAATGAACATGAAGGAAATGGATCTCCTTTAACACCACCTAAGGTGCTGAGTCAGATGCCTGAAACCTTTGTTAAAGTTAGTTAAAGCCTGTCTTATGTTTCATGGGTTATGAGCAGCTGGCAAATTATTTTCTGATATAACTTTAGTGACAGCAGTAGAAGCACACAAAGAAGGAATCTACAGTGTGATCCTAAGATATTAGAAGCCTAAGGGCAGCTCCAAAAAATGATGTAGGGTTTAACGTAACAACCATCTCACATTTAATAAGAAGACAGTCCTGGCAGCCTGAGCCAGAACCAAGGTCTTCTAAGGTAGCCTATCCACCAGGCTACAAAGTCAAATTCACATTGTGCTTCCTCTCTGGTCCAATATATCCTGAATTTCCATCTGCCTGGGGGGAATATCTTCAAAAGAGACATGCAGATTGCCTTCCCACGCTTCATTAGGCTATAGCCTGATGACGAGGACATGTTCTTTGAAGGTGAAGGTGCTTATCAGAGTTCTGAGGAAAAGGACAAAACTGAATCCATGAGTTCAGCCTGTTTGGTGGGTGCACTAAATGGTATGCCAGTACACAACATGTCATGTGAGAATCAAGGGAAAGGCTTCTCATATCTTCTCTGGTGTGGTCTAAAACTCCCTACTCGAGATCTGCAGCGTGTGAGGAGCTTGGTCCTGTTATGTTCCATGGCCTCTGGAACTATTTACTGATTGAGCTTCTGGGTGATTCAGGCCTTACTCCTCCTAGTTTCTCAATCTAAACTGAGCTCAGACATGATCTAAGTGCTGAACTTTTTAAGCCTGCCAAGCATAAGACAGTTCTGGGCACGTGCAGTGACTTAATACGTACCTAAAGAGATTTAACATCAAAAGTTGAAGAGCTTATAGAGATTAGGTGTCTCCAGCTTAGGAGGTGAGTCAGGAATTTAGAATCATAGTTTTCCCTCATCAGCCAAAATTACGCTCACATTTTTATTTTGATACCTAAATTTTGCACTGGAACTTGCCTTGAATGTCCCCTATATCTAAAATAAAATAAATAAAATATATCATTATGAAATAGCAGAGTTCCTTGTTTACAGTAGTAAACTGTAGACATCTTTCTTTAGAGAAAAACCTAAAAGTAGTAGCAAATGCAATGCTCATCAGTAGAACAAGAAAACAAATGAGAGCCAACAACTCATAAACCAGATTCCTGCACTTATGACCCTTCTGATTTAGGTAATAGCAATGCTTATGCCTGCATTTAAGTACAGAAAATGTGCATAGAAACAAGAAAAATACACCAGGCATATGACATTAAGTAATGATGACATGCAGTAATGCAGAAATATGTCAAGAGGTGTTCTCTGAAGTTAGCTGAAATGCAGCTTATTCCCCCCAACATGCAGAGCAGCTCTCAGTTGTGCGGAGTGCATGACACTGCTGCTGGCTTCAGTAGGCATTTCTTTGAACATTGTTGTATCTACCCTGAAATCTACATATGTCTTTAAGTGTTTATTTTGAGGCCATTCATCTTTGGAAATGGCAGATCAAGCTCTCTACTGCAACAAATATACAAGTGAGATGATATCAAAATGAAGCCATTTGAATGGATTGTTAAGTCTCCATGACACTTTTTAGGGACCATTTTACTAGCGATTTAAAGATACTGCTGTACAAGAACAGGAGGCTCCTCAAGCACTGAAGTTACCTGAAGAAGGAGAGGCCCAAATGAAATTTAGGTGAAGTTCAGATGCCTTTGAGTATTTGTGTTTCTGTCCTTAGAGCAAATCCAAAACTCTAAGCTCAAATAGCTGGAACATAGTTCTCAGCACATAGATTACAAAAAGCATACTGGATCAACACCATGTTAATTAAATGAATTGTATCATATAAGCATTGCACTTCAGATATTCTTTCCTCAAGCTACACGCATCTGAATCCAGCCATAATAGTCATGATATTTACAATTGCTGGTATAATATTTTAAAACTGACACTAACTTTTCTTTGACTCCTTTGTCACATTGTTGGTTAACTTGGGATCATTCAGAAATACTTTTTTTCAATCCTTATTCAAATCAAAGTCCTCTGGGAAGGGAAAACAAAGAATTGAGAAATCAAAAGGATCCAAATGTAGATCAAAGAACATTTTCTTTTTGTGGTATATTTCTTTTTGTCTTCTTTTTTAAGATCTGTACTTTACCACAGACCAATGTTCTCAAACCACAGGCTATTGAACTTTTTAGCACAAAGATTCACCATGTGCTGAATAATCACATATAACTTTTGTTTGATCTCTTTGACATGAAGCTTTTAAGTCAGGCTGCTGAGACCACTGCCTATCACGCTGACCAAATCACTTCTTCCTTGTACTTCCCTGTCAGTCTGCATTCATCTGTTGCCTCTTGCCTCATCTAACATTCAATTACACATGCTTTTGAGGCAGTGGCTCTCTGTGTTCTGTTTGTACAATATATACAGATGTCTGAAATGATTTCCTAAGCACTGCCACAGCGCAAATAGCAATCAATAATTACATAAAATCATTTATGTTCATTTCATTTGCTGCTTCTTTTTTGCAATGACAAAAATGTGTATATCATGCTTCTAACATCACACTTCAAGATAAAAGATCTGCATTTAAATGTAATTTCAGTTGAGAGTGTTTTAAATATAATAAGCTCTTCAGGATATTCAGGTCTGTGAAAGTCAGAATCAAAAGGTTTTATTTTGCATAAGAAAGTTTCAAAGATCAGTGAAGTGAGAAATTCAAACTCAGAAATTCTAACATTACTATGTAATTCTGAAAAGTGAGTACAATTTAGAGAGGTAAAAAATCAGATATTTAGTAATCTCTGTTTCTTCATCTGACCAGGCTCTATAGGGCTCCTTATCATATGCCTAAAATCCTTCATTCCGACTCTTCCAGAAAACATGTAATCACTTAACCAAGTATAATCTGTATGTTAGAGAAAGCTTACCCTTGGTTCCAAAAGACCAAGTATACAGTTAAGTTCTAGAAACATTGCAGACTTTTATAATCATTAGTTGTGGCTGATCATTGGATTAGAATATGGTGAGAATTACTATCCTTGTAAAATGAGCTTAGTCTGCTAGATAAAGCAAATTTATTAATTTGAGACCTAAAAAAAGCTGAGAAGAATCCCTTCACTTCAAATCTTCCACCACTTAGGGATTTCTAAGCTGACACATTATAAGTGCCTCACTAAATATATACAGAATTTAATACTCTAAAGGTTAATTATACCTGAGAAAAAATAAACTACTTATATACTCTCTGCAGAAACTCTAATTCAATTCTTCTATGAGCAAACAGCTGTACTAAATGAAATTACAGTCAAAATAATCTTTCATAAGACACCTATTTTAGTTAGTTTAATTAGCAATATAAGTATTCTAACTTTTGCTCTATTAATACACACACTAAAGATTCTACTGGGATATATGAAAAGACTGAACGTAAAGTGGATGAGTCAATTTACTGTAATTTTCTCTTTCTCTTATTGCATATTTGCTCTTTAAAAGGCTTACAGGTTTACAGTCTGCACGAAGGCAGACCTGTAATGTCAGTGCGAGACTCAGGTCCAAACTGGGGAGAGAAGGAAGTTGGCTTGTGATGATGGGAAATATAACAACAGCAAAAATAAAAAAAACAGTTTATTGCAAAAGTTTTCACATATTCTACCTCTCTCTTATGCTCTTAAAAAACATTTTTTTTTTAAGAAAATGATACTCACTCATCATAGAGAGTTGGTGACCTTTCTAGAAAAATGTTCATATGCCTATATATTTCCTGTTTAAAATTATGCCCCAAAACTAACAGTTTGAAACAGGAAGTAACATTTTTCTGTGTACAAAGATAACACCAAAATTTGGCAAACGGCACTACATGCCCTTAATGTATGCATACAAAATAATGTATGCATGCAAAATAACAAAACGTGACTGGAATTGCATTACACTTCATCATGTCCTAATGAAACAACTACACACGTTATCCTTTCCACCAGACACCCCCTGTACTGCAGGAACAATTTATCCATTGTAGAAGACTATTCTAGCAGAGTCGTTAGGTAGACTGTGCTTTTTCTCCTCAGCAACATAGTCTGATAAAAAGAAAGGAGACATGGCTAGGATTCCTGTCTCCTGGCAATTCCCTCATAATATAACAGCCCAAGGATGTTATTGGCAGTTGTAAAAACTGATCCGAGTTATATGCTGGGTGGGAGAAAGGGTAGGAGAAAAAGAAAAGAAGGGAAATTGATGTAAAAATATTTACAATGCTTTTTTTGGATTTTTTTCCTCACAGCTCCATGCATTCAATCCTATTTTGTTCTTTTTCTTTTATTCTTAATGGTTTTTAATGCCTTAATTATATATTGTTTAGCTAAATATATTGTTTTAGTCTTTCATTTTTATCCTGCAGTTCTTAAGCTATGCTATTAACCATTTACTTATAACTATAAATCTAAACTGTGTGCTGTTTTGAGTCAGAGGCTTCATAATTCCACACTGTAAGGAGGAGATTGTTGATTTTCATGATGTCTACACACATTAATGATTGTGGTAAAATGGGTATTACTTATACTAGATTAGAAGTAACTGAACCCCAAATTGAACCTGTGATTCACTTCCTGTAGCTTCCTCCATTTAAAAGGCAGACATCTGCTTTAAGCTCATCCTATAGGCTCTGTCTACAGTCAGTGATACTGCTGGAAGCTGATTCATGCCACGTCTAAATTATGAATCACACCGCGCAGGTGCCTGTCCCTCTCCATTGAGAAAAGCTGGGTGACTCTTAGGTTGGTCCTTACTTTTGAGATTGCTAAAACGAGGAATGATGCATTTCACCTTCTTGACCTGAACCCATTACAGATATAACAACCCTTTGTATCTCATATTTATAAGCAGGTACATAAATGTAATTACATTATTGCTTTAATCAGATTGACTTAGAATATCCAGCTCTGTTTTCCCTTTTGTTCTATCAATCCTAACTTTTGTCAAAAGGCAAATTGTGTGAAACATGGCTTGTCTGTATTTTTGCCCCCTCTGACCTGATTTATGGCAAAAAAAAAGTAGTTGCAAAATATTGTTTTCTTGCTCAGTTTTCCTAAGCAGTAAAGTCTGGGCAAAACTTGTACAAGAACCTTTCATTGTTGCAGTAAGTGAGGTGAGGACATCTAGCTTTCTCTCTGCTGTTCTGATACCTTCCCTAGTCCCGCCAGCCTCATCCAAGTTTATTAAATAGTTCAATACTTCCCTTGGCCTTTTAAAGATTTTCAGTCGAGGTAAAATGAGCATGCAGTTGCTGAAATGATGGCATGGATTTTTTAAAATATAACTAAGTTATGCGATTAAACTATATGTTTAGGCTCAGTGTAAATTTAGATATTAAAAAAAAAAAAAAACCTTTGAAAAGCTTAGCTTGGTCTTTAGCAATTTAGCTAGGGAAGAAGAGCTCATAGTTGCATTTTGCTAAGTTGCCCTTTGGAAAAGGCACTTGGTAAGAGGCCAAAACCTCCTGCACAACCTCCAGCCAGTGAATAAGGAACTCTTCAAACTAGCTAAGTTTCTCTCTTGGTTATGGCTCACTGATTATTTTACACAGCACTGGTGTGCATACAGGATTGCCAGTAAACATATTTGATGACTAAATAGTACATTGCAGTCCTTACAGTTCACCTCATTATAGCCCCCTCTCTTTACCCATACAAACACAGCAAAATGGCTCTGTAAAAGTAAGATGAGATAATAAACAGTGCCCACCCTTCATGTTTATACTGCAGCAGTCAGTGCTTATTACTGTTCTGTGTAAAATGGCAAGAAAACAATCATTTCCAGGCTGGATAAAAGCAAGGTAAATATCAGCAGGTGTATTTAGTGCTATTAACCCGGCTGTAAAGTGCTTATTTGCACAGAATGTTCAGGAAGAAACTCTCATTACTTGGCAATGTTACTGGACTATAATCTTTAAACAAACCCTGAAATCACTAGCTAAAACCATAACTGTGTTGAAGTGGAAGCAAGTATGTACGCACAAGAGTGCTTAAAAGCCTGGTAAAACAGCCTCAACAGGAATGCAGGTTTCTCCTCTGCTCCTCTGTTAGGAAAGCAGCAAGCTCCAAACCGTGGGTTTCTGCTGATGAAAGCTACGCTCTCGAGAGTTACTGTGGGACACAGAGGTACGGACGCCTCCGGATGTAACTCATTTCACAGCAAGTCACAACCTGAAACGGAGCTGGGAATTGAGGGAGTGAAGTCAGATTCTCAGATCTCCATCGCCACCCCTCTGAATTATTGATAGTCAAACTCACCTTTTCTATTGTAATCAATAACAAGTGGTTTGCAGATAAGATTTTCCAGTGTCCATATTTATACAGCTGGAGCTAACTATAATTGAGCAACTCCTGCTTGTGCAATTCCACTGTTGGTGCATGAGAAGTTCAGGAAGAGCTAACAGAGAATACAGCTAGAGAGCAACTAAGCTTTTCCAAAGAGCACTGGATTACGAGGCAAGCTTTTGTTTTTTTGTTTTTTGTTTTTTTCTGGGAATGATTAACTCAATTACTCACTAGTGGACTAAAGTGAAACAAAGAAACAAAATAATGAAAGAAGTATTGTCTAAACAGATAGAAATTGCAGAGCTTCTGTGAAAAAAGAGAGGAAGATAACACCGAACCAATTTATGGAACAATATTTATAACACCAATTGTACCAACATATATATTGGCCACTGCCAATAGGCAAGTGGGAAATGAATAGGATACAGATGTTACAAATGTATTAAACTAAGATAAGGAATGATAAGAACCCTAATACTGTGCCATTAAACCTTATGGAGACAGGGGGAATTGGAAAAAGATATAAAATTGGATTAAGAAAAAGCTATTCAAACTCGATTTAAACTCAAACTGAGGAAATTATAATACACATATATTGAGCATTCAGGCTAAACATTGAGTCAAGATGCCAGTGTTACTGAACACAAGAAAAAGGAAAACAGAAAGCATGAAAAAGTAAGACAATTAAATGATGACAAGAAATCTAAGGCTTATATCTAGCCTCCAGAAAACTGAAAAGCCAGCCCTGAGAAGACAGAATACTTCAAAATGAAATCTGAACCTGGCGCAAAAGCTTAAAGTAGCTGTCCCAGACTGAAACAACAAGGAAAGATTTAAAAGCAAGAGCTTCCAAGCTGGGAACACATCTCTGAACACTAGATTTCATTCACTGTATTTAGTGTTTTTGTAATAAATAAGAAATAATCTGTTAGACAGCTCTTTCATTCACACAGCAGGATAATTAAAGCAAGTCAAAACCTTCTTCCAATCACAAATTTCTTCACTGTTTCATTTTTGTTTTGTCAGCTATAGTTAAACAAAGTATGAGGCAGGTATAAATAATGATGGAAAACATGGCGCATTTCACGAGCTGACTCTTACAAACAACTCGAAATTCTTACAGTTACTTTATTGATTCAAGCATTTTAATCTGCAAATCTTGACCGTGATTTTTACAAGAACAAATAGTTTTGAAATAGCTGAGGCAGAGCATCTAAGAAAAAATATAGCCAAGATCTTCAGTTTTATTAAGTAGTGGATTTTGAACTCCAACCTGAGATGCTGTAAATGGAATAATTTTTTGAAAAATAAAGATATCTTAAGTGCTGAAAACTAATGCGTCTGAATTATTAGATCCTTCAGAACAGCCTCTTACCTTATAAGAGATATTTACTTCAACAACAGGTAAATACACAGGGCATAGAACATAGTTCTATTTTTCTCAGGCAACAGACATAAAAGGAACCTGCAAAAGGAAAAATCATTGTCCTTAAGGGTCAAGTAAAACATCTTGAGGTCAAAGCTGATAAAAAAAGACACGGTTAAGAAAAGCAGTTGTTCCATCTTGACCCTTAGTACACCCAATTCTGCAAAATGCTGGGAGATAATTCTGACATAACAATTACCTACGAGAGCTTGTTCAAGTAGTTAAGTGTGGTTAGAAGCCATTTTCTATCATTAAAGCAGCCACACTTTTGATTCCAGGAAGAATTTGGAATATAAAACCTCTGCGAAGTGACAGCAGTTACATTTCGGAACCTCAGTCAAACTTCTGCTTGAAGTTAGTTTTACAGAGAACTGGCACTTACCTGAATCAGTTGCACCTATCTTTAACCTGCAACCTGCTTTAACCTGGTCTGAAACATATAATAAGTTTTGGTATATTTTTACCTGTTTGGGGCTTTCATATCACAGCCTTTTGGCTGAGTCTAGTTCATACCTACCTCAGTGTTCAGAAAAGAGAAGCTTAAAAGAAGACAGATTGCAGGAAAGAAGGATGTGTATAGAGGAAAATAAGGGAAATTATCATCTTAATTCTTGTATCTATAGTAAATATGTTCTTCTGCCTTTCTCTATTTAAAATTCCAGTGATGTTCTTGAGTGCATGCAGAAATCTGTTTTCAGTCAATCGTATGTAGTATCTGCATTTATTCTGGTAAAATTTACTGATATTCTAATAAAGAACCATGACAAAAAAATATATAGTTATATATTTATTCTAATCAAGTACAATTTGTCATGGTTGGAATTATTATCGACAATTTATTACACAGATCCGTCCCATGACTGAACTAATAAGGAATCAGGCACAATATTTTGACTTTCCTGCCAAAAATCCCCATTATTTCTGAGGGGTAGTTAACATGAATTAACTTTTTAAAGGGTCACATCTTAGTGGTAACAAGGCAGCTAGTTTTACCTCTTAATGTAGCCAAGCACATGACTACAGAAAGAAGCCAGAGAATTTGTCAGTTTCTTTATTATAAAAACAAACATTTTTTAGTAAAGAAAGCACAGCATTTGGGGACACTATTTGCATACAAATTTTGTTGTATCTCAAAAAATGTGAATTTCTTGTTTCCTAGAATAGAAGGAAGAATAAGCCATCTGCATTTCAAAGTTTGGTCCATTCTGGCAATGAAAATGAGATTTGTGGTATACATATTCAAAGCGAGACTTTTTGTCTTTCACTGTGACATTAAACTAATGACCAAAGGCATGGTTTGTAACTAAATGTTTTTATGTCTTATTTTCTTTAGGTCATGTGGGATCTTTATGTTATATAAATATGCCTATAATACACATGAAATTGGACCTCAGTGAGGACCAGTAGTTTGCAGTAAGGCAGTGACGACAACATAAATAGCATCTGAAAAGCAACTACTATTCTGTTAAACTCAAGTATTTAAACAAAAAAAAAAAAAAAAGCATTAATGAAAATTAGGTTAGAGTAATTACCGAAACTTTATAGAGATCTGAACAAAAGCCTCTCCTCAGATAGGTATGCAGAATTTAAGTTCTAATGGCCAGAGGCAATGAATCAACTCATATAGTTTTGGCACATGATAAGAACAAACCAAACAATTTCATTTCCTTCAGTGACAGGAAAACAATCTTTGATGAAAAGGGGAATACATGTATATTATATATACATCCATAAACTTTTGGCTCTAACTCACATGATAATTTCACAAGCAAGGTAGAGAGACATGCTATAGCTAAATACCACTTTAAGTTGGATGGGAAATTGATTTGAAAAAGAACACCTTGATACATTGTAAAATAATAGTTATTTACAGTTCTTTATGAAATTGCAGTCATGTATCCAATGACAACTGCAGACATTTGTCTTGGATCAACACCATTGTTGTTATTAACAAATTGTATAATGAATAGATTTCCAACAACTTCAGTACAGAAGGTGTTGCAAGTAGATCAGAGGGCAAAACTGAAAGCTTCACGGATTAGAAATATTGTCCAAAACCAATAATATTAAACAAGACAAAGAATAAGAATGATGAAATGTCACACAAAATGATGAACAGGGAGTTATCTGAAAACTGTCTCATGTGGGGAAAGGACAAGGGAAGTGTCTAGAGAGGACTCAAAGGAGGCGTAACACTGAAGTGATTTGTACTGGATTCAAAGGTCCACCTAACCTACCCTTCTCAATCTTACACTGGCCAATAAGGACTGCTCCAGAAAGACTATATGAAGCAGAATAAGATGGACTGACCCTCCCCTAGCATACTGTCTCTCATTTTTCTATTCTAACAGTCTTCCAGTGTGTAAAACATAGCTTCACAAAAGAAAGAAATGTAATGTTCTTGGCATCAGATATGGATACAACCTTAAAAGCTACAACACAAGCCTTAAATTACATATTTGAGTTAAATACTAAAACCAAATTTTTAATAATATGTATTGCTCAGGGAAGTTTCAAATCACTATCATGAGAGTTTTTTGGGTTTTTTTGTTTTTTTGTTTTTTTGTTTTTTTGTTTTTTTGTTTTAAGAGTCAGTTAGACAAACCAAATGTTTATGAGAGATGATAGCTGATCCTGGAAAGAGTCAGAGAATGAACCAAATAAACTCTTGAGATCTCTTCCAGACATATTTTCAATGATTCTGTACCTTTTCAGTCATCTTCCAACCACCTTCCAGGTGTTTTTTTGTTTCTTTGGCAGAAAATGTATAATGTGTTTTATGAATAAAACATATTCAATGTTTGGCTGAGGAAGATGAAGTCAGAAGTCATATCTCTTCTCAGGTGGAAGATGACTCAGAGCATATTTGACTTGTCCAGTGGCACAAAAATAGAAATAAATTGAAAATAAAAAGGTCTGCTCAGAATGCTATTTCTCCTGAAGATGTAATTGAATTTGAAATAATGAATGAATCCCAAAGAGAAATTAAATGAGAATTCAGATTTCATAAAGGCACACATCACAACAGCCTTCAAGTGCACATACAAGTTCTGAAGAAAAATATTTTCAGTCAAAAAATGAGAATTTCCTTCTATTATTCAGTACAACTCTGCATTGTTTCCTCTGTGAGGAAAATACATGGTAATTATCTTCTTTCACCTACTACATTGTAAAAGCACTCAATTTTCTTGACTATGCTGGCATTCCATATTCTCGGAAGTAGGATAAAACATTGTGCGTTTCTCCTGCATCTTATGCCTTCTTGCTAATAACTGAATCTCTACCTATAATTTGTGTGCAGAAAGTCAGCTAAACACAATTACATTCATTACATTACAATTATATCATAAGTATTACCTAGGGCACCACCAAAAGTCTGAAAACAATATATAAGCTGAAATGGCTAAAGGCTTCATATAACATTTTTCTTGTGCAGTTGGCACCCAGCCAGACAACATGCTTTTCCATACTCTCAACCTTACTATTATTTTGCATTGAAGAAAATTTGTATAAAATATAATTGTAAAAGAACTGTTCATTTAGGGCAAATTAATTCCCCTTTACAATTCCCTGAAAATTTCATGGAATAGTAGCTTTCTTTGTTTTTCATTACTTCTATACAAGATTTTCTTTCTGCCATAATTATGGAAAATCTTATGCCAGAAACAGTGAACTAAACCCCACCTTGTCATTCAGACACTGATGCTAATCAGGGCTGTCTCCGTAGCACATAGCAACATAATAGTTTTTCTAAACACCAGTAAACCTTAAAGGTCTTCATTCATTCTTTTGGAGACACTGGGATTTCCACTGACATATTGAGATCAACTAGCTGTATAAGCATACTCCTTTCCGCCTCAGTTTGGTTTCTACAAATGGAAATTTTATAATTCACTGAATCAAAGATATTTTTACCATAATCGATCTCTTCCATTTTTGCTTTGTTTTCCCCATGACAATCAGTATTTTGTATGATCTCACCATTCACAGAGAACAGTCACTACTGAGCTGCTTAACATTTTTTTTCTCCTCCATGTCCATGATCTACTTGTTTGTCCCCCAGTCCTTAGGCAGCAGACAGACAATACAGGATTAGCCCTTTCTCAGGCATCTTACAAAAGCAACTCAAAAACAAATGAATGCCTCTAGAAATAAATAATATCTGTTACAAGAGTCACATGGTGACACATATTAGTTCAGTATTATACTTGCTTTTGTGAAGCATGATATCAGACTTACTGGTTTTATTCTTCCTTCTATGGTCCCAGTTTACATTGCAAAGTATGAGGAAAATACATGCTAAGTAATACTATAGACCTTTAACATCTGTCATAAGCATTACCTAGTAAAATTTATTTTCTAGCATATATCATCATTCTACATTTTAGATCTTGGTGCTGTGCAATAGAAAGGTTTGAGTCCTTTTGAGAACTTATCTATTAGATTGAAATGAGCTGTTTGACTTCACTAAATGCTTTGGAGAAGTTACAACTTTTTTTTTTTTTTTCCTCTGTATGACAATCCATTCTTTTAAATCCAAAGCTGTTGCTAGGGAACAATTTAATTCTGTAACATGTTCATACATTTACCCTGATTAAAACCACCCACAGTAGTTTTGACCACTGTTTATTTTCTAAATATTTTTTTTCACTGGGATGACTGCAATATATAAGTGAAACAACCTCTGTTGGCTCCAGAGAAATCTGGAAAGGCTCGCTGTATGCTCTGCACCAAGAGCTCAGCGTCACTTTCCATGGAATTTATGACAAGGTGGTGGAAAATTTTAGCCATATTTTGGCTGGCAAATCAAGGGAAAAGATTATCATTGCCAAAAATAATTCCCTTTGCAATTCTTTACCTCAGTTATCTGCAGCATTCTGCCTGTTATCTGTTTTCTCTCTTTATTGTTCTGATTGGCAAAGGAAGTACAGGTCACTCTGCAGTGGCACCTGAACACAGCTGCACAGGCTGTTCCTTGTAATGAAGAGGTTATTTCACAATAGTGAGAAATCAAAATGCACATTTCCTGGCCAAGTTGAAAGGTATCACTTTTAACAGAAGGATATCTAATGCAAAGGGGGAAAAGAATCCTTCACATTCATGTCTCTTTGTAAAAGAAACTATTGCATAAGTTTTGTCTGCAGCAAAATGTGTTGAGGTCTGATTAATAAGCAAGCTGACACAATGAAAGGAAAAATGTTTTAGCAGATACAAAAACTGTTCTGATCCAATGAAATACAAGCCCCATCAATAATGGCTTGAAAGGGGCTGTCTTACTGCCTGCACCAAATATGTCGGTCTTTCAAAGAATGCCTAGGTAAAAGTGAATGTCATCGTTCATACAATTCATGCTATAGTTTTCTAAGCATCACTTAGTAGTGATTACAATAGAGTGGACTGAAAACAAATAATCATAGTGACCTGAGGGATATTTTTCTATCATTTTCTGTCTAGACAAGTATAAATTTGTTTCCCCAGACAGTTTGGTTCTATGGAACAGGTGAAGTAGAAAGTTATTTCTGCAAATTGGAACTCATGAAATGCTGCCTTTTCATAAACACTGTTAAATGTAAGTAGTTATTGTTTAAATTCTATGTTAAGAGAATTAAAGTAAATTATTCACTCAGTGGTTTTGTTTATTTTCTGAAGCTTCATTTGTACTTTATAAACAGACTGCTGACTGAGTAGCACACTTCGCTCCTGAGAATTTACAACAATTCTGATGAATTGAGCTGTCAATTGCTTGAAGATATACACCACAAAAATCTTCGGAAAACATCTGGAGTTTGAGAATTTTAACTGAACAAAACTTAAGAAAAAAAACACTGTATTTAGAATTTAGGAGGCAATTTTTGCAATTTAACAAAATTACATAGGTTGAAATAGAAATATGCAAGTTTTTGTGCAGTTATGAAGCTTTTTGTGCAACATTCTTCAGACAAAATTTGACTTCATTATGACTCTCCCATAGGGTTAGAAAACAAAAAGTATAGATTTCTCTGAGGCTTATGTCTTCTCAAAACTGTCACTGTTAAAGATAGTAAATTAACAACCATAAAGGTTATTCCCTGATCTTTCCCAAGTATTCATTCATGTTTAAAGCTGATCTCCCAAGAAAAATTCCTTGACATTTTGACCTTTCCAAACAATTTCTACTGTGCGTTTTTTCATCTTTCTTGACAACTCTGTTTTGAAATGTAAGCATTGCCCAGAAGCTAAGATGCTACGAGAAAGCTCATTTCCTTCCAAGTCCAGAATGGATAAGCACAGGAAACTCCTGAGATTTTCCTGATTTACAGTTTTCAAAGGTAACGTAAGGAAAATCATATCAAGAAAACCTCTTCAATGCTTAACTACTCCAATAGTGTAAGTGGGCAATTGGCTTGAATTGGCTTGGTCCAGGTCCATTACCAAGTGAATGGTTTCCCATTTATATCAGATTCAAAACTGATGTACTTAACTTGGCCATTACATCTGCCTATGGATAGTGAAGAGGAGGAAGAAGGGTAGGTGACACAAGCAGATTGAAGCCTCAGAGTGAAAATGCTCTTATGATACAAGATTGCAGTGCTCTTTCAGCAGTTACATTAATGTTATTTAATCATATGAATATTCCTTTTTTTTCCTGACTTTCTCCTTTCAGACAGTTTTTGTTGGGATAAATATATACATGTATTAGAACCCTTTACTATTACTTTTTCTCATATTTCCCTTATGCAATTTTTTTGCCTCCTCTCTGCCTTCCTTGAGGCTTGAAAACGTAAAACTAAGCTTAAAACTTACATAAACATATGCAAGATATAGAGAGAGCTTGTGATCAGTGTATTTCCTTTCATTTCTTTCCATATTGTAACTTTGTGCTTCTCTCACGCACATCCTTGTCTCACACACACGTTCAGGAGGAACTAACACAGTGACCTAGAAAATTCCCTGCCAGTGTGAGCACGTCAGCTTCTAAAGTCTTGCTTTACACCATGCTCCATATATTCTTAAAAGTTTCCTTCAGTGGCATTGGATCACGTTCATCTATCAGGCTCTTGCTTCGTATGAAAGATGTGTCTGGGAATTCTGCTCCAGCTTAAGCCACCTTGATCTATGCGCCTATAAGCCGAGCTAGTGCCTGAGCTCCCTTAAAATTAATAGAGAAATAGGATGTGAGGCAGTTGCCTAAGCATAGATATTCAGTGCTATCTGAGCTGTGCTGGTTGCCCCTTCGGAAAGACCCAGATCTCCTGTAGGTCCTGTGACCTGTACGTGCTAGCCCCATGAAAATGCCTCACACTCAAGAGCATCCGAGATGGTGCCAGTGCTAGAAACATGTTTAGATAATGCAATTAAGATCCTAAACTGTACAGGCAGTGTAGTCTTGAAACTGTTTAGCTGACCGGTCACTACGTACTCACTTCAGAGTGAACTGAATAATTCTGTAAGTTTCATTCAGTCGATCTTCATTAATTGTAATAAATATGTCAACACATACGCTAACATCTACATTTGTGTGTTTTCATTGCAGACAGAATCCCATCCACAGTATCTGTCAAATATCAAATTTGACAAATTAAAAAAGCTGAAATTAAGTCTTTGACATATAAAGCTGTGGTTTCTGTATGGGGTAGCAGTATAAAACCTGCTTGTACCTAAGAAAGCAATTTGAGTCATTGTGATATATCACTGCGGAAAGGTGTTTCTCACTTATCTTCAGTTTAACCAGGTCTTCTTAAGAGCTAAGAGGTACACTAAGAAACGAGTCTATGTACAAGCAGCTAAAGAGGTTTCTCTTGCCCACAAAGAAGTCTTTAAGATCATTTTCCCACTGTTACTAGTCAAATTCTGCCTTCATTTATGTAACAAAGTTCCATTCATTTAATGATGGGATAATGCTTTTTTAAATCCAGGCAGGATTTGGGCCTATTGGTTCCTCAAGTAGTCTACATAAACCTCTAGGCTAACATGGTTAGCATTACTATGCCATTTAAAATATTTATAGTATCAGATCATTTTGTGTCTTTCCATGTGAAATCTTACCTATTGCATGTGGCATCTTATCTTGTTATTAGGTGCAATAGCACATATTTGTCTGCTCTATCTTCCAGGTTAATTTGCTAAAACTCTACATGTCTTTTGCTCCTCAAACACTCCGCACATTTTAGAGACTACTGCTGCAGATTGTAAAAGGTTGAAAGCACCTAAGATCTTAGCAGGATGACCTTTTTCTGCAGAGGTTCCCAGAACAGTTTTTTCCTTGTAATGAGAAGAAAAGAATTGGGTCGATTCATTGGACTTCAAGAAAATAGGAGCAGAGAAATGTACGGATCTCTTTGTTCAAATCTTCCAATCTGATTACACAGCTAAAAATATTGAGCTGGAATGATTTAACAGGCTTTCTAAAATAGTGAACATTGGCAACAGGATTTTTTCCAACAAATACATTGAAATTAAATTTCTTATAGCTAAATAAAAACCTTTTAAAATCAAAATTTAAACTTTTCCTCTATTTAAATTCTGAACTTTTTCCTCTTCAAATTCTTGCCGGTTTTGCCTTTATGAAATAATGAACACCACAATGAATAGGAATTAATCTTCTTCTAATCATAAACCAAAATGAACAGCTTAATTGTCAAGTATGTAGAATGCTTATTAAAATGTACAAGGTTACATTGATCAGCACTGAAGCTTGATTAGGTGAGCATTCAAATCAGCAAAGCATTCAGGCTGACTGTCTAAAACTGCAGAGTGCATATAATAACTTTCTATTTCAAATCATCTCAGGCTTTTACAATAACAAATGTGATGTACGATAGACTGAGAACCATGTGAGGAAAAATTAACTTTATCATCTTGCAGAGATGATTTCCACTGAGTTCAAATTGGAGATAAAATAGATTTAAAAGGTATCTTGAACAGATGCTAGTTGGTCATTGAGTTAAAAGGAAATGATGGAGCTGTTTTGTGTGGTAGACAAACTAATCAAGATTTATTAACCTCAGGTAACAATCCGGTTTGAGAGGGCTCTGGAGAGGTAAGATCATCTGGTTCGACCATTTCTTAGACAGGAAGACTATCACTCAGAATGAATATCCTGCCCACACTTCTCATTTGTGTTTCACATTAGATTTGTTGCAGGTTTGTAGAAGTTCTGTAATGTGTCAAACTCAGCTCCTTCATCCGTACAATTTAATTCTCAAAGAAACAAATATTCAGTGAGCAATTTCAGTCCAACTCCATCATCAGAGAACAGGCATATTAGACTATTCATATTTAGCAGACTTGTCATATCCTCTCATCATAGTTAATAATGTGTGACATTCCAGTTGGTCATGCACACCGGATTAGCGGAAAGCCAATTACAAGAACTATTTTGGAGGTACTCTTTAAGAAGCCAGCCAACCTCCAGGTCTTTCCCTTAAAAAAAAAAAAAAAACCCTGACATAAATGACTCTAGCCTCTGAGTTTCTTCCATCTCAAGAGAAGTAGCTATTTCTTTACCATAATATAATCTGTTGCTCTTGATCTTTAGATATTATAGGGAGATAACAAATGTAGCTACTTAACTCTGTTCTGCTGTCCAGCTCTTATATTACTATTTTTTTTTAAATGCTGTTTATCCATTCAGTTGCATTAGATGACTTGCTTCCAGAAATACTTCAGGCTTCATGTAGTTTATGCCTCTACTTTTGCAAAAAGCTTATAACTACCTGTTAATTGACTAATTCTCACCTGGAGATAGCTCTACCACCTGCCTCTGATAGACCTAAATAACTTTAAACTTTCAGAGGCTTTGTTGGCCTTCAGGACTCTCTCTAAAACCACATATTTAGATAATTCCATAGTCACTGCATCTGAAGACACACACAAAATAGCAATGAACGGAATGAAGGCATCATAAGACAGTACTAAGCAGGTCAGTCAAAAGAGTTCCTTAACAGCGCCATAATCCTATTCTACGTAATACATTTTTAAGATTTCCATATCTAAAATAACTAGTTCAAAGTAGATTTGTTAAGACAAAGAAAGACAAAATTCAGTAAAAGGGAAAAGTATGAGTGCTTTCCCACTTTCTGATAATTTAACCTGGTTGCCATTACTGAAGATACTTTTCTACTTCCATACTATTTTACTGTTTTCCCCATTGTTAACTCTACTTCCAAGGTATCATTACCTGAACTAGTAGTCATCAATAATACTGAGATAATAATTCAGCTAATATATTAAGAAACTAACCTTGGTAGCACACCCAGTGTACTAAATGATTTTCAGACAGAAAAGGCAGTCTTTTTGCTCAGATGCTCACACTCTGTTGACAGACTCTCCACACATATTTTACCTTCCCATAAGTAGAAGGATGAATTAGGTTCTGTAGAGCTTTATGGTGACACGGGTAGGTTATTTCTAAACTTTGTTTAAATCTACGTGGTGTTATGATCACTATTATGATTTCACTCATCTCTGCAATGACATGCTATGCTGTTGAGCCTGAGGTGTGCTCGTATAGGGTGAGACTGGGCTTGATATATACATGGAGTGTCCCATAGCTTTATCCACTTTTCCATGAGTTGTTTGCTGACACTTTACAATTTTAAATGCTGTTCTGCCTTATCAGATTGACTTGCGAACTGTGAACACGACTGCTATGCTCTTACATAAATGTTCTTGGCAGCTCCTAACAAAATCCCTTTGTGTGAATGTTTATCATCTTGGAGATGGTATGCACAAGCCATAAATTGCAGTATGATTTTTTTATTTTTTGCACAGCCCCCTGTGGTTTTTTGGAAAAGTTTTCTACTGCTGTTTATCGTTTCCTTAAAGAACTGCAAAACCACTTAACAGAGCCAAGTTAAAATATGAAAAAAGAGAGAGCTATAGCCAAGGGAATTTGGAATTATGAAGCAGAAAGAGGACATGGAGCCTAGTTTATCTTACACTGAAGGTAATGAGTCATTGCATTGACTTACAGAAGCACTCAACATATAAGTTGGGGGGATACAAGAATGCTTTTCAAACAGCAGGTGCTGCAGAACAAACACACGTGCACACATGCATGTGCACACATATCTATAAAAAGCTGCACTAATAATGACAAAGTGTGAAGAAAAGAAGGATGCAAGTTACTGATCAAACATCAGAAAGTAAGAGAAATAAGTAATATCAAGTTGTATCACGGTAGTATCAAGTTGTATCACAGCAGAGCTAGTCCATATATATGTACACACAAGTAATTATAAATTGTATATATAAATTAAATATGATTAAGTAATTACATATATAAGTGTATGTATATATGATATATAGACATGAAAATTTATAAATTTATATATATTTATATTTTTATAAATTTATAAATTTTCATGTCTAACTAGAACTTGGTCTTGGAGTCTAACTAGAACTTAGACCTTGACCTAAAATAGACTTGGGGAATCTAGCTCTTAGGAACATCAAATGGGCCAAGGCAAGCTAGTATAACTATCAATTACATGAATATACCATTTCAAACAGTAGGTGAGAAACACTTACCCTATCTTGTACATCCATCTTCTTTCTACAAATATGCCATATGGGAATATTTATGAGATTTTCATCTGCTCTGCAGTTCAGTAGCTAGAAACTTTGAAAGCAAGACTCAGCAAGTTCGGGACAAAGGAGTAAAAAGTACATGCAATGGGATACACTGTGGGTAAATCAAAATTAGCAAATTAGCATACCAAGAAAGACACAGAAAGAGCTGCCAAAACACAAGGCAAAAAAAAGGCTTGAGGAATCAGCCAGGGAAGAAAAATGGGCAGAGTCATAAGACTTTGACTAGAATTTTAAATAAGGGATTTGTTCAATGCTGTCACAAATACTGTAGCTTGTCTAAACTAAAATAAATGTGGTATTTTTCTACCAAGCAAAACCATTCAAAAATGCAACAAAAACAGACAGAATCAATAAACTTGAGGGATGGCTTTTCATAAGGAGGCTATACACCCCACACTTGAGGCTTATATTCAACTGACACTAATTATCAAATATGCTTTTAAGTTATGAGAGTATATTGGTTGATCCATGTTATTCTGAGGCTTTCTTACATAAACATCATGGTCTCATCTGGATTTTAAGATCCATGAGTTTGAATACTGTTCTTATATATCATACATCTTTTGTTCAGTATTAAAAATACTGCAATTTAATATCACCTAATTAGAGACAGACACATAAATCAAATATTAAAGAGATGAAAGACTAATTAATGCTGTCTATTGCAAGTGAATCTATGAACAATTGTTTACACAAATTAAATTCCTGGGCATTTTAATAAGATGAATTTACAGCTTCAAAATTATACCTTTTCTTTCCAATATTTAATTTATGGAGATCTCTTTCATCATTATTATATAAGCCCATCTATTTTATAAGGAGATTTTAAGTAATAGCATTTGGATCTTGGAGAATAAATGTTTAGTAATCTTCTTTAAACGTGAGTTGCAAAAGCTAACCAAGAAGACATATGGAAATAAAATAATTGATTATTATAATAACTAGGATGGATCATTGATATGTGACTACAAGCTCATACAACTACCTCAGTTGCCTTGGTATTAAATAAAAAAAGAAATTCTACTTAATAAAATTTTTTTTTTGCAGTTGCTGAGGGATTTGATCACAGTCACAATAGCTATAAGAGCCACTTAGCTATACAAACTCTAATTCTGACCTTAGCTAAACCAAGGACTACTTGATTAATTTTTTAGACTTCTGAAAACATTTGGATTAATTTTAAACTTTTATTATGGAAATTTTAGTCCCTCTCCCCCTCCCCTCAAAGAATTCAGGACAGAAAAGAAAGTGCTATAGCATAACATTTCAAAACTAACAATGTTAAGCATGTGCTTAAACCTTAAACATCCGAGTATTTCTGACAGATAATTGTTAGTTCTCTAATAAATTAGCTCTGATATATCACAGTTTCTATCATTAGTAGCAAACTAAACATCCTTTGTTTTAGAAAAGGACAGAGGAGGTGGCACTGCTGGATATAGTCATAGATTTCAGGTGGCAATCTTACCAGCTTTTACGCTTCAGGGAGGAACACTAAGGCTGCAACAAAGATGATGAGTGACTGAAAAGTTATTCCAGGTGACTGGAGAATTCAACAGCAAGACAACAAACAGATGAATAACAGGAACCAGCATACAGTAGCCACATTCATGTTATTGCAAGTTCAAGTGTTTGATTGTTCAATTTGACAGATGGATTAGACATTTGAGATATGAAAGTGAGAAAGTTAAAATAGCATAAAGATGAACCACAGGTATATTTAAGCTCAAATTAATTTGAAAATAAAAAGCCAAACCATTTCCTTAATGCCAAAATGAAACATTTTTTATCCTTTTATTTTTCTCATTTTCCCCCTCAATACACTCAGCAATAACTTCAGTTCACTTGAACAATACTTTGCAGCAAGCCGCATGGACTACCAGACTTTTTCAGCCAGCCTTAGATCGAAAATATTTCAGATTCGATGACTGATGAGTATCAAAATAGCTTCCTTCAAACCTCATCACATTACCGCTTGATTTCCCTTCACCCCCAATGTACCATATAGCCAAAGACATTTGTTAGTTATCTCGTGGCTGTATGTGCCTGAGGTTTAGGAACATACATGGCCTCCTCTGCAATGCAGACCCAACAGGATTGCAGCCGGTTCCCTGAAAATGTGCACTTCAAGAGAGTATGTGACATGGAAATGTAGATTCAGAGGTGTTAAACAGAACATAGCACTGACCTATTTTGATTACCTTTTCACTTTTTGCACCCATTTTAAATGTGACATTCTTTTCTTTCAATAGGATGTTTTAAGACATTATTTTCTGGACAGTCTATATGGATACACATTTCTACAGCCCTACTGTGCACAGAAATTAGTTTCACTGGAATTTTCCTCACTTTTTTATTCTAAGTCAAAATGATAAAAGCTTGCTTGTATCTGACTTATGAAATAGTACAAGCCTGGGATATAGCATTCTGCTATTTCCTCACAGATGCAAAACTGCCACTACATTAACCCCAATGTGCACAGTGCGCCGAGTGCTGCATTAGCTAGTGCAGTCACTCTGCGTGGTCAGCTGTACCTGCCACTATCCTCCTGTGCATGATATAGGAAGCAGGTGAACTTCCTTTTTCCTGCTGTTTTCCTGCAACTGTACAGCAGAGTAAACCAATCGGACTGGCTTTCGCAGAGCACGGGCACAAAACTTCACCACTACCTGACCTGTACAAACTACCCTCACAAACTCTGCCCACGAGCTTCATGAACTTTCCGGTTAATCACTTGGTCTCCCTAGTCCTGTGAAATGGCAGAACACAGCATATTTTGCAGCTAATATACTTATCCATACATGCATTGCTCATAGGCCTGACAGAGTTTGGGAAGATCACATGTTTAAATCCTCCTCCTTTTTCATTCCATCTTTCATTAGGACGATAAATACTGTCCTTGAAAATCCCATTACCAAAATCCATCTGATTGACTTGAAAATATTACCCACTAATGTGTACTAAGGTGACACACTTTGGACAGGACCAGTCTAGTATCATCCTGATGCTGAAGGACTGGAACAAGTTCCTTTTACTGCTCCCAGGAACATGTAGGAATTTTCACATACATGTTCTGAACTTTCTGCCGATCGCTCCTAGGCTGCCTTAAAAAGAAGTCTCACTGACTAGAGTCTTAAGCCCAAACTGATTATCTGCACTGGGGGATTACACTGACCTTGAACTACACATAGCAAGTCTCCACTTCTTGAAGTGCATTGCAGCATATCTGCAGTTCCTGCAATTCCTTTAGGAAAACATGCCACTTCTCAGAATGGAAAACATCCTTTTTTCTCCGCATATTTTTATCTTCCGTATGTTAATTTTTCCTGGGTTTGAAATAAAAGTTCCATTAATATCATCATTTCATATGATCCATGATGGAGGGGTGTGTTAATTTCTCCCAACAAAACCTTTGGAAGAAACATGAAAGCAGATAGTCTACACTGACTGTCACTATTTGCATATGAGGGAACATGTCAGTGAAGTTGTCAGCTGTATCCACTGCAAGTTCAAGTGGTCACATCCCATCTTTCTGTCTTCAGTGAGGGTTATTGCATGTTTTCAGAGAGGAAACACCTGTTAGGAAATGCTTCTCCCTTTTTCAGTCCTTTGAGATCTCTAGTAACAGATCTATGGGAAAGGTCATGTATCTCACTACATTTATCAAATGTAGCCAGGAGTGACCTTTAAATAGGTGATAGATGCTGTCACTTGTTTAAAAATAGAAGGAAGAAAAAAAAAAAAAAAACCACCCAGGATTTTCATGCCTATGATAACCTCTTTAATGCTTTGGCAGTCATCATATTCATCATATTTAAAAGTCAGTGAGCATACACGATGTATAGCTTTGTTCTCCACTTTCATTTTACAGTCTTTTATTGAAGAGTTAGATTTCCCTTTGTTTTTTTTTCTTCTTCCAAAAAACACTGGAGCTGCACAGGCATGGCAAGCACTTCTTTCACACCCTTACTATGCAACTGAAACTTCACAGAAATATTAGGTGAGAGGAAATAACAACCTCAGCCGAATTCAGATACAAAAGCTAATGAGCTCTTATTAAGCAGAACAGTTCACTTTAACACCAAAAATAACTCGCAGTTATGGTTTGTCTATATCCTGTATACTGCACCCTCCACTGTATGAGATGTTTATTTTCGAGTAATGAAAACTTTTTGAGTATGTTGGCCAATTTCTGATACCTCCAACTTTTGAGTAATCTTATGAAGCTAATTTGTTGGGGGTAGCTTTTATGTGAACTGCCTGATCGTACTGGAATCATTCATTTTCTCATCTTATTTTCTCACTCTTAGGGAAGTGCTCAAATGTAATAATGTGCAAGTATCCCAGTGATTGATTTTGGGTACCAGCTTCTGTCATGAAATGAAAGTGTAATGGCATCAGCACTAAAACGGATAGCCCTGCCGGGTTGCTGTGGGACCATACTTAAGCTTCTAAACCCCGCTGCAGATGTTCAGCAGGACATCTGAGCTGATTTCAGAACCAAGCAGTGTGATGCTGAACTGTACCATAATGGACATGTTAGTACTGAGCAGTAGTGAGGTGGGTTACATATTTGGGTAGAAGCATGTTCAAAGGCTGATGATGACTACTCATTGATAAATATCCCAGTAAAATGAAGAACAAATATGTAGTGAGGAGCATTTATAATGCACTTAAAGATAAATAGTTGAATGCAAAAATGTAGGTTATTGTCATAATCCAAAAGCGTACAGAGAAATAGGCTTTACTTGAATGATTGCTCCTAATTAGCAAGCTGCTGAGCTTATTCCTGAAAAATATTTATGCCTGGTACGTACAAAGATATGCAAAGCCATAAGTAACTCACATGCCTGCTTGTTATGAGGCAAATTTCTAAGAAAGATGTCATGCTGCAAAATAACTCTAATTGGCACTATGTTCATATTCACAGAAGAACTGTGTAGAGAGGAAACATCTCCTAAAGCAAATTCTCATTAGGCTAATAAAGTAAGCATGCAGCTGTGATTCAAAGTCAAGTTACTTTTCACGTAAGTTAGGATTAAATTTTCTTTTCTTTCACAATATCTGAAAACTGGAAAATAAAGTGGCCGTCACAATATCAATGAAGTATCTTAACTTTGAGCCATAGATATGAAAATACACTGACTTCCCTTTCTGGACACAGAGTATAGAACATATGCATCATGCAACGGTGTACTTATGAGATGTATTTATTTTAAAACTCCTATGTTTTCATAACTGACATTTCTCTTGTCCAGGAACTACAGTCACTATGATTTGCTCTTACCAGGGAAACATGCCACCGGCTGGAAAAGACACTTGAAGAATTAGTTGTTACAAGAAATCAAAGGGCCTCACTTGAATCATACCAGCTGCATGTTACTGAGGCCCCTTTAAAACTGAGTGGAGATAGAAAGTGGTTGCCTTCAGCATGCTATTTTCTGAAATCTGGTATTTGTAAAATTATATTAAATCTCCTTTATATGATGACAGAAAAAAGCTGTAAACACCAGAAACGCAGCAAGCATTGAGGTGTGCCAGGTCTGCAAGCGCTAATGAAATGAAGCTTTTATTATAGCCAATTATTTTGTCAGATTATAGATGATGAAGCTTGTGAGCTTTGTTTGAGAAATGCAACCTGAAGTCATGCCTTTTTATTTCTTAACATTTGAGTGTTGGAGTTTTCTAAGACACAAAGTTACTCCACACAATACTTACAGGTCTGTGCATGCTGGTCTCCCTCTTTGGCCACGTTCCATTTCACAAGCTCTGTAGGCACACAATTATCCCCATTAGAGGAGCACATGAGAAAAGATAAAGAGTAACTTCAATGCAGAAAAGACAAACAGAGAGAAAATCTCACCTGGAAGAAAACAACCATCCACCAGATAACATGATGATTACTGAGCCTTAAGAACGAGGCTACTGACTAGTGAATAAGTTATTTACTGGTTGTAAATTACATATACAAAAAAGTTTCTCCCCTCACATTTCTAATGTAACTGTTGAACTTCTGTTTCTGAACTGTTTCTGATGTAACTGTATCTATTCTGCAATGCTGCCTTTCTGATCAACTTCTTATGTTTCATAAGCTGGTAGAGAACAGAAATTCACTTCGGAAGGAAAGGAATTCCACCTGCTGGAAATTGCCTTTTCATTCCATAGAATGTTTTGGAGGAAAACGTAATAATTTTCAAGTATCTTGCTTGGATTTGGCTTCCTGGCCTCAGACCAGAGGGTCTGAGAGGGCCTGCCCAACAGAACTAACATGTTAAACGGGTCAGCTGAAAGGACAAATGCTTCTGTTTATGCTATGTGACTTAAAATTACTTCTGCAGCTTTCCATGAAGAAGCCTTTCATCTCCAAAATGCAAATTGAGAAATCTTAATAACACAAAAATATTTGGTCTTTTAACTACTGGAGCTATTTATAGCCTTCTGTTAGCCCTACAGAATCACAAAAGTTCTGCACCTTTGCTTTTAAATAACAATTAGGCTGAAATGTATCCATGCCATTGCATGGATCATTAAGAACCCATCAAATTCGTACTGAAGTGTGATTTAAACAAGTAAAACCTCTTCACAACAGCTCCACTCATGTTACTCCAGCCAGCCTGATTTAATTCTTCTCCAACTGAAGTGCCCTCCTGAGAACACAAAGCAAATTTGAAGTGCATTTTAAAAGAACACAATGCTTCTGTTCATTATAAAATGCAGGCACATTACTTGTAGTACTAAAAATGGCAAGGTGACTTTTGACCATCATGTCGCCTGTTGACATCAGATGGGCTAGTTTTTTATCCTATATAGGCTGGTTATTGTCAAGAAAAATGACAATGACATTGATCTTTCAATAGGTGGCAGTCTTACTCATTATAAAGTCCAGACTTCATATGTTCGGGTAGAAGACATATGAAGACCATTTTTATTGTTAAATCAAAGACAGTAGCAAATTGAGAAGTACATAAGCATGTGCTAGTGAAGGAAGCACCGAGCTTGCAATCATGCGACTTAGCTTCTAGCTTCATCTCTGCCACTTTCCCTAACATATGACTGCTTATCCAGTACTCCTGAATGGGATTCACTGAAGCATCTAAATTTAAAACCTAAGACCTATATAAAACCTAAGACCTATATAAAACCTAAGACCTATATAAAACCTAAGACCTATATAAAACCTAAGACCGGTGTGTAAACTGGTAACCCCAGGCTTCCTTTCTTGTCAAAGGACAAAAATGGGCACTTCTGGAGTTTATTTAAGAGAAGTCAGATTACACCCTCCAGAAGTAATTAATTCTTCCCATTGACTATAAAAGCAGACTTGAAAGAGGCAATCTCTAAATTTTAGCTATCTAAATTTTAGATAAGTAAACTGTATGAGCTAAATGTTACCCTTTATTTCTCTGTGCCCATGTCTATTGTCCTATCTTTTTCTGTAGAGCCTTCAGAATAAATACTGTTCACTTAATAAGGCTATGTGTATATAATACATACTTTAATAGGTTTTTGATAGTAGGTATAACCTCTTAAGATTGCTTTCTGGGACATTTTAGCCTGGAATTATGCACTGTTCCCTCTGAAATGTATATGGAACCTATGATAGAGCTACAGAGTCAGCAATGGCAATCACGAACCCATTTTAGAAAAAAAAAAAATTGAGCATTTGTGGTCATTAAAATACCCCAAGGCAGTTCTCTCTCAGATATAAATGCCTATCCCAACGTCTCAGGCATAACTTGTATTGCTCAAAGCTTTTCTGTACATAAATTTAGTAATTTCACTTAACTACATTGTTCTGTCTCTTCCTTAAACAAACAAAACTCAATGACTAGAAAAAATAGTTGTTGGTTCCTAATAACCCTAAAACATTTCTATTTCAGAAGTAGACTAGCAAATTTTATCCACACAGCATACAGCTTTTGAGAAATACAAGCCCATCCACAAGGATGCAATGAATGGGAAAGAGACATCCATAGACTTTCATTTTTCTTTTCTAGTAGTCTCTTGGACTTTTTGTTTTCCCTCAAGAATTTCAGTAATCTAGTTTCTGTGCTAATGAAATCTAGCTTTTTTGCTTTTCAGAGCTCTTAGATCTTGCCCGAGGAGTTCAATCTGGAAAAGATCTGGGAAGACACACCTCAAGGCTCTGGCCGTCACCTTCCCATCTAATCACACTCCTTCAGAGAGAAAAATCATTATTACATTATTTACAGTAGATACTAAAAATGAACAAATACAAAAAGATTGCAAGATACCGTAATGAACCTTCTAAATATGTTACTCTTAGTTTCCAGGATTTAGCTTTGGTTGAATCAAATGCTAGAGCATTTATTTGGATCTCTGTGGTAGTTTTCCTACTTTCAGATGACTGAAGTCTTAATTAAAATGTACTCTGTGATAGTATAAGATACATACTCAGAACCTGACTGTATAAAGGACTCAAAGTAGCAGCTGTTACTCAAGAGCATGCAGGAATCTCTGTTCAGTTACAAGATCACTCCCCAGAAGGCCTTCAGCTATATGAAAAGTCTTCCTCAGCCATCCACCCTTGGACAAGTTTTAGCTGAACTATGTTTGTCCAGATACTGATTTTTCTTTTCTGTGAAGCTTAAAGCATAGAAAAGGTAGGAGGTGTAAACCATGAATGGAGTTGAACCTTTGTGTATCCTCTTGCTCTGAAAGCAAGCGTCTGAAGTCATCTTCACATCAAACTTCTCAATTTTAAATTCCTTCACATCTTATAAACTTATTGCAGTCAAGCAAAATATCCATCTGGGTCTGTAGCTGAAAAATACTGATTAGCCAGAGAGCATTTTATCTTCAGCCAGATTTGACTGCAGATTCACAGATGATCCTAAGCAAGCTACATTCACTAGTACTGCAGGTATCAGTATTTCAGTACTGACTCAAAGCCATGTCTAAACTTGAAAGGAAGAATTATAATTATTAACAGAATTTAAAATTGATTTTCCATTTGATTTCCATTTAAAAATAAAAATAGTAAAGGACTGAAACAAATTATGCGATGTTGAATGTTCCCTGGTTCCAAAAGGTGACTTGTTTTCTCTTTTATAGTTATGGTTTTCAGTGATATTGCATTTTGAGGCAGATTAAAATAATACCCTGCTTTTTCTCTTTTTTGAGGTACTCAATTTTTCCTAGGAAAACATAGCACTAGGCACAAAGGTGCCATTGTTAACTTTACCTCTCTGTCTTTTTTAGGAAGAAAACAGTTTAAAGCAGAAATGCTTTGAGGATATGAACCAAACAACAAGAATTGAAACATTAATCTGTTCCTCTTCCAGAAAATAGATGAACCAACCGGACAAGATCAACAGTGGAGAGAATACTAAAATAAGATTTTCTTTATTCAAACATCCAGATAACATCCTTACTTAATCCTTTTATCCATGTATCCATAAATAAAGTTTTTTATTCTATAACTCTACATAATTAGCCATACAGAACTTTCCTGGGTAGAAATTCTTGCAGGCAGTATACATGTAAAAATGTAATATATATCTGAAGCTGAATTATAACAAGTAAATCAGAACACTTCTTGCGAATTGAAAGCAATTTCCTGAATGGACTTTAGATGTACGATAGTGCTACAGTGATTCAAAAACATATTAAATTAGCCACAAGAAAATACAATTTAAGTCAAATGCACCATCAATGAAATAAAAATTACCCAATTTGATTGTCTAGGTAAGAATGAAAAGAGGTTATAATCTCATCACTATCAAAAAACAGCTACTGGCTCCAAGTCTGTCACTTTTGACCACTGTAACAGCTTTCTGTTTTTCTAACTTTGCCCTTGGTTTCAATCTCCTTTTCCAAATAAAAAACAATTTCATTCCTATATAGTTAGACTTTTCAACTTTCAGTAATACTACTCACTTCTTATAAGACTTATAATTCTCAAGTAAGATGAAACATGACTTGATTTACATAGGTCATGACATTAAGAAAAGCCCTAGAATCTATGTGATTTTAGTTAAACCTTTTACAAACTATATATCTTGCCTTAGGTCAAGTAGCAACTTTGCTTAATCCTCAGAAGTCCAATATCCATTTCAGCAGAGAGGTTTTTTGACAGAACAATTTATTATCTTGAGAGCCTCATACCTAATCCAACCTTTTGTCCAACCTCCAAGAACATTGCAAATGTGCCTCT
The DNA here is from genome assembly GCF_036370855.1 of Dromaius novaehollandiae. Classification (NCBI taxonomy): domain Eukaryota; kingdom Metazoa; phylum Chordata; class Aves; order Casuariiformes; family Dromaiidae; genus Dromaius; species Dromaius novaehollandiae. The sequence goes on from NC_088098.1 coordinate 43,399,650, forward strand.
AGTACAAGAAGTAAACTTTATCTTATCCATTCTACTCTCCCTTTGACACTACTTAGAGTGAGATGACCTTCCTTTTCTCTTTAAGCTCACACATTGAGTATATTTTCCTAATACTGTTTTTACCAGAAAACTTACCATCATGATCTGCTTGTTTTTGGTTTTACACAAGACTGAGCTACTGAGAAGCAGTTATGGCCTATCTTGTTTATTGTATTTATACATTATAACAAAGTGAATATAGATGCAGTTTAACAATTTCAGTTTTATAGGTACCATGATAACTGAAACTAAACACAGCGCAAACCATTTCTATCTGCAGTTTAGAAAAAAGTGAAAAGGCAATGAAATAAAATAGTTTAGAAAAAGCTACAAAGAGTCAGAACTTTGTAATTGAGTAAAATTGTTTGCCAGAAGAACATTATTTCAGACTGATATGGGCTTTTAGTTTTTAAAAGACACTCCAATCATTCTCAGTTTTGTTTAGGTGTATTATAAGATCGAGATATTTCAGTAGGATTTTAAAGCTAGTTAACAATATTCACATTAGAAAAATGCTTATTTGCAGGACCAAAAATATACTTTAATGCTTAAAATGAGAATAACAAAAGCAAAATAAGATCTAGGTTATATAAATTATGTGACCACTGCAAGTCTTTTGAAGCAAAGGCCCAGCAAAAACACAACACATCAGATTATGTCCTCCCTTGTATTTCACCTTTGTTCCATGATGTGGATTTGAATGAAATAAGAAACTATGATATTCTGATTATCAATTCCCTGTCCCTAAGGAAATTTTCTTTTGTTTGATAGCTTTATACAGGTTTAAGGAAGCCTGCCACTAGTCACAGTCAGTGAGAACAAAAGATTCAATTAATCACCTCTGTAACTTTCACACTGTGGTCAAACTCATGAAATCTGGCAATGGAACATTCTGAATACTTACACAATTCCCCCTGTCTGATTTCATCTGCACCAACTGAGGTAAATAAGGGATAGTCATGTTATCTCTAAAAGTCTTTGCAATTCAAAACAAGATATAATTACCATTATGGCCTGATCAAGTCTGATTGCAAGCTAATCATTGGAAAAGTTTCCCATCTAATTTAATAGATTGGTTTCAGGCCCACATCACTGATAAGAAATGATTATTGTATCTGTGATGAGAGTTGTCACTGCTGTAATTGACTTTTTTTTTTTTTTAAGAACTTATTGCTTAATTTTGTGCTCTAAATTTTTCATCAAGCATCAGCATCAGCTGACAAAGCACTCATATTTAGTAAAAAGTGTGCTGCATTTTGATTACATGTACAAGTCATGTTGTTTTTAAAAGATATGAATAAAGCAATAAAAAAAGATATTAACATATCCCTCTCAGATTTAATAAATAGAATTTGTGGAGCCAAGGATACAGGGTATTTTGATTTTGCCAATGCCACTCTGAGCTGTCATTGACTATGTTTGCATTAGCACATAGCGTAGTACAATAGGAATGGTCTGTAAAACATCATATTTGTTGTTGAGGACCTGATGTCCATATTATCTGCTCCCTGAGGCTTTAATTATATGTACTGAGTGTTCAATAGCAGTGAGATCACATTTTTCAGTTCAGTTTCACCCAAAAGAAATTGAGTCAGTGCTGCCTGGGAGTAATCTACAATACAAATCAAAGCACAGTTAGTAGGAACAACTGGGAGACACTCTTCAGGGGAGAGGGGGGAAAAAAACCCCTCACCTCTGTCCAAATGGACATGCTTATGCAGAGACACACATAGTCTATCTAGCACCCACAGTGTGTGGATAACCATGGAGCATTCCATTAGCATTAGTTCAACATTTATCCTTTGACTTCGTTAAAGGACATCTCAGCAGAACTCAATCTACAGGGAAGAAGTAGGGGCAGGGGTAACAAAGACCATGTATCATTTCCTCCACCAGGGATCATAGAAGCAGCAAGTTTGTTTCTGCAACTGGGTGCTTTCCAAGTAGTGGAAATGGGTCAATAAAGCTTCCTAGATTTCTGTAGTCTCAACTGGCCTATATTAGTAGCAAAGGCTACTGATCTCCGCCAACAAACAGTCAGTTTGTGGGGATAGTCCAACCACAGCCCACAGGTAGACGACCTTGAAAAGTCTTTTAAAAACCCATATTGGTACCGGGAAGTTGTCAATGGCAAATTCATAGTGAGCTTCCAAATCTACGTTTGTCAAACTCTAAATTTGTAATGCAGATGCAATTTCACGCCACCATCAAGAGCAAAGATTATCTAGCCCGTTAATAAGTGTCAGAGAGGAGCTCAAAACTCACATTTCTTTAAAAGTCAAATGAACATTCACATGCAATATTCAAAGTGCTTCTTCACCAAGCCTCTACCCATTTTTGAGCATGACTTCTGTGTTTAGGGGCTAGGATTCTGAAACCAAGTGAAATTAGATTTCATGAAGTCTAAATACAACACCAATGAGACACAGCTGCTTTTAATGACTTTCAATCTGGATGTAAAAACTCATTTAAATTAAAAAAACACAAAGAGAAGTTTGAGGAGTACAAGTGAGGCTTTAGAAATATACCACCAGAAAAGAAACAACAGATTAGTATGTCATTTGCATTGCCTACATTTCCACAGCTTATGCCACAGATACCACTGCTAATCAGGACAAAAAGTTAAACCAAGAATAGATATTCCATTAGGATTACTCACTTATTCTGAGTATACCTCCCTTGGAAAAAAGCAAACTAATTTAAGACATCTGCACGGAGAAAAATAGTAGCTTATATGCAATTGTAGTCCAAATACGCTAGATGAACGTACATCTTGGAGACAGTTCAAGGCTTCTCATAAGAGTTATTATTAAATATTTTTTCAATTTGGAGGGGAGGGGAAGAGAGGGGATCTTCATCACAATTTAACACAGGAAACTTCTTTTGTCCTAAAATTTCTTCAGAACTCCACTAAATAATCCAAAGTAGAAACAGCTTCTATTTAAAATGGAGTTCTTGGATATTATTACAGCATCAAGTCGAAAAGAGATTTTCATCTGAATTTGCAAACCAGTCACAAAAAAAGTTATTGCCCTAATGAGCCAATAAACAGATGTCATTAAATTCTTTCACTAGTTAATGAAACATTACTTGATAAGAAATATTCACTCAAGTACCTTTAAAAGGTTTGGAAATATTCAGAAATAAAGTGTCATTATAGAATGCCATCAGTATTAAACTGTTTTTCTCATCCAAAATTTTCTGTTGTTTTACTTGTCAAGTTAAAATTCATTGAGACCATGAATGGTTGAGACAATCCTTGTGTGCATCTAGAATATTACAAGACCCAGACTTGGTACCAGGTTTTTACTTGCACCCACAGTCATGTTACATCACAGATATATGCCACCACTGTTGGCAATGGAGGATTTGACTTAACCAAGGTTTTTAATAGTTTCCATCTCTTTCTCACCTCTCATCAGCTGGGTATGTTTGAAATATTTTTATCCCATCTTTTTCAAATTTATGTTTAAATAAAATTATTTGTTTTCAAATTTATATTTAGTTAGGATCATTTTTTAAATCTATGCACTAAATAAAAAGTAAAACAGACAAACCAACCTTAACCTGAAAGCCAAGTTGCTTGATTTGTTTTAGACCCATATTGGTTCACCTCAGTGCTATTCACACTCTTCCCTTTTTCACATGAAAGTCATGTGAAACCAAAGTTATGTAAAAGAAGCCGCTCAGGAAACCCAAATCGTTACCTCATTCAACCTTATAAATGAGGCAAACTTCTTATTTCCAGGAATCTGCTGATCCTGTTCATCTATTCTAACCTTGCTTTTGTTAACAACTCTTTTCTTTTCCTCTGTCTGTTCCAAGAAGAACTTAAAAATACAAACATTATCTACTTTTAAAACTGTACTCCACAAATAGACCCACAAAGCCTCTGATGACAAACAGTATCTCACCATCATTCATCATGCTTAGAGGCTGACCAGGAAAACCTGCATTTTCATGCTTGAAAAATATTGCTAAAGTACCTGCTGGATGGAGTCAAAACCTGTTCTGAGATACATATGTCACCAATGACCTCAGAGTATGGAATGTTAAAAAAACATCTAAGACCAGTTATCAGAAAGAATAGGGAAAGATGCACTTACGTATCTTCAAAAAGCTCTCGTAGTTACTTGTCTGCAGCCATCTAGAAAAGCTGACAGAGTATAATAAATTTAGAGATCTTTCCTGCTTCCCAAAAGAAAAGTTTTTGTTTGTCTGAGGCTTAATACAAACTTGTGTAGATCACCTAAACACCCAAGTGTTCCAAGCATTAGAAAGTCACCTGCCACATAGATGAACTTAATGTTCAGTAATATATTACTCCTGATGAATGAGATGGTCGTAATTCTACTACAAATATTTTTCCGAAGAAAAACTGAGAATTTTAAATGCTGTGTAACCTTTTTGAGGATGGACAATTTGTAGCGGGTAATGCCTTTTTACTTTCTAGTAAAACAACTGTCATCTTAAGAAGGATCACCACCTGAAACTGTTTGTACATGATTTCTTAAGCCTGTTTTTGGTTGCATGTGAACACACTCACACACCAGATATATATTTTTTAAAGAAATATCAAAGCAGTTTATTTCCACAAGATCAGGGCTGACCTGAAGGTCTCAAGTCCTAGTCTTGCTTTTGCTAAAGTAACCTGGAGCTTACTGTTAGTTTAAACAAAATAGGGTTAGGCCCAGTTGAACAATAACATATTACCAATAGGAAGAGATTTGTTCCTTTAATTTTGATAGTCTAAGAATTTTAACATTAAAGTACATTACAAGACTCTTCTAATTTGAAACTATCATTCAGCATTAAAACCAAGTCAGTTATCCTTATTGGTTTTTAGTTGAAACAAGGTCTTTATCTTGGGATTACTGATTCAATGTGTGCTTAACATTTCTTGAGGTAAGAGTTCCAAGTTATTATATAATAAGCAAGCTAAACACCCGTATAATGGATGTTAATGCTAATGATCTACTTTAGATCACAGTTTAATTCTCTGAAGTGTTATAAGATCAGCCTTAAAAATCTTGAATGATTCAGACCTCCATTATGTGACAAGGTGGTAACCATAGAAACAAAGCCACTCTTAAGAGGTATGTCATGAAAAGTAAAGTACATGTAAAATGCTAGTTTTACATCACTGGTGTAATGATTGCATGTACGTATTCAACACAATTTTAGTGTTTTCTACATATTAGTTATCCATATTTTCAAGGAAAATAGCTGAATATTAGCAAATGATATTGAGTATATCTGATAACTACACAGTGACTTATTGTATATATTTTTTTTGTATAAGATTCCCTGCTGTGTTTCTATTAAATCATGTAATAGTTTTCATGTCTAATTAACCTGTTTGTTTTGTTTTCGATCAGGAGCTAATCTTTCTTTAAGGAACTTAGTTTTTTGGTGTGTGATTAATCTAGTTTAAGTCTATGATAACTATACATTTGCTTAAATAAAGCCAAATTGTTTTTGGTGGAAACTTTTCTATAGTAAAGATCTTAAAAAAAACCCCACACACTACCTCCTCATTTAACTGTGTTGATGGTCTCTGACTTAAGTCTACTGTTTCCCTTATCAAATATTTGAATGTTGCATATAGGAAAACTTCAAATAGATATAGGGAAAGATGCAGTTCCTTGACCACAGGGACAGAAAAATCAAAGGCACCAAAGATTCACATGGTTAAATGGTAGTTGTTGCTTTTAAATTGTTTGCAAAGTTTGGATTAAACAAATTTACAGATGAATGATTTCTCGCCACCCAGAATCCTACAGTAGTAGCCTGAGTGGATTACACTTACTCAGGCTAAAACCTTCTGACAGACTAACAGGGATGATATTTCATTCAAATCAGATGTTTTTGAACAATACATATCAAATACCAACAAGCTTCTATCTTCCTGCCCTGACAATTTAAAAAGCCTTGTCTTCTCTTTCATTTTATTTTTCCCAGCAGAATCTATGCTGACTGCTCCCTTCTATCTAATAATATTTATTTTTTCCCCCATGTTCACCACAATGTCGACCTCCCAGAAAAGGTATAAACAAATCCTGGCAGGATGATACACAGTAGACTTGCAAACATGCTGAAAACACTTTTTGAAGAGAAGAGAAGAGAAGAGGAAGCATCAGTAAAAATAACTAAAGTTGGGCCTTTAGGTTAAGGTTACATTAAGTACCTTCACTGTTATTATGGCAACAAAGACCTGAAGTTAATTGTCTCTTTTTGAGATAATGTTAATAAATATGCTAGATAATCGGATAAAAGATAACCTCTTAAAAAGATTTACTACCAGGCATTTTATCGGAGTAATGCTAAATATCTAAATAACCAGGTGCTGGGGCTAGTGAAGGAGTGCGGCATGCTTCACCAAGACCAGGTCCACCAAAGTCACTACAATTTTTAGTAAAGTGAATCCAAGCCAAAACGAACAGTTTCCAGAAATAACGATATGAACTAGTGGCAGAACAAGCACACATTTATTACAGAAAAACACGATCATAGTCTTTTGTCTCCCAGACCTCAAGGTGAGAGGGAGTTCTTCCAAATTATGGGTGGATGTTAAGAAAGTGCTTAATAAATTCTATTCATAAAATGATTTCCTGCATAAAAAGGTTCCCCAAATCAGCTCGTCAGTAGGTACTAAAGATATGGCTAAGATATGGGTAGTATAGCCACATCATTTCAGGAAAATTGAGAATAACTTTGCTACTGCCAAAATTTTTTGATACACTAATATATTATGCTTGCTACACCTAAGACCATCTCTTTTAAATAGAAAAATATGTAGCATAGTTTAGAGTGCATAAACTGAGCTCAAGATATAACAATATTGAGCACATTAAAGTCAAGACTACACATAAAAAAAAAAAAAATTTTGCTCCATACAGTCTTTAGAATAAGAATGGTCTCCCTAGAGGCTACATCTTTGTAGCCTCTAATACTATTTTATTGGTAGAATAAATGTTTGGGATTTTTCTCTGGTACTGAAGTCAACTTCAATATATTGACGAGAATCATACTTTTAAATTCACTTACCCTGAAAACATCACTGAGTTGTTCTAGCTTCCAAACCATTTAAGAATTGTTTGGGAAATCACCAGCTGGCCAGGGCCAAAATCAAGCAGAGGACAAGGACACTCAAAAAAATTTTGTGCCATAGAGAATGAAGCAAAGTACAAGCACCAAAGTGCTCCTGTTTAACATACTGTCCTAGATGCGGCCAGTAAAAAATCATTCCCATTGTGGGAAACTTATATAGCAGATGTGTTTCAAAACCATAAAGATCAAGAAAACATATATATAAATAAGCCTGTTTCCATGATCTATGTAGTTATATACAGAGAAATACATAATTTGTTGTTGTGAGAATAGTTTTCATATTATTAAGCCAGGACTGTAAGAATATTGTATTCTTAAATAGCTTTCCATACACTGAATTTAGGATAATTTCAAATTTTATATTGAGCTCTTATAGTCATATAACATTCCCTTTTCAGTCTGCTGAACACCTGCCTCTGCCTAGCATCTACACTGATGATTTTGGCCAAAATCCTACTTATATAGTGTCTTATAAGTTAAATTTATGGATACTGCTACAAATACTGCATAACCTCAAAGCAAAATAGAAATAATAACAATAGAAAAAAAGTTAAGCTCTACAAAAAAAAAAAAAAAAAAAAAAAGGGGGGGGGGAAACTACTACACTTGATTGGAGGAGAAAGAATCCATATTTATTTCTACATTTTTCTCATCATCATTCCCATCGTCAGTGGTACCTGAAGTCAACAAAACCTTTCATGATTGGCCAATTTTACACAAGCTTTACTAGGAAGGAAAAAATCACAGTGAGGCATTGTTAGTTGATGTCATTAACAGAGCATCTACTTACTTATTTTGTCATACAACTTAGCTAACTTATTCCATGCCCTGGCATGGAATCTATTTATCTATTATCTATTTATCTATTTAGAATGTCCTTGCCATCAAAACAGCATGTAAATAATTTCAATGACAGTTTTATTTCTAATAATATCAACCTCAAAGGAGCTGTAACCTTTTTCACGGATGTTCAGTTCCAGTTGACTCTCCTAAGACTGGATCAAACATATGGTATTGTACAAGTAAATTAATGGCTACTCTTGTAGTTAAGAAGAAATCTGTTGTTATGAAAACAGCTACTCGGATTAGTTCAAAACTAATTTCAGTTCTCAAGTCTCAAATTCATTTCCAAAATTTCAAAACTAGTTTATTTTGGAAACAGGTTGGTTTTGATTTAGACTTTTCAGATCTAGGGTGGTATTTCTGTTTCATTGTCATAATAACGTCAGAGAACATACTTGAATCCTCATTTCTATACAGTAGCCCCACTACCTACTACTACCTAGACTACTTTTATTGGGGAGAAAAAAAAATCTGAAATATCTGAGAATTATAATCTGAAGTTAGTAATATGAAAATTAGAAGAGATTTCCCAGTAAAATGTGCTCCAGTCTTAGATAGCTTTGAAATTAGTTGTGTGGACTGGAGCTACTCAGAGGGATATTCTATAGAATTGACCTCATCAAAGATGAATACTTTAGTTAATGTCACTTTTCCTTTGCTGATGAATACACTGAACGTTTTTACTCATACAGAAGTAATTAAGATAATTAGTGCCATGTTTATGATCTGATAGTTGAGAGGTAATGCAAGACGCTAGTATGAGTAATGAAAGGGCAAACAGTAATAATCTAATGATGACATTTTCTATATCAGCATCCCATAGACTGCAAAATTTCAAAAGCCACCTTGCTGACAGATGCTCCACGGCCTGCCTTCCTTCTTTTGCTCTCCTGTTGGAAGCTATATGCTAATGGAAATGAGTAGCTACAGAGTTTAGTTAATTGAGAGAAAACTGTGGCAGCAGATGCACAAAAATCCTTCCAATTGTGGTACGGTTAGTATCAGAACACATCATTTTTACCGGTAACTGTTTCACCAGAGGAAAATCTATGTCTCTGAAGTAGCACAGTGCCGTTGAGAGCACAAAGCTCCCTACCTCACCACTAATAATTCTTATTTCCTTGGAAAGGGATTCACAGCTTCCACAGCTTCCAAACACACTTAGAAATCTGTCCAAGCTAGCTAGCAGGAAATACCGAAGAAGGTTTGAACACATACCAGTCCACCTCCACTCATCCCATCCAAAGGAAAACCACTACCATGCTGAACAAAGGCTAATCTGGAGAGCGTGTCATGCCACATCTCAGCAGATAAGTGAAAGAAGTCTTTCTGAACGAGTGCCTTCAGACAGTAAGATCAAGGCCAAAGTGCACAACAAACCTGTGGTTGATGAGAATACAACATCAGCTTTGCTAATCTAATGCTCAAGATAAATACTCTGTTTCTGCATAGGACTAACGACATGAATAATATTCTCAATAGTACTCTTTAGTTTTATGTCATTGTTGCCAGCTATAAAACATGGGGCCAGTTAGACAGCACCATCATCTCCATTTTACCAGTGAGACAACTCAAGTACAAAGAAGGAAGTGGAAAAGAATGTTGCTGATAGAAAGGATCCTGTCAGAGAGGACTCATTTTATGATAAATGAAAAACTCTGCTCATTGTGTGCAGACCTGTGTATGGAACCAAGTCAAGAAAGCAAAGAGGAAACGAGGAACAAGAAAAACAAAACACTGAAAGCCAAGTAGGAACACTGCAACTCACTTTGCTGCGAGAAAGGAAATAGCAGACACTGAACTTTTCCAGGAGATATTTCTGTTCAAGTGTTTTCTAGTTTTAACTTTACACTTTTTCCAAAATTAAAATTTCTTAGGAAAACAAAATTGAAAAGTTCTACATGGTTGCAGATTCTGAAGTGAAAAACATTTTTATAAGCATAATTACAGGTGGGGGATCATAAGTGAGGAACTGAAAACTCAGAACTGGAAACCAAAATAGGCAAACCTTATTAGAAGTTATAACTATAAAAGCAGACCTATTAAAATAAACCTAGTACCTATAAAGTTTCTCAGGTTTCCAGCAATAAAAGGAATTTAGTCTGTCCTACTGAGAAAAATAAAAGTGAAGTTTATTCAGTAGGTGCTGCCCATGTAATTAGAAAAGGTTAATAACTTTTTACTACACAGTAAGCCACATAAAACAAGATATTTGCAGAAAAGTAGGTCTTTACAGCTTCAAAAAGACTGCCTATTAGAGAAACTTGAGGATCTCGATTCTGTGAAATTAACCTTTCATTAAAAATGTTATTCCCCAATTACTAGTGAAAGAAATCCATTTTCTTGGGGAGAGAATGAAGATTTCTACTTTTGTTTTCATTTTGTTTTGTTAATGAGTTGTTGGTATTTCCTTGTTGAACCATTTTTCTTTTTTTGTTTTAATTAACAGTTCAATTTTAGTAAGACACACTCAAAATAAAGAAAGAAAGAAGTTACATTATGCTAGGCATGTCTAAACAAAATAGGGTCAGCTTCACTAGTGTAGGTCCTGGGTGAAATCATTATGTGCATGAAAAATTTTATGGAAAGAAAATTACAAAAGCAATTGGCAACTACTATGAAGAAAGTACAATGGATGTTAGCATTATTTTAGAATTTGAAACAAGATATATATTCTTTAAGCATGCAAAGTGCTCCCTAAGCATATGTCTCTCTAAATCTAAGGGCCATGTATGAAGCACAAAGCACATGATGTATATGTTGTTTTTAATTTCAATCTACTTAAAATATCTCCAATTATGTTTATTTCTAATGAGAAGAAAACTTCTACAAAATGTCAACAGAAAACGTTATAGTAAAAGTGCTCATTTGCAAAATACTCGACCTATTGCTGTGATTTCTTATTTGTGTATTACAGATGTCAAAACTAGCTGCAGAGCTTTTAGAAAAGTGATTTGTGTGCCTAAATTAGCATGGATTATATCCTGGACCCCAATAAGTTTTCTTGAAAATGGTTTATTTCCAGAAATAATTTTCCGTTTTTGTATGGCTCATTATATAGACTACTGCATTTATATTCAGATCATTAGACCATGAGTGTGATAGACAAATTATTGTCTATAAATTCAGAGCAACATATTTAAATAAAAAGCAGCTGATCCTCTTTTGTTGTTGTTGTTGGAGGAGAAGGGCAAAGTCTACATGCCAGAATCCAGGTATTTAGGCATTAGAGAGGTTATAGAACTTCACCCTAAGTACAACTTGGTATACTGTCCTGAGCTAGACCAAACAAAGAAAATAGACACCTAAAGCATGGCTTAGGTGAAAATGAAGAGTTTAAGTTCTTCCTGTGTATATTTCTTTCCACATAAACACTGAGCTTCTCAGGCATTGCCTTGTTCTATTCTGTGTGTGAGGTACTTTGGATTTCTCTACACAGAGGGATTTCTCATGCTAATAGCTTTGTTTCTGTCCTCTTCTAAAGGGAGTCAGGACCCTCATATTAAAAGATGGAACTAGAGAACAAACTGGTATCATCAGGACCATTACAAAACGTTTGTGTAACCACTGTTTTTTGAATAAGAGAAAGCCCCCAAAGAAAGGACGATGGTGACCACGTTTTACATAATTTCGGTTGTCCAAAAAAGACAACACTAACCCATTTTCCCAGTCATTCTGAGAGGGCTGAAAAGCACATCTCACATCTCCACGCAAGTCTCCTTGCTATATGATGGTACTGCCCTTCATCCCTCCTGATAAAACTGTGACATTGCACCCCTCTCTCCCCCACACAAAAAAACCAAACACAAAAAAACAAATTGTGCAAAGCTAACTACTCACTTAATAGATTAACTGATGGTCCCTCAGTCCCTCGTTGTTAGGTGGTGAGCAGATCATTGCTCTTTCTTTCTTCCTAACCTCTCTAAGTACCAGGGAGCAGCAAGGACCAGTTATTCCCTAAGGAAAGGTGAGCCAGGAGAAAGGCAGTGCCTTCATCAATTGGGCACAGTCCCACAGGTCCGAGTACCACAGGCAGAGCCAGGTGCTGGTAACAGGCTCTACAGACAGCCCCACACCCAGACAGCAACAAATCCAGTGCAAAGGCCATCTAGTGAGTCCAGTCAGGAGCAAAGAGACAAGGCCAGAGATTGGACTAGAGACAAGCTGCAACACACACCCAGATGTCCATCTAGGGGACAAGCTACCTACAGCACAAGTCTGAGGGGTCCTTCCAGGAGACAGAAGCAGAGTTACAGACAGACACACCTAAAACATAACCCAGGCAGAGATAGGGCTCCTGGACCCATGGGCAGAGGCTGTGCGTGGAAGGCCAGGTGAGGCTGGTCAAGGCCATTAAGGCCTATTAGTGCCCCCTCCCCCCCCCCCCCCAACCTATGTTCTTTCCCCTAATATGTCTTAGTCTACTTGTAATAGTAGTGGCTTATCAGGGCTATGTGCTCCAATTCAGAGTACTCATTAATCACCCCTTAATAGCACTATACATAGGACTATAAAAAGACCCTAGATTGGTAGGTATCTAGTTAGAGCATTGTTCTTGAATTGGAAAGTCTGGATTTAATTCTCTACTCTAAGGCTTCCCCCCCCCCCCCCCCCACCTTGTTTAAATGCAACTGATACTGAGGTATCCATTCTAGGTCTCTCTTGAGTGGCCTTACTTAAAAATTGTGCTTTCATGCAAAAGAGAAGATAATCAACATACCTTCTATCCTGGTAATCTGGATATTCTCCTGCTAGCTGGGCTGGGATTTGAACTCCTTCAGGTCAAGTAGTCTAATGAGAATACTGTATAAAAAGCAGGTGGTGGCACTTCGTTCTTCAGGGGCCAAGATTAAATAAAAAACAAGGTCTACTTAAGTTCTTTGGAAGAATATTTGTAGGCATATGTGCTTTAAGGACAGTATTTAGGGCTCAAAAACTGGTCTGGGTAGAACTAAATAGCCTGGAGTCAAGCTCCTAAACTCCAGACAGGGAATTCAGCTATATGCATGCATTTTTCTGTGACTGGTTCTAAGCTACTCTCCAAGCACTGTACAGGTTTTTGGACCCCCCACCCCACCTCCATGAGGCCTCTAGTTTTTCCTGTGTACTGTATCCAACCTTAATATTGAGCCCTGGATTCTGCTGTGAAGTTCAAATCAATAAAGGCCTTGAAGTATCTTAATTTGCAGCTGTCTTTGCCTCTAGCCCTTGTTGGCGCTAGACAATTTTTTCATCCTGCAGCATGAAATTGGGTTCAAGTTATGAAAAAAACATGCAATTACACTGAAATAGATGTGTGTAGACCAACAAGGAACTCGATCCAGCAAAACACTTTTTTGTCCTTAATTGACAATGGAGGTTCAATGGGGTTTCAAAACAGTGGTAGTCTTATGAATGTCTTTCTCAAAAGACCCCTTCCATATGCATTTTGAGTTTTCTGTTTTAAAGCTTCAAAATGGGTTAGATCACCAGTGAATTGACATTGAAAACAGCTACGGCCATGAAAGAAAACTTTTCCTCAAGAGAAATACAATAATTAAAAATATCTGCCAAAAATTACACAGCTTTGTGTTCTAATTTGATATATAAAGGAATAATAAATAAATTTGATAAATGGCATTAATAACTTTTACATGGCAATAGTATTACAAAGTGGTCACTAGGTAAAAATTAATATTGATCCACCTTTATAGAGTCGTGCCAGGGCTACTATCATCTCACTAGTAAGGAAGATGTAGTATCTTTTGTATGATGATTAACACGTAGCTAGCTGACTGTAAAAAAAAAAAAAAAAAAGAATAACATCATTTAATTTCACTTCCTTATGGAAAAATAAAATTATGTCTTAGTTCTGTCCTAGTTATCTGAGAGAGCTAAAACAAAAATGGGTTTTAGAATGAAAAAAATCATACTAAATTAACACTTCAAAAATACTGGAAAAATATCAAATACAAAAAGTATATATCCTAGATATATGATTCAGTTACAAATTTTAAGTTTGAAAGTGAATGTTAGGGAATTTTCTTTGGTGTTGAATATTGGATTTTTGGAAAACTAGTACTTTCAAGTTAGATCATCTCTATTTTTCTTCTCCTCTGACTTCCTCTACCTTTCTCCATGTTACTTTCATTTATCTGAAGAGCACAACTGTATCCTTTCATAGTTGGACAAGTTGTACCTGAGAACTGAGGATCTTTGACATTAAAACACAATAAAACTACAGTACTTCTTATCTTAACGGAAAAACATGAATTAAAACAGTCACTGAGAATATAAATGCAGGATTGATTACATATTCCTACTACCTCCTTCTGCTGTTTGTAACAGAGATAAAGAGAAGAAAGTCTATAATCATCTTCACTTTGCTACATAAATGGTATAGTTTTGGAGAAGACATTTAAGTGTGAGTCTCTAGGGATATGGAAGAGATATTAGGAAAAAGCTAAGATGCTGTGAGACCCCATTTTGCCGAGCTTTTTTGCCTTCGAACAAAGAATACTGCCTTTCTGGACACGATACGCTCTTCTGTAGATTGAACCTGCCTGAGCTGCATGATTAAAAGACTTCAGTTTACTCTGCAATCCAGAGAGCTCATTGCAGGTCTATAGTTTATGCTGCACAGCAAAGAAGCAGATGTGCTAACATAATTTCTAGGAGCCAGCAATTGCTCAGGCTGTTTCCTACAGTTTGGCTGAGAAAACTTGTGAACAGTCCTCAGTTAAGAAGAATTTCAAATCTGATCTCTGTAGCCCTTGTAATTACACTTACAGCATATGTCCCTTAATTATTAATAACCTGATAAATTAATCTTTATCTGTCAAACTAATGTTCACTACAGAATTGACCTAAGTTGGATTTAATATGTTTTTCATGTTAGAAATTATCTACAATACAGTTTTCTTAACATGATTGAGTTACTGCACTCTCCACTGTGGAGATAAAGTAGGAGTAAAGAATGGTTAATTAAAAGTAACAGCCTTTTCTTTTTTTCTTTCTTTAAATGGACAAAGTAACAGCTGGCCAGAACAGCTGCCAGCATTTTAATATTTGGGCAGATGTATTTTCCACATAATTTTAAGTTCACAAAGACCAGATGCTTCCCGCAGTTGCTCTAACCAGTTTTTTCTGTGTTCAGCACTCTGAGATTTGCTTTGAACTAAGCCTTTTATTCTTCTCCTGAATCTTCCATTATTTGTATTTACAAAATTGTCAGGCAAAGCAACAGGTATTAGGGTCAGAACTGGATTAATCTTGACGAGACATAGCTTCTTTTGAAGTACGTCCCTTTCAGACTCCCGTGTAGAAATATCACACATGGTGTTGTGTTTACATCTCTACAATGCATGTGTGTACCTTTGCAGAGAGGAATTACAGCTACAGAAATGAATGTTTTCTGTAAAGTCCTGTTCAAATTTAAAATCTAATTTGCTTTAGAAAGGTTCATGCACCCAATTATATCCATTTTGAAGAAAATTTGAGTATACCTATTTCCTCGCATGAAGGCTGGCATTCTTCCTGGAGTTGTACTGAAAAACTGGAAAAGAAAACAAACTACAGGACTGAGTTCTAAAATTTCCTGGGCCAAATCTTGATCTTACAAAATGCTGAGCATGCTGTCACTGATCCAGCAAAATAATTAGGCCCAGCAATTACAACAACTGTTTAGCCTCAAGGATGAGAGGGATGTCTCATTGAATTCAGCTGGACAACTCAAATGTTTAACTCTGAGTCCAAAGCTACTTGCTCTGCTGGATTGAGTCCAGAGCACTTAGCATATTGTTAGATAGACACTTAAATGAGCCACAGATTGATCTTGTCCACACATTTAAGGCTGAGCAAGTCATTTCTTAGTATAGGCTGAAGTGATGACAGATAATTACAGCGAGGTAATTGCAATGAACTCTATATATTTTATATGGGATGGGACATAAGGAGGAGCAGGGTTCCCAAAGTAAGTTGCCAGAGCCCTGGCACAGAGCTAGTTAAGCCAGAAAATGCTAGACCACACCCGTTGCAATGGGAACTGCACATCCCTACAAAATTATTTTGGCTGTGCTGAAAGAAAGAATAGGCACAGTCTTTTGCGTTCATAGCAAAGGAAGCAAAGATTAAGCATTTTTGCCTGATTTTATGTGTATCTTTTATGAGATGAGAATTATTCATTCTCTCCAAGAAATTTACAACATCTACATCTTCAGCTATCATTAATATTTTATTTTTCAGGGAATAGAATAAGAATTACAGGGAATAATTAAAATTTCTCAAATTTTAAATATTAAATAGTCATACCACTGAGGAAATATACCTGATTCAGACTATAAGACTTTGAAAAGAAATATATTTATAATGCTTACATAATGGAGGCATTTAATTACTTAGTCCCTGAAAAAAAAAAGAAAAACCCAAAACTTTTCATCAAGCTATTTTTATTTCTAGTGTCTTCATACATATTCTCAACTGTTAAAGCTTCACACAAGTTGTAGTGCATACATCAGTATAACTTCTATCTCTGTGACCTATATGTTGCATCTCAACGTTTCTAATTTCCTGTTATGTCCCAGATGTGGCTGCTTAGATGTTTTGTCCCTTGTACTGTCTCCCTGTCTTAGAGGGATGGGGTGCTTCATCTTCTTAGACAATGATTTCTGTGTTTGTTTGGGATCTCAGGGACAATCATATCATCTTCTCATAAACATGGATAAGGCTGAGTAAAACAAACAGAAACATTATTGCTGAAAACTTTATTGTAAGGGCAATATTCTAAAGCCACTCTAGTGTCAGTGTCATCGTACCTCTATGTGCTTTGAAAATGTCACAACTCTTTTCCCCTCATTTCCTCTCCTGGTTAGATTATACTGAACTTTGTGGTAAATTTAATCACTCTGGAGAAACCAATTGATAGAAAAAGATGGCATGATGAGATATCCATAGTATGTGAAGTGTTAACAGCAACACCTCAATACCAAGTTTAGAGATATTTGGTTTTTGTTTAAGGATGCATTTTTTATTTATTTGTACCTATTATATTTTCACATTACAGATATTCATTATGTTTTTATGTATCTAAAAGTAGAAGTCTAGGGAAAACATCATGTAAACAACATGGCACCTTGATGGAAATATAGAACTAGAAAAACTTTGAGAAAATCTGGTGTCCAATTTTAAAACTGGAATTTAATTTTAGAACATTTAGGTAACACAGGCTAGCTAATTTTTCTTAACTGAGTAAGAACAGTATTTTACAGTGAGCAGGACTATGAATTCAAGGAATTTTGAACATGGTCAGATATAGGCAAGCAAATGATGTAAATCCACAGAAGTTTATTAGAACCTAAAATATGGGTGGAATATCACTACTTGATATTCTAAAAACACAAGGGATCTGTATGATATAAATTTACTGAGCTTTTATGCGTTGATCTTTTTGTAAAAAGAGCCAGCATCAGAAAAAGGAGATATTTGTGTGACCTCACAGGGGTGATGGAGGTAAAAATCAACATATTGCTAATATTCTAAGTCGCAAGTAGGGGCACTGGTAGGGAGGAAATGGGACGGATTTAAGAAATGCTAAGAGGGTTATAGTCATTCCATTAATTCCACTCAGCCTTATGTGCATGGTCCAAATCGTGTGGTGCTGCTGTGAATATTTAGTCCCCTCCACCATTCAGAATTTTTTTCTTCTCAGTTTGTATAGAATAGCTGAAGAATTTCTTTCCTTCCTTCCTTCCTTCCTTCCTCCCTCCATCCCTCCCTCCTTCCTCCAGCCTTCTTTCCTTCCTTCGACCCTCCCTTGCTCCTTTTCTCCCTCCTTCTCTTCCTCCCTTCCTTCCTCCCTTTTTTCTTTCTTCCTTTTTTTTTTTTAAGTAGGTTAATTGAGGATAGTCAAGATACAGAACAATAACTAAATCCATTTTGACTCTAAGATATCCAACTGTTCTATGTATTTGACTTGCAATATCTAACTGTATGTCCTTACAGCATGCATTAAAGGGTTTTACAAGCACTAAAGACTATTGGACCGTTAGATCAATGTTCCCAGCGATGTAGAACATTAGATTTCTATTTCAAAAAGCATTACCTACCATTTGGCATGCTCAGACAGCTGTATATACATAAATTGGTAACTGCTTTTTGACTCAGCTTACATAAGTAATCAAAATTTGCTAGTTCTATCCATTTCCTGACAACTACAGTGATACATTAGTAGCTTGTCTGTCTATAAGCCATCTGTAAACATTTTTCCCCCTAACTGTTTGTATTATCTAGATAATATTCAAACCTTAATAGGCATTTCATGAGATAACAGAAAATTTAGTCAGATTTATTAGGTTAATCATATGGTAACATTCTTCTATGGTTGTGTGTCCTAGGAGATCAAAAGGATGACCCATTTTCTGCAATGTCAAAGAAAAAGAGGGTGCCTGCAATGATTTTTCCGTTAATCTGGAGACCCTCCTTCTCATTCTCTGGGTAGAAGATACAGCTAACAAAATGTCCTCTAGTGACACTTGCTGCTGTAGAGGACAGCCTTGTGAACGCTGACATTCATTAGAACACTGATCTCCAAGTAAGCTGAAAAGCCTGAAGGTATTTGTGGTTTTAAGGAACAGTGCCCCTAAGAACTGTGCTAATATGAAGTTTTTCAGTGTGCTGCTTTGTTCAGAATCATTTCTGATGGGTCTTCATGGATGATAAATTTTCAGTAGTTCACAGATAGGACTGTGAGCTCTTATGAACTATTCTTCTGAAATCTACTTTCCTTTCAAACACAACTTGGATAGAACAAAAACAATTTCATGAAGATGTGTGAAATTTGGGTTTGATGAAATTATAGAATAGCAATAGTTAGGCCACCATGATGTAATAAGTGCAACCCAGTCTTGCCAATTTGCATATGAAAATAATCAAAATAACGCAGTCTTAGTATACCATTTTTAAACAGAGTTTGAGTGACAAAAGTTTTACAAGGTATTAATTTTCATGGATATTCTACTCTATAACTAGTTAAGTCACAGCATTCTTCGTTCTAGCACTATGCTCTAGATTAAGTCAGCAAGTCTGCTGCTTATCTCACACCTGAAAAACAGAGGAATACTTACTGCTTTTATTGCTTTCAAGAGCCCACTTTCAGTACAATGCATATAAACCCCCATAAGCTTCGTGTACTCATTCTCTAGCTTCATCCCTGGCTAAAACAGGCTCATATGCTGAAAACACAACTTATTTGCTCTTTATGCTATAGATTAAATTAACAGAATGCTAAAAATATATTTCTGTAATATGCTGTTACAGTGGAAAATTGGGGGATTGAACAGAATTTAGAGGAAGAAGAAACCATCAACTAGGTAAAATCTTTGAGTAAGACAGCCTGTCCAAACACCCTGAAATTTTACCCTGAAGAGAAATACTCCACATTTTTTGTAGCCCTAACATATAAAATCTAGATTTTCTTATCTACTTGCCCATTTAACCAGTTGTAATGCTGCACATAAAATTTACTCTGGAGTCCTCGATGCAGAGCCTTAAACTTCCTTCACTCTTTTTCTCCATGTTCTCCAGAGTAAATTCAAATTCCCATTAATGGTCCAGTGTTCAACCCATTTTCACCTCCCTCCTGTTTCATTTGAGTCAAAGAGGAGCTGAAATGATTTTGATGGGCACAGTCTTGAGAAAGTCATGAAAGTTAAAAATAATAATAATAAAAAATAATAAAATAAAATAAAATAAAATAAAATAACCAAATCAATGCCTTTCCTCATTCCTCTCATCCCGCCCTGCAAAGTTCATTTTAAAATACGGATCTAAAACTTTGCAACTAGATGATCAGGGTAAGAAGGAGAATGTAAAACTACACTTTTGTTCCAGATTCTAGTAGGGGGTATGAATATACATAGTTCTTTATAAAACGACTTCTTCTGCTTGTTGTCCCTGGTCTCGCAGCTCTGTTTCCAAACAGAAAACTGCTCAAACCACAGATTCTTATTTTACAAATTTCCAAATTTCCAAATTACAAATTTACAAATTTCTTTGTGACTTGCCCATGGCCATAATGAAAAATGAAAAAGGAGAACTTCTTCACTAATCCGTCTGGCTTCTGGCATGTCTGTGATCATGATGGTCAGGAATCACTTACGTAGGAAAGGACAACAAAGTACAGTTGTGCAGGCGGTATCCAAATGCCAGTGCTGGGATGGAGCCAGCTGCTGCAGTCAGTGGACCTCCCTCCCTGCTCCCCCTTTGCTTTCGGAGGGTGCCAACACACTGCTCCTTCTAGCAGTGCAACGGGAGGGAGGAGGCTCTTGAGTCAAGAGATCTCCGTAGGGTTCATGCAACTGGCAAAGTCTGTCACCTCCTCCTTGCCTAGGCCAACAGAAAGGGCTGCTGCTGGAAGCGACCTGCAGTCCTAAACCAGTCTATTGATCCCATAAGAAATCTTTTTCTTTTCCTGGACTCCATCTTAGGCAGACAAAATATTGCCCTGTGCTTGTCCTTAATAGCATCAGTGAAGAAAAACTCATCTTAAGAGTCAGAGACTTTTAACATAGTAACAAATTGTATTGTTCACGAATAATTTACAATACTGAGTCAATCAATCAGCTTAATTCTGAACTTTAAAAATTTCTGCTGTTACAAGTCAAAAGGAAAAGCAAAATGTTATTTGCTGTAGAGCAAATGATATTTTAGAGTCCTCTTCCTGCTATTGAAAAAATCTTCGAGGGTGCAGTCTGAGCAAGAAAAGACTGAAAAAAATCTCTATTTAAATAAAAGTAGCACTCACATCAGCCAGCTGATAAGCAGGTACTGCTTTTGGAGTTTTTAAGGTCTGGGGAGTTTTTACTCTTTTATTTTTATTTTGCAACAACAGAGAAAATGATTGGCATAGCACTGATTTTCAGGATCTATTTCCTAGTATTAATGATGCTGTAGATGGACAGTACTTTAGGACTACAAAGCACACTTTAAGAGTTTTCGTGAAATCCACTGTTGATACACTGTCAGCAACTTTGAGCAATGTCTTTTCACTGTGAGTTTAGCAATCAAGGCGAAAACCCTTGTTTGGTCAAAGAGAAAGTTTCCTTCTCTAGAACTAAAAGAACTAAACTAAAATGAAATTTGCACAAAAAGCCTTTTTCAGGAATTTTGTTTTCCCAGAAAGAATATTTTCACCAGATCTCATACTGTATAAATAATTTTCAGTATAAATGCAGGTACAGCACACACTAAATACATCTGCAGCACATGCAATATTTTGTCTTTTCTCAGTTCTACTCTTCTGTGCCATGGCAATAATATAAAACTCTTTTTGTCATAAGAACTTTGCTTCACAAGGTGACTTCTATCATACTTCTGTGGTGCCTTATCTGCAGCCACTGTGCAGACCTGGTGAGCCAGTGTTTTATGAAATGCATCTGTCCTGTTCAGAGAACAAACAAGTAGACTAAAATCACCACAAAATCTGACCCTGTTTTGAAATCCATGAAGGGTACTTAATAGCAGTATTTTTTGTTAGAAATTCTTCATTAAGAAACACAAATCCAATACTCAGAAGAAGATGTGAAAATTTCTGAGAATCTCAGGAAGGACAATTGTAAAACCTATTGTGTGGCATGCCATTTCCAAATTGGCAGGCTTATCCTATATTTTATTTTTGACTGATTTAGTTTTAACCTTGATAACTGAATAGTAACTGCATATAGTCAGAGAGTTCTTCAGTCCAATCAATACCATTGTCAGGAAGTCTTCTTTTACGTATATATATAGATCTTTTTTTTCCCTTTCCCAAATGATAGCTCAGTCATTTATCAATATGATACTTCTCTTTTTGCCCTGGAACTATCCTAAGCAATCCATCTACAAAATACTTTCAGTCTTCACATATTCAGGGAGTTATCTTTTATACTGTTTAGTTGCTAAGCTAACAAGTTTGTGTGGGTGTGGGTACTTTGGGGTTCCTGTGGGAAAAAATAAGTTCAAGTAATTAAAATCTATAATTATGAAGTTTATAATGGCAGTATATATTTATGCATCTCAACAAAGAGGTCGAACAGGCCCATGATACTTCATTTCAGGTATTTTCTCTTTTCTGTGTTCTTGATTTTGCAAATGTAATATGCTCTAAGGTTGCTTCTTCTTACACACAAGAAACAAAAGAAAAATGGACTATGCTGACAAATGAAAGAGGTGTTTCCATGCTTACTGTTTTGCACTGCAGCCAAAATTTCTGAAGTTACTAGTGGTTTTGCATGTCCAAATTTAAGAGCATGCTAAAAGGGTCTAATTTTCAAAAGGTCTTTGCTGAACACCATGTGAGCAGAAGGACTCTTTGGATGTTGGACCCTTAGGGCCTCTGAACCAAGGGCACCCAACATCACTATTGATTTAAAATCTGAATGGGGTATAGACAGTGTTTCTCTACTACATTCAGAAAGAATATAGATATAGCCCAAAGAACCTGGCTGCACTGAACCACCACCACCTCACGAGATGGAGAGGTTTTGCATGTAACAGTCTGTTTGTTTGCTTTACCAACAGAGAGGTTTTCACCACAAGTTTTCTTTCTTTTTTCATTTTAGTAAAAACAAAGCCTTCTTGGGAGTTCCCTATTTCACTTGCACTGGTAAATTGTACCTTCTGATTGTATGAAATCTTATTATCTGGCAATGGTTTTCATGTATCATGACAGGAATGGGATCATTAGATATTTTTTCTAATGATCTTTACAGAGTTCAGCTGGCATTTCAAAGTAAAACCATCTTAATATAGGTGAGGCACAAACACCAAACTTTTCGTATTTGAGTGTCTGAAGTTAGGCTTATAAAAATGTGCTTAGACTCTTGAATAGAAATGCCATTTAAAATTCAGGCTTACTGGTGCAAATGCCTATGCCTACTTTCATGAATAAAACAGTCCAGGACCAGTCCTGTGGTCCTGAGGCCAAGCACAATGGCTGAGCTTGTATTCAAATGGTGAAACTCCTCTAAAACAGGGTGGCCTCTTCTCTTCTGTGCTGGGAACAATCCCTGGACCTTGTGGTGCCCTGAATCATGCTTGGACATTGCCTGGGAGAGAGCTTATGGGCTGGGCCAAACCATGCCAGGGGCTGTACAGTCAAATAACAAAGCAGGACATTAATAGTTTATTCTGCATCGGTGCTGTTAATAAATGCAGTTAATTGTGTGCAAGAACTCAAGGCTGTTCTCTGGCCCAGTTTAGTTTACTAGTGTAGCTGTAATCAATGCAGCAAATTAAATCTTTTTTGCTTTTAGATGCGTTCAGAGCCACAAATTTTAAAACATTTTGAGCTGCCCTGAAATTGAAGACATTGGCTTTACACATGCTTTCTCTAAATGAGAGGAGGGATAATGCAGTGCTTTGGACACTAACCTTTGTGCTCAGCAGGCTTGTGTTTAATCCCCTGCTCCACGAGACTTCCTGTGACACCATCAAACCGCTTAACCTCTCCGTGTTCCAGTCTCGCACCCACAAAGTGGCACTTCCCTTTCTTCCCAGGAGTATTGTTAAAGATTATGAGGCTGGCTGGCTTTCTGGCAATTGCGACTCTGTCACACTGCACAAATAAACAGGGAACAATTGTTCCTAGCTCTGATTGTTAGAACCAATTTAGTCTGTAACTGTCTTGATTATTCTGGAGTTCAACATCTATTACCATAGCAACCTGTTTTAATAACTTCCAAAGTGCACAAAATATACTAGAATTAGGTTAATTCTGTGGTTCGGCACCGTACATAATATGCAACTACCTGGATCCCCATGGAGACCACAAGGAATACACAGTCCAAATAGAGCTTAATCAACGGATCAAAAACTCCTTATCTGTCAATGAAAGATTTTATTTTTACTTTTTTTTAACAGAAAGTCTTTATTATCTGCTACGTTTCTTTAAAAAGAGATGATTCATTTTAAACAACATGATGTTAGTGAAAACAATACTGTACATAAAAATATTTTGCACTAAGTATCCTATATCTGGAAAATATTCATTGTGCTTCAGGGTGAAAGAGCAGGTTCTGATTTTTCTACACCTTTATGTCCCATCTTAAACCAAATCACTGTAAGAACATGCTCTTTCTTGATAACATTTTTAAAAGTTTACTCTTGTTCAAACGGGCAAAGTCTTCAATTTCAATTCAGCTTCCATTTAACTCAAGTAGACTTTCTGGATAATTGTTTTTTATACCCATTATCTTTTCATTTGGATCACTGATATTAAAGATCAAGAGTGATTAGTACAGATAAATAATATACTGGGAACAATTACTTTCATGATTACAGAGCATGAGTAAAAGCTGAGAAAAATCAATTGACTTTCAGTGCATATCTTCTGAAAGTAAGACTTATGCACTTTTAAAACACATTTTATTGCACATTTTTAAATACAATAGATAATTTTAAGCATCAATGGCAGTTCTTGAAAGTGCAATATATTTTATGATGTAATGCACTTGGTGCATTTTCAGCCTTCTGTATCCAAGTGTCTTTATAGCTTTCCGATATCATACAGAGAAAACATATAGAAGCCTGAGAATAGATAAAATCAAATTTAATAGAAGCAGTTTTATAGGCTTCCATTTACAGAAGTATTTTTGAGATGCAACATACTTAAACATTTTTCCCCTACCCTCTTTATGATTTTGTAGAATCCAGTTTCATCTCCCTTTTCTGGCTATTTAGATGTTTTTTTCTTGGAAAAGTTAAGTTTGTCTCCCACTGGATCAATTTAGTGAAGAATGAGAAATTTAATCTTAGAAATGCTTCATATAACTTCATCAATCCATACAACCAATCACATATTTAGCTTCAGGTTAAAAAAAAGATAAATTTATTTTCAAATCAGAAGAATAGGATTATAACCCATGGACCATATCAATGCAGAATGCGTGCAGACAATGCTTGGTTCAAAACGTTGAATTGTGAGACTGTAATTACTGAGTGCAATTATACCACTCAAAAATAGTCCTGATATTTTCCTAATTGAGCTTCAGCTTGTAAGTATATGTTACCTCTTTCCTTATTAATTGTTTTGTGTCACCTCTGCATTTGCCACAGATCAGAATACTGTTCTTGGAAGGTCAGATGTTTTATTCTTGAAAAAAGGATCAAAGAAATTGTCTTGGTCAACCTTTTTAAATCCTATTCCAACTGCCTTGTACTATCTAAAATCAGTATAAAGAAAGGCTTTAGCACATACCTCACGAGCGCTTCTGCTGTGGAGAATCGACATATGCCAAAGTGCTGCCTTGCCTATTTTGTGCCAATCTCATATTGGTATCCTGCAGAGTGACATTATGAGGAAAGAAAATATTGCTGTCCACTCTTCTTGAGAGTTGTAGCTTTCATTAGAAAAGTTGGTGGACTATTTCGATGACTGAAAATAATTTGGAGGGCGGGGGGGAATCCAGAACTCAGAATCTGAAGTTCTGGGTTGTATAAGGTATAAATGTTGAATTGTGTTTTAATAATAACAATAATATGTTAAGTGATAGCATTGATACATGCCACAAATGTATATATTTTGAGTAGAAATATATACTATTGTCATTGGTATTATAGGGATTTCTATAAAAAATACATATAAATAGTTTCCAGAGCAGACCAGCTGCTGAGGAGATGAATTCCACTTTGCTTCCAGCCAGTGCTCTGCCACATTACAGTGTCTAAATAATACAGATTATTCAAGAGGTAGACCTTGATGCCTGTACCCAGGATTAGGAGTTTCGGCAGCAGGAGTCTAGGTCAACAGAGAGGTCACTTTTACACTGGCTATCTCTTATAAATGAGAATATCTTTTTTTTTTTTTTTTTTTTTTTTTTTAATTTATGCTGAGCTTACTGTTTCAAGCTGTAATTATGAAACCAATTTTTTTCTTTTATAAACTTGATCATGGTTTTCATGAAAATACAAGCTTGACAAGCCATAACAATGCAATAATTTCCTAAGCTAATGCACCACCCACTAAGAATATTGCTCTATATCTGAATCAGACATGAGTCAACATATAACAATTATTTAGAGGGGGATAAGGTGGTGTAACAGAAAACAAAGCTCATTCTTTTCAGTAACTAGAGAATTAAAAGTAGTATTTTAGATCATTGCCATTTCCTTTTCTCTTTGTTGTGATCTCAAGGACTAAAGGATAAGATGTACAGAGTATTATTTCTATTGGTTTATAATTCCTATCATCAACTTTTGATTAGCAAATATAGTTCCCACCATCAGTCAGCAATGACCTTGATGTTTTGTTGCCTCACCCATAGACCCAGGCAGGTGTAGACTAGAGTGCTTCTTCTTGCCTTTAAAAATATTCCAGAAGGTAATATTGGGCAATTGCTGGGACTCTGGCCTATAGGAGTCCACTGAATTTCTAACCTGACACTCATAATTTTAGTATGCTGTGGCTTCTAGGGGAAAAAGTGAGATGACTAGACTCATGATATAAGGAAGAAGTATCGCTGTCTCTTCTTTTATTCAACTCTGATAGTGCAGTCTTCATACTTTCATAGTTTCTTGTTTGTTTGTTTGAAAATGGAGTTTCGACTAAGGTTTGAGCCAGAAGAGTTTCTGTTGGGAAATAGGAATGGGAAATGAAAGGGTTAATAAGTATTCATAGTATTCAAAAGCTTTAAATCCTTTTCTAAAGGATTGCTTGCTAGCGGTATGGGAAGATAAGTGCTTCAAACAATCTCACCTCTCCTCCTCAGGTGATAAAAAGCTTATAATTATCCTGAGTTGAATCAGGACGTATAGCAGTAAAAGATAAATTTTACCTTGTTGTTTCTCACAGGTTGGGGAACATCATCCCAATATCCCTCTGGCATTAATAAAGCTGTTATTGTTATTTTGAGCCAATATATGACATTTAACACAAATCTGAAGGTGAAAAATGTTTGTTTTTATATATATATTTAAATGAATAAACACTTATAGATACATATATTATTTGTCTATATGTATATATATGTTATTTATATATGCATGCATATTGAATACATGTACACGCACACACACAGACACATACATACACACGCACACACACATATATACATATAAAATACACATACACACACCTGTTTATATAATATTTCTTGGGTTTACTTCCTTGTTATCTTTCATGAAGATTAATGATTAAATAAGAATCACCTACATTTATTAAGAATTATTTTGATACAGCTCTTCTTAGTTTCTCAATTCCACCTGTTTATATAAGAGAGTGGTTGAATTACACCATAGATGATAGATACAAATAAATTCCAGCTTTCTTCCTCTTGAAACCAGTTGTCTTTCATATTACACATTTAGCAATATGGCTTTGCAGAATAATTAGGAGGGATGAGCATGGCTGCTAATCTACAGAATGTTTCAGGCAACCAGCACTGAATAGATTAATTAGTATACACTTAATGGCCTCTAAACCTGAGAAAAATGGGATGAACTACAGCAGTGTAACACACTGAGTCATTTAAGGAGGAACTAATAAGATTTATTCTAAAACTAGGTTGATCTTCAGTTGAAAAGGCAAAGGAAAGGAGAGATGTCAATTGTTAGTTAGAGTGTAGAAACAGAGAAGTGTATGTTGTAAAAGGCACCGATGGGATTTGACCTGGCACAGTCTGTTCTCTTCAAGAAGTATGAGTGTGAAATGGAACCAGAACATAAAAAGGAGCCCTTTAAAGTAGTGATCGCAAAGAAGGATATATTTCTAGGAGGAAACTAAAAGAGCTTTTTTCACTAAACTTGTCAACAAGGACTAGAAGGTATGACTTCTATATATAAATATGCCAGACATGGTTAAAAGTTACAAAGAGTTAAGGTTTTTGCCACACTACAGGATAACATTTTCTATGACAACAACATTAACGTAAATCAGTTCAATCTGAGAATTATAAAAAGAAGAATGAGATTTTGGAACAGCTTTCCTAGAGTATTCTTTAGTAGAATGGGAGGGAGGGAGGAAATTTAATTGATTTTAAGTTGGATTCTAGTCTGTTTATGATATAATCATATGACATGTTTTCCTGACATAATAGGATACTAGACACAGTGAGCTCCACAACACTTGTATCTTTCTGAGATAATAACCTCCTAATGCTGCTAAGCAACATCTTATGATTATGGTTCACGACCGCTTTAAATTTTGAATGGCCTACTTTCAAAGTCTCAAGACTCAGTAAACATATTTCATATGAACATCATCCATTTTAACTTAGCAAAACTGTCTCAAGGAAGTAATAACAAAAGTCCATATTTTCATTCTGTCAACAAATTGTTCATGCTCCATAAAAATTAAATATCTTTATGAGGCTATTTTCCTCCATTCCCAACAGAGACACAAGTAACTATATATAAAGATCCTAGCCAGTTGCAATATGAGGTAAAAGCGGGCTAACTTAACTGTCTGTGCTTAAAACACCTATTAATGGGGTACATTATGTAACATTATTATTAGAAATTTAATTCTTTCAAGCCCGTGGCTGACATACATAGCAAAGAATTTATATTTATCTTTCTATAAGTAACAAATAGTGAAAAAAATATTTCTTTCTGCAGGACACTGATTTGCATAAGCTTTACCTTAGTATGAAAAAAAAGAGGGGAAAAAAAGACAGTGCAGTTTTACTACAAGGTAAATTAGGGCTATATCTGCATAACAGAATGAAAAGATCTTTAGTATAACCTCTATATATGCTAATACTATGCAAAGTATACATTCTTGGAATCCCTGACACATGATACATAGACTTCTGTTATTGTTTTGCATATTGTGGCAGAAAGCCTGCAGGACAGGTAGAAATAACTGAAGTACTAGAAGAGATTAGAGGATCATTTATCAGTATTCTGAAGTCAGCAAAAATATCAGCCGACAAGCTGCCAAGGCTATGTAAAAAATTGTTGGCAAATTTGTTAGAATTGTTTTAGATATCTGGTAATCTACTGACTCCATTCCTATGTTTGGTCTCGTATTCTGGAGGCATACATGTACACATGTTCACACACATGCTAACAAAACTGCTACAGTTGATCAAAGAATAAGAAAACATAGCAAAGAAGCAAGGTTGTCCCTTACAATAAGATCATCTTAACTGTTCTGGTCACCTCCAAGACAGTTTGGCTCAAACAAGGTCATGTCCTCAGATGAAAGGGACATTAAAAAGAAATGGAAAAACACAGTCTCGGAGTTTTCTTCCCAAGAGTAAATGTTATTTTTAATTGGTGAAAAATAGAGCATACTAATTTTATCAAATCCGTGAATGAATTACATATGTGACTATGTTCACATGATTAGGGCAATGCTTATGAAGACAAATTTGGAAAGGGAAATATTAAAATAAACATCTAAGAAAATTTGTCAGTAAAGAATTATTTGTAGAGCAAATTATGTAAGAACTGTGCTCTTCTAAATCAGCATGTTTCTTATGGCACGTTTTCAAAGGCTGAAGTGCTCCCCAAATTATCTGCTGCTGTTGTCAATATACTTCTAGCCTGCAAAATACTTGTCTTGCTTGCTTAGCTACAAGCAGAAACATATATATATATATGCACATAAATATATACATATATATATACACCTTTTCCTAATAGCAAATGATTAGTATCCCTATTTTTTGTTGTTACTGTTATTGAATAGTATGGAAGTTGTAAGGATGACAGATGGCCTGTGCCCCTATTTGCAGTTGAGGTGGATTCTGTAGTTTTCTGTTCAGGGTTCTTTGGTAGAGAAAGATAGGTTAGCTTTCTTTATTTATAATCGTGTATATTTTTCTCATTTCTCATTTGCTTGTCTAAATCTGTTGTTTTAAAAAGCCATGCATATGTGATCACCAAGTTTGAATCTTTCATGGTAACATTTTCAACACAAGTCTTATTCTTCACTTACTAATATCATACAAAAGACCTAATGCAAGCAAAAGAGATGGCCTGTATCTCGGTGGTTAAAAAGAAAAAAAAGAAAAAAGTAGTGAGATTAATGTAATTAATTAAGAATACTTCTAAAATTACATTATAAAAGTATAGTATGAACCCCAGTATCTGCGCTTTTAAAATTTTTTTAAAACTAATTCTAGGTGCCATTGTTTGGGGTTTCTGAGCAACTTGTTCTCTAAACTGCCTATTTAAGTTAATGTGCAAATGGCTATTCATGCTTCAGTGCTTCTATATCAGCTTTTACTGAAGGTTGTTTTCAGACCTATTTTTATTATGTTTGCTGATTGATTAATATTTCACTTCTTAGCAGCAATTGAAAGAAAACTGGGAATGTTAAATTAAACAGTAAGCCTGCA
The DNA here is from genome assembly GCF_036370855.1 of Dromaius novaehollandiae. NCBI lineage: Eukaryota > Metazoa > Chordata > Aves > Casuariiformes > Dromaiidae > Dromaius > Dromaius novaehollandiae. The sequence goes on from NC_088098.1 coordinate 43,429,937, forward strand.
TCATACCTGGATCATTGCCTAAGGCATTGCATAAGTCAAAACTATGATCAATATATGATATGGATTTTATCAGCATAGATTTTAGGTGAGGGTGGTATGTAAAGAACCTTATTTTAAATGAATTAATAGTTATTTATTTATAAGCACAGAAAACCAGAAATCATATAGTAATATTTTCAAAAATTAACATTGTAATATGAATCCTCAAATCAGAAGGTATTCTATATTAATGACATTGCATGATAGGCTTGTTCTCTCTGTTTAACAAAACAAGAAGTTTATAATTACACGCAGCACCGACTGAACTTCACAATAGCAGACCTCTGTGTTCCAAAATGTAAGGCCACCAGATCTCAAACTAAAGGCAACGCTTCCATGAGTGAACAATAGCTAGGCCATATCAAACACCAACAGGCAGTTCTGATTCCATTCAAAATATGCTGGGTGGTCCACTTCATTATAATATGGCATTATAATATGCAATTTAAAATGCAGAACAGGACATAGCTCTAATTCGAATAGGGTAAGGAGAGAAATGTATGTGGGCACGGGGCATTGTGTGATTAGGAAGGTTCAGCCACACCGGGCAGTTATCCTGAAGAGAAAGGTGGAAATCTACTGTCTGCTTAAATGTTCTGCCCCAAATAAATCACACCAGAAAAAACAATTTTTAGGTCTCAATGGAAGAAATAGTAGCTAAATAGTCAGTAAAAGATACAGATATGATATAAAGTGTCACACCTACACATATACACATGTAAGATCATTTGTGCTATATAGATATATATTATATATTATGATACATATATACACACATATATACATATATACAGAGAGAAGCAAACATATGAAAGACCACAGTGGAACACAAATGTATAACAGTATGGTTTTGAATTACTATTTCCCTCCTACTTGCATGAGAAAAAGACTTTTTAGTGGAAGAAAATATATTTTTTTCTTGAATGTTCCTTCAATATAAATGGTGAAATATCTGTAGAACTGACACAACTTCATCATGCTACTGGCAACCATGCTTCAGCTTAGCTAGCTCACTGATATTCATACTGACTGTATTATCACTAATATTCGGGACCTCGTCAGTGTCTGAGATGGTGCACTATACTGTTCCATATGAGGATGAGTGTATCTAAGCATTATTCACTACGTAAATCATTCTGGAATTGCCTTTTGGCCGAGAAAGTTATTAATATAGTAAAATGTCTTGTTTTATGGGCCTTTTGCTCTATGGAAAATGTGAATCAACCTTTTTCACTAAATCAAATTAAAGGTTTGGGCAGAGTTTAAATGGTCATAACTGGAATTGTGATCCTGAAAATCCCTGTTCTTCTGCACTGAGCCCTGGAGGAACTTAAACTCTGTAGGAGACACAGATTTCTATCTGAAATTTCCTCAGGCTCCTGAAGTTCTGCTTCTGTACATGCCCAGAAATGCCTCATTTTTGTAGGACTTAACAGACTGTGTGAATTTCACATCTAAGCCTGACTGGTATCCTGATATGAGATGCTCCTCACCTTTCTGAGCTCCTTTTCTGCTAAAACTGTCTCATTCTAAGCAAACATGCAAGAAACACTAAGCAAGGAACAGAGAGAGAGAGAGAGAGAGAGAGAGCAGAATGATTCTGCATCATATTAGATGGGAAACCAATAATTTGCAATTTTAATAAAAATCTATTTTCAGAGACAGTTCAATGTAAGGGATACTGAAGCAGGAACCAGAAGCCTGTTTTCTGAGCCTTTTAAGTGCTGCAATCACTATACCACAGAATCCTACTTTTTGACTAAGCTATTTCTGCTGCAGCTTTTAAGGAACAATTTTGCCCTCAGTATTTCCTACTGGCTAGCTTAGCTGAAGATTTGGGCCCCCACTTCTGGGTGCTTAACTTTCCCTACACCCACGATAAAGCCAATATAAAGGCTCCGGGTCTGTCTCTGAGGACAGGCATCAGAAGTAGGTAGTTTAGTGTTCCAGTGTCACACAGTTTGAAAATTTTTGCATCAAATTGCGTAAAAAGGACAAGCACCATTTATATATTCAGCATGCTCCATTTAACAGACAGAACATGATGCAGGCATCAAATGATTTGCCCATACTTATGACAACAATCTGTCAGACATCTTAACATATCCTCCTAGTTATCCGGACTCTTCATGTTGTCAGGTGAAGAGTCTTATGATCAAATGAATTAGACAGAATAAAGAATTTTTGTCTATTATTTTGACATAATTTATTAGCTTTAAATTTGCAACAAATGTATTACTGGAGTATATTTAAAATATTTACTTAAATGTTTACCTCATGACGCAGACTGACTTTGTAAACCTCAATAACAGTATGCACCTTCACGTTCAGATTTTTTTTTTTCACTGAGAGTAGGCCAAATATCATATTAAGATATCTTCTTTATAATATTTTGAATATGATGTTAAAAGTAAAATAACAACTAAAGGAATGATACTAGATTCCTTCAGATTTAAAATTAGTCACCAATAAACAAGTTACACACCTTTGTATCTGTATGAATTTGATACACTCAATTAAATTCATGTAGATTGCATGCTCTGCAGGTGTATATTACATGACCTGTAAATCTTCGGATTCACTTTCCTTACATCTTTTCCTATTTTGTTATATAACATGTGAATAGGACGGCCACTCCTGCATAAAATACAGGAACTATGGATTTATACAGTACCATAAAAAGGGATTCAGTTTGATCTCTGTTTCTTCCCTACTCATTCCTAACTTTCTACTTTCCACCAGCTTTCCAGATTTGCCCCTGAATATCAAGTATTTCAGACAACTATCTGAAATACTCTATTTACTCTATCGTCCTGTTAAAGACAAATCAAATCTATTCCTATCCGAGTGCTTCTGTTGTTTTCACTGAAGACTGTATCTAATAACTAAATCTCAAGCAGAGATATTTTTGACTTCCTATAATGATCTTTCCCCTAAAATGAGGTTTAGCCATGATCTTCTGACTCAAGAAACTGAACTACAAAATTACATACAGTGGTAAAAGGTGTTAATGAATTTTAATAGTAAAAAAAAAAAAAAAAAAAAAAAAAAGATTTGATCCATTATGGACTTGGTACATTCTGACTAATCTGTTTTTGCAATAGTTATTGGAATATTCTAAGCACATCTTGGACAGCACTGCTCCAGACAGCTTGAAATCGAATCCTTGTAAAAACAATGCTGCTGCTGAAATGCTAAAGATTGAATGTTCATCCTATCATAAAGACCAAAAATTAGGATTTCTAATTATCCACATTTTGGGGTGAAAAAAGCACCTCAGGATTTTTGAGCAGAAATATATGTATTCAATGAGCACAATTTAAATGAAGAGTAATATTTCTAGAGACAGAATACCTCTAGAGTAATTTAATTATAATGATTGGCATTGACAGTTTACATCTCTGGTGAGTATTTACCCTAGGGAAAATGCTCAGCATAACTGAATGAAAGTATGGAAGAACTAAATTTGGAGCAAGCCACTTCATTAAAAATATCTATTTAATGAAAGGCAGGCTTAAAATCAACTGTGTTAAAGAGAATAAAGACTTTCATTAATGACAATTATTTGAAACCTTCTAGCACCCCTTACTGGAAGGATAATTTTTGTAGCTAATAAGTAAACTAAGTCAGAAAAATAAATAAACCTTTTAGATGGGAGTTTTGCCTGAAGGAAGGCTACATAAACAGGTTCCAAACAAGCTTGGAAGAGGATGTCAAGCATGATACCAAGCAAGAGGATACCAAGCATGATTTTACTGATTCAGCAGTGCTATTCCAATTAATTGTTGCTAAAGTTATGTTTTAGCTTACAGAGTATGATCTCAGCTTTACATTTTAGAATTCAAACATGCCATGTTCCTAGAAATGTTTCAAATGGGATTTGAACAGGGATCCTTCCGTTGTTGTTTATTCTGCACTAGTATTAAGAATACTGCATGACCCAGGTTCTAAGATAAACAATAACCAGTGATTTCATAAGCCCATAGATTAAGAAGGATACAAAGGGCCATCATGAATCATGCTGTTTGACCTCTGGTCTAGCACACACCAGAGAATTATGTCAACTGAAATACAGTGATGAGCAATCACCATTGCTCTTTACTTAAAATGCTTGTGCAACTGAGGGATGACTTCAGATCCTGAGCCATAAGAGCAGAGAGAATGAGGATGCAGATTGCAGTTTCACTGGATCTTCTTCCTCCCTCGCTAAAGCGCAACAGAATTACAATGGTTCTGCTGCAAGCTTGCCTCTCTTGGGCAAAAGAAAGGGAATAATTTCTTTTGTTTACCTCCCTAGGGTCTTTATTAAAACACATATTTGGAAGACATTATGTAATTAGCTGATTAGTAATGCAGAAATAGTTTCAAACATGAGCTTGGATTACACATATGCCAGTGATGAGCTTTCATTATCCACTCCTTATGGTCTTGTTTTGTCTTTTTAGACACTTACTTGACAGCAGTAATGCTTTCCTTTTGAGAAATTCTGACAATTTCCTTTGAAGAACTTTCCCATAAGAAGCTACTGTGCAGGGAATCGGAGCAGCAGTGCGTTACCGAAATAGAAGTCATCCCGCCGCCTCGGGAGGCTGCACACGGGTTGCACACAAAATGCTGCTGGTTGCGAGCCACGCTGCCGGCAGAACGGAGCACCGAAGAGCCGGCACAGCTAAACTCGCTAATGACCCAGCTACTCTTCGTAGTGCACTTCTTCCTGCCAAGACCAAAGGGGTGACCAATGTACGAGGAATACAGACAGCGTTCCCCAACATGCAACTGGTTGCCAGCTGCTGTTCTAGCCCTGGAGGACATATTTAGCTTTAGAGTAATTCAGAACAGCTTTTCGCAGCAGGCCTGAACAAGTCAAACACAGCTTTGAGAGGGGAACCCTTGCGAAGGTGAACTTTGCTCATTCGCTGTACGCGTGACTGCTTCTAAATATTCCTTAGCCATAACAGTGGGCTCAGCTGCTTATTTATAAATAATTTCTGCCTGACGGAGCAAATGATCATGGAGTAAAACCAGACTAGAAACCAGCTCCTGCTTCCAAAGGTTTTACCTACAGGAGCAAGGAGAAAAAAGAATACATTAAAGCAGAAAAAGGAATACATTAAAAAATATTTTCATGGACATACAATATCACATCATTACATCCCAGACTGATGAACCTCCAGTGTCCTATGTCCTTGACAAATCTTTTGTTCTGCAGTGTGTTAATTTGTATCAGCTTTTTCTTTTTCTTCGCTTGCTTTAATGAAGCAGTTCCTAACTGATTCCTATAGGGAAAGTATTGCCTCTGAGGTACAGATTTTCACCAGTAGTTCTCCATATCATACTCTTGTTCCTGGAGCAACATCCAATTATTCTGAGTAATTTCAAGTTATTCTATTTATTATCTATAATCATTTTATGAATTATTAACACTGAATTATTAACTCTGAAGTATGCAATTATTTGCAAAGAATTCTTTCAACTTATTAATTCTATTTCAGTTTATTAACATTTGGTGAAAAGGATATTGAGCTATATATCTGTCCTCAAAACATAGTGTAGTATGTAAAAAAAGCACCTTTTGAGTTACGTGAAAATATATACTATTTAAATGGACTTTCCCTTTAAATGATGGACAGTTCCACTGAAACAACTGTAGTAGTTCCTCACCCTCCTGCTGCTGTTCAGCAGCTGCAACAGCCCCCACTGTGATTGAGTTGGAGTCTAGACTGAAGATGAGCACAGAACTGTACGTGCTGAAGGGAAACCAGATAATGATATCTATGATTTGTAATCCTATATCTCCTTTCCAAGCACATGGACAAATAGAAGCATACAATATCAGCTTCAAAAACATTCATTCTCTTCTGTATTTATTGCAAATGAGAACTAAATATCTCAGGTATCCTTCTGACTAAAGAAAAAAAAAAAGAAAAATATTTATTTATTTATTTTTAATTCCAGATTAAGAAAAAAGAAACAACCTTTGAGCATAAAGAATTTTGGGAAAAGAACTACTCCTTAAAAGATATTCCCCTTTTCACACAAGTAAGATAAAAGGAATACAAAAAAGATAGAGGAAATTATTACAATAACTGATACCCGGTGAAATTATGACAGATTTAATATTGTAGTCTTTGATCTCCATCACATGCCAGGCAGTGTGGATAGCTCCATTAATGCTAAGAGACTAATCTGACATAAAGTAGCCATGAAATCTGCAACTTAGACCAATAATATCTCTCCGTAGTAAAAATATAATCCCTAATCCTGTTAATGCTTTGTGTTTATTATTTGCAGTACCTTCATTTTTGTGAGAGAATATAACCTGCTATGGTTGTAAAAACGGTTTAAGCTCTGTGGTTTTAGAAACCAGTTACATTTTCTTTCTTTTCCCAGACACTTTTATAAGTGCATAATTAACATACACTAAGTATTTAACAATTTTGCTTGCGAAATACAAAACTAGTTTTATAAATAAAGCTTCAGTGACCAACCTGTGTGAGCAGGATATATCATTGGGTGTGTGTCTTAGACACACTACTTAAACATATAAACTATTCCTCCCATCTGTCTCTTACCATTTAAAATTTGCCATTCTATGCTCTATTTACCATTTACCATATGATCGTTGGATCACAGATGAAAAAAGAAGGTTTCTAAGAAACAGCTCATTAATCCAAAATTTTGAAAAGGAAGTTGTGATTCTGGATTTCTCAATTTTCAGGTGTTCCAAGTTCAGTGAGAGGCCCAGATTACCAGGATACATGTTGCAAGAAATCGTCCTTCCTAAGGACTGCTAAATCTTTGAAACTCCCAGAAAGGCCTCTAGCCCCTTAAAAAATCTTAGATAGGTTGCACTTCTCCATGTTGAAAACAGAAGCTTCAAAGACTGAAAAGCAACTGACTATTGACTACTAACATTGCCAAAAGCCAAACAAACTCTTTATTATGAAACATGTTATCCTCCAAAACAATTTTATCAAGATGTTCCAATCACTTTGTCTACTACACTCCTTTTCCTTTTCCAGCCTTTGTTTTTGGAAAGTTTCATGTACCTGGACCATTTTATAAATATAAAATATCTTTAATCTTAATTAGACTATTCAAATTCATAAATTTAAATAAGTCTTCATTAGTAGACCAGACCAGTAGACCAGATTTCAGTACTTTCTTCATCAAATTGTGCTCTATACATTGTGGACACAAATATGTAAAAAAACCTGTTTAATGCATGTTTTCACTGCCTCCGTTTTTATGGGTTTTTTTTGCATATGGAATTATTACTGCTATCTACATTATAGCCTTCCATTTATGTTGTTGGACATATCTGATGAAGCTGATGAATGATATCAAATTCCAGATGAAGATAGGAATTGTCTGCTTTTTACAAAATTTATTCTTAAGACTATTGAAAGTTAGGCTGTTTTCCTTACTACTAGCTGTCATTCATCCACTCGTTATATTCATATTAAATTAGAGCTGTGACTTAGAGAATTGTTTTTCGTAAGAAGGATAATCAAAAATATCAGGAAAAATAAACTTTTTTTTTTTTAGAAAAAAGCTTTTCTGTATTTCCTCTATTTTGTAAATCAAATATTCCATTTAATCATTCAGTCCTTGTATAGCCTGTGTGTACTATTCCTCTGTGCTAGTACTGCACTATTTCAGCACAGACCTGTTTTGTATGTAACACCTCCGTGTAGGGAGAGCCTGGAATATTCTCAGGTAGAAAAGAAATGCTTTTTGACCCCCAGAGCTTCTGTTCTTCAGAAGAGGGGTATAAACTTTCCATTCATGGAAAAAATGCGTGAAGGGACTTCTAGAGGTCACTTAGTCATTCTTTTTCTCTCTCAGCCAATTATATCTATAGCTAGCTTGAAACGTTTGTCTAAGCTTTTGCTTTCCAAAGTGTAATGCAAATCTCTCTTGCTGCAATTTAAGCTCTTTTTTTTTCTTCTGTTGACCATGAACACGAGAAACAGATTATTCACTTTCTCTTTTTTTAAGCAGTCTTTATGTACTTGAATTCCATTAGCATGTTTCCCTTTTGTCTTTATTTGTAGACTCTAAACAACCCAATTAGTCCAGTCTTTTCTAATAAATCATGTTTTTTTCAAGCCTTCAATCATTCTTGTGGATCTTTTCCACTTTTTTTCCAATTGGTTTGCTTTATGCTTGACATGCAAAGACTGCAGCTCAAATATTACAAATGACATATTACATATGACACAGAAGATAGATTATTTGAATGTTTTGAATCTAACTCCTTTTTTGCAAGTGCATGAAATTGCTGATCTACATTTAGCATATGAATCTAAACAGCCAACCTGTTAGGAGCTAATACCATGCTCCTCAACCTGTACTTCTGCTGTCAATTACCACCTAAATGTAGATCCTTGCACTTGTACTACAAAGTGTAGCTTGGCCTCCAGAAGTTTATCTGCACGTTTACTCTCTACATAAATAATAAAATTACTCTCTATATAAATAATATAAAATACTCTCTATATAAGTAATAAAAGTAGTTATCATTAATTAAAATATTAACTAACATATCTCCAGGACTCACCTCTGGTGAAGGTTGACCCACCTTATATATTATTCTGTTTTGAACTGCTGTTAATACTTCTAATTGTGATCGTCCAGCTAATTATGAACCTACCTTCTAGTAATTTCATTTAGACATGTTCTTCTCATTATAAATCTTGTCAGGTGTCAGTGGTTTTTTCTCTCTTTTTTTAATAAGTCAGGAGGTACAACGTCAATACCTTTATAAAAATTTAAATTCATTCTTTTCCTATGCTAGGTGGAAATAACATCCTTTCGATTTACCATTAATCGCATTAGCCACTTCACTATAATCAATCTTGTTTTAGTGAAGACTGTTTCAAAACAGGCATAAAACTCTTTGACCTCCTCAGCATTATTTACTCCCCATTATGTCCTTTCTGATATTGTTCCCCGTGCTTGTATTATTCTTATGTTTGTCCTCACTATTTAAGATTACAATCAATGAAGTGAAGAATCAGCTTTTTCTTAGCAAACTGATATCTTACTGAACTCCTATTTTTTTCTTGTATTGAGATATTGGTTGTCAAGTACAGATGTTTGGAAAGCTTTTTAGGAAGCTTTATGAGACATTCAGATTGCTCTTAAAAATCAGGTTTTCTGAGTGAGACACTAAAAATCTTTTAGAAATTTTGTGTTCTTAGCTGAAAACTGATGATAGAAAATGGAGTTCTGTTTGAAATCTGTACACAGATTCATCCCAAATAAGAAATCAATTTTGCTGAGCTTTCTTGAGATCTATCTATTTTAAACAAAAAGTAATCTGTAAATTGAAGTGATGAAAATCAAAATTAACTTAATTTTGATATAGTTGTTAGCAATTTTATTACTTATGTGATTAAATGCTTAGCAAAGTTCTATGATAGGTTTTAATTAAAAGTTCACAGAGCAAAGAAAACAAAAATCTATGTTTAATATGTTGTCTGAAGATCAAAAATGTCCTGATAATCCTCAGAAGTATGCATTATAATTTAAGTGGGTAATCTTGAGGGCATTTGATAATCCAAAAAGTAAGAGAAACACACATTAATATATACAGTGTGCTATGTACATCCATTTTTTCTTCAGTTTCAGCTTATGAGTTTTCATTAGTAGTTCATATTCTCTTCTCATCCTGTATCAGCCATTTCAAGTATTGCAGTCAATTAATTGTATGATAGAAATGATATTACCTTTCAGTTTCTAATCTTAACGGCAAGGAAGGAATCAGGAAAGATATTCAAGACTGCATTAACAGGGGAATAGCTCTATAAAACAAACAACAGTACTATCACAGGTCTAAAATGCTTGATAACGCCCCATCAGGAACAGCATGCACAGCCCTGATAACTATCCCACAGGAAGGAAGTTACCTCAGAGAAGGCGAGGCATAAGGAAACACACTACTATATCCCAGAAGCCTGATTTGACTTTCCTGGAGTCAGGTCTGAGTTTTCAGAAAGTAGGATTGTTGTTCGAAATTATATAAGTGAGAAGAAATGTGTGAATGATGGACATATTTTGCTTATTCTTTCATTCCAGTAAGAATCAAAGTACCTGCAATATTAGTAAAGTGCAAGGTGTGAGTGAGGTCCCTGATGATCCCATCTGCAAAATTCAGAATTTTCCATATAAGCCAGAAAGAAAAACAGAAGCTAGTGAGCTGTCTGGAAAGATGACTAACAAACTTAGCATGCTGCAGCTTAGTAGGCATAATTACCCTAAAGTATATGTGCTAATTTAAAATATTTTTTGTTCACAAATAAGGTTGGATACATTATGCGGGTAAACGCTTCTTGTGAGGTTTTAATTCAGTATTGCCAGCCAAAGGCACTCAAAAATTATTTTAGCACCACACCTTGAACCCACCCCACCCAAACGATGAGATTTGGAAAACAGCACAAGTAGTGGTTAGTGAGTTTGTTTATTTTTGTACCTCCTTGAGAATGTTTATCCTCCAACTATTATTTTTGGTCTGGAAGACTATAAACTTTCTGTTTTGCACGAAGGCTGAGGTTCTGTAGGTAATAGTCTGTTCTCAGCAGTTCAAGTTTCAAGCAACAAAACAAATATAGAAAACAACACCCTCCCCTCCTAAAAAATCCCCCACTATCATATGATTGACAAGAAATACCCCTTCTATCACAAAATTTGCACATTATTAATGCTTTCTACATAGGCAGCAAATATTGGAAACATGAAACTTGTAGACTTCTGTATCCATGCATCAGAGGTAGGGCTTGCCCTTTTTCCTAAAAGCACGAGGCATGGCCCAATATGCAAGCCGCATAGCTCCCTGAAAACCTAGACAGAAAATACGTATCTGTGTGAAGATGTTTGTTTCAATTTTATCTCCTGGTGTTGTGCTTCCTAAGTATTTCTGACAACCCATGAGGACACCTCTACGCATTGAGCAGCAGAAGAACATGTATGAACAGTCTTTGAGGCAACCCTGTTCTGCCTGTTGGCTTTGGAGAATCCCATTCAGAGGCTCTTTACTCTGGTATAAATTACATATAACCTCCCAATAACTTTGCATCCTGTGCATTTTAAGTAAACAAAGATTTTTAGTAAGATAAAACCCTAAGAATGTAATGTGAAGGTAGCTGCAAAAAATCCCATCTCCCACACCAGCCACATCATACATACGTGAGCATGAACGCTAGAAGCAATACAATCAATAAAACATTAGTTTTATCATATATTAGTACATCCACTAGCTATTAGCAGACTGCATCTAAAGCAAGGTTAATTCTTAAGTGGAAAAATTCTTTAAACAGAAGACTACACAAAGTTTATTTGGCTTTTGCCCTATATTGTAACACTGAGACACTAATGTCAATAGAGTTAGGGTAGACAAGGCCCTGGTAACCCTATCGAGTTGGGGTTGGCCTAGGTCACCTCCAGAGGTCCCTTCTTCTGCTATTCTGGGATTCTGGTATCGCAGGCTCCACTCAGGGTAATACTGCACTAAATTCCACTGCCCTATTAAGCTTATAGTCAGCATAAAAGGAATATAGGAGTGAAGCCAACTATTTTGGGAACTAAAACTTTGACATAAGCATGTGCTAGTGTACAAGTCTGCTTAGGTCCCTATTTTACCTCCTTACTTTTTAATCTGTTAAACTGTTTATACTCCCTTTCTGATGTAACTTGTCATGTGAGTTTACTTCAGGGCACTATTTTAACCTGCCGCCCTGATCTCGGGGTACATGTGACTCATCCCCGGGGCTCTGAGCTCTTGACACTGCTGCACAGAGGCGGCAAAACAGGGAAGCCCTCGCCCAGTGCAGCAGCGGTGCGGTGCAGTGCCTGCCTGCCGTGTGCTGAGTGCCACCGAGGCCCACGGGTCTTGGGGTGCTCCACAAGCAGAGGCACTACCTTCCCCTTGATGCTGGCCTGCAGGGCCCCCTGTTCCCTTGAGCACAGAGCCATGCGAACAACAACCGCGCAGCTGGAAAGGAACCGACCCACTTTTTATTTTTTTGACAAATTTTTGTTTAGTAGGAACTTGTAAGTGAAAAGAGCCCTTTGAGTGCATTGTGGGATGTGCTAGTTTTAATTTGCTTTACCTGTAGGGGCATATATGTTAACATCTAATAGATAGCTTGGTGATTCACCTTTGCTGCTGAGGGCAAAATGATCTTTCATGTAACTGGAGTGCAAACAGTTTGTTCTAGAAATCTTTTTTTTTGTCCTAAAAGAGCTATGTTTTTAAAGAAATTCTGTTATTGTAAGAAGTACTCACACTTGGGTTCAAAATAGGCCTCAGAAACATAGGGCCATCTACCACAGCTGGTACATTAAAGAGGGGTGGGGAAACAATGTCTGTGGAGTTATCCCTTATAATTCCATTATACTCAAGTAATGAGCACAGATGCCCTGCAAGCACTACCAGCAGAGGCATTTAACAGAGTTTCCAACTTTCTGTTCTGACAAAAGGTCCATTCTCGAGCCCAGGCCCTTCATGGCTAGTCCAGAGGAAAGACGTATCAGGATAGAAACAGCCCGAACAGCTGAATGCTTCAGAAACGATGCCATATTGACTTCATGTTCCTTACTGTTTTTGTATAAGGATTTGATAAATTTTGATTGCATTCTCTTAACTAATTCAATATTTTTGTGATTATTTCCAGTTGTGAATTTCTTTCAGTTTTTTGTTTTATTCTAAATAGGAAGTCTTTTTTTATTTTTTCTCATTTACTAACTTCCTTATAACTTCAAAAAAATAGAACTGTCTTTTGTCCTTTGACCTTGTAACAAAAATAAAAGACAATTTTGAAGAATATTTAGACTATCCTGGCTCTGTTTCCAAAAGCCTATGCATATGCTTCACAAAATTCATTTAGTTTTGTTTGATTAAAAAAAAAAAGCATTCTTCCATCTTCAACATGAACAGCACATTTCAAATTCTCTTCTTGAGTATGTATATACTCCCATCATCCAAAGCCTGTTTTAGTTATACCAGCACAAAGTTATTATTTCAACAAAATGGAACAGTATAATTGATTAAATGTGTTTTCATGCAACAGAGTTTGTCTCTTTGTAAATTAATATGAAGTTTGGCATAGACAATATAAAATATGGGATTCCACCCATGAATTCCACACAAACTCAAGTCATATGTATACAATAGCAGACAATGCAAGAGAAATAAATTACTCTGCATAACATAAATATCAGGGCATGTTATGATAAACAGAGTCTTAAAAGAAAAAAAAAAGGTAGGCAAGCACATTGGGACCAATGTTAAAACATCTGAGGCTATTCAAAACTGCAAGTCACTTTTCATGTTTTCTCAAGATCAGGCAGAAAATGACAGTGGTAAGCTGTTTTTGTTTCTATTTCGAGTCTCAGCATACCAAAACAGCCCCAAATATAATCTAAATTGAGCAACCTTGCAATGACTGCCCCTGGGTTTCTGCACCAACAAAGTAATTCTGGCATATTGTGTATGATGGCTACATCTATTACAGTGGATAGGAGAATATCACAGGCACATTAAATCCACTTCACCTTCTTGTGTCTGAGCTCCTAAGAGGCCACTTTCGTTGTTTGTGACCTCCCTATATGTCTTCAGCATCACAAAGAGACAGCAACCAATATTCATGTCTGTGTTCACCAAATGTGCTTGCATGAATATGGTGAAGGGAGGAACAACATTACAGATTTCTTGTTGCATTGTGAATAAATAAAGATATTTTTGTATTAGTTCTGCACGTATGAAAAAATGTGTGTTTACTCCTCTATAGGTAGAACAAAAGCATACATTATGGTGAGTTCTTCTAGGAAAGCTGTATTTCCCTTAAAACCACTAGATACTAGAGGTACTTGGGTTTCTGAATATATATGTATGTATGCATGTATATGTGTGTATGTGTTTGTATATGTGTGAAGCTGGAGTATTTTTGCTTTCAAGTAATTTAATGTATTTAAGAAGAAATTTCAAAGTTCTTTTCTAGGGAAATACTGTGAAGTTCTGAAGATCAGACATTTTCAGCATGAACATATTAAAAAAAAGTTTATTCTTCCTAAAGTTTTCTTTTATAAGCCCTGTCAGGATAACTGAGAATAATGGTATGAAACTAAGACAAAGTAAATTTAGGCTGAGCATCAGAACAAATGAATGGTGAAGAAATAACCAGAACTCCCAGTTGGAGAGGATAAAGCACTTTCATTTCAGTGATTTAAAACTTGGAAATTCACTTCAGAGAAAAATCTAGCACTGGGCAAAGGAATGACCCAGATGAGTTTTGGTTACTTAAACTACTTTCTCAGGTTGATTGCATGATTCATATGATATCCTATCTGTTTACTTCTTATTTTTCCTTTATGATAATGTAGTTCGTATCGTATAACATTACAGATTCATCTCTGTAGCATTTTTACAGAGCTGCTTAGGCAGACAGTTTTTAATAGGTCCATAATCACAGCTGAAGAGAAACTTGATGTGACCATTGCCTAGAGGATAAAGGGAATCTATGAATTATCTATACAGGTTTTGGTAGTCTCTTGAAATTTATTGGGACCATGTAAGTGAGAATAGGCATCCTGAACTGTAGTACTGTAGTAATAAAGAATATGGTTAAGATTAAAAATGTATTACATATTTCTCTACTTTTCATTTTAATGTGCTGATGTTACATCTGGTTGATTTTTATTAAGATGATTGGTAATGAAACTGAGCATTCCACACATTTGTATGCACGCCAAGCATGTGTTCAGGAAACTTGTTTATTATTCAGATATCCCCAGTTCACACTGAGCATCAAATACGTTTGTAGTTATTCATATTGTCTAAGATTCTGCTTTTGCTGCTTATTTTGAAGGATGACATATACGCATATACGCGTATACATATAGACACACACAGACACTCTAAAGATTGCATCAGTAGTCTTTCATCTGTCAAGAGACAGTAAATAAATCAAAAGATGGCCTGAAAGTTCACAAAGAGCTAAATTATTTTCAAGAGTAGTTGAGATGTGACTATAAAAAGTTCAAGTTCAGCAAAGAAAACTCTGATGCAATTTGCTACATCACAGGCTCATTCGTTATCTCAGGAATTCCACTTCTCCTGGTGGTGTATCAATGTTCATCACAACCATCTCAAATTCCAGTAAAATAGCTCCCTCCTTCCCCCTGTGTACCAGTAAACTCACCAGCCAACGGCAGCTGCCAGCTAAATTCATGCGGCTGAGAAATGAGCCACAGTATAACACAAGTGCCTTTCCAAACCTTAAAAAAGATAAACACTTTCAAACAGAAGATGGAAAGCATGTGAGCCGGTTTGGAGATTTGTTTTAATATTGGACTATTATTTCTTATTTTCAAGAAGCTCTGCTGGATCAATAACAACAGTCACAGTGTCTAATGCTCATTTTTCTCATCCTTTTCAGCATTCTGCCCTAGGATAAGTCAGTCAGGACTCCACAGCATTCAAAAATGGTATACACCAGCAAAGAAGCAGAAGAAAGAATTTCCAGAATGTTAACATTAAAAGAGTAGGCCTTTCCAAATTTACGAATTTGGCTTGACATATCAAGAACTTTGAAGGAAAGGTATTAGGACAGAAACAAAGATCTATTTTTCAAAAATCATTCTCTTCACAGGACAAGAATGAGGATGAAGAAAATGTGATTGCAACTTTGAATCCTTTTGAAACCACTGAAAATCAGGAATACCAAATGTTCTTTCAGTTAAAATAGATTTAATAAGTCATTCTTCCAAGTGCCAGTAACAGATGCTTAAGTGTATGTTGGGAGTGAAACAAATTACATTCTCATTTACATACTTCTGTGGAATTTGGAATCACTAGATTTTTCTCATCATATCTGTCCCTTTTCTGCTATATTTTCCACACCCTTTCATGCTATGGCTTGATAACAGTACTTAATACTGATGAAGAAATAGCCAGTTTAGAGAATGTCTTGTTCACCTTAATTTTGATTGCTAAAGTCCTTGACTCATCCTTCTAAGAACACCTCCTGAATTAGAGGATTAATAATGTGAAGTTGTGGTTTAGCCACAGTTTTTCATCTCGTGCCGATCTTTTTCATACTGCTTGAATTTCCCAGACATTATTCTCCAATTATTTTAATATTACTGCTTAATCCTCATATTATGGATATTGATATGTGTACACCAGCTTTCCAGCATCATATTACAGCTGGGTTTTAACAAAATACGACACTGGTAAAAGTACCTGAAATTTACGTACTACTCTACTTTAAATTCAATGAATGATAGCAGAGATAAATGCTGTTTGATTTGACATTTGTGTTAGCTTTTTCACTAAACTTCCTTAACATAGTGCTTCCATAAGATGTTAATGGGAAAAATATGTACAAACAGAAATGATTTAGTAATGAAACACAGTAGTAGAACTCAGACTATCTTTTTATGAATTTTATTTTGATAATGTGATATATTTGAGAAAAAAAATAATGTTAAGAAGACAAGATTCTTTCTAATTGCATTCGTGTTTTAACTCTATTTGGAAAACTAAAAGGAACAGTTGTCTGCCCCTTTGACCTGTTCTTTGCATAACTAATGTAGTATTGAACGGGAAGCAAAGAATTAGGATCAGTTGGGTCTATCCACTTAGTAATGTAGTCCTTGGGTATTCTTATTTACCAGAAATTCTGTATTAGATGTATTTTCAATACTTTAACTCACCAATTAGCTTCATATACAGCCATGAAATCCTTCAGGCCATCAATATATTTTGCATGGTGGCAAATTATGTCCCTATTGAGTCTTTTGCACCTTGTACATGTTGCAGGTTGAGAATGTCAAGACAAGAATAGGAACCATATTTCATATTTACCACAGTTATTCAGCTTTTTTATAGGATCATTGCAGGAGAAAAATGTCTGACTGTCATGCAGTTACTTTCACGACAAGATTTTCTAAAAAAAAAGTCAAACTCATTCAGGCAAAGAATAATAACATTTCTCTCTTAACACTTATGCTTCATTCCAAGCTGCATGAAGCATTGATAGATCCAGGAAGAGCACAGAAAAGTGGAGAAAAACCGAGCGGGGATCACATCAGTTATCTTCCCATCAGTTTTCACATTGCTCTTCAGATTGCAGGGGTTGCTCTGGCCTTTGCAGAATGTTATTGCTTCTTTCTGGATGTTGCAAATTATGAGAAGGTTGTACACTCTTTTTAGAGTATAGGCTTGACCTGCTGCTGTTTGTTTTGGAGATAAGAACAGAATGAGTGTCCGATTATATAGCCTGCTGCCTATAGAGGCACTGAGATGCCATCAGAACATGATAGATCCAGAGTCGACCATTTCTTTGCAGTGAAATTCTTTTTTCACCCCAGTTTCCTTGAAGCGACCAGCCAAAAGGCACCATAAGGTTTCCAATCGCAATGGCTATTCTTCTGTAGAAAATACACACACAAATTTAACTAGACCATATAAATAGGAAGAACTTTGATCTGCAGCTTGGGACAAGACTGGAGATTTGAAACAATTCTCACTCTCCCTCCCCGACTACTTTGTCTTTGTCCTCCTTGCAGTTAATCTTCCTTCCAACATTTCTACCATTTGTCGCAAGCAGTGCCCCTGCTCCTTTTTGGAGTCTCATCTCATGCTAGAATATCCCTCCTTGCTATGTCTCTCAGTTTTTGCTGCATTGCAGCAGATTTTCCCATCTCAGAATACTCAGTCATCCTCAGAGCCGGTGTAGTTTCTCCATACCTCCTGCACTTTGTCAAGCAAAACATACAGTAAATAATACATATACAGTGGACTAAGAACAGATAGATTTAAAAATTCTGCCATCTTTCATTTAGTTCATGCCTTCTTTTTACCTTTCCTGTTGAATCTGAGTTTGTGCCAATGGCTAACTGCTGAACAGCCCTAGGTTCTGGGACAGATTTTAAATGTCAGATTGGAAGAGTCCTTGTTTACTTGATTCTTATCCATTCTGTGGGTTTAAACTACAATTTTTAAACATCTGGCAGATTACAGTGTGTCTCATTAGATTACTGGAGTAGACTAATAGCTTAAAAGTGACAGCCACTGGGCCCTGTGTCTCAGTGTTTCCAAGTTTCAACAAATGAAAGTAGGCCAGCATTTAGCCCTTTTAAAAAGTGTAAAGGATATAAATATTTCTGTCAAATCTTATCACTTCATTCCAATGAAATTATATCCAGGAAGACTTGATTGCTCTCCAGAATTTTTGAGGATCATCTGTTGAGTTGGTTGTTTTGCTTCAGACTTTACTTAGGAGTCTTTTAAGATCTTATTTCAGAAGTTTAAAATATTTAAGTTAAAAATGGGCACATTCCCAAATATAAGAGGTACCTGTTTGATTCTGATTAGGAAAGATTTTTGTCAACTGGTAACACTTGTTACCTACAGGTGATATCATATCTTCTATTGTTGAGTTGACATTTTCAGGTCAAGTAATATTACCCTACAGAAAAAAATGTGAGTGCCTACAAGAAGCCAAAAGTGATACCTAATTAAAACCATCTGGAACATTTTGTGGAAGGAAGCTTTGGTGAAATATAGGTTTTTATCAAATCAGAAATATTTTACAAGGATATAGCTGTTCCAAAAAAGTTTTTAATGAGAAAACTTCAGGTTTACAACACATCCAGAAAATGAGAGGTGACACTTGCCTTCCCAGTATCTCTGCATATAAGTTAAGCTTCTAACCAACAACATATAAAACATGTCTGACACACGTATTTGCTGACAAATTTCCAGTTTTACATAGACAAGGAAAAAAAACCCTTTTGATCATTAAAATATGATAGTAAAAACAGATCTTCCTATGCTGCACCTCAGTAACTGGAAGTATGATGAGGAAAGCAATCTCATTTTTATAAATATTTTTATTACATTAAGAGTTAGATTTCAATTATACCTAAACTTTATCATTCTCCATTTTCTAGGTTCTGTACCAGCTTCCTCAAAACTTAAAGAACCTTGAATTCATATCAATTTCACTAAATATTCTTTTTCCAGTAAAAAAGAAAAAAAAAGAATGGACAATGTCTGATCAGTACAATCTATAACCAAAAATAAGGTAAAACTGTTCTTTTATCAGGTAAGCAAGTGCTATTATTAATATATGAGGTGAAGATACTTGGAAAAGAGATAGTCATAGAAGCCAAGGCACCTGTTCCCATGTTTCTCCTGAACCATTTTTTCTCACTTTAGTTCCAATTTGTGTCCCCAGGTCACCTGGGATCTTCCATCACTTTGCAGTTAATATCTGAATTTAAATGTGTATGTTTGTATGATCTCAGTTGAAAGGTTTTTATCTTTTAAATGCAATCCTTGTTTTCAGTTTAGGTTAAGTCATATTAGAAGTTATTTTTTTTTTAATTACAATGGAAAAAGGAGCTCATTCCAAAACTAGTGCCCCCATGGAAAGCTATGTTTTTATACCTATAGCAGCTGAACAGTGTGGAATATTTTTACTAGTCTAATATTCCTTGTAGGAAACACTGGATATTCTGTAGTATAAGTATAGTTTCACACTCTGTCACATTATCTTCCTTTCACTGTGGACAGCTAATTTAATTTCTGTTTGTAGTTTGTCCCATCTAAGAAACCTGAAAGTGTATTAGACTCTCCCATCTTGTTTAGTCATCTTGGAAACTATCACAGGAGGGAACTGGCTCTAATTTTCCACATCTATTTTGCTTTTCAGAATTTTCTAGCTTAGATACCAAGTTGACTACTAAACCCTACTACAATATTAAAATAAAATGCCTATCGGTAGGCAAAAACGCTTACTGGTAAGCAAAAGAGTGTCATTGAGGGTCATTTTTGCAAGCTATTTGTTAATGAAAAGAACCTCCAGTCCAAAGGAAGAAATAAAGAATTAAAAGAAAATTTGGATGCCTTAAGTTAAAAAGTGAATACAATAGTATATCAATGGGTATGAACTGTAGAGGCTGATTGACTTGATCCTGATATTTTGGGTAGATTTAAGTAATGCTAAGTAGCCAAATTAATTGAAATTCTCAAGATCAAAATAGAGAAACTTCATAATCAAATTTTCATTAAAATTTCTTTCACAGTCTAGTATTTTTGTTTAGCATATATTTTTTCTAATTTAAAAAAGAACCAACGTTTGCTTTCTTAAAATGAAGATTAAAATGGTGAAAAACCAGAGCAACTACTAAATTGTTTACTCTCATCTTCTGTATTTATGATTGTTAAGTGGGGTAGCACAATCTGTAATATGATGCACAATTTGGCATTTTCCTATCTGCTCTAGTGTCTTCCTCTATCCTCTGTCACCACCACCTTGGACAAGTTTACTAGCACAGAAGAATTAATAATCACCCACAATAGGTATCTTTCATTTAATTATGCTAGATGCTACAGTTGAAAGTAATTTGTCACTGACATCACTAAAATAAATTTTTGCCAGAAAAGAGTGCAAGCACAAAATCATTGTTGACCACCTGTTTAAGAATGGGTTTAGTGAGGAGAAAAAATGAAAATGAAAATTGGAGATGGAGCTGAATGACCCCAGTAGCAGTTAGCAGTTTCCACCCATTCTGGGCATTTTAAACATTCTACAGAATAGATGCACTTGGGGAAAACTGATAGACGTAAAGTACGGCTGTTCTAAGAAAATATAGGAGTATCAATAAGTCTTGGATGCCATCATTTTTCCTCTCATTAAATATTTTCAAACTCTTACTACAGTAACCTGGCACAGACTTAAAGTGGTCACATCTTCTGTTCGTTTTCTAGATTCTAGAATTCAACTATTTTTAGACCTGTGAAACTCCGGTGTGAATTCAGGATCCATTTTACTCAGTGGGTCACCTCAATCACACGCTCCAGGTTTTCTTTCTGGAATCAGCTCTGACAAGTAACAACCTGATAGATTTACCAATGCATATATATGAAGTTTGAAAGATGCCTTCAGTTTTTAATTTATGAATCAGCAAACTCAACATGTTTATATGGGAATGATCAAATTTCACACTTTGTGTGTATTCATGAAAATGAATGCAATTACTAGCATGTGAACACACTCCATGTCTGGCTGACTCTTACTGAAAGTGAAAGACAATATTACCAGTTCCAGTCTTTCAAAGAATATCTGACTTCATGGGCAATATTTAAGCAAAGATCACCCGAGTATTTTTAGGCAAGCTTATTTATCTTTGCCCCTACTCATATGAGGATGCATGCTCACCTGCAAAACACACATATTCATTTGGAAAGAACACACGAGCAAATCCCTGCAGAATTCTGCTCCTGATGGCTGGGATATGGGTAACAAAGTTTGTGACACAGAAGAGCAGACAGTGGAAGGGACAGCAGTGACAATAAGCGCTTCAAAGACTGTAGGTGGAACAAACACCAAACAAGAGATCAAAAGCAGCAGTCTCATATTCCAAGAGAAAACATTTAAGTGGAGAGACATATGTGTTAGTACCAAAACAGTCTAATAGAACTGTGTTTTCATTTAACAACATTTGAAGTCTATTACTTAATAAAATCCATAGCACACGCAGGATGACAGATTTATGTTTAACTTATGCTAAATATTTGCATTTTGTTATAAAGGTAATAGGGGCATAATATAAACAGCCATTTACCTTTGCACTTTTTAATCAAGACAATCTAATGTCGCACTTTATATATGTATATATATATTATCCTTCTATATATTTACACTGTGCTAATGTGAGCAGGCACGTACAAGAGTGACAGTTGTTGAGAGCGAGCTGAATTCAAACACACTCCAAATTTGGAAATTTGGAGTGTAAGAGGCGAGATGTGAGCTGATAAAATGGGTAATTGGCTCTAAGTGAATCGTGAGATGTTTTGTTCACACAAGAGTAGCAAATAGGAAACAAAAAGCTGTGAACCTCTCTGGTGAAAAATAAGAAGATTTTAAGAGTCTTCCTTTATTTTTCTATAATTTATTCACAAATTCACTGTTCATGCAAGGAAGACACTCAATAGCCCTAATCATGGCCAGATATTTCATCAGCAGGCATTTTGCAATTTTTGCCATCTTACAGTTTTAAGGCACTTTGATTCTTTCTTTATCATTTACATTTATGTGACTCCTGTTGTAAGGAAAATAACTCATAGGTTGACCAGTTCTGGGGTACAAACACCCATGGGACAAGACAATCAAATTTTCACACTGACCTTCAGTCACCAGTTATTTGTAATCACATTGCTTGTAGTAACGGGTAATAAAATTGATTAGATAACCTGGGCAGTCCGCAAACATAAAAATTCCTTCTCTGAAATGCTAAAAACAGAAGAGAGATGGGAAAAGAAGTCTATATAGCCTAATTGCCTTCTTCAGGGTGACACAGTAGGCTACAGTTGAAGATCCAACAGTAAAACCTAGTATTCTTGAACCATAATTCAAAACTCTATATCCATTAGACCAGAACATTTCTTAATAAGTCCACCACAATTCCCCTTTAATTAGTAATGGTTAACTCAAGTCTCTGAATCTAAACAAGTTAAAATAAAGGTCAAAGAGAATATACAACACAGGTTTTAAGGACAATAATTAAGCATCTTTGCAGCATAGAAACCTAAACTTTTTCCTCCCTCATTAATAACTGAAAATGAGAGAAAAGACTTTATTAAGAGAGCTGTAAAGAAAACACCGTAACTAGAACCTGATTTTGATGTACATAAAATGGAGTGTTCAAATATGTGAGTCCCATAAGTACATCAATAACCTGAAGCCACAATACCTCAGGTATGCCAAGTATGGGATTTTCTCTTATTGGTTTCTAAATTCCCCTGAAATGATTCACCAGTTGGTCCCCAGTGTTCAGCAACAAACATATTCTTAGACTTGAATGATACTGCATGATATGAATGTGCATCATTCTTTTCTGTGCTTTCATGTCTACACTTAAAGCAATCTGCCTTTTTTCCAGATACCATTTCTGGCTTGAACAATTCTTTGATCAATAGCCCTGCCATCTGCAGCACTATAAGTTCAAAGTATAAATTCAGTAATGGAGAAATTGAGCACAGTTGTCCTGGTAAGATTACAGACAAAGAGATGGAAAGGGAGAGAGAGAGAGGGATGCAAAACAAAACAAAAACCTCACAGCTGTACTTAATGCTTGTGTACTACATTTATTTTCTATTAGTCACTTATAAAGTATGGTGGGACATCAATCTAATAATTAATTGTTGGATTTAACTTATGAAGGAGCAATGTAAATTAATATCTGATTTCTGTTCTCTGAAAAGATTTACATATGAAGCAGTGAAAGATAGCTGCATTTTGTTTACAGTTGTTCTAGTCTCTGATTTATCTACTGGATTTTATCACATATCATGCACATATTTTTGGAAAATGAGTCAGTCCTTGCAATAGCCCAAAATGCACTCTTTCCTTCATTTCATTCATTCATCTTCTTGTGCACTCTGTGTTATCATATACTATAGCTTTTTCAGTGTACTCTGTGTTCCCTTTGTCATAATCAAATCAGGAAAGTGATGATCAAGATGACTCCTACTTAGAAGAGTTTCTTTCATTTCTCAAAAACTTATATACGTAGTAGTTGCAGATGTCAGGCTTCCATACTAGTACCTATTCTATATTTTAATATTTTTTTTATATTGTAAGTGCTGGTATAACTTTTTTTCATAATTACCAAAGATATGCTCTACTTGCCTTTATTACTTTACTTATCTTTTCAGCTGCTTTATATATAGGGAAGAAGCACAGGAAAAACAGAGTTTTACCGAGAACTTGCAAGAAAGCAGGAAGTCAAGCCTATGCCTCCCAGATCTTATGCCCAGGTCTTAGCAATTGGGGCACCTTCCCTCCATACTTGTCATCCCCACTAAAAAAGAAATACATTTCTCAAGATTTTGTCTCTATGGTGAGCTTGTTATGTTATCTGTCTCCAAATAGTGTTATAATACATACATCGTTAGTGCTGTTATATATTGGTGTTACTTTATATTAGATCATCAAAGCAATACTACTCAAGCAACTTTGTAAAAGATGAAGTGCACACAGCATAGCGCTCCCCACACTGAGACACTGTTTTAACCATTCTGCCTAGTAAAAACAAAGCATTCTTTGCTTGAGACTTCTTTATATATCCATAAGAAAATCTTTCTGGAGTGGAACATTTTTCATTTCATTACACAGTGAAACAATGTTCTAAAATGTTAGCCTTTTCTAACATGTTTCAGCTCACCTTGTAATTTAGAGGATTCATTTCTTCTCTTCTAGCCATCATGGAAACCTTTCTTTACATTTCTGAAATTCTGAGGTCAACAGTATTCCTTTGATTTGTACAACATCAATTTTATTAATGGTGATCAATAAAGCAAACAGTATTAAGAAGGTTTTGCACCATTTTCTCAGCTTTCTTCATTTATTATCTTTTTTTTCTTTTTCTTGAGAAGTTTTTAAAACAGCCACAGCTTATATCAGATGTCTGTTTCTGTTTGTCTGCAAATAACAAAATCCTCCTCCAGCCACATCCCAGCAAGAGGCTCTACAGTGTACTAGGGATTTTGTATTTTGACCAATTCAGTCACTTGGAATGGCTTTCTTTACCTTCAGCAAGTGTTTCAGGTATTCCCATCAGATATTTTTAGTGATAATTCCCTTTAAGGAGTTTCTGCAAGGAAAAATAAAAAATAGATAGGTAGCAACCACACAGGAGGATAAAATCTGCTGCAAATGTTATTGAAAAGCTCAGCGTTAAAGGTTGGAGGCAACAATGGGAAATTCACTACTAACAAGATAAGTCCTATGTATGAGGAGGAGCTATAAAAAAGATACAAACCTAAGGCATAAACAACCTCGTGGTCCTCGTGGGGGATTTAACCACCCTGATATCTTCTGGCTATGTCCCTGGAGGGACAATACAGCAAGGTACAGGCAATCCAGGAGGTTTGGGGAATGCGTTGAAGACAACTTCCTAACACAGATGATCAAGGAAGAGACAGGGAGAGGTGCTCTGCTGGACCTCGTACTTACAAGCAAGGAAGAATTGGTCAGGGATGTGAAAGCCGGGGCAGCCTTGGCTGTAGTGACCATGAGACAGAGGTGTTCAGGACCCTGTAAGGAGGGGAAAAAAAGCGAAAAGCAGGATCACAGCCCTGGACTTCAGGAGAGCAGACTTCAGCCTGTTCAGGGATCTGCTCAGAAGAATCCTATGGGATACAGCCCTGGAAAGAGGAGGGGCCCAGGAGAGCTGATGGATATTCAAGGATCACTTCCTCCAAGCTCAAGAATGGTCCACTCCACAAGCAGGAAAGCAAGCAAAGGTGACAGGAGGACTGCATGGATGAACAAGGAGCTTCTGACAAAACAAAACATTAAAAGGAAGTGTACAAGAGGTGGAAATAGGGACAGGTGACACGAGAGGAATATAGAGATACTGCCTGAGCATGCAGGGATGGGGTCAGGAAAGTCAAAGCCCATCTGGAGATGAATGTGGCAAGGGCTGTGAAGAGCAACATGAAAGGCTTCTGCAAGTACATGAGCAGCAAAAGGAAGGTTAAGGAAAATGTGGGCCCACTGCTGAACTGAACAGGAGCCCTGGTGACAAAGGATGTAGAAAAGGTCGAGGTATTCAATGGCTTCTCTGCTTCAGCTTTATTGGTAAGACCAGCCTTCAGGAATCTCAGGCCCCTGAGACCAGGGGAAAATTCTGGAGCAAGGAAGACTTTCCCTTGGTGGAGGAGGATCAGAATAGGGAACATTTAGACAAATTGGACATAGACAAGTCCATGGGACCTGATGGGAAACATGCAAGAGTGCAGAGGAAGCTGGCTGATGTCATTGTGAAATCTCAATCATCTTTGAAAGGTCATGGTAATCAGAGAGGGTTCCTGAGGACTGGAAGAAAGCAAATGTCACTCCTATCTTCAAGAAGAAAAAGAAGGAGCATCTAGGGAGCTACAGCCCCACCTCAATCTCTGGAAAGGAGAGGGAACAACTAATTCTGGAAGCCAATTCCAGATGCATGGAGGGCGAGAAGGTGATTGGGAGTAGATTTACTGTTTACAAACAGTAAATTGTGCTTAACCAACCTGATAGCCTTCTATGATGAGATGATTGGCTTGGTGGATGAAACAAGAACAATGGATGCTGTTTATCTCTGTTTTAGTAAGGCTTTTGACACTGTCCCATAACATCTTCATAGACAGGCTGATGAAGTACGGGCTAAGTAGACAGTGAGGTGGACTGAAAACTGGCTGAACCTCATGAGGTTCAGTAAAGGGAAGAGCCAAGCCCTGCACCTGTGGGAAAATATCCCCATGCACTGCTACAGGCAGGAGACTGACTGACTGGAAAGCAGCTTGTCAGAGAAGGCTCTGGGGGTCCTAGTGGAAGACAGATTGAACATGAACCAGAAATGCACCCTCGTGGCAAAAAGGCCAACATTATCCCAGGCTGTATTAGGAAAAGCTTTGCCAGCAGGTCAACAGAGGTGATCCCTTCCCTCTACTCAGCCCTGGTGAGACCACACTTGGAGTGCCAGTTTTGTGCCCAGTTTTGGGCTCCCCAGTATAAGAGATACATGGACATACCAGTATAAGAGATACATGGACATACTAGAGCAGGTCCAGTGAAGGGTCAGAAAGATGATTACAGGACTGGAGCATCTCTCATACAAGGAGATGCTGAGAGAGCTGGGACTGTTCACCCTGCAGAAAAGAAGACTGAGGGAGGACCTTATCAATACATAAATTTCTGATGGGAGAGTATAAAGAAGATGGAGCCAGACTCCTCTCCATGGTTCCCAGTGGCAAGATAAGAGGCAATGAGCATAAATTGAAACACAGGAAATTCCATTTAAACATAAGAAAGCAGTTATTTTTTTGCTGTGAGAGTGGCAGAACACCAGAACAGGTTGTGCAGAGAGGTTGTGGAGTCTCCTTCCTTGAAGATATTCAAAACCCAACTAGACACAGTCACACAGAATCACAGAATTGTTGAATCGTTGGAAGAGACCTCTGGAGATCATCTAGTCCAACCCCACTCCTCAAACAGGGTCACCTAGAACACGTTGCACAGGATCACATCCAGGCAGGTTTTGAATATCTCCAGAGAAGGAGACTCCACAACCTCTCTGGACAACCAGTTCCAGCGCTCAGTCACCCTCACAGTAAAGAAGTTTTACCTCATGTTCAGATGGAACTGCCTGTGTTTCAGTTGGTGCCCGATGCCTCTTGTCCTGTCACTGGGCACCACTGAAAATGGTCTGGCCCCATCCTCTTGACAGCCTCCCTTAAGATATTTGTATGCATTGATAAGATCCCCTCTGTCTTCTCTTCAGGCTAAATAGGCCCAGCTCTCTCAGCCTTTCTGTACAGGGGAGATGCTTCAGTTTCCTAATCATCTTTGTAGCCCTCCAGTGGACTCTCTCCAGTAGCTCTGTGTCTCTCTTGTACTGGGGAGCCCAGAATTGGACACAGCACTCCAGATGAGGCCTCACCAGGGCTGAGTGGAGGGGGAGGATCACCTCCCTCGACCTGCTGGCAACACTCTTCCTAATGCACCCCAGGATACCATTGGCACTGTTGGCCACAAGGGCACATTGCTGGCTCCTGCTCAGCCTGCAGTCCACTGAGACCCACAAGTCTTTCTCTGCAGAGCTGCTTTCCAGCAGGTCAACCCCCAACCCCTCAACCGCAGCCCTGGGCAACCTGCTGACCCTGCTTGAGCAGGGGCAGGGGTGGAGTGGACTAGACAGTCTCCAGAAGTCCCGGTCAGCTTCAACTATTCTGTGATTCTGTGAATGAGCTGCAGCTATTAGATCATAAATTAAAGCATTTTTTGCATCCTTTCCTCTCCTTCACACTGAACAAATATTAAGAAAATATAGCTTAGCCTTATGGGTTCTTTTTCCTAAAATATGAGCCGTCTTTTCTTTTTTTTGATCTGTTAGAATTAATATGCCAGCCTTTCTCCTGAGTTTAAATTGGACAATGCTGCAGTTCACTAGCTTTTATAGACTTAGATCTGTAATCAAGCTATGGCCGATTTGCTCTGTCTGTCTGCATGCATGTTATTAAGACATAAAATGAGAGAAAGTTCAATCAAGTTGTACTGTCTTGCATTTTCCACAGGCTAAAAGGATAGGCACAGTCAGATACTGTGACTTAGCTGATGTGTTATAACTTGTGCATTATTCCAACTGAGTTAATAAAAATAAACTATTTAAGCTCCATTCGATAGGTTTGCAAACTCTTCCAGGTACTTAGATTCCATTTAAATGTTTTCTCTACAGTGCTAGCTGAGGCATTTGATTCTGACACCCTTTACATTGAAAAACTTAAGGAAAAAGGTGCTAGAGCCCTATGCTGGAAGTTTAGAATTTCCATATAGTAACTGGAAAATCAGGTGCCTTAGAATGGCATCTGAATAGTGTGATACAGCAATTAAAGCTTTAATCATAAAAGATATTGCAAAGACCTTTCATTAATATATAAGTCACCACCCAGTACTACCCACCTCATAACTGATTTACAAGCATCTTGTTCCAGAAACACAATCATCTTTTCCTGTTTTAAATGTCAATCAAGCAGTGTTAACATATGGTCTTCTTTCATACTTAGATAATTCTGCCAACATTATTGTGGACTTCAGGAGCCTTTATTTCAGAGATAATTCCCCTTTGGTTTTCATACTGATTTCAAATCTCTTCCGCAGCATATTCATCTATCCCAGTTTCTGGCATTAGTTTGAATACAGACGTAGCAATCATACAGAAGTATACCAGTTTTTCAGCATGACTAATTATCAGAGAGAGAGACAGCCACACCAACAACACACCCACTATCTTTTTGCATAATGTGTGTTTTGCACTTACCAATCTGTTCACATGTAGGGATATTTTTTCCGGACATTGTAACCAAGAATTTTTAAGAGATGATACGCAGAGAAAAAGACCGGAAATAAGAAAAAACTGGAAAAAACTTCATTCAGCCAATGTGGTGAGTCCAAACCACATCTTTTCAGAGCTACTGAAACATCCAGAAATACAATTGTGCACTTCCTGACTGCGTCTGTTTTATGAGACACCAACCTATGTATCACAAAACAATATATTCCATTCAATCTGGTTTAGGATACACTGGAATTTTCACAGGTAGTTTTATAACATATCTCACCCCACTAATATGCATAAGGTTTTTGATAGGTTGAGTAAACACCTGGGCTTTATCAAGCTTACCAGAACAGATTCTCTGTTACTGTAATTCACCACCAAACCACAGAAATTACATTCACTAGCTATACATATTCTCCCCTGCAGTCGGAGCTGTGCTAGAAGCTGGGGAGATCCACATCTGGGAGAACTTACTGTGCATGACATTCCAAGGAGGGACCCAACATGTCCCTCCCAACCTGATTCAGGTACTTATGATCCCTAAAGGACAGTGCTCAACTGCTGCAGAGTTAAGGCATATGGCTCTGCAAAGAAAAGTCAGAGAGTCGCAAGTGATTTCTGAGAATCCAATACTTTTTTGAACTTTCCTCTCAATCTCCAACTACTTTTGTTTCCTCATCAAAGGACGGGATCAGAGGGAATCTGTTCAGTGGTGCAATTAAGCATACATGGAGCGTATCCATGTTTAATTTGGGCAGCATTTAATTCCATTCCTCTTTACTTGTCCTGGAATCCCAGGAAGATAACTTTTGCCCACTCATTTACCACATCACTATAGAGCCCCTTGATTCATGTTCAGCAAATTCAGCCATGGAATGAAAAAATCTTCATTGAAGTTATCTCATAGTGAGGAGTTTTGCAATTTTACTAAAAATATTTCCCTACTTCAGCCAGCATTGCAGGATGTGCATAAGGAATCAGCGATGGAAGAGTAAAAAGCATACTGCAGTCATCTACTACCTGCTTTAGCTGTCTGTCTGCGGTTTGACTCCTAGAGAGCAGGCAGCAAGCCATGGCCAGCATGCTAGTGGAAGGCATTATAACCCAAGCCCAAGGCAGATTCACCCGCGGGAGTACACTGCTGCCAGATGTCTGTGCTTCAGCCAGGGGAGGTCAGCTTTCATTTACCGCCTGGTCTGTGCTGATGGCAACTGAGGCTCCCTTTCTGGATATGCAGATTGGACACAACTTGAAAACTGTGGGAGACATACTGCTTGAAAGTCAGAACTGGAAACTTACTGAGAGGGGGTAGCTGAGGTCTCTCCATTTAAGTGCCTATTCCCTTCTGAGCTTTTGTGCTGTACAGGAATAGCCATCTGTGCTCAATTTCTAGTTATGATTTTGTAACATCAGCATCTGCTGATAAAGAAAATAAGGGAATGTATGCCCACGATAGCTGAAGCCTCATTTACCACATCAAAACTCACTTTCTAATTGTTCAGTTTTATTTTAGTTGGAGTAGAGGTGTTGTCACTCTTGCCATCTGAAATTGTTTAGAACAAGATTCACTCATAGCATGTTGTAATTGTTAAGGCTTTTATAATTTAATTTGGATTTTTACACACAAATAAGAAGCATATTTTTTGTTCTGCATGTCCCTCAAATAGATTAAAAGAAAAAAATATATATACATTTTTAGAGGTTGCTTTTCTGTGTAACCACATGCTCTCCATCTAAAATGATCATTTTAGACTAGGGAGAGATGAAAGTCAGATCTCCTGGAAGATCATGGAACATATGTCTCTTCTGTGCCAGCTGTAAAATATTAGCCCTTAAAGTCTGCCTGTCTGCTACTGACAAAGTCTTGACAAATTTTAATGTTGCAGCACATGAGATATTAAGTCATTAAAAAAAAAAGAAATCAGTCTCATTTGAGATTGGTACATAGCCACAGACCTGCACTAAGCATGGTGTGCATTTTGACATGATACATGAATTTGATATGAAGTGTTGGATTTCAGACTGTCAAAATCCCATTTAGGTTTGAAGACAGCAGGGTGAATGCAGTGAATGATTTAACAGAGGATTCTGAAATATATTCTTAATGCATAAAGTAGTAGGAGCTCTGTATCTTATATCACGGGAACTTCTGTGCCACTGGCATGTATGATCACTGCACTTGCGTGGCTGTGATAAGTCAGCTTGGGTCTTGTGGGCTTCTTAGCAGTGGTTCATATCTATCCCTGCTGGACCAGAAATAGTTACATAAAGAGTGATTCAACTGGCTCTGTATTGTGCTTCCAGGAGCCACAGTAGCTGAAACACGGGTAAAATGACCTAAACTGGTTTCCGTAAGGCTTGTAGCTTGAGCTGCACATGGCAGGAGAGCATCTGTATTTCTTCAGGGTCCAAGCAGTCATCTAAACGTTGTATCCGCACTAGTGCAATGCTGCACCTGGCTGTTCATAAACAGCTGTACCCAAGGAGGAAAGTACAGAGATAATGCCAGTGTCTGCATGTGCAGTACACTTGATCTGCAACTGAATAAACCTTCAACAGATAATTAAATTCAATTCATTTAAAATGAGACAAAGATACACTTTGCATGAGGAAGAAGCTGAAATTCAAGAAGGAGCAGGAACCATAACCTAAGATTGTCCCTACAGCAAGGTGACTTCCCACTATTTGTGTGTTTTACAGCTTAATCCCCTAACAAATTGTTTACCTTTAGACATCCATTTGAAGATCCAACAAGGCACACAAACACAGAGTTAATTCGAACTGTTCAGAAAATTTACATTTTAATTTTACATGACTTATTACTCTACATCTCCCTCCAAAAAATTTAGTGTTTTAGTATAAACCAATTATTTTCACTAAACAAAACAACAGAGAAATGCCAATGCATTTACCTGGAAAAACAGGAATGAACCTCCTTAATTATATGTAGGAGTCATTAAGGCACAGGTCAGGTCAGATTCTGAGCCTAATTTAATTTTATTAGCGCACTATATACATGTATATATGTACATGTTATACCATACACACAGAAAGACCACAGAATATTTGCATAAATTCCTCCATATTTTTAAATTCTCAAGGAAGTATTCCTGCATACATCAGAGATTCTTTAAAGTGAATGAAATACTCAGTTTTTGGGGGCTTGTTTCCTAAATACCTGCAGATGATAAGAACTGCAAATCATAACAACAGAGAAAAAAATAAGTGACGGGTGAATATTTTTGCTAAAGCATCACAAAAGGAAGCGACTTGCTTTCTATCCATAGGAAAATCAAGTAGTGACATGAAATATCATTTCATGAGAAGGAAAATTTATGTAAAAATGAAAAAGACAGAATAATTAAGACCATAAAAAGTAAAAATTCATGTTTATATGATGATGTGAATAGAGCCATATGACACTCACTGATTAAATAGAATATATAAATAAATAATTTCATTGATTTTAGAAACACAAATGTATGGGAACTTTGAAATTTCTATTCCAAAACAAGAGTTCAGAGAGAAGATCTGAAGAGAAAGAGCTCAATAGATTAGTCAATTGTAGCAGACTTTTCACTTCCAGAACTGTTTCAAATTGCAACCAAAAAGTCATTGCAATCTGAAAGCTGAAATAAATTTGCTTTCTCTAGTTCACTTGTTCCAAGGGAACATTTGTCCGCATGACACTTACTATTCTGAACACATAGGATCAAACTGGCTTTGCTCCTGGATTGCCTTTTTACCACAAGAAAATGCTTCCTTTAGGACAGGATGTGCTTTACCTCTATAAATAGAACCTCTTATTTGAGAGTTATCATTAGATATAATCTTACCAAAAAAATGGAAACAGTGAAAAGACTGGAGAGTTGCAACGACAGTTCAAAAAGTATAGTACTCAGTGCAGTTCAATTTAACACAAGATAAAATAAGACCTATAGACAGGGATCCAATTGGTTTCAGGAGCATCTATACAAATGGTAGGATTCGTAAAGCTAAACATAAGGATAAAGAAGATGGTAGAAACCTTAAGGAAAATTTCTACTTTCAAAAAAGGCCACAGAAAAAGAGGTGCCCATGCAATGCTT
Source organism: Dromaius novaehollandiae (assembly GCF_036370855.1). Lineage (NCBI taxonomy): Eukaryota > Metazoa > Chordata > Aves > Casuariiformes > Dromaiidae > Dromaius > Dromaius novaehollandiae. The sequence goes on from NC_088098.1 coordinate 43,462,957, forward strand.
TAGAGAAGTGCACAAATAGCTTGGAACATAACAGTGGTTTCCACCTCTTTAAGATCATCAGTTTGGTTTTGGCTGGAGGACGGCAATGTTTTAGGTTGACACAACTCCTTTCCCTCCGCTCAATTTGAGGTCACTAAAAAGACTCCAATAAATAAATAAATAAATAAAAAACCCGTGGCATTGCTGGCTGCATATGGACAGCCAGTCAGAAGATCTGTTAAACTGAAGTGTTTCATTAAGCAACAGGTGGAAACTACGTGCAAGCTTTAACTTCTTTTTGCGACTATTTTCATTATAAACCCACATTTTCTTGCAAAAGTTTCATGTTGTAAATTCTGTATCAACTTAATTGCCTGAGAGATGATTGGTGTTCTGAAAAGCTGACTGTATCCAGATATAGAAGTGATGAATCTAGCTGTAGTCTAATGTGACAGTGTTAAAGGAACACATTAAAATTACAGTAAGTGAAAGGGTAAGCAATGAAATCTAGATGAGTTTAAATGCATATGAGAGGGTAGTCCTGTGACACAAATAGGAATTTGAATGACACAATCAAACAAGATGGCAAGATAATCAGACACTTACCAATGACACCAGAAGGTCACTGAAGAACAAGAGAAAATCTGTCTGCCATAGACAGGCCTAAAATATGTGGTATATTCAAAGTGTATTACAAGAATCTTTGCATGGTTATTTACAAGATCCCCACAATAAATCGACCCCAACACACCCTTTGTTACCTGGTGAATCATCCCTAGCTCTCATATCTTTAACAAATATTTTCACGATACAGTATTTTGCCAGCTTAGATGAAATTGTCTTCTTACTTGCTGTTATAAACAAGTGCTTTAAGTCTCTTAAACTGGACCTGTGTTGAAGCCATGCTGCTCTTTACACTTCATTATATACATATTTTTATACAAGCACTGGACAGAAAAGAAAAAAAGGAAAAAGGAAAAGGAAAAAGAAAAGAACAAAGAAAAAGAAGGATAAGGGAAAGGAAAAAAGAAAAATCAATGAAATGGAGATAGGAGTGTGGCCCAAGCTTGTAAATGTGGAACTTAGTGAGAGTACAGAAATGATAATAGTCATCTCTGTCAGCAGCTTGGTGTAATAGATAGCCATCTATTATGATCAGTTCCGCAAAACAATCTGTAAGGAAGAGTCTTGAGGGGCCTTTCTTAAGGGGCCTGTAGAGCTGTCAAACTTGGACACAGGTTGTTGAATTCGTATGAGCATATGGACTTCTACACCTGGCTGAAGTTTTGTACTATCCCAAAATATGTTTTCTGGGTATATTTTAATGTCCCAAAAGTGTCTAAGGAGGGAATGGAGTGCCCTAGTGGCAGCTAGTTCTGCATCATTTACTTGAAACTTGAGTTTAAATTACACCTCAGTTTGAGGTATTCTAGATTGTCTAGCAGTCCCTGGAGATGATTGTCTTACCCTTTCCTTATCATATAGGTCATTGATGGTTAGCTCAAATGGCTCTTGGACAGTATATTAGCTGTTGTGAATCTCAGCTCTAGGACTGGTCTTCTGCATGTTGCACATTCCTTGAGCTGCTGCAAGTTGGGTTTTCTAGTAGATCTAGCACTAAATGATATGACTTATAGCTGTTCATGGGGGAACATCCCAAACTGAAGAGAGCAATTGTTATTACCCAAAGTATGTCTGGATGTCTGATGGGAATAAGCTTCCCAAACTTCCAAACCATGGAGGGAAAAAAAAAAAAAAAAAAAGTGGAATTACACAATGGAATTGACATGATTAGTCCCAGCCTTTCCAGAACAGCTTCTGGAAGCTTTGTGTATGGATTAACAGACTTATAAGAACTTCCTTTATGCATTAGAAAGCATGAAATAACATGTCAAGAATTGGCAGCTATCTTAACCCACTGAAATGAAATTTCAAAATGCAAAGCATCGTTATCTCAATTTTTTTTCTTTTTCTAGGGAAATTGGAGGAAATTAAACACACTGAATAGATGCTAAGGATTGCTGAGGATTTAAGCTTTGGATCTTAATTTCTAAGAACACGAACCGTGGTCATTTGAGCTAGAGAAACTCTATCATAACATTTTGTACAGAGACCAATAAAAGAGAGACTAAAGATCTATAGTGTCCTAGAAAAGGGGTTCATAGACTGGGCACCTAAAGGCTTAAGTCCAGACTAGTAACTTTGCTTAGGACTGAAAAAATACTTTGAGAAGGAATTTGAGATTTTCAGGTTAGGTTTTATTACATATTAGTGCCAAAGCAAAGAAAAAAAATAGAATATACATTTCAGCTCAATCAAAATATTGCTTTGGGTACATGTTCATAAATTTTATGCTAAGTTTCTCAACCAGACCCTGTTAAGAGCTGTTAGCTGTTAGATCTGTTAGTAACATACTGTGTATTAATTTTTGTCATGTAAATTTTCCCAGTAAAATTACTATGCAGTAATATTTTCCTTCATACCAATGCAAACAATTCCTGCTTATTTTGTGGCTGTTCCCCCCCCCCCCCCAAAAAAAAAAAAAACTTATAGAAGGATTTGTGTTTGTTGCTAGAAGTAGAACTCTGAGTCCTGGCCAAAAGAAGGAAAAAACCCGAATAAGTCATATAAATCAGTTATTACAACTCTCTTTGTCCATCCGGTCATTTGGTAATTAATCGTAATTTCATTTATTCACTAAGTTGTGAGAAAGTATTTCTTGAATAATATTATAATCCTTGGCTGTGTACAAAATGATCCGTTCAAATATTTGGCACCTGATTTTGGATAATAGAGCATTTACATCATAAATTATTGTTCCTCTCCTAAATTAGTGTTTGTAATGTTTTAAATAGGAAATTGCTAAATAACAAAATTAGCATAATCATTTATATTTAAATTACTTAAACTTTCAGACTTCAGTAAAACTTGCAAGTCAATAACTATTCATGAGATACAAGACTAAAATCTATGGGCAAAAGAGGATTCCTTATGACTCCTTATGAATAAAGCTGCATGCTTTTGCCAAAAGTAACAAAATTCTTGTAGGAGATCTTTGAATTCAGCTTGTTTTTTAACTTATTATTGCAGCTAGGAGAGAAAGATAACTTTGGGGTTGGTGGGGTTTGTGTGTGAATTACAAGCTTTAGATTTATGATGTGACTGGGAAATTATTTTTCCTAGGGGAAAAAAAAAGGCTGAAACTCATAGTTCCTGTTTCTCTCTAATTTTCTTTACAAATATTTAATTTTTGTTCAATGAAAAGCCAAAGCCGTGTTTTTTTTTCCTTTTGGTAAAGAGATACATTTTGTTTTAAAAGTTTGATTAAAATGATTTTAGCCAGCAGTGAGTATGATTTTAGCCAGTGCAAATATGTCTAAAATGGAGCATGTATAGTTACTATATTACTATAGTACTATCTTACTACTACAGTTAGCAAAAAAATAAACTGCAGACATTTGATCAGAAATGTTTCAGTTGTGGGGGGCTCAAAGAGTTTAACTCAAAGAGAAACAGTTTCAAACACATATATAATATTCAACGACTTTGCAGCACAGGCAGATCTGAGAATCAAGCCTTTGCTTACAAGATGTATACAGCAGGGCCTGGGATTTTTATATGGTACCTGACCTAATTTTCCCATCTTTTTAATTTCCTCAGAACTGCAGCATGCCCACAAATTTTATTGTAGAACATTGATACATACCATCAGCAACCACAACGTACAATATACTTGCAAATGAAAATAGATAAAAGCAAAATTGTACTTCTCTGTATAATTTGCCTTGGGACATGCTTACAAGATCCTGGAGCTCAGACTTTGCAACAAAACTCTTCAGTGAAGCTGAGGAACCAGAATTAATACTAAGGCAGTATTTTCAAGTAGTACCATGTCATCTCTACTGATTTTTCTAATAAATGTAGGCCAAGACAGAGAACTGTATTTATGCACTGAGCTCATAGGCATGTGGGCACTGTGATACTAGGTGTCACAATATCTGATAGTTTGACAGATGTGTAAATGGATGAAATCATACATATCCAGATACCTAGGTATGCTATATGCACAGTAAAAAACACTGACATATAAGGGTCCTTTAAGTGAAAACTTGGCACTCTTCAGTTATCTCAGTGACATAAAGGATGATACAGGGCCTTTGTGCATCAAAAAGTCTTGAAGTGCATTTAGTCTGTCATTAGGTACCAGACTGCCAGGGTTCGGCAATCAGCCAGAGTTAAGTGTATAAACAGGAAATAAGAACACAAAAGCCTTTGAGGGTCTGGAACACAGACACCTAGAAAATGATGAATTTTTAAACCATAACAGCTAGTTCCTCCCTTTCATTTTATTCAGTTGCACATCTCCTAGTAATTAGCAATGTTTTGAAAGAACCAAGTACAGCTATGCAGATATTATATTCTGATGGAAAAATCACACAAAGTAGATTGGTGCTAAAACTTTTAATGTTGTTTTTTACCATAATTCAGTGATGGCACCTGATTACCTCATTACTGAATCTTGCCTATTCAGTCTAAAGTCAATTTTTGAAATCATCAGAAGTAAAAAGCAAATGATACCTAACAAGTATAATACTATAATACAGGGCACAAATGAATTGCAAATTCCTTTCTGTCTTCAGTGTCCTGACTTACAGTAAATGCCAACTGCAACTTCAGTATGAAGCCTTAGCAGGACGTTCAACTTAATTCTTCTCAACACACCATCTTTATATCAATTTTGTTTGTCTGTATAATTCACCAGCACATTGGACAGATTCTTGGCTTCAATCTAGCAAACAGATGTAAAGACAAAGACAAAAAATCTGTCCGTTAGTGATTTCTTTGGTGTTAAAGAGAAGATCTGGTGTTAAAGGGAAGACATGGGTGACAGAGCTGGAACAGTAATTGCAACATCTTTTTCAAAATCCCGCAGCAGACATCACATTTACTACACCCAAACTGTGAAAAATCACAAAAGTAAAAAATATTTTTGCCTGTGCTGGACATCTCCCTTAAGGAATTGTTCGATTTTGTTCATGTGCTGGAGAAGGGACTCTGGCTTCCCACCGCCCAAGAGCAAATTATGATCATTGTGCAACAGAATCAATCTTTTTTTTTTTTTTAATTACAGGTGAGAGATGGAGCTATGTTCACCACACCACTGGAAAGGTTGTATAGATCAGGCAATGTGGACTTCTGAACAGGGTTCCATTTCTAAATTTAGTATTGTAGGTATTTGGAAATATAGCAGCCAAGATATTTAGTCTGTGACTGCTGTGGATGTGAGGCTCAGGCCAACAGGAATGAAACAGCTTTGTGATTGGATAAAATTCAAAGGAAAGCATGTAATCAGTGGAACAAACACATAATTTATGAAATAGAGAGAGAAAATATATCAGGAAACAACATGTACAAATGATATATATAACATCAAAGGGATTAGGGAGTGATGAAGTTTCCAAAATTTTGCAACTATATCAGGGAAGGTAAGTTAATTATTTTTAAATAGTCAGCACATCTATATGCTGAAAAAATTACTAGTCTTACACCTGAGGTTTTAGTTTAGCAGTTCTCAATAACAGACTCAACCTACATTAATCTCGTTTTGTTAGTTAAGTGCCTCAGGCTTTCACTTAGTTCAAAATTCCAATTAATCTGAAACACCGCAAGATAGCATCAGGGTGGAAAAAGCTTGGTGGGGATCTAGTTTAGTATGCTATGAGCTGCACATATTAGTGAGTCAGTAGCAAACTTACCAGCTATGATAAAACCTGTAAGACTGATACACAAACAAATGGAAAATGAGTTGTGGCTCTCCTTTTCAGTATATTATTGCAAATTACTGCTTTAGCTCAGCAAACGGCCAAAATGCTTTACAAAGCAGAGAAAGAGAGTCACTTTCTTGAAAATCTTATAGACAAAGAAATGATAAAACAAAAAATCTACCAACATGAGACAGTTGTTTATGCATATACTGGATGTAGCATAATGTTGGTAGGAAAATAAATACAGGAAATGATTCTAAGCAATTGCTTAAAGAGAGATCTAAAGGCAAAAGGAAAATGAGAGTGGAAGTAGATTGTTCTAGGCGTAGGGTCAGTGATGAAAGAGCATATGAAAATGAACATGAGAGAAGGGAAATAGAGGAGCGATAAATTATGCAGAGCAACCTCAATGTGACGGTAAAAATAACTTACATTATATACTATTGCAACTGATATGTAAAACCTACATAGATAGAACATTATAGTGATTCTAAAGTCAAAATTTTAATATAATCCTCTCCCTCATAACCCACTCCCTTTAAACTGTTCTACTTTGTTTGCATTGATAGTTTTGGACAACAGAAGCCAGTTGTATATCCACAGAAGTGCAAACTTATTACATGGACAAAGACCTGTGTGTGCTGCCTTTTCCCCTTTCCTCCCTATCCCACCTCTCCATATACACATACTTCTCCCTATAATTCCTGGCTGATGTGGAGGCTGAAGGCTGCGATGGGACTGAGTGGGCCTCTTCAGAAGGAGGCCAGGAAGGCCAGGCCCAGCGGCTGGTGACTGTGGGCATCTGCAACCGACAAGAGGACAGGAAAGCCTCATCCTCTGCTTCTGTCTCCATCAGAGTAACCACAGCAGCTCCTGAACTGGGCAGAACCCTGCTTCCCAGAGTTTTCAGTCCTGCTCTCACTTCCTCAGTCCTTGCCCTCTGGATTTGCTAGAGACCTCCATTAGGAGTCACTGTTCCTTTTTGCCATTTCAGGCTGGTCCTAGGTATATTTCTGGTGGAGGCATACCAGTTCCTCGTAGTTGTGGGCTTCCTTATAGTGGCTTCAGATCTACTTCTGTGGCAGCTGAATTTGCCACTCCAGCAGTTCCAAATAATGTAGGTCAGGAAGCTTTCCAAGAGACAAGTTCTATTTGTGCACTATCTTGTGATCCTATTTGGTGTGCAGGGAAGATAGATGGTAGGTTACAAGAAGGGCTATAAGCTCACCGTCCAGTGAACCTGTGGAGTCAATGATAGAAAGCACAATGTTCACTGAAGATGTGTGAAGAGCCACAGAACAGCTTGTCTGTAGCCAGCTTCACCCCGAAATGAAAGACAAGCATTTTCCATTGCATAATAAGAAGCCTAGACTAGAAAATTTTCCTCAGCAGATATTGTCCAAGTAAGACTTCTAGTACAGCAGTTTTGGAGAACATGGACAAGCAATAACCGGGAAGCCTTTCTAAACCTTGAAATAATGATGGGATCTTGGGGTTAGCTGTCCAAGATGTGACATGTGCAACTGTACAACAATCTATACTTGAGGTGTCAGAAAAAGTAATGTTTGGCAAATATTGACAAGAAGGTGAAAGAAACAGAGTGATCCTTTCTAGGTCTTTGTAACCAGGTCTAAGTGGTCATTAAAAATGTAATAGTGCTTAAAGTACCTTTTGCAAAAAAGGTCAGATCTGTGAGAACTGCCCATCCTGACTGAGAAGTTAGCTGGTCTAGTATGTAATGGGGAATTCTTTGACATGTGAGAGACATGTGAGAGGAATTTTGGCTTTTTTTTTTTTTTTTTTTTTTTGCCAGTGCAACACCAGATAAATATCGTTCCTTCTCACTGTAGCTGTTCCTAATAATCGGAAGAATTTTTAGTTCTAGTGCTCACTGCACCACTTTGACAGCTTTATCAAGTGATCTGTTTCCTGTAGGAATAATGGCAGGGGTTGCTAGGCCCACCTTTCCTTGGCAGCCTTCTCTGCAGTAAAAGTGTACCACAGCTATGTCTGTTGCTCTTGGTTGGAAGGAAGTAAAGCAGTGACATAGTTGTTGCTATGCAGGAGCGTTTTCTGGCTGAAGCTGAGCTATCAGGGAATAAAGCTTGGGAAGCTGCCAGTTAAAGAGACTTTTCCTCTTGCTGACTGCAGATAGCCTAGGCAGGGAGAAGCAGGGCAGGACAATTTTGGGAGCAGCAGGCTGGCAAAGGGTGCTGACATGGCCTGTACTGTGAAATTACAGCCTGTATCTCTTGCCCCTTCCCTGGAATCCATCCCTCCTCTTGGGGTGAAACAAGAATAACCACTGTAAGGGTCTCACCAGCCCTCATGCTGGGTGTCATAGCCTAGGATTCAAGTCATCTTTTGGTAGATATTTTCAGATGGATTAGTTCTCTCTAATAATTGTCACTTAGGTTAAAGTCCTTTTTTGATATTTATTATTGACTTTCTTCTAATTCAAGATGCAGGTAAACAACACTGTGCAGCTCTATCACATTTGCTATGATAAATATACTATTTGAAGTGCTTCACTGATCTAAGTTGATCTAAGTCGTCTACTCTTTGTAAGTTGAATACAAATTTGAAATTACTTTTATCATATCCCAGAAGAGGCAATTGAGCTGCCATTAAACTAACTGTCTAAGCCTGAAAATCAGGCTTTTAAACAAAAGTCTTTTCTTTATTTTCACTGAAACTGACAACAGGAATTACTTCAGAATGTAATAATTAGTTAAAACTTGTTATATTATAAAAATCAATAAAAATTAATGCGTCAAGAAACATAAAGAAATTAGTATAAGCTTTCAAAATTTCAGGCAGAAGCACTGCTTTAAACTGGATTTTCTTTAACAGAACTTGAGTACTTCCACAAGGCTTTATTTCAGATGCATGAACAAAGCTGCAACATTTCTTAGGGGAAATTCTAACCTCATCCAGAAGCAGGTCAGAGAACTGATTTTTTTTTCTTCTTTTTTAATAGTACATGCATAGATCACAAAAGCTTCAGGATCAGGTTGCTTTTAATTTTATCCAAAATACTTCAGTCATCCAAGAGATGAAAGGCTCAGCAAGGGAATAGGAGCTCAGCAAGTGGAAATTCCACTACCTGTCAGCTTGTCAGTGCACGAGTAGCTGATAGCCTTTTTTCTAGTTAGAATTTTCAACAAATGATAAAATTCTACATCTACTTTGCACACATGCCTAAACAAACAAAGTGTAAATTCTAGCAGAAAATGTGAATATGAATGCCATTGATGATATACACAGCCACATTTTTTGTGACTCTGTATGTAATCTCGACATCGATCAACATCCTTTCCATCAAGATACTCTTCAAAACATTTTCTGAAAGACAGATATTTTCATTTACACAGCAATTTATTCATGCCTTATGACATGGAAGAAAAAGGATTCATAATGACAGTTAGAAGGATGGTTACTTAGAAACAACATTAGCCTTTTTTAGATTAAGCTATGTCATTTGCTCTGTTCTGTTGCAGAAAATTATTTTAGTCCATGGAAAGTTTCTATTCTCCTCGCTGAAGAAAGGACCCAAGCTGCATTTATCTGTGTCATGTCTTAGGTTAGCTGACCTCATTTCCAATAGAATACTACAGAGTCTTATTTGTCCCTTAGCATGTATATGCAAGTCCACTGTGGTATCCAGGTTTCAAGGATTTGACACTTGGTCTTCAGGGAGAATATTTCAAAATTTCTAACACTTCACTAACTAAAGTATTCTAAGATCTGGTTCACAAACTCACCAAGAGATAGCAGGGCTGTTCTTTTCAGAAGTGCAAACGGTCTGGATAATTGTTACTTATATCTCAAGCACTCCCAGCTCTGCATGTGTTCCAGGTGAGGGAAAACCCTTGAATCCACTGGATAAGTTGTCTGTGTGTCTGATTTGTATATGGAATAGGTAGGTTGTGTTAAGTGACTGAAGGCTAATGTCCATAAAAACTGAAGAGAAGAGGAACAAGGGCAGGTAGCAGAACCCCGGTAACTTCAGAGCACATGGAGCAGCCTGACCAGCTGCTCCCAGGGCCATCCCAGGAGGGTGACCAGACCCGCTGTCCAGGGGTGACACCTGTCATGCTGAATCAATGGGGGAGGCTCTCCCCGGATCCTCTTACAGACAGAGGGAGATTGCTGCCTACCGGGGTATGGGACTCATTATGGAAGAGCATTTTCGGATTTTGCAAGACTTATTTTGGGATATTTAGGAGAAAGGACAAAGTCAGGGGAAGTGAGGCATAAGGTGGACTGAGGAGGAACAAGCTTAGGAAAATGGATAAAGGAATAAAAGGGGCCAGACACCTGCAAATGGGTTGCTAGTCAGTATGCTGAGCTGGCCATGCGCTGATAACTGCAGTCTGTCCTGTCTTCTCATTAAACTCTACTTCTATTTTCTTGCGTAAGCTTTCTATTCTGTGTCCAAGTGTATATATGTAGGTCTAAGTTTCAGTAATTGGAGTCAGACCACAGGTCCTGTAGGCCTGAGCATCTGGGGTGCCAGCAACTGGAGAGACTAGAGTATGTGCATGTTGTGAGGGCATATTTGTCAGTGTGTAAGCACTAGGAAACATCAAGCTGGACTAGCTAGTGAGTAGGATAAGAAGCTTGAGAGCCAGGTATTAGTGGAGCCCTAAGTCTGGGTCAGATATTAGAAAGAGTAGAGTGATCTGAGAGTCGGCTACTGGAGGTGCTAGGGGGTCCAAACCTGCTACCGGAGAGACTGTGGGGTCTGAGGTCTGGCAACTGGGAAAGTGGGTCTGGACCAGCTACTGGAAAGACTGGTGTGTGTGTGTGTGTGTGTGTTTGTGTCTCTGTGTCTGTGTATGAGTCAAGTGAGAGACCAGGGCCAACCATTGTTTAGATACTTAATCAGCTACTGGACAGACGCATGTTGTATATAGTCATATATATGTATATATTTTCCACTAATGGGCTTGATTACCCTGGCTCAATCAGCCAGAAATGGGAACAGGATCAAGCTATTGTGGTGTTTGTGTTTGCATGAGGGCTCTCAATTTTTTGTATGCATTGCTCTGTGTGACCGGTTGTGTATGTATGTGTATATTTATTGTGTGTATATGTGCCTATTGGGAATACAGCAGCCTTGCTGCTGGCCAGACATGGGAGTGTGGAGCTGTGGCAGCCTTGTCTCTGGTAGGCAACTCCTAGAGGTTGTTAGAATCCAGATGACCTTCAGCAACAAGCTCTGAAGCATGGTGGGACATAAAGCCTAGATCCACGGTACAGTCATCAGGGATTCTCCTTTCAAAAAATGACTGAAAAAGACTAAGTTTGTGATGATCTTCTAAGAGATGGATATCCCAGAATGCTGCCAGCTGGTTAATTAGTTAGAAAACAACTGCCTAGCCTGCACTGGAGATTCATTAAGCGATGTCAAATGTGGTTTACAAACAGCAGATGGGAGTAACCACTTCATCTGGAAGAGAAGGCAGCTCTTGGAGAATGGGTTTTCCAGCCTTAATGAAGATCATCAGCAGCACTACAACTATGACAGCCTGCTGCTTGCCTACCCAAAACCAGCAAGTGAATGTTGATTTCAAAGGATATTTTGAAATCTTTTTGCACCAAGGATCAGTTTCCAAACATGAGTGAAGGTTGTAGGGGTTGAACAAAACCAGTTTGGCAAAGAGAACCTGTTTGTAACTGTTTGGCAAGAGAATATTATAACTTAATTATCAATTCGGTTTGAGAGACACAACCAATCTCCCTCCTGCCTCAGTGGATGGAACTAAACTTTGATCTGAAAACCTCTGGCACACTACAGTTGGACTAACAGTTACAAGACAGTGTTGATGTGTGCTTTTCACATGTGAAAGGAAGATACCCATACCTACAAAAGCACCTAGATGCCTTGAACCAAAGCAAGGTGTATAACTCTGACTGTGTATGCTCTGCATAGCATCTTCAAAGCTAATTATGATCATTTTATACAAGAGGATATCAAAAAATTGCTGACTTCAAGCCTACTCCATGCAGTCAGAAACTGCTAGAGTAAGAGCAGATGAAGCATGAAGAGGAGAGTTATTTTCTGGGTCCATACTTACCTTGCAAGGAGCAATGAGAAAATTTGTAATGGAAAAATAAAACTTTGTGCATAATTGCTGTATAATTCTTTCTGAAGCACTTTTATACTATCTCTTATGCAGTTATACCATTTTATTAATAAAAATTAAAATATGAAAGGCTAAAGACATATTATCGAAACCATTGAGGGCTGATAATTATATAATGCTTTTATATATGATGCAATTAAGGTATGTATTTTATCCATTAAAAAAGAAAAAAAAGACTATAATTCATTTCGTGTCTGCTACAAGATTAAGGCCGCAGTTTAATACAATGATTAATCTTGTATAGTACTAGCCTATATAACCTTTTCTATTGAAATATTCTAATAATTAATATCCAGATCAAAGAGAAGTATTTTTTAAAAGGTACATTTTTTTAATAAAAATCTGAACAGAAGAAATATCATTGCAATAAAAAACCTACAAGTGTTGTTAAATTGTCTATTTCAGCATCCTTTTAGCTGAGGCAAGTCTTGAAGAATTATTCTACTTGTAGTGGAAGAAAAGGAAATTTTCACTGACCAGGGCATGAACATAATGTATCAGGCAGTGTGATAAACTGGTTAGATGACTAAAGGAAGATGAGTCATGACAAGAGATGATGTCTTCTGTGTTTATGTTCTTGCCTTGCAGTGACTTGGCTGAGGAAGAAGGGCATGTCAGGCTGAGAAAGGGAAGCATAACATGTTCAGCTGTGGTGTACATATCTTTTGGTGGCAGCAAGCACTGCAAGTTCCCTCCGCTGAGGAAGCCCAGCAGCTGCACTGGGTCTCTCCTGCATCAGACACCTCCTGCCAGGAACAGCGGGTGGCCAGACCACGTTGATTTTGGATCTGTGGAAATGACACTCATGAACTACCTAAGAACAAGCGTAGGTACCCACACTTTTGCTGCCTCTACAGGGCACTGTGGATGGTTAAGGCTGGAGGTCACAATTTAGGAATGTTGTTTGCACCATTAAATTTCAAAATGAGAAGGTCATGTTAGGTACAAGCTATGCCTACATGCTATGCCTGTCTATCCGGGGATTGAGGTATAGATAAGGATGGGGTTTAATTAACACCTGCAACAAATCTCCAGGAACAAGATCCAACAGTGTCCTTTTTGATACTCTTTCCTAGTCCCAAGGATGACGTTATAACTGCTGTGTCCTTATAGCCCAGGAGTTTCCAAATTAGACTGTTTCTAAATTCAGGGCTAGCTCATTAGTCTTCTGCTTTACTTTCTCTGTGAGACAGTTTCTGGTTCTTACTTGGTTCTGGAGGGCATTAACAGCCTTTCTAATCTTTCACTGGTGATAGGAATTGCCGACAAAGCTAGACCTTCTTCCGTAAGGATTAAAAGTAAAATTTTTGTCCTAAAATCACTGTTGCAAGGTGGAAAGACTAGTTTGGCTTGCAAACAAATAGCATGTCCTGGGAGTTTCAATATGTATTTTTAGAAGAAACATATGCTAATCAAGATATGCCCTAGATAGTTGAAACAGCATGATTCACAAGGGAACTTCATTAGCCCCACTGCTGAGTAGTGTTACAGCTCTTGGGAAATCCAGTAAGATAGGTGATGACTTAAAAAAAAAGAAATAGCTTTCTCCTAGTTAACTCCTGTGGGCTTCTAGGCATTTTTTTTGGCTCCAGACTTTTCCTTAATTACTTTACTGTCACACAGAGGATCAGATTGCCATCTAGGAAAAGAGAAGCAGTACTCCTCACTCCACCTAGAATGGACCAGCAGATCATTAGTATTATGTATAGCAGCAAACTGAATGTGCCCTGTCTTCAGCAAAACAGCTTGTCATACAAAATGGGCTAAAGGGGTACAGTGATAAAATGCAGCTAAAACATAAACCCAAAGAACTTACTGGAATAAAATTAGTTGTAAGTTTGTAGGTAATATGAAATATCATGCTTAAAACTTGATAAAATAATGCCTGTCATCTCTGAACAATCATAAATAACTAATAAATCAGTGACAATGTAGAATATTAAGATTCATTTGGTTCCTTCCCCATTTTTAAAAGATGGATGACTGACAATGTATGCAATGCAACAGCTATTTATTCCTGCTTGCCCATGATGACAGTTATGACTGATATTTATAAATATAACTTTTCACATAGTTTTTTTTGTTGTTTTTTTTTTCTATTAAGAGGGTATTTTTGAAAATGAAAAAAAAAAAAAAGAAGGGAACAACATCCAGGAAAATGTTAGCATTGTGGCAGACTCTGTGAGTTTGGTCTTGAACTGAGGAGCCAAGGGGCCGGAGAGACAGCTGACATCTTACAGGACTCATTTAAACTCTAAATCAGCCTCGGTGACTGGAAAACTTCTAAGATACAGAACAAATTCACTCTTGGCAAAGTTTCAGAGAATAGCCTCAGGGCATTGGTGATGATTCATTCCTCTACCTGAACCGTGAATAAGGACATGTGAAAGCTATTTAGGAAAAGCTGGGAGCAGGACAAAGTCACCGTGTCTTCACTGTCAGGTTTGAAGCCAAACTGACTGACTATCCAGACTCCCTCCAGAGCTCACTAAGAACAGACTGAATAATATTTACAGCTCATTACATTTTCAAGCATATCCTGGGCCACAGCAGATAGGATTGGAGTTGAACGTGCAGACCAGGGTGAGAGGCAGGTGGAGCTGGGTCCCAGATGCTTGCTGGGTTTCAGGCCAGGCTCAGCTAGCTCAGGAATGCAAAAAATTATCATGTATCCATGGGCCATTAGTCTCATTAATCCAATTCTCTTTAGCACAGACTGAACAAATTCCTCTATTCTTAGGCAGTAAGGTAGCTTTTCTGTGCATGTATTAGGGAATTAGAAAGGCCTTTTCCTTTAAAATAATTAGTAAGACCTACCCAAAGTAATTTAAAAGTTTCCACATGACTGCCTCTTTCAATATATGTGGGCATTTTTCCATGAAAATAGTTCATGACTGGAACCCAAACCGAAATCAGTTTTCTAATGCTAGGCACTTTTTTTCTGTGGTCATTCTCCCAACGTTCTGTGCTCTGTATCTTTCAGCCTGAATCCAGCTTACATTATACTGCTATTTATTTTTGAAGAAACACACAACCAGGCTATTTCTTTTTTTGCAGTGATCAAAAGAGTGCAGAATAAAAGCTCTCTTGTTCCTTTTGCTTATTGAGTGTAGAATGTGATAGCCTATGCTTTCAATTGTTGTTCACCTGAGAATTATGTTACAGTTACACGTGTTTTCTTGTTCAACAACTCCAAACAAGTTCTCACCAACATTTATTTTGATCAGTATCCCAATTCATCAAGCTTTGACAAGTTGAGTTCTTATTAGATTTCATATTCGTCTGTGTTGTCAGCTCCTCTGTGCCATTTCTTAGTGGTGTGGACTTTGAAAGGGGTGTTTCAGTAACAACTATAAAGAATAAATATTACATGTTAGACACAATATTAGATGGATTTTGCAATAGTAAAATGTTATGAATACACTAAGCATGTTATCTACTTTTTATTCTACTTATTTATTTAATTTGGAGAACTTTTTATTCATTGCACTGTTGATAAAATGTCTTTTGAAAATATTTTTCACTAAATTATATTTCCCCATTCAAAATCATTTTAGGATATATTGAGAATGAAGGAGAAAGAATGACAAAATCATTCCACTTACCACTTACTAAAAGTGCAGGAGCAAGAAAGGATGCTTTCTAGTTCATATTGCACAGAAACTTGAAAAGGAATTTGGAAAGAAAACAATGCAACATGCAGGTAAAATGCAGCCTCATTACGCAGCATTAGAGCTCTATGGTTTGGTGAACCTTACCTAAGAATTTTGATGTGTAGAAGAGCTGTAGCTTGTACTGATAAGATACCTTAAATATCAAATACTTTTCCAAATGAAATTAATAAACACCAGCTAATTCACTGAGTATAATTTCTAACCATTCATGCTTGGTAGAGGTCAAAATAGTTATGAAACAGGGCAGAAATCATCATCTTTGTTAATTTCTTTCTGTTCAACATTGTACTTTTCTAGCAGTACCATTTTCCCTCTTTTGCTGCGTATTTATGTTTTAAAGATTTTGGTTTATGACAGTATTGAGAAGGAGTGAGCCTCACGCAGTGTAAATAGCAGCAAGCAGTGCCGTGTCTACGTGCGCCCTGAAATAAAGGATCGAGTTTCCTGCTGCAGATTATGTAAACTCCAGCCATTGTTAACCAAAGGAAACTCCTTTCCCTCCTATCTCAGCTTAGATCTGATCAAAATGTTTCAGGGAGCCATTAGGGCTTGACAGAGTTTTACTGACGGTCATTCCTTGGCAGATTTCCTTGGGGGCTTCTGGGAATGCTACTCCCCGATGCCTTGTGCCTGCAAGACGGCGCGGGGCTCAGGGCTGGGCACCCGTCCGCCTCCGGCTCCGGACCAGGCGGTTTGGCAGGTTCCCGGGGCCCCATCGGGCCCCTCATGCAGCCAGAAAGCCTCCGAGCACCCAGAGCCATGCTGCTGCCGCCCTTCCTCTGGTGAAAGCAGCCCAGTATGCCAACCGCGCCTCAACGAAATAATTGAATACAATAAACACAGCAGCATATAACTGCCTTTAGCTCTATTTACACTACCAGTTCTGGATGATGGCATATGGGCCACTGTTCTCCCATTTGCATCTCGCGACCCGGGATTAGGAAGCTGCATGTCCTGCTTCTCCCGCGGTTATATTAAAATGTTGCAGGAAAGATGAAGCACTGTCAGGGTGGTCTGAATATAGTCTGCTGACTTTCCAGGAATTCTTCCATTTAACACAGCCGAAAACATTTCCAAAGAATGTTTTTCTCTTTTTTTCCTTTCTCTTTTAGTTACTATAATCAGAAATAAAATTTGTAACACTGATAATTAAAAAAAAAAAAAAAAAAGACCAGACAACATGGCACTGGTTTTAAGTTGACTTTGCGTACTTTAGGGAAATACAAAACTTACTAATCTCAAAAAGGAAATATTATATACAAATAGCATAATTATTCACATCAGCTCCTACTGTTAAGCAAGAAATAATGAACTGTGAGGGTAATTTTAAGATATACATTAGGAAAAATAACAGTTAGTGTGAATTGCTTTGTGTAATGAAGTAGTTATTGAACCACTTAAAAGCATATTCCCATTTTCAGTTTTATTTTAAGTAATTTATCCAGAATTCATTTCATTTGGAACTTTTTTGTCCCAGTATACATTATTTTTACTATTATAAATTATTTCTACTTCAGTTGTTTTTCTTCTTTTTTGCAGCTCTCTTTTCTCTGTTAGTATACTTAAATTAATGACATTTCCATTTAATATATTCCTCTCCTTTTTAACTTCAGACACTGCATTATAACAACGGCATATAACACACAGGACTAGTGAAATATTATATATATTGATATACGAAGATGACTTAATCCTAACTGGCAGAATTTGATTACTGGCCAACATTTTATTTCATTAAACAAAAGGATTAGAGAATTTTTTTTTAATCTGACACCCCAATGTCTTGTTGAACATTAAAAAAAAACAGATTAAAAGAGCTGAAGAAAAGCTACAAGGGTAATATAAAGCATTACAAGGGATCAGCAGGAAGAAAAGAACTGAATTTCTGAGGGCAGCATATAACTGCAAACTCTTCACCTTTTCTTACTGAAGTATTTTCAACTAGCTTCTTTTTATCTTTGCCTTAGTTTTCTGCCCATAATGCCTCTTTAACTCTTACAATGTTTCTGGCTTTGTTATACATTTCTTTCTCAGTTTCTATCCCTTTTTATCCCTGACAGGTAATCGAGATGAACCAAACTGCCAAAAAGAATTTTGGGTCCTTTATGCATTGTGCAACACTTTCAGAGTTATGTCATTGCGACATTAGAAATTCACCTTTAGTATTTAAGCAGCTTCCCAATTTATTTATTTAAATTTAAACATTTGTTTTAAAGCTCAGATAACCGATGGAAATAGGGTTTGGGGTTTTTGTTTTGTTTTCTTTTCCTGTTTGTTTTTCACTACAAGTATCTCTAATTAGGAAAATGCCCAAGCAGGTATTAAATTTTAAGTGTATAGGAACTTCCCATAGAGGTCAAAGTGAAATAGTCACTAGAACAACAATTACATTAATGTTTTCAGTGCACCACCACCATCCTTCTAAAACTGGGAGCTTCCAAAGGAAGTAATCACTCTCAGCCTGCTCCTTATAGGGCTGCCTGTCTGACCAGCCTGCTTGTGCCTTATTATACATAGATGCTTATCAATTAGAAAACTGCTTGGAAATGGAGGATTTTTGTCTATAGGCCTCAATTCTTAAATGCACTTGCACATCTGTTGAATCTGAAGGTAGTTAGGCATATAAATACCTAGTAGTTAGCCTGAGATTTAGAATAGTACTTAGGGATCTAACTTCCGTTGTTTTAGGTTCCTATATATCTTTCAGAATCTTTGCCATAAATGCTTGGAAATTTTTTACACATTTAGCTTAAATTTTATTTTTCACTACAGCCTTGTATTTCCTGTTGCATGCCTTTCGCATGAGATATAAAATTCCCTCAATTTTCCTGTCCTCGCAAGCAATAACTTCTGTGTATTTTTAATAGGCTTTACCATGCGTAGCAATTTACTTGAAGATTTATATGGCATTAGTTGCTATCTTTTAAAAATTCTAATATTAAATATACTCTTTAACCTGTCTTTACCTGCCATGCTGGGCCTGCTTTTGCTTCTAGTGGGGCGAATTTCAGAACTCCCCTTGACTTCACTAGATGCTAGTACAGCCCAGTGGTGATGTTTATGTATATTAGGCCAAAGGAAAGATGTCTCTGCAGTATCTGTGACGGACCATGTACTATCTGCCTAAAGGCACTGCAACAAATGTCTTGCAAATTAGAAAAGCTAGCATGAGTGATAGATTCAGTTATGTTTGCGTGTACTAATGTTACTGTGTTTCAGTATTTCTGATGCTTCCTCATCACTATGTGATCAGCATATCATATAAATAAATATAATCCACAGGCCATTTCCATGAGAATGAATTGTTCAGCTTTATTTGTTACTTGGATAGGCTTTCCATAAAAAAGTGGAAGAAGCATTTATATTTCCTTTGTATTCTACCCTGCAGTGAAGCGCACTATCCGTTTCCACTATGAATCACTTAATCAGAAGGCAGTGCTAGCCCTGCAACATAAAAGCATAAGAAAGGCAGGCCTCTCGCTATGCAGAAAAGACACATTCATGATCCTGGCAATGTGAGAAGATCATGATGGCTGGGAAAAAGCTTCGGGGCAAGAGAATTAAGTGGAGAGAGGAGGCAGGAAACCGCGTGTGGATCAGCTTTTAGCAGCTAACTGGCATGGCTCTAGGTTTCTTTGAACCATTCCATTTAATTCTAGCACAGAAGCAAGTAATGACCGCAAAAAAACTTCCCCCAGAAAGATACTGCTATCTATCTCAACAGTGGCAGCACTGTTGAGAGGAATTTCAAAAGTAAGCACTTTTGAATTTCAATAGGGCCTTTCCACAGAGGAGAATTACAGTCCTGTACAGTCCTCTGTAATTTTGCACTAGATACCTTATGAGAGGAGCTGCTGCATAGCTAGGAAAATAATCTGAAGCCTATTATAGAACAAGAGAGCAACTGTTCGTGGGAACTTTGAAAGTGCTGGCAATGAAAAACAGAACAGAGAGGACAGTCCTTTAAGAAAACAACAAGGAAATTTGTGTATCCTAAAAATAAATATGTGAAAGCATTGGAAATCAACTGGTCAATCTACAGAAAGTAGGCAGTAATTCAATCTGTATTCTGATGGCTGAAAAACTGGAGCAAGAAAATTAATTTGCAATTTGTCTAACATAATTAGGTCAACATAACCTGGAAACAATTTTATTTGGCAGAATTCAACAAATATTGTATTGAGGAGAGCTCTGGAAGGGATTGTGTTATGATTCATGAGGAACTGAAATACTACAGCAAACAACAAAGGCTTTGGACCCCATTCTGAGATTAATTACACCACTATTAATAAGACTAACTTTGCTAATGGGTTTTCCAGTGCAAAAGTGAGACCAGAACCAAGTTATTCAAACTATGAGACCTACTTGGAAGAGGTCAAGAGTGAGTAGTAAAGAAAATGGCTTATTCTTCTTGTAAGTTATGATACCCAGAAGGGCCATTGAGAAATTTGGAATAAAAAATAAAGACAGTCTGTTATTCTGAAAGGGCATGAAAGAAACTGAGTTCAGTTATTTCCTATCAGAAAAAAAAGTTGTCAGATACTATTTTCACGCTTTCCGTGCCCACATAATTGATTTCACATAATGACCTTGAGTATGACGTGTTAAGTAACATATGTTAAAAATGATAGCACAGATAAATGTGACAGAAGCAAAATGATAACTTTTTTATTATTATTATTATTTAGTGGAAATTTCCAAAACAGCCTCAAGAGGTATATGGCTCACTGGATGATTTTCTAAGTGAATACAACACAAACTCCATAGATAGTACATCTGGAGATTTCATCACTGTATTAAAAAGGAGGGGGGGATTTTGCCTGTTATTTTCTATGGCTTCTGAGTTGCAGCTTGGGCAATAGGATGTGTACAGAGGATTGTAAGGCTTGGACGGCTTCGTCGTGCAATCCTCAAAAGGACACTCTCCCTCTACACAACTCTATCTGTGGTTTTTTGAACTCTAAACAGCCTCTGTGTGTTTAGCCCCTTACAGAATGTTGCCATACTATATTTTTTTCCAGCCTCATCAATTATTTTCTTCACATTTGTTATTTCTGTGAGGTCTTGCATCCTCGTCATATTGCTAAAGACTCCTAGACTATAACCTGCCCTCTGTGAGACTTTCAAAAGCATCACACTCCATAGAAAAAGCATGAAAGAGTCCTTTTTGTACTTTGGAATCACAAATGAAAACAAAGGTAAAAGATCATGTTCCTCTCTCCCATGCTACTTTGAACACACACTTAAAATGCTTACAGACTGGATGCTGCCACCCAGTACAGCCACAACAAAGAATAGTGCTTTTTAAGGTCTGGTGGAAAGCCATGTAGAGTGTTATATGCAGATATGACCCTTTAATAATTTTCTTCACTTTCCATTGTTCTAAGACCAGCACATGTGACCACTTTATTCAAAGAGAGATTTCAAAGAGAGATTTCTCAGATTTCATTGGATAAATTCATAAAATGGAAGTCAAAGTAGTAAATGCAAATATTCCACATTTATACTAACTAGAGATATATTCTCATTTTTAATTGCTGTCCAATTCACAAAAGCACTTTAAGCATGTGCTTACTTGCTTATTATATTACAAAGTTTTAGCATTAATGGCCTCACTGGGATTATTACTATTGACTTCAAAGGGAACCAGATTAGGATTTATACAGATTTGGCTGGTAGTACTGCTTATTATTAAAGACCTTCTTTTAAGTTGCATAAAACTTTGCCAGACTTCAACCATTTAGGCTGAAATTCCATATGCTTCATAGCTGCCTCAGGCTGAATTCTTCTGGAAAACTCCAAACAAAACAATTCAGTTCTTTTCAAGAGCTAGGACTGATTGGAGAAGAAGAGTGGGACAGAGAAACCAGGGAATGGAAGTGGGATTGGGAATGTCTGGAAAAGGAAACTTGGCCCGGGAGTGGCAGAAGCAATTTGGGACTACAGGGAAAAGCTAAGAGAGGGAATGAAGAGATATGTGGTAGAAATGACAAAGTAGTAGAGGGGACTAGCTGGGACTAAGATATTATGGATAGGAAAATATGGCTGGAACAAGAAATCATGAGAGGGAAAAAGGTAGAACTGGGAAATATGCATGAGTTAGAGAAGCTGGAACAGACAAGTGGGCTACAATGCTAGAACAGCTTGTGCTGTTGTGTCTTCTCTGAAGCTTGGAGCAGAGTCCTGAGCTCCATAATCTCAAATCTCACTGTTTTTCCCTCCTTTTGGCAAATATCCATAAATGCCAATGGCAAAATTTCTTCTGTTCCTCTATGGCTTGTCCATGCAGAGGATAAAAATCTGGTAATCCTTCTTTTCACTACGTTAATTTAGATAAGCTTAAATCCTCTCTTTTATTCCATTGGCTTAAATGAGGATTAAAAGTATTCCAACTCCAATGACCCATGCAGGCGTCAATATGAAACCACATTGCAGAACTTCATTTTTTTCCCTTTGTTCTTCAAAAAAAAAAAAAAAAAAAAAAAAAATCCTCACCTGCCTCTTTACTCCTCTGATAAAAGAGCATTATTTTATGTGGGAAATGTCAGATTTAGCGTCAGATCTAGGCAATTGTCCCCTTGCGCCCTTGAGGAATAGGAATTATGTAGTAAAGAGAGATATTTTGAATGAAATAGGAGACTTTAGTAAAAGACTGAAGCACTGAAATTTTGGATTATAACTCATCTTCTGCCTAAAATTTCCTACATGACCATGAAGAGAAATGCGTGTCTGACTCACTTGTTTCCAGCTTGCATTATGTTCCTTCAAACTGAGTGGAAGGGTCAGGTCAACTCTTCAGGAAGGTAAGAAACTGCTCCTTCCCTTGGGAAGGAGATCATAGACAAAGAAAAAAGTTTCCCAGAGACTGCAGAGCAGGGCAGAAGAATAAAGAAGGGGAATAACAGCAAGAAACTGGGAGTATGGATCACCACAGAGACCAGCGAATGCATGGGTATGCCTTTAAGGCAATGCAAAGAGAAAATTCCTAGGGACCAGTGGGGACTGTGTCATCTCTTGAAACACAGAAGCACTGAGCTGACTGAGACCAAGCCAGAATCTGACTGCAGGGACAAAGGGACAAAGAAAGGGTAGCTTTCAAGTCCTTTTTATGTCTATTCTGTTTTTTATTTCTATTCTCTATTTCTATTTCTATTTCTAATCTCTATTAAAAGAGATTTAAAAAGGCAAAAAGAAAGAACAAAAGCATTCTAATTTCTGATTCAACAATACCTAGAGATTTGGTGGGGGTGCTTTGGGTTGGTTGTTTTTGTTTGTTTGTTTGTTTGTTTTTACTTTAAAAGCCCTGGGTAGCTCACAATAAGCAAAAGGTCTAAGCAGAGTCACCCCAAACTCCTCTGATACGGGATGCTGACATCATGATGAACCAAACTTTTGAAGGACAATGACTGATTTGCATTCCTTGACTCCTAAACAGACACTGATTCCACAGGAAGAAGACAGATAAGGCTGTCCTCTCCCTGACAGATAGTATTGTCCCATCTAGTCCTTGTGCTATGCATCACATGCTGCAGCTGCATTGCTCTTCTCCCCCCTCCAGCAGCCCCTCTTCTTGCTCTGCAAACCCGAATCCTGATTTATAGGTGTTTTGAGGACTACAAAGCTGCAAATGAAACTGATGGAAGCCAGTACTTTGAACCTGTACCTCTTATTGAATGCTATATGCTAATGCTATAAGTCAAGTTCTAAACAACTC
The DNA here is from genome assembly GCF_036370855.1 of Dromaius novaehollandiae. Lineage (NCBI taxonomy): Eukaryota > Metazoa > Chordata > Aves > Casuariiformes > Dromaiidae > Dromaius > Dromaius novaehollandiae. Next base: position 43,486,241 of record NC_088098.1, read on the forward strand.
TCATTAAACACACAGTATTAATGGATATGCTTGACCATAAGCTCTTCGTGCTTCAGCCTTCCTTCTTCTGTGAGTGGTTTGTAACAATGAATTTGTGAGTCTTTGTGACTCTCTGGTGAATCTTTGATTCCAGTGGTGCTTCCCACGGAGAAATCCAGGAGGGATTTATTAAGCCTTCTTGATGTCTGAATAGAGTGCAATGCATAGAGCAGAAGGCCACACAGGGAACAAGAAGAAAATAATATACTGAACAGTGGCCCATTATGTGATAAGTACTTTTCCTGCACTGAACAAAGGAGGGTCCTGCTGAAAAAACAGCATATGCTAATGTGATTGATGCCTGCGTACTATAATATATGAAGCCAAAGGAAGTGCACTCATTCTGTGAAAGGAAGCTAACCCTGACATTTCTTGATACTGCAGTTAAATAATATGTTTTTAATGTAGTTTTTGTGGATGGTATACTTAAAAAACCCTCCGATTCTGCAATATCCATGCAGGCAAATGCCCTTTGCATGACTAACACAAATATGAAAAAATAGTAAGCTATTTATATACTCAAGATGTTAACGATTAAATAATGAATTCTGTTCTCCTAATGGAAATAACATTTAAAAAATTACAAATGTTTCCATATACAGTACCTGCACATCTACAGCAGAGAAAGGAAACACTCTGTATTTACTTTGTTTTTCATATAAATGTTATAAATTATCATTTAACATGTTTGTTGCTAAAAGAATGCACAAAACAATTTTACCATTAAAAATGAAACTTCTATATTAGAAATCTTGTTTTGTTTTGCTTTCCAAATGGCTCTATTTAATTTACATAATCCTGGAAATCCCAGAAAAGCTATTGTTATCCTGGTTGCTATTACCTGTGTTTCTGTGAGAAAATGGATTAACCGGAAAAAGTCTTCTGGAAAGAAGGCAGATTTTAAAAACCTCTAGTCCCAGCAATAACTATACTGTGGATTTTTTCATCCTTCTAAATGGGAATTGATGCAAAATAATGGACAGAGCACTATTCCAGGACTCCGTGATCTCATTAAAAAAAATCCCACCTCTGTCACTGACTGTCGGATCCTGGCCAACTCTGTTCTCTTCCTCTGCCTTGCTTTACCTTGGAAAGGGTGATACTAACACTGTTTCATAAGGTATTGTGAAATCTCACAATGAAAAGCATTAGAAGAGCAATCCTTTCCTAAAAGCTATTACTGAGACAGTTGGATACAATTAAATTGTTACTACGTGTTATATTAAAATGCAGACAATCTGTTTTTGACCATGTCTTCCTGTCCTTCCTTCCCAACAGGCACTTGCACATCTAAAAATGTGAATCCTATTTGCACATCAAGAGTCAAATGTCTTCCCCCTATGTATCTACAGAAGAACCCCTCTCTCTTAGTAGGTGCTCATACAACATAGCTTTTCAGTTCAGATGCCATATGAGAAGGAAAACTTTCAAAACATACCCCCTAGAGTCACTATTTAACAGAGTCAAGTCACTGAAAGCAGTGGCAATGATGCTAACAGTAGTAGATTTGGCTCTTGCTTTTGCTTTGAAACTGTTTCAAGACATGATCCTATGGTAATAACAAAAGCTGTAACATCTTATTATATTTTCTAGCAGACCCTATGTCATTCATTACCACAGCAGGAGACTCCTGAGTATGTCCCGTATGGTGTATCATAAACCAGAAAATTCAAAGTGAATCCTACACACTATTCTTAACTGATATGCACAGCATGTCTTTCTCAGTGTGAAACCAAGCAGTTCCACAAATGTAATAAAGAAGTTGTTGTACAACTTCCACAAACTTGGCAAAAATCCAGCTATTGTTTTTGGAAAATGACTGTTGGTAAACACTGAAGAACTTTGGGCAATGACTCCTTCGGCACAGGGAAACAATGATCTACTATAAAACCGACTGTTGTTTTATTGCATACTCAATGCAAATAGACTTATTCAAAACAGGCCATGATGCCTATCATACCACCAGCCAGTGATAAAGTTATGGAGAGTGCATGCAGCACAGCCTTCCTGGGGCCTGTGGTCAGCAGTGGCTGCAGATACCAGATTACAAGCATGGAGAAAGGCCAGCTTGAGGCCTGGAGGAGAAATTGGATAAGAGCAGGTCTTTTCTTCCTTTGAAGTAGGGACCAGCCGCATTATACAGTAGCTTCAAATCACTGAGTCCCAGGCTCTTGTAAGCTGAGTGAGCCCACTTCTGAGGAAATAAATCCATGTGCGGTATATTCATTCCCGCTTCCTCTTCCACACCCTCTTGATAGCAGCAAAGTGTGGAGGAAAATTTTATTATTGATGCCCTTTCCCTTGCCCCTCCTTCCCATTTCTTCCTCGCTCTTCAGAATTCACTTGCAACCGAAGAGCCCAACAGAGGCCTGCTCTGTTGGATGTCTGGATTATAACTGAACCAGATTTTGTCAATCGGTCCCAGTCAACTTTTACTTCTGTAAGGAGTAGTTCCATCCTTGCAAATCCCAAGGTATCTTAATTGGGAAATATTCCCAAAGAGGGTTTGAAGGTTTTTAGACATATGTGAGATGTAGATAAAGCAATACGCATTGCATTACATATACTCAACCAAGCAATCACTTTATTATTTTATTGTGTCATTCAGCCCTGGCTACAAGTCTAGTTGGCAATTTTGGCAATTTTGTTTATTTTATCACTCAAAATCACTACCAAGAATTGCAAAACTCTTAATATCAATATTGTATTATGATCTGAGCAAACAGTCTGTGGATAGTATGGACCAATCATTTGCCTACAGATGCTGGATTGCAAAATCTTAATTTACTAGAGAAATCAATAATTTGGCTAATATGAAATAATGAAACGAGCATAAATCTTTCTCTTCTGTAGTTTCACAGCCACAATAAGACTGTGAACATTCTGCTAGTGCAGCTTGTCATGTGTGAAGCAGGTATTAAGCAATAATTTGCTTTTTACAAGATCAGATGAGTATGTCTAAAGTCAGCAGCAACTGAAGAATTAAGACAAACTTTAAACAATGAGTGAATATTTTTCAATATCTTACTTACCATTTTTATTCCTTTCCCTTGTGAAACACCTTTTTTCTTAGAAATCTGCACTGCCATAACCAGTTTTGAGCCGTTATTCCTGAATCTGTTTTCTCTCTAGCACTTCCTCCCTTTGATGTATTTATAAAATACCTTATGTTCCTTAATTCTTTTGCCTACCAGTGTATAGCTGGTTTATGAATGACTTCAATGTCAATGTTCCTGCAAAATTTTACACTTCTAAGTCACATGCAAATTTTTGACATTTATTTTAAAAAGTCTATGCAAACACAGACAGCTCATTATTAAAAAAAAAAAAAAAAAAAAAGTTACTGAAGTTTTCCATTTGTAACATGAGATCCATAGCATAGACCTGCCAATAACACAACACTTTCATGTTCTGGACTACTAGCATCCTAAACTGAGACATCTTTGTGTTGAACACTGCACAAAGACATGATGCTTCCAAACAGCATAACTGAAAAACTGCTTGTGATGCTTGTAGCATCATATTGTATTCATCATCATGGTATTTGCTGTATCAGCCCGGAAATTGTTTTGGGATGTAGCATAAGCTTTCCTCAAGACGCAGCCCTGAACTGTGTGCACCAAATTCCCTGCCAATTAGGTAAAGTCAGACCACTGTTTCCACCTTCCCAACTCTTGAGAAACTCTTCTTATTTTTTAACGCTTCATGGCTTCATAGGCCTCGTGGTGAGATTGGATTTCCAAGTAGATCTAGGCTTCGAAAGACTATCAGAGCAGCAGTTGGAGCTCTTGTTTGTTAACTACTCATCTGTTCCCAAGAATATTGTATCATTTGCCAAGTTAGATAAGGCAAAATGTATTTAACTTGCTAGAGAGGAAAGTCACGCAACTCTGTGTGAAAGAGGCGTTCCTTTAAGGGATAAATTGAACCTAAATTGCAGATGTTCTTATGCTTTCACATGTAATTTGCTGCTCAGCATGGGTGTATATATTCAGAGATCAACACAATTTTTCAGGGAAGCGGGTTGTTTTCAAATAACTTTATTTAATAAAAGGCTATTTGAAACATTACTTTCCAGAGGTTGCTGTCAGAAAAGCATGACATTTACACCAATAGTCTCTCAACTTTGATGTATAGTAAATTATCCAGTTCCCATTTCAACAGATGGAGTGCAGCAATTAGGTGATGTCTCAGATAGGACCATCTGAATTTTATTAGCTGATGCCTTTGCTGAAACTTAAGCTGAAGAATGCACTGGAGCATTCCTATTTAGTTTGATCACATCTTAAATAAGATCTTTCATCTTATTTTTTCATTCAGGGTAAATATAATGTGATTATATTGAAAATTTCTTATAATGAACTGCCATTGTATTGAACTCTTCATGTGTTGGAACTTCAACAATACAGGACGAATTGTGGTTCAATGCACAGGCATAACAAAAGATGTACATCAGGAAGTATTTACTAAAACCTGACGTCCCAGTGAAGTTCAGCTGATAATTTAAAAGTGAGTAGAATTTGTTTAAGCCTGTTTCTTAATATTTTGCTGGAAAAGCTTTTGTTTTGTTTTGCTTTACTTTTACTGTTTTATCTAAAGGCTTTCTGCTTTCCATATGGGTATTACAAGCATTAGTAGAGAAAAATGAGAAAGTAAAAACAGGTATTGATAGTAAATGAGTTTCAGTTAAATACACTGGTGTTGAACTAAGTAGTTTTCATAAAGTTTTTTACAAAGCATGAATGAGAAATACCATGTAGGACAGATTATTTTTGTTTAAAATATTGAGATAGAGATTGATCCTTCTCAGTCTGTTCATTTAATTGACTAACTTGCATCAGCTGTAGCCCCACCAGGTCTTTTAAAGAAAGACTTTGAGGTGTTAAATTTCCATATTTCTGCGAAGGGAAATAATTACACACCACAGACCTCTCCTTCTCTACCACTTCTTCAAGTTTTTGACCAGCCTCTACCACCAGGTCGGATATTTTATTTATTAAGTGTTCTGATCTGCCACTTAACTTTTCTTACGAGGGATCAGTTTTCAGGCTTTATTCTTCTGACATTTACCTTAGATTCCTCTCCAGCCATGACCAGCTTGTGATGTACAGATAGCTACAGGGAAGGTAAGTTTAGATCAACAGAGCAAGAAATGAAGAGGGGATAGAGTAACTTTTTTCCTGTAGTGGGGTCATCTGAAGAGCCCCTTGTATGTAAACTTGTGGAAACACTCTGATTGAAAAAGATGAAAACACCCTTTTTCCTTGCTGACACAAGTTTTGTGTGTGCGTGTGTGTGCGTGTGCGTGTGTGTGTGTGTGTGTGTGCAAGCACCAGAGAATAAATCAATGGCTTGTGATTTAAAAGGGTGTATGTCAATATTCAGCCCTATGACATTGTGTTCTGATGTTTTTGACATCTGTTCTGAGTACATTTAATGTACCTCTTATTCTTCAACCTTTCGAACAACTTCTGAGACTTTACTAAGCTGTGTAACCAGCAGTGTAAGCCTCACATGATTGCAGGACTTCTGTTTGTATGCTTGATGATTTACAGTGAAGATATAAAGAAAAAAATGCAGAAGTCATCTTTGCAGCTATAGTTTTATAGCAATAGGTTAAAGAGACTTGAGTATGACTGCAGGACAGAAAGTTAAAAAAGCTTAAACCCACTCAAATTTTAACCCTAATAAAATAAGACCAAGACTGTCTTTTAAAATGCTACTTCATACGCTCACATACAGCAGGCCCAAGCCCAAAGTGAAATAGTGAATGGAACGTTTAACTTTAAGAACTAAAACTGAACATTAAGAATTAAAGTTGAAATAGTTTGTAAATTTATAATGCATTCTAAAAAAATGATGTGGCATGCAGCTAAAAGCTAAAACAGAAGACTGTCTCTGGTTTACGGTATTTCCTTTTTTCTTTTGCACAGGTAAAGAAAAATTAGGAGCTTACCTCATCTCTTTTATTTTATAAGGCAATTTATTTTCCCTTTCATTCATTCCGCCCATCTTCTTTCTTAACTCCCTTTGTCAGGTGTGGCACATGAAGTACTCCTACTCTTTTTAGCCCTGTAATAGTATCCTAATTTCAGCAGGAGGAAGTAGGAAAGATATACTGCAGGGCCAGGGCTTTGTCAGTCTAGTTCCTCAGTACCCTACCTTCCACTTCTCTTCTTGGGATAAAGTACTCCATTGTCTGAGGAGGAATGGCAGACTCTAGATGGGAAGGAAAGTCTTAGATTAGCAGCTTATTGTAGGTCCAAACCTAACTCTGCTTGTTCTCTGGCTCTGGAAAACATCACAATTTTGAATGACCCAGCCACTCCGTGCCTAGTTTCTCACTTGTAAAAAGATGATGTTTCCTACAGGCAGACGAACCTTTACGTGGTTTGACATCATGGTTGATGTACATTGTGGAGCAGTCAATACTTCTTTCAACTGCTAGAAAGGAAAGTAGGAAAAACATCCAATTTGACTTTTGTGTGTAAGAAGTTCTTGGTTAGGCTATGACTACAACCAAGCCTGTGAACATAACAATTCCAGAACAAGTAAATGTTCCAGTTCTGAAAAAATGGTTTGTTATAGCGAAAACATTTTATGCCAGTATTTCAGCCCTCCTCTTCCCTTTCATCATTTTTTGATAAGATTTTGTTTCTGAGCAGATGTAAATTTTAAGGGCAGATTTTAAGACCTAGGGATCATCTGGTTTGATCTTTGCCTAACACAGGCCATAAAATTTCACCAGCAATTTTTGTAGTGGAACATATCATCTTCCCTTACTATGTAAGTGAATACTGTCAAGACCAATAATTTGCAGTTTCCTAGAGCAAAAAAACATCCTGTCTCAATTTAAGGAATCCTGGTGATGATGAATTTCCTTCTTCCTTGGCAATGGATGATTATTATCACTGCAAAACAGTTGTTTCTAATTTTCATTTTGAACCAGAAACAAATATGGGGCTGCCATGGGATACTGGTGGTTATGGCCTGAAAGTATGCCACACCCCCAACAAGAGATAAAATATTCTGCTTTAGATCTATGCATACGTCCTTGCTCTGCTGGCTTTTTCTAACCACGAAAATTTGGGTCTTCTGTTTTGGTTGGGTCCCCCTCAACCCTTACTCTATTTTTCACCTATTTTATGTTAAAACACAGTTGAATTAATTACTCTCTCAGACCTCTCAAAACCCATCCCATACCACCGAAAAGAGAAGACAGGCATTATCTGATGTGTCGTGGGATGTAACAGACAGTGGATCATGTGATGACGGTGCTTCCAACTTATATAAGATTATGCATTAGACTATGGTACCACAGTTCAAATGTGAGACTCACGAGGATCTGCCAGACAGCATAAATTTGCCAATTTCTGCATAACTTTGCAGCCTCTCTCGCTCCAAGACCTCAACTACTAGATGCAACTGGTCGTATCTCAGCCTGGCTGACTGCATCAGGCACATGGGAACAGGGAGTGGGAGAGTGTCAGCATAGTGAATGCCTGGAATACTAGCGCTGTGGCAGGGAAAATTGAAAAGGGAGGAAGACAAATACAAATGCATGAGTCATAACAAGTCCATTCACAGTGTATTTCCATACCCTGTTAACTTAAAAAAGAAAAAAAACAAAATAAAACAAAAAACCCCACTCTTTTCCACAATGAAATCATGTAGATGGAGTTTCTTTATGCTCTTTATAACTTAGTGATTTTCCACTCTCACTGCCAATCTCTTCTGTAATCTGCAAAATCATGTATTTGTCTTATAACTGTATTTTTAAAGTATGGATAAAAAGTCTATCTCAATACTGTAGTGGCTACACTAACAAACCAGGGTAACCAAGGTACTGAGTCGAAACACTTCTTGGGGAGAGTCATGGTCTAAAAAGAAGGGAAAACAAGTCTTAATCCACAGAGTGTAGATACAGATGAGAAAAACATAAGAATATTACATAGCAACATAAAAGATAAGGCAATCCAATATTGTGTAAAGAAATAACCATCATTTTCCCAAAAAGATTTTTTAGGGAACTCACATAGAGAATGCTAAAAACCAGTGGAGGATTAACTGGGAAACAGCAGACTGCTGTGCTTCTATGTAAAAACAACAAGGATAATGATTTACTTTTAGAAAACAAATGCATATATTCATTCCTTCTGTTATTCCACTAAATTTACCTTAAGTGTAAATTTGAACAAGTATATTACTCACTTGAAATACAGAGGAATGTAAAATATTTCTGAAGAAAATCCAATACTTTTTGTATACTATTTAGGAGAGAGTCCAGTGATGGCATCAAAGCAATTTCTCTGATGCCAGATGTCAGGAAGCTATTCTGATGGACACATTTTTTACATACAGCTCTGTGGCTCTCTTGTGGTTCAGTAAATTTAGCTGGGAAGAATTTTTTGAGGACGCTCCATGACTTAAAAGTACAGCATTACCAATACAAGAATTAAAAGACATTAGCGAGATCTCCAGATCATGAATTTAGCTTAAAGATCATTTAAAAAATTGTTGTTTTTGAACTAGCTTCTTATGTTTGAGTAAAAACGATATGTGGATCGTTTTTCATGCAGTCTTCTGAAATGCTAGATCTGCAAGTTCACTTTCTCTCCACCAGTAAAAGCACAGAGTCCCATGTAGTCACAAAATTCAAGAAGTCAGCTTATCAGGAAATTGCAAGAGTTCATAACAGATTCTCTTGCCATCTTCACCAACATTCAGTTGTAGAAAAAACCCTAATGTTAACAGCAGATGCTGTGAAATGGCTTTGTTTTCCACTCTGTAGCCATATGTAAATGATCCATCTTTCCCGAGTCTCATGGAATTTTACAGCAATGAAACAGTTACTCAAGCACAGGACTTGGCCTTTCTCTAAATGCCTATGATTGCATAGTTCAAATATTGACTTAACTACAAACACTCTCAGTCTGTAATTTTAGACATCAAAACCAAATATAAGAAATATGTCTTGGAAAGCAATACAAAAAGCAGCAATATTATTGAAGTGACTAATCTTTATAGAAAGGAGTTGTATGCTTTGTCTTCAAAATGTTTGAGCTAAAATTTGTTTGTGTCATCTCAGCTTTGCTAAGAAGAGAAATGAAAAGCAACTAAAGACCTGCTTATTAATGCAAAGTCTTTCCCAAAGAAAGGAAAGGTTTAAAACTACAGAATAAAATTGTTTTCACAGGAAAACAATCATCCAGGTGGCAAAAAGTAAGCAACCCCTGAAGCGATCAAACTTTAGAAGGAAGCCTATGCCTCTTGGTGTCCTCACCAGTAACAGTTTCCTAACAACCATTTCAAGCGCTCACCTTTAAACATACCAGAACAGGTCAGTGAACATTAGCTAATCCATGTATTGCCAATCAGCTATTCTAAAAATGTGTGGCTGTGCAGTACAGCTCTAGGCTGATGATTGACCTGGCCCCTTTTGACACAAAATGGACAGAAGAGGAACAATACCAGTTCAGTATTTTGTTGTAGAACTCCTCGGCTGTCAGAATTCACTGCAACTATAAATAATGTTGGAAATACTTCAATCAACACATTCCTATGTTACATAAAAACATCTTCTGATGCACTCATATTTTTTCTTACATAAAGCAGAGTGAAGGTAAAAGCAATCTACCATAATCAAACTATTAAGAGGCAAATAGACTTGATCAGCTGAGATTTAAGCAGTAGACTCCTTCCCCAAGGCAGTACATACATCTATTTTACAAATATTCGAGTAAAATAAAATATAAAGCAGCAGCAATGCAGGTACTTAATTCGCATTTTAAAACAAATGCATACATTCAGAAATAAGAACCTGAAATACAGCAGATCTGAAGTAAAAGAGGAATGAACATAAAATAGAAGAGCAAGATATCTGATGATGGAAAGAATTCTAAAGAAAACCTGATCTAACTCCCGAAGAAGTCAAAAAAGTACAAGTAAGGACATGATGAATATTGTGTGGAGCTGCAAATGGATAAGATTGGTAGATATTTAAGTAAAGCACGACATAATATAAAGACACTGAAAATCTCATCATACTTGTTCTGAAATATGTTTATGCTGTCAGATGGAGCACTGAGAAAGATACTGAGCAGCAATTTATTTTCGGAAGTTATAAAATGCCAAATAATCTGGTCGTCCTTTAAATGATGCTGTAGTAACATATCCAGAAGGATAGACACCACCACCCTACAAAAAAAAAAAAAATATTATATGTGTAATCACTACATGTATGCTACTGCTGGAAGAAAATAGTCATTTGTTTTCAAGATAACTAAACTGGCAAGGCAGGAAGAGATGGTCTAATGCAAGCTAAGAAAAAAGTCCTTGGAATTAGAGACTTCTGTTTTTATGTGTGTGTTCCACTTACACTATTAATGCAAAATATTTATCATTTGGAAAGATATTTCATTACAAAAATAGTGTTTGATGAGATGTTTCATTTTAAAATGGAAAACAGTTTTTTAACAGAATGAACAGCACATTAAAAATTTAGCAAGGAATGCTCACATATCATTAAAGAAAATGAGATATGCATCACACATGAAATCATTCAAGTTACTATTTAGTTAAGGTTAGGGGCATCAGCACTTTGCTGAATTAGGTTCATAGATCTGGGCTTTTGTCCCTCCAATACCGTGAACACAATTAGGTAATGAGAAGTAGAAATAACATGATTTTGTTACAGTGATTCGTTACATTCCATCTGTTTATGTCTTTATATATCTGGAAATATGCAAAAGTTAACAAATGATGATTCTGGAAATGTAGTGAACGGTAAAGCCTATTTATCTTAGCAGCCTAAAGCTGCAAGTTAAAGCTCTCTTTTCTTTGAAGTTCAGTCTCTCAGTATCATATAATTAGATACAGAGTGCTAACACAAAGTATGTATGTATGGGGCAAAAGACAGCCATTAGAACAATCCCTGAATGCTGAATCTGAAGACAAAAATGTAAGTTTGAAGTGATAAAATTTCTTGAGGATTGCTTAATTTTGCAGAATAAAAAACCAGTAATTTTTAATTACACCGTAATTTTTAAGCACATAAATGGGTGGTAAATACTGTAAATTTCTATATAAGCAAAAGGTAATTATGTTCTTATATTTACCTTCCAAAGGAAAGAGTCATCAAGGACTGAAGCTGGTAATTAAATTGACTCATTTGCTTTCATCAAATTTGTAAAAACACATCATAAATCATGTAGAAACATGAAATTTGAGTATGCAGTATATTCCATGGAAATTGTCCGAGTTATATTGGTTGCAGATATGCCTGTAATGCTCTTTTGGTATGTGGGATCCAAGTCATCAAGCACTACATATTAGGCAAGTCCATCCATTTCAGTGACAGTCACCGAAGCTTTCTGCCTAGATTCATACCAGGAACTAAATTATCCCATCCCAAAACAGTCGTGACACCTACTCACTTTGTTATTCCTCTCACTCTGAAGAAATAACTGTCTTTCTGTCAAAACTCCCTTGTACAGATCAATACAATGGGCTGAATTTCCTTTTATTTCACGTTGACATATACATTTCCACTCCCTGTGTTGATTTTTTCTGTCCTCTTATGCAGGACTTTTCTGATCTTCCTCCTTGCCAGTAAGCATAACACATTCAGTGGAAATTTTTACAACATAAAACAAGAATGTGGAGATGGAAAGGAAAGGAGCTGAAGTGTTTGATTTTGTATTTTCTTATGGGAATAAAAAAATTCTAGAAAGTCAAGGCATGAGAAGAATGGTTAAGTAGAGAGCAGAAAGGTCTATAAATTATACTTTTAGCATCCTAAAACAAGGGTTAACAAGTATATGTAAAGTGTGGAGGCAGCTAAACAGCAAAGAGCACACAGTATTTAATCATCTTGCACATTCATCTAAATTCTCAAAGAACCAAGTTCGCTTGATATATAAGCTTCAAACCACTGTGGATTTTTTAATTTTTATTTTTTTTTAAGAAATACTGTCTCCCAGCCTATTCTTCCCATTTGCTTATTAAAACACAATAATACCCTTAAAGTCTACACATTGCAGGGAATGTACAGTCAAGCACATAGTATGGATGAAAATCACTTTGGAGAACAGTACAAATTCCTGTGGGTGAAAAACAACTGGTAGATGGTGAGTGGAAATTACTTCCCCCATAGGTTTTGTACTGGCCTGCACAGCAGTGAATATTATTCTCTTTGAATTCTATACTCCCAAGTTACTTCTATATGTATATATAAAAAAAAGACTCTTTAGAAATAACTGTTAACTAAATTCACAAGAACTCATAGAATACATTAGCCTACTCTCAACATTCAGAAATCTGTGCTTTCGACTTGTCAGAGTGATACCACAGAGTTCAAAAGATGCTGAGTTGCGTTAATAAATTATTACAAAGTTAAGATAGTATATTTGATACATGAGTTTCCATCAGGAACCAATGAGTCTAAATATGACATTATTATTGAAGTGTTCAAATAACATTGTACGATAAAAACATAACATAAAATATATTAAGGCAGCTAGCACACATTCCTGGAACAGAAACTCTCTTTAAAATATCCAGGATTCAAAAATCTTAAAAATACACAAAAATTGGCTTTTTAGAAAAGATTTTCTCCACGTCGAATATGTGCTAGTCAGCAGTCCTAGCAGTTTGGTCATTTTAGAAAACAGATAGTTGTCAGACATGTAAGGGAAGAAATACAGACATTACCAAAGTCCAAAATAGTCCAAAATATAGGAAATAAAAACAGTGTATCTGAAATTATTTTACATTTATACCATCTAGGTACTGTCTTTTCATTTACTCTGTGGGCTTTTAATTCCAGGACCTGTTTGAACTTTGCTGGAGCTAAACTTTGTTTAGGAGACATTGTTTCTTCATCTAATTAATTTAATCAGATTTTAGAATAAGTTTTCAAAAGTTAAAAAGATTGATCTGCAAAATATGAACATGGTAACCTTCAGTGCACAACCCAGAAATTATTCACATTCCCCTGTTAGCAGTCTCTAGTTCAGAGTTAGAAATCTCATTCAGTAACCGAGGAAACTTATACAGCTCAACTTGGGACTTTCAGAAACTAACTGGAGAAGGATTTGAGTTTAACTGCAACATCCTAGGTGACATCATTTGACTTAACCACATAGTCGTAAAATTCTCACCTTTTGTACATCATTTTCCATGCCCCAGTATTTAATTAGCTATATAAAGTGGATCAGTTTTAGCAGGAAAGATGAGATTTGCTGCATATCCTGAAGCCCTCACCGAGGAAGCAGGAAACACAGGTTCATGTCCGTATTCCAAATCAGTATGAAACAGGATTTGACAGTCTACCTCTTATTTGAAAACCTTAACAACCTGGACATTGGGAAACAGCATCCAGCCAGAGCCAAAACTGTCTCCTTCCTGCCCGTCTCTTGTGTTGTGCTTGATTTGGTAGTCGTGGTCGGAGGAGGTCTAAGAGACTGGATCTTGCCGGTGGGACAGGCAGAAGAACTCCTTGGTGAAAATGCCCCTGGGGCTTAGGTGTGAGCTAGGGATCTGAGTAGCTTGCAGAAACAGGCCATAGGTGGTTCTGACATGCTCACTGGCAGAAACTAGGTGGACTTAACCATCACTGGGGCAACTACAGGGTGACAGCAGATGAGTAGGGCTGTTAGGGATCTTAGTAGTGGCTGGATGCTTCTGAAAGAGAAGGGAAATTAAAAACCTATGTGTGTAAAGTCATTTTTTAAATGGGACTTAGGCGTTTTTGAACATGTCATCCTGATAACTCAAAACTAAGTTTAAAAATACAGCATAAAAGCAATTGCCTTTTTTTGTCCTAGTATCATAAAAACTAATTTTAAATAGATTATATGCTTGATTATACACACCTTTACAGCAGCTTTGTGCCAGGAAAACTCCAGCTGAATAAAGCTAATGTAACAGAGCAGAAAATCAAGCTGTCTAGTTAGAGCTATTCTCTAATTCACATTCCTAAAAAGTTACAGAGATGTAGAGGCGGACCCAAAGATTAGGGGATATCAAACCCAGACTTTTGGTCCAAGCCAATCAGAATGCTCCTGTTTCACGGAATATCAATTTTACAAGGTCTAAACACTGTTCTGATTCAGCAAAGTTAACAATCTTGCACCTACTAGCAGTTAACCCATGAGACTGCCCATGCATTTAAGCACAAGTATAATTTTAAGCACATAAATAGACACTGTTTGCGTTGCTAGTTTGGTGCCACAGTTCTAACACCTTAAAGGACTGAACTCTGAAGACAATAAGGTTACTAAGGCTTATAAATATCCTCCAAAAGATGACTTTTTTATAAATGTGTGACTGTTTTCAACTATGTCGATAACAGGACCATGTCCCCTGAAGTTATTTCAGAGTCCTGACTGTGGGTAGAGCTGATTCCGGTGTCAGAGTCTGTATCATTTATGTCCAAATTAGTCACTCTGTGAACAAAGTCAGGAACTGCAATGCTGGAGATGCCAGTGCCCTTGGATGGCTCTTCATTTGACGGAAGCTTGGCTTCCACGTTGTCTTTAACATGTAGTAAATTAAATTCTTCTGCAAGAAGTTCATATTCTTTTTCCTTCTTTTGAAGCAGTGAGTCCCTGTACGTAAGCTCTTTCTGAACGCAGCTCAAGTACGAACTGATTCTCAGACCATCTTTCATACTTTTTTCCAGCTCACATTTTACACTTTCCAAATCTGAGTTTTCCAGTTCAGCATTAGCAGCTCCTTCTGTGTGCACATCATCTCCATTTCTTTCTGTGCATATACCACGTACCTCTTCTTCAATTTCAGCACAAAGCTTTTCTATTAATTGTTTGTGATGTTTCAATCGCTCTTCAACCTGCAATATTCCCTCACTTTTATTCAAATACTCATGCATCTCTTTTTGATCATCTGGTCTATTCCCTTGCTGCTCAGCATCATTTGGATTGGCCATTAAATAAGAGTCCTGCACATAATTTTCTCCATCGTTGGCTACACGATCTAGATGGAATTTAGCTTCACATTTTTCAATTTCCATATCTAGTTCCTTCATTCTAAGGACTTGCTGATGAATCGTATGATCTTGAGAAATGATCAGATGAATCAATGTCTCCATATTATCTCTCTCTTGCTGAACGCTGTCCTGTTTAAGTTTGGCCAGTTTCCGGAAAGTCTTCCTGACAATTTTCTTTTGCTTGTCTATTGGCAACATCTTCATGTAATTTGCTGGACTGAGCTCCCACTGTTTTTCTACATTTTGTACTACCTTAGCTTCAGCTGTCTTCCACAGCGGAAATGAGAGGAAAGCATCGGACTTTACCAACACAAAGTGCAAATTAGGCTGCTCTTCTCCCCAGGCCTTCCAAAGTCTCAGGATCTTTGTCAGAGGAGGAAGGACTCGCTCGGAACCTCTCCATTTTTCTATAATACAGTAATCACTAGGTTTCCCAAAAAGGACCTTTTTCTCTCCAAATGTTGCTTGATGTTCCTCTAGTAGAGCTTGAATCACTTCGGCACAAGTTGTGCGCTTTGTCAGGCCACATACAATCTTCTCCTCCTGGCAAACCCAAACCACAATTTCTCTTTCATTTGAAGCCATATCCTTGCTGGGAGATCTGGAAAAAAAGAAGACACAAAATATAAATTACACTTCAATGACACAGACTATGTGAATAAAAATTATAATTCTGATATGACTACCACACTGAGAATTTTCCATATTCCTGTACATTTTTTTTTATAACATGAAGAAATTAAGTAACAGAAAAGCACACCCTTTTCAACTGCTGCTCTAATATTATTACTAGTCCAGATGAATGCAAATTTAACACAAGATGTCTTTACTCCCTTTTTTTGGCATACTTAACAAGTTTGTGTCAGCAATAAATGACAGAAGTCTGGCATTCTACATCACATGTCCAGACTCCACTGGAGTCACATAACTTTCAGGTCTGCATATCAGTTCTCATTACACAAACATCGCACAAACATTGATAGGCTGTTAATATCACCCAGGCTTTTGAAGGGAAAAATCATGTTTCCAAATGCACACTGAACATATGTGGACTTTGAAATACCACTGAAAATAAGAAAAGATGATAGAACAGCTTCTGAGTTAAAAAAAACATGATGGTAAGACAAAACTACAGCTTTTCTGCCACACATGCACACTCAAAAGCATAAACACCATTGCTTACCACTGTGATTTTCATTAACAAGTCTTGTGAAATTTGGTACTATTACTAAAGTACCAAACAGCCTGAATCCCAATGACTTATGAGAGAATACCTGCTTTGAGGATATATATATATATTTTCTAACCTTTGGAATGATATAGAAATGCTTCAGAATCTAACTTATATGAATTCCATAAAGTTTTAAAAGTTAAAATAACATATATTTTTTAATTTATGAATTCCAGTGAATATGGCATTAACCTAACATCACCAGCTGGTACCAGCTTACAGATTAAGATACTTAAATTCAGGTATCGAGGATCCCATTCTAGTTACTACAACTCTTTAATCAACACCTAATCACTGGAACCTAGAGAGTCATCCAGCTGACCAAATGTAGATGTTCACATTACAGTAAACTCTAAAGTTTGTCCCCGTCTGTCTAACCCTGGACTGCAAAGGATTACATCCAGTGATGTAAGACCACTCTGCCATTGCAGGAGATGTGGCTGAAAGTAATGGGATGTGTACTGAATATTCCAATCCTCTAGCCTCCACAGGCAGAATTTGCTGCTTGCCCAGACCCGGGGATTTGGCATCTTGCCTAGAATGATAAAACAATTAATTCTTGAGAAAGTTACATTATTTTGCATCTTCCGATATCACTTTCAGTTCATTTGAATGGATGAGACAGTCTCACAGGGAAAGGCTGAAAATGATAATGACAATTTGGACAATATCCTAAGGGCTTAATACCACGGTTGTACCTAACTACTTAGTCACAGTAGTTTTCTAGTCATTTGAGATGCAGCAGGAATGGAGTCTTATTTGACTTAATTAGGGTTATATCCTGTGATTATTGAAGCAACCCAACTTGCTTCTTTTTCTTAATTGTTATACAACTTGAAAGACAAGCGCAACCCAATAAATTGAACGAGGATTGACTCTGACTGGGAGGCAAGAATCCTCAAAAGACAGGAGACTGCAACTAAATAGTCACAAAATCTAGAACAGTGAGTTTTATTTGTATCATTGCACAGAAGAGCTCTGTCCAACAGCATTGTTTCATCTCTTGGAATGTTCCTCTTTAAAAATTTGTGTTTTGTTAGATTACTCTGATTTATGACATCATCTTCTCATTTCAATAGTTCCTTCTTACAGGCCAGCATTTTACAGTTATTATAATTTTAATTGGTATTCAGAAGACTAAGAAATATTTCCTAGACTATTAATACTATTTATGTATATAAAATATACATCAAAGGGATAGCAAATGGCAGAACAGCACAAAGAAGCAGAAATATGCAAGTTAAAAATGGGAGGGAGAGAGGAATGAAAGACAATACCAGACTAAACGACACTACTGTTAAATATGTCATACACTAAAAATTCAGTATTTATCATTTTTTGTAGGTTTACAGAATACAGAGTGCTACAGAAACATTTTTGTCCACTGATAGATTGGTAGTTAAATGAAATTTGCATAAATAGATAATTGTAACATAGGTCACCTGTGACTGTCAAATACCTCTCTTCATTTTACACTGTGGATATAAAAGGAAAAAAAAATCCAGCTGAATTACAGAGTTATATTAGATGTTAAGGACAAAACGATGCAAAATGAATTATCAAAAATACAGTGTCTTAATGTCAAGCATAACTGATCTAGAAGTATATTACCACTCAATGAATTTCAACTCAGAAATGTGCTGACAGAAAAATAAAAATAAAATAGGTGCATAAATATAAGAAATACTAGATTGGGACTCTGAGGCACTAAGTTCAGAAAGGCTCCTTCCTGTTGCTTTTTATAATCAGTAAACACATGTTAGAGAACGCATGTTATCTCAGCCTGTTAGCATTCTTTGGAGATTCTTATGCAATTTGCTTCCACATTGAAACTCTTCTTATTTTTTTCCCCTTCCTGTTTTCGGATGATTTCCGTATTCTCTCCCAACCAATATCTTCAGTGTGTATCAGACTACATGAATTAAGCAGATTATATGAGTTAAGCAGAAGTTTACTTTTCTCTTTTCTTCCTGGCTCCTTTAAAGCTTGCCTATGAAGATAACTTCTTGTCTGTGATGTTAGTAAATCATCAAATAAGTTTTAAATCACTATAGATACAGTATTAGTGTACTGATGAATTCTTATGCTGTATCTATTTTACATGGACCTCCCGTCGACTTCAGCAAGAGTTAAACATGCTTCTGATGAAAACAGAATTGCTTATTACAAAGTAATCCTAATATGATCTCTGCAAACAACGTAGAAAGTGATTAGAGCTTCTTGTGGAAAGATACTGTCAAGGATATAAAATAATATCTTTAGATCACTGTTTTCAATCATTTTCTAGCTGTTTATCACCTACTGTTATTTTTTTCAGGTAAAATGCACCTGTCTGCCCGCACTTTACATTGAGCTCTTTTGGGCAGGATATTTTCTTTACCTTGTTTTTACTGTATTTAGTATACTGAAGTCCATAACTAGTAGCAGCACTACAAGAATGGATAATATATGCACATGCCAATACACAAAGAACTCAAGTAGTTTGTATACACATATATATTTTTATATATGCATACATATATATGCATATGTGTGTGTGTATATGTATACATAAAACATACACCTTATAATTATATTGCCACCTTTTACAGAAAAGGAGAGAAGAAAAAAGTAAATTCTTAATTTTGCTATAATTTTTGAATCAGAACTGTGAAGTGCGATTTTTTTCATTATTTTTCTGTTTGTTGCTACTGCAATTTTTCCTCTGGCTTTTTAATTTAAAAAGAATTAATTAGTCATTTACAAACTCACAGGGCCATTGAATTCTAACATTTTTTAAAAAATCAAGTGTTCTTTATTATCTTCAAATATAAAATGGTAAATTGATGTGGCCTTCCATGGCCTTTTAAGTAAAAGTTATTGTATAGTTCTTTAATTATAGTTAATCCAGATAATGCTTAACAAAAAATGAAGTTTCTGCTTGTCAGTCATACCAAAACAATTACTGAAGACTTGCTTTCAGGATGAAAAAGATGCTAATACTAGGAGCTGTCTTTCATTATGCTATTCTCTCCTCACAGAAGGTACACAGCGGATTCTGAATACACCAGGTGAAATTCATCTCACTTAGCTATCCGGACATTAAGATTTAAGTATAAACTGATCATCAGAGCTCCTTATTGTCATGAGATGAGACGTGACCTCCAAGGGGAAAGTCATCACATCTTAAACCATCTATAATAGTTGGGATAAATCCTCAAATGAAATTTCTGTCTTTCAATGACTACAAGAGACCTATTTGATCACCTTCAACTAGCTACCTCATTTTCCAATAGCTAAATATAGGTGAGAATAATCCAACCAGATTCTGATTTAGTATCTTGGAGGAATATAACAGGAAAAGTTTAGATAGCAGTAGACTTACTAAAGATAACTAAACATGGGACCTGTACGTTACAACGTCATAGCTTAATAGACATTAACTTAAAAACCACTGCTTGGTTTGTTACTATCATACACAAGAAAATCTATAAAGTAATTTCAATACTAATGAAGGTATAATCCAGTTTGTCACTCCTCATCTTGAATAAATGTTGGTCTTAGACACATTTTGTTTTGAGAGAGAGATGCAGTATTAAAATGGTAACATTCAGCAACAAGTTCTGCTTTTAGAAAGTCATTTTAATAAAGAAGTGAGCTTCTCATGTTTAATAATTCCTTGGCCTTCACATCTCTGAGTTTTATAAAGAAAGCAAAAGAATGGTCATTTTTGAGTAACCTATCAATTGAGTCTGTGATGGCTAAAATGTGTTTTCAGTTTAAATTTTGGGCTTTCTTCAAAAACAGTTCCAAGAGCAGCTGCTTCGATATTATCTAGGCGACTTCTTCATTTTTTTAATGGTTTATTGCTGTAGCTATAGACATCCTGAAAAGCTTACAGTTCTGCCTTGAATTCTGTTTCTTTGACTAGATCACTGAAATATTCTCTCTCTCTCTCTAGCTAGCTACCCATTTATGATTGAAAAGCCTTGATAATAATGACAATGTGCAAACAAACCTTCTCTTGTAAAGTTATTTGTTGCTTAGGAACAGATAAGAATTTAAGCTTAAGAATGGTCAAAAGTACATTTCCTTTTCTTTATTTTTGATTTCTAGTTTCGTCCTTCTATTCTTTGCTTCTCTTGTTACCCAAAAGAAAATCTAATCATGTTATAGACCTCACACAAAGCCTTGATTGTGTCAGAAGCAGCTGATTGTTGAGTGCTAGATATACACTACATGAATTTATTATTCAGGCCTAGGGGAAAAAAGGTTGTACATTTCGACAGTGCATAGGCAAAACAGAAACATGCATGCATGCATGTTGCACAAAGTCAAAACATGAGATAATTTAAATGCTGGAAGCAGCACTTTTGATATTCCCAAAATTTAAGGGATGTTCTCCACAAAGAATGTACATATCAAATACATGATTTTATAAGCACTTTGCTAGCACTACTGTTCAATGCTTTATCAACTTTAAGTCAATATGACCAACTTCCAAAAACAATTTTTGTATATTAATAGAGTGCTTCAAAACCTGAGACCATGTTCATGATCAAAAATGTGATTAGTTGTGTCCCCCAATGATTAAAATCATTAATAAAGAACTAAAAAATCTGCAAGTGAAAACAGACAACACACAAAGCAGTACATTGATCTTTTGATGGAGGATGTATAAAACTGCTAACGATTTACAAATTTACCATCACAGAGCTCATGCTGAAAAGCCATTTGTGTGAAATAGCTTAGTCTTATTTTTTCACCAACTTACTGGTGAAATCCACTTTCATAATTTTGATTTTCAGAGACTGAAGAGCTTTTACCTATTATGTATGAATTTAATTACTGATAATCAGACGCCATAAAGCTGTACCTGTTCAAGAGCACAAAATGTTTGTGGACTGGAATATTCTTGTACCTCTTAGTGTAATGTCACCTTTTTTTTTTTTAATTCATCATTGCAGCTGCAAGTGGCACATCATCTGTAATTAATTACGCTTTTTGTCAGAAGGATTCCTTCCAGCATTTTGCTAGTAGATGATATAACTGATTCAGCCCATTTTAGTGTAGAAAAAGAATTTAACTTCATACTTTTGAGATCTTTTCTTCTCTTCAGCTATTTTTTCTTTTAAAGCTCTGCTTGCTTAAATGCATTTCATCGTGCATGAGCCCCAGGAAGCTGCACAACACAACAACCATTTGCAATGCAGAAAAGCACACGGTAACACAACAGTCATTTATAAACAGCCTCCTATCGGCAGTATAAACCCTAGCGATGGTGTGACTGAATGGACAGTCTGACCTGCAGCAAATCAGATGATAACCGGGGTGTATCGTCAACTGGCCACCGCAAATCTGCCCAACTGGATTTTGGCAAGCAGGTATTTGTGCTGTGGTCATCTCTTCATTCTGCAGCCTTCAGTGTTTCTTCCGTTTGCAGGGACACAGAGGGCACACGCCTTCTTTTGGCACCCCGCCATGAATCTTGTTATCTCCTTTTATATCTGCGCCTCAGATCTTGGCCATACTTGCCTTCCACAGAAATCTGATAGCTTTCAGTTGTATTTACTTGTTGGGAATAAGGAGAGGCCAAAACTGCAGGGACACCTATTTGATACGAACAACCTGTAGATGTCCCATGGGCACACGCTACACAGACAGCTGCCATTTGACAGCTTCTCTGATACCAGTGACATTTACAAGTCAACGTATATAAGGGCTAATGATTTCATCAGTCACCACATTCCACTTAGAAATGATAATATCACTGCTTTTATTATTTATTTTTCAAAATCTCAGTGTGTTACCATATATATACGAGCATATATGAAACAACAGAATATAATTCTGAAAAAAGGGTCTAAACATATTTTGGCTCTGTGGAATCTGTAAAAAGTAAAGCTACTGGTGCCATGTGTTGCAGTCCTTGCTTGAATGAAACTAACTTAATTTGATCCAGTGGGATTTTTGACAAAGTAAGTTCAAGCACTGAAGATAAAAAGAACACACGTCCCATACGAAAGTTCAGGTCAAAAGCCTCTCAACCTTTCAGGCACAAATGGATCACATTAAAAGTTCACACTAAGTTTATTCAGACCATCTACATCTAATCCACTTTTTTACTCGACTTTCTATCACCTTCTGGATAGTCATTCAGAAAGCAATAAAGGCCAAATCCTACACACAGCATACCTCCTGCCTAACTACATTACATGCTTGAGTTTCCTAAGGGCAGCAAGGAACAAGTATCTATTTTCTCACCACCCAGTGAAGTTGGAATTACTCCAAAGCCTTAGGGATTCTAGAGAGCCTATTAACTATCTCCATACCCATTCCCCTTCACCTATCCTTAAAAAAAAAGTTTACGGAGGTACAATTAATGTCCATGTCATATGGGGGACATAAATTCCATACATGATATGCCAATATCTTGGTCTTTCTTCCCTTCTGCACCACACTAAAGTCAGGGCAATGCCTAGCTAAAAACTGTCAAGGCAAGGCAGGACTGGTACTATAACAATAATAATCAAAAAAGCTCAACGCAGATATCAGAGCAAACCTGGTAAGGCAGTAAGACTTGGAAAGAACAACACAGAACTTGGGAAAGGAAAATAACTCCTTCAAAAGAAATAACCTAAATTTCTCTCTACCATCTGTTTTTGTACCTATATAGTGATGTTCAATTATACAGTTTTTTTCCTTTACAAAAATACATCTACATATTTATTAAAAAACGGAAGAGAGTATTACGTATCTAGGTATTGATGTGACATTTATCAAACACAAATGCACACACACAGTAGTTTAGATGTTCAAATTGAAATATTCTGGGTACTTGAAATAATAGAGTAAGTTAAACAGGGGCTATTTTAGCCAGCTGTGTACAGCACATTCCTCTTAGTATCATTTTAGCAACAATTTGTAATTCCTTTTTAAATGCACAATTTTTTAACTCAGCAAGAATCTCATACCGTCAGTAAGCCTTTATGAAACATTTAAATTAGCAACAGCTCTTGAGAGTTATGTTCCATATCAATAAGCATTTTTGCACTTAAAACTGTAGCTAGTTCTATATTCCTTCTGTAGAGGGATACCATCATCTTAGTTTGCTGCTGCACAGAATTGCATATATTACAATTCAACAGTGATATAATGTAGAAATTTCTGTTCATCCAATCATTTTACACAATCCTAGTGCTCTTTGACAATTTTCACTTAAATAACTTGTGACTAGATATGGAATAATATTATTGTGTCATAACATAAGTAACATGAAAAGGCAGACTGATAAATAAAAGTTATGTAAAATAAACATTTTATTACAAATAAGTCATTCACACCAGAATTCTTGCTGACTTGAAATGTCAAACTCCAGCTAAAAAAAAACATGGGCAATTGTGTGCCTCATTCTAAAATCTAACACTTGGACACTGGTGACTGAAAAAGGACCCATATTTAAGCAAAAATAAAAAGGAAGGAAAATTGATACTACTTACAACAGATATAAGAGAAACAAAAGCAATAAACAGGAAAAGGGGACACTAATAGTTGCATCATCTGATAAGCAGACAGCAGAGTTTACACACAGAAAAAATGAAAGCAAAGAAATTGTACTAACTCAGTATTTTACACGAATAGAAAGAAATATATAAAAGACATTGTAAGAGGAATTATCCAAGCTGCTTGCTAGATAAGAAAGATACTTATGGAAAATCGTCCTGAAAAAAGATTGTTTAGTAGTGACACAATAACTCTCTGTCATTGCTCCAGTGGTGGCTACTGTTTTGCAGAATCTTCTTTGCTAAGTTCAAGTGCAGGTTTTCAGCCGAGATGACTGAATGGCTACTATGTCCTCCCCTTCACTCATGAGCTCTGCCCTATGCCACGTTTATGCTCCCAACCACTTAACCTACAGTCAAGTGCAAAAGCTGCAGTCTCTCTTCAGAGGAAGACTGCATCTGCTCCGGTCCTTTTCTCCTGCCTTAGCTCTGAAATTACTTCTCTCCCCCTCAGGGTACACATTCTCTATAAATTACATACACTTTAAATCTGCCTTCCTGTCAGACAAATCATCATTTTTCCATTATATATTCAAAGGCATAAGTTTGGTAAGTGGGTATTAGTCAAAAAATGTTTGGATTGCAGTGAGTAACATTAGCAAGTTTGCTAAGTACACACAATGCTGTGACAGGTAACTTGCTCGTTGTATCAGGTCTGTAGTTGTGACGGTCTGCCAAAGTGAAGGTTTGAGAACACAGGAGACCTAGCTGTCCACCAAAATATTTTCAAGGTGAGTAACAATAACATTAACAATTCACCGGGAAAACATGCTTTGACGTGCCTATTGCAACTGCTACTGAGGAAGCAGATGTGATACTGGAATGGCAGATCCATTAAAAGCTCCAGAGCCAAAACAAACACTGATGTATCCAGTAGTAGTAATTCTCTGGACCATGACAGGGTGAATGGGAAGGTGGGCATTTTCAAATTCTCCACTGCTAGTAAGCAACGTGCAGTTTAGGAATATCAGTATAGCAAATGCCACATTTTGATTTTGGGCAGTGGTCAGTTCCCACAGCTCACAAATGAGGATACCACTGAATTTTAGCTCCCACAATCATATTGCAAAAATAAAATTCTTTGTAGCACTCCTCTGTTTATTTAAGTGCCTATGCATACTTAAGCATCAGCTAAACTGTACCATTGCTATTGTGCTCCTAATTCTCTACCAATACCTTCAGTACACAGAGGAAGTAGAAACATTTATAGCTCATTTAGAAGACAGACTTCTAAACTACAAAGTTAGAACTGTTGTTGTTAGCCAGCTAATAGAAATTTAGTTTATCTTATTTTTCACATTAGATTTTTTTACAGTTATCTTAGCAGCACCTTTGTTGATTACGAGCTTTTGGCGTTAAAGAAGTGAGGGGAACTCCATGGCTTCAAATCACTATTTCATTGTTGTTCGATTAAATTCTGTTCAGCCTTTCTTGAAGAGCAAACATATACTCTTTCCCTCCCCAG
The DNA here is from genome assembly GCF_036370855.1 of Dromaius novaehollandiae. Classification (NCBI taxonomy): domain Eukaryota; kingdom Metazoa; phylum Chordata; class Aves; order Casuariiformes; family Dromaiidae; genus Dromaius; species Dromaius novaehollandiae. The sequence continues at coordinate 43,511,524 of NC_088098.1, forward strand.
CTTTGTTGACGTCTTGCTCAGTGAATAAATAAACACAGAACATTCTGAGGTTGGGTTGGGTTTGTACTGCCAAAACATAAACAAAGTACACTATACGTAGAGCGGTCATACTGATGTAAGTTGAATGAAGGAACAGGATACAGAGAAGGAAAACACAGGATTTCACGTCACCTTTCTGATAGCCCTTGGGACGAAAGACGACCGGGATCTTCTTATGAACCCTTAGAAATAGAGCATGGCTTGAACAATTTATCACCACTTCTCTACTGCTGGTGGCACCATATGAGACAGCTGCTTCCATAATTCACAATGAAAGAAAAGAAAGTCCTGACAGATTTGGTTTCTTTCCACCAATTCCTCAAACGTAACTGAGGCTCAGCAAAGCACCTTTTCTTTTCCTTACAGCCTTTTCCTTACAACTACCTACTGTAATTACCTCTGTAGCTACTCAAGCAACAACCGGCGGTGAACTTCAGAGCTTGGATGCTGTAGTCCATGATTCTGAGAAGGATCACAGGAATCAGTATTTTTATCTTGTCTTTAAAAAAAAAACAACAACGCTACCAAAACCCAACCCCAAAATATATATATAAAATTGTTAATAAAATAACTACCTTAGGCAAATGATTATCCTAAATACTATTTTTACTGCAAAATACAGTTTTATAGGCTATCGACTGTGTGACTTAAAGTTTCATCAAGTGGTTTAGGTAATTTGATGGGGAACTGCCACTCCCACCTCAGGGTTCTCAGCTTGCTAAACTGGCAGAAAGCTTACCCCTATATGTATATTCACATATTGTGTGTGTGCGTGCGTGTGGCCAAGAGCCTGGTAGGGGGTTATGGCTGCCCTTTCAGCAAAAGCAGTCCTTTAGATCCGCACAGTCATCTGTGCATCCCATACTATTTCAAATCTGTCCTATCATGCATTACAAAATTAAGGTACTCCATACTGTTTTTTTGAAAAGTGCCAAAGGATGGTCACATGGGCACCAAAAATCTGGCATTCCTACCTTTACTTCCTTGACTTTTTCCATCTCTCATGTTCTTTCAGAATAGCCCTTTCATATACCATTAAACCTAGTTCAAGCAGCAATTCAGTTTGCCAGAAGTGAGAATGGCAGGATGAGCTTAAGTTTTCTTCTGTATTTCACTATTGTAATAAATTCTACAGACAGTCAACCATCTCACTTTGAAATTATACTGTATAATCTTCTCTGTTTCATTTGCTTTCATTAAAGTATATTGAAGATGTCACCTCAAAAGGGGTTCTATCACGACCTCATTTACAATTAAATTCTTTTTGGCTTTTTCAAATTTCTCCCTTGAACTTTCTGAAAGATAATTCAATGACAAATGTGTTCCATTACTTACAAAATTTGAAGAGCTGAAAGGAAAGAAAAAAAAGATGCGATGATGAGGCGGACTCTCATATAACTCTTCACTCTGAAGAGCTAAATTGAGTACTAGATACGTAATTATATTAACAAGAAAAGTGGACATAAATTTTAAAAAAGAAACCTGAAGCATTTTAGTGTCCACTGACAGTGTGAGAGATCTACGTGCAGCTTATGCATTCTGGTAATTTTCTAAAATTGCTTATCAATGAATGCTTCAATATGTACTTACTTAGTCACAGGTTGATAGGGTCTCTGAACTATCACCACATCCTCTCTGAAGAAGCTTCTGAGCAAACAAAATAAATTGTTAACCTTACTGACCAGACTCTTCCCTAGCAATGGATATGCTAAAGAGGGCACAGGAGCTTGCAAAGCTAGTTCTATCCAGTTGAGAGATAGAGATGGGGAAGGCAAGGAGGGAGGAACTGCTGTCTGAAAGCAAGGTTCATGCTGGATCATAAAGATCAAGAGAACTGGGAGATTCACTGGATTCCTATAAAGAAGAGAGTATAGGCCAGAGACAGAGATGCACAGAACGGTGTCTTGTAGCACACACACATGCATCGTTTTTAGCTGTGAGAAGATGAAGGAAGCTGAGGGCAGAGGAAAAGACATTCCATGATGCAGATAAAAATCGTTAGAATCCTAAAATGTGACTGATCACAACTTAATCCCAAAGCTGGTCTAGAACTATGATGAAACTGTTATAATGAGTAAAAGCCTATTTTTCCCTCTTCTAGCTGAAGTTAGGAAGGGCTTGATTTTGAATCCTCACAGCCTGTTTACAGTTTAGCTTTATTATTAAGTTTACTTGGGGAACTGGCCTCTACATTCAGGGTATCCACAAGATAGAAGCTCTTAGAAAAATCTGCAATGCAGAGTCTGGAGCCAATAATAAAACTGGCCCATGAGGTGCCATTTCTAATGAAAGAATAGTAGACAAAAAGCTGGTGCACAGCAAGTGTGTGAGGAAGGCTAAGGGAAAGTGATATAGTGCTTCTTAGAAGTCAAGAAATATCCCCCTCTGTTTCCAGCTGGGGCCACATGAAGAGCTTCACAGTCACATCAGTTGTCCATCACAACCCTCCCACTGCAGCTGACTCTCTCCTAGATACGCCATGCTGCTTATCTGACTCTTCTCCAAACCACAAGAGTCCAGATGAGTTAGACCATGAAGATAAAGGCCTCTTGTTAAACTGTCTACAATAAGCCTCCTGAATGTGACTGAAGAAATCATACAAAAATTTCAGGCAGCTAAACTGAAGAGATGGTAACCCCTAGCAAAAGATTTGTGAGGAGCAGGTGGGGGCCAAAGAAACTCTGCAGTCAGGACAGCTGAAGCTGGAAGAAGACATGTGTCTGTGGCCATAGAATAAGAGAGTCCCAAGAAATCATGGGTCTAGTTTTGTGAGACACCATCTATGGCAGGATAGTGATTATCCCAAGAGGGCTGTGACACCAGAAAGATACTGCAAACTACTTGTCTTTAGTTCACAGAAAGTCAGACTGAGTCAGCATTCAAATTAATCTAATGTTTAATTATTTCACATAAATTAATCTAATGTTTAATTATTTCACATAACCAAATGTCTTTGCAGCTGGGGATCCTTTCAACATATGAGCAATGCAGATGACTTTATATCTCAGGGAGGATAAAAAGACTTCTGAGAAGACATTTCATAAACTGAATGGATACAGCAGTGACAGCTAAATGAAGGCACTCTTCCTTTTGCCATGCAAATAACTGTGATGTTTGGAGAAATACAGGTATTTAGAATTCTTCTGTAGCATGTTCACATTCTACTTGTCACCTCTGACTTTTAAAGAACCCTTGTATGTACCCAGTTTTATAACGTTAAATGCATATGTATGCAATTTACAGAAATGCCTATTTCTGTATTTTATGTATGATAATCTGGTTTTTGTAATATATTTTCTTGTATACTAGATGTAGATAACATTCATTTAATAGAGGTTAGATCTATAATAAGATATATGACAGTATACCTTACGTGCTATATGTATGAATAAAGTATGTGATCGCATATGACACAAACTGTCTCATATACGCAGTTATATTCTAAATATATGCCTACCACACACACTTTACTAAAAAGAAATATGCGTAAGTTGCAAAGTCACACACACACAAATTTTAGGCACTAGTGTTTCCTATGCTTCTTAGTTCAATAAAAATGAATTCAATTCAGTTTGTTCATAGTGAGATGAATCCTTACTCTTACATCCTGAACTCTGCCTCACTGAATGTGTACGATAGACAATACTCATGGTAGAGTTCCAGAAAGTATTGAGGCTTTGCAAATACTGGGTGTTACAACTTCTAGGTGCCTTGCCCACTGCTGCAATTTATAATTGCTTCTTTCTACAAAAAGGGCCACAGAAGAGCTAGACCCCTAACAATGGGATTTGTTGACACCAGCAGGCTTAGCAGGAACTGATCTAAAATAGTCAGAAAAGCAAACAAAAGGGTAGGACTTAAGCATTTACTGTTAGACCACATTCAGGTGTTCCAGCTGCACAAAACATTACAGCGTTAATTAGAACTAGAACCAAAAGCCTGAATCCCTTCCCCTAGTGAAGCCTCCAGTATGAATCTTTGTCTTTCTCCTAGTTACTGTAATTAACTTATACAAGTTAGCACAAATCGAACAGCTTCAACAGGAAACACAGAGAATTCCAGTTGATTTAAGGACTTTCCTGACAAATAGATGCTAAGGATCCAACTTCAAGTATCTCACAAGGTGTTCGGACCACAGGGACACTTGGCTGCACTTTATATATCATTGGACATGCTCTGAATAGGGCTATTAGGTAAGACCTCATGGATGGAAAAGGCGAAAACCTGCCTTTCTTTTCATTTTGGTAGGGTATGAGTGAGATGCATAGCTGCAGAGTTTTCAGGACCTGTGTGAGACTAGCAATGGTAATATATGAATCTGGTGAATGCTGCCAGCCAAAAGTTACTACCACAGGTTTTAATGACAATTTTGGGAACATTAGAAGTTTCTAATGCTTGGCTTAGGTGACTGCAATGGTGTTTAAGTACCAAAGTCTCCTTTGTAAATCTAGACCTTATTACTTACTTTCATTCAGTACGTGCCCATCCTATGTTCTCCTGTGCACAATACTACCCTTGATAAAAGACACAATTATTCATTTCACTATGTCTTTTACCTGATGTATTATGTGCTTTTTAATCACTAGATATACAATTGCTTCAACAACATTACTGAATTTATCTTCATACCCTCTTCTAGGGAGTAAAGAAGTATGCTACCTTCCTTTTACAAATCCAAAGCTCAAAGAGAGTTAGGCCAAAGAGATCTACTCATTCCCTGTCTGGATGACTGAACTGGTATCTGTAACAAAGTATGTCTGAATTAGGACATCTATAAACTTCCTTTGCCCCTATGAGTGCTTAGCCCTTGTGCAAAACAGATTACAGGACACCAAATTAGAAAATGAGGAACATGCAGTGAGTAACCACGTTTGTAAACCATGGTTTATGTGACTTGTCCAGCATCACATGGGAATTTTGTGGCAGGAGCAGGGAATATCATCCAGGTTATTAGGATGGTTCTCCCTTAATCATACATTAGCCACCTGTAATTCACTGCTCCATTCACTATTTGCTTTTTAATTTCTAAAATGAACAGTACAAAAGATGGTATATGTTCAGTACAGTGTTAATTAGGTCCTCTACAAAGTGTGAGCATGCTCCGTGAAGACAGGATATTCAGAGATGTTAACCTCCCCTTTGAAAGTGATTTGGGTGGAGCTCATCTCATCTATTTAAAATGTAGATGTGTAGTCAAAGATAACTCTCTGAGTTTCCTCTGTAATCAGCATCATAAGATAGGTACCTCCGAATGGGTGACTAGTAGATGTCTAAGGCAGAATGAATTGCCCTCTGGAGGTGTTTAGCTGTATTCATTAACTACAAAGAGTACCAAGATGACTAGATACCTACATTTCCAATGACTAAAGTTGGGTAAGATGCAGCTCGCCATTTGTGCTCTACTGTCTTCCTGATTCTTATGAAAAGCCAGACCATCAATAAAAGTAAATATTCTAACCATCCACAACTACACTTCTAAAAATAACTCATATCTTTTTCTGACTCTTCTAATGGTCTTTATGAGTAAACAATATGAGTAGTTCCCTACCTAGAGCTTAAAGTACCAGAACTACAAATCTGAGAAAGTACAATAAAGTCAATACCAATCCCAAACTTCTGTTAGGAAGCTGGGTTTGCACAGAGCTTTTTGGTAAAACAAGATACCAATAACAAAGTGGCGCTGAGACATATAGGCAATAATTAAGTTAAACAAGTATAGCTGGTAGCTTAGCAATCAGTACAGAGGAAGTCTGACAACAGGCACCGTCCAAGTGAAACAACAGTTCAGCATATCAGTTTACAAATCATAAAGCCAACAGAAACAAGATCAAATGAATATCAGCATATGAACCTGCATTTATAAATATCACTAACCCACTCTTTGATCAGTAGGAAGAATCTGATAAATTCCTGTGACAAAGGAGGCATAAAATATATCGTCAAAATACTGCCTCAACTGCTGTTCTGAATATCTTTTAAGTCTAAACTGCTTTCACAGTGGAAATGACCCTCAGTAGAAATAATATGTTGAATTTGAAGGAGGTTGGGGAAAACCATGTTCCACATGGGTGAGGGAATCTATTAACAAAGAACAAATTGTAGGTTCAAGACCAAGGGCAGACTCTCTTAAAAATTAGTAGTCCTCACTCTATTACACAACTCCACTGAGGTCAGGCATGCTTACAAGTTAAATTAATGTAAACATACTTACCCCTGACAAAAACAACACTTGATCTACATTATTATTACAGTATTATTACATTTCTTAAAAAATGATTTTATCCCTGAACAAGAGAATGTTATGCTTTTCCATATTTAATTTAAACCTTGTTAGTTTCATATTATCAAAAGGAGGGCAAAAGAAATATATCTTGTGCTTGTCAAGAGGGCTGATTATATTTTCCATTATGATGGCAAATTCATAACTCAGAAATCTTTACATTAATGAATGAGAACAGATAGGGGTGGAGAGTAAAGAAAGCAAAGTAATCAGATTGACAGTTTTGACCCCCAAAGTAGACAATTCAGATTTATGCATCTCATTCAAAGCAAATTTCATACCTCTGTGTAAATATATTTTCCTCCTGTTATTACTCCTAGTAATGTAGCTGATTAATGAATATAAAAAAAACACACAAACAAACAGGAAAACAAAGGTTTATATCACATCCAAGATAACAATACAAAAAAATAAACCAGTGGCCTGGCTTCTTACCTATAATCCTAAAGTTTCAAACTATGTCTAGTAACCACCTATGACTTGATATAAAATGATTCAAATTGACACATGCAAACGTACCCAGGTGGACAACTTAATATTCAGTGAAAGAGAAACAAATCTTTATTTAAAGTGCATTTGAGAAGTATGCCAAACTTATTGTGGAAAATGGTCTTTCAAGTCTGGTGTCTTTTCTTCCTTTCCATATGGTATCAGGATTTTAGTTTTATAACATTAAAAATAAAAGTACAAGACAACTTTGTTATCATTACTAATGAAGACCTTGCATTCTGATTTTTTACTTCAAAAGTCATCTTCCTCTCCTTCTGTTTACCTCACAAAACCATTTTGCAATCTGTTAAGAAACACATGACAGTTTTATTTACTGCCTTTGCCTTTTCTGTGATTTTGTAGTCCTCCCCATGAGCAGTTTTATCATTAGAAGAAACTTTAAACTGTTGGTAATTTCTCTGTAAAGCATGCAAAATCAAAACAAAACAATGTGTGGTGTATTCTCATTTCTCTGTGTGGCAGCCAGCTCTAGTGGACTGTATACAGGATTAGAAACAAGGAACTCCCAGATTTTAGTCATACCCCTCCTACTAACTTGCTTTCACACTGTGGACTTCCATAGAATTTACACTGTCTAGTCATGTCCTACTTATTCTCCTCAGGCATGTAAACATTATCACCCAAATTACAGCTAAGGAAAACCAAGTATGCTTATTGGTCGTCTGAAATCACAAAGCAAGTTGGTATCATTATCACTATTACAACACGTGCTCCTTGAATATATTTCTGGATAGGCCAAGGCAGGAAAAAGCAACTAGTGGGCAGTTCTGGTGTCCAACTGAGCCAAGTTCCAGAAAGGTGCTCAACGATTTCCAGAAATCTGCAGCTTCCAAAATCACTAATTATCTCTTGGCCTTTATATTTATGTTTAATACATATAAATGAGAAATGATTTATGAAAATTATTCTTTCTTGTTGCAAGAATTCTGTAGTTCTGTGGAAGATTTACAACCCTGGAAAGAAAAATTCCATCACCAAAATTTGCGTGACAAATATACTGCAGTCAATTCTACGTAACTTTTGTGAAAGGGAGACATAGGCGTGGAATAGATGATAAATAAGTCCAGGTACAAAGTGACAAACTGATTTGCCAGAAACTTTCAGAGACGTCTGTATGACATTTGTCTATAATACAGTATCACATGTACCTGAGGATTACACTGAACTACATATTTTTTAATACCTACACTCTGTAGAGGATTGTTCTGGCCTTTGTTAGACAAATAATGTAGCCATCTATTTTTTGCTCTTTTTGGTCACTTTTTCTTTCTGTTCATCATCTAGAACCCCTTTGACTTTTTATCTGTAGTGTCCAGTCTGATACTTCTGGACTTATTAGCACAATGACACTGCAAGAGATGGCAGAGAGTCACCGTCTTGAAAGCATCATGAGAGAAACCATAGAAGTGACAACAATAGCTCAGCTATCTATGCACAGGACTGGCTACCAGCATGTCCAACAGTCAGTTCTAGACTTAACTTAGTGTGTGGTCTCACGCAAAAAGTTTACCTTGCATCATCCTTTTTGTCACCATCAATAAGCATTTACCCACACAGCAAAAAAAGAAGTTGGAGGAACTAATTAATGTTTGTACAGCATTTGTGATGTTAACGCTTGCAAATAATAATGTTTAAGATCATAATTTTAAGTTATTATTATTCTCTGTATAAAACCAAACAAAAATTTAGATTTTATGAGCATAAGGGTATACCTCTGCAGGACATTCAAGAGGTTCTAGCCCGTGATTATCACTGATGCTTATGAAAGTTATGAGAGTTAAAAATAAAAATCCCCATCTCTAAAAGTGTTCATCTCTCTATTGACATCATTATTCATGTAGCAACATCTGATCCTTTTCCCTGAATGTAAAATATTACTTTTTCATTAGTAAAATAGGAAATCACCATTAACCAGTAAAATTTTTCTTTGGTTACTAAAAACATTTTTCTTTGTTTGAAGTGTGTTTTCTCAGCTTGACTGTACATTATACTAGTGCTTCAGATTAGCTTCAACTTAACCTAAGTACTGCTCTTTCTTTAGATGGTGTAGTATTACACACACCTATTAGTCATTTTATTTACTCCACTGGAATGAAATTGCTGTCTGCCCTCCTGCAATAGTAGATAATTAACTCTTTAGAAATACGATTAGTGTTTTGCTAGACGAAAAGCTCTTCCTGAAAGTGAAGTGAACAAATGTGTACAGAGATTACTAGAAAATGCATGCAACCATTTTGACCCCTGAGACAAAGCTGACAAGCCATATCAGTAAATAAATTAGAATGTATGAATTCTGGCTCAGAAACGAATCTCTTCTTTGATAGTTCAGTAACACAACTCACACTCAGGGAAAATAATGAGAATATGTTCCACCATAACTGAAGCATACCAAACAAAAATCATCTTTTCATTTCAAAAATTTAATGCAGATTACACCATTGATTATAAACAAGCTTTTATCCACCCCCTCCAACATACATACCAAATTCCAGGTAGTCTTGGAACAAAAAGCACCTTTATAACTTCATATAGACCTCTCTCAGGGTATGCCCATCCGAGAAGAGAAGTATTAGACATTTCACATGATCTCATTAGACTTACAGTATAGTTCACATGCAGTTCATTCAGATAAGCAGCTGATCTCCAAGAGCTTTTCTAGTCCGAACCCAAATGCTGAGCATTTTCAGTTTTGCTTCACCAAGGCTTAAAATGTACCCAAGTGCACGCAACTGTAAAGCAGTAGAGGTGTTCAGAGTAATATTCAAGTCACCGAGCTAACTAGGTACACCGAGAAACTACTGGGGGCAGGGAGGAGGGGAGGGAACATGATAATGTTCGGTCAGTATCACATAAATGAAGCCTCTAATCTAATTCATTACCCTGCACTGTAATATAAATCCTGAGAGAATAATTGAATGTTACTTGCATTGGGGAAGGGCCTCTGACTCTCAGGACAGGAAAAACTCCCTCTATGTGTATCCTAATGAATGGATATGCATGGTCTTTGTTTCTTTCTCTGAACCAGAGTTGAGGAGATGATTAAGGAGAGGCAGACAAAAAGACGTGGCAAAGTAAATGATTGCCTCCTATACAGAAACACTATGCTAACTGCTGTGGGGCTGAGATTTTGAGGGTAAAACGTAGAAAAAAATCAGGAAGGAAGAGCAAAAGCAACAAATACATTTAAATAATAACAGATTTGCAACACGACTGTTTCATCATCAAACAGTACTGTGGGTTCAAATGTGTTGTATGTCAACAGAGCATACAAATGGTTGTGGTAAACTTAGGACCAGCATGAGTTACACTGGCAAAAATATTTCTCTAGCTATTTGTGCTTAACAGCATAGCCCTAGAGCTTCAAGGACAAGTATGTGAAGAAGACAGATTCTCTACAGAGTGTCCTTTTTGGCTTGCTTTTTCCCTGGTCTACAACCGCACATTTGCATGGAACACTAGAGCTCTGATGAGTTTGGTTAAGCTTTAGATGAAAAACCCAAGGACGTGGCTTCAATGAGAGAAACAGCAATGAGAGAAACAGCAATGGAATCAACTTGCTTGGAGCGAGATCACTGGGAAGATAACATGATCACAAGACAGTGATATACCCAGATATCCTTGAGGTGATGAGTAACATTTTAAGTGATTAAATGACAAAAGAACCTAAAGACCCATTCTCAGGGGTGATCAAATCTAGCACCCAAGAGCAGAGTAGTCTTAATCTTAGAAAATCAATGGGGCATAGATTCCTGTGTTGCTTAGCAACCAGGAAATTTTATACAGTGTGAAACCATAAAACATATACACTGTAAATACATATGCTTTGTTTTTGTTGCTCATACTTGAATAGGGAGCTGTTTTGTCTCTGTGAAGTGTAATACACTAGATCCATACTAGACATATCTACAGAGAACCCTTTTTCATACTCCATATGATTCAATCTTTGGCTGAGCATTTCCTCACATCACGTATTTCCAAAGAGTAGCATCTTTAAGAGGTTTACCCAAAAATAAATCCTTTCAGGTTCAGTCATGTCACTGAGGCTGAGTCCTGCAGGAAAATGTCCTTTTTTCCTTTATTTATTGCCTTGTAAGGTGCAGCCTGTCCCCATGGATCATATTTGAATTTGTAGATGGGTGGGGCCTTGCTATCTTTTGGGTGTGTTGTTCCCCAGGGGACACATTAACAAGTATACACACGCTCTGGGAACTATAATTATTTCTGGATGCCACAGGAGGTTGGAGAATAGTATAAAACACTCCTCACAAATCTTGAAAAAGATATCACTCATGCTCTTTCTGGCCAAGAAAAATACGTCAGGGACCAATTGCTAGCTGGTGCTCCTCTGAAATCAAACCAGGGCTTACAATGACCTACCTAATGGTTACCTACATCTTGTGTCATCTCTCTGCATGAGCTAGATTTTAGCAGCCCAAGAGAGTAATACAGGCCAGAGATCTCTCAAGCACAAGAAGCAGCTCAGCACAGGTTTGGTCTTCCTGAGGTTTAATCACAGTTTCTTTCTCTAGAGGCTTCTGGCACCACAACCAACATCCCCCGCTTCCTGTTCACATAGCTCACACACAGAGTTACAGTTAAATTAAACTCTTTGTTTAAACTCTAAGATCTTTGGGGTAGAGGCTGACATTTTATGACCTGGGTGTGAAGAGTCTACTACAAAACAGGGCCCTGATCCTTTATTGGGACCTCTAGGCAATGCTGCAAGAGAAGCACTAATTACAGTGGTGTCATCTTGTTATCTGAGCAAATCACCAACTCCTTCATTTTCCTTCTGGCTCTTGCTCCAAAAAACTTTCATTGCCTTGACTAAGCCATTTAACTTAGTTTTATGCCCTCCTCCTGTAAACATATATTTTACTCCTCCAATGTAGTTAATGGTCATTACTCCTAGTGAAAATGCAAAGTGGGAAGGGGGGGAAGGATAGTGCTTGTTCCCTTTGTACTCCCCCTTCGCTTAATATTTCTTTTCTTACAGAGTTTCTCAGAGATAGGCAAGCACTAGACCTAAAAAATAAGAAGCAGATTAAATTACACATACATACATACACAAAAGGACACGTGTGTCCTTTTACGGTCCCTCTTTATAGATAGGCAAACTAAGGCGAGGTAGACAAATGAACCACAAGTCCTGACTTCGCATCTACTGCTCTAAACACAGCTAAGGATTTTAATGTCACTTGACTTCCTCTTCAAGATTTCAAATGAGTTGGCAAAGATACAATCATAACAAAAACCGAATTATTTCACAGTTCTATTGTACTACAAAACCCATTTACTAAGTCTATAAACAGTTTGAAATCTCAGTCAAATTTCACTATTGAAAGTGAACTTGAGATACAGAGAAATTTACATATTTGAATAGGTAATAACAAAATCCTTAAAATAATTACGTATTTTGCTTAGTTCTTGGGTTTTTTCCCCTCATTTTTATAGTCATAAGATTTTCATCCACTTCTTACCCCTATTGCGCTGGCAACACCTCTCCACCCGTAAAGGCATTAATTTTGGGGGGAATCAAATGAAAAGAAAATGCTAAATGTTCCCTGTAACGTTGCTTTCAATATTTCAACTTTTATTTGCCATTTAAAGCTTTGGATTATGACTTTTTCCCGAGGAACACAATGTCACATCAGTGAATGTAATAAGACTGATGCAATTAGTATAAAGGCATTTTAAATGTCCAAAGAGAAGCAGATGCACAGGAATGGAGTGGAACAGTGCTTTGCGATTTAACACAGCTATTCAGATAATTGATCGCAATAGCAAAACTTGTATTTTAATAGGAATAATCATTCAGCTTTATGTAAAATCAATTTGATAAAAAAGATCACGTACACCTTTCTACATGTGCTGAACACAGACTAGCCATATAAGGAATATTTGTGTTTCCAAACTCATTAGCAAAATATGCTTATGTAAGCAGTAACCTACAGTATTAATGTTTCTAAAATAGTACCATATTTTAAAACCTTGACTAATGTAGTTGTTCTATTTTATATTTCATACAATGTATTAAGTTAATCATTTCACAGAGTCTCAACAACAGTCACACCTCCAGAACAACTCTCAGTGTATCAAACGAGAGGGAAAAAAATCTCAAAGCCAAACCCTGCACTTGGATCAAGATCAGGACATTTTTACACGTCCTTTTAGGGCCCAATGCTATTCCTTCCGAAAAAACATCGTCCCTGGGGTTCCTTTAAATATGAACTAAATTTCACTGGAGAACAAAGTGGGGAAGAGATTACAACTGATCTGTGAGCTTACCACTGAGCTGAAATGTCAGTGATATGTTTCTGGAAGTCTTAGCTAGACGGGTTGAGCCACTGCATATTCCACAGAAACCAAAGTAGAATGTTCACGCCAAGAAAATTTACACCTTAAAACTTTACTGCCCTCCTAGCGCTTAAAATGATTATATACTTCCACACGAGGCATTTTTCGCTCTTTTTACAATTCCTGCGGATGGCATGTGGAAGCACGCACAAAGTGAGGGGCAAAGTCCTCGTAAAGAAACTTCGGAAGAAGCTAACCTGAGCAGCACAGCTGTCAAGCGGAACATTTTTCCTGGGCAAAAAGAAAGGCACCGAAGCTCAGCTCAGGGTTACAGGTAACCCAAAAGCGACCCCCCCCCGCGCGGTGCGCACACACCGTCCTGCTGCCTCCTAGACTTACGGCCAGAAGACGAGTTAAGGGCTGAGTCCTCGCAGCTGCAGCCTGGGAAAACCGGGGCAAGCAGAGCGCGGAGGAGTGCGGAGGGGCGCGGAGGCCGAGCGCGGCCGGCGCGGCTCAGCGCCCCCGTGAGAAGCTTCGCCGAGTTTTTCGGCAGAGCGGGCGCAGGGCCGCGGCCACTGAGCGCCCCACAAGCTCTTCTCCGCAGCCCCGCTGTAGTCCCAGCTCGTTAAAACGAGGGACTGCAGATGCTGGCGTTGCCTCGGACGGGGGAGGTTCAAAGTTGGGAAGAGCAATGTCCTCCCCGCTGAAAGTTTTGCCTCGGACTTAAAGGGGCCGGAGCGCGGAGGGGAGAGGCGCCCGACGCGGCTCGCACGCGCAGGTGAGCCCCCAGGTTGCAGCTCGCCGGAGCTGCGCTGCTCCGAAGCAACACGTCCTTCCCCAGAACCGAAAAAAAGTATGAAAGAAATCCATCCCGTCCTCCCCCCTCCCTCTTCCTCCGCGTACGCACAGACTTTACCTGGTTTTATGCCGGGTTTTTAATAAATTCCTTCCAAAGGGAGCCATGATCCCAGCGGCAGAAGCATAACATCAGCGATCCCCAAGCAATTCGAGGGTGTTCCCTTCTCCCCTCTTTTTTCCCTGAGCGCCTTCCAACTTGTTAATAGTCACCGAGCGTAGCGATGAGCTGGAAGTTGTGTAATTTACTGCTAACTTTGAACTCCGGCTTGCTGCTGCTGCTGCACCTTTGGAGTCCTGCCCAGCTGCAATCTTGAAGGAGGCGTTTAGGAGCAGGAAAAAGAAAGCGGGGAAGGAGCGGGGGGGGGGGGGGGAGAGGGGGCACTAACCCGACACTTGCTCCTGTGATGTGAAGTTATGTACAGAACTTGCAAAGCTTTCAGCCTCGTCACCCTCAGGGCACCAGCCAACAAATGGGAAAGAAGGGGCTTTGCTCCGGTGGGGAACTCTGCAAAAACACGCAACAAAAGGACTGAAAACTTTCCCCGGGAGGTTCCAGCTACTCCAGGTCAAGTCGCTCAGCTAAACAGCAACGTTAATGAAGGGCGAGCAACAGTTGCCACACCAGTTCTTTGTACATAATAACCTTTCAGATCCAGGAGCAATACGGCTTTACAAGGTGTTGGACAAGTAATGGGAAGATGAAGGGACAAACTCAGACTGCTGTGGTCCCTTTGCCCTCCCTGGATTTTTTAGTAAACGTGCTATTTGCAGTAGAGACCTTTGCAGACCTTGGTGTGAGCCATTGTGACTAAAAGCACTTCTGAAAACCTTTTAAATGTGGCCTAGCAGAGAACAAGTGAGGCAGCAACCAGGGGCTCAGTTTGTACTAGGATGTTGCAGGACCTTTTTTATTGTTATTTTAAGCTGGCTTTGCCAACAGGGAAATGAATGCACATTAAAGTTCCTGTTTGCTGGAAACCCCTGGGAATGAGAGATTCATAATAAAGCTTCAGAAGGGAAAACTTTCTTTTTTTCTTCTTTCCCCTTACTGAGCCCAGCGGCTTTGGAGCGGAGCGAGGGAAGGCGGACCCACTGCACTGCAAAGGCTGACGCCAGTGGGTGAGGGTCCCAGGACGGGCAGGCAGAAAACCCCGAGCACAGCTCACCCTAGCCCTCTGCTTTGTGCACTTATTTTAACAGATTTACATCTAATTAGATGTGTGTAAATCGCTCCGGTTTTTTTTTTCTTTTGTTTCTCACCTTTTACGGGGTAAATTCTGTATGCAGCTGCCCAGAGGTGCAGCACAATGGGGAACTGTTTTATTAAACAGGAGAGATGACTGGATAGGACTCTATCAGACTAAGGGCTTATCTGAGGGAGGCTTTTTCTTCTTCTAAAATTCCCTGTTCCTCCCCTCAGTCAAGACAGTCACAGCAGCCTAAAGAAAACAAAGTGAGGGCCTATTCCATGGGTTACCTATTACTGGCAGCTCTGGGAATACCCCACATATTTTCAGTTCAGTCCCACGCCGCTAAATTCCCTGAGCTGTGACTACAAAGCGAGGGACTGGAGCCGTGTTTGGGTAATCATCCAAATAACAGAGAAGCAGAGAAGCTAAAACAAAACAACTTTCCTGCTGTGAGGGGAGATTTTAAGAAGCAATCTGCTTTTGGCATTATGAACATGATCCCAAACCCACTAAGTTCATAGAAGTCTTTCCTTTGACTTTGAATCAAAGTCATATCTGCCACAAAGAGGGGATTTTCTCATATCTAGAGAGCAAAAATTTTGCAGTCCCTAAGACATGTTCAAGTCATATTTGGTACAAAATTCTGATCAGTGTAAAATTTCCTAGAGAAAAAATAATATTCAAGTAACTATTTTTATTGGCAGAGGCAAAATTAAATAGCTTTATCTGCAGAACAATATTAATTTTTCTCCTTATTAAAAGAATAAATGGGAACCTGGAAATATCTGTAGCTGTTCTTACACTCCTGGATAGTCATCTCACAATTTTAATTTATTGAAATATTAAAATGCCATGGAAATTGTTCCTCTTTTACTATCAAATGCAAAATAATTTTAAACCAAAGATATTTAATGTGGGAACTGGGTACCTCTATACATGTAAATCACAATGCTTCTACGTTCAGTGTAGCTATGCAATGAGTTGTAGGAAAGACTCCAGCATTAATATTCAGACATTTTTCCCCAGAGCTGGGGCAGAAAAGTGAGCTTTCAGACTATGCACTTTCACAATTAGGCTAACCAAAAACAGGAAGAAAGTAAGTGGGAGTATGATAAAGCCTTACAAAATAATAAAGGAGAGAATCCTGAGGAACGAGAATTATTGCTCTTTACCTGAAACAAGAAAAGGGACATTCGGCAACCAAAAAGAATTGAATACATGCTGTTTCACACTGTATTCAATTAATTTACAGAACTCAATCAAAAATATAGAGGGCAAAAATGCTTGTGAGTTTATATAAATATATGCATAAAAACAAGATATAAATGGGTATTTCTCCTAGTAACAAAAGGGACATGAAACTTTCATTCCTCAGCACATAAACCAGTCTCTGAATATTGGGAATTAGTAGAAAAAGATTTCAGAGGGACAGCTTAATTTTGTAGGCAGTGTTGACACAACAGCTTAGTGAGCTTACCCTTAAACTTCCAAAGCACCTCAAACTACATGAATCTGTATGTACATGTCTTTAGCTTTCTTTAAACTGGAGCTCTGATCTTCCAGGAATACTGGGCCAACATTCCAGATGAGGGCCCTGGCACTTCCCAGTGTACCATGTGGACATAAAAAGCAGCCAAGACTCAAGTCGAGCAGGATCACCTCCTAATCACGGTTGTGCATGTCAAAGTCAAAAAGGCAAACGGCTGGTAATGTTCCATTTTTCACTCGGTGGGAGGCTTAGCCAAATCATTCTCCTGCACAGTTTCTTCTCCCGAGTAGGAGAAGCGATGAAAGAAGGGCAGATAGTTCTGTTTGCAGGACTCATTTTTTGAAAACACTGCATAAAATTTGCACATACTGAGCTTGAGATCATCAGAAAGATTTGTCAACAATTTACTGCGGTATCTAAAGGGGAAAGGAAGTGAATTGTAAACACCTGAGTAGTACCTGCCATCTGGGCAGGCTTGATGAACAATAAACCTGGATGCATATCTTTGGTGCTTAATCAGAAAGTTTAAGGTTTAAACTGAAATATTTCCCCTTGCTGTCTCCCAAAGCAGCTCACACTGAGCATTGTGTGTGCAAAAATACTGCAGCACAGATATGGGCAATCTAGCTTTACACTGCAGTAGTCCAAAAGTATAGTGTCAGAGGACACAAAGAGTCAAACGAACTTCTTATGCACAACAAAAGGTGTGTTCCTGCCCTCCCCTTCCATATCTTCCCTCCTAACCAGCACATGGTTCCAGTTCTCATCTTATACAGTCTCTGGGATCTCATCTAATCCCATCGTCAACTGACGTAACTCACTCAAATTCCAACCCAGCAACAAAAGTTTGTTCCTTCTCTGTTTTGGACAGATTGCTGAGGTGAATTGCCCTACCCTGGGATCAGACAAGATCAGTCAGACAGTGTGATCTCCAGAGCTGGTGCACGGGAGGAGCTGAACCAAAAGCAGAGCTGAAAGAATGAAAGAGAGGAAGCAAAGTGAAAAAAGGAACAGAGAAAGAGAGAGAAGGAGCAAGGCCTCCTCCTTTGGCTGTGTGGTAGGGCAGCAGAGAAGCCCCATGAAACCATACCCTAAGAGTGGATTTACATGAAATGACTTCAGCTGGTCTGGGGCAGCTTTCCTTAAAAGCACAGAGGTCCCAATCCTCTCCCAGCAACTACAGGCTCCCCCTGCTTTCCTTGTGCCAGGCCTGGTTCTCACCAGGCATTGTGCTGATATCATTCAACTTATTAAACTGACCTGACACAGGAAAGTGGATAAATATCATTTTTGCTGGGCTAACTAGTTAAATTGGCGTGCTTAGGTGTCAGACAAGTGGCAGGACTGGCACGAGACAGGACCGTGCGGGCAGACAGATGTGGGAGAAGGACCTCTCATTTGAGCAAGTGGCCCATTGCTCTAGACCACTGCACCTCAGCTACTTCTGGTTCCTTAACTGTCTCATTTTAAACCATCAGAAATATTTCTATCTGCATTAGGTGCAGACAAGCCTATAAGACACTAGACTAAATGGTTCAATAGGATAAGAGGGAAAGGTAAATGCCCGGATTATAGCTGGTTAACCAGCAAGAAACTGTGTGACCCCTCCTCAGAGAGACTGGAGTTTACCCCAGAGAGCTCTGGAGGATTTGTGCTGCTGAACTGACTTGCCTGAGAAGATTTGCAGAAGGGACTCAAGACTGGTGACTGATGATAAAATGGTAGGTGAAGGTCATGTTGATAAGTGCAGAGTAATACACTCAGAAGAAAATCTAAAGAAACCCTTAATTTATCTGTCATGTCTCAGGAAGATAATTCATTTGGTGTAGTTGACTCAAAGCCCCAGGTCAATGCCCTATAGTAGAAAAAGGGGGGGGAGAAAAGGAACAAATTAACAGTTATTCAGAAGAGAGAACAAATCAGAAAACCTTGTTATGCCACTGTAAACAGTTATTAAGAACCCACTTCCTGAACATCACATGTACCCCATCTGAAAAAGGATATTGTAGAAAGAGAAAAAAAAGACAAAAACCCCCCAGCAAATGGCAAGGAGAAAGAGGGATTTAATATACAGAATAGCTTAATATATGAGGAGAGATTAAGTAGCAGAGATAAGGCTCTTCAATCTGAAACAGCTGAATATCTGATTATTATAAGAGAGGCCTATAATCACATATATCATGGAGAAAAGAAACAGGAAACTATTATTTTTTCTCCCAATGTAAGCGCCTACTGAATGAAATAATCAGAAAGGTTAAAATAAAATAAATAATTCTGTAGTTGCAATTAAATTGCAGAACTGCCCTCTGACTGCAAAATGTCACAGAGAGCAAAAGTATGAGTGAATTCAAAGTGAGGTTAGACAAAACCATGGAGGATATGGCCACTAGAGGTCATTAAATATCACTGGGTTATTGGATCCTTGTTGCCTTGGTTCAGCCATCTCCCAAACCTCTTTTTGTTCTCTTTTTTCCTCCTCTACCACTCACTAGTCTCTGGCATAGCCCCAAGTACAGTAAGCCTGAACAGCTACTTTCGACTTGCAGACTGGGCCCAGGTGTAACATCACCTCAGCTACTGTGACCACCACAGAGCAGTCCTTGCATGTAAGGATTTCCCCTGTACTTGAATACAGAAGGAAACAAAACAGGCAAGTCAGCTTGTCCCCATGTAAGGAGGTTTTTATTCAGTCTTGCAGGTACAAGGAGCATTTTTAGATTCCGCAAGCCTCAGGTATTCCTCAGCATACCTCACACTCGGTCTCAAGGCAGGGAGCAGGTCCCCAGATTCGTGGTCTCCCATGACTCTCCCAGTCCGCACTTTCTTCAGCTAGCCCCCAAATCTTCTTCTCTTCTTGCTCTCATTAAGTAAGGAGACAATATCCTGTGACTGTATTTGCCATTTCCTCCACTTCCAAAACTCTGCTCCCTTATGTGTTCCCACTCATTCTGTAATGGTGACTGGCAAGTCTGCATTAGAGAGACTAAAGCAAATTAAGTGAACATCAAAGTATGAGAGAACACCTTTCTATCTATTGCAGGGACTATTAAATATAATAGTCCAAATAAACCTTCAGCTCTGAAAATCCTTGAATTGCTGATCACTCAATGCTGTCAGTAAAAAGACCACCTCATACTTGCCTTGCTTTTATACTCTTCCCTAAACATCTGCTACTGCCCACTGTCAGAGGCAGAATATGATGCCAACAAGGCATTTGGTCTGACACAACAGAGCAGTTCTTCCATTAATGATTGGATGTAACATGACAATTACTCCATTCCCTGTGTCTTTCTCCAGCTCCCTAGTAGATCTTTTTTCTGCACTCTGCAATTTTGATTAAAATGTGTTAAGAGACATGAATTAAATTCTCAATTCCTCCAGAATTGCACAGTTATCGTGGAAACATCAGACAAGTTTAAATGAACTACCTAATACCCTCCTTTTTCTTTTTTTAATCCCCATATGAAAAGTATTTTATAATTAGTTTTCACAGCAGTTCATGTTGCATACTGCAGTAGTGGTTTGGGGTTACATTCAGCCTCTTTAGTTTAAGTGCCTGACTTAGTAGCTTCTGTGGCATCTAACTCAAAGAGAGCAGTTTGGATGAACTGCTGTATCCCAAGCTGCCATACCTGGATAACTGGTGTAGGGGATTTATCACAAAACATAAGACTGATCTGAGTGCACCTCTAGGAGCCCTAGCTAAAATTGCATCCATTGTGAAAGGTACATTGTAAATACACCAGGAACACCAAAGAGATTTCCTGTTCTTGGAAGGGAAGAGAAACCAAAGGAAATCAGTTACTTTAGTTAAAAATATGTCAGCAATACTTTTTGATACAAATATATTATAGGGTTCTAAATATATTTAATGGAACTTTGTCTATATAGCAATTTTCCCTTTCAAAAGACAGATACTATTTTTTCTGATACACTGTAGCCTACTTACATGTTCTGAATATGTTGCTTATGTTTATGCTGCCTACATCCAAGGATAAGCAATGGCAGTCCTTCCAGCACTAAGTGAGAAAAGATGAACATGTTATGCATATAAACAATTGATAATATTATTTTCAATTATATGAACACATACAAAGCAAAGAAAAATAGGGAAAATATATGGAGATGATTCTCAGGACAATCCCCCTGACTTTAAACCTCCAGTAGTGATGATATGCTTGTACTTCACTATGTGAAAAATAAATGGAATGTTAATCATGTACCTTTTGGCCTGCAATGATATGTATAATTCATTTCATATTCCATGGCTTTATGAAGTTTAAATTTAGAGTTAGGACCCTCCCAAGATCTCGGCTCAAACAGAAGGAGAATAAATGGTTTCAAACCACAAACTGGAGAACAACGTTGTTCTCCCTCCTCTGCCTACACTGGTTTTAATCATGTAAGTAATTAAGAAGGACAGCGAGTGTAAATCCACCAGACAGCCTCAGAGGCAATGCATCCTCATGCTCTGATTGTCTGTAGAGTTTAATTCTTTTTTGAATGTTGTGTTTAAAATTGCTTCTTAATAGAGTGCTATGTTCTCACTGGGATAAAAGGTAAACTGTTGATATGCTCACAGTCAGGCTTGCTTCCTCAAATATACACATTAATAGAACATACGGAGGTAATATTTATTTTTCTTGTGGTTGCATTTCAAAAGGCTTTAGCTCAACTGAGCCCAGATTTGGATCATTATTTAGCTTTAGGTCGTTATTTAATACTTGAAGAGAGCAATTCATTTTCAGGTAATTTAAGTAGATTTTACAGTATTTAGAAGAACTGACCTTTTCAACTGAAAGTGACTTTCAGAAAGAAATGTGATCTGTTCCTCTGAGTGTGCTATTGTCCACTGAGTGGGAACATCTTTTAGAAATGAACATCTGAAACAAATGCCCTGAGAGGTATGTGCTATACCAGTCATTACAGAAGTAGTTTTCATGTTCTTCTTTAATGCCAGTCTCTGAGGTCTTGTCAGTACCTGCACCCATTAAGCCTATCTATCACTTTTGAACTTTACACCAAAATCACTGATGTTGTGTTCTTGATGTACGCTGCCAGCGTGTCTGTTCTCGGCTTCCTGCACAGAGAGAAAGACCTTCTCCAGATGCTGGCTCACCTGTGAGCCAGGCATACATTAAGATATAAGCCCTCTCCCCTTGCCAAATCCCATCCCATGCACAGGAGATACTCAGATTGTACATAATTGACAAAATACCTCAATCCCTGAAGTCCATTTTTGTGTGCAGGGCAGAAATAAAGATTTACTCCCCCCAGATCCCATCTCATATAGGGGAACATGGAAAGTGTCACAGATAATTCCACAGTTGCAGAAGGGTGTTGTTTCATAGTCCTTTACTGGTATGCTGCCAGTTCCTGAATTACTTTTAAAGGAAATTAATGCATCATGAAGAAAAATAAAATAAAAAAAACCCTTCTAATATACAACATGTGAAAATTCTAGGCTACAGCAGCTTCTAAATCTTTCTCTCACTCCATTTCTTATAAAAAAAAGGTTTCAGTAGGGTATGAATTTGCATATGATGTAATACCTGGAGACAATTAAATACACATTTTTGGGTGCTTTTGTAAAGCTTTTGCACTGAAGCCAGTGGGAGTTTTGTCTGATCAAGGCCTTCTTACACAAATGAGCAATTGCAAATGTGCTAGGAAAGACTGATCTCTGGGACGGTGAATCAGTGGTGTTTTGCCTTCTTTAGGGGGAAAAAAAAGCCCTCTTGAGACTGGTTGGTAATTCATATCCAGAAGAATTTCTTACTTTCATCCTAGCTGGAAAGCAGATTTACTGCACAGAACATTAACTTAAGAATAAACCTGTTGTTAACTTCAGAATAAAGCAATGCAAATAGCATCAATTTAAGACCCAGAAATGAAAAAATGACAAAACTGTAAATCTGCTCTCTAGCTAGGGCAGAATATATCCAGTGTATTTTTTAGTGCCTTGCCCATTCCAAGTTTTCAGTAATATAATCAAAACTATCTCAGTCCTTTAGAAGCCCAATTAACTCTTTCACAGATTTAGTATTAGTTTGACCAAGGGACTACGGGGACTACCTAAGAGATTCCAAGAGACTGTCTAAAGAAAGATTTAGGAAAATTTGACATACCCAAATGTTTACGACCCAAACTTCAAACTAAGAGATGGCATTCCAGGCCAGCAATCAGGAAAATTTTCAGAGGGCACAAAACCATGTGGGACACATGCCTGCATCTGTCAGAGCAAAAAGAAGCAGCAGGAGGAGACGGTCTATATATCAGAGAAGTGTATATCAATATACTTTCTCCTGAAGATGATATTATCCTCTATTGAACTGGGGTAGAATTCCTCACAACTAGGCAGACTTGCTTCCTTTTAAAGGATTGTTTTTGTGGAACTCTTTTGTGCCTCTTGGACAAGTATATGTTTTTTTCCTGGATAATTTGTTAATTATTATTCCAGCAAGATAATTGCCGAAGGCCTAAGCACCTAAATTCTGAATGTAATAGGAATGTATTCTATTGGTTTTCTCCTCAGCCTGCCGGCTCCTAGTATCCTAATTCCTGACAAGCAGAATAAGTGGAATATTGTTGCCTAATACAGGGATATAGATCCTGTGCTTTTGACTTAGCGTTTCGTCAGGTCCAAATCCACAAAGTTGTTTAGGTATTTAACTCCCACTAATTCTAACAGATAAGGATAATACTTCCATTATTTGAGGCTAACTCCCTTGTGCTAAGAGATGGAGCACCTGGGGAGGGATCTCTGACTTTGATTATGGCTGACTGTGCAAGCCATGTTGGAGCCCCACCCAAAAAAAGAGGATCCAGGTGGTTGGGTACATAAGACCATGACAGGGCTGGTATACAATCAGCTACACAACCAAGAGGGGTATGATCTTGCAAGAAACTGCTAACATGGAAGCATGTGTGCAAAAGCACAGGCAGAGTGCTGCAGATATAAATGCCTTCTAGCAGAACTGTATGGGGGGGTGGGGTGGGGAAGCTGGAATTATTAGTATACTTAGTGGAGAAGTGTCTATTCTATAAAGAAAATTACCCTTAGCATCCATGTATTATGCCCCTTGTACAAGGGCTCTAGGCTATGCTGCATTTGCGCTGGCATCTGCACACTGCAAACACTTCAAAACACAACTATAATCCCTATTCAGCTAAAGGAAAATGTACAAGAAGGACAAAGGATCACCCAGCACAGGCTATCTGATGAAGTTAGCATTGTATCTGAAGTACCCATTATAAACAAATGTGCATGGCCATTATCTAATGGCCAACCCCTTACTTCAAACATTACTGTTTCTGAGAAACTTTGGAGGTGATTTTTAGAATGAATGCTAAAGTTGGTCAGTGTTATCTTGAGTCTCTACTGAGGTCAATAAGAGTTGAACATCTGAAAACCAGAAGAAGGGTTAGGCAAATGTGTCTACTACTTTAGGTGAGCCTCAGTCCATGATGCACATCCTTCTGCTGCAACTTTGGACTGTAGAGAGCAGGAGTTACTTGCTGTACCTGTGTAAGCGTGCCCTAGATAGCATGCCACGCCTATTAAAGTTTTGAACTTCATTCCTTCTAAACCCCCCCTTAGCTCTGTAGTGATGCTATCTAACATTATACTTTCTACATCAAGACCTCAAACTACTGTTTCCACAGCAGAAGGACCCTGTCTGTGTAAAGAATTCTTTTCTCTTTGATGATATTCATGGAACAGGGGCAGAGAGGTTCACCTCCAAAACCTTACCTTGCTTGTAAAGATATGGCCCTATGGAGTGAGACCACTGCAGCTACAACTCTGCCAAGCTGTCCTTCATTTCTTAGCCCTAACTGAATATCAAGCTGTCTCACCAGTTAGCAGTGAATCCAGCTGGAGCACTTGCTCCTCCAGGGAAGATGGGGGCAAAAGAGAGCAAAAAGGGAGAAAGACTGGTTTGCCTCTTTGCTCTAAATTTTTGTTCCGGATTTTCAAGTCTCTATTTTGCCTAAATCAAAAATGTGAAATGTCACAGGGCACCACCAAGCAAATTTTGTGCTCTTTAAACCTACTTTTAACCTTTGACTCAACATATTTTCAGTTGATGCCCAATCTTACTCCCACTGAAATCAAGAGAAGAAATCCAGGCCTCACTCTTTAAATCAGCAACTTATGTTCCTCAACGTGTGTAAATGAAATGTTCCAGATGCAGACAAGCTTGATTTTTAGCATTTGAATCATGCTACTCATCTTCTTAAAATTAGACATGTACGGAGGTGTTTGCAGGATTGGGGCTACATCATCTAGTGATTAGAAAACAGTCCCCTATGGGTCTCAATTAAACATGGCTCCAGTAGTACAAATCAATGCACCAGAGGGGCGGTTTAAAGCTGAGATCATGTCTGCAGCACAAGCTACTGCTGACATCAGTGCGTTAATCTGGGCCGTGAGCTCTCGGTGCTAGCTGAATCCCCTAGTTTACTTTCGGTTATGCCAGGGAAATTGTCCTCTTGCCAGCCTGACATGTTTCTGTTCAGAGGAAGAGGGGAAGAGAGAGAGAGAGGAGTGAGCAAACCAAGGCTTGAAGCTGTTATGATGTGGATGGCAATTGCAGATGTGGTACTACTGGCATGACACCTGGCTAAGAGGCTGCACTGCTCTGCAAGGTTTTGCTAGGGGATAGGGATAAAGGCTGTAGTTCTTCAGTATTCCTTGTGACAAGCCTTGCCAGTAAAAACAAGCCTGGTATAAACTGGCCCAGATTAGAAACATTTTTCTCCAGAGCAGTATATATTTATAACCTAAATTCTAGTTTAGACATGGCTAATTTAGACATGGTTAATTAATGTTTGTAAAGCACTGAAATTGAAAGGTATTATGTAAATGCAAAATATTCTTCTGATGCAAAGCTTTACTTTATTTTTCAGGACTGCTTTATTTCTTTGTCAGCTCTGTTTTTGTTTATATTGTAAATGATTAGTTGCCTGTGTTTGCTGTTGTAACATGTATTCTTATTACCATGTTGTCTTTCTTTATTGGGATGTCTCCTTTTCAGTCTCCCAGGAATTTATCAAATGCTGTGCGTACAAATTCCAGTTCACAGATGTGCAAATAACATAGATGCCTTCCATCCCTCATAGGGAAAAGGTCTGGAAGATGCAGAGGGGGTGTATATTTGGAATGTGCATGTTGGCACAGTACTGAAACCACAGCTCTTTGAATTCATAGTTTGCTTCTGAAGATAACTCCTAAACTAAGAGCAGTCAGATGTAACAATGATTTTAAATGGTCCACCCATAAATGGTCAAACCAAGCACCTTGTTTATGAAGCATAAATTTAAATAAAACTAGTACTTCTGCCCTGCTTAATGAACCTTTCTGAAGAAAGAAAATAAGGAAAAATAACTAACAAACTGAATAAAGGAAACACTTATATGAACTGAGGCAGTGATTCTTAATCTTTTCCCATGTTACAGTATAAGAACTGTGGCAGACTGGCCATGACTCCTGAGACTCCCTTTTCTAGAAACAGAAAGAGGAGGATACTGGTAGTTAGGACTCCCTAAACCGGTTATGGACTCCTAGCAAGAACACATACGTGGCAAAATTAGGGTCTCAGCATAATCTCACTGATTTACAGTCATAATAACATGTTGCCGCTCTCTGTGCACAGAGGAAATATTCCTCAGTATTTTTAGCTCAAAATCTTTTCATGGCTGTGTGATTTCTAAATAACTAGTTAAAGTGAAATCGTCTCTTGGATACAAAGGAAATAACAGCATGATTATTTAAAAAAAAAAGCTTGCGAAGGTGGTAGGAAAGACAAAATAGAATGTTTTCAAGAGTTTTAGTGTAGAGTCCAATTTCTACTTATGTAACATAATTAAACCAGTGTAATATGAGAGTGCATATTGCCTGCCTGCAGTTATAACGTTCCAGGGAAAACTGCAAAATAACTGCAGCCAAAATCCAAATATCGTAGGAAAGAGATAGTCACCCCTCGGAATTCAGATTTATTTCGTTTCACTCTTTTAGGAATTGTAGGTTATCATCATTGTCATCTGATCAGTCCAACCATAACACTATTAAAGCAAGAATTTTGCAACTTGAAATTATATCAGTTTGACATAGAATTTCAAAGTATGACCTCTCTAGTGAACAGTGGATTACATGAATATGAAATCTTTAACAAAGTTTTATCAGGCTGTTCACCTATGTCTGTTGTATATGTTATATCCTGCAACTTAAATTAAAAAAAATTATAGCTCACTGGAGACAAATGAAAAATGAATTAAGTTAGGTATTTGGAAAAAAATGTAATCAGAGAAATGAGAAAGATGGAGTCTGGTCTGGGAATCCACTTTAGAGAGGTGAAAGGGAGCAGGAGGTGTCCAAAGCATAACTCCCATGACACACTGTGGTGGCATTTCTAAACTGCAATGTTTGCCTTCTCAGGCAAAAGGATTCTAGTGAAAGAAAAATGAATGGAAAGGGGGGGTAGGAGGAAAGATTGTCTTTTTATGCCCAAAGAGGACATTTTAAATGGCCTTCTTTATCCAAAATCACTTTTCCCAATTTCCTAAACAATTTCCAAACAGATATACATGTGTATATATATAAAAGTATATGTATGACCATAAGGTTCACAACATTAGTAGCTTTAACTGTATGTTGTGTAGTTGCATACATACTATATTTGCTTTATTGTAATGGCAGGACAGAACCTGTTTTGTCAGGAGAAGAGTTAGGAATTTTAAAGTCCTGAAAATCTAATGCTGAATCTGTGCTTTTGTGAAAAAAGTAGTATTCAAAAGAAGAAATGATACTTCAGATTAATCTGTTGAGATGCCACTTAAAAATCTTTGAGAATCATGATCCCCTGGGGTACTGAGATGTTACTACCATTTCGAGTGTCAGAGCTTCAAGAAAAGAAGCCTTGCCAAGCATGTAGTCCTCATATGTAGAGTCTACACAGAATGCCAGTTTCACAGTTTCAGACTCCTGAACTTTAAAACACAAAGATATACCTCTGTAGCCATTAGATGTCCAAGAGGCTTCTGCTGATGTGCAGCTCCTTTCAAAATGTGACATAGATTCACTGCATATTAAGAAATATTACTGATTCAGATAGCTATGTGGTTGTTTATGCTTTTTCTAAAACAGAACATTCTTGCACATTATGCAGTTGCCTCCTCAGGGTTTCCTTGAAGAGCACAACCTCTGGAAATTTTAGAAACTGAAAGACATAGAGTGACTAAAGGAGATCAGATTTGAAGTAGAGCGGATGCCTAATATTTTTCTTAGGAATGGCTCAACATGTTAAGGATCACCTCCCCTTATCTTTGAGCTGCTTCTGTTCTCCCCTGCAGCACAATTGGTCTCCAGGATCTGACTTGGGATTTTCAGAAGATAAACACAGCATCAGTGCCTGAAAGTCACTGTCCTGACCAAACAGAACAAAAATCCTAGATACATATTTTGAGCTCAGAGAAAGAGACACGGAGGACTCGCAGTGCCTTGAAGATTCAGCTACAGTGCGTGACTATGCTTTATGCTTTAAATATGTTTTGAGTACCCTTTCCTGACTGTCCTGTTGCTTTGCTGGAGCTTATTGTCCCTCAAGCAGACATGATAGAGATGAACGTGACTCACCAAAATTTTCTTCCAGCATACTAACCTAAACTGTTGATAGTCAAGCTGGTGTAGGAGTAAAATAGCTTAAATCACCACAACTAAATTCAAATTTGACATTGTGAGTCAGCATCTTGACCACAGGTTCGTGTTTTAAACAACTTCTTGCTGACCTCTTCCAGGACAATTCCTCTTCCAGGTGGCAAACTTCCATGCCTGCAGCAAGGTCTGACTACAAAATAATTTCATCGAAAATTCTCAGACAAGATTAATATATTTAATGACAAGACTTCAGCAGCTTCATCCTTCAGCAGCTTCAGCTTTCCTCAGCTTTCCATTCATTCTCACTGTGTTTATTTCTGGTCCCAAGCCGTAAGACTTCGCCAACTGGAGAATCAGCTGTTCTTTATTATACTCAGCTTGTGTGTTTGGTGTCATCCATATGTTATGATGGTAGTTTTGTGTTCCAATGACCAGGTAAATGGAGGTTCCTGTATCTGTTCTTTCATGGATCTGCCATTTGCCTGAGTGTTTCATTATCTTCAGATGCCTCACAGTTGTGAATGGAGCTAATGTGGGGGCCTGGACAGGCTGTTTAAACCATGTGTTGAGGGCAAGTAAAGATAGACTGAGATTCCCACACTGACAGCCACCAATAAAGAACTGTACATGTGTTCTCTAGCTTGAGAAACACTAAAAAAAAAGGGAAAAAGGAAGAAAAAAGAAACAAATACAAAAGGAAAGAGATCTAAGATGAAAATGCATATTTTTTTTTCTTACTGATTCTTCTCTGGAGTATGTTCCTTTGCAAGATAAACCCTCCTCATGAGGAAAAATGTGATATGAAGATGACTTTGGGAAGTCAAGATGATTTGGGGAATACACTGTAAAAACGGTTAAAATTCCTAGTATGTAAATATTAATGGAACAGAAGATAGCACAAGTGCAGGAGAGAGCTGGAAAAAGTAAATAAAGGAGTAACTGGGGAATGGAAGACAGTTCCTTTATACACTGTAAAAACGGTTAAAATTCCTAGTATGTAAATGTTAATGGAGCAGAAGATAGCACAAGTGCAGGAGAGAGCTGGAAAAAGTAAATAAAGGAGTAACTGGGGAATGGAAGACAGTTCCGTTCTATTGAGAAGAAAACATAATTGCTTGATGATCTGAGCTTAGTCGTTCCTGATCCAGGGCACTTGAAGATAATATGTCAAGAACTTTCAGGATGATGAGAAAGCAAAGATTTTGAACACTGAAGTTTCTGCTTTGTCATTTTCCAGGAAAAGGATAAAAACAGAGCAATGATAAAAAAGATTATGGGCCATAACATACCAAACATTCATCCCCTTGGAATCACTAATAATTGGAATCCCAGGATTAAAAAAAAAAGAAAAAAAAAGCAACAATTAGATAATCACAGATTTTAATGGCAGGAAAATTGACAATTATCATCTTCCTGAGGAAAAAATAACCCATCATTCCTATAAATTCCAGTTATATAAGAATATGGGCAATTACACTACCGAAGAAATCTGTGACAGAGAGTAGGCACTAGAAAAAATCTATGAAATATAATTCTCATTCATAGAGCTTTCTGAACTGCAGAACACCCACAGAGCAAAATCAGCTGCAGATTGTTTTCTCCACATCATGGGAATGACAGAAAATAGGACTAGAGGGGAGTGTGAGTGGCCAGCTAATCTAAACTCTGTGCTGAGGCAGATGAGTTATAGCTAAAACTTTCTGGCAGACTAGCAGAGCCTGTACAATGTGATTTTTTTTTTTTTTTTTTTTACTCCCTGCTTAATAAAGCAGAAAGATGTATTCCTAATAGTAAGCAAAAATCTGTGTCTCAAGACATCTAAAACCACAGCCCTGCACTAAATGTTGTTCTTGTATATATTTATTCGAGCATAAAACAAAAGAACGTCCAAATTTAAATTTTGCTCTGCTGCAGATGTTAATTCAGGGAGGAAGGAGATCAGTTAATTAAACTTTTCTCATTATGTGTTTTCCGTGGCAGGATTTTGAAAATTCTGTGTTTTCTGCTTCTGTGGCATCTATTCCAGTTTTTCATATACAGGCAGAGAGAACACAGGAGGAAAACAGAACTCATCACTGCCATCACTCACATTTGCTCTTTGTTTTTTTAAAGGAAACTTTCCACAGGGAAGACGACAGAAGAATCCGCTATTCAGCCAGTGTGTTCCTGCTATATGTGGCATGTGCATCAGCCCTGAAATGTATTCACCGAGATCAAAATGTTCCACATTGTAATATGTGCATTCAACAGATGGAGCATTTGTCCGGATCTGAGAAAAATCACACTAAAAGCAGTATAGCGACAGAGGCTGACGCCAGCCCTCTGCTTTACACGTATACACTCGCACGTTAAAGATTACCCTGCCCTAAGCACTACTTCGGGTCATTTTCGCGGGTTTTCCGACGGGGATCCGGGAGAGCGCGTCCCAGATTGCGGCTGTCCTGCGGGGCAGGACGTGCAGCGATGAGCGGGGCAGCGCCGGCGCCCCGCAGCTCCGCGCCCCCCTCCCGGGGCAGCGCCGCCCGCCGGCTCCCCCGCGTGTTTCGCTGCGTCTGGAGCCCGGGATGCTGCTCACGAAGTCCGGTCCGTTAGCTGTGGAGGGGAAAAAAAATCCTACTGAAGTCGTGAAATTCAGTTGGAAAAAGTAAATTCCGCGGGATGCCCTGCAGGCGCTCTCCCGCGGCCGAAGCAATAGCTGGCCGCTGCGCGGTTACCCTCGGGGGCAGCGGGCGTCGCGCCGGGCCAGGTGTTACAGTTTGTTGGGCATCGGGCAAAAACCTTGGGCAGGCGGCGTTCCCCGTCTCTCCGCCTCCTGCTCTCCCGGCGGCTCCGCTGCCTGCGGGCGCCCTGCTCCCCGCTTTTCCCTAGCCGCGAGGAAAGGTAAAACCGACGGAGAGGGCGCCCGCGCTGCCCCACCGCCGCTCCCCGCCCCTCCCCGCGCACCGGCCACCCGAGACACGACTTTAAAACACATATAAAAAATAAATAAAGTAACGCTTTTCGGGGCCGGAGGAGCGTCGCCTTTCGGCACGACGCGCTCCGGCCGCGCAGGCGGAGGTGTGCGTGCGGGGCCGCGGAGCCGCTGCGCGCCCCCCACGCGGGGCGCCACGCACCAGCCCCGCTCCGCGGGGGCTCCGCGCACCTCCCCCCCCACCGCGGGTCTCCGCGTGCGTCAGGCGGCGAGTGGCGTCAGCGCCCCCGGGCGCGGAGCGCCGGCGGGGCCGGCCGCGGCGGCGGCGGCAGCGGAGGAGGAGGAGGAGGAGGAGGAGGAGGGAGGGCGCTTCCTCAGGAGGCGCTGGCGGCGCGGCCGTGACATCACTCCGCGGCTTATATAGTTGGGGAAGGGTCCGGGCGCCCCGCATGGTCCCGGCAGCCGCCCGCGGGAGGCAGCGGAGCGGCCGCGCTGTCTCTGTGTGTGTCTCTGTGTGTGTCTCTCTGTCCGTCTCTCCCCAGGATTTATGGACTTGCCCCGCTAGCGGCGGCGCGGCAGGATGAGAGCCCAGCTGGTGTGCGTGGCGCTGCTGGCCTTGGCCGCCGGCAGCCTCTGCTCAGGTAAGAGCCGCTCCGCGGGCGACGCCGCCTCTCTGGCCCCTGTTTTGCCCCCGCTCTCCGGGACCGAGGGCGGCAGCGGCACCTGAGGCGCCCGGGCCCCTGGAGCGGGGCTGCGGCTACCTCGGGGCTCAGGCGGCCCCGTCCGGAGGTGCCAAGGGGCCGCCCCTGCTAGCAGGGTCCGGCCAGCATCGCCTTCGCCGTCGCTGCCGTGAGTTTCTGCCTTCACACTTGCCATTCCTCCAGACAGCGTCAAAGGCGGCACCGATACCGTGCTCGTTGCTGTAGGCTAGGCACAGAGAGACATGTATCAGTGTAGACCCCTTGCTTAGCTATACACAATGCTACCTCATACATGATTATTGAACACCACCTAATTCCAAACTGGCGTAGAAATTACAGTTTCTACAGCTCCTGTGAATACCTGCTGTAATACAAGTCGGCATGATTATATCTCCACATCTTCAGGTTTACATCGGAGCCCTTTGGTTACCTGAAACACAGGTTAGGACTCTGGAAAAAAATTGCTAACGACTGTTTTGAAATGATGACAAAAAATGCTGAACTAGATGCAGATCATGTAGTAGGAGGTTCAATACAAGTGTGTTACTATTCCAAGAATAATTGTTTCAGAAACTTGAAAAAGAGGACTATGTATTAAAATGTGTTGCTTGCCCCTTTGGAAAATGACACAGCTAAGTCTGTGTGTGTCTGTGTGTGTCTGTGTGTGTCTGTGTGTGTCTGTGTGCATGTGTGTATGACAAAAAAAGATAGTTTAGTGGTAATTAAGCATCTTTGTACACATACAGACACAGAGCAGGTGTCAGAGAAATGAAGGTTTTGAAAGATAGGTTTCAAAACCCAGTCTTACTAACTTGCGAATTACTTTAATTTTTAACTCCACAAAATTTAGATGAGTAAATAAAGAAGTATCTTCACTATTCAGGAAGATTAACGAGTTCATAATTCTCTCTTTAGATGAAAGTTTCCAGTGTGTATGCTGCAGAAGAAAGATGTGGCACATATAATGCCTGTGTTTTATATTCCTATCATTTCAAATACAATTATTCCATGTGTTTTAGAGACCCACAATCTTCGTGACAGTGCTTAATATTTATCATTCTCTCCTCATATATCTAAAGCTTTTTTAAGTGAAGACATGGCTAGTATTTTCAGTGAAGAATATTCAACTCTGCTGTTTGTAGAGCCTGACTGAAAACCCATTAAAGTCAAAGATTTAAGTGGAAATTAAAATAGCCTCATAAAAGGGAAACAAAATTGTATGTATAATTGACATGATGTTTCATTTGCTTGAAAATTTGAAATTACATTTTAATGAGAAATGCCATTGGAAGGGCCGAGTCAGTTTTAATTAATATGGGCAATTATGTTATAAAGAAAATTATCATTCAGTTTAGTTTTCTTTTGAAAATGTTTGCCCTCAGGGGAAGGTGGGTTCTTATGGAATTTAACTATTCTTGTAGAATGCAAATATACGAATAGAAACATCATTCCTTGTCAATAAGCAGTGAATGATCAAGAGGACAGCAAAGTGTGTGGATTTTCTGCCGATACAAACAAAAACATATAATCAGACTTTTTATTCAGCGCTTTCTGAGAGTCTGTTCCTTTTATGCTTTTACCTCCTCCTCTGGCTCTTGCATTCCTATTTTATCTGTATGTGCTCCTGTCTGAATAGACACCCAAGCTTTGCTTCCTTCTTCCCTCTAGGAACCTGGAACAGTCTCCTAAGCAATGTTATCCAGGCTGCTTAATCAAAATGTTTCTTGATACCTAACTATTCAGCACAGCGCTCTACTTTCACATTTCAAAATCCGGGTGCTAAGCAGACGCATGTCCTTTCGTTGTCCCCAGCTGATGACCCAGGGCGTGCACCACAGATCAGGATGCCATCCACATGGGCCGCTCCCCTATTCCCAGCAGCTGCTGCTGTCGCTGGTAGAGATTAGGCTGAGCAGATCTGGCACTGCCCATATGGCTTCAGTTACTGGTAAAGTGGTTAAGAGATTAGGTAATGTTGACAACAGGTAGTGCTGAAGTGGAAAGCATTCAGCGAGAGAGAAGTTGCTAGTGACTTTCTGTAATACTGATCTATTCAATATTTTCAGTAGCAACCTCAATGCAAGAAGTAAGAGTGAGCGGTTGTAGTGTGCTAGTAACACAAGGGTGAGCATGAACATCCATAGAGAGGAAGATTATCATAACACATGGAAGTTTTTGATGACTTCAGTAATGAAATAGGAAACAGTGCAACAGTACAGAATGCAGTTGGAATTGGGAATGCAATTGGGAAATAATAGAAGTGGCTATTAACAACTCCCTTTAGCAGAAGCACACCTGTTGGAAGTGTTTGAGGAGATACAGAACTTGGTTATACTAGCTGACATCAGCCTTGTTATGAGATACTAAGGTTTTCCACCGTAAAAGGCAAGTAAAATCCTAACATGTACCAGAGCGCTATTTGCTGTGGCTAGTGGTAAGCATTAGGCATTAAGGTAGTTAAGTCCTGAGACTTTTCATCTGGAGTATACTGTACAATTATTCAGATTACATCAGGCACAGAGGAAGGCCATTCTGAGGACTTGGGGAATAGGGGGTCTATTATATGAGAGGAGACTAGGTGAGAGACTAGGTGAGAGACAGAGTCTAACAGCTCTGGGCATAAGCTTGCAGTGATGTATCTACATGGTTTCCAGGGGAATGGCTTATTCCCAAAAGCTTGTAGTAAAGGCAGGGTGATGTTGTGTTTGCTTGGTAACCATCATGTGAATACACCCTAAAAATCTAAGCTTGAAATGGCTATGATTGCTCTCAAAAAATACATGAGTTGGGTAAAAACTAGAAATGGAAAACTACCAATAATAGTGAAGGAGATTATATACTAGCCACAAATGAATTTGTAATTAGAAAGAAATTAGGCTTGAAATGAGAAGACGGTGAATAACCATTGATGGTTTGCAGGAATTCCCCAAAGAAGAAATGTGAGGGGAAAAAATAATCTTAATTATTAAGATGGAACACGATCAATTAAAAAAAATATTATAATGATCAGTTTCCTGTGCTAGCACGAATCTAGTATGGACTAGCATGGACTTATAAAAAGAAGTCCCTTTCAGTCCTATGTTCCTGTGGAAGTTAATAAGATATCATGGTAATGACTCCTAAAATTAAGGAAGAAGCAGAATCTCTCCACAGATTCTTCGGATGTTACATACTAATAACATGGATCCTTTTAATGAAACAGAGATTTGACTTGTATTAACATGGAATAGATGGTGCTTTAGTTTTGGCTTAAATGTAAGTGTACTGTTTGGGTTTGGACTGCCAGTACTCAGGGGAAGATAAAGGCTAAACAGAACCTTGTTTCAGCAGAAGGTTTAACTGATTTCTGTGTATAGCTCTTCTTTGGGTTGTGATTGCTGTTACATTTTCAAAGCAACAGCTCTTCCTTGTGCTTAAGTTAAGCCCGAAGCAGAAATGCTTTTAATTGTGTTTTCTTTTTCAAGAGTTACGTTTACCCTATTCACCAAATCACAGGTCTTGCAAATGCACTGAGCTATTAAAAGTCAATTAAATTAGTAAATAAAATCCTAAGGATTTCAGTTAGAATACTTTATCTTTGTGTATACATTGCAAGAGCTTGTATAACAAACTCTGCGCTATCTCAAACCTGTCATCAGTAAAATTATTCTTAATTTGTTCAAAAATAATTGAAACTAAACTTTGTTAAGTACTCATAACTACCATTAATCTAATTTCTTAGCTGCTACTTAAAGAATATTCTTTAAAAATACATTAAAAGTCTTCCAAAGTTAGCAAAGGTGACAAATAATAATTATCAAAATCCTACTGTTTTTGAATGAAAAATACCACGACAGTTTTTTTTAATGAAATGACTGCAGATTTGTAGGCCTTTCTAGCAGTGAATTGAAATTACTGTATCTTTCTACTCACATCAATGTGCTTTATCAAGCTTTAAAAAGTCAGCAAGTTTCCATTTTAAAATAATGATTTTATTTCATGCTGCAGTTACTTAAAGCCTCTTCACAGTCAGTCCCTTTAGATCACATTGCTACGCTTTTATCTAACATTCGTTTCAAAACTCATTGATGTGCCTAAATTCTGTGTGCTGAATTCAAATGTCTGTGATTTATGATAAAATAATAAACATATGTTTCTGATTTATTCCCAGATTCAGAAGAGGAAATGAAAGCGTTAGAAGCAGATTTATTGACCAATATGTATACATCAAAGGTAATTATTTTTCCTCCTCTAGCTGACGGGCAGAGAGCAAATAAATTCTCATTACAAACCGAGAAGTCTCTGCACAAAGTAATAACCTATGGTCTAGACCTAACCGTTCAGTGATAAACATTACTTTTGTACAAAATTTTCTTCTAGTTCAAAGGAAATTTAAAGGTGTTGATGTGACACACACAAAGTGTCCCTCACTCATAGTACCAGTACTTTCATTAAACTGTCGAAACTGTATTATGTGCAGAGATGTAAAGTTATATGAGGAAATGTGTTTCCAATACGCTTATGTCTGATGAAAGCTAAATTAACATTGAGTCAAATCCATAAGTGAAATTTTTATGCAGAACTTTTTCTACATGCATATAAAATTAATAGCCATAAAATGAAAGCTGTTACTACAAATGCTGATTTTGGTTTAGGAATTTCTTCATAGCGCTCGTACAAGAACATGGGGACATGACTATGAAAGTATTAATCTGGTAAACAACATTTCCTTGACAAGAGGCCAAACTCTAAGCGATGTACATGTTGTTTATTACAAATAGACAAAAGTTCAGTTCCAAGCTCATATTCATGTAGGTGAAGCAGCAGGTGTTGAACATATGTATTGGACAAGCTGACAGAGGAACACTTTCTCAACACTTCTGTTTTCCACAAACGAACTAAGAAATACATGCTTGTCTAATATTTCTTCAGCAACATATTGAAAAATAAATCCTGAAGCAGTTTCAAGGGCTTAAGGTGGAATGCTTTAACTCTTTGTTCTAGTGATGTTCAGCTGTTGCTTAATTTCAGTGGAAAATGAAATGATATTTTCATGACAATTAAGAAAAAAGAATTTTCTAAGTCAATGACTAGATGAAGGTTAAGGATAGAGCCTGCCTGGAAGACTTCTATATTTTTGATATTTGCTTACATGTGAACTTTTTTGCAATATCCTTTGAACAGCCTAGAATAAGAAGTCAGCCTGGAAGAGGTGATGTTTTGATCCTATGTGGTAGTTCTTAGGTTCTCATGTTCTTTACTTGCATGGTATTTGGCCTTAGATGCCAAACAAACCTGTTTGCCACTTGCTTCTCTAATGGAGAGAAAGATTTAATAGAGTTTCTTTTCCAGAGATAAATGTAAATGTAGGGGGCTGACAAAAATAGTTCTGCCTCTGAGTGCCAAAGCTTAATATACCCTGTGGGAAAAACCCTGAAGCTAGTGATATTTTTGCTACTGACTTCAGTGGAATTGTGACTCCCAACTCCCACTTCTATCTCTTCTTCTCTCTCAGCACACAGTATAGTCTCTGAACGAATTTCATACCAGATAACTAAGAATGCACAAATATAGTGCTGCAATTAATAATGCAAAGATGTTTGCCATCTACATACTGTGTTGCATACATCTACATGCAACATACTGTGT
The DNA here is from genome assembly GCF_036370855.1 of Dromaius novaehollandiae. NCBI lineage: Eukaryota > Metazoa > Chordata > Aves > Casuariiformes > Dromaiidae > Dromaius > Dromaius novaehollandiae. The sequence continues at coordinate 43,549,083 of NC_088098.1, forward strand.
TGCATCAAGTGATTTGCTGTTTGATTTCCTAATGTTATATATGATAAGTTGTGACCCCCGAACTTCATAGAAGCAGTGGACAGATGGCAGAAACATCATTGTTTTAGCTCTGAGTGATAATGTTTTAATCTCCATTTAAAATTCATTAGTGTAATATATATTGTTTCTTGACATCAAAGTAAGGCATAGTGGAATGACTGAAAATGTATATAATACTGCACCTACAAGGAATGTACCACTATTCCATTCATTACTGAAATGACAGATTCTTTTTCATTTTTTTCTGTTGCTATCTGCTGGTTTATGACCTTCATTAGAACAAAACTATGTTTCTGCTAGCCATGTAGAGATATACTGGAAGTGTGGGAGACAAATTTAGGGATGCTACACATCATAAATGGGTTGTTGTGTACCTGAGATCTGGCTCCAGTTGAGGACAGTTACTGTTAAACTGCATTCATTGTCTTTGACACGGACTTGGTAATCAACATCAAGGGAAACCCAGCCAATTTAGATGAACTTTATGGTTTGCACCTCTAAGAGAGGGGAGACAAACAAACAAGCAAACAAACAAACATGATTATGAAAGCCCAGATCTGAAAATGCAGCAAAGTGGATTATCACTAGTGGTTCCTGGTATGTGTCTGGGAATTCTTCATGAGCGGGCACTTGTGAAGTATAGTATCAAGGCTATAGCAGGTGTTCTGAACTAAAGCACTCATCTTTTGCAGCATTCAGGAGTCTATCCAATATTATGTAAAGAGTTACCATATGGATGCTTATGACTTCACAGACTGTTGTACAGTGTCTGATGGCCTTTTAAAAACTACTTTTTAGAATCATCCCTGCGCTGAAACACTGTTTATCCCTAAAGAAGTATGTCCATGCTTACCATGACGTCTTCAACATTTAATGCAGTTTATCACCCTTCCCTGTGCTTACATCTCGAGGAAGATAAAAGGATCAAACATGTCCCTAAAATACTTTATTTGTCTTTCCTGTAAGATAAAATTCAAACAGCTATTTGGAAAACCTGGTAAGACAGCACGATCTGAAGTGTCTCAAATGCACAGATAACTATCTGTTATCTTGCTCTTTTGCATCAAATAACTAGCTCTATTCCCAGCTCCCAAAATGCTCAGCTGAACTCAAACAAGGCTGAGATAATGCTAGCTTAAAAAAACAAAAAAGGGAAGGGAAGGGAAGGGAAAGGAAGGGAAGGGAAAGGAAGGAAAAGTTTCTTTGAAGGATGTCATCACTAGAATATACTCTGCTTACTCTCACATTAAATTACTTACTCTCTCATTAAATTATTCTGAAGTCTTGGACCCTTTCAGTTTCTTATTGTTCCAGGATGTCTATTCCTGACTGGATATGCCTCGTCTACCTTGTCAGACAGACTAGGTTACAAGCTGTCTAAGAACTCCTGACTCAGTCATAGTATACCAATTCATTACGTTTACAGGCATTAGTATATACCATGGGAGAACTTCTGCTGTAGCAGAACTCAATACTATATCTACTTAAAGACAGAGACTATTTTATTGTTATTTTTATTGTCACATTCCAAGCAAAATTCGACTACTATTCTGAAAAGGAATCATAGAAGCACACAGGTAAAGACAGTGCAGACCTGCTGACCTAGTAGCTTATGCTGCTGAATACTACAGATATCTTCCAGAATACTACCAAAGTTATCTGAGCATCCTCTATGTCATTATCGGTTGTGGAAAAAGAAGTGGATCCCCCCTCTTGTTCTATGTAAACGAATTAGTGAAGCAAGACTAAGTAAAAGGAGTAAGGTGCCCTAGGAAAGGTACCATAAAAAGCCTTCAGTTCTCTGCATTATAGTATCTCTGGCATGATGTAAGCAAAGTCAGGGTGTTTTACCTATCCCTTAGTTACCTTGAATTTTACTTGATTATGAATCTAGGTTTCATCTGCTTTTTCTGCATAAAGACAAAAATATCAAAAATGACTGTTTTTTTCCTAAAATAATTAACATTTGAGAAGTATTAATTTTAACACAAAATATATTAAGACACAAACTGTATCAACAGGGTATCTAGAAGTATCATTCAGCCAGAAATGGAAAGAAAAAGGTAGTATATATGTTATAACTTGGGATTCTCTTTAGTCCTTTATTAGTCGAATCAGTTATCAAAGAAGGAAATGTTATTCTTCAGCTCATTTCAGTTTCTTTGTCCAGTATAAATTATCTTGCAAAATATATAAAAGGTGTAGGAAACCATATTTCTGAGTCTTCTTTCAGGAGAATGTTCATCAATGGAAACACATGCATGACATTTACTACATGAATTCTTCAGCATTAATGATATTTAAGTTCAGATTCATAATGTAGTCTCTTTTGTTCCATCAAATCACTCCTAGATTTTTTTCAGGTTAATCTTCAAAAAAGTAGTTCTATCTCAGATACAGGTTTCTTGAGCTCTTGCATGGTTATTTTCCAAAACATATCTTGAACAACTGTAGTTGGTATTGTGTAGGCCTGAGTGGCAAATATATCACATATTGAAAAAGAACCTGAACATTTGGGTTATAGTCATCTAAAACTGTATTTTTGCAGACTCCTTTAGGATATTCACCTTAGATATTTCACAGAGCCTACAAAACAGGGCTTCCTGATTTTAATGCTTACTGTAGTAATGAAATAGAGTAGGACAGTAACACGACTGCTCTGTTTAGTGTCTGGGCATGACCTGGAGAGCTCCACGTTCAGTTAAGAAATCATTTCACTCTTGACTGAAATGTTTAAAGTATTACAGTGTCATTCTGTGAGCTGGCAGTAGCGCAAATCAGAAGTAGGTGCACCCAAGTAAAAATACTTTGAAGTGATGTTTGCATGGTATTAACGGGAATTAGACTCACTTTACCAATGAGGTATGCATTGCAGACAGCATCACAAGGTCTGATTATTAGATATTTTTTTTCCCTCAACTTAGTAAGTAACAGCTATGATAAATTTTACCTAACTAGAGGTTGCTATTTAGGTATTTTGCTAATATATACACAAAAAGTTCTTTTAAACAAAAACATGCGTCAATCTAATGTAAAGCAGTAAATTTAGATGAAAAAGATTCCATAAATTATGTAGGAAGGCCTAACAAATTTCCCAGTCCTCACCTCTTCTCTCCCATTCCCATCCACCTGAATAAATCCCAATTTTAACCAGGAACTTTCACTTGCTCGTGTGGCACTACTTCTAGATCTCACTTTTTATTGCAAGTTAGCTAGAGAAGTGCTAACTCACCTTTCTTTCATATACCAAGGCTTGAGAAGTGCATTGGAAAAGCTTCCTCATTTGGCAGGAGAAAATCCATATTTTTATATTTCACATGTAGTTTAAAACATACCAAAGATCTTTAAATTGCAGTGGACACTTGCTCTTTTTGCTAATTTAACTTCTGATAATTAAGTTAAGTATTCTGTAAAGAGGTTAATTTTGTTTTGAACCTGTCACATCTTTTCAAATAATTCAACAGACTAATTGTGGCATCTGGAAGGGACAACAGATGAACCCAAAGTAAACAATGCAGAAACAATTTCAAGCTTCTGAATAAAATTTAGGATGTATTTTCTTTTTACTCTCAAAACAAAATACGCTTTTTCTGAGCCATGCTGTTAGGAATCTGAGAATGCATAGTGATTTTATTAAAAGGCTAAATTGCTGTTATATAGAAATCCATGTGTATATTGGAGTAAAGATTATGGTCAAAAGGGAATTTCTTGTAAGTAATACTATTAGTGATGTTAGTTTCTTGTTTTTTCCTCACTCCTCTGTATTTTCTTTCTCTTTCTTCAAAAAAAAAAAAGTAAATACTGACCAACATGCATAAATCTTGCATACAATACTGCTTTGTTAGGAAGGTGCCTTAAAGAAGCACCAGGCTGTAGGATTCTTTAATGATCAGGTAAGTAAACACCACATCTACACTCTTTTTTAATGGTGTTGTCACTAAGTAAAAGGCAATGTCTATATTACTGTAGTACATATATATAACTTTGTACATCCAGGAAAAGAAACAACAACCACATTTCAATTCCCAGGTAAAGTGTGAGCCTAATGTGCACTTGCCATTTATAAATAGGAATTTACTATTTGGCTTTTGATGGGAGATTGCTCTGTCACCAATTCCGGTTCAAGGAAACTAATTTCTCTACTCATCAACAAGAGGAATAACATTTGAAAGAAATGATTAATAGTGGGAGAACCAAGAAAATGGCAAGCTAAGGATGAAAACAGTGAACGAGGGAATTAGGTTTTCCACCTGATTTTTATTACTGATGATCAAAACTAAATAAAACTACTGCTACAATTGCTTGGAAAAAAACGTATCTATGGAAAAGTAAAAATGTTTCTTTTGAGCATTTTCCAAATGAAAATTTTTGGATTTTTGGCTTGAAAAGCTGTTTTCTGTTTTTTAAGAGGGTTTAAAAGTTAAATAACTCCTAAATAAGGCAGATTATTGGATCAAGCAAAATTTGGGTCAAACCATGCTGAAATGTCTCAGTTTATTTCTGTCTTTCTGCAACACCTCTGAACATGTCCATTGGGTACCACCCAAATACAACTGGTCTCAGTTTTTTCCATCCAGCCCCCAATCAGAAATCCACTATTTACACAACTCTGCTCCGTCTTGCGCTAAGCCTGTAGACCTTAGATTCTCATCTCTCAGGCTCGTTACTCTCCAGGATCCAAAACTCCCGGAACTTACAGATTCCATAACTTCAGACCAGCCTCATCAGACAGATTGCCCTGAAGCAGGGACTCCGTTCCTTTTCTCAGGGAATTTTGAAATGACTGGCATTCGTTCTGAACTGGGGAGGAGTGCCTAGTTAACCACAGGCATCTAGCTTGGAATCCAGTACTGGGAATTTGTCCAGTACTCTTGAATCATTGTCCTCATTTACACCTGTGAATTTATATTACATTAATTTCCATCAGTGCTTTTGCTTGCACCTATGCAATGAGTATGAAATGCTACCATTCTAGTTTGGTAGTGCTTTACTTTTTCATCCTGTATGTCTACCTGGGGGGTAAGGCAGTGGGGAAGCAGACTCAGTATGTTTAATAAATGAGTTGTCCTAACTTCAGCACTCTCTAATTATTGACTTAAAGTAGGGCAGATGAAAAGGACTTCAAACAAACAAACTTGCTCCTACCAAAATGTTTGACTGTCATACATTATTACTAAAAACAAAAATTGCAAAGCATTAACTAATAGGCATTTGTATTTTCAGATTAACAGAGCAAAACTTCCTTACTGGAAAATGACTCTGCTAAATGTCTGCAATCTTATCAACAACATAAACAACCAAGTGGGGGAAACAGCAGAGGTAGATGAAGAAGATCTCATTTCAGGAAGACAGTTTCCTGCTGCCCTGGATGGCTTTGGCTTGGAAGCAATGCTGACAGTATATCAACTCCAAAAAGTTTGCCACAGCAGAGCCTTTCAGCACTGGGAGGTAAAACAAACGGTCACAAATAATGTTGCAGCTACTATTACACTCCTAGGCTGTGTTTATCTTTTTAGTGATCTTTGAAAATCCATGTTCTAGGGTTCTTCCAAACCTCAGGTTCTCTGCTTAAATCACCCCTCCTCAATATCTGTCTAATACCTCTCTAATATCTATTATGTCTAACATCGTCTTTTCAAAAGGGTTGTGAGTTAATGTAGTTTCTGAAGAGCTAAACGTCTCTTTTGGATGAGAACCAATGGATAAATATGAAAAATTCTTAACTACAGAATTTCTCCACTCTTTGTAACCATCCGGAAGAACCAAACAAACACATGAAAATGAGCTCTGTGCCAGAATACAAAGTTAATATCTGCTTAATAGAAGAGAAATTACTGCAGATTTATTCAGACATAACTAAATGTAGGCAGGGTTTCTAAAAACTGTTTCAAGGACTTAAAACAAACTGGATTCAAAATGCATGGACGTATGTACATGTCTACATATAATTTTACTGGATACTCTGGACTCCTTACCAATGCTAGGAAACCAGCAGCAGGGGAATTATTCCCCTGCCCCTTAAGAGGACCTTGGAATTTGACACTGTGTGTATATGACATCACTGGTCCCAAACAGTGTTTTATAGCCCATCTGTGGTGTTTATCTTACTGTCATGATCACACAGAGTCACACTGAGTAGAATCCACTTGAACTGTTACGTATTGCATTAGGAGTTGCTTCGGGTAGGGAAAAAAGATATCATGCCACTGCCCACTTTCCAGTAAACAGTTTCTTCAGCTATACCAGGTTCATGGACAGTCTGCTGAATCTTCATCCCTTTTATTTGCTGAAGCATGGCTCTGTGTTTTAAGGCTTCTGTTTCAATACTTTGTATCTGCTGGGATTGCCCATACAAAAGACTGCAGCATCTTCGAGAACCTGAGTTTTCTGAGGCTCCTCTTCATCAGTGCATTCAGTGCTGAAAAGGAGATTTTGCAGTCCCATCACCTTTTGTGATAGTTGGGAATCATCACTTTCAACAGTAGCATGCAGTAGCATGTGAAGTTTAAAAAGTAATGATATTCCTCTCTCAGCTTAGGAGTAAGGTTATGAAGTGCAAAGATTTGTACAGCAAAAGGAGAAGGGATGGAGCCAGAAGGCAAGAGATTGAAGAAGGCTTGAAATAAACAATATATGTAATGAGAAAAGTTCTTGTGATCTTATTCATCCAGGACTGACTCCAAGTCTGTTGAAACCATGAATCTTTCCATTAATTTCAATGAAGAGTTTAGATGACTACTCATTTATTGAGTAATTAAGTGAGTAACAGAGTTTGATTGTATAGGGAAATACTGAGGTGAGTATAAAAATGGTTTTAGTTTAATGCCTTTCAGGTAGGCAGTAGGATTGTGTTTGGCCATGGAAGAATGCAGTAATAGAATGGATGAACTCGTAATAGATAAACCGAGAACTAATATGAACCAAACACTTTAAAAACTCCAAGTAAAATTCAAAAGACAGTTATATAACATATTTTGATTGACAAAACTTTGACTTTCTTGTGATTTATTTATGTATTTTACACATTTTTTAGTTTTTAGTTGTAGGAAGTTGCAGATAATAGCTACTGGTCAAAAGCTGAAGCCAGCAAGCAGTGGGTGTCTTAGGAGTTTTTTAAGCTAAACTAAAGTTTATAGAATGACAATTGTTAGGAATTTTTCACTAAAGTTTGGGTTCTTGTACAGGAAGGACGTATTCTCAAGTTTCACTCTTTCAAGTGAAAACCAGCACTCTTATTGATATCAGTGGAATTTAAATAGCACCTCCATAGGACTCCTCAGCTCATCTTTAGCCTGATCTTAGTTTAGTGTTTGGGGGGGGGGGGTTGTTTGTTTTTGCTATTGAAACTATTATGGTAAGGATTTTTCCTTATGGGAGATGCTAAGACAAATTTTATAAAACTCTCTAGAAATTGTTAATTTTCATTACCAAAAAACCCCCAAACCCCAGATACCATGGTGTCTCTTCTTGCATCCTACAGTTACTTCAGCAAGATACTTTTGATCTAGAGAATTCAAGCCAAGATAAGGAAATAATGAAGAGAAAAAATCCCTATATTCTGAAACGGCAGCTACATGTGAACAAAGCTAGAAGACCGTACATACTCAAGAGAAGTTCATATTACTGATGCAGCCGAAGAAAACTATGTATATTTAGTTTATAGGTAACTGTGCGTTATGGTTATCTTATTTAAATCTAAAATCGTACTTGTGTGAAAATATACTATGGAAAATCATCAAGATGATAACATAACTGTGTCTTTTTTGCAACTGTTGTTTCTTGAATGTGATTTTTTCCTACTTGAGATTAATTGGACCAATACATTTGCAAATAAATCTAGTTTATAAGCATGATGTATTGTACACAACTGAGATTTCAATATATTTGTTACAACATAGTACTCTTTTTCTGTTTTATAAAGCACACCAACATACACCAAGTAAATTGATAGTGTCCATAAACCATATGGAGAATCTTACAATTTCTTAATGGAACACCTCAGACCCATGCATGCATGTGAGTTTTTGTGTAATGCACTAGTCAGAACTGCCATCATTTTCTCTATATTGACCATTTTAAATTATTAAGGATTAGGTCTAAGTAAGGGAGGAAATACTATGAACTGACTGTTAACTATTGTCTGGCAATTTCAGATTTCATATTGTAGAGGAATTTAACTTCTTGACTCCTAATTTACTGCTCAATTTACTGTCATAATTTGAGAAAACCATGCACTAATGAGACTTTAAAAAAGTATGCTAGTGTGAACAAAGCCTGATGCCCTTCCAAATCTTGTCTATCACTGATTAAACGAGGAAAGCAATTTATTCAGTCAGGAAAACAATTTATGATGTTTATCTAATTTATGTATACTCAAAGAAAAAACTTTTTAAAGACAAAAAATAAAAGCTGATTCGCACTCGTGTGGTGTCACTGGAAAAGTTACAACACATTTCTAGTATAAGAAATACAAACATTCTGGAAAAACACATTTAGAAGAGGAACTAATGCTAGAACATTTGAAACTTCTCATTGAAAGGCATTTCCCTTCCCTCCCTCTAAAAAATAAGAATAACGATGGGCAGTTTCAGGAGTTAAAGATAGCCTTCCAAGTCCGTCCACAGGTGAAGATCCCAGTATAGAAAAAAAAGTTTATAAGCCATAAAAACTCTGGTGCCATTTGAGACTCACACATTTTCCAGCTCTGTGTCTCTGATCCCTACACCAGACATGGACTCTCAAGCCTCCAAGGCTCTGGTCTGGAAGAAGACAGTCTGAAAGAACGGGGGACACAAAAACAGTCAGAATAGGTAGATAGTCCATGATCCAAGAGACAAGAAGGGCAATCACACAGGCTGCTTTTGAAACCCTGAGTGTTTTCTGTTTAAGATATTTCCTCACAGCATTTCTGCTCTAACAAGTTGCTAGAAAAAAACAACAAAAATTCCCAATCTTCTCATAGATGAGATTTTATGTCAATTACTATTAAGCATATGTAGGGATACACATATAAAAAGCATATCCATATCAGTGGTTATACTAAGTTTGTTACACAGGAGGGGTGGTTTTGTGCTGTGAAATGTATTTTCATTACACTAAAGCTAATCCTACTTCCCTTCCTCACTGCAAATGTTGTGAATCAGTTTATTTGTTAAATAGCCACTAAATGCATGCATTCATAAGATTTAACTGAGCATGCATTAATTACTATAATAATCATTATGATTCAAAAACAGCAAAGTACTTAAGCACATTAGATCTCAATGGTTTAAATGCTTTAATGTGCTTAAGGGCTTTGCTTAAATAAGATTCTAGTAGATTCATAGCCCTTTAATTTTTTAATGAAACCGTTGTAGAATTAGACTGGAGACATAATATGCTCTGAAGTAGCTAAGAAGCACTCCTCTTTCCTACAAAAATGCAAGCTTCATAGTCCTATTATGGACACTTTAAATTCTAAATTACCTGTTGATCTGAAATAACAAAGCAGAATAGAGTTTGTTCAAAAATTCACTGCTATTAAAATATGAGGAAAAAAAGAGACTTCAGCTCACTATTTACTATGCAACATGGACACACAAAAAAAATAGGCTGTCACAATCTACTTCTCTGGATGTGCAGTTTGAGTATAGGAGTTAAAAGAATGTAGGATAGGGTAATAGGAGTATCATCTGGGAAAGAATGTTAAAATTTTCAAAAAAAATGTAGGCATCCATATTTCATTTTGCAGATGGTTTAGGTATTCAGGGTGATGGCCAAAGGATCTCAAATGATGTTGTTTAAGTGTCCCACCCTTATCTAGTGCTCTACCCTTTAATTCAAATTTATCCTGAAAGTGGCTGTGTGCTGGTTCCTTGCAATGTAGAATTAACAGATTAGCCAGGTTAACTGATTGAAAATGGCTTAAATGGCTTACTGCATTAAACTGTGGATCTGGTCAGCTACTGTGTGTCGCTGGAGGAGACATATCTTAAAGTGTGGTAGGAGGTAGCCTGTTAAGTTGTCCTTTAGCCTTTGATGGAGATGTTCGGGGAGCTGACAAAGGAGTGAGTCATCTAGAGCAGGTGAAAGTTCTAACTAGGCAAGGAAACAAAATCTGTAATTGTGGAATGGTCAGTAAAGATACAATAGCTAGAGATGGTATTTCAGGTTAAAATGAAATCATTGGTGAAAAAGAAGCACAACAGCATAAAAATGTTGGAGAATACACAAAACCCATGCTATTAACCCAGATAAACAACATTGTAAAGTGACATTTTGATGCCTGAGAGACCCTCATTGTCCTGAAACCTCCTTTGATTTCTAGGTATTGCTACCTCCTGTTGACCTCATTGCTGTTGATTGCAGCCATTCTTCAGCCCTTATTTTGGAAAATAGCTGCAAAAAATAGGCAGGCTTATACATATTTGACCCTATTTAGCATATTCTTTTGGTGAGATCCTTAGGGTATGTGTCTTGGCTCTGTGTGCATTGCCTGTAAAATCAATGCTATATTTGCAACAGCTATGGGTGCTGAATGAACTTCAGGTCAGAGAAGGCCCCCACAATATGTAAAGCTTTGTAAAAGCTTTTTTCTTTTCTTCCACCAGTTCATAACTGCCTTAAGTTTAAAAATGTTGTTTTGAAGGCCATTAACTCAGATTGTCACCTTGGCTGTTAGAAACATCTCTTGAAAAGGACAATTTTGTTCTTAAAAGGCAATTACCGACAGATTTGCTGCCATTCTCTGTCTCCACAGAGGAACCCATTTCTTCTACATAGTCCATTGCTGATCCTCATATGAAGATGATATAATGAAGATGAATAGAGGAATAATTATACCAATTATTCACATACTGTGTGTTTAATTCTTTCTCATACTCCTCAAATACTGGATATTGTCATATGGAGAAGCTGCATAAACCTCTAAGCTATTTCTAAGGTAGAATTAAAATTAACAGAGATTTAAATAGATTTGATATGATATTTTTTGAATAATTATTCTCTACAGTCTCACAAAGCCTCTATGCATAAAAAGCAAAGCATAGAAAAATGAATACTTTTATAACCTCTTAAGAATATGTTTCTTAGTTATTCTTTAAAAGGAACCAGATTAAAAAGTAATATTTATTGTTCTCAAGTTTTAATATGTGGTGATAAAATAAGTCTTCAGCTTTCTTGAGTCTTGCTTGTGACATAATATTTGCTGTTTTCAGTCTTTTGTAATGTAAGTCTAAACTATGCTGTAGGTTGCTGGGAAGAGTTTATGGCTGTGGTGTAAACAGAGTGGATGGATTGTGGAGTTTTGCAGCTTAAAAGAGACAAGTGATTTAATTTTGCAATCTATGATTGTTGCTGTGGCTCATACTCTGCTCTTACCTAACCCACAACTGAGTCATTATAATCTGGTCTCGATCTCTACTCTCCCAGATTAGTTTTCAGTTTGCACCACGCTGTATCAAATTGAAGATACAAGCCACGACTATAATACTTGTATATAGGAGGGCAGAAACAGGAGTAGGTCCTTCTGAAGTTCTCCAGGGTTTCAGATTGATCAGTGATGTTCTCCTCATCCAAAACATTGGACTGACTAAAAGCAGTCACAAAACAACAGTTGCAGAAAACCTGCAAGATAAAGTCTTGAAAGGTGACTGTAGAGCCAGAGCTTGTAACTTGCTCCACGTTGGAAGCAAAGAAAGTGAAAGGAGGGTTTGATCTCTGTTAGGAACCTGGACAAGGATATTTTCATTATTACCAAACTCAAGCATTCAAAAGCCATGAGTGAGGCTGCAAAAAATGTAAACTTGAATAAAAAATCCTGATGTGTAAGTAAATTAATAAATGGATGGTGAGTGATTTTTATTTCCCTCTATTTACTGTGCTGCCAGGGTGCATCAGATTCACATTCTCAAACTTTGCCAGCACTAAGAAGAGCTTGATGGATTTTTGTTTGTTTGTTTTGTTTGTTTTAAGGATTACTATTGAAAGTTGGCATTGTCATCCAATCTCTTGAATATAGAAGTTGATATTTTAAGACTTGCACAAAAAATAGTGTTGATTATCAGATTTCAAGAAGAGCCAAATCCAGGATACGTGGATGGATCTGAGAGGCCCAATAGTCAGACTGTGGACTAAAAAGAGCTTCATGGTACCTCATTAGCATACAAACTTTGGCTGGCCACAATTAATGATTCCTCTGAAGTAGAGATATGGGAAACGGGAGGTATTCAGGGGCTTCTAGGAGAGGTGTTAGCTATTAAGAAATATAAAGCCTTCAGGAGCTGCTAGCTGCCCAGCTAAGGCTTTCTGTTTCCACATAGATGAAAGCAAACATCTGTCTCAGGATTCTCCTCAGATCTCCTCTTATAGAGGGAGAAGGTGGGACTACATATAGTTACACTGAAATTACCGAGGGGCGACAGCATTTCTCTGAGCTCCAGTGGGCACGGCTGTTTTGATCCAGAAGTTACAGCCCAACGTTAGTCTAGAACCGTTTTCAAGATACTGAGCTCAGTTCAGAGACATGAAAGTTGCACTAGGAATGGTTTAATCTATCTTGCTCTTACAGTACGGTTGTAGGAATGTTTTGCAGGCTGTGTTTCGCTTGTGTCTATGGAAGGGGCTTCTCAGACAGGCTTTTCTTGCTCTCATAAATGTCTTCAAGCAGCCTGAGGACAACTGTCTAGATATGGCATCTAAGCTACTTAATGCAGTATTAACAATATATGAATGAAAAACTGCTGGGCTATTATGTCAGTGAATCTCATTGTAAGGATGGATTTGAGACATCTCCAGAGAAAATCTGGACACTGTTGTCATGTTTTTTTTTTCTGATTCATCATCTGAAAATCCAAGCTGCTTAACAGGTTTTGTAATCTTAAAATTTAGATTTTTAAAATATATTTCTTTTTTTCTTTTCCAGAAATATTTAAATCAAGGCCTAAAATAAATATGTACCACAAAAAAGGAATTAGTCTGTAGTATGTCAAGCATCATTTTTTAAAGAAAGTTGTCCATGGAGCAATGTGACTTGGAAATCTGGACTGAATGATGTGGTGCCTCAAAAAAATTGTTTCAAAAGCCATAATGCTTGTATGAAGTTAAAGATATCTGTTCCTTATGATTAAAAAAAAATCCTCCAAAACAAAACAAAACAAAACAAAATTGTCTATATTGTAGCAGGTATAAAAAATGTCTTAGAAATATTTTATTTAATAGTTCTTTCATGGGTGGAAATCTCTTTGTTTTTTCTTTTGTGTAGTAACAAATCCTTAGAGTAATTGTATAACCAATATGCTGCAGTTGTTGTATTTTAGTATCTTATTTCCTGATCTTTTAAATAAAGAGCTGTTTGGAAAAGGCAACAAGCCTTTTGATCTGTTCAAAAAGTAGGAACCGAAGGAATAACAGAACAAGTGGAACAAAGACGTACATGTACATACTCAAAAATGGATAAATTTATTCAAATTATTCTGAATTTTGCAGCAAATGAAATATAATTTATGGGGCTATGTAACTGCAGAGTACTATGATGCCATAGCGCTCTCTGAGTTTTACAACAATGGCACAGATTTCTAAATGATTGTCTTTAATATGCAGAAGACACTGAAGTAACAAGATTGCAGCTGCTTTTGAAGCTGAAATCCTTGGTGAATACTTAACTGCCATTTTCTCAAAAGTTGCCATTTACTGAAGGCAGTTTTCAGTGAAGTGGAGTTAAAACTTAATATTCCAAGAACCTGCCTGTGCAGAATAGGGGAGTTATGGACATTACCATTTTTTTTTATAAATATCACCCTCACCTCCACTTTACCTTTTTGATTTTACAACTTCTTATGTTACAGAGTTGAATGGAAAGGAGCTGTTAGGGGACAAACAAATGGGAAATACAGACAGATAGGGCTTTTAATGGGAAAATGTGGGAGATGCTAATGGGGTATTCCTTCTGTCTGGCTCTAGCCAAATTTTTCTTTCTTCCTAGCTTTTCTAGGACATACTCAAACCCAGAATCAAACCAATAATTTGAGGCCTAGAGAAAAGAAAGGGAGGCTCACAAGAGATAAGAAGAGAAAGAGAGATATGCAGAGAAATCTGCAAAGTAATCTAGTAGCAAGTTAGGTCTTGCTAGTGTTAATCAAGAACCAAAGCAGGCACAGACTGAATAAACTAGAAAGTACAGGAGAGTCTGAAAGAGGAGGGTTGCCAGTAGATAATAGTGAGGGCAACCATCTGGCACCAGTTCCCAACGCTTTCCTTGGATCCAGAAAGATGACCTGAAATTGAGAGGTTTCATGTGGAGAACTCTTAAGCTGGAACTGCAACAACTGCAGGAAGCTGCTCAAAAAGGGGAGGGAGTGGGTGGCACAGGGCAGCAATGAAACAAGTCGGACTTAGGTCAATGATTCAGCAAGCTCTGCAGAGCCAGGGGTATCAGTGTTGCATAGGACAGAAATACAGATTGCTGTAATAGTTTGGGGTTGTCAACAGGCTAGAGAGTATTTTTGTTAAATGCTTGTATAGTATTTAGCGCAATAAAGAAGTCCAGAGACTGTTTCAATACAAAAAACCCAATGCTTACATAATAAAAAATAGACTGAGTTGTTCCCTGCATACAGAAAAATTAACTTAAAAAGAGTAGATTCAGTTTTTTTATAATATTATTTCTGTGGTACAGGTTTGATCTTTTTATCTGTACTTCCTTTATCAGGACTTTCTGTTCCATTTACTCTAACAGGTCTCCAGTTTGTTGCTCTGGTTCAAGCAGGGTATTTTATTACTTTGAAGGAACAGAGAATGTTGAATGAATGTGTGTGGTTTCGAAAAAACACAAGTCTTCCAGGTTCAAATCTGGATGATTTCTGCATGCCCAGCACCCTAAACAGCATTTCCCTTGAATGTTATTGGTACAGGAAAATAAATGTAAAATATCTGCTGAGAAGTCACTCACTCTGACCATAAACTGAAATGATCCAGGACTGCTGATATTAAACTTCATACAACTTCACCTTGATGACACTACCTTTATGAACCCCACATTCTCATGTTCTTTGGGGAAAAAATACCCAAAAGCCAAAATACCAAAAATATCCTATGAAAAACATCTGAATCTTTGCAAAACTTCTTTTCCTTCAGTATAAGATCATGCAGTCGTGTCTGGAACTGTATCTTTAGTTAAGTAGGCTTTAGAGACAAAAGTTTAAAGAAAAACTCCAGAAACCTATATTCTCTTGAAGAAAGTCATCTGGAACTGGTCGTTGAATGAAGTACATCTTCAATATCTAGCATAATCATGGCAAATCAGACAGTTTACTTTAAATCTTGCAGGTCCTGGAATGTATGCTTCTGTGACATAGATGAATATAGATTATAAACAAGATTTCTTCTGAGTATTCAGCAAGGCAGAAGGCAAAAGAAGATAGTGCTGTGCTAAAACATTTTTGAAGCCTTATTAGCAGCTTTCAGTAGTGTGTGAAGAAACATAATGTACTATTTGCACCACTTCCCAAGGCATATCTTAATGTAAAAGAGAGAGCTGACATTTACTGTGAAAAGTCTTTATTTAGATAGAGTGAGTGTTAAAATATCCAAAGCATGGTGCTTGTAAACCTGATTTCTGTTCACTTAAGCACTTCAGTGCTTCTCTGCTGCTTACAGAGCAGAGAATACATCTGCCACTTAGGGGGTACAGAAAGCCTCTCTGACTCATCTTCCTTAGCTAAACTTTTACCAAGAAAATGTGGTCGGCCACAGGTGTGGATGGGAAATGATAGCTCAGATTCATCATTCTAGACATTCACTGACCTGGAAAATATGGAAAGCTAAAGCTTACTAAAGCAGTACACTTTTGTACAACACAGTTGAAAGGGTTTTGGAAAACAGGGAAGTAGTCAAATAGATGGACAGCATTACTTTGAGAGTACTACCCTTATATATAGATACCTCTGATACACTGATGTATAGATACACTCGCGCAAACACACAGACACACAGACACAGACACACACACACACACAAAGAAATACTGCCCATAAAGTCCTCTGCCATATGTTTGTTAAGCTCTATCTTATAACAAGAAGGTCTTTGCAGGGAGATCCTTTGATTTACTAGCAAAAGATGAGTATTTATGCTTGTTCGATATGTAAAAAAAATGCTGATAATTTTATAATTATTCTTGTGCATTAGCGGAGCTGTCCAAAATAATGACCCAAAGCTTATCTCATATAATATTGGTGTAAACCGAATAATTGCATCATCCACCTGATGGTCATCTTCCAACATTCACAGAGTCAGTTCCATGTCCTGTGCAGTTACATTTGGACCTGAACCAAACATAAAATTTGGACTGGGAGAAGAGGGAAAGATATTTTTCTGATCTCGCTTGACAGAGAAGCCTCGCTCTAGCTCTAAGACGTCAGTAGACATATGAAAAAAAGCAGATATGGTGATAGAAGGTAAGACTTCTGGAAGCTGAAAATGATGAATGAAAAAAATAGCGTAGGTGACCCAGTCTGAAAAGGGAGTAAATGGTTACCATTAAAGCCAGATAAGAAAGAAAAAAAGGGAGAGGGATTTGCATGTTAACCACATAACATTAGTTCAACAAAAAGTAAGCCTATTTAAAAAGATGTTGCCATCCTTCAAAGCTGCTTTTTTCCTGACACTATGACGAGCTTATGTCTGCCCTCTCCCAAGAACAAAAAACAGCAGGTTCTTACCTGTCCTAATTGCTTTCCTGGCACTGCAGAAATCAAACCAAGCCTTTACCAACAGTGCTGACAGGTGAGAGCTCTTGCTCATGTGTCAGACTTCCTATGGAGGAAGCACTCAGTCAGTAGTAGAAAATGGAAACGCACTAGCCAAGGTCTAATCTCACTTTCTGAAAAGGCTAAACTGATATCCTAAGCATGGGTCTCCCACTGTATTTTTTTTTTTTTCCTTAAGCTGGTCTCTAGAAATTTGGCCCATCCTAACTTTTAGGAGATCAGCACTACTGGGAAAAAGGGAATTTCCTCTATAATTCCCAAAGAACATTCTGACTGTTGCATGGATTGTAAAAGCAGGGTTATTACAGGAAATCTGCTGTGAAGTCAACACAAAAGACAATAGGCATACAAGGCCAGGCCACAGAGTTCAATCTTTCACCGTTTTAGGCAGGCAGGTATTCTACCTTTCATATGGAATTCATCCCACCTAGGTGTCACCACCTGAAAGTGGTCTAAGCCAGTTATGTAGACTTCCTCCATGGTGAATAGTGAGAAAGAGGCACTTTCTGGGAGAAAGCCTGCACAGATATCAAGTACTTATCTGTAAACCAGCAGTCTAGCCTGGACTAGACACTTAAGTTTAATGTTAGAAAGACAGTAAATGAATCTTTCTTTGAGCCCAAAGTGATTCATAGAAGTTTCCCTATACAATCATCATCAGATGAGAAATATGAACCAGCAAAAGAAAGAGTTCCCTTAAACAAAGCTTAAAAAGAATAAAACAAGTTTAAATAAATAACGACCTTCCTTACATGTCCTGGTACCACAGAAAATATTTTGCAAGTCCCATGTGGGATATTTGTTGAGAATATGTTTCAGAGAACTATCAAAGGTTTAGGAAATATTTCTGGAAATTAAAAGAGAAGTAATGTTTCAGGTAAAAATGGGTACAATAAAAATTTTAGTAGTAAGTTTGTATTACTGAATTCAAAGATAATGATTCTTAAATTCCAGAGAAAATACTAGCATGTGGCAATGGCTGTATTACATATCTATAATTAAAGAAAGCCTCAAAGATTATTTACATAAGGAAATATTGAAAAAATTCTTGCACTGTGGAAAAATGATTAAATAAATTTTTGTTTCAAGGACTTCTATTCCACGAAACTGCCATGGCCACAGACAGATTAAGAACAAGCTTATTTACATATGTTGGGGATTGGAAAATTTTGTCACTGAAAAAAAACAAGAAAGCTTGAGGGCATTCTCTAAAAGGGAAGCTGACAACTCCATGTGAGGGAATATTGCATTTAGTCTATTTAGGTCTTAATTCAGTAAGTATTTGGGAATGTGTTTATGTCTATGTACTTTGAGTATTCTACTTACAACAGAACTACTCCTTCTTCATTTTAACTTATCTTTGCAGTCAGTGGTATCAGTTTTGTTTTCTTTTTCATTCTACAGATTATCCATGTTTCTAGGTGAACCTAAAAGATCTAAAAGATAACAACTTTGCATTTATAATTCTGTATTCTTGTAGGGGCAGACAGCGAGGGATTGGACAAGATAGAGTTAAGGAGCCAAAAGCCTTGGGAGGAATAAATAGCAGTATGTAGATAAGGTAGTATCCGCACGGAATGAGAAGGAGTGATGGTGGGAACATGACCTTCGAGAAAGTACTGAAGCGGGCTAGAGCTTATATATAGGGCTTGCTTGCTTGAATGAAGTTGATTCTGATCCAGCACATCGGAGTCCGTGAATCAGACCACCACAAATGGTGCCCGAACAGGGACCGAAGACTGACTTCGTCCAGGGCTGCAGAAGCAGCGGTTAGCTGAACCAGTGGCAGAGCCCGGCTGAACAAAGAGCTGCTGAAAGGAAGCAGAAGGGGAGCTGCTGAAAGGAAGCGGCATTGCGTGCAACAGGTTACCTACCACTGGATGGAGGTACGCATGGGAGTCGTGGGAAATGGAATCTCCCTGCAAGATAGGTCCGTGCTAAACGTAATGCAAAAGACTTTGAAACAGCACGGCAGAGATACACCCCCCCAAGATCTCCAAATGTTATTGATGTCGTCACACTCGAACTGTCCCGAGGTGAATTCCATCATGATTTATAGCCTTGGTATGTGGGACTCAATCGGAGTTAAGCTCTGGGACGTGGCAACAAGAAACGATAAGACAGCGGCAGGACTTTTAGCCCCATGGCATACCATGCTTGAGACCCTGAAAGAGCATAGCAAGAAGAAAACACAGGGACCGGAGGCACCCGCAGCCCCCACAGCACCTCTGTCAAGCGACACAGTGGTGGGGGCGGTGGGTGGACGGGACTCCCCAGGAAACGACCCAGACAATCCATTTGACCCAGGGCCGATCGATCCAGAACAGGAGCCGGACCTCTATCCACCTCTTAATGTGCCTTGCTGTGTCCATCTTACGGCCCCTTCGGAACCACCGCCCCCTCAAGAGGCGGGACTGCCCGCGAGTGCGGACTGCCCACAACCCCCCCACTGACCCGGCCTTCTGGGAAGGATCCATCACCCCAAGGCCGCTCGGCGGGGCGTGACTACACCTGCCGGGGACGCCCACTGCCTGCCTTCTTCCCTCCCTCCTTTCCTTCCTGCCTTCCTTCCCCTCCCACCCGGCCCTTCCTCTCTCCGCCTGGTGCCGTCACCGCCGAGCAGCAGGAGGAGAAACATGGGGAAAGCGGAGCAGGCCTCAGCCTGGAACCGCAGCATGAGCTCAAATTCAAAAAGCCTTTCACAGATGTTGTCACCGCAAACCTGAAGCTCGGCAATCCTACAGATAGAAATGTGTGCTTCAAAGTTAAGACCACAGCACCACGTAGATACTGTGTAAGACCTAACAGTGGAATTATTGATGCAGGAACACCATTTAATGTTTCTGTGATGCAACAACCTTTTGACTATGATCCCAATGAGAAAAGTAAACACAACTTTATGGTTAAAAAAAAAAAAGAAAGAAAAAGAAAAGAAAAAAAAAAAAGAGAAACAGTCCATGCTTGCTCCAGCTGATACTTCAGATATGGAAGCAGTATGGAAAGAGGCAAAACCAGAAGAACTCATGCATTCGAAACTTAGGTGTGTGTTTGAGCCACCAACGGAAAATGTTACGCCTTATGACATAGAAATGAAATTGTATCTACAACTGCAACAAAGACAGATTCTTCTGTAATGTCTAAATCAATAAGTCCCCCTTCGGAGGCACCCAGCTCAAGCTGTAATTACTGCAGGCGTGTCATTAAAATTTATTTATTTAATTTGCTTTGATTTGGCTCTGAACTTTTCTGTGGGAACCTAGGGTCAGGCCCTGTTACGGTGGCCGACAAGCTTAATTTCCATAACAGTTTGGTGACCCAGGTGGGACCCTAGGCGACCACTGTCAGGGCCTCTCATCTCCAAACAATCATCTGACGCCATCGGGTGAGTTCATCTGGGATTTTTGGCAATGAGAGGCACCAAAAAGGTGAGTCTTAAATTCCCGCCTAAATTCTAAATTCTGGTCTGGTAACAGTGCACTGTAAGGGGTACACGGGCTGGCCACCGTAAGGCATACCAGGGGATGGGTGTGAGTCCCATCTCCAGGGTTTGAGTGCGTTTTAAGTCCCAGCTTGGTCCGGCCGGAAAGGGGAGTGCGCAGCCTGATCAGCATAAGGCGCACTGCAGGACTGTAAGACAGAAGTCTAGAGTCACTGTGACTGGTGTGAGTGTGAGCAGTACTGTGTGTGTGAGTGAGTATAGCCTGGGAACCAACCAGGGCGCCCATCGGCTGATGAAGCCGCCCGCTGCGAAGGGACAGCAGTCCTTGCAGTTAAAGACTCAGGTGGTGTGAGTGCAGTTCCCAGAGAGTGAGAGAAAGAGACTGTGTGATTAAAAAAAAAAAAAAAAAAAGTTGGTCCAACTATGTCAGGAGGATTGCCCATTCCTGACAAAGGAGGAAAACCCAGGAGAACCCAGCAAGGGACTTTTGATCAGCACTCTAAATTGTCCCATGATTTTTTTTTTTTCACTAAAATGCAAAAGCGCCACAAAAAACTTATCATATCACAAGGGACTAGGCCCAAAACATTATTCGAAGTTGCCCCCATTGCCAAAATGTATCCCCATTACCACCCTACTTAGGGACCAACACTCGAGTCCTGCTACACTGCAATGTCTGGCAGACAGACGTTACCCATTATACCTTATTCGGAAAATTGAAATATGTCTATGTCTCTGTAGATACCCTTTCCCATTACATTTTCGCCATTGCCCATGCTGGGGAAAAAAGCTATGATGTATGTCATCACTGGCTTGCCTGTTTCCCCACAATGGGGGTTCCCACTCAAACTAAAACTGACAATGGTCCCGCGTGCACTGCACAACGAACGCGGGCATTTCTCCAAACCTGGGGGGTCACTCAGTGACCGGAATTCCCTATTCCCCAACTGGCCAGGCAATAGTGGAATGTACCCATCATACTCTAAAAAACATGCTTGAAAAACAAAAAAGGGGGAATAGCCCCGGTGCCTCCCCACAAGAGCAGCTATGGAAAGCCTTATATGTTCTCAACCTCTTAAACTGTTATACGGACCAAACTACAATTAATAAGCTTTTCTCATGCCCTACGTGGTGAGAACAGCCTCGGGTTCACTACAAGAACCTGGAAACAGGTCAATGGAGTGAACCAGTAGACTTAATAACATGGGGGAAAGGTTATGCTTGTCTCTCTACAGGTAACGGGCCTCGTTGGATGCCTGCACGGCTGATTCGACCTGTTGACGCATCCCTCTAAACACCAAACGAGGACTGAGAGCCAGTTAAGGTGGTTGACGCATCCCTCGAAACACCAAACGAGGACTGAGAGCCAGCTGAGATGAGCCCATGTTGAGACATTTTCTGGCAATATCTGCCTGCCTCTTGCAGGGTCAATATCAATTCATAAAAGCTTACCGCGACTATGCAACCTTACTAATAAGTTGTACATAGAATTAGAGTGGAATCCTTTTGAGGGATAGGACTGGATGTTAGGTTTGGGGTCATGGGTTAAGAAGGCACTGGCGTGTGGATTGGTAATCTTGCTAAGATTTCTAGCCCTTGCTATCTATCTCCCCTGCTTAATAAGCCTTATGCAGAGAATGACTCGAAGGGCTTTGCATCAAGTACTTGCTGTACAAATACACACTGCACTGACAATATTTAGTTTAGAAAATAGAAAAGGGGGAGATGTAGGGGCAGACAGCGAGGGACTGGACAAGATAGAGTTAAGGAGCCAAAAGCCTTGGGAGGAATAAATAGCAGTATGTAGATAAGGTAGTATCCGCACGGAATGAGAAGGAGTGATGGTGGGAACATGACCTTCGGGAAAGTACCGATCTGGGCTAGAGCTTATATATAGGGCTTGCTTGCTTGAATGAAGTTGATTCTGATCCAGCACATTGGAGTCCGTGAATCAGACCTCCACGTATTCTGTTACCAGGAAAAAAAAAAAAAAGTTTTAATGACATTTTGAGATGAAAATCATAATTTACTTTTCTAAAGTTTTTGTGATTACTATTAGTGTTTTTATCAGGTTTTATACACTCCATCCACTGTCAATAGAAAGTTAGAAAGTTGATTTAATTCTGGAACTGGAGACTGAAGCTATAAAATTTGTGCCTGTATTCCAGAATCTTGGAATATATTACTATCATATGTGTACTCTCTATTTAAATCTGTAACAAAAAAGGGAGATGGCATTGAGATAGTGAATACTCTGGGGAGAAGGAGATGGTAGAGAAAGAGGAAAGACAGAGAAAAAACAACGGAGAGTTAACTATAATGCTCTTTTCCTTGTTTTACAAATGATCAAATAAGCAACAGTGACTTTACCATGGCATACACTATTTGATCTATTGTAAAGTAAGAAATCAATTTTTCTAAAGTCTCTAATAGCTCTGCATGCCCAATTTGCACCATGTTGGTTGAGAATGCTTTTTAGAAAATGCTCATCTCTGCATACTGTCTTTTTTCTTCAAAATATCTCAAGCTGAGCACCTACAAACTGAGCCAGTATGTAAATCATTAACTGCCAACTGCAAAATTATTGGTAGGCTTTTGATCAATTTCCTTATAATGGTAGGGATGAAGTTCTTTTTAGCAATGTTTTGGGCCCATTTGCAGGTGTAAATAAAGCTATGAGTTATCTATAAAAGTTTTCATGGCTTTTGTGCTCCATCAAGTTTCCCAATCTGCGGTGAACACTATTGATTTTAACAAATAAAAAATGCATTTTTTCCTTCACCTTCCTTTTTGGATGAGGTAGATTAGTTTCCACAACGGACTTCAGGAGATTCCTGGCAATGCAAAGCTCTTGTACAGGCTGTGCAGTAGGTACGCAGACAAGCTTATAAGGCTAGGACATTGCCACGTTTCCTTGTCACACTAGGCAGTTTGCAACCTAGGATAAAGAGAGCAAATGATGAGCTGCTTTTCACTGTCAATGATCTTCTGATGATCTGTGTTACTGGCAAGCTGAGGTGACAGTAGTTGACCTGGAAGAAAAGAGCTCAACAGAGTATGGATGGCAAAGCTGGGAGCTTGGGCTGCTTCATGTTTGGGACCAAAGAGTAGAATATCTGGTTTAATTATGTTCAGCTTCTGAGAACTGACTTTCAAATGAACAGAGTAATTAGGAAACAGTTCTGCTCCAGGCCTGAAGCCTACTTTTAACATCCACACAGCTTAGGGTGGAGTGTTAGGACTTGTGCTAGCGTCGTATTCCCAGGGGCCCAGAGCTCTGGAACTCAAGGATTAAAAAGTAGGCCACTTTTACCCATGAGTGCATATTAAAGGCATTGTCTGGAGCTACACAGTGAATAAAGCGTAGACAAAGGCATTATTTCACCTTTTAACTTTTTCCTTTGTTAAAACCAGTAGCGTACAACTTTTCTTCTGTTAAAATGATGAAATAACAGTTTACCAGTAGCAGAAAATCTCTGTCTTCTCAGATGAGAATGTAATTTTTTAAGTGAGAGCCCTTCATCCTTCTTTCACCTGTAGGCACTGAAAAGACTGCATATAAATAATTTAATTCAGTCCCACAATACTTCTAGATGTACTGCTCTCTAACAGTATTTGCTAGCTAGAATAAAGCTTGAAACACCACAAGTCACATCACTCCCTGCTGCCTATATCCAAGGGCTCTGGCAAAATGCATAAAAGTGTCAAAATTTGGTGTTTCTGTTGAGTTACTCGATTCCAGAAGTGCTGAGGATGCTGATGTGGCTTATGACGTACTTACCTTTTAGCCTGAGTAATTCTTTCAACATCAGTGGGAATCTGCCTGTGTTAAAGCCCAAGCCCATACTTCAGCCAAAGCTAAATCTTTCTTTGACTGATGTTAAAACATTCAAAACATTCAAGCGCTATATCATGATATCTAAGTATGGATTTAAGTACAGACTTTTGAATGCCCAGGACTTTAGAGTTTATTCACTGGTAAGGTGGAACAGTGTTAAAGGTGAGGCATGGAGCAAAATACGAGCTAATAAGGTCTGCTAAGAAGAAATAGATGGATGAAAACAGTGTAGTCAGGAATTTCTGCTGAAGTGGTATAAAAACATACAAAAAATATTTGATTTCAAAAATTGTTAATATCTCTCCTATTCAATTTGTTGTAAATAAAGCTATCTGACATCTGAAATGATAATGAAAGGATCCAAAGGAACGTCAATTTACTAATGAAGAATTTCCCTTTCTTTTTAGGAAAGGAGTGGAAAGGAGGTCTCCATCATTACGATTTTTTGCAGTATACTACCATCTGGTGGAAAAAAAAAGAAAGAAAAGTAAAGCTTTTGAGGTTTCCTTTTTGAGGTGTTCCTGTCTTGATAATTAGGAAGTTTTACAGTTAAAAAATTTCCTACTACTAATGGACTTCCATGGCAGCTTAAGGCTTCACAGGACTAAATTATTTAAAAATCTATGTAACAAATTTCCACACTGTACTTATTCAAACCCTATTCAGTCCATTTAATTCAAACAGTTATTTAATTTTAAGGGATTTGAATACACTCTTAAATCTAAATATACACTTTATTAGGAATAGCTGGTCTGTCTCTAAGACACACGCAGTGGTATAAGATGCTTCAAAATATTCTGCTAACAAATCAAGCAACATTTATCATATATATTATAAGATATTACTGTATATTCCTGTATTTATAGAATTTGATTTCTTGCTCTTTCAAAAGCTCAGTGGCAGGATGACTTTCTTTTTGCTATTAGCTTTTCTCCCCTCACATTTTTAATTACAACCTTAGGGAAAAAAAACCTCTTTCTACTGACAATACCCTTTAGAAGATAAGCTTCCTGTGTTGCCCTGAAAACATACTTTCTTATTACCGGAGCTCATGACATACACTGATAGCATCTGTGCTCTCCATATGATCAGTGTGTCTTCTATACTATCATCCACAACAGCTAATGATTTAAAACAAGATTAGGAATAAAAGATATATCCATTAAAACATAAAGACATCATCTTAGAAAAATCCAGGAAAAAAGGCAAATCCTTGTAGTGGTGGGTTTTTTATTTTTTGTTTTCATTTTTGTATTTTTGTTTGTAGAACTAAATATTTCATTCTGGAAGAATTTCCCAGGATCCTCAGTGTCTTCTTTATTTCTTTTGCCAGCTGCTAGGCTTCCAAGCTAAATGACCAGGCAACCCAAATGGCCACCAACCAGCCGTACCTATTCTTGCAGGAATTGAGGTTTGGCATCACAAATTGGAGAAATGTCTGCCAAGAGATTCAGGCAGGCTCACAGCCAGGCACCTTATGTAGTCTGGGACACCAGCAAGCCAGCAAAAGCTTCTAAGGAGAATCAGGAACTTGTTGAGGTGGGTAACGCAGTCATAGGTGAGTGGTGAGCTCGTCTGCCAGTTCCTGCTGGAGTTTTGACAAAATCAGCCAGTCCACAAGAACATGCCAAGGCCAAAGAGCTGGCATTATGTGATGGAGAGGTATTTTGTCAGAACATTTCGACCAGGCCTAATAGCATGCTGTAGATAAAACTTTGGCATTGGATTTATAACAACTGAACATAGCCACCCAACCCTTCTGTTGCACTCCATCCTCTTTGCTGCTTGGAAATAATAAAGAGAACACCTCTGATTCTCCTCGCTGGTGGGAAATGCTTCTGGTATGAGAGGACCTTCTATGGTGTAAAACTTCTTCAACTATGCCAGGGAGGAAGAGAACTCAATAGTGACATAAGGACTATGACAAATGTGACATACGTTCATAATGGCTGTCACAACTATGCGGTAGACTAGGATCCTTTTCTTTTGCTGCCCATTTTTAAGTGAGGATATGGTCAAGGTGTTAGAATTCATAGCTTTACGCACAAGGTGTGCGTGCCTACTCCCAGGCCTGGGTTTTGCCCATTATAAAAATGGAGGTTAGCTGTAAAACTTGGTTCTATATTCAGATTCAGATCTTGACTGTCTTCCTGCCTCCTGACTTTTTTAAAACTTAGGCTTATGTCTCTGTAAAATGATTATGTGGGGTAGATCAGAAATATTCTTTTTTTTTTAATTTTAAAACTGATTAACTTTTAATCCCAAAGACTGAAAAAATTAATTGTATTAAATAGAGAAAGTATCATTTTTCTGAAGCATGTGGAACAGAACTCCAATTCCATTGGGAAAAGACTGAGTTTAAGCCATACGGCTGAAGAGAAATGGGAAATCTACACAAAATGCAAAGTTCAGTTAAGATCACTCAGGAGACTGCATCATTTGAATGCCAAAGATATTTATGAATGCAAGGAATCCATCTATCATGCTTCTAATAATATCAGATGGCTTTGTTAGACCTAATACTGCTAGTTTTGTAAGCAACTACTCATTCCATTTGAATCACGTGGCAATGAGTTACACAAGTTAATTATGTGTCTTGCAACATGAATTCCTTTTACACATTTTAAGCAGGGTGGTTTTAATTTTGTTTTCACCCCATACTTATGCTAATTTTTAGAGAAAGCAAAACAGCAATATTGTCACTTGCTTTTAGTTCTTTTGACAAATAGGCTGCTTTTTTAATGAATTCTTCTGTTGCCTCTTCAAACTAATGTGGCATGGCTATATTATATAGCTCCATTACCTAAAATCCGATCATACCATCAGGCAGCTGCTTGGTTGCTCAGAAAAATTCCTCTTTTCCTAAGAGACATTCTTGTACACACAATACTTTTAAAATTTTGGGGTTATTTTGTCAATTCTCTCCCTGTTACTGTTGAATAAGACTGAAATCTCCAAAGCCTCGGGACTGCATGCAGCAATTGAGAATAGTTTCATACTCAGCCTTCAATATAACAAAAATTACTTCCGGAAAAATTAGGAAATCTTCTACTCTGTTCTTTGCCTGAGGGAAATGACAGAGCTAGTCTGCAGTCTCCCTTTTCACTGCAAAGATGGTCATTTTATTTGTCCTATTTTTTCCTAAAGGTTCAGTTTTCCCCTGACTTGGGTGATAAAATTAGAAAAGACACCCTAGCAGTCTACCCTTTTTATTGAGAAAAACCTATAGAAACCTTCAACTCTGAAATTTCAAGTCAGTTATAGGACTTGAATCAAGGCTGTGAAAGCTTACTTCAGTTGGCAATGTCACACTGTTTAACTCTCTGCTGCCTGGTCTGAATAGCCACAGTTTTTCTGATCTTCTAAAGCCAATACCATAGGTCTTTTGTGCTTTGTTCTATCTGTCTCCAAGTATGGCATCCAGAACTGAACTTCATGTTCAGAAAAACAGAGCCTACACTATATATTTTTAATGGCAATGAACAAGCTTTGCTGTTGTTTTTCTCTGTCTACATTATATATCTCAGTATTTTACTTTTTAGACTTCTAGTGGGCAGAGGTCTGAGGTTTGTAGTCCAGATGTCTAAATGTGTGCTCAGGCTTTTTTGTGTCAGTGGTTAGAGTTCAGAGAATCATAATTAGAAACGGAAGAAGGAAACATTAGATCATTGATTCTGACTTCTTCTATAATGGAGACAAGAGAATTTAATTAAGAGTAAAGCTGGTTTTACAATATCAATTTGAAGACTACAAGAGGCAGATAATCCACTCCCACCTTTGATCATCTTTTCCAAAAGACTAATGATCCTAACTGCTGAAAATTAGAAATAAACAGTGCAAGTTAGAATTTGTAGCCATTTGTTTCTTATTATGCCTTTCTCTTAAAGATCACCCTTAATATCCAGTAATTTTTCTCTGTAAAATACCTTTGAAATGTCATTTAAAATACTTCTTGGTCTTCTTTTTATTAAATTAAATGTTTTCATTATTCTCTGTATGGAACGTTTCAGTCTCAAATCAGAGCTGGCTCCAGATTCCCCTGTGCTTCCTACACTGAGAGGAAAGGAAGGATGAAGAGGAGGAACCTGGGCATGTCCTACTGCTGCAGAGGCAGAAAATGTGCAGGACAGAGTCAGAGACCTGAAATGAAA
Source organism: Dromaius novaehollandiae (assembly GCF_036370855.1). Classification (NCBI taxonomy): domain Eukaryota; kingdom Metazoa; phylum Chordata; class Aves; order Casuariiformes; family Dromaiidae; genus Dromaius; species Dromaius novaehollandiae. The sequence continues at coordinate 43,577,292 of NC_088098.1, forward strand.
GTCTTGAGCAGAAAGATTTTACTATTTCCTATGTCCTCAAAGGAGGGAGAGGTAAGGTCACCCTTCCATATGGCAGTAGCAGGGGGTAGTTTTGCATAGTCAAAAAACACTAAGGCATGTCGTTTTTGAATTTTTGCTAGTTTGAGGCAAAATGTTATAAGAGATGTATGAATCTTCATTTAAGTTTTCCTCCAAAGCCTGCTGATGCTAATGAAAATTTGATTCAGCAACTTTTCTGTGATTGCTTAACTTTTTTGTATAGGAAACACATACAATTCTGGAGACAATGCCTGTCTAATACTTGAATTAGGTTGTATCATTTGATAGGGAAGGAAGAAAAGGCATTGAACAGAAGTAAAATAGAGTATTTCTCACATAATTTATATGACCAGTAGGTGGTACCCTTAATCCAAATACCAAGTGAGAGTCTAAAGCTGGAAAACTGAATATTAGCTCAAAACCATGAACAATTTCCCTCCCTGTTACATACTGGTAGACTTCAGCACTCACTCTGTAAGGGTCTTGGGTTAGGCAAGCTGGGATTTGGGCAAATCCAGCAGCATGTGACTTGTGAAATGGCAGCAGGTCAGACTCCATTATGAACAAGCAATTTTTTCTGGAATTAGACATTGTATTTTTCTGTGGTACGAAGCCTAAACCATCTTGAAATCAAGTTTTTATCCATTCAGTATCACAATATTCACACTAAATACATAAACATCTGACCTACAGATTGTACTATTGATGAATATGATCGACACAAAAAGCTAAAAGATGTTTAAAAGCTTCTTTCTTAATTTGTGAGAATATTGCAAAATTTTTTGCCCTCAAAAACATTTTAAATTGAGGCAAGCTTCTTCACTACTTTCGACAATTATTAGATCATGGAAGGAAGTTATAAAGAAAGGTGAGTTTAACAACACTGCACATTAATTAGTCAAAGTACTGTTCTTTGCAGATATAAAAATTAAGATGATTATAGCAAAACATCAGTGCTAATGAAACAAAAGACAAGCCCAAGATATTGCAGTAAAATTGTCAGGCTTTCAAAATGATCCCAAAGTTTTTGTATAATGAATCAAAATTAGTAAGACAGCAAACTCAGTAAGTAAGTATTGCTCTTTTTTTTTTTGAAAAAAAGGAGAGACAGAAGCATGTTAAGTTTAAAACATTAGTGTGGCTGAGCACTCCTTGGGGATGGAGGTGTGGAGGGAAAGAGAACTAACAAACAGACAAAACCAGGGGATTTATGTCACTCAACCAAAGCATCAGTCCATAAGCATTGGAGGTCTTGTCTAAGCTAGTCACCCAGGGTCCCATTGCAGCCTCTTCTGAGAGGTTCCCACGTCTCTTTGGCATTTAACTCAACCCAGCACAAAATGAATAGTCCTGGGCTCTACTGGCTATAGGTGCTCCTACATTGGTTATATTAAACCTGATGCCTAGGTTTCAGTTTGCTAGAGGTATGCAAATTGATTTCAGTCCTTGGGAGTCATTCTGGTGCTTTATTGATGTTTATTGTCATTTTTTACGCTGAAGGCTATCATACTTGTCTTCCAGCTGCTACTCCTGAAGGCTGTGGATTTCCCATAGGGCCCATAACATATTAATCAATCCCAGATCTCAGATGTCTCTGATACCCTGTGATATCTAAAATGGCACTGAACATCAATACTCACAAAGCTGAATTCTTTCCAAAAATAATTACAAACCTTTCCCATTTATTGACCAGAATCAAAGTAAACTCCTTTGAAAATGCTGAGAGGTTATGTTAATTATTTTTTATTTTTCAATTTCTTTGTACTTAATTTTCTTTCTTTTTAATTAAAAAAGAAAAACAAACAGAATTGCAAGTGTGAGAAGCTGTAAGTACAACACTTCTGATATTTTTATATTATTTTATTTGCTTATCTAAAGCAAAAATACAAAAAAAAGTCTCGATTAAAAAAGTGAGCCTGTGTAATCAAATAAATTGAGTAGACTGGCACCATTCATATAGGCTGGGTTCATCTGAAAATATCTTCTGAACCAATTGCAACTTCAGACATTTCAAGATGCACAAAGCAACTCTCAACCTAGTCCTCACATTAAAAATCTTAATATACCAGAGGTTTGGTATCTCAGACATAACTTTTTAGGTCCCATGAGACTTCAGTACTTTCTCTTTTAGTGCTACCAAAAAATAAGTTATTTAAAAAAACGGATTGCACACATAGAAAATCTTTTTTTTGTCTGAGTTGCTGGCTTCTTTAAGTGACAGCTCAGACAAATGTGTTCATGTGGGTGTAAATTCTATCGGCTCATATTCTTCATCTCTATTTTCTCTATTCTCTCCTGCCTTCCTGAATCTACCTGATATTGATCTATGCTATGGCTCTCTGACATCTCTCAATCTCTCCCTGCCTCCCAGTGGGACTGGCTGCACTAGAAGCTTTTTTCCCACCCTTGACATTTTTTTAAATTGCTTTACTAAAGGTCATAACTTTTGTGTCTAGCTCTCTATGAAATGGAAAGGATTGATGTAGCTTTATCCTTTCTAGCCTCACCATCTCCCTCCCATCTTACAACAGAGTTTTTCTGACATCATTATTTTTAAAGCTGAAAGCCCCTGCTCAACTTGCAAACAGAAAATTAGAGTTATTTTTCAGAACTATGCTTCACTTGCAATTCCAAATGCCCTTTTCAATCTTAAAAAAACTCAAGGGATCATGGAAATTACATTAGAAAATTGTACAAGACTCAGTCCAATTAGTCTTTGGTTTTCTATCCCTAGGTCTACAGCTATGCAGAAAAACACCCCTCTGTGTTCCCCTTTCACTTCTCTTACAACACTCCTTCCACACTGCAATGACTTTGCATCCTCTTGCTATGAAAACTGTTCCTGGGCATGAGGTTTGTCTCCCTAATTCTCTTCTGCTCACACTCTGGCAGTCTTTTTCGGTAAAACCTTTACACAGTAGTGGAGATTATGGAAAACACTGAAGGTAGACATCCAGACATGCTATACCTTGTTATTTACTTTTATGCCTTTTGTGTACTAAAATACACGTGTGCTTAAGAATTTCGGAAAATATTTAACATACTAATAAATTCTAACTGGAAGATTTTTTAATACAAGTAGAAAAGGATTCTTAGATTTCTTTCTAATTTTTTTTTTTAACTCCTTCACAGAGCTCCTGATTTATACTCAGCTCTTTACCAATCTGCTAGCAACAGCATTCAACTCTTTGGGTATGGAGATAGATAGAATCATTCATAGATGGTATTCAAGTAAGCCCTAATTTATGCTTTTCAAACTGAAATTCCCAGATCAGTACAATTTTAAAGTGTGGAAGAGGCTTCCCTATAACAACAGTTAGCAAAAAGTGTAGCAGGAGATATGAATTAAATTAAAGAGGATTGATTTGTTTACAGGAATTGCTTTTTAAGATACATATTCTAGCAGGTGCTTTCTTTCTGTTTTGGATCTTCTTATGACCATGAGATTACAGGTTGTGTAAAATCAAAAAATGCCAGTGAAGAAGTAAAATCAAAACAAAATATTTACAGCTCAACAACAGGAAGACCCTGGTGAGATGTGGGCCTGGCCCAGGGCTCTGCTGTAGTTTTGCCTTATGATCCTGGTAACTTTCTTAGTATCTCTGTGCTTTGGTTCATCTGCTTGGATTAAGAGTTTCTTCTTTCTGTCTGTTGATTTACCTTTTTTAGCTCTTTATATCTGAGCCAATCAGAAGATTATTATATACACTAGTATGTGTACTAAAGGAAAGGGGCTGTAAATATGGCAGGGGATATAGAGAACTGCTTAGAAGTTAACTACACAGTGTCTTCTTTCCACTTCATGTCAGGTGTCAGTATTAGGACACTCATCTCCCATACTGAGACTCGAGGAGAGTTGGACTTTTCCTGGTGTAAGGAGCTATGCTCTGGCTCTGAATACCTCTTTGGAGGCGCATGTCTGCCTACACTCACAAGAGCTGGATCTTTTGTAGGCACCTAATTAGATACCTAAAACAGATGCTGTGGTCTTATTCTCACATCTAATATTACTGTTCTGACCATTTAGTATTACCTCTTGGCCCATGTGATGGATGACAGTTAAGCCACCATTTCAAAATGGCTTTAAATTGACATAGCCACAGAAGTGAATCCAGTTTAGCTGTTCCCTCACCTATGCCAGCACAAGCATAGATATGGTCGAGTGGTGAACTGGATCACGTGATAGATCAGAATTAAAAACAAACTTTTATTTTCTGTTTTTGTTGTAATCTATATTTTCTTCCTCAGTTTGACCTACCAAACTGCATTGGGTACTTGTACTAGCACAGTGTACAGAGGTGATGAGAAGATAGGGATGAAAATGGGGCAGAACCACCAAATCCTATTTTCAGCGTAGGGGAAATCATGGTAATTTATCTTCATGAAATTTTGGATAACTCCGAATACAATTTTGTTAAAATCATCAGTACTAGCAGTGTTTTGTTTCCGTGGCTGTGCTTTTGCCAAGACCAGTTTAATAACTAAAGAAATTTGGCAAATTAGCATGTGACCAAAGACATGTTGAAGTGAAGGTGTAGACTTTCCTTAACTTCAGTGGTCTTTAGAGTAAGCTTGAAATAATTTAAAATATGGAGCATTTGGGGAGTGGTAGAAGCACCTGTGTCATTGTTCACTTTGTTACTGTCTGTCCTCTTCTTACAACTGATCCATCTTCAGTGGCTGTGGAATTGCTACCTCCAGGCTCAAGGAATAGTTTGAGATACAATAATTTCTCTGCTTTGCCTGTTTAGATACAATTCAGGATGCCATCCTAAATGCTCACTACCAATACATGATAGAGCATCCCAAAGGAAAAATGCCCTTCAGTAGCATTTCTGGGCAATTCAGCTTAATTTCTTTCTGTAGCCTTTCTTTTGCTGCAGTAAATAAATAAATAAGTAAGCTAAATTTACCAGATGATCGATTTCTTACGAATAGTTCCCATTCTGTTAAAAAAGCTCCAAAGAGAAGTAGTTAGCATGTCCTCATCTGGCCTCCAGCATAGCCAAAAAATAAAAATAAAATAAAATAAAATAAATAAAAGAAAGGGTTCTTTAACAGACAGGGATTGCTTAGACACAACAGAAAACTAAAAAAAGTAGTTGAGGGGTTAAAAAAAAAAGGTGCATTAGCACTTAGGAATATGTTGCAAATAGCAGTTTAGTGCCAAAACTCTGTTCTGAGGTGCCATATGGAAGAAAAGATCTGTTTTCCGACAAAAGGGATAAAAAATGAACAATTCTCCTGAAGGCTATAAACATTTTTCCTAATTGTTTCTTTGTGTCTCTCACATTTTTGTCTGAAAACTTTAGTGAACTGTATCAAATATATACAGAGAGAATAGAAATAATTCCCTATTGTGAAATTTTATACCAGTAAAACCCAAAAACTGAAAACCAGTCTATCAAAAAAAGCACAACGAAGAGTGTTAAGCTACTGAGTCTGGCATTTTGGAAGTGTGGAATGCTCTCATAAGAGAGCTTGTAGATACATATCCCATGTATGAAATCCTGAATTTTATCCTTTGGAATAAAGACTGTTTTGGAAGAAAGGTGTTTTTGCAGAACTTATAGTGAGATGAGGCAGGAGGAGCTGTTCCAGGTTCCCAAAAATGGTTTTCAAATGCTTGAGAAATCTGCTCTAGCACTTGTTTTTGTGAGAGACAAGGGAAGTGGTCTTACGTAAATTTATCTAAATTTAAGTAGCTGGTTTCTTACACTGAGTTAAACTGAAGATCCTGTTCCTCTTAAAAGGCTTTTGACCCTATTCTAATCATTCACAGTCTTTTTAATTATAGCATTACATTGAAGAAAATAAAATGAAGAAGGAAAAAAATTGAGATATAGCTTTTGTTTTTCAGCCAGTATTGAATTTAACCATTTGCACCAGGGTAACTGAGATAAGCATCTGGCCCACAAACTACACTGGCACAGACAAAGATTTTGTTCTTCTTCTTTTTTTTTTTTTTTTAATAAGAACTAGGAATTTTTCCAAGACATTCTGACTACTGGGAGCAGAGAGTCTGACCAAAGTATGCTCACCAGATGGTAAATGTTTCCATGTGGGTAAATATTGAAAAGTTCTAAATCTATGCAAACTGAAAAGGGTGGGAAGGGTTTGCTGTTGTTTGGGGGTTTTAGTCCCCTCTGCTTTGAATGCAGAAGGAAAAAAAGGCAAAAACAGAAACAAAAGAAAGCTAAAATTAATGGGAAAAAAGAAAGAAACATAATTTGTTACTGGATCTGAGCTATTGTTAATGACGGCGTTTTGGAAAACTTGACAGTTAAAAACTATTTTTTTCTCACCTTAATAGCTTTATAACTTTGCTATTCCAAACCTTACTGTCTTAAAATGTGATAACTCCATGAACAATGGCAAGAGGGATTGTTTTGATATGGAAGGAAACGTACAAAAAAGCTGAGTTTGTTACCAGACAAGCTGTCTTCCCTGGCTTCCCTGCCAGGCGCTGCTGCCTAGTGGGACGGGAGCAGAAGGGAACGTGGGGCAGCGCCTCTGGCAGCCTGGCAGCTTATTTAAAATACCAGTGAAAGGAGGTTGGCGTAAAAAGACCCTGGACTGAGCTTGACTGAGCTCTTCTCTTCCGCTGACTCCACTCTTGGGGCTGTAACTTTAAGCAAAGCGAGAAGAGGGAATATAAGGAATAGTTGGAGAGCGGTAAGGTTTTAGACATCGATAGCTGCCAGCTTGCTGGATGTGAGGCAGGGGCCTGCGGTGCTTTAACACACGCCCAAGGCATCTTCTAGGTGATGGAGCATGCCAAGCTTGGCTCCAGCACCCAGCCTCAGCGGGAGCAGACACCTCTCTGACTTAAGCATCTGCATAAGTGTTTGCTGTGTTAATAATTTTCCAGAATTAAAACCACGTAGGCAGCTAGAGGGTACATCCACACAGCACGGCATGGTTCGAGCAGAAAGCAAGCTGGCTTACATGACAGAAGATATATAACTGAAGCAGCACAGCAAAGTAGTGTGAAGTTAATAGAAAAGTTCCCACTAAATGCGGTGAGCTTCAGATCACGTATCCACAGAGGACCATGAAATGGAAGAAATGTCACAGTGAAAAGGCAGGCCAGCAGAACAAAATGTTTTCTTAGCTTTTTTTTTTGTTTCTGTACTGAACTTGGATTCCCATGAAATATCGAAGACAGATTCTGGTCCTTTTTCTCATGCTCCCCTCTCTGCCAGAAACGCTATCGATTACAAAACCTTTTTGTTTGTTTGTTTGTTTTCTCCGTGTGAATTTGAGCTTTCAGCAATAAGGCGAGTGGCAAAATTTGGATATGAAGAAGGCAATGGCAAAAATAGGTGATGGAGAAATGCAACCAGATTTTCTTTCCTCAGGAAACCTATCGCTGTGAAAATAAATAAAAAACTACTAACCACTAACTATCAAAACAATGAAGTAGATGAACAGAATCTTTGCAACATTTCCTTCTTTAGGATTGTGGAAGATGGTTGCTCAATCTTTAGAAAGCATAAAAAGACAGAAGTTCATTGAACTAAGTGCATCCAGACCTGATGGGGATCTGACCTAATTTTGTGGAGGTGATGGAAATATATGATACAAAGAAATTGAGTTTCATGAAGCAGAACTGGAGAAATGTGATGCTTTGTGCTGGCAATGGAGATGAAAGTGTTTGAGAAAGGGAATTTTTCCAGTAATTTAGTTTTACTTGTATATTTTTTTCTCATAAAGTCCTGAAACAAATATGCTCCATCTTTTTTTTAAGAACAGAGAAAAGTTTAAATATAATTCTATGCTTTACATACATTTTCTAAATATGCTATTAGTACAATCTTTATGGTAGATCAGAATTTGTATGTGGCTCCTTATCTATTGTTTTAAAGTGCTTGTCTTAAAGCTATTAGAAAGAATAAGTTTATGTGCTCAGTTTAAAAGAAAAAAAACAGCTTTCAAATAGAACAAGACAAGAAAAAATAATTTAACAATAGTTTATAGTCAAGGTAAATGTATTAATTATAATCAATATTCAAGAAAAGTAACATCTGTTTACAAAAGACATGCAACAGCTTGGCAAGAGAGATTACCCAAGAAATTATATTTTATGGAATTGGCTTAGTATCAGAAGAAAGAGTGATTCACTGTAGAAAAATGAATGCCCAAATTATTTTTGACACACTGCTTTGATCAGAAAAGGGTTTCTCTCCTTAGCTGGAGAGCTTAAAGTCTTTGGTGTAAAACGTAGCTATAGATGTGGTTTTTGTATTTTTTTTTAAACACACACACACACACACACACACTTACTTACCCCAAAAGCCTCACCTTTTTGTTTGTTTGTTTTTGTTCAAGGGGAGGTTAACACAAAACACTCTCAAAAAAACATTTTATCTCCTTTGAGGGAATATATTGAATGTTTCATTTTGAATTCTTCTAAAAGAACCATGGAGCTTTGAAGAAATTTGCTGGCTGCATTTTGTCATTTACTCCCCAAATTTAAGAATTTTGGGGCCACAAAAAATGCCCGTTTCCAAAAGAAAATAAGAGTATGTGGATGGGAGTGAGCTGAGGTATCAGGGAGACCACATGTTGATTTGAATATACAGTTTTGAGGGAGAGAGGGGAGGGAACATAAGGAAGAAATTGCATCTTTGAAAGCTAACTAGACAACCAGCAGAGAGAAGACCTGTTTTGGGTTGTTTGGCTTTTCTTTTCCCCCCCCCCCCCCCTTCCTTGAAAGAAGGTATTCAGCTCTGTGGAGGAAAGAAACCTGGCTCAGTTTGTAAATGCAAAAGCAGATTGCTGCCAGGAATCATTTGCAGGAGTGAATAATAAAACCAGTTTACTTTGCTAGATCTTCATGAAGGTGAAAAGGTATGCATGAAATTTTGACACAATTAAATAGTGCATCCTTATAGTTATATGGGAAAAGGACTTAGCACTGCTCCTTTAGAAAAGTGTCTCATTATGGCGTGCTTATTGCCTTCTCAGCAGAAATGGCATTTAAATACAGTGAGCAATGGCCAAACGAAGGCAATAATTCTGAGCAATCAGTAGCAGTAGCAGGCCCAGTTTCCTGAACTGAGGTGAAGGTGGTTCTGCAATATCCACCCAGCATGATGTTCATTTATGCAGTACTAAAATTAAAGAGAGAGAGAGAAAGGGAATGCTTGCATGTGATGTTGAAAGTGCAATGTGGAAAGTAGAATAGATTCAAAAGTTGCAGATGAACTGAAATCTCACAAGCGGTAACAGCACAAAGCAAGGGACTGTCGGCAGCAGCAAGTGTTGATGTAAGGGTTTAATTTATGTCTGAAGACCTCTGCTATTAGTGGTGCAAGGCATACTGAGGAAGGAAAGTCAGGACATTTTAAAGTGCAGAGGTAGACTTCAATCTGAGCAGGAATCCTAAATCCAGGTTATGAGAACAAAGTGAACATACATTTGAGAAAGCAAAGTGTACAATAACACACTGTCAAATTTCCTTTAAGGTATGCCTCTCCCTCTTGGATTAGATGCACTTTTGGCCCTAGTTAAACAAATGAAAATGTGGTATCTACAGTTAAAAAAAAAAAAAAAAAGCCTAAATAATACTCTTCTTAAAGAGAAGGGCATTAAGCCAAAGAGTCTTTTCGTATCTTACATTTATTTCCAAAAACATTACAAGTGCTATGGGCAAGGATAGGAACTGTTCACTGACTCCGTCACATTCCCATCCCCACCCCAGCCATAAGTATTCTGGTGATATGTACAGTATGGGTGGGCGGCTAATATTATTCTCCCTCTACCACATCAATGTGTTTGCCAAAGGCAATACTTTTTAAAGCTGAATCTATTATTTTAACAGAGAGAGCACAAAAGAGCAGTTCTGGGCACCATCGTGGGCATCCATCTGCTGTAAAAGGGTTAACACAATAATGATACCCCAACAAACAACCCACTTTAAATGATAAGTTTAAAGGTTTAAGTGCAATCATACAAAGAAATACACCTGGTTGACCCTGCTGCCCAGCAACACATACTTTCTCCCCATTGCCAAACACACATAGCATTTATTTAACCTTTCCTTGTCATCACAGTGCTTCTACTCAAATTGCTAAGGATAGATGAAACCTGATCACAAAAAAGGTTTAGAAAGTACTTTTAAAAATTAAAAGTAGATCTTTTGTATAGCTTCTTTTTTTTCTTTTCTTTTTTTTTTTTCCTGAACTGGCTAAAGTAAAAAGAGATGTTAATGAGTAAATAGCAAGAAAGAGGGAAGATAGGTATTTAACCCGCTGAACAGAGGAAATTAGCATTAGCTGCTATGTTCAGCTTTACCCAGTAAATATAAGACTCTTACATAAGCCTAGCAAAGGGCTAGCAAAAGCTTTAATTAATAATGTAACCCTACTTAAAGTACTTTCAAGTGCTATATGGAATTTTAAGAGCCTTTTTACTGGCTGTCAGTACAAAGTGGAATTTTATTCCAAAATTTGTGGTAAGTAGTATGATATTTAAAAAAACATCTAGAAACATGGCTAAAAATAGCCTAATATCTTCCCAGATGCCAATCCAACCTTATGCCAACTTAATAACACACTACTATTATGGAAATCTTTACATAATTAACCTTTCTCTGTGCTTAATATCGTCCTTAAACTAACAAGTAGTAAAAAGGGGGAGATTCATTTTTCTTATTTTAAAGCTGAACCAATTATTTTCATTGAAATTGGAAGATAGTATATGTGAGGAAGATATCAGACATCCCTGCTGTGAAGCACCACAACAGCAGTGGTGCTGCTGATAGCAAATTACTTTTGAATATTTCATTTGAAGGTTTATATGTATCATTTTTTTAGGTAGGTTTGTATGTATTATATGCAATCGTGCAAAAGAAACAGATCACCCACATCCTTAATTATCTAGGAGTTGCACTTCAGGCCAAACTACTTGCATAGCCTGCCTCCATAGTCAACAGAGAAGAATAGGTCTTAGACATCTGTTATAGACTGTGATGGCTCTGAGCATGCTCCTCTTTCTCTGCTTTTATAATAGAAGCAGCAGTCTAACCCTAGACTACTAAAAGGGGCAAGAATTTGGAAAATGCCATTATGAGATACCAAAAGACATCCGTCTGGAGGCTATTTTGGTTTCATCTTTTCAGGATGGCTAAAAAGAAAAATGGAAAAGTCAAATGTTTGTTTATATCCAAAAGGAATTATTTTATGAAATCAACGCTTCCAGGCTTTTATGTTATATAGGCAGATTTTGCCCACTAAAGGGAGCTGAATTTTTATAGTTTTCATCTCCAAGGGCAGGAATAAGCCCCTTATCCTACTCTATCTGAAAAGCTGGTGGAACAGTGGAGACACTTCAATTCACTTGTCTTAGTGTCTAGAATATGACAATGAAATCACTTAATTTGTTTTCATTATAATTCATCTGTATTTTCCACCTGTTTTTTGCAAACTATTATGCTGTACCATTTGAAGATGTGACAGTTCTTCAGCTCATAATGCATGATCTGTATTAGTATTGATAATTTAACACTTATTGAAACATTAACATAAAACTGCAACTTTAACATGAGATGAAGGCAGTAAGAAATATCAGTTCCAACAAAATCTCCGAAATGCTTCACAATGAAAACCAGTTGTATCTCCAGTTTAGAGGATGCTTGCCACGTTTTTTTTCCTTTTATGGTTTTCCAAGATGAGAAATATTTTCCAAATTGTTACAATTTGCTGTTTATTTCACTTTTAATTATTCAATAAAGAACAGGATCCCAATTTTTCTTTAAAAAAGCAAAAACATTAACCCCAACAAGAAAATACTGAGCAGATAGTAAAACAGAGCATCGTGTTAGAACACACTGATGTAAAAACAATACATTCATATAGCACCTTAGTGAATTCTCTTCATCATAGTAAGTATAGTACAAAGAAGATCTGATAAAATTGTGTTGCCTAACAGCTACAATCTTTTGGGTTTGTAAAGTATCCTGCATTAAATTAAGGGCTCAGTTCTTCCTTTAACTCACAGTGAGTAGTGTTTTACTTCCCAAGAATTCTCAGTGGCAAAGGGATTGCACCATATGAAGAAAGACAGAAGAAAAATTGGCTTTTAGTTTAAAAAAAAGAAAAAAAAAGGAAAAAAAAGCCCAGGGACATTGTACAGTAAGGAATCCCAAACAGTGCCAACAAGAACAATATACGCCTGTTCAGTAAAGAGTAGATCCATTAGCGTTCTGACCACAGTATAAAGTTTTTAAATGATTCCATATTGGAATTTCAGCATGAAAATATTGATGTTCACTCTGTAAATGAACACAACAAATACACTGAAACAGAAATAACCACGTACACCAGTGAACAGAGCTTTGTGATGCTGCCAATCTTTTCTTCATCAGTAGTTTTATAAAAAAAGAAACTCCAAAAGTATTGAGAAGTATTAGTGAACATATACACTCCTGATTAAATATTCCCTATTCTGAAGAATGATCACTTTTCCCAGCACATAGTCAGAAGCTATCTTCTTTGATCTTTTTCTGAAATTTGTCTGAAAAAATGTCTATTATTAACTTTATGGCATTTTTTTTTCTTTTGTAAAATTTGACTACAATTTACATATGGATGATTTGGACGAAATATATATTCTATGGAGCAAGAACTGCAATCTGAACAGTCAGGTGAGCACTCAAAGCACTGGCCTACAGACCCACATTCTGGCTTCTTTTTCTTTCCTGGAATGAATGTATCTTTAATTATTTTTTGCAAAAGAGCTCAAATTCAACAAGAGTAGTGAGTGTCTCTCATTCCCAGCACATGCTGGCATCCATACCCAAGAACAGCTAACTTTGAGGGCATACTCTTGGCATTTGTGGGTTTGACCGTCTCAGACTGGAAATAGCCTGAAAACGTACAAGAACGGTCACTACTAAGCTATGAGACAGTAGATGGGACTCCCCACTAGTGTCGTTTTAAAAAGTAAAGCAGTTATGTTCAGCTCCAAGAGGAATAGTTATAGGCAATTTGAGGTCTTCCTGCACTCAGGAGAGGACTATAGGCTGCAGAGCAGAGCAGTTCAGGCTCCTAATTCCCGGGACTCGGCATTTCCGAGGGGCCGCACCAAGCAGCTCACTGCTCAGCTGATGCATCGAGCTCCTCCCAGCTGCGAGCAGCAAGTCCAGGCAGTGAATGCCAGCATCTAAATTCCGCTCTGAAATTTCCCTTCTGAAGGACTGTTATGTAGAACATAATTGCAAATTAGCTTGTTTACTATAAACACAGCAAAAATGTATTTCATTAGTGAGAAATGTCTTTGCACAGCTGAACTGATTCTTTTCACTTATAGTTCAAAAATACCATTTAAATTATTTCAAGCTTATGTTGAGAGCATTTAATTTGTTCTAACCATTCACGCTGTGTATGGTTTTGATTACATGAACTTGGGATAGTGTGTATTTTCCATGCTAAGTCAGAAGATAAATCTGGAAACGCTGCTTTTCTGAATAGAAAGAAAGGTCATTTCTATATTCCTAGTTATGTTTTCTTTCGCACTAATAGTTAATGATCAAGGAGAGGAAAAAAAGAAAAAAGAATGGCAGTTCATTAAAAAAGTAGTGTTGACTAATGAATAACTATCACCTAGCTAGTTGCTCTTAAAAGAGCACATCCTTCATATGCATTTATAGCCATTTAAGATTAGACTGTATTTTTCAGTTAAAAAAAATATTTCTCTTTTCAGATTGAAAATCCATGTTGCTTTTAAGATATCTTATCTTTACCAATATTTGAGATTTAGATGAGTATTACGGAACAAAGAAACAAAGACTCTTCTTTCAGAAAAGGATACTTTTTTGAATTTTGTGGAAGCATTTACCAGATGATTTATTTTAATACTCATGCTACCTCTGTACAGGGGGATTTGCCAAACTTGGATCTGAATTTAGCAGGATTTATGAATCAGGAAAAGCAATTGGATTGCTGTTTTGTGTAGGCTTTTGAATAATTTACGCTTGTGAAATAGCCACGTCAGATCTGGGTGTACAGAGTACAGTACTTAGTTCACTCTTGGTCAGTGCAGGCATTCTTGAAATTTAAACCTTGCCTTCCAGGTTTAACTAAAACCCACACATGCAATTAGGTGATAACCACAATATTCATGGGATTAATAATACAGTGTTCATCTGTGTCACACGACACTTAGATGGATTTCTTAGTGTCTGCTGAAAGAGTCTGGAGAATTTCTTAAAGGAAAAAACTTTATAGATTGTGCTAACCCAAATGTACGTGTATAATATAAATAATATAGCTATACAGCCTCCCTCTGTGATACGCTAAAAGCTCAGATCTGACACTGAAGTCATTAGGACTAAGGGAACTTTTCAGCTTATTAGCTCAAGCCAGGCAAAATAGACTTACAGGAAATAACCAGAGGCAGTGGAAAAACGGATATGAAAATAACATGATCAGGACTGGAAAACCATGGAAAAAATCAAAACTAATTTAGAAACATTAATTTTTCATTAAATCAAGATTTTTCATTTTGCATAGCATGGGGAAGATTTTTCACAGCTCTGTGGCCTAGGGATCAGCCGGGAAAGACTGGTGATTACCTTCAGCTCCAATCGCTTAAGCTGGTACACAACCATTGCATTCGTATCATACATGGATTGGACATAAAATATGGAAGGAATAACAATTCTCAGAAAGAATGCTGAAGTATTCAGCTGTGTGCATATTTCTCATGGGGTGTTCTGCATATGTTGAGGGAACAGAAAATGTCGAAGCTGAGATCTGTTCAGATGCTCATCTAAGGGAACAGTGTTGCCCTTGAGCTGCCTGGATTTGATAGTGACATCCGTACTCAAGCAGAATGCTTACTTACCATGAGGCATTTTGCCTGAATAAGGAGAGTAAATTGGGGCCCTAAGTAATACTGAATCCAAGTAGGGCCTCCTTTCAGTGAAAAAACTCGGGGAAAAAAAAAGCATATTTGCTGAGACAGAATAATAGATGTAATTATCTATTTTTTACATAGTTGTCATGTCAGATTTATAATTTTACATACATTCCCTTTTGAAAAGAAGTTGCAATGATTAGCCAAGCTATTTTCTTACAGTGCTTGGAATGAAACTGCCAGTACCAGGACAAACTTCCTTGTCACAACTGCCTTTAAAAGAAACACATCACCAACTATTGTACAAACGCATACTACCATAACATTTTAAATTTATATGTGCATAAGATGGAATCCAATTTCTTTTCACAACATATCAGTCATAGCTTTAAACCTTTTGGCACAATAAAGGTGTTTTGTTTTGTTTTGTTTTGTCCAGCAGATCTCCCTAAAAGAGAAATGATAATAAAAAAGGGGTTGAAGATCTCAAAAGAGGTTTGAGAACTTTGCATTTCCTATAAAATTCAAACTTTTCAACAAATGAGTGTTTATATATTGCCTGGCCAGACTAGTAAAAAATAAATTGCTTTGTTGTTTTATGATTTCCCCAGAATTTCTGTCTTTAGTAAAGAACTGGAAGTCAGTCAGTCTTTTTGGGGAATGGCACCAGTTGGGACCCAGGTGATCATATTCACTCTGTACCTCCTCAGGTTGCTTTGCTTTACTGATTTGGAGTCTGAGAAGTCCAAATGCTAATGCTCCTAATGATCAGCCATTCTTTTTGACTTTTGGTAACAAGTATTCTCATGCAGTTAATATCAAACAGAACTTTGTGCTCTACGTTGGTTATTTCAAAGTTTCCATTTTTGAATTCCCCTAGTCTCAAGAAAGTAGTACATTGTCTCCCTTTTTTACTCCCTACAATCTTTTCCCCCACTTCCAAGGCCCCATGATGCAAGATGTCATTTTGCCGGTCTTCCGTTCCAGTGACAACTTTAATTTTACTGATTTTAATGGGCTTTTCAAATACAATCCCGTAGAAGTCTCCAGTAGAAGGAGCTTTGCCCCAGAAGTACTCATCAATGCTGCTGTAAGCCTTGCTTGCCTCGTAGTTTTCAAATACATTCATGTTGGTGTGCAGGTTTGCAGGTGGGTTGTCAGGGATATCAAATGATTCCTCTTCAAAATCATCGTCCTTTAGCTTGTTTTCAGCTCCTTTGTAAGATGAGTAGTATCCCATGTGCTGGAACAGAGATGGCTTAAAACGTATCACTTCCTTTTGAGCTAACAGCCCACGAAAGTGGATCAGGAGCCAATCGCAAGGCATTTCTTGGTAAAACATCAACAAAAAATGGGCCAAGCGTGGGAGATCATGGGAATGGTAAAGCTTTCCAATATATCCCAATTTGGAGAATTCCAAAGTCACCCAGTAGGATCCTTCTCGTGAGGTAATTACTTTCTTAACAGCAGTCAAAAAGTTCTTTGAGCAGCGAACATCGTCTTCCAGCATCACATAATAGTCAGAAAGATTGGCACAAAAGTTAAGCAGGAAAGCATAATCTACATTTTGTTTGGATCGAAACTTCACCCGGTCTTCTGGGTCATTGTAATTTCTCTTGAGGCCATCCAATACTGGATAGTATTCCTCAGGGACGTGAATAACTATTAATCTGCCTGCAATTATGTGATGAGCAAATTTCTGTGAAATATCCTGGACCATCCCTTCACACCAGGCTGAATCAAAATCTGCCAGCTGCACTACCACTGCAATTTCTTTAAGTTCCTCATAACTTGACTGCTCAAATATGGACTTGATAGTCTCAAGCAAGTAGTTTCCCTTTTTCCGTTTCACAGAGGATAGTCCAATTGTAAGATACCCTGTACAAAAGAGAAGTCAAACATAAACTGAGTATTTGACATTGGAAACCATCTAGCCACAAAGCTACCCTCTGGGGTTGTCCTTACATCAAATAAACCTTTTGAATGGTGAAGTCTGAGAAGTTTGGTATGTGAACTTATTAAACTGCATGCAACAAAGGATATTTATTGCCTTTTCATGAAAGAAGAATTGGATTGCAAGCAAATAGACATATGGTGACTATCGCATTGAACATTCATTTGTTAACTGCAAGGAATGGTGTGAAATGGACAAAAGCCAAAGCAATGTGCACGTTTAGGCCTGGTAGGGGAAAAATCCATTTAGACAATGTTGAAGGCTATAAAATCTGCTAAAAGAAAGGGGATTGTGAGTTATGATCCACATAATATTTTTAACTCAAGCCACTGTGAAATACAGCACAAAAGTGTGAGCTAAAGATTAATTACCAAACTTTGATCATTTTAAGGACTGTATAAGACTACGCTTACACCTAACTTTAGTTTTATAAATGTTGCATGGATAATTTCTTTTTGCATTTTCACTTTTAACTGAATTTGTCCAATTTTTCCTTGCTAATATTTCTTCTCCTAACCTTCTTTCAGGACATAGTGAGCAATTTACAGGAAACTCTCTCTTGCAAGATATAATTTAGATACTATTTTAAAGTAGAAGAGAGCATACGACTGCATAATATCTATTTCTATAAGTAATTTTTAATGTTGTCACATTTTCTTGGGAAGAGCTATATCTTAATTATATGGGATTAATTTTCATACATGCTGTTTTGGAGTCACTACCACTGCATTATTACTAGCAGTCCAAACCAGCTTTTTTAGATGTTTGTTAATACATCTCCATTTTTGTAACTTCTTATGTAAAAAATGTTAATATTTTATAATTATCGGGGTGTACTTTAGCTGAAACTACCCCAACTTTCTTGAAATAATTCAGTCTGTAAAACACTGTGCTCTGATGAATTGATACAGAGTTTCCCTTGAGGCTGAAATCTGCTCAAAATGCAGTTGTGCAGTGTAGTACAACCCAGAAGCTATCTATGCTGCCTACACAGCTCCAAATTTCACAAACTTAGCTTGAGCAAACTTTACTTTATTGTCTTCTTTGAAGATCAATAACTCACAGATGGTTTTATTTTATCATCGGTGCTTGGACTTCTAAGCCTTGTTTATGTTTGTGAAGTGATTGATTTGGAACTAACAGGACACCTGCCTAAAAGCTAGGTATGGCCATCCTTCACAACAGGCTGAAAGTCTTGAATCCTGCCTGAAGTCAAAATAATGAGCTGTTCCTTTTGCAGATGGCTGGGAAACGAATCGTCCTCTACCACCCCCATAACAGCACAATTCCTCTCCCCCATCATCACAGCTAAAGGACAATGAGGTCCATGCACAGCTGCTGGACTGGCACAACAGAGGACCAAAAGGACATATCTACCTTGCCTGATCCCAAATGTACCTTTGACTGGATTTACTGATTGTATTGGGAGAGGCTGACAGTATGGTCTCGGAAGGTAGCTTTCAAACACCACTAGAGCACGCATAGCTCCTGCTGCCTGAATATTGTCCAGGGGGTGATCGACAAAGCGCGCGCACACTGGCCATTCAGGGGCCGTCTGTGGGAAGACCACGAGTCAGGCAAGTGGTCAGAAAGTGAACAGGCTGGGGGTCCTTCACTGCTAGGGAAGAATTTGCAGCTGCCCAGAGACTGCTATCCAGAGACAGCTGTGCCACTAAGCTCTCCAAGATCTTCACTGTTTAACTGAGTCCCTCCTGCATAGGAATACCACAGGGACTATATGGATTTCACCCATTTTTAAATTACCTCATTTCATAACATTCAGATTGCGGTTACTTACTTTTCCTTGGCAAAGGCGTGCCAGCTAGGTAGCGATAGGAAATGTTTATAGATCCTGAGAAATTAGACAAATCTTTAAAAGTGTGAACATAGCGCTCTGGGTTAAGCTGGTGCGTGGCTGTTTCTCTGATTAATTGCTTGTCCCCTTCCTATTAGTGAGAAAACAAAAAGAATAGGAGAGGGAAAGAAACAGAGAGAAACACATTTGTGAATGCCAGCCAGAGAGAAAACAGGGACAGGCAGGTTTCCAAGAATAACATTTTTCAGTGTCAGCTTTCCTGAAAGCATGTAGATGTCACCTCATTTTTTTAAAACCCATTACTGAACATCATTCATTTCTGGCTGCAGGAAATCTACCCTAACCCTTCAGATTATGGTAAGAGGAAAAGAAGAAAAAATATTTTGGACAAAAGCTCTGGAAATCCTGTTTTCTGGAAGGATTAAGAACATCAAATTGTTGCCAAAAAATGTTGCAGTGTTCAGTATAGGGGTAACAGAGCATCATTCCGCATTGGATGATATAATCTGTATAGATGGTGCACTGGGGGAGATTTTTTGAAAATGTTTTTAGCAATGTTCAAAAAACAGCTGTTGCAAGGGAAACATGAAACTGTGCCCTGACATCTGGCTCACTTTGCCACTTTCCTGAGTAGCTCCAAATCAAATTCATGAGCAGAAGTGCATGTGCTCATCCAGAGAGCCAAAGCCTTGGCTAGGTTTGGCAAACACTGGTGGTACAGAAAAAAGGCACGTTTATCACCAGGCCTCCTCTCCCTGTCTTTTATCTTCCTAGACACTATCCCAGTCACAGTGAAGCTGCACAGGGAATGGGGAGGCTCCGGCAGCACTGCCCTATCATTAAGCTCACAGAGGTCTCAGGGAAAATCTGTCCCTCAGCCCTTAAGCAAGGAGAAAATATTCAACAAGTTGAAGTGTCATGAGACTGAAGTTAAAGGTAAGAATGCTTATTTAATCTACACTGTTTGAGTCAAGTCTCTGACGACAAGCCAGTGGAATGAGTTTCTTTCTTCTGCTACAATATGTTAATACACTAAAAACTTCCCAACCTGTCATTAAATGAGAGCATTGTACAGTAAACAGTGCTGCTGCTAACAAGAGCAACCACTCAAACAGTAAAGAGCATTCATTTTTCACAGTACAAATATTCAAAAGCAAAAATGCATTAAGACATATTTATTTTATGGCACAAAGAAACATTCCTGTAAACCAATCCTAGGTTCATTCTAAGTTCATTATTTTTCTTTCATAGCAGTAGTAAATAAGCCACTTCTGAGCTCAGTCAAGATCTTTGGCTAACATCCAGGGTCATCTACCTGCTCTGTTATGCTCTCTTGATCTGCAAGGTCTCGTTGAATAATTTCTTTCTAGTGCTGGTATGCTACTTTGCATTAGCTTGTAAGTTATAAGATGAAGGTTTGTGTTGATCAGATTCCAGATTAAAATGTCAGTCAACGGCCTAGCAAGAGACTGTGCTGAAACATCAGGAGATTTTCATGGAAACTGGTCAAATTAAAAAAAAAAAAAAAAAAAGAGTGCTGGTTCCAAATATCTTTTTTGACGAAGTCTTTCCATAATGTCAAAACATCCTGTGCCATCGGTTCCAGAATGGAACACTGAAATTCCTCATTTCATAAGTAGCTTTGGAATGGAAATGTTGTTGAAGTTCTTTTACATAAAAAAGTTAAAAAACTGTTTAGAAAAAGAGAATGCTAAGACAAAGTGTTTTGATTTTAACAGACAATATTTGAACTGACCACAAACATTTTTCTTTTTCTTCTTTAAGAAATGCCTTTTGTGGGTAACAACCCCTTTTGTTTTTGTTGTTTCTGAGTGGAAAACAAACTAAAATACAGAATTTTCCTTAAATTTAAAAAACCTGGTTCTTCTCTCTCTGATTACTGTGCAGAGGTCAATGAAGCTGAAGAGCTTGATCAGCTTTCTTTAGCTCTCTTCTCTAATTTTTTTCAGTCCCGGTTCTTGATTTCCTCTATTAATTAACTACTAACTTATATTCAGTTGTCTTCTGGAACTTGGGAAGGTCCTGTGGGTGTTGCAGGGGCTAGGAGTGCTCCATTCTTTATAGAGATACTCTGCTCCACTAAGGTTGCTATGTCAGCTACAATGCAATTACTGTTTTCCTACAGCCCAAAATAATTAGTACTCATAGAAGTGTTAGGAAGGCATGCTGCACTTACAGTTCACTTAAAACTCACAGTATGCATGAAAAATCACTGCAAATCATACAGATGTAACGATCTAGCTTATATTAATTCAGTATGTCTTCAAAATGTTTGATCAGATGTGATAACACACACTGCAGACAAACATCTTAAGCTACCCTGCTGATGTACCTAGAGCAGCACTACATACCATCTACCAAAGATACTTAAGAAATTTCCTCCTGTGGGTCTTTACTTTCCAGTCCCACAACAAATGCCTTGCAGGAAAGACTGAAGGGATTCTTGAGACGTGTGAAAGTTTCTAAATGAAAAGGGAAGGTTCTCCTCTCTCTTCTGAAGATTTGCCACTGCACATCTCACTTTTTCAATCTGATTTCCTGAAGAAGGCTACTCATTTCATCTTGCATCTGGAGAAAGAGATGACAGCCCCACGTCCCTTTGTACAGCTTGCTCTCTGAGACTAGGAAGAGGAGGTATGGCACCAAGTACACCCTTCTTCTATCTGTTACCTTGAAGGGATATTCCTACAGGAGACTAATTATAGTTAGAAAGTCAGGGGGCCTTCATGGCTCTGAAGACTTTCAAATTCCCTTTGCCTGAGGAGTTAGCCTGCTGTCCTTGAAGGGCATACTTGAGAATACATCTCCTCACCACTGATACTGAAACTGCTTATCTTTTACCTTAGCAGAGGAAACACATCAGGCAGGGTAACAGAGCTGTCAGACATGGTCAGGGAAGTTGAAAGTAAAAATAAATAAATAAACTAAAAAGTCAATACCCTAACGCATTCGGAAAATGCTTGATGGACCGTAAAGGTATCAAGAGATCTGGGAGAACTGTCAAGAGATTTGGCAAGAGACTTGGCTGGGAGCTACATGAATGCAAACATGCCAGAACTGTTATGAGAGAAGCAATGAAAGAAAATGAATTTCTAAAACAGGAAAAAAAGAGCAAATTAGGAATAAGACATGGAGCCATCTGGGGAGCTGGCAAACAGGATAGGAGAAGATTTAAAAAACAAACCAAGAGGAACACCATTAGCAGTGATAATAAAAGCACTTTCAGAAACATCTGGGGGACTTTGAAGCAATTAGCGATAGAAGAAGAAGCAGGGAGAATGCCACTGGGGAAAAAATATGTGGTAAGCCAGGTCAAGTTTGATCACAACCAAGAAATGATAAATTAATAAAACATAGTGCAAAACCATAGTGCAAGTACTGTTAGAGAAAGCAATATATCTGTAATGGAGTAACATGATAAAAGCAGGTTTTTTCTTTTGAATTATTTAAGGAGCACTGGGAGAGCCTTAATAATATTTACAATGTTAACAATATTGTTAGAACTAATGTTATAAATAGAATATTTTTGTTTCAGGTCAAGTTATTCATGATTCTGCTAAATTCATTTCAAGATTTTACTATGGATGTCTTAAACATTTCTTATATTATGATGCTGCTTTTCAGACCCAACTGAAATCAAACTGCACCTTCCAGAGTATTGGAAAGTCCCTATCACCCCAATTAGATGTGTCAGGCAAATAAGACAGTGGCACAGAGGATCAGAAAGCCACTCAGTAGTTCAATTCAAGATCTAGAAAAAGCACTGTCTAATCTTATCGCAGTATTACATATGTAGTTTAGTCATTTGACTATTTGGAAGTTCCAGTTATTAAGCAACCATGTCCTTTTACTGGGCCCAGTCCAACTTCCAATGGCCTGGAACTTCAATACGTTAATGAATACAACAGAACCTACTTGGCATTCAGCAGTGAGACTCCCGTAGGTAATATATAAACTTCAGGGTTATGGTACTTTGTTGGTAGCCTATTATTGAAAATCCTAACTCAGATCTTTCAATAAATCTTTGTTAAAATCATAAAATTACACTATACACCATTTATATCTAATTGTTAACTTTGTAATACTGAACTTGCCAGATTTAAATCTGGGATACAGAACATCACAAAAACACAGAATAAAAGTATTAAAAAGAAATTATTCATGCATGCAGCTTAAAATAATACAGAAATAGTGTAAATTCTCTTCTATAACTATATTTTTATAATCTTGCTTAATATGATATTCACAGGTAGATATTTGCAGTCTGGACTGAAAATTGATCTCCTAGTCATATGAATATTCCAGATGTAGATAATTTTATCATTAAAATAGAGAGAAATTTAGAAGGATGTGAAATACAGGAAATATTTTGACTCAAAGGAAGATATCTGATAGATAGCTCTGTGTTTTTCTACATTCATAACCTATTTTTCCATACCCACAATAAATAATGCTATATTTTACCTCTGTAAAAAGGACTGTTAGGATCTTACTGGCACACTCTGTGTATTGTACATAATGATAAAATGGATTGGTCATAAAGTAGATGTTTTGAGGATACTCCACTGCCAATGTTACACTAACCATGGGAAACTGCAGGAATTATGAACTCAGCTGCTTCACCGAGGATGTATCCTGTTCTGTTTGTTTGTTCCAGCATCATTTCTTCTGTCTAAGAAACTTACCAAAACATAACCATCTTCAATGTACAAGTTCATGAACAGCAAGCAAATGACAAGGACTCCTAAGAATGATACTGCCGATCGTTTCCGCAAGCATCTCATTTTATCGAAATATTTCAAGTTGTGTCTTGTGTGAAGAAAGGCATACAGTAGTGTCACCTGTGAAAGAAAACCATAGTGTTACAATAACTGTTCATCTATCTGATAATTATGATTGTACATCAACTTACCTTCAGATGTATCGAATCCCTCTAAGCATTTATAGAATATATGGGATTCATTTAATCTAAACATGGCCATCTTGAAGTTAAACGTGTAGTCCTAATTATAATTTAAACTCTCCTTTTTTGTCAATAAAGAAAAAGCATGATTCCTCCTAGCCATTTTACACTGAGATGAAACTGTATGGTCCTGCCATTTATCCACTACATGCACCAGCAGTCCAGTTGCCCATGTACAACCTTGTCACATCCCAACTCGATGGCAGAAGATGCACTCTTTCCCTGTGTATCTGGATTTCCTTCCAAAGACAGGTCAACAGGTGGGGAAGAAGCTATTGTATGACCCTATTCCCTTGCCAGTTGGAAAAGTCTGGATATCAGACATGCTGGGAGTGCATGAGGTTGACCCTCCCTGCAGTGAGGATGCAAGTGGGTGCACATCCCAGCACCATGCCTGTGGACCATCCATCAGCCTTAGACATCTGCACCAGGGTGGAATGACTCTCTCTGGAAGTGCGATTTTCTCCACTGACTTTAGAGGAGAGATGGATGACTACCTTAGTTAAACAAGAGGAATCCCATTCCCGGCTATCAAATCATAAACATTAGCCTGTGTAGGATGTGTCCATGTATTTAAACAAGATGTAGCTGCAAACTTAAAAAAAAAAAAAAGACTCCAGATCAGACTGCCAAAATTCTGAGGGATTCTGAACTGAAAAGTAGATCATTTATATGATCTTTTCATTTATATTCTTATTTGCTTTAAATGCAAAAGTATTATGGCTATTGCCAGTAACAATGTCTGATTTGTCTATGAAATGTAATATTTTGAAGTCACATGTGAACAGAAACCTTAAAGCTCTACTAACCTATGTGAAGTAGTAAACAGCACTGCATGGCACTGCATGTATAACAGTTAAACCCTATATTTAAAGTATAGACTTATTAATACCTACATTTTTAAAAGTACTGAGTGTCTAAACTGACAGAAAATAGGCCCAAAGGTGAGTTCTGTAAACTAATTTTTATGCCATATTGAGAATTTTTAGGACAAAAAACATAAAAACCCTTCAAAGTGCAAAATTCAATCCACAGATGCTTTGCCAAATTGATTAAATATATCTAACTGTGTGAAGAAGGAATCCATTAGAATCTAGAGAACAGAGGGGTACATATATCAAGTATTAGAAATGCAAACACTAAACTGCTAGGTGTAATCCATGTAGATACAAGGTGAAATTTAGTGAACAGACACTGGTTGTACACAACTTGATTTAAAAATCATTATGTTGAGAAAAAAAACAACTTACATGTTGCACAAAGCAAAATAATAATAATAATAATGAATATCAGTATATATTTGATGAACTGACCAGGCCTGTCAGTCTGCACTTAAGTGTGGGCAAAAATGCAAAGGATTTATCATCCTGAAGTTCAAAAAGCCCTCTTAGATTATGATAACACTTTCCTTCTTCTTAACGCATGAATTAAGCATCATGCTTATTGAAAACAAGCATCAGCAAGAAGACAGATTTTATCCTTAGGAGCCAAATTCTATCCAAAGGAAAAGAACAAAGCATGTCCGTATTCTAATAACATTAACAATGTGTCTCAAGCTAAGTGTGCTCAAAGTCATGTGGACTATTCTGAATGTGCTTTCAGAGACATAAAAAAAATTTCTGTAAGATAGTTCATTTCCCCCCTAGTAGAATACAGAGCATTCCATCCTTGTTTTTTTTACATGTGATTCAACTTTATATTAACAGTTATTAATATATTGCACGTGCTCCATTAATTTTGTCATAGAATAATGTCTTGGAGAGCTAAAAACACCCTAGGTTTCTTTTATAAACTTTAAATTTTGTTACAAAAATGAAATTTGAATTTCACCTTTAAGTTTCCTGTAAGCGTCCGGTGCTGGAAATGTTACTTAACTGTACTAATTTTGCATCTACATCTACACAGTTGGGCATCCTGCTTGCTTTGTTTCAGATGAGATTTACAAGTGAATTCAGAACAGCACGTGCAGTTCATACATACTGCAATACCACAATGCAGCAAAGAGTAAAAGGGGATTTGACTTGCTTCTGATCTTATTTGATAAAGGCCACCAGACGGTTGTGCAGCAAATGAACCTACCTGGATATAAAAGGACCATGGTTCTCCAAATGCTTCCCCCCCATACACCAGTGAGAGGCGCCTACTGCGTGTCTGAGCACTGCAGCAGACTGTCAGAGAATACCCTAACAATTTGTATGGAAATGAGAAACTGTCCTGTTTTAGAACAGACCATGATATATGCATAGCTTGTTTTATTGTTGTTGTTGTTTTCCTCACAGTATATCTGTTGCTATTCAAAGCAATACACTCTTTAAAAACTGATCAAAGGATCACTGGATAGATTAAATATTGACTTCTCAGAGAATGGCATGAGCTAGCCTGACTACTGAAACTTCAAGTAGTTTGGCTTGGAGCACTTACAGCCACTAGCAACTCCTGGGATAACCTATGGAGATGCACCACAGTTGCGCACACTGAAATTTTCCTTTGAAAAACTTCAGAACGAGTAAGTATTTTCTTAGTCACAGAATTACTGCATGTGCTGTATTTGCTGATCTGCAGTAGTACACAGTTCCCTCCTCTTGGGTCTAAGTAGCCTGACCAAAGTCATTAAGTGCGAGGGCGCTGACTCAAAACTATGTTTGCTGATATATTTTGTTTGTCTTTTCCCAAGCAGTTTTCATTTGATCATTTCATCTTCAGATTAGGAACAGAAGTTGAGGGAATTATACAAGTGAGACTGGAGGCACATAGGACTGACACTGATGTACAGAAAGAGAAGAGCTCAGTCTGGCTACCATTTAGAAGAAAACTCTGGTGTTTTGTGTTGGTTTCACATGAAGTCATTACAACACTAGTGTTTTGCAAACAGAGCCTTTGAAACAGCTGAAGGCACAGTACAGTTCTAATACTGCTTATTCCTTCATGAACTTATTTACATAGTCATACCAGCTTAAGGAACTGAAGAGAAGGACACCGCAATTATGGCGCAACCCGCTACAGCTGCCAGGTCCCTGAAGAAGGCACGGACACGTTCACTGACAGCAGATGGCAGTGCAGACGCGCACTTGCCAGCCTTCAACCTGCTCCCAAACCTCCTTCTTCAAACCAGTTTGTCTGGCGGCACTGTTTGGCATACTTGTTTTGTAAGCTTTTAGCATAGCAGCATGCACAGGCCCATACATGCAGACAGAATTCTTTACATTTTCCTAGAACCATTTCTTTTGTCAGCTATTTCCAACCTGTAACATTGCATTATGGAACACAAAGCAAGTGAAATTTGTGATGAAAAAAAGACAAATTTGGTCTTGGGTGTAGGTCATGTCAGTAATCTTTTGAAAAATAGATTTAGAACTTCCCACAGTGAGACCCCCGATGTTCATTAAGACATTTGAACAGAAGATTCACTGTTACTCAAAACTAAGACTCTGATTTAAAAAAATAAAAGGCTTCAATTCAACATTCTACTCTGAAATCACAGTTTTGCTCAAAAATTTCATGCCTTCATTATTCATGCACAATTAAATAGATATCAGAATGGTATAAATGTAATTGGTTTCATAAAGCCATCATTAAGCAGCTAAACGTAATACTTAATATAAATGCATGAATTTTAACATTTTTCCCTTTATAAATGAGATGTATTGGTTTCTTCACTCTCTCTTTATAGATCCCAAATCCCTAAATACATATTTCTATACACGCATACATAGGTAGCTTTGCATAGCAATACGAATCTATATTTCTTTTGATTCTACTAACCAAGACAGCATCGAAAAGACAATGAGCTAAAATAAATGACATCCCTTCACAGTACTGAAGAAGTTGCTTTTTGTAGAATCTGTAAAGGTGTGAAAGCTGTGTAAAGACCAAGACTGACTTTCACATGATAATGTGCTGCTTTCCCTTGCAAAACTTACATCGCAAAGCAGAATTTAAATTTTTGGTTTAAAAAGCAAAACCAAAATGACCCTTAATAACAGTCTGTTCTTAATGTGCCTAGTCCATGAAGCCAAAATACGTGTTAAACTTTTTTAAACATCTCTCAGTTGTGGTATCAATGTAGCTTTTCCCAAGAAGAAAAAGTGACTCTGAGTAAGATTTTCTTCTTTATCCTCCTCTTTTTCAGAGATTTTTCACCAGCCCCATAATAACTTCTCCGTCACACACACCTTCAAGGTCACTGTGGTGAACCATTTCATATTCAATCTACCTTCTTCATTGTTTTTTGATAATACTAGTGATTTGTTCTTTGTGCTGATTTCAGAGGTTATTGTTTACATTCCTGAACTATTTCCTCCTCAGACTGGTATGTAAAAGGGCCTAATGGAGCTCCTTTACTGGTAAATGTGGCCATCCCGAGTTAGTGACCTAACCTTACTAACCAGTACAGTAAAAACTGCTTTTATCTATAGATGTGCAGGGATGTGGCAACAAGATCCTCTTTGTATTATATTTTGCATGTGCTTGAGTCCTATGCCCCAACAACTCAAGAAAAGTTGCTTATTTGTAGAGGAACTGATGGCTGTCAGAAATGTCAACTGCATTATATTTATACTGTAATATTTCCAAATCAGCCATGCAGTTTTGCCTGCCACTGCAAAGTCTGTATTCCAGGAGGTACAGTAGAGCAGATCCCCTGCCACATTTATTATACCAACAAAATCCATAGATAACACACAAAAAAGCATGATTGGATTATTAAACCCCTTGTGAGCTTTATTGCAATCCCTGATTTAACTAAGATGCTCTGAAGCGGGTTCTTCATCCCTCAGCCTTGTGACACACTATTCCACCATTGTGTAACTGAATTGCTTTATTTGCACTTCTTAATGCTTGTCCAATTTGTTTTTCTGCTTTTCTTTTTGGAAGGCTGCACATGATGCCCCAAGGGTTGCATTCAATCCTCTTTACAAAGTGAGAGTTTGAAGCAAAGGAAACACTTCCAGAAAAAAAAAAGGGGGGGGGGGAATCCAGCAAAATATAAATGATTTTTTGTACATGATTATTATTAAATTCTACATCAAGGTCTGGGATATTTGTGCTTGCATATGTATGTCACATTCTTCTTATACATGATGAAAAAAAAGAAAGCCTTGAGTCATCATACACGTTTGAGCTATGGTTGGTAGTGAACTGGAAAATTGCAATGGATAGACTATTCCATCTGGCTCGGGTAGACTCCCAACAAGATTCACTGTCTGTCTTACTGAAAGCTTGAAAGTATGTATAAAATGTTTAAGGCTGACAGGCAGCAGGTTTGCTGTCACTGGCAGCAGGAAAGTAAATACTGGTGTGGGGGAAAGGAAAGTTTAGCTCAGAATGAGGCTAGCAAATCCAGGAGCTGAAGTTTTAAGTTGGTTTTAAGTTGGACTAAAGTATGCTTTTTTGGATTGCTTGTCATTGTTTGTGTAGCTCCCCAGGGTTCAAAATGAATGGTTTAAAGAGTCTTATGTCTTCTGGAATTTATATTCTAGATAAAGCAACTCAAAAATGAGGTATATGAGTGAGTAGATTACTCAAAATTAGCACTGTTGGAAAGATGGGCAAAAGAAATGGTTTCAGAAAGAGATTTGAAAGGTATTTTGATCCCTGACCCACAGAACTTGAGAGACTATTTCAAACATTGGTGTAGCTTATAGAAATACACACAACCCAACAGTTTGGGGATAGGGGGCTAAAGAGTGTTTGAAAGGGATTAAATCCTCCAGTCAGGGCAAGTTACAAAACAATACACTAAAGTAGAGAGTTTAAATTTGATTTGGAGGTATAGAGATCTGATATGAAGGACAAATTGGCTTCCCTGTCTGATGGCTTCAGAGTGACATAGAACAGTGCTAGAGAAGCTGCTCTGAGCAAAACATAGAGTATATTTCTTGGCATGGAGGAATCAAGTCTAATTAAGGCAAAGTGATGACTAAGATGAGAGAAGATGCATTGACTCAGATGGCAGAGCACAATCTAATCCACTGGATGGATGGCAATGCACGCCACTGGATATGTTTTATCAACTATAATGCAGTGTCAAGGATGGGTTTTAGAAGAATGATATAGACAATGAATTGGCAGGATGTGGCAAGAGCCTGGAAGGCAAGATTAAATGACAAAGAAATCCAAAGAGCCCACAAGTTCTGCTCTTCAGAGACAAGGGACAGGGAATAAAGAAAAGCATGTGCACAAAGAGGGAAGGGAATGTGTATTGTTGCCTGTCTCTAGGCAATTGCCCATCTTAATTTTGGAAAGACAACCATTTCTCTCAGTGAAACTCTAGTCACCTACAACCAGCCCACTCTATTTGAGAACACAGTTCATTGGTCCCTACTGAAAATCAAAGCCATTCATTATCCTCCACTTGACTAATAAGGAAGGGCTATCAAAGCATGATCTGAGATGGAAATATCCTCTATAATCTTCTAGATCATCTGTGTCTATAATCTTATAGCTGTAATTTAAGAGAGTCATAATACTGGGAGCAGAAATAACCTAAGGTTTGTGTGTGGGGAGTAATGTATCCTGCCTCTGCTCTTTTTTTCCCACCTAATAAGTGTGTAAAGGCTGGTGGAGCCATGCAGGCATTTCTTCACTTCCAGCTGCCTCCATCAGAATAGTGTGGGATCAGATTTTTATCCACAAATGGACCACCATTCTGCTTCGCTCTTGAGTCAAACAAATACATCCTGTATTTTTCTTGTTCGAAAAGCAAATAATCTGACATGTGAGAGAGACATGATCAAATGCCTTTTTTTCAAAGGAGTGCCTTGACTCTGAAACCCTACACAAATCCTGGTGGAAATCCACCAGGTGGATGAGAATGTAAAGCCAATATCTCCTGCCAAAAATCCTCAGGGTCATATAAATACTTAACTATTTATTGATAAAAACAGAAAATTCAAAGTACAGTTTTTGACATCTTTTGCCACCAAAAAGTTTGATAGCAAATATTTTTTATTCCCATAGTTTGAATGTATTTACAATAATTGCAGTACAGAACGGTGGAAAAGGTTATTAAGCATTTCTTGATCGTCATGTTCATTATATGCTAAGGGCAGGAAAATATATTCCCCACACCTGACAGACTGGCTATATTATCACTGGACATTTTGATGATGTTTCATATTAGGGCTGCTTAAAAAATATGTGTATATGTCTCTGTTAAAGCAGTCTTGGAACACAATGCTTTGCTTAGATTGCAAGATTCATCTCTGGCACAGCCTGATAGTTACCACTGAATATAATGTTGGCAAACAGATAAATGGAAGGGATGGGATAAAGATCTCCTAAAGAAGACTGGGAATGAATCTGCTGCAAGACAAAGGAAGCAATACTTTCTCCCTCACTACTATGCCTTTGAATAATGGTGCCTCTGCTAAATGGATAAGGCTTCATCTGTCCACTGGATAGCAGAGATTACCATGGGGAGATGCATGCAGCTGTATGCATGCTTTGGAAAGCCACTCCCTATCCAAATGGAGCTAGTTTTCCTGGATAGGTCACAGAGTTGCAGGGTAATATGGCCCTGCTCACTAAAAGCAGCTTTAAATAAGTGCACGTTCCCATAGACATCCCATGTTACTCACTTTCTTGGATCTGAAATGCCTTTTAGCCCTGTGTGCAGCTATTCATCCCAGCTCTGCCTCATCTCACTTCTGCCTAGAGACAAGCTTCTGAAGTCTACAGGAAATCTGATGATTAAGCTTAAAATCACCATTAGGGCAGCTGAAAGCTACCAGTGTGCCTGGCCTATTCTTGGGTGGGGGAGGGGGGCAAAAGTCTCTCTTATATGAAGCATTTAGTTGTACGATCTCCAGTTAAGTATTGACTAAGAAGACAGAAGCAATGATGCTACCTGCAACAGCAGCTATTAACCCCTCCCACTACAAATCCTGCTTGGTTTGCATGACCTAACTGACTTACAGTGCGAGGTAAGTCGAGCAAGACGTTGCAGATTTTATAGCACCCCTAAAACTGTCTCCATTAGTTATATAATC
This sequence comes from Dromaius novaehollandiae, assembly GCF_036370855.1. Taxonomy (NCBI): domain Eukaryota; kingdom Metazoa; phylum Chordata; class Aves; order Casuariiformes; family Dromaiidae; genus Dromaius; species Dromaius novaehollandiae. Next base: position 43,608,935 of record NC_088098.1, read on the forward strand.
AACATCAATTAAAGTAATGGATCCAGACTACGTTAGCCCATAAATAGCAAAGTCCACTGAACAGCACACATAATTTTAGTTCTTTCTTGTTAAGAACTAAATAAATGCAGTCAAGGCTACTAGTTTCTGAATCCATGAACAGCCCCAAAGATATCAGTGGGTTACTCTGCTAGCAAATCTGGCTGCAGGACCAGAGCTAAAATTGACACATTTCAGACATATCTTGTCCACACTACATTGCTTCTACTGAAAAGAAATGATTACTTGTTAAAGATCATAGCAGTATATTTTGCGTGTGACAATATATGGAGTTCAGAACATGAAACATTAAAAAAAAAGGAACAGATGCAGCATTTCATATAAAATTGCTTTCGTTTTATAGAAGTTTGTTCATCAAAACTTACTGAAATTGGTTTTCTTAAAAGAATAAGACAATTGTCAGTCTCACACACTTATACATAGTTTTCAAGTCTTTTTTAGAATGAGTTATTTTATTGATTAGTAAGCTACTGTCTGAGTGCTCAACAGAGTCTTAATGAAACACTCATATTAGAAAAAGATTAATAATACAGCCAGTGAAAACCAATTTTCTCACTTTTAATCTCCTAATCTATTTTACATTATTTCCCAGAGGTACCATGGACTTCACAGATACACAACTCTATGCAAATAATCAATTATATGGCAGGACCTCAGGAGTTTAGGAGCTGCTATATAACAGTTAGCCACCTTTCTAAATGGGCTTTTTCCTCTAGAAATACTTAAACCAGAGGGTAAAGGCTCATGCAGTATCATTTAGAGAAATAATAATTTTATATGGAACTCATCCAATGAAAATTCATTGCTTTTTAACTTGACAGGATGCTCTAAATACATATTATGTAAGTTGTGTGAAATGATGAGTGAGGATGCCACGTTAAATAGTTTTCAAGACCTGATGTAGGCCCAGAAGATACTATTCAGAGAGTCTTTCATCAAAAGTTCGTACTTTTTATAGAAGCAATTCCTCATACCTCAGCTTAAAAAAAATACTTTCCAGGTTCTGCACCTCTGGTAATGTTACCATCTTGTGACTAGGCATGGATACTGCAAAAGAAGAAGGGGATGGAGAGCGACTGTCTCAACTCAGTAGCTAACATTACCTTTTGGGTTTAGGCTACACCAAATGATTGGTCCACAATGCTGTATATCTACGAACCTGCATGCAGGAACTTTTTTCCCTTACAGATCAGAATTAGAAATGACTAAAAAGCTACTCACCTTTCCCTTAGAGGGTAAGAGGTGAATTAGGCCACATGATGTGCTATATAAAAAAATGCTACCAGATTTAGCCAGGGTCAGGATGACATTTTTCTGAAGAATCCTAACTGGTCAAACATGTTTGTTTTCTTTTCACCACCAAAATTTGGCAGATTGGAAAGTTTGCTGGCTTCTCTGTGCAATTCCATCAAAACAGTGATGTTTAAGGTGCTTGATTATGGTGGAGGACAAGTTATCCTCTATAAACCTCAGGTAAGAGACAGCAGGACCTTGAACTGGGGTCAAGGCTTAGCTCACAGAAGAAGTATTACTGAGAGATAAGCTGATATAGTCTGGGTTTGGGGTGAAGGGACTGAGACCTGCAGGGTGTCTTCAAATTGGTGTGTCCTCCTACTATACCAAAGTATGATGCCTAATAGACTCAAGGAATTTGGTTTTCCTGGCAGCCAGTCATGTGTGATAAGCCCTACGCATGCACTAGACAGATGTCTTGCAGGAAAACTGTCCATAACAGTTTTAGCTTGCTTTTGAACATATCAGTTCTTTTATCGATGTCTTCCTTTCATTTGTGGATGTGTCAATGGATAAAATCTATTAAATATCTATCTCTTTATCTATCTACAGATATAATTAAATAAAGAAAAGTTGGTAGTAGGGAGTGAATAAACTTTAAAAGATGTCTTTGTTGTTTTTATCTTAAGTGTTTTAATGTAAACTTCCAGCCTACTTTTTCCTCTGAAGAAACTGTAAAATAATGCTTCAGATTAGCAACAGAAGGCTTTCACTCTTTATATCTTAGATCAGAACAATATCACAAAGACAAGATTAATAAGTAAAATGGCTATTTCAGTATGAGCAAATTGACAGCAAGTCAGAGCACTGCAGTGAAGACAAGAAGGAGCCTTCCTAAATATGCTCAAGAATAAGTCAATATTTTTGAAGGTACACTTTGTACATTTTCATTATCTGTTTTTCTCGTTTTTGCAGTACCAGCTACAGTACAGTACAGTTTGGAGAGGAAAGGGAATTTTAGAGTTGGGAAAAAAGGTAATGTTGCCATGAGAAGTACAGTAAAAGAACCGCTCACTAAAAAATTTTCATTTCTTTGCAACTAAAGTTCAGATAGGACTGACTATCAATTTAAACCTGTGGTTGGTCCTACATACTGTAGCACAAATAGTAGTGAAAAGTGAGGCATTTTTCACTGAGAAAAGACACAAACAAAAAACCCACAATCTTAGATAAAAGCAAAAAAAAAGAAAAAAAGATCAAATACTAGATACGAAAGCTCCATGACAGATTAAAAAAGAATTTGATTTTCAGTCTACAGTTTACATATAGCTCTGTCCCTTTATAGGTGCAATAGCTCCCTCATTTTTAAAGAGCTCCTGAAGCCCAGAAATGAGCTTTATGATGAGGCTTATATGGTGGCCACCACCTTGCTCAGTCTGATTCCCTGAGAGCACCTACCATTGCTGTGAATCACCTGTCATAGAAGCCTCTCTTCTCCATGATAATATAAAGAGTCCAGGGAAGTAGCAATCTGACTTGGTAGGGACATGAAACGCTGTTGTCAGTGTTCCTAAAACTCACGTACACCAAGGATTTCTAACCAATTATGATATAAGAGGTTTAAATGGCCTTTAATAACAAGAGAGAGAGAATCATTATAAGGAATTCCCAGGAATCACTACAACAGGGAGGCACAGAGTAACTTCGCTGACTGATACAGAAGCACTAGCTTCTGAGATGACACTTCCAGTCTATTCCTCCTTTATTGGATATCGGGATATATGTCTATTGGATGTGTGTCCCATTGTTTGGGAACTTAATGGAATTCTTTTTCGTTGTCTTCTTAGAATGAGATTCGCTTGACCAAACACAGACACATTAAAAAATATATATATATATTTGTACATTGTGATTCATGTCACCCTAAAGTCAATGTCTAAAATGTGATGAATTGTGCCCTAAAAATACCTATTTCTCTTCACTGGCTACAAAAACAGCCTGAGAGAACTGGCTCACATATAGATATCAAAAGGGAAGAATTCCATCCCCATTTTCCCTTAGCAATTACTTTGTCTCTTTTACTGTCTCTTCTGGGATAGTAGTTAAACAATAAGCCACATTCTTTAGTTCCAAAACATGGACCTGAGCAGAAATCTCCTAATTCTGGTAATAACACTAGGTCAAATCATAGACCTTCCCCCAGCTACAACACTATGACTAGCACATCTTGGCTGCAATAGACTGCTGCAAGTTATCCTCCTTTTAAAAATTTGAAAGTTTGGTGTGTTGATCCCAAGACAGTTCACTTCACCTCACAAGCCAGTTCTCTGACTTCAGGTATCACTCTTCCGCTTCCCCGAGGCTTTATCCAGAACACAGTTTTGCTGCTGATAGAGTTTCCGCTCAATAGATTCATCACAGTACAACACACAGAGGACAGACTATTACCTCCATGCCCCACAGTAGGATCCTAATAGCTCTTTTTTTTAGCATGATATTTGAAACCAGAAAGAGATACCCATTAGAGGGCTTAACAGCCACAGTGGATTCATGCCCTCAAGTTGTGTTAACGGGTGAGTAATCTATGGTCTCTGTGTATCTTTGATTCATCCACAAGTGCCTGGCAAGATCAGAAACTCAGTTCATTCACTGCATTCAAATGAAGCATCTGATTTTAGGTAAAAATAAATTCTCTCTATAGCAGGACAATAAGGCAGAGAGCTGCTTCATTTCAATGCAGTGAATGAACTGAGATTCTGATCTTCCAAGCACTGTGGGTGAGTCAAAGTTACAGACAGACTCTTCTGCCTGAAGGTAGGACATCTATTGTACATACCATTCACTCTGATTCTCTTAACTCCTCAAAGTAATATGATACCTTTTGTGTAACCTTTGGTATACACAAAAAAGATAAGTCTTTTACTGAAAAAATTGACCTTTTTGACCACACTCTTGAATCATAGGTTCTTTTTGCGGAAGCCTCAGGGCATTACATTCGGGTAAGGCACCAGGCACCCCAGCACTGTGTGTGCTTATATTGGCAGATGTATGGCAATGCGCTTCAGCTCAAGGGTTTTTTTGGTTTTGCTTTCTCAGGGTTGAGGGGGTTCTGTTCACTCCCACTGAGGGTGAAAAAGTCAGCCCTCCTTGTCTATTTTGAGAATTACTTGTCCTTACCTGGAGTTAGGGAAGTCTTGAGTTCATTCTTGCTAAATCCTGGATTGAACTTGAGACAGTTCTGGCTTCACCAGACTGATAGAAAAAAGAATGCGTCATAGGCTTCCAATTGCTGGAGAACTCCAAAACTTAACAAGCAGTGTGGCGTTTTCAAGGTATGTAGAGAAAAGGAGGAATTAACATTATTTCTTGGCTCTCTGGAGCTACAAAAATTTAAGCCAAACTAAAGAGAAAAAAAAATCATTGGATAAAATGAACTCAAGGTTCTAGTTTTTCTTCCTTGTACCTTTGCTTTGCCATTTAGATCTAAGCAAGCACATAAAACCGCTAGCCCTTTAGAAACACTTACCCACCTCTTTTGTTAGTACTGTTCAAAGTAGTAAGTGTGGAAAAATCAAATCCAAAATGTTGGAATATATTTGCAGAAAATTTGTTTCATTCGTTGATTTCTTTAGAGAATCTCTTTAAGATGGTAAAGAGCTCGAACAAAAGCGTTATCTTACAGAAGAACCATTTGAAGGCTATTAATATGTTTGAGTCTTTGCAGAGAAAAGATTCTTTTTTTTGATTTCACTGTTTTTCAAAATGGCCTGGAGTCTATCCAATTAAAAAAAAAGCTGCAAAGAGAACTGAGGTCTTTGTAAACACATTTTCTAGCAGATCTGGCCTTCTTAGTGCTAAACTTCTACATCAGAAAAAAAACTTGGCATTTGTAGTATTCCTGAGATGCAAGAAATCCCAGGAATAAAGAACTTGCATTTTCGACCATGTCCAAAAATGGTGGGATAGCTTTATGGTTTAACTGGATCCCTGAGGTTCAGCTGGATATGTACCTTCACGGAACACTATTGAAGGGAATTAGATCAGCCTGTTTCATTCTTACTGGATGGTATCTTGATGGTGGTTTACACAACAGTGAGTGAAAATATGAAAATTAACCAAATATTCCTTAGATTTGAACATGCTATAAGATTTCCACAGAATTCCACAGAATTGAAAGGAATTTGGGGACTTTTCATTTATGCAAAATAATTTAAATCTCAAATAAAAAAAGCAAAACTCTATCAATCTTATTAAAGAAAGTATGATAATTACATGGTGTACAGCCAAGATGCTTCTGTTTGAGCTTCACTTTTTAGCAGATGAAGTAAGCTGTCCAGCTGATTTCAGTGAGTTTAAAATCAAGTACTTAAAGCTTATCTTTCTTACCCCTCTCAGTCTGAGGCCAGTATGGAAAGACAGTCAAAAAGAAGCCAAGATGAAAAGAGTCAGCTAGTATGACAAATGGGGTGACTTTTATGTTCCTAATGTTAAAAGAACACAAAAGATATCACTTGTTGGATTTTTACATACGTTAGTTTCATAAAATGTTTGGAATTAAATAAAAATAAAAAGAAAATGTTTCTTCACATACATAATAACTTTATTTCAAGATATTATTGTGCTTAACCGAAAATAGTTTCTGTTCCACTTTCTGGCAATTTTCATTTTCCAAAAGAAACAATTAGCAACCAAGAAATATTGAAGTCTTTCTTCAAAAACTTCTCTCATCCCCTGATATTACAAGGAAAAAGATGTATACGTTCTTCTATATAACTAGATATTTTGAACGAATAAGATTATTTTCAAAGGAGTAAGAACAACCAGGAGTTCTCAGATATCTATATCCTACATATACAGTTATCACACTCATAAAGCAAAATTTTCCATTTTTCAGTTTGTGGGCTTGAGAATATATGGGTTTAAAGAACAAGTGAGGAACAGCCATGGTCACATAGTCTGTTGACAACTTTACTGCTATCAATCAACTGCTCTGTAGGAAGTATTTCTGAACTTTAAGAAAGATCAAGTGTCTGAAATCAGCTTGATGATTCCTTCCCCAAACTTTTCATGCTATGAAAATCAGAAGGGCATGTGACCCACTGTGTTAAATCCACAACGCACCCCCAGCCACCACAATGAGAATATCCCCCTTCAAGCCCTGTCTTTAAATGTAATGGAAGAGACACTTCCTGCATGTTTGTGCCTATATACAGAAGTATGAAGATACTGATTTTGCATAAATTCAGTATGATGTACAGGTGTTTCAGAGAGGGTTGAACACTTACAGAATTGTGAATATTTAGGGTTTATTCTCTGTGTGAGAAGAAATTTGAAATTATGAAGGATTAATTACACATATGTAACTGTGAAATTCCACGTTCATCCAACCTTTTAAAACCCAAACTAGGATATGCTAGACATTTTTTGCTTAAGGGAACATTCCTATAGATTCACCTCAGTTTATAAGTAGATTTCAAAGACAAACTGGGAGTACGTACAGCAGCTCTTATTTGTAACCATTGGGCCAGACCATTTAAATTTCATTTACAATACTATGATTTGTGAGTGAGAGACAGTATTTCACCTGTACACTACCTGATTGGGAACCATCTGGACAATTTTTTTCCTGGCAAGGTTTTCATATCAGTGAATAAAGCATTTGTAGAAAAAGACTGTTAGAAGAGTAAAAAATTGATAAACTTTAGTTACTGTACTAGTTACCTAATCGTGAATATGTCTGGGTGGGTGGATTCACTGTCCAAGCTCTATGTCACCTAAAAAAGTGGCACAGTATATTATGATTTTTAAAAAGTGTGTTAGTATGAAAAAAAAAATGTGCTTTAGAAAGAATTTGTTTCAGTTTTTTATTTAAATTTTAATCTTATATCTTAGGTATCATATAAAAACTCGTGGTCAGCAGTAAGAAAAGTATTGAGGATTTGTCAGCTGTTTACACCTGTTTTAAGAGATAATGTGTGATCCAAATGGGTTTCAGTACCAGATGACAAGTTGTCATTTTAGCTCAAAAGTATTTTCCATAACAGGAAATTTTCTATCACTTGTATTCTATTATCTTTTCAAGCTGTGGATTCTGAGACTTTTTTGAAGACCACTGAATCCTCTATTGACTTCTGTATATCTCAGTTAGGCCTGCAGTATCTTAGCAATTAATATTAATTTAGTGTGCAGAATGTGATACAGATTTTTGCTACACCAGTAAGGTATTCTGTAGAAACTACTGCATACTAGTTGGAAATGGCAGAGAATAACAATATTAAAGCTGTAGAGAATTTCTAAAAGTTTTTCTATATATATATATATATATAAAGTAGGTATTAAGCCAAACACTTTTCATCATTCTGCTGGGATTGCTTCCTGCTCTTTGCGGTGATTTCCAGAGCTCAGAACCAAAAGCCCCCAGAACATAGCTATAGCTTGGTGCCATCAACTCTCAATATGATACAAAATCTAATTGAAGTTCAGAGTATGTCTAGCTTTTTTAAGTGTGGGTTTGGGAGGAGAGGTAGAAGAAATTTGCCCCCACTTTTACACATAGAATGTTTCTATGACCACTGAGATTCTCACATAAAAACACCATTTTCCATGACACCTTCTGACACACCTGGACTGCAGTCAAGTATCAGCCTAGGGTTTTAGTGTCCCTTGGCCTCTCAGTATACAAATCCTATTAACACTGATACAGTATATTCTTGTGTGACATCACTAGGAGAAGTGACATCTTGCTGGGATTCCCTTTAAACATGTTATACATTATTTTGGAGTGCTACTTGAAAGGTTAGACTGCTGCATAAAGACAATATATTCTAGCAAGACTATATGAGGTAAACAGCCCAGTTATATATCATTAGGATATCTGCAGAAATGCAGCTGATTAGAAATATATTACAGGATTATTTCAGGTTTTCTAGCTCTGTACCACATGGCGCTTTGTTATCCCTTGTTCCTGTTAAACTATACGAAAACATAGTTTGTGTTTCTATACTAGCCTACAGTGTGCAATGACTAAAGAAGTGCAAAAGTATCAATTATTTAAGTGATTAGACCCTTTCATTTCATTTTGATCCAATACCTATTTCCATACTCTCGGGTTTTTTCATGGTGGGAGACAGTGCAAGCATGAAACATGTATCAACAGGCAGAATAGTGAGATGCATTGCTAAAATATGATTGAATTCAGCATGGTAAGTTATTCTTTAAATGTTGTGCATTTTTATTATCTAGTTAAGCAGTCAAATTAACACGCTATTGGCTATGAATATAAATATATCTCAGCATGTTTTAGAAGTATGTCAGGAAGAGAAATACTGTTTCTCAGAATCTGTGATGTTCACTTAGGGAAAAATATATAAACCCGGATTGTCTTCTTGTGACTATTTAATGGAACTTCCAGCAGTAATGCTATACAAACCAGGAAAAAAAAAAGTTCAAAGGCAATGTTCATAGGCCAAACAGAATGTGTACTTGTATGTGCATACAATTATGTTTAACAAATTGACCATATTCTACTTGAGACCATCATATCTGAGACCATACAGAGCTGTATAAGACTTCAGAGGGATCACAGACCATACAGGGCTGTGTAACATTTTAGAGGGATTATATGGTACTTAGAAAGACTAAACATTAGAAACATATTTCAATCTTTTCCGTCCACAAAATCTGTATGGATGAATACCTTCCATATCTGTAAAATGTAACACATGTTCAACATTTCCTTAAAAAATTAGCTTTCTCTATAATAACACCTGTCCCAGAAAATAACGAATACCCTGAAAAATGAGGTTTTAAGTATTGGGCTAGAATGAATGAGAAGGGACTGCTAGGGATGTTGCAGATGTGGTAGTATAAGTAGGCAAGTATGTAGGTAGTACAATGTAGGTAGTATAAGGGAGGCAAAATAATATCTTTTTCTGAATCTGAACATAAACTTAGTAAAATAGCCAAGGTACTGGGCATAAAAGTGCTTCTAAGAGTCTGAAACAAACAGCAAACTTTAAACTATATATGGGTTGGGAACTGTGTTTAACTTACGTTAGTCAATTAGTATTGAGTGCCAATACCTGCAGCAGGACTAATAGCTAGGCAAGGAGAAGATCTCCTCATCTTCTCTAGAATGGAGGGACAACCACACTCATACTGCATTAACTAGCAAAAGGCAGGTAATATATCATAAAGTCAATATCGGTATTTAGACCATAACTTTTAGTCACTAAAAAAATTAGAAATTTAAGTCCCCAAGCTCACCTTTTGGAGATATCTTGAAAGACTCAGTGTTGTGATATTCCTTATGCTAATTTAAAAAAGCACTGCGATCTTCAGCTGGTGTGTACACTGGGCACAGTTTGGCCATGATGACTGGCTCCGAGTGCCCACCTGCCTCTTACCCTGTTGGGATGAAACTGCAAGATCTGCTCATACCAGAGAGCATCCAAGAGGTTTCTGGCTGTCTACAGCTAGGTTTGTTAGAAGATAAATGGAAACAGGTTGCATTTTTAGACAGAGAAACTCAGAACAAGGCAGGATAGAAACAAAACAACTTGGAAACAAACACTCCTAGACCTTCTTTGTCTGTGGAAGATGGGCCTTTTCTTTCAGGTTTTCTGTCAGATTGGCCCCACTTAGCAGATTCCTGCTTGCAACAGACTTTGCACAGTCACTCTGGTTCCCTAGGAAAAAAAGTCTTCTTCATAATCATCTAAGTGTTTGCTCCCCATCAGCACTGCCAGGCCCCTGCTGGCTGTGCCCCGCCTCCATCCTTCACCCCAGCTTTAGCTGGGCCCTTCTCCCATGCTCCCACTTAGCTGCTCTCAGAAAAACAGCAAAGTTATTCCTAAATGGATCTCAGCCCTGTGCAAGCACCTAGGAAAGATGACTAGAAAACCTCCTCATCCTTGTCCTGAACAGACTGTTCATTAACGTGGACACTTTGAAACACAGAAAACTTATTTCATATCTGCAAACCTGTTATTTAATCCTATTTCTCTAGTAGGTCTAGGCATCATGCCTACCAAGATGTAAGAAAGAGTAAATGTTAACTATTAGAAAACAAATAGAATAAGCTGAATAGCAATTTAGTAATGAATAACTCTTACAGGCAGTCAAGGTCAATGTAGTTAGGCTAAGAAGTCATACCGAAGGTGCAAAACAGAGATGAGTATGGCGTTCCGCAGGCAAACTGTAAAAAGAAACATCCTGATTGCCAAATAATATATAAATGTGTATTTTCTGCCTTTTTTCCCTACATAATATTATCTCATTAAGCTATATAGATTTATATATTTCATATTATTAAAATAATAAAAAGATCTTTATCACAGACATTGTGTTTCTCTGATCCTGAATCTCTGCTCTGACAGATATTCTCACCTGCAGATCTTTTCTTTTCAAAGAATTCTTTTTCAAAGAATTTTCAGATTCTTTTCAAAGATTACTCAGTTCACCTAAGTAAATATATTTGTGATATTAATTCCCCATTAGTGTTTTTTTATCTTTTTTACTTTTGACTTTCTTTCAGTCTTTCTTCTTTCTACATTTATTCTGATTTTTATTTTGTATCCACATAATCATGATCTGAATGTACTTCATGTCACTGTTGCACATAAATTTGCCATGCCTCATCTTTATTGCATTATTCTTTATTTACTCATTATATGGTATAATTAAATTATTAGGTAAAATTCTTTCATCTAGTGACATAAAAGCTTAATCTGTTTACATCGGTCCCTTTGATTCTCATGATTTCCTAGCTAGTGTTTGAAGATCAATGCATCACATCTGTAAATACATTTTCAGGAATGTTATTACCAGCTTCTTTACAACAGGCAGCACTGCAGCCCCTTTGTTGGTCTGTCAGCAGTAATATTCTCATTAAATTTGAATACAATCATAATGTTAATCTGTAAAATATCTTTTCCCAATCCATAAAAGCATACAGATACCTTTTTGCTATATAATGTTTTTTTCCAGACAATTCATTATACTAAAACCATGTTAGCTACTGGGGGGGTGGGGGGAGGTCTTTTTTTTGTTTAATGTTAGCAACAAATGTCATTCGCTCTGAAATAATTGCCCAGAAATGGTGTGGTTAATATCCATATTTTTGAATTATTTGCTGACAAGATATTTTAATTAGGGCAGCAGCAAGCCAGTCAGCTCTCTCTGAATATGACTTGTTTCATTCACACTTCTATGCCAATAAAACCCCCACAACAGCAACAATCTGTGAAATTAAAATATGGGACACCTACATTTTTGTTTAGTATCAGCTTGTATTTGCTACATCTTACAGTGCTGAATATAAATATCCAAAAGAAAGGTGTAAAATAATCTAGAAGGAAGGGACTGATTCATGACAGGACAGTTCCAATTTTAAGCAGGTGTAGAAGAAACAAATGAATTGCATCCAAACTATTGCTGTGAAAATAATTTACAATGAATAATTTATCCAACACATTTAGCCTATTTTTTCTTGTTTGGAGGATAGAAGCGAATACATTATGAATTCAGCTATTTTAAGATTACTGTAATGATTTTTTTTCCCCCAGTCTTTGACTTGATTACAAATTGTTCCTTGGGAATACGTACCATTTATACCATGCGGGTTAGTAATTTCTCAGATGTCATATAACATTGTTTCACCACTTGGTAAGTATCTAAACATTTTTTGCTGCAGTTCTAATTCTAAAATTCATACTTTGCAAAGTGCTGGATCTGTTAAATTTAGTCAAAAGAATAGTCATCATGGAAAACATAAGTCTAGCTGAAGTAAATATACTTAACAAGAGGATTTTTATGAGCATTTACAATAATCTTTACTCAGTTCTAATCAGTTCTGAAGACTGCTAAAGATAGTACACAACTGGGAAAAGTATAGGAATTATCTTCAATAGGGCAGAATAGGGCTTTTTATCTTGTTTAAACCTTCCTGCACTGTGTTTTTCAGCATTACAATTCCAACCTTTCACTGCTAAATTCATAACCACTTTCGTAATATTAAAAGTGAAACCAAATGGATAACTTTGTTCCCATAAGAGCAGCTGCAGGGTTGATTCTCCGATTTCAGCTCCTTCTTACCGCCACCAAGCTAAAACCATATTTTCGGCTGCTGAGAGGCAAACTGGGAGGCAGGTGTCCCACTGTGACCCATAAGTATGCTATGATGGAGACATCATCAGTTTGTTAACGATGAACTTCTTGTTAAGGCTGACAGGTGCTTTTCAGCCTGAATTTCTAAATAGCCTAAGCAGTTTCTCTGAATGGAAAAAATACACATTGAAAGCCACCACGGTAAATCCATCAGTACTAACATCGTCAGAAGTAGGTCAACGTTGTTTCCTGTCATGACACTCTCTCTTTAGAGGTGCATTTGTAGGTTCTTATAAATGTATTTATGAGTGTAAGGAAGAAAAAAAGCTTGAACACACATGCACACACACAAAAGGTAATGATTAATTGATTCAACAGGGATATTTATAAAGCATCAGATCAGCTAAGAGACCCTTAAGGGCATCTCCATGCTTTTAATCTGATTGTTTAGCTTTTAGTCTCTGTGATATAGTCACACTGAAATATATTATTAGATTTGTTTGAGTAGACAGAATTAAAAAAAAATTGTCTATAAAGTTCTTTGCTGTAGAAAACTACACTTATGAAATTATTCCCCCTTTTCTATAACTTTATAAAATAAACAATTAGTTCTAAGGTTTTTTCACCTGACCTCTCTATTATGCATGCTTAGAAAACATCACAAAACCATCAATACTTCCATATTGGCCTACACTGGCTTATAAGTCTCCTTGTACTGTACTTTGTTTCTAAATGGCTCCACATTTTTGTAGAATACAATGACAAAAAAATGCTGCCTAAGAAATACAGAGTAAGAAGTGGGAACCTTGTGGCAAAGTAATACAAAGTCTGCAGGTGAAATGTGAGCTCAGTTTTCAGTCTGGTCAAATTCTATTGTATATATAAGGAGCAGTTATGTCGCTTTTTGCAAAAAGTGTTCTACATTTCTAAAATGAATAACCTTTGAGGTTGAATGCAAAGGAGAACATCTTTATGAGTGCATGTGATTTTATCTAAGAAAAATGGAGCATCGGAGCTATTTTTCTATCATACTAAAAGTGATATTTTAATTCAGAAATAGAAATAAAATGAGCTTTACCCTGCTGTGTCTGCCGTTTTGTAGTGCAGCTCAAAATTTTGATAGCTGTGAATTAGAAAGACCTGAACTTACTGTTTCAAGGGCAAGATCCAGAGCACAAATCAGAAAATTAAAAAAAAGAGGAAGAAAGAGAAAAATGTAAATTAGATTGAAGATGGAGAGAAACAGAAAATGTACTGTTATTAATTGAAAGGATAATTACTGTAAGACTTCCACAGCACAACATAGTGGAAACTGGAAAGCTTGAGTGAAATGTGATGGCATTTAATGCTATGTAAAAAGTCAACCTGACACAGTAAATCCCTTGATCCTTTTTTATATTTGTGAAACTTAAGAGAAAAATGAAATGCCAAGTTCTAAGTGAAAGAAAACTGGTTTTTTTTTTTGTTTTGTTTTTTTCTAATGCAGCAAGAATGAGGTCCGAAAGTGAGTCTGGTGGGGAGAAGATTAGACTCTATGGGCAAGCATCTTAGTCCACCACCACCACCTTAACTTTGATCTGTGAGGCACATTGGGCACAGGACAGAGCTGTGCTGTGCTATAGGGTTTCTGGTCACCATCAGAGCAATCTTATGGCATCTTTTATAAAGTATTGAGCCTCCTTGAAGCTTATATTTCTTTTCTGATGTTTTGAGAAAAGTTTTGTTTGAATAAGAATGGGATGTAGAAATGTTAAAAATGTCCCATAAAATGGCATTTACAATATAGCACCAGGCTGTCCTTCTCCTGTCCCACTAGAAACTCCTCGTACAGCTTCTGACTCTTGGGAAGGACTCTCAGTGACTGAGCATCAGTACATACTAACAACAGGAAAAATCCCTGAAACCAGGGAATCCTTTGCAAATGAGCTGGCAGCCCAGAAGCCTAAGGAACCTTGAAACCTCCTGGATATAACTCAGTGACCGCAGGATCACCAAATTGTTGATTTCTAAGGAGATGGGCAGAAAAGGATAGTGACTTTGAGGGAATCTGGGACTAGAAGATCAGGGAACTCAGGTCCATGTGATGGGTGGAAAGATAGATTTAACAAGAAGTTTTGACAAGAAAGAATTTTTGTAGGATAATCAGAAAGACAGATTAAAATTACCAGTGTACCAAGACTGGACAAGGTATAAGAGCAAGAGTTAACACTTGTGTCACTACCTCCCACACTTTTCTGAGCCACCAAGACAGTACCCTGCAGCTGGCTGACACTAATGTCAACAGAAGCAGCTAAGTTTTGTTTAAACTGTTAGGAAAGGATTCATCCTATGCGGTTTTAGCCATCTAAAAGTTAGTCGTGTAATCCAAGCTAGTCATATGAGCACTCTTTACAAAGCAACTAAACCCATGCTAAGAGGAGCATTTAAGAAAGGTGCTCTGAATAGGCAAACTGTCTCTGTCCATTGATTCCACTTTTAGATGACTAAAGTTAAATGAGATGAATCCTGTCTTTAGTGCTTCAGGGTAATTTCTGAATGGTCTAAGAAAGCTGAACCATTTTTTCCCAAATTTTATTCAAAGTAGGTTGATAAAATTCTCAGTCTCAATAGTAAACAAAAGAACATGGAAATAACAAATGCACACCAATGAGCATGACTCAAATGGGAAAACAATACAAAATCTTCCTTGTGTCATATAATAATTTACAAAGGATGCAAAAATCTACATTATTATTTAATTTTAAGGTTCTCGTGAAGAAATTCACTGCAGACAATAATGAACAACCTGCATTAATCTGCCATGGGATTTGTGTGACCTAGATAGGTTAACCTAACTGTATAAACAAAAGAAGCAAAAATTCTGAAAGACCTAATTTTGCATTCTTATTATGTGTTATGGATTTTCTTTCTGTGTCAGCTATGGAAGGGGAAAGGGAAATATTTTAACACTATTTGTGAATTTGTACATGAATATTTATCTTTCCAACAAACAGTTTTTAGGACTACGATGTTAGAAAATGAACATCTAGGTCAGAATAAGGTGAATATAAAAAGAGCATTGTGTCATTTATACACTGGTATGGTTTTGATTTAATATAAACTTGATCATTGTATTTCATTTTCACTTTCTAAATAAATACATTGATATTGCATAATACACTGGAACATAGCTTTATTTCAGAACAAAATAAATTTGCAAATGGGAATTGGTTAATTATTGCTTAGCTAACTAGTTACAGGCTACTAGTAGAGAGAGCTTATTGCTCTTCATGGACCTTTAGCCTGACCTAATATGTCTATTCTTATGTAATTCCTTTTATTTTTCATTGAAGAGTCAGGATACTCATTCCTGCATACTTTGTGCTGTCTAGATGCTTAATTAACATCTACCCAGCACAGGTTTAACATTAATCTGAAAACCATGGCTACCTCTTTGACCCAAAAGCTCTCTTTAGTTAACTAACTGGTGTTAACAGCAGCAAACTAATGAAGACAGAAATCAAGAAGCACGAGGCGGTGCAGCAAAGAACATAAAACAAAATGTCCCTCACCCAAAGAAGGGATTCAATCAGTCCTTGAGCCTTCTGGGCAGAATTTTCAATCCAATTTAGTGTAACTCAAGCAATCCTCTGCCATGTAGGATAAAAAAAGCACTGGGAAAGAAGAAAGAAGGCATGATCACTTCCCTTTCCCCTTCCTCTTCCCCCCCAAATAACTGAAAGTAGTCAAAAACTAAAAGCCTCTTTACAGCTGCTTTGGAGCACACATCATATCCACCACGGCGCCTAAACTGTCAAGCATCTTTTCCCTGCCATGGCACAAGATTACAAATGACACTATCATCTTCTTTCTCCATTCTTCTATCCATTCTTCCAGCTCCATGTGAGGACTGGCATTCTGCAGAGCAGTTTGATATTAGGAGAAATAAAGGGAAATGGCAGACTGAAAAACAGCTCTGCTTTTGAACAACAAAACCGTGCTGCAAAATTCATAAAGCAGTTAAATAAACTTGGATCATTAAACACAAATTTCAGGCCCTTTATCTGGCCTGAAAAAACACACATATTTTAATCTGAACAGACATAATATTTTTTACTGTATATTATTTCTGATAGAGATCACACAAAAGAAATAGGTTAGACTGAGAAAGCTCTGCCAAGAAGATAAACCTATAGTCACAGATGCAACTAATTCCCCAAGCTTTTAACATTAATATTTTATGCCTCTCATTGATCTGCCCAGTCTTGAAGAAAAATTAATCTTTCATTTAAGCAAGCAAGGCACAGTAATAGAATTTATCTGTATCAGAAAAGAGGTGAAATGCAAAGTACAATAGAGATGTCATACAGCAAAGTATTCAGCTTACTCGCTGTTACTTGAAACACTGATCTCTGCAAGGTGTGTTTGTCTGAACAGCAGAAAAAGGATTAGCATACACAAGTACTGCTGCATTCCCATTAAGATGAAAATATGATGAATGCTATTTGTGAGAGTTTTTTAATCTCTGCTTAAATACTTCATTTTTCACAGCCATTCAATAAAATAATGTCTATTTCCTTCGCTGCAGACTCCTGTAGGATGTGGCTATTCAAGTTTAACCTATGAACACTTCTGATTTAATCTGTATTAAAAAAGAATATAAAAAGGAATGATTCTTTTCCTGCATTCACTGATGAATCTCCATAATGCAACAAGGAACATTTACTTGGGCAAAATCACTTAAGGAGGCTGTACTGTTCAAATAGTTTTTATTGGTTGATTTACTTGCATTACTGACACGTGAAAATACAAAAACAGAAGTGCTATGCTGTGCTCTGTAGCAACTCTATCAGTTATGCTGAAGTGTAGTGGGTCTAACACATTTTTTGCCTATGGCAAAGAGAAAACAATGAACCTATATAGAAAAAGTGCTAATATATCATCTATAATTCCATTAGCCCATACCAGTTATATAAGGCTCACCACGAACCCCCCTTTGATAGTAATGCAATGAAATATGAGACTCAGAGGCCTCCTGAGAAATCCCTAGATCACGTTGCTTGTTTGTACTGCTTAGGCTGTGCTGTCTGACTTGGATTGCAGGGGCAAAACTGAGTAATTTACAGATAGCCCAGAGCAAACCACTGTGCAACTCTTCATCAGACCAAAATAGGCCATGAAAATAGAGACTGAAGTTTGTGATATGCATCTCTCTACTCCATCACCTATGTATGAGGACTGATCAG
Source organism: Dromaius novaehollandiae (assembly GCF_036370855.1). Taxonomy (NCBI): domain Eukaryota; kingdom Metazoa; phylum Chordata; class Aves; order Casuariiformes; family Dromaiidae; genus Dromaius; species Dromaius novaehollandiae. The sequence continues at coordinate 43,626,538 of NC_088098.1, forward strand.
CTTTCTCATCATCCCTTTTTGGTACCGTATGTTGCATTGCATGGAGCAGCCCTGCAGATCACAAAGTCTGAAGGTTGTAATTCTCCTGGATGCTTATCCCAAAACACAAAGCAATATAAGGACAGCTGACTTTTTTATCTTTTCTGTCTTACAGAAATTATCACAGAACCATAGAAATGTTGGTTGGAAGGGATGTCTATGGAGGTCATGTAGGTCACCTTCCTACTCAAAATGGGGCCATCACCAACACTAGCTCAGATCATCAGTGGCTTTGTGTAGCCAATGCTTGAAAATCTCCAAGGAGGTTTCACAGCTGCTCTGGGTAGCTTGTTCCAGTGCTGCATTGTCCTTCCACCCATGTTTTCTCCTCCTAATGTCTAATCTGAAACTCCCAGGCTATGAGCTTTGACATTTGGAGACAGCTAGAACTAGCCTTATGTTACCAAGATTAAACATGAAAACTAAAGGGAGAAAAATACAATCACTTACAAGAGTTCATCTGTGCCACCAGATATTGGAACTGAGAACTTTAGCAAAAAGTCATCTCACAACAGTTCATAAGCAGGACATGAAACCTTTCCTAGCAGGAGGAGGAGAATAGTTCCTAAATTATGCATTACCTTTTGGAGGTTCAAACCAGAAACTGAAAAAATTTATTATGAATGACTGCAGTAATTACCAATGATTTAGTCCAATGGGAAAGATACCCTACTATCTGTAATATCTATATCATCTACATTTTAGAATCCAATAACTCAGGACTGGATTTAGAATCCAGTCATTTTGGATTACCAGTATTTTTGGTAAAACCACACCCTCAAACCACATCCTTAAAGGTAGTTCAGAAGTCATAGCTGGGAAAAAACAAGCAGCAGGAAGGAGACAAGTACCACAGAGGAGAAGATAGAAGGAAGATAAATCACAATCTAAATGGCATGATCCTTTTTCAATGACCAGAGCAAAATCTTAGATGTAGGCTAAATTAGATGTCTTGTTTAAGTGCATAAAGCCAGTTGAAATCTGACTGAGAATCTCCAACAAAATCAGTGAGTCAGATGACCCTAATTTGGAAAGTTGTATTAAACAACTATATGCAGGGGAGAGTGCTCCAGTAAGTGGTACATTATGAATATGAGAGCATATTTCTGATTGTCATGAAAGGTCTTCTATCAAGCGTAGAGAAAAAAAATCAGTAATAAGAGGCAGAAGTACCAACTGGAGAATAACACTAAGGGACAAAAAAAGAGAGAGAGAAAAAAAAGATAAAATTAGGAAGATGGGAAGTGATTCAGGAACCAACAGGTTGTGCTACAGCTATGGAAAGGGCTGGGTGTCTTTGAAAAACTGTGAATCTGTTAATCTGGGAAAATGTTATCAAGTAGAGTTTTCTATTCACTAATATCACTACAGTTATGCTGGTGAAATGAAACAAGAATTTGCTCTTATGCTGAAATGAGGAATTCCAGTCTCACCTAAGGTTAATGTTATAACTTTCCCATGTTGGCATGAACTCAGCATGGGGATGCAATACTAAGAAATGATTCAGTCTGTCTTTCCTGTAAAACCCTTAACAGTATTACCTGTTAAATACAAAATTTGGGTAGACAGTTAGATTGCTTCTGTGATTTATCTGCATACCCTTTGGTCTTCAGAACAAAATGAAACTTGAGTAGATAGGATAGAAAACCTTGCAAATAGCAAAGAAAATCTATGAAATGGTTAATTCCTTTATTATTGTGGACATAAAGTATGGTCAATAGCATATTGCTTAGACCCTAGGGATGTTAACATGGCTATAAAAAGAGAGCACTTAAATTATAGATGATGATGATAATAATAATACAAAAGAGAACATGTCAAACTGCCAGCAGAGGAAAAAAAAATAAAACATAATTTATAAATGCAGAATTCTTGTCTAAATTAGATGCATCCTCAGGCTTTTGGCAACAAAAGTTAGTTAGGAGGAGGAACTCAAAGCTCAGCATTTTGGAGAAGTAAGGATCCTTACAGTGTTGCCTGATAATAGCCTCATCCCCAGCAGTTTATCACAAGGCGATGCATGTGAAATATGTGGAAAAAGCAAAATAAAGCAGCAGTCTACCTCTAATCACTACAAAAGAATTAAAACATATAACCTAGGACTGAAGTTCACTATTTATATTTTGCATTGCTTATACAATATGACAATAATAACTATCTACCATAATAGCAATTCCAGCTCCTGACACATGCCTCAAAATTAAGTGACTCTTTAATAAGGACTTTTTTCATTGTGATAGAGGAAATAAAGGAACACAAGTCAAGCTGACCAAAGACAGAGGCTGCTGTGAAATGCAAATAATAGTGAATTGAAAGAAGGCTGGAGGAAAAATCCTTGGTTTGTGCAAACTGCATTGTCTACTGGAATCCCCATTTTTGCCAGCTGAGGAACTGTTCTTCAGTTCAAATCATTTTTTTTTCTAACCAGTTTTTTTTCATATCAATTAACAATGAAAAAGAAGGTAATTAATGAGTGTTGTTTCATCAGTTCTCACTAGATTGACACCAAAAGTAATTTCTGATTATTTCTTTGATGTCTATCATCTACTAAAAAAGGGACTCTTAGACTCAGACCTAGAAATAATTTAAAAATAAATTTAAAAGTTACTTAAACTTTCATATATTGCCTATCTATAAAATATATATTATCCCCAGATTTCTTTGTCCTATGGCAGTACCTTAAGGTGGATGGCTTCCAGTGTTCTTGTAGAACTGTACTGGGACTTCACACCAAGGTTCTTTATTATCTTTTTCCATCAAGGAGATTTTCTTTTGTCTAATAGTCATCATGGATCACAGGCAAGTTTGTCCCTGTGCCACATTCTTCAAGCACTCATCCATTAATACCTTGGCACCTAGCAAGTGCCTTTCACATGGTACATGTCCCCCTTAGTCGTCTGCCAGAAACGAATGCTGGCAGCAGCCCTGAAGTCTATTCATTGATCCTATACCATTTCTGGAGCACAGCTCTGCTCAACTTGAGGGAGCCTGTGCCAAGCCTGCCTATTTTTGTACTACCCAGTCACAACTCTCGTTGCCTAATATAAACCTCCAGGGCTCTTGGGGATTTTAAGGAGGGAATGCAGAGGAAGGAAGGGACCATTTACACATTTAACAAGGTGAGTTTATAAACTGTAAATGGAGACACTCCAGCATAAACAAGGATAACAGTTATAGGATCTTACAAACCCATTCCTAAGGGATTTCACTGTCATTTGCCTGGTTAAAATTATGAGTCTAACTAGAACTGGCCAGAAAAAAAAAAAAAGTTATTTTCTTTAAACCTGGCAGCTGATATCATCTTATATTGTTGGTTTTCCCAGCAATACAGATGCTTTTAAGTCTACAATATGTGCTGTAACATTTAAAAGCTTAACTGGGTGATTTAAAGAACTAATCTAATGTGAACTCTAATTTCTGTGGCCTTCAAAACTGACCCATAACATTTTTTTACTTCTGTGAATAAATGCTAGATAATGCAGGCATGTAAAAGACTTACCATTAGAATTTAGTGGAACAATAAAAAATAAGCTTAGACTTTTTAAACAGCCTTAATTAGATTTTCCATTTTTAGTCAAAGGCCATTTTCTTTTAGTGCTTACCTGTATTCTCTTTTATTTTCTTTTCCCCTGTTGAATTCTATAGTTAATGTATATTATTTGTATTCTAAAGTTTTACACAGCCACTGTTTTTACATTCTAGAAGGGCAGCTTGCCTCCTAAATGGCCAGTGTCTGCTAAAGGCCATTTGATCACTTTAATCATCTTTACTACTCATTTGGGAAGATGAACTTGTGAATTGTTACTACGTACTGTGTTGAAATAGTGAAGAAGGTTATCATGTGTGCATTCAAAGCAAGCCACTCCTGTTTTTCCAGTCTCAGCAGAAATTTAAACAAGCTGATATTTCATTCAGAAACTGAGATTTCTGGAATAAAATGCTCTTTTCTCATTTACATGGTGTAGGAGAAGTGATGGCTCCTCTCAGGCTGACAAAGTTACTCTGGTGCTAATCTCATGTAAAAGACAGAAATGGCAATGAAGTGATGTGCTGGGAAGAGGTTGGGGAGTGGGGGCTGAGAAGACAACAAAAACCTCACAGCCTTAAACCCACAACATGAACCCCCAGACATTTCCAAAGGACAAGTTGTTCATAAGCTTACAAAAAATTCAGGCAGCCCTTGGCTCCAGTTTAGTGCTTGGAGCTCGGCGAAGAGCCTGCGGTGCCAATAAAGCTACTCCCTCCAGTGACCCACACCAGGACAGGTTGTGCTGGGAAAGGTCTCTGCCAGCGAAGCTGCGTCGAAGTAGGTCATGCCAATGAGAAATTCAGCTTACTCCCACCCCTCAAGAATGTAATGCTTTCCCCAAATTCAAAAATCTCATGTTTCAACATAGAAATACTGGATCAAGTAGAAATTTCCAAATACTACATAGTTGCAAAGAGCATATATTAAACTGCACACACTATTTATTGCAGTGCCTCTTTCATACATACTGTTTAAAGGGCAAAAGAACAACACAATCTTAGGCAAAGTGGAAGACTATGCACATCCAATGCATTAATACAATTTCTGATAATGTTTTCAGTCTCCCAAATATCTGTTCACACAGAAAAGAAAGGCAGAGGGAGGAAAGAGACAAAGGAGAAGAAAAAATCAAAGTTAAAACAGTTGTTTTTGCACAGCTTTAGAACAGTTCTGAAAATATGAGTGATGGATGATAAAACTTTTTGGTTTAATTTAGTTTTCATTTTATTTTGACTAACAAATAACTAGCACTGTGCCTGGGGGTAGAACAGAAACAGAAATATGAGTAGGTAAGTAGTGATCCACTATTACTCAGTAGAAGCCATTAAAAATACCAGTATGTGTTACCTTTAATCCCATGTTTGCTACACAGTTATCAAAATTCTCTTCTGTTATAGATATAGGGGCAAAGCCATATTAATTTCAGATATTAATTTCAGAAATCTGATTCCCAGAAATAAAATGCAGTCTTTAAAATCATGGAGCTTGAGTTATTTTCTTTTTCCCTTTAGCTGTTACCTGTTCACATTCTTCATAACTACAGGGTGTCCCTGTTGATCCTGAGATGTATTGTTTTCAAGTAAAACAGTAAAATGAAATAAAAATACATTAAATACAGTGATATTTTTAGTTAAAAGTGATGTTTTAGAATTGCATGGGGGCTTTCATTGTCTCTGAACTTTCAGAGACTAAAAATTCATAGTAGATGATACTGTGTAAAAAATTTGCCTTCAACTGGAAGCTTATGAAAAGAAATAAAGGAAAATATGTATTAAGCATGGAATAGATACTATACATACTATGATGCTTATTTTAAATATTTAATAACAGAGTAGACTGGTTACATACTCTAACATCACATTTCTCTGTGTCGAATAGTATTACAGATATCTATTCAGACCTGATAGTAATTGATCCTAAAAATAATTCTAAGTGAAGGAATAAAATATAGACACATTCAGATACTCCTCAGTGCTTATGATATTCAAAGACCTGAAGATGGATTAATTTAACGTTAATGGATAGCTGAAATTTTCTTTTCATTCAGCTGTGACTGAAGGCTTTGTTATATTTTCTGTTTCATTCTTAAGGAAGAGTTCTTAGTCACATAAATGGAAGAGATAATATCTAACACATTTACATTAACGAAATGTCACTGAGAAGCCCTTTGCTGAATAATAGCACAGGAAATAAAGTTCAGCTTCTTTCATTCATATATATACATATAAAAACTTATATAGTGCTTATACAAATAAGAATGCAAATAATTTTGTTAAAAAAATGCTGAAAACTGTATTTCTCTAATTTAATTACCTAACATTTTAAGCAAGTAAATAAAAATAAGGAATATTGTTGACAGGATATAAACAAAATTTTGTGTATGTTATCATTTTAAACATACAGATATACTTAAATGGTTACTTTATATGAATGCTTTTATTTTATGTTTTACTTAGTGTTATTTTTGTCATAATTATGAAATATAGTTGAAATAGACCAAATCCTTTTCAGTAATAGCACATAAAGACTTTTGAACTGACCTTCTAGAGACTTAAAGTGGTTTTTCAATTTATTGACTTTAGTAGATTGTTAGAAATCTATAACCAGGTGAAGACACACTAAGAATAAAATACAATTCATATAAAAGACTAATGACTTCCTTTTTAATATTTCATCAATCACCAGAATACGTGTTGAAAGCTTACAGGTTGTAGATCTGGTTAAAAGGGAGCCAAAAAAGCTTATTATAGAGTTTTAAAGTGACAACGACTTTCAGAGACTCATAAAACAAGGAGTTTCTTATAACCTCTAGCCTTATTCATCTAAAATTCCTTCGCTTATAAACATTAGGCCCTTTGGCAACCGATTTTTATGAGAAAGTCATAAAAGCATAAGCTTTATATTATCACTCCAGAAGAAAAATAAAGAAGCTTGGTAAGAAATATATACTTTGTGTTTTCCTATACTACTTTCTATTAAACTCCTGAATTAGGAATGTATTCAAAAAAGGTCATTTTTTAGGTTGTCTGAACCAGCTGGTCATTTAATGAATCACTTGACAAAGAAATATATTCTGTGAAATGCCAACTGGTAACCAGCTACTGATGAGCTACCATTAATGCTTGATTAGGCTTTAAATAAAAGCATCCATAGGGAGGTTCACTACATTCGGAAAGGGAGATGAGAAGCTGGCAAACAGCACGGGCACGGAACATCTCAGGAGAAGTGGCACCACATGTGTTCACACAGGGCACTCACATTCTCTCAGTTTTGCAGCCTCTGCAAGCACAGGTCAGGGCCAGAGCTGGGAACCCTTCCAGAAGTCTCCTTTACCTACAGCCTCAAAAACACCGGGTGCTCTGCACTACTTAGTCAGGTGACAGATGTGAGTCTTTACACTCGCATCTGTTGAGCATCTTGTCAGTCTTGATGCTTGCGCCACTGGCAATGAACACTCTCCTACCCTGAGGAGACTGTCAGCAGCAGCCTTGTCTCTCCCTCCTCTCTCCCTCCCAAGATATGTGTTCATGAAAAAACATGCCTACATCCAAGACACACACTGTGAAAAGATCATGACCTCCCCTAACAGAGCTCCACACCAACACACACACTACCGGATTATACAGCACAAATTCCACATTTCCTTGATGGGGGGCAGAGTGTCCCTCTCATCCTTTTCCTTTCCTTCAGAGCTCTGCACACCCCAGCGCCTCCACCAGAACACAGGGAGCTCCATACCAGCTCTGATGCATGGACCCACAGGGAGAAGCTGCAAGACCAAGATAAAACTGCCAGCAACACAGTGCTTCAGTATCACAGTCAGAAGGGGTTGAATTCAAATTTAGGTTCCTACAACTAAGGTCTCAAGAGGCTGAAGGAGAATGTCTCATGCTGACTGGACAGTGAGTAGCTCACTGAGCAAATCCTTCAGGGCGGACACAATTTAAATTGTGATGAACCAATTTAAGTCCACTGTTGGAAGCCAGGTAAGCGGGACAGCCAAGCACAAACAGAGAGCAGGGGAGGGCAATGACAATTTTAGTGCAACAGAGGAAGTAAGAGATGGAACAGGTGTATGACCAGCATGGGAGCCTAAGCCCTAGGACCATCCCTAGGAACAGGCTCCACCACCACTAAAGTTGTTTGCTATCAGGAGGCAAAATGAAAACAACTAGGTGTTCCTCCACTGGAAGAATTTATTTAAAAGATCAGCTAACTACCAGGAGTCCATGGCAAAAAGAAATTGGTTGTTGTCTCACATGGCCACCTCTGGAAATGCAATAGGCAGCCACAAGAAGGTAAACGCCTCAGACAAGGAGTGGTGAAACCTGAGATGTCTGACTGCCAACAGTTTCCCCAGGATGTTGTTAAAGAGACATGAGGCGTACATGACTGCGTGGATTTTTGGATGACATCCTCTGTGGTTCATATCTTAGCATGTGCTTTGCTGGGAAGTGTTGTTCTGGAAGCCATGACTCCTAAAGATATTAAGCAGAGGCTCTGAGTAACAAAACACCTCAAAAGAGGTTACTTCATGCTGTTTACTGAGGCAGCTTCTCATGCAAGCCATGACCTGTGAAATGCACAGTGAATGTCCCCCAACATTGGAAAAAGATACCGGTGAGTTCGCTTCTGAGCATTTTGGCACAGTCCAAGAGTCTGTGATCTTCCCTAACCTTCCTTATCTCTCCCAGCCCAGAAAAGCAGGCTCATATGACAAAAGCCTTCATGAACCCCAAACCTCTGAAGTAGAGAACGCTGGCATTCAAAGCACTGCCCTGAGCCACCCCTACTCCTCTGTTCACCCAGAAGCTCTCCAGAGGAGATAGAGTTCACTCAGCAGCACGTCCAGTGACATATAGCCCTCTGGTGGGTCTGCCACCTGATCCAGAAAACAGTTCTGTTGTTTGCATTTCTGCCTCATGTCTAGGAGGATGCACCCAGTCAGTAGCTGTCAGCCATCCCCCAAATGCTATAGAGGCCTAGCTGTTAGGGAACATATCCCACCCCTCCTCAGGAGCCTGTGCCAGATTATCACCCTGATCCTGGTGGTTTTTGTCACATCAAACACCCCAACGCATAGAACAAAAGAGTGCTTGATATGATCCAAGACACATAGCTGGAGATAGTAGGGCACCACTTAGGATCTGCAGGAGATCTCTGTCTTTCTGGGATAATACCTGAACTCCAGGAGGAATAAGAGCTTCTGGGATGGGGAGTAGCAAGTGAGGTCCTGCTGTGCATAGCCATGGCCTTGGAGGCTAGGCTGAGGTCTACTGGTAGTGAAACAGGTATGGGGTAGGCAGCTCCCTTGCTCAGGGCACAGGAGCAAACTCAGGTCCTGAGCTCCTTCAGTCCCCAGGTAACTTCCTATGGTGAGGGGAGGGCTCCCAATCCCCCACCATCTTCACCACCAGTGTAAGGAAGCCTCTGCTGTCATCCCAGGTGGGACACCAGCAGGGAAGTATTGACTCCTGAGATTCCTGTCACCACCATAGAGGGTATCACTTCTGAGGCCACCACTGCAAAGGTCCCACAGAGGCTCTCCCCGTTACCTCAAGGACACTGCCACTGCTGCCCCTGAAACCAAGAAACACAGAACCAGAACCAGAGCTGAAGAGGATCCCAGGCCTGACAGGACCATTAAGAAAGCTGTCACTAGAGCAAAAACCAGGGCTAGCTGCTGCTACTGAAATGTCTTCAGATCAGCCTTTCTAACATGACTAATGCATACATATGTCATGCATCTCACTAAGGTCAGCAAGACTATTGAACAAGACTATTAACATGAAGAAGAGTTGGCAAGAGCAAGAGTTGGCAAGAGCTGCTCCAGGTTTAATATTCTGATGCATTCAGTAAGTCATTCTGCAGTTCAGAGGCCACTTGTTGAAACTGTCCATTCAAAGCATGCTTCATGCAGCAGGGAGAAAAATTAATTATTGTGCTATCCAGAAGGAAGTACACCAACATACAATATTTCTGAAGTGTTTCAAGTTTCTGAATACATATTTAACAAAAGAATCAACAGTTTAAGTTAAAATTGTTTCTAATGACATTTCTTTTTTTTAACTTTGAATAATCAGATGTATTTATTTTTGTATAAGCTCAGTAACAGAGACTGTCAAATATGCAGATGAGGTAACCATAAAGTCTGTATTAAAAGACACCAGGATTTTCTGATTATTTCAATCTTAAGCTTTTTTTGATAAGGTATGTTTTAGATTAACTATAGAATTAGCTGAAGATAGATGAGATAATAGAAATAAATTTTATCTCAACAGTTAAAGTCATAAACCTCCATGTTTTGTAATGCATTTAGTGCATTTGTCTGTACGAATGCAGGCTGTACCTCTTCCAATAAAACATGTAGCTTACAATTACGAGAGAAAAAGAACAAGAGGGCTTGAGTGCCGCAACAGCAGGAAGCTAAAGGGAAACTGAGATAGCTAAATAAACACAAATTCTCAGAGGTATGTTATACGAGAGAACAAAATCATTCGATACGTAGAAGGGAGTGTAACTAGTGAAAGTGAGATAGTATTAGCTCTCCATGCAGAGTAGTATCATTAATGGAAAGTTTAGTGCCTTTCTGGTAGTCATAACTCAAAAAGAATATTGAAAATTGGAAGGGCTTCAAAAGGCTGTGCAAGAGTGTTTTGGGGGTCTAGGAAATATACTTGATGTTCAAAATTTTAGTTTGCTTTGCTTACTTGGCTAAACTATGTAGTTACATATCTCATGTTCCTGAATATGAAAGGGAGTTTTGAAGCAAAGAAGATTTTGTAGTTCGCAAAGGTTTACTTCATTAGAATAGTTGAAAACATAAAAACTTGGAAAAAGACATTAACCTCCCCCCCACACACATATATTAAGAGCATGAAATTAACTACTTACTGGGCTATAGCAATTATTCTGTCATTTTCAGTCTTTAAAATCAGTGGCTGTGTTTATGAAGTTCTGGTGGCATGTTTGTTTATTCAGGAATTTTAAATGGTCAGAATGGCTCTCAGCATCTCTAAATGGGGAATCTGTTGATATGTCACATGAAGTTATCTTTCCTACTCTGATAGGAGCCACCAATAGCGCAGGAGTTTCTCACACTTTGGGAACATCTCTGGTTCCTACATTCAGTGATTTGCCCAACTTCCGTAGAGAGCAGGCAAGTGAGCCTCAGCACCATCTGCTGCCTCACAGCCTGGCTGGTCCAGATGTGGGGAGCTGTTCGAGGGTGGCACACACATACCCTGACCCACTGGTGTGGATTTCCCATCCATGAAAACCAGGTGTCAGAGGGGTAGAGGATGGTGTTCCTCTGCGTCCTACACCTAAAACTGAGTTCCACTGTGCAGACCCAAACTATGAACACTTTCGCTAATATATTCTGTCTCTTGGGGTATTTCTAAATTTAATTTCAGCCAAACACAGAAAATCCATTAATCCTGATCTACACTGTTTGCACATAGTTTATTTTGTACTTATTGACATTAAATTCAATATTAAAGTGCTATTTTATACCAATTTATTAAGCAGCCTAAACAATACTGTATTATTTTTACAGATGTATCACTTAATGAAAGCCATATAAGAGTCATACAGTGCACAAACCATCCTCAATGAACAGCATAACCAGCAAAAGGCTTTTCACTCACTCCTAGATCAGGTATATATATTTATATATTTATAAAGCCAAAACGCTAAATGCTTATTGATTATGAGATGGAACTCACTACCACAGCACATGGAAATACTGGGATAAATTTATAAAAGCATTAATAATTAAATTCAGAAAAACAATTCGAGTAAAGCTGTGGTTGATGAAAAATATAAGTCAATTCCTATTTCATTATTAGTAAAAGATCACTGAAATATCTTTTTTGCACAAATGCTTTTACATGCATGACTAAGTTTTATTTTAGGACAACACAGTGGTCTACGATCCATTTCAGTTTAAAATTTAAACCCGAGAGTTAAACCCTTGAGGAGAAAGATGTTAATGTAACCTAAACTTCTGCAGTCTTAACAGGAAAAATTTGGTAGAACAAAACTTGAGGAGTTACTGATCAATTTCTATAATGGGAAGGAGGAAAAGACATTTTTGTATATCCTCTGAAAAAATCTCACATGAATTTGCATTAAAACTGACAAAGAGGAAAATTTATTTGACTCTTAAAAAACAAAGTATCTTTGTTAGGCAAGTGATCTTTTAACAGAAAAGCGGCCAGATATTGAGAGCTGCTACTCAACTCCAGATTAAAAAAAAAAAAAGTTCAACATTTATCTTTGCCTATAGATCAGCTGTGTCAAGTCAGTCAAGCCATTTTCCTCTGGCTCTGTTTCTCAGTTTCAGAGAAATCAAGGCCTTAAAGGAATCACCTGGTTATTGATCTAAAGCTTTAGAGCTGTACCAGGCATTTAATCCTGAAGAGTCCACGAACCACTCCACATTCCTTCTTTTACTATAGGTCGGAAAACACTCCTGCTATCCTATAACAAACTGTGATCTACATACCAAAAGTCACAGCATGGGAATATAACTTTCCACCAAAGGGAGCAGGGGAGATCAAAGGCCTCGTCTGCGTACTGCATCTCTGTGATAACAGTGGATTTACTAGGTAAAACCCTCAGGTGTTACCAGGAAGTCAGCTCAAACTACAGAAGAAAGCAACAAAAGCAAATAAAATTAGCAACAACTTCTGTAGATGTAACTCTAGGAAAAAAATTCCTTCTTCATCTGAATCTAGACTTTAGCTTAACTTTGAACAGCCACTTTTCAATGCATCAGAAGAATGCAAAAATTAAAATGAAACAAAGTCCCAGAAGCTACATCATGCCCTCAGAGGGAGGAGAAGTTGGGGGTGAATTTCCTTCATCATCACCTTCGTAAGCTTTGGCCTTTGCTAACTCCTTTTGTAAGAGAGTTATTGCTATCGGCTGCGAAACAGGGGTCACAGTTTGCAAGGAAGCGGAAGCCCAAAGATCACCAGGGAAGCTTTTAGTGGCATCTCTGACAAGTTACAAGGGTAACCCGGAAAGGCAGACTCAGAGTGTAACCCTCCGGCCTTTGCCACTGCTTCTGACGGTAACAGTCCCTCAGACGCAATTTGGTGCCAACATTTTATGAAAAGAACCTTTGAGAAACCCTTAAGAGCTCTTCCCAGCACAGGCAGCAGCATGATGAGGCACTGAATTTTTAAGTTGTCTATAGAAAAAGAAAGGATCACAGGTGGAATTAACAGGCCATCATCAAACCGGTGTAGACGAAATAGCTTTTCTTTTAAAAAAACAAAAGCGTTAATTTCTTTTAAGGATTTTTTTAATGTTTACCTTGTTCAAAGAGGATTTCAGTTTTTAATTTTTTTTAAACAAATTAAAATACAGTTGAATATATACCTATCTTTTAAAATAAATATATGAGTATACGGTTACACTTGGAAAAAAAGAAAAAAATGGACTGAGTGCAGGTTAAAAACACCTCACTCTGGGGACCATTCTATTCCTCAGTGCTTTCAAAGTTAATGTTTTAAGAGAAGTGCACCATTTCAGTTGCTCCTCAAAGAAATTCTTCATGAAAGGAGATAAAAATGTAGCCTATCATATGTAGCACATCAGAAAAATTCAGTAAATGAGCCATAAGAAAAAGCCTCAATACATAATTGTCCAAACTTCTTATCAAGAACATTGAGATGGACTGTGTTCTTTTCCGTGGTTTTAGACACTAACATTGGTGTCAGAATCCTCTGCACACTTTGCCTGTCTTAGGAAGCATTAATGTAATTCAACAGAAAACATCCAAATAACAAGTTTTAAAACATCTCCGTGAGAAACTACCAACCAGGCAGAAAAACCTTACATAATTCAGCTGTCAGCATCTAGAGTTAATATACTGGACTATGTTCTGAATAGTCTGGTTTGTAAAAATGATAAAAAATGGCTCACAGGAACATTTACTGTATGTTGTGTCAGGGGAATACAAATCAAGATTCCTCTAAGATGTTTACAGGGACTGTATTGTAATCTGTTTGTTTGTGCTGCTATTGTTTCCTTGAGCTATTCTAACCGGCCTACTGAATCAAGGCACAGAATGATAAACAAAATCTCCCTGACTTGAAAGATTTCTCTTCGTTCCTCCAGGCACAGCATTTGTTGTAACTTTGCCCCATAACCAGGCTGCGCTGCCTAGCTAATTTCTACATGACAGAGGTGGTTTTGAAGTTGCATATTGATCCGGGCTTTGCTAACAAAGCCGTCCTTATTCTCTTCATCCCTGCCGTCAGAGTGATAACCTCCCACCTGCACAATGCCTGGAAGTCGGCTTAAAAGAAAGACATCTAAAATGTTTGGGTGTCTATCATGATCTTATACATTAGAGGAAATTCAGCTCCCTGGGGCTCTCTTAGGGGAGAAAAGGTTTCTACCTCTTCTTCTCATGGTCCTCTGCAGAGGCCCTGCGGCAGCAATGGGTTTTCTCGGTGGACCCCACTCTGTCTGCCCACGCGGGCAGGGCTCCAGCCTCGCCAGGGAACAGTCAGCGATTTTGGCAGGGAGCCCTGAGGGAACACGGGTGAGAAAGGGGAAAGAAGAGGTTATTTTTAATGTTATGGGACTCTGCTAAATACAAATGGAATATCATAAGAGAAAAACTGCTGCCAGAAAGTATGTCACTTGCCAAATGTAGAGGCCTAATCGTAACATTTTGGCAACTGCATAAAGAAAAGTTTGCGAGAATTATCTGTAACAGGAAACATTAGACAGGCTAAATATCAATATTTCTATGAATACAGTACAATACAGTCACGCAGACATGTTTTAGCTAGCTTTGAATCAGAAGGTGATTATATTCAGCTGGGCAGTGGGTCACAAATATATGTGTATGCACATGTATGTACATCTATACATGCATATATAATTCATATATGCTATTAGAAGCAGCTATGACACTTCTAGAAGAATATGACAGCCCTTACTATATATACCTATAAAAATATATATGTTGTAGTAATTATTTTCCTTTTTAAAGTTGCTGTGGCTTCAGTATAATTCATTTTATATAGCAGTAGCTGTAAAAGATGTAGGGAGGTTTAATTCAAGAAAACTGTAACGGTGCCATAAACAGATTTCATTAATCAAACACTCAGTGAAAATTAAAAGAATACTGGAAATAAGAATTGGAATGTAACCTTGCCCAGTGACAATTCTGGTATGATCAATGACCTCAAATTCACAGTATCCAGGGAAAGAAATGAAAGATAAGACATTTCTTATTAATGACCTACTCTTGGAACTGAAAAGCAGCAGTGGGCAAGTGATGATAAAAAAGACTCTTAAATTTTGAGCCGACCGAATTCAAATGCAAAAAACAAGGTAAAGAAACTGAAGGGAATGATTGACAAACCTATAAAAGAAACAAGAGTCCTATAGCACTCTAGAGAAAAAAATGGGAGGAAAAACAAATAAAAGGAGCTCTCCTGTTTTGATTAGATTCTTTGCTTCTAAAAGACAGATAACAGACACACAGGCAAGTAAAATAATCCAATTTCTTGCTATCTCAGACAAAATTACATTAAAAGATTGGTACTGGTGTTGAAAGTCAAGCAGTCAAAAATTAGGAAATACTGCAACTATCTCTGCCTATTCACTCTCAACTTGGCCCCTGGGACATAACTAGTATGATAGTAATATAGTCACAAATTATTATGCCTCAGTTTATCCTGAGGGAACACTGAACTGCTCTTTAATTCCATAATTGGTGAACAAGAAGCCAACATGTTCCACTGCAAATATGAAGGCTAAGTTACTCCCATGAGGAAAAATGAACATATTTTTCTGAAGCACACATGTGCTTCAGCCATGAAACAGAAACAAATTATGGAGTTAATAAAACAGTACAGTTGCTCTGTCTGTCCAGGCCTTGCCTGGTTTAAGATAAGACTTTTAGTTAGGGTAAGAACATCAATTTATTTAATATTGCAAAAGAGACCTGTTGGCCAGTAATGGTATTTCGCTATCTAGGTTGAATTAGAACCAGTAATGAAAAAGTAAAAGGCTCTGCAGAACCAGTCCCCCAGGCTACCCAGTTCCTGAAACATTAAACAAAATACGGTTTAGTTTTAATTTAGTAAACCCATTCAAATCTAAATGTATGAAGACAATCAACAGCTTCATTTTAGGCTTTGTTGCTGAATGCATACAATTGCCAATAAAGTCAATAGGCTATGCAAATGATCAGAAGCTCTTAATATCTTGTCCTTAGTTTTCGTACATTTCAATATTAAATGAACACTGAATTAAAACCATATTAAACATATTTTCATGTGCTGTAGTAAGTGGTTTAAAAATATGTCAGTTTTGAGGATCACATTAAACTTATTTTATCATTCCAAAGGTGCTTATAAGATGCTATAAATTCAAACTGAAATAATAACCACATTTTTCATCTCTGGAGGCCCATGAACCACTGAAATCCAATCACATCTGGAGAGGCATAGAGATGGGTGTCTTAGTATTACTTCAAATAATGCCCACTTATCTGGAATAAGGAAAGAAAAAATATTTATTGTCTACTGCAACATAAAAAAGGAAATTATAACCTATCAAAAGTAAGGTTTTGCATGAAGGCACAATTATAGGAAGATATGTTTTGCCTCCATATTCTGCAGATTTATTTATACCTCAGTAAAAGAACCAATTACAGGAAGAGTTCAGAGCAGGGGTTTCTTTGTATTTTACAGCTTATTGATTAAAGATCTCCAAAACTAGCAGAAAAGAAAGCCAGTTATGAACATAGGAAAATATTTAGAAACATCATTTCTGAAAAGCTGAACCTACATTTGCAAAACCAGTGTCATTAAATGCAGGTACAACTATATCTCAGCATCTAGGAATACAGCAGTGCTAACATTAATGTCACATAAGAGCTATTGAAACAAGCACCATGGCTATTCATGGGAGCAGGACAGAGAATGCATTCATTACTAATGTGTCATTTAGTGTAAACTTCATGTAGACTTTACCCAAATGCTAGCAAAAAATTATGATTGTTCTAAAAGCTGTAGTATTATTTTCTCTTTGCTAATCACACAAAGAAACAGGAATGACTGCATATTTACGTGAGTACCAACCAGTGACTGATTAGTGGTATCTCTGATTACTTATGTAGCATGGCTGCAGAATACTGGAGCTATAGCTCCATTGCCAGAAGACAATATGGCAAGGCTGAAGCATGCCAAGTCTCACGACCTTGCTTTTTTCCATTCACCTTGTTGATGCCAGCCTATCTGCAGTGTGAGCCCACAGCCTCCACGCTGTTCTTTGGAAGCCCTGAATGTAAAATACCTGCTGTTGTATTGCTCTGTAGCACAATTGGCTCTGCTTAGGCCTGATCCATCCAGCATGCCTCAAAGAGAATTAGAGTTGGCATTATGGCCCTGACAATGTTCCTGCACTCTGAAATGTTCTGGAGCTAACGGGATGAGGAGATGTTAAGACACATACTTGGCTGACAAAGAGGATATATCCTTGTGTGATCGTTCTGCCTCAAGAAGGAAAGACTAAGTTCTGTAATTAAGCTGAAAAAAACACCCTAAAGTTTCTTCATCTGTACTCTTTTCTTTCCCAGGCACACTAGTTGAAAGCAAATTATACACATTTTAAAAAGCATCATTTTCCAGGAATCATTCATGAATAGAGAATAATTTCAATAGCATATTATACAAAGATGCAAATATTGTCTGGAAAACTCTTGTGATTGATTCCGATTCTATTTCACTTAAGAATGTTTTCCAACAAGCAAAGTGGTAAATATCATCTGGAAATTCAAAGTTGAGTTTACATATTAAAGCCTTATGCTTGAGCAGTTTAGAGTTCATTCTAGGAGATGCAGTAAAGACCTATTGTCCAGTATTTATTTATTTGTTTTTGTTTTGCACTAGGTGGCTTTATTGACAAATTACTTTGATTTTTTTCAGCTGATATGAAAGAGACTTTAAGGAAATCTTCCCATAGACATACTAATTAAGACAGAGGCATTAAAGTGTAATTAATTACATTGCTATCTGTCTTTTTTTAAAATTTAATACTAAGCACATCTTCCCTTTGCTCCATTTATTCCTTGATGTTATACAGAGGTTTTTATTCCTGTAGTGACTGCAGTTATGTAAAATAATGAGTCAAATTTTATCCTATATTCATTCCAATCATATGCATTAGATGCAACAAATCAATGCTCTAGAAGTATTTTTTGTCATGATTACCAAAGAGAATTGAAAATCTTTATCTGAAATGACCCCAGAAGACTCTCCAGTTATTAGCAGCTATGTTCTGTGGGATATCTTCTGCTTACAGGAATGCTGATGCAAATCTGGAATAACTGCATTGATGCCATGTATGTTAACAGAGTTACCCTGCATCTACTGACCCAAAGCAAAAGACTTTTGCAAAAGATTCCAGTACCCTCAAAATCCAGATCTCAGACTTCCTGAATAATGAGAACTTCAGCTATAAACACATTCAGACTTGTACCCAGTCTTGTGCTTGACTCAGCTCCACTGTTAGTAATATGACACAAATGAAGGCTACTTATACTGGAAGTCAGGCCGTCTATCTGGAACCAAAATCCAGGAGAACACAGAAATATGCCTGAGATTTATCCTGCACTCCCATCAGGAAGAAAGGTGAGAAGAGAATACTACATACCAAGAATGTAAGCACTTATTCTGAATTCAGGGGGAGATGAGAAGACCTGCTGAATGCTGTGAAGAAAACAAAAAGAAAACCAACAGAGAAAGAAAGCAAGGAGGATGCAGGAAACCAGTTACCAGAAGAAAGACAAGATATTGTAGCATTTTAAATATTTACATCTTCATCTGGAAAAATTCAATCAAGCAAGCACACATTTCTCAGTAAATTCTTAAAATGTGTTAATAACTTTTCAAGGGAAGACGGAGGCAATATGAAAAGCAAGAATTGTGTAGAATAAAAAATAATGCTGGCACGAGAATTATGTGCCTATAATAATTACAGTTAGGTTGGAAATTAGAAGAAGGTTAAGTTCTACAACAATTTTTTAATATCAGTTAAAGGAGCAGTTTAAAAGAGCAGTCGTGAGGTTTGCCAGTTGCAAGAGGCAGGAGTCAGTAACATGGGAAGTACTTCTCAGTCTTACATTTTAGTTCAGTGACTGGAGGAAATTATAAAGAGACGATATTAAGCTTTTTTTCTGACTTGAAAATGGAAGAACCTAAGAATTTAAGTGTTGAAGGTAATTTCTGCAGAAGTGCTTAGTAGGAAGTGGCATTGTAATGGAAAAGAATATGCTTTTAAAAAGCTGACCTCAAAAACTCAAATACTTAATTTCTCTTAGGAAGAAATTATGTAGCAAAAAGGAACATGGGCAGTTTATAGTCACTAAAAAGTCCTACATGCACAACGGAAATGAATTCCATCCACAAGCAAAAGTAAAGTATAGGAAGAGGTGTAGTTGGCTTTCTCAGTAGTAATTTGATGACACTGAAATCAAAAAGGTCATTCTCAAAGTAGAAGCAATGATATATTATTAAGAACAAGTATAAAGAAATAGCACAAGCATGCAGGAATAAAGTCAGAAAGGTTAAGGAGAGAAAAGAGCTACAGTTCTCAGGGAACACTAAAAACAATGAGGTAAGAGACTGTAGTACATTAGAGACTAGAAGAGAAAAAGAATATCTGGATCCGTTACTTATCAGTGAGGGAGAGTAACCAGAAAGTGGATTACTCTGAAGAGCTAAAAACAATTAAAGGAATTTTTTTCTTCACTTTTCATAGAAAGGTTATGACCAGATATTTAATACAAATAATATTGAAAAGAGACAGCAATAAATGTCACAAGAGGGCAAGAACAGATTAAAAACTATTCTAACAAGTTAAATTATTCAAAGTGGCAGAATCTGATAAAAATTTACCCATGAAGTCTGGAAAAAAAAATAGTACAACCTATCTTTGGACTGTGGTTTTATCCTAAGAACTAATGGGAATTGGAAAAGGTCCTTAGAAGAAGGAGAAGGACACTGAGATAAGAGGAAGGACATAGCATCTTTCTTTAATAAAGGGAGGAAAAGCCATGTCTGGAGAATGATAGATCAGTCAGTCTAGTTCTGACATTTGAGGAAAGACCAGGATAAATTATTAGGCCATTATTTAGAAATTTTCTACAGGATAATAAAACACTAACTATCCTGACATGTATTTCTCTAGATAAAAAACACATCAAGTCAATCCAACTTCCAATTTTGACAGGATAATTGGTCTCATAGATAAGAGAGAACTAGTAGGTGTTACAATATGTTGACCTTAAATAACCTTATAATACTGTCTGTAGAACATCTCATAAGCAAACTGGGGAGAAATAATGGTTTGAAAGAAATCCCCTTATAATTGTTACCTTTTTAAAGAAATATTTTTTTCAAAGAACACCTGTCAGTAGATCTAGTTAAATTACAAATAGGGCATCACTGGGGTCTTGTCTGACTCCAGTCCAGCCTTGCACAGATTCCCTGGAAGTTTCTTGTGTGTTTTGGTTTCTGATAATCAATAAAATGTGACATGTGCTAGATCATTTGCAGCAGCAAACTAAAGCATATATTCTACTTCTCCTGAAAAATATTTTTTTCTTTACTAACTTATGTGTTTAAAAATTTCACATCTTTGACTTCTCTTCATGGTTTGGAGCAGAAAGAAAAAAATCAAAAGAGTAATGCTTTTGCTGAAGAATACAAGATTCCTAAACCTAGACTAAGTGGGACATTCATAGATTTCAACATCCATTTGGTTACTTGCATCTAGAAAGATTTTTATTCTTATTCACATCGTTGCTAATTTCTTTAGGGTGGATGAGATAACTGTGGGAATAAAGGAGCTTAGTAAACATTCCAAAAGTAATTGCTGTGCATTCTCAAGGGGAAGTTCATATGAAATCCAACCATAAATTAGAATTGCAACATTTATAGAGACCATAGTTTATTTTCCCTTATTATTCAATCTTCAGCCTCTTTGATTGGCCACTCGAACTGCCAGTTGTGATCAAGTCACATGTCCAGTAGGAAGGTAACTGAAGATGCCAATGAATTTAACAGCATGGAGTCATTTGTAAAGTACAGATATTCTGCCACTAGTAAACGGGGCAGGACTAGAAAGGTCAGCTCTGAGGCAAATGATACCATAGCTCATAACCAATGTCCTGAGCAATACAATGCCATTATTCTCCAGTATGGCATTGTTTTGATTCAATAATGCTGAACTTGTTATGATATGGAACAGCATTTTCTTTAGAACTTAATCTGAATGTATCCTGAATACTGGCATGTCTAATACTGCTCAAGATCATGTGCTCTGATTTAATATCTTGCATAAGAAATTGAAGACCGAGTTATATATTGAAACACATTCATCATGGAGTTGAAAATACCAGTGTGATATAACACGTTCCCTCACTATTCTCCTAAGAGACCTATATTGCTTTATGAATTTAAAGTGAAATATTAGTTTTATAGGTATAATTAAAGGACCATTCATGTTGCCACTAGGGTACAATCATTTGTGGAAATGATTGGGTGGCATCTGGGAAGAGCTGCCCAAGTGCAATGACTCAGTCATTCTTGAATGTATGTAAAGGATGAAGTGCTTATGTCAACACTAGTCCTCTTGTGTGATAGCTTAGCAGCTAAAGCACTTACTCACAAAAGGCTGGGCTTAGGCTCAATTCCCTCTTCAGTGTGAGGGGATTCTCACCCCTGCAACATACGCTTTGGGAGAGCAGCCACTCAGGTTAGGGCTGTCCTGGACCTACACACAGTGCAGAACTGCACACCTATGAAGCGTTTCCATCAAACCAGGCATGCCTAGTGAGCTTAGGTCCTGGTATGGTTAGGTAGCCAACAAGCAAAATTCAGTGTTTTGTATTTAGGCAACAACTAGCTACCTGCATCCTGTTTTGGCCTCTTAAATCCCTCCCCAGCATTTGGATATTAACACTGTACAATCCTTATCTGTCTATCTATTTATCTATTTTGCAGTGAATTAATGAAAGATGAATTCACATGGCTGAAAGTTTTTGCTGTGAATGTACCGTGTTGCAGACTGTGAAAGCACTGAAAGTTTTTAAAATCTTTTGCTACAGAAAAATCATTGTAGGAAATTCTGTAGTATTCTATGCATGGGAAAAAAAGTCTTGTCAGTCTGCCTAATTAATTGTAACATAGTAAAGAAGATGAGAATGTATTACAGAAAGCTTAAATGCTTTCAACCTCTCTTTTGAAAGATTAACAGTGGCATCTCAGTGTGAGAAAAACAATCCAGGGGGAGACAAGCCTTGAAGAGCTGTTGAATACCTAAAAAGACAGGAAATCAATAAGGCCTGTAATTATTGGCACAGAGATGTAATGAAGTGTAAAACTTTGGTGTAACAACAAATTAAAACTCCATTAATGTCCACAGGTAATGAAGGAAAAAAAATGATTCAGAAGAAATTACAGTATTTTCTTTTTTTCTTTTCCTTTACAGTTAATTCATCTGTTCTTTTTTATGTAAGAAATAGCTGAGAAAGACTTTAAACACTAATTTTAATGGGGATTTAAGACTTATTACAAAGCAAACCTAAGCACTTTTTAATACTTCCCAGATGGATATAGTATTTTAAACTAGTTACAAGTTTCACTGAAAGAATTTGGAAATTAATATAAGAGATACTACATGCAGGTTAATTGGGTTCATTTCTTGAAAGTGTATTCTAAATTACCTACCCTCATTCTTTTTTTTCTTGGCAGAATAAAAGGTCTTTGAAGCTACTGTCACTGAACCTGATCCTGAGATGTGCAGGAACCTGACTGACAGCAGTGGGAACAGGGAATCTCGCAGCTCACATGTGGATTGCAGGTGATGATTGTCAAAAACATTTGTTGTCCGTAGAAGGTGAAACAGATAGCTCGCACAAATATTTTTGGTAAAATGCATGCACTTCTTTCCTTACTCTGTGATTACTGCTGGAGAAGCTCTTCCATTTGTTCTAATCTTTTCCTGTTTTCACATAATCCAAGCTTCTGACAGAGCCAATATTATCTCCTGTGACATTGTTACATACATATTTTCATTGTATTCCACAGGAGTGTTAATAATTAATTTATTTTGATGGATGTTAACACACTGTACAACAAAAGCTAATGACCCCAGAGTGGAACATTAGTGACAGTATGTTCTAACCATACATCTTTACATACACATTCTGTCTGTGTGCATAATGACACCGAAATGTTGAAGAATTGTATTAGATAAAGCACATCAGGTGTAGAATAGAAGTTGTTATGCATCTTGGATTATATAAACACCATCTAAGCAAACCGAGTGGCATCAACAACAGAGGTAGTATTCAGCTATCAGCTGAAGTAAATTACTATACCAGCATCACATAGCTTTTTAACTTTTTTTTGTGTAGAAATGATATGTTGTTAGAATAGAATATGAAAAACAGAACTTGAGAACAAGAGTACAGTATTTAAATCATAGCCTATAATGGGCCTGCAAAGAGTCTTCACAGGAATCTCACCTCTAAATAACTAACCCAGCTCACTACTGTGACTGATGTCTGGTAGGATAGGTAAAATGAACTCTTAGGAGCTTTTTTTTTTTTTAATGGAGAATGTATCCAAAGCACCAAGCACAAAAATCTGGGCGACAATTCAGTTTATAATTAAGACACTTAAAAATCTAGCTTGCATCTAGATGCTCTGGCAAGCTGAATCCAACAGCTGTAGTCTACACTCTGCTCTTCTCTGTGTAAATATTCCCGTCACATCAGTAAATCCCACCTGACCTCCAGCTGCTGCTCCAGCCGGCTCAGGTCTCCCACTGCTGCTGTATCCATTCATTTCTTCCTCAGTAATTTCCTGCTAACCTCTTGGCAGAAGAACTCTGCCTCCCCAGTGACTGTGGCAGCCTGATTTTCTACCAGGCTTTGAAAAAACACAGAAGAAAGCTTGTGGGCAGCTATTTCCTGCTCCCTGTGGGGAAAAGGCAGAGGGATAGGCAAAAATTGACCTCAGGCCAGGCTGGACCATGTGTTAGATGATCTCCCAAGTGTAATGAAACAAAGGCAGCCAAGCACTTCAGCCATATTGATCAAGAGTCTAAGCCTCTTTCCTTAGTAATACACCATATTTTTCAGACATTTAATGTGCTAGAATATGTTAAATACAAAACCAGAAATTGCTGTGACCAGCCATCCAGTATTTGAGGATATATTGAACCAAACAATTCTTGACTGCACCATCTCTTATACAAGTTTTGCCATGGGGTGTGTAACTACCAGATTCTTGCAGAAACCTGAGAAAGAATAAAGATGGGCAAGAAGCCATGCCTCAGGGATGAATCACTGCTGTTCACAATAAAAATTATTTCTATGGAAAACCTGCCCTTTTTTTCCAAAGCATATGCTTTGTTGGTGGAAATTGCCTAACCAATGACATGTAAAACCTCAAGTTACACTGTGTGATTCCTATCAAGTCAGATTTACAATAAGAATGGAGTATTTTTCTGAGTTTGTTTAGGTAGAAAATGCACATTAGACATAAAGCTACTACTTTCCTTAAGCCTTTTCCTCCAGAGCCAATAGTAGATGTGTCTGTATATCCTTTTCTATGGTAGACCTTACAATATGACTTAATTGAAGTTGATTTCATAGTGCAGAAATAGCAAAAGAAAATTTGGTCTTTGGCTATATTTCCTCATTCCTAATATACAATATCTGCTGCAAACCATAGCTCCAGGAAAATGTTAAATCTGAAATGGCTGATGTAATCTATGCAGTCTTGGACAAAGATTATCTATTATCTAGAAAAAACAAAAATGAAATGGGCTGTATTCTCAGCTACTGGTTAAACTGCTCCCGCAAAGCCAATGCACTACAGTTCTTTGGAAAGCAAGAGAAAAGGGTTTCATTTTGTGTCAAATGAAACATTCTGTTCCAAACTTCTTGCTAATTGTGAAGGGGAACTTGGCATAGTAAAAAAAAAAAAAAAAAAAAAAAAAAAAAAACAGTGAAATAAATTGGTTTACCACTTAATTCAGAAACTCCAGCAAGTTCAAGGGAATGCCATTTGACTAAAAATTTTGAGATTCAGAAAATACTGATATTTACACAGAAACCTAATATTAAATAGAATTGTGTCTGATCCATAAAAAAGATTGTCTCAGTTTAACGGAACTATCTGGCCAAAAATATAAGAAAAAGGTAATTGTCACAGTGGGTCCAAGGCTAGGCCCAACCTGACCAGTGTTTTGGCTCCGACAGCAGCCAGTCAGATAGTTAGAAGAAAGTTCTTAGAATTCCAAAACATGGTTATTTTCTGCACAGGACACAGAAACCTCTTAAACCTCAACTTAATCTTTAACAAATCAAGAGTCGTGTAAATCCAAAATCATGCAGCCTAATATTCCTCTTTTTTTTCCCTCTCTCTCTCTTTGTAAGCATGGAAACTAAATATTCTTTTTTTTTCTTCAGGGGTGCTTTCTCTTTTTCTCACCCTCACACCTATTACAGAGTTAATGAAAAAATATATACACACAAGGGAATATGTCCTGGTTATTTACTTGCCCTAAATAATAAATTAATTTCTCACAAGATTACAGAAAACAAACATAGAGAGTAAGCCAAAGAGGAAATCAAGAGAGCTTTATAGAATTGAAAACAGTTGCATTGATTCTCTTGGTTGGAAATTGTGTACATTTTCTTTCCCTTCTCCTTTATTTTCGCTTTATTGTATTTGTGACATTTTTCGCTACCTGGGCTCATGAAGAAATGTATTAATTTCATATCACCTAAAGATGCATTTTTGAATTGATTTAAAAGCAGTCACAAGCACTTATCGGCCTTCAATTACCTAGTTTGCCTCCTATATAATACATCTATCCTTGCTGTTTTCCTCTTTATTACACTGACTATAAGAATTCTCTTTAGAGGACTTATTATTTTATGTTATTTATGTTTTAAATCTGCCTGCAAGCTTCAGCACTATGTCTTTCTCAGTCAAATCATTTTTATATTTGCTTGACTTTTACTACACTTTTACCTCTCTTAAAATGTATCTTATCCCTTCTCTTGTGTATATTTCTCAGACTATATGCCCCCCTTTATTCTCCTTTGGATCTTGTGCTCTCTTTATTTGTACAGATAATGTCCATTTGTGTGTGTGATTTTTTTTCAGTTTTATAGGACTCCCTCTCTCCACTTTTTGCTCAAACTGATTAATATCAGTTTAATATCATTGTTTCATGGTTCTTCCTTATGAGTGCCAATCATGTCCTGATTTGTCTGACACAAAGCTGACTGGAAATGATGCAAAAGGAGGTTCGTATGAAAAAGGCTATAGCAGAAAAATATCTATATAATAACCACAACAAGAAGTGGTTTGACTGAAAACAATGCAATCACTAAGGAGGAGGGGTCTACTAAATAAGATATCACATTCAGACCCTAACGAAATGCTGATTTTGCTTACATTACATTCCTGTACACTGAACTTGCTATAATCCCTGAACCCAGTTCATCATCTACAGGAAGCCTGTTTTTCAGTCCCAGATTGTCTGATCGGCCTCATTCTGTGTTCCCTGATTGGGAAACTCCATGTAGCCTCTTTTATTTTTTCAGAATAAAAGCAAGCTACTTCACACTTACTTGGACAATAGATCATAAGGCTGCCTTACATTACAGAAGAATCTTTAACGTAGAGCTAATTCCTGGCACAGGCATTTTGGTTAGCAGTCTCCATCAAGATTAGAGAATACGTTTAACAAGACAACTGTGACTTTAGGTAGGAATGACAACCAACCATTGTAGGGTCATTCTGGAGCCAGCCTCTATATGTAATTATTTCCATGATGAGTTTCGCCTCTCTGTAGCTATAAGTAGTAATTTTCTATTGTTTGTTTTGCAACAACTATTTGCTAATGTATTTGCACCAAATTGATCTGTGATCCTGGCTGGGAGACAGGTATGTAGTCCTGTCCGGTTGTATGTTTTGCTAGCATACAGCAACATAAGACAATGGAGCTTTTATCGATTATATTTCAAGATATTGAGGTCAAGGTGAAGTTTTATTTGAACAAGGCAAATAGGATTAGGTTCATAAAACACTTTTTTTTCTAATGCAAGTTATCAAATCAGGAAGCTCAATAGGTGATCCATAATAAATTTGCATTGTAAAGCTTACAATTCTAGATGGAATCTTTTCTTCCTCAGTTGAGTCTGTGGTTTACTACCCGTCAAGTTGTGACTACTTTCAAAATGCCATGCATGTTAACTTGCCTTTCCCAAGACATAAAATATGCTAATTTTGACCTATTGTTAGGTACTTCTAATAGTTTCTTCCAATTAAAATTTCCACGGTTCTAAGTTTTCTCCATATTTCCTGAGCGACTGTACACTCCCCAACTGCAACACTGAAACTGCAGTGCCAGTAAATTCAGTTCCATGTCTGCATTAAGTATTACAAACATTTCTGATCTTTCCTCATTTTAGATGGCAAGATGTCCTTTTCTTTCTGTCTCTCTCCCCCTATAAAAATTAAATAAGAGAAAAAAGAGTTTTCTTCCCTGTCACATTATAGCTACTTTCAGTGACATAAATGGAAGTTCATTACCTTACCAGTGGCAACATTTCATGACATTCCTGCAAGTGGATTAGGACTACCTCTCCAAAACATTGTGGATACAATTCATGATGAGCCAGATTTGCATTTTTTTTAAAAAAAGGAAACCCTTGGGACACAAAAAGGAACATCAAAAAGTAACCTGAATCTTTTCAGAGCTCAAGAAAAGAAATAGACTAAACAAGTTTGTTTGTTGATTTCAGATGTATGCTTTTATTAGCACCATATCCTAAGGTTATTCAAGTGAGTTTCTAACAGGATTCAATTTTTCTTCATCTATATTATAGCTCAGTGAAGGTTACCTTTATTTTCATATATAGCCTTTAAAAAGATTGAATAGCAAACTGCAACACTCAGGGAACAATCTGAGTAATTCTTATTTTGAGGCACACCCGTGGGGCACCATCCTTCTGTAATACCTCACTTCCCACAGTGTTAATGCTGGACTACCTCAGAAAATAATTCTGGTAACTGGGTAAAGGAGGTAGAGTTATTGAAGGTTCTAGCTATTTATGATTTCTTACCACCTCATTGCATACCATATCTAGGGTGACTATTAGAAGTAGCTGAACCGATTTACTCCTGCCCATATAGACCTAGTATCAAGAACACCCAGACAGAACAAAAAATCAGTGCAAGCTTATAGGATCAAGTCAGAGATCTGAGTCGTGACAACTTATTGGAAAATTATAGGATAGTTAGTGAAACTAGTGTTTCTCAGCTAATGTAAATTTGTTTCTTCTAAAAAAAATCCCCAAGGCTGGTATTTCTTATATCTCAACAGTTCCATAAAATCGACATTTTATTTCCAAATAGGAAATAAATAGGGAATAGGAACTTACTTCCAAATTTAGTATTCAATTAGTAAATTTTATGAAAACAAAAATTAAAATATGTCATTCTTTGAACCATTCAAAATGATATTTTACTTAATATTTGCCAACACTAAGGCAAATTATTACTTAGGATTGTCCAAGTTATCTTTGAGTCAACGGCCAAACTTGGGTCAGGGGGAGGGTAGCAAAAGAGCTCTACTTCTGAATGAATATCTTTAAATGTACTAGCTATGTTCCTTCACTAGTAGTTATGAGCTCAAATTTCCTCAGCAGAAGAGGAAACTAAACTTTCATGTCCCAAACTGTAGGGGAATACTTACTAGTTTGCCTATTAACTCAAAGGAAAGAAATATCACTATCTGACTTCTAACAATGCTTTTGATACTAGTTTTACCATTCTGGCTATTATCAGCAGTCACAAAAAATTCAGAAATGTTGAAATGTAAGTTTAGAAATATCTTTTAAAATCAGAACTGCTTTACCAGATTACCCAGATTCACTCAGGATTTCTGTCTGCTGAAAAAATGATTTTGAGGGGAAGAATTTTCACGCAGTTTTAAATTTTTTTGAAGTAACTTAGGAAAACAGTTTTTTCACTCAATTTTACTTGTGATATAGTCTTATAAATATACACTTAGAAAATTATTTGTCAATAAGGTATTTTGGCTAATGAGAATAATATACAACTGCATAATCATTGAAAAGGACTCAAAGTTCAGTGAGCTTTTTTTAACACTTTTATAAAGAAATTTCAAATCTCTACCTGGTTTTAGTCTGCTTGGCAATGTTACTGTATTGATCTAAGTCAGATTTGATCCAATCCTCATATTAATCATTCCAAAGAGTGGACAAACAATCACCTGCTTAAATTTCTTTGGGAAAAATCATCAAAAAAAAAAAAATCCATTCCTCCTTTTGTGCGTATGCTGCACAGCCAGAATGGATAATGGGAATTATAAAAAGGAGAAGAATACTTCCTAAAGCAATGCTCTAAACTTCTTTTAAGAAAACACATTTAAAAAGGCTTAACTCCTACCATTCCTTTTTTTTTTTTTCTTTTTTTTGCAAAGGTCACTTCTGTTTGAACCTTCCCAGGGTTGCCACACTCACATTAATAACCTACGATCCTACAAAAAAAAAATTATTCAATGAGAAAGAACAGAAAAATGGAATACAAAATATCTATTGAGTACTTATATGATTACTACCAAATGGCAACGCTAGAAACCTGGGGCTAACTGCATGTTGCCATTCATTATGTGTTCTAAGTTATTACTTTTTAAAATGTGAGTTCTCCACAAATATTGCTTATTATAAAAATTTCAAATACAACAGAGCTGTAACTTCTGTTAAGCTCTTTAGTCATGAATCAGCATACACTTTATTCTATGAATAAAGGACCATTAATTATAGACAGGAATGCATTTTATAGGCTTTAAAAAATCACTTTATTTTTAAACTCTCACAGGGAGTTAAATTTACTTTCACTTTATTCTAGTGCATGTGGCTTCAGATGCAGTGCAAGAAAGGGGGGTTTTACGATTATTAGTACATGTAAGTCCTGTAGATACACATTTTGATCATGAAAAATACTTTATTTTAAGGTAATTGCTTATTTAACAGTAAGCAGCTCCAATTACAGATATTTGAGGCTTCTTGTTTGACTGCTTTTTTTTTTTTTTTTTTTTTTTTTTCTTCTTTTCTTCTTGTATAGCCATTTGCATTTATGGAACTTATTGCAAATTTGGTATAAAATGATACCAAATACTACTTCTGTTTAATTTAAATATAATGTTTAGGATTAGATCTTGTTCTTTTTATTCAAACTCTGTCTGCCCACACTGCCCTTCCCCCCCAAAAAAATACCCTTCAGTGTGATGAGGTGAGTAGGTTTAATTACACTATCAAGGAAGAAGTAGAATTTGTCCTTTATAAGGCAAAATGCATAGGCAATAGTTAGAATGGGGATGTTATATCCCTTCAGGATTATTTTACAATGCCTTCCTACATTTTTCAAACAGATCACAAGTTTCTCTTTGCCAGTGGTTTTTAGAACACCAGACTCTTATCATTATTTCACTAACAATGGAATTGCAGTATAGGAAAAACAGGTACTCTAAGATTTTATCTAACCAGGTAAAGGAAAGTGAATTTGTACTCCACTTAAAATAGAAAAGAAAATGAACTATCCCATGAGGCATCTTCTTCTGTGCCAGCCAGGTCTCCCAAGACAAATATAGACAGGTCTCATAAATGTAAGTTATATTCCATCTAGAATAACAAAGATGGCCAGTATAGAGCCAAAAGTTATATTTAGAGAGCTGAAATATATATTAAGCTATTGCTCACACTTCAGGTTGATTTTAAGTTGTTCTGACATCTGAATGTACTGGGTTTAGCCCCTAATCCACTTGCTTAAAATAAATGAGAAACTGCCAGCAAACTGCACTTAGGGAGCACTAGGGCTTCCTAAAATGCAGACAGGTCTGTTTGGGGCTGTAAAGATGATATTGAGCGTTTTCCGTGACGTGCCTTCTCTAGTTGTACCTGGAACGCGTGCCAGAGGTGAAGAAAGGCCAGCCCTAAGAGGCCCTTCAGCTAGTAGAAATTATCTAGAAACCACCTCAGCACTGAGTCAAGCCAAAGAGCTGGAAAGGTTGCAAAAATCGTAAGATGGCTTCTAAAGCTATCTTTGACTTTGCATATGAGTGGCAGCAGGTGTGCCTCTGGCACTGAGCAAAAAGAGGCCCACATGACTTGAGTGTATTTATTTTTTTATTGATTATAACTAAAAAGTGTTCCCATCCTCTGTACAAGCACCGTGGGTGAGGAAGCTGTAATGGATTACTGCGAGAGTTAAACTACAGCCTAATTCCTTGGTGTTTCCTGATCCCAAAGCCCGGGCCAAAATTGCAGTATTTTGTTATATGATCCTATCCAGCTTTCACATGAAACAATGAGATTCTAATCCACAATACTACTATATATATATGTAAAGTATTCTATTATTAATAGAAGATTTGTGTTGATGCTGTACCACATAATCCCTTTACCCAATAAAAAATTCTGCTCAGTCGTTCATGTACAATAATAAAAAATCCCATTGCTCTCTGCTATACTTTTCAGAGTCCTTTAGGAATAATGTCAAAGGGCATTACCATTTGATTGATGTCACTAGAACAATATTGCTTCTTTTTGACAGCGTTTAATGATTCAGGTCACTATTCTGAACCATACTCAGTGGCTTTGTCAAGTACACAAAACCTTTCTTCAGAGTACAGAAATGTGAGCTTTTTCATTTGGGGGAAAATGTGAATCCATCTCAGATATTTATTTTTCATACTTGTACAAGTGTATATGAAAACAAAGTGAACCTAGAATAATAAATTCAAAATTACTCATAAATGTTCCATAAAAGAAACAAGTAAATAATGCATTCTGAGGCATATAAAAAAACTCTCACAAAAAAGCAAATGAATTCAGTTCAGATCCTTTATGAACTAATTTTTACTGAGGCTGCTTTTTAAATAATTGAAGGCTGAACAAAAAGAGCTATAATCTCAACAGCAAATGCTGTTATAATTATAGGCAGAGAGTTATCAAGTTATTGCTTATAACTATTAGAAAGTCAATGACACCTAATTACAAAATTAGCCATTTTTTCTCTCTTAAATACTAAAACATAAACATATTGCTTTCTAAATAATAATATTCAGATAAATGAAGCCACTATCATATTTGATTTTTATAGTTTGAAGTCTTAGCAAGTTTCAAATAATTTTGAAGCTGGTCTTTCCAAGGAACACCTTATTTTGCAGCCATGAAAGATTAAAGAAATGTGTCTTTGTATTGAAAGACCATTACAATAGTTCAGGGAAATACATTTTTTTCTTTGATTTTTTTGTCTCTTGAGCATTAAGCATTAATGACTGCTCCAGCTGACAGGCTGCCTTGTTAGCGTCACAGACCTCAGACAGCACTGAGCTCTTGTGCTGTACCTCGGCCACCTCCTTGGACGGTGTAAATCAATGTAACGCTATTGAAGGCACCAGAGCTACATGTATTTACATCAGCTAAAGATCGAGACCTTTATATTCACCAAGCTGCCCTTCTCCCTTTTCAGGAACCTCTGCAGACACTGCTGCTTTCACTGCAGTTACAGGAATTCCATACTAATTCACATATAAAAAATAAAAAGTGGCTTCCAGAAAAAGCCCATGAAACTGAGGATGAGATGCTGTTTGCAGATGAAGATGCCTTTATGTTTGTACGTATGTTTGTGTTGGATCCCTAGATTTAGGCAAACTAGGGAGCAGCACAGTTGCCCCCACAAAGATATCAAGTGTCATTTGAAACCCCCTCAGGTATCTTTCCATCTGCCATTCCAGCAGGACTCTTCTCCCTTATAAGCTCTATGTTGTATCTGCCTCAACGTGGATAACTCAGGCATCTTGAGGCATCTAAAATGTCACCAGGCGCCTACATACGGGAAACATACAGGTCAAGTGCTTATGCAGTATAGTCTGGGGAGGGTAAGAGCAGTTCAGCCCTCTGTAACGTAGAAATTTAAGATGGAATTCCTAAGTGTAAGTATTTAGTGATATTTTTGACACCTCAGGGCATCCAAGGTATCCTTATGGGGCTAAAAGATATGGCATAAGACCTACAGAGACACTCAGCCTTCTGAAATGAGGAGGCAGGTGGAGGCCAGGGGACACCTCACAGTGATGATACAATGCTACAAGATGCCTCTGGGAAGCTCAGTGCTGCATTTGGGTGACTAGTCAGCTAAGCAGCTTTTGAGGGTCTATTTGCAACATTGACAACGTTGACTAGATAACTAGATACCCATTGGTGTCTGAAACTGTGAGTCGAATTCTACCTCAAGTGATGATAGTGACTTATCCATCTTCTTTCCTAACCCCTTTCATATGCTCTAATTTCTTTCTATACAGTTTCCTAAAATTTTTGGATCTGATGATAGTCAAACTCAAACTAACATAGCCATACACAGTTTTCTAATTATTGCACCTTGTTTATGATGCATATGATCTGTAAAAGCCTAGAAGATCCATCTCTGTTAATCTGTTCTGGGCAATACTTTGCTGGTGCTCATCCCCAGGCACAAATTCTAATCAGAGGACAGAAATAACTGAACAGGCAGCTCACAGCTGATGTTTTTGTATTTATTTTAATATGAAAGAAAACATTTTGAATACACAAAAAGTCAGATATTTGTACAGCCCAAACCAGAAAGCCATAACAGATATGTAATTCGGGATTTAAGGCATAGGGATGTTATAAGCCTATTTTGGAAGGTGTATCAAGCTTGAAGGTGTATTTTTCAGGTGACAAGCTACCATCACTCTGTGTGCTATAGTATCAAGATTTCAGAGAAGTGCCTCTTTAATCAAAGGTTTCATGTTTATGCTTCCATAGCCAAGCTATAGCTTGGTAGCCAGCAACAACTAGCAAACACAAAATCAAATATTCTTGTTAAAGGCAATATGTTTCATCTAAAGCAATAAATAGTTTGTGGTTTAAAAATAAAAGTGCAAACGTGGAAGCATGTAAACAAAATTGCATTCAAACTCACCCAACTGTTTCCAAATGTAGTTAATTTGCAGCCAATTTCTGTAAAAATGAATTAAAGTATCACAAGCAAAGATCAAAATAAAAACAACATTACTAGTATTTGCTCAACATATTTCCTATTGCATATTGCTAATTTAACTAGAGAGTACCATATATCCATTTTTCAGCATTTTCAGCTACCTCTTGGGAGTAGCATTAGCAATGGAAAATGAATAAAGCAGTTAATAAATAATATAGCCACACATTAAAATTGTTGGATACTGATATTAAACTGAATAGATTTCACAATGATTAAATATCTGAAAAATCTATTGACTATTAGCCTTCCATTTAAACACAAAAATATGATTTAAATTTCAAATTTAACTTCAGCAATGGGGATTATATGCAATTGGACACAGACCTATACACATTATAATCAATGGCAGAACTACCATCAGTGGGAATAAAACAGCTCTAACAGTTGAATTTGTTCTTTACACTTTGTTCTCTGCTGGGATGGCAGATATGATGGAGGAAGAGGACTGAGACTACGAGCAACATAGGTGTTGTTGCATCATATAACATAGAATATGTGCCCACACCACAGAATGGGAACCAGAGCAAAATTCCTCCTTAGTCCTTTTTTCTCCATCACTGTGGCAAACCTGTTGCTTATGCGTCTCACGCCAAGATCTGTGCTAGAAATGAATGTGAGCATTTAGCAGAGCTTGAGGAATATTGCATTAATGACCCTGTTCTCCATGCAAGGGCAGAACACCTTTCCGCTCACAAGCTTTCGGTCGATAACTACACACTATGAGTATGATGGGCTCACTGGGTTTTCTTTCATCCTCATGGATATGAAGCACATCTAGTTTACAAGTAAATAAGAAATATTGCATCAGGCAGGTTAGAGGTCTGGTAACATGCGCGTGAGAAGTTCAGCTGGAAATTTTCTGACTAAGGCAAGTTTCACCAAAAAATAGCATTTCATTAAGCTCCAGAACATTTTGTCTGAACCTTTCACTGAATTTAAGGTAGAAATTTTGAAGTTACGCACAGGTTCCTGACAAAATTAGCTTAGAGCAAGGGACAATGGAGGATGCCGGTCGATGGCTCAGGGCCATTTGGATTCAGCACAGACCCAAGCACCTTCAGCTTACCACAGCTCCTCTGAGAGACCAACACTCTCACAGCAAAACTGCCTAGGGTAGCAGATTAACAGCGAATAGCAGCAAACCAGGTTCAGACAGGGGCAGCAGGGTCTAAGAAAATTCTCATTTACTGGAAATTTTGGGAAAAAAAGAAACAACACAAATAGTTTCAATCCATTTGGGACCAAAATGACAAAAAAAAAAAAAAATAATAATCCTCACACACTTGTGGAATACCAAAAAACATGTTTTTCAGCTTGTCTAAATGCAATATAGATTATATTAATTTTAAATTATACCATAAATGTGTATTTGGCAAAAAAGATGCTCTACTTTCATAATATTGTGAATATTCCCTTTCCCTTTTACCAATAATGTACCTGAAGACAATAAAGTGCAGAGATATTAGGGGCCAATTTGTAGAAGTGAAATAAATTTTGTAACTAAAATTTTATAGGCATTAATAATAGTTGACGCAAATTACAACATTTAAATATGTAACCAGATGACTGAACCTGAAAATCAACTATCTCGACAGTTACATGCAATCATTTGGTTTGCAATTATGTGTCCACACTGCTGATTCTGGAAATGACTGCAGGTGCAAAATTGAAGCCTATCTTGTGTCTCCTTTTAAAGCATGATCCTTAATATAATTTGTATCTTAATATGCATTTGCAGCATATATTGTAATTGTTTCTCTGGAGCTCATATCTATGATGTGAATATATAACAGTAGCACAGATTGCATATTATATCTCCAGAATACCAATTGTGTTTTAAAATGTCTATTGATTGGAAAGCAGCAATTTGCATTTGATGTGCAAAAGCTACTTAAGTGTCTTAGCATTTTTTTGCATTACAAAGCTTAGTAGTTCATTTCATGGAGTATACCTACTAAAGTTAACTTTAAAGAATATTGCAGCATTTTAAATAGAAAACCAGAAAAATGTATCCTAAAAATTAAACTTCCTCATTTACCTTAAAATTTCTCTCTCTAGGAATTTGATTCATTTTTAAAGCTCACTGATTTTCATAAAACAGTTTCTTTTAATCTTTTATGTATTTCTTTTAATCTTTTATGTATTTTATCTCATTTTTCATCGTGTTATTTCTCAATCCAGTGATTATAATGGCACTTTTTTTTTTACCTTGATGATAAAAGGGCAGTTTGTGAGAGCTAGAGACTATCAAAAATTCTCCCACTCTCTTTTTCTTCTCTCTGCAAATCCATCCCTCTTGCTACTTCAGTTTCTTTTTACTGCTGCTTTTACTGAGAACCTGGGGGAAAGATTCAGCAGCTCCATTTACAGCACTGCATGGTGGTACGGCAATCGGAAACTGAGGAGAAGGAACCACTAAGCTCTTTCGCACTCAGCTTTACCTATCCTGTGATGTATATGCCTGCAAGTAAATATGGCCAAGGCACACATTTTCTCTCCATCCTCTTCCTCCATCTATCTTTTCTTTTTTGTTTAATTAGAATGAGAAACAAAGCAAAATTATTCTTGCATTAATTTATATTTTTTTGTCATACAGACTGTAGTTTCTACAAATGTACGCAACAACATATTCAGACCCACATCAGCTTTTAGATTTTCGCATGCTGTTCTCTTTCTTTTTCTTTTGGTCTACTATTTATAGACATATTTTCTCTCATGTTATATGGCATTGCTGTCCTTTCTAAATAGGTGATATTATTTTAATAGGAAGATAATGATAATATCAGCCCTTCTTTTGCAGATACAGTAATCTGTAATCCACAGCCTATGTATAAATTGCATCTCTACCATGTGGTATTTAATTCATGTGATGTTACAGTACTGTCAGTTCCTTACTAGTCTCCTGATTCTCAGAGCCTAAATGCCCCAAAAGTTATTTGTTAAAAAACAAAGAAAAAAACTGACAGTACAATTACAATATGCTAACAAGACAAATAAAAATGAACTATTGCCAGTATAAAGAGTATGCCTCTACCTTGGGAAAATATGTTGCAAGTCTAATGAGTGAGTTATTGATGGGGATTTACAGAGGGAACAGAAAATTTCTTCTTAGGCTTACACTGAAGATAGCTTTTTATTTGTAGGGAGCAGTTGCTCCTGGAGTTTGTAATACGCCTCATCAAGAGCTATCATGGCACTATCAAGTTTACTTACAATTGAACTATCAAGGGATTAATTTCCTTGACAAAAAGTTTAGTTCTAGTGGGTGAATATTAGAGTCTTGATCTGCTATAAAAATCAGACAAACTGCAGTTGTAGTAAAAAAATCAATGAAGAACATTTTGAAAAAACACTATAATGAACCAAAGGGGTACATAGTCCTTTAATGAAAGGCAAAGTAAACTTCTCATTTTATTTTGACAGCTATATTGATGGAACAATCTTTAATCCAATACATGAATGTGTGGAAAAGAGATGCAAATGTATATTTCCATAATGCCTATGGCCGTGTCTGCAACACATTCCCTGGGTGGGAATAACTTTATAATCTACCAGTAGCCTTGTAAGAATTTTCAAACATATTATTACTGGCTGTCTCCAAATAAGTAATAACATATGTGCCTTAAGGTGAGATTTTCAAAGATGTTCAAAGATGTAGATAAATATCCATTAAGATTTTTAAATGACCTCCTCTGGGGCACTCATTTGTACCACTAATGCCTACATATCTTGAAAATCTGGAACTAAATGGTGTAGAAGCCAAAGTCCTTTTTACCAAATCCATCCAAAATTTAACCAAAAGCTAATTGTTCATTTGAATAAATGCCAACAAACACTACGGTATATAAACTCAGGTAAGAGCAGTAAGCATTCAGCTGCTGTCCTTTAGCAGTAAAAAAAAGTAGGAAAAACATTGAGGGAGGGAAGTTATTTTTAAACAAAATATAAAAGTGGGGATATCTCAAATCCTGTTGTTAATTATCAACATATGCTGGCTATAAGTAGGCTGAGCATGGGAAATAGGGTGCCTTTTTATATCAGACATCACCCACCATGAATTCTGGGCTCTTGGCCATGTATTCTCATTTATTTAGTATTTATATTCAAGTAACTCTAAAGATGGATATTATCTCTATCTGCCAGCGTAACATGCAAGTATAATTCTAGTCAAGCTAGATGGACATTTCTGAAATACACCAAGAGCCCTCCAGAATTTTAATGAACTCTAACTAAATTTCTAGTGCTGAGTTTTATAAAAGCTTGGTTCACTCTTTCTCAACATAAGTACTGTCTGGGGTCATTGGGACCACAAATACCAGACAACCCAAGAACAATGTTTCTTGTACCGCTTTTAGCATGATTTATGGATCAAATAATTTTATAAGAATTTCCTAAACTTATAATAGGAATGAAAAAATCCTAAAAGCTCTTTAAGTTTGACTAGAATCACTATGTTCCTATGGAATACAATAGAAACAATATGGTCACAGAAAATATACCAGTAATAAATTTTCCAAATATCCAAGGACCACTGAATACAGGGAAACTAACTTATCTTCTTGGGCATCTGATTTTGTCTTTTCTTCCTCTTCTTCCCATATTAAAATGCATTTCTCCTTCTAAAATATTTCAGGTTGCAGGCATTTCTTAAAAGTCTTTTCTATATCAAGGTACAGTGAAACAGATAATACTATTTGCAAGTGTACTTCTCTCCCCCCATCTGCTTTCATGATTTTCTAACCCAGCATGTGGAATAATATTGTTTGAAATCACTTGATATGCATCAGTGCATATCAATATGTACTCAATATCACTGCATAAAT
Organism: Dromaius novaehollandiae; assembly: GCF_036370855.1. Lineage (NCBI taxonomy): Eukaryota > Metazoa > Chordata > Aves > Casuariiformes > Dromaiidae > Dromaius > Dromaius novaehollandiae. The sequence continues at coordinate 43,665,108 of NC_088098.1, forward strand.
TCAATTTTATTCCACAGCAAAATACTACAACAAAAAGGATCAAGTAAGATCAAGGACTTTGAAAAATATAACCAAAAGTGAACCTTTGTTTACTTGGCTTCCGAGTTTTAGAAACTAAGAGTAATTTCAGAACATCTTGATGTTAGTCATTCAATTTTTGTTTGCTTTTGATATGAGCTAGAGTACAATTTGGCACATAGACAGACAGATGCATCTCAGAAAATTAACAGAATCACTATGTGCAAGTTTGTTTTTTTTTTTTTTAATCAAAATTCTAGGTTAGATCTCTCTATCTTCTTTATTCAGCCAACAGACTCCAATTTTGTCCTGTGAGTTTCTTAATGGGTAAAATGCCAAAATTTGAATTACTTTTCTAATGAAATATAATTTTATTTTTGATTTAGGGCTACATTTTTCCTCTGTCTGTTACAGTGATAGGTATATTTCCTGAAGGTAAATTATCCTGTCATGAATTCAAACCAAACAGATCACTTTAGTATGTACAGCTGTGGTCTATAATCTCATGTAAACCATGGTGCTGATTCAGTACTTCAGTACTTTAGTAATGGAACTATACAAGTAAAAATCTGGGAAAAAGAAGAAGTGAAGCAGGTCATTTCATAATTTCCAATTTTTCCACAATGACTGTAATATGGAAATATAGGTTGTATAACTTTTATCTCTCACTGGCAGATGCTTCATATCCAACAAAATTCAAAATTCAGATAGTGACTTAGGTTCTTAGAAATCAATAGAGGAGTTTTATAGAAACTTATTTCTGGAAATGTTGAACCGTATACTTCTGCAGTTTTACTATCCAGTTTAGGAAGTGTCTGGCATGAAATATTTATCTGCTTCATGTTGCTGCTATTCTGAATATGAAGGTCTACTTATTTAATAGATATACAGAAATCGTAAATGATGCCATAAAGCATTGTAATCTCAACATATAAATAGCAAAATTAAATCAGTGCTTTAAAAAATCAAATCTCTCAAAAAATCCTACCTGTATTCTCAGAAGTCTCATCAACTTTCACATACCCTGATATCAAGAGAGGATCCTTAAAGGTAAACTACTGATATTATACAGAACATACATCACTATTCTATAACCCTATACACTGTCAAGTATGCAGAAAGATGATCTGAGTAGCTCGTGAACTACCTGCCTTTGTATCAGCAGGAGACAAAAGTATTCTTTGATCACATTTTCACATTTCTGCCAGTCAGGTTCCTAAACACAAATAAATATTTTTGAAAACCTATATTTCAACCACTGTAATACCTAGTAAAGGAAATAAAGGAAATCCTGCCAAGGAATTTGGATGGAGAGCAAAAATTCCTCCAAGCTCACTTTCATGGTGTACATTTAATTCTTTTTGTGATGTTTTTAATACATTTGCTTAGGTTTCTCTTTACATGGTTTTGGATGTGAGTTGATTTTGGAACACACTGGGCATGTAGACAATTTTAAAGTCACCAAGCTGCTAAAAATAACTAGCCATAAACCCTCCTCAGTACAATAAAGAGGAAGAGATAGATAGGTACACATAAGTGCAAATAAGAAGCCTGATCTTTATTGCAGATGAGGAGTCTGCTTAATTTGTTGCTCAGGTCCATATCTTAATACTGAAAAAGCCTTAGAGCCACCGAGAACGACCACACTCTGAGATTCAGAAATCCAGTATAGGAATAGGATTGCTTCTGCTACAGGTAGTTATTAGGTTACTCCACTGAGGGATAAAGCCTGATATCTGGGATATTATTTTGTCCCGGATGTGGCTAAAGGGCAGTACCCCACGGCACACCAGGGTCCAAACCACCTCTTGGGAGAAACGTATATCGGGTGCCCTATGTCCTGCAGGTGCGAGTAAGAATAGGATATACTCAAGAGCTCAGACCAGTGTTAAATTCTCTCTATAGATATACATGTTCCTAGAAGGAAAGGGAGAAAGTGACAAAACTATTGCAGATTTTCTCTCGTTGCTTTTTTTTTTTTTCCCATTTGAAAGTCAGTGAGAGTTGGAAAAATTGGCCCAGATATCCAGAAAGAGATATTTTCATCTGAAGGACCTTTTGCTGGAGGAAAAACTGAACAATTGTATGTTAGCTAAACTGTCTCTTAGGATGGAAAGCCTTCAGGAGCTTATGTGAATGTTTTAATGGTTGCACATTTTAACACAGTTGCATCATATTTATAGCTGTCAATTTAATCTCTTCTTGTTTTTAAAAGTGATGATAAACTTAGAAAAAAAGGCTTCTGTTGCTCAAATGACCTCCTTTATCATGCATACCTTAAATGAATATCTGATGATATGATCATTGTGTTTTTACACACACACGCACACACACATGATTTGTTACTGAAAAGATATGAAAATATAATCTGGTTTATACAAAACCAAAATTTGTGCATTTCTGTCATCAGTGAGCCCCTTCTGGAATCAAGTCTCAGTTATGTTTCAATAATGCTTATTTTCTTTTATTACTTAGTTTTGGAAATCAAAAATCAGGTACAAATGGATAGAGTTTTCTTAAAGTGGGTCAACAAATGAGTTGCTATGGGAAACTCTGAGATATTGAAAAACCTCTGCACTTTCACTGCTTGAGGAAAATACTCTTAGTTGCTTTTGTGTGTTTCCCCTGTGGCTTCTCCTGAAGTGACATACTTTAAATTACATTATATTTTTCAAGGCAAGATGCCTGACAGGGCATATAAATGTATATCATTTATTCATATAGAAAAATGATATACAAAATGAAAGGCTGCAGTTTGGAAAATAATGATTTTCAAAAACAGTTCAGCTACTACTAGCTATATATTAAAAGTATAGTGGAAATATATTTTGGATATTTATCTTATATATTTAAAATATTTATCTTTCCTCTATGTAATGGCTTGTAGCCATAAAGGGTTACAAGGTCCGTTACCTTATATGACCACCGCCATCTTTATAGGCAGTAGAAGTGGCATGCAACAGCATTTAGAAAGTGGTTGTTAACTTTCTTTCTCTTTGCACCCACCCTGCCCAGAGCAGGGTGGAGAAAAGGGGGAAGGATAATTGTAAGAACAATGGGATGAGGTAATTTGATAAATTGTTTTCATGTTCTTTTTAAAATTTTGTTTTGCAAAGCTTATACCTCGTGTTCAAACACTTGATAAAGTGAACGTGTCAGTCTTCTTTTGATAATCCTCCATTTTATTATGTTTTCCTAATATTTTGAGCTTTGAAAAGGAACTTAAATTCTATTTTATATTACTGACAATGTTACAGATGTACATGATGTCCTTTTATACCTTGCATATGACATTAGAGACCAGTCTATTGGCCTCTTAAGGTGCCAAACAGCTATTTGGTTAGAGGTTTGTTTGAGGTTTATTATCTCCTGAGATATAGTAAAGCATTCCGAACTAGATTCTTGCTAGAACATGAATACTTTGAATTTAGACTTCTATAGACATTCGTCTGCATACGTTGACCTGCCCCCAGGCATGTTAGTTTTGACTACTAGTGCTGGGGAGGGCAAAGTGGGTTATGCAGTTTCTGGGCTAGCTGTTCTGGTGACCCGCCTGCAGGTTAAGCTTTCTGGAAAGTACATACATATTGGCTTCTTTCTGGGCAGAAATAAATAATGTCACCACTCTTAAATGACCAGCAAGAGAAGAATTAAAATCAATTCCAAGAATACATGGCTTTATTAAAAAATGTTCTTTCAACTTATTGCCTAGGACCAAAGCTGCTCTAAAGTGCTGCTCTTATGTAACTTTTTTCATTGTTTTTTCCTGTTCACAGGATATCCAGATACAAGACAGTTCTCCTGTTTTAGAACTATATATATATAAAGGACAAAGCCACCTGTTTCTTTCAGAGTTATAGAAGTCCTAAAGAAACAAAAGGAGGAAAAGAAATTTCTTTTTCTTTTTCCTCAAGCTCAAGAGTGCTATAAGAATATGGTATGTGACAGATCTGAGTATTCAGTGAATTTTACAGGTATTAGAAACAGCCAAGTCTACTGCTTTACAAATTGCTTATCTGTGGCATCAGCGGGGCAGACAGGCTCAACCATGGCACTATGTTAACCTGGCTATACAGCTACTAGGTAAAAGGACATATTTATTTGCAGTATTCTTTACTGTATTCACTAATTTAAGTAATTTTTGTGCACAATTCTTTGTGGCAACTGATGCCAGCTTGCTGGGATTATCTGAAATGCAAAATATGAGCTGCATTAATTGTGTTTTACTGAACATGTAACATTCAGGAATGCAGCTATAGTGTGAACATAAGGGCTTATGATTTCAGAATGTAGCTTCCAGGAAAAAAGCTGAAAATCACCAACACTTTTGAAAGCTTTTCTTTCACCAAAAAGACTGTTAAAAATTTTGATGATGGACACTACTAAAATCCCTTAAAAGAGATACATTTTATTCCCAGAATACTCATGGATTGCAAAACAATGAAACCAAAAATATGTGCTTTTTTTTTCTTTTCCTTCTTTTCATGCAAAAATACCTAGTGGATATCTTTGAATGTATTATGCTTTCATAAAGATTATGGAAACAAAGGATCTGGATTACATCCATATATGTCATCATCTATGATAAAACCCAGCTCTAAAGATAGTGAGCCCTCCAGTGCCTTGCCTGTGGGCAAGGTTGCACACCCTCCTCCCTGGCCCTCTACCCTTTCACTGGTTGCACAAGCTTTCCATACTTGGGTTGTGATTTTTGAGATTTATGATCATGTATGACTCTCTCAGAGGCCAATGCATGTTAGGTGCTCAAAACCTAAGGATCAAGCCTTAGAGCCTTAGAGCTTTAGAGCTCCAGACTATTCTGGAAAGGAAGAAGTACCTCATCTTCAAGTATAAAAAGAAAGAAAAGCCTGCTTTACATTTTAGTGAACACAATCTGAATATCCCAAAGAGAGTAAAATTTTTCTGTGGCAATGTATAGCATTTAGATCAACAACATTCTCAAATACTGTCTGAAATGATTTGAATAATAAATTTCCTGAGAATGAAGAAACATTTGCCATATTAGTAGCAGGCATTTATTCATGCAAAAATTTTCTTTATGAGAATAATTGTTCTATGTATAAGTATGGGGAGCTAGGGCTGACCAGAAGCTAATTACTTTGTCCTTCTTAAATATATATTCTCTCTTGGAACTCTCCTTTGGCCTTATAACAGAGCTGTAATTATAGCACTGAGTAAGAAAAATAAACTTTGATTGACAGAGTCGAAGAACAGAAGTGTCTCTCTCATATCTTGTCCGCCTTCCTACCTTTTTGGGTGGGCCACTTGCCTGTGGTAGCTGACTGTTTGGTTTTATATGTTTGCACTGCCATTTTCATCTGCAGTTGGAAACCGTGAGAAGTCTCATTCATCCATTTATAATGATTCATTTATTATGTTTAAGGCTATCCTTACTACTTCAACTTTCAAGTTAAATATGCTCAAACTACGAAAAATAGACCAAAGAAACACTGATAGCAGACTGAAGGACCTTGAGCCATGGACAAGAATCAGCTGGCAGCAGGAGGCATGCAGCTTGGTGGATCTTGAGGTCTAGAGAAAGAATGGGGAACTCTCGATATTGGCAGATCAGGTCTGCTCCCTTCAGACCCAGCAGAGCTCCTGACTGAACTAGAGAAAGAATGGGGAACTCTCGATATTGGCAGATCAGGTCTGCTCCCTTCAGACCCAGCAGAGCTCCTGACTGAACTAGAGAAAGAATGGGGAACTCTCGATATTGGCAGATCAGGTCTGCTCCCTTCAGACCCAGCAGAGCTCCTGACTGAACTATCTGATTTCCTGAAGATGGGACAAATAGAGAAGAATCTTGTGTCCAAGCACTAGACAAATTTTATGCTTGGCGCTACCTGCATGTACTACATAGGCCCCGATGGAGAAGCTTCATTTTCTTTTTTAAAAAGCCTCTGCAAAGTGTCAGCAGCAAGGTAACATTGCTTAACTTCCCCACTCCATATCAGGAAACATTAAATAAATGTAAAAGAATACCAAACTTTTCACTCTCTCTGCTCTGTCTTGACCTCTTTTGACACACAAGGCTATACCTACAACCTTACTCATTGTATTCCCTTCAAAGGTCTTGTAAAAGAATAGGAAGAGGATTTTAGCAGGTATAGACACACATACATATACCTTTATATGTATATTTGCTTATATATAGACCCCAATTGTGAAACAAAAAAATATAGGTAACCTTGTTTATTTTGATGCAATGTTGAGACAATTTTGATATCACCCAAACGTTGAATGTGCAAATAATTAGCTCCTAGCATTCCACCACTAAAATAAAGTATTGTAAAGACTTGCTATTTTTCTTGCTCTTGTAATCTGTGCCTGACAGAAAAGAATGATTTTTTTCCTTCAAATTTTGAAAAAACAATGAAATCAAGAAGTAGTAGCAAGCATGTTTTTAGAGTGTTTGTATATAAATGTTCCATTTCCATTAGAGGTCTCTTTGGGGATTTTGGGAAAAAAAAAGGCAAAAAAACCCCAAACAAATCAGGTTTGTAAATTCTTAGCCAGCATGCTCTGGGAAGTTATTAATTCTTATTAGTTTTTTTAAAAAACAAATTACAATTCCTTATATGCAATTTCGCATTTCTGCACAACCAGGCTGAGCTGATCCAGCATGGTAGAAATATTTACTTTACCACCTTCCAAGACAAGTACAACTTTAAGACTCCCTTAGCATTTAATGAAAAAAAGCACCCCAGATACTCTATATTAAGTATATGTTTACAGAGAACTAGTCAGAGTGCAGTGAATGAGTCAAAGTATACATAGTTTATAAAGCGTACTGGGGTTTTTGGTAAGATAATATGTTTGGATCCTTGACTTTTCTTCCTACAGCATTTTTCTGCTACCTCCTTTTAGAACAAAGGTCAGCAAGTCACTTCGGGAATATATATATATTCTGAATCATCCATTAGCTTGCCATGGAACACTAGCCCTAGGGCTAACATACAATACACTAGCGCTAGGCAACATACAGTCCAGCATCTCTGGACTATCCCCTTTTAGGGGGATACTCCTAGAGGTTTTAGGTTACTCCTAGAAGGTTACAGCCCTATGAAAAAACACTTAGAAGAGCTAGTGTCATTGTAGTTAGTTACTGTATCTATTTTATCATGGAAAGCATATTTCTAATTATATTTTACATGAAGGAAATTATTCAATACATGAGCAGCCTTGCTTTCTTTCAGACACATGGACCAGGAAAAATGATGTGTCCATCACGCTAGACTTTTGCTCTAATTAGTGTTTACAGACTCAGGTGAGGCAGAAAAGAGGTGTTTGAAAACCTAGAAATTTCCCCTATCAAGCACAAATGAAACCTATTGTTCTGTTTCCTTCTATTCCAGGTACATTAATGAAAGTCGTAAGCGTTGTAGACACCATGCCATTTCGCCATATAGACAGAACTGGTCCTTTCACAAAAGAAGATCAGAAAACTGCAGAGTATTATAGATATTAATGGTTGTTAGAAAAGTATAATAAAGGGTTCCTTTTCTAAAGCATTGCCAACCTTTTATGTCATTATTCATGAGTGACTAACACATTCAGAGGACAATAGCTCTGATACCCAAGGGAGCAATGATGAGCAGCAGGAAAGAAGAGTGCAAAGAAAGCAGTTTGTCATAGGACCCAAATACCAGGGCTGTGTGCAATGTGTGATTTCAACAGAGGTGAAAATGAATTATTTTTCCTGAATGTTACTGTGTGGTCTATCATTCAGGAAGAGAGGCTGTGGCGGACAGATGAGTGAACTTTTGCCTTAAACATTTCTTGGTACATAAGGTGCAAGCAAACCATAACCCCGAACAAGACATCTGTTCCCAGCGGAAACAGGACTGAGCTGCTGTGACCCCTGAAATGGTCTCCCTGCGACCACCCAGGACACACGGAGCCTGCGCTGAACCAGACCATGATCGGGCAGAGACTTTGGGACCTGGACTGTAAATTGCTGCCGCTTAGCACGACTTCTACAAAACTTGCTTAGCATGAGTAGCTAAATTTGTTGAAGCCTTAGGCCGCACTTAGATAAAATAATGAACTTTTACCTAGTTCAGTAAGAAAAGGGACCTGAGAGCTGGTTCAAACTGGAATGATAAGGGAGTTGCAAGCAGTTTGCATTCCTGTGCTTCGCACTCAGGGAGGGAGGATGTCAAGGCTTTGAAGTGAGACCTGCTTGGGCGCCAGGACCCTGGGAAACAAAGCCTCCTCTCACTGCTGAAACTGTTAATTAGGGAGGGTCTGGACTATCTCGGGGTCTGGATTATATCCCCTTCCTCAGGACCTTGGGAGATAACACCTACTGTCACTGCTGGGGCAGTGCTAATTGCTGGAACAACACCTCTTTGTCAGGGCCTTGAGAGATAAGGGCAGGACCCGAAGAATGAAAATGCATCTGTCAGCAGAAACCACAACAGTAAACAGCCTACCTCGGGACAGTGATGAGACCCAATAGGGAGCAGGAGACCCCAGACCTAAATATTACTATTGGTCCAAACTACCGCATGAGGGGTGGAGAGCTTAGATCGGAAAGTATAATTGCCCAGGGATTTCTTTGTTCGGGGTCCCTCTTTGGAGGCACCCAGCTCAAGCTGTAACTACTGCACGCGTGTCATTACAATTTATTTATTTAATTTGCCTTGATTTGGCTCCGAACTTTTCAGTGGGAACCTAGGGTCGGACCCTGCTCGAGTTGTAATTACTGCATGTGCATCGCTAAAATTTACTCCCAGGGTGAAGAGGACCAACAGGACGCTGCTGGATCCATGGGTGGTGATATCTCTTTCTCTTTCTCTCTCCTCCCCTTCGCCTTTCCCCACCTTTTCTCCCCACTTCGTGGAAAATAAAGTTGAAAGGTTGTACAAAATTTGACCGGTTTTAGCGTCTTAATCTCGTCCTTGGGGTTGTAACGAAACCCTCCTGATATTGGATCGGGACAGAGGTAGGTCAAGCCTGTACAGTGGCAGGAATATCTGAGGGCAAAAGTGGGAACAGGAAAGGAAAGGAAAACCAGCCTGGACTAAACCAGACTAGACTAGAATTTGATAGCTACAAATTTAACATACAGGCATCCTTAAATTTTGAGCTATTTAGACTGTGCTTTACTATTTACATTCTCAACAAAATTACACTATTTTTACAGAATAAATAGCAATGTTTTAGGAGCATAGTACAATAAAAAACATTAGCATTAATAATTCAAACATAACAGAATCTGTCAAAATAAATCAAGTATATTTCATGATTCATTGGTGAGCCAGTCGTTTAATTGTATTTGTTTAATTACTCTGTAAATCACCAAATAAATTCCAAAAAATACATTCCCCATTCATTGCTATGAAATATCTGGGAACTGCTGCTGAAATAAGCACCAAATTGTGTAGCAGTGATTTTTGTATTCTATTAAGTATGATTATTTTTCTTCATTGTGCTACACTCTCCATACCCTAAATGCTTGATATGTCAGACACAGGGTTTGAACTAAAGCTGAGTGAAGCCACTGGGAATCTTTTTGCTGACGAGTTTTGAAGTGAATTCCTTATAACAGATGAATGTTCCCGAACTGGGAAGGATCCAGTTCACTCTGAAATTTCTCATAGCAATTTAATAGTGCTAATAGTACAGAAATTCCACCTGCGCTAATTTTTGAGGATTTAAGTGAAATTTAAACAGAGCAGGCATCTTAGTGCTAGAATATACTGTGTACTGAAAATGAAATAAGAAAATATTTTTGTAGTTATTAGGGAAGTTTACCAAAGTTATATGAAAAAGGTAAGTTAATGTATGTAAAACAAAGGAATGAGATGTTACACACATTTTTTAATTAACTATTTATAGCTTTTCACAGTGAATCAAAAATTACAGAAGGTTTTGTAGAATATAGTTATTTGCTAAGCTGTATTAGACTCTCTAAAATATTCAGGCTTCTATCATAATTTAAGAAGCCTAGATTTAGATATCTACCTGTAGGTGTTACATGTAAGCTACATTCTCATCTGTGAAAAAACTGGGCATGGTTCACCACCTTAAAAATGATTGCCTAGTGCTGCTTAAGACGTGATGAGGTACCTGAGACACCCACATTGTGCTGGCAGAACTTACCTGACACCTGTGTTTTTATGAAATAGCAACTGGATGCTAAGCCAGATACTCTGGAGTGCTATGTTTGAGCAACTCAAGAGAACTTTCCATTTCAAAAGGCTACATCCACACTATTTTGTCTTATCTGACCTATCTCTCATGCTACCAGATGGGATGTACTTGTTTATTATAAATAATAACAGGCTAATATTAATACTAACTTGATGGTTCTTTGAAATTAAATAAATTATATTTTTTCTGCCTTTTTGTTGAAATATTAAGCATTATGTAAAAGCCAAAATTTCAGGAAGGTCTGCTTACCCATCCAAACTCTTTATTTCCTCTCACAACATTCTGGGAGCATTTATAATTCTATTTATTAAAGTAATAAACAGGAGATACATGTGTGCCGTAATCAAAGAAAGTCTATGTTAAAGTAGCCCAAGGGACAGAGTTTTCAAAATTGTGCATTTAGAATTATGCTCACAAATTATAAGATGCACCATTTAAAAATAAAAATAAAAACAAAGTCTCTGTGTGTGTGCATGTGTGAACGCTTCAGATAAATTTAACTCAAAAATATATATATCACCATTTTTAATGTATACTGGTTGATAAATTTGAAGTATAACATACAATATATTAGGATTCTTGTCTCAAAAAAAAAAAAGAAATAAAATCACACAATGACCATTGACCTTCATTTCTTAAAAGTAACTAGAATTAAAAGCCATATGTAGCTACAGTGCAATAACTGTCCTTGGAACCTTCTGTTTAGTCCTTAACCTATACTTCTTTAAAGTATCTGGCATCTATTTATTTGTGTCATTGTGACTGTTGTCAAATCAAATTGATAATATGAAGAATACTCAAAGGCTATCGTTCATACTGAACTGTTCACTATATAGGTAGAAGAATCTTTCTTACTTCCTATTGAAAAATATAGGAAAACATTATTTCCTTTAGCGTGGTCACAAAGGGCATGAAAGACTAGCACAAACATACATAATGCTCTAGTTTGCACATTTTGGCAGATTCATATTCATACACAGAAAGAATGTTCATACACCTTTCAAAAATGATACATTTTAACCAGATATTCCTGGAAGTTAAAAATTTTATAAGATATATGAAAACATTTTAATAAATGTTATGTAAAACCATCTGATTCATGAGAGCTTTTAAATGTATTTTCTCCATCATCTGTTCTTTTTTATGCCTGTTTTCCCCATATATTGAAATTATCACATTTTACTGATATTTTATAAAAAAGCAATGTTTAAAGTTGAAGGTACAAATTTGTAAACAACAGATCTGCAGACAGTCATGAGAAGTGAAATCGGAGATTGAAAGCTGCCAGCCATCTGGAAACTGTATTGTCAATACAGGGTGCAATGTAAGCATTGTGCTGTGCTTTCTTTAATAAAATCAGCAGTTCGCTTGGTAAGGAAGGAATCACTCAGCATGACATTCAGTAGTGGGTTCATAAATACAATAAAATGGCTGCCTTTTTTATCTATTTCAAGAATACAAAAGTGTAACGAAGGCTATGCTCAAGTCATCATCAGCAGGGAACTTGTTTATTGGGAAGAAGGAAACTTACAGTCAGTGTTGAAAAGTTTATTTTGTTTTAAGATTTTGAACTCCAGCAGAGAAATATAGGTCTTTAGAGCATGACCCAAACCAGTGCAAGTCTTCAGGTAAGCCTATTAGGATTGAGTTTTACCATCAGATGTTTCTTCAAACATAAAGATAAAAATGCATTCATAGGCTTTTTGTACAGCTGATGGTGGTAGATGCAGCATTAAGCAAAAAAAAGTATTTGAGGAGGAGGACTACCCGGAAGGCCTGTTACTAGATATTCTGGAGATGTGCTGAACTAGTGCTTGCCTATTGGACTCTGCCAGATGGTCCCAGTCACTGGTCACGTGAATGTTAGCTGGCTTTTGCTTCTATATTCTGCTAATTTCTATGCTGATATCTATGAGTTATGGTTTAAATCAGGTGAAAAATAAAAGACTTCATAGTAAGATAGGAGAAATTTATAATGGACTAAGGAGGGGAAGAACACTCATATAGGAAGTATTTTGGAACATGTTTGCAGCTACAGAGTCAAAGGCTACTCTCTTTTGGGGGATCTAGGTACCTTCACATTCTCTTTGGTCTAATTAGACTTCAGGGTTAGCTCATTCCTTGGCCTTTCTGGAACAATTTCTAACTCTGCTGCCTCTTTTCAGAGATAAAACTAAGTAGTCAAAGACCCTCAGATCCTATGCTGGTTTGACACTGTAATTTGACGCCAGACTGCCTAGTACTCAGATCCTTTTTAAATTTAAATAATAATTAGGGCAAACAAATATAAGCTGTAATGGTTAAAGAAAAAAGCTTGGCTTATATTTAGATAGCGCAAAATATATGTAAAAGTGCTAAAGAAAAAAATTGACATCCACTTCCCTACCTTAGTTTCTTCATCTGAGTGTATGTTGGTGTCTCCTGAAGTTCATGATTTTAATTAATGACAGTGTATCTCTCACTCCTTGCCCAATTTTCTCTCTCTTTTCATAGTCTCTTTCATCATATTTCTGTTTAAATATGGTCAATGAAATAACTTTTATAAAATCCAGAGATCTCTACCAAATAATCAAAGTCTTTTAAAATATTCCTCTAGGATTCAGAAGGAAAACACTGGTCTGTGTTATGACCACATTTTTGTCCAAAACTACTCTGTATAGCAATGAAGTCTAATAGCCTTTGTTATCCTTTATTTAGGATATACTTAATATTGATCAAATATGTATCTGACTATACATGTACAGAGCCATTCAAATATTCAGAAGTCTGTAAATATATTCACTTCTATGTTGTACACTGATTTTCAGTTATCAAGGTTTTTTCTTTTTTTTCTTTTTCAAAGCTGTTCATTTTGCCTTTACTGATCAATTTTACTTATCAAGTAATTCATACTGTGTTGCCACACAGTTCTGCTGACGGAATGACTGACCAGTTTCTATTAAGGTTTTATTTATTGCCCAGGAATTGTCATATAGTAGAGTAAGTGGTGGTAATCAGTATATTTAGACTCCAGTCTGAGAACTTTTTCTTATCAGAAAAGTCACTTCATGATAGAAGCTGTTGTTGTACTATTTACAGAAACTTCACTGATAGTTAGATGGAGAAGTGCAGGTATTATGTCTATTTGCTATACAAAACTAAAACCCACTACATTATTAACACCCGTAAATACCGCATATTGTTGTCCAAAATGGGACTAGGCTAGCTATGCATTACACACCCTCTCAAAGTTGTCACATGGATGATGTACAATATAGCACTAATAGCTGCTACTCCAATGATGTATACCGAGTGCCATCATTCCAGGTAAATATTTCATCATGGCAACAGAATCCATGCTGAAACACTTCACCAGAAGAGTTGTAAATATATTATACATGCACAGACCAAACATGCAGTAAGGCACTACAGAATAGTTTACTCTCTATGCGCTTCTGTGTCTGTGTATACACCTGCAATTAGATATACAGTTTTCTCTTTCCAGGATATGAACATTGATCTTTGGTTATTAACAGCCTGATGCCAAATTCTTCTTTGATGCAGTCAACATTTCTCTCTGCATCTTTGCCATGAATTCACCTGACCATATTTCACTATGTCTTTTAAAATCAGTTTTCTGTATCTGAGGTCTGCCTCTAAGCCCATGGGCTATCCATTATCACTGTTCTCCTTCATCAACTGTCCTTTCTTCATTTTTTCCCGTATCTTCCCTCTTGCATCTTAAATTGCTCTTTCTATTTAGCATTTTTCAACCCAACAACTGTCAAAACTGCATCTCACTGTTCAGGTCCATCGTTAGTATTTAACAATGTTGAATGACCTGTTAGGCACATTTTAGTTTCAACCTGATCAAACTGAACAAGTACCAAAATCACATACACACAAAAAGCACAGAAGAAATAAATAAATAAAAAAAAACAAATCAGAAGAAACAAAATGAAATACTGTCACATTCCATGTTATGCCTCTCCAGGTCAGAAATTATGGCAGAAATTATGGAAAGAAGTAACACCTATTAAAACAAAACCAACCCAATCCCCCTTCCAGTTATACTAAGCGATTATCTAGAAATGCTTGTTTGGAGTATTTGTGCCCAGACTCTGCTCTTTCCCTAGGATTCTTCCTCACAAATATAAGAACGATCAGGAAGCAGAGTAAAGTTTAAGTGTGGATACCATTAATAAGATATTTCAGGCTGTAAGGGACCTCAGGAAGTCCCCAGTTCAAACTCCTGCTCAAACCAGGGCCAGCTGTGGGATCAGACCAGGTTGCTCACAGCTTCATTCCGTCAGGTCTTGAAACTTCTAAGGATGGAGACTGCACAGCCTCTCTGGGTGACCTGCTCCACTGCTTCTGCTCGTGGAGAAGAAATTTCTCCTTACAGCCAGTCAGAGTATCTCGTTTCAGTTTATGCCCATTGTCTCTTGTCCTACTCCCATGCACCACTATCAAGGCTCTGTCTTCTCAGTCACCTCCTTGGAGGTCCTGGAAGGCTGTTACTAAGTTCTCATTGAAGCCATCTCTTCTCCAGGCTGAAACAGCCCTGGTCCTTAAGCCTCTTCTCACAGGGCAGGTGCTCCAGCCCCCAAACATCTTGGTGGTTTCACTGAATTTGCTCCAGTTTGTCAATGTCTTCCTTGTGTTGAGTGGGCCAGTGATTATGACTGGTAACAGTATTCTAGATGAAGTTTAATGAATCCTGACTGAAGTGGGGTAGATCACACTGCCCACCCTCCCGGTTGTGCTCCTGTTAATACAATCCAGGAAGCTGTTGGCCTTCTTTGCTGCCAGGGCACACCACTGGCTCATGTTCAGCTTTCTGTCTGCTACAACCCCCAGGGCCTTTTCAGCAGAGATGCTCCTCAGCCACTCTGTCCCCATCCTTTGTCTTTGGAAGGCATTATTCTTTATACAGGTGTAAAACTTTCCATTTGCCCATTTATTGAATTTTGTAATATTCCTATTGGTCTGGGACCCCGCCCTCGAGCATATTGACTGTGTCTCCTAACATGGTCTTATCCTGAAAACTTTATGAGACTACCCTCCATCTCCTCCTGCACGTCAATGATTAAGATAATAAACAGGACAGGCCCCAGGACTGACCCCGTGGTCCCTAAAGTATAGTAGAAGCCATCTACCACTATTCTCTGAGCCTCACCATTCAAATAGTTTTTTCTTTTTCATCCCATCTAGTTGGCCAGTCATCCAGAATATAACATCCTAATTTGGATACAAGAATGTTGTGGGAGACAGCACCAAAAGTCTTGCTAAATCAAGGTAAATGATACCACTGCTCTCCTTTCATCCACAGATTTACTCATTTTATCATAGGAGGCAATCAGGTTGGACAGGCATGATCTGCTCTTGGTAAATCCATTTTAATTGTTCCCAGTCACCTTCTTTTCCTCCCTATGGCCAGAAATGTATTCCCAGAGAACTTGCTCCATGATTTTCCCAAGGCCTGAAGTGATGCTGATCAGCCTGTAGTTCTCCAGGTCAACCTTCTGGCTTTCTTTGAAGATGTGTGCAACATCTGCCTTTCTTCATTCATTAGGAATGTCCCTTGGTCTTTATGACCTTTCAAAGATGACAGCAAATGGCCTTGCAGTGATATCAGCTGGTCTCACAGCACCTTTGGATGCAGCCCATTGCATCACATAGGCTTTTACAGGTCGAGTTCTCTGAGGTACTTCCTGACTCAACCCTCATCCACTGCTGGTGTTTTTTGTCCTCCCTGAAACCTGTCTCTAAGCACAGAGACCTGTAAGACCTTGCTGGTGAAGACTGAGACAAAGAAGGCATTGAGTACTGAACCTTACTTGTGTCTGCTGTCACTAAATCACCCACCCCTTTCAGCAACAGATCCACATTTTCCTTGTTTAACCTTTCACTGCCTCAGTATTCTTAAAATTATTTGGTATTTTCAGAAGCACACAGTCATCCTACTTTCTATTTGGTAAGTGATGAGGCATCATTTTTTATACAGAACCATAAGCATTGTAACATCTAAGTATCTATAGACTTATAGTAGTCTTTTTTTTAAATTTGAAAATTATCTGCAGGCATATGAAAGTAAATTTTCCCTATAATTGTGCCTTAATTTACTCTCTTATTAAATTGTTGTTAGCAATTAATACTTATAGTATTTAAACTGTCCAACTTGTTTAACATCTATAGTAGCCAATTACTGCAGGCAGCATACAACAGACTACAGGGTAATGCAACCCATACTCTTTCTCCTGTTATGCCATTTTTATAAGATGAATGTATATATAAAATACTATTCTACTGTTTGAGGCAGGAGATCCTGCAAGGTTGTTACCTCCCATTTTTTCAAAGCTTCAGATTCTTTAAGTTTTCTTTCAGATCTCCAAAGACAAAATTCATTTGCAAAGTACTCAACTTGGTTTATCCTTTCTTGCCTTTAATAATTTAGCAGGAATGCTGTAAAATATTTAGCTTTTTTGTTCTCATTAACTTTTGAGATTCTTCAATTTCTTTTCCTCCCCTTCACAAATGAGCTCAGCATCTGAAAATGGTTGCTCATTGCTTATTTTTATTTCTCTTATCTTTCTGTAATTGCAATTTTTGTGACCTAAAGGTTTTCTAATTTTGGACTTTGGCAAAGTTACTCAGCTGATACCCTTTCCTCTTTACATGGATGCTCCTACAAACCACTCCCAAATTATTAGTACTGCTTTCTGACTTCATCTTCTTCACCAAACCACAGAAGTATTTTCTTTTGGGACAATTTACTAGTCTCTTTTTATTATTATTATTATTTTACCATATTTGACAACACAAGACTGATTCTGAAAGAGACTGATTTCTCAATTCATTTTAAAAACAGGAAGTTGTACAGTTAAACTCCTCAAATCATCCCTTGTTCTTCATTTTCATGGTCTCGGGTGCCTCTTTTCACTATCTGTCTGAACATCTCATACACAATATCAACATTATCTAAAATATACACAGCGGTCTTCTAAATCCTTACATTGTACTTGATATTCCTGCCTGTATTTTAGCTTTCTCAAAGATTCAGAATTGTAACTGCAGCTCATCTGTTTCCCCCAGTTCTTTATAATATATTTTTATAATGTTCTTATAATTAGTGGTCTGAGTACAGATGTCCTCAGAGATTTCTCATGTTCTTGATGTCACTCTAATGTCATGAATCAGTAAATGCATGATTTTGCTGATTGAAAGCAATTAATATCTACCTGATTTAATTTAGGATTGCCTATAAGTGATTGTGACTGTATTCACAAAACATAATTCTCTTTACAGCCATAACTTTGTATATGGTTAATTATTAATTTTTCTCCTCTTTTGCCCTTTCATTATATCTTAAAGACTCTCACTAATTACAATTGTTTTCTATACAGGGACTTTCCTTACTCCTGCACTGCAGTCACCCACTGTTATTTGGATGTTGCACTCAGACAATCTGTTATTTGTTAATGCTCTTCATAAAATAGATCTTGTTTACTTCATCTTCTGTTTTTCCAGAAAGAGCATTTAAAAGCAACATTTTGCCATCTGGCTTTTATCCTCAGATGGCAGATTTGTTCATTGATAGTGTCAAAACCAATACCTGCTGCTAATAGAGTATCACTCCTCATGAAACTTAGTCTTACTTCATGCCTCACAGTCTTTCCTCTCCTATAAAACAGTGCGAATTCACTAGCTTAAAAGATCCACATCACAGGTATCTTGTGAGGCTGTGATGTGTATGCAATGCTTCAAAAGCATATAGCAGGGTCCTAGTTCTATTTATATTCTAAATATTCCATGTTCCAACTACCTGTCCTTTCTCCACATGTTCCAATCCCTCCCACCAGGTTACGTTTGAGTTTTAAGATGAGCTTTTTTAGAGGACTTGTAGGACTTGAGATGCTAAAGGAAAGACAGATTTTTTGCTTTGAAGTGATTTCCCCAGCACAGGCCCTTTATTCATGAACATTGTTCATGATATATTTGTTTTACCACTGTGTAATGATTATGGCTGGATCTGAAGATTATCTATTTCTTGAAATTAAGTATAAGAATACCTTCTTAGCATAAAGAGCATTATTCATAGCCACTGGGCACAAGGTGAGCTATTCATGCCAGCCAGTAAATACAGAAGACATTCTGCTGATATTAACTCATCTCATGTTTTAAGGTTCACATTTGAGGGAAAAAAAAGGAATAAAATACCTTTTAGGATAAAAATGTATATCTATATGTATATCTATCAGTGATGATGGTAGGGGCAATCAATATTTATAAAGAACATCCCTTTGTGAAGACAACCAGCCACTCCAGAACCACAGCCACATTGCACTGATTATGCAGTTTTGCCTGAAGTGCTTCTTGAAAACTGTGAACTATAGGAGAGGCTGAAATGTCAGGAAAAGGTATGTTTGGATTAAGACATTGCAATATCTGAAAATGACAAAGGAGGCAATCTTCTGTGATATTTGCTGATTTTGAGGACACAGTGTCTCTTTAACCTGAATATATGTTTTCTATAAAAACTGAGAACCTTATTGTGGAATAATAGCTGAAATTATTCCCATTAATAAGGAAAGCATAAAGTGGAATAGATGTGTACCTTAGTTTAACAGTGAACATGGTAGCTAAATGTCTTAAATACTTTTAGGACTGCTTGGTAATGAGTAAAAGAAAGAGTTGTTTTCTATAGCTTAGTGAACACATACCAGAACTACTCTCTGGAAGAAGTTTAACATAAATAACATTTGCAAAATAAATGCAATCATTCACTAGGGGAGAGAACAAACATGAATTGGGAATGAAAAAAATCAGATTCACAAATTTCAGATATGTCTAATAATCGTGAAAGTGTCACTTTGTATACTAATATCACAGTGGAGAGTAGGTAAGTCCAGCTTAACGGGTCATTCACAGATATTCATGGAATGGATAATTCAATAAACCTAAAGGATCAGTTCTCTAAAGACTTACGTATGTTCGCAAATGTGAAAATGCTACATCTCACTTTGTGTACAGTAAGTTTAAGGAAGACTTTGAATTTGGTATCCAAGGGGAATTTAGAAGAGGCATATAAAACAACAACGGAGAACCCAGCTAAGAAAGTGATTAAATTTTTAGTTAAAAAAAAAAAATTAAAAGCTGATATAGAGTGCCATTTGATGATATAACTGCAGCTAATTGTAGGGTTGACAGGAAGATCTTAAAGCTGTTATATTAGACTCTTGCATTTTATATTTTTAGCAATTTTTAGAATTTCAGGTATTCATTACATTGTAATCCATCATGATTTGTCCAGTCAGAAATTATTCACATTAACATAATCATTTTCACTTATATTTTTATTGTCTGACTTAATATGAATTTAACTAATTATGATGAAAAATTAGCATTACATTTTACTCTCTAAAAATGTATTCTCTTGTGTTATTAGCAAGTATGTTAGAGCAGTGCATAACGAATAAATATCTAATAAAAAAATGTATTTTCATCAGTTAACAATAGTATCATTTCACATAATACCATAGTAAGTCGTGAGTTTATTAGCAAAATTGACAATGCGTTTGAAATAATTTACATTACAACCTTCAAGGCAGAAAAGGATCTTTGTAAGAAAATCAGCAGAAAAAAATTAACTGTTTTTCTTTTAAATCATATATTATATATATCTTCAATGGCCAATGATTACCTATGGCCGATCAGATGAGGAATTCCTGCCATTTAGTATATATTTTGTGGGTGGTAGATTGTTTCTTTTCTATACTCATAAGAAATGCATCACACAATATGCTATGATGCTTGTTTGGTCTTTCATATATTTAGCCTTACAGTACTCTTGTAAGCGTAACTATTCCTTCTTGCAAATGGGACCTGGTGCACAAGGAAGGTAAATAAATTCACATAGAAAAGCTGTAACAAAACAGAGAATGGAAGTCATATAGGCCAAGATCCAGAGAATCACTCAAATCATGGAACCATCTTTCTTGTCTCATTAACTCAGAACACACAGGTGACATTCCCACGGGGAACACACTGTTAACAGAAACTATTCCACTAATAATAAAAAACTGACCAGATAATCCTCTTGAGACAAATAGATATCTCTTGTTCTATCAATAATCCATGTGAATTTGTAATTCTGGCCACAGATCTACTAGTCCGTATCCCATAAATCTGCTTCCTATGGTGACCAGGCCCTCTGTTCTTATCTTATTTCCCTTATTCTCTTTTATATCTTGATTTCTTCTGTAGAAATTAGTGTAAAGTATCAGCTTGATTTATTTTTGAACCATAAAACTTTTTAACAGACAGTTAGTCGCAGAATCTAAGGCATTAACAGACATAACCTAATAGCTAAATGCATCTCTTATATCTGATAAACTATCTCAAGCATCTGCTAAGAATCTTGGGAAAATCAAGCACTTCTCATCGACAGTCTTAGCAGATTACCCATTCTCGAGCATGACATCTAAATCAAGGGAAATGTATTAGCGCAACAAAAGGATATAACATTAAACACATTTACAGCAATGGTAAGTAACTCCAGACCCAATTCTGAGCTGTAAATATCCAATAGAGCATATGGTCAAGTACTTCCAAAATGCACCAAGGCCTCTTCCTTCCTTGGAAGGTGTTGCCCAATTCTATCCGAAGGCCCAAGTGACTGTAGTTATTCAGTATTATTATCTTGTATTATTGTCCTCAGTGTGGAGGGCTCATATCTGATTGCAGAGGTTTTAGTAAACAGCCGCCTCCGCACTGCGTCGGCCCTAACAAAGAGCCCTCCCAGGAACCTGCGAAGAAGAGCTAGCAAAGAGTCAGCCACCAGCGCTCACTGACACAGGGGGACGAATGCCTCCTTTCTGTCTTGATCATCTACTCCTCCAGAGCTCTGAGCAAACCATTTTTGCAAGTGTAGTGATCCTGTTGCTATTTCAACTGCGTACCACTTCACAGGGAAATTTCTGTATCATTTCCACAGGCAATAGCCTGGGGAAATCATGGACTTTGGAGATACTTGTTATTTAATTTTACTTTTCACTGATGACCTGATGTCTTGCTGCTTTGCCTCTTTCCCTTCTGTTCTTTGGTAGACTGGGTAGGGCATGAGAGGGTGCTGAGTGACTGAAAACCTTGTAAATCAAGACTGGTTCCTCTATTCCTAAATTCTTTTGTTTTTTAACTATTCACAACATTGCTGCATTGCAAGCCAGAACCTGATAGCTGTTGGAGCTCTGAATTCCCAAATTCCAGTTTATTCTTCATCTGACAGCAAGCAGAGAGCTTTGAATCTCTAGCTCTAGTGCAGTTTGGCCTCTGAGTGCTTCCAGACTCCAAGGCTCAAGGGTCACCTACAAGGCATCTGCATCTGTAGTCAGTCTAGTAATTTGTGCAAAGATCTGATGGCTTTGGTAAGGGGTGAAGTGAAAAAATTCTATCATCTGATGTATTAAAGAGCTGTATGATTAACTGTAAAAACAGTATTTTAATTTGGGTGGGTGAAAGCATATTTTTTATTTTATTTAGGTCAATTAAATATCGCTGAGAAACAGGACTAAAACTAATAATTAACTGAATGTCCAATTTGAAAAAAATACTGACAAGGAAGAGAGGAAAATATTCAGTAAAAATTGGAAGAAAAAAAAAAACAGGCTGTGACTTGCTGTCACAGCTCCTATTTCGTATAGAGCAAATTAAGAAGAATGCATTAGAACATAACAAGATAAATAGTCATTAACAATTCGCCATCATGCAGAAACCATGTAGTAGCCACACATGTTTAATACACAATGAAGGCAGTTATCTTATTAAACTTAATGGCATCTATAAAAGGGAGACAAGTCACAGGCTTAAGACAGTAATGAGATAAGCTTGCAGTCTGATCAGTTTGCATGCAAATGATCTCATCTGAATAAAATTAATGTTTGCATTTTTATACTATTCTGAAAGCATTGCCATTCCCATTTTCCTATCCTCGCTTTCTTGACTTTTCTTAGAAATAAAAAAAAGCTAATCAGTATGCTAAAGATCAGCTTGAATTCTTCCATTACATGGGTTTTTAAACCTTCATCTCTGAGCACAAGCTTCAACTAATGTCCATCAAAAACATGTCCAAAATAATTTATGTCCTGTTGGCAATTTTACTAGTTTTAAAAGTAGATTACAAATGTGTATTTGATTTGGAATGCACTCATGCATTTCAAAAGAATAATGAGATGATGAGGCCTCACATTCAGATGAATATAGCATTAATGAATTTAAGTTTTCTTCCATATAAAGAAAACCTGTTTACATTATGATTTCATTTTGTTTTTATACATTCCATAATTAAGGAGATAAAGATTCTACAATCGTATTTATCTTCTCTTATGTTTTATTTCTAAAACTTTGGTTTATTTTTCCTGGAAATGATATTTCAGAAGAGGTAAGAATTTCCATTTACTTACTTTCCGTGCAGCTGGTTTTTAGATCTATTGTAAAGATTCAGGAAAAGTCTTTTCTTAATACCATCAGATGCCAGTCTGCTAAGACAAACTTTCTACTATTGTATGTTCAGTAATGAAACATGCTGAGCAATTTGACAACAGCCTAGCAAGACATTTAAGAGCATGCTTCACTTTAAGCAGAGGAGCAGGTTACACTCATCTTCTTTAAGTTGAGAATTTGAAGATAAAAATTATTTTCACAAATGAGAGGATATAAATCTAGAATTTAACAAAACTGAGCCTAATGCAAAGTCCAAATAAATACATTTTAAAGAATAAGTACCATATATTTGTCTTAAAATTAAGGTCAGACTAATTCTTTAAAAAACTTCAGGCATTATCTTGAACTTTTAGTAAAAGTTGCACTTCTCCCCTTCTCCATTTTAATGTTCTTGACACAAGAAAAGGTTTTATTCTAATACAAATATATAGGATAATGCAGTTTGATGCATGTTTGATCACTTCCCCTCCTATTAAATATCATAAAATAGGGGGAACAAACACACAAAACAACTCTTCTTCACCTGCTTTTGTTTTCTGTCATTATTCAGACAAACTATAGACAGGACCCAACTTGCATCATCTTAAAGAACTATCCATACAATTAGGTTGCTCTAAGTAAGACTAGGACAGCTAGCAAGAAGTTGCAGAGAGATTTTCCCATATTCCTAGAGGAATAGGTGCCAGGTGCTGCACAGCCTCTAAAGACCAGAGAGAAGGACAATTATGCCTGAAGACCGCTGTTCAAATTGTGTTTTAGCAGCAGGCACAGGAAAAGTTTTCTCTTTGAAGCAACTAATGAGAATGTTGTGAGATGCAGGCAGCAAGGCTGGCAAGACCTGGGGGTCATGCAGAGCTAAGGCAGGCTAGGACCTCATTCCCACTCCAGGTTCCCTATTCAACCACAGAATGGACATCTTTTGGAACATATTTTAGAAAAAGTTGGAAAGAAGACAGGAAATTACCTTATTAAGAGGAATGTAAAGCATTCTTAGAGACCAAGAGGAGAAGTAATCGGGGCAAAAGAAATTATAAAGTCAATAAATAATTCAGAAGTTATGAGACAGTTTTCATTTAACTTTTCAGCATAAGAAAAAAAGCATAGAACCCTGTGTTTTAACCACAGTTCTTACAAGAAAATGTGTCAAGAAAATATGTGGAGAAGACAGTGATTTAACTGTTATAACCATGGTGAAAGGTTCTATTTTGCCTTCTCTGATCCATGGAAGAAAATAACCATGAGAAAAAAAGTAACATTCACGAGAGATCCAGAGAAAAGAAAAAAATATATTTGACAGCAAGAGGAAATAAATAGTTGAACAAAAAAAAAGACTAGAAAAAGGGAAATGGAAATATAAAGTGCCCACTTCATTGAGGGAGAAGTACTAACCAAGTAAAGATATGAATTCTATTATTCAAGACAACTTAAAGCTGTAAAACAGAATCATCTGGACTTTAAAAATCCAAAGTATCAAAACAGAATTCTAATCTCTGTTTTAACAGTGATTCATTATATAACTCCACCTTTTTATCTTGGGAACTTAAAACATGCATAGCACCATTTCCTTGCCTTCCTGCTTGCAAAGGTGTGATGAAGGCTTTCTGATGCCTCCTATATGTAAAACACATTGACACAATGCTATGTTTTAGCATTTTGTGACCTATAAGAAAAGGCAATGAATTGTTCTGTTCACATCCTTAGATCCATTTCAAAAGCTAACTGTCACTCGATCATAAAAAACATCAAGAAAACGAAGGTGTTTATAATCTTGTGTGATCCACAAAAATAAATAATCAAACACAAAGAATGAAATTCAAGTTCATTGAAAGATCAGGGCCAAACACCTTGTGTGATAACACATAGGAGGAAGAAAGCATAATTTATAAATTTTTCTTTATCTTTTTTAGCTATTGAAGTGGTATGCAGATGAAATATGTAAGAAGCATCTGGTGTAAGAAAAAAATATTTATGACTGAGCTGCAGAACCTCGAAAGGATGTTGTCTATTTTGTTTAATAGTATGTTCAATTAATTCTGTATTTTCATTTCATTTTTTATTTTTCACCTTTGGCTTTTGTTCAGTTTGGAATTCTGTCAGTAGACGGAGAGAAAGACAGATGTGGGAGCCATGAGGACAGATGGAGATGGGCATAAGCAGAGATCATCTCTCAGGAAGGTGGTAAAAATCTGTTTTAGGTTTCTCCAAGTCATATGCTTTTGAAAATCATCAGGCAACCGGAACAAATTGGTCTTGATGAAACAACATAAGGGAAATACAGATGATGTAGAAAAAGATACCTGTAAAAAATAATGTCATGCTGGATGAGTGATGAAGTTTAAGGCAAAGTTTTCAAGAATGTACTGATTTTGAGCTACTCAGTTCTGAGGAAGTTAAACTGAAATTCCTGCAGCTTGAGTATTATTTTGAAACAAGGTGTAGGGAATCCACTGACAATTAAGGGGCCATTTGGGTATTCAGCACCTTAGGAAATAGAGATGCATGCTAGCTTTACTGACAAAGTCAAGAAAACTGAACAAATCAAGAAACAAACAGCATGAAAAGTTACTTTCCAAGAAGGTTTTCTGGGTCTTTGTTATCATCTGTGATTTTGCCACTTCGAATGTTTACAAATCCTTTTTTTTTCTGACCTCCAACTAAAAAAAAAATACAGCATAAACTGAGGATTAGATCACATTATTTCTTTCATGTTAAAAGAGCTTGTGAGATGAAATTTTTGCAGTAAACTGGGATGTTCCTAATATCTTTGTAATCTTATGATATCCTTCCTCTGTAATTGTTTTGGTCTTAGTGAATTAATTTAACAGATGAGAAAAAAGAAGAAATGTGATACAGCTCACTAGATTTTAATCTTGGTCTACCTGTATTAGAAGAAAAAAACTGATTCCGGATTTATTTTACTCATTAAAATGAAGAAAAATGTACATGAATAACCCATGCTTTTCACAAAATGGAACTGTAATGCACAAAATTAAATTCATTTGATGGATCAACTTTGCTATTAGGGACGTATCAATGGCAGTAAGGCAGTGTTATTCATTGGAACAGTTTACAATAGTGTTTGTGTGGGAGAAATACTATTATTTGAGGCAACTAGGTTTGTTGCTCTAAGAAGGGCATTAAACAGACAAGTTGAATCAGTGCATTCCTGCTTAACATAACCTTATTCCTTGAACATACAGAGGTCTTTGAGCAACTCTCAATCTATGTCTTCTCAGCACAGATTTCCCTTGAGGTTTCTTCCCTGGTAGACTTTTAGTACTGGACTGGTGGAGTCCTTCACAGTGACTTAGCTTAAGGGAAATTGTTAAACCTACTGAATAACTTCAAAATTAGCAACAAAAGTACATAAAGAAAGGAACAATTTGATAAGCACGCAGATTTCACAAGTATAAGGGGATGTGTGCATGCCACAGCTTAAAATAAATATCTGACCAATAATTTTCCTCAATTATCAGCCATTTAGTATTTTTGTATAAATTTTTGTTCTTGATTGGGAGCACCTAATATATGGCAATGCAACTAGTTCCTACTGCAGTGCTATAAAGTTCACAGCCATTTGCAGAGCTCTTAAAGGATTTCTGTTAAAGAAAGATCTATATTTGCTACATCCTGTATGCTTTTTCATGGTATTGCCTTTTGTCTCGGCATGCTATAGTTTGGCTTTAACAACTGGGAAGGTAGATATTCCAGGGGAATAAAGAAGTACAGAGTCACCGACATAAACGTTCTTCTTAGCCATTAGCGAAGATCCCTCGCATAGGGCAAAACTGGGACTATTTAGGCTGGCAGTACACTGTAGTAGTTGGTCCCAAAATATTTAATAATACGAGATTAGGTTTCGCTTTCATTTCTTTGGTAAACTGTAGCAGAAGAGAACATAATCCACCAGCATAATCAATAAACTACTCTTTCTTAATAAGCTGCTCAAACACCATTTTCCCTCCTCCAGTATGGACTGAAGTAAACCATCTCTACTGCAGACAGAAAAAAGATCACAAAACACATCTCTTCCATACACAATAAAATTCTGTTTTCTCTTATTGAAATAGATATATTTCAAACCACTGTATATATTGTTTACAAAATGATTAGTTGAACAAAATAGAGGTATTAATACCTGAAGTGTTTCAACACCATAAAGCATTTTCTACATTGCCGTAAGATTACTGAATTATTATAAAATTATTTTATTATAAGACACAATGGCTGCTTTGAAAAATATTATTGCTCATATAATTACATGATTTTGCTCAGTATATAGAAAGCAATAGTATTCCTTTCTTTTTACAGATAAATGGTATGATATTTTAAGGATGAGCACAGCTGTAAACATGATAAGGTTTCCATAAATCGAAGTAGCTGAGGACATTCCTCATCCACACATATCAAACCTGGGGAGAACAGATGCTGGTTACTCCTAAGGGTATGCAGAACAGGGTGGAAGAATACATTATATAGTCAAGTATGACCCTTTTATTCATACAGGTTATTATATCAGCCTGCAAGTGGTCCTGCTCATTGTTACAGGACTAAAAAAACTCTTAGGTAGAATAAAAATTAGCAAAATTAGCATTTCGTTCTAATTTCAGTATTTCCAAATCTCTTTTCATCTGCAGTGAGGACTCAAATATTAAATACTGATTTTTTAAGAAAATTTTTTATTTTATTTAGAAATATTGATACATATTTCAATATCTTAGACTGAAATTAAAATCTGACATCTTTGAGTCAAAATATTCCATTTCAGTTTGTTGGACTGATCTTATAAATAACTACTTGACATGGCATGAGCTGATTCAGCATTTTCCTACCAGAAACAAAGTTTCATGGGAGTTGTCATCTGGCTGAAGCCTTCACTCTAAATATATATATTTCTATACGCTATTTAATTTAGGAAGATTTGTTGTACTGCATAAAGAAACTTCAACTGAGGATTACAGAAATCTTGTCAACTCTGCATTTATTGCATATTTGCTGATATTTAGGATTTTTTTCTTGAAACCATGAAATCTACTCATATGATTACATAAAATTCTATTCTTTTTTAAGTGAAATTTCTAATATGAAAGTTTACAGAGAAAAATTTGAAAAATTGAATCGTAAAGATTCCAAAATTAAAAGACAAATTAAAAATTGCTACCATTTACTGCCTTTTCAGTTATACTTTTTTATTTAAATGCATACTCTGTAGGGAATAGATTACTGTATTACACTTAATGTTAGAAATGCTGTCAAGATTAAAGTGTGAAGGAATATGCTTTAGCTAGGTTTTGTGGAGTGACAATCTGATATTTCTCAACAGGAAAGTAGTCTTATTCCTACATATAAATACCAATTTTCATATTAAAGATTTAATTCATCTTAGGATACCCAGTATCAAGACCTTTGCAATTACTATTTTAGACTTTGGGTCCTCATTTCTGTATGCTTTGTAATAGGCTTTGGTATTCAGAAATGCTGCTCGGCTATTTGTATAACCGCGCATGGTACAACATTTTGAGAGCTTACTTTCCGTAATGGTGGGAATCAGAGGCAACACAAACTAGGATGGATAGGCTGCTGAAACCACTATTAATGTCATCATAATAGAAAATTTTAGCAATTGTGTCATTTAGAGTGCAGTAATAAAGTAGCAATATTATTCCAAGAACGTGTTTGCCTTTATAAAGGCAATGATAAAGACAGTTTTACAGAGAAATAGTAATTTATCTGACAATTCCGGGATAAAAGTCAATGATAATATCAAGTAAATGAGAACATAAAAGCGGTTGACCAAGCAAGCTAGTGCTTTTCAATAAGCATGGAAAAACATCTATGAAACTGGTAGTGATAGCAAAACTATTCGCTTTCTTATACAGGCACACAACACATTGTGTCTATAAATTAAAACATGAAACATATGCCTGATTTTCAGAATGGTAAAGGAGTCTGTTAGTCCTACTTTGGAGAAGCACCTGTTTTTCTGAGACTCAGCTTAACCTGTGTGACTGCTCTCCTATCATACCCTGCTTTGGTCAAATATTATGAGTGGCATTTAAAAGGTCAGTATTCTCTGACAAGTACAACACAGGCAACCATAAGATTAAGAACAGAGAAGAGCTGCCACGTCTTTGAGTTGCTTTTGTGGTATTCATTCACAATCTTTCTCGGGTCTTCGGACCATGCTAACAAAAGCAACTACTTTAAATCATTTTTTCTCATTAACTGGTTAAGAGAGTTCCATGTGAATTTATGAGTCCTGTAGATAAGGGGATGAATTATCTTTAACTGTGTATGTTTTATTTGCCTATCCAGTGAACCTTTTTTACATAAGTGGTTGTTTTTCCTGGGCTTTCACATATATATAATAACATAATTCTAAGGGCTACCTTTAGAAAGTGTGTTTCTTATTCTGGACACATATGGTACTCGATCAACTGCCTACTTTCAAAAAAAAAACCCAAACTGCAGCAGAGAAGTTTTCAATCTTCCCTAGCCAAAAAAAACAAAAAACAAAACAACCCCCCCCCCCCAAAAAAAAACAGGTAATGGAGCACAGGACTGTCATTCTGATAAAATTTTATCATAAGAAAATGTCCACAGTCTGTGAATATGGAAAAGCACAGATCAGGTGAACTACTCAGTTCTTGCAGATGTTAGTTATCTCTTGTGCCTGCAGTTTCTGCAATGATATTAGTACAGAAAATGTTCAAATCCTGATTTTCAGCACTGCAGGAATAGGTTGCTCTGGTATAGATTAGCCACAGTTTCATGACAGTCTTCTAGCATTATGTAAAATGAATTTGACTGTCAAAATAGCAATGTAAGTAGATGTTAACAAGCACATCAAAAGACTAAGTAGTATGGAATCAGAGATCCAGGTAACGGATGTGTTTTCTCACATATGTCCAACGGTTTATTGCTCATGGTTTGGCAAGTCCTTCCACATCCTCCTGGCATCTGGTTGCTTAATGCTTTAATTTACTTTGTTTAGTGCCATTATCCATTTTCAGAAATGTGCTCCCAGAAAATTCTTAGTGAAGTGCTCAAGATATCAAGGGTAGCTCTCAAAGGGCTGCTCAAAACAAGATAATAATTTTAACTACTGTTTGAGATGATACCAAGGTCAGAAGTCAGACCACTGCATAACATACCATAATGAAACATATCTCACTGGGGAAAGTGTAACACATTCTTTTTATCTATCTTCCACTCATGACTCTAAATCTTGCATTTTGAAGATACAAGATATCAGTCATCGTCTTATTCCAAAGGAGGAAATTAGCAGTAGTTTAAGCCTATCACATTCAACCTTGATCCCACAAAAGCATCTTAAGGATTCTGCTGCCTATTCAAAACCTATAATGCTTGAGCTTTATAGCCCAACACATGTCTAGAAGTCTTGCTAAACGACCTCCTTTATAAGATTACAAACAACCCCAGCAGAACATCTCTACTTCTTTCTGAACACAATTGCAGCCAGGAATTAGCAAAAACATTTACAAATTTGAAAAGAAAAAAAAAAAGTCTTTCATTATTACATTTACTATTACATTTTCTCAGACAAATCTTATTTAAGAAACTGAAAAAAGTCTTAAGTGCTTTTAGTTTGTTATTTTACCTAACCAGTTTGTTCAGCTCTGGGTAAATCCCAGTTCATATGTTATTGTCAAAATCACTGTTTATGGGAAGAAAAGGAATCAGCCTAGTTTATATAGTCTGTCTAATAGGACCACTGTGATGCTTTAGAGACTTGTGGAATATAGCCTGTGGTCCTGTGATTATTCAGTTATATATATTATGAAAATAACAAATATAATGTTTAAGTGAGCATAAGTAGGAGTAAAAATCATTATTAAAATTTAGATCCTGAAGGAATCCATTGCAAAAAGGGAGCAGTACTTGCTAGATTTTTCTTTTAGTCAATTAATTTACCATGCTAATGATAGTGTACACCTAAGGTGCAGGAACACCTTAGGTATGTTAATGGGAACATTCATCTGTTACAGGAAACACTTCTTCCTTGTCATAGCTATACTTATAGCAAATTTTCATGAAGCACTGCTTCAGTTTCCTCTCTACATAGAGAGAAAATGTCTTGTTTTTACAGATTGTCTCCTCTTTATGACAGCTGTCTGTCCTCTTTTTATTTTTTCTCCAAACAAAAATAAACTATAGCCTCTCCAAAACAAAACAAATAAAAGATGGTGTTTCAACAAAATGCAGTTTTTAATACAGAACAGACTTATTCAAATTAGAATATTATTAGAATAGACAATTCCATCCTTTCCCATTCTTCCTTTAAAACAAAATTTTCCAATTTAGCCTCCTCTCTCACATTAAAAAAAAAAAAAAAAAAAAGATCTGGTATCAGGCTTGAACAAAATTTTTCATTCAGTCTGGACATCTTTTTTTAGACACCAGTTGAAACAACAATATTAACCTTGAGTAACCAAATCATTATTTTCCCATTTTAGCTCAGTCACTGGACAACCCTAAAAACAACACGTTTGATAAGAACAGACCCTTTCCATTTAGGAAAGTCAATGGGATTTGGATGTCTGCACTTCTGCAGTGCTTTCGAGAATCCTACACACCATGACTTGTTATACAAATGTTTCTCAGTAAATCAACCCACAAACTTGGCAGGTCTAAAGATATTCAGCACACTGATCACTACTCCTCTCTTAGCTTATTCCTAATTACAATCTTTTCATGCAATTGCTTGCAAGGGGCTACATTATAAGAATAACATTAAAAACTGGTCATTACATCTCTCTTTATTGTATAAGCAGTATATGCTATTTGGAAGGTAGAGAAATTTATAGTGCTGTGAAGATATGGCTTCAGTACTGAAGATGCTGAAACCTTCCATACAGTTCAGACCATCTGAAATATCTTTAGGTTTCACTTTAAAATAAAGCAGCAAAATATTAGGCGAAAAATAAGTCCTGATTTTTCTGATATATAATGTCATCAGAATGACTTTCTTTATCACATACTTCCACAATACAAACACTAACCCTGAAGCGAGGAATAAATTGAAATTAGAAAAGGTGAGTCTCTTAGGCCTAGCAGCTAGTTTCAAGAAAGGAGAATTAAAACAAAAACAAACATTTTTCATTGAAGGAGGAAGGGAGGCTGGATAGAAACACAATGTTAAAAGTTTACTTTGGTGTTATCCCACATATTCCGAGTTATTTTCCACATAAAAGAGATTTATGTCTTTAAATGCTTCTGTATGATGAAAAGGCAGGTGCAATCCTCTGTGGACTCCTGAAGTCCAAATTAAATATTCATGAAAGGTAAGGTTTTGTTTATAATTAATAATTCTACTGCTTACCATAAAAATGAGACATAAATTACACTGCCAAATGAGATATTGGTCACAAACATTTCTCCACAGGATCTAAACTGCATGTTTCCCCTACACATTTTCCAGAAACTTTGTTCTATAAACATAAACCTATTCAATATTATGCTGCACTGGAATGGTATTTCCACATGGCAAACTCAGACCATTGATACAATATATTTAAAAGCAAGGAAATAGTTGATGTTGCAAGAGGAGCAAAACTGTATAACAAGTTATATAAAAAATGGGAAAGATGGAAACCGAGGAAGAGGGAACCACGTGCTTGAATAGCCTAACAACCTAATTCAGAACAGAAACTAGTATTTAGCTTTGATACAAAGGTGCAAATTAGATCACTGATACAGTTGAAATACTTAATACTTAACTGATGATTAGATATTATTCTCATTAATGGTCCTAGTTCTCAGCACCTTACAAGTTTGAGGTTTCAGTAGTCATCAGTGAAGTCATTCCCTGAGATCCTTGGGATCCCTACAACCATGTCCACATAAACAAGCCTGAATCAAAACCCACTGAGCTTAAGCAGCTCTGGATTGCAACCCAAAAGTGCAAACAATTCAATATTGAGCATCATAAATATAGGAACAGGATAGATTAAACAGTATGCAGCATTCAACATAACTGCAACAAGATGATGTTTTCAGGACAATTTGTCTCTTTTTGGACCTCCAGTAATTACTGTGACATTCGGTTATTAATTCAAAATCGAAACAACTCACAACTGAATTGGGCTTCTTAAACTTCATATTTTAGGAGATTTATGAATAGTGTCTTTTCTGTGAGGAACAAAGTAAGCTTCCAATCCTTTCTTGTTCTTCTATTAGCTACCTGATTACACGAAGGATGGCCCCTTGTAAAGAATGTAGATATGTAAAGCACAACATAGTCCAAATTACAATCCAAACATTGTTCTGCTGCAGGGTTTTAATGAGTTCAGGCACTTCATTTGAATTCAAGGTTCATAATGGAGTATTATTTGCCTAAGGTCAGAGAGGTTTCAAAACAAAAGAGAAGAAAACCTCTCTCTTACTGGAGATCAGTCCCTACACAAAAGCCGGTAGAATCAAAATGCCATAACTGTGGCTTCATTTTGTTCTCAACAGTGCTGATGGAGATCTGGGATGTGTGGCAATGGACAGATTTGGTTTTGTACAAACATGCTGTTTCTCTTTAGCAGGATATAGAGGTGCAGTGGAGGAAAACAGTTTGTTTGCCTCTCCCTGGCACCTGCTCTCCAGGTCTTCCCGGACCATGCAGGCAGAGCACTCACAGGCGCAAGCAAGAGGCAGTGACCTGGGAGAACACAGCATCACACAGGCTGAGGGACTCTAGTGAAGCTGACGGACCATGTACAAAGCTAGAGGTCCTGAGGTGATGGGAAGAAAAAGTCTTAAGAATCTGGAAAGGATTGTGTGGAATTCAGCACAAGTTAGATAGCCATTGAAAAGCTGCTGGGCTAAGAAGTCTGGACTAAAGGATTTTCTTTTCAAGGACACAGTCATCTGAGGACAGCAGAGGAGAATGTTTTCATCTCTTCTGCTTCTACTCTGACTCATTTTGAGTTTATTATAGTTTATTCTGATTCATTCTGTTTAGTTCATACTCTGATAAAATCTAATTTTAAAGATGCATAGCACTTGTGGTGTGTTTAGGGTGCTCACAGGGCATGCAGATCTGCCTCAGACTTCTATCTTTCTTGCAGTCACCTCCCAAGGTACCATCAACTATGTAGTGGTAAGAATAGTAACGCACTACTTGAGAAATAGTAGGCTTAGATGTAGGCCCTTCTCTGTCAAAGCATGTTCCAATCCATATCTAACTTTTGCTTTCATAGAGAATAGTCTAATAAATAAGCAATAAGCATATTCCATCTTTCCTGCAATGACTGTGCCACTGGCTACATCTACATCAGCAGCTGATGTGGCCCAACATGAGTGGATCTGTAGATCCAAAAGCTTTTGCGCTGTGAACCCAATTTTCACATTATATGCATGTCCAGGTTGGGGATGGTAAGGGGTTACTTTGGATTAATTCTACTTTGGTCCTGTGAACTGAAAGCCCATTTGTCATGTGAACACATATTTGGGTTTAATTCAGTGTGAAAGGACTCTAGAGAGTGTAGGGTGAGATTCTTCTGAGACAAACCCTAGTAAGTGGAAAAAAATCAAAAAATGAGCTGAAAAGCTCACTCCTGATCCAAACTGAAATACTAATATAGACATATCCATTTTGTAGCAAAGAATAAAGTATGCTTTGGGGCTAGAGAGTGAATTGGTGGAGAAGACAAGTTCCTGAGCTCCAGCCCTTGTTTACAAATTTTACAAAGTTGAATAGTTAAAAAGCATATGTATTGGTTTCTTCGTAAATTTTCATATTCATCCATTATTCAAAATTTGTATAAGACTTAAACAAACAAACAGAAACCATATACTTTTATTCCCAAGCAGGCTTTCTTTTGAATCTGAGTTACTGCTTTGTCAGCTGTCTCGTAATATTAAATATTTTAAGAAATTACAATCTTTATGAAAGTCATACTACACTGTTCTCAGGAGTTGTACTTATTTATACATAGACTAATTTTGATGGAGGAAGTTTCAATGAGAACTATAACATGAGATTCTCTTGCATCTTAGCAAAGAAAGTGTTTCCTGTTCCAGAAAGAGCAATGAACATTCATTATAGGAGCTTGTGAGGGGTTGAATGTGCCATCCCAGGTGCTGCTGAGCCACTCCTCCTCTGCTTTCTAAAACTGATGTATGAAAAAGGTTTCTTCTGTCTCTGAGTTACAAATATTTCACACTAAAATTTGTATTAGAGTAATTTTTATTCATAGTAAAATAACTGAACTCTCAATAATTAAGTGATAAGCTATATTAAGTTAATTGGGAAAGAGTTCAAACTTAGTGCAAACACATACAATGGAGAATGCTTCTTTAAAAAACCAAACTAAACCAAATCTTCCAAGTACATGAGCAAACTTTAAGAGAATGAAGCTCGCAGGCAACTTAATAGCTACAATCAATAACAATTTTGCAAATATTTTTATTAAGATTTCTCCCAAAATATGGTTTATAAAATGTTTATATCTAGGAATATCAGAAAATATAACATTGTTTTTCTGATAGCTTCCACACCCTGTTATTTAGGATAATAAGAGACCACACATGTAACAAACAATTATTTTGATGATCAGGAAAGTGTGCTTGATAGATAGTACAATTAATCCTCTGTAAAAAGCATTTCCTCTAAAACCCTGTGATTAGACCCTCTTTAGAAATATTTTTTCCCTGTTTTCTGCATTCTGTTAATCGTATCTATCTGAATCTCACTCTGCAATTTTCCTGCTTATCAGAAAAGATGCTTAATGCATTGTGATTAGCCCATCGGATGGAGATTTTTAATTTACATTTTGTGAAAGAGGTTCATGCTGTTCTAATCAGTTATCTCCTTTATTATATTTCCAGAATATGCTAATAACATAGGAGGGAGAGTGTATATAAGCACCACACTGGTTCATGAAATGTGATGGAGAGGGTAGTTGGAAGCAGAGGTATATAAACTAGTCAAAACTGGATTAAAAAGAAACAAGAAAAAGACACAAAAAGTCTGCATGATGGATAGATTTATAGTTTCCAGATGCCCACTGACATTTCTGCTTTAATTGAAATCAAACTTAATTTCTTTTCAGTCTTGTATGTAGAATATGCAATTAGATGTATGCAAGGACCTTTTCTCTCTTTATGAAAAAATGATGATTCCTTCCTTCCTTCTGCTGAACAAAGATAGATAATACGATTTCTCCCCTGCTAGACTTATAAAAGGTATTTTTTAACTTTACAGGTATTAAATATGCTCACTATACTTTTTGCTTTATATTTCCAAAGTATTTTGTTCTTCCTATATAGCTTCTTCTGCAGACTTCACAAAAAGAGTGACATATATAAAAATTATAATGTTTTATAAATTAAATTATAAATTAAGAATAAAAATTTCAGGAAAATGTATCTGGAAAACTTTTACTGCTGTACTGGTTTTGGCCCAAAATAACATGCATTGCTATTTCTTTTCTCAAAACAGTTTCATTTTTATCCCATAAAATAATTTTAAAAGGCTCACTAGATCAGAATGAAGGTCTCTAGCCCAATACCCTGCCTCTGTCAGTGGTCACCTTTGAGTGCTCAGGGAAAATATAGAAGAGACAGGGCAAGTATGGACTGGTTCTTTCCTCTGGACATCTTACAACTTCCAGTAACTGACTTTGTCAGACATTCTTTCTCATAATGTGCAGTCTTTGAAGGAATTAGACATATTTCCTAAGGGCAAGCATATACAAACAACTTACATAGACACTCTATATCATGTACCTTCCATATGCAGACATGTACTTATATAGTAGCAGATCTTAATTCTAGAGTATGAGATTCTGATAACAGTTAATTACAAAGCATGCAAGTTTTTCAGCCAACTAGCAGAAGTTTTGCTCAGTACTCACTAGTATAAAGATGAGCTTATTTTCGTATTGACCATATTAAAATATACATGATACCAATATTTGCAGCAGTAGAGGTGACGAATTGTGAAACGTACCATTTTCACCTTTTATCTTTTAGATATTTTTAATGGAAGTTGACAGAATCTTACTTTGCATAGAAATCTTAAATATTAAGCAAAAAAAAGTTTTTAAATAGTAAATATTCAGGAAGGGAGATATATCTGCTTTCACTGTTACCTTTTGAATATCATAGTAGGTCACTGAAGAATGAACAGGAATCAGAAGATAGTTTATGACAGAGAAGAAGATGAAGATTGGCTGTAGAACAGACAAAATTGCAGAGTACTGCAGTATTAGTAAAGACTGCTCACTGTGAATTACTAGGCGAAGCAAAGAAACATAGTGGGTGATGGGACGAGAAACTTAGTGGGTGAGATGCCATGGTATCTTCTGAATTAGCTGCAGAAAAGCTGTTAGAATCAGTCAGGTGTATTATCTTTTTAATGTGTACCAGTGGTCAAAAAGATAGCATTTATATCTCCTTGCTGAAATGCACTTCATTTGGAACAATGTTCTCCTTCCATTTGGAGTGGCTACTCACATTTATTTTCCATGCAAGATACTTCTTAGAAAAAGAAGGGAGTTTGTACATGCTTGCATCTCACTTCAATATAAAGCTGGGATGTGATCAGAGAGTGTGCCCAGACCCAGATATTTGGAAGCATTCACCGAGTTCTCTAATCTAGACAAGACACTAGCCTTTGGCATCAACTAATTTGCTGGATATAGTAGCTCCTGTTTCTGTTTCAGACTGATGTGAAACTTTGAGGGCAACTATAATCTAGAAAGATAAAAGAACTGCTGGAAAAATGACTGGAAGCAAAAATAATAATAATAAAAAAAAAGGCAGGGGAGAAGAGCCTAGCCAGATATATTCCTGGTTTGTGCTCTATAACTCTGATCATCTGACACAGCTTCTCATTGGCAAATTTCAAATAATCATCATGAGAACACTGGGTTATTTTTTGGTTATTCTTACTAATTCCAACAGTTATGTCTCTGCGTTCCTTTCAGCTCGACTGATTAGCTTTTGATATGTCTGTGCTTTCTGGGCACCAATAAAATGCAAATGTCCTCTGAAAATGAGAGTATGAGTAAAGCAAATAGATAAACACAGATAAACACCAGGAATCTCCTCGTGGTCAGGACTGACGTGTTTAGTTCTGAAAAAAAGAAAACCTAAATAGAAGTTTTTTAATTATTCAAAATAAAAATAAATGGAAATTCCTCTCAGAGGCAAGTTTTGAAAACTATTAAAAAACATTGTGACTTCATGCAGACTCAGGAATATTGGCTCATCAAGAAGAATTTAAACATTAGATATCTATTTCTGTGCTATGGCAGCCATGATTTTTATTTGCAATTTCCTCACCAGTTTTGCCTCTTCAAAATTGAAAGATAGAAACAATTACAGGCATTTAATGGAGTAAGCTTCATATCTCCCACTTTTCTCTCTTGGTTTTCCGTTCAATTTCTTTT
Organism: Dromaius novaehollandiae; assembly: GCF_036370855.1. Lineage (NCBI taxonomy): Eukaryota > Metazoa > Chordata > Aves > Casuariiformes > Dromaiidae > Dromaius > Dromaius novaehollandiae. Next base: position 43,703,195 of record NC_088098.1, read on the forward strand.
TTTCAAAAAAAGTACTATTATCAGTCTAACATTCACATTCCCAAAGCCCATTTTCCTTACCACCCTAAAAATTATCTTTCCAAAAGGAATTAGATAGAAAAAAATTCCAATGGAAAGTATTTCTCTTCCTAGTTGAGGAGCAAGTAAAATGCCAGCAGCTAAACTGCGAATGCAATTTTGCTGTGCACAATGAATTTGTTTTCCAATTTACTTCTCAAAGCTTTCCTCCAGAGATACTCACCTAAATTTCCATTCTCCTCACTAGCTGGGGACTAATTTTAATGGCAGGAAATCTATTTCCCTAGTGTTAATCCCAGTAGATACATATGTTGTGATGTTCCTTTTCAATCACATTGCTAGGGAAAGAAATAAACGTGCCTGGAATGCTCTGCGACAAACTGGGTGCCCTTTTAGAATGATTCAGGAATTACAGCTTCAGAATTACTACAAGGGGGTATTTACAGCTTCTGGTTCCTAAAATCCACTTGCAAAAATGTATTGCCTAGCATGGAGTAGGTATGACCTCCACGATGAAGTAAGCTGTCTACTTAAATGAAGATGCAGAATTTGATTTTTCCCATTAAGTGTAGAACAATACTGAGAATAAAGAATTGATCCCTTGATCCGTACTCACTCTGTGCTCTGTTCACCACTTTCAGCAATTGTTAGGGATCCTATAAGCAGCCTATGCTGTTTTAAGTGCTTAAAATATTTGTACAACCACAAAACCTTGAATAAAAGTTGTCTCCTCAGTTTTAAATATAGATCCAGTCAAAGGTAATGTTCAGTTATCTCCGTTTCACTGAATTAAGAATAGAAAAATACAGTTGAGTTTTAGAAAAACAGTAATCAAGAGTGAAAAACAGTGGAATAAACTTGCAAGAGAAGCCACATCACTTAGGGCATTTTAACTAGACTGAAGTAAAGTTTGGTTAGTAAACAATACAGAATAAATCCGACTGGCAAAAATTTGACGTAAAATGAGGCTCTGTGTTTCAACAATCATTTCCCGGCACACCATGATAACAGAGAAAGCGACATCTGTCACACCTGGCTACACCTTCATGTTCCTGTGTAGTCTGATGCATCTTTGTATACACACACCTCTGCAACATTTATCAATATGCTAACAAACCAGATACATGGGTTCAGTCTTCTGTTACATCAAAAGATGAAGCAAGGAGGACTTCCCAAAGAGTCCACACATCATCAAGACTAAATGTGTTTAACAAAATGATGATGTGGAGTGACTGCAGTATATGCTATTCACTCAGGCATAGTGATAGCTCTCCAGAGGGAGAAAAACAGGAGTGAAAATTGGATATGTTGTGATGCCTTTATGGCAAAATATGAAAGAAGTTGTTAGCCGCAGAATTTAAACCCCCTAGGGAAAGAAAACATTAGCTCTTCACTGCCTTTGCATAGCAAGACAAAACAGATGGGAAATCCTTGCTACACAAATAATTTGGAAGTTTTTTCTGATCACCCTAGGTGCTAGATGCCCTTCCAAAAAGAGAATTTCACAACCATATAGAAAAAGGAGCATTATCTTAACAAAAGTAAACTATCTATCTATCTAAAGAGTATTTTCAGCTGTATATATAGATTTCTATATAGAAACGATCTCTGCACTGCAATCTGTGTTACAGGTTCAGTTCTACTGTAGAATAGTGTATTCTAGTTGCTCTACAATTTATTTACTCTGGTACCAAATACACCTACTTACACTATTCAATATTCCAGTGAAAGAGATCACCAAGATCAAATGAAAATGTCTACAGAATGATACCAGCTTGTTGCCACATTTAAGGAATATATAATTCTTTTTAGATTTGTGGAAAGAGAAAGACAAGGCAAAGCAAAGCAAGGGAACCCATTCTGTCACTCAATTATCACACATTATTTATGAAAAAAATCACTTTTAGCAAAGTAACTAAAATTTTCAAGGAGCTTACTGTGTTTATAAACAGAGAAACAACATTAATCAACAACAGTAATAGTAAATTTCCAATTACCTACTGGAAAAGAAGAGTCACAATGAAAACAACAAAATGGCACACGTGCAAAGCAATTTTGTGGTGAAAGGTCATTCAAAAAAAGAGGAAAAAAAAAACTACAAAGGAGGCACCTACATTGAAAATTTAGTGATTCACTGTTCTCTTTTCAGTCTTTTCTCACTTGTGTTATTAAAGTAGTTTAGATAATTGAAGTCACCAATTTCAATTTATCTAAAAACTGCATGATTTAGTAAACAAAAAGGCAAAATATTGACATTGTAAAGGAAAATGCATAAGTACACATATGTGTGCATACTTATAATACATAAATACGTTCTAGTTTGTAGACTAAAATACTCTAGCTACTTACACCATAGTATATTTATACATGAAGCAAAATGTGATTATCTTCCTACTAGGAAGTGCTGAAACAGACTTTCTCAAAACGTAATAAAACAAGCAAAAACAAACAGTGCAAGACACTAAATGATCAGAAAAATAAGGTGATTTAGTCTTTCAGAATTACGGATAGCAGAGTCCCTCTGAAATGAACACAGTCACAGTAATTTGTATCAGCTGAAGATCGGTCCTTGCATACCAAAGTAATGTAGGTTCTCACAGAGTTGCCCATTACCCTCTTGTATTGATTCTAGCATGATCACTCTAACAGTGCCTGTCAATTAAATCTGTGAGCCAAAGAATAACCTTTGTCAGCTAACCAAATGGGGGGACTCCTTGCTAAACTTCACTGTTAATTATCTTCTGTCCTGAAGCATGAAATTTGATTAGACAATTAGTCAAACTTCGGATCCACTATACGAACCCAAATGCGATAGATGCATGAAGAAGAAAAATTGAAGGTTAGCAAGGAGTGAGATTTTTAAACTATCACAGAATGTCACAGGGCCTGTAACCCAGGCGCAAAGAAACAGCTAATGAGACACATACCTGGGCTTTCCTCTCATTGAAAGTAGGCTCTACAGCGGAGCAGAGCGATCGGAGTAACACTGCAGGCGCTACCACTGATAAAAACTGAACCTCACTTGTCATTTCACTCCCTTCCCCTCACCAAAAAAGCTCTCAAACATTTTATATGTGAAAGCCTGAAATAAAAACTATATAGAGTGGGATAATTCTTAAATAGTTACATTAGGAATGGCGGATTGGGAACCGATTAAACAAGGCTCCACATCTGCCTTGGTCTTTCAGTACAGGTCAAAGAGAGGTTTACAGAACTGTAAATGTAGTTTTGGTTTTGACTGGGTTACTCTGAATGAGAGGAAAGAGAAGGAGGAGAAGGTGGGCTGTTATTAAGATCTCAGTTAGACTTACTGGGGAGCTGTCAGTTTAAATGTTCAGCCCACCCTCAGCAAAGGAATATGTGCCAAGAGGATGGTAAACTTTATAGCTAATTTATTGCCTGAAACAACAGCAGTTCTAATTGATTGACAAATGAACAGCAGCACAGAATAAGAAAAGTAAATGAAAACACTGCAGAAATGGACAGCTTTGTACTTGGAAATTGAAAAGGTCACTACACACGGCTTATTGCTATCTGTTTGAATGGAATCATTACCTCATGGAAATCGTTATTTGGAGCCTGGGTATGAGCAACACTGACTCTAATGAAATAATTTTTTTAGGAATACTTTGAGCATGAGTGGACACAGCAAATGTGGAGTTGTGTCACTTCCACACAAAGTGACTAGACAATTATACAGCAACATTGACATGCACTTTTAACCCAGTCTGAGATCATGCCATATATTGACTTTCTGGGGAACATTGTTTATGTGAACAAGAAGAAATAAATATTTTAAATATAAGAACCAAAAGTTATAGAGGATAACATTTTGACAAATAACTTAAAGACTTCTGTGACCAAGAACCAGACTAGTATTAATTTCAGCTAAAAATGAAAATTCTACAGATGAAATAAGCATCTGTGATTTAAAGATGAATAACTCATGTCCCAGAAAAATACGACATGACTTCTCTAAATTCACAACCTAAACATAAACTAGAAATTAGCTATCTCTTTCAATGCTTCTGGTTTTATTAAAACACTACTTTAAATACCTTCAACAGCACTGTTTAGAACATTATTGCTCCAAAACTGACATTAGCAATGGAATTATTTCCATTAGAAGATCATTTGCTATACAGGTTGTCCAATCTCCCTCTCAAATGGAAACACCCTTCTCCACTATATTTTCCTTTGTAATATGGATATATAAAACTTTCCAAGAGGTAGAAAAAAAAAACCTGTTTCCTTTGGAGATCAGTCTTCAACTAAACATGTTGCTTTTCTCAGAATTTTTTCCTGATATTTACAATATTTGTTTCAACCCATAATGTAAGAGCTAGCACCCATGAATGTATTCTTTAAGCTCAGGTATCAAGACAGAAGTAAACATCCCTATCCCTTTTTTCCCTGAACAACTTTTTTTTTGAAATTAACGTTTGATGAAGTAATGTAAATGTAAGATAGTTCAATAGTCTCCTGAAAACTCTTTCACTGAAGCTTCTTTCAACTCATTCTGACTAGGTCATCTGACATGAATGTGACATCATAGCACCACATTTTATAGGCTTGAAGAATGGTCCAATAAGTAATTATAAATGCTGAATATTCTTTAATGAGTGCAGGTTGGGAAACTATCAGAGGAAACCCCAGACATTTACATCAAACAAATCTTCCTAGTCACAAATTTGGTGTCCTGTCTTTTTTTTTTTTTTTTTTTCAGTGTTGACAAGCTAAGCTTTCACAACAGAAAACTGCTATGAACTAACTTTAGCATGCCCCTTGAGGGAAAATTATTTCATGTCCTTTGACTGTCAAAGAGAGGAGGTTTCAAGTCAATCTGGTCCATACACTGGCTGTTTCTTCTAAAGTAATGCTTGCAGACTTCATTACTGGCTAAGGCCTATCTGGAGTTTAATCTGGCAAGGGATGTCAAGGACAACAAGAATGGTTTCTAAAAACACATCAATAACAAAAGGAAGACTAGGGGAAATGTGGACCCACTGCTGAATGGGGCAGGGGTCCTGGTGACAAAAGGTACAGAAAAGGCAGAGATACTGATACTCAGGAGTCCCAGACCCTGCAGACAAGGGAGAATGTCTGGAGAAAGGAAGACTTTCCCTTGGTGGAGGAGCATTGGGTTAGGGATCACTTAAGCAAACTGGACATAAACAAATCCACGAGCCTGATGGGATATATTTGTGAGTGCTGAGGGAGCTGGCTGATGTCATTGCAAGGACACTCTCAGTCATCTTTGAAAGATCATGGCAATCAGAAGAGGTGCTTGAGGACTGGAAGAGAGGAAACGTCACTCCAGTCTTCAAAAAGGGCAAGGAGGAGGAGCCAGGGAACTACAGGCTGGTCAGCCTCACCTCCATCCCTGGAAAGATGATGGAGCAGTTCATCCTGGATACCATTTCGAAGCACATGAAGACCAGCAGGTGATCAAGAGTAGTCAGCATTGACAAAGATTCACAAAGGGAATATCATGATTAACCAATCTCATAGCCTTCTATGATGGGATGACTGGCTGGATAGATGACGGGAGAGTTGTGGATGTTCTCTGCTTTGACTTCAGGAAGGCTTTCGACACTGTCTCCCATAACATCCTCAGAGGCAGGCTCAGGAAGTGTGTGCTAGATGAGCAGACAGTGAGGTGGACTGAGAACTGGCTGAATGCCAGAGCTCAGAGAGTTGTGATCACTGACACAGTCTAGCTGGAGGCCTATAGCCAGCAGTGTAGCCCAGGAGTCAATACTAGGTCCAATCCTGTTCAACTTAGTCATCAATGACCTCGATGAAGGGACAGAGTGCAAGTTTGCTGATGATACAAAACTGGGAGGAGTGGCTGATACACCAGAGGGCTGGGCTGCCACTCAGAGGGACCTCGACGAGATGGAGAGATGGGCTGAGGGGAACCTCATGAAGTTCAACAAAGGCAAGTCCTGCACCTAGGGAGAAACAATCCCCAGAGGATGCTGCCAGGCTGGGGGCTGCCCTGCTGGAAAGCAGCTCTGTGGGGAAGGACCTGGGAGTCCTGGTGGACAACAAGCTGACCATGAGCCAGCAATGTGCCCTTGTGGCGAAGAAGGCCAATGGTATCCTGGGCTGCATTAGGCAGAGCATTGCCAGCAGGTCGAGGGAGGTGATCCTCCTCCTCTACTCAGCCCTGGTGAGGCCACATCTGGAGTACTGTGTCCAGTTCTGGGCACCCCGATACACAAGAGACATGGAGCTATTGGAGTGAGTCTAATGAAGGGCTACTAAGATGATTAAGGGACTGGAGCATTTCTCATGTGAGGAAAGGCTGAGCAAGCTGTGACTGTTCAGTCTGGACAAGAGAAGACTGAGGGGGGATCTTGCCAATGTGTATAAAGGAGGGTGTGAAGAGGATGGGGTCAGGCTATTTTCAGTGGTGCCCAGTGATAGGACAAGAGGCAACAGGCACAGACTGAAACACAGGAGGTTCCATCTGAACATGAGGTTCCATCTGAACATGAGGATAAACTTTACTGTGAGGGTAACTGAGCGCTGGAAGAGGTTGCCCAGAGAGGCTGTGGAGTCTCCATCCTCTGAGATATTCAAAAGCTGTCTGGACAGGGTCCTGAGCAACAAGCTGTAGGTAACTCTGCTTGAGTAGGGGGTCGGACTAGATCTCTAGAGGTCCCTTCCAACCTCAAGTATTCTGCGATTCTGTGGGAAAATGGTGCATCTGGCCTATTTCTAGCATCTATACTAGCATCTGATAAATCACTCTAAAGCAGTGATTATTTCTCTCACTTAGCTATATAGGGAGTTCAGATGTTTGATAGAAATTGGCCCCACGCATATGACCAGTGCCACTCAAAGTACTCTAAAGTATCCCCCTTTGTCCTCATCTGAAACTCCAGCAGAGCACAGGCTCAGCATCCAATCTGTCAGGCCTGTCTCAGAGAGCCCAGGACATATCATGTGCTTCTGGGCTCCTAGGATTGGGCAAACAAATTGTGATCCAGCTGGCTAGCTTAAGGATAGGCATCTAGGTGTTCGGGGTGGGATGCAGTTCAATATTGAAACTTCTCAATATAGATGACTACATATATGTGAGCTCATCCATAGGCACCCCTTATAGTCAAAGGTGTTCAACGGTCTGAAATATCTCCTAAACATAGGCAGCTAGTACCTTCTGAGATAGCCTAGGGTATTTGCGATTTCTGCATAGAGCTGGCAGATAGGACACGTGACTCTCTTATGTCCCTCCGGACTGGCAAGTAAAGGCCAGCTGAGACGTCTCAGGTACCCTTGAATGTCCAGCCAACCTGCACTACCCCTTGGTACAGGCAATGCAATCCTTCCACAGAATCTGCTCAGACTGCAATAGACACCTAGTGTCTGTCCAGGTGAAGAACTCCCTAAGCTAAACTGATCAAAGCCTCAATTTTTTGTCTAACTTGCCATGCCATGTCTAACATAGGCATGTACTGCCATTTGAGATGCCCTAGCATTGCCTGTCTAAAGGCATCCGTAATATCCATAATATTCCCATTCACCAGAACACCCCCCAACCAAAACCAAACAAACCAACCCTCCCCCCCCTCCAAAATCCAAGGTCTTCCTTTTCATAAAATATTCAGACTTGTTGTCTGGATTGTGAAAGCAGAAATAATTGTAAAAGTCTTTTAACACAGTTCTTTGTCATTAATTTTTTTCTGCTTTATTTATTGCTTTTTCTCTAATAATTCTTTTACCATGACAAATTCATAAGAACCCTGTAAATGTATTTGTAACCTTATTTAAATTTTTCCTGTAAATGAACTGACTACAAATCTTGTTAATAGTCTATTTTCCAATTCCTGTTATATTCCCTTTCCTCTTTCACTCAGTCTCTCAGCAGTCCTTTCTGATGTCACATTTTGCCAGCATTCTTCACTACTGTGAAATACTACAGAACTAGGACTGTTTTAATGAGCTGTCTACTATATTAAATAGTTGTAACTGTTTACTACCTCACTATACTGGAGGGACATTACTTAAATTTAAGTATGTGAAAGTATAACATTGACCTCAAATAGCTAATTCTATTTTTATTTCTTAGCTTCACATTTTACAGCTCTTTGATATATTTTCAGCAGAGTCCTGTTTCAGACAATTTAACAGACTTCTTACACCATGGGTTTGCTCTTGACTCCCACCTTTTACAGTTAATTAACATGATTAAATATTTATACTGCTGTCACAGCCTATGTCCCTATCAAGATTGAGGTCCCATTGTGTTAACTGCTAGGTACAGTACAAATACAAAAGTCAATCATACTTCTTACTCATGAAAAATGTTGTTATTATTCTGTGAAGAATTACTTGCTGTAAGAAGTATTCTTCAAATTTCTGAATAGAAAGTAACTCTGCTTAACATATATCATTTTAATTTGAAGAAAAAATTATATGGCTTTTCACACTTAAGGATTAGGATGGCTCTGATTATGGCAACAGTCATATGTTATCTAAATTCTAATTACGAATATTATTATTTTGTGCGATCAACATGGACATCAGTGTTTAGCACAGCAAGGTATACATAATAAGAACTACAAAGAGCTTTAAAACAAATAGCCATTCCTATGCATTGTTAATGGCAAAATAGACCATAAAGCAGAAGTTTGCATTCACAGGAAGAAAGAGTGAGTATGTTTCTAAAGGAGCTCATACATTATGTATTTTACATACATTATATTAGATAATATATCTTGGAAGCAAAACAGTGGAATAAAATAAGTTATCTAAAAAATATGCACAAGAGAAAATTCTAATCCTTATGCACATTCCATTACAGGTACTAAGCTCATTTTATTTCCATGTAAGTTCCCGAGACAAAAATGAAAATGAGAAAGTTCATGGGGAGATTGGCAACAAAGGATCACACTCTAAGTATAGTAAAATTCTAGGCACTACCAAATTAACAGAACTACTAGTCACCTTGACATAATCTAAACTTAAGGTTATATAGTTTTGGTTCAGCATTGTGAGAAAGAGAAAGACCAAGAGAGAAAATCTGACATTTATTAGTAATACATCATTGAGAACCCTAAATGTTCTCCAGAAGTTGAAGTTTTCTAAAATTTTATATTTTCAGGCACAATGATCTGTATCAGTCATGTAATAGCAGCAGTAGCCATTTTTAATTCCTGAAGGAACACAGAAAGCTCCAGAAACACCTAAAAATGTTATTCAGCAAAAGCAGGAAGACAGCTACTTTTTTCAGTAACAGAAGTATAAGGATTCCAAACATCTGAGATTTTCAGTTCATGCTGACATGATCAATATAGGGTATAGCACTGTATGAGCATGTTATCCTGACTGGAAGCTACTTTTTTCTAGTAGACTTGTTCACCTTAGTCACTGACATCACTTCTTCGAAGATGAGTTAAAATGGCACTGTAGAGATGATGTTACCTGTTCTGCTACTTGCAGTTTCATCAAGTCCTGTACAGAAGCCAGTTTTGGTAGAGCTGTTTAGCTTTTGTTTCTATCAAAAAACTCTAATCTACAGTCATTGAAGGAACTGTAAGTAAATACCATTAAGTTAAAAAACAACCTTGTTCATTCCATTATTTTTTCCTCATTTTTCTGTGGATAAATGTTTAAAGACTTTTCCTCCTTTGGTTAGGATCTGTGGATTCCCTGTGACTGCACTCAACTATTATATTAGTTCACTTCATACAAGCTTAGCTATGCTATATCATGAAACATACCCCTGAATTTTTTTTCATACGCGTCTACTACTGTCAAAACACAATTACAGAAAAAAGAATTAAGTATAAGTAACACTCACCTACAACTATAAATCTGGAGAAAGAATTATTGCCAATCACAGGAAATTTCTGAAATGTCAGATAATATTTCCTGCCTCTTAAAAATATTTGAAAGAAGAAAGAAAAAAGTGTATCTAGTATTTTTTCGAGTTTTGTAGGAGAAAGATTTGCCATTATGACCCTTTAATTTCTGTCAAAATACAAAGAAAATCCAACATGGAAGGTGAAAATTCTAACTTAATTGAAATCAACAGGACTTTAATAATTCGCTTGAGTAGCTCAACCACAAAATAAGAAACTGCCTCACATTTTGTACTTAGAAATTAATCTCTAAATATATTTATTCTATAAATTTGTGTATAAATGAATTAATTATTATATGCAAATGTACATTCTTGCGTTACCATTTCCAGGCTGAAAATCTTAAGTTTCTCTAATATTCACCTTCATTGAGTCTTCCCAGGAATCACATGAGTAAAGATTTGCAGATTTTAACCTGCAAATTTACCCTAAAATATCAGCCTCTCTTTGTCCTTAGTTTTCATCAATGTTTTTCATCCCTACCTGCCCTTGTCCTCTTGATGACCTAGCTTTCTTCATGCATAGTGTTTCCCTGCTTGTCAGCTCTTCTCCTAATCACCGTATCAGGAGTTTTCCACTATACTTAGCCCTAACCTGTTGAACTCTTTCCATGGTGCATCCCCGCATTTGAGAATCGGATTCCACTGCTGCTTTACAAGTGAGAAAAGTGTGAGCTTTTCATTTAGTCTATCTCTACTCTGGAAAGAAAGTCACTGAGGAGACAGCTCACCACAGAAGGGTTATGAATAAGCTAGAGTAGTTTATGAAAGCCCCAGTAACCAGATGCACATGGAACTAAAGTAGCTAACTACTGCCTGCCTGTGCCATCCTGTGAAGACAAAGAGAGTAATCACACGATGAAGTTTAAGTTCTTGCTCAGTAAGCACCATGCTGAACTGAGCCTCCTGTAGGTAATAAGTCAGAATGCATAGACCTTCCTACAGCCTCTCCTTGGAACAAGCGTCAGCTTAGTATGTTTTCTTTGCAGGAACCAAAGATTTCTTCATGGTAATTGGAGATTATATGAAAGTTAAGATGTTTCACTTTACACTGTAACTTTTCAGTGTGAGGATCTTTATGGCTACAGGAAATATTAAAAAGTTAATGCTATGCAGTGCATAACCTTCTTGTCATGATTCATATTTAAATTAACACTATTGTTCACATTTAATGGTTTTTAAGTTAATTCTTCTTAATATGGTCATTTAGCTCCTAAATGAAGTTATGCTGCTGTAATGTAAAGGCAATTTAAATATTAATTATATTTTTTAAAGGGAGAGGAGGAACCCAACCTAACGTTCTCTTCCTAAAATGTTCTGAAGAAGAATAATTAAAGTACTTGAACTTCATGATTTCCCATCCGTAATGCCTTTTAAGTCATTTGCTTATTAATATTTATGAAATTAAATAAAAATTTGGGGGGTGCAGAAAGATACAGATAAGCAGCTGAGTAACTTGTATATCCGATACTGTGTCAATATGAGAACTGATTCATCCAAACAAGAATCCACTTAAGTAAACACTGCAGAAGTTTATAAAGCTGCAATGAATAAAACTGTAAGGTTCAAATCTTACTTGGCTGTATATGTAAGTGATGTTTGAAACTCAGGATATTTCAACTGGTAATTTCAGTACATCAAACTAATTTCATCCAGGATGAAACTAGGTGAGCTATTTAACATTCCTATTCTTCTTTCTTCTTCAGCAAAATCTCTCTCTTACATACATTTATAAAAAGTGATATAAGGTGGAAATGATTTAGGTCAAATGATTTAAAATATTATTTAGGAAGAAATGGCTAGCAGCATTGTGTATTATGGATGTTGTGATACTCTCCTAGCAAATTTTGAAATATCAAGTGTCTTCATTTCAGTATCTCTTTTCAACATACAATCCAAGCTGAAGACGAAGAAACAGAATGACTGAAAATGTGAGATGACTTTTGAGGTAATGACAGAATTAGCTTGCTTAGAAAATAATAAGCTAAGTTAAGAGACGGTGTTAAATAACAGCTGTATTGAAGTGACTGGGACTTTTGCCATTGACTTCACTGAAGCCAAATTCTTCACTTAGTGTTGAAAATTAGGCCTCTTTGCACTCACATTGGCTACTCTTCTGACACTTCTTTTCACACATTTTTCAAAATGTGAAGAACTAAATTAGTGCAATTTACCGACCAAAGAGACAGAAGGTGTAAAATAATACCATTTAAAGTGCAATAGGTACTGGGACCTACTTCCTTTAAGATGAGGAAAGTAAAGGAAAGCAAATATAGCAATCACATAAAAGACATCAGTGTGAACATTGTGGGAAACTCTAAATGGCTTTAAATAGTGTAGAGAAAAAGATCAGAGTGACCTCAAGATATGGTTTATTTTATCAAAACTAGCACACTTTATGGACTAATATGGATTTCTGAATTAACTCAGTGATTGACTGAAATTAGGTAATCTGTCTCTATTCCAAAAGTTTCCCAAAGCAAGGATGGTAATTATTTCAACAATACCCCAAATGAGAAAAAAGCCTATAGAATTTAAAGGGCAGGAATAGAAAAACAACATCACACAGGATCTTTGCTTCAATTTAAAATGAGTAATATTTAGCACTTATATAAAGGACAAATTTTTCAAAGTTCTGTATCCACATTAACTATTTTTTCTTTATTGCACCTCTGTTTAGTACTACATCTACATCTCTTGGAAAGTAGTAGGACTGGAGCTATTAAGACTTCAAGTTGTGATATATTTATGAATACTATGGATCCCCCATGTAGTGACAAGGTTAAATAAATGTATGTTCCCTTAGCTATTCTGAGGTCTGGATGAAATTAAAACCCTCAATTAAGATGATAAGTAAATACAAGTACTTTTGAAATTGTCTGCCTCTAATGAATTCCCTGTTTAAGTAAGATAAAACAAAACACAATTAATCACTATTATTCAATCAAGTGCAGAGTTTTAAAAGGAAAGTTACTTTCAGGAGAAAAAGCACTGTTAGTTACAAAATACCACTTTGCAAGTATTTCTAATTAAGTGATCTTTTTATTTAAATAAAATCTTGATCATACAAAACTGAAACCAAACTAAAAGATAACATGACTGGTAAAATTTTCAGAAAGGCATAAACAAATAGGAATCAAAACCCCTTTGACTTCAATGTTGCACAGATACTAAAGTGTCTGAGTCACAACTGAAAGACCTTTAGTCTCTCAGATGTTAAAAAAAAATGTATTCAATCAATACTGCTGAAGTGTGTCAGTCAGAAATGGAAGAATTCCCCATTCATTCTCCTTTCTGAAGAGATATGTCTGAAATAAAAGAGGGAAAGACCATGTTTAATTTCTGAATGAGTTAGAAGTGACTTTCTATAGATAGTGATGTCTATCAAGGTGATATGCTATCTCTTTTCCCTCTCAATTGCTAGACTACCAGACCGTTAGCCATTTATACTAGATAGGAAGATAAATTTGCAGCTGGAAGATATCTCTGTAATTTGCTTCAGATTTCCTGATAGTCTTGCCCTTCTGGTATCTAGCATTACTGATCTAAATTGACAGCTCCATCAGGTTATGGAAACGCAGTTGTATTGCTCTGACGAGCTGTGCAACGAGCCCCGTGATGCCTCTGAAACCTGCTCCTGCTCTTCTTAGCTAAGGTGGGAAACCCAGCAGGAGTCTGCACACGAGAACAATCAGTTCTTGCCTTTTGGGCATAACAGTTGTTGCAGATTAATCCATTAAAGAAGAAATGCAGACCGTATGGGGATGCAAGATATTTCTATGTGTGGTTTCATGTCAAATCAAAAGATGTTAGAAGTGACATGGTAAACAGAAGTGACTGTTGTTATCCTGTGTGCAATGTTTTGTGGATTAGATTTCACCTTGCTCTCTGAACCACAAATAAATAAAATCTCATATTAGAATCTAAGCTACTTCCTCATTTTTGAAGTATTTTCTAGACTAAGGTATATATTAGTTGTGTATTTCAGTTTAATTAATTTCCAGTATTGCCACATGACCCAGTGCAAACTATTTCCAGCTTTTCTGTTATTGTTCTTTTACTCTTGCTATTGTTATAGTACCCTGTGGACATTAATGATTTGCTTTTATATTAAGGATGTCTTGAGATTCATGCTGCAAATTGAAGCCTGTTAATTCCTAATGTGGTTTTCAGTTTGCAGAGATTCTTCCTGGAATGAGAAGATAGAACAAAATCATGTCCAATCCAGAAAATCAAGCTTCTCTGTCAAAAGTAGAGGAAAGAATGAGGAGTACCACTACATATGACAAATTTAGGCCAGAAATCATGTTTTAAAATATGATTTATGCTTTACAAATGATAAATACCACAAGAAGCAGCCAAGGTCAATGGAAAGCTGTATTTATTTCCTATTTATTTAAACTGCTACTTCCTCAGTCTGCGTATCCTTGTGGCCATCTAACAGTAGTACCAAATGTTCATAAACAACTTGATTCTGCAAACCCCAATAAAATAAACAATTGTGAGAAGGTACTGTGGTCATTTCTAAAATAAAAAAAAATCTTTCCATTGTATATTATGTTTGCTACTCTTGCAATTTCATTTATAATACTTCACAAATTTATACAAATCTATACTTTTATTTAGCGTGCAACTTACTTCTGTCTCTTTGAAAATGACACTACACCTTTTTTCAAATATATTAGGAATATTTGAGAATGGAAAACAGAACACTTTCTTGTCTCTTTTAAAAATTAGAATAGTCTTACTAAAGTAGCTTTATACTTGTTTACTCCTTATCCAGCCACCAGCTATACAAGCAAGCCCCAGAAATAAATATGAATGATTTACATGTAGTTTTCTGGTCTATGTCTTTCATATTTTCTAGCTGAAGATCCACTTCTGATAGTTCTTTTTTTTTTTTTTTTTTTTTTTTTTTTGTTAATAGCTGATCAGCCCTTATTCAACATAGAATTTGAAGTATATAGACATATTTGATATTCACAGAAGTGTCTACAGTTATTTTATTCTGTAATGTTAACAGCATTTTTGTTAACAACCATCCCCTCCCCCAGACTGACAAAGGTGTATACTCATAAATATGACTCACACGCACTTAGGGACTGAATACAAATATTTTAAAATTTTGCACTGAACCCCTTGCTATTCTAATGCAGCACTGAAACTTACACTCCTAAAAAGTTCAACTGCAGATTTTATCAGGCATAGCTGAGTAACAAGCCCCATTTACCACATGTTTTTTTTTCCATGTTTAGACTGCAATGATGAAAAAAGCTGAGATTTGTACTCATGAGACTTCACCACAAGACCTATATAATGGATTATGATTTCTTTTTAATATACATAATTGTTCCATATAAAAATTATCTTGGTTCACTTTGGCATACAGGATCAGGTTAGGAAGGCATCAATATTTATACATTCACCAGCATTAAGGGAATTCATTCTTGTTAGGATCAGCAAAGTTGAACCAGACAAACAGATTCTGTGGACCGAGTCCCCAAGGAAAGATCCCCGCCAGCAGAAGAACACTATCAGTAATTATCAAAGCCACTGTCAAGAAAATGTGAAATTCTGGCTTCCTATGTCTGCAGTGATCATGAGATGCATTTTGATTTAGGGGGAGAAATAACTGACTGTGTGCTTTTCCTAACCATGATGCTCATTAATTAAGTTTGATAAACTTATGGGCTAACTTAATCATTCATAGTATTAGTATTTTAACAACTATGAAGACAAATAGGATGAAAAATATTACGTTACACTGTTATAGTTTTACTCAGGAAATGTGAATAGTATTTACTATACATTATTATTATTATTACCTTTAAAAGTCTAATTTAACATTAAATGTAAAATGAAGGACTGCTAAGTCTTTAAAAGACTTTAAAAAAGAAAATATAATTTTATGAAAATCTTAATTTTCACCTTTTCACAGCCAGAAAATATTATTTTCCTCAGTTTGAAATCAGAAGTGAGAATGTGTGTCATATGTTTTTAAGCTTTCTTCCAACATTAGTAGGAAAAATATGTTTATCTGATCTTTGATTCAAACAAAAAGTAAGATTAAGTAATCCATACAAAATCATT
Organism: Dromaius novaehollandiae; assembly: GCF_036370855.1. Taxonomy (NCBI): domain Eukaryota; kingdom Metazoa; phylum Chordata; class Aves; order Casuariiformes; family Dromaiidae; genus Dromaius; species Dromaius novaehollandiae. The sequence goes on from NC_088098.1 coordinate 43,719,174, forward strand.
GTCATGCAGGAACAAACATCCCTGACTGTGACACTCCTGCTCTTTCAGCAACGGAATATTAATGCTTTATTTTGGGGATATTTTAAAAGTTTCCAGTTCAAATGTACTTCAAAAGGATCATAAATTGCATTATAGATTGAATGTACAAGTTAATAGAAAGTAAATTGAAATGCATTGGTTTCACAGGATATAAGACTGGAAGGGGTCTTTTGATTCATCATACCCACTTCCATACCAGAAAACTACAACATGCAACTGCTGTTATAAATTTTTCAAGCTTTGTTTTGAAAATAGGTTTGTTCTCCCTCAAGTGTAATATTGTGAAGATGTTTCTGATTCTGGTACTTCGGAAAAAAAATATTTCTTTCAATTGTCCACTTAAATTTTTGCCTTGTTTTCTTACCACTCTTGTGCCAACTTTCCCTTTACTTGAAATAACTTAATTCCTCGTTCTAGTACTCTAATGTCTTTAAAGATGAATATATAACCTCTTATTCTTTGTTTTGTTGTGGTATAGTGTTGTGTTGTAGGCATACAAACTGTTAGAACTTAGGTTTGCAGAACTCTTCACTGGGGAAAATGAAGGCGGACACATCCCTTCAACATAGGTAGAATCCTCACCTCAGTCACACCACAACTTCAATTTGCAAAGCAGCCGTACCTTGGCTTAGGATCAAGCCCATACATGATGTCATTGCTACGTATGGCACAGACACTGCATGTATCAGCTTTGTTTGTTCGGTGATGTTTAACAACCAGCAATGGGGGAGATCAGACCCCCCCCCCAAAAGATCCAAAGCAAAACTTACGCTAAACCACTTACAGGAGGAAATACAAATATGCTGTGAGTGTGTCACACACCTCCCTGCTTCCTTGCCTGGCCATCATAGGGTCAATATAAATGCAGCAAATGAGTGTCCTCCTTATGATCACTCTCCCCAGTATCTCCAACAATCTTCATGGGCTAAATAGGGTCACCAACCTTTCATTTTGTTTTGATTCTGGTTTTATCTAGAGTTTGCAATAAAAAAAAAACTATTCATAATAAAATTATCTTTTACATGTTCCTTTTTCATTAAGTTTTTGGGACACAGGCTTAAAGCTACCTCTTATCCCAGAGTTAGTTTGCCTGTGAGTTTAGCCATTTTAGATGGGGAGTAGGCCACACAGTCCAATTTTATCTGAACTAATTTAAACATTAAGAAAAACGCAAATGCCTTTTTCTTTACGAACTTATATGGCAAAAATGAAATAAATAGAGCTCCTTCTTAAGAGAGAGTACTGGCTCAACAAGGATGCTTTACAGCACACAGAAAACCAAAAAAATTATTTTGGAAAGATTCATATTACTGCAAAACTCTCCTCACAGTTAATGCAGCATAAGACATCATATGTTCTAATAAATCTGACGGGAGAACAATGGTATCACTGTAAACTACTTCATGGTATATATCACGGTTGTTTTCAGCCCTTCTCAGAGGGACCAAAAACCATCTAATGTAATCATACAAGAAACAGGATTGTTATCGGAGTATTTTTGACATTATGCACTTGCACAAAGATAGATCACAATTTTCCCTTATACATTTTGGTACACATTAAGAAAAGTCAAGATTTATCACTTCTTACTCAGAAGACAAAATAATTTTTTCATAAAAAATTCAAAGACAACTGAATTCTTAGGCTCTTAGATATCAAAAAGACAAGCAATTGCCCTCTCCTTTGTCATTTGTCAAGCAAAATCAAGAAACCGGGGTATCACAATTAGTTGGCAGCTTTGTACAATAACCTTTAGAGAGCATGCCAGAACAAGGGTCTTGTCATGTTTCCAATAATTGCATTTTACTAAAGCTTTTTGAAAATATCCTAACAGACCATTCTTTCTTTCTTTCTCTCGGGAAATGTTGATATCCTATTTTTCTTTTTTTTTTAAGATTGCATTGATTTCTTCCCAGTTGAATGCAATAAGATACAATATTAGTGTATGAGCTATCAAAGCAAAGTATCCTAGTACAGTCAAAACATTTTGATTATATAATATTGAATTATGGTTACTGATTTATATTCTAAACAGAAAGTAAAAATAATTTCTTTCAGTCTTATCAAAATGAAGTTGTATTCTAATATTTCTGAGTGTTGCATGAGATGAAATTTCTACCATTATTTAGGTTCAAAGGATATTTTGAATTTCACAATTTCTTATAGGTTTTCCCACTAAGCAGAGCTGTGTATTAATGAAAATTGACAGGAAGGACCACTGAGTAGAACATTTTTATCATAAGATATGGGAGAGGAAGTCTGCACTTTGGAAATGGCAAGTCAGAAAGGTAAAATCAATTTCATTTTAAGTGACAGGTGTGTCCTGATGTCTTAGAATCCTCCAGAAAGCAGACCTGAAAATATTTACAACAAAATCAACAAATTTCTCATGGTATCTCGGAAATGCATCTTGTGAAAATAATCTTACTTGATCAGAAATACGTTTTTTTACCCATAATGGAAGTGGTAACCATAAATATCATGCCACTTTATTCACCCCTCTTTGACATCTTACAGCAAAAGTGTCCTATAACAGAAGCTTTGACCAAGCAGGCACAGTCTCTGCAGTTGCCATACAGAGACTAAGTAAAAAAGGAACATGGCAATTGCTCTTTCTACATTTGTAGTAAAAGCCATCCCTGGAAATTTGACCTTTATCAGATGATTGCCTGCCCCAGCCTCTTTATTTTGATTGTTTTCTTAATTTATGTGTGAAGTGAGGAAAATATATTAGACTACGAAGAGGTTATTTCCTCCCTTGGATATTTTTGCACAGTGAACACAATCATTGTGGTTAAAGGACACCAGCTGAGGACCAAGCACCTCTAAAGAAACAATTTTTTTTTTTTTTTACAGTGTAAGTTAAAGCTTTCAATGCTATAGGTAGCCTTATTAATCAGGCATAATATATTAGGTATCTGGGCAGCTTATATAGCAGAACTTCCCCCCCCCCCCCCCAGAAGCATTTTAATTTATTCTCTTTGTGGATAATTTGTTCAGGAACCAGGAAAGAATTATACTTCTGACATAATGTATTAATAATATAATTTTCAACCAACAAAGGAAATTGAATACAAAGGTTAGTAACCAAGGATGAAATGAATTAAAAAATTGCATAACCTATTTCTCTGGAATTTTTATGCACTTAGAAAAATGCATAATATTTCACTGACTTCCTGGAATGAACTAGTATTTTCATATATACTGGAGGAGATTTTCTGTGGAACATAAATAGATTTCTCATGTAATGAAGGGCTATTTACTGAAGTACGAGAGTTGCTATATGAATAGCTGATTTTTGTTATTTTTGCATGTGTGTTTTTTGGTATGCGTATATATATATGCATAAAGGAAGAAATAGTAGAGTAAAAAAAATGTGATTTCCTTTTTCATGAACATCCAGGAGCTGAAATCTTTGTTCAAGGTTAATGCATGTATTTTCAATCTGGGAATTTTGTATGGTTAGTCCCTTGTAAGTGTGCTTTTTACATAAGTTAATTTCTTGATTCATGTAGACAAGAAACAGAAAAAAACCCTTGATACCAAATTTAGATTCTTGTGTTCTTGTACAAAGTGAGAAAAGGTAGAAACAAAAAGCATCTGAACATTAAGTTAGAAAAGCTATTTCAGATACTATGCGGTTCAGGCTCAGTTCATTTGGAATCTGCGAAAATTCTGCTTGGAAAATAGTGGATCCAAATTTCATACAACACAGTTTCCCCAAAAGAAAGTATATTTTCAATCCTATTCCCCAGTAAATACACATGCACACATGCAATTATCTGTCTTTCTATCTATCTAGAAAGCTGCTAGAAGGCACCTTTGCAGAGAAAGGCTTGCTGGACAGCAAGTGGAACCTGAGTCGCAGTGCGCCCTGGCAGCAAAAGTGGCCACCTGCATCCTGGGCTGCAGTGGCAGGCAGCCAGCAGGTCCAGGGAAGTGATCCTTCTCCTCCCTTCAGCACTGCAAGACTCCCCCTGCAGCCCCATGTCCAGTTTTCAACTCCCCAGCACCAGAAAAGACACTGACAGACCGCAGCAAGTCCTGTGGAGGGTCAGCGAGGGGGCTGGAGCACACAGCATATGAGGAGAGACTGAGAAAGCTGGATTTGCTTAGCCTGAAGAAAGGAAGGCTCAGGGGAGACCTTATTGCTGCTTGGTCAGAGGATACAGAGGGAGCCAGACATTTCCCAGAGGGGTACCCTGGAAAAATGACAGGCAATGGAGACAAGCTGGAGCATGGAAAATTCCAATAAAATACAAGGAGGGGAAAAAAAATATGATGAGGGTGATCGCATGCTGGAACAAGTAGTCCAGAAAGGTTGTGGAGTCTCTATCCTTTAAGATATTCAACTCAGCCATGCATGGCCCTGAGCAACCTGCTCTATTTGACCCTGCTTTTGGCAAGCAGTTTGACCAGATGACCTCCAGAAGTCTCTTCCAACCTATATAGTTCTGTGATTCTTTTTCTATCTAACCAATTTGTCTACACACATACATATACACACAGTATATGTGTTTATGTATTGACAATTCCTCATTGTCTAGGCAAAGTTCTGGCACCCGAGTTTAGTGCAGGAAATTTAAAAGAGACTTTGGTTATAGAAGTCACCCACCCAAAATGGGTGGCAGAGTCCTACTGTGTCACAGCAGTCCCTTTCTTCCCGCAGTTCCAAGCCCACTCCTTCCACAGGTCATCATAGCAGCTTCATGGCATAGAGAACTTTGCATACATTTTTCCCTAAATGAATACTGCCTATAATTCATGATCTGAAATATTTATATCAGGACTCTATGGAGAAAAACACTCTTTTTCTCCTGATATATATCTTGTTTATCCTCCCTTTTTACTGGCAATAAACCTCTTTTTTATGGTAGCAAAATATGCAGTCACTGTTCAACTTACACCACATATTGCATAAAAGTCTCTGAATCTGAGTGAAAAAATTTGATTTTTTAGTCTTAGAATATCCACATATTATCTTCTTTATCATCACTTATTTTTATTACTGTTAACTAAAGATAGGTGCTGATCAATTTGATATCCTAGCCATAAACAATAGCAAGGCAAATTATTTTTAAAGCTTGTGCCAAATGATGTCTAAATCTAATGATCAGAGATAATCATTTCTATGCATTTCACGGGATAATGACAAAGTGTTATATTGCATTCACATGTGGTAATGCTGTTGCTGTCTTGGGACAGTGATGAAAGCAAACATTGTTACTACCCTAAACACACAGTCATTCTGTAACCAAAGGAATTTTTTCATACATTAGGTAAGACGAAAACTTTTGTTTTCTTAAGCTTTAGCCTCTGTATCATGACTAGTAGTATACAGCTGCCTTCATTTGATAATGGGATTTTAAGCGCATCTTTAATCCTCTTGGGTTTAAAAAGCTGTTTCAGGAAACCTCAAACCTCTCAAAATTCATGACTATGGCATTTCCCAGTTGGACTGAACTTTAAGAGGTTTGTATCACATTGTAAATAGTGAAAGGAAATCTGATCTCCTGCACTCCAGAGTGACTCTAAAAATTAATGAAACTGAAAATTTTGTGGGTAAGAGCATATTTTGGCCAGGTGTCCCAATGAATGTGAATTGAAGACTTTTTTTTCTTTTGAAGAACTAGGGTTTGAGCTATGAATAAAATATATGCAAACATAAAAATGGAATACACTTATGTTTTAAAAACATAGTATCAAAATGAGCTTTTATTTAACTACTGAATATTAAGTTCATGATGCCAGCAAAATGAAAACTGAGTATGCATTCAATCAATGCCCTAGTATAACAGGCAGTACAGAAAAACTCTATTTGAGTAAGAAAATTTCACCTGCTTATCACCTCAACATGCAAAGGAAACACAGAATCCAACAGCTGAAATCAAATTCTACTTCCCTGGGAAGTGAACTTCAGCACACATTAGAGGATTTTTATTTTTCTGCAGAAGGCACTTCTTGTGTATCTGTGAGAAGTTCAAGAACATCCTTCTTTGACCTTTTCACAGATTAAATGCAGTCAAATAAATTGTATTACACAGGATATTGACTGCAAGTTGAAATTCTTGCATCAATGAATTTTCCATTTAGTCATACAAAATACTTTCTTACTGAAGTTGTTACTTATACATTTTTGTTATGTTCCTTACTCTGAACACCTCAAAAGTTTCTGAAATGAAAAATGAATTAAATATTTATGGGATAGAGGAAATTCTAGTACAAATATTATAGACTATGTGCACGGTAAAGAATTTCTCCTAAGGAACTGCGAACTTAGAGGGTAATTTTGCAAGAAAACTAAATTCAGACAATTCAGGGGTTTTCCTTGGACTAGAAATAATAAATGTCCACATAGATAAAACAGCTCATACAGCTTGTACTTCATTCATTAACACATTTCTGTTGACTTAAAATAAATTGCAGGTGGATTCACAAAGGAGAAATTATGCTTAGCCAATCTCATAGCCTTCTATGATGGGATGACTGGCTGGATAGATAATGAGAGAGTTGTGGATGTTTTCTACCTTGACTTCAGGAAGGCTTTTGACACTGTCTGCCATAATATCTTCAGAAGCAAGCTCAGGAAGCATGCGCTAGATGAGCAGACAGTGAGGTGGATTGAGAACTGGCTGAACACCAGAGCTCAGAGGGTTGTGATCACTGGCACAAAGTCTAGCTGGAGGCCTGTAGCCAGTGGTGCAGCCCAGGAGTCAATACTGGGTCCAATCCTGTTCAACTTAGTCATCAATGACCTTGATGAAGGGACAGAGTGCACCCTCAGCAAGTTTGCTGATGATACAAAACTGGGAGGAGTGGCTGATACACCAGAGGGCTGGGCTGCCATTCAGAGAGACCTCGACAAGATGGAGAGATGGGCTGAGGGGAACCTCATGAAGTTCAACAAAAGCAAGTGCAGAGTCCTGCACCTAGGGAGAAACAACCCCAGCAGCTCTGCGGAGAAGGACCTGGGAATCCTGGTGGACAACAAGCTGACCATGAGCCAGCAATGTGCCCTTGTGGCGAAGAAGGCCAATGGTATCCTGGGCTGCATTAGGCAGAGCATTGCCAGCAGGTCGAGGGAGGTGATCCTCCTCCTCTACTCAGCCCTGGTGAGGCCACATCTGGAGTACTGTGTCCAGTTCTGGGCACCCCGATACACAAGAGACATGGAGCTATTGGAGTGAGTCTAATGAAGGGCTACTAAGATGATTAAGGGACTGGAGCATTTCTCATGTGAGGAAAGGCTGAGCAAGCTGTGACTGTTCAGTCTGGACAAGAGAAGACTGAGGGGGGATCTTGCCAATGTGTATAAAGGAGGGTGTGAAGAGGATGGGGCCAGGCTATTTTCAGTGGTGCCAAGCGATAGGATGAGAAGCAATGGGCACAAACTGAAACACAGGAAGTTCCATCTGAACATGAGGAAAAACTTCTTTCCTGTGAGGGTGACTGAGCACTGGAAGAGGTTGTCCAGAGAGGCTGTAGAGTCTCCATCCTCTGAGATATTCAAAAGCTGTCTGGACAGGGTCCTGGGCAACATGGTCTAGGTGACCCTGCTTGGGCAGGTGGTTAGACTAGATGATCTCCAGAGGTTCCTTCCAACCTCAACTATTCTGTGATTCTTTGATTCAGGTTTAAGGCTGTTTAATTTGATTATCTATGAATATATTTAATATAGGACGGAGTTTGGGTGTGGGTATCCTTCATGAGCTGCTTTCCTTCTCCTGAGTGATTTTCATGCGTTTTTTACAGTTAGATACATTTTTCTGAAAATAGTAAGAACAGAGAAAAAGGATGCCTTGGAAATGCTTAATGAAGCTGTACGACCTTTCTCCATCTACAAATAAATTTAGAGAAACACCTTTTTCATCTAACTCAGCAATATGACTGAGCTTAAGGTAAGTTTGTTGTTCTGTTGCTAGGTAACAAAAATAGACATTAGCTATTTTGGAAACATAGGCATATTCATCTAATATCTGACAAACAACAGAGAATGGATTTCTAGTATAGAGGCTTGATCCTGTGCAGAACTGACATTTTAGATGACAATATAACTGGCATAACCTTATCTTTTTCTATTAAGACAAATATATTGCTGGAGAATAAATTTCAAATGGGTTTTATTTCTATTTTAACTAACTATATCCCTTGGTGGCCTAATATAAGGGAAATAATGTAGTTTAAGATTGTGTTGATATTATTTTGATTTTTAGTACCAGCTGAAGCAAATTTTTCAGCAATTTAAGCAGGCACAAGGTTACCTAAAATGAGCAGGAGCAAAATTGCCAGTTAATTAGCAGTTAATACTGTAAAGAGTTTTAGAAAACTAAAAATGATCCTTAATAGTTTGTAAACCAAAAGCAATGCATTTAATGAATTCATTAAATCAAAAATATAGATCCAGAACCTTTGTTTATCTCAAAAAAATCATTCAAGGTATGAAGACACAGTATATCATACAGTAAATGATGTGCTGTACAGAAAAATGTTAACCGATATTCCTGCAATTCTATGAAAGAAGTGACAGCTTTGGGTCAGACTACGATTGGCTTTTGCCTTAAAATTTTCTGCTGGTATGTTGCTAATTTTTATCACATAATAAGCACTGTATTGTAGGCTGGACCTCTGTATTTTGAAGAGAGGAGCAATTAAGCTAAAAAATTGAGACCTCAGACTTTACAGCTTCACTGTTCTGTACAGGAATTGCATTAATGAAGACCGTTGGGTGGCAGTGGGGAGGGAAGGAATCTTCATTCTGTCTTCCGAGACAGGAAGAACAATGCAGCTGCTTGTCTTGAGAAATCTGGAAGCTGGTTTTCAGGGTGTCACATTTACAGAACCATCTTTGGAAGAACTCAGTATAGAAATGTACTGCTTTCCTTGAGTTAACTCAACAGTGTCTTTCCCGCATCTTAACATAGCTCCCAGCAGCAAAATCTTACTCAGGAGAGCTAAGAGTCCCTCCCAAGCCATAACTAGTCCTATAATCGGTTATATCTCTTGGTAGGGAAGTGAACTTCATGGGTCCATCCTACCCAGGATTGAGCTTTTTTGTGTTTAAATTGGAGATTTATGGCCCATGTGAATGTTTCAAGGATTAAATAAATGTTTGAATAGTCTTTTGACAGATATGAGAGTTGCCTATCTAGTAAGCATTCTTATTACTTTTTGGCAACTTTACATACAATTTAATGTCACAAAACTGGGAGGCAGGAGTGAAAGTCTCTCTCTGAGATGCTAAACAAATTGCATCTGGTAACTTGATTTTGTTGAATGTCCAGAATATTGGCAATTTTCCGCAGGACACACCAAGTACAGATTTTCAAACTTTGACTTGAATTGTGTTGCATTTGTGAATTTAAGGTTTACTTTTACTTAATACTTGTTTGGAAAAAGTTTTTATGAAGTCATTATTTTTCTTTATAGAAAAAGTACAATGAAAATAGAAGACAATTTTTGATTATCAACTTAGTGGAAAAGCTATCTTGAACCAGGTTTTCAGTGACCACTTCCAAAATGTTTAGATACCAGGGATTTTTTCAGACCTTATGTGGCTTGTTAGTAGAGCTTGTGGGAGTGGAACACACTAATGTACATGCTACAAGAGTGATGTGATAAATGAGTTGCGAGTGAATAGCTAGTGGAGTTAATGTAGAAGGATGTATGGTGAACTTTTTGTTTCTTCTAAATGAATCATCCCAAGACATTTAAGGGACTACTGATTCTTCAGGAACAAGCAGAAACCCATTTTTTTACTCCTTGATTTCATCAACATTTCTCTGCCTTATATCTGCCTTTGAAGGTCATCTGTGACCCCAAAGCTCTTCTTAGCAGAGTCCTGCACAGACCACAGGGTGAAGAAATCTTACTGCCTTCCTGCATTTTAATAATATTAAGACAACAGAGCTCCACTTCAGTGATTGCTGTCTTGGCTAGCAGACGATGTTCCTATTTTATCATTACCAGAAAACCTCACTTTTTCAGACTAGTATCTGAGGAACCCATTCTGAGTTACCGAAATATGCAAGTTGGTCAAGCAAACAAACCTGACCCTCCCTTTCCCAAATACAAAGTGCACTTGATTCATTGATCTGTAACAAATGTTTTTTCACTTATCTTTCTCAGTTCAGAAATGGAATGGGATTGAAGCAGACCGAAAATGATTAAAAATCACAGGAGGAAAAGAAACAGGATGAGTACATGTGTAAAAGACTGCAAGTGAATATTTGCTATGAGCAGTGCAGCAGGCTCACATACATCATTTAGAACTACAGCACAGGCTTGTAGTTGTAGAATTTGCCTTGTTTTGCTGTTATAATTTATTTCTCATGTTGTGATAGTGCCCAGGAGTCCAATGATAGACTCCAAATGAACTAGGTTTTCTATTACACAGCACAAAAGGAAACTCTCTGCCCTCCTTTATTTCATTATGAATTGATTAACAAAATTCCACATATTTATAAAAGTTTTTATGTAACTTTAATTATTTCTGATTATTACAATATGCTGGTAAGTTAGGGATGAAGCATTTTGTTGGAATTAATAACAATTAACTGTCACTCTATTGCAAAACCTCATGGGAACTGGAAGCCAGAAGACATTTTTCAATACTAATTAGAAATGAATCTTCCTTTCCCATTTCAGAATAAACCACTGATTTCGTGTCACTGGTTCATTTAGAATAGAACTAAGAAGAGAAATATGTCATTGCTCTCATTATTTGCATGAGTGTTCATCCTCTACTTTAGCACTTGAAAAAACAAAACAAGAATAAAACCAAGCAAAGTCATAGAGAATGTAGCATACTAACTCCAACATTTTCAGTAAACATACTTTCCTTTCCTCAAAGTTAAATCAGATAAGGTCCTATCCTGCCAGATGGAAGACCTAACATCTGCAACTACCTTTATTTTCTCCCAGCACTGTTTTTTTTTTGCAGATAAACAGTGTGTCACTCATAAACCTCTCTTACAACAATCTCTTCTCAAAAGCTGTGGCAGTCCTTTTCTTCTATCTCTTTTCTATGCCACGCATCAGAGATTTCCTTTCTCAAGCACAGCACACTGACTTTAGAGTCTAGTAGTTCTACCGTTCTGCAGCTTTTGTTTCCTGAGGTTGTGGCTTAACCTACAGGAAATACGAGCTGTTACCTGGGTTGTCTTCTGTCTGCCAAAATAAGAAAGATGGAGTTCCATACTTCACTCTTATGAGAAAATGGTCCTTTTGAAACCCGACTTTTTTAAGGCTGAGTAAACCCAGCTCTCTCAGCCTCTCCTCATATGCCATGTGCTCCAGCTCCCTTGCTGACCCTCCACAGGACTTGCTGCGGTCTGTCAATGTCTTTTCTGGTACTGAGGAGTCTAAAACTGGACATGGGGCTGCAGCGGGAGTCTCACAATGCTGAAGGGAGGAGAAGGATCACTTCCCTGGACCTGCTGGCTGCCTGCCACTGCAGCCCAGGATGCAGGTGGCCACTTTTGCTGCCAGGGCGCACTGCTGACTCAGGTTCCACTCGCTGTCCAGCAAGCCTTTCTCTGCAAATCTGCTTGCTCCCCAGTCAGCCCCCAGCCCACTCTGTTTCATAGGACCATTTCATCCCTGATACAGGACTTTGTGTTTGCTTTTGACATTCATGAAGTTTCTGTCATCTCCTCCTTGCAGCCTCACAAAGTTCCTCTAAGTAGCAGCCCTGCTCCCCAGCTTATCTACCCCCAACGCCTCCCAATTTGGTATCATTAATGAACTTGCTGACAGTGTGCCCCAGCCTATCATCTAGGTTATTAAGAAAGATATTAAACAGTATTGGCCCCAGTTTCTACCCCTGAGGAATGAGTAGTAGTTAAATGTAATGGAGGAGACATAGCACTCAAAAGAAGCATTCCTCTTCTGTCACACCTATAGTTCATTCAGCTAAGCTTCTGATCCTGAACTCAGGTACAGTATGCTAATTTGACTACTAATGTCTACTATTTGCTTCATCTGTCCAAATAATTATTTTACTAGTGACTCTACATAAACCTTTTCACTTTTCAGTTCATGACAGTGCTCTCGGTCAGTTTTATCATCCTGGTTAAAGTTAGTAAAATGATTTGAAGAGCTGTTCTTGACCTCAGACATTGTACCCATGACATGCAAAAGTCTTGATGCTCTAGGCAATCTCTGATATTTATCATTATTGAACTTCAATTTCATTATATAGTGAAACATTCAGTATTAAAAGGCAATTTAAAGCATTTCTGTGGGCTCAAAACTCTACAATACAAATTCCCTGGTTCTTTGAGCAGCAGCTACACAAACCTGACTTTTCCTTCAGAAGATGAAAGAAGGAGTGGCCCTGCTCTCACCTGAGAACATGCACTGTATATCTGAGCAGTACTCAGTCAAAGCACATACCAAGCATTAGGTTCACTCCTTTGGCTAACATCTCAGGGTTTCCTGCTGGGGATCCTGACTTCATGCTCTGACTGTATGGGGCTGCTGCATCCCCCACCCCCCATTCATTCCTCAGCAGCTGCCAGAGATCCAAGGTTTAATTTGGTGCAGCATAGCTGTGCCACCTTGTTTCAGTTTCAGAAAGAAAATTATTCCTAAGCTTTGAAAAAGCACATGAGCTAAAAGAGTGTAAAGGGAAAAAAAAATAAAAACACAAATATAAAATTGTTGAGAAGGTAGTATTTAGCAGCTCAAAGATTCAAGAAGAAAACGAACATGAAAAGGTACAAAATCTTAAGGGAAAAAAGCCAAAAGAAAACAAAACCTGGGAATCAGAAGGTGGCAACTCAGTAAAATCAAGGGCCACCCTGTTCCAAAGAGCAGCAAAAGCCAGCACTTCCCCACCTGAGTAACTGCCTAGCCAGCTAAGTCATCAGTTGTCTTGTTGGGGTGGTGAACATATTAACCTGATTGTTCATTTAGTCCTACTATCTATTATGTTTATTAGCCAATATGCAATTGCATTGTATTTTAAGTCGTGCAAATCCTGCTTCTGGAATCTTTTCACATGGTTAAAGTTGCAAAAACAAAAGTGACTCAGTGAGGGTCACAACCTTTCACACGATGCCATACATGGACAGAATCTGTTAGTGAATGAGACCTTATATAGTGGGTAACCACAAGGCTATCCATACGGTCTGAACATGGTTCAGCAATTGCATCTTAAGTCACCAGCACACAGGGCCCCCGGTCCTCATTTTAAATGGATCTGCAGATAGTGCAAACACAGACGGGTGTCCTATGTATTATATGACTTCCAGTTCTATATGTTTAAAGCCATGACCTAAAGGAAAAGCATTTTGGACACAATATTTCCCATTACTTAATGGCAATTGTCTACTTTCTGGATGTGCCAGATATTGAAAATGGTTACTGAGCACATGCAGGTAAATAACACCTGTGGAGAAAGGCTTCATCTTTCCCCTTTGAAACCAAACAAATTCATTCATGGCATCTCTCTACATGTCACGGACTTGTATTTCAGAGAGAGAGTATTTCCACAGTCAAATGACTTGCAGTACTATGCAGGGCTTCCAATAATCCTTAGCATAATACTTGAAATCCTGGTACCCTCTCTCATTCTCATGACTTAAATGCAGTCTAGTTACTGTGTTTACATTAGTTGTCTGTGCTTTGCACCCGTGTAAATTTATGTTCTGTTCTATTTACTTCACCATATGTAACTTCCTAATGGCATATCGTGTTACTTTTCCTGTAAATTTGGGCACATGTATGTGGCACCCTGTAAAGTTGAATACATATAAAAATAGTATTTAAAGTCCATGGAATACTGTACTTATACATCACTTTGAAAACTAAACATAACAGGAGAAAAAACAAAATTGAGACTAGTTTATAACATGTAACTGTTGGAAACTCCTCAGCTCAATTAGTTTTTCAGCAAACTTTTTTACTCTGATTCCAACTCCACTAGCCTCTGTCAACAGCTGAAAAAGCACAGCACATTAAGTCAGCCAGAGTTAATTAAATAAATACTACAGAGATATGAGACTTCTTCTTGATTGAAAAAAAATCAATCAGTATAAATATGCATGGAAGTACTACAGGACGTGTAATTGTTAAGTTTGTTCAATTACATAAATATTGTATTTTTAATGTTTATTATAGAAAAGATGCACATGCACAGTCTGTCAGAAATCATCTGGTTGAAGAAATCAGTTTTCATTGACTTTCTCAATCACTTATGGACTGTCTTCTTGTTAAATTTAAGCTTTCTACCTAAGGCACTCCAAATTATAGGGTGGTTTAGAGAATGATTATTTGTCAGTCATGAAAGCATATATTATACCACACTGATCTACCTCATGATAATACTAAACTCCTTCTTTTACATAATTTGTTCAGGAATTTCTTCTTCACATTTCTTCTACAAATACTAAGGACAACTTTCATATTTTGAAATTAAGTTCTAAACTGTCTTCCACTTCAAATAAGCTTGTTTCATATGAAGTTGAATTTATCATTGCAATATGTTATGTCAAAAGCAGTTTCCTTGTTCCTCTAGACTGTAACAATAACTCTGCTAGCTATTAACAGTCAGTTCAGCTTTTCTGGTAGTGTTTCATATATATTATATCAGATAAAATATGCTGAAATCTTAATAAAGTTTTGTTGATATATTTGCAAGAGTAACTGAAAATGAAAGCACATCACTTTCTTACAAGTCTTATTAAACACTAATAATATCACATGTAAACTAGACCTTTCAAAAAAGCAGCCCCCACATACTAGTTTCCATCATGATATTTTTCATCATGACCAAAATGATTAAACTTCTAGCATCTTCTGACTTCATATCTTCACTAGAAATTGAACGTGGAACCTTGACCGCTAACTATAAAAGTCTTGAGCTAAAAGTATAATGTCATTTGCTGTTATCTATAGTAGATTCATGTCTTTTATGGATCAAACACAAGAGATGCCTAACACAGCTACTAAGATCTATTTCCATGCCAAGAAGATACTGCAGCTCTTAAAGTGCTTTCTATTATTGCAAAATGACAACGTCAAAAACAGTTTTCCAGGCTCATATAGTATAAAGGCATTCATTCTGTTAATTTTAGCACTTAAACTCTGTCATTAAATAAGCTGTCCTTTACTCATTAAAAAATTAAACCCCCCCTCCCCCAAATTAAAGGATTATTTCCCCTGCCATCCCTGTCCTTCCTGCTTCCATACTTTGGTTCTAACAGTAATCACTCTATTACTTCATTTGTGTTCATGGTACTTGACCTACCTTTCAAAAGACCAGAAAGTTTTCCAGTGGAGGAAGTACTTCAAACCAGTGCTTTCTACAGATAGATATGAGTAAGTGGAACTTTGCAAGATGTTACCTTGTGAGACATTTTGGAGCTTATGCCTCTGTAGAAAGAGATACTACAAGTAGATGCTGGCTATTTTAAGTCAACTGCTGAAATATTAATATATTGCATAGATACTTATCTAATTGCATACATATTCAATAAATATATTCATTAATGATAAGTTTTTAAAGCATTTTTTCAAATTTTTTCAACTATTTGATTAACTATATGCTGTCCTATCACCTTCAGAGAATTTGACACATATGATTGACTATGCACTCTTACTACCTTCAGAGAGACTCCTTATAAAGCATATAAACAGGCAAGTAAATATGGCTTTACAAGACATGACCTTTAGATTCTGAACTGTGACAAAAATGATCTGTATGCTATATGCATTAGTATGCATATGCATGATCAAGCTCTTAACTGTTCCTATGTGAAACTGCCACTGAAACTCAACACAAACAATATTGGTCTGATAGCCAGTTTTAAAGAATACATAAGAATATAACACTGGTGGAACAGACTTTGCCAGTGGCCCTGGAATTTGATTCATAAAGTAGAAGACATATCAGGACACACATTTTATTTACATATACAATCTCTCTCAGATCGATTCAGTAAATCAAGTATCCATGTAGTAAATCATAAATGGAGCATGGTTTTCTTGAAGTAATCATTTATATAATCAAATTCCTAAGACGTTGAAAAGCTTGGCAGCAGACATCAAGGTAAATCATTTTCTCATGATAAAACATGTCCTAGAATTGCCTTATCACTAATATGAAATTTATTAAAACTTACAGAGAATTAAATGTAACTGCTGGAAACTCTCGGGTAATGTTATAGTTCAGAAACTGCAAATTTAATCATAAAATCTGCTCAGAACATTGAACAATAAATCTAAATAAACTAGTCTAAATTCCCAAGTATCGGCACAGAGGAAGCGATCAGAACCCTCCAGGATCAGGTTCAGCGTATAGTGTATCCTCTGTCACTGTGCTACAGATATTCATCAGGTTGGGAAGGAGCAATTTCCCCACTGAGTCTTTATCAGAGCTCAGTAGGAAGGCTGCTCTTAAAGTATGCAAGATCAATAATAAATGTACAAAATTCAGAAAGATAACTGAAGATTTCAGCTCTTCTGTGAAGAGTTTCACTTTCATATTGCATTGCATTACATAGTATTACACCCCACAACCTGCTCTTGAATGCAAGACCCACTCGTAAAGAAACAAATCTCTTTTCCAATGCACTTTAGGTATATATTGTTCCCTTTTATCTTGCATACATATGATGATCTCACTCCTCTTCAGGCTGTACATCTATTTATTCCACTCATCTGTTTCCGCTTTACCTACTTAGGTTGTATCTTGATACTAAGGACAATATACATGGTATAATTATCTGGTATACACGAAGATATTACTCTGTTACTTACTGTTTTCTGCTTTGAACATTTTCTCTTACAGGTCGCACTGTAAGAAGACACAAGCTCATTCTGTTGCAGCATTGCAAGACAGCAGAATAAGAACCAGCTGAACCCAAAACCCAAATGAGCATGTTACAATGGTTATGCCTTGACTGTTGTAACTGCCTTACTGCAGAACCTATTACTCAGTACTAAGGAAGTCACAGGCCTTTTGCTTACCATGCACAGCAGAAACAGTACTAAATAGACAAACTCTTTCTCTCTTAGTCTGAAAAAAACACAATGCAGCTGGAATAAAGTACCAAAATAATAATAAAAAAGGACTGTTGAAATACTGGTGCAGATCTCATTGAAGAATTGCAATACAAAGATTAAAGCAGTTTAAAGGGAAGGGCCAGGATCCGCAGGCGAGGCTGTATTACATTCCATTTTTCATAGGAGAAGTATAGAGGACTATCGGAAACTCATCCCAAACACTCTAGATTGTAATAACAGGAGGGCAGGCTATGTCTATTTGGTGCACTGGAAAACTGTGCCAGAACATGAGATGAAGAATTAATATCTGTAACTGAGACTCAAATGGGACACTTGCTCTATGTAGATAAAAATCAATAAAAAGGACACAATGCACACTGGGAACTGTGTAATCTCTTCTGGCTTGTTTCTTTACTGGCATTCATGTGTGTGAATGTGCCTGATTAAAAAAACAACACAGTATCCCACAGACCACTTTCTGGCATCTGTGAACCACCTGTGGTCCACACGCTGCAAGTTGAGTAACACTGGAATAAACATTAGAGGTACGATCACCAGACAGGAGAGAAAAAATAGGGATGAATTTGAATGAATAGGAGATGAGGTGGTAAAAGGTAAAGTTAAAAGGAGAAAAAAATAAACAGCAGCATTTGTTTAAAAGGTGATCAAATAATGAAGTTAAATGAAATAAAATATGCTTAGACTAATGATGGGTTAATGGGAAGCTATCAGCACAGGAAAACAAGTCTATTCTTACTTCAAGGTTTAGCAGGAAAAAAAAAAAAACCCTTCTTTGAGCAAAGGAACTAATGAAGGAACTTTCCTGTAGATATGTATCTTCTATTTCCTATGTCATCTCCACCACTGAACTGGACACCTATAACGTGATTACTAGCCATGAGAGAGATGAAAGCTGTAGGCATACTGCCTGGCCAGCCAAACTCCACACACTCGTTAGTCAGCTGGGTACTGCCAAACAATGTACAGTGATGGAGTTTTCCCTGCCTTTCTTTCAGTGTCTCTCTCCTTAGTTTTTACAAAACTTGAAATGTACTTACCTTTTAACACCTGCTTCCTCTAGTAAACTAGCTAGTATGTTCAAAAAATAATTGGGAGATGGGGAAGAGAGCAAGTGTTTGTCAGAAAAAGCAGCCAAGTAATCATTATTTCCTTTGGAAAACAGAGCTGCTGTTTGAGGGGTGGAAATGATTGAACTACAAAAAGCTGATTTGGGGTTCTGAGATTTGAATTAAATATTTTTCATAGATCGTAACTGAGTACTGACTTTTGAAAAATAAGGGAGTGTAGAGGGTGAAGTATAGAGTATGTAGAAATGACTGAGGAAAATGAGATTCATGAATGAATAACTGATTATTTTCAGAAAGTAGGCGGCAAGTTTGTGCCTCTGGGCATATTAAATTGAATTTACCTACACTTCTGCTTTACACAGTAGGAAATCCACATTAGCACAAAAATTGGTATTATATAGTCAGTATTTTCAGATGAACAAATTATTTTTGCAAACCTGAAGCTATATTGTGATGATACCTGCTAAACTGGAAGTCAATCATAAGATCTCATCTAATATCTCATAAATCCTATCAAGTCTTGCTCCTGCAAAAGTAGACAATGTAGTGCCAAAAAAAAAAAAAATCAATCTTACTAAAGTTGGCCCTTATAATCACTTAAGAGTCATCACCTGTGTGATGTAGCACTGAAATGGAAAGCAATGCCAACAAAGCCCTTCCAAGGGCATCTGAACTACCTCAATAATCTTCATCAAATTAAATCAGAATAAAAAATAAGCAACACTAACATAATCATCTTTATTTTTATTTCAGCAAAGACTGAATAACAGCTATTGCACCAAGGTCTCATATTCACAATATCTCTATTTTATAAAATATATAGTATTGCATTTACTGTTACAGGTTCTAATTAATGTTTAAACTGAATTGCATGTAAGAAAATAAACTACATTTTACTGGACATTGTTCTTCCCTTTTTTATTGTTTTCTGAATTGTTAATGGACTAATTCTATTACAGAGTAGTGAGGTTTTAGAAAATGTGGAGAAAATGAGGAAAAAGTTGAAGAACTGTAAATTTACAAGGTGCTGGTGTGAGTGATCTGCTGTCAATCATTGCACTAGACCAAGGATCAGCTTGCATGGTATTGCTCAGAGCATAAGCACTGAATGAAGCAGACATTTGTCAGATTTCTTGGCTCTAAGTGATTGCTGAACATCACAAGAAGAAAGCTTGGTTACGTATCAGTCCATGTATTAGCAGACCAGTGAGCACTTTCAGGCTTCTGCATTCTGGTTTGTCCCCTGGTGAAATCTAAACATAAAGAAGCAGAAAATAACCCAGGCACGCATGCCACAAGGAAAGCAGTGGGTGTGTGTCTCATATTCCCGATCTGAAAAATCAGGGAAGTAGGATTCCCTCTCACATGTTGCTGCTGATCTACCTACCCATCCTTAGAAGAGCTGTATTTTTACATACATAAAATCAATGGGCTTTGCACAGCTGCAGGAGACAGACCATACAGCACCAAGTTATATAGCTTTTGGCCACTACCCATAAATTCTATCAATATGAAGTATTCTTCAGTCTCAGGTATTTTTATTATTTTGCTTATTAGGCTGAAGGAAAAAAGTGACAGTGGTTCTGTGGGGTCTTTGAAAAGCTCAGGATCTCTTTACAGTTCTTCCTGCTATGCTGGTGTTTTAGGTAAACATGTAAAGATTTTAAAGCCATACTCTATTTCCCATGTTGTAATCAGTATCTTCCAGGAATATTTGCAACAATTTGTTAATACTATAGAATGAGTGGAAAAGCTATTAACTATTTTAAAATTTGCATGTGTGTTTGTGATGGGCTTTAAGTGTCTCATTCAAAGATGACATTTTTAAATTGTTAATCTTAGAGTATACTTCTTAATCCAGATAGGCTTTCACTGGCTGAGGTAGAAATGCTCAATAAGCTTTTAGTCAATACAAAATCTGTACAGGGAATCAGTGAAGAGTTAAAAAAAAGTCCATTTGAGTTCCACAGTTCTCAAGAATCTACAGAGATTGTACACTGACAAAATTTGACCAGAGACGTGCAGGGACACCATCTCGGCAATTCTGTGCACTGACACTGGCCAGACCAGCATGAGTCAGAAGCTAAAACTGGTTCCATAAGGCAGACATCATCTGTAACTTTAAAAAGGTGAAGTCAGGGGAAGCAAGAAAGTGATCACATATGCCAGGCATCAATTTGTTTGTACCCAAAAACCTGGCTACAAAGAAATATGCTCACTTTAGAATGCACTCTCATTAGTACATCCCCTGCCAATTTCTCTTCCTGAAGAGACAAATATCTTTTTAGCCATCTTTGCATTTAACTGGGACTTACAGGCTTTTCTCTGATGACAGTCAGTTAAGGAGACGTGTGAGAACTAATGGTCTTTTCTGTGTGCCAAAGACCTGTCGCTGTCCCAGCTTGCAGACAATTAGTGTAATCACAAATCTTTACCTAGGGAGAGACACCACACCAAAGAGCTTCAAACTGCCTTCATTTTCTCTGTCCTTCATAGAGTAACTTTATTCACTGATTTTAAGATCTAAAGAGTAGGAATGCAGACGTGCAGGTAAAGAACGCAAAACAGTGCAGGAAAACACAGCACCATATATACTACTGAAAATAACTTTTTATGATTTCGAAAAAAATGTAAAAGTAGTAAAGCATCAAGAGAAGAGGATTAGTATGCTCTCTGAGTAACATTTCTCATAGTGCTTAAATCAAGATCAGACTGCTTGTTTTAGACAATAAATTTAAGTATCATACCATCTAAAACATATGTGATTAGTGAGCAATGCAGATTACCTATGCTAGATGCTCTGTCTGTGTCAGTTAAGTGTCTTTGAGCAACAGTCAAGGTACTTTGCATGCTGAACACAAAGCCACATCAACTTGTCTACAACCACCATGTCTAACTGTGGGGCTGATTAGTCTGTGGTTTGCATCACTGTACTAGTCCCCAGCCATCCAGAACAGGATAGCTATCGGAGTGCACGTTGGCACTCTGATGCTGAGGTCTGGGGTTCTTATCCCAAAGTGAAGCGAGAACATGATCATGATACACACACAAAGACTATAACACGTATCAGGGGATGCATCTGTTCTGCAGTATCTAAATTCTCTTCTCTCTTTGGAATATGATTATCCAGGTTCTGCAATCTACTGCTTGTCTGTGTATTTTATATTTAACATTCACTGGATAAAACTCAAAAATGATCCAGCATTTGTCTTTCACTAGAGTACTACAAAGCTACAAAGCTTCTTGCTTTTTACATTGCCAGCATTCCTGTATTTCTATATTCCTGTGGTTGCACACTGTCCCAGATGCAACTTGCTGGAGAGGGAAGAGTCTGCCTTCTCCCCTTGTGTCTACTGGTCAGTATTTGTGACATGATCCTGTAAAGACAGCACTATAGGTTTCAATTCCTTCAGACTGAGCATGGCCTAGAACTCAGATGTTTAACATTTAATTTCAAGATTCCTGCCATCTTGTTTAACACAAGAATGGAGTTGCTTGAAAGTTTAACCTCGTGCAGAACGGTCTCTGGAGCTTACTGAAATGCATACTCTAATAATAATGATAATTATCTTTTCAAAAACTTTTTTTTTTTTTAAGACAGTCAATCCAGTCTTGGAAACTGAATGTTCAGTAAAAGGCCGAGTTAAAGTGAATTTTCTAATGAATCCAAGTAACAGAAAATGAGTAAGGCTTTCCTGAAAGGAAGCATAATTCTAGCAAAAAGGCAGATTTTTAGTCTCTAGATTCCTCTGGAGGCATATGGCAAGCAGGGGCTTGTCAATTATCTACTATATTTATGGTTAAGCATGTTTATTCATATCCATGATATTTTAATTGTCTGTCACAGTTCTTCATGGTTCTTGAATTTCTGAAACCCATTGCAAAGTCAATCTAACCATTTCTCTTAGTGTAGCTTTCCTGGAGTTCGGAGTGCCTACTGCAGTGCCAATGTGAAACATTGCAATGTCCAGGAGGGAATTCACTGCAAATGTGCAAGGAACTGATACCTCCTCACTGTGTCACAATAAGGAAGTTAACAAGCCCACAGAGAATTTCGGTCTGTTTTTTCTGTTGTCTGCCTCTAATTTAGAAGTAACCTAAAGGTCTCTGTCAGATACAGGAAAAAATACTACCCAACGCAGAATGAAACATTTACCTTTTAGCATTTTTTGGTTAAATCAAACAAAGAAATTAATCCTTTTAGAGAAGTTCATCCTTCAGAAATCCTACCTGTTCTGGAAAGATTTCAAAGAATTACTGATACTTCTGAGCACCCATAGAAAGTTATATCACAGAGAGGATACTACAAAATCTTACTAAATCAGATTTAAGCAAGCCAAATTAGAGCATAGGAAGAACTCGTTGTAAAAAGCTTGAAGATATACTTGAGCTATAATTAAATAAGAAATGCTTTGTATGTCTCTGGAAATATATTATAGACCACGTCCTTATAACACTGTGTCCATGAAATGTGTTACCCCATTCTACATTGTGCTTCTCAATACTGCAATTTTCAAGCTCCTTCTCAACATCCCCATGAAAGATCACAGAGACATATCTTCAGCTGATGAAAGTTATTATAGTTGTACATATGCATACATCTATACAGTTAAACAGAATCCTGCTGCTTGTTTTGTTGAGAAAATAGGCATACTCTGCATCCTCACCTAACTCTTCAATGTAGCAGTAAACATCAAAGTTAGCCATCTTGGAGGTAATTCCCTAGTGCCTATTAGATAAGGTATATCTAGTAAAATACAGTAACCCATCTCTTAATATCTGCAAGCAGTGTTGGAGGAAGGCTGAAAGGAGAGAAGAGAAAACATGGATCACTCCTGACACACCTGTGAAGGTACTCGATCCTTACCAGTTAGCACAAGTCAATACTTATGAAGAGAAAAGAATGGCTTAATTTTACAAGCATATGGAGAGATAAGAAGAAATGTTAGTACAATTTACTTAAAAAGTTAATCAATTAAGAGACATAAATCCATAGGAAATCAAGCATCATTTCCAGGGATCACTAATATATTAGTTGTTGCTATTGCTTTTTTCCCCATGGTTCCACATGACTTATGAAATGATGAAGCTGTTATAGCTCCTATTGATCTTAGTACATTGGGTATAGCAGCAACCACAAATACAGTGACATTAAATACATTTGATAATTTTGGGGGTATTGTACTTAGTAAGATTCTGATATGCTTTCGAGGGAAGTAGAGGGAGAAAAAAACAGGGAATCTTCTAACTATTTTATTAACTGGGCAAGAACTCTTCCAAAATGTTGGTCTTCATAGTGCTTATATGTTTTTAGGTTTAAAAATTAGAATAAACTAGATACAAAACATTCTAAGAATTTGGCTTGGAAGCAAAATGAAGTGGTTTACTTGGAAGTAAACCACTCCTTCTGGGAAATGAGGCAGTGTTTCTGAATTATTTTGATAAAATTCTAACTGTAATTTACTAATATAATTACACATGGCAATTTGGATTCCACTGTTTAAAATCCATGTATAGTTGTTTCCTCTTCAGTTCAACTTTACTTAACTCTCTCAGATAACCTCTCCTGCAAGACAAATGTTTTAAGTTTTACATTCTTGGGATGTCACTGAGACTCCTTTTGTTTCACCATATGTCTGCAACTGACCTAGAAAACCAGATCAAAATAATGCCACCCTTTTTCTTCAAAGGAACAACTTAAAAAAAAAAAATCACAAAAAAAATTTCAAGACTACTGAAACCTTTCACCAATGAAAGTCATGACTAAGTAGCACTGTTATTGCCTGTCTACTTACTGATACATAAGATCCGGATGTCTGTGCTGCCTTTACAACTGAAAAGAAAGGTAACTAAGAGAATGACTTCAACACACCCCTTGTCAGTGCTGCAGACCATTAGGAATACTATAAATAGCATGATCAAATCTCAAATTGCAGATTCAGTCATAAATGTGTCTACATTTCATGCTTATTCAGGGAGGCAGCAACATTAACTGCAATCATCAAGGAATGTGACATCTCCAGAGTACTTTCTACAGCTCACTGGTCTGGTGACAGGACAATTGTTAAAAATTAATGGAGACCCTCAGTGAGTATAACTACAGCTTGGCAGCTGTGAAAGCCATACTCCCCATTTGCAAGTGATAACGTGATATTATTCTATGATAGAATGGAACAGATTATTTGCATTACATTTCATTCAGGAAGCAGTAACTCTTTTTAATTGTTTGAAATTTGACCACAATATTTTATTTGATAAATTAGTAAGTCAGGGAATAGAGAGAGAGAAGTATTTTCAAATTTTTTTCTAATTTTGCTTTGTTGGAACTAAACTTTCATCTTCTCTTCATCCATTGTAATTATTTACTTCTCAACCATGCAACATCTTCAGAAAGTCTGGATCCTAAAACCCAAAGTTTATGAGTGATTCATGCTAATTAATATATATATATATATATATATATATTTATATAATAAATATCAGTACATTGTATCCAGTGATTTTCAGATTCCTGTCTGAATTTTTCAGGAAAAACACAGCTTTGTTTGGCACACCCCAACTAGCTTCTGCGTGTATACTATTAAGCTAGAATAAACGTCTTCAAACTAAAGTCATGGGCTTGATGCAGGATTTGCTGGGTTTTATGCAGAGAGTCAGACTAAATTATCATACTATCCATAAGATTGCTTAAACATTCCTGCGTAGAGGGTGATCTAGAAGGGCACACTGACAACTGGAAGGACAGGCTGATTGCCCAATGCTCCTATTTAAAAAGTCCTGTTTGCAGTTGCTTTGAACACTGATGGCACTAACCATTTGTCCTGAAGTGAAAAATACCAAACACCGGATGCTGTTGTCAAAGAATGAGACTAGATACGGGACACTGTCCATGCTTAATACTTTTCTTTGAAAGTCTGAGGAGTCCCTAATGGTAATGCAAAGACTTGAAGACTGACAGGAAAAGCAAGCGAGTGTGCTACATGTGTCTTTTAAGGAGAAAAACCCAATCAATTCTACCAAGTGGTAATTCTTTGAAAATATGAAGTTTATACCTAAGCAATAGATGGAGTCTCCAAAGATCTTGGTAGTAGGTAAACAAATGATCAGGGACAGGAATAAGAACAGTTTTAAGCGTAAGGGATAATGCCTGAATGAATGGAGGACAACGGAGCAGCATCAGCCTTGGAACTTGAGATTCTTGAACCTTAACATTTCCTGACTCCCAGCAAATATCTGTGGAACTTCAGGTCCTGTGCCAAGCACCCTGGCCAACTCCTCTACTGCTGCAGAGATGAAGTCTACAGTCCATCTAACGCAAAAATAGTAAGTGTTACTCCAGTATGCAGCAAATAATGTCTGGGGTCCACATTTGGGGTGCCAAGTATGAGAAAAATAATTGCCCAGTACTGGTGGGATTCACTCCTTAGAGATCTTAGAGATCCTAACTAGGCCATAGTTAAAAGTCTGATCTTAATTATTGATACATGTTATCCACAGAGTCAGTAGAGTAAGTACACCTAAGTGACACCTCCAAAGGGTGATTTAGCTCACCCGGCTGAAATAATTAATTACTTTAAAAATGGGATGAATTGTTTTTTGGAGAGGCCTCTTTCTCTCCACAGATTACCAGAAGAACCTTCCTCACCAAAATTAGCTAAAATGAGCATCACCTTCACTAAGCCACATAGAGCTGGTTCTATGTATTGACAATGCCACAGATCTACGGTAGAAATATACAGGTATGGAAACAAAAAGCACTCCTGCTATACATGGGGAAAAGATCTTAACCGAGGTTGCAAACCAACTTTAAAACATGAGTTGTAAGTCCTTGACCATGATCTTCTTTTAGTATAATCTTTAATTATCAGGGCATCCATTGGACTTCATCTGAATAAAAATGAAACAAAAACAAAAAAACTTTGTCAATATCTTTACTGAGTGACAGATGTATGATCTACATTACTGGTCTTCTGATCATGCAGAATGGTAACTTATTGGAGGACATTCA
The DNA here is from genome assembly GCF_036370855.1 of Dromaius novaehollandiae. NCBI lineage: Eukaryota > Metazoa > Chordata > Aves > Casuariiformes > Dromaiidae > Dromaius > Dromaius novaehollandiae. The sequence continues at coordinate 43,745,316 of NC_088098.1, forward strand.
ACGTGTGCTCTCCCTGTCTGTGCATCTGGATTTCTTTCCAAAGGAAAACAGTGTCCTGCAGGGACAGGTGTGGATCTGTATCTCGCCTCTCCCACATTAGAAATACTCTTATTATCTCTGTTCCCTTTGACTTTACGGACAGGCAAATGAATGGAAGAATAAATAAGTATCTTCATAATTCAGTAAGTAAGGATTTTTCTGGCTTGGGCATATAAGGAGAGAAAGGAGAAGTGCACAGAGTAGGCTCTTAAGTCTCCTCTGGTACCCTTATATACAGAGAATTTCATTGATGGAGTAAGAGAATGGCTGCAGCATAGGGTTTTATGGCTATTTTTATATTCTGGGAAGTCCTAGGTGAGCCTCCATGTGATCTATGCTAGATAAACCAAAAATCTGTCCTTTAGACAAAAAACTTGGAGTATGAAAAAACTCCTCTCTCTCTTATGCCTATTGTAAACTGGATGCAGCTGAAAATGTATCACTACAATTCTATCTTTAATTTGTATTTTCTAAGGATAACTTTCCTTGGCCTGTTATAGATGAAGAATAATTTCTTTTAGTTTGTATTTTTACTACTGATGATATGGATACTTTTCCAGCAATCAATGTAAATCTCAGATTTCTATTCAGGTGACATCTTTATTCTCTTTAAGAAATATTACATGCATTGTACTTTTGCAAAACAAAACAAAATAAAACAAAACAAAACCCCCACCTTTTTGGCATATAGCTCAAAACTAGCTGACAAGAGAAGTGAGTATCTTGTGTAGGAGGAATGACTCAAATCTTCATTGTAAGAGTTCTGTTACCTGATGTCACTGTGAAAATGTATGAGTTGACTCATTCATAGAAAGTCAGACAAATAAAAGTGACCTGTTTTTTAAATCAAGTGACCTAATGCCAGTACTTCAATACAGTGGGCGATAGATGGAATATGAAATGGACCAAGCATGCTCAGTGAACATCATCTGTCATTCAAACACAGGACATGAAGAACCCTTTCCTAGACTAATGCTCAAGCTGCTGTGCAGTACCTATATTGTTATTATCATAGCTATGTTTATTATTTTAAAGAAAAAGTAAGGGTTGCAAGACTAGTTTTTATGCAAGGAAGGTAATTTTCTACGTTTTTTCAGGCTAAATTTACTTTCTTAATGAAAATGGGCCAAAACCATACTTTTTGTAAAATTTTTGTAAAATATTCTTCCAGAAATTATTCCTCTCCCCTACGAAAGACTAAATTAAACCAGAATGCTTCACTTGGTATCTGAAGTTTCTGGCTTATTAAGAGTTATTAAGCGGCCTAGGTATTTAGTGAATTCTAATCATTACACAATAAATGTCATCAGGCTTTTAAATTAACTACAGCCTGCTATTTATTATCTCCTATTAGGTACACTACTTGACCAGTTAAACTGGTTATTGGATTCTTGGTTTCTGGCTACCTGTTTGGTACCATACCATTAATTATCCTTGGCTTTCATAGGTCTGTGATTAATACCCTGATAAAGCAATGTGCATCAGTATTTAAAAGGATTCAAATACTAAAAGCAGTCTTTGAATGCTTTGGATCTGAACATTGTTAAGGTGTAGCAAATCAGCATTAAATCCACAGGATATCTATTATCCTGTATTTTGGCATGAATAAGAGATAATTTGTTCATATGTGAATTCCGACTAAATCGAGTAGGAACAGAAATATCGTGAGCTCTAACATGAACCCTAGTGATGAAGTACTGATAAACTACATGTACCTACGCACTGTGTAGATAAGTAATACTGAAATAGAGATTGAAATACTTCTACTTTTTGACTTTAAAAAACTAAAAAATTCTTAAACTAAAGGTGTAGCTGTAAGGCTACTCTAGGAAGATAATCATTAGCTCTGTTTGATAATAATCCAAGCAAGAAGGGAGAAGAAATAAAATGCAAAATATTCTTCTCCTCTACATGCCATGGTTATCTCAGTTTGAACTGGAAGGTGTGACTTTTGCTAATGAAAGGCAAAAAATCATAATGAAGTTTTTATCTTAACAAAAAAATATTGTTCTGACCTCATCTGTAATAAAGTATCTAATACCAGCTTGGGATTGTCTGGGCACATTACTAACCAGAGCTGAATTAACGATGGTAAATACTACGAGCTGCAAAGACAGGACTGGACTAGTAAAAAGTGCAAAAGTATAATACAGCTGAGAAACCCTAGTGTCTTAAGTGATGCCTGAGCTGAAAACAACTATTATTCTTCAAAAATACTGATTAGGGCAACCCTAGACACCTATTCATAGCTAGATGAAAAGACAATATATCTCAATTTTACAAGCACTTATAATGCTCACCACATATGCCATTATTTAAAACTTTATATTGTGCAGTCACAGATTACTGAAATAAATTCAGAGAGTTATTAAGCGGCCTAGGTATTTAGTGAATTCTAATCACTACAAAATAAATGTCATCAAGCTTTTAAATTAGCTACAGCCTGCTATTTATTATCTCCTATTAGGTACACTACTTGACTAGTTAAACTGGTTATTGGATTCTTCATACAGTAGCCCCTGAACTCCTTCAGTCAATTAAATCCTTTATTGCATCTGATTTGTCAAAGTCAGTGTCACTTCTAATCTCTTAAATCCACATCAGTTCAGAAGCTTTAAATGTACTTATTCTGTTGCAAAATTGGGAAGTTACACAAGCAGAACCTTTCCCCTCTCCCTCCTCCCTCTGTGCAAACCACAAACCTGCCAACAATGTGAAAGATATAAACACTTTTTTCAGTGTCTATGTACTGCACAGTCATACAACTACTTAATGAGACATTTTTTCAACACAAAGTACTTCTTATAAAGTATGTGTGTGCGTGTGTGCGTGTGTGTGTGAACAGAAACATATGTCAGGTTATTTGCTACCAGCAGATTGCACCTTGAACACTTTTAATCTTTGACTCAATTTCCTGTCACTTTAAATTATGGAAACCAGCAGAACAAAGTAACTGCAACTTATTCCAGAACCTGAAACTTGAGCCTCTTGGTATTAATCTTCCTGACTTTGGACTTACATCCACAAAAGTATTCAAGAACATTTTTTTAAAGTTGGTATGACATTAAATTCTCTCTCTTTAAATCTCCCCATTTCCCTGTTCATCAACAAAAGCAAGATTTTAAAGGAAGAAAGGAAAAATGCAGGCATTATTCTTCTGAGTAATGGTCTTGTAAGTCTAATTACTCTTTATTTAACCCGAAGTGCAGCATAAACATCCTTGCTATTTCCATATTGTAGAGTTTACCAGATTTATACTTGCTTTGCCTTTAAAATATTCTCTTTCTAAAGCATCTTTTTTTTCTTAGTAAAAGCTACTCTTCACATATTATAGCCTGATAAGCCTCTGAAGTATGAAAGCAATTCCCCTTACAGGTTAGACACATCACCTTTATTCTGAAAGAGAAGGTAAAACAGAACAGACTCTTACCAGGCACAGAGAAAACAATTCCTTCAGCTAGATCCAACAGTGCTCTGTGCGAGCAGGCAGCGCGAGTGATCCCTGGGCCTCACACAAAAGCGAGATAATTGGCTCTCAATGAAGAGATGTAAACATCCATCACCACGGCGCGGGTGCTGAGGCTGAAAGACACCGCCGCTGCTCCGCGCACTCCGGCTGTGAGATGATGTCACAAACATCAACCGGGTGTACTCTCATTGGCTTCTCTTACCTGGAATCGTATCTTAACCCTAAACTGTCAGCTACAAATTGAAATGTGTGTCTCTAATCACAATACATACACACACTTCTGCTTGGCTTCGGGGTCCTTTCTTGCTTTTGGTAGGGGAGAAGTAGACTGGGCAAGAGGCTCCTGCTTCAGGGGACAAGAGGTGGCAGGTGCTTGTTGCTTAGCCATTGAAAAGAGTAATAAAAAAAAGTGAAAACTGATTTGCCTCAATTATTAAATGGGACCCCCAGGGAACTGCATTTTCATAATCTGTTTACTAAATGACAGTAATCATGAAAATATTGTACAGAAGAGGTATTAAAGGAAAGGTTAATGCATACAGCATCTGGAAAATTCACTTTTTTAATGATTTTACATTGCCTCCTTTCAAGCCATGAGATTTAATAAAGGTACACATTGAAAAAAATGTGCAAATTCAAGAACATTGTAGTGCTGCAATGTCAGGTAGACTTTTTATGTATTTAAATCTAAGAACAAAAGTAAAGAGATGCACAAATGTAGATGCGCACATATTCTTTGAATGTTAAGTAGGAACTCAGACATTCTGTAGTAAATGAGGCATGAAACACACTGCCAAATGTACGATGTCCTAAATATAGTGGCACTAAGTATTTTGCTATATTACTGGAAATATTCCATAAATCACGTGAACATTGAGTCCAAATCAGTGCTTTAAGAGTTGTGTTTTCCATAACGGAATATTTTCATCTCTCAGCTTTAAGCAACAAAAAATCCTACTGCTCTACAGAAGAAGAAATCTTATTTAATATATGTTGCATTTATATCTTGGGTTCTATATCAACAATTTTTTCATTAATGTAAACTAACTGTTTATTTGAATGAATAGGAACTTGATTCAGTATTTATTTAGAGTAAATTATAGATCATATTAGTTTCTTTACAGTGTACTATCCCTGTCGCCAAAATACTATTCTTAAAAATCATTTCATTCAGTTTGTTCTCTGTGGAAAAAAGCAAAACCAAAACCCCCAAAATATAATCAGACATTCACGTTTTAGCTTAATATGTAAGATGTGAAACATATTGGAAGATTTCTAGAATAAACTTGATAAACAGCTCTGCCACTGCCTTGTGGTTCTTTCACAAAGTTATAGAGACTCAGGAGATTAAATTCTGGGGACTTAATAAACAGCAGTTCTGTGTGGGGATCTGGAGGCTAACCTATTAGTCAAAACGTACTTTAGGCCAAAATGAAAGCGCCTGTTCATTTATTTCTGCTCAGAAAACATGAGAGTTCAGATGGAAATGTATATATAAAAAAAGATTCATTGCCATGCAAAGTGACATAAAACTGAATTACAGATCAGAAAAGATGAATATGGACAATGGGAATGCCAGCTTTGCTTTTGTATGATTAATGATAAAGGTACGGCATAGTAATTGCTAAGAAGATATGAGTCATGAGTAGAAGAATTATTGATGAGATAAAATATGCTTAGATGTAACACATGTACAAGTTACATTCCTCTGAAAATTTAATGCTATAAATAGTCTAGACCAAACAGACATATTGTTGAAAAAATCTCAATATGCGGGTTGATTTGGTCTGAAAACTACACTGGTTTCCCAGATCTAGTTAATCTTACCATGATGAATTCAAGTTCTATACATTTTTTATTCTTACATACACTACACTTTATTCCTTAATAGTGTGAATCATTCACACATGACCTGCTAGATAGTCTTTAATGGTAGGGTACAATACTCTTACAAAGTATTCAGTGCCTATAAAGTATGTTAACTTCAGTGATAATGCAGAGCTTACATTTTGTGAACTTAAATCGAGTTGCTTATCAGCATTTGTGACAAATTATCAATTTATATATGCACCTTATGTTGGGTATCACCAGTGTTATGTTATGAAGAGGTAAGGTATAGCAAAGGTAGCAGCTGCAGGTAACAGAGCAGTTGCGTGATCCTAAAAATTCACACAGCATTTTTTACACTTGAACATGCTGTCATGCACAGGTTATAATCAGTTTTAAATTAGTATAACTGATATTACAAACAGTAAAAATATGATAGAAATTAAACCATATCTCTTACATATGCAATAGTTGCAAGCCCATTTAACAAAAAAAGTTATAAGGCCATTTCTTCAAATGAAAAATCATTTAAATGAAGTACATGTATGTAAAAGGTTAAAATAGCTCAAAGAGAGGCTAATGTGTGCAAGCCTGTGTGTATGAAATCTAGGGATACACAATCCATATATCCCTATCATCATGCCATGAATTGCTTATCTGATTGGGCTAGCCTGTTAACTCTCACACATGGCACACGCAAGAGGGGGAACTGTAGATGTTGATATTTTCTGGCAATAATAGTTTCAAATATGAATCACATTAAAAAGATAATGAACAAGAGAATGAAAGAGTGATGATTCTCAGTAACTAAGTATATTATTTCTTTCTATAACACAATATTAGTTGTCAATTCTGAAGAATCTAACAAGATAGTATATTTTAGCTCTCAAGCAAATCGAAACTCAGGTTTATTAGCATATATTTCCCATGAGCTGAAATCATTACTGCATTTAATTGCTTGACAATTATTTCTGTCACATCAATTTAATGGTTAAACCAATTATTTATATTACAAAACATAGCTCTGCACCACACTAACTGAAAAACACAAGCCATTTTTCAGTGTTACTTAACCTATACATTATTAACACTGGAAGGGTTAGGTCTAAGGATTTGGGGGAAAATTAGAACTCAGTCAGGTGATAAGAGGTTTTACAGGTTTAATGTGCAAGCTCAAAATTGCTGCTTTTAGAATCCTATTTTAGAACTGCATGCCAAGTCAGGTAGTGTTGACAACTTTACAACCATTTTTTTCTTTTGCATTCTGGCAACCTGAGCAAATGGTTCTTACTACCTTTTTAGCCACAAGATGGCAGTTCTGTTTACATGGTCACTAATTCTCACAATATTCAACCTGAAAATGGTAACAGGTTATTTTTTCAATTTATAGTAGATATGCTTTTCTATTTCATGAAGATTTTTCATTTAAATCAATCCCAATAATTAAGCATAATTAACCACGATGTTGAGGTAACATTTGCCAAATTTTGCTTAAGTGTTGCAGATGGCAGATAACTTTTTAACCACACAAAAACTTCAGAGTTTAGAAAAAGATCTCCGTTCAGAAGCATATGCTTTCCATACTTCAATATCCAGAGCTCCCAACCAGGCTTATCCTTTAGCATGCTTAATTTTAAAGAATATAATAAGTTCTGCTGATAGTAATGGAAATGCCTGTATGCCTAAAGGTAAGCACAGATTAAGAGGCTTTTCTGTATAGGCGCTTTTATCTTCTATTTGGTTTAACATCTAAACTCATCAAGCACACTCATTTATGTTATTAAAATGTAACAAATGCCTTTATTTTTAAAGTAAAAACCACTGAGAAGATTATATGTAGGGATTAAATACACATAATGAATGACTGATGTTTATGCCTTGTAAAATTGATAGAGTGCACAAAAACATAAATAACTGTCTTCAGCTCTGTTTAAGAAGACCACTCTCAGCTTAAATGATTGAGAAGATTCTTAATTTCAGATCTGGGGAAAGATATATAAAATGTTAAAACATTTTCTTTGGCAATGAAGCCTAGTAAATTAAAATGAAGTTTTGATACAACTGTAGTAATTTCACAAGGAAATAATTTGCACATGTGACTGGCATTGCAAAGGAAGTCACCCGACTGAGGCAATTGTGTGCAGTCTTTCATGCCACTTCTGAAATGGATTTTTTGATCCCTCACAGAGAGGTAAGCAACCCTGAGTTACCTAAAATTTACCACTGGACAAGGCCCTTCACATATACCTTTATGAATCAGAAGGCATTAGAAGCCTATAGGTTGTAGTAAATGCAGAATAAATTGATGTTATCTAATCCCTTATGAAAAGGGACAAACTTAAGTTTCTTAAGTAGGCAGGAATGATTATCATGGATCAGCTAATGTGCAGTAACTTGTTAATACATCAGCAAGGCAGTGACTCACGGCTTAGGGCTCCACACCTGCTCTCACAGCACCTTATGTAATGAAAAGCACAATTCTGGAATGGGAAATTCCAAAGGACTGATAGGTATCCTAGCTCAAAACAGCATTTCAGAATTTGAGATGAGCAGCAGAAGTAAACCTATAAAGGGTCTAGAAGAAAAAAAGGGGTTGTGATAGGAAGATAAGGTAATTTTAGGTAGTTTAGTCTTCTGTGAAGGTAGGGCAAACTGCCCAATGCATGACATGAGCCTGAATGTAGACAGTTATCTCAGAGCAGATGACCCACTACAAATTACAATCCCATGGTGACTTGTTCATATAGCTATGCCGTAACAGCACACCAGTGGTCTTGCTGGAGAATTTTCTTAACAGAAGTGCTGCTCTTTGGTCAGAAAATGTCAAAATGCATTAATGTCAGGAACATACATTTCCACTTCATAAACGAAGCTGTGAGAGGGTGTCACAAGAAATGGGTTTCGAGTTTTGTGTGTGTGCAGGGGAGGGTTTACATCAGGCTTTCCTAAAAGTGCATGAATTTATTGATGTATTGTAGTCTATCCTGTGAGGTCCTATTTTTAATATATATATTCTTAAAATATGCAGCTTTACATGCATTAGAATGTTTCTCAAAAGAGAATATAAAATTTTTACTGCAGTAACACACTTGGACTGAGAATCAGCAACACTCCCAACACATAACACATAAAGGTTATTTTTTTTCCAGTACTCCAGATTAAGTAGTTTAAGATGATAAACTATGAATGTGTGGGAATCTTCTTACAGGAAAGAGTGGAACCATAAAGGTGTATCTGCTGTGCCTTACCACAAAGAGTAAGTGGAGTGCCTACCCCACATGCTCAGTTGAGAGCAGTACCAAATGTCTGTTCAAGACAGAGCTGGTTTGGATTGGTATTGCAAACCAGTAAGTGTGTCAGTCTCAAGTGGGGGGATTTGAATTAATTTATTGCCAAATAACACGCTCTTAATTATTGATCTGGGTATTAAGAAACAAAGAAGACATAATTAAACACGGAAAGGCCTTTCCTCCCTGCTTCCCCAGGCTCAACTTGCATCCAGTTGCTCTCCTCCCCACTTCCCAGCCCCACTCCCCACTCCATTTCCCTGCACATTGCACTCTCTCCCTTCGCTGAGGCGACGCGTGGCACAGGAGGTTGGGGCCAGCACGCAGCCATCTCTCTTTGCTGTCTCCTGCCTCGTCCTCTGCGGAGGCATCCCTGCTGTGTCCCTTCTCGTGTCTGCGCCTGTACCTCCCCGCACCTGCCTCCTCTTTGCCCCCTTTATCTCATGGCCCTTCCCAAACACATTTAACCAGCAGTGCCGGGCGCTCCCCCGGCCACGCACAGTGCTGGTGCGCAGGGGTGGTTCCCAGCCATTACGGAGCCAGTTGGAACCGGCTGCTGGCAGCATGGGGCGGTTCCTCTCCTCCCTCCCCCCCCGACCCCCCTGCACAGGGCACCCTGGAGCCCCCGCGGCTGAAACCCTGCAGTTTGTGCCCAGTATACAAGACGACTGTGGCATCGTTTGAGACATCGGTTGTGTAGGAGAAATTAAAAAGAGGATGAAGACAACTGAAATACGGAAATATCTTCTACTTCTCTGATGGTCACATTAGTGCAGCACTTAATGGCAAAGCGCTGCTCACCAGCATCTCCATTTCCAAATGGCCAAAATATTTGCGGAACTGGAGCCATCAGAGAAGTATTTCAGTAGTTCTGATCCCGGAGCTGAATGATATTCATACCATTATGTGATGTACACAAATGCTAAAGGACTTTTGGTACTGGATCTCTGGGAAAAAAATTATAAAACAAAAAAAAAAGAATAAAGACACTAAGATTTAGCAAAAGATAGAGGCCTAATTTCCATTGTGTACTTTCACAGGTCGCACTTTTTGCACCTACCTTGTATAATTGCTTTAGAAATTCTCTATCATGTAGTCATGTTTTGACTAATAAATGACTTTGATCATTTAAAGTTCAAAAGTTAAAACACCTTTTGGTTAGTAGAAACACAAGTTTCCTAAATGCTCCATGCAGTGGAGTTAGAACATTTATATCCTAAATTTGCAAATAGGAACTTCAGAGCTTTTTGTTAAAATTTCTATTTTGATAGCACTACCTCTGTGTCTAGGTCTAAACTCAAAAGCACTGATGAAAGCCATGATTGCTGGGCTGTATAGTTTGCCCAAAATAGGGATCACAAGGTTAAAACAGTAAGTAAGACTATGTAAGTGTGATTTTGCATGCTGAGAGTTCGGTTGTTCTGGAGTAGCAGTTTCAGGCAGCACCGCAGTAAGGGGCTCTCCCTTCAACTCGGTAGGGAAGGAGGAGTTTTTGCAGGTCCAAGTCTCAAGTCTTGCACTTTGAGAACATCTCTGCATGATCACTCTAAGACGTGATACAAGCTCCCTTCTCTTTACCTCAAGTTTCCACAAGTTTCCACTGCTGGGCGTGCCAGATGCAAATTTACGGAGGACAGTAAAAAAAAAGAATATCAATGCCAACATATACATTACATGATAAATGTATCATGTGACATATGAGTGGCCACACAGCTGTCTAGCCTTCCCTCATTCACACAGGGATTAAATTGGTTCCTGAATGTCATGCTAATAAGCACTTTTTTTTTAGCAATTCAGTTGAAGTCATCAGAGAGGAAATTATTCAGAATAAATATGCCAGTGTTTGATGTTTTATTAGGAAATTTTGTGTCAGCATAAAATGAAGAGCTCGTTTCTGCAGCTAGCATGACCATGTACAAAAGCGTGTCACACTAAAAAGGCAGAGGTGGCTGATGGAGCTGACTGACCAACTGACCTTTCTGATATGTTCAATGTTAAGCTTAAATTGAATTGACAAATAACTGCATTTATTTTCTTCACAGTCATCAGAAAACTTCATGATGCTTTGCTGATTTATCCAAAAAGGTTATTTTGAAAGAATATGTATGGCAATATTTAATACAGCTACAGCATTATTAAAACAGTATGCACTGAAACTATGGATATATAAAAAAAGAAAAAGATACTAGATAGTCATCCTCAGTGTTTTTTTTTTTTTTTTTTTTTTTTTGAATGCTCAGATAGCAATAAAAAGCAAGAGAAAGACGTTGGGAAGAATAAGCCATTCAGTGAATTAGTCTTGAAGCTAGCTATGTGCTATGTTCATTCTCAGATTGTTTTGAGAACCAGATGTGGAAAGGACAGTTTACTGTCAGAAGTCTCTGCTAATGGCAGGACAGATGGACTTTAAAATGACAATGAGTTACTGTTATATTACTAAACCAAGTTATATATGATACACATAATATGTCATAAAATACTGTTAGTCAAATTTAAAACTGCAGTTGCCAAAGATAATAATTTAAAGAAAAAAAACCCCACAGGTAGTTAATGCAGGTATTCAATATTGCTGAATTAAATTAATTTTGGAGGAGAAAATTCTCTGCCAGCATAGGTAACATTGTGTGTGTTACAACACTGAGATAAAATTTGTTTGTATTCTAAGAGTTAACTTCTTTAGTATTAATATTAAGTAAAACACATATAAAGTGTCATGTGGATTGAAGACTATATCCAAGATATAACACCAACCTTCACTTTATTAAGCATAGTCTATTAAAATGATAACATCTTAGGTTTTAGAATGGTTGCAGTAATTAAAGCTGGTCGAACCATTCTGCTCAAGATACGGAGTCAGCTGAATTTTGGGGGGAATTTTCAATTAGCCCGCTAGATTAAATCTTTGTTGGCTTAAATCTGTCTGGATGATTTAAAATGGTAATGCTTTGCTATGTATGGGATTCAGCTTTAGATTAACACTCACAAATTCAGATGTCTACATGTGAGCTAGGTATCTTATCTCCCTTTATAATCAATGGAGACCTAATCAATGCAGTCACTGGAGCCTAGAAATAAGTTCAGCTCACTCTAAACTAGAAATCTAGGGGGAGATACTGTTTAATGTTATTTGAGATGGCCAAGGGTATCTAAAACATCTACGTGTCAATGCAGCTGAAGTTTCCTTCCTGAGAAGTGACAGGTAGACACAGGTGTTACGGGACACCTGCACCCTCCTTGCCCAGGGTCTGCAGGCCAGGCAGGTTACCCAAGCATCACAGATAGCACTTGACTTCTGTGTTCAAGTAACTGAATCATTCTTTTAGTGATTCGTCAGCTCAACGGAAAAAAATCAGCTGCTTAAATATAGGCTTCTGTATTCAATGCTTGATATTCAAGATCAAACTGACCCGGTCCCAGAGGGCAGAGGTCTCCATTGATTTTAATATGTATCAGCCATCCCTGTGCCGATATCTTTGATACCATAGGCCATCATCTCAAGTGGCACTGGGTGTTTGGCAATTGTTTTGATCTGTCTATTAAGGTAAAATAGCAATGTTTCCAGGATTACTTGCTTCTTAGATGCTAGTTGTTAAGAAAAGCATTGATCTCCTGTAGTCCATCCTTAGATTGGCAGCAGAGATCTTGTTCCCATCACAGTATATACCTCAGGACATATCTTCCACTCCTGATCCATTCCAAGACTGAATGAAACAATATGAATATGTGATGAACCTCAGCTAAGCAAGTCTCAAACTTATTTCTAGGGGCACCAGATTTCATCTGTTGTTTTAAAAATAAGGAGCTTAAAACGTAGGCCATCCTTCAACAATATCTATATTGCACTGCTGGAAATATAGTCCAGGGAACCCAGCTGTTGGCACACAATGCGGGTGTGAACTATAATCTCTACGAAGAATTGCACTTATTAATTAATTAATGCAGTAGAATGAATCATTTAATTTGGCAGATTAGCAGAGGGAATGAAAGAGATGAACATCAGCATGCCTTCTTACATTGTCTGGATCTGTTACCTTATGTGCTACTGCCTCACATGCTACCTAAGTAAAAAGCTTTTTTTAAAAAAATCCTTTGTAAAGAATGTATGTTTTACTTTTTTTCACTTATGACATATCCGTGAAGACTAAACTGTAAACTAAAATAATCTCTAATTGTCATTCTAGAGTGTGTCGGCATAAATTGCATATAGATCTTGTATGTGAAGCATAAGAAGAATGGTAATCAATAGGGTTTTTTTTTTTGTCTTGGTATTATATAAGAAATGCCAAAGAAAGAAAGAATTTATGGTTACTTTCATCTGCAGAACTGTGAGAGCATATGGGCTTTCTGAGGTGTGACCCTTGCATAATGTGATTACTTTTCAGCTGTGAGAGGTTGAGGCTGGGACTGTGATATACCCATGTTTCATTTTCCTGAAACAAATGTCAATATGTATTCTGAGTGGCTGTAGTTGATACCGGGAGATCAAGATTTTTAGAGTAGAATGTTTATTGGTTTATTCTGCATGAAATATCTTCAGAAGAAAAATCTGTGAGAAATTCCAGCATGATAACATAGGAGTGGAGTCCTCTGCAAGACCTCTCTGTCTTTCTCCCATATTCCCTATTTTTGAAAGCCATATCAAGAACTGATTTTTGTACCTTAGTCCCTATTAGGACAACATGGCATTCCAGTTGTATATTTTAACACTTTCTTTGATTCTACTAAATTATATCATCCACTGTTTTAATCTTATTTCTGTTGTGTTCTTACTTGTAACTAGTTTTGTAAAAGAGTTTCTTTTTGCTTAAAGTATATATGTTTATACACACACACAAAAAAAATATAGTCCCATACATGTTGCTGGGTCAACTAGTTCTTTAAGAAAAGCTAATTAATACCTTTCTACTCTTCAGGGAAATAATATCTTACTTTGCTAAGTGATGCCTTGGTGACTATGCACTCAGTTTTTATTTTAGTAAGAGAATGGAAGAGATACTAGAAGTAATCTGGGCATGGGCCACTGTATTCTTATTAACTCTGTAGACTTCATATGTAGATGCTCTCCTGTTGCAGATTTTATAGGCTTTTTCCCCTACAGTGCTGAAATGAAACAAAAACTCACCTGCATTTTTCTCCAAACTTTGCTTTAATTTCAGTAAATTCCTGAATACAGTCTAGAAACTATCTTATGATATAACCTTACCTTGGCTTCAGTTGATACTAATATTGTTTTCTTTTTCTGATGTAAGTTACAAAATTAAATAAATATCTTTCTTTCTGAGCTTCCTTATTGAAATTAATGAAACATATATTCCATTTTATCTGCTTTGGGTGAAATTAATAAAGTTTCAATCCCATTTTATCTTTTCTAAAATTAATAACCTGCATGACCTTTGTTACCTTCCTTTGACTTAAAACAGTAATCCTCATGTCTCTTTTTGCTTTCTGTGTCCTGAATTGCTAAACCCAAAAGTTTCGTCTCCTTCAATAAAATTAACAGTTTCCTTAACTCAGTTTATCTTCCTTTTTATTTAACTGAGATAACTCTTTATTATGATTTCCTCGCCATCATTCCTTGGTTTCAGTGATGGTCTAAAACAGTAATCTGCAAAGAAACCCATGGTTTTAAACAAATAGCTTTTCTGTCTGATACATTAGTATGTATGTCCACCTCAGTGTTATTCCTTGTACTTTTCCCATCCCATATTTCTCAGATTTTTTTACCATTTTATATTTTCTTTGTATTTCTGTAATTTTTCCTGTGTTGTCCCAATAAGGTGTGCCCTGAGCTTCTAGCTTCACAGCTTTCCTCCCACCTGCTTTCTGTGCAAAATCAAATTTATAGTATGGCTGTAATTCACTCCTGTGGCAAAAAGTAAAAACAAACTCCATGAATCACCTAAGTCCCACGTAAGCCTTTAAATAGACTTCTTTGTATAAATGTGCCTACAGATGAGTTTTGTCATTCTTGAGTTTCCCCAGCTTATTTGTGTAGAACTGACAGATACTCATAATCCAACACAAGCCCGTAGAAAAAAACGGTATCTGACTTGTATGCACTTTCAAAGCTGATTTATGATTTCTCTAAAAATTAAAAAAAGTTCACATTAATGTGGCAAAATCCATATTGACAAGGGTGATGCATTTTCTTCTTTTTATATGTTCACTTTTCATAGAATTATTAATACAGAAAATCTGAATTTTGCACTTGGAATGCAGTAGCGTTTGTGGATACACTCCACTGTAATTTACCGCAGGTAAATTCTGAGTGAGTAACTATTTTGTGAGCTGGTTGAAATGTTTGCTTACATCATATTTCAGACCCCTAAGATGTCATTTGCATCTCTTGACCAAGCTCTAGGCTTGAGTTCTCTTTGCCAATCATTTTGTTGGTTGCCACATAATCCTTACTTGTAAGGTATCCTTCTGCAATTGGTAGTAAAAGTCATTGCTGGTATGACAGAAATCTAAACTGTGACAGAGGTTTGCATTTTTGGAGTCATGTTTTTTTCATAGAGCAATATTAGACCACATTTCCTAGATGACTCCTGAACAGAGTAGAGCAGAAAATTCTACATGACAAATGTGGGTATTGGGAAAAATAAGAAAGAAGACATATGTAATTAAGGGCCTGATCCAAAATCTGTTGAAATCAGTGGAAAGATTCCCAGGGATTTCATCGAGCTTTGCCTCAAGGCAATAAAGAACATACAATAAGGAGCTATCAAATATTACCTTCAAGTTGCATGAGGCCAGATCTCCAGCAGATTTAAACTGGTGCAGCTCTGTTTATTTAAATTCAGTAGCGTCATTGCACATCAAATGAGACTATGTCAAATTTTAGCTTAAAGCTTTCACTGCTTACCAAATCCTCTTCAAGTGAAATGTCTCTGTAGGTTAATTTGAGGTCATTCAGAAGAAACATAAAAGAATCAATAAAACTTTTCTAAATTTCTGATCTTTAAAAACATTTTGGTGGAATTATTTTGTTCATTAAGAAAAGTTCTTTAGAAAGTTGTTTAATCAGGGAGACATAATAACTGCCTTTAATTACAACACCTGTCTGGTCTGAATAATTTAGCTACAGAGTATTTTGCATGCACTGTGCTATAATGGATCACTGATACTGCCTATGATCCCATATTCTCTCCAGCCCTTCTTTCCACCACCACCCACATCCTTTTCTGTATGTATTATACAACACCTTATGGCATTAGTTAGAGCCACTGATAATGGTTATGCATCAAAAGCTTAAAAAGGAAGGATTCCTACACAGTATTTTTGTCCTTCATGTTATGAAACAGTATTTTGGACTTGGAACAGACCATGTTCCAGTATTCAGAGAAATACTCACCAAGATTATAAATGTTCAAGTATGATACTCTCCAAGCGCGCTGACTCTCCATTACTATTAATTTTATCAGCAGCTTTCAGGAACCCCACCTATAGAAGCCTGGGAAAACAGCAATACGCTATGACGGACAGGCCTGAGCTGTGCTGATACCAGCACAGGAAGCAAGTTCCACCTCTAAGCATCCTTCAAAATGAAAAGTATCTTCCTTGCAGTCCCCTACTGGGTAAGCAGGATGACTATTTACTCAGAGGTGAGTGCACATGAGGAGAGATGTTACTTAGATAGGGTCTCTCAGTAAAGAGGTGAAACCATCACCATTTTTTGAATAAATCTGTTGAAACATTTGAGGCTTTTTTGCTTCCTTGAGACAAAGTTCATCTTCTTCCTTCTCACTCAAAGTAAAATCAGTTTGTGTGACCAAAACCAGAAAAAAGTATCAGAACATTATTAATTTTCTACAAAAAAAAGATTCTCTTAGAATATATACTCCATTTTCCCACACTTGTCATTTCATACTGTATGTCCTTCAGATAGACAGCACTGAGGTACAGTTGCTGAGAGTGGATGTATTTATTTTCCATCATAAAACTTGATTTAAGATCTAGCTAGAGCATGTTTACTCTTAGTTACGTCAAGTCCCGCTTGACTTGCTCAGTCTGTGTGTAGCTGCAGGTTATGTTATATGTTAAAAATTTATAGTGAACCTTCTTTAAGCACAAGCAAAAAAATCAGAAAATAATATTTTTAATAAAAAGGGTTCATTTTTACCTACTCTTCTAAAAGAGCGGTGATCTCCATCAGTGCTTTTTGTTTTCAGAAAATAAAGATCAAAGTAACAGAGAAAGTCTTGGAGATGTGATTATAAGAGACTGCCTAGAAATAATTAATAATAAGGTCTGTAAAAGTTGCCATATGTACATATGATGCCCTTAAATTAATAGTGGTTTACATTGCCTACATTGTTTTCCACAAAGAGTGCTGTTCCATTCTGTTTGACCTTAATTAGTATAATTGATGGTAGTTTTAGAGCTGCATACCATTTTAATCATGTAGTTACAGCTTTCATGACAGAAGAAAAATGAAATAGCAGCTGGGAGTTATCTATTAATAGAGAGGGAACAGAAAGGTAAAAGGAAAGACTCTTCTCTTCTAGGACTTCAGGGCTTTTATGGCGTTAGTAATGAATGACTAATGTATTCTAAGAGGAGCAGGCTGATCTCCAAGGATGTAATGAAGGGCAGCAGGAGGTAGGATCAATGTGAGTTAGAAATTCGATATCATTAGGAAATCATATGGCTACAAGAGTATACGAATAGGCCAGAAAAGACTGTCACAGCTAGAGAGTATAAGCCTTGCGCATGCATGCATGCATAAATGGGATTATCTGGGCATGTGTGTTAGGGGCTCAAACTTTGACATACAGACTACTTTACAGTTCCCTGACAAAGCATACAGTGCTACCACAGGTCATGCTGTTAGAGTGAGAATGGCAGAACAATCCAAACATGTTTGGAGGTATGGTTATTTGGTATGAATTTGAAATGAATCAGGGTACAGTGAAAGAATAGAAAAGTCAAGAGTGGATTTTTTAAGCTGTGAGCCAAAACACACTAAAGAGAGCAGATTTGTTCATTAGCTTCAGTTGCTAATTCTTTTCTTGACATTTTTTCCCATCATTAACAACACTCTCTGAGTTTCTGGAGGCTTTGGAAGAAAGTTGGCTCCACAGGGGGAGTTTATCCTTCTTTCACAAATCTAGTTTCAAAAACAAAAACAAAAACCAACCCTCTACCAATGGCACTTACTGCTTATCATACTGGGAGGAAGAAAGATGTCAAGCTACCTGCCAATTATGTGTAAATCTATATTCCATTAAGTTCCACTGTGGCACTACTGTTTGGCACATTACTTTTATAAAAATAACAGCATAAAATGAATCCATAGATAAAAACTACTTAGTGTGTATTTTATTTCTCACAGTTTCTTTTTCCTCTTTAAAATAAAAAGGAAAAAATGAGAACTGAATTGAATTAACTTAAATAACACAGAAGGCAGCACCTAATAGCTGTCAATGAAAAAATTCAGGGATATATACCAGTTTTTAACTGTGCATGTACCCATAGAACTGTTTTATTTAAGGAAGACCAGCTTAAACAGGAAAGTAAATCATATAAAATAATTCTTACAATTTAAATGTGAACACAGTTATTTTGAAGATCATGCCCCAAAAGCTTATTTGCAGTGTTAATTCCATGTGTTCTTTATAGTGGTACATATATTTCTTCATTTCCAGTCTTTATGGATTTTACATACAAACACTGCCAGATATATTCAATTGCATTATATGTGTGAGAACAGTCAGAGGATAAGAAGGAACAATATTTCTAAAGACCTGCAAAATAAATTCTCATCCAGCTTTTTTTGTAGCCTTGCAGAATGGTTGTTGGGCTTTTTGATGTTTTTTTAAAAAAACTTGCATTTCTCCTTTCCTGTATTCTCACACAAAGAAATGATCTTCAACAGCAGGGATTCTAGGACTTTTGCTGCCTAGGCAAAATGAAGAATGTTCACCCTGCAATTATTTACACAATGAATAGCCACTAAATCTTTTGCTGTTCCAGTTAACAGTGTGTTGTGGCTACATGATAAAGCCAGTTCTATTTTTAAATTAATCAATGCAGAAAGGACATACATTTTTTTTGTGTCTGCCATTATGATATATTTTAATCTGCTCTACAGAAAATACATTAACCATACATTAAGGTTACCTGACAAGTCAATAAAGAAGTCAGGACAATAGCAAAGTTAAGTTTGCACATAGAATTCTATCTCTAGGTGCTAGAAAATATGCACAATGGTTTTATTTATTGCCTAACTGTATAGAATTGGCAAATTATAAAATATCAGATGACTTTTCCAATAATTCTAAGTACACACATTTGGAATCCTGTACTACTTACTTTATTCCTAAATATATACATTATTTTCATTCTACATCTACATTTGCATTGACTTAAGTCACAGTTCCTCAGAAGTAAGCACACGGCTTGGAAGGTTACATCTTTTTCACTTCCGATTAAAGGGCAATGCACAACAAAACCCAGAGCACAGCTTTTGGAGTGAGTTCACAGCTCTGATGAAGCGCAGTGCCCTGTGCAGTTATCAGCTCAGTTTCCAAAAGGACAATACCACTAATAATGTCACATGACACATGAGTTCTCTCACTCAAGCGCTGCACCCTTCTCACACATCTTTGCCCTTGTTCTAGAGCACACTCAGCCACAGTTGTAGAGTTGTGCTGCGTCTCACATGGTGCTCCTAAACTCTTAAGCACTGCTATTGTTTTAGAAAATGGTACTGAGGCGCTCCTAGAAACACTGAAATCTTCACAGTTTACCCTTGCCCTGCAAAGAAGAACTAGTGGGGATGTTGGCTTTCATAATGGCACTGTTTCTACCTAAACCTCTTTCCAAAGACTTGAGAGAGTACGAGGTTGGTTTTGATTTGCAATGTAGCCTGAAGGATGACCTAGCTGCAGTGAGCTTTCTGGACAAATGTTACTCACATACGTCTGATTCTGTTTTATAGCAGATAATCCTAGGAAAAAAAAACATCTAATTTCAGGGAATTCAAGAAGCTTGATTTCAATGTAATTTTACCTTTTAAATTATGTAAGTTTTTAAAATAATTAATATTCATGATTCCTTCCCCTCTGCCTTTTGGAACACTACCTCAGTGTAGGTACAATTCAAAACTGCAGATTTTTACCTGATACTATCTAAGTTTCTTGGTGATATTAAAGTCAACTTACAAGTCTTTCAAGAACAGAGTTTTCACTGTGTAAAAAGTTATGCAGATCCGTTTTTTGCTCAAAGACTAGTTTTGGTCTACAAGATTCAATGCTTTATTCCACACCTGGAGAAATCGAGGAAATTTTATTAGCATCCCCAATTTTTAAATATATTTAAAAAATTAATACATATACTTCTATGCTAATACCTAATCATTATCTGTAAATGCTTAATATATCCACAATTCAATGAAAATAGTTTAAAACTAAGACAATAGCAATCAAATAGGATTTTCTGCTGTATAAACACGCGTGTTTAAGGCTTATCTCAGATCCGTCAAGTTGAATAGGTAGATTTCAGTACAAATGCCTAGGTTTATCAGCAGATTCAAGAGAAATTATATCAATTTTATTGCTTGAGATTTCTCTTATTTTTAAGCTTGTTATTTCTAGCTATCTGCTTCATACTTTCTTAATGTTACACTCCCCAGTAACACCATACGTCACATGATAGTGTAAGCTCTTTGAAGAAAAGATTGTTTCTTACAGAAACAGACCAATGTGATAATGTGTCCTACTTTATATGGATTCATATAGAGGTAATTGGTAATTTTCCATTTAAATCTTTTTATGGAATATATGATTCTAACATGAAAAACAATTTGCACAGGCAGGTGTACATTTGGTAACCTATTATGAAATGAAACAAAGCATCTCATTCCTGTTCCATTCTCATTTATCAACTGTAGTAGTGAACCACTATTGCCATTACACTACTGCCTAATTCTACTAACTCCACTATCATTACAGTGCCATATTCCTTCAAAGGTAACTCTGATCTGGATTTCTGAGCCAAACTTTGTCACTCATATTGTGTCACTTTGTCTTCTCCAACTGTTGTTGGAGAGAGAGTCTTACGACAATGATATATCTTGTGCGATGTAGTACAGCCAGATATCTAATGCAGGGGAAGGACCTAAAGTGCATGGCACCCAACAATATGGCAACTCAAGCCAATATCTTTCAGTGAAAGGTTAAAATTTTAGTAGCTAACTATAGAGAGCTAGATCTAAAGGTTAATACTATATTAGGTCTAAAGTCTGAATTTCATTAGAGTCAAAACATCAAGAGGAAGATTCTGTTAAATTTTAAATGATACTTCTTGAGGAATGCCATTGAACAAATGGGATAATGATTTGCAGTATTGTATTGATGAAAGGATGAAAAAAGCCATTATTTTTCAAAGAAAATATGTTTTTAGAACAAACAGTAAAAGTCTGCTTTTTCAGATGTTAAAATCCTAGCAATGTCAATTAAAACATGCAACACATTTGACTGCTATCTTTCAAATTACAGAAATTTTCTTATTATAGTGTAATGATTTACAAAATTGCGATCTGTAATACACAGTGCAGAACAAAAGGGTTTTTGTATTGAAACTCTTCAATATAAGAACTTGTTCTGCTGATTTATTTTTAAATCCATTCTTAGAGTGAATTTTGGCAGTCTTCTCTTTGGACAAAAAGCATTGTGTGCCTCAAAACATTGACATAAGACATTAAACTACACTATACTATTCTATATGCCACTGAAATGATTAAAATTCTATCTATCCCGTAGTGGTGTTATTCTAAGAGATAGAAACATGTAAGACAAAAGAAACCAAAAATAATAAGGAAAATCTTTTTAGGGGAGAATGATAGTATTTACAGTTCTTAGCATTTAAAATAGAAAATCAGCAATCAGAATCATTTCTAAAACTGAAGTTAAAATACAAAAGGAGGCTGAAGAGAAGATAGGTCTCTCTTAGTTTTGACTATGTATTCAGTACACCATCTGAGTTTTTTGTTGTCTGATTTCAGTAATCCGTATGTAAAATTAAGGTCATCAAGCTAGCCTACAGCAGATGAATGAACTATTAATCTAAAAATGCCTAATATAAATTCATACGATGTGGAATATCTTTACTCTCATGTAGACAATTGAATCCTTTGTGCACCAAAATAAAATCTACTGGTAATTATGCATTTGAACAACCTAAGTGAGTGTGGGTTATTATTTTAGTTATTTGATATTTGTGCCTCGTACAGCAAAGCAAAAGATAAAGATAAATTTAAAGATAAAATGAGAAGGAAGGCAAAAAAAGCAGTGCTTGAAAGTTCTGCCATTTCAGGTTATTTTGATAAATAAAATTACAACTTAGGTGTCCAAAAGTTGCTCATACATAGGTCAATGAGAAGTCAGGGAATTAATGTTATGTTGGTAACATGCATACTGTGAAATAAAATTCCAGTTAAACAATATTTTATATATTTGGTAATTTTATTAATTATGAATTACTATATAATATTTTCTATTATGTAGCTTTCAAATTCTGAGATGAAAATGATATTTTTCCTTATTTAATATATTTATTAGAATCATTCCTGTTACTTAGATTATTTTATTTACAAATGTTGAAGCAAAGGAGTCCTTTGGGGGCCTCAGTAGGAGGTACTATTGTATTATTAATATCACAGAACAAAAGCATATTGAATAATCAATTCAAAGCATGAGTGGGTTGTGTATGGGTAAAATAACTGTTTTTCCTTTCCAATTATCATACTTTGCTTCTCCCAAAGGATAAAATGTCATTTATTTCACATTCTCATTTTATAACCCATATATATTCAAGAAAAAGAATGCCAGCCACTGGTAGGACTGATTTACTGTGGAGTTTTACACATTTCCTGATCTGCAGAGCTTTCAGGTCAAAATTATGTTGACTTTTTAAATGCATGAGAGAGAGACAGAAAGTTGGGGAGGAAATAAGGAGGAAGAACCTCTTCTCATACTATCCATATTTTGCAGGAAGGGTCAATGACACTTAGGCAGCACAGACTCCAAAGATCACCTGCTTAAAGGTGTCGTGAAAGTTTGAAATCCTGATGTCTATAGCCATCTTTACTTGCCAGCAATGTCAGTGAGAAGTTAATCAGTGCTCCCTGCCTGGGGCACAGAAATTGTGAGGTTTACCCATGGGTGGATAAAAGGGAATACTGATCCCTTGATCACAGAGGAAGATTGTGTTTCACAGCTCTGTGCCATGGCACTAAATGTGGACCACTGGCTATATATAAACAAGCAGTAATGTAGCCAAAAAAATTTTTTCTGTCATTTATTCTATGTAGTGTCAAAGACGCTCTCTATCAGCAGTATCATCACACAGCAGTATTTTAACTGAGCTCATCCAAGCACCAAACCATCTTTATGAATGGTAAGCAAAACTATGACTCATGGCTGTATTGCTGTCATTCTGGTCAAGGATACCTAAACATTTTACCTGATAGTAGATGTAGATGTTGAGAAGGAATTTACCCCCATGGATTTTCATTGGAAAGGAGATCAAAAATAAATCTGTAATTTCCTATCTGTGTTGACTGGATGAGTTAGATAAATTTCATCAGACTTTATGAATGTACACAGATACTCTTTTGGACTGCAATACAATAAACTGGGAGAAATATGCCAGAGGAGCTGGGGAATCTATCTGGGATGTGTGTATTAGGATCAGATAAACTGAACTCTGTAAGTACCTGCTTCTTTTCATTTCAAGGCGGTCTACACAACTAGCTCAGCTGCAGAATCTGTCCACAGGTGAATTGAATCTCACTAGGGATATATCTCCACAGGAAGAAGTATTAGAGTTACTGCTACCTCTTTCAGGAGTTACAGCAGCTGTTTGTTATAAAGAACATCAAAAACCAGAGAGACAAGCAGAATAAGTATTTATTCTTATATTATCCATAGGCAGAGGCCAGCAGTCATCTGTCTGTGGTACATAAGCTCCTTCCTATTATCTGAATTTAAATCTAACTGATGAAAAAAAAAACAACTTCATTTTGATTAACTTTTCTTTGGGCTTTGACTAACTTCTGCCAGCTTGTTCAGCTGTATGAAATTTGTTTCTGTGTAGAATTTGGTCAGACTTGATATACAGCATGAGTTTCCTCATGGATACTTATGCTGTTACATTCTTGACTGATTCGGGTATTGAATTGTGAAGTGAACTGTGCAATAAAATCTGCTTAGTGTGTATAGGTTTGTAAAGTCATCTGCAAACCCACCAAACGACTTTACTTCCGCCTTCTGGTCAAGGATGGTAGTACCTTATAGGGACTTAAAGAATGGATGGTGAACGGGTATTTGATATTTTAGTCAGAAATGTCCATGAACTACCTTGTCTCAGACAAGGAGGGTATATTTTAGATACACAGATCTTGGACTTAAACTTAAGGATTTCCAGAATGTCTTGAGTGAGTGCAGTGAGCCCTAGTAATACAGGTTGATTGTTGGCTTGTGAATATAACATAAGAAGATCCATACTTCAGGATTCATGTATGAGATCCTTTGTTATAACATCAGTATTGTTATGATAGCTTCATATACTCAGTTCAGCTATCTGGGACTGATTTACCACCCTAAATAGCAACGTGGACAAGATTTTAAATTGTCATTGAGAAACGTTAAGAAATTTATTTGAGAAATTTGCTATGTTCTCCCTTTTATATAGAGCATTCACATAAGATATTTTCTCTGGTTACATTAAGTAGATGTTTACGCAGTATGTTATGTTGCTGTCGCTAAAAATATATTTTATCGTTTCCTTAAGGCAATACATTAGGAAAAAGTCTCCCGACTATATAATGCTGCATTTTCACCCTACCTTCTAGAGCAGTAATTACGTCAGGAGATTAAGGGGAACAAAAAACAGAGTATGCAAATAATCTGTATCTAAGGTAAACATTTAATAAAACTTGCCTTTTATAAAAGAAAAAGGCTAAAATGTGCCCTTTATCGAAATCAAACTTTTCAATTTCAAGCTTGAATTTCAATTTACTGAATAAACTTTCTATGTTTGGACACCTTTTTTTTTTCTTTCTGGCCTGACTCCATCTCCAGCAATTGTTAAATGATTTGTAAGATCAGCTCATATTTACACAGCACCCAATATAGAAATGGCATTTTTCCATTCTGCATGTAAACTTGCACTTCACTGCTGCTGATTAGAAACTGACAACTGCTTTACACTAAAAATCTAACCATAAAGGTCATATTTTGCCAAAGGAAAATGCAATTTCTTGTATTAAAAAATGGAGGAGCTAGAAAATTTCTGAGTCACTAGATGGTACAGTTATGTCACTTGTTAATCAGAAATCAAGAATGTATTGTTCTTGTTCAAAATATGGAAGTATTCAGACACCAACGAACAATAACAAAGCAAGCATTTTGTCTGGTACACACAGAATTAACCTTATGACCAACACCTTTTCCTAGAATCATAGATTTGTGTCCACTTTGCGATTCAATACTTTTTTAAAAGTCCTTTCATTGCTGCTACCTATCCTCTTATAACAGAACACTCCACAGAAAGAGGAGCAAAGACTCAGTGTTGTTGAAAACCTCTTGTTTGTTAGGGAAAGTTCCTATATTTAGAAGTGGGCATAAAATGATGTTCCCATTCTGCAAACATGTTAAGAGACAGAGATGCCTTCATATACTAAAACATGCACTTATATATACTTTTACACATACTCTCTACATAGCTATTTCTTTATTTTTCTGCACCTTTGCCAAGTTCACACTAGCTGTCTTGCCTCTCCTTCTATGGATACTTAGCTGCCTTAGTAGACTCTTCTATATGAAACCTTATGAATGACCTTTTGTAAGTCTAAGCAAAGTGTGTTTCCATTTTCTTTTATTCTTTACACTATTGATGTTTTCAGTTCCTCTTAAGAACCAAGTGAAAGCTGATTTTCTTTTGCAGACACCATAGAGGTTAGGTTCTATTATTTCATGATGTTCCATGGCTTTTGTTACTCTATTTTTAATTATTGCACATCAGCCAGTTGGCAGGTGCAGGCATAAAGGTTTAACAGGCTTAAAATTTCCCAGTTTAATGCTTAGATTTGTGTTCGTTCATAGTTAAAATTTCTGCTTTCCAAACCTCTGAGCTGCTGAGCTGCTTAGAATAAGAGATTGCATATTTTTGTTTTCAGTTCAGCCACTTCACAGTTAAACTCTTTCAGACTCTTGGGTATATACCATCTGGAGTGGTGACTCACTGTTTTTTAAGTTGTTGGTTTGCTCCAAAAATGCTGTTTCTGACAAATCAGTCTCTCAGGATTCCTCATATTAATTATTAAACAAACAAGGCCCAAACTGCTGCATTTTTATAGATGGATATAAGAAATGATCCACTTTTCAGTATTGTCTGTCTAATTTGTCTGTTTCCTTTAATCCTCACTAATACAGCAAACCTGTCTTTCCCTTCAGGTATCCATAAAGAACACATTTTTGAGAAGCCTTTAAGGTTCCATTTGGGCACTTCTGATTTCTTCTGATTTTCATTTATTGTCATTCCTTTTCCTCTTTGTTGCTTGTTTTAAAGGGTCCGTACTCGACTTCAACCCATTTAATTGTCTTGGCTATAGATCTACTACTATTATTATTATTATGTCATTCCGGAACAAAGTATCAATTAGTAGCTACGTTTTCTTTAATACATTAATTGCAAAACATTTCCCTGTTGCTCTAATTTATAGTAAGGATGTTTCTGGAGGAAATGTGATGGGGCAAGAGAACCAAGGGCTCCATCTTATGAAGACAACATGGCATGTACACATAAATTAGTAAAAGCACTTTTTTGGTGAGCAAAGAGGGTACAGACTTCCCATGGTTTTCCTTATGGCTATGTTTACCTTTAGCTGGGAGGTGACTTTCCCTCAAACAATAGGAATAAAAATTTGATATATTAAGTGATTTCTCTGACATCTTCCCATTTATTGAATCTGACATCAAATTTAGCTCCTGGGTGAGTAAAATGTATGGAAGAAAAAAATGTAATCATTAGGATTTCTGTCTTCTGTGTTTGTGCAAAGAAGAGTTGATATTTTAATGGAGTATTACATTTGGTGTTCTTTGAAATAGCTCTGCTTTGAAATGCTTGCTTTCCATTTTTCTTTTTCCTTTTTCTTTTCTTTTTCCCTCTTTTGCCTATCCACTTTTAGCTTCTCTCTCAGGAAACAGAATCTGTTCAATCCAGGTTATCAGAGTTTGAACTAAATTGCCACATAAATCTTCTAAAGCAGTCTCTTGCTTCTTTTCAGATCTCTTTGATGACAGCTAGTCATCACTCTGAGGAACCTACATATTCTTCATGCTCTAGATCTCCCTGTCTAAATATGTTAGGGATAGATGGATGCTGTTTCCCTAACTTTGCTTCAGTTTGAACCCACTTGGTCCTCCCTCATGGATTAGAAAGCTGGCATCATTTGACAGATCCTCCATGCTTCTCTTCCAGCAAATGTTAGTAAAAAGTAAATTAAGTCAGAGTGCACTGCAGAATTCACAGAATAAATTTTACTTTTGTGAGCACATGTACACAAAGGCAACACAAAATAATTGCTATTTCTAATAAATGAAAGAAAGGATACAGGCAAATAGTATTTTCTAAGCAAAATAACTTGGAAAGAAAATTCTGAAATTCTTGAATTTCTAAGAAAAAAGAAAAAAAAAACATAAAAACAAATTTGAGATTCCTGCTGGCATGCATGGTGATTACAAACCAAAAATATAAACCATCATAGAAATAGATATTGTAGTTTTGGGGTAGGAGTTAAGGGAAGATGCATTAAAAAAGAAAGAAGTTAGTAAAAGTGAGAGCAAAGACTTAGAGCAAAGCAAAAGATTGGAGGGGTTAAAAGGGCTAATTCTATTTCCTGCTGAGCAACATGAGTGATAAGGATTGCAAGTATTGTTACTACTAGCTTCCCATATGTCAGTTACTCCTGATATTTCTTCTCTACTGTTAGCAATTTCCTCCCCACCTTAGCCATTGCACCAGTTCCAAAGAGCATGGGTAACCTAGCCTGCTGTTGCCCTCCTTTCCTGGGCAGTCATACTTCCATGCTGCTTGTCACATCCATCATATTTTTTTCCTGAATGTATATATCTCATAAATACTACAGTCATAAAGTATTAATTCCATTGCATTTGGACTGTATGTCCTTTGACCATGTCCTTCTCCATTAAAAAGAAAAAAGTTACATAATTTGATTCCCATTCTAATACACCATATACTAGTTTGAAGACTGATTGGTTGCTTTAGCAGCACTGTTTATTTTGATGCATCTCCCTGATGAATGGAAACATGCGTTTGGGAGAAAAAGGAGATAGCTAATTTAGACATGCATTATTTGGGGAGCATAAGGTGGACTTGACATGGGTCTCAGAATATTACTGACTTGTGGAATAGTTGAATACATAAAAACCAGATCTGCTTCCCAGATTTTTCATTTCAGCAGTGAAAAATACAACAAACATTTTTCTGCTTTTTCCTGTTCCACATGATCCTAAAGCATACATACCATAGGTACATAAACACACTAATCAGCTACAATTAGTCTTTATACTGCAACCAAGTCAGACAGAATGGTGGGAAACTTTTCAGCATGAGTTTTGAAGCAGGTATCAAAGCACAGATAAATGCTCTATTCCATTATTAGAAGAGTTAATAGGTCTTTATTATGTATATGCCATTTTGTATTTGATAAACTAATTGAATACACCTGACTGCTTGCTGGTCTACTTACTGTCAGTGTTGAATCCTGACCTCTACTACAACATATGCCAAGATTCTTTCGGGGCTCCTGTCTTTCTGATCAGGATTTGATTTATATGTGACTAAATAAATTAAAAAGTAGTGGATAAATAGTAGTGGATAAAATAAATCATTTTGTTGTTAAAATATTGTGTTAGGCATCTAAGACCAGGACGTAGATGTCAATAGAATTCACACATGCCTTAATCATCTGTAAATATCATTTCCCCAAGCAAAAAGATCGCCTCTCATAAAGGCACCAGAGATCAGGTTAGTGTTGTGAGGACAGAAGAATTAGCTAAACAGAAAAAAAGAACTTGAATCATATTTATTAGTTTTCTCATTGAAATAAAAAATAAACTAAAATTGAAAAAACCCTGAGATACATAAGACATTTTATTTCAACCTAAAGCAGAATATTGTTTCATTTTTAGGTGCATTTTCCTTTTAAAAATTAAAAAGAGGCAATATTCCAAAGTGAAAGATGTTTTAAAATAAAAAAGTGCTCTGTAACATATGCCCTAAGAGCCATTTATACAGACAGAAAACTCTGCCCATGCAAGAAGTCCTATGACCAGAAAAGTCACGAAGTGTTCAGCCTTCATATGACAAAATTAAACATTTTTTTCCTGAAATGTCTCACCTTCTTTAACTGAGACTAGTTTGTTGATTTTGTCCCAGATTAGTGAATAGCTTCAGTTAGTTCAAAAGCTAATTCTAACTCTGCTGCTAAGAAGTTGTGTATTGCTCCAGATTTCATGTAAAGTGGACTGAAATTCTCCATGTAGGCATTTCCCTTGTGTGCCTTGACTTTGAAGCCTGGCTGAAAGAAGTTGTGTGTCCTACCAGTGGTGTATGGATAATGTTTTCCTTCTTTTTTTCCTCCCTTTATCATCATCATATTTACTATAATAAAAGTTTGCTTGCACTAAACCACTGCTAACATGATACCACTGTTCTGAAACCTATTTTAGAATCTCACAGAGCTAGAATTGTACAATGTACACAGTGGGTCAATATGAAGTTGAGCTAATGTACTGAATATTATTAGACCACAGATCATATACCATCGAAACAGATATTCCTTATATTGTTGTCATATGTGGTTCGTGTCATTTGATTTTAAACTACCTAATCTCAAAGGTGACTTGTCATTAATGTGATTATTTGTATTGATGGAAAAAACAGCTTGACATTAATGTAACGATTATCGTTGTTTACATGATACAACTTTTTCTTCTGCTATAAAATCTGTTCTACAGATGATTCTTTCTCCCAATTACAGCACAGATATTCACTTACCATAGGAACAAAGATTGAGAAAAGCTTTGGAAATGATTTATAGGTTCATGGTGCTTAGAAAATCTTAAACCAGCTTGGGTCACCCATCTCTAGTCTTTTTGCTGGAGAGGAGTTTTTCAAATTCTTGGCTATAGCAGTAAGTACTACTGTTTATTTCAGAAAAAGTTGACACAGACAAATTCACCTTTAGCTCTTTGAACATATTTGAAGTCTGCATTTCCAGATTAAAGGGCTTTTTGATTATTTCACAATGTATATTTCATGCAAGAAGACTGGCTTCTTAAACTTGTCTGAGTTTTGTTGGTGGTGGTGGTTTTTTTTACTCTATATGGTAATTACACTGACACCCCCTAGGGCCTCACAAGTTCAAACAAGTCGAGAACACTGTTAGAGCCTTATTTAGTAGCCCTGTGCGTATGCATTGTAATAAGACCTTTGATAACCCGATTAAATACTGCTTTTCTGTGAATTTCTGTTTCCAGTCATCTTAGTACACATTTGACATCCTCAAACTCAGTGTCCTAGATCTAGCCTTTTCAGCTGAAGTTCTTCATCCAGTTTAATTTCTAGACCCGCTCTGTCCTAGGTGCTGCTGCTGTTTATTACTTGTCCATGTCTTATCATCTAGATAGTCTCAGTTCTCCATGATGCTCCTGAACTTCTTAAACTTAGGTCTCCTTTCTTACTGCTCATTTCTTCTTGAATTCAGAGGCACAGCAAAGCGGACTCCTCTGAAAAGAATGCAAAAGGAGAATGAAAGGATCCTCTTTATCCTCATACCAAGTATCATTCTTCATATTAACTCCCTCCTCTCTCCATTTATTAGGTGTTTATCCCTTCCCTTTGCATTCATAAGAGATGGCTTTCTCTTCTTCACAACCATCAGGAAGCTGTATCCACATTGAAAGGCAGCTGTGCATCTTAGCAAGTGTCACAGCTCTGGTCCCTCCACTGTCCAGACTTTGGAGTGAATTGTTGCTCATTCCTTGACTGTTTCCCTGCGCTTCACTGGTGTGGGCAGGGACTGGCATGCCTCCCCTCCTCTCACAGCCTATAATCAAGATGAACCTGACTTTCTAAAAGATTAGATAAAGCTACTGGAAGCACAGGAAAGCATGTTTTATCCTTTGACATACTTAAGAATAAACAGTGGTACTGCAAATTGAAAGAACTGAAAGAACAGAAGGAAAGAAAAAAAGATGCTTGGGAAGAAAAGGGAGATTGTACAGCCTGAAGCCTGCAGAGCAAAAAGCCTGTACTGTAAGGCTGTTGTCTAAACATTAACAGAATCTAAAAGTAGAGATAAGCAAAAAGAAGAAGCTACACTGGGACAAAAATTATTTCATATTTTGTTTTTAATTGACCAGAACAAATTATTTGTGTATTTTTTTTCTTTAGCTGACCAAGTACAGTAATTAATTATGTTCAAATTTAAGAGTTAGATAATAAGAGGTAGCAAAACTGATCTCTTGATTACGTGTCTTATAAGACTCATTCAAGGGCCTAAAAAGAATCACTAAATTCTGTTCGCCATCAGAGACTTCACTCATAATCTGGGAAGTTTATTAAAATATTATCAGCAATAGGAAGAAAAACAGTAATGCATAGGACAGAAAGAAAAAGCCAGAAATACTCACAGTGTGGACAACTGTAAGAGTTCATTTCCCACCTCTTTCTATGGCCAAAGGTTTAAAACATAAAATGGTATCGTGGACCACCTCTTAGAGACCTAACTTATTTAGCACTCTTCCTAACACTGCTCAGAAACTCAGCCCTCTATGTGACAACTATCTTATTTCTTTTGCATGAGGAGAACCATTTCCTGCTGCCTGGACTATTCACTAGTCCCTATTTCACATAGCAGAAACTGTTTCTCCTCAATTTACATGTAATGGATGAATCTCTCTTTCCGGTTTTCTTATCTCTCTCTCTCTCTTCTTTGCTATAAAACACCTAAAATTAGTTGAGATGACTGGAAATGTATGAGCTTCACATGATCCAGCAAATCTCCGTGGAATATGAATAAATGTTCAACAGATCAGAATTTGAGAACTGATGGATGAATACTCATAAATAATATATTAAATGCAAAAAGCTATGTTAATTCTATATTAAGTATGCCCAGTTAAAATCTCAAAAGAGTCAGGCAGATTCAAAGGTTAAGAGTTCCACATTTCAACTGCAACTCCTGAAAACAGTATAGAATATATATTTAATAGGAAATGGAATCATAAATAAAACATAGGTGGAATGGAATTTATAAGAGAGAAAGTATAGAACACAAGGGACAATAAGCCAAAGAAATCAAATAAAAAAGTAATTATGTGACAAAACCATACTTTCATAGAAACCAAAAAATGAAATTTAAAAAATGTGCTAAATAGTGGAAATTACATAAAGTTCATATAAGCATTATCAACAAAACATGCCTGTAGATTTCCTCTTATTCATTCTCTACCAATATGAACATGTGACTACATATACCCCATTCTTATGAACTCCCCCAGAAACATTTTGCTTAAATGTATGTTTTCAATATATAAAAGTAATTATCCTATCTGCTGAACTCTTCAGTTTTCAGTGCTTATTATAATCCTAAATAATGCAAAAATCTAGAAGTTTAAACATTTTTCTTTGTATTTTCCTTTTCATGAAATTCATACAATTTAAATGCACTCCTAGTTTATATATTATTATGCTAATGTTTGTATATCAGTTTTTTATATTGTGACACTGCGACTTAGAGGCTCTGATAATAGAGAACATATGTTTTTTTTTTTCTCAGTAGACAGTAGAATGGCAATAAACTGTGTTGTATCAATTTATTTAAGTTTGAAGCATGTTTAGATTAAGTAATTAAACCTGGCACTTGACAACTGATACTTTTTTTAATGAAGTCAGGTCATTTTGATAGTAAATGTTTGACACATACTGTATGTTACAAAGTTGCAACATTTAATGGGATTATAATGCAAATGCAAATGAAGCAATACTGAACTAATACAACAAAGTATTCTGACCCCCTCACTTGTTTGTAGTATCATATGTAACATATATGGCTTCTTAATCTATATGTAAATTAGATTATTTCATACTATGAAACAGCATTAAAGAACCATTGGAGTGGTTTCTTTAAAACAACATTTAGGTGCCTGTGAAAAAATGGCTATCGTACATGATCTGTGGACCACAAGACAAAATTTCCTGGTTTTGCTTAGTTTAGCTTAAACTTCCTCATGGTACTGGTATTCAGAGGGTAACTGAGGATATAGTGTCCTGTGAATCTTCCTACCAACGCTCGCTTTTCTATTTTAAGACTCACAGATCTGAAATTGCTGCTGCCATGCCTAAGCATTTACCTTTTGAAACATATGAACTTTGTTGGGACATAAACATCACCACTATTGTATTTCATTGATATCTCAGAATTTTTTTTCATGAAGAGAGGCAAACTTTTATATCTGGAGAAGCACACTATGAAGGATAAAGTATAATCAATTCTTGCTGTGGAGAAGAATTTCTGTAAAGGACTGTCCCTCACTAGTACACATATTTCCTCCAGCCAGTTACTTGGTTAAGTGGCATCAGCATTGCTAAGCCATTGTAAAGACAGCTGAACCATCTGGATTTTCACCATACCAGCAGAAATTTATCAGATGCCCCGGCTCCTCACAGTGTCTCTGCTTACTTCTTGGGCATACCTACTTTGACAGTTGTGACAGGAGAATTTAGATGTGGTGGCCACAAGAACAGAAGCACACCACTAGCTGACGTATAATCTAAAATTTATTTACTGAGCAGGATGGGTGTGGTGGATGGATAGCGATTTATACCCTAGGATTTCTGTACAATGACATGCACACTCGACACACACCAATCAAGGCTCTTCTGGTTCAGTCGAGACCACAGTGCACCACAGACTGAAGGGAACAGGACACTCAGCCCAACCCTGGGATGTGCCAGGTCCTGGCTGGCAGCTGGCCCCCACGTGTAGTGGATCCACTCCAGGCTCAGCCTTCAGGACTTTGTCAGATTTCCACACACGAAGTTGCCCCCAAGAGGCTATTGTTTGCACTATTTATTGTTTTTAAAAGTAGATGGTCAGCATTAGCTGCCGATGTCTTTGCTAGTTACATAGCCTCCAGCCAATCAATCTCCTTGACTTTTCCCAAATTTAAAGCCAATTAGCATTTGTGTCCTGGATCACTATCACCTTCAAGTCTCCTGCCCCAAAAGCATTACAAGGAAGTAAAGTTGTTAACAGTTCATCTGTCCTTCTGCATTTTTCCGCTGCATATCAGAATCATTTAATCACTGAGAGCTACAGAAATGTAAAGGTCGCACTTCCAAAAGCATGAAGCTGGCAGCAGTTACGCAGCAAAGTTCATCTATTGCTTGTTTTTCAGCACATACAGGATAAATTTAGTCAGTTACAATTGGGCAGATGTAATCCAGGACTCACTTATCTGAGTGGTGGTTTTGGATAGGCTTCACTCCTTGACAGACAATTTTATTACTTATAGACAAATCTGATGCAGTGAGCAGCAGTTTCTGATAAGTGATTTTTTCCTTCGTGCTGTAGGAGCTTCTGTTGTCATGCAGAAACTCTAGGGGTCACATCTAAGCATAAATTTTGTGTTTGCTCTTCATGTGAGCAGTGTGTTTGGAGAACAATCTCATATTGGCCATCCTGTCAGTGTTAGAGTGGTGGCTTACAGTAATGTTTTCAGAGAACAAACTTTTAATGTATTAGTTGCATTCAGTCTTCAGTCAATCATTGTGAAATGTTAAAAGTAATTACTTGTGTTTGTTAGGAGAAACATAAATTATATCTCATAAACAAGAGAGAGCTACAAGAGGATCACAGCAGGAATGGTGGCTAAAATAAATATGGGTACCAATGAAAAAGCAGCATTTCTGTACATTTCTGAAGCCAGGAAACACTGCCTCTTTTAGACATGGTTGGTTAAACACGATGGATGAACAAATATAAATTTACTTACATTCCAATTGACTGTCTACTACTGAGTGTTAAAAAAAAAAAGAAACAAAGCCAAAGTGGTACTTCCAGTTATTTTAGCTTTGAGATCATCCAGCTTTAAGTTTTGGAAGTGTCCCAAATTCTCCTGAATCTAAAGAAAGACTGTAGAAAAATAAAAAATAAAAAGGAACCCCCAAGCCTTACTGTCTGGAATGACTACATTATAAATGTGAATTTGAAATGTGTTTTCCTGTTTGCATTTATATAATGCTAAGAATGTATCTGAGATAACAGGCACTCCTGCATGAAATATGATTAGTCTGCCTCAACTCAGATCTTAGTCAGTAAAATAGGCAGTGAGAACTTCAATATGTACCATTAACTGACTGTTGATAGGTACTTACAGTTTGGTTGCACAAAGGCAGTCTGAAGATGACTTCTGTCACTTTTATGTGGCTTGCAATGCTATCAGCATACCACACTTTTGGAAACTCTTCTACAGCTACCTATTTTAGATGATAATGTTTCAGAAAACAGGAACACAAGCAGAAACTACAAAAAATTAAAATTAGGTCTGCTTGCTAACCTTCACATTTAGATGTTGTTTAATAACATTTTGACATTCATCCTGAAGTCTTTCATACTTAGAATAAGACTTAAGTATGTGACTTTGCCTTGTGACAGAGAAGATAATTAAGGGATTATCATGCACCTATATGGAACATCACTAGCCTTGTATGACATGCATGACCAAGCAAAGAAATAAAACTGATACTCTACTATCTGACTCAGAAAACCACATCTCAACACAAATATAACAAAGATAGAGTGATAGTAAAAACTAAGAAACTTTCACAATAAATATTTTAAGTAAGTAAATGAGGCATTTTCAAAGCTGTATGTTTCCATTCTACAGTTCATTAGAAGGTTTTTCTCCAATCCATCTTCAGGTCATCTTATATAGTAGCATGTTTTCTGCCACTCTTTCTTCCTCCAAACATAACACTATATAGAATATAAAATATCCCCTTTCAGCTTCCTTTCTGAATTAAAAGGTGAAAAAATGTAGATGAAATTTTATTTCTATAGAGGGCAGAGAATATTTCCTCCTTTGGGTAATCACTGTCCCCTTTAAGAGGATGATAACATAAAAACTTAGATATTATGTTAGGTGTTCATACATCTCTCTACAACTTCAAGAAATAAACAAGCAAACTTTTTGGTATTCATGTTCAATTACTAATGTCACTGAAAATATGACATATAATGATTTGAAATAATCTTTAGTATAAATGATATCATTTTACTTGTCTTGAAATTGTCTTTTACACAATTTTTCTAAGAATAGACTTAGGAAGAAATGGATGATAAACAGCTACACATACCTACTGGTATGCCAACAGAAGAGCAGGACAGCACTGAAAACACAGATGTTACTACCTGTGCACCAACACTAGCAGGGTGTATGTGGTGTCCCCTCCACACTCTGTGGCTTTGTCCATTGAGAGTAACCAGAGAGATGCATTATATTCATAAAACACCCCAAATCTGACAATAGTCTTAAGAGGAGTTACTGGTTATTTTTATAGTCATTTTATGAAAGACAAATAACTGAAAAGGTTTCAAAGATCACAACTAGAACCCCTGTGTTTTTTCATACCGTACCTTAGTCTACAATATTGTAGACCACTATCATAGTCTACAATAATGCCAGCCTATACTGCTGCATTTGCAACTATTCTCAGTCACTACCAAGGTTAAGTAGACGGGCAGTCCATGAACATATTCCGTATTAGAAGACTAGCAGAGTAAGTGCTATATATCCACATTCACTTTTAAATGTCTTAGATCTTTTCACTGTGCTGGCCCTTCTCTACAGCCCATTTTCTTTAGTTAGTTGATATAAAATGTCATCACTGATTCTTATTAAAGTTTTCCCTTAAGCCACACTTTGCTATAAAGGGTATGTGAAAAATCAGTAACTCACTCCCACACCCTGAGAGGTGTCTTCAAGTACTGTTGAATTTTTTATTAGAAATTAATGGTAGAGATTGTAGGTACATTCCAAGTGAAATTTGCTTGCATAATATGCAAATATTAGTCCAAAAATGAAATGGTCAAACAGTATGAAAGGCAATCTCGTCTTCTGAGAATGTCAACGTAATACCAGTGTCTGCCTTCCAGGGAACAATTATGTCTTTAAAAATTGCTGAAAAAATATAATCAAAACAGAAGAGAGAAGTCCAACATTCTAGCAACTCCCACAGGTGAACTGATATTAAACAGAAGTCTGATACATGTTATTAATTACTTTGTAATTTGAGTAAGTGATTCATGCTATGATCTGATCTTGGTAAATTCCTTGGGGCAAAAATTATGATTTTATTCAGTTTCAGGAAGTGAATGATTTAGCTAAAAGTGCTACCAAAAAAGTGCGGCAAGACCTGCTTCCAATTTCTGCACAATCTCCAAGGCTGAGTTCCTAAGTAAAGATTCTCCATTCCTTTTTCTCCTGTATCTGACTTAATACATTGACCTACAGATTGAGATTTATTCCTTCGTTTCAACAGAATTTCTTCCACTTTTTTTATAATGATAGCAGAGCATTCTTAAGATCATTTCCTCTGGCTATGTAACCTATGGTAATACCCTTTAGAATAGCTGAAGTGTTTTAGTCATTCTAAGGGCTAGTACAGCAGAATTCCTTTAGTTTGTAACTCTTCAGCGGAGTTAAACAGGAGCAAAGTATTGATGTAGTAGCAGGTTGGACTGTGGCTGAACGTATGTTACACTAGCCAAAAATGAACAAGTAGAAGACCCAGAAGAAGGAAATCTTATGCTTAAGAATAGTAAAGGAAAGGCTAGTGAGACCAAGAGACGAGGAAAGAACAACCGGGAGTGACAGCACAGGATGGCAGAGATGCAGCGTGAGGCTGTGTACACGCCATGGGCTGTCAAAAGTGCCTATTCTAGAGACAAATTTCAGACTTTGAATATGAACATCCTCTTCTCCCCCCTGCAGTCAGGCCTTCATTGTTACAAAATAGATGTTTTCCAATTTTGTGAAAAATCAAAAAATGACCAGCTGGCTTAATTTCCTCATTCTAAAATTTTGAGCAAAACTCAATTTTACATTCCCTGACTAATGTCATGCTTACTGAGTCATTTTGGAAGGACTCAAAAGGGAAAAACAAGCCAACTCATATATGATACAGAAAGGAGAAATGTATTAGCTGAAAGTGATTATTTTGACATGACTCTTTCAGCTACTATAAAATATTTTAAGAAGGAAATAAATAATCTCTCCACTAAGGGAAAACAAGGATTTTTTTCTGTTCTAGTACATGGAATTCTTTAAAAGATGTTGAAATTAAAAGTTCCAAATATTGTGCTTGAAGGCTAATGGTGATTTTCAAATGTCTAAAGGCATAAACAGAAAAGAAACCGAATGCTAAACTTAGAAGTGATTTCTTGGTGCAAAGCAAACAAGGAGAATAAAAAATATTTTTCAGAAAAAGATGCTGACAATTTATTTTTAATCAACAAAGACTAAATACAAAAACCTCTAAAATTCTCTTGGAGGAGATATTGTAGATCATATCTTTCTATAGCAACTTCTAAATTCATGGATTCCATAAAACTAAGCTACATTCTATAAAATAATTTTGTATTTAACCCAACTTTGAGATGTGCTTTTTACTATTAAATTATTTAGACCAGAACAAAAAGAGAATTGGAATTATATCTGAGATTAAAACTGTTTCAACAACCATAGTGATGGTAAACATTAACTCACCATTTATAGTGAAACAGAAAGGTCATTTACATAAAATATGTCATTCTCTAATATTTTGATTTTGTGAAATGATTATGGAGAGCAAATATTCCTTTGATTTAACACCCAAGCACCTTGAGAAATTAAAACTGGACATTAGATCAACCAGCTATTAAGGAAAATATCCAGCTCTGCAAAGGGGGTTCCCATTCCCAGTACCTAATGTAGCATGCTTGTGAGTTCTGGTATTTAGCATGCCATTGGAGCCAGCTGTGAATACTATTGTTTTAGGGAAAAATACTTGGCTAGATTTTGTAATTTTTAACAAGTTTTTTATAAGTTTTTAAAGTTACGGATATAACAGAATTTTTTTGGAGCTTGTTTGTCATGAGTTAAATGAGAGATCTCTCACAAAACCGGACATATCTCATGTATTTAGTTTTCCATTTGAACAGGATTTCATCCAGTGATGTTTTGTTGAAGTGTTTTGTTCTGAACTAGTACTAATGGAATGAGTAAACAAAAATAAGGATGTATATGTCATACAATGTAGAGCCATTATCATATTCATAATAGTATTTCCATCTTTCCTGTATGTTTTTATAAATAGTTGACTTCCATTGTTGGCTGAGGCTGTCTGTTCTTAGCAGGAAAATCAAAACATCGTGTGCTTGAACTACGATCCATTATTCACGCTTTGTATGCAATCAAATAATTAGCTGCAAATTAAGCAATTTACATAACCTACAGTACCAGTTCAACAAAAGACGCCATGTTTAGAAGAGAGCAGTTTTAGCGTATGTGACTCAGAAATGTATCACTAAAGCCTTGTTTCTGTATCTTCTCAGATGAACTTTTTTCTTTACTGGCACATTTAAAATGCTGAAGGTATTTCAAAATTACTTTGGTACAATGAGGTGTTTTATTTAGTTTCAGCAGGTTTTTTTGCTAAAAATCCGAAAGGGTGCCACTTCATGTTGTCACCACTACTATCTTTGAACATACAAAAAAATTTTTTTCTTTTTTTGGGCAAAAAACTGTGAGCTTTACTATCAAGAGATGATTTCATGGTAAGAAGAGTCTGGGGGCAATCCCAGCTTAAGATATTCTATTGCCTCTCTTGCAGTGGTGACAGGAGGTGGAATTACTCATTTTAAAACCTAAATCAGTTTGCTGCTCCCACTCACCAAGTAAGTGCACCAGCAGCTGTTGCCAACACAGCAGTTCAGGCTTCAGAGGCAGGAATGACAAACAGTAGTGGCAGGGAATGGAAAGGGAGGTGGGAATATCGTAGGCCAGGATTCCTGGACGTTCTGTATCATGCAATTGTGGCATAGTACATATTTTATAAAGTAATGGGCCATACAACACATACATTTGGAGGGCAAGAAGGGGAACAGAAGCAGGAAGGTTTTCTTGGAACACTTCAACATAAATATAGAGAATTTGGAAATGCCTGATTTAGTCCTCTCTTCAAAAATGCACTGTGATGAAGCTAGATGAATAACCGCACTTTTCCACTGGAGTTCACAGTTTGTAGAGCTGTCACTGCTGACACTTGGTTGATAGCCGTGGGGAAATGACCGCTCACAGCACAACAAGAATGCAGATTGAATTGCTTTGACTATAGGTGTCTTGGGAGCTTGCTAAACATTTTATCCAGGAACGAAGTCCTGTCACTTCTTGAAACAACCAGAAAAGCTGCTCTATCACACCGATCATATTCTACACATCTCTTAGACTACTGGCCTCAGGTCTATTCAGTGAAAACAAGCCTACCTGAATTGACAGCAGTACCAATTCTCATTGGAAGTACTCTTAAATTAATTTGCATTACGTATAGTTCACTGTTGGAAAAGACAAAAGTTGATTCTAGAATTAATTGAATTAATGTGCAGAAAATGATTGAGAAATAATGAATTTCAAACCCAATTTTAGTTTTAGCAGGAATTATCTTTTGCACATAAAGAGTTCCTTGGGAATTTTAAAACAAGTGAAATCAAATCAGAAAGGCTCCTACTACTTCTTGAAATGTCTTGCATATTTTTGTTACACAGTTATTACTTCACAACCAGATCAATGCTTGGGGAAAATTTAAATATGTATTGGAAATTCAGATCTTTTTGATAATGCTAAAATTTTGCCATTAATTTTTTTTTGTCTCTCTAGTGTTCAAAATTCATAGTCAAAATATTTGTTTAGCCATTCCATGCGCACTGAATAGAGGTTTTACTTTTAACGTCAGTTGATTTTAGTGGCCTAAGCAAAGCGAAGATCTAGCAAGGACTGGATATCCCAAGCCCAGGAGTCTGGGTCCAAGCCTAAACAGCTGGGATAGGAAAAGGAGGCATCATTAGGTAATCCCCTGGATATTAAAAAAAAAAAAAAAAAAAAAAAGAGCAGTAGCATAATGAATAAAGTTCTGGAACTGGGCTTTAATACGTGATTTAATAATTGAACAGGCTGTTCACCAAATCAGGCTGAACCTCTGCCAACAGGACTGTATTTTTGATGGCTAGAGAATTAGGACCTGGGTTTTCTTCCTTCTAAGGAGGCATGGGACCAGTATCACTTTTGAATCTCATTAACTGCAAAGCTTTTTAAAAAGAAACCTTAAAAATATTCTTTTTGGATGGAGAGTCAGAGCAAATTTTCTGCCAGATAGATGTACTGCAATAAGATGCAAAATCAGAATTAAAACAGGAAATAATTCTGCTAGTCCATGTACAAACAATTAATTTGACTTTTCTTGTATAACAGAAGTCTCTCAATTGCATTAGATACAAACAAAACAAAGGAGAAGAACATGAACTGTGCTTCAGG
This sequence comes from Dromaius novaehollandiae, assembly GCF_036370855.1. NCBI lineage: Eukaryota > Metazoa > Chordata > Aves > Casuariiformes > Dromaiidae > Dromaius > Dromaius novaehollandiae. Next base: position 43,786,604 of record NC_088098.1, read on the forward strand.
TAAATCTGTAGTTCTGTGGTGCCTAGTGCATTCCGCTGATGCTCAGTTTCTTTACGACCTCACCCTTCATTCACACACATTCAGCTGGGTAAACTTGCTTGTTTTCTATTAAAAAAAAAAAAAGGAAAACTGAGGGTAGAGGAGATCTATTTAAGTAATACTAATTGCATAGATTTAAAAAATCATATTATATATTAATTATAGATTAATTATAAAATATATCACATTATATCACCTTATACCACCTAAATGCAATAGGTATCCTTATGATTAGTGTTAGTCATCAATATATACTTTATATCACATTATATCACCTAAATGCAATAGGTACCCTTATGATTAGTGTTAGTCATCAATATATACTTATCTGTCTAGATCAAAAGCTGACCAACATACACCGAAAAAATGTAAAACTCCCTAAAATAAAGGAAATGTACAGCAGACTGAGAAGACACTGGCACATAGCTGTTACTAGTGCCTTCTGGAGGTGAGAATATGCCAGTGCTGACAGACAAAACAATATCACAAAAATCTAAAGCCATGGTTAAGTAAAATTCTCAAAACTGACTAGAACTGAATACTACCTATTTATATATATATATAATATCCCTCAAAAGGCTCCCAGAAAATCAGTCTAATCTACTCAGTGATTATAGATCTTGCTCAACAGTGAAGAATACAGGGGAATTTTTCAAGACTAATATATTCTAAACAAGAGTGGAAGTGAGTGTGTTAGTCATCTTACCTAATATAAAATAAAGAAAAAAATAGTAAAAAGAATGGCAAAGAGAAAGGCCTAAGAAAAAATGTTAATATGGATGTTTCCTCATCTGACACACTGTCACTGCAGCATAGAATTCACTGCGCTTTACAGGGCAATGAAGCCAAGACAGGAAATGGCTATCCAAACAGTTCTCTCAGGCAAGGGTATCAAGGTAGTTTGAATTCTAGGTTCTGTAGATAACAGCTCTTCTGACTCATTCCTGAAAATGGAGCACACAATTTTGTGTAGTGTGTATAGAAATTCACCTATACATCAAGTTCACAGCACAGAACAACAGAATCACAGAACAGTTGAGGTTGGCAGGGACCTCTGGAGATCATCTGGCTCAACCCCCCTGCTCAAGCAGGGTCATCTAGAGCACATTGCCCAGGACCCTGCCAGATGGCTTTTGAATATCTCCAAGGATGGAGGCTCCACAACCGCTCTGGGCAACCTCCTCCAGTGCTCAGTCACCCTCACAGTAAAGAAGGGTTTTCTTGTGTTTAAGTTTTCCTGTGTTTCAGTTTGTGTCCATTACCTCTCATTGTGGCACCACTGAGAAGAGTCTGGCCCTGTCATCTTTACACCCTTCATCAGATATTTAAGCACATTGATAAGTCCCCCCCTTAGGCTTCTCTTCTCCAGGCTGAACAGTCCCAGCTCTCTCAGCCTCTGCTCATATGAGAGATGCTCCAGTCCCTTAATCAACTTTGTGGCCCTTTGCTGGACTCATTCCAGTAAATCCATGTCTTTCTTCTACTAGGGAGCCCAGAACTGGAAAAGAAATCTTTGTTATTTATCTAAATTACGAATTTTAGAAATCTCATAATCACTTAACTAATGATAAAAAGATATGATGGAGAACACTAGGGGGATGAAGGGGAAATAGCCAAGCAAGATAGAAAAGCTACTTATTTGTATTTGACATTTAAGGATTTTAACATATTAAGGCTTTTATTTCCATTCTTTTTTATTTGGAATTTTTAAATCAAAGTAGAAATGTAATTTTTTTTGAAAACTAGAATTATATCAAACATTAATATATTGGGATGCTACACCTAAAAGTGAAAAATTTAGTTGTGTTCTCAAGAATCATTTCTCCTCCTCAAGAGAATGTCTGTGGAAATCACACTATCTATTATGAAATTAAAGAAAAAAATATTAAAAGGGAGTAAAGAAGAGATAGGACTAAAAAAGTATATCTTTTTTTCTGTGGTTCTATGTCATTCTGAAGTCTCAGTTTATTGGAGCCTACCAGCCTGCAATAATACATTATCTTTATTCATTAGGACTGAAAACTGTTGATTCACTAGTTACCTGAACGCATTTGAGAATATTCAGTTTTGAAACTAATTGAAAACTCTATGAACTTTTTTATTACATTTCTTTTGTGCTTTTTTTTTTTCAATGTGTATTTTGGAAGTATTGTATACTTTAAATGGGACATGTATCTATTTAAAAGCCACCAAAGCACAACTTGTTTCTGAGATGTTTACCATTTCCACAACAAAAATATCTGTCATTCTCATTTACTAGCTTGACATCAGAAGTTGTTCTACCAATACTGACCCCGGGTAGTATGATGTAGAATAACAAATTCCTAGCGGTTCTGGATTCGAATAACCAACAGCAATTGAAAATGGATTTCCTCCATTCTATTGAAGGAGGTCTTTGTAACATCCCAGGTTTCCTCAGCTCTATGCTAGAAAGCCCTAATGTATTTACATTTCTTACAGGAGATGAGGTTGATATGCTACTCTGCAGAACTTGTTAACATCAATTCACAAAGAATCACTGGTCAGTAGCACAAGGTACTCTGTTCAGAGACCCCATGTTCAATAGATCTCGCTAGGCTGCTTTCACAGTGCTCTTTCCTGGGAACTGATGTTCATGTAAGTTACGAAGACTAATTAGACATTTGAGCAACATCTTAGCCCATAGTAGTTCTGGCTGGACTGCTTTACTAGCTTTAGAAATGTTGAGATTTGATTTCACTGAAGATTAAGTGTTCTTTTTTCTGTTAGCTCATATAGTAATGAACTAATCTTAATTATAAATTTTCATTTTTTAATGCTTTACTGCAGAATCTTCCAGCTTCACCAGAATGGTCAGAGTGTTTTTGTATTTCAGAATAACAAGCAAACTTTGGAAAACAACAAATGAAGGTAGTGTAAGAATGCCTCATAAATCTACGCCTAAGCTAAATCAACAAATAGGTCTTCATAGGAAATGTGTTACCACAACAAAAAATAAATATAATGATCTTCTGGAATTTACTTTTGTGCAAGAGCAAAAATATGCACCTGTCTGTGTACATGGGAACAATGTGTCAGAAAGAGAACAACGGGTATATTTAACAAGTTCTTTGCTGATCAAATGTGTGACATGAAAACATATGGAGATAAAAATCAATATTAAAGGGCACCCTTATGGTAAGCCCAAGTCCTGAAGTTCAGGAAACCTTTGCCAAAATTTGCAACAGTGGAAGAGGCCTCTTTTTTCTCCAAAGATGCTTTCCATCTACAGTTCCTATATACAGTGATTGAAGAAAAGAGTTTTCTGCCTTTCTAAATTCAGCTTTGAATATGAATGGTTAACCCTTAATAACTAAGACTTGGTATTTTGACCCTCATTTTTAACTTTTCATCATTTTTTAAGGTGTTTCAAGGCACAAAACTCATGAGGGAGTTTTGTGATTTAAAATTGTACTCACCATTCTGCATTTAGGATCCTAAAGATGCTCATCTCTTCATTGAAAAATTGCTAAGAAATTCTTACCACTAGCTGTTGACCTACACTTTTAGATAATGATCTTTTCTATTCCATTTACTTCTCTGATGGAAATAAAAGAAAGGGGCCCAGAAGATAGGTTCCTTAATTATAGATCATAATTTTATATCAGAATTACATTTTAAATCAGGTAGCTTTTCGAACATTAAATAGACAAAGCTAAATAGTTAAGGTCAAATTTCTCATTTTCATTGAGACGATATTTAAAATTTATCATGAAGCAACTTCCAGAGGGCAAAGAGTTCATTAGACTTAAAACACTTATGGGAAACACTGAGAAAATTCATAGAATAAGAGACTCAAAGAATCTCTTTGTTTCCAGACTCACAAAGTCTTATAGTATGTCATCAGACAATTAGTTACTTTCTCTGACAACTAAGAATAGTTCCCTGTTAGTCTTCACTACATTTTTGTCTAATTTCATTTTTAATGTGCTGAAATATTTGTCTTTTACCATTTTCCTTATTAAACTCTAGAATGAAATTTGGCACTTTGTAAGGAATCTTTTCAAGATTGCATCAACAAATAAAAATTACCATATGAAATACAGGAATAGAAGACATCTATTACTATTTAAAAATCAATCCTTTCTTTCTCTCCCTTATTTTCTAACAAACTTTGCTAGGGCAAGATATAGATATGTAGGTTAGCTCAGTATAGAATCAGTTCATGGGAAGGTGGTTTATGTTTAACAGGGTAATTTCAAAACTCATCTGCAAACCTCTTATGTGACAATGAACAGCAATTAGACAAATCTTTTCCTCATCTTCCCACCCATAAAATAGTATAAGATTTCTCTAAACTACAGAATTTTGAGAGTAAAAAAAAAAAAAAAAAAAAAAAAGACCAGGAAAAAATGTGAGGCCCAAGAATGAAGATCTTATAAAGAACACAGAAAACTTCTCGTACAATTAAGGATTTTTTTGCAGTATTTTTAAAAGGTTAAAACATCCAATATCCAATATTAATGGAACAAATAACCTAGCTACGTATTGCTAGCTTTCATTTTCATTCAAAACTAATTTAGAATTTTTCCTCTTTTGCTAATCCTAGTAGTGATTTCATACCTGATTTTCCATTTTGGCCAGCCATAAATGACCTCTAGAAAGATATATATTAAAGAGGAAAACAAAAGTTTAAGATTTAAACTAGGTCTTAGACTAGAATGTAAGTGGTGGCAAAATGAACTATATAGACTGTTTTTGAGGTTTCTATCATTTGAAAATCTGACTATGGCAAAACTTTGCACCTGCAATTAACAAACAGCAGCAATAGCTTCAGGGATCAATCCTGATTTTAAATATGTAAATGCTCATATCACACTATAGCTATTGTATTCTGAAAATGATACTAAATATAATATTCTAGAAGGATTTTTCACAGTACTTGATAACAAATTACTGAACATCTGAAATTAAAATTAGGTCCAATCTATTTTGCCAAATTCTTTGAAAATGCTAATGATGTTAAAATGTGATGAATTTTGTGCAATATGCCATCAAAAGCCAACCATGAAGTACATTAATATGTTACCTCAGAAAGAAGTGATTTCCAGAGAATTATACTTGCTTTTCAAAATATTATTTAAGATCTATAATATTGTTTCTGTCTGTTTACTGTATTTAACAGATAATATTAAATATTCTTGAAATTGCTGTTGTCAGTGGGACAAAGAGAAATAAAACACTTCGATTGGAATTTCAGGCTAAATTTGCTTCTCTTTCTGTTTCAGGTCTATTTGCTTACAAATAAGCAAACAATTGAATAAAAAGAGTTATTTGGAAAGCTTTTTTTCACATTAGGTTGCCAAATAAAATTTTCAAGATACATACTTGAGTGATTCATCTTAAGTTCATGGATCATGCAATTTTATAAGGTAAACATAAGCAATGCTGCTGGATTTGCTGGTTTCAAATGACTTTTATCCTTTTCTCATTGAGCTCAGCTGCAGATTTCCCCTTTAATTCAATGGTGTAAAATCCTCTAAAAACAGCATTCAGGGAAAGATATTTTAAGCTGAAAATTATTTTTTATATTCCATGTGTCCTTGACAAAGGGATAGGTAATAGAAAGAAAAACGTGACTTGTAAGCCTTTGGCTTCATTCACTAGTCATGACATTACATGTTGAGAGAGAACATAGTCCTTATAACGTGCAAAAAGACCTGGGCATGCCAAAATATAGTTCCACACAGAATCTACTTATACAGTTTGAATTTTAACTTTTCCTGATTTCAATTCAAGCTTATGAAAGAATAATATCTTCAGAGAGCTCTTATTTATATATTCTCTAAAGGATAAACTGGCTTTTCTGATACATGAGTTCACATCTTGTGTTAGTGTGGGCTTTCCCTCCAGTTGTATTTCCTGCCTTATCTAAAAAAAGAAGAGAGAAAAAATACTTTGCAAATATATATTATATTATGTATATTTACTCTTTATTAAACTCTTTCTAATGCAATGTAGAGTTTCAAGGAAGATTACAGTTTTCAGGGGTAAATGTTTAACATGTATCGCTGCCAAATTAAATAGCTATGTGGTCTTCATCACCACCATTTAAGTGCCACCTCTATCTATTAGTTTGCCTGTCTTGTCAGCTGAATTTTTTTTCCAGTTGGAGAGTACATACAGGTGGAAAATTCAAAACCAGAGAGTGAAAATGAAAGGAACTCCTTCCATGGCAGAGATTTCATGCTTTGTTATGACAGTCAGAAGGAATTCTTTTTAAAAAGCCTTAGCAACCGCATCTTCTCTTTCAAAGTTCACAGAATTGGATTCTTTCAGTGTTGACAGGATTATGAACAGTTTTCCAATGAAAGGTAGCCTGACTGGTTGATTATCTATATCCTAATTAATATGGATTTCTTGTGACTCACATTTCTTGAAGTTTACTTTCTTCTGGAAGTACAGAGCCATAATCTCATTCCATCTTCAAATGTTTGAACCAGTATATCAAATCCAGCAAAGAAGTTTGCATTTCTACCAGAACTGTTTGGCTTACCACTTTTGAAAATCTGAGAATAGAAAAATCTTCATTTGTTTATTTATTAATAACGCCTTCAAGGAAGGAAAAATAAAATAATATTGATTTTTATGGAAAGTCAGAACAGATTTTTTCAATTAAAAACAGTTTAACGTTATCTTTTGATAACATTTGGTGCATATCTCAAATAAATGCTTCAGCATTTACTTGCTAAGGATTATGCTTAAGAGTCATGATAGTTATGCATCACTTCAATGAGCATCTTTGAAAAGCAATGCCTATTAAGTTTTTCTAAAAATCCACTACCCAATTAAACATAGCAATATGTCCAGTGACAAAATACACAAAACCAGTCTTCAGATTGTCCATATATTGTCACATTCCAACTGAATTCTGATTAAATAACACTCTTAGGTAAAACAGAAGTTCTGATTTTTTAATGTTTTCAATCAAAGTCTGTGCAGAAATCCAAAAATATTAGGCTTTATTGCTTGTAGGTTATATTCTCCAAGCATCATTTATATTGTGTTAATTGTTTTATAGTAAGAGTAAAAAAAATGTACTTAACTTCAGAGTACCTAAGTTCTTGATCATTTTGGATGTCTCAGAAAAAATCCATTTAAAAACTAACAGTGTGTAATGAGGGAAAAGAGAATAGTTACCCAAGCAAAATACTACTGTCTTAGTTTTGCCATATCATGTTTAGCTTTTTGGCTCACAAAGAGGAATCATTATTAATCTGATCAGACTGTTCATTTAAGAGTTCACATAGTATGATGTGTAAAATCTCACCAATGTATTTGAGATGGAGAAAAGCAGCCTGAAGGTAGGCATGTGCTAAATCAGGTCTATAGCAGAAAGATTTTCAGCATCTTTATGGTATAAAATGCAATAGAAGGGGATGGGAGGAAGAGAAGAAGCATTTTGTAGCATTCCAGCAGCCAATAACAACAAATGAGGAAAAAAATCTTGTAAAAGGCAAATATGCAAAATTAATGCACTCCACCCCAGAATGACAGAACATTTTCTTGATTTTCTTTTATGCCTTCTTTTCTTTTGTTTGTTTACTGTTTGACGGGGAAAGGAGTGGAATCTGCCTTCTTAGAAAGTCACTTAGGAGGAATAAATACCTGATGCTGACCTAAATGTCCAGTTAGAGGCAGTGGGTTTGAAGTGATTAATCAAAGCATGCAAGATGGTGGCTCAGTTATTAACTGTAAAACAAATATCATCCATATTCTTCCCTGTTCATTTGAGTTGCAATGACCTGGCAGGAGGTGTTTGTGAATAAAAGTGCATAATTTTAGAGTCACAAATTGGCACTGGTACAGTTTATCAACAGCTGATCCTCCTCATCTCTCAGCGGTGAGAACACTTGTGCTATGTATTTAGCAGTAAACAGATGTTATAAATTGAACATGTGCTCAGGATTGATACTGACATAACCAGGATATGGTCTTGATTACAGGTAGATAGATTTAGCTCTGGGAACATGAGCAGATGTTGTGAGCCCTTTGAAACCTGCCTGCTTTCGGTTTAAGGTCAGATTAGTAGCGTCATGATATGTTTTTTAATATGTGTGAGGAGTTAATCTAAAGACTAGGAGTTCTAAAGAGTTTTCAGATAGTTCTGGAAGAGCAGAAAGTTTGCCTCAGGGTTTCACGTATCACTGAAAATAAAATACATTTAGTGCCTGGAGATACCGATACAGCAAAAGGTGGCATATCTGCCACATTCAATCATTTATCAAGCACCACATTGCATAGGAGAACAGCTGATCTTGTGGAGATTCCAAGGAGGAAAGATATAAAATCATGGGAAAAATGCACGGAGAAGACTCTGAGCAGCCATCTAATCTAATATCTTCCTGTGATAAGGATCAACTGAATTTGATCCAAAAGGCTAAAAAAAGTTACTGAAACACATAATTATTCATATTTTGACGTACTTGATACAAGTTCTCCACATAACAGTTTTAATTCATCATTATATAAATCTGTATCCTGGAAACATAAAAGGGTTTGGAGACTGGGGAGTGGTATTTTGAATCGGAGAGGTGAGTAGAGCTTTGGAGTTTGAAGAGGTAAAGGAAGTTCAGGCAATTGATCATTTTGATCCTGAGAGCACAAAAAGGCCAGGCAAGATCATGGCAAGGTAAAACTATAAATGACACAAAAGTATGACAAAACACAGTTTCTCTCATAGTTGAAAGATTACGTAACTTGGAAATTCATTGAAGTAGGAGAGATCTCATAGAATATGAGTTAACACTAGTCTGGAAAAAGAATTTTAAAAGTTGGGGATTTCTCATAAAGAATTTCAATTTATTCTTCCAAGACTGGTGCAATAACATCAGTGGTGTATCTGTAATAAGGATTGAAAGTATACAGGCCCTCCAGATTCAATAACATATTATTAATAATATAATATAGCATTTTGTGAATGACCTTTGGCAATACTGCCTTTGGCAGTATTATAGCCCCCAAACTGGATGTCCAGTGTTACTTATCAGGATGAAAAGGACAGAGTCATCTGCAAGGACACAGGAATCTGCAAGCATAGTCCTATATTAGGTGGACCATGACACGAAGGTCACACATAGGCACTGATAACAAGGTAAATGTTAAATGACATGGTAGAAGAAGCAAAATCTAAGATTAACTGATAACCCTTTTGGACTTCTTGCTAATATAATATGAAATATTCATTTTATATTTTAAAATAATTCAATTACTTTGCATCTACGGAATTTTAGAAATTTGCTTTTAAAAAGTGCATTTGCAATAAAGACTATTCTATTCTATTAAGTTATGTTGAAGTAGTGCATCTTGCTGTATGGTCTCCTAACAACTCACTTAAAAGGTAGAGTTGCCAAACAGAAAGTTATTCATCTCCTGTGAGCTAGGTCCAAAGGACATTAATCCTACTTGGAAGTTATCACCAGATAAAAGTTAAGAGATTTATGTTCAGGTCATGATGGATATCCTTAATTTAACTAATAGGCACAAACTTTGGCTCCTCAGAGTCTTTTTGCCTGCCAAGGAACTTAAGAGAAAAAGAGGAACCTTATTCTCTCACATTTTTACAATTATAACTTTGTTAAAAAATAGGGTCTAAGTGAGAGATTGAGAGAAACAAGATATTTTAGACAAAGAATTTGAGAATTTCCAAGGTATAGGTCAGCACAGTTGCAGTTCTGAATCATGAACTGCGCTTATATATATACACATATATAGGCAAGAGAGATTTCACAACAATGTGAAAAGTTTACTTTACCATTTGTGAATTAAACCCTGGGTCTTCTATGGAAGAATGACTAACTACGGCGGTTATGGTGGTCATACAGAACACATCACTTCATGAGCACAAGCCTTTGGCAGAACTAGATAATATTTATTTAAAATATTTGTCATAATATTATTGTCTATTATTGTGTCTCTATTCTCCTTTTTCCAGAATAGATATCCAAAATAATAATTGCACAATATATCTGTCAACCTGGCAATTTCTGACTGAAACACAAAGAACATAATTACTTTTTTCTTTTTTTTCATGAAGAATTTTTTAGAAACATTAAATGGAGCATCACATGGTTTAAGTGGAGACTTATAAGGAAGAAATGACATGTTAGGAAATACTTGCAACATTATCTTGTCTTTCAGCTACTGAAATTCAGCTGTGACCTCTGAGTTGAACCAAAGTCCTTTAAGGGCCATTAAATTGAACATATGCAGTTCAATACTGAAAAAGGCTTAAAACTGCTCTGTAGTAAAGCATTATTCTTCTCTCAAGCAAGTAGAAATTAGGACTTTTCTCAAAAAACTATCATTGTCTGTTTTACCAGTCATCTTCATCACCAAAATGCAAAAGCTTAGAAAAATGTTTAGTGGTTAAAGAGTCTGAAGATTTTTAATTTATCCCTTTCATTTGACTGTCTAGAGATGGAACTTCCTGTAATAGCCCTGTTTGTAGGGCTATATAGATAGATAACTATACTGATTTGGCTCGCTCTCTCGCTAGACAAACTGTCTGCGAGTTAGGTAGAACAGCGTAGCTCTAGTTTCATTGTTCCCTCTCCAGTAGATTACGAAGTGTGGAATTATGCAATTGCTCATCTGCACCAAGAGACCTCTGTTTTATAATACCGCTTTGACTTGCTCTTAACATGGATATAGTGCTGCAAGGAAGGAGAGAGAAAGATTAAGTAAGTGGTGGTGTCAGTAAAGATGTGAATGAGGTAAAGCTTTGGCACCTTCTTAGACTAAGTTGTCTTTGCTTTATGGGTGCATTGCCAAGGGTGAGTATTTGATCGAGGGGGATGGTTTCTAGAGCTTTAAACAGAAAAGAGAAATGTAATGTAAGTACAATGAGAGAAATCTTTTTAAGGATAGATAGGGATTCAGACAGTGAAGTTATTTCTTCATTATTTATAATATCTACTCTTATTTCAGACAGAAGATATTAGCATGATGATGCCACTGAATATCCAATTACCTAGCCATTACTTTTAGTACCATTCGCCCAAAATTCTCTTTTTGCTTTGGAAAGTTTCTACAGGTCTCATGCTAAGCAAAGACCCCAGAAAATAAATTTTGGAATTGGCATCAATCACCTATAATATTTATGTCTTCTGAATTCTTTAGCAAACTGCTGTGTAACTTAGAGAGATGAGTGAATGCAACAAAAATATGTTAATTCTTCTACTCCATGACAGTAAATTCTGAATATAAGAAGATGGGTGTTTAGTGAATACCTCTGTGAGCTATTACAGAGGAATCTGAGAGACTCTTGATTACAATCCTGCCATCTTCAAATCATGCCAGAGTTACTGCATATTCTGCATATTGCATATACATAATGTAGCATGGTATTGCAGAGTAATTCTTACTACAGTAAGAAGCTATTTTTTTAAACCAAGCATGCAAGAAGGCACATAGATAATTTATATTACAGAGAATGAAATGCTTGTTGTTGGTGTTGAGATGTCATTTAAAAAAAAGGCTATTCATTGTTCAATACTCAGTAATGCAAAATGGCTTTGAATGAGAGTTTGAATTGAAATTTCCAAAATAAATTCATGTATATGTTTGCATCCTAAGCTATTGGAAAGTAAGTCATGCTTCCTATAATTTGCCATAGGCCATATCCATTGATTTTTCCTTTTATTGTTAATGGATTTATTTTTATTGAATCAAATTATATATATACTTTACAATATTCACATGTAGCAGGAGCTGGCAAGAGAAGAGACACACTGCTTATGTCCCTTCAAGCTTTTCTTCAAACCTCACAACAGTCCCCAGCTCTTTTAGAGTGACTTTCCCCAGTGACCACATGAGTGTGAGAAGGGAAGCTCCACGCCAACTACTGATGCACCCTGTAGTCAGTAGTGCAGTGTGTTAGAGGTATATCAACATATCCTTAGCTTACAGCTGGATAGGAAATTCGGTTGTAATCAGTAGAGAGGATCAGGAAATAGAAACAGAGATTACAGTACCTGCCATGGAGGGAGAGAGGCAAACGGAGGATACAAACTGATGTTAGATAGGGAGGAGCAGCTAGCTAGGGGAGATGCTTATTATACAGATAAGAAGGGCTCTGATACCAAACCATAATCACCACAGTAGACTCATGTGTTCCCAGTTGCATTGTTCATTTATGCACTCACACCATAGTCAGTAAGACTTGCAGGTACATGGGCTCAATGTTCATGTGAAGTATGATTGGTCTGATCGTGCATGGTGGCCATCGTTTTGGAAGACCAGATTTGCAGCAGTATGGGAAGCAGATGCATAGAAATCCATGCATGTATCTGTAATCACAGTGGATTACTGCCCTAGGAGGTTTCTACTGCCCAGATACATACAGTTACTCAGTAAGACCAGTCATTCCGTACAGGAAGATAACACAGGGTTCCAGCAAGTGTCATCCAACTCGTTAGCAGTGTTGTTCCTCTCTTCAGTGTATTTGCTTATTATCTCACATCAATAAGCAACTGACATGCTGAATGGATTGACAAAAAGATGCATTTGTCCTTATTTATGCATTGAAACAGAATGCTTCTCTAGTATGTTATAAAAATCCTTCATTACAAGAATAATTAATACATGGATTAAAATATATTAGTAGTTCACATTATCCACGCATTAGTGTAATACTTGCTGGCTGTATTGTTTGGATTATTCCTTGTGGCATTTTGCATTCCTAAGCAGTATGTTTCATGTCAGAAGCACTGCTGCTAATTTTAGTAATCCAGATAGCTATTTGCAATGCCTGTACTGCAAATGACTCCCTGGAGAAGACAGAATGTTATCTGTGATGATGATAGATATGGCAAAACTATATATTTGACTGGTTTGGCAATAGGCCTGGTATAGGATTTGCATACTAATGCTTTTCAATGTTTGTTTGCTTTTTATGTAGGGCTTGTATGAGCAAGTGAATATATTCTTATTTATTTATTTATTTTTAAGTTTTCTTTGGGTTTCCAATACATTATTTGATCCTTTTTATACAGCATCTCTTTCATCACATCTATGAGCTGTAAATACATATGCAATTTACACTAATGACCTATAAGTATGGGTCACTAAATTGATACATAAACATGATACAAAGAATGAGGTTGCCTTCAAGTTCAAAACTGAAATACAGTTTCAGTATGTGTTCATAAATCAGGCAAAAAAAAAAAAAAAACACTCACTGGGCTCCTTATCTTTAAATAAGAACTATAAATATCTGCTAGGTCCAGTCTGTAATTATTGGTCTTAAGTGAGAATGTATTTCCTGACTGTATACTTCCATCAGGTCGGTAGAAAGTAAAATTCATCATTTTGGTAATTTACAGAGTAACTATAAGAAATTGATTTGTTTCTATTTGAAATTGATTTCCAGTCACATGCAAACTTCAGCTATGAAAATGTGTTTTGAGATTACAGTACTTTGCCACTCAGTACATTTCAGGACATACTCATCTTTACAATAGGCCAATTTTGAACGACCCTGAAACTTGAAGGCAGCAGCATATTCATTAGCTCATGCTTTTGCCACACAAGACAGATAAAATTAATTTCAGACCAACCTAAAATAATTACTTAAATAGCTAGATAAATAGTGATGTATGCGTATATTTTGATAAGCAGAGGTGGTGTATATGTCTACAACATGCTAAAATAAATAAATGAATATTTACGTTAAAGGTGAATAAGATACTTTTTGAAGGACCTTCTGGCCCAATTTATTTAGTTGTTCTTCTAATAAGTTGTACATTGCCTAACTGAAAGAAAAAAAAAAGATTTTCAAAAGCAAAAGCTATCAGACATTAAGCATGTGATACCATCTTACATGGTTACTAGCTGGTTAAAGAACAGCAAAGAACAGGAATAAATGGTTACTTTTACTAGTGGAAGGGTTATCTGAGAAATTCCATGGTGCTCTGTGTGGGGACCTGAATTTTTAAGTATATTCATAGGTGATCTGGGAAAGGGGCTAAATAATGAAGGGAAAAATATGGAGATACCAAAATTATTCAGAAAAGTCAAAATTATAGTTGATGTGCAAAGAGTTGCTGAAGGGTTTTATGACACTAAATAACTAGGTCATAAAATGACAGGAAAAATTCAATGTAATAAGTGCAAAGCAAAACTTGTGGAAAAGGTCAGACTCAAGTACACATATATAATAATGGTGTCTAAATTAACACATTATAAAGTAATTAGAGTAATTGTGGTTAATTTTATGAAAACAGCAGTGCTTAGCAGCAGTCAAAATTGTGGGGTTTTAGGAATGAGGAAGATGGTATAAGACAAAATCATAAAATATTATTGTGGCATTTTATAATTACATCATTCACCCATATCTTGAATGCTGAGCATTTTTCAGGTCTCCCTAACTCAAAAGGGCAAAGTCAAAATAGAGTTGTACATGAGGGAAGATTAAATCAGCCAGGATTCTTCACCTGGAAAAAAGAAATGATTGAAGGAGAATGTATGATTGCAATATAAGGAGACATGAATAATGTAGAGAAGGTGAAAAAAGAAGCATTATTAACTATTTCACACAACACAAAAGCCAAGAGGAATCAAAAAGAATATTCAAGGAGAATTCTTGAAATGATCCAAAAGTTGTTGTTGTTGTTGTTGTTGTTGTTTCCCCACTTGAAGTACAAACGAAATGTGAAACTTATTGGCATATGCTGTGCCAATATAACTGCTGTTGCAGTTGCTAAGCACTATCAAACACAAGGCTGAAGAGACAATCTCCAGTTCAGAAGGTCTTAAGCTACAGGGTGCCAGTTGCATCCACAACCGGCCACTGCCTAAGACAAGATGCTGGACTGGACAAGCCTTTTATCCCACCCATTGCCATTGATTTTAAGAGCACTTCACAGTCTGACCCTTTCTTACAGGTAAATAAAGAGAGCATTTGACTGGTGCATTTTTGATATGGGCCTGTGCATGAGTAAAATTAATCAACCAAAGGCCATGAAATTTGGATTGTTCTATCAGCAGGCATGTGGAAAAGACTTTTATCTTACTACAGTTATAGTGAATTGTACCATCATCCTAGATGATCACCATGTTGCAGTCAGTTGCAGTGAGCGATAAATAGAGACTAAATGATATGTAACCCCCTTCCCTTTGTTCTAAAGTTACAATTCGAGTGTAAATGCTCATTCTTCTTAATACTTGCAATCTAAATATATGTGCACAGTGCCATGGCAAATACTGTATTCTCATATACATTTTAAGACTGTCACTGAACCTCAGACACCAAAAAACTGAACGCAGATGAGTTGAGATGAATCTAATTTTGTATAAGTGGCAGATTTTTTTTGCACAAAAGCAACAACCTACAGCTCTGCCCAGTTATGCAATTTTCTGTGATTCTGTTCAGAGCATTATAACAACTCTTATATGCCAAAAATGTCTTTGCCCAGGTAATTGAGAAAGATAAAGTAGTAATTACTCATGTAGTCTCCAAGAAAACAGTGAAGGAGAAGACCTAAAGGATCACTATGGCATATAGTCTATCAGTACAGAATTGTTCCCTGCTGTTTATTTCAAACATTGGACTAGTCTAGTTGAAAGACTAAGCAATAAGGTTAGCGAACCACTTATCACAGGGAACCCCATCTTATGCTTAAACAGACTGTATCTTAAAAAGCATTACCTTAGTGTACATCCTATCTTCTTAATGTAGGTCTCTTGGAAATCCTTCCCTGTGTGTTCATCAAGAACATGCAAATAGGTATTATAGGGGAAAACAATAGTAGCAGCTGCAGTTAAAATGTCATTTCCACTGCATTTTAAAAACTAAACTTTTCAATAAAATCCTTGATTCTATTTCTTTAATATCTTTCCAAATTATTAGCCATTTAGGATGACTTTTAACATATGATCTTCCTTGGGTTCCCTTGTATAAAAGCGATTCTGAAACCGACTTTTATGGTAAGATCTTGTAGTTTTTATGCTACTCATCCCCAGTCTTGTTTAGCAGGTACTGAGGATGGCAAAAATAAGAAAGAAAATGAGCAGAAAAAATAAGAAGAGTCCCTCCTGTATTTAAATGAAGATTGTTTCTGCAGTTCTGCATGGAAATCCTAATGATAATGATATATATTCTTTCTCCTGAAGCCTTAATAAAACAATAATGCTGCTTGTGGTACTTTGTTTATACATGTCAACCTAATTAGTATATATTCCCTTAAAAACACATAAACTGATTCCATTGTCCCTTGTTCTCTCTATGTGCTGATCTGCTAAGAGAGAGGAGGTGCTTGAAAAGCTCTGTTAATCTGGGTGGTGTAATTACACTCATCTTGTCTGGGTCTCTTTTCCTATGGTCAACCTAAGGCAGACAACAAAAATAAAGCTTCCATGCAGAATGATATAAGACATTGGTTCATTAAGACCTGCTCTCGGTAGGTCTGGTCAATATTACAGAATTCCCTGGCCAGCAGCACATAAGAGGACGATAGAGAAGGGTCCTTTTATGAGGTAAAACTGGAGAGATATGTTCAGAGAACAGCTCTTTCACAGCAATCCCACTGAAACAGAAATAAAAACAAAATACCAGGCAGGCTTTCTGAACCATTTGATGCTTTTTAAAAAAGAAAAGTATCTGAATATATTTTTAGCTTCATTTACTATAGAGACTTCTCAAAGAAATTACCTGCTACATGTTTAATAACATCTCTGACTGAGAAATGCAAGAAAGAGACATATTAATTTCCCCACTGAGGTGAAGGCAGAGATAACTCAGCACTTACTCATTTCTATTTATTAGTCACTAACTGAACAATGAGCATACACTTTTTGTTTAGCTACCACACGTTACTCTGGACTAGATGTATAATGTGTCATTAGAAGGCCAAACATATATATATTAGGCCCATGGAAAAATTAAGGGTACCTGATGGGAAGAATTCAGAAGCTGAAGTGAAGTGTAGAAAGCCAAGCATGGGGTACTACGTTATTGCAGTAGGGAAGTGTAGCATACATGCACTTAGGAAACTAGTTGATTCATTTTGCTGAGCACAGAATGCCTTCTTCTGTCTGTTTTTTCTTGTGAGAAATTAAGTAATGGAACAACTGAATATGTAACCCAGCTATAGCTGGTAATAAAAAGAATGCTTCTGAAGAAAGAATGTTATGCTGATGGATACGATTATAACGAGTAAAGTAAAACCAAAACAAAACTCAGAAATTATTACTAAGGAATGGCATTTAACAGTAGAAAAATCCTATTAATGTATCATGAACACACAGAACATTATGACTATAATGACATTTTCTGCAGAACTGTTCACAGTATGCTAGTTATAAATCAAAGACAAAGCCTGACACATACATACAGTGAAGACATAACAGTGCAAAAGCAGGGCACAAAGGACTCATGTAGCAGAAACACAGACACAGCAGATTTGGAATATATGCAAAGTAAGATCCAGCATGAATGAAGATATGTACTTAGGTCCTCTAGATAAAACATTTTTCATAAGGGCAACACAGGAGAAAACAGATGTATGGTGAATACAGTCACCTCTCCAGAAAGAACAGGAGATCATTCTAGGTTTTGTATTTATAACAGGAATAAAATAAATTTACTTCTTAAAACCTGTGGGTAGGGGAACTGGACAAAAGAAAAAATTTTCAAGTGGTGGTGAGAGAGCAATAAGGAAAGACGTTGCAAAACAGGAATGATGTTTTAGTTAGCCACTGATATCTAAAAGTCCTACAGTGACATGGAAGCAATAACAGTGTAAGTAGAAACTTCCCAAGCCACATACAGAGCAGGACTGTTGCACACTGGAGATCCAGTACATACAGATCACAAGCACATGTATTAATATGGCGCAAATATGCTCAAAAGGAAGAGAAATTATTTTTTATTGCTTCTGGATATCAGAAATCAGCATGTATGTAGCTTATGATGATAAAATAGATGAAAAAAGTCATGAGCTCCTAACAAATATTCTTGACAAACCACCAGCTTTCATATCACCAAGACTCCTCTGTGTGATATTAAAGCTACAAAGATGTAACAAGAAAATGAAGTACGAACATAGGAAAGAAATTCTAATACTTGATCTTCTCTCATACTTTCAAAAGAACTCAGCAAAAAGGGGGAAATACTAATAGAATCAATTTGCCTGGTATTACTACACTTCCAGTATTTTTGAATACTGATTTTAAATACTACTGATACACACTATCGGCATATTCTGTTGCTTGTCAAAGAGATTTTGAATTGAAAGACTGAGTTCATTATGAGCAGTGGATTAATGTCAGAAAGTGGTGGCTTTTTTCTTTTGTCTTTCTTTTGAAGGCAAAAGTCAGAATGGAGTTATGTGTGGGGGGTGTATTAGAAGATAAAACTGATTAGCTCAGTATAGATATAGAAAATGCATTTATTAAACCCAGAAATCACTGGTAATTAATTTATCTGACTAGAATGGAAGCCACTGCCTGGTCATTCTTGGAAAACAAGCAACCAAACAAAAACCAATCAATCAAAAACATGAAAACAAACTCACCCAACTAAGCTACATGTTGTCCAGCACTGCAGTAAATCACAACAAATTAAACTTTACCAAACATATCATTTATAATGACAGAATTTTGGAAGATTTTGATCTCACCTGGAGATTTCAACAGAGGACTAGTGTTTCATACACAAGCATTGTTACCTAGTGTTTTATTGACAACCTGGAAAGTATACGCATATATACATGATAACCACAGGAAATAAAGACAGCCTTCGTTCTATTCATTTCTAAATGTATAAAACGCCCTTGCAATACTAATTTTCGCTTGTATGGATGTTGATATTGCAGGCAATTCAATCAATAATATTGACAAAGAATATCTTCTAATGTGTAGAGCTGCAAATCATCACCAAATTGAATGCAGTTGGACAGATGAAAGAAGTTAGAAAACTGGAATAATACAGCAGAACACGTGAATTGTTCACAAGAGATGTCAGTAAAACAATGAATATGTGATCAGTAGTATCTTGACACAATAACTAAATCAGCAGAGCAATCCAAAGAATGGAGAATTGTAACTAAATACTATAACCTGCCTTTCCTCAGAAACCCTGAGATTTTAAAATAATACCACATAGAAACCCACTAAAATAGCTTTTAGAGAGATAATAGTTATAGACTACAGGGAATAAAGGAAGGAGAGAAAGGGAGGGAAGGATGAGAAAAGAGATCTGCTGTGAAACAGAGAACAAACTATGCAACTAGGGTGTTATCAGAGGAAAGGAAGCCCTGGTAAATTCTCCTTCCTAATACATCTAGGTCACGCACATAACTTGCACTGCTGCACCCCATGGGTAATTGTAACAACAGTAATACCCTTATCAAATTTGGAACATTCTTTATTCTACTCCTATGCTTGGTCATCTGTATCCATCATCAATATTTACTTGAAAATAATAAGTTCCTTGGGAAAGGCTTTTAACAAGACCCCAAGAAAATTAGGGCCACAATCCTGAATGAAATTTTTAGGAATAATCTTGTTACAAAAAGTAGTAGAAGTAGCCAATTATTTCATCCTAATAGGTTTCTTCCTTCTCAATTTCTTCTGTGGACAGGTGGGTAAGCATACTCCACTCTGCTTAGCTTTACTGACAGCTTTTAACTATTACTGCTCTCAAAGGGTTATTTTGCTTCCAGGTGCAAAGCAACCAGATGCAGCCTTTGGGATGATGGATGATGGATGATGGATGATAATGAATACCGTCAAGGTTCCACATGTCCTAAACCCCTTCACTAGTCCAACTTGCATTTAAAAACAAATGAAACAGGGCACACAGCTTTATTTGTGAACGAGAGTTACACCATTTATAAGTGATTTCTGCAGGTATTTCTGAATTTCAGATTCATGTCTTTCAACAGACACTTGACACAAATGCCAAAACCTTTTAAAGTACTTTTTTCCGTTTTTGCTTGCAACCTAATAAATGTGTTTAGACCTCAGTGTCTTAACACAATGGTTTAAATGCTCAAATGAAGAACTTACTTAATACATCAGGGACTGTAAATATTGCCACAAAATACCAGTCTAGGATGGTATTGCCAATTCTGCTTTTCTTTTCATTTCTTTTCTATTTTACAACACTTGTTTATAAGATGGCCTTGTGTATAGGAAGTGTTTTCAAAGATATATTACTTCTATATATACAATATATGGAATAGTTTATTATATCACAGACCTAAGAGGAAAAGTTATCTTGGAATGAAGCAGATAAAAATCTGGGATAACACAGTAAACAGCAAATTCCCAATGGCATCAGTATGAAAAAAGTTTCACCCCAAAGTTATAAAGTATTGTGACTGTTGTCAGGGAAGTGAGAATGTGCTAAAAGTGGTAAAAAATTATATTGATGATGACTAAATGGACTGTAAAAAGTTACTTTGCTATTAGAGATCCTTAATTTAGCTATTTTCTACCTCTTCCCAAATCATACGTGAGGTATGCCAAATAAAGATGATTCCTACAGTGGAAATAATACTTTTCAATAGCCTTCCTAGATTGTGTGACTTCTAAGCCAAATGGAAAAGAAGGGAATCTATCTAACTACAGAGAAAAGCAAAAAAATATATATTAGTATTTACTCTCCCATAAGAGAAGCATCACTGTCAGGAAGCTAGGTGAGCTCTGTAGCCAAACTGAGATGATTATTCAGAGCAGTTACTGAAGAGAGGGACTCAGAACCATCCTCTGCGGGAGTCTTCTCTCTTTCTGACTACTCTACATGGAGCATAGGCAGCCTAACTCCCTCATTCAGACTCCGAAAATCTGACACTTCGAATACAACACCCTCTCTGTCTTTTGTATCTTCTGTTTTATAAAGGATCTTTCAGAGAACAGGAAAAGTAACAAAAAGATGTTAAATAGAGCTTCTCTGGGAGGACTGAAGGAATAATCTGTAAACAGTTAAAAAGCAGAAAGTAGAGCTTGGTAATAATTTGCAAGTAATATTTTTTGACAACTAATAGTAATTTTGTCAACAACTAAAGCTTTTTGTGTTGATGTTCCAATCCGTATGATCAAAAATGTTTTCCTGCTATAGCACAGAATCTGTGGGCAACTGAGCAGTATGGCTTCTTTCCTGATTAGATTAAGAAACATTCACTGATGAAGGATATCAGTGTCTAACAAGTAGAGAGGAATGGCTCCAGTTGGTACTTCTTCTGAATCATCAAAAGGTTTTCAGCTGTCTTGATACAGAACAAATTTTAAATGGGTCTCCTCAAAGCACAAGCAATATATAGAAGCATGTTTACAGTGAAGTGTTGAGTCTGATTTCTTCCATACATTTAAATACAAAAATGAAATAATATGGAATCATAAAAATTAAGCATCTTAAAATATGATAACATAATGTGATCCATTTAGACAAATTAGACATGACTGGTCATATGATCAAGTATTACTCTAACTTGAAATATTATTGCTCTATAAGTGGGTATATAGAATTAAATAGTAGAGAAAATGGACACTTGTAAAATGCTGCCTAAAGAACAATGACAAAAGGTGAAAAATTAGCTCGAAAAGATATATCGCAATACTTCAAGAGTTTATCAAAACTGGTAGCATCAGTACTCAATATTAATAACGTTAGAAAATGGGGAAAATAGTAGCAGGATACATTCTAGACCAGAACTTCGGTTTCTGCAGAAAGAAGCATAATACAGATGCAAACACAGATACAAATGTGTTTCCTCCTGGTCATCATAATTTAGACAATGTCATATGCAGAAAGATACTAGACAGAGCAGAACAGCTATGTATATTCATATTCAGCAGCTTTGGTAAATAACACTTTCTGTGCTTATTACATCTAATCTCTATGCTCCCTTATGGAGAACAGTATAACTAGAAGACAGTTACAGAAGTTTATCTTTAAAGATAGAGATTCACAGCCAGAAGAGTAATTCGGATGTCTTCAGTGCTGCTATTAGTAAAAATGACACCAACAGAAGAATGTGTGTTCAAATAGCAGAGCACAATTTTATTTTAATAAGCCTAAGGTAATAATCAGAACCATGAATAAACTAAGACTGGAGAGTGATTATAGTGTGCCAGCTACATACTACTGCCACGAACATGGCAAAAACCTTGTTGACCCTGGCCACACTGATCTCCTAAATATGTTTCTTTGGTCCTTACAATCACAAATTAGCCAAGTACTCTATGGCATGATTACATTACATCTGGTATGTCCTATTCAAGGGTTACTCTTTCAGACGTGGAATAAAGCAAAGAGGATCTCAGCTGACTCAGCTCATAAAGTCTTTTCTTCTACATACACTTCTAGAACACCATTTTTATTCAGGCTACTGAAAAGAAAAGGGAATGGTAGTGATGTACTTGGATATCCCGACATAACCACTACTCTGGACACTGAGCCCACTATACTGGGATTTATTTTACAGTGCTGTTTTTTTTAATGAAAAAAGAGAAGAAAAGGGGAAAAATAGAACTGTCAAAAAATCCGACTTCCAATCTAACGATATACACAAGTTCTAAAGCATAAAATTTACTTTTGTTCTGTACCAAAATCAAAGTGTATGTAAAAGCACAAAGATATTTTTTTCTTATTTATCTACAGCTATTCAATTATACTGGAGAATGAGAACTTATCTCGTACTCCATCAGCAGTGTCACTTACTAAGCACTTCCTAAGGATGAGCATGTGAAGCCAAAAAGACAAGGTACTTAATTGGCCTGGAAAACAAAATAAATTATTACCTGCAGTTTGCTTACACATTCATCCATGAGAATGGGCAATGTTTTGTCAAAATTTTTGGAATTTCTTTTCATATAAACTAACAAAAAATTATTTGGAAGTTTTATTTGCAGAATGTAGAGTTCAGTGACATCTATTTTGAGACCTGAGGTAGAAGACATCATAATGTGCAGTTTTAATGTTTTACTTCTATCTTTGACACCCACCAGAGATGTTCTGCTTGGTCAAGACTTCTGGAATAAGAATGTGAAAGCAACTAACCTAACTTTTCACTGAATTTAATTGTTGATTTTCCTCTTAGTTTGAGGGTTCATGCTACCAAAGTGTATTATCTTCTTCTTAGTACTGACTTTTTTAATTTTACAGCAACTTCTGCTTTTCCCCTACAGCATTGACACATAACACTAAATCCTTTGCAAACACAAAAATACAAGCACTATGCATGTGCATAGAGTAGTGATTCCACTATACTGCTCTACAAGCATTTTCAAGCCTGCTGTAGAAGAGTTATGCTAGGACAAGCTAAATTTCAAGTAATGGTAAATACAGGATTGTTTTTCTTTTAAAGCAACTTGCTATTTATTTATAGTATATTAATCACAGAATTGTTAGCGAACACACCTGGTGATATATCCAGAGATAAGGGAACATGAGCACAATAAGAGAAAGTAAACTGAAGAATTAAGGAAACCTGCAGCTTAAGTCCAAAATGTTAATCAAATATTTTGCCATTTATTTGCTTCCACTGGGATCTAGTAGTCACAGGCAATGTGATACCTAAAGTAAAAGTGCAAAAATATTGAAAGATGATTAAGGACTGGAAAACATACTAAAGATTCTGATGCTAACTACAACACATAAATCTAACCATGTTTGGGGAAGAGAGCTTTACTTTAAGTCACCCCACTGAGGTCAGGCATATGGTGAGGTGATTGTCCCATGGCTGTGCAGCTCCCTCATCCAGGTTTTAACCCTGTATTATATCCCCTAGATACCACATATATTCACTGAAGCACACTGCTGGATTCCACAGGAATTGCGAAGAGCCTGTTGGAATAAGGGGAGTTGCAGAAACAGCACTGGGGACAGCAAGTGGAAGAGCTGGAAGAGCAAAGCTTACACCAGAAGGTGCACTGGAAGGAAGGGAGATGGTGTTGCATATAGTGCCTTTATTTGACCAAAAAACTTTCCAGTGAATTCAAAATTAGGCAGCATTAGGTTGCCTTGATTTCTATTGTGCTTATACTTGAAGAGGGAGTACATTCTAGTATTTTTCTAGATTGGGAAGTCCTAAATGAGAAGTCATTAGTAACTTAGTTCTGTTAGCATATGATGAGGAAAAAAAGAAGAGCAGAAGGGAAAAATCAAACTCCAAAACTGACTAATGTGCCAGCATGAAAGACATGGTATTCTCCTAGGTCAGAGAGGGTAAGATTTTCTTTCCTTTTCCTCAGTTTTTTATTTTTATTTTTATTTTTATGTGAATTAAAACACTTAAGGTAAAATTCAAACATGGGATTAATAGCAAATTTCCCACAGACTTCAACAGAACTTGAATAGCCCCCTTTCTTTACATTATGACTAACAGATCTTTTTCAAGAACCACTAAATAAAAAACAAATACATAACTTTGCTCCTCCTATATATTAAAAGAGCTTTTTCAAATGTGTAGTGATTTATGAGGGAGCTGATGGTATCTGGTCTCCTACAGAGAACACCTAATTGGAAGACAAAAAAAAATAAAAATAAAAATAAATCCTTCACTACTGCTTATGTTGAGATCATTAAAAAAATCATCCTTAAAAAGAAACCAATCAGATTGTGTGTCCTGTTTATGACCCTGCATTCTATAATATCTATTTAGAAAGAAATATGTTGCAGCTATGGTGCCAGAACCACAAAACAATTTTAATTCAGGAATGGAATTACAGCAAACAGCCTGAAAGAGTCATTTTCTTGCTGTCACAGACAGCAAGACCGGCCTTTTGGACATGATCAATAGATATAAGATACATACTGCACCAGTGTAACAATGCTTAGGTATGTCATGTGACTGACATTGTCCAGAAAAATTTGGTTTCCTGTTTTTTTTTACTCAACCATAATAAATTCATACAAACTCCTGAAAAGCTGGAAAAGGACTTTCAGCCACCTAAAACAGAAGATGTTATTTAGCATACACTGTTTTTTGCGAAAGGCTGGTTCATCCTTTGTATTTATTAGGAAAAATAGGAATCTCTAAAGCAAAAAGACTTTCCAGTGACTGAAAGCTAATTAAAAACATTATTACCTTTAGAAATACTTGATATACCAGTGTCATTGGTAAGCTTAGAGATAGCATACTGGATGTATTATCTCTCTGCCTCTCTTCCACTCCTCAGACATGGAGAGATGAACATAGGAAGGAGATGAAACTGAAAGCCAACCCATCCTTATTTGTTCTCTGCAAAACATCACAACCATCCACGCTCACTGATGAGAAATTAACTTGCACGTTCTCAGCTACAGATCAAATTTGCACGCAGTTCTGCTACTCAGAGGTCACTGTTCTGATTCCAACTACCTGAATCTGACTTCTGGGGCAGGCATCATGGTCTGCAAAGTTTAATTTTATCAGTATGGTTTAACAAAGGTTGTGCATATGCAAAATGCCTTCTGTTTTCCATTTCATTTTTTAGTAAGAACATGAAAATTTCCTCCTATAGCTAGTATAGTAATAGTGAAGCTCTACTCCTATTTAACACTCTACCCCTTAGTGTAGTTTAAATTACTTACTGCAGTTTTAATTCAGCTCATTTGGACTCTCAGTATGTGACCAGTACCTTAGTTAAAAGATGAATTTTTTTCAAAAACTTGGCTTAGTTGTATTTTTTTGAGATGTAGGTTCTCTGTAAGAGTCAGAAAGTCTAACTTCTCTGTCTCATTTTTAGTATCCAACACATCCACACCCTGTCAGTTAGCTATGTGCATCACACAGTGTTGTTTGCATTAAAAATATCTTTACGGGTTAATAATTAATGAATTCAGGCACAGGCATTTTCTGCAGTTTTCACCTTAGGACCAGACTCTCAGATTTTCTGCCAAGTTTCAGGAAGCTCATGAAAAAAATAATCAAATGACGTGTTCTGAGATGCTGAATTCCATAATCTCTATTTAGGCAGTTATATAGAATAACATGTTCAACAACAGCCTATAAAACCTCTCTTTTACCTATTGGATTTGGGATCTATGCACACCTGGCAATGCAATAGACAAACACTGGATACAAGCAGAAATCTGCAAAATTCTTACCCTGTCACATAGTTTGCACAATATAATATGACTGTTTTTGGTGATACAATGCCTGATTTTCAGATCAAAAGGAAGAAAGAATATTTTTTAAGCTACCATTATTGCCATGCCCATATCCTGGTCTGCCCTAGTATAAAGCTGGACCACTCAATTTCTAATTAAATCTTATAGGATACAGCAGTGATATCCATTACAGAGAAGAGGTGCTATGGTCTTATTTGCAAATACGAGGATGAAACAAAAGTCACAGTTCACAGAAGCTTTATGTCTGTTACTATAAAGTAACAGGCTGTAACATGCTGTTAAAATCCTGCATAAGCCAATTAGCCAGTATAATAGCATCTTTGTGTATCTAAAGGAAAAATGGAACTGACAAAATGTCCCTCTCTTCCTTATATTTATAATGTTCTGTGTATTACTGGAACAGTAGCTTTTATTTTTGAAGGGCTCAGTCTTGCGGGGTGCTGAGCAATAAATCTAATAAAGCACTTAGCCTATATATAAATAATATACTATGGTGCAACTCCAATTCCAATAAATAAGATGATTTTTTTGCTACTTAGCTGCCAACAATGGCCACAGTTTCAGAAAAGCCAAAGTTGAAAAGTATCTACTGAAATTAAAGAAAAGAAATAAATATCTCCACTGCAGTGTGTCACCCTCAGAGTTAATGCATCCCTTAAGATGAATGGGATGAAGGACTGTTATGTTTCTGACAGTCTGCTGAATTAAGACAGCAGTGTGCCGGCCTTAGCACAAAGGGTTTTAACATCTGTAAGTGCAGGTAAGTGTGGCCTTTTTCTTTTGTCTGTTTACTTGGAAAAAAAAAACAAAACAAAACTGATTCAGGCATATCAAAGAAAGAAGGGAAATGGGAGAGGTGAAGGATTGAAGGGTTAATGAAAGATTTGAAAAGGGATAAATTTAGTAACTTAGACTAACCACAAAGGTCTGATTTCCCAAAAACCTCTTACATCAGATTTTTGTCCATTTTCGGGTAATGGAGGTATGTAAAAAATCAGATAATAACACATAGATCTAGAATGTTTGGTATAAGATCCAAAGTTTTACAGAAGGGCGACGAACGTGTAAAGCAGTTTAAATCAGGTTTAAATCAGTGAGTAAACATGTTGCTGGATTCTCAGCAAGCTACAGATTCTTGCAAGTCTCAGTAAAAGGAAATTATAACATTCAGGTGTATTTTCACAATGGCAAGTTGCTTTCACAACATCTTAATAATGAAAAAGCAAAACTTGCAGGAAATGTTTAAGTGGCAAATCTTTGCTGCACCGTCAGACACAGGAAAAAAAGCCACTGGAAAGCACAAGCTTCTTCATATTGTTGCATCGAAATAAATCATTTCAGTATGTGGAAATACAAATGGAAGAAAAATTATTATCACAGCTATGGCTCCAACCTATTTGTTGCCTTTCTTTCTAGCCAATGTGGAGGACAAGTTCTTTCTAAATCTGTAAATAAACCTTATTTGGATATTCAGTTTGCCTCTCATTCCTCTCCTGTCATGACAATGGATTCATTGTGTCTTCCACATTTACTTACAGCCTGGATCAAAATACCAATATATTTACCTGACAATTACTAACTATATGCTGTTATGGTAGATCACCGACACTTTTTTATGTTTGAAATATTCAATACTATTTTAATTGGCTGACCATTTCATTTTCACATTTAAGCAAAACAGACATTTTTAAATGTTTACAAAAGATGGCCAACCATATCAGAGAATATTAAAGGGGCTTCACAGCAGGATATATATGTGCTTGTCACCAGAAGCCAACAAAATGAAAATATTTCAGAAATGAAAAAGTGGAAGCGTTTTTTAAATATGCAATTATAGAGGAAAAAATCTGCTTCATTCAGCAGGAGGTTTACACCCTCGCCTTTTTTTCCTATAAGGAAAAATGGGCATAGTAAGCTTAAAAAATAATAATAAAAAAGAAATGTTGTGGAATTATCAGACAGCCCATCTTTCCTACAGTTTATGTATATGTATGGGTCATCAGAAGAAAATGGGAATTAATAAAGTTTGAATTTCTAGAACTAAGTCTCAAAATTTTTCATTTTCTAGACCTCTACCGATGTTCTTAATCATGCAAGAATTGTTCTTAAGTAGTACTATAGTTAACATGGATTTACTTTCTCTGTCTCATGCCCAGTTTTCATTTGCTTTCCATGCATTACCTAGAGATGAACCTAGCAGGGATAAGAAAATTTAACTATGAATATAAATAACTATGGAGAGAATGATAGGAACACTGAAAGAACTCTTATGATACTTAGGTCTCATTTCCCACAGATTAAAAATGTACATAAAAAATGTTACCCAAAGGTATTTTCATCTAAAGAGGAAAAATACTGTATGAGTTAATGTAATTACATACTTTGAGTCTCAGATTCTGAATGTGAACTCCCTGGATATAGATTTTTTCAGTATTCAAACAATTTAGCACCTTTTACATCACATGGGCAAAACTTATCTATATTTCACACAGAATATTTTGTATTTTCTAAAGGAGGAAAAATGTTGGATTTTCATTTGACACCATTTCCCATTCATTATTCAGTAAACTTATGGTTGGCTTGCAATACTGTTTTAAGCAGACATGAGTGTTGGGTTTGTGTTTTTGAGGAACAGATATTTTTAAGAAGAGTTCTGTCTCTATAAATGCTTTGAAATGCACAAACGGTATGTCCCACTGTTGCTTATTAGATATCCACACAAGGTTGAAGTTCACTGTTTAATTTACAGGTTAGAAGGTGTGGAGGATTTTTCATTTAAATACTGTAAATTCTACAAGATTGCTCTAATAAGCTGTCTTTCATAAAGCATTAATAAGTGCTAATGCCATAAAAATAACATTTAGCAGTGGGTGAGGTGGGGGACGAGAGAAAGGAGTGTCTTAATCCATGCAGTGTAAAGTTTTCCTTTTGGTCTATAATCAGCTGCCCTTGTAGAAGTGGAAAGAAACTAATTGCATTTGGTTTGTGCTTTGTCCCAATATAGAATGCTAATTTCTCAATTAAAAATAATGAATCAAATTATGGACATATTTTATAGCTATAACGATTGTGAAATTTCTAATATCCCAGAAATATTGCTCATATATAATAGCCTACATGTACTTTATTGTATTAATTTCATATCACAAATTGCAAAATAACAGCAAATAAAAGCCTGTCTTTTTTCTAATACCCACACCAGGGGAAAGAAATTATGTAGCAACAAAAATAGAAACAATTGGAGTTAATGTGCCTTTTGTCCATTGTTAACATTCAAATAGACTTTCAGAAAAATGCACAATTTTAAAATTGCAGGATGATTTGCTTTCAGTATCAGGAATTCCAAAAGATTTTAGGATAGTCTCTGTTTGGCTTGAAAAAATGTCCACAAAAATAAACCTGGGATTTATTCCTTTTGTCCAACAGCCAAAAATAATAGAAAAAGAGCATCTGGTCACAAAAAAGTAAAATAATCTGTCTTTAATATATACTAATTTCAACAAAAAGCTTCATTTAGCAGAAATTGAAAGACTAGGAGTCTCATTATGAATCTTGACATTGCAACCATCAGCAGACGCTCATTTGGCTTTATCGAAGCTGTACATAAATCCTCCATGGAAGAACAGTTAACACTTATCTACATTTTATTAAGAACTTCTCAGCTTTTCGTGATGGAAACAGCCTGTGTGAATCGAGCATGTCGCACCCAGTCGCGTGGTTCTGCCGACCCCTGAATGTGACCTGCTCCCAGTGGAAAGCAATTTAATGCTCTGCTGCACATGGAACAGTATATATGAATACAAAACTCCCAGATAAATTAGTGACAGGTACATGTGAATAGGACTGCTTCTAAGCCACTTATCTCTAGCCAGGCAAGCTTGTTTCACCTCAGTTTAGAAGATAAAGGCACATGGCAGGCTGCCGCGCGGCAAGTTCTCATCAGGCAAACAGCCTCCCTTGTCCATTAGCGGAAAAGTCTCCCTATTATTTAAGGAAATGTGACAGCAATGAAGGCGAAGTGAAAACTATCTGCTGGTAGGAAATTCATCAGTGTGTTACTAAGCTTTTTGCCTTCTACAACTTTCACAGGCCTCTTTCTCTCTCCGCTCTTTTATCTGACAGCTCAAATGCCCTAGGGCTGTAGCCCTGGCAAAGGTCAAGAATGCAACAGCAGGGCTATAAAATGAGGCTGTTACAGGGGGAGAAGCTGCCAAACACAAGGAAGTTTATCGAGCACTAGACAATGAGACGAATGCCCGCATCACAGCAAATTTACCTTGGTAGCTGCTGCTGGTTGTGAAATCATATTGGAATCTGAGCCTGGGAAAAGCAAGTAATATTAAAACATGCCTTATAATATAAATGCTAGAAAGTATAATTTATGTTGGGAACCATTGAAAATATGCATAACTAATATGCTGCCTGTCTTTTAAAACAACCATGTCAATCACAAACTATCAATATAAAATTTTTGTAAACTAAGGTACAGGCAGTAAGCCTGTATCAAGCAGGCTTACTGCAGATAAAAGCATACGTTTGGCTAAAAGCTCAATCACTTTGGTATAACATGCAATTAAAAATATACTGTTTTCTTGCTTGCTTCATTAAAAGCAAGGTTTGCAATGCTACAAGTGTCAAGGTGAAAGAGCTTTCTTTATATGCGTTTAATCTAGCAAATTTATTGCTTTAATTTTTCACAATCAGTGGTAGCAACAGGGTAAAGTTGAATTACCTTTCACGCTGTCCAGCAACAGTGTTACCAAATCAAAGCACAGGTTGGGGTCTGATTAGAAAAATCACAATGCAAATCCCTGTTAAAACAAAGCAGACAGAGACAGGATCTTAGCTTGCCATTCTATCAAAATGTTAATCTTTGTGCACATAACGTGTTCAGCAAAAAAGGTATAAAAAGAGTGTGAGTTAGCTTCTGCATACACATCCATTCGTATCTGATTTAGATTATGTCTACTGTAACTATCTTGCTATTATTAGGATGCACACATCATTTAAAATGATATTCTAAAGTAAGCCACCATTTAACATTGCTAGGACCAATGCTTTTAGACAGATGTAGAGCTGTATCAGCATTTTGTGCTCTCCACATTAACCTATAGATACTAACCTACATGATTCAGGCGAGAGTAGCTAGTTACTTCTTACTATGCTGTATTTTGAAACCATATGTGGCTAATTTTCCCATCTAGTCCCCAGCCACATGAGTATTCTCTGAGCAACACATTGTTGCATGAGGAAATAAGTTCTTATTTACAGACCTAGGATTTTTTTCTGGTTTTCATTTTTAGATTTGCTATTTGTATTCAAGACTGAAATATAAATTGCTTGTTTAAGTTGGAAGCTTGGATGGAAAACGATGAATGTTCTGTGATTGTTATGATTGATAATTAAGGACAGCGTCAAGTATATGCCATCATTCTCTTTATCATTATGCTGTCAATCTTTTCTACGTTAAGAAGATAATGATAGGAATAGTGGTAAACAGTGCATAATAATATCTTTAAATTTGAGCAATTGGCTTAAACTATGTCAGACAAAATAACTAGTTCTGCAGGAAGAGAGAAACTGAATAGTGGGAGCATTTATCTTAGAATTAATTAGCATACCTTGAGTTTTACTATATACTTGCCAAACCATGTACAATCGGTTACTTTAATTTTGTATGTACATATAGTACATACATTTTAAACAGAACTTTTTGAAAAACTAAAAGAGATAGAAAATACTTTAATCTGAATCATCCTTATTGTTAGCAATTGCTGGATTAATGTTAATCAACAAATGAAGGGCATGAGACTACACAATCACCAACAACACTAAGCTGATTGATTAGGCTTATTTGATTGTAGAGGTACTCTTTTGCAAATGCACATTGCTTTCAGTTCCATAATCTGAGCACTCTCCTCAGAGTACCTAAAATATATCTTTTTTCACATGAAACAGATCCCTCTTTAGAGGCATATACTTGAATAAAACAATTTTGAACAATTTTGGTTCTTAGAAATGTGCTTCAGATATTTTAGTACTCTAAAACATTCATCGCAAAGCTTACTTATAAATGAATTTCACAAGTATACTTTGACAGTGCAGATTTTATGCTGAAAGTAGACAAAAATGTTTTTTTAAAAAGGTCTATTATAAATATACTCGTATATGTTTGTATATATATATGTGTATACATATGCACAAATACATATACATATTAAAAAGAATATACTTCTCCAGCTTTGTCACATAACATGCCTTCTCTCAAAGTATAGACAAGATCCATTGTATCATGCTAAGAAATATTTTGAGAGCACTTCACACTAGTAAAAGTAGAAAAATTTCCTGCAAACATTTATTATATATGCATGTGTTTGTATATATAATATGCGTATATGTGTATGTGTGTGTGCGCACGTGAATTTAGAGTGTGGAACATGAAAGGAAGTGTTGACTTCTTCCTATCATCATTAATATAGCACATTGCTTCCTCACTGGTAGAATGCACACTTACTGCCATAAATACAAATAGGTATTTTGCTCATAGGCAGAAAGAAAAAGAAAAGGAACACCTTAGTAGTACCTCACTTAGCTTCCTTGAAAATACATGCAAGGCTTTCGTGCCATAAAAGGACACACTGCTTACATTTATCAAGTCCTAATTCAGTGTTCCTGGGTGCTGTAGGAAAAACAGGAAAACAGTGAATTTTGCAGACTGCACGAATAGTCTAAACTTCTGAGCGTTTACTGTACATGCTTTGGAGATGTCAGATGTTAATCCTGTTGGGCTCCATGGCTTGCTAATACTGACCAAGCTAATACACTCTAAGGTGACCAAAGGGGAACTAATAGAATGTAGCATCATTGCCAGAAGTCTTCACTTGCAAGGATTTGAACGTTTCCCTTCAAATCTTGCATCATCAGAAGGTAAAAAAACAGCAGATAAAGGTTGCATAACCGTGCCACTTTTTTCCCAAGTAATCAGTACACCAGGACCAGTAACAAGCAAGGAGCTGAGAAGCAAGCGAGCTCTGCCCTTGGTAAGGGAAGGGGCTGCGAAAGAGCAGGAGGCAGCTGTGTGCAGCAGCCACAGGACCTGGTGCCACCCTGTGCTCAGCACAGGGGCAGAGGGAAAAGAAGCAAATGACAGATTCAAGGCAAGCAGAGATACAGACATACAGAAGAGGCATCGCAAGAGAAAGGAAATACAGTAATGAGATTTACAGAAACAAAGAAGAAAGTTTTAAAGAAATATCTGATAAGGGATGTTTAAGAAGTACAGAGCAAAGAAGAAAGCATTGTATAATCATCTAAGGTTACTGTAAGAACTACACAGAGAGTAACCAGAACTTCTGATCACAGATAAACATAAAAGACAAAACATATTCAATAGAAGTATTCATATCTCTAGAATAATTAGGAAAAATATTAATCAAAACGAAGGACAAAGATAAGTTCCTTTTTGTGGTAAAGATCAATACACAGAATTACTTCAAACACTTAATAGCAGTGATAAACTGTAGCAATACTTAAATAACAGACTGCATAAAATCACTAGAATATAAACTACTAGTATTGGCCACTCACATTCAGGTATAAAAAAAGTAGTTATCTCTAAATGTTAAAACATTTTAAATGTATTTATAAATGTTGTAATGATATCCTAATGGGATCCTTTTTTCATTTTTAGATAACTTGATACTTTTCACTTTTAGTACTATTATTTAATGCACGTGGCTCAAAGCAGACCAATTAAAGTCTTTGAATAAGTGATGCACAGCTTTAGCTAATGTCCATGACAAATGTTTTCTTAGGTTGCAGCATACACAGAAGAGATATGCAACTGTGATCACTGGCTGAAAAATCAACTTCTCAGTTAACTGATTCAAGAATCAATGCACAATTGATTTATAGCAAAAGACTCTCAGCTTCAGTATAGACTGTGATAGGGAAAGATGAAACAAATGCTGAGAAACATGAACTCGAACTTTTCCAATTAAATTCTATGTTCTGATGACTCACACACAGCTTGGAATGAAGAAAACATGTATTAGAGTGAATTCACAGTAGCAATGTTATTACTGCGTAGTTCTTGCAGCAAACTCAGTAATCTCCATTCAAATATCTACGAAATGAGGGTCCTCAGCACCTCTCATTCTCAGGCTTGACTCAAAATAAAAATAAAAAAAATCAGTTATTGTCAAAATTTGTAATAAAAAGCTATTGTACTTCGGTAGCCTTTTAAAAATTATACTACGTTTCGATAATTGGGATGTAAGTCATCATTCCCCTGCTTCCTTCCCAGTACTGCCTGTTGTAAGATTTTCCCACACCTCTACCTGCCCCAGTCAGCTTCTCCTACTCAACACTACAAAGATATTCAGCCTGGTTCAGTGTGTGCCTTTTCTAACATTGAGCAGTTAGGCATAGTACTTTGAAGAAGGTGTCTTACAAGACTAGAGGCATGAAACATAAGCAGAGTTTGAAATTTTCCATGTATATTAACAAACAGGTCAGTAAAGAATACTCAGATTGCACACGCAGGCATTTAGAAGACCATGTTATGACAATTATCTAAATTATATCCAATATAGTCTAATTCTCCAATACTTACAAAAGGGCTGTTCAGTCATGTAAACCTGCACTTAAAATACTGTCTTTTTTATGATTTGTATCACCATGTATAGATTTTTCATTTAAAAAACTTGTATTCATTTAAGTGGAAATTAAGGGCATGCTTAGGAAACCCACATTGTTGTCCTGGATAGTGTAAGCGTAATTCTTTTTTCCATTTCTGACTAAAGAACTTTAAGATATCGGAAAACCTGAACTCTTTTCTTGTTTCCACACTTCGTAACAAGCCTGTCTGCTTTTATCATTTCTCTCTCATTTTATATACCAAACTCCCTGTGTTCCTCTGGAGTTGATCTTCTATAAATTTTGGGTTCACCTATCTGAAGAACTGAAATAGCAGCATACAGGATACAAGCGAGTAGTAATGAGCATTAAGTGATGCAACCAAATAGTAACTGGTAAGAATGTCTCCCACCTGAGGCTGCCAGAAGTATCTTAGTTTCAATTATTTAAGGATTTCCAAACTAAGAAAACATTTTCAAACAAAAATGTTCGGTCACTGTAGGAAAGTTCTATTTTCAAAAGCATCTCACCACTTTGAAGTCAAAATTTAACTGAATTTGCATGGAACTGACATGTGAACATCTCTGAAAAATAAAGTGCACTGGTTTCTCAGCAGATCCCTGGCTATATCATAGGCTGGACAGTTGACTGCGACTGTGCTTGGCAGTTTTTGTGGAGGTCACTTTACAAACTGTACGACTCACCCGTACCCCATAGGTTGTTGTAAGGGACACTGATAGGACAATCCTGAAAATCTTACATTGACCGCAACCGTTTTCTCATCCAATTCTCCCTTCATATTACCAACCTAGTTTCTATCAGCTTCACTGAAATTACTCATGGTTAATGCTGGTTTGAGCACAAGGAGAACTAGACCCTTCACATCTTGAGGACAACACTTTCTAAGGTCTTACATTAGTGCTACAGTTAATTATCCTTCATTTTCAGTATATTCACCCAAAAAGAGTAAAATAAAAACCATAACAAATAAAAAGTCTGCAAATGACATCATCAGTCCCATCAAAGGGAAAACTTAACTAAAACCATAATACAGAAAAGGGACATCTTAATTTCCTGTTCAAGCACTACGTGGCAGAGGAACATTTCTGATTCGTACAGTAGTATCATTGAAAGAAAACAAGGTGATTTTTATAAAGATAGAGGATAGTTAACAGTATTTATAATACTATGCTTTTATGCTTTAATGCTGAAAGCATGACTAAATGTAATACAACCAATAGAAAATGATTATTACAAATGTAAAAATTCACTTGCTGAATACTGTTTAGATCAAAATTAACACTTGAATCATGTTTAAAGTCACAATAAAAAATAAGATAAAAGATAATACTTCAGGTTATAAGACAGAATGAGATTTAAAACACCATAACCCACAGAATTACCCATAGAACTAATTTTTGCAGTAAACTTTGGCCTTCCTAGAATAAGCTTTAGTATACTCTGTGGAATAAATTAAAGGTGACAGATTCATAAAATGCATAGGCTCTAGCAATTTGTTAGAGGAAAAGCAATATTTTAAAATTGTCAAATCTTCAACTGTATTCACTGTAATAGGATCAGTCATAAAGCTTCAGTCTGTTATTTTTGCAAGTGAATAGTACCTTCTGTGACAGTTATTTTCCATTTTCTGGGAGCTATTAAAGATTAATTTCAGATTAGAGCTGTATGAAATGTGTATAACAGTATATAAACCACATATAAATATGTAATCTAGCTTTGATGAATTTTAGGTATTGCAGGAAGTCACACAAGCTGCTACTTAAAAGAACTGCATTTCATACTTAGGAAGAAGAACTTTAGCTTTCCTTTAAAAACAAAAAATGATAATTCTATTCTTCTTAAAAAGCATAAAGATATATATATATGTAGATAAGTATGTATATATATATGTTTTCTAGGACTGAAAGGAAAAAAGCTAGATTTCATGTAAGTTAAGAACATTCAGTAAGAAGTACTTTATCTGTGGAAAAAAAGGCAGTGGACTTCATTAATTTTATTCATGGGTATATATGGGGAAGTAACATGAAGATCAAGTTGAGTAACTGATAATTTTGTTGAAACTAACTTGCATGAACTAATAACCCGTGGATTTATGTTGCTGTGTCACTTGTCACTGTCAGCAATTGGTGAACATGTTTGTTATTATAATTTCTGTATCCATCTGCAAGAAAGCATTGTCTTATGAAATTGTGTTTA
Source organism: Dromaius novaehollandiae (assembly GCF_036370855.1). Classification (NCBI taxonomy): domain Eukaryota; kingdom Metazoa; phylum Chordata; class Aves; order Casuariiformes; family Dromaiidae; genus Dromaius; species Dromaius novaehollandiae. Next base: position 43,823,574 of record NC_088098.1, read on the forward strand.
ATGTCAAATAGATGGCTACTCATATTTCAATTTCATAAATCTAACTCTTGAGGATAAGTGTAATAGAAACCCGTGGTAACAGGCTGGAATTAAGCTTTCCGAGGGTATTATTCAGTGTCTCAACCGCCAACAAAGAGCAAAAAACCCCATATATATATATTTGTTTGTTTGTATGTATACATGAAGAAATATCACTATGGCCTCCATCATTAACACAAGATACCCTTGAGTATCTTCTAAAATCTTGAAAGTGCTAAAAGACGTGAGAAGGAGATCTGGAAAGTGTGAAGAAGCACAATTAGATTCCTCATCCACATTAAGTGAATTCTAAAATAAATTCATATCATCTCCATTTCAAGGTTCAATGAAATAGGTGAGACAATTCTGAACAAAACAAAACAAAAAAATAAGTGAGAAAAGAATGAAATTAGTTAAAATAAACTACATAAGCTTTGCTGTCTCAAGCAATATAGAATACTGTACTATCTTAATGAGGAAGATATTTCATCTTCAGATAGAGCTCTACAGTTTGCCGGAATGATGGTTATTCTCAAATCACTTTTCATAGCCTTCCACATCTGAATATAAGATTGGGAAGAGTGACTGAAGAATAATATCTTTCATACAAGAAAGTGGATGAAGTAGAGACCTTCCTCTCCTGTTTTCATTGTTTGATTCCAGAAGACTTAGAACAGAACAATGGGCTGTTCATTTTCTCTGAAATCATATATTTCAAAGGTAGATCAGCCTCATCAGTCTAAACCTATGACTAGAAGCTTGATACTCCTAAAAAGGTGAGGGAAATTACTTCTGGCTTAAGATACCCAAGAGGGCAATTAGTATAACAGTAGTTAGCATTATTCTTTCCTTAGGCTTATCTGAAAAATAAAATATCAGCTTCTTCAATGTAATGCTGTAATAACAGAATAACTGTTGAAAAATATTTTATCATGACTATTTTAAATAAAAGAGCTCATTAAATATGCAGACTGTCTACTAAGACTATAGTGGATCCCAATCTTTTATTAATGAGGGTTCCCCAAAGTTCCATGTGGTTGGGTGATCTTAATGGGAGTAGGAGCAGATATCATTTTACCTATGTGCTAGATCATTTATGATTATGCAGTGGTCCTCTTAATTTATACTGTGCACAATAAGGAATAGCACAGCAGCTTGGCCAATACTGGTCCCTGAAGTTTTAAAGCACATTTTTGATTGTGTCTATGTTAAGAAGTAGTTGGATGCATTACAAGTGGATCAGTAGATCAGGGTGATGTAGACACTACATCTACACTATATGCACTTAAGAGGGAGAGGTTTGAATGAGACTAGGCTTAGTCTGACTATCTGAACTAAACAGGCTCACTGTCTGGGCACAGCGAGGGCTGGGGGCTCCCCGGGGCTGGTATCGGTGGGTGCTCCTGGCAGGGCCAGGCCTCGCTGCCAGGGCCCATCCCACCATCCCACAAGGAAGCAGGGCAGCCGTGGGCAGCTGGGGCAGCCTGAGTCCCAGGCATCAGGCACCACTGGGGGGACAGGGACGAGCCAAGGCCAGAACAGATGGTTGTGTGGGACTAGAGACCGGCGCTGCTACAGTGTCACAGGGCAGGTACTGATGACCCCAGGCTGGGCTGAAATAGGGGCCTAGGTCGGAGTAGGGTGAGTGGGGGAGGCCCTGGGTGGGCGGGCAGTAAGGCCTGTCAGTGCCTCAGGATCATGACACTCACCATGCATGTGGTTTGAAATTTTCTGAAATAAAAATCTGCAAGGCATTACCAAGAAACATTTTCCATTTGATCCATCTCTCCTGTGCTTAGGGTTATGGCAGAAGCACATGAACTATGTTCTCCTGGTGGGCCCTGTAGCCCAGGATCCCTGTGTTGACTCCCTGACAGTCCACCCCAGAGAGCACACGTGCTGGGAAATTTCATAGTTTTAGGCAAAGGCCAGAAATCTAAGTCGCAAAAATACCTGAAGATAAACAGAAGTAAAACCATTCAAACTTCTGCATCAGGTAAAGCAGAGAAGTGGAGATGCCAGGCACTTCAAATGAGCGGTAGGGCACAGAAGAAGACTGGGGAGAGCAGAAATGGGCTCCTACAATCTGTCTGATTCCTTATGTTGCTTTTGGAGCCTGCACCTGCTGAAAGTGTCCCAGAGTTGGTGTAAGAGGCCATTGAGTGCAGCAGGAACATCCCATCAAGGTTTGTTGTGACCTGCTCCATGTCAGGCTGCCACCCATCTAGATCAAGGAACAGCTGGGTTCAGGGACTATAGGCATCACACAGAACGCTATGGGGGCACAACAAGACCTGGAGAAATATACAGCTTTTCTGGTCACTACAACAGAGCTAAGGTCTTACACAGCCTGTTAAAACCAGTGGTTTCTACACAGCTGCTTACTCTATGGAAGTTCTCATTCCACTACTCTCTTGCAGCTCAGGAGGAATTCCTTTTAAAGATATAACAGCTTTTGTTGTCAGATCACAGAAATTCAATGCCTTTGTTCCACCTTGACTATGACACTCCTGCCCCTACGAGCTTTAATAACACATACGAAAACCGGTATTCTTACTCAAATTGGATCCTAGGATCTGGCAAAGGGGGTTGTTGATGTCAGCCATAGTGAAGACCAGGGAAAAAAAGATGCTTCTCGTTGTTGATGTTTCTTTGTAGGCATCTTCTGCTAAGTCCAGCTCCTCAGTTCCTGGAGCAGTGCCAGAGGCAGCAATCCGCTCTGGACAGGTTTCACCTGTCATGAGATTCACGCTTCCCTAGTACAGACAGGTGCAGATGCAGTTTCGTTGTCCCACCAGGGGAGTAGCTTTTTGCCTTCTCTCAGAACAGGCTGATGTGAAACATTGCTTTCTCAGGAGCACATCTGGAACCACACTGAATCTTTGGGGAGTCCAATAGAGAGAAGTTGGAAAAGCAGGACAGCTGGAAAGGGAGGAAGCAATAAGAAAAAAATGCAAGAAAGAAGAGAAAAGGGCTTCAGTAACAACATGCAGCAGCCAAGGAAAAGGCAAGGAAGAAAGGAAATTATACAGAGGCAAGAGAAATCTCTGTAGAAGACAAAAAAACGTGCTCCAAAAGTGAGGTCTAGTGGTTGGCAGCAAACACTGAGGCACAGATGTTTTTGGCTTTTTATATAGCACTTCAGATAGGATGAGAATTCCCAAAGGTTTCACAGCTTTCTGTTGGCATATGAGTGCTTGGTTGTCACTGAAGTAAACGGTGCAGCCCCACTTACTGTTTTGGAGTCTCCTGTCTGTTCTAGGAGAAAGCACTAGGTACTCAGCTGGAGTGGATTTTTCAGTCTAGTTTCATCTGGAAGGAAACTTGTTCATATGTTCTTTGCAGTCAAACCCAATCACAATAAATGAGGAGGACCAGGGGACTGATTTCAAAAGTGTATTATTGCTCCAAACTAAAATGCTAATGAAGATTCATCTGCTATCAAATACAAATATTGGGCAAGCTACTAGTAAAACACTCTCATCAGGATGACTTTTCTCTGCTTTTCTATAGCAGGTCAGTCCCTAGACAAGCAAAGAAGTCTGCTCATCTTCTAATAGCATGGAACCTCCAAATAACACTTAAATATTGGCAACAGGGCCTGGCTCAAAGTCATGAAATTCAGAGAGCATGGGCAAAGCATATTCAAAAATCACTAGGCCATAAAGCAATGTACTAGATACTGTCTTATCAGCTACCGTAAGATTAGATCATTTAAGTTCAAGATGAGATTAATACAAAGTATATATATATTGCCTCAGATATATTAAAGAAGAAATAATTGATGGTCCAGATCATAAAATTGAAAAATCCAAGTAGTAAATGCAGAAATTTTAAAATAAAAACTTGAGTTATCTACTGCAAATGCCTATCATGAAACAATGTAAGCCCTGTGGTCAAGCTTCTGCTACTGTAATTTGCCAAAAGCATCATAATCTCAAGAGAAAAAATCATAATAGAAATATCAGAAATAAATATTTTGCTAAGAGCTAAAACAGGCAGTGTCTAGTTCACTAATAAAAGTGTGCTCTTTGGTTAGTAGAAAACACAGTTGTCCACATGAAATCTACAGTGAAACCAAACCTTTCCCCAGCCACTGTTCCTTTCCCCTCCAAACATGTTATTTCCTTGGTACCTTCTCTAACACACACTGAAGCAGAAAAAGCAATAGCGCAGCAACAATCATTCACCTCATTGACTACTTACTACCATTGATTCTTTACTTTAAAGGGTATAAAAAAGATAACATGAAAGTCATTCCAATTCTTGATGCACCAAAATACTAATCTAAAGGTTTATTAGCTGTGATAAGAAAAGGCTTTGGTAACATTTTCCATAACTTCTACACAGCTTAATGTTCTGTAATTTCATTTTTAAAGTGGATAAAAAGTCTAAATTAAAATAATGATAATCTGGGACGGAACTCAAGGGGTCATGTAGTCTGTTCTTCTGCTCTAACACAGGAGTGTCTCATGTTTTCTTAAAAAACTGCAGTGACAGAAGTTATGCAGCAATAGTGATAGATTCCCTAATGACTAACCTACACCTTCCCTGCATATTTTAAACCTGTTACTCTTTGCTCCAAATTTTTATGGGCCTAGTGAACAGATCAAATACAAAAGATGAAGGAAATGAAGTATATTCTGGCTTCCTTCAATTTGCTCTTCCCAGACTAAACACCTCTGAATCTTTTAATCTTTTTTTGTAGATCATGTTTTTCAGACCTCTAATCATTCTTGTTGTTCTCTTCTGGACCTTTGCCAATATACCTATTTCTTTCCTGAAACTGAACACAAAACTCCTGCTAAAGCTATATGAATGGTAGGCAGGGCGGAAAGATTATTTAATGCATTTTACATCTTTTGCTCCTGTTTATTTGTACCAGTTGTGGTGATACTCTGGAAAAGGTGAGCAGTTTTGAAGTTACGCTCAACATTAATATATTATGACATTAATTGTTCTACTGTCACCAGTTTCCAACTGGAGAGCTTTCTGCCTCACTTAGAGTGAGGGAGAAATAATAAAACCGTCTCACTTTATAGATGAAATGCATTAGGGCACTATCAGAGCCCATATGCAGCAACAGGGAAAAAGCAGTGCTAATCTAGATAAAGAGGAGGAGACAAGAAAACAGTGGTTCTGAGACTCAGGTAGGGTTTCAGGTTTAATGTTAGAAATGGGTATCTTGTATAATACTGCCAAAGCCAGTGTCCCATATGCTTCTTTTATCGGATATGGCTTCTCCTGTATTTGTGCTTCAGCAGGCAGCCAAAAATGGGTTTCTGAAAAAGTTAACTGGACATATGCAGATAAATTATGCCTGCAAAGGGCAACTCTTAATCACTGTGTATGAATCATCCCTCTGAGATAGTTCCCCATCTCAAAAGTTAAGATTAAAAGTTAAGCAAATCTTGGCGAAAGAGGTGTTCAGTGAGGCACCATTCCTCCAGGAAGCTGAGAAGGTGGCATTTGGGAACGGGAGCTTAAGCAGGAGAGAGCTGTGATTTCCATTCAATGCAAATCACAAATATTTTAGTTGAAGTGTCTCAAAATTTCCCTAAGATCCTTCATTCAGAAAGTAAAAACAATTAGACATTTTCTGAAAAATCATGTTTTGTTAAAGACCTGCTCGAAAAAATGAATCATGCTATGAAGGCGATCATAATCTCCTCTGGGTAACTGTTTGTTTAAATAAAACAATTACTTGGAGTACATTTTGTGTACCTCTTCATAACATCATTCTCTTTCTTAATACACTTTAAAGGGCAATAGCTAAAAATTATATTTGTTTAAGTATCATTGAAATTAACTCAAACATTCTCATCGGAGAGCTAGGACTTCATGTTTTCCATATGCAAAACAGAAATAGCTAAATGTGCTTAACTAGATTATGTTTTCAAGATTTTTGTCGCGAATGTAACAATCAGAAATTTATTTTTCTTTCAATTTAAGGAACATTGAGTGTCCAGGGTGTAGAACACACATGATTGCCTAAATAGTCCTTTAGCTTTCCCAACTAACCACACTCTATTCTGTACTAAAAAGAATTTGCATTAAAAAAATGCATTAATTCATGTAAATTACAAAATGGCAAATTTCTGTATCTTTTAACTTAATTTGCAGTAGGATGCCTGTTACACTTTGGGCAGAAGGGGATCTTATACTGAATTCACATATGCACATTCTAAACTCATGAAACAACTGACTCAAGGTTTTTCCATCCCTATATTTTTGATATATTTATTAACTTTTGCTAGGCAAGAGAAAATGTTATTCATAAATTTTAAGAACCGAAGCATATTAAAGATTAAGTTTAAAGTTTAATTACAAAAATGATATGGCCTTTCAAGACCATAAATTTCTTCTACTTTATCGATGATAATTACCTCTCTTCTCATTGTAAGCATTCATAAAGGATTAAGAGGTGCTAATATCATGATGATTTCATATATATTTTGAAAGATCATTTTAATTTATTAATCCAACCCAAATTTTGTGGGATATATTCCTCTACTCTCCACCTTTGCTGTTACTCAGTTTAATGTCACCAGTGCATTATTTATGAAGAAATATGTCATGATGAGCAGCATATATAGTTCTGTTGCCAGATACTGAAATAAGGAAGAAGGCTTATTGTTTTCTACTTACTCTTTTTTTTCTTTCAACTTCCTATTAACTGACCAGGACTTTTATAAGGATGGAAATTAAAAATGTATCAACTGGTTAAACTGATAGCACAAAGTGCTAAACCTGGTGATGAGTGAACTAGAGTTATTCAGAAATCTATTTTCGTAGTGATCCAGCAACAGCAAAAAAAAAAACAGAAAAAAAAAAGTAGATTTTATATCCATTCAAAAAAATCTGCAGTTAGTTTCATGTGATTCAATTCTCTTTTCCTGAAAGACTTAAATGGAATTGTCTAAGTAATCAGAGACACATTAGTGCCCCCCAGTAAATTAATTTTTCTGAGTTCAGCAAACAAGACCACACATAAACATCTTCATTCTTATAACCAAATAAAAGCAATCCCATGAGAACTAAAGACAGCTTGTGCTTTTTCAATATATCATTCTCACAGTTCTTTTGAAGAAATTACAGCTTAAAAAATCATACTCTGTCTATTAAAATATTCTTAAGTTATATATTAGGAAAGGAATTGTCCAGATCATAATAAAATTTGAAAGAAAAACTTATTTTTCTGAATCCCCCAAATATTCCCCTTGTTACTTACCCATAAAATAACAAAATTTTGGTAATAATATTGCAATTAAATATCTGTATGTATTATCTGTCCATGTAGGGTACTACTCTTTTTCCTCAGCTTTTGTATGTCCAAAGCAAGGGGGAGACTTTTAAAACTACTGCTGAGAAAATGTTTTCAGCCAATGATCTGGAGAGGGGTAAGTCAAATACATCAAGAATTATACTGAGATGCCAAGAAATCTTGAAAATTTTGTTCAAATTGCATTTAAAAAATATTTAGGAGTACTACAAAAATTCTAATGTTGAAATATTTGATTTTGCCCTTTAACACATTAAACATCTATCTTATATTTGAATTTAGAAGTTTTTCATTCTCAATTTACTCTTAATATTTAAAATATTTTAGATTATATTTAATTATATAAAATTACACCAAATAAACATACAGTATTTTTTTCTATCAGCAGTTATTTATTAGAGGTCAGCAGAACTAGCCCCCAAAATTCAAGAAAGAACATCTACTTGTACAGCTCTATCAAGCAGAAAGCTTTGTATATTGTGAGATGTCCTTTTTAAAGGTTAGAAATGATTTTCTTTAGGCTGCCTAATGATTCAGCTTTCTACTAATCCTTTTTATTTAATGACAAGGAATAGGGTCAAAATAAATAAATATGGCTAAAGTATGTGAGTTTCAGCTATCAGATTCTGCTAGCCCTACTCATGTTCAATACTTTTATCACACTAGTGGTAATACTTAGACTGTGTTAGTACTCAGCATGAAATATTGGTAAGACCACACACTAAATAAATTACATGTAAGGAATTTCTCCATTGATAGCATGTACTACAAAACAGGGGAAAAGAAATACAAGGAAATTACTTTTAAGTTGCAATAAGAAAAAAACAACATGACTCATCTCATAAACAGATGAGTTAGGCAAAACATTATCTAAGAAAATATTCTCCACCTTATTTTCATTTCTTTTTATGAAACAATTAAAATCTGAAGTGATCTGAACAGCCAAACACCAGGAAACCACTGAAGTTTTAATGTGATCCTCGGAATGGTGGGGAAGTGTCTAGACTCTGGCTCAGGCTTTGGAGTTATTTCATGTGCTTGGAACGTATGGAATTCAACATAAAACACATTTTTAAATGGTGTTTAAAACAGGGAATTAAAGCAGAAAGAGATGCAAAAGCTTTAGGACTCTGAGGAGGAGAATGTTTATTTTGCTCTTTTTTTTTTTTTTTTTTTTTTTTTTTTTTTTTTTTTTAACAACAGCCCAATTTAGAGCATAAGCCCAAGGAATGGGAGCCTAGGTTCTTAGCCCTCCTCAGCCTGAGGCACTCTAATTCACTTCCTAGAAAGTGTCCTAATAACATCCTGGGTCCTTGTCCTAAAAAAACATTAGATTAAGTTGGGATGCTTTCATGGCAACTGAGGAATCTGAATTTGAACCCATCTTAATTTAGGATGGGGGTGGCAGGGAGGAGGAGATGTGCAAGTGCTCTGCAGTCATTTAAAAGATATAGTTCACTTTTCAGAGAAGTAGTTCCCCTTTCCAAGTAAGGAAATGCCTGCTCTGCAGCCTGTGCTTAACCACCTCTTCAGACAAACTCTTGTGCTTAATATCTCTCTTTAACTCTAGGCAGATCCAAATGGGAATATTAGGAAACTAGACTCTCATTAGTCAACAGAGAGATGCAGAGTATCCCTTTTGTCTCAGTTTTGCAAAGAAGCCTACTTCTCTTCAAAGAGAGAGGCCATCAACTATTGTAAGTTCCTGCCTAAATACCTGCTTGATATCTGCCTCCCTAATGTCCAAAGTTGGAGCCTTTAACAGGAAATGCAAATATGGCTTACTTTAGCATATTAAAAATTGTGAATATTTAGGGTTTTCCTATTGGATCAGCTGTTCTGTACAAAAGCATCAAAAATGTTTCATCAAATTCGTTCCGGCTATGTAGTAGATACAGATCAAGATTTCTGGATATCCAACAGCCCAGTCAAATTTACTAGTACAATTTAAACAAAGGTGCTATGATATACAGATTTATCTGTAGTATGAGCAACTGTTCAAAACCCTCAAAAACGGTCTAGATAACATTTCCAGATAAAAAAGGAATAATATATAGGCACCTCAGAGATATGCCAGTCCAATGATGATTGTATTTCTGTACATCCTTGGCACATTGGGAAAAATACAATTCTTTTCTTCTGAAAAATATGTATATTATATATTACTTAAGGACAAAGTGTGTTAATTTTAGCTGTGTAATTCTGTGTATTCATATCCCAGATGGAAGAGAAGAAATTCTTAAATATCAAAACTTACTGGACATTCAAAGACAAACAACGCACCTAGATATAGCTATAACTGTGCAGATTTATTTATGCATATACACATAGACCATTAATGATAACTATTTACCTTGCCATTGGCTTCATCTCACATAGTTCCAACAATTTAATAGGAATTAAGACACATGAGAGCATGCCTTATTGCTTCATTAACAACCATGTCAAGTGTACTGTGAAGCATAAGGCTAAATTTTGCATACTTTAAATCCCCTGAGATGTTAACAAGTAAATCACTGCTAAAAAAATTTGGTGTGGATTATTACTACAGCATGGCATTCAATTATTACGTATCAACTTTTTAAAACAGTACGCAATAACAACTTAGGAAAATCTTCCAATTATAGAAAACAATTCTCAATGGACCAATATGACAAGTGACAGAAAATAATGCAGAGTAAAAAAAGGAAAAGAAAGACCTAAATATTCCTTCAGTACCGTGGTTCTGTAATGAAACATGCATGAAATATAATGAACTGCTGAGATACTGAAAGTAAAAATATAGGTGTGTTGCAAATATGGTCCCTTTTCTTTAACCTGAAAACGATCATCAGTTGTTACCTCAGCATAAAGTAGAGAAAACACAACCTTCACAGCTTTTACAACCTATGACATAGGGCAGATTTTCACCCCTAAATTAAATCAAATTTTATAAACTTTCGGTATTATGATGAAAGAGCACCTCCAGAATACATTAGCACACAGTAATGAGACAAAATGCTCTGAGTTAACCCAGACCATCTGTGGCCAGGCCATGTGGAAACTCTTCCATTCGCCTGCAGTTCCCGCTTCCTGGCGTTCCTTCAGTTGTGGCATTGGCATAGACAAAGGCTTCTGAAGTCCAGACTGGTCACCTGCCTTTTCCATTTCGACTTTCACCTCAGACAATGATGCTCAACAAGAAAGCACCAAAGGCAAATAAATTCTTTTGCAGTTGAAGAGCCACTCTTATCTACCTCTTTTTGAACAACTAGGTAGCGGAGGGTTTTTTTTTTTTTCCTTTTATTGCTCCCGTTTTACCACCTCCCTATATGTTATTATTGCTTCTCTGTTCTCACAGCATACAGTTATACACTGTTTGTGTTTCAATCTGTAATGCAAATCCTGGTATTCATCATTGGCTAACTTCTCTGAGAGCCCAGCAGAAGCCTCATTTTTCTCTACTTCAAGAGATATCTTATATACCAGAAACTAGGTAACACCTATTAGGCACCAAAGGGTCACACTTGACAATTTCATATTCAAGACCTTTTTTTTCCACTATCAAGGTTTTCAACAAGCCTGCTTCTGTGTACAGCTCCTTTGTGCTTTCTTCTTTGTTCATCAACCACACATTTGCTTACCAAGCCCCTTCACTGCCTTATCTCACCTGGTCTTTGCATTCCTTTTCTGCATCCAACACTGTTGCCAGAAATTGCCTTTGCTATCTGTTGGCTCTATTTTTTTATCCAATGCTCTTTCAAATTATCTTAGCCTTCTAATTTCTTTTGTTGAAATACCCCAATTCTACATCTTTACTTAGTAAGAGGGTTTTTTTGTTTTGTTTTATTTTAAATATCAAGGTAGCCACCATAAGAATGTTAGCTCGATGCAATAGACATGTTAGCTTATTGCTAGCTCATGGAGAAGACAGCTCACAAAGTTGTTTGAATCCACTTTTACTTTGAATTTCCTGATTGTGGAGGAGGGAAAACTGATATATAAACTGCCTGTTAAATGCAAGAGATAAATGAGGAGGTCTTGGCCTGAGTTGTAGCTCACACTGTGAGTGGTGAAGCCGAGCATATTCTGTGCCACAGTATAGGTTTAATTTTTGTTAATGGGGTCTGGATAGATTGTGTCTGGCAGAGGCTAAATATGTGTAAACCTACTATTACAACAGGTAGTATTCCAAATATGCCATACTTGGCTGGCAAAGGTGGACTAAGAGCCTGTTACATGGGAGGAAAGGAATATAGATTATAATGACCAGTGTGGTTATCCTGTTTTGCTTTGTACTCAAGCTATATCCCTAAAACTAAGCTGAAAAATGACAATGGGAGTGATTGAGTAGGGATGAATAGGAAGCTTCCTCTTTTTCCTAAAAAACAAACAAACAAAAATATCAGAAAGATATTTCTAGGTTAGCATGAGGGTTGCAACATTTCACCTTTTCAAGGGGGTAGCAGTTAGTTAAAGAAGCATCTCACTGTCACTCTGAAATGTTCTTAGTTAACATTTATTACAAATGCACTTAGTAAGAAGTTCACACAACTGTAGTGCTGTAGAATAGTGAAAGATGAAAGAGGATAACTTGTTCGTAAATGTAACTTTGCTCCTCGTTGAAGCCAACTATTTATGATAACAGAATCCTATGAAATTATCCAAATCTTTTCTTTGTAAAGGCATGATATTTATTTTTCACTAAAAAAAATAGCTAAGAGCTATCCTCTTTTATGTCCCCATTTGTTCATTGATCAAAAACACAGGCAAGCTAAGGAAACTGGGAAACTCCGTGTGGAAGATGAGAAGGAACTTTTGATCATCTAAATTCTGTAATCTGTTGAAAAGATAGTTCACACAGGAGATGTAAGCCTATGGTTATCATTTAAGCCTAAGGAGCAAAGTAGTCAGAGGGGCTTTTGCTATACTGTTTCTAAGACTGCAGCAGAAAAAAACGCACACCAGAGCCAAGTCTAGCAAGACCTCACCTTGACCTGAGTTATTCTTGATCATGTTGTAAGAAAGCCACTCTTAACCGAAAAGTATTGGTTTTGCCTGCTCTATATTTAGGACTCTGAAACAAGCTTCTACTCTCCTTTCCTCCATAGGGCCAACCTCTAAAGGGTTTGACGGCAAGGGAAACCTTTGCATCTGCTGCGACCTGCTGAGAATTTATGCCATTGCACAGAAGTTGAAGCAGAATTCAGATGCATAGCTTTGATCTTTTAGCATTTGAAAAGTGCACTGGGCCTTTTGCTTTATGCAGAGCACAGCAGCTATAATCACTCTACAAAAAAGTCACTGGATTTTTTTGCCCTTGAAACACACCGTAATTGTAAATGTGGTTCCTCCACACCTGAGAAAAGTAGAATCAGACTATGCTGTAATCGCTCCATTTATTTGCAAAGATTTATTATGATAATTCAAGGTCTATAGTGGGGTCAATATTTTAGGTGATTATGTGTGGTGATGGAAACAGTTATTTCTAGTTAACACATGTGTGAGCAAGATTATGTGCAATCCCATTTAGATGTTGCCTGGTACATAGCTCTAGATGCACTTTTAACTAAAATGAAAATAGTAATAGATTAACTCTGTATATTATTAAATCAAGTATGCCAGTATTAATGAAACAAACATCATCTAAGAAAAATTAGAGATTTTCCTCTCTAGATGAAAAATATCTAAGAGTATCTAAGAGGAATTCATCTAAGAGATGACAAAAAGATCGAGTTCAATATTGGATTTTAAATAAAAACATTTTAATTCTGTCATAATCCATAGCTATTTTAATTCAACAGTGCTATACAGCTCTGCAGTAGGTAAAATTATGAAGACAAAGCTATATAGAGCACCTGGATGTTGCTGCTATAAATGTTTGATAGAAAAAGTGAGTCAACCACTCCAAGTATTATTCTTCCTTCCTCCCAAATCCCAGTTTTTCTGCCCCACCATGACACTGAGTTTAATAGCAGTGACCATAATGTTAACATATGCAATACAGCAAAGATTTCCCAAAACTTGCACATTTCCTTGGAAACAAGTATCAACCTCTGTGTGTTTTATTCATGGGCATCTAAAAAGAAATGAAGGTATTATTTCACTCAAAGAGAGCTGAATTGATTTACTTTTTGAAGACTTTTGCTCTTAAAGGTTGAAGAAGCAAATGTTAACATCAGATATATTACTTTCACATTTTTTCCATATCCAGAATTTTTGCAAGTATTCTTATAACCTTTGTTAAGTCATTTACATTGAGTCTGAGAGAACTGGATTTCATGCCTTTCCTTTGTATGAATCACAAACTGTTCTCCATGATCAAACCTAGGGCTCTGTCTTGTTTCCTGGGTGCAAAAGTATCCCATCTAGTCAATTTATACTACTGCCCTTTGCAATACAGCATGAAAATTACTCAAAGGTCACATGTGTGAATGGACAGAATGATAACGAGGGAAAAAAATAACATATTTTAGGGCTATGACTCATAAAAATAAGGGAGACCAGACACATGGGGTCACCTACACTGAAAAATTTTATCTTAGTATATAATTGACAGAGTAAACAGGTAATGGTCACTGTGAGAGTAGCATTACCTTGTTTCAGGAGAGTCAGGAAAATCTACATAGTAGTCTATTACTCAAGCTTTTTTTAAAAAAAAAATTAGAAATGATTTTAAATGGGAAACGGTCAAGCTTATTTGGGACAGGTTCCAAGATGCACACTTATTATATCAAGGTCACATGAATAGTTCATTTTTTACTAAAATGTTTGTAGACAACCAATGTGGTAAAAAATGCCCCAAATGAGGACTTTGCTGGATAAGAAAAAGACCTGGAAGATAAGAAGAAGCTGCTAATATTGTTCTAAGACACCAACCCTTCAATAAACAAGGTATAACAGAACATTAATGAAGAATTATGCCATACTGAAGTATATGGTGCAATGCATCTGAACAACATTGTACAATGGCTTTTTAGTATTATTAAGGATATTTCCTTCTCAGAAAGCAAGCTAGAAAAAGGAGCTATGTCAAAATACCAAAGTTAAGTTGAAACGGCTATATAAAAAAGCTTGCACACTTACATAACAGTGTTTCCACAGATTCATATCATGACTCTTTGCTGTGTAGTTGCAGAAAGGACAGAGACACTAATAGTAAAAATATGTATGGGAGAAAAAAACATAACTGAGGATGGATGACATTAAGGTTTGGGAGCAGACACCAAGGGAGCTTGTATTCTGTGTAATTCCTTGTGCAAGGACAAGAAAAGTCCAAGACACGTCAGTATGAGCTGTGGGGCTGTTACCTATAATAACAACTTTAATCTGATGCAAGAAATCCATGAATAATACTCACCATCTTACAAGAAATCTGACCCATGGAAACACGATATGATTAACTCAAAAAGAGGAAGATACTGTAATGTACATGCCCAACCCCAGAAGTGTGTGATTCCTGCCCTGGATAGCTGAAAACCCAGTAGTCATATGGCAGCTGCCATTCTGAAGCATCTATCTACCCAAAAATGCTAAAACTACATCTCTCAGTAGATGGCAATACTGAAAGAAAAGTTCCCAAGTTCATATGCACAGCTCAGTTAAAAAAACACATAGCAAAATAACCACATAATGTAATGTAATGTAGTAGAATTATAAGAAAAGTTGCTTCTTTACTTTTCAAGAACACGATTCTGAAAATACTGTAGAAGAACTAGAGTATTGGGCCTATTCCAAATAAAGCTCAAGTAATAGCATGGACTTGATGACATGCATCATACTGTTACACAAAATAGAACAAGAAGGTCCCTGTCTGATGAATTCAGTACATAGCACCACTCATAAAGATCCAACAAAGCTATGTATACTGAAAGCTTCCTGTTGCTTTTTGTAAGAAATAGGACCATGCCTTTGAAAAGTTATCTACAATGCGATATGTTAACTGTTTAAGGAAATAGCTTAGACAAATAAATAAAGCTGAGAGAACTAATACACATCACTTGTACTTTAATTAATGAAAACAGCTGGAAAAGAGTAATAGCAGCACATTGGTTTTTTAGTCCCCAACAAAAATTCTTCTGTTTGTTTTCTGATTTTTTTACCAACGCCTAAAGAGTAAATATTTCTTGATTTATGAATTATAAAACGAGAAGGAATGTTATGAACATCCTCACATATCTAAATCCCAGTCCAATGGATTTCACTTAATTAATTCTAATCTAAATGAAAGCTTATCTCTATGGGAAAGCACTGATGTTTTGCTTTAAAAATTACAAGTGTTTAAGAATTCTCCAAGGACTTGGTTAGCTGATCCATCAGTTATTTATACCTGTTTTTTAATCTTATCTCTACTTAAAGTCTATCTAGTTTCACTCTCAAAGCATTTGATCTTATTTACAACCTTATCCCAATGTTTGAATAACCTTCTTATCAGCTTCCTGCACTCATGTACATGTTTACAGACTGCAATCTACTTACTGCCCCTTCTTTTTGGTAAACCAACCAGAATGAGTTCCAAGATTGTCATCGTGAGATTCCAAGTCATTTTCGGAGCTATTGTTTCTCAGAATAATGTTTAATATCATTTATTAGATGGCTAATTAATCTCTTCATGCTTTATCATAATTTTGCTTTGTTATAATCATTGTAGAATATGAATATGTCACCATCTACTTTTAGATAAGGACTATAACTTTTATTGAAAAGTTTAATTTTTTCATTACTACTATTACTACTATTATTGCCAATTCTATGTTCTCATCTTAATTATAAGTGTAGTCATTCATTTCCAAAGTCAGAATTCCCTTTGTTCTTAAAATATATATATAATCTTGGACTGAATTCAGTTCAAAATTGCAATACTTGCATTTAGATGTCTACATATGAAAAAAGTGTCTAAACTCCTATTACGACATTTCAAAGAACCTTAAACATCTATGCTTGGATCTGGAATCCCACCCTTAACATGTGTTGTTCTCCAGGCTGAACAAGTCCAGCTCCTTCAGTCTTTCCTCACAAGGCAGGTGCTCTGGTCCCTAACGACCTCCGTGGCCTGTCACAAAACTCACTCCTGTTTATTGATATATTTCTTGTACTGCAGGGCCCCAAAATGGATGCAGTCCTCTAGATGTAGTCCTGTTAGTACAGCCCAGGATGCCATTGGCCACCTTTGTTGCCAGTGGACACCACTGGCTCATGTTCAGCTTGCTCTCTGCCACAGCCCCCAGGTCCATTTCAGCAGAAGTGCTCCCCAGCCAGTTAGTTCCCAGCCTGTACTATTCCAGGGGTTCTTCCTTCCCAGGTGCAGGACTTCACATCTGTTGAATGTTCTTGTTGAACTTCATAAAGTTCCTGTAGGCCCATTCCTCTAGCTTGTCCAGGTCCCTCTGAATTGCCATTTATTGCTCCCTGATTTAGCATATTAAGTGGTCCCCCAAATTTGGTTGCTGTCTGCAAACCGTATGAGCATGCACTCCATCTTCTCTACCAGGTCACTGATAAAAATGTTAGACTGGGCAATGTTACAGTACTCCTTCTTTGTAGCCTCTCCCTGCTTCCACCTCGTGTATAATGCCTTTTTGTATTGCAGATCTGACATGAGCTCCCTGCTTAGCCAAGCCACCCTCCTGATACATCTTCTAGTTTTCTTGAATGTCAGGATGGGCTGTTCTTGCGCTTAAAGGATGTTTTCCTCTAAAGGAAAGACCTGACAGCTTTCCTGAGCTCCTCTGCCCTTCTGAGCTGCCTCCCACAGGATCCCTCCTACCAGTTCCGTGAACAAGTCTCATCTCCTGAATTCCAGAGTCCCAAAGTCTGCTACTCATGTTCCTCACTCTCCTCACTATGTTGAATTCCACTGTTTGACTTCACATGCAGATATCTACATTAACATGTCTTAATCTGGATCTGAATTGTATATATAGTGTCCTAAACTACCTCTGAACCTTTTTTTTTTCCTTTTTCCTTCTTTCTGAATGCCCATAGTTTATTGTAATTTCTGTCCTTCTTCCAGATTTTTTTATTTATTGAATTGACATCTGCTTAACCATAACATATTCTTAAACAATTACCAAGGGTAGGATAACCTCATCACTTAGACCTGCTGTTGAAGATAGGCCACTATATATTACCTCAAATGCTCAGATTAAACACATAAGAATGGGAGACAAATTTTAAACAAATCTTAAGAAAAACCACATATTTTTAATCTAAATTTTCAATCCACAATTTATCATGATTTGTCTGCAACCATCACCAGGCATGTTGCTTATTTCCAAAGGCATAATATGCATAAGTAAGATGTGGTTATTTAAAAGAACAAAGCTAACCTGCTACTACATCATCTGTCACTGTGCTTCCCAATATATATTGCAAAGGATAAAGAAGACAACTCATTTCCACACATATGTTAGTAACATTTAAATGGCTAGCATTGATATTCTTATACAAAGTCTGTCTTTTTTCAGAAGCATATTCAGCAAGGGTAAAAGGATTAGATTAAGTAAGAATAAAGTGTGTTTCCCCTTCCCCTTCAAGTGACACTAAGCCACCTTATGTTTATGTACACACTTTGGCATATGTTGCAGTTAGAAACATTATCTCTTAAGAATATGTAGTGTTAAGCCTTTGCAAGCTAGAACTAATCAGAAATGCCATAAGAAACACCTTCAAACATGAATGCTATCCTTTCAAAGTAAGGATTTTAGGAAATCTTATAACTATGAGGGGTACAGTTCTCTCTGTCACCTCAGAATCCTCAAATCAACAGCATACCTTTCTGTTTGTTTTTCTCTCTCCTGAAGAAGGATGTACCACTGCAAGATGATGCTGACACATTTGGTGATTTCTGCATTACAACTAGAGCACAGTTTGGGGGCAGAAATGCCAGGATTATGTGTATATGTATATGTGTATGCATATGCATATGTGTATGTGTATGTATATTATAATATAGGGAAATTATGTACAGAGTAATCCAGATCAGCCTTTGGTGATCTGGATCAGTTTGTCAGTCTTACTGGGTAGTAGTCTACAAAAAGTCTCTTAACACTGATTAACTTAAATGTAAGACAGAAGGTTATAATATGGCTGTCATAGCTAGAACAATGCTACTGCTTAAAGGTGGTTTAGTAATTAAGGCTTTGTCTCCACTTTCCGTCGACACAGTTTTCTTAACGGACACCAGTCAGAACACGCAAGAGGGTGGCAACACTCAGTGTTAATGATGCCATAAGCTCAAAATGCAGAATAGAGAGTTTATGCTATTTTTATTTTGCTTGTAAATGCAATCTAGTCGAGCACGAAATGTATGGTTATGAGATAGCCAATGGTCACCAAAGACTTGACAACTTAAATTACTTAGTTCTAATGAAGATGAATAGCATTCTAGACATGGACACATATTACACACTGAAGAGAAATTGACACTGATGTTGTTGCCAGGCAACTTGTCTCCCCATATAAAACATACACTTCCTGTGATTTTACAGTATATGTATCCAGAAAAAAAAGGATGTCTGGGGGAATAGGACTAGAATTCTTTTTCACTGCAATTTACTTTTTAGCAATATATCAGAACAAAAGGATATATGTGTTCACTAATATAATCTTGTTATCCTCTTAAACATAAGATCCTCATTCTATTTTTATAGATCTTGTACACAAAACAACATAAGAAAGCACCATCTTTCAATCACTTACTTGTGGTAGGTTTTAAAAAGTTAAATTGTACATTTTCACAGAAGAATGGTGCTTTGTGGATTTATATTGGCAGCTGGGCAATTTTCTTGATACAGTGCCAATCATTATCTGTAAGTGGATGAAATCACATTTTGTCTCTCTCAGTTCAAAGAGTAAGAATAAAGGATGCAGCTCTATCACCATTTCCTCTGTATGCAGCCAATTTATGACAGATTTTTGTTTTCCATTTTCATTCTCTTTCTCTTACTATAGGTTTGTGATTGTTCTTTTTACGTAGGGTTTTCCTAAGTGCTGCACAAGTACTACATAAGCGTCATCATTAAGATTTATTTCTAACAAGGCAAAAATTGAATTACCATTAACAGAAGTGTACAGAGCTTAATGATATTCTGCTAAAGCTCAGAAACTTATCCTGTAACAACCATTGCTCCAGCTCCAAGAACCTGCTCTCTCATGGTTTCTTGGTTGTGCTACAACATCTCTGATTAATTTACACTTCAAGAAGCTTGAAGTGTTTACCACCAAGGCAGATGTCATTTTGTATTTTATTCTATCGTTTGATCCTGTATTTTATAAATCACTTAAATGCACTTTTTCCTGCAATCTCACATGCTTATTTGGCGAGAAAAGTAAAGCTATAGAAAGGCATCCATACATTTACTAAAATGTAACAAATATAGTGAATTTAAAATTAGTTCAACAGTGTATTCCATTCAGAAATATAAGTTCTCTGCAACTGGTTCTGTCTGTCTGTTTTCTCGATGACAAATAGTAAGTATTCAGCATGCCTCAGATGCCAGGGACTTGTTTCTCAATTTTACCCAACTCAGACACAAATTTGTTGTTTTCCTCATAGCTAAGACTGAGATAAATAACTGAGGAAATTCTAATTTAGCAGCCTATTGAATAATCAATGATATCATTTAGCATTTACATTTTCAAGAAACCTAAAACCAAAATTGAGATCAAGAATTCAGAGAATTATTATTTTTTGAATCACGGTCACATTCATAGCTTGGAGTTATTTAGGCTATTGAGCAACTAATAGCACTGTCATCATCTTGGAAAAAAAAACACTACACAAAAATTTGAGAACACTTTAACAGTTGAACTCAGGAGGTTGTCTTCAGTGCTGCAGCCAATATTGGACAGGAGAATATGTAGAACTTCCTGTAGCTTTCAGTCCCAGGGTTCTATACTTTGTGACATGGCTCTCTAAATGAGGTGATGGTAAGTGTTTCCATATCTAATATGAAAGATGGAGCGTTCACAAAGTGTTTTACGACGTATTTTTTCTTTTTATATCAGACCAGAAACTGCATTTAGTAATATAACCATAACTTCCTTTGTTACACTTACTCTAATATGATTCTAGACTCCTAGTTCCTAATGCAATGATCTTCAGGTTATTCTGTCTGAGCAAAGAACAAATACTGCTCAGAGCTGCTTCTACAAAGGATATAGAGCTAGAGCTCTTATGTGAGAAACTGTGACTGGTGAATATGAAAATAAGGGGAAAACATATGAAAACAATGGGATACATATTCCTTAATATAGTTAAATAAAGAGCATGCATTTTTACGTAACAATCATAACCAGCTCCACTTCTTTGGCAGGTACTGCTCTAACGGAAATCTCAACTAGCATCGATAATCATAAATCTGAAAATTAACAAAGTCAAAATTTTCTCTAAAACTTCACGCCTAACCAATGGACTTCGACTTAATTACCTTTCTTTAAAAGAAATAAGAAATAAAATATTAGAAGAATCATGAGCTGCTCAAAACACGGTCATTTCTTAAACTACTTAACAGAAACGACTGTTCTGCCTAATTGGGGGGGGGGGGGGGGAATATGCTTTCCTAGGGAAAAAAAAAAAAAGTTCTGCCCCTGAGATGCTGACACACAAATGAGTTCTGAAATGAAGCAAACTATCCTGTTAAAGCTGCGGACTGTCCTCCAACGTTGTGATCCTGAGGCACCCCTGCTAAGCTGCAGGTATCTAATCCTTTCTTTGAGAGCTATTTCAAAACAATATAGAGGAGGCAGTTATTCATAAACGCTTCCCTTCAAGGATATTGGTGCACAATGCATTGAAACGCTGTGGTAAGTTGTCTAGCCATTAGGACCTTAGATTCAGCATCATAACTAAAGACAAAGACTGGGAAAACATGGAACATGGTAATTTACTTCCTGCCTTGCTCCACTACTGTTAAATGGAATCATTACTGCACTACTGAGGAGTTACTCAGGGTCCAAAATACAAATGAATTCTTCGTTCACTGAGCAGTTCCACTTGTCTTCCTTTAAGCAGAAGATACATAAGCTTTTGGAGACCAGGCTCAGAATGTCTGCGTTAGGTACAAATTCTAAGGAAATAATCTAACAAAAGTAAGATTCAGATGTACTGCCTCCTGTATACTAAGGCTATGTCAGAGAACTAGAGAACAATGGACTCTTGCTTTTGTTTTTTCCCAGTCAGTGCAAGCAATTTATGCCACTTTGCTCTACTGGGATAGGGAGGGTTTTGTGGTCACATAACCCCTTTTGTTTGACTCACACGTCTATTATGAAAATATAGCACATCTTATCAGAATTTTCTGTTGCTTTTTGCTAAGGACAATCTAAGAAATATTTAGCCCTTTTGAACATTTAGGTCTTCTAACCTGAGAGCAATTCTAAATGCAGCCAATTCCTTTCGCCTTTTTTTTTTTTTTTTTTTTTTTTCCTATAGGAGGTTTTAACTGGAGAATCAGCCTTCAATGTGGTAACCGTGGTGTTAAGTGAAAGGCCCTAACAGGCATGAGTGTGCTCTGGGACAAGTCTGGTGGCTTATAAGATGAGAGAATTTCTTTCATTTTGAGAAGGACTGAGAAGGAAAAATGAAAAAAAAAATATTGAGGGCATGTGTGCAAAAGAGGAAGGTTCATAGGCTAAAGCTAGGTTAAGAGAAAACACTGGCTGGTAGTTTTTTATCTGTCTTCAACAACCTTCCATAAGCACAACAGTTCTTTAGCCAAATCATGGGGAGAAAAAACAGAGACACTTGGGTAGCTGAAAGGAGGGAATAAGCACGTCCTGGAAACAAAAATAATGGTGAAAGTCTCTAGGGATGTTGGCCATGAAAATGGTAGTTATTTGAGATAACACAGAAAGAAAGAAGCTGCCTTGACTAACAAAAAATCCTCCACAGGATGTACATTTATAAATTCTGCCCTCAGATCCAAACACTCACTCAGCATTCACTGAATTCAAGGATCTCAGGGATTATTTAAACACAAAACTAATAAAATTCTGCCTTGTGCAATAGCTACAGTAACACCGTAGCTGTCTAGAGGGATGAACTCTTTACTGATACTGTTAGATTTAAGCTAAAAGCAAGCAAAACCAAAAAGATGTAAATGACTGTGATTCTCAGCAGGATTCCAATTGAGTAAAGCTCATATTTTTGTGGAAGTTCAGGGATCCAATTTAAAACTGTTTTTCTTCAGAACCTCCTTTCTTTTGTCAGTTAACTTATCAGTCAAACAGGAATTAGGAAGAGATACTTAGAAATGAAGTGATTAGAGAGTCATTTAAATAAAATTTTCATGCCTGTTTAAATATTTCAATACAGTTCTGATGCTAGAGACACGATTTAACATATGTTTATGAGGAATATTCACATACGCCAACGTTTTCAATATTAATATGCATTGTAGCAGATTATGTCACCAATATTTACAGATTCAGTAGTGATATAGAGCAAAAATTGTAGAAACTCTGACATTTTTTATGTTTAAATTGAGGATTAATGTTTTTAGACCACTTTTTTATTTCAGATAAAAAATATTTTCTCTGTAATAAGAAATATTAATAGGGATTATATGAAAGTAGTTTATTTTTAGCAGATATATTGCTGAGGCAACCAAGTGACACAGATATAGTACGTTCAGCAATATAGCAGTATTGTGGAGAAAAGATTCTATAAAAGAACTGCTTCATTTCAGTTGGTAGCTACAATAATAGCCCTCTGGAGGCGATAACCTTAAGGGCAACACGAGATTTGACATATTTAAATTCTTAACAAGGCAAAGACAGAAAAAGAATCAAATTCAATAATATATTTAATACATAAAATATTTTCTCAAAGGAGAGGTTTATTTAATGGATATGTACTGGTAGTAAAGCAATGTAATTCATATAAACTTTATTATATTTCCTTATTCTCCATAAAATTCATGAGTCAAAAGAAATATGAGTTGTACAGTATTTAATATAAACAAATTTCCATTTTCTATGTAGCACTTTTTTCATAGTTTTTCTCCCTTCTGCTTAATGCACAATTTACTAAGAGACATATTAGCATAATTAGTATAACAATAATATATTCGTAGTATAAGAATATTCCAAAATATACATTCTATCATCAGTAACTCCATTTCACCTTAACCATTGTACTGTTAATTTACTTCTTTCTGATCAAAATAAGTAATAAGTTAATGTGTGTCCAAATTATTTATCAACCAATATCTCCAATTCCTTCCTGATAATAATTGTATTTATTATCTAATTACTATAATTACATTCATTATATCTTATACGGTACTATTTTAATTACACATTTTGCTAATCAATTTTCTAATTCTCTTTAGAGCTGTTTTATGTGTTATTCTTGATATTCTGTTTGCTATATAATAATTTCCTTTTTATAACTGTGTGAGTGAAGGAAACTAAGGAAAAAAAGAGTGATAACATGGATTTTTAACAACATGTCATCATCTGGGACTAGGCTGATAAAGGATGCAGGCCAAATCCAGAGATAATATGACAAGTGGTTGGATAGGATTCATTTGGATGGGATTCATTTCAAGATTAAAGCACCGAAGTATAGGTATGTATTTGTAAGGTTGGTGTCTAACCTTGTATAATAATGAACGAAGAGCTAGTAAACGCAGTCGACAGAGACAGAGTAATGATTTGCCTGACTAGCTGTTATAGGTGGAATGCAGTTTCCTAAACAGAAATGTCAAGTACCATTTGCAACACTCAGTGGTTTTCACTCATCACAAGGCTGGCAGATACGACACGGAGCCTTTGGGAGAACCCATGGCTTACTGGAATGGTAGCCAGAGACCACATAATGCATTTTAGCTCATCTAAAATTATGTTTAGATAGCTGCATTATGCCTTAGGCATCAGCTTCAAGGAGAGCTAGCTCTCTGGGCTCCACTGGCAACACTGACTGTAAGAGGTGGTCAGGCATGAAGCTCACTTGTTGATACCTAGTTGCACATACCTAAATTTAGGTTAAGTCTAACTGAATCTCACATTAGAGTCATATTCCACACATGAATTCCAATTTAATTTCTTTTTGTAAATGTGGAATGTTTTCCAGCTTAAACCAATGAAAATAATATATTTCTCCAAAAAAGTTTTTTATAAATATCTACTATCAAGTATAAACAGAATGATTTTCTTTGCACAAGACATGCAGCATCTTAAAAATGGCATACAAGCTTTCACTAATAAGAGATCACAAATAGTTAACAGGAAAAGAGGTTAAACAGTCGATTTGATTACCAAGTGCACTGTTCTACATAAATGAAATAAATGGATGTTTAGAACACTACCATATATGCTAAACAGTTTTAATGATTAATTCATTTGTTGCAGAATCCTCTGGACAAACAAATATGGCACACTCATGAAGGGGAAACAAATTCTATCCAATTCTCCACTGAAAAAAATCCAGTAATGATACATAATTTAGAATAAAAGTGTCCAAAGAGATTCCTTATTCATATCTTTTTTCCAACTGTTTTCTCAAATGATAAGGGAGATGACTACCTGACAAAGCATCTTCCTTTTACAGCTAGAAAGAGAGAATTTATTTAATATGAACATATTTCATTTCTTTATATTCCTTTTCAAGTCAGTACTTTATTATGTAGCATTTTCCTTCCTTAAGAAACAAAGTTCATCATGTACTTCTCATTACTAAAACAAAATTCACATGTTGAAAAGAAAAGGCAACACAGCAACTTTGACATTTTTATATTGATGAAAGCTGATAGACCATGGACTAGACAGACTACGAGAGAGCCTATACATATATATAGTCATTTCAGGGTTTTGGGGTTGCACTCAGTTATCTACAAGGATGTCTCTCAATTTTTGTACTGTTTTTTGAAATACATATACAGATACCATGTATTAAACTGTGGCCATATCTTTTCATGATCTTTAAGATATTTACTAAGAAACCACTGCACTAGTAATAAATACAAAATCCAGTAAGTCTCACTTATAGCTGTGACAATTTCCAGGGTATTACAGGTGTCACAATGCGACAATTTTAGCTCTGGATTTCTTTGGTAAGGTATACTTGGGTCTAATAAACATATGCACAGGCACACACACAAACACACACAAAATGCACTTAAAATAAGCATGAAAGTAAAAGTAATAATTATGACTGCAAATTAGTTTCTCTGCTATTGTGATTGTCAATGAACAGAAAATGTGTGTGTGTCAAGAACTGTTCAACCAATAGCCCTACAGAATGCATGAGACCAAGGTATTTCCAACCCTTAACGGATTGAACTTCCTTCCAAACTGTTTTCTCCTGCTCATTACTGAATTACTGGATTTTTACCATTTTTAGTTCTGTCTTCATATAATATGTACTTTAGCAAGAAGCAAGCTATCCTCCTAATACATTTTTTGTCTTTACCAGAAGGCACTAATTTTTAGTTACATACATTCATCTTGTACATTGACACATATTTCTACGTATGGCTTTCAGGTACATTAAGTAAATCACAGGTGGCCATGAAATGGCTGAGGATTCAAATGTAGTATTTTAATTGTTAATGAAAGTTTATCTCATTATTTAATTAAAACTTCTGAATTTAATTCTCTTAAATCTGCCTTGCAGATTACTTTTCTCATCCTGTACATCTTATTGCCTTTACTTCACTGAGGAAGAATGGATGATTACATCTAGGTTTTGACACTGGCTGGACAGATTAGCAGTAGTGTTGACTATGACAAATCATATCTATTAAGCTTTTGCTGAAGGGATCCACTGTAAAATGTCTCCTGCAACATCTCCATCCAGAACTCTGTTTACAGTTCTCTGGAGAAAGATAAGTGCTATATAAATTATTTTCAAGAAAAACTGAGTCCTGCATTTCTGATTATTTTCCAGACTGTTCTTTTGGACGTTGTGACCATCTCTAAAAGAACGATTTCTTTGAAGCAGTTATACTGTAGAAGATAGACAGTATGCAGAGATCTCGCACTTCATTTGGAAATTGGTGGACCTATGGCATAAAAAACTGATTTAAAATAGCAGATGTTTATCACAGTTTGCCAAGCAAGTAGTAGCTTCTTGCTATCATAAAGAGCTCAAAGTACTACACTTTAAAGTATTCTATCATTATTTTATTACTTTATTATTTTTATTGTTAAAACTTGCATAGATGCAAGGTTTTAGCAGATGTTTAGCCACCGACGCTTGTAACATTGCTATTTGTAATTGCTATAGGAAATTTGTTTTAAGTATTTTTCTCTTACTGATAGCTGAAATTACAAATCAATTTTATTTCCCTTTCTCTTCCCATTTTTGTACTTCCCATCCTCCCCACCCCAACCTCATTCCCAGTTGTATAATTGGTGCAATTAAACCCTCAATGTTTCCACATTCCTTCCAAGAACTATCTTTGTGCTAGGAAAAGTCAAAGTGAAAAAAAAGTCTTACTCTAAAAAAGATCACAGTTTTGCTGGAGTAAGAGATACCTTCTAAAAATGCCTCTCTAATGCCCCAACATAGCCCCAGTAAAGCTACAAGCAGTAAAAAGACTTGAACACAGCACAATTGCAATTGTCTAACCATTTGTAAAAAGGTAATTCTAGAGACAGACACATCATGAACCAATTAGGACTTAAAAGCAAATACACTATTCCCTGTATTTGAACCAAAAAGGAACTGAGAACGACTAGTAGATAGATCCACTATTTGCTGATCAATTACAACAAAACATATATGTGGGTATCAATTGCAGTATTTTCAATATTTTGGAAATACTGCACCGTAAAAAGTCTCTTAAATCACCCAAGTAGACACAAAGGAGAGGATTCTTACACATGATGGTTTCAAGGATGGGGAAAAATCACCAGTCTGACTTTACATTTTCTCAGCCCAGTTACTTAGGAGTACCTTGCTTTTCTTAGGTATTGTTGTTACTATAAGTGGATGCTTAATCCCAGACTATTTACAATAATTGTACTTGAAAAAAATTCAGACTCTCCCTTTTCTAGGTGAAACTAGAGAATGGTTAGTTTTCCATTTCCTAATGGGGGCTACATGTCCTTGTTATTAGATACATGTTCTTGTTATTAGATAAACTGTGCGCAGAAGGATTCGGAGGTGTCGTTAAGAGCACAAGAACCATTCCTCACTAATAAGCACTGGATAATAATGAACTGGAAGACCTTGAGCTGGAGTCCTTCTTTGTTTGAGAATCTACATCGCTGAGCAGGGTGCTGCAATCTGAGATTTGGGATTTGACTGACAGGCACCGCACAGGACTCTGGATGGTGCAGTCCCTAGAAGAAAGTTTTACTCTGGCAAGCTCCCCAAGCTAATAAACCCCCGGTACACCACAGCCAGAGCCACCCCACGCTGTAGGGTTGCTGCAGCCTGTGGGCACACCCTCTAACGACCCCATGATTCACAAGTCCAGACAGAGGAGAAGTGACACCGCAAACCCACACCATAGACATCTTGGCCCTGTGCAGCCACATAGGTTGGTGGGACTCAGACCAAGGGTCAGCTGGCGTGCAGACCCAAGCACCCACCGATCACTGGGGACGCTCCTGATGTCAACAGCAGTGAGGAGAAGCCGGGGAAAACAATACTGGAGGGATGGCTCATAAGGGGCGAGAGTGGTTGCTGTACCGGGCACCCAAGATTTAACTGTAGAGCTCTGATATGTGCATACCTTTTCAGTTCTCTCGTATTTCTAGCTTTAGGATACTTTTAGCTTTGTTATAACCTTTAATCTCTAATAAATTCTCATACTTGACAAATGATGATCTCTCGAGTTCAGTGCAGCTAATCCTGAAATATGAAAGAATCCCGGATGCCCCTCTGCTGGCACGTCAGAGACCTGCACTAAACTAACCCAACTGTCCTTCTAGTTTATTCAGTGTGTTTCCTGCCTGTCTGAAAATAATTTGGTTTCCCCTCATCAAGGATAATGATACAGAAATCCTCTACAGATGAGCTGGTTACAGTTTATATATGGATATTACATAATACAATGAATTTTCCACCTGCTGTTGAATCCATGTCACTGTTCATATTTTCTTTTAAACTGCTGCCAGGGTTAAGATTCGCTGTTTCTTGAGAGGGGCCTGGCAATCAGTGGTGTCAGACAGACTGCCAGTGCAGTGAGCAGGCTTGGACATGTTGGAACATTACCACATGCCAACTCATCACAGACCTTTGAGCTCAGGGAAAAAAACATAGTCTCCTTGCCTCCACCGTGGCCACCAAATATAAAATGTCTTCCTGATGCAATTGATTGGACTTGGAACACTTTTCTGATACTCTAACCTCTTTCACTGCTGCCTCATTTGTTACTGCTTTAGTTAAAGAATAATGAGAATGAAGTTTGCCTGTCATTAAGAAACCCTGTATATCCCATTAACGAACTGGCTGGTAATTAATACTGATTCTTGCCAGCCATAGGAGCAAGCTCAAGAACAATCTGGAGTGTATAGTTTTAACAATTATGTATGGTAATTACAATATTTCAGATGCTCACACAAATCTATTTCAGATTTATTAAACCTTAAACTTTTCATCATCTATATTTTTTGTGCTTGAATTTAAAGTAGCTTGATAGCAGAACATTATGCAAATACTGTTGTGCAACATACATCACAACCTTGTGTCTGCCTAAAGATGACATTGCCACATTTTTCAAAAGACAATTCATCATACTGACACCTGATAAGACATTAACAATTCAAAAATTACTGTATGGCTCGCCAGTGTGATGTGAGCTTGACTGACGGTTTTGCAAGAGCCGCAAAGTTCTATTCATTGTCTTGTGATGCTAATGTGAACCAGAAAAAAGAGTCCTGCCATCAGTAATTAATTGAATCAGTCTCAAAAAAAGTCTTGCATATATTGTTTAAAATTATCTCATAAAAGATGGTGTAAAATTCAGTTTGTTTTATAACTCATAATTTTTCTATTGTATTCCATGTCTGTTCATGTGTAGCATTCCAAATTTCATTTCATTAATCACTTCTCCTGTTTTTTTCACTTACTAATTTTTTAACCTGAATGTATTCAGTCATACCACACCTGATAAATACATTACACCAAAACAAGTTAAAACAAAATAAGACTCTGGCAATTGTGCTAGAAGAAGCAAAAATGTTAGGGCTTTTTTAAACTACTTCTCATTCATTTTATGAATCTGACACCTAAAGAAAATTTTTAATCATATGACAATGTGAATAGGAAACTTTTGTGCTGTTAAGATACCTCAAAAAAAAAAAAAAAAAAAAAAAAAGGCTACCTTAGACTCAACAGTAATTTTAGCCATATTTAACGACCTCTTGACCAAGAATACTGGAGACTAAAGAAAATCCATTTCAGTAGATTAGCCTTGCTCTGAAAATCCTTGAGCACAGCTTTGAGTTTCTGTTCTTTCTCCTAAAGAGCTCCATTTTATAACCTTTTATGCTCAATGTTTACCCAAAGTAAGCTTACCATCTATAAGAAATACTAAATATTCCATATTACATTGGCACAATGTAGTGAAGACAATATAATTCAAAATATGATTTTAGTAACTTCTGTTATTCATGATCTACCTTATTCTTTTCAACTCCTTCTACATATGATGATCAGCCCTACTTGTGCCTTAAGCCACTGCAACTAACATTTCTCTGTTTGTGCCTGAAAGAATGAAGTCCAAATGGCTATTCCTGCTCAAACAGAAAAGCAATGGGAGCCAGTCTACGGGGTGCGGGAGGGGGAATATTGACTGATTCCATTAATTAGAAACTTGTCCAGAAACATTACATTTATTTCGAAAGCAGCAGCTTTACCAAGAATTCACAGAATACTTTTGATAACTTGTTCCTGGTAACAGTGAAATAAATTGAAGAAGCATAATGTTACTAATAAGCATCACTGTTGTACTGAAATGGTAAAAAATCTAAATGGCATAAATCTTTTTTTCATCATCCACACAGTTATATTAAATAAAAAAATCAATCTCTCCCTGGATGAACTGAATAGAATTAACTGCTTCTCTAGTCTGATATTCTAGTTCACGTTAATTTTTTTTTATGAACTGTTAATGCTTTTTGCTATATTTTCTTTTAAACAAAGCTGAAAGTAAGCATACAGAAAAAGAAGATATGAAAGCATATTTAAAAGCCCATAGCCAAAATTGCAAATGTAATGTAGTGTTTTCCTAGTTCTATCTAACAGTTACTGAGTCCAAAGCAATGTATAGACAGAATGCAAGATTCTGGAGGAGAATATCATGCTGTCAGTAGAATCTGGAAACACTGCAATTTCTAAGTTCATTGGGCTTTGCTGCATCACTGGGGGATTTTAACTCGACCTGCCTCTCCAAGGCTCCAAGGTACTTGCTGCAGTGGGTTGGTTGTTTCCAGCTGAGCAGGCACTCTTCCCAGCCAGCTCATCATGAGTGCCAAAATAAGTTTTTATTCACTATAAAATGGTACAAATTTTCATGGTTGTCCCTCTCCTTTCTAAAATGAGTAGATAAAAAGGAAAAAAAAGTGTTTGGTAAAATGTTTCGAATAAATTCTTTAACATTGCAGTTTAGGTAATCTCAAAATTACTAGAAAAATACAGTCTTTTTTCTCCAGATAGTTCTTTTGGAATGAATGTCATTTGTTCCAAGGGACAAGGGAACCGCAGTCATCAAACTGGAAGAAGAGAGGGAAAATGAGGAGGAGACATGAAAATATATGTGTAAAATGTAGAAGATCCACGCTTTCTGAAACAGAAAAGAAAACTGAATGCATGTTTTCCCCATGCTAGATAACTAAGATATAAGAAAGACGGCAAAAGCTTTATCAGCAATGACTGTGCTACTAGCTGTTCTTTTGTTTTTCTTACAAGGTTTTACTTCAGGTTTTCTACTGAACAAAAGGTCTTTGAAGGAAGACGGGGAAATATAAGACAAGAAGAAAGGTTTATTTTATTACCTCAATCTAAGACAAACTTTTCCCTTCATTTTCTTTAGGTAGGCACAGTCAGCAAAGAAATGAAAAACAACTCATAACAAATCAGAAGTATCAAAAGTGCAACTGAAATTAATAGGCTGAAACATACCTCTCATGTGCCATAAACACAGATTACTAGCACTCTTTCTCTTAGCCTTGAAAATGCAATCTGAGTGCATCTAGGTACTTTCACTCTAGTATGAATTCAGATTCTGTAAAAAATCAAATATCTGCAGTATCAGTGGTGCTTGTATACTGTTATATATTGTAACCATTCAGTTTCAGATCACTCTCATCTTTGAAGCTTCTTACATCAAATTATTTATCAAGAAAATTGCTAGTGTGCTCTAAAAAAAGTTATGCCCTGTGCCTCATGTCCTTCACTAGAAAAATAACAGTAAAAGTATTTCTAGTTTCTGTCAAAAAAAGGCAAAGTTGTTCTAGAAGCAGATAGCAGACCAGATGTTCATGAAAACTTTTCCATTGTACATATCCTTCCTTAAAAGTAGATGTTTGTGTTATGTACCAAGACCATGAAATGTCTTTAAAGAGGATAACAACAGACACAGATCTTTTTCTGTGATATGCACAAAAAATATGTATGCATATGATGATGCAGAGATCTATTTCAAGAAATAAATAAACAAAATGTCAAATGAAAGTGGATGAATAAAGCGGTAAGAGTTACTAGTGTTTCCTGGGAACAGAGTATATGTTGAGAGACCAAATCACGGTACTGGGACAAAGGAAAGAACTTCTTCCATTTTGTAACATAACCATCATGATTTCAAAGATGCTTTCCTATTCTATATTTTAGTCCCATCTTGGTCAGTATAACTGTCTGGCTCTGAAATATTTTGGACATAAATATGCACATCACTGAAAAACTGTCTGAGAGAGTCTTTGGAAACTGAAATCTACTGTCTATCAGGAACCAACAAAATCCTTTTTTTTAAATTTTCTTCAATAAATTAAAATATCTTCTATTTTCTGATTTTTAAAATATCTTTTATTTTTAGAAGAACTTTTTATGAAAGGATGTAGGATGGAATGAAAAAAAAAATCAAATTAATCAAACCAGTACTTGTTCTCAGGAAATTCCCTTTTTTTAAATATTCCTGTAAAACAGAGCACTCCAGGTCATTCATCACAAGTCAATGGATAAAAATAAAATTTAAATTTAAATCTGAGCTGCCTCATCCCATGTTTAAGAAGTCACAAGCAAACACACCATAATACCCATTATAAACATATATTTCTTCTTTTCACCATCAGACCTCTGTGTCCATAAACAAGAAAGATAATGTGAAAAAATGTCACCAAGTTCACACTAAATATTAATTGAACTAATTCTACTCTATTTTTATAGGTTTTATACTGAGCTTTTTCCTGTATTGTCTACCTACTTCCTATTGCTGCATTAAATGACACAACTAGAGTTTGTGGGCAATTTTTAACTCATGTTTAGGAGTTGAAAATTTTGATCTGTCAAAAAAATATAACTTGAAAAGAAGACTTACATCTCAGTAATTGTGTAGACTTCAAAAAAAGGAAAATGAAATTATTAAAACCACTCTTTTGACAAAATCAAAATTATAATGTCTGCGTATCGGATCTAAAATGTCCATGGATGTATCAGGCCTGAGTTCTGGGTTAAGATGTTATTCAGACAAACCTGAATTTTTCAGCTGAGAATTAAGCTATGATTATAGTAAAAATATTATGGAACAAAGCAAAAATGTTTTTCTTAAAGAATAAGCAATATTTTATGGGTTATTTCTTAAGGTTCAGAATAATATACATTCCCTTTAAATTTACAAACACTCTTAAGTTCCATACTTCACAGTCATACAGAGCTAAAATAGTGAATAATAAAAGCTGCTTATTGTGCATAGGTTAATACTCTTATCTGTCCTCCCATACCATCATTGCAATACTTATAATCTATCTATAACACATTAACTGCAACAATCTTGCAACTTCTCAACTGAAGACATCAGAATCTATGGCTTCTTCACCAACCAAAACAAGGTCTTTCTAGGTTGTCACAGCTACAGCAATTCTATTCCAAAATCTGTCATGCCTCTTAACCATGAAAGCCCTCCATGAAACCGTTGTAATCTGCTAAGATTCAAAAACCCAAAGCTGCTAAAAATATTTACTTATTTAGTAGCCTTGTTAAAGTTATTAGCCTGATAAGGAACCTCCTTTCTCGGCCTTGTGAAGTTTTAATCATAAGTTTGACCCTCTTTTCTTAAATTTGACAATCCCTTCTCAGAAGTTACTGCCAGACCAGAGTTAACTATAGTCAGAACATTTACAGTCAAAAAAAGGGAAAATCAATACTAAAATAAATGCATACTTATACAATCTACAAATAATAAAAAAAGAAAGTCTGTGACTCATCATCTTTCTCTAACACTGGTAAGTAAGGTATAAAAGGCATAAAGATATAAAAAGGTATAAAGGTATGAGGGTGGGCAAAGATGAAATAACTATGGATCTCTTCCTGATCTCTATATAGTGTTAGTAATCAGCCTAATTTAAAACCATACTACCAGAGAGTTATTTATCTAAAACTAAACTAGATTTCAACCGCAGTCAGAGAAATAGGCACCTCAGGAGGTGATTCAGCTCATTGACAGACTGTCTGAGATAGCTGGCTTGAGTCACTGAATGCATATATCTATTTCTGTCCACTAATCAGAGGAAGTTAAGATGACTAGCTTAGAGTAGGCAACTTGCCATTAGATGCCAGTCTTTTCTCTGAAGTGCACAAGGACAAGATGCAGCAGGCACATGTTATCAGAAGTGAACTTAAGATTATATGTAAAGAAAAACCTCTTCACACTGTGAATGATTAAGCACTGCAACATGTTGTCCATGCATGTAGTGGAATCTCCATCCTTAAAGGTATTCAAAACTCAGCTTTGAAAGGCATAGGGAAACCTAACTAGCTTTAAAGTCAGCCCTACTTGGAACAGGAGGTTGGACTAGATGATCTCCTGATTATGATGGCTAGATGTCTCTGCCAACCAGAGTTTTTCTATGGGTCTCTCTTTAAAGTCCTAAGATAAATCCTAATTTGGTAATATATTTTTTTCCAATTTCAAAGCTATTGTCTGTTTCAGAAAAAAATGATTTTAATCGAACGACAGCTAAACCCACCAAAGCCAAAACTCATGCTATTGTCAGAAAGACCGGCAAGATTATGAGCCTAATTGTAACAATGTTTTAGAATGCTGCTTATGGGAGCAGTAAAAATTTGAAGCACAGTGGTGTGTTCACATGAGCAAACAAGCACAATGAAAACACTTTATTCTCAAAAGGGAAGAAATGCTTATTAAGATTTTATGAACTTCCAAAAAGGTTTTATGAGGTTCAAAAAAATTTAACCCCATCTGTATTTGACTTTGATTGTATGCTAAATTTTGCCTAAATGTATTTACTTATACCTACATCACATCACAACTACGTGGCAGTGCACATCAAACATACTTTGACCTTTAGCTCACCTGTATTTGCTATGCACCGAAGTGCTTTGTTAGCAAGCTTTGCAATTCTGGAATTCTGGTCAAAGCTTCCAGCAGTGCAGCAAGTGTTGGAGAGAGAGAGACAGAGAGATAGACAGACAGATGCGTAGGTATAGGAGGCAAAAGGTATACTTTATTCAATATTTGTGTAAAACCAACTGGAATCCAAACATCTACATTCATCATTCAGTCATTTCTGCCTTCAGAGGCAGACGTTTTTTGAGCTGCAAAGGGTGGCACAGAATTTCCTTTCAAACAGGAAATCCATATGTGTGTACACGTTTATAGTAATTCTTTAAAATTCAGAAATCTAATGTGATTTAAGATTTTAAATGCAGTGCTGAAATGGAGATGCTAATTTCAGCTAGTAAGTGACTATTCACCAATATGCATAAAAGTTTGATTTACAGTCTCGCTTTTAACAGTTTATTGTACCTGAATGCCTTTTATAATCATATCGCCATTGAATTTACCAGCATATATTCTTCACCAAGTTCTAAGCAGTTCCTAGGGATCACATTTTGTCAATCATTCCATAAAGAATATTTACAAAAGAGCAGGTAGTTAAAAAACAACGTCCATTTATGATATGCTGTTTAATGACCAAGTCTAACTAAACTTGTTTCCCAGAGATTTGTATTGTTTTCCTACATTGTTGCCCTACAACTGCGCAACATCTCCTTAGCCTATGTCACCTCTCCCTTGTGGTATCTTCAGCTTACATCTTTGTTCCACACCTACCTCATGAATATTTTTTCTTCCTTCCATGCGCCTTTCCCAGACACCATCTGGGCAGGGAGGAACATGCACAGTGGCTTGGTGTGAGCTCCATGAGCTCCGCATGGGCATCAGGAGGAGGAACTGCAGATGTCCCTTCTGACCCATGTCATTCTCTGACCAGGCAGTTCAGGAAGAACAGTCAACTGTTGAGCTCCTCCTGTAGCTTTTCTCCCAGTATTGAACTGTTTTGTTTTGTTTTGTTTTGTTTTTTCTTTCTATCCAGCTCTGAATTTTATAAAATCTAAAGAAATTACTGTTTTTGAGATCTGCACTTAGTCAAATTTGATTTTAATTGGCAGCAGTTAAAGAGTTGTCGGGGAAAAGGATGGACAGATGAAGAAAGCAACTGCATAAACCTCCTTTTTAAATGAAACTAGGCTAAAAAGAAGAGATAAAACTTCAAATTTCATAAAAGTTGAAATCATCTTTACCATTCAAGTTCCTAAATACTTTGTAAAATGTCTTTATAAAGCATCTTGGAAAAATAATACCACCCTTCAAACCATAAAAGCTAGTCCCAGGGGATTTAATTCGACTTTATGAATTTCTGCTGTCTGAAAAAGTCAAGCATGGTTTGTCTGTAATTGCTTTGAAACTAGAACCCTTCTAAATCAATCATTTGAGAGTAGGAAAGGAGAGGAATGAAACGGGATTATTAAGTACTACACATAAGATATTTACTCATAAAAATATACCCATAAAAATTTACTGAGAATTGATTTTGAATGACAATTTGATATTTGAGGGTTAAAATTCAGTGCTTTTTCCTGCAAAGATTTAACTATACAAATGGAACAAAAAAATCAGAATATATAAAATTAGATAAAGAGCTGAATTCAAAACTGGTATTAAAGCTGAATTAAGATGAAATAGAAAATGAATTAGGATGCAGGGGAGGCAATTTTTTAATATAAAATTTCCCAGTAAAGTTTCAATTTGCATTTAAGTAATCACTGGAATAGGTCATGTTACATTTCTTACATCTTATGTAGAATAAGACAAATTTCACTTCTGTAATGTGATGAACAAATTTCATTTTTTTGCTAAAGAAATGTTTTTTTTTTATATAATAGTCACACATCCAGTCACACATACGCTTTTCAGTACACTAAAACATACGGCTGCTATCTATGCCGTGTGAATCTAAAAACAGTCAGTAAGGGTATGTGAAATTAGAAAACATTAACAGCAAATACCATGCCTTTCAGACAATCATGAATTTTAAAGCCACAGAGTTTAGAACTGCAAAAGGTTTGGTCCTAGTGGTAGTCTACTTAGAGTGTTACCCTTATTAGCAAGAAAAAAAAAAAACACCAACAAAATGTCAGCTTATTTACAAAGCTGAAGTGAGAAGCAGCCACTTCTCCGTCTGTCAGAGAGCCATCTAACAAGGCTTTAACTTCAAGGGTTACTCTACATGTATTTTTTGGTATTGATCTTGTATCAAAGATATTGCCATTAGGATACTAGTGCATCACATTAGAGTTCAGGAATAAAGCATTCTGAAAATAGTAGGTGCCCCTTCCCTATCTGACTAAGCATCCCTCCATTCTCAGAGAGTGCACTTCTGTGCTGGTTTCAAAGTATGAATCCTAAAGCAACAGGAAATATACTATCACCACTGACTGACTGAAATGGAGAAAAACTATTCAGTTTACAGATCCTTTCTTAAATTGCTTTGCACCCACTATATATAGAAAGTAGGAAATTGCCTGGTTCTATTGGAGGAATCAATAAATGTTATTCAAGATTACTTTAGGTGAAAATTTTCACTAAAAATCTTTTCTTTTCCTCCAGATGTTTTTTACAAACTTTCTTTAAAAAAGTTTCAAGTTATGCAATTTTACACACATATACATAATTTTTTAAAAAATCATGTATTTCAACCAATTTTATAGCAGCTTGTGGGCAGTACCCTAATGGGCTATATTATGGGCTTTGCCTTTATGGGCAGTGTTTTGCTCACAGAAAAATCCTAGCAAGGAATTAAAGAAATAGCCACACATTGTATTTTCATATCTGATACATATTTTTTTAAGTGCAGTTTAAATCTATACTTCATTGATTAGTGCTCTGGACTTTCCAATTGACAGCACCTTGTGTTGTCACTTTGGGATTTCGGGGATTTCGGGTATCATTTTCTTATCGTCATTTACAACACAGCAGACAAGAAATACTATTAGTTGAAGTTATTAATCAGAACATGAAAAAGCTGCAAAGTTTTGCAGCCTGCATGATGCAGGTCAAAAGAGCTAGAAACAGTCATTGATTTAATTACAGGTGTTTAACTCACTATAAAGACTTTTTAGCTTGCAGCGAAGGTAACTGTCTTGCTTAAAGCAATCAACACTAGTTATTAGCTAATCTAAAAAACATTGTTGAGGGGCAGATGCAGCACACTCCTAGAGGCAGATGTGGGAAACCTACAGAATTACTTATGGTCTCACACTTATCCTGATAGCCTTGCTAGTGCCAGCTGCAAGTCTCTTGTAGTGCCTGATGCACAGATAAACTCCTGCAATGACATCTTGTAAAAGTGGAGCTCTTTCTCAAGTACATCTTCTTTCACTGAGATCAGCTCCTAAAAACTGTTGTCTGAGTGCTTCTAATGGTAAAACATTTTGTGCAATAGAATTCTCTACTGTCTGTAATTTTTTTTTTTTTTTTTTTTTTTTTTGGATGTGCAAGGCTTCTGGTTCAAAATATATACTTAACTATGTAATTACCTACTGTCCTTTACTTTTATTGTTGTCAAAAGATAAAAGCAGAAGTAAAAGAGATTGGACCTGACTGGAATATAAAGAATAAAACACTGTGTGCCAGGAGTCTACAACTGTACACTATTTTGCACATACAAGGAAACTGTTGTGGTAACAAGGCCTTTCATCATTCATGTATAAGCATACTGCAAGTTTTTACAAGCAACCACCCCTTTTAAAATCTGTACTGATAAAGATACTACTCTGAATTACATTTTCTATTAGTTTAAATCATATGTAGTTAAAAGAATATCTATTAGATAGCTTACCTAAGAGAACTGGCTTCTTCACTAAGCTAAATTAAAAATTTGGTTTTATTAAGACTTACATACTCTGAATAAATCCTTCAGACTTCATTTGTTCTCTCCGAGAAGTTAACACAGTCTTCTCAGAATACTTCAAAATAATTAGATGGTGTTTCTTCAACATATAATTACATTATCAAACTTTAACTAAATGTCTATTTTAAACACTTAAAGTACTAGCAGCAGAACGTGATTCAAGCACCAGAACATGAAAAGATGCCATTGAAATATAAGTGGATCCCTGACAAGTGATTATGATTAACAAGAAAAAATTTGTTGTAGTACATGAGAAGGACAGAAGTCAGTGGCCTTCTTCCAGAATTAACACTGATTGAAATACCTGGTTCCACAACTGAGATATTTTTCTGAAACAAAGTAATTGCAGACATCTTACCCAATACACAAAAACTTCTTCCCCTAGTAAGGATCATTGGTGTAAGATTAACAAATTTCACAGGTGTACCTGGGAACTTGTTAATAGCTGCATGGGAAACTCTCCTTCACTAGCCTAACATTAAGTTAGATGTTACCAGAGAGAAAACACAGTGCTGAATACATTTATTACTGTTCCATGCAGGTAATTGGACTACTCATAAAATAGAGCTGATCTCCC
The DNA here is from genome assembly GCF_036370855.1 of Dromaius novaehollandiae. Classification (NCBI taxonomy): domain Eukaryota; kingdom Metazoa; phylum Chordata; class Aves; order Casuariiformes; family Dromaiidae; genus Dromaius; species Dromaius novaehollandiae. Next base: position 43,862,813 of record NC_088098.1, read on the forward strand.
TGCAAACAGCTTCAGCAATGAGAGATCATTTTACAATGTCTTAGTTACTTTGACTAAAATGATCTTTAAGAAAAAGTTTTATTACTTACATATTTTTTTTATATAAATTGAATTTGAAAATGCTTTTGGCAGGAAAACTCTTCCTGGCTAATTGCTGCCCCTACATTTTTGGGTCATGCTCAAGAAAGCTTGGATATCTTCTTATTTTGTAACACTTACGTTCTTTTCAATCATATCTACCTAAAATATTGCCATAACTTCAAAGAGAAAGAAAATCATATGTTAATTTATTCTGTAACAGACACTCTGGACAGAGGTTTCAGACTCTAGAGGCTCTTGCTTGTGATGAAGCTGTCAAAAAATTGCTACAGTTTCTCCACCCCTAAAGGAATGCTGATTTCTCTGATAAAATCAAAACATATTTCCAATGCAAAAAATCTTGCAAAGAAAGCAAAAAGGCTTCATTTTTTTTCCATCTTGTCATTCTTTGTGAAGAGGTATGCAATTATTTATTTGAATATTTATTAGGCCCCCAAAATAATTGAAAGAAAGTGCAAAGTTTGCACATTGTGTCACAGGCATAATGCTTTAGAATTATGGGAATTTCAAAGTTTTCTTATACTACAGATGTTGTGAATACACAGACTACTCAACATATTAACACCTACTTACATGTATCATTGTGTTCCTGTACCACAGGGTGTTATTTCCTGGGGACACTGAATTTCCTGGATAATCATGAGTGCAAATCAGTAGCATAAGCTGTAAGTCTTTGGAAATATCCCTCCAAAGTATGCATGAGAAGAGAAGGGTAATATATGTTTGCAGCGGTAAGGTCATGTTATGCTGTTTTGGCCAATCTCAAGAGAGCTGATAAAGAAAGCAAAGAAACAACCTTAATTTACAGAAAAGGATCTTTACAAGAGCGAACAAGAACAAAGAACTGAGGGACTTGAGACTGGCCATATTAGGGACTTACATGAAAGATACCTTACCTACAAGCTAACTTTTATCAAGTTGATCCCAATTACTGCTTTATCATCCATGCTTCCTTATTAACATTGAGTCCTAAATAACATGCCTTGTGAAAAATGGCTGATTATTAACTTGAATTTCATTAACTCCTCTGTACTCAGAGAAACAGCAAAGCTGCCATATTAACCTAATTTCAGCTCTGATGAGGTCATCACAGTGAACTCTCAGGAGTCTACAACCTTAAGCCCTATCTATCATCAGCCCTTGGGAACGGTGTTGACTAGAAGTCTGAGACCGAAGATAGGATGTTGGCAATTCACAAAGGAGTCAAAAATGCAGTTAAGCAGAAATCAATCAGCCAAACAAAAAAAGCCTATGATGCAGAATATAGTATTGCACTTGTAGCTTCATATAAACTTTAAAATACTTTTATTTTAACATGAAAATTATTAGGCTGGAGATGTACTTTTAGTTCTGATCAAAAGATTAGTGAAGCAAACAGGAGTCTTTATAATTACATCGGTTGTCTTTAAATCAGTCTTTTCTTAGGATACAAACACATTTGCCTGTGACTAATGCATTTAACACAAGAGATTTTTAGTTGTATTCCAAGATGTTCTAACATACAGCTGTATTTAAATTGTTTACACCTTACTCCTCATGGCAATTGGAGGATGACATTCTTTTGCATTCAGACTAAGTATATGGAACAGATGGTGAAAAGCTTAGTCTAATCTAATTTTGGCTTTAAAATAACCTGTATTACCTGCAATTTTCTGTATAACATCAGTTTAGTTTAATAGAAAAGGAGTTTGTGAGGCATTCTAATTAATTGCTAGATATATATACTTGAGCAATATATATCTGTATTTTGAAATTCTCTATGGGTAAGATCTTCAGTAGCATTTTTTTGCCTTAACTGAAAATTATGAGGAATTTAGGCACCTAAATTAATGACAGTGATTCAGAAAAAGACACTAATGTATTCTGTTGCCTAAGGCATGGTTTCACATTATGAAGTGCTTGGCCAAAGTTCCAGCTTAATGCATTCCTGATCGTTTCTCAGTCCCTGCTACTAGCTCCCGTTTCCTGGTTGAAAAGAACTGCCCCCCACAGTTTTGTCAGTCAGCTTTTTATGGGATTCAGCTGTGAACCTGCTTAAAAAACAAGTATTCTGCCATCCCACAGATACTACTAACATACACAGACATTTCTCCGGGGAGGGGAGCCAAAAAAACCAAACCCCAAATCCAACTATTCTTAATTAGGTGTCCAAATTTTTGTAATAGTGCATGTTCACAGGTGCTATAATTCTAGTTGACTTACCACATTAAGCTGCTTGATGTTCACCCAGCAAAGTTATCAACTTTGCTATGTAGCCAGGATTGCAAGTAAGGAGGCTGGAAGGAAACAAAAAAGGACTTGACTCTCCAGTTTTGTGCTTATAATATAGAGAAAGGATGTAGGTGGAAGTGGGAGAGAAAAGAGAGTTCTTGTCCCTTCCCAAAGAATACTTCTGCATTTTATATTAGGCAATCACTGGATTAAAAATAGAACAAAATATTAGTCTATGGATGAATGGATCTTGTATCAGTAGTTTCAGAGTGGCTTTACTTCAGCAAAAGAATAATTTCTGGGAATGGTAGCTCTTACCTTGGGGATATCAGGGTCCCTCCCTACCAGAACTTTGGAGTCCTACGTAAATCTGATTTTGCTCCAGTGCTAAGTGTGGATAAGGCACATAACCAGCAACACACTTGCCACCACAACACTCTGAAACAAGAAGCATACACTGAAACAGAAAGTACACTCTACCTGCCTCTTGAGATCCTCATCAGATAAAAGAGATATTCCTAGTTTCTGCTGGGCTATTAAGATGTTCACCTTGGAAATAGGACACACGAGTTTCAACCTTTCAGACTACAGAACAACTACAGGAATACCTTGTTTTATTGCACTTCACCTTATTGGGCTTCACAGATATTGCAGTCTTTACAAATTGAAGGTTTGTGGCAACCCTGTGTTGAGCAAGTCTATCGGTGCCATTTTTCCAACAGCATGTGCTCGCTTCATGTCTCTGTGTCACATTTTGGTAATTTTCACATTTCACATTTTCACAATATTTCAAACTTTTTCATTATTATTATATCTGTTATGGTGATCTGTGATCAGTGATCTTTGATGTTACTATTGTAATTGTTTTGGGGCAGCAAGCACCGTGCCCATATAAGATGGCAAACTTAATTGATAAATGTTGTGTGTGTTCTGACTGCTCCATCGACCAGCTGTTCCCTCGTCTCTCTCCTTCTCCTCAGGCCTCCCTATTCCCTGAGACACAACAATATTGAAATTAGACCAATTAATAACCCTACAATGGCTTCTAAGTGTTCAAATAAAAGGAAGATTCACACGTCTCTCACATTAAAAGGTTAGAAATGATTAAGCTTAGTGAGTGTCGAAAGCCAAGACAGGCTGAAAGCTAGGCCTCCTGTGCCAAACAGTTAGCCAAGTTGTGAATGCAAATGATAAGTTCTTGAAGGAAATTAAAAGTGCTGCTCCAGTGAACACACAAATGGTAAGAAAGCGAAACAGCCTTATTGCTGATATGGAGTAAGTTTTAGTGGTCTGGATAGAAGATCAAACCAGCTACGGCATTCCCTTAAGCCAAAGCCTAATCCAGAGCAAGGCCCTAACTCTCTTCAGTTCTGTGAAGGATAAGCGAGGTGAGGAAGTTGCAGAAGAAAAGTCTGAAGCTAGCAGAGGTTGGTTCATGAGGTTCAAGGAAAGGAGCCGTCTCCATAATATAAAAATGCAAGGTGAAACAGCAAGTGCTGATGTAGGAGCTGCAGCAAGTTACCCAGATCTAGCTAAGAAAATTGACAAAGGTGGCTACACTGAACAACAGATTTTCAGTGTAGATGGAACAGCCTTCTGTTGGAAGAAGATGCCACGTAGGACTTTCATAGCTAGAGGAGAGAAGTCAATGCCTGGCTTGAAAGCTTCAACAGACAAGCTGACTCTCTTGTTAGGTGCTAATGCAGCTGGTGACTTTAAGTTGAAGCCAATACTCATTCACCATTCCGAAAATCCTAGGACCCTTAAGAATGATGCTAAATCTACTCTGCCTGTGCTCTATAAATGGAACAACAGAGCCTGGATGACTGCACATCTGCTTACAGCATGATTTACTGAATATTTTAAGCCCACTGTCAAGACCTAGTGCTCAAAAAAAAAGATTCCTTTCAAAAGATTTCTGCTCATTGACAATGCACCTGGTCACCCAAGAGCTCTGATGGAGATTTACAATGAGATTAACGTTGTCTTCATGCCTGCTAACACAACATCCATTCTGCAGCCCACTGATCAAGGAGTAATTTCAACTTTCAAGTCTTATTATTTAAGAAATGCATTTCGTAAGTCTATAGCTGCTATAAATAGTGATTCCTCTGATAGATCTTGGCAAAGTAAAATGAAAACTTTCTGGAAAGGATTCACCATTCTAGATGTCATTAAGAACATTTGTGATTCATGGGAGAAGGTCAAAATATCAACATTAACAGGAGTTTGAAAGAAGTTGATTCCAACTCTCATAGATGGCTTTGAGGGGTTTGAGACTTCAGTGGAGGAAGTAACTGCAGATGGAAACAGCAAGAGAACTAGAATTAAAAGTGGAGCCTGAAGATGTGACTGAATTGCAATCTCATGATAAAACTTTAATGGATGAGGAGCTGCTTCTTATGGATGAGCAAAGAAAGTGCTTTCTTGAGATGGAATCTACTCCTTGTAAAGATGCTGTGAACACCATTGAAATGATAACAAAGGATTTAGAATATTACATAAACTTAGTTGATAAAGCAGTGGCAGGGTTTGAGAGGGTTGACTCCAATTTTGAAAGAAGTTCTATTGTGGGTAAAATGCTATCAAACAGCATCACATGCTACAGAGAAATCCTTCATAAAAGGAAGAGTCAATCAATGCGGCAAACTTCATTGTTGTCTTATTTTAAGAAATTGCCACAGCCACTCCAGCCTTCACCAACTACCACCTGATCAGTCAGCAGCCATCGACATCGAGGCAAGACCCTCCATCAGCAAAAAGATTATGACTCGCTAAAGGCTCAGATAATGGTTAGCATTTTTCAGCAATGAAGTATTTTTTAATTAAGGTATCTACATTGTTTTTTTAGACATAATGCTATCGTACACTTAATATACTACAGTATAGTGTAAACATAACTTTTATATGCATTGGGAAACCAAAAAATTTGTGTGACTTGCTTTATTGCGATATTTGCTTTATCGCAGTGGTCTGGAACTGAACAGCAATATCTCCAAGGTATGCCTTTATAATACTTAGGTTTCCCAACTCTTGGGCAATTTGTCTAACCACAGAGTGCTACAGAAAAGGTTGGCAGCGGCACAACCTCTAGCTGTGTTTCCAAAAGCAAAAAGCAATCCAGTCAGCTATATCACATAAATGACATAGATACCTGAGCACATGGAAGTATGTACAGCCTCTGAATGCTAACAGCACAGCAGTCCTGTGTCTGAAATGAGATGCCAGAGTCCAGAAAAAGACAAACTGTCAAACATACACTTTTTTTCCAATGTTTCTCACTTGATAGCTTCTGTGCACATTCCTTAGTGTCTTGTCTGCCTTCTCCTCATCCTTCCACTTTTTAAGGAACTTGTATATTAGCAATACTCTTTTAAGGATCTCAGCTCTCTCCTGTCAAGAAACATTTACTGTAGAAGTCCAGCTTGTTAATTTGCATTCCACACCTAGAACGAGATATCCACTTTTGGGCAGTAAAACTCTTAAGTTTCACAACGGTTAAGAATCTCTTTGGATCCGAGCTAAAAGCTCTCTTAAACAACCACTAAAAGTAATCATTATCAAGTATAACTTCAAAGAAATTTCTCTGTCACTGGTAGAGGAAATGTTATAGGATCTAGCATATTACCAGCTAGAGGCTATACAGTTATTCTGTAATATTTAGAGACTGCAAATTTTAATATTCAGGAGATGAACAGCAGAATATTGATAATGTAAGACTGCTACCAGAAATTGCAAGTTTGAACTGCTTAATAGAATATGGAAAGAAATCACTGTCACTAACATACTTAATGATCAAACAGTACCAAATGAACAAGAGTTTACATAAACATATCTTTAGAGGAGTATTTCAAACAAAACTACCCCAAATCTCTTAGCACTTTGGATGCTTTCTGACATCTAAATTTCTACAGCCAAACATGATTCTCCTTTCTCAAAGCAGAAAAGAATACAAATATACAAAAATTTAGAAACATAATACTCCAAAAATATGTAAAAAAGCAGAGAAAAAATCACCATAAAACTAATACAAAAGGAAACTTCTTATTTTAAATACGCAAAAGTAGCTATGACAAATATAAGTGATGTATCCAATTAGAACAAACAGCTGCTTATAGTGAAACACTTAACCAATGTATCAATGTATATATTTTTAAAGGTAGGACAGATGTTTAACTACATCACAAGTTACTAAATGAGGAATCTCTTCTAAAATTCCCCCAATGAACGACGTTAATACTAATAATATTACCTCATCTGAACGTAAGGATCAATAGGGACCATAAAATATGGTTCACTGATACTTCTCTCAAAGTGGGAAGGCTTGGATGTTCTTCAGAGTGGGCTGAAAGAAGTGAGGTAGGGGAAATAAGCCACCAAAACTGCACAATAAGAAACCTTTGAAAGTCGTAGAAACACAACCAGTCCATCAAATATCATGAGACCATCATAGACTTAAGTACTGCACAATAGTGCTGTTAGAATTTCAGATCAGGTAATTAAAATAGCACACAAACCAAAGAAGACTCAAACAAGCAGAAGGCTGAGTTTGAATTAGTAAGATTTAATAAGTTCTTTCATGCATGGGCAGTCTAGTCTTTCAGCAATGCAAAAAATTACTAACCAGGATGTACAACTGTAACTGGTGAAATGGTCAAATTCCTGAAAAAAGGATCCAAATATTAATAAAATTTAATGAACTCCAAAAAATGAGGCCAGACCATAATGATAATTATTACAAAAAGAAAAAAAAGATCAGAACTTTTAAATGGTCTGGAAATTTTATTTTATGAAAAAATACTGTTTGTTTTCACATTGTGATGTATTGAAAAGCTTTGTAGAAGAATTCATGTTTGGACATACACAAAGATCTGAAACAGCTACTTGACGTCTGAAAAAAATAATCTCACTGATAGTTGAAAATAAGCTTTAAAAATGCCAGCTAAACTATTAAGAAAATGTTCTCCTCTCTCTACAGTAAATGATAGGAAGGAGCAATTAATTTAAATATTTTCTGCTTATATTTCAGAGTCAATACTGAACCTCTGATTTCCTCATCCTGTTTAGCAGCCTGCATGTTACATGCATTAGAGGTCAACAGTCCACACAGAAATGGGGAAATGAAAGAAAAGCATCTTACATTTAAAAAGGAACCAGAAATAAAAAGTTCCTGAACTCTCATAGCTCAGATCCATTTTGCAAAACCACTGACAAGTGATCCAATATAATTTATATTCAGAAGATTGTACAACCTCTTCAAAAAGAGCATTTTTGTTCAGAATGGGGATACATACAAATTTGAAATAGCAAAATTATTTCAATGGGGAAAGTAGTATTTTAATGTCCATCATAGCTGTACTCTTCCCAGACTTCTTGGATTCTCTCTGCTTTTGCCTCCTTTAGGATTCTGGGAATTTTTGTTCTGTGCTGAAACCTCTTCTCAGGCATCCAGCGCCCTTCTTCCCACTTCATGTTTGGAATAATAAAATGAGTAACATTTAATATAAAAGGTAGTTGTGATTCTTACCCATAGTTGTAAGGGTTCTCAAGAAAAACATACTGAGCAAAACAATAGGAATCATAAATTATCTTGCAAAATTGGGTAAGAATTGTTTCCTCCCAAGGGCCCCTTTTTTCTCAAACTCTCTTCCTTTCCATTTTCATAGATTAAGAAAATGGGAACAGAGACAGAAATGTTCAATGGTTGCTATCAGAATGATATTCAAAATCCTAGTTTATTGTCTGTAATCTGCTTTAAAAGATAGTGCGAATGGCATAAGAATACTGTATCATATCCATTGGAGTTTGTCTCTAGGAGGTCATAAAAAATAGGAGAAGATCAGCAAAAATCCAGTAGAGCACAGGGAAAAAAAGCTAGAACTAATATAAAAAGAAAAAGATGTTGAGAAAATGAATATGAGTATTTTCACACACGAAAGGTGTAGAGAACCAGTACTAAATGCGGTTTTGTCTCGACACTGCTGCTGCTGCTGCTGCAGAGCTGCCGCTGCCAAGGCGTGTCGGGCAATGCCGCGCCGGCGCACCCGGGAGCCATCCGCGGGGTAAACAACCTCGTGCACCTGCACGGGGGGAAAAAGGGCGCGAAAAGGGCAGAAGGTCACCTCTAGTGGAAGAGCACATCTGGCACGAACCGCACGTACACATTCGCAATCTGCACATGAGCAGGAGACCCCCAGATGCCCCCAGCCCATTTCTGGAAGGTTCCGAGAGGGCGGACTGCGCATGACAGCTAATCTGCATGGGGAGTGAGGAAGCACCTCCCAGAGGGGGGCAAGAACCTATAAAAACTGCAGACTGTGCGAATGGGGGGGCTTGTTTGCCACGACTGAAGGTCTCTAGTGGAGTCAGCGGAACATCATTGGACTCGGCGTGGCGGTAGCCAGTTTCTTTTCTCCTTTTCCAACTTTCTCTATCTTTTCCCCTTACCCTTGTTCCCCTCTCCCCTTCGCCCTTCCCCACCTTTTCTCCCCACTCCATTGAAAATAACGTTAAAAGGTTATACGATATTTGACCGGTTTTAGGGTCTTAATCTCGTCCTTGGGATCGTAATGAAACCTTCCTGATACTGGATCGGGACAAAAGGTATGATTTTAGCACTGAGACAATAGTCAGAAATCACAACTTTAGAATTCTGTAATAAGCCAACTGAAACACAACAGTGAACTCTACTGAATCAGTGTAAATCCCTAGCAGATGTGTAGTAAAAGACAGTGAAAATCTGAAATACCTGACCTCGGGAGATTTTTATATTAAGATAGTTAGCCTAATACAAGAAACAACATGCTGGTGTGGCATAAAGCTGGAAGGACAGGAACCAGCAGTAAGGCCTGGACCTACCTCTTGTCATAACTATAAACTTTTATCCTAAATCCTAAATATAGAGCATCTTTTTATAATACGGTTTAGCTTGATAGAAATATATTAATGACATGAAGTTAATGAAAGTTATGGAATATGTCATAGTTTCTCACATACGCAACAGAAATAAACACTTTCTCTGATCTTACCTATATCACAATATTGCAGCATGAGCTGCAGCAGTTCTTCCAAAACACAGCGAGTGAACTAAAGTCATCTGAATAAAAAACAGATCTGAAATATACAGAGAAGCAATGTGACAACATTTTCAATTAGAATTTGTGAGTACTTCTGAGATAGGAGACGATGAAAAACATAGACATTAACTTCTTGAGGAAAACGTATGAATCACTGTGGGAAGGAGAACACACTTTTCTTTCTTAATGCTGTACATAAGATCATAATTTCCTTTCTTTCTGCATTACGCTTTTGCGTGAAAAACTCATGAAGCCCTTGCAGCCCCTCGCGCGTACCAGTTCACTGTAGGGCAGACTGAAATAATTACATCTGTTTCTTTGGTAAAGAGAATAGGACAGAGAGATAGAGGCATTTCCCTCTTGGTTAGAAGTAATTAAGTATCCACTTTTATAGATATGCACATTTTTAACAGGGGAGATTTAAATTGATTTCCAAGTCACATGAAAGACAAAAGTTCTCCAGCTTGGTACAGAGGATGAATATAGTGGTTGTTCATACTCATCTCTGACGGCCTATTGTTAAGTAGATAAGTGTTAAGAAAAATACAAATGGATAAACTCTATAAAGACAATAAAGATACTTCAGAGGACTACATTACCATGTTCAGGTGACCCTTCTGACTAGCATGGATAACCTTATCTTTCCTAATGCTTAATATTGAAGTGGGTATTCCAGTGTGTCCTCTTTCTGTCATGCACAGGTACAGGTATGTACAAATGCATATGCGCATCATTTAGGAATTTAAACCTTTCAGGGATTAAGAAGAGGGAAGAAAATCATTAAATATTACAGTTTTTTCTTTCTGGCTTGTGTTAGGGAAATGCTGAGAGACAAACGGAACGCAAAATTTTTAGTAAGTTTTTGATAGCCAAATGCTTGTTAGTCTTACAGTGGATATTCTAAGACATTCCAGGCAGAACTGGACTATATGGTGATAGGTATCTTACAGATTCATGATGAAGAACCTTCCTTGTTGAAATTTACAATCTAGTTAGAAAAGAAGAGGATACATTCTCTTGGAACAAGTAAACTGTGGGTATATGTCTATGGATCTTGCTTTATTCTGCCACACATCATAATAGGCTATATGTTTTTTTTTCACCCCAACTATGTATCTTAAAAGAAGTAAAGATGTAATTACTGTGGTATCAGAGATACTATTCAAGGAGTGGATGGATTATTAATATTCTGAGTTTCTTGTTTTGTCCGCTTTGCCACCAAATTCAACAACAAAAAGTAAAAAAAAAGTAGGAAAAGGAAAAGAAAAATAATTCCTCTGAATTCTTTGAATGAATATTCAAATGAGTCAAAGTGAAAGAGAATGATAAGAAGTGGAAAAGCTTCCCTAATTTCTGCAAAGAGAAAAGAAGACACATAAAAGCTCATTTTGGATCAGAACTAGATCTAATACTTCTTTACATTATGGAGTAATAAAACTTCACCGTTGTCTCCAGATTACATTTCTGCACAGATTGTTTGGCAGGCACTGTCTTAAAAATGAAAACTTAAGCCCAAAGTAAGCCTTTATTCTTAATAAAAGTCACCACAAAGCCTTTATGAAGGGCAATTGTGGACTACCCAAAATATTGTTCTTTTAGCTGTTCTTGGGTACAGATCACAGAAGCAACCGAATACTACAGATGAACTTAGGTAATGCGAAGGTATTGTGAGGGACATTATCATCCCTATCTTTCAGGGCAGAGAACTATGGAACAAAGACAGCGGCACCCACATCCTTGTACCCCATTTTAAGAATGGGGCTCAAATGCTTTGCAAAGCCCCACAGGTAAATTGTTGACCTTAGGACACAGGACAGTGAAAGGGTGACTCTGGTAACACCAGAGAAAAAGGGTAGATTGTTAGGAAGAGCGTGTACAACATTTGTAAACATACTGTTGTTATTATTGAGAATTTTTCTGTAATGTTCTGTACTTTCTTTTTCTGTAATAACTGATATGGACTAATAATAACTGTTCATTTTGACTGTTAAGATTTCAATTAGATTAACTCTAAATTCTTTGCTTTGTATAGAAGGTGTGTTCTGTTGGCCCAGATAAGCTGCACAAGCTGTAGCACAAAAGCTGATGGACAATGTGGGAAAACTAGGCTGTAATTTGGATGCAACATAACATCAAAATAAAGAACACCATTTACTATTTTCTTTGCAGCTATTATGCTGCTTTGATGAGGTTACTTTTTCCAAAACAGTAACAGGAAAGCCAGGCAACCTATATTTGCTAATACTATCACAAAAACTGAGGGACTATGACTTTCAGAAGATGTAGGTCACATTTCAGTTTTCTAAAGCATGACTGCATTTGTAATTGCAATCCAGCTATGTTCTGTAAAACAATAGTTTCTGCTCTCGTATTCTTACGGAAAGAGCACAGTCAGTATAAATACAGAAAGGCACACAGAACATAACACATCAAACAGTGCTTCTGAACAGTCAGTCCTCAGAGAAATAGGGAAAGGAAGAAAAGTATTGAATTAAAGGGGCATCAAAGGTAAATAAAAAGCTTTACATAGTAACATATGCAGGCAAGTTGCAAAAAGATTCATCATGCCCAAAATGGAAACAGAAAGAAATAAAAGTGTTCATTATTCTGTAAGAGGGACCAATAAATTTTTCATCATTGAGAAGTATTTTACATATGATTTATAAATCAATATGTAAATTATATAAAGCAATAAATAAGACAGATCTACATATTATATCAAATTAACATGGTAAAATTTGGTCTTACATAACATGAAATTCTTTAAGACACATGCTATTAGGAATACCAGATGATTTTCAAGAAAGGAAATGAATTTCATTACTTCAGTGTATACTTAGCAATCTCTCCTCCATGCTTTCCTGCAGCTCTTCTAATGATATATGATTTGTTTCATTTAGCATATTTTAGTTGTTCTCTAAAAGTTTCCATCTAAATGTTTACTTTATATTCAGTTTCATTAAGGGTTAGAGAGAAATTACAGTTGAAAACAGAGTGCAAATTGTCTTACGTATCTTGTATATGCAATATATTATTAAGTATTTTTGCTGATTATAAGCCAACAAATGCAGTACTGTCAGTTTGACTTATATCTCAGGATTTCATCCAGTGCTGATACGCTGTTGACGCCTTAAGGAACGACACTGACAGACTGATTTGTCATTATCTGTAGTGGAACCTTCCTCTACAAATAGTCTAATTAAAATTCAGTAAATTTTGGACCAGCAGGACACTGATTTTGACTAACAAGTGAAGAATTACCCTATCCAGACTGTCCTATACCAACACTATTTCTGTAATAGAAAGTTTTCAGAATCTTTCAGATATCTTTGTTTCATTTTTACTTGTTTATTTTATAAAGAATTCTGCTAATGAAAGAGTATTCACAAGACTTCTTTACTGTGGCAGCAGGAATTCTTAATTTTAATTATTTTAAGACATATTAATTAAGCAGTTCAATCTGCTTTGTACAGTATTATGGGTGATGTGCAGAGAATGTCAGCTGGGACTGCTAAATCTGCATGTGTAAGGTGAAGAAATACGTGAAGGAAAGGTTCTAATGGATTGTAGCTGAGTCAGAGACCAATATATAATCAAAATACAGCAGAGGTTCTGCTGTAAGAAAGAAATATGAAGGATTTTCTTAAATGAAATAAAAAATGTTCAGTGTTATAGCTAAATTATTGCATAAGCATATAAACAAAGCTGTTATTTAACCTGCAACAGAACTGAATTCTCAGTAGTCTAAAGTGTAAGCTACGTATCACACTGCTTGAACAAACTAGTGACATACATTTTTATAAACTAGATCGTCGGAGGGAATTTAGTTTTAGACAAGTAGAGTAATTTTATACTACTAATACTCTTTAAATGTTTATAAAAGTACTTAGAATTCAGAACAGAGTAGCAGCCCAAGAATACAGTTTAAAGTGATGTATCTTTAGGTTATTAGGAGTAAAAATATTTGCGGACAATTAGGCACTCTGAACTTTAAAAGAAGAACTACCAAGCAAAGATGTGAAAATGGCAGTCCTCAGTATGATTAAAAACTTTTAAAATTCACTCTATGAATGTTTAATGAAAAAAATCCCTGTTAATGCATACAGAGTAATAACTGAATTTTCTAATGCATAATGTTAACATCAACAGAAACAAAGGTATTCCATCTTCCAAGCCAGGTAATTACAAATGATCCCAATGCCTGAGATTTAAATGAAGCAGTGAAACATTTGTCTCTCATGCAAATAATGTATACATCAGAGAAAATGTAACTGGGGGAAAAAATTAAAGCCCTGAAGTAAAAATATTAAACTAGGTATGAAAAAAAATGACTTTCAGCTAGTATGCAACAGAAAACATACACCAGTCTAGTTTGCTTAACTTAAAAGCACTTCAGATGTATTTTCCAATCATTCTCTTCAATAAATAGAAAATAAGTAAAATCAGACAAGCTTTAGAGTTTAGAGAAACACAACATTCAGCCTCATAAATTTCAAGTTTTTTTAATAAACTGGCTAATGCCGCGTTTTATAAGATCTGAAATTCATTCTCCTATTTGGAGAGCCAGATCTGTAATTCAGAGCGTGTTGATCCCTCACCACGCGTCTGCCTCTATACGTGAATCACCTGCCTTGTTGGTAGCACTGTGCCTTTGCCTCCCTGCAGTTCCACTGAGAGCTTTCATAGGCTACAGGGAGAATTTTCTCCTTAATCTAAAACTGATTACAAAATAAAGATGATATAAAACCAGCTGAATTATTTTTGACAAGAATCACAAAGGGAGATTAAATGGTTCTCAGACCTACAGCAGAAGTGCAGTGCTCCTTGCATCCTATAGATTTCTGAGCCTGCTTGCTCTCTTATATCATCTTTCATCTTTCCTTTCCCACTCCTTCTGCTTTCCACTAGCCTAATGAGGACTGTGTGAATTTTGAGGTAGGTTTTTTTTCTATGATGTGTTTGTGATGCGCTCATTAAAGTAGAATCTTTCAAAATACTAAAACCTTTTGAAAAGCTGAATCTTATTTCTATACTTGCCTCCATTCCCAAACAATATGAAGGAAAGCTGGACAAGAGAGCTGCACAAACATCTTATTTTCCTGCCACACTGGTAACTCTACATTAGTGTTTTAGTTCAGATCAGGAGCGTGCTTTTGAAGTGGTCATGCCCACTTGCTGCACTTTGGTTCAGAGGGCAGACATGGACATCAAAACTGGATTTTTTTTTTTGTTACGAAGCTGAACCAGAAGATGTGTTCTCAGAGTACCTAAGGACCTCCAACTTCTCATTCAGTTCAGTGGATCAGATTATAGCTAGAATGAAGTAAAACCACCCAAAATGTTTATAGTGATGACATCAGATCCTCCGTACAACTCTTATTTGCTGATGTGGACATAGCCGTCTTGCAAGTACTTTGAAGAAAAGGAATTCTCTTAGACTGAATTGTGGTTTCAAAAGTTATCAAAAAACTATTGCTGAATTATTCATAGAGAATGTAGTATTCCCTTTCATTAAAAAATTGATTTTCAAGGTATGTTTTATATGATTTATTGGAATATAAAGCAAAGTATTCAATTACACCTTACAATTTTAAGAAGAGCAGAGGAAAAGAATTCTGAATTTACCTACTGCAAAGTTTTAAGATGTGCAAGAAGTGCCAAGAAAATGATATCAAACAGTGCAGATATAATTTTCACTTTCACTTTATCTAAAATCCAAAAGTTACTCAAAAAATGTTAAAACAAACATGAACTCACAAGCAAAAAGACAATCAGGGTTTCATATCTGCAGCAGTCTATACTTCACACGTGCAGATAGTCATCAGAGGGAATGGAAGTTAATTAACAAGACTTGTTCCCAGAGCTCTGCTAATATAATTAATAATGTGGATATACAGAGAAACAAATGATGCAGAGGAATACTAATTTGTCTCATATAAAAATTGAGGGGAAAAACTCTTTAGTAACAAAAGTCTTGACAGACAGTCCTACCCTATGACAGATCCTGTTAACATTTTTGGGTCCAGGGGAAATCACATAATGATTTACCTAGATTAAAGAAAATTATTCTGAAAGAGGTGAAAGAATGACACTTACTCTGAAGTGACTGAATTGAGTGTTAGGCTGCAACTCTTTTTTTTTTTTTTTTTTTTTAATCAGGCATCCTGGATATTCTTGGATATTCCTGGATAGTTATTGAGCTATGTATGGAGCGTGACCACAGACAGAATTCTACAGTCCCTTTGTCATTTAAGGATCGTATGAGATAAAAAGATGGATGAGATGTCAGCCATAATCCAGGGGGTTCTTTCTCTTTGTGCTACCTCTTATGCCTTGTAAGAAATCTGAAACACTGGGTCACTCAAGATATTTCTTCTTATGCGGTGCCTTCTGGCATCACTTGAAGTACAGCCTTCTAATTCAACTGCATTGAATCTGACCAGTGCAACTCGATTCCAGTTTTAACAGTTACGATCATCGTAACAGATCTCCAAAATAATCCCCAAGCCTCTCTGCCACATTTGTTTACTAATTGTGTAACAACTTGGCTACTCCAGAAATATTCCTTCCTCATGTGGAATAACACAAAGCGTAAGTAGATTCAACTGAACAGTCTTAGGTGGGTGGATTTGCCAGTCCCAGGTGAACTAAAGCATAAATAGCCCCAATTTCAAATCAGCCTTTCAAACAGCAGTAGGAAAACATTAGCAGATGTGTGTACATGAACACACTGCAGCCAAGACAGAGTAACTCACATAGTGCTACTGCTCCCTATTAAATAGCTACGGTATTTCAAATGCTTTGAAAAAAGCAAGAGGAACGAGCTGAAATGTGTGGTACTTGCAAGCAGCTGCCCACGAAGGTTGAATTACTAACTGGGAAGAAAATGCGCCCCCAGAAAGGGACAAACTGATATATTTGCTGGTATGATATGAAAGATCTGTAGCATGAAATATAGAAGCAAACAAAAAGTCGTGTACATAGGGAATGAATATATACTAAATAAAATGAGAACAACCACTTCAGGAGAGTCAGGGCATTAAGGTAAAGGGAGTGATCTTGAGAAGGAACAGATGGATGTGAGGCTACAGCTGCAAACGTAACAGGAGGAAGAAGTGGAACGGCTGAGGCTCCAGCCTGCTCAGTCTGGGAGACTATTTGTTGCCCAAGGAGCAACAGCTGTTTGAGACAGAGAAAACTAGAGGAAGATGTCCAGAAACGAGAAATACAATGGTTCTTCCTCAGGAAGAAACTCCAAAAAAGTAAAATCGGAGATGGATATGAAGAATCTGTATGTCAGCAGCCTTGAAAAAACTGATTTTTGTCCTTTTTAGCCAGTTTACATAAAAGCTTGTTCCATGGATCTGTTTCTAAAGGGATTTCATGCAGTTACACAAATGAGAGAGTAGCAGCTATAAATCTAAACCAAACATTTTTAGTAGAGATCACGGCATTTTGGAATATTGACAGGGACAGGTATAAGAAAGTACGAAATAAAATCTAAAATCTTGACATTCAAGCTATTTTAATTCATTCCTCAGTGTTACATACAGAAAGAAATTCAAATAATTTGTTGAGGAAAAAATCTGTAGGAAATATAGGAATATTGACAGAAATAAACACCAATGTGTAGGGTACAATATAGAGTTTTATTTTTAGTCTGTGTCAAGGACCTTTATGTTCATTCATCAAAGCTAAAAAAAATATAGAGCAAATATGGTACCCGAGCCACTGAATAAGTACTGGAGGTATACCTGGAGAAATCAAAAGGGAAAGATTAACTCTTTTGAAGGGCATTTAGGGGTGACTGTGCGGAATAAAGAAAACCCAGAGGAAGTATTTACATTTGTATTTTCCCATGAGGAGCTAGGAAAGAAAATACCCTGACTAATAATCATCACCATCATCATCATCATAAAAACAAACCACAATAGAGAAAAAACTCTAGGCAAAAGTTGTGTTACTGTCATAGCTCTTAAAAAGCAGGAAGCATCCTGGGCGAGCTCAGACCAAGGCCCTGAGTAGCTCTGCCATGCAGGTCAAGTTCTTTTTATGAGTTTCCCAGTGCCTTATAGCTTGTCATGCCTTTTACATTACTGAAATACTGCCTGTTGAAATCTCTGCTTCCTCCTTCCAAGCAGAGCAGCCATAGCAAGGGCATGTGCCTGACAGGTTTAAAACAACTCTTCTGTCTCTATTGAAGGG
This sequence comes from Dromaius novaehollandiae, assembly GCF_036370855.1. Classification (NCBI taxonomy): domain Eukaryota; kingdom Metazoa; phylum Chordata; class Aves; order Casuariiformes; family Dromaiidae; genus Dromaius; species Dromaius novaehollandiae. Next base: position 43,880,404 of record NC_088098.1, read on the forward strand.
CCAAGGACCATAGTTCAGAACAAAGACAGCTGGGGCTGGTACAAGCTCAGTATCCCTTCTAGAAGGGCTATGACAGAGGAGGACTAAAGAATAAGTTCTAGGTCAGACTCCAAGGGCGCTCTTGCTGACATGATTTTAAAATAACATATTGTAGAAAAAGAAACCCCCCCCCCCCCAAACTGGATATCAGAGAGATACTCTGTCTTGAGTTAGGTTTAATTTGAGGCAAAGAAAATCTTTCCAGGAAGACCAGTTTCTCAGAGCTAGTGAGGACAGAGTGAGGTCCTTAGGGACCAGGTAGGCATGAAAATGGCAAGGTGTGTTGGATTTTGGCTTGGCCTTCCACAGTAACAGCGTTATGGACTGTTGTGCTACTATGCTATTGTACTTCTTTTAGAAACTTAATTCAGCTGGAATCAATGAAGCTTCACTAGAATAAAATTGTGGTGCGATCTCAGATTTCATTGGTCAAAATAGCTCAAAGAACATGTTTTAATTTAATACTGAGAAATACAAAAGTGTTGGAATATGCTGCTATAATAAAGTAAATAAGATATAACAAGAAAATTTTTTTCAATGTGAATAGTCAGAAAAATGGTAGGATACCAGAACATAATCATAGACAGGCACTTTGATGAAAATGGAGAGAAACGGAGTGGGAGCAGGAATCAGTGGGCTATCATCAGAAAGACAGCTTTTGGTGTAACACAAGTTCAAAGCTTCTGAAAAACAAAAGAAGGAGCAAAATTTCACCAATAGAAATTATGAAGTAGTGGAAGATACCAGTGAAGTAAAGGTCAGAAATAGAAAAAACTCAGAAACCACCTCAAAGAAGTGGATCTCTAGAAAAAATATGAGAGGCAGACACAAACAATAATAAGCATGAAAGAGAGATGACAGAATTTGATACGAAAAAGTAGATATTTATTTTATTTACAGCACTTTAGTTATCCTAAAGACATTTAGCATTCTAATGTAATGTGATGCATGACAGCAACAATAAAGTAACGTGAATGTCTAGTATCAGTTGACATAATGCAGTAAAGTTCTGCTGAAAGCAATGGAACCACTATGATGCACACTACATGAGTGTGAGGTTAAAACTACTTGTTAAAGTATTTGAAAAGTATGTTTTTCTACCTTGCCTTCCCTACTTTCCCCATGTTCCCTCACAGAGAAGTGGTGTTCCAACATTTAAGTCATTTGGTAACAGAAATGAACAGAAAAATAAATTATCGTATAATATGTAAATATCATGTAGCAATCTAGATATCAGAAAGGAGAATATAAATAAAAGTATGTGGTGTTTCCAAATGAACCTTTTCTATGAATCCTTTTCAGAGGATAAAGCTTATTCAAATTTATTTACAGAAAGAGCGTGTAACAGTACTTTGTTCAAAAGATGACCTATCAAACAGTAATGTGCATTCTGCTGCCCACTGCAAGCCAGGTAACAGAGAAGATCAAACACTTCCATTGACTGTAACTAAGGAGACTTTTTTAACACAGAAATGTATTATTAAAAATATGTTATGCTTATGTCTCCCTTGTGAACTGTGAAGAGATCAGATATATTTCTAAAATTCTGTAGACTATTCTTTCAAACAATTACACCTTTCAGTTTAGAGCCAGTAAAAAGATTCTTAATCACATATGCACCTATTTCAGTATTATAGCTGTGGATTTCAGCATTTTTCTTCCAGTATTATATTTGTCAATGAATGCAGTATTTGCAAATGCATGCCTTTCTTAAGACACTTAAATGGATCATTTTGTTGTATTCTACTTCTAGGGTTACTGTTATGCAAATGTTTCTCAAAGCAAAAGTACCTGGACACCAGAGGAAACAAAAATGACTACCATGTACTGGGGAAGAAAACAGAGAGGAAAAAAAAAAAAAAAAAAGGGTTTTGCCTCTTTTAACTTATGCCATAAAAATAATACTCAGTAATCCTACTACAAAAAAGTACAAATTATGACTACAAATCATACTCATGGGCTTCACCATCCAGTGAAAGGCAATCAGCTACTTACCACAAACTCATATATTAAGAAAAAGTCACTTATGAGGGGGTAGTGGGAAGAGGAACAACAATAAAATAAATATATCAAATATTTAAGGGAGGAGGAAGCATTAAGTCAATTTTCAAATGACTAACTTCAGACAATGGACAAAAACTCATCCTGAAAAGAAGCCCTGATAGTGAAAGTGAATGCTGGGATTTGACAAAGCTAGAAAAAGAGAGAAAAAGTTGAGGTTCTAACCAGAAGGTTCACTGGTGTCTTATAAAGACCTGAGCCTTTGGATGTGCTGTGATGAGCTGCATTTTGCATTCTGTTTCAAGTTAATCATAATTTGTTAAAGAATTTCTGTAAATGATGGAATTTTCCAATTCTTACAGGAATAGAGCTAAAAACCTTACTATTTGAAACATGTCCATCAATGGTCTCATGATTTTATGTTTTTTGGTGTCTTCATTATGACTGCTGAAACCTACAATATGTTTTTTTTTACTAAGAAGTGTTAATTTCTTTATCCTGAAATAATATGGAAATATGTCACTTAGCAAGGGGATATTTGCAATAGAACAAACAAAAAGACCAAATCCTGGGTGTAAGGCAGGTATAAAATATTAAAACCAATCAGCCTCTGGTGAACAGTATCTTGTCCTTACAGAGATCTTTTCTCCTAGCAAACACTGAAACATAACATGAATGCAACACTAAAAACCACCACCAACAAAAAATAAGCATAGTTATTCAAATACTTAATGAGTATTCTTCCTGAGACAGAAAAATCTGGATACATTGTAGTATTTCTTCACATTGAATATTAAATTTTGCATACCATCATAAAAAATATTTTACCTGTTTTAAGAATAAGATGTGCAAGAGGACTTACTGGAAGTTGCTTTTCATAAGTGAGTTGGAAGACATAAACTTCTAGATAATGAACTTGAAGTTCGCAAGTCTTAGGTACATTTGTTCATTTTATCCATGCTTTTACGATTTAAACAAAGCAATGAACATCAATAACTATTCATTTTTAATCATTACTCTTACTTTTTACTTTTCGTACTTCATGTGCTCTTGTGCATTTCCAGAGAGATGTCTTCTCACTACAACAGCAGTAAGTAGAACTGAAAATGACTCATTTAAATTTCTATCATCATCTTCCTGCACTGTAAAAAAGTTATTAAGAAGGCAACCATCTGTCTCAGTTTCCCCAGGAGATGGGGATGATCACACCAACCTTCCTTTCTGGGACCTTTTGAGAATAAATAAATTAATATTGTTATTGTTTTATTTAGCCCAAAAGTCTAGAATTTCATCTGGTGAGAAGCACTGCTGCTAAGTCAAGATTTCTATGTATAACCTTAAATTAAATATGTGTATACATAAATTTATTTTTTTTTATGTTTTGTTAATGAAAAGTACAATTTCTAGCAGCAACCAATGGCTTAACAGCCATCATCTTGCTGCAAGGTAGCATTATTTCTAACACAGAACAATGTAATTAACACTTATGTTAAACTTATGTTGGGCTGAGGTTGATATCAAAATACATTCATAGTTTAAATGCCTTGTTCTTTAATATGCAATTTTGCATCTTTGCTTTAACTAGACCTGAATTAATATGACAAGTACTGGTGAGCAGTATGAGCTATGTTAATCTGAGAATCACAGACATTTGGTCTCATAAATACAGTGGAACTGGAAAAAACTAGAAAATATAATTTCTTGATGTGTAGAACTACCGGTGAACGCAAAAATGGCAAGAACATATATGCAAAATCAAAAGAATACCAAAGCATCAAAAATAATGGGAACAGCTTTAATTTATGTCTCACAGATGAACTGCAAAAACAACAGGCATATTGCTTAATGCCATTTTTTGTTTCATAATTCATTAAAAGTGGAAGGAAAAAATATAACTTTTGGTTTCTTCATCTGGATCTTCATCAGAAGTAGATACTTCTACTGTCTGTAATTTACAAAAAAAGGAATTCAGACAGAGAAATGAAATCATTTGTCCAGGGCTCTTAAGGGTCAGCAACATAAACAATCCTCCAGCCAGTGTTCTTCACAGCACAAAAGACTGCCTTCAAAACATGGGTTCTTTTGATCAAGAAACTCAACCCCAGTGTACTGAATTACAGACAAAAACTATTTATTACAATACTTGTATTCATAAGCAGCAACTTTCTAACTGATTGTTCCATGTTGGATAATAACACGGAGTGGAAAAGCTGCAATATTTTCCTTGCAGAACCCCTGAGGTTCATGATCTCCTACAGCAATATTGGGAATTATTAACCTGTAATCCATCTCGTCCTTAACATGATGAAAAATGTTACTGTATGAGTAATGTAATGAGCCTTGTATTTTTAAAACTTTAGAGAAATATAAGTGAAAAATAAAGCTAAAGATTAAGCTTAGCAATTCGTTACTAGTTTAAGTAAAAACATAGAGAAGTTGGTTACTAAAACTAGTTTTATAAATAATATATGATGAGCAATGTATTCTGTATATATAAAGCTTTGTGGTTTTTTAATGTTAGAAGTAGTCCCCTATGCCGCCTGTTAAATTTGGCAGAGTCTGGGGAATGAATATACACCAATAATATAGGAAGATCAAGTCAGAGTCATCTTAAGCAGATTAGATATACTGTACAGAAATCCTTACAGCTCCATCACCTTTGAAAGGTTATGGCAACAGGAGGAAAGGGCAAACACCTTGTTCATCTTCTAGAAGAGCAAGAAGGGAGTCAGGACAGTCAGCTGACCTCAGTCTCCAGGGAGATTATGGATCAAATCCTTCCAGAAGCATTATCTTGGCACACGAAAAAAGGAAGGGGAAACAGTACCTGACCAACTTGGTTGCCTTTTATGATGAGGTGACTTGCTCAGGGGAGAATACTGGACACATTTTTCATTGATTTTATCCAGGTTTTCAGCACAGCCTCCCGTAGTATTCTTGCAGCTATATTGGGCTATAAGGTGGGTGGAAAACTGGCTGGACCATGATCCCCAGACAGGGCTGTGACCCGTGCTTTTGAAGTCCTGCTGGCAGCCAGTTGCTAGTGGCATTCCTCATGAGCTGATACTGGAGCTGATACTGCTGGATGTCTTTTTAATGACCTGGATTATAGGATGGAAGACAGCAAGTGCACCCTCGGCACAAAGCTAGGGAAGCAGATAATAACCAGGAGGGCAGAAATGACTGGAAAAAAGGGCTGAAACAAACTGCAAGAAGTTCAGCAAATGAAAATGCAGAGTCCTTCATTTAGGTGTGGAATGACTCCACGCAGAAGTAGAGGCTGGGGGCCAGCTAGCTAGAAAACGGCTTTGCAGAGAAGAACCTGCCTGTCCCGGTGGCCAAAAAGTTGAACGTGTGTCAGCAACGTGCCCTTGTGACAATGACACCTAACCACTTGGAGGACTGTGTTAGTATGAGGATGGACAGGAGGACAAGGGACGTGATTATTCCCCTCACTTGTAAAACTCCATCTGGAGAACTGTGTCCAGTTTTGAGCTTCTTTGCAGTAAGAAAGATTTTGACTAATAAACAAGAGAAGATGAAAGTTTACATTTGTGTGTATTCTCCCTACTTCACTCAAAAAGAGATAAGTATAATAAGATAAGTCTCAATAAGAGATACGTATTCATTATAAAGCTAATAAAAGGAGCGTATGTGGCTAAACTGATGCAAGACTTCACAAAATATTTACAAACCATTATTTCTTTTGTCATGCAGCTCTATTTTATGCATGTAAAATTTGGATCCCTTAAAATTCAATGAAAATTTCTGAAAGTTAAAGCCATTTTTGTTCATTTTTTTCTGTGAAAAAAGATACAGACTACACAGTTACAGAATCTTTTTTAGGCTGAGACTTCTCTTTTTCTAGAGAAAATATAAATTACCTCATTAAATAAAATAGCAGCCTTTGCAATATCATTTTATTAACCTTCCAATAACAATACCATAACCTGAAGTTACAGGGAATTTCTTATTTGCAAACTTCTCATATTTAAGTACATAATCAATCAGTCATAAAAAGCACAGGATTCAGAGCAAAGTTAAGAGATGGAAATCTTATTATTATCATGCTGTAAGAACAGCCAGTTCTTCCTTTTCAAATATCCTTTACTATAAGACATTAGTTTAAGGGAGATTAATTGTAGTGCATTTAAATTATTCATGTTAGTTTCACTGAATAGACTAGATCCAATCTAAGAGAAAAGAAAAACTACTGTAAAGGAAGAGATGTGCACCATATTTGGACCATGCTTTTCCACCTGTTACATATCTTCAGAAGTCTTCCCGGTTTGTTTGGAGACTTCTCAGAAAGGAGAGGAAGGGAAGAATTTTGTTATTTGTTCATGTCTTAAAGTTGCAAATTCCTTTTTCTGCCACATCCTTCCACTTTTCTAGCTCTAGTTAACACATAACAAGATTACCTTGATTTTCTTCCAACAAAAGTCAATTGGTGGAATTCCCAGAAGGCTTTGATTTTTTTTTTCTGTTTTTTTTTTCAGTGTCTTCCATCACGTTACTTAGAAAAATCTACTAATGAAATATCATTTGTTGCTATCAATAATAACCCAAGGTTGTCCTTTGCAGAGGGAGAGCAGGTGCTGGGGCACATTCACAATATATGCAGTGGTTGGGGCCTCAGAAAGGGGAGAAGGAGGATCTTCTTTGTTTCTCCATAGCTGATATTTCGAGTATATGAAAAAAAGAACAGCTTCCTTAAAACAACCTTGTCTCAACTGCTCTGGTTTTGATTATCCTTGTTAAAATTCCTGGTAATGACCAAGAGTGCCTCAAGATCATTAAAGCAAAAATGCCACACTAACATGCATACAGGCATAAAAAACTAACAGTAGAGGTCCTATTTTCAAAAAAACAAGAGAAGGGAAAAAAGGAAAGACAGCATCAGCAAGAAGTTTAAGGAATTGCTGTTAGAGTAAGTCAGGACTTCAGTTAAAATGTCATTCCTCATCCATTCTTTTTCAGAGATGCTGGTTCCCAAACTACACTCAGGGGAATGACAAAAATCCACAACACCTTTATAGAATTTTTAGTTAAATTTTTAAGAGCATAATTAGTGCACTTGCACTAATCAGCTAATAGTAATGATACTGATGTAGTGCAATAGCAGCACCATTGAAGAGACACAATGCTTTGGTTCCACAGAAAGATACACAGTAACCTCTCACACTGAAAATATATTCAGATATCCTTAAGAACATTAATGGAGATATTTGCTTGATTTTGCCCAATGCTTTTTAATTTAATAATGAAAAAAAAGAAAAGTGTATTAAAAGAATTGCAGGACGTTTAGTAAAAATAATATTTTAGACTAGGAAGGAAAAGTAAAGTCACCATAAAAGAATCACTGGAATCAGAGTGAGGAAAAAAAATGTATGTATATATACACACATATGCATATATAAAGAATAACCACGTACTTCATGTTCTTGTTCTGAACATTCCACAACAGTTTTCACATACAGGCACAGAGCAAAATTCCCTCCAGGAAAGATATGTGCTTTGAGATATATCTCTGTGCAAGTTTTGTTTACTTGATTTTATTATAGAAATGAAAGAGCATTTCTATAAGAGCAGGATTGCGGAGACATTCACAATTTATACTGGGGAATGTCAGACTCAAAGGTAATTTGGTACTTCTTCAAGGCTCTCATTTAACTCTGTTTCAAGAAAATGCCTTGCCTTACTAGCTTCAAGTAGTCATTTCACTATCGAACACTAGCTCTGAATGATTGCATTTCAAATATTTTCATGTATCATAGGTAGTAAACTGATAAAAGATTTCTACAGCTCCTCCATTCATGCGTCATTCATTAAGGTTATTTGTTTTAAAAACAAATATTTTTTAATAAGAGTCTGAGTATTGTCTTCCAGTCTGAAGAGTTATCAGTAAAAATGTCTGAAATACAGAAAAAAAATCACAAGAAAATATAGTAGAAAAAATGTCATTAACCATTACCATCTCATTATGATTAGTCATGGATTACTACTGTTTAGGGCTCTGCATGCATTATTCCTTGTAAATGTTTTAGAGATACTTAGATCTTTAATACATCATTTATGTCATTAACACAACTATGTTTTCTACTAAAATAGATTCTATTAAATGAAAGAAATGATATGAAAAATTCATTCTGTGGGTACTCATTACACACGAAAACTTAGACTGATGGGCACAAGCAAGCACTTTAGATGTAGTATTATTTCAGGAATATTTTTTACTTTTAGAAGAAAAAAAAAGAAAAATCTCTAAGTATCCAGTTCTGCAACATCATTTCTTTAATAAATATATGTTGACAGTAAAAATAACCCTATGCTGATGTATCAAACAAGGTATATCACGTTATTTAGATATTTTATCATGCCAGCTTAAGACACATTTCTTTTTGTATTTGACTTGATCTGAAATATCCCCCTCCTAGATTACTGAAGACTAGCATAATCAGGGGGGGGAAAAAAAAAAAAAAAGAAGAAGAAGAAATGGGCAATTCAAATAAAATAAGATGGTTCAAAAAATCATGAGAATATGGTATTTTAAGGGTAAAGTTATTGCCTGCTAATTTAAACAAATCTTATTTATTCCAAAGCAAGGAAGAAGCCAAGCTGATGCAAATTCCAAGTAATTTCATGTAAAAAGATATGTAAATTAGTTGTAGCCCTCTGGTTCCTGAAAAGTTGCCAGTGTGGCCCTCTGTGTTGTAAAGATTGTAATCCATTGGACTACACAAAGGGAGCTGGCCATAGTATAAACAAAAAGCAGAAAGAGCTATTTGAAGGAATTAGAACGAAAGAAATTAGAAAAACAGAAGCAGCACAAATGTCCTTTAGATATACATTTTTATTTTTCACTCCTTTCCTCATTATGTTCCTTAGATATTTATAAAGCATCTGACTGATAGTAGAGCTAGATATTAGCACTCAGTTCCATAACTACTTTCAGTTTTTTGCACATACTGGAGAAGTCACTTCTTAGACTTAGTGATCAGAAGGCCAGGCACCTTCCTTCTCATTCTCTGACTCTTCATGCAGTTGACTTCCACCTGTCAACAGACCAAGACCATGAAATAGATACTCTGGAGGTCATCCCAAAACATCTGCTGCTCCTGCCTCCACTCCAGATCCTCTGTCTGGCATCTAGCTAATGAAGAATTGCTCTCAGACTGCCCTGGACCTGAGTCAAAATCCTAGATGAGTCTCAATGACAATATCCAGGGTCCCAACCCTCTCTCCATAGCACCACTACAGAGTAAATACTGCAATATCTCTCTAGGGTAGTGTCCTGCAGCAAATGTTGCTTCTTCCCTGCAGCAAGACAAGGGGACAGCTGGAAAGGCAAAAAGAGGAGAAGGGAGGGAGAGCCTCTGACTCTGTGCCCCTGTTTTTCTCACAGAGGAACCTGCAGGAGAGAAAAGTCTTTGCCTCATTGGACTGTGAGCTCCAAAAATTTCTTACCATAATAAGAGTGTATATGCTGAGCCAACAGTGTCTGACTGTCATTTGAGGGGTTCAAGGAACAGCTTGCATTTTAAAGTCACACTGATATACATTCCTCCTATACTCAGCAGCAGGTGGACAACCTCCTGGTGACCTTCATCTTACCCTGGCACTCAAGAACTTGTCCTTAAGGCACTCCATGGAGTCCCAAACAGTACCACATTGGATCTTCTGAGACACCAAAAGAGGAGACCAGGAACTCAGAAAACAGGCAACAGAAGGTAGGGCATGTAAAGAAAAGAAAGTATACTGAGGGAAGAGGAAGGCTGGAGAGATGAGCAGGGAGCAACAGGAGTCACTAAGGGGGCTGAGGTCAACAGCAAATATGAAGGTGCAGGCACAAGAGGTACTTGTTAATGTGGCATGGCACCCTGATGTTTTCAAAATCTTATGTTAACACATGTCTGCTAGTACATACTGGGAGATTTTTCACACTCCTGACCAGTCTTATGGTCTGGTTTCATTCAAAAGGAATTTGTTCACCTGTACCAAGCCCACCCTTCCTGAACACCGCAGTAAGACATGATGAAAATGTGTGTGCTTCAGAAGCACACTCCTGGCCTGTACTAATGCAAAAGGACACAATAACTGATAGAAAAGTTCCTTATCAGATAAATATTTACATAAAAGTATACAATATATGACAGGCCCTCCAAAAAACAGAAGCAGCTAAATGGCACATTTGTTATACATGAAATTCATTAAAGTAGCTAGTCTTTTAAAAAACTGCATGAAGAAATGAGCCACCAGATGGTAGAACTTACGAAACATTGGCAAATTTACTCTCCAATACACAAATAATTAAGATAACCTAAAATTAATCTGATCTATCCCCTTCTTTCAACTGAGGCAGGCTTATTGACCTTTTAGGTCTAAGGAGGCTTCTGAAAAGTCTGATAATGAAGTGCTAGATGAGGAATATTTAAAAGCAATGCTTAAAGATTATTGAGCTTAGAAACACTGATTGAGCTAAGCTCCATATAGCATACAATTAGTGAATGCACTTTTCCAAAATCTGATTTGTCACAATCACTAACTCTGTATAACTTTAAAAAAATGTATCAAGGTTTCTAAGGAAGCACTTTAAAAACATTTTACATAATAGTTTTACTTTTCAGTGATACAAGCAGCATACATGTGATACAAGTAGATGAAGTAAAGTGGGTTTAAAGCTATACTGGGAAGTCTAAACAGCATGCTTAAAATATAGACAATCTGCTTCTTAAAATGACTAATCATAATTACCCTGTAGGTATGAATCACAGTAAAAAATAATGGATTTTTTTGTATTATGCTAAGCTTTTTTTCCGCTGGGACCAAATGATTATTGACAGTGAAGAAACTAAAATCTGTACAGGACTTACAAAATATGTTTAAATTTCTTCTCCATGAAAAATAAATCATTGCTTATTTCTGTATAAACAGTATATCACCTATTTCAGGATTTTTTGATATGCTAGTAATCCATATTTTAAAAGATATTTTTTCCCCTGAATATTTTTTTTTCTCTTATAAATAGGTGCTAGCCCATGAAAAGTCACTGAGAACCTGAAAGACAGACTGTAGTAGTGGTGAGAAAAGGATGGGAAATAAAATTTGAAGATGGTTTTACAGAATCAAAATCAAATATCCCAGTTCAACACAGATTTACATGTCAAACAGAAGAAAAGTGTAACAGTTTGTTCTCCACATCACACCACCCCCAAATGTGTAATCAGTTATAAAAAAACTCTGCATATTTTTAAAAGTATTGATTTTTTTCCACATAGCAGTGCCTTTGTAGTACAACAAGGCATATTACTGGAAATATCTTACAAGAGTTGCTTCTTAAAGCTAGGAACCTGCCCTTCATGTCTTATTTTTCTCATATATAATGCTAAAGTTAAAATTAATTTTGTCTTCTAAAACTATGTATAGCTAAGCTTTATGCTGGAAATATGGAAAAGATTTGTTCATTTAAGATAAGGATATCAAATCAGAGATACCAAGATGTCCAACCAGTTCGTAAGGTGGAGTAGCCTACAGTCATTTATCTGCAACTGTGCATCCGCAGGTTCACACAGCATTCAGTAAAGCCGGTGGTCACCTCCTTATTCAGCCTGCCATATCTTATTACAGTATCCTACAATGCTGCCATCACCTAGTACCAAGGGCCTCCAGCCAACTGTATGTTCAGAATTAATTTTATAGAGAACAAAAACAAATACTCATTTAAAAGCTAGCCAGTTGTCACTATAACCCCAGTAACAACCAGTTTATTGCTGAAATGGAATGTTTAATTTATGTTTATTGATTTTGAATTTGCTTCTATCTCTTATATAAAGACAAAACAAAACTTTGGAAATAGCTTATGAAACAACATCCACAAACAAATGAAACAGGCATAAGAAATACAACTTTTTCATTTGAACTGTTAAGCAGGAAAAAAATTGCTTAAGTTTTCCAGGGAACATTATCATTATTTTTGTTATCATTTAAATGTTATTTTATGATTTTGCTATATATATTCCTAGCACAAATTTGGGGCAAGATCAAGGAAGGCATTCATTTGGTAAGTTATGAAAACATTGTTCAATAGTTCAATATTTTGAGATTTCCTGTACTTGAGACTTCTGTTCTATTTGATTTGGTGAGGACTTTCTCACTTTTAGAGCTTCGCTTCAGCTTTTAGAGTTATTAGATTCAGAAGTTGTAAACTAAAAGCTGTAAGCCTTGAACTGTGCAAAAACGGTACAATAAAGTTCCAATGTCATTTTCTCATAATAAAGATCCTATTAAATCATGCAATTAAGAAATAAAGAGATTCTCCTGTTACCCAACTATCGATTGGAAAATTCATCCTAGCTCTGAGATTTAAGCCACATTCTCTCTTTAACACCCTCCATCTGTCTTAATAAAGATTCCGTTACAACAGTTTCCAAAGTATACTCTCAGTATCACCAATGCAAAGCCCCTTACCCTCAGTGGGTTCCTACATAGTTGGGACACTTCTCAAACTCCATTGATGTATAAGAAAATGTAGGAATAGCTGTCAGAAACTCAGTAAATTATCACATTTATAACTTAGCATGAGCTCTGAGATTGTACGTGAAGCAAAGAGGATTAAAAGCATAGCATAGTCATTGAAGAGAGAGGGGAGAAAACTGACTTAAGCAGCATTAAGCAGGAAGCTGACAGCTCTATATTGTAATACTTTTTTTTGAATGGCCCAGCATTTTAAGAACAATATTTCGAACTCCCTAATCCTACTTTTAACACAATGATATAAAAGAATGCTATGAGGGGTACAGAAGGGGCCATTTTCTTATTTGTGTAGTAGCCATTATCATCCCTGTAGAGGATGGCAGAAGTGTATGTTCTAGCCACTTTCTTCCTTGGAAAGCACTTTCAAGTCTTAGCCACAAAACAAGTTGTTCTGGAAGAACTGGAGTTCACAGTGGATCGTCCAGCAATTCCTCTAAGTATTCTTTAGAGAGGGTCAAAAAATAATTTCCCTCAGAAGCCTTGAGACATCTTAAAGCACCTTATGAGTTAGGTAGCATCACTATAACACACTTCTTCAAAGTATGCCTCCTTCCATAAATCTATTTTTCAGATTTATGAGAGATATGCAGGAAGAAGAAACATACCATTTACACTGCTTTCCCTAGAAAAACAAATGCAATAGATCAAACCCATTTAAACCGGAAGACATCCCAGTATGTCTGAAAGCCACCAGTGGCAGGTGTCTAAGGAAAAAGACAGATGCATAGGAAAGCTGCAAACCCACAGTGATATTTCCTGGTATATTGTCACCTCTCAGCAGTCTGTGGCTCAGCAAAACCCTGTGCCACAAGCAGCATCTCCCTGTTAAACGGCTCATGATACATTTCTTTCCCATACTGTTGTCTATTTGCTTCCTCAGCCCCTCTGAATTTTTGATGTCCACAGCACCCTGAGGCAACGACTTCCCCAGCTTACTAGCATGGCCTGTGAAAAAGCTCCTCCTGCCTTTTCCTTGCAGCCTGCCACCACGTCATGCAAGAGCAAAACTCGGCCACAAGACAGAGCGAGCTATGGCTCCGCTTTCCCACCACCCAGGGTTACACAGCTGCAGTCTTCGCCACACACTTCTTTTCCAGCCCACGAAGCTCCAGCCTGTGGAGCTGATGTGCCTTCAGAGCCCATTTCATCCTCTCTCATCTTCTTGTGCTACTCTCTGTGGTGTGTTTGGTCACTCCTAGAGCAACCAAACCCTGTGCTCTATTGTGCCTTCTGGCTTTTCCCTACAATCGCAGCTTAAATACTAACATGTTTAAAAGCTTTTATACGACCTTTTGAATTTTAAGTGTTAGCTGTGTTCTTCCATTTTGCTTCAGATGAAACCCATTGGTGCTGCGTAGCTTTTCTGAATCCCAAATGTTTACCCAATTAAAAGTTTGTATTTTGGGGGTTGTGGAGGTTTAGACTGTTTTTTGTTAGGCCACATATATTGTGTACAGAATATGTTAATGAATATTTCATGCAGATCTTGTAGATCATGTAGAGTGTTGACCTAAGGAAACAATGCGTTCCTCTTTGTCAAAATGGTCTCATTAAGACTAAGGGAACTAGATTATGAATAAAAAAAACCAAACAAACTTGCAATGGCCTGCAAAATCTCTATTATCTGAGGAAAATCTTGCCCTGTGGTGTTCATGCTGCTGTCCAGATCTTGTTTTTGAAGGCCTGGGAGTAACAGTCAAGTTCACACAACACCGATGTGTCCCTGAGGCAATGGTGCTTGCACAAGACAGGCTGATCTCTACTCAAGAGCTTTACTATTATGTAGCTACCTAAGAAATTGACTGTCGTTGCATACAATAATATTCTCCATATCTCAGAACAATTCAGAACAAACGAGAACAGCATGTGAGAATAAAACAGGACATCTTGGTATCTAAGCTTCTGAAAGAACCGTCAAATTTTATATACCTTTTGAAATAAAAGAACATGTAGTGATTTAGCTGAGATGATGCTTTTGATTTTCAGACATCTTTTGCTAACCTATCATTCATTCCTTCATTACAGTATCTATGAGAAGAATGTCCAGATATGTATTTTAGAAGCACAATGATAATTTCTTTCCATTTTTATTAAATATGTAATTTCCCAAAGATATTTCTGTCTGAATTTCTGGAAAAAACAGTCTACCTATCTTGTAATCCTTTTGCACAAAAATATAAAGATGACATGATTATTTAAGTTTGCATGAAAAAAACTCCTGGGTAGAACATTTAGTACATAGCGCTGCAGCCACCTGTAATGAATGATTTCATATATGCCTACAAATGTCAATGATAGAAAAATGAAAGGTTACTGAAAGGTTAGAGGAGCCTGTATACAATGCAGCTGGGCTGTCAGAGGGCTCAGTAAGGACATGCAGTATTCTGTTTGGAATAAGGTTATTCCTGATGAGAATGTACTGCAACATTCTGCAAGTGTGTATATGAGTTAAATGTTTTCTGCTGTGATAATTTAAGGCTGTGCTATGTCCAGCCTGGCTTGTGGCATACTAAAGTCCTTGGTGATACAACACTGATGTCAAACAGGTGCGAGTCACTCACAGAAATTATAAATATGATATACCCCACAAAAGGCTACGAGACCCAGCTTGCATTCTAGATAAGCAATATCCATTATGTTTTGCTGAGTCACTCATGATAGAGTAATTTAAAAATAGAACATGAACTCATTTTCATTCCAGAAAATAGAAGTTTCAAAATAGGAAGTCAAATGAGGTTTTCGTATGTTCAAAGAGAAGGGTCTTTAACGAAAATTTCAGAGTGTTGACCTGAGGAAAATAAGCAGAAATTCCCTTTTTCAGCAGGAATTCATATTAAAACAAAAATGAATGCAATTAATGGCACAAAATACCATATGCATAAATGGATGCCTACGGAAATACATGTCTGAAGTCCACTTTTAGATATTTATGCCTTGAGAATCTAAAGGTGTCTTGGATTTTTATTTCAAATAGTTGTTTTACAAAGGTTTAATTCCATATTTAAAAGCTTAGCAAAATTTGTTTTCTTAAATGACTAGGTGTGTATTTTGTCATTCTAACATATCCAAAGTGTAAGGTTACTACATTTTTTTAAATTCTGTTTCTGTGTCTCTGATTTATAAAAGTCAGATATAAGCATATAATGGTGAGACAATGAAAGGATTATCAAAAATTGTCACATATAACACTGACAACGACTAAATGTTTTTAAAACTCTACCTTTTTTTCAGCTTTCTCCTAAAAGCTAGTGAGGTTTCTACTTTAGTGCTGAAGTACAGAGATCCCATGTATGGCTCAGAACAGCCAAGAGCCGAAGAGCTGATATGATTATTTTTGTTCTTTATCAACAGAATATAATAAGCTACGTGTATCAATCCCATTTAGAAGCTTGTTACAAAAGTACTTAATGTACAGACTGATAAAAAATGTAGTCACTGTAGACACTTCGTACTGGAAGGTGCACCTGGAGTTCCTTACTAAGGACGAAACTACCTCCTGTGGAGTCACGGAATTGGTACTTGCCATCAAGGTCAGGAGCTCACATCTCTTCTGATAAAGAAACTTTTTTTTTATCCAGAAGTACAAAACAAGGCTTAATTGCATCTTGACACTGGTCTTGCTCTCAAGTAATTTGGAAGAGTTCTTTTGGGGAAAAAAGGAGTTCAATAGTTTGGGGACAAAGGGTGAAATTATACCTATACGTATCTCTTAAAGAACTCCCCAAAAGATGGTTGATGTTTTTTTAGGTATGAAAAACGACTTGCTCCTGTAGGAGAAGCGTATTTTTGATATAATCTGAGACATGGGATCTATGGAAAGACAGGATCCCTCACAAGGTCTGTGTCAGAATAGCATTCATCATAACTTAGCTGGCTTCAAGAGGATAGAAGAGATTTCAGATTTAAATCTGATGTAAATAGATCAAATGTTCTTTCGCCTGCTTTTTCATATATGTCTTTTATAATGTGGTAACTTATTGCATATTCTGATGCCATAAATACTCCTACTTGTTTGAGTTAAAACTTGAGCTAAAGGTTAACTACAGTTTAAGAGAAAAGTGTTCCTCACTCAGAAGTGTGTACATCCCTAACTCAAACACTTTAAATGTTAGCAGATCCCATACAGATTCTTCAGAGTGTGGAGAGGGTGAAAGGTTCTGTACTTACAGATGATGCCTAAAGTGATCTGAGGGACAGTATCACATATATCAGTGGAGGAAAATTATCTGCCAATGACAAATTTTAAGGAGATGGTCTGTGGCGTACATCATTATAAGGGGAAGGAGGAGACTGGAATTGCAATATGTGTTACCTTTTTGGTGTAGTAGTGTGCCTGTAAAGTAGCAGAATAAAAGATTATGGAAAATATCATTGAAGTATGCTTTGAACGAGAGGCCTAATCTTCTAGTACACATTTTTCCTGCCAAAACTTTAGAGCAACAATTTTGGAATAACAAGATGTGGCCAAACTAAAAGCACATCCAGAAGATTAAAGCACACATTTAGACCCTTTATATTCTATGTGACACAGATCATGGTAGCATAAGTACTGCGGTATAGAATTGTTTTTAATAAAGAATGGAGAGTATTTTTCTAGATGAAAACTCAGTACAGATTTGGCAGGTGAAAGTCACTTCACAAATCTGTAAGTTCTTTTCAGGGATGCTGAGCATGGGATATTTGGTCAAAAGTCTGGCTGGATTTTAACAAGGCTTTTGACAAGGTTCTTAGGCTCCTAAAGAAACCAAAACGTGATGGGCTAGGAGGAAGGGTCCTCCCATGAGCCGGTGACTGGTTAGTGCTCTGGAAACAAAGACTCTGAGCGAGCATCCACCTAGAGGGTGGTGCATGGTGAAGCCTGCCACAGATCTAGGCTTGAACCTTTCTCTGATCTGAATTAATGTTTTGGAAAAGGACGTGAGAGTCCAATGGGCAAACTTGCTGTGGGTGGTGACAAAATCTGGCAGGTGACAACAGTAGCCACCTGTGAAGAGATGCAGTCCTTCTCCATACTCAGTGGCGTGGGGAGTGAGCAGCATTCCTTGCTGCTAACTCCAGTATAATAATGTGTATGGGGCTAAGGTGCCACCAACTTCACTTGTG
This sequence comes from Dromaius novaehollandiae, assembly GCF_036370855.1. Classification (NCBI taxonomy): domain Eukaryota; kingdom Metazoa; phylum Chordata; class Aves; order Casuariiformes; family Dromaiidae; genus Dromaius; species Dromaius novaehollandiae. The sequence goes on from NC_088098.1 coordinate 43,898,080, forward strand.
TGATGCCAGGCTTGGAAATAGGTATTTCCACTCCAAAATGGAAATCTTGGAGACACTGGTTCTTGGTCCATCCCAAACATCACTGGTGCTCAGCAAGTTGCAGCATCAACCAGAAGGCAACATCACGCCTCAAAAGTATAGTGCAGAGCTGGAAACCACGGAGAAGAGCACAAGAAGATGAGAAAGGAATGAAATAGGCTCTGAAGACCACATCAGCTCCACAGGCTGGAGCTTCGTGGGCTGGAAAAGAAGTAAGTGAGGAAGACTGCGGTTGTATAACCCCGGGCAGGTGGGAAAGGGGAACCATAGCTTGCTCTGTCTTGTGGCTGAGTTTTGCTCTTGCATGACGTGGTGGCAGGCTGCAAGGAAAAGGCAGGAGGAGCTTTTTCACAGGCCATGCTAGTAAGCTGGGGAAGTCGTTGCCTCAGGGTGCTGTGGACATCAAAAATTCAGAGGGGCTGAGGAAGCAAATAGACAACAGTATGGGAAAGAAATGTATCATGAGCCATTTAACAGGGAGATGCTGCTTGTGGCACAGGGTGTTGCTGAGCCACAGACTGCTGAGAGGTGACAGAATATACCAGGGATTTACTCTGTACCTTCGTTGTGTATTTTCATCTTGATATCTCATGCAATTGATTCACTCATTTAAAATAAAAAAGTGTAACAGAAGTAGGCAATGCAACAAGAATGACAAAACTGTGGAACAGCTTCTCTACAAAGTGCGACTAGACTACGAAAATCCTGGGAAGAAAATGACTTAAGGGGAGAAACAGAATGAGAATATATAATAAAAGAGAAACTGCTTCTCCTCATAGAATTACTAGAGGACACTAGATTGAATTATCAAGTTGGAAGTAACCAAAAAAAAAGCTTAAGAAAATGGTATTTTTTCATTCATCTCTTTATCATGTTGTCACCATCAAAAGTTTAATATGATTGATTTAATCTATTATGCTTTGTGATGTTCTTGAGTCACAGATTTTTGGATCCTGCATAAATATCACTGCATAACTAGCTTTATTTTATATAATCTTTTCAGTATATATCTGTGTTGGAGAGACAATAGTGAATGTGTTTGGTTTGACCCAGTATAGCTGTCCTTTTGATGTTATCATACAATTTAAAATTAGTGAGGATGCTCCCCTCAGTGTTTATTTTAGGAAGATGTCCCAGAATTCCTTTTGTGTGAGGGTCTAATATTCGCCCATTTCCTTCTAAATACCAATCCATTTTTTCCTATGCTAAGATTGTCTTAATTTAAATGGTACTTGTATCTCCTTGAAACTTGCTTCCAGACTTCAAGTTTTCTTCCTTTTCCCTTCACAGAAAGGGGGCATGAATCAAGCAAAAATGGGGATCTGAAAATTCTGATGCACTCATTCTTGGGGAAACTGAAGAGATTAATCAGAAACAGCTTTTCTGAGGTATCACTGAAACAGAAGTTGTGGTAACATAAAGCATGTAAACACGGTATTTTGATGAACTGAAGTACTCACAAGCTTGAGAACATGAGTTAACATGCCATATTATTTTACCTAAAAGTACTTGTTTCTGAATGCTAGGAAGGAAATCTTAATAATCCAATACAGAGAAAGTCTAGTCAGCTACTTTTTGCTGTTTAACCAAAAATTAATTCTCTTAAATTCTTCAGTACATTCTGTTTAAATAGTAAACGTTTGTAAAAACATAGTATTTATTCACGTACTAATCATACTATTTTTTAGCTCAAAACCCACAAAATCACAAAGTGACAATAGTGCAATTGAAGTTTACAGTTTATTTCAATTATTTCTTATTTAATTAATTTGTTAATATCTCTCTATATGAGAAAAAAATGGTAGTCAGAATTCTTTTGTTGGTGTAATTAGTATCTCTGTAGAAAAACATATTCTGAAAGTGAAAATTAGTCTTTTTCTTCTAATATCTTCAAAAATGATCACCAATTGGTAGTATTTTTAATATATTACAGTATTTAGATTGGCAGATTTTTATTTTATGAGAAGTTTCTCACAATAACAATTTAATGTATTAATATTTTCACCATTTTGAGAAGTGAATTAGCTACCAGCTTTAATGTTTTATAAGCAGAAATTCAGTGTACAGATGTTTTGCATATTAATGCATATTAATTTCTGTTTTTAATTATCTTATAGAAAATGTATTGTTACTACTATTTGTATTAAAATCTTATCATAAAAATTGGTCAGAAAGGTACTCTCTTATAGGAAAGAATCTAAATGTAATAATCTACCTCTGGCCAGTTCAATTTATGTTAGTACCACAATTTTAAATAGGTTAGGCCTTATGACATGGTACTATTATTATTCACAGCAAACATTTTGTGATATGTTCATTTCTTTAATGATTTTCTCCCTGCTCAAGACAATCTAGAACATTTCTCCAATGGCTTAGTTTTTTTCAGCACAAGTTTTTCTACTAAATACATTCTATCAACCATTTTATTCCATCTTAGATATAGCTCTGGTGTGAAGAGCTGTAAGATCTGATCTACAATATTCTGCTCCTCTGTCTTCCTGTGTCTTGAGACCAACAAATTGGAAATGATTGCTAAAATCAAGCCATGTAATTAGACAGCATAACATCTAATATACTCCTTTTGTCAGCTTGCCAGAAAGAGAATTTCAGTAAATGATACATTACACCACAAAAAACCACTTTCAAACAAGCCTGTTAATGATGATAAATAAAGAAGTTGTGCAAAACCAAGCAATTAATCCTTTGGAAGCTTTCCACTGAAGTTACTACTAAGGCATCAGGAAATGCAAATACGTACGTAAACAAATCCTTTGTGAATATTCCACTTTAGGTTAGTGCATTTTCTTCTAAACCTATCCATAGTTAACTTCTTTCCTATCATTTATTCTTCACTAAAATATTGTGTTTATTTTAATGAAGAAATAGTCAACAATTATTCATACTGGTAAGACTTGGTTAAAGAAAAACACATCATATTATTTGATTTTTTTAAAAAATATTCAGAGATATTCCATTTTATTCTCAGGGGCTAGATATTGATTTATTGGCTTATGAAGACACAGTATTTTTTTTTGCTTGTACTACAGGGACTGAGTAGTTTGCAATATTCTGGTATTAATAATACATTGGAAATGAAGGGGAATGGTAAGCAAAAATTTATGCTGCAGCTTGTAAAAAATGTGAAATGTCAAAAGGTTATGGAAAAATCCTCCCAGTAAACACTATTTCAAGCTACAGTCTTGTAAAGCAGTTTCTCAATGTTCAGGCAGCTAAGTAGATCATTTTCTTCAGTACATTAGACAATGGCGTACGGTGGAGTTTTCAGTTCTCCTTTGTCTTCCAGAGGTCCCCCAAATTATTGCCCATTTGTATTATGAGCTCTGGCTATAAGCATAAAAGAAAGTCAAAATGATTTTTTTAAATCTGTAAACACAAAGCAGTTCATATCCCACCTTATTAGAAAACAGAAGAAAATCTTGCATACAATTGCCTTCAGTATGGATCATATAAAATAAAAAAGGATAACTAAAATACAGTACACAGCACAATAAAATGTGGAAGTCTTTTGCCACGGGTAGCCCAAAATAAGCTGGATCTCAAGCAGACTGGAGCCAGCTTTTGAACAACAACCTCATGCTCCTCTTGGTAGATCATTCACACTCCAAAAGGTGCCACAGCACAAACTAGTGTAGGCCTCATATATCATTTGAAGGCAAAAGGACTTTTTGCCTTCTAGCCCAAGATTTTTTTTTTTTTTTTTGCCTCACCATATCCTTGAACAAGCAACATAAAAATATTATGAAGGACCAAAGAGGCTCTACAGTTATTGATTCTGCCAATGGCACAGTTGGCTTCAGTAATTTAGTAGAAGAAGGCATCAAACTAAAATGATATGCATTTGGGGGGGGGGGAGTATAAGGTTTTGTATCCAAATAAACTGCAAGTTTTAATGCAATCTGAAGTTAAATCAAATGAAAACATTCTATCAGGTGAAGATGGTGTTATTAGCATAATATTGACTTTTTAGAGTTTTAGCTTTTATCTTTTGCAAACTGCTTTTTTTAGAAAGAGAAATGCCAGACCTGGTGTTTTCCCAAAGTGGATAAGTGGGAAGTCAAGGATAGGAAGGACACAATGGGCAAATTAATCGGTTTATCATTTCACAGCAGGAGTTGTAAGAACAACTATAATGGAAACACAGTTTAACGAAGAGAGCATTGGTAATGGGCACATTTCCTTTTACCTGTAGAGACTCACAGAGGAGAATCCAAACATAAAGTCCTTAATTTTGTCCAAAGCAAGTAACTGTGTAGCAGAACACTCAGAAAATATGCTGAAAACATTAAACTGTCCCAAAATATTTTATAATAATATATAACAATATATTGTGTGGCATGAAAAGCTAGATAACAGTCATCAAAAACAAGGGTAGGTCCACATATTACTGCAATTTGTTGCTGAGAATATTGATAAGCTCTGGGCAAATTAGTACAGACTCCAAAAAAAACAGCTAAAGGTTGAGAATGTTTCTGTTACAAGATCCATTGCTTATATTACTATCGATTTACCTTAAAGGAAATAATCCGTAAACACAGCAGAATTTGCAACTCACACGTAAAATAGTATAAAATTAAACTGCACCACTCAGGAAAGGTACGTGTCACCTACACAAAATGAGGATCTATAAAATGATATATGTATAAGTAGATTTTCATTTATACATCTCTTTCTTTTCAGTTTCTTTGTACATTTTTTCTTCCCTTAAAGCTCAGTTTTCTTTCCAGCTGCTATCCAAGTATGGCAGAAGCATTTGTCTATAGCCCAGATAAGTCTGTAACACTTGAAAATACCTGAAATATTCATCATACAACTTAAGTACAGATCTTTAAAGCTCAAAAGTAGGGAACAGCCAAGAAAAAATGTTCAGTTTGTGCTCATTAAAATGGAGTAGTCTTTGAAGAACAGTCACGAATAATTAAGACAATAAAAGTCATCTAATTGAAGGTAAAGGTGATTTACAGATCAATATATTTAAACTTTAGCACAACATTATAGCTTACTAAAAATCAGAGGTTTACAAAATCGCACTTCCTTAATCCAATTACCTAAAAGACAAGATGATTGAATTGAACTTTGCTAGTTTAATTGGTTATAAGGCTATGTAAAAATACTTTATTAAATCAAGACAACAAAAGCTGTGAAATTAATTTAAATTCAGTCATTTGTTTGAAGCCTTTCCTTTTTCCCCAAAAGAGAAAAAGAGAGAAACCAAGAAGAATTCAACACTTTTCCAACAAATAATAATTTTCCATTTCCAAAAGATAAATTAGCTTTGTTTGGCTAGATATTTTAAATATAAGAAGCATTCAGAAGGGTGAGTTTTTTGCCTTCTAGACAACCACCAAACTAGAAGTATCAAAAATGTTCACAGCTTTAATAAAACCCTTTATGTTTCCAGAGCTGTTTTGCCTTTATGCAGTCCCAGTAAAAGCATCATTCACTTCATATATCTCTCTTATAAGCCAGTATCTTGTCCATTGTATGTACATAACTTACTGCATTTTAAATCTAGTTAAGCTTGTTTTTAATAAGGGATGTTATATCAAGAGGTTTATAATTGCTGTTTTATATTATTTTATTCCTAATTTTACAATGAAAAGTATGGATTACAGTTCATGCCAGATCATGGACTTTTCACATGAGCACTATGCAACATTAATATATTTATTCAGACAAAATTCCTCACATAGTTCAGTCACAATATAATACATTTACTAATGTCTAAATTATCTTGTCTGAGGCTAAGGGCAACTTTATAATAGGCTTAGCACAAACATGAAAAATACAGATCCTTTGCTAAAAATATAATTATCTCATGCAACATGTTTGTTTATAGTCAGTGTAAGCATTCATACACAATAGAAAAGAAATACATTGTAAGAGTAGTATGTGTCAGCACCACATATAATTCCCAGATCAGGTGACAACCATTCAACCCAGACTGACAAGATACCTAGATATAATAACCTGTTATTATAGTACCAGATGATGTTTCTGCAATCACCAGATATGCAAAAGATTTGTTCTAGAATTAAGACTACAGTATGAAACCTTGTCTTGATACATTCAGAGTACATGCTTATTTCAGAGTAGCTTGAAGTATAAATGTAAGCTTCAGATATAATAAAAAAAAAAATCCAAAAATGTTTCTGCAAACCTTAGTGGAAAGGAATTGTGGCATTTTGACTGACTTTGAAATTACTTAGAAAACAAAGGCAATATGAAAATACCCATTCATCCACATCACAATAGTATAACATAAAGCAGAATATTAAAGGATATTACTGAACAATAGAACACAATCAAATTTCTTCCACTGAGCCACAGTAACTTTACGGCTCTGGTATATATATTTAGGAAGTGCAGAAAGCTTTGGATGCTTATTTAGATATTCTAGATGAAAGTTTGTTCAAGGACATAATATTTGATGTGGGTTCCTTTTCTTTTTTTGCGAGATCTGTAATAATAGCAGAACAATTCCTCATTTTTCATTTCTGCTTTGTTGTTCCAGTGTTACAAAGACAATATGCCTTTTTAATTCTGGATTTAGTGAAGTTAGATTACTCACTTATACAAATAGGAACATGAGATCAGTGTGCTTCAAGACTTTATTTTTTTGTTATCTTATGCATGGATATTCATTCTAGGTTAAGTGGAAGGCTACTGTGATAGCAGTGTATACAAATTAAATGATTTAATGAGGTACTGTAAGCAAAAACTCTAAAATCAGTCATCGATTTCACTCTTATTCCTTTTATCAGACATCAAAAAATGAATGCATCATGTTGGTATACAGTACCACCCATCATAAAGGTTACATCACTGTGATTTTCCTTTTTCAACTTAATAAACATTGGAAAGCAAAAATGTAATTGCTGTTGTAGCTTCTTAAAGTAATCTATCACCCCATTTTAATGTTTTTTTCCAGCGCAAATCCTGCATTCAGCAATGGTGATAAAATGAGGGTAATTCAGGTGCCTAAATGCATCCCTCCAGAGCAACCTGAGATGCCCCAGGGTATGAGAGATACCTGCGTAGGGAGGGCAGATGTGCTGTCAGAGCCAGAGTCCTCCTGCCTGCCCGGAATGGCAGCTGGAGGCCAGCAAAAGCCCTTGGGGCATTCCAGCTGACACCTGCAAGCTATGTACAGAAATTCAACTCTCTTCCCGCATAGAGCGTTTGTCATCTGAAAACCTACAGAGCTCCTGTTTGCCAGATGAGGCACAACTACTCTGTGCGTGTGTATACATAGATTTATATTTATACTTATATCACCATGTATCAACACATATGAGCAGGTATCTGTCATCAGGAACTGCTGAAATACATGCCGATTTATGTAAATTATTAATTCTATATATAGTAAATGAGAGTGGTAAGCCATAAAGACTTGAATAATAGTCCCAAAGTACAGGTCTACAACTAATTTACTACAACTCATTCAATTTTCATTCTCCTAAAGCAATAAACCTGGAGAAGCAGTAAAGCTGAGGCATCACAGATTACACGCATTACAGGGAGGGGCTCAAAAAAGTAAAGACAGCATAACGTATGAGCTGTATTTTAGAGATATTAGTGTTTTTTGGTCCAGATAAACTCTCTCTATTTTTAGCTGGTGCAACGATCTTGTTGGTGAACAAATTTTTTTTTTAAGTGAAATCTTTGGGAGAAGCCAATGAGTTTCGGTAAGCACTGCAGAGTTGCTTACAGTATTCAGGTTCTTGGCAGAGACTCCTTACCTACATATACTCTTTATATATCCAAGGAAAATGAGGCAATTTCTCACAAACTGGTATTTTTACCTGCATGCCTCAGCCTTAATAGCATAAGCTTTCATATTCTTTCTACGCCTTGCAGCTTTCCCCCTTGTTTAACAAAAGCAAATGAGGGTTTCTATATACATGAAGATATTTACAGTCCGTCTGAATTCTTTACAATTGTGTCACTATGTTCTTGGTTCATTAATGACTCTGAAAAGCATTCCACAGAACTGAAACAGTACATATACACACACATACACATACCTACACATATATAATGTGGAATAACTTTTCTCTAATTTGAAAATAGTACGGTTAAAGAATCTAAATATATCTATATGTACATATATATTCATATGTATGTATATCCATTTCATCAGGGTATAGGTATATATTTTCAGGAGGGTAACTGGTAACAGGAAATGGGAGTAGTGCCTCAAGTGCCTGTGAATTAGACACCTCAGACTAAAAACATCTTACAACTTTAACGGGACTTTCTATTTTTGCCTTTTTTTTTCTTTTTTTTTTCACTTGCCATTAAGAATGAGAATGCCTAAATACAGGCTACAATCCAAAAGGATAGCTAGCATATTTTTTATTGTCACTTCCCATAACTGGGAAGGGAGTTCATCATGAAAGCAGCCTCATAAAAATGCTCTAGCTGTGGTAAAATATATATTGAAAAATTAATGTATAAGCAGTTTAAAAGGAAAACTCCATAACCTGTAGATAAAGGGAAAAAACATGCTGAAAAAAACACGATGGATCTGACTATAGACAGAGTTATAAACAATGAAAGCAAAGACTATCTTCAAGTATTAGATGTTAACTGATGCATTTTTAGTGAAATGGAAAAAAGTTAATTATGAGAGATTTCTTCCTGTGTATTTTAGGCAAGAAGAACTTTGTATATTAAATAGCAGCTTCAGAGACAAGTTACCAGAAAAAAGAAAGCAGGTTTCTGATGTAGGTCACATCATCACTTCCCAGATAACCACTGTACAGTCTGTATGAAGAACTGCTGAAATATCAACTCAGTACAAAATGTATTGTCTTTTGTGTTAGTTGTACTGTAATCTGAAAGCTCTGGATCAAGTTCACAGTAAGAAAAGAAACATTTCAAGTTGATCAAGTAAAGAAAAAACAAATAGGAAGTATGAGTATGATTTACCTTCAGAGACTGTTTTTCAGGAGAACCCAGCTGAAACTGTAGAGTATTTTAAAATACACTCTTTTATATGCTTTTAGCCTCATATTTGTATATCTAATTCAATTATTTAAGAAATCTTGAAGTGAAGAACGGAAGGATATCCCAGATCGTCCCTACTGTTTCTTTCCGATGTAATTTTTTTCATTCATTTTTATCCTCTTGCTCCCTAGCATGTTTGATTACCTCAAAATACTTATGTGAATTCCTGGACAAATTATATGTACAATGCTAGTTTGCTCTCAGAAAATTCTTGCTTTTCATAACTAAATTTGTAGGGAAGTCCTCTGATATAGTTAACACTTCCTCATTGGTATATAAGTAAGGTTAAAATTGGAAGCATGAGCTTCAGTATGCTGGAAAACTGAAAAATAATGCAACATCAACCAGACATTTTCTGGAGCAGCACAGTGTAATAAAATGTAAACTTGGCCTCATGTTTATATATAGAATGAAAAGGAAATGATTGCTTCTTAAGGTGAAGCTCGTAAAAATGAAGGGAGTACAGTCATGCATTCAGAGAAATACTGCAAAAAAACAAACAGCAATGAAAAGAGACCACAGAATTTAATAGAAAATTCATGTAGAGAAAGAATGGAAGCTACTAAAGTCTGCTCACACAAAAAGTGATCAAAATGTATTCATATTATAATAATATATACATATTAGAATAATATGCACATATTTTGATCAGACATTATCAGATATATGTAGAGCATGTAGGCTGTTATCTATGCTCACATATAGAATTTGCTTAAAGGAAGCACTACTTTGTAGACTAAAAACAGTGATACCTGTGAATGCCTTATGCATAACTTTCATCAAAGGTCCAAAGAATCAAAGACTAAATCATTTTCCCAGTGCTGTGTGGAAAGTAGAAAATGTCAGTGTGATTAGGAAGAGCTTCTATCCACTGTTCATATGACTATGAAAGAGCTGCTCAGGAAGAAAACGAGAACAGGTCACAAGGGTGGTAAACTGGAAGCAAACAAGGATGTGGGCTTGGATCCAGAATAACAGGCAACTCATGACTGCATTATTCTCTACAAGCAGAAAACTTACGTCTGCTAAGTAACTGGATTGTACTGAGGTCTTATCACAATATCAGTATTTTTTTTCCAGAGATGGTGTTAAAATGAAGAACCCAACTTAATTTATGAACACCGTGCAGATGTACTAGTGTTATCAATTAGAAAACATTATTTCAACTCTTGACATTACATAAAAATCACTGATGAAGAATAAAAGAATGATTAAATGCCATTTACAAATATCCTCCAAATAATATCCATGTTATGGAACTCAGGCTAATAATGTAAAAACATTTTCTACTTTACAAATAATCAAAATCAATCAAATCAAATCAATCAAACACAAAATCCATACTGCTTCAAACAGCTTAGCAGCCAGTGGTAATGTTAGTAGCAGAAATCAAAAGTAGTTGATCAGAAAACAAGTCAAAAGAGAGAGAAAGCTCCTCATACATTTACCATTGCATCAAGTAAAACACCTTTTCTTCTTGCAATTAAGTAATGTTTGGTAGCTTGCTAGGAACACTGGCCACCTACAGAACTCATTATACTGACGTATTAGCACACACTGCAATGTCCGGTAGACAGCGTGTGCCCAATTGCAAAGATCTGTAGCAAAAACAAAGATATTATGAAAGAGAAAAGCATCTGTTTTCTACAATGTTCTTTGAGTACGTGGTAACTTACCATGAGGTTCAATCATTTCACAGGGGTGGGAGGGGAATCTATTCTGCATCACCATCAAGCTATGGGCCTCAATCAAATTATTCTTCTCACTTTAAGATGTACATGACCAGAAATACTGGAATGACTGAAAACTGTGGAAGTTCCAGTGAGATTTAATTTGAAATGCAGCTATTCTCATTTCACTACCCCTATGTTATTTTGACATAGGAACAAATAGGGGCAAGGAAAAGCTGTGAATTCCATCAAGGCATGTCATTAAAACACAGGAAATTGGAAGGTTCCCATACATCACTTACATTTTCACATGTACTTAGTGTAGAAGGAACCCCTTCTCCTTCTTTTATGGTGGAAAAGAAAGTGATTTTGCCTTTCCACTTGAATATATTTCTATATATAATACCAACACAGTCACTGTACCCGGATTCCTGAATGACTAACATGCTGGTCATGTCCTTTACTTCTATCCATCATTTTGTTTTCCAGTCATTCTAACAGTCAATCAGATCTGTTTCTCACCTTCCAATTTAAATTCTGCATAGTGTTCACCATTAAAACTTCTATAATTGCTATTCTTAGGGATCAGTGTTATCAGTGTAGTTGCATTACTTGCAAAGTTACTGCAAATAGAGCAAAGGGAAGAATTATATATTACAGATAACATCAAAACACACACAAGAATTCATCTTTCATGGTTTCCTCTCTTAGTATATCTCTCCAAAATGTCATTGACTGAAAGGCAGACCAATTTCTTAATTCCTCTGACACTGAAGTATGTGCTCTTCTCTCCATAATAGTTTAGCAGCAGAACATTTTACTGATCCAAATCCTACCATTTTAAAAGAGCACAATAATTTCAAGCTAAAGGCCTGTTATAAACACAATTAATTAATAAAAACATATTTTATTATTCAGAGTTTTATTTTTTATTAACCCCATGAATGACATTTATATTCTCAAAATTAAGAAATTTAGATACTTATTATGGTGTTAATCATTTAATTTCATTTTTACATCATTGCATACAGTGATGGTGAAGTGAAGATATAATAAAAATACCTTATGCTGTCACATGTATGCAATTATCATTAAAATGGGCAGCCCAATGAATGAGCTGATCAAAATCACAAGGTCTCTGAGTAATAAGTTACAAGTACTACCACTTACATGATACTTCTAAATTTACTATGCCTAAGTTTAAAATTGCCAGGCCTGAATTTCTCTGAAAGAGAAAGTGAAGTAAAAATTAATCAGTTGAAGTCATGACCTTCAATCTCCTTTTGTTTTAAGGACTGAATGTTAAGTGTAAAGTCTTTTGGAATATTTTGTAAGCTAAGTCTACCAGCATGGGACACAGAAGGACTAACATGGAGAAGGAAAAGCATCAGAGTTTATAATACTGACTGAGGATGTGCAACACCCACATTAACACTTTTCCTTTATTTTATTCAAAGTGATAAATGTTGTGGCATGTGGGCTACAATATATACCACATCTCTTATTCCTCCCTGGTAGATTGAATTTCTGTTGCAATCCCCAGCAGATCATCCTTGCCAAAATGAATCAGCCCCTCTAGGTTACTTCTGATATATGAAAACAATTGCCTGCATGTAGCTTTCTTGAGACACAAAAACAGAATTCATCACAACAGCCCAAGATGACCAATTATCTCAGAAATATAACAAAAACTTGAAAAATGGACTCTCTAAATCAATTCCCATTGAAGCTAAGACTTCCTAGACTGTGTGTTCTTTTCATCAGCCATGGTACCTGTATTGGGGGAATACATTTGTCACTCTACCTGTGTGCTATGAACAGCTGTACTGAGAAAGAAAATACCCCAAATAATTCTGCTAATATGCTATGAAAGAAAAAAAAGATTACTTCTTGATAATAATGGTTAAAATTGTATTTTATATAAGCATGCTTTTGTATATTTACTGCATAACACCTGATTTTATCCAGCCTGATTCTCCCAAAGTACTGACAGATTTCTGGATTTCTCACGTGAACAGAGAATGGAAAGACTGTGCATTACTCTATAAACAAAAAGGAAAGATGGATATTGTTATTCCCTCCCTCTCTTTTTTTTAGTAAGAATCTCCCTCAATCTCTTCATACCAGGAATTCTGCTTTACTGAGTTTAGCGTCACAGCAAAAACATTTCTCACCTCCATACCTAAATGTTTCTTCCCCTTTTCCCACTGCTTTCAGTTCGCACTGACACAGCATGGTATATTTTTTTTCACTGCAGGTTCTGCAGATGTTCTGATTTTGTGCTTCTGACTGTTCAGTACAGAACTGGTGAGGTATCTGTTTTGCTTTCACTTGATTTAACACATTACTCTTGCATGCAAATTAACTAATAATATATGAAGAGAGGTTAAAGCACTACATTGCAATTCACCGGTTAAAAATGGCTTAATTTTATTTACAAGCTTAATGTATTAGCAATTTAATTTTGCACGTATCACTCTCTGCAAGAGAAATGTCAGGAAGATTTCTCTCTTAATAAACACAAAAACATTAGATACTGCTTTTATTAACCATTCGGATAATTAAAAGTGTATTAACAAATATGCACTGAAAGTATGCACTACAAATATTCTCCAACTATTCTCTCTTCCTCTCCCAGTCTAGCTGTGCACTAAATACATAACAGTTCCAGAAAACACTAACTCTCAGACAAAGGTTTACAAGTAGCCTGAGGTAGTGCATTTCACAGTAACACTTTGGTGACCATACAGTCCAGCAGCAGTGTCTGCTTCCCCAAATAATACTAAAAGGAATTAAAAAAAAAAAAAAAAAAAGCAGAGTAAAAATGGCAAAAACACATCTTTCATTTGGTAAATAAAAGCATAAAAGATATTAATGACATAACAAATCTATGAGATTTCGAGTCACAGTAGTAGATGCGAGCGTCCAAAACATGAACTCGATCCCACAAATGTTATCAGCAGGTAGAGAAACTGCCTCCACTTAGTAAGTTAATAAGGGACAGAAAAAATAAGAGGTTGTCCACTGGGAAAGAGAGAAGTGTGTAGCAAAGCTAAGTGACTACAGAAGTCTATCTATAAGATCATCCTATACAATTAATCGATGAAATCGTGTAATGTAATCAGATCCTCAAAAGCAGTATTAAATTCAATACATTCAAAATAGCTTTAATTTTTGCTGGCCAACATAGCACCATGAACAGGCAAAACTGCAAAGTTTGGTTTGGCAAGTTTCTTATTTTGTTTAAACACACACATTTCAAGAATAAAATGCAAAAAACTCTCACTGTAAAAGCATAAGTTAATAAGATACCATTAGAAACATTTATGAATAGGACACAGCATTGCTACAGCACAGGAGACAGACAATGTCTTCTGTGAGACTTATAAACAGCAGGATGCACCCACAAGTGCTGAGGGAGCTGGCTGATGTTATTGCAAGGCCACTCTCAATCATCTTTGAAAGATCAAGGCAATCAGGAGTGGTACCTGAGGACTGGAAGAGAGGAAATTCCACTCCAGTCTTCAAAAAGGGTAAGAAGGAGGAGGCAGGGAATTATAGGCCAGTCAGCCTCACCTCCTTCCCTGGAAAGGTGATGGAGCAGCTCATCCTGGATACCATTTCCAAGTATATGAAGGTCAAGAAGGTGATCAGGAATAGTCAATATGGATTCACAAAGGGGAAATCATGCTTAGCCAACCTGATAGCCTTCTATGATGAGATGACCAGCTTGGTGGTTGAGGGAAGAAGAGCAGATGTTGTCTACCTTGACTTCAGGAAGGTTTTTGACACTGTCTCCCATAACATCCTCAGAGGCAGGCTCAGGAAGCGTGCACTAGATGAGCAGACAGTTAGGTAGACTGAGAACTGGCTGAATGCCAGAGCTCAGAGAGTTGTGATCACTGGCACAAAGTGTAGTTGGAGGCCTATAGCCAGCAGTATACCCCAGGGGTCAATAATAGGCCCAATCCTGCTCAACTTAGTCATCAATGACCTTGATGAATGGACAGAGTGCACCCTCAGCAAGTTTGCTGATGATACAAAACTGGGAGGAGTGGCTGATACACCAGAGGGCTGAGCTGCCACTCAGAGAGACCTCGACAGGCTGGAGAGATGGGTCAAGGGGAACCTCATGAAATTCAACAAAGGCAAGTGCAGAGTCCTGCACCCAGGGAGGAATAACCCCATGCACCAGGACAGGCTGGGGGCTGCCCTGCTGGAAAGCAGCTCTGTGGGGAAGGACCTGGGAGTCCTGGTGGACAACAAGCTGACCATGAGCCAGCAATGTGCCCTTGTGGCAGAGAAGGCCAATGGTATCCTGGGCTGCATTAGGCAGAGCATTGCCAGCAGGTTGAGGGAGGTGATCCTCCTCCTCTACTCAGCCCTGGTGAGGCCAAACCTGGAGTGCTGTGCCCAGTTGGGGGCACCCCAATACATGAGAGACACGGAGCTACTGGAGTGAGTCTAGTGAAGGGCTACTAAGATGATTAAGGGACTGGAGCATCTCTCATGTGAGGAAAGGCTGAGCAAGCTGTGACTGTTCAGTCTGGACAAGAGAAGACTGAGGGGGGATCTTGCCAATGTGTATAAGGGAGGGTGTGAAGAGCCATTCTGTGATTCTGTGAAACACTCCGCTTATGTCAAGATTTTGCTTTACAGCATGATTTCAGAAACTCTCCCCAGCTCTAAAATGTTGCCCTTTTCTGTTTGTTTTGCCTTTCATATCTTAAAAAGTGAATTTTAAAAGTTAATTTCCCTTTTTTGCATCGGCCCTACTTAGCATCACTGTCTTATACATAACTTGAATAATGAAAAATCATTTTCATCACCCTTCTAAAGACAATGTACATATTGGAAATTATCTGTTTTTCAGTTAAAGGCCAACAGTTCTTCACTCATGTAGATGTTAGTTGACTTCAAGCACCCTTTTTAACTGTGTAATCCTACCATTTTAACTTTGCTGGCCTCTAAGCTTGTACAACTTCAAAATTTTCTTAAATGGTTACTTCATTTAAAGTATTATATTTAATATGTTAAAAACATTAAATTGTATTCTGTATCAAAGCTGGCTGTATTTGGAACCTTAATAAATGGCATCCTTTCATGTGGAGAGAAAGGAAGAAGGAAAGAGAGCTCTAAATTGTAAGCTAATGGAGTGTAAAATTTTCATTATCTAAATCTGTTTGAGTGATAAAAGCCTGATCATCATCAGAAGTCCCTAGTTTGAATTTGTCCCGATCCAATATCGGGAGGGTTCCGTTACGATCCCAAGGACGAGATTAAGACGCTAAAACCGGTCAAATATCGTACAACCTTTTACCTTTATTTTCCACGAAGTGGGGAGAAAAGGTGTGTGTGGGGGGGGAAGGCGAAGGGGAGGCGAAGGGAAAAAGGGAACAGAACAAGGGTAAGGGGAAAAGATAGAGAAAAGTTGGAAAAGTAGAGAGGAAGCTAGCTACCACCACTCCGAGGTCGATGATGTTCAGCTGACTCCGCTCGAATCACAACTCAAGCTGGGCGCCTCCGATGAGGGACGAGGAGCGAGGGCCGAGAGAGGGAGCAAGGGGGGGGGGCCAAACAAAGAAATCCCTCGGCAATTATAGCTTTTTCAAATTAAGTTTTCCCACCCCTCACGTGGTAGTTCAGACCAATAGTAATATTTGGGTCTGGGGTCTCCTGCTCCTTATTGGGTCTCATCACTGTCCCTAGGTAGGCCGTTTACTGTTGCCGTTTCTGCTGACAGGTGTGTCTCCATTCTTGGGTCCAGCCATTAGCTCTCAAGGTCCTGACAAAGAAGGTGATAACTCCAGCAATTAGCACTGTTTCAGCAGTGCACAGGAATGCAAATTGCTGGTAACGCCCTTATCATTCCCGCCTGCAGCAGCTCTGGGCCCTTTCTCACTGTACTAGGGAGTGCGGCCTAAGGCTTCAGCAAATTTAGCCACTCATGCCAAGCAGGTTTTATAGAAGTTATGCTAAAGACGGACAATAATTTACAGTCCAGATCCCAAAGTCTCTGCCCGATTGTGGTCTCGTTCAGTGCAGGCTCGGTGTGTCCTGGGTGGTCGCAGGGAGACCATCTCGGGGGTCGCAGCAGCCCAGTCCTGTTTCCGCCAGGGACAGATGGCTTGTTTGGGGTTGTGGCCTGCCTGCACCCCATGCACCAAGAAATGTTGAAGGCAAAAAATTCATTCATCTGTACGCCACAGTATTATTCTGCAACTTCACATAGATCAAATTATATACAGTGCATTCTAAAAGACGACTTAAGAATGGACTTTCATTTATGCAGGCCTGAAATGTATGATAGTGCCTTCTCTAAATAAGATTGCTTCAGCATACTGGATATCAGCATTATTCTTTCCCTAAATACACAAATGTACAGGTAAGGATAAATAGAAAACATTTTTTCCATTTTAAATCAATTGAATAAAAACATGTCCTTGGAAAATTAGAAGAAAATTTAGATATAAATGCATTATAAATGAAATATGAGTAATTCTATAACACTTCTATTCAATATCTGAAAGTATTACTCTTTCTCCTTTCATCAAATATTTGCTTTCTTTTCTTAACGTAATCAGTCCAGTCATTAAAATTGTTGTTTTATAACCCAGAACTCAGATTATTTCAGAAGAAGCAACTAATGAGGCTTCATTAACTGCGTTAACCAATCAACTTGCACTAGATGCCTATTTAATTGAGAGACTGAAAAATAACATAAAAAAAAAAATGAGTTTTCCCTCCCAACACTGCTGAACCTCATCATTAGCTAACAGTAGATAACCAGTAAATGTCTTGCTTACGCTATAATCTAAATTGACTGAGCACACTTTAAATTGACACCAAAATTTAAACATGTTCATTTGTAAGACCAAACTGAAGAGTCAGGCAAGATGGTCATGCTCCCTCCCCTGAGCAGCCACATGAAGGCTGCTGTACTGCAGGTTTCAGGGCTCTAATTCTGCAAGTTCAGTGTCCTCTGACAGGAACTCGTACCAAGGACAAGGCGGTGGAAAAAAATCAGAATTAAGCTACACTCGTGTTCCTGGTGCTCTTGTCAAGTAGGTTTTGATGGCAATGACACATGCAGGTAAGAGGTCTGTTGAAATGGCTGCTTTGTCAAGTAGAGATCTACAGTGCTTTGTCATGAATACAGTTCTGTTCAATATTTTCATAAATTACTTGTATAACATAATAAGGAATATGAATATTCAGTTTCCAGACAACTCAGAGAACAGTTGTTTGGACAACAAGCACGCTCTAGGAAAAAAACAGAAATTAAAATTACTTTGACAAATTGCAGAACAAGTCCAGAAAGACAGAATGTTATTTATTAGAGATACATGCATTTAAACAGAAATGATCCAAATGCATTGCTAAAAATTAGTGCAGGAATAATCAGCTGCACAAATACAAGATGGGGAGCAACTTGTTTGCCTCCTTTTCTCAGTGATTTCTGAACATTAGATGAAGTTGTATGAAGAGGAACATAACTAGGAAGACATGTAAGGTCATCACTTAACTCTAGCTATGATTGGAAAGAACCGATGGAGGGTTAGGCCCAGGTTTGGGGACTGCCTTCTAAAAGAGTATGAATAAATGGGAAGAGGTTAGAGAAAAATAATAGGAATGAACAAAGCTTTCACCTACAGGTCCTGTGTTGAAAAACTGGGCTGGCTTAGCCTCTCAGCAGAGGACTGAGAGGAGATATAATAGTTTTCAAGCATGCTGTTACAAGGAGAAAAGAAATACTATCTTTTCCTATGACCAGGATTAATGAAACAAACAATAACGGACTTGATTTGCAATGGAAAAGATTTGGAATGTGAGAAAAAGTACCAAAGCAAGGATGCTGAAGTCAGTTTCTAAGAAAAGATTAG
This sequence comes from Dromaius novaehollandiae, assembly GCF_036370855.1. Lineage (NCBI taxonomy): Eukaryota > Metazoa > Chordata > Aves > Casuariiformes > Dromaiidae > Dromaius > Dromaius novaehollandiae. Next base: position 43,916,702 of record NC_088098.1, read on the forward strand.
ATAAACCTGTGATACACCTAAGAGATATATAATCAATCCTGCCCTTAGATGGGAAATGGATTATATTGCACCTTTGAGTTCTGTGGTTCTGATTCTGGGTGAAACTGAGAGATAGTTATTATCTCAGAAAGAAATTACAAGTAGCTTATTACTTTAAAACTACTATAGAACTGTACAGAGCTGACCCAAATAAAATCTTCTGGTAATCTTATATTGTTAAAAATATTTGTGAAACTATAGCCTAACTGTAAAGAAGCAAGCATTAATTTAAACCTAGTTTAAACATAGTTACTAGCTAGCTCCTCAGAAGTACACTGGAATGATGGCAGCAACTATTAGTTGGATAAAAGTGACAGAGGATTGCCATCTTTGGCTTTAAGACAACTTATCAATCACAACTCACTAAGCCCTGCTGTTGTTAGATTTTAGTCAACAGTATAGGAGTATATGGTTCTGGAGCTCAAGTTGATTTCACACATTTTGTGCTTTTTTTTTCTTAATTTAGAAGGTTGTATCCATGCGCTGATTAAAATGAAATGTTTGCAAACTCAAAGGTCAGGTCACTTGAAGGCCCATGTTCATGTTACTACATTAAGTTTTATTGTTTTAAGTAAATGATGACATTTCTAAACTAAGAAGTTCCACAAATAGCTTTGAAAGCAGATTTCTCCAAGCAAGAAAGGCATATTGAAAACATTATGTGTATATTAGTTCAAAAACATTAGATTAAGTTCTGAAAAATCTGTTCTGTTTTTTCTGTTACAGTTTTCTCTACTGACACATTGCACTGTTAGAACACATTTTACTAACTGGAATTAATGACTTAAATAGGATTCAGTTTTATCAAGTACCAAAAAGTTAAGCAATTTTCAATGATTTATTTCTTGCATAAAAATCTTTCTGTCCTATTTACAGCTAAACATGAAAAGATTTGAGAAATTAGAACGACTTACAAACTAAGGCAGAACTCAGGTAAAGTGAATAAAAATGTTCTATTTCTACCAAATTACAGAATGAGATTCTTACCTTTCGGTATTACTAAGTAATTATTACTATTGAAAAAGTAAATTCTATTTTAATGGAAATAATAAAGAGCACTCATATCACCATCACTTTACAGATTACAGCTAGATAAGAATAGATAGGAATGATCATGAAGCCAACAGGAGGACAGTGGAATAACTACTAATTATCAAGATAAAAGACTTGATGTCACATTTACACTTTTCAGTAAACTTTGAAGTCAACAAAACATTGGTATAATCCTTGTGCAAGACAGGATATTTTAATAATTTAATTGTTTGGAAATCTAATGAATATGTGATTTGCTATTTTGAACCAGTAACACATTTCAATGGGACCTGAAGAGATGTGCTAATTACTAGAAAAGTCAAAACAACTACATTAATTTAAGATTATTTTTATAAGATCAGTACTAATCTGAAAAATATTTATGACATAAAACTGTAGACATATAGATTGTTCTTTGAATCTTTGAACAGTTCAAATTTTCAGAACCATTAAAGGCCATTTAACAGAGATTAAAACAAAGTCTGCTCCTTTCTGACAGAGAATTGGCAAACATTTCATTTTCTCAAGAAAATAAAGTTTTTTTTTCTTTAATTAAAACTTTTATAGAATATATTCTAGCATTTTTAATAATATTGTATGCCCAGTGGTAAAAATGATTGTTACTGATGGCTGTTCCAAAAGCAGCAATCCTACTCATTTCTTCCCAATTCCATTTTCCCTTTCCCTCCTACACTCATGCTGCATGGTATGCCTCCTCATTTCTTCTGGCGTTAGTCTGACCCCTCTGAGATGTGATTCAGATCAGTGGTGTGGGCAGAAAATCATTCACTACTTTTTTTTTTTTTGCCTGTGATATCCTTTCAGTTTAGTAGGCTGAATTAACTCATGAAGTGGTCAGATGAGTGCCAGAAACAGTATAACAGAGCTAGAAGTAACGTGAAGCAGAGAGTGCAAAGGGTAGGAAGGGAAAACGACTGGTATTTCCATGTTAACGGTAGTGAGCTGTTACATCAACTCAGCTTTGTCATCTCTCTCCAACCAGGGAATAATATATATGTATAATATACATACATACATACATACACACATGCACACAGGTTGGTTTTACAGTTCACATTAATGGAAATCATGCAAATGGAAAATAATACATTGAAATAAAGAAAAAAGGTATTTTTATGACTAGTAATTTGTGTTGTTTTTAGAGGTATCTAATCTCCAACTGCTGCCATCGATCAAGAGAATGAGAAAACAACAGAGCTTTTAAAAATATTGAAGCCTTTTCAAGAGGCATTTTCTTTGTGGAGTGAGAAGGATTTCTTTTATTCTTACCTATTTTGAAACCTGGTCTGATACACCACCAAGAACACTCCCACCTCCTCAGCAGGAAAGAATCACCTTATGCTTATCTGAAAGTTACCCCTTCCCTAACAAAAAATGTAGCACCTTCGTTGCTCTCATTTTAGTACAATTCTACCCAACAAGCTAGGAAATAGACAGTTCAGCACAATTCCAGTTTGCTCTGCAAAACCTGGGAGTTTTGCAAATAATAGTCAGAGAATATTGAAAATAATAAATGACAAAAGTAGTAAGAGAACAGGGAAGCAAAATTTAAGACAGTCGTCAAGATGCAAACTGAAAAGAGATTGTATCTTGTTCTGAGTAGAAAGCTGAACATATTCCTGTGAGTCAATAACACTGGCAGTTATTCTAATGTATTCATAATTTGGTAAACTTACTACTTTCTAGGCTATAGTCTTCCTAATACATCAGCGATTATTCAGTTACAATTCACCCTGCACATCTCACCTTTTCTTTGTAATTTCTATCACTGGTTGTCAGCCATCCAGTAACTTAATTGCACAGACACTGCCAATTTTCCTTAATCTTCACACATACTGGTTAAAGGCTAGGGGAATCAGGTTGTTTCCTCACTGTCACAGAAATTAAGAGACCTATCTGATTTTCCACCTTTTTAAAGCAGAAAAGAAAATTTCATGCGCAGCTCTCTATCCTAATTTATCAAGAATGCTTGGTCACAGCATGATTTTTTGTTGCTCTTAAATTTGACAGAATTTCAGAATATTAAAATGCAATAGCCGTCACTACTGCATCCATTCCCCTTTCGCAGCAGTGCTTTCGTTAGATACCTGAGGGATCAATACCTACAGAAAAGGTAGGAGCCATCTGTTGATCCCAGAGCTCATGCTGTCATTATTGTTAACTCACTGCTTCATTCCTTTGTAAACGCACAGAAGTGAGCTTTCAGCAAGTATAGATCAGTTGTCCTATATATTAATAGTGCATAATACTCCATCTATATGACCAGATACCAGACCTTTTCAGTTGGTATTTGATATTTGGAGTCATTCTACATCTTTATCAAACACTATTTTGCTCATTCACAGATTCAGGTTTAAGTAAGATACAGGTTTAAGACACAAGTTTAAATCCTGTTAAATTTATTGGGAGTCCCATGTTTAAAGACATACAATTCTCTTAGACTGCACAGCCCACCAACAGTGTTTTAAGTGCATCTTAACTATTAGTATGTCATGTGAACACACTTAAGATCCTGAAGAAACTGTACTACCAAATTTGTCATTTATGTATATTACTAATCAAATATAAATATGCATCCCAAACTATCCCATGTCATTTATATGCCTTTTTTAGAAGACACCTTGTGCTCTTGGAGAAAAATGGCTATTCCAATATTCACCTTGGTCCTGCTTATTTTGCTTCCTACTTAACAGCAGCCTCCTCAAGGGACCCAATGGAGGAGTATGAGGTTAGTCTCTCTCTCTGCTCTTTTTTAAGCGCACATTTGTATTTATTGATTGTAAGCACTCTTCAGCATCAATCAAGGCTGAAATTGTTTCTTGTGAAAATGAGACTGTACACTAGATAGCTTTGGAGCCAATATGTCTCCACCAATAAAAAAAGTCACCATGGAGAAGCCCAATCTCTATGCTTGACTGCATTTTTTAATATTAATTTCATCCCACTTCATTGGTGTATATATTAGGAACATGAATATGTTCTCTGCAAGGGGGGATGATAGCGCAGATCAGGTTTAGCATATTGTGTACACAGCTGAGTCACAGCTACAGTTTGACTTTTTCTGGATAGCTGCTTAACATAGATATTATGTGAACAGTATATCCATTTTCCCATATCTGAATCAATTCATTAGCCTACCTGCTGTCTATCTTAAACTTTTTTATGCTACAGTGAGACTGACTGTATATATTCCCAATGAGTATTACAGTGATTGGCTTTAAGAAGATGCATGACAATTTCCAGGAATGGCTATATGTTCTTCTAATATCTATCTATAAAATCAGTAAAACCGAATTGATTTGCACAGACTATTATTTTTCTTTGTTTTACATGTTCTTAATTTTAAAACTGCAATGTTTCATCTAAAAGTGTACTTGGAGGGAAAGAAAGGTCAGTAGGATTCTGTTAACATTTCTTTCTCTCTTTTTTTTTTAAGACATTCCATCAACACCTAAACATTTAGCTCCCATTAACTAATTCTGAATTGTTCTGGCAATTCCCTGTGCTACAGTATTTCCCTACCCACACTAACAATAATAGCTGCAGTCATTCAGATATTATACCAGTTACTGTTGGTAAATGTTGACTTTCAATATAACCAATAAAATTTGTCATTACACTAAAGGACTTTTTTTTTCCTCTGATGAGCAATATTTTTTATTTGACTATTTGTTACTTTTCCTTGTTAATTTTTCACAAGGTATGACAGCAAAATTCTTGTGCTGTGCTCCTGTGTGCTTGGTTCTGTTGATACAAAAATAGCAATAAAAATTACAGAATTTGAAATGTCACTATGAAAAAAATATATTTTATTTGATAGAGGTTGAAAAAATTTTCCCCAAAAGATGGTGTCTAAAGACCAAGATGAGACCTCAAGTACCCGTCTGTTCATAGAAAACTAAAAATTATTTGTAATCATACAGAAATAGTGTCAAATTAAGCATATCAGAAATACAGGCCTGTCCAGATGAGGTGTATAGGAGTTACAGTGGCAAGAGTACCATTACAAGTTCATTGTATAAAATAACTTTTTCCTGAGAGAAAAAATGTCCACTTTTAACTACTTATTTATGTAGGCTTGCATAAAAGTACACATCCATATAAAGCTCTTCATTTCTGTCAATTATTATTCTTTCATCTTTAAATGCAGATTTTTTTGTCTTCTGCATAGATGATGTCTCCTGATATTTCCTCCTCTTGGAGAGGTATTAGTTCTTAATTGTCATCTGTGATAGACGTAGCTATCAGAAGTACACATACGTGATAAGCAATACACTCTGAAAAATTAAGTTTTTATGATCACTTAGTCTTTTACCCTCATTTCGCTCACCCTTAAAAATGGTTGTGTTACTGTCCTGCATCTACTTTGGGTTTTCAGTGTTAATTATCTCTTCAGTCTCTCTTGCTCTATTATGGCGAGTTCTTGTTCAGGACATAAGCAAGACTGAGTAACTCCAGGGATTATTGAAAAAATGAACCCTGATACGACAGATACGGACTTATCCAGATATTCTTTAAAAAATCACATTTGGGAAATGTGTTCACAATACAGTGACATTCAGGCTATCAAAACATCAACTGAAAAAAGAATGAACAGAATATCCAATAACTTTTTTCAATAACAAAAGTAATAAAGAAAGACATTGTCGACAGGAAACCATTTTAGAAAGTAATGCTGTCCTTTGCAAGCTGAGTGTTATATTTATGTATTTCTCTCTTCATTGAGTATGGTTTCCTGCCACTAAATAACTGAACTTAATTTCTCAATGTCAGACCTCTCTGCTGATCGCTGCATCCCATCCAGCTTCCAAAGCAGACTATTTGTTTTGCAGATAGGGTGCTCAATATTTTACCAGAAGAGCAAAATATAAAAGTTTACTTTCTTGCCAAGTAAGAGATAATTACAATAAAAGTAACTATTGTTCTGTTTATTCAACATCCAGGAAATTTCTTCAACATTATGGGAAATTATTTCTTTAAAATTCTTGCCCTGTTTCTCTCACATACTTTGGGTGAGATCCTGTAAAATCAATATTGCTCTTCACCTCTCAGTCTCTTTTGGCTAGTAACCATTACGTCAAGAAATCTGTGTCTCCCTGTTAATTTTTAAGCATAGGTATGTTAAAGTTCACATGTAATGATCATTCTAATGTGATAAAGTCTGTACAAGCTACTCTGAGGTCCACACAACCAGACGAATGTCCAAAGAGATAATTAATAGAGTTTTGGCTCCTTTACCTTCCCCAAACAAGTCTAATAAAATAATTCTGTGAAACAAGATCTTAGCTAGCAAGAAATAAAATCTTGAAGATTCTAGCACAGAGGAATAAAAGCTTTTAAGACACATATATTGACTACTGGCTTGTTATATTTCTCCTTATGTATCAAGTAAACCACCTAAGATCTAAAAATCACTGAACTAGCACTAAGAGAATTTTTCGATGTGAGATATAAGAGATCCTAGCCTCACAGTCATTCAGATTTTCCATTTGTTCTCATGCAGATTTTCACTAGTGGTTCCTATAATTATCATAATTAACAATCATTTCCTTATAAAGTTGTGAGATTTGGGGGGCCTAGAGAAATGTCAAAAGTATTTAAAAGAAGTTTTCATTCATAAGGACATTTAGCTTGGGAGACTGCATCTGAACCCCGATTGTATTCAGTAATTGTAGCAAATTCCCTCCAAGCTTTACACCTGAAGCAGATGGAAGCAGATTGCATGAGGAGATCAACCCTTTCAAATTACAATAGTTTATGATGCTCATCTGCATTTTAATCAGATATAAAGGATTTATTCCTGAAATACATCAAGGAAGACTATTTTCACCTCCTGGAAATGCATCAGAGAGTTTATAGCCAATCAAGCAAAATATGTTGCACATTTTCACTTTGTATATCTTTCTCTCTAGAGTTTGCAATATTAAATGGATATAGGTGTCAGTGATTTTATTAGCGACTATATATAATCCTATCAAAATAGGTACTAGAAAGCAATTTTTCATGCCAAATCCTCTTTATTATGGATTTAATTCCTGGGCTTAACAAAAAGATGAATTTGTGATCTCATCACATAATGTTATTTTATTCAAAATGTGGTGTAATACAATATCAGCAGATAAAGCAAATAATGTGTAGTCAGAGACTAGGAAAATTGCATGATTTGAGGATACAGAGAATGTAAACATGTGTTGTCATATTTTTTCTTGTAACCAAAGAGGGCATGAGCTGGAATTTAGTTTTGTCATGCACAAAGATGGAATAGCAAAATTCACCACCTGAAAATGTCTGTCTCATGTTCCTGACAAATAAGTACAAGACTGATATTGCCAAAATATTGCCAAACTGATCATTATCTCAGGAAAATTGTTTTCTCAATTGAATTACAGTCACCATTTTTTTCTATTCATAGACTAATAGTAAATCAAGAATAAAAGAAATTCAATGGCCGAGAAACCATTGCATGACAGCTAATTGCTAACAGTGATTTTACGAGTCAACTATTGCAGGAAACAAATTTAACTACAAATATTAAGAAACTATTTGCAAACCACATAAATTGAAGAATGAGCTGCTATTCATGGGAAACAGACATTTTGCAAAAAGAGTACAGAATAGAAACATGTCTCCATCACATCATAAATTTATACCTGTCTTACTACAGACAGCAAGGCTGATGATTGTTACTATTCCTAAGGTTAAATAAATGCTTTGGTCTTAACTAGTAGTTGCCATTTCTTCATACAGCAAATTATTTTTCAATTTTTGAGTTGTTCTGCTATTCATCTGGAGCATAATGGTCATCACGGCACAAGAGTCTTACTAGCTCATAGGCTGAATTTTGACAAGGGCTGTTAATATGTGCTTCAAAAAGATACAACAGAGTAGTGCAACTAATGATTGACAATAATCAGGAAGTAAAAACTCAGCATTGTAAAATTATATCTGTTCTTTCAGGTTTTTTAATAGTTTGGTAAAGTAGAGGTGATGCATTTTTTCTCCAGGGACTACCAAGGCCAATTTCTTGATTTGCACACTAATCCTAGTGCACAATTAGTGCTTTCGGTGTTCTAGATTTGAGTCTTTCACTATTACGATTTTTACTGTGCTTATGAGACAGAGGGCTGTTGGGTCACATTGCCTCACTATCTAGGATAAGTATGAACCATGTTTCCAGCAAGGCTTATTACAGTCTGACAGACAACAATATATTATTTTTTAATACTGATACCTAATATGGACTGAGTGGATATATTAGCTGCGTAGTAATTAATTTCTGTTCCATTGAATTATCCAAGTTTTGTCCTTGATTGTTTAAAACACTCTTCCTGTTTTTCTTCATTATAATTGGATATAATTAGATATCAAACCACCAGTAGAAACTCTTAAGATTCTTGTTAAGACAGAAGTAATAGAAGATCCACTTAGCATCTTTTTTCGGTTAAATGCACTACACCTGCTTAGAATAGATGCACCCTATTTCCAGAGTTACTTATTCTCCAGATCTGTATGTTTCCTAATGTTGACTATCCTTTCTTATATTAACCTATTGTGTAAATATAATGGCAGGATACTGGTATGTTGGAAAAGAGAACACATGAATGACACTTTTACAGCTTTAAGTCATGATATGAGAGATTACTTTCCTGGGAAAAAGTAAAGTTTTCAGCAATTGATTTTACCAGTGTTATGAATTGAAATTGGATTTTTCTATGTCAATAAGGAAGAGAATTGGCAGGAGAGATTTAGTCAGATATGGTACAAGGCTAAAGCTGGAGGAGAAGTTAACAGGAAAGTAAAAAGAGTAAAACATATCTCCAATATCACTGTGTGAAAAGTCATTCAAGCAAGATTTTATTATTAATGCCATAGCAAAGTCAATCTAAAGAAAAATAGCAGACGGAGAGTGCGTATAATGTTGATAGAGCATTTCAGAAAAAAATACATTTATTTCAGAATAATCTGATAAAATCCTATGTAAATAACAGCTGACAATTTAGAAAACTTATTTTAAAAACATCTCCTACTTGATGAGTTACTCAACATTTTTCACATGCTCAAGGGAGCAGTTTCTGTCAGGAGGATTTGGGGATTCTGTACAAAGATGAGGAATGTTTGAAGTGTTTTCAAACACACAAACACACACAGACACACAATAGAGAGAAGTTTTCTTAAAATAAGTAGTACTTCTTGTAAAATACTTAAATGGCTAGCCCTGAAAATCCCTTTCTCTGATAAGAAACAAAAATGGAAATTTTTAAATTATTCATGAGCTTTCTCCTTGAGGCAGTATCTGAACTGCAAATATGTAAAGGATGAAAAGTGACTTCCTCAGTGATAAAAGAAATGTTGATATATGTGGCATTAATTTAATTCTTCTTGATTTTTATTAATGATTTAACTAAGTATTTTACATAATATATTAAGTGTAAAAGACCAATTACATAGATATTCTTTCCCTAATCCATCTAGTGCAAAATCTGTACTTGATGATTGGTTTTACTGACACTCACTTCTCAAAAGACATCCAGTATCATCTAAATGACCAAGTGCTGACATGATTGCTTTGCCACTTATGCTTATTTTACTCTCTGCATTTCACTTGATTATCTGCGTGAAGGCTGTCCCAGCTTAGCTCTCTGCTGAGAAGACAAAATAATATATCAAAGAAGAGCTACACTCATCTTATTTGTAAATCCACAGATGAAGCAGGTTTCTTAGAGTTATATAAAGCACCTCACCTTTTATTTGCTTTCCTGTCACATCTAACACATTTGAAAACTTGAATTCTTGTTTTAATGCTCCCAAGTCATAAAGATAAAATCTGTTTGAAATTCAGCTTTTCAATTTCCTTTTTGTAGTTTGTTTTTACTAGTAACTTAAAAACTATGACAAACACAAATTAAACAACATAATAAGTTTTAAAACAGATTCCAAAGAACTCCTCTCCACACAGACATCGAGTGGTTTAATATGTAATATTAATAATAATATACAGTAAATACAGAGGTTTCCATTTTCTCAAAGTGATTTGCTTCCATGTTTAAAATTTCACTTACCCTTTAACCTCAGTGAATCTAACAGTTGTCAGAAGGGCTGGATTACTGTGTCAAGGCTGCACCATGAAACGCATGCTACAGCCACTTCACTGAATAAAGCCTGCAGAGAAAAATGAAATCCATATGAATTTTTGGCATACTTTCCCCCCCTCTTTTTACTGAGCAGTTCACCTTTAGGACATCATTCTACTGTGTACAAAATAGGTAAACCTGGTCAAGTAAACAATCTCTTTCTTAGCGCTGTCAAAAAATGATCCACACATTTTAAGTAATTCATGTGGAGAAAAACATTTAAGAGAATAAATGGGAAACCTATTCTGGAAGCAAGATTGTAGAATTTATATTACTTAAATATGGTGATTATCCTGGGAGAATTCGTATGCCTACCCTTCATTTTTTCAGTGGCGCAGTGACATTTTGATATGGATATAAAGATTAAAGCTGTAAAAGTGCAAGACAAAATTTTAATTATCCTTTTCCAAAACTAGAAGAGAGTAGAACAAACCACGGCTGCATGCTACTTTTTGTTTCTCACGTATATGATGAAGTATTTTAGTGGTCTAGCCAACACACATGTGCACACAGTCAATTGAGAACCATAAAGCTGACTTGTAGTCATGGATTCTTTTTCAGCTAAGAAAAATCCCAGTGTTGTTAAAAGTGGGAGACATCGTGCAACTGTACTGTTTCTTTAAAGTCTAAGAAAAACAGAACAAACTTTTCTAGAGAACAAAGCATTCGAATAAAGTTAAAGCAGTGGTTCTGAATACAGACCTACCTCATATCTTCTGTAAAAGCTTTTTACATGCAAAATGGTGATTTTTTCAAAATGGTAAAGAAGTATTATTACCCATGTAAGTTGTTTATATCTGTTTTAGAAAATCATAAATTGTTTATCTCTTTCTTAGCAAATTGATTTTTTTTTGTTTTGTTTCTACAACATAAAAAATATAGTGTTGTTTGGGGAGAAAAATACCTCTGCTCTATAGCAAAGGAGGACTCAGATGTTAAGGAACCAAGAGGTTACAGAGTAAGATGTTCTTTATTGCTTTTCATCTATAAGTAGTTGCCTTTCCACTATGACATGGTGCCTGAAGCAAAAATATGTCATGTGAGCATACTGTTAGAGATACTGTTATATAGATCCCATGATGCACCACAGCCTTCCCTATAATAAAACTTTGGTACACGGTCGAGTTTGAAAACTATCTTGGAAATAAGGCTTCAGAGGAAAAATGGGATCATAAGGCTTTAAGATGTCATCCATGAGATGACAGCCATTCACTCAGAAATGTATTTATTTTCTTTCAGATCAAATCAAGCAAAAAAATCTAGCAAGCTGAAATATTACTACCCAGACTGATCTCAGATGATAGGATACATCTCATTTTTATTTTCCCACTGGGGACTCTTTATGCTGTAAAACATAAATTTTCAATAGACAGAAAAAGAGATTTGCAAATATGTATCGAAATAATTTTTTAAAAGTAGAAATGTTTCAGGAAAAATCCCTTTAAATTATTTTTAGAAGTATTTTTGTGAGCCACAAACTTAGTAGCCAATCAGCAAAACAAAATCCAACGAGAGGACGATATAACAAAATGTACTGAATTTTGAACGTTCCAAACTGGGGTAGGTATGTAGGGGTTTTTTAGCAAACCAATGTTTTTCTGGTCAAAGTACAAGAAAAATAGAACTAGTAGAAGAGAAAATAGTATGGCTAATCACAAGGGACTATACATGTACCAGTGTTGATCCAAATTTAGTCATAAAAGAAAAATACCTCTTCTTTAAAAAAAAAAAAAAAAAAAAGGTTTTATTTAAGTTCAAGATTTATGAGTGCAATAAACCAAGGATTCTGCCCAGGCTAAAATTACATTAAAATCAGAACTTGTCATGTTCTTAGATCTTTCTCTCTGTATGTATGTATGTACGTATGTACGTATGTATAAAAATAACAGGCCAAGTTAGCTAAATTGTCTACGGGCCACTTTCACCTCTCAAACTCCTAGGAAAAGAAACAAGTCTGCAGTTTGGAATAGAGCATGAATCTCCCACCGACAGAATTTAAACACTGTTTTTTTGAGATACAAAAAAAAAGGATTAGAAGTTTACATCACACAGGGTATTTATAATTTATACAAAAGAGAAGGAAAAAAGGCTCAGAATAACGTCTTCAAGGAACTCAGAAATTTTAACTGACAGACAAGAGTAAATCACAGTGCATATTGCCCTACCAATTCCCTGTTTCTTAGCAGTTGGATATTGTGAGGAAAGGATGAGTACACATAAAGTCAGATACTCTGCTGAAGAAAAGTCTGGGAATAACTTTGTCCAACACTATATGCTGATTGGGATTGTTTCTCTGAGTCTCAGGAAAGCAAATGTAAGCAAGCTGGAATGCAGAAAAACTGAAGGCATAAAGCACAGCCTCTGATCACATGAATTTATGAGAAAGTTTTCTTGCTACAACAGTATCACAGCTAGAATTGTGCTATTTACCATCCAGTGAGGGACTGGAAATGAATGTAGATCTTGCCAAACAAGACGGTGCACCACAGGTGCAAAAAGAAATTAGCCTGGATGGAAGCATCTGAAGTGCCTCTGCACGGCAGCTGGCAGGACAAAGCAGAGTGAACGGCAACGACTCTGCTCCGCCAGAGAGAAACGTCCAAGTTCAGGGCAGCACGTGGTTCAGCACCTACTAGTCTGCGTGCTCTTTTAAGAGCTGTGTAACACCAGCAAATCACCCAGCACTGCAGGGTAGATAGTGTTAATAACGCGGTTCTTTCTCAGTTTAGTAACAGCTGCCTTTCAATATAAAATTTTAAAATTTCCAGTTATCCAATGATCATCTAAGAATGAGACATCTATTAATCTTCAGCTGGTATCTGGAAATGAACAAGAAAGTCAAAGAAGAACAGGGATTGCTCACAGTAATGTGTGTGCATTACCAGAGTTGTTGGTGGTGGTGTTGCTATCATTGAACCTCTGCTCATCTGGAGACCACTGCACGCGGTTGCCAACCAGCTGGTTCAGAAATATGCAGGCATATGGCACAATTATTAATCCTGACCCCAAAGCTACTGCAGTAAACATATTCCAAGTTTGAAAAGCCGCTTGGTAAATATTCATTTAACAAATGTAAATAAATGCGTTCTGTTATAAATTCTATTCCATAAATACACATGCTTTCATTGTCCAAGCAAAACTTTCTGAATGCCAAAAGTTCACCATAGTTTTAAGAATTAAACATGTTCTATCTATGATTTTCAATGTTACTCCATTAAATTTAAATGAAAAAGGAAAATGGTAAGGTGAATATATAACAATTTTATGAATAAATCTGATCAGCATTCACATACAAAATATGACTAACTTCTGAATTTGCATAGCCGATTTGCAAATACAGACAGAACTCTTAACTTGGTTTTAAACAGCAAGCCAAAATTAATGAAAACGTGCTTAGCAACAAAATGGTAGAAATCATAAATTTGAAAGACTGATCAGAAATGAAAAAAAACAAACCTAATACATGACAGTAGACTTCAAAAATGGCAATAATGATTTTTCAGGGAGACTAACATAAAAAAATGTTGGAATCAAAAAATAATCTTATATCATCAAACATTTCACTCCTCCTAAGGCTTCTGCTAGCCTCGTCATATTTGGTGCCTGCAGTACCCAGGCTGGTCTTTGTAGCTTGGTAGGCAACTCTCAACGGCCTCTTATACCTATTCCATTCACAAATTTTATTCTAAATTTTTCATTCAGTGCATGACTCAGTGTTTTAAAGATGAGAGCTCTCCCAAGCAAACAAGTACATTAGAAATGCTTGTGACCTCTGAAAAGTCAGATTTAATCACTTAAAACTGTACATGAACATCATATGATAACAGGTCTCCACACAAGGTAATCAAAACCACCTAAGAGAAGTTTTCACTATAGTAACACAGAAAGGACAATATTTATCATACCTATGTTTCCAGATGAACTAAAAATACTTTAAATGAAATTTATTGTGTCAATTATGTACCTCAAAGGAATTCATTATCAAAATGAAAACAGTTTTCAAAAGCAAAATACTGCCAAAAAAAAGTCAAGTGTTCTTTTCTTGCGGAAAGCTTCATTACTAATTTTTGAATCACTATTATTATCATGTTGCAATCAAATCTATTTGCTGTTAAGAAAAAACATTGTAATTAACATTCTCCAAATTGAAGTACGGATCTCAAAATGTTCTTATACTTTATAATGTAATATACACTGTAAAAACTAAGCTCCTAGAGGTTTCCAACTGAATGAAATATGCCCTAGTGAGGTATGCATAACTACCCAGATACACAAGCCCAATTAGTGGGCAGCATACCTAGGGTTCTGCTCTTAAACACACTTGTATTAGTTTTCGTGTTTTTTTAATTTCTTTAGTTAAAGAAGTAAAATATCAGCTAATACATACAGGGAAAAAAAAATGCCTGTATGTGTTTTTTATTCCTCCAGACAGAAAAATATAAAAGAAAAAAATCACTTCCTTTTCTCTTTCTCCACATTGGCTCTGACAGCAAACTATATTCTTAGTGACAATTTCTGATATATATTCTTGTTCTAAGAGATGGGAAAAAAACAAGAAAAGTAATTCTGATGGAAAACACACTTGACAATTAGACAAGTTGAAGCAAGCAGGTCTCCTTCTTGTTGACCTACCAGCAACCTTCGTGTGCAAGGAGACTATGGAAGGCTGTAATGTAAGAGGTGGAGTCTCTTTCATTCTCTAGTGTAATCACAGAAGCTGAAAAATCCTGTTAAAAAGGTTATTGTAAATGAATTTTCTGTGAGAGAAGAAAGCTGAAGGAAAATGAAAGTGTCATTAGCTGAAGAGCTGACTTTAGGGGCCCAAGCATGGAAAAGATATATTGCTAACACTCCAGTTGTTAACCCTCATTTTAAATGGTATAAAGTGAAGATAAAAGCTACGGAAAAACAAACCAAGAAACTGTTGATGTACTACATATGCGTGCTAATATAAGAAGTTACTAGCTACTAGTAATTCCTGCTGCTAGAAAGGCAAACTCAGATTTTACAGATGCTGTTTTCAGCTGTTCTTTAATAATGTAGCCAAACTAGTTTAAGAGCAGTTATAGGCAAAACTATGCATGAAGGGGGAAAAAAAAGTGTGCAACTGCAATTGGTCTGGCCAAGTGCAGATAAAGCACCAGTAAAGATCTTGTTCTACCTATAGTTTGGGGGATACTTCTTTTTAATTGATTTTGGTCCAAATTGAATGAAGCATCTTCTTCCTCTCAAACTTCCCATGACTAAAAGATCCTAGTATTTTCCAAAAAGTGCAAATCCTATCAGAGTACTTCCAGGTTTAAGTTACAGCTCTGCAACAGGAAGCACAGAAAGAATTGCCATGTTTCCTGCTCTAGATGGTGTAAATATAGACATACCAAGCTGTAAGGTATAAATGTCTGATGGGAGAGAATAAAGAAGACAGAGCCAGACTTTACTCAGCAGTGCCCAGTGGCAGGACAAGAAGCAAAGAGCACAAATTGAAATACAGGAAATTCCATTTAAACATGAGAAAAAAGCTTCTTCACTATGAGGGTGGTCAAACATTGGAACAGGTTGCCCAGAGAGGTTGTGGAGTCTCCATCCTCGGTAATATTTAAAATCTGACAGGACGCAGCCCTGAGCAACCTGCACTAGGTGACCCTGCTTTGAGCAGGGGGGTTGGACGAGATGATCTGCAGACGTCCCTGCCGACCTCAACCCTTCTGTGATTCCAAGGTACGTTGTTTGGTGAGAGAGACCTACAAGCTAAACTGTGCAAGTCCCTCCAGTGGTGGACCCTAAATCCCAAGGTATTATGCCCCAAAGGGAGCAGGCCCAGAATTACAGATTCAGGCCTACAGCCAGGATCCTGAATGCTTCTGAGTCAACTGGATCCTGGTTGCTCAGCTGGAACAGCTTGTAAAGCTGGCACAACTTTCCTACAAACTTTCTTCCAAGCAAGACCTCAGAAGCACTGAGTCTCTAGATGTGTTGCAAGGCACCAGGTGGCTGATGAAGAGTTCTGCCAAAATACTCTCCTGAACGCAATTACTCCCCAAAAGTTTTTAGAGAAATCCTTCAAAGATGAAGCTTTGCCAAATCAAACATCATCCTAAACTACTGCATCCTAATTACCTTATTTTAAACTCCAGCTACATGGACTAACGTGTGGTTTCGCAAATACCAACAGAGCAGAAATAAAGGCAGACCCCATTCTTTGTAAAACATAGCCCCATTGTCTCATGACAACCAACTGGTTTTGTAAGACCTAAAAAACCACCTCAAAAGCCTCTTCCAACCCCAGGCACTACCCAGTAAGGAGTACTTTGGTGATAACTATCTTATGATTTACACCAATGAAGTTATTTATTGGGTTTATATTTCCCTGCTTCCTTTCAGAACCAAAACAAATGTCCAGCATAGAGTTTTTCCAAATATGTAAACAGGCAATTCTTTTTTAAAAAGAAAAAAGTACAAAGAGAAAACACTTTTTATTTTACTACCAAAAATAGACGTTTCATGTATGTTTATGTGAATGTGTGCGTACATATATAAGTAATATTATGTGCTTGTGCGTATGAAATATGTGAACTTAGAGGACATTCTTTTTCAGAATCAGTAACAATGAAAATATCAAGAACCCACAATCCTGCAATATACCTGTTTTGTGGTCAAACTGCATATAACTGGAAAGCAGTGCAATATCCTATATTTTACTTTTGACTTTTTCATTTTTTAGTCTATCCTGCTACTCTATTTCCTATTAACATAACTGCTTAACTTTACTTATGTCAGCAAAAGATAATGTACTTTAAAAAGCCCATTATATGCTCATTAACTTCAGGCCTCTAAGGAAAGATCTATATCACTTATCTCTCATCATTCCTCTCTCCCCCACACATTTTCCTTCTTTTTCTCCTCCCCCAAGCCACAGTTTGAAAGATCAGAGACAACATAAGTACTGTACTCTTTCGCCACTCATCCACTAGTCCTTACCATCTTTCTCTTTAGACACCTGCCTTCTCAAGTTGATTACAGCTCAGCTTTATCTTCTATTCTATGTTCATTCTGGAGATATCTTTCCCCTATTTCACGAGAACTCCTCAGACACAATATTTACACACACTATTTAACTTTCTATTCCTAATTTACCCATGACTTCTCCATTGTGAAAGCTTTGTCTGTTTTAGCTATCCAGTTTCCTTTGCATTTTGAACATCAGTCTCATTCTAATGAATTTCTCCTCTCTGTCCCTGAGAGGTTATTTTCAGCCTGCTCACAAACAGAATTAGTGGCAAAAATCCTTCTCTGTGAATCCTTTACAAATTATTTACAGCTCTTCCTATCACATCATAGCCCAATGAATCTTGCAGATAGATAGTCATATACCAAAACACCAATCTGTCTGGTTCTCATGTAGCTTATCGCAAAAGTATGAAACTGTTTATGTGGTTTACAACACTACAAGGATTATTTCACACTCTCTGAAATGCTCAGAAGGGTGCTGTAATTATGATACTTTTGCATGCCTAAACCACCTGCACACCCCCAAGAATACGTGCCTTTTTTTCCCTTTTGTGGTCAAGATAAAGTGGTTTAGAGAAACAGTGATGTCTCATCTCACTCCATACTGAGCTTCCTCTTGCAGACTGAGGTGATTGAGTTCCTTTGTCAGTTCCCTACATTTCATGAACGCTTAATCCATTCTGAGTGCTACACAGAGCTACATTATTTATTTGCTTGTGTCCTCTTTATATCGTATTACTTTTACATGCAAAGGCATGGTCCTATAATTCAGCTGAGTTCAGTGTTATCTTTATTCCAATGTATTTCTACATCACAAGCTCTCTAAATGATATACAGTGTAAAACCTTCCTTAATGGGTCCCAGAGAGCAAGGTTGATAAAAGGTATTCATTTATCAAAAGCCCTACTTCAGCCATCAACATGCTCATCTGAATTGATGATACTTTTTTTTAGTAGAGGCTCTCAGGTACTCAAGACATTCATTGCAGATGCACTGCTGAATGACAGCTGTAGAAAGAAAGAAAAAGGTCACCCATTGTTAATTGGTTGTCCATGTCACATCAGCAGTGCTAACGTATCTTGCACCAAACTGATTGCTAGGCAGCAAAAGTGAAACATTTCTCTAGATTTTGCACTCTGGACTAGCTATATTAAATCATAAGATTATATTGAAACTATGGTCTGTGAAGTTATGCAGTAAAATACTCATCTCCACAAGCACAAAGGAGCACAGAGAGATGACAGCATGTGGGGGAACCCAAATAATACCCTGCCCTGGCTGCTCCCAGACCCCTCACAAGAGAGTGCTCAGCCCATCAAGGGCTCTTTCCCACAAGCACAGAAGCAGAGGCACAATGATGGAGGGGAACCCAAATGACAGGCTAAGAGAAGGGACACCCCACTCAGTTCCTCACAGGGCTGTCCTGGGAGACCATCAGCCCAAGGTGGGACACCCAGCACAGTGAGGCAATGGGAGCAGCTCCTCAGAGGACCTTTCAGGCTGGTGGGGTGGGGGAGGTGGGTCACTGCCTGGGGGTGTGGGACACATTGCAGGATGCTGCCTGGGGAAGAGCATTTTGGGACTGTACAAGATTGATGGATGTGGGATGCTTAGGGGGGGAACTAAAGGTGGAGAAAGGGAGCAGTCTAAGTGATTTAGGGTAAAACAAACATGGGAAAAGAAATGGATATGGTGATAAAAAGGGGCTGGACAAGTGCAAATGAGGCTGATCGATAAGCTTGTCTGGCCATGCCCTGCGCCTAATTAGTGCAGTTTGTCCTATCTTTTAAATTCCTTTTTAAGTACTTTCCTGGGTGAGGAACTCCCTCTCCTGTGTGCATGTGGAAGTCTGAGTGCCTGCAGCTGGCTGGGACTGTGGGAAAGAGAGCCTAGGTGCCTGTGGTGCCACAGCTGGAGCAGGCGAGGGTCTGCCAGGGAGACTGCGATCGTTAGGGGACATTAAGGCAGTTGCACCGGCAATAGGTGAGGTGACCTGGGAGCCAGGGATGGGTCTCTAAGTGGAGTTGGCTACTGGAGGGACCAGGGAGTTCTAGCCGAATGCTGGAGAGACCGTGAGGTCTGAGGGTCAACTGAGACCCGTTTGTTAATGTGTGTCTGGTGTGTCTGTGTGTGTCTAAGGGTGAGGTACCTGGAAGAGCATGGATCCAGGACCAGTTACCGGATGGACAGTGTCCAAGGCCAGCTGCAGGAGGGCTCCAAAATGTGGGTATAGGGGGTGGGGAAAGACTGTGCCAGCCACTGGAGTGGGGCTGCGGGTCACCAGGGCTCATACGTCCAGATGCCAGCAACTGGGGAGACCAGAAATCCAGGGCCAATTACTGGACTGAGTGTCTAAGCCCAGCTGCTAGAGGTACCCACACTGTACAAGTGTATACATAGGTATGTGTGTGTGTACATATATGTAGCTATGTGTATATATATATGTATACGTGTGTGCGCACATATATACACACACACATATGTCCCACTAATAGACCTTCTTCCTGATCAGCTAGAGAGGGAAACAGGATGAGGCTGTTGGTTCTGTCTGTGTTTGAGTGCTCAGAGTGCCTGTCTGTGTTGACCTATATGACCAGCCATGTGCGTATGTGTGTGTGTACATATAAATATAAATATATATATATGTCATATAAGCGTGCTAGTCTGGGTGCCTACTGAGAATACATGTTCAGCCTTGCTACTGGTTGGACCTGGAGACATGCAGCTGCAGCATCCTCACCCCATGGGGCAACTGGATTCAACTTCCTTACCTAACATGGTCATATAAAGAAAAGATGAAAATCAAGCAAGAAATAAAAATTACATGCATAGAAAATATTTTTTTTCAGTTTCCACACAACTAGTCTTTTGAAACTTTTAAAATTAACCTTAAAAGAACATATCAGAACTTTTGACTGTAAACAGAGGTTTTCAGGATTAACAGGGTAACTAAATTAAAGAGACAATGAGACAGCTCAATATAGCTGGGTTAAAAAAAAGGGTCATTACCTGCAACAATGAAGAACTGAATTTGATGATAAATAAGGTTCTTCCAGTGTGTTACTTTTCTAATATATGCATTCACTAGCTTAACCTGTTTGGTAAGCATGTCCTCATTGGCCTATTTTCACACTAGACAAAAACAAAACCTGTAATTTTGTACGCAATTTTTATTTCTTCCTGGTATCTCCTTGTAGAAGTGTCAGTAAGCTCTCACTGACAATCCTTCTTCCTTTACAAAGACAAATAACATTTCCAAAGCAACAAAGTTCACTTCTTTAATTAAGTAATTAAGTAGCTTGTGAATTTGGTCCTGTTGAGCTCAATGCTGTATTTTCGTATCTCCTCATTTTGGTAGATTTTGACCACAGTTTGAAACATCAGGTAGATATAAGAAATATCCCTGTTCCAGGTATTTTAAAATGGGTCAGGATCATCAAGCTTACAGTCAAATAAAGAAAAATACACAAGATCACAGGGCATTCAAAGCAACACCTGCAGTGAGGAGCCTCAGAAGCAATTTCATTGAAAGATAAATTTAATTTCAGACTGTTTGAATGTTGAGCAGGATTTAGCTGATTTTATTATTTCCCACTATTCTCAGCAGTGTTCATTCACTAGTAATCTGATTTACAACAGCATGAAGAACTGCAAAAGGAAAAGTTCTCTAATGACTTGGACTCTAGAGATTCCAATAATCAATGTCTTAAAGTCTTTCAAGTCTATTGCAATTAACTTTAAAACAAAACAAGAAACTTTACATAAGAAAATAAATAAATCATTAACTTTAGAAATCTGTCTTAAGTGAGAGAAGAGAACAATAATACAATTTTAAAGGTCTAATTCTGTTCCTGATTCGTTATGTTTAACGGCTGCACTTAGTAGAGTAAGTTTAATCCATGCGACCTCTCAGATGGGGAAGTAATTTCATCTGTTAGATAATTTATGTTACTTAGGATGGAATTTCACATAAAACTAGTCTAAGAAAAGACATAAATAAAGTGCCACATTCTAAGGAAAAAAATAACCACAGAAGTTAAGAAGTTTTAAAAGAAAAAAGAGAGACACTTTAAGGGAGCTGGCGCAATTTTGCTGTAGGCAAAACTAATGCAATTGAAAGAAGATAGTCAAGCTGCTTCAGATAATATATTAAATGTAAGGGAAGATTAAGGTCAGGGTGTTCTAGGGCCCTAGGGTAAAATTTGGGATCATATTTCCTCAGTTACTGAAGACTCTGGAAGAGTTTTAGAATTGGGGCATAGGATTCAAAAGCATACTTAGGATACATTTCTTCAGTGAAATGAAAATAAAATAAAAAACAAAAAACCAATCCTTTCCTCACCAAGCACTTGCTAAAGAAAGGCATCACCACACTTTGGTAACATAGTTCAAGTTTTCTGTCTTAAATTATTTGTACTTGATACAGTAAACATTAAATATATCTGTTACACTTCATTTGGATTAAGAATGGAATAGAGATGAAGTTAACAGCATAAGGTTTGGGTAGTTTATCTCCTGGATGCCTTGAATGTCAGATTTTCACCTTGATTCCAAAGTATTTGAGACTAATAGATGAATATGCCTAGGCCCAGCCAGCAAAGCTCAGTACTACAGTCATTCTCAGTCTAAATGAAAACACGCTTTATTTGTCTTATAGTTGAAATTATGCTAGTTTAAGTGGATTAAATATTGATGTTCTTGCCCTATATTAACTTAGTCTTAACTCATGAGAATTTTCCTTAAATAGTGCACTTACCTACATATTTTTATGAAAATCTGTGACCCTACCATAACAATATACTTTGTTAATATGCTTGATTAAGATCTCTCCTAGGTGCCTAGTGATATCATAAAGCATTGTCACATAATTGGCTTCAGGACAAACATAGAGCATCTTTAGCTATATGGATTTATAGTACTCTCACAACAGACCCTGCAGTGTAGAAGACTGGAATGTACAGCCAAGGGAGTATAAACAAAAAAGCTCTCAAATAATTTTTTTTAGTCAGCCAAATCATACTTTCTTTATGCTCTACAATCATGGAATAACTGAGTTTAGCAGGCTTATAGAAAGTAACTGTTAAAACTACATATTCAGATAGTCATACAGAATAATATACATCTACAGTTATTCATGGTGTTATAGCTGTCTCATGATGAGATATCTAATGCAGCAAACACTAAAGCAGGGAACCCCACAGATTTGTAGTGCACTCTTCAAAACTTCAGAGTAATATCCACAATAACTTTCCTCCTGGACTTTCCTCCAGGACTTAAGTCTTGTTTTATTATTACTATAAGAGAAAGACTTAGCTACTTGAAGAACAGAAACAACACTTCCTAAGTGATCCGCTTCAGCCAGTAATTGCTAAGTACCCATGTGAAAAAAAGGGCTGCAAAAGTCAATAAAATAATACTTAGGCATCAAACTATAAATATACAGGGATTTCCCCCCTCATTGAGTTAGAGAACATATAAGGATCTTCATATGAGGAATTTTAAATATCCTTAGAAGAAATTCAGTCATGCATACTTGACATGCTGCTTGTCATCCAGCAACAAGTAAACAGGATGCTTTATGCATATACATTAGCATATAATGAAACTAGGTCCCTGAAATAGAATGCTGCAGTTTCCACTACCCTAGAAATCTATACCATACTGTAATCAAACATATAAACAAAACCCTAAGCAGTTATTTCTGCAACATCAATTAAAGGCCACAGACTATTTAGCAAAACAAAAACAAAAGGAAAGATTAAAAATTCCATGTTGTTCAGTAGCCCTTACACAAATCATGCAAGCTGTGAGACAAGGAATTAGAGAAAGAGGGACATCACAAGCAAACAATGCCAGACCAGAACTGGGTTCAGGGACATTTCTGGGACAACTAAAAGAGTGATCATCAGGAAGGATATCAAGTTGTTAAAGGATAGAGGGTTTGCATCTTGACTGGTAAATAACTTGTCATAATTATTTCAAAATTCTAATTAAATTTTCATCACACAAATTTGCTCATTGCCTCATGTCTTAAATGACATGATATGCAGAATTTTCTGTTTTTTAGAAATCAAAATAAATACAGGAAGTCTTTTGCAAGAGCTCTGAATTTCATGCTCTGAATAATGTCAAAAGTCTTCCTGTTTTTTGAAAGTGCAAGTGTATGTACTAGATAAGCACGACTTCTTGACTAGTAACCTCATAGATTACCTTAATTTTCAGTGGGTGTTGCAAAAACATAACCCAGACATTTTGCATTGTTCAGATTTTCATGTTGCTGGAAATACTTTGTATTTTAAAATATCTAAAATCACTCCAGGAGTAAGGACAAAAAAAGAAAGAAAAGTATTTCAGCCAGGTTATTTTGATGTGTGGATATTTTAACCCTGTCTATTTTTGTCATTTAAAGGTTTGACCTAAATA
The DNA here is from genome assembly GCF_036370855.1 of Dromaius novaehollandiae. Taxonomy (NCBI): domain Eukaryota; kingdom Metazoa; phylum Chordata; class Aves; order Casuariiformes; family Dromaiidae; genus Dromaius; species Dromaius novaehollandiae. The sequence goes on from NC_088098.1 coordinate 43,940,356, forward strand.
ATGTAGTTATAAATATATATATATAGGAAAATTACACATATGAACAGAGTTCTATTCAAAAAGATAAGAACTGGGAAAACAAGTAAAAAAAGTTGAGTTTTCTCCAAATTCCCAAAACCCATACACGAGTTTTTCCTTAAAAAAAAAGTTTCTATTAACAACTTCTCATTCCCATGTTTATCATGTCAAAGCTGTGACGTTTCATATACCTAAACCCAAGCAGTTACCCTCAGGCTAGCTTCACATCTGTACTTGGTACCTCCTACAGAGATGTTTCTTTTATAAAGTTGACTTTTTAGATGCTCCATCTCCTTGGTGTGTTAATTTAAGTCAGCAATGAACATATTCTGAATAACGTGAGTCAGATCATGACTCTAAAACTTAAATGAACTGACCCGTAACACCTTTAGAAAAATCCTTGTAAAGACTGTAATAGTTTCACAGCTTATTATGGCCTAGTTTTTCTCTCAAAAGTCTTAGAGCTTCCAAAGGTACAGGAGGTCAATTGCAGGTCATATGGGATACCTACAGATGAGCAGTCTAGAAGAACATGATATTTAAACAGGACAGGTAGATTCTGGGAGTGAGCCTCATCTATACATGAGGCCCTGACTGTAATTCCAGTGAGTAATCAGGCAGCCTAAGGCACCTATCTGAAGTGGAGGAAGGTAAAAAGAAGACCTTGTTTGGCTCCAGAAAGGAGGAGTCAGCGAATGGCTGACTTCAGGCTACTTCACAGAATAACATTTTGATTGCGGTGAGTCTACCATTTTTTTGCAAAAGATAGGAAAAAAAGTCTCCTCCCTAACCTGTAGAGGTCAGTCTGAAAAGGATCTGAGTACCCACTACAGCCTGATGGTAGATGCTTCTACCCATGGTTGGAACAGATAAACATGGCCATTTTGAGAAATTCACAGGTCACACAAACACTTTCAATAGGTCTAGTACTGCTAAAAGATTGCAGTGAATTGGTCAGCTGGCTGACCATGAAAGATAAGCCTCAAGAGATACGGTAAACCCAGGCATCCCCAATACATTATGCGTAATAAGTACCCTGTACACAAGCTGTAACAGGACACAGACAAGTCATTCCAGATGGAGTGGTCATAGCAAGATTAGGCTCCTCATTTCAAGCGTGCTTTGCCACCACAAGAGGACATAGAAAATGAGAGAGCATACAGCTGAGAGGGGCCATCTGAAGGACCACCTCTGGGCTAGTTCCATTACACCCTCACGAACATGACAACAGTTTCCAATCAAGGCCTGACCCTATCAGCATTCAAACAGACTTTATGTCCATCTCTCTGCACACAACGCAGCTAGAATCTAATCTCTGTTTCCCCTCTTCTTCCCTCCACCCAGGCACCACCTTCTTAAAGCTGTTCCACAAATAACAGAAAAAAACACATAATGTCCTTCTCACAACTACAACATTTTGAACCTTATGTTATGAAGTTTCAGGCCCAGCAGTGTGCTGATTTGGCCTCACAAATAATTCTTTCATCATCCTGTGGTGCAGCAGGATGTGGAGGTGAAATTGTGCAACAAACCCTGCAGTTTTCCAAAAGGCATGCAACAACATGCTACTTTGCTTTCCAATTTATTTTTTATCATTGTATCAAACAAGGATGACTTGCAGGCCATCCGTACTCTTAATTAAAAATATTTAAAAATGAAAAAGGTTCAAAAAATTATAAGAATTTTTAAGATGAAAAAAGGAATAAAAATGTAGTGAGGACTTGCTTAATTCAGCCATGACATTACCCATCTAAGCCAACAACTGCAGTTCCTGAGCTGATAACCACTCTGGTCCTGCTCATCTAAGGGTGGTGGGCAGAAAGCTTGGTACCATCACGTCAAGTACATTGGGAAGACAAGGGTCAGAAACAGCAAAAGAGCAAATAGCCCACAGCTGCTGCTGGTTCTTCTCCTGTTTGGTAATCTTCTGCTTCCTGAAGAGATAATTATTATCTGTTAGGGCACAGAGCTGTCTGTTTCTGTATGGGCTAGTCACCAGCCATTAGGCTAGCCACAAGGGCATTTGGGGACTCCATTTGGTATGAATAATTATATGTCCTCAGATGTGAAAAGAATCTTAGAGTAGCCAGGGCTACTGTACTGGGCTGTCAGATACATCTGAGAGACAGAGATGGCACTCTTTATAAGGTTTGAAAACATGATGCCATTTTTGCCCATGTTCATCCCCTTTACAAGACACTGCAATCCAAAGCTACAGTTTGCAGCCATACAAGAAGGGGGTCTGGATTCAACTCACTCTTCTGCAGACCATATTCCAGGCAAACTGTTTGGAGAAGAGCTTGGGCAGGACAACTGAGTACCGATGACCATATCCAAAATGATGAGTATAAGAATGACTTGCCATCATGGCTGTGATATGATGAAGATGTGGTTTAGGCTGCTGCTGAGATTATAGAAAAAAGGGTAAGAGGAAGAAAGAAGCCAGCTTGTAAGTGCCAAGAAGGCCACTGCAGTAAAGATATTTTCCTGATTTGTCTTTGCAGCCTGCTCTATAGAGAAAATGGCTTGAGCAATCTGTACTGCTACTGATGAAACGAAAGAGGAAGGTGAATGCACAGGATCTATCAGTTCCCTCAAGGATTTTAACCAAATCTATGCATTTAAAAAACAGAGGACTCACAGAAAGAGTATGTTCAGGCAATAGTTCCTTTTCACAGTTCTATAGCTTCTACGCCCTTGAAATAAAGAACAGGATTATTTGTGAAGTGTCTTAAACCTAGCGCTCACTTTCATAGAGTTCTTGATGTGTCAAGCTACTGAATCTGAAGTCTGCAGGTAAAAGTATGGTCTAGGAGAAAGATATTTGTGTCACTGAGAAGATGGTTTTGCTTTCTCACACTCAGGGCCTGGGGTGTAAGAAAAATGTTAGATGCACTGTCTGCATTGTAGAAGTGTGATTTGGGAATAGAATAATGGTAAAGTCGCCATGTAAAGCCACAGATTTTTGAACCCCACTGTCCTCAGTGATTGAATCCAGCCACAACAGTAACATCGCTGAGTAAAGAGGACTGGATTATTTCCTAACAAGCAGAATAAAACCTTCAAAGTATCTTTATCATAATTCCTAAAGTACCATGTAACATAGATAATATGGAACGCCTGTATCAAGGAGTGCTTAATGGAGAGGCTACAGATAATTTGGTTTTCTTCTCCTCCTCAGTAAATCTGCCTTGGTTGTAAATTATGAAACACAAAGGATACTGAAATTGTATCTATTTTTAAATTGGCACGGCCTTACTCATAATCACCATTAAAAAAACCATCAACTAAATCAAAGTGCAGTCTTGTATTCCTTGCTCTACCTCTCTTTCACATTACTCAAAATTTTGTGTAGGAAGTTGAACATTTATTGGCTCTTACCAGTGGTAAAAATACTCAGCAACTTACAGAGTCAAACCCTAGGCTGCTTCAGAGAGTCATCAGAAATTATAGAGACATATCTCCAAGACATTAAAAGACAAAACACACAAGCAGTTAAAATACATTAAAAATCCAAAATATTTTGAAGTCAGTGCCACAAGATTTGCCCATCTGCTCCTCAATCATCAGACCAGAAAACTGAAAAAGGCAAGCTCTGGTAAGAACTAAAGCTGAGGACACAATTTTAATTAAACTATGCTCTTGAGCTTTATACTTTCAAATATGCTTCCAGTTTTCTATATTTCAGAATTCTTTAGGTAGATGTGTATTTAGACTCTGGAAATCAGATTTTTAAGATACATTCTCAACAACAACGAAGGCAAGCATTTCCCAAGACTAAGCACTAAAGTTGTAGCAAATACCAAAAATCCATGTTTTCTGTTTAGAGAGTAAGTGACAGAAATTTACTTTGTAGTGGAACTATATGTTATATGCATCTCTATAACAATAAGGGATACACTGGAACTGAAAAGTAGTATAAGCATTTGTAGGACTTTCATGAATCAACTCTGACAACATTTCGAATTATTTTTCAAATCTTAAAAATCTTATTTTGTCAGCTCTGGAACAAACAATTTTACAAGAACCATTAAGATAGACTTCAAAACTACTAGGCAATCAAAAGGGAACCACCCACATTCAAATTGACACATTTCATGGAATTACAGTCCTGGCCTTTAGCGGCCGACAACTTTGCAAGAGGATGAATTGCTAATAGTACCAGACACTGCTCTGAGATTTCCTTTCTCACTCAGGCAAAGTCCCTGTAAGACTTCATTCCAAGCAAAGCTCAAATGCCAGCAAAACCGTCAGACTTTAATGACACTTAGAGTAAAAAGACTGATTTAATACCACCATAGGTTTCTAGTGTGCACAAGGGAACTCTCAAAATTATTTCATGTCGATTGCTAGTGTACCGCTAAGGGGCTTACAAGAAGCATTGGTCCTTCAGGGGATTTTGAGAAGTTCAATCCTTACACAATATTATTAACTGAATCAGCTTTTGATGTTTTCCTAGGAGTTGATTAGGTACATTTTCCAGCAGATCACTACTTCAGTTTAGCATATTCTTCAGTATTATGGGGACTGGGAACTAAAACTTAGTGTTAGAGGACATACTGAGAGTAAAGTGCCAAAAGAGTTGCATTTAAGGCAAGCAGTTCTCTCTTTAATGCAATGAAATATTAAGCTGACACGCAGGTAATACAAATATAAAGCATAGAAAGGTAAACAATATTAAAAAATAAATCACACTCCCTGATCTGTTTGTATTTTACAAAAAACAGTCCTTATAAAGGGAAATATGCCCAAATTAATTGGCCTTTGTAAGATTTTGCATGGATGATGGAAGTCATTGAAAACCAAAACTCAAGTGATTTAAATCTAACAGAAATTTCTGAAGCTGAATTATATAAAAGTTGCTTTATAACACTTGTCCTGAGATTACTTGCCCAACAGAAATGCTTATCTAAAATTTTCCCTTAACCTTTGTGTTTAGACTAATGCAATCACGATGCGCAAGGCTCAAATGATACGTAAGGCCAGGTCTGCTTCAGCTCTGTGCAGGCTTTGCAAATAAAACCTTTTGTTTTCCTCAGTCCTCTGCCTGTCAGACTCAATGTCTATAATGTTTAAGGTCTTGACTGGAAGATGCTGAACCTTTAGGTCTGCTTTTCATAGTTTAAATTCTGAAGCAAACTGATCTTCATTAGAACAGACATCTCTTTTTCTTTTTGGCTTACATTGGACATATTACTCAATTAATAAGGATAGACAGCTGCTGAGGTGGCTCGCATCCAATCAGACACAGAACCAGTGGCTGGAGAGCTGTAGAGGAGGTGAAGAAGAAAGTGGATTCCTGGAGTGACACTATTTGGCTCATCTGGCACACCTGCATGGCTCATAATACTCCTACTGGTGGTAAATGCTTCCTTTGGAGAGTCGAATTGTCAAAGATTAGGTTTTCACTGAGCATAATCTATTCTTAAAACAGGAAACCTGTCCATTACTGCTCTTCATGCACAACCTTAGTTATGCAGAAAAAAAGAAAGGGCTAGCCCGGCTGGAATAGAGACATAAAACAGTTAATGCTTCCCATGTGTACTCATTCGAGAATTGGGTCAGGTATTCATTTGATTAGGGTGAATTTTTAAGATAAAAGTGATACAACTAGCTGTACTATCTGGCATTTAATTTTCAGCACTGTTTATTGGACTACTACAACTCCTGGAGTTACTCTAAGCAAGAACATGTCTAATGTTTCAGCTTAGTCCTTGAGCTTTTACCACTCCCAACAAAAGATATGTGCTTGTAATGCATCCTTAATCATTACAGCCGTTACCTAAATTTGAGCTAAATTCTCCATGACTGGAGTTTTTAAAATTAAGATTCAGTAAAAACTCTAGTTCAACAGCAATATTAAACTTGAAACAATAGTTGGGTCTTTTATTCATTATAAAGGAGATCAGATTACATGATCAGCATGATCCTTTCTGGCTACAGACTCTATGAAGCCACTCAGAATGAAAAAAATGTGCAAATATAGTCTTAATAATAGTTTTCCAAAATAGTCCATCTTTATCATAATCCACTTACTTATTATTTGACACTATATATTTTTAAAGAGAATGGATTAGAAAACATACTGCATATCTGTTAGCAGAGATCTCATTTGTTGCTGGAGAGGACAGCAAACTTTCAAATATATGAAAACTGAAAAATCTCTTGCTATGGGTTACGCCAAATGCAACCAAAACTATGTAGTAGTTTTGGAGTACATATAGTAGTTTCAGTTTTAAGCAAATTGTTAACCTATTAGGATTTTTGTAAATAATGTACATAATATTGTACTGTTAACAGCAGTTATAACACCTGACAATTTTTCCAAAATAATTCTGTAGCTATTCGTAAAGAAAACAAACTAGACTTGAATTTTATGTAATTCAGTACATATGTACTGCCTATTGAAGAAACAATTTGGTCCAATTTTCAAAGATTCATCCTTCCCTCCTCTTCATTAAATACTAGTTTATTTTCTATGAACATCTTTTCAGCTAAAGATAAGCTTCTCTGGGGGTTAGGAAAAGAAAAAGGAAAAACAGTTTCTGTCATACCACTACTGTGTTTTGTAATCTCAAGAGGAAAGTAGAATAAAAGTTTGCTTGCTAACTTTTGTTCCTTATTTCTGCAGAAGAGCTGAATTGTTACAACTACACTAAAAAGAAAAAAAAATAGGTGTTCTGTGAACACTTTTCTAATCACTCTATAGCCAATTTAAAGACATAAATTAAAGCAACTATCATTTGTTCAACTGAGCTGTTATGCACAGATACCAGCAAGCAACAAATACCCACCCACTGAAGAGCTGCCAGAGAGGATTCTATTCTTTAATATTTATTTTTATTTAGAGAAGTAATCTTCCCAGTCAGAACTTTTCATCATGGATCATACTTGGATATAAAACCAACACTGAAATATAATTTTAAGGATATTATTTTCAGAATAACAACAACAACAAAAAGTAAAAGCAACCTTTTACCCTTTCTCTCAAGTCTGTGTACAGCAGATCAGTCTTCCTTGCTTTCCATAAGTAAAGACTTTGGACACAACCATTTCCACATACCAGTCGTTCCTTCTGCCATTTATTGCTGCTTTTTATACTATATATACTGACATCATCTCATTCATCTGTGCCTGGACTCTTAATTGCCTTCAGAATTAATCTGTTTACTTGCACTTTTCTTTAATCCTTTCCTTAGGTTGGTTGCCCTTATCATATTGAGGCATTCCCTTAATCTCTTTTTATAGCTGACATATTGCCTAAAGATTGGCATAACATGTTCTGCACATTTTTAATAACAAAGACCTGACTCTCCAAATTGGAGTGCCAAAAATTCTCATCTATTGCCTTTTTCTTTTTTTATGATAAAATAAATATATATAAACTGCACTTACATTCTATGTGGAGTAAGAATATTAAAACAAACACATAAGCTGTTTTAGTGTTTCACCTGGTAAGATTCCTCACTCCTCATACTTTTCCTGAAAATTAAATAATAAAAATACCCTTTAAACAGTATCAACAGTATCACCCTGTTGTTGGGAACCAAATAGTAAGGAATCTTTCAGTGGAAGTCATAAGAAATACTACCAATATTTGAAATTATGCCATACAAGCACACTATGCACTGATACAATTTCACAGATACTGCTATTCAATTATGGACCAACTATAAAATCAAGAGGAGACTTTTTCCTCTCATATGGTGTTAGAAATATTTTCACTTGATGGATATAAAAACTGCCTTCTCTTCTCCTACATCTCAAAGATAGACATAGCATTAATATAGCAATATAGTTCTACCTGTCATGTGTATTAAGTATAACTCTACCCACCAGGCAATTGTTTAAAACGTCAATTTCAAAAGTCGCTTCAAGGCACTCATGTAATTTACTTTCAAGCATATGTTAGTTACTAAAATGATTTGGAATGAAACCTTCACACATTTGTAGTGCATAATGAATAATTAAAAAATAATGTTTAATTAGTATGTATGATGTTTTGGAAAAAGTAGTCTATGTACAATTTACAAGTTACATTTTTATTAGGAATGCTTGCCTTCTCTGCCAGACTACAAATTCATTTTAAAGTTCTAGTTTGATGTCTTCTCTGTTATCGCTTTTTTTTTCCACATTGAGCTGAAATACACAGAAAATAGCAAGAAAACTACTTGAAATACGTATCAGACTAATAATGGATGTGCACTTGATGCTGACAGACTTTTGTTCAGATGAAATAATATTAATATAGCCAGACAGTTATTACACCAGGCCAAACAGTTTTAAAAGTTCTGAACTATAGGGACTGAAGATGGTGAGTATTTCACTAGATATTTTAAAAAAGAACAAGCCAAAGAGTTTGTGTTCTGAAGGAGAAGCCACATGTTAGAAAGCACAAGGTAAAAACATTAAGTTTTTTTGTCTATCAAAAGGACCTTATTTAACTGTAGGATTAGGAAAAGAAGGAGCTGCTTGCAGAGGAAGAAAGAGGCTCACAGAAGAAAAAGAAAGAGAATCTTGGACTTCTCAGATAATTCTGATACTATTCAAGAATAATAAATGAAACAGAAGCAGAAAATGTTCATAGGATTTCTTATTTTGACTATTTCAGTCAAAGTCTATTTCAGTTATAGTCACCATAGTCAATGTTTTTTTTTTTTTTTTTGAAAGCATTACAAAACCTGTGTATCCAACTGTTTTCTGTAGTGTCTACTCCTGAAGAGTTAATTTTAAACTTGTGTGAACCTATATTGGAAATTTTTAAAAGGGTGCTCTTAAACAACTAGTACAGTGAGGATTTAGCGGAGGCTCTCAATTCCAAAGGGGGAGAGACTTCAAGGACCCATTTCCAGGAAAACATAATGTCTGAAGCTAGAGAGCCTGCCTGGGCAGCCCAAAGGAGAGAGTCACTGCCATGACTTCTCAAAACAGCGAGAGCTGGTTACTGGATACACTGATCACTACACCGGTAGCATTCCAATACAGTGTTCTGGCATAGTTGTAGTTAAAACAACTCCATAATTGATTTTTTAATGACATTTTTAGACCTCATTTAAATCATTTTTCTGTAATACTAGTATTCCATGGAGTCCAAAACTGAAGTACTTTCTGGACAGCATCTGTGCCAGACTGTGGGCCACAGACAGGTAAGAATCTTACTCTAAATGTGGAAATAATTCTTACCTTCCCCCTCCTCCCCACCTGCCAGAGTTTCTAAATGAATATTTTTTTAAAAAAATCTAAATACTGACTATTTTTATTTTACATTAGAAATAAGATTTAGATGAAAAGCACAAAAGATGAACATGATTTGGTTAAGCAGCTGAAAATTTTCAGGCAATTTACATCAAGACTTTACTTGTATGAAATTTCAGGATACTTTGAATAGTATCTCTGCAGCTCTGCTGCAAAAAACCACACACTTTTGTTTACCTTTTCTTTTTCATTAAAAAAGAGTCACTATAAGGAAAACATAATATGTAAGTAATCAGAACCAACTACACAAATCATTGCTGTATCTGCCCAAGATCCCTACTGGGAAGATCAGGTATGTTCGATCTCTTACAAGGGTGACAGGAGCGTTGTATTATTAATCGCTATCTCTGTGTCTTTAGAATATCAAAAGACAGAAGTTCTATATGCAATTTGAGAAAAGCAAGTGATGACAACAGCAGCAATGGATGAATAGTGATTTGTCATTGGACTTGATTAAGCAAGGCACATTTAAGCTTATATGTATATATGTATACATGTACACACATATATGTATGTATATGCACTTTCCTGGGGCAGAGAGATGTTCTTGCCATTTTTTGCCACTTAAAGAGAATTTATGACTAAGATCTAGAACAGTTATTTTATCAAAAGAATGAATATAAGACATTTATACTGATGAGGTACAGACAGAATTTCTTTATCTTTTATAGCTTTTTGCTTAATTTTGTTGCAGCGTATTAGACAGGAACAACAAATCATTCCAATTCTTTCATCTCATAAGAAATCTGATAGTAACACACCCCTCTCTTTAAAAACTAGCAATGAAACAGTAATGTAATTAAAAGGCTTTTATCAATAATAGAAAAAATTAAGAAATTATTATAATTAAATCTCCAGCCTGACTCCCTTGAACATAAAAGAAACATTTTCCTTTACTAAATAAAATAAACTCAAACTACTCAAAAGACTTTAACAAGATAAAACTCAGACATTTCTCTTTATTTTGTTCTTTCATGGCATTAACTTATCTGGTTAAATCATTCTCCTGGTATTCGAACCAAACATGTTGCAATATAATATAGCAATTTCTGGCAATAAAACTGTTACTAGAAGTATTAGGTTTTTCAAAATTCAAAGAAAGAAAGAACCCAAAGAAGCTCTTGTGTAGCTGAACTTTACCATATCTAAGTGCTAGACCGGCTTCTCCATTCTTCCAACCTTTCTCTCAGTGCAGGGGACTGCAAAGCCCATGAAGGGCTGCGCTGATCTCCACAGACAAGCTGGCCACTCCGCGCATAGTTACTTTCAATCTGCCAACTTACGCTATGTAACCAAAAAGACAGAAAAATTTCCTTCTAACTAGAGGAACATTCTTCATTACACTTTTTTTTAAATCACTGATACCATTGCATTTCGTAATGTTCCAGTGCTCTGTGCCCTTAGCAGTAAGCCACTCAGTTTCTGATGAGCAAATATTAAGTCCAAATGATATATATATTTATTTTCAATTTAAGCCCTAAATATGTGTATCTGTTCTTAATCAGTTCTGTCTTGTCACTTCTTTGACTTGGCAGCTGTGCATTTCTAAATTTATTTGTTTTTTAGCTTAATGCTTGACAGTAACTCTGCGCTGTTTATATTCTGCCTTTTCCTACTACAGAAATAAAAGTTATAAATTGCAAATTAAAAATAAATCCATGGCACATGAGAAGCTCTACAGAAGTTATTAATTCACCACTCACTTTTCTTCACTGCTTCTTAGGCTAAGATTAAGTTTATAAAGTAAGGTTGGCACTGAAAGCCCAATACTTCTTGCTTAGAGGACAAAAACCAAATCATTATTTTATTTGTAATAGAATTTAAGCAGTACAGGGTGAAATTGAGAAAAGCCAATTCAGCTAACATGCCAATCAATACAAAAGCTTTTGCTTCACAGATAAAAGTTAATTTTCATTAAAAAAAAAATCTTGACTAAATGCTCTGATGAATCCAAGGATTTTTAAGAAAAATCCTATAATCTATTTAAATGTGTAACAATGGTATTTCAGTTCTGTATCCATATAGAAAATGTATTTTTTACACACAGTGATGGCTGCCTGAGAAGTGAAAGATTAGAAAGAAGGGGGAAAAAAAATCCACCAAAATATCACACAGATTATAGACCAAAAATTGTAACCGAAGAGTGACAAAAGCCTTGCTTAAAAGAAATAAAATGTAAGTATTCTTATGGTGTAAACACCCTAGATTGCACTAGAATTACCCTGTAGCATATTTTTAAAATGACTTAAAAGTAAAAATTGAAATATGAGGTGAAGGCCCTGCCACTTTGAGACACGTTATTCAGTAGCTTGACAACTTGTTCTCCTCAGAAAGGGAGCCTAAAAGAAGAGACTAACTTGCATCAAAAAGTTTCTGCTATATAAATAAAGAGAATATGTAAGAATTTTGACATACCAGCTCTCATCAGAGTTGTTCAATTCTCAGAAAAGTTTCAATTTTGCACAGATAGTAAAGATCTCTTGATAAAACACTATTCATAGGCATACAACTAACAGAGTAGTGTCTCCAAATAAAAGCGACTATATTCCAGCCTCATCCTTCTACAAGGGCCTGCCAATTACAACACAATAAAGACTGTACTCTTCTTGGAACAATTTTTCCTTGACTAAGTACCATCTCCTAATTAACCCTTTACCACACAATCTTTCTCCTCACTCTCCTTCCTTATCTTCAGAATTCTGCAGAAAAATCCAAAGAGCTCTGCTCTTGGTCCCCTTTCAGCCTTCACCTTATTTAAAAACATGAACTACTTACAACAGCATGGACAACCTCTCTAGAAGTAGAGTGTGCTCTATTTCCTTCTGACTCACTTGCTTTCTCCTTTTGTTGACTAGCCATCAACTTCACTTCAAATGGCTCAAATAAAACTCGCCATTTCTTCTTTGACAATTGCCTCCTCCTTTTTCCTTACTACGGACAAGATTCCTTTTCAACATCTATCTCAGCACCTTAACATAGAAAGATAACTAGTTATTGTTTTTTCTTTCTTTCTTTTTTTTTTTTTTTTACATGCATGTAACCACATCCTAAACCTTGATAATTCCTTCCACACACACACAAAAAAAAGCAAATTACCTGAGATACAATGTTTCCTGTAAGTCAGCTCCTTTATCTAGACTCTTACATGCTCATCTTCCAGCTGCAGTAGTACCTTTGCATTTGTCAAGACCAGATGAAGCCTTGCCCTACCTTGGATACATTCAGAATTCTACTATAAACTCATCCACCTAAACTGCTGTTTTGAACCAATTACATTTTTTAACATATTGTGCTGTTGCTACATCAAGTAGAAGCTACTTCTCAAGAAAGAATTTCAAGGAACTTCATAGCTTCTTTCTTATTCAATATCAAAGATATGAACTGGCCCAGAATGCCAGCTTCTATATCCTACAATATATATTCTATATAAAGTTTATAAATATATATATGTTCTGTATTGTAGATTGTTCCCTGAAATCACCTGTGTTGGATAACCTTTCATTCAGCATCTGTAGTATTATCTCCTCTTCCTCCTTTACAGTTTATTTTGCCATGATGCCTTCAAAAAGCTTGATAAGACTCATGCCATCAGTGTCCTAGGACTACCGCCTATCACACTGACTAGTGCTGTTCCTTTGTTTCTTTTCCTGTATCACAGGTTTTGTCAATCTTTTCAAACAGTCTTGACACCCTGCCACGGGATTCACAGACTGACAAACATAACATGAACCTTGCCTCCCCCAGCATTCTTATGTAGTCTAAACAAATAACATGCTAAACCACTAGTTAGATTTATTTATTCAACTAAGAATCTGTTCTTCTAACAAGAAGTTATAAAAATATATGATGAAAGTTTCCCCAACAAAGTTTGCCTATAAAATACATAGGGAGTCAATGACGAAAACCCCACGTATCTTTGAAACAGGGAAGTGGAAAGCAGATGAAGACTGCCACCTGAAGAATAATTTTATATTATTTTCACTGATGATGTGTCTTTAAAAATAGGATTTTAGAACAATTTATCAAAATTATATTTCTGAAGACATCATTATAAAGACTGGTTGAGAAATTAAACCAAACGACCTCACCTAGAAAAATTACTGTCTCTCTCCTTTGCTCTTTTAGGTGTCTTAAGCAGAACCATCTCACATATGGGAAACTGCAGATAGGGACTAGCCATCAGAAAGGTGCTTTCATACACCACCCAATACATTTTAAGAGCATTTTTAAAGTTTATGACAGCTCTTTCTTTTGAAACCAAATTGTTTAAATTTTTGTTTTCCAATACTAGGAGTTTGTTTTAAAACCAATCTGTCTTTTATATAAAAACTGTCTGTACCATATGCAGATATAAGTGCCTTCCCTGATGCTGTAGTTATTTCTCCAGAAACCAGTTGGCATGTCCAAGCAAAGTGTTATGGCCCATTGAAAAAGCAACTGAAGCAGAGGGATTCAAGAAACAGCTGTAGATCTCATTCACATTCAAAGATTCCCATGGATTTAAGAAACCAGAAAAAACAGAGAAACACACATAAAATGTGAAACTGGATTTCCCTTGTGACATAGATGTATGAATTCTGATTTTACCGTGTAAGGGGAAGAGTCTGACTCTTTACAAGCTCTGTAACCAAAAAGAATCAGATCTTCACTCAGCTATAGATATGACCTAAAGTCTTCGAGAAATTAGGGCAAGCACACTGAATATGGGGCAGTCAAAGCAGGGATATTAGATGCCAAGGGCCTGCTGCTCTTAGTTTGCTGCTCCTGTATCAAGTCTTATTCAAATAAATCTCCTGATTGATTCTATGGAACCAGCTCATATTGGGCGTGAAGGTTATAGCATCAAGTATTGTGAGGAATGACATCACTGCGTACAGCCTTACTCTCCAGTGGATCTCAAAGCACAAGCAAAGCAAGGACAAATACCTTCAGATGTATACAAATGCAAAAATGACAGCATTTTATATATATTGAATATAACATACCTATCGCATATTGAGCATTATCTATTCAAAAACAGCTATAATGTTTAGGCCAGCTAATTCTTTTCAACTGCATACAATACCTCTCATAAATGTCTATAGTAGCAAAAAAATAGTCTCCCATAACACTACAGTGGCAGCTGGATGTTGGTACTAACTGACAATTAAAAAAAATCATCAGTTAATATTGATTTTATATTGTTTGCCATATGTATATATGAGCATCATACTTCCAAGCTATTTGTTCTTTTCTCTGAAAAGGTCATTACCATGTAGCAGACTTGGTCATTTTTTCTACCTGACAGAAACATCTTCTGCTCAACACTTTTCCTGGTTTTCACAAAAACAACCATGAAGTATAGAATTTTGAAAAAAATGCATTCCCTTGAAAAATCTGATATATGATTGAGTAAATACATCACACTAAATTCAAATTTCAAGCCAATGCTTGCTGATCCCAATAAACTAAATATGCATGAGCTATGATTTTCTGCTTACTTTTTAAATGGAAGGTTTTCAACATTCAAAAGAAATTATGCATGAGAAAAGCAGATGAATAGCTAGATAGCATGAAATATACCAAAAATTACAGAAGATTTTCACAATCTGGGGAAGAATCTTGTTTGAAGATTTGGAAGGTGCTCCTTGAAATTCATCCTGAATCTTCTGCCCATATCTAATTGGTCCTCACTTATATTTGGCAGCTGCAAACATAGAAATTATTTTTCTAATTTTAGATGCTAGAAAGCATTTTAAAACTATCCCCAAATACTTTTACATGGTCAAAAGTAAATAGATAATGAGTACAGTCTACTGAATTCACTTCCTTCAGTTATGGACTTCTGTAACAGCAGATTAATCAGTTTCTCTGGAAACTGGATATGGCCCAGACACCTACCATCATATCTGAATCTACAGGAAATTATTCAGAATTTGGGCTGTGGCAGGATTAATTTATTATTCTTATCTTAAAATATTTGCTCCTTCCACTTACACCAATATCATCTACCATAAACTACCTATCAGTAGCTCTTAACAGAACTCTGTCAATCTTGTTCTATGAGCAAAGTTTCCTTCTTATATATTAATTCTAAATATTGATCAATTTATTCTTCACATTTTTTTAAAAAGCTTGGCCATCTTTTACTGCAGAACACTTTTTGAAGTCTTTATTTTTTCTGTGGCTATTATGAACACTGATCTATTAATCCCCTTTTTGAACGCTGGATGCCAGAACTGGACACAGAAGTACAGCAGAAGTTAAACCAACACCAAATGCAACTATTAGCTGGCCATCTTCGTGTCGTGAAACCTAATGAAATACACATAACGGAGTGCTTTTAGTATCAGATGGGGTTGCTTATAGTCTATTGCTTATCCTCCATGGTCCAAGTTTTTTTGTAATCACTGCTTTATCACTGTTTGCATTAATCCAGCCTGCTTAGCAATTCAGATCAGTGACCGGTGTACTCTGTTCTCTTCTTTATTGACTACATCTATCCCCAGCCTTTGACTCACACTCAAATTTCATCAGTACCACTTCTGCATACCTTTCAGATAACCGATAAAAAACAGAGGATGCCACCAAAGCTATCAGTGATCCTGTAGAACACCTACTCAGAGCAACTCCTGCTTAGAAACACATTTTAAGACGTATTGGCCAGTTGTTATCCTGTTCAGTCTCTGACCTGTGGACTTGATATGGTTCTGCTTCTGTAAGCAGTTTGCAGCATGAACTCTAGTGCCTCAGAGAAGTTCATATAAACATTATCAGACTTGTACCAAGTTTTTTATTGATAAATGTCTAAAGCTGATACAACTATTTTTCTTATATCTGTATTGATTCGGATGAGCTGTTTTAAACATCTATTAGCTCTTGTTTAATCAGGTCAAATATCATTTGTTCAGATCGGGATGCTGCTGAGCACCAATATTAGGCCTATGATTTCTCTCCTTCTTTAAAATACCGGTTTCACTCTTCTCCATTTCTGCTGAATTTATTTCATGTTATACATGACACATTTAACACAGAGACTGCAGAAAGACTTGTCTGTCTCAAATTCTTGGATATTGTTTATCTGGATTCACTAACTTATAAATGCCTAAATCCAGTATTACTATTAATATAGAAGAGTTTTGCTGTGTAATGTGAAAATGTACGTGAAATTTAAATACATACGGAATGCTATCTTGTCATAGATGACATCTTGCGTTTTTGACTTTATTTAAAAAGTAATCCCCCATCCCCAGCTTCTAATTTACATACATCATCATTATTTCTAGTCCCTCTTTCTTTTCTTCCTTCCATTAATTTCAACTTTCCAGCCATGCACAATTTCTGGCAAGTTTCAGGGATACCAACACTAGTGTTACGCTAGGGTTAAATTCTATGTTCACATATGAGCAGCTATAACTCTCACGTTGTCTGGACTCCCAGTACTTGTGTGTAAGCAATTAAAAAATTCCTTCTCTTCATATATCTAGCTGTCTTGATTCATTGTTATTGTC
The DNA here is from genome assembly GCF_036370855.1 of Dromaius novaehollandiae. Taxonomy (NCBI): domain Eukaryota; kingdom Metazoa; phylum Chordata; class Aves; order Casuariiformes; family Dromaiidae; genus Dromaius; species Dromaius novaehollandiae. The sequence continues at coordinate 43,957,119 of NC_088098.1, forward strand.
AGTAACCCACCTTTGTGCTAAGAGCTCAGAAAACTTGACTTTCAGCTCAGTTTAATGCTAATTTCTTCCCTCTTTTTCACCTGTGGATTTTGTTGTGAGTATCTATTGAATTGTTACAGCTGCCAGCATGTTAGGTCACTTGGATTAGTGGAACAGATGGTCTGTAAGTATCTGCAAATTTAACACGTGTATGTGTGATTCATTCATGCTTCTAGAAATTAAAGTACAACATGTAGTGAAGTAACACAAAGTTCCTTTATAGACCTGCAGTTGATCCAAATTCTTTACAATTTAAAATATATCAGTTGTGTCTGTCTGTATTCTAAAGAGGGAGAAAGGAAATACACATACCAAGTTACTGCATTAAATATCTAAAGCATACAATTTTATGTTCTGTTCCACAAGTCAGGTGTTAAACTGCTATTATCATTTGAAATGTCAAATTTCATGGTGTCAAACAACTAGGAAGGATGTTTATGTCTACAGCAACAGTTTGACTTTTAACCAGTCACCCTGCAGTAAAAAGTTCTCCATTTCATTACTAAGCAGACAAACCATCCACACCTCTCAGTAAACTAGTTAATTATTTAGTAGTTGGAATGAGTACCAAAACTATACTTCTTTTTGTGATTAGATTCCTTTTAAGAACAGATTCTAAGGCAGTTCTATACAGAACACTAATCTGGCTCTTGCACTATTTCTAGTCTCTCTTTCTTTCCTGATAATCCTCCCATTCCCAACAGTTTCTGTGTTGAAGAGATGAAGCCTGGGTTTTAATAAAGAACCTTAACAGACATAGCTCTGATCAGAGGTGAACCAAAGATGCTATTCAATTTCATGGGAACTTTAAAAATCTTGAAACTTGTTTTTGTTCTGCAGTGAAGTAAAAACAAAACATGTTTAAAGTATCTTCATGAAAACCCAAGAATGTTCAGTGTCTCTCCTCCTCTCTGGGACAAGAATAATAGCTAAGAGTATATCTGAATAAGGAAAATCTTGAATGAAAACTTTTCAGTGAAGGAATATATTATCCTGATGCTGCATTTAGAGAACTCAATTACATCCATCAGACTATTAGGTAGGAAGGAGCCTCTCTCCTTCCCTCACAAAATTATATTTTCAAAAAAGTTGACACAGAAGATTGAAAGCTGAGTAATTAAAAAAGTGTTGGCTAGCTTCAGTTACAAATAACTCTGCAAATATTAAAAGCAAAAAGGATTTGCCAAAGGAAATATCCAAAATAAGGATTTAAGATAGGCCTTCAGGTTACCATTATGATATGTTTGTGTCTATGCACGAGAAATGAGCATTCTACTATCACAGAAGAACAGCTAAAAACAGATGTTAGGAGGCTGGGATTCTGGGTATAGAGAACAAACATACTCTAACAGAGAATTTAATTAAATCAAAACAGTAAAAAAGCAAAACAGTAATTTAAGAAAACTTTAAAATGTTCCATATATAATGATGTCAAAAGACATCAAAGTCAAATACAAAATTAAGATTATACAAAACCAACATAATTTTCCACTTTCCCATGTATGCTTTACGACTGATTCTTTAATACTATAATTACACGCTTTCCTTCTCTTTACCTTTCCCAGCATCCCTTTCCCACTTGAAGTACAGGATGGACAGTTTTAACAGACTGCTGTATTTTGGTTTTATGTTCATTCTTGAATGTACAGTCTTAATTGTTGCATATAATTCAGCCTTCTCAGAAGGTAATTCTCCTTATGAACTTTTTTCCTGTGATCATCTCTGCAGCATATAAGCACCATGCATTTAGTGAATGCATATCTAAGTAAAGAATACAACAATACTTTGTAATATTTTTAACATTACCATACATGCCTTAGATTCTCCATACTGTATATGTTCTTTATACAAAAAGAGTGTTTCCTCCTCCATGCTGTTCTCTTGCCAGTCTCTTTTCCTGTTCCTCCCTCCCAGGCATGAGATTCCCCCTTCTTATTCAGGGTCTTCAATTTACCTGACTGCAATCCAGTTCACCTTGCTAACCTGAACAAGAACATAAATTATTTTTTTGGCCAGATTGTTTTTCAGCTGTGATTTGAATCCCCTTATCCTGTGATAAGATGAGCATCAAAAGTGGCAAATGGAAAATTCCGTATCAACCGTACATTCCATGTCATATCACCTATGTCATCACTCTACATGTAATAATCATCTTTAACTTTCACACATGAAGTTTTTCTGTTTTATATCTATATATGTCTGTACGTAAGTATATGTAATGCACATTTAGAGATCTGTTAGACAATCCACAATTCTATCTCAATTTAAGAATATTTCATTTCAGTATTTCTAAATCAGAGTTTCTCATTGCTTTTTATAAAAAACCTAAACTTCCCCCCCCCCCCCCCAATTTGAGATGGAAACAGGTGTCGGATATCCCATGGAATTTTCTGTGCAATAGAAATTCTTATTTTCAGCTGAGATCTATTTACCAGTTGAATGAAGATCTATCAGTGTAGAGTTTGAACATTTTAGATATGAAATGATAGAGCACCATTATTTTGAAAATAAGGGGAAATATTCAGTTATGCAAATGGCTTTCTGGGAGTCTGATTATTTTCAGCCTGACACTATAATCATTACCCCTAATATGAAGACTTAATTTTTAAAAGTATCAACATTTTTATTCCTTTGGTTTGTGACTCTCAAGTTGTAGAGGCATCTAATAAGTGAATGAGAACACTGTTTTACTGTTTCAAAGGAAAAAAAAAAAAAAGCAATTTTAAGTCACAGTTAACAGAAGGGCAACAAGATTGAACTGAGCCTGCAAACGCCCCAAAGAAGCCAGACAGCATTTTATGGCACATGAGCATATATTGAATGAGCATATCATTCTTCAACCTTCAGAAGAGTCACGTTCATTTAATTGTTTGATTTTACCAGTAAGGAAGCACTGGCTCCACAAATTTATTAATAAACTACCACAGGCTTATTCATTATTTATAGACATTTTACTGATAACTGGAAGGTTTAATGCCTCATACAGTGGATTATCTGTATCCAAAAAAAAAAAAAAAAAAAGCTGAAATTCAGCAACAGCACAGGTATGTGCACAAATGTGCAAGTAATAAGAAGGAAAATTTATAGAGGCTTCATGTAATTCCACAGCCCCCTGCTATGATGTCCTATACCTCAGCCTTTTCCTCCCTCACTTCTTTTCATACCTCCTTCTGACTCTCATTTTCCTTGCTTCAGGATGTGGTTGACAGTAAGTTACAGAAACACATTTTCAAAGACCTGTGCTTCTAAAAGAGCAGAGGGGGAGAGGAGGGAGAGCAGAGGAGGTGTCTATGGGGTGTGGGTTGTCCATAGACGCATCTTGAAGAGAAACCCACATTGCACACCGGAAAAAATCACAGAGTATTCTTTAAAAGTATCCCCAGCTGTCAGACCACCACCACAAACAAAATAGCTTCAACACGCGAAGAAATATCATAGCTCACCAGTTAACCTGAAGGCAGATTAACATGACCTAGAAGATGGGGAATGAGCTATGAATGGCAAGTATTTTCACCTCTTTTTTCACTCTTTTCACTCTTTTTCATTCTTTCTATTGACAATGGCACTACTCTAATTTAAGGAGACAAAAGTAAACTTAGTGGCAGCCCTGTCTTCTTAACAAAAGTAATTCTTCTTTTCCTTTTAAAAGCCATGATGTTTTCCTGTATTCATAAAATATTTGACTGCTTTGTTCTAAAGCTTTAGATTTGGTGTGTAAATTTGGATTCAGCTTGGTTTTGTGAGAGAGCAGCAATCTGTAAGGCATTACAATCACGTTAATACACACTTTTGCTTGTTTCCACCTTGTCGCACAAAGATCAAGATCATCTTCAGATGAGAAAAATACTAGAAAACAGTGGTTTTGAATGCAGCATGCATTCAATTGCTTGCTTTCTCTACTCTCTTTACCAGCATCCTCTTGAAAAGATATGTTTGCAGTAAAGGCTACTCAAGTCAAGCGTAAAGCAGTAGCTTTGATAAAAACTGAACCAAGAATATAAACCTCACTGGAAGACATAATACACAAAAAAATTAAGATAGAAAAGATTTGTTCATATGCAATTGGACCAACAAACCTAAACACAATCAATTAATGAATTTCTAAAAGGCAGATACTAAGATATGTCTAAACTTTCTAGAAGTTTAGGATGAGAGAAGAGACGGATCTTTCAGTTTTCCTGAGCTGTACTAAAAAACGTTTTCTGCTAACTGAAGACACTGCACTTTATTATGAGTCTACAGTCTTATTAACAAAATAAATTTATCAACAAGTTGAAAGCCAGAAATTCTGTCAGCACGCTACTTTAAAAGGTCTTACTTTTTCTAAGCAGCATTGTAAACCACGGGATAAAATGAGAATTTATTATTCTGAGGGCATAAAAAACTCTGATTTGTTGTAGGTACAAATGGCATCAAACAGCACTCAGGAAGTTCACCGAGACTGCTTCCCCTATGCACCCATACAACAGAACAATGGAATAATTTAAATATAATATATAATTCATATAACCAGAAAAAAATACATTCACTGCTCAGTGAAGGAACTCATCACAGATTTCTTTTATACTTAGATTTCATTCATTTGGAGTTACTAGCTACACAGAGTCATAGAGCAAGAGCTGAATAGAATTTATGAAGTATTAGTACAGCTGATTACCACCACCACTTTAAAAGTCAGCCAGTCTCTTTTTCATGCACATGAGAGAGAATTATTAGCACTAGCATAACTAACATACATGCATTAAGGAGACTCTACTTTTTGGCTGTGCTACAAAAGGCAAACTGAAGGCCAGCCAGTTTAGAAGGAAAAAGTAATTGATATTTGATAAAGCTTGACACAAAAATAAAAGTAGCTAATTTACTGGGTTTTAGCTTTTTTAACCTATATTGGTTTTCATACAGCTTATAAGTATGAATTAAATGCCCGTCACATCAGGCCCTGGGATATATATATATATATATATATATATATATATACACACACACATATATATAAAAAAACACATGTAATTCATCACCCACCACAAATGTTTTACAGTACTATAAAAAAGATTAAAAATAAGGTCCACTTTGAACATTTGTTCAGTATTTAACAGGAAATACTTGCATAAACATTTTTTCAGCGCATAGGTCCATCCCGTTAGACTGAAGTTTTAGGAAATACCACCGATCCTTGGCAAAATCATCAGTGCTGAAAGATAGGCAACATATATTATTTAAAGCCATCGTACAGTGACTGCCTCAGACTTAATTGTCCAACTTGCAATCGTCTTTTCTAATCCCAGGACATACCACTTTCAGTACTCTAGTCCACACTGGGCACAAAGTTGCTTTTAAATTGCATCATCCTGAATGTTTGAGTAAAGGAGCAGTTCCTTTGGAATATTGTCATTCATACCAATGTACATAAGATATTTTGGAGGCTAATGGAAAAAAGATATTTCTCTGGAAAAGACCGAGTAGGCCATTTTTAAAGTGGAAAAGTAAAAGATCTACCACAGAAAATACGGATTCCAAACATTTATCAGTCCACCTACAAAGCATAACTCTCAAAAAAAGGTAAAGAACCCAGGTACAGAAAAACCCTCATGAACAGAACATTTGAACCCCTTCTGATGAAGCTGAGAGTCTTTCTTCTCTACTTAACTTTTTACCCAACAAATAATTAGAGTATAGGAAAACAACAGTTCACAGGGCTGATATCCCAATGAGCCACTGCAAAACAGCTGATCATTCTAACTCTTTCCAATTTATAACACCATGTATTACACCTGCTAATAAGGAAGTCTCTTAATTATTTAAATTTGTGCCCAGCTTGAAAGAAGCACTAAGAGGTGATTAAATGCAAACTAATGAATTGATTACTCTTCAGTATCTTAAAAGCAGAACAAGAACCATCTACAGTCCTTCTTTATGATGCTTCTTTGACATCAGCCACAGATGTGAGTTACAAGGAAATCTGAAGCAGAAAATGGTGACTTTTGAGAAAAAAGGAGGAGTAAGAAATAGTAAACTGAAGCAAAGTGCTTATTTTTTTCTTTTCACAAATTTTATTTTTTTTGTTTGTTTCTGGGAAATAATAGAAAGAAACTAACATTATTGGCTACTGAAATGCTGCATGTCTCAGCTACTTCATATCACTTCCAAAGGAAGAAATTTGTTGACCATACCTTTGTTGTACCACATTCATCCGTTTCCAAGTAGCACTGATTTTCCTAAGACAAACAAAGTCTTGCATCAATTGCAAATTTTCATGAAATAAAAAGAAAAGTGCTAGTGAAAGCACTGTCAAGGTATGGCTCATTTTTAAATAAATGGAAAGATGTATTTCTGGGCTTTTTTTTCCTTTTTGATATAAGTCAATTTATTTTTATATGCTCTGAAGTTCCTCTTCATGAAAATGTCCCAAACTTCAGTCATATTTGGGTAAAGGCTTACTTTAAAATTCTAGCATTCCTAACAATATTCCTAATGATTTCTGTAGATAAAGACACCTGTTTAAAAGCCAGAGCTGAGAGGGAAAATGCAGCAGGAGAAAGGAGCCAGTATCAGCAGCTATTTGAAACTCCAGCACTTGTATTTGTACGTGACAGTGTGTATATGTGCAAAAGTCTGCTGGTTTACGTACGGGTGCTACTTAAGTTCATTTCAATCACATTTAGTTTATTCATTCTGTTTCATTCTGAAGGAATGAATTCATTCTGATCATTTCATCTATGGCTGAGAAAATTGAACTCTAACAGATTGCAGTCGCAGAAGAAATTGCCTGGTGTTAGAGCTGCAAGTAATTGTTAAACTCCCACATGCCTCAGGGGAGAAAGCATGTCCTTGATTAGAAAAACAAGCTGGGGGGCGGGGGGGGGGGGAAACTGTGTTTGTAGTTAATGGGGTATGGTGGCATTGTGTGTTAAATGCTCTGGACGATTAAGTCATATTTTCTGCTTTTACTAACTAGCATATTAATTTATAGTTAAAATAAATATTAATATTTAGAGCCCATAGATTTTTTTCTACCCAAAGGTGGATATCCTCTTAATACAAAATGAGCTGTTAGTGAGCAGATAAACACACAATTCTAAGACACCTACTTCTCTTCATTCTTTCTTCTCATTAAATTATATACTTCTGACAGCTCTGCAGCAAAGACAGGTTTAGTGTTCCCTCCAGAACAAATATATACCTGGAAATTCAGTCCAAGGTAACAGGAACGTTTTGATGGTTTCCAAGATTGTAAAGAATGTTATTATAGAAATTTGTGTGAAGGAGTACATTTTTCCTAGTTCTGATTATATTCTAAGTGGGACTCATTTACACACTAACCTCAACATGAATGAGAGAAGCAAACCTGCAAAGGCCTAAATTCATTCAGGACTCAAGATCTGTATTGGATCTTCCCTTTGGACACAAAACTTTAAGTCATGTTCATACTGTAGCCTTCAAGATGATTTTAATTAATTACTTAACATTATTTACTTTCCATATTTGAAGATGGAAATAGTGTAATTATACTAGATCCCTAGAAATCTCTGCCACTATTGACCAGAAGATATAAGGTAAATATTCTTGAACTCTCAGACTTTGGCAATGTAAACTAAATTAATCATATTGGGCAGAGGACAAAGCAAGTTTATGGGCTAGAGTTCCTCTTAACTTAGAAAGCCTCAGGTAGTAATAGGTCAGGTTCCTCTCAAAATTAAGGAAGACTCTCCTTCTAGAAAACAGGTTTCCTTAGATGACTACATTTTGACAGCATTGAGAAGCTGATATGTAGTAGCCCTCAGAGATCTAAGAAACCTAAAACATTTACTTCCAATAACCTCTCTGTAGTAATTAAAGCTTGAGACCCAGACTTCTCTGGAACAATAACTTATCACACTCATTTAAGCAGCAGGAATTTCAGTGTCTTGTCTCTCCTCAGTGTCTGTGTGAGAGGGAGCGTTTGACCCCACAGGCTCAGTTTCTCGTAATGGTGTCTTAAGAGCCAGGTTACCATAGAATGGGGACCTTCCTCGGCTTCAAGGCTATGCATCACTGTGAAACAAAATCCACAAAGTTCATAGGAGTCTGACATTAAAACCGAGTTAGAAGGGCATTCTTTTGGATTAGGAAGTCTTGATTCCTAGCCCTAGTCTTGCATTCAGGGACTGACTCCATGTTTTTCAAGTAGGAATTAGAAGACAGAAGAGTATCTACAAAAGAAGGAATTAAAATAAAGCATTTCCATTCTCAGACAAAACCTTCCCAGAATAATAGACATAGGGTCTCTATTGTTTATTCTCTCTCTTTTCTTATGCTTCTTGCATCATGGCTCAGCTTCAGGACATTAAATGCAGAATAACTCCATTTCATACTTCCCTGTAACTTGGTGGAAAGGATATTTTCTGGTAGAGAAACACCAAATGGGCTGAATGTCCACAAGGTCAATGAAAGCTGAAAGCCTAAATATCTCCCTGCCAAGATGGTGTTTGATTTAAAAGATTTTGCTGGAAAAAACCCACCATTCCTTTCATTAGATGCTTACCTATGAAAATAATTTTCAATCCAGTCAGTTCAGTAAACTGAAATATGTTGCCCTTATCAGATGATTCTATGCAGTTCTTCGTTCAGCAAATGTCTTCAGTCCTATGCTTCCCATTTAAATAGTGACCCAACAACAGACAGAGCCACCTCTCAGAATACTCTATGGCTTGTTCGTGAGGACAGAAACACTAAGAATAACCCATCAAGCCATCGGAGCTATTTAAAAAACCAAAAGGGAGTGAGAGGTAGATGTTTAAACAAATGGGTGCTGTGGTTTCTCATTGTCCCCATGTCTTACCCCTTGTAAATTTATCTTCTCAAACTCATCACATCAAATATGGGTAATTATCTAACTGACACTGTATTTTAGGAAATCCCTCTTACTCCACTACATTTTTAAGTTGTTCCCTCTCCTAAATGAGGACACTCAGCAACCTTGAAATGCTGGTAACAGTATTAATAATGTATGCCATTACTTGATTCTCAAATAAAAGATTCTCAAAAAGCTAGTTTGGAATAACCAAAGCTATTCACATTTATGTGTTAAATCTATCTGGTGGCCTTAGTTTAAATGAAAATTAAAAAATAAAAAAAGGTTAATTGGTGCTTGTAAGAAAAACAGTTGAAAGAAAAGGCTCAATGAATAGGAAGATATAGTATGGATACAATGTTTACTGGAATGTGCAAATTCTCCTGCTGCTGAACAAAAGGACTCCATGACCATTCCACATACAATTTTAACTGATCCATCCCACTCAGTATTTTTTAAAATAATCAGTCAACTGACATATACCTAGTTATATATTGCAGTAGGACTGAAGCCAAGATTTCCATATTACTGCCATATTCAGTGAACTACAGTGTCATTCCAACATTTTCTTTTCTAGTACAAAGATTATTTAATTCCAGGTAAAATGGAAATACTTTAACAGGAAGGACTAAAACTTTCTCCAGGAATTGGTACCTGTATCACTTAGATAAAAGCTCTACTGCATATTCCTGTTTCTCTTCACTATGCTGTTTGTAAACTGATCAATATAATGGTAAGGTACCAATAAGCACATCGGGTTGACTAAGGCAAAACGCAAAGCAAAACAAAACTCAAAGGCACTCACAAGAATATTCAATAGTCGACCTCCTATGGAACTCCATTCTCACTGCAAACAAATCTCAAAGCACTCCAACTGCCTGGCCTGCCGTTTTGAAGCACTGATCAGAGTATGAAATGGCTCCAAACTGGTCACTCACTCTTCCATATGAGCACAAACAAGCATTCTGTAAGTTTATGTTCCTGAAAATGAATGTGGTTTAAGTTGTTACAAATATACTGTGTACCTATAGCCTTTGAAACATCAATTACAATAGTTATGTAACTGCTGACCACCTACGTTTCTTCCGTCTACCTCATAACTTTGCATATATTCATCCACACAACCTTGATAAAACGCAGGGAAATAACAACTTTCTGAATAGAAAAGTTAGCACAACTAATTCACTTAATATTCAATCCTTTGAATATTTAATAATCACACTTCAGGAAAAGAACACCAGCATTGTGGACTGCATTAAAAAACAAAAACAAAAAAGACAAAAACCCTTTGGACTGCATTATCTCCACTACATAATTAACCATATTGTTTTCAGAGTTGTCTCACTGTATTTTCAACAGTTGATGCCACACACCAGGGTTCCCAAAACTCAGGAATCACTGAATGCTGGATGATAACAGAGTTTACTTTTGTTCCGAAATGTAACCTGAAATGTAATAATCTGATCCTTTTATCTTTTTTTTTTAATTGAAAATCCCAAATCTGCTGCCCATTAGACACAAAAATGTTGTTGCTCACTTTAGCAGGTTTCATACTTATCAAATGTAGTATTTTTTTCAACAGATCTTCATGCAGAACTAGTATGTAACAATAATCCAACTAACATTCATTTTCATAATGGCAACAAATGTTTAAATTGTAATTTTCACTATATAAATGGAATTTGAAATGCTTTAAAAAAGCATTTAATAAATGTTTCTATTAAAAAATAACTATTTTCTTATGACTAACTGCTGTGGTTCATATTCTGTCTCAGTGTATAATGGACAGTGAATCGGTTTCTGCTTTTGCTGAAAAGTTTGAGCTGTACTGTCGCCAAGTTCAGACTGCTGTAACACAGAGAATAATATCCCAATGAGACTTCTGCTCAAATGACAACTGCAGGAACTGATCTGCCTTTGATACAATAATGTGCTAGTTTATTACAGGACAAAGGAATTGGAAACCAATTTCTACTGCACTGAAAATAACTGCAACATTATATCCTATCACAGCAGTTGTATCTACCTCCGGTCACTTTTCCCTTTCACAAACACACAAAATACAACACAGAAATAGATACAATAAAATCAAGTAAACAATCAACCAAATATAACAATGAATGGGTTCCGTTTTCAAGCTATCCATGTTCTAAGAAGTTTCAAAAGATGATGTACTGCACTGTAGAAATTAAATGACCCACTAAAAAGGGGGATTGAACCAGATGTTTCTCAATTTATTTTGAATGCAAAAATACTACAGGCATGTTCTCAGAAGTTTTCCACATTAATTTTAGACAGTGAAAATTGGCTCAAGTTATAGGTTCTTCTTTCCAAACAAGCAATGAAAGATTTTCTGAAGATTTTCCTATTCTTATTCAAGTATAGAATGCATGTCTAGACAAAATGTCTCTTCTTAATCATGTTGTGGATCACCTTGGGATTATTTGTAGAAAATTAAATTGTTGAAGTGAAATAAGATTTGTTTGGTATTTGCTCTATTCGCCTTACAGCGGTCCTATATGTTATTTAAATCAGACTTTTATATTACAGCAGCTTTTGTTAAATACTGTGGAAACTCAGTTGTTGCAGTCTGATTCCCTCTTACACAAACAGCAGTGATATAGGGCTAATTCTTTTTTCAGCAAAACTAGAAAGGGAAATTATTTATTCATAAGATATTGCACAAAATTCATTAGCACAGCTGTTGCTGCTTGCACAAAGAATTCCAAATGAACATGATGGGCTATAAATTTAAATTAAAATTGATTAGTAATGCAAATCTTAATGACTGTGGAAACAGGACTATGTAAAGTCATGACATTGTATACAGTATTTCTCTCTTATGAGCTATTTTTGAAGTATCTTTAGGGATAGTGCCAAACTGTATCCATGGGGGTTTGTCAGAAATGAGCCCAAACTCACACACATATCATTGGTGATCAAAGAAGCCACACAGTAAACCAACCATATAGTGTATACTCTTTGCCAGTGGGAATAGCCTTGTTTAGCACTCCTTTCAGGAAACTTTTGGTATATGTAAATTCTGTTTTTCTGGCTTCATTTTTATTATCAGTTCTTTAATGCTGTTTATGTAGCTGTTTAAATGCTTAAGACAGACAAATCAACTGCCCACTTCCAAAAGTGGTAAACATGCTGTCAGACTCAGGTACTATGTACTACGATGTGAAAAAGTATTTTGGTGAAATGGACATACATTTTTCAATTTTTATTAGAATCAAGTAAATAACTTAGCTTTATAAAGGTATCGTAAGTTCACATATTCAAAAAATGCAGCCCAATCCCAATAATAAATTTTATCTCTAATTAGAGCATCTTTGGAACCTACTATTAACAAAACATTATATTTGAAACATACTCAGAAATTACAGTGAGGAGAAAAAATACAAAGCCTAAGATAGAGACTGTAGTTTGAATCAAGGTTTTTTGCTTTTTACCCCTTCTCTCCCATGTTGTATGTGTGACTGTTGTGTTCCCCAAACAGGCTGATACTCAGTTGTAGTTACCTGCTGCCTGAGGATCTGAAAGCCTTCATCTCACTTTTACTATTAGATCTGTCATGATTTTGACCACCCACCTTAAATGCAAGTTCAATGCCATGGATTTAACCCATCCCAGTTACAGCTTTAAGGCCATGTTTGCACTTAAAGTACTTTACTCCAATGACAGGAATTCTTGACAGACATTTATCTACAATGCAGAAGGAAATTACACTTTTTTTCCCCCCTAATTAAATCACAGAGGGGAGTGCCTTGTTCACATAAAACTGTGGATCCAGTAAATTCCTCTACTGAAGCAGCACAGGAAAATCAGGGACAACTAATTAGGTAAAATTTTCTATACAGCTGAGAGAAGTTTCAAGACATTCCTCAAATCATCAAACTGTTATTCCTGTTAAAAATGATGCTGTCTCTGCTGCTATTTATCTCAGAGTGGAAATTATCCAGCCTATCTTTCTTCTCTAAAACAGACAAGAAATGAAATGTTTAGGTCTTAACTGAGAGGATAGAATTACAGGTGATTTTGTGGTCAGTTCGTATAAATAAGTTCCAAGGAAAACATACACTACCAGTTCAAATGATTGAAGCATTATGTTGACCATATGGTGCAACAGGATTATTTTATTTCCCTTTTGAATACATATTTAAATGGTGAACAGTACTTATTTAGTGGCAGACTGAAACGACTCAGCTTTGGGTAGTGTTCATTTGGAGATGTAAATCTGAGAGAAAAATAAAGAGTGAATCTTTTTTGCAAGGTAGACTGGAAATTTGAGGAACGTGGGACAAACTGGCAGGACCTTTACAAAAATTCAGATGTGAAGTGGGATGGGCATAAGAGGAAATGTGATACAGAGAAAACAGTGGCATATCTTCAATCTGGATGCTCATATGCTTACATCTGACACTGAAAAGAATAAACAGCTATTGGAGAACGTGATGTGGTCAGAAATAGGGTGAGAAAAACATACAGTTAAGAGTGAGTCATTTAGACATAATGGCAATAGATGTAAAAAAAAATGTGAAAATAGAATATTTTGAGGCACAGTATTTATTATCTATAAAAGTTACCTGTGATTATGCTGATAAGTAAAAAAGCTTCTATTGATCTGAAAAAATAATTTGCAGATTTTGTCACTTGAGAATTACATGAGTCATCTCAGAAGAGTGCCAATGAGAACTCTGTATCATACAAGGTTGTAATTCTCTGTATACCACGTGTTTTAGAAGAAGAAAGAGAGGAACCAAACCTAATTTTAAAGTAGATTTAGAGTTATAAAAAATACTGGAACTAGTTTCTGTGACTATCTCTGGGCCCTGTACATAGGATCTTGAAAGGTATACAATAAAATAAAAACACAGAAATATTAAAACGGAACCAAGTTTGTGCAGCCCGGTGACTGCTAAACACAGTTTACTAGGAGGATAAAAAATGCTTTATTGTTTGATGTGCAACCTTGAAGGCAGAAAGAAGCTTAGAGAAAAATGTGGATCTTCAAAGAGTTAGAATTTAAATAGGTCACTCCATTTAAAATCATCAACTCACTGAATCACTGATCACTTTTTTACTGAAATACATTTGCACATCATTGTTTCTTCTGTTCAGCTAGTAACATGATGACTATCTGTGCACCATCTGTTAATCTTCTAGGAAACAACGTTGATATAACCAGCTTTATTGTGCAAGTGTTAAATAGGCTGAGCACTGATTCTTTCACAAGCCCAACACTTTGCATCTCAAACAACAACCGAATGAGGAAACTGTAGTTCTTCTATCAGCTGAGTTTTTCTGGTCAGCTGTCACCAAGCTTTTTCTTCATTTGACAATATGCACAATCAGCTGCCTAAAATTCCTGTGTAAAAGATCAGCTCTGATTGCATGAAAGCTCGGATCAACCCTATGAACATATAAATATTTCAAAACTTGCATTCAGACCCTCTTCTAGAAACTCTACTTACGTTATTTTCTCCATAGCATTTACACTGTTTTCGCTTTTATTTGTAGTGTACCATGTATTGCCTTTATTTTCCTTTTTCAATCACTGTCTGCAGCAGAGATCCTGCTACCCCCACCAACTGACAAACCCTGAAGTGGCTTTCTGCTTCTTCACAAAAAATATTAAATAATAACACTTCAGAGTCCTTCCAGTTTAAAACAGAATAATTACAGAATGCCACTAATTAACACACACTCACAACAAGTAAAGTTTCTAGACTGGCACTTCATCCACTCAAAACACTATTTCAAAATATATTTTCAAATAAGTTGCAGAAAATATTCTCTGCAACTTAAGTCTCTCCTTTTTTATGCACAGAAAAGAAAGACATGGTGTAAAACTTCCTTCCTGGTTTCTGATTTTTTTTTCTTGTCATAGATAGCTATTTTTTTTGTCTCCCATATCCAACTTTTTTAAAGACCAAAAGTTCTTTAATGTTTCCTACCTGAATAATGAACACCTGAGTTACTCCCCTTCTGGCAAGGTGGGGAAGAGGTAGCAGAGCAGTGATGCTTACAGCCCATTTGCTGCAATGGTATGCAATAAGAAACTGCTAATTCTTAATGCTCTCTCCACCTTCGTGATTTCTACATGACCTTTTCCTATGTTATTTGTACAACAGCCTTCAGCTTCAAAAAGAGCACTATCATCATATAACTAGCAAATTTCAGTAAAGATAGAACCCTGTTTATTTGCCTATATTAATGTATATATATAGTATGTGCTCTTTGATCTGTGTTATAGATCATTTAGTCTCAGAAGAGATTGTTTTTAGCTCTACTCAGAGTAGTGGTCTGACAAACTCAGCTCCCTTAGCTCATCTCTATTTTTGACTTCTGCTTTGGATACTAACTTTTTATTTTTAAATTTGCATTTCCGCACTGCTGAATAAGAACAGAATTCTGAGGCCTTGCAAATCTGCTCCTAGGAAAGAAGAAATTTGTAAAGTTTGGCTAAAAGGGTAGCTTGTACTATCTACATATATGATGCACATAAAAACAATATGCAGGGATTTTTTATTTTTTTTTTGTGAATCCCAACCCAAGATACAAGATGGCTTTCAAATGTTGACACTAACCAAGAACCTAAAGATGACTTTGTTTTTATTGCTTCTTCCAAATTTGTTTAATGTCAAGGGACTGAGGGAAACACTTGTTTCATCCAAACATACGAATCAATCCAAAGTAAATGGTCCCGTGCTCTCTTTCACTTGGGAGTAAGATCTACTCCAAGTACTTGTCAGTTTCCGCATATACACGGAAAAAATGATGGTCAACAACAGGATCATTATAAAGATAAATAACACACCGTACATGGTAAAGGAAAAGAAGTAAGTGCTGTATAAGCTTAAGCCATGTAATAACCTAAGGGTAGAACTTCACTGTCAAATGCAGATACTGTGCAGAACAAACATTTTCTAGATAGGATCTTCAATGGAAATAAAATAAAATAGCCTGGCATGTAATTTAATATCAAACTTCAAAGAAATAAAAACATGTTTTCCTCTTCTATAAAGGAATACTTTTTTGTTTCTTTCTTCAACCGTGTGCTTCTTTGAACACGCCGGGTTTTTTCTAAAATGGAAAAATAAATGGAATTTGAGGTAAAGCTATTTGCCTTACATTAAAAAATTAAAGATTAGACAACCTTTCTTGAAGACGTTTCAGTTCAAGATATTCCAAATAAATAGTATAGAACTAGACTTGAGAAAATCTGGATACTACACAGCAGGATATCTAAATCTTCAAATATACTGCTGTCTCTAAAAACCTGTAATGCAAATATGAGTCTATTTGGTATCTGTTTAAAAAAAAATCCAAGAATCTTCTTGCTGAATGAGATTATAAAGCAATTTGAAAAATAAAAATAAGCAAGTAGGTGGTCATCTGTAACTGTTCAGTATTTTCTGGATAAATTTTCAGAATATTTTACTCCTAAAATACTTTGCTAGTGCAAATTTTCAGGTAGTTATAAATATCCTTCATAATAAATGTTGTCAAACAGTAATATTGTTTGGCACCTTGTCATCACTGACTGTGATGTTCTTAAATATTTTTGGGATCTGTGACTATATCTAAATCAAAAGCATGGTATCTTAATATTTTTAAGTACATATTTCAAGGTTCTGATGAAGGCATCCTACTGGGCATCCTTATCTTCTTTGCCAAAATACACAGGAATTTGGATTAAGAAGAAACAAAAAAACTCTCAGCGTTTTATTTTAACTATTTGAGTAAGCATGCCTGTCATTAAGGGCCCTGGGTATATTTTTAAAATTAATCTTAAACCTTAGGCCTCAAAATCCTAAAAATTGAGGGGAAAACAATATGAACAAACAAAATGGAGAATTACACTGGAATCAAGAGACAAAATGTAAAATGCTTTTGAAAAAAATAAAGAAAATACATCAATCATTCTGTGTTTTGATGAAGAGCTGTTCAATTAACTGGGAATTTGTGATAAAATTGTATGAAAATGAAAGAAGAAGGCAAGTTCTAATATGACAAAAATAATATGGATAAGAAAGGTTCATTAATGAATTAATAGTGACAAGAATAGTGATGAGGTAATTGATTGGAGGAAATAAATAAATAAATAAATAAGGAACCTAAGCAAGCTCAAAGCATTTAACAAGAATGGCTGGCAAAGCGAAGGTAAGGGAACATGTGAATCACCACAGCATATTCAGCCCAATAATCCACACTTTGTGCATCACCGGCTACTAAAGAAATTAGCTAGTTTATCTGGTAATGATGTTCTTAAAAATAAATAGACACCAGAATTTAAAGAAATATTGCAGACTCTTATGCTGTATTGCATTTCCTTAAGTATCATTAGAATATTTTATTCCTGAGAGATTAAAAATAAACACATCATGATGCACCTGACGCCTGTGACAAAAATGAAAAATAATCAAATCCAGCAACCTTACCTCATTTTAAAAATCTCGTTCTAAAATTAGTTAAATGAAATACTCTAATATTAGCTATGCCATTTAAAAGACAAAATTTACTATGATTGCAATGACTGTATGTGGAAACAAGGCTACAGAGTTTTCTAAAAAATCTAGCTTGGGACATGTAAAAAAGATTTCAGGTTGACTGATCGTGCTTCCCCCTTTCTGAAAACCTTCAATGAAGTATCTTTCTCCTGTATTAGATATTCACTATTTCTTATCCCCTCTCCCTCCATTTTCTCTATTACACATAACTTTGATCTTTCACACACTTTCTCATAGACCTGGAACCACCTTCCAGAGAATGCCAGCAACTCTAGTCTGCTCCCAGCCCTGCTAGAAATCTATCTTTTCTCTGATGCATTCTAGTTTTAACACCTTGTTGCACTTCAGTGGAAAATTTATTTATATAATAAATCAACCTATACAGTTTCCAACTTATGCTTTTAGACTGTTCATGGAAAATAGCAGTTCACCTCATGTATTGTGTCAAGTTATGTACCTCAAAAGTTGATTTGTGAGGCTTTAATGTTCAATGGTGACATCAAAAGGATATCTTGAATAACAGGAACCCATCAATAGCCTAGATCCATCCAAAAGTGATCCTTTCACAAAAGATATGGAGTGGGTTTTTTTTTTTTTTTTCATTTTTTAATATCATTTTGCAGAATATCATGATTTTACTTGTAAGACCCTGGTTAGGACTGTTGTCACTAATCATACTAATATTACACCTTCTAAACCTACCATTAAATTAAACCACAGAGCTAACTCTCTGTGTTGCAATGAACGGTAGCCCTCTGTATCTTCACGGTCACACATACCAGCATATGTCTTTTTTCTGTATGGTTAAAATGCTAACTGTGGTAAAACATTCTTGGAGGCACATCTGCAGCTCTCAGTGAGAGGTGGCCATCATTTGACAATGGGGAACCTGCATTATCAGTAGCATCTGTAATCAGTAGAAAAGAAATTGCTCTTTTTTTAATTTTTACTTGAAAGCATGTGTAATGAATTCTGAGTCATGGTTGACTCACATTTTCTCTGTGGAAACAAATTTTTCGTTCATGAAAAAAAACTATAAAGAGCAGAAACAGAAGCTAGGGAATTTGTAGACAAAAAACAGTATTTTTTTTGAGCTCTGAGACACTAAGTACCTTGACTAACAAGACTTCATGTATGTCAAAAGAGTCAACCTGAATAACACATGATTTTTGTTATGATTTTTCTCCCGGCCCACTAAGAGTCAGAATTGTACAGACTTAATGCACTATCGTTGCTCTACCAGTTTTGAATACCTGCTTCATTTTCATGGCATCTAAACGCTTCACAAGTCTGTTAGGCAACCTATTAACTAGACCAAATACTACTGAATGATCTCATAAGACAACTGACAATCTCAATGAGACAAGTGTCTATTCCCTTTAATTTTTGAGTATTCAATTAAAAAAAGAAATCCCTGGTATGTCTCAGTATTATTAAAGAAACCTCTGCTTTAATTTTCTGAAAAGCAAGAAAAAAACTTTTTTTGGAGAAAGTATATGGGAAATTGTCTAAACTGAGACAAGGTTGAAGAACAAGATAAAAATATTTTGAAAAAGATTTATAAATGTACAACACAGTTCAATGCCTATAGTTAGGTAAATTATCCATTTGTATCATGTAGCAAGGCAAACTTGTGTGATTAGATTAAGAACTGAATGAAATTTTACATGAAAAAATACAAAAATGATTAGAATTTTGTTGAACTCATTTAAAATTTTTGAAAGCAAATAAAAGTGTCCTAGACTTTATCACTGTAAAGAACAATTGATTTTGTTCATAATAATAATAATGCCCATAACCTCTTTCAGACATCTCATAAAGAGTAAAACAGACCAGAAAACACATCCTATAAACCTGTGTAAAAAGTGTGTGCAATTCTGAAAGAAGAAAATAAAGATTAAAAGTTATGGTTACTTATTTCTCAAAGTTACATGAAAGCTCTAGATAACAAAAAATTATCATCATCTGAGCCAGACGAAGAGTTGTGGCTGTCTTTGGACAAACTGAGAGAGTTGCCTTGCTTTTACGAGTATGTTCATGGATATAACAGATATTCTCAACACTTCTCTGCACGGAGACAGGTGGGAACAGAGATGAAACTTTGGGGTGTGGGGGAGTGTGTGTGTGGGGGTGTACGTATCAGCTCTCAGATCTGATTCTCAGGCATTACTTGGATCAGCTGCAGAGAACAGAGTGAATATGGAAAAGAAAAATCTATGAAAGAAAAATGTATTATATATAGACCAGTTAAAAATATATACTATACACACACTGTTGAAAGTAAGTATCCTGTAAATTTAAAGAACACGTTTACTTACAATTATGATTGATCCTAACAGTAATGTTAAAACTCATTGGGGAAATCAGCAAACAGAAGAGAGAACAATATGCAAATAACTACAAGAGTTATATGTATTTTCAAAAAATGTATGAAATAAGACAATTTTACTTCACCTCAGCTTCATGCTACAGAGTTTGCCCTCTCACACAGATCAAAACTCCCATGTGGAATATGAACTCTACAATTATCTGGACACTGTACACTGTATGTCTTTCTTCCTTCGCTTCAGCAATGTTTGAAAAGGCTACAATAGGGTTGTGAAACCTATAATATATTAGATATATCCAGTCCACAGTGACAATCCATTGAACATGCCACCAATCACTTTCTACTCAGAGCTTCTCAGACATGAGTAAATATGTAGCTGCACATTTACCTGCACATACAATTCCACCTCTATTTATATGACAAAAACAAAACTGCAATTTGTCTCTCTCTTATATTCCTCAAGAGGGTAAAATTAAAATAGCCTTCTGAGGAAAGGTTCCTGGGCATCCATGAGGAACCAACATTGTCCTTCTTACCCTCTGTGATCCAGTCAGAGGTTTAGTTCTATCCTTTCCCACCTCATGCAATTAAAATACATGATATCTGTGTCTATGATTTTTCCTAAGTGCAGGGCATTCTTGTCATAGGAGCCAATGAACCTGTGAAAATGACATAGCAAGATGAAAAGCTGACACACATGCACACCTCACATTATTCCTGACCCACCACCAGCCCTTTGAAGCAGTTAACCCTATATACTCTTCATATGTACTCCTTCTTCACCAATGTCCTCTGGATCCTGTCCTGGATCTTATTTTCCCACACAAGCTACAGTTACTTATCTTAGAAAACTTACAGAAATAGACATGATTATTGTAGTTTTTGGATTTTTACACCTAGTCAAAGATTTCAGAACTTGCCAGGCTGAAATATTTACAAAGAGAATGTACCTCTACTATGTGCTAAAATACATGGGCTTAAGATAATTAGACAGGTTTTTTGAACTGGTCAGTGACATGGTTTATGCTTTTAAATTTGGGAACATATGTTAAAGATTTACAAAAACTAGAACAATATTTAGCTAGTTTTGACTATTAATTCCCATATTTCTAAAAGCCTTCATCCGAAATTATGATATTATACATTGTACCAAATTTTAATTCCAGTTTTAAAATAACAGGTTAGCTGGAAGTTGTCTTTTTTTTTCTGATTGGATTGGCAATTTTAAATGAGCATATACACCTTTTACTATTATTTGCAAATTCTAAAAGAAGTAACAGTGACTTACTACATCCTTTTTTGAATGATATTAACTATGTGACTTAAAATATGACCCTTTAAGGTGGACAGAAAAATGTAGGTTTTAAAATAACAGTTCTGAAGAAAGAAAAAGTCCTTATGGATTATGCATCCCAGCTCTTAGAGTGAATAATGTTAGGATTAAGAAAATAAATTGGGTGACTAAGGAAGCTTAGTCCTAACTCTATGGAAGGTATTTCAAAGTGAACATGAAGCAATTAAAAATAAGGTTAGGTGAGTAATTATTAAGCAGATTTTTCTAGGACAATATTTTATGAGATTCAATTGCTTTTGATGTTGTATTGAAAAACTAGGTCACTACATTACAAATTTAAGGTGAAAATTTGAGTTCTTCTGAGACTTCAGTTTATTATTTAAATTCTTGCTTTACTTAATTCACACACTAGAGATCAGAGGCATATAATTACAATGTACATTCCCATCACTGCCAAAACAAGCTAGGTATATCAAATTCCTGTTCTTGGAAGGAGTATTTTAACTTTACAGAACACATGCAGTAGTTTAACAGCCGTTAATAAAGATGTTTGTGAAATCATTGTAATTCACAGCTGACAATACCTTTGTTGATCCAGGTGCTCAAATGCCATGAATTGCTATATTACCATTGACTTCTTAAGGCAGTATTAATTTTACACTAAGTAAGGATTTAGTGGTATTTTACCTTTGGAAAAGTTCTCTGTGACATTTGAATCGGTATTCTCTTAGAAAATCCACAGAATTTTCATGTATATATCAATCAACTCAGTCCATAAAGGATGTATTCATGATTTTTTTTTGCAATTAATCATCTTCTGTTAAAACAGTATCTATATTAAATTAATGGTAGTTCATATATAAATCACAGCAAGTAAATATCTTTCTGAACTACTACCACTGCAAAGTAGCATTAGACTATTGATTTTTCATTCTGACAGGTTAGTAGGACACAGTTCAGATAAACTCTTATTGAAGCCTAGAATAGAATGAATCAAGCATCAAGAGTGAAACAAAATATTTAATTTAGTGTAGTAGTATATTTAATGTAGAGTAGCAGATTAACAAGCTAGGGGACCTGTCTGCAGATCAGATTTCATATAAGATTGCTTCCTGGTGTTTCATAATGGATTGAAACACACAATTACAATAATTAGCTGCAATTCTGCCCCCTACTAACATTCAAGAGTAGGAAAGTTGCTTCATGAAATGATTGCTGCCATGAGAACCTGTGAAATAAATTCAAAGAAAAGGAAGCATATAAAGTTGTTGTTCATGATAGTAATTAACAGGGTTCTATGCAACCTGGTCAACAGTGATTATGAATGTTATCTGCCCACAGCGTTTCAGAGTGTTAATTACAAATCACTGCAGCTCTCACAATTTGTATAGCAGACAGGTAATGAATCAAACAAAGGAAGACAAGGTCACCTTTCCTTGATATTTGATTAACTATATACCACTTCTACTACAGTTAATGTTCAAAATGATATCTAGACATAAAACACTTAGAGAGATATCCTAACTATACCTGCTATGGGGAAGTGGGTTGGAATTCTTAGAACATAAAGAACTTCCATAAAAAATGTGTGCAGATGGATAAAATTCTTAGTTCTGTTAAAATTAATGGAAATTTCCTATTGATTTTCATAAGGCCAGGCTTTTACCCTTGGATAGTAGCCTCTAATACCTTTTTGTACAAATAATTAGAAGAAAAACATATTCTTGCCAATGGTATTAATTTTTTAAAAGTCATGTTGATGGTGCTTATTTATGTAACTTTTTTCACTCTGTTTTTTGTGTATGTAATCCTCTCTGATGGACAGACAAAAAGAAAGGTTGGGGTTCTTTTTGTTTTTGGAGGAATAAGAGGAAGGAGGGACAGGAGATGGACTAACAAAAATATGAGTGTTTTTAATTCTCCTATTGTACGAAAATTAATTCATTGACTTGCCATGGCTAACAGCGCTTCCAAATCTCAGATTTGGCTTCATGCTCTGAGGCACCCTTCACTCTACATCATCTGAACAAGTCATATGTGAACAGTATTTACAATTTGGCTTTGAGCTGATATACATCTTCTTCACTACAACCTATTCTTATTGAAAACCTATATGTTTCAACGTAAAGATCTAGAGAGTAGAAGTAAAATTCAATAATATTGACAAGAATAAATGCAGAGAGAAAGGAAATGGACAGAAAGCAAACCAATTTCAATATCTGACACTGAAAACAAAATGGATCCAAGCTCTCCAGTGTTCAGTAAAATACAGTTAGCTTTCAAGTAAGCATATTCAGACAGAAATAGAGTTGAATTAGAGCCTCCATGTGGAGAAAAATTAAAGTGGATTTCCTTCTCTTTTTAGTTAAATACAAATCTGAATTAAAAGTACTTTAAAATTATTCTTTGTCTTCTCTATTTCTTAACCAAAGCAACTGTCTTAAGTTACGGAAGTGCAGAGTGTCATCTCAAATTCTCACAGTTAGACTTTTTTTTTATGAGATTGGATTAATTTTATGATACCTGACATGTTTTTAAAATCTTGTAAAAGAAAGGCTATATAACTTAATTGCAATCTGATTTACCTACTCTTCTCTTAATAAATATTGAATTTGTATGTGCCTTCTCTATTCACAACCAAAGAGGAACAGAGAATTAAGAAAAGAATATATTAACATAACATAGGGTGAAACTTGAAATCAAGTTTCAAAGATGTTAAAAGTATAATAGAAGAAGAAAATAATACCTGTATCTCATATCAAAAATTCTAATATCGAGATGATCTTACATGTTTTTAACAGTTTTAGATGTAAACGTGTAATGGTAATACAAACTATTTCAGTTAATACAGAAAATTACAGTTATCAGTAATACCTCAAAATATCCACCATTATGTTTCCTACTTGTGGAGAATTTTTATCTTTAAAACATAGAATGCAATGAAAATGTTAAATCAACAAAGCATGGAGGCTACTGTGCCAGCTTTAGTTTGCAGGCTTTTGAGCTAGTAGAAGCTTTTCAGAAATCTTTCTAAGTCGCACCAGTCTCCTGGAAACTTCATTCACCCTTGCGAAAAGCATATATTCCAAGTATATAACCAAGGGTAAAGATATTTAATAAAAAGCTGTTTCTCTATGCTTTTCTATACTTAAATCTCTAGACCCTTGCATCACAAGTCAGGCTATATTTTAATCTTCAGATTCTACCTGTTTGTTTCCAGGAAAAAAAATAATTTGAAAGGACATAATTTATAATTTATAACTTTATAATTTATACCACCACTGTTACATAGTACATATCTGAGGCAACCTAAGATGGATTTAATACTCCAAATAGTCAAGTATCTGGGTTTTTTTAATTTCCATCTGAGGAAATGATGCTGGCAAAGGAATAGTATTTTTCCAGCTGAGAGGAGAGCCCCATTAGTGCAATTACAGTGGAGTACTATTATCAAATCCTAGTAGAAAAAAGACATCTTTACTGGAGCTTACTATTTTATCACCAGATACTCCAGTATAAAGAGTATTCAAAGATTCTCTTTGGTGTGGGATTTTCTTATTCTTTAATTTAAGCAAATTTGCTGATTTTTTTTTATTTTCATTAAAGAGTCATCAAAGAATGTGTCAAACATATAAAGCCAAAATGAACATCAGTTTTACTGATTATTATTACAGTTCATATTTGTAGATCTGTGAACTTTTTACTCCCATTAGACAGACTCCATGCACAAGAGTACCAAATCAACTCCTCCCACATTTTGTGAAGGTATTAGAACTTTTTAAGACTGTATACTCAATTTACTCACTTCTTTTTTACTTAATTAGGAAAAATCCCAAGGCTTTTGGTTCAGATTTATGTGGATTTGGCAAATACTTTTAGATAGATGAATACCATGTATCATGTATTTCCCACCTGCCTCTTTGGTCCCCATAATCCAGAGAAAGCTCAAAAAACATGAGAGAAAATAAACAGTGCTTCATAGCCATATTCTGCATATAATGTTCTGTGCCAATTTAAATAGGAGAAAACAGTATTAGAAATAAAATTGGGCCAGTTGAAAAGCAAAAAAAAAAAAAAAAAAAAAAAGTGCCAAATGTTTGGCAAACATTATAATTACTTTGATCTTTGGCTAATATAAACATGAACTCACATAAGTTAAAGTCACTAAACCTAATTACAGCAGGTACTTCACAAAAAAAATATTGCCTCCGCAAACAGCATACACAGCGAACACCATATAAGTACCTCTGAAAAAAATATGCAAAAAGAAGCAATAACATTTTAATCAGGACCAACCAGTCACGTTCACTCATCCCTGTCCCGCACACAAACCGCAGGGTTTCAGCAGCGGGGGTGGCAGGGTGCCCTGTGTGGGGGGGATGGGGGGGGCATGGAGGACCCACGCAGGAGCAGAGGAAACAAGGAAAAAGTCAGGAGCAGTGGGAGAAAAGAGAACAAGGAGCGGTAGACAGAAACACTGTTATGGGCAGGAGCCCACCCTCCTGTGCTGCCCCTCGTGTCACCGGAGGGGTTGGGAGCGAGGGAGTATGATGTGTGGCAAAAATGAGGGGAGTGGAGAATAGGAACTGGGGAGGGGAGGAGTTGGACTGAAGCTGAACCTGGGGAAAGGGTAGGAAAGGTATTTCCCTAAGTGTTTATTGCTTGTGGTCTTTGTTTAGACCTAGTCAAACTTGAAATGAGGTTCTGAATGAGAGAATTAGCCTCTTCTCTTGCCAAAAAGCCCTAATTCATCAGTCTTTGAAGAGTAGCAGTTTGATTATTTCACTCTGGTTGAAATATGGGTGAGCTGTATGCGGAACAGCTCTTCATGTCTTTAAAATAATCTTTTTGGCAAATAATTTTATAAAGTTATGCTAGTCAAAAAATAAGTTGTGTTGCCAAGCTGAGAGCCTGCAGGTGAAGAACATGACTGACTAAAGAAGCTGACTAAAACCATGTATTTCCAAGAGCTGAATCAAGAAACATGAGGATGCAAAATTACTAGTCCTCAAAAGGTTGGTACTTGAGGGATGGCCAGAGGCAAAGAAAGAAGTCTTATGCTTAATTCATCATTGCTGGTCTGTTTGTGATTAACTAATGGTTGTTGGCAGTTCTAAAAGAAAAACAGTGATTTCCAGCAGCATGAGGAAAGAAAAGCTTTGTAACTTTCATGAAGGTCATTTGACGGTTGAATTATTTTAAGAAATAAATTCATTAAAAGTGAGGGACTCTTTCTTCACAGGCCCAGAGCAAATACACAGATTGATACTATGACTTGAGAGTGTTCAATTTGTCAAATATATTGACTGAACCATTATATTTTTGGGCAGCACTAGAAGAATGTTCCCTGAACTATACTGATGAATTGTTTTATCCTAGAAGACAAACTGTTTAGGACAGGATGGAACAACATACAAAGATTCTTGTGCTAAAAGCCACAAAGCTGTTGTATTGACATGATGCTGCAACAGTGGAAAACAGAAAAATGAACTCTGGGTCTGAAAGGAAATGGAAGTGTATTTGCATAATTCTAACAGCTGCAATCTCAGCAGAGCTAGTTAGCTGATCTACTAAAATGCCCATATTGAGTTTGGGGATGGAGCTAGTTTGGAGGTTTCTGACCATGCAGTATTGACATGTTGTACTAGTTTTATTTCTGAATCTGAAGATGTGCTCTTCTCCAGGTGTGTACAGTTAAAATTCTTTGCAGTGCTAGACCTACAGAGCAGGTCTGGAAAGTGTGTAGCTGTATTCATTCAGTAGTATATTTGAGCAAATACAGCTTGTATCCTAGACTCATATCTGGCTTCTGTGATGGCAGCTCAAGAACTTTTGCTCTGTATTTCTGGTCCTGGGAGTGGCTGATATAGCTCAGATCTAAAAGTGTCTAAATCTATAAAGTATACTCAGCTCATCATATTTTGATGATAAAGAGAAATTGTCATTTAATTTGATAAAGAGAAATTGTTTAATAGCCTGAAATATTTTTTTAAATAAGTTAAAAAAAAAGGATGACTTTTTCAGATAAACGTCTATGCATTCTTCTACAAAATTCAGTTATGATTTTAAAACATAGATAGTGAAGGTTCTGAGGTTATAATATTTTCCTCAATAGCAAATCACCTGGTGGGGGAACTGACCTCCTTCTATTAAGAAGGAAGTAGAATAATTGGGATCTTTCCTTGTTTATATTTGTGTAGAGTTTATGAGAGAGTATTGAAATCATCTACTTAATTACTAATCCATATGAAAAGGTCTCCTTTTAGTGAATTTAAGAGAAATTAAGCAAAAGTGATTAAAAGAATTTTGGCAGACCTGGGCAAAAAGCAATTTTACAGTTCTACAAAAATGGCATTTAGAAATGGCTCTATTAGAGATGAATATAAAACCTTTTGAAGTAGGGGAAGAAAGAGTTACTCATGCCTAAATCCTATGGAAGATCCAAACTTCAGTTTTCACACTCCCTTCCAACAAGTTAGGAGACCAAACATATAATTAAAGCCCTCTCTTCCAGACTACATATTTCCCTAGATTTTCCAGACAGAATGAAGGGCAGACAAAATGGGTGAGGAAATTCCTAAACTAGTGCTGACCCAACACTGCAGTATTCATGGCACAGCAATGGGCAGATGTATCATCTCTTCCTGGAGTTTCTTGTTAGTGCAGATGGGCAAATAATCACAGTTTGTTTTTACACTCATACTGTTTTATATAGCATCAAAAGCTGGGGAGTGAGAGTAACAGTAAATAAAATCAAAGTGCAAATTCCAATATAATTTATCTTTAAAGCACCTTTGAACTTCTGCTGAGTGGGATTTGTATGAGGTACCAGGATTCTGGGTGTAACTTGCTGTGCCAAGGCAACTAGCTCCTCCTGCTACAGAGAGACAGTCCCTGTGGCTGGAATTAATCTCTCATAACTTCAGACATGTATGGCTGAGCAAGTCACCTCAGACTTCATTTATTATCACTGCAGAGATTAGGTACTTTTAAAATGCAATTCATCTGACATACAGTTTGGGATGGGAGAATACATTCCCTAAACTCCTCTGACTCTGTAGGCTAGATCTCCAGTGTTTTTAAAGAGATCCTGCAATGGCTAGCTGAGAGGTAGCCATTGTATCACATCTAGTCAGAGGTGGCCATAGAATTGCACCTAGTCAGATGAATCCAAGTCTGACAGTCACTTTCAGTTGCTTGCTGTAGCCACTCTGTTTTCATCTCAATATTATTTTGCACCCTGTTGTATGGACTATTGGCTGTTTTAGGGTGAGCAATCAAAAACTAGTTTCCCTCTCTCCAGAAGTTCAAAAAAATATTGAATCTGGTACACATTTTTTTTTCCACTCACAAGAACATTGCTCTAACAAAACATTTCACAAAGGAAAAAGAAGAAAAAAAAGACTGGAAAATTCCCAGCTGTTTTTTTCAGCACGCAAAGGTAATGGAGGTGACAGGTAAAGGAGGTAAAGACAAAAAACTGTAATTAAAATAGAGCAGGACACGAGAATTTATAAATAAACTGTCAAGAACTATGAGCAAATAAAAGATGATTTTGATTATAATCACTACACTTAACTACATATATGCTATGTGGTGAAGTGATGGGGTTTCTAAGTAGTAAAGCAAAGCTACCCAGGATATGAAAGACGAGAATCTTTTTGGGAAAAAACCTAAGTTACCAGGTCTGAAAGTTCTTATCTGTAGTTGTCAAGTAATTAGTGGGCATTGCTGACATTCTGGCAACAACACCTACTGAGGTTAATGTAATTATACTGTGCCATTAATGACTGCCAGCATTGTTCAGCTGTTTTGAGTTCCTCAGATTTCTTACCTGCCTCAGTTTTCTGGAGATATATTGAATAGTATAAATAAATGATAGTATGAGTGTTGCTTTTACTAGAATAGTGACTGATATTTGATGTATAAAGCAAATGTATCTGACTTTAACAGTGAAAAATAGCAATTTTTTTTGTTTGTTTTTTAATTATTAAAACAAAGGCTGAGATTTGTGTGCATCCTCTGTTAAGAGGTAAACTTGGAAAGTGCAGCAGCCTCGTGCTGTACCACCTCTATAGGAAAAAGGAAGAAAAGATGGTTCTTGTAGCTTGGCTCTACTGCAGTAGCTATAATGAAAAATAAGAGACAAGGCCTACTAGTGTCATAGCTTTTTCTCATGGCCTTTGTCAGTTTGTGGTTTTGCTCTGTGACAAACAGCTGTTCTGTGAAATGCAGAGGTGTTAAAGGTGCAGAGGGGAGAAAAGAACATTGCTCCCTGATACAGAACATTTTGCAGAAAGTTACATTTTTTTCCTGTAGGTCCCCTTCTCTCCAGCCCTTCTTTGCAGTTTTCCTCCAGGAAAGGGGGAGTCCAACCTTCAATTCAGAAGGTAAAATTTCAGTTTACTGTATTTCAGCTATCAAGTTATGTCTTCGGTGCCAACAAAAAAATAAAACAACTACATAAATATTAATTTGAATATCCATAAAGACTTGTCTTTTTTTTGATTACGAAATCAAGAAATAACTGTTCTTCTTAAATTGTCTTTTAAACTAACTTATAACTAGATACTGTCAACACATGCGTGCATATATATATCATGACTGTCCATTAAATAAAAAATAATTAAGGAAATTATATAGAACTGTCAGACCATTTGCTTTCACATGTCTCAGCCACTTCATAAAAGCTAATTTGCTTTATGAAAGAAAACTTCTCTTCTCAGCTGGAGAAATACTAGGCCAATGGTTCTATACTTTTTATTGATACATACTGCAAATGCCCATCATACTTGCTAGAGAGGTAGTTATTAATAAAGAATAAGTGAGAGGGTAAAAATAAGTGGAGTGTGGGAGAAATGGTAGCTTATAGACACCTATGAATTAACAAAGATTTAGAATAATATTTTTTTGCCGATACAAATTCTACTGCTATTTTCTATTAATTAATGTAATTGATAATAGTTATAAAGGTATCTGGCATTTTAATCATGCAGATATGTCTTTTGTTGTCAGAAGAGAAAATTAAAACAGCTAGAAGTCTTTTATTTGCAGAATTAGCTGGAGAGAAAATTAAAATAGAGCTGGTAATAAATGAGTGATATATTCAATATAAGAGATCACAGATATGGGTCACGGGGGTAAGAAGACGACACAGAAAAGGACTGTGACAAACTTCAATCCGTATCTCTTTCTAGACATACTATAAGGAGGCTGAAATTATACTGATGGGTTTGGTAGCTCATTATACTAATACAAAGATGCACAATTTTTTTTATTCTTACCATTATTGAATAGTAAAATTTTCAAAGCAATTGGTGAACAGCTCCATTTTTGCATAGAGATTTTGTTGTTTTAGTTGCATATACATATGGATGTCATTTTTTAAAGGAATTTACTGTGATGTTACATATTAACTAAAAAGATACTACTTCAAGGAAAAAATGCACTCAGTGCTTAATTTGGAGCTGGGCCAAATAAAGAAGTAAAGTAGCTCTGATCAGCTTCCTCTGAGGGGAAAGTGAAGATTTCATATGGAGAAGAGGACCTGGACTGAGTAATTGCCTCTAACAGTTTATGGAATCCATCAGTATAAAATAATTGTGCACGTCTTGAAAGATGTGTTTAACCACCCCTTTCCTTTGAGGCGTCAAAGAAATATTAAAAAATTTAAAAAATCAAAATATATCATTAAAAATATGGATTTCCATAGATAAGAGATATATATGCCTACCTCTTTTTCATATCTCTGAGTGAGAATGTAGAAAACAGCCAAACCTTTCTTGCCAGTTTGCCTGGGATTCTATGATGTAGCTTGTAGTGAAGCCCTGACTTTTTTTCCTGCTCATGAATAAGGAAAACAGAGAAAATAATCCTAATTTGATTCTTATGGGACATAACTGTCAGTTTGTTCCTTTCTTTCTGAGGAAAGCTATCCCTAATCAACTCATCTTCTGCTCTGCCTGTCATTTTTCAACCAAAAGAAACATGTGCCAAAGGTGAGGCCTGTTTGGGAAAGCTACAGGGATTAAAGCAACACTCTTCCAAGATGGAGGAGGCATTAATGTCAAAGTTACCACTGTCACCTGCAGTCACAGCCGTTCTGGTTCTGGTGCAGGCTGGCTCCTTAACATGGGAGGACACTAACAATTGGAGGGGTCCCTGAGTAAAGTCCTACTGTGCAGATGAAACTTTCTCAAAGCCAAAGCAACCAGAATGTCTGCAGCAAACTAGAGAGTATATATGCCTTTCTTGAGGTGATCCCATGCTCCTCAGGAGTGTTCTGGGCATAGTAAACGCTACTGTGCAGGCTCAGACCACAGAGGAATGGCCAAGAGCTATACCGGTAATAGTAAATAAAATAGAAATTTGGTCATCCACAAGAGGCATATGCCTTGGACAGCATCCATGCCAATAAATTATCTTCAAAGATAAGAAGTATAGAGAAGAAAGTGTTTGTTTGTTTGTTTGTTTGTTTTGGTAGAGTAAGAGGTCACAGATATGAGTCACAGAAGAGCACACCCAGAAGTAGTGCTGAACAGATTGAACAGAAAGTCTTCTTTTTGTCTTCCTAAAATAAACAGTAAAACTGAAACACCTGAAATTCTTATTTCTCTTTATGAATTACAAATGGCAGTAGTATATTATCAAGAACAAAGGCATAGTTTTTTGTAATACATAGTACTCCAAGTATGAATTGAAAAGCTGAACACTTGAGAGTCCCTTTCAGCAGATCAGCTTTCTTAGCACTCCTGAGGAATCGATATATATGTTCTGTTGTGAAGTGTGCGTGTGTGTGTAGTGATATAATCGTTAACTTTCCTGGAAGAATGGACTAGCCATTTATTAAGATTACGCATGCAGTGCTATTCAAGAAGCAACATTTATTATGGCTCAATTGCGCTATGTTGAAGTATTACAGGGTTTTTTGGTATAGCGGTTTTGAAACCTGAAATAGGAAATTAAATCAGATCAGGTCATGCATGTCTTATTTCAATAATAAAAGAAAACTTTTAAAAGTTTTGAATAAATGAGATAGAAATAGGAGCCATTTTTCAGGTTTCTGTAGCTTTCAGATAGCTTTTTCAGTAAATCTGGATATAAAGTCTATCACCATTAGTGTCCAGGAATAATTTATGATAGAATATTGTAACTGCTTTTCATAAAAATAGCAACAAAGCAAGTTTGAAAGTCTAAAATTAAGTTGTTTTAAAAAAACAAAAATATTCTAGCGTGAAAGTTAGAAAACCTCATGTGCTGCTGTCCTGAATCTAGTGCAGATATTTACTTGTCACAAATTAAAATAAAAAAGAAATAATCAAACTCTATAGAAACACCTTAAGCGTACATTAATAACAACTACCAACATTATCGTGGCAGCAAGAAGCTCACTTGAAACAAATCCTTTTGGGAAATTACTTAGGAACAGTACTTCAGTTGAAACGGTGGTACTCATTTGAGGTTTGTTGCTGAATCAGCTTAGGTATCCTTCTGAATAAATGTTCTCACAGTGCATATGTGCACAAGCATATAACAAGAGTCTTCTGTTCACATTCTTCAGTGTAGAATCCAGCAAATCAACCAAGTAAACCAAAAAGTTATGATCACTCAGATCAAAATCTCTAAAAAAGATTTTTATTCCCCACATATAAGAATTTCTAGAAAATCAGACTGAAACTTAAGAAACAAAGTGAGAAGCCCAAGACTCAGCAGAGGTGTATTCTGGCTTAATTTCATGTCTCAAAGCACAGAGGGGAAAAAAAAAGTGAAATAAAAATGCTGGAAGGGAAGGGTAAAGAGGGAACTTGAGGGAAAGTTATTTTTGGAGAACTTTTAGTTCTATGGCCGAAAAACAATCATTTTTTAAGATGTGGAGCCAACAAAGTACATGAGCTACTTGGTAACATTTTTTTTTTCTTTTTCTAATAGTCAGATAAAGTAAATGTGTCCTACCTATATTATGCAGTTGTAGTACCTAGCCACATTGACACAAAGTCTTTCCATCAACAACTCTTTCTTGTTGGTCCAAATAAAATTTTAAAATGTCCTTTTTTATTCCTTCTTTATAAAATAGCTGTGGCTTTTTTCAGTCTGAGCCAAAATGAAAGATCGTTAAAGTAGATATTTTCCTCCTTGAACCAGAGCTTATTAACTTACATTCTGATTCATGGTCCCATGGGAAGAAATTGCTTTGAACTGTAATTGTATAGCAATCCTACAAAAATTAATTCACTACCTCTGGGTTATGAATTGAATACTGTTATAAATAAACAAGCTATATATATAAGTCTTTTTTCATAATAAAACAGTGTTATTTTAAAATATATATGTAAATGTATGTGTGTCAGACTGCCTGTCTTAGGAGTCTTGAACACTTAGATATTTTTGAAAATCTTGCTAAAAAGCTTGACCATAAAATAAAATTTTTTGTTTATGTTTACTGGTTTCTTAAACACTCTAATTCATGTTAAAGCAGACATAGAGAATTACAGTTCCAGATGTAACAGTGCTTTTAAACTTCAACTGTGTGGCATCAAGTTGACAAAGTTGATGGCCCTCAAGATCATAAAATTAAATCTAAATAAATGGAAATAAATAGTTCAAATCCATCAAGCAACAAAAATACAGAATTTATTAAAATAGTAAATCAAGGCTGAATTACACTATAATACTGCTTAAGTGAGATCAAATCAGAAGAGCACATGCAGAAGTCAGAGTAATTACTCTTTTAATATTTTCTTTTATATATATATATCTCTCTATGTATAAAATAGTGTAAATTCAAGATATTAATAAAAGAGATTGTCCAAGTACGTTTTAGTATTCCAGACAATGTGTGTAAGAATTATTCATCTGATCAAAAAATGTGAAAGCTGGTCATAGCACAGAAATGTTTAAAGTTGAGCTTCCTTATCAACAGATTTTTAAATGTTATTTCTAAAACCTCTATCATTCTGGAAACGTAAAGGTTTGGATCGTTTGCTTTGTCATATAAGTTAAAACTGTCTCTTTTCTTTCTTTCCTTTTTTTCAGTAGTTCTTCAGTGTATTAAATCATCTCCCAGGTAGAGGTTCAGGAGTGCATGTTGTTAGGGACAAAAAGTTGAGAGGGAAGACCACTGGTGAGCAACTTCATCAGTGAGATTATTTGTGATATTAAGGACAGATGAACTGTAAAACACAGTCTGAAGAAGTCTATTTCAGAAAATATATCAATGAAGGTTAATTTGAATATTTCAGGAGAAAAGAGTGGAAAGATGATTCTTCAGGTCAGTTCAGTAGAACATGTTTTGACACTACATTCCAATCAGTCATAGAGAAAAATTACCTGAAATTATATTAAACTACAGAATTCCTGTGTGGGATAATTTGAATAAGCACACCGGTCAGCTCACCAGACTCTGCAACCTGGCAAAACTGTCATCCTTTGTTTCAAGATACCTCTTCTTTGTAATGATTGATAGCTTATAAGAATCAATATACTCCAAAGAATATATTGTCAAAGCTTAACACAAAAGCTTTTGTGGCACTATTTCCACAATGCATAGCTATAGCCAGTCCTTTTATAGAGACAGATATTGAAAAACTATCACAAACACAAGAGATGAAACAGTTGATATTTTGGGAACTCAAGATCCTAAATAAGACTGCATGATGAATACTTATTAAACAGTGTAGGACGGTAAATTATAAATTATAATTTTGTTCTCTTCTTGCAATAAAGTTAAATATTAATCTTACCTATTTTATTAGACAAGTTTTATGAAGAGATTATTCCAGCAATAATAAAATATATTTTGAATAATGGCTTTTATAGCAGCAAACTTTCGTATTGGCTACACCATTTACTCTTTGTTATGGCTTCTTCAGCGGCAGCAAGGAAGAACATCCAGATTTGTCATTTGATGTAAGATTTTCTAGACCGAAACCTAGCATGTTCTTCCAGAGAAGAAACTTCACAGACCATGACTCAAATGTCCTATCCAGTCACACGAGTTATCTTTTAATTTTTCACTGTCTGTATAAGTTATTGCTTTGCTGTGCATGTCTAGTACTGTTTCGGTCTGCTGTGATCTAAATGCAAGGTGATGAAGCACAGCAGTTGAGCTAGAAGATCTCTTCCTACAGTGTCAACCATCTTTAGAGACATTTCTGATTTGTAACACAGCAGTGATTCCTATCCTGTTAGTTAGCGCCAGAGGGACCTTATACAGGAGGGACCTTATTCTGTTACTGATTGTTGAAATTAAGGAAACTTAGGGAGATTTTCCTGCAGCCCCTATAGTGAGTTCACACTTGAATAGAAAGTCTGTCTATTCATTTTTCACTATCATATGTTAGTGTCTATAGTTTGCTCCTTTTGCAAAAGGTTTGCTGAGCTTTCATGGTAAGGCCGCATTAGGTATTTAAGGATACTAGCCAATTTTCACATATCACCAGTAGATGATATAAACATTAAAAAAACTGCTACATTAAACAAAGTCATATTTCATTTTATGATTCACTTTGTGATTCAAACAGTCAGGAAAACATGAACAAACTGCCAGAGAACAAATTGGACCTTCCCTCAGGCAGCCTTAAATTATTCATCAGTCTTTTTGGAAAAATTTGATAGACGTTAGGACCTATTTTATGTTTTTAGTTATTCGAGTAGTGAATATTAGATAGAGTTTATGCTGGTGTCATCAGTGCCATTTAGAATTTACATTTTATCTCTAGAAAAAAAAGGGCTCTTTGGACCCTCCTCAGGGCAAGTATCAAGAAAACATATTTCTTAATTTTTAAAACACACATACCTTTTTAACTCTAAATTAGAATCTGGGACAAATTAATGCAAGAGAAAAAATAAGGTGGGAAAAAAAAGAATAACTGAATATACACGATGGAAAAACAAGGACACATTGAACAAAAATATATCTTTCAGTAGGTCACAGAGTGGAACATCAAGCATAGAGAAGACTTTCAGGAAGAAATGCTGCACAAAAATAAGATGTTATACAACGAGAAGCGACTACTCAATGAAGTAACAGTAAGACAAACTGAACTACCGTATATCAAAGATACTACATACATACTGTTGAAATAAGCTAAGAGGAATTATCTTCCATTCCTGAACATGGAAAATGGAATACTGGATTTAACTGTTAGAAAACCTGAGGAGATCGTAATGCAAGTTAAATATATTCCTCAAGTATCGCACATACAAATAACAATGACAAAATCTTACTGATTTTGGTTTGTGAATTAAAGCCTAAAGCCTGAATTAAAAATTTTGCAGAGAGCTCTTTTTTATATGTAAGTATACTTAAAAATAAGAAATTAGTCTCTCTGTTCTTTAAACCTGTTCTATATAAAGGACCAGAAATAACAAATATAAAAGTAGAATCAAAAGCAGATGAAATCACAAATTCTTAAGATGATTTATTTACCTCATTTTGTGTGCTTGGGATAAGTACTTAAGCACACAAATATATTGCAGCTAAAGATATGTTTAAGGACACTGATATTTGTAGCTGAGAGATGTCACTAAATAAAATAATTACTATTCTTTCCTTATTTTTCTTTATTTTTCCATCTAAAATGTTGATTTATGTCACTCCACCTTTATTTAAATTAAAGATGCTGCAAATAGGAAAAGCTGTCATGCCAAATGATTTTACATATTTTCCACCTTTCATGGCAGATTGTTAAATAACCCCTTTCCTTCATGTTTTCTTTTCCCATCTTTATCAAACACTCCATGCTTGTATCCTACTACAGATTACTACAGTAGTCAAATAGTCAAAATTGCACAATCCTAAATCCAGGAAGTCAGTGAGATAGTTCATATGGATTACTTTGGTCTGAGACAGAAACTTAACACTTCCTTTTTTCTCTCTGTTTCTGCTATTCTCTTCATTTATTTATTTATTTATTTTAAACAGAGCAATATATACAGAGCAGGGACTGGGCAAGAAACAAGTCAAGCTGGCAGTGGTACCTAAACATCCCTGGACACTATTGCTAGCTATGAAGACAGGCAGGAGGTTTGTGTCAGGTGCAAAGACTGGGCAGGAGACAGTGAAAAATCCAATAAAATCTGCTTTTTTGCATTAGAAAAAAGTAGAATAAGGGAGATATTTTCTTCTTGAGATCATTATTTGATTTGTTAAGGTTGCATAAGTAATCATCCACCCTCTTAACTAATATTACTATAAACTGTGTTGTTAGTGTAGTTGATTTTATATCTTGCTCTTGTTCCACACCAAAGGGATCATATAAGTGATCTCTCAAACCAAAAAATCTAGCTATAATCAAAGTTTGGAAGCAGTCTTTCTCTCTGGAAAACTTTTAAATGTGACATTTTCCTAGTGCAAATATGTAATATGCTCAGTCAATTCTTATACCCATAAAAATTGATATACATGCCGTAAGTTTGCAAATCTAAAGCCATTGCATTCTGAAGTCGTTTCAATGTGTTACAGTCATAAGAACCAAGTCACTGGGTCTAACAATAAATGAATATAAGTACTCAATACACTTTTCTGTTGTGTAACAAGGGTGTGGTTCCATTCTTATTTCTATTATAGATAGTAAACATGGTTCTGTTCTTAATAAGATCCTTTTATTCATATCCATTTCAGTAGTTCCCTGCTGGACTTTTTTTACCTAGGCAAAGAACTTTTGATAGCTGAAATCATTTTTCTTTTATATTTATGATGGTTTGAGAAAAACTTGTCATGACAGTGACATGGACTACCTCTTAAATGCATTAAAATACTGTGTAAAAAACTTGAGAGTTATTTCTCAAAATTACCAGAATGAAAGAAAAATGCTGCTTTCAAAAAGCATAAACACAAGTGTTAGAAAACTTTTTATTAGTCAGTTTTGATATAACTTCTTATATCTTAAGTATCTTAATCTTAAGCATCTTACACATAAGTGAAGCTAGAAGACAGAGCTACCCCAGGATGACTCTATGGTGTGAGATAAGTCTGAGCTGAGACTTAACCTCTGAAGGTTTTGTCTCACTGTGTTCTGGGGCTGTGATTGTGTACTTCAACCTAATTTGTGCATAATAATAACAAATCCTCCTGTGGAATTTAAGTCACCTATGGCAGAATGTCTAAATGACATTTGAATAATAATCTGTGAAGAAAGTAAGAAAAGCGGTCTGTGGAGGAACTCAAACCACGTCTATGCTGCTAAACACA
Source organism: Dromaius novaehollandiae (assembly GCF_036370855.1). Classification (NCBI taxonomy): domain Eukaryota; kingdom Metazoa; phylum Chordata; class Aves; order Casuariiformes; family Dromaiidae; genus Dromaius; species Dromaius novaehollandiae. The sequence goes on from NC_088098.1 coordinate 43,995,318, forward strand.
AACACGGTCAGGAGCTTGTGCTCTGACTTTGAGGCAAGTGGCATGGACTGTTCATGTCCACACTACTTACCATTTACGGTTTGCTCCTGTTGCCCTGAAATAAAACATTTTTGTTTATTTGTTTGTTTCCAGTTTAATGCCTCTAAAATAATGTCTGGGTTACAACTGATCAGCATGGTGTTCCCATAGCTTAAAAAGGAAGGTAGGTGTTGCATTTTCAAGTCTGACTTGATGGCTTCCCAGGGAGAATGAGAGCAAAAAGTCTGCTGAGATAGTGCTGGAGGACTATGTAAGGTGGAGGGAGTCAAACCTGATCCAAGTGTCTTTATACTGCCTGCTGAGAATGGTTTCTGTCACATCCCCTGAATACTGCCTAGGGGAAATGTCTCAGAGAGCCCTATCTGAAACGGGCCAAAACCATGTAGGAGAATGCGCTAACAATTAAGCAATGAATAATCAGTGTTCTAGCGTTTGAGCCCCCTCCCTCCCCATTTTTACTCAGCAGTACAGGTTAGGTAGAAGGTAAAATGCCTAGAACTGTCTCTAAAACAGATTAACAGTGTACGTACATCATCTAACTTGAGGCACTTAGATACTTAAAAGACCTTAGTGGACATCTCTACTCAGCAGAGAGAGCAATCACCCCTGTCATGACAATTACGAGCAGGAGCATCTTTCACATCACTAGTTACAGAAGAAGATAAAGATTAGCCTTCTGGCATCTAATTTGGTTAGATGATGTGACTGTTTACAAGCTCTGCCTTTACCTCTTCTGTGAATCCTGAACAAGAGCAGTGAATGGCAAATTGTATTTGATAGCGATTCTTATTTTGTGTATACATAGAGTATATATATATATATATATATATATATATATAGCTATTTATATATAAAGTAAAGTATATATATTCATAAGGCCTTTTTTACTGAGGGTACGTAATAAAGATTTCCCTTACTCAGCACAGGATATTCGTTATGATGTAACCTTCCACACAATAATGCAGAAATGTATTCATGTTCATCTTTTTACTCAGGAGCACTTGGTAATGGCTCCTAAGAGTATATAAGGAGAAAACACTTCACTGCTTACAGTATAACTGGTTGCATATTAGTGTAATTGTAAAAGGTCTGATCAAACATTCACCAGGTATCTTGATTACAAGTATAACAAGAAACCACCTGCTCAGTTGCAGTCTGGTAACTACTCTTTCAAGTAATGCATTTTGCCTGTTATTTCAATGAACTAATAATGTGAGCATTACCAGGTATTACATCTTACAGCTGCAAGTGGTTGTCTGATCATATCTATATCAAGAATACATTGTGATGGATCAGTGCAAGGACACTAGAAGCCTATACATCACTCAAGTAAGATTCACTCTCAAAGTTCAGTCTTATCTACATGCAAAGTGTGGGAATACTCCCTTCCTGAAGAAGCAATGGCTCCACCAGGATTTTTTTCCACCAGCCTTACAAGCTGTAGGTTGTGGAGACACAACTCCTTCCCCCTGTGTATTTAGAAGATCCCCCGGTTATTTCAGAAGATTCCCATAGCACATGATCAGCTGGAAGCCTCAGTTGAGCCATATAGGATAGATAAATTAATATCTATACGTTTTTGTAGCCATTTATTACCGTTGACATTACTCATTATTAATATAGCCTTTTAGAGTTATAATACAATGTTCATATGCCTTAGCTACTAAATGGTATTTAGGTAAAATATTTCTGCTTACCATGGGTGAGATAATTACAAAGACAGCTTCTAAATTACTTTTGTCACTTTGCCAGGAACAGATTTTTACTTAAATGATACACTTTACTACTGTATACACATTACATTGAACAAGCTAATGACAGTGGATTTGATATTTTGATTCAAAAAGTGATTTATCTCACAGCAGAGCTAGGTCTGGATGCTTTGGGGATCATAATTACACACATAATTTTTTCACTTTTTAAAAGAAATATTGATCATGCTTCAGTATAGACATAAAATTATCAACTGCTTATCAATTTGAACATGATTAGTATCCTCCCCATTCCTTCAAGATTTTTTTTTATCATCAGATTTCATGCTCATTTGGTTTTCTAGAGCAGTTAAAATATTTTCTGTCCTGCCTGCTGGACATACACACACATCTTGGTGTTCGTGGTCTGTGGGCTTGAGAGAGTGAATGTGATTAAGTGAAATCAGTTTTGCTTTAAAATAAAAACACCTTCCCATCCTGAAAAGTCTTACATTGGTACATGGAGATTTGGTACAATGTTGTACATATCTGCTTACATGTCCATTTCTAACAAAATCATTTCTGTTTTCTTCCTCTATCTCAACCGTAGCCCACAGTCCCTTATTAGTCTTTACTATACTGCCTGTAATAGGGAAGCATTAATGAGTCCGTATGAATCAGTTCTAGGAACGAGCATTTTTGCATTCTGTAATAACTGTTTGGATCCCGGTCAGTCTGAATCTATTGCTAGATCGAAAAAGGGTCATTGTCCCTCAAAAAGGATGTTTCATGGAATCACATGAGCCATCTTGAGAAAGACAGCTTCTCTGCATGCCCGGATTTATATGATACCATCCTAAAATTGTTCTCCTCTTGTTCAAAAATAGTCTTGCTACCACAGAAGCTCACAAATTGCCATTCAGATTCAAATTTGAGAAGAAATAAACTCACTGCCAGCCTTCCTATTATTCTAACTAATCTCTTTTTGAGCTAACTGACCCAGCCAGATCAACCAAAAGGAAGATAAATATATAAATATGTAAATATATACGTAACTATATAGGTGTGTATAAAAAGACTAGACTAGAAATTATGACACATGGACATAGAACTGTTTTCATATGTCAGGTAGCTCAGTATTTCTAAGTAGGTCAATCATAAACATGTTTAGCCTCTTAACAATGCTGGCTGCCTCTAGGTTTTCAAAACCAAAAATAACACCATGGAAAGTAGGGAATTTGGGAGTATTAAAACAAGTAGGGGGAAATACGGAGAAGGCAAGATGGTGTAGGTGTGACAGATTTGGCCTGATTTTGATGAATGACTTTTAATGGCCCACTACATTACACAGACTGAACATGCCTGCTTTGAACCCTTCCCACCCTGTCATTCCTTTAATAATCAGACAAAAAATAGAAGACTTTATCTTTTCAAAGTCATGACAGAAAACATGCTCTTTCCAGATTTCTGATTAATTTAGCAGAAAAGTTTTCTATGATACTGGATTCTATAAATAATTTCTCTTTCTCTAGTTATGCATCACTCAACTCTCCATCTCATAACTGATACACTGCTACTGACATGCAAAGTAGCACTAGAGAAAAAAAATTCAAAATAAATATACATGCATTTGCTTTTCCTACACTCAAAACTCCTAGCCTTATTATTAAATACTGCATCTGTATGATCAGAACAGCTTCTTAAAACTAGTAGTTTAAGTAAGTGTGTTGGATGTCAATAAATATAACAGGTACCATCAGATAGGTTTCTCTTTCAAATGTCTTCATCAAATTCAGAGTAATTTACAGCAAATACCAAACCATAAGACACAGTGGAGATAAGAAGACACAGTCAAGGATTTAAAACAATCCCTCTGAAAAAGGAATGTATTTAGCGCATTTGGGAAATAGCCACGCTGATTTCTGAACTGATCTCTCTGCTGTGTAGCAATATTAATTGCCATTAAAAGTTCACCAAAAACTTAAGAGCAGTAACAAACAGAGGCATGTTTCATATAATCTTACAGGGTTTTTTTTTCTTTTTCGAGGCTTGAATGTATGGGAGAAGGCTGGATGTGACCGCAGGGAAATATACCCAAACATAACCTGGACACAGATGCTACAAGCTGTTCTGGGTAAGTAGGCCCCTAAACTGTTGAGGTATCCTAATGGAGACAGGAACACAGGGAAGAAGCTGGAGCCTGAAAAGAAGTCAAGTCTGTCAATGTTGAACAGCTTGCAAAGTCACTTTACATTGTGACCTGTAATGTGAAATTATATGCCAATTTTTTTTAAAGTAACTTTTTAAAACCAAGAATGTAATCTGCTCTTCACTGAGGTTTTCTGATATGTAAGATTTCCTCTGACAAGATGAAAACTAGAATCAGTCTTTTCTGAGGATGACAAAACAGGAAACAGAACTTTGGCAGTATAAGATCATGTAGGAAAATTTCTAGAAACGTCAGTGGGTCAGTACTACATTCTAGGTCTTCTGATTCCCAGTCCACATCCAAGTCCAACAGGCATACAGTCATCGCTCAGAAGAATAATCATCCCTTTTGAATAAGAACAAAAAAGAATTAATAATTTGAAATGTGTTCATATTTGACTTGTTAACAAATCAAAAAATTATCAGAAAACCTTAGGACAAAAGCAGTCCCTATCAGTTGACATAACTGTTCTTTATAGAATAACTTTGTATTTTGAGTATAAATTTAATGATTTTTAGTTTCTTTTCAATGGACTTTTAGAACTCAATCCTGACTCACTCACTAAATGCAAAGACTTTTTCCCAAATTACAGTTGCAGTGTTGGATTGTTAATTGCATTCTTCTGTATAAATTGCTATCACTTAAAAAGTCAGGGTAATAACCAGCCCACCGTAGTTTAATTATAAGGGCATCATCAGTTTAGTGATATTAGAAAAGGCATATCCAAGAGTCAAATGTCTCTCCAGAGAAGTCATCCCTGTCCTCTCTTCTTATCTATCTTATCTGAAATGTTATGTTCTTGTATGCCTACACCTGACATTGCCATTTCTATAGACCCAACACTTAACATGAATAACAGAAAACCAAGCTTAAAAGTACTGGCTCCAAACTGGTTCCTTCTGCTGATCTGATTTCAGATACTTAATTCTTTAAAAAAAATCTCTGGGGTCTGCAGCATTTTTAATTATGGTATCAAACCCAATTGCTTTATTTCTTATTAATGAGGCAATGATAAGTTATTCCGCAGCAATTTCTTCATTATTTCAGAAACTTCATAGAAACATATTGCCAGAAGGTCAGTTGTTCTTAACTGTTCCTCTTAGAAAAATCTCTTTTCCTCTTACCAGTTCTTAAAACACAAAGAATGAGCTACTACCAGGAACAACTTGTGGATGTGTAATTTATATGATCATTTTATGCACTATTTATATTCAGGTATGAGAAAGCAGCAAATTACAGCACAAAAAGCTACATTTATTTGAAATACCAGTAGATCTATTTGCTTTCTAATGATGAATAGTAATATTACACCCAAATTAATATTCTTCTCCATACTTTTCTATTGTAAACCAATGAAGGAAGACTGATTAATGATTGCTACTGCTTCAGAAGATAAAACACCAGAAAGAGACCTAGGAAAGTACTGTATTATTGACTGCATTAGTTTAGTAGCTTAGTAGTTTTGAAGACATTTGGTTAGGTTTCATGGAATATGGAAGTACCTCACAGGTCTCATATCTGGGTTTACCTCTCATACTACCCCTATACCATGACAGGAGAAGATGATGGTACACATTTCCTCCCAACTTTCAGTGGTGATAAAAGCTAAGAATCAGATCCGAAAGGATGTCACTCCAATCCTTTGTCAGGCCCCTGACCCTCCACAGCAGTTTGGCTGTCTCTGCTTGAGGCCAACTCCAATATGGTGCAGCCATGGAACAAGTTGTGGGAGTAAGAGAAAAGCCTTGTCAGGGGCCTCTCCTCCTTAGCTTGGGACCTGTTTTTAAGCTCAGTCACGCCCCATTGGTCCTTGTCTCAGTCACTCTGCAACCATGCCCGTGCCTGGCCTTGTACCTTGCTAATCTCAACCCTCACCCTCACCCCGACCTGCAGATCTGACCTCCTAGCTTGACTTCGGATTATCATCACTAGACCTGCTCTAGAACTATTCACAAAAAGAACAGACAGCAAAAAGATTCAGTATTTTAAGATGTATTCGTATCATCTGCTTCAGGACATTGTAGGGATCACACCAATGATTCATAAGACTACAGACTGGAATCTAAGTCCTTGTATAGTTAAGTAGGTGGTGTGGGAGTGGGAGTGGGGGCGGGGGAGAAAGAAAGTGGTAGGAATTAGAAGTATGCAAGGGGGGAATTCAGAACCTTTAAGTCATCTTAAGTGAGATTGTGTGAATGTTGCATGCAATGCTATCTTTACTACTACTTTCTGTTTGAAAACTGTGTGTTATAGGTAGAAACATGCAGAATCACAGAACAGTTGAGGTTGGAAGGGACCTCTAGAGATCATCTAGTCCAACCCCCTGCTCAAGCAGGGTCACCTAGAGCATGTTGCCCAGCATCGTGTCCAGATGGCTTTGGAGTATCTGCAAGGAAGGAGACTCCACAACCTCTCTGGGCAACCTCTTCCAGCGCTTAGTCACCTTCAGAGTAAAGAATTTTTTCCTCATGTTCAGACAGAATTTCCTGTGTTTCAGTCTGTGCCTGTTGCCTCTTGTCCTATCCCTGGGCACCACTGAAAATAGCCTGGCCCCATCCTCTTCACACCCTTCCTTCAGAGACTTATACACATTGATAAGATCCCCTTCAGTCTTCTCCAGGCTGAACAGTCTCTGCTCTCTCAGCCTTTCCTCACATGAGAGATACTCCAGTCCCTTAATCATCTTAGTAGCCCTTTACTAGACTTGCTTCAGTAGCTCCATGTCTCTCTTGTTCTGAAGAGCCCAGAATGGGACACAGTACTCCAGGTTTGGCCTCACCAGGGCTGAGTAGAGGGAGAGGATCACCTCCCTCAACCTGCTGGCAATGCTCCTAATGCAGCCCGGAATACCATTGGCCTTCTCTGCCACAAGGGCACATTGCTGGCTCATAGTCAGCTTGTTGTCCACCAGGACTCCCAGGTCCTTCTCTGCAGAGCTGCTTTCCAGCAGGTCAGCCCCCAGCCTGCCCTGGTGCATGGGGTTGTTTCTCCCTTGGTGCAGGACCCTGCACTTGCCTTTGTTGAACTTCATGAGGTTCCCCTCAGCCCACCTCTCCAGCCTGTCGAGGTCACTCTGAATGGCAGCCCAGCCCTCTGGTGTATCAGCCACTCCTCCCAGTTTTGTATCATCAGCAAACTTGCCGAGGGTGCACTCTGTCCCTTCATCCAGGTCAGTGATGACTAAGTTGAACAGGATTGGACCCAGTATTGACTCCTGGGCTGCACCACTGGCTACAGGCCTCCAACTACACTTTGTGCCAGTGATCACAACTCTCTGAGCTCTGGTGTTCAGCCAGTTCTCAATCCACCTCACAGTCCACTCATCTAGCCTGCAAGCAAGCAAGTTGCAAGACTGAAGATAAACCGTGTTTGAATATTTGTTTTATCTTACCAAAAGTAGAATAAAATTCATTAAAAAACAAGAAATAAATAATCATGTTATGCCAAATGCAGTTATATATTGGGTTTTTTTTTCATTCGCAGGAGCCAGTCAATATAATACAATAAAGACAACTTACAAGATATTATGACTTCTTGGCCCTGCTACCATAAAAATAAAATACACTGCTGTCTAATATTCTTTCTCTCAAAGATGAATCCATCTTGATATTTTATGAAAGAACAGAATTTTCTTACTTAAAGCAAGTACTAAGAAGCGTGGGACCTGAAGAAAAAAATGATACAGTGACTTCTAATTTAACATAAAATAACTATACTGATTTGTAGTTATGAACCTTCTTCTAGCTAAACTTAACAGTTCTGTGCAATCACTGCAGTAGTCGAGGAAGTTAAATTCTATCATTAGTAGGACATATGGAAATAGAAAGGGATTCTGGAAAAAAAAGACTATTTCTTCTTAACAAGTGAAAAGTAATTAATATTTACCTTATTTAAAAAGTGTAAAAACTACTACAAAAAAGTAGGCAAAACAAACATAATTTTAAAAAGGCTAAAGGAAAATAGACATACAGTTTTCTGGCCTGTTCTAAAATATTGACATTCATTCACCTTTCATAGAAAACATTAATAAATGACAATTGTTTGTTAAAAATGAAAGTGAGAGGAGGGGCTAAAAAACATTAGAATCTTAGAACTAAGCAAAAGTAGGATCAAACTGGAATAAAGAAACTTCAGATACTGGGGGCTTTGTAAATTTTAACAGTTCATAAATATTTCCTGTATTTGTCAAACAGCAATAGATTCTTACTTGGAACCGGTTTAAATGTAAGGAAAAATCTACTTTGAACATTTCAAAGTAGTTGGTAACCCAACTTGACATACTCACTGAACACTACTGGATGATCTGGAATATCATCATAATTGCATATCAAAACAAAATCGATCCAGATACTCAAGCACATTGACTCTTTATTGGCCAGTCAGGTTCCTTCTTTCACATGGTGTTTTGTTACAACTATCGTTAAGTAAAATACTAAGACACTTGATAGGAAACATAAGCTGCTAACTCAGTTTATAAGACTGGTATGAATGAAAACCCATAAACTTGTTTTTGCTATTTTAGTTTTATTTCTCCCTTTTATTCTTGCTAACTTATTTTACAGGTGATGTGGTGAAAGGAGATGCTCTAGAATCTGTTCTTCATTAACTCCAGGTTCATTACCTTATAGCCTCCTGCACTAGATTTCTCCTATGTGTATTACTCTCACATTTCTTTTTTATATCACACTTTCAAGAGTGCATACTAGAGAAGACAGATACTGGCAACTTTTGCATTATTCTTCTTGTCTTCTGATCTCAGTTTCCGTTATTCAGTATTCGTGTAATTCTGGCTGGGGTGCAGGACACCTACATTTATTAAATCATTTTAAATGCTTATTTTAGTTCTTCCTGTCAAATTTTGCTTCGACCTTACATATTGCAAACCTACTTTTTGTATGTTTGTTATTTTTTAAACTTAACCTCACACTTCCAACTTTCTCTTGGCAAGGGACCTAATTTAGAATGATCTTTTTGATCAGAATGCCGGAGTAACTACGAAATCCTGGATTTGGATAATTCTCTTCAGCACTTTTATTTGGAGGGTTCATTTTAACATATCCCAGGTACTTCAAAGCTTGAAGTTTAAGTTTTCTCTTCAGCTATTTTTCACTGACAGTATATTAGATGAAGATAACATCAGAGAGTAATAATACAAGATCTAGAACTTAATGTGAGAGCAGGTCTGTTGAAAAGGATATGATAGTTTTGTCCTATTTCAGAAGTTTATTTCAACAGTTCTACATCATATTGCATTGTATTCACAATAAGGAATCAGACAATTGCATATTGTGGAAAAGACAGGATAACATATATCAGACTAAAAAAATAATTTACTTAGCAACCAAGAAGTGGGGTCATTCTTAGAAAACATAATAACTTTGGGAAAATCTTACACTCAAACAATGGGATACATCTGATTAAAGTGAAGGTAGCACAGACATGTTAAATAACAAAATTAATTGTTGAATCTCTGTTTTAAACTAGTTACAAAGTTGTAGACACTACATGCATTTAGAATAAAGGACATCAACTTCTTTATAGCTTTCTTAAGGCTACAGCTCCAAGAATCTTGAAAAAAATTTCTGGTATAACTAAATACTGTATTTGGCAATTAGTTATGGTGCAGTTTTCAAAGATGTTCAGCTACCGTAGATTTTATTTCCATGGAAATTCTAGTTGTTCACAGCTTGGAAAAAAAGATGTTATATATTTGAAAGAGATGAGAGAATGGATGGCAGTGAACAATCATACAATGAAAGGAAGAGACATTAAGGAAAGGAGCTAAAGAGAAAAACATATAATGGAATCCATTTACTGAGAAAAATAATCTTAATACATTTAAAAAGTCTGTAACATTCTTTTTGTTAAAATTTAAAATTCTTCTTTTTGCACCCCTCACCAGGTTTTTGTACTGAGAGAAAAAAGAAGGAAAAAACTATTTCAGATTCAAGGTTTTGTTTTAATCTGAAGTCATAGACAAAGTGCTCAATATTCAAGCAATGGATTAAAGAGACAGAAATATAACTTGCATCTTCTTGTACGTGGCAAAAGCTTTCATCTAATTTTTGGTGCAGTTAGTCTCAGAAAGTTCTGAAAGTACACTAGCTCATCATTCTTCAAATCTGAGTCATTACAGTATTTCTCAAGATCATCAAAGCATATTAGAAGCATTTGCTAGCTCCACCTGTATCCATCACAAATTATTTAAAATCTTTTTAATGGATATCAGTCCTGTACTTGGATCTAATCTTGAAATGAGGTAATTTTAAATCAGAAATCACACTTTAAAAAGCTACACTGCAGAATTATGTTTACTGTAGCTCATTCTGGAAATATACACCTTATTTTTAAGCAAGTTTTCTCCACTGAAATCACTCTTTTGTAGATTATATACCAAAACTCAGTCTTCCCATAGGAGCAATATTGTAATTTTTTAAAATAATCTGAGGTAAAAGTAGTTCTGCAGGTTCAAGCTTTAGATTTTAGCTCAAATCAATTGTATCAATAAGATTATGTATAATGACATATTGCACTTACCATCCTGAGTTTTTTTAAACACGTTGCTTCATTGAATCTTGTCAATGGTGATTTTTGGGAAGTATGGCCATTTTTTTTTCAGTTTGATTGAATTTAAGCTTCTGAAAACCATCATCCATAACCCATGGGCTGAATCACCCTTTCTAAATAGCTACTTTTCTTCTTTGAGAACTTGGACATTAACTGTTAAAGGTTAAAGAATTAAACAAGAAATCAAAACAAGCATGCAAAGAACAATGCAAAAAGAGTGTAACTCTTAGGGTACTTCCAGGTATATAATATGTAAGCCCTCACACAGGTTTTTCCAGGTATTCTTAGTTTGAAAGAAATGAAGTAAAAGTGGTTTTTTTTAAGCACACACAAATACTTATTTTTTACCATTACTGATTTGTTACACTTCTGTTTTCTTTCAGAAGCAAAGGTTTTGTCACTGTCATTTTTTTAAAAACATTTATTTGCCATGACATCATTCTATTCTTTTAGCCACCTATAATACTCTTTAAAATGTGTCTAGCAGCACAAATTCATCTGTAAAGATGCATGCTTTGGTCCCTGATCTTTTCATTAGTTTTTGGAGCGAGGCTAAATTCATAACAAGCAGGATTTTTCAAAGTCACTTAGAACTGGAGATGCTTTACTCTCCAAGCCAACATTCACACTTCCTGACATTTTGAAGGAAGAGTAAGGCTAATGCCACATCAGAAGCATAAAACCAGAATGGGTTTATTATGAAGAAAAGCTTTGCTGAATTTTAGATAATGGTACACAATCTGGAGTTCAAAATATTCTACAAGATTCTACTCTAGAATCAAGCTTGTGCCATCAGTCTCTCTGTAGCCCTAATAGCCCTTAAAGAGATTTTATTTTCCAGGCAGAGTGAAACTAAATTTCAGTCTTAGTTTCTTTCAGAAAATCTTTGCCATAAGATTTTTTTTTTTTTCAGGAATCTACCCATCCCTCTGATTTCTATCCTCCTGAATTGCATAAGAAATCAAGATGCATGCCTTAAACCGTAAGGTCGAGCAACAGCAGCTTGTGAAATTAGTCTTAGAATTGGTCAATAACTTATTCTAAAACTTCTTCCACTGAAAAAAAAAAGTAATGTGTTGATTTTTTTTTCAGAGAAATGCACATTTAGATCAAACCCATCATTTTTTGGAGGAGGTGGGAGGGAACTAGGGAGATTTCCGAGATATTAGATAGCTCAAGAAATTTGAATACTAACATGGATTTGAACAAAGGTCTCCTATTCTCTGCCTTTTTCAGAATGAGAACACATCAACTATCAGACTTTGGAAGGGATCCTGTTACCTTAATCAAAATCTTTATTTTATCCCAGTGTGGAAAAGAATTATTATTTTGATTTTCAGATAGTTTTATAGGACAGGAGAATGTCTTCCTGTTCATGCACTACTTAAAATTCTGTTCAGTATAAACAAGCTTTCACAGTTTGATCTTTCTTGAGTATTTCAGAACTATTCTATAAAAGATACTTTTACATGCATCTGTGATGGGTTTATGAGTCAGCCACAGGCTTGTCATGAGCATATTCACCCCATCTCCTCTTTTTTTCTTGAAATGAGCTTGAGAAAAGACAATAAAAGGTTTGTAGACTCTGAAATTATTATGTTTTACCAAACCACAGTTTAAAACTGAAATTCAACAAAATAAATTTGCAAACAGATAAAATACAGACCTCCTGGCTGAGACATTAAATGAAATACCTGAGAACTAACCCTTCCCTATCCACCAGTTCCTAGGAGGAAATGTCCTCTCCATTCTTTCTTTCCATTCCAAAAAATCCCCTTGACTTAGAGGGATGAAAAATTCTACACTATCCCCTGTGAGTCCCCCAAAAAGCTTGCATCTGTTATTGTCACAGAGTAACTGATAACATTTTTGCTTTTTCTAATTAATTCATTTTAGGGTATTCATAATGAGCAGAAGTATTTCAAAACGTAACCTCAGCTCTACTATTGTTGTGATTCTGCTAAGTAGGAACATAGACGTTATATACAATTACATCCTACAGACTTGTCTATAAATGTAATTGAACTGTAAAAATGTAACACATCAATGTAATATTGGCAGAATTGCAACACTGGTATAATTTTGTTTTGCCCTATCAGACTTTTGGATTTATTTTCATGGCCCACTCTTAAAACTGAGTCCATAAATCATATTAACGCTTACAAGCCCTGAACGAGTCTTAAAAAGTGAGCCAAAATAACACTGAAAATAATAGTTCTACTAATTTACTGTCCCTTAAAAACTCATGAATTGCTTAAAATATTAAACTTCCTATTGGTGAAGAAACTGGGACGACAAATGTTCTACAAATAATGTATCAGTTTATGAATAATACTAGATTCCTGTTTTCTCAAAAAGCTCAGTAATAATAATGATAAGAAGAAGAAAAACTGAGAACAGTCTTTTGTTCCCAAGAGGTGATCAGAACTTAACTTTAGAAGGTTCTTGAGCTGTATCCAAGTTAATAGAAGTCATTACAGGAAGAAAATATTTTCACATGTGTTCAGACATTTGTGGTGCAGCAATACATTAGGACCAATAAATGCCTTTATCTGATATTTTTGAACAAACAGTTAAATAGCTACTCTACGATAGATATCATTTTAAATAGCCCCAGATTTCTCCTTCAAGACAAGTTCAAACATAAAAGTTGTTGGAGAGAGTAAGAAAGAAGAACCTCAGGGAAAAAAATGGGTGCAGATCTCTTCCAGAAGTCACAGCTGTAGGTTATGTAGGGCTGAGACTGAAGAAGAATGACAATCACAGTAGGAAATTTCCAAGTAAACTTAGTAGCTTGAAAGAATCCACCAAGGTAAGTGAAATATTGTCACAAACGTGGCTGGAGAAAGAGAGGTAAAACTCAGAGAATGGAAGATCCAACACTTTCATTCTTATTAAAAGAAAATGAAAGCCTAAAGACTTTTTTGTTAAAAGGTGTTTGTTAAGATGTTCCAGCCTACACCATTATGAGCTGATACATAAATATAGCTATGAATTTCAATGAGCAGCTTGGAAATTTGTTCTCTAGTGAGACTGTGTATGTTGGAATTTGATTAGAATGTGAAATGCCTGAGAACTAATTGCTAAAGGTAGATAACTGACACATAAAACAGTGATAGAAGAAAACCCCTGCAATAGACTTTGTAAGTTGCTACCATGGAGATACTTAAGATAGACACTCACGTGATCATTCTTACTCAGGAGCTGTTTGCCTGAGAAAAACCCCTCTGTACACATACACGTAAATAGTACGGAGAAAATTCTGGCTCTCCTTTGCCCCAGAGTGCCAGAATAACTTAGTAAGGCTATCTGTATACAGAGCACCTACCACAAGTTGCGTACATGTTGAAAACAGAATATTCCCAAATTCCAAACTACATGGGGATTCTCTTTTCATTGGTACCTACTCTAGTAGCTTCTTTCTTCTTGAATACTTGCCATTCTGCCTAACACTGAGTAATTAGGTAGGAATTCAAACAAAACCAATTAAAAGGAAGATAGGAATTTGAGATATTACATCATGTAGAAACGATTATGTGTTGCTTGATATAGGAAGAAATAATCAGAGGTACGACAATTCTACATATACAGTGCATACTACATGTACAGAGTATTTTCTATATGTACACGTAGGACCAAGCAAATATTTATGAAGGGGCAATAAAATCATTTATGGTTAAAACGTGATAGCACTTGTTGTGGGTCTTTTTGGTTTTTAAATATAACATAATGCTATATTTATGCATTATATTTAAGCAAGATCTTTCTGGAAAAGAAAACTTCACACCCTCTTAAAACTGCATAATGACATTTACATTGTCAGGAAATGACAGGATGAAGGATCTTGCATACTGCTGATTCTGTTACCCACAATTTTTCTGCTATTTATCAGAATCAGTTACTGCTTTTAGGACATGCCTAAACTTGACAATGGAAGCCTTTATAGAAAGCTCTTTATTTAGATAAGAAGGTCACCATTCTTCATGTGAAGTCAGCTGATTTTAATTTGTCTTCACTTGCAAGAAAGACAGCATCTTTTTAAATAATCCTTTTCTGTACTTAATGCCAATGTTTAATATTATGCTAAGAATATTACAAAAATATATCCTTAGTGAAGGCAAACAATCACTTTTAGGGAAAAAAAATCTAAGCAAGCTATTAGCTGGCAGCTAACACAGAATGTGAGTCTGAATCATAGAGCTCATTGATTTGCTAAGATCACTTTCTCAAAGCTCAAAACAGTCCATCCCAACATGCAGGAAGTCAAGGAAGGGTGGCAGGAGGCCTGTGTAGATGAACAAGGAGCTCCTGACAAAACTTAAATGACATATATAAGAGGTGGAAGCAGGATCAGGTCACCCAGAAGGAATATAAAGACACCATCTAAGCATGCAAGGATGGTGTTAGGAAAGCCAAAGACCGTCTAGAGTTGCATCTGGCGAGGGATGTGAAGGGCAACAAGACAGGTTTCTACTGGCATATCACCAGCAAAAGGAAAATGTGGGCCTGCTGCTGAATGAGTCAGGGATCTGATGTCAAAGGACACCGAAAGGCCAAGATACTCAGTGCCTTCAGACTAGTCTTCAGCAATCCCTGGCCCCTGAGACCAAAGGGAGAGTCTGGAGCAAGGAAGGCTTATCCTCAGTAAAAGATGATTATGTCAGAGAGCATTTAAACAAACTGGACATACACGATTCCATGGGACCCAATAGGATTGCACCCACAAGTGCTGAGGTAGCTGGCTGAAGTCATTGCCAGGCCACCCTCAATTATCTTTGAAAGGTCATGGTGATCTGGAGGGGTTTCCAAGGACTGAAAGAAAACAAATCTCACTTCTTTCTACAAGAAGGGTGAGAAGGAGGATCCAGAGAACTACATGTCAGTCAGCTTCATCTCCATCCCTGGGAAGATGATGGAGGTAAATCCTCCTCGAAACCATTTCCAAACATATGGAAGTCAAGAGGGTAGTAGGCATGGATTTACGAAGTAGAATCATGCTTCATCAACCTGATGGCCTTCTATAATATGTCTGGTGGACAAGGGGAGAGCAGTGGATGTAGTTTATCTCAGCTCTAGTAAGGCTTCTGATGCTGTCTCCTGCAACATCCTGACTGACAAACTGTTGAAGTATGGACTAAGCAAATGGACAGTGAGGAAGACTGAACACTGGCTGAACTATAGGGCTGATAGGGTTGGGATCAGCAACATAAAGTCTAGCTGGAGGCCCGTCACTAGTGCTGTCCCCCAGAAGTGGATACTGGGGCCAAAAATGTTTAACATCTTCATTAGTGACCTGGACAATGGGACAAAGTGCACCCCCAGCAATTCTGCGGACAATACAAAACTGGCAGGAGTGGTTGATACACCAGGCTGTTGTGCTGCCATGAAGAAGAAACTCAACAAGCTGGATAAATGAGCACAGAGCAAGCTCATGAAGTTTAACGAAGGGAAGTGCAAAGTCATGCACCTGGGAAGGAGTAACCTCATGCAGGCTGGGGGCCAATCAGCTTAAAAGCAGCTTTTCAGAGAAGGACCTAGTGGTTCTGGTAGACAAGTTGGATACAAGCTCTTATGGTGAAGAAGGCCAACACCATCCTGTGCTGTATTAAAAAGAGCATTGCTAGGAGATGGAGGGAGGTGATCCTTTCACTCTACTCAGCCTTGGTGAGGCTATATGTGGAGGTCTGTGTCCAATTTTGGGCTTCCCAGTACAAGAGAGACATAGACATACTGCAGTAAGTCCTGCAAAGGGGCTGCATGACTAAGGGAGTGGAGCATCTCCTACGAGGAGCATCTGAGAGAGCTGGGACTGCATAGCCTGGTGAAGAAAAGGCTCAGGGAGAATCTCATCAATGTGTGGGAGGGAGTAAAGAAGATAGAGCCAGACTCTTATCAGTGGTTCTCAGTGACAGGACAAGAAGCAATGAGCACCAAGTGAAATACAGGAAATGCCATGAGAAATGGAATATGAGAATATGAGAAAAATATGAGTGAAAACCTCTTCACTCTGAGGATGGTTGAACATGGTAGCAAGTTGCCTAGAGCGGTTGTAGAGTCTCCATCCTTGGAGATATTCAAAGCCCAGGTGGACACAGTTCCGATCAATCTGCCCTGTTCGACCCTGCTTTGAGCAGGGGGCTTAGACTAGATGATTTCCAGAGGTCCCTTCCAACCTCAACCATTTTATGATTCTGTGACTTTGTGATATTGCTTCTTTGTGTACTCTTTCAAAGTTCCATGCATGTTCAAATAATTTTATTACCTAGGCTTACAGAATTATAGATTAATTTAGGCTGGAAAGGACATCTAGAGGTTATTTGCCTTAATCCCCCCTGCCAGAGCAGGGCCATGCTATGGCAAACTAAAGTGGTCCTGTCAAAAGTCCTTTGAAAAGTCTGGAAGAAGGTACAGTTAATGAGCATGCTTATTTTCTTCATGTACCCACTCATGTCGTAAGACTAAAAGATGCTGCTATGAGACAGAGACACTGACTGGTTTAATTTCCTACAAAATATGTTTTCATTTTATAGCCTCAGGAACAGCTATGAAGTTTCAAATGATCAGGTTTCTAGATATAAATATTCCTAAAAATGAGAGCCAATTTTTGCCTCATGCAGTTTTAGCTCATCTCAAATAAGTAGACAATCTGTGGGGCTGATAAGAAAAAAGACCCAATATCTGCCTTAATTTTCTATATTCTTTCTCAGGTCGTGGAAGTAAGGGAGATTACATAATAGAACAGAAAAAAGAATCAGAATATATCTGAATATTTATAAAAAATTCTACTGAAATGTTTTGCTCCTTCCAGAAACTCTCTCATATAAAGTACAATGGGATACATCAAATGCAGTGGGTAACAAGACTCTCAGTACTTTTTAGCAATTTATTATACTAAATGCTTATAAAGTTAATTTTTCATCTTTAGGTTTCAAATATGATAGATCTTTTATGGTACAGCTTTAAAAACACAATCTTGACATGCATTGTTAGTATTTAGTGTTTTTTTTTCCTGTACTCCTGTTTGATTGGCCATTATGTAGATTTATGTTGAAGATTACTGCATCTCAAAGCTCAGCATGAGTTTCAGTTTTGTATTATTTCATACACCTGTATCTCAGCAAAGTAATTTCTCCAAAGATTGCTTGAAATCACATGCGTGACTTTCTCCTGCTGTATTTGGAGCATTGTTTTTGTCCCATTTATGTGGACAAAAGTAAAAAAAAGTATTTTTCCTTTATGGAAAATGGCATAACTTTTATTTCTTTTTTTCTGTATCATTTCCTTTGTTCTCAGTGCAAAAAGTTTTCTTCTTCCTCTGTAGTCTTCAGCATTTTATACCATGGTGAGTTCCTGAGGCTGATAACAAGGGCTTCCTTTGAGTAAGCAAAATAATTAAGCCCATAATCAACTAATGAAGTTTTGGTCAATTACCTTTTCATACTCAGGGGGGCACCTGCCTAATGCTGTAAGTTCCAGCTGATGTGGATTCCAAGTTATACATAAATCTCTTGACTTAATGATCAGATACAAAGCTATCAGATAAGCCCACTAACTGCTACATGTAAAAATATTTCTTTCAAGCTAAATTTGGTCTTCAGTATATCTGTTTTATTTAATGGCATCAGTGAAGTGATGTAGATATGGACTGTGCTAAGATATAAAGCCACATTGTAGGCTATTGTAGTGTATTGCAATGGCTTGTAAAGAAAATGTCATCTGATCAAGGTATTCCTCAGATCAGCTCTCAGCGAGACTAAGAATTCATCAGCTCTAAGATTTCTGTTACTTGAACAGTACTGCTGTTTTGTATAAGGGATTTTTTTGGGAAATACCCTTCATGTGAAATACACTCCTATTTTCTGGCAAAAATTCTTTTCACAATTGCCTAAATAAACAGCATGAATTTCACCCTGGACAAAATTTTCTTTGTTTTACTTTTCTGACCTCCTAAATTATATTATATCAAATTGTGGCAAAATACATGGTGTCACATCATGTTACATAGTTCACACTGTAAGTCAATTCAGGCTGACACAATATGACAAAGTAATGCAATATATCAGATCTATAAACACATTCTTTAAGTAATAAAGTAATATTTCAGTGTATAAACCAGAGCACCTATTTAGGATTAAATATCCATCATCTACACCAACAGCAGCATTTGAAGCAATTGGTCAAGCATCTGCAGGAAGAGGATATTTTTTGCTGTCTTCTCTGCTAATGGATTAAATGGTACCATGCTAACATTCTTCCCACATTACATAAACTCATTTCATTAAAACACTCAATATACCTGCCAACAGTCCTGAAGCAGTACATACATTAATGAATAAATATGTTTGTTGTTAAAACACACTACTCGGCTTTTAATTCTTTTCTGGTCTTAATTAAATTGATAAGTGAGCTTATTGCTTTGGTAATTAAACTCTTACTGTATATGAAGCTTTCATTCAAGATTGTGATATGAACAAAACTATTTTCAGAACAAGAAACTTAATAAAAACAGTGGTGGCTGGAGTGACCAGAGTACTAGTCTTTCCATAGAACAAATACAGCACTAAACAAACAACAGGCTACGTTTAGGCTGCCTCACCAGTCATGTCTGAAGGATTAGTCAGGAGAGCAAGGGCAGTGTTATAGCATCAGGGAGATGCATTTCTTAATATTTGTTTACACTGAGATTACAGTGCAGCACACAGATACTTGGAACTAGCTTTGGTACCCGGTAGCAATTTGAGCTGCGACACGGACTGTACACAGATTTGCACGGTAACCTGCTCTGCTTCTGGATGTTGTCCATGCTGATCTCCATGCTGCTACAGTGCGATTGCTACACTACATTGAATACTGAAGTGTGATGTCTCACTGTTTTCTGCCAGCCAACTCTTAGATTTGACAGGAGCAACACTTACAAAGTCGTACTTACAAGGTGCCTCAACCAGGGCCCCTTTAAACATCCACTGTAGCAAGAGACGAGTGGTGGAGAGACAGGCTCATCAAGCAGCCTGAGATTCCAGAGCAATTATCCAATTAGATGACTTAAATGGGAACAGAAAATGCTTTAGGAAGGCATTTTTTCTTTGGTATTTTCCAGTTTAGTTAGCTGTACCTACTTTTGTGCCATAATGATAAGAGGGGCAGTGCCATGAAAAAGAATTTTGAAACAGGAAGGGGGCTGCTTAAGCCAGCATTACTGCCAAAATGTTGTTTGTTCAGTTATTCAGCCCAAGGAAGAAATGGGGGAAGATGGAGGAAAAGGGAAAATAGACAGAAAAGTGTTACTTGGAATAGGCCAGTTGGAATTTAATTAATCTTATATTAAAAAGCATAGATCTTTCTGTACTTAAGAAATTCTTACATCCTGTCATTTGCCAAAGTGTGCTTGTGTTGGAAGCACAAATATTCCTATCCAGAAAAATATATCAAGATCTTTTTCCTGGCTCCCAAAAACATTCAGTGAAACATTACCAATTCACCAATGAGAAAAATCATTTTCTGGCAGATAAGCATAATTTGTGTTTTTACAAAACAGGCTGTTTGTATTTTTTGATAAACTGTACTAGAAATCTCTGTGGGGTAGAAAAATTTCTCACAGTCTATGTAAAATAAACCAATTATCTCTTAGTCTAAGAATACTAATCAGGACTCTGCTAAGCAGTATTTTAATTGCTAAGTAGAGTGCCATAAGTTTTAAATAGGTTCATTAATGTTCATATGCAAATATTATAGATGATAGAGTTGAATTGTGCACCTAAGAATAGTATGGCTCTTCAAAAAGATTTTTGAATGAAGTTAAAATGTTCCATTTCAGTATCAAAGCTGTTTACCTCTTTTTAGTCACCGGACAAATCCTTCATTATCATGTATGTGACAAACCTTGTTGCCTAGCCTCAGAAGCAAGTCTCCCTTTGTTTCTTTTTTTTCCTCCTTTATAAATGAGAACAGAGTATTAGATAAAGTAAAACAGCAGAGGATATACAACAATGGTCTGTAAAATATACATAACCATCATACTTGTAGGTACTCAGAATAATACACTTAAAAGTAAACCCTGTCAAAGTATTGCACATATATTGTCAATTTTATATGGTTAATTTGTAATACATTGCTAAAAAAATGAGACAGCTTGTTTTCGATCAATAATTTTGTCACTAAGAATAAAATGTTGAATTGATAAACTCTTTCATTTGGCATGATGAACTGGTGAAATAGTGCTTTTCTATTTTTCAGCCAAACAAATTTTCACTTGATAAAATGATATTTTATATTGCAGTTAACTAAATTTAGTTTTGAAAAGAATATACACAATTAAAACCTACAATATTTTTAAGATCTTCTGCTATATTGAGTTCATCTCTAAATGAGCCTTGTACGTGTATTACTTTGGTAAGCAAAAACAAGGAGGTTTCATTTCAAGTTGAGACATTCGATACATAGTTTTGCCATTGAAATGAATTTGTATTTATTTATGTAGCTTATACAGGTTGAGATGGGGTGCTGCATATCAGCTCTGCATTCTTGAAATCCAGTTACAGTGTCTGACCTTACTGAAACTTGGAAATCCTCACCCCAGAGCAGGTAAATGACCTGCAGGAAATCATAAGAATTCCTGGCTCTGGAACAAAGGAGACCAAGTACCAGAGAATCTCTTGTACAAATCCCTCCTTATAGATAGGAGGGATACTCTAAAGGAAAGATGCATTCCCTAAGTTGAACACCCCCTGCCCCCCCCCCCCCCCCCCCCAGGGCCTAGGAAGTTTAAAGTTATGAGAAATCAATAGTTTGATCTTATTTGTATGAATGCAGGATTTGAAAAGACGTCCTGGGGATTTTGTTCAGAAGTAAAGTCAGATACTTGGATAAAGTCAAGGGTTAAAGAGTTTTGAGAACTTTGTTTTTATCTTTCCTGGACAGTGAGTTTGCTTACTGTTTTATCAATGTAGGATATTTTTGAATAGTTATTTCTAGGAAAGAATTAATAGATCCTGTCTGCATGTAGTTAAAAAAGTACCTGAGGTCAGGTATTTCCCCAAAATGTTCTTGGAAGTTTGCCATTCTTATACTATTTTATTAGACATGCTGTTTGTAAACGTTTGTTTTTCATAAATGTATCACATCTACAATTTTTGTGAACAGTAAATGACCTTCTGAAAATGGAATTGCTTGTTCTTTATGGTTCAACACTTACATCCAGGCAGTTTTCTCTACCAAGGTCATCATGAAACAATTCACTATAGCAAATGTCATCATGTGTTCATCATTTCTGCCCACAACTTTATCTGGATTTTTTTCCTCTTTTCCTCTATACTCCCTCTTTCATTTCACACATGTGCAGAGAAGTTTCTGGTATGGAATTTGAACTCCTTCTGTAAACATGCATGTCCACCCACATTTATTCAAAATCAATATAAGGAAAATATGTCACTGTTTGTAAATGTGGCCAGGTAATTTCAAGTTCAAGTAAGAATTCAGCTATTTTTCCCAGTGTGTTATTTCTTTTAATAACTTTAAAGAAAGCAATGAATGGAATATTATGGATTTATATATGATATAGTTTCACTTGATATCTTCATAGAAAATTGTTTGTGGTATACAGGTGATAGCTTCTTTTGCAAGTAGTAAAGTGAGAAGTGAAAGCCAGTGATGACAGAGAAATGCTATTAAAATGTACAAAAATATTATAAGAACAAAATAAAACTGTATTCAGCTTAAAGTAATGCATGTGTCAATGGGAAACATGTAGTTAATGGTGGGAAATGAAAATCCTCTAAGAGTTGTAAACTTCTAGAATCGAGTAGAGAAATTATTTACTTTAACTTCATATAACATTTTGGAGGTGGCCAGTACAGATTAGTCTAGAGAAGATGAAATATTCAAATAACTCACATAAGTTATTTTCCTTCTTGGAAAACTGGAAAAAGCTCAGACAAGAAGCCAGAGAACAACTGAAGGTCTGGAAAACATGCTTTGCTGTAATAAATAAAGCAGCTTTATCTGATCCAATGGTTGGAAGCCAATGATAAAAACTAAAAACAAAAACATGAACTTTCCTTAAGGACAACTTGACTACTGTACCCAATGATGGTACAGAGCCTTCAGTTGAAGGAGGATATAAATGTGAAATCTTATGAAAAAATAATCTGTGGTTAGCATAGAAATTACAAATTTAACACAGAAGTTAGGACACGATAAGCCTTTTATTCAAAATGGTCCTACCGAGTGAATTTCTTGACATAGAACTTTAACATTGACTGGTAAGATAAAGTCATCTGGCCTTTGAAATCCTTTGTTGCTGATGCTTCAAGGCAGATTTCAGTGTTATGGCACAAGGTTCACGAAACTAGAGGCAGCACATGAAGTGACATATTCTTCCCCATATTTTTGTGCTCTACTTCTGTGTATATCATATACCACTGGATGTTAAATATCTCTTTTTTCTGTATGTACCAGTCTGTATGCACACAACAGTAAATGTATACCACAGGAATGCAGAGGAAGAGGACTGCACTATAATAGACGTTTTTGCAGACTTTTTATGGGAATTCATTTCAATAAACAGAAAATACATTTTTCATATTAATTAAAATAACACTAGAAACCAGATCCTACCTAACACTCAGACTAAATGAGAAGTTGATCTTACCTCTGATAATCAATAACCAACTACTTTTGGTAGTTTACTTCTACAGAAGAGAAGTAAAACTTGTTCAGAAGTCACAGAAGTCAAATTGTCATTAGTCCACTGATTTTGGATTTATATATCATCCTTTTCCAGGAAGGTCTGACATTTGTGTGACTGGTATGCCTGTCGCTGAGCTGTGCTGGTGTTGTATGCTCCACAACAATTCTGGGAGTCCCATGCAAAGAGACTTTGTTTTCAAGTTCCATGGTAAATGGTATCCTTTTCTCATGTTTCTATTTTGATAGGGTTTCATCCTATCAATGTTAAAACATTAGTAGTAAGTGTTTTAACAAGATTACTCAAATAAGAGCAGGCAATGATTGCTTATTACCATTTGGTTTGCTTTAATTTAGTGACTTTACCCTCTTATCAGATATTTGTATAACCCTTTCTTGACAAATAGATGCATGTTTAATCTTTTCTCTCCTGGGAGATTTCAGCATTTTATTACTCATGTCTGATACTGAAGTGTCCTACAGCTTATCTATTCTTTTATATTATCACTCATACTTGGAGGAGAGGAAACTCAGGAGGTTGAATCCCACTACATAAGTAAAATGAAATAGTATATAATAGACTAAATAGTATACTATTTTTGGCTACTACCAGAAAAACTAGAATAATCTTATCAGTTCAAGCACCATGCAGTGCAGACGTATTTCAAATATACTGGCTGCCTACAGGTTGTTGTACTATCAGGTGTGCAAGGAGTTACTGTTTGTTGCCTTTTCCATCACTGGCTGTTGCAAAATACTTCATTTTGATTTGAAAAAAATATTTTAAAAAAGGTTCTAAAAGGATTTAGGCAATACTTATCTATCTGTCTTTTTTTATTATATCTGGGCCTATATAGCCTTTTTCTCAGTAAGGTCTGGAAATGTGTTTCACACGGCTTAGGAAGCAAAAGATGGTTAAGACTTGTTACAAATATGCTGGCTCATACAGTTAGTTTCACTTTCAGTACAGGGAATCTTTAAAACCGTATTCCAATATTAAATCACTATTCCCCCTTCTTCCAAGGAATCACATTAATTCTGTTCAGTAAAATAGGTAAAAAAAGCAGTATTTAGGATGACCGATTTGCAGCCAGTGGCACCTGATTTGAACCTGCGGTTCAAATAAACACACTTACCATATCTATCAACTGGCTTTCTCACACACAGCCTGAAAAACTAAAATATCATCATATAGTCTTCATCATATAACACTCTCTGACTTGTAAGCACTCAAAGTAAGGATCTAAAACAATGTAATAATAACACTCCCCCCCCCCCCCCCGGGGAGGGGGAAATAATAGAATATGTTAAATTTAAGATAGCAGATTGACCAAACAATCCAGACAGATTGTCTTAGCATCATTTTATAGCTGCATATATCAGCACCTTCAGCCTTGCCTTCTCCTTTCCTTCAGCACTCTTCACTTACAGTTTGTTTTTATGGGGTGGTAGAATTCAAAGCATTGGCAGCTTTGAGACACACTGCTCCATTTCCTATAATTGCTTCTGCTGAGATAATATTATTGCCTGGATTACTAGGTCTTCATCAGCTGTTCAGGCCTCACTGTCACCTTGAAGAGGCCTCAGGATCTTAAGGGACAAATTCATGCTAAATAAAACCCTTGACATCACTGCTACAACAGAGGTGTTCCTGATAGAAATCCCTTACTCCTTTACTGATTTTTAGGCTTGTATCATTACTTTTCGTAAGATGATCCAGATTGTAGTCTTTCTTTGGGGTGATGTTTTGTATTAAACACATTTGCATATCGTTCACTGTCCAAAAGGTATGATAGCATTTTATTACCCTTAATGCAATTTTAACCAAAGCTGCTAAATTCAGTGGATTTCCTATTCATTCACTTCTCCTTTCTCACCAGTAGGTACAGTCAAAGAGCATCTCTTTCTCCATTTTTTTACCACACTTCCGCAGATTAGAATGTAAATCTTTTTGAATGTTCATTATATTGGAGATCTTCCTGGCAAAGCAGAGGTCCAGATTTAAGAAAATTGTTCAGAAATTACATTGTATGTGATGCCCCAAAAAGTTAGAGGTAGCTTGAAAAAAGCTACCTCTATGATCTTTTTTAGCAATATATTATTTATTTTACTGTATTAGGTAGGAGTTCTGCTCAAGAACTATGCTTTGTCTGAAAAAAGATGGCCCTGAGGAAGATGAAGATTAAGAGGCAGCAACACTCACAGTAAGAGTTTTTAAAACAACTAAAGCTTTGCCCTTTTGAAGAGTTACCAGATATTTAGCTTTGTGTAAGCAGTTCCTTTAAACTGCAGCATAGCAGTGACAGCCAGAAAGAAAAGACGACTTGGGGGGCTGGGGGGGGGGGGGAGGGGGAGGAAACTTTTTGGAAAACAATTATCATCTCGAAGAAACCAAAAGAAAATATTAAAATTTTGCTACGGAGCATATGCAAGCCTAATTTTCCATATTTTATAAAACTGGCCAGGTTCAGGCCCTGTTTAAGTAGGTATGGTAGCCTGTACAGCTGGCTCTCAGAGGTCCTTTTTGAGTTGCCGCTTTGACTAGTGTTGCAGCTGGTCTTTCGATGGCAGGGGAAGCTTCAAAGCTCTCAGCGATTTCAGTCTCCCTGTTTGGCTGCCAGGCTGCTTTTCCCCAGGGAGGCATGCACCGGCGTAATAAGAACCTCTCTGAATGTGAGCAGAGATCTTGCTTTTCCTCTGCTGACACTTTTTGACAGCAGGTAAGGGAGACAGAGAGAGAGTGCAAGGCAGCCTTCAGGTGAGGTGAAATGTTATAGCAGATGTAATCTTACAGCTCACTGCAGCAGAAAGGAGGATATCCCTCCTTCCACACCATTTCTCTAACAGACCAGCCAGCTCTTGTCCTTTGCTGACATGAGTCGGGTCTCAGATTCATCAGGTCCTTAGCTGACATGATGCAATTCACTAATCTCTTGGAAAACTCTCCATTTTTTTCTGCTGGGCTACCTTGCTGTCAGGCTTGTGCTTTGAGCCAGGAGGGATTTTATGGAGGAGTTTGACAAGCCAGCACAAAGCAAGTGTCTGAAATGCCTGTCCGGAAGAAGGAAGGGAGAGGGGAAGGTATAACACTATATCCCTCCAGCAAGGTGCCAAACTGGCTCAGCTAAACTATACTCATGCACTCCCTCACTTCCTACAAGGAAGAAGACTGTTTTCCCAACCTTATACACATACTTTCCAGTAATGGGTAGAAGAGGACCATCCGTCCCAACTAAACTGAAATACTTTTGAAGAACGTCATAAACAGATGGGGGGAGGAGGGGTGCAGCAGAGAATTATTTGATAAAACAATAAGAAAAATTATTGTGATGGTTAACACTGATTTAGAGTGAGGAGAATATTGTCTGGAACGTATGAGGGGGTGGAGAAGGATGGAATCAATTGCTGAGCAGAGAAGGCCAGATACAGGACTGACATTTCAGTAGTGTCAAAGGGCTAAAAATCACCAGTAAGTATCAGGGAGTGTGTTACATTAATTGCAATAGATCTATAAATGCTTTTGGGAATACAAAACAGACCAAAACATTTCACTTATTTGAATATTTTTGGAGTCTGACTTTTTTTTTTTTATCTTTTCAGTTTGGCAATGTCTGTTCCTTTATTACCGGGTTTACATAAGTGCTTCACAACAAGCAGAAAACAGATGGTGTGGCCTATGAACCGCTTCTCCTAACCTGCATACAAACAAACAATTGGAAAAAGCACACTGTTCCCTGATATTTCTTCTAAACTAAAAGCCTTATAAAGTAGAACCTTCCAAGCTTGTGTTTCTCTCAGTTTCATCATACAGCACCAGAAAAATTGAACCAGACAAATTAAAGTTCAGCAAAACTGGTAAGACGAAATACTGGAGAAAGGTGGCAAAACTTAACTAGAGACGGGGTTAGCAACTCCTCCTCAGCTCAGAGTGTGCCTTGATTTCACAAGAACTTCTCCATCATTACTTAGGCAGTAGTGTGCTACACTTTTGGAAGCACAAATTATAAATGTTTCTTGGTTCAGGTGAAAACCTGTTTGCCAAGTTTTCTTTAAACTGATAATGTTAATTGGTGCTTAATAAGCAATCAAATTAGGACTTCAGCCTTTCTTCTAAAGAAAAGCGTGTGCGATGACAATACAGCTTAGAAGTATATCCGAAGTAATACTCACGTAAAATACATGCATTACATACCCTTAAAATAAAATAAAATAAAATAATTGGGACATCACATTAATAAGAAGAAGCCAAAGAGTTTTTAAAACTCTTAAAACTTTGTTTATCTGCTTTAAAATCTAATGAAGCAGCTTTTCAAAATTTGGGAAGTTATGGACAGTTATAAAGCATTTCTAGTCTTCAGCAGAAGCTGGAAGAGCAAAACAGAAGTAGTTTTACATACAAAGAAGCAAACTACCTTTCAATACCTTAAAAATAGACACAGTTTAAGGTAGGAACCTCATGCTGATCAACGTGTAGGAGCAAACAGGGATACTTGAACATAGCGAGCCTGATACCACTCACATTTATTCTGTTGACTTCAATGTAGTGACTTCCAGCAGTGTAAAAAAGAGGTAAACTGAATATTAACTGACATTCAGAACAAAATGTAGCACTATAATTTCTTTGAGAAAGTTATTTATCTCTCTACATGAGATGGCAATTGTGATGACTGCAGTAAGAGAGAAAAGCAATATTGATGCTCCCAATGCAAAGAAGATTTTTAATTGTACCTGAAAAAAATACTGAGACAACTCTATGTATTTATTGGCAAGAAAAGACTGACGCTAGGTGTCTCAGAATAACTCCCACCCTCAGCAACCTACAAAAGAAATAAAAAGAAGCATAAGAAAAGATTAAGGATGTATTGTTCCTACTTTTTGTACCATATTAACTTTTTCCTTCATAAAGGAGGATGAAGACTAAAGTCTAAAACAAAAATGTTAACAAAATAAGCCTTAGGCCATGTGCATAAAAGTTTTCAGAAAAGTGGGGTTTTTTTTTCTTTCCTTTTAATCTAAAATTTGGAATTTCCAGAACAGGAATATAGGTAGTTATTCCTGGTGTTCAAATATGGTTCATCTCATTTAGGGAGGAGAAAATGAACAAACAAACAAACAAAAAACACACAAAACCCAAACCTTTGGAAGCTTTGCAAAACAAAATACTTTGTTTGAAATTTGTCAAACCAAGGTCAGCCATAGAACAAAGGAATTCAGATGTACTTTTAAAATTTACATAGTCTAAAGATTTGAAACATATTACTCTGAATCCAGAGCTAATTTAATCATGAGACTTGTTAATATTATTGAGAGCTACATACCTCACTAGTTATGCAATTAAAAAGAGTAGTTTTGCAAGTCCGCATAAATGCACAGTGCCATCCCTTAATCCAGCATTCCTATTCATGTGTGTTTGACATCTATCAGTTTAAACAGGAATGCCAGCTACTTTGGAATTGTGAACTTTATCTATTAGGTTAGCAGAATATAACATCAAGGGACCAGAAGTGAGATATTACTTGATCTGAATTTTCTTAAGATACAGGGACAGAGGGAGGCATGAAAAATGACTTCTAATACTTATTTTTTTCCCCCATACAAAGGTGAATAAATACATACTCAGTTGTTTTAATATGTGTGTCTACTGACACGTCAGATGCCCTGGGAAGCTGAGGAATGGGGGCCAGAAGATAGGGCAGAAGACTTGCATCTTTTTGGACTTGTACCTGGTGGCCAGGCAGGATATCTCAGTGCTGAAAATGACACTAGACACCTTTGTTTAAGCTGTGATCCAGTTGCTTATGAACATACTGAAGAGTTTCAACCAAAATAAGAGAGCTTTGCAAACTTGAGCTAATTGTGTCCTTTCCATCCCTCTTCCTTGCTGTTCTTTACAACAATCAGATATGAGTCTCAGGGGAAACCATCTTTTCAGTCATGCCCACTCAAAATTACAAAATGATGTATATGAAAACACAGATTTGCCATATGTCATTAGTCCTACTCAACTCCTCAGTAGAATTATTATGTAATAACTGATCATGTTGCCTAGCTAATGGTCTGTGTAAATGAGACACTTGAAACAAAAGAATAGCACTTCAGAAATGCTGTAAATAATGAGAAGGCAGTACCAAAACCTATAAAGAGAGGTAAAAGGAAGAAACAAAAAAGTCCATAGTACATCATAAATGTTAGAAACACCCACTGTTTGCCTGGTATTTCATTCTGGTTTCACAAATTCTGTTGTTTTACCATCCCCCATGCCCTTCTTTCTCTAAACACTTCTTCCAGCAGTTACCTATTAGTTAGTGTAACAGAGATAATGTAAAATGGTCATGACTTCTTGGAAAATCCACAAGATATCTTTTTTCATATACAAACCCACTCCCTGTATAACTTTGTACAATTAATGAAGGGAGGGAAGAAGGTGCCTCTTATATAGCAAATTCTATTCAGTATATGTACCTTCTAGAGGCTCACTCTGGAAAAAGAATAAACCCAACCTAAAAAGGCTTTTAAATAAGCACATGGGAAAACCAAGACGACTGCACAAAAAGATCAAAACTGATCCTTTGATTTTTTTTACTTGTCTAGCAGACAGCAGAACAGACAGGAATTAAACCTAAGAAGCTATTGAGGAAGGAATACAGTCAACACTTAAGGTTTCTTTCTGTGTTTTTAAACTGTTTCTTTTCACTCAGAAGAGTGGAGCACAGAAGATAAGCAGCAGTAGTAGCTTAAGGCTGATGAAGAATGTGAACAGCAGAGGCCAGTTTGCTGTGCTGCAGTGAGCTCCTGTGGGGAAAAAAAAAGGTTCATAGGGAAATCATTATGGTAGGAAAGCAGAATGATTAGAACAATACTGGTGGAACAGGAGTGCTAGTGGAGCCAAGACAGGGGGAAGACTACACTTTAAAGAGGATGTAGCACCTTTATGGCACTTTTTTGTAATACACGTATTTACACAAGCAGCCTAAAAAAGGTTTAAGAAGGCAGCAGAAAGTTCCAGATGCAAATAGCATAACATGTGAGCATACCGTGTATTTCTACCAAGAAAAGGGGGCATAGCTATGGCTGAACAGCGTGGTAGAGAAGGAAAGAATAGCAATGTGGAGGTAAAGACAGAAGACAAAGATATTAATCTTCATTTATTTCCTATTATTTAATGCCACCCTCCCATTTGATTTTTTTCTTTGTTTTGTTTCATCTTACTTTGAAGAAAAGATAATCAAAGACATTGTTATGCTGCTGTTGGTTGCATATGGCCCCAATGCCATATATTAGAAGTAATTATATTTAATTAGCCAGTGTTTTAAGTAACCCAAAATGTAAAAGCAAACATACTATTGGACCCTAAGGAAACAAAATGGAATCTGTTCTAGAAAAGTTAGGTTTTCATACAAGAAGCCTCTAATAAGAAATATCCATATTATCTTCTGAGGCTGTGATATTCATAAGTGATTGCATAAAATTCTGAAACATCCAGGTGTGCCAGCATTTTAAGAGGGCTCTGCATATTTAAACAAGAAGCTTGAGGGATTGGGGAAAAACAGAGTCATCATGCAAACTCCCTTTAAAAAATAGCGTGCTCATAGAAGGAGCCTGTAGGGAGAGTTTAATGAAAGCCTCTTTGCCTCAGTCTTTCTGATGTCCATAGGAAAGGAAGCACTTTAACAGACTTCACTGGAAATGGGACAGAATCCATCTTTCTTCCTTTGCTTTCAGTCTTTCCAAGGCTCTAGAGGAAAGAAACTTTCAGGTGTTGCATACAGGGGCAGCACATACCACCTTAACTTATGGTTAAACCTTGAACATTAAGAAAATATTCCTTATATAAAGGATACTAAACACAATAGAAAATGCTCTTATCTCAGACTTACTAATTTTAACCCCTTATGGGCTTCTGAAATCTCCTGTCCCTGTTTTGTTTACCAGTTACTACCATGTTGCTTTCTTTCAACAGTACCTTAAAAAACACAACTAATGTCTGTCACCTGTGACTAAATGTCCAGTTCAGTGTATCCACTGCACTGTCAAGTACTCCAGACACAAGCTCATACATCATTTACTTTTAGTAGCATGACAGGAGGACAGCAAGAGCACTGTACAAATCCTAAAGTTGTTAAAGGTAAGATCTTTTTTTCCGGACTTAGCTCTTGCTTAGCCCTGCTTCTGTCCCTTCGCATTCAAATCTCAGAGGCTATACGCAAGTAAAGAGTGCCAGATCGTGACTGAAACAAGGCCATGACTTTAGCCTTAATGTGCCAGTGCTTCTTCCATATCTGCAGCAACTCCCGCGCTTACAACAGTTCAAAAATTTCTGTCTGCTTCTGCAATTTAGAGAGATCTTACATTTTTAGGTCAGCCTGCCTTACAAACTACACTGACAGATATGCAGTAAACCTTTCAGATTAGGAGGTGGATGCTGTAACTCTCATTTAGACACACAAAAGTTTAAAATGCAAGAAATTCTTGTTTACAGATTTTGTTTTTAAAACCCCTGTCTGTGATATGTAATCCTTATGCTTTATCAAGAAGCTCCTGGAGTCTGGCAATACAGATGCAACAACAGGCTTCTATCACATATCTCACATTGGAGATTTTCAGAATTAAATACCCTAATCCCCCATGTGAAGGGTAGAACAGCATAGCAAAAGAAAAAAATATCTAACTCCAGAATTAATTTATACTACTTTAAGGGAAGTTCTGCACAGACTTGTATTTGGAAAATATGCTATTTTTGAGATAAATATTCACCAATAACAAATGCAAATAGCTGAATGTGATTCAGAAGTATGATTTTGCCCTTCACTATTCATTGTTTCAGAAAAACAACAACAACATTCTCTGGACAGGCAGTCAGCATTAACTTGTGGCAATGTTATATACAGCACAATGGATTTTTGTTTGTTTAAAGGTTAGGGGTTGATATTTGCTTAGGGGGATTGCTGACAAAGCACTTGGCAGTAGGTACAACGCATCTACAGTAAGTAGATCAGAGTATTTTACCTGCAAACATGCTGCAATAAAGTGCCATCATTCAATCAATACAGATTACTTAGTTAACATTTTCCTTAATGTAGCTGGATCACTAGTTCATTAGATCATTACCTGATAAATAGTGTGGGTAATGAATGGAGAGAGTAACTACATACCTTCAGGAAGAACCTGCCCGATAACAATAATCCATTAGAAAAACTGGCAGTATCCTCTGATCTATTGCCCGCAAAGCTATGACTTGATGGAGAGTTTCATTCCCTCTGCTCAGCACTCCAGAAGAAAATCAGCGCAATTTAAATATTTCTCAGGATGTGACAGCTCTCTAGATCCCTGGTTGCATTCTGTTCCCAGGGGTTGGCAATCTGGTGTTCCAGTGTGCATAGAGCAGTGAAGATGAATTGAAAAAGCTTGAGATAAATTAGGGATGGCTAAGTTAAAATTGTCTCTGCTCCCGAGTCTCTCATCTGCAGTCTGCAAGCCTGTTTTGCTGTGAAAAAGCTAGATGGCAGGCTGCCTCAGTGAGTTCTTCTTAAGCGACAGGGAGCATTTTCAATGAAGAAAAATTCTCCCATTATCTAAGCTAATGTGACTGCAGCTAAATCTAGTCTTAAGAGTGTCTACTAGCACAAAATTCATTCTCACTGTTGCTTTCTTTCAAGCTACAGGTCAGGAAAAAAAAAAAAAATACTACCACCCTAGAGGTTTCTAGCTGCAAGAAATACCCAAACTTTTTAGCTGATAAATGACTGCACATTTCTTGATATAGCTGTGTCCAGTAATCTAAATAGGGAAATTTTTTGCTATGTTTCCTGAAATGTATCCATTTGTACTCAAATTAACCTTCCACTGTCTCTTCTTTCTGTTTTGCTTTTAATGGTTATCACTTCTTTGCAATTACCTTCATTTTGAATGCTCCAGCAGAGAAAGAGGCAGTATTTTCCTTTAGCTGACAAAAATTGAAATAACAGCTGAAAATCAGGACAATTAACATGTTTATCCTTAGGGGATGACAATCCAAAAAGATGTGTATTTGATGTTTTGTCATGCCTCCAAAAAGTCTAGTTTAAAAAAAAAAAAATCACAACTTTGTAACAGGTTGCTGATCTTTAATTATGAGCCACTTCTTTGGTTACACTATCTTGCAAAGAAAATAAAGGAGAAATTTTCCAGATACCAGTTTAGAGCCGGAGTTTTTGACAGACAACACCACTAATTTCAAACTGTTATGTGAAAAGTAATTTCTGTGTAGCAGCCACCAGTTATTCTCAGTTCATGATGCCAGTGATTTCCTCCATTAAAATGGTCCCTAATTTTGTAAAGATTTTGTTAGCCTTTGGTTGTCAACACTTTGTGAAATGGGGGCAGCATGTGATGTTCCTCTTTCTGCTCACACGGGTACAGCAGCTGCTGCTGAAACCTAAGAAATGGCCTGGAAAAGTCAGAACCTTGATTCACTGAGACTTCACTGTGCAGAATCCCACCTCTAAAGTTCCCCAAATCAGCCGTTCTCATGGAAAAAGGTAAGGCTTGATGGAGTAGTCTTCAGAGCTGAAAGTCACCTGCTGGACCCAAGACAGGCTTTGTTTGTGAGACATTTATAAATTTTAGAATAAATATCACTCATGTCTCCCCTCTGTCTGCAGCTACAGCTTCATGTAACTACTGCTTTTTTTTAGAGCCCCAGTAACTTGGGTCATGTAGCTACATCAGTACCTTGGCTCCTATTCAAGAAAATCTAATGCTTGAAGAAATTAAAACAAAAAGAGTAATTTATTATTTGTAATGGTATTATTATTTCAGCAAGGTATTATTCATTCATATGTCATGGGTCAAGTCAGTAATATAAGAATTTCAGTTGCTAAGAGGTTTTTTGTTGGATTTTTGGCTGTGACCTGGAAGGAAGTAGAGGAGCAATTTAGCCAACAAAACGAGGTAATCCAAATGTCTCAGCTGAATTCTCAGCTTTGATCATGTATTCACCTCAGGGTTCTCTTCTAAGGGGAGAAGGCAAAGGAAAAAAGAAGGGTAACTTCAATACTAACAACTATTTCTTTTTTTCCTAGGGAAAGAGGCTTAACGATCCCTTAAGGAAAGCCAAGCTGCACAGCAAGGAGAAGTCTGTCATCCTACAGAGTCTCAGAACAGGGCATGGATTGCTAAGAAATTCTAAGACATTACCAGGAGGGAAAATGAATGAGGTTTTTTTTCTTTCTGTCCTCCCAAATTATCTACTTATAGAGTCTAATCCCTATTCCAAATGAAATAGAGGGTCCTAGATATTCAGGTTGGAAGGAGAGATGACTCTAGTGGCAAAGCATGCCGGATATTTCTGTTTTCCTGCTACTCAATCACAGAAATATTTTTCATGATTTCCAAGGAGAGTAGCACCCAATGTGATTGGCAGAGGTTTAAAAATGACTGTGGAATGGTGCATATTGTTGCAACTCTGATGTGATACCTACCTGGGCAACAGAAGTTTCAACTATTTTAAGAAAACTTTGACCTGAGTATATCTCCAAGTTTACATACCTTAGAGCTTTAGCAAAGTTACTTTCTAGAACCAAAATTTACACAGTGGACCTATTTAGTTTTTAAATTTGGAATAAGAGTCTGACTCAAGAGTTACTCAAGAAGATACCTGAAGAACATCAGAAAACTCTCCCTATAATAGGGTACGCTAAATGATTTATGTTTGACAGAACTATAACTCCCTTCCAGTTGGTAATTCTCAATGAGGGGAAAAAAAAAAAAAAAAACCCTTCTATTTCCCCTTCATTCTCCACTGGAGACAAAGCAGTAGTTAATGAATTCAGAATATTTTTTTTCATGCTTTACCCTGCTTCTCTTGCATTAGATTATAGTAGCGAAGTAGAACATGTAATGTGGAACTCCAGTGGGAGCAGAGATAGATATTTCAAAGATGAAAACTTCAGAGACAGCAATAGGGTTTTGTTTGTTTTTGTTTGTTTTGTTGCTACTATACATTATATTATGTATCATATGCATATACACAAATAACAACTTTGGGGGGAAACATAGAGTACATGGAAAAATTTAGTAAACTTTTCTATGTAGCTCTTTCATTACTTTGTACTAACACGTGGATTGAACTCTTGTACAATTTCAGCTGCAGCATATCCTTCTTCAGTGTTTGCTTTTTATATATGTATCACATTTTATTTTGTTGTTAGTATATGCATGTTTTTTAGACCATGTCTTGTTGTTAGCTTTTCTTTCTCATAAATTCCTGGAGGACTAGGTCTGGCTGAAGATAAAACTGTTTTTAAATAAAAAAATATTTTCTATAGCATTAAGATTTAATGGTAGAAAATAACAGCCCCCGCTATGAATTCACCTTAATCAAACGTACAGGGACTACACAGTCTAGTCTTTTGCCAGTGGCCTTCATATACTAACAACTTATAGAAGAGGGGAACAAGACATCTGAGAAAGAAGCACGTAAATCTGAAGAGGAAATTTAGCCATTGGTGTGCTATTTGGGACTGACTAGGCAACCTCAGAGTGAGAATTTACTTACGCCAGGAACCTGTCCCTAGAACAGGGAGTGATTTAGGTTAGCATCAGCTGAAAGGCTCTCTTCAAACTTCAATCTGCAACGTTATATGAGTCCCAGAAGAAGGCAGTTGAGACCTAGTAAGGAGAGAGGAGGAAGGAAATAAATGTCCTGAGTACACTGGTGTTCCTTCTCCTATCTGACTATTGATAAACTTCCTGCCTTCGCACCTTCTTCACTGTGCCTTTTAGAAAAGCAATAGTTTTCAGACTGGAATGTACTATATTAAACAGTAGATAGGTAAACAGATTCTCCGGTTCTCTTTCCTTGTACACTTACGGAAGAAAACAGAAGCAGCATATCCCAAAGACAATTTAAAATTTAAGGTGGCCCCAGGTAAGTAAAAGATGGGAGGAAAACTCAAGATATTCTAGAAATTCTTTACTTGAAATTCTGCATGATGGTGCATTTGTCCTAGTTCTGCCTTATACAGACTTATCAATCACTGTCTGACAGCAGACACAATTCCCCTGCTTTCATCTCCGTAGTCCAGACCACAGCTCATGTTCTTGTCATCCTATGTACTGACCAAATACATTATGAACAGGTAAATACATACAACAACACATACAACCACATGCTTGCTGTAAGAGGAGAGCTTTGACTATTCTAATATAACCAAGATGTGCAGAATGGAAAGAGATCATCTGTAAAAAGTAACAGCCCACTCTGAAGTCCTTGCATTGCCCACTATGTACTTTTCAGAGTTTTTATTTCCATTTAATCTAGCCTTGTTCCATGTGCTGCATACCCATTTATGGTTGGAGTGCATTAAGTGCATTCCTGCAGCAAGTCTTTTATTTATTTATTTTTTCAACCTAAAGGAAACAGATCATGCTCTCTGAGGCCTCTCCATAATGCAAATCGTACCACAGAAGCTGGGGAAAAGTAGGACATTAGCTTCAAAACACTAATATAGATGCCCCCATTTTGAAACCTGCAAAAGGTAAAAATGAGAACTAAAAGATGAGTTATGATCTCTTTCTACTGTAATTCAAAGAGGTTAAAAAAAAAAAAACACTTACTGATGTTAAAACAAAAGAACAAATAAATAAAACCGCAAGCAAACAAGTGCATACCTCCTGCACCCAACTCTGCTGCCACTATTGAGTGTTTCTAGGTTTCTTGCCCTTGGAGTTCAGTCCTTTTATTTTAAAAATATTTGTTTTAAACTTCAATTTTCATAAACATTCCCAGGCCACATTTTTGGCCTCTGTTTCTTCAGGTGATTCCATTGAAGTCTACCAACGTCACACATTAAAACAAACAAAAAACATTTAAATGGTTAGTATTTAAAAACAAAAGAAAACCAAAAACCTTGCTCTTTCTTGAAAGCAATTAAATATCTATATTACAAAATAAATAGAACCTCACTGGTTCAAAGCATCTCATTTTGATCTAATTATAGGTGTCTGTTAAATTATTCAGCAAGAAGTGTCCGAATAGTTTGCAGCTCATAGGCAAAGCATTACCTGTTCTGGCATTATCATCCTCTCTCCTCCACTGTCTAGACAGCAAGAAGGCACATGGACTCCTAAAATTTCAGCAATCAGTGATGAAAGATCCTTCAAACTTCCTGCTGTCAACCTTTTAGCTACATATTTGTTTCCCTCAGTTCTCATTTGCATTATAGTGAGTAGGGTCTTACTTTGAACTCATACAGCACCTTTCATCTCAAAAGCTCAAGGCAAGTTTAATGTGCCTGTCTTGAAATCCATAAAACTTATTTTACTCAGACTGAAACCTCAGCAGCTATGTGAATTCAGAGTATCTGATTAGGATACTAGAGGAAAATAAAACAAAACAAAAACCCTGTGCATTTGAACCAAGTGGACTGGGCTTTTACATGCTACCACAGTACAAATGGAGCGTTAACAATGCCTTAGAAAAATGAGGAGGGGGAAACATGGAATATAACCACCATGCCTCCTTTAGGAACCCACTGCAGAATTCAGAGCACGTTCAAGCATATCCAAACCTTTTAGTTTCTTCAGAAAGCTTGTGCTGAGCTCTGAGGTACTGGTGAGTGGGTTTACCCTGAACATTCTGTTCATTTTTTTTTTTTTTGTATGTGTGTGTGTGTGTGTGTGTGTGTGTGTGTGTGTGTGTGTGTGTGTATGTATATATATATATATATATATATATATATAAAATAGGCTATTTGTTCTATTCAAATCAAATATAATCTTAAAATTATCCTACAAATAAGATATCAAGAAAAAAAAATCTGCTTTTATCCTACCATAGCACATCATTTTGTAAAATTTCTTTAAGGAGAACATAGAGAAAATGATAGGAAGGTTCACATCTTATTTCTAGACCTCCCATTGAAACAGAAGAATGAAAAAGGGATGATACATTGCACATAAAAATAGTCATTTTCAGACTTTTATACAAAAACTTTCAGATATTATTCTTCATGTTTCATTTTACATATAGCACACAGACAGAAATGCATCTTAAAAACTGAGAAAACAGAACAGGCATGTTGGTAGAACAGTTCTTATTGTGAACTTACAGTAAATTTCTTTTAAAAATAACAATTTTGGAGCAAGAGAAATTGTCTCTCTTTAATAAAAGTAGTAGTCAGGTGACCAGAAATCCTTGGATGTTTAGACATATCCACTACTGACAACTGTCTAATAATTCTCTCAAAGTCAAGAATTTCAGATTATGAATACTAATTGCTTCTGCAAATGTGTCTCCCTATTTACGCATCCTGTTAATATAGACCACATTATGAAAACACAGGGCGTTGGCTGTATTTCAGGAGACATCAGGCCAAATAAGACTGTGTCTATCATGTTTAACATTTAACATAGTTCCCCCACCTTATGTGTACCTGGATTTGATTTTGGAACACGTTTCAAAACCATAAACTATCCAAGCAATGCTGTCATGCATTTCAAAAACAAAGTGGCAGCCTGCATCCATACAGAATACACATGTGAATTCTCAGAGCTATTGTTTAAGACAAATTAGAATAGAAGGCACATAAAACAAAGCAACTTTATTTCAGTTTTTTTGGCTTTGTCTACATTAGGAAAAACAAAATCATACACTCACAGAAGTGCGCACTCACTCCCACTTATGCATTTGTCCGGCTGCTTTTTTCTGAAAATTGTAGCACACAGACAGAAATGGATCTCTGAAAAACTGAACAGACCTAAGTAAATCTTAGTGATACACCTATGACTGTCAATTCAAAGTCCTTTCTTGTGGTGACAGACTACAGCTTTTAAATGAATGAAATGGTCAAGTCCTCTAATATCTAGCTAAGTATGTTGGCTTTGAGACAGTAAAAATGTAGGGAGAGCTGTTGCCCATTTTTAGGCAGGAAATTAAACTAGCTTATCCCAGTTGAACTTCTGGGATTTTAGAAAATAATCAGTGAATCATTTGGTGTCCCATGTCCCTGTTCACTCAACATGACAACCATTGACATCACTGCTGCTCAACCTAGATATGCTTTATTTTGATACAGTAACTTGCACAAAGAGATGGCCATTCACAATTCTAATAATATCAGAAAATATACTGGATGCCTACCTCAGCTACGGTTTAATTATTTGCAGTGCTATGGTAAGTCATCATCTTAAAAAGGCATCAGACTTAAAGAATCTTCTGTGGGCTGAATTGCAGCTTTGCCTGTATCATTCACAGTTTTGTGGACACACATGCACTCTGCAATGATATCTAGTGATTGTATGTAAAGTCACTTACGATTTGTATGGTCTACATCTGTGTATAAAGAATTTCTTGATGAGCAAGTTTTATCTCCTAAAGAGAGAAGAAAATGAAAAATAATTTCTGCCTAATCACTGATTTTAAACCTTCATTGTACTTTATCCAAAAAAAAAAAAAAGTTTTGAAAGCTGTCAGTTTGACTGTATAATTTCCCCCCCCCCCCCAACAACCACATTTTTTAAAAATCAAATTTAACTATAATGGAATTCTCTTTAAAGAATGTGGGGGAACATGAGATAACAAAGCATACACATACCCCAATGAAACATGCACATGTACTCATTTAAATGCAACATGGAGCAAAGCTTATTTTATTCTCCTAGTGCTGTTTCTACTATGAAATAAATTAATAGAGCAGTTTCTGTCTCACTGGTGAAAATCAAACTGGTTCTTTCACAAACAGATTGCCTGTATATTTAAAAAGGAACTAATTTCCTCACACATAGGTTTTCTTTGTACCTTCCCAGATTTTAAAAAAGGCTTCTTCACCATCAGTGCCATGCAGCTCTGCTCTCTCATCCCTCAAAATTCACAGGTTTATTGATGAGCTGTTTTAACATTATGCCCTTGATGCATTTGTAGAACATTTTCCTTTTAGAACATTTTCCTTTTAAACAGGTAAATTGTTTTTAGACAAACAACTGTAAACACTGTGACAGTAATCATCAGTTACTAATGCTCCAAGTCAGCATTAGTAGTGAGGCCACTGAAACCACTGCTTGGGGAAAATTAATTCAACCTCCAACAAAAATAAATAAATAAGGAAGAAAATGAGGAAATGAATGTATCTCACGTGGTCAATGGGATCATCTCATGTTTACTCCATGGCTCTTGTGTCCTACATGAGTTGGGCAGAGCACCATGGCTGCCTCCACCATAATCAGCTGAAATTCCCGCTGGAATTGCTTCTGGTGCACAAATTTGTCCTCACAAATTTGTCCTCACCCCCATTTCACACCAGTTAACGAAATGGCATGCTGCAGACCTTGCACTCCATTGGAAGCTATGGCATCCTGGCAAGTGGGACAGAGCATCCTCCCTAACCCTTCCTGGGGGAAACAACCCATCGCCAATCCCATCTGCAAGCTGCTTGCTGAAATGGGCAGTGGCTTTTTACACTTCAGAGGACCCTTGGCTCTGTGCAGCCAGTGACACCCGCGCACAGGGAAAGTCTCACAATCAAGAATATGCTGCTGTTCCTGACATCTATACTCTCTTTCTGAGATCTTTTGCAAGGTCCAGAGGTGTAGACCCTGAAGCAGTGCCAGAGATGACAATCTCTTCCAAACTCTCCCGCATGACAACCTCAGCCCCTGGCTTAGCCTCTCACCCCGCCCTCCCCAGCTTAATTTGTGCTCCCACTCAGCTTTTCAAGTTATCAAAAGTACATCTTCCCTATGGTCTTCCCATTGCCTTGGTCTTCAAGAAAGCAGCTTTCACCTTCTTGAATGATACTCAATACTTAGTTTTGTTGCACCCTTCAGCAGCATGGGAAGCAAAACTGAAGAGAGGTTCCATGCAAGTCAGGCTCTTACCTTCAACACTTATCTTCTGTGTGCTGTAAGGAGCTGAGTTATTTTTCAGTAGATGCACAGAAACAGCTCAACAGCTGACTACTACTGTTTATATTATACATATTTTCTCTCCATTTCTTTCTCTTCTGCACCTTCCTTCATCTCAGATCATTCCTGGAGCTCCCATGTAGAAGATT
This sequence comes from Dromaius novaehollandiae, assembly GCF_036370855.1. NCBI lineage: Eukaryota > Metazoa > Chordata > Aves > Casuariiformes > Dromaiidae > Dromaius > Dromaius novaehollandiae. Next base: position 44,036,534 of record NC_088098.1, read on the forward strand.
TCCACGATCATTTTGAGGACCTGCACAGAGTGCACAGATGAAAGCAACTAACCATAAGCCACTAAGTAACCTTATCTGAAGAAGTCCTTCCTTTTAGACCAAGAAAGGAATTGTGCTTCTTTTTTAACAAGAACCTTGTAATCAGTAATCACAAAAAAAAAGTTTTTAATCAATTTTTTATTCTTGTGATATTCTATTTTAAATATTTAAGGATAAATATACTGTATTTACCATAAATCTCAGAGAAGTCATACATGTGATTATATTCATTTTATTAGCTTTCATTATTCTGAAACTTTTCATACAAAGCAATAAGACTGAACAAGCAGAGCCACTTTATTCCTGCTGTATTTAATAGCTTAGATTATTATTATTTTAAAGCAACTTTTTTTTCCATTTAGTTCCAGTTAATATAACATGCTTTGCGTGGGAGATCTTCTTACCTGCTTCTTTCACCTGAGTGGTAATGTATCTGATGTATCAATGCCATCAAAGCTGCTAATCTTTTTCCAGCCCACATCTGCTTTCTTGACTAAATCTATTCAGTTAATAACACATTCCAGGTACTATCTTGAGACTATGCCTTCAAAATAAATAGGAATGTAAAGTATTTAGACTAAGCAGTTTCTTTTAGGTAGATTTAAGCATACATTCATACACTTGAATCATTTGCAAATGATTGCTTTGGGCAGTAAAGAACTGCAATAAGTATTTGAGATTAAATAGTCTATTAATATTATAACCCAGGTTCAAACACATCTAATTAGATCAGTTGTAACCACAGAGATAAATGATTTTGCCACAACCTCTTTCCCCATTCCATATTCTTCCTTAAAAATAGCTTCATATTCAAACTTTACTAAATAGATAATTTGCATATGAAAACATTTCATTTTGCTTACATCCTTTTCAGCGGAAGGAACTTCACAATGCAATGGAACTTTAGAAGCAGCTTCCAAATTAGAAAAGATTCTTAGAGCCTTAGAGTAAACCTAGAATAACTCATGTTAACCAAAAATTGTCAGGTGGCTCATTTCAACACAAGAAAATTAAAAAAAAAAAGTGCGTAACCGAGTGTATACTGGGCTTCACTGGCCTGTGAAACATCTTATTGTTCTTCTTCCTTTTTATTAAACTTAACTCCTGCTTTCAATCATTCAGCAAAAACTTATAGGGAGAAAAAACAAACAAACAAAATAATCCCACACTGGAACATTCGAACTTGGGCTGTCACTTAATCCACACAGTCTTTTGTGACTTTCCATTAGTAGCTCACACATGTAGATCAATACATTTACAAGGTGGCTTTTTGACTGGAAATAAAGGAGATAGGTGTCCAGCCGACACCAAATTTCACATAATCACATTTTTTTGTGTCAGTCCATATGTTACATTTTACTATGAATCACATGAAGATTATGCAGCACATTTAAGCTATGGAACATATTGCATTCTACTTAATTAACAGTGGTTAGAAATAGTTACTGTTGGCAGTGATAACTCCTGGTACTCATTCCTTCTACTGAGAAAGCACTTACATAAGGATTTTATTAAAAAAAAAAGAAAAAGAAAACAGAAAAGATAGCTAACACAAATGTGGGTTGGAGTCAATATTCATTGTTCTATGAAATGTAAATTTGGCTTTATACATAAACATATTTTATATTGTGTGTTACTTGGCTTATTATATTGATTAGCTTCTTTTACAAACAATTGTCGGACAATTATATAGGCAGCATAAGATTTTAAGTGTAATCTTCCTAAAAAACACATTGCTTTGTGGAAATGCTTTAGCTATGTATGTAGTAAGAAAAATATTTTTGCACTACCTGGACTTTTTCCTTAATTTAATGTTAGGTGTTATATAATGCATAGCGTAAAGAATAGCTTAATCTAATTTTAAAGCAATAGTTTGATTACTGCTTTGTTTAAATAGGTATATGAGGGCTGAGGAGATAGAGAGCATGAAGTTCATCTGTAGGTGCCCATCTCTAGGTGAGAGAGTCAAAGACTTTCTAATTGTTGCACTGAAACTGAGGCCTCATAACACACCCTTCATTTCAACAGCATACTGCCTGGATATGTAGTGAATACTGCCAAAATACAAGCTACTCTTTTGCCACTATGGACAGCTGCAACACCTCATGTGCATCCCACAGCACAGGAGTTCTGCCAGAGCATTAACTAGTTATCATTTGTCATGCAAGCAGTACATGCTTTAAAAATAAAATAGAACAATAGAATAAAAAAATAAGTGTCTTTTTGAATATCAGGTTCACCTTGAATCACAGCCCCTGACTAGGGAATGTGGCTGCCTTCTCCTTTTTCTATCTCAGCAAGCTTGTTCTTGGTCTGTCAAAGCACTTCCAAACTACTGTGTTTTCAGCTAACGTAGAAGTCCTTTTGGAGGTGTTGCTAACTCATATATTTGGAGGAACTTTAAGACTATTTTACGTTGTGCAGAATTGAGCTGGACCTCTGTCATCTACATGAAAGCACAAAATTTTATTTAAATCCTTTGCTTCTCTATACTGTTAGCTGCACTAAGGGCACTTAGGACAGCTTTGGGAATTGGTGTAAAACAGCTCATTCAAATATATCTCCCCAAATTTGCAGATTTAGGGGAAAAAAAAGAAATTCACTTTCTTGCTTTTTAGTGATGGTTCCTGTGACTCATTTATTAGATAATTAGAATGGTTCTAACTAATTATTTGCCTTAGGCAAGAATACGTGCATAAAGTGGAAAGAAACTATTTAACCTGGACACATTCCTTGTGCTCTCAGCAAGTCTAAGACTGGGGTGGTGGGGGGACAGGGGAAAGAGAAGAAAAAAGAAAAAAGAAAAATAAAGGTTTTCTCCTCCCATTCAAATTGCAAACCACAACAAGGCTTTTGTATGCAAAATCTGGAAGAATTCACATAACTTTGGTACTTCCAGCATTTACTGAAATTACTAAAGCTTACGCAATATTTTTGTTAAAATGTTTTGCTGAGTTTTTACAGCATTTGAGAAGTGCATAAATGGATATTTTCCCCCCTCCCCTGCAATTTTGACATCAGAACCAGTTCTGAACACAAGAACAATGGCATTCAAAATGGTAGCAAAATGACACTTCAATCTGAGCCATTACACAAACATAAGCAATTAGCTAATTTATAAAGCAGGCCTAAAAGGGAGCAAGTTAGGAATATTAGAGATACATTTTTTTTTTTTTTTAAGTCCCTGTGTTCCAAACATTTCTGGTAGATTTTTTAGTAATAAGATTTCAGTGATGTCCTACATCACTAAGTGCTACACATAGTCAGAACACAGATAAGTAGTTAAAGAAATAAACCTCATATCTTAACGTTCTCCTTTCTTTTTTACTGCTTTGTATATTTAGGATATTTTACCCGACTACAAAGGAATATCCTTCTGCATAGATAACAAACACACTGTAAATATAAACTATTCAGAGCGATGATCTCCATTTTAGTGCCTTGTTGTGTACCATGTATCGTATGATATCTTCCTGTGAAAAGGAGAAGCAGAAAACAGTTTGCCATATCCCAGCTGCTCCCTTAGGTCAGAGGAGACTACTCAATTTGGGGATATTCCCAGAGCACAGAAGGAAGCAGACAAAGAACAAGTGGGATGCAGCAAGCAGGGATTTGGGGAACCTGAGAAGAGCAGTGAGTGGACACATGGCCTGGCCTCACAGGTGGTAGAAAAGACTTTTCTCAAAGATGCTGTAATCCAAAATGTTGGTGAAGGTTGCTGGACTGAAAGCAAGACTGGGAGAAAACAACAAACCTGGAAGTACACAGGAGAGGCTTATGAACTTTTTTACTATGTCTACAACTATTTTGGAAGTTAAATTCCTACCATTCAGTTCTAAGCGAAGCTAGCTTTAGTGACTCAGAAGATAACTCCTACAGTACTGTATTTACACCAGAACTTGCATAGATTTTATTCAGGATCTGACTCAAACTTCTGCTTGAAGTAAACAGAATATATAGCAGGGTCATCAACAACAAGACAGTTATGCTAGGTCTCAAGCATCACATGACAATACACACTACAATGAATAACTTGCCCCCTTCTTCCTGTCAGCACACTTAGTCATTTGCTCTGATAATGTTGTACATAAATTTCTTCTCTGCATAAATTCTCATAACTAGTACAGCTCCATCACACTTTTAATAACAAGAGGTCTGATGCTACCTAGGAATTGGGATTAACTAATTGGGATCTATAAACCACCAATTGTTCTATGCCTGCTCTGATCTGAGGAAGAGAATGATTCAGATGGTCAATGGTAGCCACCCAAAATCCTGATTATACAAGCAAACTCACTGCTGCTGTCAACAGGTAAAAGTTGCTACTAAAACCCTTTTGCTTAGACATTTCACCCTTAGCTGCATACTTTCCATTATCATATGACACTGGGAAACAAAAACAAATAAAAGAATTAGTGCAAAAACAGGTTGTGTTTGTTTATTCAAGAGCTGCTATACAGCATATCAAGCTAAACTGACTGCTCCTTAGCTCTGCCCCATTCTATTTATTAATCTGCTCTGTCCTTGCCATATACGCACTCGCTTAAGATGACAATAAATTACTCCTAATGACAGAGAATAGCAGTAAGCAACCATTTATTCTTAAACTTGTATAGTTCCTCACAGTAGAAAACTGGGATAGGCCTATACTAGTGTGTATGTAACTAGACTTATATTTGTCAAAACTCTGAAGTCATGCCATGGCATGCATCCACACCTATCTTATGTTAAGCTACTAAAGGCAGATTTGAAAATATTTTTTCGAAATGTATTCTAATAAGATGTTCAAGCTTTATGCAAATGTAAATATATAACACATGTAAATATTTAGGCTGATGATTAAATTGACATATACGAGGAGCTCTATGGAGATCAAGAAATTATATGTTAAATATACATGCAACTGTTTGCAAAATTTATCCTAATCGCTTTCGAACTGCAAAAAATGTGGTTTCCGAGGGACTGCTTATTCACACGAAGCAGAGATTAAATAACAGTAAACTGAGGAGATAGAAGTGACAAAGACTGTTCTTGCCTAGTAGTCATTTTATCTTATAGCAATTCCACAGTATTACCTACACCACAGAACTTCCAACAAACTATAGTAAAATCAATATCATATACTCTATTTGTTTTCAGTTAAGTGAGAGGCCATTTATCAGAAAGAAGAAGATCAGCTGTCAGAATGGTAAGTGTACTTTAAAAGCTTCCATTTGTAGGTTATCACGAGAATTAAGTAAGATATGCAGATACTACCTGTTCCTCACTACTAGTTTATGCTTCTATTTCTTCCTCCAGTAATAATTAAAAATGTGGGAGGAAAAACAGGCAACAGCCATAATATTCTATAGCTTAGATCTCACATGACAAAGCTTAAAGGCTTTTTTTGCTTTTCTCTTTACCAGGTAGCAGTTTCTGCAAGTCATAACTGCCCTGCAAAGGGAACAGCATCAGTGCTTTTGCACAAGTAGGCAGGGGGGTCTGAATCCTCCCCATTTTTCTACAGGGACAGAGAGACCTGAACTCTGTGAGTTTCAAAGAAGAGGAAAGAGCATTAGTCTTGTGAGAATACTGTTGCACTTCATGATGTCTCACACAGAAGAAATTGAGAGAGGCATTCATAAAAGTCCAATTTAAGAGGGTTAAACTAATTAGACTATAATGTACCACTAAAAATATTGATTTGTTTGTATTATTAAAACTCTTGGGAAATCTGGCTCAGCAATAAAACCCAGCTGTTGCTATTCACTACATTTTGATTTTGGAGTTCTTGCAGTTCAGGGAATACTAAATGGATGCAGCTGTGAATTGCTCTGACAAGTAACAGTTTGCACCTGGGGTGAAGTAAAAGTGAGCTGAGCTGTTACTATTTTCTTCTTCCATTTGTCATGTCCTTCTGCAGTTTTTTGTTTAAGAAAAAAATACTATATGGATATTAACATTAACCCTAAAATAGAAACACTGGTTTGAGAAATTGTTCTTCATCACTTTTTTAGTTCTCCAGTTGACTATGCAAAATAGATGCATACAGAATTTGCTTTGACTAAAACATGGGATTCTACATGCTCTATCTCTACATCAACTCCACTGTGAGACACAGTCAAAGCAGTGAAAGCTGTTTGAAAAATCAAAGTGGAATAAGCTTACAGATTTTGGATACTTCCTTGTAATACCACTCAAAAATTCTGCATGGCAGATTTCCCAGGTTTTGCAGATACCAGCAACTGAAACTAAAATCTCTGCCCAGTAACATGAAGGTGTATTGTAAAACTGCACAAGCTAGTATTTTATGTTAATTTTGGTGTTAATATTTCTAAGTATTGCAGGCTTTGCCACCTGCAAGAGCAAGGCAATAAGGCACACAGGTAATTAAGAAGGCTACAACTTATCTAAATTAGTCAGCCAGAAATAAAGTGGTTTTTCATCCTATTTCTCCCACTAGGAACTTCTTCACTGTAGATCCTCACAAAATGAGAACAGTTATTAGATAGCAATGCCACTTAGGCATTTGACAGATTAATCAACCACCCCCCCTAATTAAAAAGGATTATACTGCCTTCTGCCAGCAGCAGTATTCTCAGACCACAACCACTGATTTTATTCTTCAGCCACTACTTTTCACACAAGAATAATGTGATAAGAAGCTCACACAGCCTTTAAATTACATATGCTACAACAACTCACAAGAGTTTAATCAAATGCCATTTTATTAATCAGACCTTCATCATCATAATCAGTGTCAGACTGCCAAAAAGTAATACAAATGCATTGGGTGAACCTGTACTCTGGACTGTCAAAGCAAAGCTAGAGAAGTAAAACAAACAACTTCATGTGGTGTGAAAAATATTTCCTTAATATGACGCACTAAATTTCACTAATCAATCATTCAGTCCAGGAAGCATAACACAAGCTAAATCCCACCACCAAAGAAGAGAAAAAACAAAAAAAAGCTAACTTACCTGAAGGAAGCAAATATATCCTCCACATATGACTTCCATATTTCACAGCCAGGCTGAAGCAGTGGGACTAAGTGGGCCTAGAGCACATTGCTATTCTGCTTGATCCTGCAAACAGCTGTGTGTGTTCTTGATTTACAACATGTGAGTAATTCATTAAGAGTGTTTACCTATGGAATTACTCATGCACATAGCTGTTTGAAGAACTGATGTCCAATTCACCCACAGGGAAGTTAAATGTAGGGCAGCATTAGTGTAAAACTGCTAGGGAGAAGAGGATAGCTGTGGAAGGAGCTTGTTTTTCAGCTGTTCGGAGGGCTTCCTTTAGATTTAGTGGCACAAAGCAAGTTGATCAGCATTAATTCTAATCTTTAAATTAGGAGTGCAGAATTTCAATCAAACAGCCCTTTTTAAAATGGAATTCTAGAAATTAGGAGGTTTGGCAAAAAAAGCAAAGAATAAGTTTTTCCTCTTTTCAAAGATGAAAATATTGATCATTACCTAAGCACTGATAGTTTAATTTTCTTATCCCAGATTTCATTTACTATGAAATATAAAGTTACAGCTCTTATAATTTAAAAAAGGCAAATAAAAAGATTATTCAAACAGGTCTTGATCCTGTGAGATATTTCACATTCATCTGGTTCAGTGGCACTTAAAAGAGCCACTTCAGTTTGCCCTTCAAAGCACTGGGCTCCTGCACATCTTTTTATTTCACTTGGTAGCAAGTTCCTTCCAAATCCAACCTCAGATCCTCTTCCCTGCTTCAGTTGCTTTCCTCTGTGCAAATCAGGCAATCTTATTAGCCTGCCAGCTAATACATCAATGAAAGTTTCACTAATGTGACTGTTTCTGAGCCTTTTTCTTCAAGGACACATTTGTTGTTCAAACCATTTAAAATTAATCAAACTGGATAAACCGTAAAGTACCACCTGGCTCAAGCTCGAGCTGCTGTCTCCAGGACCTGCTGCTCGGGTTTCTGTCATCTACAGAAATGTATGCTCAGCCAACTTTTTCAGCTAATTGGTGAGGTAATCCTTATTTTAGGTGTTGCCCACTGTTATAACACAGCCAACAGAGAGGGGCATGCTAATATGGGAGAAGGCACAGGCAGAAAGTAAAAGCTATGCCTCTTGTATATACGGGGATATATTATGCATTTAATGAGTTCAGAACGTCTCTAAACAGACCCTGTGCCCTTTCTGTTGACTCCTCTCCTCTGCACAATTCTACCTACAACATTATCTTTGCTTCCTGCTGCTCTCCACCTTAATTTAACAGCCTGATGTTCTTTTCAACTAGATAAAATTCAATTAAAATGCTGGTATCAAAACTTAAAAGTATGTTCAAGTAGCAATATATTTTGATAAGGACTTCTCTGCTGGCGAGACCAGTTTGAGGCACACCAGTGAACACTGAAGATGGATGTACTTGCTTAACGGTTAGAGCATTCACTGAGGATTCATTTTTTCTTAGAAAGCTGAATTTGGGTTGGTCAGGTGGGTGTCTGTCTGTTTTGGGGGGGTTGATTTTTTTTATTTGTTAGAACTAACTGAACAGGGTTTAGTGTTTACTTCTGAAGCACAGGTGACCTTCATTTTTTTGTCACTGACTCATTAAAGGCCTGATTTAAAAACACTAGAGGTACAGTCAATATCTTTCTTAGCTGAGAAGGATTACAGCCTTACTTCTACCCTTGTCTCCCAGAAGAGTGCTCTAGATTTCTAATTGCAGCTATTCAGGTCTCCTTTATTTGCCTGTGTGTGGGGTGGAGGGCAGAGGAGGAAGGGGGAGAAGGAAAAGAAAAAGAAGAAAAGAAAAGAAGACTATCTAGTTTTTCTATTCCAGACTAGGCTTCTACTCTCCTTTGTATTTTGAAAGGAAGAAGATTTAACTTGGGAAGGAGGGGGGGGCAGGGATTAGGTTGTGAATCCCTCTGAGCTCTGAATCCCACACTAAATTTCTCTCCTGGAAAGAGAGGGAGAGGTGGATTTAAGACACCTTCTCTTAAGCATTTCACATTGACTAGTTTAAGTGATAGTCTACTCTCTGGCTATTGTGATTTCTGCTGTTTGGCATGTAACTTTTCCATTGCATAGGGAGTTGAGTTGCCAAATTCAGGATAGTGGATTCTATTTAGGTAAGGCACCTAAAAGTTATCTTGCTTTACAATACCTTTTTTTTTTTTCTCTCTCTCTCTTTTTTTTTTTTTTTTTTGGGGGGGGGGGGGGCCAAAGCCCTTGTGGCTACCTTTTTGTATGTTTGTTTAACAGTGAATTTCACTTAGAATGGATCAGATCAATTAAATACTATTTCTATTCTCTGCTTATTGGTTGATTCAACTGTTTGCAATACACACGTGCTTTTCTATTCTATACATAAAATTTGAGTATCATCTTCAAGTTCCAAGTCTTTCAGTGTCCTATTATTCAAACACACACATAAAATGAAAATTAAAACCAACAATACCTTCACAGACCACATACCACACTAAAACTATGAGGGAAAAGAGTAAACTAAAATTTGATTGTGATGGGTGTTTCAGAAGGGAGACAAGCAGCAGACAAGAGCACTTTAAAACAAAATACTGGAGCACAAGGGAGCACTTTCTATAGCAGAGCTGATAATCAGCAAGGCAGAGAACTACATTTTATCACATAATGCAGGCTGCATGGCAGCAAAAGATAGTGCTTCAGTGCCAGATAGAGGCAGCACAGTGAGCCTGGCAACACAGGACAGCACTTTTTGTAACATTGCAGACAGGCAGTGTGGCAGCCTTCTTGCTTCCACGCAGAATTGATTAAAAAGCTCTGTGCTTGAAATAAAGAGTGATCTGATTTTTTTCTTTTTAAGTCAGTTGCATACAGAGGTTTCCTTTTGATTATAGGCTTTTGTAGGCTATCATCTGGGGTTTTGTTTTGTTGTTGTGTTAACTGAAAGCTGCCAAAAGATATGGGGCTGTAAAATACACCAATGTCTCTGTAATACATTGAGTTTTCAAAAAATCTCCTCAGAAGGCCAAAATTCCTACCACACCAAAATATTTACATAATTTAAACTTGATAAGTTTTGATCTAGCTATAATACCTATTTGCCTTGAGTTTGACCTACTTTTTCGCACATATATTAATACCTCTTGAGCTAAAATACAAAGAAGCAGGCAATAAACGCCTTGGAAATGGCAGGCGATGAAAGAGAAGTATAGAAGCATTTCTCAGGTACCAGGAAGAACAAAGCCCTGCTGCAGCTAAACCTTGCAAGGGACATTAGAGGAAACAAGAAAGGATCCTACAGGTATGCTAGCGTGAAAGAGAAAAAAAGTCCAGGGAAAAGGTGGGTCTTCTGATGGATAGGGGAAGCAGATAAGTGAGAGAGCACCAGAGAAGGCTGAAGAACTCAGTGCCTTGGTCTTCACAGGTGATGCCTGCTCTCAGACCTCTGCACCTACCAGCATAGTCTGGGAAAGAGAGAGACAGTTAACGGTTGTGAGCAAGTGGTTAAAACTGCTTGGAGATGTTGAACGTGTTTAAATGCCTGGGATTGAACAGCATCTATCTAAATGTGCTGAAAGAGTTGGTTGATGCTGTCTGTCATCTGTAAAAAAGAGTGCCACATGGAGGAGGTCCTCATGACTGAGAAAAAAACTGCATTATGCCTGTCTTAAAGAAAGACGAGAAGGAGAACCTAGGGAACTACATGGTGGCCAGTCATCTCAGGCTTTGGAAGGGAGCACATCTTTTTGTCATTCATTTCCAAGCATATGCAGGGAGAGAGGGAAATAAGGAATCATCAACATGGATTTACCAAGGGCAAATCAGGCTGGATCAACCTGATTGCCTTTTAAAACAAAATGGCTGGTTATATGGATGAAAATAGAGGACTAGATGTAGTATACCTTAACCTTTTTAAGCCTTTTGGCTTAAAGGTGGGGTTGGCTAAAGGTTAGGTGGGTTGATAACTGGCTAGACCACACTCAGAGGGTATTGATCAATGGTTTAACATCCAGCTGATGGCCTATAATAAGTGGAGGATGCCATGGCTCAATACTAGAGTCCTTATTTTTCAGCATTCTCATCAACAACTTAGACGATGGTACAGAGTGCACTTCTAGGAAATCTGCAGATAACACTAAGTTAGGAGAGTGGCCAACACAAGAAACAGCAGAGCTTAAGTCCACAGCATGCCTGGGGACTGGACCAGCAGAAACCTCATAAAGTTCAACAAAAAAAAGTGCAGCTGGAACAGAATAACCCTGTTTTCGGACTGGCTGGGGGCTGTCTGCCTGAGCAGCAGCCCTGCTGTTGGGCTGAATGTGAGCCAACAGTGCACTCACACTGTGAATAAGGCAAACTGGATCCACTGCAGCCAGCAGTCAGAGGGGCTCTACATGGCACTGGTGAGGCTGCACCTGGAACCAGTTTGGGGGCCCCCTAGTTCATTAGGGATGTGGAGAAATTGGAGTAAAGTCTGGTAGAAAGATGGTCAGGAGCCTTTAGCACATGACATTTGAGAAGAGGTTGAGGGAGCTCTGTTTCTTTCATCAGCTGAAGAGGAAGCTAAAGGGAGAAGTAGGATCAGCCTGCAACTAAAAATGATAGAACCAAACTCTTCTCAGTCCTAGCCAATGAAACAACAAGGGGCAATGGCTAAAAGCTGTGGCTTGGGAGTTTCAGGCTAGACATTAGAATGATTTTCCTATGAGGATAGGCCAGTACTGGTGAGAGAGTGCAATAAGCTCAAGAATTACCTATGTTAAGCTATGGCTGACCTGATCTAGTGTTTGTACTAGTCATGCTTTGAGCGGGAAGTTGGACCTGATGATATCCAGAATTCCCTTCCAACTAACATCTCTATGTTTCTATGAGTTGTGTTCCTACCAGATCTCCACAGTTCACATAAGCAGTAAGAAAAATATAACTTCTATGCTTCAAAGATATTTTATCAATGTCAGATATTTTTGGCCTGTCTTTCTTAATTTCATGCAGTTACTAGGGTGAAGTTGACAGGTACACCCCAGAAATCTAATAATACTTATAATATGTGTGCTAGAAGCCATAGAATTAGAAAACAGCAAATTTAAAATTGAGAAAAGGAAATACATAGACAGTGCACCATACACTTTGAAGTATATAATAAAAGTATCATAAAAGCTAAAAATTGTAGCAGGATTCAAAAATCTACATATAGAACCTTGTAAAGTAAATGAGAAAGTTATAGTTGTAAATTATGTAAACATATAAATATATAAACAATTACATTACACAGCAACACATAACTATAGAATTTAGGAATAAATTTCTGTAAGTGTTGAGAAAAAATATAAAAAGTATATTAAGCCAGATTTATGACTGGCCAAATTCGATGGGCAATTTGTATGATACTATTACAGAGAGAAGCATAAGAGCTAGCAGCAAAGAATTACTTTTGAGTAACTGAAGGATAAATACAAAACGCAGAAATGCAAAGAGCAGATAAAACCCTGGCCTGACTGCAATCAATGAGAGTTTTGTCTTTAGGAGTGCTTAGATTAAATCCAAGATGGTTTGCTAACTTTAACATCCTGTACTCTTATAAAAACAGCTCATGTAAAACAATTACTATTCATGGCTTTCACCATTTTGTGATTATTTTAATATTTTACAAAGCAAAGCATAAAGCAGAATCAACTCCTGATTCGTATTTCTGATTCTATTAAACATATAATAGAAACAAGGTATGCAATGATTATCTGTTCACTCCACAATCCTTCCCACTATGTTTTCTCTAAAAACAGTATCTACTACCTAATGACTCATATAACGTGATAAAACCTTAGCACAAAAATATGCAATTTTGCTTTATTATTACGGAAATATTGATGTGAATGACTTGATGCTGCCTTTGTCAATTCTATGCCCCATCTAAGTGGGCAAACTTGAGACAATTCCATCTTCCAATGGAATTAAACACAAACCAATTACGGGGATGCTACTACATTGACATTTTACAATCAAGTGTTCCTAAAAATCCTTGAAAAAAATTGCACATAGTATAGTTTGTGAAATGACTCTTATGACTAGAAAACAGTTTTCAAAAAAGTACCCCAAATGCCTGTATTACTGTAGTTTTATGTCTTTTTGCACAACATGCCATCATGCACTTTGTCTGCTAACACACAGATATAAAAATAAGTGGAGAAAAATAATTTTTTTTTGAAAAGAAAAGTGTTGCAAGAACATTTTTGACATGTTTTATTCATGGGTAGAAATACCATGATTTTGCCCAGAATCCATTTTAACTATTAAGAAAAGGGGCAGTAAGTTTTTAGGTTGAAGATGTTCCTGGTTAAAGACCGATATAGAATAAGCAAGAAGGAAAGGAGCATAAAAAATGCCTAAGCACAATGAAAGGAGAGTGAAGAACTGTTAAAGAATAAAATTCAGGAATCCTCAGAAAATAATATTTCAAGGAGGAGTGAATGGTCAGCAATGTCAAAAGCAGCAGAAAGACCAGAGAGAGGCATATGCAAGAGTGCTTGACAAGCAGGTAATTCACTCACTTTTTTTCACCGACAGTTTCAAGGAAGCTGATGAGGAAGGCAAGTGAAGGACAGAAAAACAGAAAAGCAGCAGACCAAACCTCCACAGAAGTAACTGGTGACTTAAAGCTGTCTGCCTTTATCTTTTTTCCTAAGTAAACAAGTAAGAAGAAAGCTCTCCTAAACCGACTGAACAAGTAGCGATATATTCTGTAAATTTTGTATACCAAATCTTTTTTCTTTAGCTCTATAAAGAATGTTTACAAGTTCCCTCAAGGCTTTCTATTGGTGTTGTATTATGTTATGGAAGTTTAAAATAAAATATCATTGACATAGGGTGAAAACGGTGACTAATATATTCCATGGATTTTTCTTTTGACAATGTGCTTCAAGTATCTTTTTTTTTTTTTTTAATTTTCCTTCCAATCATGTCTTTGTGAGGTTATATCATATTTTTATTTGCTCATTTTTACTACAATTTGAGTCTGAGGTCAAAAGTTATCCTAACTGTGCATTATAGCTCAGCTTTTCGGAAGAGCTCAATAGTCAACTAAAGTAACAATTGCCTCAACTTTTGGAAGAACTGTCCTTGCTCCCACTAACATCAAAAGCAAAATTCTTGATCAGTGAGTTCATTTTTTCATCTTGAATGTTGTTTAGATGCCTAAAATTGTGGGTGATGAAAGCTATAAAATTTAGCTATGTTTTGCTTGCCAGATTGCTTCTGATTCATCAATTGATAAACTGAAACTGATAAAACTGTCCTCCTTCAAAAACCTAAATTTCTTTTTATTTGAAGCTTCTTTCTCATGGAGACAGAATGCAGCTTAAAAGAAAAGGTAGAACAGATCTTTTAGCTTGACTGAGAGGGTATATTGGACACTGTTTTTATATAACAGATTTTTTTTCCATTACTGCTTTCATTATTTACCCTACTTTCTTCTCCTCTGCATGCAACATGAATTCCACCCTGTAGACCTCAGCAAACAGTCCTCACTTCTGTTCAGTAGGGCACATATTTTAAAAATGTTAATCTTTCTTAAATGTTCTGCCAAAATATTAATATAAAACATACTGTAATTTTATGGAACAGTTTTTTAAAAAGAAACCACATGAAAAAATAATTGAATTTTGAAATATGCTTTCGTTTTATCTTATGTCATTATTTCACCAACACAATCACACATTAGCATTCAAGTAGCAGTTACTGCCAACCTGTAAGGTCATTACTGGTAACCTGTAGGGTCATATTATATGTCTAATGGCATCAAGTCACACATTAATATTGCTAATCCATTTACCTGCCAACTGAATAAATGCTTTTGTAGTTATCCTCTAAATCTTACTGTACCATGAGTTGTCTGCAGATGCTAAATTACATCGCTTCTGTTGAAAAGGCACATTTCTAAAACTGTCAATAATGCAAAATTAGGTGACTTTAATTAGATTGCAATTTGTAAATGCAATTACAATTGAATTTTTAGAACATTAAAATTTGTACTACCCCTGCCATATTCATAGAAATTCTGCTGTCAAATGGAAGACATTAGACTTAATTATTAAGGAAAACTTAATGATGGACTGGAGCATAGGATTCTGACTAGATTTTCAGTCCATTTTCATTTCTGTATCTTCATACTGCCTTATTTTTCGAAAGAAGAGAATATGTGCCACTTTTTCACTATTGTGGGACCAAACGATGAAATAAATAGTATCTTTAACCTGAGATCACTGTTTCTTCTCCTTTCCCAAACAAAATGTGTGTAGTAGGCAAATGTGGATAGAAGGTATTTCACTGGGTGTTGATTTGTGAAAATTTGCTGTTCTATAGAGGTAGGAGGAAAAAAAATCCACAGAGATTAAAAGAAAACAGTGAAACACAAACCATGAACACCATCAGCTCAGGGAATGGTAACATCTCTGAAAGAACATGTGGACTAAGTGCTCTCTGAAAAAAAGCTTTGACACTAAGACAATCCCGCTGTTTCTTCTCTGCTTCCTGTTGTGTTTAAAGAAATAGCATTTTGTACCATCTTTGTAAACAGGATCACATCAAAGAAACACTGTGTTTGATTTTTCCTCCTAATGGAAACAATCCATAATTCCCCAAATGTGGTAAAGTGCTGAAGACAGAAGGGGACACTGTGTTCTGTTCATTTAATTTGCCTGTTATGTAAAGAGAAAATACAGCAAAGCATGTGAGACAAGCACGGGGTGATTTTTGTATTAGATCTGCTCATACAGAATAAAGGTCTTTCTATTCTGGAACAGCTCTTGCTGAAGGGGAGACGGCTTGTTCCAGGTAAGGAGGAAACACCCACCCACCTACCTGGGAGTCGTTCTCAGAAAATGTCTAGAAAATATCTTTATTGCTCTAACACATGGAGAGCCAGATAAAACTTTTAATTGTAAGGCGACTATTAGGCACGGTCACTAGAGCCAAATTTCAGGAAGGCAGAAACACTAGTTGCAGTGTGCTATGTCTTTCATATACGCTAGTTTTCAGCACAGAGTAAAAGAAATATGCAAAGACTTTCACTGTAACAATTTTGAATGGTGAAGATACTGTTTTGGTTTTTCGCGCTTTCACTCGTACAGTTTCTTCCTGTCTCCAGCAAGATAACCTCAAAACTAATATTTAATTCTTCATTGTTTAAAGAACAAAAAATGAGTAGGAATGGAAAATGAGGGCCATATTCCCTCATCGTGTGCATCAAGAGAATAAAAATACTGTGGAAACAGTAAATAAGGTTAGTATTATAGCTATATAGTTATGAAAAGTTTTGTTGAGGTGATGCCTGAGACACTAGAAGCTTCACTGTACAATGCACACCATTGAATTAATGTTTATGGACGTGAGCAAGGAAGGTGTTTTGGTCCATTCAATCCCCAAACTGGTTTGTTGTTAGAACTGTGTGTTAAATGAGCACCATGTTAGAATCATTGCAGGAGACACTTTTTAATAGCCTAACATTTTTGTAAAGCTCAGAAAGCAACTATAAAAGATTGACTAGGAGTGGGACTGAAGTATTTTATGCTTGCCTGTCACTTAAATGAGATTAAAGATAAAATTTCCCCCAAATAGATAGATGTTTGGTGGACTCTGGAGCCTACTGAGGTAAGCTGAGATACGATTTCATCAGTTACTTTTTTTAGCTGGAACCGGTAGATATAACAAAACTGTCAGCATTGTATACTTCATTTATAGGGTTTCAGTGTACCACCTGCTCCACTTTGTGTCCTAGGTACATTTCAAAAGGAAAAACCAAAAAAGAAAGTGAAAATAGAACTCTAAGCTGATAATTAGTCACTTAGAATAGGTTCCCTGTTTTAATATGGAGTCAAGGCAAACTCCTGGGGAGGAACACTATTCCTTATTTACCAAAGATGAGAGTAGGAGTTTGACAATCTGTTCTGCATATCTTCGCTGCAGGAATCTTCTGAAAATCATTTGATTTCAGACTGCTGTTCAACGATAGGTACCATTATTAAAACCATTTCCATTTCTCATGTGCCTTATGGATAATTAATTCCACATTTAAAATTTTCAAATCCTTAAATAAATGACACTATAAGAAAATCAAGTGTAACTATTTGGAGTTTTACTTTACCATAAACAACTGCAAGCTTCAGAAACAGTAATGATTAGGGTATTCATTTATATTATAGGAGATTAATACATGCATTGCAAGAGCTTTCCAAAAAAAAACAAAAACAAATTGAGACACATCACATGCCTCTTATCTACTTTTTCATACATTTCCATTCCTAAGCCATTCCAGTTTTATTGCAGAAAGCTGGAAACTGTGACCAAAAATGCTTCCTGCCCCCCACAACAGCAACTATGATATTGGAGCTCATTAGATAACAGGGACATTATAGTGTGGCATGTCTAGTAATGTAAAATGTAACTTCAGTGGGCAGAAGTTTCATATGTGGCTATCACATGCAAGTGACTGAAATCCTAATGATTTACACATTCAAAATAAAATCTAATACATGTTTTCTTCTTACTGGATTGCATCATTCTATTACTGCTCACCAAGTCAGCTGAACATAAACACCATGCAATCAAGATGAGAAGTTATGAAGAGTTCAGAAGATATTCTTTGCATATATTTTTTACTACGCTAATCCTCTAGTGTCTCTCCATACTGTCAGTGTCCTAGTAGAGCAGCTTCGTTTCATGAACTTACAACAGTCCAGTTTTCCTTCACTTTTTGGAGATTATTGTTACCAGGCCTAGGAGTCCTAGCAGTTCCCTGATAAGCATTCTATGTTGCCTAGTTAAAATCAAAGTCTCATCATAAAATATTGGGTACATTTGAGGTCTGGTTGCTTTGAGGTCTGCAAAGGCACTGTGGAAACCACAAAGAAATTCACAAAGGTAGGGACTAAGAAAGCATGATGCATTAGTTTAGAAAAAACATAGTGAAATGATAAGAGTGAGATAAATTCTTCAGCATGAGAGAATAACATTTTGCATTCTGGAAGACTGGACATAGTGATGATGCATGTTTGAATTTTAGTAGTTCATCGATGTATAGAAAATTTTCTGAAGGGAAAACAAAAAAGGTGGCCACCAAGATGAAATGAGCATATAGCATAATTTTCAAATTATACAATTATACAACAAGAAAATAAGACACTGAGGTTCAAGATTTACTTTCAAATTCATTTGGACTGAATGGATAACAACTAAAATAGTTGGCACTGGCCACAGCAAGAAGTTGGATCTCCAACACAAGCATCTTGCCAAGGGAAATGCAGGTTAGACACAACAAAAGCAGAAATTATTATGGGCAACAGCTGATAAAGCAGGAAACAGTGCTAAAGTTTTCAAGCAGCAACATCTAATTTTATTTTAACCTGAAGCCAAATGTTTGATCTGGAATTTAATAGAATAAATTTAGTTATTCTTTTTGCCACCACCAAGTGTGGTTTTAAAGCAAGTGGGAGCCCTGAAAACGTCTTCCAGAATTGTGAGCCCATTTTTAAAGATGGACTGGCAAACTAAACTATTGCTAAGATACGACTGTTCTCAATAATGCACACCAGTGCATGTGTTTTCTACCTAACTGCAGAGGACAATTTCTAGAATTTTCCTAATGTCAGTATGATGCTTTTGCCTTGCTGCTTCCACTGAAATTTGAAGTTCTATCAGATATGAAAGCACTCTCTCTTTGATCATCTCCACTTGCTTATCTGTTGACCACGGGGTTTTTTCTTCATTTACCACCTAACTCCTATAAACTACTTGCTTTTGGCCAAAATCACTTTCCTGCCAATACTTGGAAAAAAGCCAGCATCTTTTCAGAACAAAATGAAAAATTAAATGAAGCCTGTACCATGATAACACTGCAAATCAGGAAATCTCAGTACATTGTAGTAGCCTCTGATATGATTTAAAATTAAAGGTCAATATACCCATGTTCTTCTCAAAATGTTGGTATTAATAACTTTTCTGTTACCGGTGGAGGACCACTAAGAAATCAACAGTACCAAAGGATGCTATGTTGACTTGCTTACTAAGATCAGGTAAGAGACCTGACCTTTATCTATCACTAGAGTTCAAACTCACCGAAGAAGGGACATTGCTTTAAACTCTGTTCTCATTAAACCAATATAAATCCAAAACAATTCTATTGTTTTTAAAAAATCTCTGCATTTTAAATAGTGCAGCTAGGTTTAAAATCCATTAATTTGTTAGCCAGCTCACTCACTCTACTTATGAAAAACCAGAAGGAAAATCAATTCAAAGGCAAATCAAAATTATATATCTTAGGGTGATTGCTGTCAGATATGTATGCATCTGTATGCTCACAGTCTGTATAGTTGTCTTTCCAAATAGTGAAGTTGTTTTTATGAAAGAAAATAAAAATCACGTACCTGCTATGAGAGCTATACACCCCTGCTGAAAATGTAACTGGGCCTTATAGAAGGGCTTTCTTTGTTCCACACTCCTCTTCTGTACAATGATAACTTGAAGTCTTATACTGCAGGGTGAATGCTGAACAGTTACATCTTCCTCTGCATTTTTTAAAGGATAATGTTCACTGAACAGCACAACACCAGAAGTACATAATTATAAAGGGTGAAAGAAGCTGCATTCAAATTACCCATGAGTCTAAATGCTTGGCTCTGTATAATTACTTTCAAATTATTTCTGTCAAACACATGTTATAGTTGAGTTAGTCATGTATATTTAAAAGAGAAAATTAAGAAAATCGAGAAAGAACTTATTCAAAGTTTTTATAAGAATAGCTTGCTCTTTAACAAAAAGTATCAGGGTTTATAGACAACAAGTACTTACTTTAGCAAAGTAAGTACTGTGAATTTGTAGGATGACAGATTTGCACATTAAAGGCTACAACTCCAGCATTCAGTATGGATGTATGATGAGTCAACATATACAGTTTAAGATAACAGTGTATTTGGATGTGAAACATTTGCATATTTAAATTAATTTTTCATTCCCATGTATTGCTAGCTTTTACTGCTCCCACTTCCAGCAGTGACTGAGAACTCTTGGAATCACACTATTATGAAGTAAACCAGCATTGACTCTTTTCGTGCTTGGATATGTACGTGTTTTAGCTCAGACCTACTTCTGACACTGTAAATGATCAAGAAGTCCAAAATGCATTTATAAATATAGACACACAGAAATTTGTGCTCTACCTAATGGGGGGAGGAAAGACCATTGGACTGAAGAAAAGGGAAAATAAAAGAAACTTTCTCTCTTCTTCACCTCTTGGAAGAAGCAGGGACATGCATTTATATGATCATCAAGGACAGCTCTTCCATGCACTTAAATCAAAAATGTGAAAGGAAAGGGACAGTCACCCATGGTATATCTTAAAGATGCACAGTAGGTCACCTGGAAGCTCCAGGATGGATTACTTCTTTCTAATTTACCAAGTATTTACTAAGTGTAACTTAGTCCCAGGTCTGTGCCAAAAAACAAATCTGTACGTTAGTGAATTGAACACAGAGAACAGGACAGAGAGATAGAGCTGAAGACAAATACCAAGTAGATGATATGTTGCTGTATAAATGATTTACCAAATGGAGTTGTAATAGACACCTCATATGTTGTATAAAACCACAGAAGTATCAATGAAACCATTATAACCGTACCACTTATAAACTACATCTTATGGGAGGTGGGGGAAAACCCTTCAGAATTATTGAAGAGTGTTAAACGTTTATCGGTTCAGCTTCCCTATTTCTACTGTCGTTGTTAACTTCCGTCATCCTGTATAGCTAGGTTCTCTGAGACCTAAAATAAAGTCCCCGGTTCTAAGTCAGTTGATTTTGGACAACTTAACTATTTACTGATGAAATGCTTTAATAGTTATATCAGAGCATTGAGGGTAGAGGTGTTTTCCTCTAACAGTACTTGCAACATACACTTCAGATTGTAAAGAAGGATTTTATGCTTTTCATTTATATAAAGCTCCTATTTCTAGACCTAGTAAATCACAGAGATCAACTCTTCTATGTCATTTGCAAAGGGGTGATATTTAAAGAAAACTGGCCTAATCTAAAACTCATCATAGGAGAAAGCGTCAATTGGATTATCTTATGCTAGAAGGGAAGCTGTAGAGTTTGTTTTGGTTCAGTTTGAGCTGCATAATGCCTTCAGCTTGGCAGTAGGCTGCGTGGTGAGTCTGTGCCAGGGTGTGTGAGGGGCAGAGCATGCAACACACCACATGCTTCATGCCCTCCTTGTCTTCACCCCTTAAAGTATCTACATAGACTCCAGAAGCTTAGTCTGGTATTAGATGCAACATTCCCTATATCCATACTCTAAGCTCTGGCCCAGAGTTTGAAGTATTAAAAATTTGAGGCTGTTGACTGAGCTAAAAATATGCTTCAGAGCATGGAATCTTCTTTAATGTTGCTGAAATCTGTTATTAAGATTAAATCACCCAATTGCTGACAGTCAGCCAGTGCCCAAGCACCTTCCAGTGAATGTTCAAAGTCTCCCCCATCCAATAAAATCACTATTCAGAATCAAAGTGCGTGCTGCCAAATACAAATGAAAAAATACAACAGGTTTGGCGGTGAGGGGCTAGGCTAGGCTGGCTGGGCAAACCAAGGTATTTAGCCCCCAGTATCTGTTATCTCCTCTGCTGAGGCAGCAGAGATACAGCTGTAGTGCACAGCACAGAATTGCCCCCCAAAAGTGGTGAGGGAAAATATTTCTGGCTGTGATACCTATCAGTAACTGAGTTGATACAATCTTTAATATTGCTGATAAAATCCTTATGCACAGGCATGTTTTTTCTCCATTTGCTAAAGATAATTAGCTTGCCTGGATTTTGACAAAAAGTGGGAAGATTCAAATATTTATAACTGAGTATATTCCAGTGAAAATGTTGCCTATTTCATTGTGCTAAAAAATAGTGTAAAAGCACAACTGCCAAGAAAATATCATCTAATGCTGAATGATTATATTAAATAGGCCTTTTCTGTTCCACTAAGGACAGTTTTTTTAGAGCTAACAAGAATGCTGTTTTAATCTCTGTTTCCCTGGAGACTTTGTTTCTGTAATTAATTAAAGTAAAGAAATAAATCCCAAACCATGGCATCATCAGAGACCTGTGTGGGTGCTGGAAACCACCCACTTGGTATTTTCTCCAGGAAAAAGGCATATATTAAAGAAATTACCATAGGTGGTAAGTAGTTCTGAAGTATGGAATATCCTTTTGATTCTTGCTAAGAAACTATTTGGCTTGAACACATAAACATGCAAAAGTGGTATGGATTACATAATTTAATCTAAAGATCATAAAACAAATTTTCACTGTAAAAACAAAAACAAACCATTTTATTTCTTGCTGCGAACTTCCTAAATACCAGTCGGCTTACATTAAACTATTCAGAATGCATTTTCAAAAAAAGTTAAGATTTATTTATTTGTTAAACTTAATTGGCACATAACACTAAAATGTATTTATCTCAACACTTCAGAGTTACATGTTTTAGCAACAGTTTGTTAAGTTATAGTAACATATTTTTCCTGGAGAAAGGGAAAACAGCAGGAGGCTGGACTTAGGTGCAATAGAAATTAATTTTTTCAGCTCCAGTAGAATTCTGTCTTGGATGACATGACTATTTAGTGTTAACTGGTTTAAGTGTGAAAGATATAATATAAATTCTGACACATTTAAATGGAAAAGAGACAGTATTATAATTAAGCTTCACAATCATGGTATGGTGAGGTGTGAGAAAGGAGGTTTATTCAACACTAAAGATAAATTATTGTAAATCCATAGTAGGTGTATGTCAAAAATGAATTGGGAGTGCACTGTAGAAGATTTTTCATTACTTCTAAAACTCATGACAGTGCAAATTGTACTGCTGACTACTGTGTTCAGGAATTAGGCTGTGAGAAAGGGATGCTAACTAAACTGTTTGTAATGGAAAGCCTTCAATATGACAGAACACAGACTTTCTTCTCAAGAAATGCTGAAAAGAAGGGCTCTATCATCAGAGCAGTAACTTAGCAAATTTGTCAACTGAGCTAGCTGCTACAAAGAGCAATGCTTTCATAAACTAGTGAGGAAGCAAATGGTTTGTCATTACTTTGAAAGAAGGGTTTGTTAGCCTGGTACATACTGTGTCAAATCTCATAACAACACAGTTGCTCACTTGGAAAAAGATTCTTATGAACCCATTAAAAAATCCAATTACTAGCAAACAATTTATGCTGATGAACTGGATGAGGTATGCAGGAACACTCAAGTGCACATGTGTTTAACGTACTAGAATAAATAAAAAATGTTACGTTCTAGAAAATCAAGAATTAAAGTTTTCAAATTTTGAGAAAATTTGCTTAGATGAACATAGAAGAGAAATTTCTATTTTGCAGCCTAATATCTCCTTAGTCTGTTTTGTGGCCTGAGCTGATAGTCTCCAAATGTGTGAAGTAAGTTCTCTCTAAACTAAACCAGCTTTATTAACAGCCAGCTTTCCTTCTAATTTGACTGTGTGCGGACATAGTTTGACTGATAAAGTCAGGAAAAAAGGGATTTTTTGGAAGATATCCTACTCTCCTTATTTGAGCCAGTCTCAAAACTGCACCTGAATTTTTCTTGCTTAATTTTCTTTAAAACAGTCAGTACTAAGGGATTATGGAAATAAGGACAAAATAAATTAAATCCAAGAAATTAAAAAGATTTATGGGAAATAATTGAGATTTTGTCTTCTAAGCATCTAATGATGTTCCATTTCTTTTTCTGTTGCAAATGGACCTAGGAGGTAAGCTCATTTCAAATTATCATTCTTGTGACAAATTTAGAAACTCTTCCTGATTTGAGAGCATTATCTATGGAGATCGGTCTGGCAAGCTATTTTGAAGTCAAATGTATTGCTAATATTAAACCACGATGCATGCATACCCGTACTGATCATGGGAAGGTTCTTTTAGTTGTTTCTTTATTTAACCTTTAGAAAAATGCAAGCAGAAAAAAATTAGATCTAACAAGTTTACTTGGCATTAGAAAATTGGTTTTACGTATCCTGTTATGTAAGTTAACTAACAGTGACTTTATCTGTTAATTATGAAAGAAAAGCAGAAGACTGTGGTGTGAGGTTAGGACACCTAAACCATTAGCTAGAAAAGATTTTGTTCAATAAGGAAGCCACCATAACTGTATAATTATGATAATATGATAAACGCTGATACAAATTTGACCTAATGGAATTTGGTAATTTAAATAACCTATAAGAACTAGATATCTAATATGTTAACAAGTTGTAAGCGAAGAAAAGGTTCCAAAGGATTCTCTGAACTAGAGAATACAAGGATACAAAAAGCAGACCCAGGGGACTGGTGCACGTTAACTAATGTCTGACTTTCTGCTATCATAAAGCTGTGATTTCTTGTAGTTCTCTCTGAGGCTGCCCAGTGAAAGAAACCTGCCAGAATTAACAGATATTTGGTCCTATCTTATCTAAATCTCATCTGACCACTGACACCAGTTCCGCAGAAAAATTGCCCGTTCACCTACTGGGGCAGATCTTATATCTGCTTGTCCTATTAACAAATGCAGTGGTGGTTTTCTTAATTTTTGTGTCTAAAGCCTTTGACCTGAATGTAGAACAAAACCATGTAGGCAGGATAGATTTTTCCCAAAGTTTAAAACATTGATGTGAAGGTGGAATTTCCATATGCAGCTACTCACCTTACATTGTGGAAATCCAAAGACTGACCCCCTTCTCTTCATATCATGCCCCAGCCATGACCGACAGACATTCCCTAGTAGGAAACACAGGGCACACCTTTGCACATCTATTGATTACAAGATGGTCCAGCTGGTCGATACTTTTAAGACAGTTCCCTGAGACATCAGTCTGAGCATTCTGTGTTGAAAATGTCCAGTCTGGTAGCTATCACTGTACGAGAGGTATTATCTTCATTTTTTTTCTGTGCTCTGCCTTTTGAAGAATCTAAGAAAGGAAAATGGAGTTATCAGGCAAACCTCGCACTAATAAAATGAAAGAGTTTAGTTTCCTGAGATCTCACACTGAATGTCCGCCACCTAATTTCTGTGAGATCAAAGTATCAAGAGTGAAATCCTTCCTCCTGAAACTATACGAGATTTTTTTCTAATGCTATGAATGCTAATAGGATCTAAAATACTTGTTGAAATAAAGGTCTCATGAAAGGAATCTCTGTACAGAAGCAGAAAAGGTGACTGGAGGTAAGGGATACTTTGGAAGTGAACAGAATGTTCTTTTGTATTGCTTTTTCTGTCATTGTTAATGTTTTTCCAGTCTTCTAGAAAGACTGAACATTTGCCAGCAAGGATGAGGGACATATAAAAATCCTTTGAAATGTGTCAGAGTCACTTATACAAGCATCAAGATGATGATTCTGATGGAGGTGGCAATTGATTAGAGGCTTTGGTCACTGTTTAGAAAGGCCTCTCCCTGTGAATCTGTTATTTTTTTTTATCCAATGGATCTAAGGATGAGAGAATGAAAATTAAAAAGTGGTCTGTTCTTATGAAAAGATCAGTTTTCCTGGATAGAATTTAAGCACAGGATAATTTACACACATTTCAATAAGCAGAAAAATATCTTTGAACTAAAAAGAATAATTTTCTTCAAAAGAAGAAGCATTTCATCTTATTTTGAACCTCTTTGGGCATCTCAAAGCCATATTCACAACAGGATGTTCTTGTTTATTTCATTTCAAAGGACACATTGAAAAAAAAGGAAAAAAACATGCAGGTCAGGTCAAGCTGAAACAGAATGTTTTCACTACCGTGTTAACCTTTCTCCGTTCTAGGAACTGTCTAAACCTACAGTAGCATGTTTTGTTTGCACTATTCATACATGTTATCGCTATCTTGTAAAAGTAAAGAAAAAATGAAATGTGACATAACAGGTGTGGTTGGAATTCACAGACCATGAAATATAGAATTTCTGAGATTAACCATTTTTCCAACTTCATATTCAGAAAACTTCAAGATAGGATAGTGTTAGGCACATACTTGCAAAAACAAGTGGTGTTCAGCACTAAGTATCCAGAGTAATAGGATCATTACTAGCACATTTTATAAGGTTTTTCTGCAGCTGTTAATTTAAACTATTAAGCTTTTATAAAGGATGTTCTTAAAATCCATTGTTCACAATCTTTCATAGTGGAATATTTTCTGAGAAACTGGATTTCATCAACAGAACTTATAAGAATACCTTCAATGTTTGTATTTGCATTAAGGACGTAAAAATGGTGAGACTCCTAAACAGACCACGAACACTACTTAGCATAACGCTTAGATAATTAATGTACATGTTCTGGTGTTCTACTTAGTTTAATAGAACTATCACAAAGTATTTTTTGAAAGTTAGAATTAAAGCTAGAATTTACATACTCAGTATTGCACAAATCTTAATGTGTGGTACTCATCTTTAGAAGGGCCAGAGCCTTAGCTGATGCAAACTGCAATAACTGCATTGACTTTCAACCATGCCTTCCACTGGTATGTGAAATGTTTCTCTGTATTTTGCATCTTGCATTTTTATACGGAATTTTAGACAGTCTGAAAGTTTTTGCCAACATCGCAGTTTACTTCTGTCTTACTCAAAGATCACAGTCAGGGCTTCACTTTGATGCTGCTTCTGGTAAAATGATCTCCTAGCATATAATCCAAAATCCACTAAATCAGTGTAAAGCCGTTCATTGATGTAAACAGGCTTTGAATAAAATCCTTGCTATACTTGAGGATGTGTGTTGAAATATTTTGAGGTAATATAATAAAACTTTTAAGAGTTAATAAACATTTGCCTTTTTCCTGGAAATGATTTCTGCGGTTACTTCTATTATTATGCACATTTATTTGAAGACCTCAAGTAGGCCAAGGTCCCACAAACTCTAGATAAAGACAGTTGCTATACAGAGAAGTTTATGGTACAGCCAGAACTGAACCCCCTTGAGGTCCAGTTTAGTGTCCTAAAAACAAGATTATCCTTCCTTTATTGCTAGGCACTGAACCAATTCTATTAAGATTATAATGACCTTAGCTAGCCAATAGTCAATGACCTTAGTTAGTTTTAAAATTAATTTTGTCAAATACCTTCTCATCATTAGATATATCTAAAGACTCAGTTTACATTGTAGAGTGGGAAGGTCAGGGTTTTTGTTTGTTTTTGTATTCTTTTAATGTGACTCAGCTCTTAAGTCATCCTTTCTCAACTTATCCACCAAATAGGCAACTATTTTTACACTAGTTTGCTTCATTTGAGTTTAACGTAAAACTTCATTCTTCTTCTGTTGATAAAACTAGAAAGTGGAAGCAGATGGATTGCACTGTCACAACAAATGTCCTTACTCAGAAGGTAAATACCATCCATTAAGACTTCAACACATACTGACTTCTCAAATCCACAAAACTATTCATTGTACTATCTTCTTTTCCCTAAGGAAAGCTCATGTAATATCAAATAGCATCACTTTAACATTCACATGGCACATTAAGGCACATTAACTTATCATTTGATTCCTGTAACCTTATCACAATGAATGCCTTCTCTTTAATATCAAGCATGCTTCTGCTTTTGATATCTCATTTCTATTTCAACAGGTTTCCTATGATAATTTCGGCATCTTATGGCTTTAATTCAGTGATAAAACACGATCATCATTAGTTTATCTGGCTTTTACATAAAAGTAATATGATATAATTCCTACTAGCCATTCTATTTTCTATAATTCTTAGCTTTTTGATTTCATGCTTTCGGTTTTTGTGCTAGGAAGAATAATTCCCATTGACTGAAAATGCTAGGAGAAATCATGTGCAAACCTAAAGGAACCTTCTGAGGAGCATGCTTAAAATATAATTGTTTTTGGCAATTTACAAGCAATTAAGACTTGAAGATAAGTGGATACTATAGTTCTGCATTGACCTCATTAAAAGCAATTAATAGAATGTGTAATTTATGTCATCTGTGCACTGTTTTGTATTGTCATCACTTAATTGTCCTAACGTTTCCTATTAACCTACCCAGCGATCTTTAAAGCATGCTCAGAATCTAATTGTTACAGTATTGTTAAGCTTTTCAAACCTATATTAAAAGCGATAGCATCAAAATTTTTTCCAGGAGATGAGATAGATTCATAACTGCTAAGTCCCAGCAACCACCAACATATGAAATGCTGGGAAGCAGTTCTAATGTTTTCTGAGAACCAAAAAAAAAATCATTTAAATGTAACTAATTGGAGAAATTATGCTAGTTTAGACCTAATTTGGGACTATATAATAAATAAATATGTAAAGAAAAGAAAAAAATTATACAGTTGAAGATGCCACTATGACAATGCAGAGAAGAATGGTCTGCAGAAGAATTTGTGTGGTCTCTCGTGTGCAAGCAAAGATATTTTGTCTGCCTCTAATTTAGCCAAAGGGGGGGGGGGGGAAATGTAATAAAAGTTATTACTATTACAAAAGGAAAAAAGTCACTATTACCTTTTTATGAGAGTGACTGAGTGATCTATCTCAGCATTCAGTTATCTCCAAGTATTCTTTTCTTTAAAAAACATCTGTATGCATCTCCTAGCTTTACACAATTCTGTGCACTTGCAGCAAACACATTCAAGTAATGATGGAACAGATTATTTTCTGATCCTATCATATGTACTATTAGTAAATATACAAATTAAGGCTGGTTTTCAAAATAAGTAGTTGCAATGATTCTATGTCCTGAGTACATAGCAAGCATTTCTTTAGGTTTGCATTTTATTACCCAAATTTACTCCCTTGGTAAAAAAAATCACGAGACAGAGCTTTCACCACAGTGGAGATTTTTGCTCTTCTTTTCCTGTCTGGGAGATATCAGTGATTCCCCAGCTCAAAATTCTGGCTCCAAAACAAGTTCAGCTGACAGAAAAAAAAACACCAAAACAAAGCAAATGGAAAAGACCTTGGAGATGAGGACAAATAACTGAGAAAATCATGCACTGATGGGCAGGGCTGGAAAAAAGCTGTCGAATTCCCTAAAAGAGAATTTTTCTATCCCAATCTAGGTCAGAATCTAACCTTTCCAGGCCAATCTTTTCTCTGTATTTGCAGCATTTTAATAACGGTCTGGCTCATTTTTTAACATTATTTCTGTAACTGATCACTTCAAAAATACTGCTGGTAGTTTATCTGCCTAAGGTGTTTTCATAAAAAAGTACATTATCATCCTATGGAATCCATGGTTCTGTCATTTGACACTGTGTTGAATGCCTGTAAGGTGCAGAATATATCTGATTGATGGAAAACTCTCCATCTTAGCTGATATTGTTCTTAATCAATGTCGTTCACTTCAGAAAATATTTTTACATTATATGAGTCAGTAAAACAAAAAGTTCCTGATTGGAAGCATGAATGGAAAATCCAGGTTTAATATTATTTCTCTCTTTTCGAGGATTAAAATTCCATATTGTGTTCAACTTCCTTTGTCCACAGTTAAGATAATTCTTTTCAGTAATTTATATGTTATCATATATTCTGTAGTCCTCCTTCTTGCACAGGTCACTGTTTTCCTGCTTGTGTAAATACTTATATTAATGTCTTAATTAAACGTTTCTTAGTTTAGCATTGGAACTGGCTACTGGAGAGGATTCAGCAGTGGTTTAGAGCATACTGTTTTCTATTTCATTTATGGGTTCTTTTTTCTCATGCCATAAGTTGATTTTTGAGAGAAGTCGTGTAGTTCATATGACTGATTTTTATTGCTGTCTTTTTAAGGCTTATAATTGATATCATCACACAAGACTGTCCTCGTCCACTAAAGGTGTTACTTGCATTTTATAAATGTAAAGGTAGATATTAGTGTATGTTATTTCTTTAATTTCTTTATGATGCTGATATGTAATCTGCCCCATATAAATATCTAGTGTTTAATGAAGCTGGTATTTGATGGTCATTGAGTTGGAGCAGCAAAATGAACCAAGCAAAATCATTTTTTAAAACACTTTCTTCAGTTATATCAGAGCAAAACCTTACAAATTAAAAAACGGACAATGTTTGGGGAAATAAAAGTATTATTGATCCCATTTTACACATGAGGAAATGATTTTGGAGAACAATGAAATTATTTAGACTAACTCACACATAATATAGACTAACTCACACATAATAGAATGAGTACCATTTATTCCATTTAAACATACTCATTCTTCCATATAAATTATGATAAGACACAAGATTTCTTTAGTCAAATTTGATAATTAAGTGTCCCTGAGAGTACTTATACTATTATCTAATCAGCTGGAAAGAGATGATTTAAAGTGCTGAAGAGATACTATAATTAGGACATAATATATATATTTTTTCAATTCATAAATTTAGTCCAACTACTCATATTTAGGCTACTTATACTGCCTTAAACAGTTGTCCTGCTCAAGGTTTGTAAAATCCAAATAATTTTAAACAGTTCTTCATTGCATTATATGTATAATAGTTGTGCAAATTATAATACTATATTTCAATAAGAAATCCATTTCTCTCAAATTTTGTGACTGAAGCTATAGGGATATCTGACAATCAGAAGATTACAATTTTAACATATTTCATTTTCATTTCATACAATCTGCCTTTTAGGGACTAATTCTTTTTTTTTCCTCTTAAACATATCAAATATTAATATGTCTATCTTAATGGGCAAGAAGATGGGAGGAAATGCTAACATTTGTAAGAATGAAGAAGACCAGAAAAATCTAAGCATTAAAGCCTTTTAAAACAGTTTCATTTGAAATATCTCACTTTTTCCTCAGCCTAATTAAGTGAGATGAATCATTTATCATCATTGATTGTATCAACAATGCTTTCAAAATGATGGAATACCAGTAGGAAAACAGCTTGGGGAGCATGCATCATCATCTCACCATTTTGACTGAACATTAAAAAGTGGATAAAAGAATAGCTGAAACTAAAGTTTCTATTCCCAAGCTCTATTACCTTATACAAAGGGAATTAAAGTTTCTGTTCCCTTCTACAAGATCACAGAACTATTTCTTACACATAGAATCTATGTTGTTGCAAAGTACCATTATAAATATACATTTTTGGATTAAAAACAATATGATCACTGAATTAAAATGTTAGTAGCAATATTACATTTTAAGTAATTAAAGAACATAGAGAAATAATGCTTAATGAGCACAATGGAAAGTACTATGTGAATTGTCTTATGTGCATGGTACTGCCAAGCTAATATAAAAATCAGTGGGTACCACTGCTTTGTCTGTATACACCATATCTACTCCACACCAATGCAAATAGAGCAGAATGATTTAAAAAATAATACTTAGCTGTTTACATGCTATCTATATACTTGAGCAAGTCATAATCAAGACCAAACATTTTAAGACCTTTCTGAATTGGCTCTGAGTGCTCATTACACCTCTCTCTTCTCCACCAGTGTTGAGAATCAGTCTAGCAGACTGTTATACAGTCAGCAACCAAATTCTTCCAGCCTCAGTGGAAGCTGTGGTCTTGTGCAAGAGGATAGGACTTTCTATTTACTGTTTTAATGCTTAAGAATGTGGTTTTGCTCACTGGAGATATCAATAAAGGGAACACTGTGCTATCTGTGCCGTGTGTATTGGTTGGACTGTCTTCATCAACACAGATGAGAAAACACATAAATAATACATTAGAATACCTCTCAACAGTCATGTTAGCACAGGAGTTTGAAAAGGAACATACGCGTCTTATAATATGCCAATTTGCTATTAAGTTGTACAAAACCCATCACGTTTTGGAAAGGAAGTTTCATGCCTATAAAAATTATATAATTTGCATGAAATGTTTAGATTAAGAGGTGCTTCATATTTGAGCAAACTCGAATGAAAAAATAAACTTTTTAGGAAAATTTAATTTTATGGTTAAAAGGATTTTTCCGCCCTTTCTAAATAAGACTTCTTTAGAGTATTATTTTACCGTAATATAGACTATGAAGGTCTTCAATAACATTTTTAGTACTTATTTTGTCTGGTTGCATCACAGCTGCACACTGCTTCATGCCTCTGCAGGAAGCTTCATGTAGTGGCAGCGCTTGAAAGGTTAATGGCATTTACTGCATTACTGATCTATTCTTTAAACCACTGATTAGCACTGAAATTGATTCCCAACTCCTTGTGGCTGAAACGACATTAATCTAGTCTCTGCTATTAAAAATGTTACACCTTTCTCATGTTAGCAGGTGATAACACATCATTAATTTGATGGCTTCCATTGTTCTGTCCTTCGTTAGAACACCTACAAATGTGAGCAGTGAGCAAAAACTCAATGTATTCATTCAGAAAGAAAAATTACCATAGGTAATCCGTAAGTGCATTTGAAATGTGAAGGACAGCTATTTTTTGTAACTGTCAGGTATCCAAAAGTATGGCATTAGGCTGTGGTCATACAGATACAACCTTGGCATAGTTATGAAACTTGCAAATGCAATCTGCTGTGACAGTGTTGAAAGGTAGGCGGGCAGTATCCAATTTTAAACTCCTACTGCCCTATCTCCACATGCCATTTAAATTCCCCCAGAACTGATAATTTAGTGTTTTACCCATTGCCTCAACCCAGATGCACAATTCCACAGTGTGTAGTGCATGAAAACATTGAACATTGAGGGATTTTCTATATTCTTCACAGCTACTTTCAGTTTCCAAACGCCACGGCTGGCCTAGCAGTCACACTATTGGAATAGATACATGAGCAGAGATGTCTCTTTTTAGTATGCGAGGTCCTGTGACTCAGCTGCCCTGTCCAGAATTCAACCTTCATTATTAAATTAAATGGATTATAAGGTCAGAACCCACTTTAGCAGAATGGTTTGATATTTATATCAAAGGTATCAAAACCTTACATAGTAATTTCTGAATGAATTTACTGCCTCCTTTTAAGCTGTAGAAAATATTTTAGAAAATAATCTATCCTCGACAAAAAGATAGCCAGTGAGAAACAACACACTATTTCTCTACATATATTCACATGTGGCTTATGAATTTTCTGAAATCAAGTTATCATCAGGAATTACCATGAAATGGGGAAGAAATAAAATTCTCTACACCATGAAAGAATTGTGGTCTAGCATTCGTTTCTCTGGTGACCCACCTGCAAAAGCTGAGGTTGCTGGTGATGTCAGTGAGAATGCATCCTAAATCTTCGTCTCTAATTCAAGTGCTTTGATAAGACAGATATATGTTCACCTTGAAAATAAAACAAGAAATTACTGGAATGCTATGGCAGCTTTTGTAAACACTGTGTTGTTTTCTGACAGTATTTCTGACACATCAAAGGTTAAAAAAGTGACAAGTTGTAACATATTGCAATCTCAACATAAGCAGAATAATAAAAAGTAATAAAAAACCCAGAAGACTTGTCTGTATGTTATAAAACATGGACGAGGATTGCATAGGATTGCATAAAAGACAAAGAGAGTGAGTTGCATGCACAATGGAGTTCTAAAATGTCTAAATAACAACTACTTTTTTAAAAAGAAGAAAAAGATATGGCAATCAAAAGTGGTGAACTATTATACTGAAGAAGAAATTATGAGTTTAAAAAATATATAGAATAAGGCAAGACTAGGCAAGGAAAAAATTGTCATTTAAAATGTGACATAGTGCAAATGTGGGTAGAGGAGAAAGAAGGAAAAGGTTCTTATGAAATATGGTTAGGGAAGAGTCGTCTTCTTCAAAACCAGGGTAGAAGAATGTAGTGCAGCTGAATATTAAAATTTCCAAAAGAAGGAGTACCAAGTTAGTTTTAATTTTGAAGGATGAGGTAAAAAAGCCCAAACTCATCACTATTCTAGTTCAATATAAAGTACATTCAAATGCATTAGGCACATACTGCACTCCATCAAAAGACAAGTTTCCCAAAAGTTATAATGAAAATACGTATGTATAGGAACTTATAAATGATGAAATCCATTGAAATTAGTTGAGAGAAACAGTGAAAGATGAATCTGAAAGATTAAACTGTAAGTATCAGTATTATTTATTTTATAGAGGAAAAATGATGTCCTCCCATAAAGTATTAAGAGTGATGGGGACTGTCAGAAAAGTACCAAAGAGTCTCTGTAAAAGACCCAATTATTTGTATCACTAGGGATTTAAAAAAAAAAAAAAAAAAACCCCACACACAACATAATTCCAAAACCGGTCCATGTGTAACATTCTATTGAGTCAAGGGATAAATAAAAATTTCCAAAGAAAAATCTGAGTACTTTGTAAAATCAGTATTAATATGGATAATTATCCTGGTAAGGAAGGTATAATTCATCATGCAGGATTAGATCACCACTCAGTCTAGTCCAGTTATTTGTCTCCATCAAGACTCTGCACCACCTGCATTAGGAGAACATGTGAAAAATCTCTTATAAGATACTTACAAAGCTATTGATTCAAGGACTGTCTCCATGAATTAGAAGGTTACTAATATTTAGACGTACTACAATTAATATTTATTTCAAATACTTTTTGTTCCCAATATTCACCATGTGGACTGTATGCCATTTTAGACACTCTGGATTATCTCTGTGTGCACGTATATCATTGATCCCTTCTTGAAGTCAGATTTCAAAAATTATTAGGCATTTATTAATGAAAAATGAACTTTTTCACATATGCAAGTGTGGGTGCTTAATCAATTAATTATACTTTTGTCTTTTATTAGCTGCAAAATTGCTGTGTTTCTGTTTAATTTATCTTCTTCTTTTCCTTATTTCTACACAGGGTGAATATAAAAGTTTCCAATCTACGTCTTGATAAGAGAATTGCAATTTACTATTATCTTTTCCAAAACAATCCCAATATTTTCAGTCTTTTGACACAAGTTTCTTTTTTTAATGCCTCTGAGTATTCACAACACAATTCTCTGAGCTCCTTCTGTTACGACATTTCTGAAAAGCTTATCATGTGAGTATATATCAGAACCGAAAAAGAAAATATAATATTCCTTAGCCAGACCACACTGAGCTACTTTTTCTCATTTGAATAAGTATAAAGCCTGATACAAGAGGGAGGTAGTGGAGTCAATTTCTACCAAATATCTATATTAAAACAAAATAAAAATTGGACCTAAATCAGGCTGTGTATAAGATAAATGGTAAATCACTGAAAATATATATTAATAATTAGTCAAAGCAACAAGGATGAACTGCCCACACAACTCTTGTTGGCAGTCATAGAACTGAAATTTCAGTCACTTCTTGAAGTTATGACAGCATATTGAGAATATTAAAGAGACTTGTTTTCTGCATTTAAATATTGCTTTAAATTCAAAACCTCTCATTTTTTAGAAATCATGTGTGTTAGATAAAGATATTATAGTAGGACTCTCTTTTATTGTCATGCTGCCATTGGGGAAAAAAAAAAAAAAAAGTGTAGTCGAATCAT
Organism: Dromaius novaehollandiae; assembly: GCF_036370855.1. NCBI lineage: Eukaryota > Metazoa > Chordata > Aves > Casuariiformes > Dromaiidae > Dromaius > Dromaius novaehollandiae. The sequence continues at coordinate 44,071,947 of NC_088098.1, forward strand.
TTTACCTCCACAAAAAATGTGACTTACTTTCAGTATTAGTGCAACAATTCAATCCCATATGCCAGTAAATTTACTTATTTCTAGTAAACTAAATTTCAATTACTTTCAGGTAGTGAGGTAGAGTATGCAACTGACAGTCCGTAGAAACTTTTATCTGTGCTTCCAGAAACAAATAGTAAGGATATAAAATAAGAAGCTGAATAAAAAAATGTCGAGTCCTACTTGTGCTTTGTAAACAAACCCATCACCATTCTTAATGGGAATGATATATGTGAAGGTCCTGATATTGTTAAACCTAAGAACCTGTATGATGTGATTACTTACAAGCCAGCAACATCAATGTTAAAATATTTACAAAAGTAAGGAACTGCAGAATTATATTTCAAATTACATAGGCATCCTGCCTGCATGCATATTCTATATATAACCATGACTTTTTTTAAAATAAAATTTTCATTGCTTATAAGACAATGAATGTGTGTGGAGTGGAAGCTCAGAAAATCTCTGTTCGCTTTGTGCATATGAAAAGCTGACTGCCAAGGACAACAAAATTTGACTGAAACATTTGTTCAGAAATGTAGAGATGAGAAAACTGTTGAGTATACACCAAACCATGCCATTATCAAACAACAGAAAACTTTCTTGAGATGTGAAAGATGAATAATAAGCTATGCAGAAGGAGAGAGAATGTCACATGGTGGAAAGATCTTATACTGTTTTAACAACACATTTAATCTCTTAGAATTCCTGTAAAATCCAGAGACACATTTGGAGCATTAAAATTAAACAATAAAGGGCATTATTTTGCATTTCAGGTTTCTAATTGTCTAATTGTCAGATACCTCTGACAAATATTGTTGATTGATATTTTCCCTGCCCTTCCATTTCCATGAAGGGAAGATAAACAGACAGACAGACAGACTGGTAGAGAGATAGATAGTTTGACTGAATTTCTTAGCAGATGGTGGTTTAGAAATCAGAGAAAGCAATGACCTGCTTCTGAATAGCTGAGGAAGAGGTCATATCTCAGGGGGCTTTTGCAAAGAGAATGAAAATTAGGCAGATGTTTTCCATTCTCACCCACAGTAGAGGTGTTACAGTAGTATTGTTTCATAACACATCTATAGCTGAAACAGTAATTAGGCACTGTTTCTTCTTTGGTTTTTTTTTTTAATGACTCTGAAAGGAGCAGAATAGAATAAATTCTACCCTGCTGGCCATATTACTTTCTGCTCTTAATATCTGATACTAGAATTATCAGATATTATTACTTTCTAATCTGCATATTTGCAATAAGGATTAAAAATGCATCCAGATTTGTTAGACTGAGTAATAAAGGATATAGAAGTTATACAGAAGAAAAAATCACAGCTAATTATTAGACAATTAGCTGATCATTAGAAATGAATATTTTCTGTGATGCTGTTTTTGGAAAAACATTCCCTTGAATAATTCTATTGTGTATTTGTTATAGAATATGAGTTACTCAAAATGAGCACTTTTATTGAAACATAACTCAAAAAGTTAGAACAAGCACGGTTGTCTTTATAGTCTTGGATGTAAATTTGTCATCCGCTTTGGTAGTGTGAGGCCTAAAAGTTGTCATATTTGCAAAGTGCAAGATAAACCTGGAGTATAGTAGATCATCAGCACCTAAAAAAATCATAGTGAATTCATACCTATCCTCAATTCCCTTTCAGAAACTTTACCTTTTGTGACCCACAAGCTAAAATCTTTACTGCTGCCAACCTAGTAAATTCACATAACTTTAAAATAGTTTAGACTTCTGAACAGTAGCAACCTGAATATTAAAATATTTACTGTACTAAGAAATAAGAAATTAGAAATTAGAAATTAGAAATTCAAATTGTTCCAGTAGGAGAAAAATTGTTTACTACTAAAACCTTACAGAACCTTACAAAAGTACTGTGCCTTGTTCTTATTTCAGATACTGGTGGTGGAAAGGGGAGTTTGACTGACTAATGTGTTTTGTGGGTGGCTCAAGACCTGTTCATAACTTTCCTGAAGAAGAGAAGAAAAAGTAAAGAAGAAGGTCTTCTTCCCACCCACAAGCAGATTTTCTAATACAGCTATCATGGCAGCTCTGATGCACAAATGTCAGGATTTAATGATTTCTTTAAGCTAAGAGCTAAAGCTACAGCTTTGAGCTAAATCTAAGATATAGATTTATGTATCAAGGTGGTAGTGATGCAACATCCTATATTGCAAATATCTTGCCCTTGGAAAGTTATTCAAAATATATATTTTCTGGGTAAACTTACTATAAAACGTCTGGAGATAAGGAGACAGTTCTCAACAGAATCCAGAATAGCCCACACTCAGAAGAAGATGCCACAGAATACAGAATATACTATGAATGTGAAATTTCTAGAGATTGTCAAAAGGAAATGGTTCATATTTTAAACTCTGAACTGTATGGTATTACATGTCTTTATTCTAAACACAGGATACTTTCGCATACTTGGAATCTTATGTTCCAGAATCCCCTGAAAGCAGGAACTCATATCTTTTTTTTTTTTTTTTTTTTTTCAGTTCAAGCTTCCTTCTTCCTTTCCATTTCATTATTTTCCCTTTGTCTATTATATTGTAGAGGTTAAAGTGCTCATGAACAATGTGTGTAAACCTGAATGCAATTTCCTCTGCCCTCTGAGGTTTGAAATTTAAAGACAGAGCTATTCCACTTTACACCAAAAAGCAATAAGAGGTGACTTAAATTGAGAAGGAGAGGCAGAATGTGAGACTAAATGAAGCTCTGTTGAACCATGATTTCAGCATACCCCGTACAAAGGGTGTCTGTTCTGAGTTTCTTCTTCAGTTATTGTTACTGTAGTCTGTGCTCAATGTTCTAGTGTTTATACACTTGTCGGAGGTGAGGAAGGGATGCAGGACTCCCACCACTGTGACAGATGTCTTGTATTGGGGTGGAGGTCTTCCAAGACCTGTGTGAGTGAGAGTGCTCTCTCCCTTTGGATGAAGACGGACACTTGTACCAAGAAGAATTTGAGATTTTTTTTGTTCCAAAACTAGCTAGAGCCTGACCCTCGGACCCAGTGGCTGTACACTCCTCTAGAAACTCAGAATACTGGTAGCTGGAGCACAGGCCAAAACCTAGGATTCACCTTCTCACAGAAATATCTAATCAGGAGACCTTTTCTCCTTCACAGACGCACACACCCTCTTTGCCTCAGATTATCTCAGTTTTCTGTAGTTCTCACAAGAACGATGGAAGGTGCTCAAATTTATCACAGCTTGGTGTGGTGAGTAGAGTCCACTTCAGGGACATAGGTGTCAGTTGCCTTCTAGCAGGAGAGGAAATTGGAGAAAGCTTCTCACGCTAGTATATTATGTAAAAGGGACAGGAGCCTCCCCACAGTTTTGAAACATGTCTGACAGTGCAGTTATAGGACTAGTAAATAGCTCTCTGGAAAGACTGCCAGACTGAGCCTCTTAAGAAGAGCTTAAGGCCATAGGAGCAAACTAACATCCATAGGAATAGGTTTGAAATAGTGTTCTGTAGCCTTGAAGTATTGACTAAAGTATTTCTGGGCATGTGCAGAAACAGCATTTTTGTCACTGACGCACTGAAAGAGGGCCACAAAGAGGAATGAGGGAGGCACTTTTTTAAGATTAAAAAATGAAAATAAGAAATAGAAAATAAAGTAAGAAAGCACCAATAGATTTCAGCAACCTCTTACTAAAGAGGGGCATTTAGGATTACACCTTCTTCATTTAGACACCTAATTTTTGCCCAATATAGACGGATAAGTATCTTATTAGATCTTAGCATAAATAATAAAGAAAAGAAAGGGATGAGCATTGAGAATCCCACAGCAGATACTGAGTGTTCAATCACATCAGGCATAATTTACATCTGTCATTATTAGAATTGCTCCACAACATCTGGCACAAATTCTAATGTTGCACAAGAGCATGGTGGATAGCATTTCTTGCTAAGCATCGATTGTCAAAATAACAGCATAAAGTACAAGGTAATTCTTAATGCTGTATCAAATAACAGCAGTGTTAATACAGGTATCTTTTAACAATAAAAACTAAATTGTTAAACCACTTTATTGATCAACAATATAGTATTTCTCTAACATAAGAGATGTAACTTCATATTTTTTCTCAATAAAATAAATAACTTTATTGTGTACTGGACAGGGGCAGAGATTGTCAAGGAGTACAGCTGGTGAGAGAGAAGTAAAATAGATTTTCTACCTAAGGGCTGTTTCATTATGCCAGACAACACGTTGTATTGATCCTTCTCTATTTATTTCTAATGTTGTTGTCCCTGATTGAGCTGAGCTCTAAATCTTGTGATGGCTTACACACTGTTAGGATGCAGCATTGTTACGTGAAGTGCAAGGTAGCAATGTTCTCATTTTAAACTCTAATTTAGTCTGATTTGCAACAAATTAGGCTTTCTAAAGTAGCATTTTAGTACAAAGAGACCATTGTTTTCATATGCTCTCTATAATATGTGCAGAGATTTCTGTGCTGAGAAATCAGTGAGGGTTTGTGTTACAAATGCATGCTTTTTGTGGGGAAAAAACAAAACAGCAAAAAACATCCTCAATCATCTATGTTAACATTATTTAACAACTTTTACAGTAATACGCTTATTCCCTTTGATGTATCTCCATGAAGGCTTTTTCTTCAGGAGATCTACTACAAAGAGAGGAGAGGCAAGATTAGATTTTTAAATTAGTTTTAATAAATTTTTAAGTGTGGAGTTTATATTTTATCTAATTTGTGCTCTTAATATTATTTGCTAGTGGTGGTCTCAGTATCTTCAATCTCACAGAGATAACGCGGGAAGAGTGCAGTCTCTTAGTAGATAAAAGCTAGCCTACGCAAAAAGGCTTTTCTGTTATCCCTGTCTTGGCATAGTTCCATTATGGATGACTAGGTAAATTGCTTCTGCAAATGAGGTAAGTCACATTGTTATAAAAAGATTATTTTGCTTTATGTACCTTTCTTTTATCCTTAGGCTGGTTAGCAATGTAACTGTTGTTTTTTTACAGTCATAACTGACAAACCAGTAAAACACTGAGGCATCTGAGACTTTGGAAGAGCTACAATTCAGGTAGCCTGATTAGCTCTGCTTACCAGAAAATCCCTTCTGGTGTCCCAATCCCAGTATGAAAGTGGGTCATGGGCAGTTTGTCCACCTAGCTGCCCACATTTTACTGTACCTTACGCTGGAAGTTTAGATAGGGAGCTAATCCAGTTCTCTGTCCACCCATGCCCATGGGATGTCAGGTGCCCACAGGTCAGAAAAGAGCTGTCCTGAGTACTCTGAAGGCACTTTTAGGGCAGCTGCCCATAAATATCAACCATCTCTGAGGAACTAATATCAAGTTTTTTCGCAGAAACCCCCTTCCACAAGCCGTCAGTAAATATGCATGTGGCTCTGCTGTGGGAATGTAATATGCATCCAATATTAAATATACCCCTGTTCCTTTTTGTCTGCAGTTCCGCCCTATGGAAAGGAAATCCAAATTCCTGCATGCAATGGCTCAATAAAGCAGGTTTTAACAAAATGCAAGTAGCAGTGTGCAGACATAGTCTTTGTGTCTTTATTCCAGTAGGAGGAGCTGGGAGATAAAGCCGTGGTTCAAATACCAGGGAGAAATGGTGACAATTTTCATGACGGCACCTCTTAAAAAGCCATCATATCATGATCAATAGTTCACACATATATTCAGGCAGCAAGTTTTTATGTTAAAAAAATCTGGAGGACAATTATAACGGATTTAGGTTTACAATAATAATAATAATAATAGTAATAATAATAACAAATCTAAGTTTATTCAAACAGATAAAAATTAAAATCTGAAAATACTTCTAAGGAAACTCTTTCTTACATTTTGTGTTTGACATTATGATGTTGGCTGAAAGCCACCAAACCCCTTCTTTTGAAGAGGGGTATAATTTCCTGCATGACAGATTCATCTCTGCATAAAGCAATCTCGGTTAGCACTTTCAGATATATGTGGCTATTTTTAATGCTTCTTTTTAAATTGATCAAAAATTTGATGGTTGAGACTAAAATTATGGTCATAATGGTTATTCTGTATAAATATATGTGGTGATTTTATCTGGACTATTGAATGAAGTACTGGTCATCCCCACATCAAAATGGAAATGAACAAAAAAAATTAAAAAATATAGAAATGAAAAGAAATTGAAAAGAATTGGGAAGGAAACAAGTCAAGGTATCTGAAATTGTGAACAGTGCATCAAACATAAACCACAGAAAGTAAGTAAAGAAACCTCTCTTAGAATGTAAAAAAGATTATATCCAGTGAATTGAAAAGATATGAAATTCAAAGTTTATCAAATAAAATACTATTTCACACACCTTGGTACTAAGCTGTGGATATACTCTCTAGAGGAAATTTTTGTGGTGAAGATAATAATGCTATTGAAAAAAATAATTTCTGAGTGAATATCTTTTTTTTTTTTTAATTCTACAGACAGTTGCTTATTTCATAAAGGATACTTAACCCCCTTTATTTTCCTTTGCTTTTGATACAAGTACAGCAGTTAATTTAATTAATGTTGAAATGTATATTTTTTAGTGTAATTCAGAAAATCACAGGGGGAAATATTTTAGGCTTTTGTAGAAGTTATATTTAACAAATAATGTTCCTGCTGCAATGACAAGGGCTTGTTGGTTACTCATATGTTTTTGTTGCTGTTAGGAACAAACAAAAAATGAAAAGACTCAAAAAGAGCTCTTAAAAGATAGCTGGTGATACAGAAGTGGCTGTTTTATCAGATGAACAGTCTTATTTATAGTCTTTCCTAGGATTGTTAACTCCTCCTTTATTCACCCAGCAAAACTGAATTTCTCAGTGATATCATGAAAAGTATCTTCACAGTTCAAGTAAATAGCTCAAGAGTTAATACGGATTATTAATTCCACTCGTGCTTAATAATGATCACATGAGCTGAAACAATCGTTAGACTGAATACATATACCACTCCTTTGAATCTTCTGCCTAAGTTTGGTCCTTTTCATTGGCACAAGCAGATGGGACTTGATATTCTTGTAACTGCTTTGATGTAAGAGTAACATTTAAATTGATCTTTAGGAGGTTGAGATATATATATATATATATATATATATATATATATAAAGAGACTCTTTAGAGTCTTTTTATATAAAAAGATATATATATATATATTTGTATATACACATATATATATATAAAGACTCTAATGGTTTGAAATACTGACCTTGTGCAAATATAACTTGACATGCAGAATAATCACAACTGCTACATTCTTTATGGATTATCCTTCTTATTATGGTGCATCCTGAGTTCAAATAAAATAAGCTTTTTTAGACTTCTTACAGTGCAATACTGTTTCAACTAATAAAACAAAAATTAGCTTAAAGGAATTTCAAAAGGCCTCACTCACCAGCAATCACCAGCTTTCCTTGCTCTGCCATGTACCCTGTCAAAATGAACTTCTTTTCTCCATATTTTGAGATAAAAATATGTTAGTAAAGTATATACTCACAGATAGGTACCTCTTGTCTAATTTTGTGATCTAACTTATTTAATTGAATAATAAGATATGTGACATAAATGTTTTGCTGTTTTTATTATGACTTTGAAATGCACTCAGTTACACAACAATATTCAAGTACAAGATATTCTGAAAAAGTTCAAGATTGGGCATAGTTACAATGGAAGCCCAGGAGTGAATCCCAGTCCACGGTGCCACTGTGGCTAGCCATCGTCACTGTCACATAATCACAAGCTTCTGTTGGCAATAGGGCACAAAGCACAATATGAAAGAAACTGAAGAATTATGGGAAAATGTCAGCATTTCTTTGGGTCAGAACAGATTATCATACAATTTTGGTTTTGCTCAGTTTAGGCACTGCATTTCATTGCTTTCACAGAACTTGTGAGACTTGCTCAAGCTATGAGAACAATTCTTTGGGAATTTGGTAAACTGTTCTGCACCTTTCAGTCTCATCTCAGGCTAAGCTTTGGCTTTGGTATTGATGATCACTCAGTAATTTCATGCATATCAGTTTTCATAAAAGAAAAGAGCTATGTGATACCTAGGTAAAGCTGGCCATTGGAGACATGGTCTGGTAAAAGTACAAATTGCATTTAAATAAAGAACAGCAGTTTGGTATCTGAGGACAAGAAAGAGAAAGGGGAAAAAATGAAGAAATATATACTTTCTTACATTCCTACATTCTTTTTCCTCTTTAGTCTCTACTTTCATCTATGTACCATAGTCTTCGTTTTCCATGTTGTCATTTGCCTTCCTGCACTTCTCTTCTTTACCTTTCCCATTTTGAAACCAAATGCTTCCGGTAGGTCGCCATGAGGATGGCTGGTGCTAATAAGATATTTTGAAGGTATCACGAAAGTGTCGCATCAAACATGGGATTAAACTAACACTGATCTCTTCCTGTGGAATCTGTGGCTCGTAACAGCTATACGGAGCCGTGAACCTGTGGCTGGACATATGTTCTGTAAAACAGTCTATTAACTGTGAGAGACTGTATTGTACCACCTGTTTTCTTCCTCTGCAGCTGTTAATGTATTTAGGTTACCTTGGGGGAGGTGAGGTATGTTAGATGATTCTAGTCTTTGGATCCTGTGACATAGCGAAATCTCTTTTTCCACAGAGTGAAGTCCATACTCTGGTGAAGCTGATGGGAATTTTACCATAACTATTAATGGAACAGGTTTTTACCGTTTAAAATTGCATGGTACACTTCCAGCATAAACATTTTGCATTTTCTCTAGTACAATGATCCATTTTTGATTTGTTCCTGGATTGCTAAAGTGATATGTTAAATCTTCCAACTGTATATTTTATTCTCCTTCCTAACCTCCTCTTCCCATCCAAACTTGTACTGCACAAATAGCTGAGGTCTATGGATGTTTTCCCCCTTTCTCTTAAACATCAGATTTTGACTATTGTTACAGACAAGCACATCACTGCATTAAAAGCAGATAACCCTTTTATCCATTCCACTGAAAAAAACCCATGTTTTTTATTCAAATAATGTGTTTTTAGAATATTACACAGCTAAGTGTCCAAAAAGGCCTCAAGCCAGACTCCACTTACAAGCAGGTAAATGGCAATGAAGGCAATTGCAGAACAGGGTCATTGCAAGCCTGGAGTAGCAGACTATGAATAATTCTACTCCTTTCCTGAATGGACTTGATATATTGAAATGATATTGCTTGTTTCTGAAAATTCACTTTTCCATTTTTAAGGAATTCTTTCAAGAAAATGTGGACATTAAGGGAAATATGACTCTTTCTCTTGCATCCATTTGCTAGAATATGCTGTCTTCTAATCTTCTCTGCTCAGGGTTGCAGATGGCAAGAAATTATCAAAATCCTCCCTTCACAATAAGGAGATGAAAATTTAGAGGGGCTTTATGATCTGTATTCACACATGTACATGTAGGGAAAATTTCTGATTCTGCGTAGCTTCTTCAACATAGGAAAAAGGACATCATGAAGAACAATGTCTAAAATTTAAACTAGACAAATTTACTCAGATTAAAAATACCCTGTCAACTTTTAAACAGTGGGAGTGATCACACAACTGGAATAATTTTCCAGGGAATGCACTGAATTATCTATTACTTCAAATCTTGAAAGAAATTAAATATCTTTTGAAAGAACATACTCATTTTCTGCTGGGAATATAACCTTTTTTTTTTTTTTTTTTTTTTTTTTTCCAATTCCCTGTCACATTATGCAATAGGCCAAACCAAATTATCATAATAGTCCTCTGTGATTTCTAAATCCAGGAAAGATGTACACACATTTTCCTAAAATGGTAATACTACTAAACTCCTAAATTTATTTAGAATTTACATTCCAGTAAATTCTGTGAATGTACTCTAACTACAGTAGTTATGTATGCACAAGGCCCAAATACACCTGAAAAGTGTTTTTCAGGAATATTAACAGCATCCTAAAAACATGTTTTTTGACCAAATATGCATCTTTTTTTTTTTTACTTTTTATTGTGTAGCAAGCTACAACATTAAGTATTCACATTCTTCATTGTCCTTGACTAATGTTTTTTGGGAAAAACTTTCTGCTACAGTTGAGGACAGTGTTTGTTCGTGGAAGAAAACTCGTGTACTGAAGGCTGACTTTACTTCCATTTAACTAGCAGGAAATTTTAGTATTTTGATAACTTATGAATACTAAACTCCTTTATATTTATTGTAATACATGTAGTTTTCAGCTTGAGATTTCTTGGAAGATTTGTAAGAAGGTTTCATTCTGCTCTCTCTCTCATGATAATAATAGAATTAAAAAATAATAATAATTTAAAGATGTAACATTTGAAACTATTTCTCTACATAAAAGTGAAAACTCTGATGAAAATTTCATTGGTCAAATCTGTCTCCATGGGCACCTTATTGAAAAATCAATTAGTTCATAAGAAACAGAAGCTGGTATATTCTATTAGCACCTATGACCTATACTTAAATACTTTGATCCTGCCATTTTTGTGCATTGTATGAGTAGATGTATAATCTTGCTGCATTCCTCAAAGTATAGATAGAAGCTGATGTAAGAACAAAAGAGAATTTAAAAAAGAATATAGACCCATGCAAAGAAAAGGGCTGTTTTCATGATTTAGTAAATGCACACGGCCTTGCCATCTATGATGAGGCAATATACTTGCTAGGCAAAAATTGGCTACTCTTGAACTATGTCCTATTCATCCTTTCACACATGCAAGCTGTCTTTTAAAGAATAATAAGTGAGTTCTTAGGTCAGTGTAAATCTGCACAGCTTCACTTGTGTCCACGAAATAATATGAGGATTGCTGTAAGAATTTCAGTGTTTAGCATAGTCTTCAGTATTGATAAGCAGACAATGCTCACTTCATGGACAAATTACATCCATACAACTAGAATTTCTGAAGGATATCATTCTAAATCCAAGCTAGATTTCTAACATTAAGCTTTTCTCACAACACTATCAGAGACCTAGAAAGTATTGGACACACCTATCCTTCAGAAATGAAACATTGATTTTATTAAATTGATACAATTGCAATGAATTATTTTGTACCCTATTTTTACAGTGCAGTTTTGATGATTGTTTCATAATTGTTGATTGTTTTTCTACTATTTTGGTAAAAATGCTTCAGTTTCCTGTATCAGTAGGATGCTGGATAATATAAAAAGAATGCAGATCAAGCTGTAAATAAGGTGAATGTTTTTAAAGAATTCAGAGTGACTGTGGCAGAATTAGGCATGTAGAACACATTATAGATTATATAATTCTGTGTGCTCAGCAAGGACAAACTCCAGCTCCAGGGCCAAATTTTGTGTATGTGGGTTTCATTCAAGGCTACCTGTATATTTTTCTATTTATTCCACTACCTATTGCATAAAAGAGGTAGAGATTCTTCTGTGCTAAATAGCCAGTAGGGGCTATTTATAAAAGCATTGAAATTCTGAATTATTCTCAATTATTTCCCAGTTCCATAGTGGTATAGAACCTTTAAAAACAACTGATGTACTTGGCATTACTTCACAAGTATCCTGCTGTAAGCATAAATAGAATGACCTTCTCAAATATCTGTATATAGAAGCTACTGCAAAATCATGACATTTGAGAAAATGACCACTTAGAGGTCTGTAAATAGCACATAATGGTTTTGTGTGAGGTATAGTATAATTTAGATTTTTTCTTTAAAAAGCTCCAAATTATTACTGTCTTTACCTTATAGGATATATATATATTAAAAGATAACCACCATCAAAGAAAAATATACAAGTATGTATATATTTGAAATCTATGTTGGGAGAGCTGTAAATCTCTCACAGAACACACACATACTGAAAGCTTTCCTCCCTGTACAGACACTGCAGAGCAGAAGAGAAACATCTTTCAATTTTAGCCTCAGGGACTGTCATCTATTTAAGACTGCCTAATGTGGAAAAAGTCCTGAGTAAGCAAGACAAAATATACTGGTTTTAATCTCCAAGACACCTTTAAAGCTATATAAAAGTATTATTGCTTTTATGAGCTTCTTTTAATACTGTATCAATATTGATCTTCTCATGTAATTGTAGAAGATTCCCCAATGCTGTTTTCCTGGGGATGGCGTGGAACTCCTTCAGAATTATTTATAAGTTATTTGAAAATTGTTTCACTTGGATTGAGTATGCCAAAATGAACCGTGTGTTTGGATTTTTTTTCAGCTCAAAGCTTTTCATGCCCTCCAAATATAGTCACAAAGAAAATCTGATTTATTTTCCGTAAGTATAAAATAAAGGCCAGAGTCAATAAAATTGCTCTCCAACATCTTTGTCAAAAATGCTGGATAAAAACAGGCAAAAGGATTTGAATAATTATATTTGCATTTAATTAACATTTGGCAGCCTAGCTAAATCTCTGATGGCTATTATTTGAACAATACCAGATCCCCATTTCCAGGATAGGAAACCAGCTTCCTGTCCTGGAAAATGCTGAAGGTGGCTTTATAGTTTCAAGGAGGGAGTCCAAGACCATGGCATACAGTTGAGGTCGGTTCAAATCCGCATCTTCTTTCTGGTAATCTGCCCTCCTGTTCTTATCTGTCATCAAAAATGATTATCCTCCTTCTGCTGCTGGATTGTGGCAGCAATGGATGTTAGAGTAGTATCCCACACAAGCATGGGTTATAGTGCACATCCCAGGAGATTAAGAAAAATATATTATGTGGTATCGGTAATGCCAAAGAGTGGGTCAGGGAAGAATGGCAAAGTAAAGTAGTTTTTGCTTTTGATGACTCCTTTTTTTTTTCTTTCTTTCTTTTTTTTCCTTTTTCCTAGGGCTTTACTGGGAAACTGAAGAAGTTCAGAAATATTGCACTGTCAAAGAGAGCAATGGGGGGAAAAAAAAAAAAAACAGTTCTGGAGAAGAAACATGCCTTCAAAACTCGACTCCTTTGGGAGAATATTTTTCAGTGCCTCAGGACCATGCAGAGCATTCTGAGGAGGGACCAAGACTGAGGGCACACCTCACAACTCTAGCTTCAGAAAGCCCGCTGTACATTTGTGCACATAACACACCCATACATGCACACACACACACAAACTTTAGCAAGAAAATACTAAAAATAACCACTATAATCTGATGTCAGATAGTGCTTGTATCTTCAACAAATATCAAGTGAATAAGTATAAAACTAAGTATTAAACTTTATTATAATAATTGCTAAGTAAGTATTAAATAACATTATAATAATACATTTCTATATAAATAAATAAGGTGTTCATGCTGCTTTCTTCAAACAGGTACAGCATTATTTTATACAATTATGTGCTTATCTTAAGCAAAAGAATAAAGAAAATAAATTCAGTTTACTTACTCCTTACCAGAAAAATAAAGTCAAACTCATTTTTTCCAATTTCTATTAAATGCTCAGATAAAGTTGGACAAATTTCATTTTAAAAATAAATCTATTTTTTTTTAAATAAGTCTATACATAATTTGTTGTTGTATGCTTCACACTGTTCTGTTGTCCTACATTAATGGAGGAGATGCCCTATATACAACAGTGGCAATCATGAAAATGCCAGACTTCACAGTTAAGTTTTGACTACCATGATAGCAAAAAGTGTTTTTCCCTTGCAAATGCTAATTTCCATATACTTTCTAGAAGAAGCAAATCTCACATACTTTACTGAGAATAAATTTGGCCCAGGGTACTACTAGTAGTTCCCTTGTCTTTGACACCTGCTATCAATTAGCGTATTAACAGATGAAATCATTCTACTAAATTTTCAGGTATGTACACTACAGTTATATGTTAAGGTAATTTTTAGTTTATGGTACCAAGGCAAAGGACTGCCCCATAACAATGAGCAAATATCTTATTCTTGGCTAATTTCTACATGTTATTGAATAATTTGATAAAATTTAAAAAATTCAGCCAGAATAATATCAATGGAATTTCAAAAGTATTTATTTAGTGCCAAATTCATGTCCTGATTCAAAGATAATGCAGCCATTTCAGTCATCAATGTAAATGATCAAGCTTTTAAACTAAGAGAAACTGTGCCTCCAAAAAGTTTGTGGCATTTCGGTGAATTCCACTATTCAATACAAAAGCTCTTTAAAGACTTTGAGATTGCAAGGTAAACCATTCAGAGCTAGAAGATGATTAAAGTAAAGTTAGTTGCACAACTTTAACACATATATTCTCTGTATATATGCATTTGAAGATAAAATTTGATTATATGTTGTATTAATTACATCCACTTTTTTTTCCTTTTAACGCTGTGCACAACAACACTCATGGATTTGGCTGTGAGCTCCCTGCTCACATGAATAGCTTCACTAAAATTAATAGAAATATAAGATCACATTTTATAAGAAATAATACAAAATCTGTTTTTTTAATTTTTACTTTTCCAAGAAGATCTGAAAATGTCATATGTGAGAAAAAGATGTGGTGAAGTTACTTCAAAGGATGTCAAAAATATCTAGGTATACAGCCTAAATAAACCCCTGATTGCTGGAATTCTAGCTGCATGATTAGCTATTTATAATGAAGTAATACTCTAGCACAGAAGAGTCTTAATAAAAAAAGAAAAAATATTAATGGAATATTAAAAATAATTGCTTCCTGCAAGTGAAAAATTATTCAGGAACAGGAAGAACATGTTTCTGTAAATATTGTTCATCCAGGCCATATATACCTCTTTTCTACGTTATGCAGGTTTCTTGATGTGAAAAAAAAACAAAACAAAACAAATAAAGCAGACCTAACATTCTGACTTAGTGAAGACAGACTTGTGTAGATTGGTTTGCAAATGGTACCTACCTGAAGAGGGAGTAAGCTCTAAGGAAGGACTACACTTTGCAGTTCTTTATCACTATATAGGTAGTAGGAGGCTTATTTGATTAGGGAGCCTATCACGGGACATTTTCAGGTCCCGAACATCCCTGCATAGACCAAATTATAGTAACTTGTCTGTTGTGTTGAAGCACAGAAGGAAAGTGCAAGTCAGTGCACTTCATTCTCTAGGGCCTAAGTCTGAGGAGGTGAGATATTGAAGACTGTGCAGGTCGACATAAAGTGGAGATTTAAATTGCAGAACTGTTGTTCTCTATCTGGTTTTTCTTTTTATTTAGGAAAAAAAAACACATATCCTGAAAATGAAGTCCACTTCTCATTGTTTCATTGCAAAGCTGCTACAATATCTCAGTGTTCTCCCCACAAATATATTTGGTCAGTGATAGAATCAGGGACCATCAGGAGTTTGAAAGATAAATTCTTAGGAAAGTCATCTGTTTAAGGGCAATTGGCACAGCCTTTTCCATTGTATATGCAAACACCCCAAAAGATGAGGATGAATGCCTCAAGTAATCCTTTCTACAGCCTCCAAATTTGAGCCCTCTTCTATATCATTTTCTGAAAAGAGCGAGGATTTCTAGCAGGATTTATCCGCAAAAATTCAGGTGGGGTTTTTTTTTTGGCTGATGATGAAAATGTGTGTGTGTATAAAAGGAAAACTGCATATGAAGTACTACCTTATTGCTAAGCCTTCAAAGAATACTTTTCATATATTGATCATGCACATTTTTGGCTATGCTGTAAATGTGCTTTCAACTGAAAGTCTCAGGACCTTAAAAATATAAGACTGGATCAGACTTTTTTCTTACAAAAAGTTTTAAATGGACAAAAATTGTCACTCACTGTCCTTTTATATAATCAAAACATCTGAAGACATCGTTCCTGTAAATATTTTCACTATGAATTATAATTCACCAATGAAATACTACTGTGAAGGGGTAGAAAACAAGGTACAAGCAATCCACTGTGAACAATCCCCTCCAAAACCTTAAAAAAGGCATGTTTCAGATCTGACCAGCCCACTTAGTCTACTTAAATGGACAGTTTACATCACAGTCCTCACTAATATGTAAAAATCTCCAGTGTATAATAAACTTCAGTTCCAGCACTTGGAGCCTCTTTGTTGCCCTTGGGGAAGTGGTCCCCATCTCTAGACTTCAAGTCTACAAGCAGCAGAGCTAGTGAATCCTCATTTTCTCTAGATCTATGTCTTCTACGATTAACCACAAATTGAAGTTGTGGTCGAGGAGATATTTCCATGAAATCATCATCTTAGTCTTCAGTCAGTATCAAAGAAAGCAAAACAAATATTATGAATAAGTAGGAAAGAATAAAGAATAAATAAATACATAATTATATCACTGTATCAATCCATGGTTCATCCATGCCTTAAAGATAGTATGCAGTTCTTGTCCCTTTGTCTCAAGAAGGTTACAGTAGAACTGGAAAAGGCCAAGAGAGCATCAGTAACAATGATCAAAGGTGTGAAATAGCATCTGTACAAGGAATAAGAAAATAAACTATGATTCTTCAGATTGACAGAGACTAACAACTGACTGACAAAGACCAAAATTCTCACATTAATTATTCTACGATTCTATAATATGCTAAAGGTCCACAGTCTATACATAGGAGAATGAAACAGGATATATTGCCCTTTGTCTTTTCCAATATAATAATTTGCTATCATCATGTAGGAGGAACCAGGTAAAAAACAAGCAAAAGAGCTAGAGCTACAGGGAAAGACCTGGGAAATTCCTTGCCAAAGGATATTTGAGTATTAAAATTTTACATGAGTTCAAGAGAGATCAGGTGAGATTTTGGAAGAGATCCATTGAGATCCACATTAGACAAAATCCACATATCCAATTCAGGAAATGCCCTGAGCTGGAAATGGTTGGAAGCTGGGAGAATACCCAAGGAAATATATGCTTATATGCTATATATGCTAGCCTTGCTCTTATTTTTTCCCCTCCAAACTGCTGGAGCCCCACTTCAGAAAAAGGATACTGGTCTAGATGTTTTTTTCTTCACACTCAGTAAGGTTGTTCTTATGCCCTCCACATATACCCGCCTTCAGCCTCTCCCAGTGCCCAACCCGCTTGTTCACAGCTGCTGCCTGTTATTTTTTCCCAACTGTACCTGACTGCTTGAGAAAGGAGCAACACCTGCTGCAGCTGATTTGGCTTTAACGATACATCTGTTAGCAAACTGCTGTTCCCAGGAATGATTCAGGTATTGACTTGTCCTTTGGTAATTCCCTATGGGGTAGTAGTTTCACCGTTTTTTTCCTTTCCCCAAGATAATTGGCTTTCCTGAAATCTATAGAGACTTCAAGTCTTTGAAGTCTTACAACTTCAAATCTCTGCACCTGGGTGAAATCTAGGTTGAAATTTGCTGAAAGGGTAATTGACACAGCTCACAGATGGACAGATGTGTGCAGTTGTGGAAATCTGGATTTCTTAATAAACCAGGCCCAAACTACCCTGTACTATGGAACTACACTCCTTTCACCATCTGTTATACATGTCCAAATCCATAACTTAACATCTCTGAATTTTTCATTTTTCTATCACCTGCTGTGAGAAGTTTCCACATTATCACTAGGACAATAAAGTTATTTAAAACTTTGCCTGCAATTGGCTGTTGGAATGATAAAAATGCTAAAAAGACAGTGTCACAGGAGAAAGCAGCACGGTTTAGAAACTAACAAATTCTACACATTCTGCAATAATACTTAGGTTACAGGATTTTTCTAACAGCTCAATTTTTTGAGATTCACTGTATTTCATTTCTTTCATTTTCAAAAGTCAGCAGCTTACTTTGTGTAAAAAGAGTGAGAAAATTAGCTTAACTGTAGAATTATTTGCCTACTGGTTAGATTAATTTAATTTGTTTTGGAACACATGCTTTAGGTACTGAATTGCTTCTCTGATTCCCCTCTAAGAGAGCACGTGAGCTCAATGACTTAGAGGCACATCTGCATAAATGTAGTTTTAATCTCACCTCCGGAACAACTGCTCTATTCTCAGGCCTTTCATACAGAGTCTCTTGTTTCCAGTACTTTTCCCTTGAGGCAGTGTGGCAGGGTGTCTTTTTCTTGAAAATGTCCATTCTTTGCAGACTGAAGGAAGCAAAGTCTTCTGGTTTTCTTTCCAAAATATTTATATCCTTATTTCTTCCCCCTATTCCTGTTATCCATAGCTTTTCATACCTCTTGTACTCAGGGTATCTAAGCTTCGTAGCTGATGATCTGATCTTCATTCTTTTCTTAGGGGTGGTTTGGAACTTAATGTACACCTATACACCTGTGAGGACTTGGTAGGCTTGCCGGAGTTTTTTACTCCTTTTGAATGAAATGGTGAAATGCATTCTCTAAACCTTCAGCTGGCTCCATCTTTCTCATTGTGTCCAGTTTAGTATAAGAGCAATAACCATTCAGTGTTGTTACTTGACTTTTAACTGTTGCCAAAATATACTAGAAAAGAAGTAAAACGCCAGATCTGTTCCCTGAGAGCTCTAGTGCTTTAAAAATATCCAGGCTCTAAAGGAAAAACATCTCATAATTTGTCTCTGGAAAACTCCTATGTAGCCTTTCTGATATCAGTACATATTATCAGTGAATAACCTACCATTACAACATTTTTTCCTTAGATGTTACAGTTACAGCTAAATTCTGAAGCATAGCATTTTATTGTTATTTTTATATATAGAAATTATATATAAAATTCTCAAAATCAAACTTTGCTGCTAATGTTTACAAAATAAATTTGGCCACAAAGGTAAAATCCCACACAATCTTGTTAAGACATCACAAGTAAACTGGAGTATAGTATCAACTCCTGTAGGTATCACTACTGAAAACACTCATTCAAATTTGTAATACAGAACAGCACACTCTGGAATAAGTATCTACCTGCTATCTTTTCTGTTTAGCAAAATGCTATAAAAAAGTACATTGAAACATGTATGAAAAGTACATTGAATCATTTGAAATACAACTATTATGCATTTAGTTTAAAACAATGTGTAAAAGGAAGGACAAAATGGCTGCTAAAGTTACCAGGTTTGGAGTGGAGAGTGTTGCTACAGCTTTGGAGTTATCTTTGGATTAACTGAGATGGCAAAATACTACTCAGTGTTGTAAGATGACTAACGTCCTAAGAAGGATGTTTAGCCAATAATACACAACTTTCTAGACCTAAACACTGTACGCATTATTTTATTTTCCTGAAAGAACTTTCAATGGGAACAAAGAGTAACGATTTAAGAGAGACTATGGCTTGAATTTTGAAGTTCAATAAGGTGACAAAGTTCAAAGTTGCCAAAGACAATTACAAATATTTAAAGTCTCAGAAAACCATGAGCTGCACAGAAATATTAAATCTGATCTATTTCTTATTATTTTCTGTATATACTTTTTCACTTGCAACTCTGTATAGTCTGCCTCATCATACATTACCACTCACTATCACGTTTTTTTTCCCATTTTTTGCAGACATGTACAAAAAAAAAATTATTAACATCTCTTTAATCAAGCTCAAGAGAGAACTATGATGATCAATAAGTGTACCATGAAGTGGTGGGTCAGAAGAGTGTCCTCTGAAGATCTTTCGACAATTGATATGTTAAGTACAGTTCAATGTTGTGACAAATTTGGTTTAGCAGACATAGACTTTGTAGTAACTGCATGTATTTCCTTCCTTCTTTCATCTTTTCCTTCACCATTTATCAGCAGCATACATTTCCTTATTTGAAAGTCTCTTTTCTTTACAGTGGTGGTGGACCTAGTAGTTCCTAAAGGGCCATATGACCGAAGAGAATATTTCTAGTGCAAAAGCAAATGTATACTCATCTATAGGATAAAGAGAGAAATGGAAGAAGAAAAAAATCAAGTTTCAAATATGCAGAAATGGAGAAGACTTTCCAAACATTTTTAGTTCTACAAGCACCTGTACTTCTATATATTTTCAGCAATTTTTGACCCAAGATCAAATAACCTTTTTCAAGTCTAACTTTCTAATCTGATAAACTTTACTCATGAAGACACATACAAATTCATATAAAAACCAAAGCTACCATAAAGTTTCATCTCTGCTAAAACAGCCTGTGACAAGACACGCTGTACTCTCATTGGTATTGATCTCTGGGCTCTGTCCAGTGTCTGAGTTTAAACAAAGGTCTATTTTTTGCTGTAAAAAAGAAGCCTGTGGTTATGAAATCACTGACAGTCTGTTTGAAATTGATTTTCAGTTCTTTTTGATGAAATATACATTAGAAGATTTAAAAATACAAAATTGACATGAGATGGTAAAGTTTGAATGTCAAAGCATGTAAGTCCTTACCCTGCTTCCATTTAACGTATACTAGAATTTTTACTTTTTTGGGGGGTGGGGGGGTGAAGAATTGGAAGCAGAGCAGAAATGAGTCAAATGTGTATGTTAGGAAGGATTAATCATGTTTAACTTTTTACCCACCAGTAATGATCAAGATTAAGCTAGTCATTTAGGCTCCTTCTGTAATCAGGGGAGAGATACAAGCAATATCCTAGCAATTGCAGATACCTCTGTTACACTGGGATGTAATTGTCTTAGAGGTCTGTGTCCATCTGTCCGTCAGTTGTCTGTAGAGGGAACCAAGAGAAAAAGGTAGCTAATTTTAAGGCAGCTAGGCTTAATGAATCATACTCAATATCATTAAAATATCTAAAGTTATCATCAGAGTATTGCTTAAAAACTTATTTCAGGATACAAAGTGAAGAAATTCTCAGCAGGACCACCTCACCCCCACACACACTTTTTTTCCCCAAAATATAAGTCTAGGCCTTTATTATCATTAATCTTCTTGCTTATTTTAATCCCAGTGCATTAAATTACTGTGATGATATTGTATACTGCTTTTGACCTCCCTGATTGAGTTATTAGAATGATGACAAGGAGACAAAACTTCCAAGACTTCCAAAACTAAACAAGCTACAAATCCAAAAGATCCCAAGAAGCAAATCAAACAATAGGCATGTGAGCACGAGTAGAAAGATATCTGTTTCTTTTACTTTAGTGTTCATAACTATTTTTCCAAATACACAGTATTCTGAATAGATTAAAATTTGAATTAGCATTCAATTTTACATGAAAAGTAATTTAGAAGAACAGAAAATATAATTTATTTAATTTCTTGTAATTTCTTTCTAAGGTTAAATCACTAGTCAGCTAACTAATTTCTAGGGAACATTCTATAAAACATATTGTTTCATAGTTCCAACAAGCACACACAAGATTTATCCACCTTTCAGAACTTTTAACTTGAAATTCCTATTCAGTCTCAAACATATTATGTCAAAACGATCTGACACAATTTCCCACTTTTTTTCTTTTTTAAACATACCTCAAAGTAAAACTGAGCTTATCATCAGAATAGAGGACAGGTCGAAACAGGATACTTTTTGTCATGAAAAAGTGTAGAGTTTAATGAAAAAAAACCCCACCCTAAAAGGCTATGACTTTGCATGCTCTCTGGATTATTTAACAGCCACAAAATAAAAAAGGTTGGGACAAGAAATCACAGAGAACAAACTATGTATTCTCTCTTTGGCACAGGTTGTCACTTTTTACTGTGGCAAGTAATAACCTTTAAATGCTAATAAATTGAAAAGGAACATTTATTCTTAGGTGACTAATGGAAATGGGTATTGGTTGGAACATTAAATGAAAGGCCTTACCAAATCCTCAGATCAATCATTCATTGAAATAACATACTTCTTTGTCATTCATCTAATACAAGCTGCCTAGGGGTGATTTAAATTAGTCTATGTAAGAATCTTCAAAATACATTTCAGCCTGTATTTTAGGGGTAATGAAATGGTTCCTTTATTGAACTAATATCTAGCTACTTAATTGTTAGAGTTGTGTGAGCCCATTCAGACAAAGCAAAGCCAACAAAATTGATTTTCTCTTGCAGTCTTCAGATCAGAATGAATACAATTTTCTCCACTGCAAACCTGCTTCTGAGTGAAATGTAAACAATATGTACCTCAGTGTACACCTGGCAGCAGCGAAGCAGCTTGTGACACATTCAACTCATTGCGCTTTACTTGGATGAACATATTTTTTTCCTCAGTCTTTGAGAAACAGATTCATCAGCAAAGAAGGCAATTCATGGTAGGCAGGAAAAACACTTAAAGCAGTAAATATGTTATTGCCAGGGCCCTGAGAACACCAAGAGGCTCTGCAGCACCTGGGCTTTGGCTGCTGGTGTTCAAAACCAGCTCCGATATGGCACAGCCTGCTCTGCTCTTCTTGCTCAGGCACTTTGGGACTCAGAGAGGGCACTGCCCTACCTGCCTTGCTGTCACCCTCAGCTCCTGGCTCACCTGCCCTTACAGAGCAGCCCCCTCTTGATGCTCCCTTGAAGTTGTGTTAAAAATGTATTGCGTTATTATCTGAAATCTTGCACAAACTGTAATTTTACTTTTTCTTGTTGCAGACAAGAGGTTGCCATAGCTGGGACTCTTTTTGGTAGGTGTCAGTTCAAGCCTCCCAATACCTAAGAAGAAGTGACCGAAAAGACCAAACTATTACTGAGGTGCACTGTGGAGGACAAGAAGCAATGGTCATAAGTTGAAACAGGAGAGATTCTGACTGGATATAAGGAAGAAGTTTTTCCCCATGAGGACAGTCAAGTAGGGAATCAGGCTGTCCAGAGAGGTTGTGCAATCTCCACCCTTGCAGATTTTCAAAATCCAGCTGGAGAAAGCCCTAAGCAAACTGGTCTGATCTCATTGCTGACCCTGCTTTGAAGAAGGAAGTTGGACTAGAGACCTCCTGAGCTCCCTTCCAGCCTGAATTATCCCGTTATCTCAGGACAGAAGTCCACCATATTTGAAAAGAGAGATTCGCTTGTTAACTTCTGTACATCGAAAAATCCAAGACAGTCATCTATACTTCTTCCCACAGAGAAAAATTGATGAGAAGAATCTCTCTCTGGAGATGCTTACTGCTTTCCATTGTTTATAGCAGAGCTTAGGAGGTTCGGCTAAACTACCAGGTTTTGCATAGATACAGACTGGTGAATTGCACTGTGAAAAGACTGACCCAAATTAATTTACAGTCAGTTTAGAGAGAACAGGTATGTCTGTCTGGCGGACATACTTGGCTGTGAAATAGAAAAAATTGCAAATTGCAGGTGATGATGATAAATCCTTACACTGAACAGGGGAAAAACATGACCACTGAAGCAAAAGATTATCCTGGCTAATGACATTTTAGATTATAAAAACATTAAAAATAATTTTAAAATCCTTATATGGTGTACTTCTATCAAGAGAAAAAAAAGGTAATCTCTTAGCTACACTTAAAAACACTTATAATAATTTCTAAGGCTCTGAGAATGCACAGAATTTGATAATCATATACAGAGAAAACTTCACAAGCATAATAAAAATGAGTTCCTCTCACAAGTGCTAACTAAAACATAGTTGACTTTAAAAACATTAGAGTTCATGATAAATGTTATGACACAATCCTTACTGACATGGATAGTCACGTGAAACCTGACTGAGCTCAAATTCAGTCCATTTATCTTGTGTTACACACAGTAGTTCAATGTTTTCTAAAAGAAGGCCTGGCTGGAGAAAACTCCAGTTATGGCTGTTCAAATAGCTCTCAATAAATTTATTTTCTGACGCATTCACTTTATTTCCTGTTTGCTGGAAGAATAAGCATAAATAGATATTCCACCTATTTGATTGAAAGATTTGACAGTACAAGTAGGCTTACCATTGAATGCTCATGAAAAATGAAATCTCTCTCTACAAGAAACCATGATGAAATCATAACATCAGTTAATATCTTGCAAATGATCAGCACAGTTGGAGAAAATGTCTGTCTCCAGTCCTGTTATTTTTCATCATGGTTATGACTCCAGTCATACTCAAAATGGAAATCACAAAAACACAGAACAAAGAAGATACTCCTGAACCATATGCAAATAGAAGTACCCTCAATTTAGTGGAAAAATACATTCTTCCAAAATTTACTACCCCTTTGTCCCTACAATATTTAAAGACAAGCCTCTGAACCTACTGATAGATTTGGGGTTCCTTAGCCGGGGCTGCACTGTCAATGGTGTACCAGTTATTGCAGACCTAAGAACTCTCAGAGTTGAAGTAAAATGTCAGGAAAGTTAAAATTCAAAGTGAGTCTATTCTGAGATTCACACAACTCCTTTTTACTTTTGTGTCCCCCCCCCCCCCCATATGACTTCTCAAGACTTAAACTCTGCTTTCTTCTGAATATTGAAACCAGTTAGATGACTCAAGGAATTACGTTTACCTGCTACTTCTATAAGGGGAGACACTGAATCAGTGCAGTCCTATATGGTGTTTAGCACACAACCAACCGAGGCAGAGAGTTTGCCAGTTTGGAGATAAGGGTTTTTTTCCTCCATGAAATATTATCTCATGATGGATTATCCATTGTCAGAAACTCTTTCAGGCTTCTGAGGGACTCTAGTTGAATAAGTGCCTTTAGACAAATGTGTTGGTTGCATTCCTTAATTTGGTTCTATAAAACCAGGTAATTGACTTCCTAAATTAAGACAAAAACAATTAATAACCTTTACAGTGTTGCGCTAAACAAGGTATCTATACCAAAGTGCAGTCACATGGAAATCAAGAAGAGTTCCATTTTTCAAGCTGTTTAGTGTTCCTAAATTTAATTGACATGCAGGTTCAAATCCTTAACTGCTTTGTAACTCCAAACAATGACCTGATTATATTAATGTTTTTGAAACTGCACATTTCTTTTAGATTATATGCCTTTTCTTTCATTTGCAAATTGTAAACAGTTGTTAAAATTTAGAAAAGAAAAAAACACAGCTCTTTATAACTTAGAATAAACATGCTAATGTGTGATTATTGTTTAAAAACCCTGTTTTAATACAGGATTTTTAAAATACAATGAAAATGTTAAAGAATGGGGAAAAAAAACACTTTTTCTTCTAGCAAACCTTCATATCTTACAATATCAAGCATTGCATAAGTTAGGTTCTTTACTCTGCTTCTACTTTCTGATTAAAAAGTGGAAAGAGTACTTTCCTTCTATCTCCTTCTAAAAAAACATTTGCAGTCCTAAATCAGGTATGTTGTAACTGCTTTATTCTGAAAATTTTTGATCCCTTAAAGTACCCTCAAGTATGTTCTCACTGTAGGTAATTACCTGAATTTCCTCTTTCTGATTGACCATGATCAGAATAAAATTGTAAAGCTGTGCATAGGGATCCAGTAATGAATGTCTGATGGGCATTAGTGACTTTGTAAAATGTTTTAGAATGCCCAACATGAAATTTAATCCAGGTAGAAGTTGCGAGGATCCATCTAAATTTGAACACTTCTACATTGCTACACTGTGCTAGCCTATCTATAACTGTGTATCCTATTTCAATGAAAAGAATGTTCTTTCTGTACTTCATTTTGAGCACACAACTGATGATCATCACAAACACTTGCTTAAAACTCTTGCAAAATTTTTAAGCACATGTGTAAAAGCAAGCATGTGAATCTTTCTTATGACCACAGATATTAATACTAAGCATATGCTTAACCACTTTGCTGAACCAGGACTGAAGTTTTGTTATATCCAGTTTTTATCAAGTATGATCCTATTGCAGAAAATGTCACGTTACAGTCCACATTTACTGACATTTATTAGCAGTCATGTCAAATTAAAACTGAAACGCAGCCCAAAAGGTAACCAGAAACTGGTTCCTGACTCAATTCTGGGCCTGAACTGACTTTCAGGAGGATTTTCAGCTTCTGTTAGTTTACTCGAAGCTGTAAGTTCCCAGTGCGCCTGAAAAATCAGGTCCGACTGGGGTGAAAATATTTCTATTGGATAATACTAATGCAAAGACTTAATATAGAAGATATTCCCAACCAAACATGAAACAACTAGAGAACATCCCAAAGAGTTTCTTGCAGCAATGTGAAGAACAGCTTTTCTAATTATTTTTCAGTGATACTGAAATGAAGGAAGAGGGGTAAATTCTCTCTTCAAGGGAAAGAGTTAAATTCCTGTCACTAATGGGTACACAAACACTAGCAGTTTTCAGGCAAATCTGTCAAAGAGCCCCTGGTATAGTTCCTTGCTTGAACAGTTTGGCAGAGTGAAAAACCAAGAACTGTGACCTTTCTGCAGCTTTTTCACTGTGGATAATTTCTGCTGAATAGGCCTGAAAATAATCAGTATATAGAAATGTACGGCATAGGTATCTGATCTCATTTCATCATTATGATACAAGTAGTGAATCGTATGAAGATTACACTTTGATTTTAATTTAAATGGATTTTGCTGGTAAATTGGATTTTGTTATGCTTCATAAGAATATATTTCATGAAGCAAGCTGAATTGCGTACCTTTACAAATTGATATGGATCAGAGGAGAAACTTCATTTCATGCAACCTTTGAAATACCCATACAGAAATGTAAAATTTACTCTTGCAAGTCATCTGTGCTTCTGAACATTATTTTTATCTAACCAGATGCAAAAGTTTGCTACTTAGCTTGTTATTTATTTATCATTTTTTCGGTTGTTTTCTTTTCATCTCTAATATCGAACATATTAGAAGTATAATCTCTATTAAATTTCTAGAAATACTTCTATTAATTTTTTAATTCCACTCATTCTACATATGCCTCAATATCCTGCTTTATTCCTATGCCTTATTCAAGCTAATCTTTTTCAAAGTAATTTGAAATAACTTTTCACTCATAAGATATTGAGTACGAACTTTACAAGAAACATAATTATGTTTTTCCGGAAATGTAAATAAAGCAGATTTTGCCTCACTGGGTGTTTCTCAGAAGATTCTGCATGTGCTTTTCAGTGTTGCTTCTCTCAGACCGTAAAACTTACAGGGCACATAAGCATATTCTGAACTTATACAGTAACTTAACTCTGTTAGTTACAATAGGAATTAAACATAAGCTTAGATGCTTCTCTGAAGAATGAAGTATTTAGCTTTATATACAGAAATATCTAGTATTCCTGATATACAGTAGATAATCAGGTTAAAAGAGTTTTAGTCATTATAGAAGTAAACTGGAGAAAAATATTTTCATATTTATAGGAACTAATAGGTAAAGAAAATTACATTCATTCCAATTCTTATTCTCTTTTGCTGAAATGAATATTTTCTTACAATCTAGGAAGTGCTCTTTGTATTTAACTTCCCTATATTTCAAGTATACTTTCAGTATATATAATTCTTTTACATTATATTTAGACACTCATATTAATATTTTGACTATCAACACTACATTAAAATATCTATTTGTAAACCTTCTACTGACAAAAATGTCATCATACTCCCACGGATGTTAGTCTGAAACCAGAAATTTGCAAGCAAAGCTCTGTTGCAAAGTCCAGATTCCAAAGTTTCCCAGGTATACTTTTTAAAAACCAAGCGACGAAATAGGTTTCATAGGTAGTCATTCCGATTGTTAAGGAGAATGATTCAAAATTATTTTGTGTCGTACAAATAGTCTTTTATACCCTGGATGATGGGTCTTAGAAGCAAGCCCCATAACAAGCTGGAGGCATATGCAAGGAGCCGCAAGAGGCTGATGAAGGTAAAGGCCAGGTCTGCTCCGAGGCCCGAGATGTTAAAGATCGGAGGCTGAATCGGGGCAGCAGGTTTTGTCATCAGCAAAGCTCTCCGTCTCAGGGAGGCTGGGTAGAGGCAAATGTAAAAGCTGTCGGTGCCTGATGGTTTCACCGGCACCTTTTAAACATGTTTTTCCTTCACAGGTAACCACATCTGAGCTGTATTCAGATGTTCTAATGCAAAATTGCTTTCTCTTGCCCCCCACGTGAAATAGCCAGAGCGTTTTGGAAACATCGACTTGTACAAAGTGGCCACACGTACGATAAATTGTTGCTTACAAATTTAAGGTGAATTTTCCTGATACCAACCCCTTCCTGTATTAACATGCATCTTGTAGCATTTTTCTGAGGAAAAGCAATATTGCTTAAGTGAATGAAGGACAGATACAGTATCAGCCAGTTTTTTTCATATTATTATATGTTTCCGAGCTGAATGAAGTTAATATTCACCTTCTGTTAAACATGAAAATGAAAATGCCCACTCCTTCCTGAGATCGCACAGAGCTATGTTTGTGGTCAACAAAAATATTGTGAGTGCTGTTGCCTAGCAACCTTCATGTGAGCAAAATTATATTCCTGGGCACAGTTTACACCATGATATAAGATTCTAGGATACCTATAAAACGTTGAAAGCTACTTTGTTGCTTCTGTAAAATACGCTCAACATCTGATGAAATACTCCCTGCCGATTTCAATTCACCCTAACAGGTCTGACTGTTTATTGGGCAAAAAAAAAAAAAATCAAACGCGCCAAGGTATGAAAATAATAAATCATGTGGAAAAAAGTTAATTGCATGATTAGACACTAGGGGGAAAAAAAAACACATTTTGGTCCATGCTTAACATTGGGCTGTTATTCATTCCTATAATTACGCTGTATTTTGTTGGGCTTTTTGTGAAGATAAATATTGCTACCTTAAAGAGAGATCTTATTTTATTAAACTATAACTATTATATTAAACTACAGAGAGAAGATCATAAGTAAGTATATCAGTGATCTTAGCGCTGTTAGCAGTGTGAGTGGAGCATCCTCCCGAGCTGCAGACGTTCACAAGATGGCTCCTCCAGAAACTTCATCACACTCACTCTGCGTGAAGATTTGTTTTCTTTCTCTCCTATTTTGTCTCAGATAAAAATATTCAGGCTTGAGAAGGGCCCGTGTTTGTGGAATCAGATAAAAAAGCTAACGGGGATATCTTGGCATAGAAATCAGCATAAATGTTGGCTTCATCCTTAAATATATTCACTCTATGGGAGACCATAAACAAGTTACCAATTGCAATGCACATGCCAAACAAAGCAACAGTGTTTAAGCTGAGCTTCCTATTTCTCCTGTTATCCCATTCTGGTTAAGGAGAAATATCACTAACAAAGCACTTTCTCTGTTGCTAAAGGTCATGTGAATTGAGGCTTAAAATAAATCTAGAAAATAGTTACTGTGGTGCTTTCTGTGGGAGAGCATTTTGAATTGTGAGTCTACAGTAGGCCCAAGCATGAAAAAGCATGAAGTATTAATAATTCTAAAAACGGACCTGAATTACCATTTTTTAACATGAAGTATGCTTATGAAAAACGTTTTGCAGTCCCATTAGAGCTGAGATATTTGGGTTCCATCTGACAAATATTTTAAATATACTTTATTAAACTTTGGTAAGCTGTGTAGCCAGTGTAAGTGAAAATTGGTACTTGCTTTGAATCACTTTGTCTGCCTTTAATATGGTTTAAATAAATCAAGCAAAGTGTCCTCAGACTTGCTAGATGGATGGATGCAGTAAAGGCACGATATTATTCTGTTATTCTATTTATTGCTAATTTACTGTTATTTACGCATTATCTTGTGATGTGCCAGAAAGGAACCACTGCTTCCTTTATTTGTAAACGTGTCTAGTTTTAGCACAAACAACAGGAGAGTTGCTTTCTACTCACTTGCTGTAAATATAAATAGTCACCTGAACATTAGAATTTAGTGCCAGATCTGCTACTAAATGCTATTAAATCTGGCCAAAAATATGAAATGTTCTCTACTTAATTTTTCTTTCTCTGTTAACCTCACTCATTTCTGTTAACTTCACACATTTCTGCTAATCCTGATTGAGAGCCATCTCAGCTAGCTCAAGCCTCCTAAAAGTTAGGGGCTACGATAAGCTAATCTGCTTGGATTCTTCTGTAGTGAGTATGAAAGCTTTTGAAAAGGATCTGCTTAAAGCATGTTGTCTTGTCTTAGGTGGTTGTTTTAGGCTGGAATAAGTCACTGTGTGCATGTGCATTTCCATTGCACATAAATAGAACGAAGATGGCTAGCTCAAACTAGCCAGATCAAAACCGCATATTTACTGCCAGATAGGGATTATAGCTATTTTGCAACTTCATTACATATGCAAACAAGGATAATAAATGATACATATTTTTAGTAAGAATATATGGCTGTAAATAGAATTATTTTGTTAATTAGCGAGAAGTAATTGGCATTTATTAACTCACCTATCTTATTCAAATTCCTTTCCTCATCTCATTTCCCTTGTCTAACTCAGCTCCCTGGGCAATTTTTAATTGGAGAAAATAATATATTTTCAGCCCAAAGCCTCTGATTTCCATACCAACTCCAACCAGTGAGACCCTGATTGCTGGAAAAACATTATCTGATGATAGCAAGAGGGGAAAAAAAATACCAGAAAACAAATTTCAGAGCATTAAAACATTAAAACATTAGAAAAAAAAAGCAGCCCTGACCAGAGAGCAGTAGATCTGCCTGACCTGGGGAGGAGAACCTCAACAGGATTTGACATGCAGACATTCCCAGAGTGGCCAGAGATTTGGGGTAGCTACCTCATCTGAGTCTCTAAAAGTATGTTTCTCTACAGATCCCTTGTTTTCATGGGGTTTTGACAGCTATTTGAAATCATGCCTAGCATCTGTCTCAGGTTGGATTCCTCCAAAATATGTAAAATTGAAAAGAAGTAGTTTAGAAATATCTTGCTCAATATTACATCTGACAGGAGGTAACTTTTGAATCTTAGATGATATGTCACACCGCTGATAAGAGTAGGAAGAACACCCCCCACCCCCCCGCCATGTATAGATTTTAGAAATCTTTTGAATTTTGGAAATATATTAATCCATCATAGCCAAGAGTAAAATTCAGCTCTATTTTATCATCTCTTCATTAAGCATAAGTTTGCTTTATCTCTTTTCAGTGTAGTGAAATTTCAGTAAGATAGGATGAACCTCAAACTGTGTCTAAACCTCTAAGTAGATGTAGAAGTGAGAGAAATTTTTCCATTCTCTTTTTTCTATTTTTTTTTTAAGGGAAAGAAGGATAAAAGAAATAGGTCATGTCACCAGAGGTACCCAGATAGCAAAATCAGAGACAGAAAAATATTCACTGCAGCTCCCTGCTGTCCTTTGAGATAAAGCATACAGAGGGAATTCTCTCCATTTTCCAATATACAAGCTAAGTTTCAAAAGCCTGCCCATCGTCAGGGAAGAGTTGTTCCCATTGACTGTAAATAACCCTTCCCTCTTGGCAGTTCTGCTACTGCCATAGTACTGCCAGAAGATATAGGCCTCAAGGTATCTACAGCACAGAATCAGTGAGATGTTTCATTGTGAATAATGTATTTTGGCAGATGCTTGATCTTATCTTTTAAAAGTAAAACTGAAACTAGACTTCCACAGAGTTCAGACATTTCATCTTTTTAAAGGGGCTTCTTTGACAAGGTAACACAGGCTTGGCTATCCTGTGTCTCATTTTCTCCTACTACATCAAGATATTAAGCTGTACAACTTTCATATCATCCCTTTCAAAATCACACACCAAAAAAATCAGGATGTCTGTTAAAATAGGCTATCTGCAAACGTTATCTCCTTGTGTCTCAGATCTCAGCTAGCTGTGCCATCAAAAAAATCAAAATGTCTATTAAAATAGGCTATTTGCAAATGTTACCTCCTTATGTTTCAGAACTCAGCTAGTTGTTCCATCCACTTCTGTTCCTTCTTTGCAGGAGAAAAGCTTAAATTCAGGAATAAGACCTGAACCAGTTGCAATAAGAACACTTTCAACACCTATGATCTCACCATTCATTCATTAATGAAATCAGCAGTCACAGGAAGGCATGAGATAAACAAAAATGGAGAAAACGGAGATGGCACCCTGGACCAAAAAAAAAAAAAAAAAAAAAAAAGAGGAGGAAACTATCTGTATTTATGCCTATGTGAACAGTGTGTGTGAAAAGAGAGAAAGAGAACTGAAAAAGCACAAGGAAAGAAATGTGATGGAAAAGAGGCCAAGAGGAAAAAATAGGTGGAGACATTTTAACAAACAAGCGAGAAAACAGTACTATGAAATATGAAAATAGACATACAAGAGACTAAATATATATATATATATATACACATATATATACACACACACTTAAAAGTACCAAGAAACAGAAAAAAAAACAATTAAACATGAATAAATGGACAGAGACAGACAAATCATATGAAATGACAAGGGGTAAGGAAAGAGAAGTGGAAAATTAATATGAAGAAAGAACAGGAAGACAGGAAGAAATAATTCAAATAAATTGTCTATCAGTATTATTCATAGATGATTATTTTAGCGGTTTTTTTTCTGCATGCAGGGCATCTAACATTTTCAGTTCCCTAGCTTACATTCCTGGTTCCTCTAAAAACAAGCAATATCTAAAAATTTCACAGCACTTCATTTAATTCCCTTAATCCCTGGTTCTGAATAGTGTTTGGGGTGGTGAATGAATTTGAAAAGGTTTGAGGAAACAGGAAAAGCAAGAGCAGTAATTCTTAGGAGACCAATTTAACATCTTGAAAATAAAATGAGGAAAATATATTTCTGGTCTTTTCATTTACATGCTTAAAGTTTTTATAGCTTTAGTTTGTGTAAGTACCATATTCTCCTTTATTATTTCTGCTCCCTTCCTGTGTAAGTTATATACTATATTGTGACACATTTTTCTTGTGGTTAATTTAGCTTCTCACTGATATAATTTCTAGAAACATATATTAAACTTCTGGAATGGGACTTATCTCTAGATTGAAAATCCAAAATTTAGACCTCTAAATTTTAGGTGTCTTTATGTGAGTTAACTGTTTTGTCTCTCACTGCAGGCAGTGGAGATATAGTTAGGTCAGTCCACGGATCCAAAAGGTCACATTAAAGTAGTCATCAAGAGATCAGCAAGCTGACCTTTCTCTAAGTTTGTTTGGCTGTATTGCCAAGGGACATAATTCAGTGACTACACAGAGTTGCCTAGTCTATACAAAATTGCCTAGTACCATCTGATGTGCCCTGGAGTGGCCAAGACATCTGCATTGTATTAGCAAATGTGAAACTGGACCCCGTGGAGACCCATGCCATCCCAGACTGGCTTCTGGAGGCCTGCAGGGGATGCATGGGAGCATCCCAAGTGATTCTACATGTTCACATATAAGCAACTTAGTGCATCTAGAAACACCTGCTCAAAGACACCCCCAATATCTAATACGCTATTCCTTATTTTCAGTAGTTGCAGTGGTCATTCTGCATAAAAAATCCTCTGATTTTAGTTTCAGAATAGTGAATACAACAGTTCCAAAGGGTCAACTGATTTTGAGAGAAATTCTAATTTTCTGCCAGTTTACTTTGAATGTTGCTAGTTCACCTACTCTCACTGAATACCTAGCTTCATGACTGCTATACAATGCTGAACAGCAGAAAATCAAGTTATACAACAGGCATCACATTTATTTTTATGCACTCCTAATGGTGTTTTTGATGATCTGATCACTGTGAACAGTGAATAGACTGCATGAAAGCATGTCGCATGGACAGAAAGGCATGCCAAATTTAGCATTTATTTATAGCAATAAATGAGCATTTCCTCTATGAGCACTAAACACCCAGCCTGATTATGAATCTAATACTTGATAGCCTGCATGATCTGTGGATGGATAGGTGCAGCAGTACATTCTGGATAGACTAAATCTTGAAAATGAAAAAAAAAAAAAAAGAAAAAAAAGAGAAGCTGTGGAGGAAATGATAATTGAATGAAAGAAGCAAAATCGTAGTCACTGAAATACAGTTAACTGAATATTTATAACTCTTAAAGTATACCTGGGGCATAAAACTACCGACACTGGAAAATGAAACTGACTTCTAGGAAGGCTGAGGTGGGAAATTTTGTTCTCATTACATCAGTCAATTATGCTATTCACTGAAGCAATCAACCTACTCCAGATTTGCATGGATATAAATGAGGCCAAGTAGAGCTAGTCAAAGAATGACTTTTCTTTAAAGGAAATATTATTTTAGATTTATTTTTAGACCAAATCTGAACCAAGAGAAAAAGTGAAAATTTGTTT
The DNA here is from genome assembly GCF_036370855.1 of Dromaius novaehollandiae. NCBI lineage: Eukaryota > Metazoa > Chordata > Aves > Casuariiformes > Dromaiidae > Dromaius > Dromaius novaehollandiae. Next base: position 44,105,863 of record NC_088098.1, read on the forward strand.
ACAAAGCTGAAATGGGCCAGGGAACATAAATATTTTAGTATCATTCAGATCTGTTTTTTTTTTTTTTAATGAGAAAGTAATCGAGAAATAAAACAGTCTTTTTTGATTATGGAAATATTAAAGCATTATGCTGTATTTTTTAAATGGGAAAAGTCAAATAATGTAAAATCTACAATTTTTAATAAAAAGAATCACTAATGTGGCATTTTGTGATAGACAACTATTTTGATGAAGATGTCCAAAATACTCGAAGATGTCCCATTCTTTACAACTGTAAATAAGTCAAATATATCTTTGCTTTAATATAATTCTTTGCCACTTGATTGAGGCAATTTTCATTGGATTCAGACAAGAATGTTGAATTTTCAAGCAGTGCCCATCCTTTTTCTCATTAAAAATTCTGAATGAAGGTTGGGACAGATTTTTTGAAATGATATGGAGTTAACATTCACTTCATTAAAATACAACAGTAGGGCATCTGTTGAACATCAGGAGAATTTTTCCATACAAATGAGGCAATGTGGAACTCGTACTGTGGTGCTAATCATAAAGAATTCTAATCATCGGAAATTCCTCAATCCATGGGTGCTGATCTGATGGCTCCATAATTCAGTACACGAGAATAGGATTACATTAGAATTTTTAAAAAGTAGTCTTCATGGTCACAGACGGCCAGTTTTAGGCCTTCATGAATAATATACAGGCAGGGAAGGGAAGAGTCTTCATTCAGAGTTCTAATCTGAACAATTACAGAAGAGTTTTGGAGTAAAATGAGCTTCTTTGATTCTATTCAGTTTTAAGGGCTTTCGCAATCAGCACAGCCTAAATTTAGCATCGGTGTATGAACGAGCTATAAGTACTGGATGACTTACTTTCATCAAATGGTATTAGTTCTATACAGAATAAAAGTCTGTGTTGTTCAAATTGAATTAGATTAACTAAATATGTCTGCCTAGAACGAATTTCTACAAGCCTGCCACAAAATGTAACTGGTTATACAAATTATTAGCCGTAGACCACCTGACTCTCCTTCCTGGAAACTGATACTTTAATTTCTTGTTAACATTGTTTTTCCCTTGAATTTCAATGAAACTTAAAATGGCCCATGCCTGATGAGATCCAGAATACTACAGATTCTTAGGAGCATTATTCCCCCCAGTTCTCTGAATTGATGTATAGCTCTGAATTATATAGATTCCTAGCAGGAATTGAGTAAAAGCCATGCTGACTTGGGCCAGCGAAGAAAAATAAGGAGACTGAGTGGAGAAACAAGCACAGGGACAGCAGTATATAAACAATGCATAAAACAAAGTCCTATCTTTCCAGGAAATTCATGGATTTACAAAGCTCCTCCTCAGAAAATATATTGTAGTGGAAACTGCTGAGATAACTTTGATGGCTTGCTTGTCCCTCATCTTTCACCTTTCATAGGGCTCTATGCGTATATAAGAAAACAATGCTGCTGATACAGAGGCATTTTCTCCATCCTTCTGTTTTGTGGACTATATAAACAACACAAATAAAGAATGCAAAAATTTTTCCAACTTTTTTTCTATTCCTGGGGACACACTGATCTAAGATAATTTATTAATTTGGCAAAGACCCTCCAAGAATCTGACAGAGACGAGATAAAAACAGTGCTTTAGTGCATGGAGGTTCTGTAATAATGAGTAATATTTTCAGGAATATTACACACACACTCATTAATAGAAATATTCTCTCTATTTTGGCCAGTGACCTGAAAAGTACCTTAGTGGGCTCAGCTTAGTCACATTTTATCTCTGGTCATAAAGATGATTTAGCTGCTGAAAATACATACAAAAATCAATAACATATATTTTGAAAGAGCAACAACACTTAAAAAAATTAAACCAACCATTCCATGGAGGACTAGGGAATTAAAGGAGCAAGGGAGGAGGGGGAAAAAAAAGAAACATATAAAAACATGTGTTTAAGCACAAAATAATTTGATTTCTTTTGTAGAAAGAAACATAACCATTTCCAAATTTAGCACGAAGTAAAACATCTCTAGAATTATCTATCGAATATCAAACATCTCAGCAAATACTAGGGCTATTGTGCCTTTCTTTTTGTTCCTTCTCTATCCAATCCCTGTTTTTGCCCACTTCCACTCCTACTTCTCCATAGGACAAGGAATTTGTATCTTCACTCACACTCCTCCATTTCTTTATATTTTTCAGCTTTGTGCATACATGCACAAAATCTCCTGCCACCAGTTAGAAATAGGTCTAACACAGGCACTACTTCATTTAATCTTCCTTATTCCTTTCAGAAAACAAAATCTGAAAGATCACCATAGTGTTTTCTGTTTAGCTTTCTATCAGACCAAAATGACTTTATATATACTTTTCGGTAAATATATTCTAGAATAAAATCCTACATTATTATGATGGCATAATAAAAGTGATACTGAATTATAATCTTTGTCTTGTCATTGCCTCTACTTCAGATTTTAATTTAAATTGCCTTAGTTTTCTTTCCCTTAACTTTTGACCTCCATTTTTATATTTCTTTTTTGTTCTTCATTAGTACTGCCCAGTTCTTGTCTGCTGCAATTCTTTTCTGTGCCATTCTGCTACACTCTTCATCAACATTGCTGTAATCTCATTGCCATCTGAATTTTGTTTTCTTTTTGATATTAAACATTTTAGGCACAAGCAAATGAGTTCAGGTGTAGAATAGAACATTGTTCACATGAAGTTAAAGTGCTAATAACATCCTGATACCTCTTCAGGATAAAACTGATGAATGAGATACTAGAGCTTAGGAGCACTTTCTAATTGAGAGTGAGAGTAAAATGGTCATGAATGTGACTAGTCATAATGTAATTTAAACTTTGGAATTTATAAATACAGAGTTTTCTAGTCTGAAGAAAATTAAACTGAAGTAACTAAAACTATGAATATACTAAATATACTAAACACCTCCTTGGTTACCTCATTCAAAAAAGACGTAGTATTAATCTGCTTTAGCTTAATAGCTATGAGGGAAGGGAAAGGAAGGGGCTTCCATACAGGAATTTAATGCATTTTAACCAATGGTCTTTAAATTTACACTATTAATTAAATTGGCAGAACTATCGTAACTGTAGAATAGTCATGCCCTAAAAGGTAGAATGATCAAGAATATTGAAAGTTGCACTGAGACTAATTGAAACAGAAGATTTTAAAAAATCTCCTGATGAGAGATATTTTACTAATTCAGGTCATTTTACTAACTACTTAGAAAAGGACAGTCTCAGCACTATTAAAACAAATTTTTAGCAACCAAAATCACTTGCTTTGAGCAAAGATGGTTCTTAGAAGAACATCTTTTCAAAGAACTATGCTGGAAGATAGGATGCTGGCTACCCGGAAGAGTGTATTAACTTGAGAGGGCAATTCTTATTACAATTTTTATTTTAATCTTTTTACTATTGATTTTGATAAAAGTCTCTTTACCATTTCTTTAATAAAAGAAAAATAATTTTAGCTTTATTGGGAGAAAACAGTTGAAAGAAAACAACTATGGCGTCAGAGGTATGCACGGCAAGTGTCTGAAGAAAGAGGGGTGAATCATGGAAACAATTTTTAAATGCTAATTTAGAAATGTAATTGAAAACAATTAAACATTTGTGTACCTGAGGGACAATAAGGAGCACCGCACTGAATAATTCCAGCAGTTAATAACCAACAACGGCAATTCAAAGGAAGGGCTGAGAAATCAAAGAAGGCTCTCTTTATTCCCCTTTGTCCTCCAGTTACTTCTTTCACACAGCACAGAAAGTATGCAAATTTCTAAAAGCTAAATATTACAGATTGACGATTCCTGTACATTTATCATTCTCACGATGTACTTTCAGATGTTATACTGCTTTTTTAAGGAAGCTGCAAACCAGGAAGAAGGTTGATGAAGCTTCGAATATACTGGTTAAGACAATACAGTAGCTTAAGACATACAGTAGATACCATACTTAAGAGACTTTAAAGACAGAAGGAAGTGATCAAAATGGCAAAGGGAAGTATAATAAAGAACAAGTGAAAAAAGCTGAGCCCTCTTGAGCTAGAGGGCTGGATGGTTCCAAGTAGGCTTTCTTAACAAAAAGAACACAAAATATGTAGTCAAAAAAGCATTTTTATTAATAATGTGCTAATTCTGGGGTGCTGTGAAACTAATTCACCTTGTGACCTGGATTGTATGTTTTATTATTTATCTTTTTGGTAACTTCAATCGGTTATTAGAAATAAGTAGTCTTTTTCCTTAAATCTTGCTGAATAGTAAAGTTAGCTCTGAATAAACTGGCATGTGTCAAGAATGCTACTTTTCCAGTATAGAGAATCTGTAATTTAATAATGAACTGCAAAGTTTCTCAAATGTATATCAGTTGATATGGTTATCATGTTCAAGAGATGGTCTGCAAAGCAGACCACTCCAATGGCCAACGTGTAGGCCATGTACATGTCCTGTTTATGGACAGATGTTTTTCTCAGTAGAGCTATTCGAGCCTCTTTGGCAACTGCATGATAGCGAGGAGAGATCCTGAGGCTGTGAGTAATCACTGCAAACTCCTTTTACAAGGACACTTTTCAAAGATGCAGAGGATTTTTATAGTGTCAGCAACTAACTGTATGCCTCGAAGTTCCCCTCTTAACCTTACTTACACAAGAAAAACATACTTTCAAAAATGTTATCAAGGGATCTCATTTTTCAAGGGCAAGAAAGAATAGAAATAGAAGTTTTCCATTAATAAATTACAAATTTCCCTAGCTAAATGCAATGATAACTGTCTGATCGTTCTTCATTTTTAGGGCCATCTTATTGGTATAACACTAAAAATATCTCTAAATGCATAAAATAATTAACCTCTGTGGTATATCACAGTATGAGAAAAATCTAATAAAAGTCACATTTTAATTGTTTTGTGAAGCATCTTAAAAATAAGACAACAATGTCATTGTAGCTGTTCTTTTCCTGTTTGGATCAGTGTGAGGGAATCCTTATTCAGCCAGAACGTGGAGCCACATCCACTTTGTCCTTGAGGTGAGTGCTTCAAGAGGGCTTTCAGTCTCTAAAGTTAGGAATTATCCAAACAGACTATTTGTTCAGCAAATCAGGAATAAACACACTGAGTAGTTACAGAGCCTAGTCTACTCATCTTAGCTCCACCATCTGTATTAGAATTCAACTACTGACACCAGGTGAGGACTCGGTCTCGGGTTCCTCATGGGGTTGGTTGTTCGTGCTGATTTTGTACTCTTTTAATTTTTAGCTTCAAAGAAAAGTTTGGGGATTGCAGATTAAGTTGTCGGTTGCTATTACTTTTTTCAAAGCAAAGCCACAAATGATAGTGTACCTTAAATTTTTTTCTCTTTTTTTTTTTTTGATAACATCATAATGTGTTTGATTAAGAAAATGATGATAAACATTAACAAAATAAAAATTTGATGAGAAAGAGAAAAGCAGCTCAAAGCAATATAGTTTCTGTTCTTTTGGTTGTGTAAAAAAATCCAAAGAAAAATAAAAAAAAGAATCTTTAGTGGGAGGACTAATTAGTAACAAAAAGAGGTTGACCAGCTAGAGTAATTTTTAGATTTAGTTTTTATGACTTTCTACTACAGAAAAAAACCTCTCTGTTTGCACGACATTTCCCCCTTTAATTAGAAAAACATTCCAGAATATATTCTTTGCTGTTGTTGTTTGGGAGGGGTAAACAAACCCAAGTGCTTACTTCTCCTCTCACCTGTTTTGAGCAACTAAGAAAAAAGGAGGATTTCTGCCAGGTAATTACTTTCCACTTTTTTTAACAGTTACAACCCTTTCTGCACCACTGTTAATAATGCAGCTTGGCCCTGCACTTTTGACCTTGGCAGGGCTGTCGTTGCCCTGCTTCGGCCTGCTGCAGGCTGCCTGTGCGGCAGAGCCTCAGAGGACAGATGTGTCCGTTCTCCTCTGAGAGCAGTTCAGGGAACAGGATGGGAGTGCAAAAATGGGGAAATCACAATCCTCAGCCACAATCAATTCAAACATGGGGTTTGATCTCTTCTCCAAAAGGTTTAGGAGTACCACAGTGCTTCTTTGTATTGCGATGCTGTTTTATATATGTGGTTGTCTTCTTCCTTTGGGTCCCATGAGAGAAACACATGCTCTTGATTGCCATTAATACAAAGTGGCAAAGAACCTGTTCTTCATATCTGGACAATAAAATAAGCAACATCAGTGAGCCGATGTGGGGGTGAGGAGGGAGATATTCAGCAGTGGTGACATAACCTTAATGAGGTTAAGCTAGCCGGATTCTTGAAGTGTGAAACAAAGCTGGAATTTAATTTAGGTACTTTCTGTCCTCTTTTGGAAGGATTCTTTCCCTGGCTGTAGAGGTAGCCTGGTGTTCCCAGACTTAATATGAGCATTTTTGAATGGTAATTTCCCTCCTTTCCAATCCCAGGAAGACAATTACCATAAAAAAATTCTGAAAGACCAACCTGAAAAAAACCCATGGATGTTTATATTTAGTAACTGGATTTAGACTCATATTTCCCATATAGTTTCCTTGAAATGGATCAAATTAAAATCTGAATGGTAATTATATATCTACCCTGAATTAATACCCATAACTCTTGAATATGATAGGCTTAATAGGTCTAATCATAAGTTTTCAGAGAGATTCTGTGCAAAAAGTACTGGGATAGTTGTTTAGAAGACTTACACATGAAAGTAATTATTATACTTATTATTATTCTAATAATTTTGAAAATGATAAAGTTATGTTAAAGGGAATCCTATGCAGCAATTCGTGTGTACTGAATTAGAAATGCTTCTGGTTCTCCCTAGGCAACCTTCATCAAAGTATTCCATCCTCTAACTAAATCATCATCGTAAATGTGACCAAAATGAAAGGAAACAATAATCTTTGCAGTCAGTGATAAAGATTTATAACCTGCTTTTCAATTTCTATTGCTGCCCCAAAGTAATTCAGAATAGATCAAGGGGAATTTTATTCATTCTGTCAATGTGAGCAAAGGATGTGACCTCCTACAAAAGGAGGTAATTTGTGCTTAATGTAGTGGTGTAAACATTTATCAACATGGCATTCTTTCATTGTGTAGGGCTGTGTACGTTCTTTTTTTTTTTTTTTTTTTTAACCTGGAGGCCTTCTCAACCAAATTGAATTAACTTTTAATTTGTGCTTTTCAGCAAGGCTGGTGATGCGTAAGAGTAATTAAAAATACAGGTTCCTCATCACTATAGTGAATGACCTAACTTTTGTAACACTGAATGAAGTACAGCTTCTATTTAAACATCAAAATATGTGGTGTATCAAGGACCACTTCCTGTTTTTTCATGAATAAAACTCATTTTGAATTTTTAATGGGGAAGAACATGACTGACTCTTCTATCCTAACTGCATTCTAAGACAAAAATTAGTTGCAAGTAACAGAAACACTGGACAAAAGAAAGCACAGAAAACAATAGTGCATTTGAATCCTTAATGTAACCAAATACTTAAACACCTGAGTATATAAGAAGCACATTTACATCACTAGAGAAATTCATGTGCTTCAAGTTAAATGTGTGCTTACCAACTTGGTTGGACTAGGACCTGAATAAAGTAAATGCTATTCTTCCATCCTTTTTACACATTAGGAAAAAAAAAAAAAAGCCCTAGTGATTCAAAATGCTTTTCTTGCAATTTTAAGAGCATTAAATGAAAGGTGGCGTCATCCAACAGAGAGTTATTCTCTCTAACAAAATTTTTTTTTTAATTCTTAAGGTTCAATGTCATAAGGAACGCCACAGTCTACTGACAGCCTCTCAGAAAAACTTATGATAAGACATGATAAATTTCTTACTGGAGCAGATGATCATCAGATTACCCAGCACAACTCTAATGAAGCCTTAAAGCCATGAGGATTTACCCCAGCTGAGGATTTTACACGTAATGGATTATGGAGCTGTTACACATTCTAAATACAATTTTAGATTCAAATCCTTGAAAAAATTATGAGCATGTTTAACTGTAGATACATAATAATACAGATTTGAATTTATGCAAATTAATGAGTATGAAGGAAAAGTTTAAATATCCAGGCAAGTTTACTATGTGCCTTGTATTGCAGAATAAAACTGGCCTACCACTCAAAGTCTCAAAAGTGGTAGCTAACAACTTCTTTGCAGTTGTCATTGATGTTTTATAATACATATTATCTAACATAAGCTTAGTCAAAAATCTAATATCTGAATATCTTCAGGAACATCATTAAAAGCAAACTGGGTCCTGCCTATTCCAATTAACTATAGTTAGTCTGCTGTTTATTTGGAAAGCATAGCAGAGTGTAACTGGATTCAAAATCCACTGGCATTTTAGGGAAACACTCACACTATGAAGTCAACTGAAAATTAAGTATAATTTGAATAGAAACACAAGAATAACAATTTTTTCACTAACAGCCTTAGACCTGCCCAGGCAAAATCCTATACAGAATATTGACTCGGCAGAGTTAAATTATAAATAAAAATCTGGGAAGTCACTTCTTCTAAGTGAGTTGAATCAATCTTTCAGGATGATGCCTCGTACTGCAGACTCAATTTAGCTCCAGTTGCTGTTGGTGTGATCACATTCTAGCATTGATCACCTACAGACCAAGAGAAGTAAAATGGTATCAAATGTATCTGTTGACCTCTCATTTGTGTTTGACACTGACTGAAAAGTTCAATCTGTCAGATATCACTGTTACCTAATTTTACTTTGATCACTAAAACACTCAGCAGAAGAAAGTTGAAAATTTATTTTGGCAACCAAGCCAGTGACATGAGAACACTCAACAATGGACCTTCAAGCTTCTGTGCTCATATCATATCTGTGCTCAATGTTTTTTTATTATTCTTTACCTGCTAGGCCTTTCCCATTCATCAGCTCTATCATCAAAATTATATATGTGACTTACAATTCAGGAGGCTGAACAAATTTTTAAAAATAAACTCATGGTTTTAGTGACTTACGTCAAAGATTAAGCTTTACAAGATTGCAATATCTGCATTCCACTTGAACAAGCAAAAGCCATAAAACAGCTCGCAATAAATTTCTGTTGCACAGGATTTAGGTAAATCAACAACTGTATAGAGTATCTTGCAGCTGCAGAGTAGAAGTACTGGTTACCAAAAGCAAATGGAAGACCAAAGACCAATAAAGATCACTAATAAGCTAGCACATACTACCAAGACAGTGATACTCATACTCTAGGGATTTCAGCACAGGCATTAGTTGTGTCTTCAGTAGAGCATTGCTGACATTTGTTATTAGCAGCCCGCATATCACATTGCTAGGCAAAAATCTCACTTTAAGAATGAAAAGTGACGCATTAAATTCTATTCCAAATTCCCTGGCTCCCTATTGTTAAACATTGTGTCAGCAAGTATCAGACATGAAGGATCAATGCTATGGAAGCACCAAAAAATTATGACAACTTAGTGGACCATTCATGATACATCTGGCCATCTAAAAATCTAGAAAACTTCCAAATATATCCTGAGATATTTTAACAGAACACAGAAAATGATAATTTCATCTTGAATGATAAAAATTGACAAGAAACATCAGTGATTTAATATTCCAAAAAAGAACCTTTATGGCTCCAACAGAATTAGTATAAAGATTCCTTTTTTCTTTAAGATATTGGACTATACTCAGTCATATCCTAACAGTTCACAGAAGGCATAAATATCTTTTACAGTAGTCGAGCTACACAATTTTCTGTATTGTAGCCCTGGAAAATTGAGATTATCACTCATACTTCAGTATATGTTTACTGCAAAAAGCCTAAAAGGAATTCATCAAGTCCCCTCTGGCTCTGTTGAATAGTTCTATAACCAGAGTATGAATTTATATTCTAAAGTTGCTTCTCAAAATGCCATATTCAAGAGAAAGAACGCAAAGAAGGAGAGCACCAAGACACAAGAGTAATCCCACTTTGCTCAAACGAGTTATCTAGATGCATGATGTTAGGCATACATACAACATCCACAGTAGTGTAGCCTTAGTCATGAGCATTTAACTTAAAATTTTAAAACGCAAGGTAGACTACAGTATCTGCAGCCTGCATGTATTACTTTAGGCTTTTCAGTATTCTGCATTTTGTTGTTTGTTTGTTGCTCTATTTCCTTACAGATTACTAAGGCTGTAATGATGAAAAATTGTCACTAACAAATCAAATTTCAGAAAGCTAACAAAATCAAAAATAATTCTGTTTACTATTACCTTTCAAGGACTATATAACACTTTTGACAGTTATTGCAAAGAATACAAAATGTCATAAACCTGTTATCATGACAATGATTTTCATAGCAATTGAAAATAGTAAGAACTCAGCACAATCTTGTCTATGTTTCAGAACAGGTTAATTTAGCACCATTCATCATAACTGATATTCTTTGTGGAAGGATGTTAACCCAGACCTGAAGATTTGCTCCAGGTCAGCTTTCACCTGTGGCTAAAATATTTCTGTAACCTCTGGCTAAATAGACCACACCTGGCAATGTTGGATTTTACTGAGGGAGGGGGGAAAGTGAGTGAGAAAAAGAGAGAAAGACAGTGGGGAGGGAGGGAATTGTATTTTTAAACATTTAAATGCCTTCCTTCTCTACTTTGAGAAGCCCTGTTACATAGGAGAATAACTCAAAACATAACTGCTTTCTTTATTTCCCATGTAATAGTTCATACAGCTGCTGCTATTCCTATACAAGGAATATGTCCTATACAAGGAATATGTCCTATACAAGACAACTGAAATGGGGAGCAGACAGGAGAGCTGAACAAACCCCAGTGATTATAAAGCTGAAATTTAAGAGTAAAATCTTTGTTCCTCTCAAGCCATGGTGACATTCGCATTGACTCATGAGATATGGAAGGGTCCAGTACTTCAATTAGATAAAACTGGTGAAACTCACTGATGCCAATGAAATGTACACTTATTAATTAAGTAAACTGCAGCAGTGTTTCAGGCAGTTTGTCTTGGTAATTGACTGGCCCTTTTTTAAACAGCATCTAAACACCAGCTTCTTGAGTTTGTCCCTCAAACACCATATTTATGATTCTGTCTTTGAAATAGATGAAAGTTGTTGGGAGGGAGTATCATCTAGAGTGAACTGAGCAGAGAAGCTGGTGTGCTTTTTCTTATTTCCAGATCCACCATGACTCCGTTTTGTGACTTTAACCATAAAACAAACAGTAATCACAATTCCTCCACTCTCATGCTTTATCTGCTTTCTACTAGAAGAAATGTTACTGTTTAGTCATGGTCAAGAAATACATAAAAAGTGTTGAGTGAGGCAATTCCGAGAAGCGGCCTTTCTCATCATTTCCCCAAACTGACCCAGAATGCAAACTATCTTTCACTTGCAAAAAAATTTATCTTGTTTTGTTATTTGCATTCCTCTTCACTGCTGCTGAAGACCATTGGGAGGAGGGCTGAAATCCTGCATGTTCTATTGTTATTTTTGTATTTCCAGTTCAAGTGTCATATTGCAACGCATTGGAATGCTAATGAATCACAGTTGGTTCTTTATCTGAACCAAAACTATCAGCAATTTCTTATAAAATGCTTTAATCATTTCTGAAAGCCATTCATATTCCTATATATACAGCAAGAGCTTTGATTCTATTGCCATCTACCTCTTTGGCCGCTCATTCACAGCTAGAACTATATAACTTTTAGTGCCTCTAGATATTCATCATATAACTGTATCTTTAACCATAGATGTTGTTATAAGTATATAAGCCATATTACACTTTTCTGAATTTCATATATTAAGAAAAGTATATTTGTAGACTGAACATATTTTTAGCTTAGCAGTCAATAATCACAACTATGACAGGTCAATGTGATTAATGGCATGTTTATCTCACAGTTCAGATCTCTGATTACTACCTGTGTAGACATATCTAGCATCTGAGTTTCCCTAGGTGCTAATAAGACTATACCAATGATGATATAAATGCTAGTGTGGGCTAAAAAAATTCCAGATTGTGCACTAAGACATGGTAGTTTGCACTGATTTCTGTTCAGTAATGGCTGTACAAAAGAACACCCATATTATCTAGTTTAAGGCTACTCTTTTCAAGCCTAATGAAGCTGCGCTCCACTTTTGAGCTGCAGGGTGAGAAAAACTTCAGCCAAAACAAAGGAGTAGTTTTTTAGGACAAGAAATGATAATCCTTACCAGTTTGTTCCTTTGTCAAAAGTCAGCACAGAAACAGTGAGCTTAACTGAGATTTCAGATACAAATTGTATCTGTTGCGGGCTTTGTATTTGTAGCCATCTTGATTACAGCTAACAGAATCCCTCTGAATTCAGCATAAGTGTCATATCTCAAGCGATAGAATGCTACTAAGATTGGGAAAAAAAAAAAAAAAAACCCTATCGGCATGTAACCCAGCTAGATTATATAAATATCCAATGTCTTTTCTGTGTTTTTACAATGAAGCAGTGAATACGTTAACGATGAGATATCTTAGTCCAACAGAGATGATATACTCTATGAGAAAGACCAGCACTGAGGATATAAATTGGTGAAATGAAATGGTAATATCATTTCAAAAATCTGACTGTTTAAAAAACAAATTTGTATTATGCTATTGACTTAAAATATAAATATTCCCCTAGACCGGTGCAGCAGAATTGTTGTATGTTCTTTTAGAATATTTACAAGAAGTAGACAATAAATAGTGTACCCCTATAATCAACTCTTCATTCTCAGGAGGTATCTCAGCTCACTGCTGGTTCAAATAAGAGCTCTACTGACATGAAAAAATGGTTGGAATCTATCAGCTAAAGGATTTGCTGAAAAGCTTTTGTGGCTTTGCCACTACAGAGTAAATTTGCCTAGCTTAATGCACCGAAAAAAAAATCCTAGCCTGATTTCAAGCAATTTAAATTGAAATGTTCAGCAAGACGTAGCCATGAGGCATTTGCCTCTCTCTTCCTTCCCCCACTCAGTGCATAGTATCCCCAGTTCTGCTCTGCAGAGTTCAAGTTTTGAACTCTGCTAGGCTAAGCAGAGAATAGATGGCTCTGCTCCAAGTCTTTAAATTAGAATATAGCTCCTCAGTTGAAACACTTTTTCTTTCTATTTGTTCCTGGACAGAATAAGAAGTGGCAAAGACATTATCATAACTGTCACAGTCAGGATGATTTTTTTTTTTCCAGTAGAAAGTTTTAAACTTTCTAAACTTTTCTCTAAAGAGAAAGTTTCCACAGTCTCTCCAATTAAAGTCTATTTTGCAGTGTTTACATCTGAAAAAAATGGTGTTAGTGTAGAAAATTTGCCGTTTTCTCTAAAAATATTTGGAGTGTAATGTAATGTTTTGTATGCTGCATATGTCAGTTCCAGTAACGACTTTGAACTCACAAGTGTAATTTGCAGAGTGCAAGAAGACGGTGGAGATTTTTTGCAAAAGAAAACTAAAGTGCAGTTTCTAGTCCTACTGGAATATGTTGGCTAAGGAAAATATTATAGCCAACATATTTCTCTTTTGAAAACTTGATATAACAATGATTTAAAATTTTCTTCTTTAAAATAGCTTTTTCTATTCTTTAAAATACCCTCTTCTCTATGTAATAGAAAACGATACTAAAATGTATTTTGTTCTGATTTGGTTTCAACTCTGTGCACTTCCTCAACAAGAAAAAGCATTCAAAAAATGCCAATTTTTTAAGGCTTCCATAAATTTATCAGTTCAAAAACCTGGTAGATTAAAACATTACCTTCTTACAGAAGCACTCGTAGTGTAAACTCTGGGGATATGATTGAATGAAGAAAACAAGATTGTTAATGAGTTTTGTATGAAAAAAAGAATATTTCTTGCAAGAAACAAGGTATGCAAAATGCAGCCTTTTTTAATCTTTCTAAGCTTTGTCTGTAGAAACCAGGGACACAGAGTCAAGTTATTTTTCATACATAGACAATTCTCTCTCTCCTGCTGAACAAAGTTGAAAAGATGAAATACTAGGACTCCACCTGAAAACACTCATGTGTAAGAAGTTATTATTTCAAATTTTACCAGAAAATTTCAGATCTATTAACCTTACTTGGTAGGTCTACGCCAAGGCAAGGCTGAACCAGAACCAAAGAAACAAAACTAAAATTGAAACATCTAAGCACCAGAAGATTTCTCTTGCTATATACCTCTGAGTGACCTTGCCCAAAGAGACATGCTATGGAGATAACTGCTCAGGCAACCAGCTTGCAGGTGACCTTTTCTTGAGCCTTGTAGAGATCCTTGGAAAAGGAAGGCCACAACACTGTTTCTGAGGGATGTAATGAAACTCAGTACCACCTGTTCTCTTCACACGATTTTATTTCACAAGCTGTCACAAACTTTCCCAAGTTCCTCAGTGTCTTTTGGGCATGACATCAGCAGTCTCCAGTAGAGTCAACAACTGCTTAATCAGCTTGATAATTTTTTGCAAATCGAAATGTAAATTTTGGGGAGGCAATAATTATGAGATTTGGTGTACTCAGAAGCTGATTTTAACGTCATTTTAGTTTCATTAACCAGATTTAGTGGCTTATCAATCATAAAATATCTGTAAAAAAAAAAAAGATCTCTACTAGTTTATAAAAGGAAAATTAGGAAATAAGAAAGGTGTTTGCCAGAATTTTAGCTGAATATATGAATAACTGTTGATATCTTCAAATGTTATGAATGAAATAAATTGAAAAATCTTGGTACAACCTACATGTGGAGGGCTAAATGGACCAGATACAAATGGAAAGGAGACTGATACAGGTATCAAACACACTCATGGTCACTCCCAAGACTCTTTATGTACAATCTATTCAATAAATCTGACAGCAAATGAAAAGAGAAAGCTGAGGAAGCCGACTAAGATTAATTTTAGGTAGGGAATTTTATTTTAAATAAAAGTCTAAATTTTAGAAGCTTCTAAAACCTCACATTAAAAAAAACAGTTGATTTTGTTCATAGAAGTGAAGTCTATATACATGAGGCAGTGTGTGTGCATATAGATAGAAATTTATACATACAAGTATCTCTCTCTATCCCTATGTGTTTATCAAAACCACAGTATGAAATGGAATTAATCCTGCTACAGGCTTTAAGGAACTCCAGATCCTAAAGGGCAGGTTAGATATTAGGAAAGCATTTCAGAGATGTGTAAGCACCAACAGTGCTTGCTCTTCAAGTTTGGAAACTTTCTGAGACCAAGGACTTAAGAATAAACAGAATCTTACTCTTGTGAGAGCTGTACAAATACAATCCCAAACCCTCTCTACAGAACTATTCATGCACCAAAATCACTGAAAACTGAAGGCTGAATGTCCTCGGATAGATTCTGTGGCTTAAAACCACACCCAGGCTCTGAAAAGTAAAAACACGGTGGACAAATGACATAAACTTTATGATAGAAATATTCTAGATTTTGCATTCCTGTATAGAAATGATTTTTTATACTTAATTACACATCCATATTTATACACACACCCACACAAATATATCTCCTATAATAACATTATATATTTATTTATCTAGAAAGAAAAAATTATCCACTAATCTCATAAAGCAACAAATACTCTTCACCTAAAACACATTTTCAAAATATATTGCTTAGAATATATTTTCTCAAAGATATATTGGAAGTGATAAATATATATAATGGACATGACAGGCTACAAGTGGAAAGGAAGGCGAAAACCCTAAATGGAAGTCCACTAGCAATACAGAAGTTGAAAGTACTTTAAGTCATGCAATAATCTGCTTGTTGTTAAAGTTTTTATGTGTTTCTTTCTAGATGAAAAGCAAGTATTAGACCACCTGATAGTGTTATTTGGTTATGGAAATAACACAACTTGACAAAAGCAAAATAACAAAGGACATGAATGCATGTTTTGTTCTACACGTTTGCATGTGTAGGCAAGACCTTCACCTTCAAAAGTACTGTAGGAATCTGTTATCTTAACAGTGTCTCTAGATGCATACCTTTTCTATGGCCAAGAGAAGGCAGTCTGCAATTTTTCAAAAGTATTCATAAATGAGTGGGAAGGGAATAGTATTTTCCACACCACTTGTTTGTCAAATTTTAACAACAGGCATGCTTGCCTCAAAGGTTCTCATAAGAAAAGAAGGACTGTGATGATTGCATTCAAATATCCACTCTAAAAATTAAGTAAAGGAGAGGATGAAACTGAGGTTTCCTATGCTCTAAGTGCCTTTTTGTTTAATTCAGAGCAAGAAGCTCAACAAGGTTTCACATGTCCTAATCCTCATACCTGCTGACTGCATTTGACTCTTTCCTCTTTGGGACAATCAGAACAGATAGAAAAAACTCTTCCTGATTAAAATTTAATTGAAACTAGTATATATCCATGAATAGTTTTGATAGCAAGAATTCAGGACTATCAAATGAAAAGCAACCATATGGAATAACTCCCTGCCAGCTATATGTCCTAAAACATTGAGATTGTTTCTATTTCTTTAAACCAGATGCTTGTGCGTTGAGCAATGTAGATTTCTTTCAAATTGCTGATTTATCAAATCTTGTGAGAAATTCTGACTTTGAGTCTTCTGTGATTTTATATGCAATATGTGCAATAAAACATGTGCAAAGTGAGTAAACAATATTTCACATTCATTTTCAACTTAGGCTCAGTGGTGACCTCACACATTAATATACTTCTACTTTCACCAGCTTGCCTATATCATTTTCTACTTTATTTTCCTCTTTTTAAAATGTAGGTTCCAATTCATTGATTGTATATATGCAGTAAGGCCAGGAGTATATTATGTCACTACAAACAAAAGCTGACTGTCTGAGATTCCATTTCATGAGAGAGAATGAAAAATGTAAAAACAACAAGACTCCTGCAGGCTGTTTAATATTCCTTATTTACAATCTTACCCTTCCACATAAATAATGTATATAGTTATAGTTGTGACTGAGTAAACTGGTTTAAATATTCTAAGATAAATGCATGGCAGTGTCATCTACCTTATTATTTGACACACAAGGAAAATAAACTGTCATTGTATATATACGTATTAATGTAATATAATAGCATAAAGATGTGCTTTATATTCCTAAAATTTTAACTATGTATACAAATAATGAGTATTTTAATTGCATTTTTAAGTTGCATTATTGTGAGATTATCTGAGTTGGACTGTAGAGGAAGATAGATCATATTGCATTTAATTTTACTGGAATATTTTACATCAATTCTATTAATATTACTTGTAGAACATTAAAAGCTGCCAGAGTGTTTGTTGCTTGACAACAAGAAAGATGATTAAACTGCAGGTTACATTTAATTGCAAGAGGGATACTACTCAGTCACAGTCATTTTCAAGGACCAGCAAACAGAAAGGGTCAAGGTTACAACCCAAGTAATTACTATACTTGCAAGTAAGAGAGCAACGATTAGATTATTCTTCCTGTATCTTACATGTTCTTCTCACACTCAGCAAGCTGAATTATGGTGCGTATCTAGAATGAAGTGTTACAGGATAATTTACATGATAAGGTCTTGCACTACTGAAGAAGTTATTAAAGAACCTCATAAACTTCCCTTCTGAAAGATATATGGAGCAGTCCATCGTTGATAAAGAGTAGCTGGGATTGAAATATCTACATGCATTGTGATCCTTGATCTCCGGACAAGCTGTTACTTATAATGTGCAGATAATATTTCTTTCCACTTGCATTGCAGTGCAAGTCGTTAAACAGGATACATATTACACACTGCCAGTCTTTGAATAGCATGTAAAAAATATACGATCCTTTGTAAAACTATACCATTTAGGAAGCATTGTATTCTATTATGCCAGTCCTATAGATCCATGAGGTAGCTAATTTTATCTTTAGAGTTTAAGCAAAGAACTGCAACTTACTTTAACCATATTATTTTACATTTTATCTTTAGTCCTTTACTGTTCAAAGTATTTGAATTATTCATGATCTTAATTGCCTTCATGAAAACTTGTAAAAGGGAATCAAATTTTCAAATCAGCTGTTTCACAGAGTATTTAGTATAAAGTTCTGGGTTGATTAGAAAACATTTCTGAGGGTAGTATATGAAGAGCAAGGGAGTAGCACTATATTACAAATTGAAGTTGTTTAAGTTTTAAATGTAAGGATGTGTCATATTTATTTTTACACAGGTACATAATAGTATATATTTGGCATCACAGAAATATCCATCTGTCTGCTGCATAAGTAGGCACCCAGACCAAATCATTTCTCTCTAGAAAGAGTCATAACAAAAGTTCTAATACTTTACTCTTACTCTGTTGTCATGATATCAAATATTCATATATTTGTTACTGTGACAAAAGATACACTATTTTAATGAGCTAGAAAACCTGGGTAGCATTCGAAGTGCTACCCAGTCCTGCCTGGTAAAACTATATTAGTGTCTATCTTAAGGGGAAGCTAAGGAGTAATGTGATAAGCACTTCATTCAGTTGCCTTTATTCATCAGTGGAAATTAAGAGTTGCAAATTGAGAGCTGGACTGACCATTAAGACGGAATTGGGAGAGGTGGCTTTGTCCATGACCCTCAAGCAAGACTCTAATTCATATCTTTGTATCTACAGTAAGACTTCAGCTCTGACGGTACTAAACCATATGTTTACTGAAATTAATGAGGAGAGTGGGATGTCGAATTGCGAGAGTTTTTCTTTTTTTATTAGATGTTGTTCATGTTACCACACATAGTTAGTAACCTATTGGTCTCAAGTAGATGTAAAGGTCACTTATGAGTGACTAAATTGTTGATGACTATTATTTGATTTATACACAGTGAACATCAGAGGAATTTGGCTAATGCTTCTAGCCCAGAAGCATTCTCTCAGTTATTATTTTCATTCAACAAATTCCCATATATTTCCAACTGTCCAAGATTAATTTCAAAAGCATTTAGGCTGCCTAAACATCCCTAAACTTATTAGCATCTGTATTAAGCATTTTAAAATATTACCTGGTTAACAGAGGTTACAAACAAAAAACAATGATAAACATATTAAGCTAAAATTTGCAACATCTGAGTCCTCTAATCGTATTAAATCCTAAATAATCTCTTTGTGACAAAAGCACAAGACTGAGATGACATCATGGAATGATGTCATCATTGAAATGATAATGAACATTTACTTAGCATTTTTTAGATTAACAGGTAAAAGTACCTTAAAAAGGAAAAGAAAAAAAAGCAAGCTGAGGAAAATTTCATGCGACGTTTGATTGTTTATAAATGAAACTGAATGATAGACAATTTATTCTTTAAATAATCCACAGAATTTTCAGAAAGCATGTGCATTTCTACTTCTGTCCATAAGACCCTGACAGCAACACCTTTTCTGAGCTTATAGTTTTTTCTATTATTGTTTTATTTCCTTTTAAAAAGAATATTAGGTAGGTGAAGTTACATCACAATTTCTACCAGAATTCCAGTTTTAAAAATGTCAACATTGCACAGACCAACTCCTTAGTAGCAGAAAAATTCTGAGTTACTAATCACCATTCGAATAAACTCAGTTCTAATACTGTCATTGCTAAGGCTTTTCAAAATTGTTACATATTTTTGGCACTGTTAGAGCACCAGGGGTTCCAATACGTCTAACTAACGACACACTCCTATAGCACACTTTATAAAGTTGAGGCACTAGGCAAATGTTAATTAGGACTGTCCTTGATGGATCTTTGGCTAGGCTATAGCCAGAAATTATACATATTTTGCAAGAAAAGATACTGACAGTGATTTCCATAGGCAACTAGTCCCTCACCGTCAATGCTGGGTCAGCATCCCGAAGGCTCATTGCTTTTACCAGTGTTTCCAATTCACTAACATGTAACATCAACACATGCAGCTAGTATGTGGCAGAGTGCAATAAATAGATGTCTAGTTTAACTTAACCATTTACAATCATTAAAATCCTCATGTCATCTCTGGTAAAATTAAAGGCATAAGCAGAGCTGGAATTCAGCTACAATAATTTACTTATCTGCATTCAGTTTACTTATCCATATTCTGTCTTCATTAAGTTCCTCCTATTTTTTCCCAACCGGTATAGTATTCTTTGCATCCTGACCCACATTATCATATTCAAATAGTGTCAGATCTTAAACAACAACTGCTTCAGTATTCCTGACAAGCTTAGCAGGAAGAGGAGTAAAGGCAAGAGAAGGCAGCAAAGGA
Organism: Dromaius novaehollandiae; assembly: GCF_036370855.1. Taxonomy (NCBI): domain Eukaryota; kingdom Metazoa; phylum Chordata; class Aves; order Casuariiformes; family Dromaiidae; genus Dromaius; species Dromaius novaehollandiae. The sequence goes on from NC_088098.1 coordinate 44,126,065, forward strand.
GAGTTAAAGAGTCAAGGGAAATCTGAAAGAGAACATTTGATGAAAGGAACATGAGATTAGCTCAAAAAAATCCAGACAAGCAGAGAGAATATTGGCTGTAGAGCCATGAGATCAGAACTGACTGAGAAGGGTGTGGTAAGGGAAGAAAATCAGGAAGAAACAACAGGGAAGAAAACAAAGAAAATAGAAAACACCAAAAAGCTATCAGAAACAGAATGGAGGAATCTCTTCTAAAAAGTTTATTACAGCAGAAGAAAATAAGTGGTGTCAAAAAGAAAGTATGGAGTTCAAATACATGAAAGTTAAGATTCATTTTCTCTGCTTATCTGAGGCTCATCTAAGACATGCATATTCCATGTAGAACTTTCATGAAAAATTGTAATTCATTCCAAATTCTTCCCTTTAAGAACACCGTTTCCTTCTCTTTTTCAGTATATTATTAACAGTTTCTTTGCAGGGCTGGTATCTGCCTACAATTCCCTATCTATGAGTTTTCGTCCAACTCTGCAGAGTCTAAGCACTTTTCAGTAGCTTCACATAGACTGAAATCATTCAGGCCACATTTATTTCAGCATACAGATCCTTCCCTACCGTGGAGAGGAGAGAATAGATACATCTGAAAGATAAGAGTTTTGCTGCCATAGAATTGTCCCTTTGGAAAGTTTATTCAATATGACAAACTCATTCATCATGAAATCTTGGAGTCTGAGCTATCAGTGAAATGTGAAATAGTTACATAAAACTGAGTTATAAGCAGATATCCTTTCCGACTGTGACAGAGGTTACAACAGACAAGGATGTCATATGGGCCTCAAATGCAATTTCAGATATATTTAAATTTCCTTCTAAAATGAAACTGCAGGATATAGGATAAACGGGGAGGGACCATTTTCATTTTTATTTTCACACTTATTCACTCTCTTAATTGTACGTATGCGTCTATTCTTTTTAAGTAAAGAAATGAGACAGAAGTACCATAAGCTATTTAAAATCAATTTAAGAACTTTTATTAGTAACAAGGTATGTTCAGACTGATTTTTAGCTACATTATTTTGCAAGATTTTGTATTTTGGTTTTTTTTTCCACAAGACAGTCAAATAACCTAAAGAGCTTTACCTGACAAGTCCTAATTAAATCCAAGAATCTGCGTTTCCTTAGTAACCACTCATAGTATCACTAGTATTCAAGAGAGAGCAGCAGGTGCAAGCAACCATAAAAATGAAAAACCTTACTTTGCCAATTACTTATTGAAATATTAGATTTAGAGTATTTAATACAGGCTTCCTACTGATTTCAGTGCTTTCTGAATACAATCTTGCACCAATCTTTCAAATAATTATGCAGTACTGAGTGTCAATTAAATAGCTTTCTTCTTTCTTTGGAATTCCACCTTCGTGTGTCATAGGATGGTGTATTTGCCTCCATTTCTTGTGGTTAGATACAATTACATGCTTTATAATGAAGTATATACTCTTGATGTTGTCCTGATATTCTTCATGAGCCTTTTTTTCTAGTATATTTTTGGGAGTTGTAGACTGCTCTATGAAAGTACACATACTGCTGTAGAAACTGAGGCGGCAGCTAGAATTTGTGTGAGCTTTACAGAGCAAAATAAGATTTATGGGGGTAAGAACAAAACTGTGCAAGCAAAGTGAATTAAAAATGGAAATGTGTGAAGCAAGATTGTTTGTATTTTAACAATAATAGGATTTTTAGCATGTTTCATTTCATATTTATACTATAATTACTTTTTATAAAAATAATTTGGCTTTGATGATTTAATACTTTCTGCCAAGGAGAAGTCAGTTTACATCAAAAGAATATCTTCAAAAAATAGGGTTACCCAGCAGGGTCAATTGGATGAGATTGAAAGAATCAAGTTCATCTACTGCTTCAGCGACTCTGCTTGAGGGATGGATATGACCCAAACATAAAGAGACAACCAGACTTAGACAAGGCATTTAACCAGAAATGATAGCTTCTCTGGCCTTAGATTCTTAAATGCCACATTCACCTTGAAACTTTCACCTCTTATCCTCACTTTTATTTCCCAATTTTATTTTCCCAATAAAATGACCTTTTTGCTCAACGCAAGAACCTTAACAAACCGCTTTACGCTGATAAGATATTGAGATCCAGGTGTGTTTGTACAGTGTCACTAAGCATATATTTTGACTGCTTAGAAGAACAGTGCACATTAATGTCTTTGCACATTAATGATGATTTGATAACAACAGTCAGTCATCCCTGTTTTAATCCCATTAAATTTTTTAATGGCTTCTGCTTCCTAAAATCTTGTGGTAATTTGCCCCAAAACCACTATCACAAAAATTATTAAAGAAAAATAAAGAAAAATAAAGGAAAAGTTGAAATAATAGAAAAGACATATCCCCCCAAATGCTCCTTTTCAACCATCTGGAATTCCCACAGCCTGTCCTATATCCTTTCTTCTCTTCAGGTTTTTAAAAACACAGCTGAAATTAATCTCTGCTAATAAGGGCTGTCGGAGGTGTGTAGCCTAAAAAGGTGACAGAGGTACTTCTTCCTAAGGGAACAAATTTGTTGAGATATTCCCAAGGACTGAGGTCACCAAAAGATGTTGGTGTCTTTGTCCTGTCAGCATGTGTCTTAATCAAACCAACTTTCTTAATGGGTCCTAAATCTCCCTTTTTATGTTTGACCCTGGCCAAGTTTTCAGCATTACAGTTTCTCTACTGCTTAAAATTCTGCCTTTGAAAATTCCTTGTAAACATTTAGCCCTTGGTGGGGGAAGTGGCAAGCACCCTGCTCAGGCCTGTGACTCTCCAGAAGGCATTTCTAAAACTCTTAAAGAAATTTGCCCTCCCTGGGAGGGGAATCTGAGCCACTGCTCAGATTTACCCAATGACTCAGGATATGTGCTAATTAGGTTCAGTTCCCCATGTTTCCAACTTCTTAGCACAGTAACTGAGCTGTCTAAGTGCAGGACACTCTCACTCTGACTTGCTGAAGCCATTTCATTAGGCAGAAAATAATTACACACTTACTGAACCAAAGTTCAAGAATGAGAATTGATTTTTCAGCCTTTTGTTAGAATGTTTATGCTGCAGACAAAGTCTTGAGTTTCATTTTGTATAATGATAACTGCTGTAGTATTTTGTATTAATTCTCCATTATGGTGGAATCTGGAATTCAGGGCTCTTCCTTCCTATGTGGATGGTTTGATATCAGATTTGATGCTTAGTTTTGCTCCAGCCTAGTATATATTTACTAGTGTGAAAACTTAAAAGGTGCAAAAAGGTTCCTACATTATCATTCTGTCAAAGTGGTGTCCTGACTGTTAATTGGCAAAATAAAAGCTAGAGACTGGAGAATCAAGCCAAGAGTTCCACATGCTGTTCTAACACTCTGACCACAAAAATAAAAATTTCTTTCCTCAAAGCAACCAATGACTGCTCTGTTTTAAAAAGAAAGATTAAAAATTGGATTTCAGGAAACAATTTAGGAATTCAAGTCAAGACAGAACATAATTTTCACATGAATCCCCAAAAATAAATTGTTTCACACTGGTTATCAGAAGTTGATCAAGCTACCAGCATCTATGCATCTCCACTGTACACCTGAGAGTGTATAATTGGAACTTGAAGGAGATCTACACAGTAATTTTTTACATTTATTTGCTACATTCCCCCATAGCAGTGCAGTTGCTTTGAGAATGCAGCTTACATGAGAAAGTGAGAACTTTAAATAGAGGAAATCTATTGTTCATTGCATAGAAAATATTCATTTTTGCATGAAACATTTTCTGGGCTGTATTTTTGGTAGACTAACAAGAACAGCTAATTTGTATCATTTAAAAAATTAGCCAGAAGGCACTGGAAAAATATAGTAAAACTAGATTATACCCAGAAAAAACAGGTCATGCTAATCAAATGTGTTCACTAACTACATATTATTTTAATTAGGTTATTAAGAAGAATAGAAAAACAAATTTCCTTCTTTTAAGGTTGAATTAGAGGCAAATCTATGTTTTCTTTCATGTTTTATGGTATAAAATGCTTTAACATTGAAAATGGCCAAATGAATTTGTCACCTGAAGTGATAAAATACAAATGTAGAGTTTCATCAGAGACTTTGCTTTATGTTTTTCTATTAGAAATAGTATACTGTCATGTAAATAGGTCACCCCAAATTCATACAGCTTATGAAAAAAACAAACATCCTGATCACACATATACAAAACCTTACATACAACATGCAACCTACAAAGTTTTTAAGTTAATAGATTCTGGAAAACTCTGTTCTAAAGTTCTTTCTGAAGTGAGTTATTCAGAATATTAAATCCTGACATCAGTGAGAATATATCAGCTTTCAAAGAAACACATACGAATGATCAAAATAAAAAATAGAGTACAGATATATTACAGGGCAGACCAAACATCACCAACACAGGTTTTAGGATCACACAACTTTAGCCAAGAAATCTGTATGCAACACACCAGGAATTAAGGACAAATAGCAACGACCTATAGCTAATACTACATTCTATCCAAAAGAGAAAAAAAGAAAAAAAGAGATGGTTCAGTTTGTAAGAAAGTGAACCTAAATCCCAACTCCTACCTTGCCTTCATATAACAAGTCCACTTCAGATAAATTTATTCCTACTATCTCTGCATGGCTTTCTGAAATAAGTTCTCATATGCCAATACTTATGCTTATATGCCTGGTGGGAATAGCTATCAATTATTCTCAATAACAAACTGACAACGTGTTGATTAATCACTTTATATACTTAAGGATCAAGACACTTAAGACAAAGTTTTTTTTTTTTTTCCTAAAATCCTCTACAAAGGAAAATTGCATTACTGTACTTAATTCTTTTCTTTCTTTAAGGATTTTTTGTAGCTTGACCATTCTGGGATTTCCTTTGTTTGCTTTGTCCTTGATTTTAAGAAGAATAAAAGAGACTGGTCAAGGTAAGTGGTTGTGTTATTTATTGTCATTGCTCCAAGAACAGCATTCCTGAAAAAAAGAGAGAAAGAAAGGAGAAAAAAAGTTTCCAGCCTCCTTTTTCTCTCTCAAATGACCAGCTAGCCAAACCAAACAGTTATGGAGTGATTGCACAGTGAACAGAGTCACACAGAGTCTGTGCCTGTCCTACATATATAACCATGCATTGTGATTGGTTATAAAAGGAATAAACAAAGAACAGTTAAAAACTTATCCACAAATGAAAAAATAAAAGCTACAAGAAGAGTTGGTTGATGAATTCAGTCTCTTAGAACCTGACTTTTAGGAACTTGCTGACTGAAGGAAACAAAAAGACTATAGTGAGAGAAGCGATTTCTTCTGATCTGTTTTTTGGAATTACTGGGAATTTAAAAGCAGTTCTTATATTCACATTTTTAGGGAAAGAATTTTCATAATCTCTTTTGATTCAGTAAGATGTATTTCAATGTTTTAATACATTCTGCAATAATACTCAAGTCAAGATCCTGGCCCCCATTGTGCTTTATAAAGTAAAAACTTAAGTTTTATTTGACTTAGTGTAGGTCATATAATTTAAAGCCTAATAAACACAAAATAAAAAAAAATCTGTAATGCTATTCCTTTCTATCATTTTTATTTCTTCAAAAATATTCTCTCCATCAGCTCAACCAACCCACTTTAATGCTAGTGACCTAAAAGTGTCTATCTTTCATCGAGTCAACCTCAAAGGAATAGTTCAGTCACAGGCTGGAGGAGAATGAGAATTACACAATAAAAGTCTGCTCACCTTGCAGACTGCAGTTGGACCCAGATATCTCCCTCAATAATACGTCATGGTCCTTGCATGCTCACTCACAGACCACATATGGGTTCATTACTTCTGATGTGAAAATTTTCTCCAAATGCTCCTAGAAGTGATATGAAGTAGAAGTAGAAGTTCTCAGTCATGTGCCTTCTGTTTGTATTTGGGAGCAAAGTATTAAATTGTAGGGTTGAACATGATTAGATTGCTTCATGAATTCAGGTAATTAAGCCACTGAATAATGAATTCAGTTTAACAAAAACATTTATTATGAAGTAGTTATATCCTTAGGTGTAATATCTAAAAATACCTGCGCTGTTTTAATAGAATAATTTAATTATTTTATTTAAAAAATGTGTTTCTGGTGTTCCTCAAAATTATTTCATTTCTTCAAAATTTAGCTGACAAAGTCTTGGAAACTAAGTAAGCTTTATTTTCAAGGGAATTATTTGCTGGACATCCTTAGAAGAATAAGTATCACTTGGCATTATGAATTCTGCTAGACAAAATATCTGGATTCTAAGTTGCTTTTTTACTAGATCTGAATAAGGATACAGAGATTGTTTTTAGGACATGCAAGAGCTAAATCCTTTATTTATTTAGTAAAACTACGTTTTAAATATACCATTATTGAATTTTTTATTGTTTTTACAGTCCCTGTGATTCCTGTTTCTCGTATTCACTTATGGGCTATAATTGACAATCTAATCAAAATATTCTTAATTTTTATATACTAATTAGTCTAATTAATGTTTATACATGTATTTAAAAATTTCCAGTTTTATGTAGGTATAGCTACTAGTTCTAATAGTTCTTTTCAACCTCTTGTTAGCCTTTTGGAAATCAGAATAGTCTATCTATAGTAATTAAACATATTAATATTATTTAGGACACTGTACACAAAATAGTTAAAAGCATTTACTTTGGGAATAGAAATATAACAAGCAAATTTGCTCACGGTGTGGATCAAAGCAAAACCACACAAATTAATTGAACTCATCTTCTGGCTCTGATGTGTATCAAAGTGGCAGGAATTAATGTAAAATGTATTAAAAATGCTTCTACCATCTTCTCTGATATTAGACACCTAGGTAAAAAGAATTGTTTAATTATCTATGCTATGCAATATCACAGGGAGGAAAAAAAACAAACCTTCAGGTAAGTCAATGTGTTGGATTTAGAACCCACAACAGTTTCTGGATCCCTCTATGGGAATGTTTTCTTTAGTTAAAAGTAACTGGGAACAGATCAGAGTTTCCTCTCTGATTTTGAAGTAATTAAGCAAAGCTGCCTCAAGTTCTGTACACCCTTTGACAAAATAGGTGTGTGTGTGGGGAGGTTTCAGCTACATCAGTTGAGCTAACAAAACTGGAAAATTTTATTTCCCCTAACGAAGTCACCCTCACTTACCTCTAGAGCATCACATGAAAAAAATACTTTTACTAAAACATTATTGTCATTTAAAGATTTCTGTACCAACTGGGAGGAATGCAATAAGAGTCTCTGATATTTTCTCAAAAGTATTTGTACTAAATCCTGGCTGCACTAGAAAAAACCTTATTCTATTCCACTTCTATCCATATTTTTGTAGTTACGTCTGCCATATTATAAGACCTATGTCCAACCCAACAATGAGTTTGGGAAATCTAGAACACAAAAAATTCTAAAGATACTTCTAACCCATACTCAAAGATCTGTAAGTTTGAATCATTGGCATTAAAGTTCAATAAGTGCATAGTCTTTTTTGCGCATAACTAGTTATTACACTACTTTTGGGCTGACTTACACCGACTCTTTCATTAAAAGGTAATTTAGTCCCCAAGAATAAAAGACAAAGAAGCCTCGTCTAGCTAATCTGGTGTGCCTAATGTTCTTGAGAGCTTTAAGTGCCCTTGCCTGGGAAGTACTTCAGGAGTCTGTGGTTTCATACAGCAGTTCCTTGGGCAGTTCCAGCTCTCAATGCCTGACCCCTGCGGCTCCACTTGAGAGGCTCCAGCATGAGAGGGGCCCTGCCAGCCAGTGGTTAATGTGCAATATGTCCTGGATTTTTCCTACCAGACAAATGCTGCTTAGCTGTTCTGAAAATGGTCAGAGGACTTTTCACTGCATAAGCAGTCAGTCTATTCTCATTCTGCATGCTATTTCATCTCTTCAAGGACACACATAATATCCAAAGTTTCCCAGCCTCTTTAAGACATTGTTATTCCAAGCATGTCCAGATGTCCCTCAGTGTTTACAGTTTTGCACCTGTTTCTTCCATAAGTCCTGTTAAAATGAATAAAATAGTTGTTCATCAGCCCGAGTTGCTTGAGGCAATCTGGTGTGTTCTGAACAGATGTAGAAGATTGGGTTTTCTGTTAAAACACACCTCAAGGATTGTTAGATGTCATAAACCAGGGTTCAGTTATTTTCTTTGCCTGAAATGAATCAGTCTCCTCACTCTTTCCTGGTAATTTTCTAAAGACTCCAGGATGATGTGCTCTACAGGATGATATTACTGGGAGTAGGGGCAAACTGAAAATTTCAGCCTCTTTTCACATTGCATAAATAATTAAAGATTAATAGAACCAAAAGGAATATGTAAATTATCATGGCTCTCCAGCCTACTGATTATGATGCTCATTCAGGCAGTTCTAGTATTTGAGCCAAATAATATTTCAGTTTTATATTAAATAATAACTGATCAGTAAAACAAAATAAAAATTGAAACAGAACTGTAGCACAAGTTCTTCCTTTTCTCTCATGCCATATGCCTTCTCTCTCATGCTTTCTTCTCCTCTTAAACGCAAATCTGTAATTAAATACACAAATGGATCTGCTTCAGCCAGGGTATGAGAACCAATGAGGATCTGATGGTAAATGTCCTAGCAGGACCTTTCATTCTAGCAGGTAAAAGATGAAGGTTTAAATCAGTTTGAACAATTCAATGGAAAAATTGAATCCAGCTCTCTTATGTGTTCTGAGAGTGCAGTATCCCCTGACCTGTGAGATAAGAAGAAAGCACTTACTTCAAATCTCTGCCTATCATTTGAAAGTTGAAGTCATAGATTACCTTCTGTGGTGAGGAATACTGGAGCTATGAATCCCATCTGGAAGAAAATGCTTTAGATTCAGAAAGCAAAGTCCTATCTGAAACATTTCTTGTTGACTACAACTGAAGCTTGGCTGTCATTAATCCGATGTTGTGGAATGCATCCTTTCTCCATACTGTTTAAAGGGCCGCTCTCAAGAGTGCCTGCTTTCTCAGGAGTCGAGTCTAAAATTTAGACCCCTTATTATTCAGTGCTGTGGTGAAAATTTTTTATAGGTTTCAGTACATTTTCTTTCTGTTTCTGTCACATCTGTATATGTAGTTTAATATAAAGTTACTGACTAGTAACTGACCTTTTTCTAGAACTACTAGAATTCCAAGATTACTTTAGTGACTCTTCATTCAGTTTTTGGATTAATTTGTTTTGATAACTTGCACTCTTTCTTTGCTGCCTTGGGCAAAGACAGGACCTTTTGTACAAATGTACAGAAGGCACAGGAACAGACACACTCTATCTTTAAAATGCATAACTGACAACTGTATCATAAACAGCCGAACTGAAGGTATGTGATGACTGGCACTGCTATTGAAGCTAATGGTTTCAGACAGAAAGTGTCTGGAAAGAGCTCTACCTTCCTATTTTATGCACCAACAGGAGCTCCTTGAAAATAATACTATATATGCTTTTGAAAAGTTATTACAGGTCTTGCTGCATGAAGAAGATTGCAAAAGATGTAAGAGATCTAAATCACACATTTCTTTGGAGCACTTCTTAATTACTCTGCTTGAAAAGAGGTATAATTGAGCTGTTAGTTTTGAATGGTTCACAGAAGTCTACAGGAAAAACGGGTTTGAAATGAGAATACTTGAAATACTTCATGGACATGATGATTGGTACAATTCTTTAGTGATAATATTAACAGGGGAATTCAAATGTTTAGAAAGAGATTCTTTGGATCTTTAACCACTCCTGCTGGCTCCTCTATAAGAGTTTAAAAGCATGACTTAGAGTTCTCTATAATGTACATTAAAAAGCTTTAATTATCTATTCACAAATATCTGGCAACTAAAAGAAATACCTGATTGCTGAGATGAATTTTTATCAGTTCTCCACAAACTACTTTAAGTAATGTGTCTAAAGATCTTTCAGGATTCATCTCTACATAGCAAAAATGAGGATCCATAAATAAGTATTCAGCATATACAGTATTCAGCATACACAGGAAGCATTCAGCATTCAAAAGATGCAGACAGCCTCAACATTTTACCCTTTGTTGGATTAGACAACTTGAGATGTGAGTCTTCTGAACAGGAGCAGACTTCTAATGTTCTTTAGATACCTCAGTGTTTGACAGTGATTCGCATTGTCCATAGTTCAGAAACCATCACGTACCTAGGTTAGTTAGTCCACCTTATTCAGACGTCTACATCTTTTGAGTGACTGCCTTAGCTGTAATATGTAGAAACACCTCTACATTGCCTCCCCTGTGCATGTAGATACAAAAATGTCAGGCTCAGCCCACGTATTAGAGGTAGTAAAAGTGAAAAGAGCAGTACAGAGAGAAAAACAGGGCAGGACTTTTTGTGGGTGTAGTTTGGAGAAGTCTGGAGACAAGTACTTAAAGAACACCATCACACCACAAATACTACTTTTCAAATTTATATAAAACAGAACTTTTCACTCATGCTTCAGTTACCTAAGTGTCACTAACTGGGCTTGCATCATGAGTTTTAATGAGGATTTCCATCACATCCTTTAAAATTTCTGTATTAGTTTGCCAGTATCAGCTTCAATCTGGTCTTCTTATCATCCCAGAAAGTCAACATACTTTCAGGCTCATATCCTCCAGTATGAGATACACTGTTGTCCAGTCCAGTGAGTGAAGTTATTTTTTTCCCCTGTTTTTTTTCTTTTTGGAATCATTAGTGAAAGAACTGAGGTCGGTAAGAGGTCGTAGGTGTATATGCATAAATCCATAGCTTTTCCTATTGATAAGTTGTGTGACACACAATGTTTTCTGTTCAGGAAGGATGTTATCTGAACTTTGCCTTCTGCCACCCCTAAAGGCCAGGCATGCGAGACCCTCTTTCTAGCTGAGCCTATGTGCACACAGCTCACTATAAAGTTGGGAGACTAGCCTCTGAAAGTGGTATTTTGTTACATAAAGGTCTTGTTGGACAGGAATAAATATGAGTGTCTAAGCTCTTTGTGGAAAAGGGATTTTTGGCAATTATGAGGAACCAGGTATACAAGGAAGCATCAAAATGAGGAGAGGGGAAAGTTGTTTAATATGTTGGCTTGCAATTTCCTTCCAATGTTTTTCAAATAAGAGGAAGACAGAGGAGAGCTGAAACTGCTCTGGTCAAGGGCTTAGACATTTATACTGCCTTCAATTTTATACTAGGATTAGGCATTTGTTCCAGGGCAGAAGAATCATTACTAAATGCAGGAAACTTACTCTGGTAGAGACATGCAGCCTACCTTTAGATGTCTACTTGCAGTCAGGTGGATTAAATCCTGTGATGACAATAATTGCTTGGTCTTATCTATGAGGCAGTTCAGCTAAGGATATGGCTGGTAAAACTCTGCAGCAAAGAATTGTATACATATTTTTTTCCCACAAGGTAAGCAAAAAAGGTTACAAATGTTTAAGACTTGCCTTTTGTTCAGAGCATAACAAGCTGCATTTTAAAACAATGAGAGCCTCAAGTAGTGTACAGCTCCTAAATTCACACTATAGTCTGAACAAGAGGCCATCTGGAAACGGATGGTTAATATATAAAAATAAGTACACAACTGCAGTAGTACAAGGCTCTCAAGGTGAAAAAAAATCCATAGGACTTTCCCTGCTTAAAAAATGTCCAAGTTGTTTTTAGCATTCAGTCCATAATGGTCTTAATTTGGAAAGCAGAGAAGCTATTTGTCCCGATCCAATATCGGGAGGGTTTCGTTACGATCCCAAGGACGAGATTAAGACGCTAAAACCGGTCAAATATCGTACAATCTTTCACCTTTATTTTCCACGAAGTGGAGATAAAAGGTGGGGAAAGGTGAAGGGGAGGCAAAAGGAAGAGGGGAACAAGGGTAAGGGGAAAAGATAGAGAAAGCTGGAAAAGGAGAGAAGCCGCCGGCTACCACCACTCCAGGGCAGATGATGTTCTGCTGACTCCGTTCAAATTACAGCTCAAGCTGGGTGCCTCCGACAAGGGACCCCGAACAAAGAAATCCCTGGGCAATTATAGCTTTTTCAAATTAAGTTTCCCACCCCTCACATGGTAGTTCAGACCAATAGTAATATTTAGGTCTGGGGTCTCCTGCTCCTTATTGGGTCTCATCACTGCCCCTAGGTAGGCTGTTTACTGTTGCGGTTTCTGCTGACAGGTGTGTCTCCATTCCTTGGGTCCCACCATTGTCTCTCAAGGTCCTGACAAAGAGGTGGTTCAATAATTTACAGTCCAGGTCCCAAAGTCTCTGCCCAATCGTGGTCTGGTTCAGCGCAGGCTCGACGTGTGCTGGGTGGTCACAGGGAGACCATTTCGGGGGTTGCAGCAGCTCAGTCCTGTTTCCGCTGGGAACAGATGGCTTGCTCGGGGTTATGTTTTGCTTGCACCTTATGTACCAAGAAATGTTTAAGGCAAAAGTTCACTCATCTGTCCACTACACTATTGTAATACGAATTTACACACACACACACACACACACACACACAGACAAAATATATAACTACATTTATTTTGTTATATTGTTGTACAAGAAGGAAGATTTTGCTAAGAAATAAATAAAATCATCATGTTTGATTAAGTTATTTTCCATACCTTAAATTTATCGTGTTTAAGATTATAATCCTCATCCAAATGTCATCCTCTTTTCATCTGTTCTTCTTTCTTTTCTTTTTACATAACTTCAGAATCACATCTGGAATTAACAATAAAAGACAGAAAAGCTCATAATAATTCTCAATATGCTGATCTAGCTCTGGAATATGAGAGCTAGATTTGGTGCCAATTTTGCCATACAATTAAACAATGACAAACATGCTGGAGCTAGAAAATGGCAGTGCAATACTGAAAAGAGCTGAAGATGTAAATTCATACTTGAAATTTTATAATAGCTCTGGACTATAGTCTATGGTTTCTTCTTCAGTTGTTGAGTATCAGCTAGAACTTCTGCATGTCTTCCTGGAAAAAGTCCTAGCGTCACTGGTATATGACAGTTTATTTCTAATGCTTACAGTTTAGACAGGTAGAACAAACGATATATTTACCTAAAACCCCCTTTTTGGACCATTGCCACACTTAATGTAAGAATTTATGTATTTCCTAAAACAGTCACTTGAATACTTGTAATTTCTGTAAGAAATAATTTCTTTGCTGATTAGTCAAAATGCCATTTGTTATTCATGGCACATGAAATGAGCAATCCCAAGAGACTTATATAAAGTAAAGAATCCTTTATGCTGAGCTCAGGAGAAGCTATACTATTTATCACACCTACTGAACTACATATTACAGCTGCTGTGAAAACTGCCCATGTCATCCTGATAGCTTCGGTCCATAGATGCTACCCTGTCAACACCACTTGTGGCAAATAGCCTGCTGAAGTGCTGTCCAAGCTGGTGTCTGACATTAATAAACTTGAAGGACTGCTCTATGTTAAACTCTGCCACAGATGATGGAAACATGATTACCTACTACCTTGCGTTAAGCAGCGTGAACAGAAGACCACTGTACCTGTATCTTAAGGTTAAAATGTCATCTGAATAGACAGGAATCTCTTTCAAAGCTCGAAGATTTTAATCTATCATGATCCACTGAATCACAACATGTGATTTATCTTTGTACATGTTCCAACTGTACATAAAAAAGGACACTATAGTGAAACTCCTCCATTTATTTTCTGAAATTTCTATTTTTAACCTATGTTGCTAAAATAACATTAATATGTTCTTCAACTAATTCATCTGGCAAACAATTGTACTAATTTTTTTTTGAACCAAATTAAGTAGAAAATATCAATGCTCCTTAAGGAGTTGCAAATCAATTTTTATTAACAGAAGACCCAAACTAAGTCTAATTACAGAGAGTATAAGAAAAAAAAAAGTATTATCCAGTAGTCCAAAGCTTACACTCATTTAATTGCCTTTAAATTATTTCTGTAACCTTACTGCTATGGGGGTTTATGTTTCTGATTGTAAATTAAAAAGTAATTGAAACATTTATTTAGCATCTGCACATCAGTGTGTTCTTAGAGAATGTAAAATACAAAAGATAAATCTGAAACTGTATAAAAAATTTAGAAAGGGGCTCATGCTTTAATTCTGAGGAAGTCCTGTAGATCAGGACTGAGCCAGACACAAAGTCTTCGAGAACATTATTAAAATTATTATTAAAATAGCTGCAGTTTTCCCCCGGAGCTCTGTAGAGCCTTGAAGCTTCTCGCATCTCTAACACTTTTTGTTTAGTTAATGCCACATGTTCTCTAACCGTACAAGTATCAGTTTTACTAAACACCCTGTTGCGGGGTGAGTATCTCCTGATTACTAATTTAAATTCATGAAACCTTGTTCTAGCTTCTAAGTTCTAGGATGACCTTCCATAAGTGCAAGTCCTACATTAGTTTTACCAGGCTCACAAGGAGATACCTTAGAGAGACCTATATTATGAAGTTACTGTATGAAGTCCTCTAGTACAGACAGTTTGAACTGTCAAAAATACATATTAGTCTTTTCCCATATGACAGTTCAACTTTTCTTTCAATATACTTTAGCTCTATATGAGATGATTATCTTGTGGACTACAGATTTTTCCACAATCTTGACAAGCCTACAGATGTCCATGAAACTTTGCAGTGTAGACACGGCCTATCATACATCAAACTATTTAATATAACACATACATTTCCTCCTTTCTCCCTATTTTAACTCTAGGTCCTTTGCTAACACTGAAGTAGAAAACAGCTGCTTCCTATTTAGAAAAAGATAACAAACTTAACTGAGAAAAGTCCATCACAAGCAACAGTAGTTTCAGGAAAAGCAGTTTGCTTTTAAATCTGTCCTCTACAGTCCTGAGAAGAGGCAAAAAGATAGCCTGGCAACAGTGTTTTAGACAATCAGGATATTTTTAATTACCAGAATCTTTTTTCTCTAGTAAAGTCCTTGCTGCATCTCTAATTGGAATTCCCTAAAATGAAAGTTATCTAATTACACTTAAGTCCATAGTGAGACAGCAGCAGAAGTCTGGACTTTTGTGCCTTCTTTATATATTGCAAAGTAAAATAAAATAAAAAAATAAATAAATAAATAATCCAACATTATGTTTTCTTTCCTTACTGCAAAACAATTACATAAAAACACTCTTTTCTCAGTATATCAGGAAAGAGAACACAAAGCATTTTAAAAAATTAATTTTTTAGATTCATACCACTCATAAAGGAAACAAAGTCCTCTTTGGGATACCCAATATGCAATTGTAAACTACCTATCAAATAAAAATATAAAAAGATAATTTTTAAGGTAGGAAGACGATAATTTAACAAAGTGATATCACATCTATTGCTTACCAAACTGTCGCCTTCTGATGCGACAATCTCCCGTTCGCCTGAGACGGCACGGAGGCTCCCCCAGCCTCCGGGCCAATGAGCACTGACACCAATATGAGGATGCTGCAAATGGCGTTTATTGTACGCATGTATTTGCTTATATACCTACAAGCATACTGCTATCTCTACGTCATATCCTTCCTCTTCCTTCCTCTTTCCGTGCCATCGCGAGATCTTCCAATCGCCGTTCCCTACATCTCCCCCTCCCCATGCTTTGACTATGCTATTTGCTTTAAATTGCCGTGTCGCGGGTTAAGCGTTCATAGTGTGGGTGTGGGTGGGACCACCCCTTTTCTAGCAGTTGTCTTACCAAGCATCTAAACACTAGTCTACATACTAATATGCCTAGCACGAGCATCAGCAGCAGGTGCAACTCTTCTATTAGTAATTGCCTGGCCCATGGTCCTAGCCCAAGCCAATTACCACTACTGAACCCAGAAGGTCAAGCTCTTGCGGGTCCCAGGGCAATGACGCATTCAGCGTGTCAATGCTCTCTCAGCTTTGGTAGGTCTACGGTCAAATTCAATGGGACCCCTATTAAGCATGTCTTAAAAGGGCTGCCCCGCACCCACCAACGTCAGGCAAAATTGCTTATTTCCTGTCCGGTTTGCCAGGTGAGCCATAGATTGTTACTACCCCATTTCGCTAACATTGGTTCGCCTTTCACCCCTTGGAGTCCCAGTCCCAGCATCGCTACGAGGAGAGCTACTTGGGTTGCTCCCCCTGCCATCTTCTCAGGTTTTCTGGTTACGCGTTCTTCTTGTGGTTTCACGCGCCTTTTCTCATCTGTTCTTCTTCTCCTGTCTGCTGTCTTTGCTGCTAGAAGGGATCATCAGCTTTTCAGGGTGGTCCTCCCCTGCAATAAAACTCAGACATTCATTAATTCACCTGACTCTCTGCTTCCTGTCTTGTCCTTGCCCTGAGGTCTGGGCGTACCCACTTCATAGGGACCCATCTTACCATTTCTCCCTGCCTGACCGCTGCATACCCTCGTCCTTGGGTTACCAGCTGCCACCCCTCTTCCCATTCCCCTTTTTCCGGGATTCGAACCTTTACGTCTGGTCCCTCGTGCATCGCTCGGACCACCCAATGCTTTTCCGCTGGCGTCTTGTTCTCCTCCCCCCTGATGAACTGATTCAGACCGAATAAGGCGCGCATAATTATTTCTGATTGTTTGTGCGCGGGGATTCTTTGTGTATATCCTTCCCCCTCCCCAAGAATCTCGATCCTTTGCTTTAAAGTGTGGTTTGCTCGCTCGACAATGGCTTGACCTGTGCTATTATAGGCAATACCGTGTACTAGCTTAATTCCCCACCGTACGGCCCATTCTCTCGTGCTTTGCGCTGTGAAACACGTGCCGTTGTCTGTTTTAATAGTTTCTGGGGCACCCAGCCAGGCCATTGCCGTGTGCCAATGCAACTGTGCCGCCCGCGCTGTGACTCGTTTATGTTGGGTCGCCACGATGATACCGCTGTGTGTGTCCACTGTGACAGCCAGCCAGGGCCGTGGTCGAAGTCGCTGGCACATTGTGAAGTCCGTTTGCCATATTTGGTTTCCTTTCAGCCCCCTGGGGTTGATGCCGGCGCCCCACAGGGGGTTTTTTTGGCAATACGGGCAAGCCGCAACCACTTCACGAGCTGTGGTGAGGGGGATGTTGCAGCTTTTTGCCAGTGCTTTTGCACCAACATGGAGAAGGTCGTGCACCTGCCTTGCTTCTGCAACTGTCCACACACCTTTGGCCGCTTGATCGGCTTTATTGTTGCCTTCTTGGTACACTCCTTGGATTGCCTCATGACTCCGAACATGAATAACAGAGGCAGTGGCCCGCCGTTGTTGTAGGGCTTCTTCTAGCATTAGCGCAATGGGCGATCCGGCCCATCCGGGATATGACAAGTTGTGTAACAATTTAAAGACGAACATGGAGTCTGTCACTACATTCAAATGCTCTTCTGGCCACATTTGCAATGCCTGCGCCACAGCTCGGGCCTCTAAATGCTGTACGCTACTGTCCGGCTCGCTGATCTTCACTCGGTGCCATTGGGCCTTTTGATCTTGCCACACAACAACCGCTGCCCTGGTCACCGATGACGCGTCGGTGAACACTGTGCGCCCTGGTGCAGGTCGCTGTAGCACTCGGGCTTTCAGATGGGGCCGAAGGACGGAGAGATGTGTATACATCTCCAGCACAGGCGATAATCTGATTGTTCCTGGGAATCCTTCTAAAGCTATTGCTATACTATCTTGTTTCTGGACCACGCTGTCCCATTGACTCCTTTTTACCGGCAGGTAAATGGACTCAGGCTCCTTCGCGAAGTGCCGAACGGTGGCGGTTCGTCCCTTCTGTATCATCTGTGCCAACGCTGTTACGATTGTGACGTATGCCGTACTTATTTGGTTTGACACTATCCACCATACGACTTCCGGACGCTCCGGCGTCCCTTGTCCTAAAACGCCTATGGCTCCTGTTCTTGTAACTGCCACGTACAGATTGATAGGTCTGGCCGGGTCGTATCTCGTTACTCCGCCCTTTGCCATGAGATCTTCTATTTTTCGGAGGGCTTCTAACGCGTTGGGTGTCATCTGCCTCGGTTCCCATGGTTTGTGGCCCTTGAGCAACTCGAGCAGTGGCTCCATCCACTCCTTGGGAATACCTATCAGCCCTCGCAGCCATTGGAGAGCTCCAACCAATTGTTGTACATCATGCAACGTCCGTATCTCTCTATTGAGCTTTATCGGCTGTGGGACCACAGCTCTGGGGAGGATGGTGGTTCCCAGATAGTCGACAGATTCTCCCCTTTGCGTCTTCGCTTTCTGGACGTACAATCCCGCTTCACTTAGGCAGTTAATTACTGCCTGTTCTGCCTGATCGGTTTCTTGCTGGGTCTCTGCGGCTATTAGGAGGTCGTCCATGTAATGGATGATAAGCGCGCGCGGGAGCTGTGCCCTTACCGGCTGCAATACCTTAGCCACTGCCGCCTGACAAATCGTAGGTGAATTCTTCATGCCCTGCGGGAGCACTGTCCATTGATATCGCGCTGCTGGCTCCTGCAGATTCTCTGAGGGCAGTGTGAAGGCAAATCGAGCTTTGTCCTGAGGGGCTAATGGTATAGAGAAAAAGCAATCTTGGATATCCATCACCACCACTGGCCAATTCTTTGGTATTGCTGATGGTAGTGGCAACCCCGGCTGGAGGGCACCCATCACTTCCATCTGCTGATTTACCGCTCGTAGGTCATGCAGTAATCGAAATTTAGACTTGTCCTTTTTGTGTATCACAAATATAGGAGTGTTCCAGGGACTGTGGCTTTCCTCCAGGTGTCCCTGCTCTAGTTCTCTACTTACTATTTGTCGGGCAGCCGCCAATTTGTCCCCTGTCAATGGCCACTGCTCTACCCACACAGGCTCATTGGAGCACCATGTCAGCGGGACAGCGAAATGAGCCCCGAGGAGGTAGGCAGTGGCCCTTACCCTAAATTTGTCAGGTGAAAGCCGCTTTGCGATAAGGCATCTCGCCCTAACAATGGTTCCCCTATGGCAGTTATGTACGGCCGCACACGGATGATCTGAGCAGGCCTATCCAGGTCCTCCAATACAATTGTGATATCGGTTTCAGAAATCATAGCCTCCGCCCTGCCTCTCACTCGATCTAACGAGCTTGCCACTTTTGCTGGCCAACTCGATGGCCACAACCACGAGGGCACACATGTAACATCTGCCCCCGTATCTAGCATCATTATTAAGGGGATGCTAGGAGGACCCGCCCCTGGTGGGCCTATCAGATGCGCTCTTACTCGGGGTCTCTTCTCACACCCTAAGACCAGGGCCACGCGGGGTTTCCCTTCGGAGTTTGGTCGCTGGAGCTGTCCATCAGCGGTGTGTTGTTGTTGACAGGGGCTACTTGAAGCCGGCTCACCGGGGAGGGGTGGCCCCCTAGTTGCCCTCCCCGCTTCTCGTTTCCCGACCGCCGACAATCTCGTGCTCTGTGTCCTGGTTTTCCACAGGCCCAGCATGTAAGGCTCCCCATACCCCTTGTTGGGCGCGCGTAACTTCCCTTATTCGTGCACTGTGCTCTCAAATGGCCCATTCGCCCGCAGCCAAAACATGGGCCTCCCTTTGGACCTCCTCTAGCTCTAACCTCCGGCATTGCCATAACTGCTGCAGCAATCTGTAGGGCTGTGGTCTTGTCCCGGTGTTCTAATACGTACTTGATCATCTGCCCTAGACTTGCTCCCTTAGGCGCTGTTCTTAGGATTTCTTTTGTCAATTCGTTGCCCTGTTGTTTGATACATTCCAACATCACCGCTCCTTTTGCAGCGTCTGGTAAAGATGCAAGTTCTACTGCTGCCTGTAGCCTGTCACAAAACTTGTCAAACGGCTCTCCCACTCTCTGCTTCACAGTCGTCCATGGCTCTGCCTGCTGCACCAGTGGCCCAATATCATCAAAGGCCTTTCGAGATGCTTCTGTTGCCACCAGTATCTCCCGAGGTCTCAGGCCCGCTGCCTGTTGCTGGGGTGTAGCCATGGCCGCATCATTTCCTCTTAACCGCATTAGGGTGGATTGGCCCAGTGGGTTCTGCGGGTCTGCCTGTGCGGCCATCAATGCCTGCTGCAGGCGCGAGGTCCACGCTTCTTTCCACATAAGGACCATCGTGGGCGATAAAACCAGTCGCGCGAGGGCGCGACAATCCCACGGTATTAGGCCTCCCGCGTGCGCCGCGTCCAGCAATGTCTGTGTCACTGGGTGTCGCAGGCCCTGTTCTTGCACTGCTTTCAATAGCTGTTGTACCGTCTTTGGGTCGAGGGGCATCCATTCCACTGCCCCCCCCCCCCCGGGGCAACTCGTACTGGGAAGGCCCCTATTGGCGCACGAAACTTGAGGCCACTCAGGGCACATTCCGTCGCTATCAGTTTCCAGTCTGTTAGGGGAATTTCTTTTCCCCCTCCCGCTTGGGTGGAACCTGCTGTCTCTGATGGCCCTCTTTGTTTAGCTGCTGCCTCTGATAGCCCTCTTTGTTTAGCTGTTGCCTCTAATAGCCCTCTTTGTTTAGCTATTTCTTCTTCCAGAGCTGTAAGCAGCATAAACATCTGCTCCATATCTCTTGTAACTTTCCTCCCTTTCTTTTTTTTTTTTTTTTTTTTTTTTTTTTTTTTTTCCTTCGCCTCTGACTGCGGCGAGGGAACTCCGCCCTAGTTGCTGCACCTGAGTCTTCAGTCTCCTCCTTCCGCAATGCTGGTCGACGCCCACTCCTCTCTCGGCCAGCGCCATCTTTTCCCGGGTGCGGGACCCTCGGTCTTTCCCCTGCTTCTGGTCTTTCCCCTGCTTCTTCTCTTCTTTCGTCTTCCCACTGCACCCGAATCATGGCCCCCGGTAGCCAGTCTCGGGGATCATCCACTATAATCGGTCTTTCCTTTTCTTCTGCCTCCTCCACTTTCACCTTGCTTTCTTTTCCTCTACCCGCCTCTGGCTTTTTCATATCTCGGTCTCCACAAAGGTCTCCTGGTTCTCCTAGTTCTCCCCCTTCCATCGCCCTCATTTCTTTCCACGGATACCGCGGCGGAGGCGGAGAAGAGGGCGTTATTGGGTAAGCCTCTGGAGTTTTTGCCTCCCCCTCTCCCCGCTCTGGTTCTTGATTAACCGCCTCCTCCTTTATGTCTGTTTCCACACTCTCCGTTTTCACTTCATCCCCTACTATCGCCTCTCCCTCTATCGCCTCCGTTCGCTCCTCTGCGTTTGCTGCTGTCTGTGTTGCCATTTCCGCGGACATGTGTAGCGCCGCGCGGGCAGCCTGCCAGGTCTCAAGCTCCTCCCTAGTCCTTTCTAAAATGATCGTTATATCTCCCCACGTCTTAAGCTCTGCGGCCTTCTTAGTGGCCATAGCTCTCTGAGCAAGTGCTCGAGTGCACTTCTCCCAGTTAGAAGGGGAAAAAATGTCCCCTGGTCTAACTATCGCTCCATCTTTCAGGAGCCGCCCGACGCAGTTCGCAACTGCATTCGCTCTCATAGAGAGCACCCATTCCCGGGCACCCACGCGTACAACCTTAAGTACCGCGTCCATGATCCGGATCCTCTCGACCGCCTGCGGTCCGCCGTCTCAGCTATCACGTCGGGGTCACCACTTGTCGCCTTCTGATGCGACAATCTCCCGTTCGCCTGAGACGGCACGGAGGCTCCCCCAGCCTCCGGGCCAATGAGCACTGACACCAATATGAGGATGCTGCAAATGGCGTTTATTGTACGCATGTATTTGCTTATATACCTACAAGCATACTGCTATCTCTACGTCATATCCTTCCTCTTCCTTCCTCTTTCCGTGCCATCGCGAGATCTTCCGATCGCCGTTCCCTACACCAAACTGACCTAATACAATTTGTAGGAAGGATGAGACTACTCCAAGCAGAATGCACAAGGAAGAGTTGATTGTAACAGCAAAGGTTTGATACCAAAGTAAAATTAACACACTGAATGGAGAATTAGACTTCTAGAACTTCTTTGCATCTTCTGCATCTTTGTTGCTGATAGAGGGGAAGGAAACACACTAAAGAGAGCAGATTTTCTCCTCCCTATCTTTTCAACTGTAAAGTGTTAATGTTCACATCAACAAAAGGATGCAGCTGCTCAAAATGTGACTTAGAACATCCTGAAGGTAGAACGGTTTAAAATACTTCAAAAGGATTCTTTCCATATTAAATGGAATTTATGTACTAAAGTGTTGCAATAGGGTAGTAACCATATTAAATGAGAAGTACCAGTAAAGCTTCTTCAGTGAGAAAGACAAAAAAGAAAGCTGGATCCTCTTTAATTGCTGTGATATTTTACAGTGTCTTTTCAACCTTATGGAAATACTATCTTTAGAATGAAAGGTGAGCCCTATTTTCCACTCTGCTGGTTACTGAACATATTGTTTAATAGTCTGAGCTGTAGTAAGAGGTGTTGTTCAGGACACTCTCATACATGCTTCTGCAGATGCAGACTCTTGAAAGTAGCAAGCAAACAAGGGTTTTTGTTATTTGTTTTCTAATACATTATTAGAATGGCTATAAAGAACTATTCTGAAAAATCCCCAAAATTGACACAGAAGAGTTTTTCTTAGTTTGTAAAAAGTTTGTAGAAGCACTACAAGACTGACTTTTAATATCTAAATATGTATTTCCCCTTTTTTTTGTTGCATTTTGATTATCAGTAGTAAGCTGCATCTATAATTGTAACTGCAAAACATATAATTGCAAAAAACAAGATTTTGATTCCTATCACTGCTTGGGTCAGACCTAGCACAGATCATTATCGTCAGACCTGGTCTTGGATCGTCACTCAGAGCTCTGAAATCAGCAGCTGTCGGAAGCATTTTGCATTTACCTACGCAGGCCTTCAGTCTGCGAAATAATTTAATGAAGTAATAGGAAGTTGCGAGAAGGCTGTTTCACCTCAAACCAGAACTCCTAGTTATAGGAATTTTCCTATTCAAAGTCATTGCATATATCAGTAGAAAAATTTTTGCTTTTCAACAGACTTAAAGTACATTTTTATTCAAATCCAACCGGCTATTTATTTACATGAAGAGTTGATACTTTTTTTTTTGAAGCACCTAGTTTACATTTATTTTAAGTGTTGCAGGGAAAAATACACTTAAAAAGTGAATGAACAATCAAATACAGGACACTATAAAATTCTAGATTTCTAATTACCCACCTACATGAATTAAATCTATCTTTATAAAAATATAGTAAGTCCCTTAAAGTACAGCCAAAAATTGCAAACGGAACTATGCTCATGCACCATCAGGATAAAATGTACTAAAAATGAAACAAATATCTTTGGGACTGAAGCTTATGGAATTCCAGCAGCAGCTGCAACACCTAACATGTTCGGTATCCTGCCCAAGCTGCCTCTGCCACAAGGAGCAGAGGTAGGACCCAAGGTGGCAGTTTCTGCTATAGGGAGCCTGCTGGACACAAAACGAATTCTTGGAGATCCTGGATAATAATACGTAGGCAAAGTAACATACACGCTCACCGCCTGCTGTTGGATTTTTGCTGCTATTTACAAAATACACACATTCAAGCTTGACATTCACAGTACGTTTCTACGGAATAAGCCATGAATGGAAAACAAGTTTCCCACTGGTGACTCCTTGAATGAAATTCACCTCTGATAACACAATTCTTATTTGAAGACTACCATGGAAATGCAAAGCAACTATACCATTTGTCATGGCTTCTGAGTAAATGCATTTGCTCTGGGCTTATTAGGGTATTATCTTGAAATCCCTATATCACTGCATCTAAACTGACAAGAAAGAAAAAGATAGGAGGAGATATTACTATTTGCAGTGAAAAGGGAAGTGAGGGATAGAAACTGCAGGACTTTGACAATACTCCCCAGGGAATTTGTGACAGATGTGAAAAAGGAACCCATTTCTCCATATTGAGTGATTCATTTTCTTAACTGTTACTTTTTTTGTTTTATCTTTCCCTACTCTATTATAGCTTGCTCCCATTGACTCCATATATTTAAGCCACCTGCCTAGCATGGAAGGAGTATGAAACCAGTTCTGAGCATTGCTCCATACTAACTTAGGTAGTATGGGGCAGTGTCAGCAGGGAGGTGAGTAAATGATCCAGATCCTCTATACACCGAGGGAAAATGTATTCTTTGGTTGTTCTCATGATGTTGGCCAGACAAAAGACACTGTAGCTTTTGTGGAAGCTTTGTACAGGACAGACATCCTTAAAAGGATAATCTATGAGAAAAAAGGAATTGACTACATACTATCAAATTTACCAACAAAGATGAATAGAACACATACAAAGCTAGAGCTGTGGATATATCAGCACAATATTGTCCGTAACCTACGTGACCTCCTTGTCAATGGGTTCTCTTTACTTGAAAATAAAAGCCTCTGTCCCTGATGAGCAAAGCTGCAGCTTATTCTGAAGGGCCTTAGGAACCTCAAACATGCATGTTAAAGATTAGGCACTTTGGAACTGAGGGTCTAATTGAAATACATGTAATTTGGCTTTTGCTTCTTCTACACTTATTCTTTCAGTGACAACAAATGTGGAACATATGCAACTCCTAAGTAGGTATCTTGCCACCTGGGGGTCAGCAGGTACCACCCTGTATCCCATTTCTAAGAAATTCCTTGCAACATGTTATCTTACAGAATAGAAAGCGGAAACCGTGTCCATAAAGGAAAACATCCTGACTCTAATAACATGTGAGCACAGAGTGAAGTTTTTCCTGTGACTGGGGCATTCATAACACAATTCGTGCGTGTTCTTTAGTGTCTAATAATGCAATTGATCTCATCTTGAAGCGTCTGAGGACATGATACTAGAGTCATTTTCATCAGCTATTTCCATGAAGTTTATAATAATACTTTTGAGATCCTTCTTCATGATATGAACCTGATGATTGAAATTTCAGAATCAAAGCAGAAACAGAATCAAAAACTACTAGAAAAGATGAACTGACAGGCAAACACACAAAAATGTGATCACGTACACTTCATTTTAACAGGAAGGCAGTCTTAATCTAGGAGAGACTTGGACATGACAACACTGTCTTTGAATAGGCACCATAGTATCTCCATTTCAGTTCTCACAGAGCAGCAGATTCTATACTGTGTTGGAGTTCATATTTTTGATACCTTCTGTAGATATAAAAAAATGAAAGAATAAGAAGGAGAGATTTATTTTCTGATTATTTTTACCTCCCACTAGAAAATTATAGTGTATCCTGGACAGCTTTTTTTTTTTTTTTTTTAATATGCAAGTTGTAATAAGATACCCCCTTGTCAGAAAGAATAAATCAGAACTTTGCACTGAGAGATCTAACCATACCTTTTCTTCTCATCTTCTTGTTATTACGTATTATGAATTGTAATAGTTTCAGATTCTTCTGCTCTTCTCCATCCTGCTTCAGGCAATATATTTGAATCTGATTTTTTTCCCTGAGAATATTCTGTGGCATAGTTGACAGCAAATATGATTTAGCCTGCACTCTTCGAATTGTTCTACATTTCCCAGGTGAAAGACCCATATGACTGTTTTGTTTGCCCAAGAAACTTTTCTAAGCTGAGAGCTTGTGCTTGATATAGGAGAATTAAGAGTTCAGGCTATATTTAGGCCACTGATTTATCAGTGTCTACCTGCATACATATTCATCTGAAATTAATATTCAGAAAAAAGAATCCTACATTACTTGTCTGCTGGCTGGTGAGCACAACTTATAATCAAGCACAGAAATTTTTGACCAGGTGATTATGCATTCTATGGTTGTCAGTTTTCTATCATAATACTTTTCCAATCTAAGACTAGAAAGGTCCAGCTGCCAAACTGAGTTTCTGATTTTTTTCCCCTTTCAAAAGTAGTACTAACATACTGCTACCAGGAAATGCAGAATTTAGAGAATTTTAATGAAAAATCAGTAGGAGTTTCCATTACATCCAGAGTTCAAGCACAGGAAAGCTGTGTTCCTAAGCTCTGATTATTTCGTGGGTGCTATCAGTCGTGAAAATCTAGGACACCATAGCACAAATTCAAGTAGCTTCGAAGTCTGCCTAAACAAAGTCTAAGGCAGAACAATAAACTGGACTGAGAAAGATCCATGTCTGAACCCCTCATTCCTGAACATCATCTTCAATATAAAGCTGCTATTAACTGTCCAATTAGCTTTTCCTTGTCAAGCTGAAGGAGAAGAAATTATAGGGTTTCCTTTGTGCCATGTAGCATAAACTACATAGCATTTGCATAGCGTAATCTTAGCATACTAATAGCAAAAATGAATTTTGTGTTGGAAAGACTCTTTTCCTCAAAAAGGATATTTCACCACCCTTGTAAAATGTTTAGATGTGAGAACAATTGCTTCATATCTGTAGTAACTCAACCCTTTTCTTTTCCTAGGATTAAAAGAGGCAAGTAGAGTTTCTGTTCAGCATCTAGAAACCACAATGCAGAAAATAGAC
The DNA here is from genome assembly GCF_036370855.1 of Dromaius novaehollandiae. Lineage (NCBI taxonomy): Eukaryota > Metazoa > Chordata > Aves > Casuariiformes > Dromaiidae > Dromaius > Dromaius novaehollandiae. Next base: position 44,152,428 of record NC_088098.1, read on the forward strand.
ATAAGGAGAAGTTACTTTTTCGTGTGTGTTAAATTACAGTATTTGCTAAGAGCCCTAGGTATTACTTTTCCTTTATTATTTTTCATAAAGGTTTATTTAAAATCTTACAATTATCAATTTCAAATATATTCTGCTGAAGTAAAATTTTTCAGTCAGGACTATACATTAATGTAGTATTAAGGGCATTTCACAGATGACTCTTCTCAGGTTTCTTCTCATGGCAGATCAAGCACCCCTATTTAATATGTTTGGTTCTTCAAAAGTAAAGGCCTTAGTATCTGCTTATTTCTCTTAGAAGACAACTAATTCTGAAGAATTTCTCCCAAGCAAACACAATGGAGTCAGCCAGGCTACAGTCTACAGGAGGTATACTTAAAAATGTTGCAATTATTATGAAAGTTTCACAGTTGCTAAATATTCTCCTAGGACCTAATAAAATCTAATGTGCATAAGTTAAGATAACGGTTACAATATTTTTGATGGTGGCTATTATAATCCTTAGACAGCAGCTTTTCACATGGTAGTACCGGTCTTTTCAAGAAATAATGACATAAGAGACAAGAAAAAAAAATAGCGCATTCAATGATAATGCTCGGTATATTTATCTCAGTATCTTCTGTAAAAGAATTTCAAATATCCCAATATCTTTCAAATGTTTTCTATACTTTAAAACAAGGTCTCCAGTATGATATTGTCTCAAAAAGTTTTCCTTTTAATAAACATGATGAAGTCATCCATGGTCTGACACCATAAGAAAATGACTAACTAGACCAAAAAAAAAAAAAAAAAAAAAAAAAGATCCTTACAGGATCCATAAAGATCTGCTGGATCAGGATTAAACTTACCTTCCTTTGGCAATTTGTTTTACGTCATTATAGACTCAAATTAAAACTAGAAAATCTAGTTTCTGTGCATTTAAACTGAATGAGTAAAATTTAATTTTAAATTATGTGGAACCATCTGATAAAGAAGCAATATTCCAAAATGATTTTGACCAATTAATATTAAAAAATCTTTACTATCATTAACATTAATTCATTTTATTACATATCTGTTAATATCAACTTCATGTCAATGCAAATTTTTAACCACTGTAGTTATTTTCCAGTGGGAAATATTTCTCATATATCACCTAAAATGATTTCCATGATTCACAAATGATTTATTTACTATAAATCATCTTTCATAGTGCAAAGAACAGTTTTTCAAGAAAATTCAAGTTCTAATTTAACATCTGGTCGAAACAGATGTGAACTCCAATCTTTACCTTACATATGCAGCACTGGATGAGGTTTAATTAAAATTAATTACAATTCCATTAAAACATATTTGATCGTGTTATGTTTTCAAAATTATAAATGAAATTATAGTATAAAATTATGCACTAAAAAGGTTATTGCAAGGTCCATTACATAAAAGAAAAATTAATTTTACTTTAAAGGCCTGATTGTATATAGCACATACCTTTTATACAGCCCTTATTTGCCTTAGATTTTTTTTTAATGTGGTACATTTTTAAAATATAGTTTGAGAGAAAATAACTTGCTATAGAGTGTTCTGTTCATCTAATTAAAGTACATCACCACACAGAACAAATCCAGGCCAAAAAATCTACACAGATCTATTGCTCTATTAGTGTACTGAAACTAATCAGAAAATGATAAATAATACCAATTTTACCCATAATAAATGCCTACCATCAATCAGTAGAGAATACACTAGACTTTAAACATGAAACTACTATAGATATCCCTTAAGCTAATTTACTAAACAATAACCAGTGAAGAGTAAATTAGAATTATTTTTATTTGGAAGGGGAAAATGCATAGGATATCATCTTGCATTTGAAATACAGGCATGCATGATACTTTATGAACTTTAAAACTGTGGGATAACAAGTCAGATCAAAATTATTTCATTCAAAAACACTGAATTGTTAAATGCTTTAAGAGTAGAATTACCTATAAAATTCAGGCAACAAAATTTGTAAGATATAATTACTCAATAGCACTAAATAGAGAAGTAAAAAGATAAAAATATATGGAAAATAGACTTTGCTTTTTTTGATGATTTTACATTTCTAATACACTTCTTTAAAATATAGGTAAAAATAATGATGATCCTTCTGAAATATTTATATAAACTAATAACAAATTAAACATCCTTCCCAAAATGTCCATTAAGACATAAACAAGAGAAGAAAATATTAAGGGAAATTTAGCTTTCCTTTAGAGGCAAACATAAAGATAATGACAACCAAGAGAAACTATAGTTGTGCAACTATCACTCATTATTGCTGCTTTCAAAGACAACATCTAGATCTTAGCCTTCTTGGCTAAGTTTGTCTCATGTCCAGAAGATGATCCAGCTGATTTATGATTTATGCTGCTCGTTGACAGCCTAATAGTCGCACTAAAGCAGCAGGAGATCACAAGTAGATCACCAAGGTGATGTGGAATTTCCTGGCAGACAGAAACTCTTTGTGGCACTTCGAACTACCATTCTAATAATGTGCACACATCAAAATAACTGATGGAATTGAAGCGATGGTGATGCATGAAGTCACTTTGGTGCTCGCAACCTTGTCTTGCAGTCATTGTGGAGAAGCTAGCAAACGTAACAAGTCTGTTGATCATAAATTTTTCTTTAACAGTCATATTTTACAGTTCTATGGTATGCTTTTATAAGATTTTTAGAGGCCATTGAAAAGCATGAAACATGGTCATGACATTTGCTATGTGAGCATCCATGTATTTCAAAGCTCTTCCCATGCTGTGGTTGGGGTTACCTAGGCAGCCATTGACAGTGGCTGGTCAGTATTTCAATCCCTGGTCAATATTTCATTTAGATCTATTAAAAGTAAATTCATTATCATTTGGAAATGGAAACTACTTGATGTTTATGTACAGCGCGCTAAAAAGACATTTTAAAAGAGACAAATGCATAAAAAGCAAAAAAAAAAAAAAAAATCTACACTGGGTTAGATCAAACAGTCCTTGCCTGAATCTCTTCTATGGGAAGAAATAGAACAAAGCTTTGAAATTAGAAGCTATTTGCTATGTTTGTGAGCTCGATATTCAGGGCATGAAACTCATCCAGCATTCAGATACTTAGCTTGCTGCTTTTCCTTAAATTCCAGTGGTACTGGTTTTCATGTTTACATTTCAAAAATTGTCTAATGAATAGAAAAATTGCTTCAATTGCAGACAGCAAAAAGCAGCCTGATTTCCTACCTATTGATCAGGTTCTCAGCTGGTTAGGTCCTGTGACTCTTAGGACTATCCCTGGATTTTACTTCAGTTACTGGATAGAAAAATAAGCCTAGGAGAAGGAAGTGGAAGCATAATCATCCTTTTCACAGCTTAGTGCCCTAATCACAAGGTTGAAGAGTAACTCTTTGTCTTTCTTTCCATCTTGCGTTCCTGACTGAAATGCATCCTAGCTTCAGCATGAACAGTAGAGTGTATTAAGACTTAGTAGGTGAAGAATCCTCAAGGAAAACAGAGAGGAAGAAGGCTGTCATTTTCTGGACATATGTTCAAGAAATAAATAATTACCCCCAAAATAGGCATTAATACCACTATCAGTTTTGAATACACCAATTCAGCCACACCTCATCCAGTGAAAAAAAAATCTTACAAGTTAAACCAGGCTCTTCATAGCCTGGAACACCTCCTGACTTCGAGATGCAGAAGGATGTGTCACACACACATATCTGGGAGATAGGTCCCTAGCAATCAGCCTCACAAGTACATTAGCACATTTTCAGCCATCTAAGAATTTTGACATGTAATTTTCAGCTTTGTTTTCTTAGATGTGACCTTTAATGACATTTTGATTGATAACAACGCCAAAGTGTCTTGCTTCTTGTCCAGCTGGATTTGGCTCCCAATTGCAGCAACTCAAAGCAATTCAGTAAGGCAATGCTTCAAGGTCTCAAAGCAGAATGGTGGCCACTTCCATACTACTAACAGCTGCTTTAAATAGGTCACGTATCAATTCATTGGCCAACATTTAACAATTTTCCTGGTTGCTACTTAAATTGTCATAAATGAGAAAAACAGTTAATTTCTGTAGGTTGGCACTCTGATATGTTACCACATGTCTCTAACATGTTGCCTATTTAAAAATAATCTTTTTCTTAGAAAAAAAATACTATTTCTTACTTCTGAAATTTCTATCTTTAAAAATTGTGCTATGCATCAAGAAAAATATAATAAGCTTCGAAAAGTACTGTAAAATATATTATTCTGTTTCTCATACTGTTCAAGATGAGCTGGTAAGCAACAGCATGTGATGTTGATATTTCAGACAGGTGCATTAGTGTACTCATAGTTGCTTAGTAAATGTTCCTGCAGTAACACAACTTTGTACTTGCAATAACTACTGCTATTAATATTGACATCACTAGTTAGCTCATCACAAAAGAGTCAGGTTTACAGACAACATCAGGCTAATCATTATCTACTGCACTGCTATTTATTCAATGAAGCTCTGTCCCGAGAGACCACAGGATGGTCCCTGAAGTTACACTATTCTGGGGAAACTTAAAAGCTATCTACTCACTACAGCTGAAATTAAGCCATGAGCAAAGGGCAAGGATCAGGCCCATGAATTATGTCAGTCTAATTTTCAGAGCATAGATGGAAGTTAATTGTTAGTGGCCTTCTTCTTTAAGGTGATTTTACCCTAGCAAAGAGAAAAAAAATGGCACAACTATATGGGGATTTAGATTTCTCTCTCTTATTAGTCTTTAACAGTAAGTAATATACCATCACTCTCTTTTTTCTTTTCTTCCTTATTAAGCATTTTGGCCTCCATATGCATATTGAACAAAAGGCCAAGGTTTTTTATCCTCATCCATGACTATCATAATTAAACCAGCAGAAATGTCACTCTCTCCTTTTCTTAGCATCGTTGGAAGCTGAATTTTAGAAGGTGAATGCACAGTTTACAAGATATGGCTGATAATTTTCATAATCAGTCAACATAATTAGAAGCTATCATGGTAGAAGATGATAAAAATACATTCTGTGAATAAATAGTTGGTTACTTTGCTCTTCCTCCACTTGCAAATATGTGGTTGCAGAGGTGTGCAGTCACTTGGGTCTTGGTATCTGGTGTGAGAGAGATAACATTGGTACTGAAGTGTGCTGTGTAAAGGAGGCTGTGACACACTGCTAAACACAAGATTGATGTCCCTCTGTGCCTTGCCAAAATGAGTATCAGGAGAGCAATACCACTGAACAGAACAGTAAAGCTCATTATATTAGTATCAAATCCAAGTAAAATCTTCACAATTTTGTTCAAGAACATGCACTGAATTTTAAACTCTTTTCACTATTTGCTCTCCTCAAAACATTCATATTCAGTTTGAAACAGGGATTTCATATAAAATAACGGATGCATATTACACAGCACTAGGACTCCCAAAACGTAAGTTTTGCAATTTCCTGTGTTCTTAGCCCTGCATCTTAGAGTCATCTTATACAGAACAGCTTGCAACTCTGACTCTTTAACATTAACATCAGGGAAACAGAACAGTTCCTTAACCTTAACTTAATCTCAACCTAATATAAAACAAAACAAAACCAATCAACCAAACCCAAGCACCCTACCTCATGTTATATATGACTTCTAAATGTCAATGCATCCTGTAGAGCTGGAAGGTTTTCTAAAGAGCTGACCTGAACACCTACCATCTTACTTTAAGCAAGGACATAAAAAAAATAGCATAGATTTATAAAGAAGTGCCCTATTGCCTAAGAAACTATGGTATCTCCTATGCAATCAGCGATTAAGTATCTTCCAAAATTTCGTCTGTTTAACAGACTGAAATATCATCTACAACCTGTCATGCCATTTCTATTCTTGCCTAGCTAGAAGAGCAAGAGGATATGAAAAAAAATGGTTTGGCAGGAAAGGTCATCACAATACTCTCTTTTGTGATACTTCCAATATTCTTAGTCTTACAAGCTTTTTCTCCTGTTTTCAGTCCCTTGCAGTACCTTGTATTTCAAGGGTATCCTTTCTTGCTTTAAAAACCTGTTTACAAGTCCTTTCAAAGTGTTTTTTTTTTTCTTTAATTTGTTTAATCGATCATCAATGTTTGGACGAGTTTCAGGTTCCATATTTTTGGGCAAAACAATTTTTTGTTTCATCTAGAACTATTTGAATTATCAGCAATGGAGCACATCAGTGAATATTTTCTCTCAAAAAAACCTCTCTCTAGCTTTCATCAACACTGCTTTGGAGTTGCAGAACACTTTTATAGATAGACCATATAATTGCCTTCATAGAGTTTCTATTTCAGCCCAATTCAGCTGCTCTAATTTTTGAACCAGGCTGGTAAAACAGTCGTAATTAGGTGATAAAACACTGTTCTGAATTGCTATTCCAAGGGTACTTTCAGAACTGCAAAGTTTATATAGTTCACTTTCTGGATTACTTATTCAAGACAGCCTGGTAGTCTACTTACAGTTTCAGAGAGAGGGTCAAATTTTCTTGCCCTGCATGGTCACATGTAATAGTGGACAATACTGAACAGTTATTGATAGTGAAGTTTAGCACACAGTTGGTTTTCCTCTGAAGATTAAGTACCAGAGATTCATGAAGCTGAAGATAAATAAATGTTACATAAATGGACCAGAATAACCATATTGTTATCATATGACAATACAATACATGATGAAAATAGAAAGCACTGAAAGGGTCAAAATCATGTTGCCAGAGGGTCATTGTAATGGATCAGAGCAGAATTTCAAAAGTTCTTGTCCACAACCTTATTCAAATAAATTAGGGTTTTTTTGATTAATTAAATCACTCTGACCCTCACTTTATGAAGGCTATATCTTGGCGTACTTCTGAGACATGCTAATTTAAAACTCAACTTGTATTTAGTCATAAATCATGATAGCTTAATGAAGTCAATAAAAGAATTCATATTAGCTTCAACAGTAACAGGCTGTTACCCAGATGTATCATCTGAGGGGATGGTGCGTACTCAGAGTTTTGACGCAAAGAAGGCAGCCGTAAGGAACCGAACTAAGTTTCAAGGAACATGGGCTCAATTCCTACTTCTGCTTATGCGAACTTGTGCAAGTCATATAGAAGCTAAATCTAGAAACGTGCCCCAAATAAGGTCCTCAGGAATCAGTTAATGAGCAAGTGCCCAAGAATGTGTCTTGCCTTCTTGGTTTACCCTGCATGGCTGAGCACAGGTTAAGGAGCAGTCTAAAGCACAGTTTATTTCCAGACCAACTTATACATATTCACATTATCTGAATTCTTACAGCTAGAATAGCCTCTTCTTGGAACCATGTTATTTAAGAGTCTAACTATTTTCCTCCTGCCCAAATCTTGCTTCATGATATACTGAGACTCTCCAGCTGACTTGTCTTCCCAACGGCTTTCTGCCATTGCCAAAAAAGGCTGACAGGATGTATGCTGAGATATGTAATAAAGAACTAGTTTTTGCTAAGACACAAAAGTGCTTTTGCTGCTGTAAAATATTTAGGCACAAATGAGTTGCAGGGCAGGATACATTCATCAGGTGTCAAGCCAACAGATGCATGCACTTTTGGGGAAGATCATCAGGGGACTCCACATTCTTGCTAAATTAGCTGAAGTAAGGTTTTATGTAGATATTTTCTCACAGATAACAAATCTATTAACCGGACTTGGCTCTATTCCAAATTTCATTTAGTTAACACCATCTCTTGACACTGTGCCTATACACAGCAGGCAATAAGAAACAGCCGGAAAAAGCAATCACTCACACCTTTCTTTCTTTTTTCTTTTTTTTTTTTTTTGGGCTGTATCACCAAAGTACAAAATTCATCCTATAACTAAAGAAATGTACAATATCAGCAAAATACTGGAATGTACTGATGTGATAATTTGGCATTCATTGATGATCTTTCCAAAACTACTTGCAGACTCAGGACAGTATATGGTCAACAGCAGAATTTATCACTACCATCTAGTAAAGCTGGTTATCTGTTTTAAGCTTTCTGCTGCCTTCGTGATACTCCTTGTCTCTGCAAGTCCAGCAAATGCTGCCCATTTTTATCTGTTTGATAATAGATTGAAAGGGAGATTAAATTATGTGCAATTTACCATAACACACACATATATGATGCAGTATACATTTTTCAGTTTTAATCACTACAATGAGCCGTACATTTTTCACTTTGGACTAAATTAGTGCAATGTTCTGTGCAGGGCTACAATTTAGCTCAGTTTAGAAAATTAAAGAGATGCAGAATTTACCTACCAACCCTAAAAAGCACCCTTTCAATGTCAGAGCAATTATTCCTGCTCTGGGATCTAGAATGGCTGATATGAAAATAAAGTTTATAGCTGATCTCTTGGGTGTCAAATGGCTGGGACCTTTGCATTTTAGGTACTCCCACTTGTGTCATACAAGGCAAAGATAGTTATTACCAGCAATGTACTTGACCTGGTATTCAGGCTCCATTTTGATTTAAAGTAAAAAAGCTAACAGTAGAGTGCAGCCAGTGAGAAAGCATTCAACTCCAAAATTTGCTTCCTGTGATTTTGGTCCAAAATGCTTTTAAGTCAATTTTATTGTACAGTTCTGTTTGTCAGCTGACAGAGAGGAACCATGAAGGGAAATAGGAAATAATTTTAAAATAAGTTTACAAATAAAAATCCTTTTATCTTTTTTTTTTTTTCCCCCGATTTATGATGAAAAGGCATCAGCCTTAGTGAGGCATAAATAGCTATGGGATACTGCAGCAAGATTTGACAGGAAACAAATCCAATGATTTAGGAAGCAGAGAAGTTTTCCTACAAGAGAAAGAGTCAGAGAGTCCAGCAAGTAATTTAATTATAATGTATCACAGACTATTGGAAAAAAGTTCTCATCCCCCTAAGTTTTTAGAATTGTTCTCAGGGGTTGCGTCAAAAAATTCCACAGCAGTTAGTCCGGCAAATTTGTCTTAACTCAAGGACAGTATCTACCTCCTAATTACTCTCATGTGCAATCTGTATTTTCTCAACACCTCACCGATTTGTCCTTAAATTTTACGGCAATTAGCTGATTCCATTTTGGATATAACTCTGTGCCTATTACTAGGTAGAAGTGTTGATTCAGCAACAGTATTTTCAGTAACAGGATATCACAGGAATGGAACAAGCTGGCACTGGCTGAGTTTTTGCTACCTAGAGTCAATAGAAAGATGGTGACAACCTCTTGAAAAATAAATTAATGGATGAAAATAGATAATAATAAATTTAAATTATTTATTAATTTTCTATGTACAGATGAATATATTCAGAAATAAAAAATCCCCTAGCCTTTCAAAAACAAAAGTTTTGAAAAATCAATAGTATTTGCAGGCAATTATTGATAAGCATAGCAACACTCTACTTCGAATTTCTCTATCAAAAGTGTGGAAACATAAAATGAACTCAATAAATTAATGTTGTTCTAATCCATTGCCACTTTTTGTTCAGAGTATTATGTCTGAGCAGTTCTGGTCGTGTCCTGCTGCAGACAGCCAGGACTGCAAAGTACACTGAGAAGACAAATTTTCATTCTTACCTCATTTAGAACATACTTGACAGCAATTTAAGAAGAGCAGCAGGGCTTTGAAAATTATAATGAGAAAGGAAGATCATTTTTGTAATTTCTATAACATTGAGCACTACCACTGGGCACTCACCATTGATTTCATTTCACTGCTTCAAAATGATTTGCCTTTGCCACAGCTGTAATTAAGGTAAAGTTACTGTGACAATCTTGTCATTTCAGATTTTCAGATTTTTATTTTTGAGGTTTATATTTTGATGAAATTCCCTCTTATCAGCCCACAGCTGTAAGCTAATAGGCTGTAATAAATCTAAATGTCATATATAATGAAAATACAGCAAATGGAAAGCTAGCACAAAGCACAGCTAGCTCCAGCTTTACAAGTTCTGAAAGTTAATCAACCATCCCTGAATGAGGACAAATCATTATTCCATTTCCCTTTTCACAAGTTCTCTCTCAGGACAAAGTAGCCCCACATTTCCAGTAAAATACCAAAGTAGCATATCTAGAAGAAATTCACAGATAGTAGTATGTATTAGTCACCTCTCTATTTGCACTTTCAGGAGTCAGACCATAAACTCTTGCAAAGCCTTCAAAATTAAAATAACTGTAGCAAGAGTTTCTCATGTCATTACTACCAAAACATTCATCTCCTGGAGAAAATGGCTGCAGAATATGATAGCTGAATTAGAAGAGAGGAAGGAATGCTAAGATCTGGCTTGACTTATCCAAACTTTATTATAGCTAAAATCTCTGTATATGTTAACATCCCCAGTCCTCAGCTCCCACTGGTAATTTCTAGTTACCAAATACAAGACAGCTAGTGGGCAATAAACGTAAACTCAGAAACGTGTGTTTCAGGTATGGGTTGCTTATTGAATGTGTTCTGATTCTTACCCCTGTACAGGATGCATCTTATGTCAGATATTTGATTTAGGGTGGACCATACAGTGATGCACTGAGGACAAAATTAAATCCTCTGTAGATGAGTTTGACTTTCTCTGTTATTTCTACCTCCTTTTCCTTAAAGCTTAGCAATATTGTAGAATTTCACTTACCTACATCCTCTTGATTTAGAAATTAATTACATTAATTATAGAAGATACCTCTGTGAGAAAATGCCTGGAATGATTTCCTTATTTCCAACATTTTCCAGCACATGCTTTAGCAGTTTAACTGTTCACACATTACAGACGCGCAGTGGACACAGGAAAGAGGCTTGAGCAATAAAGCACTGTTCCAGTTCACTGGAAGTATGACTGTATCCATTGCTTACACAAGCGTAGAATTTGGAAAACCAACATAATAAACATAAAAATAGTAGGAGAGAGTCCACACAACAGTCTGCAGATATATCTAAGTTAAACCCAATTAAAACAAATTGATATCTCGTATGCAAAAAGTTGGTTGAAGAAGGCTGTCATTGATCTAATCACATCGTAAACAGGATGCCTTTAAATTTAAATTGCCAAAGACTATATGCACTCCATATATGTTAATATGCACTCACATATATTTCTTATAAATTTTATTTCTTGTCAAACTTTGTAAATTTTAAGAAATGGGGGGGGGTTTTTTTTTTGTTTTATTTAAATTATTCCACTACATTATTCTCCTAATGTTACTCTCCAACAGTGGTTTAATTTAGGTATGTTTTTCTTGGCTTTACATCATGACAATAGCAAATACCACATTAAAAGTTATAGTCTTACCAATTTGTATACAGAATATATAGAAAGAAAAAATACAGATTCAAAAAAAAAAACAATTCCAGAACATGTTCTGTGCAGAAGCAGTGCTTGTGCTTGCTTCTGGATTCCTATGGACCTTGTATGTAAAAACTACAGGCCCAATCGATCCTTATTGAAGCTAATAATAGAATTTCTTCCCCCCCCCCCACAGGTAAAATTCTAGGCCTAAGCAAAGTTCACCCTCTATTACTCATTAAATAAAATGGACAGCCAAGTTATTCTTTCTCCAGCTAGTCTGATCAACTTAAAAAATATAAACTTGCATTTTGTGTGCTATAATGACAGAAGTGTTACTGGAGGAAGGAAGATGTTTTTCTTAAGAAGCTGCATTTACAGCTTAAAGTATATTACTTCTGCAGCAATAATGTAACACTTTGGTATATCTGCAGTTTGAATCAATACATAAAAAAGGCAGGGGAAAGAGGCACAATTTTTTATTGCTTTATGTAGATTGTGCAAAAGAAAATCAAAATGTATAATTCTCCAAAATATCCCACCAATTAGAAATTTGAATGCACAGGTTTCATGGTGGCATTTCACTCAGCAGTGATGTTCTATTCAAGATTGTGCTTAGCACTAGATAAATCAGCTACTTAAATAAAACGTAAACTTGTCTTGTGCAGCTGTACCTCTTGAAAGAGCAACATTGAGAAATTATAGAACTGCAATTCCTATCTGGATTTGAAGGTCTTAGCAAATACATTTGACAAATGTCTTCCAACAACCATTTTGAAGACCACATAACTGACAGGATAAAGAGAATTCACAAGAGTTGTCCACAATTACATGAAAAGTCACCATGCTAGTTTTTTTTTTATTATTATTAATTACATATTCAGGCAGCATTTTTTAGTAAATGATTATAGTACTTCCTTATTATCATTCTATGATTCCCCTTTGCTTCTTTCTTTTATTATCTCTACATAAATTTCACCAATGTCTCAGAAGATGTGCCTGAAACCAGTCTTTCAAATAGATGTGCCGGAGCCCATCTCCTTTAATCCTGCTTCTTGAAATATTTTAAAGACTATTTTGAACTATTATTATCATGCAAAATATTATTATAATTCTGTTTCAACAGCTAGAAAATAAATACTACACCGTGACAAAGAAATCTGGAATCTTTAGAAAAATGCTCCACAAAATACAAGATCTGAGTTTGACTGATCTCGCTGTTAAAACTGTAGATGGGCACTGAAGAATTTCTGGCTCTGCCACAGTTTTTCTTAGTGACTTCAGAGAAAACAGACTGACTAAAATTTCATCTCAGTGAAATCAAGGGGAATCTGCTCCTAATGTCAATGAAGCCAGAATGTCCCCCTGCATATTTATGTTCTCGTTTTCTATCGATACAATGAGGGTAATAACACTGTATTTCCCATTCAATTTGTCTGTTTGGATTGTCAGTTCTTCAGCATATGAATAGTTTCTCACTACACACATCATAGGGCACTGATCTTGATTACAGCTTCTAGTGCTACCTTACTGGATACAGTTCATAATTTCAAAAGACGCAGGCAAATGGAATACATTTTAGTCAACTTCAAAAAGCCTGCTCTTTGAATTTCTTGAGTTCTGCATGCTTATGATAACAATATATATCTTTGCCTGGAGGAAAAAAATGCAAATGTTATTCAGCATACACTTCCTACACCTTTGCCCTGATCCAAAGCCCTCTGAAGTTGGTAGAAATGTGATAGGCCTTTGTACTTCCAGAAACTCATTTAAAAAAAAAAGAAATTTTATTTGTTTTATGGACATTCAAGAATGCTTATGGATCTACTCCTTAAAAATAAAATAACTTGGTGAAAACACCACTATGTGTACGATCACAGAGACTGTTCTGTAAACCATACCTAAGCCAAATGTCTTTTCTCACCAACGGAAGACGGATTATATTGAGGTAAATATTTTTTTTCTGAAGGAAGACCACAGATGCACACCCACAGGTGTTAAAAGGCTTATCTGAATTTTGTTTAAAAAGCCTACAACAGATGTCATATTAGAGAATTTTTATAGTAGCTTTCTGTTTGCTAACAAGTTCTTATATGGGTGCAGCTAAGACATAATACGATGTTCGTTAACACAGGTCTCTGCTTTAGAAGCACAAAGATTGTTGGGTACATGTAATTTCCAAAGACTATTTGTTTCATTAAACTATATATATCAATTTTTATTGTTGTTTAATTGAAAACATAAATAACAAGCTTTACAACAGTACACCATAATATGCAGCATAAACTACTGCAGAAATTTGTATTACAATAATTGACAATGTATAGCTAGCAATTACTCAACCTTTTCTCACAAGTTTCTGCAAAAACATTATAGAGCCATATACTCCTTTTGATAATACTACACCAAAGAGCCAGCCAACGACGAGGCCTAAACAACATCATGTTATTTAGAGGACTCACAGCATTTTGGAAAAACAAGATAGTATGCTTTAAGGAGCAACTTCCCTATTGGAAATAGATAACGAAGTTAGATTTCATGTTTTCCTTTAGTTCATTTAGCAGACTTCCCTTTCCTGCCTACGTTTGTGTGTGTGGATGGTTCACTGGCACTTAATGGAAGTCCATTGGTTAATACCAGAGTAACTGCTACAGCTACAGCTGCCTTAGGGACACACAGCCTTGACCAGCAATGACTTGCACATATATTGCGTCCTCTGAGAGAGAGGGGCCTTATCTGGTATTCTGCGTTTGATACCTCTCCATCTCCTACTGTCCACTGCTGTTACCGAGTGACTGATGATGTTTCTGTCAAACTGCAAATATTATATTCTGTTTCTCTGTCTCGTTTTGTTTTTTATTGCCAGATCTTTCCAGGAATTATGTGCTATTGCTGCATAGATGCCTTTCAAAGGAGGGATTAGATTAAATGGCCCGTAAAGTCCCTTCCAGTCCAATGTGTTGCAGTTCTAGTTTTAGAGGGAATTTATCACGATAACAGCTATATCGGGTTTCTGCCTGGGATATCCACTCTACGTCAAGCAATATGGCAGTAATCAGGCTTTTGGAATATTTAGGAGAGTTAAGAGATAAGTAGAATTGGACTTGGCCTATACATAAACATGAAATAAACATGCTATAGAGACATAGTGTGTATGTGTTACTATTTTGATGAGATTTCTGCTCATATAATGGCCAGATACCCCAGAAGTCCTGGACAAATCTGGAAAAGCCTTGTAACGTGCCGTGATGAAAAGGAAACATATCTAAAATATCAGAAGTAAGATCACTCTAATAAAGGACTATCATTTAAGCCAGTCACATAGACTTCTTCATAGCCAATGAAAAGAAATAATCACTTCTACAATGTGAATTTTACAGTCCTAAGGCAGATCTGTGAAAAAAGGTCAAATCCCTTATAAGAGCAGAGATTAGGACAATTAATTTAGATCTATATGATCGGACTAAAGACATCTAAATTTAGGTAGGATGAATCCCACTGTGAATCAATGTCAAGGCATGTGAAATAATATCCCAAAATTGAGTATAACATCTATACTGGTCGGGGCTTTGTAGCATATGAAATTCAGTGACTGCAACATTGAACTAGTGTCCAATTAGTGTGTGTAATTTGGCCAAATGGTGACATGGCTATTCTCTTCCTTCATATATTACCCACTGTAACAATATATGTAACAAAAGCATCTGTAAGCAATATTATGAAATACGTGTAATTCACTAATAATTACAGCCCTGACTGAATAGATTAGAGTTAATGCAATGAAAAATACTTAGGGCATCTGCCGGTAAGACTAGCTACTGCATTAACTTGTAGGTTAATATTTAAATTTCTGAAGGATTTGATCAAAATAGGGAACTTTTTTTTTATATTGACATTCATAGACCCTAAACCCAGCAATATTGCTGTGAATCATTCCATGGCTTTAACGGGAATCATATTTTTGTAGTGTTTAATTTTGCTTAGTGCCCATATGTTATTAATAATGTATTATCCATCCATTTTATGTCATTAACATGTATGTTTTTAATATACATTTATTAGGTTCAGCTTCAGTAATGGAAGTTTACTTTTTTCTACAGCACTTTTGTGTTTATAACTTTTCTAGATTAGAAAGGAATGATCTTTGTGAACTTATACAGCACACGCAGTTTTATCAATTTCTGGGCATTTCAGAAATAAAAGATAAATTCCCAGAAGCTCTCAGATAGTCATCTACTCAGGCACCAGATTTAATTAAACTAGACCTAGACAGAGGTGTTATGCATTACTCTGTAGCGATATTGTTTCACCTTTCAGATGTCTTCCACATACTTAGAGAAGCACAAAATAAAGTGCCCTCTTTTGAACTACTCAGCTGAGCAGTTGCAGCTGTGATTCAAGCTAGAAAGAGAAGTTTAGGCTGATTTCAGCAACTCTGAAAACGAGGTCATTGCAAGCTTCATGCCTAAATATGGATTTATAAGCTTAACTTTAAATATTGCAGTTTGAGAATCTGGCCTATGCACAGCATGATGAGGTACTCTTTATATGATGGATCAAAATATTTTCCAGATATCTCATGAAATGTAATAAATACTGTTCAATATAGAGGGTGAGAACAAAACCTGAAATAGTACATGCAGAGAAATAACATTTCTTTCATATAAATGCTTTCCCATTTTCTACAACCTTTGACCCTTCTCCATAAAAATGAATTCCTGTGGTGAACAATATGTATAACAAGCCTCATGCTGAAATAACCTCAGAATGTGCCCAAGCATGCAAAAAAAAAAAAAAAAAAAAAAAAAAAAAAAAAAAAAATTACTGACTGCAGCCACAAGCCACAATATTTATATTTAATAAGCAAATAATAAACATGACACTAAAGTGCTAAAATTACAAAGAATAGAAGCCATCCATGAAATTGTCAATTATATGACTCTCCCTGCAGTGCTGAAGGAATAAAGCAAAGATTCAAATCACACTTCAGTCTGTATCAACCTCCAATTTATTCATTCCCTGTAGCTCAGTCTTTTTAACCTCTCAGAACTAGTTCCCCCATCCTCTTTTTCTTTGAAAGATAACATCTGACCAGTATACTTAACCCAAATGTGAGCTGACCTTAAACATGCATTTTAGACCTAGCTCCCAACATCCAATATTCTCTTTGAGAAAGGTTTTCCGCTATAGTCAGAAAGGGTAGAAAAAGAAGAACATTTTTGTTAGAGGTGTTGCACAAGGATCAAGGTTACTTAAGACACTAATGTTACCATTTACCTTCTTGGAGTGAACCTATCATTCCTGTACAAGTTTATCAATACTCAAAATCATGAGTATCTGCAGTAAAGATGCGAGTTTCAAAATCCTTCACATCTTTCCTCGCTTCCTGCAAACCACTCACTGTCCCTTAAGTAACAATTACCTATGTACCAATATTATGAATCTGCTGCACCTTAAGCAAAAACCTTTGACTCCAATAAAATAGCTAGAACTGGTTAGAAATGTTATCATATTTTAACAATGTTCTTGTGAGGGGAAAAACAAGAAGAAAAAAATAAAGAAAAAAAATAAGATGCATGATTGTTCTTCTGATACAAAATCTGAAGGTCCTTGATTAGCAGTTATCCCACAGTCCAAGTGAATGTCCTAACGGTTGGACATGCGACTATCCTGAGGTGTTTTTCCCCCGTTATACTTCTTCTTCCAGCTCGTGCTTCTTGTCCTGGTATAAGGGCTCTGTTCGGGTGTGTTAGTGCACCAGGCTTCGTGCTAGCATGTGCACCATCTGCACTTAGCAAGAAAAGAGACATAGGACTCGGGAAGATTTTATTGAGGGTTACAAAGCTCTGGGGGTGATGAGCCCGACTGTCACCATGGTAGGAGCCAGCCCTGAGTACAGACAGGAGCATGAACAAGAATGTAGCACCTTTCTTCTAGCTATGCAGAGTCATAGAAAAGTGAATAGTACAGAATATAAAGAAGCATTTTATGCAAAGCAGGCATTCATCTGGTTCTGATAAAATGAAGTTTGTGCACAGTGTACTGCTTATTCTGTCATTTCCTCATCCCACAGAAGTAGCAAGCGTATGACAGAGATTATACTGATGCCATTAGGTGATGTAGCTAAATACGAACTATGCAGCAAAGGAATTCCAGGAGTAGAACAGTGTTTTCACTACATCTTCTACAGCCTCCCTTCTGCATGGATAGAAGCATATATTTGCTCACAAACATGTTTAAATCAGTATACTTTGATGCTTCACTGTACTTAGACATTTAATTATTTCTGACGTGCTTCCAAAATATGTTTATTTAATGAGGTGTGGATGCAAATCAGATTTTTTTGACTAATGTCTCATCTAAACAGTATATTGTTCCTCCATTTCAAAAAATTCCTTTCATATGAAATGTACGTTACGTCTCTGTGGTCAACAGATGAGTGAACTTTTGCCTTAAACATTTCTTGGTACATAAGGTGCAAGCAAACCATAACCCCGAACAAGCCATCTGTTCCTGGCGGAAACAGGACTGAGCTGCTGCGACCCCCGAAATGGTCTCCCTGTGACCACCCAGGACACACCGAGCCTGCGCTGAATCAGACCACGATCAGGCAGAGACTTTGGGACCTGGACTGTAAATTACTGCCGCTTAGCACAACTTCTATAAAACTTGCTTAGCATGAGTAGCTAAATTTGCTGAAGCCTTAGGCAGCACTCCCTAGTTCAGTGAGAAAGGGCCCCAGAGCTGGTGCAGGCTGGAAAGACAAGGGAGTTACCAGCAGTTTGCATTCCCATGCTTCACGCTCCGGGAGGGAGGATGTCAAGGCATTGAAGTGAGGCCTGCTTGGGCACCGGGACCCTGGGGAGCAGGGCCTCCTCTCGCTGCGGAAACACTGCTGATTGGGGGGTCTGGGCTATCTCGGGGTCCAGATCATATTCCGTTTGTCTGGACCTTGGGAAATAACACCTACCGTCACTGCTGGGGAAGTACTAATTTGTCAGGGCCTTGAGAGATAAGGGCAGGACCCGAAGAATGAAAACGCATCTGTCAGCAGAAACTGCAACAGTAAACAGCCTACCTAGGGACCCAATAAGGAGCAGGAGACCCCAGACCTAAATATTACTATTGGTCCAAACTACTGCATGAAGGGTGGAGAGCTTAGATTGGAAAGTATAATTGCCCAGGGATTTCTTTGTTCGGGGTCCCTCTTCGGAGGCACCCAACTTGAGCTGTAACTACTGCACGCGTGTCATTACAATTTATTTATTTAATTTGCCTTGATTTGGCTCTGAACTTTTCAGCAGGAACCTAGGGTCAGACCCTGCTCGAGTTGTAATTACTGCACACGCTTCGCTAAAATTTACACCCCGGGTGAAGAGGACCAACAGGACACTGCTGGATCCACGGGTGGTGATGTCCCTTTCTCTCTCTCTCTCTCTCTCTTTTTCTCTCTCTCCTTCCCTTCACATTTCCCCACCTTTTCTCCCCACTCCATGGAAAATAAAGTTAAAAGGCTGTACGATATTTGACTTGTTTTAGCGTCTTAATCTCGTCCTTGGGATCGTAACGAAACCCCCCTGATATTGGATCGGGACAGTCTCTGAGACTTTGTTTCCTGTTTCCCTCTGTCTGTGTTTTATTCACAATGACTAGTTCTTTACCATGCTTTCTCCCTCCTACTTCACCTCTTAATAAATCACTAAGGAGGGAAATTCCACAGGTCCATCATATTAGCAGAATTTCCTGAACTTCTGCAAGCATTTCCAAGCTCCATTTGAAGAGGCCCCACAGTAAAAGAATGTTAAAACACGTAAATTGGTCCTTTAAAATGCCACAGTGCTTTTAATTACTCTCTCTCTGGTATCGTGTGTTTACTATACCAGAGTTAATCATGATTTTATTGTTTATAAAAGGTTCATTACAAAAGACTTTTAGTGAATATCTGCTAGTCTTTAAAACCACGTAGTGTAATCAGCTCTCAAAGTATTGCGTCTACCTCAGGTTAGCTGGAAAATACAATAGACTAATTAGCATCCGGAATCACCATTCGCCATCTGTTATAAAAAGGCAGTGTTCAACTCTGAGTCACGTGAAAAATAAGAACACTGTGAGTGCAGTCCCAATACTTTTTGCTAGGGCCCTCATGGAGGTGGTAGCAGTAATATTACAAACTGCATGTTCAAGTAATGATGATACTTCTGGATTGATGATTCTTCTGTAAATGTTGGCATATTATAAAGAATGTATACATATAGGCTGTCATAGGCCAGATCCATTGAATCATGACACTGACATTCCACATTAGCTTCCCCCCGCATAGTAAGACTGGTGGAAATGAAAGCCTATGTTGAAGAGAAAAATGGTTTACAGGAGATTTGAAACATTTTTTCGGGCTTTGATACACATGATTTTGTAGGTTATAACTTATGCATTGAAAGCACACATAACAAATAAATATTTATATATAAATCCATATGCATGATGTACAGAAGCCTCCCTGTTGTTGACACTTGACCCAAACCTTCCAACTCATCCAAAATCCATAAGTCGGGTTAGGACTTTTATGTCACTTCCTGTAACACTTCCAATATTATAGTCAAGCAAATCATAAAGTTCACATTTTGATCTCCAATAAATACCTCCCTTGTGACAGATAGTATTTTTTTCTTCATTTGTTAATTATTTAACTTTATGCTATTTATGGCATGCTACGTTTTGTATCAAAAGGTTGAAGTTGTGCAAGTTGACTCATTCTCTTTGTGGAGCTGGTGGGGAGGGGAAGATGGCCATGTTCTGTGAGAGTAATTAAGCATGATTTGCTGGGATTAGCTCCTAGAGTGAAAACTGAGAATGAGAGAAACCAGTACATAAGAATCCTGCTGTGAAAAAGTGGAGAGGCTCATGATAGACACCTCAGGCTGCACTGACATTAGCAGCTAATATGGCCCAATAGTGGTAAACTTATGGAGCAAAATGGTACTAAGGACCTGATGTCCATATAATACATATTTCAGCATGATTTACTTGAGTAAATCTAGCCTGGTACATGGACTTTCAGTCAATGTGCTTCTGAAATGTATCTTCCAATTTAGTATCTTCTGAGAGGAATCTAGTTCATGCACTTTCTGAGACCACTCTGTGATGTAAATAAATGCACAATTAGCAGTGATAACAGGGAGAGCTGCTTTAAAACTATAGTCCTGATCCAAACCAAAATATCAGTGTAAACAAAACTCTCAGAGATGAATGAGAAAAAAGCCCTACTTCTCTTATAGGGGCCAATGTACAGATGGTGAAAGCTGAAATGACATTGAAAATCACTGGAGGGAAGGTCTCATTCATTTCATTCTGGTTCATAATATGATAAAAGCATTAGATACTTAAAGTACTTTTGTATTTATCCATTGGGTTCATTTAGCAGAAAAAGTGAAATCAGGGACAGGACAGACACTGGGCAGGGAAGAAATAAAAATGCTTTTTTGTGGAAGGGAAATACAATTTTGGAGCTAGGGTCTTTCTTCAGGGCACTAGGCTAAGAAACAATGAGCATAGCATCATATAGCACACTTTTTCCCACCAGAAGCCAAGCAGCATTGTTGGCCAAAGAAAATATCCTTTATTTTTCTCATTCAGCCTGTGAGCCAAAAAAAGAGCAAAAAACAGACATCACAGCTTTCCACCAAAGTGCTGTAGTCTAGTGTCAAGAATAAAAGCCTGTAGTGGAGCAATTCTGATACCATGACAGTGATGTTGTCATAATGAGTAGCTCATGGGACCAAGAAAATACCAAAGTATTGTGTGTCTATACATAAATCTGCATCTTCTAATGGGGCATTGTTTTTGTAGAGTAAACTATTCAAAGACCTCAGGACAAGGACATATAAATGAATAAGCTGTGCTAATAACACATGAGTTATGTTATCAGTAAAAAAACAAATTGAAAAATAGGAGATTGTAAAGAAGACTGTAAAGAAGTACAAGCATAGGATATTGGCGGATCAAACAACAAGGGGAAAAAACAAAAAAAACAGGACAATGCAGAGACTGCAAGGCTATAAGCATGAATTACAGATGATCAGTTACTGGTCATTAAATGGTGTAACTTTCTGAGCTAAGTAAGATTATTTAGGAATAACAGAGAACAAAGGACAGGTATTTAAAATACACGATATATAGCAAGACTTGGATATAACAGAATTGTGAATCAATGAAGAAAGAACATGAAAGCTGACTGTGTTAAAAAAGTCTGTAAAAAGAAATAGGAAAAAGAAAATGCAGACCCACAAGTGGTTGGAGGGGGAAAATGCCTTCCCAGTAGCATCATAATCCTCCTGTTAACCACAAAATAAGAATTTAATGAATAAATATTTAAAATTATGATGTGGCCTAAGCATTTTTGGTTCAGTTCTTGTTCAGGTTCAACTGTGATTGAAGTCATCCAGTTCAGGTGCAATTTAGACTAAGATAACCTTGAAAATAATGGCTTATATTTGATTCCAGGTTGAGAAAAAAATGTAAACAATTCAAAATGCTTTTTCATTTGAGTTCTGCACAAACACGTTAAACCAAAATCTGTAGTGCAACTATGGTTACCGCTAGCCAGATCATCCAGACACCGTGTTCATTCTCTGAAAAGTACAACAGGTCCTATGATAACACCTAGACAGAAGGTTCTTATCAAAACAAATGTGGCAGTTTATGTGATTTCTTTCTGCTTCTCAATTGCTACAACTTTTCCTTCCATTACGTCTATGGTTAAATAGGAGAAAAAAATAAATAAAACAAGCTATTTTTGAGATTCTATGCACTGCGCTTAAAGAGGAGTTGAGAACATGCTGGCAAGATTCTCCTTTCATGAGAAAAAGAGGGCATGTCTTTCCATTATTTGTCTGCTCAGCATAGCAAGGAACTTGAAGTAAGGACAAGCTGATCCGAGTAAAACCTTGATTTTTGCTGATTTGTGAATCTGAGGAGTAACGAGCACACAGTCTGTATCTTAGACAATTATGCTTTAGGATCTGCACTGGGTGCAGCTGTGAAGAGATGGATAAGAGTGTGATCCCTGGAGCCAAGTGTTGCCTTAGTTTACCTTCTCCTTCCTACCAAATTTTAAATCATCTGTATCATTGCATATAGTAGGGCAAGAATGTTTCAGAAAGGTCAGAAGAAAACTGACTGTGACAGAGAGAGTATCTTTTTTTGTTTGCTGACTATGTTATACCATACTCCTTTAAAAAGGGCTGGCTATGCAGTGAAATAGGAAGGCTGCTGTTTGCCTTATCCTAGCTACTGCAATTTCAGTCAGACAAAAGCTTCTGGAAAGAAGGTGAAACTTTGGTTTCCCTGAAAATGCCTGAATGTGTTCAGCAAGTGTCCTGCAAAGTGCATGGCGGGGTAGATAGCGAGAGAGAGGGATAGCTGAAAAAAGGTGCATGTTACAAGCAGGGGCTGGAAAACTGCTGAAAAGAGCAGGGAGCTGGTAATCAGCCAGGTGCCCAAAGTAACAGGAATAAAGAGGATTCAGAGGGGCCAGGTGAAGTTTGTTGCCACCTGACTGTTAGCTTGTAACAAGACTGAGAAGATCATAAAGGAGCGAAAGCTTGGATAAAGGACTCATCCTGGAAAGACAGTGCAGAAAAATGGAGACCTGTATCTAAACCTTTTTAGTTATAGTCTGTTTGGCTGGCAGATCTGTGTTTCTATATTTAAAAAATTACCTGCTTTAATTTGTATTCTAATAAAAGCTAGCTTCAGAGATTCCACATCCTCCTAGTGTTTTCCACATGCACAGGGCAGCAACATTGGATTGCCTAAGTTTTATAATCAGAAACAGGGAGCAATATTAAGCTAATCCACAGTCTTGCTCGTGGATCTATATAGCATTCAAGCCCACTCACTGCACAAGCATGTCACACAGTAACAACTACAGCTTAATTCTTACCATAAGGGTTCTTTTGCTTGCCTTTGAACAACTCAAAACTTAATAGAGAAAAAAACTAAAGAAGTATTCTGAACCACTGGAGTAATAAGACCTCTAACGCTTCTCTGTAAGCCTGCAGCAAATACACCAAACCTAAACTCCATTTACCTTTCTCAGCCATACTCTTTTCTTTTGCCTTACCCTCCAATAGCTAAAATAGTCCAAAGGCGTTATACCTTGGTCAAGCTACTTGATTCCGTTTATTTGATGGCCTATCATTATTTACAATAATAGGCTACAGGTACTCAAAGCTGCAATGCCATTATCCAGAAAGCTAGTAACAAAAACACTGGTACCTCTAAAGAGAGATCCTTACTTGTTGCTGTCTGTGCTTTGCAATTGCCTCAAGATAGAGGTAAAATTTCACGAGGCCCCTTCCACATTTCTTTTTTTCTTGTGCATAATAAAATGTAACTAAGGATGATTTGGGAATATTAAAAACTTCAAAGATAATGAAGCCACATTAACCCAGCAGTAAGAAGAATGGAAGAATTCAGAATCAAGTCACATTTTTTATTGTTTTAATCTTGTGCTACCCTGTTGACACAATAAAGAGGCCTTCACAACAACTGCTATCTGAACTGCTGTGGGGCTCCGAGCTATACATTAATCTTCAAAGCTGAAACACTGCTAGTTGTATTTCCAAGAATGATATTGTGGTGTTAGTAAATCAGTGATTCCAGTTCTATAAACATTTCTTATAATACTGTTTATTTTTTTTCCTGAAAATGACCAAGAAATATGGAAAGATTTTCTGTTAGTAATTTTTGTCCTGTGCTTCAAACTACACCATCATCTGCAAATTGAGATTGGAAAAGATAAAAAGTGTCAGGTATTTACAACCTTTTCAAAGTTCTAAAACTGGCAACAGCTAAAGTTTTGTAAATAAAAATTCCTGTCATGGTTCAGTACATTTTAATAACCGTTATTTATAATAAGTGCGATATAGTGTTAGATTCTTGCTAATGTAGATTCATGTGTTCCTGTCAGGGAATATATTAAGAAAAAAGAAAAAAAGCCTGCAGCAGGCAGGGGGTATCATTTATTATAACCTTTTCTTTAAGTAAGATATGTGCCTAATTAGTACTCAGAGTTCATTAGTAATTAAATGTATTATGATTAAATATGGAGAAGAAAACAGAAAAGAGAAGGCCCTCCCAGCAGAGGAAAGACAGAGATAATGAAAGCAGCTAATCATTAGAATCCAGAAAAAGAAGAGGAAGTTATATCAATGTTGTCCAAGAAAACAAAATGCAGAAGAAGGAACAGGTGGGAGAAAATTAGAGAATCACAGCAATAGAGAAAGGTAAGACTAAGGACTCTGAAACTGTTCCATTTATAGTGCACAAAGCCCTGTAAATATGGTATTGTCACTGCTAGAAACAGGCAACAGATTCTGTATTAGCTCACTCAGCAGTGCAAGGCCTCAGGACTTGTCAGACTTTGTCTGGATTTCCAGACAGCCAAGGATTTTTAAAAACCAAGTGACAATTATCTAACTTGTATTAGCTTTTGCTTATCTTTGTGCAATTCCGTGGTTTAACGTCTATTGTTATAATGATGTTGACATATTTTTGTAACTAATAGATAGTAGAAACAAATAGTTGTTTTTTGCAGAGTGAGACATCCACGAGCCTAAAATAAACATGTGGTATATAGAAAAGTAAAAGCACAAGATGAGAGCAGTGTTCTTGAAAGTATAAACACAGCATCATACCAGAGGCCCCAGGACTACAAAAAGAAGTTATGGTCACTAAACAAATGCGAATTCGTGAGCTAGGTAAACCTCCTTACAGGGAAAACAAAGAGAACAGTGTCCAACATACGTAAAACATACCATGTATAGTAAAACTCAGAACGATAAGTCAATCAAGAAAGAACAAGAAAGCAGACTGTCAGCAGACTTATAAAAATGACTCCACGCAGACCTACAAGTGAGGAGGAAGAACTCCCTCCATCAATATCATACTTCTTCCAGCGATGAATTCATAATGCTGACAACTCACTGGAACAGCACATTGGAAAGATGAACACAGTTTTAACTGTATTCTCATTCAGAATGAGCTCCAATTGGATAACTGAATGTCAAGTGCTAGTATCGCTGTAACTGAATAATAGCATCTCTTTGGCCTTTACTTTGATTGACTATCAGTAACATTTTTGTCTCTGCGAATCCGCTGTGTTTCCTTATCCCACAAAAGTTGTCCTGAGTATAGCTCAACAAACAGAAAGAATTTCTGTCTCCTCATTGATAGCATACAAGATAGATCCATTGATCTGATTTAGATAATTAAAACTGAATTAACAGAAAAGGGTTCTTTAGGTAAACAAATAAAAAGAGAAAGGAACCAACGTGCAATTATTTTGCACTAAAAATAAGATTATACTTAAAATAACATTAATTTCAGTCTAATACTAATTGAATTCTTTGTCTCAAATTTTAGTCAGGGCATAGTGGAATATAAATGCAACTAGGTGGAAGTTAATGATAATACATACATGGAAATAGGTCAAAGAATTTAGTGATTTTAAATTAGGAGATCAGACATTCTTTACTTTGGAACAATAAAGAAGTTGAAAACAGATCCTACAAAAAAGGCATAAAGTATTTATCTTTTTTAGCCAAGTAAACTTAAGGTTGACAGAACATTTGATTGTTCTCAACAAATACTTGAGGACTTGGATACTAGGGAGGGAGAAGAACTATTTGAGGTCAAGGATGAAATTGTCACAATAATAAATGGATTTAAGTTTACTGTGAATAATGTTGACTAGAGCTGAGAAGACAACTTACAGTCATAAAACAGAAAGGGCCCTAGAGTAACTCTTCAATTAGTAGCAGATGAAAAACCATAGCTAAATTAAGTTTAGTATGTCTAAGAAACAGACTATATGACATAATTCACTGTAGCCACAGAACTGTTTCAGATGCTCTCTTTCAGGTCTTTTTACTATATTCCCAATATCCAGATATTTGAGAAAAAAATGTATATTTTCATTTCAAGTAGAATGTCTACAGTTGTAGGATATCTAGAGAATATCTCCCTTTTATTGATGATTACTTTTTGACCACAGTTTAGAACAACATTTGACTAATGACACTGATTTCAAGATCTATTAGTCATCTTAATAAAAATATTATCCTGTATCTGTGCTGTTGGGATTCCCCACACACACGCACTTAAAAATCAGTTTGTACATGCATGAGAGGAAAAAGTCATCATTAGATGTGTCCAAGTTAAGCAAATGTACTCTCTATACTGGTTTGATTTAGCAGTAAATTTATAGGTAAGAATATTTGTGTTGCTAGTTTGCCTCAACATTCATAGAGGCAAAAAGATAGCCTAAAAAAGTATCTATGGAACAGGATCAAGAGAAATTCACCTCAATGTTCCTATGAGACTCTAAAAAAAGCTCTTTGCAGTCCGAAGTCATTTCTTCATGGAATCAATATATCAGTTGTCTTGTGACTAGAACAGCTCAATACACAGCTATAACTTTCCTTCATTCGGATGTGTTTTCTATGTGGTAGTCATAGTGCTGATATTCATACATTAGCAGTTACTGTGAGTTTGTCATCCCTAGTGTTCCCCTCCTCATGTTTTAGCTGTAAAGAAAGGTCATAGCCTGCTCATTCCTCTTAGTTCCTTTTAAAGAATAGAACAAATTAGGTCAGACAGAGCGAGGGATAGGAGGTAGGACCGTAAACGTCTTTCAAGTAATTGTCTGTATGTTCACTCACACTGTGGGTGACTGAAGAGAGTAGCAACTAGTAATTACCTGGAGGAGGATCCTTAGAGTCTTTAATTAAATAAAGATTGACTCTCCCAAGGGCAGCATGATCACTGGAAGCTTCACCAAATGCATAATGTTTAGTAAAAATGTGAATGGAGTTCCAGGTAGTCACACTGTAAATGTCAAGTGTGAGACGCTCCACAGGGAAGCCACTGCCATTGCTTAAATTAGTCAAATGAGTCCTTATAGGAAAAGTAGTTTCTCTGCTGGCAGTTTGATACAATTCTTTTACACATTATGATAACCAAACGGTAATTTTTTATGAGGACATTGACAACCTCTGAGATCTTTCAGCCTTGACATGAAGAGGTGGAGAGGCCTCTTGACGGCTCTTCTGCCAGTGTAAAAGCACAATGTGTAGAGGGTTGCATTTACTAAGGAAGCATAGGGTTTAGGAGAGAGGTGGAAGTCAGAGAACTCCTCAGATAAAACCTTTGAAAGCATGCTAAGGGCTGCTTTGTCTTTATAGAAAAGGACGTATGTGGAATCAGCCATAAGAGCCTACCTCTCAGCTTACCCTTCCTCTAGAAGTGATAGCCACTTAAAAGGCTTTTGATAGGTAAATGAAGAAGAGAGCATGTAATTTAAGGTTCATATCTTTTTGAACTAAAAGAACCAATCCATATTCTACTTGAAAGCAGAGTGTTTAACCATGGATGAAGCCCGTTAGGTCCTCAAAAATCTGTTGTGGGGATTGAGAATGCTGTATAATCTTTTACCTGAGGATACAAAGCCACAATGGCTGCTAAATTGACTGTGACAGAACAAAATTCCAAGCCACAGTTCCTCAGTTCAGAGAAATGGTTAACAAGAACTGGAAGAATGGCTGAAGCTGAGAAACATGATTTATGAGAATACCAATATACAAATGCATCTATTTAATATGGCAGGTAGATCTAGCAGAGTTCCTTCTACCATTTATAAGGATATTCTCTGGAGAGCAGATATGCTCTAACTCTGAAAGCCATCCAGCAATTTACTCCAAGACAAAATAAATCCCCTTTTTCTCGTGAGAAGGTCCTCTGAGAAGAACAGAGGTGACTGAGAGGTAGTATCTTCTGGGGGAAAAAACAAGCAAACAAAAAAAAAAAATGTAGAACCCTGGGCTATGATATCCAAAACCCACTTATCAGAAGTTATAAAATGAGACATTAAATGAAAATTTGACAGTCAGCCCCGGAAAAGAGGTTGAGATGAGGAATTTTGATAGTTACTCTAAGGGAGGCAACACTGCCCTCTATAGTTTTCCAGCTTACCTTCAAAATACTGCCATCATTCATCAAGCCAACCTTGCCTCTCAGACGGTTTATGCAAAGACAGGCCTGTAGGTAGCTCAGGACATGTTGTGAGGCTGCCCTGGGCATGCGAAGGCAAGCTTGGCATGCCTAGACCTCTTGCCTGTGTGCTCTGGTTGGTGGAGGAGGTTTCTGAGCAGTGTGTCCCTCCTAGTAGTAAGGTGTGTGTAGGCCTGGTGTAAGTTTTGGGATGAGAGGCACACGAGCAGGGCATGTGTTGTTGGGCTGCCGTAGGCATGCGGAGGCAAGCTTGGCGTGCCTAGAACTCTTGCCTGTGAGCCCTGGTTGGTGGGGGAGACTTTTAAGCAGGGTGTCCCTCCTAGTAGTCACAGGTTCTCATTGTCTACCTGGAAGAGATTTACTATATAAAAGAAATAAGGCCTATATGGACATGTATGTAGTTGTCTTGAATTAAGACTTGAGCAAACCTGAAGATGTCAAACATTTATGTAATGTAGCTGAGGTAAGTATTTGTACTAAACAGGACTCTTGCTCTCAGAAGAATGGTGCTTGGGACTGCAATTCCTTAGAGATGTCTGTGGCCCCAGCCACAAGTGCTTTTCAGGGCAGCTGTCACAGGACCTACCTGTGATATCCAAACCAGTATTCCAAACAGGCAAACTAATTTTATTGCTAGTATAGAATTAAAATCAGTCTTAATATCTGGTGGGATGAGACCGGATAAAAGTCTGTAATGGTAGCATGCACTATTTATTTATCATTGCATATAATTGCTGATGCAGAATCAGGAGTGATGAAAAAGACTTTTATTAAGAAAAACAGTCAACATAATTGTAGTATACTTCAATGACACTGAAGGTCTGGAACGTTGCTTAGCAGCAACTAAACAGAAAGAGGATAGTAAATTAAATTTTAAAACTTTTATTTCACATAACTATATATTTTCTCTATGTTCTTTTAGACAACATCCTAAAAGATACTACGCTTTGCTAAATGAGCTGTGCAAGCTTCAGAAGAGCCAGACTGACAAATAACCATCAGGGTCAACAAGTAGCAGACAATGTCCATTAATGAGTGGGATGGTTCCAAGAAAATCTCTTAGAAAGGTATCAGTCATTATCTGCTCCAAGTAGGATTTATATTAATTCTGAGCACAGGGATGGAGTAACAGAAGGTCTATCAACAAAAACAGAAAGTTCTCCTACAAGGAAAAATCAGATCAAAGAAAAGGTAAACATGGAAGAGCACTCTCTCTGTTGCAGAAACATATAAAATGGTAGCAGGACCACCCTGTGATGGAGCATTGACTCAATACATAAGGACAGTGTGTCCTAACAGAAGTTATAGCAAGCAGATTGATCTTTCACAGCTGGAAGCTAGAAACATAGTGAAATACATCACTGCCATTTTGAAATGTGCACGGTGATGATAAAAGAGTTGAGCTGAATACTGCTATCAGGCCCTGCTTTGTAAGGCAAAACTTTGAATCACAGATTTAAATGCCCACATTTCTAATAGTATTGCCAAACATATAATGTGAAAGATTTTCTCTGATGTGGTCAAATTCCCATTGATTTCTAGTGCACTGGATTTTATCCTAAGCTCTCAGATGAAGGGCTGGAGCAGACTGAAAGATCCTGACTGTTTTCATTTCCAAGTTAAAGTATACATTTCTGGCTTTCAGTAAGTTGTCTGAGCTTCTAGGTGATACCTGGATCATGCTTTCAAGCTTCTACAAATTCTTTGAGAACAATTTTGGAGATTTAAAGATGAAATCTTTAAAAAAAAAAGTAAGATCAGGAAGTCCTATTTTAAGAACACCCTTCAAGAATTAATACTATTGAAATTCAATATCCAACATGATAGCTTGTAATTATTCTATAAAATATTGCTTTTTCATGGTTCTCTAATATTCATTACTATTTATGTTACATTTTAAATTCTGCCTTTTTCCTGTTTCATAACAGTTCTCTCTTCAGTTTTTGATACATCGATCAAACATGTATTTAAAGTATATGTCTTTTTCTTTTTTATTTAAAAACTGTTCTAAAATATAAGATGATTCTTCTTCTGTTAGAATGAAATATTGTTTATTTTTCTCAGCCTTTTCCAGAAGAACATTTTCGGATAGTGCTCTGCATCTTAGATCCTTCTCTCAAAACTAATTCCAAGAATAATGTGACTATATAATGTGACTATAGCCTGCAATGTTATAAAAGAAAAATCTTCATTAAAATGGCCACAAGAATTTTAGCTCTCTGTTTTTCCTGAAATAGTATATACTCTTTTTTTTGGACAAGGAATTTCCCCGAAACAGACTTCTCAAAATTCCTTGAGTTAGATTTTGGTGTATTATTTACTTCCTTCTAGGTATTCTACACAGGAATAAATTCATAGATTAAGTTCACTCACATTATCAGCTGGCAACCTTCCGAACTACCACACAAGATGAGTACAGTTTCTGAATTTTATTTCAGTTGTGCTTTTATTCCACATTGTAGACTGAAGCAAGCTTAAGTCCTAAGAGGTAACTTATGTCTCTCCTGCATCATATGCTTCTCGCTATTTATCAGTATAATCAAAAGAAATAGATATCTTGCCATCTTTCTGTCAGAATGTGTAGTGGAACAGAAAACACAGTAATAAATTCCCTCTTTTCTAATGCTGTAGAGTAGAATGGTTTCAATGGCTGCACTTTGAGTGAGCCTACATTTCAGACAAGTGGTGTTCCTATGAAGCAAGCCTGTCAACTGTTTCCATTTAGCATAATTTCGTTCTCATTGGAAATGATCTTGGAATAAACAAACTAGATTCCTTCTGGATGAAACTAACCTGAAAGATGCACCACTGAAATAATCTTCAATGTGTTCCCACCACCGGGTTCAGTCCACAGGACCAAATGCTGACCTCTTGAAATGCACATAGTGTAGAATACGAGGTTTTCCACACAGACTGTTTCACTCTAGATCCCTTCCTATTGCATGGCACTTCTTGCTAATGCAAAAGCTTTTGTTCATCTTTTCACTTCATCAGAGAAGAAAATGCAATGAAGTTTTTTCCTCTTCCTGTAATGAAAAAACAAATTTGATAGCATCAGCAGCTTATGTGAATTCTCTGAAGTACAGAAAACATTTGGATGAATTTAGCTTTCATACAATCCTATTGAATTATAAGCTTTTAAATTACTTAATTTCTTAAATGGAGATCATGAACTATGGACATGATTCAACAAAAAATAATAAGCACAGTTTACATTAAAGACAAATAGAGTACTGCATTCTATGAGTCAGCTCGTGCTTAAAGCTAAACAAATGCCTAAGTAGTATATTAGACCAGAGTCTACATTTTGAGAATTAGGATAGATGTGGCAGGTTCCAGGAATGGGCAATGAAAGATGCACTGTAGCGATACTGAATGTAAAAAAGTCCAGTCTTGTAATTGTA
The DNA here is from genome assembly GCF_036370855.1 of Dromaius novaehollandiae. Lineage (NCBI taxonomy): Eukaryota > Metazoa > Chordata > Aves > Casuariiformes > Dromaiidae > Dromaius > Dromaius novaehollandiae. The sequence goes on from NC_088098.1 coordinate 44,184,164, forward strand.
AGATACAAAAATACTAGTTCACTAATACTTGTTCACTACAAATTACTTTTATAAAAATAATTAAGTAGTATGAATAATGAATAATTTTCAAATGTCACAAATGTACTTCCTCAAGGCTAAAGACACTTGTGTACTTCTAGTGCACATATAAGCCAATAGTAAGGAAATGCAGCTGTATCTAGTTGCCTATTGGTGTAAGCAACAATAATAAAACTGTTAGGGTGCAGTACAATGTGGAGGTGATAAGAGCTAATCCTGTTTCTGAATGACTTCTTCAATAACCATATACACTCAAACTCCAAACTTTGCCTATGTGCACACTTCTATGAGCAGAGAAGAACTGATACATCCTGCAGCAACTGATGTGTACTTCTTACTGCCCCCAAAACTGTCCATGCCATCCCCTTCTCCAAACAATTCACAGTCACTTTTGTCCTCAACTTATAGCTTCAAGAGAAAACAATGTTTCTGGAAAAGGAGACAACGTTAATTCTAATGCTGGACAATAGAGACTGCATGCTTGACCTAGGACAAAAATAAAATAATAAAATATCATCACCAGAATGTATACAACTATCTGTACAGTTTTAGGTCACACTGGTGGCATCTAGCAGTCCACTTGACAGAGGCTGAATAAACAGTCTTGACTATTGACAATAGTTATTGGCATGGATTTATTCAAAATAATTTCATGATTCTTCTAATTTGAATACTATTTGTATTGTCTACAATCTCATCTTGTTAAAAGCTCAGACTTAAAGTTACTAGCAATACAAATAACAAACAGAAACATGAATATTTAGATTTTCATGCATCAGTAGAAGAAAGAAACATTGTGTGACTCTTTACACAATTTTCTTATAACACTTCATAACATAATGGCATACTGTGGAGACCAAAGTGAGTAGCCTAGTGCCAGCAGAAAATGCCCTCAAGGGAATCTTTTACTAAATAACTACAGTCGCTTTATCTGTTCACCGTCAGAGAAGTGCAGAGGCTCTTCTGTGAGGTACAATATGCCCCTATATGTTCAGAAGAGCCAAGAGCAGAAACTGTTCCTATGGAAGTCTTTGTTTCTGTGTTCATTTGTTGTTTATGTTTTAGGGAAAATATGATAATGACTGAAAATGTAACCCTTCAAGCTCTATGACAAATAAAAATATAGTGGAAAAAATTGTTTGTTACAGATAAGGAACTTTCAGAGTGCTGTTGAGTCAAAATTCACTTGCTTGAATGCACATTCCAAATGAAAGCAATATGAAACAAAATATTGCATTTGCTAAAATAAATACACGTTAAAATGAATGTAGCTACAGAGAGCTTCAGTGCTTAAAGAAATAAATCGAGCTCAGACTAAAATAAATGTAAGACATTGAAAAAAGCATACAAGTGCTTTACAGAACATAATAAAATGAACACTGCACCATTTAAAACTGATTGACAGGTAATGAACTATAAAACCTATATTGAAATGGAAATGACAGAAAGAATAGCACAAGGCATCAACGCTATAGTCACAGGGCTGAAAGACAGGAAAATTTCTAAGAAAACAACTCACTGAAATTAAGCAAATTAAAGACTGATGAAAAATCTGTGTGTTCTGATTGAATTAACCAGTTGCTGAGAGACAGAACAGCACTGCAATTTAACGTGACTATTAGACGGATGTTCCTGCTTATATCACACTTCCTGCACAGTTGAAAAAGCAACACCAGTGAAATAAAATGCATTCCTTCACATCTGGCCCATCCTTGATGGTAAGAACATATGTTATCCATGTAGTCAGTTTACTATCCAAGTATAAATATGGTAGGTACTTAATGAAGCAAACAACGGTTTATTCTGATTTTTAGGTTCAGGATTAATTTGTTCTGTATCTGTTTTGAATTTCTTCCTACACAAGTCTTTTCCCAATCAATTCCATAAACAGAACCCAGACACTAATAGTTACATGCAACACTTTCTGTGACTTGGACTTATTTTGCTGGATTTTTTTTTTTCCAAGTGGGATTATATCTCTGGTTCCTTTCTTTGCACAGAACAATGATTTTCTATATCTATATTTTTCAATACAGTGAACTGCAAGGCCATAGCTTGAAGCCTGTAGCTAATCTGCAGAACATAACAACTTTTAAAATGTTTTCAAATGAACATGGATGATAAAAATTCATGAAAGTAATGCTAAATACTGAGACTTACAGTTATCTATACTTAGTTAAAAGTTTGAAAATTGCTGTTCTACTTCATTTCTCCTACGAGAAATTTTTCGTTTTTCCTACAAGTCTGAATAAAGGGACACTTCCTTTTCTGCTCAGAGGAACCCACTACCCTTTTATTTTTTTTAAGCAGGATCAACATCTCTTTCCATTTTGAGAGAGGACCTAAAATATGCTCATAAACTGATAAGCTCTTTAGAGGTGTTTTCACATCTTATCTGTTATGCATGCAAGTTGACTTTTACATGAAGTATTCTACATCTTTAACATACTGCCAACAAGCAATCAATAATTTTGCTAAAGTTTTAGCATCACTAATAATGTGAAAAACAATAGCTTCTCTATTGATAAAGAGGCTTTTGATTCCTAGATTTATATAACATCACTCACTATTAGCCAGAAAGTGCTATTAGGTCATATGATCCTAATCTCAGTATCAGTACACCATCAAATTTTGCATTTTTAGCCTTGCATTGTCTTTGTCTGAACATATTTTCAAGAAGTGATTTATTCTTGCTCTGAAATCAGCAACAGATATCCAGTGTGTTCTCACAGATGTGCTACACAACTCCCAGGCTTTCCTTTCACTCACAGGCTTGCTCAGTATGTAATTCTTACCTTAAACTGAGACAACAAACATGGGTACTTTACACCTCAGTGTACTCTTAAAACCCTCACTCAAAAGTTTGCCTAAAAACTTTAAGGTCCTGAATTCAATTTTCAATCCTGGAAATACTTCTTTAGAGTAAATTTACAGAATTTTTCCCTTCTTATATCTCGCTACTTGTGCTCTATGATTTTTACATTGTGTAGAAGCAATGTATAAATACCAGAGATCATGCTATTCCTTCAGCAGCTACTCTGATAACTTCTGAGAACAGCAGGCTGCTGATTTCCCTGGTCCCTTTTCAGTGGCTTGGCATATCAATGGAGTGAGATGGAGCCCTCATTGCCAGAGAATTTATCATGTCGTCTGTGGGGATATTTTGCAGTGTATATCCTTTGCCCTTTTTAGGCTCTACCTGAAAGTAAGCAGTAAGAAAAATTGTTGGTAGAAGAAAATTCAGAAAATGTGCAAAAAGAGAATTAGCAAAGGTCTGGGAACCTCTGTAACTCAAGTTTGGAATTTAGGCCATTTGTAAGATTGGATGGTCAGAGATAGGTATTGGTGAAATAGTTTGTTTAGACAATTTGGCTTCTAATACTCACTAACTGTGTGGATGTAGAAAGACTTGAAGATGATCTCACTTCTGACCTTGGTACTTTACATATACCACATTATACTAAGAAATGCCAGGACCGAGTGTCAAACCAATACTGCTATGGCTCATGTTCTAGAAGAAAAGTTTTAACTGAGATTATCTCGTAACATAAGACCTGTTAAGGTTTTTAGTTGTTATCATTAGTAGTAGTAGTAATATGATTCAGCTGTCTACATGTCAGATATAGCGATAGAAAACTGTAATCCTCTTTATTCCTTTCGTTCAAAAGCTTGATCACCTTCAGAGTTCAAATGTAAATTGCCTAGCTTTGTCTTCCCAGTACGGTGCCCAAACAGTGGTGTGAAAACAAATCTTTTTTTGTTTGCTACTGTAGAAAAACATAGAAAGAGAGGAAATAAATCCTGATCTAGAAGGATGGATATAGAAACAGTTCAGTGAGACAGAATCCCTGCTATCAACTCCTCTTATTCTATTTTATTTTTTAGTTAAGCTGCCTTCCGCCTCCTGAATTTGTCAAAGCCCCTGTCTACAGTTCATCTCTGAATGTAATGTTAAATTAATCTGTTTTTTTCTAAGTGGTTTAATTTCATATTTATTTATTGCCATGATCCATTCAATATTGTTACATTTTACCTCATGTTCAGAGCTGCTCCACATTACCACTCATCCAACACACATATAATGTTTTAAATATTAAGCTTGTGATATATTTTATTCTATTGCAAGTTAAAAATTCAAACCCATTTCCATTGTGTTTAAATTATTTCAGATAAGTAGTTATTTCCAATAGGTAATAAATACTTCAAATAAGAAAAATTTATAAATCAATTTTTGGTAATGAGTGTTCCAGTGCTAGCCATCCTAATTTTCCTCTCAGGAAATGTTAATATATTTTGCTTTAGATTTTCCAAAGAGAAGTACATTTTCCTGGAGATTAAAAGGACGTGTCTGCAAGAATGCTGAAAATGGGTAAAATCCATCTTCCTGTCACTATGCAATGGATTATTCTTAACTACCTATAGTTTTTTCTAGTCAGTAATGGCCTGCAAATATACACATCAAATAAATCACTGAATAAGGGGAAAGGAAATTGAATAGAGCTATTTTAAAAGGTATAGTGAAGTGTGTTGGCTGCTCTGGTGTGATCAAATGAATTCTGACTAGTTTTACTACACTGTTGTATTGAAATACTAAACAGAAGACTGTAGGCAATTTACAAAAATAACTGAATAATGCACTGAGAATATTTGCAGGTCTAATTCAACAGATCTCCATCTTCAAAACACTCCTCAGAATAATAAGTAAGCCTCTTCCATTACTAAAATACTCTGCTGGAGACATTCCATCAATTTCTGAAGAAATAACATGGTTTCTATTAGTTTGTCAAATCTAAATCTCTGGAGTTTCTATATAACAAAAACTTCATACAGTTAGATACAGTTCTAAGAATGCTGCCAAGAAATGTCTAAATTTGGAATACCAAAAATGCTACCTCAGTGATTCAATATGGTAACTTTGCCTGTATGATGGCTTTGGCCAGGATGAGTTAATTTCAGCAAGACAACATTCACAACACGTATGGTTAGTACGGCAGATATATAATGCAGAATTTAAGGGAAATTGAAATATTTCACATTTCCAAAATGAAAAACAGATTAAGGAATACAAGTCACCCCATAGCAAAACTACATTTTAGTTTGGCACCCTCCTGTACACAAGCTGAAAATCATACTGAAGAAATCACCGTAAGAATAGCACAATACTTAAGCATCTAACTAAAAAAATTCAGAAAGAAAAAAATTTAATTGGTACACAAGTGATACCTAAGATACCTAAGCAGGCATTCTGCAGAAGGCTGAATTTAAACTAGAGTTGTGTTTCTTTCCTGTGATATGGAGCTGTGCCAAGATATGCTATAGGAGAACTGGAAGGCTTTTTAAGACAGCTTTTAAAAAGAAAAAGAAACAACAAGCCTTACCTATTCACCCATCTTGGCTTTAACAAGCAAAATAAAGATACAACCTAGTGATAGTGCCTAAAATGCCAATTATCTGGGCTTTACAATCAGTAATTGACAAAGATTTTATTAAAAGAAAAAAGGGGAAAGGAAAATGAACTTTAAAGTTTATTATAAGGGTAATGGGATGTTAAAAATGAAGCCATGATTTTCTATTGTTACAATATCAGTCATTAACTGCAAGAAAATTACTTAAACAGCATCACATGGAGAGCATGAGATGCAGCAGATGTAGGAAAATGGTACTTTCTGTATTCTTAATTTTGTATGGTTTGTAAATAATGGCCTCTGGGATTAATATTTTCTCACAGTTAATGACTGCCTAGCTAAAGGGGCGAACTCCTCTGGATAGTCATTAACTGTCAAGAAATGCTGACCCCACAGGTTGTTCTTACTGAAGTGCTGTATAATACATATAATAGTTATGTAAATGCTGAGTATCACTATCAATAAATATTTAAATGAGGTGCTTAGGAAAAGCTTATGGGTAATTCTTGAATGGATGTCTGGGCTGGGTGTGGGATGTGGGCACAGGGAGACCCTCTGAGCACTTTCCCACAAGCATTGAGCATTTTCATTCTCCGATCAAAAGTGACCTGGGAACAAAAATGAGGGACACTGAGGAAGCAGAGGAGACTCCAGTTTGGAGCCCTGCCCTTTCTGGTGTTTGGCAGCAGCGGGAGAAGTGTGCATGGCAATGCAAAGTAAACTGCATCCACTTCCAAATGCCCCCACTGTGCTCATGAAAGTATGTGGCCAGAATCAGAGCATCTATTTTGGTCACCAGCCTTGGGCTTCACAGCAGCACAAATGTGGGTAGTTCAGGCACCTACCTTAGGTACACATCCGTTATAGTTTCTAGGGAAGGCTAGATGTTTCCAGGAAGTGCCCCTAAATCTTAAGCGCAGAGCCTTGAGTTGGCCAGTCAGGTGTACTAAGGGAGGAGGAACGCTGAGTCGTTTTCTTTCCTGAATTTAGACACCTGAGAAAAGGTTGCATATTGAGCATATCCATTCTGAATTCAGAACGCTGAATCCTCTACTGAAGACAGATACATATATATACACCTGGGCAGCTATAAGTTGTCAGATATATAATGAGGACATTTTAAAAAACATTGATAGTAACAGTGTCCACATTTGCAATAATAGCCTGTTAAGATAGATAACACATTTAGGAAGTGATTGTTCTGGGATCATTTCTTTCCCAAGTCGGAGGGGTATTCAGGCTACCTTACCCACTTGCCAAGCAAGTATCTTATCTGACAGATCATAACATAACCTGAGACAGAGGCAGCTTCCACAATTCTTGTGAAAGTTGGACAGCAGTATAGCCGAGAAAAAATAATTAAGTACCTAGAAGTCAAACTGGGTTTGAAGCTGACTCTTCAGCCTTTTAGGCAAAGCATTAAGCAGGAAAAGGAAAGGTTTGGGTTTTTTATCCCTGCTTCAAGATCTATTTTGCATTTAAACTGCATCAAACACTGAATAAAAAAACAGGCTCTTGGAAAGGTCTCCCTCTATCAAGTGCTGCACAGTATAGACACTGTCTCCATGAACACGTAACACTGGGCCTCTCTAAGACTTCAGGTATCTCCCCACCCTACGTCTGAAACATGATAAAGTTTATGAAGCAGCTATACAGCCGGCTTCGCACAGTGATGCCCTTCCACAGAGCACTCAACACTACTAAAGACCACCGCTTTGTCACTGCACAGGACACAGGCTTCTAACTGGAGATCAACTGAATGTCCCTACCTGAAGTTCACTTTCAGGGTGGAACTTTCAGAACCACTAAATCGCTTGGATATAGGCACCTTAATCCCATTTTATGCATCAAAATAAGTGGTCTGAATCCAGCATATAATCCCTACCTTTACCTTCAGATGACCGCTTAGAATATACTGAACTTACTGCACTTACGATGACTTTTGTTTATAGAAGTCATAATATTACTATTGTAGCCAAAGCAGAAGCCTGTGAAACCTATAAATTATAAGTGTACTAATCAAGATATAGTTAATATCAGCTTGCCTTTATCCTGAATATAAGCATAATAAAATAGCATAACTGACAATATTATATATGGATTTTGTAAACTGTGATGGCATAGCCAGATGAAATTTTACATAGGTCTGTGAATAATGTGTTCACCGAAGGATCATACAAAGATGGGTATAGTTGCAAATATGAGGTATCCAAATATCAAAAAGTTGTTGTACAGAAGACAAGATAAATATGAAGGATTGCAAATATGCAGGATGCTTTCCTGCATATATGACGAGGGTGGCTGGCAAGACAAATGAAAAGACAACAAGCAGGTGAGACTTCCCCCTTTTTTTGGAAAGGGGGCAAATAGCATAAAAACATCAGGCAAAAGTAAGGAAATCAGAGAAAGAAGAAAAGCCCATTTCCATTATGACTTCTCTTATCAAAGTGCTAAGAACTGTGGATATCACTGCTCACTACACAATGTCAGCTCCATCGTATCGTATACTCACAGCTAATTTAGAATATTACTAGAAAGGCTGATAGTTCTGCATATGTAATGATGGTGATAAATCGAACTAATAACAAGAACTGATTAAAATGATAGTAAGAATTGACTACTAGCAAGAAGTTTGTTGCTAGTGGATGAACTTAGTAAAGTTTATTGTTATAGTTTAAAACTGTCCTGATTTCTCATTCTTCCAAATGGTCCCATCACAGCAATTTCTGATTGCCTAGCTGACACGTATATATCAGTTGCAAAACTACAAATACTTATACAAGAGATGCTTAATACTAAAGCAGAAAAAAAAAAAAAAAAAGATTTAGTGAGATTTACAGTGGGGTAGCTGTCAAAAACGATGCTATATTTTCAAAAGGTGGTCATTGCCAGAAAGGAACTCAGCGACAACAAGTGTAATTAAAATCTCCATTTTGAAATGCCTCTGAGAATGTATCTGTTATGACAAGTGAATCCTATTAGGCATCATACTTTCAAAATTAAGTATAGAGAAAAATAAGCTATTGTTAATTGTCAGGAAGATGGATTTTTTTAAAAAAAAATAGTTTCTAAAGAGATCTCTTTTTTGTCACTTTTTCAGACATAAATCCAAATTCACTGAGGTGTATTCATTCTACCCTTTTAGGTAAGACAGAAAGCAGGAACTAACTTAGTCCAAGATTAATAGCTAGGACATACTTTCTTTAAGTACACTTCACAGACCACAGACCAGATGGCTTGGAAATAAAACAGAAAAAGCTAGTAAACCAGTATTGTATTCAATATATAATCCAGGTGTGCATTCTCACAGTGAGTGTATGTATGGTGGATATATGTAGTCACACAGTGTACCTAAGGATGTTGACCAACAGATCTTGCTTTTATTACACACTTAGAAAAGAAGTCTGAGCCCTTCTGGGGACCAAAAACCTTGGTCTATCAGGTCTGCTGTGAGGGTATCTGACTTAAAAATGAGATAGCCTGGATGTCAGCACTCTCTGGAAGGAAACTGAAAGGAATGCTGGTAAGAAATGCGACACCGAAGAGGAAATTCAAATCTTTAACCCGAAAGAACTTCTCCTCAGAGAGAAGACCATCTGAAGCCATGACTAGAAATTTCTAACAGAGCCTGACCTGAGGCAGCATGAAGTTATACACTATCGAATGTCCTATCAGAGGTCAGTAGGATTTTATTGAAGTCATAGGAGGAGTCTCCAGACAAAGAATCAAGAAGATACTATGCACATGCATGCTTAAACACACACAGCAGCACAAGATGCCACATTAGATATACAGACATTCTGCATGTAGAAAATGATGGTATCACTCTGCACAATTGACATTTGTTCTTATAATTTGTTCTTCCGCAACTCAAGCAGTAGCTTAAAAGTTCTTAATAAACTTTTTCACTTCACATTAATTTGCTTTAAAGCATTTAGGTAATGATGAAACTCTAGTGTGTATTTGTTCAAGTAGTAACTGTCACGTATATGGTTGTCTGTTCATGTTCTCCATCATGGTCTTTTATTTATGCTATTAGCATACATTATTAAGTGTTTTCAGGTTAATTTTATAAGATTATATGAAATATGTTCATGGAGGTTTGGTGTAAAATCATTTTCAAAGATGATTCGATTCTGATGCTATTTTTTAAATTAAAAATAAAACCTTAAAAGAGAATTGTTTAATAATACATCCTTTTCTGTAAGCAAAAGCAAAGATTTTTTGAATGGAAACAAAGTTCATAAAAGAATAGATTTCTATTACAAAGAAAAGATGCATGCTGTGCATGTGCTCACTTATGCCCAAAGCCATAGGATGAGACGCTGAGTTAAAATTGACCTATTTAGCTATAGCCAAAAAAAAGTATCTCTCTTTGTATTTTCAAAGCATAATTCCTCGAGGAAAAGGTGATATGGGTTCCTCCACATGAACCCTTCCGTTGCTCTTTGATATACTTAGCTTCCTGTAGAAGTTTTCATCATTTTTTCAATATTTTACCTCATCTGCTTTCTTTTCACTTTTCTGGAAAACTATATTTGAATTATGTAAATCATTATCCATCTGCTGATATGAAAATAGTCATCAAGAGTGCTTAGAAATAATGTAAATCCACAAAAATATCCAAAAAGCAGTACTGCAGAACTGTACAACTAATCAAAACCTATTTTATCCCTTAGTTCTGCTTACAGAATAATAAAGCTTGGTCAGAAGAGCTAGAAGGATTGACTGTGCTATAGTTCTTCATGCCCCCAAGAATATAATAACAAGTGATAGTAGGCATGCTGTGGGGGAAGGGTGGAAATATAGCAATGGCTGGCATTGCTCTTTAGGAAAGATGAAAAATTTGACTGTGGTATATTGGGAGGACAAAGACATTATTATTTTCAGAAACAGTAGCAACATTAGTGAACACAATAAATAAGCTAGATGACTAGCAGTCCAGCACTCATTTATTCAACCTCTGAGAAAGCACTCTCAAGTTAGATATGTATTGTTAAAGGCCTTTAGCTTTCAAAGGAAGTATTTTGTTGCAGAGCCTTCTAAACAGAGTAATGGTATTTAATGATAGCATTGTTCCAAAGTTCACAGTATTCTCAATAAACACATTTTAGACATGAAAAGCAATGTAACTATGTGATGAGGAATTTTTTAAATGATGCCAGAAATTTTTGTAAGTGACTCATCATAAATGCACCCTCACAGTCGAGTAACTGACATCCCTAATTTTAAGCATGAATAGTACCAACGATGAGCTTCAATAGTCCTCTGTATGTTTCTCCAAAGATTAATCCTAGGAGCCAAATCCTTTTAACACATAGAAGAAGTTACATATCAATGTGAAAGTCTTCATTTTTGTATACCAGGAACAAAAATTTTGCTCATTTAATTTGCCTCTTCCAGAGACTCTAGACATATTTCACAGCCTTTGTTTGGCTTTCAAATGTTTACTTTCTTGTTTTATTTATGAAATTCTGCAAATTAACTGAAAACAGAAATGTCTACAATAACCTCATCTGAGCTTATGTTTTAACTAAATTCTTACATAAGTATAAAACCATAAGCAATCCAGAACTAGATCGTCTACCTCTAGTAAGTTGTTTCCAAATTACTGAAGATAACACCTGTCCTCTTACATTTTTTGAACTGGAATATTATAGCAATTTTAGCATTAATGTAGCAGAAAAATGGCATTTTTTCTTACTGCTTTAAAGAAGACTTATGACCTCTTTAGTGACTGATAAGAAATCATAAAAGCTATTTTACATGTGTCCACATGTGTAATACACAGACAGCCCTTCATTTATGGTTTGGCTTTTAAAGCAGCTGATCAGAAAATAGTTACCTAGTTTCCAGGTAATTTCAAAAGAGAAAGCATTCAGAGGAAAGTACTTTTAGCTGAATCGCAAACCTATCCACAATCCATCCAAAGCTACCATGTGATCTGGGTGTCTGGGCGATTACTACATTCAGGACTGTCACGACCTTGCATGCGCTACTACAGTTCAAACTTTTCTTATTCTACAGTTCAAACTTTTCTTATTCCTAATAGAACATCTTATTTTTCTATCTGTAGGACTATTATAAGACTGAAGCCAGGCACTTTCCTAGTAAAATCAACAGCATTATTTACTTTAATTTTAACCATGCAGAACTGGCCAGAGTGCATCTCCTCATTTTCTTTCTTGTACTATCTGACTTTACCCAGTAGAGCTATAATCTGTGCTCAGTGTTATTGCCTTTACATCTGACAGCAATGTATAACACATTCTATTATGTGAACAGTTAAAAATGCACTGAACTGAGATCTGCAAATAAGCCTCATTGCAGGAATTTTTATAACTCGTTTGAATTCAATGAGCACATACTGAATCTAAAATTCTGCATTAATTTACATTTCATAAAATGATTTACAGAAATCCAAATAAATCCACTCTATAAAATGATTACTGCGCTTTTGCCTGACAGAAAAGTTTCTTTCCATCCACTTTCCACTCAAGTCTTGATCAGCCTTTACTGCTTTACAGCAGTAAAAGACTCTTCACACTGTCCTCTAAAGGTCAAACAAACAGTTTTTGGAGAGATTGAAAGAAAGAAATATCTAGAACTGAAGGTCTTTCATTTAAAAAGACCACTTATCCAGAGAAACCCTCCATTTGAATCAGAAAGCTGTTCAAACACTTATTCCTGCAGCTATTGTAGAGTCACACTCCTTTTCCCCACCATCTTATCACCACCTTCTGCTATAAACATGAAACCAGATCACACATGCATTGAGCTTTTCTTTTCAATATGCAAACATTGGTCTCATAATTTTATTGCTATTATAACACATTTTAAACTCTGCAAGAGTTTAAACCTCCGCTAAAATCCACTGTTATATAATACACCATTATAGATATGCCCTCCCATATTAATTCAAGAGAAGACATTTTCAGAAAAAAAAGCAATTGATTTAGATTCTTTCATGGGTTTACATATAAATATAATCTGGGTGTGGTAGACAAGTTGCCCTGGAAATGTACCTTTTGGAGTTTAAAAAATAAAGCAATTAGTGAAAGAAAGGACATCATTTAAAATGGCGACAGTACATAACATGTAGCAATACATTTGCACAGAATATATTTACTTAATCTTTTCCTCAATAAATTTGAAAATTTTGAGAAATAGAGGCACAGTTATTTATCAAAGTTTAACTAGCAGAGCAGTGACTGACCAGCGACTTAAAAAATTAGGTCACCAATGCACACTTTGCATAGTGTCCAGCCTACTCTCTTGTAGACCATCCTCCTAAATAACAGTCTGTAAACACTTGAAATCTGATTTGGTTCAGTACCTACAGGTCTGAACACTTCAATTTACTGAATACTTGAATGGTGTGAAGTTACTCAGTGACTTTAAAACTGTCATCCACCTGGGAATGCAGGTTTCATCTTTGCGGCAGACTTCATAAATACACAGATCTATCAAGACTAAAACATCCTGATTCTCGTAATCAACTACTGCTTTACACTATCCCATATATCCTGTATGTGTGTGTGTGTATATATATATATGTATACAATATATACAGACCTTGAAGCTGGGGGAAGGATCACCTGGCAAAGCCATACACATAAAGGAGCTCAGGTAGAAGGCAAGTATCCCACCTGCTTTGTAACATATTCTTTCCTACCCCCGATCTTTCTGTTCTCCCTCTCAGTCACATAATACAGTGTACATGATTTGACGAGTTTATAAACAGTTGTTTTCTCGTCTATAATTTAGATAATAAGCTCTCCAAGAAAACAAAAGAAAAAAATCAATTTTTATGTGTTTGAACAGTATCCAGCACCTTTAGCTCAACCATCTGGCTCTCTACACACACAAGAAAAACAGCAGTACCAACAATACCAAGATTTTTCTGTTACTTCAGTACTTGCAGGTTTAGTTCTGCTCCAAAATAAGACAAACAAATATAATATTATTTCATTGTGTCTCTGAAATCCAGATCAGTTTTAGTTTTGGGTGAATCCTGAGGATAGAACTTAGTGGATTTAGTCCTCTTTTGCTGATACATACACAGAATTGCTAATGTACTCTTTCTGACAGCTAACAAAATTAATTCAAGACTGCATGAGAAGAAATTCCAAATACTAAGCATTTTTTGGTTTATTTTCTCATGAAATAAATGGCCTTGAGACAAATAGGAGTAACCAGGCATACAGGAGCATAGCACTAACAGGCTGATGACTTAATATGGATCTCTCAGATTTCAAAATCTAGCTACAATTTACACTGTGGGGAGAGGCTGGCCTTCAATATTTGGTTTACTTACATTGACAAAGTGAAATATTCAAAATTTTAGCAAACTTTCTTTCTGTATCTGTGCAGGTCTGACAAAAATAGTTATTTTTACTTAAGCAATTTTGAACCAAAGTATGAGTGCTAAATTAATATAGTATGTATATAATCCTTACACTAGGCTTTCCCAAAAAATTAATCAGACATACTACTTTCATTATTTTATAACTGTTAGGTACTTCCTTCTAACATCTGAATAGTAAGAATAATGTGAAAACATTCAATGCATCAGAGGGGGCATCTTACTGCCAAAATGGCCTTGTACTATGTTGTTTGAAAGAGAAGGATGTCTGCAAGAGCATAGCCCAGTTGATTTATCTCTGGAACTGTAAATGATGTTTCACAGAGCAAGAGGTACTCCATGCAATAACAGCACTCCTCCCTTTCCTTCTTCCTCTCTGAAAAATAATTCTCTGCGGTGTCATAATTTTAAGTGGATCACTATAACTGATGCTTTACTGTCCTGTAAAATTTCCCTCTACCAAGAAAAATGTTTTAAGGGCCAATAAGACTAGTCTCATGTTTATCAAGGCAATCTTCTAATTTTTGTGAAGATAGATTACCAAACCTACAAGTGAGTAAAATATTTCATCTAGAGAAAAGAGCTTAATTATCACCAAGAAAACAGAACACCCTCTTGAAAACACTTCTATTTTGTTTTATGCATTTAATCTAGAAGAGTAAGTCAGATCAAGTAGCAGGCAGTAAGGGAAGGAACATGGACAATTTTCTTGAGTCAGACTCTGTTGGAAGCCAGTAATGTGAGATATGAGAGAGGCTAACAGGATTAAAGCACATGCAAATTTCTAAAGTGGCAGTGGAACCAAGTGATTTACATAAGAGAGAGAAAACAACTCTTTGCTCCCTACATTCCTACTTTTTGCCAAAACCTCACATCTTGGAGAGGACTTATAACTCTATATTCTTTAAGATGGAATGTTTTGCATTCATACAACACATCTGCCCTGACTGCAGTGTCCAGTGCCATTGCCCTATAACTAAACAACAAACCCTTGCCCTTCATGCAGAAGTCCTCTGTTTCTCAACGTAGAACAAGATGGTTTTTTCTGCTGGATTAAATTTATTCTAGTTTGGCGTTATGAAACAGCTTACTAAAGGACCAACAAGCGCCATCACTAGCACAAAGAAGGGAGAAGGAACTTGCAGCTAGAGTTGCAATTGCACAGAGGAGGGAAAGTAGGAAGTAGCTCAGACTAAATCAACCTGTGATGGAACTCATCTTCACTGAGCTAGCCAGAATGCTGCACAATCACATCAAAAGGTAGTGGTTCATATTATACCTGGAGGCTGTTTACAAGGCGAGTTTCTCAGGGAACCTAACCTGGACATATTCTGTTCAGTATCTTTATCAGTGACCTAGAAGAGGAGGAGTAACGTACCTTTATCAGGTTTGCAGATAACACTACAGCTGAGAGATGCAGTAGACAAGTCTGAGGGCAGGTGCTGATATTCAGAGGGATCTAGAAAGGCTGGAGGAATGCTCCAGCAGGAACCTTATGAAATTCATCAAGGAGAAATGCAAAGTACTGGACCTGCAAGGCAATAATCTCATTGTTCAGGCTAGTCACTGACTGGCTGGGGAACAGCTCTGCTAGATAGGACCAAAGGGTTCTGATGGACAACAGACACACTGATGATGCATGATGACTCCTGCATGTATTCCTTCTGATCCCATGGCCCTCCAGGTGTCCAGATTTCTCAAGAAATCTGACTCAAATAATTTTCCACGACTGGTGGTTTCACTCCTCTTTGAACCCTGCGTCTGGGCACAAAGGCCTTAGAGACCTTGCTGAAGCTTCATGAAGACCAAAGCTGAGTCATCTAGCATGAGCCAGCAGTGTGCCCTGGCAGCAATGAATCTATCAACAGGAGCCAATAGATTGAGGGAAGTGACTGTTACCTGTTACTCAGTACTCATTAGACTGCATCCAGAACACTGTGCCCAGTTTGGGGCCTCCCAGTACAAGAAAGATGCTGCTAAACCTGAGCAAATTCAGCAAAGAGCCACCAAGATGATCATGGGACTGGAGCACCTTTCCTGTGAGAAGAGGCTGCAGGAATGGGACTTGTTCAGTATGGAGAAGAGACAGCTTTAGGGGGACACCCCCCAGGACCTGCAAGGTTATTCATAAGATAAAGA
The DNA here is from genome assembly GCF_036370855.1 of Dromaius novaehollandiae. Taxonomy (NCBI): domain Eukaryota; kingdom Metazoa; phylum Chordata; class Aves; order Casuariiformes; family Dromaiidae; genus Dromaius; species Dromaius novaehollandiae. The sequence continues at coordinate 44,200,112 of NC_088098.1, forward strand.
GCCTGGCTCTATGCGGTGCACAGCAGTAGAGTGAGAGACAGTGGTCAGAAATTGGAACAAGAAAAGTTCCAACTGGATTTAAAGGAAATAAATAATTCCTCTATGGCACCGATTAAGCAGTGGAAGTGGTTACCCAGGTAGGCTGTAGATCTCCATCTTCAGAGGCTTTCAAGACCCGACCGGACCAGACCCTAAGCAGCATTGTCTGAATTCAGAGTTGACCATGCTTCAAGGAGGAGGTTTATTGGTGATCTCTTGAGATCCCTTCTAACTATAATGATTCTTTAAATCTTTGATTAAGGGAGGAGAGTTAGGGAACTGACAGGTATATAGTTAAGAAGAATCAGAAGCATTAGTTATATTGCATTCCTAAAGATTGTTTTATTCCAGGTCTATTGAGCACACCTTGCTTATGTGTGCAAATATTCGTAGTTCTTAAATGTATTGTATTTCTGCTTAAGAAGTAACAACTCTAAGGGAAGAAGGATGTTTAAAACAATCTATACAAGGTACAGAACCTGAATTTCCCTAGTAAAGCATTTTGAATTTTGAAAGAAAGGATTTCTTTACTGTAAGCCTTACATAGCTATACCTCTTCTGTATAAGAAACATAGCATAATCCCCTGCTGGTACATTGTGCTGCTTTTGGAACACCATATTTAAGAGAATTTGGTAGAGAGCAAGAGAATCATCAGTGGTTTATATAACATGGTCTCTGAGGAGAATCTGAAGAAACTGCCATCTTTTCAGCCTACAGGAGTGCAGACTGAATGGAAACGTGAGGTTCTCTTCAGCTATGTAAAAAGGTCATTGAAAAGATATAGCAAATAAATAGACTTATCTTCATTTAGGGGAGTGACCATCATATTGATAATCAACTGTGTATAGGCAAGAAGTAATAGGTGCTGCTGCTTAAATTACAGCAAAGGAGATTTGGACTGGGCATTAAGGAAAAAAATTAAACAGAGATAGATTGGTTAGGACAGCAGAATCTAAATCAACAGAGAAGGTAGACTCTCCATTATCAGAGGTCTTTAATGATGTTAGATAACTATCTGCTATACTGTTCTGCTTGACATTGCATTATACTGGCGATTTAATATGTGACTTCCTTACATCCTTCTTGGAGCTATTTTCTATTATTGATTTAAAGGGAAAGGCACTGAGTATTGGATTGACCTCCAGTTAAGCAGCATAAAATTTGAGTTTTCAAATACAGCGCTTATAGTGACTATTATATCCATATCACTCAACAGCATACACTTTCTTCTTAGGATGAGGCATCAAATCAGGACTCGGTGGTATACAGCAACACACAGCTTTGACTGAAACCATAATTATACCACTGACTGTTGTTATGGCTCTAGACCTCAGCCTGTACCTGTTAATGGATTAAAAGAGGGGTAGATACTTTGGCTAAACAATTCTGGTAAAATCTTCATGTTGATGACAAATGCAAGAGTGATGGAAAAAGACTGACTTACAGGAGTGTGATACACTCTGCAACAACTTTTTTACAACGCAAGGATCATCGGGGTGTGTGTGTAAATATATATATATGATAAATTTGCAACTCTTTTTTAAAATCAGTTTTCAGCCAGAAGTGCTGAAAACAGTAATAAATATTTTACTGCCTGACTCACACTGCCTGGAACAAATTTTAATGAATTACATTTTAATGCTGCAATCCAAGCATTAAACTGTCAAAGTTATGATTAATAGAGTTGCCTTCTAATAAAAGAAAAAAGCTCTATAAGAGAGGAGAATTTTGTTCTTCATTACTATGACAGTGGTATGATAAGGGCACCGCATCATCAAATATATTTTGTTATAACAAAATTACAGTGAAAAATCACTTTATGGAAATAAAGCTAAATCACATACTTTTGAACAACAGAAACTATATCAATGATGACCTTATTAATAATAACCTGCAATGAAAAAGGGATAGGAACAAGTATCAGCATTAGGTCCACTGAAGTGCTACTTGTTGACCAAAGTAACAAACCATATAGTTTAACAGAAGTTTACAGCAGATATTTCAAGAAAAATCAAAACGTTTAACATATTTAACACCTTTATTTTTTTCTTGCAACATGAAAACCAAAAACATTTATTTTCAGGTTGACCCGAATGCTACAATTGTTTAGTTCAGCCAATGAACCAAAAAAAAAAAAAAAAATCAATTAGCTGCACAGCCTTTTTTAATGGTTCTTTCCTTACTTGACTGGTCTCAGGGAGAGTAAACAGCATAATGGTCCCAAGAGCAATCTACCAGCAAACCCAGATAAAAGTTCTCAATCTAAATATGCTCACATATAGAGAGAACCTCTACTTCTGGCTGATGTTTTCTGAAGGTTTTTGTTTATGGATATGTGACAGAACACTAAAGGTTGTCTCTATGTTATTTTCTTTTCATCTCTACTAGATGCTTCCAAAATGTCAAATACAAATCAAACTATATGCCATCTCCAGGTGGCATCCATACATGTATTATATTTCTAGAAGTTCATCAGCTACCACATAATTTGTGTTGAATAAAAATAGAGATGGGATTTGAAGTATTTTAACAAATATATCAAAAAGCCTTTGCTCAGGAGGGCATTTTGTCTACAGATAAGCAGTAGCATTTTTTTCCACAAATATTGCTGAAAGTTAAGCAGCAAAATTTTGTTATACTGGTGATAAAGATGATTCATTTGAAACATATCTTTTTCATCAAAAGTACAGAGACCAGAACTAGATTCATCAAACTGGAGTTTACCTACCAAGAGGGAGATATTGCTACAGTGTTATGATTAGTAAGTGCATGAAACATTTGTAGAATAAACTATTTTTTAAAGAACTGTAAAAAAAATTTCAGAGACAACTTGATAAGCTGAATAACAAACTCCATAACCCTTTGTCTCAAGATTGAGGAAAAAAAAGAAAAAAAAAAAAAAGAAAAGAAAATTGCTTTGGCCTTAGCAGGAGGTATCAGTTTTTTAATAATTTAAGATAATTTTTTAGATCCTCCTACAGTACATCACTAAATCAAACCAGGGCATTTTTCTCCATATTAATAGACAAGGGACCCTGAATCACTATAGAGACATTGAACGTGAAATCCACGCAAACAGCTACTCTGCCTATGCAGCAGGTCAAAGGCAGAACTATTCATGTCTCGAGCTAAGAACTCTTCAAACACAGTGCTCACTTATCGTTAGCATATCACTTTCTAATAATCTCAGGGTCTTGCCTCAATTTCTGTGCAATTGACCTCTCCATAAGAGCTCTCTGAAGAAAGTCATACAACAAGATTTTTCATAGGTATTTAGCTCTAATTTGACCTATCAAAAGCATTTGACAATATTACAGCAGCAGATAGAGCATCCATCATATTTATAACTGAGGGAAACCAGTAAATAGACTTTTAAACAAATAAAGTTACAAACTTTAGTCTTCTTAAAAAAACCCTTACTAACAGACTATAATTTCCTGACAGAGACCATAATCATTTGACACCACTCATAAATCTTTGCATATGAATTAACACACATACGTATATATTTAGCAGTACAATGTGACTATTCTCTAAACTTCTCCATTTGAAAAAAGCTGATGCTCTTCTGTGTGTGCAACCAGCCTGTAACGTCCTGCTACACACAGAGAAAGCATTATTATTTTTGCACCATACTTTTTGCTTATCCTCCAGCCTAATACAGAAGTCTTGACAAGACAACATGAAGGATTTTTTTGGTAGGATGACTGAAGTTCTTGGTCATTACTTCGTTACTCTACACCCCAGAGAACTCTGAGAAAATATCGTCATCCCAACTATTGATCTTTTGCTTTTCTTGACTGGGTCTTTAAGCAAAAGTAGCCTGAACAAAAAGTGAATAAACACAACACAGTCTTTGAATGTTTTTGTCTCTTCAGGAAGAGATGTGGTAGCTGGTATCCTCATATCATCGCTTCTTTTCAGAATACACAGCTTCTAAGTAATTTTATTCTTGAGTATTTAACAAAATGTGTCAAAGAGGGAACTGTTCCCATGTTACATTTTATAATTGTTCCAAAAGATAGGCATCACATACCTCAATACACAGTCAGAGTTTGCTGTCAAAAGAGATTCAGGCTTTCAATGTATTGCTAAACCTGTGCTTCAAGCTTCAGCACAGAACATTAGTCAAATCATTGTGCTGTCCCTGTTTCTCCCCAGTGGAAATGTTTCACACAATTAGAAACAAACCAATAAAGAAAAACAATTATGCATTTTATCATAATTAAGATGCACTGTTCAGTTAAAAACTAAGTTTTTCTCCCAGCTGATGTCTTTTCCTTATAATCTACATTTTGCAAACATAGTACATTAAGCTTGTAAAGTAATGGATTAATTACTCACCAGCTTTCCTGCACACATGGCCAAAGAAATGACAAATAAAGAAGTTAAAGCATTTGGTGTTAAAATATGAGTATTGACAACAATTAGTATTGGAATGTAATGAATTGTAATTTTACAGAGGTCTTCCTACACTTAGCACAGTAAGTCCTATCCTTTAACTAGGCTTAGTGGGGGTTTTTTGTTGTTGGGTGTTTTTGTTTGTTTGTTTGTTTTTCTTACAAATGATCTTTTAAGCCAAACAATGGAAGCTAGATAGAAAAGAAAAATTGTTACAACCCACATCTTATTTCTTTCTTTATTTTTGCTTTGAGTTATATAAAGAATACTGTCATAATATAAGGAACTGTAAAATGAATTTATACCCATTTATTTATATGCATTACGTAGCTTAAAAGATACCATATTGTATATGTTACAACTGACTACTCATACAAACAAGACTGTTGGAAGATAACATTATTCCCATAATAAAAGTATTGCCTGTATTTCATTGCAGTACAGTCAAAGAAAATTGCCAGACACCCCAAATTAATACCCACATTTATATTGCCTCTTTGGAAATAAAATACATAAAATATCAACCAAAGAATTTACCACAACTTTATCAAGTAAGGAGTTTCCAGTAAGCATAAAAACTGTTGGATAAGAAGAGCAATAAGGTTTCTTCGCATACCCTAATTTTGCATTAGTGCCCAGACTAAGTTGCCACCACCCCATCTTATATTCAAGGTTAACTTTGGAACAAAGAGGTTCACATTCTCACTGAAAGAGAGAAAAGACAGAGCAAGAATTGCAATTTTTTTTGCTTGTGTAGCACCGCAGTCCAGGTGCACTAGTAGGATCCGCAAGTGTTGGATTATAAACATGTCCCGGGGAAGGGCGGAGGAGATGAGCTAGCTCCCAGCACTGCATGTAAGTAGGCACACACACAGGGGAAGGGGCACTTGTCCAAACCCTCCTCCCACATTCTTGTTCCAAACCCCATCCCCTCAAGCAAAGGCATGTTTTCAAGTCCATAACTCCCTTGCTCTCCCACCATTGTCCCACCTGCTTTCCCCACCCCTGTAAATTGGGACACAATCTCACCCCCCAGCCATCTTTTCCCAGTACGTTACCACCACAGTTCCCATTGCACCCTTACCTTGATTGTGTCCATAGGACAGCAAAAGCAAGCCTCAACACCAGCTGAGGTTCCTCAGCTGACCTGGTAAGGAAATTACCCTAAACTCAGGAGCTACTTTTGTGCACAGCGGTTAGTTACTACCAAATACATAATTAGCAACCAGCTGTCACCAGTTTAGGTCAGTGATTGTAATCCTATTATGCACTAGTTAGAGGCAACTGATCCCACAAAGACAGCTAACATTTCACTCAGGTGATAACCTGAGCACAGGCAAAGGGGAGCCGCAACCAGACTCTACTTTAAAGTGGTTTGTGTTTCAGCCTTAGCATTAGTATAATACTTGGGGAAACTGTGGCCTGTAGGATATGAGCTTTGCTAACAGGTTCATAATGTCATATGAGTTTGTGGTACAGAAAAAAAGAAAAGGGGGAAAAAATCTTCTTCCATGCTATGGTAGTGGTAACTGTTGACAGGATTTCTAGCAAGCTAGCACAGTTGTTGCAAAGCAATTTTCTTTTTTTAAAAGATTTCTTTTACCACGGAGCTATGAAGGATTGTGGCCTCTCCAGGCTTTATTTGAGCGGTCTATCAGAGGCTACAAGCCCCTGGACAAGGACTGCCATCTGTCCTGTATTTTCTTTGAAAGTTACCACTTGTTCCTGAAGGCTTTGACTGAGAGGGATATATTTTTGTGGTGTGAAACTTTCATTTAAGTGTTAAAAATAGTTTTACATCCTATTCAAACTATCGTCAGAAAAGGATGACTTTTAACCAAAGAATAACTGAATATCAGTTTGTTTCTTCCAAATTAGCTACCTCGCTGTGTTAATTAAATAAGTTTAAATTTCCCTATGCTTATACTGTTTTCTAGCTAGGTAAAACTGAGAAATTGAAGTGTAATTATTCAAAACTTCAGTATTTCTGTTTTATGAAATGCTTGACAAAATTGAGTATTGTTAATTATTAGTGTTACTTATGGGGGCACTGAAAATTACATCTGACTATTTTGAACAAATGAAATAATTGTTTTCAGCATTTCACATAGATATGCACCTATTATGAAGTAATAAAATAATACTGATTGATAGAATTCTGAGAAGTGGATTGATAAATTCATATTGATACTTCAGGGCAACCTTTAGTACAATAAATCTTTCTGATTTCATAATTATGAAAGTATATCTTGAATATTACTATTTTTTGTTTATAGTCATACTCTTAAGCCCTATCTAAATTCCTGTGAAAGTCCAGATCATCTTCCTTACCTAATAACAGAAAGACTTTCAGGAAATATGCAGAAGAACAGCGTATTTTGAAGACAAAAAGAAATCAGCATGTTTCACAAAAGACCTCAGTATCACAATGCTGACTCAAACTGCAGCACATGAGCAAAGTCTACCCTGTGGCTCTAGCATTCGTTCATCCTGTTTCTCTCTTCCTCAAGAAACAGAAAAGAGGGTTTTTTTTTTTTTTTTTTCCTGAGAGGAGATAAATTATGTTTTTAGTTAAATATGGCTCTGTTGTTTCCCCAATCAACTTTCTCACCCTTCACCCCTCCTCTCCTGGTACGTGTAGTCTCATAGTAAGATATCATACTCCAGAAGGAAAAAGGTTGTAGGCTGGGATTCAGGTGCGGTTTTGCATTCCTGCATGGAAGTACCTACATGTGCACTAGATATTTTAGCTTCCGTGGAGATCTATGCAATGCCACCAATGGACCTTGGAGACCTCTTCACCTGACTAGTCAATTGCTGTGTGACTTATTGGCCTAAACATGCCATCTGAAGTGTCCTGAGGTGTCTGATGAATCCCCATGGGATTGATAGATATGATGCAAGGCTTGAAGAAGATCTACTCTATTCCTTTCTGGCCAGGCAAGGTCCCATGGGACAGTTGTGCTCAGGAATCTGAATAACACTCTGCATATCCTTCAAGGGGAGCTGAATCACCCTCTGGCCTCCTCAGTTGTAGTGATTATATATCCACTGACCACAGTGAAAGTTTAGACACCACATAAATATACCTATATGCAAATATAGAAATTATCAAACCCTTTATGTCATCTCCATTTAAATGGTAGATACCACAAGTAGTTAAAGGGTTTGGGTAATTTTATGCTTTTAGACCACATGCTTTATGATTTGCATTGCAATAGGGGAAAACCTCATGTAGCCTCAAAATCCTATTATACAAACAAAGTCAGCCAAAGAGAGAGAGGATTCTTTTTACATTGTTGAACTTTACTAAAAAGTCTCACATAAACATTCAACTACTTTGGAGTAACTTAACTGCCACTGAATTCTTATAAATAGTTTAAAACAAACCAAAAATACTTGGTTTAGAAATCAGTGATCAAAACCTGACTAGCTAATGTTACCAGCAAAAGAACAGTTATGAAGGATAAGCATGAGCAATAATAAGAAAACAAGTGCAGCCACACTAAATCGGGCTGGAGGTTCCTCTAGTTTACTGGTCAAACTATAACAAAGTCTGAGGGGGGGAAAGCCTGTAAAAGAGGAAAATGTGGAAAAATCTTCCTTACTAATCTCCAATAAATCACAGTTAGTTTAAAACTCGAAATATGGTAGTTAATAATTTTAGCATTTCTGCAGCAGCAGCTTAAATAGTCTAATCATGAACTGTGAGACAAAATATTTGTTTTTATCAGTTTTGAGTTTATCACCCTCTATTTTAATTGAGCACCTGTTTGTGTTCACATTATAGGAAAGAAACAGGTTATCTAAGTCCATCTGTTCTGCAGTTCATTATTTTATTTATACTGTTATCATTCTCCTTTAATTCTTCACTTTTCTAAGACAGATCCTTTGTCTCTGTGAGAGATTTTCAATACCACTGGTCACCATTATTGGTCATTCTGAGCTCTCTGTAATGATAAAATATTATTTTGAGATTATGTAATTGGTACAGCACATTATTTCATATGAGATCATATTTTTGTTTCTTACAGTGTCGTTTTAATATTTTCCGTATTATTCTCCTCATTGTTTCTATGCAGAATGCTGTTGTATTGTATTGTATTGTATTTTCCAGTGGCAGCTGTGCAGGTAGAAGAGACATTTGAGCTCTCCCCAATGGCATCCAGATCACTATCTTGTACTACTATAGCCACTGTAAAACCATGTTAAACGTAGAAGTGGTTTATGTTTTTCCTTGCAACAGATATTGGTTTGCATGTCATCAGATAACTTTATTTTCCTTCACTTGCTTGATAAAAGTTTTCAGTTTTAATTAAGTAAATAGTCTCTTTTAGAAGATCAAATTTATAATATATATTATTTTATGAATACATAAATCTTAAAAATTATAAATACGCATGTACATAGTCTAGAGACATTCTCATATTATGCATATGAGGAATATTAAAGATCTAGGAACTATGTTTCCTTCAGATAAAAATGGATCACCTTCAGGATGAGGGACTAAAAAAAGCAGACAATGTGAAAGAAGCGATATTATTATGCCAGAAAATATTTATCTCCTTTACACACAGCAGATAAAGCAGACAATGTGAAAGATGCCATATTATTATGCCAGAAAATATTTATCTCCTTTACACACAGCAGATATGACAATAATATAACCACCACTTTTTGAGAGTGAAAGTAAAACAAAATGGTTTATCATAAAATGGATTTAATAGCTACCAAAAACCGAAAGTGTATAAAGTATAATATACTACAGGAACCATGAAATTCCAGAAGCAACAGATGCATTCAAAAAAGTGAAAAGAAATGTCAGTATTTAAGAAAAACATATTACTATGAAGTCCGGCAAGATACAAACTGCCATAGGATCTTTTCTTCTCTATAAGTAAGCCCTCAGATTCCAGGAAAGCATCTGAACAGACAAAATTGAATTCTCTTCTTCAGATCAACAATTTTAAACTAATCATCTTACATATTTTCATGAAAAATTAATACACACATTATATATATATATAAAATTTGCAGAATGTCAAATAAGATTGTAATCAGTAAATGACAATAATGTCTATCTACAAAGATAGACAATTCTAACAATTCTAAATTTAGTAAGCATAATTCCTGACTATACGTGTCTTCTAAAACATGCTTTCTGAACTTCAAAGACTTTAAAGTAATATTAAGACCTAAGAATGCTGCGTTATAATCTTCATCTTCAGCCATTAACAATTTCTATAAAATGTCATTTTCAGTAGCAGTATGTGAAAACTCCCAGTTCTCAACCAGTTCATTCATTATACTCTGACAAAATTAAATCTGCTTTAATCAAGATGGTAAATATACTTTCCAAAGTCAAACATAGAATATTTCAGTATTTTGTTTTCTTCTACCTGTAGGAATTTGACAAGTTCTCTAACTAGAATGAATTTTGCTATTTAAATAAGATCCAACCATTATTGTTGTATTAAAAAAAAAAATCTTGATCCCAAGAGCAAGTATGATCTCACTGTTAAAACTAAATTTAAATTTAATGGAATTAAAAAAAAAATCCCAAGGATTTAGATCTGATTCGACCGCTGATTTCCTCTGCAACCTTGGTAAACTTAGACAACAAAATATCTGATAAAGCAAAACATGTGCAGCTGGGATTGAAATAAGAGAGTCAGAAGCTGTAATACGCAGTCTCTCATATTTCCTGAATTTTCAGTTTGCTTCACAGGTCAATCAAATATTTATATACAGCAACATTATTTTAAGGGGAAATTAACATTTGCAAGTTATGTTGAGATAACTGGCATTATAGCACTGGAAATTATTATTAATACATGAAATACAAGCTTCCTTCTGAAAATAATACAAAGACAAAAACTTCTGAATATTGTATTATTATCTAAATTGATTTGAGGATCTAACAACATATTCCCAGTGAGAAAATTTGGGAAAAGAAATCTAGAACTGAAATGAAGTTCTCAGCATATATCAAACCATTCAACTGGATGTTTTATCATAGTACACATAGATGCTTGGATCAAGAAGAGCAGAGGATAACAGATATTTCATGGCCTCTAGTATCACTAGTGTCTCTCTAAGGCAAGGAAAATAATTAGCATTAGCGAGTACCAGGAAAAAAGGTAGACATTAAATTATATTTTTTGAAAACTTATAGATTGAATATGTGAAGATATCTGAGTTAAGTAAAAGGTTGATCATTAATGAAGTACTTGTAGCACTTAGAGAGCACAATAGATGATACCTATAATGTAACACTTCGTGCCTAGCATGTTAGCTTTTTTCTTCAAGGTCAATTGAACACTTGTGAGTTTATGTTGTGTCATAAAGAAATCAGAAATAGCTGAAGTAGAACTTTCATTTTCTCCACACCCTAAGAAAAAACATCTAAAACACACTGCACAGATGTAAAGGCAATTATTTTAATGGACACCAGTCAAACGACTGGTGTCTGTAACAGATGCTTTCAGATGGCAGGAACAGTTGAGTGGATTGAAGACTAAATCTTTAAGATAAGTTTTCTCTATATTTGGGAGAGTGAGAAGAGACTATCAGTTTTATTCTGCTTTCTGGAAAGAAAAAAAAGAGAGGCAAGATCAACACCTGCCAGGCTTTCTCCTTCATAACTCACTTTAGAGGGGTTTTCTTGCAGAGACAGAAACCTTCCCAGCCAAGCATTTATAGCCCATGCCAGCACTGCACAGCTCAAGTGTTTCAAGAGTGCATGCAGCACAGTGACTAGCCTTACTCAGAAGAGTGGTAAACTTAAAAAGTGGAATTAACCTTTTGCGGTGACCTGCCTAACCCAGGAGGAGCACCTCTGCGATGTGGCACAAGGAAAAACGAATGGGACAAAAATCACCACCTGTGTCGGGAGCCATTTGCTCCCCTAAGGAATGAAAAGACTCTTAATTCACTGAAGTAAGCTGGGGCTAGAGATGTTGAAAAGCACTATTTCAGAAAAATTCAGAAATCTTCATGTATTTCAAACAAATTGAGTAATCTAAATGTTATTTTGGCTTGACTAATTTCTTTGCTTGCATCATATGTGGATAGGAAAGGAAAGACTGCAAAAAAAGAAGCAGCACACACCGGGAATTTGTTGGGCTGACTTGAGCAAACAACTATGGTATGAAATTTATGAACATATAATTAGTTAGGAAAAGCCTGCCGTATGTTAATATATCTAACTAATGCTTTAGTTCAGTGTTTCGTATCTGTTTATGTATTGAAATTAGGCTGTGATATGTTATAGATTTATTTCCCACTTATTTTTCTTGGAGAAATACTCAGAAAATATAACTCCTTATTGTTTATTGAAACCAAGGGAATTATACCAATCTATACCAGACAATGATGGGGAGGACTCTTTAAAATAGAATTAGAAATCAAAGAATAGTTATTTTACACTGGCTGACTGTTTTGAAAAATTCTTGGCTGTAAATTAGAAGAGCCTACAAAGTAAATACTAATAACACTAGTACATGGGTGACAGATATTCATAAACAATAGCTAGTGAAAAAGATTCATAATAATGGCTAGCACTATTGCATAGTGTCATGGAATAAAGAGAAGAATGGTGATTTTGCCTCTTCTTTCTGGAACAGTAGCATATTTTTAATACTTTGGACTTTTGAAGCTACATATCATATCATGCAATTTAGCTGAAAATCAAAGGGCATGATTTATTTTTATTTTTATTCCTTAAGCAAGACATTTCCAGCTCATTAACAATACAGCTTTTGTAAGGAATGCACTGAATTATTCTTAGATAATTTTTTTTATGCTTATCAAAAAAGATGTAAAGATTGTATCTAAATAATTCCTGCTTGCAGCCAGGACAGCAATTTAACACTGGATAAGAATAGATGTAAACAAGACAAATAATTAGAGCTAGTGATATTGAAACCTAACTGCATGAGGCCTGTTTACTTCAAAAAAATTGTGTCACCACGATTTGGGGGAAAAAAGCAGATGGCAGACTGCCAAGACAGGTTTCTGTTGGGTGACAGTCAATATTGCAATCTAGAAAAATGCTTCTATTATTCCAGCAAACCTGACAACAGGCAAATCAGGCTATAAAGCTGTCCCTTAGTAGGAGATGCATGCACCATTATAGGGCCAAAACCACATGCACACTATTAAAAGAAGTTTTTCTGGTTCGTAAGTTCAAAGACAGCCATGAAATATTTATATATTGTGGAAAGCACCTTGAACTGTGTTTCCTTTGAAAGTATTTTGAAACAGAAATGTTGTGCTTCAAATGTTTTTGGAAAGATTTTTTCTGGTATTGAAGTTTCCAAGTCTGTATAACTTTTGAAGCAGAGTCTCTTATGTCTAGAAAATGTATTGGAGGAAACAGTCTTACATTAGAAATTCTACAGAGACAACATAGTAAATCTATAATTAGCACTGTGTGTCAGAAAAAGAAAAAGGCCAAGACTAAGAAATCTAATATTTTCTCTTTCAGTTTTGACTAGTCACTCTGAGAGGCAGAGCTCCTCCTCTTTCTGTCCTGGGGAGAGCTGAGGATCCCGACCAGCTACCACTCTTTTTGAAGCAGGAGGAAGTCTCACTTCCGAGCGTGCTCCCTTTCCCTTCTCAGCAGTCCGCGAAACGGAGGAAGATGAATAGGCTCAACGTGCAGGGGGGAAGGGTTACTTCTTGTAAGAGCAGGACGTAAGGATTGGGAGCACTGTCAGAAAAGACAGCATTTGGGGATGAGAACTAACATGGACGTCCCATAGGGCTGCTACATACACAGAGTAGGATATTCCATTAAAAAGGGAAGAACAGGGAATAAAAACAAGGAAGAGAACGTACAGCTACATGAAGCCCCCAAGGTCCTACTGATTTTTCCCATCAGAGACACATTGGTCTCTCCCAATCCCAGTTTCTCATGCTGATGTCCCCAGAAATCCCTGTCAGCCTTCTTTCCCCTCCATTGAACCTGCTTCAAAGACCAGCCTTTACCTGTTTCTAACTAAAAATGAATTCTTACCTAGTCTAAGCAAATTTAAATTCCCCATTCAAGCATACCTTGTTCCTATTCATCATGTCCTCTAACAGGTGGACAAGGCACAAAACTAAGCTCAGAGGAGAAAAGAGTTTCATTCCCAACTGTGGTCATGACCTGATACATGATGCTGGAAAAGTAACTTTATTACCGTCTGTCTGTCTCTCTGTCTATTTGTCTCTTTTTCCCCACCCTCGTTTTTTTGGTGAAATATCACCTATTTAGAATGTATACACTTTTGGGCAAAGACTGCATTTTTTATTGTTAAAATCAAAAACAAAAGCAGAGCTGAGGAAAGATATGTATTTAAAAACCTTAATTTTTTGTTTTATTTTGTTTTAATATAGTATGCTATAAACTGTTGTTCATTTATCTCTACACTATCAAATTGTGCCTGACACCTTGTACTTCCATTTCATGACCTTCACAGGGATTGCAAAAGAAATTAAAATAACTTCATTATATTAGGTGTAACTAGTTCAAGAGAACAAAAGTTGTAAAAGCCAAAACCTTTGTGCCTAAAAGCATCTATTTCTCAAAAACAAAGAATCAATGTCTGAAGAAAGAAGAAAAAATATTTTAAAGTAGAAATCAGAAAGCTGATAGTTTGGCTTTAGAAGACTTTCCTGGAAAACAGGAAAATTTCTGCCAGTTTTGTTAAATTACCTCCTTAGTCGGATGCACTTTTGATTTCTTTGGACCTTGAGAACTTTGTATATAACAGTACAAAAATAGGTTCAAACAGACTATTATTCTTTCTTTCTTAGCAAAAGAATTCTCATTTTGGCTGCTTTTTCATAGCCTTTGCTGTTTTCTACAAAGTCGTCTTAGAAAAACAGTTGCCTACTCACTCCTAACATCCCCACTACGTTACAGACAGTCTTTGAGTTTATTACAAAATGATTCATCAAAGCTTCTGATGCGACTGCTTTATGCTTGTATTTCCTTGAATATGAATGGAAGAAATGAAGTGTTTTTTCTTCCTGATGCTCTTATATGATTTATTCATTAAACTATATTCTATGATCTATTGATCAAGCTGCATATTTTACTAATCAACCAGTATACGTTCATGATTGAGTTGTTTATTTTAATATTTGAGAACTTATGTATTTCACTGATTGGGTTACACAATTCACTGATCCAACTGAATATTTTATTGATCCAGCTGCATACTGTGGAAATCTAGGTAAACACGATGACAATTGGATTTTAGTGATACTGTGAGGACCCTTTTCAGCTTTAAATATTGTTTAGATATAGATACTGTATTTTTGGACAGTTTGTTTGCTCTTGCCTGCTCCAGAAAGTATCTCAGCACAATCTAGTGTCATTAAAATTTTAAACATTTTAGTTTCTTGGCCAGATAAAGTAGCCAATTCTGTGCTGTCATCCTACTGGTACCTGTGATAACTAGTTTAAAAGCAGCTCAGGGAATCTTTTTCTACTTTTCTGTGATGGCAGCCTAGCCAAACTGAAGTTAAATTCACCAGTAAAGACTAGACATACTCTAACTGACCAGCTATGAGACTGTGGGGAATCATCTGAAATCTATAAAGGGAGAAAGGAAACAGAAAGGGACAGAGGGGTCTGCACAAGTTCCCAGAAGGGGGAGCTGGGGAGGGGGTCTTCCCAGAGAGAGCTCAAACATTGACTTTTCTGTGGACATCTAAGTATAGGAAAGACTTACTTAGAGGAGGCTGAAATGAGAAGAAATAGCAGAAAGTTCAGCTCTGTCTCCTCCCAGCAAATAAGTAGATAGAGGAGCTGAAAAGTTTTGAAGAGGCCAACAGTATCAAGAAACTTTACCCACTGCCTTCTTCTATGAGAGAAAAGGACTTTGGGCATCATCAGGAAAGCTTTATTAGTATGTGCTACTCTACCACCAAAGTTGGAAACTTGGAAAATAGGCAAGGACAGGCTCAAGCAGAAAGCCAGGGGAGATAGGGAATGCCTCTCAAATGAAAGATATAGAGGAGTTCTTGCTGGGAAGGGTAGTAGAGGATTCCCGTGCAAAACACTGGGGTGACTGATGGAGATACTCAGATATAGCTCAGAAGGTGGCAAAAATACCAAGCCTAGGTAAGTTTCTGCAAGCTACTATGTTATGAATATGCAAGGGCTATGTACACAGACAAAAGGATTGTGTGTTGGGAATTTAAGGATTATTTTTCAGGGTAAATCACCTTACATTTGAGAGTGTTAAAGCTAAATGTTTCTGATCGTGTGCTGGAAGAAACGATAAAGAAAACATTGCAATTTTATCATTTCTATATAGCACTAATCATGGTGGGTCATATGGAAATTACATCTTTAAACACTTCATTTAAGGTCATAGTCCTTGAATTATATATTTGGCCTCCTGCTTGTCTACAAAATGTTTCACGTTGTTGATTTACGATGCTTTGGGAAACATACGGAAACGACTGCATTTTGTTTTTACCACTGCTAATCTGTTACAGTATATTTGTTATTTCTTAGTAGCATCCAGCTATCATACTTTAACTAACACACAGACATATATTTGCGTATTGACCTTAAAATAATTACACAGGACTTTTTTCCCAGTTCTTCATTTCCCAGTTCTTCAATGAGCATTTCTGTGTTTTCATATTATCTTGGTCTGAGTCCAATAATACATTACCAGTGTCCATTAGGAAGAAAATACTTTTGTTTGCTTTGTTATTCAAAAAAAAAAAAAAAGTAGGATAAAACCTAATCTATTCCCCACAATACTGAAATGAATGTTAGGCAAGTTACTTAAATCTCAACATGAATAAAGTATTTGAATCAAGCCCTAAGGGAAAGCTAAGGTTTAACAGTTATGTATGTAACAGTGATGCATTTTCTTCACATAGAATTTGAAAGAATAGATTTCCTGTTGAGTGTTTCTAAAGTGCTGCCTTAGTTGGATGGAAGTAAAAATTGATATCTCTTTTATGAACCCTGCCTTTTCTTATGGAAGGAAGTCCAGCCTTTGAGCTAAGTATTAATTTGGGATAATAAGCACCAAGAATGCAAGTGAAAAGGAAAGTGAATGAAGACTTTAAAAAATCTGTCCTTAATCTCCTTCCATATTACCTATAATCACAGAATGGTTGAGGTTGTAATGGACCTGTGGAGATCATCTAGTCCAACCCCCAAAATAATATTCTGAAATTTGAGTACATAATTATCTTTAAATTGATTGATTTTAAATTTGCACTTTTGTGACAAGAGTCCTTCACATAATGGAAGTAACTTGAAGAAACAAAATTCCTTGGAAATTCCAGTATTGGTTTTTGTACATGGTGAAAGATTGCTGTCTTTAAAAGCAATAAGACCTATGCCATTATTGTCAAACTTATGATAATGAGTCGATATTGACAATTAATTAACTGGCCATCTGTCACTTAACAAGTACAGAGATAAGCTCCTATTTAGCATAAGGCTTTGATAACTGCAGATTTCTGTGTCTATACACAGCTCATCTATGTAAATATGTCTCTACCCATATAATTTTACCTTTAATCTTTTGATGTAAAATCATAATTATTTCTCACATTTTTGAAAAAAAATAATAAAAGAGTCTAAGGTTTTTCATATATAAAGACTGGGTTCATATGGAAAGACTGGGTTCATTAAGAACCACGTTTTATATACAAACCTATTCTTCTCTAGCTTTTGACTAGTCGAAGTTAACAGAAAAAAAACAGAGTGTGGTAGTGGGAGGGGAATGCTAAGAATACCTCAGAATCCTAAAACACTTTCTAAAAAGATTCTTTAAAATCTTGTAAAAGTACAGCTCTCTAATGACTGAGCTGAGGAAGTAAAAAGCATTCATCCATTTGTTTGAGTGCTGGTAGGACTTACCTGTTGGCTAGTCTTTATACAGTGGTTCAGAAACAATTCTAATCACATCATGTAGTAAGAAAGAAAGTGTTTGCATTACATTTGTTATGCATAAATCATATATTGATCCACTAAGACAAAGCCAAGAAAATAAAAATAGCACTAAAGAATTGGACACAGGCACATTGATTATCTTGCCACCGCCTTCTTTTTTTTTTTTTTTTTTTTTTTTTCCTCCTGGTGATTATACTCTGAATACTTTACAATTAAATAAAGGTAAGAGTAGATTAACATAGTATGTTTAACAAGGTATGAAAATAATATAACACATAATAATAATGTCTTTTAATACACAATGTTAGTAAAAAAATACTTTTAGATATTCATTTTGTATCATAAAAATCACAAAACCTGAACATAGTTCTCTTTCAATTAGAAAATTGAAAAGAAGATTTTTTTATGTGATACTACTGTGTTAACTTAAAGTTACAAATGTCAAGAGCTCTCATTCTAAGGAATTCAGTATATTTGCTTTTTTACATCCTCTTAAAAATTTGAATTACATTTTTCACTCAAATATGAATGATTATACCACATCAGGTATTAATGAAAACTCAAAGTACAATATGAAAAGCTCATTTAGAAGACATTTTTAAATTACCTTTGTATAAATGAAATATATTTCCTATTTACTTTTCATTTTTTCTGCAGAGAAAGTGAATGACTATTATTAAAAGACTGTTCCAAAACACGATATTATCTCTATCTCAGTGAGAATTGCAAGAATCAAAGAAAAACTCACATATTTTGACATTAAAAAATCTTACTAATTGGAAAGCGTCCCGCTGTTTCATCTATTTTGACTGCAGGTAGTACACTAATCCACATTTGTTTATAGATGAAAATAATTAGGAATTGTATTAACCCTTCCAAGTGGCATTGTTTGAATGGTATGCTATCTGTTCTTAAATAACCCTTTCCTTTCCATGTTATCCTATCTGAACCAGTCAGTATAGTTCCTGAAAAATTTTTAAACTAAATAAAGGGGACACAATATTTTAGAGTCATCACTTTAAAAATGAGAAACACTTTTGTCTTCTATATAGAACGAACTTTCAGTGAAGGTCTATTGTAAATATTACACAGTGCAGGGAACTTTCCCTTTAACCCTTTCTTAAATTGAACCCTTGCTAGAAAGAAATCCAAAAGATGCTCTTGGTTTTAGTACCATTAGAGGCTTTTTGGCCCATTAAATTAGGTGCAATTTGGAAAAAGACACTGTGCAGGAGGAAGAAACCTGTGGTCACAGTTACCCACAGCTGCTACAAAAAGGGAGCTGACTTCCAGCTTGGCCTGGAAGAACATTAATGTTTTCCTCCAAACTTAACTGCCCTTCCTGTCTTCCTGCAACTTCTTTCCTTGTAGTGGCTACCAATAGTATCATCACACAATTTAAGTAAATCTTCTAATATTAGTAACAATACCATACTATGCAGGAGGACAGACAGTAAGATTTCTCATACAATCACAGAGCCAGATCATCTGCCTTACCATGGGATATGTTACGCAAGTCTTGAGTATCAGCTTTATTTTGTGAGAATCACATGCTTGTTTATCAATGGTTTATAACAGTGAACTATAAGCAGTTCTGTATTTTTTCCCAGAGCAAAATTACATTTTATTTCTCAGCTAAGCTAACAGGTCACCATTTACTGCTGCTTGCTTCTCCTTCCTTTTTCTTCCATTTGCACGCTCCTGAACCTTCCTGCATGGTGACTGTGGCACTGATCAGTCCTTTTATAGATCTGATCCAACCAATCAGGCTAGGAGAAAAATAGCCTTTTTTATCAGGTTACTTTTTGACCAGTTTAGCAAGCTGAGTCAGTCCAGGATCAGAAGCACATCAAGCAGGAAAAGGGAAGTGGATCATCATCAGAAGAGGAATAGAGATAGGGAGCAGGGAGTAAAACTTTGACATCCATAACCTACTATATTAACCCAGGTCATAGTATATACTTTTACCCTGAATCTCTGTTTAAATATAGAATAATTAAATCTCCACCCAGCCAGAGAAAGAGAATAACTATTGCCTGTGCTTATAGCACTTGCCTGGTTACTGATCCTTATGGAATGCATATTTGCCTTTTAATTAATGGAGATAATTTTATTTTCATATAACTTTTCATGTTTTCCATTCACTGGTCCTATTGACTATTATGCCCTCTGTGAAATGCAACGCCCACTCTTGAGTTTGTCACCATATATTATCTATATAGCTCCTTAGCTTCTACAATATTTGCCTCTCTCTTCCTAGTCATCTGTTCCTACATTCATTGTGGTTTCCCATGCAGATTTCAAATATCATCAGACTCTTTTGCCATATGGGTCTTCTTTCCAAACATAATCAAAGAGTCTACATATCTTTCCAATGAAAATCTTGTCCTTCGCCCTCAAGCCTTCCGTGAGCCCTGGCTGTGGGCAGATTCCAACATGCTTCTGAGCAGCTGCTTCTAAACTCTCATTCCTCCAATGCCAGTGTGACATCACCAATAAATATGACTCTTTAAGAATGAATTCAGTTTTAATTTCATACCTTTTTTGGCATATGGCTCCCAATTTAGACTTCCTTTGTTTGTATATTATAGGTATTTTAATGGTTTTCAGATTCTTTCTGTAACTAAGTACTAACTCAAATTAGGACTTAGGCATCTCCATAGTCAAAGTTCTTTAGAGAGTCAAATCAATTTTTATGTGCACAAAAAAAGTGGTTTGACTGTCTATATAAACAATTTGTGAAATACAACTTATTTGAGAGACAGGGCTCATGAAGATCTAGGAGAATAAAGGAAAAGTGATGAAAAAGAAAAAAAAAAGATTCATCCTAACATATCCTGAACAAGGATAAATGGTCATCTTTCTTATCTCACTGTTATTTGTGGATATCCAAAAGTCAATACTGTGAGTATATTTTCTAGCGCCTTAAAGGAGCCCTGCCTATGGAAAATATCCTCTTTCATAAAACACTTTGGCTCAGCTTATCAGATTCAGATATATATTATGTGCTATCCCCTGGTGTAATTAGTGCACTATGTTACACCATCTTCTAAAATAAATATTTGGGTTTTGGAGGGAAAAGGAAAAAAAAATCCAGACAGTCCAATATACAGCAGCCTGATTATGCAGTAACTTGAACAACCTAGGCTGTTATCCAGATGCAGTGTTTCATGAGTCATCCTTAATAGTTTAGAACAGCTTCCAAAAGTTACTTTTTTCCCAGAACAGTGGAAATGTCTGCTGTGATTCATGAGGTTAAAAGTGTGAGCCTCTTGTGATTATTATTGTACTTTTATTTTAAAAGAAAGCACTTATAACCTAGTTTAAGTAACATTATTTTAGCAGCTCCCATTCTGCCTGGTTCTGTAGGGTGCTGTGTGTATTTGATGTGAGGATGCCTACCGGAAGCAGAAGAGACCTCTAATATTTTTAACTACAGAGGAAAATATACAAGTCAGTTATGATCTCCTTTCATGTCTTAAAGGGAAAGAGGTTGTCAACAGTAAGAATAAATCCACAAGCAAAGAAAAGGGAAGGGAGGGAAAGATGAGATAACCCATAATGAAGGTACAAGAAACTAAGGTAGGTAATGTATAGCCTATAAGGTAGGACCTGCAAGGACTACCCTATTCTGTGTTGGTCCCTGTAACCCAGCATTCTGACCCAGTATTCACAGTCCTCATCCTTGATGTACTGTGACATTTTTTTCTCAAGAGTTTTCCTGAGGATCCAGAAAAAAGTACAGCAGTATTTTGTAGGATGTCTCTGGTAGAATGATCTTTCCATTTTTTATTTGCATAGCATTTAACAGATTGGGTCCCTTCTTACACATACCATATATGTCCCATGCACATACAGTAGTAACAAGTAAAAGAGGAACTGCTACCTTCTGCTACAATCCTTTCGATTTCAATTCTAGTGGGTTTTGGTCTCCTGCGCTTCTTTCTTTGGAGCAGGGGAAAACAGACCTACCCCAGAGAGCCAAAAATCCCATAAAGACCTTAGCTGAGTGCAGATTTGCAAGCAAACTGTATTAAAGTGCTTGGGGTTTATGCAATTTCAGCCTGGAGGGTTTCAAGAACAGTTACCTCTCAGATTCCCTGAGACATGAGTCTGTTTCAGGTAAAATAGGAAAGACGATCAAAGACACACCAGAGACGCATCAATGAGATACAACAGCTGTCCAGATGGAAAACATGCATTCAACAGTCTTTTACAAATCCACTCCTCAAAATATTACTATGCATTCCGTAACTAACCCTTTGACTTTAATAGTGTGTTTTCTATCGGCATATTTTTACACTTCGTGGGGAGCTACTACAACAGTAAATCCAACTTAAAACTCTTCAGAATTGTTTTTTACAGAGAGTTATAAACCACCAAAGGTGAGTCTGCAATATTAGAAGGTATTATCCTGACACACAAAAAAATTGCTCATCCTTTGAAAGAAATACAGTAATTTCAGACCAATTTCCAGTTATCTCCTTCAAAATTCTGAGCCCTAATCCAAAATTCAAAAAGTCTTTCTTAAAAGACTTTTGCAACAGGTATGAAAATATTAAGAAATATATCATAAAAATAAGGTCTGGGATTTTATCTTGTCCTCTGTTTTTCAAACAAACACTCAAACCCACTGAAGTCTATTTTGGTAGGTAGACTATAAAAATTATGTGAATTAGTAGTGTTTTTAGAGCACAAAAGCTAAAAAATCCAAAATTAATACTTTAATAAAACTCTTATCTATTTAATATTGCATAACTTGCAAACAATAAAAGCTATGAAGAAAACTATGTCTGTCTTTTTTCTTCTTGTTTAGTATAATGTGGATGTTTTAGAGAATTCCGTTACGTAAATTGGGAGGAAGGGATTCTAAAGAGTGTGTGAACCTCATAAAAATCAAATTAGTAATGCAAATCTTGTAGAAAAGGAAAGCAAAAGCAAATGACCAAATCAAAATTGTGCAAACACTTTCTCAGAGTAACAGCACTGAAGCAGTAGGCTATAATTTCACAGGCTTATCCATACATTATTTTTTCTCAGAGAAGTCATGGCATGGGGTCAGAAATTTTGAAATTGTGCTTGATTCTTTCTGATAAATCTTAGATGAATTCTTTTACGTCTTCATACACAATCTCTTCTTCAACCCACTATTGCTTACATCATGACTTGTATCAGGATACATTTGAACATGCATAACGTGAATATGTATGTGTAAGTATGGATATAAATATATATATAAGTAACCCACTGAAATACGCATGTCGCAGAATCTGGGATTCCTTGTGACAGACAAAATTATTATTAAAGAAGTGGTATTTTTAATAAGAAGTGCATGAATTTAAGACTTCTTTAAAAGGAAGATAAATATAATTTTTCCCACGTTAGAGATCGGACAGCAAATCAATGGTATAACTGACAATGAAACTTTGGTGTCCAAACTGCTGTTCAGGGCTGTAGTCAAGGGGTAATGTTCTTGGGTACAATGAAGGACCTATATTAAGCAAAATGTGTTAAGTTATGACTACAGAACAAATAGAGTAACAGAACTGCTGTATATGAAACAAACTGATTCTCTAGGTAGAGAACCTATGAAAGGAGCAGATGAAAAGTCAGAGTGTAGATGGTAATGAAAGGAAACAACACTATCAACAGAGGGGAATTATAATATAAATAATAAATTATAAATACAAAAAGTGTTTGAACTGAAAGAAAGAGAAAAAAGTGTTTACTTTATGCTACTGCATATTTTATGAGTAGATTTAAAGAACAACATAGAGAAGGTTTATCTAATGCCTTACATTTGTTTCTATAATGTGCAATGAGGAGAATTATAATGAACAATACCAAATACAGAATCAAAGTATTAGGTTATCGTGTTACTCCTTTTGTCTTCCCCAGTGATATGGCACCGAGGAAGAAAGCACTTTCAGAGCAGTGTTACTACCTTAGGCAGTTTGTTAACCATGAAGTAGCTTTCAAGCAGCCTCCTAACTCAAGACTGAAAATGAGCCAAGTACTTGAAGAAAAATAAGAAGAAAAAAAACAAACATCCAAAGCTAGAAAAATGCTAAAAATCTAGAAATTTCCACATTACTGGATACTAAATGCTGCGGAAGGTTTTTGAGAAGGGGAAAAAAAGCTAATGTGCTGGCTTCAGAAATGCAAATCATAAAAGGGTGTGAAATAAGTAAAATCATTTGGGTTCAATATTGAATAGGGAAACATCATTACTACTAGTCATAAGGAAGAGCCAGGAAGTTTACACCAAAATTGTTGTTTGTAACCATAATTTTAGATACTACTCCTCTGGGAAGCTGTCCAGAGAATATGTATTAAATGGAACAGTCTGCCAGTACACTAAAAAGAAGACAAAATTGCAGTGTTTAGTGCAAAAAAACCCCTGAAACTACAAAAAATATGCAGCTGCAATTAAGGAAAGAGAGATGACTGTGTTAACAGTGTTACAATGCAAAGAAAAAGAAATGACATTATTACTATATAAAATTTTGTTGAAAATACCCTCCTCCAACTGTTTCTGTAAACTGTAGTACAGCTAATTTTGGTAGATGAAAACAAGCAAGGTGAAGAACTGAATGTACACAGTGCCTTGTAAAATCTGTCTGTATAGCACAGAAATGAGTATAGGAGGGAAGTAAAATCAAAGGTTTGTATTTACTTTGTCAGACAGACGCTATTATCTGTCATCAGCTCTTATGATGGAAGACATAAATATATCTATATTTCGTTACTGTGACTGCAAAACAGGATGACTGTACCATAGGGGAAATTATACTGACCAAAAAAAAAAAAAAAAATCAAATACTGTAGCTTATAGTTTAGTTCTATGAGAGCCACTGAAGTTTAAGGAAAGCCAAGGAAGTCTATCATGGAATTATATTTCTGTGTAACAAAAAAGTGACTGAGACCTGAATATTTTTTCTGAAAACAGCAATTCAGGAGAATCCATCAGCTAAAAGTATATTCACAATGACCTTTCTCTTTAGTCTAGTTTTAGTAAAAGTTATATATATATAGCTAAGTAAATAACCAAGCTTGCTGATACACTTACCTGGATCTCCTTCTTGTGCTGCCTGCTGTATTTAAATGCAGTGCCTGGCACTTGCCTTTGCTTATGTCATATGACATATAATGTTTTGAAATCCTTCAATTTATTATAAACTTGCCTAATGTTCCATTGCCTTCTTCTGTAAACACATATATCCTTAAAAAGACAGTAATTGCAACTGTATATGTACCTCCTAGAAGCTTTTCCTAGAGCTGTACATTCAGTCTTGCAAAAGATTTAGTGTTATCCATGGGATAAGACTATTTCTAGATGGAAGAAAATTCTTAAAGTAAGAGTCGACATATCAGATAGAGTCTGATATGTGGTCTTTGCAGTACTTACCAGTCTCATGAGGGATTTTCTGCCCTATCGTGATGGATTATTTCCAGAAATTGCCTGCATAAGAAAGCCTGGAGGACGCCAAAGATCCAGCAGGTGATCAGGGCGCCCACACTTCGCAAGGACAAAAGAGGCGGCTCAGAGACTGTCTTGATCAGCTTAACTTTGATGGCTGCTGGAGAGCTACTGGAATATGTTGTTACTCTGCTGCTTCTCACTTTTTGAGCAGACTGGTTATCCTGTAAAAAAACATTTTAGGTTGGTTGACACTGTTTGTGATGGATAAAGCCACGCTTGTTGTTTTAATTATCTCATTACTTTTTAGATGCATATGGATTGATTGTTGAATTTAAAATGATCTTGATACATGGAAATCAAGGTCTGAAATGGACAAGATGACTTTTATTTCTTTTAAGTATGCAGAACTATACTTTCAGAAGGAGAAATCAAATGTACAAACTAGTTAGACGGTCTCCAACAGAAAATAATTAAAGGGGCCATAGTCAACCACAGGGCTGATGACTCATAAGTCAGCAAAACACTTCTTGTAACCCTGAAAAATATTTATCATTTTAATCATATAAATAGGGGTGTTAATATCTTAGGATGTTGACGGTCCTAAGATACACCAAGTATCATTAAGGGGACGGTGATTACTCATTTTCTTTTTCCAGTAGGTTTGGTCTTTACTGGATTTGCAGATATTTGGGTTAATCAATCAATTACGTTTTTTCCAAGTCTTGAATGTCTATGCTGTTGTCATAGTTGTGGCACCACCACTTGGCTGACAACACGTAGGAGTGATGCAGCTATCATCACACCTGATGGTCTCTGACTCTCCACTGCAAGTAGTCAGGCAGTCCTTCACGCATAGGCCAGGGGAGGAGAGCTTGCATCCAGACTATAGGACAAGGCAGGAACTCAGGCTTCTTGAACTATAGCAGTAAGCTTCAGCTGTTCTGCCACAATGCACAAATATAGAGTAGATATTTTTCAATGTTTTGTAAATATAAGGGTTATGAAGCTGTAAATCAGGCAAGCTGTGAAGGTTGTATCACTGGAAATTTTGAGAAGCAGATTAGTCAAACACTGGCAGCTATAGTCTACATACACTGAATTCCTCCTTAGAGCAGGAAGCTGTGCTAGATGGCAGTTGGAGATCCACCACAGCCACATTTCTTTATGATTTCTGCAGCACATGAATTTCATAGGAAACTAAAAACATTTTTAAAGGATTTGACTGTATTAAATGAATAATTCCCACAAAATAATCATTGCATTTTCTGAGTGTGGACTATTCCTAGTACGAAAATTAAACAAGAATCAAGAATTGTGCACTTTATAGACCATAACAATTTGCATGAATGGCAAATATTTTTCTACTTTCGGAGATCACTTAAAATATAAAAGAGAAAGAAGAATAAAAAGGATTTTGATTAAAGAGATCTGTTATACAATCATATTGATTTTTTCTGACATAAAGAATGGGAACTACCTCTGATTATGATAAATTTTTCACAGCTGTGAAGGCTAGAAAAAAAAAAACAGAGAAAACTACTGAAACAGGCAATTAGAAGTTCAAGGTTAGCATACTTGGCATAAGGCTAGGGAAAATGATGCTGTAACAGTTTTGTTTACTAGCAATATACCAGTTAATGTTAAGTAGCGTATATTTAGAGGTAACTATGTATTAAACATTCTTCAGCATATTTAACTTAACTAATAGCAATATGTTTTAACTTCTAAAGTTCACCAAAGCGTTGCTTGATTGTATCACTATAATCAAGTAATACACCACTACTCCACTTGTATCACCTAATTCCCATAGTTCTCCAACATTTTCATTCACAACTTAGTCTGCTGTTGTTAGTTATTTCATTATTTTTACCCTGAATCACATGTTTGGTTATTATTCAAAGAGAAATCACTCCCCCCTCTCAAAATATTCTCAAAAGCTATTGCTCATAACGCAGTCCTTCAATAGAAAAACTTCAGAGAACAGGATGGTTTTCTCCACTGCTACTTCCATTAGCAGTTAAATCGTAACATTCATCCCTAATCATGAGTTAAGACTGCTAATTTGATTTGAAGCTGTGAGAATGGATTATGTATTACCATAAGATGGAGTCCGAACCATTTTACAGTTTGTGAAACTTTCCTGTACACAGGAAATGATCACAGGAGATCACAAGAGATCTATGTCAGAGCCAGAAAAAAGGACAATGCCACTTAACCTCCAGGCATGAACCGTGTTTAGACAAAAATGCTCTCTCTCTACTAAGACTGTCATTCCTTGGATTTCTCCTCTCTCTTCCTCTCTATTTCATCACTTGGAAATCAATGAAAGAGACCATCTAGTCCAACCCCCCTGCTCAAGCAGGGTCACCTGGAAGATGTTGCCCAGGACCCTGTCCAGACGGCTTTTGAATATCTCCAAGGATGGAGACTCCACAGCCTCTCTGGGCAACGTGTTCCAGTGCTTAGTCACCTTCACAGTAAAGAATTTTTTCCTCATGTTCAGATGGCACTTCCTGCATTTCAGTCTGTGCCCGTTGCCTCTTGTCCTATCGCTGGGCACCACTGAAAATAGCCTGGCCCCATTCTCTTGACACCCTCCCTTCAGATACTTATACTTCCTAGTACTAGCAATGAGGGAATAATTTCCTTAAAATATAACTTTCACAGAATGAGTCTTCCTTGAATGATTTTAGTATTTTGCATTGATTCAGAGAAATTTTGCAATTGTTGTCAATCAAGAAACTTCCTACCTTCTTTTTGTCATCTTTTCAACTACCCAGCACTTCTTTTCTGTTAATAGATAACGTGGTCTTTGACTGCCTAACCTCCTTCTTAGAAGTTTCTCCTATCTCACACACTGACAATTCCAAGAAAAATTTAATTGCATTTCCAGATCTTAAAGGCACCATGTTCAAGTCTCGAACACTCTATTATATTCCTGACAGAAGCAAGCGTTGCAATTTCAGATGGGGAAGCATCAGAGTTCATGTAAACAAAATGCTCAAAATCATTCCTAAAATCAACAAAGACTACATTGCTGTGGATTAATCATGAGAATGGGCTAAAAGACAGTGAGATTCTCGGAAGAGTAATGTTTATAACTAGCAGGGAAAGGACTTGAAAATCTTTTACAAAGAAGCAAACAACCTAAGAACATGTCAGAAAAAATCACTTGTAAAACAGAAGGGAGAAGTTTGCCACGTAATTGATGGTTGCTAAAACAGGATTGGGACAGGGATTATTGGAGATAATGGGGTTTTGTTATTATTGAGCCCGCTTCTCTAGGCCATAAAATGATTTCTATGATTTCTCCACACTACATAGAAAAATACCATTTTGGACAGAAATATAACAATCCTGGCTGTTGAAAGAGATGTCCTCTCAGGCAGCTGACATCAACTGCATTTGTGACTGTTAAAGTCATAAAAGCAAGTAGTTACCATTATATTGAAAACAAAAACTTACCATAACAAGTGGTAGGGAATGGTATGTTAAACTGCAGCTACTAAATCAATTGAACACATTTTAAATTTCAAATCCTGACCAGTTGTCATTAAAGACTCAATGCTAGTTTTATTTACTTGTCATTTTTTTCTGTTTTGGTAAGCAAAAGAATGGTTAGCTCCAGTCCTATGGTTGAAATTCCAGTTTAGTAATTAACTACATTTAACCACTTAAACCACTTAACCACTTAAATCCTCTTAGAAGTTACATGACGATAAGTCACTCCTCCCTTTTTCCCTAAATGTAACTTATTGCCACTTTGTACTGTTCAGAACTAAACTGATTTCATCCCAAGGCCATATCCGAATAAACAGAATGAGTTCTAAATGAAACTGCTTTACAGAGAGTACTTAGGGATTTCTCTTGAAGAAGATGCTCTAGACTTACAGCATGAAACTGTTAGAAAATAGGAAAGCTTTATTTTAAAAAACACTTTATTAGGTATTTTCAAACTGCCTGCTAAAGTGTGGGGGTTTTTGCTTATTAGATGTAAAAAAATTGCTGATAGCATGACACAAATGTAAGAAATTCTGACTTCTGACTTTTCTTCCCTTTTTTTCTTTGCAGTATCACAGGCTAACAAAGGCACAGGTAACTGTTAACTTTCCTGATTGCACTGATTTCTAGCAAGAGTGTTGCTTTTCAGTCTCTGTCATTTAATAGAAAGAAATCTCTGGTCAGTCACTAATCTGCTGGGGATCAAAAGGTTGCTGAAAGAAATCGAAGTCAACATCAGAACAGATCTTCTGTGAAATTTAATTTTCTCATCTAGGGGTCCCTTAAGAATCTCACTCTTCTCCATTCTGAGTTCCAAACAGAGATTAGATTACCTTCTAGATACTGAATGCAAAACATCCAAAGTTCAATGTATTCCCAGTATTGAAAGACAAATGGGACCCACCTCATCAATTATAAAAGCACATCTCATAGCTACAGAATTCCAAAATATATTTTTGCTGAGCATGAAGTTTTCAGTTCTCTGTCCAAATGGCAGAGAATTGTTGTCATCACAAGGAAATAAAGTAGTGGAAAATTCCTTGGGATGCCTGATGCTCTAAAAAAGTGTTGTTGTTTAAATATTTGAGTCATCAAAATTGTAATAGTGACAAAATCAAAAGAATTATGGAAAAATAAAGAAGGCAGGATATAAAATAAAGAAGGAAAATAAAGAATTTTGTGCACAAAAGGCTTGGAAATTTAGTATTCATTACATCCAAGAAACATCTCCTTTAAAGGGGTTAGCTATCTCATAAATCTTTACAATACACCTATGCATAAACTAATGCTGTTCATCCTTTGAAATCAAAACAGCCATTTCTATATAAAATAGAAACCACTGCTCTTAACAGTAGGTCTCAACTCCACAAAATGTCTTCGGTGCATGTAGTTCCCCAAGTGTGAGACAGCAATGTTCAAAACTCCATTTTTATCAATGACATTTCCCAGGCATTTAGAGTTCTGTTCTTGACCTTATTCAGAATTCAGTTGTCTTGTCACCAGTGAGCAACAAATACCTTTGTTCATCCACACACAAGACGCTCCTGTGCCCAAGTTCTCTGACAACCCAATCTAGCAAGCTATCACAGAGCACCTCAGTCCTGGGATCAGATTCTTTCTCAAGTTAATACTTTCCAACTCCTTTTTTCCAAGAAAAGTTCCATAACATTTGGCCATAGGCTAGTCTGAGCTGTGAGTCCCAAGACAAGGCCAATGAGACTGTGTTCAGTACTGCAGCAGGAAATACCACGATGTCTCTGTAGCTCTAAGCTCAGATGTCACCAAAACCCAACAGTAAGCCTAGACAGGCTCCAGAGAGGATGTAACCAGTATAGCAAATATTAAATCTCATAGGAAATATTTGTAAGTTTGTCTACTAGTCTGTAGACATTGAGGGCAAGATGAGTCTTTCTTGTTTAAAGCTGAGCACATAAGAGTGTGTTTAGAATACCACAAATTTAGACACAAAGGTGTTTGAGGCTTGAGTTTGACTTATGAGTTTTATGAAGAACAAAACTGACACTTAGTTTAAATAATTTCTATCATCATTTCTGCCTCTTCCTTTTTTCTAATAAGCAGATGCATTCAAGCATTTCTTAAAAAAATGGAACTGATAAAACATTTCTAAAGCATGTATGATAACATGATCATATGTTTTATAGATCTCAATATGATCTGCATCAATAATATATTCTGGCAAATCGCCAGTGCAACATATGAGTAAGTGCCAATCAGCTTGCCAATTATTCTGAACACTTAACTTTATTGGTGTTGATAAAATACACAAATCAGACCCCTGTAGATTTACCATTTATCTGTAGAATTGTTTGTTGGGTAGTATCCACATTAATATTTAACAACACTGAAACACTAAAGAATGTCCTTTGTAAATTACAGAGTGATAAACTCTCTCGCACCATCCTTTTTGCTCTTTATTTACACTGCCCTTTCATCCTTCCCTCTTTCCCTTTCTGCTAGCTGGTTTATTGCTCACTTTTTTCATTACAAAATTGTTTCAGATACTTTCAGAATTGTTTCAAATACTTGTCAGAAAGAGCTTAGCTAGATGTTTGTTCATCTGAAATGTGACATTTTATTTTTAGAAAGTGGAATCATAGGCCTTTTTGATAGTCCTCAATGCTTTTTAGACGTGAACATTAAGTAGTTCTTGGCACTCATTTGGCTTTATCACCTGCATAAAAAAAATGAAAGAGTAACATTATAATTTCCAAGTCACTTCATCTCCTTTTCTGTACCATGTATTGAAACAGCTCACAACATATATTTTTGTATCATCCACAGAATTCTTATATCATTATTTTTTGCTGAAAATTTACATATTTAGTCATGTCACCCAAGACAACCTTGCTAGTCACTTTCCTTCCTTCTATGATACCCTTGCAAAGCACATTATATGATACCCTCTCATCCAGTGTTATCGAACTGTAAACAGATGCTCTCTCCAGCCTCCTCTGGTCATATGACAATCCTCTTGCTCGTCTGATCTTTTTCTGATTCTTTTTACTTTTTTTCCACACTATTTCCCCAGGGTTCTCAGCTGAATTTTTCTAACACACACAGTCTCTGTTTTCTCATCAAGACAGAAGTTGAACAAACCATTCCTGTGCGGAGCTGGAGATATAACAGAAAACAGAGTCCACAAGGGAAGGTCCTGATCGGTGAGATCCTACTGCTGCCTGAACTAATAGAGAAGAAGAAGAATGTGTTCAGACAAGCAAAGAAGATAAAATGCAGCGGATTAGTTCAAGGCTGACGTAGCACCAAATGGCTTTGCATCAACTCAAACAGAACCAAACTGAACTGAAGCTGCTGGGAATGAAGTCAGATGGTAAGGCAAAGGAACTGAAGTTGATGAGATTAAAGACATTTTGCTGAAAACAAAATCAAAATGACAAGAGAGATTTCTTTCGGATTTCATTTGCAATACATGGTGCAGCATTGTTATACCTTTAGGAAGACTAAGAAGAAGCTCAAATGCACATTTCACTAAACATTGCTGCCATCATATTCAGAGTATCTGATGTAATCTGTTTGATGCAAATAAAGGATGACTGACCTGGCCTATTTTGACAACCCATTAAAATTGGCAGCATCATTAATGTGCCAAACTACCAAAATGCAGGCAATCAGATGATGCTTTTCAGCACTCAAAACTTACAGTGATTCTGTTCTCATTTTCCTTCCACAAGACATGTGCAAGCTCTCTCCATTCTCTTAGGTAGCTGAATGCCAAAATAAATGCTTTTTAGTCATTTCAGTATGATGCTGTGCTGCAGAGCTGCATTTTCTAACCCAGTACTACAGTGGCATGGTTTTTCATTTGGAATCAGTTCAGAGCTCACTCACATCCACGTAGGAGAAATCCTAATGACAGTGCCGATGCTGACTAATAGAAATCTACAGAGCAAGACTCCCTGTTAAACTAGCTAAAACATTGACCCACAAGCTATAATTTATCATCTTTTCTGCATACAGAGATCGACTGAAACCATCTAAAATTTTTCACAATGCTACACAGAGCAAATACTAACTAAACAAGTTAGCATAAGCTGGGCCAAGTAGTAACGCTAAGGAAAATATGATCAAAGGAAGGGGCAATATCCAAGGAAATGTCTGTAGCAAGAAATACAAAGAAATACAAAGATATACAAAAGAAATACAAAATCTCAGACAAGTTAAAAGAGTCAAATCCAGCTTTGTTGCAGATGTGCTGCAGATAAGTTTGATACGCTTGCCACATTTGAATTACTACAACCTTATATTTGTGCTTAGAGGATAAAAGATGGTCTTGAAGTTGAACCACATTCCTCTGATCTGACCTCCTATTAGTGCTGAGCTTTCAATTTGTGGGTATAAATTGTAAATTGAACGTAGTCTTGAAAATTGAAATCAGCTTTGTCCTTAGCAAGTTTACTACCTATTTGTTTTTCTTAGAACACTAGAATATAAAGAAAAAGATAAAAACTTTTTTCTGCCACTTTCATGGTTATTGTACTGCATATATTATTTGTTTTATGCATCATTTAGATACTATTGTTAGTATTACTTGCTGCATTCCTCATTCAAGATTTCTAGTAAAGTTCTTTTAAACTTGCTTTTTCTGAAATATTTAGTTGCTTTGGGACATAATTCTTAAACTTCTCTTTATTCTCAGGTCACAGAGGGAATGCAGGTCAACAGTTTGAAAGTTATCCATGCTTCTGTTCAGATTTGATTTAGGGGAAAAAAACATAGCTAAGTGTGTGATCTAGCTTTAGCTGGCAATTGGAGATGATCATGTCTCAGTATATTGTGTATAGGAAAAAGCTTTGCCATCAATGCTTCTCTTCTGGCAGATGGATCTAGCTAGTATAAGAAAGGCTATTTTGCTGAAAAAATGAAAAAAGGATTGTATAGCATATAGCTCAAAAGATAGTGCACTAACCTTTTGCGTACAACAGATTCAAAAGGGGAGAGATTTTCAATGGCAGATTTTTCTCAGAAGGTTTTTGGGGATTTTAACCACCTCACATAATGAAATTGTGGAGTAACCTCAAAAAGGCATAGTGAGATGCTGATATTGTTTCTAGGTGAGCTCTCATACAGTTCAATAAAAGTCCAAAGGTTCTTTATTAATAAAAGATACTCCAATATGTTTGGTAGCTCAGCAAGCGACAGCGATAACTTGGGGTTTTGTTGCCCAAGTACTGAATCTTTTTCACTTGACAGATTGATTAACTCTCATAAAGTCCTTCCTACTGTGGTGGAAATTGTTTTTTATCTCAGCTGAATCACTTAGTGGTAGTTCTACCTCCACTTTTACAGTATTCAGAATCTCAGTTTTTATATCATTCAGAAGGAAAAGGCAGAAACAGATTTCGAAAATTCACCAATCTCTATCTGTACATTTTTTAAAATCCATGTATATAAAGGTCTTATATCATAAGACTCTGCCTCCTATCTAAAATGATAAGTAGCACTTACTTAGCCTCCAGAAAACAAAAAGGTTATTTATCTGAGAATGTCCTCTGCAATGCACTGTTTGGAATTATTACACATTCACTGTGGTTATACTAATATGTAATCACAGTAGTTGGAGATTTTTTTCTATTTTAAGCATACTTATAAGGGGCAGAAAGTCATTCTGAGGAAGCGGTGGAACATTCCTTCTTTCCCAATTCCTCTTAACTGCAAATTACTAAAAATTCTTTTTTGAACACTGCAGAAGAGGAAAAGAGAGTGGATTATGAATGTATATTTAGGTGATATATCTCAAAGAAGAACAGTAACAAGAAAGTACTCCATTTGTATATCAAAACCCGGAGTACCTTTCCTGCAGAAAGGCTCAGAGTCCCTCCTTAAAGATCCAAGGACAGCCTTCCAAATAGCTAGATACTTCAATACCAGTGTAAGGCTTAGCAAAAAGTATGAACTAAGCTTCGGGTCATTGTTTTGGCAATATTAGTAGCAAATATGCTACAGAGAAACCATAAAGTTGTAGCAGAATGTAGCCTAGCCCCAATAAAGGGTTCTTTCTTTGTAGAGAAAGATCCATATGCTAACTGGTAAAACTTACTAAAGATCAATATATATAGTCAACTATTCAGTGAGATACTGTTTTTGTCATAACTGAAAACTCTTTAGATCTTCCAGGAGATACACAGAACTGCATCTCTTTAGGAAAACCGGGAATATGAACTACAGCTTTATATAAAGAGTGGACTGCTATGTCAGGTGAATTGAAAGAGGCTCGCTGAGTGACTCTGCAAATCAAAATTGCTCAGAAAGCAATGCCTCTTAGTCTGTGTGAAATTTTTCCTGAGAAAATACAGAAAATGATGTCTGATGAAATAGCTTGTGGACATGGCTGAAAGCAAATTAATTGGCTCTATCAAATTGAACTAAGGCTGCAGTAATAGATCTTTTTTTCCAAGACAGTCAACCCTATTTGAATCTCTGTTCATACAGTCTTTGTCTCTGAAGACTAGAGGCTGCTGAGATTCAGATGTCTATGTCTAGAAAAAGATGTAGATAAACAAGAAAAGAATGTATTTGGTGGGTCCAGAAACACCAACTTCTAAATCTCTTGTTGATAAATATAATGCCATAGATGCTCTAGGCACCCATGGTATCTGTTCCGAGAAGACCTGAACAGAGTTCACGTCTATATCCAGAAAGGTCTTGTCTCCTGTGGATTACTAGTACCCTTAAGTTAAGCAGAAGAAGGCCATATCTGAGTGAGAATATGAGCATCAGTGTAGGTGCAGGAATAAGAGGGACTCCAGAAAATCTTTCTTCCCAAAGCAGATCCTCCCCCATTTCTCTCCCCAGGTTGCCATTACTGGGCTAAGATTCTCATATTTGGCCCATCTCATGAGCTCCATGCAGCTCATTAACCTAAAGAAGATGCTTTGTTGGCTTCGTTCAGTCTTCACTTACTGTTTGGCAAGTCACTTCAAAGTGGTGCAGACTCCATTCTGCTAGTTAAATGTTTTGCTTCTCAATGACAGAAGCACTGGTTACGGAAGCTGTCTGATAAGGCTAACTTCCTATTACACACACCGTTTTGAAACTGAGCAGAGAGACTGAAGCATCACATGTAGCAGCAGCAGAGAGAATTCCTGTTCTGAGACTAAACAGCACAAGGGAAATAGTTCAGAGAATTTTCTGAAGAAACTGCAGCAAAAAGATATTGATAGGAAAGTTAAGATGGCTCAAGTTGACAAACAATTGAGAGGAGCTAGAATGGCCTTACATGGTCTTCTTGCAAAATAGGAGAATAAAGTGGGTCTTTACTATGTTCCAGCTGGAAAATAAGGGACTCAAACACAATGTGAGTGTAAATATAAACATAACATTCAATCCCAGAACAATGCAAACCATTTTCTCCTTTTAAAATTGACCCACAAGATCAATTTTTTTTTTTTTTTTTTTTTTTTTTTTTTTGCAATGTGATTGCCTTGGATCAGAGGCCAATGTTTGAGTGTTTTCGAAGTGTCTAGTGTATAGGGGCATTACTATAAATAAAATAGAAGTACTTTTGGCTTGACGTGTTGAACAGCAATTTCACAATACTGGATTTGGCATTCCAGTCAATGCAGCTCAAGAATGCAATAAAGGACTGCATAGCATCCCACAAATGGTCTCTGCATTATACTAGGATTCAAAAGGTGTTTTCATATACCCAAAATTTTCAAGGATTTCAACAAAGCTCAGTACAGTGAATGCAGCATTCCTTTTAAAATGTTAAGATGTTCATTGTATTAACAATCAACATCTAACTAAAGAATCTAGCTAAAAGAGTCAAAGCAGATCTAGGTTTTGTATTTTTAGTAATTTAATTTGTTTGACATTATATTTTATTATAGTTTCTGGTGAGATAAAGATTTGATCCAGAGACAATTCCAGCATGCCTGGTGTCAAAAGGCTTACAAGGAGATCAGGTCAAAGCAGACATGTTTACAGAAGGTATTCATGAAGCATCTTAAAAAGACTGACTCATGAAAATATTTGGACATTGATTTTGTCTTGCACTGGACTCAGTAAAGCACTTAGATGTACCTATAGTCATGGATGTAGAGACTACTGGGTTTCCTAATTAAAAGCCTTGATTAAGAAATACATCTTTTCACTGCACTGATTCAAGTGTGCTTTCAAGTGTGTGATTCGAGTCATCATGATTACAGTAGGAGGAGTAAAAAGGTACTTCTGCTTCTCCAAATTTTTTATCCAGTGTCCACAACTGAACTCTATTTCTAGCTGAACTGTATTTATATTTCATATGGTATGTCTTTCATGGCATGACTTGTTTTGGGACTTGCAGTAGGAAATAACTCTGTGTTTGTTTTATTTAATTTGGAATATTTCTTTTTTTTTCAAAAGAGACATTATAGTAATTTTATTCTCTTGGTCGATAATGTATAATACAATTAGTGTCAATATATTTAAATGGTGAGATACATAACAGAGAACAGCTAGTGTGTATCATTTAGAAAATAATATGAACAAAACAGCTTTGCAATGTCTTAGCAAATATTTGGATGTTGCAGTTTAATATCTTCACCATAAATATGTCAGCTCAAAATAAAAAAGTGCATTGTATTCTGCTACATTGTAAGGATGATGAAACTTCTTCCATCTTCATTTTCATTGTCCACATGCACAATTAAACCCTGCTGATGTGGTAAGTATAAAGCTGCTTTGTTGTTTCAATGTGAGGTTGATTATTACATGGAAACAGCCTGGTTTGAGTTTAAATGAGAAATCAAATTGATTAGCATATAATTAGAGATAAACAAGCAGGCTCATATAAAAATCTAACCTCATGCTAGCATTGACTGTTCAGTTAAGTAGGGCTCAAACTGAGCTTTCCATTTATAAACGTAAATTGGACTTAGAAAGCTGAAAATTGCTCTGTCTCCTGGCTTTCAGTGATATGATTCAACATATTTGATGCTCTGTCATTGTGTACTGACATTTAGAACACTGAATACCAATATGTACTATGACAAAGTCTGCTGAACTTTACATTCATGATTCAAGTTAAAGCCTTTCATCTACTATTATAAGAAGAAAAACCTTGATGGCTTAATGGATAAAATGCTGACCTTTCTCATTCCACACTGAGCAATAACACCACGTGAAGGGGTGTTGGTGGTTCACACTGCAGCAGCAGAACACAGCATCCCACATGATGAGCAATCACTATTCAAGGGAGATTTGAAATATGTTTACACAATGTGCCTCTAAGACTACTTGAACAGGTCAAAAAAAAAATCTTACCACACGACCATATACAATGTTGTTCTTAATCATAATTTTAAGGGTGTTAGTCCTGCCTGCAGCAATGCTTATGTCTTTCAACATCTTAACATTGATTTGTTGTTTTGATTTGAAGATAACTTATTCTGTTCTTCTAGCTAAGGGCTCAGACACTGATCTAGAAATATATTTAAGCTTGGTTTTGATTTTCAGCACACAGATCATCTTTTTGATGATCCCTTATTTGGATGTTGTCCAGAAGGCAGGAGATAAACACCATAAGGCTATACTTAGTTATAGTTGTTGGCTATACTTGTTTGAAAATTGAGTTGAAATTAAGAATTATTTCAGAGACAGAAATAAGCCGTATAAGGGACATTCTTAACACCTTTCTGCATAAAACAGTTTTGGAGAAAGGTTTTGGAGACAGGAAAATATAACCATTAAGCCTGATTTAAGTTAAAACAGAAGACTATCTTTGCCAGAAAGATTTTGTATTCAAGACAGATTATGGTGAAATTTTTCCTGCTTTGCAACAGAATGTTTTGCACATCCGTAAATTATTTATTCAAGACTAGACTGGTTAAAGTCCTGAGCAAACCTTCCTGACCTCAGAGCTGACTCTGCTTTGAGCAGGAGGTTGGACTAGAGACCTCTGAGGTCTCTTCCAACGTGAATTATCCCATGATCTTATAATCAGCGCAATTGAAAGGTAAGTGTAAGTAAGTAAGATACGTTGTCCCTGGAATTGGAAAAGTATCTGTCAGAATACATACAGAATCTGCACGCTCTCAGAACAAGAGATTTTGCATTAATGGTTCTGTTTAATTGTAAATAAATGTGTCTGAAGAATTCCCTACTGATCAAAAATTGACCTGACGACAAGAATCCTCTATAGACCATTTTTGGTGGGAAAGACCCACTCAGATAACCAGCAGCTCTTAAAAAATGTCGGTTAAATAAACTACATAATTTGTTACCTGGAGTTTAGCACTCATGTTTCATTGGATAATTGCTCTGCAGCACAGTCAGGTAGCTCTGACATCTCTTTGCTCAATCATCTTGTGGTGGTGCTGTCTCTCATAACTGGGCAGCCTGACCTTTTAAGTCATATAGAAAGGCCAAACTGGCCAGAGTCACTGCCATGTGCTTTGGAATGACAATAAATTCAGTGTCCTTCTACCACTGCGGGGTCTCAAAGCTGATCCTCTGTTCTAACAGAGAAATGGTGGCCTTGCACTACTTTTCAAAATGGTGAAGAGAAAGACATTCCCTTCTACAATATTGTAAGTGCTTCCAATGTTTTAAAGTTGCAGACTTTACAGGGACTTTATAACTTCATACCTATATAACAGGTAGTAGGACAACAAGAGGACTTTGCCTGTTCAGCAGATAGTGCAGGCAGAACAGGCAAATGAAGTGACCAAAGAATGACCGGGTTGTTACAGACACGTTCTTACCATTCTCTGTGAATTTTCCAAAACCTTTTTTCCCCCTTACTAGTGACATACTTTCTTAAATATGGAAGGATGGATAGAAATATTTGTCTGTTACCCAAAGATGAATCCTGAAGATATAGATGAGAAATTGCTGAATCACTTTTTGAAACCTGACCTGATGTAAAATGATATATTGATTTCTAAATCCTAGTATTTAATGTTAGCTCCTGATTTGGGGGGATTGGACTGAAGGGAGAGAAAAGAAAAAAAGAATAAAATCTCTTCCACAAAACTGAGGAAGGTACTTCCTTTTTTTAGAAAATAAGGAAGGAAGAGATTTATACCTGTCAGTGGTATAAAAATATTGAAGAGATTAATTCCTGCTGGAAAAGGTGAATGCAGATTACATACATATTAAAATTAGACAGAATGACCTTTCTGAATTCTTTCCAGCCTTCATTACTTGATATTCCATTTCTGGATCCCATCCCACTTCTTTCTAGGTTGTCTAGAAGAATGCAAATGGAGGTCCAAAGGCAAAAGGGAAATAGAGAAAGGTTGCAGTTTTCAGAACTGCAATCAAACTGACAGTCTGGAGGAAGAGTGTAGCCTATTTGTAGCAGCAAATGAAATAAAGAAAGGTCGTCTTTTGTGGAACCATTGTTTCTTTCTTGATGGCTACAAAAGTTTCTGAAAAAGGTTGGTAATATAGTGGAGAAAAGCTATTTCATCTGAAAGAGATGACAATCTTCTTTTTTTCATTGAGAGACTAAATAGCCAGAAAACAGGTGGCCGTGTTATGAATTTTCCTCATGGTCTACAAAGGCAATTTAGATTACAAGGGCCTCTTTTATACTAGGGAATGCTGTGCAAAAAAAAGGATAATAAAGCTAATTCAGGGGAGCTGGGATCTGTGCACAAAGTAGTGCAGGACAGCTTTACATCATGGGGAAAAAAAATCTAACATAGGTCTCAAGAGCAGTAATTAGCTAAAGTCTTAAATTAGCATAGCCCTTACTCCTCTCTCCTCCTCATTAAACCCTGCCAAGCTCAACTTGGTCACAGCCCATTTTGATACAACTATAGTGCTTCTGACTGTGGGGCTATCACAGTTGCTGCTAGAGCTGTAATTCATTCCACAGTATGATGCTGGCATGATTGAATTATTATTTGGATTTCCTCTGGACCAAGCCCTGAAATCCAAACATAATTTCCAGTTTATTCCATTTATAGTCAGAGCTGTGAAACAGAAATTTCACTTACACAATTCCAGGACCCAGACCCCTGAGAATCTTCAAAATTAAACATATTTCTTAGATATTTGATAATTGTGTGTATTTTAAAATATTATGTGCTGTAGCTTCACATTATCTACTTTTGCTAAATGGAATATTATAAACAATTATTTTATTAATGTAAGTCCTTATTTTACCTTTAGGAATTAATATTTCTGCAGAGCACATGATGGAAGTGATTTTTTTTTTCCTACAGTTTTTATTTTAACCAGTACTTATTGTACTAGCTGACTATTGGTATACAGATGCTGCATATACAATTTTTCCCCAGAATATATATTTTAAAAAAGTCAGAATTGTATTTCATAGAAATAGCTAACCTCTGTGAGACACAACATTCGCTCTCAAAAGGAAGGAGGTAGAATATGTACATATTCAGGAAAAAATTATCCATTTCAGTTGCCTGAGTTACAGGAGTCACCCAGCACTGGTATACATCATCCCAAGTTGTGCAACCCTTCTTAATTCAAAGCACTGATCTGCCAGTTTTGATATGTATTTCTGCCATGCCTCATCAGGGAGAGGTTAAAGCAATCGAAGCAGAGCTGATTTTTTAATTATATTTCAGTACAAAAACATAAAGGTAAAGATTTAGTCACCGTTGATTATAAGATGAACTGCAGAGGCATTAAAATTATCTCGGGAGGTGTTTTATTGTTTTTTGTTTGTATTAGTGACTGTTTGTTTTATGCATCCTTGAAATGCACGGGGTGATATCCAACAATTAAATGACAGTTAAGAAACCAAATCTTATTTCAGTGGTAACTGATTACCTGAGTGTCATAGGTGTTTTCAAGCCCTCTTCCTCTCCATCTCGCCTACAGTTTTTTATTTCAAGAGAAGATTTTTTTCAAAGGATGCAGGGCTCAAGAGACTGCATATTGGTTGAATTCTGCTGTGTTTCAATCAGTCATTACCGAAGTGAGAAAAAGCAAAACAAACCAACTGCTGTCATGTCCCTGCATTTCATCAGCTATTCCAGATTCCCAGAACAGCAACCAGATGTGCCATCACTTTGGCCTCCAAGTCCAGTTTGCAATGACAGAATAATATAATTGTAAAATGCTTGTCACTGGGATGAAGTACTCAAGACATAATAGCTAAATAAAAATTCAGCAGTCTTCTACACTTATGACAGTTGATTCATTGCTGCAAATTCTTTAGTAAAGCACTTACAATATCTCGATATCCTGAAAAAACCTATTTCTGAAACACTTCCCTGCTATTCATTATTCCCTCAACTTGCAGAACTTTCTGCACAGCCTTTGATATCACGTTCTTAAAACTATGTACAGAGAATAAAGAAGTGAAACAGCGAGAACTCTCCACACCTACTAACTACAGTGCATGGTGCTATCCATTTTAGCTCTTCTTATCAATTTGTTTGAAAACACAGGATGTCTGTGTATTTCTTTAGAGACACTTGTGCTCTGGGTTGTTTACCTAAGGCTATTGTGCAGGTCTAATCTTTAATCACACAAAGATAAAGGCAAGCTGGACAATATAAATTGCTCAGATTTCCAGAAGACTTTTGACAAACGAAACTAATCAGCCATGGCATAAGAGCATGATATAGCATATCAGACGAGTGAAGGTCCTTGCACAACTAAATAAGTCGCAAAAAGGACAAGAAGCAGGCAGGAGGAGTACATTTTCAGTTTCCCTACTGACAGAAAGATCACTAGAGGAACTCTGCAGAGGTCTGTGCTAGGACCTGTACTAATCAACATATTCATGAATAACATAGCAAAACAGAATACAAAGCCAAGTGAGACAGTCAGATGGTGAGTCTACCTCATATACATATACAGGGTGAAGACGAAGGTAAACTTTGAAGACCTGCAGAAGCACTTTACAGGATTTACTGACTCAGCAATAAAATGCTACATGAAGTTCAATGTGGAAAAATGTGAAGTGACAGATATGGAATAATCATAGCTTCACATATAATCTTCATGACAGACACTTGAAATGACCATTATTAGCCAAGCATAAGATCTTGGGGGAATGACAAACATTTCCATGAAACTGTCAGCTCAGTAGTAGGGACCCATTTCTAGCATTTGCTTTTTGTTTGTTTTTTGTTTGTTTTTTCCCCTAGGAAAGGAATGAAGAGCCAAAGAGAAAACTTCATCTTTCATCATCCCACTGTCCAGCTCCATGATTTACTCCCATTTTGAACATGGTATGCAGTTATTGTCCCTCATCTACAAAAAGGATATTGCAGAACTAGGCAGAAATCATTCAAAAAGGGTAACAAAGATTATTAAAAGTATGGAATGGCCTCCATACATGATAAAACTTAGTGATCAAGGACTTTGCAGCTTAGAAATCATGAAAAGTATGGCGAGGGTGAATAAAGACTGACTGCTCATGGTATGTTCCAATACAAGCACTAGAGCATATGATGTTAAAACAGTAGGAGTCGAGTTCAAAGCAAACAGAAAGAGGACATTCTTCATACAACAGGCATTAAACCTGCAAAACCCTTTGCCAAACTATGCTCTGGTTGCAAAGTCCATGTAAGCTCGGGGAAAGACTGGACAAGAATTTGAAAGAAACTGTTAAGATCTCCTGCAGACTAACTTCCTAATGCACAGAAAGTCTCAGTCTTGAAGCTGAAAATAATCAGAAGCTAGAAAATAGCTTAGGTTTTTTTTTTTTTTTTTTTTTTTTCCTAATTTCTCACATGTCCCAGTGTCTGCTTATGGTTAATATTGGAGGCACAATATCAGGTGGGGTGGATCTTTGGTTTAAGCCGGTACAGTCTTTCTTATATGTTTAATATGTAGCCTAGTTTTCTCCCACAGAACAAAAGAACTAAGTTTGCAATGTGCTTGCTGACTGTTCTCCTTACAATCATGACTAGCTGCAAATTCCTTAAGGTACAAGAAGATATTGAGCAGTTTATAGCTGTCAACATGTCATGTGTCAAATGCACATTCCTCTTCACCTACTAGTTGTTTCTTGCATAAGTGTTAATTATTTCAATAATTTTGTTAACAACTATAGAGAACACTGTAATTTTGTGCTTCATTTGATCATAGATGATTTCTTTTAATCTGTATTGGGAGAGAGGAAGGAAAGTAGGGAAAGAAAGAAAAGATGTTGAAGGGAGAGGAATCTGGACAGAAAGAAGCCTTTTTACGTTAGAATGTAAAATTTGACAGGACATAAAATTTCATACAAAAATCTCCATCACCTTTACAGTTGAAAAGCTACAAAAATGCACTTAATTTTGCCTTTAGTAAATGTTACTACTAATAAGAGTAAGCCAGGAGGTAATTTTAGGAATTGTTCTACAGAGAAACTGACAAAATTGCAGGGAGTTATCACAAGTCAGAGAGCTGGAGAACCAAAAATCAGTAAAGAACATCAGAAAGAAAAATTCTGTTAGATTTTTTTTGACATTATTGTTAAAATTTAAGGGTTTTTCTGAGCCATCTGTGAAGCTCTGGAAAAGCATGCTGCACATAACATGTCTTATTGCTCTTGTTGAAGGAGGTTGTATAGGACAGAAAAGAATTTTCTGTGAGAAATTTTGAGGGAAAAGAAAACCAGACTTTTCATACCATGTAGATCAGAGATAACTAGAATACAATTTTCTAGCAAAAGCATTTAGGAAGAAAAGGATTTGGGGGGTTGTTCATTTTATTTCATGTTGTTTATCTAGTAGGGTCTACTACCAGTTTGTAATGGAGCCCTTATCATAGCCACATAAAGTCATGTTTTCTTATATTATCGTATGGGATTACATCTTTATTTTTTAAAAGGCTTTCAAAGAATGGATGACACACATGATGCAGGGGAGAACAGGTGAGCAACAAAAAGATCATTTGTTGTCTATTTTTTATTTTTACATCGCTTTGTTGATATCTCAGTAGCATGGTACATACACCATATCATATCTGTCATATTCTTTCATTCTATATTTATTAAAACATTACAGCAATCTGCTGCTTAATAAAGACTGAAACTTCCCATTTTATTTTCTGTTTATCATCCCTTCAGGATTAGGCTCTCTACAGAGACAGGTATGGAATCCTGTAATTTATTATTCCCACTGCACTTTAGGCAGCAGATAGCTTCCAAATGGATTAGTGTTGTCAAAGCTTCAACTATCTGTTCACGCCCTGCAGTAGAAAATTAGGTATCTACAAGACTTTGTTAGTAGAAATTTACGTGCCCAAGGAAGTTAGCTGCTTTCACAGTTAGACAAGGATTCTGAGGATCTACATTTTAGATGTTATTGCCTAAATCCCCTTCTAGATCTAGATATATTGTTGTACTGTCATAGCGCCGTTGGGATTACAGAAAAATTATATCAAGTCAAACATAATTTTCCAAACTCTCAACAAACT
Source organism: Dromaius novaehollandiae (assembly GCF_036370855.1). Classification (NCBI taxonomy): domain Eukaryota; kingdom Metazoa; phylum Chordata; class Aves; order Casuariiformes; family Dromaiidae; genus Dromaius; species Dromaius novaehollandiae. Next base: position 44,244,752 of record NC_088098.1, read on the forward strand.
ATATACCTAAAATTAAAAGTAGACCTCTACAAAGTTCTATAAAAGCAGCTAATTAATATTAATTGGCAGCAGATCATTGACAATATATGCCATATTAACTCTTGGCAGATTTTTTATTGTTGTTATTTCTTCACCTTAGAGCCTAAGAGCAAATCCTGGACAAGATTTTATCTCACTTAGCAATTATGGCAATGAATTATTTAGGGACTGCCGCAAAAAAAGGCCAAGAAATGAGATAGTTTGTCTCAGAGAGAACATATTTACCTCCATGTTAAGAAAAAATTTTAAATGCTAGTGTTTTTGTATGACTCTTAGACTAAAAGCTGGATCTTAAAAGGCATAATAACTACAACAGTTTATACAGACACATACAGACAAAAAAAAACAGAAAAGGAACACTAATAGTAGGTTTTAATAGAAGAAAACACAGAAAAGCCCATGACTTGCTGTATGATACAGCCTACATTTATTTCCTATGATTTGATCTAAATTGTTTATTGCTATTCACATCTAAAAATACTTTGCAACATTTTTCTTAGTTAAAATGTCTAAATGTTGAAGGATAAAAAGGTAATATGGGAGCCATACCTCATGTACCATTAAGATATTTAATTTTCAGGAACACATACTCAGCATTTATGAAAATTTATGTGACCTTATTCTGTTTTCCAGGAATTAAGTCAATTTTCTGTCTGCAATCATTTTTAAAATGTTCTCTCCTAAAATAATACGAGAACATCTCAGCTTCTCAGACGCATGCACACAAAAGTACTATTTTGTAATGATGATAATGTACTGCAAGATTCCAGGAACCCCAGGTCACTTCCCTTTCTTTTCACACAGAAATAGAGGTACCATTTTCACATTGCTCTCATCTGGAGTTAAGGATTCCATGAATATGCTATCTGTGCATGACGTACCTAGTAACTTCTGAAAACACTGGAATATTTAAACAGAATTTGACACAAGATAGAGGTTGTGGAAATGATCAAGCTTTTCCATGATCCACAGTAAAATAGGTGGCAGAGTAGTGGGTAAAGACTGTATAAGTTGTCAAACTCCTGAAAAAGCAGCTACTGTGAATCTTAATCTGGAGTGTGAACAATTAACAGCAAACCCCTTCAAGGAGAAATGGTTTGTATGAGGATCACAGTATGCAAAGAAAAAGTTAAATTCCTCATAGATATCAGATTCTCTTTAGAAAAAAACATGACACCTTAATCTGAGGTGGTTGTGAGGTTGTATTTTTATTACAACAGTTTTATTATCACCAGTTTTACTACATATTTTAGATGATTAAACAAATGCCTACATCACACCTAGCAGCCACTTTTTCGTACATGCTGTGTATGTACCAGTTTTTACTGGTAATCATAATATTCAAGCTCTTCAGTTAAACATCAGTTGGAACAGGAGCCTTAGGAATGTAGTAATTTTACAGTGCTTCAGCACATCCCTGGAGTGAACTTTAAACAATAAAGCAGTAATAAAACAAACCCCATTGTGTCAGAGATTCGAGACTCTAAACACTGGAATTTTATCCATTCTTTCTATAACACTTTACTTGGTGGCTTTTGTAAAATGAAGGTCTAGTGGGTGTTTTTTTTCCTCTCTCTCTCCCTCTTTAAGGAAAAAAGAAGAGATTACAAAGTGACGATAGTTCTTGAATGTGCTGAACAAAGGCAGTACAAGGCAGATGCAATTTAGTATGCGTTATGAAAGCTTATCTATACCCTGCAAAGTGTGAACTGCAAAACTTCTGTTATTCCATTAATGTTATACCTAGTTTCTTTCATCCAAAGTCTCTGCAGAAGGAAGAAGAGAAAGAGAAATCACTGCAGCCTGCTGGACTGAGCAGCAGGTTAGAAAGCAAAGTCCTATCCTCCCTGCTGGATGACTTTAAGCAAATACCTTCAGAAATCCTTACTATTCTCCCTAGCTTTAAAATGAGGATAACATATCTTCTTCTTCGAAGATGCTTCTTTTTTAAATGCTGATAAAAAGCACTCTAGAAAAGCTCAGTATAGTTATTCAATAAAGGACCATAAGACAAATAAATTTGTTTCATAACAGCTATTCTGTTTTTATAAAAGATTGTCTAATAATTATTACTACATAAGTGAATAATCCAAAAAGCATCTCTAGTGCACAGCATGTTTTTTGTATATTTTTAATTAAATTCTTTAAAGTTAATTACAATTAAAAGTAACAAAATAAAATTGTGCTTATTTGTTTTGGCTTAGACCAAGTTCTTATCAACATTAATGGAGTTGTTTCTGAGTTGCATTGTTCAAAGTTTATCCCTTTGACTTTGAAAAGGTAGATTTACCTGTCAGTGATGTAAAATAGCTATTTTTCAAAAAAAATCAATCTAAAACTACTGCAAATAGTTTGAAATGCATTAAAAATATCAGTCAAATCAGCAGTATTTACTGCAGAAGAAACTGAGAAGCAATCAAAATGCCAGAGGGTTCAAGTCTGGCTGGTTTTATTCTAAGGGGCGATAGGGAGAATGACAACCCAGTAATATGGAAAAGCAGTTAATGTAGTATAACATAAGTTGTTAAAGTCAGGACATCCTAAGTTACAGTACTGCCTGCATTTTAAATGTTTTCTTTTTTAAATCTGCAGTGTATTTTCTATGGAAGTCTTACCAGTAAAGGACCTGATACATGTATTGAATAGGAATCGAAAAGCCTTGAAAACCCGAGGTTTTCTAATCTGAATAAAGATTTTTTTCACTTGAAAAAATGATTTTACAAACCTATCTGATCACAAAAAGAAAGAAATCTGCTGTTACAAAACACTAGATCTGGTTTAAAACATGTTATATCTAATTTGTCATCAGAGCTTCCAAACCAACAGCCTGTCTAGAAAGTCTGGAATTGGGAAGAATTAGTTAATAAAGATAGAAATGAATTAACAATCAGTGACAATTACCATTGTTATTTTAGTGATATAAATACCCAAGTCACATGTCTTTTGTACCTTTCTATTCATACTAAGGAATTCTAAGGAAACCACACTGAATTGTACATTCTTACTACTGTTTCTATCATCTTTATGCTAGGAGCCAGGGTGAGGTTAGTCACTGTATGAATGAGGGAACTGTGGCTGTTCTTCCTTGCCACATAATGTGGTGCACACCTCGGACAGAGTTACTGGTCACGTTACAGACTTTCAAGAGCCTCCAGTAAGGCTGAGGTATTCCACCCAAAATTGTGGCCTACTTTGGAAAGCATAATACTAAGCCTAGTTACATAGAGCCACAATAAGACTGTTCCTACACACAAAAATTTTACACACACACACACACACACAGAGAGAGAGAGACACACAACTACCAATACTTTATATATAACTCAGCAGTTGCAGAAAAACATATATGGAGCCGATGGAATAAATACAAGATGAAGCCAGATCTTCTGCACTATAATCATAAGGACATGAGATTGCTCTATGATATTTTTAAAGTTCACATGGTTTATCATATTATCCTTCTGTCTTTTTAATACCCTAGTCTTGTGATAAAAAAACACATCTGGAAATTTGGAGCATTGGAGGTTCAGTGGGTGAGAAGCTGCATCCCCTTTGCTCACCTATTTGCTTACTGAAACAGAGAAGCTTAATGATTCCAGCAATCTCTACATTTGGTTTGTTTTAGCCTTTCTAGACCACATCACCATTTTTCTTGCTGGCACTGATTTGCCTTTTTTTCTGATGTTATCAGATATGTATTTCTAGGCTTCATACCAGCATTTCTATAACTGGCACTGGCAAATGCTTTTAATCTCTATACAAGTTTAGCAAAATTAGTGTCAATTAACATAAACAATCAGTCAAAATTTTGAATTAGATCTACCCAACTCTTTCCTTAAAATGAGCAACCTCTCCAAAAATCTAAACCCTGAAAACCTCAATGTTAATTTCTAATATTAAGTTTATTATAACACAGGATAAAACAATGAACTTTTTTTAAAAAGACAGATGTGCCGAGTAGAACAGAATAGAAACACAAGTGTCTGTAAGACAGTTTGTCCCCTTTCCCCCGCTTCTCTGCAATCATTTAGCTCAATCTTTTTTTCTCAGTCCACCAGTTTTCAGGGTCATCTGACTTGCAATAAACCCAGGTCCTCAGGAGGCAGAGATTCTAGTCCCGTGGCTAGGAAGTGTTGCTGTGTCACATCCCTGGATTTCTCAGGAATGTGTCTCCACTTTCTGTGAATCTCAAACCCTCTTAAATGATCTCATCACCTCCTCTAGGACCCTCTCCTGGCTCTGTGTGCCGGCTGCTCTCAGCAAAGGAGAAACCTCCTGCTCCTTCCAGAAGATACAAGTTGCTGCAGGCAAACCATTGCCATCCCTGCTGCACATCTCCTTCCTTTTTAACAAATAATACAATACCTTGCAGAGAAACAGCAGAAGCAAAGATATGCCACAATGGTGGCATGTTCATCAGACTTTTCTTTTTTTCCCCCAGAAATTCAAAGAACCCCTCAGAAAAAGTAAAATTTATAGTTTCATTGGGAAACAAACTGAAAATGAGAGGAAATAAAGTCAATGAATGTTTGACTCAACTAGTCAGTGTCTAGACATGATGAAATACTTCAAGGGTCAAACATTCATGGTAAATAAGGGCCTTGAGAGGAATCATTTAACTTAAATAAATGGAGAAGTTATAGAGATTTTAAACTCTCACAGAGTTGCTCCTCATTACATCTCCATTACCTGTCAGAGAGGACTAGATAGTAAGGTCTTGCAAAGAGCTGGATTCATTCCAGAAACCAATCTGGTAAACCTTGCGCCATGGTTTTATTGTTTATTGAACTGTTTGTAGCACCTGACTGCCATCTTCTAGTTCTGAGGAAATCAACCCACTGGCCTTTAAAACTAAAGCTAGTAACTTTGGAAATCTGTGCTCTAAACTCGCCTGTGTGGTTTTCATTTTCTTAGGTGTAATACTCCGGCTGAGTCCCTGACATCTGCCAAATCATGCTAAACTAAACTGCTGTGATTTACAAACTACCTATAGAATCAGAAGACATTATAAATATGTGACTGAGGTCTGCACTTTTCAGCAGGTGACTCCAATTCTGTTGAGGTCGGCACAACAACTAGTTTACTGAAGGTTGTAATCACTGTTCTCTGGTATTTTGCAATATCCAGTATGATGCTGACATTCATACATAAGGCACTTCTGAATAATTGCAGTATCAGATTGCTTTGCAGCACAATTAATTCTCTTCTTTATTCTAAACTGGATGTCAAAGAAGCTTCGGAATAGTTGGACTAAATTCCGTGTGTCATTTAATTCTTTTTTGACTAATTCCTCATGTTTGGATACAAAAAAAGCTAGATCTTGAAATAGCTTATCTTCATTTTAATTAGTACTGTCATGTAACCAAATGGCAAGGAAGTCAGGATGTACAAGTGAAAAGACACTATGAAACATGAAATCAGATAATATTTTCCTGTAGGCAGACTGTGCAATGCATTACATGATCAGAAAATAAAACTTCCAGGTGATTTATTTCTGCAGCATACTAATTCTGATCTCTTTTTCCTCCAAAATTTCTTAATTTATTCTTGCTACAAGTTAGATGTCTTTTCACAGAAGAATGTAGCATACTAAATTACTAATGTGATAGCTGCTAATACATAATTCCTTTAAACAAATAGAAATGTTTTCACCAGTGGGTTACTATAAGAGAGAGCATGGTTTTACACACAAGAGAGTGTGTCTGATCAGGATGATCACATCAATGATCAAGACAGATCTGGATGCATTTGAAACCTTCATAGAAACAGGAGCTCAGGAAAGAGCAGAGTTTCATTATTCTTAAAGATAAGCTAGTCATTTAGTTAGACGAGAGTTTTACTTTATCAGAGTTCAGATAAATGTAATATCAGAACACTTTAAATACTTCAGCGCAGTTGTCAACAAAGAAATTTATAAAAAAATCTCATCTATTTTAGTGCACTGCCTGTGCAGAAACAGCAGCTATTATAAGCCTTGGACATTTGCATGCTCTACTGAAACAAGTAACAGGAAATAAGTGCCAGTTACTATTGCCAGGAAATGGCAATAATGTTTACCTGATTTCTTCCTTTTTCATAACTCTTTTGGATTTTAAAAGCTTCAGTTGACAATGATATAATACCAGAAATGTTTACAAAAGTTCATTTTAATATGATATTTAAAAAGACTGCTCTATCATAACAGTATCTCGGCTCCAATAATCAGCAATGTACGTGGAAGGCAAGTTTTGGTGAAGTCTTCTGCTAAGCCTTTTGGGGTCTTCAGATTAAGAATAGAAGTTGTCCCTTATTACCATGTAAAAATATTTAACCAATAATTTCTGCATGGCAGCTCTGAATCATTAAACTTGTTGATATGATTGCAATAAGAACATATTTTGCATCAAACTTGTAAATTTTATTTTCAATTTGACAGTTGTCAAAGACTAATTACTATGACCATAAAACAGACTTGAAAACTAACTGCAAAACCTGACTAAACTACATTTCATTCCTGAGACCAATCAATGTTTGCAGCAGGTTTTTAAAAGTTTAAATGCATCAGGCATCAAATGCTGATGTTGGCCGAATGTCATTTTAACTTTCACAGTACTGATAAAACTGAAAATTAGATCACTTATTCAGTATTAGTATATTTATATAATAGAACTGTATGATATGCTCAAATGTAATATATTTGAAAAAGAATTCTATTGCATTTATTTATAAATATCATTATTTTCCACAGAATCAAAAACTTGAACATGTTGTTTTCTTGGTCAGTGGATATTCATACTTGTATTTGTGTTTAGTACTTCTGAGATTTTATCTTCCTAATAAAATATTTAAATAATAATAAAACTTTGTGTCTCACTGAGATGTGTACCATGAAGCATAGACATAGAGAGATGCCAAGGATTAAAGCTAAATTAAGTTATCAAAGGAGCAGAGCAAAGCAGGAAGAACTTTCACAATTCTGAATGTAAGCATCACTAAGAAACTCGGACAGAGTTCACAGAATATCCCCAATGATGGAGGCTCCACAGCCTCTCTGGGCAACCTGTCCCAATGTTCAACTGCCCTCACAGTAAACAAGTGTTTTCTTATGTTCAAGTTGAATTGCCTGTATTTCAGTTTGTGCTTGTTCCCTCTCACCCTGTCACTGGGCACCACTGAGAAGAGTTTGGCTTCGTCTTTGTACTCGCTCCCATCATGTATTTATATGCTTTGGTAAGATCCCCCCGAGCCTTCTCTTCTCCAGGCTGAACAGTTTCAGTCTTCTCAGCCTCTCATATGAAAGATGCTCCAGTCCTTTAATCATCTTAGTAGCCCTTCACTAGACTCACTCCAGTAGCTCCATGACTCCCTTGTACTGGGGAGCCCAGAACTGGACAAAGCACTCCCAATGTGGTCTCACCAGGGCTGAGTAGAGGGGAAGGAGCACCTCCCTCGACATGCTGGCAACACTCTTCATGAAACCATGTTCAACTTGTTGTCCACCAGGACTCCCACATCCTTCTCTGCAGAGCTTTTTTCCAGCAGGTCAGCCCCCAGCCTGTACTGGGATAATTCCTCCCCAGGCGAAGGACCCTGCACTTGCCTTTGTTGAATTGCATGCGGTTCCTCTCGACCCATTTCGCCAGCCTGTTGAGGTCCATCTGAATAGCAGTGCAACCATCTGGTGTATCAGCCACTCCTCCCAGTTCTGTATCATCTGTAAAGTTGCTGAGGATGCACTCTGTCCCATCATTTACCCATTAATGATGGGACACTCATTAGCGTCCAGGTCACTAATGAGGATATTAAACAGAACTGGCTCCAGCATCAGTCCCTGAGGGACACCACTAGTGACTGGCCTTTGGTCAGATGTCATGCCGCTGACCACAAACCTCTGAGCCCAGCAGTTCAGCCAATTTTCAATCCATCTCACTGATTATTTAGCCTGCACTTCCTCAGCTTGCCTATGAGGATGTCAAGAGAGACAAAAGCTTTACTAAAGTCAAGATAAAAAACATCCACTGCTCTCCCCTTATCCACCAAGCCAGTTATCTCATCGCAGAAGGCTATCAGGCTGGCTAACCATTTTCCTCCTCATAAATCTATGCTGACTACTCCCAAAAACCTTCCTGTCCTTCAAATGTCTGGAAATAGTATCCAGGTGTAGTTGCTTCATCACGTCCCCAGGAATCGAGGTGAGGCTGATGGGCCTGTAGTTCCCTCGGTCCTCCTTCTTGCCCTTCTTGAAGATAGGAGTGACAGTTGCTTTCTTTCAGTCCTCAGGCACCTCTCCTGATCACCCTGACCTTTCAAAGATGATCAAGAGTGTCTTAGCAAGGACATTGAACAACTCCTTTGGCACTTGTGGGTGCATCCCACCAGGGCCCGTGGACTTGTGTATGTCCAGTTTGCTTAAGTGATTCCTAACATGATCCTGCTCCACGGAGGGTAAGTCTTCATTGCTCCAGACTTCCCCTGTGATCCCAGGGGCTGGGACTCCTGTGGGCTGACCTTACCAGTGAAGACAGAGGTGAAGAAGGTATTCAGTAGCTTAGCCTTTTCTGCGTCCTTTGTCACCAGGCCCCTGCCCTGGTTCATTTCAAAGATTTCTATTGCTCTTTTTCTGTTTTGAACTTTTTTGGTCTATGACTAAAATGCATTTCTACCTACACTTTAGACAATTTTTAAAGGAAGAAAACAATCCAGGTTAGCACTTCACAGTGTTTTACACTGTTTAGGAATTAAAAAACACTGATATTTTTAAGAACAGTGCCATAGAAATCATGTAGTCTAGCTTCACTCCAGAGAATAGCCTAGGATTAGGAAAGCCCACCAAGGCACTTGCGCCAAGAATGCTTTAAGCTCTTTGGATAATCAGCTGTGCCCAATAATGTGATTTTAAAGCTGAAGCTTTGAGCAAATGACAAATCTCTTCTAGTGCAGAAATCTCTTAGGCGTGGCACATTTTTATGTTACTGAAAAACAGAATTTCCCCACATATATTTTTATTTTATATGCTTTACAAATAGAATATCATGATTGCAGCAGAGCAAAGTGACAACGTCTTCTGTTGTGAATAGATGTATTGATTATATTCATTATATCCTTAAGCTTTAACCCAGTGAACCAAAATTTAAAAACACACTAGATGACAAAATAGGAGGAGAAAGGTATATAGGTGATCTTCACATGTTTGACTACTACCACAAATATATTGAGAAATATACTCAAAGAAAAAATATTTTAAAAAATCAGAAAGTGAAGGACTAAATAAGAACTTTCAGAAATCAAGCTGAATTTGGCATTTCAGAAAATCTGAAGCACACTGAGAATGGTACCTCAGCTGTAAAAGCTAATAGAACAAGAAAGAACTGAGACTACTATGTAGTGAGGATATTCATAGACTGAGCAGTACAAAACCAACTACACCATCATGATGTTGACCAAGTTAGATAAATTTCACAAGATGTGAGCTGTTTTAAATGACAAAAGATTAATTTTTGTTTGTGTCTAATCCCCCAAACTTTCTTCCTATTCTGAGCACAACAAACTTTTTAGGCATATTTCGTATGTACTGCAGCCTCCACTAACACACTCTACACAGTCTGACCCACTCTAACTGTTACTCCTTTCTGAATAGAACTGCATTTACAGTGAGCGACCATATGAAGAAAAACTACAGAAGGTTGTCTAGTGGCTCAACAAGAGGCAAAGCTGACCACGTGGTAAGCTTCATCTTGTTCAGCATTTCAAAACAGCAGTAAGAGAAAGAGCTTTTGAGAAAAAAAATCCAGTAGGTGAGAATATATGAGTGAGGAAAAGACATTTTTGTGGTATGTTTTCCTTTTCTATGACTTTTAGTCTCAAATAAAGAAACAGATCTCTGCTGACACTTTTGATACAGCTACAATCTTTCAGTAATTCTGGCCATCTAGTGGAATTGCTCCTCTCAATTTTGTTCTGAAGGGGAAAAAAGACATGCCACCACTGCATACATTTGATCATTTCCAGCAGTGAAAACACCATGCTTCCACTAAATACTACTGGTTCAATATTTTTCAATCTATGTGACTTCCAAGAATACACAGCAGTCCAACTGAAAGCATAACTGAACAAAGCAGAACAGTTTCTTATTCATCAACATTGATTTTTCTCTAGATATCTTTGGTTACATTAATAGAATCCAGTCAAAAAGAGTCTCAAGAAAAGAAAGTAGAATGAGAGTTGCTAGAGATGAACTGCAAATATTTGGGACATAGATTATTCTAACTGTAGAAAGAAGAACACAAGTCAAGGGTTCCTCCATAAGGAGCTCATAACTGACCCTTCTTAAAACTTCCAGCATTATCCAAATACAGTCCTAAAAAATATGTTTAACCATATTTTTATGCTGCAGGTAGAATTTTACTGAGATTTTTAACGTAACAAGGAAGCTATATTTGAATAGGTGAGGGATTTAAAAGAAGTCCCTAATTCTCATCTCAGCACACTATTTTTTCTATTGCCTGCCCTGAACCATTTCTAAAGTCTATCATAAATTCTGTTGCATCTAGAGGAGACTTCTAGGCTTTATAATGGAGACTGTCTTTTCTGCACATGCATACAATTTCTTACAAAATCTTTGTATTCATGGCTTAGCTTTTCATTTACCTTCCCTGCGTGCATACTGCCCATGAATTCTAACACTTTAAATAGTCTTTAGGTCATTGATTTCTCAGCCAGCTGATGTAATGCAACCTGTGTTATTGGCAATCAGAAGTATGATGTGTGTTGAAATCTTCATTTTTGGCACATCGCTTTCAAGAGGTGTCATCCAGAGAAAGGCGGCCTATGCACCATGCCTCCCTGGTAGCACAAAGAAAAATGTTACTAAAGAACACTACAGAAGAAGCTAATACTTTCATTATTTTGTTCACTACCCAATTACAGCAAACCAATTATTATTTAGAACCTGAGATTTCAGAACAGGTCTGAACAACTTATTAGCAGGCAGAAAGCAATCATAGCAGATGGTATCAATGTAGTCAGTCTATTGACAATTTATGTTTACCAGCATAGCTTCCCAAGGGCAAAAACCCCAGCTGAGACAATCCAAAAAGCTTCACATTTGGCAAACACACAGCTGTGCTTAAAATTTAAGTTATAAGCTGGACTCATTTTTTAAAAATACTTTTTGGATTTGACTGAGAATGTGAAGGACTGTATCGAATGAAATGATACTAATAAAGAGGGAGTTTGTTTTGTTTTGTTTTTGGCTTTATAAAAGTTATGATATAACCCCACCAAAGTTGAAGTTTTTCCCAACATCTTTAGGAATTTGCAAAAAATTCCTAAATTGCTCAAATTTCCATTATTCAAACCAGAAAGTAGTGTAGAACAAAAACTTTTTACTTTATTGAAAATAGAAGCTGACTAAATGGGTGGGGATTCCATTCAAGATTAAGGCACTCAAATGTAGGTATTAACATAAAAGCTAGGTGTGTACATTTCCATTATAATTATTGGTAAACTCACTCTGAATAGATATGGACTTTCTGGTCCACTGAATAGCTTAGGTGTCTGTCTAGGTCTGAATTCCACCAGAAGAATTTATATAATTTTGTTTTTCATTAATATGATACCTTTTTTAAAAAAGAGAAAGTTCAGGAGAGCTAATTCACCTCTTTTAAACATGACAATTGGCATACGGTGTTCTAAGATGTTTCTCGAATTCAGATTATGGGGAAAAAAATAAAACTGTCACGTAAGAGTTGCATTGCATTTATTTTACAGTAACTATACCCCTGACTCAAAGCAAATATTTAAATAAAGATGGACATTTAATTTTAAGTTAATTCCACAGCTGAATTTAGCTTTATACCATCTGTACAGAACAATAAAGAAACAGGCATGATTATTAGAGTATAATCATGAAATATTTGGTAAATTATTTAAGTACCCACAAATTGCCACTCTGTAAAATGACTCATCAAAATTACCTCCAGAAAAAAACTGTAATACTCTAAGCTTGACTTTTTGCTCATTTAATGAAAGTATTTTTATGAAATATTTGCTTGTAATGTACCATTATAGGAAGATACCATTCCTAACATGCATTTTATAGTTGCTGACATTTAAGTCATCGCCATCAATCACCGCTGCCATGCCAGTCTAACATTATTTGAAGACTTCTCCATTGTTCACTGGATCGCATAGATTGTTTACTGTAATCCTACTCTCAAACTAATGAGCATACAACAGGGCATCAGTAAGAATCTCCTCACTTAGGCAAATAATAAGCCTCTAAGAAAACCCTACAGTTCACACACATTCAGTAAGAACAGCTCATATTTTTACAATTAAAATCAGTAAGGAGTCTCCCCTCAGCAAGCTCTGAATAACCCAGCCTCTACACACGAGAAGGCTATGTTAGTGCATCATCCCACAGAGGATGTGGGTGACCTTAATAATTTTCTTTTAACCTAGATATCTTATCAGCTAAAGCCTAAGTTCATTTAAATATTTTCTTCAGTTTCCCCTTAGGTGAGTGGGAATAAGTTAAAAACAAAAAAGGTATGAAAATAACTACTGAAATTTCTGCCTTAAAAATACAAGAAACAAACTCAGGTCTGTTCTATAGTGATAAATGGAGACTGCATGAGAGCTGTCCTTATTTAAAATTTTGCTCCTTAGAATATATCCCCCAAACAAGCTTATAAATTCTCACATTTTAAAAGCAGCACACAAAAAAACTATTAAGAAAGACTTTTTAACCCATGCTTGCAAGTAGAATTAAATCAAAATTGATAAACAGGTTTTCTGTATCTACATTTTTCAGCCTTTTGCCAGTTATTGCAACTACCACTGTTTTTTTTCTCCAAAGAACAGAGCAGAATGAACAAGGTTAAAATCTCTCTTATGTCTCCCTCTTGAAAACAATCAAGTTACATCTTCAAAAAATCCAGATGTAATTACTGCCACTCAGTAAATTAACAGGAAGAATTTTCAATACAGTATTGTATATAGCAGCCAAGAATGTAATGATAGAACAAAGATCTCTGCTTCAGACAGACAGATACACTACTTGAAAGTGTCCACAAAGACCTGTCTGCCAATCAGAAGGTTATTGGCTTTTGTAATACAAGCAGAGAAACTAAAAGTTGGGAGAATGTATGTACAATAATCTTATTAGATTATATAGTGTAGTTCTACACTATTTCTTTAACAGAGCTCAGTTCACTCTTAAAATGGGTTCTGACCCATTCACTACAACCTCTTTATCATATGAATAAACTCTCCAAGATCATTTAGTCTTTTAGGTAAAGGTATGTTCTTATCATAAAGTGGTAAATTGTTTTACAGCTGCCTGCATGTTATTGTTGAAAGTCAAAATAGTTGTGTGCATTTAAAAACAGCAATCCCTTTTTTAAAACTTGTAATATCAACATGGATTCATCAATAAATCAGAAAATTTTGTTTACTTTTTCTTACAGTATTTAATTTAAATGACTTCTCTGAACACAGCTTTTCTTTTCCCCTTTTGATTAGCAGGGTTCTGCTGTTGAGAACTGTTGAATTCTTCATATCCACCTCCTAGAAAATATCCACCCTTTTTTGCTAGCATGATTTTTTTTTTTTTAAACCAAAAAGAAAGTACTTTGTTATCTGAGTCCTGGCCTTCCGATCTGAAGAAATTGCAGGATCACCTAATTGTAAATTTTGTATAGTTTTACTCCTTTAATAGACTCTAGAAATCTAAGTGACACTTTTAGTCTTTGTTGCTGTAGACCTACAAAAGTCTTTTGCTCATTTCCAAATCATTATAATTTCCCCTAAAGAACTTGGAGTTCACCAGATGCCTAAATCTTAACATACCTATAACGCATGATATAAGAAAAGAAAAAAAAAAAGTCACCTTGACTTGCCAAGCAAATTCATTCACTGATTTATCTTAGCAAGCTTTTTTTCCTTTTCCTATCTCAATACAAATCTATGATATATTTCTGTCAGCGTCACTATGTCAGCTGAAGACCTTGGTTACCGCAGTTTTTTACACTACATAACACGTAGGTTGTTCTTATTATCATACGTCTCCAAAAAGAAATTGCATCTGCCAAATCCATCTCTAAGCTCTGCGGTGACATTATGACAATGCACTGCTATTAGAACATCTTGTCATAAAGCAACAGTCTCTGCTAACTGCTTGGTAATTTGCACAGGAATAACCTGTGTGTCACAGACCACTTCTGACTTAGCGGTGAATATACAGTTGCATTTAATGGAGAAAGATGTCACACTCTGATAACATTTTTCATTCCTTACAGTTCATCTTTCTCCTCTACCCTTCTTCCTCACATAGACATTTAGATTAAATCAACAGCTCCCAATTAACAAAGGGACACTATTTCTGGAAATGTTTGTTCAAGTGAGTAGTGACAGCATATAAGAGCAACAAATCAAGACTTCATGGATTACTGTCTCACAAACACAACAAAGAAAAGAATCTCTAGTTTGAGTTATTTACTATGTGGGAAGTAGGGATTAAATAGAAATTATATATTGATACCTTTCAAATTTTCCCCAAGCTTCTAAGTGACTATATATGCATTCATGACAGTGTTTTTAAACCTCTAGTATATAAATACAGAGATCAGTCTCTTTATATTAGACTTAGTGACATTGAAACACACAGAACAGGAGGGACGTCACTTGACTGACATCCCCAAGCATGAATTTGGGGGGGAGGGTTTCTTAACTGTTCCTTAACTGCTTCCTTAACTCTCCCATCACCTGTATCAAAAACTATGAACATGTGATGTAACCCCTACAGGGAACTCAAACAACCTTTTTCAGTGTGGCAATGTTGTTTTTCAGCTATCTACCCAGAAATGGGATCAATCTGTTTCCAGAGAATGGTATTCTTCCTTTTAAAAGTCCACTATATCTAAAACCTGAATGTCAGAGGCCCATTAACTCTCCTGATACTTCATGTATTTCATTATTGTTGCTTACCTTATCCACTATCTCAGAAATAGGTTCACACAGAATATTAACAAGACACATTTTCTGAAAACTAAGGTTAGATAGATAGTTGATTATTGTTCCTTTTATTCAGTAGTTTGACTTTGCTGAGCTTTCAAGGTGAGAATGGAGAAACTCAAAACATATTATTCAAGTCTTTTTCACCCCAAATCCTCTTGAAATGGAATGAAATCAAACTACAGACCAAGCTTTTCATGATTAGCATTTGTTCTATTCTCTTAAATAAACAACATTTTGGCAAAAATTGACCAGCTTTGTTTTTGCTTTAGAAGAGGAGAAATAGAAAGGATGTAAGTCACTTCAGCTGTTTATTTAAGAGCTGGCTGATTAAAATGTTTTGCAATTTCAAAAACAAGGCATGGAACTGATACCTTCCAAAAGGGGTTTCCATACAGACATTTCAATTTTAGGGAAAAAAGTGACCATAAAGGAAAAAATAACAACTCTTCCATCTCCACATAAATTAAACCATTCAAGATGTTAGCTATACATTCTCTTTTAATTAAAGTGTGCCATGACCAGCTGAAAATAATGCTTCTTGTATCTATATACTTTTGTCTGGACCTTTTGAAGCATGTAGCGCTTTTATACATTACAAATCCTGCAGTCATTCCCTTCAAACTAGGATGAGTGAGGAGCTTGGATGGGCTCCTCAGACTTCCCCAGATGATAATAAAATTGATTTTAAAAGTATATTTGTATTTGATTAATTTCATCCACTGCATAAATTATTCAGATGAAAGCAAACTATTGCTGAATCTTAGCAAATTTCAAAATTCCTTTCAGTAAGAATAACATATTTAAGTATTTGTCTAAAGTAGGCAAATATCGTGACAGCCCATTCTCTCAGTAAGACTTAATTCAGTCCCTCCTTGTATGGTCCCCTCATCTTTCCAGCATCCCCCTCTCTCCCACACCTATGGTCTGCAATTCTGTCCATCCATCTTTATTAAAGATTAATCCAAATCAAGATGCAGAAATGGCTCAGAAGGGTGTGCCCCCATAGTCGGACACAGGCTTTCACGTGCTTCCAGCCAGGCAGACACAACCCAACCGTGGCTCAGAAGTGGCATAGCTGCATTAGCACCATGCTTGAACTAATTATACCCTGCTTCTCAGCAGGAGAATGACAGTCTATCTTACGAGTGGAGAATAAATGAAAAAGACTTGTTTTGCCTAACAAAACAAACATTGACAGAGTATATGATTGCTGTCTCTAAACACACTAGGGGGGTAAACATTAGAAAGCAATAAGAGTTATCTAAGTTAAAGGGCACTGCTGGTGCTAGAGCAAGTGAGGAGAAACTCACTATGAATAAGTTCAAGCTGCAAATCAGAAGATTTCTATCTAGCAAAAGATGAAGTTCTTGAACTGTCTTACAGCAGTGCTGCAGACTAATAATTTTGCTAGTTTTACCATAAGAATTCATGAGTTTATGAAAGATACTATAAATTAGCAACCCATCATAGTAGTGGTTCAACTGAATGACTCTTCAAGTTTTTGCTCTCATATTAAGCTGGTGGATGCATAAGTAAATATTTTTGAACTATCCCATGTTCTTGCATGTTGTCTTCCACATAGCACACCTTCTTATTTTTATCCCATGGATTTAACTTTGAACAGAGACTGGAAATTGAAAAGGAGTTTACGGTAATGTAGCGTAATTACATACTTCATCCCCCTCTTACAGAAATGGCTGACACAACTTTTCAAATCTTAACTCACTCAGATTACCTATGTTATTTGAAAAATACTTTAATAATTCTTTACTAAAAAAATTATCATTTCATGAAGCTAACAGTGCACTGTACAAGTACCTATCACTTTCACATAGCCTGACTATTATTTAAGCCATGAACTGATTAGCCAGGTTCGATTGCTCTCATATTTAAAGCAAATGTGAGAAAAATGCATCATCATCAAATTCTTGACTATAAAACCAATGCACCATTTAATAAAATGAATCAAATCACCTCCAAAGAAACTGCCATCTGCACTCAAATAGTCCTGAAAACTTTGGCACCAAAAGCTTTATTCGATGGCTCAGGAGGTGATACTAGAAAATGCAGCTTGCCTTTTTTTTTTTTTTTTTTTAATTAAATTGACTAAAGGAAAATATCTGCAAAGCATAACTTTAGCCAAGGAAGACTGTTTCCACAGGCTCTTTTACAGTCAGAGAAAGAAAAAAAGAAGCTTCTTTGAAGAGTAATTCAAAACAGGAGTCTAACTTAGGTGCCCTGAAATGCCCTTTGAAGAGCTCTTTTACATGTAACCTAAGAAATACTGGCAGATCTGTGCTACCGTTCTCAGTTAATTCTGAAATGGTTCAGGTTCTCACACTGAAGAACAGTCTAGAGACCTATAAGAAATAAATATAAATAACAACCTAGCATGCAACCCCTCTCCCGCCTCCTCAAAACTGCCCAGGATGAGGTTGGCTGGAGACACAGTTAAACCTCCTCTCTGAATACATCTTCCCTCTTTTGATTCCTGCCCAGATCCTTGAACTCTGTAATAACTGCTGTGCATGTGCCTCACACAGAAGTGGCAGATACAGATATTTCCCCCACGCAGACACAATAGGTCTGGATACAATACTTTTAACAATTCCCAAGTATCGAATCAAACCCCTCTCACAGTCTTCATCTAGCTCAGTTCTTTTGGTCATATTTTTCTGTCACCTGCTACTAGATCTGGAATTTTAAGTCTTTTCATATGATATGACTGTTTTTGTAAGAGCCTTCCATAGTTCTTGTTAGAACAATTCCCAAGCCCACAGTGCCAATGCCAATGCCCAGCCTCCTTCCCCTTTGCACCCTTCCTAGAATGAAGCTTCCCGTGGGTAGAATATCCTTTGCCCAGGACAAGAAAGGTCTCAACAGGATGGAGGGACACAAATGCTCCTTATGATATTCAGAATAGTTTGATATCTCCTGGGCTGGGGGAATCACTTTGTCAATTAGAAAGAGATATGTTGCACAAGCATTGCATGTAGCCCAGGCAAATAAAGGATCATCTCTCACTTACTTCAACTCAAAAAGAACAACAGGAGCACCAAATATTACTTTCTGATATAATTTACTATCATGCTCCTCATTGACTGTTTTAGTCAGCATTATTTTTGTGGGATTTTCCCTAGTGTTTTAAATTTTCTATAAATGACTAATAGTACGCTAGGAAGTATTTCATCAAATTCCTGCTAATTAGAATCCAAAAAAGACATCCAACCTGAGCTAGCCAAGACACTTTCCTCTTTGGATGAAAACATGAGTTACACAGGATAACAAGTCCATAAACAATTCTTGACATTAGTAAGTTTGAAAACCCTACATTTAACCTAAACCTAGTCACACAATCAGACAGTTCTTCGATTATAAAACAAGGCTTTAATTTTGTTTGAATTCCACAAGTATATGCATTCCTGGAGATGCTTCCAATATTTCTTTGTACTATTATTTTTCATTTAACCATGCAACTACAGGTATCTTTGAAAAATAATTCTGCATTGTTTTACAGCATCTTTCATATCAATTCAAAATTATTTCTTGGTGCTTTTCTTTGAAAATGTTTTCTTCTTGTTTCCTTACCTTGTCCTAGGTAATTTCATTTTAAAAGAAACATCTATCCATATATCAAATACTGCAAAAAAAAAAAAAAATAGCATTTTACTAATACAGTGCCATGGTAAATTTGAATTAAGTAGAAAATATCTCTAGCCATGCTTAAATGTCTGAAAAAAGTTTGTTAATCACAATTTTGCCTTAAACTTGAATTTGTTTTCCATAATTATTTTGATTTTTCTCATTAGTTCTCATGTGTGCTACTATCACCCACCTGAGGATTATACAAGCTGCATAAAGCAATTTGCCATTGGTAACAGGCATGAACAAAATGTTTCGCAGCTCTATAAAGAAGCAAAGTACCTTCTAGTACCAAAATAAGATCAAGATAAACACATTTTTGTGGAAAGAAAAGACCTAACTCTTACTCACGAAGCTATTTTATTATTTTTTAAAACAGAGATAATAATTCCAATTTCAGATCCTATGCTTGAACTTGTTTTCACAGCAAACCCTCACAGCTATGAGGTGCAATTATAGCCAAAGTTATTCTTAGCTTCTATTGCCCAAGGAAAGAATATTCCCAATACAACTGGAATAGATAGCTCCTCTGTAACACATACAAATCTCTGTTGGTCATGTGCAAATCACAAAGTTCTTCCCAGTTCTGCCAGCTTGAAGTATCTTTTTCGCAGTTCCTGCAGAGAAATTCTAAATGCAAAAGCAATGTCCTATTTATATTTTGTGTGTCTCCTCCAAAATGTGGAGAAATTAAGCATTCAAAAATGATTTTAAAGAAATAATTTAGTAAGGACAATATACTTTCCTTAAACTTATCCTGAGAAATCAGTCAGCTAAACAAAAAAAAAAAAAAAAAAAAAAAAAAATCACCCAGAATCCTGTACTTGGCCTGTAATATTTTATCTCAAGTAGTTACAGTTCAGTAATTATTAAGTAATAACCAACTTCATAACTCCTAATGGAAAATGTAGGACGATATTAATAAAAATGTCACCACCTGGACTATCTAAAAAAAACCTTTATTTTTCAATGACCTTCGTTTGAGTAACAATGATTCTTCACATAGGAAAAAACGGAAATGTAATCAAAGCTGCTGTGAGAAGCTGCAGCAAGCATAGATCTGGCTTTTAAATTAATTTATCAAGTCTTCTTAAGTTCCTGCTAGGCAAAAGATAGAGACAGGATCTATATGTTATTAGTTTATTTTCCTTTGTGATGCTTTCTGAACGTAACATTCCATTTATCCACATGGGCAAAAAGCTGATGTGACAAATTGTCTTTCTGCGGCTATACAGGGTTCAAGAAGGACTTCAAATTAATTTTTGAGTTATACATCAGTTTATTGCTTCAAAAGGAATTGAAGTATTGACTTGCAAGGTAATTTTGTTCCAGCATACACTGAGTTATCATATAAAGCTTTGTAGTATGATGTAATATGGTAAAATTAAATATCACTCTGAGCTTAGATAAGCCTTCAATTGCATTTAAAGTATAAGCACTTGCCTGTAAAATATTGATTGTATTTTAAATAGCATTTGGACTGTTTGTCTCTCTCCTCTTCAGAGCACTGTACCTAACAACTGTCTTGCTTGGATTAACTTGGAGCAGCAGTATTAAACAACGTAACCCAAGCCAGATGGCTGCGACAATGACTAGAAACCAGTAGAAAGACCTAAGGTGCAAGTTTCACCAGTAGACTCTGTATCAATCACAAAGACATTGCCAATTACATGCTTTAACAGCTTATGTCCATTTGGCATTTTTTCCAAACAGATTTTAATTAGGACATTACTATATCAAAGATTATACATATTCAGACAGCTCTTCCGTCTCCTCTCACCTCCCAGAAAGCAGACAGAAAAAGCTCTCCTTTCCCCGTCTGATTTGAAGCAACAGGACTCCTTTTTGGCTCTCCTACTCATGGCTCTTGTTGCCAGAGCTCTTCCTACCATTTCAGCCTTCTTCAACTATTGATTTTTGGGATGAGAAGAAATAATAAAATGAAAATTGGCTTAGACCAGTTTGGCACAAAGTCTTGGCCCCTAAATGCTTGCTGAGTTTGGTGTCTCTCGAGGTATAGCTTACAGAAATGCAAGCTGGTAAATTATTGACATGAAGAGTTTGACAGAAATTGACAGTATTTTAGGAGCACTGATAGAGAATGGCGATCCTGTTTTTTAGAGGAGTTACAGGCTTAGGGACTGAAAGAAATTAAAATGCTTAGGTCAGTTAATAACACAGTTCTCATTTAAAACAGTAATATGGTAGTTAGCATATATTAAGTTTAACAGCAGTGAATATTCACTAATATGTCTGAGATATTTTGAAAATATATAAATAAAGTGTAAATGGTGCATTTAAAGAAGTGGTTCCCTCAGATCTCCCTGAGACGTTGTTTCTGGACCTCATATTACCCTACCTCTGCCAGGCCATACTAAGATGAATAAGGTAAGGAATTGCTTTGACATTAGCAGCCTAGACTCTACAAGAAAGCTACTTGATTGCTGTTTGAGTAGTCCCCTAACTCCCTCTGACTGAAGATAACAGCAGTTAATTGGGCCCTACTAAGTCTCTATTTAGTCAAATAGAAGACACCACGGAGAGCGATTCTGGCTTTTGACAGTGGACAGCAGCTCCTCATACCACTATTACATTAGAAGAGATACAAATTTATCCTTAGCCAGATATTGTGGGTGTCAGGCACAGCTCAGAATCACTGGTTTTTGAAATAACTGCTGAGTCCTGGTCGGAGGCAGGGAAGAGAGCATAATTCTCATATTGCTGCATTCATTTTGTGTGCATAATTGTGCTTCTCCGAACTACCATCTAATGTCATGATGATGACATTAGAACAATTAGAACACACTGTTCTTTTCTCTGTACCACCACTGGTGTCGTCAAAAAAATTATAGTGCTAATCTCTGCCAGTCTAACTTAAATTTCATTGACAATTCTGAAATATGTTCTGTTTCCTGGGGAGACATGTGAAAAAAGATCTCCACAAGAGTGCTCAGCTACTCACCCTTTCTTCACAAAGAACATACAGATGTCTGAAGTCTGCAGCACTAACACCCAGCTGACCTGTCACAATATGCATATGAACTGCCCAGAACAAGATACTTTTACAAAATATGGAGGAAGCGAAACAACTACTGGACTCAGCATGTATTCTGTTCACTTTAAAGGCTTTAGGTGAAAGAGGAAATGAAATATATATGGGAAAAGATATGGGTATAATCTCATCCACGAATATCCAAACTGACTGTGAACTCTTTATATGACAAAAAAATGCATGTTTCCTTGTTCATAAGCTGGATCTTGAGTTGTATGTGTTTAGGCAAGAAAAAAAAAACATTATTTTCTCATCTTGCCAGGGGAAAAAACAAACAAACAAACAAAATTATTCCCAACCAAATAATATAGGCATCTGGATATGGAATTCAGTTTATACAGAGGTGCTAGATATCAAGAGATGAATGAACTTCAGAGTCAGGATCTGCTTTTGAGCAGCACTATACATAAGGAAATTAACTTCTAAGTTATCTGTTTGGCTGATGCTTGAAAATTTTAATGATATCAGTTCTTCTGAATCAGGAAACCTGTGATTTTTTTCAAAACACAGAAAAACAGGAGACCAGTGAGCCCTGTAGCTAACTTGTAATACAAAATTGTGCCTAGAATACTTTTTTAAAAGTGGCCTGCTTGCTCAGGCAATAAAATTCAGTTTGAGCCAGGATTATAGAAAGAGTTGATGTATTGGCCATTCAGACTGACAACATAAGTCTAACTCCATTACTG
Source organism: Dromaius novaehollandiae (assembly GCF_036370855.1). Lineage (NCBI taxonomy): Eukaryota > Metazoa > Chordata > Aves > Casuariiformes > Dromaiidae > Dromaius > Dromaius novaehollandiae. The sequence goes on from NC_088098.1 coordinate 44,267,168, forward strand.
AAGGGATTTTTTGTGTTTTTTTTTAAGGGCAGAATAGCTACCAACATACCACAGAAGGCTTATTAATGAAATGTGTTGTGTCACCAATGTCAGTTTGTGCCTATTATAATCTCTGAGATGTGTGATCATTTTGACTGTCTTTAAATTAATAACATGCTGTTTGTCAGCTTGATGGACCCTCAATTAGTATAAAAGATTCACTGAATTTCACTCCTCTTGAGTGAAATTAGGGCATCTTAATTAAAAGGAAACTTGGCTTTATTAGTGTCAAACAGTTGTAAAAAGCTGATACCTTCTGATTCCCGGAGTCAATTTGGGATTTGTGTGTCCTTCACAGCAATGAATATATGTCCAAGTGGAATCTCTGTACTTGCAAATCTTGCTGCAGACACAGATGAGTGTAAGCAAAAACCTCTGACAGAAGTGCACAGGTTTACATATGACTTCAAGAAATCTTCCTTTTAACCTGAACTTACAAAGTAACATCTGCACATGGAGTGATAATGCCCTATTTTTTAGGGCAGATTAGAGGAGCTGAAATGTTCATTAAGCAAGTGTGATGACTGCAGGCCATAAGCAAGCAAGCAAAAAATGAATCCCTTAAATTTGTGTCTACATTGCATGACACATACACAAGATCTTTTGATTTTTATATTTTATAGACTATATATTTTTCCTAATAAACAAGCAGAGAAGATAATCTTGTCATTAGCAAACTTCATCATTTTGGATGCTTTTTTTCCCACCTGTGTACATATGTAAACGTCACCAACCACATCATTTGTGTAGAATAGACTCCCAGTGCAGAGAGGAACTCTCCATCTGTTTGCAGAAAGCTTTTATGTACAACAATATAATCAACTTCATCTGTATTTGGCTTATGCTCTCCTTTAAAAATATCCAGCAGACATAGATTTTATTTGCATAGAATGTGGATGGCTCCCTGCTACAAGATACTTACGCACACAGCCCTCTACAAAGATCAGCAGCTCCAAATGTCTCCCCAAGTGGGGTGCCCAAAAAAGAAGTCTAGGCTTAGGTGGCGCATTGGTTGGCAAGGGGGAGATTGAAACAGAATACCCTCATGTGCAATGTTTTAATCTATCTTGGCTATTAGAAACTGAGGAATTTGGAAGTTTGAGGCTTGTGCACTAGTCTGCCTATGGGATGTTTCCTTGAAAATGATTATCCATCCATGGACTTGTATAAAAATGAAGATTTTTTTTTTATTGAGTGACAAATAACATCACAAACCCCAAAATATGAGACTTTCTAATTAAGGTACTATAGAGTGTCACTGAGGTGCAGTATAGCTGAACTGTATAAGGAGCCAAATAAACCTTTTGCCAAACTGGGCCACAATCACCCCAACAAACACTACTCTCACTATGGGATTTCAAGCTGCCCTTTTCTTTTACAAGTAAGCTTGCATGATGAGTTAGCTGAAGGATCTGCTACAATTTGTGTGTACTTGCTATTTTGAAAGACCTTGCACTTCTTTCTTATCCAAGCATGCAAACAGTTGGATACCTGTTCTCAGAGATAATCAGTTATATTGCACACAGACACTCTGTAGAGACTCATTGTACTATAGAGAGAATGACCTGTTTTATCCATATGGCAATGCTTAGGGAAAAAAATATGAGCAGAATGTATAGAAAAATGCTACCTGTTGTTCAAGAGTCTTTCCATTTTAAGGAGAGAATAGCTAAAGATACCGTCGAGCTTGTTTAAAAATATATACACACACACATACACATATGTATATATTTAAGCTTTTTGACACCTAGATTTGAACAAAGGCCAGCTTTTTTTATTTTCTGAACAAGGAAATATCTAAAATAACATTTTCTCCTTTTTTGATGATGCAATACTTCTTATATGGTCTGAAGTACTATATCATTTTTTGCAATGTGTCATGTTAAAGGAGTTCGGAGATAGAATGCGCATGGAAGAGGTAAGAAAAGAATGTTTATGACATGACTCCCTCCTGTTGAGACTGGCACATGTTTGTGTCAGGTCTGCTAAATATATGTTTTTTAAACATGCACTTTTTTCCAACTTGCACCTGCTATTTCTTCAAATCTAACTTAAAACTACTTGTCTTAACTCCAGCAGTCAATTCATTGCTAGGTGAATTACACAGTTATCTGAGTTTGTACAGCATTAAGTTGCATACCTTATACACCACTGCTCAGAAAATCATTTGAAAATTTAATGAAGATGATTGTTACATGTAGAAGATACTGAACAGCACTTGCCCTTTAAAAGAAATGCATATATTTGCTTTATGATAAGGAAAGTCAGCTATAAAACACATCTAACTGATGTCTTAATTTCCATTTTCATTGGAAATTGCCCTTCATATCCATAGACAAAGAAAAAGCTTTTTGAAGTTGTGCTGGAAAGAAGAAAAAAATCAGAAAATGTTTTTTAAGAAACCAATTTTTTAAATCATACTTCATGCATATGCACTCCATTGAACAGCAAATCTATAGACAAACTGAACACATTTTGTGGTTGGAAATTTTCAAGTGCTAAAGCTACAACACACAAGATTTTATATTCAGATATGGACTAGAAGGAAAAAAAGTGCTGTTTTAGCAGCAAACTATTTCAGTGACTATCGCAATGACTATTGAATAGCCAATTATGATAAGGCACAGAGAAGAAAAAATGTAATGAGGGGTCCCTTTTCTTAAGGGTCCTCAGGACCTAAGGGTCTGCCTCCAGTTACAGGCTGCATAACACCCCAGAGGAGGTTTATAGGGGAAGGAAGCAGCTAGTCATGAGCAAGAATAAGGGAACGAGCACAGCCCTTCCTGCACTCTCCTAGGGAACGGACCTTTACCACCATCATTCCCCTTCTCTACAGACCACCTCTGCTTTGCACTCCATTCGCGTCAGCCATTAAGTGGCATGCTGCAGCACGAAATCTGTAAGGATCTGCAGGGCTCCAGAGGATACTATATTCCCAAAAAGATCTTAGCGCATTGAATGCCATTATATGCATCTAAACCCAAGTAGATTAACGTAGGTTTTTTGTTTGTTTGTTTGTTTTGCTTTTTGGTTTTTTTAAATGAAGTCCTCTGGTCTTCCTGTTGTCGCCTCTCTCCAGTCCTATTACATTTCAGACTGCAAAATGAGAACAAAACCTCATAATGCAGCCTCAAATTGTTTCAAAGGGTTCAAAATTTGTCATCCAGTGATCTGAAGCATAGTTACATATATTTCCTCCACTAATGCTCCCTAAGTACACTACAGAGAACACTCCTTCATGGCAAAGTTACAGCCAACAAATTGTAGTGCCAACTGCTCATTTTCCACAAAGCCCAGGTGCTCCTTCAATGTTCGGAGACATTCAGCTTACCTTGATCTCACCCATAAATTTGCTACTGCTGCTATGCTGCACTTTCCCATACATCTGCAAAAATGCTAGCAATATACATGCAAGAGGGCAATATGCTTTGAAAAGCTTCCCAGTGGATCCATCACTCTTGCTTAGCGGCATCGAAACCCCACAAAAGGGCATGACAAAGTAATGTGGAATGGCTGTATCTTCATTTTATAACCTGAGGGTTGGTGTAATAAATTAATAGCAGGTTGCAGGAACTATTTGCTTACTTGCAGAGGGACTTGGTCACTTTTTTTTCCTCATTCTGCTCTACTTATTATAGTTGATTTCCCTCAGATAGTCACTGAAAATTTCATCTATGTGGTTAAGTCCCCTAGTCTTTTCTCAGATAAAACTCATGTCAAGTTCAGAGTGGTCATTTAACAGTCCTGCACTGAAATTCAACATAATATAAATATACCTGTCTAAACATAAATGTTTTAGGTGCATTTCTTCCACATTTAACAACATCATTCTGCTCATAATTGGTTTCAATGGGACTACCAATGGAATGATATACTATTGGCAGCAGAGGCAAGTGCCAAGTGTTTAAGACCTTCTATGTCATCTTTCATTTGACTGTCATTATATAGTATCTTATCTCTCCTAGACCATTTAATGGCTGCAGACTGTTTCACGCAATGTCTGTTTTTGTCTACTGAAGATAATCTGTGGTATATATTTCCCTCTCAGGTTATATTTTGGAATATTATTTTTCTTGTTTTTCTTATTTTTAATCTCTCAAAATTAATTTAACAAAAATCATATCAAATAATATCCAACAGTTTATGTTCAGTTACTGTAATAGGTTCTAAAGCAAGTGACTCATCTTGGTTTCGAAAAAGACATGTTTACAGGAAAAGAAAATGTAGCATTGAATTGATCCACAAAATAGTGTTAAGGATTCAACCATTTCAGAGTTGCAGGTGCACTGAGAAACCACTGAGACCCTGCTTCTAGACCCTGCTGTCCTTCAGATCATGGACTGACCACTCTAACTCTTGATTTTTTTTGTTGTTCCTCTCTTTATTACTAAAAAAAATCTATTCACTCATTCAATAGTGAGACCCTTGACCTTACTTCAGAGGAGGCTGACTAAAATTCTGTTTTTACAGAAATTCTTCTGGTATTTGAGATCTTACATAATCCTACTGTTGAAAAATAAATTAATGTGATTTTCTAGGTAGATATTACTCTTTTCCTAACGTTCTTTAGAATTTCATATTGGAAAGTATGCTGTGGTTTCTGATAATGCTCCACTACTATCCGGCAATTTTGAAAAAAAGTAAAGGACCAAAAAAGGTGCTAAATTATATATTTTTTAAAAAAATCTCCTGTATGTGAAAGAGGATTTAGAAAACTGCGGTCTTCTTTCATTTGATACTTACTTTTCTATGGTTAGTTACTAAGTAACATGGGATAATAAAAGCCAGATCCAATTGGTAGAACTAAAATTTTATGTTTCTCACCATAAGTAACAACCTAAAAACTGATGATCTGAAGCTCAGAAGAATGCACATTGTATTTGTCTCTTCTTATCTTACAACACCTAGATCACTGTGCCCTGCAGAGAGAAAACATCTGATAATCATACTTCTCCCAGCACTTCTGGTGTGACCAAGCAAAATATAATTTTGATTACTTTTTTCCTAATCTACGTATTTTGATTAAGAAGAGATGCTTTCTTTTTCAGATGACACAGGAAGAAGAGTGCCATCTAGGAAAAGGAGGTGTAGCCAGAGTCACTCAAGCTTGTAGTTTGACAGCTTGTCAAAAAACTGCTCTTGTTGCAAGACAGAATGGGAATGACAAAATTTTCTGACACTGCCATCTCACCAACTGCAAGAATATACAGTTCTGTCCATTCTCCTCTTATTTTCTATGTCCATTACAGTTTGTACTGGAACTGCTGCCTTGGGAGCAGTCAATCATAATTTTCCCAGGGCATTGTCATAGACCCAACAGCCAACTAAACTGATAACAGTACTAAAGCTAATTTGGTTTTAGTCAATTTAGGAATCCTGCCACACTAGATTAGACCATTTATCCATTTAATCTGGCATCATGCTTGTAACAATGGCCAATATCTGCTGTTTTAAAATAATGTTCCCATACTGCAGAAAGCCAAGTGCAAATTACTATATGCACATGAAAAGCAATTCTTTCATTACCACTACAATGACTACTCCTTGTCCAAAAGAATGAGATTTTAATACCTTGAGTACAAGCTCTGTGGTGGTTCATCAGGGAAAACTAACTTAAAAAATGAATGTTTGCCCTAATAACAAACAAAAACAGATTTCACAGTTTGAAAGTATGAAAGAAAAAGCTGTATTAATAGGAGAAGCATCCATAGTTATTCTAGTTTCTGAGACAGATGTAATATCCTCTAATGTACTTTTAATACCCTATTGTTCAGCAAGCTTGTGTGATTGTATGCAGCAAGATGTGAAAGAGCTTGTAGAAAAGAATTCCCCAAGATGCAAAGAATTTATTTCTCTGAGTTCAGAACCTCCATATTCTGCATGTTTGAGGAAAATCATCTGTTCTTCTAGGTTAGGCATAAGATGTAAATCTGGTTCCCAGATTTCTTGTTGAAAAAAGTCAGACGCCAGTCTCTAATCTGTACAGTCACTTTCCCCAAATTTGTGCACTGATTCACCAAAGAAGATGAGGAGAGTATCTCGGAAAAGAATTTAGGGAAGAAGAGAGCCTTAAAGTGGTTTATTTTTGTTCTCTCCCCTCCACCCCCCCCACCACCAATAAAGGTGCAACAAATTTTTAATAAAGAATTCAGGAAATTTAGGTGCCCAGATTCTATTAAGTTCCAGTGTGATTCGGGTGCAGTCTGTCTTGCTTTTTAGAAAATCAATCTTTAGTTTTTAGGCTGCTTATACAAGAAAAACTTCTGAGTCTTTGTCCACAGTTGGCACTGTGCCTGGATTCACTCACGTATTGTATAATTGCCCTCACTTCATTCCTTGTTAAGAAACAAGCTAGAAGGAGGGGCTTATTTCACATTTATTTTACATGTTTATTCTGGGTTTCTTTGTTTTAGCTAGGATTGGAAACCAAATGCAGGAGGGTGCTAAGATTTATTGTGATCAGCACGGGAAATGAAGAATTCAGCTCATAGAATTTGCCCATATCTAATTTAGACTACATAATCCATATCGCTATTTTACTTTCACTTTCACTGTACTTTCACCTCAGTGAGTTTATCACTTTCATTTACTACATGCTACTGAACGTTGTTCTTTAGCTTCAGGGTAGATGCATGTGATTCAGTGTTGCTCTTCCAGGAGAAGTACAAGAGAAATATGAGGAGGTTGGACAGAAGTAGCTCGGGAAGTAAATTTTAGAGATAGACAAGTCCAGAAATTTCTATTGCTATTTTTTTTAATTTGCAATTAAAAATGGGAATGATCCATAAAGCAATGAGTATTTATGGACACAGGCTGTATGATATATTAAGGATGAGAAAGGGTTCATCCCATCAACAGGGAGGTATAAATCACCATCATCAGCTTGTCCAGATGGCAACCAGCTGATATACTGGCTACACAGCTTTGGTACCATGTGTGAAAAACTTGGTGGTATCCCATGGAAATCAAGGTGCATATTATCAGCTGTTCTCATAGCACAGCTCAAACAAAGAAACAAATTCTGCACATCAACATCAACTTTTAAAATTTACAAAGTCTGTGAAAGGATACATATGGCTTTAACTGACAAGTTCATCTTATTATAATGATCTTAAAGAAATACCACGAGTTTGCTCTCTGCACAGCTGTCAGCATATGCCGAATTTCTCTCCGAGTTTCTCTATTCCTTCCTAGTTATCTTCCTCCTTATTAAATGATGGCCTCATATTTCTCACTGCATTTAGGAAGTTAATCTTTACTGTTTCTTATAATTTTTCCAGTGAAGTACAGTACTTGCAGTAACATACATAATCACAACCCTCAATCGTTCAAAAGCTTTTTACTAGTGTAACTGAACTTTTGAACTCAGATGTTCATTATTTGGAAAGTCTCTACCGAGGTAATCTGGATTCATAAAAAGCTACTAGCAGTGTTTGCATAGGAAAGAATTGCTGTAATAGTCTGACCGGTTTCCTTTAAGAAAAAAAAAATGTATGAATGTATGAAAAACTGAGATGTCAGACCAATAGTTTAACAAGCAACTTACATTCTTTCTTTTCAATTCTACAAAGCTTTCCCTAATACTTTTGTGACAGACAGCTTGCCTCTCCTTTCTATGTTTGCTCAGTCAGAATGATGCTTTTTTGGTAAACTGGCGATTTAAACTCCATTATTATTCTGCATTAAACTGCTGCAGAATGCCAGTCAGGCATTATGATTTTTTTCACTCCAGCTGTGCAGAACTGCAAGTAGATATGAAGTAATTGACCTTGTTGTTCACTGAATTGTACAATGCTTTGCAACCTACTGTTTTGTGCCGCTCACTTCACTTCACGCATCTTCAAAAGTCGTGACCTTTGTGGCGGATATTACTCTCCAACATAGACAAAAACCGCCTTTACAAAAGTTAAACATTAAATATGATCCATACAGAATTCTGGCAACAGAGAGACTAAGCAAACCTGCAATACTAAGATTAGAGATTCCAGATGAGAGTCTTCCAACACGGGAAAAAAAAAAAAAAAAAAAAAAAGGAACTGCTTTTATGAAAATCTCTATTTGAAAATCTCTAGTGAGCAAGTTAATCCTTGCTATTCTTTTGAAAAGACACTGTTTTCTGTTTAGGCTGGGAAACACTAGGCATAGTGAATGTACTACTCAAAACAATAAAAACAAAAAAAATCTGTAAAACCAGTGCAATTGAATAAAGTCTATACGATTACCTCAGGATTTAATTTGGCCTTAGAGAATTGCTAATCTCATTCAGTGCTGGCCACCATTAAAAAAAGAAAGCCACAATTCACTAAATAAAGCCAACAACCTACATATATATTTTATTTTAATTCTAGCAAAGGAAACAAGCATAGAAAGTAGAATGGAAATGTGTATTTATTCCTCTTTAATTTCCTGACTGCCTTAATATGACACCAGATATGTTGATATGAAACATCTTTATTGTACTACTTGTGCATTCACCATCTATCTAAAAATGAGTAGAAACAAAAAACTCTCCCTGGCCCCACCCTTTCCTCCTCTTGCAGTATCTTTTCTGGCTTCTCATATTCTTTGCTCAAATCCTTATGCCCCCTGATAGCATTTCTGTCTTCATCTGCTGATTTCTACAGACTATAACGGTTCTGATTTTTGTAACACAGAGTATAAAAAAAAGAGAGAGAAAGCAATTATAGCTCCCTGGAGGCTGAACAAAGAGGGAAGAATATTTGCTCCAAAACCAAAAAGTTACCAGACCGGGAAGCACTATGCTTGATAAAACTAGACTGCCACCTACTCACTAGGGAAAGCACAGTCAGACATCTGTCTTTTCAACGCTTTCTTCAGTGTAGCCATTCCAGTACCGAGCAAGACTAAAAATATAGACTTACCCAAAACAGCAAAGAGATTAATTAGCACTTTCAGATAAAAGATGAAATGCGGCAGGTTGTCCCCTCAGTTGCAATCGGCAGAAAAGGCCAGTCCCAGCTCTACTAAGACTTATATTTACATCTTGAAAGAATGAAGGGTAAGGCTTCTATGGCTAATCTGCATTATTACAATGACCACCTGAAAAGATAAGTCTCTGTTTCAGGCAAAATGCCTTCTAGAGGGACAATATGTTTCCATACTATCACTAGCATAGGGATATGCTTCTGATGTAGCCTGTCTGCTTGAAACAGTCGCATCAAATCACATAAATTTAAGGATATATTCCAACAACGTACAAATCAAAGTTGCTGTGGTTGAAACTATGGTTTCAATCAAACAGGATTATTGATCACGTATGAATAGCTAGTCCATTGCAAACTAAAACTAGGCCATTTAAACAACTACTGAAATAAATGGTGGAAGAACCCACAGATTCAGGTATTGTAACATTTGTGATGGAAGTGAAATCATTTGGATGATTGTGACCAATGTGCTTTGCATGGGGGACACAACTGGTAAAAGTTTTGGGGTAAAGTGATGCAACCAGAAGTCAAGCAGTTTTAGCCAGTCAGATGCCTCCAAAGCCTCAAGAAATGATTCTTCCTTTGAAAATTCTAATATGAAAAGAACAAAGAAAAAAAATGATTACATAATAAGATGCTTATTCCAAAAAGAGAAACACATTGTCTTGTTTTATAAAGAAAGAGCATTTCAAGAAGACAAAGCATTTTTCTAAAAGCCATTATATTTTGGGCTAATTAAACATGGTTCATAAGTGCTTAGCATTTTGTTTCAGTTCATTTTGAAAAATATGATTCAAAATAAATTAATGCATTTAGACTTAATATTTTGTTATTAAACAACACAAGCAACAAAGACTAGACTACTAGGAATACACTGCCTTGAAGAGAAAACATTTGCCTTTTTTTTCAGGTTAATTCTATAGACTTTAAAAAAAATCTTGCATGGCAATATAAAAAGATTTATCTCATTTTGAAAGTCATTTTAAAATCATTTTTGTTCATCACCATTAGAAACATAATGCTAAACAAAGACTTTTCTTGAAGCAAATGGGATTCGTTATTGTCTTTTTCATGTATGCTCTAATTAATTCTATTACATTGGAGACTCTGTCCAGGGTCACTTCTTAGTCCCTTGTGGTCCACGATGTGTAGAAAGACCTATTTCCTATCTGGTATGCTAGGCATATGTATCACCCTTCATTTAAAGAAACTTGAGGGAAAGTAAAATCACAAAAGTGTTTGGATTTTCTTTTCTCTTATTTAAAAAGGAAAAAAATTCAAAGAACACAATGTCTTTCTACACTTAAAAGTGACTTTGTAAAATGAATATTGTGAGGTTGCATTCCTGCTGGTCAAAATAATTTCTTCCTGAAGTGTGTTTTGTCTTTAAAAATGTTTTCCCCCATTTCATCTGTTCAAGACTAAGGGCTTCAGAAGGCCCCCTAGATTTCCATCTCATGGAAAATCACAAAGTCATCCAACAACTTAGTGAAACCTGTGTACAATCTAATCATATTTGGAAAGGCTGCACACACATAATGATGCAATAACCAAGAACAGCTGATGAAAAGCATGAAATACAACCTTCAAACTATTCTTAGTTATAGAATAACTATAGAATTAATAAGTTTATGGTGATGCAGAGGTAGCAATGGTGTAACATGGCAAATACTTATTTACCAAATGTAGATATAATTCTGAATACAAACTAATCATTTCTCTTCCTGAAAAAAAGATAACCGTTTTCACATGTTTTTGTTTTTCAGAATAAAACTGTACTCTGGGACACAGCATTGTAGAAAAGTCTTTGGTGGAATGGATGGATAGATAGAATAACCAGGGGCAAAATTACTTTTCCTGTGGATTCCATTCACTTTCTATCTATCTATCTATCCATGTATCTATCAAGTCATCCTAGTCTGTATGACTGTGTACCAGCCTTTTATTCTTTGTTTGATTCTTAATCTGCTCTGTATGAGCAAAATGATGCAGAAATCTCTTCCAGGATCCAACCAGACAAAAAAAAAAAAAAAAAAAAAAAGATGGAAAATCCTCCTCCAACTCCTTAGCATTAGTGCTAGTTACAAGGAATATGAAAAAGGTCCCTCCACAGAAAAGGGGAGAGGTAAATAAAGCGGAAAAGAATTAGCAAGGAATGCCATGTTGGATTATCTGCTCATTCCAAGTCCTGTAAGATCCCTAAACTATATAAGCCTACTTTGACAAGGATTGCCTGAAGCGAATTTCCATTGGAAGGATGCAATGGGACCTTGTTCTCATGAAGTAGATTAGTCTAGTAAAATTTGAGAGTCAAAGACTCTCAAATCTCAATACTCCCAAGGCATAATTCAAAGCACATAGTATTCTGCCTTACCTAGGACTATGTATGAAAAGGAGCAAGGCAGATGATAAAGCTGATCCTGTTCAAAATCTCTGCAACAGATTTTCTTGTAGAAAGGTACCATCAATTTCTCAGTTCATATTGAGATAACACTTCTACACAGAAATATTCCATAACATCTAGGGCTCTGCAATACTTTTTAAAAAGGGAACCACGTTGTTCAATTTATTTCTGAGGCTCCAGTCTATAATTCTATGCATGTAAACATTAGGCTTAGTAGGAATTAATAGTTCTATTAGCATAAGAAGTCCTTAGCTTCTTATTGTTCTTATCATACTTTGAACACTAGATAAGACTTTTTACTTCTTTTTAAAAACAGTCAATTGAAAAATGTGTATTCTGGGTAAGCACTAATTTTATGAGACATTTACACTAATTTATTTGAATTTGTGTTCCTCACCCCATTATAAAATGTAATGGCTTCACTTCGCTCCTTTTCTTAAGGGAACTGAGAGCTCAGTATCCCACATTACAAGTTAGACTTCCAGAGTAAACTACAGAGATGCAGCTACTTATTGTTCTTACAATCATACACATAGTTCTAAAAGTGTTTGGGCTATGACATAATTGACTTCAGCAGTAAATTAATTCACATTTCCTTTAGTAAAATCTGCATTCATAAACAAACCTGGCCACGCTGGCATCTGGCCAATCAGAGATATTTAGGAGGTCAAGGATAAGCCCAGTCTTGAGAGACAAAGATGTCCCAACAAACAAACAATCTCCTTCCTGTTTTTATAGACTTGTCATAGCAAATCCATTATTCCCAAACAATTAGTGCTAGAAGCATCTGCCTTGCCACCACCTTCTGGAAATCTGTATTAGGAATATCTGGGAGTCGTTAGAACTATTTAGTAAAGAATGTGTTTAATTTTAAATATGTATTATTCTGAATGAAAGTATGTATAAAAATGATGGGGCCCTTTATTTTTTATGCTAAGAAATTTCCTCTTCAGCTAAAAGAATACTGGTTTTGAATGCTTATACTTGTTGTTATTAGCACTAATTTAACAGAGCATTACCCACAGACTGTCAACAGTCAGTAGAACATTTTATTTCATATGGTGCAACATAAACTAAGAAAATAAGTGTACCCTAATGTTCTACTTATTCGAGTGACCCATTATAAATTTATCTTAAATTTGTTTTGCCATGTTAGCACATGCTATTCGTTTTCAAGAAAGGGAGGAATGTGATCACAAAACCAAAGCAGGGAGCTAAGAAAAGCCAGATGATGAGGGTCCTGACTAACCACCAAGTCCTTATGTTGTGATCTCTTTTTCTTAATTTAATGGAAGTAGGATTGCTTACCTCGAAGAATATGTCATGTGCCTTGCTTAATAAATGTTAATAAAATGCTTAGAGATTCAAAAGTTCTATTTAAATGCCAAATATTATGATAAATAACATTCTTCATTTTTCACAGAATATTATATTCAAAAATCTCATCTCTGTATAGTACACTGGCATATTTAATTTCTAGACTAATAGTATTCTATATGGCATTCATAAGTGTTCCACCAAATAAAACAACACATTACTCTTTTTCCTTCAAAATAATTCACACATTTTTACAGTAACTTTGACAGGACTCAGAGGGTTAGAAACATAACAAACTTGACCATCTCCTTTTTATCATTTACCACATGGCAGATTTATCTACTTTGAATAAACAAAACTGACGTTCCCCCAAAAAATGCAGACATGAAAATAAGTGAGCTTCAAGTAAGCTGCTGCATAGAATAATAATGTGGCTTCAGAATGATCCTAATCTTTAAAACCAAGGTATTAATTAAATAAAAAGCAATGGCATCTCAACAAAAGCTGCACTCATTTAAAATGACAGCACTAAAATTGACTGGTAATAATAGTCCCAAGATGTCCATCATGTTTATGTATGTGAAGTAGATGGCTTTACAAAAGCATCAAGTGCTTCTTAATAGTGTCTGTATGGTATTTTGTTTACAAGGTTTTAACAACTGATAGGGCCTTGTGTTTTAAACATGTCAATGGGAAAGGTACTTTATATCACTGTTCAGATTCCCGGGTTATCTGTTTTACTCAGATCTAACAGCTTCAGGGACATTTGAATGTTTAACGTCTGAATGACGTTCTATTGAAAGAAATACCTATAGATTGGTTAATAACTTTTTATAGGGAATTCTCTTGGAGCAAATTCTTGTTTCAGACATGGCTGCCCTTCTCAAAATCTCCACACTACAAAATCCCTGGAGATAATCCTGTTGCAGGGAAGAATTTAGTAAGATTTGTTTTCAGCATGCTTTGCACTTCATTTCCTATGAGCCATTTCCTTGTTAAAAAAAAGAAAGTTTCCTTTCTTTGAGGTATGACAACATAGATGTCTACATTTGTACTTCAGTGCTTATTAGGCATACACAGACCATTCACACTGGAAGCCTTCAGGCAGCAGTGTGAGCACTTGGTTCCAAAAAAAAAAAAAAAAAAAAAAAAAAAGAAAGAGGAGGGCTGCTTCAGACTCCTTTCAGTTCTCCTGTGCCAGAATCATGGACATCAGGTTCAGAAATGTGCATGTGCCCATGCCAGAGGGTGTGGGGGGCAGGCAGAAGGAGACCCAGAAACATAGGCACATCGCTAAGAAAACCAATCTTTTTCCCTCCTTGAATATATATTCCCCTTCCAGCAATTGCTAAGACTGAGTATCTGTAGTCTACATGAAGTAAAGATTAAAAACCAAAGTCTGCTTGAGGTAGGAAGCCGCTGAAATGACAAGTGCATTAACAGGTGATTACGTTGTTTCTCAGAAGCTCTCGGTGTGCTTGCCAGGAATGCTTCCTAAGGACACCCAGAGAGCAGCAGCGGAAGGAGGCCGCTTCATGGCCATACAAGTGACTCAGTGATCACACAAACACAAACCTACAAAGTACATCAAGCAGATTTCCAGGCATGGCAATATCTGACTATTGATTCACTTGCAGTTAGGCAGCAATCTCAAAGACAATAAAAGGCCAACAAGAAGTACTTTATAGGATAATCATGATTTTCAAACAAAGGCTATGTAAATTTTCTCTGGAGTACAGCCACAAAAACAATCTTGGAAACCATTCTTGGTCATACCAATTTTTGAATTCTAAGGAAGAGCTGATGGAAAGAAGGAGCATCTTCCAGCACTCTGTCTTTCTGCAAAAGATGTTTCATCTGCTCAACACGAGACCTGGATTCTGTTAATTACTAAAACACAAAGTGCTTTTTCTGCACTTTAAAACAGTCTTTGATGGCTCTGCAATCTAAAAATGAAGATCACAGCTATTTCCTAAAAGAAAAAGACACATAAGGCAGAGCAAAAGTAACTGGTGAATTATTCTTGAAAAGCAGTTGATTCTGGTTGCTCAGAGAGAAACAGGAATACAGAGCATTGAAACAGAAGTTGAAGGTCTACTTGTAAGAAATATTTCTTCTATAAATCACCCTACTACTCACAGATACACTGAAACCTTTCTCAAATTTATCTCTACAGTTTCAGAGAATGAAGTACTGCCTTAGAATTTTTGCACAAGTTTGAAGCAGAAGATGCTATTTTCCCAGCACAAGCACTGTTCATTTCATGGTGTTCATTTCATTAGTAAATATTTTCCAGTGTCCTGTACCTCCTGTGTTACCCAATGTACGAACCAGGATGGCTTTCTTTCTGTCCTCCTGTATGCTGCCTCTATTGCATTTGCCTGTAGAATACCCAGGAAGGTGAGGTTTGCAAGAAAAAGGAGTATCTTTCATTAATATAAATGATATACAGTTTTCTATGGAAAAATATGAGTTTTTGGGTACTCAGGTCTCTAGCTGTAACCCTATAGCCCCTGTACGATACAGTACTGCCATTGCTAGTAACAGGCTGCAGGCTTATATTGAGTTTGCAAGGCCTCAGGACTGAGGCTAGACAGGCTTGCTCTGTCGAAACTTTTCTTGAACTGTTTACGGTTTTGTTTCACTTGGTTTAGCAGAAAGAGCCTTTTTTCTAATTGACCAGGTGGTCAATGGTTCTATGACTCTAACAAAATGCAGTTGTTTAAGGAAATACATGCCTGGTATGAGAGCAGAGGCATTGAGAAGTGGAGACACAGGATGCGGCAGAGGAGTACAGCCATGAGATGATAAGAGATGGGACACAGCCTTGGCACAGGAGACCCTATGGCTATAAACAACTCACCTGTAGTCCATTAAAAAAATGTACCCCAGAGCTGGATAAAACTTGTTTTAGGGGCAACAAAGAGAAAAAAGGAAGAGAATCTAACACACGTAAAAGGCACCACATATAGTAAATTGAGGTGTAACATGGAGCTGCAGACCAATGAAGAAAGAACAAAAGTGTAACAGCATTTTAACAAACACAAAAATGACCCCAAATGTATCCTAGAGTGAGGAAGAAGAAAACATCGGCATGAACATCCTATTTCTCCCAGTGAAGAACTCCTGATGTTGACAACTCTTTGTAGCACCTCCACCTCTAACACTAGAATGAGACTGCCAGTCGTAGGACCCAGAGAAGCAAGGGGTGGGTGGGCAAAACACCAGGAAAAGGAACAGAAACTAAATGTGTATATAACACCTTTTAACTATACTACTATTTTTGGAGAGTCTTTCTGTATAGAAGTATTCTTTCTTTTTCTGCAATAATTAGATCCCAACTAATAATGATTCTTGGATTAGGCTGTAAAGATTTCAATTATACTACCAATAAATTCTTCGTCTTCACCCATAAACGAGACATTGAGCATAACACAGTCAACACAGATTTTTTTGATACATTCTCTGCTTGCATAATCTTGTGCCTTACTGCCAGTCTTCAAGATAATGAACCCTCTAGTATTGCATCAAAATAGCCTCCTGGATAGGGATTTATGGAGAAATCCCCAGAGGAATTCAGAAACAAACAAAAATATATCCCATGGATGAGAAACATAAAACAATGGATACACTACAAACTAACAGTAAATATTTATACTTCAGCTAAACTAATATTAGCAAACCACTTCTGTAAGAAGATGATTCCAATAAATAAAAGAACAATGATCTCAAAGTATGACGGAGGGTTCAGTCCTTAACCACACATGCTAATCTGTGGGGACTCGGCAAACCTGTCCATGTCAGATCCATAAGTCCTGTGCAGATATCTTGGGTACCTTGGGTCTTGAGTGCTTCTCAAATGGCACTTGATACTTAGATTTGGGCAACTAAATGCTACTTTTACTGACTAGTCAACTAAACACATTTCTGAAAACTGCTTCCGGTTACATACACAAAATATATTTGATATGCATGCAGAACTGGTAAACATGTCACAGGACCTTCAAGAGACTGGCATCCTTCTGGACCGGCTCTTGGAAATGGGATGTGTCGTGCACTTGGCACTGACTTTAAAGCAACTGAATCCTGCCCCGAGTGAGTGTCCAACAGCGTCAGCTGAATGGGTCTCTGGACACTTCGTGCTCATATTTGGACACCTGAGTGTTGTTCTTGAATGGAATTCTACTAGGGAGAATAAGGTTTGGTTCAAATAAGCTTTTGATTATTTATCTCTGCTAGAGCTTCAGATATTTGCAGATTCATGAATTTCTTTGCTCATTCCTACCCAAAGCTACACTCTCACATAGGAGACAGTTGTTCATGTTAGAAGAGGTTTGGCACCTCTACCTGTGAAGAAGCATGAAAATGTAAATGAATGACAACCTTAATGAAATAACTTCATTTTCAAATGCATTTCTACAGATACCTTTTTAAATGGTCCAATATTGGAGATAAAGCAATACTCAAACAAGCAAAACAGAAGTTTTCAACAAAAAATGTCAAAAAATCCCATAATAAACCCTGAAGAAACAGCCATTTATTGGATTAAAACAATCCTCTATACAAAAATCTCCTACTGAATAAATCTTTGTTATAAAATCACCCACTGGAAAAAAACCCTGTTATAGAAATCAGGATAGGGATGAGTAATAATTATACTGAAAGTGTAGGCACACCGTGGAAAACATTTTCACGTATTTTAAAACTTCTGCAGTCACTTCAGCACAGCTCCAAATGTGTACAATATGCTTTATGATCAGTACCTTTCTCATCCAAGGCAGCAGCAACATTTTCCTGGCTCAGACAGGAGGAGGATCAGAATGGTTCTAGTAGTGAGAGATTCAGTGATTCATTTGCCCTTTGCAACGATGCATTCATCTACCTACTCATTTAGTTATACAAGCTTACTAGAGCTTTCCACAGGAATTGTAATCTTTTAGAATCTGCATTAGAGGCCATAATAAATATAATTGTAATGTTTTCCCTAAACCACAAAAATGACTAGGTTTCCAGAAACATATTCTAAAATATCCCTTCTCCCAGAAGAGTAGTGGGAAACAAGACAGGAGCCTAAAAAAAAAAAAAAAAAAAAAAAATAGTTTCATCTTACAAATTCTGAAGGTGTTTCTGAAGGCTAATTCAGGTCCAAAGGTTAAAAAAATGCAGGTGATGTTCTAGGCATGATAAAATGGAAACAAACAGAGAATGGCATGCTTCAAGCACAACTCATAGCCAGAATATGAATGTTAATATGTAGAATCAGATGGGGGCATAATGTGATGAAGAATCTTTTATTATTATTATTATTATTATTATTCCTTCACTTTGATTTACTTATAAGACAATGTCTGATGATGCACAATAACTGTGCGGAGTTTGCATTTATAGCGTGGTTAGCTCCAGAGGCACTGACTGCTGGTGACGTGCTTGCCCAAAGAACTGGCAGTATCTAGCACGCAGTTTTCTTGTTGCTTTGCTTTATATTAACATGTAAAAGGTATAAGTTTCAAACATATTTTAAAGAGCTCAAATTTATATTTGTATTGGATGCAAGTTTGCAAAGGTTGCGCAGAAAAGAAATGAAATCAAGATTAAAGAGGAAGAACATAAGTGTTGAACACACAGATTTGCACGTATGGGCTGGATGGAGTAAGCACACACACACCGAAAGAAAAGCCTAGGAAGAGAACAGAAACTGGAGCGTGGATTCCTCCCCCTCCCAAAGGGTAATGCATCACTTGCCCTCTAGAGAAGCATCTCTCTCCACTACAAAACCCTTTGTAGTTATATTAGACAGGAAAACAAATTTTTAGGCCAGTAAACTAAATAAGAATCCCACTTCAAATCTCACTATCACACTGTCATTATTCAGATATACCCTCCATAAAATGTATGATGAACATAACCCCTTCTATGCCCTACAGGGAAACAGCATGGGCTCTAGGTCAGGTGTTAGCAAATCAGCAAAATACTAAAAAAAAAATCTCCTAAAGAAAAATACACAACATGCCAGATTTGTAGTATGTTAAATTTTTTTTAAGCTAAATGATTAAACCAAAACCAAAACTATCCACAGATATACAGACACAGTTAGATGCTTCTGCCCTCACTTGTTCAGACACACACATTTTGGTGGCAGCATGACAATAACATAACAGTGATAACTAGCATCATATCACTCTATACGTTAAAAATGGAGAAATGTTGTAATACACCTTTTACAGAAACTTTATGTTATTCAGAAATATATAGTTATTTCAGTTGTCTTGCTCTGTGGATGAAATTAAAAGAAAATTAACTCTAGGCTAGTTCTGCTTTTCTTGGGTCACTGGGAGAAAGGTCAAAAGAGAAAGGTCTCAGATTAGGATTCACAATTATTGCATATAGGGACTAGTCGCACCAAATCTCTCCCAGTCATCAGTTAACACATTTCAGGCAGAAAAAACAAAAAACAAAAAGCAAACTGATGACATTTCTACCATTCTTCTACTATGGCTATTAAAATAGAACACAGCACTACTATTGGGTTAAAAACCTAGAAATCTGTAACCTGTCATAGTAATACCAAAGTTCATCGTTTCAAACCCCTAACTAAAGTAAGCCAGCATAGTTCTCCTAGGCTCATAGTCACAATTAAGTCAGAGTGAATGTGTTTTGCACCAGTGAAGGGTTACACCCTATTTCTTCACATTTTAACTGCTTCTGAAAACTACTATTTTATTCTAAATATTGATACCTCATTAGTTTCTTTACTTAAGCCTATCAAACAAGAAAGGCTTCCTCTGTCTTCAAGATCATAAGAATTCTGACTAGCACAATCAGGTTATATGAGCTGCAAGGATAACAGACCTCTATCAGTGAGATAAGGCATGACTGTTTATTAAATATGTTCAGCCAACTCTCAGGCTTCCAATTGTCTTCAGTAATCTTTGTCTGAATAACATAATAACTGTATATCATATTTACATTGGTTAAGCAACAGTATTTCAGAATTTGTCATCTAACTTTTAGTAATTAGACACCAGCCAAACTGTAGGCACTCCAAATTTTCCAGTCAGATCAGCCAGCAAAACATCTAATTCAGTTTCATGGCTTGGACACTGGTTAGAAATAGATATCTAAAATCAAGGTGAAAAAATTTGGTAAAATTAATTAAAACTGGAGTTTTAACCCCCATGATCGTTTGCTATGCATTGACATTTATTTTCCTGCTTAATCAAGACAAATGTTGACAGAACTGCATAAAAAACTAAGTTTGAAATAAAATATAATTTGGACATGTCTACTTGCCTCAATTAAATATTTTCCCATTAAAGATAAATATTTTTGTATATTCAAAATGTTTTGTGTAAGTTTTACAGCCACCTCCATAGCAAGCTGAGCATTAGGAAAGCTGTAGTTCTATCAGTTCCTTTCATATTTTTTTGTAGTGAATTCTCTTTCTAGATGATCTCATCTTCCATTTGATTTTATGGAAGTTTATTCTGGTGACTAAATAGTTGTAACATGAGAAATTACACCTCTTACTAGGTACATATATGGCTTCAGTGGATGGTGAAATTAAAATTGATTTAACATTTAAAAACAAAACTTTTGAGGTAATCATTTATTACTGATGAATATTAATTTTGATAAATATTTTATTGTGGTTTGTTTTTGTGTTTTAACCGGTTCTGTGCAGAAATTGGTGGTCTGAAAAATATTCCTGTAGTCACAATTCCACCAATTTCTTCCCTTTGTCTGTTGGTCTACATGTTGTCAGATACCATGAATCAGATTTTGCCTTTTAATAGATCTCATCCTGGCTCTGAATGTGAGTGGTCTTTTTGCTGCAGATCATGTCAAAAGCTCAAAATATCCATTTTATGGGAAATTTTAGCTTTTCAAAGTTGCCAACATTTTTTGGAAAATGCACATTACAAACACATTTTGGACATGAATGAAATTAAAATGAAATATTTTCAATGGATATTAAATTTCTCATGTCATATTTTCCATCGTTGCTGACATAATAAGCGAGCATAAAAATAAATGGAAAGGTAAAGCAAGCTTTGTTATCAACGCTTTCCATTAAAATTTGTTGTATAAAGCAAGCAGGCTAGCGGTGTGAAAGCAGCCAGAAGCAGAGACAAAATCGTATGCTCACTCTGGCAGAGGAGAATCGGGACCTCCCAAGCTGCAGCCCAGCACCCGTCACACGACCTCCTCACCCAGGGTTCTCCAGCCACACCATTAACCAAAGCCACCTTATAGCCAACATCATGTTTGTTTTTAATTTGAAACAAAAATGTTGTTAGCAGCTATTAGTAAAGTGGGCTTTACTTCTGCTATGGCACTAAGCTGCCTGCTCTCAACTCCGACCCCTTCCAAAGTCCCCCTGCCTCCTGTCCAAGCTGCTGTCTAGGCCGTACATTTCTCAGTTCAAAAAGTGAAACCTCCTATATTACTACTCCTTTATCTGCCCATAACCACTCAGCTCAGTATTGATAGTATCAAATAATACCTTATTTCTAGCCTTATCAATTTTTTGCTTATACATATTTGTCAGCTGAGTTCAGCATCTTACTTACAAAGAAGCAATAGTAAAATAATGGACTTCTGAAGTGTTCTTGTTTCATTAGTGAATAAAATAGCATCCACTACTTTAAAAAAAAAAAAAAAAAAAAAAAAAAAAACCACAAAGGCAAAGTAAAATGACTTAAGGGATTATTTCAGTAAAAGTGTACTTTATTCTGAATATTTGATAATGTGATACATAAATCATTGTAGAAAAGCCTGTACTGCAAGTTAACTCAGGGGATGTTGGAAAGGTTAAAGCTTAGGTAAGTAATGAATGAGGGAAGGAAAAAATATAATTTTTTCTCCTTAAGGTAAGGTATTGTATCATGACAGATCTTTCATATAATAGATTTGGTAATACCTTCAAGCAAAATTTTACTAAGGATCTAACTCATTAAAGTGGAAAAATGGACTTCTGCTGTCATTACCTGCTGTTTCTACAGTTTGCATTACAATAAATTTTTTTTTTTAGTACAGGGTTTCTCTAGGTGTCTAGAAGTGGAAAGTATCTCTTAATATATATCCTCTTTTTCTTCCAGCATTTTCTCCCCTTCCTGCCCCTCAAAAGCTCCCGAAGATTTTAGTAATGTTTTGGAAAAGAAAATTGAATCATTTTGCACTGTTCTCACTTTCCTAGTTCATATAATTGAAAAAAGTAAATTATAAAATAAATAAATGCTTATAACATAGCAGAATCTTTTTCATAGGCAGTATGACTCTTTTCAAAAGGTTAGAATCATACAATATAAATATTGAAATATAATAATATTGTAATACAATATTATAATATAATATTAATATATTCTGTAAAAAAGTTTTAAAACTATTTAGCATATGCATTTAAAGTCTCAAAAGTATCTATTTTTAAAATTGTTTTTAACTTTTTTTGAAACTGTGAAGCATTTTAAAGTCATTCAATACCAGTGATCTATACAGCCTAACTTAAATAAGCTTAATAAGCTAAGATTATACCTTCCAAAACAGCATTAGCCATTAAATACACACACAAAGACATAAACACACACAGAATGAAGTTCAGTTATGGGGATTTTTGAGAAAAAAAAGATAATATTAGCTTGTAACTATTTTATAAGTATTCACATTAATGAATTTCATAAAGCATATTAGGTCTCACTTCTACTCTTATGCATATGGAACTGTAATGCTCCCAAATTCAATTTATATCCAAATCTTAATACTGCCAAAACACTACCAAATTACTATTCAGGCTGGTATAAAGAGTAGGAATGAAAAAGCTAACTAAGAAGCTACTGTTTTAATCAAGTAAGAGACCTCAACGGCACGTCTGACTGCCACTACCAAAACTGGGTTCGCAACGCTGAGCGTTGGAAGGTGTCTTCGAGCAAGCTTGCTGGGGAGCTCAGCACGCATGAATAAATACGGAGTAGCACAAAACATTTACAGCACCACTTTTCCGACGATGCCACCCTTACCGAGACTTCTCACTCACGTGGGAGACGGAGGGTGGCTGGATGGGCGCAGCAGCTGGAGCGCGATACAGGCCTGGCAGGCTCTGACGACGACATGCAGCATTCGCTTTCTAATGACTGTTGAAAAATATGGCAGAGAACAGAGAAACGGAGGTGTCGTACATGATTTACTGACGGCAGAATAACCAGTATCTACCACAACGCTCTGCATAAAACAACAGAGAAAAGAAATACCAAGCCTCTTCTCACAAGGCTGACGTGGGATTTGCATGTGTTGGAGCACTTTATTTTCCTGGAACTCTTCAGTGCTCAACATGTCAAAGGAACCCACAACTTGGAAAAACAAGAGAGAAAAGGATAACAGAAAAAGAACTCTCAACTTACTGATGCAGTTCAATCATTACTGATTATCCTGCTTATTTTTAAGTGCAGTCAAATAACTTTCCCATAGACTACAAAAATCAAGGTAGGTACAGCACTCAATACTTTCTGAGGTGTAGGCTGTGGTACGAACAGTAAGAAAAAGCCAAGATAAGCCTTCTCGCCCCTGTCGCATCCTGTTCACAAACAGATACAGAAATGCCACTAATTTTCTAAGGAAAGAGGAATCACCACAACAACTTACTTTGATCTAACACAAATAGAAGTACTGGACTAATATTAGAGTGCTCCATTAAAAAAAAGAACAAAACCAAAAAACTCCAGCATAGTACTTTTAATTTCAATTGAAATATTTTGAAGTTATCCAGATTCTAGAGTATCTTGGGTAAAAACTGTTCAGTAAGACCCAATAATCATGATCTCCTTGACCTCCTTGATCTCCCTGAAACAGCAATATTTTTTCTTCCCTATTTCTCTCTGTGTTACATTGCAGACACTCTGCAAAAGTACACCAAAAGATAGGCATTTAGACTCCTACTGGGCTGTATGTGGAAGGACTGCCTTACTGAACAGAATCAGAGTTGACGGTTTCACTAACTTATGATCCTTTGCAAATCTATATGCAAAACTTCAGGCCATTGCATTGTACACACTATTGGTAGGAAAGTTTTTAGGGGGAAAGCACAGGAGCTGCACAAATTCTGGCTGAGTGTGGACTGATTTTAGAGTGTAAGATAATACATAGCAAAATATTAAGTTTTCAAAAGTTCATTTTGAGAGTTTCTCAATAGAATCTGCATCACTTCTGCTTCTTGCAGAAATAGAGGTAAATAATTCAGGGTAATGTCTTAATGGCTTCATGCTCTGTAATTAAATTGCCAGAAAATTTCTAACAGAAAATGAATATAGTTCAGTACGTGATTCAGGAAAGAACACATAAGCAAACCATCTGTTTTGTTTGAAAAGTTGAAAATATCTTAGGTACAGAAGTGCACTGCTGCCTAAAAAATTCTCATGATGACAGAACACAGATCTGAGACAAGAGCTCCCAGTTCTTGTACTGTCCTTCTTGCCAAAGGCGTAACTATCTTCTTGAAAATTCAAAATATGATAATGACATCCATTTTATTTGGTGCTGGAAAGGGTCATTGAAGCTTTTTCCTCTTTTTCCCATCAGGACTTATTTTAAGTTCCTTTTTGAGCCATTAATTAATTCAATCATTCCTATGTATATTTATTTTTATATTGTTGATACTATGATTTTCCTAGGTAACTGCTAAAAACTGAATCATAACTTATGCAAATTCTTTCTGGTTTCTTCTAGCCCTCTTTCATATTAGACTATGGTTCAAAGTAACTGTCCTCAATCATGTCAATCCTCAATCCCCAAACAGCTAACTAGTAAAGCACTGAATATTTTTTATATTTTCTTGCAGACTTTCCAGTATTCTATTCCCTTTTGTCAGCACCCATATATTATGGTGAGATGGCAAGAGGGATGGACAAATACATTTCAAAAAAGTTTTTTGAAAATTTCAAATCTAATCATTAACTGATGATCTGGTTTCAGCGTTTGCATTTTGGGAGTACAAGCCTCAACTCTCTCAGTAAGCCCAAAGCCAGGGCATCCAGGCACTATGAGTGATACTCAGATTCAGATTTTGTTGGAGATAAGGATGTAAGTAAATTTAGTGAGAGTGCCCTAATGAAAACACTTCATAGCAATCTCATTTTGGAGCTGTTCTACCTGACATAGTTATTTTATTCCCCTCTTTGGCTCAACAAATATTAATTCCATCGGCTAGTATAAGACATTCCCTTCAGAGGGGGAATAACTTTGTTTCTACCCTCCTTTGATTCAAGTTCCCATGCAGGCTGGAATGGATAGCTTTCCAGCTGTACTGTGGTGGGTGCCCCATCCAACAGGCTGTAGTTTACTCTTGGATGGGTGCAGACACAGACCTCAGTGGCATTTTGGTAGAAAGCAGAGGTATGAAAGATTCAGTTCTTCCTCACTTTTTTCCTCCAGTCTGTTCTAGAGACATGGCCTTCCCTTGCCTTGCAGAAAGTGTTCCGAGTGCTGCTTTACTCAAATGATATGGAAAGGGAGAAATTGTTCCTTAATTTGTTTGAATTCTGTTTCATGTTTATATTCCAGCAAACGATGCTTGCTTTGTTACAAATGCATGTAAATGAATGCATGAGGAAGCTTTCAAGGGTTTAGTGATTCGTTTATTAAGAATCCCTTCCACAGCCACTTACCAGGGGAACATTTTATGTCCGTCTAATGATCTAGGTTATAAAATGCGTTCATTAGAATTCATCTTAGACAATCAGAAATATTAAAAGGTTATGTCCTGTTACACACTGCAGGTTAAACCTTTGCAAATTCAGCCTTTTCCCACAAGATGTTTATATTCATCAGTACAGACATGCTGAAGTGTCAGACTAGCATGTACATTTGCTAATCCAACTTGATAATGCCAGCATTATTTAGGTTACTCAAGTCATTACCTACACAAAACAGAAATTGCAAAAACATGTTTATTTTTTCCACCCTGATTAATTTTCTTAGTACCTAATCCCTGAGGTTTAAAGATCCTACTTGGTTTCATTTTCAGTGATTAAAAATACTTCATTTAACATTTCTATACTTAAAATTGAGCATATTCCATGTAACATGATGTATTCAATTGCTTATGCATTGAAACTCCCTTTTTATAATGCAAACTCTGTCATTAAGCCTTTAGAGCTCTTATATATTAGCAGTTCCTGACATGTAAGTAAACCTTGGGGTGTGCTGGAACTATTCAGTGTGGCTGATGCAACTCGCACTCACAGACACGTTGTGGAGCACTCTTAAAAATTTTCAAATACTTGAAAAAAAGAAGGAAGAAAGACCTATCACTTCTTAATAAGCATTAACAAATAAATAAGCTAGCAGCAACAAACCACGTGACAAAAACAGGAAAAATCTAAAAGCTAACAAATATAAAAATGGATGAGAACAGATAATCAACTTCAGAATGGGATGATTTTCTAAAAGATGACATGTTGCCATCCAGAAGTGCTATATAATAATTTTAGTGCATTCCTCCACAACAGGAGCATATATGCAGCAGTTTATGTAGTGATTCTCCATTAAGCTTGTCATTAAGATCAGTTTAAAACTATTGAATCCATTGTTATGGAGCAATGCAGTGAGAGCATCAGAAGAGGAAAAAGAGGATCCTGAACTCATGATAAACTTTCTCACCTGACTTCAGAGTCCTGTAAGCACTAGATGCCTATTTATTTTGTTTTCAAAATCATCCAGAACTGAGCAGCTTTATACAAAAACCAAAATGGGTCCCAAAACCAGGTGGAAAAACACGAAGAGTTTGAGGGGACCAATATGACAGACATGCTTCAAGTACACCTGTTACAAACCCACAGGACTGGGTTCCTCATAAGAAACAGCTGCAGCCACTCTCTGTTAAAACAAAGGTAATGGTGTCGCTGGCAATGTTTTTTACATTCAGAAAGCTTTTGAATTTCTGAAGTTAGGAGCCCTGGATTCTCAGCAGTAAGGAGGTCCAAACCAAATTTCCCATATACTCAAAACCTCAGTACGGATTACAATATGCCCCACTCCATCTTGCTAAGAGAATGCCACAAAAAATTCTTGAAGCCAAGGGCATAGATAGAATTATCTTATGCCTGGAAATATGGTCAATGTCAAAGATGTATGCATTTTTTTACCAAAATCAATGATTAGTTACAATTCTAGGAGACCTCACATGTATGTAAATGGGGAAAAAAAGCTTATCTGGTCATCTCGTTTGTTCTTGGAGGAGAATATAAGATTGGCGTCTTTGAGTGCTTCACGTAGACTAATGCAAAATGACTTATGCAATAGTATAAAGCTCCTTGTAAAGCTATCCAAAAGCATAAGGGACAAATTCTACATTCAGCCTTTTTCCTTGGAATATCTAGTAAGGTAAGGAACAAACTCCCTGAGAACAGGATCTCTCTATTGCCTTTCTCCTTAAATTCCTCTCAGTATATAGCCTTTTACCCAGCTGTTCCCTATTATAACCCTTTTTATTGGCATCGTTATATCTAGACATACTTGATCCTCACCTCCAGAGACTCCCCAAAGATAGATATTCACAGGAGAAAAGGAAATTCTGCCTGGTTGTTATAAATTCTCTTGTTCAGCAGTAATCCCAGTTCATGAGGTAGGACTGTGCCACAGACAGACAAAAGGGAGCTTCAGGTTTCATTAAGAGAGCAGAATTTGACCCTTACTTACCTGCAAGAGGCACAAAATCCTGCAGTTTCCTTTCAGAACCATTCACTCACCACACTGCCATCAGGTAATGGGGTAAAAACGATTTTCAGCCTGTGTCTTTTCCTGAAAGGCATTGAGGCAGTGGGCTGTCAAAAAGTCTATGGGTGTCTGCAGCTGTCCTGCTCAGGAGCTGGGTGGAGAAAGGAGTCTATTGCAAAGTTTCAGAAAACAGAACAGGTAAAGCTGAAATACAAATATAACATATCATGTGAATACAAAAATAACAGTCATAGGAAAAAAAAAAAGAAAAAAAAAAAGAAAAAAGAAAAGCTGTTTCTTAGTAGGGTGTGTCGAGGATTAAGGAAGTTGCATAAAGATAGAGGGTTTGTGCCAGCCCTGAACAGCAGAGCCAGGAACAAAGAAGTCTTTCTGAAAATGCATGAGATTCAGTTAACATTGCAAGAAATGGAGAGAAAAGTAACGCTAACAGACTTTCCACAAGACATAATAGAGCCACAGCAAGAGGGCACACAAGAGGTAGCACTGCCTGCGCTTTTGACCACTTTGGTGGAAGACTTAATTACAGATCAAATGCCTGCTCCCAGGGTCATCTCTGTGTTTTACAGACAAAAGTAGCTGCAGCAGATGAGCCTACAGGATCTATGTAATGACAGGCTTTGATAGCAACAGTAAAGGCCAACCTCTGGGCATGGATCACTGTACTACTGCCTTGGCATCCTGAATTGCCACTCCTTCTAGCTAGTGATGCCTTTTCACTGTCCCTCTTCTCTTTACTTTAGCCAGAAGCAGGAGAGAAGCCAGCCTTGCAACTCAACTCTGCTTCAGCAGTCCCCTTCCCTCAGTTACTTAGGTCTGCATGACCTGCGCCTGAACCGTTGGTGCCATACAAGTTGACCATAGCACACAGAAGTCATGACCAGCAGCCATAAGCTCAGGCACAGTCATAGCACATAAAGAGGTCCTTCAAGATGATTTTATAGCATCATCATATGTGATTTGTTTTTTATATATAGACATATTGAAAGAAAAATAAGGGAAAAAAATTAAAATAGTCTATATAGCAAAATACATGCTGTTAAATTCATGCACATTTTGCACCACTGCTGAAGAAATTGTTTTTCCAAGAACATGTCTTTTTCAAAAAAAGTCCTCTTTTCCCCCTTCTCTTTGACCCACATATCTACATAGATATTTCCATCCACCATTTAAAGTTTATGCAGAAGCAAACACAAATGATAATATTAGATTTTTATGAAGAAAAACAATATTTTTAGGATATCAGCTGATTAATTTAGTAGCTGAAAAACAGAACACAGAGCTTCAAAATGAAAAACTTTTCTGAATATTCAACTGAAATACTCCTTTGCTCTTTACAGAAGGAAGCATTAGGTTTTTCAGCTGAGATCTATTAATATTTTAGTCAGGTCTTTCATGGCATTTAGTGTAGCATGTATAATGCAACATTTGAGAAGTTGCCTGACTCTCTTAGGATTGTAATTATTTCTGTAATTTTGAAACCTGGTAGGATACGGGTAACTGCAGTAATTATAGACCAATTTCCTTAATTAATGCAGTCTGCAAAATACTCACACAAGTAATAGCAAAAATGATTAGAATTGATTCCAACTGAAATTAATTCATAAAAAAGAGACACTCAAACAATAACATAAGACTCTTCCTTGACCTCATTAATGTAATTTACAATAAAAGTAATGAAGTGATAGATATAGTATCAGCTAGAGCAAAGGGGCCAAATTCAAAATTTAATAGTGTAATATGCTTTTACCAAAGTAGAAGTGGAATAATGCAATAGAAAAAAGAATACTGTTTTTTCTCAAAAAATGATTTCATAATTAGGTTAAGCTACTACTGATATCAAGGTATCTATCAGCACAACAGGATTCTGTGGCCTTTAGTTTATTATCTGTAAATACAATGAACTAATCAGAAATTTGTTTTCTTTGCCAGTTTTCAATCATGACCCATATAAACTTTTAGAAGACCACCACAACAGCAAAAACTCAAACAGAATTAAAAATAGGGAATAAGGATTATAATTTTTCATGCTCTCTGCCAGCACAACTGTTATCACCTACGCAGTTCAGAGCAGTAGGCCTGAAACTCTGTTGAAACCATTAGAAAAAACTTCCAGCAATTTGAAAAGACTTTTGATCAGAATCAAAACTAATTTGACCTAATGTTTTTAAGAACTACGTGAATATGAGCATTGCTATTTTGTCATGGTTTCCTGTGATATCATTGCTAACACTACATATCCATTATTTAAGACAAATGTCTATCTAAAAAAACATACAAAGGGAAGTTGAAATTACTGATACAGGAAAATATCTCACAGAGAGAAATATTTTAGATTGCTTAACGATCTTCTTTTGGCATCATTTGTTAACAAACTGCAACTTTTCTGGTTCTGCATTGACAAGATTGTTTTTTTCTTGTACTAGAAAGTAAAAGATCCTGGAAAAAGAATAGTGAAGTTCTTCAGAGTGCTCCAATGTTTTGTCAAATGAGCAACAAAGCCACCAAGATAAGGACTAGTTTTCTGAATTTTAAGTTATCTGTAAGTTTTTAATATTAAAAAGAAGACAATATTAAAAAGAATCTCTCTCTCTTATTTTAGGCACTTGTGGAAACGAGAGCAATAGATTATCACAGCTTGTTTCAACTATTAGATTGGTAAATATATAGATAATAACTATTGATTTAGGACAAGCCTAAAAACACCTGGAGGTCCGGTATTATCTAGGATAGATTGACCCCAGTCTGTTTTATTTTGCATGTTTATGCTTGGAAAAAGTGGATTTAAAGTGAGATTGGAACACAGCATACAGTTATCCCCAGCTCGTGAAATATGAACTTGTGATCCTACCCCACCAAGCACCCTGCATCAGGACTGTGTCAGTAAAGCTTAGAGATCATTAGAGATGAGAATTTTAATCTTTAACTATAACTCACAGTTTTGGACAATCATCTCCTGCCACATGCAGAGCTCTAGATGCCTGCCTAATTCAGTTCCACACTGCAAGGGAATGCAGGCCTCTGACAAGGCTAGTTTTATCGTTGTGGTGTTATAATTGCAGTACCGTCTTGGAAAAAAATCAGCTTATCTCAATTTGTATCCAACCAGTAATACAGGTTAGAAAAAGTCTATGAATTTTCTTATATGACAGAACTCGTCCACTGAACCTAAATGGATATGATACTTTGGCATGGCTCCATGTGATCTAGCACCAGCCTCGGAGACCCACCTGCCAATTTGGGAGGTGTCAGAAGACCTGTACAACATGCCACATACACATACTTGAAATCCAACATATTAGGCCTGCTTATGCCCACAGAGATCAGCTACTGAACCAGCATCAAACTAATTATGCCTGCCTGACATCACCATACGTGCATGATTGCAGGTATTTTAATGCTCACTGACTACTTTTCCAGAGACCTTACACTTGAATATCAAAAAAGTGAGCACCTTTCCAGGCAACTTAGGATTCAACAAACTTTTAGATCCCATAAGAAATCTAGAAGCAAGAAGTTCCTGCTATGAATCCTACAGGATCACAAAACACATTTCTTGTTGTCTTATCATCTTTTCTGCTTTGTTTTCAAATTGTGACCATTTGGATCATCTAAGACCTGATAAGCATTTTAAGAAACCTCTGAAAGGACAGATTAATTCCAGCATCAAAGCAGATAGTTAAAGATACAGAATAAATGCAATATAACCTATAAATGCAACATGAATAATGGTTAATTCATCAGTATGTAATACATGAATAAAACACTAAAAACACAACCCATAAATACACTCAGATTTAGAGTCTTCCTTTCTCCTACGTGGAGTGATGTCCCTCCACTCACAGGCTTTATCTGGGAAAAAGTTGCCTCAGTATCTTACACTTTCCCGTTTGATAGAACTTCAACACTGTTACCTATTCAATTATCCAAACTAAGGTTTGTTTAAGCATCTGTACCCAGGCACAGTGTCATGGAGGATTTGATGCAGGTGATGCATAAATTGTTGTAGTCTGTAGTCTGGTGGGAGCCCAACTCTGGTGTTAGTGGGATGTAACAAAGTAGTATCCTCCATGAGAAAACTCCCTACATTGCATCTGCAGGACTATAGTGGAAAGGCTACAGCCACTCTCTGTTATGAGACATAAGTAGAAAACAGTAAATTTACCCTGTATTCCCTTTTACAGACAAATGCAATTTCCTATTGCCAACAGAAGAGCAGATGTTACATTTATTCAGCTAGCACATTGTTCTTCCTGGCTTTCCAGAAAAAGCTTATAAGCTGATCATTTATTATTAAGAGTAAAAGTCACTGTGGGGGGCAGGATGCAGGTTATCTTTCACTATAAATATAGTATTATTTTCCCTACATATCGTTATTGCTTACTCCTTGTGTATTTATGCTAAGAAATTTTAATGGCAAGAATATCTTTAAGTGGTTTGGCTCTGCTGGAGCAGAAAGTAACCCTTTCCTATTTGTAACACATGTAACAAAAACTAGCTTTTTCTTCACTTCTACAAGTTTGCTTCACATCACTTCTACTTGTTTTCCACCTGGAAATCTTGTTTGTGTAAGTCTTGAGGGACTATGCTTGCTGTGGATTTCCAAATGTTTGGGCTACCCACATGCTGCATGGTATATAGGCAATAGCATCTAACTTTTCTGGATGAATGGCAGCCACTGGTGAAAAAGTATGACATACATGCGGAAGTTGTAGTATAAAGGTAATTCTGATATCTTCTGAAAATCTCAGATGTAGTGACCATAATATGTGCTACCCAGTCAGTATTTGTATGCAGTAGGTCTGATGCCTCTAGAAAACATTGGACTCCTTCACAAGTGATAAACGGCATATTGTGGTCACCTAGGAAATTCTTAACAATGTATGGTAACCCTGCATGAATTGATTTGGAAGACCAGAGATAGGATATAGCTATATTCCAGCAATTCCCTATTCATAATAATTCCTTGTTCAATGATAACATAGAGATTGCCTCAGCACAAATAGTGGAGACTGTACAGTACATTTGAGTTTGAGTAACGGTATGAGAACTTGCACTACCCCTCCATCACAATCTGTAACTGTATCCTATTAAACTAGATTGGTAGAGCTTTGTGGCAGTTTTGTCTATCAAGGGGAGAGGGAGAGGTTCACTTGCATTTCCCCTGTCATTTAACAGCAAGAATAGCCATTTGTCCTTTCAACTTAACTATTTGGCAATAAACGCTCAACCTTGTCTTGAGGAAAACAGAAGCTACTTGCCTGGGTCTTTTCAACATCTGAAAAATTGGAAGTTTCCATTAAAAAAAAACTCTGTAATTATTATTTATATTGTGGTAACATTCAGATGATCTAATTAAGATCAAGGCTATGAGACCTTATTATGCAAGCTAAAAATACAGAGTTGAGGAGTAAAGGGAAATTAGTCACAGATCCTGCACTGTTTGCTCCCAGTTGTTCCCTGTATGTTGCCAGCTCTGAGCTGTTAGAAACAAGCATTTAGAGGCTGCTGTGCTCACTGACTCCAATGAACTATGCAACAGGGTAGTGAGCACATTCAAACAATTGCTTAAGAGGGTATTAATAAATAAAAATTCTTATGCAGTGAGATATTGTCTTTGAAACTTCCCAAGCTTGACAAATCATCTTGACAGCACATCATGCCCTGTTACACTGGCATATTAGGTAAGGCTGTATGCCAAAGTAAGAGTGCATGACAGGCCAATTATCTTGGCTTGAGTGTATTTGCAGCTTTCAGTACTACTCCAGAATTACCAAATGTCATAATAAATAAGAACCAAAATTGCACTGTTACTTGTGTGTATCCACATAGGAATTTATAGTTTGCATACACTAAAATTTCTTTTCAAGGGTACACGCCTTATGCTTGGAACCCAAAGCCTGGGTATCTGTTTCAAGTTTTTGAATGTTCATGAGGAATGGCCTGAGTGAACTAACTTGCATCTTTTATTATTATTATCATTAATAGAACCCTCATAAAATCATTATCAAACAAAGCTCAACCTAATCACAGCACAAGTTCATCGTGTGTTTTCAAAGAGGTCTGAATGGCTTTCAGCAAGGGTGAGGAGATAAGTGAAGATCTACCAGTGCAGACTGACTTAATCCTAGCTGTCCACAGGATGTTTTCCTGATGTTTTAGGACCTTTTCCTGCATTATTTCCTTCCCCAGCTTGTTCTCCTCAATCATTCTAACAATATTGCTCTATTCCTCAGTCTTTTGCCCTAAACCTTCTCCCTCACATTTGTTCAGGTTGGGCAGCTGCAGGGTTTCCTGCTTTTTTACCTCCGGTGGATGGTTCAGGAATGATTCAATTTAATGGAAGGTTATTACTACCAAATACATGCTCTTTTTAACTGTCTACATCAGAACCACATGCCAATGCTAGATAATCTGAAAATCAGACATATGACTACTCAACTCCATCACTAGTGCAAATATGGTCTTCTGCTTCTGCCTTTGATAACTGTGTGTTCCCCATCAACTCATTTGCTCTTTTTGAAACTTGGCAATCTTCTGTTTAAAATGCAAGTTAGGTTCTTGCATAGGAATACTAATAACCTGACAATTTGGACTTCTGAAAGATCAAGCATATCAAGAACAAACACCCCCAAAACATACATGTGCTTTTGAAGGTTTTAGTTCCCAGAGAAGTCAATGGCTCTAGAGTATGTGCTTAAGTGAAAATTACACACACACACACACACACACACACACACACACACACACACACACAAAGTTAAGCTCAGTAAAAGAAATTAAGAAGTTCAATTAGATAAGTAAGAAAAACAAGGGATGAATAAGTGGGCTTGCTCTCCTGAAAGGACAAAGTAAGATAATCAATATACAAATCAAGGGATCAGGACTGCCCTAGCTGGTTGTACAAGCTTGAGAAGCATCCCAAAATTGATGAAGAAGAATTAGATAATCTTAAGTATGTTATGAGATGGAATATGAGATATGTTTGGAAATGATAGTATGAACTCTGATTTGTCTACATTTCTAAGAAAAAAGTAGTTAGTATTTTCATGGGGAGATGTGATATGGACATTTAAGAATAAATTAAATTTGCTTCCTACTTTAAAAGAATAGAAAAGTGATTGACCATTCTACATAAATATTTTGAAGTCTATGGAAATCTCATGTAAAAAAAAAACAAAAAACAAAAAAAACCAGAGATGTGTGCCCACATACAATGCTTTAGTTAGAGGTTTAAAAGTAGTGGCATATATTTTGTGTCTCTTCATAGTCACTTTTTCCCTTTTCTTTTTTTTTTGTTTTGTTTTACTATTTTTAATAGAATTTCTATCTTTGAATATATTTTACATTTCCAATATTTAAACAGTTAAAAGTACTGAAGACAAATCTTAACTCTATCAGGTATATTATTGTTACAGCCTATTCATTTTGACAATGTGAAACCCTAATGCTTCCAGAGAGTTACCACAATAGCAAAAGGAGATACTGAACACAGAAAGCTTCTTTTATTAATATACAGATCACAGAGTTTAAACAATCTTCAGGCTTAATTAATGCATAAAGATTAAAATGTCAACGGATATAAGGTGAAATTATATTTATATACAAGCAGAACAAGCTTTTCAGCCAAGAGTTGACTGCGATGAAAAATTTGAAGATGAATCACTAGCAACAGCAAGATTCAGAAAACAACACAGAATAAGCAAATAATCATCTTTAAGACTGATGACACAACAAAAAGAACCTGTATAACTTAATGAGTTTTGTAATAAATAAAATGTAAAAATCATTTCCTTATGCTTGCCAATACGCATTTCTTAGCAATTTTTGATAAATTTTGAGAATATTACTTGCATTAATTTGTATACTGTGTTGATGAGATTGTCTGAAGGTCCATAATTCTGGGAGACTCAATTAACCATGTTGTCAGGTTAATTTTTTGAAAAAAATGTTCCATCTTCAAATTGGGAGGTATTCTGAGATGGTATGAAACAAACAACAATCTCCCCATGACTAGCATCTTCAATATTTCTATAGTGATTTGTAACTTAGTAACCACATGAATATATATCTGTTCTGTAGTTCCAATAGATTTTTGTGGGGGGAGAAAAAAGTCCTCAGTAGGATTAAGATCTGAAATTTGATTTATTTTAGATGAAAAAAGGATAAGCATTTGTTTAGCAAAACAAAGAAGAACTAAGCGTATACAAAGAAATTACATGTTTGTTCTTCCAACAGTAACATGTATCTATTAAGATACATAATGAGCTTCTACTGTTCTAACGACTTTCAAATGTTGAACATGAAACATTGCCTTAGGTAGTTTTCCTAGCATATTTTTGGAATAGTTGCAATTTTCTTCAATATTTAGAAGCAAGGATAATTACAAAATTGTCACTTTTTCTGAACAGCCTGCCATGGGAAAACTGCCAGTGCTCTTCTTTGCAATAGAAAGTGACCTACCATTTAAAATTATGATTAACAATTTGGTACTATTCATTAATAACACTAACAGCTGTGGGTCCACTAACTAGGTTTTATTTTTAGCATATTGTTCATAAAGTGGTAGCAAATATATTCGCATGCTTAAAAAAATGTAGTCAAGGTTTGTTTTTCTCTGTCAACTTGACAATAGAAAACAACTGTTTCTTTCAGCATTATTAGGTACAGGAAGCAATATCAATATGAGGGTAGTTCCACCTGGAAACCCAGCAACTGATTTTTCATCCATAAGACAAGTATCTGAGTCAGCTGGAGCACAGCAGACTGGGCTCTTGTAAATTTACTCCCCTCGAATCCACGTGGAGCTCAGACACCAAACTGGGCAGCAGCTGCCTCAGTGCAAGGTCCTTCCCTGTTCATACTGTAGAGCATAAAGTCTTTCCACACAGCCTTGTACTACCAGCAGTGGTAGTACCTAAAATGACATTTTGAATACTACTACCATGCAATAGAGCGGGAACACTTCTGAGACTTTTCGCATCCTTGCATACCATTTGGGAAAGTTCGCCAGTGCACATTGTAGTAACTTTCCCTCATTCTGCATTAGACATACTCAAGAACAGAGTTATCACAATTTATAAGCATGGAAAGTCAACATACAAAACTAGCAGATGTAGCAGAACTGTCAAGGGTTTATTCCACCTTTTAAAGTCTTTAAATTATAGAAAATAAGATGGGGAAGTAAAAATCTCTCTACGGTTTTTTTGGTTGGTTCATTGGAGTATTTTTGCTACAGTCCTACACTTCCGTAAGTAATAAGGTTAAGACAAATTTATTTTCAGAGCCTTGCAATGTGCACCAGTCAATATCCTGCTGATGCTTAAAATCTCAGGTGGCCACCTCGTTTCATAAAACTGGAACTACAACATAAAATCCATGTTACGCATTACTTCATATTTGCTGGAGTTGGACACAGAAGTTGTATGGTTCCACGTTACTGACAGTGCAGCAGGCAGCTTGAAGGCAGAATAAATTTTAAGCAAATTTTCTCTTCTTCGAGCAATGATTTTTAGATTTCACGTTTTGACCTGCATCCTACTTCAAATTCATCATTTGAATGTTTTCTAAGATAGAAGATGAATTATGTGTTTTCCACCTATTCTGGTTCCTTGGATTTCTTAATATATGAGTTATCTTATTACTTATATCACAAGATGAAATATTTTCTGAGCCCTCTATTTTTTCCTCATTTCAAATTAGATTCAGAATTACATGCAGAATTACATGCAATGTACTTGCAGATGCAGAACTGACTTTCCTGTTCCCAAAGGTGCTCAAGGAATCAGGTGAAAAGTGTGGGTCTGAGTCTTTGCCTCTATGTATTCAGCACACACACACACACACAATCAAAGCAACTGAGAGATGCATGCGGTATAGTACATATACACATATGCTTAATTCTTCATGCCTATAACAATGGGTCAGGCTAGAGGTCTATCAGTTTTTTCCACCGTATCTAGCCAAAAGAAGGAAGAGGATGCATTCACTAGCTATTGAAAATGATATGTCAGTTCAGCTTGCATGAGATGTACAGGTTGAAGCTCAAAGGAGGAATCAGCCTTTACTTCATTAAGCAGGGACACTACTCCACTGACTTTATACCTGTGAAAAAACAAAACCGGTAACTTACTGCAACAATGTAATTTTCCAGGAGATGTGTTTTTGCAAGCACCTTAAGGGATCTTTCCAACAAAAAATCGGAAGTATGCTGCTGGATCCTTATAAAACTGTTCATTCTTTCATCTCACCCAGGACAAGAAATCCCTACTTAGTCTTTTAAGGTTTTCTGATACAGAATTTAAAGTATTAAGTGAGCAAGTCAAGACTTTCCTTTGAACACCATGCTGATAACAGCCTCTCTTTTATGAAGCATATGATCAGGCCTAAACTCATAGCTAGAAGATAGATTGATTCAACCTATCTCTGGGATTTCTTTCACATGGAATATTCTTTCTGGAGATGTTGAGTATTGTTATTATGTACGTAAGTATTAAAACCGAAGCCTTATGAGAAAAGTTACAACAAAATGCTTTTTTTTTCTTTATAGGGTTTACTGGTATCATTTACAGAATATCCAAAAAAATGTGTTCTTGAATTAGACACTGGTTCTTCTCTGATTACTGCTTTGTAGTTTTCCCAGTTCTGTACATGCAAAGAACTTGTTTTCTAAAGTAAATACCAAGGTCATAGGATTGGTCATTAGCAGCAAGTAGCAGTTATTGGGGGCATTCTTCCATGTCAAAATTCTTTCTTACCCCAAAAAAGTGCACTTTTTTGCAATGATCACAATGACCTTCTAGAAAATAATGAGGAAAAAGGGGGGAAAAAGGATTTGTTGTATTAATTTGCCTGTAAAACAATAAAGCAACATAAGCATTTATCAAGCTATATTGAAAATATTAATGAAACCAAACAGAAGTCTAATATTTTAGTCCTTAGGCATATTTAATTCAAGAATCAATGACAGAATATAAAAATCTGTTATGCTTTTATCAGACCAGAATATGATGGAAAACTCCATCCCTTCTTTTAAGGGAAGGAGAAAAAAACAGGGCAAATTCTCCATCAAGGTATTCTTCTCCTATCTGGTAGAATAATCCAAGAAGTCTAGCTTGTATCTGTGTCAATACTTGTAAAAACAAGATGACACAACAAGTAGGAAAGAACATGAGGTAAAACACAAACAAACATGAAGTTAAAAAACAGATCTTCTCTTTTGTATGTACTATTTAACATGGTACCAAGTATACTCCCTGGATAGGTACAAGAGAAAAACCATACTGTGAAACAGATTAAAGAGATATTTGGATAACACTTGGAACCAGCTACACGTGGCTGCACTCTGGAAAAAAAAATCAACCTGTTTTCTATATTTTGTAAGTGGATTTTACATTAATATTTTATCATGCAAATGTTCTATTTTGTTACTTATTATTTCATATCAGGTTTTGTAGAAGGTAGGTTTATTCGTCATAATTTTATTCAAGTTTCTGTTCTACACTGACTGGTCAAACCACTGAAAATGGTATGCACATATCAACAAGAAAGAGAGAATTTTTCCTTCCATTTAAGAGATGATATTGAAGGAATACATAAGCCAGCAGCAATAGTAATTCTTCTGTTATGAGAACAGGTTTTGAGGCTTTAACTCTGAAGTTAAAAATCAAAATACAGGAAATTAAAACTTCCAGAGGTAGGAAAGACTTAATATAGATCTTTCATTTCATAAAAATCAGTTTGTACATTTGGTATAGGTTACATAAATTTAGATATAAAATTCTACATATATTATGTTGACATAAATTGTACATTTTATCATAGTTCAAGAATGAAAGTATGTCTATTTGGAACAAAATATCCATGAGAAATACTTTGGTTTGTTTAAAAACATGAATGCACTTTGGAAAATTTGGAATGAGTTCGGGCCTCAACAAGTGCTTTGAATGCAGTTCTGGCAATTTATCTGAAGGATAACCAATGCTAAGTGAAGATACAATATCCCTCCTCCAAAAGACAGGCCTTTTACAGATAGACAGTAATTGTCAGACCACATCTGTATTTGAGCCAAAACTTCAGGCTGGAGGAGTCAGCATCTGGAAGACTGCAGGGAAGAAAACTTCAGTCTGCCTTACCATTAGGAGTCAACTTAAACATGGCTTGACCCACCTAGGCAACTCTGCAAGATATCAGCTGTTTGACCAGCCGATTCTCTCACCACATATCCCTTTTTGCCTTACAATGCTGTTATGAGGTTAGTGTGATTCAAAATTGCTGGTCTCCTTCATAACTAGTTGGGCAGGATGGGAGTCCAGAAATACACTGCATTTTAAGATTTATCTGTAACGTCTAAGAAGTGCATAAGTTGTCATGATTAACTTCAATATGATCAATATTGATTTGTTAACTCTTAACCAAGGTTAAAGTTAGCTCTGTAATAAAATTTTCAGAAGTATTTTAAAGGCAGATTTTCCCATTTCAAATTTCCCTTTTGTCACATGTAGCATTCAACATCCCAGAACTTTGTTGACTAAAGTTGGAATTCATCAAAGCACTCACAAGCAAGTCTGGGAGTGGCAGAACCAAAACAGTGGTTGTTTTCTATAGATTTCTATAGATTTCTTTATAGATTTTGATTTCACTCATGGTGAATTTCACTGTTGTATAAAACAATGCAAGTTCCAATTGAACTTCTTCATAGCTGAGACATTCAGTGTCTCTCACATTAATATTTGGAAGGAGGAAAATGTTGTTGAGGTCTCTCCTCTCTGTTTCCACAGAATCTGGAGAAACTCAATATCCATGAGAACCTCCCCATTAGGAAAATTAGTGGGATCTCAGAAACAAGTGATCATGATTTAATCACAGTGGAAAAAAAAAAGAAAAGAAAAGAAAAAAGTGTCTAACCCTGAAATACACACACCTGTTGCTTTAAGAACCAACACTTTCACAGACTGAGGAAGCATCATCTGAAAGAAGGAATGATTGCTCTGAAACATACGAATCATTTAAGATCTTTTTACAAGATATGCAAAGAACAGGTCTCACGGGACTGAAAGTCACACTGGATTAAAAGTGCAGTCAAAATAAAGGCACAAAATGAATGAAAGAAAGGATAACTTAATGTTAATGAATGCAAATCAGGAGCTAGAAATTGAAGAAAATTGGTAAGGGAAGCAAATGGACACAAGAAAAAAAAGAAAACAGATACCGAGTGACAAAACAGAAAACCAAGCAACAAGTGTTTTTAACGTACATTTGGAACAATGTAAATTATTAATATATTACTTGATTGAAAAAGCAGATAAAAACAGGATGCAGTAGTTATTTCTGTTGTATGCTCAAAAAGAAAAATAAGTAAGTAAATGCCAAGTCATCAGTTATAAGAATGTATTTAAAAATAGGCCTAGAATGGAGTATCTCCTCCACCTAGCTCAAAGCATTGACTATAGCTAAAGCATTATAGACACTTATTTCTGAAACTTGCACATCAGTGTTCTAGTATGGAAGAGACCACATCTTTGCAGTATCCTTACTCGGCCTTATAATACGAACGCTACAAGGCTCCCTTCAGATAATTTAACCTCAGTACTACCTGCTTTCTCACTGCTGGATGTAGAGACCATTTTCCCATGAATAAAACTCAGTCTGTAGTTATTTGGCTCGCTCATGCAATTTCAGGAGATTAAAATTAACATTACATCTTAGTTAAACTGATACAGTGTGTAAACTGGGACAATTATTACAGATTTCCTTCTCATGCCCCCTGGGGGTCATCTTTCTCCATATTTTTTAAGGAGTATATCTCTCATAAACTAATTTACATTACCTGTTACTTTTTCACAGCTATAGCTTTCAGCTACAGTTAATCTTGTTATGGGTATTTCCAAATACAATAATCTTATAATATGATCTACAGTGACCATGCGACTGTGAAGTTTAAGAGCCTGAGGTGAGCGAGCAAGATTAACAGCAGAATAACAACCCTGGATTTCAGAAGAGCAGGCTCTAGCTTCTTCAGCAACCTGCTTGGCAGGATCCCAAAGGAAACTGCCCTGGAGGACAAAGGAGCCCCACAGAGCTGGCCGACCTTCAAGGACAGCCTCCTCAGAACACGGGAACGTGCAGAAAGGCAAGCAAGCATGGCAAAAGTCCATAACAGATGAACATGAAGCTCCCCTCTGAGCTCAGACACAGAAAATGGAAGCAGGAATACGGAGACGTGGCCTGCACGTGTCGGAGTGGAAAAGCCAAAGCTCAGCTGGAGTTCAAATGAGCCAGGGACAACTAGAAGAGCAGCTAGAAAGGCTTCTGTAGGTACATTTGCAGCAAAAGGAAGGCTAAGGAGAGTGCAGCAGAGGAAGAAAGAGTTAGGAATCACTTAACTGACTTGGACATACACGAGCCTGCTCTCTACCATCTTTGAAAGGTCACAGCAATCAGGGTAGGCTCCTGATGGCTGGAAAGAGACAAACATCACCCATCTTCAAGAAGTGTAAGGAGGATCCAGGGAACAACAGACCACTCAGCCTCATTTCAATCTCTGGGATGGTTATGGAGTGCATCCTCCTCAAAGTCATTTCTAAACACACGAAAGACATGGTGACTGGGAACAGTCAGCATGGGTTTATCACAGGCAAATTTTGCGCCTGATAGAATTCATTGCTTTCTGTAACAAGGTGACTGGCACTTTGAACAAGTGGAAGACAGTGCATGCTGTATACCCTAATTTTAGCAAGGCCTCTGACAGTCTCCCATCGTTTCCTCATCAAGAATTAGTGAGATGTGGGCTGGAGAAGTGGACAATAAAGTGAATAAAATATTGGCTGGACTATCAGGCTCAGGGTTGTGAATGGCGATGCAAAGTCCACCTGTCATCCAGTAACAAGTATGGTGCCTCAGTGATCATTACTGGAGCCTACACTGTTTAATGTCTTCCTTAATGAACTGGGTGATGGGACAGAGTGCACGCTCAGCAGGTTTGCAGATGATAGTAACTTGAGGCAGGGGAACAGCTAATACACTGGAAGGTAGAGCTGCTCTCCAGAGTAACTTGGACAGGCTAGAGAAACTGGCTGACCAGAACCTCCTGATGTTCAACAAGAGCAAGCACAAAGTCCAGTATCTGGAAAGGGGTAACCCCATTCAACACTGTAGGCTGGGGGCTGACTGTCTAGGAAGCAGCTCCACAGAAAAGGATCTGAGCTTAAACAAACAAAAACAAAACAAAAAAATGCAAACACCACAGCACACAAACACACACCGAACACATCATCCACACATGAGAGTAGTCAAATACTGGAACAGGCTGCCCAGAGAGGTTGTAAAGTCTGACCTTGGAGGTGATCAAGATTCGACTGGACACAGCCATGCGCAACTTAATCCCAAAAGACTTGTTTTGAGCAAGGAGTTGCACTAAACTTCTGGTGGTCCCATTCAACATAAATCATCATTCCATGTTTCTTATATGACACACACACACACAGACACACAGATCAGACCCAATAGACTTGCATTTCCAAAAACTAAACAGTTAGATAATGGATAACAGTTATCTTTTAGTTGCTGCAGTCACTAAAGATTTATACCAGCGTTGCAGCTGAGATCATGATTTCATTGAAAGTGTAATCCAGCTTCTTGCACCCTGTTGTACAAGAAGACAAAATTTCTATTTACAGTAATCATGCTGCAAATTTAAAAATACTATTTAAGAAACTTAATATTGACCTTGGAAGATTTGTAGAAGTTCTGTGATTCTTTTTAAAGTGTAAGAATGTTTATGTGATTTAATATAGACATATCTGCCAGCCACACTGTTGTCTTAAACCAGCTCATAGCGAGAGATCTCAAACTATATTTAATACCCAAGCTAATGAGCCTGTTAAGTGCTTACAGTTAGGAGCAGGTTGGCTTGCAGCATGGCCAGACTGAGCTTGGTTTTGCCTACAAAGGATTTTGTAGGTATTCCTTAAGAAGCAAGATGCTGCAGTCCAAACCCATGACAAGCATTGGTGTTCAATTGAACCCAATCACACCAACATACCAATGAATATCCAGAGCCTAATCAGGTATGAACAGCCACACTCTACTGAAATCAAGAAAGTGAAACACTGTCAGAGGCACTTCACTGAAAGGGTCATCAGATGAAAACAATAAAAGACAAAAAAAATAGACTCTTTTGAGCACAAGTATAACACAATGTTATCTGTTCAGAGATTAATTCTGTTGGAAAAATAATCAAAAATGCATGAAACTGATATGGGCCTTCCTAGCCCCATCCCTGCATACTCCAACAACATCCCTATACACCTCCCCCCTCCCCCCTCCCCCCCCCTCCCCCCGGTTAGCCTGTTAGCTGTCACTGCTTCCACCTTCTGTGCACTGCCTTCTTCTGTTTGAGGTTTACCAGGAGCTCCTTGCTCATCCATGTAGCTCTCCTGCCCCCTTTGCTTGACTTCTTGCTCATTGGGATGCACCATTCTTGAGCTTGGAGGAGGTGATCCTTGAATATTAGCCACCTTTCTTGGATTCCTCTTCCTTCTAGGGCCCTATCCCATGGGATTCTTCCAAGCAGGTCTCTGAAGAGGCCAAAGTTTGTTCTCCTGAAGTCCAGGGGATTCATCCTGCTTTCTTCCCTGCTCCCTCTTCACAGGATCCTGAACTCCACTATCTCATGATCACTGCAGCCAAGGTTGCCCCACCCTTCACATCTCCAACCAGCCCTTCCTTTGGCTCTTCTATCACCTGTATCAGGAAGCTGTCATCAGTGCTTTCCAGGAATCTCCTGGATTGCTTGTACCTTGCTGTGTTGCCTCTCCAGCTCATCTGATAATGTTGGAGAGCAGAGGACTTCAGAAGCCTCAGGCAGTCAGACAGCTGAGAAATCACAAGCCTGGGAGCCAGCTTCCCATGTCTTCATCCATCAGCTAGACAACCTGCCAGGAAATTGAAAGCCTAGAAGCTATGGCAAATGGCCAGGAAACTAGAGGTTTCTGATCAAATCCTTCCTGATATTTCTACAGATTAACACACTAGTGAAATCTTGATTTACATGAATCGATATCTTTTCCAATAGGAAATATTCTATTGGAAAATTTCTGAACAGTTCTGTTTTAAAGTATTATGATTATTTTGCAGATCTAACACTGGATTTAAGAATAATTACAATATTATTTGGTAGTTTACTCTTCATTACTCCTATTTTGTTAAAGTTAACATTTTAAAGAAATATTAATTTTAGATTTTCTTTGTGTAAAGTAAAGCTAGTCATTTTTCATTCTCTGAAAGTTTAAGAAGACATTTAAATTACATAAACATCTTGCAATCATAAAAAGAGAAAGCATTATAAACTTAGGAGAACAAAAGTAATATTTTTGAAATAATT
The DNA here is from genome assembly GCF_036370855.1 of Dromaius novaehollandiae. Lineage (NCBI taxonomy): Eukaryota > Metazoa > Chordata > Aves > Casuariiformes > Dromaiidae > Dromaius > Dromaius novaehollandiae. Next base: position 44,311,977 of record NC_088098.1, read on the forward strand.
TAATTCACCTGATAACATCAGATAGGAATAGACATGCAGATTATGGGTTTACCAAGTGGAAGGTGATAAAAGGACTATTATCCAGGGTGGTAATCCTGAATTATATGGTGTGGGAATGGCCACACAGATATCCCTTTTCAACAATGACTGCATATTGTCCTCCAGCGATGACCAGTGCATTTCAGTTCCAAGACTGATATGTGAGATACAGGATCTGAAGACCCTTTCCTCTTTTTATATCAAAATTTTACTATAACTAGCAGCAGCATGGTATTATTATTTGCAAATAATGAAAAGATTCCCAATATTCTACAGCCCTTTGTATTCAAGGCTTTTCAGTCTCCAGCTCTTCCCCTTTTCTCTTTTGATTCTTTAGAAAAAGATCTGCACTTAAAACTATTTACAGTTCAAGGTGAATGTCACCATATTCAGGAGCCTATAGGTTATCTCAGTTATATTCATGTTCTACAGGATACTCCTAACTCAGTAGCCGTCAGACATCTGCCTCTTTATCCAACACACATACATGAACATAAAAAATATGATTGTAAAATGCACGGCAATTTGATATACAAGATTGTTTTCCACCTAGTGAAATCCCCTCTTGGTACAGTAGTAATTATCTTCTCAGGAAAATCAGTGTTAGCTTTCAAAACCAGATTAAATTATCATGTGGATAATTGAACTCCTAAATTCTTCCTTGTCTGTAACTTTCTGTAAGTTTCTGTAGAAAAACAAGTTTGAAGTTACACTCAAAGGCTGATGCATATCATTAAGCTCTTCCTTTTTTCTTCCTTGAAGAATGACGCATACCATTTTGTTTACTTAAAAGAAAAAAAATTAAATTTAGTATTCCAGTCATTATAGCTCTTTGAACCTCTAAATGTTGGGATGCATTGCTAAAAATAATTTTAAAAAAACCTTTGAAAATTAAGTTGATTTGTATTAATTCATTTACATAATTCATAGGGAGAGAGTGTTCTTCTTTATTAGCTTCTTCACTGAGAGAAGAAATGCCTCATTAATTTTAAACACATCAATCTGAAAATGCTATCCATGTCAGATAGAATAATGACTGACATTATGGAGAGCACAATACACTTCATAGAAAATACAATCGCCCGTTATTCACTCTGTATAAATACATAAGCTTATTTGTACTAGGAAAACTTGGAAAAGTAGAAATCTTATGAGTAACTATGGTGTAGGTGAGGAGAGAGACGAAGGAGAACACGGGTTCAGAGATCCATATAGAGGCACATGAAATACTGACTTTTGCATATCTTTGTGAAATCATTGGTCCTGTCGTGCATCCACTGCTCTCCTTTTGTTCAGACCTAGACATATATTCACAGAAATCAATTGGGCAGGCATGATTTCCCCTTGGTAAATCCACACTGCCTGTTCCCGCTCACCTTCTTATTCTTGTGCCTAGAAATGACTTCCATGTTACTGCTACTGCGCTCTTACGCTATAATACTGGCATCAATCAGCTAAGTATATCCAGCTGTCCTATATAACTTGTAGAATCCGATCTTTTCAGAGGTGCATTCTTGAGTATGTTACAAAGGAAGCTGTCTTTTGGCTTTTTATTTCTTGTTAGACACAGCATGGAAATACCAGAAATAGCAGGACTCTGATGAAAAGTTTTAACAGCTAATTAAATACATATAAAGTGCAGAAATTAATAAGAAATAGTTTCTTACAGATCTCTCAGCTGGTTACGCTTTTTTTTTAAGATGATATTAGCTAGCTAAATGGATATTAAAACAAAAAAGTCTGTCAACATAGTGTTAAAGCACACCCCCACAACAACTTTTTGCAGTGCCTATTAAGGATTGTTCTCATCTCATGCAACATTAATAGCCACATTGTGTCACTTGATTTATTGCGACTAATTTAAGTGGAAAGTAAAAACACCATGGGGAAAAAAAGCCTTATGGATGAACCTGGGATGTGTGAAAAACAGCAATTCTCTGGGAAAAAATCCACCAAAATAAAATAATGTTTGCAGAGCAAAATTGAGATATTATGAAGTATGTTATTCAGAAGTGTACATGGGTGTGTGTATAAATATATATATATATATCTTTATTCTGTAACACCCAAGTTATATCTGCTGTTCTTAAAGCATGAGTCATTCTTCTTGTCATGCCTCAATAGTTACCCATTTATTAACTCATATATAAAACATAGTAGGTCAGCCAGACTTTCAGTTGATATGAAGGAAGATCACACATGAAAAGGCTCCTAACTATTGATGTCTTGTAAATTGTGATCAGCTTTGTATGAGCTATTACAGTCCTAGGTCTCTATTGCTCTAATAAATATTGGTTATCACCGCTCTTTAACGGCTAACAACTCAAGTATTATCAAAGGAACTTATACTCCTGTTGCAAATCTCAAGTAAAATTTGATATCAGGCTAGATCAATGTGCATAAGTTTGAGAGAAAACTATATCTGGCCATGTAGGTGGGGGAAGAGCTGCAGGAGGAGTCTGGGAGGTGCACATGCAAAAGGGAGGAGGGTTCCAGGGACACTAATGGGAATCGGTCACACTTGTATCACAGAGCAATGGCATCTCCCAGGTTGAAGAAGCTGTTGACATGTTTTTACAGTGCTCCAGAAGCGTTAGTCAAGCACAAGAGTCTTGCCCTCTGGGATGAGTCTGCCTTATCTCACTTAACTCTAAAGAACTCACAATTCATAAGAATGGCTTCTGGTTAAATTTAAAAAAAATTGGTTAAATATATCGTTATTTTTTTCTTTTTTTTGGTATTAAAACACAACACCTACACTGACAAGTTCAGAAACATTAGAGAACATTTTTTAAGAAATAGTTCACAGACAATATATCTATTTTTACGTATTATTCTTCCCTGTTCTGCTCTCTAAATTCATGACAAGATGTAACAATAGTTTGCTGCAATGGTGATATGTGAAGTACACTTCAGCCACTCTGAAATGCAGTGCTTTATACCCGTTTACAATTAGTATGAACTTCGATCTTATTTCACAAGAATTTCAGCAGTTAAGAAGTGATAAAATTAGCAGGTTCCACAGATTCTATTAAAATATCTCTAACCACTGGGAAAAATGAAAGTAATATTTGCCCGCCCTTCTTCTCTCATATTACATTTCACACACATTAAAGAAAAAATAAAATAACGTAAAATAACATTCTACAAATAGCTTGACATTCAGTGTATGATGAAGCAAGTATGGGATTCTCCAAGTTGCTTTAAAGCAGTTGCTTTTCTATCAAAGCTATTTCTGTCAGAAATCCACTATTCTCAAGTATTTCAAACTGAGGTCTAAAATACTTCAAGACTTATTTAAAGATGCAGAGGAATTTCACTAACATACCAGAAAAAAAAAAAAAAAGAAAAAGAAAAAAAAAAGGGTAATGCTTTGTCCTCACAAAGAACTTCAGACTTTCCCTGAGTAATTTTTTGAACACTTCCATAGAATCATTTAAGTTATAAGAGATCTCAGGAGAGGTCTAATACGCCTCCTGCTCAAAGCAGGGTCAACACTGAATTCAGACCAGACTGCTAAAGGCTCTGTCCAGCTGTGTCTGGAAAACCTTCAAAACAAGAGATTACAGAGCCTCTCTGGGAAACTGTCCCTATGGTACATTTATTCTCATAGCAAACATTTCCCTCCTCCCCAAACCCCATATTTAGTTGGAACTTTCCTCAGTTTAATCAATATTTTCCCTGTATTGGGGGGATGGGGAGCAAAAGTGGATCCAGTATTTCAGATGCAATCTAAAAAGTACTGAATAAAAAAGAACATTTGGTTCCCTTGACCATACAGCAGGCTATACTCCTGCTAGCACAGCACAGCAAACGTAGCGCTTCATCCCTACAAGAGCATGCTGCAGACCCTGTCCCCCAGGTCCTTTTTGGCAGAGCTGCTCCCTAGTCAGTCCCCAGCCTGGACTGCTGCAGCAGGTTAATCTATCTCAGGTGCAGGACTTTCCATCTGCCATTCGTTGAATTTCAGAAGTTTCCTGCAGGCCTGTTGCTACAGCCTGTTCGGGTGCCTTTGCACCACAATCACGCCCTTGAGCATGTAACTGCATCATCCATTTTGGGGCTATCCACAAATTTGGTGAAGATGTATTACACCTCCTCCTCCAGCTCACTGATAAAAATAATGAACAAGATATGTCCCAGGATAAGCTCCATGAGTTGTGCCAAGTTTTAGGATAGAGAATATTTGGTTGAGTCTTTTTTTTGCAAGGGGCACAGCCCTTCAAGGTCACTTTTTCATCCAAGAAGCTCAAACATCATTATTTCTCAATAAGCTGTTTGAACCACGGACCCAGTGTAGATAAGGATCTAGGAGTTAAGAAGCATTAATTTCAGGGCTAGGTTAAATTTTACATAAATAGTAAGCTTCTCTTCACTTGACCATTTTATCCCTTCTTTTTTTGGCTCAAACTTACTGCAAATTTAAAACTAGACTTCAAGTTTCACCAGGTATAAGCCATGTATGTCCTATATAGTGTTTGCAGAGCTGAACCTAACATCTGTGAATCTCAATGAACTTCACAAACTTTGGAGAATGGCAGATGGGAAAATACTACAAATTAAAAATCAAATTGGATAAAAATATTGGAAGATATGTGTCCACATATCATATTTTACAAGTAAAAGCTACTATTTTGATCTATAGCCAGAGTGTTTATACACAAATCACATAATTCCCTAAGAAGAAATAATTTAAAGCATAAGATTTAACATGATAATATATGCATAAATATAATAATTTATATTCATATATATATAAATATATGTATATATTCACACACACACACAAATATTGTTTAGGGAATTAATTAAATCAAAATAAAGAAGAATCAATAATGAATTAAATGTTTAAATCCTGGCCTTTTACATATGCTCTTCACTTAAGGCCTATTTTTAAGAAAAGAAAAACAAATCCTATCAGTATACAAATCTCACCAGAAATACTGAGAATGATCAATAGTTTTGTGCTATCAATACTCCAAGGACCATATTCATCAAGAAAATTCTTGAAACTTTTTTTGATATTAGTTATCTATTGCTATTCAACTTCTACTTTTCCCAAATCCTATGAATCACATAGCAATTAATAAAGTGAAGATGTTTTTTTCCAGTACTTTTTTTTGTAAATCAACAAGCAAATAGATCTAATGACCTAACGTTGAGACCTTTGAGACCTAACTTTGTCTAATAACATAGCATAACGTGAAATATAAAGTGCAACCTTCTTAGTATCTGATCTTGTTCTGTTTTTCCCTAAATAGAGCCAAGTTAATGGACCATGTATAAGGTGCTATTTATCAACTTGCTTGCTAAAACTTCAGAATTGACACAAAACTACTTTCAGCTAGTTTAATTTCTTCTGACTCTTTTCCAGGAATGATTTTTAGTGCTATTTTATACTGTCCATTTGATAGAACAATGTTTTTGTTTAGTGAAACTGTAGTCCCAAAATCCAGCTTTCTGAAAATTGCTAATATATTTCATTTTATTTATTCCCTCCAGCTCAAAGTTTAAACAATACTTGCAGACAAACAGCAGCAACATATCTGATCATTTTCTTCTACGAACATCAGTTATTTTGACTACTCCTAGAAGATATTTGTGAATATTCAATCAAAAAGTCTATTTGGCCATTGAGTTCATCCTTCACCATAGAGCCCTTTCAATAGTTATTTAGATAAATGAACAATTGAATAGAAATCTGCTCTTTGCATGTTCATATAGGAAATCTATTATTCGGAATTCACATTTCATAGTTCTTTAAGTTCAGTTTATTTAGAATCAGGAAGTGTAACATAATTTCTGACATACCCAGTTTAATGAATAATTAGTTAATATTTGGCAGTACTGATCACCGAATCACACACATCACCAAAGCCCATGTAATGCTATATAGGAGTCATCTCATTCAGGCCCTTAAAAAGTAAAAAATCGTTATTCCTAATGGGCTGAGGCCAGACTAGATGGACCAAAAAAGTCATTAGATTAAATTCTTTGAAATACTAAGTAGGTTTCCAATAACCGTATCTCCAGATTGAAGATGGAGCTAGATTTGTCAAATAAAGTAGTGCAATAAACTTTACTCTTAGTAGCTTGTTTATACATGATCTTCTCAGTTAAGGAGGGAGGACTGCTGTGTATAACTGAAAAACTGATGCAAGTCTAGAGGAAAAATAATGTTTTCCTTTGTTTTTCTTACTTCACACAGATCAAACTGTTATATTACAGATTATATTACATCATCTTATAGGGCAGTTCTAAGTGTTTGGACACAATTAAGTTCTATACTTTTCTGAACATGATGATAGTTTATAAGGCTATTGACAAATGTTTCCTAATAAGGACCCTCAGGAAAAGAGCTAAGGTCAACAAGCTGCTCCCAAAGGTTTCTGCCTCCCTGATGCACTCCAGTCCCCTAACTTCAGTTCCCAGCTCACAGCTCTTCCAGTGGACAGCAGCCATCACTTACCTTTGCACATTCTACATAACTGGGAAACTAGAGCCAGTCTAACACCATATCTAAAATTCAAACTCATAGACTTTGCTTACAGGCTTTTTACTGCTACATAATGCAAATGAAGGGAGGGAGAGAGAAACAGAGAGATACATAAAGTAAATTTTATGAACAACTTCTAATTTCTTCCCCATTCTGGTTAATACCAACAAGCAGAGGGGAGGGGGAGAAAAGGCTAAAATCCACATGAAAACAATCTTGGTAACAAGAGTTATCTTGCTTAATGAGTCAAAAAAGCTAAAACTAAATCTTCCAGATTTCTAAAGACTTCAGGAAATAAGGGGGAAAGAACCCAACCAACAAAACAAAAAAATAAAGAATAAAAACCACACTATACAAGCAGGACTACAACCAATTGTTTCTGCAACTCATAAAACAGGCCCTAAGAACATATCTCACCTGAGGTACATTCACAGAGCAAGTGTGTAGTAAATTCTTTCAAATTTAAAATTGTTACCTCAGGTCCCCAAGCCCTCCTTGGGAACCTACTCAAGTCATCTGTTCATATATGGAAAATATATAGCCCTCACAGGGAACATAAAACACAATTTCCCAGATCAAAACTGCTTCACATATAAATCTCTAGGTCAAGCTTGATGAACTATTTTAAGGTGCTACAGAAAAAAAAAGAGTGAGAAAGAGCATGTGTGGAAGAAGACTGCATATGCTTTGGTGATGGGCACACAAACCTCATTATTCAGGGAAGCACTGGGACTACAGACACACATACAAGATTTTTCCCATGCAGTTAACTGAAGTGCTAAATTGCTGAAAAAATAGAGCCTAGGTAAGTTAGGGCCGGCTTTAAACCTGGGAACAAGATGACTGTTTCTTATTTGAAACTCTTGTACAGATGATCTAGCTTCAGACCTTTGCTCTATTTTCCAGCTTCCAATCACTAATGTAAGTTTTCTCAACTACGGCATAGGGAAAAGATCTACATTTGAAATTCTCCTGTGATCATAAAGGGAAGGAGTTGTGCTCAAAGGGAAAAGTGTTGCATTTCCCTGTTACATGCCATTATCACCCATCTGAAAGGTAAACTCATTCACCCTGTTTGCTTCTTTTAAAAGTAGCAAATAATATAATTCGTAAAACTGGACTCGAATACTGGCATAAACTATTAATGATAGCAAATGATCCTTACATTAAGCATAGTCACTGAAAAATCCTTCTGGAAGGCTCAGGTGGGTTGGATAGGGTCTGGCTGGGCTTCCCTGTCCAAGTGTCAGCACAAGATGAACGCTATTCAAAATGGAAGAGAAGAAACAAAGTCTTTGAGCATCTGGTGAGCAGAAATAACAGACATAGAGGAATAGCACACACACAGTAGCAACCAACAATGCACCCAGTAGTTAAGGTCAGGCAAATAATTGCTATGGATGTTAGGACAATAATCAGTCAAAATAATTGCTGTGGATGTTAGGACAAAAACAGTGTCTTTTTGAAAGAGGCTTGTTCAACTTCCCCCCATTCTATTAAGAGCTGGGTTTCAAACAAAGAGTATAGCATGATCCCATCTTTGGTACCTAGGGCAACTGGAGCTATACAAAGTCACTGTGCTCCATACTCAAACTGTTACAAAGCTTTAAGTATTGAAGTTACTGAGAGAAGTAAAAGTCATGGCAAAAACAATTTGCTAATAGTGGAGCCTTATATCTTTAAAAATGTAAATAAAGCAACAGGAAATGAGACCTCTCTCTGTAGCCAGATTTGTCTGTTGCTTAAACATGCTAATTTGCAGCTTCCTTCAAAAGCAAGAATTAATTTGGTAAAATATGCTATTGGAATTACTAGACCAGGATAATTACTCCATGGTGCTTGTGGTTATTGCGAGATAATACTAACCCCTCTCCTGTGGAATATGATGAAACAGTGTGCTTCAATTTCTCCCTGAAGAGAGCAACCTAAGATATATCCTCTGATGCTTCAAGTCTCATCCAGGTCATTGATTACTCTCAACAACTTAAAAATCATTTTTTCTCCTTGATGAGGAAGCAGATGCTGCTACATCAAGGCAATACAGAGTTAGACTTGTCCTGTGCGAGCAAGAAATTGCCAGAGTTTAACAAGAAGCTCCAAATTACATACTTGATATATTTGCTACTGTCCTGGAACTCCCTCAGACTATCCCAGCTGTCATTAGATTTAATAAAGATGGAGAATCAAAATACATTGTTCACAAAAATGAATTTTTGGCCATCCTCTAAGTGTTCCCTGCCATCTTCAGTTTCTTCCTTGTTCCTGTGAGAACCCTATTGACAGTGGCCCTATTGATAAGGTTTATTTTCCAAAAATTGTTCTTTGCTTTTAAAGTGCATTATCTCTACACCTTACATCTGTAAAAAATTACTAAGAGCAATCATCACGGTCTTTACTTCATTTTGCTACATATGTTTTAGAAGTAATTTTATCTATGACAATTTAGGAAGTTTGTCTTTTTTTTCAGAAGATCAAAGCAGGACATGAATTTAGCCTTTTGCTCTCAGCTGCTTCCCTGAATAATTATCGCCACTATTACATGCATTGGGAAGTGAAACTTCCCAATCTTGAAACTGGTTACAAGTAATTGAAGTTAAATGTTAAAACTTATTTAAGTCCTGGACCCCATAACTTGCTTCTAAAGATTTTTTTTGTCCAAAGATAAGGGCTTGCACCAAGTTAAGAATGCCCAAGTTCCCCTGCAAATTTGCAAGACTGCTTTTGCAAGCCTTCACAGAATTAAGCTGAGCTCTGCAACAAATTGTTACTTATGAACAAAACTGTCCACGTGTCATGAAATCCTGTGGAGCAGCATCTTAAAATCATCGTCCAAAAAGGAGCCAGTTGCACATGTACACAAACCCTAAGTAGGTTGTTTTGTTCAATACTTGGAATGCATAATACATTCTAGCTAAATTGGGGGTGAGGGGTGTTATACGTGAGCTGTGTTTGTAAACCCAAAGAACACTCAGAATTTTGAATTAACCTGTAAAAAGTTAACACTAATTAAAGCCATAACTATGTGCAAAATACACACTAATTAGACTTTTTCTGAACCAATAACAATAAAAAACCCACAGAAAAGCAGAGTACAGTTTTGCTACTGGATGAAGCAATTTTTTTTGAATAGCGTCTCTCAAAACTGGTCATATCCCACAGTTATCTACAGATCCATATTTACTTTGTGATATAACTACTTATAGGCAGAAAGCCTTTCAAGAAAGAGATTATGTTGAATCTTCCACTAGAAATAACAACAGCATCTCAAAGAGCTGCCCAGACTACAAATCCATTTTCCACTAAAAGAAAGTCTGAAGACTTCATTTGAACTATCAGGTTCCCACTTATAGGCAAGCAGATTTCCCCCAGAACATATCAAGGTGACCTGCATAGCTTTCAAATCACTTTACCAACAGAATGATCCTTATCTAGTCTGTACCAACACTGCTCCAAAGACCAGGTGATGAGCCCAGCCTGAAGCCTTCAATATCCCACAAATTATGCAGCATTCAGACTGAATGTGCAATGACTATGATACAGGAGAGTTCAGGTTTGCCCCAACCACTGTATGTAAGAGAAGGTGTACTACAAATGCTGAACCATTTCAAAGTTGTGCAATAAAAAAAAAATAAAAAACACCTTTGTGAACACAGTATAACCCATTAGTAATCTAATTCAAGGTAACTGAGAAAAATTTCCTTGCATGTTTCAAATAAAGCAGTAGAGGTGTGGTTCTTATGAAAGGCACAAAACCAAGAAGAGGGCTGAAGATACTCAAAATATTGGCAAATGCAACTAAACAACTCAGTGCACTTAAGTGCATGTGGCCTGGCTCATACAGTACCAGCTAGTGCAGAAGCAGGAGTCTGTAGCAATGTTCGGTGATAGAAAAAAAGAATTTGCAGGCTCAGTACCTCTTCAGCTGTATGCACTTATAATATTGGCAAACAGCTCTTCACATGCATTTGCTGCTATCACTTAAGGCCATCTCCATGTATTCAAGATCACAGGTTCACATAATTTAAGGCCAAAAGAGATCTTTTAAGACATCTTTCAAATTTGGTTCCTATATGTTATAGGGTCATTAAGTTCCACTTTATTTCTTCCTCTATTAAGCCTGGGATTTTGCCTTTTTGGAAGAAACAGTTTAGCCAAAAAGCTTTGCGATTTGATTTGAAGACACTAAGAAATCAAGAATCACCCAACCCCCTTAGGTAACGGGATGCATATATGTTAACATTTTAGTTCATATCAGAAATGAACTTTAGAAGAAGTTCTCCCAATCATCCCCACTTTCAACACCTCTGTTTGCATTGCAGAGAGGCCTTAAAGAGTAGACATTGCAGTCTTTCTGCTTGAAACGATACTATATGTGCTCTATGTACTAACAGGTCTTCAGGACCTAGTACCTTAACTTCCTCTTTCAACTTGTCTTTGTACATGAGGGTTTAAGTTTGAGAAGAGAGACTTCTACCATATTCTCTGAACTTTCTCAAATACATTATAGAAGTTTAGTTACTACTTTCCTATGAAGTATTATACACACTACCATAGGTGAAGTTTTGCACCTAGAAAAAGTAATTTAGATCCATCGTTGTAACTTTTTTCCATTACTATTGGGCAGACTCAAGAAAATAACAAGAAACACTGCACAGAATGGAAAGGAATGTGTTAATGGTGCTTTAACTTCTTATAAACACAAGTTTTATAATAAAAATGTGATGGTGTATTGATTAAGACCAGATCTGGATAAAAAATAATAATAATTTACAAAGCAATTAGAAAATTCAGGTAGTTTCTTGTAAACTTGCTATTCACAATTTGTTTAGCTTTAAATGGATAATTCCAACTGCTCAGTTTCCTAAATCTTCCAGGACACTGTAAGAATAGCTGGACAAGGAAAAATTTACTAATTCCTGAAGCAATGTGCTGATCACATACTACTTATTCTAGCTCTTCTTGCTCCCACCCCCCTTCAATGCATGTTTAGGTTTTATTTTTTGCCAGCCTTTATGAGCAATAATATATGAGCAATAATATATCCTCAGTTCAAGCAAACATAGAAGTGATTAGTCTCTTTACAGACTGGGATGCTTCTGTTCAGATATCAGAGTTAGATTTCTTTTTCCCTTCAAGTTCCAGCTCCACCGAAACCAAGGTTATTGGTTTATCTTCGCTTAACGAGTGATCCAATAAAAGATCCCCCGCAAGGAATTCAAATCAGACTGGAAGAAATACCCAGAAGTCAGACACAGGTAATAAAAGATAGTCACAGTGTGAACTCCAGATTGAAATAAGAATGGAAATAATTGAGAACTGGAATAGGGAGCAATGATTTATTTTCCCCTCCTCACAGGACAGGTATTATGCCCTTAAAAGGATGCTAAATGCTTATTTCACTTCTGGATTGTTTCTGCACTGCTTATGAATCTGTTGCCTACCTTTCCTTGTTGGAAGAAGTGTCTCAGAGCAACTACTCAGATCTGCAGCAGCTCGCTGTACGGTGGAATATGAGCCAGCTACAAGGCAGAGCCAGGAGAACTGCCTGTTTACAAGATCCCAGGGCGACACATGAAGTTTGGATGAAAGGGCTGGATGAACACCGCTCCCCCAGGCTCCTCTCACTTGCTTACAGCCAAAAGAGCTGCAAAAAACCAACCATCTGCTTGTCCCCCCCTCCCTTCCTTCTTCTTAAACACAGAAGATCCTGTAGTACCACAGTCCGTTGCTAGTTTGATGAGAGTGGTGCAAATTCCCTTTGTACTTGTGTTTCTCTTTTCGGCAACCAGCTGACCTTCTGTAATGCAAGTTTCATTTAGATCCTGACATGTAGATAACAGGATACTGAGCAGAGAATGAAGAACAGCTCACAGGAGATTGCAGTCAGATTGCAGTCTCAACATAAACTCTCTAGTGATTTTTGGTACAATATGATCTGATGGACTCTGTCTCTTTCTTTTTATCCTGCCTATTATCTCTACTGATTACGGGTATCCTTCAGATCTATTACACAAATTGTGTACATGATTTCCATTTTCCCATATGCTTCAAGGAAAACAAGACAACAAGGAAGCCTTAGCAAAAGGCAATATATGTTACTTCAGTGGTAGGTAGAAAATTTGCTCACTTCTGTTCCCAGGATAAGGTGCAGCTTGCTTGAAAGACTCCAATATGCAAGTCAGCAGGGACTCAAAAAGAACAAAGCCTACAGAAAACTGAAACGAAGTAAACAAAGGAAGTAAAAGAAAGGCTATCACTTCTAAAATTTTCAGCTGGTTAATAGAGTCAGGGAGATAAGTTATAGAATTAAGGCCTGAAACACAAAAGAAACTCTTCATGAAAGGACACTTCTGTCCAGAAAAGGCTCCCTGTAGGATGAGGACTTTAAAGTTATTCTTCTTTGACATTATCTGTACAAATTGGGAAAATTGAATGGATTTTATGTCAATAAATACTTCATTCTTACTGCTAATGTAATGATTTTGTTCTTCTTCATACGTGCTGATACTTCCAAAATACAAAATATCGTAGCATACAATATCTACCTATGCAGATATCCTGTCAGACGAAAGCTTGATATACACAAGCATTTCTCATTAGATTTTAACACTTCAGCTGAAGTGGCTAGTAAGTCTTTTCAGTAAAATATAGAATATTTTACAACAATTAAAATATTAAGTAACAGAATAGCATATCTGTTATGTTTTCATGTTTATGAAACCCTATTTTTACTTTCCTCTCTACTCAGCACAGAAAAGTATTATTTATCTAGAAATTATCACTGTAGCACTAAGCATTAAAGATAATTCTTTCACCTTTCTTTCCATTTAAACTGGAAGTATATATTCTATACTCTTAGCAATTTACAGTTTAAACATATACAAGGTGGGGAAAAAATACAAGTACAGGTGCAGGAGTTGGAGCTAGGTGTGGTGGAGGTAAGAAATTCAGCGCAAACAATAGCTACATTTTTAAAGATTCTAGAATTAAGTATTCTGGCCCTACAAAGCCTCTCGACTGACAGTATAAAGGGAGTAATTTTAGAAGTCACAGAAAGTAAACAAGCAATCTTTGCCCTTGAGATAACGACAAAAAAAGCATTCTGGAGATTTCACCACATCAGACTGTATTTCCACTACAGCTGGATTAAATATTTCAAGCCATGTCTGAATGCACTCAATCTATTTCCAAACAACATGAAAAATTGAAATGGTAACACTTACCTCATTAATTCTTTATAAATATATAACAGATGAGATTTTAGGATATGAATGAAAAATTTCACAGAAAGGTGACCTGTCTTATCAATCTTCTCATCACAAAATCTTCCATAAGCCTCACAGCAAGAAAATATAAGTCACAGAAGAAAACCATAAGCCATAAAGAGCTGCACTGCGAGAAATATTACACGTAAATTCAAACTGTAATGAAAGCACAGATGATCATTGGTCTGTTCCTCTTTTCTCCAATAACTGCTCATGTCAAATAATTTACATACATTTTTGAAATCTATATAGTAATTTCTAGTCCTCACTATTATTTTGTCAACTAGCAATCTAGCTGTTATGTATTTTGCTTGTAGAATTCAATGCCATTAGGAAGGACATACAAAGCCAATCGCAGATACCTTCTGACTCTTCCTTCTGCACATACCAAGCTTACATACACACACCACAAGGCACAGTTTGCATTTCCTCCACTAATGTTTTCACTACTTTTGTACCTTATGAGTTAAAGGATAGAAGTCATTAAATTGATTTATCAAGACAGTCTGCATTTCTGAATGTCCTGAAAGAGGAGTAACTTTCTAAAAGAATCTGTAAGCTCTTTTGACTGTCACAGTCCTAACACAAGAGTTCTTATTTTCTGGAATAAAAAAATACTATCTGGAAAGAATGCATAAAGCAGGTTTGGGGAAATTATATCAGTTTTTACTTTTAGTCCCAAGCGGGTAAATTCATATTATGTGAGAAGGGCTTCCAAGCTAATAACTATTATTTGAAAGTTTATTTCTTAAAAGTTCCTTCCAATTTTCTGAGGCTCATGGAAGAAGAAGCAACAGTGATTAGTCAGGATAAGGTCTAAGGGAATGTTTACTGAGGTATGAAGAGAGCATCCAGTTTCCTTAGAATTAAGTTGGGTTTTTATTATTATTATTATTATTATTATTATTATTATTAGGCAAGAGGGAAGCAAGATTAAATTCATTACATAGTATAAGGGAGAAATAAAGCTGAACAGTGAAAAAAAGAAAGTGGTTCCAAACACTTTCAGATCACTACCTTGGCAAGGGGATAGGGCTCAACTCTGGCACCTCCACTCACTGCTTCCCCATCTCCCCTCCCACGTTAGGAAACCCCACATGTACTCCTCCCCAAAAGGCACAGAGGCAGACGGGTAACACCATGCCCAGACCCACTCTGCCTGCTCCTCCCAGCCTGGCCAGCTTGCATCTCCCACACCCTCCAAATCTTCGACGTTTTCTGTTCTTCACGGACAGTAAGAAAAGGGGAGGCTGGAGGGAGAGGATGGACTAGTTCACCTAATCTGAGTACTGCTGCACCAGCCCCAAACCCCTATGGCATCACGCATTTCCAACACTCAGCTCCCACCCCAGCATCACTGTGATACTGTCCTCTGCAGCCCACCTCCCTCACCACAGCCCCTTCCTCCCTGCTGCCGGTCCAGCCGTCTCTGCCCACCACCTTCCCACAGCCCCTCTGCTCACTCCTGACAGGGCAGAGACGTCTGCAGCAGGATCTCAAGACAAGGGAGCAAGGAGGCAGCAGCTTAGCAGGATGGGAGACGAGGAGAAGGAGATGAAAGTATGATTGCAAAAGGGTCAGGGAACCACTTCTGAAGTACTTCACTCTGAAGAGAGATGTACTAATCATACAAGAAAATATTAAGGAGATCTTGTTCCAGGTGTCCTGTTGCCAAATGATCTCCTTAACCACTACGTAATGCTTATACAGGGCACCAAGTGAGCAAATGCCTTTTTTCTTTTTTTAAAAAACCACACATCAGGAATTGAAAGGAATAGAACTCAGGCACATCCATCATTTCAACAATTCTCATTTTCAAACACAAAGAATAGTTAAGTGACTGTTTTATTGAACCGTGCCCTTGCTAGATGGATTATGTAGATTAACAGTCTATTCTCTGTCCCTGGAAATAAAGAAGTTGATTTTGCAGTGACCATGGATGCTACCACTCACAGCTGAAGGCTAAAGTCTATTGATTTGGGGCATACATCATCATAAGAAGTATCAATTCATTCCCCTCCCTCAAATTTCTCTTGTCTTACAGTTCTGCAAAACTTACAGTCCTGCCAAATCATTCCCTACCATGTTAAGGAAAGACTGTGGCATAACATTGAGAAAATTCACTACATAGCAAGATACAAGATAAATAAAGAGATTATTCCCAAATAGTGCCTGTTCAATGACTATCACCGCTTTAATGGTTTCACATAGGGCCCATTTTAATAACTTATTGTGTGCCTACTTTTAAGGTCACTATCAAACATGAGGTTTAAATTTGGTAGAAAGAACAGACACACAGCTAACACACGAGCAGCCCTGTAAACAGAACTAAGAAGCTTCTAGTCATATCCAGTCACTAAAAGGCATTTCAAAGAGTAAATCAGAATTACATATAACTATTTTTCCCTCCCTAAAACCTCTTTATGCTACCCTCTAACATAGCCCACCAATTAGCAGAATACTTTATTATAAGAAACTTGTGCTACTAATAAGCCAATATGACATTTTATCTAGGCCTCTAAACATATAGACAGTGGTGACTTGAACCATTATAAGGTGTCACAATTGTGGCTGGCTACCTAAAAGTCAAAGCTTTCTGCATCCCCAATCTTCAGCTAGCAAGTCCAAGCCAAAAACTGCACGTACGTATATGATCTTGAACTAGTATTCAAGCAGAAGTTTCCGTTTTGGAAGAAAAATTCTTTTTGATAATTGATCCCATACAGAGCTGTGCCTAACACACTCATCTAGTGTTGCACAACCATTTATACATACTACCCTGCTTTCATTTCTAAAATAAAAAAGTGAATACAGAAATATGGCTATAATGGACTATTTCAAGTTGCAAAAGAGAGTATAACTGCATTCAGAAAGCACTTTAAGGCTACATAACTTGCAAAACCCAACAATTATATGACATTATTGGGTCTTCAATATAGGCTATAGCATAAATAATACTTCTTGGAAAGGCCTCTCATTGCCTGTGTTTCCTTCAAAACATTTGGTTGCATCTGTTCTTTTAAAAATTAACATTTCTATGGTTGTGGGGGCACCTAGTGGCAAGCAGCACATGTTTATGTATAAACTAACTGATCACCAATTACTAGAAGTCTGTATTCTTTTACTTTTGGACAATTCTGTATTGTTTTACTTTCATAACAAACATCTAGGCAAGGTAGATTTTAACATGCAGCAACATCAAGAAGTAACAGTTAAACATATTACACTGGCAACTCCACTGATTCTGGCCCACTTCCGCTAACTGCCTTTAGTCTATAGGAGATGAAAAATACTTTTAAAATAAAATCCCTTTTTATCCTGTATGCCTTCTATCTTTTCCTTGCCTCTATCAGAGAGAGATCATGCAGGGCCAGATTGCCAATTATGTCGAAGCTGTGCTCAGATACAGTGAGAAGGAGACCATCTGGAAAGCAGTTTCATCTCTTTCATCCCAAGCTGTGTAATACAACACATGCAACAGTTACAGAGGTCAGGAAAAGAAGAGCTTTTCATTTGCAATAAAGTTTCCCAAAACCAAACACACTAGCCTTACAATGAAAGGAAGAGATTTTCAGTAGTGATTGCTTGACTCCAAACTGTTCCCCTATGGTGAAGGAATATTCTTGCTGCCTAGGTAAGAGTCCATTTTGAGTCACCTGAATAACGCAAAGGAACTCTGACTATATTTGAGATACCACTGTTTTTCTTTCCTACTGTCATTGCAAGCTCTTTTCTTCTGGCAACCCAGCACCAGTTCTCCATAGATATCATTTAAATAGCTAGAGCTTATAAACTATTTCCTCAGTTCCAAAATTAAACATTTTACATGGACAGAGATTGCTACCCTTCAGGTTTTACGGTTTGTGTCTCCTATTCAAACCCTGCCCACAATTTTCCAGTGCGACTCCTAAGCTCTGTCCCTTAAGTCTTTATCCTTGACCATTTTCCCAGATCCTTCTGCCAAACTGTTTTTCCTTTCCTTGTTTCTGCCCAGGGCTCTTATGAAGAAACACATCCAGGTCTTATTCAGGCAAGCCACCTGGCTAAACTTTCATTCACCATAGCAAAATTCCAGTATTTCCCAGAGAGGCATCACACAGATGTTTTACTTGCTTCTCACAGAGTCACCGGCACTAAGTTCTGGCCTGAGTACCATTTGGTGGCATGTTGCAGGTAACAATGATACTGTCACTTCAATTATTCACATTTCAGCAACAGCTCTCCAGCTACTTGGAAACTTTATGCTCTAGCCATACCATTACAACACTAACTTAGGAATGCCAGCTCGATTAGTGGGATTCTTTTGTTTTATTTGTTGGCATTTTTTTAACCTAGATATATCCACTCCAGTTCCATAGGTCCTGAAAGAGGCCTTCAAGGCTGGGCAGGTGCATTGAAGTTGCTCTCTAAGGATTCAGAGCAAAAATAAGAAATGCAGGTTTTTCTAAGAAATACTGCACAGTCTTATCATGCCTAGGATGGTGACAAACAAGATAGACTCACAGACCAAATAGAAATAGATTTCTATCATATAATCCTGCACTAACACCCCCCTGTCCACCCTCTGAAAGCCAGATGCCTCCCCCAGATTTCCCAACCACCCCGCAGCAGCCACAGAGCTTTGCCACTTGACTGCTGCAACCAGCGGGCAGGAGCACCCAGCAAGAGCATTAATCTCAGCAGAGCAAACCTGCTGCCCTCAACTGCGTCGTGAACCCAGCCACCAACATCGTCTTTGCCTGACAGGTCTTATCAGCTGGACTTCATCATCAGCCATACAGAAAGTTCCCTGAACTCATTACAGAAAGCAGATAGGAATCACTCGCTTATCTCCATGGCAGAATACAGAATTTTTGTGCAACTCTATTGTTACGTTGGAAGCTTATCTTCGCATGAAATTGCATGTGTTTTCACATATGTCTCCCTTAAGCCCACTTTGTCCAGGAAGGCTTTTCATCAAAGTGCTAGCAACATTTATCTATGTGTAGGAATCCTTGATTCTTTTGTCCCAATTATTCTCTCAAATCTGTCGCTCAACATTATAGTGAAGCATTATAGATTTTTGCCTATAAACAATAAGGAGTGAACTGCCCTTTGAATCGCTGGTGTGGTCTTGCAGCTTCAAAGAGGACCCTTGTAGAAGAACTAACCAGGCTCAAGACTGCTTAAAATTACAAAGTCTGTCTTTTACAGCCCACATTAGGATGGCATAATTGAGTAAACTTATTAACATAAACAAACACAGGAAGAGATTAGTCAATTAGTCAACCTGACTTTCACTGCTTATACAGCTATAAGGCAATATTTTCCATGCATGGATGCAGTAACTAGGATATGCTCAGACAGAGAGGGGCATCCAGAAATGTACAAAATACAAATATTTGTGTGAACAGTTTACTTTAGTTTGTACATATAAAGACACCCCACCGCCTCGCCTGTGGCAATTAAACTCCTTTTATTGTACTACTAGTGTAGTGCTGAAAAGATAATACTCTTAGTTTGTCAGTGACTTGCAAAGTAATTGCTACATGATTTAAGTATTGGAATCAACTATTTTCCAGGTTAATTGCATGAGAGGTGATATCCTTTCACACTGACAGCAGAAAAGGGAAAGATCATTTTTATCTGCAATAATGCAGAAATGTGAAAAATCTCAGGAAACACAAAGTATAAAACAGATGAACTTAGAAAATCCAATGACATTTTACAGAAACGTCAAACATATCCCTAGGGCCTCTTGCCAGTATTGCTAAAGAATCTTCTGTCATTGTTAACTACTACTCTATCCTCACCCTTTTTTAGATATCTAAGTGACATATCTTCTGTATAGCTTCTGTATTGTACCTATGCTAAAGTCTTATGATTGCAATACAGACAGCATGCCAGATAAAGTTAACCTTTATCATCCAAAACTAGGATACCATGAGTTGCCAAAGCCAGAGAACAAGAGAAAAACCTACTAAGACTTGTTTTCAGCATCGAAAAGCAATCCTTGTGCAGTTGTTATTCATGCACACATGCATACTTTCTGCTCATGCCCCAAACTGCCTGAAACCAATGTTACACTTTCACAATTATCCCTCTTGAACACTCATTTTTATTTACTGTTAGTCCAGGAACTCCAGCTTAAGACTATCCATATCATAACATAATAAATAGCCTCCTGGGTCATGCCGGTTGTCCATCTAGTCTGGTACTCTGTCTCAGTGACAATAGGAGATGCTAGTTAGGGAGAGGAGACAAGCCTTTTTATTCACTGTAACTGCACTCAGTGCATTAAATTTAGTAGCATCTGTTCTGCTTGGGGGGGCTTCTACCTGCATCTTGAGTTAAAATTTTATTGGGTTTTGGAAGTTTATATTAATTCAGCTTCTCTTTTGAAGTGCTTAAGATTGCTCTCCTCTTACCCTACTCTACACTTTGAGGCTAGCTAGCAATACATGAGAAATACCAAAGAGTGTGAAGACAACAGGAAAAGACACTCAAGCTGACCTGAGGTAATATGCACCTTCACCAATGCACACCTCCAGGGCAAACTGCCCTTCTGGTTGTCCGCTGGTCATTAAGCTACCGCCCTTTTTCCTCACCTAGGCATGCTGAGGCTCCATTCTTTATCAGGATCTTGCTAAACCCATTCACGCCCTGTTCACACAGCCTTGAGAGGCAGGCACACAGCAAGGCTTCAGGTAGCCACCAAACTTCCCAACCACTCCTCCAAAGTCCAGGAAAGTCCTTGGTCCCACATGCTAAACACTTCCTGAGCTTCCCTATCCTCCAAACGGAGCTGTTCTTCCTTATGCCCTTCCTGAGCAAAGTGTGAGCACAGCTTGCTGTATTCTTCTCATCACTTAGCTACTGCTTTTTATCATTGCCTGAGCAAGCTTCATAATTCCCAGTAGAGGGTTCATTAACTCAGAGGCAGGGCAGCCTAGTTCCAGCTATCACTCATCTTAACTAAACATTTGCCAGAAAATCATTACAGTTTTGCCATTTAAATTAATTATCATTTTGCAGTTAACATAATTAACAGTGATACAAGCAATCTATAGCCAAAATAAGAAGAGCTGACATTTCAGCTTCCATACTTTCCTTCCTGGGCAGAGTTAAGAGTCGCCCACAAACAGCCTGCCCCATTTCAAAAAGTATTTCAGGCTAATGCTGCGGGGGTTATCTATGTGATCTTAAAATAATAGCTGACAGTTTCCTCAGCGTTGATGTCAAACAGGGCCAGCTTTCACTCTTTTATTTCCCTTCTCCCAGCAACACACACCTTTTCTGTTCAACAAATATCCATGGTTCATTAGTGTATACATCTATGTGCCTATGCACCGTAGTGTCTTCTCCTTATTCCACCTTTTCCTTCTAACACTGTGCATGCAGGTATATCCAGACATAGCAAGGATCTAAGATGCAGAAAGTAATTGTGCAGAGATTGAAAAGCAGTATTTCAGGGAAGCAGTAGAGAACGTGGAGCTAAGAACATTTTGATTTAACCATGCTGTGGGAGGCCAAATAGAAACATCACAGAAAACTGTACAGTCAACAGTGTAACCTGGAGGAGGAAAATGAAAATGCATAAAAAGAGAGGCTGTCCCAAGAAAGTATTTGGTAAGGGCAGACCAGTGGAAGATTATTAAACCGAGACAGATGTGTTTTATTGAAAGAGGATCGAAAATATCAGGTTAACCAAAGGACATACTCTTATCCAGAGAAGAAAAGTCTGCAGTCAGTCATGAGAATGGTGTGCATGTGTTTGACAGAAGAAGAATTTGCTTCCAAATTCTTATTTTTTTCAAGTATTTTTGTTTATAATCTGTTTCTTTCAAAAACTCACATTCCTGGAGGGATAGTTACTGGATTGCAAATGAGGACAACAGGATAGGCATTGCCTAAATTAGAACCTACCTGAAATGTTCTCAGGACAAATTTTGTAACATTAATGTGAGGATTTCTCTTGACTAAACCCTCCAATAAACTCTCTTGCTCCACTGAAATGGTTTAAATTGGGAAATAATCTGCTACAAGACAGTAAAGGTAAAATATTAACCTCCAGGTCTTTAATTCGTTAACACTAAACTATATCCCTATGTATTGTTCTAGCTGTAGTAACTACAACTGTTCAGAATAGTTAAACTCTTGAATACGTGCATGTAGGATTAGAAATCATGCCATTGTGTAAAAGCTGTAAAGTCTAAATGGAATTATATTATCCATAGATATTACAACAGGAATTAAGAAATACGTAACTTTAAAATGTCTTTAAAAAGCTGTCTTATTCACAATACTTCTTTTACTAACACTTCGATGAACAGGGACACAGGAGGTGAGAAGAAACAAGTGGGGATTTTTTCCACTAAATATTACATTTTCAAGGAAAACTAAACCAAATAGTTTTTTTTTTTTTTAATTAGTATTTCTATTGATTTCTATATCGGTTTTCCAGTCATTATGAAATAAAGAAACTCTAAAAATGAAATGTTTTATTTTTTTCAAAATTATCATTTCAACAACAAACAAAACTGTGACTACTTTTATTGAGTCAGAGGCCTGGATCCTGCAAAGATTTACGTACATGCTTAAAGTTGCAACATTTGGCTATTCTCATTGCCTTTGATAAACATTTCCAATACCCAACATTTTCTGTATGTATATAGAGTATATATTTCAGTGTGAGTACATAAACCTCCTCTTCTTACGTTTTTAAACTTGCTGCCTCTCTCTGATGTTGATCTTTCCAATTCTGAAGCTGTTTAAGCCTATGCTCCATTTTGTTCCTTCCATATAAAACATTAGCAGAAGACCTTACGTAATTCAGAGAAGTAGCCAGCAAAGAAAAGATAATTTCTCTAACACTGATGATGACCTAAGACTATTGTTATTAGTGATGCCAGTAGGACTGAACCATGCTTTGTAAGTAAATTCAGCAGTCAAATCATTCTGTCTCTGACCTAAAGTTGCAGCCTTCTAAATGATTTATAAAATAACAGCAAGAACCAAGTACAAAGTATTTTGTGCCTATTTTTACAACAAACTATGGATTTAAGAACGTTAGTTTCTGCCACATACTTTCAAATATATATTAGTATTCTTAATAAAGTTCATTTCATGTAACCTACCAGAAATCTGTAACAAAGTAACTAGTCTGCAGATTTCCAGAAAAGAAATTTTATATTTTAATAATATCCTAATACACTTTTGGCAAGATTCCTTCATTCAGTAAAGAAAAAGGCAGTACAAGATAGAGCAGGTTCATAATTCATACAAAGAGTTAAAGACACTGTAGTTTAGTTCATTCTCAATTATTGCAGTTTATCATTAAAGAAAGAATTAATAACTAAAGTTCTGTTAACAACATATCAATTTTTTCATGGTTAAGCTTTAATTCAGAACTCAGCACCATCATACAACTCATGTCTTATACAGCAGTCCTGCATCATATTTCCTCTTTAGCCACTGCCATTCTCAGTTTCCATTTTATGGCTTGTTCTGAAGTCATACAAATGAGAGACATCACAACAAATATAAGTGAAAAAGAGAATGTGCAAACATTTGGAAAAAAGCTACAAGCTGAGATTAAAAACAGGAGAGGAACTAAAATGTCATTTAAGATTGGATTACGTTTTTTTTTATTCTTGGAGTCCAACATGCAAATTCCTCATCTGTTATGCATAGTACATAGAATTTCCAATATGAAATATAAAATACAGACAAAAGGTTCTCCTTTTAAATGTATAAGATCAAAATCATAAAGGTATCCCAGTAAGATCATTAACAATTTTTTAAGACTTCCTTATTAAAGTTCTATTTAAAGGCTTCTCACTAGTTCAATATTGAGAAGCCTGGGCTTAGAAAAGTTAATTGGTCAATACAAAGGCATAAGTAGCTGAAAATAAAAATAGATATTATGCTATTGTACATCTTGAATTCTTTGCTATTCAAAGTATCATTTTGTTGTTTATCATCTCAGTAACAAAATATCTTCCATAAAATAATAAAGCACATCCCTAAGAGATGATTTGGTTTGTCTACTTAGAGAAAGACATTTATTTCTTTTTTTGTTTTAATTATTCTTTATTTTATTTAGGTTGATTCATTGTGGTGCCCTTCTTATTTTGAGACAGAGGGAATATCATTGTGTGTCATTTGTGCCAATGAAAGCTTTTTCAGATGGTTTGATCATTAGCATTTTATTTTATTAAAAACTCCTCATGAGCTATTTACAGATCTACAAGTTGTCAGATAAAATCATGGATCTTATTGTAAATATTTCCAGACTGCAATGGAGCTCATCACAGCATTAATTAAACAAATTTTTGCAAATTTGCAGGACTGCAGCTGCTTCGAGTCAATGAGAGAGAATATATGTGAGGACTTGCTCAGATGACAAAATTATTATAACTAGATGTTTATTTTAACCATAGCCCACTTACATACTGTGGGATCTGAGCAGAACACGCTTTCAGGGGAGATGCGGGTGCCAGTATAGCAAATTGAAACCAACTGACAGTTGCTTTGCTTTAGGAGTTGCCTGTTGTGTGCTTTAAACATGGCATATGACTCCACTTGCAAAACACTGGTGTCTAGGCAGGAAGAAACCCAGGAAACCTGTAGGTACTTTCTCAGGATATTCTAAAGAGATTTAACCTCTAAGCTGGGACAACTGCAGTTGACATTTACGAGGAAGAGACAAGAGCCCTAGTTCTTCATTTGCTGGATGTAAAGTTGAAACGGTGTAAGCACTTTTCAAAATAGTAAATGATTACATCTCATTTTTGCAAACTGTATTGCAATGACTCGGTGATAAAAAGTCATTCTGCTTCTGCATTCAGGCTTATAACTATTACATCCAGAGTATTATATCCACACAGAAACTGCAAGGGGAAAGGGAGGAGGGGACAGAGGGGTTTTGTTTTGTTTTTATTTACTTTAGTAGCATTTGACAATTCATCGAGGTGTTTTTTTATGTACTAGACTTTGCAGACCATGTCAAGGCAGCTTGCAGACAACTCATTTTTTATTTAGGAAATGTATGCTTAATGGCTTTAGTGTCTGAAGTTTCCTCTGAATCAAATTTTGTGTAGTGCCAGCTTTGGTTTCATTTCATTTGGAATTTGGCAGAAAAGAAGTCGCAGAGGGGAAAACAACAAAACCCCACATTCCTTGTTTATGTCCTTTCCCCTAGCCACAGTTGAGGCAGACTATGAATTAATTATGAGTCAATGTGAAGCCAGTACCTCAGTGACTGAGGTTTTTATGTGTTCTGATGTTTTATTACCATATTATATTCAGCGATTGTATTTTCCTTGTTTTTGCCTACGCACAGAGTTGTAAAGAGCTATGTGCGTATGTTTCTAAGTTTTCTTTAAACAGATGAGTTATCTGAATATAGTTAATTTTAAGGCTAAATGTGCTCATTTGGTACATATTGAAGTAGTGGTTCAGAGAAAAAGATTCAATACCAAAGGGGAATGCTGAGTGACTTATTTAGGTCTAAGAATCACCATTTCCCTGCAGGTCCAAATGAGCTATGGGAATGGAAACTTCCTTTATCTCTGGGAAAAAAAGAGAGACCTGTGACATTAATTATGGATGTGTCTTTATGGAAAGTATGGATCAAAAGCGGGTATACTCAAATAAATACACAGCAAATGTATTCAACACTGTCCTAGAAACAGATGTAAATTGCATTGTAACCCCACAAAAAAGTCATAAATAATTAGAAGGTTACTGTTACAGAGGAACACAAATCATCAAATAAATGATCACAGTCCCACAACGTTTGTTACAACCCAGTCAAATAGCAGAGACTGCATACAGCAACTCAGGCGCAGGTTACATCCTTAGGATAAAAGTCTTATTTAGAAATAATTGACTCAGAAGGCCTTCAACAATCTTGTAGGTAATTGTCTCCCATGAGTCCCTAAGACAGTGGTCTTCTGAAAGAGGTAATGATAACCTCTCACAGTCTAAAAAAGGAATATTGAGTTTAAGTAGGAAATTAAGGCATATCTCTGCAACATCAGGCATGGTGCAGACGCTCAGATCCTCTGATCATATGTCATACCATCAGATCCTCATATACGGATGCTGATGTTACAAAGCTCTGCACAGGGTTTCAGCTGTCTGATACACACAGCTGTAGGGCCCAGGCTCTTCTTTACTAAGAATATTGCTGCTAAGCTGAGGGAAAGTTTCTAAGCTAAAGTCACTCCAGATAAGAAAAGTAAAAACAGAGCATAGTTGTTACAATAGAATACTGAGCAGCTCGAGGATTCAAGAGGAAAAACACTGACATCAAAAGGAATAAAGCTCTTAAGCTTTATATATCCTGCTTTCATTGTGCATAGTAAGAGACCGCAGACAAAAGTGACCCTAGTGAGCTGGGTTACAGATGGCATCCTGTTGCATGAAGTATAGGAAGGACTTCAAGGCTTAACAAGTGTTTGGACTTGATGTAAGGTAACAGTGTATAAAATTTGATAACCTGTCATACAGAGGAGGTAAGACTACGTGATTTAGACATTCCTTTCGAGCTTAGCTCCATGAATTTAAGTCACTCTCAAGGAAAGGATAGTTTTCATTCTTAAAGAAAGGCAATAATAACATTTGAATGCCTTGATGCTAACAACAGCATCTTGCCTAGACTGTCAAGAACCTTGTTAAGTACAGGACCCAGAAAAGCTTTGTGAACATCTGGCATATCTATAGAGCAGTCCACTTGACAGTGGTATGAGAGAAAAGTACTGTGTAGAACACCCTAACTCTGAAATAAAGTGTTTTTTTTAAAACCATGTTTAAAATCTGCCAGTATATTCTTTTCCAAAAAGCAGAAAGGGCATGCCAGAAGATTCAGTCCACAAAGATAACAGCCTGGCCAAGGCTTAGATGGTCCTCAGATTGTAGAATCAAAGAGGGCAAAATACTTCATATTTTGGCCAAGACCTTCCTTGCCAAAATATGTGATTGCCTCATGAAGGAGATCTGAAAGCACAAATGAGCCATCTACAAAATCCCAAAATTGAAACTTCTTTGAATCACAAAAGTGACTTAGAAGCCAGCTACACAAAATTTCTTTTGAAGGTATTTTCAGAACTGCCAAAACTGTTGAGATGGGATAGTCAGAAGCTCAAACATTCAAGAGGAAAAATACTAATATGAAAGGGTAGAAAGCCCCAAGGGAAAAAAAAAAAGAAAAAACATGGCAGAGAATCAGAAGACAGCAACTCGACAGCATGAAGGACTAGCCTGTACCAAAAAAGCCCAGAGGCTGACACCTCTCCACTTGACAGACAACTGCCTGGCTGGCAGACACTCCCTTCATCAATCAGGCCTGGTATGCATAGTAATACTTCGCTTCCTAGCTCATTAGTCTTACCTAGCTATTGTGTGCAGGCATCAATAATCAATTGCTGCAAATAAATAAACCGTGCATAACCTGCTTTCGGATCTTCTCTGCCTGGTAAAAAATCCTAAACAACGTGGCCCAGAGAGAGAGGAGAGCAGGCTTTCAGTAGAGTGCCCTACTCACCTGGCTGTATCTTTTTCTTTCTCTAGATGACTTAATCTTGATTTAAAACAAACAACAAAGACATATTTTCCGCTTCTTATTATTTCAACCATCAGGAAATGATCTAAGAGGAAAGCAGCATCACACAGTCACTACCCTCTCCTTTTTAGCAGTCATACTTCAAAAATTTTGTGATGATCTCTTATGAGTCCTATCACAGAGTGCTGAAAAAAAGTAGGCAACTACCTCAGGAAAAGATTCTGCTTTCTGAATTTAAAACAAATGGAGTCACTTCTTTTGCCAAAGATCAGATCGACTTCAGCAGCTATGCTCCATGGAGCAAACAGAAATTAGATTTTGTGCTCAGTGTTTCCCACTAGCTCTAGGTGGTTTCCAGCTTAGCTATCGTTTGTTTGTTTGTTTCTTTCTTTCTTTCTTTTTCTTAGTTCTTCCAATACACTGCATAAAGATCCTAATTGGGCTTCATAATCCTCTCTGGTGACCATTCACCTAAAGTTCAGGATTTTAAGTGTGTGAAGTTACGGACACATGTGCGCTGTCGCAGGATTGGAGCCCCGCCTAACATACACTTTCTCAGACAGAACAATTGATTTGTTTTGTTAATTGCAAGAACAAGCCATCAAAACTGGTACAAACACATATAGTACACACTAATATCCATACACATAAACACATATTCAGTCTAATTAAAAGTACTCTTTCTTCAAAAGTCAAAACTATGAAGGCAATTAAAAAAGAAAAAGAAAAAGAAAAACACTTCTTTATTCCATGGAAATTTGAAATATTTATTACAAATTGACAGAACTGAATCACTTGGGGAATCAACAATTAATCAGTAGAAATGTTTCAGATCTCTTATAAATATCAAAAGCTTTTAATAATTACATTACAAAACCAGATCAGCACAAGTCATGAAGGCTTTAAAGATTGTGGGAGGTGGAAACAAGCTAAGAAGTTGACCTATAGAATTTACAAAAAATGAACTGAATGTATTCTGATCTTATACTGCCTTGTTACAAAGAAGTGTATGATGTAGCATGGGTCATCTGATCCTCACTGGAGTTAACAGCAAAGCTCCTTGCAGCTTTAATGATCCAGGGCTGGGGCTACAGAAAGGTCACACTACTGATGATATACAGCTCAGGTATCATTAATAGCACTTCAAAGCAAGTGAACTAGCAGTTGACATTAAAAAGTAAATCTACTTCGGGATCTTATAAAGAACAGATTAAATGTATCTGAAGTACCATTTTATGTGAGTGCATGAATAAAAATCTAAACAACCCAGTGCAAGTGCTCAAAAAGCCTTAGTTTTCCCCCTCAAAGGCCTGAAAAACACAGTAAAGATCTAACCATGTTTTCTTAAAGAAAAACAAATTGTTTCAATTGTCAATGCTGACCCTTTCTAATTATGCAAAAAAAGCATAAGAAAGGCATTTAAGATAGACACTATTCCTTCAACTCCAGTTCTGACAAGTTGTCTTGCAAAAGCAGGGCATCCAAGAAGAGTTTCTTTAACTTTATGCAAAAAGGAGGAGTTTCACAGTTAATTTGTTAGCCTGCTATTTAAATGCTGTGAAATCTTCGATTACAGCTTATGAAGCAGATCTGTTTCATAAACACAACAAACAAAACACAACAAAAAAAATTAGAATAGAAAATCTTGTCCACATGTCAATGCTTTTATTATACATGCACAAGTCCCATTCTTCTCACATAGGTAGAATACAGAACAAATTGCAAATAACCAAACAGTTCATTGTCAAGTATGCTAACGGCTGGGAAAAGTGAACAGGAAGCATGCGTGAGCTCTGCTTGCAAGGAAAGTAGGAGTCAGTCACTGACATTCTAGTCATTTAACATCAATTCTCAAGAGTATACACTAAATATACTATGCAGTTATTATTGTATCAAAAGGATAGTAAACCCACCAAGTATGTTAACTGAAACCTTAGTAGAGCTGAAGACACTGAAAAACCAAAGCATTCATGTCCAAATGCTGTAGATCTCCTTCAAACATAAAAGCTAGAATGAGAGAAAATGAAAAATCTTAATCCATGTTTACCTACATTTTTTCCGTATGTTTTTTTTTTTCCTGCTTTAGACACAGAGTGGAAATTATACTGGAATCCCACTAAAATTCACACTTAGCTTTTATGATACATGTTTGAAAAAGGCTAAGGTCTACTTTTGCTTTGGTGTCTGAATATATTATCTGTCTACCTCTTATTGCATCTATTTCTGATTCAGGTACCTAATTTCAAAAGGATACGGATATCAGTACAGGGAAAAGCTGTAATCAGAGGCACTAACATTTCTTTTTATTTCTCTCCCATTCCTTTTTGGAAAACTAAACACAGAAATACACTGCCAGCAGTTAAAACTGTTTGAAAGTATCTAGAGCAGTCTCAGGCCCACTAACTTGTACAGTGTGCCTACACCCAGATTATTTCACGTGACAGTAGCAGCAACCAAAAAAGATGAGTAATTTCAGATAATTTCCTTTTTCCACACACAGATACAAACACCAAACTATCTGAGGCTAAATTAAAGCTGGCCTTGTGTCTCCAGAACCTGTATTCAGTGTTCACAGCACTTTGAACATACGAATCAGCAGAATTAATATGTATTCTTAGAGGCAGCTAACACATTACTTCAGCAAACAGGCAAATGACAGCTTCTGAAAATCTTGTTCTGCAAGCCCTATGAAAATATATATTTTTAAATAGTGATACAGATAGTTTTTTGATCTCAGAAACCTATTTTCAGCAAAAGGCCAACACTCGAGTGTATTTTTTTTTCTTCTCATGTTGGCTCCAAGTTTCTATAGCATCCTTCTAACTTTCTTTCAGCAGTGAGATAGGATAGAGAGATGCATATATTTAGTTCTTATATAATACAGCTTTGAAAAAAAATACTTGAGAGGCTGCAAGAGCAGGAGTCTATAATTTACATTGATCTGCACCAAGAGGGCAAATGGATGCTGAAGAATTAAGACAAGAATGAGTTACTGAGAGTGAAGGATTCCTTGAGGGAGATGCTAGTGACAAATCTAGCATCCCTCTATTTCATTCTACAAAAACTGTGCCAGTATAATAACCAGCATAAAAGTCAACACAGTTTAATTAAATGTTTTTCTATTTGCGTGTGTTAGCAATTTTTTTTAACCAGGACATTGCTGATTTATATTTAATAAAAGTTAATCATTAAAAAAATCCCAACTTCTTTATGTTTATAGACTGTGCTTGAAGTCACATTCACGCATTTCCAGCATCTTACCAAGCTGGCACATCTTAAATCTCCTCTTCTCTTCATTTTCTACACTGTGTTTGTCAATAACATGGACACAGTTAATTCCATTAAAAGTTCTAGTATCTCTTGGCATCCAAACACAAATGCAGATGTCCATGATGTTAGCTAGGCTAAAACCAGAGAACTGAAAAAGCACCTGAAACTATGTGGTTATCGGTGAAAGGTTTTTTAGAACAGGGATATCCTATCTTAATATGAAAGAGCAGACTCCACTAAAAACACTTACTGTGTTTCATAGGCAACAGATATTATTAACATCTAAAATGGTTAACACAGTTAAAACTAAAATTTTAACATGGTTACAAATAGAAGTGTTTGCTGGCAGACTACAGCTGTTTTAAAGGTAAAGAGAGAAAAGGGAGTTGTGAAGAACATATGGGGGAAACAAATCTGTCACACATCTGCCTTTCTGAAAAAATACCTTCTCCACTTCATGTATATCATTGCTATCTAGCAACATAAATTCTGCATCATTCTCAGCATCCTTATTCATATTTAAGTAAGGATCTGTTCAGCTCATCTTTAACAGCTGTTAATCCCTCAGAAACTAATAGTTGATCCACTAATGAATCTATCCTCACTGGCAATACTATATTCAGTATTCACCTTCACCCTTTATTAAAGCCCATTTAGTTATAAGTTTGTATCTTTTGATATTAAAAAGACTATTCATACTAAGCATCTTTTCTTTTTAAAAAATTTATTTCCGTCTGAGAAAAAAAGTTATTTGGGGAATTTGAATACACTTTTTTTTTCTGTTGATACAACTGGAATATATCCAAATACCATTCACTACCACTTGTGCATGTTACATATTCTGTTTAGAAGGAATATAACACAAATAAACAGTAGGAATGAGAGGATCTGTTTCTAAAGAGTAGAAGGGACCCAAAATCCAGTTCTATTGTAAGCCTCAAAACAGACACTTCTGTAGCACTAGATGCAGCAACTAGGAGATATTATAAACAACTTGCATTATTTCCACTCTTAAATTTATGAAGTATATTCCTTTTAAGATTGAGCTTAAGAACTTTGCAAACTCCCCTATTCTATTATGCACACTCACACATTGGCATTTTTATATTTTCATTATCCTCTTTACCGGCTTTAGGAGAAGTTATACAAATTTTTATCTCGTCATTGTAAATAAGGGCCTGATTGCCACTGAAAAAGCACTTATCAATCAGTCAACAGTCTGTGGCGGACAGATGAGTGAACTTTTGCCTTAAACATTTCTTGGTACATAAGGTGCAAGCAAACCATAACCCCAAACAAGACATCTGTTCCCGGCGGGAACAGGACTGAGCTGCTGCGACCCCCGAAATGGTCTCCCTGCGACCATTCAGGACACACCGAGCCTGCGCTGAACCAGACCACGATCAGGCAGAGACTTTGGGACCTGGACTGTAAATTACTGCTGCTTAGCACAACTTCTATAAAACTTACTTAGCATGAGTAGCTAAATTTGCTGAAGCCTTAGGCCGCGCTCCCTAGTTCAGTGAGAAAGGGCCCCAGAGCTGGTGCAGGCAGGAGAGACAAGGGAGTTACCAGCAGTTTGCATTCCCATGCTTCACGCTCCGGGAGGGAGGATGTCAAGGCTTTGAAGTGAGGCCTGCTTGGGTGCCGGGACCCTGGGGAGCAGGGCCTCCTCTCGCTGCGGAAACACTGCTGATTGGGGGGTCTGGGCTATCTCGGGGTCCAGATCATATTCCGTTTGTCTGGACCTTGGGAAATAACACCTATCGTCACTGCTGGGGAAGTAATAATTTGTCAGGGCCTTGAGAGATAAGGGCAGGACCCGAAGAATGAAGACACATCTGTCAGCAGAAACTGCAACAGTAAACAGCCTACCTAGGGACCCAATAAGGAGCAGGAGACCCCAGACCTAAATATTACTATTGGTCCAAACTACTGCGTGAAGGGCCGAGAGCTTAAGATTGGAAAGTATAATTGCCCAGGGATTTCTTTGTTCGGGGTCCCTCTTCGGAGGCACCCAACTTGAGCTGTAACTACTGCACGTGTGTCATTACAATTTATTTATTTAATTTGCCTTGATTTGGCTCCGAACTTTTCAGTGGGAACCTAGGGTCAGACCCTGCTCGAGTTGTAATTACTGCACGCGCTTCACTAAAATTTACACCCAGGGTGAAGAAGACCAACAGGACGCCACTGGATCCATGGGTGGTGATATCCCTTTCTCTCTCTCTCTCTCTCTCTCTCTCTCTCTCTTTTTCTCTCTCTCCTCCCCTTTGCCTTTCCCCACCTTTTCTCCCCACTCCGTGGAAAATAAAGTTAAAAGGTTGTACGATATTTGACTGGTTTTAGCATCTTAATCTCGTCCTTGGGATCGTAACGAAACCCCCCCGATATTGGATCGGGACAACAGTCACAGCAATTTGCCCGTGAGGGCTGACGGTGGGCAAGAGAGAGACTTTTCAAAAGGATTTCTTGAAGGTCCCCTCTCAGGACAAAGATATTTAACTACAACTATTGAGAGAAAGATTATGCTACCATGAGTCTAACTGGGAAGCAGTATTTGCCAATAAAAGGAGAAAAAAAAATAATTGGAGGAGCCTTGTCAAAGAGAAACTGAGTCAGGGTCTTGTTGATATATCGCCTTATCCCCATCTAAAGGACTGGTAATTCTTTTTCATTACATTACTACCTATAGCCTTTGATAAAAGTGTAAAGAAATATCACGCTTTTTGTTTCTAATAAAGGAGTTTGTCTCACACTCTCTCCTCACATTCTTTTTTATGTTTAGGAAATGTGGGCTTGTAAGAAGAGTAGTTCCATGGTAAAGTTTGAGCTATGGGCCCAGATTACCTACCTTGAAAGGCCTCCTTCTCTCTGATTTTCTCTCTCTCCTCTCTTTCCCAACGTTATTCGATCAAAGGCGCTATCACCAAGTCTCCCATATAAGACATTGAAATCCTATGTGTCATCTCAAGCAAAACAAAACCCAAGGATATGACTTTCCTTATTTTTTCATGATACTTGCATTTTTTTTCCAGACATCCAACAGCATGAGCTATCAGGCTCCTGAAAAGGCAAGCATTCCTCAGATAGATCACACATGGTGTTAAGTTCAGTGTTAACTTTACCTTCGATCTGTACATGCTTAACAAACCTGACACATCAGACTTACTCAGCATGCAGTAAAAAATCTCTCAGAAATTATGTAGTTTATCTCTCCTGACCTCTGAACAACTCCAATCACTACCATAGTCTCCAAAAGGAGAATAAAATAGCTGGGGAAAAAGAAAGGGGCTGATAACATGAGTATGATCCTGTTGTGAGGTACAGAGTTATAGAAATCTGGGGATTTATTCTAACTTCAAAATTGAGTCTATTTGTCACTTTACTCTCTTCCGTTGCCAAAATCTCTTTATTGTCAAGGCATAACGCATTACAAAGGTATGTAATTATGTGTTACTTCTTTGCTTGGAAGAGGAAAAAGCAAAAACAGTCCCTCTCTTCCACATTCCATTGTACATAAGAAGTTTAGAATTTGTACTTCATGCTTGGAATTTATCTACATTCTTTTCTCCAAAAGTTGAAAGGTGTTAATAAACAGACCATCACAATTATTTACAGCTTATATGCCTTAGTCCACCCTGTTTAGTTCAGAAGTGAAAGCAATTCATTGTAGTATGTAGCCTAGATTCAGTTTGGGAATTTCTCAAGAAGAAGGAAAAAAAGGGGGGGGTTGGGGAGAGAATGATCTAGACGACAGCGGTTGGGTGACAAAAATCAACCTTGGGCATAGTTTCAGCAGTAGTACAGGGCAGGTCTAACTCTCCTTCTTTAGGAACACCACAGACAGGGGCCCAGCTTAGAACATATTCGACACCAACGACTAAGAGGTTCACTGCATCAGGGCATTTAATGGGCAACATCTGCCAGCAGAGTTCCTGGTGGAGCCACCTCCCAGCTACTCTTTCTTGGTGAAAAATGCTGTTGTGGAGTTACTCCTTGTGCTGCAGAAATATGTAGATTATACATGGTATAATATGAATAAAATCATACACTGTATCTCTCTGTACAGCATCAAATAAACTGTGTTGTGTTGATTACCTCTTCACTAACTAGTTTTCATTTTCCTCACGCTGGAGAAGACTTGCATTTGTATTTTATCTCCACTTGTACTTCACAAAGGCCCAAATACAACATTCCAGGTTTTTTTCTTTCCTTATAATTCCCTGGGGCTGAAAATTCCATTTCTAGTGTATCTTTTGCCCACAGTGGATATCATGCAATGAAAATCCAAGTCTTAATCTTCTTAAACTCTGAAGCTGAGATAGTGTAATGGCAGTCAGCTCATGAGCGATTTATTCCTAGATTAAGGTTGGACACGAAGTAACATAATTACAAAGATTGCCTGTGAGACCTCAAGAGGCAGATCCTTGCAAGACCTGAGAGTTTAACCTCATAAAGTAGCATAGTCTCATAGGAGAGGATCAAGCATAGTCAGGGAAGATTGGCCAGAAAAGAAACATCTTGACTGCTTTCAAATTGTTTTCTCTTGGCGAAAATAAAATAATTTGTTAGTTACTGACACAATTGGTGGCAGCTGATATTTATGGAAGGTTGAGTAAAATATAACAACACTTTTCTCTCTACTTCAATTGAGAGTATCGGGGCAGAGGATAATGGGTAGGAATAAGACATTGATCACTACTTAGCAACTCTAGTGGAGTGATTATAATAGCAAGATATATTTTAACTCAAAGAGCCAGAAGTATAAATGAACGGTTACCTTCTGTTTTATTTTGCAGCTACTCTCTAAAATTCGTTCTAGCTTATAATCTTCTCCTTTCATAAAGAAACCAGTTTCCAAAAGAACTGACCACATAAGCTTCATAGTTTTGGATATTTGCTTCTGTGTAGAACAAAATATCAAACTTCTATAAATCCTATGAAAAATAGGCTGCTAACTACAGGAGAAAAAAAAAAAAAAGGATAAAACTTGTTTTGCCTAATTCTACCCCTTCTTCCCAAGTCACAATAGCTACTTGGCCACTATCAGACATAAAAGAATGCACGGAAGTCCTCAATCTCAAGACACAATTCCAGAAAAAGCTCATTAAAAACTTGAATTGTTCTTCCTATTTGTTTTCTTTCGCTTTTAGCTTGCTGGCATATAAAATGCACTTACGCGCTAGTAGCTCTCATTGTAACCATCTGGTCCAAACTGAGTACCCATAAAATAATGCCTATTTGCATCAAGACAGCGTCTCAGTCTTTTTTTCTCCTCCTCCCCCCTATCTTCATCTACTACAATTCCCTCACCTATTCCTACTTGTCTGGCACACTTGTATCACACACACATTTTCACTTATCTGTTCCCCTGTCTTATTTTAGACTTGCCTCTCCTCTTACTTTCCAGCTTTTCTTCCCTTCCTCTTTGACCAAACACTTCTAGCTTCATAATTCTCTATAACCATCAGAGTAGCAAGTCTTGAATAGTCTTCTAATAAGAGCAGTAGGAACATAATCTGCATGGGTTAATAAAAATCCTTGGATGCAAACAGGTGACACAATTAGGGTCGTCAAGTAGCACATTGGAGCTGATGACCACAGAGGTCTCCATTAAAATAAGCAAGCACTTGAAATCTACTATGCAATAAGGATGCAGAGGGAAGGATGCTCCCATTCTCCATTCTTCCCCTTCTATTTTCTTTACACACAGAAAGCAAAATACAAAAGATAATTCACAGTTCACAAGGCTAAACAAAAAGAGGTACTGCCAGCTTCTGTAGTGGGCACAAAGTCTGCTCTTTTTCTCACATTGCATTTCTGCCCAGCTTGCCATTCAGCTGCTTCTGAGAATTTTCCCTGGCACGTTTTCACTACATGTACTGGGCAGCCTGAGCACCTACTCATGCCTGGGGGCTGTATAAAGCAGAAGTTGCCAAGGGGTCAAGCAGCACATCATCTAAGTTACCTAGTGGACTGTTACCCCAAGACAAGTCTTCCTAAGCTATTTCATCTCCAACCTCTCCCAAGTAGCTTCTGCAATTCATGCTCTGTCTCTGCTTGGCCCACACTTAATGCTTTGGTTATCGTGGTTACACTTAGATTAACATGGTTACCTTGTTTTTTGTTCCAGAAACAAGGCTAATCCTTCACTACCTCTTGTCCCCTGCAGTTTGTGGAGAGCTTACTTCCTACTAGTAGGTAGTAAGCAATGCTGCACAGTACCTCCACACTCACCTCCTAGATCATGCTTCTGAGTGTAATGAAGTGACTGAACTACTGCAGCCGTTTATGCTAGCCAGAGTTTTCTGTGTGTAATATACAGCTTACATTCCAGAGAAATCTCTCCTCTTAAGATCTGGACCAAGACAACAGTCCTCCCTGATGCCCCTGGAATGGTTTAGCAGTTCTATGGGGGGTTTTTTTTGTTTTTTTGTTTTTTTGTTTTTTTTTTTAAATGAAAACCCTGAGGGCACGTGAGAGGGGAGAAACACAGGAGCAGAACGACACTGTCTCATCCAACGACAACAGAACTATGGTACTACACAGAAAGTACCATTTACACAACCACTCATACTTCTGCATTTAAATTCCATTCAACTACAAAAGAAGAACATTTTAGCAGTGTTTATGCACTCCCTCCCCCCAATTAGAGAGGTTGAACAGGATTCTGCTACTTCTAATGCTTCATTAACAAGGCTGTTTTCTAAATTCTGCTCAGTTATACCTCAGCATTTCTGACTGCAGGCAAATGTGAAGGTACTGCTAATAAATAAATCAGAAGGGTGGGTTCTGTGCAGGAGTTGCAGAGAACTTAGACTCCTCATTTTCAGTACTGATCATTCCTCAGGAAAGAAAAAATAAGAAACAAAAACTTGAAATTATTTTTGGAGACCTGGTTGAGTTTGTATTGTTAGCAGCTCATAAGTCTGGCTGCTTCTTCTTCTTTTTTTTCTTAGTGGATTGGCCATTAACATTATTCAGGGAGAAAACATGGCGCCACCAAATTTATATCACTTTGCAGCAGAATTCAGTAGGATGTGTAATACCCTTCCCACAGAAGGCAGACTTTCTTCTGACACTTGCTTTTAATCACTTTCAAGACATAAAGCCAATTTTTCTCTGTGCTTTAGTATGGGTCATTCTACAAAAAAATATGATGAACAGACTCTCTCCTAGACAGTACTTCTGCAAGAAGTACCTGATAGGTAAATTGGATATATGATTTTTGTTGGTATTGAGCTATAAATGTATGTAAAGAATCAGTCCCACTAATGCTTTAGTAGCTGACAAATTTCTTTTATGAGCAAGCACTGGCAAGAAGGATTGAGTGGGGAACCTGACAGAAGACAGCTGCTTAATCTGCCAGAAAAATGAATCTAGTTTAATCCATGGTATTTGTTCTACAAGCAGCAAACTGTTATGCTGCAAAAGCCCGAGAGGCTAAACTGATTGTTGAGCAGTTGCCTACTGGAAGTAGAAAATCTTCCTCTATGAAAACTAGATTAAATTTCTAGATTTAAATGTTTTTCAGTGCCGGCCACACTTCTATTAACTCTTCTTCGTGTGTGTGTGTGACAAAAAGCTTTTTAATTATTTTTCCATGTTAATATATAGTTTTTGGTTTTGTTTTTTGATGTGGGTTATCTGCTCTTTCAATTTGTCTGTAGGACAGCGCCTGCGTTGTTCATTTAGTGTGCTCACCCTGCAGCACATTTTGTACAAAGTTGGTAGAAAAGCCAATTAAAAGCACAAAACAAAAAATAAGAAAAGCCCCAAACACTTAGCATTTCCACAGCAACTGACTGGTTAGTTTCTCAGGAAGCTTTTAGGCCCCTTAGAAAAGGAAACTTTAAACAAAGGCCACTGACAGTTTTACAGACTGGAACTAGCAATTTTAATGATGGAAGTTATCTTGCTAGGGTTCTTCCTAAGCTACAGTGCTGGTCAGTTATGTACCCAATAATTTTTAGGACAATGCTAGGAAATAACTTCCTCATATAACATACAACCTGCAGGAGAAGCCAGGCTTCTGAGGCATGATGCTTTGAGAAACAAAGGATGTGTCACCTTCTCATCACTTTTTACTTCCCTGGTAACTTGCAGCTGGACTGTGTAATTGTGAGAGCAAAGTGGCGTCACCCTGATGAAGAACAGGACAGGTCTCTGCGGGGAAGACATTACCCTCAGCACCTCTCCCGGGCAACTGCTGTTGTAGTGTGCTCACAGAGTCCCAGATCAAATTTCCAGCTGTGCTCCTTCAGAGGAAGCCTGATTGCACTACTACTGCCTGCCTTCCTTACAGGGTTTAGAAAAAAGATAATGATAGATGCTGGAAAGAATAATCTGACCTACTAATGCACCTTACAGGGCTCTAAATTACCTGCAACCACAGAGGGGAAAAAAAGGACTTGGATACTTCTCTGAACAACTCAATAACAGTCTCTGCTCAATACATGGCATCGATCAAAACAGCAAACAGAATGCTAGGATGCAAACGGAGCAATGTGGAAAACGATACTGAAAGGGAACACTATCATATAAATCAATGAGAGAGCTTTCTCCAAACCACTGTTCTGTACTGATCACTTCATCAAAAAGGTTTAGACAGACAACAAAAATGAGGCGCGGCTTGGGAAAACATCGATTATGTGCAGAACGAAATGACAGGGACTGTTCAACTTTGAGAGATACTATTTAGGGGGCCATGAATAATACATTCACTAAAAGTAAACTGTACTTAGGGATAGCTGGGAATTTTCTAACAGCTCGGGTTCCACTAGAAAATGTTAATTTGTCAAACCAAAAGTGTTTTGTAGGAACGTATCAACAAATTTTCAAGGAATTCCAGCCAAGGTTGCTGCCTGTCAGGGACTTTTCTCCCATTAGAAGCCTGCCCAATTTTCTCCAAGTAGGCTATCTGGAAACCCAAGTTAATGTGGTAGATCTGCATCATAGATGCCCTTAGACATAGGGCAAGAGATCATTTAGGTTCAAAACTCAAGGATGACATACACCACACAGGCAAGCATGGGGCTCCGGATGGTGCAGTCCGTAGAAGAGGGGTTTTCTCTGGGGTGCTCCCCAACAGTTGACAAACCTGGGGTGCATCACTACTGGTGCCACCACACTGTGGGGTTGCTGTAGCCTGGAGGCACACCCTCTAACGACCCCATGATTAATAGATCCAGATAGAGGAGAAGTGACACCGTAGACCCACACCATAGACATCTTGGCCCTGTGGAGCCATTCCCCACAGAACGACCCGCTAGTGGGCACGTTGTTACTCACTGAGCAGTGCCATGGGCTGAGCACTGGGTCACCTGCCCATGTGCATGGTGCTGATACTGACTGGAGCCGTACAGCTTTCTATTGTAACTATGGGCTGGCATTGTTCTGACTAGGTATAAAAGGCAGTAAACCACTACTACGGTTTTGTTTGTTTACGGCAGTAAACAAACTACGCTTGTGTGCAGACTCGGACCCACGGTTACCTGGCCTGCGGACCTGAGGACTCACCCGTCATCAGGGATGCCCCTGATGTCAACAGCATGGTGAGGAGAAACAGGGGACAATTAGTCTGGAGGGGTGGCCCATAAGGGGCAAGAGCAGTTGTTGTACTGCTCTCACATTGCTAGAGAATCCAGAGAAAACTATATTGCATGAGTGGCCTTCAAGGAAAGGGCGAGAGCAGTCACTGTACCGTTCATCTGTGATTGAACTGTAGAGCTCTGATATGTATATATATTTTCAGTTCTGTTATATATCTAGCTTTGCTATACTGTTAGCTTTGTTATAACCTCCTAGCTCTAATAAATTCTTACACTGGACAAATGATGATCTCTCGAGTTCAGTACAACTAACCCCCGAGCCTGAAAGAATCCTGGACACCTCTCTGGTGGCACATCACAAAGGGCAAACCCACTCGAGGGACAGCCAAGGGTTTGAAACTCAGAATTTCCACAGCCCTGTGAGCTTTTGGCTCCAACAGGACTATAGTCTCATCTCCAAAGCAGGAAGTCAGGAACCCTAAAGCCCCCCAATTCAAGTTTCTCAGGATTTCAAAAGTAAAGCTTAAACTCACACCAGCACACCAGTTGCTCATTTAGCATACTCCTTCTCATAAGGGAGAAGAGTTAGCATACACCAGACAAGCATCCAAGATGAACTAAAGGGTGCAGGCATTGTGCGTCCTTCCCAAGAAGCCTCCTAAGACATGAGTGAATCTGTCCCAATAGTCCACCAAAGTCCAAAGGACAACCTAGTGGTAGATCTCATGGTTTAGGCCTGCTACCCACTATGGACTAGATGCTCTACTGGGAGTGGATCAAATCAGCAGAACCCATGCAGTTTAGGCAGCCCTAATCTATGTTTCCCATTCACACTATCTGCAAGAATAGATTGGAGAGGCTTGGAGAATGGCTATAGAGACCCTGATGATACCTTTTGCTGTAGTGCACTTATTTACCTCAAGGTGGTCAGTTGCTGAGCAGTCAGTCCGGCATAATAAAGCTCCACAGGGTGATAGCCGCTATCTTGAACACTAATTCCTGAAAAGCTGTTGAGCAATGACAAAGCCAGAGCACTAGCTCCTTGCGGAGGACTGCCACTGTGCCCCTCCACACCCAAAG
The DNA here is from genome assembly GCF_036370855.1 of Dromaius novaehollandiae. Taxonomy (NCBI): domain Eukaryota; kingdom Metazoa; phylum Chordata; class Aves; order Casuariiformes; family Dromaiidae; genus Dromaius; species Dromaius novaehollandiae. The sequence continues at coordinate 44,353,227 of NC_088098.1, forward strand.
GTTCTCCTACACCCATTGCTGTCCCGCATATGATGTTACCCCACAAGTCTGAGCTCATCCCCTAGATACACAACCTCTGGTCAACAAGGGCCAGAAAAATTGCAGAGGCAAAGACTCTGACAGTATTATTCTCCCATCTTCCTCATCCGTGAGGGTTGGGAACATGTCACTGAAGCATCCCCTCAGAGGGTCTGCTGAAGTTGTACGAGTAAGTAAGTCCTTCATTCCCTCACCCTCCACTGGACCTTTGTAGTTGTCAGCAGTGATTCAGGCAGCAGGTGCTGTAATGTCATCTCTGAACAAGCTGGAACTGAACAAACAACAACAGAATTAGCCTTTTATTAAGGGTGATGGCCACAGGGACAGTAATGTGCAAGCATCATCTGTGTGGGACAGGGGAAAGGACAATTTGGAAAGGACAATATCCTAGTGTGGCCCTCTGTCCTAACAGCAGAGGTTTATAGGAGGACTTTCCTTCGGGACTGCTTTGAAGCATGCAAGGCTATTCAGACCAGGGACACAACTAGAATTAACGCAACATAAAATTCCTAAAATGTACTGTGGGCATTGGGTCCTCAGTAGTAACTGTTTACTAACTTAGTAACACCTTATTAACATAGGTATAGCCAATACACAGGCAGTTAAGACTATTAGTGGATCAAAAATCAAATGAATAATCTTGAGCATGCTAATATGAGAATACAGGTGCACTAGAAAACACATCTTTTCCCCAAAGCACCCTAATATGGCAGCACAGTTACATCTTTCAATCTCTAATTTTGGAAACTTTCCACATTATCCTCAAATCCAAGAAATTCTAAAGATTTACCAACTCCCAGCTAACAACCTGTGGAAAGTTGCCCTTCCAGAATTCAGAGAGACACAGGAACAGTGGCATCATAAGAATCCTAAGAATTGGCATAGCAAACTCTGATTTCACAAAAATGAGAAGGGAGGAAAAAAGACTTTTACAAAATGAAATATTGGAATAAAACCTTTTTAAAATGTCAGATTTTTTAACAAAATAAAAATTCAAAGTATCTGTCTTCAGTATAGTTACTTGTTTGAAAAAAGGCACATCATTTAATAAAAATGAAAGTCAAGAAGTTGACACCTGATTTTAAAAACAATACATTTAGCACACAGAAAAAAGCTGTGGAACTTATCGTTCTAATTATATTGTGCAGGATGAAAATACATTTGGAAAGAATATAAAAATCACTCTCTTCAAGATCACCACTAAGTGAAGGAAGAAACTTTCCCATGTATGTACGAGTCCTTCTTTCCTTTGAAAAGGCAGTTTCCCTGAAGCACCCTCTGCTGGTCACAGTCGGAAACTGATCACTGGGAAGCATGGTTTATTATCTTGTAAATTTTTAATCCGAACAGATACCCTACGCATGCAGGGACTGCAAACTGCAGGCATTGAAAATTGTAGCTTCTAAGAACAAGTAGACACAGGTTATGAATTTACAGTGCAAGGAGGTGACTGAATCAAGCTATGTGGCAAACAGTAATGTGGAAAATAGTATTTTTAGTAACAGTAAAACAGTGTACATTAAAATATATATATAATCAGGAAACCTTTTCAGGACATTAGCTCTTTGCTACTGTTTGCCTGGAGTTTACATTTGAATGAGGAGTTCGCTCTTTTCTATAGCAGCTCTAATACAAGTCATATATCAGATCCTTGAAAGATTAGTATTATCACCTGGTATGCTAAAACCTATTTCTATTATGCAGCCCTAATAAAAAGTGGTTCCTAGTCCAGTAGGGTTGATCTTATGCACTGCTGTTCCTTGGCTTTTAAATAATGTTAGTGTATACCAACCTAGGGATTTTAAAATAATGGCTTTTAAAACAGCTTTTTCCAGCACATCAAATGTTGGATCAGTCATGCTGGAATAAGGGTAGGAGAATCTGCTGTGAATCCCTGAGGTGTGTCACTTTAAAACAGTGCAATGCTCTCTAGGGCAAATAAAACAATAGGAGATAAAAGAGTTCAACTACTGAGGCTATTTATTCTACAGCAACTTCAGTTCAAGCCATGCTGATAGTTCTTCTAATGCCTTAAATCAAACAGCAGGTATCTGTGGCCTCAAGGTAAGAAATGCTAAACATCTGCCAGCTTCCACACTTGAAACACTGCAGCTGCCTTATCTGAAGGAAATACTACTGTTAGCACATGGGGAATCTGAGTGTTACTGTCATTTGGCATTTTCACTATAGAATATGCAATTATCACTTGACAGAACAGTGAACAGCCTACTCTCTCAAAGATCCAATTCTACGTAATTTGCAAAATACTTTGGCTATCATATTTTAAAAATCATCATACTGGCCACAAAACTACAGCCACAAACTGAGGGCTTCTTTAACAATCTCAAGACCACTCGTGACATCTGGCAGTGGCATGAAAAGTCATATCAGTAGCTGACTACTTCAGTGGGCCACCTGTCCAAGCTGTACTGGCATTATTCCTGTTTACTTCTTGTTTGGCCTATGAAATGGAATTACAGATGTAAAAATAATGGAACAAATTGAGTAATCCCAAAGAGCAAACATTTCATTTCTGAACATCAAGTATTTCTGAGCACACGCTATTCAAGAATTCTCTCTTCTCTTTACTACCAGGTCTTCCCTATACCAACACAATAAAAGTTTTGATTGGCAGTAGCCAACAGAAATAGTTAGCATGAGGTATATTTTATTTAATCAAAACTGACTGTCACATTTCCATAATTTACTGTTGCTCCTAAAATGCTGTACCACAGTTACCCATTTTTGAAAATTCTGCTTGAAAAGTTAAGTTTTAGTCTTGCTGGATCTTACCTTCTCATTTATCTCCAAGAGTAATAACAATTTGGCAAGCTGCAATGGATGCTGCAGTGAAAACCTTAGAAGCCCCTGAGTTCTCTGTTGTGATTAGTCAAAGTACATTTGACTTTAAGAATGTGAATTATTATATGGTAGCCAACAGAATTACTACAGGCCATGTCAGAGCATGTGGTGCACTATCCATATTCCTGTAAGGCATTGTTATCTTCAAATTCTGCTCTTCAAATTCTCAGGGGTGGAGAGGAAGGCTGGCAAGGGGGGGAGGCAGGACAAGTCGTAAAGATGTAACAAGCACATTCTATCCTTACAGTGAAAATTTATTAATAAGCCTTCATGATGTAGGTACAGCAGTATGAAGAGGAAGCCAGCCTCTGAGGATATTGCTTTTGTCTGTGGGAAGCAAAATGTGTCATGAAAATAAAAAAGGTGTCCCATGTATATATGTTCTCAAACCAAGAAAAGAGTCAAGAAATATGACTAGGTGCCCTCGTACAACTACAGGACCTGAAAAACTTCATTAGTCTTCACCCTCCACACCCTGCACTGCATCTTGATTGACTGGAAACTGGTGGTAACAGTATACATCCATTTCAGGCTTGACTTAATTCTTGGTCTTATTTTTTGCCTAACATGAACTGCTATACAATCTTTGAACAGAAATACAGCTTTTTTAGTAGGAAGAAAGAGGAGCTTTGGTCTTGAGTTTCTCTCTTTCACATTTCTGATGAATTAGACTTGGAAGTAATTGCTTCTATGGCATTAATTTACATGGTCTAATCATAAACCATCATTGAAACGTAAAGAAACATGCAGGCATCCTTTTACGTGAAGTTATTCTAAGCTATGCTTAGCATAAACTGATATGAGCTTTTTTTTTTTTAAATCTTTGCCAATATAAAAGCATCACTGTCAAGAATAGGCCCCAAACATCCTTTGTTTACAGGCACCTTACCTTCTCAAAAGGTCCTGTAAATTTTAGTATTTACTTCTGCCTGCCTTTGTAACTGTGTCTTTTTCTTAGGGGGGGGGGGGAAAGAGGGAAGAAGCAGCATGACTAAGCATTATACTCGTATCCTCAGGTGCCTCAAATGTCACATGCCACAGCAGTATGTTTCTATCATTCCAGTTTCTTACAGGTGAAAATAATGTGAAAACCAAAGGCATTTAAAATGTCTCTTTCCAAGGTTCCTTAATTCTGTACTCAGGCAAGAAAGAAGGAAGGAACAGTCTGTGCTCTTAATTTTCCAAGGTTATATAGACCTTTTTCAAGTTCCATTTCTTGGAGACATTGTAATCTAGATTTTCTTTTCCATAAATTCCTTCATTGCTATAGCGGCCTGGTCCATACGAGAGTTGGCTCAAGGCTTCTTAGTATTGGAGATAAAAATTCTTTCTCCCCAAGGACTTTGTCTTCATCTGTGCAGTGGCAAAGATTTTAATTTTGTACTGGTGCAAACTCAGTGTTCAGGATGAGGTAAAGAAGGAGCACTATAAAAGATCAGTAGGGCTTGTTTGCCACATTTGGGATACTCAGAGGTCATTAAGACTTCCAGGAGCACTGGGGAAAAGCAGAAAATCTGGGATGGATCAGCAGAGGGTTTTGGATGCTGAGGTGTAGAGTGAAGGTGGGTGACCATGCAGTATTACAGGGTTTCAGAAGTGTGCTGAAGAAAATTTTTGAGGCAGTTGTTGAAAGTAAAACAGTTTCTTTCCTCTTCTCCAACTTTTCCTATATCCATGAATACATTTTGTTCCTCTACTGTTACCTAGTCAAAGTTAAAATCTGAATTACAATGAATGTTACTGACATTCAAACCAAGCCATGTTACTTGCCAATTAAGATGAGTTTAAATACTTAGTTTTCGCTGATAGGAAACAGAGTTTTTGCTGATAGACACTCTTTATAAGCCCTCAGATGCCCAATAGAGGGTATATATCACTTAAAGACAGAATAAGTTTATATAAATACTGGGAATCAATGTTCGATGTCCTGCACAAAGATCTAAAAGGTTTCCAGATTAGGAAGGTTAAAGGCAGTTTGCCTCAGACTATACCCCTGAGAAGAAGCTGTGGTGAGGGTTGCCTAGTTTGAAAAGTAACAGAATGCCTTTTGGGAAGCGTGTGGGATTAGGGGGGAATAAGGTTACCCCATCGCTTTGTTTTAAAAGAAAAAATTAACTATTAAGTAATTTTTGAATCTAGGTTGTTGTGCCTGTTCCTGAATTGGCCATTAGGAAGCATAACAAGCCTATTGGCCCTTTTCCGTTCATTTAAAGTCGTTCCAGAATGCGGCAAAGAGGTTTTAGCTCCCTATAATGAAGGTCCGTTCAGCCATGCTAGCAGTTTGAGTCTATTCCTGTGACTGTACTGACCCCTAGTGACTGTAGCACTGCTTAAATAATTTACCGACACAAATTTATTTACTTTTCTTTTAAACAACATCTTGCTTGCTGTACAAGAGAACTTCTATCAACAAATGTCTCCATTGGGAGCAAATTGTAAAAACCCTTCTTTTTAAGCAGAGATTTCCAGGGAAATTGTGTTCTATTTTAAAAAAAAGATTTTTTTTTCTCCTTGGCATGTCCACTTGAGACAGACTTTGACATATTAATTAAACAGCTTATTTAAAATTTCAGCGCTGTGTAGATCCCAGGAGTTATTGGTTTTAATTCAGCCATATAGGTTTGTTCAGGAATGCAGCATCTCAGGCTGAGAGCTTTGCAGACTTTTAATAAAATACAGGTGGTACCACTGTTCATCTGTTTACCATCTAATATGCTTCACCTGTATTACATGTGTGATGTGGGTTTCAGAGATATCATCTGGAAAAACATTAGCATATTTTCACATGTATAAGGTGAAAGCAATAAATCATTTCTTTCCCCTAGGCCTTTCAATTCAGCAGCAGATAATGTATATGCATGGGTAATACAAGGACAAGCTTCACGCTTTTTCAATAGCCCTCTGCCTCTGATCTTTGGTTGGTTATTTAAGGACTTACTTTCAAGTACTATTACTTTTAAACCACTGTAGGGGATCTGACATGCAGCTGGCATATGAAAATGTAGCAACCCAATACTTAGCCTCACTGTGTGAAATCCAGAATACCCTCAGTTTCTTTTGAAGTCCTTACTGGGGTCCTAAAGACAACCAGCTAGAACAGTAGTAAGTGATATAATAGGAGATGCTTTTGTGATTTGGAAAACACCCATTTTTATTATTTTAGTGAGTCTCAGTGTGTCTAAAGCTGCGAAGGCAAATCTTAGATATGGACTTGATCACACAGAGTACTTGATCAGTTTCCATTCCTCTCATGTCAGTCAAGAATACTTGACTCACAGGAAATATTAATATTACATCTGGCCCTGTATTTATCATATAACAGTGAGGTATTTGTTAGTATCTGTGACTTCCTATGTTGAAAATGTGACGACTTGAAGAACAGTATTTGTGACTTCCCTATTTAGGTTTACCTTTTGTTATAGGATAGTAATTCTAGACACAGGAAACTCCAGTGGAAGGGGGAGACAGAATGTAACGAGACTGTGGATCCACAACGATCTGGGCTCATCTGCCTATTGCCCTCATGGACATGTCCTTCTCCTCCTGCCTTTATTCCTCCTTCCCTCAAGCCAAACCCGACACTTAGCCAGATCCTTTGCTGGGCCTTTTTGGCATGTTGACATGGCAGAAAACTATTTTGGCTTTGGTTTTTGGTGGGACAGGGGAGAAAGGGGGAAGGAAGATGTTCTGTTGACTTCAGGTGCAGAATTTTCAGAGAATAACCCTGAAATATGAGTTCACAGAAAAGCAAACTTCTTTTCAGTTCACTGTAGTCAAAGCTCTGTAGAATTTATTTTAATTAAAGTAATTCCAGTCCTGTTTTAAGCAAGGGAAAAAAAAGCAGCTAAAATTCAATACACATTGTATTATTATATACATTTATTGCAAACTTATGTATAAACACTAGTTTAAAAAAAGTATTGTAACAATACCATACAGTAGAGCACAGTTTTTGTTCCAAGTGCCTCACACTAGACTTCCTTAACTTTTCAACCTCTGATCATTAACTGTTTCCATATCTAGTAAAGGAAAACAGTGCCAAGACTCATTTCCTTTTCATATTAGTTCAAAACTGTAATAAATTCACAGATTAACAGAACTCTATTGGTTTAAAGCCAATAAGGGGAAAAGAACAAATGGACTATATATGTTTTAGATTTCATAATGATTTCTCAAGTTTCACCACATATATTTGAATGGGAAATATATAAAATAATTCAGCTTATCTCTAGTTCACTGTTAATAAATATAAAGATTGGATGTTCATTTTTCACAACTTCAAATCCAGACTATGTATGCCATGACAATACTTTATTTCAAACTATCCAATGCTCTAGACATATATGATCAAATATGGATTAGATAGGGAAGTTTAAAACTATAGCACCACCTTCTCTGTCAATATCTGATGCTGGAACATTCATCCACATCCAAATTTTATGTCCATCTGTTCTTTCTACTAATTTTACCAGATTCCTGGTTAACAGGCTGTTAGTATTATAATAATATCTTACACTTCCACTCTTTTGTACAGTCCATTGATAACCAGAACAGACAGGCTAATACCTGAACGAACAGAGAGTATCAACCATACTCTGAACTACAACTGCTAAGGCACAGTGAGAATTTTACACTGTTACTTAAAACAGAATTTTTCAGATGAAAAACCAAAATGTGAGATTGCAAAAAATAAATATTTAAATCCTTTTAAAGTGAATGCAAAAAAACAGACTAGCATAATAATATTTAACACTGCTCAAGTTATGGTCTTGTTGAATTTGATACTCTAAATTATGGAGACACTGAACAAATAGTAAATGTAGAATTTAAATTTTCTGTGAAAAAATGAGAGTAAAAGCATTTTTCAAGATGTTGAAAAGAAATGGCAAACTATCCCTCTGAATTAAGATCTTAAAGTGTCTCAGGCAGACGAGATATAAAATGTTGCTGCAGGGCATTATGTCCTACAATGTGAAGTTACAATGTCTAATTAGAGAGAGGGAAACATTTTCAATACACTTAATCATCAATTTTCAGAGATGTTTCTGTCGGTTTTTTACATTTTCCACCTCTCAGCTGAAACAGATACTCCAGATTTTTCTATTCTTTTTCAGTTAGGGAAGGTGATGCCCAACTGCATACATGGTTATAACAATTATGGCATTAATCACAGCCCAATGTTTTTGCAAGATCATCTGGGTAAGGTAGGACACAGAAATGTATGACTGTATTTCTCACAAAATCACAGAATAATTTCACTTCAAATTAAAAGGTCATCTGATCCAACCTCATGTACTAGGCAGTCACAAGCACAAATGCTACAGCGAAGCAAAATGGTTTTATACTCACAGCTACAGATGCCTCTGGGAAAGCTGCTGAATCACACTGTTCCAGGAGGAAGTCTGGAAGTCTTAAAGGGCTCTCCTCCAAAACTGGTTATATTCTAAGAATGACCAAAGGTCAAGTAAATGCCAGAATGGAGAGGAAAAAAAGAAGTCTAAGCCAAAGATTTAAATTCACAAATATGTAACAGTTTAGCATTAGGTACACACACTGGCTATTGACCGGTATCTAGTGATACAAAATCCATTTGCCTGGGCCCCCTTTCTCTTCTTCAGGAGAGGATGCTTGAAACAGGTTTCTTTCTGCTACATGGTCTGCAATTTTGCAACTATGCTGGCAATACAGTGTATACTATTTTAATCAAAATTGTTGCTTTGTCATTTTCTTTATAATTTGTTTCTATAGTGTTTTATTTTAATCAGCTTTCTAGTCAATTCCAAAAAGTTATTTTGAATTTCTGAGTGCATTTGTTACTTGATTAATTAATTAATTAATTAATTTTTATGGGCACGTTTGCCATTTGTAAACTAGGTATTTTCTCTACTTCCATTATTCTGTTTATCTCCTTAAAGTTCCTCCTTTGGGCTTCAGGTCCTGCTCACACCTGCTGTATGGTGTGGACATCTTTATATTGCTCCACATTGCTGTCTCCTGTTTCATAAAATGAGCCAATACTTGAATGAAGTTGATCAAAACCCATTCTTTCCAATTACAAGAAACAAACCACCTTGGTCTGTCCCACAGAACACAAAAACAGATTAAGAAAATGAGAAAAAGATTTAAGAACAACCATCCTTCCTAGGGAAATAGTAGTAGGTTATCACTGCTAACTTTAAAAGCATCGATATGGTTAGTTTCTTCAGAAAGCAACACCATATTGTAAGTATCCTTCTTGTCAACCTTTCTCTTTGCCTTTGCCCAGTCTCTTATATGTTAGTTTAAAATGTATGTAAAAACATATTTCAGTTAATCCTTGTTTTGTTGTGAAGTTCATTTAATTCATAACACAATTCTGTTAATCTAATAAAACGGCAAAATCTCAAGATCAAACTCAGAGTGAGTCCCCAAACATATGGTCAAATGTTATATTATACCATCTAAGAATCTGGCTTTCACATAAAAATGGCCACCTTCTAGAATGCATTAGTGTTGCCGTTTACATTCAAAGTCCTCTGAAACTGCCAGAAGTGTATAGAGAGATATATCTCTAACAGTGTTTATGCATATTCATAATTATGCTTTAAAGCATTTGGACAACTAAAAAGGGGGCAGACTAAATTTAAGGATTTTTTCTCCTGCATGGACATGTTTTACTATCAGTCTTGGAGTGTACAGCCATAGTCTATCAAAAATGACTTCAGCAGTCAAATTTTCACAAGAGATTAAACCTAGTGAACAGACTGAAGACCTTTTTATGTACATAAGCAGAACACACTTTTTAATTTGCATTTTTATCAATTTTGAAATGTTACAGTGTACTTCCTGCATTTTACTTTGAGAAATGGCAATTTTATCATCTTTTGATCTCCACTTGGGAAGTACTTGATAATCTCCTTCTTTTAATTTGCATTTTTCTTGTAAATTGATGCACTGGCTTCATTTCTTTCTCCTGTCTGCAAATTTCTCTCCCTTTTTATTTGTTTCCATTTCTTCTTGGCTCTGTTGTCAAAATAAATACACCAAATATTTTTTGCATAATTTATTATAGTAAAACTATATGCACTTTCAGATACATTTAAAGAATTAAATCTTCAACATTTGTCAAAATAATAGAGATATGAATATTTTGTCCTAATGTAATTCACCCATCTTCAAAATGTTCCGTGAAGGTATTTTTTCTCAGAAACCTTCCCAATCAGATATTTGAGAATCATATGGTAGTTGTATAAAGAACTCAGATATGGCAGCAATCCTAGTGATAGATTACAGAAGGTGGCTTTAGATGATTTGGATCTATATAGTACCTCTAGAGAATTCTGCATCTCAGAGTGAGACCAAAATGGCCTAAATGCTTAGCACAGAGCTCCCTGGGTCAACTCACAGGAATTCAGAAAATGGGGCCACTGGGAGGGCACTGAAATGCAAGATCACAAAGTTGCACTTTTCTGACTCATCCCCTAAAAGCAGCCATGTATCCTTTCAAAGACCAGAGAGGCTACTCAGGAAAAGTGTTACTGACTGTAACAGTGAAAGGATTCACCCAGGAAAAGGCAGTGTTTAACAGGGTTCAAACTTCTCTCTTCTCACTTTCAAGGAAGCACTTTCATAGCAAGCTAAAAGGCTAAGCTTGCAAGAACTGAGAGGCTGCTCTTCTCTTCCACCTTTTGAACTGTACAACTGCAGAGTAAAGTCCATATTACGTCAGTGGAGGAGAGAGATGGGAGATAAGACAGAAATGTCACAGAGATATTTGGCCATTCAGTCATCTGAGAAAAGGGAGATATAGATTCTAATCTCTGCTTCCAAGACAGGTGTAAAATGTATTAATGATTCTTAGGGTATCTTCTAAACATTTTGGTAGCCTAAGTCTTCTTAAGAGTCTGAGCCTAGGCTGATTATCTTTCAGCTACTGCAGATACTGCAGATACTGACCAAGCAAATGAAGAGGAAAAAAGATTTCTACCTGTCCTAGCCAGACAGATTGTAACCAAGCTGCTTTGTCCAGTGCTACAAGTGAAAAAATACTTTATATAGCTCCTCACTTAAAAGGTCAGTAGATACTTTGCTTTCATATGAGTAATTTTGTAAAAAAATCAAAAATCATGGGTTAGTTATATAGGTAAAATTATGTCTACAAATGAAACTATTAACAATTCTTTCAGACTACTCAGCATCACTTAAAATCTTGCAGTCTCTGGTTACAGAGGTTTTAAAAGCAATTTCACATTTTTTAAGTGGGGAGAGACATATCATCTTTAGTAAGATGACTGAATTGCAAATACTTCTATAAAAGTTACCTGAATGGTTGTCTTCAGCTTAAAGAATGTTTTTGCACGTGGGTTTCTTTTCCTCCAAGTTGGTGCATTATAAGGTCCTGAAGTATTTCTGTCTATAGAGAAACATACGCATTGTTTTTTATTTTCAGCTAAAATTTCAGGAAAGAGCTTCTTAACCTGATATATGAATTAAAAGTAACAAACTGAATTATCCATTGATGCATCAAGTGAATAATGCATCATTTCTGAAATATAAGCTATTATTAAATACAGACTTATTTTCTAGTATGTGAAAAATAATTTGTAATCATGCGGCATTTTCATGAGGCTTATAGGATCTTCCAAGTGAGGGGATTCTTCCAAGGACACTGCTGGTTTGATAAAATAACTGTTCTTTTGTTGAAAACCTTCCTAAGTGCATCAATTGCTTTTAGGTTAAACAAACCTATAATCCATGCTCCTCTTTTATTGCCGCTTGTGAGTTCTTGTGCTACACTATACAGAAACGGTTGCTTTTGCAACAGAGTATGCTCCTTAATGACTAATCATATTGTGTAAAATTTGGTACATAACTGATGTTATTAATATTATTTTCTGTTAGTTCCAGATTAATTCCATTAATTCCAATTAATAATAATAATTCTCAAACTTTTAGTGCATATGCAACACTTAATTACCATGATTTTCAATTTTGGTCTAAAAATCTTCTGTTTGCGTCAAGCCGAATTTTGGGTTGGAGAATTTCAGACCAAATGGCTCAGCTACTGCTGAAAAGAAAGGTAGCAAAAACTGTATTGTTTGTTCTTACAACAAAAATTCTGGTCACCATTTCTTTTAAATGCTTTATCCTTTTTTAACGTGGAAATTTGATAAGGTGTATTCTTTGTATTAAGAATGTTCTTTTTGCAGAAGGATTTTGCAGGAGAGTCATATGGCATCTGAGAGCTTCATAAACATGAACAGTATTCAAGTCACTCTTGTGAAGTGAAGGTAGTGTTATCCCCACTAATACTGAAATGTAACTTGGTGAGCAGAGAGGAAAAATATCCACTGAGTTTGGTTGCTAATTCTCGATGACTTAGACTCAGTTTTGCTGAGTAACTAGCATTAAATTAGCACTCTGTATGTTCAAAGCATAAACTCCCTTGATATGGGTTGCAGCAATAAGTGATCAGCACTTCTACAGATTAGTCCTTGAGACGAAGCAGTGATGTTGAGATGCATTTCACCCAACTGTATTCATCTTGAAACAAGAGATACGTGGTCTAGAGTAGGTTCCTTTTATTGGAAGTGAAGACAGAAGGGCACTTCAAGGTAGAGAGTCAACCCAGCTTAACATAGGTATATAAAACCGGCAAGATGAATCACTTTCTCCGCTTACAACTATTTAAATTAGTTACTGCTGAATTTGTGGCTGGAATGATAGATGAGAAAAAACACTTAATTATCCAAAGTTACCATGGAGACTGGAATTAAAAAGGCAAATAAAAGCCAGATTATGATACTACATTGTGTGAAGCTGTATTAGCAAGTAAAAAATAAACTGAAAGCTGTAAAACCAAAGCTGCATCTGAAACAGACTACCAAAAAGAAAGATACAAGACTCAGAGTCCTACCTGAAAGCTTTTTGTCAAATTCCTGACATAGAAGGTGCTATCAAGAAGAGAGTATTTCAAAGATGGAAAAAAGCAAAGGAAAATGTTATCCTGAAAGAATGGCAGGAAGAATGAATTCAGTCCTCTGTCCAACAGAAATACAATGAGGCAACCAGCCAACAGTCACAAAAATTTACAGAACATTTAAACTGATAACAGAAGTTTGAATAAATTTCAAGCCTTTGTTTATTCAAGAAGAAAAAAGTTCTAACAAAACTCCAGTGAAATACTGGATGGGGAAAAATAGCACACAACCCTGCTGGTAGGACGAAAGTTGAACAAGAAATGTTTCTTGAAACAAAACCAAGATTCTACTGCAAATTACTTCTAGTACTATTGCTATCAATATTTAGAGTAGAACAGATCGACTACTATAAGGTTTCTTAAATACTTCAGAAGGTTAAATCATTGAAAAGATGCTTTTCAATTACACTCTTCATCTGGCCTATTTAAAAATTTAACATGAAAAAATATAATTTTACAGTAAATTCCAGTGTATTCAACATGCGATTATATTCACATTAAGTCTCTGAACAGATGAGATGAAGAAACACACAGCAAAGGAGGGAGAAAGGGAGGAAGGGAAGGAGGTGGAGAGGGAAAGGGCGGGAGAGAGAGAGAGAGAGACAGACAGACAGAGAGATACCCAGTCATACCTTCTTCAGTGCTGTCGTTATGAAACTTCTAGAAAGTGTCACAAGAAATGACAAAAATTTAAGTCTCTGGGCCAGATTTGGACTCAAATGAAAAATTCCAGTAGAACAGCAATGTTTTTCCTACAAAAGAGCCTATAAAATTTTAACAGATAATTCACACAGCTTTTAAATATTTGTGTGTGCTTTCACAAGCAACATACTCTTCTCTTTTGGGAGTAGTCAAGATTCCTACTAACTGTAAAATCTGGGGATATGTTAGTGAACATCAGCATATCAGTCAATGTATTCATCCCTTTTTGCTGGGCAGCAAAGTGCACTAGGCATAGAAATGGATTCCTGCTACGAAGGTGGCTAAATTACTGTTCATGAATATTCTGTTCTATGTAACCTTTACCAAGTACAAAAAATTATTCACATTTCTGTCTATGGATGTGACAGCAACCTGCTTATGAAAATTAAGCTGGATCAAATTTATTCTTGCCCATATTTAGTCATGAAGTTGCAGTGACAAAACTGAAAGCAGTGCTATAGAGCGAGTATATTTGAGGCATTTTAAGAATCCTGTGTGACCTGGAACTCACCCACAGATCCACTAAGCTTTGGTTCTTGGCTGACTGCGACATTACGGTAGAACACATACGCTGATCTTCCAGATTCTGAAGAATTCAAGAAAGTCCTTCTTCCAGTTGCTCTCACAGAAGAAATATAAGAAGCATTCTCATCCTTACTTTGCTCATTACTTTGATAATTTGCTTTAATTTGGGGGTTTGAAGTGTGCACTGCTATAAATAAAAAATAAAGCTTACATTATATAAAAATCTTGTGATATTACTCAAAATTTGACAAATCACAATAGACTGGAAGGCAAGATAAAAAGAAATGTTCTTTATGGATAGCAGATTGCCCATATTTGATACTAAGAACAGAAATTAACTAGGTATTACTACATCATCTAATAGTTTAGTAAATGAAAATGAATAACCCAACTGCTTTCTCAAAATACCTTTGCCTGTTACTGTGTTAGGTGAGTTTCTTGTATCCTCAGAAATCCATATCTTTTTCTTTACTCCTTTAAAATGATGGTTTTTTACCAGTTCAGTGAGGTTTGTTGCTAAAGGATTAAAATAACACAGATTTACTTTTTTCAAAAAGCACACAAAATTTGCTTATCAAAAATGCTAGAGTGTTTTGAAAAGCTATTCTCCCATTTCATGCACAGGTCTTCTTAAGTAGAGAATATTCTTTTATATGTTAATTATTCTAAAAGTATCATTCCCAAACAGGACATCAGAAAGTTGCTACATTTCCTCTAGCAGAGTTCATAGTCTCAAAATCTTGAGAGCAAACTCAAAACTTGGCTAAAAACACAGATAACAACAATACTTTGAACTAATGCAATTACTTTGATCAGCTCAGAATGTTTCTCATTACGAATAAGAAAATCTTCATTAATACTGTTTTTAGGGATTATAGTTTAAAACTACAGACATATGCTTTAATCCACAGAGTTATAACAACTGTGAGTCAAAAGCTGCATGCAATTTATATGCATGTCACAGAAAACAAATCCTCTTCCAAAGTCCAAGTGTAACATTTAAATCAGAACCCAATGCAAACCGAGTCCAAAACACTGGTGGCAACTTCTGAGCTTGAACTGTGTGTAGTTACAGGATACTTTCAGGTTAGCAATAAAAAACCCTTAGTTTGTTCCTGTCTTCTGGTGCTTATTTTTGATCCCTTGCAAGTGAGATATGCTTTGTCTCTCCCTCAATTATATCAGTTCAGCTATTTGTTGTACTGTAAACTGAACTATTAAAACAATGTAGGATAAAAAGATAACTTAGATTTACAAAAGGCTGATTTTAACCCTCAGCAACTCCAGCTATTCAGTTTACAGCATGGGCCCACACACAGCTGTAACAGCTGAACTGGTATCGGTGACATGGTGACAAACAGCACTGTAGAAATACAAATGAATGACTAAAGACAGGACATTTCTAAACTAGCTTTTAACTCTGAGGTCAACACACATAGTGACTAAGGGCATACCTGTATGATGTCAGAATGTCTCAAGAGTGACTGTAAACACAGTTCTCTGATCCACTGTCCTCTGCTCTAAGTGTTGCCCATGGACTACCTGTGTAGACCCATCCTGTCACTACACTGCATAGGCAGCATGCAGACCTGGGGAACATGTACGCTTGGGCCTATGGAGACCAATGCACTCTGAAGGACACCTTCCAGATGAACTAAGATTTACTCCGACTATAGCATCTAGATACATCCTGAACTTCGGCAGTTAGCTAATATAACAACAGAGTACAAATGATGAGGCTAAAATTGTAAGAATATTAATTGCATCATCAAGTAATAATTTATCTACAATAATCAGTTAGATACATTTTATCCTCTTTCCAATATATTCTATGATCCCTCTGTGGAACGGGTGGACTCAATCCATCAAGATATTTAAGTGTAGACATTTTACTTTGTTATATCTAAGTAGTTTTTCAGTGCATTATATAAACTGTTATGTTCTTTCCTAGATCTTACTTTTATTGGTTCCATTAAGGCTCATTTTCTGTGAGATACCACCTACCTACGAATCTCCTTTACTTTATGGAAGTTGAAAGTGCACAGCACTTCACATGATCAAATGTGGGCTTCAGAAATATTTTGCTAACTCAGGGACTGTTCATACTCACACTGAATTTAACAGAAGATATGAACTGATCAGAGGGAGCAGAACTAGCCCATAACATACAACAATTGCTGTTGTAATTCAGTGAAAGAAATCATAGCATTAATGGAAGGCTTCACTTCAGACTGGTTATGCAAAGTATATAATGTCCAGTCCACTTGCAGAAGAAGAAAAAAAAAAATCTCATCTAAAAATATATGATAATTAAATACCTTTCACATTTGAATATTTTGATATAATTGGTTCTCTTCCCCCAGTTAATGCCTCACTTCCCTTTCCTTCAACAAATACGTTTCTCAGTGCCGCAAAACAATCACCTCCTATAGAAAATAAGTATCACAAAATTATTTATACAGAAGAGTGCACTGAAAATTTAAATGTAAACAATGCAAAGTGTGTTATTTTTATAATTACACTGCATTTTCACTAAAATGAATGAAAAATGTAAAAAATATAATGAAACCAAATAACTGATATAATAAAGCCAGTAAAAATTCTGATAACGGTCTATTGAAAAAGCTTTTAATTTGAATGGGTATAAATAGAGATTTAATTATAGAATTGCTTTTTGTTAACTGCATTAAAGAATACCTAAAAGAAAGATACGTATTGTACATACAGGTCACAGGGAAAGAGGTAGTATGTAAGACACATTTGTACTGTGCAATACAGTTCTGGAGCTGGAAGAGGCATACCAGTTTACTCAAAGCTAGACAAAGCATATTTAGCATGGTACTGCATTATTTTGTATAGAATAAGAAAAAAAATACAGCAATAATTCTTATTTTTGCTACTCATAAATATTTACAAAGAAATCAGAGTAAATACTGTTAGGTAAACAAATTCATGGCATATATAAGGCATTCTTCATCCTTAATGACATGATTCTATACTCAAGTCAATGAGGCAAAATGCTGTGTCTTCATTAATGTCAACTGTATTTGTGCAGAGGGATCAGCTCCCACAGTATAAGATGCAGCACTGGAGCTTTAATATTTCTCTGTATGACTACTGAAAAATACAAAGCCTGTTCATCTTAACCAGGAATAGTGTCTTAAACATAACAGTTTTGGAAAACATATAAACTTGTAGGCATTTCTGCACTTGCTTTTTTATAACTTCACAGAGCCATTTCTCTTCCGAAATCAAGGGGAAAAAGTAACTGTAATCAATAAAGAGAAAATATTTTGTTTACTATAATCTTAAGAGAAGTGGAATTATAAGCAGTGTTTGTTAAAATTAATGGTGCAGTATGAGAAACAGTATATAGAAAATAAAGAACAAAGAACAACCAAAATGTAAACCGGTGCATAATGCATGCACATTCAGTTACCTTATTTACCAAAGGATATTCAGTAATGAAAAGCATATGCTAAAGTACATTACCTCCATTTTCAAATGTTCTAAGATGAGTTCTGGTATTATCCTCTAACGATACTGAAGTCGCTCCTTGTCTTTTTGAATTATTAAATGTTGTAGGAATTGTATTACCGTCACCTGGAAAGTCAGCAGAAGGAACATTTTAGCCACTTGTGTGGAAGCACAGTGAATGACAGTGTCATTCTCTTCTTCCCACCAGTCTCTATGAGTTAGTAATTAGTTTAGAGCAAATTTCCTCTAACCTCTTATGTTCTTTTTTCTCTTACCATTTGGGTACTGTCAAATGTAACTCAGGCACCTGACATGCAGCCTTTCTGTTTTTTAGCAAATGTCACAGTATACATGCTAAAGACGACAATTCTCATGAATGATAATTATGAATCTCACCTTAACTAATTTATGGTATTTCTAACACACATGTCCCTATAACACCTAAAACCTTAAAGAATGTAACTGAAGAAATGGTTTAGGGAGATAAATCTCTTTTTCAAAATATATCTAACTATGCAAAAACATCTGTACTAAAGGTTAGAAATATTTATGAGACTGATTTCCTTGTCTATAGTCTAAATATCTCTAAATACTTGCCAGAAAATCTTATCAAAACTATTCTGATAACATAAACATTTTACACGTAGAAATAAATAATAAGAAGAAAAACATTTTTTGACTAAATCTATCAAACAATTTAGGCTAGAAAAAGCTGTCCGTCAAAAAACCCATGACTTCCCATGCCTGTATTATTACTTCAGATAGTGAGAATTTTTCCTTTTACAGTTTTTCATTAACACATCATCTTGTTCAAATCTATTTTATATAATGCAGATTTATCAAGATTTTATCCCTGAAATTTCCACTACTGTAAAACAATGATTTTTTTTTTTTTTAATCTAAAAGTAGCAGGTCATTCTTCCTCCAGCAATTTTTAATGGCTCACCTACTAATTACTCTAGTGCCTTGGAATACTAAAACCATAAACCCCTCTCAAAAAAAGAAATTTTATTATTAAATATTAAATTAACAAATATAGCTTTTTCAGCCATGCCACCTTGTCGAAGATCAAGGAAAAAGTAATATGGGTGATAAATATTTATCAATTTGTATTTCTCTGACCTTAACTATGTTGGATAATGCCCAATATTCAAATGAAAATGTAACCTTATTTCATAAGACACTTAAAGGGGGACTTACTTAATCTAAATTTAGTTATCTAAAAGTTCCAAATATAGCTAAATATAGTCATCTAGACACCACAGATAGTCAGAGAGAGCAGTGCACCTGTGAGAAAGTGATTCACCTTATCTATCTTTGACTATCTTATGATGCGATGAATAGTCCTGTAGGAGCACCTATCTCAATTTACAACAAGGAGAGCCTATATGACTAGTTTAAACTAGATGCCAACTTCAGGATGGTTAATTTTAGCCTAGGTAAATCTTAATCTTAAAGAAAAATTATACAAAAGACCTGTCATGGATCTCAGGAAAGTAGACACAGGACTAATGTCAGACTATTTCTACTTTTTCCACCTACAATCAATACCAGCGAGTCACCACGTGTGTGACCGTATTTATGCAGGGAAAAATTAATGAAGGACTTTCATGCAGCTTTTTACATGTAATCTGTTATTTTCACTAAACTAAAAAGAGGAGGAGGGAGGAGTAATCTAATAGTCTCTCCCTGTAACAGTAATTTAAAAAGGGGTAAACACTGTCCAGAAAGATGAAAAGTACTTGCCTTTCTGTAAATCTCTCTTGACAGCTCCTAAGGGTAGTAGTTCATCTTCCAGAACTGAAGACACAATTTTTGTTGATTGGTGCTCCTGAAGAGACTGAATCCTGTAATACTCTCCTAATCATACCCCCAAAAGGAAAAAAAATGTTTACTACATTGGCAACATTGCTGTTTAGGAAAGAGTCACTAATTTCATATTTACCAGATTTATAGCACATTTCCTTTATTGCTCTTTCCTCCTCAATGTCTGTGGCAGTCTTAGCCGACAAATAAGAAACATCTGTAGGAAATATTTTAAAAAAGATTATTATACCTATACAAAGACCTTCAACATTTCTTAATGACCAAATACCATACTGAATTTCATTTCAATTATGATTTGCTTCCCCACTGCAACCTCTGCTTCTGGACAGAAAAACTATTCCTTACATATTAGATATTTCCAAGTGCAATGGAATTTCAGTTACAACACATATTAAAAAGCTAATGTTTGTTGATTCAAAATGATTCAAAATCATCTTCAGTACTCGTTTTCAAAACAATTGTTCTTTTACACCCAAATGGAAATCTTCTGATTAAACATATCCCCAGAGAGCACTTGTCACAATAGCTCTGCCCAAAGTTACTATCCTCTAATGTCTGCTGGCAGAGCTGCTTGTGTGAGTGCTCCTTATCTGTCTCAGTAAAAGTCACTTGGATTAGCAAAGCCCTATTTTTTACCTTGTTTAAATTAACATGTCTTGCTCTCACTGAAAAAAGTTTAGGAAGCATTAACAACACGCTGCCCCTGCTAGCCAACCTGCAGGGCAAGGAGCTGTGGGGTGCAGGGCAGCTTGGGGCTGCCTGAGAACCAGCACAGTAATTTGCAGAATGCACACATGCCAGCACATAATTCTCTCACTTTTGTTCTCTAGGGATATACAATCCATTCAATTCCTATGAATCTCTAATCATTCATAAAAGACTTGCCTAAGTGAGAAAAATTAAAAGGTTTAAATATAGGTTTGATTAAAAATACATTCAGTTAAACTAGTGAAGACTTTTGTATGGATTCTCTTCATTATATTTAAGAGTGCCTTTTGTCTACAGAGGGATTTCAGCCAGATGATTTTTCAATCAGTTGAAAAAATGATTCAAGTTGAACAGATACAATTATTTTTTGCAAACAAACCTTAAATCTCTGACTTCACCTTCAGCGATGAGTGTGTACAGCCCTAATCCCTGTTCAAAATCATGTCTTCCAAATAAGAAGCACCTTCTAATCTGGTAATTTCATGGCATGAGTAACCCATAACCTCAGAGTCCTGAAGTACAGAAAATATTTGGAGCTGTACAGACCAGAAACCTTTCTGTTTGTCACGAAAATGAAACAGTTCCTGATCTGCTACTGTAAATCCCTGCTAAATATTCTCTAGCAGTAATTGATATAGTACTTGCTAGAGTTAAAACACATAATATGTCCTCAGTCAACAAATATTATAAACTACTGGGAATCTTGACATGAAAAAGAAGATAATAAAAATGTCTTCTTAAATAACAGAGAGCTAATAGCTCAGACCATCCCTCAATTTTGAGAAATTCTGAACAAAATATTTGATGGTCATCTGAATTGTATATCTCAGTTTATACTCAAATTAATGAAAAGGGGATGGTGAATTATACCATAATTAAAACATAAAGCTAGACATTTTACAGGAGTTAGAAAATCTTGGGTTATACTCATTTAGTGACTACTAGATTCAGTAATTCAGGGACTAGTAAAAAACTATTTCTAAATACTTGGCAACAACTCTTTGCTAAAAATGTAATGGTTATTATAACAAATCAGTTGCAAACTATATTGCAAAAGAGTTGGAAAAGTCCATTCTACTCTCTTGTAAAAGAAAAAAAATATCATGTTTACAATTCTCTTCCTCTTCATCGTCCTCCTCATCCTCTTCGTGGTTAATGTTTATAATCAATGGAGGGTGAATTGGTCTTAAAATATTCTCCTGATTTTTGAGTGATTCTTGACTACAGGCTGGATGTAGAGTCCCTTCTTGGACATCCTGTTGCAATGTGGTATCTGCAGAAAACAGCATGATAATTATTTTGTTAAGTAAGAACTAGAACAGCAAATGTAGGTTCACTCCAGCAGGTGTAGTTTTGAAATCATTATCATATTTAAAGAATCAGCAAATAGTCAAATTGTGCCTTTCGGGAAAAATCTTCTGCAGAGGTTGGCAAAGGTAAATCTTGCAAAAATAGAAAGTATGAAAAGACATGTACTAGCTCCCATGAATGGAAAGACAGTGCATCGCTGAATAAAGCCTTAAGAGAAGAGGTGTATTCTGGTCATTCCATTCTATTTAAAAAAGGCTGGATATCTCTTCTAGGCTGGTGGATAGATGAATTTCTTTCCTCCAATCCCTTTGTAGATGTATTACAATACAGGAAAACATGCAATTAATAATTCCTGGGCTCAAGTGAGCAAGTGAATTTAGGAATCTATGACCGCACCTGGGAAAATACTCTAAACATGTTTAATAATAGGCAGTTTTGAAGAATACAGCAGTGCCAAGCACTAGATTACCCATTCTTAGCTTGTAGACTGTTTTTTCTATCAAAACTTTCTAAATCACAACTCTCTTTGCTAAAAAGAAAATACAAATTTTGAGAAAGAAGCTGAAGTTTATAAAAATAATCTACATTAAATTAGAAAAAAATCAGAGAGGATCTGATTTTCCTTAGAAATCTCTATACACCTATAATGTTAGTAGCAAAAACATTTCAGAACTGGGATAGCAGTTTCTGAGAACCAGGAAATTAAACTGATTGAAAATAAAAATGATGACATATGGTGAGTTTATTTCTATTGTTCGAGTTGAGCAATGTGCAAATATGAACAATAGGCATTCTGTATATTATATTAAAAATATTGCAGTTGAACATTTTTTCTAGTTCCACAAAAATAACAAGAGGCAGGGGCATTTTCTTTTATTCCAATTGTTGTTATCCTTGTGCATTTCTTGTTTGCATATGAGCAGCATGTGTGCATACATATCACATTAAACCCCTTACAATAAATCAGATCTGCAATAGTGAGATTATCACAAGCAAGGCAATATATAACTCTTTAGCCTGACAGAGACTTTCTCACCATCCAGAATCAGGTATTATTAGTTTTGCATAGCCAAAGACAAATCAAACTTTAACTATCTTAAGACAAATTGTCAGTATTAAAATTAATAAATGCCATTTTCGTATTTGCAATGTTACCGTGGAGTTCATGAACTTTTAAGTTGCACCTATTTCAGTAAATAAAAAATGGTTTGGTCCCTTTCTCTAGTCCTGGGTGTAACTGGTAAGACACGGCTCTTAAATAGGGTGCCTTCGTCCACAGTATATACTGAGTACATATTGTCTCTGGCTCACGCCACATGCAAAAGCATGCCCAAGAGGTGTTTACGGCAGTGCTAGCTGGCAGGGGCCAATGTTATATTAGGAACTGTACTGAAAGGGGTATGGACTCTCACAGAAATAGTACTTCAGCTCCTGCCTCGGTCCTATACAGTTAATTAGGCTCAACGTAGCTAGGTAGGAGAGTCTACCTTTTCCTGAGGAAATTTCAGGAACACAAGGTGCTTGCTTCCTAGTGGATATCTTTACAGGCTTTTTTGTGACACCAGTCTACAGCTTTGGAGAGAAAGCCAGTGAACAACTACAATTTAGTCCTCTTGTTCACGTATATATTTTAAGTCATGCCAACTCTTGTCCTCATTCCCGCTTCTCCTTGATTTCTGACATGTCTTGGTTCCCTGCTCTGGACTCTTACCCTGGTCCTTGTTCCAGCTGTCTACCAGGATTCCCATTCCCATTCCCTAAAACACAATCCTATATCCTTTGAGAATACCACATGTAGTAGCTACAGCTCCAGAGACTGACTCACTTTAACTAACTTAATTTCTATATTTGATGATTCCAAACATAAAGATGTAATTCTAGCAAAAAGTTGACATAAGCTCCTCTTAGGAAGGACTAAGAAGAAAAAAAAAAAACTTTTAACTTTTTTTCCCCTAGAAATAAGATTATTTGCAGATATTAAAAGAGAAACTATAGTGCCTTAAGAACTACTACTGTGTTTAAATGGCAGGCGATCAATATGCAAGTTCAAAAAATTTATTCAAAATCACTGAACAGGAAAATGATACTAAAAATGTATCTGCACATACAGCATTGGAATCTTATGCTGTCTACACAAGGGTGATTTCATCTGTATGTAATTTAAAACTAATAAAATGTTCTACCAATACATATTGCTATTACTGACCCTACTAACCTCCACTCCCTTTTCCCCCGTATTTCTTTCTCTTAAATAATTACCTGGGTACTGACCATTTTATATAGAGTATTTCATACAGAGAAAGTTAATCTAGTAAATACCCAAGTAAAAAAAAATGTGAAAAAACAAATTTCTGCAGGTGTTAGTTTTTATGAATATCTTGTTAGTATTTCTAACTACTGAGCTAATCTGGCCATCATCTTGAATTTGTCAATAAAACTCATGACCAGCGTCTTCCCAAGGGCTTTTTTCAAGTAAGATTACTTATTAAGTGTACAGAACCTCAAACCCATCTTTATCACTTGATTTGAATTCTCCAAGACAGAAGTCAGCTGTATCTCATTTGAAATGTTCACTAAACTTTAATTCCTGCAGTTGCATACAACACCATGAAAGCTGTGCTTCACAAAAAGGAGAAGTTAAGTGAGCATCAGGCATTTATCTCCATAAAAGTTCCAGTATATTTTCTGTCAAAACTTACTATTTAGACATATCTAATGCTTCACCGCTTGCTTCATTACTGACATGAAGGTTAAAATTAAGAGAGATTCTCTTCACTGTGGGAACCCCTGGCTTTCACAAAGGCAATGAACTCTTACACTAATCTAGCTGCCTTTTTTTCCCTCTAAACAAACTGGGTGTTAGGCTTTTCTTTTCTTTTTTTGGTAAAAGAAGAAATACCACTTGTCAAAATTGAAATTTTTTTTAAATAACATGACTATCTTGACTTGTGCTGGAAAATACTTCTCATCTCCAGGTTAAAAGTAGTTGATATAGATCACCCACAAACTATATATAACCGGTTCAACCCCCAGCTCTGCTTAATTCAGTCAAGTTTTGAAGGTGGGTCTCTCAGACTCAAGGTTAGTGCTTTAACATATGGATAACTAACAATCTGTGTTTGTCTCTCTCAATGAATATGTTCATAAATTGGAACAGCTGGCATGTGAAACCTTGAGAGAGACTTACTTCATATCTCTCTGCAGAGCTGAGCGACCAGCAAGTGTTGGAGGACATTTTTCTCAAGTTCAGGGCTAAACTGAATGAGTGCTCCCTACCTCATTTCCCAAACTGTCAAAATCCAGAGAAGGTATCTCTAGCATTGTAAGAAAAGCTACAAAAGTGCTGTCATGAGCATTGGAGAAGAATGGATAAAATCTTTCAACCTGTAAATGCTCATAGAAACCAAAAAGTTTCCAGATAGCTTTATTTCAAAAAAATACATATTTTTTGAAAAAGGTAAAAAAAATTCTTAATCATTTGCATTTCATAGTTACCTATCATCAGTTTACAGAGAAACATTTCCATACTGCATCTATTTCAGGCCAAGAATTTAGGTTATTTGTATCAGAAATAGTGACTTAGATTGTCAGTAGCTGCAGGGCAGTCATCAGTTCACAGCAGCAAAGAAACACGTCTGTGTTATTTTTGACATTAAGAGAATGAAATAATTTCCTCAGAGAGAATGGATAATTTCAGATATATTTTTAGAAAACTTAATTGGCTTGCCTATATATTTGAATAAAGAAAATTTATTTTTACCTAAGTACATGAAAAGGACAGTGAAGAAAGTGTCCTGACAGCACATATAACTGTAATCTGTTGCAGGATTCATTGAGCAACATTTGAGTCTGAATTTGGTATGCTCTAGGGAAGGAAAGTACTGTACTACTTTAGTCCCTGAAAAACATTCTAGAGTGAAGTCCTGAAAAGACCCTACCAATTCAGAAGCTCTGAAGTAACTGACAAAGAATAAATATTACCAAAGCTCATCTGCTAACAGAAGGCCTAAAAGATTAATGACTTCTTATAAAACAATCTTCAGACTATATCTGACCCTATACTTCTTATGTACTGCAAACAAGCATATTATACCGCAAAAATAAAGTGAGGATGAAAAGTTAGTGTATAATTTTACTTGATGCATCTTAGCAACCTATATTGCCATTTGTTACTTCTTCTTTCATGCAACTGATATTTATGCAAATTTGTAATGTGACAGCTAAAGAAATTCATATGGCAACCCTACTCAAATATCATTACAATTCTTTATTTGCCTTGATCATTACAATTCTTTAACTTGATGTGATAGATCATATCTGTCCTATTTGCAATGTTACATCTCTTGACCTTAACATATATTATATGTTGAATATGTTGTATATTGAAATTTAATTACATTTTCGTGTACTTACTTTATCAACCAAATTATTGAGAAAATATTTTTACTCACTGCTACTAGGTGGCAAAAAAAGTCCATTTATATTACGAGGTTTGCTATGATGGAAGACACAACTGATCCTCACACAGCCTAACGGCTGCGTTTCCCAGAAACATGAGATGTTGTACTTTTGCTACAGGAGAAAATGAACAGTTTTCAGATTTTGTAAAAATAACAATAAAAATGGATCATCAATGATTAATACAAGCGGTACTGTTGTGCGCATATGACTAAGACTTCATGAGACCAAATTCTGACATTTTAGAAAGCTTAATGTTATCTACAGTTAAGTCAATGACGTAAAACTTACTGATAAGAATGAGAGTAAGACAACCTACTTACTGTACTGCAGATTTTTTATGCTGGGAAGAGTTGTTCTATTATTTTTCATGTATTCTATACACACTTAATTTCTGTATGCTTTGTTCCTCTTTCTGCATAATGGGATAAATCAGACCCACCTCAGATTAAATCTGCTGTTCAAATACAAATCTTATGCTAGTACTTTCTTATTATTAAAAGAGTTGGGATTGTGCGAAAACAGGAGTTAAAACCAAAAATCAGAAAGATGCTTATTACAATCTGAAAGAATAAAAATTCTGGAACTTGTAAACCTTGTACAGGCTTCTCAGACTTGGATTTCCAAAAAAGAAAAAAAAAGATCTTTTCTTTTGTTCCATTTCACATTTGAAGTGTCAGCTCAGCAAAGGTAAGTCACATTTGTTTTCAGACTAAAAAATGTGCTTCAAAGGACTTGCTGCTCTACCTTTATTTCTATATGTCTACTCCTGCAAATCAGATGTGAACACCTCCCCTCTCTCCATAGTGAGCATACAGCGTCACAGCCAAGAGATTTTTCACAGTGACAGACCTGGAACCCTAATGAGGAAAGAGATAATTTGGAGGCTAAGTCACACTAGATTCCCATATATTAGTGGCTAGCTTAAATGTGCACCTCCCCTTTTAAAACTTTCTTTAATTAATGAGGGAGATGATACATGTCCATGTACAATGGTATTATAGTGACAAACACTGCAAGCTATGGAAAGTATGCAGGATTTGATGTGCTGAGGCTGCAGTCATTACATGACTTGCAACACCCTCCAGCACTCTATATATAATGACAAATAAGGGCATAATGGGGAAAAAAAAAAAAAAGAAAATCTACATGGTGTCTTTTCATGATTGCTGCTTTACTCCACAGTATTATCATATTACTGCTTTCCCTCTATTGATCAGTATTTTTCTAGTTCTGAAAGGCTGTGCAGTATTGCATAATGGTACTTGCACTATGAGCATCACTTGTGTTAGTCAAAATAATTTTTCTTTCTGCTGTATCTCTGCCTTATCAGAGTTTGCAAAGTTTAGTATCATTTCTGATTATGCAATTCACTCCACGACAGAGTCCTTCACTGTGAAATACTAGTTCCTTGAGGTATCTTCTTCAACTATGTGATAAACAAACTCATAATTCTAAACAGGCAAACACTCATGAACATGACCCAGAATACAGGAAACTCAGGTTTATACCTCAGATACAAACAGCTGAGTG
Source organism: Dromaius novaehollandiae (assembly GCF_036370855.1). NCBI lineage: Eukaryota > Metazoa > Chordata > Aves > Casuariiformes > Dromaiidae > Dromaius > Dromaius novaehollandiae. The sequence goes on from NC_088098.1 coordinate 44,380,627, forward strand.
TTGTAAATGCCAGGTTACCAGCCATTTCTAAATGAGTTTCTTTGTCTAATTTTTCATGCAAAACAAAGCTATGCCTAAAAAGATTCGAACTCTCCCAAAAATAGTTGGGGATACTCCATCTATTTCTGGGAGATATTTTTCCACCCAGTTCTAGACATAATAGTTGGATCTAGGAGCAGCATCTCTGAACTACGGCACTTCTGGAATGTAGTCCATACAACTGGGCCATCCACTAAAACATGCTGGGATTTGTAGCCTGCCTCTCAAGCACTAATGCTTAAGTCTCTGATGCTGAAATGGATGCAATAACAAAGATTCTTACAGCCACCCCTTGATTTTTACCAGGTGGGGTAGAAATATTTCTGTGAAGGAGGACATCACTTTGAATGACTTGATTCTAAGTAACTGGTTTTACAGAACTTCAGGTAGTCAGTATGGGCAGAAATTATAAATACGGTTTGTTTATTCAGAATTACCATAATATTGATCCAATTAAAAAAATGAGTGATGAGTGATCTTTATGCAGTGTTTACAGATTTTTCACTCATGTAGTCATTTGAGCATCTGAGACTAATTCCCGGGAGTAATGAGTATCTAACCTAAGAACAATTAGTTCTTCTCATTACTTCTGCAAATCAGATATTTGATTAACACATGCTGCCAAGATCCAGACAGAGTGACATATCAATGCCTAACTTTACACATTAAACTTCTCTTTAAATATGTGCGCATCAAAAAACTAAGGATGCAAAGCACTCTAAAATCTACAATATTTACCTTTGTGCAGGTTGAATGAAAACAGAAATAGCGATCATTCCCAATTTCTGCCATTTCCACCTCTTATGCTTCTAGGCCACTCTTTATATAAGTAGAGTACCCACAAAAATGTAAAAAGCTATCAATATATAGGAAAATCTTAAATTTCTCCTGAAAACAGCAGCTTTCCTTGAAAACTAGGCTTTCAGAACCTTAGGTCTTTTTGTTTTTTGAAACAAAACTCCCAACTGACAGCGTATCTAAAAATTATACTTAAAACTAAGTACATTCAAACTACCGACGTGGTACCTTCTCCAGGTTTGCTGAACTGTTGAAAGCGGTTGCTAGCCACGGCAGAACGCTGAACTTCCGCAGCGCCCCATTGTTCCTCCAGTTCTTGTGACGTCAGCGTAATGACATCACGTGGCCATTCCGCTCAGACACCTTCCTTCCTTCCATTGCTCCAGAGTAAGGTAGGGAAAAAACAAACCATGGTCAAATCCCGGTGCTTCTTTGACGTAAAATGGAACAAACCCATTGGCAGGCCTTAGATAACACCCAACTTCCATGTAACTACTTGCTGCAGGAGTGGTAGCCTTGAAAACCAATCTTTGATATCCCAAACACAAATTTTACTGTTAGACTAATTTTTAAACAAAATTCTTTTGCCCATTCGTTTTCTAACCACATCTCATTCTTTGGATTTGCAAGAAACTTGCAGCTTCTTGTTAGTATACTGTTGGGTGTTACATTTTTAGCATTAATTGCTTTTTCTTGCTTCCACAGTATTCACACCCAAAGCTAAAGCAGAAAGAACAATGTACACTGGAGTCACTAATCAACATCTGTGTTCTTACTCAGGTCCTAGGCTGCCTTTGGCCAAAAAATACAGAGGGGAAAATAAATTTTTAATCCTGGAAAATGGTATGGTATACTGTTAATTTGCAACACTGAGTGGCATCACTGACTTCAAAATAAATGCTTCAGAGCACGTTGGATCAAAACCTCTGATTTTAGAGGCAAAACGTAGAAGGAGGAGCAGAAAAAGAGCAGCTAGCTCACTCAACAAGGATGCCATAGCTTAAAGAGTAACAAAGGTGCATGAGATGTAGAAGAGAACTAGAAGGTAGGATTTGTGGATATAAGGCAAAAAAAGAGAACTAGAGATTCATACTACCATCAGGAAGTCTGTGTGACTGGGGCGTACTCAGAGTACTGCTGTCAATCTGCCAGCGATGAAAAGCAGGTGAAAGTGACCACACAGGGACAAATGCTACTACAAAATTGGCTCATCGGTGATTACAACCCAGCTGGGGAAGAGGTATGAAGAAGTTCAAATGACTGGAATTCTCCCAGTTTTTATACGGAGACCATTAAGCTGAGTATGAACGGATGGCCCAGGGACTAACACTACCAAGCAAAACACTGGGATGCCCAAGGACTGCAACTTACTCGCTAAGATTATTTATAAAGGATGGACTTTACCTTAGTGCACACGAAAACTGCCTTCTGGGATCAAGTCAGGTATTCCTGGTGAAGGCTTTAAATAGAGAAATGATGTGAAAAGGCTCCAAGAGAGTTGTGTAAGCCGCACATCTGACTTCAGCGCACAGGAGAAAAAAAATAAGGAAAATTAAGGCAATGAAGATCAAATTACCAGTGGGCAGAAACAAGCACAAGTAAGTAAAGATTAGCATTGCCAAGGCCTATCCAAGCAGGAACTACTTGTAGCCATATGGCTATGCCTAAACGAGCCACAGAGGGGGCACGGTCGAGAAGAATTAATTCAAACGTTGCGTACAACCGCAGTGGACTCGAGTACCAAAATGGGGGGAATTTGTCTTGACGAAGGTAAAACCGCACAGAGAGGATAACTACGCCTAGCGACAGCCTATCCATGCCCAAGATCCAGATATGGAGCAGCCTGCAAATATGAAAAAAAGGCCCAAAATAAAAAAAAAAGCCAAAAAACAGAAACAGGGTGGGAGAGGCTGCGTCGCTGCGGGCTCACACGGAAGAGCCGGGCAGCGGCGCCAACGGCCGCCCCGCGCGCTGCCCGCCATAGCGGCCCGGCCCGCCCCGCCCCGCTCTCCCCTCGCGGCGCGGCCGCCGCCGCGGCGGGCCAGTGCTGCGCAGAGCCGCGGCTGCGGCCGGGCACCACCCTCCTCGCTGGCGGGGGCGGCGGCGCGGACGACGGCGCGGACGACGTCTGCCGTGGCGCAGCGCAGGCGCGGCGCGGCCCTGAGCTCGGCTGGCGGCCGCGGCCATGAGCCGCAAGGGCTCGGTGCAGCAGAAGGTGCCGTGTCTGTTCGTGACCGAGGTGAAGGAGGAGCCTTCGGCCAAGCGGGAGCGCCAGGTGGCCGCCGCGGCACCGGGGCCGGAGCGGGGAGGCGGGGCGGCGCCGGGGGGCTCGGCCGGGGCGGGTAGGGCCTCGGCCGCCTTTCGCCGCCTGGCTGGTGGCAGAGGTTTCGCTGTAGGGCGGGAGCTGGGAAAACCAATGGATATGTTTTTTCCCTACCCTGAAAATATTATCCTCATCTGTACTTTATGTTATGAGTAGAGATCTGATTACTGAAATATAAAATCGCCATGTAATGTAAAGAGAAGCAGGAAGAAGGTTCTCATTTCTATGAATCCTGTGAATTGTGTTAGAGACTTTTGCAAGACAAGGGCTTTTTTTCCCCTGTTTTGCTAGCAGAAAAAGACTGATTGAAAGAGCTTATTCAAAATTGATTAGGAAGAGAAGGATGGATGATTATTATACAGGAAAATATTTTAACCTAAACACAGATGTTTTCATTGAAACCGAAATTCTATTAAAACTGAGTCCTGTACCTTATAGAAATTTGGAATAGTTGCAGACCTCCAGATTGCTTATTTCTTTGCTCTTTTAAGGGGAAAAATGTTTAGTTGGCAACACTGACATTAAGTATTTGATACTGGGATGCTTCTGCCACCTTGCATCCCACTGATCTGTGTATTGCACTAACTTTTTTTAACATTAACACTGACATGTGTTGCACAACTACTACTGACTTTCAGCTCCAAACTAAAAGTTAGGAGCAAGTAGTAATTAGATATATGATGAACTTCAATTGCTATAGTAATACAGGAAGGCAAATTTCAAAATTTTGCAGTATTGGGCTGGAACCCATCTAGATTATAGGCGCTATTTAAAGTAGAAGGCAAGGTCATCTCTAAATATTAATCAAGAATGGAAGAGGGGGAAATAGTTTGCAAGTAGACTGCCTTTGTTCTTTTGTCTCACGGCATTTTCCAAACTAATGTTTTGAAGAAATAGTGGTGTATTTAGGTAGCATTAGCAATTCCAGTGTATAATACTGGCGTTGTAAAGGCCAACTGTAACAAACAAATCCAGGACAACAAGGCAGTAAAATACCAGTGATTAGGGTTTAAAGTACCTATCTTCTTTTCAGCCATTTAAAGTTTTGGCAACTGAAACTATAAATCAAAAGGCAATAGATGCGGATATATACAGTGCAATTCCTACTGAAAAGGTGGATGGAACCTGCTGTTATGTAACTACTTATAAAGGTAATATGGAAGATCCATATGCATATTTCTTATGTTGTCTAGTAGCTGTATGTTTTGCTTAGTTTTCACCCTTATTTTATGTTTTACTGGATTACAGCAGTTGGGAAATTCAACTTTTTAATGAAACCGCTTGAATGTAAAGTTATATTTTCTATAAATGCAGCTTTGTAGACATTTATAAAATTGTTACAGATTTTGGTCTCGAGCATACTTGAAGTTTAAGTTTACGCACAAAGCAAGGAACTGGGCTATTCCAATTTAACATTTTCAATCACTAAACCTTCCTTGTGCAGTAGAATTTATATAACAGGTGTTTAATTTCCTTGCAGAAGATTAAAAAAAGAGAGGGAGGTTTGGAAGAAATGAAAAGACTGTGGTTCATTGCGTCGCTGGGGTAGTCTGTTCTTGCCTTTGCCCAGAATTGTAAGAAAACTTAGTATTAAGCTAGGTGAGATTCTACAAATAGATTTAAGATTTATATGCAATAATTAAAATAATTTATTAATTTAAATAGTGTCTTTGGATATTAAATTTCTTCAGTGACAGAAGAGAATCGATATTTTACTTTTTATGTAGTCAGTTTCATTGCTATGTGGATTAGTCTAAGTAAACTGTTGGTTTTATACCTCTGGGATCTCTAGGGCAGCCGTACCTGTGGGCCAGGTTGGATAGAAAACCCAACAAACAAGCTGAAAAAAGGTTTAAACGATTCTTGTATTCACTGGAAGATTGCAAAGGTTAGTGAAGATCTCTTTCCTGCTTTGGTGAAGTAGGTATTTCATCAGTTCGAAAAACACCTCTGGTCTCATGTAGGAAATGTCAGTGATCCTACTCCCTAATTGTTTTTTAATGTCATTCTTCACTTTACTTCTCTTGCTTTAATTTAAATACAGTGTTGGCTATTTAGGCAGTTACTTCTGAATCTGAGTTAGTTTTGAATTTTTAAACTTCTCAAAGGCTTTTATGCTACTTTAAACCATCCTAATTCTAGACTGCCAGAATATGCCAAGTGTTGCTGCTTGTACAAAGTAGCTAGGACTGCTGTCTTAAAAAAAAACAAATTTAGATCACATTATGATATTTTAATACTTGCATTGAAAGAGGATAAAAATGTAAAATTGGCTAATAGTTTGCCAAAACCTAAATGTCACATTTATATCTTTAGAATTTATTTGGAATATTGAAGAGGATTTCAAGCCTGTTCCAGATTGCTGGATTCCAGCAAAGGAAATACAGTTCTCTAATGGGCATCCTTTGCCTGATGAAAATGGACATATGCCAGGTATGTATGGTACAGCACAGTTAAAATGGAAAAAAAAAATATTGAAGCGAATCAGAATTAGTACTTCAGTTACATGTAGTAGTAACATATTCAGAAAACAATTTGAATATCATTTGTTCACTTTTTAGTAAGCTTTTGTTTTGATACAGTGAAAATAATTACCTGTGACAGTTAACTGTACAGTCTTAGAAAACTTCAGCTGAAATCATAGTTACCATTTTTAAGTTCCTTTGACATTCTTTGGAGATACAGCACAGTTTTTCCAGTTACTCTTTCTGTTTATAATTAAGGTAACTGATTTTTAATGCCTATACAGTGCTGATAAGCATTTGATAAATTTTACATTTATATTGGTAAAATACAGTGTTTTCTCATAGGTTGGGTGCCTGTGGAGAAAAACAGTAAACAGTACTGCTGGCACTCATCTGTTATAAATTACGATGCTGAAATAGCGCTGGTATTGAAGCACCATGCTGACCCTGGACTTCTAGAAATCAGTCCGGTGCCGTTATCAGACCTTTTAGAACAAACACTGGAGCTTATTGGAACTAATATTAATGCAAATCCGTATGGTAAGTATGGTTTGTTGCTCAATACTTTTGTATTGAATAGTATTTTTGATTGAAGAATATACTGCTTTTTTTGTCTAACAAAAAGGTTGTATGTTCAAAGCTAGTAATGTAACCTCTTTAGAAAGGAAAGAAAGGAATAGCTCAAAGAATGCTCACAGGATGGCACCTAAAATACTTTCAGAAAGCTGAGTAGTCACAAGTCTGTTTATGTCCGTTACACCTCTTTCCACCTTCCTGTTCTTTGGGGGTTACTATAGAGATGCTTTGCTTTAGTCTTTCAGCGAAGAGGAGCAGTGTTATTCTTGCAAAGAACAGTATAAGCTTCTACATGAAGATAGCCTTCTTGATTACAAAAGCGCAGGGTAAACCTCAGTTTTGCATGCGTGTACCTAGAGGAAACCATTCATGCACACTTAAAACTGGTGTGTCAGCTGTATTGACATAGAAATGTGTCTGACACCTGACAGGAAAAAGAGCTATATTGTTGAACAAGTAAGCTTTCTCAGTAATGAAGACATGGTCTTGAACTAATGTTTATTGTACTTGCCAGACCTCTTAATGATGCACAGTTCATTTTTAATGGGAATTTCCCCCAAAAAAATTCTGAACAGAAAAGTTGTATTAAATATTACTCTTAATTTTTTTTAAAGATTGTTTTTTGGTGTCTTGTCTTGGCCTTTTTTTCTAATTGCTTCCTTGACGCTATTTCGTCTATTAAAATAGAAAGTCTTCTTCAGCCATTGTTTCTTGAGCACCTAGAGTTGGTCACGAGCTGCAAGTGTTTTTAATCATGAAATATTACAAATACTATTCAAGGAAACGTAGTTTAAGCTACATTGTGGTTGTGGCTTCTCCCTTTAAAAGCCATATACTGCAACAAAAAAACAATTAGGTTTGAGCATAAGTGAGTTTTTACTTCTGACCTTTGCTGTTAGGACAACTTGCAAGGATGGAAAGGAAAAATGCTAGTACCTGGTCTTAGGAATTAAAGGAACTGCAACAAAAAGTTCTGCTAACTTTATTAGATGAAGACTTGCATCAAACAGTCAGCCATGAGGCAATATATTTGTTAACAGCCCATCGTAAGTATTAATTGGTATTTGTAAGAAAATACACTAGGTTTTCAGAAACTAAGATGTTTGTGCTGTGGATCGTGATCTGAAGCACGAAGAATTTAGCTAGTGGCTTTTTGGTTGATGAGGTGAGCATGAGGACAAAACAGACAACTATAATCCCGCTATCGTGTTAATGTATTTTATATAGATTAAAAATGTTATGTGAGAAGACCACAGCTACATTTAATACTTAGATATATATTTAACTGTTCACTTAAAGGCAGCACAACATTGTAGTATCTAACAGAAATCTGCCTTTATAGAGTGGTTTTAGCATAGCTGTACTAACAAAAATGAGGAAAATTTTAGCTCAGATTGTTATACATGACTAACAGGAAGGTTTATGTTTCTTTTAACATAGGATTAGGAAGCAAGAAACAGCCTGTACATCTTCTTGTACCACATGGAGCATTTGAAATAAAGAATCCACCTGCTTTGAAAAAAAATGATATATTGTCCTGGTTTGAAGGCTGCAGTGAGGGTAAAGTTGAAGGAATTGTGTGGCACTGCAACGACGGGTGTTTAATCAAGGTAAATGGAGATGGACATGCAGAAATCAGTTTTAAAGTCCCCAACAGAAAACTCATTTAAAAAACAACTCAATAAACAAAACAAAAAAGCCACAACACCTTACATATATTAAAACAGTATCTACCGCTGCTTATGTTTAGGTGAAAAAATTGCTCCTAGGTATTTTGAGACAGAAGAATTAGGATGCGACAACTTGGATTAATTCTCTTATCTCAGTGTCTTCAAAAATCCTATTTGCGTATAAATGCTATGATGATGTTCCCAGTGTAAGGTGTTGACATCCAGTCATACTCAGAAAACAAATGGGCAATGTCCTACTGGATTCAGTTTTCCAGAGTATCTTTCTTTCTTTCTTTCAAGGTAAAGCTCTGGTATTCTCACACCTACTAAGAGTTTTGTTTTGTCGTGGGAATATGGAGATATACTACAAGCTGCTTGTGTTTTGCTTTAGTAATTGCAATCTGTAATTTTTAAGACTTAAGCTACTTTTAATAATAGCTAATGAAAAATACTAGTGTTCAATCAGGAAGTGCTGTAATAATTTATACTAGCTGGTTGTGTCATACCATTCACCTTTGCCTTGTTTTCCAAATTCTTTAGTAATAAACATTCTCCTAGCAAATTGGTAGTAGAATTAGTCAAGCCACTGAACGGTAATCACTGTAATGACAAGATACTGATTTTTTTCATTATCTACATTATGCTAATAGTTTAAAGTAATTGAGAACATTAAAAAAAAAAGGTTATCTTCCTTGTCTGTATAGGAATTGCCCAACTTTTTAAGACTTCTTTTATTTGAGTAATTTATTTCTTGTAATGTTGACTTATAAAACAAGTATTGTTAATAAGATCTTTGATTAACTGGCAAGTTAATGTAATATCTGAAGCTGTGGAGGACACGTGGGTTCTAGTTTGCCTTTTCTGCTTCGTTAATCATTAAAATGATGGATAACACTGATGGATAAGTAGTGACCTAATGCAAGGCATCCTAGAATCACAGGACCCCAGTAGTTGGGAACTGTTATGTTACTGTATCACAATCTCTAAATTGATCTTATTTCTTTTATTTTAGCTCCATCGCCATCATCTTGGTTTACGCTGGCCAATTACAGAGACATACCTGAATTCTCAGCCTGTTGTCATTTCTTTTAATAGAACTAAATATGACTGTGACTTTGAACCAAAGAGTGTGTTTCACCATTTTTCAAAGCTAGATGGTCAAAGATTTGATGGACTCAAAGATATCAAGTTTGATACTTGAAGTATTTTTCTGTCTTTTAAGTTCACTGCCATGTGTGCTGCATTCCTCTTATTTTTTATCACAGAGAACTCTTAAAGCATCTTGTCGCTTAGGTAACAAGCTAGCTAAACTACAATTAAAATTAGTCATTTATGCAAAACTTTTTCTCACAAAAAGAAATGTGACATTCACAGCAGACAGATCTAGCTTTCAGCATGCTTAATATTCAGTTCTGAAAAATCCTTAGCTTTTGAACCTATTTCTTGAAAGTGTTATGGTTAAGTGTAAGAAGTATGTTCTCTAACACTGGCTGGTCCTACTAGCTTATTTAATGAATGCAATCAACTGTAAAAGTTTCGCAGGTTGCACTTCTTTAAATATAGTTAGAACACTGTTACATTTAGAATTCAGATTTAGGATCTAGGTGTTTCTCATCAGTGAAAGGCAGATTTCAGTTGGGACCAGAATTAAGTCTGAAATGTGATAACTTTTTTTAAGTTGCAACAATTTTTCTTGGGTGAATACTTTTCACTGTATTATTTAACTGATAAGCTGCAGCATTATGTTAATACTTGAAAACTTAATTAAGCTATATCTTGCAGGTATTTCCACTATTTTGGGACAAAAAAAAAAAAAAGAGTGTAAGCAGTAGAAAGTAAACTAGTTCTATTTTGAAGTCCTTTCTAATTAGAAAGAGGTATGACTTGACCTAATAATACCCTTTTTGACTGCATCTAAATTAGGAAACTGTCTATCAAGGGCAAGATGTTAAGTATTTGCAAAAGATGACATAATAAAAATGACAATACACAGTGGTTTCAGTGGGCTTTATTTTTGTCTGTTATGAAAGCAAACATGCAGCTATACACATTATACTAAAAAATTTTACAAAGCAGCTGTACATTTATCTACAGAAATACAGTTAGTTTGGCTGAAACACTACACACTTGTTTTCACATCTTCATTCTTGGATTTTCTGAAATAGAGGTAGAAGACAACCAATGACATAAGAACAGAGACAACCAGCACAGTGACCCTGAGTCCATAGGTGAGATAGATGCTAGCATCTGAGAGCAAGAACAAATTACGTATTTTTGATCTGGAACTTAGCACACTTAGCTTGTTTTAAGAGCATATGAGCTTTCAGGTTGAGCGGGATCTTTGGACTTCTGATAACAGTGTATCCCCAGAATTACTGTTCTACATTAAAGCATAAACAAGGCGGGGGAGGTAAGACTGGTTTTCTGTTTTGACTAGTAGAGATAAATACTGACTCCAATTCATTGATTATCTTAATCCAGTTCTGCACTCTTAGGTATGTGCCAAACTATTGCAGCTTCAGTGGACTCTTATCATACCAGGATGAAAACAGATAAATTCTGGGCAATTACATAACAGTATTCATTATTTATTTTCTGTATTGGTATGGAGGTTATTAAACATTAGCCTAATCACTAGAAATACTGGCTGGAATTTCTACATGAATACCAAAATCTTCAGAAAGCTGCTTTAATCTTTCTTCTAAGATAATATTCTTTTTCACTTCTTCACTGTAGTTATATTTCAGGTCCTCAATTTCTTCAAAAAAGGAAGGGTCAAAGTTGTCTAGTTCTTTTCTCAGCTTTTTTATTTCTTCCTATTAAAAAAAATAAAGTAGTACTACATTAAAACATAAATTTCATGTACCTCTATCTAGAATTTAGGAAACAGATTTCAATACAAGCTTTGTTGCCATTTTTTTTCCTTAAAAGGCTAAATAATTACAGCAAGAATGTTTTCACTCTACAAACAAAAATCTACACAGTAACAGCAAATTCATAAAATACAAAGTAGGCTTCATAAATGACAAAGCTGATTTCTAGATCCTATGTTTAACTATTACTTTAGGTATTAAATAGATCTTTCTAGCTGCCCATAATATTGTTCATTATCTTGCATATGATGGCACAATTCTTACAACTCACCTTTAATTGCTGTTTTTCCAGATCTGAGGCTCTCAGTTGTGTTTGGAGATCAGCTACTTCTGTCATTAACTTGTCATTTTTTTTCTTATCTACAATTTCATTACATCCTACAAAAATGATAATTAAATTTAAGGTAATGAAATCAATTACATGGATAATCTTGTTATAGTAACTCAGCATCTCCCAAAAGCTGAGACAGTTAACGTGCAAACCGGGTTTTGAATAACTACCAACCACAACAGGCTAAAGTAAAGTAATCTGGGCTTTTCTTTAGTTCTTGTAAAAATTAGGTGGTGCCATTTAAATCCTATGAGTGAATGTAGTACTGCCTTCTGAATCGGTCAGCCTGTTAGAGCACTTCTGAGAAATGTGACATGTATGTCCTTTTCTGAATTAAAAGGCAAGAGATTTGAAGATAGTGTAATTTAAGTTAATTCTACTCATTTCAGTAGTGATACTTTTTTTTTTTTTCTGTCAAATGGCAACATACTGCTCTATAGTGCTCTCCATGGCCTCCCATATTTGCTCCACTCTACTTTCCATTGGAATATCAAAGCTTTATGCATCCTTTCAATAGGACGAACGTCTCCTAAGTCTTAAACTATTCCTAGAGCTAGTATCTAGAAACAGACTTAAACATTAGTTTACCTTAAGGACTTATTTACATGTCCTTTTCTATTATTTTTTTCCATTGGGAAAAAGCACAGCAAAATCATTCTTCTTTTTTGCTTTCTTATTGATTTCTACCAATGTTTTAGGGCAATAGTCTCACTTTTTTGCTAAGTTGGGTAGCTGATGCCAAAACTTACAGTTCCAGCTGAAAACCAGGTAGGGAGTAGAGAAAAACTTACCTACCACAGATAAAACTGTCTCTTTTCTAGAGTCAAAAGCCAACTTTAGAATGTTAAAAATGAAATTATTTAATTAGGCCATTGTATATTTTTCCACTTTACATGATTCCACAGGTAGTACTCACATCACTTCTGGGAGAATCTCCCAGAAAGGAGTTTTTCAGTGTAGCATACCAAATGCCTAGAGCTTTGTCTTCAGTTCCTATTAACAACAGAATTTTCGCTCATGTTTATTGCTACATGATTATAAAATATACAATATACTGGACTGTGAATTCCAGGGCTCATGAGCTAGAGCTAACTAGGATTTTGAATCTCCTGTGTCTCTCGAAATCCCTAACACAGGTGATACCTGTAAGTCACCCATTCTCTGGGAGCTTAGAACCCATGGCAAGAGGAGTAGACATGAGAGTTTCAATGAATGACTGAAACTTTCATAAAAGCAGCCTGAGATTTTAAAGTAAGTGGTACCGTGAAATATGTATCCTTTCAGAAAGGAAAATCTTACAAAAATTTCAGCTTCTCATTCAAGATATTATTACTCAGCTGTGGAGGTTGTTTTTTTACAAACATTTCTTTATAAAAATCTTACATAAGTACTTAAAAATCCAAGACCTTATTCTCCTCTAGTTTACGCTATTTTGGCATTAACATAATTCAAATACTTCTGTAGATTTATTTTCATCTTGCACACATATTAAGTAAAAATGGTCTTAGGCCCAAAATACAGGAAAAATCTTTATTTTAAGTGTTGAAAATGATTACCAGCTGTAGAGCCTTCAGTTGCATTTGTGTCTATTTGTAGCTTGTAAACTTCCACCTGGTGAGCTAGTTCTGCTTTCTCTTTCTCCAACTGATTATTAGTTAATCTGTAATACAAAATAATTTTAGAATAATTTTATAATATTTTATAATATAAAATAGGTAACTAAAAGGTGCACTGTCTATTTTCTGATCATTCTTATTTCATGTATATTGGCTCGGGAGTTTTTTTTTAAACTACATTACCTTAAATGCTGAAGCTCCCTGATGAGGCCTTCCTCTGTCCTAGCACCTTCAGGGAAATGTTTGAGAAGCTCAATCTTAAAAGGTAAGAAAGTGTTACTTTGAAAATTGTATCCACAGACACCACAGTTCAAAGAGAGTTATTTAATTCTGTTTGGTATAAGTTGATAAAATAATTGGAGAAAAAATTGTGTAACCAAGTACTGGCAGAGAAAAAACAAACTGACAGCTTCTGCAAAGCTTCTAATTAACTACAATTATCTATCCTCTTAAAGCTAGTATAGATCAGTGCTGCGTATTTCATGAAGGGTGGACGGAAAATAATCAAAAGCTAGATTTATAAAGATACATACATAGGTAAAAAGGCATTAACATAATTTATAGATATGCTTAAGGAAGTGATATACCTCAATCATTTAGTTTTTTAAAAATCCTACTGACATGCTTATTTGCATACCTACGTGTCTAATTTGCCTTTTAAATGTGATACTAAAAGCCTGCTGTTTTGTGATACAAAAACAAGTAAGTTAATGTCAACTATAAATGACCTGCAGTCATTAATTACAGATGTCCCTAACCAGAGTGGGTGTCATCTTCTAGAAGTGCCTTTCAGTAGAAGATGCAGGAGCAAAAAACTTAAATGATTTAAATATGAGACTATGTATGGTTTTTGAATGCAATGACATCTTAATTTGTGAACTCTCATAAGGCTCCTGTTGGTAATAGACTTTTGTTCTATTACTACCCAAAATGGTAGGGATTTGTCTTTCTTTAACAATTGCTCTCTATTTCTTCAAAATGGAGGTAACCTTGAATGCATCCTTTCTCAGTATTTGAAGCACAAAAGAAACTGGAAAGTGTGTTGCTCCAGAGTGGTAACACATAATAAAAGTCTTTTATGTCTGCTAATTTTGCTGTTTGTAAAGATGCCATGTTAAAAATGCTGACTTTAAACAAAAAAAAAGGGGGGGGGGAAGCAAGCAAGCAAGCAAGCAAGCAAAAATGAACCAAATAATTGTTTTATAGAAACTCAAAATAATTCCAAGTGATATTGACTGCAACATCTTTACTTGCTTACATAATATACATGACTTTCTATATTGACAGTTCTGTCTGTTTCAGTACCTTACTCAGAATGGCCAGTACAAGATGTCTAGGGAAGAAAATCACACATATTAAAAATGAGAAAAAGATGGAAGCTCATCTAGATGGGTAGTCCTAGGCCTACACCTCTGGAATACCTAAAGGTCAAAATTTGATGCATCTTTTCAAAGGTACCTGATTTTGTAATTCATCAACTCCATACAGTTACAAGATTTATTAGGGACTGCATAGATAGAGTAATGAAAAATGGCATAATGCCATACTGGAAATTGCCGTCCTAAAGTGAAACTTCATGTCTAAGTCAATCTCCCCAAAAAGAAATGCAAGAAAGAGCTAGAAGATTTTAAGACAGATTGAAGCATCTGTACCTACAAGCTTGATACAATCAATGAAACAATAATTAAAAAATATATGTATATAGAAAACATATCATTTTTCCCCTAAGACCTCAAGTCAAGAATATATATGTATAATATGTAGTAAATCTCATGAATAATATGAGGTTTAAAATATGTAAATATACAATTATGGCAACTAAGAATGAAAAAACCTATAAAAACATATGCGTTAGAGGAAAAAAGTACTCTACCAATATAGACATTAAGAAGAAATTAATTAATACTAAGCAATCTATTCTCAGTATTCTGGCTAGGTTTTACTCACTTGTTCTGTTAAATCTTGTAAGCTTTTATCAGCATTGTGTTCACGTTCTGTTGCCTCTTGAAGCAGCTGTTTAAGGTTAGTAATGCTTTGATCTTTTTTAGCAATATCAGTTTCCAGTTCCTTCATCTTCGTTTCATGCATCCTGATAATAGGAATTTTTAAAAAACACAAAAATTAGAGCAAAAGCTAACCTTTTACAGAAACAGAGACTTACATATTTTCAGGAGGTGAAATGCCATGCACCATAAAATGTTTGCAATAGTCAGAGGCCTTGAAATAATCACTGGTCCTGTCCATAAAACAAGTTGAATGAAGCACGAGAAACACCTATTTATATTCTGAGAAGGACTTTTCAAAATGCAGTACCTTTGTGGATCTTTCTTACTTTGTGTCTACACTTTAGTAAAGGAGAACTGGAATCTTTTTATGGTATCGCACATATACTCCAAACTACCTCCTGCTAAAAACATGCACAAGTCTCTTACTGTACTCATTTGGATGATGCAGCATACACACTGGTCAGGTCTAAAATACTTTGACAGTATTTATCTTTTAACAATCTATGGAAAATAAATTAATGTCTTGAAGAAAAGGTTTAATACAGTAAAGATGATAAACTCTCTAAAGGAAAAATGAAAATTTTTTGAAATGAAACAAGAAATTATGTTTACCCTAGAGTAACCACAGCCTGAGGAGAAGGATTCAGTTTTGCTTCAAACCATACAAGGATACAAAAAAAGGTTTTTGTAGAATCACAGAAATGTTAGTTGAAAGGCACCTCTGGAGATTATTTAGTCTAATCTCCAATCTGAAGCATGTTTTCAGATAGTTATATGCTCTCCAACATCTTCCTACCTGCAAAAGAACCTTCCCGAGTATCACTTGGATGACACTTGTCTGCCCTATCAAGGATGCTGTTACCCCATAAACACTTTGGAGGATGTGCTGATGAGGTGGAGTAAGTGTTAAGGTGCCCCAATAAGCTTCCCTAAGTTAGTACTGTCTTAATGCTATTCAGTTACTTCAAAATCACATTCAACTCAAACCATCTTAAAGTAAATGCAAATAAAAGTTTTTACTCACAGTAGTTGAAACAGTACAATTAAGTACATATATCTATAATCACTATATACAGCTACATATATGTATCAACTAAGTACAAGTAGAACTAAATACAAATGTTTTTAAAAGAAGTGAAGAACTGAAAAATAAACTATATTCAAACTTCTAAGGACCTACTTTATTCCCTGCATGTTTCTGTCCTCCTGTGGCTGGCAGTGCAAACTTCTAAGGACCTACTTTATTCCCTGCATGTTTCTGTCCTCCTGTGGCTGGCAGCACAGTCTTACCTCCCTTCCTTGCACTGACTGTGGCTGTCATCTGACCTTGCATAAAGACATTTTAACTCACTAAATAGTTGGGGGAGGGGATGATGGGAAAGAATGCCTTTCTAAAGGCTCAGTGAAGTGAAATGGCTCAGTAACATCTCAGAGAAGCACCAGAACTTCCACAAAAGATTTTCTCTGATTTTCTGTCATAATAAGGTTGCTGTGAGAGGTTCTATTTTTGCACATACCTTCCAACTTTGTTTGCAACCATTAAAGACTACTTTTGTAACATGTCAGCTCTTGCAGCTTATTTCCCCTTCAGGTCATCCAGGAGTCCAGGCAGAAGTGTATCTGCCAGTCCAGTCCCAAGAAAACTTACCTTCTTCCAGTCTTATGTAGGAGACAGGATGATTATTTCACTTAACAGCGTAAACATTCTTTCAGTTCCTTGTCACTTTGTTAGATAAGCCAGTACAAGGGATGATACCCAGTTAAAAACTTACCTCAAGACAGGGACTTTCCTTCTTCCTTCACTTTGGTGAACCACAGGCATGTTTCACATGAATGTATCTTATTTCAAACTTTATATTCTCTATGAAGCTGTTCATTATTAAACATGCTGGTGCACCAATACAGTATATTTAGATGTAGCTCTATTGAAAAGAGGTGTTGTAGTAATGCTTTTTGGACTGGCAATGGTTTTGGGGTGACTGTTCCCCCGCATATTTCTATAAACAGATCACAGAACACAGTACTAAACAGCTTCGTTCTAGTAAAGAAAAGAATGTGATTGAAGTTGTTTGGGCTCTGGAGTCAAGATTTCCAGCCCGTATAAATAAGCAGTCATAGAAAAGACATTTGAACTAATTGCAGAAGTACAAAGGAAACAATATTGCATGCCTAAGCAGCAATGGAGAAACTGGTGCCACAGAACTCTTCTCTTCAGTTTGTTCCACACTCAGTGATGATACCAAAATTTGAGAACAAGAGATAACCGATTGGTGCAGAGTGGTAAAAGTCCACTATTATTACCAAAATAAAGTGATTTTTGATGCTGATTTCAAAGTATGAGGTTTGATTACTTCAAAGTATGAGAAAGTGGAAAGTGGTGATTCCTACACTACTTTTTATATATTAGAAAACATGAACTACTGCTAGTCTCTGAGCCTTTTTCCCTTCTACAGATAACAGAATCAACTGGCTGACTGCAGTTAACTTTCAGGGTCTCCAGAGAGCATATGAAGGATTTTTCGCTACATCTGCCTGTTCCAGGGAGCATGGAAATCCCAGTGCGCTTCCTAACCCAAACTCTGCATGTTCACATGGCTGTAAGTAGGTACAAACATTGCAAGACCAGAACTAGGTTGCTGACATCCAATGTTTTTTCAGATTGCCGTCTTTGTGGTAAGGTATTGAAATACTCACTTTTTATTCTTGACAAAAATGCTGACATTACTCCAAAAGCAGAATTACAATATATTTAAGCAGCGAGGGACAAGCTATTCAGAAGTCTACAGCTGATCTGAAGAAGGGAGAAAAAGTAACTGGCTTGACTACAGAACCAGCTAACAAGGCCAATGCTTAAGGAAGCTAGATCTCTGCTGGATTCGCATCAGATACCTGTATGCTGATTATATATAATAAAATATTCTTCAGAGATTAAAATAAGGGTGATATAAAAATAGCTTCAAAAGAGGAGGGAAGAATTATGGAAATGAGTAATTTGTTTGCTAATATTTAAAGATGAATGAAATTTTGCATTTATCTTCCTTACTTCATTCTTAATTCCTACCTTGTTACAACAGCTGATTTCCAGCTTTTGCTATCAGCTCCATCAAGCTGAGGGTCTCTGCTCTCAGCCAAATTTAGCCTCTTAATGGTTTCCTCCAGCTGCATAGTTAACTTCTCATTTAATACCTCCAAGTTATGCTTTGCTATTCGTAGCTTTTCTCCAGCGTCAACTTCCTATTCAATAAAAATAGAAAGTTAAATGAAATACAGAACTTCATACGTAGCACTGGATTATCTAAAATGATAGTGAGATGGGGTCAGTACTAATTTGGAGGACAAAGAGCATATCCCAGATCAATACCACTATATCTTCGAAGTTCTGTCTTGGGCTATTCCTTGGAGGACTCCTCTCCACATATAATTAGACATTCTGTCATGTCAATATCAATAGTTTAAAAACGTGCCAATTCCATATCAACCATTTGGAAAAAATAAGATTCTTACCATAACCAGTAATGAATTCAAATAGATGGTTGCATTACAACGATCATACCTTTTTCAGCTCTTTACGTAGCCTCTCATTTTCAGTAATGGCTTTTTCCATGCCTTTGGTATTAGATTCATAACGCATACTCAGGTGGCCTCCCAGATGAAGTTTCATTTTTTCCACTTCAGACTAAATATCAAAGTGTGTTAAAACAGTTCATTGCTTAGTAGAAAGTATCATGTTTGCATTTTTAAAGCACAGCACAGTTACCTTGCACATTTAACGCAACATCACATATTTAAATGTATCCTGCAGGTGTTCAAAGATATTTTATGCTATCAGTGTTTTCTTCTAAAAAATTGTTCACTTTATTTCCATCATACAGTTTGAATGTTCTCCTGTAAAAGTTATTTATAAAATTATGGTCCTCATACTAAAATACAATTTTTTTAAAAAAAGTTTTGTAGGAGGTGTAGTATTTCAGAGTAACATTATATAAATTATGCAGTATGTTATGCCAAAATGAAGCTTTGCTTTTGTGTTCTACAAGCTTCATACTTGATACTTTAAAAACACTTTTGTGCCAGTCAATGTTAACAACAGGCTTGCTGTTCAGTTTTCCTACTAACTTGCGTATAAACTGCTATCTAAATATAGTTACTGAAGATAAATGAGTACCTTTAGCCTCTCATTTTCCTGTTCAAGACTGAGTAACTTCTCATTAGAAACCACACCTGGAGCTTTTTTCAGATCTTCATTTTCTCTTTGGACTCTCTCTACAACCTTTTTCATCAAACCAATTGTTTTTTCCAGTTCAGGGACTGTCTTTCCACTTCTACCAGACTATACAGAGGGAAAAAAGGGAAGAACAAAAAAAGTACAATGAAGTAAATGCTAAGTTAACATTTTGAGATACTCCAAATCTTATGACTTGTTTTTCATTGCTTTATATTTGTAATAAAGTTGTTAAATTTTGGTGTTGTGACTTGAATCCTGAAATTTCTTGCCTACTTAGCTCCCCAAAATGTCTAGATGCATATTCACCCCCAAAGTCATCATATCAGCTCCTTCATTTTCTTGTGTTACTTAAGCAAGCTGCAGTTAAGTCTCAAAATTTGCTGTATGTTTTGAACTAAAATGAAACATTAAGAAAGTAAATTACTAATTTTTTTAGTTTGGTTTTCTTGTAGAGCAATTCCCTGATCCAGCTGACCATGCAGCTGCTTGAATGCTAATGTTAGCTGAGGGAAAGGAAAGTAATGAATGGCTGGGAGTTTGAAGGAGAAAGAGGACTTTCTCTTTTTAGCAGCCACACTTCTACTGGATTTAAGTAGAACTACAGGTTAAAGCATGAGTTAATTATCTTCTCTCTCCCCTAAGGCATATATTCCCCATGCAGAGGGATTCCAAAATGACCCAGTTCTGACTGAAAAATAGTTGATCCATTATTGTTACATGAAATGTAAAGATGAAAAAAAGCTTGTATTTTCTCTCCCTGCTTTTTTTCTTCCATTGTGTTCGTTTATGAGATTGAGCTTCCTCTAACAGCTTTTCTAATGCATTTATTTTCCTCATCTTCTTTGTGGAGATTATTTTCCTCAGTAATTATGATTTAAAGATGCTGCTGTTTTCCATTCTGGGACCTTGAAAGTATCTTCTTTTCCTTCTACAGAGATAGGAGCCACAGTATGGAACCTTTTACTCATTGGAGCTCTACGAAAACCTAGATAGTGATCAGGTTTTGGAAGTGAAAATGACTTCATTTTCACCTTAAAATTCTTCATTCAAAATCCAAAAATCTTCATTTTCTAAAAGCACTGGAGGGCTTAGGAGGTTTGTGATGGTACATAACAGAGTTAAAGAAAAGCCTTTATCAGATCTTGGTGATCAGACCTTCTAGCTGAAAAGGGTGGAAGATTCAGAATTCACTGCCTCCTCAGAACCTTTGAAGGAAGCAGTTTTATAAGCTGAATTGCCTTATCTAAAAACTACCCCTGCGCAATACAGATACACAAGCCGTCTGTGCAGGGTCCTAGAAAAAGAATGTTAAATATACTTCAGTAGAATCTTGGACGTAGTCTCAATCAAACAAATTTTCCCAGGAAGCAGAACTCATTTTCCTTCTATAGTGAAAGAGCCACTAAAGCTCTTAAGAAGAGCTTTTACGTCTGCTTCCTTTAAATGTTACGCAAATAGTCTGACAAGTCAGTAACAAGAGAGATAGCACTGCTGAAACATTTTTTTCCTGTAACTTTTGAAATACCAACCACTCTACTAAGGTGGCTGAGAGTAACTGAAGTAAAATTTAACTGTCATCTTGCACAGAAAAACAAACAAAAAGCTTTAGTATCAGGAAGTTGCACTTTGTAACATCTGCATCAAATCAAAATTCTACCTTTTAAATCATAAAACTGTGACTACATTAATATGCATTAACATAAATACATGAATATAATTTTCAGTACTGTAGGGCTGTAACTCCTGTTTTTGGTACAAATATGTTTCTAGAGATAACTTTTAATCTATATGACAAAATAAGGCCATGAGCCTGCAAATATTTAATAGTGCAGCTTTATTCCTTTGAATGGTCCTATTAGCTGAAGTTTGCATTAAGTTATTACAGCACTATGCAATAAATAGACAAGTAAGAACAATTCCTGATTTCTTTTGGTTGATTCCAAACAGCTTAAATATAGTTATTTATCATATTTCAGTTTCATATAGTTGTGATGAAAAATACAGTTAAAATACTCACCCCTCTAACATTGCCCAGCTTACGCTCAACTTCTGCCTTCTCTTTCTTGAGAAGCTCACACATTTCTTTTAAGTCACCCACTTGGTCCTAAAAAGATTAAAGTAATAAGCAACATATTTAGATTTTAAATTGAAGTAAAGAGTTATAAAATCACAAGTTTATCTTGAAAAACAGAAAGCAATTTCCAATTGCAATGACATTTTTCATCATTTCTACCAAGGATTCAACTTTCACATCCTATGTAAATCATGAAAAGCTTACAGTACATACAGAAAAGGCATACATTTCTTTTTAAGCAACCCCCTAGATTTTTTCACTACAGAGATGTTACCTTTAGTCTTGGCAAATCTTTACTGGCCTGCTCTAGCTGGAATCTTAGCTCAACATTTTCAGAAGATAGTCTCAAATTTTCCTTCATAACCTCTTGTTCTCTTCGATATTGATCTGATCCTATTCCTGATGTCTTGAGAAGAGAAAGGAAAAAAAGTAAATTGTTATTTAATGTAAGGTATTATTCATTTTACCAGCTGTAGCGGATAAAGAGCAACATAGAATTAGTATTTTTCCATTTTACACAGAAAAAAAGTCAAAACATTCACAGGACAGGATACTATCTTTTTGGGAATTCTTCATCACTTAAATTGTGTGAAATAAAACTGATCAAAGGCATAAGTTGTATCACTAGTTTTGATCTAACCTGCTCTTTCACTCCTTTTCTTAAATTTTCTAAACTTGCTTAATCTTTAAAGTAAATTTAAAATCTAGCAAAAATTTTTGTTAAACCAGAATTAACTCTCAAGCTAACTCAAATTAGCTAGAAATAAATCTTGAAGTCTAAAAGACAAAAAAAGCTACAGAGTGTAGTTAGCTGTGACACTGAACCTGGGAACAGCATCTAATTTTAAGTACACATTCTGATATGTTTATTAAATAGTACATATGGCATAAAAAAATTCTCAAATTCAGAGATTAATCACAGAGCAAGTGAAAAGCAGTGTATAAATCCAGTTCTTAGGCAGAGTTAGTTCTTACTAGCCTCCTTGGGTAAAAACTTAAAAACGTCATTTCTATTACATAAAGAGTGCTCTGCACGCCTCATATTGCCAATTCCAGTAATAAGTTCAGTTGTTACCCCTTACCAGTAAAGGGCAGACCCTTTCAAAGATAATAATCAGCAGTTTTCATTTATGTAATTAACCATATAATTCACAACTAATAATCATAGGAATAAAGTATGTGCTTCAGTAAAGCATATTTTATCTAGTAAGTGTAAATAATACCACATCACAAGACCTTAAAGAGCAAAGATCATCAGTTAGCAGCGTGTATCACTGTGATTATTTTTAAAACTTTCTGGAGCAAAACTTGAGAATTCACAATAGCTTACTTGTGAGCTGACATGCATGTATATCATGAAACTATATGATTTGTTTTGTGGACCACTTAGTGACTAGTTTGATATCCCTGCAGACCACATTTTGGGAAGCAACCACATTATTAATATCAAACTATTCTAAGTCTACATAATTTATAATGAAATGCTAGAGGACTGCTACAGTATCAAACCTGGAGCATTTCACAAAGTTCTGGGGTTGGTTCAACTCCCTCTGTACCAGTTGGTTAAGTTTCATGTTTATACTCAGCAGTGTGTTTATGCATTTCATTATTCACCTTCGTATTTTCTCTCTCATAGTCATTAACTTCATTAGAAGATTCCCCTGAATCAGACCGATTGCAGCTCATTCTCTCAGTACAAGACTCTTCTCTACTTTCCTTTTCATCAACATTCGATTGCTTGCATATTTTTTGCTTTCCGTCTTCTCCTCCTCCTTCTTCTCCTTCACATTCCTCATTATTTTTTCCCTTTCCAGGTTGAATTATGTTTTCTTCTTTATCACTGCAATTCTGTTCATCAGCTTCAGCTTTAGCTTTGCTTTTTGATCCTTCCCCAGAAATATCTAAGTCCTTGCATTTTTCACTGTCTTCAGATTGCTGTTCAGGAAACACTTCAGCGCTTGCACCTGCAGTAGCCTCATGGCCTTTATTAGGATTGTCTGCATCCTCATCTATTTCATTGCCATCAATAATACTAAGGTTAGTCTGATGTTTGATTTTATCCCTACTTGAAATAGGTTTCTTTTGAAGGTAATTCAAATACTTGCGTGTACTGATATTGATAGGAACAGACTTAGTCAGTTCAGTTTGGTCACATGTTGTACTCTGATTGAAGTTGACGATAGAACAAACATGAAAGAAAAGTAGAATATAGTAAAACGAAACAGGAGATGAAAAAAAAAGAAACCTAGAACACACTGTTAAGTCTATTTCTTGAAGGTTTAAGATAACCTGATAATTCAGTATTGTCAATATAATGAAACTTGTAAAAAACAAAAAAGAATTAAAGAAGCCACCTAATGCAACTGAAATCAAGCTCAGTATTTTTCCCAAACTCTATGTATTTCAAATTCTCAATCAATATGGAAAATACAAGTAGTTCTCGGTTGCAGACTCGCATATCTGAAAATACATATACCTTATTTCTCCAAATAGGCTTATGATGTTGAGTATATCAGCTTTTACCTGTAGAACACAGGAACTGGAAGGTTTTTTTTTTTTACATTAAAATCTAAGTATTTCACATCCTGTTCTAGACTACTACTGTTGGAAACAAAGTCAACCACATGATAGAATAATAAATGCATAATAAATATTTTAGTTAAGTAGACATTATTCTATCAGGTAATATGGCTACATTCTTAACTTACCGAGGGTCTAGAATATGTCTCTCTTGAACTTTGTCTCTGCAATGCATGAAGCTTTTCCTGAAGGTATTGATTTTTTAAATGTAATTCTTCTACAACAGAATCTCGTGGGATAGCTTGCTGTGTTCTAAATTCAAAAATGAATCAAGCGAAATCAAACAAATGGCTGTTAATGCACAGAAGCACCCCTTAATGTAAAACAAACATGGACTTCTGGATTACTAGACTGGATATTGTAACATTACTCGGTTAGTTATGCTAAATCAATCTTACCATATACACTACTTCAACTAACTCCCACGAACCCAGAGTATTTACTTTGGCAAAAGGAATCTGCTGTCTTGAGATGTGTGAAGTTTCTGTTACTGAGGTACACAATCGACTCCCACTGATTAAGAATACACTCACTAACTGCAACTTCTGAATTCCAGTAACTTTCACTAACTCAAAATCTTATGTATAATTTTACACAAAAGGAGCACCAGATATTTTTCAGATTATTTAGCCTTTCAAATAATAAACCAACATTGCATACTCTCTAAATACACAGCTGCTCCCAAACAGCTTGAAGCTTGCTGCTTACAGACTCAGGCATTTGAAACTTTGTCTGTTTTCTCTATCAGTTGATCTAATAGATACTATCTCCTTCTAGGACTAGAAGGAGATCAGACTGTCTCATCTAGGTTTTTCAGTTTTTATAGATTCTCTTGAAACACCTCTCACCTCATATGAGCAATTTCATTTTCTAAATCTAGATTCTGTTTTCTTAGTTCTTCCAGTTCTTTTTCAGTCTCTGAGGCTCTGACTCCAACAACACGGTCAACAGTAACACCGGTGGTTTTCAGTTTCTTCTGTAGAGTAATTTTCTCTTTTTCAGCTCTGCAACAGCCAGTAAATTTACAATTAAAACTTACTAATTTGCTTTCTTTAAAAGAAAAGGTTTTTCTATCTTAAAGAATCCATGCTTGCAAGTTATTTGCTCACTAAACTCTCCCCCCCCCGCCCCTTTTTCCTGAATTAAGGTTGCCTGACAGCCACACCTAAAAAAACAAACAAAACAAAAAAACCCATCACACACTGGAAATAAAAAACAAACAAACAATGAACATCAAGCCAATATCATGCATGTCATAAATCACTTGTTAGTTTTGCTTATGGTTTATGTGAAATTCATGAGAGGTTTGCTAATAATAAAAAGTCCATTTGAAACAGTTTTAAACTGCAATCCAACAACATCAACAACCACCACTACCACCATTTTTGGATTTTGCATCAGTGAAAACCTGCCATTACTGTATTGAAATAAACTTAACTTAACCCTGGAGGGTTTGCATACGCATGTGTGTTTTGTTTTTTTTTTTAATCAAAGGTTTCTATCTCAGAAAGCTGTAAGTATCAGTACTGCAGTAGCACAACAACTAAGAGTAGTGCAGCATCCAGTCCTAGTAATCTGATCAACTAACATGGAATCTCACAATGGTGAGAAAAAAGCCTGTCTTCATCAAGCTATTACTCCTGGAACGGGAATAACAGAATGCTATCTATGTTAAACATAATAAAGACCTGAAATTAGTTTTATTCAAAACCAATTTCTTCTATGTAAGGCTGTCAGCTTCTGCAAGTGACAGGATACTAGCGGAGCAGCCAGCTCCTTAAAAATAAACTCACCCTTTGAGCTTTAATAGGAAAGTCAAATTCTAGGCATCAATTTTATAAATGTAATACACTTATAATTATAACATGGCCATCTTATTTGGATTTCCTTTATGCCATCACTTTGTAGCAAGAACTATTAAAATCAACTCACTTGGTATAAAGTTCCTTCAGTGTATTGAACTGTTTGGTTAGAGCATCTGTTTCTTTTTCCTTTTCTTTTAGTTTGTTCCTCATCACTTCCATTCTGATTTGCCATTTTTTACCTTCTTCCCATCTAATTATTTCTTCCTTGGAGGTCTGTGAAGCATATCAACAAAATAAGTTTTTTTATTTATTTTCATAGAGCAAAAGTAATAAACACATTAGAAAACCATGAATGATAACTCCTCATTTCTAAATTTGAAACATTAAGCCATAACTAGGTAAGGTAAGTAGGCCAATAAATTATCCAGCTGGCCCAGCTCGACACCCTAAACATGCTGTAGTAATTGGTGTATAAAGCTGACATAGCTTAATGCTAGCAGGAAATTATTCATTAGCTTTTAATATTCATTTTACAAAAAAGGAATTACACACTTTATGAAATCAGAGATACTCATTCAGTATAACTTTTTACTTTGAATTACAGGTGGGTAAAGAAGACAGATTAAACAAAGAAGAAGTGATTTCTATACCAATTTATAGCAGATCTGTCCTTTCTCCTGTAGCTTACCAGGAGATTATATGCCCCTGCTGTACAGTTGTACAATTGGTAATTCTAGTGATTTTTTTCTGTACGAAATGGAAACTCTACTTACAGTTCAGTAATTATAAAATACATTATCCAATTAAAAACTGTACCTGTATAATCATAAACAGCTACTGAAATATCACAACCAATGTTCCTGCGAGCAATCTATCTATCTATATATCTTTTTTCTAATTGGACTTTTCCCTTCCCTCAGTAAGTCCCTGTGCTTTCCTTTCTGTGTCCGCTGTAGTTACTGCTAATAAGGAACAGACAGAAAACAAGTTCTTGGAAAAAAGGAAAAGCATCCCAAGTTTGAAAAAAGGTATCTTAAGACAGAGCAATAGGTATATAAAAAGTATCAAACTAAGAGGAAGTATAAATTTACTCTTAAAGTTATATTAAATATCCTAAATAGTGCTGAATGTAATTATACGAACACACTATAAAGTTCCAGTATACTTTATGGTTACCACGACAAGCCACTAAACTGGTTACTGAAATAGCAAAATAACAACAAAAAAAAACCACGTAAAACAAACAAATCTCTGATCACTCTGAACCTCTTGTAAGTGCAGATCACTACTGTGAAGAATAATTACTTATATTGACAACATCCTTTTTAGGATTCACACTTATACTGCAAAGTACTTCATTTTTATCATCGCATTTATTTCTCAGATGCACATTTGACAGCACTTACGTAATAATTTTCACTGCTACCTCTAAAATTTTATCAGTTTCCCAAAATTCTAAAGGATCTTTAAAATTTTCTTAAAATTTCTAATGAATTTCCTCTAAATTTCTATTGGATCCTACATTAGATCAAAAAGGGAAGTAAAACATGAATATACCCATAAGCAGGGGTAACAGAGTACAGGATACATGAACAAGTGACAATCATGACATTGCTTTGAGTAAGGTGGAGGTTTTGTGGAGGGGGTTTTTGGAGGTGTTTTTTGTTTTTGTTTTTGAAGCAGGGAAAGTTGATCTAACTAGACTCAGGCTAATGTCTTTAAAGACTTATCACATACCTTGTCTTCTCTTACACTTTTTTTTTCTGTTTCTTCACACTTCTTCTCAAGTTCATTTTCCAACTTTTTAACTTTTTTCTGAAGTTCATCTATCAGATTTTGCTCATCAGTTTTGTTCTGAAAAAATACAATTAACTTTCACAATCTTAAAAGTTTAATGACCACTACTTAAGTATTTTCTCTCCTCAAAAAAATAAAGACTTCAGTAATTTAAAGATAGCCTATAAATAGCCTTTTAAAAATGAATTCTACCAATTAAAGTACTGAAATGTAACTTTACATTCTAAAGTAAATAATAATCAGCAAGTAGCTGAATTCAAAAAGAAAGTTTAGATAATTCTATTGTAAATCCTTTACTTTTCTTCTGAAAGGGGAAATAAGGACATCCAGGAAGACCACAAAATTTAAGCTAGCCATTTTTCAAAGCAGCTTTAAAAGTGGTAATTCAGCCCCTCAGACTCTTTCATACCAATTTCAAGGTGCCTGTGTTTTTCAGCTTCTTCTTTATATTTGAGATGTGCTTCTAACAGCAAAAGCTAATAGCTCATATATAACCCTGCAGAAATCAGGTTGATGAGCAATGTAAGTTTTCAAATGAAGTATCAGTCTCTATGCCTGCTGAAAGTACTTAAGCTATCTCCCCCAAAACAGCACATGTATGCAGAAAGTTGACCAAGATTGAATACATTGTTAAAAAAAAAAAAAAAAAAAAAAAAAAGACAACACAACACATCTACCTGAATACTGCTGGTCAGCCTCCTAATCCTTTTTTTCAGTTCTTCATTTTCTTTTTCCATTTCATTTTTTTCCCTTAGCACTTTAGTAAATGCCTTTTGTTTCCTCTGAAGTTCTTGGTTCAACTCATCCATTTCATTTAACAAAGAGCTCTCTCTGCTTTTACTTATTTTAAGGTTATCTTTAAATTTTGTAATCTGATTATTTAATTCCTCTATCTGTGTCTAGAAGGAAAAAAAAATCAGGATATCAGCCACACAAAAACACAATACAAAGATACTACCTAGTACTCACTGTGAGCCCCTTTGTTTGTCTATCAACAATCTCCTGGACATTCAAGAATGCCTCTTTTTGTGATGCTGCAGAAATAATCTGCTGCTCAGCATTAGCTGTCATTTCTGCTCGGAGTTCCAGAAGTGCTTTACTCAAAGCCTAAAAAAAACAGCAAATTCAAATTTTATAAGTTTCTATGAACACTACAAAATAGAAGAAAGCAATTCAATTTTGGTATGTTAAATTATTCAACTATATTCCACCTACTGCTGTGCTATACATAGAAATCTTAAGCATTGAGCCATATTAAACACTTATTTTAATTTGTGACATAGGTATATAATTTTTGTTGACTAACTTTTTGCTGCTTCTCTTTTAAGGCTAACTGGCTTTTCAGGCGTTCCACCAGGTTTTTCAGTGTTGCCGTGGGTGCTCTATTATTTGCTTCTTTTTGGGCCTCTAATTCAGCTTTTACGTTCACTAATTCCTTCTCCATCTGAGACAACATGTTCCTCAATTCATTTGCTTCATCCTTCAGGTGCTCCACATCAACTGCATGCTTTTCCTGAAGTCTAATACAAAATAAGCATAAATAGGATGCGTTGCAATAATTAAGATAGAAAACTTGAAATAAATAACCAAAGATACAATCTTACATTTTTGTTATGGTTAACGCGAATGACATACAGACTTGGACACAGCAAAGACTCCCTCTATCAAGAATACTTCCATTTAATAAGAAAGTTATTCAAGATCAACAAATGAGATTAGAATATTGTTCATATTCCTCTTTTTGAATTAATAATAAAATTATTCAAATTCTTGGAGATAGCAGCTAAAGCAGCATTGTACTTTCCTCCTTTTAAACAAGGGATAAATTCTCATGAATTTAAAGTGTTAGCTTAAAGACATTTGTCATACCAAGACTCATGGAATACTTTCTCTTTCACTGAAGGGCACAAAGTTAACAACTGAAAGGCACTTACAAGCCACAGTTTTTCAATATTAGCCTTGATGAAGGATTTGAAAGTAAAACAGTTTACAATTACCAACCATGGTAACTCTTTTGAGTTAGTTTTTTCAGCCAAGCCTTAAGTTCAGCAAAAACATGCTCAGTTCAATAGACCCCTTCAGGAAGGGCAATATGTAGCTGATTTGATCCAATCCATTTGTGATTTGATTATACTAACAGTCTAAAAACTTACTGGGCCCTGATACTCTCAAACTCTTTGATTTTCATTGAAGTAATTTGTTTCTGTTTCTCCAAGTCAGATGATGTTTTCTTTAATTTGCTAACAAGTGAAGCAAGAGAATTGTCCTGTTCTGCTACAGTTTGCTCCATTTCAGCCAAACGGAGGAAATGTTTGTCACTAGGAAGTGATAAAGAAGACTTTTTCATTAACTCCTGTAAAACAGAACAAATACATGTGACAAATATTTTAAGGTTTAAATCAAATGGAAATTAGTCATGCATTTTAAACTCAATCTTGAGCATAACCAAACATTAATATTTATCATTCTTATCTATTGTGACACGAGTCACAGTCTATGCAGAAACATCAATCACGTTGCTTTCAAAAGAGCTCTTTACAGATGTCAACTTATCATAAAGTGTCAAGAGATAAATTGAATTAGGTTGGGTTCTTTCCTTTAGCCATAAACTTTGAATGAAAAGAACAGAAAACATAAAAGACGCCCACCTCTCTTCTGGAATTCTCCATAAATTAGGATGATATGAAAAAAGGTCTTATATACTGTAGTAGTAACTTTCTTATCTACATTTGTTCTCAAACCCATCTCTCTCAAATTCTTTCAATTCAAGAATACAGTGATTCTGCATTGACTATCAATTTACTTTTCTTGTCATCATTTATTACTTACTTTTGACTGCAAAATTTTTCTTCTGAGCAACAACTTTCAAAATTTTGGAACAACCTCACTCATCCCACAAATACATAAAACTCACCAAAGCTGTTTGTTTGAATTTATTAAGGGAATTGTCAGTATGCAAATCTAACTTCTGGTGTAGAACTCTCAGGTCTTCTTCGTGCTTCTTGGCTACTTCCTCTTGTTCCTGTAAGTTCGAAGAAAAGATGTAACCCTACTGTACTTAGACTGGCACATAATTCTAGAAATTAATGAAATTGCAGCATCCTGTACACTGATTCCTCACTCACTGGAATGACATTTTCATCTTTTTCCGATTCTTCTATTGTCTCCTAAATTTTCCTCTAATTCTGCCATTTTAAAAAATTCTTTCTTGTTTTTGCTATACTCACTGATTATACTTTTTTCTCTCTTTAACACCTATTGGGAAAATAAAAATCCACTGTTACGGTTTTAGGCTATGTTTGCATTAGCAAGTAGTATGGTGCAACACAACAGGAGCTGTAAACCAAAACAGATGGTGCTGAAGATCGATATCCGTACCATGCACTTTTCAGGACCATTTACTTTGGACTAGCTTTAGTCTGGTCCCATAAATTGAATGTCTGCTAGAACATGGAGCATAGTAAGTTCATTCTTAGACTGCATTTTCTGGTTTAGTTTCAAAGCAATAAAATCTGATTTCTCTCAGATGAAATAGCTGTACATGTTAAAAGAAAAGCACAGTAAGTGAAGATGATAGGAAATCTGCTTCAGAAATGCACTCCTCATACAAACACACTAATACAGAGACATACTCAGTCTTGAAGTACCTCTGAAACACAAGGTCTGCTTTTAAGAACATTTTCCGTAAATGCATGTCATTCTTATACCTCCCAAATATACTGCAAGATGCAGTCCACAGCTCAACCCCATATAAATATACGAGCCCACTTCTCTTTTTCTTCCTGTCATACTAATTTAATTCCTAGAAAGACATCAGATACATAAACCTCTTGACTGAGCAAGTCTCCCACCGTAAGAAGTTACAAAAACTCTTCATGAACTTCCTACATGAAAAATGAATAATCGTGTCTGCTCTGTTTTCTCTGGAGTCAGAAAACTGTTAAAATTTCACTAACAATGAGATGAACAAAGAATCAACTAAAACAACTTAAAAACAGAAGAAAACGCATGCAAAAAGTTTAGCTACCTCTCTTGCTTTAGCAAGCAAATGTTGATATTTCTTTAACACTTCCTCCTTCTGATTTAATCTTGCTTGCATATTTGCAATGGTTTGATGAGCAATTTTTATGGCATGATGGTACTCTGGATCATCTTCTTTTCTGCCTAATTCAGCTATTATTTTCTCTCTCTCTGATGTTGCAGGTAATTGAAGTCTTAGTTCATTTATAACCTTGTCTCTTGATAGAACATTTTGTTCAGCTTTCCACAGAGCAGTTTCTTTTTCTTTTAATTTCTACAACAAAAGGTATCAGAAAGATTTGTCTGAATGGACTTATAGTCACAAAACTTTTTGTGCCCAGCTTTGTATGGGATTATTGTAAGATCAAAAGTCACATGATATGATTAGCATGTCATTACATATTAGTGCCGGGCACAAAGCACCTATGCAACCTGCTTTGTGCTACCAAAATTATGAAGCTGGTGTTTTCAGACTTCTTGTGAACCACAAACTACCTTCTGTAACAGATTTTCTATTCAGTACAATCTAAAATGATTAAAAATTCTCCTCTATAATTTTTTCTAATGGAAAAAATGTTAATATTAGTTGTGTGTTATTATTCACATTCTCCAAGTTAAATACTTCTAAGGGAACGGACACATTTGAGTGACAATTACGGAAGGATATTTGCTATATAAAAAAAGATAAGAGCATAGAAATACAAACTTTGCCATTTATAAGAAAATTTATACATTTCATTACCTCCTCTAGTGATTTGCAGGTTGACCTAGTTTCCAGGATTGTTCGAACATGCTCCTGAATTTTTCTCAAAGCCAGCTCAAGTTGCTGTGGAAGGGGCAAACTAGGGTCTGGAACTGATCCTGTAGCCTCTTCAAACTGCACAGAAAGATTCATATTCAAGTTATCTACCAACTCCAAAAAATGCTTATCAGTCTATTTTTAGTTAATTCAGTGCATGTACCTTTAGAGCAGTACTAAGTATTTCATTTTGTTGATGATCATATATGTCTAACTGGTGCTGCAGTTCCAATTCCCTCTGGTCCCAAGACATTTGCCTTTCTTCATGAAACTATAACAAACATTTGATAAAGACATCTTACTCACTGAAGGCAATGGGAATGTTATAACCAATTTATACGGAAATATAAAATGTTTGAAAATGACTCAAATGTGCTACCAAAAAAACAGTTATGGAATCAAAATACAAATATCTATGTTAACAAGCTCACTAGGAAAAATATATATTTTTAAATCACTTAAATGAAATAAGAAATGTGATGTTTTTCTAATAGCATGCAATATATACCTTGTTCTGCTGTACAAGTTCTTCTTCCAGATTATTGATTGTACATTCATATTCAGAAATTATATTATTCAAATATTTCATCTCTTCCTTTTGCTTGACTAACTCTCGATTCAGTTTAAGTTCCTGCAGATGGAGTTCTTCCATCTTCATATGCCATTCAATTACCTAATAATAAATTATACACAGTATTAAAATTTATCAAGCCCACAGGCTGTCTATATGCAGCTACACTCTTTGACTTTGAGGCAGGAGGGCATTTATCCAACCAATGGAACGAAAAAGGTTCTGCCTCTTTAAGCTTTTTCACTTCCTTTGAATGAGGAGGCATGGCAAGAGTATTTAACTGCAAGAGGAATGACTGAAAAGAGCAGCAGATAATTGGAGAGGTGATACATCTCCTCTACCCTGACAAAGAGAACCCTCTCTCATATTCCAGATGATTTTCAAATGACCTAACTGAGCTATATCCTATGCACCTGTACTGCTTGAACAAAAAAAGCATTCAAGAAGTTTGGTTGTCTTTTCCAAAGCAGTAACAAATCTTCAAAACCATAAATACACTGTATAAAAGGAAAAAAATAATAGTGCATATGTACTAACTGTAATAAGACATTTTTATGTCAAAATGCTCTAGAAAATCTTTGAAAATTGGCTAAAAAAACAAAATATACCAAGACCACTTTAACCATTGCTTACATGCTGACGTCTTTAATCATAAAAGATAAAGCCATATTATATACTACACAGTGACTCTTATCCAGTTGGAAGACAACATTTACAATAGCAAAATATGATTAAGGGGCATTACAAGGGAGTAAAAACATTTCTGCCTGAATTAAATGCCTCTGGGTTTATTTAAAGAGTCGTGGATTTGTAGCAAGGATTTCAATTCAAGTTGGCAGAACAGTACTTCAGAATGTTACTCTTTAATTTCAGCCCTCACTTCCTAAGATACTTACGTGGCCACAAAAGAAAATTAGTAAATTATGAATGGCACGTAATTAATTATTGTTATTCTTTTAAAAGAGGAAAAAAAAATCAAAAAACGATAGCTGTCATATTCTAAAACACTATGTTCTGAAATCATGAAGATGTGCATTAAAACAGAAGTTTAGGGCACAAATTGGAATGAAATTTAATTTAAATGCACATCATATTAGCATGGCTATTCAAAGTTGTAAAACAGCTAACCTTTTGAGCTCCTCTTGTGTCCTTCAATGCACTTAACAATTCTTCTAAACTTTTTAGCTTTAACTCCATCTCCAGTGCTCTGCTTTCTGCATTTCGACGCTCTTGCTGGGCATGCTGAACTTCTTCCAGGATTTTCAGTTTGTCATTCTGCAGCTGAATCATGGTTTTCGAGAATTTTTCTTGTTGTGCTAAGGGCAGAGCACCACTAAACTGTCGCCGCAAAGACTGAATTGTCTGACGTAGATGTTTGGCTCTATTTCTTCCTTCCAGTCGGGCAAAATATAAGGCTTGCTCTCTGTCATCAAGCTTCTGCTCTAAACGTAGATTGCGGATCTCCATCTTCTGTAGTTTCAATGCAAGTGTCTCCAACTTGTCTACAGCACTGGATTCACTATTTTGAAGGGCTACGATATGTTGATGCAGTTTGGCAATAATTGCTTTTTCATCTGACTGTGCCTAAGAACCAAAACATAGAGCAAACATATTTTTCATTTTCAATATAATAATGCAGTGGTTATGTAAAATGTAAATAAACAATTACTATCTTTATATATTATATATACTGCATGCATTTTATCCCATAGATAGGAGCAAGAACTAGCCATTAAAAACAGAATTTTATTTTTCCACTACCATTTCTATAGCCAAATTTTAAAAGTACATCTTCTCAGATACTGATCTTAAAAATTGTATCTTTTCAAAATGCCAGGAAACAAGGAAGAAAAATATGTAAACTTAACAAATATGATATACTGTAAAAAACAATAGAAGTGTTGTATTTATGGACTCAAAACATTCTAGAGCATGGAAACAGTCCCGAGAAATTTTTTTTAGCAAATAGCAAAGCAACATGGTAAGGCTGTTGCAGCTCTTCAAGATTCACAAGTCATGCCTCAGAGGGGAAAAAATGATCAGACTTTACTGTTTTTACATATAAAAATTGATCATAAGCTATTAATTGTATGGGAACAAATATTACCGAAATAACATGGAAAAAATTGAGATCTGTTTTTATAGTTGTATGGATAAAAATGGAAAAAAATGAAGGAGGGATTAATTTAAGTCTTACGGAACTCTTGAAAGAATATGGACATTCCAAGGATCAGCTTGCTAAGATCCTTCTAAAATACTTTTGCAGTTTCTGAATTTACTCTAGAATTATTTGATTCCCCTCCCCTTCAGAAAAACTTCAAAAAACTGCAGTGTTAACAGAGGTTGATTTGACCATACCTGGTAATCTAAAATTTGCATTCTAAGAGATTCCATTTCCTTCTCTCTGCATTGTTGTCGTGCCTCCAGAGCTCCGACTTGCATTTTTGCAACATCAGACAGTTCTCTTAACCTTGCATGAAAAATAACAATATTGTGTCATTTGAAACCACTGAATAACCTATTCAGCTGTTCTACATTGAAGATGCTAAAAGAAGATGCTTAAAATATTACTTCATATCAAGGCATTCAAAGACTCCGTTCTCTTCAGCATACTCACTTATTTTTCTCTACCATTTGGTGTGCCTCTCATGTACTGAGCAATGCCTCTTAAGTTTTTTACAGAAGGTTCTCCTATAAATTATATGCATAGTTTGCTAGCAGATACCCACTCCAGGAAAACACCACCATGGTCTTTACCTAATCTAAGCATCTCCCTCCTTTTTCAGCATCAAAATCACTGCAAATATGCCCCCACAGGCTTTGCTGCTTTAGGAATATAACAGAATTGTATTGCTTATTCAAATACAAATGCCCATGATAACAATCACATCAACATATCTGAAAAGGTCAGTAGCTGAATTTATGCATAAAGTGTCGATCTCTTTAGATAAAAGAAAAAGAAAGACAGCCGGCTTAAATCTAATTTTCAATATATCTTTGACTCTTGGAAAAAAAACTGCTTTCTGATTCCTGCTATGAGATTTTCGTAAATCTACTGATGGTTCTAGCACAGAGACAAAATAAATTAATTTGCTTAAAACCCACATAATATCTAAGCACATACCTACCCATATCTATCTAAAACTGCACTTAATTCCTTGTTCGAATCACAGTAAAGCGAACAATTTTCTTTACAGTGCCTGAATGAAATGCTTCATTTTCAATTCCAAATTTGGCATATATAAATCCAAAAAAATAAGGCACTGAAAATTACCAGTGAGTGATACACAAACAGTATATGCCTATACAGCCTACATTTTTGAATGCTTCCAAACATACTGCATTTTGAATGTTACCTCAATACTTACTTTGATACTTCAATCTTTAATTCCATCTCACTCTTCTCTAGATCCACGATTTGTCGTCTGTATGCATCACTTACTGCCTTACTTATACTATTTGACAGTTCATCTCTTAACTCTTGCTCCACTTTCTGTGCCTCAAGGTTGATTTTGGTGAGCTTAAAAAATTAAAAACAAACAAAATGGTATCCCTAAGTGCGCATCTGCCCCCACCCCTGCAAAGAGGAAAAAGTACCAAAAGTATCTTTTCTTTTTCCGTCATTAGAAATATCATACAATTGTTAGAAAAAGTTTTTGTTTTTTTCTCTCTGCTTAAACATCTCTCTTTTTATTACCAGTACTGCATACATGATATGGTAAAACCTCAGGAATGAATTTACCAAACACAGTTGTGGCAGATTAACCTGATTCCATTCGTTAATAAAATAACTGGCTTCCAAAAAGAAAAAAAAAAAAAAAGTATATCTCATACCTAGACCTCAAGTATGACAGGCACTACCATCTGGAAAATTAGCAAATTAGTGAAATAGAGGTTCATATCGAAACTGTAAAATGGTTAAGAAAAGAAGGAGTCATGCTGAAGTAGATTTGTGAGTTTGGAAGGAGATGCCTAGCAGATTTCCTCTAGTTACCAATTCTTAAACTGAACTGGCTTAAAACTTCCATTAATTACCTTAGCATAGTCTTACCATCTAAAAGAAAAGAAATGATGCTAGACTAGGAGGCACTGTCAACAGACATAGATAAAACAGAAAATGGATGTTCTAAAGCTATAGGAATAAAATGAGGTGCACAGAGGCACCAATAAGAATAAATTCCGATATTAGTTAGGAGTTCATCAACTGAATATGAAGAAAGACTATTATATCTAACTGTATTACAGGACAGAGGACAATATATGTAAAAGTGAAAAAAGGAAACATCATCCCCTAAGGTATTTATTAATGGAAAAAAGGAGTCATGCCATCATGAAAGGCTTTAATAATGCCGTCTCTGAAAAGCTTTACACACTTTCAGTGACTCCATGTCTAAAATGAATGTGTAAAAACACCACTAAAATGATAGAGAAATAGAAAGTTTAAAGCAATCTAAAATAGCTAAACTATAGTCTAGCAACACACAAGGAAGAGAGAATGACTACTGTCTATCAACATTCCTATCAATGCAAACACTACAGAAGAAAAATTATAGTTAAGCTATAAGCCAGTAGTGGCACAAGAACAAACATGAACAACTGTCTATAAATACATTTAGACTGGAAATTAGAATCAAGTTCTATAAATTCATTACTTCAATAGGAAACAAACTTCATATAGGATACAGTGGGGACAAAAAAAATGTAACAAGATTAAGACTGATATATTTACAACAGAAATTATAAGGGTCATCTGCAATAGCAGGGGATCAGATTTGATTGCATGTGATTTCTCTTCTATTCCTGTATTGTATTGTATTTCTGTATGCTTGACACATAAGAACAATGACTGTAACATAACAGAATTAGGACAGCATTGTTCACGAAAGGGATGCAAAGCTCTAATACTTTCAGAATCATTAGTACTTATGGAAAAGTTAACAGAAAGGGATCATATGAATTAGACACAAGATATAGGTGAATCAAAAACAGCCTTCCATTTGGAGCCTGTTGAATAACTAGCTAGCTATTTGTCAACGTGCTCACCATATATTTTATGGAGAATAACTAATCTTTGCAATAAAGTTAATTATTTATATTTTGAATAAATGTCCTGTCCATGTGAAATAGCAGCTCATACAGGCAGCATCATAAATTTTGCATCATAAACCTATTTATAAAAAATTCTTAATGCTATACGATCACTCAAAACTTTCTGAAAAGCTCAAAAACATGCTTTTAAGATGTCTTAACATATCGTAACAAATATATATCCATTGCAATATATATTGCAGTCTTAACATATATATCTCAACAGATTTACCTCAGCAAATTTTGTTTCCAATTCAAAATTACGTTCTTCTACTTGCTTTAAAGTATTCCTTAAATGTTCATACATTCGTTGTGAATGTTCTGCTCTCCGTCTTTCATTTAATTCCTTCATTTCCAACATTGTGATTTTCTTAGAAATGGACAAAATCTCACTGTTGGTTATAGCTTTTGTGGCCTTGTCTGTTGCACTGTCATCCCCTATATTCAAAAATATTTAAATTAAGGAATACACAAGCTGATCCAACTATGAAAATTATTTACACCATGAAATAGAACATGAGTTTTTCCTTTGTCTGTCAGATAAACTTTATCAAAACATCTAGATTATTTCTTAAACTGGAGGCATGGATATTGAAATAGTCTTGCCTTATTACAAGCTTGAAAAAAATCTATTTTGAAAAAAATACCATAATTAGCTATTGATGGGTATTGCTGCAACTATAGTTATTGAGACTGATAACTGTTTTAATGCAGTCTTTCACTTCATACTTATTCAGCTGGTAAATCTTCAGAAAATTTTATTAAAAATCCAGGGAAGAAAGATGTAGACAAGTTCTTGAAAAATAGCAGTGTAACCTGCACACAAAGAACTCCCCAGTTATCAAGAAAAAATAATTATGTTATGAAATTCAAAGCATGAAACTAGGAAAAAAGAAATAATTCTTCTGACAACCTATGAAATACTTTGAGTGACAGGCCAGCCAGAACATGTTGCATCTTATTCAAAAAAACAGGAGATGTAGCCTTGCATGCTCCAGCTTTTAAACTCTTCACCCAACAACCTATGACATGTCAACTTGGAACGGTTTCCCAAGGAAAGTACCAAACTTTGTTTTGATGGAAGAGCTAAAAGGAAGGAAAAAAAAGGGGGGAGGGGGGAGAAATGGAGAAATGGATGGAAAATATTGTTTTCAGGGGGGTTTTTGTTGTTTTTTTCCACCCCACATATATCAATTTTAAAATGTTGTAAAAAAAATTTGTATACGGGACATACCATTAATTTTTTAATGTTGCAAAATAACTTTCATACTTGCCCAGCTTAGTCATTTCTTCCCAAGACTGCTCTACAGTGTGAAGTTTTTCTTTTGTAATCTCCAGTTCCTTAGTCAGTGAATTTATCTGTGCTTTTAAGGATTCATTCTCCCTCTGTATGACAGGAAAGTTACAATATAACAACAAACTAACTGTACCAGATTTGATGTTTAGTATCTATAAATACTTTTAAAATTAACAGATCTTGCTTATGCATAATCCACTAACCTACAAATATGGAAACAATACTATAGGTCCCCTTCTAAAAGTCAAAATGTTCATCTTTGCCCTCTGATGTATGTTTCTGTCAATTAGTATTAACATAAATATTTATGATCACAGAGACCATGTTTCCTAGAGTGTCTAGAATTAGATAAAGAAATCTAAGCTTGTCATACTAAACGCTTCATTAACTTTCTGTAATAGCTAAACACTTTCATGATGGAAAGGAAGTAGTACTTCTGGAGGATAGTTCATCTCACACATAAGGACATTTTTAAGACCATCTGATTCTTTTAAATATTGTAAGCATCAAATACAATGCCAAACATTGGTTTTGTAAACATTCCTTTTCTCCTTCAAATAGAAGCACGAATATCCATATTAACCCTCATGTGAATTCCTCATATTAATTTTCGATTTCTGATTTTCTAAACACACTTCTCAGTTTACTATTGAGAAACAATTCTTTAGCTCTATGAAATTACTGAAGTAGCCAGAGCAAGTTTTCATACACACAAAACTCCATAAAACAAACTAAACAAGGAATCATTCATTCTTTACCTAACAACAATGCATCTGCCAGTTTCAAGACAGGTGAATTTAATGGTTCAGTATATTTACCCAGCCCTTATGCATTTAACTTTTGTTAGCCACAGACAGCCTAATAGACAAGAACATGACATTTGTTTTAACTACTGTTTTTTTTCTAGGACTGTTCTTTCTGATATGAAGGTGGGAGGTAAAAACCACTATTAATACTAGCCGTTCTAGCACTCGGACTTCCATTCTTTCTTTTAAGTGAGGATGAGGAACAATGCAGAATGAATGCAAAATGACATTTTTCCCCCTTAAGGCTCAAGCATAACACAAACATTACCTCCATATGTTCCATATTTGATGTCCGTTGGACAAGCAAGTTGTCTTTTTGCAATATATCTCTGTATTTAGCAGTTAATGCATTATACTGCTTATTAGCCAGTTCTAGCTCAGACAGTGGCACACAACCATCCAAAACTTTTTGCAGAGCTGCAATCTTAAAGCTAGCCATTTCCTATGAAAATAATCAATACACTGGGTTACTGAAGCCTGTTAAATCTTTAAAGTGAAATACTAAAATTACTCTGTAAAAAAAGAACATCAGTTAATATATTCTTTTAAAACATGATACTGAATTATTTTACTAAATTAATATTTATCTTTATCAAATGCTTTCAATAAACAGCCACAAAATTTCTCTAGTATTCCAACTGTCTTAGTAATTTTATCAATAGCTGCCTCTAGATCATAATGTATTAGTCAAAAACATAAAGATGAGTTAATACAGGCCTTACATACCTGAAAGGTCAGAAAGTGAGACTGGTTTCACATGATACATTCAATTAAAAAAAAGAACAACAACAACAAAAAATGTCGAAACAGCCTCAGAGGGGGACAATCAACAAGCTTCCCATTATGATACTTATTTATACTTAAAGAATGCTTTGACAAAATTTGTAACAGCATTTAACCAGCATTCGGTTAAGGCATTAACAAACTTTCTCCTGTTAAAAACTGTAACAATGTATTATTGCCAAATAGACTGTAAAAGCAAAAACATGTCTTACTGCTACTAACCATACCTTGAATCGTTGCAAATGTCCAAACTTCCTTGTAACTGTAGTCTCTATATGTGTTATTTCACCCTTTAGCTTCTCATTTTCTTTTCTAAGATGCTGTTCCATTTCAACTAAAGTGGCACACTGCCTTGTTAATGACCTTTCATTAACTCGTAAGACAGTTATTTTTCTATTATTTTCTGCAAGTAATTTTTTTGTTTCATTGGGATCCATCTGAAGTGCATTGAGCAAATTCTGTAAAATAAAAATGTTTACAGGAGACTTATACAGAAATACAGTGAAACTCAACTACATAGACAAGCTTCCCTTGTTAAAAAACATTTTCTAATCTAATTTTAAAAATTCTGTTAATCTGTCTGAAGATATTTCTTTCTGCTAATTATATGTATATACACACACACAACATATATAAACATAAACATGCAGTTTGAAAACAAAATTTTTTTTATCTTCAAAATCATTAGCTTGTGAAGAACAGAAATAAATACAAATTTTTGGTATGGCTGATATTTTCAGAAGTTAGAACAAAAATTAATTCTCCAAATACATATCGTTATTCTTCTCTCTTTTACTAATCCTATGTAGTTTTTAGAATCAAAACAAATGTATTTTAATCATTTGCTAAAACAAACAAAAATTCTGTGGTTTCAGACCATAC
This sequence comes from Dromaius novaehollandiae, assembly GCF_036370855.1. NCBI lineage: Eukaryota > Metazoa > Chordata > Aves > Casuariiformes > Dromaiidae > Dromaius > Dromaius novaehollandiae. Next base: position 44,422,051 of record NC_088098.1, read on the forward strand.
ACTAATTATCTCCTAGTTGAGGTTCCAATTAGGATTTGTAAAGCAACCAAACATCATCTTCTGCAGAAGTGTGTGTGCATGCATGTGTGCCTGTAGGCACATACACACACACACACACACACGTAAATCCTAGGGGGAAAAAAGAACAACTTACAGTAGCAGAGGAGGAGTCAGCTTAAAAATCTGTATAAAAGCATTAGTTACAGAAGAATGTTTAGAAATTTGTAGGTGTATATTAACATTTTGTAAGTATCTCGTATTGTGGTTTATCTTTGGTATGGCTGCTATTGTTTCTGAATGTATAGTTCACTGATTGCTGGTTAATTACCTGTCACTAATAAATCAGTAAATCACTTCCTTTCTGATTTGATTTGGATTGAGCAGTGTTTTCCCCTGTAATGTTTTCCCCTTTTTAACAAATTATACCATAGTATTAAAACCTCTATTGTGTATCTGTTAAAACCTTTATAAAACATGAAAGCAAAAAAAGTACTCACAGAATATTCCTTTATTTTTGTAGCATCCTGTTCTTTTTGTTCTTCTAGCTTTTTCTTTTCCTCTTTCATTTCTTCAGATACTTTCTGCCAGCTTTCTTTTTCACTAACATAGTCATAAAATATTTTCATTTAGAATGATGAAACACTTAATAATTTTCAAAACTGTAACTAAAACAGTAATCCCTAAAATACTGCAGACCAAGATTTTTATTGTTTGCAATAATGTAATTTGAAAAAGACTTCAGAAACTGCAGACGGATAACTGAAAAATTATCTCACTTGTTAGGCTGCAGTTGGTTTAATGATGAACACACACGAATTCTTAAAAAAAAAAAAGGTTCAAGTCAGCGTATTCACGAAAGCTAAGGTTAATCAAAAAGACAGAAAATAAGTGTGTACAAGCTAAATACTGTCTCTCCCCTCCAGGTGTGTATTGCCAAGCAGAGATAGCGATGCCTCACTCCAAAGAATATCCACATAAGGGATTTAATATGCTTTAAATTATATATTTGGATTTCAGCTGAATTGCTTTCTTGTTTGTAAAAATAGCTTAAGTTTAAAACTTTTCAAATAATAATAACAAAAACACTTTCAATACCTCTCTAGAAACTTCAGGTCTCCCTTTTATAAGAACAGAGACAAAAAATACTACTACTATTACCTTTCTGTGAGCCTGTAGTTGGTCATTTTCTTTTTGAAGCAGGCTAGGCCCAGCAGATTTCAGCAGATATTCACAGCTGTGCCCACTAAGTAGGGTGATGAGATACACAGCTAGATAAAATGGTTTGGCAAATAATGCCTCTTTCCATAACTGTTTCCTTTGCATGAAGTACTCACACGTTCATCAGCTAAGAGGAATAACATGCTAGAGGAGCAAGGCTTCTGCTGTCTGAGAATATTCCTGAGAGACAGAGTACCTGTGTTCCTCTTGAAGTGTTTTTAATTTATCATACAGAATGGTACAGCCTCAAAGGGGAGAGAATTCCCCATAGCATAGAAGTTAGCTGTTTCTTTAATAGTTGCAGGTTCAAATTTGCCTCAGGAAGTGGACAAACTTAAACCCAGGTCTCCTATATCCAGATCCTGAATTTGAGGTCAGAATTCTGAATAAAATGGCAGGCAATAGCTGTTTTAAATCAATTAAATCAATTTTCAACAGTTTTGCAAATTTTTACTTCCATTGTATTTCCTCTATTTAAAATGCACAAAGGATATAATTTTACCCCTAGTTTTTCTATTTCAGTAAGAAAATAAACACAAAAACACAAAAAATCCAGCTTCTGTTTGGTCCAAACTAGTCTCCTCTACCCATTTTCATTTTTAATTTGGAAACAAAAAAGACCATGAACCTGTTTATACAGGTCTAATCAGGAAGTTCCTGTAGACTGTATTTAGACTAGCCTAAACTATCCTATAAATAATATAGGTATTTTCAATGATAGACTGTTTTCAAGCTCCTCTTTCATTGCCCTGATCTTTAAGAAGTATCATCTCTTCAGAGAGAAGTATTATCTCTTCAGAGAACACCTCTTAGTTTCTTCCATAATGGGAGAAAAAGGAGGAAAAGGAAAGCAGGCATTTTGAAGGTAAGTGTTTATGGATTGCCATGTTCTGGAACATAAATCTCTACCCCTAACTTCAATCTATAACAGTTTTGGAGAAGAAGCTTTGACTCATGATATATAATCTAGTAGTAAATGAGGTAGTATTGTATAGCTTTTAATATTTTTGAGAAAATATAGTTTTAGTGTCTCAAACTCAGACATAATGTTGTCCAGGAAATCTTAACAGATTCAAAGAACAAACAGAAGTTCCTACAAGGTGAAACTCTTATTCCAGCTTTCCTGTGAGCATTCATTCCAATTCAAACATTGTACACCACTAACAGTCCGTTAATTGAAGAACCCAAATCATGAGATTCACCCCTATGCTTTTACCAGATGAAGACCCTTTATTTTGCCCATAAAACAGAGAAATCAGATTCAATCAAACATATAAAGAAATTGAGTCTGAAGAATAAACAAACATAAAGAAAAGGCCTGAAGATCTGAAATCCTGAAACAGAGATCTCTGACCTGTGTTTCAATAACAATTTTCTTCTACTTCAGAGGAATCAGCAGGACAAATACTTGAAAGCAAAAGAAAATGAGACTAAAGAATCCGTAATACTATATTCTAATAAAATATGGGATATCAGTTTCAGAAAGCACAATGTGATCCTTGTTACAAAGTATCCACTAGGAAAGAAGTCTGACAGAAAATATTTTTTGTACCAGCTTTCTGAATCTTTACAGGACCAAAGAAAATTTATGGAGGCCACATTCAAGAGCCGCAGCATTTATGACACTAACCAAAGAACCACTTCAACATATTAGCGAATGTTGTATTCAAAATTATTAAACATTTACATATTCTAGCTTTCATCACACAGAAAAGACAACAATACCTGTAATATTCTTTATACAGCAAGCCTTGTTGATGACGAATTACTGCAAATTTTCGCTTATAGTCCTCTACTGCTTCTTCAAATTGTTTAAGTAACTGTTCTCTATTTTCTAGTTCCTAAAAATTATTTTCAGAATAAATAATAGTGAAGTGATTAATATGGGTTTCAAATATGAAATTTCCATCAAAATTACAGTTTTCCTGTGTGTTTTTACATGCGTTACTTGTACCATTAAGGTCTATGAACTGCAGACATGAAATGTCTTTCTGTAGAAGCAATACATAAGGAAAAGCCCAATAAATGTAAGCATTCATAATAGTAAGTGCAAAACAGTGCAAAACTGCCTTGTGAATTACAGCCCCAAAATGTTGAAAACATCATGACATATTAGCCCACATATTTAGTCCACAAAGAACACTAATTGAACATCTAACTGGAAAGTGGGTTTTTTTCCTCATGTTCCCAAATACTCTTATACTCCATGTACAACTGAAAAATATTCTCTAATAAACAAAAGTAAAGTGATCAGAAACACAGAATAAAAATAAAAATGTTTAGTAGGCTAAGTTCTTTTTACTCCATTTCTCAAAGGATCATTTCTTCTTTACTTTGCTTCTTCCCCATGCTTCCCATGGGAATCACCAGCTCCAGTTTCAATGTATTTATTCCTTCCCTTACAAATGTCAATATAACTTTGATACCTAATGGAGTGAAAATTTGCATGAGAGAGACCTTTGCGGTATAAGAAACTCTGAGCAGTCATAGCATTTGTATCTGCAGACCGAGGTATAAAATCTGGACAGTAATGAATTTCTCACAGAAAGAGTACAATTTGAGAAACAGATGGAAGGGTGGGCAGATCTGTAAATCAAAATTCAGGATAAAAAAAAGATACTCTGAAGTGTTATCAAAAATGTAATTTTTAAGGGTTAGCTTCCACTTTTACAATTTAGCAAAGAAATTACAACTTTTTTTAAAAAAACTTACTAGCCAAAGAACTTATGAATGTCAAAGTTTTATAACAGAAAAGTTTTGGAGAGCTCTCCCATGTCCACACATGGCATGGTATTAGATTTTAGAAGAATTTGTTATATGCCACAAATAGTCTTGATATCAAGGTGTAAATGAGTTACCTGTAGGAGATGTACTAAATATTCATTCAGAGAATTAATCATACTAACACTTGAAGAAACCATTCCTTCTGGAAGATTTACTGTTCTGAATACAATGTTGGCACCTTCCGATTGACGTAATAAGCAAACTTCATTTTTAAGTTGTGCAATCTAAAGAAAAAAAAAAGAAGAAAGAAGTTGCTTTTGTTATTCAGTAAGAAAACACTAATGGAAAATATATGGCTTCTTATGCTTTATCAGTTGTAATCAACAATCTAATTCACTTCCATTTACATCCCAAATCACTCAAATACTCCTTAAAGTAATCTTTTTAATACTGTGATTCCACAAAGAACTAAATACATAATATCTTGAGCCAAACTGATCAAATGACTCAAGCCATCAGGGCAGCTTCACATCCCTGAAGATTCATCATGTTTCATTCCAGATTCCTCAAAATAGAGAGCTTTTCTATTTCTTTTAAAGAGAATAAGCTTTGGATAGAACTGCTGCAACAATTACTTGATGGTTTACTCTAAATAAATCTTTATCTTTTCATGTTAAGCTCTTAAAAGCTCTTTAGTTCTCTACTCTAAAAGTATATAAAATAATATTGTACAATATTAGTTACTGGCAAATCTTTTTGCATCGCCAAAGCTGTTTTAGAGGGCAAACTTAAATATGGCTTCTTATAAAACAGTATTTCCATTTCTCATTCCTGTTCTGCAGTAAGCATTCCAAAGAATCCGAAGCAAAACTTAAAACAAGATGCAGGATTTTAGAGAACCATGCACCATTTAAGAACAATTAATCCCTACTGACTTATCCACTTATAAATAACAAAGCAAGACTACTGTGTTTGGAAGACAAAGAAATCTGTAAGTCTTTTTTGGCACAGTGCTCCCCAAAAGATAGCCACACTTAGTATTCAACATGATAGCAAAGCACGTATAATATTTTTCTATGGATAGAACAACATTAAGAAGAGTAAGATTTTAACATAAAATGGACAAGTCTGTAGATCTGAAATATAAGTTAAGATTTGTGCAGGTACACCTCTCCTGTAAGATAAATCCAGTATCTCATACTTTATGTTTTTGTTCTAAATTATCACTGCAGCCACTTTTCAAATAATAAATAAATTCTATACCTTTTCATTTGCGTGTGCCAACTGACTGGAGAAATCTGTTGCCTCCTTCCGAGTCTGTTTCAGTTCCTGCCTTAATTCTTCATTTCGTCCTGTAAGCTGGTCAACCTGGGCTTTCAAGTGCACACTAACATCAAAGATTCCCTCTGCATTCTTTGACTCAATTGCCTAACACAGTAAATATTTAATTAACAAAACAGAAAAAATGCAGAATACACTGGAGGTCTCCAGCTTAACTAACATGAAGTTTGAGTTTCATGCAAAATGCATGAAATTTTAATTTGTTTTACTCTGCTTAAAAGTTTGCTGACAATACATTTACCAGATACCGTGATTTAAATAATTAAATTCTCCTGTAAAAATATATATCTTTTCAGTAAGATGTCTGAATAAGGTATTTTTATTAAATGTTTCCTGCAGGTCCAATACTGATACAGGGAATGTAGATGAACTTTTCCCTAAACTTTATGTCTGGAATATTAACTTGCCTAAGACACTTATATTATCCAGTTAGAGAATATATACATATATTTCTTTGTTGGTGATCTCTTTTTGTTTCTGAAATATATTTTTGTTTGCATTTTTAAAGTGGTGTCAAAGGACGCACTCCCACTCACACAAATAGGGAGATATATCCAGCCACCATTAACTTACAGAGTAACTCAGCATCTGAAGATAAAAAAAACGTAAAAATCCTATAAAGCAAAATAACATATGAAAATGCAACCTTACATTAACTAAACGATCCAGACTTGGGATTATTAAGGCTGTTTCTCCTCCCTTCACACTGGGATCCTTCTGTATTTCCTTGACAGCTTGTAATATTTCTTTCATTCCTTGTTCAAGTTGTTTATTCTCTTCTGATAATTCTTTTACTGTAATAAAAATTGTGTTTGTGTCTAAAAAGCACTAAAAAATGAGTTACGGTTTCCTAGGATGTTTCATCATAATACCTTTTATGAGAATTGCTCATGTTATATAGAGAGATATCCAACTACCAAGTTAAAAGTAGAGCTGCTAGGAACTTCCACAGAGCATATTTTGCTGGAGAAAGAACAATTTAACAATATTGAAATGGTTCATGGAAACACGCTGACTTTATTGAACCTTCCAACCCTCAGTGTTTTCTGCCATTTTGTTCATTACAGTAGCCTGTGTGGTCAGCTATCACGAGTACGGCTATCTTGGAAATGTTTGGGTATAACAATGAGGTACACAGGGACTCACTGATTTCCTGCTGCAGAGTGGGAGGAAAGAATTTTTAAATTATTTGACTGTAATTAGGGGTCTCAAGACATACAATTTTCCTGCCACCATTAATCTCCGAGTGGAATTCCAGAGTTTCCAACACAGAGCAAGAAGTCTGGAAATTAAAAAAAAATTTTCAGGAACTGTCCTGAAGACCCAGCAGCGAACTGCAAAATTTGGGGCAGTATGAACAGCTTCACCAAGTCTATTTTGAAAAGTCAAAATAATTCTTTAGAATTCACATACTCCAGGAAATGTTGAGATTTTGTCTAGAGAAATTAATATTATTTTTATTACAGAGTTTGCAAGCAGTGCACCTCAGCTAACACATGCATTTACATAAGCAGCAAATGGGTTTGATTCCCGAACATTTCCTTGGAGCCAGCAAAGCACAAAAATTAAGCAAGTAAATTGTATGAGTGTTATAACCGGGATCACTCGCAGACTCGAGGCCTTTCTTAGGTCTGACACAGGAAGAAAAAAAATTGTAGTTCAGTGTTTTTAGGATAAATATATATATAACTACCTTCTATGTACAGAAAAAATTCAATCAGTGTAGAAGATACCAAAGTAAACATCATTTAAAACAGAGATTGCATGTAAAGATATAGGATTGTCACAGGTTTGACAGAGGTCACAATCACAAAAAAGAGAGCACAAATAAATAAACTATCCACAGGTACCTGATAACATTCCCTACTTTAAAAAAAAAATTGCAACTTACATTTAGATTGAAATTTTACAATTATGGTCCTGGTTTTTTCCAAATCTCTCTCTCTCTCACTTAATTCATTTGCAAGATACTCATTCTAAAGAAAAGAAAAGCAAAAAGAATCAAAGTTAAAAACTGTAATTTAGGAATATTAGTATTAGAATTCTCGTTAGGACTGTATGGTTAAGAATTTTCTTTTTTAAGGAAGAGTAATTGCTTGAAAATATTATTAATCCATATATAGTCAGTGAAATTATGTAGCATATTAACCAAAATGAGAGAACTAAGCATGAAGCAATACAAATCAGTATAGAAGGCAACAATCAAGCAAACAGTATCATCTTCACAGCAACAAAATCATCAGAAAAAAAAAGGTATTAAAGTTATGAATAAACTTTATAGAAACATTTATCCTATCTCCATAAATTTGTTTTAAAACCTTCTACTACCTGCACTACCTGGCTTCTGCATCTTTCAAGCTTTAATTCTGACTATCTATTCAGCATATTCTTGGCCAACAAATCTCTGGATAGCTGCTCATTCTGAAGAAACAGTAAAATATTAGTACGAGTCTATCTCCGTTTACTCATACAAAGTTGTATTTCCAAGATCTATCTTCTATAATAAGTTAAAAAATCCATTTCTTTCTACTGAAAATGTAAATAATTAGTAGGCATTATTCATTCTGAAGCTTGGTTAGCACAGTATTTTAAAAGGAATGATAACAGAAAAGCATACTCCTGTAGCATGAAAAGACTGATACAGAGTTGGAAAAAAAAAAAAAAAAAAAGATGTATATAGACATATACTTTCTTCTGATCAATTGTATAGCTCAACTAGAGAAATAGTTTTATAAGCTCAGAAAATTCTATCACAGTCCTAAGACATTTTAGTTAAAGATGGAAAACACCACGGTTACAGGAATGGAGATGATAACCAAAAGGTATTTCTTCATCATGTCCTTAGCTGGTTTCTCCCAGACAAATGACACACGGGTTCTCTAGCTCCACCCAAAGTATTATTTTAGCTATCTAATATTCCAATCCTACTTTTTCCAGAAAATTGGAGTATGCTCTCATGAAAACTCCCCAGCCTACATATGATTCTCCTACCCAAAATGCAACAGCATCAGACATGGATTTACTGGAATAATTACATACGGTGGGTCCCATGTAACAATGTCTTGTAAAATATGTATTCATATTTTATGCTGCAGTTGGAACAGCAGTTTGGGACAGCCAGATGGTTGTACCAACTTTGAGAGTATTCAAGAGGTTGGCTTGATCCAAGCCCTAAATATATCCCTAGTAACTAAAACAATGTCCTGTACTATACAAAAAATTCGAAAAGCATCCCAAAGTACCAGTTTAGGAAACTAACGGTGTATTATTTTTTGACATGAACAAAGGAAAACAGAACAAGCATCCTGAAATCAACCTGTTTTTAACGATCATTAGAAATAGTGTTCAAAACCCCTTCTGAGAACCTAACAGATTTCATCATTAGCAATTTTGATAAATAACAGAATTTTTCATTAGAATTTTTTTTGTTCTGAGAACAGATATATATTATCTTTGTCAGCTGGCAGGGCAATCTTCCATCTTTCATATCAAAGAACTGATTCAATCCCTATTTCATTCAAGCAACTGCTGTAAGTTACTATGATATGTCTCTGCATATTTAAAATAATTTAAAATAAATTTTCCTCAAACTGTATTCCTGTTTAACATACCATTGTGACAACTTGTCTTTGTATAAGATGCAAATGAGGAGGAGGAAAATAAGTATTTTGTCCATGCAGATACCCATAAGATTATAGAATAAAAACTGTTCTATTTTCTTACCCACCTGCATTGCACAAAGTTTTTCACAGACAAAATGAAAGTGCATGCATACATACATTTTTCAATCCTCCATTGACAAATAAACTACAAAATAGTGACTTGAAGACATTTCTGTTCTGATAATACAATGTGCCATTTCTATTAGAAGCATCCTATAGCTTTGATTAATGAAGTTGAAACTAAAATAACACATTTTTATGATCTGTTCTGAACGCATCTTCTAAATAATCACAATAGACAAACACACACATATTATAAAGGTGCCTCACCTGTGAGGTAAGAAAGGCTAATTCCCTCCTCAATCGCTCTATGAGATTCTCAACAGGATCTACCTGACCTGAGTGTTCTGACTGTCCATTTTCAAGTCCACTTTCCGTATTTTTTACCTGCAACAATTCTGTTAGGCATTTCTCTCCTTCTCTGTCTTCTTCAAAGACAATTTGGAAATTGGAAAACTCTACTTGAGAACAGTCCTGCTTATCGTTCCACATCACTATTTGTGATTTATACTGTGTTTCTGGCTTTGCAAGAACAGATTCACAAAAAAATGCAGATTTTTGGCTAAGAGATATTCCTACACAAAAATCTTCTGGACTTGTTTGGTCTGAATTAGAAGTTATGAATAATTGATTCTGAAAAGATGCTGTGCTTCCATAATTTTGGATATTTGCCTCTGAGGTCTGCCCCACTCTCTGAGAAGCAGAAAATGCACCTGGGTAGTCTGATTTTATGTTTTTTGATGTATCTTCATTGACTGCAGAATCTGTTATCTCTGGTGCCTGTGTAAATTGTAGCTCTGGTGATATAAAAATCTCTTTTATACTAAGAGCTTCAGAATTACAGTTGTCATTTACTGGTTGCAACTCTGTCACACTTTTTGAACTTAATTGAAGTAAAGATGTATTTCTAGTTTTTTCCAAGTGATCAAAATTCTGAAGTATTCCAGAAATTCTTATAGATAGATTTCCAAAAGCCTTACTGTTTTCAGATATATCTTTCTCTGACTTCAAAAGGCTAACTGATGCTTCTCTATCTGCAAATGTTTCCATGTTATATGAGCTGCTAGCCTGCATTCACAGAAAAATAAACAATGTTCATTAGCATTCAAAAAATTTATAAATGATTAATTTAGGATTTTTTAAAAACAGTCAATAAAAACATTCAGAGGAGCAGCTGGGCAAATATTTACAAACTAGTATTATTTTTGAGACAGAAATACAATAAATGCTTATATACTTGCTTTATGAACCTACCTTTGCTTTTACTTCAGCAAGATTATCTGTGTTAAAGAAATTCAACTTCCTTTTATTTGTCCACTTTTCTTCAGTACAGGTGTCAGTCATCTGCACATCACCAGCATCCAAGCCTAATTACAAATAAATGTACAAGTAATATGAATTTTTTTTACTCACCTCCGAAGAAGGGACTATATTCTAAGTCATGGAACTGAGTTTTAGTTTTCCACCTGTAGAGTAAGGAGTTGGAAACCAGCCCATCTGAGCAAGTGATATTTCCCTGGATAGCACAAAATTGAAATTCCAAACTTTTTGACGTATATCCATTATACAGATTTACCACAAATCCTGGCTAGATCATCCTCTAAGAACTGCAAGCCAATGGCACAACTCTTAGTGATGCTGCTATTAGCCATCACAAGTCAAAAAGCTACTGGGCCATAAGACTATGGAAATACAAAGGCACTCCTATCTTCTTACAGACTCAGTGAAAAGTATTTAGCCTTGTAATTTAAACATATCAGGAAATATAATATAGTTAAACTAATAAACCTAGACAGAATGGTTTTGAAAAAGCAGCGTTTATAATAAAAAATATCCTACCTAATGATGCAGCTCTTTTCCCTTTCTCCTGGGCCAAACTACGAATATGTTTTTTCAGTTCAATTCTTTCTTCTTCCAGTCTTTCAATCTGCATATTATTATTCTCAGATCAGTATTTAATTTTGTTCAAATACATTTTTTAAAACTCTTATATAAAAATAGGATTCAGCACTTGCCTCTTTCAAAAGAATCTGGTTTTCAGCTCTATACTGCTGCTGTTTTAGTGTTTTGCTGTTTCTGAATTCATTTAAATCAATCATTGTCTTGGGTTCAAGACCTGAAACACAGTATATGGTGTATATTCATTAAAGAGGAACATTAAAATTAACATTAGTGGTTATTAGTATGTAACCCCTTTAAATAATACAATTAGTCAAATAAAATAAAAAACATGTTGATAGCTGAAAATGTATATTTTATATATACTTATTATATATATAGTGTATATATACACGTTATGCTGTGATTCTATTGTGCACAAAAAGCATACTTTTACTTTAATTACTCAAAAAACAAAATGAAATAAAACACTACATAAAATTAAATATATTTTTCTGTAGAAGAACTTAAACATAAATAAGCCCTTCCAAACTTTCCTCCACGTTTTTCCATCTAGCATTACAACATTGACATGTTGTGGTTTCAAATTACTATATTATGAAGTGAATTCAGCAGCGTACAGTCAAGGGCAATCAAAAACAACAAAAGCACTGCAAATCCTATTCTTCTGCTCTTCTCAGTCAAAACATGTTAACCAACTTTAGTTATGTGCAGTCATGCAGTTTGTCCTAACTAAATAAAACTACTTGCAAATATTAGCAGAACATACAAAATTATTCTCAAGTAGCTAACTTGGTATAATGAAAAGATTTCCACTAATGTTATTTTAATTTTCACACAACGAATAATTGTAAACTTAACAGATACAGCATACCTAAACGCTGTCTAAGTTCTTCATTTTCATCAAGAAAATCATTTATTTTAAGTTCAAGTTTATTGACTTCCTTAATTAATATTTCAATCTCATGATCTCGTATTTTGGTTTGCTTTTTCAAATCTTTTATTTCAGCAACAGCTTCTTCCAAACCATATATTCCCTGTAAAAATCCAAATGAGAATTAAAAAGAAAACAACAAACACAACATGTAAGAAAATAAATTAAAAGTCTATGTTTCATCATTATTGATGACAATAATTGAAAATAAAATAATAAGTTTAGTAAGCAACTGCTATGATTCACAATTTATGCTAATGAACATAGAAGACCTGTGATACACAACAGAAAGACAATAGTCAAGTGAAGAGATTCTGTCAGGATTAAAATTAGTTCACCCTCTTGATGGGCCTGACTCAGTATCCACTAAAGTATATTAATTTTTTTTGACCATGGTATTCGATACTTTCTAACTACAATGTCTAGCTTTTCATGCAAACAAAGTTTTCAGGAAAACATGCTATACCTATCTGTGCTTTTTCATGATTGCATTAAACAATGCCAAGACATTCAATCTTACTGAATTCCAGAATGCCTTCGTTGCAGATCAGGGATGCAAATCTTACCAATAAATGCCATTTTTTTGTATGCTATCCAACTGTCCAAGCAAGTTTTTGAGGAATGTGATTACAGTTTAAAGAATCTACTTTTTATATCAATAAATCATAAAATATTTCTTTAATAACAAAAATGTTCTTCAAGCTGTATCGCTATTCTCCAGAGTTTAGTGTGAAAAGAGTTACTAAATAAATGTAGATCCTACAAAACTGTCTTTTCTCTTCAGAGTACTGACCATACTCAGTGCTTTATGAATAGCTGACTGAAAATATGGTTACTGAAAAGTTTTCTTCTTCTGAGAGACATACGACGAAACAATACAAGTTAAATGCAATTGTTTTTTTAAAAAATACACTAGGAGTATATCTAGACATTAATCATACAATGAGCTTTGCAAAGACGAACTTGTGCATAGGATAAGGGCATAAATTTGCAGAGTATTTCAGCTTATTAAACACATCTTAATAACAATTACTAATTTAACACAATGTAACATATTATATACTGTATCTTATTAATATATTATATATATAACACTATAATTGCCACTTTTGCATTCCTCTCATTTCTTTGACAGAAGATAATCTCATTATTTTGTACCTAAGTACAACTGTATTTTCTTTTTAACTCATTTTCTCTATGTATTTCAAAATAGAGTTCTGTTATGTTCCACAGTGATCCTTCAATGGATCCTCATCTTGACTGTACAATTACTATTAATCCACAAGCCCATATGAATATGTTAAAACTGACAAGTTGCACGTAATCATAGACCATTAAAGGTATTATCACAGAAAACACAGCATCAGAAGTCATTCGTTTAATTTCTAATTAGAAGACAGTCCGCAAAAAAAAAGTCAAGGGCAAAACGACCTGCTTATAAATATGACGAAATACCCTGTCCACTCTGACAAATTGCTTACCAGTTCATAGTCTCTCATTCGTTTCAGAGCTTCAACGAGTTCTTTGTCCTTTTCTCTGGCATCTGCTTCTGCTAATTCTGCTGATTTCTCAGCCTCCTTAGTTCTCGCTTCTAGAAGTTTTAACTTTTCTTGCATTTCTCCAATACGATTCTGCTGAGCAAGAGATGAGAGACCTGGAAAAAAAAAAAAAAACTTGATCTGTTTACAGTTAAAACAAGAATTCTCAGTATCAGCAATTGAGCATGAAAAAAGACATTTCAGAGGCTGTTATAAGGTCTTCATTTTCAAATGACTTCAGATAAGAGCTTTATTTATTATTCATACAAACAACTACTACAAGAAGTAAGTACACATAATGGGCATCAGAATTTATTTTGAATTAGATACTACTACTCATATGCAAGTCTTTAAAGTGATGAGACCTTATATATTACACTTTAACCCTGTAAAGGGTTAGGAATAGTTTTATTATCAGGCACTGTATTACCCCTAAAGCCATCTGAAGTACTGTGAACAAATTTAACCTATTCTCTGCTGTTTGATGAATGGAAACGGACAAAAAAAAAATTACTCAAATACTCCACATATTTTCAGTATTTCTAAAGAATAAAGAACAGACACAGTAAGTTGGCATTTTTTTTAGTTTCCCTTAGTTACCTTTATCTTTTTGGAGTTCATTTTTCAATTCCTCAATAATCAATGCATTTTTTTCCATTTCTTTGGTATACTGTTCAACTTGATCAGTAAGCAATCTTATCTGAGCATCTCGCTCTTGCATACCCTACCAAAACAAAACAAAACAAACAAAAAAAGTCTATTAAAGAAATTCTTCTTTACTGACAAACTACCAATACAAAACAACACATTTTTTTCAAAGGTAAATGAAAAAATGAAAAACAGCTAATATATAAAAATTTTAGGAAAAAAGCAAATATACTGTACTTACAAGATAGAGTTCAGAGATTATCTAGAAGATGGGTACATAAAGGCAAAGCAGCAAAAATAAAAGAAAAATAGTAAAAATAAAGCATTCAAAAATACAACCACAGTAAGGCAGTATTTTAGTGTATCAATTTTAAATAGAACAGTTCTGTAAGCCAGAGTTAAACAGATGCATGATGGACAATTTCAGACTGTACAGGTTTCTTAAGGCTTCCTCATGAACAATTGATGGCGGGAACTGAGATGCACAAATTCAAGATTGGAAAGACTAATGATCTGTCACATGTGACATCTCCTATGTCTTATTGCAGGGCTGTCTTTCAGCAAGTTATCTAACTTTAAAGCATTTGTACTTCATCTTGCTCTGCATGCAAACACACATAAGTACATACAGACTGTGAAAGTGACTTCTATTGACATGATGATATTTCTGAGCTTATACATGAACTTTGGAAATATTACAGGGAGCTTAATGTTATTTTTTCTGTAATAAACAAAACAGCATAGAAGAAAGAGACCTGGAAAAAAGCTACGGAAAATAACTGTAATATAAAAATCGCAAGAGCAGCTAATTTTGTTTTACAGCATTATTCCAAAAAACAAAAGCTTAGGCTTTCTTGAAGGACAAACATAACCATATTACAAATCTAAAGCTAAAAAGGTTCTAACATTATAAGGAGGTAAAACAACCCTTTAGAGAATATAAACGACATTAAACTTCAACAACCTTCAGTCCATTTTGAATGGACAACGCAGTAACATAATTTAAATATCTGGTTTAAAAATGTGTTTATTTCCGCAACGCTAAGTGGCATGTTAATGACAGTCATCCAAAAAAAGCAATTTCTACAGCCATCTAGACAGTTAAAAATGGATTCTGTGGCTGCTTGTAAAAGCTGATTTTCAGCTGCTTTCCTCTTATGATAATCAGAGCCTGTTTTGTACTTAATTTTTTCTTCCTCCTGAAAACCTACTAGTTCCTAGTTTTAGAATACTGCATAAATTTATCTCACCATATTGCTCAGTCTACAAAGGCTCAAATATGTCATCATGACATAGTTATTCAAAAAACATGAAGCAAGGTAGGAAATCATCCTGGAGTCATGAAACTATGTCGTCCATAACCTACATTTCAGGGTTCCTAAAGGTTTTCTTCTCTTGAAAAGCTTTCAAACATGAAAGTGGGGAAACTCAAAATTTTAAACAACTGTGCTAACTCTGAATTAAATTAAGAGACAGTTATATTCAGTTAGCTCTATAATGGGCTGAATCACAGACTTATTAGTTTGTCACAGGTGGGACAAAGAAACACAGCAGGTTAACTGCTGGTTGACAGTTATAACTCTTCCTTGATTAACAAATGTTTAAAAGCCAGAAACTAAGCTATAATTTAACAACATTAAATACTGTGTGCTTAGACACTAAAGCAATGACTCTACTAATAATTGGACAAGATAAATATGAGAGTAGCAAAACCAGCCACAAAAAGTTCAGTTCATACCTACAAAGAAAGAAGTTTTAGCTATACCCTGTATATCAAACTAACCTTGTAGCAGAACAAGTCAACTAGTCTCATAATTCCCAAAATGAACAACACGTATATTCTGATATTTGCAAAACAAAATCTGAATAATGTATTTGTTCAGCAGCATACTTCGCAAACGATATTTTATATATATGTGTGTAGGTGTCCACACGTGTGTGTGGGTGTGAGCGTGCTCATGCAGATCGTACCTGCTGAAGGGTCATTACATTGTTTCTGTCAACATCAAGTTGGGCCATTTTCATTTTCTCTTTCAAGTTAAATAACATTTGCTGATACTCTAAAAGTTCATCATCTTTTGAAGCCAAGATTTTCTGCAAAGAAGATAAAATATCATCAGAACACTTGAAATAATTCCTAAAAAGAATAAAAAATGTATTAAAAAGTAATCAAATTTATCACAAAGTACCTTCCATTCTTCAACTTTTGCATTTACAGCTGCCATGAGTGGATCGTCTTCCTCATTCTTTGCCATCAGCTGATCTGAAAGCTCCTGAACCTATAAATGCCATTTGGATCAACATTGTGTCATAAAAATGTTTTATTTAACCACTGCATGTGCATAAACACATCGTATCTAGCACATACAACTTAACAATTAGCATTGTAGCAACAAGGTTATGACTCTAAGAACAGTATGACTAACATTTTCTATGAAACTATATTGTAATCTGCTATCAAGTTCTTAACATTTGCATCAAGTTTAAAATCATGGGTTTTTTGCAGTAAAGCATATGTGTTTTAACTGGATATGTTGAACATTTCTGAATTTAAGCTAAATAATGACAATAAAATATTATCCTACAAAATTATAACCTCTCTCAATAATATAAAAGTCAGTTCTTACTTGAAATTTATACTGTTCTTTCTCTTTTCTTAATTGATCCATAACAATATCAGATTGTTGCACAATCAGTTTCATTTTATTATATTCATCAGTCATCTTCTCCATTTCTTGCACTGATTCCTCAAGATTCTTTCTCATTTCTTGGTTTTGAATGTCTAACTTCTCATTAGTTTCAGTCAAGTTCTATAAAATCAAAGAAAAAGCTGCTTTTAAAAATATGCACTTCTTAATACCTGAATAACCAGCAATTGATAGCTACATTAAATGTAACACTTGCAAATATAAAGAAATTAGCAGTACAGAGAGTTTTGCACCTCTGGATCATCAATTTCAATAAATCCTAACAGCTATGCATTAAAAGTTTATTCTAAAAGAGACAGCTCTCATTGCCTAAGTCAATGACTTTGTTCCCTCAGATTCACAGATGCAGAGTTCGTGCCACACAAAACCCACTAGCCTTATGAATTTCATCACTCCATGAAATTTAACCTACAAATGGACATAGCTTTGTGAAAAATACTGTTGCCAGTAACAGTCTAATAAATACACAAGATCATAAATAGATTTTACCTGAATTTCATCCAAATACTGGACAAGCTCAAAATTCTTTTTGGACAACTGAGATCTGTAATCAAAATCATCTCTTCTTGACAGAATTGTTTCTTTTTGAGAATCTATTTGTCTCTGATAGTCAATTACATCCTGACGCAATTGTTCATTCTGTATAAAAAGCAATCAAAAATTAAATCTATTTTAAAGAGTTGAAAATATGCTGGTTTTCTAGTAAGCTAACACAAAGAGCTAAGATGACTAAGGCCCATCCAAATTCCTACAGTCTGCTTTTAAATACTTAAAAGCCTCACCTTTTTCTTTACTCTTTTTGTCTTCAGATTAAAAAGGAGTGAACAAGATCAAGAGAAGAAAGCATGAAAAGTATTAGTTGTTTTCATTGCTTTAGGAAGATTGAAAAGGATTCAAAATAAAGGCAAAATAAAATAGAACTTACTATATACCTGTGTGTGTACACACGCACGCACACACGTACATTAGATGGATAAAAAGACATATTTGAGGAATGCTTTTCAAGGTTTACCCCAGGACAATAATTTTGACTTTTGCTGCCCATTTTATTCTGCCAGAGGCCAAGAAGAATACAAGTGTTAAAGGGTTAAAAGACAGCTAGAAAAATGTTTTAAGAGAATGATTTTAAAAAAAAATTCTACTAATAAAGAATGTTAACTCTTATCTTTTCATTTATTCTTACATTAACTTTTGACTTTTCATAATAATTTTATTTTGACCCATCAGACAATCTAAGCAAAAGCAGCAAGCATAAACTAGGTCTTACCCAATATCAATCAAATCTATCTGTCAATAGTATTTAAGAAAAATACTAAAAACGCAAAAAAAGCCCACACAAAATTAACACGCAGTATCTTATGACTACATAAATTAAGAGTAGACAGCTCCTGACCTCAATTAGCTAAGTTTCACCAGTGTGAAGTACTATATATTTGCAAAATCTGATTAAAACTTCATATTGTCTTTGTACCAATACCTAGAAAATGAACTAAAATAGAATTAAACATCATGCCACCCCAAAAATTATAAATATAGGAGGCTAAAAATACATTTATAAATATAGAAAGTTAAAAGGATTGTAAGCATATCAGCCCATGGATTCAACAGTACCATGTATAATACTTCACTAACCTCTCTCCTTAATTTGATGTTTTCATTCTCTGCATCTTCAGTTCGAAGAGCAAGCTAGAACAATACGAATAAACTTTTAATATAAACTGCTAATATCACAGGCTATGGAAACAAAGAGCTTCAGAAACAAATCAGAAAACAAATGCACTGTGGTCCTATTTCATCTTTTTTTTTTTTTTTACTACAGAGGATCTTCTCAGAATATTGACCTTTCAAAGGATGTTCCAGGGCCTTCACAGCTTTAGGGATGTCAGACTGAAGTCCTTCTTACCTGTTCATTAACTTTCTTCTCTTTTTCCAATTCCTTTTCCATATCTGTTAACTCCCTCTCTTTTTGTTCCAATTGCTTTTCCAGCTGGCGGATCTCATCACGCAAAAAACGAGTATCACGACCACCAGCAGATCTCAGTGCCATCTTAAGAGCATTAAAATAGACAGTATCATAAATATAGCACAGTTCTTCAAAATAGAAAGAAGTAAGAAATTAAGTAGATGATAAGATTGATGTTCAGGAAAAGCAAGAACAAGCGCCTGAGCAAACTAAGGCACACTAGTTTCTGTTAACAACAACAACAACAAAAAAATCACTAAAAATAAATGGAATGTATTCAAACAAAAAAGAATTGTACATATGGCTCTTTGAAAACTTGAGGCTGGTGAATATGCAAAAGTCAATAAAAAGAATTAATTAAACTGTATGGCTATTATGTCTCTTTAATAGAAGCAAATTGTCTTCCAATAAAAAAAGTGAGAAACGAGGGTCTGATTCAAAATCCAAGCTTTTGATCAGTTTATATTTCAGCTGCCTGACTGAAATGTGAAGATCTGTCAAGTTTTGGAATTATTTATCCATTCACAAAAGCCTCCCCACACTTTATTTTTAATAAAATATTGTATTAAAATACCAGTTTAAAGAACCTCATTAAAACAAAAGAACACACATTGGCACGCTGGAAACTAATAAAATTTTAAAACATACCTCTAATTCATTTTCAAGTTTCATCACCTTTGTTTTAAATTGTTTTTCTGTTAAAATAAACCAGAAATACTGAATTACTTGACAAGGTAAAAAGTACCTAAAATGACAATGGTTAACTTAATAAATACTTGGCCTCACTGAAACAAATATGATTTGCAATTGACTTCAGTGGGGTTCGTATTTTATTCAGTTCCTTACACTTAAAACTACCAAACGTATTTAACAAATTATTTATAAACAGCATTAAAGACAAAAGATCTCCTCAAAAAAGGCTTGCTTACCACATTTGGCTTGTTCTTCTCCAGCTTTTTCAACTTCCTCTAATGCCAGCTCTACCTCTTGAGCTTTCATCTGGAAAAAAAATAGTAAGTATGAAAAAAAAAAAATTACTGTTAGCCTAAGTTAACAGATGGTTCCACATACCTCATGTTTAGAATGCTGAAAGCATTTACCAAAAAAAAAAAAAAAAACTCTCTTCAAACAAATGTAACCACTTACATTTTTTCACTATGCTGATGTTCACATGACAGTTAAGAAGTTTATGCTGCTGAAATATCACCTTTATTTTATGGATCTGTCTAAACAATCCAAGGCGCATGGTTGAGAAAAATCACTAAAAAAAGACTCTCTAAAAGCAATGTGTTAACCTCTGCAGCTTTAATTTCTTGCTTCCAGTACATTTATGAGTAAATACAAGATATCATGATAAATTTACAAAAACTGCTTTAGGATGGCCCTGTTTATTCCATGAAGGGTGACATTTATGCATTTAAGGTTATTCCAAAACATCAGCCTGCCACAAAAACTTGTTATACATTATTGGTAATGATTTTAACATCTTACCCATTTTTGAGGTATTTGTTTCCATTTGCCACCTATAAAACTAAGCTTCCTTACAACTATTTTAGTTCTAGTCAACTTTAGTTCCCACTGGTACATGCCCTAACCGTAATAGCTGTAAGCAGGAATTCTGGCACATGCACATATTTAGCATTTAACTACTCTACGGAGTAAGCAGTATGTTCAATGCAGGAAAAAAAAGAGTGATCATGCTTTCACTTACATAAAAAAATAAACAAACGCAACTACAGAAGTGTAGGAAGTAAGGATCGATACAAACCTTCATTAGTGACTGAGTAATTTTAAAAAGATGTATCAGTTGTTCAGAAGCTTCATTTTTTAAGTCTTTTCCATCAACCTAAGGAAACAGACAACAGTATTTTTATATGAATGTCAAATGCCAATAAATTAAAAAAAAATCATTTATTTATGTGAAGGAACAGAGAGAGTTGAGGGAAGAATGCATAACAAAACTCTTATGTTCACTGTTTTCCCCTTGAATACCTTGGACACAGTCTCCAGCAATCTATCTGCTAGTTCCTCTTGATGAGGCAGAGCATCTGGATCAACTTTCATAAGCTTCTTCCAATCTAAAATGGGTGCCATGTTGAATTTATAATATTTTTCCTGGAATAAAAATAATAATTATAAGATGTTCTCACTGTCGATCAATCTTTCGTTAAATAATTTAACAGAGGCAGGCCAGTGAACCACGTAAGATGATACTAAATAGCTGTAGAGATTTTCTAACACAGATTAACATTCTGTTCACATTTTAGTCTACTGTAACCAAGAGGTCTATAATAAAATCATTTTTTCTTTAAGTTAAAAATTAGATCATGCACAGTCAAAGAATTTGCGACACACATAGTGAAGATGACGCATGTGAAACCTCTATTTTAACTTTAATTTCGTTCTGTCATTCCCAACCTCCTAATGTAGCACCCCTATATTATTGGATAACCTGTATTCTTATAGCTGGATGCTCTTTGAATCAGCTGTTGTAGGATAGAAATCTCCTTTTAGTGACAAAAATCATTATTTCTTATAGTTAAAGCACAGCACCTGCGTTAGTCTGATACTATGCATATCCATTTCTTGACATTCATTTCTAAGATATTTAATTCTTGTATTAAATATCATTTTCTTCTGATCAGAGTACCTGAATCGAAAAAGTACACTAAACCACCTGCAAACTGAGGAAAATCTAATCTGAAAGTGGTGCAAGGTTTTGTTCTACAGTTTACCTGCTGGTTGCTGTGGGTCACAGTGACTTCCCATAGGCCTGGAGGTCAACGCAACACCTGAAAAAGGCAAAAGAGAATGAAAGTCTCAGATTACTACATCCTCCAGAGCTGCTCCTGCCCTGTATCAGCAATATTTGAAAGACTGGATTCTGACAAGTTTAAAAGGGAACATTTTTTAATCTGCTTATACATTGCCCTAAGTTATAAATATGGCTTTAATGGTTCAAAAAGTTAAGAAAGACATAAAACTAGCTAGGACATTTAGTTAATATTAAATGAACTAATGACAGAACTGAGATATGCATTTTATGCAAAAAAAAAAAAAAAAAAAAAAACACTTTCTCAGAACCACAACGATGCCCTGTGTTGAGCATGGTATTTTGATGTCTGTTCATCATTCACCCTGTTCATATTCAGCAGTTTGAAGACTCAAAAACTGAAAGTTCTTTCCTTAATGAAAGGCTGAAGTGATACTATTTCCCCAGGAAATAGGCCTACACAATCTGAAAGAACTGGAAAACACTGAAATCCTGGTGTACACTTCAGTGAGGATGAAAATCAACCTCTTCTCATCTTTTCATACACTACTTAACAGCTCTCTGTATTTGTGGCTTCTTCAGTGTTTACTAAATGTTTTTGAAAACATGCATTCCACATAAACCATGGCTTCCTAACAATATCATATATAAATTTTGCTTTTCTGATCTTCCTAGAGGACACAGGAAGATACCACAAAATCATAACACATCATAAGGATACAGGCCATAGTCAGTGAATGAGAAATACTTCACTTGTTGGGGGGACAACTATAGTAAGCTGTTGGGGACACAGCCTAACTGTACAGTACATTCCACAGAATGTACATACATGAGGGCAATAAAAAAAAATTAGTTATTTGACAGAAAAGTGTTCCATCCTAAAATTTAGCTGACCTCTTCCCCTCACTACAGTTTGTGCTTGTTAGCTGACAGACAGATCTCTGTGGTGAGAGGAGGAGATCATGATTCTATAAAAACAGTTTAAATATACAAGCATTTGACTTTAGGTAACACAGGATTTTCTTGGCTTACCCAGGAAACCAAGCATATGTAAAATGGTCTGATGCCAGAAAGTTCTGCAAGGCAGATAAACTGGGAAGTGTGGTGGGCAAGTTCACATTACAATGCCCAGTGCTGCCTACAATAAGCCACATGAAGGGGAGACAGCTAAACTACCATGCTGATACCTCAGCTTCATCACAGTGAAATCAAGCAGCATTAGGAGCAGCCACTCCTCCTCCATAAAGGCATGTGTAATGTGCGGCACAGTGCCAGGTACACCTGAGCAAAGCTAAATACTAAAAAGCAGCACAGTCATGCAGGAGACACGCTCTGCTACATCCTTATTTGTTTACTCTATGGGGATTATCTCAGATTAAGCTACTTCTGATCTACGAACTAAGTTATCCAGGACGAGCTCTCCTATACTAGTGGAACGCAGTACTGCATCGCACCACGAAGCCACACGCAAAACGGGATCCTCTGCAGGGTTCCCGTTTTCTTCAAATCCGTATGTCGCGGCCCCGGGAGCGACAGCGAGGCAGGCCGCGACCCCTCCGGGATGCTGCCGAGCCGTCACTCCACTCCGCCCGCCTCCCCTGGCGCAACAGATGACCTCGTTTTGCGCCCGCCTTGACGCGGGGGCAGCACTGAGGCGCAGCTGTGAGCCGCAGGGCACAAACTGCCCCGCGCCGCCTTTGTAACGGCGCTAACGGCCGCCGCCCCGCGCAGGTGCGCCGCGCCCCGGCTCCCCGCTGGCCACGGCGCCCCCGGGGGCCGAAGGGCGGCAGGACAGAGCCCCGGGACCTCGCCCGCTCCCGCAGCGCCGCCTCCCACCCGCGACCTCACCGCTCCCCGAGGGCCACAGCGGCGGCAGAGGCCGCTGCTAGGCGACGCCATCAAACACTCGCGCCCGCTCCGCGCCGCGGGACCCGGATACTCATGGGCGCGGGGCGGGCCAAGCCTCCCGCGGCACTACAAGCCCCACAACGCCAGCTGAGCACCACCGCTCCCCCGGCGCGGCGCGACCCCCGCGGATGCGGAAACGGGGGCGAGCAGGGAGTGAGGGCAGAGCGGGGCACGTTCCGGCTCAGGCAAACGATTCGCCACAGCAACGGCGGTAAGGCCAGGACGCTGGTGGCGGACTACACGTCCCAGCAGGCTGTGCACCTGCTCCGGGACTACAGATCCCGGCATACCTTGGGGTGGCGCCTCTCGGGTTGAGCGGCTTCCCGACAGCCTTTGCGGGTCGGGGGCCCGCCGGCGGTGGCGGGGTGGTGCGCGCGTGCGCAGTGCGGCGGGAGTGTCTGTGGCGGCGGCGTCCGGCGGGCGCGGAGCGGGGCGCGGACGGCAGCGAGGGCGCTTCCTCCGCGGCCTCAGGTAGGGCGGGGGGCTGCGGCGTGGGGGCCCTTTCTCCGCAGGGGGGAGGGGTGTCCGGCGGGGCCGATGCTGCCTGCGGCCGCCCTCCGCGGCGGGGGTGGGTGTCCTCTCCGCCCTGGCTGTGCGGCATGGGCCGCATCCGCGCCCACTCCGTGCCCGGCCGCGGAGGCCCAGGCTCCGGTGTGGCCTCGGTGCTGGCCGCGCAGCCGCCTCCGGGGGGTCCCAACGGCGGCCGTTAGCCCTGCCCCCCCCCCCACACACACACACCCACTGCCGCAGGCAGCGTGGGTTTCCCGCACGGGTCGCGGGGGGGGAGGGGCTGCACCACTGCCCGCGTCTCTCTATCTGTTTATATATGTATAAATAAGTATATAATAATCACTCCTCAAAGGATAATTTGCGGAGCAGTACGTGAAGGATCACATCTGTAGACTGGACACATTTATTGACTCTGTTGGTGGTCTGCAAGGCGTTGGTAGTGTCCGATGGCCCCCAAAGTTTGGGATCCTGTGTTTTAGCTAATTGGGCATGGACACATCTTTTCAAATAAAAAGAGGAAAACAGCAACCATTCGAGTTGTGTTTATGTCTGTGTATTCATTCAGCAAGCTCAAGATCTTTTGGTTGGCTTTCTTTACTGGAAGAGAGGGGTGATCCCAGTGTAATCTTTTGACTTTTTTGACTTTAGGCTTTCTCTGGTTTCATGGCTTCTTTTTCTTTTCTATCTCTTAATCAGTGTTTATATTTAATGAAGGCTGACACAACTGAAGACGTTTGGCACGCCTTGCAGTTATGTAACTTGTTCCAGTCACATTTTAACTCTAGTTAGGGAAAGTAAAGGCTTGTATACCTTTGACGGAGTTTGGTTACTCTGTATTGGGGAAGAAAAGAAAACTTTGTAATTAGGGCAAGAAAAAGACTGGCTACATTTCATGAATGGGAAATGTGGCTAAAAATAAAATTAATCACTGCTAAGTGTCAAGCAATGATTTTGTAGGTTGGAGGGGCTTTATAGGTGGAGCAGTTCTGCAGGAGAAGTAGTTCCGCGCGGAGTTATGCTGGCTTGCTGCAAGGTGAGCTTCAGCATTTATGTTTCTGTTGTCCTGTTACAGAATCAACAAACCACATCTAGATTGTAGTTGTGTAGTACAGATAATCAAGAGGATTGTTGCAGAACTAAAGGGTATTTTTGAAGTAGGCATGGTAACTTTTATAAATGAAAATAGAATGAAAAGAATGGAAGCGTTAACCCTACATTAAAAGGGGAAATGTATCAAAAAAAAAAAAAAAGAATGGCTTTGAAAAGTGAATTAATTTTTTTTGTTCTGTCTCACATCTAATCACGTGACAAGAATTTTATAAAAGCATCTTCTTTTGGTGGGAATGCATGCTTGCATTCTGGCTCCAGAACTACATTTTAGCTCTATCGTAGGCAGCTTGACCTACCCTGATACAAGAGCTGGGCATCTACATTGAACCAGTTTTGATACAATATGCTGTTTCAAAAAGCTAATACAAAACTTGCAATATTAAAGATCTAATAGAGTGTTATTTTAAAAAAAGGCATATACAGACCAAACATACTAATTAAGGACATGCATAGCAGTGTCTAAAGGCTGCTTTTTCAGCTTATGCCACCCATGTAGCTTTTGTTCATCTGATCTTTGGAGTTAGCAGTTTATACTGTTATATTTCTGGAGCATTGAGAGTGTTGATGTGTTTGATCAGCATTATTTTAGAGTTGTGATTTTTGCATATGTGTCTTAGGAGGAAACAAATCACATTATATTCTGCAGTAATTCTGAACATAGAAGATGTTCTTTTGTTTCTGTTTAAATGTATAGCTTAGTAGCAAAAAAATTTAAAGGTTTGGGCATGAGCTATTAGGTCCCATAAGAGTTAATTATTTTAAGATATTTATCATTTTTCTGTAGTTTGTATTTCAACTGATTGTTGCAACAGTTATATTGAACAAATTAAAATTAAACAATGCAATTGTTTAAATTAAACAAATTAAATTGTTAAAATTAAACAATGCAGCTCAGAGCTGCGCCTCAGTGCTGCCCCCGCGTCAAGGCGGGCACAAACAATTATCTATCTTTACACCGTTTATCTTTTGATGCTTGTTTATATCAGGGTACCTAAAATGTCTGAGTGGTCAGGTGGCTGGTTGCCAGCAAATTCTTCACAATTGCCCTCCCCTCAGAAAGGTCTCCTTCCTGCACCACATGTTCTGATTCCAAGTCAGAATTGGCATTCCTCAACGAGTTGATGCTTCAGAAACCATGTAAAGAGAAAGCTGGAGGCTTTGAGGGAGTAATGTATTCCCTTTCTATGGAATAAAAAGTTCTTCAGATTAGTCCCATTCCCCTTGATCCTGCAGTATTTGCAGAAGGAGGTTGTTCCATTAAGACTTCTGTTAAATTTGTCCTACTCTGGGGTCGCGGGCAGAGGAAGGGGAGTATGGGCATGTTTGCATTCTTCCTCCTCCCATCTTCCCTAGTACTGCCTGCCATATGCTATTCTAACCCAATCATTTAAACCTCAGCTGTGGATCTAAAGTGCTTCAAACTGAAGTTGAGCCTTAAGACAGCATTTTTAGGAGAAGATAAGTTTAAAGGCTATGTTGGAAAAGAACAACAGAGCAAATAGAAATAGAGTATATGATTACTTTCTATCATTAATCAGTGATATCAAGTCAGCAGACAGAATATTTGGTTTAGCAAAAGTAAAATAATTGCAGAAAGGGGACCAAGCAGGCAAGGCAAGTGAGGCTATAGCAAAGCTTCAGGTCCTGAATTAAAGTAACGTTTTAAAGTGGCTAAACTGCTAGCTTTGGTAAAACATCGTATGTGCTGGTACTCATAAATTCAGCCACTTAGACTAACTTGCTGCTCATCTATTTTTTTCTTTCTTTTTTTCTTTTTTTTTTAGAGAGAGAGAGAGAGAAACTGCTTTTAACAGTTGGGGTTTTTTTTCCCCCACCTTTAATACTTTGTCACTTTCAGTGTGACCTATAGATATGTTTAAATTAGTTAGGGGGCCTCAGTTATTATCAAAGTATGTGCCTCCAGAGTAAATGAGATGCAAGTCCACTTCTGCAGATCTCTTCTATTTATGTCTGTGTCTTCACTGGCTTAGAACTCCAAGTAAGAGAGGGAGGAATCCACATTTTATGATTAGGTATGTGCATAAATGATTGTTACTATGTTTTCAAAGCTTTTTGAGCTTTACAAACATAATGCAAATTGTTTGTTTTTCATTACCAGCTTCCTAATTAATATAACACAGAATTAAGCTTCTTGAGATAATAATTGTGCTTCACATTGCACATGTAAGGCACAGTTCATCAAAGTGACGCTATGGAATTGCAGACTCTGGCCTCACCGCTGCTTGCATTGTGTGCAGAGAACAGTTACAGTTAGATTATGGTTGAAAATGCTGTCATCTTGTAGTAAAGACTTGGTATGACTGAAAGTGTCAGGCATTTTTTTAATATCTGAATATTTAATAAAAGCTGGAATGAGAATATTTTCAGAGTATGAGAATAATAAAAGTCAGTCTTTAGAATGCAGTAAGTAAGATTCTGTTATGAACAGTAAAAAAGTTGAATCATTTTTTAAGTTTATATTTTCTGACAGTTCATTACTTCTATTGGCTTGAGCCAAATTTTAAATCGGAAACCAGAGATATCACTAAGATGTCAGTTATGCTGAGTGTTTTCTGCAGTAGTAAGACCTCTCATCCAAAAGCTGTAATAAATTTAAAGTTTGAGATGATTTTTAATGATGGTATTCATTCCTATCAGTTTCTCTGGAAATCTTGAGTGGGATTAAATGAATTGTATGAGCTTTTTCCCATACAGAAGTGTGGGGTTTTTTTAATTCTCTATTACTGCTGCTACCCATATCTTTTCTTTTGAAGAAGAAAAGGATGAGTTGCATAGAGCGTTTTCTTTGCAGCAGAGTTCACCGAAACATAAACTATTCTTTGCCCCCTTGGGGAGGCGCAGAAGGCAAGTGCCATTGCCCAGCAGAAAAAAATTTTAAGATCTATTTTCAAGTTTCTAAAAGTAGGTCTTAAGTTGTATCTAGTCAACACAAATATATTATTTCTTCTTATTTTCTCTTGCAAGGATTTATTGTAAATATAAGGTGGTAGATAGCATGTTTATTAGCTGATACCTAACCATAGAGTGGTAAATTGCTGTTTCATATTTAGGGACTGTAGCTGTATTCCTGCCTAAATTTATACTTTCTAATTTCTCCTAAATCCACATGGGTAGAAAGTGGCTTCCCCACTCCCAAATCTTCCAACTAAAGACACCTCTCACTCTTGTCTGTGAAGGAGCAGACTAAATGCACTAGCAGAGGGTGCTCAACAAGTTGGAAGAAGAAAACTGGCTTACAGGCCAAAGCTGCTGGAGAACTCTGGGTCGTGAATGCCTGCCTGTCTGTCTTTCCTACTTAATGGCTCTATATGGGCATGAAAATACTGCAGTGCAAACTGCAGATTTCCATGCAAGGCAGCTTGACAAAATTACACTAACAATCAGATATTTTGCACAGCTTGAGCATTCTGTTTTTTTGCAAGCAGCTCTTGAGATCTTGCAGCTTCCATCTCACAAGGCATATCTTGCTGCTCATTGTTTTCAGCTGTATATTCTTCAGGTGTTCAGGTATTATTGTAAATTAAAACAGAAGTCTTAGAAACAAAGCATATGTCTGTCCTGACTTCATCCAGTCAAATGGGGAGTCTGTGGCAGTTCCGTAGATCACGAATGGGTAGTCATACAGCCCGAGGGGTGATAAGGTATTTGATGTGCAGTCTTATGAGCTGTGAAAGTCAAAGGTAACTAAAGTCAAAATATAACTTGAGGGACCATCAACCTGTTGATGTGCCTAGGACCAGTCAGTGATGTGGTTCTCCCTCATGGAAAGCCTGTGTTAACAAGAGAAGTTGTTGGGCAGCATGTTTTAGACATGTTTATCAGTATATGCATCACTGGGAGTGGTGAAGGAGTGTCACCATATTTGTGCTGATACCAAATTTCAACATGTCTGTTCTTTAAGAATGGGAAGGTATTCACTCACTTTGACTCATTTGAGGAGCCCTGTGCCTACCTTCTCTTGCACATCTGATCTGTGAGGTTCTTAGTCTTGCATACTACTTATATGGCTTCTTACTTTCCAGCATCAAACTGATTGATAACAGCTTTGTTGGTGTGAAGAAAATGTTGTCTGCCAAATAGCAATTGCTGTTGAGATTAATGGCAGACAGGCTTTTTTGCCTACCTTACGAAATGCAGTGGAGCTTTTACAAACCTCCTCCTGTTTTTTCTTACATTCTCAACTTGTTGAGTGTTCCAAGTTTGAAGCTTACCTGCTCTGACCAGTTAAGAGTCTGGTTGTGAACCCTGTTGTGGCAGCAAATAGGAAATAGTAGCTCTTATGCCAAGTCTTGCTCAAAATCCTTCTTGCCATGCTAACATAAAGCACTGAAAACATCTTTTTCCATATTTATGCTTTAATTCAGCAAGAACTTTAAATTATCCTATAATCAGACCAGGTGAAAAAGGAATTTTCCCAGCTTTATCTATATTATCTGTATTATTTAAGTATATTTATATATTGCATATTTAGCATATATTTTAGGGAAATGCCTTGGGATGCCAGAGTGCAAGTCAGAAGGAGAAAAATATCTGTACTGCTGTCTTATGAAAAATACAGATTGTATGTAGTCTTGCGTTTCCTCAGTTTCATTTTGTGCTTGTCCTGGAAGCATATTCCTGGAAAATTGGGTGCTCTTCTAGGTCTCTTCTGTGACCTGTTGCCAAGACCTACTAGTGTTTTTGTACGTCGCAAACGTTTGAGGGGAATATGGTGTCATGCATTTGAGGATACCAGGCTTGAGGTAGCTCAAGCACTGGTATTGTATGACTGGCAGCTAAAACCAAAATAATGCATTTCATTGAGATGTGTTTACATCTTACACACAGTAAAGTTAGTGAGCTCTTCAGGATTGTCTGTGAATGTTTGTGCTTTAGTACTTGTCTCAAAAGCCCAAATTACAGTCAGGAGTTTGCACATAGTGAGATTTCTGTGATGTGAAACGTTCATGTAGGGGGAGGGCAAACTGCAATTAAAAAAATTGCCATGTTAAAGGTAAAGGTTTTCTTAAGTTCCAGAACAGACTTCTCCGATGGTGCACTAGTCACTTAAGACAGACTTTTCGGATGTGGTTAAAATCTCTTTCTGTCTAAGAGTTTCCTTTTAGTAAAATAAAAACAGCAGTATTTTCTCTAGTATAGTTGGCATGTAGGTAAATGTAGCATTGATGAAATAGTTATAGATAAAAGAAATACAAGAAATTAAGAGCAAAGTGAGGGCTTGTGAAAGCAAGAGTTGTCTAGAATTAGAGGGTAAATAAGGTGGCTATCTTGAAATATAGTCTGTGTGGGGAAGAGTCAAGACGACGTAGGTGATGAGTTAGCAGCTAAAGTTGGCTTTCTGCAAAAAAAAATGCTAAACTTGATCTAGGACAGACTTGAGTGAAACAGACTTCTGAAACTGCGAGCTATGGCTAAGCTTTCCTTGGATAGGAAGCTACTCTTACAAACTTTTTTTCTTCTCTTTAGTTGTACAGCAGTAGCTGCTTCTGAACTATGGTTGTTTAAGAATTACTTCAGTTAAACTCTCTGAGAATGAAAGTAAGTATCTGCAAGGACTTGCTGCTCCAACCAAAACAGTAAACTGATATTGTTAATAAGCCTCAAGGCACCAAAAACCTACTTACAAGGTGGTAGAGTGTTTTTTTTTTTTTTTTTAAGGGTGAGTTTATTTAAACCTTAAGATCATTTCTGCATGACAGTGTTATCTTGTCCCCTCAGTTTTAGGCAGACATTATTTCAGAAAACTAGATTTGTATGTTAGAAAATCATTGCTTTTTCCATGCAGGTTCTTTTCACTGATTTTCAGGCTAACTAGCCTTGGAAAGCAGGAAATGCACCATCCAGAAGCTGTTGCAAACAAGGATATTCTATACTCTGTTTCTAGCAGGGTGAGAAATAGCAGATTTTTCTCCTTCCTATTATTAATAAAATACCTTTAACTTTGGTGACTTGATCTTCAAAGGGGGCTGTATTTTCATGTATTCCTACAGAATTCTTTTTTATAATAAGGCTTCTTTGGCTGCCAGGAGAAAACATAAATATGTTCAGACTTAATCTTAACTTTGTGTTTTTAAGTGCTCCAATCCAATGGGTCGAAGTATCCTTTGACACTTCGTTGATGAGGCAACCTCTTCTTTAATTCTGTTTTATTCTGTTTTTTAACTACATTTCACATTTATTTTTAAAATGTTTTTTTCCCTACGTTAATGTTTTGTATTACTAATACAAAGGTGGTGATAACTTTGAAGAACGTCTCTTTCTTGGTTGAAGCATCTTCCATAGCCAGTCCTCCAAGTACTAAAAAAGAAAAACTTCAAGGCCATTATGTGAGTAACACTGAAAGAATTGGTTTTGGTTTCTTCTAAATGGTCCTTGTCATGGTTATTAGTTTAACTGAACCTGCATGTTGTTGAGCATGTATTCCTTCCCATACCACTGCTTAGGTCCTATCATAAAACCACTGTTTCTGATTCTCATGTTCTCGGTTCTGGACTGCAATTCACAAAGATCAAGTGAGATGAGCTATGCGAATGAGAGACCTCTATGTCCTGTTTTTATGGGATAGTGTAATTAAAACCCGAACATCGTTTTTAAAAAGACAAGCAACAAAAGGCATTTCAGGTCTTAGGAGAATAAAACAGACTTTATAGCTCCTAAGTAGCTAAGTAATCAGCTTTAATGTGTGAACCCTGGTAGATACAACATTGATGTTTTTATGTATTTATGGATCCACATCATCTGGCTAATATTAGCTGTTCTGTGTCCTTACAGATGGTTTCCCTCTCTAGTTTGGGGAAAATGCTATACATTTTTATTTAGTCATGTCTTTTT
Source organism: Dromaius novaehollandiae (assembly GCF_036370855.1). Lineage (NCBI taxonomy): Eukaryota > Metazoa > Chordata > Aves > Casuariiformes > Dromaiidae > Dromaius > Dromaius novaehollandiae. The sequence continues at coordinate 44,453,899 of NC_088098.1, forward strand.
ATTTTTTCTCAGAACCAAGTCATTGTTCAACTGTCTATAGCATTTTGATACTTTGGGTCTCAACAACTGGCAGCAAGCCATGTCACATCTACCAGTAGTCAGAAAGAATGCCTTTATCCTGTAGTTGCGTTCTTTCTTATTCTGCCAAAGCAAAGCTGTATATTCATACAGGAAAAACTTATAACCAATGCATAGTAGTTTCACCTTTTTGACCACCTGTATATTATTAGGAAATATTAAAATTGCTATTTAATAATTTCTAGGGCTTAGAATGTTTATGGAAAATGGGAGAAAATAATGTAAGATATAGTCCGTTTGTAGGGTTTTCTCTACATGCTATTTTTCTTTAGAGGGGACTTCTGTAGACGTTCATTGCTACCAGAACACTTGAGAGAGTTAGGGAAAAAAATGACTTCATGAACTACGAAGGATGAAAGTAAGCGCGGCGTGAGCTTCAATGGTAAGTTAAATTTTTTAGTATTACAGATGGCCTTCTTTATCTGGCCTTGAACACCTTTATGAAGCTTTTTTTTTCCTATTTGTTCTTCAAAATGTTTTTTCTGAATTTTTTTAAACATTTTGTTTGAGAGGAAACATACTTAAACCTAAAAACATGAATAATTAACATACTGTCTGTCACTTCGATAACTTCCTATTCTGTGAGTGTCAGCATGTTAATTTTACTCAGTGTTCTAGAACAGTTAATTTCACAGTTCTTGAATTTAGAGCATTCATCAGAACTGCACAGCTCTCTGATTCAAATTAGATCACAGGTTATCTTCAGTTTTACTTCTTTCTTAATAAAATATGAAATGCAGCCAAAGGACTGTATCTAGCTTGGTTGTGGGAGATTTTTTTTTTTAAGGATTAGAATCTTTAATGACAGTGCACTAAATTGTTGATGAGACTTGAGGACACTTTTAGATCTTAATTTTTAGAAATGAAGTGTCATTAGCTTTTAAAATATTGGCTGTCTTAATTTGACTTTATTAAGCCTAATTTTTCCTTCAATAAAAGTAAGTTTCTGTCCATATATTTCAGCTTTTGTCCACAAAAGCTCTTAGAGAAGATGGCTGATGTAAGCCTGAAGGAAGCAGCATTAATACTTGGTGTGGTAGCAGCCTGCTACTGGAACAGTCTCTTTTGTGGCTTTGTTTTTGATGATGTTTCAGCAATTTTGGACAATAAAGATTTACATCCTTCTACTCCTTTAAAAAATCTGTTCCAGAATGACTTCTGGGGGACTCCAATGTCTGAGGTAAACTGTTTATGAAACACTTGAAACACTTAAGAAACGAACGTTGAAATAAGCTTGCAGAGTTTTTAGACTTTTTTTTTTTAAGTCTGGTTTTAACAGAATAGTTTGCTTCTGCTGGAATTTGGTGGTTGGTAGTTTATACTATTAAATCGGGAACATGTGGCTTATATTCCCCTCCTTTGCTAAACAGAAGTACTTGTGAAAAATGTGAAGAGTCCTATATCACACATCACACTTTTGTGTAGTATTTAGTTCCAGTATAGAAATTAGACAAATCTGACCATTTTCCCTTCCTCCTCCACAAGCTAGGCAATAGTACTTATTTCTAATTTTAATCTGGAAGGAAAGTTACATAGTTAAACAACAAAATGTAGAGAGTAGGAATTAAATAAATCACATTTATTTGAGCAAGTATCTTTATCTGAATTCAGAGCTTTTGGTTTGTGGCCCATCTTGAGTTTGTGTCTGAAAAGATGCATTGGCATTAAAGCTATTGATAAAAGATGTTAGGTAGCAGTGGTTCAAGATAAAGTTTGCGTAAAGTTCGGAAAGGCACACACGGTGTCATTAATGAGGACAAAAAAAAAAGGCTGACAGGCATAGGTGTTTTACCTATCAAGACATTCCAGCTTGTAATCGTCACTTTTTCTTATGTCCTTCGTCTACAGGATTAGCACAATGTGAGATGTTAATTGCTAGCTGTACAAAATAGACTTTGATGCTTAATTTTCATAGCTTGTGATGAAAGCTTTCAAACTGTTTTTCAGATACCATGTAGTCCTGGAGTCCAGTAATTTCAAATAGTGTTTTTTAACATGTTTTTACTCCAAAGACCTCCTAACCTTGAGGAGAGGGGGGGAAAAGCCATTTCATTTCTAGTGTTGATTTTGCCCTTACAAACAAATGAAAGTCAGGTTAAGTTTAATGAAATGAAAGTCGGGTTAATTTGAATGTTCATGGCCTTTTAAATATTGTCTGTCTTGTGTTTTTCTTGTTTGCATGTATGTGTAATTTTTTTCACCCTAGGTGTTTCTTACATTTTCTTCTTCTATTTTATGGATATAATCATCAAAGGTCAATAGGCTGTAGGTTGGCAAATGCATTTTTGAACAGGAAGGTAGTGTTAAGTAGAGTTTTTAAAAGGAATTATGGAAGGAGTATCTAAGAACCTACACATAAGCTCTGCTTATCTGTTATACTGACAAACATACTAAAAGTATTTAGATAATACATTTAGCTGAGCATACCAAAATTTTACTTTCTAGAATGTTGATCTCTAGCATAAAAATGGCAGATTAATCAAAATACTTGAAAAATACATCAAAATGATTTGGAGATTGGAAAAATGGTCAGAATCAACTTCCCTCGATTTAACAATTTATTTTAATTTTAAATAATCCACCTTTTACTTTGCTAGATCTTTCTTTTTTGGTTAGTGTTATTGATTTTCACGTCTTTATTTTGAAGATGTATGCCTGTGAATAGTGGGGCAATACATGTATGCACAGATTTTTTACATATTTTGGAATGAAAGGCACTTTACAAGTTGGTGGTGACTGATTTATTTATTTCCTTTTTAGGAGAGGAGTCATAAATCTTACCGTCCCTTCACAGTCCTCACATTTCGCTTAAACTACTTGTTCAGCGAATTAAATGCAATTTCTTACCACTTCCTAAATCTGGTCTTTCATGTGGTGGTTTGTATAGTCTTCCTCAAGGTCTGTAAGCTTTTTCTGGACAGCCAGAGCAGTATAGTTGCATCCTTGCTCTTTGCAGTGCACCCAATACATACTGAAGCGGTAGGTAAAGCTGCAATATGTTTAATCTGTTGCTAAAGTTAAGCTGTATTTATTAACCTTAAATTTTGTATTTTATGTGTGTGTTTATATATTGTATCTCCAAAAAGTGCATGTTTGTATTTGGACTTGAACTTAAGTTTGTACTCTGCCCTTTGCAAAGAAGAGCAATGGAGGTGACCAGCTTCTGATTACTCCTGTGTACTCAGAGTTATTTGGTATTCCATGTGGCTACTGAAAAATGATTAAAGAAACATACATTTAATTATCAAATAATTTGGGTTTGCGCCACAAACATTCACTTTTATGATGACAGCTACTTCAGTTTACATAGATATTTGGGCAGATATCATTCTGTGATGATCCATCTAGTGCTGTATCTTGCAAGTACTGTATTATGAACACCTCTTAATTCATTTTTGGAATTCAGACATGTTTTCTTTTAGCTAATCACTGAGACTGGTCTCTCTGCATTTTTATGCCCGTATATCTATCTCAACAAGACTTTTTTTTCTAAGAATGTTGTAACTGCTATCCTAGATCCAACTTTAGGACTTTCTGTTTCAACATCCTATATTTGACAGTGTCCAGTACAAGAAAGATGAAAGACACTTCTTGCCTCTTTCATATTTACCTTTGTTTTGATTCTAAGTGAGCGTTTTGCTCCTATCAAGAGCAGAATTTATAAAAGCCATCTGATTGTATACTTTTTAATGCTCAGCCAGGCTTGGAGATTAGTGTCAGAAGTTTTGGGGTTTTTTTTTTCTTTTTTGAATGGAGTATTGTATTTTTTTGTTATGACTTGTTTCTATCGGAGACATTGATAAAGCAGATCTGTGTAATTTTCTGCTGCTATTTTTGTATCATGTAGCTTAGCTTTCTGTGCAGGGATTCACATTGGTTGAAAAGCCCATTCCTTTTTTTCCTTTCCTTTCCTATAGTCTTAGCTGATTTGGAATTCTCTATGTTACACTGAAACTTTATAAAAATGTTTTAACCTTTTGCTTTTTTGGGGTGTTATCATGTGGGGTTTTTTTATTATGAATTTTGAAGAGAAAAGGCTGCTATTATTTCATCTTATATTGTATTTTTTTCCTGCTGTCTTTGGGCAAATAGTTCTTACCTCTAATTCATGTCTTCTAAAGACAGAAATCCCTCTCAGCAATTCAACAGTCCTTATCTGTGTGTTTTGAGTAAGTCTTTATAGAAAATAATTTCTTTTTTTTTTAATTGGCTGCTATTTGTGCACCTAATATGTCCTTTTGAGAGGAAGTTAGTGGCATGCTTGAAAACTGCAAAAGTTTAAAGCCTAAACATTTTCTTTGTCTTGCTTTTATCCTTGGAAACACAAAACCCCATGTGATTAACATGGGGAGAATTATGGGTAAAACACAGTTGGTTTTTCTTTAAAGAATGTATGTGCTTCAAGTTTCAGGGTTTGGCTTTGCCTCTCGAACAAGTACGATAGCATCTTTGCAGGAGTGTCAGAAAGTTGCTAGCAACTTACATTAGTGGTTCATGGCTTAAATCATCCTACATAATCTTATCCCTTCTTTAATTCCTGAGATGATTCTTTATCATGCTTGTTTATGAACTGTCAGATTCCATATGAGATTCCATTTAGTCGTTTTTAATACTGTGCAATAGTGTTACCAAAAAAGTCATATAATGCCTTTAAAACATTGTCTATGTACTGAAAGATCATTGAATTGGGTAATGTGTTTTTTAAAAGCTACTAACTACAAATACAAAGCCAAGTAATTTGGTGATAAGTGTGTAATCACTGATATTTGCCACATGAGGGCACTTTAGGACTGTAATTATTAGAACTTGCTGTTGTACTTAAACCTTTATGGCATCTGGGATTAAAGAGCAGTTGTGATTGAATTCCTTTGCTGCTGTATTTATGTACTCAAGAATCTGTTAAGAGGTTTCCTTCCCCTCTCCCAACTCCTTTCAATTTAAGCTTTCTCCTTCTCAAAAACACTTGAAAAAGATAAAATACAGTGTGTTTGTATTGAGATGAATTCCACCTAACATGCATGTAACCAGGAAAGGATTCTTAGAGTTGACAGTTGTGATTTGTCCATGTGTATAAAAGGCAAGTCAACTGGGACTCTTCAAGTTTCCATCCATGGACAGAGATTAAGTAATAACTAGCTCCATTTTAGACTTTGAACTGGGGTGCTAACTAACTGTCCTTCAGACTTTAATGAAACTTCCAAAACAGGACTCATTCCTAGTTTTTGTTCCTTTTGCTGGTATAAAATGTATCTAAATTGAATTCTTTCAGTTTAGTCTCCTAATATTATTCCCCTGCACAGGAATTTCAAATAGCAGATGCAGTACATGCAGGTTTCAAACCTTTACTTATCTTGTGATAAATTAATTTTCCCTGAAAAATTAGCAGAGCAGGCTAAAGAGAGAAGAATTGTGCTTGACTTCGGAGAGAAGCTGGGCTCTTGCAATGGCGATATATCACTTTTTGAGGAAAAATTTTTGAGGAAACTATTTGAATAGCAGTATCATAGTCTCCTAGATTGTAAAGTCACATTTGACATTGTCTCTGGAATTCCAGTTCATTCTACCTAGTATGCTACTCTTCTGGCTAAGAGGCATGCTGATCCATTTACATCTATGGGATATTAACTAACCTTGGGGATACTAAAATTTTATCTCATAAATCACTGTTGTATCCAGAAATAGGATCTCTCTTCTGTTGGTGCCTTTTCTGGGGAATGTAGAGGCACACAAGCACAGTTATTCTGCTGATGATCTGTTTCAACCTATCTTCAGACTACGTTCTCCTTAATACCTATCTTCAGACTACGTTCTCCTTAATACCTATCTTCAGACTACGTTCTCTGTAATACCTGTCTCAGCGCTGAACAATTTTGTGATCCAAACAAGGAATCCTTGAAGCATCTTGAGACATTTTGGAAACGAACACCTATATACTATCCGAAATGTTACAACAACTCTGATGACCTTATCAGTTGTGAAATACACATTGTCCAAGCATGATTCAGTGAGTCCTTTGGCAAAATTAAGCTGTTCCCAAAAGAAGCATCAGAAAGTGATTTCAGTGCTCAGATTTGAATACGTTACACTGAGCTTGGATCTTGAGTTACTTTCTCTTTATGCTGTGCTGGATAAATTAGTCTTGGTCAAGAATGCACCTTGAAATAAAAATGTCAGGCTGAGGCTGGATGGCTGAAAGTCAGGCTTTAGCATCATCATAATTAAATAGTGAGCTCTGAGGTTTTCTTAGCCAAATACGACTTTCTATCTCAAGATAGCATGCCATTTTGCAAGCAGCTTATTTACAAAAATTTAAATGTAATTACAAAAGAGGGCCAATTAGGAGTAAAGGCAGCCCTACAGTGTATTTTAGTCAGATCAGCAGCTATTGCAGTAACTGTTAACATGTCTGTCTTTGGCTGTTAGTCACAGCTTAGCTTCATTCAGAAAACATATCCTGTACACAGAAAACAGCCTGTATTTCATTAGGGATTCTGAAATAACCTTCTGCCCTGTGGATTTTAGCACTTCTTCATAAAGTAATCGTAAGATCTGTTCCTCTCTGTCTCATTACTAAGGGGGGCAGTACCTGCAACAATTTAATATTGTCAGCCAAATGAGCATACAAAAGATTGCCAAACCTATAGTAAAGCCTTAGTCATTCTTAAACTGTGTTGCACAGAGCTTGCCATCAATGTATTGATAACTCTTGACTGTTCAGATAAGAGCTGCCATAGCGCTGGTTAAGTGAGTGCTTCTTTCAGATCTGTTCAGTCACTCCTACAAGATATGAACAAAATCGACTATGGTAGTTTCTATATGCCACTGTCTACAGGGATATGTTGCCAGGATGTATGTGTAAGACAGTCCTTGTCACACTTACAGCTCTTGCTGATGAAAGGTAGTTTCTTCCAGGTTTTATGAAGATAGCAGTCATAATCCTGTCCAATTTGCCTCAGCTGATATTTGCAGCTGGTGTTACTGAAGATTAAAAAGAAGTGCAGCATTTCTCAGTTGCTTCATTAATAGTGGCGCTTATGGGCACATCAGGGTGGCCACTTGTTTTCAGTGTTCTTGAATTCAGCAATGGTTGAACTGAAAGCATCCTTACTACTGGTAGCCTTTTCTGCTTGGTTTACAGGTCTTGGTTATGCGTATCCTGATAGTGTATCAGTCATGCACTATTCAGTACTTAGTGAGAAAGCCGGGCAGAATAGCTTACTGTGTTTTAGTGTTTTGATGAAGCAGCTGATAAAGATGGGAACCGCAGAAGAGCAGAAAAATGATCCCTTTTTTGACTGATCAGCTGTGACTTTTCAACTGTCAGTCCAGGACCAGTAATTGTCAGAATAGTTTAATAACTACATACGCAAAGAAGAAAATATGTTTAATAACCTGTCACTGTAGTATTCCAAAATATTGTAGTTAGTTTGGAACCCTCCCTGCACACAGCCACACTGTGATTCCTCCTTCTCTCCTCAGAGGCATAGGGCACAAGCATGACCTTCTTGGAGAAGGATAACTAAAATAAGGATGTAGGATCTGTTCTTAAGATCTGTAGTAACTAGCGAAATAATCTTTTTTTTTTTTTTTTTTTTCCTTTTTCTTTTTAGGTAACTGGAGTTGTGGGCAGAGCAGAACTTTTATCATCTATATTTTTTCTAGCTGCTTTTTTGTCATATACTAAATCCAAAGGGCCAGATAATACCATAGGTAAGTGACTGACAATATATATGTAGCTTCATGTCTGTATCAGTAGTAATAGAGCTCTTAAAATAGTAACATAGAGTATTGGTTATTAAGCAGTTGTGTACATGAAAAAAGTCTTCAGGCTCAAGATATCCATGTAATACTACAAATAATATTTTACATCATAAATTGCCTTTTTTTCAAGATAAAGAGCTTTTTAAGTTGTTTTGTAAAACCTAGAATTCTTTAATGAGTGGGTGATTCTTGCACTGATTTGTATTAGTGCAAATAGTGAAAATATGCTGGGATGCATCAGACTGTCCTAAATAAGCTGCAGAATGGAGATATAGGAGTCTTGCATATTTTCTAAGTGACTTTGAGAAAAATCATGACTGCCTTTTAACATTTAATTTGAAAAGGTATTTTGGTGAGTTAGAAAAGTTTATTTGCTTTTTTTCTTTTTTATCAGAATGCCTTATATTGGTCTTTCACTTTTTATTCAATTTTTAAATTTTAATGGAGGCAATTGTAAAACTGACAGGTATATATTATCTTTTTATAAGGTAAGAATGACAATATTGATATCATGATTTTGATATCATATCAAATTGATATCATATGAATTTGATATCATATGATATTGAATAAGTTTCTAGATTTTCTTCAGTCATAAAGAGCCTAATTTCAGCTTTTAAGTTGATTTGGTTTATTAAATGATTGTTTGCACTGTAAGATGGAACATTTTCAATTACGTCTTTTTGATTTGCAGTGTGGACTCCGATTGCAGTGACGGTGTTTCTAGTTGCTGTTGCAACATTGTGTAAAGAACAAGGAATAACAGTAGTGGGAATATGCTGTGTATATGAAGTATTTATTGCTCAAGGGGTAAGGTGTGGTTGAAAGATCAGATTTCTTCTCAGGAATTCTGTAATGAGGCATTAAATATTCAGAAGCTTCATATTTCATCACTGATGTCAGTTTAGGCTAATTCTATAGTTGTTTTACACTTTTCAGATATTCCTTTGACTCGATTGATATTTAAAACGCATGAGTTGTGGGGGAGAATCAGATGCCTTCTAAGTTGTTTTCTATACGTCATGCAGAGATGATACCAAATATATTTGATAAAGAATTGGCATGTCTTAACTAAAATCTGAAGTTTTAGTCGACAGGTTTGTAAAGACCTGCATGTAACAGAGTTGATTAAAGTCTGAGGTGTGTAAAGATAGAGGCATTGTTCATTTTTAATTATTTCAGCAAAAATAGAGAACATATTATTTGCAAATAGCTTCCATCACATGCTAATGAACAACCAGATGTTCTGGAGTAGTCTAATTTGAGTCAGTAATATTTTTATGAAATTTGTCGCTCTAAAAAAGCCTTTAAATTTAATTTCTAGTCTCGTAAGTTTCTTCTTGCATTTTGATATTTCAGTAAGTTAATAGTAACTTTTCTTTTGTCTGGGAAAACAAGTGATGTTCTCACAATGAGATAAGTTTTGGCTTTTTAATAGTAAAACCATATGCAATTTAAAAATATGAAAACACATGTTGTATGAATATCTTTCTAGTTTACCATTCCTTAATTATTTTAAGGAATATCTTACAAAAACTGCGACAGTAAAAGCCAATTGGTTGTCTGTCTTCATCTTATATATTAAGGCTAAAATGTCAAAATCCGAATTCAGTGTTTTCAGAAATACTTTTTTCTTTTTTTTTAAACTAGTGGCTTTGCACATCCAATGTATAAGTACACAGTTTTCAAAGTGGATTTCTAAGGAAATCACCTGTATGTGACCATACTTTTCAAACCACTCCTCTCTTGTGACTCTTGATCTGAGCCTCAGTTTCATTAAAGTTTAGCAAATTTGTGTAGGTCAGTTGAGTAGAAAAGATAAAACGCAAACTGGTGCTTCTGCTTAGAGCACTGGTGTAGTGGCATGAACGAAGTCTTTGACCAGTTCTCAAAACTTGTCTATAACTGTTTTTCAGCCGGTATATATGAAGCAGTAAAGACATAGTGAAGGAAGTGGGCACACAGCAGAGAAATTGGGGTACATAATGGGGAACTGTGCAAGATCATAACGTTCATGAGATAGGGACAGATGAGATTACTGCAGCAGAGAAATAAAATAAAAACACAGAGCTAAGCAGGCAATAGTATTTCCACAGTTCCTATAGTACTTCGTTTAGGACAGATTTTCAAAGGGACAAATAATTTTGAGGACACTGTTATCTCTCTTTCAAAATTTATTTCATGGTCAAATTCTATATATCAAACTCCGTATTTGAAGGCAGGTTAAATGTTTAACACATCAGTGCAAAATATGGGATTACAAAAAATGTTTGAGTTCAGCTATTATAATGTTAGCAAAAATACTTGAACAGAATTTTTTGATTAGGTGGATTTCTTTTGAGAGGAGAAGTTGTATGAGTGAAGCTGAATTAAGTAATTTGGAGCAATCATTCACAGAAACCCAAGGAAAAAAGATCAGAGAACTAAAATTTGTATAGAAGATTAGTGAGTACACTGTCTGATAACTGTTTTTTCTTTGCAGTACACCTTGCCAGTGCTGTTGGACACAGCTGTACAGATTCTTCGAGGGAAGGGCAATATCCCTTTCTCTGTGCTCCAAACACTGCTAAAGCTCATTGTCCTTATGTTCAGTACACTGCTTCTTGTTGTAGTCAGAGTCCAGGTTATTCAGTCTCAACTTCCAGTGTTTACAAGGTAATATGAAAGTGTTTCCTGTTTACAGATACTGATAAATAAGATGCAGTTTAATGATGTCTGAATAAAATGCTGAAAACTACTTCACCTAAAATGCCTAGTAACTTACTTTAATATTGTTAGGTAATGACTGTACAATATTATTTTTATGAAATCAATAACTAGTGTATTTCAGTAACTGCTGACAAGAACATCTGAAATTCTGAAGTATCTGAGCAGGCATTAATTTTTAAATGCTTGTGGTTCTTAGTTGGTTCTAATATTCCAGAGATTAAATATTTTATTAGTGAAGGTTTTTTTATTGGTCATGTTTTTTGAACCTTCGATAAGTACTTCAAAACTTTTAAAAAGTTTTTTCTCATCTACATATGAAATAATTTTTGTTTTTCAGATACCTACTATGCAGAAAGTATAGTTAACTTCAGATACAGTGCTTAAAATTGAATATATAGGAATAATGTTAGAGCTGAAAAACTGTAATTTATCTTAAAAGCAATCTTTGTTGTGAGATATGTAAAAATGAAAGAATCTAATATTCTCCCTGAAAAATGGGGCTTTTTTTTTTTCTTCCAAACCAATGACCATAGCAAAAGCAATGTAGCCATTCTCTGTTTATTGAAGCTTAAGGTGATTATATCCCAAACCAGTTTCTTGAAGAAACATAGAGGAGTCTCAGTCCCATGCTGAGATATATCATGTCTGGTTCCTCAGCTGCACACTTGACAAATGTAGAAAGATTAGTATTTTGTACATGGCCGTAACTGGCCATGTACATGAATTTAGCTATGAATTTAGAGTTTCCTGGTGCCTGGGCATGAACTCAAGTCCATAACTTTTTTTTTTTTCCTCTCTCTTTCTCCTTTCTTTTGTTTTAGGTTTGATAACCCAGCTGCTGTAAGTCCATCTCCAGCAAGGCAGCTGACTTTCAACTACCTCCTCCCTGTAAATGCTTGGCTTCTTCTCAACCCCTCAGAATTATGCTGTGACTGGACAATGGGAACTATTCCTCTTGTGGAGTCTCTGTTAGATGTCAGAAATGTTGCCACTCTTGCATTCTTTTGCTTTCTGGGATCTTTGATTGTCTTCAGTCTCCGATATCCTGGGGATTCCTCCAAGACTGTATTGATGGTATGGACGATGCATGGTTTTTGTCCTTTTCTTGCAAGAGTATAGCTAGCTCTGGATGTTTAACCACATGCCTCAGTCTGCTGTAACCCAGTGATTTTAATGCATCTGGTTGTGTGCTAGAATGAACACACAAGAAAGGAGGAAAATGGTTGCGGCAATAGCACTGTTAACTCACAATTAACAGTACTGTTTACTCTGTCAGGAATGAGACTGAGAAACACAGGCAAGAGATGAAAATAAATGTGACCGGTGTTATGCATTTGCATACTGTATTGTGGCCCTCAGATATTCAAAACTCAGCTAACAAACTTGGAGTTTCACTAGAGTCAACATACATTTTAAGGATCAGAATGCATTTTGATCCTGTGACATGTCTACATTATTTAAATGTCAACAGTTATTCTGCATATTTACCAACTGACTCAATTATTTTTCCTTATTATTTTTTAAAAAGCTGTGTTTTGGCATTTAAGGGCATAAGTTTTCCTGTTTTCTTGATGTTCTCTTAAGACACTCTTTTGTAGCCTTTTCCATATTTTAAGAGAAAATTAATTTCCTCAGCCTATAAAGGTTTTTCAGTAATATACAACCTTAAAATTGAAATGGATTCACAGGAAAGAATATTTTGGAGGGAGTGGAAAAGAGCAAATGAGACAGCTAGTACTTTTTTTTTGTCTAAAAACACTCACCTTTTTGGTTGCTGACTTTTCAAAATTTCAGAAGGTTATTGATCAACTAAAATAATGTTTCTTATTATTAAATAAGAGATGTAATTATGTCTACAACAAACACTCATACCAGCATGCCTGAATCTTAGTCTGCCACAGTAATAATGTGATTTTTTTTTTTTTTTTTTTTTTTTTTTTTTTTTTTTTTTGGAATATGTAACCTCAGCCAAAAGTTGCATGTGGGTGGGAATATTTACGCACAATTTAAGGCTTAAGTACATTTTGTGCTAATCAGCTGACACATTTGATTCACTTCAAAGAGACCTAGCATATAGTTATAGTTTTGACTAATACGATTATTCTTGCCATGTTGTAGAAGCAAGGCGAATTGTTTCACTAGAAAATCAGTTTCCAAATTCAGGATGAGAGGCTTCATCAGCAATACTGCAGCTCATTTTCACTGTGTATGAACAGAAGAGACCTAGGTAGCTGATTGATACACTAAATGTGCAAAACGACTTACTTTTAAATTGGAATTTTCTGGGTATAACTTTGGACAATGCATATTTAAATGGATAATTAACTGGTGTCTTTGAGAAATGTTAATGTTTTGCAGCACTTAAAAATGTGAAGTGGTAGCTTAATTACTTCTTGCTTAGATAAGATGAAACTATTTTTCTCCAATGCACTGATAGTAGTAGAAACGGGGTTGGGAGGGAGGGTTTTCATCTTTTTCAGAGGATGTCTCTTAAACTTTGAGAATCCTTATTTCCCTGCTTTTCTCTTTGGTCCCTCCTCAGTGAAGTTCATAAGAGAGAAGGGTTAATGGAATTCTCAGCACACACTGTAGTAAGTCAGTGTTTGTTCTAGTTTTATAAAATATATATTTGTATTATTCCAAGTGGTTTTCATAGCAAGGGACTTTCAAGGTCATTCTGTCCGGCCTGCCAGCTACAATGTGGCTTAACACAATATAATCCTTGTTTAATGAAAGTTATTTTCCATAGCTTAATTATATACATATATTATGTATATAACCTGTATGACTTTTTTCTTTTTCAGGCATAGTATCTGAATGCCTGGAAGGTAATTTCTTAGGAAATGAGAATGCAGTATCATATATTAAAACAACTAATTGTTATGTGCTAAAACATGCAACAACACTGTAGATAAAAACATATTTCTGCCTTCCAGTAAGCTGTTAATGTCCTAGTGTAGATAGTTCTTCTGCCTTCCCATTGCAGGAAACTTTCTTCTGTGTGGCTTCTTAGTCTGGCTTATTAAAAGAAATCGTAGAACCATCTTTAAAGTGAACAAACTGAATCTTTGTTCAGTAAGACCAACTTACGCAGTTTATGGCAATTTTGTAGGTAATTACATTGAATTACTATTTTTAAAATTTGTTGTTTTGATACTCGGTTTTGCTAATAAAAGCCTGAATTTGTGCTAGTCGAACTAAGCTACTACCCTGGCAGGTACAAACTGTGTGCGCCATCTGCATGGATGCCGCATGGTTTGTTTCAGTATAAAGGTGGCTTTAGCACAATACATTTGGTACCATGACCGTATGCACCGTTTGATATTTTAAACTGTAATGGTCTTGAAAAGGAGTGACTAGGAGCCTTGAAAATCTCTAGCATGTTTTGGAAACCTCATCTGTCAGCCCAATATTACGAATGAACATTCTGCTGCTATCTTACTGCATAAATGTGTCGTCAAAAAAAAAAGAAGGAAAGAAAAAAAAAAAAAAGCCCTTTTAGGAGAGATCAGGCAGGTCTCATGCTGAAGCCTAATCTAAGGGGAAGGTCTCAAATTACTTTCGTTTGAGATCAGCAAAAGTACAACTTTAAACCTGCTGCAGAAATAAAGAAGTTTATTTGGACTTTGCGAAGGAAATGCAAAGGAGAGGGATCCAGAATGCAAAAGAGAAAGGAGGCCACAAGTATGTCAGAGTATTTCTTTCCATACTTGCTGATACGTATATAGAGTTGGGTGCTGTGCTGCGTGTGAGACAAGGACAAGACAGAAGATGAGATTCCTCCTCCCACATCCACAAGTGACAGCGGACCCTCCACACATTTCCAGAAGCAGTCTCACAGGGTGAATTTGCTAATGAGAGATACAAAAGATGAAGGACCCATTTTCAGTCAGCATCTCTTTGATACCAGTCACCTCTGAGGGAAAATGGCTTAGGTAAGTGGATGTATTTGTTTCATTTTGTTTTACTTTTTTTTTTTTTTTGTGATGGGACTTGAAATTTCCTTTTCAAAATAACAGCTAGAACTGGGAAAGTGTAAAATAGATGAATTGCTTTTTTGAAGTAGTTTATTTTACCAGCTGACAATATTAAACAAACTAATGAAAAACGGGATTATATATTTTATATCAGACCACATGCTTTGACACATTGATGTCATTATGTTGCTTGAAATAATCTATTATTTTGACAGTAGAAAAGGACATGCCCTGGAAACAATGTATGAGCAATTAAATTCTCTTACTTTTTGTTTACTTTATCGCTGTGGACAATCAGACAACTCCTCTGTCAGACTAAGTGACCTTTATAAATAGGTTACAATATAAATATTGAAAATGTTGAATACTAAGGATAGTACAGGTCTAGAATTACTTTAGTGGCTTTGCACTTGGTTTCAGAATTAAGCAGCAATCACAGCCCTTTTCTGTTTATGGAACCTGTTGGGTATAGGCATTCCTTTATTGCTGGCAAAATTTTAATCTTTTGTTATTTCTTAATATTTGTTAAGTTTCCCAAGCAATATTGTTTTACCTCCCTGCCTAACACCACCTTTCTCACTCCCTACCCTCCAGCCCCTGTGATGGGACAGCTCTACTATTACTTGGCCACAAAATTTGGTAGATTATTACTGTACAAATGTCAAGAACAGACAGGTATCCTTGGTTTTCCTGGAGAGAGCATTTGACACTTTCAGGTGACATATCTGCCAAGATGTCAGTACTTCTAAATTTAGTAAAATTTATTTCTACAATTTCTGTGCTGACAGTTCAAGCTTTGAAATATTTCTTTGTGTATAATGCCAGGAGCTTTTGAATGGTCCTATAGCAGTTGAGATACTCTTCATACTTTACCATTTTAGAGTGTTGTAATATGCTTTTTTTCTTTTTTTCTGCCTGCATACTTTAAGGATTTCTGTTTTGTTTTTCTTATCAGTTGCCTTGGCTGGAATATTTTTCAAAGGAACTTCTGCACCTGCTGAAGGATTTTGATAAAGAGAAGGGCTAAATGAACAGAAGAGAACACATTTATCTGCAGTAGCTTTGAGGCTACTGCACAGGAAATTGGAGCTGAAGGACAGTGTGCTAAGGAGAGGCAAAAGGATTGAAAGAGAAGTTCGGAAAACATTGTGCAATCCTTCTGACAACAGATGTTGTTACAAAGTTATGGAACTTCTGGGGGAAAAAAATCCCCAAGCCTTTGAAACACAGCAGTCCTTTTTAGTAGGTGCCTAGACCAAAAGCACCCTGCGCTGACAAAGTTTGTGCAATATCAGCTGCAGGATCCTTTCTACTCCAACCTAATAGAAAACAGTGGCTTTCCCTATACATAGTGTGATCTCATGGGGTTGTGGGACCGTGTCCTTACTTTAAAAAAAAAAAAAAAAAAGAAAAAAGAAAAAAAAGAAAGACTTGAAAAGAAATTTTGAGCAATAATGTAAAACTACTAATTTGGTCAAATCATAAGAGATAAGTTCAAATCAGTAACCCAGCAGATTTCACAAGATGAGTTGATCCATTTAAGCTTATGTACATGCCTTATATATACTTTAAATTTAAAAACAGATAATTCACCGTTCAGTGAAAGCATATGCAAAGCAGCACACTGTCCGTCAAAGCATACTTACAATGCACTTTTTGCACTGTCACAGGTGTTGGGCTGCTCAGAACAATGAAATGTAGAATGACACTAACCCTTAGTTCCCATAGTTGCCCACAAGAAAGTGTAAAGGCATTGCTATAATTAAATGAAAAAATGATACAGAAGACTGATAGCATGAAGGATCCTTACTGTTTCACAGTGGCTTAAAACATCTATTCAGAGTTCTGTGTTGTGGTTTTACTTTTTGAGAAGATAGATTGGTAGCTAAAATTATGCTTGTTTATAGATATAAAATGACAACCAGTTGTATTGAAAATTTTTAGAAAATTCCTTTTTACTCTTTCTTCAAAGAAATGTTCCATGTCTTTTGTTTTTCTTACTTGGAGGCCAAATATTTAGGAATAATCGTTTCAGTTCTTTTTTGGTACCTGAAATTATAAAGCTGTTAGTTAAGAGTAAGACCCTGAGGCCTTAAAGCAAATGGTGATGTCTGCTTTCTTTGCAGCAGATAGATTTCTCCATCTACGACTGTCTTTCTCCCATACACACACATTTTGTCAAGATGTCTGTCAACAACCTAAGAGCTGAAATTAAGGCAGTTAAGATTGTTTTCATTTTAGGTCTCTCAAGGCGCCAGCAGTTAAATATCTAATAACAGATGTTCATTCAGTAGTTAATTCTGATTTTTATGCAATTAGTCACAATCTTAACAGAAACCAGGAAGGCACCTTATTGTATTGTAAAATTAACTGCTTTTTCTCATATAGATTAGTGTTCACTTTTAATTGTTCTAAAGTTCAGTTCTGCTTTGCATATGAAGCTGCCATTAGTGCATAATTTAGTGTTGTTTTTTACAGCATGTAAGAAAAAAAAATGCACAACTGAAATTATTTTTGTAAGAAAGCTGCAATTTTTCTTTTCTATTCCTGACCCAAATCTCTAAGACTTGAAAATATTTCATATCTTTGAAAAATTATTTACTTTTCCAGTAAAGGACTCCACTGGCAGAGTTGCTAGGGCTCTATGGTAATGGACCATAAATAAAGGAACATGAACAAAAGTGTATCTATAACTAATTTTTGTTTACTTACTCTTATGTAGACATTGTAATTATTCGCATCTGTCCTTCAAGTTTAAGGTTAAAATATTGTACGTGATATTTTGCAGTTTTGCTATTTCCAGTCTTCACTCTTCTTTTTGGCTTAGAACAAATTATAAATTATAGAATGTGGGGTAATCCAGTTAGGCTTAGTCTTTCCTATAGCTTTAGGTTAAATGTATCCATTCTTTCAGCCTGCATTGACCTTGCTGTTTTTTTATACAATGAAACTGACTTTCTAGATTTTGCATATATACAGTTTAATTTCTTTATAATTTGTTAACTGCTCCATCATAAAATCAAGAGGATCATGCGTTATTTCAAATTCTTAGTAAATAATACTAAGCCAAAGGTGTGACAGTTGATGAATATTGTTGCTTTTTGACTTTCAAATATTACATGTAAACATAATAGATCTCACTATTATATTAAATGTTATACATTGATAGAGGATAGAAAAATCAATATTTAAAGTTCATTTTATTGAAAACCATGATTTGTTTTATAAAAGGCAATGACCAAGGTTCTAGGACTGTCGTGGTTTTTATACATGGAATTCTTAATTTTAAAAAAGGATTTTGTTTTCTGTTCATTGTTGTTTTTTCTTTTTTCTTGATCTTAGTGGTTTTTCTTACAGCTGCTCTTTTCTGTAGAGAACTGAATAGACTGGTAGGCTGTTAAGTGAGAAAGAATACCAGTTGCAATTTAAAACTTGCCATGTTTAGTGGTCTCGATATGAAACAGAGGTCTTGGTTTTTGTTTTGGGTTTCCCCCCCCCCCCCCAATTAAGATCTATTATTTATGTCTATTTTCCTGTTTTTCATAAGTGCTTCTTAATTTGGCTGTTAGGTACAGTTTGTAACTACCTAATCTTGGTTACTAATTTGCTTGCTTTTCTTTTCTAGGCACTCTGCTTAATAGTGTTACCATTTATTCCTGCATCAAACCTTTTTTTTCCTGTTGGGTTTGTAGTGGCAGAACGAGTGTTGTATGTTCCTAGCATGGGATTCTGCATTTTAGTAGCACATGGATGGAAGAAATTATCCAATAAAAGGTACATTAGTAGTATCTGTAACTAGTTTAACTCATCTATCTTAATTTCATAACAAATAAATAAGTACTTTTTAACAATGTTCATTTACCATGTTCTTGTTCTGTTTTGAGTTTTTACTGAACACAGAGTAACAGTCCAGATGAACTGTTTGGTAGTCATGTGGTGTGAACAAATGATAACAAGGATTTTCTTAGGAGATCATTGGGTATTTTCATTTGTAAGCAAATTTTTAAAGCATAATGAGCAGCACTGATTTAAAAACATGATACACTCACCCTCCTTGCTGCTGAAAGAGTTCCAGTGCTGCTTTAGGTGACAGACATTTATTAGACAGCTTATTAGGAAGAAAACACCTTTGCACAGGCAAATATTTGTGATAAAAGTAGTCTGTGTAGGTATGTAGGACCTTCTGACATGTTCAGCTAGTCTTCTGATAAAGTACTGATAGTTTTTAAAAAGTTAATTGTGGTTGAGTTCAGTGCTGCAAGTCTTAGAAGTACCTTAGAAGTTACTTTTTGCTGTATTGTGTGCAAAGTAAATTCCATAGTGATTTAACAAATACTTTCAGAGTCTTTTCAGCCTTGTGCCACTCTCTTTTGAATTAGCAGTTGCATACAGATTGTAAGAGGAGAGGCTGATAGATTTGGTTCAATTGCACAATCTAGTATTACAGGTTAAAGTTGTAAATGATCGTGCTGAAGATCAACACATATGGTGTGGAGTACCCCGTTTTCTTTAAAATTTCCTGAACTTACTCACTTACCTATTTTCCTAGTAGTATATCCAATCTCTGTGATGTAAAGAAACAAATATATTTCCTGTTTAAAATCTAGATCTTTTTTAAAGGTTTATAAAAAAAAAATCTTGCTCAGATTTGATTTGTCCATTTTTCAAAAGTAGTTACTGACTAGAGTTTATATAATGCATGCAGTTTGCAGCATATTCAAAAACCTTTGTTACTGCTAAAAATTTAAGAGATGCAGTGCTAAGAATGAACATCAGAGCAATTCAGTACTTGTTTTAATAAAGAATGTTTTAGAGAAGAATTTCTCATTAGGAAATTGTGCTCAAAAAGCACCTTTTGCAGCTTTGGGGCTTTGGTGGCATCAGTTCTTATATCCTTTAAAGGGATCTTGGATTTTATGCCATCGTCTTCATAGATCTGTAAATGCTTCCCCATGACCTGGATGCTTTACCCTTGTTATCCCAGTGGCATCTTGGTGCTAGTTCAGACAAATCATAAGGCAGTAAATCCCAGTCAGTTATGTCTGCTATCAGCAGAGGTGAGGTCTTGCATGATAAGCTGTGCTAAACTGATGCTGCCAAAGCTGACAGCACAGAGCAAGAAGAAATCAGCTGTACCTTGTGGGAGTGAGGAGAAAGCATCATCATGAATATAAATTAAAGTGGTGTGAAAGAAAACTAGGATCCAAGAGGAGAGGATGAACAGGGAGGGAAATTAGGCAACAGGGTGGCTTATTACAAAAAGGCTGGGAATCAGTGCTCTGAAAAGTATTATGAGGGGGAGAAGGCTCTTTGCTTTAGGAATATGTGCAGTGAAACTGTCTTTCATAAGGCTAGTGGGGATATAGGATAGAGCCTGTGTCATATGCCAGTTTCTCTCTTAGTTCTGTTCTACTTTCTTTTAAATAAGCATAATCATCTAAGTCTGCACAGAATTTTGTACATTTTAAAAATGGGGAAAAAAAACTTTGTTTTCTATCAAACCCCTGTGAAGTACAGAGCAGTATGTGAAGACCTATGGCATAACTCAAAGTAGAAGAAATAGCTGGCAGTGATGAACAAACATATCCACTTGAGTGAAACTTTTAAAGCTTTTTAAAAACAAAATAATGTTCGTAATTGTAGGAAAGCTACTGGGTATTCAGTGGGGCTTTTTTTCCCCACAATTACATCAGAATTCGGAGACCTAACGATCAGCTTGGTAAAGCGTATGTTTTATATCTGTTGTGGTTAAACTAAGTAACGCTTACACTTCGGGGAAAAATAAACCACGTAAACTCTAGAAAAACACTATTGCTGACAAGCTGGTCAGAGAGAGAGTGATTTCTGCCCCTGACTTGCAGCTTTTAAAACAAAATACAAATTGCTAAAGAGATGCTAAAACTTGCTGTAATTTAGGTATTACAGTTGCATTAGGATTTTATTCAATTATGGAAGTTTGGGTAGTCTCGACAGCAGACCTCTCTGTTAAGATACGTTCTACAGTGTAGGAAAGGTACTGGTAATGTGCACACTCAAGAATTTGTGCAGAATGATCTGGTATTAAACAAAAGGATGGGATGATGCTTTTAGTTCTTTACATTTTGTAATATTTTAAATTTTATAAAGTGTTTTGAAGAATCTCATTGTTTGACATCATGAGCACATTCATTGCCTTAAATTATAGATAAGCTCTGAATATTAAAAATACACTTTTCCTATACTTTTGGTTTTAATAATGTGTAGTAACTTCATTTTTGAATGGATTGCACAGTGATGCAAAAGCTTTAGATAAACCATGAAAAACATGTTCCTCAATTTATGTGCATCCTAGGGTATGAAATATTTTACTGTGAATTAGAATTGTGTGCTTCTAACATATCTTTTATTTATTTAATAGTGTGCTAAGAAAGATTTCTTGGGTGTGTTTGGTTGTGGTACTATTCACTCATGCCTTAAAAACACTGCACAGAAACTGGGATTGGGAGTCAGAGTACACGTTGTTTATGTCAGCTTTAAAGGTACTGTATTTCATTTCAAAGAATTAATGGAAACTTTTTTTGCTATTCCTCTCAAAATGCTGAGTACAGTAGAGCATGATAAAAATGAAGGGAAATTATGTTTGTTTTGCCAGGTTTATTTCTATATTGATAGTATTAGTATCTAATTTGTCACTTTGGGGAATGCTTTAAAAGCAGTGTGTGACATTGCATGGGAATTTACATGCAAGAAATAGAAGACTGTTCTAGAAATAGATTTTTTGCAGAGGGAGGTAACTTTTGTCTTGATTTTGTTACAACAGTTGAACATATTCTTTTATCTGGACAAAAGCATAATATGTTGAGCACAAAAGTCTACAAAAAGTTTAAGGCAAGCAAAATAATCATTAAAGTGCATATGGTGTAATAGGATAGTGTGTATTACCTGGTATTCATTGTCCCTTAACAATTACAATGAATTTTGGAAGCCTTAGGATTTTTAGGGACAATATCTGACTAATATCTAAAATGAACTTGTTCCTCAATATCTGTTTAATTGTTCTAATTGTATGCAATGTTTTGTTATTCTTTACAAATTCTTTACAAGTTTTAGAGTAGCTTGATGAAATCTGTGTCATTTGCTGTGCATTTTTACATGTCTATGATGTAGTTGCAAAAAAAAAAATCAAGTGTTATGTCATTGCAGCTTCATAGTCTATGTATTTGTATCCTTTTTCTGTTTTAGGTAAATAAGAACAATGCAAAACTATGGAATAATGTGGGGCATGCATTAGAAAATGAAAAGAATTTTGAAAGAGCTTTGCAGTTCTTCATACAAGCCACCCAAGTGCAACCAGGTATGACCTTTGACTGGTTGCCATTGAATGCATTCAGTGGCTTATTGTTCTCTCCTCCCCACCCGTAGTATTTTAGTACTCTTAGCTTACTTAAAATCTTCTGAATTAACGTTTTTTCCCCAACCAAACATCAAACCATGTAATATGCTCAATAAATTGATCCATAGTTTTTGAGTGTGAGAAAATAATTCTTTAAAAAGAAATAAACTCCAGAAAGATGCTCAGGAAAAGTTTGTATCTATGCAGGAATACAAAGACTTCCCGTTTAAAGCCGTTATTTAAATTCATTCAGAAGGAATGCGATCCAAACTCTAATTCCATATTTAATGTAATTAATAATATTTAATTTTCCTACTTCAAACTAAGAAAATTTATTAAATTAATAAATCTAGGCATTATCAAAGTGTGTTTACTGAATCATAGGTACTGTTGCAAAGGAAGTTCTAGGTAGTACTTGACAATTGTTACTGTTTCATTTTATAAACCTAATAAATTTCAATTTAACATGTATACTGCATTTGTTACGTATCACATTCACACATAAGGAAGCAAAATTTGCTTGCCTTTGTATATTTTAGCGTGTTAGATACTTCCTAACTTCAGAGAATTTCTTGTTACTCAGGATACGTAGTGTGTTTTAAATCTGACATCAGCACTGTTGTCTTTCACTTTGACAATTCTGTCACAAAGTAACATAATCTGAAAATTCTGTTACAAAAATTGTGTCAATTAGGTGTTTTACTATAACAAGAAATCAAAAATAGATACATAGGAAATATGCCCTCAAAATTTTGACCATTTCATAAGAAACTGTATAATCTGTCCTTGACTCATGCTTAATTTAATACTGGCTTCATTATTAAGATAAAAAATAATTTAGAATTGCTTTTTTTTAATGATCTTTATATAGTAGCTGTACTTAATGTTGCTCACAAGGCATAGTCATTTATTTGTATAGTACTCAATATATGAAAGTATTTGAATTTTTATTCTTTTCTTTATTAAGATGATATTGGTGCCCATATGAATGTAGGAAGAACTTACAAAAATTTAAACAAAACTAAAGAAGCTGAAGAATCATATATGATTGCCAAATCATTGATGCCACAGGTAATTATTAATTTTATTTTATCTACTACCATAGGAGATCTTTCAAACCTTTATTCATGATACAAGTTTTTCTTATTTTTGCATAAAGCTCTATGTTGCTATATGGTTAAAGAGCTTTCTTATCTTTTGCTTTAAAAAGAGCAGGCTGTATACAATCATAACAGTTTAAGAATGCTAATTGGGAACTTTCTTCCTCAAACTCTTTAAGTTAATTTTATACTGCGTTTTGGTTTGCTGAAATTAAAGATATAAAAGAAAGCAACAATTAAATGTAGACGTACAGTTTCTAATCACGCAGGGTATGTTCTGTGTTCTAGCTAATAACACTGATTGAATTTCCAAACCTACAAGTGAAAGGTTAAATGCAGTGTTGGAGTGGGGAGAAGAGAATAGCAGCAGTGACAAAAAAAAAAATCTTTGCTTGAACATATTTTTGAATGCAAATACTTTGTTACCCTTACCGTATACTAAGTTATATATATGCACAGGTGATATTACTTATTTTAGTTTAGGAAAAAAGGAGAGGTAATTTACTGGTGTGTATATGAAAGTAACACAAGTTAAGGGTAAAATGAGACTGTTGATAAAAATCAGCAGACCACTGAGTAGAATTTACAGCATTAAAAAGTTTCTGTGCTGTGACACAGCATAGAGATTCTAGACTGATAAAGTATAAGCAATACAGCCATTACCATATTGTACCAGATGAAAATCTTGCATCCACTGTAACAGTGACTGGTAAAATGTTATTCACACCTCAGGATGGACAGTCAAAAAAGGAATTAAATAGTCTGATAGAATGTGGGTTTAAAGGAGAAAGTTTTGCAAGGGCTGTTTGGTCATTGATGGCCATTTATCCAGTTAAGCAGCAGCAGAGCTTAATAAATTGACATTTCAAATACAGTATAAAAGTTATCTGTATCTTCATAGAATTAAAAAAGAAAAAAAAATCTGTTTCTATTTTGGTATGATTTTTCAGGAAAGAAGAATTGTTATTTGTGATTATTAAGAGCCTGCAAACTGATATCCAGTGGTACCCAAAACAAATATGGCAGAGTGAAGATTAGACTGATTGTCTTTCAGATTTTGTTGAAATTTCTTAGTGGTCTGTATTTGGTACATATATTCTTTCTGACAGATTATTCCAGGTAAAAAGTACGCAGCAAGAGTTGCTCCTAACCATCTGAATGTTTATATCAATCTTGCAAACTTAATTCGAGCAAATGAATCTCGCCTTGAAGAAGCAGATCAATTATATCGACAAGCAATTAGTATGAGGCCCGATTTCAAGCAGGCTTATATCAGCAGGTATATTTTCTAATTTCAGAGCTATGTATTCTTGAATGTGCATTTATTTACTTATTTGCAGAACTAATAAACTGTATTTAGTTTATACAATTGAGCTAGCTGCTGGAATTGGTTTAATGATTATTTTGAAATTAGAATATGCAATTTTGGCATCAATAATCAATTATTCATTCTTAGAATCTCTTTGAATTCTTTTAAATTTCCGTTTAAGATAGCGTGTTTTCACATATGATTTGTATTGGATCATTGTATAGCAAGATGCATCCATTTGATTTCTTCATGAATTTCAAACTCACATTTCCCATTTGCTAGTTTAGTTTTTAACTAAAAAGCTTTTGGTTAGTCTGGATAATGGAGTTTTCTTTGCCCTTTTTTGTTGAAGTTGGTCCAGAAAATGCAAGACTTGCATGACTAGAAAGCACATAAATGGGAGCCTGAGTAGATAAGAGTAATATGCCTGTGGGCACTGAGGCTTCAGTTCACTAATTATCTAGTTGTGGTTCCCACTAGGACTTAGGCAGGTGCCGAGAAGCCTAGACTGTAGCTGCTGCAGTGTAATTACAGGGTAGCTATCAAGAGTCCTTGATGATTCCCCTGCTCCCCCCTTGCATAAACACTTCTATACAGATTTTGAGAGGTGAAAGCTTTGGAGAATGGTATAGAAACAAGGTCCTGTGTCATTTTGTGTTTAAAACAAAAGGAAAAAATTTATTATCTCACTGCATCTACTGCCTTTAGGAAAGCACACTTTTAAAAACATGTCAATTATTTTCATGTCATTATGAATGAAAGTTGTTGAAAATAAAATTTGATTCTTCAACAGGGGAGAATTACTTCTAAAAATGAACAAACCTCTGAAAGCTAAGGAAGCTTATCTTAGAGCTTTAGAATTAGATAGAACCAATGCAGACCTGTGGTACAATTTGGCAATTGTTTACATCGAACTAAAAGATCCAACAGAAGCTCTGAAGAATTTCAACCAAGCACTGGAACTGAACCCAGCACATAAACTGGCATTGTTCAACTCAGCACTACTAATGCAGGAATCTGGTATGTTAGTTGTCCCTAATATAAGCATTGTGTATTTGCATTCACAGAATGCACGCTTTTGATTTTGTTTGTTTGTTTAAGACTTGACTTGTTTTTTAAAAACAGAAGTTCATAGCATCGTTCTCAATTGCCTTGAGAGACACCAAAGAAGAAATTGTTTATTGTAATAGTCATCTTTATTGGAAGTGTATGAAATTTGTGCAAGGTGTACATGTACACAAACTGATAAACATTTTTGAGACATACTGTATTTTGTAGTATAACATTTTATAAAGAATAGTCTTACACAAAATTATTTTTCAAGATTGTTCATATATAATCTGTTCTCAAAAAAATTCATATTTAATAAAATATGTATAATACTGATGTTTAATATAATCCATTCCTTACTGGCTAAAATGTCTGACTGACCTCTGTGGACTTTAAATCTAGCAAAAATTTCCTTTATAATATTGCTAATTAGTATGAATCAAGTCAAATTTTCATGTGTGTAATTTTATCCATACAGCTAGAACTTATATACATGAATAAATAACACCCTTTTGTGAATACACTGTTGCAAAGAATATTTGGCAAGTGACTAGTAAGGGTTTTTGTTTATTCTTGTTGGAATGGTAAGGTACCCCAAAAGAAAGGGATTCTATAGGTTTGATTGGAGCTGTGATGCAAATGGTTTGTTATTTATCTCTTGTCTTCGTGCTACAAGTTATGTAATACAAGAAAACCCTTGATCAGGGGCTTCAGACAAGCAGAAGTGTTAGCTATCTCATATTCAGTTACTCATACTAGAGGGTGCAGCACTGTTTCAGGAGGTGAAAGAAGAAAGCTAAAGTCAGCACCCTGCTCCCCCATCCTTCAGTGAGGCTTTGCCTTCTTACAAAGATGAGTTCACTGAGTGTTTATAAAAGGTAGGACAGACTACAAGCTGGGACTCCTAGGAAAATCAGATAGGATTACTTTTCGGTAGGGTGGTGGTGGGTATTTGGGGGGGGGGGGGGTTGTTATGTTATTTTGCCTCGAAAAACAAAGGGAAATATTTGAGTTTATTGTCATTGGTTTTAGAAAACATTTAGCCTGGCTAAATCTGATCCTATGTGATCTCTGGCTTTAAAATCTATCAATATATCTTTAACAAAATGAGGTCTTCCACTCTAAGTTTGCCTCTGTGAGAGATGATTTGTCAAAACAACATGTCTTTTCTCCATTCCAGTTGCTTAATCATACGTGAAAATAATCTGTCTTAAGCTTGTGGAGACACCTTTATTTGCATTTGTATTTTATAACAGCTAAATACAATTCAAGAAATAATAGGGTAATGATGCTGACTTTGGCTATAAGTCAAGTGTAACTAGTTTTGTTCTGTAAAGAAGAGACATACATCCTTATAAAACGCTGTTACTCAGCAAAAAGAAAAAGTAGTGTTTTTAAACCCTTTCCCTTCTACAGTTGTACTAAATAAGTTTCATTTTAATTTGCATAAACCCTTGCATTTGACAGGCCTGGTCTAAAAATTCTTCAGAAATAAATCTGTACTTTCCTGTCATTTAGGTGATGCTCGGCTTAGACCTGAAGCTAAACAAAGACTTTTAAATTATGTGAAAGAAGAACCACAGGATGCAAATGGCTATTTCAATTTGGGTATGCTGGCAATGGATGACAAAAAAGATACGGAAGCAGAGGCTTGGATGAAGAAAGCGATAAGGTTACAGCCAAACTTCCGAAGTGCTTTGTTCAATTTGGCACTGCTTTATTCTCAGACGGCAAAAGAATTGATGGCATTGCCCATCCTGGAAGACCTACTAAGATATTACCCTGATCATACCAAAGGTCTGATTTTAAAAGGAGATATTTTAATGAACCAAAAGAAAGATATAAGTGGTGCAAAAATGTGTTTTGAAAAAATTCTGGAACTGGATCCTAACAATGTACAAGGAAAACATAATCTTTGTGTGGTTTACTTTGAAGAGCGAGACTTAAAGAAAGCAGAAAAATGTTTGGTTGAAACTCTAGCGTTGGCACCTCATGAGGAATATATTCAGCGTCACCTAAACATAGTCAGAAGTAAAATTGCATCACTCAGTGCTGCGGAGCAGTCATCACTTCCGGCAGATCGGATTGCAGCTGCAGAAGGAAAAAAAAAATCATTTGAAAATTTGAAAGAAGTAAAAAATGAGAAGAAAACCACCCAAACAACAGTTAAAGGGCAGTTAAAAAATAAGAAACAAACAGAGAAAAACAACATGGACAAAGAGACTCCCAAAAAATCTACAAAAGAAATCAAAGACATTGAGAAGAAAAGAGTTGCTGCTTTGAAAAGACTAGAAGAGATTGAACGTATACTGAATGGTGAATAGCCTTTATCATGTCACAACAGAGTAGGGAGAGAGTACTATTTTTTAATTATTGTTTAATATGTGGTCCAACTGGAAAGTGGACTCAGTGCT
This sequence comes from Dromaius novaehollandiae, assembly GCF_036370855.1. Classification (NCBI taxonomy): domain Eukaryota; kingdom Metazoa; phylum Chordata; class Aves; order Casuariiformes; family Dromaiidae; genus Dromaius; species Dromaius novaehollandiae. The sequence continues at coordinate 44,481,669 of NC_088098.1, forward strand.
TTGAAAACAGTAATAATGGCAACTGCATATCACTTAAGCAGCAAAAAGCAGTTCTACAGTGCTTTATGTGAGAAAACTGCAACTTTTAAATCTGGGAGATGGATGGGGATAGAAGGATAAAGGGTTGAGAATAATATAAGTGCAGAAACTTTCAATAGTGAGAAAGTGGAACTCTAATATTAAAAATTATTGGTAGCCAGGGATATTCAGTAACAATGCTTTCAACAAATCAGTGAAAGAGCTGAATTGAAAGTTAGTGGATTAAACCAGATGCTGCTGCTTTTCCCCACATAAACCTGTTTGTATTTTCTACATTTCAGTTTACACATCAGCAGTGTAAATCTTTCTAGACCTCTGTTATACATGAAAAGCATTTTCTTTGCATTATTTGTTTTCATAGCTTAGCAAAAAGTCAATAAAATACCACTGGTTATAGTATATGTGTGTTAGACCATAGGATGATGTAACAGCACACTAAAATTATTTCAGTTGTGTTCTAAATACGGGATGATATAATATAACCTTTTATTTGCTCTTTACTTACAATGCTAATGGTTTGTACTGTTTTATCTGATAGAAATCTTATGGTGCTCTTAAGATCTTTAGACTATGCTTTTACTTTTAAAAGAAGTGTGTGTTTTTCTTCAACTGTCAATCATCTGGTTGTTTTTAAAAATTATGTAAACAATGGGCAGTTTTACCACTCTTTCCGCAGTCCATTGGATGCTGAAAAATGCACTTTTGGTACAGTAATCAGTATGCTATGCAGTAGTCCTTGTTGACTTTGTATTGATGACTGTGGATTGACTCCCTGGTGTAGTAAATTATTCCTTGTGTATAGTAAACTGGTTTTACTATTTCAGTCATTGGAACGGTATTTTTGGTCTCATGACTTTTCACACAACTAATTTAAATAATGATTAGCCATTGCTGAGGGCAGTCTGATGATAATTAAGTCATCGAATTTAGCAGTTTAATATGAGGAAATGTGGATAATACACTTCCAAATACCAAGTTCTGTTGTTTTTGTATTTTGTTGAGGGTATCTGTTTTTATTAAATATTTATTCTGACTACTAAAATATTTCCATTTACACTTTTCCACTAATGCATCATTTTAGTTTCTTACATGAAATTAATTTTTTTTAAATCTGTGTTGCTTTTATCCTTGTGCAATGCATGTATTTTTTAAAAATATATAACCTATTATTAAAGCTGATGTTTTCATCAACTATGAGGAAGAAAAGAAATATGAGTCAGGCTCAGTAATGATTTAATTAATCCTTAAATCTAACTCTTAATCTCTTATGTTTTTGTCTTATTTCAAGATTCAGAAGTATTCCTTAGCAACCCTGCTACCGTGATCCTTTCTGTAACTGCTCAGTTTTCTGCCTCAGGCTGTAATCTAGCTGTGGGAAGTAATATTTATCTTTGTGGGAGGGAATCTTAAATGTTTGAAGGTTTTGCAGAGGCCTTTTCTTTATTATACATAATCTGTGATGTTACCACAACAATTGCTTATATGGTAGTAACAAGGGGAAATGTGTTGGGGGGAGGGAGTTGTTTTGTTTTTTAAATACGATTTGACAGCTACAGACAAGAACAGGTACCCGGTGTCCAGCAGTTCTTTGTACATAACTTTTAAGTGCTCTGTAGCACCAGTGATTTATTGACCACACCTTGAAAATCACTGCTTCATCTTGGCTGTGAATAACTGTCAGATACTTAAAGCTAAAATACAGAGTGGTACAGAAACACTAACTTGCATATTCCAACTACTGCCTAACCTTTGCTTTACAAATGAGTGAGTCATATTCCTGGGCGATACAAAGGAACATTCATTTGAAAGTGGGAGGAACTAAGTAGTAGAAAAGGTAGTTTCTAGCTGACTAAGCAAGCCAGAATTCTGCTTTCTTTTTTAAATACAAGAGCTTCTAAATTGCAGTTGCCCATACCACTTTCATTTCACTGAGTCTGGGTAATCAAGAGTTAAAAAAAGGGCATACTTTCAACTTGTGCAGTTGTGCCAGGGCAGGCAAGAATGCTTTAAAAAAATAATTACTCTCACTCTGCTCTGGTCTTGACCTTCCAAATAGCTGCTCTTGAGGGACTACCAAAAATTATTTAGATTTATTCAAACTAAGAGGTGCCACCAGTTTTAACTAAAATCTTCAATCATTGTAAACTGAAGTATGTTAGGAATATGTCTTTCAGGCCATTAGCAGGTACTGTGCAATGTGGGTTTTTTGGTTTTTTTAAGCAATTTTAGTATTTTGACTGATGTCAGTGTGCTGATTTCTATTTACCCCATTGTGATGTGTCAACAATTTTTAAGTTAAACTCTCACAGGAAAAATGGTGTAGTAAATGTAAGTGGTATCACTTCTGAAAAAATAATCAAAATAGCCTTTTTTCATGAAAAACTGAAGGAAAAAATAACTTTGGCTTCATTTACTTGCAGATAGAATGGAGAGAGAATAATTGACAAGCATTTTTGCCTTTTGACACAATTTATTCTCTTTACTCCTCTTCCCCACCATCCCCATGTACAAGGACACTATAAATGTCATCTCTTTTCAGAACCCCCAGTTTTGCTAATACTTGAGAATTTGGGATTTCCAAGGATAGGAAAAGCATACTAAAATAATTTAAAACCCTCTTCTCAAATACAGTTGCTGTGGTTGCTGAAGAAACCTGAAGAAATGCCTTCTGTCAACTTTGCCTAAGGAAGTTATTCAAACTTATATGTACAACTACAATAAGCATACTAAACTTTATGCACATTTTATTTCTTCATGTAATTTCAGTATAAAACCATGCACTTGTCTCAGATTCATTGTTGGATCTTTTGCAGCTGAGTATATGCATAAACAGGTGAACATGCATAAGCATTAATTACATATGCATGTATACAGTTGAGACAGCTGGATGACTAATGAGTAGTGCAGTTGCAGAAGGTAAGGTGGAATTGTAGGCTAATCTATATTAGTATAGTATATACTATCTAGTATAGAGGTTTTGTTTTGTTTTTTTCTGTTTGCACATGAAATATCCTGGGACTTTGTTTTTTTAAGGTTTTTTTGTGTTCTAAGTGTTATTCTTTGTATTACATCCAGCTAAAACCATTGTATATTCATTCAGATATGATTTTTTTCTCCCAGTTGGGGAGAGAAATAGTAAAAGCGGGTATGACAAAGAATAGAAACCTTTGCCTACAAACTTTCATGTACAAACTGTCAGAGATTTGAGTCAGGAAGGAGGGAAATTCTTTCCAATTTGCAGTGCAGTGTACACCTTGAGCAGAGAATACTGAAACAGCTAGAGTCGAGATACAGGTAAATATATAGAGGAACAATTTGCTGTGGGTGAAGGGTAACATATGAATAAAATGAGCAAACGTGGTATGCATGTGTTGCCAGAGTGTAATCGGAAGGATATAGGAAGCTTGACTTCTGCTCAGTTGCAAGGTTAAAATTAAGTTATTGACCTGTGCCTTATTTTGGAACATAAGTGCAATTTCACTATACTGAAAAGGAAAATGACATGCTGAAATCTTAAGCAAGTGGGTCTTAACTTCTACCAGTGACATGATGCCAGTGGGGCTGGAGAACCTGCAGGTACTTCTCAGCCAGGCCCCCGCTCCCCACTGGCTCTCAGGCATAAAGCACGCAGGCTCAGAAAATCCTCCTACCCAAATAGGAGACGGGCCAGGTTTGTTCTATGGGTGTGTTCAATAGGGTGCAAAAACTGCACACATTTTTTTGTTTGTTTTTTCCTGGAGCTATGACAGTATTGTGACCACGTCCCTCTATTTCCCCCTAAGTGCATGTAAATCCCTGACAAAAGTGTGATTTATTGCTTAGTTTTTCTCCCTTCACCACAACTAGGTGAACCACAGGCCTGTGTGATTCTGAGGCAACCTAGTGTTTAATGGGGCTTCAGAACAAAGCACTGAACCTCAAGCAATGTCACCTCTCGAACAGAGCAAGTTGTCAGTTGCATAAAGTAAACACTCTCCTTTCTCCTAAAATCTGCTGAAACATTTTGATGCTGTGTTTGTGCAACCTCTCCTCAGGTTCCCCCTTCCTCACAGCTGCAGAGCACTCCATGGCTAAGAGGCGCTGAGGGCAACTTTTCAGGCTCGGTAGTCAACTCTGCTGCTGCTTAGCTGCCAGATTAGGTTTTGCAAGATCAAGCTGCACCTTGTAACTGTAAAGCGGCTCAAGTTCCTGCTTTCAGGGTTTGGAGCTTTGCAGGGACCGTGCAGGGTTGTGGCATTTGTTTCTTCCTGAAGTTCCATTTGGAAAGACCTTATGGAGATCACAACAACTCCAGGAAGCAAGCAGCTGCCACTCGTGCAAGCTTTGAATCCCATGAAGGCACAAGGAAGAGTCCCAGTTTGGGGGAGAGTATGTTGCTGGGGCTCTTCCTTCCAGAGGCTCTGTAATCCAGCTCTGCCTTGCAAAATGTATGGGATTGCAGCAGAACTTGTTACTGCTGTAAAGATCTGCTTCAGTACTACCATGTAATCAAAGTTATGCTTCTCTGAATTTCAGCCTAGGAATCCTGCTCTGCTTAGACAAAAAGTTTGAGAAAGGAAAGACTAGAAAACACCTCTCCTTCCACCCCTCCTTCACTTCACAGTTGCTCTCCATACAGAGCTGTTACCACTCTTCAGGTGGTGTTTCAACTGAGCAAGTGGAATCTGTGTCCCCCAAACCTGCAATAGGCTCAGCTTGTGAAAAGGTTAAGATTCCTGTCTATGGTCAAAGTAACATATCTAGGCTTTTTTTTTTCTTAGTAAACCAAATCCCATGTTATTTATTCATCATTTCATTGAGTGTTAGTGTAACTGGTATTCTTTCAAAACTAGAAACTTATTTCTGCATTTTATATATTTTAATGCCTTTCTACAAATCAGTGGCCCCACATGCAGAATGTCTCCTTTGCAAAATACCAGAAGAAATTCAATACACACTTCTGCCTCTCTCTCCCTCTCTCTCAAAATAAAACAAAAAAATGCTTCTGCGTAAATGGGATAGGAAATACTTGCAGAAAAACATGTTTAATCTTCCCAGGGCAGTATCTTCACTTCAAAGACTGCCAGGAAGAAAACTTGTCTTTATAGATATGACGTACTCTGAAGTAAGGAATTCTGTTTAAAACAAAATAATAATATAGTATTAATAGACCCCAGCATAATGAAAAAGGTGTTATCTCCTACATCTTTACTAGCATGAGAAATATGCCAGCAAAAAAATGTAGGAAAAAAAATCAGCTTGTGTTGTCAACTGTGCTTACAAAATTGTAAATAGTCTTGTTAATTATCCATGTTGTTATTCTTTACAATGAGTTTAGAGGTTTCATACTTATTTGGGTGAGCTTAATCTTTTACTGGCTCTGGACAGAAACAGAGGTGGAAATGAAATACTAACTGGGATACAGTGTGAGTGTGTGTATGGGGGGGTGGCCTTGCATGAGACTGTCTTGACATTGTGGAAAGTTTTATATATGCTAATGAGTGAAATAGCCATTCTCACAGAAATTTTGGTTACTGGTAGGTCAAAAGTACGAATAATTGTGGGGAGTGATATGCTTCTACAATTTACAAGCTTCTTATGATGTTATGAATTGTGTGTCTTTTCTAAGCTGCAACTCTCTTATGGATGTGAAGCCTAAAGGTTTCCAGATAGAATAAAAGGTGAACATTAGAATAAAACGTGAGCATTAAAATAAAGCAAGTTTTTCATATTTCCTACACCTATTCAGCATATATGTTTGCTCCTTATGTCTAGTTGTTAGGGTATTGTCTTTTGAAATACACGTAGTAAGGTATTTTTAATTATACATGTATTCATCCACACACAATGAGAGTAGGTGGGGGAGGAAAATACAACAATTACAGGATGTTTTACCAAAAGTAGAAGTAATAAATTTTGATTTTTAAAATACCATCTTGAGCATGTTCTCACCTTTATTTCAGTTGTAATTGTTAACCCAGCCCTATATTTTGGTTGTACGTGATCATCCTCAAAGCGCTATGCCGTGGTGCTAACTCACCAATACTAAAAACTGAAATGGTGTCGTGACAACTGATCCTTACAGAATGGGATTAGTTGTTAGCCTTCCTCAGCCTTAAGTTGAATAATGGAGCCTGCTTGGTTGTTCGACAGTGATTGTACATCAGCTTTTCCACTATTTATGCATCATTACAGGGTGAACTGCTCTTGTCATCTACAAGAGTGGCCGAAGTCATGTCTGACTATATCAGTTTGCAGATGTTAAAATGGGTGCCTTCTCATTAGCAGAAAAAGATGGCATGATTTTATTGTGCACGAGAGAGTTGTAGAGAGTGGTAGAAGTGAGGGAAGCCAAATTATATGAAACATTTCAGTGTTACCAAAATCCAGTGAGGTAGAAGACATGTAATCACTGCTGTACTTGGAAGTGTGCAAAAATATGGTCTTACTCAGTTAGCAAACTAAAGCAAGCAATTGATAAAAGAAGTTTAAAAGGAGCTTCTGAACACTGTATCTGTTCTCCTGAACAGTTTTAAACAGGTCTAAGCATTTAACACATTTCCAGAATGACGATTGCAGAGACAATCAAAGGTATGTGAAAGCTTAATACTCAAGAAATTTAAATGCTGTGCTGAAGCATAGAAGAAACTGAATGGAGCAGTGTTTTGTCATATGTTTTTTATGAGTTGATTTGTATGAAGTCAAAGTATGAACTGCATCGATGAGTATTATTTGGATGAATCATACTATATTTCTGCTTCTCACTCAGATGAATATAGCCAATGAAGTTTATAGTGCAAATATTTGTGCTTAAATTTACCTTTCCTTCAACTGTTTCAAAGACATTGCAGAAGAACTAATTTGGTAGAATATTCACAAAAAGCAAAAATACCATAAATAAGTTTTGGAATAATTTCATTCTGATCAATATACACAAAACAAAATGTAAAAGCATTTTCTAATTTTATTTGCACTGGTTTATCTTGTGATGAAATTACAAAAGGAACCCTCTTTCCATTGACTTCCTTCACCCTTTGATTATCTTTGGACTTCGCCTCATCTTATTCTTTCATTTTATTCTTCCTCTTTATCCATCTGAAAGTCCTTTTACTCTAAATAACAGCTTTTTGTTGAAACATGAGTACAAAATTGGCAAATGATCCTTCAGTTATGAACACTGAAAACAAACTCTGATTGTAGTGAAAGAAAAAACATAAAACATACAAGGCAACTGAAATACAGGATGACATCTAGATTTTTGTTTTAAAAATTAATAACAAAACAACAAATAAACCTTGTTATTTCAGACTAGTATCTTGGAATCTTAAGATCCTTGTGATGAATAAAAAAATATAGCAAACTTTAATTCTTCAGTTACTGAGAGTCTCAACTTCGGAGTTTACTAACCATTTCAGATGGTTGTTTCTACTAGTATGCCCTTCTTTCTTCAGTTCTAGGGGAGTTGGCATAAAGGGGTTGAAAGTTAGATTGAATTTGATTAACACAGACTGTTTATTTCTTGAATATTTTTAAGTTTGCTTTCCTTTGTTCTTTTGTGTTCTTTTGTTTCTATGGCACTGGTATTTTCCCACACTTCCATTGTTTTAAGACAGAAGGCTTTAAAGAGGAAAAAGAAAAGGAGCTAACTGAAGTATTTGAAGTCTATATATGTATTACTAATAAGCACCTTCATTGTTCTGCTTTCTGTATCCCTGCTTAAATCTATTTATCTATCTATCTATGCATACAAATGAAATATATGTCATATATGTAAGTCTTTGCTTAAGGTAAAGAAGAACTTTGGAACCTCCGACCAGGAACTGGAATACAATTATTTCAACATCCACTAGGAAGACCACTCATTTCACTCGATTATTACAAACAATTTTATTATTGCTATTCAGACCAGCAGTGCAGCAAAAATACCTACAGGCCCCAGTGACTGAGTTACGTTTTCAGGTTATTACATACTATGGATCAGTTGCGTAAATCACACAAAGGATCAGCCTGCATAAATAAGTCCACAGGATTGTTTAACATGCAGAGCATAATCATGTATAACTGATTTTTGCCATGTTATATCATGTGCTTGGGGTCTTTTTAACCACTCAAGGTCTGGCAGCATTTTGAGAGGGCAGTGGTGCCTGCTTCCAGGGATAGCGACTGTTCAAACTGTTGTTCATCACCAGTCCTGTTACTGCTTCAGAAGTGGAGGCTGGTATCTTTGTACTTGACCTCTTGGTGAGTACCTTGTTGAAAGGAGGAGCAGAGGTATAGTCACATAAGCTAAACTAGAAGATTTCAAGAAGACCCTGATTATATCAAAAGCAGCCAATGTATGGACAAGGATGGAATTAGCTAACGTTGCCCCGTATTTCTGTCCTGCATTTAGCTATTTAAAGTTAATTTTCCTTGAAGTACTATAGTAACTTTGCTACGGTTTAGACCATAACATTATAAATTTTAAGCAGCACTTCAACTCATGTTCTCTATGTGGCAAGATAAATTGCAGTGCTCTAAATAACACCACTAGAAGATACAACCTCTGACCTGAGAAACTTATCATCATGGAAGTATGTGATGATCTAAACCACACACACACACACACACACACACACACACACACACACACACACACACACACACGTTTCCATTATATATCAGGGACTAGGGACTAGAGATAATGCATCTAGGTTCTTACAGAGCTCCTTGATGCTACAGAAATATCACGTTCTTCGGGATATTGTTTGTTAGCATCCCTCCCTGTACATAGTTTTCCTCCTAAGAATTTGTTATTCTCTGCAACTGGATAATCAGAGGGAAAATACTAATTTGTTTTTAAATGTCACTGTCAAATCCCACTCTTACAAAACTTTACTTTTAAGTTAGGGTTATTATACATACCTCCTGCAAAGTCTGTAGGTAGAATCACACCAAACAGTAAAAGTGCTGTGCAAGCAGCATTAGAATATTGCAGATACTACGTGATTGGAAATGTTTAAGGAAAAAAACATCCCAATTCTTCAACATCCTAAATTCTTAAACACAAAAATGCAATCAGTGGGTCAAGAAGTGTTTACCCCACAGATGTCTGGGACTGTGAGTATAACACTAGAGATGTATCATGCCCAGCTTGCTTTTCACTTTTCCCTTTTTCTAAGCTTTCACTTTTGGAGACTGAAACTGGGTTAAATGGACTACAGTCTAATCTAGTATGGGAATTCTGCAGTGTATCCAAGCTGGTCAGGGGCTGTAGCATATGATGTGTGAAGAGAGGCTGAGGGAACGGAGCTTTTTAAGAAGAGAAGATTACGAGGACATCTTACTACAGTCTCCAGCTCTCTGTAGATGGTTGCAGTGAAGGTGGAGCCAGATTCTTCTCAGAGATGCACAGTGAATGGATGAGAGGTAATGGACACAAGCTGCAACAAGGGAAATTCTTATTAAATGTAAGAAAAAAAATTCTTCGTGGTAAGAAGAGTCAACCATTAAAATTGTGCAGACAGGTTGTGGGATATCCATCCCCTGGATAATTCAAAACTTGCCTGGACATAGCCCTAACAGCCTAATCTAACTTGGAAGTTAGCCTTGCTTTGAGCAGGGAGTCAGGCCAGACGAGCTCCAAAGGTCCCTTCCAGCTCTCATTAATTCTGTTCTGTGATTCTGTTTGCATTATTCCATGCAGAAACAAGCATCTTACCATTACTTTGCGTATTGCATTCCATAAACCTGGGATTATCATCTCGTCATGATTCACCTTTCTTGAATGCTTCTATACATGGCTGTCTTTCTCAGTGTTCACATTTGTGAATGATCAGTATAATTTCTGAGAAGTTTGGGGAGAATAATGTACAATCTAAAATGTTTGTTTATATAACTAGAAATATGTGAGAACAAAACTTCTATTGGAAATAATAAAATAAGCAAGAAGGTCTGGAACACAGATGTTGAATACATGTAGTTTGGAAAGGACAGTTGTTAGGGGAACACCATTTTTCATGTGCTGATGGATAAAAACAAATTAGGAGGAACAGCAGAAGTAAAGAGAACTTGTCTGAGTCAAAATCTGTAAAGTTATTAAATAAGTCCCTTAAAGTGCCAAATTACTGTGAAATAGAGAGGAAGATCCTATTATGAGTTCGAAACTGTTTGAAAAATATGGAATATGGAATAAAAATAAATAGGAAGCTTTCACAGTGGACATGCTTTCAGTGAAATCCCACTGGGATCTTTGCTGATCTCTTCAACACGTTTACAAACAACCTGGAAAACAGTGTGCCTTCTGAAGTGCTGCTAAGAGTGAATGGTGTTCAGTGAAGATATTTAAAGTTGAAAGATGTCATGATATTAAATGAATTTGAGATAAAATATCAGGTTGAACTAAATATCAAGAAATGAAAAGCAGTATTCACAGAGAGGAAAAAGCCCTCTTTGTAAATGTGGAATGATGGATTCTAAATCATCTGTTACCACTCAGGAAATATATCTTGCAAGTTAGTGCTGTATTTCTATGAAAAAAATAGGCTCAGTGTGCAGCAGCAGTCAAAATGCCAAATAAAATTGTAGAAATTATTAGTAAAAGAGCTAAAAATCTTTAATTCATTATATCACTGTATAAATCAGTATACTGAAGTTCATTTAGAAATTTAGTCCCTTTGTCTCAAAAAACATGTATAGCAGAATTCAAAAAGATACTGTGAAGGGCATCAAGAAGTGTATACATTATTTAAGAAAAGGTTTTTTGAGTTTGGAAGGGAGAGAGGGAAGAATCATGAAATATACAGAGAAGGTGAATAGGAAATGATTTTTTTTTTTTTTTTGTATTTCTCATAATACCTGACTAGGGGACATTAATGAAGACTTTTTTGATTTTAAAAAAAAAAAAGAATGTTTTCACACAATACACAGTTAATTTATATAGCTCGTTGCAAGATGTTGTGGCTGCTCAAGAATAGAAGATCCCAATTGGCTACATTAATGAAAGAGATATATGGAATACTATTAAACACAAAGGAATACATGTATCCTCTGGTTTAGGAAGTTCCTTGGCTGGAAAATACCAAAATCTGGTAGGATATACTGAGAGAAAAAACACTGTGTACTTGCCCTATTCCTAAACTTGTTCCTAAACTTTTCCCTAAAGCAATTGGCGTTAGACATGGTCAGAGACAGCATACCAAGATAAATGGACTTTTAGTCTGACCCATGCTATAAGAAATATTTTTCTTACCTTCAGAATCATTAGAAGAAAAAAGCAGAAAAGCTTTGATTGGAATAATGTAGAATAAGCAAGAACCTATTGTAACCTCAGTTTTGGATTTAAAAACAGATGAAAATCTTTTCCTAATCCTTTTGGACAGAACAAATACTAATAATATGGTAAGGCCAGGATATCTATATATATGCTAGCCAGCAAATTGTTGATCAAATAGGCTGCAAACCTGCAAAAGGTGACATTAATTAAAATTACTTTTGTTAAGTAATAGGGTATTTGAGAGGATCTGGCTGTGGAAAATAGCTTTTCAAATAAGAAAACCTACAAACTGATTTATTTTGAATTAAATGGAAAGATAAAGTAGGTCTATTACTGGGGTCTGGATTTGCAAAGGGCAAATTTTGCACAGATGTACTAAGACAAAAGAATAAATTAGATATAGAGACAGATGGAAATAAAATGCAACAAAGTTCTCTAAAGGTAAGTCGAGATGCTATTTTATAGTGTTCTATATATTTTATATATAACACATGAAGAACACTTGATATCGTCTTCCTGAAATTCAGCTGTGAATTAGCTGTTAGTTAAACTAGGGATGACAAGAATTAAGAGAGTTATTGGAGGGTGAGTGAAAAGCTATCCAAAGGGGAAACAGCAACAGGTAGCACTAGAATAGCAGGTGACACAGAGGTTACTAGTGATGTTCCTAAAAGAACCTGAAGTCTTGGCACTGGACTTGTTTAATCTTATCAGTAACGACATTGGCAGAAACATTATGAAAATGTTGATTGCATTTTTTTTTGGTAATGCGAAGCTGTAAATACTGTCAACACAAGGGAGGATGTAGTGTAAAAGTAACTTGGTAGCTGTGAGGACTGGATTAGTAGAAACGGCATGAAATTCAGTCATAGATAATACAAGGTGACATACTCTGGGACTGGTATGATTGTCTTCTGTTGAACACAGTTTGGAAAGAACTGAAGTGGAAATGCACTTGGCTGCCCTACTTAACAATAGGATTATAAACTATCGAAGTCATGTAGCCAGAAAATAAGGCAACTGTGTTGAAAAGGTATCTCCAGTAAAATGGAGATTTCACCTACCACAACACATTGGTGTTGCTCATCTGAAATACTACTTAATTTTAATCACCTATGTTCAAGATCAATAAATTCTAACCGAAATAAATATGGAGAATCTCTGCTAGGTGAATAAAGAAAGCAGAGGGCTTATCTTCTGCGAGGAGCTAGAGCTTGTCATGTGAGGCTAAACAAGTGAAAAAGGGTGTGTGATTACATGAGGACATGAACAACTTTGAAGCAAAATACATAAAATGTTGCCTGAGACAATAAAAGATTGGATTTTGTGATCCTGGAGGTCCGTTCTGATTTTGTGCTTCCTTAGAGCAACTTAAGGATAGAAATGATGGGAATTTATGTCCCATCTTCCTTTTATTTCAGAGCATATGTTTAAATTGGGTTTTGCTGTAAGACTAATAATGCCTATTGCAAACTGACTGACTTTGCCTGGGAAATTTCTGTGCGTTGAGCAACGCAAAGTCAGATTATATTAAAATTGCCTGTTTTCAGTGGTTATAATTTTACTGAAATCTGAATGCAACAGTGAGAATAGGTTATCTAAACTTCCTGGATTTTCTTCCTGAATTATTTTACCATGTTACTGCTCCAAATTGTTGAACTCCCACTGCAGGTTAAATAAAGAAACAGTGAGATTTTTAAACCATGAGCTTAATGTTGTTAAGACAGGTCCCTTTAGGCATGAAATTCGTAGTTACATGTGCTGAATTGTTGGTACAACCTATGGAAGAGTACATTGGAGTAACTGAAAATTTCCTGTGGAATTCAGTTTTGTTGAAGATGGAACTACTGCCTTTTTATATTTATTGAAGAGGGCAGTGAAAGCCAGAAGATTGGAGTGAATCAGTATTGCATGTTTTATGAAGTTAGAGAAGAACGTGCAAGTCGCTTCCCTTCTTTTCTTTTTTCCATGTCCTTTAGCTTACAGAGCAGTAAGATGCAGTTTGCTACAACCATACCTATAACAAAGTATATATTAATGATATATATAATGATGAACTGAAAAATTGTGTGTGAATCAAAAAGAAATGGAAAATGCACTATTTTTTATTGAACTTTAATTTTTTAATATGATTTATAATTCCAAATTTATATGCAGCTACAGGAATGTAAAAAATTAAACATAGTCACAGGGTTGTTTCCTAAAACATGATTTTATTGATTAATGTAATACCTAATACCGAACAAAAGGAAAGCATACTTTATTCTGTGATTCATGAAACATGGGAAAAATCATTTTTTGAAATTATTTGTTAAATTTAAGGAAAGAGAAAAAATCTGTCAGATGCATATTTTATTCATCAAAAAAAAGGAAGTGAAGGCAATTCAAAGACAGCAATGAAGCAATAACAATACCAAAGAACTGAGAGAACATTTGGTTAAAAATAAAATACATTTCTGGAAGAGTTTCCAGGGTATTTTTTAATTGTTTAGCACATTTTTGGAAAGTGTGTTCTGATCCTTCTCCAAACTTTTTGTCTATCTCCCATTTCTCTTCTTGATTCTGCATGCACTGAGAGCTTAGGAATGTACTTACACAATTATTTTTCATTTTTACGTAGCGCAGTTCAGAAGAGATCCAAATGTAAACCTAATTAAGATAATTTATCACTTTGTTTCCTATAGGCTGACAGTTTTATCCAAACAGAAGTTGTACATTTGAAATGCCAGGTGTGAATCAACCTTGAGATTTCCAACACCCAAGAGGCATAAATACATTTTTCTATTTATACTAAATAAGTATTTTATTGTCTTTATTAAAATTCTGGCAGTGACAATTTGTCTTTTAAAGCGTCTCCTGTTCCTATTTCAGGAAAAGCAGCTTGACACTTAAATACTGAAGGCTTTGTTCACAGGCATGTTTTTGCACATATACAAGAAGATAGGTGCAGCCAGACCTGACCTCCTATGGCTGTGCTCTGAAATGGCTGAATTAGGTTAGTCCGATCCCAAAGCATGATATACCAGTGCGGGATTTTGCCCAAGCTTAAACAAAATTCTTTTTGAGCAGTAGGGATTTAATCCAAATCTCCAAGGAGAGTGTTGTAATCCTCATCCCTTAGTGTTCTCTCATGGTTGGGTTTTTTTTTTCCTTGATTTTACTTCTCACTGACCGCAGGTAGCTATCCTGCATCTTCTTCTGCTGTGCTGATATTCCAAGTCACACACCTCTGTTTTCTAAGGAAATAATATAGGAATTTTGCTTTCTTTGCCTGTCTGGCAAATCATTAGAAGTAGATATAACTTAATCTGAGAATTACCTTTAACAAAGTAAGTTTACCAGACAGTTATGAAAACAACAAAAAAAGCTTTTTCTATTTTCTACGGTATTAGAGCTTTTTCCATTTCTTTTTCCTCTTTCCACGCAGTTTACGACTTGTGGAGTTTCTTCTTCTCTCACTTCTAGTCTTTCTGGAAAGACGGGACTGCCTTCAAAACTCTTCGACCTCCGCGAAGATGTGTAGTTTCGCCTGTTTCTGAACAGTGTGTGTCAGACCTGCCAGGGCCTTCAATGCTTGAGTGTCGGGTGAGGCAGGTGAGGCTGCGCTGCAGGGCCTCAGTGACCCTGCTCCGCTCTCATCTCTTGCTGAGGCTTTCAGTAAGCACACCCGACTCTCACTTAGGTCATCCAAAGTGGCTGCCTGTAGAGATCTCGTTGGTCTTAGTTTGTATCACCAAGCATTCACACTGTCCAAGTCATCATGGCACCGAAGGGCTCGGTTCTCAGCTTTCAGCAGATGGGCACACTTGAGTATGTTGTCTTGTGCAGGCTTAATCCCTTTTCCAGTCTTGAAATATATTGTGTGGATTTGGCCTTGCACACAAAATAAATCAAGCAAAAGTGTTTTAATCCTTTTTTTTGTTTTTTTTTTTTGTCTAACAATCTGTTGATTACAGATTTGTTCAGAATGCAAAAATTGCAGGTTTAAAACTAACCTCTTGATTTGAGACTGCCCCCAGACTGCACAGGGGCTGTGTTTTATGGCATGCTTTTCATATTCTCCTCTCGACAGTATTCTGTCAAGAACAATAGAAATTTAGTTTAGCTCTTAGCTGAGATCCAAGTCGTTATGAGTCAATGGCCCTCCCCCGACACTGGACCTGTTCACATTACACAGGAGTCTGAGAGCTTGAATCATCTTTCACACTGCTTTATTTATCTTTCTTTTTTTTTTAAAAAAAAAGGCGTTGCTGTTGTTTCTATCTAATTCTTTTCTATGTTCATAGAGGAGAGCTTGTTTACGTGGAACAGTCTTCTTCTACTTGCTGGACCAATTTATTTTGTTCAAAAAAAAAAAAAAAAAAAAAAAAAAAAAAAAGGTCCTGACCTAAGTGAGTTTAGTGCTTAATGATTCCATCTTGAACTCAGACCCCAGATATTTCTCATATGAGAAAAGTATCCTGATTAGATTTATGCCAAGTGTGGAATAGATGAGAGAGGTGTGGAGAAAAGTGATACTTTATCCTCTTGTCACTGGTATTCCAGAGTAGATTTTTTGTTTCTTCGAAATGTAATATGGATCTGGTAAAGAAAACTGTGCTGAGTACTGTTTGCGTAAGTGCTCATTAGTTGGTTCTTAATGTAGAAGACATGAATGCTTAAATAATTAATCCAGGAACAGATTTCTTAGGTTTAGGAAAAAGAGCTTAAATGTATATGAGATAGATATAAAACTATGGTCATGGAAAATATTTTATTAAGGTTTTAGCACCAATATAACTTAAAGTGATAAAAAATATTTTAGAATAGATATTATGCAAGACATAACTTTGAGTAAATGGAATTTTGTGCTGCTAATGTAGATTTAAATTATTTTACTATATTCTCTATTCAATTGACTTTTCCAAAAATAACATTTCTTAGGCCATAATGATGGCAATTCTCACAGATATCTCAATTTTTGCTATGTAAGCAAATCCAAAACATTCTAACTAGAAATTGTTTTTTTCTTCCTCTTGTGTAATTAACTTTGCAAATAAAATCAGGAAAATAAATTGGAAAAATATATCAGAAAAATAAGTTGGAATTTAATTTTGAAAAAAAGAAGTATTTAGCAAATTTTTTTTTCTGCTATTTCTTCCTGTTATTCATGATATTTGTCACTCTTTTAATGATACAAGATATTTTCATATATATTTTCAGGTAATTTGCATAATCACATAACCATAAAATATATAGAAAAGTGGAAGTCAGATGCAGGAAGCAGGCTGTGTGGGATTTGGATCAAAAAGACTTGAAAGGAGAGGAAGTCCTGGGGTTAAATCTCCTTTTTCATAACTGCCACATGCATATAAACTGTACTGCTGTTAAATCACAGTGTTTGTTTGGATTTTTTGATCTTTAACAATGGGTTATACAGATGAAAACGCATTATTCTCAGAGAAGTTCATGTGGCTTTATAACAATCTGACTATGCACATACTGGTAATGCAAATTTGAAGTCAGCAATGAATTTACAAATTTGGCATGAGGTTTTAAAAATATGTATATTTTCTAATATATATATTGAAGATATGGGATTTTTTTCTTAAAGGGTGATGCAGTAATGAAGGTTATATAATTTTGATGAGCCTAATTACAAATTCTTCTGTATAAGATGCAACTTTTAGAGGGTGTGATCTTTGACAATATTAAAAGGACAATTTTGTAAAACCTCTAATTCTGTTATAAGTAGTTTTCTGTATAACTAGAAGCCCATCTGCTCCCACTGCCTGGAAACAAAAAAGATTCTTCTATTAGAAGGAGAATCTCAGAAATACTTTCCAAAATACCTGAGAAATACTTTCCAAACTGACCTGAAAGATGACTGCTGAAAATGTCTTTTTAACAATTTGTTATAGTTAGCTTGTTAATAATTAATGCTGCTGATACTATATATTTCAGAACAGTAAGCAAAAAGTTAAACTCCTAAGAATATCTTTCTAATCCCTGTGCTTATTTCAGTTTATTTTAGATTCAACTTTTACCCCACATTTCTAGAGGCCAGCACTCCTGGTGGTATATCAGTCCATTTTTATACTAGGTCTATAAGATTTTAGACTATTAAAATGAACAGCAGACATTGTTTAGATTAATACAAGGAAACACTGAAGATGCAATCTCTGCTTTTCCTACTTATTGCTCTTTTATATGACCAAATTAAAAATTCTCTAGTATTTAATGTCAAATAGGTTAAAAGGTTAGTATGACTTCACTCCATGAAAATCCCGGTGGAATCTTTGCCAGTAGACATACTCTTATCCCTGATAAGCTGTCTAGTGAACTGCATGAAACTGAGTGAAATTATTATCTCTTTATGCTGAGCAATACTGAATTCCATTTATGTACAGGATTTGTAACTTGTGTTAATACTTGTCTAAAAATGAAGTTATAAAGTTATTTTCGCGTTCAATGAATTTTAGGAGATAGAGTTTTTCTAGTCACAAGGGACTTTAAGAGCAGGATATGAAATTCTGAAAAAACCTCTGCTTTCTATCTATTGGTGTCAGGAACCATGGGTCAAGTGATAACTTCTAAGACTTTTAAGCCTTCAAATATTTTGGCTATATCCATGCACTTTTTTCCTCTTTTATCTCCCCAGACTCAGGAATTATTTTACGACAAGTTTGGAAAAAGATGCATAGTCTTGTTTACTCATAGACAAGAGTTCTAATATGCTTGTAGTATCTTAGTGCCTGCCAGTATTGCTTTAGACGACCTGACAAGCAATGGTTATCTCATTTGTCCTTCCCTTTTCAGGACAAGCAACACGGTTGAGAAGCTTGCTTTGGAAGTATTGCTGTTCATTTTCAATGTCAAACAATATGATGTGTTTAAATAATAATAGTAATAATAAACTAACAGACAGGTGATTCTATAAGAGAATCTTAACTTCAGTTCAACTCCTACCTCCTGGAGGAATTTACCACAGGATTTCAGGTCAGCTGACAGGTATGTTCCTTATATCCCTTACTTGAGTAGATTGTAGAGGACCTATCTTGCCTTATGACAGTTCCCTTTTGCCATAAGAGCAGAGTTGTTTGTTCTGAATATTAGGCAGTCTTTAGTTGTTCTGCCCCAGGCCATAGAAAAAGAATGATGAACCCCTGAACATTGCTGACCTTTTAATGGGAACCTAGTACAGAAGGTAGATAGTACATCTGATCTGTGTTAGGTTGGACCTGGTCGGGTCAGTGATAGGCTGGTGAGAGGTGTCTAAGCAATGAAATTTTCTAGTCTAACTGTATCAGATGGGTGTAGTCTGTTTGAGAAGCCTGAAGAGTCCATCTGAATGAGGCAGAACTTGGTGGCTAAGCATTATTGCCAGTGACTCTGCTTGAGACTTAGTGCCAACAGCCGTCTGTACTTCTCTGTAAGAGTGGTCTTTGGCAAGGCCGTGAATACAATACAGTACTGCCTCCTGCCTGTTTTTGCATCAGCCTTCTGTACAAAATGGCCCTATACATCTGTACACAGCTGCCAGGCTTGTAAGCTGTGCAGTCACGCCGTGAGGTGTATACCTGTTGGATATATTTGGTACATGAGTCCCTTCATGCACCAAGGGCATGCTTAAATCTGAGCTTGCATGTGCATTTTGTTGTCAGTGTGGTTTGTGAGAAGCTGATTTGTGAGAAGCTGTGGGGCTGCACTTTGTGTGCAAAGTAGACTTGCCCAAGGAAAACTCTTGCAGTGCTTTTATGCTGTGGGAAAAACTGGATGCTTATGGGACTGCAGTGGTAGAGGATACAGTTACAGAAAGAACAGAAGACTGAGCAGTCTTCTCAATTGTAAGAAATTACCCACTTGTACAAGAAAAAATTGTATATAGATTGGTTAAAGACAGAACACCCTTCCTTTAAGAAAATTTATGTTTAAAAAGTGAGTTAATTATATGAAATGAATGAAGTAGTGAAATTATTAATGTTAGTCCTAAGAGTCGTATTTGGAGTAATTTGACAGTAGAATGAGTAATAAATATTCTTAAGTAAGGCATTGCTGAAAAAGCCAATTTATAGTGCTTATTGTGTTTTGTTCAGATGAACATTTGTTGGTTAAATTAATTATGGGGGTTGTCAGCACAAAATTCTCACTGGGATATATAAAATCTGCCAGGATTTTTGGTAGAAGTGCAGCATTTTCAGAAAAACTGTGTTGCTGGAAACAACGTGGCCACCAATCTTGTAATGGTTTTGTAACTGACCCTGTGAATTACTCAATAAATGAGATCTTCTAGGGGGATTTGCAAATTCTCTTAACAAGGAAGCAGCCAAGAACATCTAATGAGGCCATTCAAGGCCAAAAACTTCTAATTTAATGGAAAGTACTTTCAAAAAAGTAAACAAATTCTTTCAAATCAGAATCCTATTTTCAATCTGATGAAATTTTATATCGCTAATAGAAATTCTGTATGTGAATGGACCTCTTTATCTTTTCTCTTCATAGAAAGGTATCCTTTAGTTATAAATCAGAATTGTAAAGGTGCTTTACTAAAGTATAGTTTAAGGGCACACACCCTGGGTTCTCAATGCTATTCAGTAAAACTCTTGCAATATTTCACAAGATATATTGATAACGCCAAGCCCATCTTCTTCTTGCAGTGGAAAATTGTTATTTTGTTTGTAGCAGCCTCACTAGTTTAGATGACATTCTTCTAAAGAAGTCTGAGGTAGTCTGTTACTCCTGAAGACAATCAAAAGTGGAAAGCTAGAGTTTTTAAGTTATACTGCTTTGGGCCATTGGCTAGATTGAATTTTACTTAGTAATCAAATAATTTTAAATATACTAGAAAAATGCAATGATGCGTCATGATGTAAGTATGAAGAAAATATAAAGGAGTCAGTTGGGTAACCTGTAAGAATTAAGAAATACTTGGGAAAAAGACCATGTAAAATATACTATAATGTATAGAAAAGAATGTTTTAAGAGGTAGTTCTTTGGAAGGTTCTGTAGAATCATGGTTATTAAAATCTTAACATTTACCAAGTATGGTTAAATGGATAAATGAGGTCCTATCTTTGAATAAAGGTAAAAGACTGATATATTTGTCTTTTTGTTCTGTTCTGTGACTATTTTGTTTTGCTTTTAGTAGTCACATAAAATGATGGCTCTGTTTCTTCTGAGGTAAACCCATGATATCCTATAATACTTTCAAAACTGTGGGACAGAGAGAAAGCTATTGGCCTTACCAGTGTTTAATTATCCCTCCCTTCTCTGAAAATCAATGTTACTACAGTGTTTATTTACAAATTTTTAAAGGAATGCATTTGTAATACTGGCCTGATACCACTCCCATGTGAAGGTTAGTGTTCTATGTGCAAATATAGGAAGGTCATTTGAGACTGCAATTGATTTGCACTAAAGAAATCAAAGAACACTGAAAGACTTTCTAATTTTTTATATAAATACTTGGATCTCGTTCAAGAAGAATTTTAATTACTATTTTGGATCTGGTTCAAGAAGAATTTTAATTACTATTATGTCCTAGCAGAATTAAAAGAATTTCTTCGTATATTAGTTGAATGAAACAAAAATAGCTAAAACACTAATGTTAAAGATGATTTATTAATTACTCCTGCAAGAGGCAAAACAATGTTTCTGCACTAGAGGAAACTGAAGATACAGCCAAGATTGTTCTCATTACAGTGTTGAAATGATGAAAAATATTGGTAGTTATTATCTATGTATAACTAAGTCCCCAAAAGACCTTCCATCTTCAATGAGACCATGGAAAAGGAAGAATAATGAATCTCTCTGTTTTGGCTTTCTGATTTCTGATTTACTGTAGTGCATAATCTTTGCTCATGTACTTTCAGCACTGAGGTCAGTCTTCATTAGAAAGCTATAAGCAGTAGCAAAACAATGGAATGGAAGAAAGAAGCCATGCTACAGCATCAACAGCAACCTTTAGTTTAATGTACCGTCTGGAACATAATGACCTTACTTGAGTCTTACTTACCATTAATGATGTGGAGCTTGAATAAGCAGTGATAAAGACATATAATTTTAATTTTTCTATTAATAATTTTTAAAAGATACTGCAGTTAGTTAGCTTATAATTTAAGACAGCAAGTAGTTTCTCTTCTAAATCTAAACTAGTTAAGGTAAAGTTTTACAGGTTCCTAGATTTTCTTCACAAAATTCTTTTACTGTTAATGAATTGTTACACTGAGGCAAGACCTGCTATAGGTTATGGGGAAATAACCCATTCTGCTTCAAATAAGACCAAAGTTTAATTCTGGTCTGACTTTCTTAAACAGTTATCTCTATTGGAAGATCTCCATGGATGGGACATCCATACAGTGTCACAGAAGTAATAACTATGGCTTTGTTATTTTCTGTGTTCAAATTTATGTAGATTTTTTTTAGGCTTTTTTTCTTTTTAATAATAAAATGGCCATTCTTAATAGGTGTGTCTAGCTGACTTGTCTTTGTGTAGCACCCCTTGCAGCTGTGAAGGTGAAGAGGAAATGCTCCCTGCCCCATTCCCAATAGTCCCAACTCCCAAACCGTTTTTAGGAATTTTTTGGAAGACTAGCTGAATGTGTCTAAAATGGAGCTTGGCACTCTTCTAAGAAAGCAGTAGTGTGGATGTTTGTCTTCTGCTGCCTGCCAGCATTGCCTAGCACTGTTTAATTTTTTCATCATAGATCCAGGCCCTGAGGCATGGAACATTGGCCACTTTCTCAAGTGAGAGGCAAAAAGGTTTAAATGACTGCTCCATGGCATTGCGAGAGCCCGTATAACTAAAACTGTGGGAGTCACTTCCTGAACATAGTTTATTGGAAGGTTTGGCCTTCTTTTGTTTGTTTCTTTGCACCATACTTTTTTACTAATTTTGGGGATGAAATTACATCATGCTTACTACTTTAAAATGCCTTTTTCTATGTCACAGTCTGATATCATCTGTAAATGCAGGGTCTACGCATACATGATACACATAGAAGACGTTTATAAGAGAGAACCTGGCTCACACTGCACTGTTTCAGGAAACATTGCATGATACAAGTTGTTTTGATTCAGTTCCCAACAGATGTGAAATTCTGAGTTTTGCTGTTGAGGTAAATATTTATCTTCTGAGTCGCTATGGACATGCATTTCTGCCCTCCTTGAGTAAAAATTGCGGAATAATAGAACATTAGTTTTATTCTTCAAAAGACTTTCCTATATAAGTTTCAAAATATTTGTTTATTTGGCTGCACTTATCCTATTTAAAATTTTGGTTAGAACAATCATTTAGCTAAGTATAATTTTATTACATTTTTAGTAAGTGGATTCAAGTCTCACTTGAGTAAGTATCTCATGTTGTTTTCAGATACTGTTTTTTCTCACGATTCTGTGTGTGGTGTCTCATTTAGTTCTGTCTCTGCCTTAAGTATTTTGGGTTGATTTTTCTTCCAGAAGTACTTTTCAAAATGTCCAAACTCTTATTTATTTAATGCATATGTTGGATTGTTGGGCCTGAAGAAATAAAGCATGTCAAATATAGAAAGTCATCAGGCTGGATTTCTACTGTATTCTTTGTATTACATACAGTTGTAAAATCTTTTGCATCGTATCTGAAGTGTTTGGATTATTGTTCTCTCAAGCTGAGCAATTTTCCCTTACAATAGACAGTGCAGATAGAGGTTAAACAACTTTGTCAATGTCATTCGCTGCCTACCTAGTCTGGATAGAACTCTAAATAATCTCATTTTTCCTGATGTTGCTCCATGGTGCTTTTAACTATGAGAAGTACTCTACATAAGGTAAATATTTTTCTTAGGCAATTGAAAGCCATTATTTGTAAAAGCTTAATTAATGAAAAGTTATTATTAGAAGGCATATATATAAATATATAAGGTGCATAATTTTCTGATATTGGAAGACACTGTCCAGAGGAGAAGAAGTTGCAATGTGTCAAAGGATTCAGCGTTCTACATTCATTTGGTGTGAGGCATACAAAGGCAAATCATTAATGATGTATCAAATGATGTTTAATAATTCTCAAGACACTTTGTGGTCTTGTTCCAAGGATTGTTTCTGTCTACAAAGCATAAACAGATGCAGAACTCAAATTTTCCCCATCTCAACTGAGTACAGAGCCTCGCTGTTTTGATTACTTGCTCTCCTCTAGTGCCAAGGTGCTGATGGTGGGAATTCTCACTCACGCTACTCTCCAACTTGTAATGACCGTTTTCCCCTTCACTAACAAACTCTTAAATTTCAGCCCTGCTAGGTGTAAAGCATTAGGACATGGGGGCAGGAGGAAAAGAAAAGAAGGGAACAACTATCTCTCTCTCTTGCTAGCGTTCTTCTACTTCTCCTGTGAGAAAATACTTGCTGCATCATGGTAAGTCAGCAGGTTAGAACATTCACATACCATAAAGTGGACCAATGTTTGCTACCAGTGAATGCAGAAATATTTTGTACCAAGCAATCATTGGTGCAGGGATCAGAAATCACATTTGATGCATTCCTCTCGATGAGGAAGCCATTAATGAGGTGCATTAATAAATTAGCTTCTAAGAAGTTTCAAGGGAAAATGGTCTTACAAATAATACTTGGTTTCTCTAAATTTTATGTTCTAAAGGATTTAGGAGTTTGTTGGTTACTAGAGGGGTCATTGGGGAGGTTGTATCTTAATGAACAATGAATTAGGCCTGCAATAAATAAAAGAATATGAGTCTGCAAATAATTTTGAAGACAGCTACTTCTTGTAGGCCAAAGTTTAATACAGTATGTGGGAGCCTTCATTAACTAAGCATGTAAACAGTAATATTAACTTCAGCACATTTTTAAGCTTCCTGAAGACTGGTAGCATACTGAACTCAGGACATCCAAGAAATATGATAAAAAAATCACAGGTAGGCTGAAAATAATAATTAAAAGTTCTTGTTTTTAAGATTCCAATTTGCTTTCTACATTTTTATTCAAATTTTAGAGCTAAACACTCTGAAATTCAGAAACATTTACTGGAACTGTACAAGTAGTTTCTGATGATGCTCACTTCAGTTCAATATTTTGAACTCTATTAATTTTGTTTATTTTTGTCAATAGCTTTCTGTTGTCTCTAGATAATGTCTAGTACTCTGCAACCCAAATCTGCAGTTTGCCAGCAAGCGAATATCATTTCCAATTGCATCACTACATCAGCGCTAACCTTTAATTTTCTGCACATAGTTGATCATCTCTATGGATTTATTGACTGAAATCATTGAAAAACAGAAGTCCATATGTATTTTCACAGATTTTAATATGTCTTTCTGCATATCTTAGGTATACTTATTGTCCTATGAGTCTAGTAATTAAAAAAATAACAACTTTGTTGGAACTCTCCTTTTGATGTGACTTCTCAAATTAACAAGTGTTTTTCAGGCATATTTAAATGGCCTTGTGTTAAATCATTAAGGACATGTGGATTAAACAAAGTCATAGCAAATATTCTCTATGGACTCCTGAGAAGTCAACTAGTATAATCCTTTTTTCTAAGGCAGGACCAACTGTTATTGATAGAGGTGTGTCCAATCTGTGCTTAAAAATTTCCAGTAATTAGGTTTGTAAAACCTTCTTTGATTATCTATGCTAGTGCTTAATTGCCTTTACAGCATAGAAGGAGGGAAGAGAAAGACTTTAAATCATCTTTTGCCATTCACATGCTCGCTTACTGAGTATTACAAGAACAGAATAAAAGGAGGTGGGATGGAAATATGAAGGAAGGCATATGAAGAAAATTATTTTCACAATTTTGGCTAATAATTACCAAAACCAAATCTTTTAAAAATGCTTTACTTATTACTGGTTCATTTTGTAAGGCAAGGCACTAATAAATATTCTTGACATGGATAAATTCTGATCTCATGGCACCCACTGGTCTTTTTTAAGCTTACTTGTGCAAAAACATGAAATGTTTCATTTAGAATCACAGTTGCTTCTTAAAAGTTTAGAAAGGAGAACAAACATTATATTCAAGAAAAGTAGATTAAAGATAAATTAATTAAGATTTAAAAAAGGAACTTAAGGATTAGTGAAGACCAAAGGCAATATGATTATAGGAAACAAAGAATTCTTAAGTTGAAAGATTCTTTGGTTTTTTTAGGGGTTACTGTGAGAGGCTATCCAGAGGAATAGATAGATGGATCGAGTCATCTAGCTGATC
This sequence comes from Dromaius novaehollandiae, assembly GCF_036370855.1. Lineage (NCBI taxonomy): Eukaryota > Metazoa > Chordata > Aves > Casuariiformes > Dromaiidae > Dromaius > Dromaius novaehollandiae. The sequence goes on from NC_088098.1 coordinate 44,507,114, forward strand.
TTCAGATTGAAACACAGATTGCAAAACACTGTCTGTTTCTGTGCTGAAGAATATTTTACCTTTTGTTTTTCAATAGTATTTCATTTTTTAATGACCATTACCTAAAAATTACAATTTGAATCTCTTCTAACAAAACTTACTGGTTATAGTTTACCTTTGTTTTATAAATGTAATCATTTAAATTATACTGAATTAATATTTAATTAAATATTGAACAATGTAATTAGTTTTTATTAACCTGTAGTTGTTATACCAGTTTATAATTTGGCTTTTGGGTAAGGCTATTATTGAATCTAAGGCTCTGTTCCACCCAGAAAAACTCAAAAATTTAACTTTCTTAAAACTTAACTTACATTTTACATTACAAAACTTAACAGACATTTATTAATATAATAATACTAGTAATAAGTACTAGTACTATTATTTTAAAAATAATAGTAATTTTCTGTCAAAAAGTTGTTTAGAAGCTGTGTTAATGTGGTCCTGTTATTTTCAGTGTGAGATAACATTTTTTTTAGAGAATGGAGGATAGAGTCATTGCAGAAATTGAAGATCCTCTAATACTTTTGCCTTTAAAGAACGAATCTCTTCACATAGGGCAACGCAGAAAATGTAGTGGGAGTAGATGGAGAACTGAAATGAAAGTAGAACTTTCATGTGGAAATCTAATCCAGATCATTTAGATTGTATGACTGATGTATTGAAAATATATAGAGACATGCCACAGCTACATTGCTTATGCAAAAAGTACGTTACACAGACAAGTGTATGTAGGTGAATATATTTGTTAAGTGTAAGAGCGTGGTAAAAGGCAAATTACAAATGCCTAGATGAAATACATGTTTTAACATTTGCAGAAGTTAATTTCTTGGCAAGATTTATTTCTTTGAAGTTCTATACCTAATTGTTTTTAAAAATGGATACTTTTGATAAACTTCCTAGAATTGTGTCTGACATCTTCAAGGATGCAGTCAGTTTAGTCAGTACCTTGTCCTCTGTTCTAAAAGTTAACAATGCCTTTGTTGTATAAACACAAAGTATGTCCCTATTGTCACTTGCAAGTTCTGTTTTAGATGGTCAAAGTATTAAAACATTTGAAGGCTAGGACAAATAGGACTTTTGAGTCTGAATCCATGGAAGGCTATCAGCTTTACCTTGTATTTTATCCTGTACACACCCCTGTTCATATTTCAATACTAAGTTGCAAAAGGATGTTCTTAAAAGTTAGCTAATATCATAATTAAACTTGCCTCTGCAATATTATGTCAGCCCCATTGTGCACTTTTCAGTTTTTAATTACATCTTCAGACCTTTAATCCAAGGATGTCCTTGCAAATAGATAGTGTAGTAGAAGATGCAACTGCTTGAGTTAGAATTTGTCTGGGATATTCAAGTTAACTCATCCTCTTATTTTATACTTTAACCAGGGGATAATGGATTCCTCTACAACATTATTCCATTCTTAATCATCGTCCAATTCAAGAAATAGAACCTTAGCATATATTTAATATTCTTGAGCGTGAGCTTTCCTCCTAATGAAGCTTAATCCAATTAGATGCATATAAAAATAAATGTGTGTGTGTGTGTGTGTGTGTGAGCTACACAAATAAGCATAGGCATCTCTTATGAAAAAATGGAGAGGGGAGTAGTTTTTTTTTGAAGCATGACACACTAAGACCTAACTTAAAGACTGGCACTGGTTTTGTTGGAAGCTAGTTGGCCAGCTGATCGTGGCTGGCCAATTAAAAGGAAAAAGGCAGCCTTATTTTTGACTGTAATATATCTTAAAACACTTACTAAGTTCACAAATTTTCAGTTAACTCAAGCAGAACAGACTAATTACAAAACCATATGAAAGAATTTCAAGGGATGCTATATATAAAAACAAAATGTGAAAAAGTTATTTCTAACAGAAGGATACTACAAGAATGTGATAGAACGAAACTGATCCTGTAAACATAAGAGGTATAGACTAAGACTTACAAGAGATGAAGTCTTGACCAAGTACAGACATTTGCAAGGTAGAAACCTCTGTCTGTGAATTAGCAAGGTATAAGCTAGCTGACGTCTGATGTAACTTTCTAGACGTGTTGGCACTGGATTATGCCCAAGCTTATACTCAGTCTCACTCAGAGAGGCTTCCTTTCTCCTGCTTTTGTTACTGTTGACACCTGGCACCGTAGACAAATGTCGAGAGGAATTACTGGAAGATCTGGAATTAATCCTTGGAAGAAAAAAATAGAAATTGTTATCCTATGGAAATCATAATGAAAGAATAGAGTATAGATATCAGTTAGATCTACTGACATGTTAAAAAAATCAGAACAGAAGAAGCTGGAAAGAGCACATTCACCCCAAAGAAGCATGTGAAATAAATGCACTAGTGAGTAACAAATTAAAATGATCTATTAGTAATGCAAAGGAAAGGAGCTGGTGTTACTGGACTGGCCATGCACCAAGGTTTGTGCTATTGTCAGGAGGATATCCTCGTTGAAGGCTTAGAGGTCTAGAACAATTGAAGAGTTTAAAAATGCCTTGCAAAGAATAGGGAGGCTCGTAATAGAGAACAAAAGGGGGTTGGAGACATTAACACAGGACGTGTATACGTAGATCACAGCACAGCTGAGTTCATCACCAAAATGTCTTCCCCAACTGGCGAGGAGAGAGACAGAGTTTCCATGGATTGACAGACTATACTTGGAAATTCCTATCCAGTTTTGCTGCTTAACCCAGCATCCTGAGAATGCTATTGTGCAATGTTTCCTCATGGACATGCGATGCAAATAGACTCTGAGAGAGTGAAAACTTGAAAAAGTTCCAGTTCTCAGACAATATGAAGTACAAAATTAAGTACTTCCAGGGAAGAAGGCAGTTCTTTTCTAAAGTGTGATCAAAATTAGAGATTTAGGTCTTTTCAGCACTAATGAAAATTGAAAGTGTAATTCATCCCAAGATATTAATATACTTAGACACCTGCACTATAGATGTCTATGTCTGTGCTGGACATCTTGGGCTGTGGTTTAAATGGAGAAAAATAGTCTTGATTCATCTGCCCAGTTTTTTATGTTTGTTAGTACATGTCTGTAACATTTGGTCAGGTTACTGCCACGCTTTCAACACCCTAAGATACATCAAGATGTATATAATCAGTTTGACCAGGTATCTTGATGGATATAAGTTTCATGTCCTTAAAACAGGCTGAAACTGATCATACGCCACTCATTGTAACTCTTTAAAAAGGGCTACAATACCCTCCATTTACTTTGCAAGAGTTACAATGACTTCCTTCTGTTATGACTTTTTTTTTTTCCTCCAAATTCATTAAACTCAGGAAAGATACGGTTTGCAGACACAATCTTTTAAAAATTCATGAAAAGTGCAGTTAAACAAAGTACAAAGTTAATTTTTATAGCAACATATTTTAACCCAAACCAAAGAATATAGCTAGTGTCAAATGAAATAGGCACACTAACTGCCAAATCTACTGCTCAGTTTAAGATTTTCTAGAGAATGATTGAAGCTGTCAGAATAGGTTAAATGGCAAGCTCCTACTCCCTACCACCAAAGAATCACCGAATCACAGAAGGGGTGAGGTTGGCAGAGACCTCTGGAAATCATCTAGTCCGACCCCCCTGCTCAAACTAGAATGAGCTACAGCAGGTTCCTCAGGGACGTGTCCTGTCAGGTTTTGAACATCTCCATGGATGGAAACTCTGCAACCTCTCTGGACAATTTGTTCCAGTGTTTGACCACCCTCCCAGTGAGAAAAGTTTCTTCTTCTGTTTAAGTGGAATTTCTTGTGTTTAGCTTGTGCCCATTCATTGGGCACCACTGAGGAGAGTATGGCTCCGTCATCTTTCCCCTCCCCCAGCCCCCAATCATCTGTTTATACATATTGATAAGATTCTTCTGAGCCTTCCCTTCTCCAGGCTGAAGAGTCCCAGCTCTCTCAGCCTTTCCCTGTATGTCAGATGCTCCAATCCCTTTATGAACTCAGAAGCCCTTTGCTGGACTCGCTCCAGCATGTCCATGTCTAACTTGGACTGCAGTGCCCAGAACTGGACCCAGCTCTCCAAGTGTGTCTCATCAGTGCAGAGCAGACGGTAAGGACCGCCTCCTTCAACCTGCTGGAAATGCTTTTCCTCATGCAGCCCCAGATGCCGTTGGCCTTCTTTGCCACAAGGGCACATTGCTGGCTTGTGTTCATCTCGTCTATCAGGATCACAACATCCTTCTCTGCAAAGCTGCTCTCCAGCCAGTCGGATGCCAGCATGTACTGGTGCATGGAGTTATTTCTACCCAGGTACAGGACTTTGTATTTTCCCTAGCTGAACTACATGAGGTTCTTGTTGGCTTATTTCTCTAACCTGTTGGAAGAAGTCCCTCTGAATGGCAGTGCAACCATCTGGACTATCAACCACTCCTTCCAGTTTTATATTGTCTGCAAATTTGTAGAGAATGCCCTCTGTCCTTTCATCCAGGTCATTCATGAAGAGGTTAAACGATGTTGGCCTCAGTATTGATGCTACTAGTCACTGGCCTTCAGCTGGACTTTGTGCCACTGATTACAACCCTTTCAGCCTGGCAATTCAGCCAGTTTTCAGTTACCTGTCTAGCCCTTATTTCATGAGTTTGCCTATGAGCATGTTACAGCAGACAGCATCAAAAGCCCTAGTAAAGTCAAGATAAACAGCATCCACTGCCCTCGTCTCATCCACTGCTCTCATCTCATCCACTGAGCAAGTCATCTCATCCTAGAAGCCTATTGGGTTGGTCAGGCATGATTTCCCCTTCATAAATCTATGCTGACTACTCCCACTCACCCTCTTGATCTTCATATGTTTGGAAAAGTTTTCCAGGAGGATTTACCTCTATCACCTTCCTAGGCAAGGATCAAGGTGAGGCTGATCAGCCTGTAGTTCTCCAGAAACTCCTTCTTGCCCTTCCCAAAGATAGGAGTGACATTTGCTTTATTCCATTCCTCAGGGACCTACCCTGATCTCCATGACCTTTCAAAGAGCTAGCGCCCTCAGCACTCGTGGGCATATCATACCCTGTCCCATGGTCTGGTGTATATCTAGTTTGTTTAAATATTCTCCAACTTGATCTTCTTCTACTGATGGTTTTCCTTGCTCCAGAGTTTCCCACTGGTCTCAGGGACCTAGGATTGCTGAAGGCAAATCTAACCAGTAAAAACTGAGACAGAGAAAGGATGGAGTGCCTCAGCCTTTTCCATGTCCTTTGTCACCAGGCCCCCGCCCCCTTCAGCAGGCTCATCATCTTCCTTTTGCTGCTATATATCTGTAGAGGCCCATCTTGTGCCCTTCATGTCACTCACCAGTTTAAACTCCTGATGGGCTTTGGCTTTCCAGACACCATCCTTGCATGTTTGGACAGTGTCTTTATATTCCTTCTGGGTGACCTGTTCCTGTTACTCCTCCTGTAGGCTCCCTTTTTATGTTTGGGTTTTGCCAGGAGCTCCTTCTCCATCCACAGAGGCCTTCTGCTACCCTGGCTTGATTTCCTGCTCACCAAGCTGGACCGTTTTTGAGCTTGGAGAAGGTGACTCTTGAATATCAGCCAGCTTTCCTGCACGTCTCTTCTCTGCAGGACCATATCCCACGGGATTCTTCCAAACAGATCCCCTCACAGGCCAAAATATTGTGAGAATTTTCCAGCAAATTGCTTAACAGCCTCCAGATAGCAATTCCTAAATTATTTCGGAAAAGCTCACCTTCCCTGCACTCCAGTTAACGCAATATACTGACCATTCTTTGTCATGTGACAGAGAGAAATCGCAGTCTTGTACAGTCTCTCCTCATGCCATGTTCCTGTCCATATCCCACCACCCTCAGTACTATATTTATCCCTAAAAACAGCAATGTTGAGGATACAGTCATGCTTTTGTATATACCCAAAATTGTGATTAAATCATGTAGTTAAGTTCAAACTGATGGTATAAAATAAATAAATAAATAAATAAAGTCTGGGCATTTATAGAAAAATAGGTATAAACAGGTTTACATTTGCCAGATATTATTTATTTGTACTGGATTATTTTCCTTCTTTTGGATAAATGGTAGGTAATGCATATCAATTCTGCTTTTTTCCAGACGTGGTACAGACAAGGGTCTATTTGACAATGGTCCAGAGATTTGTGGGCATGATTTAGGCAGTCTACAGTAAAATACGGTTTCTAACTGTTAGTATTTATTACCCATAGACATGGGCTGGTGGAAAAAAAAAGTCAGACTAATAAAATGCATACTGAAAAAGAATGCAGTCAGACAGTGATCCATATTTAGCATGGTTGCTATGGAATAGCACGGATTAACATGCTATCACCCGCTGACATTTTATTCAAGAAGAGTTGGGAATTTGAAGAAATATAAATGGACAGATAAGGCTTAAATAAAAACAAATCCACATAAATATTGCTTAATCTTTCAGAAGAATGATGCGGATTTTATGTATGGTAGAAGTCAAGGATTGCTAGACACTGCAAAGCATTAAGGGGCTGTTATACAACCAGCCCAACTGGACACACAATGGAAAGGAGTTATTGGCATGTTTTATATGTGTTCAGTTGGTGAGGATAAGGGACATTTATTCTGCTCTTTTCCCTAGGAAGGAACATCAATTTAAGACATGTAAGCCCCAGTGCATGGTCCTGTCAGAACAAATGACCTCGCTATCTCTTGGCAATAGGCATAACAGAAGGAGTTTTGCAAGTCTGAATGACAGAACAAAGTATCTCAGAGGCTGACTGAGCAATGTTTGAAGTACTTAAAGGTCTGTATTATATAAATGCTCATCGTTGTTAGTGCTATGCTAGGCTGGCAAGCGAAGATATGCTTTTGGAAACTGTCTTTTAAGCAGCTTAGCTTTGGAGACAGGATGTCTGGGACTGGGTTGCAGATGCTGGTATTTTGTTAAGGAGTTGCAGTTGTCAGAGATGAGGTGAAGGAAGCAAAACTTTCTAATTTAGCTAAGCCAGGCTACTCCTGCTTCCCCTGTGATAGATCTGTTGCAGGTGTTTTACAGTGGGCCAAGCCTGCCATCTGAACAACGACTGGTCTCAGCACCGAGAGACCTTCTCAGCAGTTTATTTTTGTGGATAAATATGCATTTAGATAATGGCTGTGCTAAAACCGAATTATGAACGTTTAATGGTGTATGTTGTAGTGTGCATTAGGAGAATGACTTGCCTGGCGATCATTTGTTTTTAAGTAGATGATACATAATATAATGAAAATGTCAAGAATATCATGACCGCACTATCTGAGCATGGGTTGTTTGGTCTGTTGGTCGTATGCTGCTTGTTGGTCATATGTTGCTGTTACTTGCAAAATTCAAGTAAGTAGTATTTTACATGATTACCTGGAGGGAAAAGACCAGCTTTTATACTGTGTTAGATAACAATCCATATGATCTAAAGATTTACATGATTTTTTTTCTCTTTTGGTTTATATTATATATGTGCTTCATGCATAAACCAGAAACATTTAAAAATTTTGGGCATCATGGGCACTTCACTAAAGCTTACACATTAGAAATGCAGTGTCCCCCCTTCTCCCTCCTCTCCTCCAGAAAGCCGCTTAGACTGAGTGGCCTGAATTTGTCAAGGAGAGCAAAGAGGAGTGCTTTTATAAATGTTCATTGCAACCTGGTTTTGATACGATGCTGCCTCTCTTATCTCTTCACTTCCACAGAAGCAGGAAAAGACTCCTGGTATATTCACATCAGGAAACAATGGATAAAGGAAGTGCTCATTAACAGAAGTTTATTTTAGGTCAGAAAAGTCAGCCGTAGCTAGACAGGTGTATGACATCCCAGAAAGTACTTTCAACTAAACAAGATGATTTTTCTTTCAGTGCCTGCCATCAGGAATCAGCTGTCAGAGCAAGTTCTCATTTCAACTTACTTTTTAGGCAGAACTAACCATCTTTATTGCCCTTAATAATATTTTCTGTCCACATGAACTCTTCTCCTGCTATATTACAGATTATATGAATAAACTGTAGAATAGAAATCTGAGATGTGAAAATGACTATTTAGGAAACTACTTTGAAGTAATGGACTTCAGAATTCAGTTAACAAGACTTGCAACAAACTTTCTGAAGCAGTTAATAGAAAATATTACAAAGATAGAAGACATTGGTTCTGATAGCTGAAATATTATTTCATTCTTTAAAGCTTAGATTAATTTTTTTTGGTATTCCCTTTGAATTTTTTTGAATTTCTGTGAAACAGTGTAATTTCTTTTTGAATAAACACTCTTGTTAAACAGGACGTAAATGTAAATGTTATACTGATAACAATTTTGGGTTAGCCTGGGTTGTCAGAGCTGTACATAGACACCCTCTTCTCAAACTTTTGTCTACTGTCTCCAAAAACCCCAGGGTTTTATATTGCCATAGATGCCTGACCATATACTCAAGAAAAAAGACTAACGTAAATACAGCTATTGTCTGTGTCTTAGACTCATGGAAAAGCCTATGGATAAACAAGGTAATATCATTTCTAGTCTGGAATTCAGGACTTTGCACTTCAGCATATATTTCTGAGTATAAATGATAGGAGCACAGTGACTTATGCAACCTCTTTGGTATATTTGGTTCCATACAGCATCAGCACTTTAACGATGGTATATCTGCTTGTTTTTTCTATAAATCTTTTATGTCCTCTCAGCATGCTGTGTATCTTTGGAAAATAGTAACTGAGGCAAGTCTCACTGTGCCCAGCATAGTGAATGCTTGTTTAGCCTAGAGAGGGGCATAATAGAAAGGCAAGGGAACATATTCAGAGGGTACCAGATGAGTTAATAGACGTGAAAGAGCAGACTGACAGCCTGGTCTACCTGCTGGACTTTACAAACATAATCAACAAGCTACTGGGCATTTAAACTTTGTCTTAAAAAAAAACAAAGTAAAAAAATTTCAAGGACTACATTTGCATGTCCATTTGTTGCTTTTGTTAATACCAAATGCTTCTAGCAATTGTGCAGTTCTGTGGCCAAGAATCAAGAGGATAAATTTTTTATATGTCATGGTTACTTTAAGCTAGGAGAAGTATATTTAGCAATTTTCATAGAAAAAAAGAATGGGAAAAGAGAAAGGAGAAAAGGCAGGGGCTGGATAAGAGTTGGACATCATTTTCTCCAGGTTTGTTGCACCTCTGCTTCTCTACCAAGCGGTCAGTCTCCAGTTTGAGATTCCCAGTTCCAGTGAACTGAGCACTTCACACCCGTCTATGCATGCTCTCAACTTGTATTTCCCAGTTGTCATGCTTTTGACTTACGATCACCCTGCTCTCTGTTCTTCGCTGCCACTTCCAATGGAAAGTCCCCAAATTATAACAGAAGACTTTTTTTTCATTGTCTCCTAAATGAATGTTTTTATAATGCATTTTGCCAAATGTTATGTTATCTTTGATTTGGTCTACAATTAGCTAAGAACTGGCTAGACCTATTTGATAAGATACCTCAAAATATACCCATGTGTCCAGGCTGTGTCTTCACTGCACATCAGGTCATACACCATTGCTTTCCCCAGCAATATTGCCTTCCTCTCTTCAACACATTTCTTTGATTAATGATATTACTGAGATTTTTTCTAACATAAAAGAGGTTCTAAAAACATTAAACAAAAGGGGTTTTGTTTAATTCTGATGTAGCTTTATCTATTTAGATATTGGTCAGTTTGGCAAGAGCTCTAACCTCGAGGGCATTTTTCCAAATTCAACATAAAATCTGTTTTTCTAGAAAGAAAATAAGACTGATATTTGGATTACTTTTTTCATTTTATCTTTCTTCCCCAAATCTTTATCAATGGTGTAGCAATGGGATAAAACAGTCTTGTTTTAAATACAAATGCTTAAAGGAGAAATTCTTCTGAAATATCCGCTGTGGAGTTATGTCATTTCACATTAGATATGTCAGTTAATTATCCCAGTCTCTTCTTTTAGCCAATGGAGAGAAGCAAGCATTTCTTGCATGCAATTAAATCTGATCCATTTTGGATGGGATAAACTGGCACCAAGAAAGACCTATTTTCCTTCAATGGATGAACATTTGTGTTCTCTGGTGTATTTTTCTTATCACCTTGCCTCCTTGATTATTACATTTTCCAGAAAACTTTGTAAAGTTATAGTGTTAACAGCAATTGTTACAGTGTTGCAGTGGTTGCAGGATTTCAAAAGTAGCTGAGGCCATCCAAGCCAATTGGATAGGACACAAAGTGAGTGATTACCATCATGCATGTTCTCCACCAAGGGCCATTTCAGAGCTGCATGGCTTAATCCTGTTCACACATTTGTGTGAAGGATATTCTTCATATTAGATGCTGAAATAGATAGTAATGTTCAGTGGATGGAGGCATTTTATGCTGAACTATAAATGGCTATAAACCAGTGGGAGAAATTTTACTCCTGACTCAAGGAATTGTTAATTGGCCAGTCAAGTGCGGGCATATCTGAATCTTCATACAGGTGATGTGGTTCATTGTTTAATGGAAAAATGACTTCCAGAATGGCCTCCAAGTCATACAGGTGATTAGCTTAGGGGGAAAATAATTAAATGTGAATGAGATCATTAGAAGGAAATCAGATTATTCCTAAAAAGCTACCACAGTTTACCAGAGAAAAGCTTTTTGATGGATAGGATCTGAGAGATGAGTCAGTTGAGTGCACATAGAAAATCAGCTGTGTTTAAGAGGAGGCAAAGAAACCATGTACATTTATTTTTATGTGAGCAAGCTGAATATGACATTATTTCTTATATCCACATGGGTCTTTTATAAATATTTGTAACTGTCATCTTTATTTTGATTATTATAAAAGCAGAATAAAAATCCAAAACATGGGACTGTTCCCTTCATTTGTTCTTGGTTACCTTCATTTGTTCTCAGTTACTCAGTTTTCTGTTCTCTTTGTTGTATCTACATTGGTTTAACAAGATTGTGCTCCTATAGTGACCACTGATTGACCATTGTGATTTGTGTTTAGTCTGGGATCTCTGATACCATCCTGTGTTTACATTCTTGCAAGCCACTTTTTATTTTAGGATATAGATAATTCAGTCTACACAGAATAACAACTGGTTCTCACTATAAACTACAGCTAAGCTAAACCAAACCTGACTGCAAGGTAACTGTTATCACTGCTGAAACAAGCTAAATAAGCTTAGGCCATATGCAAATCTAGACAAGTCTGGAGATACTACACTGTCAGGTTAACACTAAGACTGTGACCTTTTAGTAGTAACAGCAAAATGTCATGTTTACTGGACTACAACAGCTCTGCCTATCTCCCCTCTTCTCCCCCAGGTCTGGCCAGCCTCTTATTGGGTCTGTCTGTAACCACTCAGGATGCTCCTGGAGGCTCTGGGCTTCCCATAGCCTGTGGTGCATGTCTCTGGAGCTTCAGACACTGCAAGCAGATGTCATGCCAACAACTTACCTTCTCTCTGAAGTCTTCTGGGCTTTATCTCTGCCAGAACAATTCTACCTGTCACGTGCTTTTGAAATCAGATATGGCCAAGTCCTTCCAGCAGCCTCCAGCTTCTTCCAGCTGCAAGTGTTACCAATCCTGTTAAGCAGCTGCTGGAACATTGCATAAAACCTTTGGTTCATGGGCATAGGTGGAGCTGTTAATTCTACTGTAAATGGAGGAAGCAAGAATTACTGTCTAATCATTTTTTTTTTCTTTTGCAAAAGCTTAAGCATCTCAGGGCTTCTTAGCCCAGTGGCAGTTCTTTGATCCTTTCCCTCTTCTTTGTAGATGGAAGTACACTGGCAAAATAACTTCCAGTCAAGCCTTATGCCCATAGCAGTTATCTTGCTTTGATTCTTCAGTTCCCCTGTTGAAAGACCAATGGCAGGGACTTCTGCTCAGGTGAGGGGTAACCATCCAGTGTGTACTCACAGACCACAACCAAAACTTAAACACTTCTGTCTTTCATGTCTTCTTTACCCACAGCGTGATTTCAAAGGATTGACATATGGCTTCTGCAGATCAAAGAATAAGCCTGTTTTCATTGACTAGTCAATTATATCACTGTTTGCATTTCAATTCAGGAAAATTAAGAACAAAAACAGAGAAAAGGTTGCTGGGTTTTGAGCACTAATTGAGTTCACATATATCTCAGAACTTGCAACAGCCTCTGTATTTCATCTTGGGCAGTTAATAATTTATTCTTTTTATGAGAAGAACAAATGAATAATAGAGGAAGCATCACTGTAAGTGATGAATGGGAAGTGGTTATTTACCAGTAAGTATTTTGACATACCTTGTCCACGCTGTAGGTGAAAGGTATTTTAATGTGCAAAAGGTAAGCTAATATTGCCAGTAGTTACTCATACAGCTGCTCCTCCCTTTGCTGAAAGAGAAACAAATTGCAAGCCGTAATGAGTCTGTTCTACATTTTCCTTCTTGGTGGAACTACAAAAGCCCTGTGAAAATTAGTATGACACATGCCTTGTAGATGTGGCTTATGACATTTAAAATAGACATTTAATTTTGAGAGGGTTGTCAAGAAGCAAAATTCAAAGAAATTTTGACTTTGCTGTATGTAATGCCTTCAGTACCCAGCTCTGCTAGATTTCTAAGAGATAGTCAGATAGCCAGCCAGCAGAAAAGGATACTGTTGTTTGTATTAGGGTGGCATCCTGGGGCTGTCCAAGAACAGAGCTCCATTGTGCTAAGTACTGTAGAAATGGAGTAACTGACATCATCTGCCCTGGCAGGGATGCCAGGAATTCCTCGGAGCCTGCCGTTCAGTGGGGACAGCTAGAGCCCCTCAGGGCTCAGCGCAGCACTCGAGCGTTAGACCTCGAGCTCGCTCCAGGCCAGCAAGTCTCTTAATAAAGCCCTCTTAATAGAGGCAGGCACTGTGCAGAACTACTGGCTCGAGCCTTGGAAATGGGAGGCCTGGGTCTATGGATAGGTGGATTCCACTGGGGAAAACCCTGTATCTTGATCCATGGCTCAATAAACATTTGGACTTGTTATTGGAATGGGGTTCAGGGTCAAAAATGGTATCAAGCTATATGGTTTTGACAACAGGCCTTAAAGCAGAGATTCTTGGTTTATGAAATAACATTAAGATTAAATATTGAAAAGGTGTAGGAGAAATTACTATAAATCCCATTAAAATGCTTTTTAATATAGCAACAAGGGAACAGAGTCAGTCCCCAATAGACTTTCCTGAGCTAAGGAAAGAATTCCATCTTCTCAGAGCCTCTCTTTGAAACCCTACTTTTATGAATCACAGTAGCTTGTTCTTGCCAAGTCCTGTCCCTTGTGTTCTTCAGTTTGAGCATATAGTTAACAGCCCTTTCAGCTATCTTAAAGTAAGGAACATTTGCTGTAGCAATGTGCCAGCTTTGCCAGGGATTCACTCAAACTGAATTTTTTTTAGGCACTACCTTAGCAAACATGTTGTGCTAGGCAGCATTATGTAGAAAAGGAACCATGTCAGATCTTTTTGTCATCGACAAATCAGCTTTCTTTTATTTTGGGAAATATTGAGAAAACAGATTCCTCTTAGTGAATGTCCTTGAAAAAATATTCTTATGCTTTTCACAAACTTCTCTAACAATAAGTAGTAAGTAGTTAAAAGGTGTACCGCCTGTTACTTATTCTGTGAGAGGCATATTTGGTCTTTTATCTCTCTTTCTTAATCTTGCTAATATTGGTTAATCAATTAGGCTTCCTGATACAAATTTTTAAAAACTGTTTTTTTTCCCATAGCATAGTTTTATTCCACCAATATATTCAATTTAAGCACACATAATTTCAATTAATATTTATAAAATAAAAGTAGTTATAGGTGCCGCCAGGACTTTGGGATAAAAATAATGGAACCTGTGTGTTTAACCCTTAGTCATACTTTCTCAATGGCTCTTGAACTTACCAAATGATTGAAACCAAATTTGTCAAAGGGACAGAGGTATCAAAATGATCCCAGGTTCCTGTAAGCTTTGTAGAAAAATAAAGTTAGGTGGGGTTATTTTTCTTCCCTCTTAAGTTGCTGAAGGAAAGCTGAAGGAGGGGTTTACTGTGAGCTCTGGCGCATCAGACAGAAGAGGTATTTGTAGCACGCCTGTTTCCATAGGGCAGCCAGCCTAACTGGATGCATATGAGCAGCTATAGTATGTGGTACTGCAAGACATAAGCGGGAAGGAGTTGGAGATCCTGCGGGTTTACTCAGGTGTAGAGCTGGTTACTTCTTGTAGTAGGGGGAACTGGCATCTGCATCATAAATCATCAATCACATAGGAATGAAGCTTTGTGGGTTCGTGTGCTCGCAGAGTTCTGGTTTACAAATCCTAGTTTCTTGCTTCAGTTCCTCACTTCTGTATTTGTTAATGTAAGTAAGTAAATCATAAAAGGGTGTATTTACTACTACTACTACTACTAAATTCTTGGACTTCCCTGCAGAAGGCAGTATAACAATTCTAGCAGTGCTTTCTTGAGTTTGGAAGCGGTAATACTGATTAACTGCAGTAAAATCTAATGCTCTGCCATTGCTGTAACAAGTGGATCCTACGGTTTGAATTGCCTATCTTCTCCATGCTCTCTTTTATTAAAACCATGTGATCAGTTCATATTGGAAGAAACTTTTACTCATTGCCTATAACAGTCAAATATTTACATTTAAAGTTGAAGTCTTACATTTCAGTGATGCCTACTTTCCTTTTTAGATTTAAGTCAAAATCCATAACTTGTAAAAATGAGGCTAAGAGAAAAAACTCTCAAAACCTCCTTGAATCCAAGATGAGGCCTGACCCTTAACTTTTATTTATTTTAATTGGCTTTGGTTTTTGGCTGTATAGCACTGAACTGAAAATGTTATGATCTCGGCTGTTTTCAGCCAAAAGATTGACCAAAAAGTTGTTTTCCTCTATTTTTATTAGCAAACAGTTAATTTCCTCTAAACTTTTTCTCCTAGAATTTCTCATAAGGCATTTAATAGGTTATCTGTCTTTCATTCTAGTTAATTTCCATTGATTCTGCTGAGTTGCAATTCTTTTGAATAAATAGTTTACACACAGATGTATTACTTATTTCTGTAATTGTTGCATATGTTCTTTTTATTATAGTTTCTGCAAATTGTTCCTGTTTTTTTTTTTTTTTTTTGGCATGGTAAAAAGAAAAAAAACATTTGGCCTGTACTTTAGGATCTTTTGCTACAAGTTAAAAATGCAGTGTTTTCTCAGATCATCCTGTTTGCTACCATGGCATTTTTAAATTGTCAACTTGTGAAATACCACAAAGTTAAAAAAAATAAACTTTTCCTTCAGATAAATAAGATAGAGCCATCCTTGAAGTCTCTGGAAAAAAAGACTGAATTTACAGCAGAGTCTGAAGCCATTACTTCAAGATTGTTTCAGGATAAGGTAAGAGAAATCATATTCTTTAATTTAAAGGCCTCCATTGTTAACAATCTTTACAAAGATCTGTTATTTGGAGGACCCATTTTGAAAAATCTCTGCTGATTTCAGTCATTGTAGGATTGCACAGAGAAAGAGAAATGAAATTGTATCCTGTTTTTTTCTTTTTTTTAAATTTTGCACATTTTTAGTCACTAGTTTATATGGGGTTTTGCTTATGATGTGGTAGGTTTTGCATTACTGCTTATAGTCTGCATTTCTTAGCAATAGCTCTTTGCAAACACACTTATAAATATCACAAGCAATTCTGTCTCTCATCAGAGAATATTGTCATTCTTCAAACTCAAAGACAACATTTTGATTTCATTTTTATTATATAATCGTCTATTATTTCCACCTGGATGAAAATTAAGAAGTGCGGGCTTTCACAAATGTTGTATCTGAGACAGAACAATCTATGTGGAGTCTCCTTTCATGGCATTTGCATAAAATGATGGCATGAAGCTCCCAGTGGTGTTCTTCCCATCATACACAAGATCAAAGAGCTATTATGCTCAGAGTCTGTCTGCAGCTGTTAAATGCACTCAAGGACTGTTTTCTCTCTACATTTTTCAAGGATATTTACTGTAAGGAAGTATCAGAGTTTCCACTGTACTTGAGCTGTAATTTCCCCAACACGATGTTGTGTTCAGGGGACTGCCATGATATTTAATTTCTTAGGATTCAGCAGCTGAGTTATATAACCCATAGCATACCACGGTCATGAAAAATGTGGTGATTTGTCCGCATGCTCTGGAGCTCTTCAGGGAGCTGCTGACCATCTCCTGCTGCCTCACTAGAGGAGATGTGGCTTGCTGGCACCTCCCTGCACGTGAGAATAATGACCTGGGCAGCTGGCGCAGGGAGGAAACCAGGGATAAAGACTAGCTGGTGTACATGTGTGTGCATGTGTGTGTTTGTGTCAATGCATGTTTATTTACGGGAGAGGAACAAGGGGGAGGGAGCAGCACAAAGATAAGACTTAACTTTTTAATCTTCTTCAGCCTTATCTTCTAATGCTGCAAGAAACTGAATGCTCCATAGGAAGGTAGTTCTGCATTAAAACACCATGCAGGAGGTTAGAGAGGTCTGCTAGAGCATGACGGGGACTTTAGTGGCTCACAGCAGGCCCTGGTGGGAGGTGCTGCACAAATCCACCAGTTAGGCACTCAGCATTGCTGATCCTCATACATCCTTTAACTTTGAAAATAGGGATACCCATGAACAGATTTAGAAGGAGCAATGCTGGTAGGTTTTGTCTCCACAGTTCCTGGAGGGTGCCCAGAGACTAAGACTGGTCTGAGCGTAAAGAAAGGAAAATGTGATTGCATAGGCATAGAAAACAGACACTGGAGTAAAATAATTTTTTTTTTTTAATGCCTTACAGAATCACCTTCGTGGTAACCCTAAGCAGCTGCTCACTTTGACCAAAGCAGGCTGTAACTTAAACAAAGGTAAGTTGTTACAGGGCATGTTACCAAAGTAAACTCATGTGCCCTTTTACATCTCTCACCACAGTAACCCCGACTGCCTCCTCCTACCTGCTGCGGCATCTTTTTGGCCTTTGCCTGAAGGGAGCAGGCAAGTGCAGTGCGTCCTTCCTTTCTACCTGGCTGCTGGTGGCAGGAACCATGTAACATCCCCAACAACTTTCACTAGCATCTCACTATCCTCCTTATTCTGAGACTTTCAGCTGAGTTTTGCTTGCAGCAAAATTTAAGCTCTTTAACATCTATCTTACAATCTGCGTTGCAATAGGGGTGTGCAGCATTTTTATGACTCCAGACATAATGATGGCTAAATAGCCTGGGACTGGTGAGGCCTACACGAAGAAGAAGAAACCGTTTGCTGACATGCTATAACTAGTATTTATGTTGTAATGAATGGTTTTTTTTTTCTTGTTACTCAATATTTAGAATATTGCAAAATAATGTGTGTCCTTTGCTTTCTATAATCATGTCTCATCACATGAAGAACCATTTCTTCTTACGTTTTCTGGAAGATGGACACTTTATTTTTTGCCTCCACAAGAAAAGTATCAACAAAGAGAAAAAAATGAAAATATAATATCAGATTTTTTTTGTAATATGGATATTCACTAGAAATTAAACTAGCACTGTCAATCTAAATAGATCTCCATCATTTAGTCATTACTTATGTTTAAAGGCAGTAGTTCTCTTTTTTATTATTGCTTTCTGCAAGTCAGTGTTAGTAATAGCTTCCATCTTTCTCAAGACATTTTGTTATTCAGATGTATTGCTGGGCTGCAGGAGCTCTTCAGACAAAGTAATCTGGTAATCCTTGCTTTGAAGAATTCATAACCTAAGGTAATGTCTGTAATATCTTTTTTATTTTTTGCAAGAATAGTTGCTATTGGGAGTAGAGATTCCTTTCTTGTATTTCTATACAGACTAAAGATTAAAATGGACATTTATATTGCCATTCAGTGATTCCATTGGAATTGCTCATTGACTAGAAAATAAGGTAGCATATAATTTAAGGTTAAATACTAAGAATCTAGACAAAAAGAGGTCTTAATTAACAGTAGGCAGGAGAAAGCAGAGGTAACAAGCAGGGCAGAAAGCTCCAGACATTAACATTTTCCACTCGCAACCGGAGATTGAGGTTTACTACTTGAATCTTATTAGTTTTAATGTCTTCCTGCCTAGTAACAGCTGACTTAAATTACATCTAAGACACTTATAATTTCTGCCTATTTACAGTTTTTTTTTTTTAAGAATATCAAACTAGGAGCTAAAGCTAATAATTTGGAAAATATTTATATAAAATTACTGTCTTTAAGTCAAAGCCATTGTAACTGTGACTTGCTTTTGTAAATATCTTTACAAGATTTATTTTAAACTCGCTTTCTGACACAAAGTTTGGATGCTGCAGAATCAAACCCACTCTAACACTAGAGAGCAGGTTGAGCATGGACTACCACTCTCTATGCATTCTCAGTTCAGAGAGTAACAATAAGATTATTAATATGACCCAAAAGCAGTGGATTTAAGAGAACTGTAATTTTTCTCTTAGCCCAATGCTCCATGTCAGGAGGAATTTTACTGTCACATCAATGTTGCGAAGTCATCCAGGCCTGCCAAAAATACCCTTGGTGACAAGAGTTGATTTTTTTCCATGTGACTGTTTTGAAGTTAATAAATCAAAGCCTTCCTTATCATATTAATATTTCCTTGGCTTTATTTTTATCATATAAGGCCTTCTTCCAGGCTTTGTTTCATAGAAACAAGAGCTGGGTTCATATTTTAGGATCACTGATAAACACTCTCTCAAGCGTTATCTAGTCATCTGGGAAAATGAAAAGAGGTGGCCTAAGGTAAATTAACTTGTCCCACTCAGGAGGGCAGATCAACTTAATAGACAGCGCTGTATTTAAGGGGAAGAAGACAAGAGAGGATAAATAGATGGCTTCCCATAGCATTGTTATCTGTGGACCTCTGGTTTCTTAGTGAGACAATTGCTCATCTTACTGGCATCAGACACGAAGTTTGCAATTTTCATAATTCACCACACGAACTTAGACTGATTAAATCTACAAATCATAATTTCCAGTTAACCCATTGCTTTGCAGGTAGCCAATTACATTTAGGATTTACAGATCAATTATTAAAGAAATTATTTGCTGATAAATGGCCAGCATAGTTACTATGAGAGCACTTTAAACAAATTATAACAAGTCTCGTGTGGTATTTTAGGATGTGTTTAAGGCTAAAACCTCTAGTATAATTATAAGGTAATCCCAGGGGGCTTCTCGGGACAACTCTTGAAGTAGCTTTGTGTTATACACATAGCAGTTTTGTCTGGGCAGTTTTGCAAGTGATATATGGTAGAGTTTGGTAATAGAGATAAATTAGCACTGCATATTCTTGCCAACACTTATAGCTGTAAGCTTATTTTGTGATACACCTGTGAAGCAAACACAAACTTGTCCGCTCTTATGGACCTGAAATAAAAACACAGCTGGACAATGACTTATTAAAGTTTTAGTCAAACATGGTGGCAGTAGCTGAGGATATATGTGGGTATGTGAGAGAAAACTGTGCTGTAAGCTCCAGCTGATGCCCCTATGCTATAGTGTATCATTTTTTTCACATTTCTGCCTACACCACAGAAGTATTTCCTTAAATATGGCTATAGGTGTGCCAAACTTCTGTAATTCTGATTTACAGGAGTCAAAACCACTCCACTAAAGAGAAGACTGCATGACTAGTCCTGGCATTGGCAGATTGGCATCTGTCAGAAATGCTATGACTTTTTTTTATCTCTAGTTTTGGTTCAAAACAGGCTGACAAAATCCCTCACAAATGCTAGTGTCAAAATCAGTGAAACAGTGTTTTTGAAAACACTTTTCCCTGGGCTTTAGCTGGCCCAGAATCTGGAAACTTTGATTTTCCCATCTGGTTTAACTTCTTGGCAGAGTTATCCATCCAGAGGAGTAAATCCCTTAAGAACTGACCAAAGAGCCTTCCTTTAGGAATATTTCCCTTAGAAGCCCACACTGAACACTGGCTCTGGAGCTGGGTATCTAACCTCCTGGGAGCATCCAGGCAAGCTTCTCTCAAAAACAGTACTATTGACAGTTCACTCACAGTTATATTTGTACTAGTAAACAAAATATGCCAGGGCCTTTTCTTTGACCCAGAAGATAAATGTCATGAAAGGGTTCATATCCATAATGTTCAGCTTTTTCCTCCTATAAAGTAGTTTGTCCTCATCCATACTGACAACTGAGAGCTGTCCCTGAACCATGCAGTGCTAGTTAGCATAGCACAAAAAATACACCAGGAGATGTGCCATAAGGATGACTTCTGCCTGGGTGTGAGCCCATAGTTTGGTGCTGTTCAGTTCTGTGATACAGATGCAGCCTAAGAGTCTCTGCCTCAGAGCCAGGAGTCAAAGACTCCTTTAGATCTGACATACAGTTTCTCGGCTCAATGACAGCAAGGATGAATTAAATTATCTTGGAGTGGAAACAGCAAGTTAGTCTCAAGTTTTTCTCTCATTATGACAGTCTTGTGGTTATAAACATGCTAGTATTGTTTGTCCTGGTAAACATAGCCTCGAACCCGCTACTTTTGGCAGCGTCATGGGTGATACTGACATCTGGAGTATCAGAGTATGTAGATATCCCCATTATGATCTTTCTCAATGAAGATTTCTGTGCTGGTGTAGTTATTTTGGTAGTAGGAGCATCTCCAACAATGATACAGAGTTCTCTAAGCCTTCAAGTCACTCTAAGACTGAGAGATCTCTTTTTTTTGTCCCTACGGGAGGATTGCTTCCTCTGCTTCCTATTGTGTCTGGATGAAAACTTATGAAAATCCCTATATATTCAATCTGAACACAGTTCTATGACCTTTTCTATTAAAAATCAAAACAATAGTTTAGGTACAACAGACAGTGAATAGGAAATGACTAGCAGGATGTTGTGCAGCATAGTTCAATAGGTTGTTAGGCTTGTGTGATTTCTTTAGAAAAATGCCTTTGGAAGAAAACTCAGGTGATAATGGGTTCCACCTACAAGAATCAAGGGTGGGATTCTGTTCAAGTTTAAGACACCTACATATACATATCCAGAAGTACACTAGTCTTCTAAATCCCCGTTACAGTTACTGGAGATCTTGGCATGCAGCCAGTGGAGCCTATACAGTGAAGGAACTGATAGTTACTTTGTTTTTCCCTTGGGGTCAATTGCTCTCCCTGGCGATAAGGGAGCTCAGATCACTAGAATCCTAGAGTGCTATACATGTAGGCACCTAAATTTAGGTGTCTTTTAACTTCTACACTGAATCCTACCTCCACATTTGCCTCCAGCAACTGGGAGCATGGAGCGTGCTCGCTGGGCCCAGAAGACATGGTCGTGCCTGGGGTCTGCACTGAAGCCTTCACTCCACCTGTCCTTCCGAGTGGTGGGGCAACACACCTGGCATGGATCCAGCAGCTCCAAAGGCAGCAGTGGGGAAGAGTCTGGCTTAGCCCAGTCCATAGGCAACCCACCCAGTGGAAAGGAGTTAACCGATGGCTTAGTCTTGCTGGGGTACTGGCATTGGGAACATTTTTAGGGCAACCTCAGCATTTAGGCTTCTCTGAGCAGAACTAAGGCCAGTGCTGCACCAGAAAGAGAAAACCAGCTTGCCAAGGCAAAGAAAGGGGAGGACCAGGAGGACACCACTTCCTCCAACCCCTTCTAGTAAATTCAGGCCCACTCAACCAAAAACCCAGTTTGGTTTCTAGTCAGCCATGCACTCACAGGTTGTTTAATTCTGTCATTCTCACTGCAGACTGGCACGTTCCCTTCTGCCTTGGTCCCACCTGAATTCACAGCAAGCCTATAGAGAAGGACAGGTCCCTCTGTGTCTGTGCAGGGTGGGAGCCATGGTTTGCTCCAGGATGAGCCTCTTGCATCAGTAGGGATGGTGCACCCTGAGGCACAGCAGTCTCACAGTGCAGGCACTCCTCACAAAACCCCAGGCTGAGGACTGCCTTTGTCCTGAAACAGCCTATTTTCATGGAATAATCATTCCCTGTTGATGTTAACATACGCTTTCCATGAGTTTACAATTGGGATGATCAAGTGCAAATGGATCAGGTCCCTTTGCTACTGTGGTCAATGTGCTCTCCCTGCCTTCTGCTATCATTTTTCTCAGAGCGATTGTAGGCAATTATGTTCATAGCATCCATTCCCTCACCAGCTGCTGCCATCCAAGGATCAATATGGGACTTTAAGAGAAGTAGGACTTCTGATTTGAATCTTTCCTGCTTGGCTGTTTGCTTTAAACTGTCTGTTTTCTTTTAAAGGGCACCAGAAATACACTTTTCACACTTCCACTTTTAGTATTCATCTGTTGCATGAAGCAGGTTGTAGTGACTTTGGCTGTCGAAAGCTGTAGCCCTTGTTTCCAGCTCCATCCCAGCTAACATCCTTTCAGAAGGAGAATTAACACTTTTATTTAGTTGTGTTACACTTCAACCCTGAAGCCCAGTGTCCCTGGATGTTGCCTACCTGGAGGCACTTTCCAGACAAAAATGATTACACCTGCCAAGCTCAGACAGATGGGATTAGTTTGATATAAGCTGGATAATTTATTTTTCTTTTCTTTTTTCTTTTCTTTCTTTTTTTTTCTTTTTTTTTTTTGGGGGGGGGGGGTAACATTTCTGGCAGAGTAGTACTCAGTAGCCAGAGTAGCACCAAAATTTTTAGTCTCTCACTCTACCTTTCCATCTTTTAAAGATGTTTAAATGCTTAAGAAATAGAGAAACACTTACTGGAACTATGGAAATCCTCAAAAATCTAACATTTACTGAAATTGTATGAAGGTACTTCTGAAAAATTCTGTTAGATGTTTTTCTGCATCTGCTAGCAGCTGTGTACAAGGTAAAGGTACCCGCAGGTGAAGTTTGTAGTGAACATTAGCTGCCTAGGAACTTCTGTAACATCTACTAGGCATTGTACACATGACAATACTTTCGCAAATTAGATCCTAAATCCCTGTTTTCTATAAAAGAGTTCAAGTTTAGTAGTGTTTCAAGAGAACAAGTTTAATCCTATTTAAAGTACTCGGAAGTTACCCAGTTTTAAGATGAAAAAGAGAATTTGCCTCTAGCTATCCAAAGATTTTGAGTCTTGTCTTTATTCCTCTTTATTTCACAGTTAAACTATGAAAATGAAATAGATTAGCATTGTGAATGTTTGGTATATGTTTCTTTTTTGTTCCATCTTAATTAGAAACAAAAATCTTGGATAAGTCCTGTTTACTTTTCACATGAATTGAAGTAATTTCCTCCTAAAACCATAGTCAAGTATTTTCATATTCCAGTAAGTTTAAATAGACTCCATCGTTATTTGAGAAAGTCAGTCTCTAGAGAGAACATATTCATGCAATGAATATGAAACTAGTGTTTGATTCCCTGATACTGCAAAATAATTTAAACTCACAGTGTCCACCCTAAGTCTTATCCCTTCAATGACTGCTCTATCAAATGTTCCAGTATGTTTGCAGATAGGTGGAAGCTTTGGGCTACTCATGGGTAGAGCTGGTAGATGAAAAAGTGCAAGCAGAATTGTTAAATAATCTTGAAACAGGTAATGCTCTGCAGTTTCACTCTCTAAAGAACGGCTACAAATGTATTTTTATCTCCTGTTCTATATATATACAGTAATGCAAGAGATTTAGCAATTTCAGTAGTGCCTTTCTACCTCTGTTGCTACTAAAAATGTGCTTCAAGAAGAACAGTCTTCTCCCATCTCTGTTACTTCACTATGTCTATCAATCTTGTTTCTGGAGACATCTTAAGTCATGAGGATGTTGTTTTCTGATCATGGCTGCTCTTATCCTTTGATCTTGCCTTTCTGTTATTCATTTAGCTTCTTAGTATGTTGAATTATTAACTACTGTAAGAATAATAATAAGTGAGTGTTCCTTTGGAATAGCAATGTAAAGTCCATAAAAAGTTATCAATAAAACTTCTTTTTTCTTATTCCAGTGTACTTGCTTCCTCATCATATCTCAGGCAATTTAAGTTTCATTAGCTGACATCTATTTTCAAAGTTTAAGAACTATAGATTCAGGAGGAAAGTCACCTTGAATTTTTATATTTCTTCTGATGTTATATCTAAGAAATAGGGTTAGGACAATTATATTTTAGAGATACTCTTTGGATACCTTATATTAACTAATATCTGATTAAGATAATGTGCAGTTAACATAACTTAAACGTAACAAAAGTAATAATACACTAGTTCTTCTAACTGAGCAATAAAAAGGTGTCATAGGATCATAGGATATATCAGGTTGGAAGAGATCTCAGGTGGTCTCTCAAAGCAGGGTCAGACCAGGTTGCTCACAGCTTTATCCAGTCTGTTTTGAAAACCTCCAAGGAAGAGGCTCCACGGCCTCTCTGAGCAACCTGTCCCACCACTTGATTGTCCTCCTGGTGAAAAGCACATCCTCTCTTGTTACAACTTACCTTTGATAAAAAAATGATTTTGACCTTTGGATAGATGGCAGCCTTACACATAACCTATCACACTGGTGTCTTAATCATACTCAGGGACTTTAGGTACTACTTCAGCATGAGTAATCAAGCTGTGACAGATATCATCAAGTTTTATTATAAAATGTGGGTTTCCAGTTCTAAATTGAATAACTTAGCAGAAACAACAGCTTCCAAAAATCTATAAGTGGCTAAAAGCAGAGCCTGCAGTACTGCTGAGCACATCTGCCATACGAACCTGCCAAAAATTCAGGAAATCAACAGATCTGTCAAGAATGCAGAACTGCTTTTCAAATCCTTTATTTATAACCAAATTCAGCATTTGACTATAGACTCCTCTTTTCTGGGATCTTCTTCTGTCAAAAGAAAAAGACAAGCACCAGACCTTTAATAAGCCTCTGTTTGATGAGAACACTATATTATGGATGGGTAATGTGTTACCACAGCTGTCCAATGAAAAATGCTTGAGCTGAAGGAAGTCTCTGTTTTTTGAGAGATATCGCAGTACAGAATGAATAATTTTCATCTGAGATGTGGATTTGTTATGGTATTCAATCATTTTTTCCCCACTTAACAATATGGATAGATATTGTCAAATATTTTGTTTAAGAATATTTTGCAGAACTATCAAAGAAACCTTCCCTAAGTCGTTGTGCAGCCAGATTGAAATACAAAAATGGAAGTGTGAAGATGTTGCATTATTCTGGAATACAGCATTTTGGGATTCTCACAACTAAAGGACAAACTGGCTGCTTTATTTGATCTAAGTACAAATATTATTTGCAGCAAAGATCAGCACTGCTCACAGCAGTGATCCCCACTTATTTTTGTCAATTCTAGGTAAAAAATAAATTTTTACCTCACCTGAGAGAAACTATGGGAACATCAATGCAAAAGTGACATTTTTCATTCTATCAATGTAAGGAGAAAAGGGTACAGTATAGATTGTAAAATATTTTATCCACTTTTCCATAGTTGAGAAGTGGATTTCAGCCATCCTTCAAGTTGATCGCTGAAGGATTTTTTGAACATCCTTCAGCTGTCCATAAGGAACGATGAAGTCCCTCTGTGTTCAAGTCTTTTCAAAACTTCTCATGGGAAATAAAGAAAGCAGAAGAAACCTAGCTGAAGACGAAGCAAGTTAAATAGGAAGGCTAAGCAAATAACATACAAACAAAATTAAAATAAAATGAAAAGGCAGTCAGGCAGATATCTCACAAGTTTCTAATGTGACTAGAAGTCTGGAAAATGGCTGAAGACATGGCTACACATCAATGGTCCTTGATGGTTCACTTAGCTGTCTGTGAAAATTAATGTGTAAACATATTATCAACACCCTTGCAAAATATTGTTATGTATCATCTTTTAGAGGATCGCATCCAAGTCAGAAAACACCCAGTTAAAGAAGAAGCAAAATTATATCTAGAAAGGTTTGGAAAAACAATCGTTTACTATCCATGCCTTATGTAAGAGTCAAAATTATACAAGGTAATTGGTTTGACCTGAAGACAGGGATTGAATAGCATGCCATAGTATAACCAAATCCTTTTTATTTTTTACCTAGAAAACATCACAAGGACCAGCACTTGTAGAAACCTATGGGATGGTATTTGCTTAGGGAGAAACAAACAAAAAAAATCTATATTTTGAGGAATTGAGCATGTTGAGTTATTGTAACGAGATGTGAAAAATTTGAGTACAACAGGAGGAAAAGCAAAGAAGTTACATCTAAAGCCACCACACAATGTCACAAAGTCAGTCCTGACATCTAAGATACTGAATCATTTCTTTCCCATTTCTGTCCTAGTCCAAAAAGACACTGGAGCAAACTAAGAACTCAGATCACTGAGTAAAAGATTATAAGGGATACCACATTTAATTTAGCAATTGGATATGCAGTTAGACCTCCAAACAGAGTAAAAAATGCACCAGCTTCAGCTTCAAGTTACACGTTTTACTGTTTGGATGTGAGACATGGATATTAAAAAAATGGGATATTAAGAAGCTATTGCTTTCACACCGAAATATCGTGAGAGACTACTGCATGTTGGCTATATCTTCTGTATGACTAATACAAAAAAAATTGCTCGCATTTGTCATAACACTAGTTAAGCCTGATAAAATAAGATCAGACAATGAAAACTAGAGTTTGCAGAGCTTGTGGGTCAGATGAGGCAGACTGTGAATAAAAGATGTGCAGGGAATGATGCCCAGTGGCAGAGACTGGGGAACAGATAGTGGCTGTGGTTTAATAACCACTTATGGTTATCAGGGTGTGGTAGGGTGCATTTTCCCAGGCTGTGCAAGAACTGCAAAAAATGCAAGATGATTGGTAGCTTGCAGATTCCTTGAGTTGTGTTCATCATTCATTGTGATATGATTCGAGAGTACTTCCAGTGCCAGATCATTTAAGTAATGAACTATTTTTTGTTATATATATATGTACATAACATTATTTTGTAATGAGAGATTGTGTGTGTTCACCAATGTTTTCATTTGTTTTCTTTAGTAGGATACGAGACTCTTTTAGATGCCTGAAATCTGACCTACCTTTTAAGGATTTCATCATAAATCTGTTTTTTGTATTTACTCAGACAGATGAATATTTCCTGAAAACTCATTAGTGGTTTATTAATAACCATTTTAATGGTTTATTAACCATTTTGCATCTGAGAAAATTCTGATGTCTCTTAGCCTTAAAAAATTAAGAAATAAAAAATGAATAAAATCTTAGCTGCAATTTAAGAATACACATTATTTGGAAAAGAAGGAACTGACATTTTGTTTGAGGATTCATTCAGTGCATTTTCTTATTTGCTTGAAAATGGTTGCAGATACATATGTTGGTTCTCATGTGTGGAAACCACCTATTACAGGTGAAAGATTTCTTTAAAGAAATCAGAGATCTGTTACAAAATAAACTAGGTTTTTTTTTTCTGTTGAATTTGAACCATTTCAAATTTGGTTTTCCATCCAGACAAACAGTCTTCAAATAAATATTTCTCAGAGCTAGACAGACAGCCCAGCACCCTCCTAAATGAAAGATGACAGCATGTTGCTTTTTTCAGTTACAAGGTTATCAGGACAAGAGTGGAAGCTCTTTTATATCAGAGGATATAGAAGTCTGCTTATATCTTCTTTTTTCCTATCTCCTATGCCTCTTAAGATGGCTTCCAAAAGTGAATTATGAATGCCCTTTGACCTATTCAGGGACAAAGGATGTTAGCTGCAGGCTGAAAGAGAGAAAGTGATGTCTTCAACTTCTTATCACAACCAAGATATTAGAGAAAGTGAACTAAAAAGAGGCTATTCCTTTTCTTTCTTGGCCCCAGAAAAGTCCTTATTTCCTTCTGGAAGCACAGACAATAGAACCTTATATTTTTAAAGTTACCTGCTAGCCAAAACTATTTCCTAAAACCTACCTCTTCCCCTCCCCACCCCCAAGGCAGGATCCCAGGCCAAAATGCCTTTTCTCTTTTAGTAGCTTGGTTGGGTTGGATAAATGAACTTCTCCCTGGAGACCATTTCCTAGATTTTCTTATGGTATCTTCTTATCCACCTCAATCCTTATCCACCTTTCGCGTCAATCTTTGCAGTTCTTTAGGGCTACTACACATCTTGTGCCTTTTCAAGTCCTTTAAATTACTGTTAAGAAGAAATGTGACTGATATTAAACCATATCCCTACTTAAACTTGGGTTTAAAAAGGTGTTATAAATCGTCTCTCTTATCTGGTTTTGCATTGGTATGCTTCTAGTCAAGAATGAAGACAGACGTGATTTTTCTAAGCCTACCACAAGCCTCATGCAAAAATTTATCCTTGTAATCATTTTAAGCCAATTTTACCCTCCCTAGACATCAGAATACTACAGTACAGTAGTACAGTACAAAGCATCCTTTGGAGGGAGAAGGACCCTTATTTAAAACAAAACCCTGATACACCAACCACTTGATAAGGAGTAGCATTTCCCCCCCACTTTTAAATTGTGTAAACATGTGATTTCTCCTCTGTTCAAATGCTTTTAGACTAGTTAGAGGAAATAAACCTTTCACTTTGTTTTTCAGCTTGCCATGTCAATCATCAGTTAATCCCATGATAGAGATTCTCAAACTTGCATTATCATGTCCTATGAAAAGTCAAACAGTGGTCCAAATCTCCAAAACTTGGCCTGTGTGTTGGTCTACACAGCAAAGCAGAGCACCACACAGATATCCAGGCTAGCTCAGAGTGGTCTCATGCAGGCACAGCTAAAGAGTTGCACACATCTGTATAGCATTTCATCCAAGGAAAATCGTTTGGCTGAGAAATAATGTACTATGGGCCAGGCAGAGCATCACAGTAGTAGGACCATGCCATTTCCTGAATATGACCATGTATTCAGAGCTAGCTTGGATGTCATCAGGTGGTGCTGTGTTGCAATACTTAAAGATAGCCCCTAATAAGCAACTTCACAAATAATCTCTTTGGTTTGTGTAACTATTTTTCATGTGCCGTCTTTTGGATATCCTACAACTTAGCAGTTGCATCTGCAAAGTTCTGAAATAAATGAGATTGTGAATGTAAATATAACACTTCTGATGATTCAGGTATTAGGTTTATTAAAGGTTTCATGAAAGTGATAGCCTGTGTAAATCTACTTTATGCAGTAAGGCATGGGTGGAGGATTGTCTAAAAATATCCTTATATTGTAAAACATGGACAGCAGTGGAGTTTAGTAAGTATAAGTATACAGTGAACATGCTGTAGTGTGGTTTTCCTGAGGAGATGAAACCTGCAGCAGTTTTCATGATGTTCTTGTGATTGCTACTTATTCCTTTGAAAATATAACAAGATTTTCCAGAAAATGCCACCAAATTTAGTCCTCTAGGCTGGAGCCACAGAATGACTGAAGTGCTTAGCTTCTACCTTATGTGCAAAATTTAATATATGCTACAGCATCTAGAATACCCAAGTCTCTGCATCTAAAGTGCTCAGAGAACTTCAGCTGCCACAAGGAGTGCCAGCAGCTGGCTGGGATAATATCTGTGATACAGTGAGATTCCTAAACTTGGGTCTCATCTTTAACATCAAGTGCCTGGTTCCATAAGCCTGTTGCATCCAAATTACAGCCATGCTTCAAGAGTAGGGTGTCAGACCAAACATGACTAACAACGGTGTATTTCTTCTCCATGATGATGTCCTTACATGCGTGGTTCAGGAAGTCAGTGTGATCTGAAGCTTCTGAAGGGGTACTTTGGTGGTGTTCATTACCGTCTTATGCACACACTGCAGAGGTAGCTCCACCCTTCCTTCTATCTGTGTTCATCTTGGATGATTCATGGTAAGTTATGTGATCCCTGAGGTTAATTGGTTTTCCCACAGAAGACTCCTGTTTTACTTTTATAACGCACTCACTCTGGGGACCATTCATCAATATATACTTTCTGAGATAACCTGCTTGTGTGTGCACCATACATTTTCAGACAACCTGTTCATCTGTGCATCATATATTTTCTCAGATAAGCTGTTTATCTGTGGCAAGGTATATTTTTTCTTCAGATACAGATTAACACTCTTTGAAGACATGGTATCTTACCAATGCTTTTCCAAGCGGGGTTCAGGATAGCTTTAATACATTCTTAGTCGTGCAGACACTCCTACTTCAGGGTTCCCATATTTCTCTGATTGTTGGAAATTCAAATTTCAGAACAATAGTAAGAGAATACATTGATAGCATAATCCTTATACAAAATGGTGTATGCAGGAATGTGTGTCTGAATGTGTATAACTTTCTAACTTGTTGTTAGTAATTTTTATCATATTACAGCATATTACTAGTAGTTAGTTGTTTTGTTCTGTTCAGGCTCCAGGGCTGGGTCCAATACAGAAGACAGGAAGGTATAGTGAAAGACAGCTTAGCCAGTATCTTCTGGTTTGCATATTACTTCGTAAGTCAGATATATGATTTTAAATCTTCACTGTGCCTAATTTGGAGAATGTGAACCTGAGTTTCCATATGCAAGAAACTGAACTTAGCTCATAGACTATTGGACATAATGGATCAAGTTTCTCCCATTGAGACTTGTTCTATTTTGCTTAAGAAACTGGATATTAGTAAAAAGAGTGGGAAATGAGTCCTTGCTGCCCTGCTTATAGCATTCACCAGGAATATGACAGCATCGAGGCCAGGAGTAAAATAACTCTTGCAAATTGGGGAGAGTGAGAATTCAAAAATTCTCTCCCCAGCTCTCCTAGCTCTTCATTGTTAATTTTCTTTCCACTGAGCTATTGGATAAAACACAGTGCTTTCCTTTCTCTTTCCCACATGATAAAGAGTAAGATGAATGACTCCAGGCAGCATTATTGCCTTCCTGAGGGGAAGTGAATATCATCTTCCAGCCTGTTGTTAAGATAACCAACAACCTTCAAGAGACAGGACTTCTGTCTATGCTGTTTTTGTCCCTGCTCAGTTTGCTCACTTATGTGAATCTTTCTTCAACCAGCAATTTCCTCTGCAGGTAGGAAACCAAAGTGACTAAAAGGAAATTCTTTTGTGGATCTAGTCCGTGGTGCAATATCTAAGAACCTAAGCAGTTAGCCTTATTTTTCAGAGATGCTGAAAAAATAAGCCACGGTGTCAGTAAGATACCAGGTTTTTACTGATTTCCATGAATTAAAAAAACTAATAAATATTGTGCCTTCTGCTAGTAGCAACTGCCTCCCTCTTTTGACATTAACTGACAGGCTGTGCAACTACAGGTTGCAACTATAACTGGCACAAAAAGTTTGCCTTCTAGGACAGATGTATTTCACAGCATGTCATGCAGCTCTAGCATTTTGCTGATTCTGTTTGAATATGCTAGGAGACAACTGCAACATGCCTTTCTTTTCTATGGAAAAGGGGGAAATGGTGCATATCTAAATCCTTCTCCATGTGAAAGGGGAAGGATGCATTTGGTACATGCACCAAGACCTTGCAGCTTGGAAACTCTTCCACAATCCATGCTGAAGGCATAGCCGAACTATATTATGAGTTGCATTATTAAGCTAGTCTTTTAGTAACTCATACTTACATGTTGCATTTCAATGATTTTTTAAGGACTCTACTAGCTATTTTGTAGTGAATTGCACTGCATATGGAAAATCAGGAACAGACATTAAGGAACTCATTTCACTGAGGTCCTGATGCAAATCCCATTGAAAGAAATGAAAATTCAGATAGGGTGTCCATATTACTTAACCATACTCATGTCCTATTTGAGAGAAACCTAATGCAGAAATATCTCATCTTTAACATATTTTGCATACCATGGAACTCTTGGCAACATGGAATGTATATTCAGGACCTAGAAAACAAGTACAGCCATCAGTGTGAAAATCCTACAGAGGAAAATAAAAAGAATCTCCTATCTTCTACTTCATTTTTAGTCTATATTTAACAAGTTAAATCAGCTTACAGTTTTTCTTTCTGGCATGTCCTTTTTCCTCACTTCCAAATATCTCTCCAGCTTTAATCTCTACAGGTCTTGCTCTGAAGATACAATTTTGTCACTGTTAATGTTCATTGCACACATCCTACTAACAAAGAAATGCTTTGAGCCACACATATGACTTATTCTTCCCTTCTGTAAATCCACTAAATTCTGAGTCTCCAAGTAGTCATAAATTAAATGTACATTTTAGTGTTTATACAGGGAAGCTGTTGTGTTTAGGGAATGACAATAACCAGAGTGGTCAGAGAAAACTCTGACTTAACAAATCATATGCTTCCAGTAAAGGCCTAAATCTTTATGACACACAAATGGTGGTCTGCCCAAAGCATGGGTGTATTTTTCAGAAAATAGGAATAATATTGCTCTTTTCTAATACAACATCAGGCATCTATCACACAAATTTGCTAGTGAGCTATTCAGTAGATTGCCTCTCTAAGAGTTCACATTTTCCAGTGTACTTAAAATTTATAAATGCAAAAGGATAGTCCAAAATATTCTACTGTAAAAAGAAGGAAGATTCTAAAAAAGAGACCTATTTAGTAAAGTAGATCTGTATTTATATGCAAGGGTATCATTTAGAAATACGCGATTTATCTGTAAAAAGGTAGGTAAAAGTCAGAATACATTAAAAGAGATCTTATGGTTTTTATTGCCATAATTTTTTTAAGAATTAGATATGAGATAAGATTTATAGGGTGCCTACTCCACTAGTAGAAAAATAACTTATTCTGAAGCTATTCACCTAACAGATTTCAGGAGCACAAGTCACACTGACTTGAAAGTAAATTTCTTGGGGATGTTAGATTAAAACCAACATCTAACATCCTGTCTCTACAAGCAGAGGTTGTTGAATACAGATGTGAAAAGGAGGCAAGGTTTTGCTTGTACTGTACACTCTTCTGTGTTGATTCAACCTGTCTAATTCAATGCTTCCTAAAGCACACATTTCACACTAAGGCTATTGCGTCATGGCAGTGACCTCTTGGATCTCACTACAAGATATGATGATGCGACACAAACAGACCACAAGGGTGTTTGTGCATTCATATGTCTAACATCCTGGATATTTAGTATGTCTTGTACACGGCATACTATCGCACTCATTGCTCTAACCATTTGGGGATCCCTAAGCAGATCTAGTCTCTTGGCTATAATTTTTTTTTTTTTTTTGACTTTGAAGTTCAACTTTCCGCTCTTGCTCATCCTCAGAAAAAGCTTTCCAAGTTTTCCAGGCCTAAACTGGCTCTTTGTTATGGCTCGGCTTACCGCAAACTGCCACCACATCTGTCACTTTCAGGAGTGAGCCTTAGCCATCCTACCACACTGGTACACCTCTTAGTTTCGATGAACTTCCATGTAAACTTTATCTTTACTCTTGGTGTCCTGCCTGTTGATACAAAGACAAAAGCAAGACTGCTCCTTGGCTAATTTTCCTTCTCCCAGGCAAATTCTTTTTTGATTTGTGTAATTTCTTGTAGCCAAGTGCTGTTGATGGCCTAAAATCTTTCCTGGCGACTTCACTTTTACAGGTGGATGTGTGGGTAACTGCTTCTTGAAACTGTGAGGGCAAAATAGCTGATCTATGTGTAAGCAGAGACTTAGGAGCCCTTTCCCCTTCTTTCTGATGTCTAGGTAGCTTATCCCGTTTTATAATGTGCAGTGGTTGAGGCAACAACCCTTGCAGAGGCAGTTCCACTCCTCCCGTCCTGACGTATGCCAACCTCCCCATACGGTCTGACAGCACACACATATATTCTTATATATATACATATATATGAAATGCATGCTCTTCTGTCCTTTTTAAAGTATATAACAAGTTCTGTAAAATGAATCCTGAACCAGAACTTTATGCCATTTAAAAAGTGTTATGATTATCACTCCTTCACTTCTTGTGGTAAGCAAATATTCATTTTTTTAAATTATAACAATGTCAACAAAACTGTATTCTTTTCTTGTCTTTAGCAGATGTCCCTAAATTGATTACTTGAGGTTAGTTGTCAGCTGGGATATTCTGGCCAAAAATCCTTCACAATACATCAAAAATACTTTCTGCACTGACAGACTCAGTTTAAACAATTATTTCTTTCTTTGAACATGCTCAATTCATGTGCTAGTTGTATAGAAAATTTGTGTCCAAAAGAACAGATAGATTAATTTGAATCCCTGAAGTTAATTATAACTAAATTATTTGATTAGTGGAGAGAAATTGGTCTATTGTGATATTTGGAATAATGGTAAATAGCTAAATGGTAAATAGGCAATATGATAATTAAAATCTCCTGAACAAGTATCTCCTGGGAACAACTTTAAAATTGATTTATTTTTATTTCTTGCTTGCCTTAAAATGTTTATCTGTCAGGATATGGGCATATTCTGTCTTGGGCAGACACAGACAACAATATGTCTTGGAGAAAAGGATGGGTAATCACCCACACTAGATACTGTCAAGCCTGGAGAAAGGATTTTTTGATAGGAAAGGAATTCATTAGGAAAAAAAAAACACACTTTAGTGTGCAGGCAAATAACACATAAAAGACATGCAAAACTGTGCAGTGCTGAGCCACAGGAACAACCTAAGGCAGAAGTAATCTGAGTTTGATTTAATTTTTTTAAACAACTACGAACCCCAAATAAGTTGTGAGTTTTGGCTATTTCAAGCATGTATGGTCTACATCTCTTAGCAACTAGAATAACCAGCTGCTTATGGCATCCTGAAGGGTCTAACACAGGTTGCTGATTCCACAGCTAGCCTGATTGCATGCCTGCTCATTTCACGTAGCCAAGTGCAAACAGATGTTGCAAGCAGTGGGATGCAATTCAAAACCGTTTGGACACACCAGTGTGACACTCTGCCCAACGTAAGTAGCTCTGCTGAGAAAAATGAAGTATTTTGTTGGAGTCATCTGCTGTTTATTAGTACATCAAAACTATCTTCAAAGAACACACTGATTGTCATCAAAAGTGAATTAGGTAGAGAAAAAAACCTTATGAACATCTGATACTTGAACGGCAGCTCAAATGCTGTGGGTCATATCCGCTGCCACAGATAAATACTGTTTGAGTTAAAATACCTTTTTGTATTCAGCTTCTGAGTCCTCATTTAAGATAAAACCCATCTGGAGTATAACATAAGGCTTTTCCCATCAACCACAAAACCACAGATTAACATGTAAATAAGTTGCTGTAATTTCTATTTACTTTTATTTTCTAATAATTAAGACACAAAACAATTCCAGGTGCATATGAAAGGGGCATTTAGATTACATGAACTAATTGTTGTCCTGTTCAGTTTTGGTATATTCTAAGTATAAATAATCAAGATATTTGACGTTTGTGGGACTGCTTGCTCTACTTATGGGTATAAATCTTGGCAGGCTCTGACCCTTTACTGTTTTTGGTAACTCTTCTAAATAACAGAAATAATAGGCTAGAAATGGAAAGGAAATAACTACCTTGTAGCAGTTCTGTTTGTCACCAACCTTTTCAGTTATGTGTGCTTTTTCCTCTGCTGGATATTATAATGCATTAAGCTTAAGGTGGTCTTCTCTCGGCCATGCACCATCACTGCTCAAGTCCTCAATGTGTTTGGGCATTCACCTAAATTCTGCAAGTAGACTAACAAAGTTATTAATCATGATTTTAATAGTCTACAGCTTAGGCAAACTAGTGACAGATCAGGATTGACTTTTAATAATGCACAAAAACGGAGTAAAAATATTGGCAACTTCTGAAGGTAGTGACTCTCTAAGCACTAGAGCAGACACATGAGATCTACGCTGACAAATCAGTGGTGATATGGACATCAATGCAACAGAGACTTTAAAGGAGGAATTTAAAGGGGAAAAAGAAAGTAGTTTTGTATATATTTACAGAGATTCCGAACTGGCCTTACTGTGAGGAAGGAAGGTAAGAACTGATCTTTTAAGATTGAATGAGACAACATAAGAAGAGGGGAATAGACCATCATGGTCTTGAAAATGAAGACTTAGGTTTTTCTACTGCTACATAAATAGCTACTTTCATGAGAAAAAAAGATGGAATAGTTGTTAGAAGCATACAAACAGAGATGTGACAAGAACAGAAAAACAGACTGAGGAAATTATTTTTGAATTGGTATTTTGTTTCTGTCATTTTGAGCAACACAAGACTATTTTTGTCAAGGACAAAGGACAAGCCATTGCAATGATCACGAATGGCACTCTTTCACTCAAGTGTATCCCCTGGCTGTGTGTCCTTGGACTCTTAGGCGTCGCTTGCTAGGTTCCAGCAAACATCTCCAGTTCCCAAGGTACTCTGCCTGATACTCCTTCTCAAAAATGGGACTCTATAGGACAGTACTAGGTTAATCACACTTTTTCTAGGTCTCCTCTGAGTAAACTTTAGGATCACAGGTTTAGCCTACAAAGGCATGTGAATGTTAATGAAAACTGACTCAGAGTTTGAAAAATATTTTAAATTAAACTTACGCCTTCCTTTAAGCAGCATATGAAAGTCTATCTATCTCTATATCTCTATTTCTCTAAGTAGATATAAAATATAAGAAAGATAAAAAGCAATTCCATGCTGATTTCTGCCTCAGTTTTCTTGACAATGCTGAGCATGCTGGTCTTCCTGGTTGACCATCAGCCAGCAATGTGCCCTTGCAGCAAAGAGGGCCGACAGCCTCTTGGGCTGCGTGAGGAAGAACATCATTGCCAGCAGGTCGAGGGAGGTGATCCTTTCCTTCAACTCAGCCCTGGAGTGCTGGGTCCAGTGCTGGCCTTCCCAGTACAAGAGAGACATGGATTTACTGGAGCAAGTCCAGCAAAGGGCCACAAAGATGATGAAGGGACTGGCACACCTGACATGCGGGGAGAGGCTGAGAGAACTGTGGCTGTTCAATCTGGAGAAGAGAAGGCTCAGGGTGATCTTGTCAATGTATTTAAATACTTCATGGGAGTAGTAAAGAAGACAGAGCCAGACTTTTCTCAGTGGTGTCCAGTGACCAGACAAGAGGCAATGGGCACAAATTGAAATACAGGAAATTCCACTTAAACAGAAAAAGAAACTTTTTTTATTGTGAGGGTGATCAAACACTGGAACAGCTTGCCCAGAAGGGTGATGGAGTCCCCATCTTTGGAGGCATTCAGAATCCGACTGGACACAACCGTGAGCAACCTGCTGTAGCTGGCCCTGGTTTGAGGAGGCTATACTAAATGATCTTCAGAGATCCCTGCCAACATCAACCAATCTGTGATTCTATGTATCAAAACCATCTCATCCTTCGAGTTATTTTCAACAGTATTTAAGATTCTTTGAAAAATGTCTCCTGGCATTATGACTGGTGTGGGACGAAGTTTAAAACAGAAAAGATGTTGTTCTGGCAGCAACCTTCATATGCTTGTTTATACTAGCTAATATTTTGTTTATTTTCTCCCTTTCTCTATAATTGCTAGCTTGGGAGGCAAGAGATTTCAGTTCAGTCTGTTTAGATTGCAAGAGATTGTCAGATTTCTTTTGTGCCCGGTGCACTTATAAGAATACTGGAAAAAATTATTAAAATGCATCTATTAGGAGTGTATGGATAAGTTTTAAAGGCTAAAGCTGTGCATATAGCTTTATCTAAAGTTGCTTATGATATATTGTTTTGCAGGAAGTGCTTGTTCAATTTCTACTACAAATATTTTGAATATGCACAATATTTTCCCAAATCATTTAAGAGCAGGTTCTCTGAATATATAGTGAATTCAGGTATGGATTTCAAAAATGAAGTCTATTCATATATACATGTTTATCTATATATGTGTATGTACATACACATATGTATATATATGAAGCATACCTATATATTCTTCATAAAATAAAATTAGAAAATAATATTCTCTATACTGGAATATAGGATAAGGTTTGGAGCACAACAGGAAGTTGCAGCTAGACCAATGACATGCAGAGGAGAGACTCACCTTTTTGCTTAAAAAAGAAGCAAGTAAGTTGTAATATGACTCTTCTGGGATGATAAGCAATAAAATAAGATATAGGGGAAAGTATAATGATAGGAGTACTTTTGTGAAAGATTAATTGGTGGTTTGAGCAATATGCAAATACTTGCATGATACTAACAGTAGACAACTGATTTCTGTTGGAATCTTATAACTATTAAGACAAATAAATGATTAATGGCTTTGGGGGTTCAGTGCACTCAAAGAAAAAAATATTAAATAGTCTTGTAATCAATGACAAATTAACAAACCTACAGTATTATCTTTGTCAAACAGTCAAAGTAGGTTTCTGTTAATAGACGTTAGGAAAGTGCTGGTAAAGTGTCTGGAGAGCAAAAAGTCTTTCTCTTGGTGAACTGGACAGACTGAGCTTTTTATTACCCTTAGCATTATACCTTTACACTTAGAAAGAGTGTCTCAGCACCTCGTTAATGCTATATACAGAGGTAAAATGTGCTCTTATTTCTAGCGTGGGGTCACATATAGATCCACATCAGAACATACTAGAAATAGTCTCACTAGATGACGATTTACTCTTAGAAATTAGGAGGTTTCCGCCTTAAAGGTATTTCCATGAAAGTACACTGAAAGATATTTAGGAATTAGAGGGCAGAATATAATTATCATTTGAATCCCATAACAGTGCTGAGATATCTTGGTGCATTGCTGATATCATGTTAATTCTGGGTTTATTCACTACCAACCTACTCTTGAAGAACTCACAACTTGCTGTTTAATTTTTCTTCAAGACAATGTAATCTGCAAGTTCTCTTACCTTTGGGAAATTAACCTTTTTGAAGTGCTAAGTGAATACATCACTTATTAAGACTCTTCTGTGTTTTCTGCATCGAAGGTCATCAATTCAGGATGACCTTCTTACAGCACAAGCTTCAGTTCAAGGATTACTCTTTACCCATCATGAGTTCGTAACAGAGAACTGGATACAACAGTATCTCTCAGAGCGGAGCAGCCAGTATCAGTCAAAGATTGTCTGACATTCAGGAAGACTTGGAACAATAATCACTTTTGTTACGTGGGCTCCACCTGTTTTCTGTGGTACAGTCATTATAGACGTTGAAGTCCAGCTTAATTAACCTGAATGCTATAGGATATGAAAACTGGCATTCGGAGAAAGAAGCGAAGACCAGAGAAGATTGTTGTTGGGACTGAGACGAAAGGGATAGCAAGAGTCTCTACAGAGCTATAATTCATTGGTAATATTGTAGAACTCTGAGGAAAAAATTAAGTAAGGCTTTGATCTCTAGATGGAATTGGCTACATTTAAAGAAGAGCGGGAGGGGCACTCTCAAAGGACAGCAATTGTCTTGATTGCTGAAGGATCCGAAACCATCAGTGAGAACAAAAATGTTGAAAATGTGATTTACAAGTTTTCAGAATGCTGCATTTCCGAGAAATACCGGATACACTTGAGACTGTAACAGATGGGAGGGTCCCTTAGAACAGCTCTGACTAATCTTAACTTTATAGCTGGAAAAGTAACTATAATAGTCTGGCAGGGTTTGCTACAAAAGATCAATACAAAAGTAGGTATTTGGATCAAATTTTCAAGGCAAAGGAAAGATTGCCAGAATATGTAGATTTTTGTAAGCCTAAATCTGGCACAGGCTATATCAGCCTGCAGGCACTCACCTCTCTCCCTGACCCCGCAGATTCCTCCTCAGAACCTGTGAGATGTAGGCAATGCTGTTTATGTAGCATCCCACCCCATCCCATCCCATTGAAATATGGTTGCCACCTAATAGAAATCTTCTTTCTCACCAATCATGAAACTGCTGGCTCACCTCCAGTGTTTTCTACCTTTTCTTTTTTGATGGTGGAGACAGTAGGAACTCCAGAAAGATTTTACCGACTTTTTCTTCAGCTCTCTTTTGAGTTGCCTTTTACACTTGGATACTTTCATAGAGTATTTAGTCTAATGTATGTCATCATTAATGGAGATTAGCCAAGGGTTTCATAATGCTGCCTAATCTGTCCTTGACTTCTTTGTATCAGAGAAACCACACCTTGTTTTTGTAGATTTTTTAACTGCTCCTAATGCACAGATGCACAGACAATCATGTAGTAATGTACTCACAGACAGTAAATGGAGGAACTTTCTTGATAGTCAGTTTTTCTCTCTGCAGTTCTTTGTTTGGTTGGCAGTTTATTTGGTTTAGACACTTATGATTCTTGCACAGTAGTTCATGTGTGGGAGTCAAGGCACTTCAACTCCAATGTTTTTTTGTAGCGTGGCTCCCTGACTCCTAAGGTATATCAGGAGGTTTTCTAATTTCCTGTATTGCAAATGGAACAGCAAAGCATGTCTCAAATCTTTGATTAACCTTCCCTCTTTGGTGCCTGTTTAGAACTTACTGTGCATTTTATTGGCTGTAGGAATCTGAAAGAATGCAAATGATGAATCTTCATGCTTTTTTGGGGCTCGGTCTCCATATAAGGCATGAGAAAATCTGAAACTGGCCAGGATCCTGAGGCAGAACTCGCTCTCCTTTTTCTTTACATAAGAATGGAAAAAATATAACCAGCATCTTAAGTTCAGTTTTATTGTAATACAAAACATGGAACCTCAACAAGGTAGTAATTTACAAAGGAAAACCTCAAATCTGCTGGGCAAGGGAAACTGGAATAAAAGTTTGAAACAAACCAGTACCCTAATGGTTGTGTCTTTTCAAGGTACATCCTTTCCTTCATCCTTGTTGCCTATTCCAGCAACTTTCAGTAGCTTCCTGGGTTTCCACAAACCCCACACAGTTCCCTCTTTCTTTCGCTGCTGAGCCTTAACTTTGGACTTACGTCCTGTTTCAGACAGGCCCCTTGCTCCTTTCAGGAGACTCCATGCCTCATGCTCCATTTTGCTCTCCATGCTTGGCTGCTTGCCCTATGCTGCCTCCCAAGGGCATCTCTGCAGCTCAGCTGCTCTCAGGGGAGGAACGAATTCTCCTTCCCTCTTCCTTCACTGAAGAGGTGCAAATTTGTCAGAAGGATGGCAACCAGGTCAGGGAGATTCTCTCAAGTTACCCAACCATGGTCTTGTAACAAAACATACAATTTACATTTATACCAGACAGCATTATATCAGTTGTTGCACACACACTGAAAGATCATCTTGGTTGAATCAGATTTCAATCACTCTAGAAACAGGAAGGAAGAGCATAGAAAGTACATGATAATGGGTATTACTAAAGATGAGTATCAAATGATAACACAGATATAAAAGGACACAGTCAAATAGTCCAAGGCAGAAAGTGAGATGAAGCTAACAAGAGACAGAAGGGGTAATGCTGACTCAGAGAAGAAACACTGCTTATGGGGCAGGACAGAGAGCTATTAGCTGATGCTATCATGTGTTTGATTTCCTCTTTTCTTCATTTTTTTTCACTAAAAACGTCAGCTGTAAGACAATTAGTGCAGCTTCAGTAGTGAAAGACTGTTTTCTCTGCTTCAATAAGGGAAGAATGGGTTAAAGAGTAGCTGCATAAGTTAAAAAATTCATCCAGGTGTACCTAATTAAAACAAGGAACTAGTGATCTCTAGGCCATTCAATTTAATTTCAGTTCCAACAAAAACTGCTGAAACAAATAAACTAGCAATTTCTAAGCATATGCTTAGAAAATAACAAGGAGATAAGTAGCTGTCAAGATGAACATCTCTGAATATAATATTAAAAAAAAGATTACTCCTCTTTGACTAGGTAGCAATCTTTTTCTGGAGGTGAGAATCAGTAGAGGTCATTCATCTTGCTTGACACTAATTGCATGGCATTGTTATGAGGAAGGAAAATGAGGATTAGATGAAACAGTTGCACAACTGATTGGAAAAATGTGTCTAGGAGAACAGTCATTCACGGTTTATTGTCAGACTAGGACCTAAATAAGGTAGGTATCTATGGGAATCTGTCCTGCACCTATGAGTGTTCAGTATTTTCATTAGTGACTTGAATGAAGATGTGCATGAATTTTTGAGGCAGTTTTAGAATTCAAAATCATCTTGGCAAATCAAAGAAATGGTCTGGAAAAAAATGTGTTACAGCTCAATAGGATAAATGCCTAATTCTAACTTCAGGTAGAAATACTTGGCTGTGCAAATGTAGCATGGTGGAGACAGCACGAATACTTCAAAGCGGGCTGTACAGTTACCAGAAATCACAAGATAAACATGAGGTAAAACTGTCATGCTGTTATGAACAAAGCAAATACCATACAGTAATAAGTAAATAGAAATATTTTCCATGAAATATAAAAAGTAGTTTTGTGCTATCTGGTGCTTTATGGGCAAAGTTCAGAAAAATGATCTGCAGGGAATTGCTGAAAGAACTTGATCTATTGAATCCAGAGGAAAAAAAGACTAAAGGAAAACATAATAGTCTTCAAGTATGTAGAAGGAAGTGATAAAAAAGAAATTGTATATAAACCACAGTAAGCCTAGACACCAAGAAAAACTCTAATAAAAAAAGACTGAGGTGGAGAAATAGTTCACCTACGGTTTTAGATTGTCCATAGCTTGGAGAACTTAAGAAAAGTTTGAACAAGTGTTTGGCATAGCTGATTTTATCTATGGCTAAGGAAAAGGAATTACATGAATGTGAGGAGTAATTAGACAGACAACTACATAGTTAATAAATTATAATCCTGTTTTCCCACCGGCTTTGTCAAGAGAAAGTTAGAAAAGTTGGCTCAGAAAAAGTGTTTGTAAATACCACAATATTTCACTAATTGAGTCCATGTTGTACAATAATATTGCAGGTCCTTTTTTTTCCCCTTAAGGGCTTATTTTGAAAAACTGTATACAATTGTTTTGATGATTGAAAGGGGAAATAATTCTCTTAAGTTCTTTTAAGAATATCATCTACTATCTGGAAGGTTTAAATACACAATAGACTGTAAAGTCTAGTTACAAATTTATAATACTTGATCTCTGAGCTCCTGTTTAGTCAGCTAAAAGCTGTTTCCAGATGAACACAGCCAATGGGAAGTTTGTCTCAGAAAAGACTTTCTCATGTCACCATGCTCCAGCTAAGTCATGCTAGCAAAGAGTAATGCTGAGCAAACAGGCATTTCTGTAATAATTTTAACTTTCAGATAGTTTTTGGAACTTCTAACTTTTTTGGCTGTTGTAATCCTAGTTGTCCTTTAACATACATTTTGGAGCACTTAATTAAGTTAATCTGACAAGCAGTTAGATTTCCCAATAGTTAGGTCAGCTGGGACTGGCCAACCAAGAAATGCAAGTTACTGTTTCTGACTTGCTTCAAAATTTTGTGTTCTGTAAGCCAGTTAAAACTGAACAACAATGTCTAGTCGTAAAGAAGAAATTTACAGGGCAAATAAAAAAAGAATCGTAGGAAGAAGAGTGGATTTTAGAAAACAATGTTTTTAACAGGTCAAATGGAATCAGGGATATATTGCTAGTAGCGATGCATACAAGTCTGGTTCTGCTATCTTAGGGAACCTTCATTTTATGAGTAATGGCCATGCTAATAAACACCTTTTCTTTGTAATAAAAGGCATTGCCCTGTCTGTTGAACAGTGACCCATATTCCAACAAGATTTCCTTTTTATAATTTCACACTGAAGCCCTTCACAGCCAATTAATTTGTTATGAATATTTATCTTACAGATAATTTTACTGGTGCATATTGTTAATTAAGTCAATATGGCATAAGATTCATTTTTTTTTTTTGCTAATTATAACATAAATGTCTCTAGTGAATATCTTTTAATCTCGTCTCTTCCTAAAAACAATGATTTATTTTCATTCTTAAAATTCCCCGTGTATTAATGATTAAACTTTAGCATCTCTAGTGTGTAATGAGAACATAAAATATGAAATTTAACATGAATTTTATAAAACAACTTCTTGTAACACCAGGGAAGCAATAAAAGAACATTGCTTACCAAGCGAACTATGTGCCATACTTCTACTTAAAAGCTCTCATGGGAATTGTTAATAATATATTATTAGACATTCATCATACTGGAGTCCCCGTAGAGACAATTACCCTTTTGTTTCCATCAGAAAGCAAATTATTCTTTATGGAGATGAATCCTATTCATTAGTTATGTTGTCAAGTTGGATACAATTTTGGAATAATTCAGTTTGCAGCAAAAGTTAGGAAGAGTATTATCAGCTTTTGCACCACCCTTCAGTCAGGTTGGGAAGTGCAGCATTCCTGAGTTGCTTTGCTGAGACTAGTCAAAATCACTAACATTAATAGCTTCATG
The DNA here is from genome assembly GCF_036370855.1 of Dromaius novaehollandiae. Classification (NCBI taxonomy): domain Eukaryota; kingdom Metazoa; phylum Chordata; class Aves; order Casuariiformes; family Dromaiidae; genus Dromaius; species Dromaius novaehollandiae. The sequence continues at coordinate 44,551,249 of NC_088098.1, forward strand.
AAGTCTCATAGCTTACTTATGTGTTCTGTTACTTCTCTTTGTGTTGTGTTTTGTGCTATTTTTTTTGATCAATTCCTATATTCTGCTTCTTGAAAAGAGAAATATTTTGGGGTCTTATTTGTCAGTATCCTAGGAAACCAGGATACCTTGGAGACAATGGTGTGAGACCACTGAGACAATGAGACAATTGTCTCATTGAGATGAAATTCATCTGACCTGTGCTCAACCACCTTGCTAGCTGGAGCTCTCATTAGTCCCTTTTACTGTAATGTGATTTTTAGCCATGGGAGATGTACGGCTACCATCACAGAAGGGAAGAGAGGTAAGCCAACAGAAACAACTGTCCACCTACTACATAAGAAGTGACGTGTCCCACCTTGACTGAATGGTTTCTCGTCATTGATATGAAGTACTCTTGGCTGTGATTTTCTCAAACACGTCTGAGGGAGTTATTCTGTTTTGCAGGGAAATATTTGCTGAATCAGAGAAAATTTAAGAAAAAAATATTAAAATATTAATTGGAGTAGGCTTTGGAGTCCAGTTCTTCTCCTTCCCAGGTGAATGCCCTCAGGGTCTCACTCTTTCTTACATTCTCTTGTCCCATGAATATTTAATCCTACCACGCAAAGTGGAGCAGCTTAAACAGGTGAGAACAAGAAACCTAATTCCTGAACATGTAATAGCTATGATTTTCACCCAACATGGCAGATAAAATCTAAGTAAACCAGGTGTCCCAGAAATTAGTGTTCTGGAAGTGCTGATGTAAATTTTAATTGCTCAGTCTAAGGAACAGTGAGGAAGAGGAGCAGGAAACAGCAGCAGCCCTGGGCAGGTGGACGAAATCAAGGAAGCAGAGCTGGCCCCTCAGAGAGGATAGAGCAATACCAGTTTTCTCGTTCTGTGTTTGGTACTTTTTCAAATTCTGTCCCTGATTATCTGTAGGGTAATAAACTGAAGGATGTTTATGCCAGTTTGGGCAAATTTGCATGAGACTCCAAAACACAAAAGAAAAAAGAAAAAAGGAAGAAAGAAATGCTTATACAGTAATTTGTACCACTGACATCAGGCTTCGAAGAGGAATGAATTAGCAGGTCAAGTTGAGATTCTTTTCCTAAGAGGGGTGAGCAGAGCCATGTTTGTTTTCACTGTGGGTGGGATTTTTCAAGAGAGAAAGGGAATAGGCCCAAAGACTAATTTTGTTTCTGTGGATTCTCCCTACAGTTAATGGAAAGAGGCTCATTCCAATGACAATTCAGAAACTCAAAGCTCTCGTTCTGAATTACCCCTTGGAATAGCCCATCTCTTTCCATTAACTATAGGAAGAATGTTGTGAGATTTGTCTGAATTTAACCTTTGTGTACAGTCTTTTAGTGCTGCCATACAGTGTAGTAATACATACATTTGTACACAGCTTTTATGACTTCTGGAATGCATCACACATTCAAAATGATCTAAGTTTTATAGAGAGAGGGTAGGATTTACTTTATATTTACTTTCTAGGCCAAAAAGAACAGAAAAAAAAAAAGAAAAAGATTGCATTCTACAGGAATTCTTAGACTCTCCTTCAAATAATATTGCCATTCTGAAATATAATCACAGTTGCTCACAGATTGCAAAAATGCAAATGCAGTCCCAGCCTGCTCTGCGATCTCATGTGGGAAACATACACAGTTCTGCATCATCTCCCTCCAGCATTGCTCTTCCTTCTGGGGTTGTCTCCCAGCTCCCAGCTGCTGAAATGAAAGGATGGGTTCTTTCGTTTAATATTTTCACCTAGACAGCCAGAAAACACAAGTGCAGGTTTATCAAAGGAGCATGATGGAAATATAGCATCCCTGATAGCATTGTATAATGTAGTTTCTATTCCTTGTCATGTGATGGGGATGAGCGGGGTCATCACTGGTGTACTGCTATTACCTTCTCCTCTTAACTCAGGAAGAATACTCCTTTGAAATCCTGGCAAGTCTATCTAGCAGTCTCTGAGAAAACAGAATATAACCTAGTAGTCAAACCTCTTCCTGTTGTTTAAAGCTGAAGCCCAGAAGCACACCCTTCTACCATGTCTAGGTAGTCTCATCCATAAGTAGGCTGTTGTGATTTGCAATTGGTTGACCTGATGCATCAGTTAGACCTTTGACACAGCCTCCAATGTCAGTGCTAGTCCTCAGTGCTGGATTGAGTCTAAAACATAGGTGTTCCCAATTTCAGCAGTCTCGGCATCAATATTCATCTTCTTTGCGAGCTCCTGGGAACCACCCCTCTCAGGACTCAAAATAGCAAGAAGACTTCATGCATTCTGTAGCCTTTCAAAATATTGTGGAGGCCTTGAGTGCAGGCATTTCAAAGAAATAATGGGGATAATGGCTTTCCAGGTTGCGGACTGAAGCCTGTTTTTTTTAAGACGGTCCCGTACTTATGGTATCGTTCTTTGGACCTCACTCTCATCTGGTGTAAAGCAGCTATACTCTTTTGCAATCAGTGGAACTGTGCCAAATTACAGCAACAAAGAATCAGACCCTTCACTTCAGAGATACATTTACAGAACTTATTTGTTAAAAATAAGGCATCTTAGGATTCTGAGAATTCCCTGCCAGATTTGGCAGAAATATAACAACTTAGCCTGTCTGGTATTACTCTGATTCACTGTCCAGTTAAGTGCGTGTGCCAAAGGAATCCCCAAACATAAAGGCTGTTTGGCTTTTCTCTCACAGCTAGAGATGTTTTCCTCCCTCCTGCTTCTTCTCAAGTGGAAAAGACATTCATCCCTGTCCCATCAAGTTTATTCCTCATGTTGTAAAATGTGTAGCTTCACTGTTATACTTTAAAATTACCCAGTATATTGACACACCCTTTCAGGATTGTTCAAAAATTTGCAAAACCATGCCCAAATCCCAAATTATCATCTGAAATAATCAGCAACTACATAACTGTAGAAGTACCTATATAGGTGCTGTCTCCCATCTTGACCTGATCCTAGGCATATTTATCAGTATTGTGTTGTGAACATATTTTATTATCTGGATTAAGGCAAATGAACAGTTATCTCCTCGAATAAGTTTTAAAAAACAGGTCAGAATGAGCACAGTGATGGGCCAGCCTAGTAGATGCGCACAGCTAACGTGCTTTGCTAGCTCTGGATTCTTCTCAAAATGAACTTATAGATTTTTCCTTTTTTTTTTTTTTTTGGTGCCCCAGAAACACAGATACAATGAAAGTAATGACTTTCTGATGTGATTAAAATACTCACACAGGAAGTGAGAAGCCAAAGTTTAATTATCTCTTCTGACTGAGGGAATTCACTTCTCTCAGCTTCCAAGAGAAGTATCCTCCTCCGCTCTCCAAGCCTAAGCTCATTGTTAGATCTAGTCAGAAGTCCGTGCTTAAAAAACAGCACACATTTGATGGGGAATTTAGATGATTATTTCTGATTTTCTGCAGAGAATTTTCTTTCTAGGTGAGTCATGTGCACTCCAAGGAGATAATCTTATCAATATTTCCAAAGTTATAACTCTTTCATTTCTAGCTAACTGCAGAGTAATCAGACAAGATTCTTTACAGGAGTCTTATTCTAATCAGGTTAAAAGCCCTGCTGTTAGCTTCTTTACTCTAAGAAGCCTATTAAAGAAAACGAACTATCAACAGCATCATTCTCAGTTAAACACCTTTGACCCAAAATTTCCCTCACTCTTATCTCCAGTTTCTGTTTAAGTCATGGGAACTTTTTTCTAACTTTTCTGACCAAGCGTTCAGTTATCAGTCCACCTGCTGTGAATTTCACGTGTACACTGATACACTCTTCATAATTACCATTGATAACTCCGGTTTGTAGGTAACACCACTGGAAATGTAAGAAAATCTTTTCTCTTCTAACCTAGGTAATCAGATACCATAAAATCTCAAAATACATTTAGACAACATTTTACTATGGACTGTAAGTATTTTACTATTTAGGAAAGCCTTTGTAAATATTAGCAACACAGCTATGTTATTTCCCATTCTAAGTGGTCTTCCTCAACAGGACACCCAATAGTTGTATGATTTGTTGCTTTGAATATGACTTCAAGTGTTCAAGCTGTTAGTCATCTCCAAGATTATTTGCATAGCCAGTGTACTGGGGGTTAAAATGCAATATATGTTCATGACTCTGCTGCTCTATATGGAAGCAAGGTAGGTGATTTTTTTTTTCTAACGTATTTTGGATAGGAACATACTTTACTGGTATTTTAAAAGATTAGCCATATCCATTTGGAGCTAAGCTTATTACTAAGTCAGTCTCTTAAATCCTGGCTTCTGTGCATCTGATAACATCATAGATGTAGAGCAGAGAGCACTGGATTGCACACACAATCTATATGCTGTTTTTTGTAATGTATTATTCAAGAAGTCTGCTGTTAGCTACAGTATGTATTGCAGTGCCAGATGCTGTTGCAACATAAATAGGGAACTGCCACTTCTCCACTGCGTGAGCAGGAATATGGGCTACATCATCTTGCGTGATGCAGGAGGGATCCAGTGCTGAGCTTTGCAAAGGTCTACCAGAGCTGCTATGAGCTCAGAAATTCAGTGTGACACACTCTTCAGTTGAAGTGCAGGTCCTTGACCTCTCCTGCATTGCAGAGTCCTGCAGACCAGAGGGGTAAAATGTGTCTGGCTTATGAAAGTGAGGGAGTAGCTGCAAATAAAAGAGAGGGACATGCTACCGAGTGAGAATAGGGCCACAGTGTGAACATTGTTAGGTTGATAGGTAGTACAAACAGGGAGGCTGCAGACTCCTAAACCCCTGACATTAACACCTATTTGTGTGCTACAATTTACAAAATAAGCCAGACACAAGTAGCTTTTGCTATAATGTTTTTTACAGTGACCCCATGGTCATCCTAAAGGCTAAATTCCTTGACCATTCCCACTCAAAACATCTTGAGAGCTGAAATATTACCCAGGGGAAAATATTTGGACCATTAAGCTATTGTGTCCTCCAGGGTATCTTCAGAAACTGTTTGGATGATGGATACACAGTTTTGAATGAGCGCACATAAAGCTATTGTCCACATTGTCCGCATTGCATATTCTAAGTCCTCCAGAAGGCACATATATTCCTTTTCATGAAAGAAGAAGGATGCAAAGGGCCGGAAGGCTGTTTACAGATATTGAGATCTCTGATCAGACAGTGGGCTGTGTTGTATGAGGAGACATCAGTGGTAGATGAAGATGAAAGCGGCTCTACAGCTAGGTCAATGATGAGAGCAACTACTCTGAATTCAGAGAGAGCAGAGTTGGGGAGAATAAAGAAAAGGAAACTCTTCTATCTCAAAGAGGATACGGTCCAGTAGGCCCACAGCAGGACTCCTGAAGGTAAAAGATCCTCAGAAGTGAGCACTGTAGCTTTTCATGAATGCTCTTGAGAAGTTTGGGAAGAAAAATGAAATTCAGTCCCAATGCAAAGAAGAAAGGATGGAGGAGGAAGACAACACTTAAGCTTCTGACTCTGACATGAAAAAGGGCAATATTCACAGGACTCTTTGCAGCACCAGATGAATTGGCACTTCCACTGGCCTGACCGGGATCACCATCCAATACAGCAAGATGCCTCCTTCCAAAGGCACATGACTTGGCATCCTCCCAGAAGTACTTCTTATCACTAGGGCATGACAAAATCATGCCACCCAACTCAGCGAGAGAATGACATCCTTGTCTCACATTGTCTCCAAAGAATCCAGATCAAGGGCTGGGATTTAGCGGGATTCAGGATTACCCAGGTTCCCCTCCTCTGACAAGCCAACCAGGTCACACACAGCAGACCTCCTGCCTACTCCAAACATGCAGGAGTCATCCTTGCAGATCGACTAGTTGAGTAGCTCCACAGATGCCCTTACCTGCCCGTGTCTTTGCCTATAGCCCTGAGGCAGTAAGGCTGGCAGAAAGATTTTCTGACCTAAAGCAGTGGTGCTGACAATAAGGGAGCATGTGGGAATGGTACCCAGCAGGTTGGGCCTACAAGATGGTAGAGGCCCATACGGTTTTTCTATCCTGTCCCAATGGACATTTTTTCTTGACTGCTTTCATAGGGAACCTATGGCTGCTTATTATAATTCATAATTATAATTCATTATTATGAGAGCAGAGAGGAGTAACAGCTCTTATTTTTATTAACTGCTCTTTGGCCACGGCTTACTGTTATAGGCGGAAACGATTCCTCAGCTGCCTTGAAAGGCCAAGCAGGCGCATTGCCTTTATGTGTGTGCCTTGACTTCCTCCGAACAGTCTGTCCAGACTGTCCATAGCCTGAAGAGGGCCTCTGGACACATAAATCTCAAAGACTTTGAAAGAGTCCAGATGGCCCCAGTAGGAAAGGGTGGCTTTTCTCGATGTATTTTCATTGCATTTTGACTAATGTGTCCTGGCCCAATAAGAAGGCCTGGCCTCTATGTAAATATTGTCTCTGTTGTTTTCTTTCAGTTTTCCAAGAGGGCAGACAGTCCTTGAAGCGCTGTTAAGTATGGACTGGTTTTCAGGGCCAACACAGTTTGTACTTGCCAAAAGAAAAATATTTTCGTATTTGACAATAATAAAATATTTCTGCTCTTTGAAATATTGTGTCTGTTCTCTTGACTCAAGAGAGCGTTTAGCTTCCTACCTTCCCCCTCTTCTCCCCACCCCTGATGGAGCGCAAGAGACATCATCCCATGCCTCGCTCTGGGCAAGGGGGCGTGGGCTCCCTCTGCGGGTTGGCCCGTCGTATGCCCCTCAAGTCAGGTGCTCAGGAGGACAAGGACTCCAGCGGTATCTGTGTTTCTGGGCAGTGAGCGCTGAGGGACAGAAGGCTAGCCAGCCTCCGCAAGTCTTCAGTACCATGGAAACCAAATAGTAAAAAATACAGAAGACAGTAGGTGGGATGTTATAACTATTTATTCTCTTACTTACTAACAAGAGAGGGGTTTTGATAAAAGAGAATGGGGGAGACCTGTGTGGGCTGAGCAGCCTTAAAACACTGTGATGGCAGCAGAGGGAAAGCCTCTGTAGCCAAACAGGGCGGAAAAGGGAAAACCTCCCCAGACCGCGCAAGGGCAGTTTTTGGGGAGAGGTGAGGAGGGTGGCGGGCTGCGCAGGACGCAGGAGCACCCTGGCCGGGCTGGCCCATGAGAGCACCTGTCCTGGGGCAGAGGCGCCCTCGGCTCGGCACGCTGGAGAAAGTGCAGAACCTCATTTTAAATTTCTTTTTTGGTACACTTTTGATCGCTCAGCTGAGAAAGAAAATATGTCACATGAAAGCTATGTTATTTCGTGAATACAAACGCTGTCTTACACCAGCACTGGAAGCATTTTAATGTCTGGGGAGAGCTGCTGTTTGCTTCAGAGCTATCTGTACCTAGAATCATTGCCACACTGCTTGAGCTTTACAGAAAGGCCAATATAAAAATTGCCTGTTAATACTTTTAAAGCAATTTTTAATAATTAGCTTTGAGGACATTATTTTGCACAGTGTGCGTCTAAGTTTATATATTGGATTGACTCTAAAAATAAGTAGCTAATTTCTGTAACCCTCAGGCGACATTTGTTTTTCTAGTCACAAAACTTAATGAGCCTTTAGAATATTTTTTTAATTGGGCCTAACTTCTTATGAATAGAGATTGGTGCATGGTTGTTTCAGTGCTGGCCAGGGGATCTGTGCCAACCTTTGACTGTCTTTTCTGTTTGATCCAAACGAAAATATGCGTATTTTTTAATATATACATGGGGTGGTCATGTGTTTCCCATTCTTACAAGCTTTTTAAACACATTCTCTGATACACTGTTTTTATCCCTGTATCACCAGGGCAGCAGGGATGATAACTAGAATCCCTTTTGCAGGAACATTGTCACTGAAGAGAAATCCCACCATAGTCTTGCAGTAAAATGTATTAATTCAGAAAGCAACTTTTCCTTAAACATACTGTATTATCTTGGCCATGTATTTCCAGAACGAAAACTAACAGGTTATTTTTGATGGTGAGGATTCCAGTGATACCAACCTGGGCTTTCTTCAGCTGTATATAATGCAAGTGAACTGTATATTTCTAATTAAATCTATTTATAGTAATAAAAATATGGTATAGTAAAGGATGAGAGTCTGTGATCAAGGGAAATTATAATCAAATATGATGCAAGTAGCATTGTATTTGTAGAATATGAGTAGAATCAAGATTCATGCTGGACCCAAGAAAATTCATGCTCACCACAGCGAAGCTGAAATGCAAATAGGTTCTGAGAAGAAATTATCTTTTGATAGGAATCAATTCATATTAGGACCTCCTCATAAGTTCCTCTTTCTCCTCATCTAGAGAGCTCTGCATTAACAGCTTCCAAATTAGCATGTTGAGTTTAAGTGGAAGGGTGTTCTCGCTGCTCTTAGATCCTTTGGAGAAATGCACTGGGGACCTGGATGCTGCCTGAGTGGCCCAGTAGCTGCTTTTGAGCTCTCTGTACCACTAAGCACAGAACGTTGCAAGGTCCAGCAATGCACTTAAATCGCCTTCAATCTCAATCCAAGTTACATAAAAACAAACAAAAGAAGTACTTATTTACCAAAGCAAAATACACAGCGCTGTTTGCAAAGGTTGTTCATAAAGAAAAAGAAACAGCATATATCTACCTAGCATTTTAGCTTTAAAGGTCTACTTCACCCTGCAGAGGTCAGCTAGGAAGCTGGCAGATGCTTCATAGCCTTCCTGCCTGAAGCTTGCTTTGTGCGCAAGCCTGCTTTGTCCAATTGCATTCATGGACGTGGATCCTGAATTTGCTGTTTCTCCTTCAAAAATGTCGTAATTGTCTTGCTGAGGTTTAACAGACTGAAAATTCCCCTTGCATGACTCTGGATTTCAGGCAAAATTTCTACTTTCCTGCCACCAGAACAGTGTCTGCTCTATCTAACCTGGAAAAGTTAATGTCTCTTGGATTCGATCCAGAACTAATCTTATTTTTTCCATGTGGTGAATTAAGGATCATTTTTGTGGTTAGCTAAGCCAGTAGCTAAGTCATTCACTGTAGGGCAAAAAACATTTCCTACTTGCTGAGTCAATGAATGATATCTCTTCATCCGTTGACCCTTACATTTCCTAGAAATATATAACTTGTCAACCATATTTTACACTGACATATGCCTTGTACCAACACTACAGCTTTTTACTGGCTTTTGACTGAAGGACAGTTTAAACAGATATGACATTAACTGATCACTTTGGATGATTATGGATTTGGAACGGACTTCCTCGAGCAATACTGTGATATCAGAATAAATTATACAGAATGACAGGATATGCAAATAAGGACAGTTTCTCCTGAGAAGTGTTCTGCACCTAGCTATTAATTTCTGGTTATTTATGTGGAAATTTTTAAAGTTATTCCATATGGCCTTGCAGTCTATGGGACACACTTTCCATCGCATTGTCAGTGAGTGTATTTTTGAAAGACAATGCACAATAAATTATCTGGATTATAGCCCTGGCTTTTAGTAGCCGATAAGAAGTAGCAAATAACATTAGCGTAGTTTAGAAGATGCCTCTCTGAACAAAGGAGGACTGTGATATATGAGAAGGTAATGTTTGTAAACATTTTGGTTATGTAAAAAACGTGACATAATTTGTTTAACTGAAAAGTATCAGCTTTGGTTAGAGCCCTTTCTGCCTTCACTGGCAATTGATCTCTACATCCCTCGCAGTGTGCCTGAATGCTTGGCTACAGCCCTGGGTTTAGCAGCTTATGCATAAATATGTTGCATAGAAATGAGAAGTGGCAACCTATGCAAAACTTGCATCTACTTTTCCATCTGCTTTGCTTCTATTTTGTGTCTTTTCCCATCCGCGCAAGGTCCTCGCAGATTCTGCCGAACTTCAGGCAGAAAGCAATTTGCATAAGGAAGTGCAAACAGAATGACACTGGCGAGAGAGGGCTACAATTCGATTATCTTTGTTAGTTAAATGCTGAGAAAATCTGCGATCTGTGGGGATTACTCAGAACGTATTAGGAGGCTGTAAACCCCCTACGCCGAGAGGAGTCACTTTGAATATATCATCTAACCTTCCTGTGTGAAAAGATTTTCTCTCTCCCCTCCCCCCGTTAAATCCTGGCAAGGTCTTTATACTACCCAAAGCCACTAGTGTTTCTGCAGCTTCGGGAGATGATCTATAGAATCCTGAGGAATCTACATTAGCATCTCCGGGATTTGGCTGCGTTTTGGGTTCCTCGCAGACTGCTCTGTGGATTGTATACGTTTCATGCCAGCGTGCTGATGGATGTTTTGTGACGCTGTATAAATATTTTCCTACTTTTTTGCATTATATTAAACATTACAGGTGGAGAATGGGTATTCCACGTCTGAGCTAGAGTGACTGTGAGAGCCCTCATCAGAAAGGCCAAAACAAAATGACTGTTTATATTTTAAAATTCACCTCCATTTAGCACACTAAAAAAAAATGCTGAGAATGCCACATCTACTTATTCATTGTTTATACATTTTGAGGCTGTGTCATTTTCCCTAAATATTCCATTATGAAAGTATATGGATGTATTCAGCAAAATTAGTATCAAACTACAGGACACAGCTTTGTTCTAGTTCAATTGAAATAAGGTGCCTGATGTAATAATTTTCAAGCTAAAAAAGGCACCGTGTTCTAATTTTGTAGGGCCACAAGGATAGGATTTTATGGAAAACTATTCCCAAGGGCAAGTCTGTGGGAAAAGTTGTAATAAACTGGCTCCCACCATTGTATTGTCCAGCAAGTCAAAAACAAAGCAAAAACAGCAAACCACTAAGTCTCTTCCTTTCTGTTTAAAGAAACATGTATCATTATAATACTGGTGTTTAATCTCTATACATTACAAGTAGTACATGAATAAAAAAATTCAAATCTGATCACAAGTAGTTATGGCATGGCCAAAAATGAGATTGCTTTCTCCAAAGAGAAGCTCTGAAATGACACAACACTGACTCAAGTCACTGTGAAGAAGCTAAAGTCCCTGTCCCTTTAAAAATCTTTTTGAGTGATCTTCTGTTACTTTTTTTAGTTTGAACTGCAAGATGCCCACTTAATAACACAACATTTGACATGAACAATATTTCGTATTGCAGTAGAATTTTTCATGTCAGGATTTTGAATCAGCTTGCATCTGCTCTTAAAAGCACAGTAAGATTATATATTAAATAGATGTAGATGGAAGTATAGAAAAAGGAATATTAAAAGAGATTCTCCGGCTCATCTGTATCTGTAACTTCTGTTTGTGGTTATTGGGGCAGGTAATAAGAAATTCATGCTGTAAATTATTTCAGAATGCATACAGAATACATTCAAAATTCAAATTGCATCATTTACTAGATAACCATACAAAGAAAAAATATTCAATTTTTTTCACAGCCCACATCTTTTAGACATTTCTCTTTATATGATTTTTCTAGCAAATGGGGTAGAAACACAGCCAGAGCCCCAGAAGCTATGAAACCTAGAGAGACTTAAAGCTGCTTCTTGAGAAGGGCTACCCCCACTAGGAGCAAGGCTCTTAACCTCTTTTAAAAATGGGTTATTAAAAAGGCATCAAAGCAACCATCTATACTGGGGAAAAGAATCACGGAAAACATGGCTTGAAGAGAGGCAAGGTGTCATAAGGTTGATCCCCTGCCCTAGACACAAATACTAGTTCACCCCTCTTGAGCAGCGGAGACGGGCCACAGGGCAGGAGTACGCAAAGTACGCGGCGAAGAACGGTGGAGGCTGAGCAGCAGCCAAGGTGGCATCTGCTTTTCCACACACTTGAAGGATTTGTGAGAATAGGAAAGATTGTGCCTAGCCTCGGGTGCTGACGGTCGAAGCAGCTACAGGAATGACCGACCTGAGATCAAAGGAACTTCGGAGGGTTTCAGGGGCTAGAGCATGGCATCGCCCCTGCTTATGCAAGAATTGAGACAAGAAGTCTAAGTCTGGGAATATGATTTAGGGACCCAAGCTGTAAGCAGTGACAGAGCCCTGCTGAAAGCCAGCTGGCTTGGAAGCCTTTGGCCCACCAACAGGAGCCTTCGCAAGGTATCAAGACAGCTGTGGTAGGCAGGATGGTGGCTTTTCAGATCCCTTTTTCTGCCCAAACCCTCTTGGCTGTTTTTTTACTCCCTCACTTTATCAAGGCTCTGCAAGGAAAATATGTCATGGCTAAATAAGACTAAACTGAGTTGAAAAAAAACCACTCTTTTTCATTATCTAGGTCTGTTGAAAAATGATTCATTAAAAACAGTTTTCCAGTTTAAAGGGAAGACTCTTTTGAATTATCTTTGGGTCATCTCAGAAGGCTACTCTTTTTGAAAAGTTCTCCTGAACAAAGTGAAACAGTAGATAACAGAAGTATTTCTATAAAGCTTTTTTTATAAATTAAATTTTAAAAATGGAAACATCATTAACAGGAAATGTGACAAATAATGCAGAGTGTGTTACAAAATACCCATGCTATGGCAAGGTGAGAAACAGGTTCTCAAATACTATTTGGCATTGGACATGTCATCTCCAGCTCAGAACAAGCAGACAGCCAGTGCGCAACTGAAACCGACAGTAACTTCACTCTCTGGTTCCTGCTCAGGTCCTGGCTCTTCATTAGCACATAATGAATATGTTGGCCATCTCCTAAATTCTCATTTGGAGCAAACTAATTGCTTCTCCCTACGTGATGTAGCTCAGGAAATATTTTGCTTTGAGAACTATTTCTCATAGTCACTATGGGCAAGATCACGGTAAGTCTGTCTCTCCTTGCTCTGCACCATCTTTGAGACTACCCCAGCAGGTTTTGAGTCCTCAGCCCTCTCTGCACACCTTTGCTATATGTCTCAATGTATGCAATGCTTGTCATCAACATCCTACTACAGAAATATCACTCTGTTGGGCTCTGCCACATTCTTTGTATTATTTTAGGGTTTGAGAGCACTTTTGAGAGAAAAATCTCAACAAAATGATACTTAAGGCTTTGGATGAGATGGGTACCATGTGAGATTCAGAGGACATTCGGAGGAGGGCTTCGGGCCAAGTGTTTTTTCAGTGTGCACACAGCTTGTGTGCTTCGAAGAGCATTGTCATCTGTGGTGAGAACGTGATCCACTCTGCACAACTTGGCCAGGACTTCAGGGAATGTTCCCTGGGGACAACATCATCAGCAATGTAGATGTAGCCAATTTATAATCTAGTGGGGTAACGCAGGCTTTCAGTGACAACTACTACTTAGCAAGTTGGATACCTTTTTGTGGGCAGCTTGGGGTGTAGGACAATATGCTTTGGGACTACGTGCACCATGTAGCATAGCTCAAAATGGCAAAGTTACAGGTCATGAAAGCCAGCTGCTGCAACCTAACTTCCAGAAAGCACAAAGCTCTGTACAAAGTAATAAGTATGTGCTGGATCAGTTCAGGCAAAGCAGAAAATTCTCCAAAGAAAAATATATTTTCCTACAAATTTGATGAATCGTTTGCCCCCACACAGAGACAGACAGAGAGAGGAATGAAAGTTAAATCTGATTGAACTAAACACAGGCACAAGAGAAAAAATTCGGTTCTGTGAAACACATCCCATAGGCTAAGGTGAATAATTACATTTAACACTCCCATCCCCAGGCATTAATGAAATGGATCTGGGCCAGCCTGTTTCTTCTCTCTTTTTTTTTCTCCCTCATTTGCAATACCACTGATGTGAAATTTAATCTTATAAAAGTTCTTTTGCATGTCTATTTCTTAGATTTAACTCCATGTGCATGCGAACACCTGACAGGAGTTATCAGTTCTCCTAAGATTGTGAGCAAATTATTTCTATTTGGCGTCCTCAAATTAATAGCCAATATACTTTAATGGGAAGCACATTTTACGTTTCAAATTTAGAATTATTCAAGCCATGACTGAAACACTGCTAACTTGATAGGCTGAGTTCCTATCTTTGGAAAATGCTGCTTCTGTGTGTTTCAATGCCAAGTTTCATTTAGCGAAAGAGGGTAAGGGTCATCTTTGATTAATGTGATGTGGAGATTTTTTTTTTAATTAGATATGATTCTGTGCAAACTAAGAGCTTCAACACAATCCTTGCATTCTTTCTGATGAAGTTGTGATGATCTAGCTTGTTAGCAAGAAGCAATGCTTGAATGGAAACATTACTTATATTCAAAAACTATCCAGTTATTTTTAGTCTGCCCATATTCTCATCTAAGTTTATACAGCTTCATTCATTCAATAGAAGTTCCTAACGACCTTTTTGAGGTGAGGCTGGGATGGGGGAGTGGGAACAGTTTAGTAGTAATTCCTTACTCTTTTGTGGGCTTCCTTGCCTACTGAATTAAATATTTATATAATCTATCTGTAGTTATCAGATTAATGCATTATGTATTCATAGAATAAACTTGTTAATTTAAAAAGGGTCAGATTATGAACACTGGAAAAATGCAATCCTTTTTCTAAAGGAAAATGCATTTACCATGTTGACATATCTAATCCTTGAGCTGAGCGAGAGGAGAAAGAGTTAACAAACTAAATATATCTGAAGTGGCTACTGTTGGCTCTTCCTCACAATGTTCCAGAAATGTTTCATATGGAAGGAAGCAGATCTGATGTGTGTTTTTCAAGAGCAAACCAAAAATAAAAGGATGAAAATAGATGGAGAATCTTTTGTCGTAATTAGAATCCATTGGTCCCAAGGGTCTAAGAGCTAAAGTTTGTCAGGAGAGAAAAAGCAAGTTTCCTGGGGCAATAGTAGGGAGGAAATAGAGATGACAGGAACACTGTCAATCTCAGATATGAAAAAATGTTATCAGTGAGAATCATAAAAAGTGTGAAATCAATTTTTGACACAAACACTTTTAAAGAATAAATACTACTATAGTGTTCTTTTTAATTGCCTTTCATCATGTTTTTCTAAAATTTATTTTGTATTATCTCTCCGCTGGGAGGGTAGAGATTTAACATTTATATACAGCAATATAAATAACTGAATAACTCCATATGTGAATGTTCTTATTCTACAAATAGCTGTCATCATTCACATTAGCACCTTGTCCTAATCCAATAAAGTTTTGTTGCAAAAAAGTTTTGTTTTGTTTGTGAACAGAAAGCTGAGTGTCACTGTCCCAATCAGTGGATCCAAGCCTTCCTTTCCCACATAGTTTGCTATATATCTTTTTCCTCTACTTTTCTTTTTTCCTGCTTGACCTGTTGACGTTACACAACTCTTGTGGTATTAGAAAGAGGGGCAAACACCTGCTCTCCAAGACCTGATGCTGCCTTCCCACTGCCTGCATCCTCTCAGGGTGAAGCAGTACCTCCACAACCAGCTGAGAGGACATCACGACCTGCCATCAGGGAGGTTGGCTCGTGCCTTGCTGGCCCTCTTCCCTGGCTCCTCCTCGCATTGGTCTGCTGCTGCTACTAGGGCTTGCTAGGTCCGCCTGGCCATTTTCAGGGTGCTGGAAAGGGTTGCATGGATGAATATAGCAGAGACATGCAGCAGCTTAGCGGGGGTGAAGAATTAAGGAGAGCAGGGTACAGGGAGGAGCAGAGCTGTACAGGGAACGTGAAGAAATGGTAAGGGGGAAGGGCTGGCTCAGCAGCTGGCTGGGACAGGGCAGAGGATGGTTGGCGAAAACCTGCCAGAAACTTTCAGAGACTATTTTTTTATTGCTTGTGCTCGTGTCCCCGCCAGGCCAGAAGCTGTGTGTGCTCTCTTCCCCCCACTCCTCTGACCTGTTTCCCATGGGGAGGATTCATTTCCTCCCAAATTTCCCTGGGATAAGTCAGATCTTGGAGATCGGCCGAATGGATTGAAGTCTGCAAAGTGTCAGCTGCCCTGAAATATAGTTATGGTCCTGTAAGCTTAGCGAAAGTGGGAACTAGGACAGGATTACAAAAAGGCCTTGCTTTTGTCTTAATATAGAGATCCAGAGTGTTATTTCACTAAATGTGTTGCCAGCTTGTGGAGTCCTGGCGTATTTTTTTGAACCAAGCAGGGATGTATACAACCTGTCTCACCTGGAAATATACTGTCTTTCCAGCGTTTGTCCTATCTGCCCTACTTCAGTGCTTGTTGTGACTTCTAGCAATAGGTGATGTATACATATTTTTTATTTAAACAAAAATTCAGTGATTCCTAGCCCCAAAAGTGCCAGCCCTTAAGTGACATCTAACTTACATAATTACAAATAAATTGAAATATGAATAAAGGGAGTTAAAGTACTCAAAATCTCTAATCCCTGCCTTGTGTGCTTTTAGAAGGTATTGAGAGGAACAGTATTTGTGGTTTTCACTGGGTGTTTATGATGCTCGGTAATTGAGTGTAGCTTTGGACATCTAAAGAAATCTCCAATGTGTTCTTGCAGTCAAGTTTGGCAGTTGGGATGTGAGGAATTTCTCACCCTTTAACCCAGATATGGTCATTTACTGTGTCTGTATCTATAGAGATGCTGTATCTACATAGGTGCTTCTAGATCACTTCAGTACAAAGAAGAACAGGTTAATTAAATCTTTTGTGAGATAACATTGTACCTGAAAATGTTACTGAAATTCCATTCCTCACAACTAGCTAGTGGTCTTTATATATGTTTACATTATTAAAGCCCAAATTTGGGCTCTGCCACTTTCTTTCAATTAGGATGAAGAAATGATTACATGAAACAGCTATGGTTTTAGTAAAATCTTTATTCACAGTATAATATTCACAGTGTCTTTCTCACTGGACCAGAGAAATAAAAACCAGCAAGCAAGCATGTTTTCTTGCTCAGAAATCCTCAGGTATGCCACCTGAGACCTCCTTGCAGAAAAAGCTCTGGCTTCTTTTCTTCCTCTTTCTAAAGTCATGCTTTAACTCACCATCTCCAAAACCTGCAGCTGGTGCTGATATTCTCAACCCTACACTTCCTTATAAATTAGATTTAGGGAAACTTCAAGATTATGTCCTTGAACAGTAGCCCCTTTTGTCTGCAGCTTATTTTATTCTGGGCTAACTGTGCAGTCATGATGGAATACCAAACTAGATAGAGACTTATGAAAATATTCATCTGAACATTAGTGTCTAATATCTCAGTACTTTGGTATTTCCTTCAAAATTAGCTGTGGTTTTACTATCAAAAGTTCTTAGCTGGCCTTTTGTTGAGCCTGGTGATATGTGCCTGGGAAACTCACTGGCTGTATGACTCGTTCATCTTGGCTAAAGACTCATGTCCTTTTGTAGCTGTTTGATCCCTTCTGCAAAGAGGTATGTTGCAAAATAATGTAGATTTAGAAATGCTCTTCTGAATCTTGCTAGCGTAGGAAAACAGATCAGAACATACATTTTGGTATGGGCTACCATGGTAGCTGTCCTAGAGTTGTAGAGTGGCTTTCTATATAGACACTCTCTTCCAGAATATCCTCCAATAGTTTCCACTGAGGAGGCAGGAGAATCACAACTATATGGAATATATGGAATTGCTGTTATATAAAAGATCATTATCTGATGTTTATTCTATGAAAATATCTGATGTTTATTCTACGAAAATTACAGTATATAAGATGTGCATTTTCTCTCTCTCTCTTTTTTTTTTCTTTCATTAAAGATCAGTGAGCTCATACAGTTTGAGTCCATCTTGCTACTTGGAATCAATAAGTTATTTCACTTAGCTTCTCCTTTTTCTTCCATCTCTCCTATCACACAATTTGCTTTCAATTGTCATGTATTCTTTTTTCATTGTTCAGTCACTAAGAGGAATGGAAACCCAGCTCCACAGGAATTAAACTCAAATATTGCATGAATAATATCTGAGTAGTTTTAAATGAGGCAGAACATATATTTTTCTTGGAAAGAAGAAAGGTTAACCTTTTCTATGCTTTCTACACTGAAATGGATCACAAAAGAATGCTTGTGCTCTGAGAAAATTAATGTAATATCTGGAAAAACCGACAGGTTCTCCAGGCTCAGGGTTCTGAATCACGGCATGTCCACTCACTGGTCATAAAAGCAGCAAAACACTTTGCCACAAAGCCACGTTAAGTGACCCTATTAAAAGATTTAAGAACCTTTGTTTTTCAGTCTCCTCAGTAAATCATAAAAAGCTTTTTTATGTCTCAGTGCCTATGCAAAAATAAAAACCCCACAGAAAACTGACCTCAGGGTAGAACAGACTGTGTATTGGCTCTGAGCCTTCCAGCCATTCTTCTGAAAGGTGAAGCCATGGTATTTATATAGTGCATGATATTCCAACATAATTCCTATTTAACTGGTAGAATATAATTGCTGACTGTATTTCAATACCCTACATTTAATGAAGGGTACAAGACCACAAAGTAAGGGGCAGGGAGCAACAGGTTCTGAAGAAATGACAGAATGTGGGTATTGTACCATTCAAAAAGCGTGAGCATTGCTCTCTTATATTTTTCCTACACCTTATTCCATTTCCAAATGCCTTACTGCATTGTGTTTTTCATTTGATCTTCTTTCCATCACATAGAGGTGCTTTCTCCTTATCCTGGCCGTATAACTCAGATGTTAATCCTAACACTGTCACTTTCCACACCAAAAAATATTCTAACCTTCTTTGAAGGATCTAACTTTGACATTAAAGCTGCTAAACGCTGGCTGAGGTGGGACTGGACGACCTCCCAGCATTCTTGCCAACCTAATGTCCTGATCCGGTGGTTTTGCTTCTGATGCTGTGATTTAAGCCTGGAGAAGGGGGCATATACTTGTCACTTGTCCTGCTTTGGTGGCTGAACTGCACCGTTTATGGGTGGGCTGCTGGCTCTACTTTCTTTTTTTTTTTTTAACATGTAGTAACACATGCCTGAGAAAATAGGTGTTCACTTGCATCCCTGCCAATACTTTCTCTTTCTGCTTTCCTAATGTGCTACAGGAAAAAAATCAAAAGCAAAATAACCCACATCCACCAACCATTCTGCAGTGGATCTGCCAACAATGGAGAACTTGTTCCTGAAAACCCCGTCCATGAGACACTCAGCTCTGCTTTTTCTCTCCTTCAGCTGAGAGCGGCCTGTGGTGTCCAGCCATTGCAAGCTGGCATCTGCACAAGAATGTCTCATGGCACTGTGCATGTTCAGAGGAGGTAAGTTCCAGGGCGCTCTGCTGTGCTTGTGTGACTGGGCGCATGCGTGCTGAGGGAGGAGGAGAGGAGCAGGCCACTTGCAAAGGGCAAGCTGGCACTTAACTAACACGTTCTGAATTTTGAACACAGGGAGTTATGCACTATGTGGGTATAGCTTTAAGCTTAAGTTTGATTTCAGCACAGGTTAGCAGCTCACAGACTGCAGATTAATGATGGACACTAATAAGCACCTCCCTCCTTCCTGTGTTGTATATCAACCCTGCATTTGCTTGCCCTGTATCTGCTCTATTGTACAGGAGCTAACAACAGCTTTCCAAAAATCATGGGAGCTTGATTTTTTTCCCCCAGGAAAAAAAGTAAAAAAATAAAGAAGTCAGTAAGGTGTGCACTGAATCAGACTGCAGTCCTAAGAGACTAAAGTTTTTTGCTGCCAAATACTGTCTCATTTGCCTTCAGAACTGTCTGCATTAATGAGTACCTCCAACTGAGGGTTATTTACATAAAGTATTGTTCTCATGTCACCGCTACAGATAGCAGCTCCTTGCTAGGTGAGAGAGGAAAAGCAAAGCGAGAGAGCAGGCTGCAACTGAGTTCAGAGAAAGCTCCATTGAACGCAGTGGTGGGAAGGAGAAAATATTCCTCTGGTGATGCCCGCTCCTGCACATGGGCTAATACAATGTCAGTGGGGATGCTGTTACACAGGTCCAGCACAGTTAGGTCTTCACAGTGAAGGTGTGGACCTGTGCTTTACTAGTTCCCTTCGTCTGATCTGCTTGTTTGTTTCTTGGCCTTTCCTACCATACACGGCCCTATGGGAAGAAGAGGTGATATAAACTCTTGCAGAGAAGTAATAGGAGCGCGGAAACCACAGATCTGCTTCATGCCCAGGCTTGGAAAACATTTCTGCTCACCCTTTCGAGGAGAAGTGCGGTGTCTAGCCCATATGGCTGGCAGTGAAAAACTTCATATGGCTACTGAGGTCACCTGCCTGTCTGCCACATCTGCTATTGCCACACTGCTCCTGCCCCTGTCTTGAACCAGCGTGGGGTGGTGACAGAACCAGTGTTTCAGACTTGCAAGCAGATAAGCAAATACAAAATAATCAGTCTGAAAGCTTATATCCCCCCCCAAACTTAAGTGGTTTTCTGGGAAAAGAAGATCGTTCAAATACACGATGATACTTAGATGTGATTTAAATGCTGCTCAAAAGGAGGTTCTCTTGTGCTTTTGGCTGGTGATAGAGATTGACTAGAGAGATTTTCTTTGAAAAGCAATCCTTAACATATGCAACTATTAGTAATATAAGCTCTATCTTTAAAGATAGTTCTAACATAGCTTGAATAGGCTACTGTTCCAAATTGTGTTTGAATCCGATGCTATCACTGGTATCAAATCAATCTTGGTCTAAACACAAGAGAAACTCAGTGTAAAGCCTTTGAGTATATCTAAAAACAAAGATTTCATTGCAGTTCTCTACTGCTGAAATGCTTACTCAGCTCATTCAAAGATGACTCAGGGAGATCTTTGGTTTTTACCCTAAAATGTAAATTTGATGACTTAAAGTAACTCTAATGACTGGAGACCAAAATTTAATAGCATTTTTACTTAAATGAACAGATATTTAGAGACATAATTATAACATATATATAATTATACATGTAATTATAATAAATATATTTTTATATATTATATATTATATATTATATATTATATTTTATAATTATATATATAACATATAATGTGCATTTATTGAAGATGATGTCATAATAACTACTAATATTTTGAGAAACTCTGGTAATACCTTCAAATTATGTAAATATACTAAAAAGCTGAGTGAATAATTATTTCTTAGACAGCGTACATTTTTCAGCTTTGTGGAACCCATTTGACCAGTGGGTTTTGACACTTTTCCAATGCCAGCATTCACATTGCACCAGAAGTACAGTTGGGCTGGTGGTGACCTGTTTATCTAGGGAAATTAACTTCTGCACAAGCAAGGTTTAAATTAAAGCAGGAAATTATTCCTCATTAACTTGATTATGCAGTTAATTTGTACATAATGTTGGACATCTGAATTGAAAATGAGACTGTTGGTACCAAATGAACTTAATTCCTTTTCAAAATGAGTTAACAAATTTGGAAGTAGATGATATTATTTCAGATAAAGAAGGTCCACTCCTGGATTTTATCAGGAATAGCTAATCTGGAACAACTCCAGAGAGGTAAGCTTTTATATTCCTTCAGAGGCAAAGTTGAAATTTCCATCTTAAGGAAAATGCTGCACTATTTAAAAAGCTACCTAGGGTTTAGAAGTCAGACACAATTACTACTTTTCAGAAAAATCTAAGAAGGAAGAAGTGCTGTGAACATTTTTGTTCAATATGTGTGATGGGTTCTCAACAAAAAAACTCAGTAGCACATCAGATAGTCAGTGTTTGGTGAAGCTGCAGAATGGCTGCTGATGGTCACAGTGTCTTCCCAGCTGGAAAAAAATCTCAAATGGCTGTGTATAATTTTGTCAAAATGCACTCAAAGCAGAGAGCCTCTCAATATATAACATAATTTTATTGATGGTAGCTGCTGCATGCTGCACTTGCTTGTTGACTTAGTTTCAGGATTTTCTCATTTGCAAAGATCTCAGCTTGTTTTCTTCTGGATCACTACTAGCTCTAGGACAGTTATTTCGGTATTTTGGATAATAGTACTTTAAACCATAAAAATAAACAGGAGCATCTACTGCTGTGTATTTCCACAGATGATACAGTGCACAGAAAGAACTCTTGCCCCGAAAGTGCATAAGCAACATAAGATGAGAGCTTACTCATCTCTGTGTTGTATTGGAGAAAAGCGAAATCTTTGGGGGAGTTTGATATAATGCTCAATGCATATTGATTGTCAGGAGAAGTAAGAAGTCCATCCTATTTCAAATAGCAGCCACTCTGAGCATGTACTGCTCATTTATAGACTACTCCTTTAGATGCATGTGAATACGCTGGCGAGTCCAGAGGATAGCGGCAAGTGGACCTTGCTGTAAGCATGGTCTGTGGAGAAAGATTGGAGGAAGTAGGGTTGCTTAGTCTAGAAAAGACTGAAAAGAGGTATGCTCATAGTTTTCAAGGATGTAGGAGGCTTCTGTAGAAAGGAAGGGAATAGTCTGTTCAGGACTTTTTCAGGAAAATAAGTAACACAATGCAGTAAGGGAGCTCTAAGTAAGACATTAAAGGACAGGTTTTTAAGACTAAAGATAGATATTCACTGGAATAGATATAGGGAGACCATGGGATCTGTGTTACTAACAGATTTAAAAAAACTTACTTCAGCACCGATGAAGACACAACTGACTTTGTGCTGGGCAGAAGGATGGACTATTTTTCTAGCTTGTTTTTTTTCTAAGATACTAAAATAAGAAACTGTGTAATTTTAAAGCCTTTCAAACTAGTAGAAATTTCCTATAAAATATTTCAGATAGTACTTCTAGAGACATGGGAGAGGAGATGCTACAGACAGTTATAATTTGACAGAAGAAAACAGGTGATCCCTCACAAGCTGAAATGTCCATCTTTTATTACAACTAATTTTATTCGTCTTTTTTATCTTTGCTATACTACCTACTTAATATAAAGAGGTTTATTTAGACTCATTTTTAGCATGTTAAACCTGAATTCGATCCACATAACATTAAAAACCAGGTCCTTCCAAAAACTAGTTAACAGTTTTGGCTGAAAACTCTTAAGTATCTTTGTAAAGCTTCTATTTGAAAAAAACATTCTGGTTTATTATTCCTAGAGGTGTGCAGAAAGGGTCAAATATGGAGATAAACAAGCAGAAGTCTCATGGCTTACATTTAAGAGAAAAAGATTGCAAAAGATCGTGAGGTTTCAAACTTAAAAAAGAAAAAGCAGAATACAATATTCCTTGGAATAAACAAAGTAGATACTATGTTTGGTTGAACTCTTAATGGGAAATTTGTGCAGATACTAAACAGTTTAGTATACGGTAAAGTAAATACTCCCAATAGCATGATAAAACATAACATTGTTTTCCTAGGGCAAAAAACTTGAGGCTGTGTCCTCAGGGTTACAGTGGTCAGTAAATGCGGTACAGCAGTTTTGCAGCAAATAAACCAACTGACTCCAACTTTTTTCAGGCAGAGGAGCAACTTCTTAGGAAAAAACTTCAAAACCTCTCTTCCATATCTGTTTCCAGCTGCAGCAGCCAGTGAATTTGGTTATATTTGCCCCACTGGTGTTCTAAGGTCTTGGCTGTCATTAAGAAAAGAATGCCTGTAATTACAGAAAAACAAATAGTGCTTGAAATAACTGGAAATTAGGCAAGAAGGGAGGGTTCTATCCTAGCAGTTATCATAAATCTAGTTTCTAGGGAATAACTTCAGAACTGCAGCTTATGCTTTGATGTTTCTGGAGACCATATGGTATGACTAAGTATCAGCTTTTGTGTTGTCTCAGTCAATGTACTTGCTCTTTGGGTAGGTGATCTGCCAGCTCTCCCTGTTGGCGCATTTGCTTGTCTGGTCTTAATAACAGACTGTGGTCAGATGATTGCCACAGGCTATTATGTGCTTTTTCACATATTCAGGTGTCCATCGACAGCCCGTTGCTTGAGGTTGCCTACTTCACTCCTGAGAGGGCAGAACGTATGGTGAGAGAGGTCCTCATCCCTTGTAGTGCTGTATCACCTACCTGAACTTCATTTAATAAATAACAAAATTTTCTAAAGTGTTCAAAGCTGGTCTGGTTGATTTTGCACTGAAATGGATGAGGAATACTCACCGGAGCTGTTCTGCTAGCTCTGCTCTGAGAGCAGCAACCTCAGGCAGAGGCATTGTAATAAACGGTGGGAAACTGTAGTGCTTGTAACCTCTAGAGACTTTTCTGCAGTTATTTTTTTTACTAGAACCATAGCTTTGGTTGATTTCCAGAAGTGCTAAGTTCCAAAACATATGTTGAAACAGAAAGAATATGACTTGTAACAGGACTGGAAATAATTCATGAAGAATCAGTCATAGATGAAGTTCTGTTCAGAAACATATTTGGTAGCTTTAAAAGCAAGTTAAATATCTTACTGTTAAAGCAGAGAAACGTTTAAGGCCAGGAAAAAGGTGGTGATCTGATTAGGTGTTAAATTGTTATACGGGATAGCCTGTGCTCTTTAAAGTAAAGCCTGTGTTTTCTTGTTTTTGCTGCTCCCTCCTCAAACATATTTCTCAGTTTCCAAGAATAAGCAACATCTTATCAAGTAGACGACATGTTCTGATATCTCAAATTCTCTATTTATTTGCCAGAATCACCTGATGGCTGCTTCCATCTCCTGCAGTTGAACTCTGTCCTTATTTGAGCACTGTTATCATTATGTAGAACTGCACGAGAAGAAACTGAAGTCAGAAAATCTTGAAGTGGAACTGAGATTCATTTTTTTAAGTAGTGATAATTAATAATGTTCTGCATAGTAAATTTGCTTTCATTTGTCTTTGTGTTCAGATTAGATGCCTTTTTACAATGAACAACGTCCTTCATAAACTGGCAGATTAAATTCAGGAAACTTTGGATGAAATTCTGTGGCTTACATCATGCAAGAATTTCTTCTAATTAAATAGCTGATGTGAATTAATCCATTGCTACTTTCTTTCCTTCTTTTATGCCTATTTTACCCTTCCAAAGAAGTTACAGAATTCCGGGACCTGGAAATAAATATTATTTAATTACCTCATTCAGAAAACTAGATGCATCTAAAAAAGAAATGACCCAAACCCTCCAAAACCTGGTCTCTTTAGTGCAGAGTTGCTGTATGACATGACTTTCATTGTTTTTTTGATATTGCTTTCTTATATTCATGGGTTGTTTACTGTCACTATCTCCAGAGCTAGATAGAGCTAATAGAATTTAGAAAACTGTAGTTTTTGTGAAGTTTGTCTAGCTTTTCATTGATCTACAGTTTCTCAGTCTTATTTTCTAAAGTGCAGAAAGGTCAAATTTTGCAATTTACTTTTAAGCTGCACGCATGATATTTAGATGTAGCATTTACAAAACCATCACAAAATTTGAAAACAATCTTGGGCTGCATTTCAGTCAGGCTGACTTTCTGTGTTGTCACTTATCCATATAGTTTCTTCAAAAATTATTATTCTTATTATTTTTAATATGCCTCTGCCTGCTCTGGCTACAAATATTCGGAACTGTTTTTTCCTCTTAGGAGCTACAGTGCCCCCCAAATACAGGTTAATTTAGGGGGTCAGTTCAACCACCAAGAGAGGCAGGTGGGTTGAAAGGTTTATAGGGCTCTATACAGCAAGATTCAGGGTGCTGAGGGCCTCCTGCCTCTGCACGTAGGTGGCTGCCGGGAAGCCTCGGCAGGGCGCTGCAAGGCGCTGCGCATTGCGGAGCAGCTGCCTTCATCTGCTCGGGAACCAGAAACCTGCCTTCCCATCCCGATGCAGAAGGGGAATGAGGAAGAGTCCTCCTTTTGGTTAATAGCTTAATCATTAAACCAGCTGCCCAGAAAGGAGGAAATCAGAAGTCGAAGCCCTTCTCAAACCTCCTGCTCACCACACTGGGAGCAAGGCCGTGCTCCTGTTGAATTGGGACTGCCGTGCAAAATAAAGCGCAAGTCTCCTGGGAGACCAGAGTGAAAGAAAACTAAAGCTGCCAACGCCGTACGCCTGCACAGCAGCTTTGCCACTCCGGGAGGCTCAGAGACAGCGGCTGCTGGCTGCCCTCCGAGGCCTCGTGCTTCCCTGTCGGCGTCTGGCATCTCCCAGCTGCTGCATGGCCGCGAGAGGTGCACGCTGTCTGTCCTCAGAGCTGTCTGTCCTCGGTGACAGACACGGAGGTGAGGGGTGAGAAGAGAGAGGCATGGATTGCGGGTGGACAAGGAGAGGCAGGAAGGGAAAACCCAGCAAAACGAGCTCAGGTTATATTTAGCTTGACCACCAGCAAGAAGTTCCCGCTAGGAGAGGTTAAACTTCAGTCAGCTCCTTTAGACAGTTTTGTCAACAAGCAGCACATGAGAACAGATCGCACAGACAAGCAGCTGATTAACTTGACCAGCTATTGCTAGATTAAATCTGAAGGCCAGACATTTTTAGGGTAAAGCAGGGTTGACATATCTGCACAATGTAATTTTTTTTCTCTGGCAAAACACTCACAGCATGTTTGTGTGCTCACAACCCATGGGCATAGAGCAGTGCAGTACGCCATGCAATCAGAGTAACAGCGTCCCAGTCATAGCTGTATCATGTCCAAGATGGATTTGGTCTGGTGATCTCAGCCTTCATTCAACTTACAAATATAACAACTTTGCGATTAAGCCAATTGGGACAATTTCAGAAGTCTGAGCTTTAGCTAAGCAACTTAAAGTGTTTCCTTCCCAAATACTAAATCAAATATTTACTGCCTACATAAAAAACTATTAATGGTGAGGCTGCTAAGCTCAACTGGGCTACACAAGGCTTAATTGCAGAACATGAGTCAACAGGAAAGCAGGAGGAGGCAAGGTGTGGTGGTTGCAGGAGGGATGGGATAGCTGCAGGACATAAAGACATATGAAGAGGTTTGAGGTGCAAGACAGGAGACCTGAGGCTCTGGGGAGCCCTCGCTGTGGTCCAGGCTAGTATGCAAAGAGTCATGCAACCCAGAGCCAGATTTTGAAGCCCAGTGAAAAAAATCTTGGTGGCCTGTATGGAGATACAGACACAGGGTTTGCCTCCAGGGTTTGGTAGTTGCCCATGTGTCTGTCACGGGGAGTCACTGAGCAGGTGAGGTGATGATGCTAAACTGCAGATGGCTGAGGATGACAGCACAGGGTGGGGAGCCAAGTGAACCTTTTGATCAGTGTATGGGACCTGGCAATCTTGAGGATCATTCTTGCCAAGTATGGGAATTTGTGAAGAGATTCAGTCATTCCTTTTGGCTAAATGGCTGAAGTTCACAGCAGTTATCCTTAAAGTCTGCTAAATCCAAATGCCTCCTTAATATTTCTCCCGTGTCCCACACACATGCACACACTACATTAGAGGAACATTAGTATGCTTGTTTGAGCTTTGTTGTGTATCAGCAGTTCTGTTTGAAATGCAGTAAGTACTCAATTATAGCAAGTAATAGCATTATTTATTCACAAAACTGTCTGATGTGAAGGTGTGAAGCACGTAGAACAAAATCAAGAAAACATAGGTCTTT
The DNA here is from genome assembly GCF_036370855.1 of Dromaius novaehollandiae. Lineage (NCBI taxonomy): Eukaryota > Metazoa > Chordata > Aves > Casuariiformes > Dromaiidae > Dromaius > Dromaius novaehollandiae. The sequence goes on from NC_088098.1 coordinate 44,578,515, forward strand.
CAGGATTGCCTTCAATTAGATTCTCCTGGAACAATATGAAGAAAGAATTAATAACAAACTGCCAAGCAGTACAGCAATTTCTGTGGTGTACTTTCTACCCAGCTTCTGGCAAAGAAGTAATTGCCCCAAAGAAGTCATTGCGTTATTCTCAGGGATGTGATTCAAGAGATTCAGATGCTATGTCTCTGCCTTCACTGATGCTATTAATTGGTTTAGAGGCACATCCTCACTTTGTCATTTCTAAAGGTGAAGGCTGTTCCGTGTTTTGTTAATGATGACAGCATTGCCGAGAAAAAGAAAGGTCTAAAATATTTAACTTTAAGAACATGACAGATTAAATAACCTGTAGGGTCCTAATAATCATCAATCACAATGTAGGAGATGACAAGGTGAAATTTCTAACATGACATTTTGTCACTTGAGGTAGTCACTTAAACTGACAAAAGCTATACATTCCACTCTGCAGCTTCTTTGCTCTAATTGGGCCAATTTTACTATCATGCTATTATCCTGCACAGAAGAACTGGTGACAAACAAAGGGGCTTTTGTGATCTCAGTGGAATATTTTTCCATGAGCTCAAGAAAATATCTTCTTTGCCAGAAAAGAAAGAAAATTGTCCCTGTATTTTGTGACTGGCCAGAAGCCCAAGTGTCACAACTATCTGGAAAAAGTCTAATTTGTATTTTTAGTTCCTGCTTCCTTATTGTGGGATCTTGCAGCAAGGGCCACAAGTCAGGGGAACTATAATTGTGTTTGGGATTTCTCCTGTTACGTGTTCAAATAACTTTCCTCAGGATATGACAGAGGAAAAAGAGGGCTAAACTTCCATTCCCTGACTCCTTGTATTTTTGGCAGTCTGCTTTAAATTAGCCTATTTTTCTACTATGCAGCAGCAAATAATAATTCCTTTTAAGGATATAGCAACCTGAAACTTGGTTGTTTTAGCACATGCCTCGCTGTAGTTATTGGGCGACTTAACCTCTTTTAGAAAAGTTTGAACTTTGGAAGAACATTTAACACAAACAGCTACATGAAAAAGTCAGAAACTGACTCTATGAGTTGCTAATGTAATGTGAAATCCTGAAACAACCCATCTCATTAAAACCAAAAAAATCTTATGTGTCACCATTCAGAAACTTTGGGCAAAAATACGTTTAGTAATGCACATTTGTTAACATAGAATAAAATTACATTGGAGTCACTGGGCACATATCCAGCTGATTTAAATTACTGTAATTTCACAGAAGTGTGAAGCTGCTCAAACTATTGCTATCAAGAAACAGTAGGTTATAAAAATAAGCATTGTTTTTCTGATTGATGGAAATAGGAAAATGTCATTATCAATGCTCTCCATGTTTCGGACTGAGATTTCTTTTGTTTTCATCCACTGAATAAAGTGTTTTTACTCCTTGTTTTGGAGACACTGAAATTGGAAAACTGAGGGCAAATACTTCTCTCAATTCTTTAACACATTTTAGGCTTCAGAGTTCAGATTAAGTATTTGGCAGGTGGGAAGAGTTACTCAGCATTACTTGAGGCACAAAGTCAAAAACTAAGTTCACAAAAAAATGTTATGATGGTGTCTCTTTAGCTAAGGATTTTGGTCTCTTTTCTCAGTTTTTAACCCTCTTACCCTCTCCCCTCTCTGTGTATGTTACAATTACCATGCTCCTAGCCTTACTGAGAGCTGATTGTGACTGTTTTGCTATCTGAGAGCTCTCACATCCCATTCCCACACACCCTGCTGCTACTTTTGCCTTTCCTAACTTCTAAGTCAACTCTGCTTCCCTGTTCTTACATCAGTTCTGATTTCTGCTGAAGGGTGCTCATTTCCAATCTTTGCAGCTACTTCGTGCTCACTCAGCCCTAGCTGATCCGAGTGCCTGGCTTGCCTCCAGCCCAGCCACTCCGCCAGCGCCGCCTGGGCTCGTGACTCCTGCCTCAGCACCGATGCAGAGCCCGGCTGCCCTTTGCTCACTCCGCGTCTCCTTCAGGCCCACCAGCTTTGGACCTCACGCCTTGTCCATGCCAGCAACTGTGACTCTTCATCTTGTTCATACCATCAGTTCTGTCCTCCCCAAATCCTGTGTCCTTGCCTCCCAGGCTCTCCGCTCCTCATCCATCTGTGCTATTTGCAAAGCCCACTGCGTTTGCTTCCCACAGCTTTGTGGCCCTTTCATCTAGTGCTCTTCACCTTCCTCCCAGGTGGGCTGAAAGCAGGGAAAGCAGGAGCTGCTTCCTGAAAAGTCACAGTAAACTACTGAAACCTGGAAGGCAGGATGCCCTCCTTAACAGATAAACTCTGGTCTCGGCTGAAACCCTATTATTTGGTGCCAGCCAACAACTGGCACCTACTGCAAAAGAAGTGCATCGATAACGTTCAGACTTTTTAGTGGTAAATTAAAATAAGATCCTAGCATTTGGCTGATAGCAAGAATGGGATGAGAAAGAATGACTAAAGCATGGCCCAAACAAGTTTAAGTTCATTAAGGAGCTACAAGAAACTTGTAATTCAGAAGTTGGAATAATTCTTATAATCACAAATACACTTTGGATCAGCACTGGTGTCTGATAATGGAGACATACTTTCATGGCACAAAACTTTAAAATGTATGATTAAGAAATTAAATGTACTATGAGGGAATCTGCATGTAGAAGCATACATTTTGGCAGAAAACTCTTCAAGGAAATGACAGGACTTAAAAAAGGTCATAAACAGGACTAACATAAAGCAACATACTCATTATCGGGCAGTGCATAATATCTTTATTTAGAACAATAAAGTATATGTATATAATGTAAATTCCAAATTTGAACTGGTATAAAAAAGGATCAGGGAAAACATCTATCTTTAAGAGGACACATATATACATACACATCACATTTTATAAACTTTCTTGATTACCTTCAGTCAGAATGTAACTATGTAAGACTGTGCTGACATTTACATCGAAATATATGAATTTGCCCATGATGCAACCAGCAAAAGTCTGTGTCTCTATCACTAAAGAGTCTGAAGTTTCCGCGTTCCATCAATTTGATAACATAATAGTAACATGCCACCATTACTGTAGATCTGTATTTAATAGATAGTTGAATCAAATTCCTGAATTGAAGAATGTTGGTTAATTCTTAAATGTAAATCTAACTCAAAATATCTGTATTTTATATATGGTTAGCTTTTCAATTTAATAGTTGTAGTGTGTGTACTGAACAGTTTCAGCATATTACAAAGAGACAGCAACAGAGAAAACAGAGCTGGCGAAGATAAGAATCCAAAAAAATATGCAGGTTGTACACGTACTCCACAGTATAGCACGTTAGTTGTTTATAAGCTTATTTATAAAATGACCTTGTGATGAAATAAGTACCATTAATTTATTCAAGTAAACACACATCTAAAATAGCACATTGAGTTACTCAGTATATCACTATCTGCTTTTTATTCTCACAAGGCCACTATTAATTGCATGCAAAGTTCAACTACTCCAAAGGAAACTTAAAAATGTTAGTTTCTCACAAAACCACAGATTTCTGAACCCCAAGTATGGTTGGCTTTCATAGAAACAAAATGCCTCACTTGCTTTCCCCAATTTTATTTTAAGAGAAAGGATATTTATTTTCTAACTGAGATGATGCATGGGCTATGTCTCCTCAAACTGCAGATTTAAAAACCAATCATTCTTCAGAAATCAAATAGCTTAAAACTGGATAAAGAAGCAATTAAGGGACTATTCCTGCTACCACTGCTCATACAGAAAAGTAACTTATTCTATTTCCATTGATTCAAAGGTTTCTCACAAGCCAGTAGTCTTTCAAAATTTCACTATGTCTGAAGTAAGGGCCTCCGCAGTGGGTAGACAAACTGGGCACAGAAACCTTTCAAATAATTTCATAATTACATTTCTAAGTGCCGTGCAATCTATTGTATTCAGAAATGTCTAAAAGCGTCCTTCTGCTTTGCAATATTATGTTCAAATCAAAAGGGGGTGGGAACACAGGAAAACCATGAGCTGTCACAACAGTTCTGCTAAGCTGATGATGTGTGGTATTGCTTCATTTGGTGCATATTCAAAATAAGAACAATGTTTGTGATGCGAGGTAAGAACACTTATACATGAATTTTCCTTCTGTTCCCATGTACCCTTAAATTTGCTGGGCTCTGTGGCAGAGATGAAAGTACATGACATTATTTGAAAACGATATAGTCACAGTTTTAGACTGCTGCTCTTGGAACACGAGCATTTTGTGGCAGTCTATCTGTGGTGAGTATATTTCAATTTACAGTATCTTCTCTTTTCTCATCAAACAGTACACTGTATACTAAGGAGTTTAAAACACCATGCATTTCGAATGTCAAAGTATAATTTGAGGCACACCAATGTGCAAGGCTATTGTATATTTGATTTTCTGGAAAATACATATTTAGCAAAACTAACATTCTTATGAACAAAGAATATTAATAAATACTAGATGTTTTGTTTAACTGAATCTATGAAAAATACTGCAAGATTTCAAATGCATAAAACTGATCTGAGAACGTATCATATAGCAAGGTGAAATACTTAATGTTTTTGTAAAATGTGTAAGGATAATTGCTTCCATTTACTGTGGATACACTTCCTCTCTGTCAAAACCTGCAGGCAGTTATTCTCCACATTACCAGTAAGGTGCACATTTCCCATCAAATACTGGATCATGCTGACATTTCTTTCAGGGTAACTCTTAAATAGGGTTGAAACATAAAGTCTGCAGGTCTAGAGAGTAAAGAACTATACATTGTCATATAAGACTGAGCTGCAGATGGAGAATTCTGTTGTTAGATTTTTGCAGAGCTGAAACTTGCAATGCACTTGCTTTTTAGAAGGGCTGAGAATCTTTTCATTTCTCATTAAGCAGTGAGTTCCTCAGCATCTTCTGAATAAAAGTGAAAGCCAAATTATCACACTAAACATCTTTTGATATAGTCTAAGAGAAGCTCCTCAGATGCTGCAAACCCCAGAGCTCTGCTAACATTAATGGAACGTACACTGGCTGAACAGGACTTGAGGACTCTTTATGACACTCCAGCAGTGCAAAATGGCCTTAGTATAAATGAAAATTAGATCCACATGATCAGATCATGGTCTCAGTGAAGTTAAAAAAGTTTTGCTATTGATTTCAGTGGGGCTAAAATTCCAGGCAAAGCGGCTATACTCACACAGAAATTCCACCATCAAACTTAGTAAGGTTTTGAGGAGTTTTCTTTTTGGTAGTGTGAAAGACAGATCAGTTTTACCAGTAATACACATACATATATATGTATGTCATACTCTTTTGACATTTGGTTCCCAGAAAATTTTGTAGATGATTAAAACATCCACAAGAATTCTTAAAAAATTAAGTAATTATATACTTTAAAGATAAATTCAACTTTATGAAAAACATTAAAAGAGTTTTTTTATTTTAAGTTACTTAAATTAAAACTCTTACTGACCTATTTACTGGCTGTTAAGACAGTTTGTCATTTGAGGTGAGCGACCTCTACATTCTGAAGTACAAACCCCTAAGATAGATAAATGATTCATATCTATTATCTGGAAAGAGACAGGACAAAAAGATGCACAAGTGCACTTGCAATTTCTACCATGGTATATCTGGGGTTTACTTGAAAATGCATGTCTGTACATCAGTCCTGTACATATTCCATGTATGCAATAACAGCAATAGATGCAGAAGACAAGTGGGAAATAAAGCCTTTCTCTTACGTTTCAAGAGAATTAACCTTAAGAGTGGAGAATGCCAGGATATTAAAGCTTATTAATCATTCAAAACACAACGCAAACATTAATTATAGCTGATGTAAGTAAAAGCTAAATACACCCTCTGGATCTTTCAAATTTTCTATGCTATATATGTAAAGACAAGATATCAATGGCATGCATCTTCAGAATTTAAAATGCATTTCATGGGTTTGCCTTTATTCTGATGTTTGAACGCAATTCAGACTCTTTACTCTCCCTTCCCTTTCTGTGGCTGGAGATCTCACCAGTGTTCACATATCCAGCAGTTAGTCCTAATTCTTGAAAGCTCCACGCTGTACTACCACCTCCTGTTTACTTTTTCTTCATCCAGTATTGCTTCTCCTGAACAGAGACCATCAACCCTGATGAATTCTTGAAGCTTTTTGGGGTGGGCATACAGCCACCGGGCACCTGACAGAGACCATGTCACCGTACACAAGACCCTTGCCAGACATAAACCCAGTTCCTTATAAGTAAAAGGCTAGTACACTGGTCCATGGCTTGACTTTACTTTCAAGTTGTATGTACAAAATTGAAGAGTATGTTATCTGTATCCATTTCTGCATTTTCTGTCAGTTCAGAGAACTCCATTCGAAGACACCAAGGTAAGGTAGAGGACACAATTTAAATTAAGGATGCAAACATATTTATGACTTTCAATGATTACACATGGAGGCATTTGAAAGATGCTTTTTGTTCAGGACTTTGTCAGAATCATCTGCAAGTATTAATGTAAATAAAAATCCCCAAATGCCACACAAGGTAGATATTCACATAAAATAGAGTCTTGCTCAGTGCACACTTTTCTTAACGTTGTTCAATTCAGTGTTGGTTTCACAGTAACAAACATAAATTGTCCTCATTTCTATATCATGTCTATGGAGTCATGGGCAGCAACAACAGATGCAGACTCAGTCTGTCACTCCAGAAGGAATACGAATGTGCTTAAAGCTGCTTCATTTATGAAGCGAACATGGAACTGTTACCTGCTTGGAGAGAAAGAGGGAAATCATAATTCTGCTGATTAGTTTTCCTCTCTTCATTACTGAACGGTACAGCTTTTAAAAAGACAAAGACATTTTTTTCTTATAATTTTGGAAATAAATATATTCAGTATCACTTGCACAGACATTCCTTTATTCAGAAACAAAAAACATTATTGTGAGACCCCCTTTCAATTTCATGCCACTTCTCAACCCTGGTCTGAAATGCACTTGCCTGCAGAAGCCCACTGATGTCATCTAGCTTATGGTGAAGAGCCTATACTCATGCAGTTTTACCAAACTGTTATATCTGTGCATTTTTGGTACCTGGCAGTCTTTGGCAACAAGCTTCCTTATACAGTCATCTGGACAAGCCAGCAACAAATTTAAGTGAAACTGCTCGTCCAACACAGTGATGACTTCCTTCTTAGTGAGCAGCTGCCTTCTCAGTTAAAATAAAGTATTTGGGAGACACCAAAATGATCACCATAAACACTCTGAAAGACACCTGAAAGTGATCCCTACAGGATAAACTGTAAAACCTAGACTGCCTGTTATACTCTTAAATTTGCTCTTCTGGCTCCGGAGATAAAAGGAAGCATCCAGCACTGCCTGAATCTTCCAGACATTCATCAAAGATTCCCTAGGTGAAATACAGCTTTACTCCTGTTGCAAGAAGTCCCTTGTCAGGGAAGAGCGCCCTTCTGTACAGACTCACTGGGAATGAGAAAGTTCACTCACATTAGTGGCTCACTCGTATATACAAAAGCAAGAATGATGAATCTGATAAGGCTGTGAAGGCTGCAAGCTGTGCTGAGTAAACAACAATTAACAGAAGGTCAGCTCATCCTTTTGTAAATATTGTGGTCCTGTGGGAAGCTTTCTACTTGGCCTGTTCTCCTATACTCACCTGTTATTTTTAGAATCTTTTTTTTAAAGTCATACTGCTTTGAAACAGATATAGGACAACAGCTGAAGAATTCTCAGTATTGGCTGTCACTCCAAAAAGGAGAAGCAAGAGTTGTCCTGCATTTTGGAATATTTCACTTTGTAACATTCAGGTTAAAATTCCAATGCCTAAATTCATGACACAGGATTAATTACATCAGTAGCTAAAGATCTTAGGTGCAATCTAAGTCCACTGACAGCAAGTTTTATTTCTTTTTTCCCAAAATGGACTCCAAATCACTATACATTTCAGCAGACAAAAGTTATGAAGCCTGTGGTAGTACTCTCAAGCATAAGAACTTACCAGTACATGAAACAGTAACAGTGTTGAGGGAGAAAAAGTAACAGCTACACTTGTAGATGGTCTTTTTCTTTTTGCTGCAACATACTGAAATAAAAAAATAAGTATTTTACTACCAGGATGCTAACATTTTGAGGAAATAGAACAGAATGTTTTAGCAGTTAGTTACAATAAAAAAATATAAAGCATTCCTCATATAAAGCAATGTTTTATACTTCCTTTGAAGCTAGAAGGATGATGCCTGTCCAGTTTCATAGGTTTTAAAACTAAAGCAGGATGAGTTATTTGCAATCTTCCTTTTTATGAATTGCACATGAAGAAAATGTATTTTTTGAATGTATTATTCTAGAAAGTTTGAACACAGGAAATTTCAGCCCATACATCCAAAACTGCTAAGCTTGGGAACTTGCCAGTTCAGAACCTAGTCTATTCGTGTCTTCAATAGTGGGCAACATGAGACACTTCACATAAAAATATGACAAGCCTACAGTATAAGGTGTGTATCTCTGACATATGCATTAGACCTTCCCCTAATTCTTCATAGTTAAAAATTGATTAAAGACCCTGAAAAATGAGATTAAATATTACTCCCAAAACATTTTCGCATGAGTTGTTCTAACTTAGAATATTCTTAGTCCTTTTCTGAATTTTGCAAACTTCTTGGTCTAAGTCACGTCCTAATGCAACTTTGAATGTCTTCAACTATTATTTCTGAGGTGTATTTGATCAACTGAGTTATACAGAATTATTTCTGCTTAACATCAGACAAAACAATGTTTAAATACAAAGAAAGCAGCGAATCATTTCAAGATGACCTTATGACATTACTAGGGTTTGACTGTATTCTCATCAGCTTTCTGTGAATATTAAAATAAACTGGAAAGAATAGATCCTTATATGCATATATCCAGGGAAGTGTCAAAAAGTGAAAGAACTTCAAAAATGTTCATGTAAAACAAATTTAAAAGGACTTGGGAGCACAGCCAAGAGGCTTATTTCTGTTTATTCATGTAATATTAACCCAGCTTCGTACCATATGGCAAATGACAAAAATCACTTCTTTTGATTGCTTCTCCTATAGGTCTCAGCAATCCTGGGTTGGCTTCTTTTCTCTGCTGTAAGATACTCCTTTGAAACTACTGCTTTTCAGCACTACTCCTTTCACTGATTTGTGGAAGCGAGGACAGATAAGGAAAAGGTAATGTCCCCTTAATAAAACATTGTATATGGAAATCTCCTCCACACCAACTCTTATATTTAGAATAGGAGCTTCTTTAAGGAACAAGCTGTAAGCACATATTCTGTCTCTATGGCAAAACCCTGCATAATGTGTTTGGGTATTTTCTGTGTTTGTCTTTTTGAAAGCATAAGAGTGAGACTTTCAGAAAGCAACCCTCAAAGATAAACTTACATTTTTATATATGTGTGTAAAGTGAAATAAAATACCTTATCTCATTTTCCTCTCGACAGTCATTACACTGTGTAGTTTCATCACTTTCTGCTCTGGATTTGGGATGTGTTTTCTATGAAGAAAATGAATTAAATATAAATATTCTAAAGCTTTCTTTTTAAAACTCCAAAAACAATTGGTGTATATTTCAGTTTTGTTTCAAATTTTCATTATCAAAATCACCTTGCAAAATATAGGCCAAATCCAGCCCTCTAATACGCATCTCTTGCTGGTATATTTTACAGTTAAAGCCTTTGCACTGTAGACAAAGCCACAATGGGTAAAAGCAACAGAATCTGCTTCTCAAGATATGATAGGAGACCTGGGAAATTAGGGGAATCGTGTGTTTTTAATTTCCAGTTAGCAATTATATAGCTAGCATACTAATAGGACAGGATTTACAGTTTGGTGGTTTCAACAGTATGACAATAGAGATTCACATTTACGTGTCACACAGTTCAGTGAAGGTCAAAAGAGGTGTTGTTTTCAAATGCACAACTTTTCTGTTCTCCCTGCCTCCACAGGTATGAAATTTAGTATGTATCACTATGTAAACAATTAAATGTAGTATTTCTTACCTTCCAGCATATGGCTCCCAAAATAAAGCCAATAAGAAGAGACAGCAGTGATGCCAGTGCTATGCTGATCCCTTGCAGGCTGGAGCTGCCAATGAAGCCAAGTGCTTCTTCTGTAATTACAGATGTTCTCGTTAGTGAAGACAGATTTATGGCAGAAAACTATCTTCAGGGCAGCACTCTTAGCAAGAGCATGTTCATGCACCACCTACATAAGAGCATCTTAAATAGCAGAACAGATATTTCAAAGTGCTGTATACATGAGGTGCACTTCATGACAAAAATCTCACAGGAATTTTTTGGGGGCCTTTGCACCGCAAGGATGTTCTTTGCATTTCTGAATGAACTGGTTTGCATAGTGTCAATACGAATTCTTTGTCATCTGTAGAGCATTTTCTCTTTCCCTCTCTCCAGTGTGTTGCATTTATCGATTTTGAAAGGTCTTATTGTATATAAAAAAGTAGTTCTTCAGAAGAGTATATATCCGTCACTTCTAAGTAGCCACTTCATGTATTTGCTTAAGATCCATAAGGCACATACCACTGATTTTAAATAGATACTTTGCCTTGACACTCAGGCTAATAAACCACCTACACAAGGCCCCTCAAGAGAGGCTAATTTAACAAAATAAGCCTGACTCCACTTCTAACGCCTGCCTGGAAAGGTCCTGCTGACTTCAGTGAGATCAAACCCTTGTAAGTTGAAGTCTGGTTGTGTGTTATTTTGTTGCTACCATTTCTTGATAGCTTTTTACATTTCATACAGAAGGGCCCAAATCCTACTCTTTTATGTACGCAAGCTATTCCATTCCCTTCACAGGGAGCTGTATGCATGCTGAGAGTAAAATTTGGCCTTCCAGTTATTTAATTAAGGGCAGGATGTGAAAAATCCTACGGAGTCACCCTAGGACCCACCTTCTGAAATGCAAAGTGAGCCACGGGAGACTGCTAGTATAGACACCATCCACCTAGTTTCAGTTTGTTTTGAGATTTGGTGACTGCAACTCAAATAGAGGTTGTATTGCCAGATTACAGTAGAAAAACCCTCAAGCTATAAGCATCAGAAAAATGTAGGTGATTGGATACAGAATAAGAAAATGGACTCTGATAGCACTGGAAACTGTTGTGCAAGTGATTCATGCAAAGAGCAAAAAACAAAGCAGGCATGGTATGATAAACTGGGTCAATCAACGTGTGTATAGTATATTATTAAAAAGCCACTAAGAAAAAACTTTTGTTTAAAAAAGAGCTTTCTCATTCTTAACTAGCAACTCATTTTTATCTCTGAGATTATCTGGTTGTCATGCTACCAGCTTACACACAAAAGTTCTTTTTATATCCAAAATTAAGCTGCGTTTCTAGAGTCAGTGTAGGCAGAACTAAAAAAAAAAAAAAAGCTCCGTATTTTAAATAACATACTGTTTACAATTCTAGATTCTGACTATAGTGCCTTGAATTTTATTTGCATCCGGTACACTTCTCAGATTACAAGGAAACATCGGTCAAGCAGAACGGATGCTAGCTTACTGTGAAAGAAACCTGACTGTCTACTGAGTAGGGGAAGACAATAAACAAAGTTTTACAGAGAAGAACATAAACCGAATAGAGGCTATTGATTAGTCTGTTTTTGTCTGCTCTGACATTAAAACCAAAAGCAGAAATGAACTGGAGGGGTGTAACCTTTATCAAACTGCCTGTTTGAAATTAGGCATAGGGAAGGTTTGTTTGAAGAACTGAACTTCAAGAAATCTGAGCCAAACCGAAGTGGTGTAGAACGAGTCTGAACACTTTAAACAAAAAGTGCCTAACATTACTTTATCTGAATCATATTTGCAGTGTATTCCCAGAAGAAAATTTCTATATTGCTTGCTTGTAGTCAAGAAAAATGCAAGACTGCTTTGCCTTAATCACATTAGTCACGTTTCCCAATGCAAGCTTGCTCAGTTATACAGCTGGATTATGTAAGTCCTCTTAACTATAGGGATCATCATATTTTCTGAGTTCTGCCCTGCAAACTTTAGGAAAAAAGGAAAAGTGGAAAAAAAAAAGAGGAAAAACTCTTCAGGTTGCATAGGCCATAAAAATCATTTGATAACATGTTATTGCACAGTGAGCAACCTCAGAAACCCTCAGCCTACTCTGCAGTGCCAGGCAGCATGTAATGGCAAGCACACTGATTTTTATGTGAACTTCTAGAAAAATATCACACAAAGCATTCAGAAAGATCAGTGGAAGTCAGGAACCCTCATTTTTACAATTTCTAACAAACTAAAGAGTCTCAGACAACTGAAGAGCTTCCTTTACAATGAGATATCTAAAAAAATCTGATTTCTGCTATCTTCAACTGTAGATGCTTTCTTTAGCATCTATGGAAATCTGAAAGAAAAACACAGTTATTTCTCCACGTGGGGACCTGGAAACCAGAGACAGAACCTAAATACAGTCAAAAAATGAAAAAAAACCCACCACCCAAAGTTACCTTAGAAAGCAAACAACAATAGATTTTTTTTTTAATCTGATTGTATTTGGGTTAATTTGAAAGTTAATTTGAAAGAAAACCACCAACCCAAAACTATCTTAAAAAGCAAATGACAACATATTATTTAGATTCACTTTCAAGTCCAGAAGTGTCTTGAAAGATCTGGAGAGAATTAAATGAGTCATGGCAGGTTTTATCATGTGCCTTTTATTTATAGTAACATCTAAAACAGAATAGGCTAGAGAATTTTCAGTCTGGAGAACCTCCCAGGGATCTGTGTCCTACCAAAGAAAAGAGAATTAAGAAAAGCAAGCTGGTTGTCAATAGGCTTTTATTTATTCCAGAGGGATTCTGTCCTACACTGGAAACTTTAGAGCTCCACACAGTTTCCTACTCCCAATGATGGTAAAGGCAGAGTAGGAGAAGGACTAGGAGGAATCAGATATATTGGTAAGTTTGTGAACTTCTTGAGCAATGCCACAGGAACTGTTGGCTTTGCAGTTAATGTTATTTATTTGAAATAGAGGTTATCTCATGGTGCGAAAGGGGAGAGAAGCAGGCCAGCACAAAGCTCCCATTTTGCACCTTATGGAAGAATCCCTTAGGAAGTGAGTTCATCTGCAGTAGAATTATCTATAGTCTTCATGGACATGGGGATGTTAAACTGGGAATACAATCTATTCACACTGAAAGCCTCTCAGTTATACAATGAAGTTATTGAGCTGATCTCCACCTTGAACCACGTGTGTAGGTTTAGTAAGCAATTATGATTCAAACCACAGGCTAGATTTTATTGCCGTATATGTCTCAAAGGAATTTTCAGTTTTCCTCACTCAGTTCCAGCACAATTACCACAAGATTTTGTCTATACAAACGCAGAAGAGCTCTCACCTGTTCGTTAGTGTTTTTCATTAACTATAAAAGTGTTACAAAGGCACAGAATGTAACACCAATTGGATTAAGCCATGGCTTAATATTTTCAAATTGCTGTGCAATTACGGAATAAAACTCAGGTATTCTTTGCTAAATTATAAAAGTCAATGTTCTTCCTAAAACACTTACAGAGATCTCTGTTTACAGAACATACACATTCTCGCTCTGTTCAGTACTGAAGAATAAAGCTACATTATCACGAGGAAATTACAGGCAGAAATGGAAGAAAGCAATACTGAACTTTTGATGAAAATATAAATACTACTGCACTAAGGTGAGTGAGAAGTGTTAGTAATGGCTAGCATGTTCAAGTTTTAAACAGGGCAACATGAGATTCATTCATCAGGAAGAAAAAGACTACCATTTATTCAGTTTGGTTCAACCACAGAAAGAAGAGATCGTCACGACTCAACGCCTCTCATCCTGACACTTGTTCTTTACATAGGAACCATCTCATTTGAATTCTCTAGATGAGACATAGCATAAAGATTCCAGAGAAGTACCAACAGGACTTGCACCTAAACAGTTACTTGGAATTTAAATTGGACTAGACTAATGCAGCCCAGAGAAGAAAAAAAAATAACAGACTAAAGAAATTGGGTGGGGGTTGGTGGAGAAATAATTATATAGGTGCAAAGCTGGAGTGTGAACATGCCACAGATCTACAATCAATATTAAAAGGATGAAAACAGCACTGCAGCCATTTCCCCCCTCCAAAAAAAAAAAAAAAAAAGAAAAAAAAAGAAAAAAAAAGAAAGAATGAGATCAGCTGTTTAATTTTACATGCAGTTTGGGAAAGATTTTTGATGTAGATTTTGTCAGAGTTCTGCTCTATTACAGTAATTCAGTTTCATCATTGAGTAATAATGATGCACTGAACTCATGAGATATGGCTGTTGAAATAAATGTAGTTTCAAAAGGAAAAAATTTAATATAGCTAATTTACATGATATACAATTCCTATGATAGCTATTATTTCACAAATGATTTTATTAGATGATACAGTTCAGGTTTTACTAAGTGCAATTTAGCATTAAGAGCAGTTCAAGTCATCTGACTCTACAGAGACTTTATTCATGAATTCAATATTTATTATTCCTCTGGAAGAATGTGGTTGTAAACAGTGAATGCTTCTAAACAGTCTAGAAACCATTAATTTTAAATAGCTTGTTTTAAAACTGCTTACTAGTAAAGACAGTCATATTTTTGAAATAAAATTATTCTAGTAGTTTGTGTGTTGAAAGTTTTTTTTCTGATTTTCAGGTTACCCCTCTTTTCCAAATGTTTTCCTTCTGAAATCTGAATGTAGTGGTGTTGTTCTGAGACCAGTACCGAAGCGGGCCGATAGGGTCCCCCTATGCTGGAGACTCTTCATGCAGAAAGCAATAAGGATGATTCATTGTTGTTCCTTCACAATAAGGCATGGATTAACACCAAAAGAAAACTCTCAGCAATAAAGCCAAGGCAAACCTGCAACCAGTACTGAAGACCATTCTCAGGGAGTAAGAGAGAAATGCCAATAAAGATGTCACATGTCCCATCTCCCAAAACTCCAAATAAACTAGTAAAATGTAACCAGCCAGCATCCAATGTCCAAGTTAATGTATTTTAAGCTGATTATGCGTTCAAACTGTTCCCAGCCCCAGACATTCAGTCCTCATGTCATTTCTACATAAGGCTGTTAACTGGGATCCAATTTTCCAATAAATTGCTTAAGAGAGCGATAATCACTTAAAACACACCTGTACAGCATATGGTCAGACAAGCAATTTCTCTGACTTACTGCATTATTTTAATTAGGCTTTCTTCCTACTTGATTATTAGTTGTAGTTGTAAGACAAGATTAATAAACCTGCTTCTGTCCTCCCATTCCCAGTATACTGGCACAGGTGCCAATTTAGAGGTTGGAGCCCTGGCCTCCGCTGCGCTGCCTGGTGTCCCTCCCGGTTACTATCCTGGGTCAAACTCCCTTCATTTGAACTGCTCTTGTAATCTAGCTATCTTTTTCTTTTGGCTCCTTGCTGCATTCCCATAGCTTCAGCCTGCACTTGAATATTCTTCCTCTAGTAGCTGCAGTAAAAATTATCACACGTTCAGACCTGAGAGAGACAGGCACGCATGCACTCTTTAGCCCCCTCCTGGTGCCTCATAACTGGCTGTGGGCTCATCAGGTTATTCACAGCCAATTCTGTGACCTCTTGGCTAGGAATTCATGCCAGTGAGATTTGTCTTTTGCAGAGAGGAAGGCTGGCAGCCAAGAGTCGAAGATGGATTTCATTCCAGACTTATAGTCAGAGGATTTTGGGGAGCCATGACTTAAAACCTCTTAATTAGAGAGCAATCAGAAAGGGCTTCAGATCTGACAATGGTTGTGAGTAAGCTAACAGGGAGGGTGCATGGTGGTAGAAACACAGAGAATAACTAGTGGATAACAGGTATCACATCCTGCTTTCCCACAGGAAGGAGCAGAAGAAGAAACCTGGTATCTGTCTCACTGTCAGGAGCCTCTGTCATGCCCTTATGTCAGGTACAACAGGCTGCCTCCGTGCCTATGTTTTCCTAAGCAGAAGGAGTACCAACCACACATTTAAATATCACACATTTAGCTAATGTGTGAAAAAAGTACATTGTCATTCTGATGCATCTGGGAAAAAGGAACAAGGAAAGGAACAAGGAAAAGGAACAAGCGAAGCAGTAATATTATAAGCTTTAAGCACCATTTAGCACTAAGGGAAAGCCTCTTTTACTCAGAAGGAAAGCTGCAGTGAATATTTGCCTACAAGACCCAGATACTTTGTTATTCCTCTTCAATCAATCAGATTCCTATGTCCCTTCTGACCTCATGGCAGGTAACACTGTGGCTCTAATAGCAAGAACTCCAGGCTGTCTTATTTGCCAGTGGCCAGTCATGTAATACACTGATCAAGAGAGATGAGAAACATGGAGATGGCCAAGCCAAACAGAAGATTATAGCCTGCCAAAAGGGTAGTAACTACGTCCTAGACCTCAACTGAAAACACACTGACTGAGGAGCTAGCTCTACTGCTACTACAGGGAGCTATAGTCTTCAAGTTTGGAGTCAAACTTGGGATCAAGACTAGTCTCAAAATACAATGTACAGACAACCTATCCACCGATGTGACCATTCTGGGCCCCGTTCAGGATAGCTATAACGTCAGTTTGCAATGGCTTCCCTTCAGAGTTAAAATGAGTGTCTGGGATAGCCAAGTTCTCTGAGATTACTAGGGAGACCTCACGGCAGCAGTGAGGCAGAATGAAGAGATTTGACCTCTCCAAGTTGCAGAGAGCCATCATACCGTTGTAAATATATGGCATCTCTAAATTTTGATTAGATAAGTTCATTACATTTTGGTATAACAGCTGAGAAACACATGGTATACCATAAGGCATAAGTAATTTCCCATTAATTTGCACAATTAAGACATTCTTTTCCTCTTAGCTCTCAAAATAATCAGCTACCAGAACAAAATGGAGACACGTATATTAATTCAATGACTTGTACTTACTGTTACTGCTAGTGTTGCTGCCAATGCTGTCATTCCTAAGGGAGCTGGCAGCAACAGGAGGAAACAAAAATGTTTTTGTGACAGCGACTCTGGAATCTAAATAGAAAATGAGTGTGTCAGCATTATGTAACTTAAAATACAGTTCCCTCTATATAAGATGCTGGGCTATAGGGCTATCCTGATCTGGCTGCAGGGCTGCTTTAAAAGAGGATTAAGCCAAATTGAAAAAAGGCAATCTGATTAATAGACAGATGTGTCACACACTGAGCTGCTACTGAATACCTACTCTGGAAGAGCAATTACTTTACACAAGTTCTTAGGCTATGGCATTGATCTGCTTCTAGTTATTACTGGTGTAACTGAAACTGAATACGTTGCCCTAATTAAAACAGCTAGTAGTTGTCCCTAGAGAGAGTAAAAGAAAGCACAAAACCTCCATTCACTAGAAGGATGAGAATGAACCACAGGAGCCTGACCTGAGCTTGTTAAATTTTTAAAATCAAGTAAACACTGTCCTTTTCAGGAGGAGTGGGACAAATGCAGAGGTGACTTGACGCTGCTGCAATTTACAACTTCTCCTAGTTCCGTACCCTTTAGGTAGTGCAATCTTAGGCTCCTTTACTGCCTTATAAAAATTAAATAAACCATCAACAGAAGATCGGATGAAGAACAAGCACAGTGTTAAAAGACAATCCAGGATATATTTGGGATGAAAAGAACCAGAGCAGAGTATTGTGAAGTTATTTTGGGTTATATTAAGGAATGATGTCACTAGGAATGATGGTACTAGTTTTACTGCCAGATAAAACTCTACTTAGAACAGAAATAAAAGTTTTGGTGTTGGTAGTCATTTTAACTGGCAATAAAAAGGAGATACAGCATTGGATTCTTAGTATCTCTGAAATCAAAGGAAAATCATCCATTTATATCTACTTAGTCTTTGTTCACAAAAACAAAAGCCATCTTACCATTCTCTGGTGTTTCTACTGTTGAAGGCAGAATGCAGTCATTCTGATCCAATGTGTCTGCAAATTCCTTATAGACCTCAATGGTACTATTAAAGTGACTAAAAAAATCCTCAGGAATGAAGCGACCTTCTTTATAAAGATGACCATTTTCTTTTATAAAATCCTAGGGTAAAATACAGAATTCAACTTGAAAGAAGGTCAAGAGAGGTGCTCATTTCAGCATATCAACAGATGATAAAAACATCCAAAGATGACATAAATAAGTTCAAATTTTTAACCTGCAGAAGACCAACTTTACTGTATGCTGTCTTAATAAAACACACAAACACTCTGAGCTGAGGATTTCAAAATAACTTTGCAAATAGAAATGAGTTATTAATCGATCATTGTAAAATTGCCACAGAAATACATAGCTAAGAAATGAAAAGTAGTGTCCCATCCTGTGCTCCCTAATTAAAAAAATTACCTTCATTTCATGCTATTTTGTAAGGTTATCCATGGTCCTTTTGATGTGAACACAGGAACACAACACAATCAGGGCGATTATCATAAGAGTACAGGGAAGAGAATACAATAGCTAGGATATAGTACTACAGAGAAGTGGGCTGAGATCCCTGATAATGTACCTAAAAATAACAGCAGGGCTATAAACAAGGAAGCCCAATCAATCACTGTGAGGTCTAATGGACAGTATGTTACGCCAAACTAAACAGAAAGATTGAGGTCCATGTTAAGATCATTGATGTTTTTTTTCTGTTTCCTTTTTACCTGACTGTGGCATTTCATAATTTCCTTTTTACCTGACTGTGGCTAATGTTTCTTATGCCAGATGTTCAGATTTGGTCCGGCATTACTTTTTACTCCCAGCAAGGAAGACATTGGTAAGCACATGGGTTAAAAGCGTACCAAGAAAACCTTCCTAGAGCTTGGTTCCAAAATTATTTTCTTTTTAATGTTGCAAGTAGTAGATCTAAGTTCATTCTTCTGTGAGGACAAACATAGATAGTTGTTTCTCTGAATTACAGGATATTTCCTTCTTTCTTCATTCTCTGTCTTAAAAATTAAATCTCTCTTTTGCAAAGACAACCCAGTTTAGTATCAGTGCCTTGACTCATCAGGACAAGAATAAAAAAAAGCATATAAACTGAAGATTGAACAGGATTAATTTGAAATGAAAAGCTAGGGAATACCTAATTACAGAATCATATCTCATGCTAATATATACCAAGGTTACTGCTTATGCTACACCAAATGACATTGGATCTTTCTGTGCATTTATTTCATTCTGCATGAAAAAGGGAACAGTTAAAACAGCTCTGTAAACAACCCACAACTGACTGAGCAAAAACAAATGCCTACGGAGGATGAAATCCCAGGTCTATAGAACATGGTGAATTTTCTTTTTTTTTTCAGTGGGACAAAATCTTCAGCTAAAGAACTCGTACTTAATTACTGAGAGATTGGTTATAGCTGGGTAAGGGATTAGAAAGTTAATTTTTTCCATCATATTGTCACACAAGAGAATCAGACATCTCTAGAGTGAGATTTCCGCAATCCTTCCAGCTGCTGCTGGCATTAGGAAACACAAGGAACTGGGGCGAACGACATCTTCTAGTCTATGCTGTGTCTTTGCATACAAAAGTCCATTAAACCATGGTGAAGTTTTCTGAGGCTCACACACAGTGATACATATTAGGGGTATATTAATAGCTTCAACCACATCATATTTAAATTTACATCAGGATCACTAGCAAGATTACTAACTTAAGCTGCATGCACAAGGAAGATTTCTGTTTGTTTGAAACAGGCCAGATTGAATGAATGATTAAGGATGACAGTTACATTTTTGACTACTGAAATAACTCTATACAGGTCATTGGATATACTGTAAATCCTTGTAAGATATTTTCCTTCAAAACAGGAGATACAGAGTAGCTAACATTATCACAGTGTATTCGTGCATCTCTAAACAAAGTAGGATTTCAAAAGCACGGAACAGAAATGGAAAACAGCTGTAATGAAGCCTTGGACGTTTTTAGATTAATACCAACCACTATGCTAGAGAAAGTTGAAAAACAAATATCCAGCTTAAAAGTAGAAACTCTGTATTAGGAGATTACCTTATTTTTATCAAAAGCTAGACATGCCATAAGATCATTAATTATCCTTGTGAGATTATTGATGATTGAATAGTTGCTTAAAACATCAGACATATCTGAAATATCTGAAAATTTCTGGAGAAGATTATGTAGACTCCTTGAAAATTCAGGCACCATCAAATGCAACCAACAGTGATTAGGCTGTCAGGGGATAAAAATAACAGAAAGGTAGATTAAATATCACACTTATGCAAAAACTGGTTAAGCAACTCAATATGCAAAAGTAGATTAGACTGTTCTTTCCAATTTGGATTATCTTGAGTTTGTCTAAATTAAAATTCATCTTCTCCAGTGTGGCCAACTTTCTCTTCAGTCCTTTTGGTATAATCTCTGTTCACTCTGATACTGACATATTTATGTTTGTCTGTTAAACACCATCCCTTCACTAAATTGTTAATGAATGTTAAGCATCAGTCTGTCGAGCACTTGAACCTTGGGATATACTACTATAAACCCTCTTCCACGCTTTCATTAACTCTGTTGGTTTGTTTCTTTTTAAATAATTAGTACTTTAACAATTGTTCTCTAGACTTGCTTTAAACCACTCTCAATTTTCATTTTATTATTACCTTATATAACTCAATTAACCCACAAGATCCTTGATTTAAATCTGTTCTGAAAAATGATTCTGTAAATGTATTGCTGTAGAAATCCACGTGTGCTTTTATCCATCTCTGAGCAAATTAGCTCAGTTAACTGTTTCTCTCCAGTATTTTCACCAAATGCCATTTCTGAACATAGTCTCTACGTCTAAAAGTTCTTCTTTTCATGATTTTTCCCTGATAAAAGGATTCTACACACCATGTCAAGATATCCGCCACATCTGTGCTATTGGAATAGTGTTCAAACCCTTTCATTGACACCTGTACAACTATATTGCAGTTAAAGTTTGTACAGCTGTTCATGGGACTGAAACCTGGTCATTCATTTGCTGCCTTAAGTCATTAACTTACTTTACTTAGATTTACGTAACAGTAGTCAAGTAAATAAAAAGGCCACCAAACCCCACTCTCCCCAGAAAAACTTAACTTATTATGGTAAGCACTACAGGTCGTGTGCTATGCATTTTTTATATACCATTCTAACATGCACACAGAAATCCCTTCCCAATAAATATTGCATTTTTAACAGTAAATGTTACGGGAAAAATGAAGGAGCAAGGAAGATCAGCATTGTAATAGTACATTAAGTGAAACATTAGAATTTATTCCAAATATGAAGCCACTTTTTCAACTGTTTTCAACCGTCTTTGGGATCACTAAAACCTCACATCTTTCAAGATCTTGGCTCAGCAACCCCTGAGGAAGATGCATCCTCAGTGCTTCATAGCATTGAGAATTACAGCATCCATGGAATCCATCAACTTCATATTCCACAGAACACTGGAAATATTTGGAGTTGTATCTGCTTATTGACTTAATCTCATTTTACTCAGTTTATGCAATAAATTCTTTATTCAAAAAAGTTATTCTCTACTATCTATATCATCACCTGGGGATGAATTAGTTTCTCAGTGACACGGCTGCTGTTCTGCCCTGATGTGTAAACCTCTTCGATGAAGAAGAAACATTCACACTTCACAAGACTTTTTGGCTTCCAGGATTAGAGAACTTAATGTAAATACATTGTTTAGCTCCACTTTAACTTTTACTTTTGTGTATAACCCTCTCACACACCCACTAACAAATGGAAATTTAGTATCATCTCCTTTGTTAACTATTTCAATAATAACTTAAAAAAGAATACAACTAAATGTGAAATGGATGACATTTGGCTTGCTTCTCTGCTCCCCTTTTTTTCCTGAAACACAACAACAGGAGGGGACAGGCAGAAGAAAATATATCAGGGAAAGCTTACTGAAATGCACTCCATTCTAGCAACAAATGCTGTACCATGTCACATTGCTCTGATGACAGACAATGAATCTTCTGCTTTGCTGCAGGGACACCAACACAGAGCCTCAGCACTTCTCTGAATTGCAAACCTGGAAACCCTTTTTCTCCAAGGTTTTGAAGGTATGCATTCTACTATGGCGCAGATTAGCAAAAGCTTGCTGTTTCTAGCGTGCAAGAGGAGCATTTGGTGATTCCAGCAGGGATTCTATTTTGCTGCTCCTGCGATTTAGCACGTGTGGGAGTCTCCTCTGACTGAACTGTTCTGACCTACAAAGCTGATCATATTAGCTTTAAGTTTCCTTTTCAGCAAAGTCAAGCTGTGAGCTTTCTTGCTTTCTCAATACCTACCAAACATAGGGATGAAACTGTGTTAAAACTGGCAAATGTGATATTGTTTGCCAAGGAGAAATGAAAGTTTATCTCTGCTCTGTGCACATTTTGGGGAAGTTTTGACTGAGATTTACATCCTCAGGTGCTTACAAACCTGACTTCTCTGTCTTCCCAGGTAATCCTCACCTAACCTTTTCTTTCCATGTCTATCTAAAAGTTTACAGTTTATTTCCCCATTAGAGCGCAGCCTGTGCTGCTGTCATCTTTGCCTTTTAACCTCCAGGTTAACCTACACAGTTCACTCTGAATCTACTTTTAAAGCCACTCAGATGCCTCAAGCTAGTGCATAATGCAACAACCCTTCTGTTTAATGGATTGAATCCGTCTGTTCCTGTTACATATACTACACTGGCTTTCCATCTGCTTGGGATTCACTCTGCCTTCCTACCTTTAGTCACCTTGCCACCTTGGGTACATTTCCCACTTTATGCACACCCTGAAGATTGAAGTCCCTTGAAAAAATCTGCAGAGTACTGTTTTGATCCTTTTAGAACTGAACAAAGGGCATTCGCCTTATGCAAAGCCATAGGTTTCTTAGCTTGCAGGGATTTTTTAGAACCAAGAGCAAAACCTATTTATTCAGCCAGCCTTTGCTGTGATATACATAACACAACCTGAAATCCACAGAGAGGAATTTAGCAAAGTGGGATATGGATACTGCTGGAATACTTCCTCTTGTGAAGGCATGTGGCCAAGAGCTGCACCTTCCATCACCACTACTGAATGTAGTGTACAAGCAAAGCAAATTTGGAAATCCCTGCTCTCAGCTTCTCTTCTTCCTATTTAATTCTTGGCTGCCCATTGTAAATGTAAACTGAATCAAAATTTCTGGATAAGATGCAGCAAGATGGCATGGCATTTAAACTATAGAAAAAGAAACTATACTGGAAGCCAAAACTGAACCGTGGAGCAAGGTAAGAGTTAAGTAGTGGGAACTATCTTGAGTACATTGCTCAGGCAGGCTCCCTGGCCTTCTTTATTTGAAGTGTAAACATTCCCCAAGAGAGCAGCAGAGACATCGGTCCTGACAAAGTCCTACCCTCCCCTGCCAGTGTGCCTCACTGATCGGGAAGGCCGAGGGAGCACGATTCAGGCAACAGCTGTACTCCATGGATGTGATTATCCTTGAGAGAGAAATCACATATGGATTCAAAATCACTGAATTTCAAAAAGCATTGCAGACAGAAGGCAAAGGCAGCCTGTTTTAATTTCTTTTTTGGGGATAATGGCTATTTTTAGAGATTTAAAATTTTCATTAGTTTTATTTATGTTTAGTACAGACTAGAGCACAGATCTAATACAGACTTCCACAGCATTGGTTCTGAGCTTTGCTGCCTAAGGAATCAAGTTTAAACTGGATTCTCTAACTTCCACTAAGTTTTAGTAAAAGCTTCTACCTTCCAAAAAAACTCATAAGAACACAATTAGATTTACTGCAATACTTCGAAACCTCATATTTCAGTACCATTCACTAGCCCACAACTTCCTTTTCCTCCAGCAATCTTCTTACTTCGTGTTCATTCAGGACTGATAGAATGTTGCTTCTGGCATGATTCTCCAATATCAAGAGGGAATATTGCTAGAATTGCTAGAATGTTGTAGGACAGGATGTATTTTTATATGTATACTAACGTAATTTTGATTTTCATAATGACAACTTTATACAGATATAAACATAACTTTTTACATCTACTGGATGATTTCTAACTATTGACATATGTGTACAACGATTCAGTTTATATTCTTAAGCCAGGCACACCACCATTCACTTGTATTGATAAGCCAGTACTTTTTCTTTCCTTAGATCAATGCCAGTATAGTATTCAGCATAATTTCTACTTTCACCTTTTTTCTTCTCTTCTCTTTTTGTTGCAGCATATACAATAACCAAGAAAGCATTTGCAACACATCAGTCTTAAAAACATTTTAAAAAAATTAAAGACAATTTCAAATATACTTAGCAGACTAAGCAATAAGATAATATGAAGAAGTTTTTAATACAAAATGTTAGAAAATTTTAAAGAAAACACAGGGCTTATTTAAAAGCATGACTATGAATGAACTGTGGGATTACACAGAAAAAATAATACAGAGCTTGTTTGAATGAAATAAAACCATATCCCAACTTTCTACCAGTTTGATTAGTTACCGATACTATCGGTTGCTGAACTTGGGTTTCCCTTCATTGGCTTCTGCACATACATTGTCACTTAAAGTCATTTCCACAAGCTTTAACTACAAAGACATTCTACAGTATATCTAAAGTACAATTAGAAAGAAACTACTTGTTCAAGTAAGCAACAATTTTCAGCTGTCGTGATGAAACAATACCATAGTTTGACTTTTTCCAGAGAAAATGATAAAAAATATGAAGAAACTTTTTTCCAAGAATCCTATAAATAACAAGATTTTAAGTGACTGCAGGAATCTCTATATATTTCCATCTTTTAAATTAATTCTTGGAATGCCTATTTCATATAATCATACAAATAATAATCGTAAGAATAAAATAATTATTCTTTAACTGTAAGTTCATAAGCCATAGAACAAGGTACAAAATATTATGACCGCCACTGGCTCCAGTGGGCTGTTTTATCGGAATTAATTTAAAGCGGTTGTACATACCAGGCTATCCATCTTCGGGACATATTTAAGGGTTATCATATAATCATTTGGGAGATTTCCAACCTACAATAAATATATAATAAAAATGGTGTTACTGACTACTCAAATTAAGACTTAATTTCCATCACTGTATTCAACATATAATCTATCAAATATTCAACACAGATTTTAGGTAATCTATCGGTTGCAAAAGCTTATATACTCAATTTCATGTGGAAGTTATAGTGCATCTTATTTGCTCAAAAGTTAAGCATCTTGCTATATCCACTAACATTCCCAGAACCAAGCTGATGTTATTCAAAGCCACCATCTCTCACCAGAACTAAAGTCACTAGAGTGGTGAAAGGGAAGTGATGCTCTGAGGTTATTTATTACTGCAGAATTGTCACTGCATTTCCATCTCTTAATGGAATGTCTTGAAGTGTTTGGAACATTTACATAACAATTTTTATATCACCTGTACCTCTCCAAACAGGCCTACCTCACTAAACATTTTTCCTTCAAATAACTTTTTTAGGTAAGCATTTGAACCTAAATAAATACTTACCTGCCCAGTGCTCACTAATGTACCAGGTCAGAAAAACACTTAAGCACAACTTTAACTTTGAAGCTGTGCTTCAGACTAATGATGAGCAACGTAATTATCTCACAGCCCGAGGCAAAGGAGAGCTACCAAACATGTAAGCTCAGTGTGGCTCTACAGATGTGGGTGAGTATGGGATGAGCTGAAATGAGGACGAGGAGTGGAGGAAGAGGCCTTGCTGAATTATACAATGCAGTCTCCTACAGATGGGATCCAACACTCCAGTGAGATGTGACTGATCACTGGGCAATGTGATGCAAGGGCAGATGAGGACAAGCAGAGAGACCACTACCAAGATCCACAATCTCTTGAAGTACTTTTTTTGAAAGTTTGACTACTACTATGATGCTTCGTGATATAGCAAATCTTTTTTGTGTATCTGTGAACGGAAAGATTCAATTGATATTTCTCATCCTTTTTTGAAACCCATTTTGTTGAAAGATGATAAGAACATACTGTCATGGCCTCGAATCTATACTTTGTTCAACAAAGCATTTCTACTTATTTGGGTTAAGGATCATTTTGTTGTGGGTGCTTTTGATTCTGTTGCTATAGCAACCAGCACAGTGGGGTTTTTTTCTGTGCAGTTTTTAGGTAGTATTTTGTTTGACACAACAGAATGTTTTACTTGTTAATTAAAATTCAGTTTCAATTAAAAATTAAAACAGCAGTTTCAAAATGTTAAGGTTCTAGAACTGTTCAAAGACAATACTTATGCACAATAAGTCACTAGTGAATTCCGAACATTTTTGTATTTACGATGTAGGCTGAGCCATGATCTTTCAGTTCAACAACCTCCAGCTTTCTCCTTACAGCATTAAACAGCAAGTTTTATGTAAGTGATCCTGACAAATCCTGTTCTATAGATCATGTAATTTTCTTTTTTACTTTTGTACCTATACATACCCCAGGCAGAGGTTGCAAAAGTGCCACTAAATCCTCTGTATCAATTTCTATTTGCCTGCACCTGCTTTTGGGGGTTCTGATTCAAGATATTATAAATACTGAAAATTATTGCAATACATTTGTTCTTTCTTTTGAGCATCCTGAAGTTGACTTTTATTTCCTTTTGAAGCTGGCTGATTTATTCTGAACTCCTATATACAGTTTTTCATAAATTTTTCCTTTTTCAAAAAACACCCTGTCATCACAGCACATTAATAGGTAATCCAGTTTCTTTTCCAGCTTCCTTTGCGTGCCTAGCGAGGTAAGATTAGCAGCACTTCAAGTCGCAAAGATAGATAGTGAAGGTGTTACTGCAGGTGCAAAGTTTCCCATACTTACTCTAGAGGGATTCAGTACTTAGCAATGTCAGCAAAAGCACATTTCTTTAAGAAAGGTCACTGGAAGATTAAATTTGTTCCAAATCAATGAACGCTACAAGAATTGAGATGCATTATGTATACAATCTACTTTACTGGCATCAGTGCCTGTCAAGCACTTTTCATGCACAGTTAAAAAAATATAAGTGCCTAAGAGCTCTTACAGCTCTCAAACAAAGCTGGAGATTACAGCTCAGTCTCAGATATTTTTCTCCTTGATAGCCTGCGACTCAGAAAAGATATTATTGAATTTACTATTAAAAATGAAGATCACTGAGGTGGTCAAACCCAAAGTATATGTGCTGCCTCATGAAGAAACAACTTGTTAAAGTTTTATTGATTAAACTCCACATGACAGATGTTCCACTGATGGTAAATGATGCAGCTCAGTCCAAATGATGAAGCTGTACTTGTGTCGCAGCTGGACTTACCAATTCACTGATAGAAAATAGGGTTGAGTCACAGAATCACAAAATTATAAAAAGGCTGAGGTTGGAATGGGCCTCTGAAGATCATCTAGTCCAACCCCCCCGCTCAAGCAGCATCACCTACAGCACGTTGCCCAGGATTGTTTCCAGATGGCTTTTGACTATCTCCAAGGATGGAGATTCCACACCCTCTCTGGATGCTGTCACCTTCACAGTAAAGAAGCTTTTCCTCATATTCAGGTGGAAATTCTTGTGTTTCACTTTGTGCCCATTGCCCCTTGTCTTCTCACTAGGTGCCACTGAAAAGAGCCTACACTCTCCCTTCAGATACTTGTACACATTGGTAAGATTCCCCCCTCAGTCTTCTCCTCTCCAGGCTGAACAGTTGCAGCTTTCTCAGCCTTTCCTCATATGACAGATACTCCCATAATCCCACAATCATCTTAGTAGCCTTTTGCTGGACTTGCTTCAGTAGCTCCATGTCTCTCTTGTATTGAGAAGCCCAGAACTGGACACAGTACTCCAGATGTGGCCTCACCAGGGCTGAGTGGAGGGGGAGGATTACCTACCTCCCTTGACCTGCTAGCAATATTCTTCCTAACTCAGCTCAGGATACCATTGGCCTGCTTTGCCACAAGGGCACATTGCTGACTCATGGTCACCTTGTTGTCCACCAGGACTCTCAGGTCCTTCTCCGCAGAGCTGCTTTCCAGCAGGTCAGCTCCCAGCCTGTACTGGTGCATGGGGTTATTCCTCCCTGGGTGCAGGACTCTGCACTTGCCTTTATTGAACTTCATGAGGTTCCCCTCTGCCCATCTCTTCAGCCTGTCGAGGTCTCTGAGGTACCAGTGAGAAATGTGTTTGTATTAAATCTGTACATTTTGTCTTGCTTGCCCTGGAATGAATCTTGAAATTTTGCTGAAGGTTAACCACCAAGACTACAATCTAAAACTAATCACTTCCTTTTTAATGCTGAATTATCCTCATGGAGTAATGTTAGTGGGGCCAAAAAGAGGGACAAGCATGGCTGTGTTGATTTTTCCAGTTGAGCACAAAGGCAAAGACAGATTCTGTATTAACGGCTTTGTGTGAGGTGGCTGATGACTGCAACTCAAAAAGGAGCTGCAAGAGGCAGAGGACAAGAAAGCTCTGACCTGCCTGAGCAATGGTGGCTTAAAAGTGAACTTTCCTTGAAGACAAGAGTATTCCTCGAGTACAGGAAGGGCTCTTTGATTCTTGTACTCAACTTCATAAGCACAGTGACAAATTTTGGGGCAACAAAACCCCTGGCTGCATGACCTTCCTTACAGAGACCATCAGCTGATGATCTTGGAAAGCAATTTATAGAATGAACCACGCATTGCAATTAAAATGCCATAAAAAGTTATCTGATTTAGTGCATGTGTGTAGTTGTAGAAATCCTAACAGGCTCTGAGAATATCTTATTCTTTCAAGAGGTGAAGAACATGGAATCTAGACTTACGCCTTTAAACTCTTATAAAACCAACATTAATGGCTATATTCCCCATCGTAACGAAATCTAAGACTGTGGAATGCAAGATTCCTTTTGACATAAAGAAGCCTGAATATTTAATATAGTTCTGCTAACATTGCATAACCCAAATATACTTTTTAAAATATGCTCATGATCACATAGATGGGGAGACGAAAAAGGGATGAATTCCCACAGAAACAGTTGTAAGTGATGTAGATTCTACAAACTACCCTTTCATCACAATAGCAGAACAGAACAGACACAACCTATCTCTGCAGTCAAGTGCTTTGATATGAGGGGCTACTCATCTTGGAAATTCTCTTTATTGTGAACTGTTTTACTTTTCTGAAAATTTTAAGGATACAGACATAGATATCAACATTTTTTATACTCGGATCAAAGATAAAGTAAGTCTTTAAAGTAAAAATTAACCGTTTACCATTGTCAGTGATTTCTTTTTTATTCTGAGTTGTATGATGGGAAAAATGTACTTTCCTTTTGGCTACCATTTCTACCTCCTGTTTCTTTCTTCCTCACTCTCTTTTCCTACTCTCGAATGCTTCTACAGCTCCCCTCTTTGCATCTTTGGCTTTTCTGTTCCTGCAGGAAAAGTCCATCATCTCTGCAATCTACTCTATCTCATCTGCTAATGAAGCAGTTAATAAAACCTGCATCATTTGGCTGAAGACAACATGCTAACGAGTTCCGTTCACACTTCTCACAGCCATAGTGGCAGCTTATTCACAGGATAACAACACTGGATCATTTTTTATAACCTCTTCACACATTAGAATTAGACCCATTTAAAAATAAATATCAAAAGTTGTGGAGAGTGTAAAGTACACATTTACAGAAAAGATGCAATGTGAAGGTAAGGCATTTGAAATATGTTCAAATGATTGGCCTAGCTGGTAAATGCTGACTATTGCTTGGACTTCCAATAATCAAAAGAAACATTGTTTTAAAGAAGTAGATCACAGAAGACAGAAGTAAGTACCTTAAATTTTGTTAACAGAATAAACTGAAATATGCAGGTACATTCCATATGTGCTGCATAGCTCAGTGACAATTCTACTTGCTTTCAGGTTTGATACTGATATTTAACAAACATATATACTGTACACTCAAAAAATCTTAATTGTTATGCTAAATTGGAGTCACAATTGTAGCAACGCAGTGCCATAGCCTTCTGTTGACTTACTATGCTGAAAAGAACAATGGGCACAGGCTTTATTGACAGGTGCTGCAATTACAGTTTCATAATATGGAACATTTGTTCATCAAGCAGCATGTTTCCCTCCAGACATCTTCATTAAAAAAAAGAAGCAGGAGTGCAAGTGATTAGCAATGCAGAATGAATACTCTCTAAACACTTTTAAAGTGCTCTTTTAAAGTTCTCCCTATTAAAAGAAAACTGTTTGCTGAATTGTTCTTCTCTTCTTAAAAGCATTTTATATAGGATGCTTTCTTCATGTTGCAAAATTAGATTATAAAGACTTCAAATAAATTTAATCTTAAGGAAAACACTACCAGTCATTTTTGTGTGAACAGATATCAGTCTGTTCTGGTCTTAAGTTGATTAGGGCTCAGTAATCTCACTTTTATTGAATCTGCTCTTTCTGACTCTAGTTTCTGGTAAGAGTCTCTAGACACTAGTGACATTAGTGAAAATCCATATTAACACCACCAAAAACAAGTTACAACATACATCTGTCCTCAGTTTATTACTCAAAGTAACACTGATTAAGCAAATGATCCACATCTTTTGGCATTGCACAGAGTGTCTTATTTATTCTGCACTAGCACAGGCTTAGTAGATATGCCTGGTTTATGTTCACAGAAAACATTGGTTGCAGCATGTCCATCTCAAATTCCTAGAATACGACATAGTTTAACAGCAGCAGCCATGTTCAAGGCATTTTCTATCTGTGAACTATGTGTCTATTTTTTGCAGAACCAACTCTTTTGTTAACTAAATCACTATTATTACTCCTAAATATTTACATTATGTTAGTATTTCTTCAGGACTAGGTCACCTTGTGTTGGGCTCTACACAATCATTAATGGAGTCAATCCTAGCCCTACAAAGCTTACAATAATTAAAATAAAACCCCAGAAACACATAAATGAAGAGTAAGTTGAATCAAGTTACAAACAAAAGAGTTTCGCAGGGAACTGTGGCGCTGTTTTCTCAGCTGTATGTGAAAGGCAGTAGAGGTAGAGAAGAGCAGAGTAAGAAAAGAAAAAAGAGGGACATGAATTTATGCTGTAAAAATCTTAGCATGAGATATAAAGAGGATGAGAATCTGTCTGGAGTTTATCAGGGAGTATCTCTCCTGTAGCACAGGAACAGCATAACAGAAACCAAGGAAATATTTAGGAGAAACTAGGACAAGAAGGCAATGTCAGAATGTCTTAAGACAGTTCAGAGGCAGTGTTATTACAGACTTCGAAGACAAAACCAAGAAGCCTGTCATTGATAAATAGGCAAAGGAGGAGCAGCTTGAAGGAAGTAGGTGGAAGTTCATAGGGTCAGAGCAGTAAAATGAATAAACAGAAGAACAGAATTACAGAAATTGAGGCCAGAAAAACGCATGTCAGTGGACTGGATTTAAACCCACAATGGATTTGGAAGAAAGCTGAATTTGCATGGACAGATAGCTTAAAAAAAAATCCATTTTTCCTGTTACGATAGGAAAAACAAATGGCAAGCTTTTAGAAATGGACCTAATGAGGGTCTGTGAAGTGGCAAGAGCCAAAATGGACACTTTTATTACAGACCTGAATGACTGGGGAGACATGGTGATATTTCTTTACAGTGAGGGCCAGAGAAGAGTAACATTCTGGGCAGAGAAAGATGAAGAGCTCATAATTCTCCTTAGCTGAGGATTCGGGCCATACTGAATCTAATCTGATGTCTGAGCATTTGTGATGAGATATGAGGAAGAGAGGCCAAGATCCCAAACTAAATGATGGAACTCGTGTATTTACTGCTGAACTGGTAAGTTTATCACATTCAGATCCTGAATTATACTGATGGCTGTGTATAAAGTATCTAAAGAACATGCCACTGTGGCCAAGAATAAAGTCTTTAAGACAACTGTCACACAACTCTCAGCAAGTGTGATAAAAGTCTAAAGAAAGCTTTCGTATAACAACATCACAATAACTATGGGCAAGAATATAGCATTAGTGTCTGTGAAAATCTCAGGACTACAATTTATTCTCAATGTGAGAAGGGAGAAGATTTATTAAAGACATTGTGTCCCACTGGCACAAGCTCTTTGGATTGGTGGAGAAATAAGACCTATAAATACCAATAAGACCAATAAGGAAACCAGCTATCTATGGGCTGCAATGACTAATTCTGAAGATTCAAATCTTCAGAATATCATTCCTTATTTCAGTATAATTTGTTTCAAAAAGCAGAAGTGGTATACAAATATTTATAGCAATTTATGAGAGTTTTAGGCTTTGTCTGACCAAAATTTTTAATCAACGTCATGTCAGTCTATATTGTATAACCTTAGGATATACCCTATATATCATGACAAATTATAAATGTAAAACCACTAAAAGTTAAAAGTCTGTTTGCAAATATATTGCTATCTCTCCATTTTGAAAACAATGTTTCCTTTTAATTAATCCAGATATACTGATATGGTAAAATACAATGCTATGAAGAAATTAGATGTTATCTTTGAATGGTATGGTGCAGGTATTAGAAGAAGTACAGACACTTAACTATACCAAAACTAAACAGCTCTGCTGATAATGTCCAGGCAGTACCTGAGCAAGGTCTTTTTTAAGTAGTTCAGGAACCTCTACACCATACTGCATTGGTTTATGCAGGTATTTCCTAAAGACTTATGTGGGCAAGGGGGAAGAAAACTATCACTTATAAATATAGGTAGAAATAGTGACCTATTGCTTTCAGTGGCAAAACTTTCATAATGCACCCATGATCTTACATCAGGAATTTGAAAGCAAATTCCTACTGAATCAATACAGTTTTCACAGCATTGTAAAAAAAACTGTACTTTTTAGTGAAGTAATGTGAACAGTCAGTACTCACAGTGAACTTCTCCCTACTTTTAGGCAAACTGTCACTTAACGATAGTTTGTCTTAAAATTATAGTACTTTAAACTTTACTATCTATAGCTTTTTCATTCTCGGTGTCAAGTTGTCATGGTGTAGCATTTTCAAAAGGGAACGATCAACTTGTAATTCAGTCAGTTTAATTAAAAACAAGAGTTCTTGTACTTTAAGATACTACACTTATTTCCATGTTATCCTTTCTGTTCTCAGGTGAATGAAAAATCTATGCAAATATTAACACACATATACAAAACAGGGAAACAGACTTTCTGCAAAACACTCTCAAATGCACAATCCAAAACAAAGAATCCAAGCGTCTGGTTTTCAGTCTTTGTATTCTGTGCATCTGTGTCACTTCTCTAAATCAAAATATCTTCAAACCTGTTAGCTAATTTCACTCAAATTTTGCATTGGGTGGAGAGATCTGTAAGGTATACTTGTTCCTGTAAGTTTTGCAGCAATTTCCTTCAGGAGAAAGATCACAATAGCATCCTCACTGAA
This sequence comes from Dromaius novaehollandiae, assembly GCF_036370855.1. Lineage (NCBI taxonomy): Eukaryota > Metazoa > Chordata > Aves > Casuariiformes > Dromaiidae > Dromaius > Dromaius novaehollandiae. Next base: position 44,611,959 of record NC_088098.1, read on the forward strand.
GCAATGACAGGATGAGCTCAGCCCTACCCTGTTCTGCTCAATCTTGGCAGCAGCAGCAGTGCAATGCAAGCTTGCCAGTCAGCAAAGTTTTTCTTTCAGGCTAAGCAGCACACACACCAAACCAGTCACCAAACTCCTTCCTGCCCAGCCAGCAGGCAAGACAAAATGGGATATGAGTCTGGAAGGAAATGAAAACATTGTTCAGGTACGCATCATGCCTAGGGACCATATAAGAGAGCTAGCGATGCTGTACGTGGAACAAGAACCGGGCATGTGGAAGAGGGTAGGGATATGGAGACAGAGGGCTGCAGGTGTATGCACAAGAACTGCAGTTACTGGACCAGACTGGAGGAAGATGTAGGAATGTAGGAACACTACACGGAAATTCATAATCAAATGAAAGACCAATCTGATTTTGTTAATGTTAAGTTTCTTTCATAATTTACCTCAAAAGGAAAGGGTGATTGTTCAAGCTGCATGCAAATTTTTGTCACCAGTATTTATACATTCTTAAGGTTTCAACTGTGTTAAAGAGAAAATTAAAACATTTGTTCTGAGAATACATAATTGATAAAAAGTTAGTGCTGACCTTGTCCCAAATAATCTCACAAACCCTCACAGGAGTTCTGTTATTTTAAAGTCATGCTTTCAACAGTTTTAAATCAAAGCTTAATACTCTTTTAAGAGATGGATGTAATATTATCTTGAATAAACATATCAGTATTTCAGAATTATGCCTAAAGGAACTTATGTGAAGCACTAAGCATTTCAGAAGGACTATAGGAACACCCCTCCCTTTCCAGAGAAATACACTGTGTTCCAATGCATATAAGAATACCCAAAGAAAACAAGTTAAGAACATCTTAAGATGCACTGCCATCAAATGCAACTGACTCCAAATTAAGTGACTGGTAATATTAATTCTGGTCTTGCAACTGTTTCTCCATAACAAAGCCATAATTTTCAGCTGAAGAGAATATGGAGGTATGTTTAAGTGTTCAGTATTTATTATTTGTTAAAACCTTTGGTGTTAGATCCTGCACTACTGAGAGTAAGAATAACCAGACAGTTCAGTGGAGTTAAACACCAAGTGACTTCAAACAATGAGATACAGTTGTTCAAAGGAATGCAATGTTCAGCTCAGTAACACTCAAAATGTACTTGCATTAATTTAGTTCTTATAAAAAGCTGCCAGTCCTTCAGACTAAACTTCTAGGTACAACAAAACAAGTAGAGAGAGAAACACAGAATATTCTATGTAACCCACTCACATCTAAAGACTGTAAGAGCTGTTCAATCATTATAGCCATGATTGCCAACAAACATACCTAATATTAAATTATTTTTATATATGGCATGAATTTCCTGTAAACCCTGGGTAAAGACTTATTGTTCTTTTTAGTTGTGTTTGCCACCGGTCTGCTCCACACACACCAATAACACAAAAATAGTAATTTGTCATCTGGATGGGAAACAGTATTCTGTTCCCAGAGAATGTTTGAGGAAATCAAGACTTTTGACAATTTTCAGGGAAGTCTGGAGGGAGGGAACCACACAACTCCACACACACCACCGTGGTCAAGAAAGTCATCTCTTCCAAGAACTCTCAAAGTTATTCTCCAGTCTCTGCAATAAGGGTTTGATTTTGACATATTTTGATTTTTTTAATATTCTCTTGGTTTTAACATATATTTGCTTACTTTCCTTAAAAATATAAGTGCCATTAACCGCTGATCATTGTTCAGCATAAAAAATATAAGTAAATTTAAAGCTACTTACCAATTTTGCAATGTCATTCACATCATCTGTCACCGGATTCCCGCAGGAACTCTGGGCTTTGACAAGAGGATTAAGTAGGAGTAGTTGAAGACAAAAGCAAGTGATAATCCAAGTCTGTGTTTATAAAAAACAAACAAACAAACAAAAACTAGTAAGCAATCACCCCAAAAGAAGTACAAGAGACTGTAGTAATGTTTTTCATACGTGAAGTCTAGATGTAACAATACTCTTTCATCAGCACGCTTTTACTGCCATAGTATAATCTTCACATCAGGCATCCACGGAAATGCACTCTCTCTGGAAGAAAGCACCTTTAGAGTAATAATGAAGAACCTGGTATTGAGTCATCAGATCATTTGTGCAGAATCTTGCTGCACTTAATTGTCTAAGTACATTTCTTCCAAGTTTAGAGGCACCAAGCAAGAGAAAGAATCAAACTTCACAATATTGTTCATTATCACCACACAGCTAACTAAACACTCACCACTCATCTGGTAAGGTAGCCGATAAATCTCTGTTTCTGATGTTATAATGGATGATAAGGAACAGAGTGATACCAGACCACAGCAAGAGAAAAAGGAGAAAGTTCATAATCACAGCCATTACAGTTGGGTACTTCAACTGTAAGCAGAACCACAACTTTGCCAAAACACTGAGATCTCAAGCATTGATACAGTACATTTTCTCTAAGTGACATGCCTTGGCCTATCAGAAGCAGTAGCTTGGCTTTCACACTTCATTCCCTTCCCAAGTTCAATTATGAACAGCGATGCAACGTACTGACATAGGCTTCTGAGATTCAGCAGAAAAAATGCCAGATAACTCGTTCAGATGCACTTAGGCATCTCCTCCGCTATGCTGCCTGAACTCCCTTGCTCTCTGTCCCCTGAGCCCTGCTACTTTTCCACAGAGCCATGGGCCAAGTTTAAGCTGATATCTTTACTTCCAGAATGCTAAAACATTGAAGCTATGGATAATCAAGAGCTGCATCGGATTCTGAAGCTCCTTGTGCCAGCTGAATGAAGTTATCAGCAAGAGACGATGATGGCGTACATTTACTGCAAGAATGGAATTTGCCTGTGCAGGCTCCTGAGTCTTTGTGAGGGCAGGCCTAGGATTAGGACTTGCTTTTGCAGGAACTAAGATGCATCCCAAGCCTTTCTGTTCTCTGAGGCAAGGAGACAGCTCACTTCTTGGCTTCAAATGGTAAATAGCCCTTCAATTTAAAATCAAACCAAATCAAACAACATACATGAAGCTCTCTAGGAAAGTGGAGGAAGAAAATCACAGATTCAAAAGAAGACCTGTTTATTTATCTAGAGGTGCTAAGAAAGCATGATAATAAAGATCATTTGGGAACTATCTAAACATGACAGAACAGTGACAGGCATTTTTACCTGCTAAAAGATGCCTGAATCTCCTTTTTATATCTTGCATCTCTTGTATTTTATATATATTTTATATTTCAAGCAAAACTAGCCATTTGCTTTTTTTTAGAATATGGCTTCCTGACTGATTTAGGCCAAACTTCAGTGTGGGCTGCTGCTGGAAAAGACCATCTACCCTCTTGCCCCTCACCTCTCTTGCACTGACCTTGGTGAGATGGTTTAGCTAGCTGTAACAGGCAGTCAGTCAATCTACTTTTATTTTTGTTTTTCTGTGCTATTTTTCAAGCAGATGTGCTCTCTGAATTACAAAAACGAAGAAGCACCCATACAGGGAGAGAGGAGAAATAGCCAGTTAAGGATGGCAACAGCCCCTTTTAGTGGAGCTGGCACTTATCTCGGCCTAAACCGTTTACGAAACCACACTTTCAGACCCAAAAGAATCATGACGGTGGACAGACTTATGTGCAAATATGTTGAAAATATTCTAAGCAAAAAAAACATTCAGTATGCAGCATGTCTTTTGAGAATGCCTCTTGCTTCATAACTAGCATCTAGAAATACTTTTAATCTAATGTCTATACAAATAATTCTTGACAAAATATACTTGAAGTAGTGTGAAGTACCTAATGATGAAAACAAACCGTATCTTATGCCATACAAGGTTTTGCAGTTACACATATATAAACATTGCAAGTTCTCAGGAGACGCAATGAGGCCATCAGCCTCAGAGTCACACTGCAGAAAAGAGAGGCAACGGCCCATGGTCTGTTCCCTGCTTTCTTATAGAGATGTTAGTAGGGAGAACAAGAATGTGGGGACCTGAGATCTCTTAATGTATCTCCTGTTGGACAATTTGGCCAACCTCTGTCTGTTTGTACTTTCGCTTCCATGTTTTGTATATAGCAGGGATTGCTGGTCTTCTCTGAAAAGACCCTTGAGAGCTCCTGGTAAAATTAGTGTATGAAAGCTCAAAGCTGGTGTTAAAACTAGCTCTAACTTTTCAGAAAAAAAATCTCCCTCTCTTCACACAAACTGCAGAGTCAAAGAAGAAGCTGAAGGAGACCTCAGTTAAGAAATGGTATTGCCCCACTGGGATGTTTGGAGAGTAGGATTTGGAACAAAATTATTATAAAAAAGGCAGGAAATTCATGACATCCAGCTTAAAAATTGACTAACTATATTGCTTCCCAGTAAAAAAAGATTACAATTTTGCTTTCAGAGTTAAACAACACACTAACCATTACACTTGCTAAGGTTCAGGGCTGTTTCTCCTATGTGTTATTTGGAGAAAGAGGATTTAATTACTGATTTCTTTATTCAACTGCCCAACATCCTGTAACATACAAAGGAAGATGGGGTTTGTTCAGTAACTCGTGTCAGTGTCATAGGACAAAATTTGACCTAAAACATGTCTAATAGTCAAGAAAGTAACAGAACACTTTCACTGGAAAGACTTTCTGCCACATCAATTGAGTAATATCAATAAAAGCAGCAGCATATACTAGATAAAATGAGAATTTTGATGCATCTTGTTCATGCTTCTCAAAGTAATCTAAAAATACTCCGCATAGATTGTTTAAAATCACTACTCATATTATAATTATGCAAATCAATCAGAATACAAGCCTTTTTGTCCTATGTAAATAATAGAATTTGAAAGCATAGTTATTTTAATAATGGCTTTGTAATGCTTTGTAAATTTTGAGATGATTTGAGATTTTTCTTGCCTATTTGTTCCTCATGTCATCCAACAGGAATTGAAAACCCGCAAAATGCTGCTAGTTTCAACATGTCTATTATCCAAAATCTTGCAATTATTTGCACTTTGCAAACAAAAATATTTATATTGCACATGCCTACCAGCACATTGTATTTAAGGACTGTATAGATCAAAGAGCTAAGCTATTTTTGTGCTATTCACTAATGACCAAACCTGCTGTTTGAGCAAAACTTGAATAGACTGAATTAAATCAAGGATGGAATAAAAGGGAAGCTTAAACAACAGCTTTATAAACAGAGGTTCCAGTTTTGCACTTTACTAAGCATAAATGAAAGTTACCCACCCAGCACTCATAACAGATCTCCATATATAATTGCTTTTAAGCTAAAATGGGATTTTCAAAGCTGGCCACAAGATTTAATCACACATCATCTACTAACATTAAATTTAAGATATATGGCAGACAGGAGGCACCTATACAATAAAGGGCCTCTTCCTATTTTTGGCTCAAAAATTAGAACCACTCAATTGTTTTTATATCCTGAAATCTCTTAAATTCTTAATATTTAGGTTGCTTTTGTGAAAAGGGAAAAACTTTAACAATTATACTAAAAAGGATAATTTGTATTAAAGATTTAAATTAATCACTTCTGATCATTTTACAAGTGATTTCTGTTATTGCCTATATGCCACAAACAATCTACTTCAACTAAGAGCTTTCATAGGCTTAGCTACAGATCCAAAGTGCTGAAGGCCATCCTTTTAGCAGCTGTAAATCAAGGGACGTTCATTTATGATTCAGAATGTTGACAAAGGCTGGTGAAAGACTGCTCCAGCATCTTTTTCACAGTGTGATATGAAAGGTACACAGGTATGCTTGTTAATGTTCAGCTAACTCCTTAAGTGGAAAGCAGCAAGGGGAATACCACACTGCTAAATAAACAGTGTTGGAAAGTCTGGACATTTCCAAACCTCTAGTTTGTACTGATAACAACTATAATCATAACCATGGAGAAATCATTAACAATAAATGCAAACAATAAAATCCAAGCACAGGGAGAGATAGTAGCTACACAGATAAACAGTCTCCTCATTATACAATTTCTTGCATTCATATCATGTTAGCCATGGACATTTTAACTACACTTCTTGAGCGTAGTTAACTTTAACTACACAAATAAGTCACAGCTGCAGTAGGGTTAGCTGACAACCTGGAACAGAATTCACCCCGGGCCAGGCATCCCAAGATTATTTTTTATTTCTCCTAATGCTGCAACAGGAATATCTCTCAATATTAGCTCCTCAGGCAATGTCTACATACTACTTTGCTGAGGAACAGCTTGTGAACTTCTGCCATGGATAACATTGGTTGGTCAGCCATGGATAACCAATTTAATTTTCATAATTCTGTAATAAAAGCCCAAGAGAAAATGAAAATAGCAAGAAAAGATCTTTCTTGCCTTTTTTCTACCACTGACTATCATCCAGAAGCATATAAGCACAACAGTTATTTCATGTGCCTACTAAGCTACTTAGTTACAGAAGCTAAGACAGAGATGATTAAAGTCATTGAAGAATTGTCTTTAATCAATTAAGAAATTTACAGTCAGCCTGGAAAAGTCTTGAAGTGAAATGTGAACATTTATATAGCATGTAATCCACTTCCCATTCTCATGGTATTCGGCAATACCTTCCTCCATGCCAATGGGTGATAGCACTAACTTTGGCACTCTAAAGGGGTGTCCCTAAATATTGCTTAAATGCTAAATATTGCTTAAACCCCAAAAGAATGTGGTAGGAGTGAAAAAAAAGTCACTCACCCATGCCTGCCTAGCTCTGGAGGAACTGAATTATTTTGGCAACTACATTTTGAACAGGAAAGTTCCCTACATGTTTTCTGGTACCCAGGAGACAACCTCAGTGTAGTTAGAGGAAACACTGCACGAACTCTGAATAATGCATAGTTGAAGCATTAAGTCCACCGTGCATTCATCACTGCCCTTCAAAAGCATGGTAGTAGTCTTATTCAAAATATTAGCCTACTGCCCAGGCTGCTCACCAACAAGTGACAGACCTAGGCTAAACTTCCTCTCACCAAGGTAATTTCAACTCATAGGAGCTGGGATCTGTTCCTACGGTAATTATCTCACAATTACACTAGGAGGTAATTCCCCACCCATGTCAGCTTCCCAGTCAGAAAGGGTAAAATGGCAGCATTCCTGCTTCTTATTCTAAAGAATACATTTGCATTTTATACTGGTAATCTATTACTAGAAAAAAGAAACGTTCATTACACAGGCATCAGAACGGTTATGTGTATGCTAGTCTTGCACATGCTTCTCCATCTGGGTACCCTAACTTTTGGGAAGCTCACCAGACGACATGTGGGTTTTCTTGAACAACCTTTTGGCAGTCCATTGACCAAAAAAAGAGTCTAACTTCAGCTAAATGAACCATCCTGCTGGGGTGAAATACCTAAGCATCCCTCGATCACACCCTAAATGCTTTGTTAGGATTACAAAAAACAGATGCATGTTTTCCTAGTGACCGATATTATTTTTGATTTTTTTAACAATGATGTGTAGTAGGGAAAATGATGATAAAAGTAATCGCAATTCATCAGGATGCAGTGTGCTTTTTTTGGATTCTGATTTAAACACAGAGACTACAGAAATACTGGTTACTCTTTTCAGTTTAAGTCTTGGAGTGTCTTAGGCATGAAATATTTAAACAGGTATTTAGTTATTTATAAAATGCAGAATACACTTTTATCTAATTCTGTATACAATATCTAAAACACATAACAACAACATATTCATAGGGTAAACGGGAAAGAATTTAATGGGTTATTGTTACAAACATAAGCAGGAAAAGGTACCATTGTGCCCTACATTCAAATATGAGTTTAATAGGCTACCTGCTTTCATAGCTGTTTTAGCTTTATGTAACACACTTCCTTTGATTTTCCATAAATTTGTCAACCATAAAACCTCTTCACCCTGACCTTTCCATGCTCACTTATATTCCAGTGGATGGTTTCTGGAATGCCTAATGGCAACTGACAGAACAGTATTTTTCAGGTAATTATCCATTTGGTGGCAGAAGCTGCAGTGGAGCTTGCTGGAGCCCACTCGCTACATGTAATAGGGAAAAGAACATTGCTGTATCCTGATGGTTACAGACCTTGTTCCTCTACACTGTTAATAAATCAGAAATAACTACTGAAGTCAGTGGATAAAAACAGTCCCAAACCTGTTGAACGTTAATAAAGAACTACTTTTTTCACTGGGTAGTACCTTCAGCTGGAAGGAAAGACCATTCTCTAGGTCTGCAAAGTTATGCCCATCTTCTTCTTGAGACAGATGTATTTAAGATACATGGTCTCACTGTGCTGGGAAAAAAATGAATTGCACTATTCTTCCCCGCTGCCCGCATCTTAGGAAAACTATGAAGCTCATTAGACTTCATGCCAACTTCATTTCATGCCCTCTCAGTGGAATTGCCATGCTTTTCCCTCCTTTCCAGTTCTCCCTGACAGATGCAGAAGCAGCCAGTTGCTCCAGCCAATATGTTATTGCTGCACTTAGCAAGGCACTGTCCTGCTGTGGTCTGTTTGTGTGTCTCAAGTGCAACTAAGATGGATGCCATAAGCAGGAGGAAGTGTAGCTTGATATAGAAATTGCCTTGCAAATCAAGACAAACCAGGTATTTTATAATTACATTCAGTAGACTACAAAACAGTGTTTTTAATGTGTAAATTAATGTATTTATTTGCCATCCCTGCAAAGATACTAATGTAAAAGATTTGGCTGCCCTCTTTAAAAAATATTACTTGTTCCGTAACAAATTTTGTCCACTCTTCAATCTTGCCTGACGGTCATGGATTCAGGCAGTTTCCTTCTCTCCTCAATTCATCCTGGATGACAGCCAGTTAGTTTAGTTCCCAAACACTAGCAAGTGAAATTACCAAGAGACAGGTAATTATAGAGGGATGTTGTCTCTGGAGCCTATGTTAACAGCGCCCACTTAAATATTTACTGATGTTCATCCATCAGATGGCATTCTAGTTCTGCCAAGAACTAAGATTTCTATGGAGAAGAAAAGTTTAAACTGGAAGAAAGGCTAAAGATAAAAACATATTTTGAAAGAAATCTTCCTGTTAAGTCATAAGAGCTACAGAATCCTTCAGAGGTCCAGCAGCTAACACAGCCTTTCTAGGCTATAGGTATTGGCAAGAGGGCTTTTTTTTTTTTAGACTTTCTGAAGTTCCATTACAATCATCTAGGAATTGATTTTACATTTTTCTATCCCACTGAAATGTGATAAAGACCATCATTTATTTGTTTAATTAAGGGAGACACTGAGATCCAAAATACCTACAAAATCTAAATAGGAACAGACAGAAGACCAGACTTCAGCTGACTCAACAAAACCTCCCACAAACTCCAAAGGGGAAGGTTTTTTTTTTTCTTTTTTCCCCTGGGAACTTAAAAAAGACTCTTCTAGCATTAAGCCAAAGGCACTTTTAAGTAATCTAAAAAGGAAGGCAAAGCAATATACAAGATTAGCTTAACAGGGAAGACAAGATTCTCACACTACATGGAAGCAGACGATTTGACTTCCTCAGGGAATGAAAGACATTATCTTAAGTATGATTTGTAGTAAAAGATTTCATATGTTTGTGCTTGTTTGCCAAGTTTGTGCAAAAAATCCACCATCTTCAACATTGTTTTGAATTATGATTTTTTCCATCTTTGAAAATATATTCAGAGCCATCTTTTCTAATCTTAGACCTTCAGGCACCAGTAAAGCAAATGGAAGAAAAGTTCTTACAGAAATTCAGTATTAGATCTTTAATTCTTACCATGTGCTAGAAAGTAGATGGAATATGTGTTGGGAGAACCATTGCACTGACAAAATAAAAAAATTAAGATCAGCAGAAACATTAACTATTTTGATGCTTGGCATACAGTAAAACTTACATAAATGATGATATATCTCTCTCCTCCCTAGTATTACCTTAGTAGTATGAAGCAAAAGAGCTTAAGTATATTCTTAATCTTTTTCATGTCTTACATAAATTTTGTGAGATATAAATTGTACTATAAATCTGAACAGTTTTCAGATCGTGGTTGAGCTTGTGGTAAGAGAACAGCAGGAAGAAGAATATTGTTACAAAATCACAAGGTTGTACACTTTGTTTCTCTTTTTTTCATTCCTTTTATATTTTCTTGTATAAGTAGAGGATGATTTTTGATATATAAATCACAGACCTGTCATCAGCCTGGCCTTAAACCAAAGACATGTCCTCAGAAAGACACCACTGTTTCTGAACTCGGATTTTCTTCTATTCCATCCCTGATAGGTCCTATATCTTTGTAGGGATATACATTCCCAACTGATTTCTCTGACATGCTCAATAAGAAATTTAGGCAGACACCTCATTACCAAAGTGTAACTGCTCAACACAGACTAAAACTGTGAGCCAATGCAGTCACGTAACTAAACTGTATTACATCTTTACAATTACAGATGTATATATATGTGATTATAGATGTATCGTAGGTGTGATTAAAGAACGCGGTTTGGATCTCTCAAATCTGCCAACACCAAGATAAGCTTTGAAAACACCAAAAAATGAAATTCTGTCACATCAACGTTGTACTGTGTATACAGGATCATGAGACCAGTAGTTTCCTGAGTGACTGGCAGTTTTCACAGCTACTGTCTACATTAGTGGTCTTCAAGGTGAGAGACAGTGATTGCATAAATGATGAGATTTGCATCATGCTAAATATCATGGAGTTGAGCTCCAGCAGCTTTCTTTTCAGGCCCTCTGCCCTAGTGATGATCTCATGAGCAACATCAGGCAAAACGGACAATCTGTGGTGCAACCAGAAAGGCTCTGCTATCATCTACTGCCATGGCAAATGATATTTATTAGTAACCTGAATTCCAACTTTAAAAAACAGGAATAGGTCTAGGCAGTCCTCCTCAACAGGCAATCAAGAAACTCGTGCTCCTAGAGCATAAGTCTCTTGACCTACTTTATTTGCCCAACCCCACTGCAAGTGGGCTTCACTGTGGGCTTCAGGTAATTCCTGAGTTAGGTTAGCTCCAGGCACATTGCTGCTGTATCCCACTCCTTTCGCACTACAGGCAGCTTATCTCTGTAACAGGACTAGATAACCAAATAAAAAGACTGGAGGAGCGAAGCAGAAGTGGAGGGGCTAATAAAACTGTCTTGGGAAGTTATTCTACATTTTCACTGTTCTGATGGTTAAAAGCCTTCTTATAGTGTCCTGTGTAAGTGTATCAATGACAATTTATACCATCTTGTTCTCATGCCAGCACTGCTCTTCTCCTTACATTGTTCAATTCCATTTTTTGGGTCCGTTCCTTTCATGTATTTATGGAGATCAATCCTCCTACCTCTGAGTCTTCATTATGCCTAACAAGCCCGTATGACTTCCAGTACTACCTGACAAAAGAAGCAATATAAAAAACAAAGACTCAAGGAAAATAAACGAATCATTCCCTTCCTCATACCTTCCCCCAGATTACAAACTTTATTTATTTACTCTCTATAGTATCTTAGTTTCACAGGCTCTCCTCCAGTGAATGTGAATAGAGGATTACCCCATCTTTTACCAAGTATTGTTGCTGCTATTTCAATGGATGCAGTATGCAACCAGGTGGTTGTTTATGAAGCGAAGAGGAGCTAACAACTTAAAACCAACTCTTTATGTCATGCAACTTTTAAATGAGATTATTCCTCACTAGTCAGAACAGTTTCTCCCATTGATAAATAACAGCTGACATAAAAGGCATTCACAATTTACTTACACAAAAGCTGGCTTTTTGGATGTATTCCAGATAGTAGCACCTGCATCAACTTAAAAAGGCTTGAGACAGGAAATTTCTATGCACCAGAACCAAGAAGTTTTCACTTTGATCCCCCAAAGCCTCAGTTGATAACTTTTCAGATTGTTATGTAACATCCATTCTTCTCTTGTAAAATGCTAGTGATAAAACTGATCTTGCATTTAGAAAACGTTAAAAAAAAAAATCAGATGTTTGACCAAAGATGCAGCCAAAGCTTTCAACAGCAAGTGTAACACGGATAAAAGGAGGTTGTTCTGCTCTTCATGCATTTTAAAGCTTGGCTCTTTGGAGGAATACTTAAGGGATATTTTAAGTTCCCTCCTATTATCAGTGGTGACACCTAAAATTTTAAACATGAGTAAGTAATAAAAGCCTCAACATATCCCTTCAGAATTCAAAAGATGTTTCTTAAAAACACAATTCTAAACCTACATGATTACCTTGGAGCATTACCTTGGGCTGCAAAGTATTCTTCAGACAATATTCCACTGTAGGACAAGAGAGCATCTTTACAAAACTCAGTAACAGGAACTGGGCGAGGTCATGTTATTCTATAGTGAAAATTTAGTTCCTGCTACTTCTGTCTTTCACTTCACCAAGGAATTTACTATGTTGGACATAATGCCTTTTTATGATGTTCTTGTACTGCTCACAATTTAGAAATGTGAGTTTTACAGAATTAATATAGTATTTTACAACCACCTTGCTTACAAAACAGTATGCTAAGTTAACAGAATATCTACTGTTTGCCATATATGAATACGAAAAGGAAAATTCAGTGTTACAATGCCTAGTTTGTTAGAATCAGTTTGAGTTTCAAAACACATAAATAACCTCTTCCACCCCATGCTCTATCACTTGTTGCCCAGCAATGAGTTAGCTATCAAACCCTGTAAACAGCCACTGCAGACATCTTAACCATAATTTATAGTCAATTTCTACAAAAATTGCAATAGGTTTTTGGAAGGTAAGTTTTCAGAGGAAAAGTTTCAGACCACCTACAGCAAAGGCATTTAAAACCCAGCACTCTAAAAAGCAACAGAAGTGAAAAACGAAAGCTAAACCACCTGGCTTTGGTGCTTGCGTTGAAAACTCTCAGAAGATGCAGGAAATACTCTGAGGCCTTTGAGCACATTGACATCACAATAAAAATCTTGTCGTATGTTCATCTGGAGATTTAGTAGCTAGCTAAATCAGAAGGTCTGTCAGGATATTACCTTGGGAAATGTATGAATTTGCTTACCATCCAAAAACTTGGGGCATATGATCCCACAGTCATCAAAAATCAAATGAAGCCCACAAGCAATGACACTGTCAGGTTTACATTCTCCTAAACCTGTTTAAAACCATTCACTTTCAATACTTCAGTAGGCTTGGATTTTGTACTTCTTCCTATCACCGTAACTGACAGCTTAAGCTGTATGTATTAGCTCTGCACCAAGAAATATTTGTATGATTCATGTACGTTTATCTCAGCTGTTCCCAAATAAAACAGAGTAAAGCAAAATCATATTTGAAATCATTATTTGGTGGGAAAAGCCTCTTTTAATTTCACATTTTTATTTCAACTCAGTTCCCATTTATTTGTATTTGAAAGCTACCTAGTAAATAATTCTACTTCAAAAAAAATCTAAGTTCTTAGACAGCATTTTACTTCCTGCATAATTTAAACCAGACACATTCCTACACATAGTCAAAACCTAGTGAACGGTTCAGCTCTAAGGTAAGGATCTGTGAAAGAACAACACAATCTTACAATCACACTGCTACTAGAATATAAATACATTAAGAGCAAATATGTATTTGATCAAATGCTTGCCTTTAATAAGTACAAAAAGAATTTTTATCTGAAGTGATACAGTGATTCATGAGATTAATGTCAGATGCCTTGAAGTTACAATTTCTGTGACTTCTGTGAAGATAAATCCAGATACTGACACTTCAAATTAGAAACTAATCTTCAAAACATTTAAGTATGCTCATAAAATAAGTGCTGGAGAGGCAATAAGCCATTTACCTTGGCTAGCTGGAATTACCAATACATTATGCCTTGTCTTAAAGCAATTAATTTGGTATATTAGTAAGAAAAAAATTACTTTTTTCAAGTTCTCAATCTAAATTGAAAGCACTTCCACATGTCAAAAATATCTAAGTGATTGTTATTCCAGTTGCATATCTTTTCACCACAGAAAATGAAGACCAGCTTCTTTTTTGAAGTAGTTTACTAAAATGTATCATACTATTGCTAATTTTAATCATTCTTTCTGAAATTACTTTCTTGAGACATACTGATTATTTATTTTTAAAGAAAGCAAATCGCCAGAACAGTCATTTCAGGAATCTGCAGCACTGCATAAAGTCTAGAACAATGTAAGTTGAAGATGACAAAAGGTAATGGAGGGGAGATGACAAAATGTTTCCTGCAATATAAAAAGCCACTTACGGCATTACCTCATCAAAAACATATATATTTTGAATTCTTATGCATTCCTAAAAGAGGAGGACACTTTTAATTGCTTTTTCCAGCTAATGTTGAAGTGCCGTATACAAGTGTCTTTCAAGGATGTGGTTCCATGGAAACTCCACTATCTTTGAATAGATAGAGCTATGCAGCATGTCAGCATTTCATAAAATGTGGGGAGTTCTAACCATTCATACTCCATTTTAAAAGAAAGATCTTTCAGTATAAATGTCTCGCTTGTCATGACTTTAATATGTAATTGGAGTTCAACCACAATACATTTCAAAGGCTTTTCCTTTTCTCAATATTAAATACTGAATTGTTACAGATGGTAATTCTGGGCAGATGGTTATATATGATACTGAGTTTATAATTAGGCCAAATCCGACTTGTGCAATTAAGGCAATGAAGATTTGGAAAGCAAAAAGTGCCAGACCCATACAAGATCAGTTTGGTGGACACAAAAAAATGAAAGAAAACTGATCTTTCACAGTTACCAAATACATTGCCTACATGAGAAATTTATTTCTAATTGTATGAATTAAAAGAAAGGCAAGCTTTCATGGTCAGAGTGCAAACTAAAGTAACTATAGCTTTTCATCTACGTATAATCCTTTTTTCTTCTTTTGAGGTTAATGAGATGGTTTGAACCAATCTAACAGCCCAGTGCTGCTGAGAGAGGGATCTCCATGCCTCCTCTGCAGCTTCCTGTGCTCTGGTATTTATCTGACCCCCTTGCAAGTCAGTAAATTCACAGACAGCGACAAGCCAATTCAATTCAGAAAAAGCAAACTAATCCCTGAGGAATGAGAGGAGGAGAAGAGATATACAAGGATGAGAAGACTGGGACTACCCCTCTTGGTGGCAGCAACCTTTTCGACTGCCTCTGCCATTTATCAAGCCGCATTTGAAGGTGTGTTATATTTAGTGTCAAAAGGGTTTCCAGACTGATCACTGTGTTTGGAGGTAGCATTGCCTGCTTCTGCATCTTCTGAATTTCAATCGTGTCAAATATTTCTTTTCTCTTGTATTGAGAAAAGATCAGTGATGTCCAGTAACCATTCTCTCTACTACTTTTTGTATATCTCTCTTCCTACACCTCTCAGTAGTTTCTTGCCCCCAGTTTTCAGTCCCTCTTCTTAAGCTCATTGTTTTTTTATAATGTTGTTCCTTATCTCAGGACTACTATTTTTGTTATGTTCTTTTTCAGATGAGGCAACAAGACCTTTGTTCAAGATGGCTCACTATCACCATCATAAAGCATTTCACTTTTCAACGATTTTCTTTCCGTTCCTGCTGCATTTCAATATGTTGGCGGATTTGTCCTATTGGAGGTACAACACAGAGATTTTTCAGCCATTTTCCTTGAATTCGTATAGTTACATTAAAAAAGAGCTTGCAAGGAGTTTTTACTAATAATGACAACTACTGTTATTGATGTAGATACAATTAGTTCAAAATATTTCTTCCAAAATGCATCTCCTTGCACTTCAATATAACGAACTTCACTTGCCATCATGCCATCTGTTCCCTTATCTTCACTAAACCTTTACAAAGTTCCTCAGAATCTCTTTTAGTTTCAATTAACCTGAGTAATTTATGTAGCCTGCACATGTTGCCATCAATCTGTGAACCCTCTTTCCAGATTGAACTACATGAGGTTGCTGACACTTAGAGCACATTACCTCTTAGGTTTTTGCCACATTATAAATTAACCACTTATTCCTATGAATTGCTTTCTGTCCCTAAGAATTTTTTCCTCAAACTGTTATGATATGGGAGATACAGTAGGGGACTTAGTTTTCTTAGACCTTTTCCTTGGAAAATCTAAATGAGTAGTTTCAATGGTTTCTCTTATTCACCCATTTTGACACACACAGAATTTTAGTACATTAAAAGCATCATTTCTTTTACAGGGTTTTTTTTATTCATTTCATTGAACTATATTGTAGAGTTCTCACTTTCCTTCTGTTGACTGACTTATATACACCAAGCTGTATTTCCAAGAAAACAATAAAGACAAGGTGTTAGGAAAAATTCTTTTTTAAACTCTGGACATATCTAGAAATTTGGAGTAAATGAGAAAAGAGTTATTATATGTTTAAGAAAATATATAAGGGAACACACTGATCAGCTATTTCCACCATCCTATAAACACCTTGTTTTTACTGCAAAACTAGCCTGAGTTATACTTTATATCTTGCACCAAACTCTAGACCTGTCCATAAAAACTGTAACTCTAATATCCTGGTCTTTTTTATTTATTTTTTTCTTTTTTTTTTTGATTAGGCGTTGTATGGGCTATGCTAACTGGAGGGAACTGCAAAACTTCAACCTGCAGCTGCACTTTCAGCTCTCCTCAAAATTGCAAAAGTTGTGGGGTAAACATACTGAATTAAAAGGTTGAGTCACTTGATTTGCAGCTTGATATGGTTGTGAAAATGCAGATACAACATAAAGAAAAAAAAATCTGAGGAAAACCCCTCACTATGCCTGTATCACTTTGGAGAAAGATAAATGTCCATGAAATATAGATGTCTGTAAAATATAATTTTAAAGACACCAGCAATACAGTACTTTGAATTTCATAAGTAACTGATAACAGAAGTTAGGTATCCTCATATATTTGCAATGATAAAACAAAACAACCCTTTGAAAAACAGCTATTTATTTTTAATGGTGGTTTTCACAGGGCCTACTTATAAAAAACACATTTGTAAATTGTGTGTACTGAGTTTACTTCTCATAGAGCATTTGGTCAAAAGTACTCATGACAATAGGAAAGAATCATAGTTTTCAGTACTGAAACTATTCCTCTGATACATGTACCTTACCATGCTGTAACAAGCATCCTTGTTAGAGATGTGCTGATATGAAAACTCATTATGGAAATACCTACATGATATAATATGACTTCCTAGATGACTTATGCACGTAGTTCTCATAAGTTTCCTAGAACTGCTCTTATTAAAGATGACATTTGAAGTTGCCTGGCCTATCATGAAATTTCCTTGGCTTCCATAATTAGTCTTAAGGAAAATGCACCCAACCATAGAGAAGATCAGCACAAACCTCCTCAGAGTATACAGTTTTCAAGGCATATACTGTAGAATTCCAACAGAATTAGGTATTTTCATGAGTGACACAGTTTCTTAGCAAGTTTACTAAAGCGGTATTTGTCAAATCATAAAAAAAATCCTTCTAATTTTAAATGTATGAATTGTGCTATTTACTCTGAAATAAGAAATGGACTTGCTGCTTTGGGAGTGCGTATGTCAAGAGGGGGAATCTATCACAGTGAAACAAGCCAAAAAGCACATCATAGTTTAATAATTAGCACTTCATAGCAGGTAGAAATCCTACAGTAACCAAAATAATGTTCTTGGATGCAAAGCAAGAAGGAGGTATTTCAATAGAAATAAACCAGTAAGTTACAATCGGATTAACTTTACATACGTCTTAGGCCATTTGTAAATGTCAACATTATTGTGTCATGGTGTGAAATGACCAAAAGTATTGTAGACAATCTGGCTATTAATGGCTAATATCCAATAGATCACTAGAACCTGCTCGAGAGGAGATTTCAGAAAATGTGCTGAGGAGAAAGAGATGAAAGCAAGCTTTATAAAGACAAGAAATTCACTCCAATAGATTTAAAGACTAAACGAAAACACTGAATCAGATATTTGTAAAATGGTCATGTAATAAACCTAAGGGATCTAGCACAAAGCAGTAACAACTAATGCTAAAAGAACTTCCTTTGATCTCAGCAAGTAGCTGACTCTTCAAAATTAACAAGAAAATTCTTCAGTAATTATTATTGAGGGAAAAGTATTGTCACTTCTAGAAATGGCAGACCAGTATTTCAGTGGGCACTTCACAACGGTCAGAAAAAATAAGTTACTAGCATGAGTGTGATCACAGAAATAAAAATATTGCACAAAATGGTGGATTCATTCTAACTGTGAGATTTTAATTTTTATGCACAAGACAAAATACTGTAAATAGATTTTATTCAGAGGATTCATATTTGAAGTGGGCCTCAAGAATGCTATGTGAAATAAAAACAATCACTGGACAGATTACTACAAAACCTGTAGAAAACCTTAAACAGAAGTAAAGCTTAGAATTTAAGTATTTAAGAATATAAGTATTCTGGATGCCAGAAATCCAGATGTCTTGCTGCCGAAGGTGAGGATCCAGACCTAAATGCAACAGATGCCTGGAAAGGTGCACAGGGAAATGAAGGTGCTATTGTTGCAACACAAGTAATGACTTTTCTGTCTGAATGAGGAGAGAAAAAAACTAGAAAAAAATGAACAATTATCTTCAGATGTGTCTTTGGATGAGAAGATAGAAAAAAAAAATCCAGAAATTTTGGTCACATATATGGGAGAAAAAAGTCTTCCTCCATCTCTGTCAGAAAAAAAGAACTGAGGAAGGATTACAGACACCAGCCTGCTTGTGAATGGAAAGTCTAGCCTTACTCTAGTTTTAAAAAATAGCAAGAATCTCACTTATTTTAGTAGCATGAGAAGAAGGCTTTCAGTGTCCAGCTTTACACTGTTAAAGGAATAAGTACTGAAGAAATTCATCAAAAAAGATTGGGACAGACTATGATCATGGCCAGAATTTTTAAAGGACACAGTTTTAGTGATTGGAAGGTAAAATCTAGGGCACATTCTTTGTCAGGGATTATAATACACAAGATCAAAGCAGCTTCAGTGACAGTATCAAAACTTACTGCTTAAAAATAAGGTTTGTGTTTCCTTGAAAATAAGAATACACTACACATCAGAAGCATTTAAACTTGTCTCAAATACAGTAGTGAGAGTTTTTGCTATTAGAATAGAAATGCAATCTACACATTGCAGAACCACATTTATTTGAAAAAGAGAGCAACTATGAATATTGGAGATATTTTTTCCTTTTTAAAATAATCGCCAGAAAGTTCTGTTTATTCAGGAACATATTTTTTAATGCAAATGAAAGAGCGTGCCAGGCAGCATTATACGAGCTTCCTAAATTCATTTGGCTGACTAGTGTTCCTATTCCTGTATGACTCAAAGTAATAAAAAAAAACCAAAAAATGAAAAAGCCAACATGATTAACTTCAAGCAAGAACTGACATCCAGATCTATAGCCATTTAAAGACATAATACACAACACTGTCTGGTTGTCATTTAATGCAAAACACACAAATTTTGCTGAGTTCACTTAACAACTAGCAAATGGAGGCTGAAGATTATAAGGCTGGAACTTAGAACTTCTTTACAATAAACCATTAGCATGTTTAAATTTCAACCTGCCTAAATTTCTAAGCACTTCATTTAGTGAATTATTTGGAATTTATGTAACACATCATTAATTTAAATGCACCATGTCTGATTCCTCACTGCCTTACTTCAGTCCATTCTGGCAGTTAGACCATAAAAGTAAGTATCTTGATATCCTACTCCCATTTTATACACAATTAACAAATCTCCATAAACAGAGAAGATTTTTTTGGAGCAACGTAAAATGGAGGAACAAATATCCATGCCTCCTTACACACCCTAAAATCTCCACACTTACAGGCACTTCTCAAAATCACATTTTATAACAACAAACATTGTATGTCAGTGCATTACTATGAGTTTTCGGTAGGTGTTGCACACATCAAATTCATTCTTTTGTGGGGGAGGAACTGTTACATAGTAAATTGTTGCATGATTTGCACAGGATTCATCTTCTGTTTTAAAGTGAAACAGACTGTCAGGACATGCACAGTTTAGTTTTATAGTTTGACTTACAATTGCCAGAGTAACATTTCTTTTAAGTAGTTAGAGATCACGTGTTACTAAATAATCCTAAGAATCCACCCAGAGATGATGTACTCTAATCAGAATGAAAGGCATATGTTGGTTGCTGCTACAAAGCAACCACCACATAGAAAAGAAAATATTATACTGTTTCTCATACTTCTGTATTCAAATAGAATCAATTAACCTTTCAGGTATCAACACATAGCTCCTTTCAAAAAAAAAAAAAAAAAAAAAAAAAAAAAAAAAGGCCAAGTATTATTAAGCTCTTCCTCAGAAAATAAGAAATTAAATTCACTTGTCACTGAATTTTCCAGTTTCACAATAAAGAACAAAAATACCCAAAGAAAAGCTAAAGATCAAGTCAACAGAAATAGTTTAAGATTATCCTGTATTGGACTCAAATATAGCTTTATACTGATGAAGTTCTACTGTGCTAAAATACTCATTTACCCTTTGCCTTACTTCTTTCATGATAAAGCATGATGTAAATTCTCACACAGATTATGCCTCTACCAAGAAGGAAATATATGCAGTTGGCACATACTTCTCAGCACGTGTTCTTCTAGGTTCAACCAGGACATTCCCACAGCTCAGCTGTGCCCTCATTACATACAGATTTTCAAATCTCTGCAGCAGAAAGCTTGCAGACCATGCTTAGGATCTTCATTGCATGTAGGTTTGGGCACAAACATAGGCTGACATCCAGATAAATGCTTCATACGGACAGCTATTTCTGCACAAAGCGTGTTCCTCTATACATATCGCAAGACCGGGCTTGGATACTTGGATTCCTTCCCAACTTTCATTACTTGCAAGGAAAAAAGTGTTACTCATTTAGGAGGAAAGCGACTGGAGGACTATAGCTGCACATGCAACTCTGCCTGTATCAGGTAGACAGATTCCAGTCAAAGCAAATACACAATTTGGGTCCTACCACACATTAAACAGGCTGCTCATACTTAAGGTACTTCTAAAGCCATACTGAAGGTACTTCTAAAACCTTCTTAAGCTACTTCTAGAGGTGGTAGAGAGGACCGTGCTAAGCTTATACTTGGCATTAGCAGTCAGTGAGCTGATGTCTCTGGAGCTGATAGCAGCAGAACGAAGGACAGGCAGCAGCTGAACAGGTCACTAGATGAAAGTGTGAAACAGTTAAAGCTATTGTACTGAAGTTAGCTTCAGTCACATGGAATGGCCACACTCTGAAATATCAAGTTACACAAACAGATGGGACTGGCAGACTGATGTGTCCAAACTTTGAGTTGCAGCTTCCTAAATCTTTCTGAAGGGAGGTTCAGAGGTTGGCACAATTCACAAACTGTGAATTATGATTTGTGGCTGGTAAGTAATCCTCCTTCATTCCTTCATGTGTCAACCACCCTTAAGACTCAACAAATAAGCCCAGCCACTCAGTTAATTCAAGCTTTAAGTATGACAACCCGAAACAGTTAAAATCTCAACTTTTGTCGACCCAGTGCAGATTTGACTCTTTAGACTCAAAGTTTGGGCTGATTTTTTTTCCTTTGTCACAATGAATAATTACGTACACAAAGCAGAACAGCTTCAGCAAAACAGACTGGAGTGTTTTAACCACTAGGCACCCAGGCTCAGGTGAATTCTTAGAGATTAGCCTTTTCTAGATGGATTGAATCAATGTGGCTTGCAAGCCCAGAGATAATCACTGTAAACCATAGGCCTTCCTTCTTGTGACAGCCTACCCTAAACCCACAAGCTCTGGAGAACATCAGTCTGGGATGCAGTCTGCAATGCAGTCCTGCCCCAGTCCAAAGCTGCCGGCACACACCCCTCTCTGACTTTCTGCCTCTGCTGCGCAAAATTACTGAGAAGCCAAGAAAGGCAGGGGGAATACCAAGATACCCAGCCTGATTAGAAACTTTTCACTGTAATATTAGAGAAAACATGTTAATGGCTATAACACAGGCTCCACATCACAGAGGGGAGAAGTGGTAGCTCAGGAGACTTGGGCTAAATGGTTGTGACCTTGAGGATCATTCCTGAAC
Organism: Dromaius novaehollandiae; assembly: GCF_036370855.1. Lineage (NCBI taxonomy): Eukaryota > Metazoa > Chordata > Aves > Casuariiformes > Dromaiidae > Dromaius > Dromaius novaehollandiae. The sequence continues at coordinate 44,634,017 of NC_088098.1, forward strand.
CTCATCTTCTCTAGCCAATAGGTTTTGCAACAAAAGTGGTGCTAAAGAAAAATAACCAAATCCTGCAGTTCCTGCATACTCACAAGTGCTCTTTAACAGCAGTGAAGGGCTAGTACGGATGAAAGCTGGGTCTACAGTGGACCTGCTTGTGAGATCTTTCCAGGAGCTCCCCAAACCCCTGACCATTCTCCATGGGTAGTACTGGCCCAGCGGGAGGAAGCCTGCACACAGCCCGCCCAGCCTGCACCACCTTGCCTCACTTCTGCTGTTGCTTCAAGTGATGATGGAATAGCTGGAGGCTCAAGACTTACCCACTTTGCAAAACAGTGTGCTCCAAAGTGTGGTGTAAGCAGTGAGAACCGCAAGGGCCTCCTTTAGGGATTACTTGCAGCGATATCTTTGACCTGATGCCAGAGACACTTAGAAAAAGGCAATATTGCTATTTTAGCCTTTTGTCTAACCTGCAGTCTGCTCCACAAAGTAAAGATAGCACCGAAAATATATATAAAGCAGAAAATTGCTAATCAGATTTAAAATGGTTATCCCGTCTATCTGCCTTGTATAATTTAAATATTGTTTAAACAAAAAGCAATCAGTCAGTCACCCGGTGGTTATTCAATAACAATAGGAAATTAGAAGATAAATTATTTCCTGCGTTATTGTGATCTAACGTGTTCATTAATCTGAACTCCTAAACTGGCATTTATTTAGACATATAGTAAGAATAATATCTTCATTAACGTATCTACTTTCATTAACCTCAGATACTATGCACGCTACCGGTTTTAATCAAATAAAATACTTAACGCTATTTTTGTTTTTCTCTGGGCAGTTTCTAACTGTAACGTATTTTCAGTTTTCACTGTCACACTAATAAATGTCCAATACTATTTACATTTGGCAATAATTAAAATCATTCGGAAAAAAATTACATTTTATGTGCTCCCAGCAGTCAGCTATTTCAGCATCGATAATATCTGGTAACGTCAATTTTGCAGGTTTATATAGGATTCAGTACACAGTCCATATAACTGCCATTCAACAAAAATAAAGAGGAACACTTCCCTTCACCACTCACCTTACATTGGTCCATCTCCTTCCTCCACAAGCACACAGGAAAAAAACCTGGTTTTGCCGTGTGTTTAAAAGGCTGACTAACATCGGGTTTGGTATACCAAAGACCGGGGAGAGAACAAACGCTTTCGTTTTCATCTGTCAGCTCCCACACCACTCAAATGGAATTGCGTAGAGAGATTTTTCCTGCCTTGCTTCAAATAAATGGGTGTTGTGTTTACATACTGCATACTGAGCATTGCCCACCCTAAGCCAAGGGCTGCGTCTTGCCAACTCTTAACTTTTGTACAATATGGCGATTGCATGAGCCAGCATACCATTAAGTCGCATAACAAAACTTGGAGAATGGCACTGTTAGCTTGCAGAACTGCGTGCACCTTAACAACTGAAATGCTTTGCACAAAAGGGGAGCTCACGTCTCAGTTTGATGGCTGAACCAGGTCAGCACCAGATCGGGCAGAGGCCTCAGTCTACATTACAAGGTCAACTGCCATAGATCACAGACATAAAAGCCTACAGACACGCGGTACAAGCAGGCAAAAAAAAAAAAATCCTCAAACACACCATACGAAAAACCTCCCCACTCCCCCAAGAGTCTTCTAGATTATCTGCTGTTTATTTTTCACGCTACACTTTCTTCCAAGATATTCTTTCCAGTTGCAGCACTCACAAACCGGTCTCCCATAAGCAGAATCAAAACCAGAGAAAAAAGGAAAAAGACCTTAGTCCATTACTCAGTGTATACAGCACGGTATCTTTCTGTCTCCTACAGATTCTCTTTTTCTATCTGATGAGCAGCAAATCTATACGTACCATGAACTTCAAATGTCTTCTAGTGCCAGTGGTCTTTCTGTTACAGAATTGGGCAAGAGAGATTAGAGATCAGAGCTTACTATTTCCCTTAAAATAATGTCCCACAAGCTCACACAAATGTATCAGATGTACGTTTTACACTCCTGTTTTGGCCTGTCAAAATGAGACGGGAACTGGCAGTTTTTGCCCTCTTCAATTCTTTTTCACAACTACTATATCCATAATAATTTACACAGAGGCTCCCATTTCAGTCACACAAATGTACTATGGATAGGACTACCTAAAAAGGTCAGTTAGCTACTAGCAATGAATATACACATTCAAGGGTAAAAAGCTGAGCTCAGATCTAAGACCTTTCTAACACTGAAGTTTCTAAGAGACTGTACATATAACTCATCGCTAAAGACGAAGTGCCTGAACCACGTATCCGACAGTCTATGCCATCGGCAGTCTTCTGAGTCAGCTCCACGTGTGAATTCTCCTTGCAGCATATTTCTTAGTAACTTAATCCTATTTAGATTGCCTTCAAATCGAACAAGAACAAGGAAATTAGAGACCTGCTACGTGCTTTTGCAAGGTATATCACACTACCATCACTCATCATATTTTCTTCAAAATGTAAAAGACTGTGCAGACATCAGCGATATTTTATTGTTGTCATATTAGCATGCGAAAGAATATAACCCCACTTCCAGTAATAGTTTTAATTACTAAGTATATAAGCCTGCAAATCCTCTCATACAAGTAATCCTTCAATAAGATTAATGGAAATAGTCCCACTGAAGAAGGATTTGTAAGACCGGACCCTAAATGTTTAATCACGATTTAAAAGGCATTACTGCTTAAAGAAATAGATGTTGGCACATTTAAAATAGGGGTTTGCATGTTTATCAAACTGCACAGTTTCAGAAATAATCCTTCTAGGACTGACACAGTTGGGGAACATTTCTGCAGTTCCCCCAGTCTGTCAGGTTAAGACTGATGTAAATAAACTGACCACCCTTTTCACTCCTAGTCTACTATTCAGCACGACTCTGCCTTCTCTTTCAGCACTTTAGTTGCACTGAAGTATGACTCAGCTACTCCTTCAGCTGCACTAATTATATATTTTCCTCATGTAACACTACCTTAAACATCAATACCCCTGATTGTTTAAGGTATTAAGGATTAAGGTGTTATTAAATACTTTCAAGGCTTATCAAGGTAGTGGTTCTCGCTTCCTATATATCCTATATGCAGGATTCTTAATAAGAAATGCTCACTTCTTTCCTAGCTTTACAATCCTATTCTTTTCTCTGGGCCAGTTATTGGTCTAGACAATGCAAAAAGTAGCTACAGGGGAACACAAAGATTAAAATTCACTTCAATGCACCGAGCACCACAATATGCTTATGTTCCCCTTCTTGCACCCCCGTCACTTGCTCTCTTCACGCAAAGGTCTTCACGGTTTTAGTGGAAAGTCTTCCCTGATGTATCTTCCGCTCTGTTCTCCTTGGAATGATTAACAGTTTGGTATCACATTTGTTTGCTAATCCTTAAAATGAAGGGAAAATGCTTTGGGCAGCTAGGAGTCTGTCTCTGTCTTCCCAAAGCAGGAAGCATAACTGCTTCAAGGCTGACAGATGCTTCACCATCATGACAAGAAGCTGCTCCACAGGCTACAGTTTGCGATCCCCTGAGTCAAGCCATATGGTACTGAGTGCCAGGACTGCCTGTCTTTCCCGGTGTATTGGGAGAGAGGGATTATTCCTGCTTTGCTCTGAATTTGGAAAAGTTCTCTGTGGGTTTTAAAAGTTTACAGTTCACATGAAATGAAATGAAATGCCTGACCACTTGCACTTGTAAACCCATATTTGCCTGTTGTACTGCTTTTTTCTTGTCAGGAAGCAGCCTGACATGCATGCTGCCATGGGCTAGGATAACATCATACTACTTTTAACCACCCCAATTTTAAGTGAATGTATAAACTTTAACCGACTACACAGATACGGCTCTTAGCATTCAAGTGACTCTTCCCAATTAATAATCTATTTAGCACGTGTGGCCAAGTCTGCGTATAAGGTCCAAAACAACAGTTTCGAGGTGCAAGGCATCTTTATCATGTCAAGTGACTGACAGGAAGGAATTTATGCTGTTAGACTTCAGAACTGTTCATTTAAGATTATCCCTCACTGCATGTCAGCACCAGAAAAATTAACGTCAAGCAAGTTTTAACTCTTGAACACAGCTATGTTCTCCAGTGCACTGGCCACCCGCATTTTAAATACCTCAGAAAGCAAGTATTTCTAATTCCCCTTTTCTCTCCAAAGACTATTTAATTTTCCAATAGATTTCAGTAAGTTGTTTCCCTTTTTAAACACACCTGGCACCCGCCAAGAGGCGAGGGAAGGCAAAAAAGCCTGTTTTGCTTGTGAACAACAAGGAGAGGGGAAGGCAAAAGCCCCCGGAGCAGGGGGGACCCTCGGTGCGCTGCTGCTGCGCTGGAGCTCAGGCTCCGGCACTGCGGCCCGGCAGGACGGCGGGTGCCGGCACCTCGCAAAGCCAAGCCTTAAACTTTTTCTCTTTTTACGGGATGGTTCTTCCACTCCCTGTGCCCGCTCCCATCCTTCTTTTTTTATATATTTTTGGGAATACGCGCAGGACAGCAGCTGCAACCTCTGGGGTCGGCGGGGGGCAAGGGCAGGCGGCGCGAAGGAGGCCGCGGGAAGGTGCGGGGGGGGGGGGGGGACCGGCGGCGTGGTGCCAAGCACAAGACCTGACGGATTTTTAATTTTTTTATTATTATTATTATTATTACTATGTTTTTTCTCTCATTCCCTCTCCAAATCGCTAACACTCCGTCGGAACAGCGGCGGCGGCGGCGCCCACCCGCAGAGCCGCTGCCCCCGCAGCGCCCCCCGGCCCCGCCGCTGCCCTGCCCAGGCCAGGGCAGCGCCCCGCGAGCAGCTGGGTCGCGGCGCTCCGCACCCCGCGCAGGTGTCCGCCCCCCCCTCCCCCCGGGGGTGCCCCCTACTCACTTGTGCCTTCTTCATAAGGAACGGCAGCGCTGCAGTCCAGCCCAGCCAGCCGTGTGCAAACTCCCTTCAGCGGAACCGTAGCTCCAGCATAATGCAGCAGCCGATAGTCCACGCATTGGGGTTGCCCACGGCGAGCCCCGCTGCCTGCCGCGCTCGCGCCGCCGCCGCCGCCGCCGCCGCCCCTCTCCCCACGGCCCGAGCGCAGGCACTGACTGGAGGCGCCGCCGCCGCCCGGCCAGGTCTTTTATACCTCCGATCTGCCTCCCGCAGCAGCGGCGGCAACGGCTGCAGCGGCGGCAGCAGCCCGGCAGGACACGCCTCTCCCCGCCTCCCTCCGTCTCCTCCTCGAGCGCTCGGGAGCCGCGGCAGAGCCCGCAGGGAGGGGGGACCCGACCAAACTTCGGCGAAGTAAAACGCGAGAGGGAGCCAAGCCCGCCCGCTCCCACCGCGGCAGGGCAGCGCGCCCGCCGGGCCAGCGCGGCCGGGCAGCGCCGCGCCGCGGCAGTGCCGGGCCGCCCGCCGGGGCCGCCCCGCGGCGCCCCCTGACGGCGGGGGGGCGGCGCCTCCTTCCCGCCCTGGGCGCGCGGTGACGGCGGCACCAACGGTCCGCGCCGGCGTCCCCGCCCCGCTGGCCGCCGCGGCCGTCGGCGCTGCTGGGAGGGCCGGGGCCGCGCTGCTGGGCTTTCCCGTGGTGGCGTGGCGGTGCCCCGTGGCGACACCTCGCCTGTCATGGCACTGGAAGTCAGTTTGGGTGCCGGCATCGGGCGGTATATTCAGAGTGGCACTAGGCTGCCGCAGTGGCATGAAGCGCTCAGTGGAAAGCTTCTGACTTGTGATTTCCATGTCAGTGCTGCCTTTCTGTAACTAGCTAATGAAAGCAGGCACTGTAGTGAGTGTCTTAATGAAAGCTTAAAAACTTTTTTTACCTGCTCCAGCCGCAGAGAAATTGTGGAGCAGTGCCTCCTAAAGCCTGTGTAAAGGTGCTCCTGCAGGTGTTTTAACATCCTGTTAAAATCTGTGTACTGTTGAAATACAGTAACGTTCGGCTTGGAAAGCGACACTATTGCTTCTGACAGTGCGGGGTCCTGCTGGCACTTTTGCCCCCGCCGTTGGGACAGAGTTCGGGTCTTCGTCTGAGAGGATGGCTGCCAGGCTAATGCAGGCCGACTCTCGAGCATGCATTAAATGGAAAGAAGAGCAGTTTACGGAACTAGCGTTTCCTGAGACAGCAGTCTTTACTGATGATTAAAGATCCCATTAGCACTGGGTGAAGAAAGAACAGTCTGCCCAAGTCAGTGGTCATTTCCTGTGAGACACAATAAGATACTTCATCAGAAAAGTTGCCTAGTTTTAACCTAGACTTGCTAGTTTCAAAGACTTGCAAATTTTCACAAGATTAGGGTTCTGGCCAAAGCAAAGATGAGCTGTTCAAGCACTGAAATGGATTTTATGAATTGTTGAACCAATCCCCAACTCCACTATATATCTGGGTTTTGATTTAGGACAGATCATCTAATCACTTTGTGCCTCTGTATCAAATCCCGAAAAATGGGTTAATAATTTTCTTTTAGGGCATCAGACAGCTGATGAATTTGTTACAGTTTTTGCATTTCTCAGTTATTACCATGCTGAATTGCCCTGGAGTTCTTGTGTTACCTTCTGAGGTTCACCAGACTATATATATAATAATAGTCTCTGCCTTAAACGGTTATCATTTAAACAGATAAAGTAGACAGACAATGAAAGGGAGGAAGTCTGTAACAAAAAAATGATTGCACTCACTGAAAGGGTATTTTGTGTATCACCTAGTGGTGATCAACCCACACTGCTTCCCCAGTATATGCATTTAACAAATAGGGCCAGGAAATTAAAATGTTATGGCACACTTCCTCCTCAGAACAGATGACAGGTTTAGTCTCCTAAGGAGAAGCAGTGGAAAGTGTGAAAGAGCCGTCTGTCAAAGTAGTTACCCACCTTATGGAAAATGCTGCTGGTCTGACTGCATTTTGAGCTTCAGCACAGTCTGCCATATTGGATCATCAGTGGAAGGAAAAAAAGAGAGGGTAGAAGTGAGCCTTCTAAACAATTTTTGAGCATGTGCAGCAGATTCAACAAGTTTTAGATTAAAGTCATCTTGGTGAGAGACAGAGCCATGGGAAACACTCATCAGAGGCCCTGTGCAATCAGCTTCCTTTCTCCAACTAATTTATCTTCTCTCTTTACTGCAAAAGGACTTGGAGAATATGACTGTTTCAAGATAAGTTATGTGGGCTTCATTAGTTGTGTCAGGAAAGTGTAGGTGAATGCCCTGTATCCAGTCACTTTACAGATAACCATGTCATGCAGAGAAATATGACTCTTAAGCCTCATTAGGTCTCTTTACCATCCTGGCATCATACACCTTTTTTGTCTGTCCCTGATTTGAGTTCTTGAACCTGTCCTTCTGTTTAACCGAGTCTACCTATAGTGGAATAGTGCCCTTTTCATCTCTTCCTTTTGGCTGGCATTTTGCAAGCATATTACTGTTGTCACTGGCCTCGGTGCAGTTTGGGAAGTCTTTTCTCTGAAATTCCGAGTTTAATAGTTTAAACACATTAATTACTTATGTCCATAACACATGTTACAATACATGTTTTTATTAGCTTTGGCCATTTCCAACATAGTGCTGACTGTTGACTCACCAAGTAAGAGAACTGGTTAGCCATGGACCGTTAGCGTGTCCAAAGCACAACTGCAAACCACATTCAGTCTTTTATGGTCGACCTCGTTTGCATTTTGAAGCGCTTGAGGGTGAACACAGGCTCCTCACACAGCTCTGTGAAGACCTATTTCTTCACAGAGAAGCCACAGAAACAGTGCTGCTGCTCATCCTCATAGGATTTGATTCCACCCACTGAGCAGAACTGTCCTTCACCAGGAGTACTACTGTGCATATATGGAAATAGCAACAGTTGAAGCATGAATGAAGTCTCTCCAGTTTGCTGTGACTGTAAGAGTCTCACCATCTTCTGCAGTTGAGAAATGGCTGCTAAATGCTATTCGTTCTAGAGTTTAATGGATTATTTGCTATGCCCTATAAAGTTCCAGCTGCAGGAAAGAAGAGCTCGCTTAGTGTGTCAATGGCTTAGTTTCTGTCTGGAACAGCCAGAATTCAGGAATATATAGAATCAGATCTGTCTTCCGCAACAGGCACTGCAGAGCTAAAAGACCCTCTAGACGTGTTTGGAAAAGATGAAAAATTTCTCCTATGAAAATGTCTAAATCGTGAGGGCATAAAACAGTTTGTACATATTGGATATGTACCACATTATTCCCATTCACAACTCTGTTATACTGATAAACAAGCTGAGTGCACAGAGGCCTTGGCTGGCACAGGGCCTCAGTCTGTACTGAGTTAGTTCAGTTAACTCCTCCCTGCAGCCCTTCTTAGAGACACAGTAATAGATAAAAGCTTTATTAACCTATTTCACACTAGATAGAAATAAAACATAAGAGTTAAAATGGAGGTATATAGAGCCAAGAAACACAAAAAATGCCCTCAAACATCTTTAGGTTTTATCTACAGAAGTATTTAATTGTAGAGGAATAACTTTTCTAAGGAAAAACACCCTTAAGAACATGAAAGATTTGCAGAAGTTACATGAATTACATTGATATTGAGGAAATATGTTGAGATAACTAACTTCTTAAGAAATCTTCCCTATCTTTTGGTACCACAGGTTGCTTTACGTGTTATTCTGCGATTAAGAAGTCATATATTTTGATGTCAGCGCACAACCACAACTGACTATTAATACTTTAATATTGGATCAAAGTACTCATTTTGAATTTCTAATTGAACTTTCTTATGCTTAAGAATTACCAAGGTGACTGTCGGTTTCTTTTAAGCACCATAAATCCTTTGTGCTTTATACAAATGACAGGGAGAAGTTTCATGATTATTCAGTATTACTAATTAGCAAGTAAGGGAATGACTCAGTCAAGACTTAGATCCATGGGGACATCTACCGAGAAGCCCCTTTTATTTCAATGAGCATCATAAGAACACAGGATCCACCTGCATTTTTTCATTCATGCAATCTAGTTCTAAAAATTAATTTGAGAAAAGCAGTTTCCTTGTAACTAGTTGATTCTCCATAATATATTAGTACAGACTGGTATTTTAGAGATAACGACATTATTATAAGGTAAACTCACTAATTGGCCAGTTTGGTTGGCAGCCTGACTGGGGGTAAATGCAGTGTTCTGGATGAAAAGAGATGTCTCCAAATTTAAAAAAAAAAAAAAAAAAAAAAAAAAAAAAAAAGAGTTAATACAATCATTTCTTGAAATGGCAGCATGAGAAGTTTGGTACTTCATTATGATGCTTCTTTAAAATAATGCACTCTGAAATCTAGATGCAGGAAAAAGCAGCAGTGAGTCATGCAGCGTAAGAATGGAATCAGGTAGCTTTAGAGTATCTGAAATCTGCTAAAAACACCAGTGAAGGAGGCTAGAGTTGTGCAGTTGTGTGTGAGATTATTTTGTCCAGCAGAAGCTATGAAGATAAGCAGGTAGACTGAGCTAGTAGACATTGCTTTCACTGAAAAAAAAAAAGTAGGTTTTGTACATCTGACTAGCATCCTATTCTAAAATCCTGTTGGAGACAAGGAATGACAGATTTTTACCACAAGCCTAAAACTGCTTCTGTCTATTGGTGCCTTTGCAGTAAAATGACATAGCTATTTCCATTAGGACTTTACAGCAGGATAATTAGTGTACGATAGATATGCTGTGCTGCTAAGAAACTTTTTTGGCACTTAAGACAAGGCCAAAATAGGAAGTTGCACTGCAACTGTTAAAACTCTGTCAAAGCCAGTAAAAATATGGTTGCAGCTGCTAAAAAATAAATGGCTATTTCCTGACTTATGTGAAAGCTTCTTTCTACTATTCATTCAATACACAGAGGTTTTAAAGCAGTCTCAGATGAGCATCTGAAGATCTCACTGGCATGAGAGAATTCTCAGTTGGTGCAAGGAGGACGTACTTGGGGAAAGATGCTGCAGACAGAGTTCCACGAACTTTGGCATCATCCAGTTGGCTTCTGATGGCCTTCAGGATGTTAGTAGAAGTTAATAGAAATCAGAGGCGCCTTAAGAGTGTTGTAAACTTTTGCAACCACTGAGATTCCAAGAAGATCAGAGAACAGAAGCAATGCAAAGGCTTTTTCTTAGTCACAAGTCCCTTATTTTTTCACATCTGTGCCAAGAGGTGTCTGATTCATCTGTGAGAGCAAGCAAAAACACTACATCTGCTTTTGAGGAATTAGTTACATGTGTGATCTTGAAAGCTGTCCAGTTGTCCAGATCAGGGAGACCAGCTGGAGTACACTGTGACTCCTCTTTTTGCGTGCCTGGGTTTTCCTTCTATGGTGAGGGAAATTGCAGGGATAAATGGTATTCATCCATCTCTAATCTTGGCGTTCAGTCAGAAAGAGGCCAGAGTATGCATCTGGAGTGACAAACCGGCAGTTCCCCAAGCCTGGAGTGATAGTTGCTGTGCATAGTTGATTGTGGGTATGTGTTCAACACTGTTTGGCAAGGCTCAATTTAGCAGAGTCCAAACATCTTTGTCCTGTTTCTGAAACAATGGAGTACCCAACCTGCAAGGACAATTTACTCTTTATTTGCAGAGGTTTAGTTGGAGAATTGGAGAGCAGTGCTCAAATTTCTGTTCAGCGGATGCTGTTAGTAGTCCTAATTCTGAAAATACTGTCTTTCTGAAGAGACTGCTGCTTGCCAGCCATCTACCATGAAAAGCCGACTGACATAGCGGATGAAAAATGCAGGTTTTTAGTAGTTATTTTTCCAACAGATACTGATTCTTAAAGATGTTGTAGTTTTTATGATTCTTAGTGGTGAAGTTCTGTCCCCACATTTCTAGTGGGGGACATTTCAGCATCTGTGGGCCTCCAGTTACAGAGGAACATATGCAGGAATACAAGAGGCACTAGCATGGCTATTGAAAAGTACTGGAGCTTATGCTTCTAAAGAGCGTATTCATAGACAGTACAGTCTATACTGCCTACAACATCACAAAGCACTATAGTCCGTGTATTAAATAATAATTCTTTCTGCAATATGCATTTTTTTTTTTACTTCCCTCACATTTTTCTCTGTTTTCCACTTTGGGAGAAAAAGAAAACAATTATGCACTACAACGACCAAGCTAGGCAATGTTTGAGGTAGGCAGACTCAAGCTGATACATCATCTTGGAGATCTACAGTTCAACTAGATGGTTATTACAGGACAAGACAACCACTCCTTATTATGTCTAAAATCCAGTTGTTTGCCTGTCATGAGATCAGTCTGTGTAGCCTAATGTATTAATTATAGTTATACAATCTCCAAAAAACATGTTATTTTGCTTGTACAATTCTGTTTCCAAACAAAGCAAAATAATATAGTTTATTATTTGTACTATGCTTAAGTAGTTCCTTGTTATATTCATATATTGATTCCAGTAATTTAAAGGTGATAATGTGTGAGAAATAAATATATCCGTTCCCAAATTTGTTTCCTACTTCTCTCGATTTGCATTAGTCTATGTCATTATATTCACAGTAATTACAGCCCTAGAGAGTTTTATGGTAAAATGGATTCATTTTAAAACAAAAAGCTATGTAAGTGGGACTGGATATAAATATTCACTGTTTACAGGGAAAACTGAGTGAGATTATTCTTGTTCAATGAAATATTATGAAATCAAACTTTTTGTATAGTGTATTTAGTCTGAGGAGACAGATGTAAAGTATCAGGTACAGTGACTTCGAAGCCATATTATGTCATCACTTTTTGTTTGATGAAGTCATATTGCATTAGGAATGTAGGAAGTAGGACCAAAAGGACTTCCTAGATGGCGTCTAGTCCCCTGTCATCAAGAGAAAAGCTATCATTTAATCCTTTTCGTGGTTTTTAGCCATTTCCAGTGTGAAATGAGATACTAATCTACTATTCTATGTGTGAAATACTATTCTGTGGGAACGCTGTTTTCGAATTTGACTCATCTCATGGTTGGAAACCTTTTAATTTGAAGCTTAGCATATTCATGATTAGTTTATACATGTTTGTTCTTTGGCCAAAGTTATTCTTTACCAGAAATAGATCTTTCCTCTCCTTACTAGTTTTTGATCCTCCTGCCCAACCTCCTGGCAATATGTACACTAATAAAGAAAACAGAGATGAAACATGGGCTCAAGTACTGGCATGCATTTGTCTGCACTGCTTAATTTTTTAGCACTCCATTTGGCACAGTTTTGGTTCAGCCAGCTAGCGTTTTCCAAGACAGTGCCTGAGCTCCGTCTGAGGAATAGTGCAAGCCAGGCACTGTTCCCAGCAGGCAATAGGGGTGACACCCTGTTCTGGGAAAGATACAGAGTTTAGCTGCATGGATGAGAGCCATCCTGTGCCACTTACCCTATGACAAGACAATGAGTCCAGGCCTAAAGCTGTGGTTTGAATTACCTCTTGTAAGGCACTCACTGAAAGTGGTATTTGCAAATTATACTAAAAAAAGAGCTTTGTAGAACAGGTGTTCAGGAAATACCTAACTGCAGCACCCATGCAGTAAAAATCAACCTTAATTCTAGAATTTGCTCTCTTTTGAGGTTTGGAATTATCATTAAAGCATTCTATTAATGTGAAAAAAAGAAAAGAAAAAAAACTGCAGAAATTACCTCATGTTGAAGTGTTTTCTTCTTGACTAGAAGGTCATCTGCTATTGGAGCTCATGGAGAGAGTGAGACTTCACTGTGTTGAGAGGTATGGTCCATTGGCAAATTGTCCGCTCTTATGCCTGCGTATTCCTGCAAGGAAGCACTCAGCTAAAGCTTTTAAACTGCTGTAGAAAAGACAACAGGAGGATCAGGCAGTGAGTCCAGACTCTTTGCAAGAGACCATGAATTTGCTTTACATATCCTTTTAAAGATCATATTTAGAGAATGGAAAGGAAGGTTAGTGGAATTTTCACTGTTTAAGAGGACTCAGTGTGAATGGGGTGTTTTCAGTACAGCGGTAGAGAGAGAGGCCATATCAGAACTGGATATTCCAATTAGAATGATGAGAAATGTTTGGATTTAGTTTTGTGCAATAGTTTAAATCCCCCAAATTGACTGTTTACTTGACTATAAGAAAATACAGAATTAGACTGACTGATTGGCTTTGGTTTTCAGTTTCATTAAGATGGCAGTACTGATCTCATAGGCTCTGAGTTTTGACAGGATGGATAGATAATCAAGAGCTGTGAAGATGAGGTTTCTTTTTTCCCACACAGTTTTGGAAATAATCCAAAATGCAGAACAGTGACATATATGTAAGTATGAGTCATTCCTCAATCCGGTTTCATGTGGGATTAACAACTAGATTGTTCTTCTACTGGACATGAAAATATTGCCACCTGGATAGTGAAAGGATGATGTATTTTCCTGCTCTTTTTTTTTTCTTAAGATTTTGTAAACAGTAGCAATTTTCATCTAATGTATTCAGTCTATTAAGTCATTCACTAATTGTAGTACTTGAAGTAATACGAATTTAAAGTATTGTTTTTAAAAAGACAAGTTTGTTTGGCATCTACTCCCCCAGAGTTTCCAGCTGTTGCATACTGTGCTTAATGATTTTCCTTTTCTTTCTTTCTCACTGCATCATGCTACACTGCCTAACAGTCATCATTATCAGCTATTTCAGATGGATGATTTGCCATATTTTTTCCCTCAGTCCTAGGATTAGTGAATGGGTTATTTCAGAAAACCTTAGAAAAGAGAATGTGGGGAGATGAAAATGTAATGTGGACATTTTTTCTATTAGTTTAATTCTAGTCTTTTTAAGTGTTCTTAAGTTGCTATGCTGTATTGGGACAAATTCCATGAGCTAACTATGTATCTTGTAAAATATAATTACTTTTTTTACATTAGACAAGCTGTCTTACAATATCATTTAGTTACTTTGTGCTCTTGAATTATTACAGAGTTTAAATAAGAGCACTTAATTTTTTTTGGTGCTACATTATTTGTCATACAACAGATTTCTGCTTATTTTTTTCTCTAAACTAAGAAGTCTAACCTTTTTTATACTTTCTTTTGTGGAAATCGTATCATGACTGAAAAATTCCATTCTCTATCTTTTATCATAGCTTGATGATAAGCCCTGTTAAAAAGAGGCTGAAAAAGGAATATGCATTCTGAGAAACAGGAATTGAACTTATACAGAGGGGAGGACAGAACACTTCAGGCCTGTACTGGAAGCAATTTGGTTAAATCTGACAGGAGCCAGCTGCTAAAAATTGCCATCAACAAGTTCTGCTCCCCATAATGGTATTTTTTCCCCAGGAGCTTTTGCTCTCTGTACTTGTTTGGCCTTTCTTCCTCCTCACTGAGAGATGGAGAAGTCTCCCTTTCGCTGTATGTACGTTTGTATGTACAGGAGAAGGCTTAGGAGCATATCCTTGCCAAGTTCTTGCCTTCTGGCCCTGCCCCTAAAATAGGTTGCTGTTTCTTTTGGCAGGATGATCCTGGAACACTACAACTGTATGCTGAAACTAGGGATAAATAGGCAGCTTCAAGCTGCCTACTTCATCTTTTGTAAAACATTTACTTTCTCAACACATTCACTCTCCTTGCAATCTAAAATATTACATTTACCTTTAAAAGACAGAAATCACATATCTGGAAAACAATGGTCATCTTTACTGTTTGAAATAATGCTTTTTCAGTGAAAGGCAGCTTTGTAAATAAAATAAAGCAAGATCATCTGTATTTTTGTATTTCAGAGACGCCTGTAGTTGTAGCTGTGGAAAAGGCAGATATGGTCCACCATACATCCCATAGCAATAGAGAATTGGGGCATGAGGCCCTGGTAAGATCTCACCTTCAATAATGAATGAAGACTTCTGTTAATTCTTGATTAGAGAATGGTATTCAATTTGGAACATGAATAAAACCAAACCCTAAAATATTTTCTCCTTCTATAGAAGTTAAGGAAATAAACAGAAAAAGCAGAAGCAGTAAGATAATGATATTTACACCAGAATATGTAGATATAAATTGGCCAATAATTGGCTTAGGCTATAAACAAGCAAACTACACAGGACTGAAATTCTGGAAGAGCCTTCTAAAAATACCAATGGGAAAAAAATCATACTGAAATAGAGTTTGATCCATATATGAATGGCATGATATTTTGTGCTTGTAGAAGAGAATGTCAGGAGACAAGAGCTGGTGGCCAAGGATGTCTCTTGCTGTCCTACTAGAAGGAGAATAATGGAAGGAACCCCATTATCCTAACTTTTTGATGAATGCAAGTGCATTTTAACTCATAGGATTCTTTAATTTCTGTATTTCCTAACAAATGAACATCCAAGTATGCCCCTGTGGACAGGTACGTGATGCCTTTCTTCAATAATAAAACCCACCTTTCCAGCATTGTCATGAATCTCCTTTATAATCTCCTGTTTTTCCTTTCAACAATATAACTGGCTGACATGATTTTTATATGAGAAGTAGTGGGTGATACAATGGGCATAACAGCAAAGAGTGTTTTCCCTAGCCCATGCAAGTTGGTGGCACATCTCTTCATTAGTGTAAGAGTCAGTAGGTAAATCGTAAAGCATGTTGCCATTCCGTGGATCAGGAAAAAAAAAAAAAAAAAAAAAAAAAGATCCTTACATAGTAAAGATAAGGTACGAATTGCATAAATTGTATTGTAAACAGTCAGGAAAGCCTTAAAGCAGTCTTTAATGAGAAAATAATGCCTGGAACAAGCGATCTTTCAAGATCTGTGTGAACGGGTGTCCATACATTATAACGGAAACCGGTCCTTTGCTGGTGCTGGGAAGTAAGCCAGACCCTCAGCACTGTGAAATCCTTTCTCTCTGTGCTTTCCTTCTGTCTTGTGAAGAAATGGCATGTTTCAGGCTTTGGATGCTTCAGACACACGTGCAAATATCCCCAAAGAGTTCTGCCCATTTCAGTGCATTAAGTGGGTGGGAAGGTACTAGAAACAGAAGAACTAAGAATGCTATTGGAGGCTGATCACATCTCTGACCCAGGAGAAAATATTATAGGACAGATTTTGTAATGGGTCTCATCTCTGTTCATTTTACAAAACCTGCACTAATTGTAGTTGCAAAGCATG
This sequence comes from Dromaius novaehollandiae, assembly GCF_036370855.1. Classification (NCBI taxonomy): domain Eukaryota; kingdom Metazoa; phylum Chordata; class Aves; order Casuariiformes; family Dromaiidae; genus Dromaius; species Dromaius novaehollandiae. Next base: position 44,650,087 of record NC_088098.1, read on the forward strand.
GGATTAAAACAGTCTATACTCAGATTTTTGGAAGTCTGTTTTCACAATTGTCAGTTTTCCTGAGGTAAATGGAATGGTGAAAAAAAGGCTGCAAAAGAAGGTTTGAAAGCAAAATATATTCTTCCTAATAAAAAATTCTTTTAGCAAGCTGAATTCTTATGTCAAGTAGCTTAGGCTCCATATTGGATTTTCTTGTATGATAAAGTAATGGAAAAATTCCATTGAATTCTTACTCTTTTGCAGCTTTTTAAAAGAAATCTAACCATACAAAGATACAGTATTATTATTATATTATGTGTATATGCATCTGTGTATTTATTTATAATCACTATTTCCGTAGGTGCCACACTAAGCAATAAATTCTGTCTTTGACCAAATATCTAGCAATTTCATTTTACTCAATGGAAATATTCTTGATTTATATAGATAATCACATGATCAGAATTTGACCTTCTGTTTAGTTTTTTGTTATGCTCTGTGTAGAATAACAATATAATGAAGTTGTGCTATTTCAATAGCTGTGCTGACATTAACAGATGGTTCTGGAACACAGCAAAGATTCTTCAGCAAGATAAGATACTATAAATTTAGCTACTACAGCATTGCAAGTGACAATGCTGAGGTCTGATTTTTAAACAACATAGCTGTGTTAATCCAATCTCCATTCAATGCACAAAGAAAGAATTCATGGTAATTAGGAGAGACAAATGCAGCATTCACTTGTGGAATTCTGGGCCCACATAAGCCTCTAGTAACCACTTTAGGTCTTTAGGTTTCTTACTCGTCAGAAAAGGAATTATATACAAGGGGAACTTGCATACTAGAAGGAGGCTCCACTCTGTCTCCAGACATACAGAACATCTACAGGATGAGTGGAAACAGGTTTATAATAATTATACAGGGAGCTGGAAACAGCCTGGTTGCCTAATACATTCCATTTTCATTTTGCATTTTTCTTACTTATATCTGTATTAAATGTTCTAATACCTCCTCTAAGGCTGTTACAAATCAACAGTTTAGGCTAGAAAAATGTGTTTTCCCTTTTCTCATGAAACTCTTCAAATTTGGCTAGAATAGAAACTGCTAAAAATGCAGCTTCTTCTCTGTGGCTTAAATTCCTCAGGAAAACTTCATCACTTTTCTAAAATATTAATTGAACATGAACAACCTGAGAGTAAATCTGTTCTGCTCTGTAGATGCACGTGGAGAACTGTGAATGCCCTAATGTTTCCAGAGCCCTGATAGTGGAAATGGAAAATGAAAGAGACAGATGGGCATGTTCTGTCTGCTCTCGAGTCTCAGAGAAGCACCAGATTCTAAACCACGTAAAAGAAAAGGAAACAGGATGGACTTGGCTTTCTGGAATGGTGGTGGTGGTGGTGGTGGTTCATTTTCTACTATGGAGTAGAAGCTGGCCTTAGCTGCTAGCTATTCAAATGAGACCTGCAGCTCAAGCTCAAGTCTGTGTGTATGACAGAGAATTGAGTTGAGGGGTTTTCCTTGGACATGTCATTTAATTTACAAATCAGAAAATCTCTCCTTTTATTAACAAAAGCTAGAAAATTCTCTATAGAAAGTCATGAACTATTAGGCCACTGGACCATATTGTATGAATGCTCCAGAATTGAAAACAATGGTACATATACCGTGTCTGGTGAAAACACATTTATGTGTCTTTGGCAAATTAATTGTATAGACTGTCTAATTTCATATCCATCTACTGTTTCCCTTGTCATTTAATGTGAAGGATAGATGCGTAAAGAGATAAAATGTCATGAATAACTAATGCACAACTAACCATTAATTTGGCATTTCCTCAGATTCTTAGTGCTTGCTTTTGCATCCTAAAAATATTTTAATAAAAGCAGGATAGTATTGGTTTTAGTATTTCACAGGCTGGAAAATGCATGTCAGAGCAGGTCTAATCTCTGCAAATAGTTTGAAAAGATAACTTAACCTTTGTAATTCTAGAGGTTCCTTATATAGTGCCACTTTATAAGTGGTTCCTGGGGGAGCAGAGATAATAAAGATACTTTGCCCAGAACATAGCCTCCCTCCCTGTGTGTGTATTTATAATACTTAATCCAATATCTAAGTATGTATCACTCACTACAAACAAAAGTAAAAGCCTGTTAATTATCACACAGATTTATTATTGTTTTTAAACAGAGTAAAAACAGCAGAAGAGGGGAATAGCCAGAATGAGGTTTCTCAGGAAGCCAGGTTAACCCCTCCCATTTTATAAGTTTTGAAACAAGCAGTATTTTTATCACACTGCATGTCACAGAGTAGGACATGATAATGTAAATGCACTGAAAGGGATAAATAGCCTTGCATGGTTAATGTTTTTGAAATACCTCCCGAACACAAAAAGAGTTCTATACATTCTTTGAAAAAGGTCATAAAAACAGTGCGTTTTAAGTCTCGATTGTATGCTGATATTTGTATACACCTTTATGTCTGAAGCCTATGTTTTGATCATGGTGTAGAAATGGCTTGAATTTAAAAAATACAAAATAATAAAATGTGGTGTTTTTAAGAATTCTGTTAAGGGCTTATATTTAGGTAGCCTATATTCCAACACAGTCCCTGTGTCTAATGCTTCAGAATACCTACTTAGAAGAAAAGATTACTTATATATGGGGTACAGACTATCTTAATTTTTGGCCCTGCTTGCAGTTAAATTTTGTATTATAAATGTCTTAGACAACCAGATGTGTAATTCAGGCCTTTATCCTTATACTCTTCAACTTTTATTCAGGGAGGAGGAATTCTTATATAACTATGCTTCAGTTACAGTAGTCACATAAGTGTTTACTGTGTTGGATCCTTGAATTGTGTTTACAAGTCAATTCTAGTGTAGAAGTAAGTTAAAAGCAATCTACTTTTAGTGCAACCTAGCTATTAATTGAATGCACCGAAATAGGAAATTAAAGGTGAAGAAAAACGTGTTTCATGTGACTTAACCTCACAATACCTGACCTTCTGAGAAGGATCATGTCTTTTCAGAAATTCACTCTGAAAAATAATCAGCCTAACATACCAGTTGCCCATATTTAGAAAAGGAAGTGTTCTCACATGAATATGCTTTTCAAGCTCTGCAGTGATTACAGCACAAGAGTAGAGAAGAGGCAGACTCAGAAAATCCTTCTCCTAGATCTCTTAGATCTCTGTCTTCTTGTGAAGTACTGGGAGAATGATTAAGAGACTGATTTTAATAGCAAAAAATGTTAATAAGGTGCTACTCATTTTGTTCATACTAAGTCTTTCAAGATGCTTTATTCATGAGGAACTTTAAGTTAAATAGCACCTACTGAAATCACCAAAAAGTTATTCAGTGAAGGACTAACCAATACCCTAAGTGTTGGATACTTTTTCCATTGAAATTTGACTTCCATGGAAGCAGAATTAAGCTGATAACACTGATTTTGTTTCCTCATGTAATTGGGTGTATATTTCATTGATTTGACTGACCTTTGGATCAGGTCTTAAGCACCTTTCAGATCTGTAACTGCTGCAGATCTGGATGGAGAGATCCAAAATATTGCTCTGCTCTTTTTCATCATGGTTGCCTATCACAAGAATTAGCAAAAAGAAATTTCAGAGGTGAATTATAACTATTTAAGAACCTCACAAACCTCCTCTCTGACATCCAAGAAGAAACATTCTGTACATGTTTATGATGAAAGCAGTGTAAGTTAGTGTGGTATTCTGAAGTCAGCTTTAGAAAATTGTTCTGATTAAGTTCCTGAGAACTCAGAGCTGCTGACTTGCTCCTTTTTCTGTCCACAGGACACCAATAGGACTTCTAAAATCATTTGAGAGCAGTCAGAAGCATGAGTGATTTTTTTCTAGTGATCGCTAAATTAGGACTTTTATTGGAATGAACGGAATAGCACCCTAAACCTGTGGTGCTCTTTTTGCCTCAGTAGAGAGCTTCTACCCAGATTCATGCACAGCCTGGCTTTCTATTGCAAACCTAAAGAAACAGAGCACCTATCATCACAAGAACTGGACTTTAACTGCCTGTTTTCATTGTCTTGATTTATGGTACTTATGAGGTCATTCCTTCTGGCAGAGACTAACAAGGAAATCTGCTTCTCCTCTTTCAAGATACATTTCTTTAAAAACGCTGTAATCTTTTTCCCCTTCTGGAATTTTACAAAACTGAGGGCCGTACCTCAGCCAGTGAAAACTGGCCTGCTAAACTGGCTATGATAGAACTCTGCTAATTTACGTTAGCTGATTATCTGGCCTACGTTTGTTAACTTTCAAAAATGCAAAGAGCTTTTCCAGGGACCAAAAAAGCTATGCTTGACCTTTAAATTACTTACACCCAAGGAGACGAGAAATGCCTGAGTTTGTTCTTGATCCCTTACTGCTTTAAAATTTAAACAAGTGCTTTAAAAATAGTTTAGGCCAATGTTAAGCGCTTTGACAGGATTAACAGCATTCTCACTATGTTTTTCAGTGCCCTTCTCCAGTTTCATTTTAGCCAAGGTTAGGTTTTAGGTGCTATGCTAATTTTGAATTGAAAGTAGACGAAGTAAAATACTGTGTACAAAATTTGCAAGTTTGTCTTATAACTGGCTAAGTAAATCAATGAGTAAGAAACATTAGGACAGCTGATATGCAAAGCAGATAAGTTGTAAGTTTATCTATAATTTCACCCAACCTGAGAAGCAAAGTGCTCTACAGCCATGCTGGCTTTCTTTCCCCTGGTTTTCATTCCATCTTCCTCTCAGTCGCAATCGTTTCTTTGCACAGCTGGCCTTTATCGCCCACCTCCATCTCCCTTGGCCATGCCAGTGATACGTGTGTGACAGTCGTAATAGTGTGTAACAGGACAGCAAAGAATGGGGAGCTCCAGCAGTAGGATACATGAAAGGCTTCGTGGTTCCTGGTCAGAGCCCCCCATCCCTTTCGCCTCCCCTTTGGGGCAACTGCGTTGCAGCCACATTGGTCCTTCCACTAGGGCTTTGCCTCTGCATGCCAGAGGCATGTCCACGGCTCATACGAAGTCAGATTTTGCTGCTTTGAAGATGAGGGTAGAATTCGGTTTTGCTTGCACAGCCCAAATCATCAGTGATGTTTTTACCAACAGAAATGTTAGTTTATTCACAGTCAGACGGAAAGGCCATCGCCACTTTTGTATTGGATGTATGCTTTGTGTGCACGATTGTGTTGATTCAGTGCAATAGTGCAGTTTTGAAGCTAAGCCCTCAGTCACCCCCAGTTATGGCACACCAGTTTGATTTCTAGAGCAGGTTTTGTACATGCTTACTAGTTTCTACCTGAGGCAAACTAAACCAGAAGCTTTGCTCCAGGTATTTGCAGAATGTGCTCTAACCACTCCAAACCACTGACTACCTTTGGGCAGCTTTGAATCACATTCATGATGGGGTTGTTCAATTCAAGGCATCACACTAGATCTCATCTGAAGAAAGATCCCTGAAACACGTATAATGTGGACGTAGGGGCACTGGCAGCTTCATTCAGGCACTATGCTTTTATTTGCTGAATTACTTGTTAATGTGGATGTAGCCTTAGCTGACTGAAGGGATATTTTATAGGCTCTTAAGACTTTCCATGGAACTAGCCTGGAGCTAGATGGAGGAAAGGCTGAGTAGTCTGTGGTAAAATGACTATGGGAACACCTAGAGCCTTATATTTTATACAGGTGTTTAGTGGGAATGCAGTCTTGGTGCTATCATTTCCTGGGAAGCAAAAAGTACTCCACAAAACAGAGAAGTTTCTTAGATACTCTTCCTTCATTGGACTAATCAGTTTTTGAACTCACCAGTGGGCATAAGAAACTCAGAGGCAGACACATTATGTACCTTTTAAATATTGTTTGTTGGTTGAGCTCAGAGTGATGAAAGTGAAGAAATCAATTTCTGAGAATATAAAAGACAGGGATTTCCAAGACAGTACTTTTACTGACTTGGGTAATCAGGCTCTGCTGTATGGTTCCTGAATAGTGCTGGTGCTTCACACCTGAATGGATATAGGAATAATGCTATTTTTCTACCCTTCTATAGAAAAAAAAAATTATATTTAATGTTATAGAACTGTTACACATATGTAGAACAAAGAAATGTATTTCTTTTTCCTTATCTAATTTCTGTAATACTGTAACTATTTTATAGACAGGAAAAAGAAATCCAGACAGGACTTACTCTTAACTTTTTCACTTTTTTATTTTTCTTGTTTGTTTTGATTTTCTGTTGTATCCAGTGAATGAATTCCAGATGTCATCACAGTCTTCCCACTTATTTCCCATACTGTGTTATGTATTTAAGTAGGCTGTTTGCTGTATTTGAAAGTTTTTCTCCTATGGGGTTATTTTATCTTTTCAGCGTTAGCATAATTTTCATCCTTATAATATACCCACAGATGAGAAGAGAATCACATACTGTAATCTCGTTTATCACATGTGGCATAAAATTTCAACTGGTGACATGCATATGGTCCAGCAAATTGTGTTTCTTCTATAACAGATCTTTTAAATAACAACTAGTGTTGATTTAAAAATAATAATAATAAAAAAAATCAGAAGTCTTTAGCAATCTATTTCTATGAAAAAAATTGCATTATGTTCCCAGGTGTTATTTTGTTAACATGTTCTTTGAGCCATTGGATCTCATTATTATTATTGTCAATTATTAGTTACAAATTAATTCCGTGAAGCTCAGTCTGTGACAAGTTGATTCATGTTCAAGTTTATTTTCCCCTATCTTTTCCTTGAACTATGATAGTACCTTACAGTCAGATTGAGTTAAATTTGAGGATGAATGTCCAAACCTATTTGTCAGTGTCCCCAAGTGGCATTGTATAATGCATGTTATCTGCCATTAGAAGTTATCCTAAAAATCAGGTGTGTTTTATTTTGTTTTAAGCTCATATTTACTGTCAGGATACAATACATTTTTGGACCAAAATATTTCAATCTGTTTTTATGAAGTGGTAATAGTGGAAGGAGAGTGTTGAATGTGGAGAGTAAGTCAGTCAGCCATTTGGGGTAAAGAGATATTGCTCTTCCATGCTTTTCATAATCTTAGATTTAGCACCTTCAGTTTTCTATAAAATGTGATTTTTGTATTTTTTTCAAAATATTTATATTCTATTTCTTTTTTCCACAAGTATGCTTAATATACAGGTTTTATATGTAACTGCACATAATAACGTTCCCTATGCTTCAGACCACCTGCTTTTTTGCTCATTTGATTTGAAAGAGGAAATTATTCTATTCTTGAGGGGGAATATGTCAAAGGTGAAATATTTTTTGACTTGTCTGCACTATATGAGCTTCTAAATATGTGTCATGTAAAAGTCACACATCTTTTTCCATGGGAGTTCAAACTATTCCATCAGTGTAATATACTTTAATACTATTGAATATTTATTTCCTTCAGTCAAAATATTACATAGCCCTTCAATAAATATTGCAAACACATTAATTAACTATTAAAAATAAGAAAACATGAATGCTATGAAAACCTAACTCACTGGAAACAAGAGAGATTTATTCCAGTGAAATATCACTTTCTCTGTTATGAACATTAAATGAGCCGATTTATCCAAAATAATATAATTTTTCAGTTTATGAAGAAGCTGATGAATTCACTGGTAACCTTCTCAGTCACTTAACCAGTGCAGGAGTGAAGTACAAACTCCTTACAAACAAGAGTTCATTTTAGGTTGTGATGAATGCTTTCACTTCCTTTTGAGTTCAGCAGACGTTATGACGTGTACCGTAGTCAGAGTGGTTCCAGTATCCCCCAAAACTAAATATACAGTCATTAGAGTTGTAAGTGCTGGAGTCCTACCTGTTTCACACTATCATTCTTGACAGAGTTCTAGCTGAAAGTTGAGACAGTTCTTTTTCAATTTTGAAATTATTGCTGGTCAAATGGAAAGATTATAGAGAAATTACATTCTAGAAAAACCATTTTACAGCTTTGCTTTTAAAATGTAAGTAGAATAGCTTAATACTATATCCAAAATTCTTTTGTGCAGAACTTTTTCACAGGAACTCAGTTTTGATAGATTTCTTGAAGGCTTCTTTGAAAAAAATAACAATCATTTACGCATTGTAATTAATCCTAATTAGCATAGAGAAATAGGAGAAATAACTACAAACTTGGGATCTAAATGTTAACCAAAGTTTTTGATAAGAAACTGAATCCTGCATTTTTAAATATCCTTCAAGAGCTTAAAATGACAAAGAAAAGAGTGCTATGTTTGTGTGATGCTGGCAAGACCAAAAGTTTCTACATTTCATAAACAAACGTATCACAGTTGTTTACAATACTATATATTTTACATTTAAGTGAGAGGTGTAAGGCAAGTTAATGACTTTACATATTATGTTAATGCTCTGCACTTTGAAACATTTTAATAGCTAGTTTCATACATATCAAGGAGGTACTCGAGATTTCAGCAAATACTAAGCTTACACAGAACCAATCCTTGAATTTCTTGCTGCTTTGTCTTTTAGCATTCCTGCTAACTCCTTTCTGTTCTCATCCAACTCCCTTCACATGTTACTTCTCAATGTCTTAACAGTAGTATTTGATTTATCCCTGTATGCTTCTGCTGTTCCTTTATATTGATTATTCATCAAGTGCCTTTTCTCATGTTCAACTTTTTATATGATTCTTTGCTACTTAAACTGCACTTTATAATGCTAAATCCATTGTTCCTTCTTTTTTTTTTTTTCTTTTTTCCCCTCTCTCAGGCTAATTGTGTGTTTGATAAGGTTTCTTTTGGTAACTATCTGCTTTGCTACTTTTCCCCTTCCCAAGAGACCAAAACTACACATTCGCTGAGTTAAATTTTATAACAAAGTTCATTGTCATTATTTTATTGCTTTCACTCCTTCCCTTCCTTCCTCTTTTTAGAGGTACTCTGTTATTTTCTGATTACTTGCATAGAAATGAGCTTCCATTTTCATATACTCAACCAGTTCCTCTGTTAGTCTCCTCTAAAGCAATAGCCCCATAATAGTCCCCTCTACCTTCTAAAATAAAAAGTTATCCTTAGCATATTGCAATATCTTACTAGACAGTTTGGGAAAAAGAAAAACCTTCTGTCTAAGTAGTCTGTAGTAGTCTCACACCATTACATTATGCCTGTTCCTTTTTCTCTTTTACTTTCATTTACAGACATTTTTCCATTCAGCAACTGAGCTTTCCCTGAATGTCAGAGAATATATTTTATACATCTCTCTATATATCATACAGTCTTCATTTACAGTAGAGTGCCTTCTCCCATTCCCTGTTCTCCCTGAGCACATCACATTTTCTTCAGCAAGATGTCAATTCTCTGACTGGCTTCTAAAATGCCAATTAAACTACAATTTTCGTTGCTTCTTAAGAACTCAAGTCTTCCTGTTTATTCTTCTACTGCCCAAAGCATTATAGAATATATTTTTTAAAATCTTTTAGTCTGTTAGACAAAGAATCAGTGTATTTTATGGTGAGGCTTTAAAGGCAATTGTATCTGTTCACACATTTGTGTATCATCCAGAACAGTGGAGCCTTGTTCCCTAATTGGGATTTCTAGAAAATCTGTTCTATAACAAATAATAATAATGGGATCAAAATGTTTTGAATATGTCATTCCGGTGTTCGCGCTACATTGTTAGAAGATATTGAGTTTCTCTTAAAGGGTTCAGACTACGTTTGAATCGATACCTTATGTCAAGACTTCAATAATTTTTCATTCTGAAAGCATGCAAGTAAAACTCAGCCAGTTTTATTTCCTGAAACTTCAAATACAAGAGACATTTGGCTTCATTCAGTTTGCAGAGCTGGTGAACTGTTAAATGAGCTTGAGTCTGACCTTGAGTTTCTAACAGCGTGTTCTAACATAAACATGTATAAGAAGATGAGAATGGGTACGCTGGATTGGACAAAAGCACAGCTAGCCTAGTGTCCTGTCTCCACCATCCTGTCACCAAAGCCTAATGAATCACAGAATCACAAAATGATTCAGATTGAAAGGGACCTTAGGATATCTCTAGTCCAACCTCCATGTTCTCAGTAGCCTCTTCTTAGTTATTGGAAGGCTACTATTAGGTCCCCCCTAAGCCTTTTCTTCTTCAGGCTAACAAATAAAGAAGTAGAGAGAGTCTATAGTATTACTTCTCCAAAATACTTTCCTGACTTTCAATAATTTGTGACTTTGAGAATAAATTTCTGAGTCAGGAATGATTTTTTTTAATAATCCGTAATCAATTTATTTTTCCTTAACGCTTCAAAAATTTTGTGGCAAGTAGTTCCATAGCTTAGCTATATCACCTTTTGCTTTGAGTGAGCCAACCACTAGTTTTATTTGGTGAGTCCTACTTCTTCTATTGGAAGAAAGAGTATACAGTCTATCACTGCCTACACTTTCACGGTATTTGTGATTTGGTAGATTTAAAACTTAAATCCCTCAGAGGTCTTTCTTAGGCTGAAGTACCATACCTAGTCATTCCCATACAGAATTCCATTACAGATCTCTGATCATCTTTCTTGCCTTTCTCTGAACCTATACCAGTTCTATTTTACTATTTATGAGATAGAGAGATGAGAAATGCCCAAAATAATCAAGATGTGGGACCACTGTGGATTTATTCAGTGGCAAATGATGCTCTTTGTTTTGTCCTCTATTCATTTCTTAATGCTTTTTAACATTCTGTTCGCTTTTTGATAGCTACTCAGTACTGAGCATAGAAACATCTATTATAATCCCTAGAATTCATTCCTGCGGGATACTGGTCAGGGTCCATTAGCACTTTACATTTACCTTCATTGAAACTTACCTGCCATTTTAGCATCCAATCACTATGTCTCGTGATTTCCTTCTATGCATCATAGCTGATGCTCATCTTTACTATCCTTCAGTAATGCAATAATAGCAGAAAACTCTATTACCTCACTGTTTTCTAAAATTCTGCACTGCACCATCCCAGCAAGGATACCTATAGATCTTCCATTGATCAAATTTACTCCTATCCAATGTTTTTAAACAATTCTTTAATTCATGGGAAAATCTTCTTTCTTATTCTAAGTCCCTACAAGACTTTTGGTGAAGAACTTCATTGAATGCTTTTTGAAAATGCAAGTAGACTGCAGCAACTTTATCTCCACTATGAACAAGCTTGCTGCCTCCTTGAAAGATTTCCAGGAGGCCTGCAAGTCAGAACTTCCCCTTCCAGTAACTGTGTTGAACTCCTCCCTAGGATGTCATATTTGTCAACACGCCCACTCATTCTGTTCTTTATTATTGCCACCAATTTATCAAGTACAGACGATGGGCTTGCTAGCCTGTAACTCACTGGATCTGTCCCGGAACCCTTTTTAAAAACTGGCATCACACCTGCCCCCTTCCAGTCCTCAGGCATCAAGGCATCTGTAAATCAGAGGTTACCCATCACAGTTAGTAGGTGAGCTATTTTATCTTTAAGTTTCTTTAGAACTCTTGGATGACTGCTGTCTGGTCCTGGCTGTTTGGTATGGTTCATTTTATCTACTTCTTCCACAGTCTCTTCTACCAATACTTAAATTTGAAACAGCTCCTCTAATGATTTCCCAGTACAGAAGTTTTCTGGCCTGAGCACCTTCTCACATGCATCCACAGTGAACACAAAAGTAGAGGATTCATTTTGTTTCTTTGCGATGGCCTTATCTTCTTTGAGCGCTCCTTGTAACTCTGAATATCTCTTGGCTCTTTGGACTCCCTGACAGGCTTCCTGTGCCTGATAAGTTTGAAAAAATATTTATTGTTATTTTTATGTCTTTTGCAAACTTTCTTCAAGTGGTCATCTGGCTTGTCTTAATGTGTTTTTATATTTAACCTGCCAAAGTAAGATCCTCTCTGTTTTCCATATTTGGACACCACTTCAACATTTTCAAACATGCCTTCTTGCCTTTAATAATCTTTCTTACAGTGTTGTTTAGCCATGCTGGCTTCCTTTCGCTTTTCTCAAATCTTTCATGACAGGAAGTATGCATATCCTTTGTACCTTCAGTTTAGTCTCTTTAAAATGTGCTCATGCTGCTGGCAGAGATTTAACTCTTTTAGTCATCCCTTTTAGCATCTTTTAGCCATCCTTTTAGAATATTTTTAACAGGCTTCATTATTCTTAGATAATTCTTTTTGTATTTGAGGACAATTGTAATTACTTTTTTATGCTTTTTGTTGTTGTTGTCATTGCTGCTGCCAGGATGTTTAAGCATATTGCGGTCACTTTTACAGAGTTGTTCTTTAACAGTAAATCATGAAGAAGACAACTGAGCTGAATTAAAATAGAACATATTCCCAGAGGAAAAAAACACACAAAATTTCTGTCCAGTTTCTAAAGTACCACTATTTACCCTGAAAGTTTTCCTAGAATTCTTTATTTTAGACTCAAGCTTCCCTCTAAAGTCCATGCTGGAGAGAAGCTAAGTGATGCTGCATAGTGAAATCTACAGCATCTGTCTGTTTAAGAGTGTGAGTGAAGCATGCAGGCAATTATTTTAAAAATGTTTTAGTATAGCTGGTTAGACTCTGTTGCAGATGCATACTGCCTATGTCTTGGCACCGTCATGTGCTAATAAATGTCAGAAGAGCAGAATAAGGCAGGCTGCTTGGTCCCTAAGGATTCATCTAATCCAGAGGATTCTTCATGTGACTCTTCAAAACAGAATTATATCCCTTTTGCCTCGCTGCATTCAATCTGACTAATCATTTTATTTTGATATAATTGGTAAGGTATGTTCGAGATAAATGAAGCAGGTTATGCATTTCCTTATGGATTAATTAGATCCACCTTTGTCCCCTCTTCTTAATTCTTCTCTTCTATCCCATAATTGAGTTGGTGAAGTAACATGCTGTATTCACTCTAAGAAGCCCTGTGACACCCACCAAAATAGCAATTTTCACTGTGGGTTCTAATTAACCAGAGAATAATTGTGTTAATAGTGATGACTACCCTGACTTATTTTTATTAATATGGGATGTGATTCATTGGTGGCTGAACTCAGGGTACATGAGCTTGATTTATTTGATGTTTCTTATAGAATTAATAATCTCCATTATTTTTCCTTAAAAGGTAAACTGTCCAGCTCCATCTTTTTCACAAATATGTTCCGAGAGCATAACACAACAAAAATAAATCTATGTAGGCATGTTAATACTTTCCTGACCATCTTGCTCTAAAGTTTCTTCTTCCGCTAATCAAAATATGACTGAACATTTTTAACATGCCTTCTTCAGCCCAGCTGGAGCCCTTGCTTAGATATCAATATATAGTCTCAGAAATAGAAAGGAATAGAATGTTTAGTCTAATTTAAGGTGTTTTATACATTTCATTCAGAGGACTTGCAGCAGAAGCATAAGGTTGCGACATCACTTTTACGCTAATCTATATTGGCATTGCTGGGGTCCTACCATTTGTCCTCTCCAGCTATGTACTCTGCACCCCTTATGTCAGCACTTGCACTCATCTGACTCTGAAAAAGAGTCAGTTTAAAAACCTAAGCTGATGAAACAACATTTCCCTTTTTTGTTTTTTTGATAGAGTTAGTTTTCTGCTGGACTGGTTCTCAGATCACCCTGGGGTCATAAAAGAATGGGAAGGTGTGGTAAGGGCAGAGAAGGAAAAAACAAAAGCAGAAGTTTCTGTAGCTATATCAGATATATATAGACTAGGACTCCACCATTACCTACATCTTTGTGACAATGGACATTAGTACAAACTTTGAGACTGCTTACCACCATCTTCCAAGGCACCATCTACCCATTCTTGATGGTAATTGCTATAAAGAAAGAGATCCCAAAATAGCAAAAAATAACCGGTATGAGTAGGAAAAATGTTTTACTGCAGTGACTGTAGTAGAAAATTGTATTTTAATGAGTGAATAAAGAAAGAGCTGTCCTCCAAAAAGAGGAGAGGAATAAACAAATTTTTTCAAAAGTATCTTGCCTTCAGTTATGGTTTTCCCTACCTGCTTAATAAAATTAGAATTTTCCCCAATTCCCACATTTATGCACAGCCTTGCTAGAACTGATATATTCACTGAGGCATCAGAGTTACTTTCCCTGTTGCTGCAGCTGGCTGGAGACATTTTTAGATAAATCTGTGTGAAGGGGTTGGCACTACAGTGGTTTATATTGCATATTATATTTTTAGGAGTGAAAAAATAAAAACATTTTCTTTCAATGAAATGGCAAGCTATGAGAAAACCACCAGAAGTTGTGCAATTCTGGTGATTGCAAAATTTTTACATTTTTACCCAGGATATATCTAGCATGCCAAGTTTGGAGCCAATGTCTTTTTGTAGGCTAAAACCCTATTTACCGGAGAGAATATCCCAGAACTTACTTCAGAAAATGGAGCCAAAACAGGACTCTGTGGTCTAGAAATCCTGTTAGATGAGATGGGACACTCTGATATTTACTAGCTAATAAATATCAAATCTCTGTTATCTCCCTTTATGTACTATCATTATAATTACAAATGACAAGTCTTTGAGTTTTATTTTAACTTATTGCCTGTTGAATCTGTCCCTCCTCTTTTAAGAAAAAAAAAACTGATTAAATTCTTCATGTTCCCACTTTTAGTGGTGGGACCACATTGGATTAGAGTCTACTGCAGCTGCAGCTACTCGCTGACAACAGAACAGTGTTTGAGGGAAGAGTTTATCAAAACTTCCTTCTTACCACTATTCCCTCATGAGGGTCAACACATAAGGAGCAGTATTGCCTGCTTCCCCCATTCTCAATGGACAGTTCCTTTGTGAAGGTGGCTTCAGCCAAAGAACATTGCAAGTGACTGAAGAAAAGGACATAACCTGATTACATTCAAAATACTGTTGGCTCTACAGAGTCAGTAGGTGCTGTTTTTGTACGTAGCAATTACATATGTAGCAGTTACATAATGTATGTAGCAGTTACATAATGAGCCTATGTACAATCTCATTAACCACTGGTTTGCACGTGTATCTGCATGACTGCCATTTGATTTTGGCTGCTTCCACTCCCAAACAATTTAGATTATATCTTTGCATGTGGGGAATACATATTCTTTGCTTCAGTAGTATATTACTTCTCTCTCTTCTTCTTTCTGTGTAATAAGAACAGCTTGGTTTAGCCTCTCATTTTTAGGATTTAAAATTCACAGAAGAGACCAGTTTGTTGTCAAGATGTCTGTGAGAAACATTTAAAACATTTTAAATTGATTAGCTTGATTGCTTACCCCAAATGTATTGTAATGTTCTGCAACTTTAGTTTGCAATGTGGTGCCAAAAATGAAACAATTTTAGTTTTCAGCTAGCAGTTCTTTTTGATATTTATTTAACAACTGCAATGCAAGGAGTTTGGGGGTGTTACATGAAGAAAGTTAATGGAGAGATGCATTAAAAAATGTCAAAGCCCTTAATATGATTTGATTCAGTTTCATCTTAGAAATGGGGCAAGACTGACAAAAAAGAACAATCTTTATTTGGAGGATGCAATAGGCTGTCCCTCAGCTCCCCAGCCTGTCAGCAAGGGATGGAGATGGCTGCTGTCCTCAGTGGTCTGCTAAGAAGACCCTGTCTTCTGCTGCTGGGAGTTAGCTGTACACTGGTTTCAGAGACTTACTGGACAAATCTCTCCTGGAGGTAAGGACAAGAGAAGACCTTCGCAGCTAAGGGGAGTGAGATTTGTGTGGCAGGCAGGAGGAATTTGGGAGGCAGACTGCTGATTTCACAGAATCACAGAATGGTTGAGGTTGGAAGGGATCTCTGGAGATTGCCTAGTCCAACCTCACTACTCAAGCAAGGTCACCTAGGTCAGGTTGGCCAGGACCCTATCTAGACAGCTTTTAAAAATAGGATGCAGGCTCTACAACCTCTCTGGGCAACCTGTTCCAGTGCTCAGTCACCTCCACAGTAAAGAAGCTTTTCCTCATGTTCAGATGGAGCTTCCTGTGTTTCAGTTTGTGCCCATTGCCTATCACAAGGGACCACTAAAAAGAGCCTGGCCCCATCCTCCTTACACCCTCTCTTCAGATACTTGTACACATTGATAAGATTCCCCCCTCAGTCTTCTCCTCTCCAGGCTGAACAGTTGCAGCTTTCTCAGCCTTTCCTCATATGACAGATACTCCCATAATCCCACAATCATTTTAGTAGCCTTTTGCTGGACTTGCTTCAGTAGCTCCATGTCTCTCTTGTATTGAGAAGCCCAGAACTGGACACAGTACTCCAGATGTGGCCTCACCAGGGCTGAGTAGAGGAGGAGGATTACCTACCTTGACCTGCTAGCAATGTTCTTCCTAACTCAGCCCAGGATATCATTGGCCTTGTTGGCCACAAGGGCACATTGCTGGCTCATGGTCACCTTGTTGTCCACCAGGACTCTCAGGTCCTTCTCCGCAGAGCTTCTTTCCAGCAGGTCAGCTCCCAGCCTGTACTGGTGCATGGGGTTATTCCTCCCTAGGTGCAGGACTCTGCACTTTCCTTCATTGAACTTCATGAGGCTCCTCTCCATCCAACTCTCCAGCCTGCTGAGGTCCCTCACCTGTGGTGTTTCAGCCACTCCTCCCAGTTTTGTATCATCAGCAAACTTGCTGAAGGTGTACTCTGTTCCATCATCCAGGTCATTGATGACTAAGTTGAACAGGATTGGACCCAGTAGTGGCCCCTGTGGGTACACTGCTGGCTACAGACCTCCAACTAGACTTTGCACCACTGATCACAACCTTCTAAGCTCTGCCATCCAGCCAATTTTCCATTCACTTCACTGTCTGCTCATCTAGCCCATAGTTCATCAGCTTGCCTATGAGGATATTATAGTAGAGTGTCAAAAGCCTTACTGAAATCAAGGTAGACAACATCCACTGCTCTCCGCTCATCTACCCAGCCAGTCATTCCACCACAGAAGGCTATCAGGTTGGTTAAGCATGATTTCCCCTTTGTGAATTCATGCTGGCTACTCCTGATCACCTTCCTACCCTTCATATGCTTGGAGATGGAGTCCAGGATGAGCTGCTCCATCACCTTTCCAGAGATCAAGGTGAAGCTGACTGGCCTGTAGTTTTCTGGGTCCTCCTTCTTGCCCTTTTCGAAGACTGGAGTGACTTTTTTTTCTTCCAGTCCTCAGGCACCTCTTCAGGCCCCATCTCTGCATACTCCAACAACATCCCTATATTCCCCCCAGGTTAGCTGTCACTGCTGCCACCTTCTGTGTACTTCCTTCTTCTGTTTGAGGTTTACCAGGAGCTCCTTGTTCAGCCATGCAGGTCTCCTGCACCCTTTGCTTGACTGCTTGCTCATTGGGATGCACCATTCTTGAGCTTGGAGAAGGTGATCCTTGAATATTAACCAGCTTTCTTGGACTCCTATTCCTTCTAGGGCCCTATCCCATGGGATTATTCCAAGCAGGTCTCTGAAGAGGCCAAAGTCTTCTCTCCTGAAGTCCAGGGGATTTATCCTGCTTTTTTCCCTGCTCCCTCCTCACAGGATCCTGAACTCCACCATCTCATGATCACTGCGGTCAAGGTTGCCCCAACCTTCACATCTCCAACCAGCCCTTCCTTGTTCATAAGTATGAGGTCCAACAGAGCACCTCTCCTTGTTGGCTCCTCTATCACCTGTATCAGCAAGTTGTCAGCTATGCTTTCCAGGAACCTGTTGGATTGCTTGTACCTTGCTGTGTTGTTCCTCCAGCAGATATCAGGGTGGCTAAAGTGCCCCATGAGGACCAGAGCTTATGAATGTGAGGCTACTTACAGCTGTCTGTAGAAGGAAATAGAGAGGCCTGGAGACTAGTGTTGGAGGGATTTATAAGCAGTATTTGACTGTAAAAGTGCATCTGATCTCTGGATATTGGGAATTAATATTCACTTTACTGTCAGAGACACTTTTTTCCATGTTTCTATAGCTATTGCAGTGCAAAATAAGCACCTGATTTCTAAGTTCAGCAATGGAAATTCAAAGATAAAATCATGTAATATATTAGTATTTTGTCATTCCCTCTGTCCTTCACATATCATTTTCCTAATGTTGTAAGCATATCTACACAGAGGTTATGGGTTTGATTACACCACAGACTGCAGTGCTGTGTGAGGACAACCAAGACAGCTCTAAAGAACACCAGCAGCAGCCTAGCATGGCACTCAGGATAGTTAACTCTCTGACATGTGACAACTTACTGAGACCTAAGTGTAACCTAAGGAGATAGACACACCCATGTGCACACACACACATACATATATTAAATATTTATCTTGTGCATCATGGAACAAAATTGAAGTTCATATTCCACTGAGAAATTCTAGGATTGTTTAAATTTGTGAACCCCACTGACAACAGTGGGAGCTGGATGTAAATCTTATCATTGGAATCTTTAGGTCTGGTCTTAAGCCTGTTGAATATATTCCATAGATATATTTCCACTAACTTCAAATTGTCTCTGAGTTAGTTCTTTGGCATACACATGAGAAAGCACACAGTGTGACTTCTAGCTCTCAGAATGAATTTGTAACGCTGGCACTATTACAAGAACATTTATTATGCGTAAACTGAACAAATACAAGACAAAAAATTAGAAGGCTAATGCCAGTTCCACAATTTATTTTTTAAGGACAAAGACACAATTTAAAGACTAACGATCCATCTTTCTAAATAGACTTAGATAGGAAGAAAATTGTTCTTTCCTTTCAGATATGTGACAATACCTGAGGTGAATTTTAACAGCTGCTGTGCTTAACTTTCTTTTAGGGAAGGGAGACTAAGATTCCTGATGTTGTCAGTGTAGGGAATTACTTCAGTTCCTTCCTCCTAAGAGAATAATGACAAAAATAGTATATATAACATCCAGATATCAGAGGAGGAGGAAGTTACACATATTAGTAGTGTGAAGAATAACATAATCATCCTTGGCTTTTCCTCCCTGGAAATGACTTCAGGGGTAGAAAACTGTAAAAGTACTTATGACTCTGTGGATCTCTCCTTTGACCACCTATAAGATTAAAACAGTGTATAGTTCTACCTCTGTTACTATGCTGCTTATATAAAGCCATGCATTTTATAGCAATACTAGAGGGCATCTTTAAGACACATACTAGCATTTATAGACTAGCCACCAGGGCTGTGCTGCTAGAACTGAACCGAGATTCAAGCCACTTCATTATGAGATTTTTTTTTAACCCTCGCCAAGAGTATGGTGAAGCAGATTGTGCAGCATTCTGTTTTTAGGGTTTCTGTATAAACAAATTAAATAGATTTTTAATAGGGATACTTCATGATACAGTCATTTATTAATAACAAACAGAGAATTTATGCATCTGTTTTGTTGGTGACTTTTAGAAATTCTGATCATGAGAAAGTTTCAGGATTAATTCTAAACATTGTAATTCTAAACATTACCAGATTAAGTCAAGCAAGACTCAGGACATGTCAGCTCCAGTTCAGGCATTAAGGAGAAATGTCTCTTGTGAATATGAATTGTTCTGCCAGTTCTTCCAAAGCATGGTTTCATTTTTCTTGTGTTCTCTAACTTTAGTTGAAAATCATTCCTATTTCTTTCCCACCCTTGATTTCTCTTCCCAGTCCCATTTTTTGTGACACAGACAATTCCATTTCCTTCTTTTGGTTTTCCAAAAGGAAATTCCATTTCCTTTCTTTTGGTTCTCTCCTTTCTTTGGTTTTCTTCTCATCTATATGTCTCCTCCTTACAACTGCCTGCCATGCGTAGTCTTTCTCCCTGGACTCCACATTCATCCTTATCAACCCATCTTAGATGACATTTCTTGCCTAGTCAGCCCCAGGTCTTGCTTTGTCCCTACTGCCTTGACACAGTTGTGTCTCTTATTTTCAGGGTCTCAGACCTTCCCCCCTCTCTGTACTACACTCCTCCAATTGCAGTTGTAGATCTCAACCGGTCCCGGTGCCAAACTTCCACCACTTCCTAGGTCCTGCTCCTAGTTTTCCCTTTTTGTTAGTCACCTAGCAGGTTCACCAAAATGTGGGTACTTGTCCTAGTACTCTTCCAGTAGGCACCATAACCAGCATCAGCTGCTGCTTAAAAGTTTGGATACTTGCACATTTTGCATGCTTACATTTCCCCTTGTGTGCTTATATTCCCCTGAATGAAATTCCCCAATGCCCATCATTTAGTATTGCCACAGTGCTGGATGGAGTAGCTGGGTTCCTAAGGTCACCTGAGATCATCAGTCAGAGTGTCCGTGTTTCTTCCCTGCTGAGTCCAGCTCATTTTGCATTTCCAGAACACACCTCTTCAATTTAGCCCTCTGCACATTGGCACCTCCTCCATTTTTTTATTCAAGAGCAGAGTAGTTCAATTGTCTTCCAGGGTGTGGGATGCCCAAATTCAACTCCCACCTCTTCCTATGCTCCCCTCTCTGTAGAGTGTTCTCCAGTAAGGCTCCGCTGAGATCCACCCTGATTTCATTAGACTTGCTCAAGCATGGTTCAAGTTATGCACCATATAACCAGAGCCAGTTCACCTTATGTGTGTTTCTTCTGTCTGCTGAGCCAGTTGGCTGTCTCCAGTCCTGAGCCAACTCCAGTTTGATCCAATGCATGAACAGTGTGAACGGTGGGAGAATTTGGACACATATGTGAGCTGGAAGCTAACATGACAGCATAGATGTACCCTTTCAGTCTCTCCTGTTGCATCTGTTCTATTTGGTATGGAATAATTATGCATTGCATGGGCAGAGGGAAGAAAGTGAGTGAAAAAGAGAATGTCTTCCAAACTTGAGAGGCTGCCAACTGGAATGGCAGCATATCAAAAAGAACATAATATATATGCAACACAGTATAAATGATTAAATTAAAATGACTGCCTTTCTATTTTCTTTTAAAGTGCGCTCCTTTTAGTATATGTCAGGGTATAATTTGTTCCAAACTAGTGCTGCAGCAGAACACTTCTTACAGATATCGCACTGTCTAATGAGGTTTTAAAATATTTTCATTGTGGTTTTCTAAAGGATGATCATCTGTTATTGTTTGTATAAATGTCAAAATAATAATTCCAGAGACCACAAAAACTGTGATGTTTATATATTGCAATACAAAAATGTGTATAAAAGTAAGAAAAACTTATTCAAAAATACATCAGAACCTTCAAATCTTCTAACTGAGACATTTCATTTGATCCTAAAAGTTTGAAATAGGACAAGAAAAAGCCATGATCATACTGGTGAAAGTCTTCATTTGTGTCATTGTGTTACACCTTATAATGTATATTTACATTTTCTTGGTTGTAGTGGTCTCTATTGTTCCAAAAGCCAGTAACTCCATCAGTTCTTTTGGGAGACTTCCCTAAAATGTAGTAGTTCTTTACATTTCTTTTCATGATATTCTACTAAAATTTTCCTGCTGCATCCTCATATGAGCTTAAATTTTGCTTCTTTTCTTAAGGCCTTATCCTCCACTAATATGAATCATCAAAGCTACTCTGTTCTCAATTAAACCACACAGATTTATACCAGCTGATGATCTGTTTCCTGGCATTAGCATATAAATAATAATTGTGAATAATAGTCTTTTTTTCTAACTGTATCTTAATAAAGAAAAAAAAAACCCTCCATTAATTTTATTGTAAGTCTTCCTCCTTAAGCCTTTTAGTAGTATTAGTGGTTCTCTGAACTCTTTCCAATTTGTCCATACTTTTATTTTTCTGACATACATTTTATTCCACGTGTAGTGTCACCACAGTAATGGAGAGAGTAACTTTTACTTCCCTGCAGTGTGACTTGATTCCTCTCTGTGTGAAACCTACATTGTGCTAACGTGTTTGCTGCCAAATCTCTCACATTTAATTTGTTGAATAAGGCATTTTTCAGAGATACTGCACCTCTCAACAAGTATATTTTCTTTAGATTTTCCTCTCCAAAATTTATTGTAGCTACTTGCATTTGGATCAGATTCTGACATTCCCAATCAAGCTGGAAGAATTGGTACCTTTATTTCAGCAAGATTATTAGTAGCATAAGATGCTACCATGTCAATGTAGCATTCGTCAATGTCAATAAGTCTAACAGTCAGTTTTTTTTATTATAGTCTATCCATATTTCTTACCTACTCAGGTCTTTATAGCAATTAACTATTCTCAAATGTATTAGAAGTGAATATAAGCTGTGACTTTCATGCATATGCTAGCAATTTGTACTTTACTTGTATTCCAGTATATAATGGCCAGTATATAATGTAGCAGAGAGCTCAAAGGTCTGAGAAGGATGTAGTATTCAAAAGCTAGAGAATACAGAAAAATTAATATATGTATGATTACATATAATCTGTATATGTACTGTATGTTTTTATCTGTACTGTTTACATATACATGACAAAATAACAATATGACTGACCACTTCTGAGATATCCACATTCTTAAAGATATCATAAGGAATCATAAGGAAAACTTTAAAGAATTCTTTAAAAATATTTGGCATTTCTAATGAATTTAAAAAAGAATTCCCTTTTATAAGTAAAACTGTAGAAGACAGAAAGACATCTATAATCAAATGTTGCAATCCTAGAAGAGCAGGAGAGATCTTAAGGTATGGCTAAATAACTTTCAGGATGGTAGATTAGTAGAGAGGAATAAACCTTAGATGTTAAGAAGCAACTTGAATTTTATTTAACAGAGAATTCAGAACAAGCATAGCAAGATCAGAATGGTAGAAAAAAATATATATGCCTGTGTTAAGAACAGACTGAGCAGGGTAGGTGTCAGAAAATGCAGAAGGAAAGGACACTGAGTAAACAAGCTGAGATGGAGTTTTAAACAAATTTCTGTGCATTCAAGAAGAAAAAAAATTGCCTAAGGCAATTGAAGCCCTTGTGTAATAAAAGAACAAGCTTTTTTTAATAGAGACCAGTGGTTTCAGTTGGACTAATAATTAATTATTGTTAAAATTGTATTTTAAGAAAAGTTGAGATGACAAAGTGCTCAGAAGCTATGAAATGATAGATGCAAGATTTCCTGTGAAATTTATTTCACCTTTCTCTCCCCTTGTGACTGCTCATTATACATAATATCCATTTGTAGAAGAGCATGCCTTTTTTTCCATCTGATGTTTATCAGCTAGATGAAGGATTTATGAAATTGAGGTGAGGCAGAAAATAATCCTTTACCAAGGGAGTAAAAACTAAAGTAGTTTTATGTCTCTAAAATTTCCTGGAAGAGTGTGAAAGACTGTAAACTGTGTTTCAAAAATAGTTGAGGAAAAAGGATATTGAAGAGTATCAGTGACTGACAGTGTATGGACTTTGTGTGGGTGACTGGGAACTAAGGGCTGTGACTAGCTGGCCTCTCATCACTGATTTTGATTATTGCTGAATAGTGGGAGATAATGAACTGTGAACAACAAGGGAGCTTTGGGAAGGAGTGTGAAGAAAAGTCTGCAGAGATGAAAAAAGCAAAACTACATGACTGGAGAGAGTCAAAGCATCACAGCCAGTGATGACAAAGGTATTTTATAACTTGACTGCAGTATCCTTACAAAGATCCTGAATGCTTCCTGCTCCTCTCTGCCCATGCATTCCTAATCCTAGCATTCAGTCAGCTTTTGGACACTACAACCAAAGGTTTCTATCAGTGAAAGCCAGGAATGGGAACCATAAAACATGCTTTCTACTCAAGTCTCTCAGGAACCAGGGGGTAAATGCCAATAGCATTAGTTAGATTGGAAAGCATTCAAGAATATGTGACATAATCAACAATGTGTATGTGATGACAAAACAGTAATAAGGATAAGTAGCTAGAGAGGAGCACTGCAGCACAACCTCAGCAGATGAACCAGCTTCTTGACAGGAGGGAACAGTTACTAGTCACCATTTACTAGTCACTGTCTATAGCGACAAATGATAAAGGCTAAGGAACAGGCAGCCACAACCTACAGAATGAAAGTATGGCTTCTTAGATCTTGGTACTGCGAAAGGTTTTGGTTTCCTCAATAAGTGAAGTTCTAAAAAAAAGGAACAGAGATAGAGGTCATATCATGAAAAAGAGGAAAAACACCTTTGAACATGCGTTAGCTGAACTTGTGAGGAGGGCTTTAAACTAAGATTAATGGTAGCTGCTAACAGTACATCAATGAATATTAACCACAAAAGCTTGGAAATGATTAAGAAGTAGGGGAGGTGTGGATGCTCATAACAAGATCATAGGAGACACAAATAGGAAAAAAGTAATCTGAGATGTCCTCTAGCTAGTTCAAGCAGCACAGAGAGTAAATTGGAGATCTTAGTACATTAGCCATTTTATTATTTAATTGGCAAAAAAAGACACTTGGAATGATTGGTATGACTACAATAATACACATGATTATGACAGTTTTAAAAAGTATAGCTTGTTTAAGGAAGCCCTTTAAGGAAGAGAGAGATATGTCACTGATGAACATTTTTTTTCTGAAGGCGTAGAGTCCACTAAGAAATATACTGTTGAAAATGTCTGGATATTGATCAATGGAGTGAAAAACAAGCGCATATATCCTCAGAACATGGACTTCACAACTCTAAATCAAGAAGGTCTTTTTTCCTGTGTGTGCCTGCGTATAGCAAACATGAGGCTTGGTGTTAATGTAAAACTTTAAGAAGCTTGCTGTGAAAGGCATACTTCCTGGACGTTCTGCCTATGTCAATATTAGTAAATTAAACAGTGCCAGGAATGTTCTGGGATGCAGGAACTCAGTCCACTGCTCTGTGAAATTATTCAGATGGTCCTAGGCAGAGTTTTGGCCCAGAGAGTGGCTAGAAGTGCTCTTGATGGCCATTGGAGCGGCAGCTATGTCGTGACATAAGCCATCCCTGTACCCAACCACGTAACACACTGTGGTGGAGTGAGGCCAGGACGACGGGTGAACATTTCCTGAGAGTGAATAGGTGAGTGATAAGAGAAGGAAGGTAAAGGAGGCTGTCTCATGTTCGAGTCAACCGCTTGCAGTTGTGAGAAAAGGGAGAGAGAGAAACACATGAGGAGCATGCAGGGGAAGGGTTATGGTTACAATCACTGGGGTGTAATATAGTCATAATAAATGGCAACTCAGTCAAGACTGCAGTTTTAGAGAATGCATACCTCTTGCGGGGATGGTGTGGCCCACGATTGACTGGCAGCAGCTCAGGATGTGGCATGTTTTGCTGCAAGGAGGAAGGGCCAGTTAGTCCCTGCGTGCCGGCCCCTCTCAGCCAGGCTGGAATTTCCCCTTTGGTGCTAGAGGGGAGAAGGGAGTGGCGAGGAGAGGCAGAGGGGAGCGAGGTATATCCAAAAGCTTTCTCCCTCTGCTAGGGTGCTGCTGCTTTTCATTTTCTAGCTGCCAGACTTGTTCACTGATTCACTTAGTGGGTGTCCCTGAAGCACAGCTTATATGCCATCATCTTTTTCAGCTGTCCTAATGTCCTTTGTCCCAGTAACATGAGTACTTACCCTCAACGCCCTCACCAAAACTTGCTTTGCAGGAATCCGCTGTGTCTGTGTTGTCTTACTTAACCTGAACTCATTCTTGAGGAGAAAGAGGTAAGTGAAGGGCTCCATCCTGGGCCTGTGCTGATCCCTGGCTGCAGGTGGTGAGGAAGGCCCATCCTTGGTGTCCTCAGCTCATTCTTGTGTCAGGTTCACAGGTTTTACTGTGGAGTGGATGGGGAGATGTCAAATTAGTTTTTTGTCAAGCTGGGGCAGATGTGTTGGGCTGCCCCTGTGCAAGCAGAGTTGCAGATGCAGCTAAATGGAGTTTATGTATGTCTTTTATTTTTTTTGAAACAGTAGCAATATTCCCTGTTCCACCTGCAATTCCACTGCGAAAAGATCTACCTATCCTTGCTCTGTCCCAGAGTCCAGCTGGTAGTTGAGAAGTATTAAAGAGCAGCAAATTAGGCATTAGGAAAATTTATTAGCTGTTAGAAATAGCAAAAAGCTAGAATAGATTACTAGGGAAGGTAGAATTTATGTATGTCATTGACAGTTCTCAAAACCAGGTTAGAAGAATATATGTGAAGAATGTTTTAAGTATTGTTGATTCTGCCTCAGGACAGTAGACTGAACTAGATGATACTTCAAGGTTTCTTGCTCTTGTTTCTACGAGATATATTGTCCTACTCTAAATATAAATAGAAAGTATGCAAAAAATAATTGTTTCTCACTTTCTTTTAGCATTATTTCATTTACACAGCCCCCAAAATTACTAGCAAGGAGCAGCTGAAAACACTAATTTCTTACAGAAAGAACATATCCTGGAATGACAGTGACATGAAAGGAAGCAAAAGATAATAAAATCATTTAGTAGAGAATCACAAAACAAACTGCAAAAAATAATTTGAGAAGCAGTTACTATTTGCTGTCAATAATAACCTAAAGGAAAATATTATGAAACAAAGCTCAGTGTTTTGTTTGGATAACCAAAGCTGGCTGCTATGTTCAGGATTATTAAATAAGCAAAAGCTTTAAAGTATATAATACCAACACCCTTTTTAAACAAGTTCTTGCAGAACCTTTGATAAAGAAGTCAATAAGCCTGCAAAAGCCTCTGGATATCTACAATTAGCTAAACTGAAGAAGATTAAATAATTAATGAGGGACAAAACATTGCAAGGGTTTTTTTATGTGTTTGAAAGTAAACTCAGTTTATTTAGCATATACTTTTGATGCTAGATTGTTACTGTTATCAGATATCTAAAATGTATCCAAGAAGAAAGCATTGAAACACAACAGCCTTTATTAGCCTCTGTATGTAGTATCTGGAGCAAGTAGCACATAACTAATAGACATTTTTATCTTAAAAAAATTTTTTTTCAAAATTCCATGGCTTTAATAACTATAGACGTATAAGATCTATAACGTAAGTTTCACACAAGTATGATATGAACAGGCACAGCTAAAGCTTCGTCTGACTTCTTTAATACAACACAGTCTCTATCCTGACCTCCAGCAACCCTGCTTTCGTGTTTACCCAGTTTTTGCTTACTTGAAGAGAAAAAGCCCGTCATTAAAATCCAGAATATAGTTTTGTGCATCAGACAGAGATGATGTAAACCAAGACCAGAGTCTCATTCTTGATACTGAATAAAGACAGAGCTGGTTTTCAGCTGGTAAGCTCAATCATCAGCACCGTGAACCTCAGAACTGGAGCCTGCAAGGCTCTTCCTTACAGAGATTTTGCAAAGTATGGCTGTGTGGGACATGAGGGCATTTCTCAGCCTATAGCTAGCAGCTAGCATATGGTAAATCATATTTAATTTTCTTCATAACGATGAGAAATGTAATAAAACAAGAATGCCAGAAATGAAAAAAAGTCTTGTATTTATGTAGCTTGTGGAACTCTGTAGAAAGAGACATGTTTATATTCTAAAAAAGAACTGGATTTCAATTAAAAAATATTTTCTAGATGTAAGTCTTAACAGGGTTTACAAAGAGATACTTTAAAAATGACCCTCAAATATAAATGTTAATGCACTAAACTAATGTGTTGCCAACTATTCTGCCAAGGAATATTATCACGATGGAAAGTAGATGGCCCTCCTTCTGCCAGGAGTGGGCTAAATCACAACACTAAGAGGTACATTGCAACAGAATGACCTTCAAACACCTATACGGGCTGCTATTTTCTCATGTAACATTAGGCACTGTAGAGCAATGATACTGGTCTGAAGTGCTGTTCTCTTCATCTTCCTCTGGACGTCTGGACTACAGTAATCTCCCCAAAGCAGGGACTGCAATACCTGGACTAGATAAAGTCAGGTAAAGCTTCAACACACACTTTCTTCATTTGCTTTACATGGAAATTAGCCTCCTACTTTAGGCATCAACACTTACTTAAAGGTTAGCAATATGAATAACTTCAGTATAAGTTGTTGTAAAAAGAAAGCACAAATAGACCCATAATATTAGATTTTTTTCATGCTTGTGACTAAGTATATGCAATTTGTAATCCCTGTCCACTTGGTTCCAAATGTGTTAAATGAGCTTCTGGTTAAAATGTAAAAAGTAAAAAGTAAATGTAAATGTAAAGCAAATGTAAAATGTAAAAAGTAAAGAACACTGGCATTGTCCTTAAGCAAGACATTTCTGAAGTGCAAAGTCCTAGCTTATGCTTTAATGCTAAATTCAACCCAGGTTTCGTACAAGGCTGAGTCCAGTAAATAACCTGCTCTCCTATCAAAGGTGATAAATAGAGGAGAATGAGGAAGAAGGGTTGCCCATCTTGAAATACTTTTTTCTTCAAAACTATTCATGCTGATACACTCCCTGCCTTTTCTCATACAGAATCACTTTTTCTATTTAAATGATTTGATCTAAGAGAAGAACAGCAGATGTTCAGTGAATTATGTTTTCTGTCTATTGATAATTTGATTTCAAAAAGGAAACAGGAAATATATTCTTTTATTTAAAAGAAAAACACTGGTTCAGTCCCTTCCCCCGTTACATTTATTCAAATGCTACCTATTAGAACTCTTTCTCCACAGAAAACATCTAAAAAAATCTAATCCGTGTTTTCATTTAATTTCTTCTTCTCCCCTTTCATACTAGGCCAGTTGTCTGTTATATATTTAAAGATTTAAAAAAATTCCTCAGAAAAGAAAATGCTAAGATTAATCATTAAATAATTCATTAAAGGTTTTGTCATAGAATGAAATGAAAGGAATTGCAGGAGGAATCTGGAAAGCATCTCCTTATTGTTTTTATAAAATAAGATTTCCCATTCACTTTAATGGTTTCCTCTGACTAAATGCTTAGTCTTATATTCCAGTGCTTTTAAACAGAGAGATCAAAAGACTTAGCCAATTTTAAAATACATTAGTGTCTGCCAGACTCTCATCCCTGTAGGAAGCGATGTTTCTGTGTAGTTACAAAGGAAATCTAAGTACACTGGCAAGTTTATATCAGGGAACAGCTCAAACCTACAGAAGAAATTAAGAATGTAGGACATAGCGCCAGACTGGCCTGGATTCATGAAGGGAGCCTAGCTAAATGTAGGCTTAAAATATAAATAGGTAATAAAAATCACTACAAACGTAAATGTAGCACACTATTAAACAGTAACTTTTAAAAGATTTTCATCATAATCACTTAAAAACATTTACTTGTGCTCATAACTGATATGGTATGAAAAAGTAATTAATTTGCTTTATAGCAAGTGGTATTATACTGAAAATCCAACTATGCTGGAATTATGCTAAATTAATCCTAGATGCTCGGCTGCAGATTTAGGTACAGAAAGACTACAATATGTCTCAACTTGCTATGTTTAGTGTGATTTTAATGCTGCAGCTCAAAAATATTTTTACAGAAAAATTAAATGAAAATATTTTTGGTATTTGATTAGTACAGTTTGCATAGCTGTCTTACATATTTCAACTTAATAAAACTGTAAGTCTTGAGTACAAAACAATCTAAGCAGTAAAGGATCTGTCATCAATCTTCCCAGTAAAAATAATGAGTTAAAACACATGAACTGATAGCTGAATCCACCTTCTGGGCAATTATAACATGCTCTCTGTGAAGTAGGAGGCCAAAGGCGGAGGTATTAGTCACTTTGTAGGATGTCTGGAAGCTTCTTTTTCACCTTTGACGGAATGTTAAGTGTGCTGGAAAGTTTAATAACCATGTAGATGAAAGGCTTAATAACTTTGGAGAGGCGATAGTATGTATGATGATACAAGTAGCTTGGAGTCAATATTAATATTTTGTGGCTTTATCTAATCCTTCATCCTCCTCAGAGAGTCATAATGCCTGTTCCACATTTACCCACCAGACCTTTTGGTGAAACCATAAAAGCTTTGGTTAAAGAAGGTTGAGGTTCTGACATTTTTCAGGTGTGGAACGGGAAACTGGACAAAAGCTGACAACTCACTTTCACACAGGCTTTTGGTGCTACTTGTGCATTCACCAAAAATGTCTTTCAATTCTCCAATCATCTCACAGTTTAGTCTTTGTGGAATCCTTTTCTTGCTGTAGTCATATCTAAAGATTATTGCCAGCTATTTTGACCATACTGATATTTCCTTTGTGTACATCTTTTAGCTTCCTTCTCCTATATTGTATTGGTGACTTCCAAAGCTCTGCATGGATTACCTTCCCTTTGTCGATAGTGTTTCATTTAGTCCTGAAAAGGTGGTTCTTCCCTCTGATCAGTTTATGCTGCCAGCCTCCATTTCAAAGCTGCTCAATTTTTAAAGAAGCACTTTTGTTTTTCTTGGCTAGTCACACAAAGAGGTTGCTCCTCCTAAATTTCTGAAAATCAAACTAATTCTTCCTCTTCACAGACATCCTCCAAAGTCTCTTTTGCCATGTGCAAGAAAGCACAAACATTCCGAGATGAGTTCCCATGGATCCCATGGATTAGCTATCCCCCTGATATCTCAGTCTAGAAGCCATATAAATAAAGCAATAATGAGTTGAGGAAGAAAATATTTTTACAGCATAGTTGTGCCCCATAATGGAATATGATATTCAATGTTGTACTTTTTAAAAAACATTTTAAAATGCTTTAAAAATTGGAGAAGGTACAGCAACAAAACACAAAAATTATTCTAATATTAGAAAATGTGTTACATTGAGAAGCTCAGTCTGTTCAGTTTATTAAACATGAGATCAAGCAATGACTTAATAAGACTTACCTTGCCTGGAAGAGAATGGCTCACATTTTGCCTGTTACTGAAATTTGAACTGATATGTTTTCTATGTAAGAATAGGGCTCATGTATTTAAAGGTTAGTGTAATGAACTGTTAAAAATCCATCCAGCTCTTAGAGTTTCATTATCAAAACTAAATGCCTTTTTTGATTATATTCTGGATAAATATCAATTACTATACCTATAATGGAGTGACTAGATTAGGTTCTACAGTCTGTATTATATAGAAGGTAGGACTAAATGATCTAATTAGATTGTCTCATCTTGCTTTAAAAGTCTGTAAATAAAATAAATATTATCTGTAGGAAATGTACAATGATCACAAGTAGTTATAGCTAATCACTGCAGTTTTCTGTGTATTACAATCATTTCCACGTGACACAATGGTCAAAAGATCATTCTTTCAAAAGGCAAACAGGAATGCCTCTGCCATGAGGGTGTTTTTCCACATTGTTCTATCCTGTGAAAAATATCTATGATAGTTTGATTGTAAGAATATGGATGGGCAATTTTTTTCAAGTTATAATTTACAGTTCAGTTTTTCCACAGAAGCTGTCTGAATATTCTCACTCTGTAGAAACATGAGAAAGCATATCCCTTCAGAGAGAGAGGAATAACCTCCCTAGGACTTACCAACATGTGCCTCAGGGTAAGAACATTGCATAGGGGTAGTTCCTGAAGAGACACTGATGTCCCATAGATTCAAACATTGGTGTACTTTGGAATAACTTGTTTGTCTGATCAAGTCTTTAATTTTCTAATTTCAGGAATGTTTTCTAGTGCCTTTGTTCACAAGTAATATGATGGCTACTACACTTAGGTGAATTTGAAGAGGTTACTTCTCACAAAATGAAAGAATGCTTAGTACATTTTGATGAGTTGATATTAACTAACCTAATTTAAGACTGCAACTTTTTTTGTAAAACAAATGAAAAAAGAAAGCAGCTTTCTCCTCATTCCCATGTATACCTCATAAGATCAATGCAAAAGTAAGCGTGAGAGCAAGAGTTGCTCTTTATTCTCCTGTTCCTTCCATGGTATTCCTGGTAAATAGAAACATCTTCAATTCTACTTGAGAATAAAAATTTTTTGCTAATATAATATCTTCCAATGATTCACTGTTATGCAGTTAGTAATCTGCTGTTCACTGTGAGATCAGAGTTGTGTAAAATTCCTTGCTTTTTTGTTTTTAAAATACATCCACTTTGGTTAGCTGGAGTATTCAATTCTGTATACTTCATCTGTCTGCCAAATTAACTCCTTTTGATTTGTGATTTTTGGAGCTGGAGTGCCTTACATCCTTCTGTTAGTGCTAAGCAATTTCCTTCAGGCTTTTTTCCCTTTTAACAGAATTGTGTACTGCAGATTCAGGATGTTAAGCTAATCTTTATTTTAAAAGGGTGGCTGATATTTGTTCACAATTGTGCTTTTATTTATCATTAAGATCTGCACTGAAGTTACTTATTCATTTCAATGTTTTCTGTTAATTAGTGTCCAAGAGATATCCTTTCCAGTCTAGTCTGCTGTAGAATTTTTATCTATAAAATTATGACCTGTACTGTAGCTTCACTTGGTAAGAGACTTATGGCTTAGGGTTTTCAGGCACTTAAGTAGATAATATAATTTAGAAAAACTAATTTTCTAAAACGGATTCTAAAATATCACAGTGATTACACAGTAATCAGTATTATTGTTGTTATTCCTAATACCAAGGAAACTTCAATAGTGTTAGGAAAGAGTACAGCAAAAGTCTAGGTTGGAATAGTATCTTTCTGTGAAATGCCTTCAGGTTTTTGGTTTAATAATGCCCTTCCCAACCAAAAAAAATACGAGCAACACACAAACATAAGAAAACAACTGCAGAAAAAAAGTTCCTTGGAAAATGCTACAAAAGGGGCAAGAGTTGAGAGCCCAGGGAGTTGTTTGGTTTAATGGACTTGGTTTGTAAAGAGGTAGAGGAAGAAATTCACTAGTTCAATAGTTCGAGGGAAGCAGTAATATAAAGAATCTCTCTCATAGGCCACAGGTGTTCCTGTCAAGGCTCCACTGCACACATTTGGAAATGCAGTTTTACAATGCTGTTTTGCTTTAATATTTGTGTGACTGTATATTGTGTAAGAAATATCTAATCGTTACTTTTTTAATAGTTTGGTGTTTGGTAGTGTGTTCCATTGGGGTTTGAATAGCTGTTTATGGGCAAGGATTGAGTGAAGTTAGATTGTGATTTTAGAGATTGTCTCAAATCAGCAGGAAAGCTTGTCTTTAAGAGCTGCTGAGAATATTTTTCAGTGAGCTGCAAGGGAACACCTGGTTTATGAAGGCCACCAAAGCCTAGCTTTTCTCTTTAAGGAGAAAAAATGTCTTAATTTAACTTCTATGGACTATTTTAGAAATACTATTGCTGAAAATGATTTCTAGCTATGTAGTCCAAGAGTTTCCTTTCCAAAGTGGATATTGTCTATTTTTTATTTTTATTTTACTTTTTACATTCAGTTAACAGTTTTATTTTCAGATGTAGACCTTTTAGTGTTCATTGTTTAAATGTCTGAAAGGATATAAGCTTCTTTTATATGTCAGAATGCAAGTGGTTTATATCTAAATGCAAATAATCTAATCCTTACTGCTACCTTTGCTGTGTAAGCAGTATGTTTGATAATATAGCAGCTTGAAATCAACTGACCTTTAGATATATATCCAGGGGAGTATAACAGCTGAACAGGGAAAGCATCTTGTTTAAGAGTGACGCTTGTGAGTCTGAAATGCCAAATCTCTCCCCCCATGATTGAGATGAGTCACTAAAACTACTTGTGTAAAACGTTTTTCTTCTTGTCAGTAGGGAAGAAATGCCTGGATTGGAGAGACTTGAGGAAAGAACTGAAGAGAAATGTTGCCATTTTGGAGAATTTGCCACTTTAAAGGAGGTGCACTAGTTTTGGCCTGGATGTGAAGTCAGAAAGGGAGTTGAAAGCTTTTGCAAAAGGATTGAGCTGCTTAGGTCTAATGAGATGGGTGTGGGAAAGGTACTGGTGCCGTAGGAGGGTTCATCTTCCTGTCCCATCCAGGAAAAAAAAAACTAGACTTCAGTCCAGTTTTCAAGGGAAGAGCAAATAGTTCCTCTTATCAGTCCCCATCAACTCATTCATTTCCTGCAGGGGCAGGAAAAGCACTAGTATCTGCCAAAACTTTTGGGGCATCCTGGAGAGAATATTAGCTCTCCAGGGCAAACATGCAAAATCGCAGACTGTTTCAACCAAATTAAGAGTGCAGACTGGCGAAGTAATGAGCAGTTGCCTATGATTATGGATAACAAGGCAATCTATTTTGTAGCACAGGGAATTCTCACCCCACATCTTTGTTACACTTTAGCTTTATTAGTATTTTAAATTCAGAATTTATTTAATTGTTTTGCTTTTTCATTTTGATCAAAGGGCATTAAAATACTTCTCTTAGCCAATAGTCCTCTGTCTGCATTCCCACGCATACCAAAAGCGCAGTCATTACATTCCCATCCAGGAATGCCTTATTTGTGTTCTTATTTACCTTAGACTCTATGTCTTGCCATGCATTTCGCGGTCTTCACAAACAAGCACCAGAAAGCATTTTTCAAACTTCTGTCCTTAAAAGCTTTTTCTGCTGTGCCCATAATAATAATTTTGCCCCATCTACTCAAATAGGTATCCCATCCTCAGCCCTAATATGGGTGCTCTTGCTGCTAACAACTGCAAATGTGAGCAGGTACAAATGCGAGTTTACACATCTGTGAAATGAATACCAAAAAAAAACCTTAAAAGCTAGTGCATACCTTTTGAAAATTTAATAAACAAGCTAATGTATCTACCTAGGTGGTATCTCATATTGGTTTTTTTGAAATGTTTGTTTATGTAGACATGGAAAGGATAAAATACTTGCATAAGGTTAAAAACTTAAATTAGTGTAGTTTGATACACCAAAGGTAACTTAGAAGGAATTTTGCTGTATTTCGGTATCAAGAACTTCATGAAACATTTTCTAGATTATTATTGCATTGATACAAGTTTTTCTGTTAAGTAGATCCAAAGCAAATGTAGTTGTACCATTTTGATCTGATAAGGAAAATGGGGTAGCACCTAAGCCTAATACATAGCAGGAGAAAACAAAAATGTGATAGGAAACCTATATGTGGAGAACATATTTTTCTGTGCTAAACAGTCTTTTTCATTTCAAAATTGATATCATCTAAAAAAGAAAAACATCATTAAAATGGTTTATTAAGGAGCAGGAAAAAAAGCTTTTAAAAGTAAAACAGTTTATCTTAGACAAAAAAATAATGAGATCAATCAGAAATTAAACTTTTCGGTATTTTTGATTTGTCAGACCTTCTCTCCTTATGTTTCCCTTTTAGTTCAATCTGAACAGGCCATTGCTTTCCTATTTATTATTCTGTGGTCTCTGTTTTTATCAACTTTAATGCTGATTTCTTCTCTTGTCTAATGTCCTCATGGTCAATTTAAAAGAAAGATACCCAAAGGTAGCTGATTATATTCTTTTGTAAATCTTTTTTCAGTTCTCATTTTTCTTTGTAGTTGTTCGCAATACTTTTATTCTTGGATTCACACATATCCATAGTTAATGTATTGTCTTTGTTTTTGTACAGAACTAGGTATCTAAACTGTATAGAAAACTTACTGACTTTTTCAATAATTTATTTACAGTATCTAATTTTACCTGTCTGACTAACCATCTGACTTTTATATCGATCCTTATGCACTGTTGTCATCAGTGTAGCTGCCTCTCAGCCTTATATAAAGCTATTCAAACTACTGCTAATGCAGTATATAATACTGGTAACATTGCTATTTTCAAGACCTACGGTTTTCACCTTGTAAATACTTCCACGAGTGACATCATCACCTCATCATTTTTTACAACAGCAGGAATAAACTTACCGTTCTTATTTTGAGTACCCTTCAGAATGTTGATCCTGATTACTTAATACATCTTACATCTTATCCGGTTTCCTAGCCCTACTGTTCTACAAGTGGTATTACTTTGACTCTTTGTTATTCATTTTTTTCCAATTTCTTTATACTTTCTTTACTGCCCTCTATAATCATATACCTCCCCAAGCTTTCTTAAAAAGTTATAATGTTGCCCTGCTTCACAACAGAAAATATCCACTTCTTTAATATTATATGCTTGTCTATATCTTAAAAACATTATGACAAATCTGTAAAACTAAGCATATGCAACTATTACTATTATTAGGGCTTTCTATTGAAAGTGGTATTGATAGGAATTTACTTTTAACAAAAAAAAATCCACAAAGCATATGTTACTTTTCCTAGAAAACTCCAATTTTCCATCAAGAAATGGAACTCTTCCAAATCCCCTGAAATTTGAGATGATTTTTTTTAGAATTCAAATATCCACTCATGGCTGTCTAAGTAGCCTCTCTACACTGAATGAGACACATAGGGCTCCCAAGCCAGACATGAAATGGGATCAATTTGACTGGGTCTATTTGCGTTTCCTGTTCTCCTTGGACACTGGGCTAAGAAAAAGAGTCCCCGGCCTTCATAATCTTCTTGACCTTTGGAGATGGCTGCCAGTTTTTAAGACCAAGCTTCAGAGGAAGATAGCTGAGAAACATTTTGTGTTGGAGTTTGATTAAGACAGTGCAAAACAGTCTTTGACTGACCACAGTATGTCTAAGAGAAAGAAAGGGGAAACACCAGAAGCAGAAAACTGGATACACAAGTGAGACAAGTTCAGAATTCATGAGCTACAGGGGCAGAGATCAAAAACACCATAGGGGACTCTAATCTGAGATCAAAGAAGTGTTTCAGACTGTTGAGGAAACTGAGATACGGGAAAGCATGGAGGTGTTTTGTCTAGATTTGTATACTTCTCCTAAAGCAGAAGGTGTAGAGCTTTGCAATCCTTATAGAGTCTGCCTAGCTGGTTGCTTTAACTGTCATTTGCCCTGAAGTGGAGAAGTACCCCCTCTTGAGTTTTCTCTTATTTCTCATACAGTCAATACTAGTTTGGTGACTGTAGTGCTGTGAGATTGTGTGGTCTTTGCTCTGTGAAGAGTAGCAGATGAAGACTGTGTTTCAGAAGTATCTCCCAGAGGCCGTGGAAACAACTAGGTGCCATTGGACCTTGCGTGGTGGAAGGGCTTTGAGACTTTAGTGTGGCAGCACCTAAACAGGGCAGTCTGATGTATATGCATTTCAGGCAGCAATATCAAAGCTCATTTAACTCAGTATGTTTGTGGGAGTGCTTTATACACAGGTCCTGGTCTAGCTGTCTCCTACCCTGAGTCTTACTGCTATATTTTTTCTGACAACAAAATGAAACATTAAAGCCCCTGCCAAACCTAGGCATTTTGCTGGTCAACTTTAATTTCTCTGACGTATTACTGAAGTAGTATCCCAGAAAGTCCAAGGAGTGATGCAATGCTTTTATTTCCTCTTTTAAAAGAGTATTAAATTAGATCGTTCATTCATCAGTGCCTATATGTAAAAACAGCATTTTCATTATCTTTAACGACAAACATAAACTCTTCCCTCCATCTCATTTAAAAAAACGCATTTCAAAAAAAAAAAAAAAATTACATAGAGTTTCTAACTATCCTTTCTATTTTTAAGAGAGATTTACTAGCTCTGGGGATTTCAACACTCATTTCAGCAGCTGGTAGATACGAAAGTGTAAGAAACTTGTCAGAACCGGTGACATAAGGATGAAATTCCCTAAATCTGTTTTAACCTGTGGAATCACCTTTTGCTTGATCTCTCTGAGATTTAGAGAGAGGTTATAGCTTGTAGTAGTTTGAGCCCCTATCTGGGAACCACAATCTTCTGAGTTCTACCCAAGCTGTAGAAGTGATTTGCTGTAAACTCCTATTTAAGCCATGTCTAGGTGTGTATATATGTATATATATATGTGTGTGTATATTATATGTATGTATATAAAAAACACACACACGCACACATATATATATTTATACATGTCCCACTCATGGACCTTCATCCTGATCAGCCAGAGAGGGGGAACAGGACGAGGCCACTGGTGCTGTTTGTGTTTGTGCAAGTGCTGAGTGTGTCTGTCCATGCTGATCCGTGTGCTAGCCGTGCGTATGCACATACTTGTGTGGTGTATATGCACGCCTGTCTGCGCACCTACTGGGACTACGTGCTCAGACTCCCTGCTGGTTGGACCCGAGGGCATGGAACTGTGGCAACTGGATTCGGCAACTCCCTTAAAGAAACTACAAATTTTACAGTCATACCTGCTTAGTAGTATTCCATCACAAGCCAAATTTATGAATGAATTTATTTAAGCCATGTACATACATCCTTCCAATAACTACAATGAATACAAAAACAATAGAAGGTACAAACTTTTAATTTACATTTTTCTAACTATTTAATAACTTCATTTTTTCAGCCTTTCTGCAAGACACTTATGGTCAATTAAAAAGGGTGAGTTCAGCTTCTAAAGTTTTTTACTATTACTTAACCAACAGCAGAACTTGGTGAGGTGAGTCAGAGGTTAAAACAAACACAACCGCAGTAAAGCAAAAATATTTCTTTTTGCATTTCTCCAAATGGACCAGGGAAACCATGGAGGCTGGTGAGATGTGGATGTTCTCTAAGCTCTTAGTTCTCACCAGTGGTGGGAATAGAATAACTAAATAGCTAACGTAGGGACATCAGTATTGTCTAAATCTGTGTTCAGAACTGACATACAGCAACAGATAGAGAACATACTGAAAGCTGTAGACAAATCTAGGAATATGATCTCCCTGGCAGTTTATTACCTTAAGAAAAAAAACTAAAAATATCAGAACAGACAATGCTGAGAGCCATTTACTATGCATTAAGAAACTAGTGATAGGAATCCTGTCGTCGTAAAAACTCTCCAGATGAAACAGAAATCATTAACCTACTCTCATTTTCTTCTTCTTTTCTTTTCCTAGGGTCTCAGTGCCAACTTTTAGTGGCTTAATGTGGACCAGAGGAAGTGTTGTATGAAGGCAATGCAAATAGAAGTGTGATAAATTTCTTCCTTTTGTTTTATAAAAAGATCTAATTTTATCTCCACATTGCATTTTCACAAGAAAAAAAGGAAGGTAGTATGCATTCGGGAACATTCAGTAGGTGAGCAGAAGACTATGTTTAAGAAATTAAAATATCTATTAACTGAAATTTGCTTAGCAGAAAGGGGAAGAGATTTTTATTCAGCTCCGTGAAATTGTTTGATTCAGAAGATCAGCTATGCCAAGTTTGCCCTCAGTGTATTTAAGAAAATAATAGAGAAAGGCTGGTTATCAAGACCACATTTCTGCTGCACTGAATCACTGATGTCCAAAGGTGTAACAGTTCAGTCCTTACAGTAAAGCAGCTTAGAAATTACATTTAATTACATTGACTACTGCCATCCAGATTGCTTTGGCTACTGCAGACTGCTGATGTTGCCAAAGTTGCAAGAATTTAATGTCAGCTTTTACAATGATCTTCACAGGTGGAAGTGGTTTCTTCATCTTCTGACACGACTAATCAAACTAATCTTCTCACCCTTTCAGGCATTTTTCTATCATCTACTCTGTGATGCTCCACATGTTCAAAGCAATAAATCCAATCCTTTTGTTTTGATTTTGCTTACAGCCTGTTTAAACAGAAGTCTCAGAAACAAATGATCCATGTAAGAGTTTTCTCTGCTTCTGCTCCTTTAGTTAAGGCTTGCAAAACTCCCAGCTACCTTCTCTGAGACAAATAGATATCTAATAAAAAACAGGGGAACTGGCTTGAAAATGGATAGATGAAAAGGAAGAAAAAGGACTCTCCTTTGTTCAAAAAGAATCTTTCAGACTTTTTAATATAAATAAATATATAAGTAATACATTTTAAAAAAGATAAAAAACACAAAGCTATTCTAGTTCATACTAATAATGGCCTACATAACAATTCTTGACTATGAAGCTGTCTCGACTTGATCATGACCTCACTTCTTAAGTACTCCTTTTTAAAAACGTTTCCCCCTGTTTTTTTGAAATTGGGGATCATGTCACACTAGCAACATTACCTACCTCGCTAGCTCCCCACCTCCCTGCCTGCCTATGAAATCCACATGCTAATAGTAAAAGGGACCCTGAGAGGCCAGAAGCCCTT
Source organism: Dromaius novaehollandiae (assembly GCF_036370855.1). Classification (NCBI taxonomy): domain Eukaryota; kingdom Metazoa; phylum Chordata; class Aves; order Casuariiformes; family Dromaiidae; genus Dromaius; species Dromaius novaehollandiae. The sequence goes on from NC_088098.1 coordinate 44,689,850, forward strand.
ACCTAAGTCACCCTGATGTTTGCCTAACCTATTCTCACATACTTATGAGAAGGAAGATTTTACACTCCCCAAGCATTTCACTCTTCTTAGGGAGAAGATGTTTTTTTTCCCCTAGACTCTAACCAGCTTTTTCTTGCTGCTTCTTAAGCCCATTAATTCTTCTTCTACCCACCACGAACACAGAGAACCGATGGCGTTGTCTCCCCTGCAGTATCATTCTAGTGTTACTGCCCTCACTGCCATGAGTGTAAACACGTGAACAGCAAATTTTGCTTTCACTTTTTTGTGTGCAGCAGTAGCAAAAGAAAGTGCTCCTAATTTTGATTTTTTCTCCCACCGTTTGGTATTGGAAAAGGAAATTTACCCTGAATGAGATTTTTCAAAACCACCTAACACAACGAGAAGTGCCAGAATCTGACTTTTACTGATACTCTATGTATATCAGTGATGCTCAGAAACTTGGAAAATCCCACTCCTGGCACTACTGTAAATTGTGCTTGAGTTGCTGCACACTTTCTTGAGTACAACGGTTCAAGTTACTATTGCTATACTACCACCACAATATAGTAAGATATAGGAGCTATGGTGACATAGGAACAGGCCCTTAGCGTACTAGGCATTTCATAAACTTAAAATGGCCCCTGTTGCAGGACATTTTATAAAGTAGACATAAGATACAATGAATGGATACAACAGGTGCAGGAGTGCAAGGTCATATGATATTAGTAAGTATAATTGTGTTTTTACTGCTGCCAGCTGTTGAAGCCATCATGGCAAATTAGAATTATAAGGAAAAACAGTAACAAGAACAATTAACTGACCTGGGGATTTTTCAGGGAGCTACACCTGGGAAAAACCACAAACATTCTTGTTTAAACCTAGTAAATGGAAGAAAAAGATGTGGTGTTGGCTTGACTGGACATGCCAGTTGCTCTTTTGCTATTAATGAAAGCTGAAAAATGGGATTAAGTCGACAATGGTTTTGAAAGTGAAAACAATATTTTGTTTTGGTGAAAAGGAGAAGCAAGAATGGGTGTCAGGGTACAAAACAATGTGTGACATGGATGAGATGTAATCTTCATAGTAGCACTCAGTAGATGCAAGCAAGATTTGTGTATGCATACAGATATGTATTAGGCAATGTCAGAGAAAGGATGTTGTAATAAATCAGATGCAAAATTATAAATTTCTGGCCATGTAACTAAGCAGGAAAAGTCTTATATGAAAAACATTCAATTCAAAAACTTATGAACAAAAGATAAAAACAGTAGAACGAATGCAGAGAAAACCTAAGAATAATAGAGGACTCAGCCTTCGGCCTCTTACAGCAAAATTCCCAAAGGCCAGCTGCAAGATCCTGCCCACATTTTCTGATTTGGCAGAGTAACCCATTTTCACTCAAATCACTACCAAGCAGATCTAACAAAATCTTTTTTTTCCCCCTTTTTGATTCCACATTACAGGATCCAGCACACCAGAAAATTCTGTAGACAAATATGTGAAAAAAGAAGATAAAGATTTAAAAAGTCATTTTATCTTATCCATATATTCTCCATTTATTTGTGACTCATACATGAGTAGTAACTTTTTCCTAAACAGAGGAATGAGTGGTAATATTTTCCCATGTAACAGTTACCTGAACATGAGCAGAGCGCCTTCTTAACCTCACCAGATGCATATCTTCCTAACTGGAAGGATACGCTTGTCCGGCTCTTTGATTCAGAATAATTAGCACCAGGCTTCCTGAATGAGAACATGTCCTGTGGAAATAGAGGGTGGACCCACAACATTACTTAAACTGTTTGGCCTTTTGGGATTCTGAAAGTTCATCTGCAGAAAGTTTCTGAGATGATTTCTGTGTTCTTCTAAAATTCTTTAAAAGACACCTCCAGAGTGGCTCTTGAAACTAGAATGTGCTCTCCAGCAAAAGGTGAATAGAATATGTTCCAGTAAAATTACAATACCTTACTGTCCATATTTTTCCTTAATTAATAAAAAGATTTTTTCACTGGATAACATTTTAGAATTTTGATTTCATAATGCAACTGATCAGTGTCTTTTCCAATTAGTAAAAGACATGAAGGCACAAGGGACTCAAATGTTTGCATTATTTAAATGTGGCATTTTTTTAGCGGGTCACAAATTACTTAAATGAAACTATTGTATTCCTTTCACACTACATGGATCAAGTTCAAAAGTTATTGGATGTCAATATCAGAAAAATATGCGTACTCCAAGAAGTAACTGGAAAGGCCAAGTAATGTAGTATACATGTGAATTGTTAGAAGGGTGTTTTGGGGAGAATGCATACTTCTCTGTAAATATCTACATACTGTTTGTGATACTTTATTTGCAGTGAGGATAACTTCTCTAATGCAACCATATATGTGTAATTTGTGCTCAGTTTCTCCAGGCAATGCCCAGGGAAAAATCAAGTGTTCCAGACTGATGGCTATAACAAGCGTATGCTCAGCAAGGAGAGGACTTTAGAAAATCTGAAGCTCATGGGTGTGCTTCAAACCTTCTCTTTCTCCAGAATGAGTACTATTAGAAAGCAAAGGATCATAGGATAATTCATGTTGGAAGAGACACGTCTGCTTCTCCAATCAGTAGGCAGAAAAATTTTCATAATTTTCAGATCAGAAGGATATGAACACTTTGACACTAACCCAGGCTAATCTTAGTTGCCAGACCCCCAGAGCAGAACTCACATCCTAGGCGCTCAAAGTTTATACTTGCACAATATAGCGACAGCATTCAAAAGCTAGCGTGCTGCTCAGCAAATGCACAGACAGGCCTGAACCTTGAGCTAAATAAGAGCCATGTGGCCGTGTTAAAAAGACCCTGAGGATAGGCAGCACACTCCAGGTTGCAGCAGGGCTGATTACATTTGGTGGTCCAGCTAGTAACACAGCCACTTGGCTTTGCTTCCTTTGGAAGGTGAGCTTGCATCTCTGGAAGAGGCTGTGGTAAGTATGCCCTTCAAAATAAAAGCAAAGGGTTGGTTGCTTCAGGAGCCATGAAAACCACCATGCTCAGTGGAGAGCTCCCTGAGGTATGTTTTTGGTGCTCCAGGATTTTTTAGCGCCTGAGGCAGATTTCTAGGATATCAGGCTTTGGCACCTAAGCCGTAAATATATCAAGTTTTAGATCTTTAAGTTCTTTTCTGGAAGACAGTCTAGAAGTAGTCCCATTTATTGTAATGAAGCACACACCGAAAAAATGGAGTGGCCACTTTTAGAGAGATCAGGCATCCTACACACTGAAGGAGGCAGGAAATATGGAAAAATGCTGCTTAAGGAGCTAATTAAAGACTATACTGTATGATTCATATTCATAGAGGGGGAAGGGAATATGAATTAAATTTGGACTAGCTATCTGAATCTGGTATTTCCCAATATCTCGCTATAATAAAGATACCGTAGGAATAGGAAGAGAACTTGTAGCTGAGAAGCTGCTCTGGTACAGACCCCCTCGTGCATGCATGCATACCCCCCCCCCCCACACACACACACACACGCAGACTGGTCTCTAAGTTGACTCCCCCAGACCCCACAGTCTCTTCAGCATTCGACTGGGACTCCTTGGTCCCTCTGGTGGCCAAGTCCTTGGTGGTTCATGGCCCCGACTGGTTGCTGGGGTCCCCCCGCTGGCCGTCATCCCACTGTGCTCCTTCGGGTCGGTAGAGATGAGCTTTTTATCACATAACCTAAGTTTCATAACTGTTTCTCTGTTTGTGGGTACACCCATTAGCTGAGAAGACTAAGTACAATGGAATTCAACTGTCTTTAATAATCATTTGACCCACAGTGGTTTTGATAAGAGTAGAATTGGGAAAGCCAGATTTTCCCATCCCTAATTTAGGAGTTTGGAAAAGTAGATTGCTGAACCTGGTGGAAGAAAGCAACGTAGTGGCACATAAACTAGGGAGATCTTTACTGACACATGTAAGTAACTGAGGACAAAGTACAGAAAGGCATCCAACTTCCCCAGCGTTGGGAGCAGGAAGCTATGGGAGAGGGCTGTCAAGACAGTTCCCTTCCTGAACCCCAGAAAAGCAATTCCTTATCATGTAATATATGATTTAATGGTTTGCTTTAAAATGTGACATTCTAAGTGTAAATATGATCTAGATATATAAAGAACATACATATATAAGGATATGAAGACTCCTGGGTAAATAAAGAAGGTAACCTAACCGAGTAACCATACTCATTTCATTAAGATGAGTTAACTTTAATCTCTTCACTTTAATATTACTTTTTCAAATACTAAGAATTAGTCTATTAGAATGAATTGCTGAAGCAAACTGTTATGCTAGGACAAATATTTTGGTTATTTCTGGTTTGTTATATTCATTTACACTTTGGACATAGGAGTAACAAAATGCTGTGCAACTAATGAGCAACAGAACTGGCCTCATCATAACCTTAAACTCAGATATGCAACTTAGACTAGTGGATGCTGCAGTGTTTGGTTAATACTACATGATTTGTTTGATTAATACTACATTACTTTTATCTTGTATGAGGCAGTGGAATCCCTACTGGTATGTATTCTGTGTAAGGGTCATGTGTGGGTATGAACCCTGATCAAAATATAACAGTATAGTTAAAATTCTAAGCCTGGTATTTTATTTAAAAGTTACTAAGCCTGCACAGCACAACATTAAATCTGAATGGCTTCTAGTCCAGGCACTTTTTTCCAATGCCTTTGATTGAAATGGATTGGATACCTCGAGGCTGCTCCAGTGAAAATAACAACTTGGGATAAAGCACCAGTGCTATGGTCATAGAGCAGAGCTGGCATCTTGACTAAAAGCAGCAGCTACCTGAAGCCATGCTGCAAAGGTGGTGTGTCTGGTAGCTGGCATTTTCCCATGGGAAGGAACATGACTAGTTGCACCCTGCTCTTCTGGGACTTGGCCACAGTTAACATGCTTTGAATGTGGTGCATTAGAAAAATGACAAATGTTCAAAGAAACAGCTGTCAACTGGACATTCATTCCCGAAGGTAGGATATCACATACAGTGAATTTTAGCCCAAGACAGCACAATTTTGTTTGTAAAAGGACAGACACATGGCAAATTTGCTGTTGTGTCTTCCCAAATTAATGCTACTTTATTCTCCCCTCTTAGTAAAGTTGGTTTTGTTTGTCCAGAGATGTAATGCTTTTAAGAGAGGATTCATTGTTTGATAAGTTATTCCAAAGAAAGGTAATTGCTTTCCCAGATTTCCAGGTAGGGCTTGAGCCACTGTTTTTTGTTAATTTTACTCCAACATTAGATATTTAAACCCAGCCTTTTTTACCTCCATCAGTATCTGGCAAGAGAATCACAGTTATGTATTTATAAAAATGAGGGAGCAAATGAATATTAAACCTCTAAAGGCAATTATTACATGTTCTCAAGGATGATGGCAAGAAGAACAACAAGTTCAGTGAGGCTTTGTTGTAGTCATAGCTTTATATTTATTTATTTCATAATACTTTAGAAATTAAACATGTTGGCACTTTCCCTTTTATTCAGCTAATCATAATCTGTAAAAAATCAATTTTATTATGCAACAGACTGTTGAGCCATTCATCAAGGCTTCTCTTAGGAACAATTTATTGTTTTACCTGTGGCAATACTGTAAAATGCCAAAATTATTTTGAAAAGAACCTTGATCTTTGTAAACTGTTTTTGATCCCATTATTAGCTTGTCAGCTGTAAACAGAAACTGCGGCTGAGCTGCTCTGTGTATGGCTCTAGCTCTCTAGCTGGTATTGACTCAACATGAGTCAGATGCATTTCCATACCTATGGGTTGGTTTGTATTTACAAGAACTGTTTGCTTGTTTAGAAATTATAAAATTGGGTATCATGTATTCTAAGACATTTATGTCAGGCTGATATGTATGGGCAATGTAGATTTTCTTCCAGGAAATAGATAATAATCAAATGTCCATACTGATGTTTTATAAAATCTGCTGCTGATCTGATCATGACCATTATGATGCACCTGAAGACCTTGGCACAAGCAAACAGAACAATTCTTCATTCTTGTCCTTACATGAAATCTCAGCTGACAGCCTCTCCTCAGAGAGGCCTCAGGTACGGGTTCCAGTTTTCCTCTTCAGCAGATATGAAGGTTATTAGAGGAGTTATTAGGAGGCAAAGGATATGATACTACCATGCAGTCCTATGTCAGGGGCTAGGATATTGCAACAAAGCACTGCGGTCACTATCAATGTGAGCTTGAGGCACGGCAGGGAACAACTTGGCTGAAACTTGGGCCAAGACTGAGACTGTGATAGTGGAAAGAGATGCAGAAAAAAAGGGGGCAGAGCATGACTGAGAACAGACATCTGCTATGACTTGACAGAATTCATGCAAATGGGAATTTAAGACACTTTTAGGCTTCCCAACTTTTGTTTGGCCATCCTATTACATCAGCTGTTTTTCTATTATTTTGCTACTTTGAAATTAGGCTATGCATCAGGCTGCTAGACCAGCCAGAGGCTGAAGCTGGCACCAAATGCAGCAGTCAACATATTGAGCCATCAAACTGTGGGAGGGAGGCCTCTCATCCTCTGAGATCTGCACTATTTGCTTAATTGCTTCCAGAAGCTGTTTAGGATGTTATAAATCATGTAGGCTTCCCAAATGTTGCATTACCCAATGTCGTATTACGACACCTGCTGCCAGCGGACAACTCAAGACTGATTTCTTTGCACTCTCCCCTCCCTTTCTCCTTCCCTTTTCCCTTCTCTCCATATGCATACACATTATCAGAGGCGCTCTCTATGAATGCTGCAGAACTGTAAACATTACCTCCAGCACCACCCGAGTCTAAAATTGCTTGAACATAATAATCTTCAGTTCCAGGTTGCAACAGATAAGATGGCAGAAAAAAAGGTGTTGGAAACGTTGCATCCCAAGAAGATGAGAGTCTGGCTGAGTTTCCAGTTAAGTGAGGCTTTATCGTTGCTGTTATTTTATATAATGTGTGATTAATAGTTAGGCTACTTAGAACTTCAGATAGGTACATATCATTATTTATATTAAATAAATGGATGTTAAATTCTAGTTAAATTGGCAATGCGTTATGCCATTCATCCTTAAGTATTTCCCTTGAGCTGTAGTCCCTGTGGACTGAATACTAATAGCTTAAGGATAAAATAATCTTAAATGTAAGTTTCATAGCTTGTACTGAATTTTAATGTTAGCTATATACTACTTCTGAAAAATAAAAAATGCACAGAGTATTTTGTAACTTTATATAAAACTACAGATTGGGATGAATTTCCGTAGTTGATTGTACTAGGCAAAAGGACTATATCATTGCATATGAAGCAAACAGCGTATACAATAAGAATAATTTACTGTGTTTCTTCAACAGAAAATGTTTTTATGGACCTTGGAAGTATTTAATGGTAGAAGAGAGAATATTTCCAAAACAGCAAGCAATTATGTTTAGTGACAAGTACAGCATAATACACACATCCAAAAGCAGGACCCTGGCACTAGACAACATTTTAAATGTTTATTCTTTCTAAGATGAATACATAACCACATTAATATAACATGCCTTTACTATTGTTTGATGCTAAATATTATAATTTTATATTTCATAACTACATTAAATGAGCAATGAAGTTTGCAAATACAAAAAGTTAATGTTGCTTCTTGAACGTTAACTTACTTTCCTATGTCAAAGTTAGTTTATCTGTAGAACGAAGATGGTAAAATTTGGAGTGGAATGCATCTCGCCTAATGTTAGCCCTAAAAATTCATGAGCTACCCTAAGTCAGTGGTCTAGGCTTCCTCTACAGTTAATGGAAAGTGATGAGCAATTTCAGCATGTTTATTTGAGACACACATTTAACAGTTAAAATTAAGTAAGAGAAATTTAACATATTTATGGCTGAAAAAGCTTTATATGTGAAAAAATATGTTATTACTGCAATATGGCAGAATTTTTGTGATGGGATAGCTACCTAATTGAGGAAATAAATAGTTTTGGATTTAGTTCGATTTGGGTTGTATTCAATTCTGTCAAAAATGTATGGACTCCTTTGGTGAGGTCTTGCTTTGGCATTTTGATTGTTCAGCTGTCCTTACAAGATTCCCACTAGTGGTCTCAATGTGATTGGAAGGGGTAGAGTTTGAAAGCCCTGATTTTAAAGCCCTTATTTGTTGTTTGCTTTGTATTTATTCTTTATGAAAAATAACCAGTGAAAGATATCATTTGTATTTACAGGAAAGATTACATGAATGAACAGTTCTATAAATTTTCCTTGCCATAAAATGGTTTTTTTTAAGTGTCATACTGGAAATGAACATCGTAACAGTTCCAGCTGCCACTGGATACAGCATGAGGGATATAGGTGTATAAAAAAGCAAAGGCTATGATGGTTTGCCTTTTGTGAGCTGAAATTGTGTAAATTATTTTCTTCCAGTTCTTATTTTGGTGTGATTCAATACTAAGACCCTAGGTGCTGTAGCTCAGGTGTAAAAATGCATGACAATGGTAAGACAAAATAAAAATGCATGATAATGGCAAGACAAAACTACTTCTTAGGAATTACAGGTGGATGCCCATGATCAAATATTGCAAATACACAGGAGTGAGGAAACTTTCCGAGGTTTAGATATTTTAAAAATAGAAGAATGTAATTAGAATTATGTGATAAGGAACAATAAGCATATATCATTTCCTCGGTCTCATTTAGCGTGGATAGTAAAAGGGCTGCAGAATACTGAAGGTATAACATTAAACTAATTTTCCACAACTGACAGCTGCTTCTAAAGGACACTGTGTGCATATTCTATTTTAACAGTGATGGAAACATGGTATAATGATCCAAACATATTTTACATGATTTCAGAGTTTTGAAGAACATACACATAAAAAATGGAATACTTACCTGCAGTTAGTACCACACCTTCTCTATGACATCTTTTCCTAGCATAGGAAGCATATAAGTACATACTATTTTGAGACCTAATTATGAAATGCCGTAGTAGCCTGAGTACAGGAAATGTCTAAATAATGATTGATGGTAATTATTAATAGGAGAGTGTGTTCTGCTCCTGACTCTGTGACGTAAAATTCTCTTTTATGGACTTGTTTAAAAAATTATGGCACAGAAAGAATTTAATTCTTAACAGGGCATTAGAAACCTCACAGACCCAGACTAAATTCATAGTTTCAGACACCACCAAATATGATGACCCAGATACAAAATTTCAAATATGTCTACAAATTATGCAGCTATGATCTGTCTTCAACTGTTTAGCTATATAACAAATTTATTATGTAGGGAAATACTTTTTTTTCTTTTTTTTTTTTTTTTGAAATTACACCATTAGAACAGCTTTCCGAATACATTTCCAACTATGGGGTTTTTTGTTACAGAAACATGCATTTTGATATATGTATTGCTGACTATACTTCAAAGGCAAATGGTAACGGCTGATTTGTTATTTTGACCGTAAAATTAATTTTGAACTTTAAAAAGATACAGTTGAGAGTTGGGTAAGTACTTATGCTTAAAACTCAGACTGTGGCATGGGAAAATATTTTTTTCAATATAACAGATGCCTTTCAATGTCTTCAGGGGAAGTTAAATGATTTTACTGACATCAAAAGAATGTAATTAAACACCTCTGATGGCTAAACAAAATAATAGCAAGTAGAGGCTTCTTCACATTGCATTAGGTAACTATACTCTCACAAACGGGTTGGGCATTTCCTCTGACAGCTCATATATGAAGTTGGATTTGAATTAATTAAAATTTGTGGTGAAAATAGCGTGTACATTTATTCCACATCAGAAAAATGAAAATAATTAACCAATTATCTCTAAGTGTGGTCTTGCTACTTTGAGCAGCTTTCTAGTATAAAAGGTGTTACCTGTCTACTAAGAAGTGTTCTGTAATTGAAAACATAAATAAAAATACATAATGTCACATGGCTAACCACTACAAAAGCCTGCTAGACAAGAATCCTCACTGCAGAATTTAACTAGAGAAGACTTTAGGAGCCAAAATTGCTTTACCTAAAATATTGGGACCTGAAATTTTGAACCTCCAACTAATAGTAGGTATATTTACTATCTTTAACCTAAGGTATTTGTTCCTCTAATAACCATGTTCTGTATTTCTTTTAATTTCTAGTTTGTCTCTAAATGTACCCCCATGCAGAAATCTACTCTGTGGGTACCTAATGTGGGATATGAGATGCATCGGCTTCCTCCTGTGACTGCCTCACTGCTTATAGAGAGAGGCTAGGTATAAGACACCTTGTTTAGATGCTTTTTGATCGCTGAAGTTACGTAAGAGTAGCATTATTTTAATATGACTGGAAAATGTACATCTTGACCACAATAACCCGGTTATCTAGAAATCGCCACAGGTTAACAGAGATCTCTCTTTTTCGGTGTGAGCATGATCTCTTCATGGGAGGTAAGAGAATTTCATCCAGGACATGAAGTTATTTTCCCAAACCACTTTTTTGATTTTCCATTCTTGAAAGCTTGGATATTATTCCCTTATTTAGGCCCCAAGATACCAAAATAGAAGAGTTTCCCAATCTTCTGCTTCTGACAGTGGCCAGCAGAAGGTATTTAGAGAGTAAGAATATGGAACAGCTAGACGCAAGTTCTTCTGCAGCTCTTCCTCCCCTCCTCGCTTTCCAAAGCATCCATCAGCAAGTAGTTCATGCATTTCCATTTGACTGATCAGAGGGTTTTGTATTACATAGTGCATCATGTTACGTAGTACTGTTTGATTACATTCAGAATGAAAGCAATTCCTTGGGTTTGAATGATTTAAAAACAATGCAGATCTGTTATCTACTGTATACTAAAGACAAGGTACTTCATATTTCCTGCAAATGAAAACAGTGGTTTAGATATTTTTCCATGAAAAGAGGCAAAGATATAAAGGGATGGTGGAAAAGACACTCCGCGTCATGGAACAGTGGGAGATAACATTAACCGAGAAATTCATGTGCATTTAGAAAGCTCTGCAGGGTGTGCTTTTGTGCATGCTGTGACAGACAAAGGCATGCTTTCTTGCCTGCTTCTTACGTCACAATGTAAGATTTCAGCTATACTTTACATCAGCATCCTCTCAGCTTAGTCCTAAGGTACTCGCAAACAACATATACAAAGTGCAGACTTTGAATAGCAACTCCCAAAACTGTAGAATTAAGGACTACTATAATACTGCATTGTGGATAAAATCCTGCAAAATCACAGACTAAGCCCTGCCAGATGTCTCTGTTTCAGATGGCAGACCATGTAACAGGAAAAGTTATTTGCTTTAATTGTATGTAGCAAGTTCTATCTGGATTATGATAATAGGTAAGCTCCAGTCTATTCCAATTTTAATACGAACTTGAAAATGAGATCGCTGGTATGATTGGTTGTATGGGATGATTCACAGACCTGCAGGCACATTGCTGAGGTTGCTTATGGCAAGGAACCAGGAATTCTGACAGGAAGGCAAAGGGATCCTCGCTGGCATGAATATTTAAAGTCACTTTAAAATGTCACCATTAACATTACATTGAAAAGGTCAGTATTATGGGGATAACCATCTTTAAGGTGTGAACTTCTGATTTTATCAAAAGGTGTTTCTGGTCAGACATTTCTCTGACAGATAAAAAGAAGACAATGAGTAGAACTGCTCTAAGCAAAAGTTACCTTTTGGGGATGAGGCAATTTTTTGGTTTTTTTTTCAATCATTCTATACTCTGTAAATCCGGGGGGGGGAAGTAGCTTAGAGAAGTGAATCTAGAACTTTTTGGCCTTCATCATGTGAGCTGGAAGAATTCATGTCTGTACCATTCAATGCAAGAAAACATTGTATATGCTATGTTCAATATAGCCCAGACTCTGGCTTATGTGACACAGAGAAGACAGTTTAGTTAAGTGAAATAAGCCTAGAAGAATAGTCTTGTGATTGGGAAACCAAGCAATTTGTGTCAACAGAATATTCCTTATCCTACATCACCTTAGCTCCTTTCACAAGACACTATCAGAACTGATGAATAGTACTTTATGATCGTATCACAGTCTGCTATTGGCAATTTTTACAGTTTTAAAGTTTTTAAATGATTGGTTGTCAAGGGCTCCTGCACGTTCAATGGCTATTTTATAACACAGAGAATACCTAGCGGTACCTGCTATACAAAGCAAGCAGACAAACAACAAAAGGAAAGGCTGAAAAAGTATTCACATGTTTATTTACAATGTCACTCAGAAAGACAAGAACTGGAGGTCTCACACGATTCATTCTAAAGCATCCTCAAAATTTCTAAACATGTTTGTTTTCTAAAAATCTAAATCTAAACCAATGTCTTAACCAGCCTAGTGGGATGCTAACATAAGCCTTATTTTGACAGATGAAAGGGAATTTAAAACAATTAAAAATAAATAATGGCAGAGATACACGTGATTTTATCACAGAATCATTCAGGTTGAATCTTGAGTCCAACCTTCTGCTCAAAGTGGGGCCAGCTCTGAGGTCAGACAAGGTTGCACAGGGTTTTGTCCAGTCAGGCAAATCTCCAAGGACAAAGATCACCCAGCCTCTCTGGGCAACCTATTCCAATGCTTGGTTATCGATGCAGTGGATTTTTTTTCCTTATGTAAAGCTGGCATCACAATTTTCCTTGTTCTCCTGTCATGTACCTCCATACCTCAGTCTGGCTCTGTCTCCTTGATAACCTCCACTTAGGTACAGGAAAACTGCTATTAAGTCCCTGGAAGCCTTCTCCTCTCTGGGCCAAGCAAACTGTTCCCTCAGTCTGCTCCTACGCTCCAGTGAATCACATTTACAATGTGAATATAGAATAGAACACACAAAAGCAAAATATACATGTAATGCTTTAAAGACACCATATAATAAAGCTGAAAATTTTTAGCTAAATCAGGTAGTAGAAAGAATTTAGAAAGATTTGAAAGATAGTTGGGTACCACTTAAAAGCATTTCCTAGACACTGTCAAGCTTACTGTCCTACCATGAAAGAAGACTATTCTGATCAAAAGCAAACAAAGAAATGAAACTGAACAAAAGCCCTAACCATTTAGAGAGGAAATGAAGAAATGAGCAAAAATACACCTAAGAAGTGGAAGATGGGAGAAGCTGATGCTAATGAACAAAGTCATGGTTTCTAGCCAGAAGCTAGGAACAGCGGGAAACTGATGGAGGTAAAAGGAACGAAGAGAAACCTAGGGCAGGAAGTGTGAAGACAAAAAAGTTTTGAATGCATATTTGGAAGGAAGGGATTCATAATAAGTTATCATTCGTTTTCTTAGTAAATAGGTAATTGCCAGTAAAACATTGAAGAGGTTGGTTTGCTCAATAACTAATGAAGAGGTAAAGCAAATGATCTGGGCAATTACAGGCCTACCGATCCAACGGTGATTCAAGGCAAGACAAAGAGTGCTTAATATGAGCCATTATTAATTAAATGCTGAAAGGGAGTAACCTAATTAATGCCAGTCATCATTGGTTTATAAAAATGACACTCTCATAATTAACTTGATATATTTTCCTTGTGAGGTTCAAATACAATATAACAATTTAGATCACTTCACAAACTGGGTGCAATCAAAGTCTATGTATCTGGAATACAATCAAGTCTAAGTTTGCACTTCTAGGGAATAAAGAACACCTGCCAGATGTACTAGGTGAGGGTATTCTGTCCTAGGAAGCAGAGGCTTAAAATGATTCGGGGTCACACTGGATAACCAACTGAAAGCATGTGCTCAGTATAGTGAAAAGAGCTGAAGCAGCTGCTGGATGAAAAATGGTAGAATATTTTGTAAGGAGAAGCAAGGCTGTTTTATCTCTGTGTTTTTGGCATTGCTTTACTGGAACACTGCAGTCAGTGAGGGAATTTATAGTTCAGAAAGGAAGTGGAAAACTGAGACGTTGAGAAAAGCCATGATGATTCTAAACTAAAATCAGTTCTATGTACTGGTTTTATGTGAGAGAAGACAGAAAGACGATTTGATAGTATAGCCTTTCTGGAAGACAGTATCTTCATGTGGAATAATAAATCTGTTCATGTTCTTCATTCTAACAGACAAAACAATACGAAATAAAATAATAGGTAAATGTTAGTAGCGAAGATAATTTGTCTCTGGAGAAATTTAGAAGATTTTTTCATCACTGGAAGCTTTTCAGTTGAAGTCACATGTGCTTCAAAGGGAGTTTCATATAGATTTGGTTCATCCATAGCTTTTGGACTGGATGCAGTTACTCACTCAGCTAAGTTTCACAACCTGTCTTATGAAACAGGCTTAAGATGAACATAATAGTCTTTCATAGTCTTAGAAACAATTATGTATGGTAATGCAAGGTGACAGTTCCATATGGTCAGTTCATTAAGATGGAGATGTCAATTTGAAAGCACAACTTCCTCCATTCGTATTGTTTGCAGAAAGCCCTCTTTACTGTGCCATTTGCAATTCAAGTAGCTTTCCAGCACAAGTTTTGGTTGGGGTTGCTAAATACTAGCATAAGCTTAGCAAATAACTCGGCGCACTGTGCCTGTGATTGCCTATCACTAAACTCAGGGTGTCTTCCCTTTGTTACTGATACCTGCTTGCTGTATCCAGCAGGCTGATATGTGAATAGCTGACGTCTTTTTTCGTGGGGGGGGGAGGTAAGATTTGGCACATACGGATATGATTACTCAAAACAGTCCTCTGGACAGATTAAGCACCGCGATTTTGCTGCAAATGTTTGGAAGAATGAATGATGCAAACTTTTGAAATTTTCCATAAAATAAATTTTTGAAATGAAGAACATTTACATTTGCCTGCTTGTTCGATTTTGAAAGACTCCATCACCTTTTCTTGTAATTATTCTTTGTAACTGAAATTTATTCTCCACCAAAGGCTAATTAATTATGTTTTGTAAAGTGAGTTCTTCAAAATGTTTGCTTTGAAGGTAGCTGCTGCCCGGGTAAGCTTCTCTTCAAGGAAGATGGGTCTAATACATAAAAGTATTCTTCTGTGTATTAAGTTTGAGTGAATGTAAAAAGACATGTGAATGAAGATGTAAAATAGGATATGAGAAAGAGTAACATAGGTGCCGAGAGTCGGAGTGCAGAAAACACTGTTCACAGTGGTCAAACAGCGCTGTAGTAGTTGCTTTTTCCGACAAAAGTAAGTTAAAAAAGTAAAAGGGAACACTGATGAAGATTATTTACAGGCATTAGTGCACTCTTGGATTAAATGTTACAATGTTACAATGTGGATTTTTTAGAACAAAATGACCAGTTTTTCTGTAAGCAATACACTTGTTAAATAGGGATTTGTTTAAGAAGACCTAAATGTTAATATTTGGATATAATCAAATAATACACTTCTGTGCTACAGACATTTTCACTTCCTATTAAATCAGGTCAAAGTTGGGCTTATCTTTTCTAAGGCAGACTTTGTGCTTTATTAAATATAGCGTATCAAGCATTCTGGGCAATAGATAGCAAATGTAGTCTATAGCCTCAATCCATTTTACTTTTTCTTAGATTCTCTTTATGGCTGCATTACCGTAGTTCATAAAAACTAAGCTTTAGCGAAGGAATGATGTATGATTTTGGACTATTGCCAATCATATGAAGCAGAATATTAAAGTGGAATAAAATTCAAAGCATCAGGAGAACTGGTTAAAAAGAGGAAAAGAAAACAATATAGGGCATAAGGATTTGGATTACAAATAATAACAGCCCAGAGGAGTATCATTAAATGAAAGTTAGTTTAGTGAAATAATGTGTTATCTGGAAAATGATTTGACTTGCATATGTGATTAAGTGTTCCTAGATGAGTGTCCAGTTATTTCAGGGGATGGCAGGCACCTAAGCACAGACTAACGAGACTCAATGTTTTTGGCCTGATTTAAATCACCCTTGGAAAGGATGCTGCACTGTGCAGATATACAGACAAGGCAATTTCAAAGTTTGTCGTTTGCTGCTTCATGGCTCGTGCATGAACCCAATGTGCGATGTTAAGAATGGCTGGCACTTGATTGTGTGCTTGATGTGTGGATAAACAGCCCGCTAAGAATGGCATGAACATGTGAAAGGCAGCAGTAGCCACCAGAAGAATGCGTAACACAATATCATAGGAATAGCACAGTATTTGTCAGGGGAAGCTGCATGTTTTATCTTTGTATTCTGGTTGCTGCATGAGTCAGACACCACATTTTACTGTTTGATAACTTGTACCAGTGTTATGCTTGCTACCTCTCATATACGCCCATTAAGAAACCTGAGTGTTGAATCAAGGCTTGTAGCTAGGCAAGCCTTAACAAGCAGGATCTACAGAAGCACAATTAGAAACAGCCTCGCTGGCAGTAAATCACTGCCTGCGCCTTGGAGCACCCGAAGGCCGCGGGAGATCCCTGCTTGCCTGGACGGGCCGCGTCACCACGTGTGGCAGCCCCTGCCCCGGGAGAGCTCAGCACACCGGCTACCTGCCCTCCGCCGGGGCTGGTCAACATTCCCCAGGTCTTCATTTGGAGGGAAGAGCTTTATTAGAAGAGCATTTTTAAAACACACTGATTATACACTGATACACTTTGCTTAGTTGCCTGAAACACATTGGAAAATTATGCATCTGCATGTGCTGGCCTTGAAAGAGAATCTAAAATTTATCTCCCTGCTCCAGTGTGATGCAGTGAAAGCACTTCAGATTGGTATTATATCCTTTGCACATTTGAGTCAGGAGTATTTTTGTATTTACTTTCTAAAATTTCAGTGACCCTTCTGCAGCTCTAGTCCTCTTTTAGCTGGACAAATACTCCTCTTGAAGGTAAAAGTGCCTCAGGGATTGTAAACTTTTACTATTAGTATAACTTTCTGCTTACCAAGTAAGCTCTGAATCAAAATGGCTATCAACGTAAGATTTTTTTAAAGCCAACGTAACTTACCCAGGCTGGGCAGAGGAAAGTGCCAGTGTCCAATTAAAAAATATTATCATATGAGCTTCTACCTACATTGTATGTGACCTGGCAGCAAACATTTTCTTTATAAAAGCTCTCATCAGAAGTGCACTTGGTGTATCAAAGGAGATATCAGACACATTTTATCATCTTTCACCAAAGAATATTTACCCTTCACCAAAATCTGCGTGAGGAAAAGTATTGGCACAACACTTTTCAAAGCACTACCTCAGTTTTCCAGTTCTTAGGTATTCACAACTCAGGAGAGCTCTGATTTGTGCAATCCCACTCTGCAAAATCCCCACATAATTTCACAAAAGCTGTATTTGGATGCCTATGTTTAGATTAGCTTTTCATTATTTTGTTTTTAAATTCCTACACACTTGAAAAATAGTAATCCAAACAGTTATAAATCTTCTAGACCATTATGACTAACACTAAGAACATTGCCAGTAATTTGTCTTAATAAAGTCTGTTGAAATGACACTGTTCTTTTTGGGAGAGCATCACAGCTGTGTCTGATACATATTCTTGTTAAAACATACTTTTTCTCCAACTTTGGTAAATTGTCACAATTGCCAAAATCCCTATAACCAGCCTCTGAGAAGCTAAGCAAATTATTTCAGGTACTATACAATATATTTTTTTGAGTTTACAAACTTAATCTCTCTAAATTTGCATCTTCACTCGATTGTTTTAGAACGTATCACCTATGGTCTTTTACAAGCTGTCAGTGTGCTCTGTGGTTGCATATACAGAAGTTTTGGTGCATCATATGAATTATGAAATTCATTAAGCAGCAACAAGCCATTCATCTAGTTATTTGCATACAAAATATGAATGTAAGCATCCGCCCTTGTGTAAGTATGCATTTTCACGAACTTTTGAATCCAATTTTAAATTGATATGTATGTGAACCAGTGCAATGCATAGCCAGTAATGACTAGAAAATGCCTAGCTATTTGTGCATATTACTCCTATACCTACTTAGTTACCATAAATGGTGTGCTTCTGTTAGACTTTGGTTTCAGTAGTAATTTCTGTGAAAAGCCATCTTAAGTATTTTCCAAGTGAAATGGAAAAAGTAAAAACACATAACTTCTTTTCATCATCTGAAACTCAGTCCCTGAAATGGATTAATGTGCCTTCTTCCTTGCCTTCTTTGCTTTATTTTTGCCTCCTGATTTCAGTGGATGCCATGAGTATTTGTTTCAGTGGGATTTTCATACTGAAATGTCCTTCAGTAACAGTAGCTTGAACTGTACTATTCAAAACTATTGCAGCTGGAAAACAGCACAAAACAACAGTATATTCAGAATATTCAAAACAGCTCAAATCATAGATAGGGTCACTTAATAAATATATTTTTACATTCACAGGACTCACACTAGTACTTAATCATTTATTACTTTCAAAATATAATCTGCACTATATTTTCAAAGATTTTAATTATGTTAAATGTCTTTTTGAAAAAAAATGGCTCATTTGGTGATGATGCTGAGAATGGATTTGTGTTCTCAATGGGAAATATTAAATTGTCTCAGTTAAATGTTTCTTTGATAACATTTCACAGCATCCCAATGGAGCCAGAAGCAATGTAAGAAGTGATGGCTAGAAACTTGATATGGTTGGCTTAATCTGTTTTCACTGAGGCCATTATTAATTAAATTTTACTAATACTTTTGAGAGTTAAAGAAATGACCTTAGGAAATTTATGGTAATCCCCTACACTAGAACAGTTCTACTTTTCCCTTACAACAAAATAAAATGGAGGACAAAATGAAAAAAAAATCACCATTTTGCTTTACAAATAATATATATATTCATAAGCAGATTCAACCTTTCCATTTTTGTTTATAGGCATATGTCTCATTTAAGGTTTTTTTTTCTATTTGGTCACAATAACAAATGCATGAAAAGTATGACTTGCCCTCTTTGCTTCTACATTAAACTATATTTAGTTCACAGGAACTGCATTTCGTATAATATTAGGACTTGGCTTCTGGAAACAAAAGTAAATGTCCACGTGATGCTTATAAATGCACAATGCATTATGAAATAAATCTCTTTGTATTTTTTTTTACTCATCAGAAATACTTTCTAGAACAATTACTGATTTATTTATTCATTAAATGTTTTACACCTCTTTTTTCCCCCTCTTTCTTTTCATTAGTTATATCTTCTGAACACGCTCTTCTTAATGTGCTGGAGTGTCTATTACAGGATCAGAGTAGCTGCTGCATGCTTTTGCTCATATTACCTGAAGAAACTCAGAAGTGACCCCTTTCAGTAAAGAGCCATATTAACTACTTCACTGACAGAGATTGTGGTAAATAAAACATATAAAATATCACTACAACTAAGTGATATAATTATCACTTCTCAAGAGGAACTGGAAACACTTCCCTGAAATTCGTCTTGCTTTCCACTTGCATATGTCAGTGCAAAAACCCCAAAACTTGTGAGAGGAAGACAAATATTATCAGATCCAAAATGTGGTTTAGAATTAAAGCCCCAAATGAGTTCAATGAACTTTGGTGAAGAAGGATCTCTGAATTCCCACTGTGGAAAAGTGGTGTTGTATGAAAGGATGCATGGTTGTGCCAGATAGAGATAAGCCTTCATACCTAAATTGACTTATGCTGGAAAACAGTATTTGTAATTTTAAAGTAGAGAGATGCGGGTTATTGGGCAACTGAATTTTGTAAATATGATTACAGAAAGATTTGAGAAAAAAAAGAATTGATCACCAAGAAACGATAAAGGAAACCTAGCAAGTCACACCATCAGAAACAAAAGAGCCAGGCAGCACTCTTCATGGCTAGAAGTTGATGTGATTATAAGCAGGTTATGGCTATCCGAGAGAAAACTAAGAGAAATTCTCCACAGAAAATATTCCATTTTTATCAGACCCTCTGCATGAAACAGAAGAAAATATACATGAGGATTCCTATCATGCAGAATAGAGAGATGAAGCATATGTACACTTGGTTGCTCATCCCAACCCGAAACAATCACAAGAGACATCTTAAAATTTCAAAATGATGTGAAAACAGAAATTCTTTATTTATAAAGTTACAGGTGGTACAATAATGTGGAGAAGAGTAAAAAATGAGAAAGCTGTCTGGATTTGGACACAATCAGACAATTTATGTTTTAAGGAAAAACATGAAGCAACAAGGACTGCTAGGCTAAGTTACACATCGGGGGACAAAGCATATGAGGCAGAAGAGGGCCACAGCTGTTACTCAGCTGGACAAGAACTTAACGTCATGTTGTCATCACAAGGGTTAACATCATCTGTGGATGCCAGGGAACAAAGGAACCAAGGGCTTTGATTTTTTTGACTTTTACTAGAAAAATGCACCAGATCTTGTCCCTTCAGTGCTAAAGGATGTAATTAAATTAACCATGTCCAAGAAAGTCCATGCAAAAATGGATGAAAAAATATCCCCTGATGGGGAAATCAAAGCCAAATCTATTTAGTTTATTACAAAGAATGTGAAGATTTGACCATGAAAAATCAGTAACAAAGGCCTCTTCAATTTAGTAAGCAAAGCTATAACAATGACTACAGGCTAACACTGGACAAACAGAGTTTAGAAATAACATATATGCCTTTAACCACTACAGTGATCAGTTGAAGAAAGGGTCCAATAACTTCTTCATTACTGATCATTTTAAATTAATTTTGAAAAATATTTAGAGATATTTTCCAAATTCTCTCAGGTGATCTAGTTCAATACTAAATTCACTTGGGACATGGTATGGCCACGTTATGCAAATCAGACAACAAAGTCCATTTTCTGTTTTTTCAGTCAATAGATCTATATAGTTCAACCTTAAAATCCATGTTATTTCAAACAAGAATCTTAGTCAAATCATTGATACTGTTTGAAGTGGACAAAGATTGATACTGTTTTATGTGAACAGACTGAATACAACACAGAACATGCAACTAATTCAGTAGCTATGGATCACTACCTTCCCCTAAGTAAGTGGTGCTGAGGACAATGAGAACTCAGATTTCTTCCGAAAAGAATGCAGTATTTTTAATATGAGGCAGAAATCATTATTAATGAGAAAATACAGCATGAAACCATAGTGTTATAAAAGACTACTAAGCCTTTATTTGTGATGGTGGTTAAAACCTTCCCCTGATATTCCTGGGGATCCTGTAGGTGTCATAGGTTCAAAAAAGATGGTAAATGTTAAAGTCTTCTGAAGTGCACAGATAACACGCTCAGCAATGTATCACAATAAAAGTATCACTAGCGATCTCTTTCCTACTTTTTTTTTTAGAGGCAACAGGGTGACTTGTGGCTTTATTGCAAAGAAATTCAAAGCATTTCTCTTCAGAGGCAGGTAAGCTGGCGTAAGTACTGCATGAATACAGATAATAGAGATAATTGAAATAGAGATAATGGAAATAAGTTTCAAACCTTCCATTCATATATAGGTACGTTATCATCTCAAAGAATCAGAAGCTTATTTGGAAAAGGATAAGAGAAAGATTATACTTTGCTTAAAAAGAGGTCAGATGCACTTCAAATATCAAGGAATGATGAGTAGGACTTGGAAATCTGCACTAAGAAAAAAAAACATTGAAATGAAACTGAAAGGGATTGATAATTCTTGAGGTAAACTTCTGCCCAGTGTACTTACAGCACTATCCAGACGACTTGTTCGTATTCATGAGTATCTCATGCAGAGCGGCTGTATAATTTCTGGAAATCTTTGGAACAAATGCTAAAGTTTCATGCTTGACTCGATTATTTCTTTGTGCTTTATGGGAGCTCAGATATATGTATGTAACCTAATATTCGGAGTGCTGTATACTTCCACTAATGAACTTCATGTAGTTAGTGTGAAAGTAAGTCTTCCTTTTTCGTTTCACATTCATAATAATTCATTTGACTTATGTATCTGGACAAAAATAAAAGAAGTATAGAGATCTGGTAATTCTTGTCATTGTAGTTTAAACAAATATTCCTTTATTGTCTATTCATAACTTTCCTAAATCAAGACACAAGCTGAATGTTTATTTTTATCTTTCACCTGTTCTGCTAAAAATCAATATATTTTCTTTATTATTAACCATGAACAATAAAGCTGGAGAAAACCAGAAAAGTGAAAAGGTTGATATTTGTTAAAATAAATCACAAATTGTAGATACGTTCACAGTAATATAGTTAGCAGGATTATTAGGTCTGAAAGGTGAGTCTTAGCCTGGCCTTTAAAACAAGTTTATCAAGGAGAGTTATAACCACCTGGTTTATGGAAGTTCAGGTATGAAGAACTATCAGCCACAAACAGCATACACAGATTTAAAATATGTTAGTGTAAAATGGTATTCCTGTATTCAGTATATCCAAGTTAATGTCTCCAGAAAGAAAGCCATGCATCACCACAAACTAGGTCTTGTGAAATACGTTACTTGAGCTGTGATTCTCTCCAAAGCAAAATCAATTACTGACTTTCATGTATCCAGTATCAGTACAGGAAGCACACTGTGGCTGAACCACTTTGAAATTGTTTTCCTTCTAATAAGAAAAACCTTCTGAAAAATTATCTGAAATATTTGTTGGACAGAATTATTTGTCATCTAAGTATTTTTCATCAAATCACTGTTTTAATTTATTTTTATGACTGGAACATGTACTAGAGCAAAGGCAGATGCAGAAATTAGGAGGCAGCTATACGTGTGGCCACCTGGCATCGCCAGAGGTGAAATTTTATACCGCACTGGCTGGTGAGAATGTGAGAGGAGAAAAAATGAGAGATTACAACACTGAAAGCTTCTTTTTGCTTCCCATCACCAGGAAATCTTTACCTGCTGACACGTACTAGAAACTGGTCCTGCTCTGTTTGCTGTGCCTCTTCAATGCAGCTGAAGTTCCTCCTTTCTTTTATTAGAAGTTTCAAAGCCTTTATTTCCTCCGTGATATTTTGCCTGAAGGCAGTGCATTAGATTTGTGGTATGCAGAGGTTCCCTTCACAAGTTTCATTATGGCTGTTGCCTTCTCTGCAGCAGCCTATGTTTATAACTGAGCAGTTCAGTTTGTTTGCCCAACTCCTTCTGCATTCCTGGGACTTACAACTCACTGCAGTATTAGTTCTTGTTGCCAAGGCACTCTGTATAACACTTGACTCTATTTTAATGTACACCTATTTTTGGAGTAGTGCAATGAACAGATCTTCTCCTTCGTTGTTTATTTTTGCTAAGACATTTATTTGGAAGATATTAGTTCTGTTAGGGTATCCACAGATGACAGATTTGTCCATTCATTGGTAGTAGACCAAATATGGCCAAGACCAGATGCTCATAGCTTAAATGTGAGCACAGAAAGCCTTATATCCTATGTGTTAGATTATTCCCAGATAATCTGCATTGGTAGTATGGGTTTGCAGTTTCCTTTCTTTCACACTTTGCTCAGTTGC
Source organism: Dromaius novaehollandiae (assembly GCF_036370855.1). Lineage (NCBI taxonomy): Eukaryota > Metazoa > Chordata > Aves > Casuariiformes > Dromaiidae > Dromaius > Dromaius novaehollandiae. Next base: position 44,713,236 of record NC_088098.1, read on the forward strand.
TTGTCTGTGAGCGCAAGTTGAGTGTATGGTGCTACTACTGGTGAGAATGAATGGAGTACTGTGATTCGGTGGAGTATTGTACCCACTTTGAACTCATATAGCTAAATCTGCAGCTAATATAAAATGATGATGCTCTGAGGGGCTAGTACAAAGCTGCGAAGCCCACATTATGCACTTGTGTAACCAGTATACTAATGCCTGCCTTTGGCTGAACTGTCTGATCTCTTCCACACATGCTTTGCAGTCTCAAGTGAGGCTGCCACAGGCTCTTTCAAGCAGAAAGCCATGAAATCTCTGGCTTCTTTAGCGTGTATTACATTAGCTGACAAATATAGCATCTGTGTGCAGGCAGCCTGGGCTGGAGGCTAAGAGGTTGGATCTCTGAGCTGTGCTGTTTTAATTCGAGACAGGCATCCCCACTCGCGGAAAAAACAACCAAACACCAACAGAATGGTCACCAGTTAAATGAAAGGCTGTTTTCTTTTATGTGTTGCCTGTTTTTCAGAAGGGCTTGGCTTTCAATCTCAACTGAAGAGACATACCTGACCTCAAACAGCAAAGCAACCCATAAAATAAGAACTGCGCATCTTAAGTTCATTGAGTGACAACACAACAGTCATGGTGACAGAAAGGATGCCTTTGTGGAAAGACTCTAGTCCCTGCTCATTAAAAGACATCGTAATCTTGCACGTGGGTGTGGCAGGATTGGAATGCTAATCTGTATTTTCGTACCGTCATAAAATACCTAGATTTTCTTCTTCAGATTGTATACAAACAGCACAACCAAACTCTTTGAGCATCCAACATTGGTAAGATTAACTTAATCATACAGTCAGTAATTCGTGCTTCATTTCCTTTCTCTTACTTCTTCCTTGTCTAGTGTTTTCTCCTCATTCTCTCTCTCAGTTCATACAAACCAATATTTTAATCTCTTTTTCTAAAAATGAAATACTTATTAACAGCAGTCATTTACTGTGCCCTTCCCCAGCTTTTCTTGCTCAGCCCACAGACAGCCCTGTCTCAAGTAGACTTCACTCAGTGCATTTCTGCAGCTACATAGGTTGACTGGCATTAGAAGCAATTGCAAAAAGCAAAGAAACTGTTAAAATAAATAAGGAAACCCTGAGGCCATTTTTTCCCTAAGAGAGTCGGAGGGGTTAGCAGAAAAGGGCTGGGTTCACGGAGAAGGGATGTATGCTTCTGGATTTATCTAATTGGAAAAATAACTTTTAGGATTAAATAATCACTTCTGGTGTCCATATCACAGATGTGAAGGAGAACATCATATCTGGGAGATATTATTCTCACAAGTGCCAAAGGCAATAGTATTTCTAGACATTGGGGCATAGAGATGAATGGGATGAACATTCAAACTGTTCCTCAGAAGCCATGCAAAGCAGAAAATGGGATTTCATCTCCTCAAACCCGCTGCTTCATGATGTGCAACAGTGCAAGTAATGTTCATTGTTCCTCCTTCTCAGTAGGTGCTTCTGATCATGCTTTCATGTAGATGTGGTGAAAGGGCAACATTGCTTTGCACAATTATTTTGTCAAATGGAACAGAATTGTTAGCACAAAGCCTTCCAAAGGTTTTGGAATGTATATTGTCAGTATATATCTGTCTGGGGAGAGATGGGAAGATGTGCAATGCCACAGAAAGAATAACCATGAAAACAAAGTGTACAGTTAACCAATGTAACTTTCAAATAGATTTATATTTTTATAAACAGATTGTGTTTGGGTATCTGAGTCAATTATCCTAAATGTAGACCAAACAGTGGCATATTCTACTATCATACTTGATACTCCAGTAGAACAAAGGTTTTGGCAGCAGATAGCTCATACTCTATCCATCTTTGAATGTGGTAACACACCCAGAGCATGTTATTTGTCAGCATAACGACAATTCCTCTATTCCCTGACTGCCTAGAGGAAAAGATTTAAATATAACATTGTTTCTGGTGAAGGGGAAGTTATCTTAAAAGCTTGAAACTTAAGCCTGTCATTAGTTTCACAATATCTGGGAGATCTGGTACAGTATGTTCCTGTAAAAGCCCTGCTTAAATCTGTGGCCAGTTTCTCCCAAACTGTGATGAGAACATGGCATGCGCGTAAATCATTTTCTTTAGATGCTACAGTAAGATGTTAATGGAATGAGGCAACCTGACAACTGACCATTTTGAGAAAAAATATTTAAAGTGACTTTAAAACACATGAAGTTAGCTGGACTCTGCAGAGTCTCAGGACTTCATTCCCACATTAGCAGGACAGTACTGGAGACCAGGTGGTTAGAGGAGGACACGATGAAATGTAGAGAGGAAACAGACTGCTACAGTCTGCTTTCCTCCTTTCTAAAATATTTTAAGGGCTATTGGTAATAGAAGTCCAGAAACTTCAGAATGAAGTATGTTTATAAAGCTGAAAGGCAATGTGTAATGAGTTACGTAGCCTTTTGTCCTTGGTGGAACAATTTGAAATCTGAAATAGGCCAAAAGTAAATTCATTTTGTGGACTTAACCTTGTACTCAGTGGATATTTAATCCTATCACCAAACCACAGGATAATGTTATAACTACCAATTTTGAAACAGCCCTTTCGGGACAATATCTTTTTCTTGGCAGCTACTTTCTGCTATGATGGCACCAAAAGAGTTCAGGAGAAAATTTTGTAAAATATTATGCTTCTCCTACATCAGGTGCAGTTGTATACTGATAACTTGACAATATTCCAACTATATTAGTATGACAGATATCTGAAGACATATACAGGAAATGTGATTAGATATATAAATAGGAAATGAAGACCATCCTCTTAAGTCTACAGCTTGTTTTCAGTTTTAGGCAGTAGTTGTTTCATTTGCTTTGTTGTTGTTATCTTTTTTTCTTTTTTTGTTCCTCTGTTATCTCTGCTGCTCTATCTGCCCTGCTACTAAGGCTTAGCAGCAGCCAGTGAATAGTACTTCTATGCAAATAGCATTACACAGGAGTCCAATATGAAGACTGCATGCCAAGTGGAAGAAGGACTTGAAGTGAAGGATAGTATCTAGCCATTAAACTTAAAATTTATGATCAAATATGATCAAATCCAGAACACTGAGATCTGGGGTTACTCCAAGAATGAACTTGTCTCTTTTCCTTAACTTCTGTTGTTCTTATTCATAAAAAAAATGTAAACCATGTGCTTTGAGCTGAATTAACTGTAACTGAAATTCTTGGCAGTTGTAAAGACAAATAGAGTCATAGCCAGCACTTTATTCCAGCAAAGCATTTCATATGAACTTCCTCGGGTTTTTTTACATTTATGTGCTTTCCTTTTTATTTTCACAATAAAGATTGTCGGAAAAAACAAGATTTGGGTTTTTCTTTTCTCCAGGTGGATCTGTATTGGAAATTAAGTGTGAAGGTAGGCCCATTTGATGGGATCCTTAGAAGAGCCACCTCCAAAATTGTGAAGTTCTTCAGAATTCTTAAGATAACCAGAAAGTGTATATGAGATGCCTAGAGTGAGAAAAAAATGACTTTCAGCTTGATTGAAGCTGCAGAACTGACTTTAATTTATTCAGGATTGAGGAAGCTCTTAATGCTAGGAGTTGTCAAGAAGTAACCTAGACCTATGGGAGGGTTGATGGGACTCTGCTGGCTATTCTAGTATCTTTAGAAAATGCAGGTCTTTATGAGCCATTTAAGTACTTCAGTATGGACTTCAGGCCCCAGCAAACGTCCACTGCATAAGTCCTAATAAGTTTTGCCAAGAATCCAAACACGGGAGGAGAGGAAGTCCTCACATACTTGGAACTTTTAGGTGAAGGAAAGAAGTTTTAAGGGAAATAAATTAAAAAAAAAAAAGTAGATAAGTTAAAAAAAAAAAAAAAAAGCCTTTCCCGAATCTAATGGCAGCTACCTAACTGCTTTGGGTAGACACATAAATTCATACATTTTAATGAAGAAACAAAAGTCTTACATAGACACTACTGCTAATATATTAATACTATACTTTATGTTTTAGTGTAATGGAGATGCTCCTTCCTCCCTTTAGCTTCAGGCTGGCAAATATTTTGCTTGGCTGCTGATCTTGTTCATTTCCACATTTCTCACTATCTATTTTTACTGTCTATTTGTTTTAATAAAAAGAGAAAATAAAGATTGTAATTTAGGCAGTGATTATCTTGGATGATTTAGATATCTAAAAGCTAGGTATAAAATTAGACTTCTTGAGTTGCCCTGACATTCTCTCTCGCTGACAAACAGACACCTTCAAATAGTGACTCAACCCCCTCATAACATATGTCTGAGACAGCTGGAATTAAATAAACCTGATTTTTCTTTCAATCTCTCTCTTCACTGTAGAAGGAGTCTAGATAACTAGTGTAGATGAGTTATCCGTCTTTTAGATGATAGAAATGAGGTGAAGTGAATCCCACTTCTGTTGTATGGCTTGAGTAATCCTCCATAGAGTCATGAACTGGTTGATGCCTCCAGCAGTTACTTCAGCCTAAGTGAGAACAATATATTTAACAATATTTTACTGAGAAGAGAGTGAGAAGTATCTGTATTGTCTGGTGTAGCTAAATTTATCCTAAAGATAAGAGTATGTGTGTTGTGTTAAGGCAACTGCAGACAAGAGTTGTGGAAAACACACTAGATTACAAGAAGATGTATATGCTAGGTAAATGAACTGAAAAACTGTTTTTGGATCCATGGCTTGGTAAAAAAAAAAAAAAAAAAAAAAAAATCTGTTATGACATCCCTGGCTATATTTACTGCCTTTTTCTTCAGAGAGTCATTAAGACTCAGATAATAATTCAAGTACTTTAACTTAAAGACAATTACAAATTGTGATCCTCTAAACAATGTCAAATTGCCAGTAAACTGGCAATAAACTGACAGGGCAAACACAGAAATGGAGTTATTGCACCAATTGCATTCACTCTAGTGGCAGTAGGTGTAAACTCAGCAGTGGTCAATGATAATCCTGCAGGTCTACAATGGTGGTTGCTAATTGCTATTAGGTCAGATGCCAATAGGGTAAACTTCTACCACATTGCACAAGACTTGTAAAGAGAAGGAACACATTTTATAAGACCATCTTACATAGCTAAGAAAACAGGCAACACCGAGGATGCATAGCCCTTGACGGCTGAAGAAATGCTTCTATTTTTTCTGTGTAATAAGAGATATTACTCTTCCATACCTATGAAATAGAAACTTCTTGGCTCCTTTCTCATATACAGTCTTAGACCATAAGAATATGAATCCAGTATCATTGATCTCCGAACTTTTTATAAAATTCATAAAAATTTCATAAAAATACATTTTTTACCTAGGACCTAAGGTAATTTGCAGCACAACACTTTGAAATTAAACTCATGCTCTAAGCAGGTGAAGAGTGTAACCATTACCAGCGAATAAGTAGACAACACCTCACAACCCTTCTAGATATTCCATTAGCATTTCCACAGTTATTAATGTTCACAGAAACGTTGCAAAGTTCATTCAGCTCTTTTAAAGCATCATCAAGTCATGGGCCAAAAAATGGCTTTATTAAAAGAAATACAGCAAAATACAATAATACACTGAGAGCAGTAATAGGCTGTTATGCTTCAAGGACCATTTTAGGGATTTCTATCAAACACTTGGAGAGCTACAACCGTGTCTAGATTATTTCTGGGAAACTCCCTGGTAAACCCCACTGGACATATTTTGTTATATAGCAACATGATTATTTTGCTTTCTTTGGCTAAACACAGCTATAATTTTGGCCAGCACTGAAGAAGTTAAAGAAAAATAGTTGCTGTAGTAATGGATTTCCAAACTTCCTCTATGCATGAGGTTACTGCTTTGCTTATGCAAAAAGATCTGTAGTCTCTTAGTGAATGCTGTTCTGGAGATACCATCTTGTACTAATGTCCTATGGGAAAAATATGTCAGCAGTCCCAGTCTCATGGTAATTATGACATGTCTGGACCAATTTTAGGCATAGACAACTTAAGGAGTTGCTTAGGAGAGCAGACTGCCAAGAACATAGCTCATTCCTTTTCTTTCGTATAAGGTAACACAGCACTGGTCTGCAGGAGAAGGCAGAAGGAAGAGTGCAATGGTACAGGGAAACAGAGAACATCTACCAGTTTCGGCTACAACTGTCTTAGTCCGGCTTGAGAAGCCATGAGGAGGGCAGAAATAGTAAGAATGGATAAGAGCCACTTCTAATGCCCACTTGTCTGGCACAGACCTAAGTTCAAGTCCTCCCCTTCACAGTTGCCTGCCATTTCATTTTGCCTACACCGCTGACAAGTTTTGAGCCAGCTCCAATTTCAGCTAAAGCCTAGGACAGTACAGCTTAGGGCAGATACGATTTTAAGGAGCTCTGTCACCAAGTGCAGGGAGCATGGTTGCCACCTACTGTCTGTGGTAACAGAAACATCCTAAAACGTCCCTCTGAATGTGATGATGCACAGCTGCTGAGTAGATGATACTCTTCTTTCTTGGAAAGAGTAAGAAGAAATAATGTGCCACCACATATTGTTTTAACTAGCTATGTAGATATTTGTAGAGCATCTATGGAAAGTAGCAGCTATATCATGATCTCTGTGTACTTCAAAGATGATAAACAAAACAGGGGTTTTCGGGCTTATTTTGGCAGCAGCTGTGAAGGTAAAAGTCTATTGTTAAAGGAGACAGGAGAAATGAGAAAAAGGCAGAAAATAACCTGAGAAAGTCTGAGGAAACTGTAATAAACGTTACTCGGGGTTTCTTTTCTGCACCTAGTTATATCTCAAAATTTTTATCAGGCAGCTTCATAATTTCTCAAGCAGTTTAGCTTACTTCCCCTAGCTGTAGTGTTAGCTTTGTTTTCTAGGCAAAAAAGATGCAACAAATTATGAGACCGAGCCCATTATTCAGCTGCCACGTTTTCTTGGTCACTCTCAAATGAGCATACGCTTCATTTTTAGAACAGGGCCAGTCCTGAAATATATTGCCTGTTACAAACAGAGGTGCTTTTTTCTGAAAACAAGCAGGGAAGTCTGAAACTTTATATGATTAACTGCCGCAAGATAAATTCTAAAATAATTATAGCCTCTACTGGCTCAGTTACTCACTCCATTGATCTGCGTTCCCCAGCCTCTGCCAAATGGCTCTGTCAAGGCTCTGCCTTCCTAGGCCTAAGTATTACCCACAGCAGATGAAAATCTTCCCTGGACCTCCTCCTCCTCATCGGTCCTCAAGAATAACTAATCAAGAAGCCTAGCTTCTCCAGAAAAACAGTAGGCAGAAAGATGAACCTGTACCATCCTTATAGCCCCCTCTCCCTCCTTCCCCATTTCAAGGAGACAGAGCTAGTCTATGAGGAAACTATACTTTTGTGATTAAAGCTAGTTACCACTTTTTGCACTGTGTCAGACATTCCACAAAATCCAAGCCCTTTCACTTTTCTATTTCATCAAAATTCTTATCTCTGTTCCATGCTCTTGGCATGTCTTTTTCCGAAAAGGTTTTCCATGGTGCTCAACAATCGGATACTGACTTGTTCTAGTTAAACACTAGAGTTTACACTTTAATCACTAAACATCAGAATTTGAAGTTTACTGATTAATGCTTGTTCAATTTGAGATAACTCAAGGAGTTTTGCATTTCAGAAAGTGCTGAGTGTCCCATCTTAGGTCAAACAAGCTCCTCTAAGGTAGCAGAAGTTGTATGCCAGACATGAAGGCTACTCAGTTATTAGCGATTGTGAATATTTTGGTGTAAGCGGCTTGCTGCATTACCCAATCAGGAAGGCTAGGTAAGCTTTCTATAAGATGTCCCATTAGCTGTGCTTAAAGAAGGGAGAAAGACCACTTTTCATACTGGCCTCCAATACATCCTTTTGGTCTAACCACCTAATGGAATTCTAGTCCCATTCTAATGGGACAGTTACAGTTTTCCACCAGCATCTCCTCTCTGATTCAATTACTTGGTTAACTTTTGCTACAAAAATGAGAAAAAAAAATCCTTTCTTGTGAAAACGTATATACTGCAGCTCTGAAAGCTGTTACAGATTTTTGTGAGTTGAAATTAAATGGAAGTTAGTTTCCCTCTGCCATCTGAAATGAAAGTTCAAGTTTACACTTAAAGAAAAGGACATACACGCTTCAGTCATGAGTTGCAAATGACAACCAAGTAAGATAATTGTAAATTTTAACTAAGAGAAAAATAAAAAATGGAATTATTACAAAATTAGATATTAATTTATCTTTTAATCTGTTCAGTTCTCTAGTAGCATGAATTCAACGTATATGTCAGTACCTCTTACAATAAGTATGTTATACCAGCAACTCTCAAACTGTGATCTCTGCAATACCAGTATTCAGCAAAGCCATGGCAATTACTCAGTAGTATCATTTGTTTTAGTATCCTTAATCTAAGTCATTTATAGTACATTTAAAATGAAACAAGTCTGGTCTCTTGACTCCAGAAATAGTCTGGTATAAAGTGAGATTAATCTCCTTGCTCTAGTGTATGATATGCTACTGACCTTGGCTTTCTCTGAGAGTCTGAAAACAGGGGGAAAAAAGCAGTAATTACTCAGAACTTACTTAGATGAGGTTCCTTGTTTGTTGCAAATCATACATGATTTAGAATAATTGTTCTTAGTTTGTAGTCAGTGATCTACAAAGAACACATCAGACATATGGTGTGACTTTTCTTCTTTCTAACCATGAAATCACATTCAAATCACTGTAGGGAATAGACAAAATACTTTCCCAATATTATTTTTCCATATAAGCACATGCTGCTGCCATTGCCATACGGTTGTTGCTTAACTGAAGGAGGATGTGGTCTGCAAGGCACATTCCCTCTTAAGTGTGATCCATTCTGCAGAAATATTGTCAAACTCTGATGTCACTACGCAGTGTAGCATGATAGAAAAGCTATAAAGGTATTCTGATATTAATAAAGTCAGCTGAGCACTGTTTGTGTATCTTAGCTGCCACTGACTTCATGTAGACTTTGACATTTACAAAGAACACAAAGTAGCTAACCAGTATCTCTTCAAGTATCCTCAATATATTGGTAGCAGATCATGGTAAAATTGCTTGATCCAGCTGCATTTTGTTTTCTATCTATCTAAATGACAAGCCTCAGTTTGTTTCTCGTCCATCAACTTTTCTGAGCTCAAAAATGTTTGCGCTTGAAAAGAGAAGCACAGGTGCTGTCAGTACTAGAACAAAAGATGGCTAGAACACTTTCTAAATTAGAATTAAAAATGACAAAACTATCTCTTGAAACATCTCACAGACCTAAAATAATTACAAAACATTGTAGGTCTATAAAAAAAAAAAATCTAGTTTAATAAATGGTTTATTAAATTGAAGATTATTATTGCTCACTGTTTATTGCTTCTGTGTACTGTGCACAACACAGTGAGGGTGTGACTGTAGCAGAGGCTTTTTGTCAGCAAGTTCAGGATTATCCATGAATTATAATTCCCATTTGATTGAGAACATCTAACCAGAATTTGTATTATAACCAACTTCTGATTGAGAATATGTGTTCAGAAACTTTCCTGAAATAGAATTGTTTGAAATTTGTGTTAAAATCAGCTTGAAATTTGGAGTATTGCCTAGAAAAAGGAACACTTACCTGGGGCTAGGAACATAGTGCCAGACTTTGTCTTCATGTCAAATTCTGCTTAGGAACATGTGACCAGAAACTTTATTGAAACTGGTTGTCCAAAGAAAGTTTCCATGAGCATCCATGAGTACTGGAAGTGCTGACTGACTGAATTCATCATTGCTTTAGCGTGGTCATAATGGAACCTGTTATGCAAACCCTAGCATAAAATCATACGTTGCATACTTAAGAACATCTAGAAAATAAAGCATGCAGTTTTGGAGAAAATTATTCACTGACAACACTTTCAGGCAACGTCTCTCCAAACTTTCATTTTCATAGAAAGCATCTTTACGCAAGTAAAGGCATGTATAGTGCCACCCATTCAACTTGTTACAAAAGTCTGAATTCATCTGCACATAGGTAGGTATTAACTGAAAAAAATATCCCTATATGACCCGATAGACAATTTACTGAGAATGGAAGTGATCCCATGATACAGTTTTTAGAAGACTAAAAATATGTATTTGTGTATTATTGGAACAGTTATTAAATTCCAATGCCTGGGTAAGGCATGTTTTAGCTGGTCAGTTTTAGATACTGTCCAAATACTATTTAGGTACTATCATAATGAGTCCCCTATTTTATACTTATTCAGCACATAAATTAGTTAGATCAGGTATTTGATTTTGGCATGTAAATATATGAATGCCACAGGCCTAATTTATGCTAATTCAGTACATGATGCATCATCATCTACACTCTTCAATGGCTGCAATTGCCCAACACATGTAGTTCAAGTATTTCACTTCTCAGTTAGGGACCCTGCACAACTCCTCCCCACCTACTGATCTGAACTCACCTCCCACTGCCTTTTCCCACAGTGCTGCTGTTGCGGTCAACCTCTCTGTTAGCTCAACAGCTTTGACTCAGCAAACACCTCATCCAACTCGTATCACCAGGCCATCCTCTTCTTTCTGTTCAGACACTAACTTAAAACAATTGCTTCCATTTTGCCCACAGGATATGGGTTAGACAGACCAGCTCAGGGTATTTCTATGTTGTACAACTGCAGGGATTCCAAAATCAACACTGAACAAGCTGAATTCCCCAGAATAATTAGTATGAAGGCAGCATCACATCAGTGTTGCTGCAGTATACTGCAGTAGAGAAATCAGCTTTCACATGTTGATATGTTTACATGTTACTTCATTTGTTTTGAAATGTGATTTTTCTGTTTGTTTCTTTCAAGAGCTGGTGTCATTATAACAAAAATGCCAAGAAAGGAGATGACTTTTACCATATATTTTGTTTGTAAGCTGAAGAACTGGGGCTTTAGGAGCCTCACCTTTCAAATGCCTCATTCATAGTAGTTTTCCACATTCACAGATAAATGTTGCAGTGTTTTGTCAATGCTACTCCAAGTACAACTCACTTTTAGGAAGGGATCTGGAGAATTTTTCCTTAGGTGATCATAGGCGATGCAGTAGGTAAAAGCATTCATAGGTACTTAGGAGGACCTTACAAATGCAAGCTCGCTTTAGATTCAGTGCAAGCATGCTAACCAGCTTTGAAAGGACATGATGCTTTCTCCAACCACTAATCAGCTTAGCCTTCAGTAACCTTTATAAGAAAAATAATAATCAGATTAATCCATTATATCAAATTATTAACTTATGTTTCTCTAAGAATGCTTTATCTGGCCCTCTCTTTTGGGCCAGATTCTGAGTTTATTTGCAGTAGTATCCGTCTGAAGAATTTCTCCAGAGTTAGCAGATTTACTCTGGGTTTACAGCAGCAGAAATCAGAAGAATTTTACAAACAGATTTGAGACATTTTTCCTGATTTCAGGATATAAGTTAATTCATTCAGCTGTAAGCTTTTGAGGTTTTCATTTTGTTGGGTTTTGGGGGGACATAAATGGAACTGCACTGCAATTAATTTCCTTAAAATGTTACCCTTCCGATTCATTTAAACACCAAATAATTAAATTTAAAAAGACCTTGTGGAGATCTTGTTTTAAATAGATAACAAGGCAAATGTTAAACAGAACATGTGTGTGTCACATCTCATTCAAATGACCTGTGCAAGAAGAAGCAGAAGCTTGAGGGCAAGAAGACCTGGATGGGGGAGGTCTCTTTCTGAATGTCATTCCTCGCAGTCGGCAAATGGTTTCCTGGCCTTGCTGTGCTGGCAACCACCATTTTGGAAGTTGCTAATTCACCGGTATAATTGTCATGGGAGTTGATTTAAAACCATAAAGGAAAAAATAAAAAGTGTTCAGAGATGAAAAATACTTTATGCAACATCCCCTGGAATAAGTCACTCAGAGAAACATATCTGTAACTAAGAGCAACATTTTGCCTTGAATCAATTCAAAAGGTGGAGAATATAGCTGTAAGCTGCTTAAGAGACCACTGCTGAGCTTAATATTCTCAAAATTAAAAATCTGCACCTGCCAGTGAAGACAGATCAGTGCTCAGGCAAGACATAACCAGAGGCAAAGCTCTACGGACGGCTGCAGACAGCTCGGGCAGCTCCGCTTGCATTCCAGCCCAGCCAGACACAAGCCAGCTGCGGCAGGGAAGCTGTGCAGCCTTCTTGCAGAAGGGATATTAAATCAGATGCAGCACTTCGCCAGCATGACTGTACAACTTTTGGACCAGAGGTTTTTTGCTGTTGTTCTTTTTAGGTCTGGGGGGTTTTGCACTTGATTTGCTGGGTGTGTAGGCAGATAGTTTTGACTCTGCCTGAACATGTCCCTGTAGCATGACTGAAATGAAGCAGAAGTCCTGTGGGAAAAAAAGATGTGATCATTTAACTTAAGCCTGTATTATAATCAACTGCGTAAAGGGGTAAATTAATGTTATGCAGGCAACTTTAATATTGGCATTCTCCAACGTTTTTGCTAGGATGATGTTGCAACTTTAATAAAGTTCTTTTAATATTTTGTGTGTGTGTGTGTGTGTGTAATTTCTCTCACACCTATGTAACTGTGAATGTTCTTTTAATCTGTATAATTTTCTAACGCTTTAAAATTCCTGCTAAATTCTTGGCTTTGCTATGAATTTAAAGCACTGGTCTGAAAAATGCCATTAATTTTGTGTTATGTAAAAAATTCCTTCCATTTGCTGATTGTAAATGAGATGCCTGACAATATTAGTCACTGCCCTTTGACTCTTGTCTGTGAAGAAAAGACTAAAGAGAAACACCTACTTTCACAACTGACTGCTAGTCGTTATTCTGTGGAATTGTAACATGCCCCTTCTCATTCCCTTCTGAGAAAATACAATTTTTTCCCTCTGTTTTCCATAATTTTCATTATCTATTCCAAACTCTTCTGTGTCAATAATGTTCTAAGACAATGGGATGACTGAAACTGAAATTGAAACTCTGCATGATGGTACACTATTGCTACCTATTATGTCTTTATAGTACTTTCGTTATGATTTTCTACTCATTTTAATAGAGCCAAATACATTACTTACTTTTAGAATACATGTGTTATTTAAACAGCTGAACAGTAAGCAGAATTTTTCCTTGAACTGTCAGAACACTTTTACAAGCAGTTATGATTTTTATAGTTCCTTTAATGTCTATCAGTACTCCAGATCAGCATCTGAAGTTGTATCCTTCTTGTACATGGTTTTGAACTGGCAACATGGAAAGTCATATCCTCTTCAGCTGTCAATGCATCTTGTTTGTTAAAGCCTTCCAAAAGTCCTATTAGGCTTCTCTGTACAGTGTAATGCAACTGATTATGGATCACTCGCAAGTCTGACCGTTTTCATTGTTTAGTTCTATTTCACATTCTTAGTAAATACATAAAGTATCAATCCCAGTATGCAACTGCAGAATATTTTATTTTGGATAATTATTTATTAATAATAGTTCCCATTATCTTCTAGCTATTTCTGAAACACTCAGGAAAAGGTCCTAATGAGGTGGTTCTTTACAGAAGGTAACATACAAAAAAAGGCCAGAAGATACGTGCAAGGTGAAAAATAACTGTAGAGGTGGAAAACAACAGTGGAACAGAATGAACACAAAATTCAGCCTGACACTGGTGGACATAGAAAAAAGAATGGAGCCCTATAGAGCTTCTAAAATGATGACAAAAAACTTTAAGCTGACGGTGTTACAGAAGTACTAAGAAGAGGTGAATAATAGACAAGGAAGAAGAATTCCTAACTTTAACAATTCTCAGTATAAGCCTCCCTTATGTATCCTTACAAATTTATTAAAGATGGGAAGGAGGTCTAAACTGAATGTAGCTCTGCCTTTTGTTATCTGATCATTTTTAATTTAACAGTCTCTCATTATAGCCCAAGCTTTCTATGTCTTTATCTTCTTTCTTCCACTGCCCTGTTATCAGCAGCAGATTTGCAGTAGTGAGGAGGGCAGGAAGGGAGAGCTGGGCCTATAACCTTTCACTAGCATGGTGAGACACATCCATCTTGATAAATACTTTTTAAAATAACCATTAGCATTATTCTGAAAATGATTGTTTGGGAGTATTTGGAATATTTCTTCTACACACAATGTTCTGCATACGGAGAATGTCTTCTTAAATTATCTAATTTCAAAAAGAAATATGGGATATTTTACTCTCTATTTTTAATTTAACCCAAAACTTTTGCTATTAACATTTCTAACTGATTGCTTCAACATACCATTTTTTTTTTAACATGTATTGTAAAGATGCAAAGAATATAGAAAATACAATATAGAATCTAGTGCCAATGCAGAAAATGCTACAGGATAATCCATCAAACTGTGAAGAAAAAAAGTGAAAAAATGCTCTAAATACTAGACTAAGCAAGTATGTCTTCTATGTTTTAAGGATTGTCAAGGTGGACCCTGCTGACCTGTCAAAGTCAGTTTCAGCAACAAAATATACTACTTGAAAGGTCAGGTCATAGACAATTCAACTCTGAGAATCAATAACAAGTGAACCTAAGCAGTCATCCGATCCCAGCCTGTTGTCAAGGGAAAGGTTATCAGTCAAGCACAGAAGTACAGCATTGGTTTAGAATGAAACTCTTTAACAAATGACTTTTCCATTCTAAATGTTTTCTTAATTGTGTGGCAATAATTACTCAAGGGGATGTTAAGACTGGAAAATATGACAACAGCAATTGAAATGTGCATGCAAGAATGAGAGAAGGGCATGAATAACTCTTTCAAAGAGACATTCTTTCCTTCCCTACTACTAAAGTAGAGCAATTTAACTCCTTAAACGAATACTTCAGACTCAGCAAGAGAGCTGTAAGCATTAACTCACTTCTAAATCTGAGAGGTGGTGGATATTTCATTTCATTTCATTTCAGTGCTGATACACTTCCTTGTATGGGATTGTAGTCATATCTATTTTAGGTTATTCTGTGTATTTATGTGATCTCAAGAATACCCTCCATTGACTCAGTGCAGAACTAAGGTCTAGATCCAGTTCAGCTAAGTTCAGGCAACTGAGTTACCTATATTAGAAGTGCAGTCACTCTGTGCTTCCAGTAGTCCACGGAAAATGAGAGGTCTTGCAAGACACGGTTCCTCCCACTACAGCACCATAAATATGTCAGTAAATGTGTCCCTCTCCATTGACTCTAAGGAAATTTAGGGACTCCAAGGAATTCTAAGGACTCTTGGGAAACTGGACTCCTAATTTAGGCGCCTAGGTGGGATAGGTGGGAGAAATCCTGCCTTAGGCTCCAGACTTTGGTCCCTGAATTGAAGTTAAGTTAGATGTTTAAAGTAGCGTAAATTAGTTTACACAAGTACTCTTCACTGAAGCAGCTTGTGTATGTAAGTCATGTAGGCATCTCTTTTTTAGGGGCTAAAAGCTTAGACAGACAAAAGAAGTAGTGGTATCTCTACATTACAGGTGGGGAACTCAGTCAAAAAGACTAAGGGACTCTTCTAAGATCCAGGAGAACATCTCTCCTCTTCCTGTAAATGGATATTAGACCATTTCAGTTCCCAAAAAAGGTCAGGCAAAAACTACAGATCAGAGACAGAAATCAGAAGCAAGAACTTTTGACTCCCCCACCTTGCTCTTTAAGCACATCAACCTTTAAGCTGGGGTGGGCAGAACAGAAGTTCTGTAGTATCAGCTTTTTACAGTGCTGGCAACCTTATTTTACATTTTCTGTTTGCAATAGAATATTTCAATCACAGTACAAGGACTATGCCCCTAATTCTTCCCATTAAGTTTTACTGTTAAATAAAAGATAGTTGTTGCAGATGTGAGTGAAAAGCACTTACTATGAAAAGCTATTACCTCACAAGCTGCAATGTAAAATTAATTCTATCTGTCTTCAATATTTATATGAACATCGTTGAAGCAGATTACTGATCATCCTTTATTGAAAATTACATGGCTTATAATGCTGATTTATATTTATACAAACACAAAAAGAATTAAACTTCTAGATATAATTATTTTATTTGTCAGTAAAGAATTAACTTGAATACATTTCATTCACAAGAAAGAATCAGCAGAACTACATTTCATTCTGGGAAGGTGTTTTCAGTAACATACAAGCTCCTGAAAACATGGATTTTCAAGTGTTCTTTCCATCAGGATAAAACTGCCTTTTAGTTTCTTCAGAGGACAATCTATTCACACAGGCCTTTTGCTGATAGAAGCACATGACATGCCCCAGTTCCTCTACCTGTAGGTGTCTTTCTTGAATGGAAAAAAAAAGCCCTTTGTAATGTAACTCCACCAAGAAAAGAGCCCTGCAGAGAAGGCAGACCTTTTAAACTAGTAAAAATTGAGAAGTACAGTTTTACCATGCTTGCATGATAAAACTGCAGACATATTTTATTTTACTAGAGGGGGGAACCAAAAGAAAAAAATATATAAGGAAGGGAATCTTGAGGTGCCTTTTCACTTTAATTCAGGCAAAATCCCATCGTTTTCATTAAACAGTATTTCTCTAATTATACTAATAATTACTCGAGTCCACTAATGACAACTCTTCTGTGCCTCCTTCATGATATGCTGACTCTGGCTGGAACAAACTATGTCATATTTTTCTAAAATAATAAGATGTTTATTTACAGAATCCACGGTTGATAGAGTGTTTAACAAGTGAGTTCCTACTTAAGATTTCCCAAAGGAAGACAGCCTTATAACACAGTTCTGGTATAAACTTTCAGCATCCTTTTATTTTGGTGGTTATTTTTTGGAGCCATCATTGATTGTTCTGCATGTAGCAGAAATTCTGCCTCCACTCTAGGTAACATAAATAATTTATTGCAGTTTTTTCAATCAGCATATTTTATATTCATATCCTTCTCAATATGAACTCATAGAACCAAATAAAATAAAATCTTCACTAATTCATTACAAATCCAGTGGAAAAAAATACCTATCTATTCTTGACAGTTACGACTTATCCCTCTCGTCACATGTACTGCAAATTTCTGGACTGCAGGATCCGAAATATTAAAAGCTGTCTTATTTGTTGTTCCTTGAACTCAGCCTATCTACTCCCATTGTCTGCAGAATCAATTTCCTTTTCAAGAATATAAAACAACTGAGTCCAAAACTCCAGATACCCTCCCAGCTACGCAAGATATTCAATATGAGGAAGTCCTAATTCCCAAGGAGAATAAAGGGTTCAGTAAATGATCATTGCATAACATCATTGTGTGTTTACTCTGAAGTACAAAATTAAAGCTAGAGCTATGTCTGCAAAAGGATCTGGGTACTACATTGTTCCTGTATGCTTTTAAGTACCCAGCATTCATCTGCAAAACCCAACCTCGCTGCCAGTTAAGCCATGGAAGCAATTACGTTCTGCCAGCACTTATGTTTCTACTAGTGCTCCTCTGGAGTGCTCAGATTCACAAAGGAGCCCGGGATATTGCAGCAGGGAGTGTGACTGTGCCTTAATACTCAATTAGCTAATAGATTCATAGCATCCAAGTTAGGGACCTTCTTCCCTCACAGCACATGTCATGTTGCTGAGAAGGGGGTGTCTAAACTATCTTCCTATTAAAGATACTTCGCTGACCTCAGGGATTTAGGTGCCTCATGCAAGGAAAGGATGACTAAAAGACTTAGAGGCTAAACAGCATTTATCAGTAATGGAGACGGATACATACGATTCAGATATTGCTTCAGCATTTTAAGTGAAGTATCACCTACAGCAGGAGTCAGAAACTAGGTTTTGCTTTCTTGGGGTGTTCTAACCCATAGATGTTAGCTTTCATTCTTGCATCTAATGAAAACTCCATCATTTCATCCAAACCAGAATACCGTCAACAGAAGGAATGCCCTCCATGACACTGTATAGCCTGTTGTTTCATCTGTCTCCTAAGGGAAGTATGTTCAAATCACCACAAGAAATAATTGAACCTGGTGCTCCCCGCAGGAAAGGCTTGATGATTAGTAAATAGCTGAGTTAGAAGAGGAGGATTTTCTGCATTTTAAGCCTTTTTTAAAAAAGAGAAAAGTCTAATAATGCCACAGTCAGGAAAGGATTTAGGGAAAGGCATATTTCTTCAGCCAGTCACACAGACAGAAGAGAACGAAATTTTATTCCTATTCTTCATGTCTGCCATTGGCCACTAAGGTAACCCTCCACTTGCCTTGTTGCCTTCCCAGATACCACTATAAGACAACTAATGTCTTATTTGTCATAAGGGCAATCCATGTGCTGTCCCAAAGACTGTGGGTTGCAGACACTGTGGCCAAGGAGAGGGTGCTGCGGTGCTCACCCCAGGGACGTCCTCCTTCCTTCGCAGCTTCTTCCAGCTCAGTCTGAGTTCACTCTGCTCAGAAAGACTTGCAAAGGCCATGTGAGAGCACACAACTGTCCACTGAACATAACAACAACCAACAGCCACCCTCCCCCTTCTCCCCTTGCCCAAATCCAAGTAACATTTTTCTGTGTAAAATGCCTTTCCTGAGTTCACAAATTTCTTATGCTCCCACTATGCTCTGATGGGCAAAGGGAGCAGGGACCTCTCCATGGAGCCCTCTGACCCTGGCGTAGCCTTCTGAACTGTGTCACAACTGGGATATGCCTCAGGCTTTCTCTTTTCCCTCCTGAATAGTACCAGTCTTTGTTGCCCTGTTGGCCTGTGCCTGAATGAATCTTTTGGGTGAATGACGTATTCCTTGACATTATCCATGCTGGCTTCGCAGTGAAGGATATTAAAATGACCTAGCCTTATTATTCACATGATAGTCACTGATAAAACCCCTGTATTTACTAAATACTATCACAGTGTGATATATGACAGCTCACATTTATTATAAGCAATGATTTGGCTTTTAGAGAACGCTTTCTTTCTTAGTACAGCAGAGCTTTACAGCAAAATACATGAGTCTCTGCTTCTGAAGCTTTAACAGTCAAAACTAGACACAGCAACAAAGCATAAGATAATCAACAAACAATTGGGTATTGCTGGAAAGATGAGGTCTAGCTATAGAGAAGCACAAATAAACTACATTTTACATATCTTACTGTTTACAATTACATTAATGTGCATTGTATATTATCACACACACAAAAACCCTACCTTCCTTCAAAAAGTAATAGACTGTAGGTTGCTTAACTGAGGTGGTATAGATAAATATGGCATTTCTTACTCAATCCGACTAGTACTATTTTAATGTAAAAAACATGGAGGTTGTATAATATCCTATTTTTTAAAAAGGGAAGACAGAAAAAGCTCCAAAGTATTACCATATTGATACCTAGGTGGTTCAGTGGAAGACTTGAAATCCTTACGTTCCCCATACCAACTTGTCACTTGGGCTATAAGCAGGTAATTTACAAAGACTAACTCAGGATTATACCATGAAGCCAAAAGGGAGCAGTATGCATAACAAGTAACACTGACATTAATGAAGAGAAAGTTCTTTTGGACAGATCTGTAGCTAGCTGAATACATTCATATGGAAAATACAGAAAATTAAGTATCCATGACTGACCTGACAATTTTCATGCATGTCAAAAGGAAGAGATGTACAGTCTTCAGCATGAATAGGATTTGAGTGGTCTAGTTCCCTTACGTACACAAAAGTGCCAGACTATGTGGCTTCCTTTTAAGAAGGAGAAGATAGGAACATTCTGAGATGGATTATTTTTTATAATGAACTGAGGGTCAGGGTCCATATCATGGTTTTAGCCATTATCAGCAACCAAATTATCTATAAAATGCATGTTGTAACTCTAGAATAATTGTATAATTATGTGACTGTACAGACTACTGTGGTGCAATGAAACACTTTTATAATGAAGTAAAAAACATAAACAATTTCTAACAAACTTTCCTAATAATTTTTTTAGCTACATCCAGACAAAAAGAATCAAACTGCTAATGAATATTTGGATATGTAAATAATGTTTTACCAGGAGGTATTACTCAAGCAGTATGACTCCTGGAAATAGCCATATACTTAGACTCTAATACTTATTTTAGGGTCAAACAAAAGGATCAGTGCCATGCTCAGTAACCTCAGCGAAAGTACAGGGACATGAGCTTGGTAAGAAACTGCAATTCTGGCATGGTATTTCTTTATAACCCCTTTTTCTCTTAAAAATGGCAAATTATCAGTGACCAAAAGTAAAGCCCACTTGGATTAGCTGAATGATCTCCTAAGTATTTTAATTAATTACTTAACTTAATACAAGTGTGAATTTACCCAGCATGTCAGTTTCTTAACAAACCCAATAACCAATCAGTAGCTGAATACTGCGACGCTTAAAAGACAGAAAACTCCAGCTGCTATCACCAGAAAAGGAAAAGCTTTGTGAAAATAATAGCAACAAAAATGACTTCCCATCTGAAAACTGTGAGAAACCTAAGGAGTTCAATCTGTTCAGCTTTTAAATTCTATCAAAATGTGATTTGTTTTTAGAATGTAAATACCCTAGCTGTGAGAAACAATAGAATGGAAAAGATTTCCTTTTTTTTTAAATCTAACAGATAAAATAACAAGCATTCATCACTGGAAGTTAGGAAGAGGTGTATCTGGAATGGAAGCCACAGCCTAACTTTGGTTTTGACAGTGATTAGATATTGCCTGTTTTCAAGTCAAGAGTAGATTCCTTTCTGGGGAACTGACACTCGGTGGTATGTTCTGTCTTAATTTCTATGAATGAATCCTCCATGGAAATATCACTAATGATGGGATAAGTCTGACTTTTTTTTAAGGGTCTCACAGACATTTTCTGACAACAAGGGAGAAGTAAGGCTCTATTGAAGAATCTAGAATAGAATTTTTTTTTCTAATTAGCACAGACTCTTATGCCTCTTTTCCTAGTTAAATTCCTTTTGCCTTTTCAGCCCATCCCTTTCTCCATCCTTTTGCTTACACTATGTTTTGTCTCAGTTTCTGTTCTTCAGCTATTTCTCCGTTGTTTCAGTCATCTTGCTGAGCTGGTCTTGATCTCACTATCCAGTATATCTATTCCACATTTCTATTTTCCTCCTTCTCATCTCAGCCTTCCAGACCAGCTTGTATTTGATGAACTTGTTCCTCCATTTCTTACCCCACCTGTTTTCCAAACAGTGGTTCCTAATTTTATGTTAATAAGCAGCCAACTGCTTCTCTTCCTATTCCTGAATCTTGTTCCACCATAGCCTTTCCCTTTCATTTTCCCCGTTGCCTTTCAGGCCCAGATGCATTCTCTTACATCCCAGTCTCAATCCTAACAGGCACTTTTTATAACATATTTCTTCCTCTTCCTGTGAACAAGATATTTTCAGTCCTTTTAAGGTAGACCCATCTAATTGCCAGGGTACCAAGGGTTTAGGCTTCCTGCTGTCAGTTCCTCTGCTTGTCTCCATCCTCCACTCCTCTCAGTCCTGGGTTGTGTTCACTCTGTCACTCTGTAGAGATGGTGCAAATACAGACTTGTCACATGCACAAGCCCTGAGGTGGTGGAATATGGTAAACTGCTCTTTGAGGGTGGAACATGAACTTTCTGACCAGCATTAGGCACTCCAGGGGGATGGGAATGTGCCTCATAAGCAAGGAGATTTTATCTTTTAAAATGAAAGTCTTTGCTGAGAGTATGCAAATTCAAGGTCCTTTAACTTAAGAAAATTTGGGAGGCCAAAGAAAAGAACCATAGTTTTAGAAAGTGTTTGAAGATGAGGAATGAAGCTACATGTGCCTCTCCATTTCTCATACCAGTGCAGATTACCAGTTAGATTTCAAAACAGCATGAAGTTATGCCAGATGCTAAAAGTTCCTAATGGGCCACTTGGATAGAGTCTGAATACAATACAGTTCAGTCCCATTCACTCTCATAGTCAGGCCATCTAAAGATGGGTAAGAGATTTAGACAACTTTTTCATTGCAAGGAGCATCCCCAGTTTTGAGGGAATCCCCCTCTGGAAAGATGTGACCTGTGTTTGTCTTTTACTACAGGTGAAAATGCAACAGACTGTCTCAAAGTTGCAAGCCTTTTTCAGTTAAATATTAACAGACATTCTTTCTCTTTTATTTTATGTTTATTTTTTGAAATCTATCCCTGCATACAAGCCATTTCCTTCTGTAACTTGGCACCGCACCAAAAACACTTTCTTCTGAGTTGATTCTTCTAAACATCTTAATGGCTATGTCAGCTTCCTGTAATTGTTCCACCAGTATAGGATTTCCTTCATCCCCTCCTACTAGCTCAAGCAATGTCCTTCTGGTTTATGCTTTAAAATGCTTGGACATGAGACATGGACAGAAAGAAGAGATCAGTACACATCAGACGCAGATAGTCTTAAAAACAAATGGAAAAAACAGAGACCTGAACTATTCTTGCACTTACTAGGTTTGCTCAGGATCTGTGAGCAATCTGTTGCCTTTAAGCAGTTGTTTTATAATGACATCTCAGGAAAAGGAAGAGGAAGCATGGGAACACTGATGAGTAACTACAAAAAAGATAGTGACGTAAAGATTAAAGAAACTCCTGGAGCTGTGGTAGTTTTCATTAGTATTTAGCACTTGGGCGGCACTTTACAAACACATTAATTCTAACAACCTTCAAACCAACTCTTACAGTGAGAACTGAGTATTGTCTTCACTAATATAGTAGGAGAAAGCATAAGAACTAAGTCACTAGTGCCATGAATGTCAGTAGTCCTCTCAGTTCCAATCATCATGCCAGTAGCAAATTTGATTCAAAAACCAAATGTATTTATAAAAGCCATACAAAGCATCTACAGCAGAACAGAAATTCTGCAGACTCTAGCTTACATTCTGATCTTTAGATGTGTCCCCATTTGTCAAAGATTTGCAGAAAGACATTTTGTTCTGTACAAGGAACTGGTCCTCTGGGGAATATGTATCACACAAAAATATTACATCATCCTGGAAAAGTGATGACTCTGCTAAGCATCAGTATATCTGAAAAACACCTAAGAGAGTTACATTCCCTCAGTGCACAGCCCTTTGAAACAGTTACACAACTGATTAGTTTAACAGGGAAGAGCTAGCAACCAACACAGTGGTTTTCCTGTGTCAGTTAGGGAGCCACATCACATTGTCTGATCCAATCTCTTCGTCCAAGATTACTGACTACTTTGCACTTGCTGACTACTCTCCTTTGCTGAGGAAGATCAGTGTTGCTCATATAGGGGAGAGAAAAAACAGCCCACCCTCCAGCATCTCCAGTCTCCCATCAGTTAGCTAGTGGACTTAGTATGTCCACATAAATGTCACTCAACTGTTTGTGCAAGTGTTTAAGCTGAGTGCTTCTATTTCCAAAACCTATATGGAAATGTCCTCTGGCTCTGAAGACTCCTAAAGCATAAAGTGCTTAAGTTTTTCTCAGTAACATCTCAGGTCTTGATGCACACTCCAAGTCTTTTTGTAAGAACAGTCAGCACTGCTTGATGATAGAGACAGTTAGTACCTCAGTGCTGCTGAGGTCCATGGACTACATGTTTTTCAGTCTATCCATCAACATGGCCTAATTGTGTGAGTTTTCTCAGAGGAGGCCTCTTTGGTCAGGCATTGCACAAGCAGTGGATGAAGCAGTGATGTTGCATGCTCCTTGCCTCCCCATCTAGTAGCCCAGTTGTTAGAAAACCAAAGTAGGTTGTGGGAGTCTTAAATTCAACTGATTCTTCTGCCAGAGGTAATGTACACATTCAACCAGTAAGACCAGTATTCCAGCCACCTGGCCAGAATATCCTAGAAAGCAGGAAGAAGGCTTCTGCAGCTCCCCTTGCTAAAGCTTCCCTGTCTTATGGGGAATAACTGGATCAGAGACAGTGTTCAGGGGAGGGTGAAACAGGATCCCATCACCCAAATAAGTAATGCTAATGAGTCTTTACCAATCTTAAATGGATTATCCAAGCACATTTTTTCTATGCCTTTTTTTTCTCCCACTGCTTTTCTTCTGCAAATATAAGCATCTCCTCATATAAATATATTGTCATGTCAAGTGAGTTAGGTCTCACCTGTATGCATGGAAACCCAAAGAACTGAATATCGGTTGCACCAATTTGTCTAAGTGCAGAGTATGGCCAAAAGTTAAGTAAGTCAAAAGACAAATCAGTTGCTTTCACCCTTAAATGCACATGATAAATTCATATGCAAAGTGTTAAAAGATAAATCCTAAATTATCACTACAGAAAAAAAAAACTTATGCAACCTGAGCTTTACATCATTAACTGCATTCTTATGATTTTAGCTCTGAATGGAAGAAAGAGCTGATGGCTCATGATCTGATAGGCCTCCGTTGACCACACAAACACAGTATTTTAAAGGAGAAGGAAACAGCATACCCAAGAGCCTAGATGGTGAAACTCTTACACAGTGCACTGCACTTGAAAATGCTTTAAGTGAAATCTGCCTGGCTGATGAGAAATTCAGGAGTGAATGGGTGTGGCTACAGTTACAAATTTAATAAGACATGAATTTGTTTCTTCCCTCAGTGTGTAGTATTGACATGCCTGTGGCTGCAGGCACATAAAAGACTGAATATAATTGAAGCACTGGCAGCAGAGAGAAAACTGTAGTATATTAAACATTTCATTGTAATTAATACACTCTCGATTATACTTTTTTAAAAAAAAGTACTGGTGACTTTCAGGTTTCTGGGAGAGAGAGAGAAAAGTCTTATTTAATTGTGGTTTGTTCCATCGAAGTACAAATACTTTCCAGACCATGAGCAAACTCAGCACTTTCAGTAGTGTAGCAAATGGTGTGACACTTTCTGTCAGATATGGTTTGTTTTCTCTAGCATGATTAGGGCAAGAACTCTGTTCTCATTGCAGTGTTTAGTTTTTGAAGACTTTGGCTGTTGTTTTCCCAGTCTGCTTTAAAAAAATCCATGATGAAATTCACTTATGGGTATGACCCACTGTCATGGACCATACTCAGCAGATGATCAAGGTGTAGATGACAGTCCTTAATCCAGATCATGAGTAAGTCTTTTGCTATATGAGCACCAAATAACTGAGTGCTTTGCATAGAAAGATTCACAGCTGAATGTACAAGGGAACGGAAATATCTAAAGCTGAAATCTGAAATTCCTGCTCTGCTGTCAGCTGATACAGGAGACTGAAATATACTGTCATGGTAAGAAATGAGAATTGCACTGGAAAGGGCAGAGTGCTCAGTTTTCACCCTCCACACTTAGCTTTCTGTTGACCAGGTACTTCCTGAGGTATTTCTGGTAATTTGTGTCAAACATCAATCTGAATGAAAATATCAATTCCTGAATTGTTTATGTAAAAATCAACTACATACCCAGCCTCAACTGTTGATTATTCAACAGTAGAGCCTTTCTTTTGACCTCTGCTCTTCTAGTTTATATTTTTACCTTATTATTGGTCAGGGCAAGAACCCAAACTTCCTATGTAAGTGCCCTTATTACCATGCCAAAGGATCTGTCTCTCTATCACCCAAAGAGTATTCAAGGTTTCTGTAGAAAGCAGAGTAAGTTCAACAACAGAGCATTGGTCAAAGATCCCCTGTAACCTTGTGGGCACTAGTGGGCCAGAAGAATGGGGTTCAAATCTGTTTCACACACTTGTTTCTAGAGGGAATCTCATCTTCAGCACTGTGTTCGGGGGTAGGCAGAAACCTGGCAAGGCTTTGCCAGGTTATCTCAGGATTCATAGCCATGAATTTTAAGACAAAAAATTGTCATTCACCCTGTGCCTTAGCAAGGGTGAGTTCAAGAGTCTCTCTTACATGTTTCCCACTAGGTCATTTAGACAGCTCCTTGCTCAAATGCTGGTTTCTCTGACCTCCGTTCTCAGACACTGCTAACAAGTCTCTTGCACTGCAGCAGGAGACGAGGTGTCTGAAGTGGGGCTGCAGGTTCTACGCAGGAGAACACCAGCAAGGCAGGTATTGCAGTGAGAAGCTGCCCTCTCTTTTGTAGAAAGCCTAAACACTGAACTTGACCTTTACTTCCGGGGAGGTTAGTGCAGAGAGCAGGATGTGCTGTTCCTGTGCCTAGTGTTTATATTCCTGCAATACAGGTGGGCTTTATATAGTATTCCCTACTAGCAATATTCAGCTCCAGGTATTTTAGGCATGGTAACTGTAAACAAAGATGCATTTAGACCAATTCTATTAACATCAGGTAAGCATACTAAAGCAAATCACTAAATACAGTGCTATCTTGGACACTCTCACATACCATAAGCATATAAGATTAAGCAATCCTGAAAAAAAGTCTTTCAAAAAAGCCAAATAAACTCTAGTTATCCTCCTGGAGGAGGAAATTCAGAATGTCCAGACAGGCTCCCTTTTACTTTCTTTTCACTTCTCTTGTGGCTGAAGACTTTCAGAGAGTTTCTCCAAGGAAATGGGCTTTAACAGCCATTCTCCGGTCTCATCAGTGCATGGTGGCAAAGGGTTCATTTAGCTTCTGTGCCACCCAGGAGACATATGATCTCAGCAAACCATTTTTCCTTCATTTACGGCTTCAGATATTCTTTGGATACCCAGATCTATAGACTCTGTTGACTTACTATTTTTAAGAAACTATTCACTTGAGGAGGGAAGGCAAAGAGCCTAGCTAAACTGAGAGCTAAAGTAATGGGCAGATCTTGGTGGTATCTCAGTAGCCTTGATATGATGATGTCACAACTCATATATCAGTTAG
This sequence comes from Dromaius novaehollandiae, assembly GCF_036370855.1. Lineage (NCBI taxonomy): Eukaryota > Metazoa > Chordata > Aves > Casuariiformes > Dromaiidae > Dromaius > Dromaius novaehollandiae. The sequence goes on from NC_088098.1 coordinate 44,739,913, forward strand.
CAAAAGAAACTCCCTCTTTCCTGCCATTTCAGTATGCTCTTTACATAACAGCAAAAAGTGTGTAAGGTTCCCAGGTAGTTGGTGACTGTATAGAGAGAAGAGGGAAAAGGTTAGTATGAAAGAAATATGTGCTAAACCTATTTTGTTGGATCACAGAGGAAGGAAGCTCTTCACAGAGAAGAGTAAAAAAAAGAGGCAATGACAAAACCATCATATTCTGTCCTTGGTTACCCTATATAAAGTGCATGACAGGATCAGGTACTCTCAACACTTTCTCCCTCTGTCATTTTATTATCTGTCAAACTTACTGCATTTTTTTTAATTAGGCACGATTCAGCTCAGTATGGAGGCAAGTGTAAAAAACACAGCTGATAGCAGTGGCACTAAACAGCTACTAAACCTAGGTGTGTCCCAAGCCTCGTTGCTCAATTTGCAATTGCAAGCTTGAAAGCTTGAGACTGCAAGTTCTTCAAGGCAAGAACTGCTTTTTACTATGTATTTATGCAGTTAATGGATTTATGACATAATGGGCCCCAATTTCTTTTGGCACCTTTAATTGCAATTGTAATATAAATCTTAATTATATTAAGCTTAAAGCTTTTGGGGCAGGAGCCAAAGGATTTTTATATGTGAGTGTGTAGAGGTATATCTGTGTCTATCCTAGTGTACCTGCCCCCAGTTGATAACAATAACAACAATAATAATAATAGCAGTAAGAGAACATAGCACTGTATGGTAGAGAACACACAGAGGGCTGCATGGGTTTAGATCTGTGTTATGATAACACAGACTGGGTGCCGAGAGCTATGATTTCTACTCACATACCCTGAGTTTCAGCCAAGTCAGAATTCGAGGGAAAATTAACTCTTGCTGGAAATTTCTTAGGTATTTTTGGTGCCAGTCCATATACAAGACAAGTTTACAAGAAGTAATTAAGATCTATGGGTCCCTGATAGAAGCCTGAGGTCTTTGGGAAAATGAAATACAGGACAGTACAGGAGAGAAGTCTGGGACTGTGCTGGGTTTGGAGATTTGGGCATGTAGGGGCAGCACATGGGATTAACATTTTTAATATACAGTATTTATTTTTGTTCTTCAAAGAGTCACAACTTGATCTAAGTTAAGGCCATCTTCACTTTGAGCCACTACAGTAGGTCCGTAGAAACCATACTGCTGGCAAGATTACTAGAGGAACATGTTCATCTTGTGTTGCTTACTCTATCTGTTCAAACAGAAGGAAGTGAGCTGTCAGTGCACTGCCCTGCTCAGTCTGTCTGCAGGTGGCTAATTTCCTTCCCTTGGGCTCTCCAGTGTTTTGCAGATAAAATCATGGTGCTGCTGCTGTGGCATAACGTTATGTTTCCCTTTATGTCAAAAATTTGGCTGTTGTTCTTATTGCCATAATGATATGTGGACCACTGAACTTTCTACAGAGACACAAACTCTATGACTGAACAAGACAGGAACAATCTTCTGCCCTTGAGAGAAAGTGGCCCAGTCTAGCTAGTCATGCTGTGCTACACAGCACTTGGCCTCCTCTGAGCCTTGAAAGGTGCCCTTCTACAGCTAAAGCACAACTATTTTTTGTGATTTCAGTACAAAGCACCTGAAATAACTTGGGGGGTGTTTTGGGGTCTCACCAGAATGATGCTTTCATGCATGCAGTGGAGGGTATTGCTTGCTCGCTCTGTGGTAGAGCATGCTGGGATAATGTTGGAAGACTACTGAGGCTGGAGGGAACAAAACCTGGTGCCATGGTGCCTATGCTGCTTACTGGAATCCCTGCACAGGCTACACCTCCAGCCAGGCTTAGGCACTGTTTCCCAGAGAACTGGCATAAGCTGTAGCAGCCTGGGAGCACGCTAGCAATTAAATAGTGTGGATTATTACCAGGCCAGTGCTCAAGCTTGTTCCTTTTCCTTGCTTTATTTGGCAGTAGGGAAGGGTTGAACTATCCACACAACCTAGGACTAGGTTGCCAGGGGAACAACAAACACTGGATTTAATTGACTGGGACACTTGACAGCACATTGCTTTAATGCTATTGCGCAGTACTGTTCTTCACTAAATCTGGGGGTCAGTCTTGCTGTGTGTGTGTGTCTGTGCAGCAGGGGTTAAGATGAAGAGTTTGAGAGGCACATTGTAGCCATAAATATCAAGGTCTTTGGCAAAGTCTGAATAGACTTCCCTGTCAGTCCTTTGCTCAGATGCCTTGTTCTTCTGAAGCAAGGTCACCTTATCTCTCTTACTCCCTCCATTCAGGAGCCAGCCTGTCTTTGGTGAAGCTTTACTGCTGTTTCTGTTATGTCTTTCAAATGGAGAAAGATCTTTTCAAAGCAGTCAGGAGGAAAAAAGAGAAGAACTTGGCTTACTGCCATACTCCTTGTTTATGGAGGCTAATATGGTATAGAGCCTGAGAATTGTGGGACAAAAAGCTGTGATCTTGCACTTGTCAAGTCTTGCCCTTGGTATTCTTTGTTGACCTTGCGAGATCACCAGTGTGGTCTTTTTTCAGCTGCTCAGTATGTGAGGTACTTCTGCACCCCACATGGTCTTTTCCCCTCCTTTTTCACTATCTCTGTCCTAAGGGGTAATTGAGTGCAAGAGCATAAAAGGATTCTGCCCTCGATGGATGCTTAAAAGCTGTGCATACTCGGGAATTGTGTGCATGCCTTTCTGCCTGCATGAGTCAAGCTGGCCCTTTCTTCCTGACTCTGCCCATATTTTCAGCATTCCTGTCTAACTAAATTTCATTTAAAAATCTCTTTCAGCTGAGATCACATGATCTTGCTGTACTTTTCTGTGATTATCAGTTTCTGATCCTCTTCATACCTAACCTTTTATCCTGGTTTGAAGGGATGAAGGAGGAGTGGTTCAGACAGTTAATATGGCCTGAAGCACTTTTCCTCAGGCCCATCCCTTCCAGCTGTATGTCTGTCATCCAAATACATTACAAAGTAGAATAAAAATCAGGCTTTACTAGAAACGAACTTTCCCAACTCACTTTTACAATTTAAATCATGAACCAAAGCCATTTGCTCTATGCACAAAAAAAGCTTTTTGTGATAGTTTTACCTCTGTACTATTTATGAGTAGTATGGCCAATTTCAATGGAAGTGCCTCCTTTTAGGAGGTGAATGAGACAGATTTAACAGATGGATGGAGAAGAAGATGATTGCTCATGCTTCTCAGTTTCTACAATATATGGAAGGATGGGAACATTTGGTATATATGCCCTTCCGTGCCCACATACTGGCAATGCAGTGTGGGAAGGCTGGCACACATATCTTTTCTGTTGTTTTTAATGAACTTTAATCTACCTGGCACACTATAAAGCACAACCAGGAACTTCCAACTAAAGAATGGAAGAATCTGTGCAGAGGGAGAAATCATCAAGTAAAGCCTGAACACCCTCCCTCAGGTTGTATCAGTAACAAAAGTTCAAAATCTCTGACAAGACCTACAATTTAGCTGCAGGATTTAATGCTGGAAGATTGACATGTTTACTGTAATGGCAGTAAATTGACTATCCAGAAAGGGCCGTATATCTTTGCAGCACAGGAAGTGTCTGTGTCTGAGGGAGATAGATGCAAGTTATATCTAAAGGCAGATAATCCAAATAAAATGATTACACTACAACCATAAGAAGTAATTAGAGAGAGAGATTGGGAAGAAAGAGAGAAGGAAATAGAGTAGCTACTTTGAGCCTCACCCCTTTTGTTTATATTGACCTGAAATTGCAGTCTAATTTTAGAAAATGACATGGTCTTCTTGAGCAGAGACAAGACTCCAAGAGAACAATTTTTCTTGCCACAGTCTCTGCTAGCAACAAGTGATGTGGCTTAAAGCAAAAAAGGCCAGGGAGTATTTCAGAAGTCTCTGCTATAAATTGCCTTTAATTTGAGCTAGAAAATGCTGAAGATTTCAGGGGTAAAAATTCATACAAATCTCTGACATTCTTTTTCGATCTGCATCTGTAGACATCAGGCAAGACGAGATAGCTGATGATTTTTGTATGCAATTATTAACATATTTTTTACACATTTGTAAATATATTGAAGACTGTGGGATTTGGAGAAATTTAGACAACTTACACAGCCAGATGGAAAAGCAAAAAAACCCACAAAAAACAAAAACCACAAACCCTTCTACTCCACCTCTCTCTCTTTCTCATAGATTTATATGAATTATCAGAAGCCTAGAGGAAGAGAATGGTGCATGAAGTATATGGCACTCAGTGCTCTTCTAAGGCATGTGCTACATTCCTCGCTGTGTGATATTTTCAAAGCTGCTATAAAGAAAGCTGCTTGCCAAAGGGAGAATACCAGAAAGTGAAATATTTCTGCCTCTTGTGCAATCACAAGGAAGTGACCTAGGCCAGAATCTTGAAATTAACTTTCTGCAAGCAGCATATGTGTGGCCTTAGTAAGCCACTATGAACACAGAAGTCGTGCTTTATCTGCTGGGCTTGGCTTTCTGTCATTTCATTTCTCTATCTCTTTCTCACTTACTTTTAGTTTCTGGACATCATGTCTTTGGACATCAGTCTTTCACACTCTTCTCCCTCTACCTTCCTCCCAGAGATTTTTTCTGAACTTTTCTAGGTATTGAGTCAGTGTCTTTGGCAGCTATGGTATAACTAACACCATTTTACTAGCATGATAGAACAAGATTCCTTTTCTGTGCTTCAGGTTAAGTTCCATGTGGATTTTACCACACAATTTCCAATCTCTAAGAATGAGAAAATAGTCTAGACTTCTGGACATCTTCTTTGTCTTTGTGCTTATGTCTTTCCACAGTCAGTTTTAACATTGTAAGGTGATGAAGCAGGTGGAGGGTGTATTGAAAAGGTATACTCTCAAAGATATGTCACTTCATTCCCTCTCTTGCATCTATCAATTATTTCCTCATGCTTCTAAAAGAGTGTTTCAGCAAAACCAAAATGACAGGATTGTAGTAATAATCATCAACCTATTTGATAACAGGCTTCTCAGAGACTCAGCTGGCAGTTTGACAATCCTCTGCATAGTTACTACACCCTGCTGATAAAACTGCTGTTGCCATAAATTGATCTTGACAAAAACAACTTCATCACTATTCTGAATTTCAAACTTGACCTTGGAGAGTTTACAAGTTTAACCACCATACTGGGCAAAAAATATGTATCACAAAAGCCAGATATCTAAAAAAATATCCCAGCCTTTCTCTTTAACTATCCATTTTTTCTCCGTACTGCACTATTATCCTAAACTGATTTGTGATATGGCTAAAAGTCAAATTCAACATTTTTTAAAAGCACATGAAAATTACCCACCACTACTTATAAAACCTATTTACTTGGGCACAGAATCCCTCTCCTTAACCAATTTGTGACTGAGATATCCTAGCCCCTACCAATGGTACTCTGGGGAATAGTCTCAGTTTATTGACACTATCTTCCAAGGCAAGGGGTGGAGTGACGAGGGGAGAAAGCAGAGTAAAAAGAGTCAGCTAAGCTGTACTCTTTAAAAAATCCTGCCAAAACAGACACCTTTTGCAACACATGTATAAATGTGATTGTGAGCACAAGGCCGCATTGGGGTCCTTTGTATGAAAATCATCACTCAATGAATTTTTCAGGATATCTGTAAGCTTTACTCAGCTTCTGGATGTGAGGGAAAAGACAGTGGAAGATATCTCCCAAAAGCCTCTTGTTGGTGGCATCAGTACTGAGAATTACCTATTCTGAATTGGGTGGTTTTAATACGGTATGGCAGAGAGGAACAAGCAACTGGGGAAACTACTTGAAATCCCCACCCCTGGGAACCCTCATTGCTACCTAAGCCATGTGGCAATGAAGTTATGCAGTGTGCAGATGTAAGGATGGGGAGTCCATGTCTCTGACTCTTCCTTCCTAAGCCTACCACTAGCTGTGAGGCCCTTCAACGGGCTTGGCCAGTATGGCCTATCATCTGATTTTAGGACTCTTTCCTGAGAAATAAGAATTGTTGGCTTGAATTCCTCAAAATACAGAACTGAACCCAGGCCTCCCACATTGTGGCTAGTCTTCTAATGTCTTATTTGTTGCATGAATTCTGGGAACACCTTAGGCATTTTAAAAGAAAGGGGCATATACCTCTGTAATTTGTGAAATCTGGACTGCTAAGCATGTGGTGAGAACTGCATTGCATTGCTCAGAACTCACAGTTGGGTTTAAGTACTAATTAGGCACCGATCCGCAGAGCTTCAAGACTGGAAAACCCGAAGGTAAGAGTAATCCATACTCGAAGGTAAGAGTAATCAGTTTAGAGGTCCTCAAAATTATGTGGCACCTAAGGAGGAACAATACAATTTTGGACATAGGCACTTTAAATTTAATTCAACTAAGTGTTTTCTGGTATGTATAATTTTATCTAACAATTCAGTCCTGTTGCTGGGGCTGAGCTCACATATATATTTGGGATTTTTAGTGTCCCTTCCACAAGGAACAACTCCAAGGTGCAGTGAGGAAACTGCTGTTGAAGAGTCTTCAGCCTTCTTTCCCCAGGCCCTAGCTTCAAGGCAGGAGAGCAATGAGAGAGCTGGGAGGAGGAAGTATCCACCAGCAGCATGAGAAAAAAATGTTCTTCCTGGCAACATGGAGCAGAAATTCTCTAGTGATGGGAAGGAGGATATGATTTCTAGCTAGAGACAAAAAAGTACGGGTTATATCAAACAGGAGAGAATATGAATATTAACACTGGCAAAGCATGGAAAAAAAGTAAGTGCTGATAGAAAGATATTGGGAGGATAAGAAAGCAGAGATTAACAGAAGTTAGGAGAGGGAGGGCATGTATTCTTGGGGAAGATATAGGTGGCTGGTTGCAGGAGGAAACAAAGGAAGATCCACATTTCTAGTGAACAGAAAAGGGAAGTAACAGTGCATGGAAGAGTGACCGCAAAGAGTGGTGGCACCTTTGTCTTCCTTGAACCCCTTGGAGATTTCAAAAGAGAGGACGCTCTTGGAAGAGGCATTCCCAGTGTTCACAGAGTGTTTTCAAGTCAGCTGAGCATCTGTCTCCTCCCTTAGCACTTGCTGGAAACTGCTCCCAAAATTAACTCCATTACATATAAATGAAAACCTCTGATTTACTTTGCAACAACGATATCCTCTCCATCGCTCAGTGACAAATATTAATGAATGATTCTGGAGGATTTGAGCTGCAGCATATGATGGCATTCTCATTCATAAACCTTCTGCTCTCCAACAAGCTCTGTTTGATTAACCTTTGTTTTTTTCAGTTCTCAAGGCAGGCTGTCTGCTACATATGTTGGATAGGCAGCTGTGGGAAGTAAATGCAAAGCAAGGGTAGGTGCGGAACCAAGCTTGTTGTGGGTAGATTTGTGTGCAAGAACATCTGTGAGTTCTGAGGGCTAGTCTACAGCATTTCTGTTTGTTGATTTACAGCTGAGGTGCTTAGGGCTCAGGAGCAGCTTTTTAATGTTCATCCCAATCAAAGAAAGAAAGAAAGAAACCTCGGACAATTTGGTTAATTCTGCTGCATGCAGAAACAAAGGTGTTTGATGGCAAAGCTGAGATTAAAATCAGTATGGATAATACATGCAAACAAAATCAGAATCTTTATTAATGTCTATATTGGTTACTTTGATCACTGTTATATGTCACATGTTTCAATCTGTGGATAGAAACATGTGAGGGTACGTTGTCACAATTTTGTCACAACCTTTAAGAATGACATAACAAGAAGCTTTAAATGCCTGAGGTTTTCAGTCAGATACTGTCACTTGAGAAGAACAGAGCCACTGTCAGTTTAGGTTTCCCCTTAAACAATGGTTTATGTCACAGGACAAAGGATGTGTCATTTGCTGTGGGAAAGCTAAAAATAACAGTTTGCTAAGACTCAGGTCAGAGAAGGATTTTCTTCTATTAATCATCCTGATGGTTTCTTCCTCTCTTCTCTACCCTGGCTAGGGATGAAATCATAGGCTATATTCTTGAAAGGGTAATGTACAAGTAGGATTGATCTGCTGAATTTTTAAAGAACACTTCCTTATATATGTTTGCATAAGAGTGTGAAGGAGATGATTACATTATTATACCTGTATTTAGTCTAGGCATGTTCATGATGTTCTTCATATTAGTATGTATCTCATTCCATAAATTATCAACTACCTCAAAAAAGTGGTTTCATCAGCCACTCTTCCCTTCAGCTGGTTTCTTACAGATAAAAGGTCTTCTAGCTGGTTCCTTCTGTATCAGAGATCTTTTGTGCTGATTCTTTGTTTAAACAGATGCTAAATAGAATTATAAACGTAGTGTGTGTCTACAAACCAGGCCTGCCAGGTCATAAACACTGAAAATCCCCATTAAGGTGAGAGGATACCAGAAGAGACTTTGAAGAAGATACCCATCAGATCCTCAAGAGCTTACCCATGTCCTTGGGCACCCTTTGTAACCTTCACTCATGCAGATAAATTTCATTGAGGTTACGCTAATGGTGTACTTAAGGCTGTAGCATAAGCTGCAGTGTATTCTCCTTTTTATCAGTGTTGGTGCACAGTGGTCTTTGATCTGCAATTATGCGTTGCCTTCCATCTCAAGATCTCCAAATGCTTTTCAAATGTTAATGAATACCCCTTCTACCCTCGGGGAAACTGAGGCCATGAGAAATTAATTACAGGAGATACTTAGGTTCACAAATACAACCTACAACTGAGCTGAGAACAACCCAGTGAGATCACTTATTCCCATGTAGTACAGGTAGTACAGGTATCTGTTGCATTGTCTGCACTTTAGAACATTCTTTGCCATTAAAACTCTTCCCTGGTGAACAGAGATGTCTGGTGCTGATGGGAGGGGAGAATTTTGCTCACTGTGATGCTTTCCCTGGAATATGGAGGCCTTCACTACCGCAGAGAGGGGCTGCTGATCTTTCAAGAGTGGTGAGGCAGACCATACCTTTCATTCTCAAACTAGTGGTTCAGTGTGACAACTGAGAGTCAGCAGGACCTGAAAGGTGAAGATGCTCAAAGGCAAGATGTGACCAGTCAGCCGTGTGAGGCAACAGAGGCAGCTTACAGAGATTTTCAGGAAATCTGGAAGTACGCTCCTCACACACACACAGATTTCTACATGCCTTGGCTCCCAGGACCCAGGTCTGTTCTGGCCTTGCTGTATGCAAAACCTGCTGAAGTCTTTGTGCCCACACATTAAGTATCCAACCCTGCTATGAGTAGTATGAAAAGGGGCCCCAGCTATGGAAGCACTGGGTCACATTTGATTGTCAAAAAAGCCCCAATAACTAGAATTCATTAATTAAAATTCATCTGGATATTTTCAGGAAAGAATAAATAAAGAGCATTCTTATTACTTGGTAAAATGTTTTAAAAGAGAAAAATATCTACTGTAACAGCCTTTGCTAAATCTGAGCTTAAATACTGTCCTGTAGATGTATGATATCTGGAGAGTACTTACATTGTAAAATAGGTGATGAATGAATATGGAGCAGGTGGTTTATGCAGATTTCTATGTGAGAAAAAATCATTTTAATTTCCAGTTTCACTCAGTTGATCGAATCATTGATGCTAGGTGCTTTCATATACATTAGAAAGAATTGGGCAGTTCTGCTTTTACCACTGGCTTTAGAAATCAGTGGCAAAACCAAACCCATGCAAATTACTTTCACATAATCATCTAGCTTAACTTCAGTGGGCATTAAAGAGTTACTTAAAGTTCACATGCCTACATTCTCAAATGGCTGTTAATTTTTGTAAAGAATCCATTTGTACACTTAAAATTCCTGGATGAAAGAAAAGAAGCATGTAACTGTATGTGCTATGAACAAACAAATCTCCCAAATATTATTTTAAACGATTCTAATAAACTGAAAAGCAAACTAACATTTATATATATTTCCTTAGGAAAAATCCATAAAGAGGAAGAAAATGTAACTCGTTTTGGAACTTACTGCCACAATATTGTATGTCATAACTATTATTTATATATCTCACACCATAACAGAATGTTGTAATGAAGCGACATACCATGGAATACCACAAACTCTGGCTTAGCTGTCATTCTTCCCAGCACAAGAAAGAAATAGCTGTAGTAAGAAAGACAGTAGGATCCTTTAAAAATAGTAAGAACATATAAACTCCTGTTCTCATCGAAAATCTTAAATCAATTACATTTACTTTAGAACTACAAGAAGTACAAATACAGTTTCAATATTAGAAGAGTCCCTTGATTTTAAATGCCTGTATTTTAAAGTATCAAACATGAGTCATATGTTATAAAATCTAAAAATGAAGGCAATCCAAATCAGTGTATATTTTTCATAATTTTGGTCTATGTGATTTGCAAGTGACCTAGTCTTGCAACATTTTTTGTCTGAGAATGACTGAGGACCAAAGATTCCAGGACAATCAGGATAACAAATAACTAGAGAATCAGATAGTACTTAATCTGGATATGTCCAGTACTAAGCGCAGTAGAAAAACAGTCACATACATGTGACACATTTTAATGTAACACATTTTAAAATTTTTGAAATTTCAAAATATTTGTGCATAGACAGCTTTGAACTGCAAATTCCTAGCTCTTAAAAACATAGAAATGGTTCTTTCAGACCAGTATGTTTGAGTAATTAATATGATGTAAAAAGATGTTTTTAAAGAAAAACAGAATAATAGACATAAAATAAGTTTGAGATGGAGTTACAAAGATGTTTGAAACATTACAAAACATGCATTCATTTTAAAATGCAAGTGCATTAAGGTATGAGAAAATATCAGGAGGCCCAGTCTTCCAGCTTGCATTGAATGTTAGAGTTTAATAAATTCAAGATCCTTCTAAATAATGTTGATAGGGGAAAATACTCACATTCCCTTCTTCTTTTTGACCGGCTTTATTGTATGTTAATTTTGAAATCACAGTAATCTTATATGCATGAGGACTGCAAGAGTCTCTTTTTTTCAGCTGTACTGTAATAATCTGAAACAATAACTCTAAAAGGGACATGAATGTATCTTATTTATCTAAATGTTAAATTTTACTAATTTTTTAATTAAAAAATTTTGCACACAAAAATAATCAAAGGAAACATGCATCAGTATACATTCAGAATCCCAGAATCTCAAATTTGTTCTGTGAGGGGAAAATACGTGACAAAGTCTCATCTCTAATGTGCTGCTTTCATAATGTTTTGCTTTCGTATCTGTCAGTAAAAAGAATCTATGAACTCCAGGCCACAATATGAGAGGATTCAAGTCCTTGTCTAGCTTTAAGTACGGCACGAGTGACTAAGCAGTGCCTGGTAGGGATCACTAGCAATGCGAGACTGACATCTGAAGAAAACTTCTGGCACTGAGAATACAAAATAATAATAATAAAGTGCACCGGGCAGAAGCCAGGACTATGAAGAAAGAAATGTGTTACTAGAAGCATTTCACAGATGTAACCCTTCGTGAAACACTATAAATCTAAAATCATAATTGGGTATGGTCCAAAAGAAAACATTTTAAAAATTCAGTCACTTCGCCTTTTGTTTTTTAATCAGTAAATTGCAAACTAAGCAGAGGAAAAGCATAATGACTTTGTCACAGCAGCTTTCACAGTGTAAGGAGGCCTTCTGGCGGTCAAAACAAAGAACTTTTCATGTCACTTTTCTTCCAGAGATATTACTTACCAATATGTATGTAAAATACTACCCAAATTTACATGCATAGAAGTTAAAAGTCACAAGCTGTATAGAAGGCTACTTTAAAGATTTAAGTGGTGATTATGCCCTGGCCTTTTGCTGTGCTACTGCATAAATTTCATCCTTCTAAAGTCAATGTAAGAGGAATTAAGGATTGAATGTGAAAAATATTGTCAAAACACTTCTTGAGTGTGTAATATGATATGCTGATATCAATCAATCACCTGAGTTTTATCACTAATCAATATTAAATCAAAAGGCTTGTAAAAAAACACCTAGCAACAAACCTAGCATCATTCTTAATAACAAATTGACTGTAAATATTGATTATCTGAACCCAGTTAAATGTAATGTTTCCTAAGGCAGCTTGTTTTTTCTTCCCCAATAGGGTAAATTTTCCTCTTGAGCAGTAAAATCAGATGCTCAGCAGGAGATCTATTTTGCTGTATTTTATTTAAAATGAAGGTATCTTCTGGTACACAAACAAAATATTTAATCCTAAAATATTTATGTTTTTCTTAAATTTTTAGGTTACATTATGATGAGGAATTTCCTCAATACCAATGCTTCAGTTAGAATAAATATTCCCAGCTAAGAAGCTCATTAAAATATACATAGAGAAGAAGTTTTTGAGTTTGTTGCTACAGATGATGTATCCAAAAACAGCAAGCATCTGTTCTGAAGCCCTTATCTATTAGAACAATACAAATAAATAATAAGTTTATATTAACAGAAGAGGTCCAGAGACACTTGCAAGAGAAATATCTAGAGATAAAAATAGTATGATGAATTGAAGTATAGAATGATGTCTTCTTTGGGCCAAAAGACTGTAATACTTCTATTAGGTCAGTCAAGTGGATGATCCTCTGTCAGTCACAGCTGCATGCTCTCCTTGTAACAGGCAGGAATCTTCTTTGACCATATCAGTTCAATCCTTTTTGCTTAGCTTTAACTAACGAATGAAGCAAAGAAAATACAGATATTACCAATCTAATACTCCTGAATGACTATATATGCAAGCACTTTTTCTACAAATAATTTAGCAGTAGTAGTCCATGCAGGAAGGTAAAGGCCCAAGTTTCTTCAGCAGAAAGACTAAGAAGGAAGGGGAATGGGAGGGCTAAAGATCCTCAGTTTCTGTTCCTTAATGAACTTTACTAATCATTGCATAAAGATCCCTTTGCCATTACCACATACTTCCCTGGAAAAAATTTTGTTAGGAAGAGAGCTGCACTCCCTTATTGCTATTCTTATCTATTATGCTATAATAAACATTTCAGGCTCTCTCCCTCCTTCTCTTCCAAAAATATGCTATACAAGATGGAAGAGCTGAAACAGCTGACAGGCAGCCTCAGCATGGCCTGTGACCTGATTAGTGAGACATTCTGCTGAAAGGGAGTTATGAAAGTACAATCTTCCTCCACTTCAGAAGAAAATGGTACCTTCATCTCTCCTATCTGAATATTTGCTGTCTTAATATTTTATATTATTTATTTTATATTATAAATTATATAGTTTCTATTACAGTATGTTTCTATTATATCACACATGGTATGTCTATATTGTATTATTTGTATTATATAATATGAATATGCTGATCACTGTAGGAACCCCTGTTGAAAGGGAGGCCACAAGGATCATCACATCACTGAAGCAGCTTTTGAAAGGATGAGCTTCTCCCTTCAGCTCCCTAAGGACTCTGAAAAAAGAGGAGACCAAGACACCTCCATGAGGCTGAGAAATGTGCTCAGAAACAGAAGTTCAGGCTCTCTAATACTGAAGATGTAGGTGTAGATGGATGTTAGACACCTAACTGGTGTAGACCAGTGACCAACTGCTGGGGATTTTCCTAATTCTACATTTTGGACTGAGTCAGAGTGCTTAAGAGCTCAAATATATTAATATGCGATATTGTGGTAACGAAAACTTATCCACAATAACTGTCTGTGATAAATGGAAAGTCCATCAAGCAATGCTGTGATTTGTTCATGTGTTTCAGCTCTAAGTCTTTCTGAAGCTCCACCAGGAATAAGAACAGATATATAAAATGTTAGTTTTAGACTATCTGCTGAATGTTAGTTTTAATACCTTGAGACTTGGCTATTACAAGAGCATGCACAACCACAGTGACGGCAGCTTCAAAACTGAAAATAGCTTTTGTAGAACAACCCCCCACTGCCGCAGTCCCTTCAGGGGTGTCCCTGCTGTGTCCCCCCTCGTGCATGCGCCTGTGCCTCCCCTCACCTCTTTGTCCCTCTTCATCTTACGGTCCTTCCTAAACATGTTTGACCAAGCGCAGCCACTCCCCCGGCCACGGGGGTGGGGGCAGTTCCTGGCCGTTATGGAGCCAGTTGGAACTGGCCACCAGTGGCAAGGGGCAGTTCTGCCCTCCCTCCCCGCACAGGGCACCCTGCCGCCCCCGCTGCCAAAACCCTGTGGTTTGAGCCCAATACAGAGCGTCCAAGGCGCCCACATGGGACTGGCAAATACGACACTGAGCCTATGGGAAAGCAGTGCCCTACTGGAGTGGCAGCTGGAGTCTAGGGGGATACCCCAGAGTGTCCTACTTGGCGCTAGTCGAGACTATAGATATTAGGCAACTTAACAAAGTCATAGGTGCCTATTTTAGGGTAAAGAAACACTTTTTAGGCCTCATTGACTAGACTATATTGGCTAGATCTCCACTGACTGTAGTGGCAGGTTAAACATATAGCTTATGTATAAATACATACATGTAAACACCTAAATCTGTGTGTCTTCGTCTCTAATTGAACCTCTCCTTCAATGTTTAAAATACTTGCAAAAGATTTGAAATATCACCTTAGCGTGATTATGTACTTTTCAATTTTCAACTTCAAAACTGATCTGATTTTAGAAAGGAGGTGTAGAACTATTCCAATCCATCCCATTTTAATTCCCTCCTAAGTAATGAGCTGTCAAAGCACAGCAAAAGTCTAAGTGCAAACAACTTAATTTTCTGAGTTTTCACTGAACTAAACTTACAATCAGTGGTCATCTATTTTTTCTACCCACATTTTGCCAGCCAGTAATTATCTGAAGTGATAAACTCATTGGGATAGTTTTAGAAAATCTCCTCATGATTATCCATAATCACTAGTCACTAAACCTCAGAGAGAAACAACAGAAATCATCAGCTTTTAGCAGATACTGCCCTGTCCTGCGTAGGTCAATCTATCTCTGACCAAGATCAGTCTAGTCGGATGAACAGTCTGGGTGATGTGAGTAGGCAGGGATAGTGCTGGCATTCAGGCTGGATGACAGGAACCGACAACTTAAGAAATTGAGACTTTGTTTGTATCTCGTTACTTTGGGAGTGTGATGTTTATCTACCTAGTTCCTTATTTACTCTTTATTACTCTGACTTTTTTGCCAAATTAAAAGATTGTTTTCCCTTCCTTACCCTTCCATGTCAGGGTAGAAATTTAAGAACAGGAAGTGGGATAGCAGGACATACGTATATGCATGTGGAACTAATTGCAAGAAGATTTTAATGGATTAATGAATTTTGCATTTAGTTCTTGACATCTGGAGACTGACTGATGTCCTTACTTTACTTGGTCCAGTTCCGAAATGGCCTGTAGACTCCCGAGCTTTTTCCCCTATTGTTTGCCATAGTTCTGGTGGAGTATTGCTCCAAGGGAAGTCACAGTAGCAGTGCCAGAGAAGATCTTTAGCTTAGCTGAGCTCATTTCATGAAGGTCTTTGAATACAGACAGAGACCTCACTGAGAATCAATATGAGAATTCAGCAGACGGTGCAGAGTAAAAGGTGATTGTTACTGAGGTGAGAGACTGTTTTGTACAGATAAAAATCTTAAGGAGCATTGTTAATTATTGAATCTGAAGATTATGAATCTGTGGGGAAACCTGAAAAGTGTTACACTGATTTAATTTTCTATGGCTTTCTCTGTGCCTTTGGACATAAATGTGTATTTGGCTCTATAGGAGTGTAGTTCAACAGGATCTCTGAAACTGTGAACTAACTGAATTTTTGTAAGTCAATACTATCAATCAGTAGCAGAGCTATTATAGGGTTAGAAGTATATTAAATTTCATCAGGTACATCACTCTTTTATATATTTATATAGATTTGCCTTTTTATACAATGAGAAAGCTCTAAAACATTGTTCCCACCTGACACAAAGATGATGTAAAGTTAATTTTTTGTTCTATTTTTGACCTTTCAGTTAACTTTGTGTCACCAGGTCCACTGTAACAACAAACACAGAAGGTGGGTTTAGATCTCATAATACTGCAGACTCTGTGTTGCTTGCATACAAGTTGTCATACAAGCCTGCAGGTTGATCCTGCTTGCCTGCTCCCCTTTTGAGGATCAGCAGTATCACATCCTGGAAGATGCAGTTGTATGAATAAAGATATTCCTCCTAATCCTCAGTTTGCTGTCTTTGTACTGCACCCTGAGCTAGGGAGAGAAATCTCCATTGACAGTCGAAATTTGTTGCTCACTTCTCAATTAGTTTGTTAAACAGAGAGCATTGGATAGTAGCTGTAACCAACAAGGTCATCAGCATTTCATATCAGTTTCTTCAGTATTGGACTTCTTCATGTTTTAGACTGGGAAGGAGAAGACACTTGTCTGTTTCATAGAGTCCTAATCTCCATTAACAGGGATGCCCCCAGCTCCTTGCATCCTGGGAAGGAGGAGTGCAGAGCTACTGGCAGTGGCCATGTGTTGCTGCGACTTGGTTTCTATGAGACGTCTTAGCAGCATGAGGGTCTGATGTCTCTCCTGCCATTAGCTGGGGACCCATGATGTTCCCAGTATGAAAAACCTTCTTTGACAGTGTCAGCTATTTTGTCATTAAGCTCTGGTAGCAAGAGGAAACTATGCTCCTTTTTCAGAAAAAAAATCTAGACAAGATAAGCATGTATGACCTTTATGAATCCTAGAAAATCAAGCTTGAAGACACAGCACCTCTATAAACCAACACTGTTTTGCACTGGAATTTTCTGTACATGCTTGACTAGCTATAAAACCTTTCAGAGTGATGCTATTGTAAATCTGAAATAATATGTCAAAATTTTAACTGCAACTATAAATTACCAGTCAGTTGAAATCTGTACAGTGGTATTATATGAGGCCCTACATGTGTTTGTTCTTTTAAGGTAGATTTTTATGTCCTTTGGCAATATTAACTACCACCATCAGATGGCAGTCAATAGCTGAGTACAAAATATATTCCCAGTGAATAAGTGGAGTCATATGGATAGCAACTTGCTCCCATTCTTTCTCTAAAATTGCTCCCTGGTTATATACTTTTTGCAATCCTTGTTAGCCAGTGAAATCCTTTTTGCTTTATCTTCCAGACTTGAATTGCAGGCTCATTCTGACTGTGTGAACATGTCCCATGAGTGAATGGCCTTTGCCTCCAGGGTTACCAAAGGGCCTAATTGTCTGACCTGTAATTCTATTGATAATATGGTTAGAAGTTAAAAATCCCCTTTGGTCTGTTAATAGAGTCCTATTCAAACACAAACAAAAAAAGGGGTTGGAGTAGAGAAATCAGTTACATGCTTATAGAAAACTGACAATTTTATGTTATGCCTGTACAGCAAAGCATCACTGTTGTCTGTTGGTGAGTAATTTCAGGGATCATTTTTCCTGTTCTTTGGAAACTTCTTTCAAAGACAAGGAGACTTATTTATAAAAGTATTTGTTATTTTTTGTTAAGCCATCAGAAGACTGGTATCATACCTGTATACAAGCTTTCTCCTAGATTTCTTTCCAGTTCTGGCCTTTCTCTGGAAGTTCTTTAAAGCAACAGTTCTTAGGAACAAATCAAAGGCTTCAGCTTAGCACTCCATTATGACTCTTCAGTAATTTTTAGGAAAACTAATACTGACTTTGGGAAAACTAGTGGCAGACCTTAAAAATCTCAGAAAAAATCAGGTTCATGGAACCTTGTTCTTGTTCCAAAGACACTCCTCATCCCTCTTTGTGTACAAGAGGGCCTGGGACTGTGTTCAACTTTACAAACAAGCATTGGTGTGAGGACTGACTTTGTGCAATTTCTGCTGAATTTGCAAAACCAGTGCATGGCCCAAGCAGACTTTTCTTGTCAGACCATCAGTGCGAGTTCAAGGATTCAGTGATTCACAGTATGTCCCAAAGATGCTGTCAGACAATGATAGATAGGAATGTAAAAATCAAGAATAGGAAATGCTTTGCCTTTTGATCCAGGAAAGGAGCCATCTGAGATCCATTCCAGCCTTTTTCTTTCACATTCAGGTCAGTAACATTTTACACATATTTATCTTCTAGCCTTCCTGATCCCCTGGATACAAGGAGATCAGACAAAATTTATTAGGGTTGTGATTTTTTTGTTTTTTAGTTCCAGTAATCAGAGTTAGCCTTGTCTTTAGTTTATCCTCCAAAGAATCTTCTTTTCCAGCCAAAATCCCATAACTTGATACAAAATGTCTGTTGTGAACCTAAATGCAACCTTTTTCCATGTTATGGCTTGGTTTCTGGCTGGGAACTAAACTGAAAAGGATCATGATTCCCAGAAGTACAGATTAGCTTAATGCACACTAGAACGGGCCCAGGCTGGCCAGCTCTCTGAATTGAGAGATCTACCAGCTGGTGCAAACAGACAGTGGGGATTTATTGATACACAGCTGCCTAACATATTGGCCTGCTTGATCTCTCTGGAAGATGATGATTACCAGTGAATTGGGTTAGCATATATTCAACAGTACTTTTTGCATATCACACCAGGAGTGTGCACTGTTTTGCACCCCCACTTTATTGACAGGTCTTACCAGCATCTTTCTATCAGCAAGAAAACTTTCCTACCCTTAAAGCCTTACTGCAATTCTTTTTTGACTGGAACAATAATATGAAGACATGACAGCCTCTTTCTTGTTAGGTTTAGCTCCAAAAGTCTCCTTAGCAGTGGGTATATGAGACAGGAAGCCTAAGGAGACACAAGCGTTGATGCTGGGTATATTCAGAATGTCACTCATACTCAATCACAGTCTTTCCTCAAAGCCTAAGGCTTAGGTGAGTGTTATATTTAGTTTAGGCTTACTACAATGCAGTGAGCTTACATCACTCAGATCAATGTAAGGCCTGTATTAATGAGGCCCAAAGAGTTTCTACAGGGTTTTCATGTCCCTTTTATTTCTCCAGCATTCATAGAACACCCATATAAAATTAAATTCACTTTTTATGAAACACTACTATATTAGGAGATAGAGTTCTTTTGATAATGGTGCATGACAATCTTTGCTTAACTCCAAATTTTCATCTCCTTTACTTGTGCTAACCAAGATTGGGCATATGTGTGTGTGAGAGAGAGACTACTTTTTCAAAATAAGAAAAAAAACCTTAATTGTTTAGTAGGTGAACTTCCTCAGGGTATGCTGTTCATGTGTGTATAATCATCAGTTTACTCTGTTTCATTGCTGTCCTGGTATTCTCTACCATCTGGCTGCTGTGGTGATGAATGAGCTGAGTGACCTTTATGACCTTGCACTACCCATGAGAACATCTGTGGACACATGTACTGCTCCAGTGAGCACACAGCAGAGCAAGATGCTCTGATTGCGAAAGCATGACAGATATGCAAACCAAGAACAGGATTTGCAGAAAACATCTTGAAGAACTCAGATTACTGTACGGATGAGCTTTTTCTCTTCATAATTGTTCACATATGAGTAAAGAGATTCCATTCAGCCATAAATGTTTTTGTTAGCGAGTTTGCTTTGACAACGTCTGTGTAAGTAAAATAATGTAACTTGTAATTACACCAAATGAAGCTTTTATTTTGTAATTCTCACTAGCTAACTATGAACAAGTAGCTTGATTTTTGAACAGGACACTTCCACAAAGAAATAATGAAAAAATGATAATATACTAATGCTGCTACTTGAACTTGACACACAAAATCATATGAAATTACAATCAGATTATTCAGGCAGTTGAGTCAAACTCTATTATTTTCAGTCTCCTGACAGTTTTTAAGATGGCTTGTAGCATCTTACCTTGTAAATCTTCTCCTAACTGATTTTGCCTGCTTGAAAGAATCTTGGTTTTGGTGCATTAAGATGCCATGCATTTCTAAGATACTTGATCTTCCTCAGTCCGATATCCTGCCAGAATCCAAGCACTGTAGCCCAGCAATATAGCTGAGTGATAAAAACTTTTTAGAGAATAAGTAAATAATACATATTTGTTTGGAGACATATTTAAAGAGTCCATCTCCTTCTTCTGGAATTTACTTTCTTTTTTGACCTTTACTGTCCAAACCCATTCAGTTTCTGGATATATTGAAAAGTCTTTCTTTTTCAAAGTTATCTGAGGTGTAAATGGAATTAGAAAGTAAAGTTGTTCTGTGTTTCTTGTAATAATAAGGGTATTTTCCAAGAGCACACTGAACCATACAATGGATGACATTTGAATGTTCTGATATTGTTGTAAATTGGAATAAAGACTGATACCTAAAATAAAATGGGTAAATAGCTTGAGTAATTAGGCATTCTAACATACTATTACTTCATCTAAGGTAAGGGTTTTTTTTTTATATAGTGTTGCTGCCATGTCTCAAACAAGAGACATCTGCAGGTCACTTGTGAAACGACCATCTCTGTGAAGCTATTTGGGGCTTGTGTGTAGAAAATGAAAAGTAAAGCTTACTAGTTACTGGTTACTAATTCTTGGATGTGTATCCCATGGAAATCATAATCTATCATATCTATACAGAAAGTTTGTCATTCTGTAAAACAAAAACAAGAACTCTTTTGAATTAGTATAGGTAATTATTAATAGGAAGAATCCAGTTCTCCATATTGTTCTCATGTCTTTTCCAAGTGCAGAATGTATGTAAATTTTGGCAGCCAAAAATGTGCGCCAGAAATCCTATATTCTTGACAGTTCTGATATACTTTTAGAAACATGTAAAGATGAGAAAAAACGGGCATGTGCTGTCGATGCTGTCACACGCAGGACTGATGAAGAGATGTCATTCACAATGTTATTCCATGTATGGCTCTAAACCTGTCCTTTTTTGAATGCCCAAAGTCAACTGTCTGACCAAGTTGTGAGAGGGCACTAGGTCATCCGAACAGGTGGCCACGAGCATTGACACAGAAAGGCGCTACTCATGTGCACTTGCCAAGGGCACGATTTCCTGCTGGACCATTCTGAGCTCACGCACAGTTAGAGGGATGTGCACTCATTAATCCAGCTCTGAGCTGTATTAACGTTAAAAATAGCTTTTATGACAGCATGGAGAGAGCTTCTGACCCATTTAAATGTAACAGAACAGCATATAAGTAACAGAGATTTCTGGTAAGCCTTCAGTGTTCAGCAGAATGGATCAGAGGAGTGTGGACTAATTTAGTCCAGCTAGCACAAAGTCACTAGTGCTCCAGGGTAGAGAGGAGAAAGACCAGCATGGTTTGAGAGCAGCACTGATACCCTAAAAAGCAGAAGATCTTCTCATAATGAGTTTATACCTCTCAGCAAGAGGCAGTCTATTATTGACATAAAAAAACATCCTGTAAAATCTAAATACAGTTTAGACCGTAAAGGGATAAAAAATATGCTATAAACCAAGAATATATTTTGGAAAGATACATTCACACTCATGCGGAAGTTTCCATTCGCTACTAAGGGGAGCAGTTTAGTATCCACTGAGGTATCACAATATAAAAGTTTCCGGTGGATAAGTTCATACATTGCCGCTCAGAGCTAAACTGTAATCTAGCCCTGAGCAATAATGTAAATCAATGTAGCTTCATTAAAGGAAAGAGACACACAAGCTTACATTCTCAGTAGCAGTAGTAGCAGGATTGTCTGTACTGCAGTGTCTTAGAGCAGCTTAGGTGCCAGTCCTTGCCTACACCCTTAGTTTCAAATGGTTCAGGAGGGGTGAGAGGAATTTGTGAAGGTCATTTGGAATTGTGTTAAGACATGTAAAGCATACTCAGTCTTTTTTGCTATACTCAGTAGGGCCAGTTGTGCCGAGGGGGACCGATCCCACGCTAAGTGGAACAGTTCCGGAGAGACCTCTGTTTTAGTGACACGGCCTCACCAAACTATTAGCATTTCCAAAAATACTAATGTAGTTGCTTCAATGAAAAGGCACAGGTACCAAAAAAGCCACATCCACTTTGAAAACACTTTTTCTTTTGAAACCATGTTCTCTGGATATGCTTTGTGCACTTGTACCACTGATCTAGTCTTTACACATTCTTAAGACAGTTTGTGGCATTTCACAGATGCTTCCCACCAAAGGCATCTTGACATTTCAGAACTTGCTATAATAATAGTAAGTGTCTGTGAGCTAATAACTTCTCAGTTTCGTTCAGCCCTTTTGAAAGACCTATTCCTGGCTGAAGCTATTCTAAACTCAAGCCACTAGAAGGCAAACAAGCAACATCTGTTTTTCCAAGTTACTGGCTGAGATTGCTGTACCGGAGGTGTGGGAATATTCATTCCCGTCAGCATTGCTGCCATGTGTTCTCTGCTCACTCTTTCTACGCGTCTTTCACTAACATTCATGCATTCATCAAAAAAATGAATGTTAACTTTTAAAGTGCATGTATCCTCGCTTAAAGTGTTTTTATTTCATATAAGTATAGACAATGCTTAGCCTGCATAGTGTAAACAATTCAACAGAGAGGGTTCAACTCATGTCCACACAAGCACCCTAATGAAGAAGCTGTTGGTGCAAACATCCCTTGCAATTAGGAACATAAACAGTTGCAGTTTTCTTGTGTCAGTAACTCCGGAAGTGACAGTGGAAAATACACAAATGTTAAAATTATAAGGGATTTTGGGGATCAGGCCTCTAACAAAATACAGGCTGTAGGAAAACTCTCATTTCAGTAATTTATTTCAATAGCTATAGTTAAAATATAGAAATATATTTTATAAATAGGTCCAATTCAGATTTTAAAGTGTGAGAAATGAAAATCTGCTCTAAAGTCTAAAAATGCTTCCATTGCTTAACTACCTTCAGTTTTTCAAATTGCATCTTATTTTTAGACTGTGTTTCTCTACCTTCTGTTAGACTGTTACACATTTGTGGGATAAATTCAAGAATTGTCAAGTATAATTTTTCTCTCATAGGTATTTATAGGTATACATAGGTTATGATGAAATCGTACCTTTCTTCTGTTTTTTTCAGTAACTTAGGTGGAGCTTCTTGAACCTTTTGTTATACAGAATACTTTCTAATTCTTTATCATTCTCATGGTCCTTCTCTACAAAATTTTTTATCATTTTCTTGGAATACAGATATCGGAACAAGACATAGCTGTCCCTAGAGCAATTGTAAGAGTGGCATTATGAGGAGGTCTGGGAGGGAGGGACAGAGAGGGTGGCGTGTGTGTATTTTTTTTCTGTATTCCTACTAAGCTGTCCTTAATATGTGCAACCCTTCATCATATAGGTCCTTCTGATCACAATTTTTCAGTGTGAACTGAGGCTTCACTGATTTCTACCACGATCCCATTTTTTTCCGAAAGCCAGGAAGGTGGAGTTCCCAAACCTTTAATTGTGTTTGGTAGAATTTAACATTTATTTTAACTGAAATCTGACCGTTAACTGCAAACTCGCAACTCCATACCCCACTGGATTTCCATCTCTGTGCAGAAATGATAATGATCAGTGTTAAGGAAAAAGTCAGTGGCGTTGGCCCATGGAAGAAAGTCAGTGAGAAAAGCAGGGTTATGAGTGCTTATTAGATGAAGACCTAAGCAGTGGTCTGTGTTCTGAGAGGCAGGACATCTTTTTGGCCTCGGGACACCTACTGTTTGACTGCTGCCAGGTTAAGAAAAAATTCAAACTGCTTGGTACCCATTAGTTAGCCATCTTCATTATATACCATTTTGGCATTCTCTGTATGGCTGAAAATGTGTTAGTGATGATTTTATGTTTTCCAAGTCAATGAGAAAAATATTATACAGAAGAGAGCTAAACTTCTTGTATGTAGAGATGGAGATTGTCAAGTATTGTCACACCAACAGGTGTATGCCATACTGATTTTGTATAGTTCTGGGTTTTTTTAATCAAAATGGAATGTAATAACAAGTATTGACCGAAGTCCTTTTATTACCCAAATTATCAAATTGCACATTTTAATGTGATGCAAAGGGCTCATTTTAAATGGGAGAAACCTGTCAAACCTGTCAACAGGGGAAAAGTTCTCCAGTCAGAGTTCTGACAAACCAGTGTGAAATAGGCTCTGAAGGCACATGCTGTAGATAAGATTACATATTCTTGTGAAAATGAATGAAAAGAATAGCATGTCTTAATGTGGCTAACATAAAGCCATCTTTTCATAAGCTTACTTTTGAAAGGGTATGGCTTTTGTTGCCTGCAAAATAGTTACTGGTATATTTGTGAAATGCCCTAATTCTAACACCTGCTGTGGAACCCTAGATTTCTGTTTCTTTGCTATGGCCAAATGACTTCTCCAGGCTTGTCATGATTAGGTTTAGGATATGGTTTAGGAGGGATGTGTGTGCTCCATCACAACTGCCAATTTTTGTCTCCCAAGGCACAACTCAGCACATCATGAACTGAATGAGGATTGTCTGAATGGTGTCGTACTGCAGTTTCCAAAACTAGATCTCATACACCAGGTCTACCTAGTGTGTGATCCCAGGGATGAAGTGTCATGACTAGTTACAAGGTGCACAAACTGCGTTGCAGACAAATTCATTGCTTGGACTAGTTGTGTTTTGCCCTGCTGCAGCACTGAACAGCTGAAAGCTGAGCTACCTCGGTGACTAGCAGTGAGATAGGCAGTGAATCCATTCAGGATCTTATCGTTATTATAACCATCATGGGATTAATTAACATGTCTTGTGGTTCAGTATATACCACTGGTTATGTTTTGAATCCACTGTTTGGATTGGCGCTACAGAAAATTGTTGTGGACAAATTAATTGTATCCTGAAGACAGGGAGAGGGATCTGTTTTGCTTTATACACAGGCTGACCATCCCTGGTGAGATGGATCTGATGACATGTAAGAAAAGTGTGAATCTGAGTTCCAAACTATTCAGAAACTTGTTTGGCTGTTCAGAAATGCACTAGACCCCTGGGATAAAGTACTTTAATGTCAGTCAGCTTTGGGAGACTCTGCTGAATATTTTTAATAACAATAGTAATATTGTCTTGGCTATGCTGACTAAAGGAAATCTGCAGGGCAATTTATAGAAAAAAGTTATATCTTTTCTTAGACCAACTGAGAGTTAGGGAAAAGACCAGCTTTCGGATGGAAGAGTCATTGAGCTGAAAGTTTGACAGTTTTTTTCCACTGTATCACTTGGTCTAATAAAAGATAGTACAACCCCTACAATATTTTAATTGGCAGCCATGACATAGGTCCTCAGAGGAAATTTCTAAAGGGTAGTGGGAGGAGAATGTGAAAGGTCCTCAGAGCACAGTAAGGAGAGTCTTATATTGTAAGCTTGTTACTTAGGCAGGGAGAAAGAAGAGTCAGAAATAAGTAATACCCCTTAGATGTTCTGAAGTTGAAATTATGCAGGAGCAGGCTCATGACTAGATGAATTTAATCTACCACTAAGCGCAAGAATCACACCTAAATGCATTAATTAGTCAAATGCACTAACTGAAGAGTCAAATGCGTAAAACAAAATGATCAAACACAGCCTCACCTTTGAGGACTTTCCTAATCTCTTGAATCTCTCTCTCTCCCTCTAAAATGGTAACAAAGCCCTCCAAATTAAGTTTTACTCTGAGTTTGGCATTTTTTTCAAATGAAAAACCTGTCAGTGTTCAACGAGCGTTATCTCTGGTTTGAAGTGCAGGTCCATAGCCACACTGAGCCTGGTGTTACCATCTAGATTTGCATTTAGAAACAGGCCTTTGCAAAACCTAACTTTTGGTTCAAGAAGCTGGGTTATACAATTGTCAAATAGGCCGTGGTGCTACTCATTGTTATTATGTGTGTGCATAACCACAGACAGTAGGATATCTTATGTTTCAGTAACAGCCTAATGGCATCACAGTTATCCAAACTGTTCTGAGATCTATTGAAGACTTAATCCTTTTCTATTTCAAGCTCACCTTTTAAATTTAGTGAGAATTACAGCAGAATTACACTAGTCAAATATAAGTTCATGACATTCTCCATGCAGAATGTGGTTAAGAATGGGCTCTGCAGTAATCAGCACTCTGACTGTGAAATCACTTACTCTCCAGTAGGAAACACTGAGCACAGAAAGCTTAAATCACACCTTGTGCTCTGAGACCAAATATGCCTTAATTCTGAACTGGAAGGGGTCACTTCTTGATTCACAGATGCAATCCTTCCTGAGTTAGATATTGAAGCCCTTACTTTCATATACTGAGTAGGACATATATTTCTTTTTCTTTTGGAGGTCAGAGGATTTTTATCATAGAGCACATTTGTTAGAGTACTCGTATTGCTGTTGCAGGAGTTCTATGTTCATTTCCCTTTTCTGCCTAATGTAATTTGAACTCACATCTCCCACATGTTTAAGCTATTCAAATCAGAATACATTCTGAACTGTATGTGTGTGTATGTATATGAGTAATCACAGTTCCTCCTGCTGAAATTGTTTTGGATTGCCTGGAAAAACAAATTATTCCATGGATCATACAATACAAGCAAGGGTCAGCCTGACACTGTAGTTTTTGGCTTGGGCACTCACCTACAACAAAAGATCTGAGTGCCAAGGGTACAAAACCACATGCATTTCATTTCCTACTACATTTCCTACAAGGATTACCAGTTCCACTGATAAAGGAACTGGAATCCAAATCTTTTCTCCTTCTGGTGAGTATTTGGCCACTGAACACAGTCTGGATGTCATGCACTGCATAACGTGCCCAGAAGCAGAACACCTGCAAGTATCTGGGGAACTTCAGTGATAGGTAAGCTCCTTCAAGCCACTACGAGTAGATAACAGCTGAATGAAGTTGTTCAGGATGTATTTTTTGGACCTAGAAATCTAAAATGATGATTAAGTATCCCAGTGTTGAATGTAGATCTAGTCTCTACCCCTATAGCAACTGCAGAACTTTTCGGACTATGTTGCACTGAGCCTTCTTCCAAAAATGGATTTTTACTCCCTTTCAGCACCAATTAACATTTTTCAGAAGTTGTGAATGGCAATAATATATTCATTTCTTCTGTTCTCCTGACTGCAGGCATCTCTCGTGCCCCTCCACCTTTGTGTAGCTGGTCACTTAGAAAATGATTATGTATCAAGACAAAAACACTCAGCTACACAGCTGTTGCACTTACCTGCAGCAGGTCAATTAATTTCATTCTGTTAAGAAACTTATACTTGCTTTTATTGTTCTGAACATTTTCTTTGGTAATATCATGGCCAAAGAGAAACAGATAACAGAGGGGAAAATAATCTAACTCATTATCAAAATAAAGATGGAAATTCTCAGGGGGGATTCCCCCCCTCTAAAAAAAAGTCCATATATTAATCTAGTTTATATATAGCTATACACCTTTGGTTTAAAACGTATAAATACATATACAGTATAAATACATATATAACTTTATGACTTATCTAAGTCTAGATTAAGGCTGTACAATTTTAAATTATCCACCTTTTCCTTTGTTTTCTCCTCTACTGCTTCCAACAGTAGGTTAGCTTTCCCTTTCAACAATTATTTTCTCCTTAACAAGCTAGTCCATCACTCATCCTTCCACGCCCATGCCTTGTCTGCTGTATTTCTTCCTGGTGGGAATAGTTGGGAAATTTTAAGGATTCCCCTTGCAGCACCTGTCTATAGTCTCCTTGGCTATGCTGTCCTCTTTCTCCCCTAAAGAAAACAACACCAGGAAAGACAATTTACTTGGACTCCTTCAGCTCATCTGGAGCTCTGCTTACCAATGAGTAATTCAGAGACATGGAGGTTTAGCAGAGCAACTGATAGCACTGCTGGATTCTGCAGTCCTTTCAAGGTTGAGGAAGTGGGCATTATAAAACAGAGAAGACAGAGAAAGGAGCTTAGATGCAACACACCGAATTTTCCTGTGAGGAAGGGATTTCTAGCCAGACATACTGCAGGGACCCAGTGAGGGGTGGCACAGAGGATCTCCTGGATAAGGCTTGTCAGTGTGAGTGATAGCTGGGCCATCTCACCCAGACCCTAGCAACAGCACATGTCATGCAAGGCCCAGAGACTGTTCTGGCATCCACACTACTCTACCTACTCTGACCTTTACAGCCACTGTCAACATCACTTATGTTTCTTTGCCCAATTACTTGTCAAGAAATGTAAGGAGCAGAGGGAGAGGAGGAGAAGGAAATATCCTGGAGAGTATCAGCATGATAAAATGAAAGGGCAAGAAAAGAAATAGATGAGAATATTTTGTTTGCTTCATTGTCTGGGATAGCTTTTGAAAACCCTGGGAACTTCATTTCCTACCTACTATCAAATGTAAGAGGTTTTGACTTGTTTAACTTGCATCATCCAAGGAAATACTGTCAAATATTAACAGCCCAATTCATGCTGTAAAAGTTTTGTATGTACATGTTTACCTATGAGATAAATAACATTATAACAGATTATTACAGGAGATATTAGAAACAATTACAGTGAAGCTATAGAATTAGGTACTACATTGTCCTGACCATGTAAGTGTGTAGGCAGAAGAATGGAGCAAAGAACTAAACAGTTATTTTATGATTCTGTGGTACATTGGCACCACTTTTGCACAAACATTCTTATATGGCATGTTTTCTTCTTTAAAGTATGGTTAAGGAAGGCTGTTGGCAGATAGCTTCAAACTTCTTCAAGTTTTGAGAAAAACTAGTTATGTACTCACTCAGCTGCTCTCTAGGAATAGCTCTGTTGAAGCCAATGGGACCAGGGCAATTTTTAGAACAGTTTGTGTTGGGACCTCAGTGAGACGCAGTAAAATAATTCTCTGCTCCATTTGGTTGGTTAAATTACACTAAAACTCTGTTCTGTTGCAAAAAGGTAGAGTGTCAGGTGCACCCCTGCTAAATTGGACAGCTGACATAAATGAGTCTTTTCTAGGGCATTTAACTTATCCTTTATTTTGCAGGTATGGTATAAATCTTAAGCATCTCATTTAGGGCTGACTGTAGTTCATGATAGCTTTTAATGAATGAACGTTGAGCAGCAAAGATTTCTAGCCAGCTTCATTCATGCTAATTACACGAAGAGATTGAAAATGACTTAGCAATTTGAGTAAATGATGGGGGAGACACAACAGACAATCTTCACAGCTATAATAAAGCAAACATTGTTAAAACCTTTCTCTTGATCATACTTCCTGGTGTTGTTTGAGTCCACTGAACAAACAGGCTGCACATTGCGTTAATGGTGCATCCATTGCAGCCCGCTGGCTTCCTCCGGTGCTGAGCAGTGAGGTGGCAGACACTGCTGGCTCCACAGGAGAGAAGTTGTCATTTTTCATTGGAAAAAAAAAAGTGATGTGGTATAAATCATTTGTCGTTTGCAACTGAAGAAGGAAAATATGAAGTAAGGTGGTAGGGTTATCTTTCAGACTTTAAAATAAATAAGTAAATAAATAATGAAGGCCCATTTGTCAAAACACACACAGTAATACTACACTATTGCAATCAAAGAAATACCAAATAATACCAGCTGATAGTCTCTCCCCTGGGCATCCTTTGCTTGCCAGCAGTAAAAAGGTATTGTCTCGAAAAAATTGAAGTAGGTTTGTAGAGACTGGAACAATTGCGGAATTCCACAACTGTGGAATTGTTCCCCAGAATAATTTTTCACCTGCTTCTTTACACTCTATTAAAAACTTCAGACTTAAACCAGATCTGGTAATAAAATCACATGCTTACCATGAATGTGTAAACTTGCTGGCTGCCTCTGTAGCTATGGAAGTGAAATCTGAGATGTTTGGCTGAAAAACAGTTTGTAAAGGTACACTTGCTAAAGAATTTCCTGAGTGTATTTTAATGCTAGTAGAGAGAACAATTAAACACTGAATTCAGCTAAAGAAGATTATTGGATTTTTGCAGACTATTTTTAAGGTTAAAAACCAATATTTTTCATAAATTGCATGCTTTAAACACATAATCACATACATTAAATCTCTGCCACACAATGACATTGTATGAGTCAACACTCTAAAGATGTTTGCAAGGAGGTTAGAGCTCTGTGGTGAAAAGAACAGATATAAATGACTTGCATACTGTATTTTATTTTTCTGTGAAATGTATTAGATTGACAAGCATCTCTGATGTGTACTCTCACTTTATGCAGACCAAAATGTACCTGTGGCAGTCCAGAAAAATATTAATTGCAACATACGTGTCATTACTATGTGTGTATCTGTGATTATTCAAAATATAGAAATAGTGACATATATATTAAAAGAACTTCTAAGCAGATGTTACATATATGTAAATATATATATACTAGATGTTAATATTTTAGGAAGTGCAAATATATGTTGATATTGTTATCTGTGAAATTTAAGGATGTTACAGTATGTACGTTATATATTTTAACAGACTATTTCTATTTATTGTAAAACTTCGGGATTTTTCAGGATAGGTACTTGTGATGTATTTTGCATTCAGTAGTCACTGCAGCAAATAAAAGTAAATCAACAAAAATTTTTGTGGATATGTGATTACCAATGCAATGCATTGAATTTAAGGTGAATTATTCAGGAACATGAGCAATTAATTTTTCTGAGTAGTTTATTTACAAATAAGTCATTCTTGCTCTGTAAAAATCAGTGGCCTACAGTAGAAATACAAGTACAACATGTAGTAGAAGTAGCACCCTGTTTAGCTGACACAAAAATGATGGCTTATTCTCTTCTAAAAGATCCTTCTTTTCCTTCATTTGTAATCACAGTAATCATAGGAGAAGTTATGGGTTTACGTGTTTCATATACGAATCAGAAAGATAGCGAAAGGATTCTTTGTTTTTAAGGAGATGCAGTTGGCAGTAATTACCAAGCGAGAGAGTGCATACAATCAGGGACGTGAGACACTCAGGGTGAGCATAAGAAAGAGAATTCATTCATTTGTAGCTCGATGACACATTTTTTTATCCAGCCTTTCACTCTATATAGCACGCCTGACTCTACTTGAAATAGCACTGGGCAAAACACCGTGCCCTCTCTGGTTGCCAGCGAGATGCGCTTGGCGGCTGCACCACTGGCGCTCGCGGTGCCCCCTCAGGCCCCCGGAGCCACCCGCCCGGCCGCTCTGCACCCCACGAGGAGCGGGGCTGGGGGATGGCAGTGAAGGAAGCGCCACGCCGCAAGCCTGACACCAGCCCTCACCAAGAGAGAAGGAAAAAGGGCAGATGAATTAACTCTCAACAACCTTCCCCACAAGAAGAGCCAGAGGTATATCCCGCCCTCTCTAAAAAGCAATATATAGACAATATGTAGACTACTAGGTGAAACAATACATAGATATTACTGTGTTAAACTAACAACAATATCCATCATTCTGTATTAAACAGATGGTGATTATTATCTCCTGCTTTCCTAATCAGTGAAAAGGGCTGCTGTGAAAACCATATAGCTACTGGGGAGAGAGCGGTTTGGAATCAATTAAGGGCTGCTCCAAAGAGCCATATGCAGCAATTGCCCTCCTCTTTTCTGGAGACCAAGGGCTGTCTTTTTTTTATCACACTATAAGGGGTTTTTCTCTTTTTGGAATCTTGCGGAATTTTATTTTTCATCCTGTTAGCCCAAAGACACCTTTTAGAAATTACTGTTTATTTAGTTGGATTTCTATTTGCTTGTTTTCTTTAGATGTTTTCTTGCAAAGAGGTAAATCCTCTCCCATACTGCATGTGTTTTCCTGAGGATATGTCTTTCCTATGTCTTCTTAGTATTCAAAATTATTTCCGTTTATTCCCAGTTCACATCCTATCGTGATTTGTGAAAGGATATCACACATACATACCTGCCACTGCTCTTGATGCTTATAGTTGCCACATTCAACAGCTATTACAACTGTAAAGCAGTTCAGTATAAGAGTACATAATCAGTTGCTGCTACTCTCAGTGATCTGGTGGTTCTGACTCTCACAATTACCAGATTTTTGGTGCTTCTTGGGATAAGTTCTCCCCAGCTCATAAAACAAACCCTTTGCTTTGCTGGTCTGAAATTTTGCAGTGTCCCCATTGTCAGACAAGTTTGTAACAGCTGTAGCAAAGCCAGCTAGGGCTGGACCTGCCAAGGATTTCTTTCTGAGAGTCAGTGACAGCAGGGGAATAAAGCAACTCAGAAGCATCATCTCTCATTTATTCTTCCACTCAAAAACAGAGCGCATACAGCATCAAGGTACAAAATACAAGAGTGCTACAGACACATTTCCACATCTAACCTTAGTATTTCTACCTACAACTATGGGGGGTCCAGTTTATTCTATCACTGTGAGTTTGTCCTCACTGTTTGTATGATGTTCTGTCTCTTGGAAAACCATCCTAGTCCTTGTCTTTCCAGTGACATTCCCTACTCCAGTTCATCAGTCTGGCTGGCAGTAAAGGTTCTCTGAGGTTTTAGGTCTGCTTTGAGTTCAGGCTTAGCTTTAAACAGTCTTTAATTCTGTCTTGGACAAAAAGAGCCACAGAGGGGTATCTCACTGCTGGTGAATCTACACGTGCTTGTGTCCGTGCTTCCTCTGTCCCTCTCAGTTCTTTGATAACTCCTTTACAAACACTATTAACTGCATTCCAGCTGGTGGTGACACACATTTTGACAAGGAAACCCATTCACACATTGTGTTCATAAATAATACGGACACATTTTCAAAGTTGGTCACCATCACTATTAGTTTTCTCTGATGCAAATTTATATGTATAAGGAAGGCATTGCTGCCTAGTACAGCCTGTAAAAGCAAGCCCCTATAAATCACCTAAGCCTTTGTTAAGATGGAAGTGAACACATCTAGTATATCCTAGTATATGTTTTGAATATGTTTGCTTTTCTTAATATACACTCTTACTCTTTAATTGGGCCCACTGTTCTTTCTGTCAGGAGCCCATGAGAGGGGAACTCAATTAATGGTAATGTATGTCACCCTTAGTGGCGTGTTCTGTAACATCCACAGTTCAAGTGATTCCCCTGAAGTGGCCTGGGTGCTCCAAAAAATAGGTTTGGCTTGTTTACCTCACTGGATAGTGCTGTGTCCTTGCCCACTACAGGTGAAGAAAGGTGTGAATTCTCACAGACTTAAACCAGTCCCCACCCTAAAAACTGTGCTTTCCAAGTGGTAAAAAATAACTTCCCACTCACTGTTCCAGCAGAGTTTGCTTTGGCAAGCAGTGTTATTCTGCTCTGGCAGAATAATGGCATCCTTCAGTCTTGACTGGAAGGACCAGCTGTCAGGGTGAGAAAACGTTTAATTTTCAGTGCTTTTGTCTCTATATTAACAATCTAAGGGAGGTGCTGGTTTACAGCATGTTCATGGGCAGGTTTACATTTGACACCAGTGCCTATCCCTTGAGACTTGATTTGAAATTAGACAGTTATCAGGTGGAATTAATTTTCATTCACTAGTGATATGAGCTGGATTTGAATCAAAATTTAATAGCATAAGCTTCTCTCTCTGATTACTAAGCTTCTGAAAATTTTTTAGCTTGTTTCTTATTTTTGTTTTCAAACATCATAATATAGTAACAGCAACAACTTCAAACTTCTGTGAGATGAATACCAGTAATCTGTGTATTTCAGCATATAACATTGCCAGAGGTATTAAAATGAAGGTCTTTCTAAAGGTGTTTGGTGACTAATCTCCCAGTGGTATTGTAGGAATTAATTAGCTAATGCCAGTACAGCATTATACAAATGCTAAGTATTATTGTTGACAGACTTAGGTTGTCTGCACGGAGAGTGACAACAGGAGCTTTTTTACTGCCAGTTGGCTCCATCTCTAAGCAGAAGACAGCAGCTCTTAGGAATGAAGCGGTAAATCAGTTTGCATGACTTTTCAGTCTTTCTCTCTCACAGAATTACTAAAGATGACACCAGTCATACTAGTTTTTTTGTTTGTTTGTTTTTGTTTTGTTTTTTTTTTTTTTTTGGTGACACCATCCAAAAAGCATTTGCAATAAGCTAAAAATCAATCAGGTAGAAGCTTCCTCTATTCATTATCGAATCATGGAGCAATATCCCACAGAGAGGAGCATCAAGTCCCATTTGTCTGTTGTTCTGAAGCCACAGACTATGCAATCTAGGAACAATAAACGAAAAGCTTGGAAGGGCATGAGGCACAACACATGTTCTTGCCCTGTCAGCCATTTAGAAACTGATGCATTTATAGTTCTAGCCCCCCAGAAGCAGTCAAAACAAGTAGCTGTAAGTGAATATTCAGCTCGTATTCCAGATAAACAGACAGCTATGATCAATCTTAAATGACTTAGTTTTAGCTGGGACCGTTTAACTACTCCAATTCAAGTAGCTACTCTCCAATGTGTTTATATCTTAATATTCTAGAATATGCCAGAGCTGATTTTAGTCAATTTATATTATTCTAGCAAATATAATCAGCAGAAATGATGGATTGGTCAGAAAGGCAACTAAAGAGGCTAGAATCTGCAACATTATAAGCAGTCACGCACACATGAGTTACAGGCAGTTTCTCTCTCTTTTTCTCTTGTTCCAGCATATGCAATGTGCTAAAACATAATTATTTGAAAACTTCCTGACTTCCACTCAGGAAAAATAATGAGGCTGAGCATCACACAGAATTCAAACAGGCAAATTGTAATCCGCTTCATTATAGGTTGCTCTCTCCCTCACCTCTTTCTAAATGTCTTAATTTGATATATTTTCCATGTCCTCTACCTAATATTGCCTCTTTGCCAAGGACTGAAAAATCAGACTGTGTGAGACACACCAGAATATCTCACAGCAAAATAACAGTCAGGTTTTGCTTTTTCACCTTGAGAAATCCCTTGGGAAAAAATTATGCATTAACAAAGTTTTGCTTAATCTTTCATTTTACAGAAATGGTCACCATCTTTTAATTTCTGTTAGCTCCCTGTCACAACAAACAAGTGAAAATAAATGTTGTCAGTGTAAGTGAAAGAAAATACTGTAGATCAGACTAAATTATACCTGTTGAATTAAAAGTACAGATTGGGCGTTATACTTACCACCTAGTAGACTGTTCAAAACTCAGACAAGCAAACTGTGTTACAAAATATACATATAATAAATGTTTGTGTACAAACTGTGTTTGAAGGCATCACCTGAAATGAATGAAAAACTTCTGATGACCAGAAAAGAAGTTATTCACTTCACAAATCTTAACATTTATCCAATTATTTCAGTGCCAGGCCCAATTCAAATGCTAATCTGAGGATATTAAAAATATACATAACTTGATTATTCCCTTTGAAGTATTTTGCAGAAAAAGACCAGCTTTACTGCTGGAAAAAGAATCTATTATTTCTAATCTGACATTACATGGTTTTAGCTTTTGTTCCTAGTTTCTTGTCTGCTAGAATAAAAAAACCTCCAGTAACCACTATTTTCTTCTTACTTGTGGCACTTATACTCTGTAATTAAATACTCTGTCATCTTGCTTTTAATAAGCTAAATTCTCTGAATCTTTACAGCCTTTCCATTTTCTTCAATCCTTGAATTATTTCTAAGACCCTTCTCTGGGCTTTGCACAGTTCTGCCTCACCCATACTGAACAGAGAAATAAAAAATATCTGCCTTCTCCTATTTGCTGTTTTTCTGTTTCCACATCTACCATTAGACTCCACAGTATCACAGCTAAAATTCACTGATTATTTGCTATGATCCCAACAACCTTTACAGAGAGCAGAAGCCAGTTTCTGAACAGTGTCCAAATGTCTGAAAAAAAGCTTTTATTTCATTTGTTTTTCTTATTTCTACATAGGTAATTTTGCTTTAACTGTACTAACAGATATTTTGTTTAACAGCAACCTATTTACTACAGAATCCAGATTGTTTTGTATGACTGTCCTGCCCTCTTCCTTAATTATCACTCTGCCCATCTTTTCTCATCTGCAGTTTTATCAGCAGAAGAAAACATTGCATAGTGTTATGGCTTAGCACCAGTTCCTGCAAAACTCCAGTAGAAGCATCGCTGATGCTCTGAAGAGAGTTTTCTTTTGCGATTGTTTCTGTGTTTCTGCCAGTTAGACACTTCTTAATCTACATAATACAGAATGCTTGAATTGTATTGTACAGAATTAATTTTCTAATCAGAAGGCCATGTAGCACTAACTCAAACGCCCAGAATATGTCCAAGTAGACTAGAGGTTTGGTAAATAAAGGAATTTCCATAGTAGTAAGCTCTTCAAAGAATGAAAGCAGGTTTGTCTGGCAAGTTCTATTTTCCATAAAAACACATAGAGTTGTACTGATTATATTATTTGTTTTAATCAGTGGAATACTATCTTTCTTATCGTGTTGCTTGGGAAAAGGACATGCTTACTTCTCCACAGATACCTGGGTCACCCTACCTGTCATTTGGAAAACTGTTACAATATTAGCACCCAGATTTCTTGACTATTTCTAGTATACTATAATTTAGTAAAGCATACTTACATCAAGAGTTGCTTCCACCAGTTTCTTCAGGGCTAGTGAATGTAAACTGTCTGAGCCTATTCATTTAAATTGTCACCCTACCATCAACTTTGAATAAACATTGCTAATAATATGCCAAGCTGCTGTGCCCCTTTCTCCTTCCTTTGTTAATCTTGAAACATGCTCCTCCAGTCAGGGACTCTTAACTTCCTATGTATTTATACAGAATGTAACCGAGAGGATTGCACTGATGTAATATGACAATAAAATACTCATAATGAAAGATGTAGTTCCCCCAAACCCAAAAATAAACAAGCACCTTTAGTCCACAGATGAATTGTTAACTGTGCATAGGAATGAATGGCTGAACATGAAAATATTATTTTTTCAATGCAGATTGACTAGTTTCAAAGTTTGCGCATTTTTTTCAAGAAACTCATAGCAAGTTTTGTGGTCACTATGACATCCACTTTTGAAAAATAGTGCCTATTTCCTACCCTCTTCTAACCCCTGTGATCCCTCAGGATGCAAAAGTGACTTACTTGTGAGGCCAGTAATTAAATCTTGTGCACTGTGGTATAAATCTGACCATCACGACTTCCACAGCATGGCATGTATATGGCATGGCCTTGGTTCCAGCTCAGCTGAGACACTCTTTCACACCACCCTCTTCTATACTTCATCCAAATTTCTGCCCTAAATCTTTTATTCTTGGATTGCTGCTTAGTCTAATAATCACGTATCAGGAAATGTAGGGCACAGAACCCAGAGTTTCTCCTAAACCTCAGACCTGGTGTAACCACAGCACTGTCAAGGTCAGGAGAGGTGACAGGGCCAGGGACACCAACGTTGTCACCTCTTCTGGCAATTGCATTTGTGTGGCCAGACACCCACTCTCAGCAAAGAGCTCAGCCTTCCAAAACCCACATAGAAAAGGAACTTAAGTCCTAGTAAAGAATACAGACACTGTTGTGTAGTATGTTTTTACTGATTTACTCATGTTTCTCCTCTTCTGCATGACCTGTTCATAGTACTTGACTAGGTTGGATTGCAGAGCGAACAAAGGTAAATGCTTTTAGTGCTCTGAAAGACCCTACTGAGGCCAGAGGCAAATACGTTAAGAACAGTGTCTAAAATAGGCCATCTGAATAGATTCCTTAGCGTCTTCCGTGCCTACTCACATGGTGACCCTGGACAACTACTGCTATTTCCCCATCACCTGTCTCTGCTCTGTGCCTGCCTACCACAACCTCATATTTCTCCTTAATTTGCACCGCTTCATCTCATTGGTTCTCCTGGCTTTTTCATGCCCTTAGGGCAGATTTTCTTTCATTTCCTGAAGCCCCGTAATTTCTTTCTTTCTTACTTGTCTCATGATTCACCTTAATTTATTCAAACAAAGCGTTTTTGTGCCGTTCTTTCCTGCAATTTATCTGGCATGCTGAGCACTCTAGAATTAATTTAATTTTATGCACTATTTTGCTGAAGCTGGAGTGAATGTCGCTATATGGAAGACTGCTTTATTGTTGTGTGCAGTGTGATGGATGCCCACTACCTTTTACTCTGAGACAAGAAGAACTATGTGGGCCTCAGTGATACATTGCCAGGGGATGCAGGGTGAATTTTTTTCAGATTAGATGAGATAGACAATTTGTGGAATACTTATGTATCGTTCATAGTTAGCGTGTAGGCTGCTGCCAAATGCTGGTTATTGTCTTCCTTCCTGAAGCAGTACTGCTTGAACACTGCAGCATAATGCTATTTTCAGCTCCTTGACGAGATGATTATAATGTAAAGTCATGCTGCGTGACCAACATGCCAGGTGTTTGCTGTTCTAACTCCACTTTTATTACTTCAGGAATGAGAGAATGATGAAGGGAGGGACTGGAGTTACTTAGGAGATTTTCAAACAGCAGGTCAGCTTAGATGGCTAGGCTATTTTTGCTTAAGGCATTGGTATACTGTATATGTCCTTTTTTCTGCCTTCTGTTTTAAAAGTGATCTCAAGCTCTAGCAATAAAATTAGGCAAAATAAAATGCAATCTGTTGTGATTTTTCAGAGTGGAGTTTGCACTTCTGAAAGGTTCAGACAGTGCTAAACAGGCAGGTTATTTCTCTACAGAATATGTAGCAAAAGGGCTATAGCAGAGCAAGCTCTCCTTACAGACTATATAGCACACCTGTTTACTGACCCAGAGTAGGGTGGAAGGGAGAAGAGAGATGTAGTAGTTTCTATTTTCATTCAGGCCTTTACTTTTCCTGTCAATTTATAAAAAGAGGGAGAATTAAAGACAATCCATGTGATTCTATTTTTTATATGCTTTGAGTAGGAATTCAAAAGACATGAGGTACACTAACACAAAACCAAGAGTGAAAGAAGAGTCCAGGATCCAAGTAGCTATAAAAACTGATAACTAACATGGCTTTTTCTGAATGTGGGATTCACAACCAAAAGATATAATTCTCATTCTGATCTCATAGCAGCAAAATTTTCAAGAGGTTGTCTTATAACTGTTTGATAAATACAAATATATTTCTGAGACGCCTGATTTTAAGTCCAGGAAGATGCAAGTCTGATTGTGTTGCTGGACCCAGATATAACTCAGGGTATCTGACTATATCAGCAATTTCTCTTTCCGATGGAAACATGTGCCAAGGCCAAGTATGAGTTTTGGCTCCATGGGGCAACAGTAGATTGAAAGTCTTTTTCTGATTTTCTTTTTTTTTAGGCTTAGGGAGTTGAGTACATGTAGGTAGTCCCAAAGGAAAGGAAGCTGTCATGATATTAACTAACAAAGACATCAGATAGTCTTTCATAAACTAATTGATCTGAGGCTGAGCTGATTGATAAATGAAAAAAATAAATGCAAGAAAATACAGATAATGAGAACACCTGTAGAAAAAATCAGCCCCAAAGCCATTTGGCATATAGTATAATAATATAAATAATTTATTAAATTTGAGTCACAAATTTTAATCATCTCTAGAAATAAATTCTAGGAAAGTGGCTATACAACCCTAAACTTAAAAAATTCTGCAGGTCACAAAATTAACATCTAGTTTAGGAAAAAGCCTCACACTGGCAGAGGCATCAGAGTAGAAATAAACTTTTTAAAGCTTTGACTAGATCCTTAAACTGCAGCCCAACAGAAACACCAGGTGACCCACCTCCCATTGCATGTCACAAAAATCTTCTTTAAAACAATGGCATGCACTGAGAAGGGCTCTGACAGTGACCAAACAAGCTCAGCAACCTGAAACACCTTTATCTAGCCTTAGGCTCAATTCAGTCCAGATTCATAGTTTTCTAATCTTACTTAACCATATATGGCAATAAAAGCTGGAGCTATCCTTGCAAGGATTATGAGAGCTAAGCAGAAATTTACTGAGCATCATAGAATTTGGGTCATTCACCTGTGCATATCACCTGTGTTACAAGAGTATCATTCGGTCAGCTGCCGGATTTGTGCTGCAGTGCGTTATGGTAAAAAAGGAAAAATGATCTGAGTTCCACATTAGCTGGCACCACGACTGTCTCCACTCCCTGAGCCTCACTAGTCTAGTCACATGTATGAACTGACCTCCTCAAGACTGAAAAAGTCTACAATCTCAGCAAACAGCTTTATTAAATACCTCCCATTTTAATCAGCTGTTGCCCCCTTTATCCCAAATATCTAGCCACCATTTCATATCTTGACACATTGCTTCTCTTAGTAGAAGAAACTGTTGATTTTGGCCAGATGTTTCTCTACTGAACTCCTGTGTATTTGCAAAGAATGTACACAAAGTGCTGTTTCCCTGAACGTAGCTGGAACAAACAACAGAAGGTTATTTCCATGCTCAGAAATACAATTCTGCTTTTTCAGTTGGTACTCTGCTCAACAGAAGCTTTTTCTCTTGGCTTTCTTCCTGGGCCACCCACGTTGCCTATTTGTTTTTTCCCAGCTTTCTGATTACTTTTACACACATAGTTCCTATCAGTTGATGTCTCAGCCAAAGAATATATAATAATTTCCCAGGAAAGCTCTTTATGCTCCACAAATTAGTTCTTGCTTCAGCTTTCCTTTGTAGGATAGCTGCCTGGGTGGTGGCTTCTACTGCTTTAGCAATTTTACTTCGTACAGGAGCTTAGTTGCTTCTTCTTGTTTAGACTGAATGGAGGGTGCCCACCATAACCAGGGGATTAATGAGGCCTGGAATTTTCTGAAGATCAAAGACAAACTTTATGGCAGCCATTAACATCTTCCAGCATAGCAATAGCATTCCTAAGCAAAGTCAAAGAAAAGCTGATAACAATCAAGCTGCAGCATCACCTAATCACCGGTTTCTCCTGGTTATAGTATTTCCCTCAGGGTATCACAAAGTATACAAAGTTACATTTAGGATAGAAAATCAGCAGTCAAGAAGGGGGGGGGAAAAGTCATTTTACAGGTAGCTGGAAAACAAAACTAAATGATATATAACAAGGAAAAAATGACCCATTAGAAAAGGAGATAAATAATAGGATTACAAATTTCAATGGATAAACTTAGACATCTAAGGGCTCTGATTCACATATGCATAGTAAATTAAATATATCCAACTGAAGGAGGTATTGCCATTTAGTCTCCTCCTCTGAAAGTCCTTCCTTAGCTGCTCCTGAATTACTGTAGTTTTCAGCCATATTACAGTCAACGGAAATTGGCCTTAGTTTACCTTTTTATTCTGGGATGAAATATTTCAACAGTTCAGGAGCTGCTTCAGAAGTAGCTGAGTCTTGCCCTCTTTAAGGAAAACAACCTTGATCACAGAGATGGAGACAGTACCCAATTCATCATTCAATTTTGATCCACTGGTGTATCAAAGTCTTAAGATAGAGAGAAAATTCCTGGTAAAAGAACTACGAATAGAACAATATCACCCATAGGAAAGGAACCAATTATCTCTTCCATTCCCACTGTTTCTGAGTACTGAAAAGAAATAATCCACTACTCTTCCACCCTCCCTTCCCCAAAGAAAACTGAGGGAAACACAGACCTTATAAGAAGAAATGTATATTCTCTACAAGAGATTTATAGTGAGTTGCACAAGGAGAAGCATGGATGTTTCTCTAGCCAGAAATCAGAAGACTATATCCTAAATGCTTTTTGTTATTTGCACAAATACAACACTAACCAAGGCTGCAGTTATGCTTCTGGAAGCACCAGTTTTCACACACCATGAACACAAGTACATATCTGTTGAGAACTATACTTCACGTGCATGCACAGCAAGTTTGTTAGGTTGGGTTTGCTGTTCATGCTCAGAAACACTATGCCTTGGCAACTGTCTGTTATGTTATAGCAGCTGGCTGTTACAGCAAGGGCCAGGGCCTGAAAGCACTAAATCCATGCATTACAAAGGCATTGAGTGCAGCCACATAACTCTAAGGTATTTTAAGGAACTTGTGTGTACAAGCTCTCTCTGAATACTTCCAGAAAGAATTCTACAGAACCAGAAATACAGATTTGCTGCCCTGTGATGTAATTCCAGTAACCATTACCTTCTTCCAGTGGAGTTTATCCAAAAAAAAATTACAGAAAACTGGATCACTTATCCACAGCTACACCACCAACCTTTCTCCTTAGCAATGTTTATTAGTCTGGGCAAAGCATTGCATTAAATGTGGTTGTGCTGATACTGGTATCTGGAGTGGCTTGTTCAACATGTCTTTGCTTGGTACTGAACTCTGTCAAGCAGACATACCCTTTGAGTTAATATTTGGATGTGTTTACGATTATGATGATTTTAGATGTTTTACGATTCTGCATCTCAGAATTACACTGGACCCAATTCATAATCCTTTCATCTAACCAAGAGGGAGAACTTAGCCAGTGCTCTGACAACTGGATGCAAATGCTGAACAGCTGCATGAGCAATTTCTTTCATTGAGAGCTATCAGTGCTGTATAATAATTACACATGAACCTGTGATTAAAGACAGTAACATGATAAAAATGCAGAATGAAAAAGAATTAAGGTACACGGGCAACCATTAAATTGTCATTTCCTAATTTTAATTCCTAATCTGTTAGTTTGGGCAGAGGACTATGCTAACCTAGTCTGTGTCTGACATCCAAGTTAGCTTAGTTATCTCTGCATGATGTTGTGTAGATGATATTCAGAAACTTTTTCAGGTAGAGGCATGCATTCTGCCAGTCCTTAGGGCCTGAGATCCCAAATTACAACTGCCCTAGCCTCAGAACTTGCTGCAATCACAATGTCTCTTCCAAAACGTCCCAGATGCCGAATTCCACCACTCCACTTCCACCAGTTAAGGGATCACAGTTTACTTTTAGCATTCCAAGGACTTTGTTACACTTAAGGCAAGGGACACTTTGCAAAAGTGTTTCTAAACCACACAAATCTGATTCGCAGTCAAGGTACAGAAGTTATGCAGAGCTATAGAAGAATAACAACCACCATCACAAGACTTTGTCACAGCTTCCTCTCTCTTCCTGGAAGCACTTTGAGATTCAGCTAGGATCATTCTGAGATTCCAAAATCACACAGAAGCCCTATTCCTTTTATAGTAAGAGTTTGTATCTGTTGATTTTAACAGCTCATTTCTTGCTGTTCTGCTATTGGGAATTCTTCCATTTTCCAATCCTAGGTAGCATACAATGCTCTGCATTTCCAAGATTCACTAGCACATGAAAGGTCTTTGGTTATTAGTCTCCTATGTCCTGCTAGGGCAAAGTTAATGAATTGCTTAGCGTGAATAGTGGCGCTCCCACTTCAGGAGGAATTTGTCACAGCCAAGTACCCCCCGTTTGATATCAGAAGGGAAAATGCAATTGGACATGGCACTATACAGAGAAAGTTCCCTCAAAATATAACAGTAGTTTATAAAATCAGATCGAAATTCAAGTCCTTACTCCAGGCCTCATTTCTTGAATGCTATCCAAACCCTCACTTTGAGTAAAAAGTTACTAATTTCCTCACATCAGAACATAGGTCCTTTCTTGTTCCTATCACATCTATCTGAAACCTTCAAAATAATTATTTAATATATTTTCATAAGGTGTCTGTGAGTTGAGGAGGTGGTATCTCCACTTTGTACGTAGGAACTAGAAACACAGAAGCTAGCTTATATGAACTCGGAGACTCACGGGTAAATCTTGATTTTATGAATTTACACTGCCCTAACTGGAACTAGCAGCTGTATGTGGAAACATCTTGTAAATAAATTCATGTAGCTTCATAGAACAAACAGGCAAAATCTGAAGCCCATTAATAAGTATCCTAACAAAATGGGTGTTCAGAGAAAAGTACAGAGAAAAGCTTGCAAAACCAATACAAAACTGCAGAATGTCTTGCAGGGACACAGTTATAAGTCATACATTCACAAGCACTGATTTGCAGATAAATTTATGGGCATACCTATAATTAGCATTTTCTATTAAATGGACAAAGTCACTGCTAATTGCTCCTCCTAAACATAGCGGTATATCTACACAGCACTGTTTGAAGCAGTAGTGCTAATTCATTAAGCTGAGTTAATTATTCCTATACAAAGCATACATTAATCTGGCACAGCATTGCATTAATGCAGTGATAATGCTTCCAGTATGTTTGTTTTGTGCTATGTATTGCTGTCCAAAGTGACAGGGACAGTCTAGATAAGCCATGAGTAAAACCTGAAAATGGTCAAATGAAGATCTTAACATTTTACAACAAAATAAAGCAGTAAAATGCTTACCCTGCCACTTCTGCCTGCTTTAATAATGCTGTTTTCATTTCACTTAAACAAACCATTTTTCAATTAATTATC
Source organism: Dromaius novaehollandiae (assembly GCF_036370855.1). Lineage (NCBI taxonomy): Eukaryota > Metazoa > Chordata > Aves > Casuariiformes > Dromaiidae > Dromaius > Dromaius novaehollandiae. Next base: position 44,783,934 of record NC_088098.1, read on the forward strand.
TAATGAAATGCCTATTCATATCTGCAAAAAAAGCAAATAAATAACTTGGGATAAATTAATGGAAACAATTTTAAAAAAAAGAACACCATGTTTCATGTCCTTTCACTTTCATGTTTTAAGACTCACAGTGATTAGACAGATTCGTAGATTAAGTTGTGACCATAGCAGGATCAGTTCAAAGTACTAGCCTAACGCTCATGATTTGGTTTCAATTGTTTTAAAAAATGAAACTGAGTATTAAACCCATCTCCAAATACTAATACATAAATAAAATAATAAAATTAAATAATAAAAATGACTCCACTGGAGTCATTTTTTGTTTCCTGGTAATAGTGTCAAGAATGTTTTCAATAAGAGTGCTTAATATTTTGTTTTGAATAATAAACATCTATGACCAGCATTTTAGAAGTTCAGCAACAAATTTCAAAAAGCAAGTTGGTCTGTTTTGAATTCTGCTAACTGGAAACAACTTTGATATTTTCATGGTTTAATCTTTTTATCAGCTCAACTCTGAAGCAGACCAGTTTGTATTTCCCATTGGTACCATTTAGTTGGATCTCCAAACTGACTGAGATTCAGCAAATGAGAACTAGCTGAGAAAGGCAAGAATGAGGGCATCCAAGCTTCCCACCAGGTAATTCCTCCTTCTGCCAGAGGGGAACTCAACTCCCTCACAGCATCTCTGGGAAGAGCTATACTCACCTGGCTATATACATTTGATGGCTGATATTCTAAATATTTCTCAAGTGTTCCACTTTGTCTGGAATGCTTAAATTTTCATTCACTCAGAAAAGATGTGAGTGAAAACTACTTCACAGCCCAGTGTTTATGACACTTAAGGGAGGTGAGGGCTTTTTTGTGTAGAACATCAGGTGCCCAGTTGAACAGCTTAACTCAGTCCCTGCATCCATAAAACCAATAAAATATATTACATCCCTCAATCTAATGGATTTCGTCTACCCATTCGGCCTCTAACGCTGGCTGTTGGATAGCTTGGATCATAACCCTGACAGTTTAATGGTTAGGGCATTTTCACTCCCTGCCACGCAGCACTGTGAAGAGCCTGGCTACATCTGCTCAGTAACCTCTTCATTCATTTTGGAAGACTGCTGTTGGATCCACTTGTAGCCTTCTCTTCTCCAGCTGTTTTGTGAATCTTCTAGAATGGTTTTCCACAGTAGGAGCTATTCTGCAAACTCACGTCAAGCTGACAAACAGTCTTGGGACAGAGACATCTGTTGTTCTGTTTACTCTCCAAGTTGATGAAGGCAGCAATTGCTGAACTTCAGTACTGCCCCATTTTTCAACTACAGTCTGCACAGCAAACTCTGCTGAGGAGGTAATGTGGTCAAGGGCAGTGCACAGTCATAGGGAAAGGATGTAGAGGTCTTGTTTGCCTAATGTTCACTCTCAATACCTAGGACAAGGACACTGTCTAGGTCCATGGACTTTTTTTTTATTCTAGTTCTCATTGTAACCTGCAAATAGGACCCTAGGGCTGCCTGCCATCTGAGCTCTCTTTTGCTGTGCTGTTCATATGTCTTCCTCCATGGTCTGAGAAGATGGTGTAGGAATTAGGCACAACAACCATATTTCCTGAATTTCTACATGAGGTAAATCTCCAAAACAGTGGTTCAGGCTATGTCTGTCTCTTCTGGCCCCAAGGAGGATTTGGAGAAATGTGGCCCGTATATTTAATATACATAGATATATTGTCAAATTTTCTTTTACAACGTGTTACATATGTGAGTGGAATGTGAGAGATTAAAAAGTATGCTGTTCAGTAAAAGTATATCCTTTTGAAAATCAAAGATGTGACTCACATATACGGCTTGTGTAAAATCTATACAATTGAAATAAGTTGACAGGAAGTGCCCTTACATAAATTAGAGCAAAGAAGTCTGTAAGAATAAGAACTATAATCATTTTATATTTCTACCATCTATTTTTATGCAAAGCACTTCTCGAGCAGACAGACACTTATCAGAGATTTTGAAACTTCTGAAGAGACAATGATATGGACAAGTATACATAAGCATCTCTGAAGATGAATTGCTAGTAAAATTATCTGATCCGCTTCATCTGAATTTTGATTAAAATGATTTTTGCACAAAGAGCATGAAGTATCGCTTGTTCTCATTTCCCGCACCACTGTGTTATGGAGACGGTGCTAGGTACCACAAAGACACAGGCAAACTATTGCTGTACTGTTGCCTCTTCCTCTGGTTCTTTGTGCAAGAGCACAAGGGCAGGTGCACGCACAGGTCGTCTGGCACTACCTGAGCAAAGCAGAGAGTACCCTGTGTGATGCACTGTACTCCATATCAGTGAGGTGCTCAGCTTTAGCATGAAGGGAAATTAAACACTGAAACAGTAGCTATTGGAGAGACCTGACAGCACTATTCGTTTAATGTTTCACTTCATGCCATTAGCCCTCAGACTGTTCAAAATGGATTGTCATTCTCAAGATTGCTTGAAGGGCCTAAGTATCACTTTCCACATTCAGCTTACCTATTTTTATCATCTCACTCAGGTACGAACTTAATTGTTATGAGCATACAGACCCTAGGGATTCAGCTAGCAGGTGAACAAAGATTCCCAGTATCGAATTTTTGAATTTACCATTTGTTGACTGCTGTAGTTAAGTGGTCTCAGGCACAAACTCACTTTGCAGAAGAAGTTATTAAATTAGTTAATCTTTAGAAAAGTGTTTTTCCTAGCTGTATGTACTCTATATATTCTCTTTCATATAGTCTCCAGTCAAACAGAATCTGAAGGTCATGTGATTATTGAATATTTAATAGCATATTATATTAAGACTAACCTGACACTTAAAAGTAACATCAAGCATGTCATGCATTTAAAAATTGCTTCAGAAATCCTTTATTTTGTTTTTTTGTTTCCTAAAAGCTTCAGGTATGAGGAGGAAGCAGGGGAGTTTACCTGCTGTGTTTAGAGGATGTAGCTTGCCTTGCTCCTGAGTATGTCCCCATGGCCCCTGTGCAATATTTTGTTCTCAAAGGAGTCTGAAAGTCTTGTCAGAACCAGCATTAATTGGATGATGTAGCTGTCTGAGAGGAGGATTAGGTAACAAGAGAGAATAAGTGCTTGAAATCTCTGTGGCTTGAAATCCCTCCTTATGCATATTTAGACAATACAGTAATCCCAGTCACTGCTAGGAAGCAAATTAAACAGGATGGCACATCATAAACACCTGCATAAACCCATTTTTCATGTTTTTTTGGTGCATTTTTTAGGAATCTACTGGAAGGCAAAACCCTACTGGGGAAGCAGGGGAAGGAATCTGTTTCTGAAATAATTAAGCCTAAGCAAGTAGTTTATGATTGTTTATGACTTTTCTGCTCTCATCATGGTTTCATGTGAGCTGCTTGAGGAGGTGAAAGCTGTATTTCCTACTGTATGGCAGCGAACAGATTGTTGGCACCCAATAACTAGTAACTAATAATAATGATAGATAATTTAGTCTTAAACAAGGCACACCTGCTAGTCAATAAACTGCCAGGTAGGTGACTGATGGCATTACATGTAGCAAGTGAAGATACTTGTCTTTTGTAGTCACTGGGGGTTTATTCTCCATTTGTTTGCTAGCTGTCACAGCGTACTGGCTTCATTGTAAGGAACCAGACACCGTGGGGCAGAGTGCAGGCTTGCCATTTGCATCTGTGGGTAATGAATACAACCAACAGGAAGTTCAGTGACTCAGAGAACCTGTTGCAGCTGAAATCAATACCAGTATGAGGTTAAAAATGCCTGGAATGAGAAGGTTATCCTTTGACAAAATATTTTCATGTCATTCCTTGTTTTAAGCTATTGCAAAAGTAATTTAATCAACGACTTACAAAGACCCAGTGGGAGAAAAGGTTACAACTCTCAGTGTGATCTTTTAAGCAATCTGATGTTTCCTAACAATAGAGAGGAAAAATCAATTGCAAAGCTGTTTGCAATATTTCAGTCACATACCTTTATGCTTTCTCACTGGCTACAGCATATACAGCTGACTTGGGAGCAGGGAGATCCGAAGTACAGAAAGCAGCTGTGAGTGGTCAGCTGAAAAATCTGACATGCATTAGTGTGTTTCACATAGGCAGTGTAAAATCAGGGGGAGTTCAATAACGCATATGATTTGCTCTCCCTTTTTATTTGCACTATTTTTAATGCTTATTTACACCTGACCTACCCAACTTTGTTAGCTGGGTATATAGACAAACTGCTTTGAGAGGGAGGGAAGGGTGCTGTTTTATCATACAACAGGGCTGCGTGTCCTGTGGCACCCCATGGTGGTTCCAGTGCTCCCCTAGAGAGCCAGAGCCTGCCATCCATGTCCATTTGGTGTCTGGCGTAAGAGAAGTGCTGGATTTAATGCACATGGGTGTATTTCCTACCCCCGTTCTGCTCCCTATCTGCATCACAGAAGTACTCAGGAAAGATGAGAGCCCAGAACAGGCCGCTGTCACTGTTGAAGCAATTTGTGTATGGTAAAAGCACCTGTTTTGTATGATAATACTGCCAAGGGGTCCCATCAGGGATGGAGGCCTTCTTGCACTAGGCACCACACAAGCCTGTGAGGAGAAGCAGCCCCTACATTCAAGAGTTATACATCTAATTAAAAATAATAATAAAAAATATTAGAGGATGCAAAAAAATATAATCAAGGCGAAGCCTGACTTTTTGAAGGTCGCAGAACAAGGCTTAGACAGGGTGCTCCTCATAACATACTGCTCTGTTGCATCAAAGCTTCATTTTAAATTTACCAGAAGTTGTTGAGAATATCCTGCTCTGCAGTTCTGTTGTGCTACACAGAGCTGGGCTTTGCTCTAGAGCGTGAACCTATTTTGCTGTAAACTTAGGGCCCTAAATTCAGCACAAAACATGTCAGCAGCCTAATCCGAAACCCGTTCTCCCAAAACAAGGTACATTCAAAATTCTTGAGTCAGTAGGCACCGGAGCCTCTGGCCTACTCCAGTTATTTCATTGATTTCCTTCTCCAGCTGTACATAAAGAGCCATTGTGCTCCCTTCTGTCCTAGGGCAAATTTAAAGTGACTTCACTGAGATCATCACTGCTGCTTTGCTGCCTTCCTCCTATACAGGAACAGAATCGTCCAGGTTTTTTAGTTAAGAATATTTTCAGTCAGCCTAGAACATGGTGACAATTGTAACAAAACTCAGTGAGCAACCTCAGAAGGGTGTATGTACAGCTGCACACTGAGAAAAAGCTTTCTGGAGCAAAGCGACATTGACACCAAGAAAAAAAAAAAGAGAATTTAAGTCGTTCTAGAGAACGTCTAGTAGAGAAAAAATAAGCTTCTGCCTGTGTCAGACCTTCTCTTCCACAAGTCCATAGAAAGCATATAAAATGGGAGAAGGGAGAGTTTGCATGTTCAAGAAATGAACAGAAGTTTTCTGCGTTCATTTCTTGTGATTCTGTTCTATAAAACCAAAAAAAAGGCAACAGAAAACAAAGCTTGCATTAGACATATTTGATCACAAGCTTCTCAGTAACAATATCACATCATAAAAAATGACATTCATTCCAGAGGCTACTATTGTGCATTACTGAGTCAATTTGGTATGTCTGTAATGTGGAATACTCTCCAGGAGAAATGATTTCCAGGGAGCTTTAATCTCTAAATCTAAACTAGGATTTCCTCACTGAGCAACCTAGCTCAATCCGTAATACCACCCCCGCTAGTATTCCTTTCAGCAGTGATGCAACCAGCAGATGGTGGCATTTCCACTAGATAAGGTACTATTACCTCATTCTGAGCTGGCATGTAATTAACATGATTCACACCACTGGTAATATGTGTGTAATTTTCTCTCTAAAGCACAGTGGTTTAAGAAGCTCTATAAATATAAAACAAATGGCAACAGGTTTTCAGGATAGGCTCAGACTATTCACCCACTCTTTCTGCAATAGCTAGCAATACCAGAAAGGCAGCAGTTGGGGATTAGAGACAACTGGCTCTGAGAACTCGCAATGGGCAACAGAGAGGAGTGTTATTTCTTCTGGGTTACCAGATGACATCTGGGTCACGTCCCTAATCTCACATTTCCTTCATTTGTAATTGGAGTTTACATGCAGCTCAGGAAGAACCGTCCCTTTGGATGCATGGACAAGAGCTACAGCTCGGAAGCAGGGACAAGGAAGAATCTCTATATCTATACACCTAAAGTCTCATACATTTCTTCTGCCTGTGAAGTCCGTCACTGGAAGTACTGCACAACTGGGCCTGATGTGGACAGAGCTCTGCAGCCTTCTGCAAACTGTCACAGGCTTCCCCTTAAAAATTAACTCATCAGCTTTATTTCAAGATAATCTTCTCCTGCATTGGTATTGAGCTCTTCAGAGTCTCAACAGCTATAGCCAGATATAATGATGTGGAATGGCATTGTCCACCCAGACATTTTTTGAGTGGCAGCTCCTTCCCATTTGGCATCCGGGAAAAGATACTGTTGTCTCCCTAAATTTATACTCTCCTCTGTTACAACTTCTTAAATATTTATTTGGAACATAAGGCTGAAAGGGACCTCCTGGGTCATCAAATGCATTGGTGACCAGTCTCCTACTGTCAGTCCCTGAACTAGTTACATTTTCTTGCCCCTACTGTTCCTCTGCTGGGAAGCCATTACAGAATGTTATTCCTCTAATGTTTAGGAACTTTCTTTTAATTTCCAGACTAAATGTATACATGTCCAATTTATGCCCATTTGGTTTTGTCCTTATGTTAATGTCAGCATTTTCACTTCTCCTTCACAACCTTTCCCTCATAGATTATTCCACAGGATAATGCAAATCCATGTCAATACAAAAGATAAATTGGCGGTTGTCTACCTGAAGTGAATCTCAGATTTCTGTGAACTCTAGGAGGACATGTTTTCTCAGTCTCGCTCATTGTTCCCCTTTTCTCCTCTTTTTCTCACACTTGCATTTACTTATTAAAATACATTCTACATCTAGTCATATGAAAGAAGTGTTTTATGGCTAGCATCTCCTTATACCTCTGCCCCAACATAGCTGCACCATCAGAACTCTCTAATTCAGACAGGGTTATGCCAGAAAGAAAAAAGCTGTTCTTTTGCTGCTACTGCTGTTTCACTTGTGAGGGGTGGCTTTCTACAGTTCTGCTATTGTAGCCTGTGATTGCACGAGAAGTCTTTTGCCAGTACGGTATACCAGTATTCTCGTATCAGTAAAGAACTCCTTGTGTCAATACAGCCTTGTTCAACATCCTGGCAACCCTGGCACAGAATGAATAGAGCAAACAACCTGCTTCCTCATCCCTGAAAATGAATCGGAGTGTAGCGCATTAGCTCGTGCTGTTGGGCAGCTTGAACAGGTATTTCTTGTGTGGTACTTCCTCAGCCATTAAGTATGTGATTTCAAACTTCAGAGCTGTAAACTGGAACCTTGAAAGAGTACACAGTTACTGATGAAGATTTTAATGAAATTTAACTGAAACCTCATCAACATTATTTCTTCTTAGTTTCATTTTTTAATATATTGTTGCTCCTGTTGTGCTTTTTCTCCAGTGCCTGCTTCTCTGTGTTACACTTGCACACTAGCAGACTGTGAACAAGGGGATGGAGCTGAACCTGAAGTTTACCTGCCTGGCACTGTAATGGTGTAGGCAGGGAAAGAAGCATACAAAACTTTCCTTAAAAATTCTGTTTAATAAGAAGGGCTGTAGAAAGGTAGAAAGGAGCAAAGTCTCCAGTGTCTGTTTTTTAGGATACACTGGAAATCTGGATAGAGAAAAATGCCTCTCCTAAGACTGGAAATCATAAAAGCAGGTATTACTTATCTTGTTTAGCAAAAATATTCCTTCTTTTGAGAGCTTTTTCTGACTCACAGGAAATGACTTTGTAAAGTGCAGTTGCAGAACTGAGTAGGAGCTTTTGCGTGGAGCAAGCAAGTCTGGTCTCTGCTTCCATCTCAAGTGAACTGTCTGGATACAAGAAGTATATGCGCCCATAGGGACTAACCAGCTAATAGCAAACTTTGCTGTAGATTTTGTTTTGTATTTTATATTGGGAACAATAAGAGCACATGCTTCAGAATCTGAAGAATACTCTTATATGTTCATATATAAGAACCAGAGCTCAGGTGAAAGTGAAAAGATCACTCCAGGCATGTTATGGTGCACTCTGACAGCAGAGTGCATTGAACATTAAGGACCAGACAAACTTTCTTCTGCCTGCTTCAGCTAATGCAGATAAGAGAAATGCTCTTAGAATACTCAAGAAAATTAAATTCTAACCTTTCTGGAGTTAATATTCAAACCCTGTTTTATTGCATTGCAGCCCATATTTTACTTTACAACTTGCAAAATGGCACAATAGCATGGTAGATCATTACTCTCAGGTACTATTCCAGTTGCATAAAGCTTAGGTCTGCACTGCAGATTATCTTTGCACTTTCCTCTCAGTGGTCTCACAGACACATGATATGCCTTCCCTACCTCGAATGATAATGCCCTTCCAAGCTTTGTATCATGTGTTGAAGCCATCTGTCCCAATCATTTATATTTTGTCACTTGATCCAACAAACCAGTGTATATGAAAAAGGGACTATTTTACATCACTTAGCCAATTGAACTGATGGAATGATATGTTAGCAGCATTCAAAGCATCAGGAATTTGTCCATTAATTGGCCAGGATTCTTCTTTAACAGGTTTGGCTTAGACATTTATCTTATCATCACCTTCATTTTATTGTACTGAAGTTAGAAATAAAATGTCCATTAGTTCCTGCTGCTTGCACAAATTATAAGAACAACTGTCTCCTTCATTTTGCTTGTAGTCTGAAGATGTAAAGTACTTGGGAAAAGAAGTTGTCCAAAGTATTTGTGAAATTCCCCAGTTATTGGATTTCAAGTTCTGGCTGTAACTTCAGGTTAGCCTGTACTTTATAACTTTCAGAAAAATATAATCTGTACCTATCTTTAACTATTATCTTTAAACACATTAAACAATAAAAACACCCTCAGGACTTAAAGGCAATCAGCCTGTGACTGTTTGGGGTGTCCATCTATGTAAAACTCATGAAAATACAGAAAGTATGAAATTATTAATATGGAAGTAACAGTGTTATAGAATATCATTTGCATAGGCACATATACTGACAAAAGCTGAGTCATCTCTGACAGATCAAGAACTGCAATCTGTAGTCAAATCTAAAAGATTTTTTCAGGTGAAAATGCACCGAGTACTGAGTTTGCTGAAGCTGGAAAAAACAATGCTCTCTTTTCTGCTGGAAATGAAAATAGAAAATCCTAGGTAATTAAGTTATTTAAAACCACAGAAGTTGGGCAGATCAAGAAAAGTCAGAGTTAGTCAGCAAGCAGCTGGAGAGAAGAGAGGAGCATACTTTTATAGCAGCTGGAGGATTGTGTTCAGTTTGGCTATCAGAAATGGACAAACAGGCCAGTAGGGAGCAGAGGGAGAGACGCTCCATGACTTGGTGGAAAGATAAGGAGCTTGGACAGAGAGACGCAAAACCCATACAAAATTTTGTGGTAAAAACAGAAAACAGGTAAAAATGCATCTGGGATTTAGCATGTTTGTTTGGTTTTTTCTTCTGCTGCTTGATCTGCATAATTTCCATGTTAGTAAAATAAAAAGGAACATTTTAGTCTCATGTAAAATATGCATGTTTGTGTCTGTGCATATGTGCCTGCCCTTGAAAAGTGAGACCCCCAAATGCTGAGCACCCACCGAGTAGTAGCTCTGGGCAAAGTACACCTAAGCCCCAGGGAAAATGTCGGTGCCTGTGAGACTACAAAGCAGTGGGTCTTTCCTTCCATTAAGGAGCATGTCCCAGATCCAGGTTACAGGAAGGAGCAATGCTGCTGTCTCCTTAAGGGAGGGAAAGCTTAAGATCACATAGGTGTCACTCCATGGTGTCACTCCACCGGACCTATGTGGCAACGTGGCAAGGATCCAGCTGAGGATGGCTCTGAGAAGATGAAACCTTTACCTAAGGTGATTAAGCAGAGTCCCATTTACTTCACCAGAGTTATGACATTTTACACTAAGGGAGGATGTGGCCCCATTTTCTTCCTTTGTTCAGTGCTCTTATTCACGGTCTGCGTGAAGGCTGAGATTGTGATCACATTACGCCCTGTTTGAGACAAGCAGACCTGTACACCTACTGTTACTCACTGTACACCCTCCTTTCTAGTTCACTGGGTTTTTAATTGTGTGCTTTTCATTTTATGCGTATGCAGGGACAAACATGTCTCTTTAATTCTACCTATTAGCATTGTCCTCTAATCCTTACCTTAAAATAGCACAACAAAGGCAGTAAGTAAAATCTGCTTTGCTTGAATGAATTCAAATGTATTTTTTAAAAAGGAAAAATACCAGGCTTTCATTAGCAGAGCAGTGAGTCACCCTATCAACTGTACCCAGAATAAATAAGAACTGCATCCATTGAAATTGAAACTCTGTGCTTTCCCTTAATGGGCAAATGTCTCTGAGGAGAGCCTGGTAGGAGAAAGTGATCCGGCTTTTGGGGATGTCATTCTTTTCTCCTCAGCTGCACCACTTTCTGAAATAAATTTTCTGCCTTCCTAGAAAGAGAGACACATAGGATGCAAAGCAACACACTTTGTTCTTAGTTGCTGGCAGGCAAGGTCTCAATCACAAAGATTTTCATACCAAGGGTATTCCTGGAGTCAATTCTGATAATGCATCATTATTAGCCTTCTTGTCATTGACAGTATTCTCTTAGTGAAGCAGTTTCACCACAAAACACAAAGTATGAACACACAGGAAGACAAAACCTGTCCCCGAGAGTATGCAGTCTAAGGACAGTAAAAAGATGAAAGGAAAAAAGAAAAACAGCATACAAGCAAAGGGCCAGAGCCTCACACACTTGATTACCTTAATGAAAAGTCTCTTATTCCTACAGGAGTCCCCTTGACCTTGTAGCTATTTGAGGACATAAGAATATCAGAATTTGGCCTAATTTGGTCTCTGGAATAAAATAAGATGGTGAAAGAATGGTATGTATTGACTAATCCCTGTTGCCTATCAGAGATCAAGGTTACTAAGGAATCTTTTTTTTTTTTTTTCCCAGAACCGTTTCTTTGCTGTCTTTTACGGAAGTTTTAGCTGTTACACAACAGTGTGTCATAATGATCTGTGATGTGAATTAACTTAAGGAACTAATGAAATGATAGCTGTGTGTCATTATCTACTAGCCTTTTAGGCAGCTACTTCCTTGCTTCGGGAAGCAAAACGTAGTTAACAGTTACTTATACATTCTATTTAATGTATTGTGTAAAAACTCAGCCAAAAAACAAATAAGTACCTACTAATCTATTAGCAAAATGCTTTTTTTTCAGTTCATTGTAACTGTTGCAAAATTAAATCCAAATTTAGCTTGAATATTAAGCAGTTTAGGCAATTATTTCATGTACATACATTCATAATAGGTATTACACTTAAATAATTTTATCTTCAGTAGCTGAAATTCAATGGCCTGCCCAGAGCAAAATGCAAAAAGCTCTTCCTCTGACATAAGCAAGTATTGGAGATTTTCTTTAGCATTTCTAATTTCAAGCTCTCTATCACTGTAACAATGGCCTCTTCAAAGAATACCATTTTATGTAGTTATTTTATCTCTGCAAGGCTGATAATATTTGCATTTGCAAATGCCTGGGCTTTATCTGTTTGCTGGCCAGTTAGAATGATTTACCTATGATCCTGTAAGGTTATTTAAAATTTGCTTCTAGGAAGTCCGTCAGCTTCTGACTTTTACTATTTGTGTATGCACTTGCTGTTATGCCTTTTAAAAGAAACCTTGCTGACTGCCAGCTGCTGCATCAATTCCTTGAAACAACAGTCAGACAGGATGAGTTAGAGCAGTCAGAAGGTTGCTCTAATTGATGACAGGACACTTATTTGGCAAATGACTCTCTTACTCAGCGCTAGCTATTCTTTGCTCACTCAGAGTTTGCCGCTGCAAAGGAATGACGCAGTAGATGTTAGAGGTGAAGAGTCACATTAGCAATTTCTTCCAGTGCAGAATTAATCCCAACTGTATATTTCCAGTGTTTCAGTCAGTAGTTATAAACACCTCGAGTAATGGGACTAGCACTAATTTCTGTAGGAAAGTAGTTCACCATCTGATATGCCATCTTTGTTAGAGAACTTACCTTTGCTCATTTTCTCTTTGTGCAGTTGAATCCTCCTCTGTACCTAATAAGATTGCTAAGGAGGACTCCAGAAGTTTAGGATTTCTGGGACTTCTATCAAAAGAGCCCCTTAGCATTGAAATTTCCTTCATTTATAGATAGCTATCATTCCTTCACGTACAATCCAGGTCAGGTATACTAAAGCCTAGTCATCAGTGATTTTTAATGTGTCCATAAATGGATGTATATACCGAGAAGTTATAGATTTAATTTTCAAAACTGCAAACTATCAAAACTACAACTGAAAAGGAAAGTGCTCAGCACTTTTGTAAGCCAGATCCTTGTAGCACTTCAGGCTGGATGGTCTTAAATGGAAGCAGCGAATATGTGTGTACGTATAGGTATTTTTGGAAATGGAGGCTTTCTTCCGTTGTACTAGCATCCAAATTGCTCTACAGTCATGTCTTCTTCCATCATTTGTGATGTTCTCCTCAGCATTCCCTCCGGTCTTGCAAGGGTTTGTGGCAGAGATGACTGGGAATTGAGTGCAAGAGTTAACTCTCAGTAGCAACTAAGAAATAATCCTGTTAGGCCAAATGTTCCCAGAGGTATGTGGAAATCCCTCTAATAGCCCTGTAAGCTTAGAGCAAATATTTCAAGTGCTAGAAGGAGGGAAGCATGCATTTTCTGTGCCTTGGAGGATGATTATAGTCATCATCTGTGTCCTGGAAATTGCAGGGTATATGCTTCCATTTCAGAATAATTATTTCAGATATTCCCTCATAATCTAAGTTTCATTAAAAGCGGACTATGGCAGAAAAATTTGACAATGAAGTTCACTTTGGGTTCTCTATGTCTTATATCTAGTTCACAGTCACTTAACATATTTATTACTGACATTTTGCAGCATCTTACCTCACTTGTGACTGCAAGCCAAGATCTGATGTGACTAACAGAAAAGGGAAATCACGCATAATGAGACACAGCTAAGTAAGTATAAATACCCACCTTACTTTGAACAAAAATGAGGAGCGAAAGGGAGGGGAATGAGATTCTCTGTGACATACATTTTTAGATGGATTCATGAAAAAGCCATTTTTGGAATGGTTTTGATTACTCATTTTAGTCTCTCAGAGCTTCAAGTACATTGTTACAAGCTGTCTCCATCTGTCAAATCAGTTATGGTCTTTCTTAAGTGATGCAGAGATCTACGCAGAGAGAAGAAACAAACACCAGATTTTCCTTACAAAGCTATAGGCAGAAAGCTGACTATTTCAAAAATGAAGGTAGGGGGGTTTTTTGTTTGTTTGTTTGTTTTTTGCCAGTCACTGGTAGTGCAATTAAATTTTTCTCTATCCAGACCGCAAAAAAGAGAAATGGTCCTAAAGGAGCTTTACATTATCAGCAAACCACTTCTTCTGTATTTGTGTTCGCATTCCTCCCGGAACTAGCTCATGTGAGCTCAAGCCGGTAGTCTAGGGTTGTTGCTAAAAGAAAAACTACTTTAAAGATGAAGACAGAGGTAATTACTGGGTCATTCCAGGCTGGAGAAGATAAATGTGTGAAATGTTCATAGTTCATGTGCCTTTGAGGGTCTTTTTTTAAAAAAATAATCAATAAAATAGAAATTTAGAAATAGAAATATTTTTCTCAGCATTATTGGATTTTCTGGTAATACCTGCTTTAAGGCCTTCTACCCTGATATTGATTTCTGACAGTGTTTAGGTAAGAGGTATGTGCGCGTTTCTGCACGAGCTGGCCGACAAAGAGAAAGGAATGCTAGAAACTGTGGGAACCTGGCCTCCCACCCCGGTTCCTTGGCACTAACTGGTGAACGTATTTGCAGATTGCTGTTATGTCTCGTGGCATCACAAGATATGCTCAAAAAAACAAAAACAACCCAACCCCCCTCAGCAAGCCTCTGCTGAGAAATGTTTTTGCTTTTTTTGAATAACATCAACAGTATTAGTAGAAAAACAGTCTCTAAAAATAGGTGGACGAGGTCACGCTAGAGTGGTGTTTTAACTTCAATCTGCAAATGTGAAACATTTAGTACCATGTGCTGATAGCCCTCCCTTACCATTTAATGATCCAAGGCTATCACAGTTGGCTGCTATTGGGTAGCTACTTCCACTTTCTTTTCTTTTTTGCTTTGAAGCCACTTAAGAATCTTATATTCTGCATTGCCCTGCTTGCACAATGACTGCAAGAAAGCTAAGCAGTTGCTCTTGATACTTTCAGCAACTCTGAAATGACTTCTCTGCCTCAGCACTGTAAATAATTTTTCCAACCACGCACAACTCTGTGGATTTGTTAGTGAGAGCATCTACTCATTCAAAGTAGTATGAATATCAAGAGAGAAGATATCGTGAATATCAATGGGTGAAGCGTAGATAGTTCTAACAAGAAAGAATGTCAAATCCTTTCTACTGAGACCTGGTCCGTTAAGTTATTTAGCGCCCCTCAACTTCCACTGAAAACTGATATTCAGAAAACTGTAAGAAAAGGTTCTAAATGATAAATTACAGGGAAATTAGCAGACAGGAAGTCAAATCCTGAAAGACAAATGATTTCTATCCATTTGAGATAAAGTTTTTCTTTGCATGGAAGTCTCTTTCATATACAAAGATTTATATCAATTTGATGCGACTTCCTCTGTCTCAATAAATAGCTTTGAAACTGCTGCAATTCTTTGACTGCGCTGGATAAGCAGCCTTTTGTCAAATACCAGTGTACAATTTATGCAGCTGAAATTTGTCCTAACACAAATCAGAAGTGAAGGGATCAAATAAATCTCTGGCATAATTACAGTGCTTCCAAGTGAGTTACCATTAGACGGATTTGACTCAAGGCTGTATATTTAGCCTGGAAACAACCAGCTTGGGCATTTCAAACAGGACAGAACGGACACACGTGCGAATACTACAGCTGCCGTCATAATGCAGATGCTAATAATTCTGTGGCTTTGTACCCTGTGATTATGCAGGCGCTGCATAGTGGTTCAGATTAAAGGGTTAAACAAAGTGCTTCTCCCTCCCCTCTTGGAGGAAAGATAATTCAAACACATCTGATATTCACAGACAGTTGGGCAGCAGCTGAGGTTTCATTAAGAATCCCACGTATGGCCAGAAGCAACATACACCTCGGTGTTTCCGGGAGCTGCAGGCCGCCAGAACAGATGGTAGAAATCATCATCCCCAGACAGTCATCAGGGGAACCTCAGGCCACATGCTTGGATTTTTCTCAATGAACCGCATACAAGGAAGGCATTCGATCCATGTGACTGCAGCTGCTCGGTCCTCGGGGAAGAGGGAGGCCGCGGATTGGAGGAAGTCCCTCGCAGGTTATTAACAGGTCATGCTGTGACATTAGCAGTCCGGAAACATCGCGTCTCCCAGGGGGCTAAAACAAAAGCTAGAGAGAGGTTCCTCATAATTCAAACACAGTTCAGTGCTTACAGATTACAGCACATAATCTGCTTGGCAACAGCACAGCTCACAGAGACGCTCGGCTATCTGATTTCTTTCTTTCTTCTCCCTGTTTCCAATAGAAATGTCAAAAGGAGTTCTTTATGCGGTGAGTGTCCTACGTAAGTCTCAAGGGAAGAAGACCACAGCTTCCCTGCGATTTTCAGAGTCAGACCTGGAACAAGAATGGCTGTGCTGGCTGAGCTCCCTCTTTCAGCTGGCCCTGACCTTTTTGTTCTGTTCGTGACATGTTCAGCGCTGCTCTGCTCATTGATCGTCGCAAGCTGTCTGCATCACCAAGCCCTTCTGTGAGCAGAGAGACTTTCTGCAGCCGTCTGTCTCGTTAGGCGGAAACTTTCCTTGGTGGTATTTTGGAGGTAACAAGGTTTTTGGAGGAACGGTCTTAAAATATTGCACGTGACAATATGGATGGGTTTAAAAATTATTATCCCGCCCATACAACTGCCCACTGCTTTGTTCTCATCCCAGCCTTCCAGTGCATAGGCAGCCACGCACTCCAGCCTGCACATGGAAAGTCTCCAACCCTCCGGCCTCATTTAAACGTTCTCCATCCAGTGTTGGTAGGTCAGGGCGATGGTAAGCAGCCTGGCAATCCCAATTTCCATCCCGTAAAACACAGTAATATGAATATAAATATACGTGTGGGTTTGTGTGTACAGAAGTATGTGGGTGAGGGTGTGAGCATGTATCTGTAAATACAAATAAAATGATTTCATACCTGGAAGCTACTTCCTTCTTAATTGCTTATAGATTCCACATCTTCAATGGGGATTATCAGAATTTGAAGCAGACATTTTTCAATTAAATATGCTTTAAACTTTGTCATATGCTAGGCGAAAACCTTCACCAGCCACCTTTCCCTGAAGAGGAACTTATCCTCTTTTTCCTTTACAGGACTTCTGTGTTTCCTGTCTTTCACGGAAGACCTACCTCGCTCAAACAGAGGGTCTTTTTTTTCTTCTCCACTGTGCCAGACCCTGCATTTCCCACTCTCTTGCTTGCCTATGCATCTCAGGTAGCTCCTGGGCAGGAATGTCTCAGCTAATGCAAGCTTCTCCAACACAATCCACTGCTTGTTGGACTGTCCAGAAGGCCATCGGATCTCACTCTGCTCTCTTAAGAATCCTTCCCAATACCTCAGTTCTTGGTGTTGCATGATTATGAACTGATTGTGAACTGTGCAGTACCTGATATATTGGAAATTTCCAGGATCCAATGCGTGTGAACTTCACAAATGACCTGGCCAAGCACCAGAAACCTGGAACACTGGATTTCCTGTGCAAACAGTGGCCAGTTGTCCAAGACTTCCAGGAACCTGGAAGCCTGGCTAGAGAGGGAGAAATTAAGATGTACTTTTGAAAGAGTAACTAGAGTGGTATAGAACCAATTGCTACAGAGAAAAAAGATCAGTCCTGGCTTTTTGATAAATTGCTTGCAGCAAAAAGCAGTCTAATTTGCCTACTAATCCCCTTTGGAAGCATTTACTCATGTCTTCAATATGGGAGGAGAAGCTGGAACCTGGAATTGCTTTGCCACTCTGTTAAAGATTAATGAGCAAAAATGAGTAAAGCTGGGTTTTGTTGGTATTGTCAGTTCTGCAGTGACAGGAGACACAGTCAGTTCAGCAGCTTTGTGAGTCCAACAGTTTTCCGAGGAGTTCCCTCCCTGCTGTTATCCTGGATCTCTGGGATCTTCTAGATCCTGGCAGTGCCCAGGAATATTTTCTGAAAGAGAGCGAGAGGCAATTTGAAAAGGGACACGTGTGGCACCAAGGGTGGGCTCGTGGGTGCTCCTACACTGAAGCAGTGCCTAATGGGTCACTCTAGGCAGGCAACTGCACCAGCAGCGCTGCCTGTGGCAAGGCTTCCTGGGCCACCACTACAGAGGAAAGGTCTGCAGGGAGAGGTAATGTCTTTTATTAGAGCGACTGACAGAACTGAAAAAAATGAATAACCTTCCAAGGTCACAGGACCCTCTTCAGGCCTGAAACAAAAGCAGAAACTTCATGTGTGGGAACAATTAGCTGTTAACAGCAGTTTAATTCTTAATTTTCCCAACCAGTAAGATTTGCGGGATTGGAAATGATGATGGATTGCATCCTAGTGACAAAGTCTCACACTTGACATCCTTTCAAATCTTCTTATTGTCTGTTTGCATGTAAAAGACCTCAGCTCTCACAGGAAGGAGCTTGTGCTGACTTGTCAGTCTATGCACCGTTCTCCCCTTGGCGTTTATTTAGAAAAATATGTGGTAGTAACAATAATGATTCTTGTCAGTACAGCAGATTAATAGGAATCCAAATGAGAGCGACATTTTTTATCTGGGGATGCAAGAAGCAGCGAGCAAAGCTCTACCATCATGAAACATGACTGAAGAAAATGTTCCTTTTTTAAAATACAGTTATATTAAAAATAGTTTTTTTCCTTTAACATAGAAATGACTTTTATCCTAGCAAGAATTATCTACAGTACTAAGTCTAGACACGTTCTTCTTTATTAGAGAATATTTTCATATAAGCCACTTTCAAAAAAGAGCCTTTTATGTTCTACCAACTGATGAGAGTTTTAATGTCAGTGCAAAGAACAGGATTTTAAAAGAAGGAAGTTAATGATGTGGGATGGAATTAGCATTTGTGAAAGAAGTCAACCTGGCAGTTCACTAGTGAACCCCATATTCGTCCACAGACAGATGCAGATCTACTGGGAGTAAGGGCCTAACTGGACACTACATCCCACCCTGCTCCTGCCCCCTAAGCACCATTTGGTGCTTCGTCTGTTCTTTAGCCAAAAGCCTCTAATGGTTGGCTCGCTCTGCATTTCCCCTGCTCCACCCCCATTCCACATTGCAGCTGCATCTGATGTGGCCCAGGTGAGCCCAAGCTTGTACACGCTCTCCCGCCAACACAGCAATTACCTGATTACATTAGATAGAGCACATGAAGTCTGGCAGCGTATCCAAGAGCAGTCAGTACTGAATGTCTCAGAGGTGAGTGCAAAACCAACAAATATACAATAACAAGCATCTAGGCATGTCTGTAATATTTCTAACATAAGGAGCATGGTTTTCATTTATCTATAAATTTAATTGACTGTGTTCCCTGGTGGGTTTGTTTTTTTCTAAACTAGGTTAGCTAGGATTATACCGGCCATTTTTAGCATATTGTTGTTTAAAATCTCCAGTGGAGAGAGGTTTCATATTTTTTTCTTTTTTTTTTCTGCTGTATCTTTATACCAGTGTTAAATTTGTTATCTGTTAATGTTACTGTTCTTGCAGTCTTGTGAACAGGAATGCTAACTGACTCAATTCAATAAATGACCTTCAATTTTTATTCCATCACCATATATCCATTACCTTGCTAAAATAATTCTGTTTTTTATATGGAAAACTCTTATATGGAATCTTTGTTATATGAAAGGATTTCCAGAGCCATAAATACTTTGCATTGTTCCTCTTTAGACTTGAAGTTTTGCTTTGGAAGTGGGGTAAGCAGAAATTAGCACGCTTTTCAAGGGGATATCACACCACGTATTTATCCAAGGTGTGAAGGTATACACTTATAACACTTCTATTTTAATTCCCCAATTCAAGCTGACAGCTCAGTAACAGGTCCATTCACTTCCTGCAGGTGACAGTGGCAGTGTCTGCGAATGCCATACCAATGGGAATTGGACAAGGGTGTTCAGCTCATTTTACCATATGCCACTCAGCCTACAAGATGTGATAGCACAACTTCATATCTTCCCTGCTCATCTCAGCTAAAGTTTTATCCTGAGAAGGCTTCATACAGAATCAATAAACGAGTAGAGAAAAAGCTTTGCTTTGTTAATAGGACTCATCTAAATATACTCCTGGTCCTGCATGAGGTATTGAGCCTTATAGAATGGTAAGGAAAATAATAATACTAAGGCTGAGATGCTGTGTCAAAGTGCATGGTTGCCTTTCAAAATTAAAGGAATAGTCTGTGCCAGTCCTATGGCGTTAGCCCAAAAGCAACATCCTGAAGCAGAATCATGGTCAGCGCATTCACGTTGGTCCATTATAGTGAAATAAAAGGACAGTGCTTCAGCAAATATGTATGGGCTCATTTGCAGATAAAGCAGGGAATAAATTAAAGCTTCTGGCAAGGCAATGAACTATGCCAGGCCGAGAGAGAGCAAACTAGATCACGATAGGAAAAGAAACTATCTCAGGGCAAGCTTATGCTATTTTCCAGCTCTGACATGGGAGTTCAACAAATCCTTGGAGTGTCAGAAAGCAGCAGGCTGCAAAAGGTGATGGGAGGATACCAGAGATGTAGCATTAATTCAGTGTGATCTGTGACTCAGTCACTGAGTTACTGATTGCCAAACATAACCCCGCACCTTCAGAGAATATGAACACACGGAAGGCTTTACAAAAAGCAAAGGTACATTAAAAGCATGCATGAGAAATGCAAACACTGAGAAAATAGGAAGGACAGAGAATGGCAAACACAGAAAAGGAAGCAGCGGAGATAAAGGCAAATATGCACAGAACAAGTAATGGACAGAGCAAAAGGTAAATACATAAGCAAAAAGTAGTGATTAAAAGAAAGGTTATCCCATAAATCTTTCTGGAGTTTTTTGGAAGCTCTGAAGAAGGGATCCAGTTACAGCAATGATTTTACAACATGAAGCCAAAGCGGAAATTAAAACCTACTGCTTTTAATGAATAGCTATACAAAATTCGTAAGTGTAAATCATAGACTTCTCTTTTTACATAGTTTTCTTTCAGAGCTGCAGAAAAAAATGTGAAGATCTGAATGACAAAGGGTCAAAATCTATGATGCAAATGAAAAAACAGGAAAATATAAGGTATAATTTTTTAATTGAATCTTATAATTTTTTTAATGTAACATTATTTATGAACCTTGGAGCTTGGCAACAGTGAGAATACTGTAACCTTGCTTTTTATGGTCTTTATCAACTTTTCATGGATCCAAATGCTTATACATTACTGACTAATTGATTTGAAGTAAGAGAAGTAGGAAAACTCTCACTCTTTTCAAATATTCTCTCAGCTCAGGAAGACTGGGTTATGCTCAAGATTTAGTACAGCATGATTTTGAAGCTTGCACCAATACTTCTAGTAGCCATTGGAATAAATTTCAGACAGTATAACCCAAGAAACAAGAAAAATGAGTTTGTGATTTTTTCTAACGCAATGTCAACCTGAAATATTAACAGTGCCTAAAGAAAAATTATGTTTCTTCTTAAGGTTCTCCCACCCAGAAGTGAAAGTATTTTCTGTTGTTGAAAATTGGCCGCCTGAACTGGCGCAGCAAACTTGGAAGTCAGAGCCTAAACCAATGTCTGAAAAAAATATTCTTGACAATAGCAAATGCATCTAGTTGTTTTGTTGCTGCTTTGAAAAGCATAACAAACCATCAGGTGACTAGCTGCCCCATTGAACAGCTAGCTTTGACAGCAGATTATTTTCTAGGGTCAGTGTTAAGTAGTTAAGGATCTCTTTCAAAATTCCCCGGGGATTATTTCTATTGACTTATAGGGCTATAAATGGTACCCTTGATTCTCCACCTCCTCACTCAGTGGTTCACAGAAGGCTGCAACATCCATAGGAGTGGAAAGGACTTCCCCTGAAACAAACGAGGACACGTTCTAGTTATTAAAGTACTATATTAGGTAAATCTTCAGTTTTATGAAACAAAAAAGTACCCAAAGTACTGTGTATCTTTCTTCTAAGAAATAAGCCAGGATCCTCCAACAAATTATAGTAATGTCTCGAAATAAAAGTAAGCAAGCTCCCCATCTACTTCCCAAAGTCAAAGCTTTTGAGATAATGAACTAAAATCAAATCCAGCTTATGCATTACATTACATACTTAGATGAATTCAAGATATGGTCACTTCCTAGCACACAACACTTTGCACTACTAGTTCTCCTGTCAAAACCACAATCTGTGATACCACCAAGGTCACTGCAGTTGCTCTGAGCTGGCCCTGGTACAAAGTGGAATGTCTCACAAAACATGAGTGACTTAAAGATAATTTGCTTTGAACTTGGAAGAACTCTCTTGTGGCAAGAAAAACTGCTCTAAATTGGAACCAAAGTAGTCCTTTTGCCACAAAGAGCAGTCCTCCAGCAGCCTAACACATAACAAGGTAATGAACATAATTTCAATAAGGCAGAAGTGAAAAAAGGTGAAAAACATCTATTTGATAGCAGTTAATCTTCAATAGTCATGATTGAGAAAGAAGTAGCTTAGCTCTTACAAACAGCAGGCTAACCCCACGCCTTTAGGAACTGCCATGGGCAGCGAACTAGTGGTAAAATGTCCTTCCTTCCTTCCATACCCAGGCGACCTAGACCATTTTAATTCAGAAATTCTAATTAGCATATGCTGTACAGCAGGTGCTCTGGTGAAATCATAAGCATCTGAATAAAAGCTTAAAGGCCTTGGATTATCTTTTAACACCAGAATAGAAGACTGTAATCAGGTCTGCTATGTCTGGCCCATACTGAGAGTTAATTAGGTTTAGCAGCAGTAATCATAATGGAAATGCTTGGTTGGTGGTGTGTTTTGTTTTGGTTTTTTACCTCAGTAGCAAGACCTGAGGAGAACTCAGTTTACTTTTTCAAGGTGATTTCCCTCAGTCCCAGCTTGGGGCTTTGAGGATTTTTCCTCCTTTCATCACTCCTGGTGGTAAAATTCAGGACTGTAGGTGTTACTGTCCATGGCTCTGCCTTTTACTTAAATTGGTTCTGCCAGTTGCTTAAATGCACGAGTGCATCATAGCTGTAAAATGTTACCAGGTTAAAATTGTGCATGCAGTGCTGTAAATTAGCATGCAAAGCACCCACTTTGCTTCAGGGAAAATGAATATGTAAGAAACAGGGCATGCCTGAATCAGGCCCACAATTATGAAAGCTTAATTAATCCAAAGAAACTGCCCTGAGAAGTATGTTCTGTGTTTCTTTATTTAATGCCATTTGATATATGGCCCAGTACCAGAGACTTAAATTCCCTTGGCTTGGACATGGATTGCAGAATTGTTCCCTCAGGTTGCGTATTTTTTACCTGAAAAATCATATTAGCTGTTTCTGACCAGAGGTGCTAATGCAGCTTCTTGGCATTTACAATAAATCAGTTCGTAATATATTCATATAGTGAGCATTTGATCTCACGTCAAATAACTTCATTTTTCTTCTTAGCCAAAACAACTGTTATTATCCTTCTGCACTGGAGAGTCACAACTTACAAGCTTCCTTATTATAATTTGTGCTCCAACACAGTAGCACCAAACCAACAAACCAAATAAAATGACTGAAAAGAGCAGAGTGGCCAGAGAAAATGGAAGCACATGGCTTTGAGAAAAAGGGGCTCAGCTAGCTCTGCACTGAGAATCTGGCCTCCCAGAAGAGACACTGAGTACTTGCATGATTAGGCCAATGAAAGTGATTTCACTTTGGAATGAATTTATGACCCACTTTCAAATCCCTGAAGAAAACACGGATTTAAAATGGGAAAGCTGAAAAGCCACAACAGCAGCAATGCAAACGTCTGCTTTTTTTCTGAGTCTTATAATAGTGTCATTGCCCTGATGTTAAAAAAACCAGTATGTCAGCGACATGCTGGAGGCAATGGAAGTTATCAATCAGTAATGTGAAGTGGATTTAAGCAGCTTAATAGAGGGCAAAATTAAATTGATTAATGGCCAGGGAAGTACTCACTGACGTGGAGGTTTCAAGGAATTACAATCTGATTAAAATTCCATTTTAGAAATGAAGAGATATAGGATGCTAATCAGTCTAAACCACAGATTACTAGTGCCAGCTCTTTGTAACAGCTGGGGCTGTTGTGATAAAAACAAAACTTAACTCAGTTTTGGTGGGAGGGGGGGATCATTTGTTTATTTGGAGAACTAGGGCTCATCAGAGTCAACTGCACCCATGCACTGAGCTTGCTGGTCATTGGCAGATATTTGATGCCTGAGGACCTAGTTGTCTTTGGGTCAGCTGATGGCCAAGGGAAAACCCTGAGCTCTCTGAGTCACCTACAGCATAACAAGGCTCTGCATGCTCGGGAGAGCCACCTCAGGAGACTGTAGTGTCCTCTGCAGCGCTTCAGACTAGGGTAATTTGGGAACTAATGGACAGTGGATTTAGAGGGCCTGCTGACCAAGAAAGGCCATAAGAAAGAATGCCCCTCTTAAAAATGTTATGGTGACATAAAATCAGTGTCTATAGTAAGTCTTAAACAATTAAGTCAGGACATTTGCCTTTCTCCTTATTTCAAGATGAATGTCTATTTGGGCAAGGAGTTCAATTAAAAAACTCAAGGAAAATTTTCAGTAAGAGTAGCTGAGATCTGCCTCATTGCACCTAAATCTCCGTAAAGTGGCTTGCTTGAAAGAGTAGAAGCTTTAAGGCAGTATTTCTCATCAGCTCCTAAATTAAACCGACCATTGCTGCACTGCAGTATGTATATTATGGTGTTAGTAGCCTCAAATTTGAGCTTTTCCAAACCGCTTTTGTACTGTTTCTGGCATGAAGTGTTTTGTGCCTTGTGTGCTTTCTTTCAGCTCTGTTACTGCCAGGACTGGTTTGCTCCGGCATCACTTCTAGATACGAGAACAAAGAGCTGTGACATTTCAGAAGGAGATGTGCAAAGGAATAGTAAGATTTAAATCCTTTGGTAGTAGCCAATATCTTTTAGCAATTAAAACTGAGCACTGATCCAAATTTGGAGGTATTCTGGAAAATAAGACAATTTCTAAAGATTTATCTGGACAACTTCTAAGTAAGGAAATATATAGGTGGAATATGTGAATAACTCATTATTTCCATGTATTTGATTCAAGCATTTATCATCCCTATTTCAAAAGGGGACACCCCTAGAAAGAAATGGTATTTTACCCCCCCAAAATCCAAATTCTTTCTAAGTACTTACATATGGCATTAAAATTGTCAAATTGTTCTTTGTAGCTCTTAAAGAAACAGTTCCCTGAGCCTGATGCCTGTAAATTCATTTTGGGGGAATATCAAATATACAAAGGACGAGGTTTTTTAAAAAATAACCCAGTCTGTTCCCTTCATCTGGTGGACCAGATTCATTCATTCATTCACCATAGGCAATCTTTCTTCTCTGGAGCTGACCTCATATTCCAAAATAGAAAATACCTAGGGCAAAATAAGCATCTGGTAGGTTTTAAAAGATTTAGCTTGTCTCACAGGACTGTTGCATTCCTATGTAAAATAAAGAATTTGTTATATGGCTTCCATAGAGCTAATGAATCACTGGGAGAAGCTTTGTGGGTCTTCAGATGTGCCTGGCTTTGCAGCTCACATTTACAGATAAGGAACAGTCTTTTTATGTAAGAAGCAGCTTATATTCACTTTAGTGCCATCAAAGATCTCAGAAGTACTTCCGAAAGGAATCTACCCCGACTTATATCCCTCCGTCTGTCACCCACTGACGGGTACGTGCTAGATCTCAAAGACCTGCTAGAAAGAAAAATATGTTGTAAATGTGTTTCAGCAGTTACTGTGGAAGCTGGGTTTTAGCATACGTTATTCAGTGACACTAGATGGCAGAGCAACTGTGTTTTGAATTAGTTAAAATGGCACCTTCTGTAGTGCTTTGCAGTTCTTTTATTTTATGATATTACAGTTTGAAATGGTGTGGACCTACACTTCTATGCTGGCCTTTGATTTTATTGAATTTCTTGGCTCTTTTAAAAAGACTGCAGTCAAAAGTGTAAGAGGATCAAGCTGAATTTCTTAATCTAGTCCAAAGGTGACAGAAGATTAAAAAAGGGGAACTGAAAAGACTGTCCAGCAGCCATTTGGCTACATCAGCTCAATCCCTCTTCCTTTGAGAAAAGGCTTTTAGGTCTAAGAGAAGCTGTTGAACTGGGGAAGATTATGGACACGACTCTGAAAGGAATTTCAAAGCACTACAGAAGTATGTAAGAAGTTTAGGATTAGAAAAATGATGAACTGTGCTGGGTTTTGACTTCGGACCAGAGGGAGAGAGGTTCAGGCTTTCCCCAGGGCCGGGATGGGACGGCGTGCCATGCGCTGCATGCCACGTGCCAGGCACCTGCGCCGGCCAGGGAAGGTGTGGCAGCTGCACCAGCGACGGCAACTCAGCAAGGCTGGCGGCGTGTCATCTCTGAGCTTTTGCTGACAGCACCCTCCTGCCGTCGCCCCTACCAACAGGCTGGTTTTCGGCTCAGAGTTATTGTCCTGCAAAACAATTGCTTCTCCAACAGCACCGTGCTGAGCCTGAGACGTTCTTCCACTACAACCTGCTAGAGGGGCTGCAAGGGGAAACAAGAGAGGTTTGCTTGCCTTGAGATAAGCACTGTAGCGCTTTTAGGATGGGTAGTTATGTCTGTTTTCACCTCCTCATATCCCAGAGAAGCAGGATATTTGCTAACATGACTAATTCCTTATATAGCATTGCTTAAAGTTCTGTCTGCTCACCTGTAAATGTAGAGGTTTTACAGGGATTGTCATAGGGATGAGATCAATATTAACCCTCATGGAATTTCCAGGGAACCCATGTTCTAAAATAATACCATTTTTCTGGAAAATAAATGTGTTTTGAAAAGCAATAAAACTTTACTTGATACAACACTTTTCATTCAAGGCTCTGTAAATGACTTAGAAAGAAGGAGATGTATGGTATCCTTGGTGCCATCACACATAAGGCAGAAAAACATTAAATCATACACAGCCACAAGGAAAGAGTGACACAACTAAGCACAGAGTCTCCTAGATCCCTGCCCTACCCACTGGACCTTACTCCTCGGTCATCATGTTGCAAATCACACTCCAAATCGTATTCTTTAGAGCCACAAGGCAGAAGGAAGATTTCTGCAGTGGTATGCATTTCATTTCCATCTCGCCATCAAAGCCAGCCTACCTGGAAGTCACCAACAAAGCAGTGTGAATAGCTCAAACAATTTCCTTCCAGGACTGAAAAAAGATCGGTTTAGACAGCCTTGCACCCCTTTCCTGTCTTCTTCCCTCATGGAGCCAAGCAACAGTATTTTACTGAAATGAATGTTTGCAAGTATAAATTTCAACATTGCACCATTATGTCACTGAAGAAACAAAGCGAAAGCCCGCCTTTAAACACCATAGTGCAGGGTGAAGGCTGCCAGGACCTGCTTTCTGATACTTTCGGGTCAACTGGATCATTAAGCCAGACTGCCGAGAGCGAGCAGCTTCCAGAGGGTAATTGCTGTCCTTTGGCTCCAGCTACATGGGGATGAGGCCCCCGTGCTTTCCTCTGGAAAGTGCTATGGCCAGCAGAGAAGAGGAAGTACTCTGCTATCCGGATAGCCAGCGGGCTTGCACATCCGTAAACACAAACAATAAATATCACTTTACACCTCTGAAAAGTGGATGAACCCCACAAAGGGGGCTGAAAGAATGCGTTAATGAATTCAAAGAGATGCTGGCTTGGGAGTTGCTATGGAAGCAAAAAGGAATATTTTTAGATTGTTCTTGCATCACATATTCTCCTACACAGAAACTCCCATTCCCTCAAATTACCTCTAGCGAGGAGTGAAAGATGAGTATCTCTTCACTTCATCATCCTTTCTGCCTGTTTTCTGAGTTAGTAGTGAGCCCATGCTGGACTTACATTACAGTCCCATGAGAATCTGAAAGCTATTACAAGACAGAAAAATATATGTGACTGCCATATAGAGAAGGGCTGAAAATTTTTTGTACGTCTGAATCAATGATTGACTTCTGTGCATCCATGTAATGAACGTTCATTTGTTTCTTTCTTCTGCAACTTCTGGAAGTGCAGCTAAAATAATGTTAACTCAGATATACAGATCTCCTGGGGAAGAAAAAAATTCATTAGTTAAGTTATATGCATTATGCAGAAGATGTAAATAGATACGTGTTTGTGCATAACTGCATGATTCTCTAGGGAGTGATTAGCATTTTGGCAGAGTAGCTTGCAACTATTTCTGCTTTCCTTCCAGAGAAATTTGACATGGAGGAGTCCGTTTTGGTTACTAAAAACCTATTTATTGTACAACATATTTCTGTAGCTACAGGATACATTTCAGGGTAGGTAAGCTAGCCAAGAGCAGGCTTTGGTATTGTCCACCAAGTATGGTGACCTCTCCCCTCATAATTTCTTACCAGTTTTAAGGACAGTTTTAAGACAGAGTATGGACCACAAGGAGCACTGCTAATGGACAATCTTTCTGAAATATTGTTCCATTCTCGAAAAAAACTGTGTCTTTAGGCAAACGTATTAGTTTCTCCTTAACGTTGCCCAGGAATAAAATTGATTCAAAGCAGTATTAGGGAAACCACTCTTCCAGGACTGGCGAATTTCTTACTCGGAGTAAAGGACTCCAATGATATCAAGAAGCCAGAGGGCTGTGGGGTTTTACAAAGGCCTACATAGAGTTGCCAGGCTGCAGATAAAGATCACTTTCACAGAGCCTCAGCAGCAAGTAGCAGGGTGATGGGGAGAGAGCCCGAGACTTCCGGTGAGCACAAGTTCCTCTTTATAGTCATGCTAAGAAATGATACCCTGAGATAAGACTTCCTACAGTGGTCATTTCTTTCCTGGATCCAATGCAGTGTGTCAAGAGGGTGCCACCAAGCACCCTGTTGCAGCTGGGGATAAGCTTTCTGAAAGCCCTAATGTTTATTTTTACAAAAGACTTCTCGAGCCAAAGAGTGGAATAATGAAATAAATGTCATATGCCATGAAATGAATGGTAGATGCCACACTTGGTCCCTTCATTCTGCAGCTGTATGCCATAACCAGCCCTTTCTCCCTGTCCTATATGAGGAACAGAAGATGCTGAAACAGAACACAGGCGCCTGCAATTTCTGTGTTTCCTGCAGACGCAAGGAAAGCTCCCGAGAGCCCTTCCATGCTTCCAGAGTCACCAACGCCCACCCTGCCAATGACAGTGAAAAACACCAGACCAGTAGGCTCAAAGCAGCAGATTCGCTCCAGCAGCAAACAGGCTCCTCTAGAAGGAAGTCTCTAGGGAGAAAGAAGCAGCCTTGTGACGAGGGGGCAATTGAGGTTCAGAAAGAGAGTTGCTGTTGGATGTCCAGTGACACCAGTCTCATCCATTCATCTGTCAGGAGACTCCAGTTGTTTACCATGGTCTCATCCTCATTGTGTCAACCACTGTGCTTTATTAATAGGGTGAATTAGCTTGCAGCTCTCAGGAAATTACTGGCTGACATTTTGTTTTGGCTTCTTTTAATTTGATATAAGGAGGGAGATGCAACAGTAATCTCTGGAAGGAGTGGATATCACCATCCATCACATGACAAGGTGATTAATGGGGCTACTTTGACCTCTGCCAGTTTGCCCTATCCGGGAAATAAAAAGCAGTTTTTCTGTGTGAGCATCCTGTGCCACACCTTCTTCAGAGCTGCCTTCGGGCATGTGGAAAAGGAGGCCTGAGGGACCGATGTGGGAAGGAAGAACTGGACAGACTTGAAGGATGTGTGAGGGAGCAGAAGTTCACAAAGGTTCCTTCCCGGTTGATAGGAAGGAGGAATGTTTAGAGTGAAATGTTTTGTACCTGGCACCCCTAATACTTAACAACTTTGAAGCGTGAGGGGCAAATCTGGGACTTACTGGTTTATATGCAAATGGCCTTCAGATTGCAAGCAGGGTTTAGGGTTACCAACACGGCGCAAGCTGCCTCTCCAGGGACGTTTTGCTAAAACCTGTGTGAATCAGAACACCCAGAACATTTTGCACAGCCTTTGCCTGAATGTTACTGAAAACTTGTTCTGCTGCTCAGAATCATCTTTCTCACCAGTCTGTTTTCTGCCTCAAGTTGTAGTGGTAATAGCTTCCTTCACTGTTTTATGAATCTTAAGCAATATTTTCTCTTCAGCTCAAATTTTAGAAAGTGGAGGGAAAACCCCCTTATGCAGTGCAGGAAGGGCCCCCTACCCCAAAGTCACTGGCTAGAGGCAGCACGCACTGCTTTGCAGATCTCCCACTCAACTGCACGGAGTCTGTAGAAAATATCTAGCAAGCCATCTCCATACACTGGAAGTGGAAATTATGAAGCCCAGACAGACACAAATGATTTGATTGTAACAGCTTAAGGATCACTGTAGACAACAATTGTCAGTCCAAAACCAAGATAGGGTAATGGGGGATGTAATTCTAGACCAGTCAGTAGTCAAATGGGAGCGAAAAAAAAAACACAAAATAAAACTGGAGGAGACAGTTCTGAAACAGGAAGAGCTTGGCTTGGGTGCTGGGAAGAGCTGAGGTCTGCAGCAATGAGACCCATCTGGAGAACAAGTAGACTTAAGCGAGTGGTTCGGCAATGACGGGGAAGGAAGATCCAGGCAAAAAGGATTTTATCACAGCTCTCAAAATGTTTGCATCTCAAAGGAGCGTCAGTGACTGCAGCATGTGATGAGGTTTTTTTCTGCAGAGACACGTGGGTTGGGCAAAGGCCATGGGAGTGATTAATCAGGTGAGAAACGTAATCTACATACTTAGGCCATGGAAGCTAGGAACATTGTATTACTACCAGGGATAGTATTGCTGGGTAAAGGGTTTGTTCAACTCAAAAAAAGGCTGCATTGTTCCAGACATAAAAAGCATGCTGTCTAGCACTCTACTGTAGCGCTTTGCTGTACCTTTCCCACAGCCACATCACAGAAGTAAAAATGGATTACTGGATGGAGGAACTTGTCTGCTAAACAGCCCAGGAAGAAAGGGAGGACCTCCTTCAGACACGGGATACATGAGGGAGTAATAATTAACACAGTAGTGCCCATTTGGGGGGTTAATCCTTGCCTCCCTGGGAAGGTGTTTGTGCTGGCAAGAGGCAAGAAGATCATCATGGATAAGTAAAATAAGACACGAGTTTGCATCAGCTAACCACTTCACAGCAGTCTATGTAGTTCCTTCCGCATTCCTCACCCAATGCAAATGGGGCAAAGCCCCAACATAACTGCCCTGATTTGAGTGCCCATAGCGTGGAGAAAGTTGTAGTGGGCATAGATCATCGTTCATTATCGATTTCTCCGGTGCAGGTCCTCCAGCTCTGGAGTCAAAGTACAAGAGCACTGTGGTATGGATGGCACATGAGACTCTGCCTGTGCTCAGCTGGCAGGGATAGGACTATTATTATAGGACTGGTTTCCCAGGGATAGTACATATTGCAGCAGTAATGGCAATCAAGGAGTGATTTTTCTTATTGTAACGTAGTGCAAGTAATTCCATTTTTGTCACATATTTTTAAGCAGTGCTGTGCTTCAGTGGGGCTTTTAGAGGTGGCTGAAGCATGTCAGTGGAAGAAATAGGACTGGGATACACATTGCATAAAGCATTTTAGCAGACCAGGACCAGTGGTGCCAGTGCAAGCAGAAAAGAAAGGGATAAGATAGCGAGACATAAGAAATGTGAATTTTCTGTTTTAAAATGATTGCCGTTGTTTTTTAACTTGCTTACTGCTAACTCTCTTCTCAGAGGCTCTGTGATAATTGCTTTCTCTATTTGCCTCATCAGTCATTGTGTGGTAGGTATTATATCAAATAAAACTGTCCTCAGTGGAAGACTCAGATTCTTCTACTTTTATTATTGTGAGGAAGTTAGTGTCAGTAATGGTTCATTACCCAGTTTATCTGCCTCAGTGATCTTTCCTTGACTGAAGTGAAAACTTTTGTTATAAACTTTCAATTCTACTCCCTCAACTTAGTACCCTGTGCTGAAAAGGACTCAGTAGCTGTTACAGCCATTCAAAGGTAGATCTCATTAAAGATATTGTTAACCATTCTTAAGAAAAAGAAAGTGATTAAAAAACTTTGCTTCACTTTGAAGGCTTTTAAAAATCTCTGTTCTTCGTTAATGATAGAAATGGATTTCTTCCTATCGTAGATGGTGGTTTTAACATGCGTTCGTTGCTTATTGTACATATATTCCTAACTAAGCTAAAACATACATTTATATGTAACATCAAAGTGATAAATAAGGCATTTGGACAAGATTCAGACCATCCAAGCTGGGATTTCAGCACAATTTAGGCATATTCATCCAAGAAGGCAGATCTGGAAAGCCTTCCCTCTGGCAGTGCTTTACATCAGCAATGCTAAAAACTCATGAAGGAAAGTTATGCTGAGCCTCAAAGCCCTCCGGAGCTGGTTTAGCTGCTGGGGTGGGATTCCCCATGTCAGAGGGGCCTGGAGCTCAGACTGAAGTTCAGGCAATGTCTAAGACCCCTGAGGAGTTGTCCTCTGTACGGACTTAACCTGGTGCTCAAAGCACAACAGCTACAGTTAGTTTGGGCAGGGTATAGCTTCAGATTAAGGCCCTTAAATGTAGGTGTCTACCTGTCCGCAAGGTGTCTAAACTCCCTTTATACTCAGCTGACATCTGGTCATAGACAACAGAGCCTTCAGCTAACCAAAATTTGTCACCTAGAGTGGGACGCACTTACCCAGGTGTAAGATGTCTAGTGCTGTTTTGGCTGCTATGGAATATTGTCTCTGGCTTCTAGCTGCCACTCCAGAAGATGTGGATCTCCTGTAAATCTTAGGTCACATCTGCTAGCACTATGCAGATATTTTCAGATACTCTAAGGATCGTAAATGGCTTTAGATGCCTATGAGTGGGCAACTAAATTGAGCACCTGATGGCTGATAAGCTGAATTTCTCCCTAAACTCCAGTGAGATTTAGGCTTAGGCACTTCAACCTCAAATCGGAACCCATTACATCATTAACAAAAACAACTGCTGATGGTGATACTCACCTTTTGCATAATTATTTAGTGGCCAGAACAGTTATGCAGGGAGGAAGAGACCTGACTTCTAGGTTTGCATAAGCCTGTGAGTCCAACCCAGCCATATGCTCATATGTCTTATGAGTATATCTAAACTACTAAGCTATGCACTACCCTAAGGGCAGGGATGGCATCTCCCTGTCTTTAGGCTGAAGAGCCCTGTGCAACTAGGTAAGCAAGACTTGGGGAAATAGTAGGATAGTGCACAAAAAGAAACCTGGCTGTGAGGTCTAGTTGCTAGGGCATACATCTGGGTAGGATCTGTTTCCTGGTCTCGTGGATTTCTCTCTCCCCATGACTTTTTAATGTAAAAGGCATAGACAGGAACAGATCTGTCTCCCCAGCCTAGCTGGAGGTCCTATCCAGCAGGTTACATAGCCAAGTTCCTATCTCAGTTATTCACTTACTGGTCCCATGAATCCTTCCCATAATCATAGGCTCATACAATGTCTTTATTCATGTATTTTACTGCTAGGCAGAACCTCAGGGTCATTCAGTTCAACACTGTGTATAGCACAGGCCATTATATTTCAGCTGTATCAAGGCCAACAATTTGGGCTTGATTAAAACTCCACCTTCCAGAAAGACATCCAGAGCAGATAACTCGTTGCTTCTCCTGGAGACCTTTTTTAAGATTAACATCATAGTCATTGTTAAGAAATATGTGCTCTCTTTTTTATTTGAATTTGTCCAGCTTGAGCTTCAAAACATGAGTTCTTGTTATGTCTTTCCATAATAGATTAAATGATCTTTTAGCAACCAGTATTTTCATGCTGATTCTAATAGCTAGTAACTGAGACACCTCTTAATCTGCTTTTTGATAAACTGAACAGATTTGTGCCTTTACAATACTCACTGCAAGTCAGCTTTACTGATTCTAGTAGAGTGGAGTTTGAGTGGTTTCTGCACCCTTTTTCAGTGTTATAAACTCCTTTTTAATCTGCCATCATCAGACCTGCATTCCAGCACCAGTTTTCACCACAGGCATATAAAAAGGTTAAATCATGACAGCTCATTTACACATCGGACAGCAGCTCTGATGCTGTCCAATGTGACAGCTAGCCAGAGCATCGCACCGGCAGCTCGTCTGGAGTACTTTGTTGCTCGGTTCATTTTGGCTCTCTGGTCCCTGCTCCCTCGCCCAGCAATGGAGATTTCCAAGCTTGTGCCCAAGATGGGAGAGAGGGGAAGGGAAAGGAAGGAGAAGCCAAGTGAGGCCACACGACGTGGCTCTTAGGAAAAGCAGCAGCAAGGGCTGGCAGCAGTGTTTTGAGCTGGGGTCCAGGAGAGTGTGCAGGAGGAACGAGCATGCGCCCCACCTGGGCCATTCAGGAGCTGACTGTGACTGCAAGAGCTGGCTGACCCAAATGGTTTCTGATACAGCTCTGCCTCCTCATTCTTCCGGTTTTAAAGTAAAGAGCGAGAAGGACTGCAGAGTGGTATTGCCATTATCAGCCCCCATGCAACGGCTGCTAACAGGGAGCAAGCTGATGAAGTGTATTTGATATACTTGATGAAGTGGCAGCACAGCTTAATGGAACTGTTGTTCACTCGGGCATGTGAAGATTTTGACTATAATGCCAGCCTGGCTTGTTCTTCTGCTTGCAGAAGTAACTTAATCTTAATGTACTTCAATTTCCCCAGTATCCTTTATTCTTTCCTCCCCTCTCCCTCCCTTTTTCTAACTCTTTAAAGCCAGGACTTAGATTTATCACAACATCTGTTAATAAAGAACCCTGGGCTTACCTGTGATCTCTAGGCATTAGTTTCACCTTTTTCCTATTCTTTCAGGTCAATAGTGACAATGGAATCAGGTGGAATCTTTCTGCTAATTTCTGGGGATAAATATTCATCCATTACCCAGATTTCCTCATGATCTCCCATATAGGACAGGCCCATAATCCCCTACCCTCCAGTTACACGTCTCTAGGAATAGCTCTAGTTAGTAAATATTGTATTCACTCTGATATCCAAAACGCCACCAGCTTCTTTGATGTGCTACTGTGGGACAAAAATGGCAGGAATGTAAGAATCATTGAAGCACAAGTTAAATGCCGTGCTTGCTAGAATAGGCACTTCATGCAGCTGCTGAAATAGCTCTGCTGAAAAACAGACTAGCATACCAATTTTCAGATTTTCAAATCTTATACTGTGCATACCAATGTATTTGCAAATTCTTCATCACTTATGCAAGTATATTCTCATACAAGCAAACTTTGAATTTATTTTGCAAAAGACATTAGAACTACTTTTTAAATAAGTGTCAGTATTACTGATTTTGACTTCTCCCTGTATGAGGCAGAATACAGTTTGCTATCTTACACCATACACTAAGAGCAAAGTTAAATTCCCTCAGAGGTTCAGTTTATCAAACTTCAGTTTCACGTGTTATTATATCATCGGGATCCCAGAACAGAAATTTTCTTTCTAAGTTACTGCAGTGCCTCAATTATTCTATTGACTATATTTATAGAAGAAAAAAAGAGACAGAGAGAACAGGATTAGCTTTACAAGGTTAGTTTTACTAGGATCAAGTCACCCACTTGGTCTCATGCCAGCATCCATAATAACACTTTGGGTAGGAATGCACCTCAAAGTATTACCCTTGCCAATTTTTCAACATAAAAATACAGATGGTATTAATAGCTACGAGCATTTCCGGCATCACACTTGACTTCTGGAAGGGGATCCCCTGCCACATTCCAGGACCAACGTCTGCTGGGGACAGCCGCCTGCGCAAGTGCCAACTGAGCTCCTGCAGGGAAGGGCCCACATCCAACAGCCCATCCATCAACCAGAAGGCAGACAGAATTAGCGGTGGGGTAGAGAATAGATGTTAGAAAGTCTTGAAATCAGCATGGCATTCCACTGATGAAAGAGAAGGAAGACACAAAGAGAAGAAGAAGAAGAAAAAAAATACCCTTGGTTTGAAACACTTTTCACTCTCTCAATTTACTCAAACAATAATTTCATATTGTTTTATACAGTTTTATAAAATGATCAGATGAAGGGTCTATAAGATTCCAAATCAAAGGAAAAAAAAGAAAAACACATATATGCATTTTAACTGTGTTTTGCCTCTAGCTGATGAGGTAACTCTCCCTGTACCTTTCCATATTTGTGTTTTTACACCTCTATTTATGGTTAGAGCAGTTTAACATAACATTAAAAGAATTAATCTTCTCACCACTGAGGAAGTACCAGAAGAAAAAATCAGGATTACTCTTTGATTGTTAAATGGCTTGAGAATTCTGCACACAAACAGAGCTCTCTCTCTCTCTCTCTCTCTCTTCTTATCAAATGTCAGAGAGATAGTTATGGCTGCTTGTGAAAGATATCTCTTTTCCTGCTCAAACGTGCATACATAGATCTTTGCATGGGATACATACCCTTTTAATTTAAATTTACTTTTAAATTGTACTAGATAAATTGTTCGTATTGGTAGGGAATGGAAGGGAATCATGTGTTTTTGTTTTCTGTAGGGTGGGGGAGAGAGAAGACATATAGAGCAAAATAAACAAGGGTCTGTGTATCACATGAAGGTGCCTGTACTCTTACAGCACTACCTACCTAGTTGTACGAAAGTACTCTCACATCCACAGTGTGCACCATATTCAAAATATGTCCAAAAAATTAGTAAAGTACTGCCATAATGATTTGTAAGTAAATTCATAGACAAACACGCAAATGTTTTGGGTGATGCTGATATACATAATGAATATGCTAGTTAGGATGTGTTTTAGGACATAATACATGTGTTCACCACGTGTGTGTTTATACTTGTATTATTTATATTGAAGTGAAGCATCTTTATGATTCACTGTAATGAGCAATGTTACTAATAATTCTTATGTTTTATTGTTAAAAACTGCATAGTCTTTTTTCAGAAGAAACAGCCAGTTTACAGTTCATTAAATCCTTCATTGGTTGCTTGATAAGGACAAAGTGCACCTCCTTACGAGGGACAGGAAGATGCCCTGGGAGCCACCAGCAAGCAGCCTGGTGCAGGGTAGGGCGAGGGATGCTGCAGCGGGGCAGCGGTGCTTCCCTTGCCCCCGAATACACCTCGACCTCCAGCAGCACTGGGAAGGAGGGTACCGCAAAGGCGACAGCTGGGCCAGACTGGGCTGGGACTGGTGTGGATGGGGGCAGGTTGGCTGAGAAAGCAGGTGCCGGGCAGGAAGGGCGGCATCGGGGCTGGGGATACTGACCAGGCTGGAAACAGTGGTGGGAGCCAGATGCAAAGGATGGGAGTCCTCAAGCTACACAATTGGTTAAAGTTTCAGCATAACCAAGCTTTTTTAGTTTTATTTTTTCCTTATTCAATTATCAGCAACAATTACGAACTGAAATTAATAACCCTCATGGAAGTCTGGAAGTTTGGCTGGGAATTAGTTGTATGGTTGAAGGTCAGACAGAAAGGGGGATAGAAGGACTCGCAGCTCATCTATTCTGCATCATCCCCTGTGGTTCAGGCTTATTGCTCACTCCTAGTCACTGCCAGGCAGAGTAACTAACAGAAAAGCTTGGTCCACTCAATGAGAAAAATGCTTGGGCTAATTTGCAGTTGTAGAAAAAAAAAAAAAAAAAGGATAATGATTTACTGCTTTTCTATAAATCTGTGCTTTTCCCATAGCTCAGCGTCTCCTTCATCTCTTCTCGGACTGTCAGTCTCACTCCCTGCTTTATGATGGAGTATTTCAGCAGTTGAACACAAACTCCATGGTGTGTTGAGCAATACCCAATCTTAATATGGTCCCAATAGAATGATGCAAAAAGTAAGTTTTGAGTTTGTCCTCAAAACACAAATTATTAATTTTAAGTGTTAATCTTTGGTTATAATTCAATTCTTTTTTTGCCATGAAAATGCTTTGTTTTGGTTCAGTGCATTTGCATAGCTAAAGCAAATACTTATACGCAGTTGAGTAGACCACTTGAGTCAATAAATTAATTAATGGAAGGAAGTACTTTCACAGTTAGAGACTGTATATACCTTCATATGCATACATACATGCACATACATGTACACATATATAAACACAGATTTCTATTACTTATCAAAAGCTGCTAAAACCCCACAGAAACTGCAAAGCAGTCTCGTAAGATTTCCTCTGTTTTCTGATAACAGGACAATAACATATTTTTCTTTGTGGGGAAGATGTGCGTATACAATGCAGCTAATGTTAATAAAGCTGATATATGATAGCAAGATCAAGCTTAATACTGAGCACAGAAAGAGTGGGCCACAGCGTAGGTGGTCAGCTGAAAAGTGACACTTCTTAGCATGTGCATGGTACACCGAGGTACTTATTCTAAATCTACATACAGAATGAAGTCAATGGATTTACACCTGGGATGAATTTGGCCTCATAACTTTACTGATCTATTTCCTACAATTCTCCTAAGTATTCAGTTGCTTCCTGCTAATTATTTTTGCATTATTTTATAGAAGGCTAGTATGTGCCGCATGGGTCTTGTGTAAATGTTCTTTAATCATTGTCACTCAAAGTAATTTAAGTTTCTGAATGAGTTTATACAGTAGCAAAGAAACTGTTAGAGAAAAGGCTGTGACTATGGTCTTACAGGTTATTAGAGTGAAGCTGGTATTTCCATATAAATGTCCTTAACAGTGTTTTATAAAAGCTCACTCCAAGCTGAATTTATGCTTTGGTGAAGCCAGTGAAGCTCCCTAAGTATGCACAGGAGTTTGACATGAATGGATCCAAGTACATGTCTGATCAAAAAAAAAAGAAAAATGTTCACATCATGAACTAAGCTTTCAAAAGCCAGCTTTCATTTTAAAGTCTGACCTTCACAATTCGCTTTCTGTATCTCATGTCATAGGATTTCCTGCTGGCTGACAGAATTAAGCAAACATCTTGTCTCGAGGACCCTTCTATTTTTAATCAGTTTCATACTGACGAGGGGTAGGGTGGGGATATAGCCTAAATAGGTAGAAATGTAAAGATGGTTGCAGAACTAGAAAAGATCAGCCTCCGCTGAGGCAAAACGGTTTGCTGCAGGCTGCACCTGGTACATGGACAGGTTTCCGTGATGTCAATACCATGTAGGATAAGAAAAAAATAACTCAGTCATTAAGTGCAAGAACCAGTTAAGTACCCTGTATTAGATATAACATGGTTCAGCAAATGGTTGAAAAAATATCACAATCTGAAATTCTCTGCTTTCACCTCCATGCAGCCTTTCTCTCTCTCTTTTCTCTACTCTCTGTTTTCTCAGTCATCTCTTGTATGGATGAATACTAGAGTTTTCCAGATTTCTTGCAAACTATTCCAATTATTGTCTCTACTTAAACAAGCAAACAAATAAACAAACAAATAAATAGCAAATTTAGTGTAATTTCTGAGCATGGCCAGCCCAGACCCCAGGATTCCATTAAATCAGACTATTGCAATTCTTATTCCAGTGCTTTTTCAGCATTTTTATCTTTCAGAAAGATGGTAAGATACAGTCCTGCAACTGCTCCATCAAGTCAGCTTGCCATTTCTATTCTGAAAAGGCAGGTGCTGGCAATCTTTAGACAGTGTTGGGTAGATGGTTTTGCCCGTGGATTCAACCAAGCTGCCAAACGCTACCTCTGAAACATGGAAAATGAGAGAGTGGGAAAAAGCAACAGATGGTCTTTACCTTGCTAGTGTCATCCTCATAAATCAGCCACAGGATATCTGAACTCTATATGACTATTTCTCTGCTTAAATGTAAGCATCTGCTCATGTAAATTCTGTATTGAGACTGGGGCATCCTATGTTTTCCTAGGGCCGTTTTCAGTAACCTGGCAAACGACCCCTTGTTGTTACAATAAAGGGTTTTTTTTATATACGTTCCAGCAAAAGTCTCACAGTCACAATGCCAGTTGCAATTGCACAAGACCTTTCAGGAGCCAAGCTAGAGCCTGAATAGAGGCCAGCTGATCTCCTAGCTTCTTTCTGCATTGCTCTCTATTCAAAGTCAAACTGCCTCTCTCCGTGGGTTCTCTGGTTTCGAGTTATAATGCACCCCACTAAATAGCCTTGAGTATAATTTCACAATCAGACAATTATTCCATTCAGCTCCTCTAAAATATTCTCTGCTGCTTTCAAATAGGAGCGGCTGGGGTGCCTAGTGCATAGTCTTTAAGTTCTGTTCATGCAGCTGAGACAAATGACTCATATTGCCAAAGTGGATTTACTCATTAGGTCTGTTGTGCTCATAGATGCTCTGGGGAAGCTGACGGTGACCAAATATTTCCTTTTTATCAGTGCAGCTACTTCTTTCTCATCTTGATGCAGAACAGTTCTGCTTGTCGCTGGTATGAACTGCAATCTTATCAGATCTGCCTTCTCTTTCTTTCCTCCTTAACTCGTTAAAAGTTACTCTACTGACTTTTTCAAAGTACATTGCGAGTGTTATTTCACAACCTCACCACTTTAATTGCCAAATACATACAAAACATTCTGGTCTGTGCAGAGATGAAAAATATACAGAGGTGAAATGAATAACACCCACATGTTTTAAAAGATCTTCCTGTACAGAGAGTCTTCATTTTGTGCTTTGATATGGTTTTTCAAATTAATTCTGGTCCTGATCTCTCAATTCATTCACTGACTAAGATCCTCAAGACCTCAGAATAATTGGCGAATTTAACAGCTTTTTCAAATCATACCTTTATGCATGGGTGTAGCTGAAATACCTTTACCACACCTTTCACCTCTTTTCCTTTTCTCTTCACAGCAATAAGGAGAAAAACTTCCCAATGAGGAAGTCAAGAACTGTTTGTGTGATAGGCTCCATATTCATCAAAATAATCTTCTGTCACTGGGGACCCAAAGCAAGCCTGGTCTGGCACCGGTGGCGTGACTCTGTGCTCCACACTGAGAGTCTGCTGTCTCAGACACTACGCTGGGAATGTTAAGCTGCTCTTATGCTACTTTCCTCAGAAACTGCAAGTGTGTGTATTCAGTTTATCAAATTATAAAACATGATTAGGTCAAAAGAGTTCACCTTAGTAATAACTGATTATCAATGCACTTGTTTTCCTAGCATGGGTGGGCAACCATTTTGAAGAACAAACTGCTGTAGGAGTAAAGGAACGAGGGCCTCAGTAGCAGCGTGTCCCCTTTACATAATGAGTTTAAACAGTAAGGTTGTCTGTGGGCAAGGAGAGAATTGATGGAGTGATAAGGCACTATCTAATCACTTCAGAAAGCTGCCTGGTATTAAGATTTCAGTATATAATATAAGCAAACAGTCCAATTACAACAGCTTGAAGGGTTTTTAATGTGAGGAAAGATTGCATGCTCCATTTTATATAAGTGCACCTATACCTTTGCGCAGAAATTAAAAATATCTAGTCTTATGGCAAGCGTTCAAGTTGAATGCTCTACAACAAGCCTTCCAAAAGTCAAGCAACAACCTGATTGATTTTCTTCCTCTAGAGCACAAGAAAAATGCTACAGAAAAAAAATTGTTTTTAATGAGCAGTTTTTAATTTGTTTTCACTAGGGTAGATCTGGTGAAAGTATAGGGGAGCTCCCTAACAAGCTCTTTCATTTTCTTCTTCACTTTGTTTCTTTTAAATGATCCCAGTGTTCCACAGTGCTTAATCTAGAGAAGCCTCAGGCATTTATGCAGCTAGATCATGTTTCCTCCCTCCATGGCTCAGTCATGACACTCTGCTTGGGATTCATAAAGAAAAGCCTGGCTGTGCAAAGGAATTGTTCACAGTGTTTATAGATGTGCTTTTCTTTCCCACTATGCCCCTACGCCAATATTATGAAGAACCTGAGTGATGATTTTCAATTTAAATGTCTGGCTTCACACTCATCATCTGATATGGAACATAGCTTATATGAGGTACACCAGAGGGGTATGTAGACATCAATATTGCAAGTTGTTCCATTAATGTTCTTCAAGAAACACTTCTTAGGATCCTTGGGCTATAAATCCGTTTAGACTTTACCCTCCTTCCCCTGTGAGCAGAGCTACAATTACTAGTGATTGTGCTTCTGGACTCTCTGATATGGGCATTAGCTTGATTTTTATTATAAAGATAACCAGCATTATTTCACACGGACTGCCTTATGACTTTTATTCACAGCTGACACGGGCTTGAACTGAGACAGTAAAATAGAGGAGCTGGAAGGCCTTAAAATCTTGTTAAATCAAAAGTTTTGAATTATTTTTATCCCACCCTCTGTAGATCCTCTATAATGAAATGCTTGGCCTTCCTTACCACATATTCACTGGAAGAGATTTAGTCTAATAAGCTTGTACAGTTTCTTTTAGCAACTCTTTAAAACAAATGCTCATTTTCATAGAATCATGGAAAAGAGGGCTGCAATGGACTTTGAGGATATATCTTCAATGCTAACAGAGGGCCAGGGAGGAAGCTTGAACACTGGAGCCCTGACTGTCCAGACTTTTTATTGTTAGTTCATTCCAGCTTGTTTCCCCCCAGACAAATCTGCGACAGAAGGGGCAGGACATAAGCCAGTCCATGTGACTTGGTCTCAGGGCCAGGAATCAGCCTTGAGGCCAATTAGATGTAGCCCGAAAGGTTATAGAGCCATCTCTTTTCTCAAAATAGAAAATATCATCAGGCAGTAATTTATTCTGTTTCAATACAAACCAAATCCAATCAATGAGCTTTGTGGGCTGAACACTCTAGGGCTGTATTCTGCCCGACAGCTTTCACTATTCCTGAATTTTGCTCTGCTCCCACTTACATCAACAATTCCTCACTATCAGGAGCCAGCATAAATACCTTCTGCCACTCCTCCTAACTCTCAAGTTACAGCAGTTCAGTAAATCCACTGTAAAGCATGTGTTTACACCAGCTACAAGATTTTAGTGAGTATACTAGTGTTAGCTTATGTTCAGTTTTTATCTGTTGAGAAAAACAGATACATTATCTTCTAGAGCCTCAGAATAAAAAACCTGTACTTCCTCATCAAGGTAACCCTAATTGTAAGGGGCCATAACATCAACTCCTGCATAGACAGCAACTCCCATATCTCCACTGAAATGATGAGGAGAACCATTCAACAGGTCATCTCAAAACTCCTCCAGCGCTGTGCTCCTAGGAAGCCCCGTAGGAGTACAGTGGCTAGCTCCTAGCAGGAGTCCTTGCAACATGCTTGTAGTCTATGAAGTACATGAGAATAAGCTTGTCTTACATGATGATTTGTAGTATCGGTACTGCAAGGCATCAATGACAATAATTTCTCAGTTAGACCACAGTACCACTCAACATCTTCAGTGAGGTTTTATGAAATTAAATGAGGGCAGAACTTGGCCTTGTAATTCTATCCCCTAAGCTGAAGGAGAAGCTCCAGTTACGATCAGTACTATTAATACTGCTATCCTCATCCAAGACATCCAGCCACTGAGGGACAAAGTAATTACAATTCATTGCTAAAGTAATATGGATGCCTTCATATAATAACTTGCAAAACCAAATGTATTTTGAACCTCCTGTTGGTACATTTATGACTTTTTCCCAGACTCCTTCCACAATCATCATACTTCTTGCCTGGTACTCAGGCAGAGGACAACCCTGGAAAAGTCCAAAACTGATAACCCCTGGTTTTATCTTTCTGAAAGTAATGGGGCATTTTACGATGCTGTGTGGATTCTGGGCCTGATTTTTGGAAGTGTTAAACAATCCCAGCTCTTGTTCTAGTCAGTGTAAGCCCTTGCTGCGCAGTGTATATTAAAGGCAGGTCTTCAACCAAATTTGGGCTATATCAGGCTTCTGAAAACTTAGGCAGCCATTTTGTTATGAAGAAAAGTATATAAGAAATTGAGTATATACATATACACATGGATTTTTTCCTTTCAGATATACCAACTTTCCTGCTTTCCTATTATTTTTTTCCTAAAGGAAATCATTTACAAAAATAAAACAAAAGGATAAAGCACATGGAACTGGGTAGTTTTTGTCTGAGAAGACAAATGTGACCCAGTGAAATGAGGGAAAGTTTCACTTCCATGTTCACAGCAGACACAGTTCCCAGAGCAAGCAAGATCCCTGCTTCAGAGGAATCTTACCTGGCCCCCGTCCCTCCTGTCTCCCAGGCCCGTGAGATAATGGGAGGCAGAAGAGAAGTGGCCAAGGAGCGCAGCAACTTAATCCTCTACTCCCAGCACTCACAGAGTATCAGTTGCCAGACTCTAGAGAATATTATTATTTTCCCCAGGTTAAGTAGTCTGAACGCCAAAGCATACAGCACTGCCTTTGTATTCTGTCCGCAAGATGTGAGCTAGTCTTCGGCAGCCGCATCCTCCTCTATATTTATCCGCAAAAGTCTCGTGGATGTCCCAGGACACTTTTCAGCTGGTTGTGCAACACTCAAAGCCTCCATTGTTACAAAACAGCCTCTTTCAGTTCCTCTCAGCAGGCTTTTACACTTACGGGCCTTTAAATCAAGAACAGATTCCTCTTGGGTTCCTCTTATTCTTTTTAATGCGCCTTTTCCCTAGAGATCCCTCCCCTCCCCACGTTTAAATTTCCTTTCCTCTTTTGCCAGTGTTAATGTTACGCATTAGATATTTGGCACAGCTGCAGTATATATTTTCCTTCCTCCTAACTTCAGCCTGTCTTTTGTTCCTAAATGAAAGCAGACTTCAGAGCACCAGTCGCATGTGGCCAAGCTCTCTGCGCTACACCTGCTTTCACCTCACCCAAAACACAGGGAACAAGGAATGAAAAGTCTCCAAAGAATCCAGTGCACAAGTTAAAAATACCATTAATAAATTACCTGAGAAAGCACAAAAGTGTGGCACTGCTAGTGGGTGCCAACTTCTTCCTGCTCATGTAAAGGCATAAAGTATACCTGCAAATGCAATTATACCAGAATAAAATGCAAGTACTTGTAATGGATTTTTCTGGGTAATGTATT
Source organism: Dromaius novaehollandiae (assembly GCF_036370855.1). Lineage (NCBI taxonomy): Eukaryota > Metazoa > Chordata > Aves > Casuariiformes > Dromaiidae > Dromaius > Dromaius novaehollandiae. The sequence continues at coordinate 44,828,281 of NC_088098.1, forward strand.
TCTGTTTTGCAAACTATTCTTTAGACTATTTTGACAATTTAATTCTCTCTCTTTTTCTCTGTTTTTTTAGCTTTGCTTACGCTTGAAAACCAAAGACTGAAAGCTCTAAGTAAGAAGAACATGAACAACATGACAGCCTAACTGTCTTTTCCCAATCTCTCAATCTCTAACAGGAGGCAGCTGTCACTGACAGAACACTTTGTTTGAGAAGTTATTCCACTCTTCCTTCTCAAAATGTGGGAGGCTAAAGGAAAAAGAGTAGGAGTTGTTGGAGGCAAAGTCAGGCTCCGACAAGAGCCCAGGGCCATCGTGGCAGCCATCGTATCATCTCTCACAATGATGTCATTGCTGGGCTGACACATAAGACACATCTACTGCATTTACCATAATGGAGCACGTGCCAGGATCGTTACAGGCAGCTGCTGAATATACTTTCTCAATTTTGTGATTCCTTATCTACAGCACATATTGGTTTTTTCTCAGCCCCTGCCTTGATCAGCTTGCAACAAACAAAATCTAATATCTGGTTTTGGTAGGCTCTGCAAATGTGTTCACATCTTTGCTGGTGTTACTGTGGAGCTTTGCTTTGAAGCTGCAAACCTTATTATGAGACACTTGCTGTTTGCTTTAGAGGGTCTCCCACTGCCCTGGCATGCAGTAGGGCACCATCAAGTTGCCTGCTGCTTGTATATAAATTAAGCATTTGTAATACAAATCGACAAGGCTGTCGCCATATAAGAGGAAGAGGGTAGGACCCATTTTCCAGCTGGGAAATTGAGGAGTGAGAAAATTGACTTAGATAAAGTGGAGTTGAAGCTTGTGCCATAACAATAACAGAATTCAGGTCTGTCATTAGACGCCTTAACTTCAAGACCAAAAAAAAAGTGAGATGAAAACAGTGGTTTCACTATGGTTGCAGAGGATATGTTCGTGTAACTTTTACCTGGTGCTCTACTGAGGATGTAGCAGGCATAAAGATCTGGCTTGGGGAATCTACCACCAAAAGCCCCAGTTCTGGAGCCTGATATCTCAACAGACTGATTTCCTCAGCATTACAGGGCCTTGGTGAGGGCTCATATGCACTGGTGCTGCTGGCAGGCCCTGGGGGGACAGCTTAGCCATAGCTCAGTAGGAGACCGGGGTCACGGGTAATGAACCCACAGCTCTGCACGGTGGAGTGGTAGATGATCAGCAGCAGTTCCAAGCTGGAAACTGGAAAGAAGTAGTGTAAATACTAGTTTTTTGGGGAAAAAAATTACGGTGTAATTTTTCTAAAGAAGAAAATTCAGAGTTTGACTTCCAGCTTCTCAAGTACCTAGGAGCAGATGAGTAGCACAGCTGGCTAGAAGGCTTTTCTCAATGTTTATAATGTAATTAAGATTCATTGGGTGTGTTTGATCTTTCCTGTTAGTGTCTTGGTGTTTGTATTGGAGATATCCAAATCTTGCAAGTCTGGAGCCAAATATTATCTGTATGAAATCTTTGTCTCAGTACTACATCCTCCCTTGCAACATCATTCACATGTAGTTGTTTTGTTGCCAAATTCTTCAAAACTCTAAGTAACATCCCTTTCACTGACTCTCAGCCAAATCAAGTAATTGAATGCCTGCAGTGTTTCTTGGATTCAGGTTATAAATTGCCATACAATGCTACTGATTAAATTTTCTTCAGTTCTCCCACTTCCCCTTACCCTCCCATTATGGGCCAGACTTCCCCTCCTTTCTTTTCACCTCAGGGGAAACTCTGAATTACAGCCCACATCTAGACAAAGCACAAAACCACCTGTCTTTAAGCACTGTTTGTCAGACTCCCTCCCTGAAACTCAGTGTCCCAAAGTCCACACATGGTATGTAAGGATTTTAAGGTAATATCAGATATAGATTTTGAATGGTGAGTCAAGGATGTAGACTGGCTTTCTTCCAAAGGGAAGGAGGGAGATTTGTTATGGGTGAGGAAAATCAAGATGTGACTGGCATAAAAACAAACCCTTGCTCTTCCCCAAAAGGCTAAAATAGACCAGCCCCAATATTACAGGAGGCAAAGGGATATAGAGATTGAATTAAAGGCCACTGCAGTCAATAACAATGTTTCCACGGACTAGAAAGCATTTATCAAGCCACTAAAGTAAAGAAAAAGCTTAATTTTTAGAAAGGAAAATGAGGGGTTGTTTTAATGAGACTAGAGATGTAAAAAGCTTCAGAGTTAAAAGAGAAAATGAACAGTCTTATTTTTTTTCTTGGTGTGGGCACTAAGGGCCATGAGAGTACAGCAGAACAGGCTCAGACCAGAAGACAAGCTCACCGGCGACCAATGCCGCTTTCTCAGGTGGCTGGACCCTGTGCGATCACTGTGTTAAAGCTAACTCAGAAATAAAATACTTCCCTGTGGCAGAGATATGTTTTGAGAAATGTCCATTTTGGAAACTATCAGTGGTAGAGACTTCCACAGAGAGTGAAAATCCAGGTAAGGAGGAACGTCTTCTTGCTAATCATTTAAAGAACAAGGAAGCACCAAAGCTGCAGACGGGAAGGTAAAAAGAGGAAGGAAGCAGTCTGAAGCACTTTGGCAAAAATATCTGTTGTAGAAAGGAATGTGTGGGTCCAGCTGGGCGGTTTCTCTCTGAAGATATGACTGAAATAATCACCAGCATTAGCAACAACACAGCTCCCTTCAGTTTTAAATGGAGTGAAATAACACAGTATATTTTTTTCTCCTGAAATACTGCCACTGTAGACTTGCAAAGCAACATTGGAATTACATTGTTGGCAAAGGCAAAAAATAGAAGCTAGTCAAATATTGGCTCCAGAGAAAGCAAAACACATTTTTAGGAATCTCTTCAGTTAGAAGTTAGAATTTTGGATTTGATACGCTGAAGCACAGAGTGAATCTGCGAGGATTGTAAACACCTCTGCACTTCATATTCCCAAAGAACCACTCATGCTTTACACGCAGAACAAGCCATTGAGATTAGGCCTGTGATCCCTTACTTTTGGAACAGACATGATATCTAGAATTGCTAGGATATAATGAGGTGATATTTCAACCATACTTTGCAATGGTGTAAATGATTATGAGAGGACTAAAGCTGTGGCAAATGAGGCTGAGGTAAGATAAGCCTGAACAGATATGTGAAAAAGCCACATGTATGGGGAATTCATTCTGTGCTTAGCAGCACTGAGCTGAATGCATCATCATCCAAGCTCTAACCTTGCTGTGCATATATAGAGCAGAGTCTATAAGTGTACAGATTTTAATGGAATCTATGGCTTGCTAGATAACTTTAAATACACTTTGAAAGACAGAGCTTCAAACACGCTAAACCCAAGCTCTTCTACAATTCTGTTTGATCCAAAGTCTGCTACAGAGGTGTTAGAACTGAATTACCCTGACAACTTTCATGCTTCAAAAATGTAACTAGTTGATGAGGAATGCCAGCTTAGTTTGCTCACATCTGAAAAAAAAAAATATGCAGATGAAAGAGCTGGCTATATCACTTGACTTATCACGAATCACTCCCTCCATGACTATTAGGGTTTTTTTGCCTGTTTGCCAGTCATTCATGAGCACTCCCTGTCTGTGCTCTGCAATTTTGAGGATTCACTGCATGATTTAGATGAACACATACCACTCAGCAGACTGTTTGCCACAAGATCCCTTCATCATTATTCACTGGGTACTATTAGTGGTAAATAACATGCCATCTAGGCTATATGGTTTTGTTTGTACTGTCAGGTTGTGCAATTGCAATATTAAAGCAATAAATGATGAACATACTTCCTGAATGAAGTTTCAGATGAATGACTTTTCATGGTAACTACCATAAGACTTTCATGATTTACTTGCATTTTCCATGAATATGCTTCTAGTCATCCAAATAAATTTAATAACCAGAAGAACAAACTTGTTCTGCAGATTCCTAGAAACAGATTCAGTTCAAGAGTTCACTGAGTCCTAAGCCCTTTTCAATATGTTGATGTGAATTTCAGTCTTTTCAGGCACTGATAAATGCGTTCCTTCCTTTTTTGTCCCTGGCAGCAAAATTGATTTAAAAAAACCAAAATACACTATAGTTTTTCTTAAGGCAATCCACCATAGGAAAGGAACTTTCTGAGCAGAAAACTGGAGGAGGATAGGAGCTGCTGAGTTTTAAAGCCAGCTCTAGCAACAGTGGCTTCTGTGACTGCTGGTTAACTGAGCGTTGTGCCTCAGTTTCCCTGTCAATGGACTGAGAATGTTTGTTTGATAAAAACACATAATGGGCAACAAGTAACTTTTCTCATATAGTCAGCTTTCTGCTTGTGGAATGAATATCCATGATGTGTTTGTGGTCTACTCACACTATTAAACTTATGCCTCATTTTTTTACAGATTTTTTTCTCGCTGTGGAATGAACACAACACAGCCTTTAGAACACTTCGTGGTCAAAGGTGTTATATAACCACCAGTTATTTATTATGAAATGAATGCACTCTTGTTCAAGTGAATTCCAGCATGAATATCATATGACAGGATTGAGAGGAAGCTTGTTTATTCTATAGACCAAAGTGGTATTTGTCTTAATAAAATGATAACATTGTTCATTTATCTTTAGAGAACTGATCTAATATGTCTCTTGGTTAAGCTTTAGGGGCAGATTTTTCAACTCTGATTCACCTTGCTGACTATTTATTTATGTGAACAGTCTTAGATAAAGCTCAGATTATACTCTATGTGAGAGAAAAGAAGGAACAGTTTATATCTTAGCCTCTATTCTGGGCAGCCTAGAGTCTAGCAGTGACATTGACTGCCAATATAACAGAAATAATCTAGGCAATAATGTTCTTACGGAAATAATGTTACATTAGGCAAAAGAAAAAAATAATTACATTTGATTAAACTAAGATATGAGAAAGAATAGAGACAATAGAGTTTCAGTCTAGTGAAAAGAAGATGAGTCGAGGTGACCCTAACAGAAGTTTACATAGCAATAGCTTAAGGGAAAGGATGGGTAAGGTTGGAAGGCTTTTGAAAAAAAAATTAAAATACTTTTCTAGATATTCAGTAAATAAGAAATCAAGATCATTGACCTAGGGCTGCAGTGAGAGTGAGCTACAGCACCCTCTTCATTGCCCAAGTGACTTTTCTCTGTGGGACAAGAAAAGATCGGTAGCATGTGTATGGTGAAATGCACTTTTGTTTAATGAAAATGTTCTTTGACTTGCCAATATTGCCTGTGCAGAAAGAGATTTGTTGAATACTTTATTCCATACTGCATAAGTGAGTGACTTTCATTCAGCAAATATTAGCTGTGATACTGATCCAAAGGCCACGACGATCATCGTAACAGTCAAGAAATGACATTTCTCACAAAGGCAAGTTGGCCTATGTGACATTCAGAATGGGTGTTTCCACTTTCCTCCATGAGGCTGTTCTTTGACTGGTGCTTGGGACACCACACAGACTGGCTGGACCAATATGGTGGAGCCCACATGGCAGATCCCCTCCAGAACTAGATCTGAAGTGCTTCCTCCATGCACAGTCTACAAACAAAATAGAGTTTAGCACTGGTTGCCCTTAGCACTGTTTGTTGTTTAATTTGCAATAATAACCACAGCTGCCAGGTGCTCCTACCTTCAAAGCATGCAATTCAGGTAAGATATAGAGGAAACATATCAAACCAGAAAGCAAAGCAATCAGGAAGAAAACGTGCATACTCTTCAATAGGGCCATGTTTATTTTTGGATTTTAAAGTTTGAGACATGAAAGTCTCAATTCCGTCTGTCTCCTACGCCCACATGTAACATACAGCTTCAGTTTCATACTATGAAAACATCGCTCTGACAGCCTGCAGGCCAGTCCTCATATTATTTTAGACCCTTTGAACTGGAAAAGCCCACAAACAAGGCAATTATTTGGTCATGTCCTCAGGGGCTCCACAGGAGCAGCCCCATTTTATTTAGTATTACAGATGTAGCCCAAAATTTCTCTGCCTCCCTATTGTGGCATGGAGTATTTACCCAGCAATGACTACCATGGTAATAAACATTAATTCTGCATAATTTATAACATTCTTGCAATGTGTTCTTTGGGAAATGGCTCATGCTACTATAATCCCCTTTATAAAGCACTACAGAGGCAAGGCGCAGAGCGAGCACCTCCAGATCTTCAGTCCAAGCTGTGGCTTATGTTTTTGGTACTGGAGGTCCAGATTTAGTTCCCTGTGTTTTGGCCAACAGGTGACTGCTCTGTTGTAAATCCACCTGGAAAGTTATGACCATCCAGGAACATGGTTATGACTATGACTGTAATTCTACACCTGAATGCTGCTAGCAAGCTTTCCTTCCTTCACTGCTGCATTTTTTATGTCTAAGCAAACTAAGATTATTCGAATTGCTTCAACCATTTAAAATATTTATGCTGTTATGGAAGTCTTAAGGTCATAAAGAAATTGCTACTAATAGAAGCTATGTATTACCATAGTTAGTATTTATGATTCTTTACTTTTTCCTGCTACATCCCTACTCAGTTATTTAGAAATGCGTATTTTTTAAAGGAATTTTTGCTTGGATATAATACAGAAAAAGGATATTGAGTTGTTCTCCCTCCCAGCCCCCCCAAAAAACAGATCCAAGAAACTGAGAAAATGAAACAAAAAAATATATATATAAATAAAGATTCCCCTATTATTTTTAGGCATTCAGTGTTGCACTATGTGATCTAACAGAGAAAGCCAGGAGAAATACACAAAATGCAAAAATGTACATTAAAAATACATCCATGAGTCAATCTGGAAACTTGGTTTCTAATATAACTAAAGCCAGAAATATCTCCATACTTACGGTGGGTAGTGTCTGTATAGAAGCTGCAGCTGGCCCTACCGCACTGGTTTGGTGGGGAAAGATATGGAGATCTGCCTCCTGGTGCAAGCCCCTTGTATCTTGGTGGCCCCCATCCCTCGAACTGGATCACGCCAAAACCCAGCAGGCACGCAGAAACAAGGACATGTTCGGACTCCAGACCTGGATCTCATATTCACATTTTGGGCTGGTTTCTAATCCCGCGGAAGAACGCGAGAGTGAGAGTAGATTTAGATCTGAACAACACTGAGAATTAAATTTTCATAACAAATCTTTCTGGTGCATTTTAGAGTAATTAATCTCAATCCTCTACCTCAGGCCTGTTCTTCCCGCCCCCAAATCAGCAAGTGGAGAGGACCAGCTGGTGGAGGGCACCGTCACAGCTTCCCACCAGCAGATGCCACAGGGCCAAGTAAACAGGAGGAGGAAATGTCTTGAGATAAGAAGGGACATGGTTCAGCGGAGGCCTAAAAGCTGCAGGTGAACAGAGGCAGCTGCTGTACAGGGCAGTAGAGGCAGTGAATTGCCGGGAGCTGTGAGGGGGCTGGGAAGCAGGAGGCTCAGCAGGAGTTTTTGCAAGTGCAGCCAACCATCAGGTCCTGCGTGCAGGCAAGAGGGGCTCATGCCTTGGGGACCTTCTTTACAAAGGCATCTTCATGCACCCACGCTGGATATTACAATTGGATAAGACATTACCTTTTATGCTTGAAGTTCCACAGATCATTTGAAGAAATCCTGTGTCCATGAGCTAGAGGATATTCTGAAACCCTCTGCAGACACCTAGCCTTGTGCCTAGAGGAGACTGAAGTGTGCACCTTGTATGATGATCACCTGCAGTAGGGAAGGTTGTGATAGAGTGAAATTTCTAGATTTAGAGCTGACAGAGGAACTGAGAACAGCCTACAGTAATGGGGCATCTCTGCAGCTTGAAAGCTGCATACAACTCTTGAGTTGTTCCACAGTGGCCCCTGGGATGTGGCTGTACTGCGTGACTTGCAGTGAGACTGGTGCTGTTGGGACCATGAATGCCCATCTGTGGGAGAAACCAATTAGCAAGTGCTACCGAGCCCAGCATATTCAATCCAATGCATCTGACACAGAAGCAATGGGAAGCCACTGTCATCTCCCATCTGTGAGCGATTCCCTATCCTTCGGCTCTCTGAAATAAACAGCATGTGGCTTGCAGCCTCCACTGCTCTGCAAGATCAGTCTCGCCTGATTACAAGAAGCAAATGTTAGATGTCATGTCCTGGGAAATACCAATCCACGTTACCAGTCAGATACTCAAAATCCTTGCCAGGTGTTACAGCTGTGTGCCCAGAGGAGCAGCGAGAAGCCTCGCTGGCATGGGGGTCCATCCCGCTCAAAGCAAAGGGCGGGCCGTGGCTGTGGTCACAGCAAATACTGTGGTGAGCATCAGTGTCTCCAGTGGCTGACCACTCTGTCCCACATGTAACCAGGGTTACACAGAAGAAGGTATATGGGTACCTTACCCATATGCTTTCCATGGGAGGAAGGTCTCTTAACGGACCCATCCGGAAGCACAGACACCTCTCTAGTTGACAGAAATCAGCTCTGTGGGTAGGCAAGTCAGCAAGACTAGAGGTGGCAGATTTTCTGCAAGTATCTGCAAGGCTGTGGCCAACCTAGTGCTCATCTGAGTGTTCCTGGGGCATAACAGCTCCTGGCCAGTGCTCTCCCACGAAGCTTGCCCACATATGTCTGAACGTCCCTGGGCTAGACCTGCACAGCTGCATGCGTGCTACTGCTGATCCCTCTGCAAAACTCTTCAAGTGATAGTTTGTTCAGAGCAGGCTCAGTATTTGCACAACAGGATGCACAAGCTGCCTGCTTGCCTTGCTGCCCTTACATTCTTTTCATCTCTGAATCCCTGTACATTTCATTTGGGGCAGCCTACTTTCATCTTAAACACTTTTTGAAAAAAAAAAGCAGACTGAAAACCTCCTTCATGCTAGCTGGATTATTTCTGTAAATGTAACTTTCATTATTAGCCTTAAGATTTTACTCTACTTTTCTTGCCACAGTCCGGACACTGTCTTTTCTGCAATTTATATTACATGCTCTCTCTGTCTTATCATTTCCTTTCAGGATACATTTTGTGTGAGACATACTTTGCAAAACACAGCTGTATCGTGTCTAAATCTGCCTAGGCTCAAAGCCCAAAGAACTTCAGTGTCTCTTATTTAAAAATCATCTGGCTTACCCAGCAGCAACATTTTTCTAGTCTCTTTTTATTTGCTTTTTATGTTTGTTTTTAAAGTGATATCCTGAAATAAAATGCCATCACTCATCTGTACCTCATAGCTCATCAGTACAAATCAACCTCTAGTCAAAAAGCTTGAAGTCAGACTCAAACTCTTTAAAGATTTTGGAACACTTGAAATTTTCAAAGCATTTGAGTGCATTTGTAGTGTGATATGTCATTAATGCAGATTTCTTTTTACTAGATAAATAGAAAGACTTCTGATTATCATGATCTAGTAGGCTTGCTAATTATAGGAGGTTACAAAACTAGTTTTCAAACAGGGGCTGAAGAGTGCAAAATTGGGTGTTATTTTGTTCATATTTTTTTCAAAATCAACATAAAATTGTGAATATCTTGATTCGACAATATGTGACTTTTGCTTATAGAGTTAGACTAGTCAGGGCATAGACCACGCGCCTCAGTGCGGAGAATATTTCATCATCTGAAATCTGCTTCCTATGTAAGTTTCCAAGGCTCCAAAATGTGGTGCACCAACTGAATCTGTCAATATTGGCAACCTTTTAGATAGTCCAACATGAGATATTTGCCATGCTATAAACACCCTATAAATATTGGCCTGTTAGATGCTGCCCATTTTTATCTAAAAATGGAAACTATCATGGAAATATTTCAGCTATTAGAAGAGCTCCCTGGATTTTAAGAGTCTGCGGTATACGAGAGAGTTCGTAGCATAATATTTTCCCCATGGCACTGGTATTTTTTATGAATGTGAATGTGTGATACAAAGCGTCAGATCCGTGCAGGCTTGAAACGTTTGCACTCTCAGAATCTGCAGTACTGTTTGCAGGATAGGTGATCTCAGAGGGGCAACTGCCGTCGAGATACGCAGTACCCAGCCCTAGAGATAAAACCCGTCAGCCAGGTCTGACTGTACTTCCTTCCTTGCCTTGCAGAGCATACAACATTTATGATAAAGCTTTATAAATGAAAATCGGAGAAGTTGCTGTGCCAGTTAGAGCTGCACAGCCTTATTCCGGGTGATTCATTCATTGAGTCAGTCAGCCGTGCATGCGATCATTCATAAGTAATGCTGTGCTCCACTTCAGCAGGCAACAATGATTTACCTCCCCGCTGCCTTTCAGTGTTTGTTCAGCAAACACGCCAAGCTAAAGAGCTTCCTATTTCAAGCTTTACCATTATTTTTAAAGAAACAGTGTTATCTAAATGCCCGCATAAAGGGAGCTGTACAGAAAGTCAAACAAAAAGGTCACTGAGAGAGGACTGCAACACTTGACTTGACCTATATTATCCCTCCCGAAATGTCCTGTCTTTCTTTGGCATCCATGAGAAGAGGCTCGTATTTACAAGCAAAACATCAGCTCCTTTAACCCTTGTGCCTTGCCAGAAGTAGGCCTATAAAAACAGTCCTTTTTTAACACTTACTTGGACTCCTGGAAGGGGACTGACAGCTCACCCTAGCCTGATTCATGCAGTAAAACCTGAAGCAGCAAGACCGGGTTTTCTGTTATGAAAATTTTTTTGCTGAATTCAGCAACTTACAGGAAAGAAAATCATACAGAAAAGCACAGACCAATGAATACCTTTTGGCCCACGCATTTTTCAAGGAGCTATGAAGAACGAAGATCTGGCCAGAGCTGTGGATTGGGCAATAACATGTGTTTCATTTCTGTAAAAACGTAGAATGTGGGATTCACCTCTTCCAGCTTTACACAAATAAAAGTGAGGCACTCAGTTTAAGCTAATCTTTTAGTACCCTGACCACTTAGAGAGACAGAGAATAAGTTTACATGAAATGAAAGCATAATCTGACACTGCGTATATGTTTGTTGAGTCTTCTGGCACCAGGAAATATCTATTCAGAGTGGAATTACAGGCTCAGTATCAGTAATTATCAACAAATACACAGGTCATGGCAACCATCATAACTAACAAAATCCCAGAGTGCAGACACACTCTGGATGAAGGAAAATGGAGATGCAGCAAAGGTCCCTCCTCCCCATTTTGGGAGGAGAAGAAATTTTTTCCCCTTATTTCTAAATCGGTTTCTGAGCTGAACATGTTCCAGTTGGGAAAGCTGGCCTTAAATAATGTTTTATTTCATCTAAATACACATAAAAAAAAGGAACTGAAAGTTAAAACAGAGTGCTGAGCGGTACATGTTCGTGCATCCCAGACATCTGGGATATCACAATTAGAAACCCTTTGTGGGCATATTTTCATTAGTCACAAAAAGGACAACTCATTTTTTCCTGTTTTCTTAAGATTTCAAAGCCCTACACTGTATCCTTAAACATAAGTCATTAAATTATGTTTCAAGCTTTAGGAATTTCATGCTTTGAAATTACTTTGAAGTTGGCAGATAATTTTATTTTTCTGTTTTGCTTTTTTAATTTTGGTTCTTAAAGAAAGAAACTTCAGTTTATCTTCCATTATTGTTCTCTTTTACAGCTCATCAAAGGACACCCTTATGAAAAGATGCATATTCTTGTTACAGAATAATGTTTTGAAAGAGTCTGCTGTATTTTGAAAGCTTTGTTAACAGCAAGACTTTAAAATACCTTTTTAAATCATTTACCCTTCTACTTTTTAATTGGATTTTCAGGGAAATTACAATTGTTTTCTTGAATTTTTGTTTCTTTATGTTTTGACCTAATGTTTTACACCAGAAAAGCAGTTAAATTTTCCATATTTTCCTGCCAGTTTTTAGTCTCTGCAGCTTTTTAATTTCAATAATTTACTGTATTCAGGATACCGTATGGCCATTTTTCCAAATAGTAGTCTATTGCTAATCTTAAGACTTCATAAGAAAGACAAATGCATTTGAAAAGAATACAGGCATTGCCATATTATGGATTTACTGACATGTCTAGCTGAGAATCATTTTTATAGAAAACTGAATTTTCCACTAAATATGCTTCTCTGTACTTACTAGTTTTTAGTCAAATTTCCTCCAAGTTTTCAGGTGAAATATGCATGGTAGTGCTGTGAATGTTTCATTTTTACTGTAAAGGATTTCACTCTGACTTTGAATGCTTAAGAGATGAGACGAAGAGGCCTCCATTGTTATTATGATCCTATGGTGACTTGGCATAACCACTTAGTAACATACAAATCTCTGGGAGATCTTCTCCCAAACTGGTACACAATGAAAAAGAATCAAGGATCATAGCAAAAAAAGAAGACTGTGGACATGGTAGGAGAAGGATGATCTTTGTAGCCTAGTCATGAACATGAGATTCTGCTGGATTCATTTGGACTCAAGATCTACAACCCTGCACGCATTCTCTAAACTTCTCTGGGCTCTGATTGTACATATGGACAAGCACTAAAATACAATTACCAAGCATTAAATACTTGAACATATCTGCTTATCCTAGACATAGGGCAATACCTTGGTGTACAGAAGATCTAGTTATATGTTTAATTCAGTAATACTATTTTGCTGTATGAAGTGATAAATGTTATAGTAAAAGCGTTACCTGGTTGTGTGCATTCTGTAAAAGACCTGTCACTTCAGTATTCTGCAAGAAATAGTTCCCTGGTCAATATTTTGCAACATGGCTATTTGTTTATATAGTTGAGTACAGGCCTATAACTGCAGCATGGAATATAACTTCTTCCTGAATAAACAATATTTTTTGTAAAATGAAAATACAGAGTATTGCTGCACTGATTGCACTTACTTACCTGATCAGAGAGCTTTAAAGCTAATGTGTCCTCTCTGTCCTTGAGGTAGAACAATGGAAAGAGTATAATGGAAGTACAATCAACTCGGAGTGGATTGCCTGTTGTTACTCAACACTGAGATTTACTATTGTTAGTGTAAAGCAGCAATAGTCTGTTCTGTGGTTCAATGTGGCTAAGTGAGACTGGAGTGCCTGGGGAAAGGAACTAACGGGCAAGATAAATCCTCCTGAAAGATCTCAGAACTACAAATGATGAAGAATGGGAACTTTTATTATGACCTGCATTTTTCAGATGAGGAACTGAGGCAAAGGAACCTAAGTCTGGGTCAATGCTAGGAACTAAACCCAGAGTCTGTGATTTCACTGTCACTCTGGCAGCTCGTGTTCTGCCAGACAGTGACTTATGTAGGCCAGCGCAGTAACTCCTGCCATTACCACTTCCTTTTCTCCTTCATTTTTAATTGTCTCTGTTCACCTTTCTGAAACCTCAGCAGTGCCCCACTCTTTCTCTTCTGACCTTGTGTTCTTCGTAATGTGCATGGGTGAGGAGAAGTTGTGGCTGAGTTAACTGAATGTAAATCTGCTTGTCTTTTACAAAAGAGAGATGGAGCTTGCTGTGACTGAAACACATAAACAGCTGATATTTCCTTCCTCACAAAGGACCTGTGCTTGTTCTTTCTGAGGCAAATTAGACTGTCTACACTTATATCTGAAAGAAAATCTCTGCTTTCCATATACTGCATGAAGGTGAGTCCTGGAAAACTCAAACTCGTCTAGAAGACTGCAAGATAACATTCATTAGCAGGATTATGCTGGTGAGGGCCACTGACCCTAACTTGTTAGTTTGTCTTTTTATTGCATTGAGTGCCCCTTTATTAATTTGTTGTGTGCTATCTAAATCTCAGGTTGCAAGTCCTGTGGAGCAGGTGTTGTTTTGGGATTATTAGTGTGGACAATACAGAGGATATCATATCCTCTTTGGAATCGCAACCACAACAGAGGGGATGAGTAATCATCAGTATGAGTCCACAGAATGAGCCATATGCCAGCCCTCCTGGGAGCACAAACGGCTCAGTCATCAAAGCACTGTTAATCGAGGCATTTCCAAATAGGTGCATTAACAGCTCCTCTAAGAACTGGAATATTATGGGTTGAATGGCATTTCTGCTCTACTTTTCTCTTTCACTTTGAATCCATTTGGGCACCTTGAGGCCACATGTGGAAGCTGCAGTGGCACTCACTGGAGGAGGCTGAGCTGATTACTTTCTGCTTCATGTGCTGCTGCGACTCCAGGCACTGGGTTCTTTATGGTACTGCTGCGCACTTGCATTTTAGCCCATTAAGCATTGCAGATCTGCTGAGCTATCCAGCTTTTATTCAGAAAGCTAAAAACCTGTGCCATCACCCAGCACTCTGCAGATGCCCCAGATATTACAGCAGCACAATCACTCCACTGTTTAGAGTACTTTGTTCCTGTCTCTGTGAATTATGGGGTGTCACATCATGGCTTGTGTTGCTATAGTAGGAGGTTACCCAACATGACATGACATAATGGGATACAGCCTGTGGGTTCAGGATGGAGGAGAGTGGGAAGGGAAATACAGCTGGACCTATATGTAAGAAAAAGTCAGTGACTAGGTATTTAGCCAAGCAATTACTGGCATCTTACTAGCTTATTCAAAGAATGGGTCAAATTTTTGTTTTACAGTGACCTAAAAAGAAACGAATTCTATTACATAGTTGGAGAACATTAGACACAATATCTTTATTTGTATTTCAAATAGTTCATAACTACTGCTGATCCAAAAAATGCTAAAAACACTTTGTCAGCATTTACAGCCCCTGTTAAATTGAAATGTTTTGCAGACACCGTTCAGTTTCACCAAAGTTTGGAACAGAACAGAGACAGGTTTCAAAACCCATAGGTTTCCATCAAAAACATGTGTATGGTTTCCTGTCATGCTCATCTGTTCCTACTCCTCCCAGACTTGCAGCTCCTTGGCAGCAAAAGGCTCCTGAGATCCACCAGACTGTCCTGGAATCAGAGCTCCTCTTGCTTTCACAGAGAATTTCAGCATTTGTGGTTTTCATTCCACAGCAGATCAAAACCAAATGTCACAGTATCAAAATCCTCTGCAGGATGGCATTACCTTTCTCCACACAGTTCTACTCAGATACTATAGGAAGATCCAAATTAACTGCAGAACTGCTAATTGCAATGACACATACAATTAATTCTGTGGGACACACTTAGCTTTCCGTCACACACCAGACTCCTGTCCTTCTTTTTCTCTCGTCATCTATACATAAGTTTTCTCGGCAGCAGGCAGTGAGAAGGAGTCTCTCAAGAGAGACATACATTAGCCTGAAGCCTTACTGTCCTCAAGGGAAAAGTGCTTTCTCTGTCCTGGAATAATTGTTTTTAATTGCAAAACATCCTCTCTCTAAATAAGATTTCCCTTGGCAAACTCAGACAGGCCAATGATTATTTATTATTTGCAATACCTTTACACATAGGAACTCAGTCATAAATCAGGATCCCAAGGGCCATCTTGCTACATATAGGTGAATCTAAGTGTACTGTTTCATACCCTTCCATTTTTGCTTTGGTTTTCGGATAAGTGGGTCATTGAATTAGAAAAATAGGCACGGACAGCAAAGAGCACTAGAAAGCCATTCCTGGTAAAGCGCCTGTCTTATATTAATGTGGGTTTTGTCCCATTGAGTGTTTTTGAGCAATATGTACAGAGTTAGTTTCCAAGCACAGAGAAAGGAGACTGGAAAAACTTTTAAAACAGCTGAGAAGCTTTAAGAGAATAGAGACCAAACAAAGGTACCATCTTAATCAAGTAGTTAAGAAAATATGCTATACCCTGTAAGCTTATTGGATGCAAAACTTTATGCTCTTGTCCATCCCAAATGTTGTGGTGTTTTCTACTAAAATTTCAGAATAAAGAATTGGATTCTCTTTTGTGATTTGTCAGACCACTGGTACCCAGCCTTTCTTTGGAACTATTCACTTCTTTCTCAGAGACAACCCAAAACAAAAGATCTGTGTGGAGGTGGGTCCCTGAAAATTATTTAACAAAGACTGTTTCTCTTCTTTTCCAAGACTAGCAGCTCGGTCAGGTGTAGTTAATTCTAATTCTCTTTCTAACCTAATCTCTGCACCAACAGAACATTACCTCCAGAAAAAGGTTTTGGTCACCGTATGCTTTCCTTGCAATCTAAACATTTATAAAATCAGTCAAATAAACCTCCAAAGTCTGTCTGTGAGGGCACTGGCTGATGACTCACAATCATGTTACAGATGAAAACTAAGATGGAACAGGATCAGCAACTCACTACATCTTTGCTGAATTGACAGAAAACTCAGCAATTGTAACTCTGGATATGAGAAAACAAAAACAGAAAAGCAAAATAAACCTAAATCTCCCTTCTTGCCAGAGAAACAACCCCACTGAACTTTGCGGAATTATTTAGTGGATGTCTTCTTAGAAGGAAGTTAAAATTGAGGAGAAGAAATGAATTTGGCTTTTTATGTAGCCTGGTTCACCACATGCCATGATCTGGACATTTCTAAAATGATAAGTTCTTTAAAGCACTGGTGGCATTTTGATTTCTGGTGTCTTCAGATAATGGCAAATCTGGTAGGTTGGTTTGTTTGGCTGGGTTTTGGGAACTGAAGCACTTGGTCTCACGCTTTCATAGGAAAATAAGAACAGCTGTGTTATATTAGGTGCGAGTAGTACTGGATGAAAGCCCAGTAACCGGTTCCCAACAATGGCCCGTAGTGGGTGTGTAGGTGAGAATATAAGAACAGGATAAGCATGTGTAGAGATATTACCCCAGAATACTTTCCCAGCCTGGAGAAATTAACCATGCAGGGACTTCCTGAATCAGAAACAGTATCTTTACAGTGAGTTGCTCTCACTGGATTTTTATTTAATGAACTGAAATTATCCAATCACTTCTTAACTCATGCAGGTTTTTAACATCTATGACTTCCAGTGGCAAGGGGTAAAATTTAACAGAAGATCTTTGGTGTAATATTAAATAGGTTTGGTGGGGACTAATCTTTAGTAGTTTCTTTGAATTTCGAAGTTGTGACATTTTCATATTCCTGTTAGCCTGCACCTTAGCTCACCCTCCAAATCAAGAATAAAAAATCAGCGCCAGCAAAATTCATTACATTCTGGTTTTGCTTAGTAAATAAAGAATTCTTCTGTATCTGTGTTTTCTCTGGTAAGCAGTATAGAGAAGCAAAGCTACATGCCTTCTAAACTTACACAGATGCTTTATTCGTTGCTTTTCACAGTCTCACTGCAACATAATATAATCAAATCATTCTCCCACTCTTTTATTTTGGTCACATGCAGATTCTGAATGGACTTTTCTTGGATCACTTGGAGGAAATTCTTATTAAACAGGATGTGCCTCTTCCTCAGGGTGACAGGTTATATACAGAGATTTTTCATCAAAATGAAAACTGCTTCATTTGCTGCCAACCATATGTAAAGCAAGAAGAAAAGTCTGGCCTTAGTGACTCCTGGGAGACTGAAAGTGGAGACTAAATGGAAAATGCATACATTATAAATGTTCTTTTTAAAACATAGTTTTACAAAACTCTCAAAATGTGGGGAGTTGAAAATTATATCTAAACAATAAGTTAGTCAGAGATGTAAGTGTATACTATTTTGATGATGGTGTTTTAAGATAGACTAGTGGATTTTAAGTCCAGAAGGGACAGTTGTGACCAGTTGTCTAACATCCTGGGTAATACAGATTGACAGTCTTTTAGGAATTTACTCCTGCCTTAAGTCTAAATTTATTCAGAGTGGAGCCAACTGATCTCAACTGAAGAGTGGATTGGTTTGGAAAAAAAGTTTGTGAAATTCTACAGCTGATTTTAGAGAGACCTTTCTAGTGTCTAGAGTAGCATTCATTTGATATATTTATGTCATTGTTAGTTATGTAGCCAGTAGGAGATTCAGGCTTTCATTTCTGAGTATAGCTTCTTTGTTGTACCAGTATTAATTATATTGTATACTACCACTGAGGGAAAGGGCCTCTATTACTAGCCTGGGATTCTTCATTGGGGGTTTAAGGGTTTTCTGTAAACTTACTCTAGACAGTGTGGAAGAAACACATGGCCAAAGGTATAAAGGAGATCATGTTAGTGGCTTGAGAGTGCTTTGTGATCTTTCTTTTTTTCATATCTTGACCAGAAATTTTCTGTGGTTTGGTGTGAAGTGTGGCAAACTTGAAAAAAAGTAAATCTTGCCTTGAGACATGAAGAATAGTAAAGAGGCTTTTAGATCAAGCCATAAACTGTAGAGCAAGACTTTTTGTATTTTTGCCTATTTTCTGGAATATTCTTGTATATTCTCCTTTAACTTCTTTTAATATACAGTGAAAATGCATATAAACTTTTTCAGATTCTGATGCAAAATTTGAAAGTGCTCTAGTTGTAATATATTCCCTTTGGTAAAGTTATCATGTTGAACAAGACTGATAAAAAACTGAAAGATCTAGTACTGACCTCTGCAGAAGTTAAACTGGTGTAAACCGTTCCATTAAATTGTGTAGTGAACTTTTGCCCTCATGCTGTACTATTGTTGCTGTTGCAGTATTATTTAAGCTGTATTATTTGAATATTTCATGATACTGATGATGCCAAAGAAGTATTGCAATAACCTGGAATATTGGACCTCAGACAAGGGTCAGCAGGACTCAGCAGTGCTGAGGCAGGAGGTAAGGATCTCTGTCTCCCAAGTAGCTGTCGGTGGCTTAGCCTGTGTGATGTCTCTGAGTGCCAGGTCCTGGTCCAACATGCCAATATGCCAAGAGATTGCCTTGTAGGATGCCCTCATCCTACAAAGAAGGCTGCTCCAGGATGACATTTGTGGTGGGACCACTCTCACTTCATCATGACCCTTGCCCTGCCTCATCTTTGACCTTCTCAAATCCAGCAGATTCCTCCACGTATCAGACATGCAACAGCTTTTCTCTCTTCAGGCACTTTGATAGAAAGAAAATGCATATGGGTCAGTGAAGTTGGTACTCTGCAGGCAGGACCCCCGTCTCCCCACCACTGAAGCAAATGTACTGGGTAGAATCAGAGACACAGTGAGGCTCAGGGTGCTGCTCAGGGTTGGGCTGGGCCATGCAGTGTGGAGCAGGAGGCATTATGGTAATGCCAGCCCCATAGTGGTGGCATTTTAGCTAACACATATGCCGTAACCCAGCAGACAGTATTGCTATATTGCTTCTCTCTGTGCCACTTCCCAGTTCTGGCAAATGATCCCCCCTGTACTCTGTGTACAAGAGCTTTCACAAACATGTTGCAAGCAAGCCTACGAATGTTTCCTTCTTTGTCCTAATTTGGGAGATTGGTAGTTCTGTTGTCATTCAGCTCAAAAATCTGACCCTTTTTCTCACATGATACAAGTCCCTGGGAGAAAGATCCTATACAGCAAAGACAACAGATCCTAGCACCCGATACTCAGTGTATTCAAAGTACTGCATGAATTGCAATGAGCTGGTACAAAACAAGGATATTTTTCACTAGGAATTGGACAAAGATCTCACTTAACAGAGTGGCCCAGCAACCAAAGATTAAAAAAAATTTCAGAGACAAGGCACTAACCTGTTTCGCTGACTTCACTGGGAGCTGGAATTGGCCTGCACTTCAAAAAAAAGTAAGGACGGATTTGAACTGAAGATAACAAATGGTTTGTGTCACCTCTGTTTGTTTCACACTTACAGCACTATCCTGTCATGATCTGTACCTAAGATAAACTGTTCTTCTGTGGGCACAATACTTATCTTAAAAGCATTGCTCAAAACAAGTAAAGGTCAAGTTAAGAGACAATAAAACTTATCAACTAAAATCACATTAGCATTTTAAAAAGTCAAAGAGATGGACATCTGTGGAGTTATTTTGCGGGGGAACACCATATTTGAGGTTAACAACTAAACACCAGCCTTTGGCTTAACTGTGTTCTGAATTCCATCGCTGGTTGCATTCTCTCAAGCAGCAAACACAATTTAAGAAAAATAAAATAAAAGATCAAAATACTTAAAGCTTTAGTGACTGTAAGCCGTGTTCAATGGAAAGCTAACTAGCTATTTAAAAAGCACCTTTCTTCTGTTCCCTATCAATATGCAAATGTTAGTCTTACGGTGCTGGAAAGCCATAATTCTTAACAGAGAGATTTTCCCAACATGAGAAATTGCGCAAATTATACTTCAAGTGACTCATGAATAGGAACCCTGATAATTTTGCCATAGTAATCTATGGGCAATCAAACCACACTAATTTATTTTTATTTCTTTAATGTAAGGCGGAAACCCAAAGCATTTTATATTACTCTTTTCAGAGGTGGGGAATCAGTGCAATTGTGTATGTATATGCTGAAAACACAAAAGCTAGAGAGTCATGGGCCTACTTAAAGACTTGAGAAATAATACCTCCTGTGAGGTTATTTGAACCTTTTTTAAAGCCAATGCCCAGATCTATGAGCAGGGAGCATGCCTAGCACATGACAGGCTGTCATTCCATGTCAGGGCAGTGGGAAGAATGAGTCCTGGAAGCAGCCAGCCCAAAAAGTGGGATGCACTCTGCTTTCACAAAGATTTTACCCAGGATCCTCGGGGTAGGACACCGTTGCAGCACAGCTTTGATGGATACCTGAAAAAGCCTGGCTGGGCAAGCAAAGCCACAATAGCCCATGCACATTTGCCTGAATCCCAAAGAATCAGGCTAAGACAGGACAGTACTTGTGATCTTTCTCACAAGGGAAGACGTGGGAGAAACCCCAGGAAAGACTCCCGAGGAATATCCTCCTTACTAAAGGCTTTTCTGTTGTAGGGAGCATGAA
Organism: Dromaius novaehollandiae; assembly: GCF_036370855.1. NCBI lineage: Eukaryota > Metazoa > Chordata > Aves > Casuariiformes > Dromaiidae > Dromaius > Dromaius novaehollandiae. Next base: position 44,848,934 of record NC_088098.1, read on the forward strand.
AACCTGGACTCAGAGCAGCATTACTCACGTGCAGTGACTTGACCTCTTTGCCCAGCTCATCTGCAGTAAGTAAATGCTTTCTTAGCAAACCTTGCATTAGCACACAAACGGAAACCTGGCAGGTCTCCCCTCACCGGAGGAGTCCCCTGTGGAAGGAGGCAAAGGCAGCAACACAACACAGACAGGGAGATGTGTCTCAGGAGCAACCCCGTGCTGGCCAAGCAGCATTTCCCAAGCTGGAGGGCACCCCTTCCTGCGCCAAAGCGGGAGGATCAGCTTCGGACAGCACAGTGTGCAGCAGGACCATGTTGCTGGCCTTTGCAATAGTGTCTATTTAACTGTTCACATCTGGGTATGTTCTTCAGTTTGACTCCAGCAAGAGATTTCTCTGCCCTGTTTTCTGCCCTCTCCTCATCTGGGATGAAACAGACTGTCTACAGCCTCCCTCTTTCTCATTCTCTCCAATTCCACACAGAAGGGCTTCAGCCTTGCAAAACTCCTCTATCATTGAAATAGTATGAGGCCACTGAAATTACAGCATCCATGCCAGAGCCACATACACAGTACAAGTATTTTGGGGGGCAAAACTTGCATAAAACTTCTGAAGCACATCTGTGCTCAGATGTAATAGCTTTATTGATTTGTATCTTAATTTTAACAGTTCTTTGAATAGATGTAAAGCTTGGTGTGTCAGGGCAGGTTTGCCCTAGAGGCCCAGTATGTTCTGTGATAGTGACAGCTGTTTACATCTCCTCTCTGGACTCAAACAGCCTGACCTGGTTTCATGTCTGGATGTGAAACCTCAGTCTTTGCCTTCGGTGCTAAGAAAATCCATGTTAGTAGGTGGTTACCACATGATAACAACTTCATAGCTATCTTGCAGCACGATCTGCATGGAAACAAAGTATTATAGTTTTCTACCCTGAAGTAAACTAGACCCAGCCAACCACAGACCTGCTGTTAATAATCCTGTGGTGAAAACAAGCCTTCTGTTAGCACCAGTGACAAAGTCTCACATGATTGAGGCTTCTGATATTTGTGGAGCCAGAGCAACTAAAAGCTGTTTTGGGTAGACAAAGATAGATGCACTAGCACATTCAGGCTTTTATTTTATTTTCGGGAAGAAAATTATTAGAAAATAACTGCAATTCCACGACTTTCCAGAGTGCTTTCTTCTAACTCAGTCCTATGCCAGAGTTGCTCTGGCTGCAGCTAGTGGAAATTGCAAACTGCATCGGCAGCGTCTGGAGCAAATGAGGGGCCTGTTTCTCACCTCCAGCAGACAGTTTCTGTGCCTCTTAACAACCTGTGCTGTATTATAAATGTCAGAGGGATTTTTTTTTCCCTCAGGGTACCCTCTTCTGCCATGGGAGTACCCGTGCAGCACAGCATCCCGGTATCTGGACCACACCTTCAGCAGGGAGAGAAAGCAATGGTGCAAAGCACATGGGAATGCTGGGACAGGGACAGTTATGTTAAAAGGCAAACAAAGTTATACAAAACTAGCATTGGCATGAAATGGATGTTCACAGACATTCTGGCCTAAAAATATGTTTTACTTCAGCATTTATATCCCACTCATAATCACAGTTCTTGAATGTTTCCTACTGTTTTCTATGAGAAATACTGATGTTTAGGTATGAAGGAGGATATCAATGGGTAAAATAACCCTATTTATGAATGGTAATAATATTCACACTACAATATTCACATGGCAATATTTTTTCAGGAACTGGATAAATAACCCAAAGCATTTCCAGAACAATGCCTCTCCAGTCATCCAGACTCTTCTTAAATTGGATGAGCACCATGCACACAAAAAGCTTACTACCTCCCTTTGAAAATCACCTTCGAGTCAATGGGCTCCAGTGAGTTGCAGACCAAACAACTGCAGTAACAACACCCTGTAAAACATTCACTGCAGAATAGAGTTTTACACATATTTTACTTTTCTGTCTGTAAGTGCTTTTGATTAGAATTTACTTGTGTTTTTCTAGTCATTTGGATAAGGCCTTGGCTTTATAAATTATGTAGCACCTCTCCCTGCCACACAAGCTGATGTTTGATCATTGGCCCATGCCTAAACAGTGATGCTAACCTAAAGCCCCTGTGTTCTTTTCTTTTCATGCATGGTTCTTGCTCACAGAGCTTCACACAGAGGAGTTGAAAAGAGGATTTCCAGTGAAAAAAGAAAAGTCCAGAGGCAAACATACCCAGAGTCTTTAGTACCTGAGCTGTCATTATGAAAGAATAAAACAAATGAACCTAGGAATATTTTACACAATCTACAGTTCTAATACTGCCAGTGAAACCAACTGAATAGCCTTAAGAGGTATGGTCCATGCATCCAGTGTTTCAGTTTACGTCCTATGAATGATTAGCTCACTGTTGCATATAATGGAGATATCCAACTGGCCCTATTTTACATTAGATAGCTGTACCTTAAGCCATGGTTAAATGCTCAATGAACATCAAATTATATTTTTAAGAGGCAGTGTGATCTAACAGATAAAGCATAGGACCAAGATCCCAAAAAAACAGATTGTCCTCCTGGCTGACTCCAGGGTATCTAGCTGTCCTGCCTGTGCCTCAGTTTCCCTATCTGTAAAGCAAGAGAATGATTTTCTCTGAACAGTGCTCTTTAATGCATACAAAATCTCAGCATTGCAACTTGCAAAATGTTCAGGGTGTATCTGCCTTTGCACATCAGAGAATGGTGACAGGATGTCTCTGTTCCAGGAGTGATTAAGATTAAGAGTAAGTGCTCATTACTAAAGAAGAATTACAGCATTGTGTTGTGGCTGATGTAGCCGGAAGAGTGCCTCTTCGTTGGTCCCCCAAGCACAAATGACTAAGCCACTGAGATACTGAGAGGTATACACTGCAGTGTAATCAACCTCTTCTGCTTTCTATCAGCAATGCAACTTTTCCTTGTATGTAAATGACCTACATCCCCATTTCAGGAAAACCTTCTCTTTCTACAGTGGCTATAAAGATCTCCAGCAGAATCAGTGAGTGTTTCTGTGTTCAAAGCATGGGGAGCACAGAGATATTATTAGATGTGTTCACCTAGATGAAAATGTAGATATTCAGTGAAACAGGCAAACATTACTTAACTATTCTTTATTGATGCTCAGAAGCTGTTGGTTGGGTGCAGCTTGTTACAATATGGTCTTACTGCCAGAGGAACCCTACAAACAAGAGCTACTGGAGATCACTTCTACATTTGCTTCAGCTAGTGAAAACAGTCACAGAATGTCCCTCCAACACTTTATGGTGGGATGTTTTCAGACTACTTTAGTCTACCTCTTCTCTGTACTGGAAGAGAAGGTAGCACTTTCAGCTCTGAGGGAAGATGGGATTCAGTGCCCCATTTTAAGCACAGAGAAGATATGCTTCTAAGCTGCTGTTTCAACTGTATCACTCCTCTCGGCCCATCCTTCCATTTGTTCCTCCTTCTGTCACCTAAACCTACTTTGTTTCATTTTCTGGCCCTGCATGGCCCACACATCTCTTTGATTTTAGAGAAGAAGACTCCCACCTCTAGTCAGATCATGGTGCCAGTGCCTATCACCCACTTGCTGTATTTTCGAACAAGTCCCTTTATGATTTCTCCCTCTGTTCACTGTGTTGCACAGCGTGGAACTCCTTTAAAGCACCCTACAAGCAAATCCATTATCTACCCTCAAACTTCCCTTTCCTGCCGATAAAAATGTTACAACACTTACTTTGTCATTTCACCATGAGCTTAAGTCTGCAACAGACCTCTGACACTAAAAACAGGCGCTTCCCTCCCACCCATACAGATTGCTCCTTTTCAACCCTTTCTGGTCCCCTGACTTGTGCCAGCAGAAACAGTTGTGTGGCAGCACAATGAAGAGTTGAGAAGCTGACGTGGGTAAAAATAACTATATTTTGCTAGGTTAGCTCTTTTCTGCATCAACGCTTGTGCTGGGCAAGAGTAGCTGGAGGAGGGAGGGAGTATGGGGGATGCAGAAGCAGGAATCACCAGCTGGAGAAAAAGACAGGGCAGGACTGCCTCTTCTGGCAATGCTGATGGGTTTTGCTGGCTTAAACTGCTTGTAAAAGCAAGCATAGTACCGGATCACTGGTCCCACTGCCTCTCATGCAAGGACATATCATCTCTTGCCTCCTTGTATTCCTCTGTCTCTGTTTCCGTCCTTTGGCTGTGTCTTGTCTTAGGCAAGCTCTCATATGTGAAGGGAGCTGTTGCCATCTGATCCACCATCTCCCTTACCACCACCCAGTGAAAATCACACTGTGTTATGTGTGGGGAAGGCAGGGGAAAGGCTACAACCCATCACAGACACAGCAGCATCTAGCCCTGCTCAGTTTAGTTTCAGTGTTAAGGCATAGACCATCTTTTAGTCTGGTGTTTGCCACAGTGGCATTTTAGAACATTTGGGAATTTGTATGGTGATACAAAAAAATAATAATACTTACAGTAATAACAGCATCAGATGCATATCATAAAAGAAATTTTTCAGCTAAACTAAAATTATCTTTTTACTATTTTTAAAAATTCACAGTACTTCCCTACAAAGCAAGAATTCCAGTTCCTATAGTTCTTTTAGGCACAGATATTTCTTGCTGCAAACTGAAAAAAAACCTCCAGAAGTCAAAAGTGCCTGTACTAAAAAGGCTTCCTGACAGTTCATCTCTCTCTGCTCAGGGCAGTTGTCCATATTTCTTTTGCAGAACTTTCCTTTTATTTTTAAGAGCTGCCAGGAGTTATCCTTTTGAGAGAAAACATTATCCTTGTGAGAGAAAGTGGCAAAACTTGTCACCTCGAAAAGCCATTGTACACAACCACAGAACCCACCGGTCTGGAAGGCTTCTGAAAGGGCTGTCGCAGAGCAATTTTTCTCACTTCCCTTCCACTGTTGTCTCTCAGCAGCCTGTGTCTTTGAAGACCCAGAAGGTGAAACAGTATCTAGAAGCACTCCCACGTGGCAGTAGCAGGAGCAAAGGGACCTTCTGGGGCTGGAATAGCAACAAAGCAAGTACATAGATCTAATGGAAATCCTAGGGAACTCAAGGCATCTCCAGGATCTGGTATACCCTATGTCATTACTCCCTTCCTTCCTGATGATGTGAACACAGCTTCTCCAGGTCCTGCCACCCCCCAGGAACATTCCCAGGGTTGGAAAGCGTACTGCAAAGTCAGCACTGACAGGCTATCGGAGGGACCTCCTCGCTCACTGGGAACGAAGCTTGGGAGAGCAATACCATCCTTGGCCGTGTCTCCCCTCTTCTCTTACCAGCTTACTGCCTTGTTCACCCAAGCTCACCTCACTGCCAAATTACCGCAGAGCTAGCAGCAGTGTGTTTGGCCAACAGAAGATGGTGTGAAGCTCTTAAATGCATACGGGGTCTCTCTCCTCTCTGTCTTCAGGGGAGAGATGAGCACAAGACAGTTTCTGAGGCTTTCTGAAGGGGCCATGGCATTGCTGTACCTCAGGTTTAACGTACTGAGGCTAGGCTCATATTAGTACACGCTGCTGTGCCTATAAAGTCCACTTTGGTTTGGGGTGTTAGCATGGCTTTGAAGAGAGTCCCCTGAGGGTCCCACTTATCATGCATTGATTTGGCTCCAGAGTTGTTTTGGTGCACATTATCCATATTCCTTGTACTCCAAACCCTAAATCAGGCAAAAGGGTTGAAACCAAAGACCCCTTCTTGGGACTTCTTTGAACCACGTGTTCTGGGGATGTATGGTCCCGGACACAAGAGAAAATCCAGTCCAAAGTAAATCCCCTGAGCCACATAACAGAAAGATGTAAGGTCCTCAGTGCCATCTCTTTCAATATACTACTCAAATCCTGTTGCATCAAATTACTTACTAATGTAGACATGGAGATTGTTGCATGGTTATATCTTCAAAAAATTTTGTCATCCTGGCAACACTTTCTTACATTTCCCCCTGGTCTCCTTCTTACCAAAAGTTTTGACTGCATAGAAACAGAGTATATGGAAACATGCTATACTACCGCCAGTTCTGTGTGTTTTTTTAACTGAATTTTGAAATATATTTGAAAATGAACTATAAAAATGTTTAATGTTCTCATGAAAGTAGTGAACTTTCTATCTTCCACTGATTGTTGACATTCAATAGAAATAAATCCTCTGCCCTTTTAAATATATATTGAGGATTTTAATGGCATTTTCTTTCTTTGTTAACAACCATATGAAAACTTCATAGGGCAGATTTGATCATGGACTGTGCACATCTGGCTGTGTAACCAGGGTTGCTAGGGACCTAGTGCTAATTTCCCCTGGGGTTTTCCCCTTCATTTTCACAAAACAACCAGCTCATTTCTTACTCTGCTAGGTTTTATATCAATATCTGATCTAGATTTAAAAAACCCTCACATTTCTGCTGTTGCCTGAATGTCAGACCACTTTCTCTTCCCCCCCCCCCCCCCCCCAGGAACTTATCACAAGAAACAGGCTCAGTATCAGGAGTGCTAATAATATTTGTCTTACAACTCTGTCTCAGTTGCACCAAACTGATAAACCAATGAACAGAAAGAGCACTCTGGCAAGAAGCATGTCTTTGAAGGTATATGATATCATGTCAAAAACAGCTACAGTATATTTACTGATGGCCCAGAAATATTTCTCACATCTGTCTAAACCTAGCGCATTTGAAGTAAGAAAAGAGGGACTACCTCACAGACAGGAAATAGTAAATATTTAATTACTTTTTTTGGCATAAGTTGTACAGCCCCAAGCTTCTTATAATGTATAAAATAGAGTACACCTGTCATATCTTGAACAAACATGAAACTGGGACTTGCAAAATTAAATACATCTGCAACAAATTGTCTCGGTTTCAAATTGGAAGTTATATTTGTAGTAGATAGTTTTGCAATAGGATAAATAATTTATGCATGTGTGTTTTTTAGTAGATGGATTTCAGTTTCTATCTTCGGTCTTAGAAGTATCAATAGTATTTTGGTGTAGGGGTTTACGCTAGGAGTAGGAGAATTAATGCCTTTGAATTTAAAATGCACTGGTAGTCCAACAGGTCAATCCATAGGGAAATTCTGTACATCAGAGATAGGAACTATTACTGTTCTGAAGAGCAAGGGACTCAGTAGTGCTGGACTGCAATCCTAGCTTTGATCCATTATGAATACTAGGTCAAGGTCAAGTCTTACACTGTTTGGGTCTGTTTTACTTCTTAGGCTGAACAAGGTGTATTTCCCATGTAGAGTGACCAAAAGTAGGTTGGGTACCGGAAGCATTTTATCTGTTATAAAATGGTCCTTTGCCTAGACCCATTTCCTGAGCTGAGAAGCCATATGTCACCATTTCTTCCAGAACCCTTGTTAAGTTAGCCAGAGTTCACTTTGGTATCTTGGTGCTATAGTGGGTTGAGCTGTATATGCAGAGCACGTCTATCACACACATGCTGTAGTGCAGATCTGTACATGCCTTAAGGTAATTTGTTAGGGATTTCCTGATTTCCCACAGCCTAGTCAAAGCTGTAGCTTTGTCTGGGCTGTCAGACATCTAAAGAAGCATCAGCATTGTAGCTGCTAATATGCAAAGGCATAAAAGGGAGATACAGACATAGTAAAGAAGTAGAACAGATTTGATGATTACTGCTAGGAAAAAACCTGGAGATGCTGCTTAAGAGGATACTTGGGGGAAAAAAACACAGCCTAAAAACACTTTACCGCAAAAAAACCCTAGGATTCTCTGTTTCCCTGGAAATGAAAGAGCATGGCTCTTTTCTGTCTTTCTGAACTTTATAATATATGACCTTGAGTTATAATCAGATGAATCAGGTTGGATGGGACCCCTGGACAGCGTCTGGTCCAACCTTCTGTTGAAAACAGGGCCTTAGAGTAGATTATTTATTATTTTTTAGAATTTTTTAAATTATTTTTTAGAATATTTCCAGCAAGGGAGATTCCGCCATTTCTCAGAACAACTTATTCCAATTTTTTATTGTTTTCATGATGAATAATTTTTTTATTATCTCCAGACAAATTTTCCCCTGAAACAACATTGTGCCCAATGCCTCGTGTCCTGTCATCATGCACCTTTGCAGTGAGAATTCCTCTATCTTCTCCATAATTACCTTTTAGGTATTGGAAAATTGTGATTAGCCCCCCCCCCCCCCAGGCCATTTCTTCTCTAGTCCCAACAATCCCAATTTGTTTAACCTTTCTTCATATGTCAAGTTCTCCAACCCCTAACCATCTCAGTGGCCCTTCACTAGACCCTTCCCAATCTCTCAGTGTCTCAGCTGAACTGGAGGGAGTAAATTAGACAAAGTAGTCCAGGTGAGGTCTACAAAGTACTGAGAGGGAGGAATAATCTCATAATTTGATCCTAAAGGAGAAGTTGCTGTTGACAGGATGAGACTTTTTCAGATTCTTCTTTCCCTTAGCTCTGCTCCATCGTCTTCAGTTTTGTCTTTCATTTTTTCCATGTCATTCTCCCTATATTTCTACTCTCTTCTAGTTTCTTCTCTTCTCAAGGCTAACTCAGGCTGACAACAGCCACTGTGAAATATGAATCCTTTAAAGGGTACACAATGAGATACAGTGTGAAACAGCATGAAAAGTTTTCACTGTGTTCTGTTGGTAACAGGTAAGGCAGCTATATAGCATTTTAGATAATACAGTGTAGAGATCATTGCATCTCCTGCTCACCAGAAGAGTCTTGCTAGAAAGAAGCTGTGTATTACCAACTACAGAAACCAAATATAACCAACCAGTCACCCTGGGCCTCACTCAAAGTCAGTGGGAAGAAATGGGCTCCTCCAGACCTCAGAAAAACAAGAAAAAAAGGTAGAAATATTGTTAATCTGTAATTCAAATGTGTTTACTTCTCTGCAGCAAGACTTGACACAGGACTGAGCAATGTTTGTGACAGAAGGGGCATCTCCGTTTGCACAGAGCTTACTCTTGCCAGCAGGCCAAGGGCTTGATTCCTTTCTGTTGCTGAAGGCTCTGGCACGGCTTCTTTGGCAGGGTCAGGGCTCCCTGGCTCCACAACTGCCTTGCAATTTGGCAGCAGTGTAAATTAAATAGGGAGAACAGTCACCAGAAACCGGGGCACATGTGGCAAGGCAGCAAGCCAGGGTGCCTTGTGCAGTCATCCAGTTTTAAAAGAGAACAAAACCATCAGCAAACAGGAAGGTTGGGGACTGGGAAAGCTTCTTGAGCTATAATTGTAATAACAATAAAAAAATACTCCATAGTATTTTTATTGTTGTTATTATTATAGCTCAAGAAGTAAAGGATCACTAGTCTCTTACTTTATCAAATCTGTCAATTACTCTGTTTTGGAAGATCTGTCTACAGTTGCGACACCACTCAGCATTCGCTGCCCTTTCCCCCTTTTGTATCTCTCAAGTATGTTCTTATTCTTTGAAGGATAATGAAAGATCTCTCCTGGGAAAAAAGGAAGTCATGAGTGACAGAGCCACTGAAACAGTACCTGAGTTCTGCTTGGCAGCAAGCACAGCTGATGAGCTAATAAAGCCAAAATTTCTTATGGATTCCTTTCATTGTGGACGTGTGATGAATGTCATCCTATACCACCTCCAATTCTTCACAGGGGAAATGAAGGTTGAAGTATTTTTGGAATATGCCTCAGTCAAAACAAGCTCACTGTCTGCTTCTAAAACACCTTAATTAGATGCTGATTTCAAAGCCTGTAACACATGACAAAGTGCAGCTTCATTCTTTGGCAAGGTAATCAATGATTACAGAGGGTAGAAAAAAGGTGCTGCTCCATTAGATCAACACTGAGGTGGGACACTATAGTACAGAATATGTAGTATTTTATTGCTAATTTTTTATTAGGAAGAGTATTAGGTCTTTGAAACTTTGGTTCAGTTGATAACAATGGCAGAGTGCTGGTTCAATTTCTGCAACATTGCTAACATTGATTAGACAGAGGCCTTGGGTTTTAAATAAACTGAAGAGTCTTTCAGAATCTCCTAGAAGTAGATCAAATGAGAATGGCTTAAAAGAGCACTCTGCAACATCATAGGGCTTTGCATCAGTGTGTTTCCATGGTCACGATCAGGCAGGTGGTGAGGATGCTTTTGTAAGCGCATCTCAGCTTTCTTTCCCGACATCTTCCTTTCGGTGTCATAGCGCAGTATGAAGGTGTCATATGGCTTTCTTAAATCTGTTTGTGTTTCATTCTGATTCTCATTCCATTACACATGTCGGGTTACAGATGTCAAAGAAAGCATGCACGCAACTTGCCCAAGAGTTAACAGGAGTCATATTCTGAAAATGTTTGGGAACCGTGGAGAAGGCAGTGACTGTCGTTGGCTAGGCATTAAGCTGCCTAAAGATGCTCCTGTGTCCTGCTGGAATAGCCACGTATGGACTGATACCTTCAAGTGACTTAGCAGAAACATCAACTCTATGTGCTGCCTTATTGGTTATCAGGACTCAGGTCCTGGAGATTCCTTGCTAGGAACATAACCCTCTCCATAGCAGAAGGAGCCTGAATCTGCAGCAAACAATAGAGGCATTTGATTGTTTCTTTGTATGTTCATATCTGGGCCCCTCTACTCTCTGTAAGGATTGTTTCTATAATGCATTGAGTGATGCTTTAAAGTTCAAAAAAATATATTCTTGCAGTGGCCTGTTAAACAAAAATGACACAGAACTTCCTATTCCCAACTTTGCCTACTTCCTTGAGGAGAGTGAAGGGAGTTTTGAATCCCCTTAGTGCTTAGAAGGAAACTGCACCAAGTTTCCTATGCTGAAGAGAGTGACCTACCATGCTATCATATCAGAGCTGAGTGTTTTTCAGGTAATGATTCGGAGTATAGACACTTTGTTTCCACCTAAGTCTTACTCAAGATGTCTAAATGCTCATTTGATTTAGCTCCAATCTCTCACCCCTTATGATGTGGGGATCATAAATAACCAAAGGACAAGGCTTGCTATGAAGTATTACACAAATATCTGTATTCATTTCAGTCTTTAACACCTGCCTGAAGATCTCTCAGCTTCTTGGAAACCACCCCAACTGAGATCTCAAGCTCTGGTCCAGAAGATAGTCATTAAGATAAAACAGTCTTTTGGAAAGAACTGGCCAGTGAATGCCTAAAGTAAAGACTTTTCCCTCCCTCAAGAATATGGTACTAGTCCCTAGTCAAGAGGAGGATACCAGTCTAACCAGACTGCTACTCTGATGCAATAGGTCAGTTCCTATATTGCAAATCAAGCAGCTAATTGTTTTCACTCAATTCCCACTATTTTCTTTCATCACCTGGTTGGATATTAAGGTCGCAGATCCTTCTCAGTGCTGCACTGTACAGCTGTAGGGAGTTAGCACCTAAGGTCTGGAAAATTTTCAGGCTCTCAGTGTCCCAACACACTGCAGTCTGGAACTAACCTAAGTGAAGAGTTACATGAGAATATTCCAAATGTGTTTGTTTGCTTTCTTTGTTTGTTTTTAAGACAAATTACAGACATGATATATACATCATCAGTTCTCTTCTAAGCAAACAGGAGCAGGTTTCACCACTGCAGTTCTTGATGTCCTTACTGGAGGATGACAGCAAAGACATCAGTGTTTGGCCATGTTGTGCAATGAACTTTGGGGCAGCAACACCAGTGCTAGCACTGATCCAGCAAGCCCATCAAAAAGGGCATGCTGCCTTGCACATACGCTTAAGCTACTATTGTTCAGGAACTAGATCTGGTGAGTATCTGCTCTGCTCTAGTCACATGATGAAAGCAAACCTCCAGTGATTTCAGATGAGTCAGGCAGGCCCAGTTCAGAGTCTTTCAGCAGAGTAAGCAACATCATTTTTGCTGCCCAGTGACACAGGGAGTTGGGGCCTTTGATCCAGGTGGGGCTTGATTAGAGTGAGTCAAGCACCCTCTGAATCAGTGCTAGGGAGAGGCCTATATAAGAGCCGAGCCTAGAGGGCAGGTCTGTGAATAGATGCAGCAGTTTGTGCAGCAGGGTGCAAGAAGGCACCTTTGTTTCCAATTGTAATAGTGTATGCTTCCTCAGATATAGTCATGACACACTGCAGAGCACATCCCCCAGCTGTTGGAGTTGCTACATCAGCTGTGTTAGAGGCTTCAACCCAGACTGACCCTCTGACAGCAGATGCAGCTCTACAGGTCTCAGGCTGCAGGGAGTGCTTGGGGCCTCTCTGTGAGGCTTGGGCTGACAGTCAGCTCTCCTGCAGAAGGAGTGCTGTTGTTGATGAGTTGTGTCGTCAGGTAAAAGAGTTGCGGGAGGAAGTCAGTAGGCTGCGTAGCATCTGAGAAGGTGAGCAAGAGATAGACATGGTATTCTTGGAGACCATACAGCTCCAGGAGTCCTAAGCCCCCACAGCAGTCGAGTTGCTGGAGGGCTCTGTGCCGTGTGAAACAGTACATCTTAACACTGTAAAAAAAGGCTGGAAACTGGTCACTTCTCATAGGAGGAGAAAGGCTCTCACTTCTCCTGAAGACTTGCAATTGAGGAACAGGCTTAGTGCTCTCCAGGCTGAGGAGGAACTGGGCATGGCTTCAAGGGAAGTGTCTGGGCTGACAGACCCCATGCCGTGTGGGAACACCCGGAAGAAGCGGTGAGTGATTGTTGTGGGTGATTCCCTGCTGCAGGGGACAGAGGCACCTCTCTGCCAACCTGACCTCTTGTCTAGAGAGGTTTGTTGCCTGCCAGGGGCTCTAATACGAGATGTCATGGAAAGACTGCCAATGCTTGTCCATATGTTGGACTATTACCTTCTGCTGCTCTTCCACGTGGGTGCTAATGATACCAAGGGCAAACTGGAAACCAACAAAGAGGATTTCAGAGCTCTGGGGATGGTGGTCAACAGTCTGGGAGCCCAGGTCATTTTCTCCTCAATCCTGCCAGAGAGGGAAGGATAGGCGGAGAAGTAGATGGATTTTCCAAGTTAACAACTGGCTGCACTGCTGGTGTTGGCAACAGGGTTTTCATTTCTGCGACCATGGGATCCTGTTTGAAGATCGACAACTGATGCAGAGAAATGAGATCCATCTCACTAAGTGGGGCATGCGTGTCTTTGCGAATAGGTTGGCCAGCCTGGTAAGGAGGGCTTTAAACTAGGAAAGGTGGCGGGGAAGGGGGGGAGAGTTATAGAGACAGGGTAGTCAGCAAAACATAGCTCAAGTCCGGATGCCTCCAGCGGGTGCATGCAGTCAGGGAAGTGAGTATGGGACATGATTATGGAGGATCCTCTTGCACGCCTCCTGGGAAACCTGCATGCTTGATTACCTCTCTGAAATGCCTGTACACCAATGCACTCAGCATGGGGAATAAACAGGAAGAATTAGAGATCTGTGTATGGTCGCAGGGCCATGATCTCATTGCAATTACAGAGATGTGGTGGGGTAGCTTGCATGACTGGAATGCTGTCATGGATGGCTATGTGCTTTTTTTAGGAAAGACAGGCCAGGAAGGCAAGGTGGTGGAGTTGCTCTTTATGTGAGAGAGCAACTGGAGTGTATCGAGCTCTGAGTAGGGGTGGATGAAGAGCGAGCTGAGAGTTTATGGGTAAGGATTAAAGGGCAGGCTAACATGGGTGACACTGTTGTGGGTGTTTACTACAGGCCACCTGATCAAGAAGAGGAAGTCAATGAGGCCTTCTTCAGACAGCTGGAAGTAGCCTCACAGTCACAGGCCCTGGTTCTCATGAGGCACTTCAACCACCCTAATATCTGCTGGAAAGACAACACAGCTAGACACAGTCCAAGAAGCTCCTGCAGAGCATTTTGATAACTTTTTGACACAAGTGGTGGAGAAGCCAACGAGGAGAGGTGTGCTGCTGAACCTTGTACTAACAAACAAAGAAGGATCTGTTGGAGATGTGAAGGTTGGGGGCAGCCTTGGCTGCAGTGACCATGAGATGGTGGAGTTCAGGATCCTGCGAGGAGGAAGCAGGGCAATAAGTAGGGTTGCAACCCTGGACTTCAGGAGAGCAAACTTTGGCCTCTTCAGGGACCTACTTGGATGAATCCCATGGGTTAGGGCCCTAGAAGGAAGGGGAGTCCAAGATAGCTAGTTAATATTCAGGCATCACTTCCTCCAAGCTCAAGATTGGTGCATCCCAATGAGTAAGAAGTCAAGCAAAGGGGGCAGGAGACCTGCATGGATGAGCAAGGAGCTCGTGGTAAAACTCAAATAGAAGGAGGAAGTATACAGAATGTGGAAAAGGGGACAGGCCACCTAGGAGGAATATAGGAGCATTGTCAGAATATGCAGAGATGCTACGAGGAAGGCTAAGGCACATTTGGAATTAAATCTGGCAAGGGATGTCAAGGACAACAAGAAGGGCTTCTTCAAATACATCAGTAGCAAAAGGAAGACTAGGGAAAATGTGGGCCCGCTGCTGAATGGGGTGGGTGCCCTGGTGACGAAGGATACAGAGAAGGCAGAGTTACTGAGTGCCTTCTTTGCTTCAGTCTTTACTGCTAAGGCCAGCCCTCAGGAATCCCAGACCCTGGAGACAAGAGAGAAAGTCTGGAGAAAGGAAGACTTTCCCTTGGTCGAGGAGGCTCAGGTTAGAGATCATTTAGGCAAACCTGACACCCAGAAATTCATGGGCCTTAATGGGATGCACCCACGAGTGCTGAGGGAGCTGGTGGATGTTATTGCTAGGCCACTCTCCATCATCTTTGAAAGGTGGTGGAGAGCAGGAGAGGTGCCTGAGAACTGGAAGAAAGCCAATGTCACTCCAGTCTTCAAAAAGGGCAAGAAGGAGGACCCAGGAAACTACAGGCCAGTCAGCCTCACCGCCATCCCTGGAAAGGTGATGGAACAGCTCATCCTGTATGTCATCTCTAAGCATGTGGAAGAAAAGGAGGTGATCAGGAGTAGTCAGCATGGATTCACCAAGGGGAAAGCATGCTTAACCAACCTGGTAGCCTTCTGTGATGGAGTGACTGCCTGAGTAGATGAGGGGAGAGCAGCAGATATTGTCTACCTTGACTTCGGCAAGGCTTTTGACACCATCTCCCATAACATCCTCATAGGTAAGCTCAGGAAGTGTGGGATAGATGAGTGGACAGTGAGGTGGATTGAGAACTGGCTGAATGGCAGAGCTCCGAGGGTTGTCATCAGTGGCGCAAAGTCTAGTTGGAGGCCTGTAGCCAGCAGTGGCGGGGGGGTCAGTACTGGGTCCAGTCTTGTTCAAATTGTTCATCACTGACCTGGATGAAGGGACAGAGTGCACCCTCAGCAAGTTTGCTGATGATACAAAACTAGGAGGAGTGGCTGATACACTAGAGGGCTGGGCTGCCACTCAGAGGGACCTCAGCAGGATGGAGAGATGTGCAGACAGGAACCTCATGAAGCTCAAAGGCAAGTGCAGGGTCCTGCACCAAGGGAGGAATAACCCCATGCACAAGGACAGGCTAGGGGTTGACCTGCTGGAAAGCAGCTCTGCAGAGAAGAACCTGGGAGTCCTGGTGGACAACAAGTCAATCATGAGCCAGCAATGTGCCCTTGTGGCCAACAAGGCCAATGGTATCCTGGGGTGCATTAGGAAGAGTGTTGCCAGCAGGTCGAGGGAGGTGATCCTCCCCCTCCACTCAGTCCTGGTGAGGCCACATCTGGAGTACTGTGTCCAGTTCTGGGCTCCGCAGTACAAGAGAGACATGGAGCTACTGGAGAGAGTCCAGCAGAGGGCTACTAAGATGATTAGGGGACTGGAGCATCTGCCCTATGAGGAAAGGCTGAGAGAGCTGGGCCTGTTCAGCCTGGAGAAGAGAAGACTGAGAGGGGATCTTTCAGTGTATACAAATATATTAAGGGAGGGTGTCAAGGGGATGGGGCCAGGCTATTTTCAGTGGTGCCCAGCAACAGGACAAGAGGACATAGACTGAAACACGGGAAGTTCCATATGAATATGAGGAAAAACTTCTTTACTCTGAGGGTGACTGAGCACTGGAACAGGTTGCCCAGAGAGGTTGTGGAGTCTCCTTCTCTGGAGATACTTAAAACCCGCTTGAACGTGATCCTGTGCAACGTGCTCTAGGTGACCCATCTTGAGGAGGGGGGTTGAACTAGATTATCTCCAGAGGTCCCTTCCAACTTCAACCACTCTGTGATTCTGTGACGCTGGGTCAGGGCCCACTGAGGAAGCAGGGAAGGCTGACAAGAAAGGGTAGTGCTGGGGGAAAATCCTGGAGAATCGGCCTTACTGAGTCTTCTGGGAGAATAGGAGCAGTGATTGCTGCTTTTGGGAATAGCTATGCCCCTAGTGAGAGCTCCTGTGACATACTCCCATGCCACCGCAACACTCCTGGCTTTCTAAGGTTCTGGCATAAGCAAAACAGTCACAAGGACTATGGTCAATTTGCCACCCCAGAAGTCTGTTGCTCTAAGCAGCTGCCTACTTTACCTATGCTTAGAGGCAATCTAGTGGTCACCAGTATGACACTAATTAAATTCTTCTTTATAATACAGAATCATTGAAAATGTGCTGGAGAGATCTTCTGGACCATTTGTACTCTCTGTATATATGAGGGATTAGCAGAATTCCACATGCAGAACTATTTTTCTTGAAAAGTGCATTTCTGAGTTGAGAGAAACAATCTGTAAATTTGTGTAATGTTATTCAAACTGCTTTAGCAGGAAAAAAAATGGAGAAAATGTCAAAAAACTCTGTGTTGAATTTGGGTATTTTCAAAATGCAACATTTGAAATTTGTTTCAAAATATGGTGCATTTTGAAATGTCTTTAAATATAATGAAGTTTAAAATGAGCAGGAGTGACAGCAATGTAAACAAAACTTTTTCTTTGATGTGATTCTCTTTTTGTGATTTTGATCTTGAGCTGTGAAACAGAGAATCAGCATTTTGTACAGACCTAGCAGGCATGGTTTCCACTCACCTCCGATCAGAAGTTTCCAAAAATGCATTGTGCTCAGAGTAGCTGTGAAAGCTCAGTTCAGTAACTGCATAACACTTGACTGGCTCACATGTGGCTGTGGAGAACAGCTGAGAACAAGTTTTCAGAAGCACTAGTCATGAGTGTTGAATGTAGATGTGATCTGGACACAAAGCAGTGTGGATGAGACTGCAGTGCAGAGCGTGAGAATGTGAATGCTGTCACGGGCCATGCTCTTAGATGGGCCTACGGCCCATTTGGAAGGTCTAAAATGACCCCACTAAATATAATAGGCTATAGGGTAGACTGTAGACACGTTAGACTCCAATGCTGTTCTGAAAAATACTTTGAAGATATACCAGAGTGCTTTAAAATAAAGCAGGTGTGCAATTTCTTGTTCCCCACATTGCAATTTATTTTTTTACAAAAGTATTTTTTATTTTCCATTACTCCTCAAAATAATTTGGAAAAAATATAAATAAATAATAAGCCATTTCTTGTTGTTGAGCTAAACACATTAGGAGTGCAACATAAAATGGCTGTTTCAGGGCAGAAGAGGACAAGGGAAAACGTATGGATTTTTTCCTAAATTAATAAACCACACTGAATGCAAAGTCTATTGTGAACATTCCAGGTGGACAAATTTCTTTTTTTATCCTGCATACAAACCCTATTAGCTATTGATAATGATTGCTAACTTTGTTACCGCACACTTTAAATCACTAACATGCTATAATTCTCTAATAAACTAAGAAAATAGCATATGTTCTCCGTCACCTGCTAAACAGATGGCAAAGAGTGTAAATTCATTTATTTGACTTTTTATTTTATTGCTTAGGGTGTCTTAAATTTAAATAATCAGATGCAAAGTGCTAGCTTCAATCTAAAACAGGCATGCTTTGGAGAAAGGAAGGATCCTTTTTCAAAGGAAAAAAAAGGCTCTGGTAAACAGTAAGCAATTAGCCACAACATGCTACCAGGGATTGTTTAATTGAGGCTGTCATACTAAATTAACCAGATACATGCCCTTGGAAGGACTAGTAAAGCAGAATTGCTTACATATGTTTGCAATTATACTATGAGAGTTCTAATGAAACCATGTGCGCCTGCTTTGATTTTTTTATTTATTTTTCTACTCCAAGGAAAATTAAAATGCAAAACAAACTAACTAACACAATCCTTCTTGCTTCCTAAATGGTAAGACCTGAATTGTTGCATATTAGCTGCCAAAATTTCTCTGTGCTTCTCAGTGTTACTCTCTGTTGATGGATTCCTGAGACACAAGTAACTCACAGCTCTTGCCTGACCTTAATGCCTGTGCTATCAAGTTAATCTGCCCTAGTTTCAGGCTTTACAAAGTAATTATGACTGCTTAGCTCTACATGTTCCATAGATCACTTGTGGAGAACGTACAGAGAAAAATTGGTTCACAAAGTAGTAGAGAAAATGTCCCTGCTGCCGCATCCATATTGAGTCCTTCAGGTGTAGAGAAGCCCTCTGTCAGCAATGAGCCAAAGAGTTTTTGGTTCTTACTTAGAGTTGCTTTGCTTTGGCTTTTTTTTATGATTTGTAGAAATAATTTTGAGGAAGTTATCATCTTGTGAGTTCCCAAGTACCATGTGAACTAAACTTGAGGCTCAACAATAAATTCTCTTTCCCAGAGGACAGCTCATGATAAGAGAATATATAGCCTGCACTAAAGGTAGATTAAATGCAAAAAATCAGACAGAGTAAACAAAACAAAAGATCTTACTTGAATAAATCATCAATGAGATGAGTTCAAATCTCATTATTAGTTCTTTGGAAAGAAAAAAAGCTGGTCTTTAAATTCATTATCATTGGTTTAGCAGGTATCCAAAGAGGCTCCTGCAACCTTATGTGAAGTGCCAAAGTCCCAGAGCTTACATCCCAAACTCTAGGCAACCCAGCAGACAGATGTTCTGGGTCACCTTCTGAGGCACCAAATTATCCCCATGCAGAATTTAAGGTTAGACACCTGAAATGTAGATATTCCAGCACTGAAATTTTCTTTTTATTACACAGCATTCCCAGCAGAGTCACTGAACACAGGATCAGAGGGTCACTAGCTGAGAGCACTGCATGTAGCAAAGAATCCAAAATATATGGGACCGGCACCCGAGAGAAAAGAGCTGTGACATAACTCTGTAACTCTGTGATATGAGCACCTCCACAAGTGCATCCTGGATTCTTACATCCATTCTCACCCTGGTTCTGTATGTTATCTAATTGCTAGTAAATGTAAAACAGCCCAGCTAATCAAAGTCCATAACTTTATATGAAAACAAGTGAAATCTTGCACTATGCTGGTCTGAATGAAGAAGAGATCATAAAAACCTGGTACCACAGACCAGATAACAGGCTACTTAACTATAGGCACTTAACAGAAGTGCTAAATTAGGAGTTTATTTGCATTTGGCTTCTCCTCTGATCAGTGGTGAAAGATTAGCACTTCCAGCATAGAGCTGGAGCCTATATTCAGAGTGCTGCGTGGACTGACCCCGTATGGCTCAGAGTATCAGACTGTCACAAGCTACTGAAGTTATTATTTAAAACCATTAACAAAGTCAAGTAGCTATAAGGTATTTGTAAGAATATAGTACATGAAAATTAACAATGAAAAAAGACGCTTTATTTATTTAGTATCTTGTTTCCCACAACTCAAGAGGTACATAGTCTGGATCTTTAGAACAAAAGTTTATATAGTACACATTTTTAGCTTAGCCTTGCTCCAGAATCATACATCTCATACAGGAAAAGGATGGTAAACAGTGGTGGCCCATGATTTTTAATGTTAAGAATAATAACCAGCATATGTATTGTCCTACAATCAGGATGTAGGTATTGAGAGACTGGATGAATTCCTATAGAATTATTAAGGTAGTATATCCTACTATTGAGCAATATCACAACACAAAGGTGTTGTACTCTAACAAGGTATTGTTAGCCTAGATTTTTAGACTTATCCCAGAATCTACTAGCTTCTGTGGGTTTAAAGCTGGTCCCGAATGCTATTTTAACATAGTTTTGTGGAATTTAATTTCCTCCGAGAATTTTATGGTAGTAAAAGTATCACCTAAATTCATTTAAAATATTAGTACTTTCAGACTGTGGTTTTTTTGTTCCTGCAGAGTCTGGAAGCAACTCCCACAAAACAGGAAGCCATTGACTGCCATGAACTTATATAACTGTGGAGAGATTGCATGGGATACTTCTAAGACATTCACTGGTAGACATAAGCAGTTTGGAAGTCAGTTTCGGTTATGGGAATCTTTTGTCATCGTGGTAGAAACCTGCAAACTCATACATTCTGATTGTAGCAGTATTCTTGTCATTAACGTTACAAGACTTAAAAAAAAATAAAAACAAACAAAAAAAGCCAATAAATTTACCCTTTGAGGCCAATTGCAAAGATTTCCAGAGCTTGCAATTACAGGGAAACCCACAAAAAGAGTGCCCCTTACAAGTTATAAATGTGGGCAAGCTTAGTTGCTTTTCCAACACCGAAGATTCACTGCTAAGGCATGGCCTGTCCCTG
This sequence comes from Dromaius novaehollandiae, assembly GCF_036370855.1. Classification (NCBI taxonomy): domain Eukaryota; kingdom Metazoa; phylum Chordata; class Aves; order Casuariiformes; family Dromaiidae; genus Dromaius; species Dromaius novaehollandiae. The sequence goes on from NC_088098.1 coordinate 44,869,374, forward strand.
GCTCCCCTGACCTTTACTTTTAGGAAAATAGACAAACTGATGTCAGTGAATGAAATGGTGGGGATGAAACACAAGCCACTGCTGATGAGACCTAGGAGATTTATGACTTGAAGGTGTGTGGAATTTAACCTAAAAGTGAGCTAGTCAGTGTAGTGCACCTATGTTAAAGACTCTTACTTACCTGCCCTGCTCAAAACATTGGCATCTGCATTCACTGCACTGATTTAACCTTCTGAGTGGCTGGAAAGTTTAGTCCCTTATTTAGCACTTTCAGCTGAGCTATAACAGAAGCTTTAACATTGCTATTCACAACCATTACGATATCACAGAAGATGATAGTTGGAGCAGTAACTATGGTCTACAGACTTGCATTTGTGATCTGTTCCCTCACAAGAGGTCCCCGTGTAAAACCAGAGAGAAACAGAATGCAAAGCCATACCCACTTTCAGAGAGGAAGAGAATGACAAGCTTACAGCAAAAACGAATTTGAAAAACTACATCTGAAGTCAAATAAAATGCAGAGGGAAAGGGGAAGCCTAAAATCAAATCAAAGAAAAGACCATGATGATCAATGAAAAGAAATATAAGATGCTTATAGACAGCCAGATGATCATGGGACAGTGCAATCGTGGCAGACTCTGAGGCTGAGATAGCTTGCCCTTTCCTTTGTTAAATTTCTGTGAAGGCACTGTCAGGCTCTGGAATATCATTAAGTATTTTTAAAGTTAAGAGAGCAGACATACTAGAAAACACATAAAGAAATAACAGAGTCTCATGACCTCTGCAAATGTAATGCTCGTGATCTGAGTCTGTAGGTATCCAGTGTGCTGCTGTTTCCAAGGATGTTTGTGTTATTTGTTTGCACCAGATTTCTGTTGTATTTAATCTCAAGCTTCATGGTTCCTCTGGTAGTTTAGAAGGGACAGAAAAAGACTTCCAGTCCTGCCCATCCTTGGTGCCAACTTTGTCTCCTGGCTTTTTCAGGGTGGAGGAGAAGACAGCCTTCCTCTGAGGCCTTGTAGATTTGCCACAGCTGGAGATAGGATTTAGGTAAGGAGTGCTGAGACACATGGTGGCATTAAATTCTCTTACTGCTCATAGGAATATTGTTTTCAGGGTTAAATGAGTCACTGTATTTGGAGTCAGAAGGTAATTTTTTCCAGGTCAAGCAGGAACCTTGCTCTCCTTTGTAGCATGTCGGCCTCATAAATCATCTAATAGCGTTATTTAACATATTTGCTGTTATTGCAGGAATGCAGAGCACTGGTAATACCCTTAATCTCTTGAGTTTTCTTCCTTTGGTACATTATTGTTATGACTTTGCAGTTTTTTCACTTCATAAAATGTTTTAGAGTGTTAAGAAGTCTGAAGTGGTGTATGGAGGTGTTCTGGGACGCTGCTGAACAAATCTTCCAGTGCGTGGATCTTTCCTATGGCTAGCAGCTGGACACAGCAAACTGAGGGGAAGTGTCCCTCCTGGTCATATGTACATTTGTAAATGCCTGAAACTGAAACGCTTACCTTTGAGGCACTCAGTGCATTTTCCCAACTCTACTCTTTCTCCCTACCTACTCCACAACAGTAAGTCTATGTTCCCAGAAGTTTGCAAAACAGATTTGAAATGATGTGCCTGATGTGGATTCATCACTGTGGCAGATCCATTCTTGTAACAGCACCTTCTCTCCCCAAATGTGGCTGTATGAGACTAACAAAATCCAGCTTAGATATTATCATTTGATCTGCTTAGTAGATTCAGAAAAAATTTTGCAAAAATTCTTTCTTCTGTGAACAAACTCCTGGTTTGCATACCCAAGCTGTGTGTACACCATCTTCCCCAGAGGGATAGTGTACTCTCCCAAGGCAATAAAGATGAAAAAGAACATTTTTGTAATGACTGTTCCCAAAGAGGAAGGAGGAGCTGAGCATAGCTGCTGCTGCCAGTGATCTCCATTTTTGGCAGAGCAAAAACACACACCAGGATGCCTCCTCATTAAGGTATAAAAGAAACAAGAGTTTTTCACACTCAGCATTCCTGTCCACAGTAGCTGCTGGCAAAGTATGTATCTCCTATGCCATTACAAGTCCATGGAGAGAAAGGCAACCAACTCCAAGAGTCAAATTCTGTGCGCTTTTCTACAGCACGGGACAAAATTTGCCTCCCAGAACAATGCAGGCTAAAGCCTCACAGTGTATGAGGCTAGCGGATAGCTGAGGCAATTGGAACAATACTGGAAGTGATGAGCTGTGAGGTCCTGTCCAGTTCTGTGTTCTGCAAAGGAGAAATGACAGCATCTAGAGAGAAGTGCCCACATTAAATTCAGTACATTTTGTTGGCACAAATCCAGCAAAAGAAGGCAAAATTTTGGATTTGGTCTCCTTTTAATAAAGGTTACGTGTTGTCTACTGAGAGTACAAATATGCCAAGATGGGACACAGCAGAGTCCCAGTTAAATCCCCTGCAAGTATGTAATAGAATTTTGGCTTTGTTTGATGCTACTGACTAAGGAATGTATCACTACCAAAGAACCCTGCTATCAAAAATGTGAACTGTTCCACCTTCTTGCAAGTTCCACAATTACTTAGTAATCCCAAGAATTTAGGGCATTTTTTTCAGGTTATGTTAAGTCAACCAAAGTGTCACATGCTGTTAACTCACTTCAGATTTGGTCTTATGTAATGCTACTGTACAGCATACCCTGATATGGCACATCAGAAATAAGAACTAACTCAGTAGATCTAAACAGATTTGCCTATATGCAGGTAAAAATGAGCATTTTCAGCTGTGCTTATGTTAAATGGCTGCCAAATGCAATTGCCTGCTGTAGAAAGAATTCAGATTTAGTAGGGTTATACATATACTATAAAAAAGAATGAATGACTACCATAAAAGCAGGTAGAGAAGAATCAGACTTGGTATTCCTTATTCTTCATTTATTTACATGGCTTTCATTTATCTACCTTTATTTATTTGGCTGTCCCAAATGCAGCTTTTTTATAACATTCTGATTATAGGAAGGTACGCCCAGAGATACTGTTCTTGGAAAGCATATTACTGCTGCCAATGTTCATGCTTATATGGTTTCTCAATGGCCAAAACTAACTTCCCACACTAACTCTGAACCTTTTTAACATATTGGCTTCATTTGCCCTGATACACCTGGGAACTGCATGGAGACTTCCTCATCATACTTGGACTATGAACTTCATGCAAGACAGATGTCCCTGAGGTAGTTCTGTGCAAGTCAGTAAGTGTACACAATACAGCATGGCACTGTATATGCTGATGTAGCCACTTCCATGTGGTGAGACAACCTGTGGATTCAAGATGGCTTGGATAAGCAAGCTCTGCTTTACTTCACGTTCTACTTCTGGAGTCCACGCAAAGTCAGTTCCAGTGTTTGCTCTTAGATATTATCATGTAGATTCTCCCAAAATTTTATGGAGGGCTATGTACATTACTTTACACATAACATGACAGTGGTGGCATTCAAATAATCTCTATTTAAAAGAACTTCAGTCTTCAAATCAGCTCAAAAACAAAAAAACAAAACTCTTGGCCATGCCTGCTATCTGGACATCCTAAAGTAGGTGATGAAAGAGTAAGACAAGCAAATGATGAACCAGCACTCTCTCTCTGTTAAGCAATATGGCAAAAGCCTTCACATTTTTCTATCTGATATTCCCACAGAGTTCAAATGAAATTGTTTCATATATACCTGAGCTCTATTTAACTGGTCAGTAACATACACCAGCCAGGCTAGATGTGATGAAGTACAGAGTTCTGCATCTTTTGCAAAGACCAGGATCTTTCTTATCCTGTCTCCTCCACCACCTTATATTAAGGATAAAAAAAGATCGTTGTGGAAATCAATGTAAGAATGGGTGTCCTCCATGTGGAAAGCAGGTCGCCTGGTGTTACTTTTTTGGGTACTAAGGAGAATGGAAATGAACCATTTGCCTGCCTATGTCTCTTTTCCAAGGTGAATGCTTCTCCTTGCATGTTCAAAGCACACTGTCATCCAATGTGGCATATGTTGGCTTGACTGCTTTTTGTGAAAATCCTGAGATATGACCCTGATATAGATCGGGTATTGCTGGAGATGGAACACCGCTGACCTGTAATAACATAGCGCAGAAAAGGAAGATTAGAGAAAAGGACATAAACTGATATTTTGGAAGGAAATAAGGTTTCTTGACACTGATCAGTTTGTAGTATATTTCAGATTGATTAACAGCTATCTTTCCTTGAGAACAGCACTACTCATCTCAGGCAGTGTTGTGCCAATACTCACTGGCTAATACTGAAGGATAGGGGTGCATTTTTCATGTCAGTGATTCAGATTTACCTCCATGCTTACAGGACAACTGGTTGTGCAGTTAGGTCAGGCTCTATCCAGTTCGTCATCTGTTGTTTCTGTTTCTGTTGTCTCCAAGAAAATGCCACAGATGTGGATGAGATTTCCATGATGTGGGATTCTTCAGACAGAGGAACTTGATTATGAGATAGAGTTGAGGTCGTGTGGGAAGATTAGTCGCTCTACTGTCTGGAACACATTTGTTAACTGGGTTTTTGCAAATCCTGCTGCAGAGGGGAAGGAGAATCTCTTGGTCTCGCCCAAGGTGTGACTTAGCAGAAATATAATGACATTTGAGATAGTCTTCATGCAAACACCAAAAATAAGTCCTTCCCTTTTACTCACCTGCTTATTGCCTAACTTCCTGTGTTTTACCCCATTCTGTTCACCCTTCTACAAGTCCACCCTCATTCCCTCTTCAGAACAGTCTTGCCTGTGGTGATCTATTCTTATCCCTACATCTCCAATTCTATTTCTGTATTTTTCTTTCCAGTACCCTCCAGATTTTTTCTTCCAGCAGAGATGTTCCCTGGGTGGGCTCTCAGATTGCTCATAACCTGTAGGGCTGTGGCACGGGGCGGCATTACATCCAAGGAGTACCAGGACCAAGCGTGAACCACAGAGGAAGAAGGAAGAGCTGCCCCCAAGCCATGTACACACAGTGGAGCTCCTGGCAGGAAAGTGTGCAGTGACAGGTAGTGAGGATTGCTAAAGGTGTTTTTTCAGTCAGTTCAGAAAAAGCAGTAATTATAATACCCAGTTCTACAGGACCAGATTGAAAAGCACAGCCCTTGGCTCCATTATTTCCATTTCAGAGGAGGTCCTCACAACTCTGTTGGCATCCACCTCCCCCTTTTTCTTTCACCATGTAGTTACATTTCCAGTTTAGTGTAGTGTTACCTGCCTTAATATGCTATGTGTGCTTGAGCTAGTTAAGCAACTGGAAGCACCCAGCTGTGTAACAGAAGACACTACCCAGGACTTTTAGTCCTGCTGGGAATAAATAAAACACTCATCTTACAGTATTGTATAGGCACACACATACTGGCAGACCCCTCAGTTTTCCTCCTGTTGGCTTGCTGTTGCCTGCTGTTTGTTCCATCCTTAAGCAGACATTTATACTGTAAACACTACTATTGCATTTGAGCAGCACATCTCTTCTGGAAAGGGGGAACGTAACTGGAGGTTTCTTTTTGAAGGCAGCCATTCTTGTCTCTTCTAATAATGCCCTTCAGATCATTTCTATGGCCTAAGGAAGCTCACAAGCCTTGCAAGAAAAAGTCATCTCTGACTATTTTTGCTTCAGGTACTTCCACCTCTTGCTGCACCCTGATTTTATTTGATTTCTGTAATTGCTCTCTCTCCCTGCCACCACTGTTCACATGTGCAATTATTTCCTTGTTTTTACTGCTGATTGACAAGCTTACTGGAAAGGATCATCACAGGATAAGAAACGAATATCAGGCTTCCTTGTCCCCACATTTTTCCTTTTGCTTTTTTTTTTTTTTTTTTTTTTTTTTTTTTTTTTGAGTTTCATGCAATGCTTAGGTTACCAGTGTGTGGAATGGGTTCTTTAAAAAACAGCAGTAGATTGATTACACTTTGTGTTCCTAAATGCTTTTATCTTTTTTGATTCTTTGCGGGGCCTGCTTTTTGTTCCTTTGCTAGCTTTGTTCTCAAAGATGTTAATGTGATTTGGACAAAACTTGTAGGTTTAGGTAGCATCCAATTACAAAAGCATTGGTAAGAATACATCAGAGGTCATGTTCACTTTTTTTAAGATCCTCATAGATCTATTATTTCTAGATCACCACCAAGTGTGCTACTCAGACTGTGCTTTGACAATTTCTTGATGCGGGCATTTGTGTTTGGTTTTGGTTAAATCAAATCCATTTTTCATTCAGAAGTTACCAGTTTCAGTAACTTGCCTTAAGGAACACTTCTAGTTTGCCAAGGTACTTGATTGCTGTACTTAGGTATGATTTCAGTATAACTCAGCTGTTCATTACAGCCAAGTGAGATGATTCAATTTTCTTGCTGATATACTGAATTCTTGTTATAGCAGGAAACAAACATTTTCTTGGTAAGCTAAACTCATTTTTCACAGTGATGAATGACTCACTGAGAAATCATTCTTGACAGTGGCTGCAGCCATTTTTAAACACTATTTGTCTAAGGGAGGAAGACTGTGTTTAGTTTTTTGATTTTATGGCACAGACTAGCACATCCATGATTAACATTTTAGGCCCTCCAGAAGAGAACTGTAGCATCCATACTAATATCGCAGATCTCATTTCATTTCCCATGACAGCTAGCAGGACATTTTGATCTGTTTCTGCATAAAGAAAGCACGTTCCTACCAGGGTGATTTTACCCAGCTGACAAATGGAAGAGAGTAATACCCATACTCCATTAAGTCATTCTTAATTAACATATACATACAATAGGTTCCTTCTCTCTAAGAGGATGTAGGTAAATCCTTACTGCTAACAATTTTGGGATGAATGACAAAGGTTGTCTCAGGCTGAAATTTCTTTACAGCATCAGCAATATCAATGTGTCTCTTCACGGGCTTAAAATCTGGAGGAACGTTTAGATTTGTATCTTTTATATAGCACTGTTTTCCAGCCTGACATTTTGTGCGTCAGGCCTTGGCTCAAATGAACAGTCCAAGCCACTAAAATAACAGCATACAGCAAAGTCACTGATGGGTCTTGATTTGTCCTACTACTCTCCTTAAACTATTTCTTGTGCGTATGCCAATGTAGGCTAAGCCCTCACAGAGAAAAAAAGCATTCTTCAGCCCTAAAGAGATTATACCCAAGAGGTCCTAGTCATGCAAACACTTGCACAACTGTATCATCTATACATGAGTATTTCCATGCCAGTTTGTAGGATCAGGGCTGTGAAGTCTGGCCATGATATTTCAGGAGTACCTGTCAATTTGCAATTACTCTATTCTTGTTTTTCCTTCTCCAGGCACCTTGAATAGAGCTGAGAAGAGCACAGTCAGGCACGACTCAAAAAGTTCAACTTCAAGTGGTTCGGCTGAAGTAGCTCACAAGTGACACTCCTAGACTCGCCGGTCACCACTATGCATCTAACACAAGCATAGAATAGGTGAAGTTTACCATGCCTCCAAATTCTAAGAATGCCAAGTGCTTTTTATTTTAATATCCTGTCTTCAGATACTTCACAGATATGAGTCAGGGAAGGAAGTGGCAAGAGGAGGGTGGCAATTAGATCAAGACAAGAAGAGAAAAAGTAAAATTGAGACTGGCTGAGCACAGTACAGGAGGAGAGGGGAGTCTGAGACTGGATAAGAAGGAGGAAGTTAAAAAAGAGAGCTAAAAGTAAGGGGAAGGGAGAAAGAGCTATATATGCCAACAAGAGAGAGAGCAGAAACAGACAGCAGAACTGGCATTCAGATCTGAAGCCAGAAGACAGAAGAGGCTTTGCCAGCTAGCTTGTCCTCTGTTCAAAACCTAGAAGAGAACCTTCCACCTGCTGTCAACCGAAACCCAGTTTTAAAGCATAGATTTCAGCCTTCCCAAAGCTAATTTGCAGAGAGAACTATCTAGTTCATATCCTGACTGCTTGCTACCATTTACTCTATTAGCTCCAAAGGCTCCAGAGTCATCCACCTCTGGAGCTAATCTGTCTACCTTCCTGTTGTAGATACCGATGTAATACTAGATGATGGGATTTCAGCTTGTCATTTTTTCAGAAACTAAGAAATAACACAAAAAGCTACATCCCAAGAACATTAAGAAAGCAGAACAGCTTACTTCAAAAGTTAAGAAGGTCCAGACAACTTTCTTGAACAACAATATGCATTATGATAGCCAGCAATTAGATGATTGTATGTTATTATTATTTGCATAGGACACCTCCACTGTCATTGCCTAGACTATCTTTGCCATTTCAACAGCACGTCTTCAATATTTTTTTTTCCTACTGTTTATTCCCCAGCCCTTACTTGCTGCATACTATTCACTATCTCTGAAGCCAGAATAATTAATAGCCTCATGGCTTTTTTATGGCAGTCATCACTGTAGAAAAGAAGTGCTACCTTGCTCTCCACTGATATGCAGGGAAGGAGGAGAGGGAGCTCATTTTCCATCATTTACCTTGTAACTGGCTCAAACTAAGGTCAAAAGCTATCTACCAGTAAGAAGCACTTACCTGAGACACTTGCAACCTGGACATAAAGCCCAGCTGCCCCAACACTATCTGTGAGTGTCAAGGTCAGGCCTATCATCAGGTACAAACCCTCTGGCAAAGGCAGGGACAGAATCCCATTCTGCAAGGAAATGTTCAAATACCTCAACCATGGCCACGTTGTAGGCACCTCAACCATGAGGTCATCCTTGCTGTTTCTGATGTTCTTGGCTTCGTTCACTGCACACTTCAATTTCTCCACAACTGAGGCAGGGATCTGGGAGAGCAGATTCCTCATCTTACACTTCTGAGGTCTTCCTAGAGAGGAACACTGTTTGATCAGAGGTGCTGAAAAAAAGAAATGACTGTGTAATTAAACATTCTGTTGATCCATATGCAACCTTAAGTCTGGTATGCCTGACCTTACAAGTACTTGACTTGGCCATCCAATAGCTTCTTTGTTCATTTTAGTAGGATTGTTTCACACACTCAAATGCAGAAAGATGCAAAGCTATTTGTGAATGTTTTTATAGATTCTCACATCTTCCTTTTTCTTTACTTAACCAATGTTTCAATGAAACTTCAACAGTTAGGCATGTAATATCAGAGTAATATGTACCTTATCTGTATCACTACACCATATGCATCTCTCTCACCATACCTGAAACCTCTGTTTTCTCTCTTTTGCCTTTAAGCTTTGAGTTTTCTGTTCTTATCCAAAATATCTGCTGCCGCTCCTCTTACCCCAGTCATCCTAGCTCTCACATTGGGTGGTCACACTGTTTTATCTATCCCACATAGTTTATACATTTATGCACTTCTGGTGGCAAAAATTTTTTTTGACTACACTCAGTGCAAGGCAGAATACTGGGCATATATTTATCAAATCACGTATATAATCCATTTTAATTTACATCAAGCACTGTGTGATAACGGCACCCCGCTGGAGACATGCTAGCATCCAGAATTCCCAGGTTTGCCGTGGGCATTACAGGTGCTTTATCCCACCACAGCCTGGCAGCACCACATCACAGACCCCACATCTCCTACCATAACCATTTCTCTGTTGATACGGCTCCAGCCTCTGTAATGACAGTGCCTGTGGAGCTTAAGGGAGGTGGCTTCACCATTTTTCCAGTTTGCTGAAGTCCCTTTGCTCTGTATTCTGCTCAAGCCTGTCTCTGTCACTGTTTCCGAGCTGGAGAACTTGCAAAGTTCTCATTATCAAGGTAGAGGAGAGAAAGACACAGACAGGCTACAGGACAGCCAATACATGTGACTCTTGTAGTAATATCACACTTCTCCAAAGTAGCCAAAAAGTCCATTCTAACTACAATATGCAACTCTTTGCTTTATTCAGAGTTTTCTTCTGTGTGATTGTATGTCTAAATTGGCAAGGACAATCATTGTGTGGGAGTATTGTGGGGGTTTTGAATTAAATCGTTTGAATTCCTTTTTTCACATTATTTTTATTTTCCAGAAGAGTAGGTGGGGAGACAGTCAAGCTGGATGGAAAAGGTGCTACTGACTCATAAGGATGAGAAATAGCCAGCCTTAAGAAGGCATTCTGGATTTATGCTTGCTGATTCATAACTTCCTACATATATGTGGGGAAAAAAGTGTGGATTCTGCCCTGAGCTATAATCTGCAGGAAACCCGCCCTCCCTTCACAAAGTGAGACAGTAGTTTCAGAGCTGTAGGAGGACTTTGACTTCAACTCCCAGAATGATGTTCCCCTGAAAAAATTTTAGCATAATGGCTTGAAAACACTACCTCCTCACCAAAACCTACTTTCTCTGCTTTCACGGAGAAGACCGAAAACCAGTTTAAGCTCAAATTCACCAGTTAAATCAGCCAGTAAAACAAATGTACTAACCAAATGAATGATGAAAGGCAATTGAATAGGAAGGGCACAAAGAACTGACAGACATGAAGGTTTTTGTAGAAAACTACTTTTCCTTTTCCATGCAAGTGTCACTGGGTCCGTTCTTTCCCTTATGTCCAGATTAACACAAGGAATTAAATGAGACTGCATAGGTGCAACAAGATGAAAACAGTTTCATTTCAAAAGGACTTAAGCCTCTATTCATATCCAATTCTTTTTATGTAACAAAAGCATTAGGCAGAATATTCCTTAAAGCTAAAGCATAGTCTGTTAATTGAAGATACTTCCTTGTTGTGTTTCTTAAATAAGCAAAACCTCCACTTATTGATGAATTGCATCTTTACATGGCTGCATGGAGCCTGAACAGGGAAGATTTGGTAGGGGAAGAAAAGGATTTTGGAGAAAATTGAAAAGACTTCCACTCTCACTGCCCAAAACCAAATGTGAATTGCAGATCATGTGAAATGAGTAGCTGCACATCCCATCTCCCCTTCCTTCTCATTCCCTGAATCTGACTGCACAGTAGACGCATCCAGCCTAAGGCGCAGCCTCAGTGGTGTACCACATATCCCTGAGCTGGAAATAAAAAAAAGACATTCCCAATTTCTAACACCATGGATGAAAAGTTAGATACTGTACCTAGCATGTTACCGATGTGACCACTCGAGCTGAAGTCCTTTTATAAATTTGGGTTGTTCTTGAAAATATCTGTTCAGGGAAAGATTATAATCAGACAGAATCTAGCATTCTAAAGCCAGTTTCAACCCTATAACATATGCCCATGGGAGCAGGGAAGGTCAAACATAGACAGGTTTAAGTAACTAAGAAATCATTATATCCTTTTGGGCTTTTACATTCACAGGCATGGGATTTCTTGTATTTCTGATTCAGACCAGAATGAGTATCAGAAAAGATAAATAATAATAGCAATGAAAGAGTTGTAGTTAAGTAGTTCAGACACTGAAAAGATTTTATGTACCTTGTGCTGGCTGATAATTCAACGCAATTATTACATAATTTAATCAGAGTCATTCTTGACTAGGCAAAACTCCATCAAGAAAGTAATAATGTAATGTGCGCGGCGTAAAACATTGACATTGGTGGAATTACAGGAATGACTGAAGCAGAATTTGGTTTAAACTGTTTAAATACAGCCCTGCCATGCCAAGTGATTACACAGGGCACAGTGGAGTCTACAGACAAATTCACAGTCTTCTCTCATATCTGTTTATTTTACTCAGAAAATACTGTTTTTCCAACTGTCCTTCTTGGCAAGCTTTGCTGGCACCTAGAGTGTAAACAGACTAGTACAAGTACAGAAGAGTCGTTGGGTCAAATTCTGGTTTTAATTGCATCTATGTAAAACTGTTACTCACCAGCTCTGCTTGTAGCTAACTGAATCAGAAGGTCGTGTTTGGCCTATGGGAACGGGAACTTAGAGCCGTTTTCATCCCCCTGGAAGTACTGTGAATCCTGCTGCAAGTCCTGCTGGTGCTTTCGCAAGCCACAAGGGATTGCATTCCTTCTGGAGTCCCAATGGAGACTTGGCTCCTATCACCATTTTAATGAGCAGTCCTTTCCTGTATGTAATGACTCTTGGAGCAGCTAGAATACAAACTTTGTTTGTTAGCTTCAGTGAATAGCTGTATGAATGAGTACAGAGAGAAAGACCTGTGGTACCACTTTTATTCTGTACTTTCTCAGAACAGCGCTGCCCTTCACAAAGGGGGAAGGTCTGAGGCAAAAATATTAGGATCACATCAGGTTTGCAACTTGCCACAATATCTGGGCTTGTTCAAAGCTGAGGTTTTCTTTCAGGCCTCCCTAGATAAGGAATTATCTTGTTTACTTTCATCAGGCCAGATGTCACTGAAGTAATTTTGATGTTCAGGGACTAATATGAAAGATTTACTGCGTAAAGCTGTGAAGACAAAACATTTGAAGAGCACAAGGACTGCTTCAAAAGTAGATGTGGATCAATAGCAGCTGAGTTCATTAAGATGACAATTTCTTTATTATGTTCGGAAGAGGCACGGTGGTTTCATTAGTAATAAAGGGAAGACTCCTTCAGAGTTTAAAGCTTACTGTATTAGTGTTTATACTGCTTGCAAGGAATTGATATTTAGGCCTTTTTCTTGGCTTTATCCTAGTTGCTAAGTAACAGAGATGCCTGTGACATGCTAATCTTTAAGGATCTAGATGTAAGGAAATTATATCCAACAAAGATATGTGTGAATGATTGCTCTTTTTTTTAACCCCACTCTAGGAAAAAAAAAAAAGAGAGATCAGAGAACAAACTTTTAATAAATCTTAGAAGAATTCTATGAAGGTTAAGCAGACCTTAGTCAGCTCCCCTACTATTAAGTTTTAATGTCATGTGACTGGGGAAAAAAAAAAACATTCTTTTCTCACTTTGCCTGAAAGAGACTGAAACCAGCACAAAGGTAAATGACCACTCTGCCTTGCATCTTCTATGGTATGGACTGGGCTCCTGGTGCCCTGCTATTCTCCCAGCTGCTTTTTGAAACACGAATGCCTTGTACCTCCTGCCTGCAGCTGTTCCCGCAGGGTTGGTCCTGCTGCCCCATTGAATGTGGAGCAGAAAGGGGCCCCCGCGGCCAGGCAGCAGAGCCAGCTGCAGAGGCACAGCTTGAGTTTTGCTCCCTAGTATTTGGCTGCAGGAATTCAGCTTTCAGAGTCACAGGCGAGGCAGGCTGCAGGGGAATTTTCTTTCTCCCACACGCTCCAGTCTGCTGTCAGTCTCCCATCAAAGCAGAAGAAACAGTGGCAGAAGCAGGTTTTAATGTCATCAAGCACAAGTCATTAGCCTTAACTAGACAAGGGGAACAGCCTTCAGGGATCCATTGTTATCGCTAAAGGAGACGGGGGAAATGAAAATGTGACGCGTCTGTGCGGCCCGTAGATCTCCGAGTTCATTTCTTTTAGTGCCTTAGGAAAGGAAATAAAGATGGATTTCAGCTTTAGTGCTTTGCTAGTAAGATTAATGTTTTGAAGTGCTCATAATGACCATATTATTCTTGTAACAGTAAAAGTATCTTTTATTATCTGGTGGTTTTGGCATTGTGCTCCCCATGTGCTCACACCTTTGGTGTATCTGTCACACACCTGCTTGGCGGGAACTGGGATAATGAACAGTTTACTTTATAAATTCCAACTTTCTGCCTGCAAAGAGCAAACGCCTTTCTCAGATAAAGGCCTCTGCACAGTGTTTTGAGGGCGAGCTTTTCTTCTGTTGTTCGGTGGGACCTGATTCTGCCCCTTGTTTTTCACATCATTTCCAAAGGTTCCCATTGATAACACAAAGAAAGGCAAACTGATAACAGCAGAGATTTCACCAGCTAGCTCGCAAAGAGGCATCAGCAAAGGTGCCAGAATTAGGCTATCTTCGAGCAATTTATTGAAAGTACTGAAATATGAAATCTACTGGGTCCTTATAATTGGTTACAGTTCTCTAAGAATTACACCACAGTTACAAAGATTTCTTAAGTTCACAATCTTTTTTTTTAAGGCTGGGTCATAAACCATCCAGGTGAAACATCTGGTATGTGAGAATTCTTACTCATGTATAGGTAAACAAAGAAATGGGAAAAAAAAAAAACCTGAAGTCAGTTCATTTATGTTTGTATTTAGATAAATATTTGAAGAGAACCTTAAGTAAATATCTAGAGGATGTAACTCATAAAGTGCCAAGACACATTAAATCAGTACTGCAATACTGATATTTTACATGTCTGGCCCCCAGAGTGAAATAGAAAACCCACGGTTAGGCATTTACCCCTCCTAAGCAGCTGACATTCAGTAAGATGAATCCCAGCTCCAATTAGGGAGTGACATAAATATAGAAATTAGAATTTAGAATTAGAAATTACATAGAAAAGTGTCTCAACTCACTTCCTTTTCAGAACTTTTATTCCTACTTCATAGCTACCAGCAAGCACCTCCATCCCCCTGGGATCCAGAGCCCACATCTTTTCTCCCACAGCTCTCTTTTAAAGAACAGGAAAAAAAAAAAAAGAAAAAAAACCACTCCTTTTGTCTGTGTCTCTGCTGGAGTGTGAGATGGAGATCTTTTATCTCACAGGCTAGTGACTGGAGCTCCTGCCTAGGAAGCAGAGAGCTGGGATGTTGGTTTCTCCTGCTCTGATACAGTTGAAACCTCACCACTCTCCTCAGCTCCTTTTCTTCAGTCCCCAAAAGCTTCATTTAAAACGTGAAAACATGTTCTCTAAGAGGTGGTCCAGCTGAGGGCCGTCTGGGCACGCATCTCCCCAGCCTCAGCCCACCTCCTAGACGTCCTGAGCATGTGGGGAGGAACAGGGACACCAGGCTGCTCCTGCCAGGGCTTTGGGCAAAGCCAGCAGCTGCCCTGTAGGCACCCAAGGACCTTTCCACTCACAAAACCCAGGGTATATGCCCACTAGTTTGCAGTGTTATCCAGTCATTCGCTGTCCAGAATTTGTGGATGGCAATTTGGGGTTTTAATTAATATCCTCCTATGCTCCAGCCCAAGTCAGAGGGTAGCTCCTGAGTTTGTTTTTTTTCTTTTTCGTCTAATAGATACTGCAGGAAGGTTTTGGAGGTTTTATTCAGGTTGTCATAAAAGCTTCGTGCTGTAAGAATATCAGGAATACATTTTTTATTGCTCTCCAGATCAGGCTAAAAATACACAAAATCTTCTCAGTTTATAAAAAAACATTGCAGGTTTTTCATTCCTTCCTAGCTTAAGATGAAAGGAAACTCAGTATAAAAAATCTCTTATGTGCATCCTTTTATACTGCATCATTAGAAAAGACCAAGCACAGTCTGCTCTATTTGAATTATTCTACATTTTTATGCACATATTGTCCAAGCAGGTAGATGAATAAATATACACAGAGTGAATCACACATGCACAAGCCACTATTTTTTTCTAGTCATAAATATATCTTCCTTTCGGGACTATTATTTACTCTTATGTAAAGCTACTTCCAAGAAACATACATATTTTCTTTAGGCCATCAGAATGACATAGAGTAAAATCCTGAACGATTTAGTGCGTAGAATCATTCAGTCTGATTCTCCATTGTACACTGCAAACAATGTAAAATGAAGGTGAGTGAAATCATAGCCTGAGTTCTTCACGCTCGGCTTGCGTGGAGTGATTGTTCAAAGCAAAAAGTCAAAGACATTGGGCTGTTGACAGAATGAGGAACGTGAAAAGGATTTTGCCGATTATGCCCAAGAACTGGTAAATATATACATTCTCCATAACTGTAGCTGCTGATTGGGCAAGAGTTGCAATGGGCAAAAACAGACGTCATTTTATCTTATCTTGATCTGCAAGAAAAAGACAGTTTAAGGGTTTTTCTTTTTTTAAGTATAGAGTAGGAGATGGCATACTCCTGTAACATGAATGATGATTTATCTCTACATTTCTCTTGTTTCGATGATGGCTCCCCATTTAGATCTGCGATTTATCTTAGTAGTACAGTCACTGTAATCCATTGAATTTATAAATATGTATATTGACATATATATCTGTGCCAGATATATATCTGTCTATATATCTATCTAGAAATATCTATCTATACATAGATACACACTCCCAGATGACTGTGTTTAGAGGATTGTGTCCATGTGCCTATCTATCACTAGGCAGGCCTGAGCCACACACATCTGCTCTCAAACATTCAGAGTAAACTTCAGAAATCCCACAGCCAGGGCTCAGGCTGTGAACTGAGGACTTTTCAGGATCCATAAAAGCCCATTAGTGTGGTCTCTCTGGTTGCCTTGACCAATCTCCTATTGAAACAAGTCCTCAAAAGGAGAGAAATGAAATGCAAAAGTTAACATTCAGGCAACAGTGAAGATAAGATATCAAGCACTCACAAGCAGAAGCTGTCGAGCTTAATATTCTCCTGAAGCTTTAACTTCCATTAGCATCCAGTTCTCATACAGGCGATATCATAAATTAATGTGGATGTGCAACTTACTTACATGAAATTAATCAGTGTTATGGGGAAACAGAATTTATGGGAACATTTGTCATTTCAAGCTTACTATGTCACTGAAACTTACTTTTCATTTAAAATTATTTATCTTTGTCACAAAATATTTGCCACTTTTTAACAACAGATACAGCACAATTGTTTTATTATTATTGATAATTATTCACACTATTTGATGCAGATACACACAGCGATATCAACAACAGATTGGCATGCTTACATTTTGCCTTCATCTCAAAAGAGGGACTGGGCAGTTCTTACCCCAAAGATGTTGCTACATAGTTTTGTATTTCTCATGGATTTTTAGAAGCCCAGTAGTATCAGCTGATGGCATCATTATAAGGACCTGCTGAACACAGTTCTTTAAATCTTCATTCACAGTGTTTACTAATAAAAATGCAGCATGTCAATGTCTTTCTGTAATAACTAGGGAACTTTCTGCGCTCTTTTCCCTGTGTCTAAATCTTGTTTTCCAACTTTGCATTTTCATGAGCATTCAATATTTGTCCTCATTTTTCCTCCAGGCCAGAGAAAACAACAGTGATAAACTGGTTTTAAGGTCTGCTCTTAAAATCTTACACATCCTTTTCCTGGACCTAGGAGGATCTCACTGTAGCTTAGTCTGTCATAGAAGAGTTGCAGCAAGGAACTGATGGTAATACAGCCATTTTCAAGAAAGCAGTGTTTTTCAAAGCAACACCAGGAGTCAGTCAGTCAGCATCTTGCTGACCAATATGCTGAGTGATACTCATCCTGGAGGAACAGCCTTAGCCACTGCTAGTTCCTGTGTTCCTGCCTTAACTGTAGATTAGTGGATCATAACAGAAATGGGAGGTGATAGTTTCTAACTAGTGTCGATAATTTACCACAACCTGACAGGATGAAGTTGGTTCCTGAATGAACTGGGAAAGGCTTTTGCTGTGACCTGAAATGTGAAATGTGACAATAAACCACTTTCTTTGTGACCTGGGAACAGCTTCTTCAACGTGGGCTTTTTACAGGTTGGAGTCATCCATGGTGCACTCTGTACTACTGAAGGTGTCAAATCAGTCCCGACCAGCCAGCTGCATGCCAAAACAAGAGCTACACAATGCCTTCACTGTTTGTAATCTAGAAATATATGTCAATCAGCTTTTTTTATTGTTTTCCACTGATGAAAAAGGTAGACCCTCAGTGACTTATTCCCCTCATGCTCATTCGGGCTGCTCCTTCAGTTCTCAGGTTAGTTCAAGTGGAAAGGAAAGGAGGGAAAAAGCAGTTCAATTTTATTTATGTGGCTACTGCCAAAGGGACTGAAAATATTCATATTTTGCAGACACCACTCATAAGCACATGCCTCCATAGCCCTGATCTCAGAAGATAGTGCTGCAGCAGAGAGGATCAAGTGACTGTGTTTCGGGGTACCGGGACACTAGGGGCTCAGAAGAAACAGAGAGTTGCTATTTCCTGCTATTTCCTGAAAAAAATAAAAGCCCCCAGAAAGCTCTTTGCAAGCACAGAACTTGGAACTATAATAAAGACTGTCACAAGGGCAATCACATCCACTTTCCCATGCCACTACAATAAAGCCAGGTCTATGCCTGCAGAATTCACCCTCACAGACCCCCCTAATCTTTACATAGCTGTTCCAGCCATAATCTCCTTCCTCTGTACCATCCACTATCCTCTTTTCTCACTCTGATTCTTGAGGGTTTTCCACCGATCTGTTTCCTCTCCAATGCAATTTTCTGTAACCCTTCAGTTCTTCTCTTGGGTGACACGACAATGGCAAACACAAAGACACCAGACTCGTGAATCATTGTGGAGATGTGCAGAATGCTATATACCTGCTCTGCTAATCTACTTCTTTCTAAAAGCAGGCTGAGATAGTGATACTAATAAGGATTTGAACATCTGAATCATTTGAAGATTAGAAGCTGTGCATAATTCAGTGTTCAGATCTGAAAAAAAGAGGAAGAGAATTGCAGGGTGATGTCTTGACATTCACATTCCCACCCACACACTACACATCTCATTGGTCTAACTTCAAACTTAAAAAATTAAAAGGGCAGTCTTTAGCTTGGGAGATGCAAAATTGGCCTCTTTTTCTAATACCTGCATAAGGTATTGCAAAAATCAGTCAGTGTAATTGGGATGGAGAAAACTTTCCCCTAAGAGAATACATTTGTGTTATTGTTTTTCTATGATGATAACAAATCTGTCAGCTTGACTTCTTAAGCACCCAGCAATAATAAGTCAGCATTCATATGTCGTACCAAGCAAAATAAAATTCAGCAAGAAACCAGAGGGTTTTTTTCATATTTCTAAGAGGAAAATGATTTTAAACATTCTGGAAAATACTTTTACCATTTTCTTTTCATTTGGTCTGACTGATTTTGAGGTTTTCATTCTTTTAACGATGACTGGGGCAAAAAAGGATGACAGGAGATTCTCATGTCAAGCTGAGCAGGTTCTGCTGATCACAGAAGAAGGACTTAAGTAAAGGACTGCTTACAAGAACAGTGCAATTATTCATCACACAGGAGTGATCTTCTATACAGAAGTATTTGTACAGTCTGTTGGTGGAAGTTCAATGGTAAACACCCAGTTCTGCATCTGCAGGCAGTTTTCACAGCAAGTATTGATGTGAGTTCATTGTGAAATTTTAATGCACCAATCAATGAAACAACAAATTTAAGTCAGACTATTGTTCCCAGTGGAGAGAAATTCTGGCTTGAAGGGAGATAAATATTATAAATCCAAAATAATCTGATCCTGGAAATATTTTTATAACATGCCTGTGAGATTTTTAACTGAGGTTCTCATTTTCTCATGTAGAATGAGATAGTTCCCACTCTCTGAAGGATGAATTTTAAATTGATTCTTGCACTTAAGTAATTCTGTAAGTAGTTTATACTCTCTTTGAATTTTATAAGTTTATTCCCAGTAACATATTTGACACCAATTCTGAATAGCCAGTTTAGTGCCTGGAATAGTCAAAAGTTTCTAACTTCGGAGCGATGGAATACTACATTTATAAGAATTGCATATTAAGCCTGTTTAATACATTGTTCCAGTTACCATGACTACCTCTAATAAATGTTTGTATACTTCAGCCATGCCTACATCTAGTTAAAACCCTTTTATTGACATTCACTTCCTGCTGCATTTGGTGCAATAAACTGAAGCCAGGAACAATTATGATTTTAAAGGAAACAGATATCGCATGTTCACACTTTCAAACCTGTTTTTTCAAAATCCCAGGTGGTTAGAGTAGCACATACACAATTATAACACACACAATGATTTCAGTGGTTTATGGAACAGCTAGTGGGAGGGCTAACGTGTGATTTGTGCATACAAACACACTCAGGCAAACATTACCACCAAGCTCAGTGGTGTGTGGATGCGTAGATTCCTAAGCAAACCAGAACACAAAAGGTTTTGATAAGTTCTACTTCACTTTTAATTATTCTGCCTGAAAATATCAGAGGCAATGAATACGAGTTCAGGTTGGACATTAGGAAATCATCTTCCCAAAAAAGGCAGTGCAGCACTGGAGCAGGTTGCCCAGAGAGACTGGAAACCTTGGAGGTTTTCAAGATGTGGCTAAACAAAGCCGTGGATGACTTGATCTAGTACTGGTGAGAGACAATTCTCTGGTATGGGAGATAAGACTAGATGACCTCCAGAGGTCCCTTCCAATCAACATTTCTATGACTTTTGTCTGTTTTTCTATGATGTGAACTGGATGCTATAAGTTTTCTATTCCCATACATTCATATATCTATATGCATTCATAGGTGTGCTCACACATGCACACAGAAACCACAAGCTGGTATTTTTCAACCTGTACTAGTAAGAATGTTACACACACACACATTTTCATCTGTACCCCTGCACACAAGTAAGTTCCAAAACAGGACATCTAAAACTCCACTTGACCTATGTGTGTGTATCATTTTTGCTCAAATTGTGGGTTGTGGCCTCATTGGGGGATTGCAAGAGAATTCAGGGGAGGGAGAGTTGCAAAATGTAGAGTGCAGTCAGCAGCAGCCCAGGTCCTCCAGGGTGGAGGCGTGAGTGTAAACAGCTGCTGCAGTAATTTTAGCTGTTTCTTACTCCCCTGCCCAAGAGGAACTGAACTGCTGCTGGCTCAGGAGATCACACAAAAATAAGATAAAACTGTGTCACATTTTGAGGAAGTTTGAGAGGTACTGATGTTATCTGCACCTTGCAATGCAAAACTTTGAGTTTTAAGGTTAGATGGAATGGATAGGTTTTTTTATCATTGCCAAGCCTCCATAAGGGCCGACTGACTCTGAAGACTAGAGGAGACTGTAAGAAAGACGTGTTCAAAGAGGAGCAGTTCTTTTGGACAAGCTCAATAAATCTTTGGGTATCTGGAAGGCAATGAGAAGGGGAGTACGCCTCTGTGGAACAGGGCCAATCTTCCATTAACTGAATTCTGCTGTGCTGGACTGACACTAATTCACAGTTTACATTATGATGAGAAGAAACCATCATCTTAATTGAAGAGTCAGTTTTGTTCTAGGTCTCCCAGGCATCGTAACACCACTTGCAGAAAAATTAACCTTTGGGCCACAGATTCTTGTTCTTTAGTCAAAAGCAAGTACTTCTAGAAGGTTTAATAAAGTTTACTTTAAGAAACACCCAAAACAGGCATATTAGCTCCTTTCAGAAATATTTACTAGTCTCAAAAGACACTTAAATCATATGTTTAATTACCTGTGTATAAAGTTTACAGAAAAAGAAACAAATCCTGTAGATGGCATGTTCACTACCTGCAAATCTGGTGGCCAATGTGTATCTTTAAGGATCTACTTCACAGTCTCCTTATGTAGAAAGAAATCCTCCAGCAGCCAGGTAATCACCTATGACAATGCAATGTAAAAACTGTTCAAATATACCCCGTAATTTGCTCTTATGACATAAATGCAGCATTAGATGGAAAGATATATATTAATGGATAATGTGGAATTCCAAATTTACTTAATATTGGTGCCCTAAAGATCAGTATGCTTGTTCTAAGTGCTCTCTGCTCCCCTCTCTCTAAATCCTTCCTCGCAAATCCTTTCCTCTTCTCTGTTCCCACCCAAGACACCCTTGCACACGTAAGCTTGGACTCTGTGGTCCACACCAAAGCACATACCTTTTTGTTCACCTCTCTCTGATCCCTGATATTTCTGGCTCAGTGCAGTCCTTCCTTTTTCCCAGACCTCAGTTTTCCAATACATCCTACCTACCTCTACATGTTTTTGGCAGAAGGAAGACGGTGGGAACTGGCAGCTGGCAAGCAGCAGGTCCTATCAGATGCGCAGTCCAGGGAAGGAAGGAAATTCTGCAGCAAATGGTACAGATGGAACCTGACCCTATTGTGTTCACTTGGCCCTGCCATTCAATGAACAAATCCTTTCCTCAGCCCTGAGCAACTTTCTGTGGCTGCTGCAAACTCAAGGCTAGTCAACAATTCATTACACAACTGGAGACTAAGAGTTTTCCTTTTTAAATATCAGGCACGTCATAGGTTTGGTCTCTCATGAAGAACAAAAGTTTCTGCACATATGATGAAGTAACACTTAGAAACAGTAAAATAATGGGAAATTACTAAGAGTTATTTTAACAAGGTGTTAGGTAGGAGGCATTCGAGATGAGGAATGCCTGAACATCATTTTTTGACGAGCATGGCTATCTTATTGCCACAGATTCCTGGCAAGCAAGGGGTACAAGCATATATTATATGTGATATGCAACAAGCTGTGCTAGCAAGAAAAATAAAACCATAAAGTCTAAGAGCTGTTTGCAACAAAAAATCAGAACAGAGCTTTTGCATTAAATTGTAGTTACATCCTCATAAAATTTGATCTAAGAGAATTTGTTAAAAGGCGCTTTCTATTCAGCCTTAACCTACAACTTCCTGTTTACTTGGAATTGTACTATGTCGTTCATTTTCCATTTTCTGTTTGTTTTCTTTTATTTTCTGGGGTTTTTTTTTCCAAATTATTTCAATGACTAGTAAAAGCTGATAGGGAAGTTCACTCCAAGAACAGAGTTAATGAAGGCAGCACATTTTGATTCCGTACAGAATTAGAAAGCTGTGTCCATGGAAACAAAAAGAGAAGTAAAACCTGAGATTCCCCTTTTCTTCTCTGCTGTATGACATGACAAGAAATAATCAGTGCAGTGATATCTGAGGACAAATATTCTGTTGTAGCAATACACAAGATGCCAGGAAACTAGCATCAGAAAAGCTCCAAGTGGTGACACATAATAAAAGGTAACACCTGCTATTTCCCCAACTACTGTGTCTTGGCACGTGGCTTTGGAATGAGTGTCCCTAAGCTAACAGTTTGTAGGTTTGGACTGGTTTTGTACCTGTTGGTTCTGTATAGATGCAGAAATTAATTTTGGTGTTGGGTCACGGAAATATGTCACAATTGCACTTTAAACACAAGTTAATGCATTATCACAACCTAAATGTTGCTAATGTACCAAACATAGTTTGGGAGATTATATCCCTTGCACAGCTACTTACATTTCACTTTTAATTGCAGAGAGCCACCAATCTGCTCTAGAAGATTACAGTACATTTTCTGACAGTGTGTCAGAGAGCCTGATCTGGAGTGGCTTTTCTCTCCAGCTATATTTTTGTTTTCCCAGATTTTCTTATCTTCTATTTAAAACTGCGTGCACATATTAGTTCTTTCTCTCAGTAGAATGCTGTATTTATAGAGCAAATTTTTTAATCTTTGTTTAAATAAATACCATCTTAACAGGATAACTCTCTTCTCTGATTTCCCTCTGACATTAGTCCCAACAGCCCTGAGACAACTTCCTCACTCTTCATTTAGAAATGTTGGCCTCATATTCTTTTACTTTCCAGAGTACAGACTTGCTTTCCCTACTCCTTTTGCTACAGTCCCTCTATATCATTCTTGTTGCAGTCTACTGAACCTTCTCTGTTGCCACAAATATACATTGCCTGCCTCTACTGAAATTAGTTGTCATAGTCCTTTCGTTTTAAACCTATAAGGGTGCATATTCATTTGGGGAATTTGGAAGAATGATTTAGCAAGCATAGTCACAGCTATGAAATATGAGTCACATTGAGGTAAGAAATACACACACACATATACATGCACACGCATACTGATCGTGAATAGAGACGCAGCTTGATTTAATTTAATAAAACATCAGATGCCACTGATATTTAGGCATGCCAGGGGAGTGCTGGGGCTGGACATGGTACCTTTGGGTGGGTGTGGTGTATCACTCCCTGACAGTGCCTGTCCCTGTCCCCATGTCCCCATCCCCGCCTTGAGATCTATAGAGGAAGCATCCTATGGAGGAAGCCTTATCCAGCTCCTTCCCAAAGTGCTGGACTTTCAAAGCGCTACAGTGAAGTAATGTTTTCCACGCCCTAGCAATCACATGCACCCAAAGTTTTTTACAGCTGAATCCTCGGGTATGTAAAAGTTGCAAGCTTCATCTTTTCTGAACATGTTACTCCAACAGTGGAAAGAAAGAAACAACCAAAAACTGAGGTTTGTCACCTAGTAGAGTTCTACTGCGAAAATTTTCAGTTCTTCCAAACTGGGACCACAGGAGCAAGAGATCCAAACTTCATTTTGACCAGTAGTAAGAAACTAAATGCACAAACCCCCGCAGACATAGTTTGAGAGCTACTGTTTCCCTCTGTACTCTTTTAGGTAGTCAACACAATCCAGTCATTCCTTCCTTCCTTCCTTCACCTGTCTTGGTACCTTCTTTAATAGTGATACTACTCATTTAAAATATAGAGACTGTTCAGCTGTACTCCCTCATTTCAACCCTGGTTGTGTTCTGAAACCTGGGTCTGTCTGAGTATGACCTGAATGAATATTTGAAGTACCAGTCCAGCAAGCGGCCAGCAAAGGAACACCACTACGGTCTTCTCTGGTTAAAAAAAAATCAGTCTTTTCTCATTCATTTGCCTGACTGACTGGAACTCAGCTGGAGATACTAAGCTAAGTATATACTGATGGTCATGTCCCATTAAATTATTCCGTCTAGACTGGGCCAGCTTAGCTGCAAAAATGCCCTATTTCTTTGTCCTAGTCTAAACCCCCTACTAAGTCTAGAACTGGCGAGGCTTCATAGCTGCCTTCGAAGTGCACCAGAAAAAAACCGTCTACCCCGTTGCAGGCATTTGTTTCCTTTACAAGGTACACCTTCTCCCAAGAGAAACAAATGAGACAGATTGGTTAATACTTACACTGCAGCAAGACTGTATCTAACTACAAATGTTTCATAATCATGCCTCTTTCAACTCTGAGTGACTTCGTCTTTTATTTGGGATATCTTGTATGGGAAGGTTGATATCTGTCCTTTAAAGGAGATTGTTCAAACACTTCTTCATACTACCTGAACATATTTCAAGTCTAACCTCAGAGGAGTGTTGTCTTCTCCGCAGTGTTGGAGAGATACCTGAGTGGGCGCTAAACAAGATATTTCCTATTCTGGAAGCAGCATAAGTTATGCTACTGCAATGCTCCACTCAGGCTAATTAGCCCTGATTCAGAGGCAGAGCACTGTGCTAACAGCTGTGCTGCTGTCAGTCCCCCAGATAGCACACATGCAGAGCTAGCTCCCGTACCTGTGCTGTCTAGACAAATCTGTACTGTAATCTTTTCAATTGTAATTCATAGAAAACTTTTTAGATGTCCAGAATTGTGAAATCTTTGGCTTCCCTTTAAAAATCTTTCTGGAAATTCCTACAATTAGTCACGCCTGACCTCATATTTAATAGCTGTAATTAAATCATAATTCATCCAGTGCTTCAAAGGCGATCTACATGAACAGCTTTGCTTTCCCTAATAGGATAGTTACTCAAGTCAATAGTTTCTTGTCTATTCCACAGAAGCCACTGAAATGGTAAAAGCAAGGTTAACTTCTGGAGAGTGCTGAAACATCCCTCATTCCAAAGGACAGTTGAAGTATTTTAACTTGTTATTTTGCCTGGGGACAACAAAAAGAAGTCTTCCTGGCACTAGAGTTTTATTATTCTTCCCAGTTTTTTCTTTCTTCAGCATGCTTCTGGTAATATCTCAATTTCTTTGAGCAATTTTTCTTCCCATGGAGAAAAAAATCTTTCCTGTATCTGCTTCTTTTCTTTGCTTATATGGTGAAAACTGATGTAATGTTTTAGCAATGTCTTTACAAACAGATTGTCACCTTTTAGAAATCTGATAGTCTCTTTCAGGTGCTTCCTGTTTTTCCTGGAATAAAAATGATTGATTTGTTATTGATTGTTGTTGTCTTGCTTTCTGCTGGTATCACCTGGTTTACAGTGATGCCACCATGTCACAGCTAAGCTGATACTCTGTTTAGTCTGACTACTGGAAGGTGGAGACTACTCCTGTCCCAAGAGGTTTGAGCAGACATGGAGGCCAAACACACTGGTAATTTGTTTGTGACTACTCAGGAAATGCCACTCAGAGCCAAGGATGGTGTAGATATCTCAAATCATGCCCAACACCTTAGCCTATAGATTATCCTTCCAGTGTGTTATTGCTTTTCTTTCCATTTTGGGGCCTTTCTAGGTCATTCAAGACAAGTCCCTTTCAGGTCATTCAAGACAAGTCCCAGTTTTTCCCTTTGTCCTTTGACATCTGTACACTGAAACATGATTAAAGCAATCCAAAACCCATCTCTCCACTCTGTAATTATTAATTATTTTCAGCAAAGGTACCAAGCACATAGAACATGGAGTAAGCATAAGAAAAGACCAGTATTCTTGGGCTTTATTCTTTCTTACCTTTGTTTTTTCTTTACCAGCTTTTCTAAATTCCTGTCAAATTACTTATCCTTCTCTCCCTCCAGCTGCAAAAATGGGTCCTCTCTTTATCTTTCTGCCCTCCCTGGCCAGTTCTGCAGATTTCAGAGTTCTTTGATCCTTCTTTTCCTGTCCTTGACAGAGTAGTTAACACTATTAGGTTGATGATTTGCTTAGGCATGATTATCCACTGTAATCTTGGTTTATTGGGATACTCTTCATTAAGGTCCATATCTTAACTTGCCTGTTGACTTCCCTAACAACTCTTTATTAATCTAACCCTCTAAAAAAATTCATCATAATGAGTTCATCAGTTCAAAGAACACATATATTTTCTCATTTGTCATAACCTGCTTCTCTATTTTGAGATTATGTGCCTTCCAGTCTTCAGTCTGCCATTTTTTTATATTTTGCTTTCTATGTATTAAAAAAAAAAGATCTCATTAAAGTTGCTTTTCTGCCAGGCAAGGAGTGGGACATAAGAGTACAAAAGCTGATATACTTGGTTAGATCAAAAGTCCATCTAGCCCAATACACCAATTTTGACTCTGGCTAGAAAAAGTTGATTAAGCAATAGAAGCACAGGCAATTAATTCAGTGTTCTTTCCCTGAGATATTCAACTTCCTTTTGACAGTTGGCTTAGGGACTTCCTGAGCCAGAGGTTGCATCCAAAATAGGTGGCAAGGGATATTCTTCAAAGAACTTGTCCAATCCCTGTTTGAACTGGGGTATACGTTCAGCTTCCAAAATATCTGTTTGCAATGAGTTCCATTGCGTATGTTTGTGCTGTGTGAAAAACACTTCCCCTTTCATATCTGTTTTATACCTGACCATTTCATTGGGAATGCTCTAGTTTTTTAAGTGTTATAATTACAGAATCATGGTTCCTAGTTTTTCTTTCAGTCATTTCAAAAGTCATCCAGGAGCACCTGAGGCAAACCCATACATAGAATATTTGGTTTTGGGTACCAAAGCTGAAATTCCAAGCACAGCCTCTCCGTCATAAGGCGGGTGATGGTGCTCTCTGCCATTCTCCAGCCATCTGTGTGACTCAGTGATTTGCACAGCATGGCAAGGTCTCTCAGGTCCACTACATCCAGAGCTGAACTGAGCTTCTAGGACATGCAGGTAAGCAGCCAGGCAAGTACCTTTTTAGTACTCAGCCATCTCTCTGTATTACCACATTGCTCAAGAAAAATGAGTAATTACTCCAGCAAGCAGTTTTACATGATGTGTAGGCAGACTGTCTGTGCTACACTTTAACAGCCTCTAGCTATAAATAACATTATTAGGAAAGCACATTGCCTTAGATGGAGAGAACAGAGATAATCACCTTTCTGACTGTCTAGAAATATATTTAGATTTCATGTTTAAAGATTAAAAATAGACTCAACAAATGCATTCAGTTTTAGGCACTGAGTTAATCTTCTTACCCAAATGATAGAATTCACACAATAATGCCAACAGTTTATTAAAAGTTTCAGAACTCATTAAAGTGCTGGTCAAAATTCTGAGACCTTAAAAGGCTTTTTAATTAAAAGGTCAGAATTTGGGCTCTGATAGACTCATTCCAGGAGGTAAACTTTGATGGCCGATGCCGCTGCTTCAACCGTTCACGCTTACCCACCCTCCTGACAGACACTGCCACCCTGAACCTGCGACATCTGAACTACCACAGATTTCAGCCTGGGTTTCAACCCTGTACTGGGTCTGGTTTCTGTAAATATGTCTGAAATATGTATGTAAACTCTGGCTGATTTTGAGTAGGGCGTTCTGTGTGGCTTCCCTACCACATTAGGAATATTACGGGCTAAAGCTGTGCACGGGCTGCCCCCATCCCAGAATCAG
The DNA here is from genome assembly GCF_036370855.1 of Dromaius novaehollandiae. NCBI lineage: Eukaryota > Metazoa > Chordata > Aves > Casuariiformes > Dromaiidae > Dromaius > Dromaius novaehollandiae. The sequence goes on from NC_088098.1 coordinate 44,897,446, forward strand.
TCCATGGGGTTATGTAGCATGTCCTGCACTTTCCTCAGCCCAGAGCAAAGTGGGAGGGTGGTGCTTGGTGCCTGTCCTTCACATCTTTCTTGCTCTCGTTCCTTCATCTCTTCCTTCTTTACTTCCCATAAGGTGGGAAGGCGATCCACCCATAAGGCGATTGTCCAACCTGGCAGGGTCTCCCCTGGAAAGCCTGGGCACCATTTGCATCTGCCTGGGGAGTTGTGTAGCCACACAACATGCTGCTCCCTATGGGTAGCCACTTTAACATGCTTCATAAAACCACCCAAGAAAGTGGAAATAGTCTTGTGGTAAGCTAAAGCAGCCTTTTTTCACCAAGGCAAGATTAATGCACCACCATGCCCTTTCACAGTGTGCTGATGTTGATCCACAGCTTTGACGTGTGTTGTTAGGATGCATAGGAAAGTCAGCACTGCCAACATCTGTGGCACACCCCATTGCATTCATTGCACTCCTTTAAATTGGTTTCTTTAAGTTTGGTCCAGCAGCCTCCGAAACAATAGCTTTGCTCCAGCTGTAAACAACAGCAGGCTGTCAGCTGGAACTTCCACCAGGCTGCCATGCCTATCTCTGTGGAAAAATTTATTTGCCAGATTTACTGAACTACTGAACTATCTATCGAACTATTCCCACCAGGTTGAACTTCCACTTTCAATTTGTAGAGATGCAAAATAACTACATGCATACCCTGAACTGTAGCCTCCCAGCAAACAAAGAACAGAAAAGAGGACGTAACTCGCCTAAGCCCATACAGTACGTTCATTCACACAAGATACCTGCTCCAAACACTCCTTGCTATAAATCTCATTTTGGTTGTTTTGCTGACAGAACGGCAATCCCACACCCAGGCACTCCCCGTATGTTCTCAGAAAAGCTGTAAAACGAGCTCTCTGAGTCAGGAGTTACACATTGTGGGTAAATACACCTGATAACGGCACACAGCCCACAGCCTACCCACAAGCCTGTGCTCTACCGAAATAACAGGTGTGGGACCTCACTGGTTTACAGTGAGCCCTCATATTACACAGAGCCCTCTGTAAGCTCCACATCCAGGTGAGATCTCCAGTGTGGGATAGATTATTTTTATAGTTTGACGAAGAGTATAAATACGGTAATAAATCTGTATTTTTGTCTTCACCGTTTGGTTTGTCTAAAAACAAACACTGGCATCTTCTGTTAGTTATCACAAGTTCATCTTTTATTTTCTGCTTCTGCTCATCATCTATTCCCCTAACCAGCCCTTGATCTTCGCGCCTTTCCAGAATTTCATATCAGCTGGCTTTTTTTTGGTTCCCCATCTCCATTATTTCTTTTGAAAAAGTGAATGACCACAAAAAGGGCAAAAATTAAGATTACATCCATCAAGTAAGGCTGTTAAACATAGAAATAAATTCTTTTTGGGATTCATGCCTGGAATAGTGCACCTTTATGTTAGTGGTTATATCACATGTCTACAATATTAACAGACTAGCTGAAAGTACAACTGACATCCAAGCTAAAAACAAATGTTTTCATTATAAGGCCTGCAGTAAGCAGACAGCTGGCTTCTAAAGGATGTTCTGCTTCCTTCTGCTTTCCATATATGTAATATTTATTTTAAATTTCAGTGGGCTTATGTAAACTCGACAGTTCTACTAACTTGTAATCAGATTGTTTAACTCTCCGGTGAATGTAAGTTATAAATCCCTCTCTGTGACAAAACCCAGAGGACAAACGGTATTGCAGATTCTTGCCATAGAGATTTGGTTCTTTAATTCAAATGGTAGCAGCTCAAGGTCCTGACGCGATGGTGAAGAAAGAATCGTCATCCTTGCTTACACACAACATTCAGCTAGTGGATAATTTTTGCTCAGTGCAATTTTTGTTTGTTTGATTCTCAAAACATCCACTTTGCAATTGCTAAACAGGGAAATTAGAAGCTTCATAGTAAGATCTTTCTTTAGTTAAACCAACTTCTCCCCAGAGGATGAGGCTGTTACTGCATGCTTTGATCAAACATAGTGCCTCTAAAGCAAGGTGAGTTACACAGGCTTTTTGCATAAGCATTCCTAATAGATTATTTTTAGATCAGTTTAGTTGCCATTAATTCCCATGAATATTCCTGATCTAATCTCCTTTCCCTCAAGGGGCATGACCCAGCTCTCAGCAAAATAAATGGGAGTCCTTCCATTAATTTCAGTGGTACCTAGAGTGATCTCTAAAGATCAATTAGCAGATCATTGTTTAGTTACGTGCAAAGCTCTGCTATTTTGTAAAAGAGACATCCAGAAACTAGAAGTTTGTTTCCTGTAGTCTTGAAGCACACAGTAATTCATAGCCCCATAGGATAATTCAGTAGAATGTATTATGACTGCCAGTGCTAATGTAAGCACCAATATCTAGAGAAATATATCATTTATTCACTGTCATCAGTGCTATTGAAATGAACACCCCATAAATTCTTAATGATAAGTACCTAAAATAAGTGTCACTGAGATAATACACACTGGCTCAGAGCAGAAAACAAACAAGGCATTACATTCTGGGATCTTTTTAGTACTCTTTCATTATTACACCTGGAAAGAATACTGTCTTCTCTGTCTTCTTTTTTGAAAGAAATATTTTTCCAAAGGTGATGTTTACATAGATCATAAAATAAATTCTCCTAATTAGAGCAAATGGGAGGAAATCAACGTAGGGGAAAAAAAGCTGTCCCATTGTTTTGTTCTTCTCAGCTTAGAGAGTTACAAGTAGATTCTAATTTCCAGATAAAACACCTTTGTCCAGAAAAAAAGGTATGCTTTCAAGAATTCTTGGGTTTTTGTTAAATCAGTAGGAGTATACCAACAGTATTTTGAAAAAGTATTAATTAAAGACTTGAAAATAAGTAGAGAAACCAAATAATATGCAACACATGTTTACCATATCAAGCTATTCAGATACCTTTCTTTGATAAGATAACTTTTTCAGGATGAATGGAATGTGGGTAAAGCATTTGAAGAGTTTCACTAGGAAATTATTAATTCAATAAGGAGGTAGGAAATAAATGAGAGGGAAAAATAACTGAGAGTATCAGTTGCTCACAGGATGATTATGAGCCATCAATGTGATCTGACTGTGAAAAAGGCAAGCGCGATCCCCCTGAATGTTTTTTCCAGGAGAGTTAAGAAAGTATTCATGTTATTGTACTTGTGAAACCTCCTCTGCATACATTTCTGATTGCTTGTGTTCAAGAAAGATGAATGCAAGCTGAAATAAATATAGAGAACAAAGTAATGACAAGCAAGTGAAAGCACTTAACTTGTCTAGCCAAACCAGAGCTATGGGACGATATGTTCGCTCTACCTCAGAGGTAAAAACAGAGGACAGAGAAAAACCTGTTGAGCTAGAGCATGATGTCAGGATGATTATGGCTGAGTATAAACTGGCCATGGGTGAAGTTAGCCTCAAAATTAAGAAAAGTTTCGTAGCTATCAGTATAGTAAGATTTGGAACAGCTTTTCTCATGTGAGTACGGGGCAGTATTTTTACAGCGGAGCTTCATGAGTTTGTAGATAAGAAAATATAACGTGGTCACAAGAGATCCACCTCTAAACAAGTGGATCACTTCTAAAGTTCTATATATTGATTTCAGTCTTCATTTCACTTAAAATCTCCTGAGGTGCTTTTCATGAGTAGGCAGATGAACCTTGGTCACTCAAGGGCCCAGCTCTAGTTTTGACACAAGCCCCTGAGGCCCGTGACTGGTTGCAACGGTTCAGGAACAGATTAGCAATCAGATTGTGAGCCAGGGGTAGGATGTATGTGGTCTTTGCCAGAATATTTTCTCCTACCATGTCATCTCACAGTATGCAGTGCACTGAAGAGATGGAACAAATTCTTTTACCCATTCCTTGCCCCTTCACTCCATATTTACCCTCATAAATGTAGTCCGTTACCTTGACTGATGTATAAGTATACGCAAAAGAGGGAAGCAAGGTAATTTATATTCTTGACTCACTCCTGCTAACAGCTGAGCTTAAGATTATTTTCTGGGAACATTAAAAAAGAATAGGTAGAAAATATAATGGTAATAGTGTTTCTTCAATACACTTGCTGGTATTGCCAAGATTTCTGTTTAGAGCTATAGTTCTGCTAGGCAGCTGTCTGGTTTAATTGAAAAAGCAAGAACTACTGGAGGTGGTTGAGGCGATTAAGATACCAGCACTAATTTTTTGTATGCCATTAGGGGTGTCCCCTTTTGCTGAAGGAACTTCATGCACTTATCCTCACAGGGTTGCGTGAAGTGCTGTTCGCTTCCTTTGGGCTAACTGACTTACTCAAAAAAAAGTATAAAAATATTGTGGACAGATCACAAGCAAGATCTCCAAAGTCCTAGAATAGCGTTCTAGCCATTGAATAACACTTCTCTTTCACCCTAACAAACTTCAGCCGAGGTTACTAGGGGTCCGAGCATGTAAAAGGCCAATGGGATTCATGCCTGGAATAGAAAGTACACAGTGAAGCCACACATATTTCCAGTCTGTGCAGCTGAAATGACAAACAAAAAGCCATCAATACTTTCTACGACACAGAGGAGATGTGGCTACAGAAGGACTCTTGGCACTCAAGCCTGTTAATTTTGGCTCTCTGAATAAAGAGTTGTGCTGTCCTGCAAAAAAGGCATTCTGTTTCTGTTGTCAAAGGGGCCGTGTAAGAACAGAGACAGGCAAATATACAAGAGAGCTTAAAGAAGGAAACCTCTGACGCACTGTGTGTTTCAGATCTTTATCATTGATTTAACTTGTTCATGGCAAGGAGCTGTTGTTTATAGACCTCATGTTCCTCACCAATGAATGATTTGGGCTGCGTTGATTTATAGAGTAAATCAACTGACTACATTTTTGAGTTTTCTGCTTTGCCTGCCTGCCCCATAGAAGTCATCAGGAAGCTTTTCTGGTGAGATACTCTCTGTGGCTTCTCAAATTTCAGCTTCTGTCATCTGTTCAGGCCTAAGCAACTACATCAAAGCCATTAGAAATATGGGATGAAGCTTTACCCACAGTGCTCTACTTTTAGGGACATGACACTTTGTTAGACCCCTGAACATTCAGTACAATGTGTAGCTAGTGTTACACACCTCAAATAGGTAATCTAAACAGACCATTTAAGAGGCAGTCATGTAGAGTTAGTCAATAAGAAACATTGAGATTAGGGTTTTGTTTTAAATCCCATTTTTCTTGGGAGCTAAGGTGTCTGAGGGAAAAGCCCTCTCAAGATCCTTGAGGTCCACCCCAGATTCTCTCCTCCAGATAGGATGAATCTGCACTTTTTCCTTATACGGTATCCCTAGAGAAGGAACCTACCTTTTAGATTATGGCCTGGTGGTTGCAGGGTTTTTGTTTTTGTTTTGTTTTGTTTTGTTTTTTGCCTCTAGGAGATTAGAGCCATATCTCCCACTGTAGAGTGGGATTACATGAATACACGGGCTATTCATTAGTCTGGGACTGAAGACACTCTTCTCTCCCTCTGCCAAAGCCAGGCCAGTGTGCAGCAAAGAGTTAAAGAGCGGTGGGAAAGAGCAGGAATGACTCCATGGTCCTAGTAGTCAGCCTATCCCTTCTAGGAGAGCTCTGCAAGACTACTGCTACTAAGACATTGTTGCTCCAGCTGTTTGCTGCATAACTGACAAAAAGGTGGGTCTTCCTGGGAGATGTGTTTGAAACCTCCCAGGTTGAGGAGGGCTTAGGACCTAGGTCTTCTAGGGAAGAAATATAAACTGTTACACAAACGATGGACTCTTAAGTCCCTCTCTTTTTAAAAGAAAAGTGGCCAGTACTGCTGTTCTGAGAGGCTTTTTGCTACAAGCATACATTATGGATCCTCTGAGCATGTTCATTAGGACAGATCTTTCCCAGAGGCTTAAGTGATGAAAGAGCTACTGCTGGTCTTAGGTCCATCTGCTCAGAGGAGATCTCTGTGAACAAGCACAGAAGTATAACTCTGAACACCAGGAAAGTTTAGGGTTGAAGAGATAAGCACATACCAAGGCTAGTAGGGTTTTCTACCAACAGGATTTTCCTATGATGATTTTGGATTTAGGCTCCTCAGAAACACTTAAGTCCTGCTTTAGAATCAAAATCCTGTGCTGGACATCACCCTTGGTCCAGCCACGTGCTCAAGTTGTAAAATCCAAAAGCAAAACTAAGCATGTAATTGCAGCTTTGCCGACACAAAAATACTCATCAAAAGTGCAAATGAAAGAGGTCACTGGAGGCTACTATTTTGTATACGTACTGTGTCGGATTTTGAACTGTGCAGACTTCAAATGCCTTGTGCTGCATGTAATTGAGACCAGATCTTCACCACGTATATCTAAATGGTGTTTCTCTGTACGTATTACAATCCGTTAAATCATTTTAGGTGAGTTAAGTATTGAAGGTGTAAGTCAAATTGGAATGGTAAATAATGTTTAACATATTTATTTAACACCATCACATACCCAAGGAACCTCTTGGCTGAAGCATTTTGACTGTCTGTCGGTACTGGTGATATCACGATATCAGTGTTTCCCAGACACTGCAGTGACATTTCTTATGAATCTGCCAGCCTGGCAAAAAGGGATAAAGAAATCACATTTAGAGGAACTTCCTATTCGCCCTGATCACACTGAGTTTTGAAAAAAAATTGGCAGAAACCAGCTTTGAAGCACAGCTTGGCCATGTTTGGCAGCTGCATTCTCTGCGCCGGCTGCCAGCGGAGTTCCAAGGTGATTTCACTGTCACCTTCTTTTTAGCCTCATTTCCTGAGGAAATTGAGCATTTCTATTCCTGCTCTCTTTCCATTTGTATCTCAGTTTGTCTATCATTTGCCTCCTACCCCAGTGGCTTTTAAATTTGACAGCTGTTGACAATCAAGTCTGACAGAAAGGGAGAGGAAAAAACTTCCTACAAACCTTGTGAAAATCAACAGATTGGTAGAGGAAAGAGGTTAGTGCCAATTCACCTATTTGGAAAAAAGTTTCAATATAAGCTCTCCAAGACCTTCTGGCTGGACAATTACCACGTATGTATCAGCTATCTGACCAACATACATATAGGCTACAGCATCTACAACACTGTGCTACCCCAGCCGATAGTTAAGGGACGTGGAGGCGAAATGAGGGGATGATAGATTAGACAATTAGAGGAAATAGCAATAAGTTAGGACTAACCTGAGGATGTGTAGCAGACATGAGGGAAATGGAGACATATAGGAGTAGGGAAGTCTTACGGACTTTTGAGAGAAACTATGATTACTCATGGGAAGGTCAGATGAAAATCCATAGGAAGCAAGGCTTCCTTATTCTGCTTCTCGTGAAACAGGGTATGCTACATATTTAGAACTGAACCCGCTCAAAGTACAATGTCAAATATGCAGGGCTTTCAGAGTACTAGCACGTTACAATTTCATTAGATACTGTCTTCATTCCAGATCAGGCCAGGTTTGACGGTGAATGTAGTTGTGCTTGTGCAGTAACTATACTGAGAGTGAAAAAGGACTTGCATCAGCTAAATTTGGAATAAAGACTCTTGCTGAATAACTCCATTGCTTAAAACTGAATCTCCTAGTTTAAACTGAAGAAACATTGGCTACATCAAGTATTGAATGTGGGGTATTTTCAGACATAAACTATACCTTGCTATGGTTGAAAGACCTCTACAAAAGATCAATAGAAGTCTACACTGCCACATACTTCAGCTTTCTGTTTGCTGCCAGCATCTGATCTTCTCATCATTCATGCTGCCTATACGCTAGCTCACTCGCAGGCTCCCTTCTGAAATGAAATGACTAGTTTCCTTGGAGAGGAAGCCTGGACACAGTTGACAGGATAGTTTTCTCCAGGCTCTGCTCCAGACAGACAAAATGGACTTGGACTGCAGCAAGTTTAACTCCCTCAGCCCATGACAGTTGTCTGATGTTATTCCAGTAGGCCTTGTGTCCTCAAATCCCCTAAATGCTGTCATGGCACACTCTGAGCAGGCAATACATACTTTGAATTAGTAAACCACAAACGCATAATGATTATCTCTCAGGGCCATACAGGACCAGAGGAGACCTGGGCCAAGCCCTACCCGGAACAGGGCCACGCTGCTCTAAAGAGAGCTGCTCCTCAGCAATGTGGACAGGAGTCATCTTGCACCATTTGGCCTGGGGTCAGAGATTACTCTTTGGGGCAGCTGCCTCCATAGCACAGATGTAGCAACAGAGAGATCAGAGCAGACGCCAGAGCTCCCAAAAGAACGCCTTTGCTGGGCTCACTTTAGGCTTAGGGCTGGAATTTGAACTATTCACACTGATAGGTGTGATTCCTTGCAATCAGCTTTCACTTGGGAGAATCACGTGGCTCCTCCAGTCCTTCCCTTCAGAGGCCAGTTATAGATAGAGGCCAAAATAGATAATGAGGTAATAATTTTATTTTCCTCATTGCTTAAGAAGAGTATTAGAAGAGTTAATCCAGGGATCAAAGGTCTTTGTTAACAGAGTCTTTTGAGTCCCATGTGTGGCAGTCTCAAAAATAACACCAAAAATGTACAGATCTGAAACTGACAGTCATGACTGAAACCAAATTGGTTGCTACCTTCTAACGAGGATTTAGTACATTTTAAAAGTTTGGGTTGGGTTTTATTTTGTTATTTTATGTAATTTATTGTGGAATTTATCCAGCTGCCATATCTATTCATGCAAGTAAAACTTTCCAAAAGAGCCTTAAACTCCAGTGACGAGTAGAGTTATTTGTATGTCAACTACAGCTTCTATTTATAGGATGATGAAAATATCCCCCAATCAGTAACTCTCTAAGAGACAAGCATTTCATAAAAATAGATTATAAAAAACAAACAAAGACACAGACATGTTTTAGGTTAACAAAACGCTGATATTCCAACACCTCCTCGTAAGCTTTATATTTCAGACACTGGTACATTCAGACAGTAAACACATTGAAACACAGACACATAAACCTTACATAGCATAAGGAATGCAGCTATTCAGTAAAAGGAGTGAAAGAACATAAAAATAAGTGGAGCTTTTTAATGACTCACATAAAATTAAATTAATTGCTCTCTGTGATACGCAGTAGAGCTTGCATAAAGGCACTTACCAGAGGTGTATGTGTTTTTTAAAGTGTGTTGATTTAAGACCTGGCTTGTTTGAAGATTGACTTGAAAGAATTTCAAAGGATGTAGCTTAATTAAAAATATTCCAAACTTTGCATTCCTTGCAAAACCTTTTGACCTCTCACGACATTTAATGCTTGAAGGTGAGGAGTTGACTGACTATATCTCACTTCACCAGAGGTACCCCTGGTCCTTCCCTGATGCAACAACCGTCATTAATTGCTGATAGGTGATCAGTACAATAACCAAAAACAAGCATCTAGAAACGTGGTAGATTATTACATTGCAAGCACCTAGCGCACCCTTTTCCAGCCGTGCATCCAACCTGGCTCATCCTTTCTGAAATTCCCAGAAAAGAGAGCACAAGAAAAGGTCTGCGTGTTACAGACATCCCAAAGTCTGACATCCTCACTGAAGGAGAAATCAAATGGAGCCATCCATTAACAGGCCAGTGAGGAGTCATTAGAGGAACTTCTCTGACCCCCGCTGTTCCTCGTGATGGATGGCCTGCTGTCATTCCCTCCAACGGGGCCCCTCAGAAGGCAGGCTGTTTGCATTCAGTCAACACTTTGCTTTTATAGGCCTGTGGAGCCAAAGATGGCTAGACTTTTGAACCCCAGGCTAACTTCTGTCTGGCTACAGCCTCATTTTCTGGAGCCAAAATCTTTTTTAACAACTACACAATAACAAGTAATTAGGGTAAAGTCTGCTAATCTTCTATTTTGGGCCTTGAGGTTATGTATTCAGAATCAGTTGGGGTGAAGGTAGAATTACTGCCATCAAAGCCTGAGGTTACTTTGTAAAAGGAGTTGAACTCTGGGTCAAGGAAATGTTAACTGATCAGGGCAGATAGTGTTAAAATTAAAATTGTCCTACTGAGATAATGCAGAATTGACTGCTTTTTCTCTGGAAACTAGCTGAGTACAAGATATGAAAGGAAGGCTAGAATGTGTCTTTAAAAAGGTGGAAGCATAGTTAGTAATAAGGAATCTGTTGGCTAACTTTGATTTGGGAATTTATTTTTAGTCTCTGTATTCAGTAAGACAAAAGTAAGTGATCTTTGGTGCCACCTTTTTTATGGGGGACACCTGTTTCCTAAAGCTATTTGATTTACTAAATTAAATAATCTGTTTCTTCAGTCTCTCCCTCCCAAAAGTCCCAATGCAAAATTCAATAGAAACAGAGAGGTTCCTTCTCTTGACTTCGGAGTCCTAGGAATAAATGGGACTTGCAGTATGGCCAGAAGGATAAACAAGTCCGAACCTATGTATGCAGTGGAGGAAGCATGCTCCAGATCAGAGCAGTGTCTATGCAGGATGACTGACTAGTAGTTGTGTCCTGTACTTAACAAAGGGCTAGTTTTTGTGCTTCTACTGCTTACATACAGCACAGACTGAGGAGTTTTTCAAGGAATTAGCCTAATCACTGAGGATTTTTAAACATTCAAAATACAAACACAGATTTGGCCTCAAAATCCACCACAGATCAGGGCAGCGCTCTTTGCATGGCATGGAGTCCCTCCAAAATTATTTCCACTCAGTGCCGTCAAGGATAATAAACATGCCACCACCACCTCGCTGGTATCAAAGCTGGCAGCTCAGACAGGATCAGTGGGACCTTGTTCTCTCCCATCACTATGAGCAGGCCATTGACTCTTGCTGCCAATGGTGTTTTAGTCCCTATATGGGAGCTGAAGAGCCTAAACTTTCAGGCCAGCTAGCTCATGTGCCAGGTCCTGCTGATCATGCTGCCACAGCACCCTGGCCATCTCCTTCGCTTTCAGGAAAGGGACTGAAATGCTTCACCTTACATAGGCCCTTGCTTTGGGGTATCTCTGGAAATCCTCAGTAACTGATGGCAATCAGCACAGTGGTGGAATTACGTAGCACTTCAGTCCTTGGGGCAAAGATGCATTTAATTGTGCTGCATTCGCCAGCTGGCTTAAGTCAAGCGCAATACAACAGACACTGCTTTCTGCTTCCAGGCTTAGCTATCAGGAGGATTTTCTTATGTGTCCCCTGCTAACGCTGGAGCTTCCCAGAGTAGTTCACACAGGCACCATCACAGCAGAAAAAGCGTTTTGTACAAGTGCAATAGTAGCAAGGACAACTCTGACCTTGGTGGGACACTCAAGTGCACACGAGAAGATGACTCCAGCCCCATGTCTTCCCCCCAAGGAGATGGCATACAAGGGCGTATCCAGGCTGTGGGCAGAACAAGATGTTCCAGTCTTTCCAGGAAAAAAGGCAATAGCCATACTTTTTTAGTTCCCTGTCATTTTGCTTGCATTTCCCCTGCAGTTTTAGGAACCTCAGGTTAGTATCACTTCATGATCATTTCACTTTCATGAAAAATGCAAATGTTCTCCATACATGAACTAAATGAAACAGGTCTCATCAGTCATAGCTTTCTTCTGTGATGGGTAGGTTTTGAATATATTTACTTCTAATTATACCAGAGAAAAATAATTGGTGATGACTAATCATGGACACAAGGCTTTTTTTTTCCTTTTGAAGCATTCTTCTGACATGGAGATAGAAAGTGACAAGTGCATTTTTATGCTAATTATGGCCATGTGAATTACCTTGGATAGATAGCACAACAACAATGCTAAATTCCACTGAAGCAAAGGATGCCTTTTTTCTGAAACCTAGCACAGGAGCAGGTTACATGATACAGTAGACATTGTGATATATTTCGTCAAGGAACAGGTTAGAAGCAACTGCTCTCTTCTACAGCAGCAGCAACACCAAATCTAGTTAACTTCTGCCTCATGTAAATGCCTCACAGGTTAAACTAACCAGTGCAACTGTACCAGTAAAGCAAAGCTATATTGGTGTGAATATAACAAATTGGTCCTCAGTCCTCTACTGCTCAGACTGGAACAGAAACTTGCCTCTTAACTAAAATGCTGGTATCCATACCGGCATCTGGTTTAGCTCTCCAGTATGGCATTTTGTTCCTGCCGGTGAAAACTGACCATCAAAACACCAGAAAACTTCTTCAATTAGGGCAGCTTTTATTTTTAGAATTTGATTTATAAGCATGTTGAGGCTGTTACTTAAAGGTTTGTTCAGAATGGGAAGAAAAAGTAGACAGAAAATGATGCTGCAGGAAAACATCTGGCCTTCCTCTGAAGGAACTAGTAGATTTACAAGTAGATGTCATCCCTGTTGATCAGCTAATAAGCCAGTCTAGGGGTCTTGCAGCCTTGTTTCCATTACAAAAAAGAACAAAAAAGTCTGATGTGCTCCATCTCATTTCTTGAAGATTTTTTACCATGAACCCAATAAAAACAGGTATCAGCAGGCAGTTTGCTCATTCAGAAACCCGCCAGGCTGTCTCTCCAATTAACGCCCAGAACAGCAAGGCCATGGTTTGATTTTTATAGCTAAGCCAAACTTGGAGCAAGCTAATGCCAAAGATTCAGTTCTCTCTGCCCTCCTTTTGCCATCAATTGCATGCTTCTGTTCCCAGCATGGCACTGAGTCAGATGCTTTTTTGACCTCATGGTGTGCTGCATCAGGGCTAGATCACCAGAAAGGTGTTGACATTTTTTGCAAGGTTTTGCAGAGAAACACATGCTTTTGACAGCAAAGGAAGAGGCAGGAGGACACAACTGAAAACTGAGAGAAAGGAGAAAAGGAATGGGTTGCCTTGTCAGAGACGTCTGATTATTTGATGGCCTGGGCTAGCATCAGACTGCACCCTGACTCTCTGCTCTGTCTCAATGTAATGACCATGACTGCTTCTCTCGGTCTGGTGACTTTTTCCTTTTCTGTACAAACAACAACTTGCCCATCATATTCTTGTTCTTGCATGCACAGACCAAGCAGTTTAGTACTGCTCAAGCTTTGTCATGCACTCCTTGCCTTGGGCCATAACCCATATCTACTTCCTGCCATCTCTGTATAAAAGAGCATTTATTAAATGTTCCTGTTCTGAGTATGAAAGAAGCAAACCACTGTCTTTAGCCAGGTCTGTGATTACCAATAGATCAAAGACCTGCTTGACAAGAATTGTGACTTCTAGGCAGACACCTGAAACACAGAAACAGCTAGAAACTTTGACAGAGGATGAATCAATCTTCATCATAACTGTAGGTAGCAGGCACAAGGAACAGAATCATTTGACATTCAGATGGGAACAATACAGGTTCCTTTCTACATGTCTTAAAAAACAGTAACTCACATTTACAAGACTACATTAGAAAGCCTATTTTTCCTTTTCCCCCAAGTAATGGCACTCAAACTCATGGTTCCTGGACCTGATTCATCAGTGGATCACTGCAACTTTGTTACAGGGTCTCCATTTAGCACTGACATAGACTGTGAGCCCCATCTGTGATACTCTCAAAAGCAAAGGGGTAGGCAGGAGTTTACCAAAGTGGCTAGGGATTTGGGACTGAGCTGCCCAAATTCCCCGTTTGAAGAGTCTTTGCACGACCAGATCCCCAGGGTGTGAGGGCTCTGTGCTTCCCAAACACTCAGCTTCTTCCTCCCTTATGCTGAACGGCCAAAACACAAGGGCATTTAAATCATTTGTTAATTCAGAAAATTCCAGTAATGTGGGAAATTGCCTTGCCCAAGAATTTCTGCCTTCTTCAATCATTAGACAATATTATTGATTATTATGCGGCCTGCACTTTGCAAGGTGTTTTCATAGCCAAAAGAATACTCCAGTGTTGGATTTTGCCGATAGTTAAGCATGTGAATAACTTTACTGACAGGAATAACCTCATGAACTCAGTAACATGATTCAACAATCCAATGATGAGGATAAGAACTGCCATTCTGGAATACAGCAACATGCATGTTATTCAAATCAAGCCACACATTGTACCTGGATGTGTAGGACTCTCAGTAATAGCAAAATTTTCTTTCAACCTCAGTTAGACATTGTCATATTTATTATTCACATCACAATAATGCCCCATAGCTCTAACCAGTTCTCATTAGCCTAGGTACTGTATAAACATATCAGATGACTAAATCCCATTATAGGAAGCTTACATACCCTTTGAAGCATAAAAAAATAAGAATCCTGCTAATTTTCTCTCACTGTAATTGACAGGGTCTTTTAAGACCTTAATACTCTAATAACAAACTGAAGACTTAAGTATGATTTCAGCTACTCTTGTGTAAAGCCATAGGAATGCCATTCATTTAGTCCTCAGCACAGAGGCTGAAATATGTATTGCTGGCATGAAGCAAAAACTCTATTACAAGAATGTTATGAAGGCTCTGATGTCAAACGCTTTGAAGAACTTGCACGTCTAGCCGCCACCTGATACACCTATGTGCAAAGTTTAACTGTGGATGAACCCCAGAAGCAGCTACATTTCCTCAGCTCTTGCCTTTCCAGCAGCAACCTCAGCCAAGTACCCAGCTTTCCGTCACTTGACATGTGCATATTCTCCACTGTCTAACCCCAAAACTATTCACAGATGACTTATCTCCTGCATATTTTGCCTTGGGAAAACAAGAATGTAAAGGGTGTTTACACTGCACAGTGCTGAGACACTTAAGCTAGCTGTGACCAATTCTGCTCAGGTACAGAAGCAGTATAGCTTTGTAATTAGACTTCTCCATTTTGGGGCAATAGGCCCTGCTTCTCACCAAAGCTGTCTTGGATGTAACTTGACATGAAAGCTACATGATCAAGATAAGTTGATTAGTTGCTGCCATCTCACCCCCTTCTCTCTTCTGGGACGGGCACCCCTCTTAACTACGCAGGCCTAGCAGGAGTAGCTAACCAGCAGCAAAATAATCCTGCCAAAAAGAAGTGATCAGCTTTCTTCTGGTTTAGCTCCCCAAACCAGATCACGCCAGAGCTGGATGAACACTAGTGCTGGTGAAAGGGACCATACGTGCAGGGAAGTGGCAGAGAGCAAGACTGTGGCTTTTTGTAACAGTTAGTGGTTAAGGCTGCTTTGCTGTACTGTTGTACCACATGCCAAGATCTTTCCTGGACATCCTTGCACAGCACTTCTTCCTTGTCTCACCCAAACATCACCTCCAGGCCCCTCATGGTCCCTCCTTTGCTCTCTCCCACTTCCCTTGCTCCAGTCTCTGCCCAGCTCTCAAGTAAAGCTGTGCTAAGGCCACCTGCACCATGGGCTCTTCTCACATCCACGGTGCCTGTTTCCTCCCACACTGGTTCTCCATCCCTGTCACTGATGGGATCTCTGCATTTCCCAGGTGGCTCTTTCCTCCTCCGTCTCTGTTAATGCCTCCCAGCTCCCAGGGCCTTACTGTGGTGAGGAGTCTGGGGGATCCCGAGGTGGTGCTGTGGAGGTAGAGATCTCCCCATTCTTTTTCATATCCCTTTAGGGTATGGGACTCACTACACAGTCCTCCAGCTCACCAACCCACCGCTTGGACACCAAAACTCAAACTGACTCCACACACAAACCAGGATCAAAATAGGTATTGTAAATATTGCAATAACATGACAGTCTTGACACCTAATAATACCCGCAACAGTTGGCATCCTGTAGGTTTTAAATCATGACATTAATGTGGTACCTACCCTGTATCACCATCACTTCATCTCCTTCATCACTCTCCTTCCCCAGGTGCCACCTCGCGGAGGCAGCTATGACTGGGAGGTCCCTTCGGCCTTGCCGTCCTGGCCGGGGGACGCACGCGCCATCACCCTGTGACACTGGCATTTCTGCAGCCTGCTCAACGCCAGAAGCACGCCAGCCAAATCTGAGTGGTGCCGATGTAAAAAGAAAGTTCAAGATATAATTGCTTGGCGCGTGCAAATTGCCGTTTTCCAAACGCTGAAAGCCTGGGCAAACCGAGCTGCTCGTGGAAGCGGCGGCAGGCGCATTCCTGACACACCCTGCCAGATTTCGTGTCCCGGCCTCCAGGCACAGAGCGCCCAAACTGCTCAAGGAAACAGTAACAGATTTTGTTACACAGACAAAAAACAAGGCATTTTTCTTTAGAGAAAAGGGCCAAGTCTTTCAGGATGACATTTTCAGAGGGATATTCATTTCTTTTTATCTTTATAGATCAGCCTGAGGCATTTATATTCAAGTCCAAACAAAGTCTGGCAAAGTTGTAAACATCTGAAAAGAAAGTCCTCTTACAAGAGGAAGCATTGGTCCACCTCAATAACAGGCTTTGCCGTCTGCTCTGTCGGTAATTTATGAATATAAAAAAGCTTTTGTTTGCATACAGTAGCCTGCAAAATGTCACTTAAAACAAAAAAAGGGGTGAGAGACTGTAAAGGTGTGTGTGAAAGGCTAATTTGTTGTTCCTGTTTTATATTGCTAGAGATCAGACACATTTTGTCTGTATTTATAACAAAAACACCCTCCACAGAGTCCGGGCATTACTTGCGGCCCATCTAATGCTTAAAAGGAATAAGAACTCAGTGCAAGGCTTCAGCACAAGGGGAATTTCAGCCTGGGTGAGACGTGCTGAGCTACATTTCTTTACAGAGGGCAGGGATGGCCTAGAAACTCCCTGAAAAATGAACGCAACAGAAATACTGAGAAGGCGAATGTAATTTATGTCACCGCTAACACAGGAAATCCTAATCAATAGAGCAGCAGCAGAACTCTCACTGATTCCGAGTTGTTATTTTTTATGTGTTAATAGGTCCCTAGGACACTAAAGATACTATATTTAAAAATAAGGAGAAAAGTTCTCTCTCACACTGTTGAGACACTTTAACTTTCCGGTTGTATGTTTAGTTCAGAATCCTGTAATATTACTGTATTTAATGAAAAAGGCTCTACAGAAAACATGAATATCCATTACTGATTACAATATAGAGGCAGATAATGTCATCAAAGCATTACAGATTGTCATGACCACCAGACTGTGGCAGTCTCCAACGGTAGTTCCCACTTACATTGATATACATCATTTGAGTGTCCAATCCATCAACTGAACAGCTAGTGTGTTTTCACAAATAGTAGTGCTTCCAGGCTGTTTTTGTAAGGAGTAAGGACATTTCCTTTAAAGGAAAAATAATGCCACCTTTAAACTGTAAAGAACTTCTGCCCTGAGTAAACCAAGTGTCAGCCATCAATCTGTTTTTCAGATGGCTTTGCTTCCAGATGGGAATTTATTTCCTACAAAGTTGAGGTCAGCAGGAAAAAAAAAGAAAAGAAAAAAGAGACTTTCGTAATGCCCTGAACATGGCTTTAACAGAAAAATAGAGAAATGATTTAAAAAAAAAAAAAAGAGAGAAGTCCTGTGGTTATGTGAGAACACTGCCCATTTGGAAAGGTAGGAGACCCCAGCAGCAGGACCTTCCAAAACACTCGTGCCTTTGGCAAAATGAGCAAAGTGCTTCACCATGGTCTCCATGTTAAAGTACACAGACCTCCCACATCGTATCATTTCATGTCGTTGGTATCTGCAGTGCTGGAACAGCCGAAGGATGGGACAGCGCCAGCTTTTCTGTGCGCTTCCCGCGTCCTGGGGATTGCAGCTGTGAAGGCGAGCAGGGCGCACTTTCCATAGCATCTCTCAAATATAGTCCTGAATGCATCTTCTGTCATTAAGAAATATTTCCTAAACAGACTCCATACCCCACTTTCCGTCTGATAATCATCTCCTTGTGTTTGTGGTAAGTCAACATCCTTCATCTTTGCCTTATGAGGAAAAGCTATGGCTGTGAGCGCTCCAAAATTCCCTCAGCACTTGCAGATCCCTATGATAACAAACAGAGAGCATCTAACAGAGTTTTTTCCTTTCCTTACAGAGACAAGCACTTCACTCAAAAGACAGCGGCAACTCCCATACCAGCTTTCTGTCTGCGCAATCTACTAAGTTACAGCACATGCTTATCTCAAGTTTAGCTATGAAGAAAGGAGAAACATGATACAGCACCATCCATTTCCGGCTGTTGGAGGAGGAAAGGCAGAGTCTGGATACCCCAGTGTCGCCACATGTCATCGGAAGACACCAGTGGGTAGCCTGTATTTCCCTTTGGCGATGAAACGCCTGCTGCAGACTCAGCCCTCTTGTCCATGTGCAGCATCTCACAGGCGTTGCAGGAGTTACCCATATGTGCCACTGTGTGACGGAGGAGTTTGGCCCCAGCCTTGTGTTTCTGGGGGAAGAGAATGACACCCAACACGCGCACACACTCCTGCATCTGTGCTATATGTCCAAGGTCTGGTGGGGCACTGAATTGAGTTTAGGAATTTGTCCTACATTTTCACGTGAGCAAAGCTTTCAGTGGCTTTGAGAGGTGTGGAGCGAGGGCCTAAGCCGTAGCCGAGTCTAAATATTCAAAGGCGATTGTTTTTGCTAGGGCTCTGAATAAAGAACGAGTCATCACCCTTCTCAAGAGACAGTTTTTTGGATAAGCCTTTCAAGACGCAAAAGAAGCTGAAGAAATACTCTGCAAGTACCTGATCATTTAGCCTGGCTTCAGTTTTGCTAGCACAGCTCTTTTGGTGGCCACGTTTGGCCTTTCCCCACTTTCCTCCCTGCTCCCCACTCCTCAAACAGGGCGCCAACACCCTGCGGCACAGGAGGCTCAGCAGGGCCTCTGAGCCAAGGCTGCTGCTTCATGCTCCCCTTCCCCACCTCAGTGGGCAGGAGCTGGGTGCTGTGCAGAGCAAGGACCTGGGATTTTTTCCCCGTGATTGCTTGCAGGGGTTAAGTTTTGCCAGAGCTAACAAGACTAAATGATCGTGTATCTGGAAAGTGTGCCTGAGACACAAAGCTGTGGCAGCACCTTGCTGCTCTGCCACTCCTTCTCATAAGTGACCCTTCGGGAAGCCAAAAAGAGCCAAACCTACAGAGAGGCAGGGAAGAAGAGGGAAAAGTGTGTCTCCTAGGAATTGGTAAGAAGACAGCAGTGGAGTTTTCTTCCTTCTCCCTCTCATATACACCCTTCCTATAGCTCAGTAAATCTGCTCTAGTCTATGAGACTCATTCTGTTCTTTTACAGTGAAATCCAAGAGCAAAGAGAGGCTTAAAGCTAGGAGAAAGTGGGTCTGGTTTTGGCAACACAAGCATAACAGAAAGAGAGCAATGGGGAAAAGAGAAAAGGGTGAGAAAGTGGAAGAGAAATAAGAAAGAACCATGGGGTTTAGGTAAAGGTCTGTAGAAGAACAGAAGATGAGAAAAAACAACATTAAAAAAAGGACAAGAAAGGAATGGGGAAAGAGAAAAAGATGGACATGAAAAGAGGAGGTGGAAGACATTTTGAAGGTGCCAGTATAGTGGTTTGAGAGGATGTGGAGAGGAAACGCAAGAAGAGGAAGCGGCGCAATGAGCCATGCTGTGCTATCGCACAGAAAATGGAAAGCAAAGTGCTAATGCGCATCCAGGCACTGAGGGAGACCTCGGCCTTACTGGAGCAAAGGGGACGTCGGTGCCATGGGACACAATTTCACTCTTTGTGCTAAAGGCACAGACGGGTCATGTGAGAGCGCTCAGCCCTTGTGGGACTCAATCTTGGTGGTACAGCTGCCCTTGCTGGGAGCTCAGTAACCTCTGAAGTAGTTCACTCTCTCACACTTCCACATTACAATATGCAGCAGGTTGTGATTTTTTAACTGCAGCAGGAGACCTTCCCCTCCCCCTCCTGTTTCCCTTATATATAGGGCCTGTCCCTACAGACACAGAGGATTTATTCTTCCCTTTACAAATTACTTTACCAGCGGAGGAACTGCAAAAGCTGCCAGCCCACCCCGAAGCCTGAGACCTCTGCGCTGTCCCGGCAAGGACTGAGACGAGGCAGGAGGGAGGGGAAGCGGATTATTTTGAAACAAGTGTTGGGGGGAACTGCAGGAGCAGCAGATCTGGGACTCAGAAAAGCTGGCAAGTGCTCGTGTGGCATAAACCAACCCCTGCAGCGTGCTGGGGGAGAGCTACATAGGAGTGTGTGTTTGTGTGGGGGGAATATTGCTGTTGGGAGTCCCCCAGCTCTGTTCTCTCCAAGCCGTCTGCGATTAAGAGCGAGCATATCAGCATATGCAAATATCCTCAGCAAAAGCAGAGGTTGAGGCAGCTTTTGGTTTGGTTCCAGCTCTGGTTCGGGTTTGCCTGTAACTGCAGCTGTTTGTCCTGGTTCAAGTTCGGCGAAGGTTTCTGACTAGCAGCCCCCGTTCAGAGCTCGTTGGAGGGAAAATAATGACTGGAACAAGTTTTCTGCCTGACTCTGCCATCGT
Source organism: Dromaius novaehollandiae (assembly GCF_036370855.1). NCBI lineage: Eukaryota > Metazoa > Chordata > Aves > Casuariiformes > Dromaiidae > Dromaius > Dromaius novaehollandiae. The sequence goes on from NC_088098.1 coordinate 44,917,735, forward strand.
GAGTGGTGCTCTCTGTGAGAGCAAAACCGGCCTTCTCTGCTTGCTTGTCCTGAAAAATGATGAACTGCAGAACTACCCCTTTGGCGTTAGTCATTCAGCGAGGCAGGAAGGAAGCAGGAAGCCCTTGTGAGTACTAACTTCTCAAAGCAGTTTGCAAAAAAAGCAAAGGCCCTCCCCTAGGCTACATTGTTGGGCGCTGCTATTTACCTCCTCACCTTAACGGGTACCTCATCACCATTAACATTTGCAATTCATTGCGCCGGAAATATCTGCCTAGTGTAAACAGCTGAGGCGTCCCGAGCGAGCCGTTTATACATGCAATATGTATTAAATCGGGGGGGGGGGGGGGGGGGGGAGGAGAGAAGCAGAGCTGTACACTTGCTGAATGGGAGAGGCCCAATTGTGCTCAACAGGTTCAGCTCACACTGTGACCCTGCCCGGCTTCCTGCTATTCAGATGTGTTACTTCCCCTTTGTGGTAATGGCCTGTGGCAGCCAGCCAGAAAACACTATTAATTTCAGAAGTGGCCTGACAACAAACCCACAGCGAAGCGAGAGGAAGTGGCGGGGAGGCCATCTGTTGACTTCAGCAGAACAGTGGGGACACAGCTATGTAGGTTCTACAAGGAAAGCAGATTAATAATCCACAAAGAGGAAACTGGCTAAAATTATCCACAGACCATATTAAAAAAAAAAAAAAAAAAAAGTCACTTGAGCTGCAGCTGGACAGGAAATTGCTAGAGCTGCTTGCAAATCTCCACTTTGAACAGAGCAGCATAGGGAATGCCAAGAGCGGAAACCGTTCAAAACTGGATTAGCACAAGCCAAGTTTAACTGCAACCCACTTCTACTTTCACAGTTTATGCACTCAATCTAGGCCACTACTGCATGAGACACTGACTCACTTTTTTCCCATGTTTTGTTTGCTTTTCATTTCACACACTTGCAGTTGCTAAAATTACATGAAATGTTCCCTGACTGCCAGGAGTCCTGCAAAATCCCAGCTGGCAGCCCAAGCCGGAGAATCAGTCCATCTTCGTTTCACTGCACACAGCGTTTGGCACCACCCTACCTTGGGCCACTCCTCTTTAGGAAGGATGTTAATGAAAATAAGTTACAGCAGGAAGTGCTGCAATCGCAATAATCCCCCCTTTTCCTTCTGCATAGACAGCACTGCTTGAATGGTCCAAAAAAGGAAATGAGGTGACTAACGGCGTACAGTGAATTTCCTTCTTGCCGTCACCTGCTAAGGTGCGACATGGCTGAACAGCAACAGAAAATCATTTACTATCTACGAACTGCTTATGGATCTGTGAAATGAGTTCCTGCTGGACAGGAGATCCCAAAAACACCATCGCCTGCTGTCTCCAAGAGACTGGCAAACACTCGTACGTGGAGCCAGAAAACAGCAGCTCTACCCCAGGGGCGATCCTATGTCCCTGGGTCAGGTGCATCCATGGGGTAGTGAAGGGACACTGGACTGTTTTATAATTAACCAAAAGGCCTTTAAAATGACTCCCTTCACCAAAGCAAGACAAGAATCCAATATATGCGCTGTTTTTTAATTCAGGCATCCGTGGACCAAAGGTGGTGGTGGTGGGGATTAAGACTTTATTGTCTTAAGGGCTGCACAAAAGCTATTGAAAACAATCATTACCTTTAAACATGAACATGTGTATGTGCAATTAACAGCACCCACATAGAGGAGAAAGGGCGAATAAACCAGCCAGGTTGTCAATAGCCAAAAATAGTTATTTATTTATTAATAATTTAAGGTTTTACATTCTAATAATAAATTCCATCTTAAAACTTTTACACCATGAATTAGACTCTCCCTTATTGGCAACCATGTGCAGGTTCACTGTGCGCACACACAGGTACAAATGCTCGCACATACTTCCAGTTTTATACCAAAAAAAAAAAGAAAAAAAGACACAAAATATTGCATTTGAGGTGAAGCTCCCTGAAGAATTTGTACAGAGGTAATGCACTGTTTAGCACATCTGAAAGTTTTAAAAAGTGATCAAAAATCTTTCTCATTCAAAGACAAATCTCCTCCCAGATGATCTATTTACAAAAAGGTAAGGCAAAAATTAATTTAATTTAAAAATATATATATATATCTCATGTGAAACTACATCAAAAGTGTAAGAAAAAAAAAAATCACCACAAGGAAAAGAAAAATATATGAAATAAGAGACTGTACTTGCTCACAAAACATGATTTGCAAACCTCTCTCCATTGCCATTTCTTCCCCATGGAAAGTTTGCTTCAGTTGAACAATAAAATCAAGCATGCTGCAAATATATTCTTTGCAATTAAAAAAAAAAAAAAGCAGAATTTATGAAGAGAACAAAAGTGTAGATGTCCTTTGGACTGACTTCTGAAATACACGTGAATTAAAAAAAAATGCAGATTGATTTAAGATTAAATATTTACATTGATCAAGTAGAATACTACTGAGCTCCTGGCAAACAAGTACTCCAAATACACTAAGCTGAAATCTCTTTCTTTGGCTCCTCTAAATTAAAACAGAACAAAACAAAAAAAACAGAGAGTCTTCACTGAAGACAAAAACGTATGTCATAGATCCAAAAGCAGAGAAGGAAGCAGTATCGTTCCAGTCACTAGAGAACACGTGCTCAGTCTGTCCAGTCTCACCCGAACCCCCTTGGACATCCTCAGATCCGAGCCACCGCGGGAGCGGGCACAACCGCGGGCACAACTGCGCGCCCCGCGGGTGCGCTGCCCCCCTGCTGCCTGCGCACTGCCTTCCTTCCCAGGGATCTCGCCACCTTCCCTCCCTTCGCAATAGCCGAGCTCGCACTGTGTAACCTTTTCTAGCCAGCCTCGGCAGCTGCCTTTTGACACCAGAGACCAGAAAAAGAGAAAGCTGCGTTTGCTTTACCACTGCCAAAGAGAAACCACTGAGGAATGATCCCGTGAGGAGCGAGGGAGGCCACGGGAGCTCACGTGGACTGCAGGGAGTCCACCTGGAAGACGTTCTGGTTGGAAGGGGTGGTGAAGTAGAGCTGCTGGGTCGGCACCCGGTTGTCGCAGGGGCTGCTCAGCCCCAGAGTTCGCTCGAAGTCCAGCAGCTGGCCCATGAAGTTGAAGTTGGGTGAAATGTTGGATTTCTTCATCTTGACAATATCGTAAGCATCGTTCATGGACAGGTTGAGCTTCTGCATGAGGTAGGCCACGGTCACCGTGACCGAGCGGCTGATCCCTGCTAAGCAATGCACCAGGACCCCACAGTTCTTCCCCCGAGCTTCGTCTGTACAGGGACAAAGAGGCGGAGAAGGACACGTAAGACAGCAGCTCAGTAACTGATCTCGCAACACGAACAAGAGAAGTATCAAGTAAGAAGAAAGGGCGATTCTGATCTCAATGACCGACAGGGCCATGCAAGGGTTAACTTCACCAGTTTGAAATGAGGACAAGAGACTCCAGCCCCCTAAGTGTTCCTACCGGAGTCCAAAAAGCTGAGAAAATTAAGAACGAGACGGGGGGGAGCAAGATGCACTGCATGACACTGTTTAAAAAGACAGTTTTAAAAGGCAGTCTTTGGCTTGGAAATGTGCCTTAAATTCTTACAGTCCCCTTGCCCCAGCATGGAAATCCTGCAATATGTCACTGAATGCCTTTTATACAGACCAGCAGACTGCAAAGGTCTATTAAATTATTCTCCAACTGTTGTGCAGCTAACAATGGAGGTATTCAGGCATTTTAAAAGAATGAGGGAAGTCACAGGGGACAGCCCATTAGGAGGAACAGGATGTCAACATTGGTTGAAAATGGGTTCCTTTGTAATAGGAAATGCATTACAATGCCTGGAGATTAGTTTCTTTGTGGCTTCCAGCCCACATTTCTTCCTGCTGGGCTCAGATTACCTACATTCTCCACTATTACCGGTATCATTCAACCGGATTACAGCACAGCTTCCCAGCAGATACTGTGATGCCCACCCCACCGCACCCGACTCTAGTCTCCACTAAAATGAAGGAAAGTGCAAATTTTAACCAGAACTCCTCGAGCCCACCAGCCCGTCCGTTTTCAAAGCTGCCGGGGAGCGTTTAAGGCTAACCTAACCGAGGCGCCGAGCCTGAGAGGTATATCACTATTACCATTAGATTTAATTAAAGCTCTCACTATACATTTGCCAGGAATACCGTTATGAATAAGTCGTATTTAAAAGCTAAACTTCTACTATCCAGTAACCTGAAGAACGGAAGGAAAAAAAAAATAAAGGACACAAACCATGAACCCCGGATGGTTTTTTTTTTTTTTTTTTAAAGCAGGTTTAAAAATAGTCCCCATGCTGCGCATTGCTCGGTGCCCACTTCGGCACAAGCAGCTCTGGGAGGATTCCCACAGCCACCGACAGCCAGCTCAACCAGGTATGCGTCTGCAACCTGCACACGGCGGCCAAAATTCACCGGGTTTCAATAAACCCGGGAATAGCACCCGCCCCTCGGTTTAAGTCAGCTTCAAAAAATCAGAAAGCCGAGCAACCCCCAGAGACAGCGAGAAACGCCGCTGCCGCTTCTCGCCCGAAATCTCTTTTGAATCCTGCAAAAGAAACTGAATTCTGCGGCTCGACATGTAGCTGCTAGCAAGCGACCGGGTCTCACCTATGAAGGAGATGGCCTCGGGGAAGAACTGAGACAGGTTTTGGCTCCAGTGGTCAGAGATCGGGATCTGCTTGTACTTAAACTCGCCGGCATTTTCAAAGAGATTAGGCAGGTTGGGGGTAACATTCAAGATGTATTTAATGCCAAACTCTTCTAAAACGTCCAGGTTAGTGGAGTCCTTGGCACAGCCTAAGTAGAGGTAGGGTAAAATCTCCACCGGGAAGGAAGGCTGGTTGTTGGAGAGAGGGCTGCCATCGGAGTCGGTGGCACTATTGGGGTCTCTGTCAATGTCAGACTCGATGTCTGAGGAGGAATCGGAGCTGATCCGGAGGCCTCCCAAGCCCAGGACCGGCAGAGGAGGGGAGCTGCTGCTACACGAGCTGTCTAGGTTAGTTTCACAGTGCAGGGCGAACTCGGCCTGGAACTTGCTGAAACCACCTGGGGAAAAAAGCAAAAGCGGAAAAAAAAATGCAACCTGATAAATGACGGCAGATTGACTTATTTCTCCGCGACCGCTCCGTCTCCTACTGGACACCCGCTTCCCACCCCCTCGAGCCCCGGGGAAAAGCGAAAATAAGTCACATTCTCACGCACGACGGGCTAACGCAGGAAGGGGCTTAGCGAAATCGCCCGCTGCGACGGGGGGGCTCCCCGTGCGCAGCGTTGAAGCTCGGCGCCGCTTCGCCCTGCCGGGGACCCCTAGAGAGGTATCTAGGGGCAAGTCCTCCCTCTCTTCCCGGCTCACGCCGGGGCCCCGTCAGCCCTGTCCTGCTCACGCTGCCACACCGGCTCCAGCCCTCGAGGTCCCTCTGCACAGAGCCAGGACAGGGACACGGGGGAGCGCGGGGAAAAGCCTCCTGCCCAGCCGGCGTCCGCCCCGCGCTCCAGTGCGCAGCGCCCGGAGGCGGCTGCGGTCCGGCCTCGCGGCTCCGCACCCCCCCCCCCCCCGGGGCTCCGCACCGCCGGCCGCCGCCACCCCGACCCCCGGCCCCGGCTCTCACCTTCCAGATAAAACGCCTTGCAGCCCTCGTCTTTGAGGCGCTTGAGCAGCAGCCCCAGCACGGACTCGCCGCCCGTGTTCTCGTTCCAGTCGCGGCTGTGCTCGTCATAGAGCACCACCGTGTCGGTGCCGCACCGGCGGGCGAAGCGCTCTCGGTCCTCCTCGCTGCTGGCGACCAGGGAGCGCAGCGGCAGGTTGCCCTTCTGCAGCCGCCGCAGCATGATGCCGGGGATGGCCACGTTGATGGCCGACTCGATGTGAGACGACTCGTACAACTCCTGCGGCCGGCAGTCCATCAGCAGCAGCCTGTCGTTGCCCATCTCCAGCTGCTCGTTCAGCCACGCCACGGATTTACTAATCGCCATTTCCGACGCGAAAGGGACGGGTCTGAACGTATCTAGCATGAGGAAGGACGGGGGGAGCGGAGCGTGCTCTGGAAGCGCCCCTCTCTCACAGAGGCATGCGGCTAGCTCGGCGAGCGGCTGTGCCCCTCCAACTCCGCACAACTTATCTCCCTCCGCCCCAGGAAAATGAATCACGCAGCCCCCCCGCGCCGCCTCCCCCGCGCCGGGCGGCGGTGGAGTCACGGGGAGGGAGAAGCAGCCCCGGTCCCGGCGTGTGTGTGTGTCTGTGTGTCCGTGCGTGCGCTTGCCTGTGTCCGTGCGTGTGTGTGCGCGCAGCCAGCCTGCCCGCTCTCCGCTACTCTGTCAATGAATCCCTGAATGAACCTGCCTAATCGCCTCTCCAGCCCGAGCCCTTGGGCTTTTCCTCCACCCCGAGTGAATGAAATCCAATTAACGTGCCACGGGCTCGGGCTCCCCGGCTCGGCGCGAAGGCAGCGCGCCGGCCGCCGCTCTGGCTCCGCGCCGCTGCGCGGCAGCGCCGGCCCCTTCCCCGCCGCAGCCGCCGCTCCGCGCCCCCGACGTGATCAATGTCCCTTTGAATCGGCCCCGCGCACCCTCGGCGCCCGGCAGCTCCTCAATGGATACAAACACGGAACGTCTCAATGGATACATTCTCCGGCGCAGCCAATGGGGGCGCGCGGAAGGGGCTGTTGCCGCGGCGACGGGCCGGCTGGAACAGGTTGTGTTGATGAATTGTTAATGAGTTTGTCATTCACAAAAACGGAAAGGAATTTCCGCTCCGGATAAGCCGAGTGCAAACAAGCGGCAGCCGCGGCGCGGCGGGCGGGGGCCGCGGGGGCAGGTGAGGGCCGCGCCGGCGCCGCGCCCCCCCCCCCCCCCCCCCCCCCCCGCAGGCCGCGCCGCGGAACAAAAGGCACCTTTTCTCACTCCATGTTGTCTCGCCTAAACCCCGAGCCTGCGAGGCACCTCTTGCCCGGCCGCGCGCCCCCATCTCCCCCCCAGTTCCCCTGCGCTGCCCCCATCCTGCCTTTTCCTGAGGGCGCTCCGGGAATCCCATTTTCAGGGCGGCGGGTAGCCTTTGTCCTCAGCTGATCCCTGCGCGGCTGAAGGGTAAACCCCAAGCTAACCTCTCCCTACGCGACCCGGCTTTACTCGGTGTCGGAAACGCAGCGGAGGATGCGGCGCCCCGTTACGAGCAGCCGGCGGGGACTGCTAAAAGCCTGAGAGCGCCCTGAAAGCCGGGGAGGGGGAAGCGACCCGCCGCCGGCCCCTCCAGGTAAGCGCCAGCTGTGCCAGTGCCGGCCCACGCACGGCAGCGCGTCCCGCGGGGGGGGCGCGGGCACCTCCGCTGGGCCCCGCGGCCGGAGGTGCCGGCGCCTGGCCGCGCGCAGCCCCGCGGGCTCCCCCCTCCCCTGCGCGGGGCCCCGCCGGCGCCGTCCGGGGGCTCCCCCGCCCCGCGCCGCCCCGCTGCGGAAGGGCGCTGCGGGCCCGCGGCGCCGGGGCCGGGGCCGGGGCCGAGCGGGCTGCGGCTGGAGAGACGGGTGAGTGCAAAAGCAGAGAGCGCACATAAGCCGGGCCTGGAGTCCGATGCTGCCCGCCAGCATCTGGCCGGGAGCGAAGTTGTGCCGAGGAGGCTAATCTCGTTCCCGCCGCTCCTGCGCTCCCGGCTGGTTATTTTTAACCCAGGCTGAAGGAGGAGCCCGAGGTATCGAGCCGCCGCAGTGCGTTGACCCTGGGAACGGATACTTGCATAGATAGTCCTGTGTTTTCTGCGCGGAAAACGTACATGATTTTAACTAAAGTGGGGCATCAGTCAGCGTAGTTTCAAGAAGCGATAATGCCCAGATGGCACCAACACCATGTTCCCAGCAAGGATTTTCACAGGCCTTGCTACCTGTTTTGAAGGCTTCAAAGTGGGATGTGCTGCATAAACCTTTCCCTGCCCCTAAACAGGGGGATTTGGCCTGGCTGATGCGAGACTGGATGCATGCGCCATGTAACGTGTGCCATTGCTCAGTCCACCTTGCCCACCGCGGTCCTGGCCTCTCATGTTGTGAAGCTTCCAGGTTGTTCTTGCCACGTGCTTCCCTTGTTGTGCCTATCTGGGCATTCAGGGGCTGGTGTTGAAATGATCGTAGCTGTGACAGATCAAAGCAAATCTTTTTTTTTGCTTTTTTTTTAAATTTTTATTTCCTGCTATATTTAAGTCTCACCCAGGTCAGGGCTCCCGCAGTAGGGCAAGCTTTGGGGGTATGGCACTGTTGCTTTGCTCTGTGTCAGTAGGAGAGCTAGCACAGTCCTAGCAAAATGAATAATCAGATCATAATTTAAGTTCTACTTTCTTTTTTTTCCTCTGTAGATTAAAGGCGTGTTTATTCCCTACCCTTCTTCCCAAGTACATCAGATCAACTTCTGCTCATATTTTACAAAATTAGATAATTCAGCCCTAAGCCGTGCTTAGCCATGGATTTCAGGCTGGAAAATGGAAGCTCTGGAAACGGATGTTCTGCACTGCATGAACTACTGAAACAGAAATTCTCAAGTAATCCTAATTGCAGCTATCTTAAAAAGTTCTGTATAATACAGTGCTTGTCTTGTAACCATTTTGAACACTTCTGATTTTTCATTTATGTTAATAATCAGCTGTATTTTCTCTTTTCATCCCAACAGAAGCTATAGAAGAATCCTCAAATGATCGATTCTCACTTAAGGGGTTGCCTTCTTTCCCATCCCTCCCTCTCCCCACCCAAAAATAGGTCAGTTTAGAAAACAAGGAGATGGACTCATATTAAACCATAGTGAATGTGACCTGAAAGAGACAGGCACAAGTTCAGCATAATATTCTGACAACTCCCAGCAAGCTTGACACAAGGATAAATACAAACTGTTCCTTGTAAGTCATGTAATTGTTAGTTAACATGATTCTTCAAGGTTACACTGTACTTGGATTATGTTTTTAAAATGAAGATGCACAGAAAAACACCAATGCATTGCAGAGTTCGGATATGAAGAAGCCGGAACAAACCCCAAATTATTTCCATCAAATACTTCCGTGTTCATATAAGGTAAACTTGCTTCTCTGATGACAGAAATATTTTAGGAAGAAAATATGTTCTGATTATCATCTTCAGGGCACTTTCAGTGATGTTTTATGGCAGTGATTTAAAACAAAATCTTAGTCATTCAACATTTTAACTGAAAATTGCATATTATGCAAGCAGTTTATCAAACCCATTGAGATACCTACCTAATAATAATGTAATAATAAATAATGATAGTACTTAAAGAGGTTTTCATCTACAGATCTCAAACCATACAGCAAAGGCAAATAAGTATTAGTATTGTCAGACCTAATTGAAATGTTAGGAGCATTGAGATTAAATATATGAAGGCAATAGAAAGTTAGATGAAGCATCCTCAAGAGAGTTGTATTTCCCAAGTGGAGCTGGGTGCAGAGACTTGTTATGATGATGGCTGGTGACAGCTCATTGCATGGCAGGAGTCAGAGTGGTGCTTGCAGAGTTGGGAGCCAGGCAGAAGATCTTGCACTGTAGCAGAGTTAAGCAAGTACGATACAAGTGATGCCCTTTGAATTTGTACCAGGACCTACTTCACCACACACTGACTGAAGATTGCCACAGGAGAAAGAAAACCTGCATGGTGCGTTATTATCTTTGTGTTCACATGTGCATATGCAATCACTTTCCTTTCTCAATCTGAGCCATGTTGGTGCTGTCAGTGGCTGAGAGCATGCAGACTTCGTTAACCGCACCACCATTTGATGCTTTATCATGGCCAGATCTACAGGCAAGCCTCACCGGGTCACTTATCCTTCAAGTTCCAGAAATTTTTTATAGTATCCAGGTAATAAGAAGAGCCTATTGCTGTTAACCACAATCGCCTCATCCATCCAGCCACAAGCACAGTCAGCCTTTAAACCTGGCAATGTTTATTTCTGTGTTTTGTGGCTTTGTTTTGTTTCTGCCTCCCTGGCTGTAAATGAAATCCCTTCAGCCCAGCACAAAGCATATTCATCACCAAAGGCCTACATTGCTGGCTTTAGGACTGTAAATCATCTGCTCATGTACAGAGGCCCAGATAGCTCTCCTTGAGTGCTTACAGCCCAAGATTGTTCCCACCACAGATGCAGGTACAGTGGGTAAGAGCCATGTGTAGGGAACGACGATTCAAGTTCAGCATTGCTTCGCTTAATTTCTTCATGTCTTCTCCTGTAACAGCAACCCTTACCCTGAATAAAGCAGACAGGGTGTCTACGTAGCGTCATGGGAGAGAGAGGTACCCAAAAGGCAGGTATTGATGGCATTTCAGAGCCAGGCGGGCTGGGCCTCTGTGGGACGCTCCACAACGTGGCATGCTGAGGCAGTCTCAGGCCTCTAGCTGCTGGTGGGGTTTCTTCTCGCATTAGACATCAAGGATGAGAATGTTTTTTTCTTACATAGTGTGCTTTCTTTCTCTAAAGACGCAAGTCTGCAGCTCTTTTCTACTTGATTTGGAGCAAGATTCGGCAGGAGCTTTGCTATTTCTTTGGGTCAGACCTTTCCCACTTTGCATAAATAAATATTCACTAGAGCAGGGACTCCAATCTTGGTTTTCCACCCACTGATGACCTGAATCAAAGTGGCAGAGAGACCTTTTATCTTGGTGCTGTTTTATGTAAGGCCTGTGAAGTATGGTCTGATCGCCTGCTGCAGAAGGCCAAGGAGCATGAAGCATGCTGGTGTCAGGATTTTAGTTGAGAGGCCAGCTCAACTCAGCACTGGAAATGCAGGTAATTCAAAAATGTTGGCAATGGTAATATAGGCTTCTTCACTCACAGGTGGCAATTAGGCATGAATTTTAAGTATCTTATCTATCAATTAGATATGTGAATCTGCAGATACCTGTAATGGTAGTCATTCAGCTGTAGATGGCAAAAATTAGACTTTCACATTTAAGCTAATTATTTCCCTTAATAATCACTTTCAGGGGGCTTTCACGGAAGACAAATTGCACTCTGGAAGTGCTCCTTTCCCTCCATTGGCTCTAAATGGGGCCTACAGTGACTAGCCCTATCTTTTAGATGCCTAAAGTCTGTGGTCCTCCCTTCTAGGCTTATCTGTGAGTCCTTCTCACTGTTCCTATTAGTTTGGGTAGAAGTGAGAATTAAAGATTATTATTATGTTGGTTAGTGTGAATGATCTATTTGAAAACAGAAGCAGACTACAAAACTGTAAGATTTGCCATCCCAGACCAATCTGGCCACAAAGGGTAGCGCTTGTGGTGTGCAACTGGTTACTGCAGGGTGCCTCAAAGGGAGAACAAAAGTGCCCTATAAAGCATTTTACTTGTTTTATGTAAAGCACAAACAATTTATGGAAATGACATTTAACTGATTATTCAATGTCCAATTATGTATCACACCTAGAATAATTCCTGAAGCTGGAGAAATAAAACGCTGAATGACTCCATTTAGGAAATCCTTTTGACTCAAGTGCTTTCCTTGAAACAGCAAATAGCTGGATGACCTCAAGCACATATTTAATTGTGCCTTGTAATAAAGTAATGTAATTAGCGCTTGCTTAAGAATGACGCTTAAAAATACCTAACAGGTACTACAGAAATGCATTGATTTGAGAGGTTTTGTTTTCTTTTGACTTTTTTTAGTATAATTTTTTTAGTATAAGATAAGTTTGCATCTGAATTTAGCTTCTACATGAGTTCTCCAAATGGTTCCTCAGAGTGTGAAGAAGTGAGCAGTTTTATTTGACAACAAATCACTAATGGCTCCAGGGTTCTCCTCGCTTAGAGGATAAAATTAAGCTTGCAGGAGGGCAGTAAAGGCACATATTTAGCCAGACTTGCACAGTGCCCTGGCCAGGCACACAGCCCAGCACATATGCCACTTAGAGCTACTCAAGTGAGGGAGGTCTGAGTAAATACATGGAGAAGAAGAGACTCCCAATCTCCCCCTCCCTTTTTTTTTTCTTTATTTTTCTCTACCAGATGCTACCACTAGTAGTGGCAGTTTTGGTGACACTGACCTATATATCACTTCACAGTGGTTTACGTTCTGCTGGCAATAGAAACAGAGCACAGGTGAGCAGAATAATAAAAATGATGAAAACAAAAGTCTATGTCTGTGCATACTTGTCTTATAATTAATGGCATGTTAATTTGAAAGTTTGCAAGTCAAGATGAGTGAACTGTATATTAAAAGCAGACTAAACTTGAAAAATGGTCCTGAGACTGCATGATTAAATGAAAATACTGATAAGGCCTTAAATTGGGTGGCAGCGGTTAAATGAATAAACCAGTTTACTAGTGGGAAATTCAGTTTTGTATGACTCTGTTTCCTTAATGGAGGAAAACAGCACCACCTATCAAAAAGTCTTGACCCACAGTACAAAAATATCTTGTTATTTGCATAGGAAGAGCAAAGTGTGTTATTTCCTTACCAATACTGAGGAGTTCAGTCATGTCCAAGTGTACCATGCTGGTGTATTTACCTCAGCTGTTGCCTGCTATTCAGGGGCAGCCTGCATCACACTGTGCTGGGCACATGCACCACACCAGATGAGGCTGCTGAGAAAATACTGTAATCTCTTTAGTGCTCCCTGTTTTGATGTGCTTGGAAGGGCTTACAAGGCACTAGGCACTAACATGGGGGCTTACCTGGGGAGGCATTAACGCTATGTTAAAGCACGTTGCTCCAATAGCACCCTTCCATTTTCATCCTATTTACTTCCCTTACAAAGAAGCAAACCTGACAACATCAAGCAACTCTCTCTCCCCAATGCTAAAGATTTTTTTTCCTCTGCATTTGCAAGGTCGTTTAATCCCAGATCTCTCTCTCTCATCACTTGTTCTGACCCAAGGAATAAAGTCTGTCCCTGGGATGACTGCAGGCTTGTTTAAGACTGCGAAAAGAGTAAATAAGCCCGGCGACTACTCAGTGCAGGTTGAATCAGCTGTGCAGAGAGCAGAGCAAGGACAGAAGATTACATAAGAGAAGGAGCTTCATCCTGCGATAGGCGTACTCAGGAAGGGAAATGCAGCGCAGCTATGGTGTGCGCTGGTTCCAAAGAGAGGCAATTAGGAGTCTAACCCAGGCGTGAACAATTCAATTTCCGCTCTCTATTTTTTACATAGCCACTGGTCTGTGTCCTGGGGACACATCATGGAGATGAGCGCACAGGCCGGCTCCGGGATGTCAGAGGTGGGGAGCCATGGACAGACACGTGTACTGGCATCTGCAACTCCCATTTCGCACTTCTGTTTTGCTTTTCAGAGATGTAACCCTCATGGGGACCTTTCCCAGGCCAGGCAAGAGCTACACCGAACAGGGTAAATGCACTGGCAGAAGCAAGAATTTCCTTATTAATACCTCTCGCCAGGGTTGGTCAGGCTGGGGGTTCTCCACGTGATCTGCTGTCAAACCCAATTTGGTAAAAGTTCATTGCGGGGGAGCACCCAACTGATGGACTGACCTAGCTGCTAAAATGCCTTGTTACGTCTTGGTTAAGAAAAGGGCTCAAGCCACATGCTGAATTTGAGGCACCAGCGGCACTGCAGGCTTCGAGGGGGCAGCGTGTGAGCACAGGCAGTTACATGAGTGCTTGTGTCCTGAGATGCAACGGCCCGGTTTTCTGGGTTTTTTTAAATTTGCTACATTAAAAAAAAAATGCAGCAGCCAAACTACAGCTGTATAAAGGAGCCACCACACCTTCTAAGTCCCACATATCAGTCTAGTCATTTCCTTCAATTTGGAAGAAGGAGAGAATTTGGCTGGCAGGAGGGGGAAACTAGTAGAAAGAACTAGCAGTAATTAGAACGAAGAGGGAAAAGGTAATGCCCTAAACACGGAGCAGTATCAAAAATGCCTGGGTTGGGCACATTACCAGGAAAGTATTTATTTATGGTGTACAGTCCTTTTAAAAGGCATACATCACAAGGTATAACCACAGATTGCTGTGGTAGTTATTTCTGCATCTTTGATCCGATATTTAAGAGCATGGCTGTATACAACACACCTTGAAGGCTGGGTCTGTATAGGTTCCTATGCTGACAAGAGAATTACTGCTGTTAAGTTTACTGCTTAGATTTTTATGAGGATTTAGTGTTAGAACTGTCCCATCCAAATATCAGGTCACTACGTAGTGTGTCAGAGCATGATGGCATGATGATCACGGCACCGTTTATGGTCGCAGTTTATGTTACTCATTTGGTACAGTGGTGCTACCAGCATACTGCAAGGCAAATCACAATAAATTATTACTTTTCCTGAGCAGTTTTGCAGTATAGCTGTAAAGGATAAACCTATCTCACAAAGTTGCCTATTCTGGCTAAACTGTGCACATACATCTCTCTTCAAATGTTGACAAGAGGTTGTCGTAGAGATATCTACAACATACACACTCATATGCTTTCCAGTGATATATCACAGCCTCCCTCCCTCTCTCAGTCAGTGATTTTCTTTGGTAATTGTTCTGAATGTTGATTTATTGTTTTGTTTTTGGTCTCAGTCCCATTTTGCACCAATCTGCAACATTTCATGTTGTAGTCCCCTCAGATCAGAGAAGTCACGCATTTCTGGATCACATCAGAGTTTGAATGGGGAAGATACTGAACAACATAGAAGTGTGGAGGAAGTAAGGGCAAGGATTCAGTCATGCTCCCTTTTGAGTTTGCACTCAGCCAGTATCTCAGCCCAGGCCTGAGATAAGCTGTGTGGAGAGAAGCATTGTCCTGCAAATAAGATGTTTCACAGCCAGCTGTAATGACTGGATTCAGAAAAACTAATTTTGTGGCAGGAAGTGAGACCTCTGAGTTTCACTCGTACCTGCAATTCATTAGGGAGATGAGAGTTTGCTCCCCTGAGGAACAAGCTGAGGGACAAACTCCCAGATCTTGAGGAGCGACCTCCTGGAGACAAGGGTCTCTGCATGGCTGCCTGGGACAGCCACAAGCACCACAGTTCCTGCAGATGACAGACACTCCTGTCTGGGGTTGTCCTTACAGTTTCCCTTTTCCCTTTCTACTTCGTGGAAGGAGAATATTACATAGCGCAAAGGGCAAAATGGAGTAGGTTGTAGTTGTTTTAGTGCCTCATTTCAGCAAGGAGAATCCAAGACCCAGGCCACCACATCTAATCCCAGCTTTGCCCTTATATGGAGCTAAGGAAGATTTTCGACAGCACTGGTGTTCCTGGCTGCTTCCTCCCCGATGGGTGGGCAGATCCTAAAGATATATATTATCCTTTTTTTTTTTTCCTGAGTGAACTGTAACTTTATTGAATCAGGGAAATCACATTAGAATTACGCTATGGATGATGTATCCTAGATGGTTAGGTCTTCAGATACGTAGAGGAACACTCAGTGACTCAGCCCTGCAATTTTTGGTGGAGTAGGTCTATTCCGGTGTGTGGGTGTTCACAGAACAATTACGTAAGTGTCAGAGTAGCAAAGAACTTTTGGCATTTCTGGTAGCTTAACTGAGTTCTTTTCAGTCAAAAATACCTGAATTTTTGTTCTCTTGCATTAAACACACATCAGTGCCTTAGCTGGATTTGGGGGGCATTTTCTGAAGTCTCAGTTGTCAGGGCAAGATATTGGAGCAGTAAGAAAACAGGAGATTTTTCACAGTTACAGTGAGACGAACATTTGTGAGAACCGTTTTAAATCATGTAAGAGGGTGCAAAAGTTGTTATGCCATATGCCTGGAATTTACTATGGTAAAGCTAATTACTGCCACTGAACGTAAGGGCCCGTCAGCTTTTTCATCATCACACCCACCCTCAACACCTTTTTTTTTTTACTTTTAGTTTGCCTGACTTTCTTGCCTGTGTAGTTTTTGGCTGCAGAATGATAATGCAGCCTCCAAACTAACACTTGCAATGTCTTACGACCTACTTTCAGGGTGAGTAGATTAGGTACCCCGCTGAAGTATGGTGGATATAAAGCTGACTGCTTTTCTACATGAACTATACGGGGAAACAAGGAAAACTGGTTTGTCTCCCAAGAGCAAGATACCTAAATTAGTCATACTAGATCACTGTCCAAATGGCATTTGCAGAGAGGATTTCTCTCTAAGGATTAAATAGGTAAGAATCAAAAGCTAACTACTGTAAGAATAAAAGAGGCAGGAGGCCCTGGCATGTTTTGCACCTGGAGGCTGATGCATTATACTGGCTACCCATGACCTTTAATGGGGCTCTGGCAGCTAAGCATCACAAGAAGGTGCTGAGGAGGCACTTAAAAGCATGAGACAAGAAGGGAACTGTGAAAATAAAGTTCTTCCTCATGGAGGGAACATTTACATGGCCTCTCTTCTAGCACAGTGAAAATGCGTAAGAATATAACAGTTACCAAGCTGCACAGTTAATATGTGACAACCGGTAAGAGACGAGCTCTTGAGGAGTAGGTATCAATAACCATCCAAGCAGGAATGAGTTGGACAGGAGGTAAAATGTGATAAAGCAAAAGGTGGTGTGCAACATCATCCTCTCTTCAGACTTTCCTTTTTTGCTTGATCCACGTTGTGCTTTTGATACCAAAAATCTCCAATCAAATTAGCCAGTGGATTTTTGTTCTGGATAAATACTAAATCTTTCAAATGATCATGGCCTTGCTATGCTGTTTCTTCTTCTACATAGTCCAATTAATGAGGCAGGTCACAGCTCTGAATGGTGATGAGCATCCAGCTGACATGCCTGAGTGACTGTCCAGCACAAGAGCATTTGTCAGTGGCCGCTGGAGAGTGATCAAAGGGCTGTAGGATGTTTTTCACCTAAAAAGTATATTTTCTGGAGTCAGCTTCAAAGAAGGGGCGCATTACATGCTCTGTGGGAATAGAGGGAGATTGGACCTATCAGCTGTGTGGGTGCTTGCCCACACAGCAAGCTGACTGTTAGCAAGTCCTTACTGAGACTGAAAGGATGCCAGATGAGGACTCTACCAGTGGCAGTATATGGTGAGGAATTAGTCAGTTAAACTGGGTTCTTTGGGCTCCAACCACTATGTTTTTGGCCAAGAACTGTCCTAATTAATGAGGACAACTTCATCCCAGATGTTCTGGCTTATTAATTATGACATTATGTCACCTCAGACTCTTAGCATAAGGGGGTTCAATTTATCACTTGCCTCTGAAAATAGCAGCCTCAAAGTTTGAACCTGCAGTCAGTATAATCATCCAATTGCTCCTCTGAAAATCAGAAAATTCTGGAGATCTGCAGTGTGAATCCATGGCCTTATATCACTCGCAGCCTGGTAGACTGAAGGGATTCATTGTTCTGATGCGTGCGGGAGGAATTGCTTAAATCCAGTGAGCAAAAACAAAGAGACTCTCAGTGCCTCATATTTCCTCCCCAGGATCTGTGCAAAGTAAATAAAGGAACTATGTCTTCTGCATTAAGTACTCAGGATGAGAGCACTCTTCACTCTAGTCCAGTGCTTTCAACCACTACCTGTGTCAGTGCATGTAGTTACTCAGAGAAAACTGGAGAAAAATAAGCACAAGTTCTTGCGTACCAAGAGCTAGCTCTCTATGCTCACTGGCAAAATTAATCTCTCTTAGATTCAGACACAGACTAATCATATAAAAACAATTGCTCTCACTCCTTTGAGACTCCTTACTAACACATGTGATATCTCTGCTATGTCAGGTGGTCAAGCAGTGTTACATATGTACCAGGGGAGGTTACTTGCCCACATCATTCAGCTTCTAAACACTGACAGCCAGGGCAACCTCAAAAATGTACAACAGGATATTTCCTCTGAAGGGATTTGCTAAGTGGACCTTTTTTTTTTTTTTTTCTTCCTGCACATCTAAAAAAGCAAATACATGAATGCTGCATTATGAATTGCAAAAGCTAAAAGATGGGGGCGGGGGGGGGGGGGGGGGAGATTCCAATCTGCTAATCATCAGATGCAAACCTGCTGCTTTCTACTGAGGAAGTATTATTTGATTCAAACACTTTGATACTTTTTACCTCATCTGAGTAAGATGATAGGTGTTTTCAGGCACAGAGAGACTGGACGGGAAACAGAGCAGTAGATACTGTGATTTTAGCGGAAAGGCAACTGTAGGTAAATAGAACCAGTTCTCATCGGTGTTTTCCATGACAAATAACAACCATGACATTAAAAGAGTAGTAAGAAACAATAAGAAAACTCACAGCCATTAGAATAACAGCAGCCTGTGCTGCAAAAAACATTTTAAATTGTAACGTATCACCTCCCTGTGAGTAGTGTTATAGAAGTTTTTCAAGTTTGGTTAGCTGACATAGTAAAGCAAAAACAATGTCTGGAATACGACCTATGATGTTGATTGTCTGTTCCCTCTTACAAGCAAAGCCTGAATTGATTTTGCATCTGACTCACTGCAAAAATATATTGCATATTACTTTAGAAGGCAAATGAGACCAAAATTACAGAGAAATTAACCAAGGGCTTTTTATTCTGAGGGCCTGGAATTGATCAGGCACTCTGATCACCCGTTAAGCTGAATTCAGCTCATTGCCTTTAAAAAGAGGAAGAAAATGAACTTCTGACCCTGGAGACGGTGGAGATGAGATGAGAAAGGCATGCAAAAGGAATCAGAGCTGGCTCCATGCAGAGGTCAGAAGTAAGGCAAAGGTGCCACCAGCATCTCCCCTACACCACGACCTGCGGATCTGCACAGCTCCAATGCTGTGCCCTTTACCTCCCTTCCTCCCCCGCTTCTGCCTGAGCTTCACGCTCACACCTCCAGAAAGGGGTGAGCTGCCTTCATTCACTACGGTTAGTGGAGTATGTACACAAGCAGCTCCTGGGCACCTAACGCATGTTCTGCACGCACCCTTGTGAAGCGCCCTATGGTGAGAGCATTACATCGGCCAGGCCTGGAGGGAACTGAGCATTTGCTGAAGCTGTTTTCACCTAAGGCCACCCCTAAGAGCGGTCTGGGGGCAGCAAAGAGACTCTTTGCCCCCTCAGGGGCTGCTGAGCTGCAGCTGAGGTCAGGTAGAGGGGGCAAGGTCTAGACCAAACACAACTTTTAAACTTAAGACAGCAGCCCCACACGAAATGTCTCTACCTGAGAACAGGCTGGCCATGTAGTCCCTTCTCTGAATTCTCCTTACTTGCATGAGGAGAAAAGACCTTAGCACAAGTATCCTTATATAGAGACTGTTTTATTTCGCTCTTCATAATCTGCCTAGCAAGAATAGTTGTTGAAACTCAGGGTGGCTGTTTTTGTTTCTACTGCTGGATGAGAAGGCACCTCAGACTTTTCTGTGGGTATGGTCTTGTTTGTTTTTGGAGGAAGTACTAAATGCTTCTTGAGAAGCTGGGAAGCTTGTGTTCTCTGTCTCCTTTCTTCCCCTCAGATCTAAAGAAGGGTTTCTCAGAAGCAATTTGCTTTTGGAAGGCACAGCACTTCCAGGAATCTATAGTGGGTACCTACTTGGAAGAAAGAAGATGGGGTATCATTTCAGAGGAATCAGTCAGTCCCTGAGATGTACATCAAATGATTTTTTCCAAGGTTTTTTTTAGCACAAGGTCACCACTCCTCTGAAAAGTCTGTTTTCAGAGGTTTCCTAGGAACATGTGTGCTCTCTTTGCTATGTTGGGTGGCCCTTGGATCAAGGTGAATTTTATCTTCCAAGAATTAGGGGTTTTAACTGAAGCAACCCAAAGATCATATAAAAAAATATTTTTGCCCCTCTGTCAGTGACATTTGTGAGTGACGGAAAACCATCCATATGGTTAAACAGACTATCTCCACTCCCCCACAAGTAGTGACTTAGAGGATGAAAGTAATATTCATCCTGATCATCTGTTTTGTAACAGGATATTTATCTCAGGCTTTCAAGAATGTCATTATTATCGGGGAGGAGGGGAATGGGCAGTAAAATAGTAGCTGGGAGATGAGAACAGAGCCAGAGCGAGGGTAGGGGGAAGAGTTTGGTAAGCCAAAGAGAAGGAAATCTGCCCAAGCCCAGCCAGCCCTGCTATTGCCCAGGAAGAGGGTCTGTGATAATACAAGGAGGGCTGGTGTGACTTTGGTCCAGTTAAGCAAATGGCATTATTCTGATTTATATGGGCCCAGACTATGGCTCAATGTTTGTGGCCATGTAAAAGTGATTTCATTTAAACTCCAGTTCTGAATGAAGGAGCATGAAAATTTCAAAGCTCTTTGCTTCTCTTGAGGGCTCCCAGGGTTGGTATTAATAGCTCTGGTGAACTGTAGTCCATTGATTTAAAGCACCTGTGCTTCTGAAAGTCAGGACTTTATCAATTTTTTATCACTTACACAGGAAGCAGTGCTGGGCTTAATGCTATTTATCCAGCTGGACATATTGACTTTGACTGAGGAGATCAAAGCATTTAGGTTAGGGATTGTGTAACATCTTCCTATAAGAACTGTCAGGGGTAAATTTACCAAAGCCTGCAACTTTGATTGATGATCATTCTGCATGAGTGTGCAGCATCAGGAAGCACACAATAAACCCTTTCTCTTAATGGGGCTGCAGGCTCCAGTGACACCTGTGACACCTTTAGCCATACATATTTTGAAACATATTTCATCACCTCCTGGGACATAACAGTACACAAAACTCTGGAGGAACACTTGAAACTGAGCTTTCCCGGTATGAGTAAATGGCTCCAAGGAAGTGACCCAAGACCCTTTAAGATGCAGCTTGCTGTAGTGCACCTTTGGAGCCATTGAGGAAATTAAGTTAGCTGCCTTCTCTTTTTTTTTCCTTTGCTATTGTAATAGCAGTTTCCCAAGAGATGAGAAGCTGGGATGTGCTAGCTCAGGAGCTCAGAGGTGCAGTCCTCTGCTCAGCTGCATCCTCCTTGCAGTGCTGTAGGCAACAGCACAGCCTGGCACACAGAGCAAGCCCATCTGCAAAGCAAGATAAAAGAGACTTAATTTCTAGTACTAGTTTAAGGCAAGGCATATCATCTTCTGTGGACTGAGTTCCCCCATCCATTAAGATGCAAAAGGTACTTAATACGCTGTTAAACACTTTGGCATCTTTCGTCGCCACTTATTGAGGGTTTATTCACATTGTCTAATTTCTAAAAGGCAGGCCGCTGACCTCCTTCAGCAGTTGATGAGGAGAGACTCCCACAGAGCACAGTTCAGGAGGGGATCCTGTCTTAAGGGCACTGAGTGACCTCCTGAAGAAGCAGATCTTTACCATTCACTATAAAGGGAGCCAGGGAAAGTAATCTCCTGTCTCTGTCTCAAACTAGGCCATGCAAAATATCCGTCCCAGCCTCAGTGGAATTAAAATAATATCAGCCCCCTCACTCGCAGGGGGTGTTGTCAGGATAGATGTACTCTTTGGATAGTTGCCCTTGCTACAGTAATAGGGGCATGTACAGAATGAGAATAGATGAAACATGACAGACCGTTGCCTGAGTTTTTCTCTCAGCATCGAATTAAAAAACATCAAGCTATATAGCATTATAGTAGCCGTGTTACTGCCTGTCCATGAGTTTTAAAGCCAGTCAGAGCTTTGATCTGCTCTGAAAATTATTGTTGTTGTACAGGACAGCGTTGGTCTTTTCCTTGGCTGGGTGCTCGGAGGGCAGACTATGCCCAAAAGGTTGGCCAGCCCTTATTCTGGGCAGTCCCACCTAGCTAGCTGTGTCCCATGGGTCTGAGAGCCGCTGCCAAGAGCTGCGCTGGCAGCTGCTCACCCAAGAGCCAGTCCTCAGCAGCCGGGTTGCAAATTCCCGCTGGATAAATCATCCTATCGGGAGCAGCAAGGGCCTTTTGAGTAGCAGTAAGGGGTTTGATGCTGCTGCCATTTTTTCCATTAGTAGTCCTCACCCTGAGTGTAGTCTTCATAGTCTTCTTCCTGAGTGTAGCGCAGCCTGTGTGTAGCTGGTCCGTATTGTTACACTATGTAGAGAGGTCCTCCGTCCTGCAGAAGGTCGGCAGCTTAAAAGTTTTCTGTGGGCTTTTCCTTTTTCTTTTTTTTCTCCAGCTACAAACAAACAAACAAACAAAACCTAAATATTTGTAGTGCGGATTGCATGGCTCAAGGACTCAGGATGATTAAAGGCAGGAGCTGTACAGAGACATCCAGAAATGATTGTTTTTAACAAGACAGGAACTTTGTCTGAAAACAGGATGACCTGCTGCAAAAGACGCCAGCAAATCCCCGTAGAGCTTTAGAAAAAACAAGCAGGCGCCTGAGTGTGCTTTGAAAAAAAAAATCCTGCCTGGTAATAAAAAGGCATGTGAGGGTAAACAGGAAAAGAGCACTCCACACTGTGAGCAGCCTGGAGGAGGAAAGGCTGGGAAGAGCTCTGATCTGAAAACCCGATATGGAAACTGAAGGAAAAGATTTCTTAATATTCCCCGGCACAAACTCCCTGTGAAAACACAGTGCCAACGCAGCTTTGAGTGGCAGCTGCTTACTAGTCGCCTTTATCCCAGTAATATCGAGGTTTGGGGAGCGTAGTGTGGTCTCCACAGGTTTTGCTGGCTTGCTTCAATGGCCAAACAAGTGTCTTTTTGGACTTGCATGAAATGCAGGCTTAACGCATTTCTAATGCAAAAGTTTGTTTCCTGAAGATAAAGCTACTGTAGTTCCACACACCTATGCTGTATTAATATTGCAGTACAGCTCACTCTCCCAATGTTAGTGTGAATCTCATGATATATATTTTTTCCACTAAGCCCCAGCTCCTGAAGTCTTGTGATTTCATGAAGAATCTCACATTTTATGTAACTAGAAGAAGTCTTTGTAGACATCATGCCTAAGAAAGAAAACTTGAAATCATAGAGACAGCTCACCCTAACATGTAGACTGAAACCCCTGCTTTCGCTATTTTTTGATGATGTATTTTAAAATCACATAAATTTTTGAGGTCTGATTTAAGATGTCGATATTTAGATTTTACCATGTTGACACCTTTTGCTGATAGTATTTTCAGGATGAAATATTAAGTAAGTTCCCTATTACAGCCCACTTAGTGCTAGTGAGATACTCGTAACAACAACTGCTATGGGGTGCGTATGCAGCATCAGACCCACAGACTACCAATTCCTTTGCAGCAGCTTTTTGCTTTCTCCTTGGTTCTGCTTCAAGGTCAAACACTTCCTCAGAACTGAAATAACTTATTGCAGCTTGTGTCCATATGTGGCCAGACTCAGCAGGCCATAAAATCCATTAAAAGATTCATCCTCTCAAACATAAGGTCTGGCCCCTACAAAAAAGTAGACAGTGAGTTGGGTTCATGTCAGGGATTTGGTCCTTAAGGGATTTAGGAACAGGCATTATTCACTGCAGGACACCAAGCAGGTCTGAGCAGAAGACAGGGGCCAACGTCACAAGCTCAGCCGTGGCAGGGGTGCTTCGGGACTAAGCTGAAGTAGCACTACTTCTCCTTTTTTGATAGGTTCTGAAGAAAACGTTATAGTTAAAACAAACGTCCCTGGCCTTACAGGCACTGATGTGAGTAGCATGTGGGTGTTTGGATCGTCTTCCCTCAGTGTAGCCCTAAATTACCCTTGCGATGCACATCTGGTGCCCAACTGCTCTTTCTGCTCCCTCTCAGTGTTTACCGGTGCTGGACTGAGACTGCTTCCGTGTCACTAGGTACCAGGCCGCTTTCCAGAGAGGCTCCAGCCTTTTTTGGGTGGGGGATCGGGGGAGGAATTTTTGTTTGTGAGTTCTTCAGATAATGGAAAAGACATGAGTCTCCACCCTTTTCTGGGTATTGCTTTAAGTCTGACAAGGAACAGTTTCTTCTCACCCACCGGGTGTACAAGTGCTGGGAGTGCTCCTGCGTGAAGGCTGCGTCGGAGAACTCCAGAAAGGGCAATACTGGGGGAGTTAAGCGATTTGCAGCTGGCCCATGCGCAAACGCGGGTCTCAAGCTGCAGCTTTGGCCAAGCACAGGGAAGCCGCCTCAGCGCTCTGGCGAGCCAGCTGGTGCCTTCAGCCTTGCTGGGCTGCTGCTGTGGGCGACATAAATCGATTGGATGAGGCAAACATCTCCTTTCAGTGCAGTGCTACAGGCTTATAAGGACTGTACAAAAAGTCCATTTTCTCTGCATAGACAAGAACAACAGCCTGAACTTTCCTTTTCTCAGGTAGAAGGCGGCAAGGAGCTCTGCCCCAAGGAGCTCTGGCTCTGCTCCCTCCTAGGACCAATGCTTTTGGCTCCCTGGGACCTTTCAGGGCTTCACACACAGACACAAACGGACACACACACACACACACACACACACACACACACACACACGCACACGCACACACACACATGCACATGCCCACGCACACACACACATGCACACACACTTTACGCTGCACCTGTGTTTTCAGTCAATCCTGAGGAAAACCCATCTTATTTCCCTTGAGTAAGAACATGCTCAGGCTTTCACAGGTAGCCCAGCACCTTGGGCATTGGCTTCTGTTCATTCATTATTTTATTAAATAGTGGACTTGGATTTTTCTTTGTTTGTTTTGTTTCCTTTCATATAAATTAAAGGTGATTTGCCACTATTAATGTGTGTGATTGCTCAGAGACCAAACACTTATTCATGGCCTGTGTACTCTTCTGAACAATGCTACTAAGATTAAGAACTGCTACCAGTTTTGTTTTTCCTTTTCTCATTTCACTTTCCAGTAGCAGATATTATGAACAGTGAAATTTCCAATTTCCAAGGAATGAAATTAAGACTGAATTAATTTTTCATTTCGAGACGGATAGAAATACCAGCTTAGTACTTCTTATGCTTAGTCCATTAGTTACATAATTATCTGATTCACACACATACACATGCTCAGAGACACAAGCAAAAATAGCAACACATTTTGGTTTATTCCTATATCTTCTAAACTAGATAAGAATGTGGAACACAAAACAGATTTGTAAATAAGCGTGTTTCATGGAATGATCTTGAGAATTTCATTCTTATTCTAGATGTTGTTTTCTGTTTATCACAAAGAAAGACATCATATCATTTACAGTGATCTAGGAAAAAATAAACTCCAAGTAGAAGTGTCAAAGCTGTGACAGCTTGATTTAAAAAAGAAGATTTTAAGTGTGCAAGACACTTAAATACTTTATTGGGAAAAAATAGTGAAATCCTTCTCCACAAGCAAGAGATGCTTTTAACTCTGCCCTATAATGGATGCAAATTGAGTGAGATGTCTCTGGTCTCAAATTCATCTCACAAATTGTCAAAGGAGGAGAGCAGAAACCTAATCACTGGATATGTAACATGGAAAAAAATGTTTCGTTCATGTTAAAAAACGGTGAGTTCAGCGCAGCTGCTTAGATTTCTGCAAATTTCTTTTTTTTCCACCCATAGTTCTGAGTAAGAGGTAGTAGCTTTTGTTTGTCATTTTTTATTTGAGCGGTGGACCTTATGAGCCTTTCTTTTTTGCACTTAAAGACATTTTAACTCTTGGGCACTGACCATTCCTTTCAGGCCCTTGGGAAGGAGTCATGGAGGATCTATGCTGCAAGTGCAGGACACCTTTTAGGCCATCTACTTTTTAATGGGCTCTGAAGTAATCTGACATTTTGCTTCTGCCCAGGGGTAGTCTCCAGCTCGCCAAGTGTCCATCCCTCAGTGGTCGTCACGTCTGCACCCTGCAAACTCTTGGAAACACGGACCTCTTCACGCACAAAAAAAGGCAAGTCAGATGAGCTGTTTTGCTGCAAAAAGCTCACCTGTTTGCGACAGTGAAAAGACAGCATTTATATTCTGCAGAGGATCTTAAAACCAAGTGGCACAGGACTGGTTTGAATGATGCACTGCACTGATTGCTTTTGGGTAAAAAAGAGCCATGATTGGAGCTGGCGGTTTGCAACGGCTGAGGCTCGCGAGGCTGGGAAGGGTCTCGTCGGCCCCTTGGAGAGCAGAGCTGCGGCCACTGGCTGTGCAGGGCCAGCGCTGCCTCAGCAGAGCGGGACCGAGCCGCAGGACAGCTACGCCAGCCGCATGCCACCTTCTGCAGCAGGACGGGTGATGCTCCAGAAAGATCATTTCATTTAAGCTATTTTTCTTTGCATGACAAAAAGTCACAGATGTTTATTTTTTTCGCATGCCAGACACTATTTTGCATCGTCCTCAGCATATGGAAGGAAAGGAATGAAGCCATTCTGATCCATTGCCATAAAAATCTGAAATGTTTTTTGTGTGATTTTCAGAGTAGATTAGAACCGGGAATTTCCACTTTGGAGGGAATTTCAACAAGTTGAAATTTGTTTTTATTTCAGCTGAGACAAGCAACAGTCATTTCAAGCTTTCCTACAAATTAGAAATTCCCTCCTCAATTCATGTAAATATTTTATTAATCTGTATAAACAGTGCTTTAAGACAAGATGTTAACTAATTTTTTTTATTATTTTATATAATTTGACTTTAAAATTATTTCATGCCAGGAGTCATGGTTCATAATTTGAACATCTAGATGCATAAAATATTTCATGAGCTTACCTGAATTCTTTTACTTTGTTTTTCAGAATGTACTATGGGCAGCTGTTACATCAGATGGATCGAAACAATTCATCGCACTTTGATCTAAAAGTGTCTCCTACTAATGTTGCCGGGAAGGAGTTTGGGACTGTAAAACAAAGTAGCAGCTGCATTTGTACTTGAAAAATAAAATAGTACAATAAAAAAGGTAAAATGTTTTGATATGTCATAAAACATTGTGTCATATCACATACACGATGTATAATTCGTACTGCTACTAAGAGGTCATAGGATAAAAAGAAAATGTGAAAAATTGAAAAATTAATTTTCACTTTTAATCAAAATTTCAAAACTTACATGAATTCACTCAAAAATTAAATAGAAGTGCTTTAGGAAAAATGATCGTAAGCAATTATGAGGCTTTGGAGAAAGCATTTCAGTTTTTCATCCTTTCCAATTGTATATGGTACTGTCTTACTACCTTCATATGAATAGCAGGAGTTTTCTCTCTTGCTCCTGGACAGCAAAGCTGAAGTGACAATGTCAGAATCTCTTTCATGGAGGAAGGCTTCTCAGAGGTGATCAGCACCGATCTCACGGCTCCCTTTGAAGTGATCATTCCCTTCTGTGAACAAAACACGAAAATGCCAAGTGCATTTGCCAAACCCAACATTAAGGCATGCTATTTAGCACATCGTGCTAAAAAGAAAACACATTTGAAGGTGGCAACGGCGAGGAATGGATTAACATGTCCCATTGGCAGGTGGCATCAATCATCCATTATACCTGAGCTGCGAGTCACTATGAAGGAGCAGTCAGTACAGTAAGTGTCTGCTCTCTTAACATTAAAAAAAGTGATATATGGATTTCTTTTACAGGACATTGGCTATTCCTGGTAATGGAAATAATGCAGACAACATAGGTACAACTGCTTCTAATTCCTAGAGGAGAGTTAGGGTGTTGCTGAGTTACTTTCCCAGCACTCTGGTTTCTGAGGAGACATGTTTGCTGAGGCAGCAGCAAGCCAGGGCTCCTCAGGCAGGTTTCTCCGCTTGAGCTCATAAATCCTCTTGGAGTGGGGATGGTAGCATGGAAATGGTTTGCTCCTAACTCTCATTGCCAGCTCCAGCGCTGCTGCTGGAAGATGCTCAGTGCTTGGACAAGCCAGCAGAGCTGAGACCGTGAGCCTGGGCACGGCGCAGGCAGGCCACCCTCCTCCCTTGCCTCCTACAGGTCTCATCAGCCCATGTTTTCTTGTTTCTCCTTCTCCACTTTCTTCTATGATGTATATTGCTGTACAGTTATATACATATAAAATTATGTAAAGTAATGGATATTAGTTCAGGTTTGAACACAATGTTCATGTCTCCCATTGCTGCTGTGTCTCTGCAATACGTAAGTGGACACGCGCTCAAAGACCTCCTCTTCTGCTGGCAAACCAAAGGCTTTTACAAGCTCTGGTGAACCCCTCAGGTGTTGTCAGTCAGATACACAATGCAGGGTGAAATGCCTCAAATCAGCAAATTTTGCAGAACCTAACAACAGTGGTTCAGGGGCTGAGATCCCAATGATAGCTACAAATCAGATGTCTAAGGCCATATACAGCAAATCAATGTCAAGTCCTTCAGAACACAAAAATATACCAATAGCGCATTAGATCACATGCTCTATCATGCCCAGGTGCCACTTTCATAAGGCATGAGATTTTGGCAGATGGAAATGGAAAGAAGGGGTAATTGGCAGGAGTGCTGGGGGGAAGAAGGACAGGAAATAGAGCTGTTGCCAACCTCACCTTACTGAGGAGCCTGTAGCTTTCTCAGGCCAGACTCCTGAGACTTTGCTGGGATCAGGGTAGAAGCAGACTTAGGTGGATCAGCTGGCATCATTGCACCTCTGAGAGAGTTAGCTAGGCAAGTGTGTTACTGTTACAAGGGCACTTACAATACAGGGGAGACTGGACTCTGTACCACTGGGTTACATGCTGTGGCCTGGATGGTGCCAGCCAAACCTCGCATGAGGACAGCCTCTTACCCTTTCCAGCTTCTTCATTTCTTAATGAGGCACAAGCAATGCAAGACGGAAAGGTGCAGAGCAAAATGTAAAATGATTTATTAGGGTACATTCTACCAGTGTTCAGAAACAAAGCACGGGCAATCAGCATAGGATTGTATCCACATTTGGATATGGACTTACAGTAGCACGGAACCAGTTTCTGAAGGCTTTGACATTTTAAGTGCACCTTGTGGACTTTCCTGGTGTTAAATTCAGAACATTTGCAAAGTTTCTTGGCATGGTAGACTGCAAGTTACTGTTGACTAGATGAAGTGATGCCACAAGTGGGAAGCGATAGATGAGGAGACAACGACAGCTCTCAAGGGCACAGATGGATGGGTTTCCACTGGAGCACAGGTACAGATGTATTTTGTTCAGTCCAAAATTACTTGTAAGTTGTTATTGTCCAGCGTCACCACTGAGTGAAATAAAGCTGAAGTGATCACTAACACAGTCTGCAGCCTTTTTCTCCCAGTCTGAATCTATATATTATGGGTGCGGCTTCTAGTTTCATCATACCTACCATCAGTGAACATAAAATAGTTACAAAGCTAAGAAGTGCAGATGACTGGAGAATCATATGTTAATGAGAGAAAAAAATTGTATTTTTCCTCCCAAACGAAAAGGGGTGATTTAAAGGGAATATTTCTCTTGGAGGAAACACCACTGGGTGGGAATGAGTATTCATTCTTTTCCCACATCATTCCAGCCCATCTAAATAAGGCGAACTCACAGGAACAAGATAATACCATCCATGAGAGAGGCAAGAACATCTGTGAGGGAAAAGAAAGTCAGGAACAAGATGCTGAGGGGGTAAAATGGGGACTCTGGTAGTGTGTTGAGCTAACTTCTGAAGAAAACCAGGCAGAGTCTGACTGCAGCTAGGAGATGCTGCATGAGGGGTGAGGAGGAGACAGCAGCAGATTCTACTTCCCAACGGTATCCCATGGTAGAGGAGGACCAAGAGCTATAACGAGAACAGAAATAATGTAGGCAAGTAGCAGAGAAACTGCTTAGTAAGGGGCAGAAGATGCCTGGTCTTCTCATGGTCCATTGACTCCCTTGCCAAGTAGCTGTGTCCTGCAGCTGATGGATAATTCTGGATGGAGAACAACCAGCCAGGGAACGCATTTCATATTGATGCATGTGAGACAATACTTCATCTTCAGGCCTCAGTGGAAGAAGGGAACAGGTATATTGTCCTGATGGGTAATAGCAGGCATTGATGTGATATTCTTAATGGTCAAGAGGAGGAAAGGGAAATTATTTTACATCAGGCTTGTTTATGGTTTGGCAGCTGCGCTGGACACGCTCATTTATATTGCATTGCATGGTATGTAAGTGCTCAGCAAACAAGGCGGCAGGGATTTCAAAATAAGGTATTAATCAAGGCTGCAGATGAACAGCACATATCGGTAATTATAGTGTCAAGAGCATGGTGAACTAAATGTGATCACAAATAAGCCTTAGTTTTGCACTGTGGGACAATGATCTCCACACTAACATGGAGAAGTGGTTTGAATGTGTAGGCTGTCAGCTTCATGCACTCCAGCATGGACCACCATATTGGTGTTCATGGACTGAGAAGAGCAAGAGAGCTCAGGAAGGGCGGACTTGTTCTCCAACACGTTGCAGTTGAATTTAGGGTGTGATGTAACCGAGTTGGGCTTGGGCCACCCAGCAGCAGTGCGAACTCATCCAGCCATGTTGGGGTGGGGAGGAAGGGGACACAGCTGTGTAGATCTAGCCTGACTAAAGCACTCCACTGGGGCTAGAGCCTGGGCAGCCTTGCTGTTGAAGCTTTCCCTTTCTGACAGGAGCAGAGAAGTTATGAGACAAGGAGGGCAAGCAAGGGGAGATTTCAGACTTCTCTGTAAAGCAAAGAAACCCAGACTATAGCAAGGCATTTGGAAACAAGTTTCCTGAGATCAGACTGTTACATGTGAAATGTTATGATATGGAGTTGAAGAAAAAAAAGTTCAAAGACTTTGCAAATAAATGGCCAAAGTGCCAAGATGAGAAAACGAGCTCTTGATTTTCCATAAAGGCATCTGTTAAGCTTTCAAGTACTGAGCATTTGGAATGCAAAATATCTTTCAGTTTGGTGGCAAGAGGCAGCTGAGAAGGTGGGATACTCGTCTGGATTAATAAGCGACTTTTGCTAGATCGGTGTTCCTGGCAGGTTACACCTGCTTCCCACCTCGTGCCTTGCTGCCACTCTGTCTGGAGCAATGTGCTCTTAACAATAGCTCATGGTGAAAAGGTACAGAGTGTGCTACACTGCTCATTTCCTCTTCCTGATGGTGCGATTGTTATTACAGAGCTCAGGAGCAAGAAGGCTTCTTTAACACCATTACGCTATGAGAAGCTGACTGTAATAGCGAGGGTTCGATTTAATGCAGTATGAAGTTGAAGAAAACACTCGAAAGGAGATGCCTTCCTATAAAAAGTACTTTGTTTGTACTGTAAAACATACTTATATACACATACGCTCATATGCACGTGCATCCGGGAGGAGGTGTCTGTGTGGGGAAATCCTGCCTCCATCAAAGTCAAGGACAAAAATTCCCGCTGACCTTGGCAGGGCAAGGTTTCAGCAACTGTATGTGCATGTGGTGGGACATCGTGTGTATTCAGGCACACTGTGAGCGCGTTTGCTCACTGTGGAGGCGGTGGGATCGCAGCCCAAGCATGCTAGCAGGGCACTGAAGTACAGTTTTGTCTATCTGGGGGTTATAAGAGCATTCACAAGCCATGACCTTGCCTACCTCAATGGGCTTGTAGGAGGTTTTTTTGTTTGCTTTGTTTTTGGTTTTTGGTTGGGGGTGTGTGTTTGTTTGCCTCCTTGTTTGTTTGTCTTTTGAACAGTTGTTGGGATTAGTCTAAAAACTGCTAAACTGCCTTCACTTACTGTGATCCCCAAATAGGTAGGATACTTTTTGAAAGTCAATTGGAAGAGGCAGAAGTTCAAGATATCTACTTCTATAAGTGACTTAAATGAGTTTAGTGGTTACTGTTTTCAGAAATATTTTAAGGTTGATTATAACTCTAGTCCAGTGATCTTTTTTCAATTGTTTTGAATTTGTGCAGTCCTAAGCATTTTTCAGTGATGATATGGATGGAAATTTAAAATCCCAACATAATAAATGTAAATCTTAGTTTTCTTAGGTATCCTTTGTAGATCCATTAAAAGTAGTCTAGGGACCTAAGGTTTAAAGCCCAGCTCTAGCATGTTTAGCTACGATGTGCCAAAACTTGAACAGCAAATTTCATAACAATTACCGCCTGCAGTGGGCCAGTTGCCTGATTTCATTAGTGTAAAATGTGTATTGTATTTATGGATTTCTCCTGGTTGTAACTAGCATTTTATAACAGCTGGATTCTCAGTTTTCTGTCTTTCTGTGGCACAGCAAGCGTCACAGCCCAGAAGCACCACGTTTGAAAGGCGATCAGATGCTCCACACACCTCCAAACTGAGATTCCTCTGTGCAGCACAGCATTAGGTAAGCCCCAATATCAGAGCTGTTATTCCTGTAGGAAAGCACTAGATATCCAGGACTGGTGCTAGATTTGGGGCCAAGGTCTTTTGAGAATTTGGCCCTAATAATAATTATCATAGCTTGATGGCTGCCCACTTCTGAAAATCTGATCCAGAATTATGGGTGCCGAACATTTGGAAAATTTGATGATAAGGGCCAGCCAGCTGAGTGCTCTCTATCCAAGGATGACTTCAAAGGACAGCAGAACGGGGGCCAGAGCTGCTAGCAAAGGAAAGCAGAAGTGCATTCAGAGTAATAGTGTCTGCTCTAAATTCCAAATATCTGGCAAAATCAAGTCAAAACACAAATATAACTAACAAATGTCAAGCATACCCATTTCTGCATAACAAATATAAAATGTTAAACCACTACCAGAACAAAAAGTATGAATTACTTTTGCATCTCCTGCAGAAGAGCTCTGAACAAAGATCCTAAATCCAGAACCTGTCCAGCTGCTCAGGACAAATGCAGCCTCACTGCCAGGCAGAGCTGTGGCCCCTTGCCTGTAGTCAGGGTTTCACTGCAAGAGCTGGTATAGTATTTCAAACTCCTGACAAGGAAAAAATGCTGAACTGCTTTGTAGCACTGAGATCTGGGTGGGTGAAATTCATTCCAGTTTAATCAATTTCTTCTCATTCATTTTAAAGATGTGTCTGAACAACTGTCAGAATGTTATAATCATCTTTCATTCTTTGCTATGGGTCTTTATATTTATTATTCTTTACATAAGCATCTTTACACTCTCCATTGGGAACACCCTGTATATGGAAATCTATACAGGATAGCACATAAACGGCAGTGGTAACCACCCTATAAAGCTTTAAAATACAGCCATCGCCACAGTACTTACAGAGCAGATTCTATCACATTTGCTGTCAAATAGGCATCTCAGCTGCTCCAGACTGTATCTGGATGACCCCTATGTGTGTGAGCAATATGTTACAATACCATAGATGTGTTCCCTCCCAGGCCATGCCAGCCCAAGTTTCTTTGTTCAGAATCACATTATGCATGTGTTTGCTATTCATATATCTGCTTCCACAACTTTTCTTTGATGTAAATTTAATACAACTTTGTCATCGTTACTTGAAACAGACACTTTGGGGAAAAAAGGAGAATCAAATATAGGCTAAACTGAATAACCTCTAGCCGATAGTTTATACTTTTTCTACAAGTTGAAGCTATAACAAAAAAAAAATACTCTCAGAAGAAAACCCCAAAGTCTTGAAGTGACCCCATAGCTACAGATGTAAAGTGAGGGTCAGGCTGGGATACCATGGCACCGGGAGCTGACAAAAGTCTACCAGAGGGTATGTGTTAGTGCAGGTGGGAGCAGGGCAGGATCCACATGGGCTTAAACTGTGCTTGAGCCATTTTTTTAGAGAAGACGTTAGCTTCTAACTCCTCTGCAAACACTCAGAAAAGTAAAAGTCCCATATTGTATCATATGCAGTTTTGGAAAATGAATGGAAAGATGTTTCTGTGGAGGCTGGGAGGGATGCTTAATGTTACATTCCTTTTTAAATGTTTTTGAGCCACAGCTTCACCTGTTATTAACTTGCACTGTAATCATCTATATGAAGATATGATACTCTGTGCTTAACCTTTAAGCAAAATTTCTGTGATTACTGGCCTTCCTTCCCAAAGCTGCTGTGAAAAATGAAGAGGGCAGAAGGGAGAGGCCTTTCCCAGTGGATGCTACAGAACATTTCTGCCATCATTTAAAGCCATGTTAAACAATAGCTTGTTCACATTCAAATGCAGAACATCCCAAGATGCTGCATGAGGCCAGAGAGGGAACAGAAATTACTTTTGAGGAGATGCTAGGCATAATTAAAGGCTTATGTCTGAATCTTACAGCAAACAAACTGCTGTACAACAAGGGAAACAGCTCCCTCAGTAGCTTTTTACAAAACACTAAATATACAGTCATAACAATAAAAGCTAACTATCCAGCTGCTAGTGAATGATGTGCATGTGGTACTGCGGACCCTCTCTCTCCCCTTGAATCCACCCCAGTCTGCTGCCTGAAAATAGCAAGGGTTCTCCCAGGAGCAGCTGAAAAGTTTAATAAAAATAAGTTGGAGCTGCTTAATCTGCTTTTGGGATCTGGCTGCGCTTGTTGTGAAAATTATGATTATTCCTTTGGCAAAGTTCAGGGTGAAGTAAGAGGGTGTTAGCATGACCCCAAGCACAGGGCAGGGGGGGAAGCCTCTTGCTGTCTCCCCTTTGACATGACAAATAAAGGCAAATATGTGAAAGCATTAAAGCCTCTCTGCAGAGGCAGGAAGAGGAAAACAAATAGCACCGCACCATATGCCCCTAATCCCAATTAAAATGCATTCAAATTCATTTCTCTTCTCCTCAGCTTCCTCTTTACACACCAGTGCACAAGCATGTTTGACAACACAGTGTGGGAATTTCTAGCTCACTGAGCAGCTTTTCTTTATCTCTGCCCATACAGCTACCTGCGGCTGCTGCTCCAGACCCTCCCTGCCAAAATTTCAGGTACGCTCGACAGCAAGCCCCAGCTTCCCTTATCACACAGCCATGCACTGTGCATCATGCCAGTAACTCCCTCCTTGGGAGGAGAAAACAAATGGGGAAACAGAAGCCACAGCTTGAGGCAAAGGGTTCCCAGTGGCAGTGCTGTGTTTTGTAGGAAATCAGACATTTTAGGCTCCCTGATGATGCTCTGCTTAGTTCACCACCCTTTCCCAGGCACGTAGGTTCCCATACCTGAGTAATACACTCTGGGATGCATCTAAAAAGCAGTTTCTATCTTCGGTGGTCAGAGAGTAGCAGGCACATCAGTCAAAATGCTACCTACTAAAGCTCGGTACCACTGGTGAGGCGCGGATGGGGGAAAATGCTGCGGGATACTTTGGAGCCTGGAGAATGCCTTCAAGTCAGCAGGGTTGCGAATGCATGAGAGGAAGGCAGCATGGGTTGTTCATTAGAGACCAAATGGATGGAGAGAGGCTGTTAGTATGGCAAATCAATTTGCTAGCACCAAATTGATTTTAAAAAATGCAAAAGGATGCACTCACCATTATAAAATCGAATAGGAAGAGCAACAAATAAGTGTGGTCTACAATTCATAAAACCTCAGTTAGATGGATAGCAGAACCCTTTCCTAAGGCAGGATAGCAGGCAGCATTTCCTGATGCCTTACTTGCAGCTTACTTTTAACGTTTCTAATGCAGAACTAATTATTTCCCTCCAAAGGCCCTTCCCATGCCTCATCATTTACCTGTTGATGTAAAAGCTGTTGACTGGACCTATGATCACAGAATTGTTTTTCATTATTTTCACCATTGGTCTCTCTTTCACTGTTTGTCTCTTCAGATGTGCCCAAATTCTGTTGCATTTTCCCTTGTAGTATCTCTAGGATCTTGACCAAGAATTCAAAACGCTTGCTTATAACTTCACAGTCTCCAAGTTTTGGGTTTTACATCCCCCTCCTTGCCAGCCTTTACACATCTCCATCCCACTGCTTCCTACACAGAGTACAGCTGCCAGGTTGATGATACAGATGCAGAGATAAAATCCAATTCTCAAGAGCCGCCCTAGTAAAATTATTTTAACATACCGTTCTAAGTACTTTTCTCTGTACGTATTTTCTCTGTACTTTTAGGTTCATCACATTGGCCTTTGCTTCATGAGCTAGCGGAGTAACCAGCAACAGTAGTCGGGTGTTATCCTCTGTGCAGACTAGCACCACAGGGAAGTATGCAGTGGGGGAGGATATCAAGCGAGTGGCTTGACAGATGTTTAGTTGAGCAGTGGTGGCATTGCAGACTGGTAGCAAACAGAGTCTAATTGACAAAGATCATTTCTTCCTGTTGCCCCAAGCTTGATTTCTCGAGCTCCATCACCACAGATCTCCTTGGTTCCTGGACATCTCATACCATCCCTGCTCACTCTGTGGTTCTGAGATCTTCTCTTCTCTCTCCTTACCCTTCTCTTAATCTCCACGTCAAGCTATTCTTAGTCCCACTGCATCTGCTTCTTGTCCAACCTGGGTCATCCTCTCCAATGGATTTCAATAAACCACATACTTAACGTCCTCAGATCAACTGTCTCCTACACCAGTTCTCTCCTATGAGCTTTTCACACACTTTCTGATGTCCGAACTTCTCCAGAAAAGACCCAAAGGGGTTACATACTATCTTGTTCTCAGAAATGGCTAGAAGTTTCCAGAAAATTTCATCCTGCCATGGAAAACTTTAATCAAGGCAGTTAAAGGTTGGGAAACTTGTGGGAACAGGCTCCTATAATAAGAAATGTGGCAAATGATGGGTTATTTGTGGCACTCCCAGTTTGTGGTTTAAATACCCTTACCCACTCTTAGCCACTTCTTTCCTGACCAGAAGTAAGGGCTCCCAAATGAGCTAAGCCATTCTGTATGTCAAGTTGTACTGGTGCTGTCTGAACTGTAATGTTTACTTAAAATCCTCTTGCAGACACAATGTACTGATTCAAACTCAATCCCATAGCTGCTGCAAACAATGTCATTATTATACATCTCACTATCCCACGACAGCTGGCAAAAATGAGCTTGGTGATATAAATGCAATTTTGAAAATGTGCCTGCACTTTTACCTGTGTTACCAGCTATGACTTCTTAAGAGGTAATTGAATGGTCAGCTACCAAACAGTATTGATAACAATGTTTCAGATTGATCAAAAGAAAAGACTTAACAACAAGATCTAGATTCCTCGTTGCATACACTCAAGTTATGGCTGTGGTCATTTTTTGTTGCGTGAACGTGGAGATCACGGTGTAGATCTCATGTGAGGTAATATGCAACAGAAGTGGAAATTTGCAAGGAGGCACAAAATTTTGAGGTTGCCTCACACTATTCAGAGTTTGGCAGGCCCATTGTTTATACAACATTAATACCAAATTGATGCTTTTGGGAAACTCCACCCATGAGTGATCCGGAAAACTTCCTGATATGCCCAACAAAACTTCAGCCAAGTGCACTAATTGTAGGCTGCAAAATATTTTCAGAGGAAAAGGATGGGAGAGAAGAGAGGATGAAAACAGAGAGAGGAAGAGATAAGCAAAGAATCGATGGACTACAATAGGACAGACAATATAGGAAGGGCTACAGTGTTAGTGCAGGAGGAGGCAGAGACTGTGGGTACATTTGGGAAGACTGTTCAACCTGATTATGAGAAGCTGCACTTACGCAGAATGGGGTTCATGTTTGCATCTACCCTCTCTCTTTCACATGCTGTTCCTGGCTCCATCCAGCTTCTGTTGGCATTGCCTCTGCTATTCATACCCCTAAAGCTTACAGCCCCTCCTCTTTTGAGGTTTCAGGGTCTGGCAGGGCTCACAACTGTCATCACCTCCTTGAAAATTACACCAGGGCACATCCCTTTCTTTCCATGTTCTTTCTATAGTTCCTAACTCTGCTCTGATGCCCTTGGCTGCACTAGCCTTTTGGGCAATCTGCTTTCTGAGGTAATGGGTTTCCTGATCGAGAAAATATCATCAAAACTAAGAGGTCTGGAAAAAGTGAGATAGTCTAATGCTTAAAAAGAATATTAAAATGATGCCGACAGCTGGATTCAGCTATTTGGTAACACCAACACCAAATTAACATCAGAGTTTAAATCACCAGAGCTTCTCGATGTTGGCCAAATGCTTCTTCTCAGTCAGATGCTTTTCAGAACCCAAGTTAACCCAAGTACACAGACAAAATTAACATATTGATGAAACTCATGGGCTGAAGTAAGAAAAATACCCAGAGAAGGTTGTTAAAAGTTGTGAGTCTGGAGTACCGAAGCTGATAAGGTTGCTGCCTGCAGCTTCAGCTCCGAGGTGGGAAAGAAGCATCCGCCTTTCCAGTTTCCTTCACCTACGGAGTCTCCAGGAACGGGGGTACACGCCTTCATAAGGTCCTGCCCTCAGATAACTCCACATTGAAGAGAAAAAATGAAACAACCCCTACCTCCCAGGACATTCAGACGTAAATGCAGAGAAATATCACCAGCTGCAAGTGAAGAGAGGGCAGATAAAACAGGAAGAAACAACAGAGCCAAATCACAATAAGCTGATTGCTAGAGTATGCGTGTCTGTGAGGGCCCAAGAAGCAGTCTGATGTCCACAACTCCAGCTCAAGATCTAGGTCCAGCCTCTGCACCAGAAACTGCCCTAGGAGAAGAAAGCAAAGGAGACAATGCTGAAGGGCACTGCTACTTCAGAGACACCACAGTGCAATGCTTTAGAAAATAAAATGAGAAAACAATATTGATACTGGGAGGTCTCCTGAAAGTGCTCAGAAATTAAGCTCAGTCTGGTATGAAAAATATTTCAGTTGCAGAGCTGTTAAACCCAAGCACTTTCTGTAGGAGGCAGGAAAGCTATTCTGTCTCTGACATATAAGAAATCAAGACACTGGGCTGTGGGATGTCATCATTATCAAAAGAAATCTCTAATTTTGAAGAATCAGAAAAAGCCAGGCAGAACTGATGTATATTTCTTCCAAGACCTTTTCCCTCTAATTTCAGAAAGGAAAAAAAAAAAAAAAAAAAAAAAGCAGTCTAGGGAAAATCACAGGTTCAGTCCAGAGCCGTCCCGGAGCCGTGGAGCCTGGAAAGCTGCCAGGCAAGCTGGCAGGAAATCAGGCAGGCTTGTGATGGAAACCTGCCTGCGTTTCATCGGAAGTTCATCCAAACAGATACGTTTCTGCGAAACATTTTGCTCACGACAAATCGGCATTCTCTGACAAAAACCTGTTCTGCTGGAAAACTCCCAATCAGTGTTTATTACGGTATAACGGTTCCTTAAATGAAAAAGAAACTGGATGGGTCATAGCTAACATTAATGGACTACATTTTTTATATTTTTATAGCAAGTGACTCCTTATATGGGGCAAATCTAAAAAATGAGCCCTTGGCCACTTCTGTCTGGTTTTGTCAGCGTGATGAGTGCTGAAGGCTCAGATTTGTTACCCTACAGAGCATATAAATGCAAAAAGAATTGTGAGATGCTGTGTGAGAATATGTTGCTTTTATTGTATCCCTCAATTCTGGGTTCTGAATAGCATTTTTCAAATATCACAACTTGTTAGTTTTATATTCTTCCCTGTTCCTCCCAAATCCATTACACAGAAAAACATAAGATAATTCCCTCCCCAGTACTCAGATTATGTAACAAAGGCATAACTCTCCCACTTTGAAATGACTAACTTGGTCGTTATTCACCAGAGAGGAGAGAGAGATAAATGTGGAAAACACACATGTACAACTTGGAATAGCTGAATAGCTGAGAGCATTTTTATTTCTAAAATACAAGATAAAGACAAAGTTAGTGGTATTTCCTCTTCTGTGGTTTTGAATGATACTGGAAACCTTTCTCATTTTAGCATATCTTCCAAAGGAATACCCAAAAGGCTGTAGGACAAGGTCTGCATACAAATTAGGGACTTAGTCCTGCAAACTCTTCATTTATCTGAGTTCCAGAATCAGAAATGGGAGGCTCTAAATCAGGTAGCTGTGAAGTAAATAAAGAATTTTAGCCATTTAGAAATTTAGCCATTTAAATTAATCAGGAGCTTGAGTTCTAATGACTGTATTTGTCTTTCATATACCTTTGAGAAAATAGCCATCGGTTGCTTTTCATATTTTGTCACTCAGCTATGTGAATATATAAGATTAAGACATTTTCGGCATGTAGCTTCAATCATGTGAGAAGTCCCACTGATTTCAGCCAGCAGCTTCCCACTGAGTCAGCAAAGCACTTACGCCTGCATGTGATTTTAAGAACATGACTGATGTTATTGGCTGTGTCTACACTGCCGGGTAGGTACCTTCTGCAGGACGTCCAGCAAGCCCAGCCCCAGGCACATGCCCTGGCTGCATCCTGTCTCTGTGCAGAGACACAACCAGCGTGGAGAGAAATTGGAGAGAAATCCATGTGCTCGTGTTGCTAAAGGACTGCAGTGCACTTTGTGAGAGTCTGCAGTGGGAATGATTGAGAGGATGACTGGAGGGGCACCTGAGAAGCACTCTTCTCAGCTGCATGGCCAAAAGCCCAGTTTCATTCTTAAAGTTACACACCTGTTCAAATTCTTTGATAACTTGGAGTGGTACTATATCAGCCCCAGCTAGAATGAGGCTGTCAAAATTTCTCTAATGAACCTCTTACAGTTTCTCAATAATGTGACTGTTTACAGGCTAGGCCTATACTGAACAGATTACCGAAGCTGCACAAAAGCACATAGTGTTTTAGCAGTGAAGATGTACAGATACATCAGTATGGATGGAGACCACTCAATACGGTTACACATAATTAAATATTATATTCTACTATGCTTTGCTTGATTACACTCACTGCTTAACTGAAAAGTTAATGGCATCTTCTTACATTTATACAATTTTCTTGGAAGTTAAAGCTGGTCTTGTGAATTACAAGAATTTTCAAGTCTTGTGGATTAAGAGCTAAACCCTACTTCTGCCTGCAACATCAAATTTTACGTGTACCATCATTTAATTTTAACAGAATAACCCCAATAACCAGTGCAGAACTTGGTCAGTGGAAATCATCACCAAATGTTTCTTCTTTCCCTTTGAAGTTGCTCTCTTTAGGCTTTAGCACATGTCCTGGGCTTTGTGCTCACAAGTATCACAGAACTATAATAATAATGAAAAGAATGATAAAAAATGTTAGACGAGTGCTCTCATGAGGAAGAAATGCTGCTAGGCGCATTTCGTCCTTTTCACTACACAAGTGTATCACATCTGTAATGTTTCATTTTGAGAGACATGCAAGTTGAAGGTAGCATGAAGGAACAGAGCATATGGCTCATTTGAATTTTTCCTAAAAAAATCAGAGAAATGTTTTTTAGGACTTTGAACTTCATAGACTTCTATCTCTGTGTTACTTGCTCATAAAGCGCCAGGAAACAATAGACCACTGCAAAACACTCCTTGCTTCTGAGTAATTAAACTTATGATCGATCTTGACATTTGATGCAGGTGTTGGAGTAAATGCTGTAAGCCTTCGGGTTCCATCACTGTGGCCGGGAAAGGCTTCGGTGATATGCTGTGCTACAGAGACTGGCAGTTCCTGCTACTTTCTCTTTGTTCTAATGTTTTATCTCTCTGAAAGGAGCAGGGATTTCCTCTGGGGATTAGGAGGAGGTAACAACCTGAGACAGAAGTACTATTTCATTACAATACAGTACAGAGCACAAAAGGATGAAAAAGATACATAATAGAGGTCTTTTCTTCCCCTATCCTGGCAATTGCTTCCTCTTCAGCAGCTTTGAAGTGAAGTTGGGTTCTTCTCTTTTATCCTGGTCTGTAAGGGCTCAAGCCACAAAGGGACTTATGACTCAAACAACCACTCTGAGTTGCAAAATCCTGTATTTAGCTGGCACTGAGATGCGCAGCATTTCTTCTCAGCCCACTCCTGTCTCTCTGCAAGTGTATTGAGTCCTCTGATGCTGAAGTCCCTGCTGGAGGCATGTGAAAATTGTGTAACCCTGGGCACCAGCAGGCTATCTCAGTACCCCTGCTCATGCTAAAGCTCCTGTGGGATTCCTGAACTAGATGTTCCTGCACTAGTCTAGACCATAGGTCTTGATCTAGTCAGTATCTCAAAGCACATGTCGGCTTGGGTCTCACATGAAAAGCAGCCAGGATCAAGATTTCTTAAAAGTCTTACATGCTCCCTTTAACCCAGGAGCTTTCTTTATCTGTTAGAAACCTAAGTTTACTCACTGCATCAAATATGTAGAAGGCCATCCTCCAAATACCTACTCTGTTGGCTTTGGAGAAGATGTTCAAACCCAAGATTTCTCCACCCTAGCAAAGTGCTTTAATTCTGAGGCAACTGGGTATTCTAGGGTGAAGCTGATTCAGCCGCTTCCCATATAACCATCCCATTTTACATTCAGCATTCCTAAGGTGAGAGAAAGTGAGAGTGTCTGTCCAAGAACCAGGTCAGGCTAGGCACATGCATCCAAACTGCTTTGGTGGACTCTTAAGGTTAGATTAGAAATTCCAAAAGGCCTTAATTGCATTTCTCCATTTTTATGAAACTATCAAACAGAAGCTTTTCTGATC
The DNA here is from genome assembly GCF_036370855.1 of Dromaius novaehollandiae. Lineage (NCBI taxonomy): Eukaryota > Metazoa > Chordata > Aves > Casuariiformes > Dromaiidae > Dromaius > Dromaius novaehollandiae. Next base: position 44,959,843 of record NC_088098.1, read on the forward strand.
CTATCACACCCAGATGGGTTTTTACCATTTGCTTTTTTTTTTTTCCATCTAAATCTGCTTCTGATTATGCAGCTTAGTGGCAAGAAAATACATTAGTGAAAATGAGCAATTTTTCTGCTTTAAGTTACATTTATAGATACACTAGTGATACCTTGTGTAGAACTGCTGACTCTCTTACAAAAGAAGCATTTGGAAAGGGAAGACACATTTTGTCTCGTGTAAAATTCATCAGTGCTCGACAGCAAACCTCTTCAACATGGATAAATACAGTCCTTATCCTCATATTATTAAGATGTTTACGTGTAAGTACATTCACAAGTCATAATTTTGTTTTGTAACACAGATAATAAATGCAGCTTGTCATTCACTGATCAACTTAGAAATTATTTTTTCTTGCTGGATTTAAAATTTATAGTAAAATTGGTGAGGAGTGCACTCAGCACATCCTGCTAGCTGAGTCAATTGAAATTGCACCTGTTCTTGGATGCAAGTCAAAACAAATGCAACCCTTATACATTGTAAAGAAAAGGACTTGTATGCACTTTTTCCAATTAACATCTGCCTTTTGGCAAGTCATTAACCTATTTTCTCACACGGAAACAGCTTCAATTGTATTATGCACCCGAAGCGTGCAAAAGTCGCTGAGGGGACACTCTGACAAAAACATACTGTTCCTGGATCCAGTGTGTACATACATATTCATTAATTGTTTGGGGCAAAGAGTCCACAATTTCTGACTTTTACAAGGCATACAAGGTAAACAGGTTACATAAAACTATGTCCTTGGAAATACACTCCCAGCTACCCTCATTCACCAGAAAACTCAGAGTGTTCTTGTGATGTGATATGGCAATGAAAATAATTTAGCAATGGTGTAATAAGACCTTTACGGAGAAAAATTAACTGTTTACCTTAAAAATAGCACACTATATTTATTTAAATAAAGGAAGGATTTTTTTATTATTATTATTTCCTGAATTAAATCTTCCCTCATGCTACAGGGATCTGTTCAGGCAATCCTGAAATGACTAAGAGAAGCTATTCTACCATAATTTCTCCAGAAGATTAGTTTAATCAGAATTTAAGCCTACAGTTTTTTTAAGTTTCTTGACCTAAAATTACGATAATGAAACAATGCATTATCATCTTACCAATGTAAAGGCAAGAAGCAACAATACCCCAAAGATGGGGGGTTGTTAGGTACATTTACCTCCAGGAATTGTTTTTTTAAAACCATAAGTTGATAAAAGATATGTCAACAGCAGTAACAAATAAATGATGAAGATTTATGCAGAATTCAGTGGTGTTCTTTTTAAAAAACAAAACCACAGCTCCTTCCCCACCTCCCCAGAATAGTAAAACTGTCTACAGTTTGAGTTGTCAGGATGGCCCATATAGCACACTTGATTATTGGCATAAGCTAATGTCTCAATCTGATTTTACCCAGGTATTTGAAAACCTGTATGTTCAGATCAAAAGAAAACGTTAAGTGCCACACAGTCTTATGTTGCAACATTTAGCTGTTTGTTGTCTGCCTCTAAAATAGAAATCAGAACCGTAACTTGTATGTCCAGGTTTTCTATACAAGCACTGTAAGAGTTAGGAAGCTCTGAATATGCTCTCAACGAAACTGCATATTGCAATCCAAAGTGAAAAACTGAGAAATATACCTTTATTGCTTCAGTATTATGCTTGATGTAGTGCTCAAGATAAGAATTCCATTAAAATTGACATCTCAACTTTGATGGGAATTATAAGTAGAATTTAAGATGCATTAATAACTGGCAGCATTTCTTTCAGTTTGGACACTGTGTTTCTGCTTTGTTTATAAATTTCCACGGATGTGCACTGAATTGCTAAGCTAATTCATAACACTTTGAAACTGGAGGAATTTGAAGTTCTGTCTGTTTCTGCAGCGACAGTCTTTCTGCAACACTGGTAGGAGATGCTCTTCATTCTGCTAGATTCTCTCTTTCCCTCACAAACATCAGAGATCTACCACATTTTGGAGCATGTGTTTCAGTAGTTATGGTTTTTCTGAATAGGCAATTGAGCCATTTTTGCTTTTTAATTCAGTAGCTGGCCCGGATGCTGTAAGTGGTCTTTCTTCAGCAGGATGTTGTATTTATAGAGGGATAAGTTAGCCTGAGGAAAGCTGGATTGCCTTAGGTACATGGTTTAGCTTGTTTAGAATGAGTATGGATATTCAATATTTCACTGCAGTCTGCAATATAGATATACCTTTCATACTCATTTAAAGATCTCTGCAATTATTTTTTCAAATACACCAGGAGCACAACTAAGACTGAACAGCATTCACTTTCGTCTGTCTCTCAAAAATAATTCAAATCAGTCAAGTCATCAGTTATTTGCCAGAGTGAAAACCCTACAGTAAATACTGGGAATAGCTGCTTCTGAAGAGTTTAAGCAGCCTCTTCAACTGCTTTCAAAGAAAATTTTTATATTCCATGGCTCTATTTGAAATCATATGGACCAAGAGAATGAGATAATTAGTTCATGACAAATTTCCTTCAGAAAGAATACTGTGCTAGGTGGTAGCTGTATTTTAGGAGAGCAGGCGCACCTTGAGGAAAATACCTCCGTCCTTTTCTCTAACAACCGCCTCTAATTATGCAAATATGCTACATGCCATGCATGTTGAGGATTTCAAAATCAACAGACTACCTGATAGAATGACAAGAACATGCCTTCGTTTGGAAATATTATGCTATTTCACCAGATTCACAAACAACAGAGGGATAAACTGGATTAAGTAATAAATGCTCCACATAAACATGCACTGAATAAGAAGGATTAGTAATAGGAGCTAAGGCAGAAAGGAAATTTTCAGCACAGAGTTTATTAAAAAAATAAAGAAGTAAAAAAATATTGCCGATTCTTGTTGACAGATAATCCTGAGAAGCCTGAAAAACAAAATAAAAGAATCTGCAGATAATTAAAAGAAATGGAAGAAAATATTAAGAGGAAACAAGAAACAAGCATGAGTCTTTAATGGTTACATTTTTTGTCTTCTAATGAAAGCAAGAAAGATCACAGAAGTATTTACAAATGCAAAAAGGAAAGCATATCTGATATAAAAGACAGTATTTACATAACTATGCATTATATAGCATTATAACCATTTGCATAATCAAAGGTCAGGCTGTATACATTGGAATATACAAGACCATCATTTCACAAAAAGTCTGTGGCTAGGATGTTGCATGGAAATAGTTGCACCCAAAAACTTTTAAGAACAGGTCATTTCTTTGCAATAAACAGTACTACTTAAGCTTGAATTGAAAATACGTAGTAATTGTTGACAAAATTCAGTTTACCACTCAATTGAAGTGATGTCTAGACATCCAAAAGTGATTATTACGAGGAAAATGAAAAGTTTTAAAAAAATCTACTGCTCATTGCTTTGGCTTCAACTGCAATAGTATTTGCACGGCGAGATTCTGTGCTTAAGCTGAATTCTATTGACTTTAATGAGGTTCAGTCTAGGAAATGGGCTTTAGCTATGTACAGTCCGTTGCAGGGTTGGATTAAAATGCCCCCACTTCAATTGTCTTATTTTTCAACATGCAAAATACAAAGCTGCAGAAATGGAAGATGGTTTAGTTTTGACTGTGGATTTACAAGAGATGTTCTGCAATTGCCATTTAAAAATAGTATGGAAACATAAAGAAGGAAAGATGTTCTCTATCAAAAAACAATACCTACAATTTTACGCCTTTCTAAAAATCATATCTTTATTAAAAATAGAAACAAAATTCATCATACATTGCAAACTGACTCACAAAAGGTCTTTACTGATTTATGGCTTAATTTATACAGTGTTAACTCATTTCTAGGGAGGCCATTCATAGCATGCAAAGTCTGAGCACCTCTGCAAGTCCTTGGAGGATGAGAATCTTTTGTATTTATGATACAGACTTCATATTATTTTGTGTTTGGTTCTCTCATTCTTCAGAAGCATGAAAGCAAACTTTGCTCTTCTAAATATGAAAAATGAATTTTAATGGATTACATAAAGAATGGAAATGCAAGACAATGCACCAGTCTTGAAGCTGAATTCACAGATCCAACTGTTGTTTCAAAGTTTAAGTGGCTACATTTTAATATTTGGAACTGAAAGTTTTTACACTGAAACATCTTGCAATTGCCGCTGAAATATTTAGAAGATGTAGAGTACCTGTTGCCACTTTTTCATAAAACATTGTATAGCGTGTAAGAGACAACCTATGTCATTTTAGCAATTAGTGGTAATTAGGCCTTATTTAATTTAGGTGCTTGAGTAAAATTGCCTTAGCACAAAGAGCATCATTTTCACAGCCCTTATCTGGGCTGAAAAACCTGCATAGTGCACTTCCATAATAATTACTGCTCATCTAAAATTGCATAGTTTGTTGCTTAGTTGCATTTAAAGATCTTAGGTTGAAATAACAGTCCTGTAATTTTCAATGGGAATGATTTTAGAAAGTATTAGTTTTGGTTAGGCTACCTTTTATTAAATATGTAGCAAGCATATCTGCTTGCTATCAATATTTAAAATGTGTTGTGTGTGTTTTCTTCACTTTTTATTGTACTGACTTGTTAAAATAAGGAAAAAAAAAGGTTTTTTGCTTACAGCCAAATACAATGAAGCAACATTTATTATTTCCTTGAGAATATATGAAACATATTCATCAGTACAGATCATTTGCGCTTTTTATTCTCCCTCTCTTCCCTGAAGTAACATTTTTTGCTGATTTTCTAAGCATTCTTTCAATTTATCTTCAGTCAAAGTGAGCCGTTGTTCCAGGATTGAAATAGTCTGCATGAAGAGGACAGAACCTTCAATTTATTTTTATACAATTTGCACAGTATTATGAAAGTATGCAACACAGTAAATAAAAAATAATTATTTTAACTAAACAAGAAAAAAATTCTAAAATGCCTTTGCCATAGCTATTCCACTATTTACTACTATATTCAGTAATAATGGTTTTGTATCTGTGGAGATTGTTTAAAGGTTTAAAACTGTTTTCACAAAATATTTCCCCTGGAAGTGTGTGTGTGTATGTGTATGTGTGTGTGTATTATATATACATATATGTATGTATAAATTATTCAGAAATACTATGTGGAAATTGTAACTTTATGTCAATAGAAAAACAGTCATCACTGGAGACCCCAAATGATGTCTTCCAACAACCTAAAAGATACTTTTCAGACATCCAAAAAAACCGATGTTAGAAAAAAATACTACTGAAAGGAATTCTCCAAGAGCTCACCCTCTTTTAAGAAAGGTAGGTTTCTGGACACAGGCTGACAGTCTCTTTTTAATTTAATTTACTACACAAATAATTTTCAGTTGATGGCTTTTTTCTCCATTCTTACTAAAACTTACTTCTTGAGATAACATATATATTGCAAAAGAACGTAGAAAAAAACTTAGCCATTACCTTTTGATTTGGTTTAATGCTTAATGTTTTACAGACCATAGTTGTAACTTAAAACATAAATTGGCTAAACCTGGATTACTAAATAGAAGCACTAAGCATCTGCAAAGAAGTGACTCAGAGTTACTGACTGAGCCTAATATTTGTGCTGTTTCACTGACACTTAGAATTATTCCTCTGCTTAAATTGGTAAGCCAATACCTCGAGCACTAAGTTTGAAAAAGAATTTAATGGTACATTGCCAATTTACCTTGTTCATCCCCTGCTAAAGCATGACTGTTCAAGCTGGAATCTGATAATATCTAGTCAACAACTGGCTTCTGGTAAGTCATTAGATCTCGCTATTGAAAAATACCAACTTTTTCCCCCCAGAGTTAAAAATACACCAGTAATCTTTGTGATTATGTCGCAGGAAGCATTCACTTCAAGGAATGCAATATAATTAATATTTGCTGAATGGAAAAAAACAAAACAGTCACTTGTCTATCTGACCATTCAAAATAACCCCACAGACTTTAATACTCTGATTTATGAATATGGTTCCTGGATTTTTTTACCCATTGACAGCATTATCATTCTCCACAGTGAGTGTTATCTGTTATTGCATACTTACTAGAGTTAAAACATCCAGCTGCTCCACTATGTGCTCCAAAGCATTACCCAGGGATGGAGAGATGCCTCTTTGCTTCTCCACATTATGCATAGCTGATTCGCTCTCATTCTCTGACTTCCTTTTGGGACTTGTAGCCAAGGCTGAGGCAGGGGGATACGGCGAATCTTCACTGCTGACATCATCCTTGAATGTAAAAACACCATTTGAAAATCCAGCTCCCCTTGTCTTCATGTAATTGGAACCATGCAGGAAGATAGGCAGAAAAATCTGTTTTTTTTAATGTTGTAAAAATCTGTTTACACACATATAAACACATACAACTGCCTTCAGATTTGCTTCTTGTACCAGGTCCAATTCATAACACTTCAATTCCTTCTGACCTAGGAGAGAATTTAAGCTGTAATGGATGAGGCAATAAACATTCATGGTGTATTGAAAAATCTCAGCAGTCTTTACGAACGATTTCAACATGAATATGTTTCAGGTACGTATGACTGAAGAACTAAATGCTTTACTGCTGGAGTTTTAATTTAAACTTGAAGAAATACTATACCAAACCAGAGTTTTCTTCAAAAAGATAGCTCTAGTTCACAAAGGAGTTCATTCACAGCAGTCATATGGATCACATCTTTCAAATTGGAGGAGACGACCACAAGGGTTCCTTCCAACATCATAATATGAAACTTTTATTTAGTATGAAGTGATAAAAGATATCTGTCGTCTTCTTTGATAATAAAAAGCATTAAGTAGTTTTTAGTTATTTCTTCAGTTACATTTCTTTTGGAGAAGCCTATTCCTTCAAAGAACAGGAGGAGGAAACTACTGAAAAGACCCACACAATGCAAAGTTGAGAGAGAAATAACTTGGATGTATATAAACATTGCTTCAGGGTAAGTGAAAGAGCATGATCTTTCCAATCACTTCTGTTTTTATTTGTGCTTCTAAGTTCTTAATGGCACTTTTGAGTCAGTAAAGGTTAAATCATCACTAATTCACTAGATGGCCCTTCGTAACTTTACCTGACTTAATAATGGCTTGTTGAGATTTCTTTGAAAACTTCTTATAGCTTAAGACAGTATAAAAATAAACTAAAATTAAAATAATCTGAGGTAATCATATTATCTTATCTCTAATTATATCTGTAATATCAACAACCACTGTACAATAAACCTTTTCAGCAGTTACAGCTCAACTCTTTCTCCGAAATTTCTTGACAGCTGATGAAAGTATCCATTAGCTACAGAAAGAAGAAATTTTACAGTCTTATCTAATGTATATATAATACACAACATTTATAAAGTACTCAAAATATTTATGTTGTAAAGATGAATAGATTTTCAAATGAAAGTTCTTGAAATCATTGTGAGCTATTAAAAAAAATCCTGCTAAATCTCTGAAATAATCTTGTAGAACTTAAATTGCTAGGTAGAATTAATGGCAAAACTTTGTAAGATTGCCTATGGATGTTGATGTGTCACCAGTACCAGGGGGTTTTAGAAACAGTTTAGACAACTGTCAGCAAGGATTTATATATAGTTGACCCTGCCTTTGAACCAGGTAGTGATGAGTGAAATACTATGGTGGCATCATGATTTTAAATATATATAATACTAAATCATATGAATATTAACAAGATCTGATATTGCTGCAGTATCCATAATACTATTCTTTTATCTTGTTCAGTGCCATCCTGCACAGTTCTGGCCAACCACACACTCTGTTCTCTGAACTGACTGTGCTGATTCTTCAAAATCTTTTTTTCCGTAGTGTTGGGATAGTGCTACATGCATTTCCTTCATTCTCCACCAATGGGAGGGGACTGAGCAAGAGGCAAGTTGTGTCCACCATCTACCAGGAAGAGTTTTTCTTTCTCTTAGCAAAGCACAAGAGCAAAGCAGAAGTACCAGACAGAGTCACTGGAAGGCTGCGGGTCTAGAAAGGCGAATGGCTCAACACAGAGCTTATGTTGGGGTAAGAGGGTTTTGTATCTTAGGAAGATGAGGGTGAAGAAGAAAGTCTTACCACTCTCTCTGATATGTTGGGTTAAAGGCTCCATGGTGGGGTTAAGTTCTGCAGGGACAGGTCTCAGCCCTGAAGTGAGACCCATCAAGTGCAGAGCATGGGGTTTGTAGCAATAGTGGCACATAGCCATACATATATTTGAGACCTTAACTCATAACTCTACAAAACCATAAGGAACCCTTCTGAGGGTTTGATAATACCATGGTATCTGGTATTATGTCACTTGCATTTATTTCATTATTATAAAAGAATCAGGTGGGTGGACTAGAAGGTGTCTCCAGTTTCCTTCCAGACCTCTTTTCTGTGCCTGGTGACTGATTTACACAAATAAAGTAAGCATGTCAGTACTGAAGGTCTGATCCAACTCATACTGAAATCCACCAGTGATTTGTATAAATGTTGAAGCGTGTCAAAAACAGAGCGTTAGACATCAAACTACAGATTTCATCTAAAGTTAAGCACCCAGGGCTGTTCTACAGAACATCTGAATGGTTAAAATATTTCTTCAGGACTACAGGGAACTGGCCTTCTCAGTCTAAGGTTATTCAAACTCATGGCTCATGGTGCAGTGCCTTGTCAGCTAGTCTGTTTGCTATTAAGGGTGAGAAACTGTGGAAGAAAGGGTCCTCTCTCCAGCCATGCTGTTAGAGTTTGGTCCCTGGCCAACAGAAAGCAGCTCTCGTTCAATGGTTAGGATACTCTACCAGGAGCAGGTGAGTTCTGTTCCCATGAGCAGCTCTGTATTTTATTTTAAATAATTAGTGGATAAAATTAATGAAAAGTCCTTAAGAGAAAGGACTGCAACTGAAAACTTCTCCACTCCTAGCTAGCAAGTCTAATTACTAGGCTTCCTCTTTCTCTCTGGTACCATGAATTTCAAATTCATTTCAATATGAAAAGCTTGTGATGTCAAGTCCAATTTATTCCAAAGAATGATACATTTTCAAGGAGTCGCTTGTTAGCACAACATAAAATAGAATATAAACCGTTTGATTTTTGGACAAGGTAGACAGGAAAGAAATATGAATTTCCCATTTAATTGTACTTTGCTTTAGCTCCTTGCTTTACAGTGTTAAAAGTCCTCAAGAGAACGTGCTTTGAGTATCTCCAGTTTTGGTTCATAATGTATCCCCATACATTTTTAGATGCACGAAGTTTGTATTGCAGCTTAAGACTGTTAAAATCTTCCCTTTGCAGACTTAGGTATGTGAGATACATTTCATTCATATCCTAGAAGAGCTCAGACTCACTGACTTACCAAGTTATATCTGAGGTCTTTGGAAAACAGGATTAATGAAGCTTTTTGGCCTGCTTACTAACTCGTAAGATGGAGATAGTTCCAAATGCTGGTTAACATGGAAAAGATGAAACTTGCTTCAGCATTAAAATGTTCATGAAAAAATGTGGCTGTACACTTAAAAGTCTCCTGTCTTACAACCTATTCATACTGCAAAGAACAACACCCTCATATTTAACTACAACAGGAAAGTCTCTTAGAATAGGACTTTTTAGTGTGATTTCTTTGAAAAGAGAGTGAGATGACAGAAAGCTTGCTTTTAGCTGTAAGCTTTCACTGCTTGCCTAGTAGCTTCCAAGTTTCAACTACTATTAACTAAATTTGACAGAGGTAGTGGGATCACTGATTAAGTTGCAGCAAATGTCAGGAAAATTGGAGGCAGGGTAGAGGAGACACACATGTTGAGTGAAAGGCAGGTAGAGCATCGTATATTCTGTGTGGCAGCAGTCAAGAAGTCCAGTACCATCACATGCCTTATGAAATGCAGACAGTTGATGAGATTTAAAACATCACTGAAAAATTACCAGTTGGGACAGGAACAATTTGTTTGTATTGTGATTTCCTAATGAAGCAAAGCTTATGCAATCATTCTTTGTGCACACCCGCATGTGTCCTTTTAAAATTTTGGCACCTGTTGCTGATTTTCGTCAAATCTCATGGAGAAGTACGGGTCTCAGAAGTGATTAAGTTCCTTAAAGCTTCAGGAAAACATATGCCAGAGATCCTAGAAGTAAATGTTGCTGTACAAGTTCACACCTTAGTAGCTCACAGGGGAATAAAGTTGTGAACTCCAGAAGTGCAAGAAAGACTGATGGGAGTCCACATTTCAGACACCAGTACCAATAAAACCATAGGAAATAAAACTAGCTTAGTTTGTCTTGTGTTCACAGAGCTATTTGAACTGATATTTTGAGAAGTAAATTCATCTTCTTGCTGTTTGAACAATACAGTTAATTAGACAATACAGCCAAACCAGACGTAACTGTATTTGAACTTCAAGCAATGTTCTTTGATTTTCCTTAAGGCTTATTGCTTTGCAAATTCAGTGTTCTTGGGATAATCTATTATTTCTCAAGTACTTAAAAATAATCAAAAATAGACTTAACACTCAATGGTATTCATCTTCAAATTATAGACAGATAATTAAGAGTTAAATTAAGAGTTAAAATTGGTTTAAACTAATAGATATTTTTAGGACCAGAAGAGGAAAACAATCTGACATTATTAGACATTGACAAGTTTTTCTAAGAACAGTTCTACTTTGAAGTAGATGTTTCTCAGTTTCTTTTCCAAAAAGCCAGCTGTATACAGACTGAAAATAAAGTAGAGATTTCAATTTAAACTCCCACAAACTGATTACAAATTTTGCTATTAAAGCCAAACTAGGAAGTTGTCAGATTGGGTAAACAGAACAAATAAGCTACTAAAAATCTCCCCAAACATCTTTTCATACAGTAAAACTGTAGAATGATCCAAAATCCAATGTATCAGAAAATAGGCTGTGAAAAATGCTTTGTAGCTCAGTAAATTGACACCAACATTGCCAGTTCAGCGTATTAGAAAAGTCTCCTTGTAATTTAGTGATTTAAGCAGAAAATTGTGATTCTTCTGTTATGTACTCAAAGATATAAAGGGATGATGCGATACAGGAGGACTTACATAAATAAGGCAGAGACCTCAATATTTGTCAAACCTGAAAGGATCAAATATAGATAAGAAAATAATTGAACTTTCAACATTAATAAGAGATAAAGGACATGAGACAGTTTCCAACTTATTTAAGTTGTGCTCATACGATTGGAAATTTAAGTACTAGAAGTTTTTTAAATATAAACCTGATACTTCATAAATATAAGTACATACTTAATGTCTGATAGCATTTAAAATCTCTGCAAATATCCAGAATGTGATAACGGTGACAGTCTTCACCAGCTCAGTGAAAGGGCCATAACTGCTGAAATCTAATGCAACACTCATATGCCAAAAACTCGTCATAAAGGAGTGACACTAGTCTAAATAGACTTCCTTTACTTTTGGATAGCTATCAGTTTATGCCCATCACTGTCATTCAACATAAAATACTGTTTTATAAAATATTTTTAAAGGAACTCTTTCTACCTAACGGCCTCTTTTACATAAATCATTTAATGAATTGTGTTCCCTTTCCTTCAAACTAGTCCCTTTATAAAGTAATCTAAATATTATCAGTTCATAAGCAATGTTCTATTTATTGCCAGCAATGTAGTAAAAAAGCCTCACAGTTCAAAAACCAAACTCTCTGTAAGGCTTCAGAGCTATAGCTTATTTTGAGAGAATAAATTTGAATAAGGCAATCAATTTTAAATTGTTACTTCTGAGCAAAGCTAAAAAGAAAATTAAAATGTGTACAGTGTTTCTATTCACAGACCGTTAGTAATAAAATAGACTCATATTTGGGCAACTTCATGTCAGTTACAAATAAGGAGGAAAAGGAACAGATTTAATTAATCAATAGGAAGTTATTACCATGACATTACCAAGCGGATGTTCAGTAGAAAATTAAATGTAGCCTATAAATGATGTCATAAACAGAAAAACATAATTGCTCATCTTTGTTTTCTGTCAAGCAAAATAGCCAAAACTCTGTGGGTGATACATAATGAATTTGTGAAAAATGCTTACACATAACCTTATCACCCCTGCATATTCCCAAGTGTTTTCCCATGAAACTTTCACAGATCAGATAGGGGGGAAAAAAAAAAGACTGAACCCCAGTATCCCTTCATCTCATGATGTATAAGGATAGAAACTGAGTAAAATGTATCCATATATACAGGTGCCTGAACAGTTTTATTTATAGGGGAAGAAAATTCCCCAAAGTAAAAAAATATGAAAAAAATCCAAGTCTGTGTCAATCAACTGAAAATCATTAGTCTTCAATCTTCTAAGAGCTTTGAATTCAGAAAATATATACAACAGCTTCCAAATGAATACCCTAATAATCCTATAATTAAGATGGGCTTAAATGAAAAAGTGACATTGGTAAGCTTCCTAATGAATCACAAAAATTGGCATGGCCTGCTTTTTAAAAATAATCCTTTAAATTTTGAACACACGGTACATTTGACTACTAATACTAAAACATTGCTGATACTGTGATTAAAACAACTACAAACAATTAGTCATAAGAAGGGCATTAGGCTCAAACAGAACGAAGAGCAAAGGCGGAACAGTGTAGTCTCCCATCTAGCAAATCTTAATTTCCCTGTCTTGGTTTTTTTTTTTTCTTTTAAAAGGGGAAAGTTTTTCAGAAGTAACAATATTGTCATTATTTTTGCTTTTTCCTCCATCATGTGAATCTATCCTCAAACTAAAATGGTTCACTGTGGATAAGTTATGTTGAACCATCCAGCGGTTCAGGGATATTGTTTCTCTGTTTTTTTTTTCCTAGGCCAATTACTCACAGATAGCTTCTACTGCCTCGAAATTATCTTTTTTCAGTGAATAAGTGATCCACTTAAAATACATCTCTCTGATCTATTAGACTAATTTTAAGTATGCTAAATCACAATCTATTTTATGATTTTCTATGGTAGAAAACTTTCCTTTAGTTTCAGTCGATGACAGCACTCTTCACTTCCTCTCTTTGTCTTGCACTCAAACAAATCAGTGTCATGCATGGCAAAAAACTGCCTTGTGCCAATTGACAATTTTCTCCATCTTGTCACTTGATGAGGTAGTCTATGTATATTTAATTTGTAAAATTTTATATAAGTTTTGCATTCCAGCAGTAAAATACAGATTAACTATGTGGCATATCTAAAAAAAAGTTCTACCAGGCATGTCTAGTTTTAGCAGAACTCTTTCAGAAGAGCAGAGAAGGCAGAATTTCACATTTAATTCAAAGTCTTGCACAGCTTCTTAGGCATCTTAAACTTCTCTAGTTCTTAAAAGAATCTCCAAGTTAAAAACAAAACATTTGAATTGAAAGCACTATATGTAAGTGCGTTTTATTCAGTCTGTCAAGGAGATATTTGGTTTCCTTCTCTCCAGCACAGGTATCATCACTGAAAGTAGCACACACTTTAATTTAGAACCTAACCATGAGTGCAGGTACCAGGATACATATTCCCAGCCAACAAACTGAGTGATTCTTTCCCTTAGCAAAACAGACATTTTCACCCCAAAGAGCATACCACTTTCTTGGTCTTGCAAACAAGAAGTTCAGCTTGATGTGAGCAAGGTTTATAAAGGTCATGAGGTCAGTACAGTACAATAAAAAACGGTTGCTAAATTGTGTTTTAAAATATCAGTACAAAATTAACTGAAGTCCTGATGCTACAGCTATGCTCTAATTAATCAATTTTATGTATTTTCTACCAAGATTACAGCTATATTAAATTTACCATTAGTGAGATGGCATAAAATAGTAAACTCTTCTGTTCACAAGAATATCTGAAAATATTCTGAAGAGACTCTTTTATGTAAAGAAATCATACAGTACTTTACAAGTGTTCTTTCAAATATATATTGAACTGGCTGTGTTGTTTTGCTATACCAGTTTTTTTTCCAGAAGTTTTACTTGTGATTGCTACTGATGGTCTGAGAAAACTCTGAAAAACAGTGCACATCTAATGCACTGGGTATTATGCAATTCCACATGTGCAGAAGCGAGTACACAATAAAATTTTGCTCCATATTGCATGCATATTAATGAGACACAGAAAAACAAAAATAATCTCGGTTTTGTGTAAGGTATATAAAAATTAATTAAAATCCCCCACAAAAAACTCTTAGAAGTCCACAAACAATTGAGTATGTCAACTTAATAATAAATAACCTGCTTCTATAAGATATTTCTAAACTCTTAGATTATCAATAATATCTAAGCTTTATTTAAAAACAGAAAAAGGGTTTTTTTGACTTTGCTCATTTTCTACAATTGATCTTAATTTGTTTAGAGCTAACATCAGTAGTTCCCTGCACTGTCACAGTCTGAGCCTGTAGAGGGATCCACAAAAATGAATAGCTATGCTCTGTTTCTACTGGATTTGTGTGCATGTACATGATATATTGGCATAATCAGTGTCTAAATTAGCACTTTCTGTTGTTTAATGCCATTTTCTTAAAGGCTTATCTTGCTTTTTAACTTTGGATAAAGTTAACCCTTGTAATGAAACACAGTCCCCAAACCCAGCAGCTATGCAATTTGTAAATGAAAAAAAAGAACACAACCTCTCAAACGTATTCTAAGCAAACCACCAGGTTTTAAGCCTTTAGAGAGAACTGAACATTTTCTCCTTATAAAGCAAGCAATACTATTGAAAAGAGCAAAAACAAAGACACAGACAAACAAAATGAACACCCTGCACAAACTAACTTATCCCAGAGACAAATCATTCAAGGCTCAGTTTCCAAAGGTGAGAAATTCCCTGCCAGGAAGTCAATTCTAAATATAACAGTTCAGGAAGACCATATTCAAATACTTCCATAAATTATAAAGACACTTACACACACCACAGACACTAAAAATAACAATATGTACCCTATGGCACAAAGGTAAAGGCTCTTCAATATATTTGGAAATAGCTTCAGCAGGAAGCTCTGTAAAACTGAGAAGGACAGATAACATGAAACCATAGAAACATTCCCACTATTCACAATCACAAAATAAAATAGCCAATTTTAATTTAAGCAAATTACTCTGGACTGCATGCATGCACACATACAAGGGAACACCTTATAGCTAAAATTAATCCTGAAATTTCAAGTGATCACTTGTTTTAACCCATATAGAGTTCTATTAAAAATTATATTAAACAACTCTGCTTGCAGAACTTGTTATCCACACTAGGGCCGAGAAAGGTTGAAAAAGGGCAGGAGAAATACTTGTACCACAAACTGGCAACACAATGAAATAGATACTGGAGGTGAAGTAATGGAATCAGTTGAATAACCCTGTATGGCCAGGGCTTCCTTTCTAATACTATAAATACTATTGTCTGCTAGGCTGCATATTACAAATCCAAAACAAATCTAAAGAAAAAATTGGACTCTTTGATGTTGCATCATGCTAGAAAGGCTGTGGGCAAACTCCCTATCTGCATTGTAGCAGATTGCAGAGGGCATCAAATAGATGGACAGAAGGGGCCAGGGTCACCTTAGACCTGACAGTGAGATAGAAGAGAGTATCTGAAGTAGAAAGCAATGTTGTAGACTGTGGAGGGGAGGAAAAGAAGAGGGGGAACAGAGCTAGACAATACCCTTCATTATCCTGTGCTCGTGTAAGAAGGAAACAGAGCTATAAAACACTACTGTTTTGCCCTGGCACACAGACAGGGGGAAGCAAGCCTGAGAGTTGAGGAAGTATTTGAGTGAGAGCACAAAATACTCATCCGGAGCATTTCTACTCAGAAGAAGGAGAGCTGTGCTTCCAGATTGCCTGCTCATGACTTCTTTCTGTCTTCTTCCCCCCACTTAAGAAACTAATTGAAAGTCTCTCCTTTAGACCAATAGCTAGCTATAAATCTAACTGTACTTTACAAAGAAACAATACCTGGTAACAGTATGATTTATTGTGCACAGTCATAACAAATATAAGTGCTAGCACTTCATTTATCTTCTTAAAATAGCTGGCAAAGTCACCTATTATATTCATTGGTATTGTTCAAAAAGAACTTACAGTAAAAAAAGATTGTTTAACAAACCTAAATGAAGGAATTTCTCCACTTGAAGGAATATTTACTTCCAGGAACACCAAATCAAAACCATTTTTCTCAAGTTCAATTTTTCAAACTGAATCATATGCAATATATCACAATATATACTTATATAATGTCTCTTAATCTTTAGGGTAAACCATTCTTAATCAAGTTATACTATATTTAAATAAGATGAGCTAAAGGAACACACATCTATCTCAAACCCCGTGTCTCAATAAGAACAAACAAAAAATTATTGAAAGGAAAAACCTGAAAGTTTTTGCCAGGACAAAGAGAAAAAAAAGGACTGAAGGACATGGGCAACCTCCTCCCAAAGCTTGCAGAAAGCTGAGAATAACTGCAGTCTCTGTGCTCCAGAGTGAACAGGCAAGGGGTTTGATGCTTCCCAAGAAGGGCTGGGAGGGTGTAAAGGAGAAGAGCACAGAGCTGTCTATACTGCAGAGCCTCTCTTGCTATGTAGACATGTTCTACATTAGCGGAGCCCCCGAGTGCAGAAGTACACAAAGATATTGAATCTTTTTTGCCACATCTTTTTTGCTTTTTTGTACATAGATATACATATATATATATATACACATATATATAAAGTATATATGTGTATAGATACACACAAAAAGTCTTCTTTCAAGGTTATATGTGAAACCAAGAGAAGCTCCTTCCTGTTGGTATAGCTGCATCCCAATGGCTTTTGCCAGCATAAGGATGTCAGTGATACGGTGTGAAATTTTTTTGTGGTACTTCATACCAGCATAACTCATGCCAACAAAACTTTATTGCATAGACAAACCTAAGCTGCATCCCATTAGCAGGTGCTAGGAGGTGCAGAGCATTCACGCAGAAAGACTTCACTGGGAAGTCTCCTTTTGTATGAGATCTGTCAGCTTTAACTTTTCTTCCCTTCAAAGTAGGGGTAACAGGAGGGTATTCCAATTAACCAGGTGGCAATCTACAATACCATTGGGTTTTTACTCCCACTTCCATGGAGCAAACAATGTCCTCCAATTCAAATTATTTACAAGAAAATGTCAGCGAGTAAAAAGCATTAGAAACTAAGTTAACAATCCAGGACATAAGAGTCCAACGAGAAGTCCAACGGTGCCAGCACGATTGCTTATAGATTTTGCCAAAGAGCCAGATGCTAATGTGAGAAAAAAAGACGCGTAGCATTTCACAGCTTGGAATTTAAATCTCCCTGCTATGGCCAGGAAAAAAATATTGTACTATGCAAGTGTGGTACACTGTTCTTCAGCATTTCACTGAGGCTTTTATTAATAAAATGTTAAATTTATAAAGGATGATGACAGGAGATTTGAGGAGGACATCAATACTTTAACAATATTGTCACAGAAAACAATCATAAGGATAAAATGAAGTTTCTTTAATTGAAAAATTGTTTGCAAGTTTATATGCTTTTATTAGATTTTGTTTAATAACTGGAGGAAGAAGCAAAAGTCCCCACCAATCTCTTTCAGTGCTCAGCATTAATAATACACTGAAATTTTGGACATGCTGTCCAGTTTGTCTGGGTGAATATAATACTTAGTGCTGTTGAGCTTAGCTCAAAGGTAGGATTTTTAAAAATTGCTTAAGCAGCACTAACATGACTTTGTTCTTACCTAAGTCAGCTGAGCTCTACAATTTACTGTAATGGGAATAAAATTAGGCAATTGAAAAAACCTTTTGAGAATTGCGTACAAACATCCAAAAAATGTTAGTTTGGAGTGGTCTGACATGCTTGTTATACTCCTGAAATATCATTTATTTTAATTAGTGTTCTATTATAAACTTCTGTCAAAATACACACATTGTTCAGTACCAATTAAACTGCTAAATGTCTTGGCACATGAGATCAGTAGGTAGAATCTGCTTGGCTGTATTAAAAAAAGGAATTCAACAATTAAAAAAAATTACAGCTAAAATATTAAGGTTGATAACAGCTTTATTTTGAAATGCTTCATAATTTTCTCCCACTTTTGTGCTGTGACAGTTGGAACTTTAAGAAAATGAAAATAACCATCTTACTGATACAGGAATATGTTTTGTAGTTCCAGCAGTTCATTAAAGATCAGAATTCAATTAAAAATCTCACTGTGATAACCCAGGGAAGTGGGTTTCATTGCTCAAGGAATTTATTAGCTACAAGACTTTAAAGATCCATCTTCTCACTTCTTGTCACTTAGTATTTATATTTTAGTCAATTTTTTCCCTATGTGACAAAAATTAACAAACAATTGGAGGTGACTAACTGTAAACATGTGATAAATGGCAGCACTGCTCTGACCTGAATTCGGGAGGGTTGGAGGGAGGAAGGGGATGGTGGCAGACTGAATGAATTACAATTCCAAGAATATTTGTTATTTTTAAACTTCACAGGACCATAGAACTAGAAGAGTTTTCCTTGATTGCCAAATCCATTTCTCAGGTAAGTGAGTTTGTCTACATCTTTCTCATTGAGTAATCTCTTATTTTGGATCTGACAACATCTGACACATCTGAGAAATTATTATTATTATTATTATTAAGCTTTCTAAATTTAAAGAAGCCAGAATGCAAATATGGATAAAATGTCATTTAAAGGAATTATGTTCTAACCAAGTAAAAACATAAAACCCCTACCTCAACAGATGCCCTTAACGTCACAGTGGTCATATCCACTATCCTAATGGCTTTTGTTAAACTAAATATGGATACATTATTCTCAGAATAACCGAAGTAGACAGCTAACATTTAGGGTTTTGTTCTGTACTTCACTTTCACAAACGATACTGGAAGAAAGCCAAAATACAGAAATCTGGTCTGATAAAAAGGGTAGAGAAGGAAACTAATGACTGTGCCAAATCCTGTCTTCCTTTTCTCATTTCTTTGTATGGGATTGTCTTACAGATTAAGATCCTGATTCACATTTTTAATGATGTGACATGCTTGGGTTGACTACTTTGCAATCAGATTTTCCTCTCCCAACCTAAAAGGGAAAAAAAAAAACCTCACCACCACCAAGAAGCTAGTACAAACGCCTCCCTCTCTCACCAGCATGACATTCTTGAGGCTGACACAGCTCGAGGAAGCTCTGCCTCGTGATTCCTAGAGTAGCCTTTTTCCGCAGTGCTGCAGAAAGGCAGCAGCAGTTGGTGAATACAGCAGAAGGGAAGCAATCTGGTCAGGTGGCCTTGGAAATTCACCATCTCGTGTTCTAAATCCCATCACTCTCACATCTTATTACACTTTCTTGGTATAGGAGAAAACTCCATTGATTGAAACTTGAAAGGTTTCCATTCTCTGTAAGTGATGCTTATGCAATGGCAAAAGTTGAAATGATATAAACAGATGCACAATTCATGAGGAACAAGAGCAAGGCATATTCCTTCATTCAGCAATGTGTAATGCCTTTTGCAAGGAAGCAGTTCTGAAGAACAGGTTCACTGTGGATTGGGATATCGCTCATCATTTAATGTATACAAATGGAAAATAATGCAATTTGTTAAATAAGGTTTTATATATACAAACATACATACTTATATATGAAACACGTTATGAACTCTTATTACCTTAGAATAAAAACACCTATAGCTATATTCTTTATAACATGCAAAGTTTTAAAAGACAGTGTGTGTGCGCGTGCGCATGCACGTATTAGGAAAATAAATGGAAAATACTAAATGAAAGGTTTATCTTTTCAAGATAAATATTAAAATTCCACTAATTACAGTGTATTATTTTATTCATACCTCCGCTCAGATAAATTCACTCCTTAAACACCATGCATATCTTCTGCATGCATTCCATATTTAATTATATTTGTTGCTACATGTGTTGCTGTTTTTGTTATTGTTTTTTAATGGCTATACAAACTTAAAACAATCATTAACATTAGTATTCTCTGTGTTCAAAATACAAAACAATAGTGACAACAGAATTATATATACACAAAAGCACTGTTTAGTTTGCTCACTTTCCTATTGCTCTATAGAGTACAGTAAGCATCTTGGAATGATATTTGTATTATTAGTGACATCCAGATGAGAACTATCACAGTTTAAAACAGTATTCAATGTCAACTATTATTACCTCGGTCTACACAATTCATTATATTCCTGTATGAATGCTATATCCTGACACAAAAATTATCTACAACAATAATTTCTTTTTAGTGGAAAGGAACACCCTTTTAACACAACTAATTACACTGGCAGCCAAAAGAGGAATGTCAGTACATTCCACAAGTAGAACTGAAAGCCAAAATACATCTAAAGCTCAATACTGAAGAACTGAAGAACAGAGGGATATAGTTTGCTTATGTCATGATATAGCAATAAACTATTGCATGTCTATTCTAGAAATCGGATCCTATTGCTAGACAAGGTTAAGGAAAAATCAGAAATTTGTATTCTATTTCTGCTTGCTATTTCTTTAGAATACGGGTCTCATCCTTTACCATGGAAGAAGAGGAAAATTTTGTTAAGAATTGCCATAGATTCCCATTAAAGTCCTCTTGCTTTGTAATGACAACTGAATTGCAGCCTCTCCCTGCTTTAGTTTTGTTAGCTATAAAGAAAAATATTATGCAGCTCCCCTTTTTTTGCACTAGTACCATGATCTTTTAACACTTACGAAAGGTGAATTATTTTGGTATTTTATTATCACCAGAAGTAGCCTAAAAGATGCAAAAATTTATGTAACTGTGTGTTCATGCAACGTAGAAAAGATGCATCATTTCCCACATTCTAATGAAAACACATAGTGACACTAGTGCTCTTTGTCATCTATGTGCTTGCATCTTAGGGAAAATAATTTCTAATAATAATAAAAGACAACATTAGCACAGGCCTTCTCTAGAGATGCATCAAGTTAAATGTGTAACATTTATATGAGATACTCTTGTTAAGATAGTAGCCCAGAATCTGCAATTTGTCTGTGTTCCCTTGTGCTCAGAGTCGCATTGCACTTTCTTTGAAGCTGATGTATGTTTCTCTAGGCATTTTGGTACTATGGATTATAGTAAAATTAAAAATATAACTGCACTGAAATAAAATTTTTAAATAAAGGTCAGAGTGAGATCAATATGTTAAGGTGAATATAAAGATATCAACACACATATAAAGGTGCCAATAATGTTTAAATATTTCACTAAATTACTGTTAATGAAAAACCACATTATATACTGTCTGCTAGCTTACAGTTAAGAAATGTAAAAATCAACCATGCTGGAAGGCACATAAACAGGAGTATCATACTGTTACTTCTCCTTTATTATTTTTTATTTGATTAATAGCGTGTGCTTGCAGCTGAATAGAAGATCCAAACAATGAAGAACCTGATGTGTAATCAGTTATATGGTATCACTTATTACACAAAGGGGTCTAGTCAGGATGTGGAATATGGAAGTAGATATTCCCCTACTGTGTGCTGCACTCTATACTTTAAGAGATGTTAAAATGACAATAAAAATGAATGCAAAGTCCCAGCAGTTGGCACTGTAATCCCAGATCAACAGCCGGCATTCCAGACCCGAGTGCCACATTCCATCTTTGGGATTTACAGCCTTCACAGACAAAACGTATTATTGCTTTTACAACTTAAAAAGGCAGAATGATATAAATCACCATAACTTGGAAGTGATGACACTCCTGATCAGGATAATTGAAGGCATCAGCAAAAACTGTATACGCGTTAGAATTAGGGACAATTAAAAAAAGGGCATTTTAGCCCACTTTCCTAAGGAAAGGATGCTCAGACTACCATTTCTGCCTGCCCGCCTCCACAACTCATTTGTAAGTTTTGAACCTGTTGCAGATTTAAAACAGTCTGACAGTGAACTAGATGGAGAGCGCTAATTTTGTAAAAGTTACTTGAGAATAGATGGCTGTCCAGAAGACAGAAATCTGTAAGTACCATCACTGAGAGAAAGGCTCTGGCATAAGTTCACACATTATTAGACACTAAAGAATGCATACAAGAGCAACAGAACTTATAAAATACCTCAAAACAAGTGAAAAACTACAAATAAGAGCTTACAATCAACTATGAAACATATTTGCAAGAAGACAGGCTACGTTATCTCTGGTGTTCAAGGATTACTTGTATTTTATAAATATCAGGAGCAAAGGAAATCCTAGCAAAGGCATATGTATTACCTAGAGACGTTGAGTGGTACAGAAAATTTTTAAAGCGGTTAGTAGAGTATTTTTATCTGCTTTTTAGGAAGACAATGAACACTAACTGTATTTGTGGAAAAATATTTTCTATGCCAACCATAACAAAAAAGATTGTTAAACAACTTATACTATATGTAAACATTTTTTAAACCTAGGATTACACAGTTTGTACTCTACAGTTTTGAACCAACTTAACCAGTAAGCCAATGATGTTGATTTTGAATATATCCGGGAATAACAGAGAAATACCAGAAGAGTGGGGAAGCTAACATTCCATCAGTATTTAGAAAGGATAAACAGGATAACTGTGTGATCATAGGTCACGGTTGCCTTGAGAATGATGTCAGGGACAAATACAGAAAAGTTGATCTAGGACATAAGTAGCAAAGATTTAAGGCATAAAAAGAAGCAAATCAACATAGTTTAAGAAATAAAAAAAATGGGTCTGTCAAACTCGAGACTTCTCTGATGAAATTCTTAGACAAACTGTAACTAATAAGAATATGCATGGTTTTTAATCCATAATACGTACACCACAATTCTAATCAACATATCTTCAGTTCTAATGCAATATGAAGTCAATTACCTAGTTAGCGTTTCTTCAAAAACAGTTAGACTATAGAGTTACTACAGAACTATGGTGTTTTTAGTAATTCCGGTGCAATCAGTTCTTGATTCAGTTTTACATAAAATGAAGCAGTGATCTAGAAGAATACCAGAAATGGCTTTTGATAAAGCTTACAGATGACACAAAAAGAGACGTAACAAAAAACTATTGCATAGAACAGTCAAGGTTCCTTGGTAATCTAGCTTCATTCAAATCCAAATCCAATCCAAAATCAAAATGCAACATTACATATACAGGTACAATCTCAGAAATGGAAGTACCATAGAATTATATACTCTAGAAAGCAGAGGTGCTGAAAAGATTTACAGTGTCATGATACATATTTGACTGAATAATACAACTTTAATGTGATAAGGATATTGAGCAAAGAATTACAATAACTGTTTATTCATAGTCATAACTAGCTGTTAGTATTGGGTGAAAGGTAGTATTGCACTGTTACACTACACTGGCAAAAAGATTGCTGGAACTCTGCACCCACGTTTTCAAAGAGATGTGTAAGAAATCGGAAGAAGGTATAGCAAATATTTATAAGAATGGACCATGACTTGGAAAAATAATCCTTTCAGTAAGAAACTTTAACCTACTCTTAGATAAACCAGCATTGAAAGTAATTAACGCTCCTAAACCTTTATGTCAAAAAAGGGCGACTTCCTATAAAGTAAAAATACTTCAACAGTCAACTCAGAGTTGCATTGCAATACCTGTTCTTTAGGTACCTCATCTGTAGCTTGGAAGTGACAACCTCAAGTCAGCAACTACACTCTCTACACAGTACAAATGCAGAAGTAAGACAGAAGATGGCATCTCTCCTCTTTCTCCTTCCCTAGCACCAAACCAAGCTGGTACATCCACAAATACAGTGTCTCTATGCAGTATGGGACTATCTTGGCCATTAAAGTACATATATGTTAAACATGTATATTAAAATGTGTATTTTAATAACATATTATAAATTAAATATACATAGACAAACTCTTCAGAACAGTGATGCATATGTACCTCCATTTATGGTGCCCCTAGGACAGTTCCAACATATTTTAAAATACTATTTATTGCAAAATGCATAAACAGCGAAGGAAGCATGGTCTGGAACCCAGAATATCTCTTCCAGAAGAACATCCTAATCATGAATTACAGACTCTTTCTCATTTGCTTTCCTCTGATGCCATACACATTCAAACTTTGCTTAACACTGCTTCAAATTCCAGCATGAAGGATGAAGGAGCTCCCATTCAATCTCTGTCTCAGTTATCTGCTGGTTAGGTTACAGTCATGCAGATGGATGAAAGCAAGCTGAATTCTTTTATGCTGAAAAAGGAGAACTGAATCCAAGTCTGCCTGAACAAAAGGAACCCATTACTAGTACTTCCATTGGCCATCTTTCCAAAGATTTCGTCTTATGAAAGAGAAAGTCTTATTTGTGTTATGCATGTGTCACACCCATGTGTGTTGGAGCGTGATCACTTCAGATGGCCTTTCTAGAAACTAGGGATGCAGTTCAATGGACATTGGACAACCTAATTTGGGTTACAGTCAGTGCTAACCTCCTACCCTAGTCTCCAAATATGTTTCCACTACTATTTCCTTTGTGCCGGCAGTAGTGGTTGGATGGCTGAGCAGATCAGGGCATTGATGTGGATGAAATTAACTGGTGGGTGGGTGGGTGGGTGTGCGGAACAAAATAAAAAGCCACCCACAACACAAACAAAAAACTCAAGAAGAGTTGTTAAGTTAAAATGACTACAGAATCACAACTTTAGCATTGTCTTGCCTAATTTCTGATCCCAAATTTATTTTGGTGGAAGACTAGGAACCAAGATGTTTTCAAAGTTTTTTATACCTATCTGATGAAGCTACTATGAAAAAACATTTTTGCTGCCAGTGCTGAATTTTTATTGAATTCTCAGTCTCTCAATCCTGTTTTAAGGGACCTATGTGATTTTTGGATCCAACTCAGTATTTCCATTATCTCAAGTGGAGAGAATAAATACATCTCTTACAGCAAACTAGATAGTAATGCAGCAAGGTATGCAAGGAGAGAGATATTTTATTTGAACAATTGATATATTTGGAAAACACCCAAACAAGCTTTTAGGCAGAAGGCATCCTCTGGGTTTAGATATCACTGTAATCTAAGTCACAAACAGAATTTGCTAGCACTTCTTCAAGCATCATCATTTAGAAATACAAGAAGAGATTCAGATTGTTACAAAAATAAAACACTTTAATACTAACTATTGCATTAATCATTTTGAACAAAAATATTGTTATACAGATATTTCATTTTATATTCAAAACTGTGCTACAGAGTTGTAAGCATGCTGCACCAAACTTAGACTCAGTAATATTTAAGAACAGAGGATAAGTCAAGAGACATATCTCAGCCTTAACATCTTTTCTGGCATGTTTGATCTGTGGCACAGTTTCACTATCCAACTTAAGACAAACAAAAATAAAACCCTGCAACCTTCTCTAAGAGACTCACACACTATGAACTGATCCAAACATTTCCTTCATTCTCCGTCCCCCAGAACGGGCTATCTCAGAATAATTAAAGTGCAGTGAATACTACATTCAACACTTCCCCCCCCCCCCCCCCAATGCAGTAGCACAAGTTAAAACAGGTGTTTACAGACTTACAGAACTGCTGAATGCTAACTTCATTAACTTCCATTAAGCTAACCGACTCACAAATGGCATTTTTAGATCAGTAGTAAATCATCTTCTAGGTCAGCAGGAAGCTCATTATGGACTGACAATCCAAGTGACAGAAACACTTTTCTGCAAGTGCTATAGTAGTAATTTCCTGTGTAAAAGGCCCGCTGCTGTTCTTGCATTCCTCAAGGGATGGTTCTTCTCAGAGGATGTTACTCTTCCCCAGGAAGAGGAAGGAAGCAGTTGTTATTGGATGTGTGGTTTGATAGCTGTCGGGCATTTTCTGCATGCCTCAGAATCAGCTGTGAGAACTGTGAATACAGCTTCGATTCCCAGCCAAAGGGGGGGGGGGGGGGGTGAGGGGACAACATTACTTTGGCAGACAAGGTCAGGACGTACAAGTACAGTATCTCAGGAAGCTGGGACAGAAATAATACCTGGAACTTCTATGCCTCTAGTTCCCAGAAATGTGCTGACTTGCTAAAGGAACAATATAAGAAATGTTTTTCAAGTTGATCATGTCTTTAAGCATTGTACCGTTGCCACGGTTAAGGCCCTACGCAAAGCAACATACTGCCAGTTCTAAAATTCATCTCTAGTTAGTCAGTTCGTCTTACCAATAGTCCAGCAAAACCATCTGTTAATAAGTAATATCACTATTGGGCAAAGACAATGTAATTAAACAAACTATCGTGTGAGGAGACTAAACACAAACTTAATCTTCTATAGTTTTTTGGATTTTTTGTTCCTATTAGGTCCTTCTCCTGAACACCCCTACGGTCACTCCAGCTCTAGGACAGGTCACTTTCAGGTAGTCAGTACGTAGTCCAGCATCAACAAATGCTGTCTGTTCAATCAGCTGTCACCAAAAGAACATTCATAGTGTCACATCCTACCTTCCTTTTCCTTAGTGCTGGCAGTAATTTTGGTTTCCTCATTCTGCCAACTGCTAATTTCCAAACGTGATAAAAAATGAACTAGCAAGGTTTATCAGGGAGATGAGACAAAAGACAGACAAATAGGCTTGCAATCCCATAAGCTACATTTCCTCAGAAAAGCAGGCTAAAAATAGTAGAGGAAATATTATATGCTTGCACTCTCTAGTGCCCAAATTCAGAATTCTGTCTCCAGTGGAAACCTGACTTTCTCTCAAGCTCCAGTTCACTCAAAGAATATAATGAAGCCTATTAAGGAATATCAAGACATGTATTATTACCTAATTATGTAGCAGCACAAAACATTTCCTGTTCTTTCCTTGTAAACCAGCAGTTACATGCTGTGTTAGAAAATCATCACTGCAAAACACGAAAGCCATTTGGATCATACTCTTATTACAAATGTTGAGTTCACCTTCATGTACCTGATCTATAAAATTAATCATTATCTGATGCTAGTATTATTAGAGCATTTTTCTTGCAATATTAACTACCCAAGTCATTTTAAGCATGCCTGCACCTCTACAAAGAATCAAAAATGCAAGTTGAGAAATTCACTGCTGAAAATGCCAAATGCTTCAACCTTTTGCCACCTGTGACAGAAAAATAGCTGTTTTGTTTGTATATACCCTACTTTCTGTGAAAGGCAGCAGCTGGGCAGAGAAGGCAGTCTCTGCTGCCTTATGGTTGCTGCGCATGGATTAGGTGCAGCCTTTGGGAGGGACAGGAGACTGTTCCTTCTCTGAGAGCAAATGACAAGCTGCAGAGAAAGGGCAGAACACAGCCTACCCTTCCCCCCATGCACTGAACCTATATAGCAAGCAAAGACTAGCAGAAAAGCAGAAAGATGCATACCTGGCTTCCAGTGTGATGCAGAGAATGTCTTAGACATAGAGAAAGGTCTGTCTAGAGTGTGCTGTAAGCCAGGCCACTAAAAATTGCTTGTCTAAGAGCAAGACTGGGTGGAGGGAAGGTCTCACTTGCAAAGATGCAAGAGACAGAGCGTACTAATTATTTTTATTCTGTCACACTGAACACTTCCGAGTTCCTCTATTTGCAGCATTCATTACTCTACCTATGCTTTCATAAAACCTAGCATTAGAAATTCAGAGCCTTTTGGAGAGTTTTTGGTATGCTCATCTATGGAAAAGGTTCAGTTTTACCTCAGACTTCTGGAGAAGAAGGATCTCTTCACATTACTCAGTAATTTCATTCCATGCTTGGAATTTGGAATCTGGATCATGGAGTCTGTAGTTTGTTCCTATTATATTTAGCAGCAATAAAGAGTAGCAATTTAAAAAATAAACAGATCTATAGCTACGCAGGAAGTGACCTTTGTTATACTGAGATTAGTTTTCTGCTACATGGTCTGAATGTTAATTTTACACTTTGCCGTAGCACTTGGGCTCTGTCTGGGAACGAGGAAGGTAAGCTGATGCGAGAGACGCTGACTGGGGGAGGCTAGGAACCGTCAATTTTGACCAAAGTCCTTCTACTATTGGGATTCCTCCTCAGTGCAGAACTCTGATTCTGTCTAATCGGTGACTGAGTTTTGGACAAGGAACACAAGCAGGACACTTTTTATTCCCTTCCCTTTTCTAGAGGGCAAGGATTCCAGTCTTTCAAAGGGATAATACCAGAATTTGCCTTTAGCAGAGACAAATATGTAAATATCATACAATGATTGGAGTTTAAGTGAAAGGCTGGATCTCCAAGGTCCAAGAAAACCTGACATCCATGAACTGCAGGAAGCTGTTGTGCAGTTCTTCTTGTGCCTTTAGACCAACTGCAACAAGAAGTAAGGCTAGCCATTGTGCACTGTGAAGCACCACATGAATTTTACTCCACTGGAAGTTGCCTTTTGAATAGCCCCAGGGCCCCAAAGGAGGTGATCTAGCTGTGTAATTCATACTTTTCCTGTCTTTCTCTTCACCTCCCACTAACGTCATTCAAGGCAGTTGGCATTTCCATGTAAGGCTGGAGCCAGGAAAGGATGTAAAACAGAATAAATGTGAAGTTGCATGGAAAGGAAAAGATGCATTTTTAAGACAAAATTTCTTTTGTCATCTTCCCTTCTCCAAAATTCTGGGGTTGTGTTAAGCCATGTAAGAAAGATTTTTATCCCAAGATCTCTTCAGAACAAGTTGCTTCCAGTGAGACAGAACAGTTGTGTAAGCCTTCATGTACACAGAGAGATGGAAGAACTAAACACAAATTCTGCATTCATAATTGCTATCATAATTTATAACACATGAGGGAGGTATTTTTTGTTGTTATTTTTTTGTTATAACCAAAATAAAGAAGGCAGTAATGTTTGGGTCAAAAATACCTAAACCCTGAAATACGTACTGGGGAGGCAACAACTATCTCACAAATTGAGAATACAAATACTTGTACTCTTTACATCAGAAGACCTACCACAAATGCAATACAGACTAGTTGACAGTGTCTTACCTTAAGGAATAAAACTGCGCATGTACTATTATTTGCTTTCAAATATCTTAAAAGTTTGGAGAAAAAGAAAAAAAAAATCTATTAGGTAACTTTAAAACAAAACAAAACATTATATTCCTTTTACCCCAAAGAGGAACAATCCTTATCTTTCCCCTTCCAATAATTAATTTAATTAAATTAAAGACTCAACTTTATAGAAACCATACTGTACATGAACAATCAACATGTCTTGCTTTCATTGTTTACTAGCACTGGAAGAGAAAAAACAGATCTCTCATAACCGGCGCAGACTTTCTGACTTCACATTACAGTGCGTTGCTTTGCTCCCTTCAAATCCTGTTTACATGAGCAAGGTCAAGGGATGGAACATTAGAGAGCCTATACAGTGATTTCCTGCTGCTGTGGGTAAAAGCTACTGAGACATCATCAACTTTCCCTTGTTCTCAGCAGCTTATCAGGGACTGGAGGTTACCAGAGTATTAGCTTACAGACTTAAACAAGAAAAGGGGGGGAAAAAAATGAAGAAAAACAAAACCCACCAAAAACCCAGCCTCCCTCAAAACTAAAAGTAAAAATCAGAGGATGAAATAGGAGGAAACAGTCTCAAAGACAGATCTTCCAACTTTTTGTTTTCTGAGCTGTTGAAAAGCAAGTACTATTAAGCTGCTTGGCATATGGAAAAGAAGAGTTGGGAGAGAGGCAATATAACATTTTCAGAGTCTTCAATAAGATGGAAAGGAAAGAAACCCCCCCCCATACAACGAATATCATTCATTTTAAGAAGCACAACATATGAAGAATCTTACCATCTGAAAAGTCAGGTAGAAATTTAACAGATTTAAACACAAACCCTAGAAGTTATTTTGGGGAACAAAACATCAATTTTTTTTTCAGAGATCAGTTTAGTTTTCTTTCAGGAACATCTTTCTAAATCTCCAGTCGAAATAGCAGACCACAAAAAGACAGAGCTATATCTAGCAAGCAGAATATCCACCAACCATACAATATACATACAGTAATTCTTAATGCTTTTGCAGTTATACCCCAAAGCAAGCAGCTCCAACATTGAAGCTTACATCGAAGTTTTTCCACTGGCACAATGATCGCATTCCTTTCACTAAATCTACAAAAAAAGAGTTGTATCAGTTTGGATCTTGGAAGAAACAATTTTTTTCCCCAGCACATTCAAAAAGGAATTGGCCTTACAGCTTATAAGATAGGACAGTCTGAGAAGATAAGGTGTTTAAAGTTCAGAAATTGTAGTAATCGGGCATTTTGCAGTAAAGCCCCTACAAGAACATTCTTCTTGTTCATCTTGGCTTAATCTTTGATGCAAGAAAATAAAAGTAAGTAAATTTGAAAATACATACGACAGCATTTTAAGTATGGAAGCCATTATAGATTGTTGGCTTTGATGAAGAAAGAAATTAAAGTTTCTTCTGAAAATAGTATGCATTCCTTGAAAAGAGGAGTGGAAAGAAGAGGTAAGACCAATCTTTTCTCACACAGATAAAGCTCAAAATATATATCAATGGCTAAGAAGATAAAATATATTTAGATTTGCAATAAAGGTAATAATAGTATTAAATTTTTTTAAAATATATGTTTTTAAAATTCTTTCTCCAGGCAGATTGTTGTGAAGAATAGAGGACAAGGGTACTTAATTGCACCTTAACCTGTATTACAGTGTCCGGTTTGGGGCTTCTCTATATGGGGAAGACTGACATCATGGAGCAAGTCCAGCAAAGGGCCAGCAAGATGTGAGGCAGTTGGAGCATGGGATATATGAGGAGAAGCTGAGAGAACTGGGTTCGTTCAGTCTTAAGAGAAGGCTCGGGGGAAATCTGATTGCCATCTCATATATCTAACTGGAAAATATAGAGAAGAATGAGCCAGACACTTATTAGCAGACCATTGTGATAAGATTGGGGCAACATGTGAGTTGGAACATGGGAAGTTCCAACTACATTTTGTGAAAAATATTTTTATCACAACATAGTCAAACATTAGAACAACTTGCCCAGAGAGGCTGTGGAATCTCCAGTCTTACAGATATTCACAAGTCAACTGGACAAGGCCCTTTGCAACCTGATCCAATCTGGCCTTGCTTTAAGGGGAAGGTTGGATAAGATTCCTCCAAACCCCTTCCAACCTATACTGTTCTATAATTTCTATCAATAAATCTATACAGAAGAAAGAGAAAGGAATATCTTTTTGTTCTGTTCCAAGTCTTCTTAGAGGCAGTACTAGTGTATTTCCTATGACCAGTATGAACAGACACAGTTCAAATAGCCTAAAAAGATTCTCAATAGGGAGAATCCAAAGAGGAAAAAGCCTGTTACAGAAGACATAAGGGAGGGAAGGTCAGGGAGGGGGGGGTCTTTCTCCTATTTCCTGGAGTAGCTTGAGATTTATAGGAGTTAGTCCAGTTGCTGTTAAAAAGCTTGATAATCATTCAACAAAACATTGTAAGGTTTGACAGGCACTTGCATTCACCCTGAAGACCTTTTAGTGAGCTTTTGGGAACTCATCACAGACCCCACAAAAGCTTCAGTGTTTTTATTTGTCCTCGAAAAGCCTGGTCCGGGAACCTGCTGAAGTGCTTTGCAAATATCATCTGTTGGAAAGACCCTTACAGCCCTGCTGTGTTAAATGCGTGATACAAAGTCATTGAACAAGAATCCTTAAAGATAGAGGATAGAGATGCAGAGTATATTTTCCCTCTCTGAATATATGAAAAGGGCAGAAGAGCTATTTAAGCTAAAGCAAAACACTTGAACAAGAATAAATAGGTATACACTGGACATTTGTGAATTAAGCTGGCAATCTGAACAAAGATTTCTAGCCATCTGAAAAGCAAGACTCTGGAACAGAGTCCTTCCAGTAGAAGTAGGAGCAAAAGGCTACAAGTAGCTTTAAGTTGGGTCTTGATGAAGTTTGTGGAGGAAAACAAAAACAAAGCAAAATATACATGGGATTGCCTTTGATAATTACGAGAAAAAGAGTAAGCCAGGGTTTGGAATCAGGAAAAGAGAGGATGAGTTAGACATAATGACAACAAACTAGAGGAGAATTAAAAAAAAAAGTGCCATTCAAGTGAGGACGAATAATACCAAGGGGAAGTTCAGCAGCACAAGTGAGACGGGGAGAAGTCCAGCATCCTCCCTTCCTGCCTTTGACTTCTCAGAAGAACATGAAGCCTCTATAGAAGGGGCCTCTATACATGAGGGCAATTGAGCCAGCTTCAGATGAAAAGGTCTAAGTCACTGAAATCCAGAACCCTTTGGAAACAAAACTTGAAGAAACTTGATGGCTGACCTACAGCTCAATTAAGAAACAGGCAGCCACTCCACAAACAACAGGAGCAGGTAAGGCAGCGAACAGGTACTCAATAGCGCGATGCTGCTAAAACTGTATAGATGATGTTAGAAAGTAGGGAGGCCCAGATGGGTTGCCAGATTTGGGGAAGTGTTACTGTAGGAAAAGAGCTAGTGGCAGAGAAAATGTGCACATGGTTTCTGGATTTGTGTCAATAGTGGGTTTGTGGGACAGAGCAGTTGCCCTAAGGGCTGTAATCAGAGTAGTGAGGATAGAGAAATGTTGCTAGATGGGAGAGAAGAGAAAAAAAATAAGAGGTAGATGACAGATGCTGTGATGCAGAAATGTGAGAGCCAACGGTGAACAGGAGCTCAAGATAATGGAAAAATATGTAGTGACTACTGACAGAGTCAAAAGGTATGAATTTTGAAGCAATGTTTTTAATAAGACTGTAAAGCCAGTCAGACAGAAATCAACAAGATGTTATCTGTAGTGGATCTACTTATTCTTTTCCTTGTTTGACTCCCTAAGATGATTTCTGGGCTTCCGTTTTATAAAGTACTTTCATATCAAAAGAACTAATGAAGGAGATTAAATGATTGGCAGCTTTATAGATGCATGACAAAGAAATACAGTGTAATATACACCTGAGTTCTGTAATCAGTATTAAGATCAAGATGTAATGAACACAGCATATTTTAAATTGACAGATAGTCAATAAGTTGCATCCACCATAAGCTACAATCTGTCAAGTCTACTTAAGAGACTTCTGTAAGTCTCCAAATTACTACTTCTGACGCAAATTATCTTATCTTAAAGATCTGTATTTCATTGTGAAAACACAACATGACAATTGCTAAACCTTAAAATACATGAAACTGTAACATCTCTCATCAAGTAAAAGATAATATGTGGTTATTTCTGTTTGGCATGTATTTTTTTTTAAACATGTGAACCTCTATATCATGATTTTCACCAGTGACCTCAAAGTACTTTATAAAAAGTACCCTCACAACATGCCTATTCATAAAGCACTTATGACAAAATAGAACATCAGAAACCACACTTACTGCCTAGTCTTAGGTATTAACGCTTCAGCTGTACAACTGTTGTTAAGGCAATTAACATTGCTCTAGATACAAATCATGCCTTCACAGGAACAGATTCAGAGCTAAAAAAGAAAAATTCTCATTTTAACCTAATTCTAGAACAGTACATCTTTTAGGACTTCATACCAGGAGAGCATATTTCTCCTCCTACGAAAGTACCATTAAAACATTGCCTTCCTTTCCTCCCACATGCCATACCAATGTCATATGAAAAGCTAACACTAGAAGGATCTAATCCTATCATTCTTTCCTAGAATGTGTTACCTTTTCTTTCCTAGGGAACTACCAGATGTCTTAAAAGGAGAAAAAATAAAGCATCATTATCGGAATTTTATCAGTGAGGCAACTATTCTCTAGGTTTCCTATTAACTGCAGATAAAGACAGAGTTAGAAAGACTGTTTCAGAATAAGACACAAATAACAGCGATATTTAGATACAATTAACAAGGGCGTAGAATTAGAGGAGCTGCTTAGTACAAGGATAAAATTGCTGGGATAATGTGAAAGGTTCACTATTACACCATCTTCTGGTTATCCTTGGAAACTGAAAACAAGTTTAAGTTGAGAATTTAGGATATTGAACTCTGAACAGTATACTTTATCCATATAGACCAAAAGAATAGATTTCTAGTAACATGTTAATTTAAGCTATGCCTGATCCTCTTTTCACTCACAAGGTAACTTACCAGAGTATTGAAAGATAAAGAGGAACTTATCTCTATGACAGGTGGATCAAGTGTTTGTGTATCAGCCACATCAAAGCTAGGGTTGATCTGTTGAAAATGAATTATAATCATTACTATCTCAGCATCAGTACAAAAAGAGAAGACTGAAATAGAAAGGACCATTTGCCACACTAAGGCACCACTATTAAATAAAGACTATAAACATTCTTTAAAGTGTGTGAAAAATAAAGGAAGGATGTTGACCCCTGTAACAGTATAACAAACAATTATATAATACAGAAACAGGATCCAGATATGCATTTATCACAGAAATATCATTCATACTTTATAAACATCACGCAAAACTATCAAGTGCTCTTACCACAAGAAGCATAACTACTAAGAAATTCAGTTTTATGACAAATCAATAAAAATAAAGTGCCAAATACAATTTTAGAACAGACTTACTAGAAAGTTAACTCAAACTACCCGAAATTGAAGCTATACAACAGTTTAAGAAGTGTACCAAAGAGTAGCCAATGATGCTACTGAAACAGTGAACTGCAGGTATTATTCAAATAATTTCCAGACTCTGTAACTGTCACTTGCAGGTGCTTTTGAAAGTTTTGCATGTATCCCTCCTATGTTACACTGACTCCTACACTATTTTATTTTTAAATTGACACAGATGCATAAGATCAATGACTATGGACTTAAGAGCTCAGCCACCTGTGGTTTCTGTATGCAGCACTCAAGTCTTTATATTAAGCTGGTCCCCAGCCTGTTGTACTTGACTGGCACATCCTGGCTCACGGTCTCATACTACTGCTTCCAAGTTCCATTACTACCAAAATTTGGTACATCAGTGTTGGGGGTGTGGCATGAAGCTCACTAAAATAAAATGGAAGTACTAGGGGTAAAACAGCTTCACCTGGGGTCAACACAGTTGAAGCCACTCCAGCTCAGTGGATATGTAAGGGCCCAAGTTGCCTAACTCAAGTGCTACATCATTAGAACCAAAGCCACATGCGAGCACACATCTAGCTGCAGAGATAGCTCCATTTCCAATTCACACTCAAGTTCCCCAGTCACTTATCAGAGCAATACAGAGACTGCCTGCATGCTTGCTTCTTACATGATAAGCCTGATATTTTAAAATAACTTGAAAAACATTGTTGTGGAAAACAGGTATGAGGCAACACTGACTTCTGTGATAAGTGAACTAGCTAAACAAAAATCCTGCTGTCTCTAAAAGCCATATGAAAAACTGGATAACACCAGAGGCTGATTTCAATACAAGAGGCAGCATTCTATTTCAGATACATGTCATCACAAGGTCTGAAAATTTGACTTTTTAGTAGTGAAGTTTGATTACTCATTTATTGTTGGTTATAGGAAATAATCTATAACAATATTTTACTAATGCCCTTTCCTGAAAAGTAAAATATTAATGAAAAATATGAGAATATAAAGAATTGTGGAAAAAGTTGCTGCTGCATTTATTTATCTTAGGGGTTTGACTTAAGAATCAGAATATCCTCCCTATGAAAGCTGTACTGCATGTATTCCTTATCATTTTATTATCTGGACGCATCACAGCCTAACATATTTGCCCTCTGAGCGTGATGTATGGACTATTTTATGGACTGACAAAATTCACAGAAAGACTAGATGACTTCCAAATCACCAAGAAATCTTAAAGAGAAATGAACTTGTTTCTTTTCAACTTTGCATCAGTGGTATAACAATGGACTTATCAGAAACTATATTATTTCCAGCTATCTTACTTTCAACTAAAAAACAAACAAAACCCCCACACCTGCCTAGTGATAGTTTTTTTCCTTTGGTTGCTGGAGATTTATTAGAAGGATCATTTTAACTTGCCTTTTCAAGAAGAAAGGGCCTATCATCTCACCTGAGGGCAGTCACAACTCTAGATCAGCCTGAGCTGCTCATTCAGTGACTGCTTCAGCAGGATTTCCTCAACCCAAACTACTTGATCCTAGAGTATGGAAATGAAAGTCTAGCCTTTTAGGTCAGAGATCCATTAGCTGAGTAAATGGCTAGAATGAGAGCTTTAAACTGGAATTAGTAGCCAGGAAAGAAAGGCAATAGCACCTTGTACTGCCTGGAGCCTTTTCATTCATCTCATTTGGATTTCTGTAACTTCTGTCACACAAGTTCAGGTTGGAACTAGTAGAAGTAAAGTTCACTACAGTGAGATCTTCATGGAGGAAGCAGAGTTGCGGGGGAAAGGAGCCACAAAGTTTCCTAGCAAGCTGGAGGGGGAAAAAAAGCATATTTAAATACAGATGTTACCTGATTGGTCAAGCTGAAAAGGATCCTCATGCTTTGCAGCACTGACAAATCAGAGATGACAAGCCTTCATTAAGGGGATATCTCAACTCTTTTTTAAGCTAGGTCACTACTTCTGACTAGCAGTCCTTAGATCTTGCTTGAATTCAATTTAGACAAGCTGTTCTTCATCCATGAGCTCTTTTTGTAGGTATTCTGACTTTGAATTCAGATTGCTTTTGGGTCAATTGAGAATGAGCTATTTGGAGGCAATCAGGAAACAGGGATTCTCCTACAGGGCTATAAAAATTGAAAACTGTTAAAAGTCTTCCTCAATTTGTAGACATTAGGATCAAGTGCTTCCTTTTTTTCCAATTTTTCCAAATGGACTTGGAAGAAAGAAAGGGAAAAAAGGAGAAACAGAGCCAGGTAACACAGTCTAAGCAGTAAACTTGTATTTATCTGAAAGTTCCACAGTTTTAACTGGACTTCTTTACTGTCATGACAAAAACACTATGCCACAATTTTACTTTCTTTCTCTATACACACCTCATCTATTTAGATGAAACAGACAACAGGTATTGTCCTAATCCGTTTGTTTACTGTTCATCATAAGCCTCATTTGTGTCTGACCGTCAGACCTTCTTGTAATAAATATAATACATCAGCTGAGTGTCAGCCAGACTATTGGCAGCTAAGCCCAGTCCTTTTCTGACACGTATCATTTGGGCACTGAAGAGAACAGAGGACACTGCACCTACAGGACTCTGCAGAATAGGGACAACAGGTGCCCATCACCTATCAATATTCTGATGTAGAGGAGTGACTTGAATTACTATAGTATTAGTACTAACAGCTCTTGGAACATCTTCTTTGCAATATCATCTCCTTGTTACCTGTTTTTCCTGATGTTACATTGCTAAATAAATACATGGAATGATTAAGTAAAGAAAATGTGCTGTTTATGCAGAAGTATCACATCCTGGCACTGGAATGCAAGTCTCCTATGCAAATAGTTCTGACTACCACTTTATCAGAGATAGGGGAGGAGGAGGAGAATTGGAACCACTGACTAGGGCTGCAGGAACCATCTCCACAGAGGTCATATTAAAAGAGCTAAATACATATAGAATTGTTAAGCAACAACTCAGGAATGGCAAAGTGTATGAGGAAAAGGCAGCATAAAACATAAAGGGTGTAGCTAAACCCTTCTCGTGAATAGTTTGCATTTAATATTGCTCTAAAAATTAATGAAGTAATGGAATGAAGCTAAATGGAAAAGTTT
Organism: Dromaius novaehollandiae; assembly: GCF_036370855.1. Lineage (NCBI taxonomy): Eukaryota > Metazoa > Chordata > Aves > Casuariiformes > Dromaiidae > Dromaius > Dromaius novaehollandiae. The sequence goes on from NC_088098.1 coordinate 44,997,422, forward strand.
CAAATGACTCACTCAACACATCTCCTGGCAAAGTGATGTAGTTATCCATGAAATAATCCCACCAAACATATTTGGAAAAAATTAAGTTTAAAAACGAGAGAATATCAGAACACTAACAAGTGAGGTAAAGTCATGTATTAAAGGTTTTTAAAAATCACTAGTCCAAAACTTTCCTTTAATTATCTGGTAAACTGGATTATCTTCTTCCAATATGATGATATATGTATCAAATTTCGATCCATAGTATTAAAAAAACAAACAAACAGAAAGCCCCCAACAACAAAACCCCACCCTGAATCCCCACACACTTTTGAAGGAAAGGTTCTCCAGAACCTTGCATGTAAGGAATTAGAGATTTCTGAAGACTGAAGTAGTGCAAAACCAAACACTACTTTAAGAAAATAAAAAGCAGGAATAAGGATCATTGCTTAAGACAGCAGAAAAATAGGGGAGGATCAAAAGAAGCAGAGTCAACTAAGGACATTAATTCTTCACCACACACTTTAAGTAAATGAATATGTCCCTGCAGATTTCCCTCTGCTCATTCTAATAAAGTATATTCAACCTCTAAAAGAACCCAGCAGGTTTCACTTCACACTTTTACAATGCCTTTCATAAGACATTGATGTTATACCAAAAGTTAATGAGGTAACAGAATGAAGCTAAATGAAGAAGTTTAAAGTGACTTACACAAAACTTTTCAGAAAAAGTGATGTACTTAGCTGTGAAAAACTCTTTGCAAACATACTAGAAAGAAATTTAAATTTGATTAAACTGGTTTCGTGTCAGACTGGAGTTCTCAGGGCAAACAAGCAATAGCCATATATTCTCTTACTTCTACTGCCACCTAGTGTAGACTCACATTTTATTTATCTAGGAAAATGCATCCAAATTTATACTGAAGATTTTAATGTGAAACAAAAATCAATAGAAGATATTTATGCTCAAGATACAAAACCAACACAGCTTAGATTGAAAGACTGTTCAAACACTTTTTTTTTTTTTTTAAAAAAAAGAGATTATTTCAACAACTTTAAAGAGATCTCTGGAATACTAAAGATTAATTACACAAAAATACAGAAAATTCAGAAATACAACTTGTATCCAAATGGAATGCATCATTTTTAGTATATCATACGACAACTACACTATTGCATAAATATACTATTTCCAAATCGCTAGAAACACCCTTATCTCAGAAAGACAATGATAGGATTCATCTCAGCTAAATCTAGATATACTGCTAGTCACCCAAGATTACTGCTATGGACAAGAGAGAAGAGTAGGCACCTTCAGAGAGCGAGTCATTTACTTACATTTCCAAATTATCTGAATATTTGTAATAGTTATAAGTTTTAAAAAAGTGAAATGGATTCTAGAATATTAGTTATAAGCCTCTACTTACTTGTATATTCAAGAATCACATTGATCAGTGCTAGTAACATTAGCCTACGGAATGAAGTTGTAAAGATTTATAAGCCAAAAATATAAAATTCAATGCTGTATCTTAACATTCAAGCTACTGACAGTCTATAAATAAGAGGAGATACAAATAAGGAATTTATTGTAAATGATAACTACGCTTCAGAAAGCGAGCAGAAAGGGGGAAGGTGGACCTAGAGAAGGTATCTTAAATACTACTGGCTCTGTGCATAGCTTTGAAGAGTAAGGAAAAGTTTTGAGAAAAGGTGCAAGTACCCTCAAGCTCTGTTTCAATCTTTACCGTAAAGGCAGAATACCAGGTGACATCAGTTAACTGTTGGAACAATTCTTAATCCTCTTGCGCAAACTATTTTGTTTGGAACAGCAGTTCCCAATAGGTGATGCACAAGAACACTGCAAATATCTTTCCAAACCCAAATGGATAAACTGAGTATAACCAGTTCAATTTTGCATGTACAATTTTCCCAGAATGCAGTTCTGGGGTAGCAGAGACCTTGTCACATTGAGGCAAGCAGGGACAGAGAAACAGCAACTGCCCAAAAGCAATACGGAACTTGGAGAAGCATGAAACATTAACAATGAAAAGAAAGTATGGACAGAATTATTTCCCTCTCGAGTTCTCCCTGTACATCTGTTGCATTTTTAGTGTTCTACTACTTAGGACTTTATCTTAAAGCAATTCATCTTCACCCGTGCTATAGAAGCGCCTAAGCTTATCCATCTCAGCATAATCTGTGGCAATGCGTTTTTAACATATCTTGAGTATCTAGATGACACTGTAGTTGCTTGTAGCAAACCTTAAAAGGTCATCTGTTCTTTTAATTTCCTGTATTTGAACTAGTCTTCTCATCTGCCTGATTGTAATACTTGTGTATGCTACCAGGTTTCTTAAGGATACTGTTACTTCAGCTCAGTAAGATCCGTCTGCTTCCCCTGTTCCTCATGAACAAGAAAATAAATAGAAAGCAAGCAACTATGAATTTCATCTGAGGCTCAGATTGGACACTAGGAAAAGCTGCTTCACTGGAAGGTTTGTGCAGCACTGGAAGAGATCACCCAGAAGGACTGCAGCATCTCCATCCTTGTTCAATACCCAACCAGGCAGAGCCATGGCTCACTTGGTCGACTGCTGGAAACATTCCCACTGCAAGCAGGAGGTATGGCTAGGTGACCTCCAGAAATTCCCTCTAATCAACATTTATGCAATTCAGTTTCTCCTTTCCTGGTACATTGGGCATTGGGGACATGATGAGTAACTAGAAGAATAAGAGTGGTGTTGCAGTCAGACTGCCTAGTGATAAAATTCCCTATTTCCTGTTGCAAGAAAAAGGTTGAGATGTTAAAAAAAAGTGTATGTTTGTTTTAACTGAAAAGAGGAGCAAAAATCCAAAATACGGTAGCACAGTGGGGGTAGAAATGTTGCATCTTCCAGTTAAGGGAGGCAACATATAGGAAGACTGCAAAACACTGCTTTACTGTTGTAAACAATATTTATTTAGGAACATTGCAAAATTTCAAGCATAGTTAGTGCAACTAAAGCACGTCAGTGGTGGTAATAACCAGACACTATTTTGTCTAGATAAATTATGTCTATATCCAGATGGTGAGATCCATTCTTCCTCACCATAACAAACATTTTTTTTTTAGATAGACAGGAGGGGCAGTAAAGACAGGGAAAGACACATATGAAGCAACTAAACTTCATAACTTCACTTTAATGCTTTCTAAACTTTCATATTGTTAAATGAATTCTGAAAATAAGTTGCAAAAGAGATCTTAATGATTACTACTTTTATTAAATTCTTTAATTTACAAATCAAAAAGGACATCATAGTAATATCTGTTTCATTAAAACTTTATCAGTAACTAAGTATCAGTTTACTAATCAGTAAACATAACATACTTCATGGTGGTTTGAGAGCAAGATATTCTACAGATAAAGTGATGTTAATAGAAAACTAGACACAGCAACATTATTCTTAAGATCATTAAACTGGGCCAGAGAAGAACTATGGCCAGATATCACGGGAGTCTCCAACTTTGCAATGACAAAGTCATAGACCTCTTTTGCTAACAGGGAGCAGCTAATCCAGAAGCCTATAAAACTACTGCAAATGTTACAGCCATGCAGAAATGCAGACATTAGTTTAAAAGAAATCTTTCAAAGATAAGCTTATAAGCAATTCAACATTCAACTATGAAATTCCCTTTGTGTGTCCTTTCAGGGTTGGTAATAAACAAGGTGCTAACATGTTTAGCACGTGTTATAACTGGGTGTAGTTTGGATGGGTCTTGAAGCAAACTGTTGGTACCGTAAGAGTGGTTTAAATCTGATGGTAAATGCTGTGATTGAGTTCCAGCACTGACCATCTATGCTGAAGGCAGCTGCTAAAAGGAATTACACTTAGCAGCTTCATTCATTGACCTTACAAAAATGGGACATTGTCTGGCAGAGAAGTCTGTTAATCAAGCTGTCAAGCATCCGGTTGTTGTCCTGTTCTTGTTCTGATCAAAATGCTAAGCATCAGAAAACATCTAACTCATATCTAACTTCACAACCAAACCAGACACATGAAAATACTTTGATGGATTCTATAAAGGTTTTGTCATTCCTCCCCGAATCTTGTCAATCTTTATACTAGTGATATTGCATACATATGCTTCCTACTGGTATACAACTACTGTCATTACATTCAGGTTCATTTCATAGAGAAGGCCAACCACACACACACACACGAAAATATGAAGTCTCAGTGTTTTAAGAGTCCGAGACAGGAGCCAAATGCCAAGGCAGCAGTATTTGTATTTTATATGAACAAAAAGAACCAGAACAGATAACGGTGAATTTCTATAGGACACAATTAGTGTGTGACAGCAACCAAAAATTTCCCAGGTTCATATCAAATACAACTCTCAGACACTAGAGGCATCTAGAGAATACCGAAGAGATTAAAGTGGAGGCAGTCAGCATTCAGAAGTTAGCCCGATCTATCAAGGGCAGCGACAAACATACCCTTGGGGTTTCAGCCTAAAGAATGGTCTTGACTATAACATGGTATTGTTTACATACTTAGCATAACAACTTTCAGCCAATCTGACCAACAGGGATTAAACAGAATTTTCCAAATACTAACTGAATATTGGACATTTCACTTCAATTCCCAATACTGTAATACCTTCCACCAGCAAACTTTAAAAGTAAAGTTGCTGCAGAATGAGCCTATAAGAAAATCAGACTACGAGGATCTACCTCTCTGTAATGACATAAAAACCACCACAACCATAAAAAGGCTTTCTACATTTTTAGATCAATGTCAAGCCCTTCTCGCAATACCTAAGAGTCTTAGAAAGAGGAACAACTTGTGATAATCTAAACAGTCAAGTTTTTGACTTCTAGTAATAATGCCAATATTCACCCTGTCCCGCTGATAGAGATATATTTTCAGCAGTATCCTAAAAGCTCACTGAAGGTTCAGGTATCTTCTGCAACAGTTTGACATGTTTTTATTTCAGCAAACACCAGACTACCACCTACACTTTTACCAGATACACAGTATAGACCTTACACAAGAAGCATGAAAGGAACCGTCGGACAGATCCCGATGAACATGACCTCGCCTAATAACCTTAATATGAATTCATAGCTTATGGTTGCTTCTGAAATATTATACACAACAAAGAAAGATTCTCTGGTATACATAGCCCACATTTAATTATAAATGCTAGACAGAAGGTGTTTACTGTTTTGGGTTTCATATATTAGAGTACTTACTGCACTTACCTCAACTGACTGAAATCTTTCATTATGGGGATGTGGTGACCTTGGGTAAATATCAAGAAGATGAGGAGGGTCATCAGTATGCATTCTTCTACTGTGTTGCTTAAGAACTTCTTTATAATCAAATGAATCAAAGTTGGTTTTCCATAGAAATACCTGTAAAAAGCCATCATATCAGTAACTTTACCTCAAGCCTATTCAATGCACAAAACATAAGTATTCAATGAGCTCTGTTATTACTAATGGATCATAACATTAGACTAAGCTTGCTGTCATCATTTAGTCTGATCACTTCTACAGTACAAGCACTTCCCTGTAGTATCGTTTACTTCAAGTCTAATAGTTGTAGTTTAATCTCTTTTAGAAAAAAGATGAAGTCTTAAAGATCTGTAGATGATGTTCAAATAATCAAAAAACAAACTCTAAAGCAATCTTTTATTTTGCTTCACCTTTTGGCTCACTAGATTGTGCTAAGCTATTTATTTTCCACCATATCTGTCTTCTATACAGGCTTGCAAGTCATCTCTTCGAACTTTCTCTTGATAAGCAAAATGACCGAGTTCCTTGAAACTCGGAAGAATATGCTCTGGCGTTTTAGCAGTAGAAATCTGTTTTCTAAACCCTTTCTAACTGCACTTTTTTCATTCAAGGTAGAAACATTCACACCATGGCCAAAAGCAGAGGTAAGATAGTACAAGACAGTCTCCCTAATAGGGGAGAGGGATATTTATACATCCAGCATTAGGTAGAGTAAGATATTACTGCCTCATGTCACAAAACAACTGTAAATATCAGCCACTTCATTAAATTTACCATAAGTCACCCAATTTGTATTATCCCTTGTCACTTTACTTAAGTGCTTGGCAAAACAGTTACGAACTTCCTTACATTTTCTTTAGTAGAAGATGGCCATTTCCAGCAGACAAAAACTGATTTTATAGCTGCTCTCTAAATTAGAGGAAAATTAAGATGGGAGCATGTTCTACTCTTAAGTCGACTTAAAAACTATTTGCCTGTCTAGCAAAACATATTTTTAAGAAATTAATAAACTATATATTAACAGCAGAAACCACAGATTTGTAAGCAGAAATTCAAAGTAAACTAAATCATATTTTTAATATATTCCTAAATAACTGGATTATTACAAGCTCTTCTCAAGTCCGACATCCTTCGTGACCCTGTGGAGTGGAAGACTAAATATGCAGATGTTAGAGCTAGGAGATGCAGTGCACCAATAAAGACCCACTGGGACAGTCAGATGAGCTCATTCAGAGCAGCTCACTGTGCTGAAAATGGGAGGGAGGTCCTGCTTCCTTCTCCCCTTCCTCTTCTCAGCTTTATAGTCCCACTACCTCCATCATTCTTAGATCACTAATCCTGCATAAAATTGTTCACATTTTTTATGGCTTTGACTTTCTGTTTTTTCAGGATAATTTTCTGCTGGCTTAGCAACTTGAATCGGCTCAGCACTGAGCGGTATCTGAGTAAACACAGATATAACAGGAAGGTGGTAGAAACAGGACCCTTTGTTTTCATCAGCAGTGAGCCATTTGAGCTGCTCAAGCTCCAAAAAATGTTTTGTCCCACTCTAAACTGGAAATTTGCCACTGCAGCTTCATTATTACAGATAAATAATTAACAAGATTAAAACTAGCAAGGACTCATCCATGCATGCCTTGAGTATCTCACTTGTAATGCAAACTGTATAAAGCAACTGTGCACAAGCCTAGAAAGGTAAATATTCCATAAGGAAGTATTCTTTATAGCTCCAGGGAGTCACCTGACATAATGATCCCCTCCCCCAAATGTCAAGAATTCAATTAAAAGTCTTCATGCAAGGCAGCACAAGACAATTACCTTCAAAAGAAACAGATGTACCTTTGCTCTTTCACTTAAAAGTAACTGTAGAAAGTCTTAAGTTTCTCACTGAAACAGGTAGGTGAAATGATTGGGCATGTGAATGTATAGTCAAGATATCTGAAGTGTATTTTTTTTTGATTGATAAAGGAAGCAAAAGGGAAGGAACAGAGGAGTAACCAGTGCTTGTTACATATCCTTAATTTGCTTCTGAATAAAGCTCTCCTATCAGCTGGCTGAGCACTGACCAGAAAGAAACTTGAAACTAGAAGCAGAGACACTGGTTTTCCTTGTTTGATGGAGAAAAACCGGATTTTGCCTGTTTGAAAATAAAATGGTCTCAAAAGAATGTGTACAGAGCAAGTAATCCATGACAAATTTACAATGAATCAGCTGCCCTTAACTCATGCTGTGGGCAGACAGTATCTTTTGGATTCTGCGCTAGGGAAGATGGTATTTCTATGGCCAGTCTGTGCTGATCAACTGGTTATTGCCTATGCAAATCTGCCAGAAGAACTTTTCAAATAAATATTCCCTAAAAGGTTTAACTCATGGTAGACCTGAAGAGATCTACATTTGCAGTAATCCATATTAAATCCATCAAAGTAAGCAGAAGAGTGCTTCCATTGCTGCTCTGCTGGCAGACCTGAATGGGCTACATGGAGAGGTCAGCAAACACTGATATTTGCAGAGGAAACGGAAGCTGAGGAATACTTTTATGTTTGCTATAGATAAAGCCATACATATCAGCAGTTATCACAGAATAGAACATACACAATGTAACACTGTACATTTTAGAACTTAAGATATAAAAATGAAAGTTGTAGCAAAGTAAGTAACCTTTTCCCACACGAATGTTCACATGAAAAGATGAATTCCAGCTGATAAAAAGCATGTTTTTCTATAAGGAAAATAAAAACAGGGCTAGCAACTAGACCTCTATAACCACTTTTTACTGCACATTTACCTAGAAATCACTTTCTTATGAAACTGTATCTTTCCTCTCATGCACTGAGCATGAGACCAATGCACCAAACTGCTGAGAAACATGAATCATCTTACAGATTTTGCAGTACGGTATTGCACTCACTCCATGATCTCATGTGCCACTGGCTCTACAGCACGGAGTCAGAGCAGGAGAAAGGCAATGACACCAGTGCACCAACTATGATGCATTCAGCAGGCCCTGAGTTCAAAGTAATCTTGCAATAACATAGGCATTCCTGGAACACGGTGGCATTCAATCTAGGAGATTGAATTTCGCTTAATACTATGACTCCTCCATCATCAGAGCTTCTATGATGAATCTTCTAGCATGTAAACTAATTTAATACCTCACACACTTCACTTTCTCTCAAAATAAGTTAATGTAAACATACTCTATACTAGTCCTCATAAAAATCAAAGAAATTTCTCAGGAAAATAAGGTCAACAATTCCGGATTCCCTAAGAATCAAAGTTTCCTTTTGGAACTGAAAATACTCATACAAAAGCTTGAGCCTGAAAACAAAAGAAGGCAGTAGTGGCTCAAGTAATACACATCTTTCCCCCCCACTCTTGTTTTCTTCCTGCTTGCAAAATTAATATTGAAAGATTGCTGACATTTGCATTGTTCTAATAGTTGCCATTGCTTCTCATTAACTCCTTGTGATGGAAAGCAACTTTTTTTTTTCTTTTCTTTTGAGCGCCTTCAAGTCATTTCTAGAAAGGGTACTACTTGAAGCAGCAACTGAAAAACAGACAGCTGTATTTGTTTTAATCATACTGATATAATAAATTCTTTTGAATCAAAAATTTTCAAGGCTGTTTCTGTTACCTGTTGAAATATATTTCAAATTTCACAAAATGTATTTACCAAAATATAAACACAGTTTATGGTAAATTCAGAAGATCCTCCTTTCTACAACACCACTTTCTACACCTATGCTGGGCTCTAGCTTTTTATAATAGGAAACAATAACACAACAAATATTAAGGAAAATGTCAACAGACTGTATGACTCTAATCCTTGGGCTACGTAAGTTGTTTCTTTTTGGAGAGTATAAAACATGTCGGAGGCAATTCCAGGACTGTTAACATTTTTATATTTATCAGATTTATCACAGCAGATGAGAATTAATTATATGACTTGCCATTTAATTTAAAAGAACTTCTCTTGTTTTAAATGTTCAAAGAACTCTTCCTTCTATGAAGTCCAATTCTTTGTTGTGTCACTAATAAATGTATATACTAACATAAGATTTTTCCCCCCTCCAATTCTAGCCAAAAGTTTTCCCAGCAGCACGTTCTTACAATTAGAATAGTGACTTTAAAAGAAGGGAAAACCTAATGAAATGTGTATGCAATAAAACTACTTTCTTGACATTGAATTGCTATGTTTTAAAAATGTTTATGTTTTAAAAATGTTTATACTTAAAAATCACTCCTTTAATGTAATTTGTGTAATAGAAGTGGCCAGTATTGTGGTCTTCTCCTCTTCATAATATCCAATTGAAGTAGTTAAGATCAACTTTTCCAACCATATATTTAGCATTTTCCTCCTCAAATTTAACTTTAGGATAAATAAAGCCTATATAACACAATAGGAGAAGAAATGCAAAGGAATCATGTCAGCATACTATAATTAACATGTTACTTTGGCATATTATGTTTAACTCTCATTCACTGTAACAAACATTGAGAAGACATTTTATTTAAAAGGCCAATACCACAAACCCGAGCATCTGCTCCACCTGAGGCAAATTTTTCACCACCTTTTGAAAAAGCCACAGAAAGGACCGGTCCCTGTAAAATAAAAAACATAATTAGCGCACTGTAAAATTATGCTATTACTGTAATCATAGTATTTTAAGGCAAACCCAAAAATACTTCCAGGCAGTAGTTTAATATAAACGCATTTTTCCCATTTTAGCAAGATAAGAAGCAGCTTAACTGCAGTGAAATTTTTATGAAACTCAACTTTATGAAAGAGCGAACATTGTACATCTTGATAAGATGTTGTATTATGACTACTACAACCACATATGGGAAGACAGTGGCATTGTCTATAGATTTTACACAGAATTAAAACAATCAAAAATTGTCTCAATAACACAGTATGTTTGATAATGTGTTTGAGTGATTTGTTATCAAAAGTAGGGTTTATTTTGTATTAGGAGGTAAGGGAGAAAGACTGCCATTCTTAACAAAAAAAGCATCTTTCATGAACTTCCCCCTCCCTCAACTGGAGGACTACTGTGCTATTTTTCAGTAGACAAAAGGACTAATATGCCAAGTAATTAACTCTTGATTTCTAAAATTAATTATTTGTTAATTAATTCAGAACAAGAACTATTACTCAACATTAAGCAAACATACAATATTGACATATTAACTGCATTGTTGGGGCTAAAGTTGATGCATCTCCTTGTCCATTTCTGACAAGCTGTATTAATGCAACACTTGGCTCTCTAGTAGAAGTTTTTCCACAAGTAGCAAGACACAAGATATGATGGCACAGACGTTATCTTCCATTTGAAATGATTTTGCAGGACGTATTAAGATCTTAAATTAAACAGAATTATTGTGTATACCTTGTGTCCATGAAGTGTGTAAATAAGCCTTCCTTCTAAGAGGTCCAAAATCTTAAGGGTACCATCAGTAGAAGCAGTGATGAGGTAGTTACCAGATGGATGGAACGACACACAGTTAACCCCTGCTCTGTGAACTAATTTACAGAAGACTATGATCAGATAGGAGATATTTAAGAAATCAAAAGTACATTTCCAATAATTACCTCTTTTCTATTTCCCAAAGAAAAACTGATTCCATTAACGGAAAAAAAAAAAAGTGTTGGGTGCATAGGAGAATCTCTAAAACATCTACTTAGTTCTATTCTAAAAATTAAGAGCACCACTGCAAAGGAATAACCAGGATTCAGTTTGGTTTTTTTTTAGGCTGCCTGACCTGCAGAAAGAACACTTACAAAATGCCAATACAACCTTTTTTCCCCCACTTTCTGCAGTAAGGAATGAAATCATAGGTTAACACTAATCACATTTCATTGCAAAGAGCTCAATTCTAAAGAAAATGCAACAAACCATGTTGTTTTTACCTCTGTAATGCTGTAGTAGCTTGTTCATTCGAATATCCCACAGTCTCACTGTATGATTGGAACCTGCAGAAGCTATACATGTACCACTTGGATTGAAATCCACAAAATTTGCAAATCTAAATATAATTCATGAAAATAGATTGATTATTCATTTTGGTAGAAATATTTGATGTTTAAAGAGCATAATTTGCCACCAACTTTCATAGAATCCACCTGTATGGAAACTCCAGTAAAGTATTTCAAGCAATTGTAATAAGCATGAAAAAAAAGATGTGCCTGAATCAGATTGTATGGTCTGGCTTTTGCTGAGAAGATAGTACAATTATCCTGGCTCAAATCTTCACAATTTACATTTGGGTATTAAGTTCCCAGAAGAAAGTACTTCAAAGCTATCCCTGAGCATGAAGACATCGGTATAATATCAAGGGTTGCAAGCAGTTAGTAACATAATTTTCTATCCAGGTATGACAGCCTTTTTGCTTGAAAAAGAATAGAGAGGGCAGCCATGGAACTAACAAAACATATACACAAAATTAATCTTCTAGGGCATCTGTAAAATAAAACTTTGTTTCCAAGACATATAAGAAAATTGAGGATAAGTGAAAGCAAGTGTTTGTTTTTCGTAACTAAACAAGGCAGATAACTGAAGCTAACAGAATACCTTCTTCATCAACAGCACTAGTGAACATGCAGGTGGAGAATTCCTATACTTTTCTTCCTGTTAAAGTGCCCAGTATTGCAAGTGATCCAAACAGAAGGAAAAACCATGAGCGAAACAGGAACAAGGTCAAAACCCCCCAAACAATCCAACTTCTCTATGGGTTATTTCTTGACTATAAGAAAACAACTGGGTAGATACAGTCAGTTAAACTCTTTAGAAAAATGCAAAATGAGTATTACAGTTTCCATGGATGGTAGAACTTTGGTCTATTTTTAGACATAGCATACAGATGCTAACAAAAGAAAATATGAATTTGATCTCATTAAAACTACACATTTTACTGTGTTTTTTTTTTTAAACAGTAACACTTACCCTCCATAATCTATGAAGCTATCAACACATGTTTTATTTCTTGTATCCCATATTTTAACAGTTTTATCTTCACTGCAAGATGCTATTATTCTTCCATCAGGTGAAAATCTGGAATATGTAAACATATGCATTTCTATTCTAGGTAGTATCAGATGTTTAATATTAAACACATTGGTAGCAAAACACTAGAACCAAGAAAGTCTGCTTGGAAATAAAAGTTATAATAGCCTTTTGAATTTCTCAGTAAATAACAGAACTAAAGAGAAAAGCTTTTTCAATTTGCTTTTTTTTCTTTTTCTTTTTTTTTTTTGATTTCACAATCAACTGCAATTAATTAAAAACAAAACCATAAGTGAGGGAAAGAGAGTAACAAACAGCCTAAAGGAGGCATTTTAGATGCCAAAGAGCTCATTATAGAAATTATAGATGAAAAGAAAAAAAAGAGGACACAATAGAACTTTACATTCAATTTTAACCTACATATATATTCTCCTGTGTGCTCTCTCTAGACTTCCAAACTGCCAGCAAGACATTCATGATTAATCCTGAACTAGCAGATTAGGTTTTTAAAAAGACTGATTTGTCTATAATTTCACCAATCCTCATTATTTCTCATAGTGACCAACTGCATAAAAACAATATTGGAACATTATTCAAGAATTTTCAAATATGATTAATTAGAAATTCTATTTTTCTTCTCAATCATTAGATATTTTAGAACTTTGCAGGACTCTGCAATTCACCAGTATTAGATTTCCTTCCTAAGATGTTTAACAGGACTCTCTTAGCTACAGATCTTCTATTAATAAGCATATTTTTTGTTAATATGGAAACAAAACAGTAAAGATCTCTTTGCTCTTCTTTGAAGGCCTGCTCTGCCTTTAAATAGGGCACTTAACTTTCCATACAAAGATATTTGCTTTCATCCTTTCCAATTTTGTAAATGTAATTCATTTTAGCTCATGACCACTTTTTTTATGCCCTTGCTGTTCTCCAAGAATAGTTGGGAAAACTCCTACCATGGATAATAAAGAAATTCAGATAAGAGTGAATGCTGAGAAATAAGTTGTCAACACAGCACAAGAGTATGTATGAGTGGGTCAGGATATTGACTGAAAATCATTACAGAAGACCCCCACTCCTCCTTTAAAATAATTTTTCTTCTGATCTATGATTATTTTAACATTCAATCACAGATGTTTAAATAAATACATGTAGACTAATCATAATAGGCTTTCCAACTTCTCTCTCTCTCTATATATATACATATATATATATATACACACACATACACACACACACGATTGATTAAAAACTTATTATTGATATATCAAATTTACCATTCACAGATTTTTCCCCTCTCTTAGTTCTGCCTCTGGGCAATAAACAACCTTTGTTAAGAGCTCCATGCAAGGAATTCACCAAAACTGCTTGCTTGCAAAGAGAATAAAAGCAACACTTACTTGGCACAGCGCACCCAGTGAGTGTGCTGGGATATAGAAAAGAAAAAGCGCTGACGGCGAACACTCCATATTTTTATTGATTTATCGTTGGATGCTGAAACTAGAAGATGGCCATCGTGCGAGAAGCTCACGCTACGAACAGGTGCTGTGTGACCTTTTAGTACTGATGATTCTCCATGACTGGGGAAGGGGGAAGGAAAAAAAAAAGACTCAATAATATTAAAACAAAACACCATTTAAAAATCCATAAAGTTAACATATTTGGAAGACTACATCTCATCCAAAACAAAAACAAGGTACACTGGCTAAACTGTAGTGTTGCCAATAGTTTTGCCTATTTACAGAGCAAATACTAGAATGTAGACTTTCAAAGTAATCATATCTATTTAGATGACCAATTTTAGAATATAGTGCAATTAAGTAGCAGCATTTGCCTCCATATACTATTTGAAAGAAAATTTAATTAAAGCTTTAGATACAGCAATCTGAGAAATGTGCAAGAGTTAAAGTAGTGCTAGTCTTTCTAAGATCATTCTAATAGCTCATAATCACTACCACTTGAGAACAGTCTAAAGAGAAAATTAATTCTAATTTTTTTTTCAAATGTTATTTTTGCCTCCTTCATCATTTGTCTCCCCAAAATGAGACTTAGTCATGCAATCCTTATGAAAAGAAATATATCCTTTAAGCCAGAGAAACAGTACCAAGAGTACTCCTGCACATTGATGGAATTATGACCTCTGAATTGCTATACTTTTCCTTGAGAACTGCAGAGTACTCTGGAGTAAAGAACTCTTATTTCTGACAAAGCCCAGTGAGGGATGTGGGAAGGAAACAGAAACATTTAACAGAGTTCCTCCAATATTCACAGTGCACATTAAAAACAAAAAACAAAAAACATAGCCAGTGAGCCAGTGTTGCCCAGTCATACTCACATACAAGGAATCCATAGTCTGAGAGTACGATCCTGAGAAGCCGAAGCGACTAGCTGTCCATCTGGGGAGAACTGCACACTGGTCACAGCTTCCGTGTGACCTACAAATCTGAACGCTCTGGATTGTGCCTTCAGCTTCCATATCATAAGAAACCTATCCAAAGAAGAGGTAGCTGGCAAGAAATAATTAAAAGATATTGTCTATCAAAGCAAATCATTAGCTAAGTAGAAATCATACTGCTGGTCCCATGTATTGAGCAAAGTGGCTTACAAAGCACTTTAAGGATAAAAACAGAATAAGAAAACCCCCAACATCATGCACATCATTATGTACCAATCCAGACTTCTCATTATTTAGTATTCAGAACGGAACAGAAGTCAGTTTACAATTATATGTTCAATATTTCACTCTGATATCCAAGATGGAGCTTTAAAAATATTCTAACTATTTAACTCGGGGGAGAGAGAGGCCAATTCAAAAAACTAATTGAAGATATCATTTCTAATACTTTAGACACCTAAACTGAAATGAGTATCCAAATATGATAATTCTGAAACTCTACTTAAATACCACATTTTTATTGCTAACATCTGGCTAGCCCAAAACTACAATGTGAAGTTTTTGACCTGTTAATAGAAAGAGCTTTTTTTTTTTTTTGCAATCACATTACAAGTTGACTGTATCACTGTATCACCTACATCTAAGAAAGCAGACATAGCTTTTTACCAGAGCTTGATCATTTTCAAAAAACTTCAGGCAGCAAAAGCAATGAGCAGCTGAATTAAACCAACAAGCCAGATGTTCCTAAGCCCCATCATCTTCATCTCTCCTAAGTGCTAGCAGGCAGGACACAACCAGAAAGGGATGAAAAAAAGAATGATTCATGCCCCTTACCCCTCCCCCCTGCCCCAATTACAAAATTCCTACTCTTAGTACAGAAAGGGAGGGGAAAAAAAGAACAGTGACCTCCTAGAAACTGGAGAGGACATGAAAGAAAGGATGATAAATCTTTTCCCAATCTGTTGCAGGCACCAACACAGCACAAACAGCAGTAGAAGAAGGAAGGGAGTCTACTTATTGGCACATACATCATGGCAAGACTTGAACAAAATACCAGACGTTAAACTCTCCACAGGGATTTTGCTCAGAGTTATTTTACTTCAAAAACTATTGTTTTCTGGTAAGAGATGGGGGACAAGACTATCCTTATACTTGCATCAGGAGGCCTGAATTTGACACATAAATGTAGGATATTTCTTCCCCTCCAACTTTTCAAAGCTGCTTATTTTATAGCAGGCTCTAATTGTACTTGAATGATTTTTTTCCCCCTCTGATTCAGAAAAATGTGATCTAGAGTTGCATAAAAGAGATAGAAATAAAAAGTAAAATAAAAGCCAAAGTAGAATTTGAAGGCATCTTCTTGGAAAAACGGAACAGATGACAAGATTGGTAGTTTCTAAAACAAGGAACGCAGGAACCACCAAATTACCCATGGAACGCAAAGGGGTACCTTGCCAGCTGCTGCCAGGCCATGTAACACCTGCCCTCTTTGCTTCTGAAAAGCCCGCTTTGCTTGCTAAAACTGAAGGAAATATTTTAAAAGACGACAGCGTAGAACATGCGAAGTCTGGGTTTCCTGTGGCTCACTCTCTCATAAATGGATTACCCCAAGGCTAGTGAGATGCAAGCCGTGATCCAGAGTTTTCCTTTTCTGTTGCCTAAACTCTTACTGGATCCTCTCTCAATCCTTACTTACGTTGCTCTTCAGGCTGCCCACCCATTACCAGGACACTTAAAGGCTGCGATACGGCCCTGCAAGTCTGGTTGACAGTAGCTCCCAGGGTCAAAGAGCAGAGAGGTTCGGAGCCAGCCCAGGAAAGGGAGAGAGACTGATCGAACAGCAGTGCAAGTCCTTTCCTCAGGCACACAGGCTAATGCAAATCTACACTTGAAAAGCATAGGAGAGGTATAAACTCGGGAAACAAAACTCTAAGCCAAAACTCTGACTTCGTCTTCAATTTTAGCCCCTATCCTGCAAAAGGAAACTGGGTCCCCTTAAATTTAAGAAGTCTCAGCCAAGTATCCTACTTCTATTTGAGCAGACTGAAATTAAATTCCATGTATATGGACAAGGTCTAAAAATTTGGGTGTAAATTTCTGTAATTTCAGGCTTTTTCCATTATTTTATCTTATTTCACCACACACACTCTTTCTCTCTAAACACAAGAGCCCAAAGGGTAATACTGCTACCAACAATAATTTCCATTATCAATATTAATTTTTAAAAGTTTTATACATGAAAAATGCACTAAGTTACTATTATCAAATAAATTTCTATTTCTCTTTTTATTCCATTTTAAGGGATTTTGTTCTAAGAATGTTTCTTCAATTTACTCAAGCACAATATTTTAAGAATTATTTCTTAATCCTTTTATGCATTTTTTTTAATCCCAAGTTCAGATTGTACATGTATATAAGTACTCAAAAAAATGGGAGCAAGAATCTTTCAAGACAAACTACATACAGTACTCTACACCAATGCAGACCAGACCTAGTTGTTATGATCTGTCAGCATGGGATAAACATGCCAATACTCTGCAGTCTGATTAACAGTTACCAGACCTCCAGTAAATGGTCCACAAACAGATCTCCAGAGCTACATTACGAGAGTAGAACTGAAACACATCAGAAACACAGAAGGTCCAGAATGATTTTTAAAGAAAGCCTATACCACAAACAGGTCTGCTGCACACACCCCTCACAGAAAACACAATGTAATTAGAACTGTGTTTAGAGATGAGAGCTAAAACATTTTGTCCATGATGCAACAATAATGGTATGTGACCAACTGCAAAATACAACCAGAAGAAAACTGAAAATTCACACCGGGTTGATGCCAATATGCAACCTAGTCCAGTTCATAACCTCATTTTTTTCTGTAAACACCCAAACATAGTTATCTCAAAATGGAAAAAGAAAGAATTAAGTGTTGATAAAGTTTCTCTAGAGAATTTGCTTTTCTGTTTACAAGTCATAACAGAATTGACCAACAAAAAATGAAGACCATTTTATCCAAAGGCCAAGTTTGCACACTGTTCTGAGCCGTTCTTTAAACGGGTATCTGGGATTCATATGCCAAGGAAAAATTATGGCATTTGTAGTGATACAAATTCAATTTATACTTTTAAGTTGTCCATACTGATCATATAAATCATACATATATATATATATATATCATATATATATAAAACATAAAGCACTGTAATATGGCATTACCATTACATTCCCATTTCCCAAAACACCATCATCATGAATATGACTAAGTTCTGCAAAAGACCAAAAAGTACAGTCAAACAGGCTTTAAGAGCTAAATGTACCACTCGGTTGCCCCTTTTTTCCAAGTATTGAAGCATTCCCAATATAACTGACTCACACAGTGTATGAACTACAGGTCATATAGAATACCAGGATGTGCCCTGGCAGGGTGTGGGTGTGAATATAAAAACAAATAAAAATCAAACTTTGAAGGAACCTTACAAATCTTACTGTCAAAATGCAAACATATTTAATAATGATTCTGAAGACTTCCTACCTGGAGGAAAAAAAAATTATTAATTAAACCCCCATAAAGGGACCTTATCTGAGATTTAAAATATAGTGGATAAATTATGACAAATCTTTAATAAGTTTTGTGAATTTCATAGCGGTTTCATCGTATGCTGTTTGTACTTATACAAATGGAAGAAAAATAAAAAAAAAAAAAGCACACTAGTCAATATTCAATTATCATTTTGAATTTTATTCTCCAAAAGAAACCCCTAAACCCTCCCACATTTATTCAGTGTTGAATTCACATTCAATTTCTTTTAAGTGACTTAAAAATCAGTAGTTTAAAATATTTACAAATGTTTCCCAAACTCTTGAAGTATAACACAATATAAAATCTTCCAGAGTTTCAGATTTTCCAGAAATCTGTACACACTGAAAAACAACGGGATTAAAGTATTTCTGTAGCATTGCTACAATTAAGTTCAATGCTGGCTGAACTTGGAATGATAGCTTTTTTCTTTCCCCACTCTCTCTCACGCGTGTTCTCTCTTGCGCTCTCTCCCCCTCGTTTCCACAGCCATCCACCACAACTTTTTTTTTTTTTTTTTTTAAATTGTTCCCATTGGGAAGAAACAATACTTTTTTAGGGACATTTACTTCTGCTTTGTCTATTTTTAAACAACCAGAAATATAATGGGATGTGGTAGGGAGAAGGAGGAAAGGTTTAGATACATGCAGAGAGAAGAGGTCTTCAGACTTTAAGAGACAGGTTTGCCTAGATTTTTTTGCTCAAATAGCATTTTGAATGCCATATTTAGCATGTAAGTAACTCTCTATACAAAACACAGTTTTCACCAAGTCTTTTAAAAAAGTTAAAAT
Source organism: Dromaius novaehollandiae (assembly GCF_036370855.1). Classification (NCBI taxonomy): domain Eukaryota; kingdom Metazoa; phylum Chordata; class Aves; order Casuariiformes; family Dromaiidae; genus Dromaius; species Dromaius novaehollandiae. The sequence continues at coordinate 45,016,452 of NC_088098.1, forward strand.
TGTATAAAAAGTTGCATAGTCAATATTCACACTGTTCAATTAGTTTCATCTGAGGAAGCATGCACTGCAGGTGACTCTGCTAGGTAAGAGTACCGGCATCTTTTTCCTGCTGTTTCTATGTAACATAACAGTTAACAGCAAGCTTTTCACAAAAGCACATACTTTGCTTAATTTGCTGCCCCGGTACATAACTGGTGTCTGTCTTTTAAAGTTTGATAAATGATTCGTAACTTGTGGGTCCACAGAAGAATTCCTTGGGAAAGTGCATTTTCTGGGAATGCCTCCCTTATATAGTAAAGAAGTTCAATTTTTCCCCCCAGATCAGCTTAGAAAAAAAAAATCAAATTGCAAGTAACCTCTTTAAAATAAGTTACCAAGGCTCAAAACAACCCATGCCACACAGTGGCAAGCATTTTTACTTCAGCACTACATCCCCAGATCCAAATTTTCTTGTGTTCCCCTCCTATCTTGGCCTGTTTTAACTTGCTTGTCAGCAGTCACCCAAATCTTTGAACTCTTTCCAATTACACAGATTCAAATGTATATCTTAACTTACTCTTGCTTTGTCTTTGTGTGGCAAATCTTTACTTACTTCAGAACTCACTTGCTTCCTTGTAACCCTTCTACCTACCAACGCTTAACACCTGCTATGTTCTTCCAGATCCTATTTGCTCACCAGCTCAAGTTCCTGCCTACCAGCCCAGTGTCAACATTTACTTTATTGTGGCTGCTGAAATCAAAAAAAGCTGGAATACCTGCAACATTAAGGTAACTGTTTAACTCAATCATGTATGGGCAAAAACATGGACACTAGCACATGATCTTTTTTTTTTGAAGTATACAAAATACTGATCGCACCTTCTGTCTGTAATCACACTCAGATGCAAGAAAATGAGTTAGTGACACCATTCAAGAACTAATATTCTTCAATACGTTGCATAATGGGTCACATAATGCTACATGTGTCCAAATTAAGATGTCCTGTGAGCCACCTAATAAACCCTGGTTTCCTAAGATTTGTCTTTTGCCTCTTCAGTTTCCCTCACCTCAGCAACCCCAACTTCCTCCAAGTCTCCTGTGACACTACTATGACTAGAAACCAGCAGCATATACTGCAATTATTTCAAAGCTCCACGTATGATGTAGGGCCTGCCAGCTGTTGCCAAAATACAGTACATGTGGCAAAACAAATCAGCCTAACTTTTCCTTTGTGTCTCTCTCCTCGACCTGCTGCCATTTCAAAACTTGTACAAGTGCTTGTAAAATGTAATCGAAATTTGTTCTGAACCGGCAAAATTGATACATGGTACAGTTCTATAAGCTCTGCATCCCTAGGAAGCCAAGCTTAACGTGAAGAAGCTTACACAAAGACTATGTAAGTAACAAATATATAGCTAAGAAACAGTAGTAGCTAATGCAAGTCTATGCTCTCTTTGCTTTTCCATTAACAGAACTCCTATTTCTAACCATCCTTACTTCTTCTCATGCACAGTACCTGTAGTACATCCTCGTTTCCACTGCTACTACCCTCTCATTTCCAAACATATGAAGATTCCCGAGTCACCCTTGCCAGATCAGCATTCTAGCGCGGGGGCAGGACTGCAAGGTATTTGTGCCAAAAGAAAAAGTGTACCATTCCCTGATTCCCATCCACTAAAAAAACCTTCCTTCTTCTCAAAACAACTGTTTGTTGTCACCTTAAAAATCCTTAAGGGTATGAAAATTCACCAGTAAAATTACACAGTATTCCAAGGACAGAATCCAGAAAGCAGATTCTGCTTTCCATATCAAAGCCAACTCAACCACACGCTACCATAGCATTATTTAGCATGTTAGATACATATTATCACTCAGCTGCAAAACAGGTTGGTTAATATTGCTGCAAGAACCTTAACTTTTACTTCCTTAGGTATAAACTCTTTACTTCCACATAACAGATGACCTTGCAGGTTTAGTATTAAAAAAACCCAAAAACAAAAAAAACCCTCTTCAGTCCACTAAACAGGCTTTGTTTTCCCATAATTAAGGCAGACCAAAATAAGAAAACAATGGATCAACACTCTACAAAAATATAAGCCCAGATTTAGGGCTTTAATATTTTAGAAACTAACCCCCATTATTTACTTTTGCTTTTCATACTGTTCACTTCAGTAGACAGTTTCTACACCACTACAGGAAAGACACTTCTGAAGACATTCACAATCAAATGTTGCCCCTTGCCCATGTATGTAAAAGCCTTGGTGATTACAGTCCATCTGATTGTTACTACCAGTAACCATTATTTCTCAAACTTCCAAATCTGATTTTTATCTGCAGCATTACAAGTTCTCATCTGCACATCAGGACGCCCCTCAGTTGTACGATAAGCACTAAGGCACTTTCCTGACTGAGGATGATAAATAGTCCCGTCGTCTTTGAAATGCCATATAATATCTTCCGGGATAGGAGATCCATCTTTTGGGCAGTTCCTCATACCAACAAAATCATTTTGTTCAGGGACTTCAGCACATAGTTCAGTTACAGAGTTAAATCTAATCTCCTTATTTGATGTGTATTCAAAAAATTGATTGCCTCCTTGACCGTGGCATCCAAAGAGAGAAACGTGAGCCTCAGTAGGACTATGTTCTGGTAAAGCATAGTCTAGGCATTCTGATGATATGCCTGTGCTGCGGATAGCACCATGCCAGCCAGGACGATCTTCTGGTACATGCAACTCTGAAAAGATGTTTTTTAAATACCAGTTAAAACTGTTACATTTCAAACGCTCTCTTAGTAGCTTTCTTTCAGATACATCTCCATGGTTTTCTTTTCTTGCTGAAGGATTTCTGTTGTAAAAGAGTTCTTTATACTCATCCATCCACACCTCAGCAGCACGCGCTGTGTTCTGAAGGAAGTTCGGTCTAGCATATGGTGCACGCTTAGGAAACACATGGCCTACATGGGAGCACGGATGAATCTCCAGTACGCCTCCACACTGCCAAACCCTAAATGATAGTTCTAAGTTCTCCCCTCCCCAGACATCCATTCCCATATCATATGTACCCAGGTACTCAAAATACTTCTTGCTGACAGCAAACAAGCCACCAGCCATAGTTGGGGACCTGATTGGGTCAGTCTCAGATTTGCGCCTTAGACGTTCATGCTTTGGCACGGAGTGCCACTGAAACGTCAACCGCCAGTCAAAACCCCCGATCATGGGCTCTGTTGTTTGCATGTAGTATTCAAAAGTGTTCCAGTCAATAGTGTCAATAACAGGACAAATAATAACAGTCTCATTCTCAGCAATCCTCTCAAGCAGTGGTTCTAACCAACCAGAGACACATTCACAGTGACAGTCTAGAAATGTAAGGACATCACCAGTAGCAAAGGTAGCTCCAACTAAGCGTGCGCGGACCAACCCTTCTCGTTTGTTGGTTCTTATCAAACGAACCCTTTTCAGATTGCTTATGTATTTTTCAAGGTCAGCCTTCAAATACACTTTATCACTCAAGTCGTCAACTAATATAATTTCTTTCAGAAGAACTGAAGGAGATGTTTCAAGAACGCTGTGTACTGTCCGCAGCAATGTTGACCACGCTTCGTTGTAAAAAGCGATTATGACGGATGTTGTGGGCAGTCTTCGGTAGTTGTAAGATTTAGTTTTACATCCACTCATTCGATTATCTTCAATGTGCCGATGGAGAGAGATTTTATCACTCACGTAAATATTAAGCGCGTACTTCTCGATCAGCTCTTCCTCCTGTTTCTTCTCCTCAGGACTCAGCTGCAGGCGAGTGGCCTTGCCCCACTCTCCCGGGGCGTAGGAGTCAGGCGGCGATCTGTCATAGACGGGACGAGCCAAATCCACAGCCTCGCCTGCTCCGTCGGAGAAGTGCCTCTGCCCCTTCCCGCTGGTGATGCTGCCCCCAGAGAGGGGGGGGCCCAAGGAAGAAACGGACAGCTCGACCACGAAGTAAGCGACCGTCAAGAGCCCAAGAAACACGCAGCCTCTGCCGACCCACGTCCATCTTCGCGCCAGGCGGATCCTCATCGCGGCCGACCGAGAGCCGCCCGCGCCGCAGAGCAGTTCCGTGAGCTCCTCCCCAGGGGGGGAGGGAGGCAGGACGCCCCAGCTTGGGGCCCGGGCCGGAGGTGGCGGCGGGTCCCCCCTCGGCGGAGACGGAGGTTTCCCGGCGGGGGAGCGGGGCGGCGAGAGAGGCAGGCAGCGCCCCCGCCGCCTCGGCGCTCCCCTCGCTGACTTCCTCCTCCTCCTCCTCCTCTCTCGCCGCGGGACAAACCCCTCCCCCCGCCTCGTGGTTTGCTCAAAAAGTTGTCGCTTAAGGAAGGGGCAGAGACTCCTCGGCCCGCCCGGCGCGGACCGGCCCGCCCCGCCTCCCGCGGCCCTGCGCACTCACCCAGCTCCGTGGCGCCCGCGTTGAAGGCGACGCCGGTCACCGCCGCTCTGTGGCCTCGGAAGGACCGGATCAAGGCGGGGTCCTCCTGGGGGGGAGACACGCTGTGAGGCTCCGCTCCGCGCCGCGGACGGGCAGCCCCGCCAGCCCCGGAGAGACCCTCCGTCGCCCCCGGGCAGGGCGGGGCGGGGCGAGCCCAGCCGGCGGGGCCGCGGCTCCCTGCCCCGGGCCGGGCCCGCGTCCTTACCAGCGCGGACGCCATGGGCGCGAGGCGCCGGCGGCTCCCCCGGCGGCACCGCTGCGCCGTCAAACCCCCCGCGCTCCAGACCCGGCCGGTCGAGCCCCGAGCTCGCGTGCGGCGCCAACATTGCGTCTTTCGATCCGCCCATTCGCCGGCTGCTCTAGGGGGGGCGGGGCGGGGCACGCGCCTTCGCCCTCGCCCGGCGCGCTGCGGCTACCCCCATCCATCGTGTAGGTGTTCGACTCGCTCTTAAAGGCGCAGAGCAGCAGCACTCCTAGCCGTTGCCTGGCTACCGCGCGAGCGGACAACGCTTCCCTCCGCAGGGCGCCCCGCCCTTCGGGCCTGCCCACCTGGGGGCGGGGCTCCGCTGGCGCCGAAGCCCGGGGGCGGGTCCTGCGCGACCGTTACCCCCGCCCCTACTGCGGAGCTCAGCACATGCGCCGCTTGATCAGCCTTTGCCCGGGCGTCAACTGTTGTACCTCCGGGGGGCTGCCCTGGGGCGCTGGGTTTTTCTCCGCGTCCGTTGCTCCACTTGGGTCCCCGCTCTCTGGTCGCGAGGTGGCGGGCGCACGGTGGTCCGTGATAGTTTGGTTTGGAAGGCGTGGGAGAAAGCGGGGCTGCACGGCGTGACTTAAGAAAGTTGACCTGCGATGTATTTAAAAAAAAAAAAAAAAAAAGTTTTTCCTTGTGAGGAAGCCCCCAAGTTTTGTGTTCCTTCTCAAATGACAAGTATGGTGCTCTGAATTTCAAGTTTTTTTGATTGAGGACTCTCAGGAAGGCTTAAAGGGGCTTCTGAGTTGCTTAAAATCGTTAGTGCTGCTTGAAAACGCCGCTGCCACGATTACAGGCGGAGCTGCGTTTGTTCCCTCTCTCTGCTTTGAGCACTCCCGTCTGACTGCCGGTGCCGGGGCGTTCCCTGAGGCGACCAGAGGTCTCCTCTCCCTGGGCCCCAGCTGTGTGCGTCCAGCACGCTCAGGCGGTTATACTTCTTGTTTCAGGAATCTAGGAAGGCTGCCTGATCCTGAATACTAAGTGTAATATTCAGGAACTTAAAATTCAAGGAATTTAAAATCCCAGGAGCAGAGCAGTATGTATGAAGCTATTTTTGGACAGAAGCCTACAGTTCATCTTACCTAAAGGAATACAGTAACTGTGGTAAGTATAATGTGTTCAGACACCAGAGTAAGCTATCATGAGTCAGTTTTTTCATGCATAATTTTACCTCTAATAGAATAAGGTTCATTTTTAAATCTACCAGTGCTTTTGTTTGCCTCTTCTTGAGGGCCTTTTCTTTCAGGTTATCTGGGGAGGAGGCAAAATATTCCAAACCGTGGAAGATCTGAATAATGTTACCTGAACGTTGTTACTTCTAAATTACTGCTTTAACACTTCACGTAGTAATTTTGCATTAAGCTAGCTTAGGTGCTATTGTTTCCTTAAATAGCCTTTTCCCCATTGGTTCTTGGCCTCCTAGTGCTCTCTAGATTTCCAAGCCAGCACTCATGTTTGTATCACAGAGTGGTCTTTAAGCAGTCCTTTTAAAAAAAAGTGCAACTAGTTTTTTTTTTTTCCTTAGAAACAACAAAAAAAGTGTTACTAGTGCTGTGAATGTTTATGCAGCTTCATGGTAAGCTAGATAAGGGAACTAATCTCACTGAAAAAAGTACTGCTTAGATAGCTGTGTTAGCAAAAAGAGGGGCGGGAACAATTAGCAAAAGGGAGGGCTATGTTAGCAAAACGAAGGTTCAATATTCAAGTGGCTGTGAAGAAGTAATTTACGCTGCAATTACCGCTCTTTATCCAGCCTGCATTTTATAGAGCTTCATCTCACATTAAACTCATATCTACAAAATCAAGTCAGTAATTAGGCCAGTGTGCAAATTTCTTAAGTTGCAGAACAATTCCAAATCGATTATGCCTAACCATGAAATACAGCTTTAATATAATTAAAATGCTTAAAAAAGCAGGCTTATCACAAAAAGAATACAGAGGTTTACACTAAAATCTTCTGGCCACTCTTTACATTGGTGTTATGCAGACTGGCGATTTACCTTTACAGTTTCAGAAAATAAAAGTAGGTTAAATACATGGCAGACAAAATGCATTGACTTTAACTTGCACCTAAGTAAAGCTAAAGTTTTACTTAGTTCTGTCACTTTTTGTTCTTGGGATGTTTTATTTTTGCTTTTTTTGCCTCAGTGAGCTCGCTCATCTCTCCCTTTGTGTTAGCTCATATGCTTTAGTTATCACAAAGTAAAAGTGTACCATTAAAAAAAAGTCGATGATAAGACTTGAAAGCCTCACATTCTACCATGTTACAGAAGTAGTGACTAATAAAACAAATTCACTTGGCCTCCTCACCACTACTGAAGTTTTCTACCTATTTTTCAACCGTTGTCCCAACCATCCTCTTTCTCCTGGGTTTATTAGTAGTGACTGATGGCCATCAGCAGGGAGATAACCAAGTTAGCTTTAGATGCAATACCTCTGGGATGCAGTATTAGTACCAAACTTTGAATGATCTAGGTTATTTTGTGTTCTCCATTTCTCTTGAAAGAGAAATTACCCTCCATGCTGCAGTAAATGTATAATATCATGTCTGATACCGTATTTCAAATACTTGTGTTCTGAGGTGAATCATACAGTGCAGGTGTGTTCTAGAAGTTCCTCAAAACCCAGTGGATCCCAAAGTATCCCCCAAAACACATACAATTTTAGTTACAAGCTGAACTGACAATTCTCAGCCATGCTCAATCTTTCTCCCTTTGCCTTCTTCACAGCTGTTACTTTTCATGCAGATCTTTGTCCTTTACTCTGGGTGTTGCCAATAAACTGAAATGTGTAGCTGCCCATAAAATTCCTGAATTGTAAAGTACCGGGTGATAGGCACAAAGCAGAGGAAGGACTATGACTACGGGGCTGGGGGGGTATCCCTCTTCCTATGAAGTGCTGGAAAGTTGTTTTGCTAATTACAGGATTTACAAAGATAATCTGCTCCTTGATGCCCATCCTCACTTGAGAGCATTTTGAAGACTCTCGATAGGAATAGGAAGCAAAATACTCCCTTGCTACAGACTTACATAATTACATATAAGGATTGTAGTTATAAAGCTGGCAGGTAATCTTTACAGTTTTCATGGTGATTATTTTTCCTCACTGGCATGCATTTTTTTTTTAAGAATTATTTCAAGATAATTGTAACTCGTAATAATACAATTATGAGTTGATATCGTCTTTTCAAGGTTTAGAATAATTATTCTGTAATATACAAGTGTCATATCTTTGCCATCACAGTGCACAACAACTTGACAGAGCATAAGTGGTGCATCAGAAAATATTTTCCAAGCATTATGCTTCACTGGGCTGTTACTTCAGCAGCTGTGAAGTTTTTTCACAGGTACTGAGTTAAAGCAATATATGTGCAAGAAACATTATCTTCTATACATTTCATTTTCTAACATGAGAATTTGCTATGAATGAGATTTTTTTTCTCAAGCTCTAAACAACAGTAATATTTTAATACCCAACAGTCCAAATAGAAATTGTTTATATGGAGGAGCACTTTCAGATTATACTGAAAGTTAATGCAGGTTTCATGGTTGTATTAGGAAAGGATATAATTAATGTATTTATAGAATTCAGGGACACATAGATAAACTTAGTACCCTTGTGCATATATGTTGCAATGCAGGCATAAATTACACTGATCCCATGATATTTCATAACAACTGAAGTAATATCATGTGCAGAAGGGGGCAATTTTAATATACTAGTCCAACTGAAATTCTGTCCTATCTAATGTGAGGCCTTGACTTTATAACTTTAATACAACTTTAATGTAGAGGTTTAAATGTCTTTTCCTTTTTTAAAAGACAACTCAACCCCCCCCCCCCCCAAATTTTACTCTACTATATTGTCTCGTATTGGCTGCAGCTGTGTTATCAGGGGCACAGATGTTTAGACTGCAGGAGGAGCCTCTGACCCTTGGGCTGTTGGGACGCGGGAACAGAAGTAGGCGATGATGCGTCTTGGGCACTAGAGGGGGATGTGACATATGCTTTGCCAGTGTGAAGCTGGTTATTCATTCACTTACATTCAGTAAAAGAATGTAGTCTGCATATACGTAGTTGCAGTTAAAGGTTGTAGACCCTTATGCCCCTGGTATCTTTCCAGCCTTTGAGAGCTCCTGTCTTTTCCTGCTACATTAAAACCGCTGTGAAGATAGATGTTAAGACTGTAAGTCACTTTTGGAGTATTGCTGGTTTGGAGGAGCTTTGCTGTCAAAGTGTCATTGAAGTCTATTCACCAACAGAAGCAAGAATGTGGAAGAGAAAACGATAGTGTTTGTACATATAGATTGAAGTGCAAGGATGATTCTGGATGTATTTGATGTCACTTTTAGCCTAAAGGAACATAATTGAGAGACAGCAGGAAAATGTATTTTAAAATGGTAGAATCTGTTATTTGAAGAAAGTCCCTTGAGGAAGGTTTCAAAAATGATTCTACTCCAAAGATGACCTATTGAAGATGACCCTTAAATGTTTTTAATGGGAAAGCTTGGGTTTAGGTATATTCTTTTTGTATTACTTGATCTGGTATAAAATAGTTGTATGGTTTCAATAGGCTTAAAGATTAAATCAGTTTAACCTAAAAGGAATCTAAATTTCATTAAGTCACCCATGAGTGGGAAAAAGTAAGTTTTACTGCGTGTTTTGAGTATCAGAACATGTGTATGATAAATTGAGAGAAAGTTCAGGAAGACTTTTCATGTTTGTGCTACCACTCAACAAATACAACAAGGAAGACAAAAAATAGTTAAGCCCCACACATTGTTGTTCAGTCTATTAACTTGTCCTAGGACTGCATATAAACTGATACGAAAAAGTGTCTAGGTAATACTAGATTTGTTTTTGGCCGGTACTCTTTCAGAGAGGAGGTAGCTGCAGCCCTTTTAAAATGCATTATAGTGCTACTGGCCCACCATTTGTCGACTAGACTAAAAGCTGAGAAACAAACACTGCAGTTACAGGAAATGTAAGATCTTGAAACACTGAAAGGCTTTTGCATACTATATGCAAGAAGGAACCATCATCACATGCATCAGTTTTATGTTACAGGTTTCTTGTGTTTGCAAAAAGGTGGTGATTAAGGAGGATATGATTACTTGTGATTTTTGTATTAGTGAAGTGCATATAATAGTATGCATTAATTCAATACACAGTAAAAAGGGCAATGAGGCTGTTATCAAACCAAGGCACACATGACGAATTACCTAGTATTCAATTATTACTAGTTTAAAAAAACTTCTAGTTGTGCTAATTGAGGTAGGTCAGGAATTCTGTTAAAACAGATAACATTTAGTAAATGGTCTGTATTCACTGAAATAAGTGGCAGCCTTAAGCAGATGGTTATGGAATATTTTATATTTGAAATGTCTATAATATTTTTATTTCATCATTCTATTTCCAAATACATTATTTCCAACATTAATCCTTTTTACACATGGGTTTTTCAACTTGTTGAATTGTATTAATTATAACTATTGTGTTCCACAAAACACTGGTTGGATTCTTTTTTCAGGAAACAGACAATTTACATATTACATGCAAATCATGTGCGGTTTTCTAACTAGAAATTAGTAGTAATTAGAGTTGTGTTTTAAGATTATGTAGAGTGGGTTGGGTTAACACATCAAAAGCTTTTCTTCCTTAAAGAATTGTTTTTATGGTTTGTTGATTCAGGAAAACTGGCAACAAATTTACATTTGTAAGTCAAATGCCTTCAAATTACTTAATACAGAAAGATCAAATGACTTAATACAGAAATCTTGACATATGCTGAGAAAGCAAGGACATGTAATAGGGAGTTGCTTAAGCATGGTGAAGACATACAGAAATCTAAAAATAGTTTTTAATGTTGGAAGGTGAGCTTGAAGCTGATGGATGTATGAGATTTTTCCTTGTTTTGTATATAGATTGTATTTTTACTGAAGGATAAATAAGAAACCTTAGAGTGCATCAAGGGAAGCACGTGGAAAGGGAAACTACATAATTTAAAAGTGATACTGTAAGCCAAATAATGATCGAGATTAGAAGCTGACAGTGACAGTTACACTGACAGTGATAGTTACTCTGCCAGAGAACTTGTCTTAAAATCATTAGAATTTGTATCAGAATGTGTGTTATCTAAAAAGATTATTTCTGTTTAATTAGCTGCTTTTGTGCAAAAGATATGTATCTTTCTAATGACTTCAGGAATTAAATTCCAAGGTATTTCTCCCTAATTACCCAAACAGCACAGTAAAAATGTCTCATATGGTAATATGCAATTGTAACATGCAGTGAGCTACATGTAAAACGATATTGGTGTTTTCTTCAATGCCAGATTATAACTGTATAACAGTTTGTATAATATATATGGATTGTTTGAATCTGTGAGAACATTTGTCCCCATCGATTATTTTCTGGTGATGGTTTTCATCTGACTAATGAAATTTCCTGGGATTTAATATGATGTTTTGTAGTAGTGACATCACTACCTGGCTGTACACCTATATGCAATTCTAAAGTTAAAGAACTTCTTTCTTTCTTTCTTTCTTTCTTTCTTGTAATGTTTTAATGAATAGTCAATATCAGTAATGGCTGTTGTGTTGCGAGTATCATGGGTATGTTAGTAAATAGTTTTTTGTGTGCTTGCATCTAGCTTTTCTAATGATAAGTAAAGCAGTTGTTTTCTAAACTGATGTATGATAATGATGGCTGTTTGCTATTGTATGCCATTTTTTAAGGTATTGTATATTTTAAAATTACACGTATTGGAGTCAAGTTACATTAGCAAGTTTTGTGGTAGGGCGTGCTTAAAATCAGGAGTTTTTATGTGCCTTACTAGGTTTCTGAAGTGGTGAACAAGTTTGGAAGAACTTAGTACAATGCAGCAAAGGTTAGTCTAAATTTATTCATGCTTCAGCAGATGCCATAGAATGGCATTGGAAGAATATCTCAGTTTAGTATAGTTGAACAATAGCATCATCTAGTATAATCTGGATATTAGTTGTAAGACTGAATCAATGAAAATGAGAAGGAGGTGACTGTGCTTCATAGAACTGTTATTTGGAAATACGAAGCTTGATGAAGTATCTACTTATTTATGTATCACAAGGCATATACCTAATACCTAAAGAAACTAATAAGGAGAGTAAAGTAGGAAATGGAATAAGCAGGAGCAAGAGAAATTAAAATAAGAAATTTAACTAGAAAAATGACTCCTTGATATCTGAGCTCACTCGCTCAATTTTAGAAAAATTGAAGCTTTTCTTGAAGTCCAAATTTTGTGAAATCAAATTCCGGATTAACAAATTTATGAATAAAAGGTGGCAGTAAATCTATTTGCTGGGTGTTGAGGAGAAACTTGGTATTTGGACGTAGCAGAACTTAGATTAGCAGGTATTTTATAAGTTGATGTTGATTGTTTTAAACCAGACTATACTAAAACTGAAAAGTGAGGTTTTGAACCATTAAAACTGGAGATTTTTGACTCAGCTCTCCAAAGGGAAATATACATATGCATTAGATTTAACTAGAAAATATAGAAATTTATCTGTTTTTATCACCTCCAATTGCAATTGATTAGTATATTTCAGGAATCCAAAAAGCTGTTAGAAACATTCACAAAATACACAATCTTTTTCTTTTGTACGTAGATTGACAAACATCATGTGAGACAGAAACACGAGGAAGTGAATGAAACATGTTCAGATCTTAAAGGAGAGGTAAGGTAGTGTAATAATCCAGAGCATAACAGTGACGTTGGTTGATGATATGCAGATGGAGACTGAAGAAAAGCATGTTTTTTATTCTGAACTTGGAGGAATAAAACTTGATAGCTCTGAAACAGGAAGGGATGCGTAGGTGTTAGTTTGAGGCTTTGGAGAACTGGTGGGCTTGAGTAAAAATTACCAGATGTGCATATTATAGAAAAAACGAATCTGTATTTCAACAAAACAGAAGGCTGAAGTGTTTGAAATGGGTTTTACTTCTTTATTAATCAGAATTTGTAGCTTGAAGCTACTTGGATTTATGCTTCAATGGGTGTGCTTAAATCAGCCTCGGGAGTGCTTCTGAGTTACCCTGCCTGAGTGCATGGTTCAGTTACAGCTTGACTTTTGGTGTGTTCCCTTCTCTTTTCCAGTTTGGGCATATGCACCGGAAGGGAACTGTTACGGGTTGCAGCCATGTGCTTGTTCTGGCTCCCATTGCATGCTCCAGTGTACAGCTGCTGTTCAGTCTTAACTTAGGCACTTAAATAGCAACTCTGTGCAGATAGAAGCCTTAGAAGTATTACTATGTGGAATTTCATATTACCTCACATCTTTTTCCTTCAGCTTATCTTCTGTTTGGTTTGCTAGATGCAGGCCTGTTGCATTATGGAATGTCTTTAGATAGGTGTGTGATAGTTCTGCTTTCTACCATTTTTGCCAGAAGATGCACTGGAGTGTGGCACTGCTGGATCTCATTGGATTTGTTTGTAGCCTCCTACACCGGCAGCCAGGGTGGAACAGATTTTCTCTAGATGATTTATGTTCAGCTGTACAAATTTGCAAGCAACACCAGTAGCTTCAAAGTGCTCTTTTTTGGTCATATCTGCCAGATGGTATTACATACCTGGGTTGTTACTCAGGTAAGTCATACTGATGGCCTCATCTTTGGCTGTATTATCCATCCTGCGCACTGCCTGAGTATACAAGGAGCAGTGGCTGGAGGTAAAAGTTGTCGAGGAAGACCAAGATTGGATGTAGAGCTTTAGGAGGAGGAAGGCAGTCTTAATGTAATCCCTTGAGTACACAGTGATGGACTTAGGAAAGCCAAAGCTCAGCTGGAGTTGGAACTAAAGAGGGATGTGAAGAGCAACACGAATTTCTTCAATCGCCTTGGCAGCAAAAGGAAGGCTATGGAAAGTGTGGGCCCACCACTCAGTGAGGCCGGGGACCTACTGACAAAGGACATAGAAAAGGTTAAGTACTTCATGCTTTTTGTCTGTTATCAATTATAAGGTTTGTGCTCCAACTTCCCAATTCCCTGAGCTGACTAGCACAGTTTGAGGGGTGAAACATTATCCCCAGTAGAGGAAGATACAGTTAGCGAGCACTTAAACCAATTGAATATATACAAGTCCATGGGACCAGACAGCATATTTCAAGAGGGCACTGAGGGAGCTGGCTGATACCATTGCAAGGCTGCACTCTATCATTTTTGAAATCACGGTGATCCAGGGACATTCCTGATGACTAGAAAAAAGCAAGTGTCACATCCAACTTCACAAGAGCGAAAAGGAGGATCTGGGGAATTACGAACTGGTGAGCCTCACCTCAGTTCCTGAGAAGGTTGTAGAGCAAATCCTCCTCAAAGCTATTTCGTAAATGCATGAAGGACAAGACAGTGATCGAGAACAGCCATCATGGTTTTAATGAGGGCAAATCATACTTGACTAACCTGATTGCATTCTATGATGAGATGAGTGGCTGTATAGATCAGGGGAAAACAGTGGATGATGTATACCTTGACTTCAGCAAGGCCTATGACACAATCTCCTATAGTATATTCACAGCCAAATTAGTGAAACATGGATTGGCTAGGTGGATGATAATTACCTGGAAAATTGGCTGGACTGCTAGGCTAGGTGTGTGATGATCGCTAATCCTATATCCACCTGACAATGAGTTTCAAGTGGCATCTCTCAAGGACTGATATTGTGAAAGTACTGTTTAACATCTGTATTAATCACCTGGATGATGGGATAGAGTGTGCTCGCTGCATGTTTGCAGACAATATCAAATCTGGAAGAGGAGTTCATCTGCTGGCAGGCAGGGCTGCTATTCATAAGAACCTCAACAGGCTGGGCTGATAGGAACCTCATGAAGTTCAGTAAAGCCAAGTGCATCAAGGCTGGAATAATCCCATGCAACAGTGTATGCTGAGGGCTGACTGGCTAAGGTCAAGGGAAGTGATTCTTCCCTTCTGTGCAGCACTTGTGAGACCACATCTGGAGGACTGTGTCCAGTTTTGGTCTCCCCAAAAGGAGAGACAAGAAAGACATTGGCGACTAGAGTAAGACCAGTGCAGGGCCGAGATGATTCTAGGACTGGAGTACGTAATGTGTGAGGAGAGGCTGAGAGAACTAGATTCCTTCAGCCTTAATAAGAGGATGCTAAGGGAAGATCTTACACAACTAGTAGCAGAGTATAGAGAAGGTATAGCTAAACAGTTCTTAGATGTCCACTGTGATAGAATGAGAGGCAACAGGTGCAAACTGCAACATGGGAAATTCCAACTAGATACAAGGAAAAAAATATTTTACCAAGAAGGTGGTCAGACATACTGCCGAAAGAGGTTGTGGAATCTCCTTCTTTGGAGATACTCGAAATGTGACTGAGCTAGTTCCTGAGCAACCTGGTGCAATTGGATGCCCTTTAAGCAGAGGTTGAATTAGATGATGCCTGGAGGTACCTTACAACATACCTAATTCTGTCATTCTGTGAATGGAGATATGTGCCAAACTTCCCCTTGCTTCTTGTAATAGCAGATGAACATGCAAGTCCCCTTGACCATGGAGAAGAGGTATGCGATGTTTTTCAGAAAGCTGGTGACATTAAGCTTCCATTGGCCTGACTGGCAGAAGAGCAGAGTGCAGAAGGCAACATTCAGTTATGTGGTAGATAGGTTACATCAGCAATAAGGGTGGTGTTTGTCACATGCCACCTCTGTATGATAGACATGCAAAAGATCCTAGATGGCTTTCCATGCATGAGCTTCCAAACAATCCTGTGGGACATACATTCTAGTCAGTTGCAGCCAAGCCCATCAGCAAGATGATCTTTTGTGGTGCCAGGCTCCAGGCCATGGGTTCCTTTGCTGCCCCCAGCACTGGCTGGTTTAAGAGGGTGCATAATGCCAGTGTTCCGCACTTCAACTCAGGCTGAAGGTAAGATGCAGCTTGGGTGAGAGCTATAGTACCTTTTCTGCTCACCAAACTTGCTTTTTCTTCTCTTGCCCTGTAAGGAAGATTATTTCACTGACAACCTGACATATTGCTAGGGAGTCTTTAATTATTGTTTCAGTAGCTGCTGCACATTGCAGAATGCATGTTTGGACCTGTGTTCCTTTCAGACAACCGCAAGGCTCAGGCTTCTGATCAGACCAACTGGGTCCTGTTGTTTATGAGAACTGAGTAGAGTAGAGCACAGCATGTTGTATCCCTTCTTGTTCCATTTGGTTTAACCAGTTGTGGCAGGGCTCGTGTTGTGAGGGAGGTCTTGGTTAAATTATTAAATATGTATAACCTATTATGCTGCACTCAGTGTCAGTTTTACTAACTCATAGTTATTCTTTCTGCTGCTGGTGGGAGGAGAAAATGCAAATAACCTTACTCCCCATCCTTCATAAGCTTACTTGTCTGCACTTACCAAAGCAGGACTAGGAAAAATACATATGAATATACCAAATATGATTAAGCAGTAAAAGCATGTAAAAATGTAACAAAAACTTAAAGTGCTTAAAACCAATGAACAGAACTGCCAGGTACAAAGTACAAGAAGAGAAATGATAACTAATGTAATTATAGAAACAAGTAAGAAAAAATATGCCAGTATTATTGGACAACCAAAGAACCTAAAGGTGCTTAAACATCTGCAACTACAAGTAGAGGAAGGGAACACATAGTTGCAAAAATGACAAGGGTAGGGCAGTGGCCCAACTGATCTCCTTCTGAGTCCTATACTATGATTTGCAGCTCAACAAGTCTTCTCTGTATATAGGCAAAGGAGGGGGAGTATGCCAGACAGCTGGAGAAGGGAACAGTCAGGAAAACCTACTGAGTGGAGTAGGCGCAGTCTCCAGCTGCACATCTTGGTGCACATTCTGTGTTATATCTGTTGCTTTAGTTCTTTCTGCCAAATTCTTGATGAAGGCCAGAGTGTGCCCCATCACAGACTTTAAGTGCATAGCACATGCCTGTGCTATATGCATTTGTTTAGCAATGTCATAATACCATTCTTTCAGCTCCACACTACTCATGCTTGCTACTCATCCTCTAAATAGGATCCTTAACTCAGCATCTCATGACAGATCCAGAGGTGACTTGGGCATTGAATTAGAAATGTCCATTGTTCAGGATGGAACTAGACAGATGATGATACTTTTTAGTACAGTTGGAGAACTTGCTTCCATTCTTCCCTTGGGTTAGTTTCCAGAGGGACAGAAGTAAGGTGAGGACAGGTGTTTGGGACCAGCAGTATCAGCTGCTTCAGTTTCAGGACTGTTACAGAGAGGACTGGGTCACAGGAGAGGTAGAAAGCCTTACAAACTACATTTTTGCTGCTTCATCCACAAGCCTAAATGCTGGCTGTTATGTCATGCATCTTTGTTATCTCAGAACAGGGAAAGGATCTCTCTGCCTGGAGAAGGGAAGACTGCATATATTCTTTTTTTTTGCTGTTGCAGTACTGGATGCTTGGACAGGAGAAGTTTTCCATCATGTCAGTTGGCAAACCCACAAGTAGATAATGACAGACTTGCACAGCTGATGCACATAGAAAGATGAAAAGGAGTACTGTGGAACTTCAGATATA
This sequence comes from Dromaius novaehollandiae, assembly GCF_036370855.1. Taxonomy (NCBI): domain Eukaryota; kingdom Metazoa; phylum Chordata; class Aves; order Casuariiformes; family Dromaiidae; genus Dromaius; species Dromaius novaehollandiae. Next base: position 45,033,706 of record NC_088098.1, read on the forward strand.
CATAAGTTTTATAATCAAATACATTATTCTGTTTGCATGCATGCATCAAATACAAAAGAGCTGCCACCATAAATGAGACAGCTAGACGCTAGGCTGATTCAATGAGTGAGCAGTATATTTGTTTCTTGTCAAGTGCTGCTTGTGAAGTGATATATTTAATTAGTGGGACCCATCCCACTAATCCATCCCGACATGTTAGTATAGTGGATTACTCTGGGGTAGAAAGTCTAAGCTGCAGCTGTTCCCCCCTACATCTTTTTTGTTTTGTTTTAAATTCTTCTTCTCCTGCAGGAAGGCTACATATGTGCCTAGCTGGAATTGGGTCAGCATGCTTTAAGATTCCTTAGAGGGGCACTAATAAGGTAAGAAATTTTATGTTGATCTCAGCATTATAACTGCTTTTCTTTCAGAGGGGCAGACTTCTGAATCGCTTAACCCATGTATTGTACAGTGATGAGAATTTAGGAGTGGAAGGTACCATGTTCTCCCTCTCCACTTCTTGCTGTCATTTACAGAAGAGAATCTACTGGGGTCTGTGCTGTGGATCTGAATACTTAAATTTGACAGCAGAGAAAACAGAGGAACACAGAAAAATGCTCCTAGTTTTCTTTGCTCTCCTGTAAATTAAAACAAATTTTTGAGAAGACACTACTCAGACTCCTTGTAGCATTCTTTCATATCATAAAATTGTCCATTATTTGTTTTTATCATTTTGCACACTTGTAATCATAGGGCTGCTGTGCATGGACATAATATATCCAGAATCTCCATCTGGAGCCAGTGTGTTTTCCAATGGCATGTAGCATACAGGTACTGTGGAGACTGGTCCCAGCTGTGAGGAGGGCTGATGGGGCCTCATAGTGGACAAGATATGCAGCACATTAAAGTCATCATAATCCCTGAGCACTGCAGAAAAGAAAGCAAAAGTCAAGTGGCTCTCCCCTCTCAAAGTTAAGATGGATATCTGGGCAAAACAGCTTTTGCAGATAAAGTGGCATGAATTGCACAGAAATTGTGCTCTGATGATTTCTGCCCATTTGAAAACTGGCACAGTCAATTTTTTGAACAGAAAGGTTCTGAATCACTTTGCAGCTGGCTGCTACAATAATGATTTAGCTTTAGGAGCTCTTCATCTGGTTTTACGTTGGTATAGTATAAGGCTACCACCTACACAGCACAATATCTTTGATGTAGACAAAGCATTAAATGTATGCTATGTAATCACAAGTGGCCTATTAGAGACCACTATCAGTTTTCCATTTTGCTTCCCTTGAAGCTTTCAAACAGCCTCCTTTCTGCTCATGCTTTTCTACCCACCCACCCCCTTTCATTTCCCACTCAACTTCCTTTGCCCACAGTGTGTCAGCTGTTGTTTCTTCCATCTCTAGGTTACTAGGGTATTAGGTGCCACAGAGGGGAGAACCTTTCTCCTCAAGTTTTGCTGTCCAGAGAGCAGCCCGTGTACCTGTTAGCATCTGACAAGCATTTCTCATGGTAGCAATGCTAGCTTAGGCAGCAGAGGTTTAACCAGAATTGGTTCCAGTGTGGTTCACCATGCTTGTCACAGAAACAGTTGAACTGGTACAACTGAAAGGACACTATAGGAAGAAGAGGAGCAGAGGAGGTTACTTGAACCAGTTTCACGGGTTAAGAACACTGCAGGGTGAAAGGATCTGTTGCAACCAGGTCAGCCCTTGCAACTGGACCAGGCAGCTTGTTCAGAACAGGTAGAAGTTTCAGCAAATTTTGCTGGACAACTGACAAGGCTGAATATATGAATGTTTAACAGCTTGCAACTTCTCCGTGTTTTCCACTGGGATAGCAAAAGAGACCCATGACACCAAGAGAGCCTCCTTGACAACTGTCAAAACTTTTTCTAAAGTTTGGAGATGGCAGAATAGCAGCAAAGTGACAACTGTTGTAAGAAAAATAACACTTCCCTCTCCAATTTCATTCTTGGAAACAGCTAAACCATTTTACTGAATAACTTTTCTTCCCAAAAGTAAAGCTCTTGTGCTATATAGTTGTATGAGGGTGGTCAATAGTAGAATGCATTTCTCAATAAAGTTTCCTCATAGGCTCAACTTTTAAGTTACAGTACAAGCATCAAGCTTTGCAAGGCTGAAGCAAGGCAAGGAAGCCACAAGAACATTTGTCTTATATTTGGCAATATTCCAGGCATAGCCAGTTTAGAAATACTTTCTATGGCTTAACTGTTTAACTGGCTAAGCAGTGTTTGAAACAGCTTATGACAGCATAAAGGAATATGTTTCAATGTCTGAGTTTTTGAAAATATTGGAGATCAAGCATGTCTCTAGAAAACAAACAGAGGGCTCTGTCAGCTTTGCTGATTTCCTTTAGGGATAGCAATGAAGAAAGTTGATGCCAAACAGTATTACATTCACAAGTGGAATTTTGTCAGCTCATGATTCTTAACCAATGATCAAAAAGCCTGTAGCACTTGTTGATTTAAGCACATAAAAAGCTGCTGATCATGTTGATTAGTATCAATCTGGCATAATCATTTAACTGATGTTCAGACTTTCACTGCTTGTAGTCCTTTTTTTTTTTTAAATAAAGTTAATGAGAGCTAAAGTTCTAAAATAATTGTGTTCAGGTATTGATGTGTCTAGAGTACGCTTGGCAACCAGTACTATCTCAAGCTCTTTAAAAATGGCACTTCAGTATCTCTTAACCTCTTGCTATAGAATTTACTTCATCCTTTATTGAAACACTGATGCCTTTGAAATGAAATACATAGCAATATAAATTAAAGGATTTCTGCACCATTAAGTCAGATGACATCCAGATAGGTACAGAGCCAGAACACAGCATATTAAAGATTTAGTGTTGTGGGCACTCCTCCCACTTCTTCCATACATACTTATTTTAAATCTTTTTTAGTTGCAGAAGATTTTTTATAAATAACACATTGCTATGACAGCTTGTTTTGCAGATATTCAGTTATTTTTTTCAATAGCTAGAATGCCAAATTTCTATTTGAATCATCTCACATTACTTTAACATTTGGCCAGCCAGCCAGCCAGCCAGTTTTACCATACATCTTGCACTTTGAAGATTTGACAGATGTTTTTCCTGTTACATCTGTTTTAAGACTCAAATGGCAGCTTTATAGCATCAGGCTTCCTGCATTAGCATAACACTATCTGCAAACTGCATTAATTTAAAATTTTATATGCCATTATCTGAGAATCAGTAAAAAGAAACTGAACCTGATAGAACACTAAACTCTCCAAGTGTGACAAAGTATTTCCGTAATGAGGCAAAAGAGGGGGTATTTCTGTTTAACAGTGGAATTGATACTTCATTCAGTTTAACTGATATTTCCCTCAATTAGGTAATCACTTTGTAAACTATGGTAAAGAGAAAAGGCAGCTTCTCAATTCCATTTAAATTATTGCCTTTATTATTACTGAAAATATTTTTAAGTAAGTGTTCTCCATTTGGTTCAGTTAAAACTGTAGTCTGTCTTGACTTCAGTAAGGCTTTTGACACTGTCTCCCATAACACCCTCATAGACAAGCTGATGAACTACAGACTAGATGAGCAGACAGTGAGGTGGGCTGAAAACTAGCTGAAGGGTAGAGCTCAGAGGCTTATGATCAGTGGCACAAAGTCTAGTTGGAGGCCTGTAGCTAGCAGTATCCCTCAGGGGTCAATACTGGGTCCAATCTTGTTCAGCTTAGTCATCAATGACTAAGGGACAGAGTGCACCCTCAGCAAGAGCTACCAGGTTGACCATGAGCCAGCATTGCATCCTCACAGCAACAAAGGTTAACAGCATCCTGGGCTGCATTAGACAGAGCATTGCCAGCAGGTGAAGAGGGGTGATCCTTCCCCTCTACTCAGCCCTGGTGAGGCCACACCTGAAGTGCTTGATCCAATTCTGGGCTCCTCCATACAAGAGAGATAAGGAGTTACTGGAGCAAGTCCAGCAAAGGGCTACTATGATGATCAAGGGACTGAAGCATCTCTCCTATAAGAAGAGAAGGTTGCAGGGTGTGGGGGGGATTTTATCAATGCATATAAATATCTGGAGGGAGGGTATAAATGCAGTGCCAGACCCTTTGCAGTGGTTCCCAGTGACAGGATGAGAGGCAACAGACACAAACTGAAACACAGGAAGTTCCACCTTCATAAAAGAAAAAGTTGTTCTACTATGAAGGTGACTGAGCACTGAAAGAGGTTGCCCAGAGAGGCTGTGGAGTCTGCATCCTTGGAGATATTCCAAATCTATCTAGACACAAGGTGACTGGAGATGAGAAAAGCTCAAGACCAGTTTAAGCTTCATTGACCTTTGCTAAGCTTTACTGGGAGGAGGGGAAGTTACCTGCATCCTACAAGGAGCTTCTCATTCATGACCAGTAACTTAATTCCTGACCATATCTGACTTCAAGATTAGACTTTAGCCTAAGTTCAGATCACTAGAGAGCAGTTTTAAGAACAGTAGAAACACTCAAGTTACATTCACACCAAGATAACTTCATGTCTTGGTCAAGCTTCAAGCTTACCTAATTAGTCATAGGACAAGCATTATTTCTTTTTATTCCATTTTTCAAATGATACAAAGGTGGGAAGAGGAAGAGTTGCTAGTAAAAACACCAACCCCCCCCACCCCGAAAGCTTTACTGAAAGATGTTTCTGCAGGGAAATAGGTACTGCAAGTTTTCTTCAATGACCATTTTTACAAAAAAGATCAAAGCCACTAGAGACATTTTAGACCATCTGAATTCCTCTACTGTAAGAAGTCCTCTAGGATACCCAGTAATATAACAAGATAGCATCTTGCATGCAGTAACTTAAAGCCTTATAGGTGTGGCATTTTAGATGAAAAACATGAAGCAAAGTATAGTTGATTATGCTTAGTGATACAATTTTGGAAATACTTTTAAAATGGTATATCTTCCAGTACTGTCATGTGGAGCAACTGATGGGAGAGCTTTTTCAACAAGTAGTATGAAAAGAACTAGGTTTGAACAGAAAAGTTGTTGAAGCTACAAGGACAGCCTTTTTCCATTAGAAAAACAACAGTATGAGTATCAACATTCAGAAGGCCCATCATGTCCTTACAGAGCATAACTAACATTGGTGCCTTTTTAAGACATTCATTCTTGACACACACACTGCCCCCATCAGCCATCCTTCAGAAGGGCTTACTGTAACAGAGATCAGAGCTCTGCTATCACTGTAAGTGTTGTAGCAGGAAAATATTGTCAGCCCATTGGTCAGGTCAGTTTAAGGCAACAGAAAGACAAGTGGCAGTTCCTTTCTTGTTTTGGCTCAAATTTAATCATTCGTTTGATCATTTGGCTCAAAATGATCATTTGATTAGTGATAATTTGCTTGTTGAGTTCCATCTCCATGTCCAAAAAGCATCCATGAGGCTAATGGAGAAACCCTGTAGAGTCACACCTCTCTTCCTTTGCATAAGGATTTCACAGAATCACAGAATGATTGAGGTTGGCAGGGACATCTGGAGACCATCTAGACAACTACCCCTACTCCAAACAGTGTCAACCACAGCAAGTTGCCCAAGGCTGTACCTTGTCAGGTTTTGAATATCTCCAAGGATGGAGACTGCACAACGTCTCTGGGCAAACTGTTCCAGTGTTTGACCACCTTCACAGTACAAAAGCTTTTTCTTAAGCTTAAATGGATTTTTTTGTGTTTCAGTTTGTGCCCATTGCCCCCTGTCTGTTCATTGGGCAACACTGAGAAGAGTCTCTCAGTCTTCTTTACACATACCTGGCAGGAGTAAACAGTTGTGGCAGATTACACTTAGGGGAAGTGTTCAGTGCTTTTTTGGGGGGATGAGAGAGAGGGGAAGGGAAGGGGCTGAAGGGGGAAAGGTGTCTTTTATCCAATCTGTTGCTGAACCAAGGAGATCATGACAGCTCTAAGCACTTCACTTAGTATTCTGCTGACTGCCAAAGATAGTGGAAGAAACTACTGAACACTTATCTTTCAAACTGACAGTCATTACCAGCTCCCAAATTTGTGGATCTCCATTCTTGTCCTTTGATTTGCCAGTCACTCTGTATTTGCCTAATATCATTTAACTGGACTAGCTTTACCACATTTTTTTAAATGAGTAAAATTAATAAGCAATAGTAGTCAAATGAAATAAATATAAAGTAAGTTTTCTTTAAGAGATTAAATTATTGTTGAAATGCAGACATAAAGGCTGAGGGTAACACTTCAGAAGTTTAAACTCTTTATTTAAACGCTCTGTTTAAACTTGCTCTTAAGTAAATTTTCTTTAAATAAACTAAGTTTTGAGCCAAAGTAACTAGTATCTGGTAGAGAATCATGAGGAGCGTTACAATGTAAATACAAAGCCTCTGCATCCTCAAAGTAAAGCCAAGATAGAAGTGCTACTTCCCTTACCAATTATAAGCCACAACTGCTTTTACACCTCTACACAAAATGGTCTCTGGAATGCTTTTTCTAGCTCTAAAGGTTCAACTAAGTTTTTCTTGAAAGACAGAATAAGGAAAGGAAGTTTAAGATGCAATACAATTATTGTTTAGGAATTACCCAGCAAACTTTTTATGCTAATCCCTTCAAGTTGTCCTTTTGCTAACTGTCTTTTGTTAATCTATAAAACAAGTTCAGAACTGGATACCTCATCATCTTTTCCCCTAGTTATTCCATACCCATGTTATCATTAAGAACGTCCTTTTCCCCCAATCAAGGGTTTTTTTTTTTTCTTCCTCCTAAAGTTTTTCAGTGCTGATTTAGAGGAATAGGATAAAAAGAATGAGAAGCTGTCTGCCACGTTGCTGCAGACTTTTCAAGTTGACAAGGGAGATTAACCAACATGTACCTTTTTGCTTTCCTTCATGTTGTTCCTTCATGCTTGACAGGTACCAAACGCATGCATAGCTACTTAAGAGCTCTCCACTTACCACTATTTTACAGCTTGATATTGGCTTAAGCAGTAATGTACTGAGTTTATAACTTCCAGATAGAGTAGGATTCCGCTCCAGATTGTGCAGCCACATGGGTGGCGTTCAACAGATGCCCAGATGACACTGGGCGTAGGGAAGAATTGCACTGTTTTAGAATAGCAGTTCTTCCAGAGTGCTTAAAATGACTCCAGAGGCCTGTGTTTAGGCAACCAAATGCCACCTTTAGACAATTAGCTGTTAAAGCCTCCACAGCAGTTCAGTTCAAACAAGACACTTAGTGGCAGGTCAGCTGAGTCACTCTCCTGGCTCTGAGAACTACAGTGGAAACTGAGGCACCTAGTGTCATAACTTGGAGCTGAACTACACACTTAGTGTCTTACTAGCATACAAGTATCTTTAACCACTTCCACTACATGCTGCAGTTAGATTTTAAGTTCTAAAACAGTCAGTTTTTTCCTGCATGTGCTCTTCTACCTTTCAATCTAAGTGGTATATGCTAAAGTAAAGGAGACAAAGTCTTTCCACTAAAACCACTGTTTTTAGAACTATGGAAGCAGACAGGAAAAGACTGGGCTTCCTGAAACGTCAAGTCAAGTGAACTGTATGCAACTGAAATGTTGCTCAAAAAAGAGACTGGGTAATGGACTGCAATCAAGTCACCCAAAATGCCCTTAGTGCCTCTAAGGGGAGTATATTGCTACCAAAACTACATCTGAAGCTCACAATAGTTAAGTTCTATGGTCACTGTTTCTTTGCTCATTTTAAAGGTAAAACAGTGAAACAGGAGGGGAAAGAAGAGAATAAAAGAAGGCTGGACAATTTACAAGTGACACACTAAAGCAAAAATATCATTTATATCTCAGAATTGATGCTTTAATACCACAGACTTTGGCCACAGCCTATTCATTCAAGTGTGTGATACAGATACCTTACCTTTGCATGCATTTTCCATATGAAGTTCTCATAGGCCTATGCATACTCTCAAAGCCTTGCACCTTAGGACTTTTTACTAGGTAAGAAGTGGGTCTTCAAATATATGACAAATCTGCTGTAAGACAAAATACTTCTGAATAGTCCTGCCCAAGGCTTTAATTAAAAACGTGTGTTGTCCTAGTTTTCAGCATCGATACATCTACAAGTATGACCAAAGTCCTGTTATATGTACAGCTGGAACCTTGTCTACATACCAAGGTGCTTTCCTATAAGCAAGCATAGGGGTAAGAAAGAACTTATGGGATCAACTAGGTAAGAGTTTTGGTAAACTACTTCGGTGAAAAATTTAGTCTAAAATTTCATTTTGTACATCACTTCAAGCCTGCTCACCAGTTAAAAAGTTAAAGGAGCACATTAATGATCCTTCACTGGAAATAGCAACAGCTGTATTGTACAGATATTTTCCAGTGTGCTGATACTGGGTGAGATCTCTAAGTAGAAAGCAGAGCAGGAGATCATAAGGCACAGTAGGAGATCATAATGGAGACAACTCCATAATTGCACCTCTTACAGCATCTGTCCTGTAGTGATTGCTTAGCCTAGTCCTTGACAGACTGGAGGGTGGAGCAGGAGAAAGGGAGAGGATGGCTAAACTTTAGATATCTGTGCTACTGTTAGACTTGTTTTGTTAAAAGAATGTCTAGTTCATGCGGTGTGTGGGGGAACACCATGAATGACTCATCTCTTTTGAAATTACATTACCACAGAAAAGTACATGTTCCAGGGTATTTTTTAATTCAAAATTCTGTTGTTGTTGTTTTTAAAAAGTTTTTTAGATGATGGCCATCAATGAATTAGATTTTATTGATCAGAAAGCATACTGAGACCTGATACACTAGATTTAACCTTCCCAACAGCTAGAGCTTCAATATGGCCAGTGACTACAGATGTACCTTCCCATTTTTAAAAGCAGTGCTGTCCAGAAAGTGAGCCCTAGAGCTTCCTACCAAAATAATAATTTCAATTACTCCCAGCTTTAGGTATTAAACCTTTGCCTCATCAATGTATTCTTTGGCAGGACCTAAGTCAAGAGTCTAATTGTTCTAAATTGACAGTTTTGGGGGGTTTTCCCCTGAAGTTCATAGCACAAAACACTAAAAAATAGCTGCCAGCACAACATTGAAAATAAGCTCGCTATTTCCCAAAAACATCAGCCAAATAGCTGCTTCAGAAGATCTGCTTTGCCTTCAGGATGAGATTAGTTTAGGACTAACTGAAGATGTTTTGTACCTACAGTCATCCAGGTTGTCATAGGAAGAGGGAAAACAGCAAATTACAGCTTCTTTTTGTAAAACTGAAATTGTCAAAGATGAGATTTTTTTTTTTTTTTAATGCGTAGTTACCAGAAGCTTTACGGAAACTGTTCACGCCAAGTTTAGAAGCCTTTGATTTAAATGCTCTGATTCCCTAAAGGTTCTTTATACTATCAATTATAGACAAAACAAGAAAGTAGGAGAGTCTTTGCTTTTTAAAAAACTATCTTCAGACAAAATGTATGCCTCCATTTACCAGAAAGTCTATACAAAAAGTAGATTAGAATAACTGAACTAATGGGAATAAATGCAGACTGAAAAAAGCTTTATTTTAATGTAGTACTACAGGTTGTTGACTAGCTTGAAGGCAAGTCACTATTCCTAAACTCCTATTTGTCACGATCTTCAGATTTGTTTATAATTTGATTTCAAAGTGAAAAGGATGTATTTATATTTAATACTCAAGTTACCTATTTAGTACTTATTAAATACTGCTTGCATATGGAAAAGCAGTAAACTCAATGGAATTTGATTCATTTTAAAAGAATATACTGACTGCAAAAGACTAAGCTCCCTTATGCAGGTAACTTAAGTGCTTTTGAACAATGTATATATTCAGATAGAGTAAAGCTATAGTGACATGACAGATTGCGGTAAGAACTTTCTTCCAGAAGACAGAATTCAGTTAGATCATTTTATTCTCTTTGGTACAGTGACCTACTCATTCCCAATGCCTTCCCTCCCTTCCAGACATGAAGGAAAGGATCATCCTCTCAAGGTGTCTTCCAGAACTATGCTATTGCTAGATGTCCATCATGGGGATTTCAAAAGCTTTTGAACAGGAAAAGCTAGCAGTCACTTTGTGCCTTAGCAGCTGCCATATAGCAAAGCTAAGGTTGTGCTGTTACTAAAGAGAAAGCCATTAGAAGTTTTCTGTATGATCATACTTACGGTCTTTCAGCATACTTCAGCTTCACGCCCTGAAAGAGAGGCATCCTAGGAAAGCAGACAGATGAAGATGTTCAGAATACTGTTAGATACTGCTTGCTTTGCAATGAATTAAAGGGATACAGAATACATACTTGGTTTCAGTGAGCAACTGCTGCTTCACAGCCAGGATTGACACTTGTCACTACACCAGAATGGACATGTCAGCTGATGTTTCATTATTATAGAACATTTACATCAACCAAAGCTGTTATTTTTCAGAAATCCCTCTACTAATCATTTTTCCAAGGTTGAATTCCTAGCTTCTTCCAGAAGGGGTAAGCCAAGGAACCCTTTTCAGCCTCCCCCCCTCCCTTTTTTTTTAAACAGATTTTTAGATAACTAGATGTGTCGGGTGCACTCAATAGTAGTGAGCAGTTGAAGAGGAATTCACTAAACCTTAAAGGTGATCAGATATGGCTGGAAGTAATGCTTCTGTCATCTGCAGTGCTAAACATCGTTATGGATAACTTCTAGGTATAGATCCAGAAGACTAACAAGCTATGACATGGTCATGAAGTTGTATGCGGACACAAAAAAGAGAGTTCTCTGCCTGCTCTGTAGAGGGTAGGAGAAGCCTGCTTGCTTCCTTGCAGCTGTTAATATTTTGGGCAGAACAGACCATATCACTCTTTCCCTGTTAGATTATATACTGCCAAGTTACTGAGAAAGCATCGGAGTCATGTCCAGTTTGTTTCCAATACTGAGGAAGACTCCTTGCTTTATTAGATTTGCTGTCATAAGTTCCACCTCTAGCTTTATGCATTGCAATAGAACAGTGCTTGCCAATATCCAGTCAGCTACTTATTTCATGCTGTCCTCTTCCAGGTGTGTAAGCCCATCCCATAATTTTCTAACCAAATCACTCTGGACAAAAAAAGGCAGTTAATACCTGTAGGAGGTCTTTGAGTTAGACTTTGTGTAAATAATCTCCTTGATTGATGCTGCAGTCTCTGGAAGATGGTGGTTAGATGGTTCTGTACATAGTCCAGGAGAGAAGAAAAATGGGAGCAGCTCTCAGGCTCTTGATTCTGGCCCAGTAATTCTCATGACACTGACCAGAATGAGCAGGCCAGTTACATCCGGAGACAAGTAAACTGGAGCAGGACCCTCCACGCTGGCCATGCTGAGCCAAAGTTTAGAAATTTCAGTGAGGGCTTGAAATCTGTAAGATCAGAAGACATGCACTGCTTGGGGTAAGGGGGTGTGGAAAAAGCAGGAGCTCTTTATAAAGAAGTAGTTGCATCAGAAAAGCAATACTGATGTTACGGCAATCTAATCACACAAGGCTTGCTTAGATTGTTCTGAGATTCTGCAGAAGCTGGCACTACCAGCAGAAACTGAACTTAGCAGGCTTTTCGAACAAGCTCCCAATAAAGTCAGCCATACATGGGTTATCCTTCCATGAATATTAGATTTGTTTGTTTACTTTTAACACATACACTAGAAAAATTGCTATTATTCTAAGAAAGTCCCTGAGAGTGTCATTTCACCATTTTTAGGCTGCTCACAGTTGCTACAGACTCTGTATTTACCCACTGGTTTGACATTAATGCATGTTTCCATTATTTTCTTCAGACTATTCCATGATTCCATTTTCCTCTTCCTGTTGAGATCAATACAGAAAAAAATGAGTCCTCTCATAAGAATCAACTTTTTACCCTTTCCCCAAAATCAAGCTTAGGTGTTCAAAGATTTGCTGTCTTATACAAAAGTATCATAACATTAGACATCCTACTTCCAAGATAGTAAATTATAAGCCACTGTTCAAATGGAATTCAGCCTAGAGAACTGAATTTATGTTAAAAGTTCCTATTGCTTGATTTTAATACCATGTACACCTTAACATCTTGAAAGAGAATGAACTTACGCTCACTGTAGCAAGAGCTATTTTAAAGAATTAGCATGCATTTCAGATTTAGCTCAGTACTGTACTGACATTCAAGAATTTCAGTCCTCATACAGACTGAGATGAACAGCACATTTATTTATTTCAGTTACAGCAAGACAGACAAGTCAACCTTACAACCAGAAAGGCAATGAAGGCCTCATTAGCTTAGTGATAACCATTTCATAATCTAGGCAACATGTTATTTCTTGAGATCACAAAGAAAACATCTCCTTTTAAACAAGTTTTCCTTATTTAGGTTTCGCTTACACTTCCTGTAAGAACAGAACACTGTTGTTAACAGGATCAAAAGGGACCACCGATGTATAGAGTCTACATCATCCTCCCAGCCTCCGAAAAGTGTAAGTGGAGAATTTATTAAAAAAAAAAAAAAAAAACAGTCATGCTCACAGCTAGTAGAAAGGGAAAAAATTAAGGTCTATTTCCAAATTAGGTTTATGATGCATAAAACTTTCTCATGGGGTAGTGTACTTTTTGTAAGTAATGAAACTATCCTCATTTTAAGCCAAAGCCTATCTGCAACTTCTGTAGTAAGCAGGGAGAAAAAAAAGATTTCCCCATACCCACACACACATACTCTAGGTAAGAATTCTGAACTAAAGGAAGTGCTAGAAACATTGGAGAACTTACTGTGTAACAAGTGTCAAGTGCAAAACCCCTTTCTAGAATTCAGTGCATTTAGTTAGGTGCAATAGAAAAGACTGAATTCAGGAGTGGTTGACAGTGGGATACAGTGCTACAGGTTGAACATGACCCACTAACAGATAAACCCAAAAGCATGCATTTATCCCACCACAAAGAAAAGACATGCTTGAGCTTGTCTTCCTAGCCTGCTCACTTCTGCAGTTTGTTCTACTGTTATCTCCTCCCTCCCTTATTACCACTTAATTCCTGCACTCCTTTAAAGGACCACTTAAAGAATCTCCATAGCGCTCCTTGTTCTCCAAAAGATGCTCTCACTATGCTTAGGGATACAGAGACAGCAGAAGAGTACAACTCATCTCTTAGGCTATTCTTCTAAGCAGTACTAAATCTAGAAAATAACAGGAACTGCCAGGTCAAGTAGTGTCCCATCCTTAGCCATTTTAACATTATAGTTGAGGCAGACCATAGTTTTTCAGTCAATTGCTAACAGGTCATTTTTGGTACATGGAAATACTGATCAACTGAAGGAAAAAAGTATAAATATATATATACACATACTTTCACTGGCCTCACCTCAGTCAACTTATTATACCCCTTACCACCCAAGTAAGGGAAATACATTAGGCACTACTCACAGCAAAAATCAGAACTGCAGTCAGAACTATTCGTTCATGAGGAATATCCTTTTGGCTCAGTGAAGACTTTTGGATACCTTAGCTTACATTCATTCCGTGAGGCAGCCACCATGATTTGATTTACCCAAAGTACTATTGTTAATGGGGCTGTTACCATCTTGAAATTGTAGCTTAAAGTTAAGCAGTAATACAAAACATTTTTCAGTGTTTCCAGTGAAGGAGCTGAGAAAAAAAAAATCTGTAAGAAACCATTGCTGCAATTTTATTTTAACAAAAGGGCAGATTTATTCATGTTTACAAACAGGTTTCAAAAACAAAAAGGAAAACATGTATGCTATCCACTAACAACCTTTCAAAATGCCAACAGCCCTCATGCTTCATGAAGGATTCTATAGATTAGGAAAAAAAAAAATCACAGTTCCACTCACAGTTCACCAAGACAGCACTAAACTAACATGTTTAGACAAAAACAAAGGACTAAGATTCTGATGTATTTTGATTTAATCCATTTTGCCCGAGATAACAGAAATATTTCAAGCAAGTTCCATCACATATTGATGTCCTGCATTAAACAATCCTACTAAGTTCTGAACAAAAGTTATTTAGTAAGTTTCTCAAAATTTTTTAAAAATTAAACAGTTGTTTCAAAACCATTAAGTAGTAAATGTATTTAAGAAACTAATTAGGACAGAGGCCATAACTTCATTAGAACACCACTGCTCATGTTTTTACAAAGCATTAGTGTTATCTATTTGGCTATTAATATTAGCAATTTATCTACAATATTTAACAAGGTAAATTGCAGGCAAAATTTAGTACAGTTTCAATAGAAACACCCTTTTCCTGAAAATACAGCAGTATTTGAAGGACTATTTTTTTTTGTTTTTTTGTTTTTTTTTCTCTGCATCATTTATAAGGAAGCTTCCCATCTATGAACAGGAACAAAAAAGTATCTACAAACCTTGTAAACAGATCTGTATCATTTATAAACATAAATAATCCAAATTATTAACAGCCAACAGCAGAAATTAAAGTATCAATTCAATGATCCAGGGCCTTCTTGCCCTTCCCAGCCTTCCCCTCACAAAAGGATCAAGATAAACTAAAGCTCTGCTAACACACTGTTCAGGACCATTCTTAAGTACAACAGATGATCCACAGGTCACTTATGCTGAGTTACTGTTTATCTGTCAGAGTTCATTATTACTCCCACCCCCAGAAAAGCACCCTCCAGTCTGGCAGAAAGCTTTTTTTAAAAAAATAAATCTACATTCGTACAAGTGTGTCTTCTTTTGAAGTCCAAGACAAGAATATCATCTTGTCCATCATAATGTGTGAAGAGACCCAGTTTCAATTTCTTTACAATGCAGCTAGTGTGTTAACATTCAGCTTACAATCAGAGTGATGTTTCCAAACTATGTAGCGGGCTCCCTGGGGATGAAGAGGTAGCAGACTTGTTCATGTCTGTTGTAAGGTGAATTCCACTGTCAACCGCATTGTTATTTTTATTGGGAGAGGGTGGGGGAGTAGAGTTGCGTTTTGTTGGAGCATCATCTTCAGCATCAGTATCATCAATAAGGGGAATATGAGGCTCGGAATCTTCTATTCTAAACTCAGGATGTGTCATAAAATTGTGAATTGAACTTCGTGTCTCAGGTTTCTCTAACCCCTCATATAAGGAGCTACGAAACGCATTCACCACTCGGATCTGCAAACAACAAAAAAAAGGTTGTTAAAATGCTGCAGGCTTACTGGTAATGACATGGTTCTTATGAGTTTGAATCCACAAACAGCTAGACATGAGTGAATCGAATTTGTATGTGATGCAGTGGAACTTGGAATAACTGTAAAAATGAAGAGCATTTCAGTAGAGCACTGCCAGTCTACACAGTAGGAATAAAAATTGTGAGAATATTGCAAAAAGTTGAAGGGCCTAAAAATTCAGACATGGCACTAAAATTCTTCAGTTATTTAGCATGGGCTAAGCATTTTTCAAAAGTGAGGCCAACATTTTTTAAATCTACTTGTTCACAAATTAAACAAGTTTCAGGGTATGGTTTTCTTTTTCTTTCTTTTTTTTTTTTTTTTTTTTGAATACTGAGGGGGGAAAAAGGCTGAAAATAAGTTAGAGGATAAAAAGGTTACTAATTCTCATGCTAGGAATTAGGATGTCAACTGACTATGAAAAAGCCAAGCAAGTGTAAGCCAAATGGCACAATGACTGGACAAAGTATCATGCAAAAAAAGATACTGCTATAACAGCTGTAAATATTCGAGTATATATCCATTTACCACACTAGAGAAAGTTTCTTACTGAATAATGATTTGCAGGTTTACAACCAGAACCAGGAAATTGAACATTGTACTGTACACTTCAGATGTAGCCATGACAGGTTGCAAGTTTGAAGAAACTAGCACAGAGTATGACAGATGATCACACTTAGTTTAATTAAATTTTCAATTTACATTGAGTTAATGGACAAATTTCCTAGCTTGAAGATTATTTCAAGTCTTTTCATTGTTTAACTAACTTTTTTCAAACCAGAAAGCTAGCTAAAGTTGCAGAATTTCTAACTAAATGTTTTGGAATGAAGTTAGATAGAATAAAAGCCATACGACTTCACTTTGAACAATGCAGGTCCAGGTTGATTTTGGTTTAAGCTTTTCAAACTGTAATTTGAAGGCTGAAACCACCTGTTGATACTCCCCTTCTCCTCCCAAGCCCCACACAGTTCCCTGACCAACTACAGGTATTGAGGATTCATTCATGAACTGATAAAAAGCAAGCAAAGTTAGGTAAGAGTCAATAACCCCTTTGTCCAACACTTTCATCAGGATACAGTTTCCCTTCTGGTACCATCCTATTCAATTCTCAACATCTCTAGAAAACTCAACTGTTAAGTAACGTGAGTAATTCTCTAAGAAGGTATATTTCCAATCCAAAAGCTCCTCTGTTGTATAATTAGAATTGCGGGAAATTCTAGAATAAACAAAAAACTTACTGTTACAGAACAGTAAGTCCAGTTTAAAGAGATTTTTAGCACATTCAAGGTGATTTATTTCAAGCTGAGAGAAGTACCTCATGAGTAGCACTTCCATACAGGAGGCACTGAGTTCCTTTGTAAGTAAATATAAATGGACTTCCAGGTGAAGGAATGAGGCTGGAAGGTTAAGCAGATCTGAAGCACTGACCTCAAGAGCTAAGATACACGAAACTCCCTAACTGTAAACTAAGGACACCTCCAAAAGCAACACACTACCAAGTTTGTTATAACATACAGTGCTTATGCATGGCTTCGATTCTGATGGTGTTCTTTGACCTCCAGTAATAGCAGGGGATTCCCCTCCCCCTTCAAGGGCACTTAAACAAAAGCAGTTTGCTCAAAAGCTACACAAGTCCATATTTTTATATTACAACTAGATAGCTGGGTCTCACTGACATTGAAGTACATTACATTTCACAGGTTGCATCTCTGATACTCTCCCACTGTGCCACTGATTATTGTGGTAAAATGAAATATGACTGGCTCATGAGACTAGTTTTCCTGTGCTTCCACATGGTAAGTTATATCACGAGCAGTAACAGAGAATAATTTTTGGCTTAACAGGACAGCTGTAATTATCACAGGAATATAAGCATATCCATGATAAAGGCTTGATTAATAGGCAGACTGCATATTAAACAAATGGTTTGGATCATGACATAGAACACTCACATGAACCCAAGACTCTGAAAGAGTCCAGCCATGAAGGCAGCAATCAGACTATCAGCATTTTAAGTTACATTTGAAAGGGAAAAGTTAGTGTTTTGAAGGTTTTATTTTCAACTTCCTGAGATAATCAGACAAGAGAGGTCACTATAAATAAATTGCCTAAGTGAGGAGCAAACAAGACAATTTGTCATCTGTAATTTATACTGTCATCAGGCCTTCCTCATATTAGTACCAGAATAGCAAGGAATGCAGTAAGCACTCCAAAAACTCCTAGCCAGATGGCTGCTTAAGAGTTGCAACCTCACTTCACAGGAACATCTGAACTATTTCCCTGGAAACAGCTCTCTGAAAGAGAGACACAATGAAGTCACACATCTGCTTCTTATTAGTACATATAAGTTATCAAAAGCTGTTCTCCTGGTGGGTGTAGCAATAGGTAGTGCTTCTTAAGAGGGAGTGAAAAATAAATCCCCGCTGTTGCAGCATTGTATCTACATTGGTCATTTGAAGCAATGAGATGTTGCAGTGCCTCTTAGATTCTGCTCAAATGTCAGCATGGCATGAGGTTGCTCTCTAGACAATCTTGAATGTTTAATTAATGTTCTGGAGCATATTTAGGGATACAGGTTACTCATTAGCATTTTAAGTAGGAGATGCAATCCTGCACATCATTACTATTAAATCTACTTTTCATTTAGTGTTCTGGAGGTATGCAAATTTGTGAGCTGAGCCTCTAAATACTACTGCAAGATAGGGAAATATCTTTTTTGCCAATGGAGAACAAGTACAAGAGATAGGTGCTTGTGCACGCTCACACAGAAATTTTGGCCAAGCCAAAAAGTTATCAGAAGAGGACATTTCTTTAAGACAGCTCCTGAAATTAAGGATCTTCATCCATCCAGCAATCTGAAAGTCTAAAGAGGAAAAAAAATAAAGCAAGCAAGCAGTTTTCCCACAAGGGACAATTGTTTTTAAAAAATTATTTAACCAGCCTCTAGGAAGTTAGAGAAGGAGGTTAAACATGTAATGTTTAGGATGTAATGCAATTAGGATGGAAAATTATTTCAACAATAGTTGAATACTAACGGTTAATATCTATAACTGTTCTACATCTTCAGATCCCAGAACTTAAGCCTACATGAGTAATTAAATCTCTAGCCTCTAAAGAAATGAAGGCTGAAACTGAAATGCCACTTAGAGCACAATATAAAGAGGACAGAATTAAGGTGAGACAAAAATTTCATTCTCACTGATGGCTTATGAACTGCTGCCAGAAGAACCTAGAGAGGAAAAAAATATCATTCAAATTTGAATGAAAGTTTCACCACTTAATGCTTAAGCCTTTCTTTTTATATAAGCTGATTATATGTTTCTTCTGCCTTGTACGCATTTAAGAAGCCTTGATTCGCCACCTGAATCCTGATGTTGAGAAAGTTGTGTTATTTAGTAAAAGAAATCCAAAGGCAGAGATTCAGAAGTTCCTTATGGGCTACAAAGAAAATGCATTTAGTGCTCCATGTCCTAAGTACATTCATTTTTTAAAATATCGTTTGTTTTTCCACCTACTCATTTTACCTTTTAAAGTATCATGTGTGCTGTAGTGCAAGACACCTACTTTTGTTGGCTTAGTTCCATGATTATCAAGTATTCACTTACTTAACATAAGTCACCCTAAGAGGCATATACTCGAAAATTTACAACAGTTTTTCCTGTTTTTCTCTTAAACATCCCTCTGCACATGAATGGATGAAGGC
This sequence comes from Dromaius novaehollandiae, assembly GCF_036370855.1. Lineage (NCBI taxonomy): Eukaryota > Metazoa > Chordata > Aves > Casuariiformes > Dromaiidae > Dromaius > Dromaius novaehollandiae. Next base: position 45,052,527 of record NC_088098.1, read on the forward strand.
ACAGGATGCGCAGGCTCACAGCTTTCATATGAAAGTCTTTTGTTGCAACTGTTCCACCTGTTCTCAGCCCTCTAAGAAAAAAGCCTTGAGGACTCCACTTTGTGTCAAAGCTTTATGAAAAGCCTGAACGATGATTTTTAAATACTAAGGAGAAAATGAGAAACGTTAGGTATGTGAATTAGGAAATGTTAATTTCATGCACTTTAGGAACACACACTCACACCCCACAGTAGTAGAAGCAGTAGTAGAGGAAAACACTACATGTGTAGGGGTAGAAATATTTGTTACATCATGGTGCTGGCTGGCGATGGAGGGTTGCCGCCTTAGAGCCCCCTGAATGGTACTTCCACTCTGGAAAGCATTCACTACATCCATCTGCAAGGAATCAGAGATTGTGACAGCTTGCTCAGCAAGAGAGAGAGAGAACAAGAGAAAGGACCATCCCATCTATAACACACAAAAAGTAAAGAAAAAAGGCACTTTTTATAGCGCAGATACACAGGCAAGAGTTGCATTTAGAGCTGAAGAAAACAGAGGACCCTGAGGGAATACACATCCATCCATACCCCCTTTTGCGAGTCTCAGCCACACCATATAGAATTGCCATCTTAGTCAAGGGATTGGGGATGGAGGGGAAAAGATTTCCCTCAGAATACCCACTATGTCCTACCTTTTCCGAGACCATACCTGCGTTTGTATCCTGTTCAGGCCCCTAAACCACAAGATCTGACCACGACGTAATTCTCTCTCAGCATGATCAATCTCCTCTACATCTTCGGCTAATTCTTCTTCAGGAATCTCCTCCTTTTGTGTTCCATGACCAGCTTCTTTAAGGAATTTCAGACGGCTGGTTGGAATTGTTGAAATCAACTAACAATGAATGAAAATAGGCATCAGTTTTTTGGGTTTTGGGTTTTTTTTAAACTTAAAAGAATAAACAGAATACCAGAGTTCAGACTTAACAAAATATCCTGTTCATGATTAGCAAAATTGAAAGACAAATGAAAAATGGGATGAGTGCATTACCACAGAGCAATCACTTCAGCCAAATAGCTGCAAAGCTGGGAAATTCCTTACCATCTCAACAGTAGCATGAAGTTAAATTTGGATTACAAACCTAAATAACAAGACTTCATACTTGCTAAGTACACAAAATTCCACCACAGGATTACTTGACTACACTAGGAAGGAGCAGTGCTACTAGATACTTACTACAGAGCTTTCAGAGCTTCAGTTTGATAAGTGTGAGCTGTCCCTTAATTGAGAACTACAGCATTTCATTAGAAGCAGCCACAGCTAATTCAGAAATACAGAATGGACATGCATTTTGTCACCTGAAGGATATTAACCCATTTGCAAGATGAGTGGTATTTCCAGAACCATTATCCCAAACCACTGATTTGCTACTTGTTGGATATTCATTAATCTAGGCTAAACTAAACAAAGCTATATGGTTGTTCCAGCTTTCCTCCTCATCTCCACCTTCAGGGCTATTTTGGTGAACTATGTAGTTAAGGGGAGTCATCTTTTGATATGTTCCATCTAGTAGATTCAGTTCAGTTCCAAGCCTGCTTTTCTTGTGCCTCACCAACCTGGAAGGCTGTTTCAGCAGCTGCAGAAGAAAAAGGACTGTTCCAAAAGCAAGAAAAATTGTCCTTCAGGCTGAAATTGCTACTATGAATGCTCCAAGCTTACATGTCAACAGTATCCCAAGAAAGGAGAATCAAGTTTATACTATTCTCGGAAAGCAAAAAGCTCTTCTACCTTAATGAGATAGTGAAGCAACATGAACTACATCAGGCAAGCTTTACCCTTGCAAGACACTTTGGGTCAAAGGTGTTTAAAGTCATCTTGATTCTCTTCTGTGCTACCTTTAAACCTCATCAGAATGACTCTATTTGATTTCTTTAAATAATTTATTTTCCAGAGAACCTTACTCCTAAAAAGCTTACACTGACTGTTAAAATATGCATCTATGTGTGCATTTGCAACTAAAAGTTACTTTGCCAGTTTCATATTGAAAACTGAAACTTTCTTTTCAAGATGGAAGAGAAGGAAAGGGAAGGGAAGAAGTCATATTGGAAATCTCTTCACATGCTATGAAAAGTTTAGACAAATATGCCATTAAATAATGGAAAATTAGGTACCTCTAAAGTTTTGTGCAAATAAGGTTGTGGCTTACAAGCACTGTTGTGCATGCAATAGTAATGAAAATTCAAAATACGATTGCCTAATGATTGGAAGAACTTTCCAGTTATTTCATAATTCTAAAAGTGAAGAAAATTAAGAAGAAAAACTCTTGAGTTTTGCTGCATTTCTTGTTACTCCAGGAAGCTTAAATAAAAATAAAAAACTACCAAGTATAACAATTCTGGTTTTCAAGGAAAACATTAAATATTAAATTAAATATATTTAAACATTAGTATCTTAATTGCATCTGTATTCTTACAGAAGTTCTTCTAATATTTATCTGGATAAAGATATAATTTCATATTTAAGAGGTAACTACAGCTGCTTCTAGTTAAAAGTTACTAAATATATACCAGCCACAGCATCCAGTTACAAAATATAACTAATCAAGTCAGAGTATGGAATATCCAACCAAAAGACATTCTGAACTAGACAATTTTAAGCAGTATTCACTGTTAAACTCCATATACACATATGGTCCACCTGAGGACCATAGGCGGTTTTTTGAGAGGTTTTTTTGAGAACTGATAAAACACATTACATGGAAAATACAAACATACCAAGGCAAGTAAATGTTTAGCGTTTTGAAAAACCTAGTTTACCTGTCCCCAGAGTAGTGTTCCCATGCCCAGGAAAATGGACCACAGCCACTGTTCAATCGAGAGTTCTGAGCAACTAAAAGGTTTCCCACCAAATTGCACAATAATTATCTGTGAAGAGGAGCATCATTGTCAACATAAGTTATGAATCCGTGACCTTTTACTAGAAGATTCCTTCATGCTTCAACATCAGTATAGACAGAAATCTACATTAAAATTCATATAACTTTCCATTTTAAGCATACCCTCCCCTACTGTCTCAGCAGTTCAAGCTGCTTTTTAACCTAAACAATATTCTCTTGCTTTCTGGTATTTCAAGAACCATTAAATAGTTTAGTTATTCTTCAAATGTTATGTTCAGAAAAATCTGCTGGCCACCATTCTTAATGCTTAGTTTTTTTCCTTCATTTGACGTTTACAGCACGTCATTGATGCTACAAGTTTACAGTGATTAGTTATCATACAAATGCCATCTTGGAATCAAGTTAAGTAATAAGTTTCTACTGTTAACAAATCTTATTAGCTCTGCAAGAGATAAACATTTTTGCAATAGTCCAAAACAACATTAATATACATTCTGTCAGTGTTAAATGCAAGGCTAGATGTCATGCTCATGACGGCTTACATGGCAAGACTTGGGGGGGGGGAAAAATCAAAAGGTAAATTAAATAAGCTCTTAATACCTTATTTATTACAAGAAGCTGTACAGGCCCTGATAAGCAAGATATCCCAACTGCATAGGAATTGTGTGTGTGAAAGTCTGTGCCCTGAAGAATCAACAATTCAAGTAGCAGGGCAAGTGTGAAAAGGAGAGAGTATTGACCGTTATTAAGTAGGACACCTGTGAGCTGGAAAGCCCAAAAATATCTGTTATTTTGTTAAAACAGAATAAATCACTTTAAGACAACTCAAGAGTTATTTAGTTGGAAAGGCATTCAGTCAACACGAACACAGCTGCAGTCAGGAGCACCTTCCGCATATTTGGTTTTGTTGCACAATAACAGCCTGCTATATATGCAAGCCTGAAAATAAAAGTAGCTTTGAGAGTGTAGTCTAAAGCAAACTAAAACTGGGAGAATAAGAAAGTGAACTAACTTTACATGAAGCAAAGGTGTATACATCTGCACTGCTTGAACTGTTATGACCTTGGTCAACTTTATGGAATTCCAAAGTTTAAGAGGCTTAAGGTTGGGATATATCTTCATAAATCCAGAATAACTTAAATCAAAATGGGAAAAAAGTTCTGTAAAAAATGCAACATACTAATTTGTTGGTTATTTCATTGCACTTCTAATGATAAATTAAACATTAAGGCTAGTTAGAAGGTAAAGCTACCTCATATAAACTGTTTTCTTTAGATGCAATTTTGACTTGGTATTTGTAAACATCAGTATGTTAAATTGATCAATTTCAGATAATTCATCTTATTAATAAATACTGAATTAAATAACTAGCTCTTACAAATCTTCCTATACACAAAAAAATAGATGGTTGCTAGATATCAGTGGTTACTCAGATCAAAGCAAGAACTATGGCAGCAGCATCTATATAGATAACATTGGTTTCTGAAAGAGAAAGACAAAAATCAATACTTAAGCTGGAGTTTCTAAAGTAGATTCATGTTTTTAGTCTCATTAATTAAGAGGCTAAGAGAAGTTATGCAACTTTTCTACGGTTTTCTACGGTTCTGTTTAAAATTGGCCTTTGTTCAAATGTACTGGCAGATATTATGGGCAGGAGTCCTGACTACGGAGGAATATACAACTTCATTACATTCTGTGGTAAGACTAGAACACTAAGATCAAACTGAGGGACTGGAGAATTCTAAAGGTAATACAAATATTTCTACGCTTCAATTCTAGTGATTTGCAAAGAGACCTTACCAGAAAGCCCTATCAAGCAGCACTTCCAGCACTGATTTGTAGTGTTTGACACTGAAGACTTTTCACATTACAGAAATGAAATGCCTGGCACTAGTTGTTTAGTATTTTGAAGGTAAGCAAGTACAGCAACATATGAAGCACATTCCCCTGTCTGCCTCCTCCCAGCCAGCCCTCCTGCCCCAAAGCCTTCAGTTACTTACCTGCACAACAAATGTCCCCAGAACAATCGTACAGAAGATGGCATTGTTAAAGATTCCTTCAAAAACATTTCTTTCACCATGAATTTTTCGGGCATTGATTTCATTAAAAAGCTGCATCATCACAAATGTATTAAATACTATAGTATAATGCTCTGAAGGAGGAGCATGGAGAGGTGCATTTCTTCCACTATCAATATCAAAAATTTTCTCACCTGTGTGTAAGAGACATTTATTAGCAGCTTAACTGATAAGACGTATACACACACAGAACAGATATCTATAAGGCTATCATCATAACTTTGTAAAGCTTCAGTATTCTTACCAGCAAACAGGAGTGTAAAGACCACTACAAGTTGGTAGAATGCATGACCCAAAATGTTCTTCATCATTGTACGAGAAATCAAAGGTTTGTTTCTACCATAAGGCTTTCTCAACAAGAGAGCTTCAGTGGGTGGTTCTGTTGCCAGGGCAAGAGAAGCTAATGTGTCCATTATGAGATTTACCCACAGCATCTGCACAGCTTTAAGTGGAGAATCCTATAAAGATAGATACATAAACCCTCGAATATAAGTGAACAAACTGCAGCTATTAAAGGCATTTATTAAACAACATTGGTACGTTTTGAAGAGCATTATGTTCTTTGGGCTAGTATTCAACTGAAAACTTGAATTCAAGAGTTAATGAGTGAACGCATTTTCAACCTTTACTAGCTGAAGCAATCCACCACCAGTACGTACTTGTGTTATGCATGCTCCCGTGAAAGCAACAATTACTGCTACTACATTGACAGTAAGCTGGAACTGAAGAAATTTGGAGATACTGTCATATACATTTCGTCCCCACATAACTGCTTTAACAATACTTGTGAAGTTGTCATCTGTAAGGATAATATCAGAAGCTTCTTTAGCTACATCTGTTCCAGCAATACCCTGGTAGAAAAAAAGAAAGAAACACACTATGAAATATAACAGGATGCACTGACTTACATAGTAGAAGCTATTATGCTGGCTACCTGACTGTTCCTTGATACAAAAGAATATATAGTACCTTGCTGGTTGCAAATTTTAAGTCCAGACTGATAATCAAATACAATATAGAAAGACTGCTGTCAACCTTGCAACCAATGTGGCAAGTCTGCTCTATTTTTAAAATCTAAAAGAACCGTAGGCAATGAGACTTACACCACAAAACAAACAAGCTGAAGAACATCATTTGGCATCAAGTAGATCAAAATACTAACAGTTCTGAGCACACTCAAGCAAAGTTATAAAGCAGTTCATGTTGGTGAGGAGGGGAGAGTAAAAAAAAAAAAAAAAAAATCTGAGCTTGCCTCCTCTTAGTTTTATTTGAAGAATCAACATATACCAAGATAACATGGTTTAAAAAGCCCACAGCACCAAGTTCAAAATTTAGAGAAAAGGAGGCAGCTCAATTGGTAACAATTTTTTTGGCTTGTTAATAGATATGGGTTAGCAGAATTCTGAAAAGAAATACTAGTTATAAATAGGTTATAAAACATTTTAGAATCCCTGTAAAAATCTAGCTCTACAGGTGGCTATTTCTGAAGTTCATCTTTTTAAAATAATTTTTAAATCTCAAAGGATCAAGGTTGAGAAATAAGATGAAGTCTTGCATCTTTTAAAGAAAGTAGCAGTAATAAAAGCAGGCAGACAATATAAAGACAGCATACGAGCTCTCCCAAAGAAAGGTTCCTGAACTTGTTCAAGGCAACAAACACCAGATGGTGCAGTACTACTGTTTAGTCCATGCCCAAGCTGTCTGCTATGTGGATTCCAGCAGTAAAGCAAGATGTGAAAGCATTTCCAAACACTTTTTGCAGAAAAGCTTTGACATTAAACAGTAGACTATGTATGCCATTGTTAAGTTTTAAGCACTCATAGCCTCCTACGGTATCTAAACAGTAAGTTCTGTGTCATGTCTAATACGCAGTTCTCTAGGAGAGCTTTTTGAAACACTGTAAGCAAATATTTAACTCCAATAACAAATTTAATGATCTTTATTCTTGATTATTTTGCTAAGAAAATGAGTCACCTGCACAGCTACGTGTACAACTTAAAAAGGTGTCTTTATACCATCTACTATATGCTATTTATTTTAAGTGATAATTAGATAAGCAGTTAAAGAAATTAGCTTCTTACACAGATAAGCATAGAAGGCATCTGCAGGAAGCACCTATGTTCTGGAAAATGAAAATAAATATCCTCTGACAGTGCCAACTACAGCAGCTATTCAATAGCAGAAAACAGGCATTCATTATAACAAGACTGTTACAGTCCAGAGAACATTTCATGTTTATCTATCAAATTTGTAAGTTACACTTGTGAAAAAAGCTCCAAGAACGACACGAAAGCTCCTCTTTCCCTCATTTTTTCCCTCCAAGATAAGCATCTGAGTCAGTACATCTGTATGCACTCTAGGAAGAGTGTGATCTTTGTTTTTATCTTAAAAAATGCTTACTAAAAAGTCTTAAGAGACAAAAGTGACCTGTTGGCAAGCTATTATATACCTTCTCATCTCAAGGCTGAGGAGGAATCTTGAGGCAGGAGGAAATTCAAGAAGTGTATTGTAAGTGCATGAAAAGAGACAGGAGAAAACCAAAGCCTACATACTTAAGGCATGCCTCTATCTAGTATTAGCAACTTAAGACTCTGCTTTAATTGGTAGGATCAATCTGTTTCAAGTACAAGCATGCCAGACACTATCGCTTATTCTAGGAACCTGCATACCATGGGAATTCAATATTGGTAGTTTTTCCTTTATTTTCTTAGACATATAGATTTTAAACTAGAGTTGAGTAAAAACTTCAGTCTGGTTTACCAACCAGATGTTGAAAGCAATCAAGTTTTGTAAGGAACTTGCTTTATAGCTGTTGTTTGCCAAATGCTAGCTGAAAAAGTATGAAATAGAAGATGACCTTGTCTGCAGAATAAATACAGAGTGAAGCAAAGATATTTCTCAGAAAAAGCCAGTAAGTCTCTAGTCTTCTAGCAGAAGTGTTTATTATTAAAATCTTTGTGTCGTATTAGAAAAGAGTTGTTATCTGAAAGGGAATTGAAGTTTTGTCCCCCCATTCCTTCAGGTCAGGCCAGAAAGCACAAAGTGACTATAAGATTCCCGTAATTGCTAGACACTGCTCAGGGCTTTGCAATAAATTAATGCTTACCTCAGTAACAACTAAAACAAGGTAAGCCTAAGATATGCAGTTCTATCCCTAGCCATTAATTTTCCATGGGCCCTGTCCAACACCTAAGTTAGGCTACTGTTTCAAAGGCTGTTTGAGAATTTTGAAAAAGCCAAATCATCTAAGGAACCATCCAGGCAAATGAAAGTCCTAGACTGTCGTAAAATGCTTTATTTCAGAATTGTACTGGGGATGTTCCTTAGTACAACCTCCAAAAACATTTTAAACATCAACTTGTAGTGTTTATAATGATAGTCTCCCTATCTCATCTTTTAATGGAACACAGATGAATACAAATGCATCCCATGCAAGTCTTGTATACAAGTCTTACTGAAAGTCACAGTATGCTGTTTATCATATAAAGTCTTCTACCGTATGTTGAGCAGATCTCATTTCTGAAATCTTAGACTACAGTACCAGTATAATGTTGCTACACTTAGCAACAAACCTTTCTATAAAAAGGTTTTGATTTGCAACTGATTGAGCATCTGTGATTTTAAGTTATATTCAATGGCAAATGCCACAAACATTTTTCATCAAATAGAGACATGATTAAATTGGAAGACTGAGGAGGGAAAAAGAGCAGTGAGAGGTGAGAGGAATGTTGACTCAATTACATTAACTTAGTTGTATATTAGGCTACTAAAAAAGTAAGGTTTTTCAGTCTTCTTATAAGTGATTTGATAATCTCTTTTAGCAAAGTAGTGCTTAAAATACTGAAGATTAGAAAGAGTCATACCATAGCAAATCCAACATCTGCCTTCTTCAGTGCTGGACCATCATTGGTACCATCACCAGTCACTGCTACAACTTGCCTCTGTTCAAAGATCGTGCTGTCAATTATACCTAAAATAAAATAACATCTCAGGGTTATAGTTCAGTATTGACAACACAGCACAGATTAAAGCTAAGAGAAAAAAACAGTTTCATCTTCAAAGTCATCAAGAAATTACAACAGATAGTTCAAGTTGGTTTCATTTCTCAAGTAGTAAAAATCTGTTGGCAAGTGACAACTCCCTCATGGACATTTCCCATTGCTAATGATCCTGGATATCTTCGAGGAGCAGAACTTTACCTAGAAGCTCAAATAAGGATGAATATTTTACATAATTAGTTTTGAGGGAGAAAAAACATCAGTTTTAGATTTTTGAAAGAGGATATTTACCTTTTACTAATGTGTGTTTGTCAGTAGGAGATGATCTTGCAAGAACACGAAGCTTTGGCCAAATTTTATCTATTCGCTCTTGTTCTATCTGCAAAAACAGCAATGGTTATATTTTGCAGTTAGGAGCCTGAATAAAATATCTGCTGTTCTACTTTAAGTAGCCAATATACTTACCTCTCCTTTTTCATTGCGTATTCTCCTGTTAAAGTCCTTGCCTTCTAAACACAGAAAGTCTTCACCAGGATTCAGAATACCACATTTTAATGCAATAGCACGAGCGGTATTAATGTTATCGCCGGTGACCATGCGCACAGTTATGCCTGCACGCTGACACTTTTTTATTGCATCAGGTACCTATATGCAAAAAAAAATAAAAATCCTGGGCTTACAGATTGTGCATTAGCTGAATAAATCTAGAGATGTCAATGAGAGGAAAGCCTTTGGCTCAAACCAAGATAATTTTTTTTTCCCTCAAGTATTCCATAACAAACAGTATTGATGTTGAAATAAAAGTTAAGTAGCTTACCTTAATCCTTTTCCTGAAAACCCACAAACTGGTATTCTGGCAAGTTTGTTGTTGTTTCTCCCTTCCCATTCCCTCCCCCTCCCCTTTTTTTTTTTTTTTTTTTTTTTAAATAAAGAGTCATTTTTCAAATACTGCAGTGCTAGAAAATACTACACACCTGCCAGAACCCTCATCATACATTGGGCTACAATATTCAAAGGTGTTTTACATTTACACCGTGAAGTACTGGCTTCTCATTTATGATTATGTGAAAGAAGGAGTGGCTTCTCATTTATGATTATGTGAAAGAAGGAGTGTGAGCCGTAGTTTTTAGCCTCCGACTTTTACTGTGAAGTCATGCTTATATGGATTAGATTGGAGTCTCACCTACATGCAGCATAAAAGATTTCACTGTTTTTAAGAAATACTGCCCTCCAAAGACCTCAACTACAGGCCAAATTCCTTCCCTCAGCTTTCGGGTGACAATCCCTCCCTCTCTATCACTCTCCATGAAAATCTGTCAACAAGTAAAATGGCTAATATTATCTTCAACAATGGTCTTAATATTTCTAGTGGTAAAAGAACGAGCTGTTCCATCTACTCAAGATGCTGCTTAGTAAGTGTCTTAAATCATTAGTTTGTACAGAGCTTCAGTAACCCAGCATAAGTGACGTTAAGAAGTTTTAATCTGCTTTTATAGCTCCATTAACTCCTCCCCCCAAGAAATTAGATTTTCATTCATTATGCTTTAGACTTACAATAGCAATTCAGTTTCTTGCATTCTCTACATGACTAACAACAGGAATCAAGATCTGCTTAACAATATTACTGCAGTTTAGTCAGTCACCCTACCTCAGGTCTCACAGGATCTTCAATCCCAACAACAGCAATGCATGTCAGACCAGTAACAATATCATTTTCATTGTCCCATTCTGGCTCAGGTTCCCCTGCTGGGAAGTCTCTGAAAGCTAGACAAATGGTTCGGAGTCCTTCAGAAGCCATAGGCTCTATTACAGTTTTGACAATATCATCACGGTCTCTAGGTCTGAATGCCTTTGGTTCTCCATTAGCACTCAGTATTTTGAAGCACCTGCAAAAACAAGGTTTAATAGTTACCATATTTTTTTCTTTTAAACTAGAAGTTCAAATTTCCTGTGGGAAACAGCTTATTGGCCAATCCCAGTAAGTTTTCACAAACTTCACTTTCACTGGACTCTCCCTAAAAAAAGCCAGTAGCAGCAGTTCTAAGGTAATCTTCTGCATATGCATTTAATCACTTCCTAATTGCAAAATACTCCAGCTGGAGGACATTAACTGAGTGGGTGGGTCATCCTACGACAAAAAATGCCCAATGAATTTAGGAGACAAATGTTACTCACCTCCCAGAAGTATCCATTTCTCTATTGCCTGTAAACAGATTTTAACATCTGTGCTGGTTAAGTTAATCAACTTAGTTTCAAGTTCAACAAAATAATCCCACCTTGTTAACAGCTGTACAAATTTCAGAAGTACTGCATATTTCCTAGTACAAGTAGTGCAGTGTTTATATAGCTATAAGTACTGAAAGCAATCTCTCATACTATGATGAACCAATGCTATCCTTAAAGTAGTAAAGTTTGCACAAAAAAATAAGTCCAGATTTTATAACTTCAGAGCGCATTTTGGCATTAAGTTCTTAATATGAAGCATTAAGAGAAAAACAGATACTTAATCTGATTTTAAACAGCTTTATAAGAGACTAGATTCAAGACTCGACTCTAGCATTCCAGTACATGCTCTTCTTGTTTTGTATTTTTTCTTATCATTAGATACCACTGCTTTCACAGAAAGCATATATGCTGTATCAGTGCCATAAGTATGACACTGCCAGGTATTCTGAACAATGAATTTTGTTTTGTCCCTCTGTGTCATTAGCAAAGTTCTTCCATAAAAACTGCATTTACTTTAAAAATACTATTATTATGGCACTGAAAAAGATACTTAGCCGTACAGTATGATTTAAACTATCACGCTCAGATCTTACAGATCTGCTAGACAACTGCTATTAAATTTAAGTATCTAGTTCAAGGGTTTGAATTCTCAGAAGCAATAGCGTATTAAAAGTTTCTACTTTAGCCAGGAAATGAAGATGAAGCAGGCCCTTAAAGTTTGGAGTTTTCATCATAACTGAAATTTGAAGTCTATCCTAATTTCCTGATTTAGGTCATCTGTTCAAATATCAGCCAGCACCCTTTCAGGATATCCCATATTACCTCCAATTACAGGGCTCATGATGAATTCAAAGCACCCTAAGATGACTAAATGGAAGCCAATAATCTTTATGTAGAGATTTAATTGAAACTTGCTTCAAATAGTTGACTCAAAACTTGAAGATAAGTCAAAGGGAAGAATTTCTGTTTCAAAAAATTTTGCAGCACTTACTGTAAGTTTACTGTTATTAGCAATGCATATACATATGCTTTCAGTGCTCAAAAATAAAGTCATACATGTGCTGGTAAAGAATAGGTAGCCCAGCTGGCAAACCAGATTACAAACTCTGAGATTAATTTCACACACTGAATAGGTTGTGGGTAAAGAAAATGGCTTAAGATGATGTTTTTTCTAGTTGGTACATATTTTTAAGTAGTTTTAGACTTTCAACTATTCCTATAGCATCCAAATTCTTCTAGGTTTTCCTGTTCTTTCCCAGCTGCCCTTATTATTTTTTAATTTGTTTTCCTATCTCAATTGTCAAGCCAAGTGGACCACATGAGTCCAGGCTGAATGAGTTCTAGTATCTTGTAGTTTTCAATTGCTCAGCAAGAAAATCATATACAAAATACTTCTGACAGTAGAATTACTGCAAATATAGGCATATTTATTCACTGATTAGACTTCACTTGAAATCTAGCTATTGAAAAATTCACACCTAAATCTAAGTTCTGCATCAGAAAGAACAAGAGTCCTTGAAAGGTTGACTTTTTTCTGTTGACACTAAACTGATGGGAGAAGGAGAATAAGATTTCATCTCAAGTGTATCAGTGCTTCCTTAGACAGCATTTTCGGCAGCTAGTAGCAAGAAAAAGGTACATTGAACTGACAAGCGTTACCTGAGCGCTACTCAGACTAGAAATAGTCTGACTATAGGACTGAAAACAGGGTACAGCCGTGGTGCCTAGAAAACATGACGCATGCATGTATGATTTCTCTTCACCTGGTTAGAAGCTGCCAAAGCCTTCTTAACACCTAAAGGTCTGGACTGCTAGGACAGATCTCTTGCCTATAATTTATCTCTAATAAACCCTCTATAGATGGACAGATTTATAAGGAAACAACTTACTTTCTCACATTAAAAAAAAAAAAAAAAACAAGCTTCTCAGTTAGTCAAGTTCAATGCCCTATTAAAATGATGAAGTTGGACACTGACTTACACTGTCTTTTGAAGCTGAAAGTAATCTGTGTTCATACTCACTATTCAAAGGTATAAGCCCTTCCTGGAGTTTAACCACATCAGCTGTTCAGAGTTCACTGGAAGGTGGGTTAGCATTTTGACCAACCACACCTAAAGCTCAAGTAGCTTGGCTAGAGGATAGGGCTATTCACAGATACTTTCCTGTATCAAAACAGTTCAGGGATTAAAGTCATGACCTGCTATATTTTTGCTTTAAAGGTTTTGTTTGTTTGTTTTTGGAGGGGTGGGGCAATGAATGAATGGAAACAATTCAAATGCTGCTTGCCCACTTCACTGCAGAAAGTGGAACAATCATTGAGGGAGACAAAACAGGGACCTTCCAGCTACCAAAAAGGTATTGGGACTGGTACACTTATTGTGAATAGGGCAAAAATTTTATATCATTATCAAAGACTTTGTTTGTTTGTTTAGCACAGTCTCCTTAGCTACCACAACATTTAAGCAAGTTAAAGTGCCAGCGTAGGACAGTAGTTGTTCTTACTTTTTAAGAACTATCTCAGAGGCACCTTTACTGAATATCCGGAAACTGCCATCAGAGTTTTTTAACACAGTACTCATAGATTTTCTAACAGAGTTGAAGGTGTATACTTTGTACAAATCCTCTTCTGGTATCTCATTTCTTACATCCTGATAATCACGTTTTAAATCCAAGAGCAACCCCAGCAAGGCACATTCAGTTTTATTTCCAACATGACGTGGTAGGCCACCTTCTTTTTCAGGAGGCTGTAAAGAATAAGAGCCTTTGTTGGTTAGGATGTAAACTTATCAAATGCTGAAATATAGCATCTAGAAAATGTGGAAGTCAAAGCTTAGTTCTGGATGGGGAAGTTTCACTTTTGCAATGATTAATCTGTAAATTTTTATGAGTCATGAGCCAAAGTCATATTGCTGGCTTTTAAAAGCAACTTCTGCATCTGTTTAGGCTTACAATCCCTTTGTCACAGACTCAAAATCGCCCATTAAGTTGTATCAACTCCCAAAATAACCTTTCTAAAAGGCATTTTCCATTGCTTGAGACATCTGACTGAATCACTTGAATGTAATGGATCCTTCAGTAATTTTGCAGCTCAAAAGTATGGATAAGTTTGAGCAAATTAAGCATACTAAATGGCTTTATTTCTGCTAAGTTAAGGCATCCTCTCCTGTAATAGTTCTTCCCTGATGATTTAGGCCATAACCACATCACTTGTTTGCCTTCCATTGAATAAAGCAAGTATTTAAGCTTCTTAAATCTCACTACAAGTTCCATTTTCCAGGTCATGGCCTGGAAAGACTTTTTTCTGAAGTCTTTCCAGTTTTCAAGCCTTTAGAAGCCAATACCAGAACTAGTTCTTGTTTCGGTAATGTGCAACATGCACTTACTAGCAGTACAACATATGTTTCAATATATTTTTTTTTAATATTTGAGCTTTTGTAGCTGTAACATTGCAGTTTGTGGCAAAAAAGGCAGAAGCACTTAGTCAGCCTGACATCCCTTGAAGTATCTAGATCACAACTACATTAAGGCTAAGACAATCATCTATGTTGCAAACCACACATTTGGCTGTACTGAATACTCAAACCTCTAAAATATGAAGTACCAAGTTCTGGTCTCCCCAGTACAAGACAGACAGACATACTGGAGTAAGCCCAGGAAAGGGCCACAAAGATGAAGGGATTGGAGCATCTCTCATACAGGGAGAGGCTGAGAGAGCTGGGACTGGGAGGAGGGGGGAAAAAAAAAAGGCTCAAAGGGATCTTATCAATGTGCATAAATACCGGATGGGAGGGTGTAAAGAAGACTGAGCCAGACTTCTTGTGGCCTGCCACATCATGTTGTCCAGTGAAAGGACAATAGGCAATGAGCAGAAATTGAAATACATGAAATTCCATTTAAACAGAGAAAACTTTTTACTCTAAGAGTAGTTGAACGCTGGACCAGGTCCCCTAGAGAGGTTGTGGAGTCTCCATCTGTGGAGATATTCAAAACCCAACTGGACACAGTCCGGAGCAACCTGCTGTAGCTGACCTGCTTTGAGCAGCACTAGATGATCTCCAGGGGTCCCTGCAGCAATTGTGCAATTCTGTAAAACAGACTTAGACTGCACTGCATTGGATATAGTTTGATTAAAATTAGAGTAGTAGGGGACCTGGGTCAGTTTGTATGCAGCTATGTTTTTCCTTATAACAAGGTGTTTTGAAAGGATAGCATGTGAGAAACTTCAGTCTAACTCATTAGTATTTCAGTCTTGTTTGAGAAATAGGTGCTTGTGATCTTCATGTGCCCTCTCAACTACAGCTGTCTAGACAAAATTCTTGCAGAGGTACCATCTTTTCTGGTTGAAGAAAAGCAGCTTTCAGACTGCTGGTTTCACTGCTACTCATGTAGAAAGCATTCACAGAAGAGGGCTCTACTGACTTTTTTTTTAAATAAAAGCTAAAACCTAATTATTTTTACTGCCTTAAACAATTCAAGTTATGCAACATCTTGGAATAGCAAGGAATCTATGTTTTGAGTTGCAGAAAATATGATGCACACAAAAGGGAAATTAAGGTGTTGTTCATAAATCAGCCAAAGGGATTAGCGAAAAGCCAGATAGAGTATTGAGGAGTCCAGTATTTATAATACATAACACAGTCCATCCTGTTTATTCCAAAATAGTTTTGAAGGCTCAGTAAGTTATGAGCAAATGTGTTAGAATTCTATAATCTACAGACTCATGGAAATACTATCTGGAATAAAAATCCAAAGTCACTATCTGCACTTGCAGTTTCTCATTATATTCTAGGCAACTTTACACTACTCTCACAATTCTACATTGAAGTAGCACCTAACTGATCTAAGACGCTGCCCAAGTAGACCCTCCCTATAAAACAAATTTAGACACAAATATGAATTTACCTTTTTATAAGAAAGTTAGCTTCCTGAGATCATTTTTGACTCACCAAATCAAAACAATTATAAGCCAATTTTAAGTTTAGTTCCAAATAAACTGCTGAATAATTTGCAGCAGATGCAAAAAAATCTTGCACAGTGTTTTGCTGCACACTTAAACTTAGCAACTGCCTATCATGTGACCACCAGACAATTTGGATGTTTTGAGGAATATATTTAGATGCATTCATTAAAATGAGGAAACCCACTTACCAGAATTTTGGAAGTATAAGCACAGTTAACAGAAATTCCAGTCACAAGATAAGCCATAGTCTTCTCTGGAATAGCTTCTGGTTCTGGAATTTTTTTATAATGTTTTTCATTGATGTAGGCTTGGACCACTGTCATTCTGTTCATGGTCAACGTTCCAGTTTTATCCGAGCAAATAGCTGTTGCATTACCCATTGTTTCACATGCATCCAAATGTCTCACCAAGTTATTATCTTTCATCATTTTCTAAAAAGACAAAAGCAGTCAACAACCAGTCCTGGCTTTTAGTTAATGTTTCAGAAATTCTCATTTAGGGTGTCAAGATTTAGACTGCAGTTTCAGAATACAAACAGCTTTTAAGTTATCTAGCATCTTACAGAATAAGAATTTGTACCCTATTCTGTAAGGATTTCTCCAAGTCTATCATGTCACAAAAAGATGCATTTTGAACAAAGTCCCCAGATACAGTCTTAATTTCCCACATCTGCATGTCAATCAAAACGAAACTATTAATATTAGTCAGACTGTTATGAGGAAGTAGTTTTTGACAGTAGTTTTCTTTAGAAGTGGAGCAGAGGCACAGATTGACCTTTACCAGATAAAATGTTAAAACATCTCTAACAAGTGAGGTGGAACTTGCTTGAATGGCAAAAGTTCCATTCGTTGTCTGGAGTCCACTGTTCTTTCCTCTTACAAGAAAAGGACAAATAAGCTATACCACAGACTTACTACAGCATCACATGATATGTATTTCAAAGATGCTACAGTCAGACTTAGCATCAAATACAAACTGGAGTCCTAGTATTTCTGCTAAGAGAGTGAACACTACACAAGTTTCACAAGGCTAACATTGCTTAAGAGTCTTTACCTAACAGGTTTGGATAGTATTTTAACTTTGAAGTGGAGAGTAAGTTCAAATACTACAATAGGAAGGCTACAAGTTAGTACTGTAAGTTGGTAAGTTTTAGAGCATACACAGCCATTGTCTATATAATGACATTTTCAAAACAGTTTCAGGATGCTGAAGCAGGAAGAAGTGTTAGAGGACAAAGAACATGAGTATAAAAAGCATGCTATATAATAAACAGCATACTATGTTCTGCAAAATTCAGAAACAGAATAAGAAGTCATTCCCAGCCTTCAAGGAGTAATAATCTAAAAATTTTTTTCAGTAATTGCTTGTTTAACATATCAGTTAGGCGAAAGTCCAGGTTTATAGAAGTCTGTATTATTTACAAACTCTAATATATCAGTTCTAAGCAAATGCTATGCTAATGTTAACATCACAACATAGTATCAGAGGACTAAACATACCTCACAACCCATAAGAAAAGATGAATCTAAATGGCAAAACCATCTTCTTTTGTTGGTGACAACAGGCTGTCACTGCTTACTGTTTAGGTTAGTGTGAATTCTGAGATTAAGAAAAATACTGTGGTGGATTTCTTGTGCAGTTAAGTGAAGAAAGGAAAGCAAGCCTCCCTTGGTCTGGTTAGAAACATGCTGCTTCTGATGCAGCACACTTCAACTGAGAGTTTAGGGCTGATGAATTCACCTACCTACTTTTAAAGTCTGTTCCCCCTCTGCCCACTTACCTTAACAGAGTAAGCCAGGGATATAGTGACTGCAAGTGGAAGACCTTCTGGTACCGCCACCACCAAGACCGTAACTCCAATAATGAAAAACTTCACAAAGTACTGAATATAAATCGGTGTACATTCAGCAAGCCATGGTCGCTTCTGAACCCAGAAGGTATCAATCACAAAATATAGCACAAGGATAATGACCGTGATTGCAGACATCAGTAAACCTTATTGAAAAGAGAGTAAACCATTTTCAGATGTCATCTTAAACATTTGTCAGTACAGACTCTGGATAAGTCAAGTGCAAAGACTTCTGCCTTTATGAAATTTACTTTAAAGTTTTGAACAGGCAAGTCAGGAAGCATAGGGGTAGCGCAGAGCAATTCTGACTTCCAATACAACTACTTTCCTCATGCAGGTTTTTTTAAACCAAAAAAGTAAAACTTTATTTTGCTTTTTTCTCTTAATTTAAAAGTTTAGATCTAATTGTGAGCGAGAAAGATTAGTATCTAAGGCAAATTGATTAAGCAGAATGATAACTGAACAAATTCAGCAGGTCTTCAGTGATGATACTGGTGCATTTATCACAGCTGGTAACAGTTCATACCCCACTTCCTGGGGAGGGTCAGATATTAAGTATGGAAGGTAAGCACAGTGTTCAATAAAATGGAAATAGCTGGAGAGGTAAATTGGAGAAACTACCATTAGCAAGCTGGGTGGCACACTTAAGACACCACAAAAAAGCAATGAAGGAAAACAGGCCTGGCTGGAAATAGAGGAACAGGAGTCACTGAGGTGTCAGTTATTCACAGAAAAATACTTCAGTGAAGCACAACCCAAAGAAGCAGGACAGAAAAATGCATGCATAAAGTTGATGATTAACATTAAGAGTGTGTAGGAAATTAGAAGAGGTCAAAAGGTACAAAAACACAGCAAGGGTCGTTACTTATGAGACATGAAAAAGAACAACACTGAAGATAACTTACACTGAACATATCATGGAGGTTTTATTCAGTATTTGTTAGTACAAGTTTCTCAGTGAAAAAACACTGATACATATAACTATGAAGTGCTCAGGCTAAAAGTTTTATTGCTTTGTCCTCAACTCCATAACTATCTTACAACACATATGCTGAAGTTGGCCCTTTTTAAGTTGGAGATTGGTCTATGAGACCTCCAGAGGTCCCTTCTAATCTGAATCTTTCAACAATTCTACATGCAGCAAAATAAAGCCTGAAATACTGGAATTAAAACTCTACATGCTAGGCAATATAGCCTAGCATTTAGTCTCAGTGATTCTGGAGCACTGAACTACATTGCTGTCTTAGTTTATCTTCAATAAGCAACAGTTTATCAAATATTTTGACAGCTGAAAAATTAGCTGATAGAGAAAGTAACAAATGAAAAAATAGGAAAGTCAATAAAACTCATTACTGGTGGGGCATATGTAAAGTTAAAGATCCTAAGCCTCTGGAAGTGTCAGAGAGAACCTGACTGTCTCTACTACTTTCTCCACATACCTGATTAAGTCAATTTATAGTTCTCTGGGTGAATCATTAAGTGCCATACCTTTCTAAAGATAACACTGGGCAACTGCTATGAAAGGTATGAAGCTGGAATGTTCTGTCCTAGAAGCTGATACTCTAAAGTGCGAGTCTATTTAAATCAAGGGGAAAAAAAATCAACATAATGCGGTCCGAGAAACCATAAGCACACTTTGTGCATGAAGCATAATTGCATACATTGGTACTTTGCACTTAAAGTGGTCGAACTGGTCCAGGCTAACTACTGAAGTTAACCTCCTATGAGCTATTTATGTTCCAACTTTATTCAAGTGTGACATCAAATAAAAACAGTAGCATTAAATCATACCTGCTTTGCCAATCTGAACTGCTAGCTTTGTAAGTTTGCCTTGGAGAACAGATTTTTCTTTCTTTGGCAAATTTGCTCTCTTCTTGTCTTTCTCATCTCCATCTCCACCATCTTCACTCTTCAATGGTTGCATTTCCATGGCTGCACCATCCTGAGCTTTAGCTACAAGTAGTTAGCAAATAAACTTTAGCCATTCTGAAATCCCTGAAGTCACTGGTACTTACAAAGCTCAATAATACAAGTCTCCACTAAACATTAGTATTTTGGTACCTTCTATCTAGTGATACCCTAACATCCTTGAATATTTAAACAGGATAGTTTCAAAATCATTGCTGTTACTTCCATGGTATCCATTTTGAGACTCTCATGTTCATTTAAGCAATTGTTTTAGGCAGATTCATTTATGCTATCATTAGCATAAACATTTTGGACTTAAGTACTGAGTATGTATTTTCATATGAAAGTATTTATTGTATACACTCTCAGAAAATAAGGACTTTAAAAGAAGGAGCACAGAAACTGCATTTACCTTTATTACGGTTCTCAACAGCTCCATCCTGCTTTTTACCTGTCAGGGAGGAGAGAGGGGAACAAGTTATAATAAGTCAGTCAGGGAAAGTATTTCTATGTTTAGGCATAAAAAATAATAAAAAAATAAAAAAATTACAAAATAATAAAAAAATTAATTAAAAATAATAATAAATAATAAAAAATAATAAAAAGCCATCTGAAACACTGGAGACAGAAGACTGACATAACTGAAACTTCAAGTGTAAGTCAGCACTACTATACAGTACATTTGGCAGCAAGAAGCAGCTCACATCAGTTCTTTGGACTTCAGTTTTCCCTTACAAGACTTCCTGCAGTATTATATTATTATAGTTAAGTCTGCATAGACAACTGATGCAGACATTCATAAGTGAGTAGGTGGAAATACAGCAGAAGGCCAGTCCTGGCCAGACTGTTGCCCTATTGAAATATGTTTGGTGGGAAGGTGATTGCAGAGGGTAGCAATTTACCTTTGAGGAAAACGTTTAAAAGGCTTGCCTAAACTCTTTTGCTAGAAAAGGAATTTGCTATGTTAAAGTGATTCTGGTGGCCTCCAATCTCACTTTCTTCTTCCAACTCTTGACAAATTTATCTGACTACTACTATAATTAATTCTAAGATCTAATTTCCAGAGGCAGTGCTTTTGTCCGACACTGCAGAAGCTACTGTAGTATAAAATATTTATAAATCCACACCAAAGCTTAATGGAGGCACAGCACTGGATTACTGGATCTATGCTAACCCTATTTACACAAGCATGAAGATAATCTGTTGGCAACATACCAACATTAGAGCACTAATGGAAGAGTTCAAGTTCATAATAAAATATTGCTCCTACCTCTGTTCAGAAATGGAGTTCAGCAAGAGACCATAAGGAAGGACATTATTCTAATGAATATCAATTCATGAATAAAGTGTTAAATGTAACTAGAAGAACTGTGCATCATGTGTGTAGTTTATTAGGGGGTCACTACCCTTTTTGCTTGGGTTTTCAGGTTAACAGGTTTTAGATATTACCTTGTCTAGAGACAAGGTGTCAGCTCTTCTCCTAACTAGAAAAAGCAAAGGTTACAGTAACTACTTGTAATAACTTGAAAAGAGGAAATTGAGGAACTTGAGCAAAACCCACAATTTGCAGCCTCACTAGTAAATATCTGACATACGTAATTCTGATGTGTTACTTACGGATAAGTAATGACATCAGTTGTCTTCTGTATAATTTCTACACATAAGAGACTCCCCCCAGCATCCTCAGAATAGCTGAGGAGAAAAACATGTTTGTCTTCTCCCAGAGATGTCACTTCACTCAGTTTAAGACCTCATTGTTATCTGTTAACTTAGTATTTGTTCTCTCCCAGTTCTTTTGACTTTCCTACAAGAACAAAATTCTATACTTGAGATACTTCTAACTCCCTGTATTTACACATGCTTTCACTCCGAACCAAGTCACATACAGACAACTAAAAATAGCCACTTTAATCTCCTTAACATTCACAGAGAAGCCAATTTAGTTTAAGATTCTCCTTGGTTAAATTCAGTTTATAAAGCTTCCAACTTAAGCAAAAGAGGAAGTTATACATCTCAGGAGTCAAACAATATTCAGGCCCTAGAACACACCAAAGCATTATCTTCCAAAAAGATTGCTTCTTATAGAATAATATGCAGTGGTAAAATATGACAGCTATGATCTTTCCTGTATCTCTATGATCTTTCTGTATCCTGTACCTGCAGCTGGTATATTGCTTGCTTCCTTTTCCTTCCTCTGTAAGAGAAAAAGGAAGCTATTCTATACAAATCCCACACTGTTGCAATTCGACCTTTACTCTTCACTATACCACTTGAGCTTGAAGCTCTAAACTGGAAGTAAATTTCAAGAAGGGCTAAGATTTAAGTATTTATGGATTAAGCCAACAAGACAGAAGCACAGTTCAATCCCAGGTCCTGCACAGAGTACACATTTCGACAGTCTTCTCCTTAACTTGAAGACCACTGTGATTCCTAAGCACATTTCTGTACGGCTTTACATTACTGTTTCTGTTACTCCGACAAAGGAGTATATTTTTCTGGCAAGAGTCCTTATAGGCTCAGTCTCATCCAGTAGACCTCACAACAGTTTCTACAGGAATTTTGCTGTGGGCAAGCTCTGTCCTGATCACGCCTTGTAAGAGCTAGCATCAAAGCATTACTAGTTAACTTTACTAAGCTTTGATTCTTACACAGATAGGATAAAGGCTATGGCCTAGAAAAGTGACCTTGTAATGCTGGTTACTGATCAAGCCCCTCAAAGTAGGGAGGATATCCCATTTTGCACTTCACAGAAAGGCTCTAAGATGCTCTGTGATATAAGCTTCTTCCTCTCCACCCCAGCTTCCCAAAAGAAAATCTAGAGGAAAAAGGTCACTAGGTTTGTCTTATATAAATCTGAGCATTCAAAGTTTCAACTCTGGAATAAAAGTTTTGGCAGGAAAGGACTGTCCACTCACCTTTCACCAAAATAGGTGGTATTTATGTTTAAGTTATACACAAACTCAGCACTACGTTATCAATGATTCAAGCTGTTCCCCTTCAAGTGGCACATTTGCCATAGAAGAACTCACTATACAGGACATTTCCCATCTGTTAAAAGCAGAACTAGATACTTATTAGCTTTAATTATTGGTAATAAACAAGTAATTGCTATAAAGCATGAATGCACGTAGAAGTTGCAAAAGATAGCAGCATAACAACTTACATGCTATAAGTCTGGTTAGAGGTTACGAACTTTTCAACCTACAATTGATTCAATGATAACTGAAATCCACATGACAACAGTTAACAGTAGCATATACTCTTAGGTCACTGGATCATTCATCTGTGAAATGTACAGAAAGCATGAGGCTTTAAGAAGTTTTCTGGCAAGTTTTCTGGCTCCAGATAACTGAAACACTTCTGCATCCAGTAATATGCAGTTCACCCCTCCCTTCCCAGACCTTTAAGATTATGATGCCTACTTTTCTTGTCCTTCTTCTCTTTTTCTTTCTCCTTCTCCTCTTCATCTCCTCCAGCCCCAAGTAAGGTAAAGATGATTCCAGTCTGAGAGTTCACACCTACAGCAGTAACTACCATTCTTCCAGAGCCTTCCATCACATGTGTACCTGAAAGATTGCATCAGGTTTTCCACTGAAACTTCAACAGTTGTACTGCAGAGTATAAAGTAAGTATTTTTTTTAATACAAAGTTTGAGAACCTGTAAGACTGTGCATAAATTACTGCATTTTCCAAGAGACTTAACTGCCAAAATTATCTGGAAAATAAATAGAGAAAAAAAGCAACTGTACAAGCAAGAACTTTGAGTTTTAAGAGTCAGGTCACTTTGATGGAGTTCTGCACTTGCTGTGCTATGGTTTCTGGATACTTCTAGGAGTCACCATAGATAAGGTCCAGGTTGCTAGATTTTAACCTCAAAACTTTAAATAATCAGTCACCCAAAGCTTATCACTTTCTTCAAGAATTTTCAAATGTCACACACCTGAAAGCAGCATAGGATCTCTGTCCAGAGATTTCTTAACATGGTCAGATTCTCCAGTCAGTGAGCTTTCATCAATTTTGAGGTCATTTCCTTGAATGAGTACACCATCAGCTGGTAGGAGATCACCTAAAATAGATCATTAGGGATGATGACTTCAGTTCCTTACCGAAGAAAAGAGTTTAACTGTTTAACTTAAAAATATATTTACCATATTTCACTTGTGCAATATCTCCAACAATTATGTCAGCTACTGGTATTTGGATGACTTGGCCACCTCTGATGACTGTGAATTTCTGTTCTTGTTCAATTCGGCTCTGCAATCCTCGAAATTGTTTCTCTTTACTCCAGTCATTGAAAGCTGTTACTAATACCACACAAACTACAGATAGGAGGATTGCTGCTCCTTCAATCCAACCTGTTTCCCCTTCCTCCTCCTCTTCACCAACATTCACTGATCCGCATACTGTAGAACACAGATTTTGGATGTAAGTTAACATAAATACTTACTTCATAAAACAAAAAAGTTAGCCAAAAAGAATATCATTTTACTAGCTAGCCTTCTTTACAACTTTAGATTTAGTTTCAGGGGTAACACATCACAAAGCTAGAGAACCCAAAAGTTAGAGATGTATGAGGTTATATCACCTAGAATTTATACCCTTGCTTGTCTGAACACAAAAGAAGCTGATACAGAAAGCTACCCATCTTGTTAAATGATGGCATAAGGTGGCCAGACTAGAAAACTAGTTATCCACCTTCTGCTTTGTGAACATTTCCTACTTTACTTTTACTTTACTTAATAAGCCAGATCTCATTGCAAAAGTTCAGTTCAAAGGTCAGATCCCTCCATCTTTTGTTTAGACCTACAAATAAGTTTTTTTTTTTTTAAATTGGAAAGTTAGTGTCAAATTGTAAGCCAAGGAGAATTTAAGATATGCTGACTCCACAGAAAGCACATGACAAATTATAAATTGCTTAAATATATTTGAGGCAAAGCTAACAAAACACTTGCACAGAAACATGACTGGATCTAAGACAATCTATTGTTTCTGCTGCTTTTACTTCAATAAATACTTCACTAAACACTTAGTATTTATTATTTTTGTCAGAAACAGCCTGGACAATGACCTGGGGAAACTCATATTGCCATTTTAAGGCAAATTAAGGGTTTTAGGAGTATTCTCTCAATAAGGAACAACAACCTGTTTTTTCAGACTTGCTGCCCCCACCAGGATAGCTGTGTTGGACCAGGAAAATTAGTAGCATAATACAGGTAGATAGCTGCTTTTTAAAACATTTACTTACATGCTTCATTCCCTCCTGGAGGCTGGTAAAAAGAAAGGCCCAAGGATACTATGGCTGCAATTTCTAATATAATTAGTGTAACATCCTGTAGTGCTTCCCATACTAACTGAAGAAATGTTTTTGGCTTTTTAGGAGGTATAAAGTTCTTCCCAAATACTGCTTCTCTCCTTTCTATATCTGCTGGATTTCCACTTAAACCTATTTAATAAGAAGACAAAGTTAGTAATGCTGATTTGCCTTTCACCTTCACATTAGAAGTGATTAAGATCTCCCATTCATGAAGTGGAATCAAGTGCTACTCCATACATACTCATATGTAATATCAAAAAGCTATACGTGAAACAATTAAGTATCACCCTCAATCAATTCCACTACAGCAAATAGCTATATTTAATAAATCACACTTTGCCAATGTAAACTAAGCTGAAGGTCTACCTTCTTGCACTTACTATGACATAGCAGGAGAGTACTAGCAACAGGCATATCTGGGCACAAAGGAAACAGGTTTGTAAGACAAGATTATTAGTAGAGTTACTATGTAAAGACTGAGTAGCATCATAGTTTTAACAAGATCACAGCCTGAGAAGCCAACTCTGATTCCCGCTGTAGGGATTCAGAGTTATTCAGAGTATTCAGAGATAGCTTCCTAGGATGCTACAATTAATCTAACGTTTATCGTAAGCCTGGTGAAGTTATCCAGGCATCGTGTGGTGACAGGCGGCTATGTAATGGTGCTGCCACATCCTTCCACCTGTACAGCAGCTGCTTGTTGTTCTGAAGCTTGAGTCTCTTCATACCTTCTCTCATATAAAAAGACAGCCTGTATTTGGCACGTTGCAGTGGATCCCTTATGGTTTGTCACCTAAGCTTTGTAGCAATCTTCTTTTTTATTTGGCATATTTCTTTAAGAATCCTTTTCGTTGTCTCAACTCCAGGACCATGCTTAAGGGACACTAGGAGTTAAGAGTCAGAGGCCTTCACTAGAAGGCACACACTTCAAGAGTTAACTAAGTCCTTAAAGATAAAGGAATACCAAGCATATTCAGTACAAGACCATTCACTCAACATCTGCCATAAGTGCCTCCTGTTTATTTCTTCAGCAGTTTCCAGCTGACACTATTTCGTACTTAAACAGCCAGCTCCTTTCTGAAGGCAAAGTGGCCACAATTCAAGCTATGTGCCAACCAGAGTTCTAGATACTTCCACCCTCTTGTCACACAAAGGTTATGATCAGTATCTGGTTAAAGACAACAGTTTTCATAGTTGCAACTTTTCAACATTTAACCCAATCACTTACTGACATCAAGGCCTTATAAACATACCAGGTAATTAACAAGAATAGTGATCACTGCAACTGGTTTTCATAGTGAAAGAGTGGTATTTCTTAATTAATGGACACATCTCTTACAGACATTTCCTTAAAGCACCACATGACTTTGCAAAGCCTGCTGAAGGGTGAAGCTCTGAGTTTTAAATGCTAAAAACTGCTAAATAATTGCTTAACTGAAAAGCAAAATGTGTAGATTATTTCAACATCAAAAAGAAATAAACATGCTCTTAGCATATATGTTAGAATTTGTTCTAGCATTCTTAGATTCACAGCTCTAAAGGTTTAATACGAAGGAGCATTTTTACTGTTTAGCTATAACAATACACTTCTCACTTGAAGTCTAAGCTTTGAGATGCTTACTTTTTCTCTCAAACTCAGAAAAAGAACACAGCAAGACCATTTTCAGAAGTCACATTAGAGGATCTACAGAAACTCAGGACAGACTGCCCATCCTGAAGGGCCACAATATATTGCTATTTTGCATCAGAAGCCATTTATCTCATCCTAAAAGGGCAGAGGTCAGAAAATGAGTTGCAAAATGCCTGTGACACCATTTTCTTCCTTTCTTCACAGGGTACCAGGAAGCAGAACATCAGAAGTACATAGCAAGGGCTTCTGAAGAATGAAAAGCATTTTCTAACAAATCTAAAGTCAAAGTATTACCAGTGCCACTTAAAAGATTAGTAAATAAGCCTAGCAAATACAAAAGCATTTGAATTTTTAGTATTTACAATAAGCAGTTGTGTACAATTACTGAGCTTGCTACATCTACCACATAGCTAGTAATTTCACAGTTTATAACAGACAGGCTCAGGCCTGTCAGGTCTAACTACCACATTGTATTTTTTATTATGTATTTTAATTAGGGTCCTTTATGTGATTTGGCTTTAAGATGGAAAAGTACTGAGGAAGTGACTAGCTGATGCTTTGTCTAAAAGTTATTTATTGGAAATCTAGAAGTAGATTTTCCTATAGAATCGAGATGATGTAGATCTGTGGAAACACTGATGTTTTGGTGGTCCATCTCCCCAGAACATAGGGGGATTTTACTACTTTTGATATTTGTGGAACAACTGCATTCGTACACATTTGTACACATAAAGGACACGACACACGTTAAATTCTAAGCAGTAAAGTCTGCTCAAAGTGTCTTTTCTAGTAGCACTGGTAAAGGATAATTCCCATTTTTCATTTCAAGTCAGGTAGATTTGATCCACCTTTTGGCTGAAAACCTGTTGCATTACACTGTCAATAGCTTCAAAGCAAGAAATCACACAAGGTGTTCTCATCCATTGTATAGTATTTCAGAGCTATTTGTACTTTTGCTATGAAGCCACTAGTAGTTATGCAAGTCAGCGTATTGTGTCATACAGAAAGCTTCCAAGTAGGAAGCCACGTAGTAAGTCTCCGCAGATTTATACACAAGTTTTGACAAAACTAGAACTTCTATAATACTGAGCCGTTTTCATAGTCTTGCATATATTTTCTCCATTGGAAATCTCTCCATTTGTATTATTACAACTTGAACTTGACAATAGAGACCTAGTATTACTCTTACAAAGACTCCACAATGTAATATCTCCAAGAGAATTCATAGCAACTTATCTTATAAAGGGAAAAGTTGGTTCCCTAAAAATTCCTGTCATCATTTAGAACCAAAACACCACCTTTGTAGAAGACACACTGTTTTCTGTAACCCATCTTTCTTAACCTTTTAGAGCTAATTATCGAGTTTGACTGCTGAGTCTGCTGCATTTGTGAGCTACTCACACTTCAAAATTATGCCCTTTTATCAAGTTTGTCATTGCATTGTCCTGTGATCATCAGTTAAATACATGTAAATGTCAAATCCTTTTAAAAAGAAAAGGCTCTGACCACACAATTTTCAGTACAGTAGAACAATCACTACAGCTCGAGCCCTGCTGCAGGAACAGGTCGTCTAGCTATTCTCATTTCAGTACATTCACACTCATAAGAATCTGCTAACATGGTTGTTAAAATGAAAAAATTCTACATTTTCCTAGGTATTTTGTGCCCAGTGCATCAAGGCCACCTACAATCATACATTCATCTAGCTTGCAGTAATAGTAGTCCTTGAACAGACACCTTGCAGACTATTGTAAAACAGGATTTAACCCTTACTCCAGTTCCTATCTGTAGAAAACTACAGCTCTTTCCATCACTAAAATTTTTCACTACTCATGTTTTTAAGTTTTCTTTAGACTAGCTCTGGTCTAGTCCCATGCACTGAACACTCATTGGCAGGTCAGTCTTAATAGCTGATCTCCTAGAGAAGTCTTTCTGTTCAGTAAGAGGAATCCAGTTCACATGCTGACACCATTTCACAATGTGAACCTCAGAAGGGACATCAGGAGTGTGGCTTCAAAAGCAACCTGAGACAAAATTTCCTAAATGCAGATGCACCCAAAGATATCTTAAGGCATTAGTAGGCTGTTCTTAATGCAAGGAGCCAAACCCTTCTGTAGCATTTAAGACTAGAAAGCAATAGTTTTCCAGGATCAAGGCAGCAGGTACTTCACTGCCAGCAACATCGAGCTACATTGGATAACAGTTATATGAGCCCTTAAATACTGAGACACCACAATCTGCCAAAATCTTGGGTTTAGATCTTCGGAATTACTAGCAACAGCATGACTTACCATTAAACTTGAGTTATTAATGTAACATAACCATACGCAAGAAAGATTTGTACAGGATACTAACTAGAGCTCAGCATAAGTGACATGACTTGAATCTATTTCTTTTATGATAGCCTTCAGCTTTCATTTCAGCTGGAGCAGAACAATGTAAGATAAGCAGATCTTGAAGAAAAGTGTTGGAAAGGTCTTAGTGAGGAGACCAATTTTTTTTTCCCCTTAACATTTACAACAGTCTATCTTGACGTAACAATTCTAGAGAGAAGGAGCATCAGATATGCTCAGCAGTATTCACTGAAGTGTGACTTCACTGGCAAAGACTTCTTTAAACAAGGCGCTTTTTCAAGAAAATAAAGTTTGTGTGGTCACTTTGCATACTTCTTACCAAAGAGTCAGAGTACCTCTTAGTGTGTAAAGCTGTATCAGTAGTTTTTTGTGTAGATAAAGTGAAACCTATTGAAATACTGTGTATTTAAAAGCTGGATCCCACTATTAAGAATTTGATATAGTAAGGTTAGAAAACAGATGTCTCCAATTTTAAAAACTGCTGTAGTAAGGAATGCAAGAACAGTACAAGTATTAATAAGCCCTGCATAAAAGTATCAAAACCTTGTGTTCTACGATAGCATGATCTGAATTATGAACTACAGGTCACATGAGCTGATGACAAGACTTACATGCTCACACTAAGTTAAACATCACCATGTTGCACTGCTACTTCAGATCCGAATCTCCCCATAAAAAAAAGTTTCTTCTGAAGTGCAACTTTGCCGCTAATCCAAAATGGCATATATCAGTTAGACCAGCTGAAAACCCCTGCTTATTTATTACATGTTGAACTATCATACTGCCTTAAAGGAGTAGAAAGCAGTATTTTACTATAATAATTAAATAACTTAAATACCTTTATAAACCTTATTACATAAAAAGAATTAGTTTGCTTGACTAAAGTTTTTTTTAAATGGAGTCTCTTCAACATTGGCCTGAAAATTGACTTACCTTCATTTGGGGAAGTTTTCAATCTTGTACAGATGCCATGTACATCTCCATAACATTCTTGTATTTTATGCAGTGCATCTGTAGCTCGAAGTTCCATAAGAGAACGGAGCTCTGAAAGAGTGACTCCAAAATCTCCATGATTAGCTTCTTTTACAGCATTTTTTACACCACTATATGCAACCGAGTTGTTTGCCATATCACCCATGATGCGTGCAGTCTTTAGTGTAGAAAGTTTCCAGTAAGGAATAAGACTTCAATTTAAAATATTTCCAAAAGGAAAATAAATCCTGTGGGTATGAAGACAGTCAGGAGAGCAGACACATCACCCAAATAAAAGACCCCTTCTGGAGAGGTATCTTTGACGTTGTCCCATGGCGAGTTCTGTTCCCAAGCCAAATGGCATGTACGGTCTAGGAAAAATAAATAAATACACATTCAGTTACACAGCAGCTACACTGAAATATACTGTAAGACCGTCCTATGCTTTGTATTGAAGCAGATATTTTTGTTCTGTAATTTAAGGACAAGCTCTTCCTATTTCCTATAATATTTTAGTAGACATTCAGCTGGCAGTGACAAAGTATGAAACTGATATTTGTAGTCTCAAAATTCACTGCATTATCATACTTTCTTAAATCATTAACTTATTATGCTGGTGCCTTTAAGTGTTGAATTTTGCTTGGGACAGCCATATGATTCATCAACAGGAGACTTAAGAGCACCAGGAAGTAAACCAGTCCCAAGGGAAATGGAGTTTGGAACATTCAGCACCGATGGCTGTCACACAGTGCATAAATATACTCAAGTTACAAGTCTCAACTTATCACCAAAGCACCAGGAAACCTTTGTCTTAGACTTCAAGCTAAGCAAGAGTTTGTGGAAATGCACAAAAGCAAATTGTGTAAACCTCACAAAATAACAGTTTCAACACTAGGCTAATCCACACATGAAGTACTTTTGGAGCGCACAGAGCGTATCTCGATACAGACCTAAGTCTTAATGCATTTTCATGACCAAACATCTGTAGCCCGCTCCAGCCCATTCATCACAACTCGGGCCTCGCACATCATCCGTGTTTTATTCTTTGAACAGAACAAAAAAATTGCACAGCACCACCTTCCTACAGAAGGGATAGGGAGACTAAGATCAGGCCATCCATCTGATTTTGAGAGCTTTGTAGCTGAGAAATTAGCATCTACCCACAGGTTTCTCAGCCTGAACAGGCACTTAACAGCTAATTTATGCTCAGCTGACATATCTTGTATGGACACATGCATCTACATGACAGAACAGTGAACACATACTTTACATGTCTGTACATAGATCTGCTGTGTGCAGGACATGCCAGAGTGATCTGTAGATCAGCTTTACCAACATAACATGGCAGGATGAGCACAAATCATATGTCCTCATGAGACATCATGTCTGCCAGCCTCCGATGAACAATAAGTTGGACACTTTCAGGACAAGACCTTTAGGTGTCATATGCCCATTTTCCTAGAACCAAGAAAATCAGGCCTCATTAAGAAACACATTCCAAAGATTAATTGATCTCATCTAGAAACGAGAGTCAAACAAAGAAAAGACTATCAGCTATTGCCCTGTCAGGTCAGAAGACTGTTATGACTAAACCACTGCGTCTACATAGAGATCTAGGTACAAGCACTTAACTACCAATACTTTAAAGACTGTTCCAGGAAAGTCTCAGTCCTCTGCTCATCTCTTTTCTAGAAGGAATTGAGTTATAGTTTATCTGTCATTTTAAGCACAGAACTACAGTACTCAGTTTGCAATGAAGAATGTTGAAAGACACTGGAGTGACTGTCTCCACTTCCAGCAGTTGTACAACCCTATCACTGCAAGATTCAGTTAAGGGCACTGTTTGTGGCCATTTTCTAGAGAGACAAGACACAAAGCAATATTTATATAGTATGTTGAAAGTTTTATGCATAACAGCAAAAAAGTAACTAGCTAAAAATTCAGTTTAAACCTCCATGACTTTCTCCACAGTAACTGCAAAGAAAAATGCATTACAACATAATGGTAGTGTTAACCTGCATGCTAGGGAGCACTGTTTTGATCAACACACATTCTTCATAGTTCATTAAACTGACTATAACACGCTCTACCAAAGCACCCTTTAAGTGAAGAAACGCACGCAAACCATTTTTGAAAGACTGTTCTTTAAAACCACACCATATCTTCATCTAATGCCCAAAAGCTGGAGGCTGTTAGCCAACCAGTAGCTAGGAGAATTTATCAACTGGCATCTGATCATAAGCTGTGGCAGCATAAGCAGCAGCAGATCAGGCAAATTAAGTTGGTATAGCTAGGAAGAAGCTGCAGCAGCTGCTAATGAGGCAAGAATAGACCAAGCAGAATGCCCCACAACTAATTACATCAAGCTTACCTCAATTATGATTAATGTTGACTGGCCTTAAGAAAAGCTCAGTCAAGCCTCTAACAGGAACTCTGCACTCTTGATGCCCAAATATGCTCAAATCCAAGAACAGACATGAAGTTAGTAAAAAGCACAGCTCTGGTCATTGAAACACTTGGAGACTTACTACTTAGCCATGGCAAGACTTGATATGGCTTTCATGTACAAGTTATCACAAGAGTGGTAACACTGTTTAATTAGTAGTTCATACTGTGCTTTGCATTCCAATCCTATCATTCTTATGCAACTAGATTTGTGTTATGACTTAGTCCAGTGACCAGCTATTACTAATACTTTATATGAAAGGGGTTCTGAAATGTTGTGAAGTACCTCAATGGTGTCATAACTCGCCAACGTATTTCCTTAGGGTTCACAGACAAATTCAATAATGTTGCATTAATACAACAAAAGCAGTGCTGGTCTGCAGATCAGCTGTAATAGTGTTGTAGACTACTCTGCATATCCATCTAAAAAGATTCAGAGAAACAGACTCTTCAAATTCAGAGAAAGACTCTTCAAATTTTGGATAATGAGCAGTTTTGCTCCAAATCCTACATACTTTGTTAAAACATAGCAATTTTTATACCAAATCAGATCAAAAAGGATCTGCTCCAGTAGCCCATCTCTACCTGGCATTTCAATAGACAATACAAAAGTCTTTCAGCACACAGGTACAGGATGGACCAGTCTTAACCTAGTTTCTTTGCTGATCCCTATAGAGGAATTTCACTCCAAACTTCTTTAAGTAATATCCTTAACTCAGGTCAATGTCAAATCTTGCAAAATTCAATTGCTTCCTGTTACAGCAAGTTCCAACAGTCCACTTCTGTAAGAAGAAGGTGGCGATGCATAATGAAATTAAAAGCAGTGAAATTCAACCATCATAAAAGAAAGCATATTTAAGTCACATAAGATCTTACAATAATTATATTTATCACTTCAACTAGTGCAACATTTTGTTTTGATCAGTGTTCCATTTCTGAATTTTCACAATAGTGATTTGAGATAGGTTATTCAAGTAACATGAACTCTGAAGCATTATCAGTGGTGGCTACTACAGCGTTCTCTAAATCTATTTGCATCTTATTAATCACTAATTTTAATAGTGGCACTTTCAACCATTCTCTAACATGGTTTAATAGTTGAAAGCAATTCACTTCAAACTTCCAGTCTGCTAACATCCCAAATTTTAAATTCAGGTAACAGTTACCCTAACTGGAAGTCAGTAAGTAACCATTACTGAAGTTCTGTTTTTTAAAGTTTAATTCAAAGGTACATTAGTGTCCTGCCCAAAACAAGTGAGTTTAAGATGATTAAGAGGGAGAAGTAGGTCTTACTAGGCACACCAACTTTTAGATAATCCTGTGTTTACATACCATTGAAACTATCAATAACTTTGTTTAAAGCTATCAACTGTCACACTCAAGTGAATAAAAACCTATACTGACAAGACACCTTATGGAAACAGTACACATCCTTGTAGGCAGCAGGATTCAGATACTTACACAATTATCTCTGGAAAGGCTGTTCTATGACTGTAATAGTTTGACTGATATGACTGATGCAATCTGACCATGGCTGCAGATGAAGAGCTCTGCATCTTAAATTGGTTACCCAAATCAAATTGATATTTATTACTAAATAAGTGAGCTTTGTTACCAGATAAAGATAGCAATTCAAGACTATATTCCACGAAACAAGATTTACATAATATTTATCAGTGTTAAAAATTCCAGTATCTCATGAGCCTTCACAGTTGGCTCAGAGAAATACCAAACTCAAAACAGAAATTTCCATGTAGTTTACATTACATGTAAAAGCTTACATTACGCCAAAGCATTGAAAGACTACAGACTAAAACTCATTTTAGTGCTACCAGACCATACTGTGTCAACCAACCTAGAAGCTATAAACATGTTTCTTGAAGTGTTCTTGTAACAAGACTAAATAGTTGACGGTTATGAAAAGTCATATTCCTTTTCCTTTCCCTGAAAAATTGAGACAGCCCTGAAAGCTGAGCATGCTTCAAAAAGGACCTCAGAAATAACCCCTCACAGGCAGAAGTATTTAGTAAGAATAAACCTTTTATTTGTAAGCAAGCTATAATCTGTGTTCTACATTTGTAAAATTTAAGCCTAACTTGAAGTAATAGTTTGCTGCATCAGCACACTGACAATCAAATGCAAGTAGGAAAGTTCACAAGTGGCATACTTACTATTGCCCAGATACACAGGATCTAGTACACCAACAGAACCCTTACCTGTCTTTCCTATTGCTTAATTTATATTTAATACTTACTTCATAGAGGACACCAGTCTACAGGAAATGTATTTTAATAATTTTTATTATTTTTTAATTTTCAATTAAATTAAAAATTAAATTAAAAATTAAATTAAAATTAAATAATTTTATTATTAATAATAATTTAAATTTAATAATTTAATAAAAAATTAAATCTTAAGACACTCCAGCCAACTCATATGCTTTCAAAAGTCAAAGCTCCAACAATTACATATCCTGTGCAATTCAATTTAACTTATACATCCACTAGTACTCTGTGCATTCAGATTTTAAGCACTGACTAGTACTCCTCTATGCAAAGCATCTGACCTTCAACAACACACTAAAGCTGGTTGCTGTAATATAGGAAAAGATTCACAAAGTGATTATCTCAGGAAAGTCTTTGTTTAAGCTAATTAGTTCAAGGGAGATCAAACAGATCTACATTCAAACAGGCTGCAGTGGCAAGAACTGTCTGTGTGTTTCGGTTCTCATTCCACCTTAAAGTTTTAAAATAATATCTTTAAGACATTCTGAAAAACAGAATATGCTTTTGCATACATTAGGTTGAAATCCACAGTACGTTCCATAGCTTCAAACCATCACATGACATGGTGTGGTAAGACTCCCACATTGCACATATCTTAGGAAAAGAATCAAAGCTGCTTGTAGTGTTATTACTTGATAAGGAAAGTAATTTTAACTGAGAAATGCACTTGAACATGCTGAGAAAAGGTCTTCTGAGGTCTTCCACTCTGGAAAGTAAGCTTTATCTTACTTTTTAGAGACAGACCCTTATATGTGCTTGGAAGAATATAGAAACTCATCAACTATTTCACAGAAAATACAAATGAATGCTAGCAAAATAGAAGGCTCATACAGAACAGCATGCATTTAGAGGTCATTATCCTTTATGTTAAAATGTGCCTAACTGAACAATTAGTGGAGTTATATCATTTCAGCAGGATGCTGTTGCAGTTTTAGTGTAGGCAACTCTTCTGAAAGAGCCTGGCTTATGAAGAGACAGTGGAATGAGCAGCTGAATGTAGATTGAACAGCTAAGAGGGGAAGGTTCAATCATGGAAGATGCTTAGAAACAGAAATACTTTTCAATTCATCTTGAGCTTCAAATGTGCCCAAGAGCACATGAATGTGCACAAGAAAACTTGTATTGACAAGTTTCCTTTATTACAATTTCAGGGTTCTAAAAGGTAAATTAATCGAAAGTCACAAGTTTTGTTGAGTTTTCAAAGAGAAATTTGATTTCACTGTGAAGCTTAATCTTTTAAAAGGCAGATGTACCTGAAGTAAGAACTGGCTATTATTCCAAGACCCTGCAGTTGATGTATACGCTGGTACTTAACATTTACCAAACTTATCTAAAGGATTGCTGATGCCTAGCATGACTGCCAGTTTTGTAATAGGGATTTTATCCAATACCAGTATCTTCACTTTAAGACCCCAAACTATTTCTTATTGAAATGATGGCTAACACATTAAGACTTCAGTTGTCTGAAGTTCATTCAGTAGTACGAACTAACAATGTTCTTGCACAGGACTTCCCCTTCATTCCCTTCCTATTTTAGTAGTAGTAAGGAAAAGTCTTAAAGTTGAGTTGTTTGGCAAAGTCTTAAAGCTGTAGTAGAAACAATTCTGGATCAATTTACCATACACAGCCACCTGAGAAGTTCTCCTCTGCCTTAATGAGAGGTCATGCAAGGCATGGAGAACACTACCATTTCATGAAGCAGCTTGTTCTGCAGCCTCTGCAGGAACCCAGCAAGTGATCAGGCACCGTTTTATACCATCAATCAGAGCAGGCCTTATATTCCTGTGCATATTCCAAGCCATGGCAGTTCCACACTGATGAAGCAAGCAAACTCAGACTGAAATGACAGCTGGATTAAAAAGACATTGGAAAGTATTGTATAGGACAGTGTTTCAGAATAGAAAAGCTATTTTCTCAAAGGCTTAAACTAATCACGAGCTTTCTGAATTTAAGGTATTTTGACTTGCATATAAGAGACCTAGATAGATGTAAAGAAAAACTGATCAAAGAAGCAGTGTTTTACAAAAATGTACGAACACTCTTCAAGGAGCAAACTGTAAGACATACTGGAAAGTCCTAGCAAATGAACTCCATGCAATCACTAGCATTTAAATTTGCATTCAAATTGCATTTAAAATATTATTTTTTAGATTTAAAATATTAGTATTTAAAATACTAGGCTTTCATATCTTCATATTTTATATTGTAAGGCTGAATTCTCTGCAAGAAGCCCAATACCTCTTTCCCAGTGGGAACACTTCAAGTCACCAATACATGCAGACGAGAGTCAAGTGTTTACTACTTAAATGTTTTTCTGAAAACAGAAGTTAATCACTTCAAATCATTAACAGAGCGATGTCTCAAAGGGTTTACTACAATCTACAGTTCTGACCAGTGTTCAAATAGCTTTTTCCCTTTTCCACCCACAGGCCTTGAAGCTTCCTTCTCAGCATTTCCTCTTACTAATATCATGTACTGTTTGCTCTGCAACGACATTGAATGAACTACTGTCAAATTTAGCCTTTTTGTTGGAGTGCTTATAATACTGAGTAATTCCAAGTTAAGACTATAATCCCAGAAAAAAAAGTTCTAACCTCCAGATATAACTGTCCCATCAGGCATTATTTCTAACATCTTCAAGTACCTAAGATGCATTTACTACGTGCGTCACACTTCTCGGATAACTTGAGATGAACGAAGCCGCCAAAATTTGGACTAAGGCAGCTAATGACTGAGCCAAGCCTTGGATATCACAAAATTCCATTCACTGGTGGTGTAAAACAGGAAAAAAGTATTTGCCTAAAGCCCAATCTTTCACTTGACTTCAGATCTACTGAGTCTTAAAAATAAATGATTGAGGATTTTATTAAGTTCTCTTAACCCTGCAAAGTTTAGCCTAAAAATATTTGTTCAGGATAATTATGCTGCAATATGTTCTATTGCCTGGTCTGTCACCTTAATAGCATAGCCCTAAAACTAGCTGCTTTTTGTACAATAGTCATCTATTGACAAATATTCACATTAAGTCCATGAACAACTTACCATACATTTCTCATCAGCATTTATCAAAACCTTGTTTTGTAATGTTAGCCACCATTAAGTTGAACCAGTTATGGTAGCAGATCACATACTGCTTAAGTAATCCATCATTTAACTAGAGTTCGCTTGAGTTCCCAAATTACAAGATGCATTGCAGTCACAAAACCTGTCATGTATGTGTTAAATGAGGCATGTCCTGAGCCCAATGCATTGTTTTATAGAGCCAAGTTTCAAGGAAAGAGAAAGTAAAAAGGAAACTGTGCCAAATTTCATCTAGCAGAGCTGGAACTGAATTCCTGGATTTTATTTACTTGTTGCATTTAAAGCTTAGTGCATGTCTGTTAGAAATATGTCCAGTAAGTCAATTCCGACAATAATTACGACACATGAGAGCAAAACAGCCGCTGACTTTCTCATTAAAGTTATTCCTTCAGGAAGATTACTTGTTTTGTTGAGAAATTTTTACCCTATTTTACAAAACTTCTAATTTTTGCTGCCTCTGTCTAACATTGCTTTCAATAAATTCTAATCTGAACACATTTCAGAAATTATCTTTGACGATTTTCACTTTCATCTTTCAATTTCCACAATAATATACATGCATACCCTTGCAATTGTTTTAGTCAGTTTGAGCTTAAGAACAAAGAAATTTTCACTAATACTATTTACTATTTCACAAGAAGGAAAGGGAAGAAAATCACTGTTCCAAGACAACTTTAGAAGTTCTGAATACCAGAAATGATCATACCTAGTTTTAGGACATGTTGTGCCCATTTAAGTTACAATATGTTCAAATTACATTGCATACAACACTTCAGCTAGAAAAAGACATTTATCATCCCAGCCCCCTCTTTCCTTCTACAAAGTATTTTTACATCAATATCCATTAAGTGAAGTTGTATGCTTTTGACTGTAATCACACTTTGTGCTATCAAAGAGCTGCCAAAAGCTCTTTAGAGTTAGAAGCCAAAACAGAGTTAAAGTTTCTATCTTCAGGCAATAAAGGGCAGAAATACACCCCTACTCAATTCTTTTTGTTTCCAGGAAGTGAAGAGTGAAATTTTAAATTAGTCCCAAGAATACTAGGAAGTACTTACGCCTAATGAGATTAAATCTAATTACTTCTGTATTTACTTTCTATATGACAATGAGTACTGTCTATTAAGGTACTTGCTTAGTGTTATACAGAAACATCATTAAGGAATATTCTGTATGCTAATTAGTAGAGTGTAAAAATGTAAGAGTAGTCAGATCTGTGTGTCCAATCATCCATTAAGTTCAACAACCTGCTTAAGAGTGAGCAGCAGTTGATCTGTTTTTTCCTAAGTATCTAGATGGTCCTCTAAATCATCCTGCCTGCAAGCAGCAGTTTGGAACCTAAACAACATGCAGCTCCAGTCACCAGTCTCAACAAGAGCACACCATGAAGCTAAGTAAATATTTGTTTTGTCCTCTTGGGGCCCAAGCTTAAGAAACTTTCCTCTTGTCCTGTAACATACCAGTCTAAGAGCCTTCATCTTGAGATTTTTGAAAAGGTTTTTGGAAATACACCACAGTTAATCCTTATAGTCCAGCTCCTAAAATCTTGCTTCCCGCAATATTCATAACTTTAAAGCCATGGTAGCTTCCCCTGTGTGCCACATTAATCCTTTCCTGCCAGAAATAGCCAGCTTGCCTGGTGTAAAGCAAGTTGTTCTTAGGAACTTTTTTCAAAAGCAGCTATTACATTTGCCACCTTCTATTCCTAAGCAGCCAAATATGCTCCTTCAGAATCATCATAAACTCATGAGAGAACTCGTAAGTTTGCTGCTCCCACTGATTTTTTGTGTTTGCCTTATTTTTGAATTTTTAAACCTGATATTTGAATTTGAGAATTCACTTTATGCCTTTGCAAGGA
The DNA here is from genome assembly GCF_036370855.1 of Dromaius novaehollandiae. NCBI lineage: Eukaryota > Metazoa > Chordata > Aves > Casuariiformes > Dromaiidae > Dromaius > Dromaius novaehollandiae. The sequence continues at coordinate 45,092,354 of NC_088098.1, forward strand.
ATGAACAGGATTTTTTTTCCCCTAAACTCCTTTATTAAGCTTATACCAAGAATCCCTTACTAATTAATTCTAGCAGGCTTCCTCCTTCTGGTATAGTTTAAGAAATACCTCCAAGTAAATAAAGCCTTGCAGTATTTTTCTGTTATGTTTTGCCATTTAGTGAGGCTACATACTGCCTTATCCTTTGGACAGATTTCCACTTTCAAAACTAGTCTTTCAACACAACTACATTTTTTAGTCTTTCTAGAGCCTGACATGCTATTAAAGGCTAAGACTCCATGTTGCCTGCAGTATTACACCCTGTCAGCCACTCCTTTTAAGAAACCTTCTCAGTTGTGCAATTCCCCCCCACCTTTAATGCCATTAGGTATAACTGCAATATAACTATTAGTGTCTGTACATAGAATGATGTTGATCAGTAGCAGTTACTCAACAATTACTGGTGCACCACTCAGTACAAAAGCAATAAACACTTCTCTTAGCAGATTTTGAATGTGTAAGCACTGTTAAGTGTCACAAGAGAATGCACAGGCTAAGCTGAGATACCCACCATAGCACTTCATAAGGGCAAACAAGTCAAGCAGCACATCTGCAGTCTGTCACCATCCTCAGATGACTAAAAGTACAGCTGGACTGCAACATCTAGGCATAAAACTCACCCATATTGGTTCTGAAATAACAGTCTTTGACACCAATAACATCACAACTTTATCTTCTGCCAGTCTTATTTCTACCACCTTCTCCTTTTGTAGTAGGACAAGTTACCTACATTAATAGGCATCAGCATTAATGAAGAAGCATCAGATCAAGTGAAAGCCTGCTGTCACAACAGTCTTGCAGACAGCCCAGAGTCTGGAACACAACTTCACATATTCCTGTTTCCTCTTCTTTCATAGCACCTCAGTCATTTAGAGCAGCAGTGTTTTGGTTTTCGGCCTGTTCTAAGTCCATCCCTAATAGGACACTCAGGACTCCAAGCAGTTCTAGCACCTCTTCCCTTCGTAATTTTTTCTACTAGTATTCTCCTCTCCCCAAACTAGGAACACCACTTACACAATCTTTAAGAACAGACAGGTTTTGACATCTCATCCTGGATGTCATCTCTAAGCACGTGGAAGAAGTAGTCAGCATAGACATGAATTTCACCAAGAGGAAATCATGCTTAACCAACCTGATAGCCCGCTATGATGGAGTGACTACCTGAGTAGATGAGGGGAGAGCAGCAGATATTGTCTACCTTGACTTCGGCAAGGCTTTTGACACCATCTCCCATAACATCCTCATAGGTAAGCTCAGGAAGTGTGGGATAGATGAGTGGACAGTGAGGTGGATTGAGAACTGGCTGAATGGCAGAGCTCCGAGGGTTGTCATCAGTGGCACAGAGTCTAGTTGGAGGCCTGCAGCCAGCAGTGTACCCCCAGGGGGTCAGTACTGGGTCTAGTCTTGTTCAACTTAGTCATCACTGACCTGGATGAAGGGACAGAGTGCACCCTCAGCAAGTTTGCTGATGATACAAAACTAGGAGGAGTGGCTGATACACTAGAGGGCTGGGCTGCCACTCAGAGGGACCTCAGCAGGATGGAGAGATGTGCAGACAGGAACCTCATGAAGCTCAAAGGCAAGTGCAGGGTCCTGCACCAAGGGAGGAATAACCCCATGCACAAGGACAGGCTCGGGGTTGACCTGCTGGAAAGCAGCTCTGCAGAGAAGGACCTGGGAGTCCTGGTGGACAAAAAGTCAATCATGAGCCAGCAATGTGCCCTTGTGGCCAACAAGGCCAATGGTATCCTGGGGTGCATTAGGAAGAGTGTTGCCAGCAGGTCGAGGGAGGTGATCCTCCCCCTCCACTCAGCCCTGGTGAGGCCACATCTGGAGTACTGTGTCCAGTTCTGGGCTCCGCAGTACAAGAGAGACATGGAGCTACTGGAGAGAGTCCAGCAGAGGGCTACTAAGATGATTAGGGGACTGCAGCATCTGCCCTATGAGGAAAGGCTGAGAGAGCTGGGCCTGTTCAGCCTGGAGAAGAGAAGACTGAGAGGGGATCTTTCAGTGTATACAAATATATTAAGGGAGGGTGTCAAGGGGATGGGGCCAGGCTATTTTCAGTGGTGCCCAGCAACAGGACAAGAGGACATAGACTGAAACACGGGAAGTTCCATATGAATATGAGGAAAAACTTCTTTACTCTGAGGGTGACTGAGCACTGGAACAGGTTGCCCAGAGAGGCTGTGGAGTCATCTTCTCTGGAGATGCTTAAAACCCGCTTGAATGCGATCCTGTGCAACATGCTCTAGGTGACCCTGCTTGAGCAGGGGGTTGAACTAGATTATCTCCAGAGATCTCTTCCAACTTCTGTGATTCTCTGATCTGCTGTCCTGGACCTGGAGAGCTAGAAAGTACCACACAGGTTTCCATGCCACCATCCTCACATTTAATTGTGATTCTAGTCAGGCATTAGAGCTTTGTAATTTGGGCTATTCGTAGTCCTGATGCAGACAGCAGTCATCAAAAAAGCATTCATTCACAGGCACAGAATAAAAACAAGAGATGTAAATAAAGTTTCTACTGGCTGAAAAAGTAACCACAACAGATCCCCCAAATGTTTCTTCCTGGAAAAGCCTAAAGTGCTAAAATAGCTGATTTATTTGTAGAAGCCATAAAGGCTGTACTGATAAGCCAAACTTAAGTGATAAGGCATGACAGCCATCTCCGCACCATTCCTGTGGGTATCGGTTATCAACGCATTCAGCTATCGTTGAGACTGCCTTCACCATGGAACTATTTTGTTGATGCCACCTTTGAGATACCATTAAACTCCATTCAACGAAAAGTCACTTCTTCCTCTGTTGTTTCAGGTGAAGTGACAAGCGAATGAACAAGTCATACGATATGTCACTGTCATTGTGGCCAGAGACTGAATTAGCTATTCAGCTCAAACAGACTGTCAAACCACAGCTCAGATTTAGTAATCTTGGATCACTTCTCAGTTTTGATAGGATATCTAAGAACTGCAGCACAAAATGGTTATACTCAACTAACAATTGTAGCTTTATTTCTGAAGTCTTGAGGTGTGAAGATCTGTACTGTGCAGTAATTCTTCTGACATCAACTTCATGATCGACTGTTTTGGTTGAAAAAAGTGACTGCAGAAAGTGACTGCAAATGGAGCAGTCTCCTCTGATAACATTTAGAAGTCCTGCTCCACTCAGTAAAGGAGATACCTGCCCCACTTTCCTGTAAAACAAATGTCTAAACTGTTTACTATTATCAATGGTGTCTAATAATCCTTTAGTTGTGTTTCCACTCTAAGCAGCAAGAATTCAAATTAGGACATGAACTAGGTTTTCATTTAGCTCTGGCACCATGCTTTTTCCTTAAAGCAGGAAAAGACCATGCCTTGAAAAGCTTCTTAGCTACCAGGTCCCTTCAGCGCTGACAACTTGATAATATTTGTTTCCCTTGCTCCCTTGTCCAGCTGAAGCTCAGGGCTATCAGAAAAACACTGTAAAACAGCAAGCACTCAGGTGCCAAGAGCATAACTACCATCAGCATAGTGAAGTATCAGTCTCACATTAAGGCAGCCTGTGAATCCCCAGAAATGATTCCTAGTGGCTAGTTCAATATGGGTAATATTCCTCTTACCAAAAGGAGACATCTGAATTGGAAACCTGCTGTGATTAGTTCAGCTGAAACTTACTCTAAGGGCCATAGGTCTATCAGTCTGTGTAGACTACAGATCAGCACTCTGACTCAGCTGTGCCAGACCTGAATTACTTCCCACAAGTGCTTATTTTACAGTGGAACATAGTAATATTCTCTGATTTTTTTCAGTCGGAGTATTCTTAACAATTGCATACAGTAGCTCTACAGAAAGAGAATTCGGAAGGACAGAAACCTCCATTCAAGTGAAGCACCTCAAGCAACCAGAAAAATGGTCTAGTTTGTGCATGGTAGACTAATTCCAATTGGCCACTGTTGAAGGCTCCGATTCTCTTAAGAATCTAGATGTGTGTCTCCAATTCAGGATTTCCAGTGAACTCCCTCAAAAGGCCACAGCAATTCCAAGTCTGAATATAATGTAGCTCAGCAGGCCAGTTTCTTCCTTATACAACAAGTAGGAACTCAGATACCAGCTCAGAAAAGTATGAAGCTAAACTGCATTTTAATCTAGCCCCTGTGCATCGTAAGTTTTCCTTAACTCACTGCAGCATACAGGTAATGCAAAGTAGAGAAGCCTAGAGCTTCTTCTATTCTGAGGTTAGTGACACTCAGGGAAATGACCACTTCCTCCTTGGAAAAAAGTGAACAAGAACAACAGAGTATTGTGAATCAAGAGTGGCAGAGTATCATGAAACAAAAGGTACAGAAGTTCCCGGTAATCCATATAGTTAGTGGCTCTGTCTTTCCAGAGTTCAGTTTTGGACAATACACAGAAGCCTCCTCTCAGCTTCCTAGGGCTCCACTAAGGCCCCTAAGCTGTCTTCCTCCCAGGACACCACTGGTTTCTCAGCACCTTCAAGAGATTCTTTTGCTTGAAGGACACAGGGCTGTCCATCTCCATTTCTGGCAGAGGGGAGAGAAAACAGAGGCTGAGAAGCAGCCACGCTAAGATTTTTCTCCAAGAAGCTGCTTATTATTTCAGTCTCATTGAGAGTGACTTTTTCATGAAGTTGTCACGGAAAGCACGTGAATAAGCCATGTCTCACAACCTTTCTAATTAAGAATCATTTTAGTAGTGTTTCCAAAAAAACCTACCAGATGGAGACGAGATTTTTTTTTTCTAAAAATGATGCAACTGTGAAGTCTGCTAATCTTCACAATAACAAGTTTCAGACTTTTTAAGTAGGTTCTAGGCAGACCAGTAAACACAGGTTAGAAAGAACTTGCTACAAGAGGCCTATACATTGACAAACAACCAGATGCCTTGTTTTACAGTTACATTATGAATTTGGCTCATTTAAGTTACATGCATATTTAAGTTTATACACTCTGTCAAGGTTTGAAAGCTAAATTTTACTGTGGTTTTTAATCTGTGTTTAGTTAAAGTCTTGTTTGTTTCATTACAGTCTAGTTTGACTCTACTTTCAACATTCTAAAACATTGTTTCTTGGAGGGGAGGAAATGGATATTTTAAAATAAATGACTTGTACTGAGATCATGAAAATATTTTATATGTTTAACATGTTTATAGGAACAGCAATACAACTTATAAATAATGCTTCCAGTTCATCTTCAGAACATGTGTTTATACTGAACGTGTTGTTTTGTATTTTGCACCTCTAGTCTTGATACCAGCAGCTAGTATTGTGTTTTTCTAGACTATTAATAAAAGGTTATTCTCAGTATGCTAAAGAACTACTGCTACAGGAGTTAGACTGTAGCAGGTTTATCTATTCCTACTGTAATTTTTCTCTTTAAAAAGAACTGCATGACTTTGGGGGGGTGAGGCGGAATCTTGTTTTGTCAGTATTTGAACAGTTTAGAGCAGTCATCCAAATAAGGACTTGGCAATATAACCAAACAGTAGTATATGTTCAGCATCCAGAATCAAAGTGTAAAGGAACATACCATAATTTTAGGCAGTTGTACACCTGTCTGTCAAAACTAGAATCTAATTTGATGCACACTGCCTTATGCATACAATTAAGACTCTGATCAGCTTTTGAGACAGTTTTCTTCCTTAAAACTCCAGAAGTAGGAACTTACTAAAATGTCACTTTTTTAAAACCTTTTTGTTGAGCAATGTCATTATTAAAACAAGCCATTAGCTGTCAAACATTTAACTGAGCAAGTATTTCCAAGTATTCAAGCAACTGCCTCACAGTAAAATTGCTCAAAGAAAGCCCAAAGCAAAGTACACTGATGGTTTTTAAATATTGTAAGATGAAAAGTCTCAGGTACCTCCAAGTTCAGAAGTCAAAAAAAAAATAGGCTAGGCTTTCCTAGAAAATGGAAGTATTTCCCTATGCACGGAGAATTCTCAGCCGTTCTTGCTTGACTAGAAGACTAGGGTTCAAAGCAGGCATTATTAAGCTAAAATGTATGGCCTGTATTATGCAGGTTAGGACATTTTGGTTTTCTTGTTGATTAACAGGAATGCTATTGAATTACAGCTTTGTACATTAAAACTGAAGTGATTCAACATGACAGTCATATGCTAAATTCTGATCATATGTGGAGGATAGTGAACTCATAGGGTAAACTCTAGGACCTTAATCCACAATAGCATACCTAATAGGAAAAAACTGGATTAACAGGCTATTTGGTATGGTGAACACACTCACTTTAAGAGAAGATTTATTTTTAACTTCTCTGTGAAAGCATAGGCAACTATAGGCTCTATTTTGATAGAGCCAAGTAACCAATTTTAGGTATAACAATGCCTAAAGATATTTGAAGGTAGCCATGGGTATATGAAAAGAGAAATCTCCTAACAGGAGGAACCACAGTGTTTGATTGCACAGAATTCTTTAAATCAAATTTGCAGGGTAGTCTTATAGTTCTGAAATATTTTTCGGCAGTCATGAATTACACATCAAACATCTGGACAAAAGAATCTGAGCTTTCCAGGAAGTGCGCCTTGCAGGCATGAAAAGCCAGAAGGTATTTTCAGACTTAGCAACAGGGAGCCAGACTCTTTACATCATAAGGCTCAGGGGTACCTGTTCAGAGAGATCTTGCACTAACAAATGCTAAACAGACGAATTTGGTTTGTCATTCCCCTTATCCAGCTTCAGAACGACTAATGAACAGTACCAGGAAAGTTTATTTTCTCAGTCCTAAGAAACTGTTAAGACCATTTGTCAGTTCCGGAAAGTAAAAATGAACAGAATAATATAATAATAAAGAGATTGGCACTCGCATGTAAAGATGCCTGTTGACTTTCAACAGTAACTATTTTGATGATGGATGTAACACTTACACTAAGACTTTGTTCAAGACCTGAACTTCTTCCATTCTGGATGAGAAATTTTATATAAAAAACCTCTTCACATAGGAAGAAACAGTCTTGTTAACAAGTGTTAAATAAGTGTACAGGGCACTGTACTTCAGAGAAGGACTTAAGTTGTCTCTTCCTTGATGAGACACTTCCAGATACATTGTTTGTGTACATACAGCCTATGACCCCTGTAAATAGGGCTCTGAGATGTATGACTAGATGTACAAGTATTTGGCATCTCAGTTTGAGCAGCACCATCCAAACAATGATACACAAACAACAGACCAGACTACAATTACAGAGGTATATACAACACCAGCGTTTACCATTATAGCAGCAGATAGCATCTGAGGCACTTGATTAGCTTTCAGCAACTATTTGTTGACCTATTTTTCAGGAAAACCCCTCTTCCATCCGTGAAGCCATTTTTAAGGCAGAATTCTACACAGCCGTATTTGCAAAAGGTGACAGTGAACTATTTAATCTCATGAGAGTTATTTTTGCAGAGCCAGCAGAGGGAGTACAGGCATCATTTAACTTATCAGCTGTGGAAAAGATACTCACCTTGTAAGAAAGTATTCCAAGAGCCGAGCCTACAAACATAATGCAGTTACACTTTTAAACAAGCCAAGAACTTCCTCAGACTTTCATACACACGTACGTTGGCAAACAGAAGCTGGTGTTTGTTTCTAATCCCCCAGCCAACCATCAAATCGTAAAGTCTTGCATACTGACAATAACAGCAGGATCAACTCTAGCAGTACTAACAAGTACCATAAACTTGATAGCTACATGATATTTTTTTGACAAGTGAAGCAACAGTTCAAGTTAGTCAGCAGTTTTCATTCCTACAATTCTGCTGTTCCTGAATTTCAGAAAAGCTGAAGTCCTTCAACAATTCATTTTTTTAAAGAATCATTCATTTGGATTTCAGAAAATGGAGAAAGTAAGAGTCCAGCCAAGAAAACTCACTAGTAAAGAGTCAGAAAGGTATGGCATCACTTCAGACCAGAAAGTAATGCAAAGCTAACCTATCTGCTGGAGTGCTCAAAAGCTAGTACCTAGCAGCAGACCTGGCTTCACACATCCTCTGAAGCAAGAGCTCTGCTGCTTTATTTGGAATTTCCATTGATCTGTCTGCTTTGGAGCTGGCAATTATGACTGAACAGTGTTGACACTGGCTGCCATGGAAACAGTTTGAAACAGAGGAGCAGGCTTTAAGCAGACAGATTGACAGCCTTTTGCCATCTCAAGGAGGTAAATACCAAGCTCTTGGCCAAAATCAGACAAAATACCTTCCAGGGAAAAGGTCTGCAAACAAGCATTCCTTGCTTGTTTACAGAATACACTTCAAGATTTTAACAAGTTATCTGCAATGCAAGAGTTTTAAAAGAAAGTCAGTATTTCCCAGCTTGCTGTTAAAAGGCTAAGTTAAGACAAAATGCTCTCGCTAATCCTAAAAATTTTTCAAACCATTTTATGGGTTTTATGGGTCATTGCTAACTTCCACTATTTAAAACTTTGTTACATGAAAAGCTCAGACAAAAGTGATAAACCGTTTTCCATTAAAGGCATAGTGTCCAGAAGCTTAGTGTCAAAATTTCCTCTAAAAGAGCAAAGCACTCCCCACCCCCACACAAAAGATAAATTTCAAGGGTTTTTTTGAACTTTATATGAAGTGAGAGGATCTAGAGTTAATCCAGAAAGGTTTAGTCATTAGATTTTGTTTACTACGTGCCCAAGAAGCACGCACCTATAGCCATGGAATTTAGCATTTACTTGTTTCAAGTTTTAAAAAGCAAAAGAACTACGCTTTGGTGCATTAGATGGCCACTTCTGTTCCCTTCTTCCTACAGGAAAGCAGTGTTCACTTTGCATCCTCATTTTCCTCATTACAGATTCATTAGACAAGTCAGAGTGGGCCAAGTTGCTTCCTGTTTTACAGTTAAATATCCTACAGCAGACTTACGTTTGTCCTCGAGCATGGGAGATCACCTCATAGTTTTGCTTTCCAAATTGGGCACGAGCCCCGCTGCCTTTTCACCGAAGCGCTCGCATCCTTCCTCAGGCCTGTACTCTGTACCTCCCCAGCTTGCTCTGTCTTGCTCCCAGGACTCCAGTCAGATTGCACTGTAAACTTAATGGAGGCCAAGAGAGGCGGGAAAACTCCTGCCTCTTCCATCAGAAATAGGGTCATGCCTGAATATCAGGATGCATTCCAATTACTCTGATCCCCCTGTTCTTCCCCAAATTATTAACTCCTCTTATGACGACAGTAGTGTTTGTGCAAATCTGTAAGAAGTCAGATCAGGAAGTTGATCCAGACAGGAAAAAGGTAATTTTCAGTCAGATTGGTTATCTGACTTGACTCACCACACAGATGCACCAACAATACTGCCAGCTCAGAAAGACAGGGTCAAACTGTATAGTACCTGAGTCAAGTGAATGTGAAACCATGTCCCAGGAAAGTTCCTTTCTTTTCTGAAGGACATTAGTGAATTTGACTTTGAAGTCATAACCAGGGGGTGCATGCTATAAATTCACATACTTAATTCAACCAGTGAATTGCTATGATATCACTACTCTAATTCATCCTGTAACTGGAATCTCATTACGCTCCCTGATTTGGTTTATCATTTTCTTTGCAAACTGGAAAAAAGGAGGACTTGGGGCAAACACAAGAGCTATCTCACCCACAGCTGAATTTAGTTTACCTCATACTTCTGTGTTAGTCCTAAAAGAACAGGACCTTACCAATAGCACATCCTTATATTTATATAATACCCTTCTTTATATTTGAGGGACCATCAGACTAAGCTTCTAACCAGCAAGTAAAGGCATGATGATCCATTTACATGAACTAGGGGGAAAAACACATTCAAAAATCACTTGAAACATTAGTATGTTTTGAGCACTTCATCCTAGACAAATTTCTAAAGCAAATTTTACAGAATTTTACACTTTAAATCTACTATATTCATATTTAAGGATCTATGGAGCTGTTGCTGTTTTAAACAAAAACGTAAGATCTTTTATTTAGTACACAGCTCAACAGTTACTGATTTCAGTGTTATCACTCCATGAGAATTAGTACCCAAATAATTAGTAATAGACAGCTTGTAGATGTACAGATTTTACTTTTTAGAAACCAATGCTTAAGTTCCACACTTCTCCATCCCATTCTCCCTTTGCCAGCAGGAGATTCAATTTGAGGTTTATTTGAATTCCCTAGTTCGAAAGTTTATTTTCTTACCATTACAGGTAAATTCATCTAATCAAATGGTAACACTTAAGCTAGGCACCTTAGGCTTTTTATTTTTTTTTCCTTTTTAAATAGGAAATGGATAAATTGGAATTTCTACCTTAGGATTCAATTTATGTATCTGGGACATGATCTAAAACAGTCACATGAATCTCATTCTACATGCGCTGATGTTTCTTCAATAACGAAGGAGGCCTTCAGTTTTTAAAGTGGTTATTTAAGTGGCAAGGATTGCACTACTAAAGTTAACAGCAGTCAGCTCAGCTGAATTAGCATATCAAGTAGATATATTACCATGTAAGAGCAGGCACATGCAAGAATAAGGACATGGTTTCACAATTAGTTTAGGACGATCCGAACCTATATTACTGTCAGAATTTCTAGTCCTGTGCCCTGTCTTGTGCTCTAATGTGAGCCCTAATGCTCACCTGACCACAGGATGAAGGAACAGACCTAGCTGAGAAATAGTGACAGCAGGTGTATGCGTCTCCTTCTGAAGGTCAAGGGGTGACAGACTGCCCCTTCCTGTGCTGCACACACTTAATTGGCTCAAACCAACCAAGGAAGCCCCTGTGTGAAAGGCAGTAACCAAGCTCTGAACATCTGCTTGAACATAACTTATGCGGGTGGTTTTGTAGAACTGCTGATGACAATTGTAAAATATTAAACTGGAATATCTTAGACAGTATACCTAGCTGCAGTTTTTGCTTACTATTTATCTGGTTCCTATGATATCAAAGATCCCTTCTGATCTAAATTAGTCTATAAAGGTCAGCTAGTCCAACTTGCTGCTCAGAGGAGGTCCAGCCTCAAAGTTGAAGCAAGTGCCCTGGGCCTTGTCCAGTTAAGTTCTGGAAGTCCACAAGGATGGAGACTCCTCCATCTCTCTGGGCAGCCTGGTTCCAGAGCTTAACCACCCATGTGGAAAACTCCTCTTATCTAATTGTTATCTCCCTTGCTACAACTTGTGAGCTTTGCCTCTTCTGCTGTTCACTGCTGAAAAGTCTGGCTCCACCTCTATAAGTCTGCGCACTGAATACTGCAGTCAGGGTCCTTTCCTTATGCTTCTCCCTTGCAGGTTAAACAAGCCCAGCTCTCGGCCTCCCCTCACCTACCACACTCCAGCTCCTAACCACCTCACTGACCCTCTGCAGGGCTCTCCTGTTTGTCAGGATCTTTTTTATACAGTGCGTGGGGGGGGAGGTAGCAAAACCTGAACCCTATTTCAGATGCAGCCTCATGAGTGCTGAAGGGGATAGTCACCTCCCTTAACCTGCTGCCTATGCTCTTGCTAGTGCAACTCAATACTGGTCAGTCTTCATCAACACAAGAGCATTCTGCCAACTCTCATTCAACTTGGCCCACAAGATCAGAGGCCTTTTCCACAGGCCTTGCCCCTATGCTGCCAGCCCCTCATCTGTACTATAACATGAGGTAATTATACCCAGGGTGCAGGACTGCACAGTTTTCTTCACTGCACTTCAAAAGGCAGAGGAGCATTATGCCAGCAGGAGATGGCCTACTCCTTTGGTGTCCCACTGCTCCACTGTAGGAAGAGAAGCAGTGGGCACAATCAAGTCCCAAAGCAGCCTCAACTTCCTTGTGTACTTTCACCCACAGGGATCCAGATTATCTAGAAGCCCTATTACCACAATCCAGAACTAGCCACATGTCACTATATTTCAAGATGGGGACCAAGACCAATGAAGTTGGCTGCAGCTCTTACTTAAAATAAGGTATTTCACACATTGGTATAGAACTTCTGAACACATTGTCAGTGCAAGTCATATCTTGCTTCCAACTATTCTGAACAGTAGCAGCTAAGAAAGAAAAACCTTTCAGTAGTGTCTTTAGTCAGTGAGCTCAATAATGTTCAGGAGAGGCTTTTGGTAACACCCATCAGATGCTTGCAACCAGCCTATTCCATTACCACCATCTCAAAGTAAACTATTCACTTTGCTACACTGCTCAGTTTACAGCATTTTTCCCAAGATTAGTAAAGTATTTTTTCTCCATATTCATTTCCTTAGCTTTAAATCTGGCACTAGAAGGAGAATGTGAAGCTTAGAGTCCATGCAGATGTTCAGTGTTTCAGCTTTGGATCAACTAGCCCACATATTATAGTGGCATTTTAATATCTTTCCAAAAAACTTAAAGTAGTCCCTTCAAACATTCATCTATTGTATTTTTCCATTTGGTAAACTCGTTTCCTGTGCTTTGAGGTAGCTGAAGTTAGTACTGCAGTTTCAGAATGTCAAACTTTGCATAATCAGACAACCTTTTCTACGTGATTTTATAAGGCGGTTCTGTCAAGCATTTAGCAATGCCAGTTCAACAAGAACAAAAAGGCCACATGTAAATTGCTCACTCACAAGCAGATATTATGCTTATGATATACTACCACTTTGTATGCTGGTATTTCGTTTTCTGAAATGCATGGTTGTATTAAGACTATTTCAAAAGGCTTTTTCAAAGACTGTTTCCTGTAAACTGGTGTGCACTGTGAGCAGCTGTCTCCATCTTAAGGATAGCTCCACTACTGGCGTGCCTCCATTAACAAAAACAGACCAACAAGCTAAAAAAATCCAAAAGGCAAGAGACTATGCTTCTCTCGCATCCTAGACAGATAATTTAAGGCTTCATTGCTGAATCATTTTCAACTCACTTTAGAAACAGCAAGACTGGTGAAACCAGAACAAAGTCATATGCCTGTTCAAAACTGCCTTACTAGGCAAGCGGCTGCAGCTAGTCAGCTTCAGTTTAGCAAAAAGTCCCTGGATTGGCAGTGACCACAGCTGAACCCACCTATTACCAAAACACATTATTCAAATCAGACTTTGTAAAGACTGGAATAACCTACATCACTACACAAAGCAAGCTTACTGCAGAATGTGAAAATAGCTGCAACTGTTAACTACACCAGTTTAAGAGTTCAAGAGGTAGGTGAACACAAGCTAAAGTGATTTGTACTGTTAATAAAGCAGAGGTAAAACAGGTGGAATCAATGCAGTTGTTAATAGAGCCCCTTCCCCAGCTGACAGACTCTCCAGCTTTTCAAACAACTAGGTATATTCTAAAGCTGTGTAGCATAGATATTGCCAACCTGTTTAAATCATTTCATGTTTTACACTACCTCACTGGGGTAAGGTTGCTAGACTCTGCTCCATTTTAAGTATGAAGTCTATGGAATACACTGCAAATCAATAAAGTATTGCACAAGGCTCATTCCCAAGTGAAGAAAGGAATTAGCAGACCAAAGTGAAGCAATTCAAGCACCATGCAACTCAACAATAGCAACAGCACCTAGATGGAAGTGACAAACTCCTGCTCAATATGCATATTAAGATTTTGCTTTAGTCTCTGCTATATTTAAATAAAATTGGAGATTCAGAAATAGCACTCTTTCTCAGATAACTTAAGGACTAACCATACCTGTCTGTCATCTTTTCTATCTATTTCCTGCTACAATCTCCTTTATCTCCTTTGCTTATCTCCTAAGCAAAGCCTCAGAAAGCATGTCTGTACACACAATATGACAAGCAGTTTTTCATTTCCCCTACTCCAGTGTCAGAAACCACCAAGGCACAGGGTAAATGGCTGTAATACTCCTAAAGATCTTTGCACTAGATAAAATATTAAAGGATAGATCCAAATCTTTTTTTCTGGAAAGCCATTAGTTCAAGGCTGACACTTGAACCATCTTCTCATCTACTGTCAGAATAACTATCTATAAAAAGGTTAGTACTTTCTAGAGAACAGTTTCACGTGACAACTGCACAAGGAGGACTATTCCCACACCACCTACCTGAATACTCATGCTGCTTCGCTTGTGTGAGCTTTGCCTCTCATCTTATCCTTTGGAGAATGTGTTCAGTGCACTAGTCTTGTGCAAATGATCTGCTGGTCTAGTGAGTCAAAGAAGCACAATTTCTCACAGGAGAAGAAAAAAAGTATTGAGCAGCTGAGAACAGGTTGGAAATGAAAGTAACTATCAGGCAACCTCAGACACCCACGAAACTTTCCCCTCACGGTGACATGCCAAAAGACAGAGTAAAGGACAAAAGAAGTTGTCCTAACACTCTGGGATTATGCTGATCTAGCACACCAGCTTTAGAAGACCATGACACAAATGTGCCATAACTTCAGAATAATAAAAAAAGCAATCAAGCATCTTATATTAATGTTAACAAAAGCAACTAGCCAGTCTTCTGTTTAAGACTTGGAAGACTCCCATTTTTTAGACACCTGCCGCACAAAAATAAATGCTTTCCAACCTTTATTTAGAGGCTTACGATGGCCACTGTCCTACCAATGTATAATATTCTACAAGTCTTCCAAAAAAAAAAAAAAAAGTTCGCAGTATCTGCAAGACTTCCCTTCTTCACTGCTAGTAGCTACGCTCCTTACATCAACTGAAAACATAGTGATACGGCCCTATTGTGGAAAAATTCCATTGCATACAGCTAATGCCTCTTCTTCCTCCTTTCCCCATAAGAAGCTACCAGTTGTTCTGTTCTTTTTAAAGGCAGATAGATATTTTGACCTGAGTCACAGATGAAGTTTACTCTATCATACAGCAAGTTGAATTTTTTGAGAAGTCTGTTATCAATAAGACCCAAGAAGTCTCAGTTTCATTAGAAATGTAGTAGTTTGGGAAGCCATACTAGCCACTGCAAGCAACACATTCTTGCATTTGCATACACACAGAAGCAGTCCTGAAAGAGCCATATGGACAACCAGTCTGTCTGTCTAATAACAAGTGCAAAAGGATCTCTGCAGGAGCACATCTGTAATGCCCCAGGGTAAAGAGCACTCAATGACTTCACTGTTTCACAGAATCATGACCAAGATCACCTTGGCTTCAAAAAACCTTAAAATTAATATCAAAATTAGGGTTTTAATGAAGACATAAAACAGCCTGAAAAAGAACATACCACTGACTCTTCCACTGGGTACGTCCAAAGTTAAATAGCTGCTTAAAATAAGAGTGGCTGAATCACCTTTTTTGTCTTGAGATGAGGAAGTTTCACCATCATCTGTAAATACAGTTTTCACTATCAACTATTCAGAGTATGGTACATCTAAGACCTCTTCTTCATAGACCAGACACTGTACACCAAGTGGTCAGAACCTAATAGTGTTGTATTCCCTACTGCCACCTTATCTTTCAGTGAATATAAGGGCACAAGTAAGGGTAGATTACAAGTGATAGGCTCTACAGAAGTGTGTTTTAAGAACAGGATGTTTCCTGAGTGTACTGAGAAGGCCGCATCCCACTTGTAATCATCACTGAAAAATTAAGATACGTAGACGACTGAAGGGAGATCCTCTTGTTCCTGTCTCATAGTTAGCCATACGTGGATGGCCATGAAGGAACTCACCTAGACCTCTCCTTCTCCAAGGCAGTACATCAGAGAATAGCCAGCAATAAGCCAACAGTACTGCTGCAAGACACCAGTTACTTTCATTGGTAAAATGAGCCAAACTTAGTGGCCAGCACCAAATCCTGTCAGAAATATCCTGTCATCTTCAAAATTTATCGATGTATTAACTGCACAGTATAGTTGCCATCAGCATTAGTGAGAGCATATACCTTCTTATACCCTCCATATTCCCCAAAGACAGGGCTTGAGATTTGTCTTGTAATATGCCATTACATCTCATTCATTTTACTGGACCACAAGAATTTTGATTTATCTTCAGAGTTATTTCCAGCCTTAAGAATATACGCACCCCTCCTACATTTTCTTTACATTTCTTCTCCCACCAGAGCTTCCAAATACCAACAGAGAAAGCCTCATGCCTACTTTGCAATTCACCAAAATTAAGCTAATAACACCTCCTGCTGGCATCTGTCATTTAGAATAAGACTTATAAATGGCAGCAGAAATCACTTTCATAATGTTTACAGAAATATGAACAGCTTGGGCAGACAGATCTTCCAAATTTACTGTTCATATTAAGTGAAACCTGTCATGAAAGCTAGAAGCTTATTTTTATAAACTGTATTTGTATTTTATCCCTATGTTACCAGGGTTTCAAACTGGACTATTCTATGTATTTGTGTTAAGACTACATTTGGTGTGAAAAGGAACAACTGTTCCAAGATGAGTTATTCTAATTTGTTTTGCCTGATAATTTCATTGTACATGGTACCTCTCAGATTCCTTCAATCCATCCTCCACCCATACTGTTTATTAATATTGCTTCCATCTTCTGTATGTACCTGCCCTGTTTCAGAGATACTGAACCTATTTTTGCTCTTCACATGTGAATGCAAATACTTGGGTTTGCTTCCATAAACTCAGCTCTTTCCTTATTATTTACCATTTCACTGTGTAATTAGTGAACATGCTCTTTTCCAATATTTAAAGCCAAAGTTAGGAGAAAATCAACAATGGTGACAGTCAGTTAAAAGTGAAGATGACTAAATGTAAAAACAACCATGTTCTGTTACACAAATAACTAGCTATTAACACCTGTGGCAAATATCCATCCTCTACATAAATTATAACAAGAGTTCCCCTCCTTGAAAACAAAAACAAACATAACCTCCCCACATGTCATTTCATGTCTGCTCCTCTCCTTGCTTTTCAATCAGTTAACTTCATAAGGAGAAATATAAGTGGTGCCTTCAGGAGCAAATTCAACACATCTGAGTACAGAAAACTACCGAGATTGTTGCACCCACTACAGCAGCTAGCAGGAACAGCTAATCTTAACTTTTTATACACAGTACTGAAACTCCAAGATTTTACCTATTTTTAAATTAAGATACTCTACAAAGAAAGATCAGCATCTCTTGAACAGCATCTTTAACAAGTTTTATTATTATTAATATTCATTTTAAGACAAGGCAGAAATACTGAAGAGTTCAAGTTGAAGAATATGATTCAACTTTTACTGACCTTTTTGGAGGAAGGTAAGTGTGCATTTCTATAACAAAAATCTGCCATAGATGTAAGTACTCTCCCTTATTTGTCAAAAGACATTCACATTTATATGCTCTGGGCTAATCAAGGCTGACCATTATTCTGCACTAGGTTAATCTTTGGTAACTGAAAGCTGACTTCAACTCCAAGTAAAATATGCATCCTTGTTGCACTACTGTTATTTTCCCATTAAAAGGGAAAGTTTTATGTTAAAATAAACAGTTCAAACACTGAAAGACATCACTGAGGTCACATTTCAGTGGTAAAGAATGCTCAAGTGCCATTAATATTTAGTCTACCTTAATGGAAGAAATTTGAGTTAGAAGATACTTTAGGTTATCTTGTCCACCCTTATGTCAAGGGAGACTTGCTTGCTATGGCATGTTACTGACTGCTTTGCCGAGTCCATTTTGAATCGGTCAGCTAATATAGCTCCCAGCTCTTCCTAAAATCTTAAATGCTGGCAAATGTAAGTCTTCCAAAACATTACAGGTTTTGAGGTGGCTTTATATTTATCCAATCTATATTTATTCCTTTGTAATATCTCCATCTTATAGCAACTTGCAGTTTTTCCACATTTCTCTTATTTTCTGGATAATCTTAAACAGTTTTTTAAAAAGTTAATTGCTAGATCTTCCTGACCGTGAGCTACAACACATTCACAAGCTTCTCAGCTTCCTGTTTAGCTTCCACAACACGACTTAGAGGTTCTCAATTTTAATAACTGACAGAAGTTCTCTAAACTGTGGTCCAGTGAAAGAACTGCTTTCTAAATGAGATTTTAACATTAAACAACAAGAGCATTTGAATTACTAGAATCACTAACAGATTAGCAGCTGGTTTGGCATTATAAGAATGGGGATCCTTTGCTTATATCATTAGCTGTATGTAATATAACTTCGTAAGAAACCAAAATGCATCATCCAGTGCTAAAACCACACTAGTCTGTTTTCCGCTTTAAGTTCCTAAACACAACAGTGTCTACTTAATATGCAACAGTGAGTCACTGTATTTGTGCATACACACAGTACAGCCATGATTCACTTTAAAATTAGCTTTGACTTATATCATTTTAATTACCCACATCATAAGCATTTTTAAGTGAAGTAATGTTGCAGTTCAGCACTGAGATAACAATATTGATGGGGAAAGCCTGCAAGTGTGTGTAAATAACACAGGATCCCTACTTCTTGAGTCCAGATAACCCAGCCTAGGTGTAGGTACAACTGTCACAAATAAAAAGAGCAGCAATATCCTAAACAACCCAACAACACTGCTCCAGACCAGCAATTTCACTTTTTTTTTTAAAGTGTATGAGTATTTTTCAGACTGAATTCAGTGACCACTTTTTCCACTGACACTAAGAGAGTTTCCATTCATTATGCCATAAGTATTAAAGTTCTAGTACATTGGAAGCTGTCCCTGCCAGAAGAGTCAATGGTTTAAAGATACACAAGTTTACTCCTGTTGGAATTTGCTATTGTGATGTTTGGAACAAATTCTTGAAAAGCTCCAACAAACAGTCAAAGAAAAAAGTCACACAGGCTACAGCGATAGTTACAGCCATGTATTAATACACTGTAAGAGGAACCGAGAAGCTGGCAAGCCACCTAGTAAAAATCTTTATCATCTAAAAACGCTATTTCAACTCAAATTCAGTAGCACCAACAAGCATTTTAAAGATACAGCACCTTTTAGACAGGCTGTGGTTTTCCAGAGATGTCCAATACTCCTTCCCCCAAAAAAGTAAACGGGGACTGTAAATTGCTAATGATGCAAGACACATTTTACAGGTACATCTGGCTTTGGACTTCATTTCCAGCAGGGACACGTTAAGGAATATGACTTGAATATTCACCTAGGTAGCCGCCCCTTAACTCGTTGTTAAGCCAGATACCAGTGTAAATACATTGTCAGAATGACGGTATGAAACAAGGCTTTAGCTATTATCAGTTACTTTTAATCAGTATGTGAGAAGAAAGCCCCACAAAATCAAGAATTTAAGAATGCTGTATGTAATAGCTATTTAAGACTTTCGGGCTTCTGTGATGGAGAGCTTATAACGACGAGAAAAAAAGCCTCTGAAATTTTGTTACTGTGTACCTTTTACTCCCCCCCCCCCCCCCAATACAAGGAAAAATAAATAAAGTGAAACAAAAAAGAAACATTTAAATATTAGCAACAATTTTTGCTGAGCGTGGAACACAGCACCGCTCGGATTCCTACCGCAGCCACGCGAATTAATCACTCATCAGGTTGAAAAATCAGGGACAGACTCACCCTTAACTCCCGGTTTTCGAGAGCTTTTATGAATTCAGGCTTACATCCCCAGTCACTCCGAGAACCGCCACTTACACTGCTCCAAGTCGCACAAAACGAAATGCCTCCGCAGACCAGCCAGCCCCAGCTTTATCAGCTCGGCTCCCGCCAGACCTCCTCTCCCGAGAGCCCAAACGCTCCCCAGCGGCTCCCGCCCGCGGCGGCGGACAACGCGCCCCGCAGCCGGCCGGGGCAGCCCTCGCCGCAGCGCCGCTCGCCTCTTCCGCCCCCCCCCCCCTCCCGCCGGGAAACACACTCCAGCGCCAATACCGAGCGCTCCCCCCGCGGCGGGCAGCGGCCATCCCCCGGTGCCCGGGCCCGCTCACGTGGTGCCGCATCCAAAGGTTAGAGACACCATTTGGCGGAGGGCCCCCCCCCGCAGCCCGGCTATCGGCCGCCGCCAAAAAACACCGCCCCGGGGAGGCAGCGGCGGCGATGCCGCGCGGCGGGCGCTTAACCGCGGCCGCTCAAGGCGGCGGCCCGCGGGAGGCAGAGCCCCGCGCCGGCTGCCCTCAAGGTCACGCCGCGCCCGGCGGCCAGGTGCGCGCCCCGCTCACCTCCGCGGGCAGCGCGGCGAGCCCCGCCGCAGGGCCGCCCCCAATGCGCCACCAGGGCGCTGCAGCGGTGCGGCGCCGCCCCCCCCACCGCCCCGGGGCGAGCCGGCAGTCCGCGGCGGCCATGGCCGGCAGCCCCCCGGCGGGCGGCGAGGCAGCCGCCCTCCGCCTGCACCTGCCGCGGCGACGCCCCGAGCCTCGCCGCCGCCGCCGCGCTGCTCACCTCGGCGCCGCCGCTGTCCAGCCGGGGGGCCGCGACGAGGCGCCCGCGAACCTGCCGCCGCCGCCCGCTCGCCCGGCGCACAAGGTCCCCGCGCTCCCCGCCCTGCCCACGGCCGGCCCCGCCGCGCCGCCCCCGCCCTGCGGCCGGGAGGAGGGAGGGGGAGCGGCGACCGAATTGGGGAGGGGAGCGGCAGGGAGGGGGCCGCGGCGCGGGCAGAGCCGGCGGGGAGGAAGAGGGGGAGGAGGAAGGGGGGGACCACCCGCCCGCCCCGCCCCCGCCGCCTCACCGGGCAGGAACCGCGACTCGCCCTCCCGCCTCACACGGGCTCCCGCCGCGCCTCAGCGCCCGCCGCCGCCGCTGCCGCTCCCCCGCCCGCACCGGGCAGCGCCGCGCAGCCCCGGCCCCGCCGAGTAACCGCTACAGGAGCCGGGCGCCGCAGGGCGGAGCAAGCCGCCGCCGCGCTCGCTCGCTCGCTCACTCACTTGCTCGCTCGCTCCCCGCCGCGCAGCCCCCCCCCCCCCCCGCCGCAACCGCCGGTGCCCGCCGCCCCCCTCACCGCCTGCGGCGCCCCGGCCACGTGACGGGGCCCCTAGCCCGGCGGAGGGAAGGGGGGTCCCGACGTGCGGCGCCTTCAATGGGGGAGGGGGAGGTGCCTCCGCTGGGCACGGCGCGGGGGGGCGGTGCCGCGCCGCCGCCCGGCCCCCGCCGCCGCCACTGGCGGGCGGGCGGCTGACGCGCTTGTTTCCATGACGTCGGTGGGCAGGGCCGCGGCGTTTGATGGAGCCCGGCGGGCTTCGGGGGTCGGTGACTTTGCCGCGTGCGGCTCCCGCGGGGGCGGGGCGGGCGCAGGGCGCTGCGCCCCTCCCCGCCCGCGAAGCCCCGGGGCTCCGCGGCGGGGCCGGGGGCTGCCCCTGCGCGGGGGGGCGGCGGGAGGGACCGCAGTCCCGCGGCGGGGAAGGGGGCGGGGCTCCGCCGGGGGCGGGGGCCGCGGCCATCCCGAGGGCGGGGGGCGGGGCCGCCCTAACGATCCGGCGGGCCCGCGCGCGGTCCTCCCCCGGCCCAGGGGCCGCGGGGCGCGCGCGCCGCTCCCGCCGGCTGTTGGGGCGCCGTTGCCGGCGGCCGTTGGCGCTTTGCGCCCCGCTGCAGCGGAGCGGAGCGGAGCGGAGCGAACCGGCGGTGTGCGGGCGGCGGGGAGTCTCGGCGTCCCCGCGGCGGGATAGGTGTGGGTCGGCACCGCGACCTCCCCCTCCCGATCCCCCCCCCGCAGGGTGTGCGATGCTGTGCCCGTCTCAGAGGGACTGGGGGACGGCGTTACGCCCCAGATTGGTGCCTGCGAAGACAGCGTTTTCTGGGGCGGGGGCGGGGGGAACCAAAATCTTCCTCCCTGCCAGCTTATTCATCGTTTATGAATAATAAAAGTGAGAACCGCAGCGTTTTCTGGGTGAGGATCTCAGTGCAATTGCGAAAATGAAGCAGGCATCACCGAGGCTTGCTTCAGTGAGAGAGGCGTTGTGTCCCTTGTTAAACGGGGCCAGCTGAGGTTCAGAGGAGGTAAAGGTTAAATGACAGAAGTGAGCGGGTTGCTCTGAGTGCTCAGGGGTGTGGGATCACCAGGTTTAGCCTCTGCAGGCTTACCTCCCTCTCTGGGGTCATGAGCAGCTTCTGCAGGGGAAATGGGAGCATATAGGAGCTGCACATGTTCAGCACCTTTCTCTTAGGTTGGACAACGAAAAATTAGTGGGGGTGTCAACATCTGCGCCCAAGTGAGCGGTCAGGATACACTGGAAGTTAGTAACAGGTCTGGGAATGAAATTGGGAAGAAAAAAAAAAGCTTCAAGTCTTTTTCCAATGCAGTAGGTCACCCTCTTCAATGAAAAATCCTCATACATAAAACATATATAATTCTATAATCTCTTTGTTTTGTTTTAGAGTTTTGTTTTGACATACTATCAGCCTCTCTGTTGGCCATTTCACTAGAATGAATGACCAGCTGTGCTATAGGCTGTCAAGTTCTTTTAGCCTACCATAAATACCCTGTTTCTCCATTGCTAGCATTCAAATCACACTGCTATTAGAGCCAGTGCTGCAAAAGAAATGAAACAGAGAAGCTCGTGTGTCACTGTTGTTACAGATCTGAGATGTTACAGAGAGTAGGGAGTTAAAGCAACAGAATGAAGTCAGTACAAAACAGCCCAAAAGGACTGGCAAATAAATAAATCATCCTAACTACATTATTATCATGGCTTGCTTGAGCTTCATTGTCTCTTTCTTTCTTACCTGTATCGCTGTTACATTTTTCTCTTTGTTCAAGTGAGGCAATCAAAAGAGGCTGTGAGCAGTAATTGGCTCCTGCCCGTTTTGGAAGTTGCTAAAAATACTACCTTACCTCTGCATATCTGGAGGTCAATTGAAAAATCAAAATACTGAGGTAGACAAACCCTGCGGACTAATCTATTGAGATTCTTTCTTGCATTTCTTCGCAGAAGGGAAATATAAAACTATCTGAACACATATAAAACAAGAAATTCTCTTACATTCTACCTGCAATTCAGCACCCTCATCTGCACTGATCACTGTAGGCTTCCCTAGGCACTTGAAAATTGCATTTCCAGCTTTATAAGACTGCCAGATGTGTTTTGCACAGTTCTGTCATATCTCCTAGCTCTCAGGCAGACAAAACTAGCTTTGGTTAAGGTAAGAAGAAGATGGTGGCATTGCAGTCTGGGTACATGCCTGTGCCTCCATCACTTTGTGTTTGGGGAAGGCAGTCAGTCTGTACTTCAGTTCTTCATCTATCAAATAGAAATAATTTGTTTCTATTTGCTTTGCAGGAAGGAAGCAGGGGTAAAAGGGGTACATACCAAAATATTTTTGTGAGATACTGTTATAGTAGAGTTCATTAAGTGGATGTGATTTTCATGGGGAGGCACAAAATAGTTATTATTTAATGTTCCTCTTGCACTAATTTACCAGGACAACATAAAAGCATGCAACACAAATTGAGTGAAAGTAAGAAGGAAAAATTCCTTGTAGCTCCAGAGAATATTCTGCGGATTCAAAATGTTTTTCAAATTAATCCTCCAGCTACAATATTCTTCACAATTTTTGTGAGAAAGTAGGCGCTCCTCCTATTTCTAAAAGTTAGGACATCTAATTGAGTAACGGAAAACATTCCATGTAATTTAGGTCATCAATCATAAAGCAAGCAAAAATAAAATGCACAAAGGAATATTTCTGGAGATACTTCATTTAACTTTTGAGGAAACATTACTATTTCAGGAAAACTCAGTGTGGTTTGGAGACAATTTGGAAAGGCCAGATTTGACAAATCAATGACAATTGCTCTAACTCATTCTGTGACCAGCACTGTAATGACAGAATTATTATACTTTTTTACAGAGGCAGAAAATGTGTCACAGAGAATTTAAGTGGATTGCCTGAATCTGATATATTTACTGTGAGGGTTTTAGCATAAAGAGCATGATTTTGAGTATTTGGATCATTACATTATGTGGTCAACAGTGAGTGAGGTGATCAAGGCCTGAGTGACCACCTCACCATTCTGTATGAACTAGGAGCCTTTGGGCAAACTTGCATGATGGGCTTGACCCAAGAAGAGAAGACAGAGAACACAGTCTTTTCCTAGTTTGTGCATGGATCAAAATTTTATTAGGCTTTGAAACTGGTTTCTTGACTATGCTGCGAGCGCTAATCCTGTTCAGACTGAGCCAATATAGGAATAAGTGTAATCAAGGCTTTTTTAAACTTCATGAAACTGCAGAGCATGCAGGAAGTGTGAAAAGTTAGGAGAATTTTTGCATGCAAACATGATGAAATGAATGGCCAAAGATTCCACCAGTTTTGCATAGAGAAACTTTTACCAGACTAGCTACATATCTTTCAGTCAACTTCTGGGTCCAGTACTATTCTGTTCACACCCACTCTTCACAGACCATTCTAGGCAAAAGTCCTGTTCCTCCTGTACTCCTGCCTGGAGCTCTACAGCTATTTTCTGCAATGCCATTAAGGCTGTGTCTGATGTGACAATATCCTTATCGTAACAGATTGGTCAATATGCTGACTAAAAGACCAAACAATCTGGCTTTGCAAACAATTGACCTCTCTTTTTGTCTTGTAGGTGTCATGATAGCCAGATCGCTGTATTAGCCACCCATTCAGTTTAAGAACGCCCTTGTGAAACAAAGCAAACTCACCCAATTTATCCTGAAATCAAATTTATCCCTCCCTTAGGAAAGAAGATTATCCATAAACATCCACAGATTTATCAGCTCAAAATTCTTCTGTTGACTGTTCAGGAACTCAGGATTTGTGCATAGTATGTTTCCATCTGTGAATATGTATGATAATCTAAAATATTTCAACTTTTGTGCTCACTTACATGTCTGTCACAAAACTTTTTAACTATTTTTTCTTTTAGTTTTATATTCTTTCACTGTGATAATGCACAGTCAGGAGGGTGAGAAATAAAAAAAGAAGTAAAATAAAGAAAGGAACAAGAGAAAGGAATGGCTATTGTGCAAATCATCTTTTCTCATGTGTGTCGTATTTGAAATACACCAAAAAATAAACACTGGACTTCATATGCTCACTGTTTCTTCTTTTCATATTCTTTTCAGGCGCGGCCACTGCACAGCATTATTACAGCCCCAGACCAGATAAAAGAGTACAAAGATACTTCGTGAACAATGGCGCAAAGTCTACATTCAAAGAAAAAAATAGCAAAGCATAAAATCCTGGAATTGACAGAGAATCTGACCCTATAAAGGACTTGGATCAGGCATGAGAGAGACGAGAAAAAGAGAGCAGGGTAGGATAATCATACTTTACACTGCTATAAAGAGTAGGAAATAACATGTTTGGGAGGCTATTTAGGAGAAATATATAAAATAAAAGCAAGTGCCAATGCAATGAGGCAGTGCTACTATGGCTGCCTCTTAAAAAGTGAGAAATGTCTGGTGAATGAATGTGTGCTATTACTCTGCAAATAGTGTGCTCGTACAGCCCCAAACTGTGACATACTGTGAGCACCCAGCTACTCCCACTCCAGTGACTTTTCCAATGTGGCACTTACCTATTTTTGGAGTATTTTTCTTTTACTTTCTTTCTCCATGGCAGTTTAGCCTTGTTACTTAATGCTTGAATTCCAGAAGGATGGCAAGAGTCCCAAGCAAGGCTGTCCTGGAGGCAATTAGGTCCAGTACACTAGAAGGGTTTGTTAAAAATAACACTGGATATGCATTTCTCAGGCAGCACAGCCATCACCCCAAGATTTAAAATGTGGGAATATCCAGTACACTTACTAAAGTACAGAAGTGCTTTTTGGGGGGTTATGGTATGTAGAATTGGGCGATGAAATGCAAAAGGTTAATTTGCTTGGATTACACTGCTGTGGATGTCTTCAGATGTGCTGCTTTTTGAGACTTCTTAATGCTGCACTTTTACGAAGAAGTTGGTAGTCTTACCTTTAAGAGCATATAGTCAGCTAATGTCAATTTGTGAAGCTACACTGGTTCCACTGATTTTGTGGGCCTGTGCCAATTTGTGCTGACTGAAAATGTGGTTCATAAAATTTTATGTTGTGATACACTGCTCTGTGATCAAATTACAAATATATTGTTTATTTTTCCCTCCCCCCCCCCCAAAAAAAAAGATAAAAAACCAATACGGATAACCAAGCTATCTCCCTCTGTGGCTAACATCAACATCACTGACCAGTCTGAATCATGCTACTGACTCACAGAAATTAGTACTAGCAACACTAAATATAGCCCCCTCCATGCTCTCATCAGTGCCGGCTAATTGTTTTGAGTGGGACAATAAATTGTCTCTTACTGATGCTACTTCAAAGTCCTTTGGATAAGAAGATAGATAATTCAGTTAAGCCTTAGGTTCCTTCAGCAAACATTAGCATTTCTGCCCCTTGGCGATTGTTCAGGATGATTTTGAAACATTTAAGAGTCATTAGAGCTAATAGCTCCCATTCTGAATTTCCTTCAAGGAAGAGTATCAGAAAAAAAATGCACTACCTTATTCCCACTTCCTTAATCAAGAATTAATCATTCAAGTGATAAACAATGATAGTAGCATACTTGAATAAATCGTTGGTCTTCTTTGTTGATCAGATGCAGTTCTAAATCATCTTGGCTGCTTTTAAGATATTAAAGATATAACAAGAAAAAAATCCCAGCTACCTAAAGTAGCATTTTAAAAATATTAATAACGACCTATTTTACATACACGGCTTAAAACTCTGGGCTCAGCCATGCAAGCTTTATTCAGGAATAATTGTTTCTTGATTAGGAATTGCAGATCTGAAGATTACCTGTATCAAAATCTAAATCTGTGTATCTATGGAAATGTGTGGATATGCAATATATAGTATTAAAACCTTAATATAAATCATTGTACACAGTAGTATAAAGTATAGAAAAGGTATTACATAAAATGCTTACACCTGTGTATGTATACATTCAAGCATGCTTAGAGTACTTATGTGTGGATTATAGTCAGTGGAAAGAAGTGTCGACTGGGGAATTGTCTCTATTATCATGTAATACTACAACTATAAATATTCAGGTTAGTAGGAACAATCTTTTTAATATAATTTAGAACGTTCCTGTAAGGTTATTAGCTAATAAAAATGAGGAAAATTAAAATACTTCTTGTGGCATCGACTGTATTCCTATTATGTATTAGCAGAAGGGATCAATAGGATTTTCCTCTGCCTAAGTTCCCTCTTGTCAATTAGATAACATGGCAGCCATGTATTGAACCAGCAGAGTTTAAATATATCATGTTGTGGACATATCTAGTAATAGGACTGCTGTAGGTTATTTTGAGGCTATAATGTGTTATGCAGCAGCAAAGGCAGATTGGTTTGGACCGGAATTGGCTTAAAAGATACAAAAAAAATTTGCACGTAACAGCAGCCCAGACATTGACAATTTTATTATCTTTGTTTCTGACTGACTTCAGTAAGAGTTGCATGTGGTTAGTAATTACTAAAACTAACAAACACGTATGTTTCTAAAAATACCTTGGATTATTTAAAGGAATTTCAAAATTAATCTTTATAAGGGACTTTTAGATCTACTCAGCTTTAGCTATAGATGTAAATCTTAAATATCTTCATATTTTGAGTTTTTCTCAGCTTGGTGATAAAAAAAGCCAAATCTGTTTTGCTGTTTCCAGAGTCTTTCAATTTCAAGCCCTCAACCCCTAGCAGTAGCTTTCAAACTGGAGGCTGTTACGATAGGTTGCAAAGAGTTTACCGCGATAACATAAAGGGCCCAGAGCTGATTTGTGGGACTGTATTCAGTAGTATGTACTACTAAACCCCTAATGTGTGAAATTTCCGTGACAGCATATGTAATGGTTTGTAAAAATTTTAAGGGCTGGTGATGATCCACTGGTCTGAACGATCTGAGAACCACTATCCTAGCATATTTGTTCCATTGTATGTGGGAAACTTGAATGAAGCTCATCTAGAATCACCTCTCTCTGTCCTCTACTCTGGGCTAAGAATAATACAGGAGAAGCTTTTGTTTTATAAGGCGGATGGTATTAGGATCCCAGTGTTCATACTTCTCTGCTGTGTGTAGGGAAAAGTGCAGAGGGGACCCAGTCGAGGATTCAATCAGAATTTGCAGTTTCAGGCACAGTCAAAGCAGGGTGTTTGGGATCCTCTAGAGATCTCCTCTTAGAACTTTCCCATCCTTGTGCTGAAGGCTGAACCACACGCATTCTGCCACCCTTTTTTGTTCCTTTGCATAACTCCTTTTGCCTCTTCTCATTTTATGTACTCTGTCCCTCACTTTTCTTTCAGTTTAGCTTATTTTTTTCCTCAGTAACACCTTTCCCACAATTCCTGCCAAACAAAACAGAACCCGAGAACATCCCGTGGAACTAATGCATCAGGTGATTAACTTGCACTGTTTGTGCTGCTAGTGTGTGGTATTCCTCCTCTGCTCTCTGACGGTCTTGTCAGTAGGGTGGGATTGATTTGCCCTAATATAGGCATCTAAAATGAGCACATCTAAATCTATGCTGGTAACTCTTGGCTCCTTTTATAGTCAATGGTGAGAAACTGGCACCTCCAGAAGGCAATATATCATCCTAAGATTAATGTCTAGGATGATTCTGCAGTTGTCTATTTTTCTCCATTAGTTGTGGAGGGAAACAAGGGTGAGTAGTTTATGTCTAACTCTTTGAAGGTTAAAAATGGGTAACTGAGGCAAACTTCTCTTTCAGACCATGTGTTTTTCTGGACTCTCTTCATCTGCGTGCGTTTACTTTAAGTGGCCACTGAACCGGAGAGTATATACCAAGAAGCCAAAAACAGGAAAACCACTACCTTAAAAGGACCAGCTTTTAAAGCAATCCACTGCTAGCGATTTTTAATTAATGCAAGTGTTTTTCTAATTCATACCCTAATTTCTACTAACAACTTTTAGTAATTAAAGCACTGAAACTTGAACTGAGGCGAATAGTCTTTGAATCACATGATGTTAAGTAGTAACATGAATGAAGTATGTCGGATTCCAGTGGAACTATCTGTAAGGAAAGGGATATTCACATTTGGAAGGCTCAGGGTTTTGATTCTTGGCTTGAATTCTACTGAGTTAGTAGTTAGTGGTCCTGGTTGACTCCATTTAGACTGAACTCTTGTGAGATTGTCTACTTTTTAGCTAGACCAGCCAGACATGGAGAATAAAATGAGTGTGGATCCTATACAGACTGTACTTCATGGAATTACTTAAGAGTAAGATTTGAGGTGCAATGTTGAATTGCCAGCACTACAATAGCCTATTTTGTGGATAGTGAAAAGACTTTCACACTTACAAATTTTAAGAAAATAAGAATCAGTGACACAGAGACTTAAGCTCTGACCCTTCTAATCACTATGTGTTTGTCTGTCTCTGGCCTTATGTGGTTCTGTTTAACTCTGTGATGCTCTGTCTGAGTGCAGTGAAATATTAGCACTCAGAAAAGTGTTCTAAGAATTCCCTTCAAAAATACAATGTATGTGTGTGTAAATAAATACGTAAGTGTACATACATAAAAAGAGAACTTGCTTTAAAAGGAAGCTATAATAAAAAATATGTACAGCTAAAACTGCAAATCAGTATTATACAAAATAATAAAACTTTTAAAATAATAAACTAACAGTAAAATGTCTATAAATTCTGTTGGCTTTAGAAAATCCAGCCGGTTCCTTAAGATAAAATGGTCCTTTCCTTATTACTGTCCCTCCCCTCATGCATAGCCCATCAATTTTAATTCACTAAGAAGACTAGCAAAAGTATCCATAACAAAAAAAAAAAGTTAACAGTACCCTATCCAATAGTTTTATGTGGGAGTCATGGAAAACTGTTCTTTTTTTAAAAAAGAAACCAGAACTCAAGTGGAAGACGATGAATGTAAAACCATAAGAAATGAAACCAGAAAGAGTTAATTAAGCCCTCTGAAACCAGAAAACAGGCAGTGTTGCAAAGAGAAGTTTTTTTGGTCTTTTCCTCTTTTCTAAATTAGACAGAAAACTACATGAAACATTTAATTTGAAGACAAATAAAGCTAAGATAAAATAACTCCCTTAAACGTAGAATGCCAGGAAACAGAGCTACAACATTGCTTTATCCCATCCTGCAGCACTTTTGGTATGCAGGGTCGTTCATTGGTGAAAGAGTATGGTAATACTGAGAGAGGTAAGAACAAAGATAAGTTTTAGCCTTCCTTCAAAATTTTATGTGTTGGGGGCACAGGGTGTTTTTTTTATTAGCTTACTATAATATTCATATTTTCTCTATCTATGTGTTTCACCTATTCTTATTTCTTTTTTTTTGTTCTTATGGTCAAATACACAAAAGCAAATAAAATGGTGTGAGGGGAATCAGTGAATGTAATGAATATCTGGTACGTGTATTAGATGAGAGTTCTTTATTACTCTTTCTCAAGCTCGAAATAGAAACACAAATATAGATTAAGTTAAACTTGTGCATGCCTTTGGAGGGTTAGGACATAAATTTCCTAAAGGAACTTATGAAAAGGAAATATGTTGCTTGCATTGTATTGGGACTATCTCTATCAGTATATTCATTGTTTTCCATTTTCAATATTAAAAAGCATTTGCCAGAACTCCAGTCTGTTCCCTTGAAAATTTAAACATGCACTTGTTTTTCATTGTTATGAGAGAAAGGAATTTTTTTTCTTAATATATTTCATCTTTATTGCACTCCTGAAATACATCAAAGATGTATCTGATCCGAAACATCATAGTGTGTGTCATTTTCAGCTGAGTTACAAGAATCAGCAAATATTTCAAACAGAAATCACTGGTCAGGTCCATTTTATTCCTTTGCTCAGCCTTCCCAGATTTTACATGTGGCCATTGTGGGAAAAGGAAGTTTCTAACTTTGCTTAGAGTTCACCTCTTCTAAGAAGTGGTAGAAGGGAGAGAGGGAGACAGAAAATGAGTTGAGTAAGTCCTGGTTCCACACACCCCTACTCAGCTACCGCTGGTACACATTGGCTTATCAAAGTAGAAATACATTTAGTAATGCTTCAGAGTAAAGAAAAGAGGGAGAACAGGCCTTAAACATGTGCCTCTGAGTCATAGTATCTTAGATATTTAAACATGGTATGGTACAATTTCCCATCTCCTGTTTTTCAGGACTGTCTTTAGAGTTACCATATCAATCTACAGGAATCAAAAACTAATTCTACACAAAAATACAAATAATTAATCATATAAAATACATGCACTTGTATTCCAATTCCTTTAATCTGTATTTTGAACCATCAATGAAATGTATAATTTCATTAATTCAATTGGGTATAATAAACCAAAATTTATTTAAATTATGTTTTAAAGATTTTTTGGTGTTTAAATCAAGTATTTTATTTTTACACTATGGTCTATATAAACATTGATGAAATGGTCTGTTTCTTCTTGGCTTTTGTCATGAGTTATTTTTTGTTTTGTTTTGTTTTGCTTTTAAACACTGACTCATGAGGTTTCTCTAGACTTCTTATACAGTACACTTCTTCCTTCCTGAAAAGGCCTGTTTGTTCTCTATTTTTGTCTTGCTTTTGCACTGTTATCTCTAGATTACATACATTTAGCTGATGACTGCAGGATCCGTTTAATGAATACAACTATTTCAGAATAGTTATATTTTGCTATATATTAAGTGTCTTTGGTTTTTAATATTTTAATAATTTCTAGTATTTCTAGTATTCTAGTCTTTGTAGTGATATCTAGTATTCATTTTGTTGTTCTACAATGTTCCTATAGTATGATACATACAATACATTAATTATGATTTATCTCAAAACCCCAAAATATGTTTAGAATATAATCAAGTTTCCCTGAAGAAGGAAAGTATAATATTACCAACTCAAACACAATAAGGAGTTATAGTGGATATTTGTTTAAACTGAATAAGACATACTGAGGTTCATGAGAATTCAGTCAAGCTAAAATAATGTTCGTGTACACTGATAAGAAATATGTAACTTTTTATTGTAGCCAAAAAGAGGACACCCTCTTAGTGGACTATCAATACAACAACTTGTAGAAAAATTAATTCACTAAATGCCAGGTAGTACCAGTTTAGTAGGGATGGAAATAAAGCACTATTTACACAGAATAAGGATGGCAGAGTCAAGCTTCTAACAGTCTAAAGAACAGCTTGGGGAAAGGCAGCCATATTTATTCTTGTCTTCTCTGGTACTTGCTTTCCTCCATAGTTAATATTTTTCTTGACGATGGGATTTGTATTGCTTTTAGAAATAGATGAAAAAATGGGAGAAAATACGGATCAACAATATATAAGATCAGTTTGTGCTGTAGATTTTAAAATTCTAGCTTTCTTAGTAAAGATTTACAATTTTTATTTTTAAAGATAAAATCTAATCTATGAACAGATATTAGTTATACTTTAGTACACTCCAAGTTTCATATATTATTCAGTCATTGAATTTCAATTTACAGGATAATAACAGGGATACATTTTTATGAATATAGTTTGATATAATATCATTGCTACTCCCTATTTAATGATAGTAATACCTTGCAGTTAAACAATTTGCTTTACCCATACACAAGGTTTCCATGATATGTTATATCCTTTTCTTTTTGTCCACTGAATTGCTGCCACTTCTTAGGTAAAAGTATTTGCGTTTTCATCACACTCTTTTATCTTCTTACTTAATACACACTTCTGTGTTTTCCTGAACTCTAGATGTTTGATGTCAGGCTTACAAGCTTCAAGACATTTGATTTGTGGTGTGATGACCTTTGGAAAAGAAGAACTTCAGAAGAAAAAATAGCATTGCCTTTAAAGACTTGGATGGGAAATAAATTGTCTTTCATAGCCACTGTAAATCTATGAGGGTTATGCCTCTGCAGGATAACTATGAGAGGTTTAAAAGGAGAAGAATTCAAGTTTCTAAAAGTGAAATGAGAAACACATTTGTTAATTTCATGAATTTAACAATAGGTATGGTTATCTTTCTTTAATCATACCCAACTTATAAAATATGTTGCATGGTCTGTTACTACATACTGCTTTTCAAGAATCCTTTCTGTAATATAGTGTCTAATCATCAAATCTGTAATCCTGCACCACTTGTATAACAGTCTGAAATGCTATGGGGCAACTGAGTTCTTAAGTCAGTATTACAATCTACCTGGCACAGAGAGACCTCTGTATATTTTGAATGTGTTTTTCAGAGACACTCTCTCATGATTTATTGTTGTTGGCACTGCCTTATGCATAAAACACCTTTCTCTCAAGCGAATATTCTTGAGTATTTTTGAGAGTATTTCCCTTAGAAGAAGGGACTCACATAAAATGATAATGATAGCATTGATCAGCATCTCTTCAGAAAAAACTCATAAACTGTAGGAAACAGGAAACTGAAATGCTTGCAGGAAATGCTTTCCTGGCAGATTTTTTTATGCTATTGGGAAATTGGTGGTAAGGAAAAATAAGGCCAGACTTAAAGCAAAAAGCCTAAAATCTTAGAAATGTGAGTCCAATATATGTCTGAGGCATATGAGAGAAACAATCTACATTCTGCTAGAGCCTTATCTCTACTGAAAACTTCCCCTGTTAAAGGTTAGAAGGAAAGCTTGTCTGTGTGTCTATCTGACCATACCAGTTGAGTTATTTATAAATTCTCTACTCTTTATCTGTCATTCTTCTGCAGCTGACAAGCAATGACCAACATACACACGGAAGCACACCTTACCTGCTCCAGCTTAAAATCCTGGGTAATGGCTAAGCCATATTCTTAACTAAGTTTTTCTACTCCATATTACATCCAGCTTTGTAAGACAGCACTTGAGCCAAATGGCCTCTGTGAGTAAGGCAGAAACATTTTTTATTTTCTAGGGCAATTAAAGAGACATCCACACTGTCACTCCCACACTTAAATTAATCTCCATATGTTCAGTTATCATAGGAAAAAAAATAAATGAAAAAAAAGCTGAAGAGAAAACTCATGACCACATCTCTGCAATTGTTTTTTTCAGACACACGACTTTCTGTCAGCATATCGGGAATTCATAACCTCATTATTATATGCTTAACTAATCAGCACACCTCATAATTTCCGCACAAACAGTGGTCCCCTTGCTTTTTATCAAATATTTAAAAAAGACAGAGCAAAAAAAATCTCATTCATGAGACTTTATTACTTATACTAAATATGGAACAGTTACTATTTACTTACGAAATTCTACTTCCAATTAAAACAGCACTTCTCAAGTTATTTGTTTTGTGATGTATTGTCTCTGGTTCATTTCATTTATTGTTTCATTTCCTTGCTAATTTGGAAAAATCAATACTTTTTCAGTGATTTTACTAAATTCCCAACATTTTAATATGTCTTATGGAAACCTTTTTAGGCTACTTTTAAGTGTCATCTGATGGGTGGCCTCAGGTAAAAAAAAAAAAGTCTGAAAATATATCTGAACCGTTCAAGCACTTTAAAATGCAACATGTCAACAATTTGCAGCTAGCGAGGTGTGGAAATATATCCATTTATAGCTGATATATCCCTGGTGTGATATAGTTGTTTACTCTGTGTAACAACCTTGTGTTCTAAGGAGTTAAAAATGTTCCAAGCCAAAACTGTCACCCCTCACCCCAGCATTTCAAATGCACAAGACAGTCTCATTGCTCAGTATACACAGGGCATGAAGCTCTGCCATATAGGCATGAACATGGAGGGCTGCACAGCTAGTAAGAAACACACCCGTCCCCTCTTTCATCCTGGTGCACACCAGCTTTTAGGATGCTTCCCATATAATTCAGGCAGAGATAAGGAGTTTTCCTCTCCCACCTTTTGGAAGGAGGACGATAATTGAATCCTTAGCTTCAGTCTGATCTAACTCTTTATTGAGTCTGTTGAACCATGCCAGTACCATTATTCTTTGCTCTACCACACTTCAAGGCATATGCTTTTAAGTAAGCATACTTAAAAACCCATAGTCTTAGGCAGTCGTCAACCTGCAGCATTTCAGTCTCGGTAAACAAAACCAGATTAAGGATGAACAGGTACTAACTAGCCTTTATGTAAAGGACTGTTTAATATAGGTTATGTTAGTTTTGTGACTTTCCTGTCTTTAAGGCTTTGCTTTTTATTTCTGCATTTTGTTGAATCTCAGAGTCTTTTTGCTTGCTTTATTCAGTGTTTTCTCCACCCACTGCCCACTTGCTCACTTTTTGATTCTGGCTGGGTTATTCTCTATGTATTACTTTAAGAGAGAAAAAAAAATGCATAGTTACAGTCACACCTGCACATTTCTTAGCTGTCATTCCTGATTTCTCCTCCTCTCTCAACATGACATGAAGACCTACAAAACCTCTCCCAAAATGTGAAACTCCGTGGAAACTGATCCTTAGCAAATGGAAGTAGCTTGCTTTTCCTATTCACCACTGTTGCTGGGCCTGCGCATTTCTTTTAAGAACCTAAGAGGGTTCATAAAGGTCTGTTGCTTTCTCATAGCATATAGCACTTGTGGCATTTCTGGAAGAGGATAGACTATCTGCAGCTGTTCTCCTGGGCTTGCCCTTTCTGTACTTTCTTTTTTCTTTTGAGGAGATTGGAGAAGGGGTTTGAAACTTAATCAGAGGTACTCCGAAGTAAAAGTCCTCCCCCTCCCTTTCTTCCTCCCTTTCTCCCACTTTCCCTTCCTCCCTTTCTCCCTTCTTTTTCCCCTTCCAATTCCACAGAATCACTAGGAATTTCAGTGAGATTTCTGAACTCACTGTAACTATATAACTAGACATTAAAAGAATTGTCGTTCTGTGTAAGGGCAACAAAACAAGAGTTTAGTGGGGAAATTTCCATGGAAACAATAGTTCAGTGACAATGAAAAATATTTCTCATCATAGTTCACTAAAAATAACTTCAGAAATAACTTTACAGAATTGGGCAATTTTTTATTGATAGCATGGCAGGCAAAACCATTTTATTCTTCATCTGGAGGATAATATGTTGCATTCTGTGTTCCTAATTCTTGAACAGGATGCCTTTACATTTCCCAGCCTGCTTTTTTAAACCTGTTCTGAAGAGATGTATTCTTATCAGACTAGATACAGGGATTACAAAGCAAAGTGGGCTACACTGTCTGCCTGGTTGCTTCCACTTCCCAAATTCTTCTACATCACTGCTATTTCATAGCAATACTAAGATCAGTGTTCTGTGAAAAAAGCAGGCAGCTCAGATGCACACATTCTTTGCTATAGCAAGGAAGCTGTGTCTTCTTTTGCCTTGCCTGCAGTTTTGACAGAAAGCACAATTGATGGGCCATTCATCTGCAAGGTACAATAGAATGGTTAAATGGAGTAAGCAGTGCTCTTTTGCAAGAACTGCCACCATATGGTGTATGCTGCCTACTTTGTCACTGAGCTTATGAAATTGCCTTTGGTATCTCAGTTTTCTGTTCATATCTCCAGTAGTCATATATGTCTTTTTTTTATGAACTTATTTTTCAGGTAGAAATATATGAGCACATCTTTGTGATGATTTAAGTATTCTAGCTATATATAGTTGATGGATACTGGTTGATGTTAAAAAGTGCGTGTACGAGTTGGCTGTGGACTGCAACTCTGTTTTGTCTGTAAGACCATACTTTGTTTTCCAACGGCTTTTCACTTTTTATTGAACTAAAATTTCAATGGAATTGTCTATATAGAGTTGTTGGTTTAGTTAACTGAAATATCATAGTTATTGATGGAGGAGTTAGCTTCTTTGAAGTAGGACTGTACAGATCACTTGGTCAATCGATTTATCCATCAGGGTTTTGTGGTAGTCTGATGGGGCTTGTCTAACAGACAGGTTGGAAAGTTTGAAAGGGGAGGAGCTAAAGTAAATATGTCTACTTTTTCATTTTTGGCAGTCTAGTTGAGGAAATTGTCTGCATGAGAAGTTTGAAGGAAGAGGAAATATTCCTGTCTTTTTGCTGACTGCTGGACCCTGGGGTCTTCCAAGATGAACAGGTTTAGAAAGTCCTATTATTTAGGTCTGCTGCTTATGAAACAACCTCCAACTATCTGTGTTTCCTTTTTGGAGTAAATGCAACTGTGTATTTAGAAAAGGTCATGCACAAGTGCAGTTACTTATATTTATTGAGTATTTCTTTCTGAGAAAGTATATGTCTCAATTATGGTGGTAGTTGGAACTGGACCCTAAGTAGGCATAGCTGGATTCTGGGTTTGACTCTTAGGAGAAATGTTAGATAGTTGATCTATATTCTGCCAATATCTTGAGTAACCTCAAATTGAAAAGTAGTGCTTAAATTCTGTTCAGATGGTGGGGAACTTAACATGGGAGTCAGTAACTGAATCTCCTCACACTTATGTGAGAGTGTACAGAAATGAGTTATTAGATGTTACAATGGTGAACAATATCCGTTATGTTCTTGGGGTGTCTTCTTTGCCAAGTACCTGCTCCTGTATGTCTGTTTGTGAACCACTCCCAAGAGAAATATGTAAGCAGTTTAAATGCCTGAAGAAATGACTTAGAGAAAGTTAAAGAAACTATCATGATTCCAATATGTAAACATTTAAACATGAACAAAGCCTTTAGGGGGTCAGAGCCAATATACTGAGACTTCATAGCTTCCTTTTTGCAGCAAAGCAAATCCAATGCACTTTTGAACATGAAATTCTGTAAAAAAAAGATTAGGACGTAAAATGGGATGAAGAATAAAAAAATGATACAGCTTGTCACATTGATAAAAAAAGAATGCTAATGATCAGCGTATTTTTCTTCAAATGTTTTGTCCATCTTTGTAGGAAGACTTTACTTTCGGATGAGTACCACTTAAAGTCGAATATTTGCAATATGTTTATTTACTGCTGAGAAAGAAAAAAAACCTAAAATTTTGATCCTGAAGAAGAAAATTAAGAAAGAACTTGCAGATGGAAGTTTGACTGAAAGAACAGATTGGAGGGGCAGAGCATAGTCCTTATTTACAACTTTGAGGTAGAATGAATACAATAGCTGAGATCACTGAATATGGCCAGTCCAGAAGTACAAAGAAAATAAAACCTGTCTTAAAGGGAATTTCTAGGTGGTGTAAGGACTGCATGACACCTTCTTTGCCTTTCTGCAGAGGGTTTTGTGGCTGTCAAAATGCATAGGCAGGACCCATTCACTTTGCAGAAAATGCTTCTAGTCTATTAGCAGTCTTTTCTGACAAAGCAAACTATTTTTAAAACTAGTCTTAATATACAGGTCTTAATATGCAAACAGGTTTTTAGTGGGTGACTTGCGTTGAATTGGGTGACTGTGTCACTGTTTAATTTCTTTGTTCTTAGAAGTTTTGTGGCTGTTTCTATTTCTGGTGACAATCTCCTCAGTGATCATGTTAAAAAACACTTGCTTTGAGAAGACAGTCATCTACCTCTGCACAGTGAGAGCATTTACAGTCAGAATTCCTTTCAAATAAATTTCAGAATTTCAAGTTTAACATCTTCTCCAGTCTGTGATCCAGGGAACCATTCACCATTCACCAGTGTGAATGGTGTTCAGCCTTCACTTGAGTTCTTGGCTCCATTGGCAGTATAGGTCCTGTACAGTTGATTTAAGCTATTAGTAAGCTTTCTTTTCTTTGTTACCTATTGAAAATACTGGTGACAACTTATACAAACTATGTAGACTGTAACTTGAAAACCTTCAACTTAAATAATTCTTACAGTACTTTCCATGACATGTTGAACAGTACATAGTGTACTGCCATGTACTGCTGTTGGCAGTCACCCAATACTTACTCTGAGATGGGTCTGTTTCTACCAGTAGGGTTCCCCAGGTGTGCATAGATCTCTCTGGGGATGCTCAGCAGCACTGATAGACTCACCGGACTGAAAGTGTCATTGGAGTGCACAAATGAGGCATTGGCTTCCAAGTTGTGGAGACTCAGCTAGCCCACCGCATGTTCTCAGAGAACACCACCTGGGGAAAACCTACCCCAAACGCAGATTGTGATGCTGGAAGAATCCCCTTTTAACTAGTAACTAGATGATTAAATGTCACCCATCTATGTGATGGGACATACAAGTCCGATCTCCTTCTGTGGCTGAGGGGATTTCAGCCTGTATCTCCCTGGTGAAAATCTGAAGATCAACCTGTAGGATATTCTGAGTTGGGCTTTTGCAGTCTCTCCTGATGAAAGATGAGAGAAAACTCATTGTGTGGAAACAGCGTTCACCTAGGTGAAGTGACATCCAAGATGCTGTCAGCTTCAGTGAATACTTGAACACACGTTGTGACCCTCTCTCTGTGTCTGATAAAGAGGGCTCCTTCTGCTTAGACTGTTTCAGTTCTTTAGCTCATCAGCTCTTTTCACAAAGGCTTTCCTCATCCTGTATTTCCCAGAAGTGGAACTGGACTTCTCTTCTTTTAAGGAGAAGAGGAAGAAATTTCTCTCTTTGAAGTATTTCAGTATATAACCCACTAATTTGGGACAGGTTATTTGTTTCTGTGCTGTTTATAAGTTGTGAGTTGTTTCATTAAAAGCAAAAGAAAATTGAA
Organism: Dromaius novaehollandiae; assembly: GCF_036370855.1. Lineage (NCBI taxonomy): Eukaryota > Metazoa > Chordata > Aves > Casuariiformes > Dromaiidae > Dromaius > Dromaius novaehollandiae. The sequence continues at coordinate 45,131,652 of NC_088098.1, forward strand.
AGAGGGTGTAGTCTAGTCTAAAGGAAAGGAGTGCAAGCTCTGTTAAATCTTCTCCAACTTGACAGGAGATGTTGCTTGAGTGAGACTTAGAGATCTAAGTCTCAGCAGCATAGGAAAATACTGAAAACCTGTCCCAGTGCCACTTAACAGTTGGTTAGCTCTTCAGGTACTGGCACCATTTAGAGCCTTGGGGTAAACAAAGCTGCCAACGTTTTAAACAGTGTTATCTATTTAGAGCAGGGCTAATCAACACTACTTAAAATGCTAGAGGCTGTCTGTGCTGTGTTTGTACTGTGGCTCCCAACTTTACTAATAGTAGGGGAAATGAGTCAGTCAAGATTTTAGGTATTGCCATAGTCTAGAGGTTTATAGTTTGTTTTTACAAAAATCTGCTCCCAGAGTGCAGTGTCCACTCCAATGCCACTGGACGAGCCACACTGTACAAGCTGCCTTTGCAACCTGAAAATGTAGTAATATTTTAGCCACTCCATAAGAGACTGGGACAATGGTAAGAAGTACAAGATATTCTGCAGGAATGCAAGAGGTGTCATGCGGTGGACTGTGGAGAAAACTTACTTGTAATCTTGGTCCAGGAAGGGGACTATTTGAGAAGAATTGTATAATAAAACAAAAGTTGCAGATATAAGACTTTCTTTTTCAGTTAAAAGCTAGACAAATCAGCTTTTCTTCTTAATTGTTAAGTTAGATACTGAACCAGATTCTATCGATACAGTTCCTTGGACATCAGTTGAATCAAAACGTACTTTCACAATATTAAACTGTAGATGACTGTATTATAACCCTTTAATTGCATTCAGTGGGTCCCATTCTTAGCTTCTGTGCCATAAATCAGATTTTGATCTTGTGAATGCTTACATATGGTGCTTTCCATTACAAGTCACAGACATTTTTTTGGATAGACATTATACTGTGAAGTACAGAACATCTTTCTGAGGTTCAGAGATAGGAAAAGAAGTATGATATAAAGCACAGCTGGAAAACTTCATAGTGTTGTTTATTATGCCTTACATGACATAAAAATATAGCTGAACATAGGATAATAGGGACTTGTTGAAAGCTTGTTGAAAGCCCTAGGCTATTTTGGTGGCACCTTGACTGTCCATTTTGTTATGTTTGCTTTGGTTTTGTCTTACCTTTTCTGAATATTTCCTTTTTTCCCCCCTATGTATCTATCAATGTCATTTTATTTTTCAGCATCCTGAAAGTTATTTTGATATATTTACAACTATATTTTGACATGGAATTATCAGAGTATAGACTTCAAAGGCTTTGATTGGACTGCATTCCTGGTTATTAAGTGAGATTCTTCGGAAAACCCTCAGTTCATTTCAGCAAGTATTTCTCTTTCAGGTTTTAGGGTGACATTCCTAAAAATGGAGATTTAGTCTACACAGAAATTATTTGTCACTGACGTTTTATATTACTACTCTGCCAAGTTCGAAGTACTGTAGATTTTGTCTTTTTTTTCTCCTTTTAAATTTTATTTGTTGCTAAGGCCCCAGACCACTGAATATTGTGTCATTGTTTCTTTTATTCTGTGTATTGTGTTCTGACTAGATTTAGTTTGATGATTGGAAACAGAAAAATTATAAGCATGCTTTGTGGGATACTAAAGCAGTATTTAATTTCTGGCAACATATCATAGGTATTATCTCAGTTGTTTTGTAAAAATACTTCATATGGGTACGAGGAAGGAAGAAGAGAAGGAGACAAATCTTGCTTTCCCTTATATGGTTGTAGAAGACAGACCAGAGTGTGGAAAGAGCAAATAGCATCCCTTTTACAGCCTGTGTAAAGGCTTTGGTAAGACCACAGGGTAGCTACTGGCAGTTCACCCATCTTGGGATAGACTTATTGGAAGAGAGAATACTGGACTCTAGGGAAGGTGGGGTGAGGGGAGTGGGAAAAAGCTTGCCAGTTGATCTGGCTGAATGAATGTTGTATCTGCCAAAATGTGCACCAACTTACTTCTCTTCTTCCATTATTGACATAGTCACGTATTTTAGGAAGATACACTGAGTAGCAGAATGCTCCTACAAGAAACCCTCAAGCGCCTTAGAAGATTGAAGCTAGAATAACCAGTTTGTTCTTAAATGCTTTGCAAAAAAAGAAGCAAAACATGGTTCCTATCTTGAGGACCTTCCAGAGGTCAGCTACGCACAATGCAAGACATGAAAAGGGTTCAGGAAAGAGAAGGCATGAACAAAAGCTGGGTAGGTTAGTAAAAAGGCATTGAGGTAGTAGGTTTTAAATATGGGCTTGAAAGCAAAGAAAGATGCTTGGCTGACAATGAGTGGGAGGCTTCCAAACATAGGAAGCAACAGTAAAGAATGTACAAAGCTGAAGGAGGGAGAAGGATAAAAGAAACAAAGAAGTCAAAGCTGAGTGTAAAGACACAAAGAGTCACGTGAGGTTTTCCAGTTCTACTGGAGCTTTTTTTTAGAATCTCCATCTCTTCAGTTATCTAATTTATCTGTAGCTTTCTTTCCTTTCCTTTGAGACTGAGTTATATACTAAACATTAATTTCATGATATTTGTTTTTAAAGTCACTGGGCAGTACTGATTTTGCTCTCTCTTTTGCCTATTCTGGTAGTGGAAGAGAACTTCAGTGTGCTTTTTTCCCTCTGTTCCTGAAGCCAAAATGAACAAGATTGAGATCTGAGACTTCCTAGTCAGCACCTGAATAGCAACTCCTTTTTAGCTGGAAAAAATACATTGATCTGAGACTTGGCTTGGCAGGTTTTACATTTTCATTAAATATTGATACTTAAACATCATCTTTGTTTACACTGCATGCAGCTTCCTCTACGGTTTAAGCAAGGTGGGTTTTTTGCACATAGGGTTGAAGTCAGGAGTTCGTAACAGCTTAACTTACTGATGTGTCATAGGTGTTTTTTGGTGTGTATTTGAACAATTTGGTTATATATAGGTATTGTGCATGATGCTTAGAAGTAACAGCTTAACTTACTGATGTGTCATAGGTGTTTTTTGGTGTGTATTTGAACAATTTGGATATATATAGGTATTGTGCATGATGCTTAGAAGCCATATTTTTTGTGATATCAGATTTCTGAATCCATTTGTCTTAGAGGATACTTTCAATTGAATCAGTCATGGTCTAATAAATCTGCATATAGATCACATTAACTAGGGTCAACGAAGTAGGGTGTGAATAGTAAACTTTAAGGACATGAACATTTGAAATGGATTCCATCTTGTTCTGGTTGTTTATATTGACTCTGTTTTCCAGTGAAACCTATTCTGATGATTTAAATGAAAAAATTGCTTTTGTATATAGTCCTTTTGTTTTGATTTTACTATTCTCAGCAAATTAGTATATTTTAAATTATATTTCTCTCAGAGTTTAGGGAGAGACAGGATGAATGCTGAGAAGAAACAACTAAAAGCTGTTTAGAAGTAAGATTTTGAAATACTGTGGAGATAAGCAAAAGCCTTCTTGTGTGTTTGGTTCCCAAATCAGGGCCAGGTCCTTCCTTGTAGTCATTACAACACTGTAAGTAAAATAAGACTGCTGTTGGCTATTGCTGCACTGTGGATGGAAGTACAGGAATTGCACAACTGTGCAACCAACAGTCACTTGTAAGATCACTAGAAGCAGATTTCATTTGGGGTACAGCGGAAGGGGGTGGGGCTGCATGCACCTTACTTCCCCATGTTTCTTCTAATAAAATCACAAAAGAGAAAATTAAATCCGCATTTTTGCTTGTCCATGATATCAGTACCCTGCAAGTTCATGGGAATGGGAAGTTCAGGATATCTGCAAAGTCAGAGGTTCAAGAGACAGCAGATGTGATACAATGGTAACATTTGTACTTTGCTGTATCAGCCTAGGTTTAAGTCATCCCAGCTAACACATAGGAGTGAAAGGATGGAGCAATGTAAGACGATACCAAAACAGTATGCTAGAAGGCATAGAGTAACTCTCTCTTATATCTTCTAATAGCCACCTGTTCAGAGCTTTTCTTGCTTCCAGTTCTTGCTTACACTGATTTTGGCTTACCAAAGTACCGTCTGTAGCATCAGAGACACCTGCTCTACATTTCTGCCATATCTCTTCTCTGTCAAAGGTCATGGCAGATATCACCCACTTACTAAAAGGAAACTGGTTGAATCTGAGACAGGCTGAGCTATGGGGAAACATTCTGAATAACCATAGTCTTTCTACCATCCTCCTTTTCAGAGGGCACTCAGATTGCTAAGGCAGTCTGTCATCTGTATTCTCCTGGACTGGATTCTCTGTTCTTTCACCTTATACTGTTGATGGTGATTCGCAGAACAGATGTAAAATAAACTAGCTCAAAAGGGCAGAAACATAAGTGTATCTCAGATAGAGAGATCTGAGCTGGAGATATATATTAAGTAAACATGATGAACTGTTAGAATAATTTATCAAAGAAAACAATGGATTCTCTGTTCAACTCTTAAAATAAAGCCTGACTTTCATAGAGATACTGTAGTTCAAGTAGAAGTTACGGGCTTCATGCAGGAATTAGTTGGATTAAAGTTGATGCCCTAGATTGCCATTGTGAATATATTTATTTTGCAAGCAAAGTCCATGCAATAATCTGCTTATATCTAGCTGCAAAGAATAGGTAGGCATTAACATAATTTAAGGAAAATGAACCTAAGCTTGCATTGATGCAAGCTGGAAAAACAGCCTTGAAGTCAGTGGAGCTATTCTGATGTAAACAGGCATGGGTTAGCAGTGAATTGGAAGCAATCATAAATAATGTTTTGCAAAGAAAGGAATGCATATGGAATATTAATGTCTCAAACAAAGGGTAAAGGTGAGTTGCTATCTCCAGCTCAATTTGTTTATAGTAATAATGACAGGCTATGGCGTGAGGCAATTATTTCATAATTTTCCATGAGTGAGTTTTTTCCATTATGTCTTTTATGCCCATACATAAAAATCAAAGGTGTAATGAGGAGTTGTAAAAAGGATTCTTAAATTGCACACTGCTGCCAAGTTCAGGTTTGAAGTAAATGGGTGTGACTCCCATTGCGTGAAGCTGTGCTATGCCTGCTCTTTCCTGTACTGAATTTATTCTAGGAGGTGAACAGGTACTCCATGGTATCAAAAGGTTCCCCATGACTTTGCAGTAAAGAATGTGCTTTAGGATCCATCACCAGGACCAAATCTGTTCATCACTGCTAAAAGGAGTCTAACATGTGAATGTCAATAATGTCAGTAAACAGATGTGAGAAAATGAAGTGAAAGGCAGGGGTCAGTGTTAATGAAGCCTAGATTTTCTGTGTCAGGAGAAATGGGCAATGAATGAATTAACCTGAGCTAGAGGCATAGCAATCCAGGCATCCAAACAAAGAGCAAATTGATTGTTCAGCTACTATTACCCCTGGACTAAATAACTAATATAGTTAATGTCCTGAAGAGCACTACCATTACTTCCCCTTCTTGGTGGGTGCACGTGAGAGGGGAAGGGAAAGGCAGGGTGAGAGCTGGGGTTTTCTACACTGGACCAATAGATTTGTTTTGCTATTCATCTTTTTGTGCCTGGTTTGTTTGCTAGTTAGGCTTGGGCTGTGGGTCACTTATTGTGTGTCTTTTTTTCATTTTGTTTAACACTTCTGGGAAGTATCTCACATCATTTTCTCAGGTTGAATAATTCTGTGGTGAGCTTTTACCTCTCTGACTGTGCATATAACATGCAGACTCAGCAGCTCAGCTTCTCTTCTTATGCTTCCTGAAATGTCAGACAGCAGCATTCATATCCGTGCAGTGACAGGGCAGGAATCAACGTGAAAATAGTGTTTCGATATTGATGCAGTTCTAGTTTCTTTTCAGCTGGGTGGAAAGCAAACAAAAAAAAAAAATCAGGTAAATCGTTTTTCTATGTGCGCAGGATGAATTGTGCCACCTTCACAGCAGTGAGATATGGAAATTAATGTAGAAAGCCAGTTTGACCAGTATGCTTCAACAATACATACAAAGCTGGTTGATTAAGCAGGATTTACATTGCTTTGCGTTGCCAAGTAAAATAAAGATAGGTCTGGTAAAAACAAATAAATCTGAGAATCTTTCAAAAGTTGTAGCCAGGACATAGTCTCCTGTCATAGTCTGGGGATTTACTATCTTATTAATTGTCTGCAGATTTCCCTGCTCTCAGAAATGCCTCCTAAGCCATGTATTGTGATGGCAATGGGAGTTTTGATTATCATGCACATTGCTCAAGAGATCACATAATTTTGTTGAGACTTGAGAGAAAACAGTGATCAGAAAGAATTGATAGAGTCAGGAGATTATGAACAATATCTTTATAGCAGTTACATTTGGCTGGCATAAACTCTTTCTAATTGATCTATACTGGGGAGAGCATTCTTCTTTTCTGGCATGATTTAACTGTCATAATAAAAGTTATGACAAAAAAATGAGACTTGATCTAATACATAGAATTACGGTTTTGAGTGGTCCCAGTCAGTATGGCTTTGTCTACAACAATATACAATGAGTCATATTCAGCCTAGTATAAATTTTTGATTTTAGTGAGATCTGTAATCTAGAACATCAGACATGACTTCCATGAGTTATGGCCCTCTCCAAGGACAGAATAGAGGAGGGGAGAGAGAACTCTGTGTATATGTACAAGAAACAAGATGAAAACTAGACCACATGGGATGTTGATAAGCAAAAAAATCAAGATACTAAGAATGCGTGAGCCTTAATGGTTTCTTTGGTAGTGAGCACTGATGCTGAAGAAAATAGAGAAAACACACATTGACTAAGAATTCATTTTGCAGATGCATGAATTCTTTTCTGCAAAATGCTGTTTGATCAGTTTTGACCACACCTTTCCTGTCTTCTAGAAAAAGCTAAAAATTAAATGAGGACTTGTGGTTGGAAACTGACACAATTTATTCTGTTGCATGGTTACAGGTTGTCAGAATATCTGTTAGGACAAATAGATTTATATTATTGCCAACTCAAGATGTTTTGTGAGTTATTTCTGCATACAGTCCCAGGAACTGTAGTGTAGATCAGCAGAGACTTAAACAACAATTAGCATTTTAATGAACAACTGCTGAATATGTCAAAAAAGAGAAAGAACTATTGAAATTATAACAAGTAAAATTCTTTTTGCTGGAAATGAGGATAACATTTATATCTTTCTGTAATTTCATTGGAGGATAAATGGGATTTGGCTCTGCATTTTTGAAGGGAAAAGGGGATCAAAGATGTCTTGCAATTGTAACTGCAGAACAGAAATGGTGGAGAACTGCCCCTGAATATTGTAAATATCTTGGAGCTTGTTTACATGGAGAAATTACTATGTCTTTAGAGCATACCAGCACTTTAGGCTAACCTGGTTTGCATGTGCGTAGCATGCAGTAAGAATGATACAGCTGCTTCCACTTACAAGAATTTCACAACTTGAAAATAAAGTATACTTTTGCACTAGTGGGCACAAAGGACAGTATCTGAAATAAAAGTTTGGCTTTTGAAATGCAGTTTAGACTTAGGCCTCTATATTAAGGAGTGCAATCTTTAAAATTAAATTAAAATAAAATAAGAGAAATAGAAATAGAAATAGAAATAGAAATAGAAATAGAAATAGAAATAGAAATAGAAATAGACCTGAATAACCTCTGCAGTGTCCTCAAGTTATTCCGGTATCTAAATTTTCTGGCAAAATTCCTTTGCAGTCAGTTTAGTGGTTAAGATGTGAGGGGGACGGGGTTACTCAGGCTTCAAGTCTCTACTTGATGTATTACAAGAGTAAAAAGTAATGTAAAATTCAGAAACTTTCCTGGAAACAGATGATATAATAATCCTTCAAACAATGTCCTGTTCGTTTAGAAACAGATGGGACAGGAGCTGGAATGGAAAGCAGGGGACAGGACAAAATGGCACAGAGGCTGTTGTGGAGATCCTAATAGTGTTCACAGATCATTCTTACTCTTATTGAAGTCCCTAGTAAGTTTGCTGGTTGTTCTCAGAAGGCTGAAGAGAAGCATTCTGGGCATGTAAGCACTGAGCCTGTTCAGCAGGAGTTTACTTCTATACTGGCTTTGATCTGTGTGGATTTGGGCTGCCCACAGCCTCATTAGATCCTCTAAATTTGCTCGCTAGCACAGAAAACTGTTGACTTATTACCCAATTGTCATGGCATCTTCAACTGTACAGCTACCAAACCTGGGATGAAGCTATCTGTTCAACTTCTCTGTAGAGAAACAGTAATAATATGGCACTCTGCTAGAACTATCCTCTCATTCTTACTAAGGATGAGCACAGTAAATGAAGCATAAGACTTCTGGCAGTCTAAAAAGCATATTTTTGCAGCAGGCCCTTATCTAGTGCAAACTGGCATAGCACTCATTGACTCCAGTGGAGTTAGGCAGATTTATTTGGGAGTTGTCAATTTAAAAAGGAAAATTTTGCAAAATTCTATAGTGCTATAGTGCTCTTAAAACTCTTCTTGGAAAAAGTGCAAGCAGGCCAATGGAAAAAAAATAGGATTATTATGTTCATTTTACAAAGTATCAACGTACATACTGCTAAAATGAGTTGTAAAAGATGGACTAATGACAAAACGATATATTAGATGATGAAATTAAAGCCAGATCCTTGCTACATTAAGAATACTTGATATTTCATTATCTATATATATTTATCAGCATTGTGACTGAGATGCCATGTAATTTGTTCCTGAAAGTATGCTCCTGCAGTCCTTGAGTCTTCAGAAGCCATTGAAACAAATTAGCAACAAAAGTCTAGAGATCAAAATAGGCTGCCAAATAGCTGGGTATGGATCTTCAAACCCATAGGTATCATAATACTAGATAAAAATCTTAATGTATCCCTGCCATTGTATTCCACAGCAAACATCAGGTCTGGCAATGATTTTATTGTAATTGCAATTTTTTTGCCTGAAAAATCATACCTTTAGTGTGCATTACACATTAGAGTTTGGTAAATGTACAGATTTTATTAAAAAAAAAAAAAGAGAGAGATTTTTAAGACAATCCAGTTATTCCTGATGCTGCTAATAGAAAATGAATGTAGTTATGAAAAATCTGTCATCTACTGAATCTCACTTTGGTATATATAAGCATGCAGGCTTCATGTCTGGGGAATCTGCAGTATTAGAGACAAGAAAAACATTTGGCAGGCAGGAGTTTTCTGGAAGGGAGGTTACAAACTGCATAATGCTAGTAAAGTAAGCTCACACTGTTTATGGCCATACCATATGGCATATATATAAACATAGTGCTTGAATACTTGTCTCATTCTTACCCAACATTCTCTTCCTCTTATTCTCATCTTCACTTCCTTGTTTATTTTTTCTGTTAACATCAACAGCATTGTCTATGGACTAGATAGGCATGATCACTATAGTTTCATTTAAATTTGTGATTTCTTTTTTTTTGCAGTAGTTAGAATCTTGAGCTATTCAGAAGTGTCTACTACCCTTATACATGTGAACAAAATTTCCTTAAGCCCAATCAAGAGCTGATTTCATTGGAACTATGCCAAAAGGGAATCTGACCACTTGTATTTAAAGTACAAATCCAGAGTCCAGGTTACCACTGGACTGAGTTAACAGTGAGTGGTCGCACATTAAGAGTTCAAGAATTAAAGTCAACAAAGCCACCCTCCATCTGCAACTGTAACTGCAGAGGTGTAGATGGACACTGATTTAATCAAATCATGTTTTAATCACTTCAGAAAGGTAGAGATCCATGCCTTAAAACCTATGCATGGATACTTGTTTTTTTATTTGCATGAACGTTTTGGGACATATGAGAAAAATGTCACGCTGACAAATGTGAATACATGTATCAACTTTAATCCATTAAGAGCTGAACATAAGCCAGCAGCACGTCCTGGTAGCAAAGAAGACCAGCAGCATCCTGGGATGTATTTACAGGAGCACAGGCAGTAGATCAAGGGAAGTCATTATCTCCCTTTACTTGAGACTCAAGAGACCACATCTACATACTGCATCTGGTTTTGGGCCTCCCAATACAGGAAAAATGTCAATAAACTGAGCAAGTTCATCAGAAGGTCACCAAGGTGGTCAGGCTGGAGCATCTGCCCTGTGAGAAGAAGCTGAGGAAACTGGACTTGTTCAGCCTGGAGAAGAGGTGGCTTCAGGGGGACCAAATCACCCCTCGCCTGCTCCCCCTAAACTCCCCATGCCTACAAGGTATCAAGAAAACAGCCAGGCTGTTCATGGTGGTTCACGGTGGGAAGACAAGAAACAACAGGGATAAACTGAAACAAGAGAGGTTCCTATTTGGTAAATAATTTTTCACCATGAGGACAGTCAAGCAGTGGAACAGGTTTCCCAGAGAGGTTCTGTAGTCTCTCCATCCTTAGAGGTTTTCAAGACCTGACTAGATATAACTCTGAGCAACCTGATCTGATCTCCAGTCTGACCCTGCTTTGAGCAGGAGGTTGAACTAGAGACCTCCTGAGGTCCCTTCCACCCTGAATTATTCTGTAATTTTGTGATTCTGTGATTTTGTGTGGATGAACAGATTTGCTACCTTAGACTTTAAATTCAGCCCTATTTAAACAAAAGAAAAATAGGAGCCTGTTCTGCTATTCTTTGTGCTATGGTTGTGACTATGAAGCTAAGATGTCAAGATATGACATGCAAAAAAAGTGCATTTCAATTAAGTTTAATTTTGGGAAGCCTCTTCCTTATAAACCAGATATCAGTTTCTTCTGTTCAGTTTGATCTTACATTTTCAGAAGCCTCTTAGTACTGTAAATGTGACATGACTGCATGTATGTAAAGGTCTTTATATCAGACCAGGTTTATTACATATATATGCACAGAGAACTTTACATGGCATATTACATGTGATGTATTAAGCTTCCTGACATTTTCTGGTGTTTGGGAGCCATGTAAAACTAGAGAACGAAAGACTGTGACCCTATAAAATAGCTTTGCCTTGTCTAGTCTTTTTGGCCCTGGGGAATGAGAAGGTGGTCACATACCCAGTTTTGCCTCACTCCAAAGTGTATTTAATGATGTTCAAGACTTGCATCTTTTAATTTATGAGCATGTCATGTTTCACAGAATCACAGAATCACAGAATGGTTGAGGTTGAAAGGGACCTCTGGAGATCATCTAGTCCAACCTCCCTGCTCAAGCAGGGTCATCTAGAACATGATGCCCAGGACCCCGTCCAGGCAGTTTTTGAATATCTCCAAGGATGGAGACACCACAGCCTCTCTGGGCAACCTGTTCCAGTGCTCTGTCACCTTCACAGTAAAAAATATTTTCCTTAGATTCATATGGAACTTCCTGTGTTTCAGTTTGCGCCCATTGCCTCTTGTCTTATCGCTGGGCACCACTGAAAATAGTCTGGCCCCATCCTCTTAATACCCTCCCTTCAGATATTTAAACACATTGATAAGATCCCCCCAGAGTCTTTTCTTCTCCAGACTGAAGAGTCCCAGCTCTCTCAGCCTTTTCTCACATGTGAGAATACTCCAGTCCCTTAATCATCTTAGTAGCCTTTGCTGCAATACTTCCATATCTCTTGTACGGTGGAACACGGAACTGGACCCAGCACTCCAGGTGTGGTCTCACCAGTGCAGAGGAGAGGGGAAGGATCACTTCCCTCAACCTGCTGGCTGGTTCCTTGTATTTTAAAATAGAACTGTCAGTAAACAATAGCATACTTTATAAATAATGATCACATAATAGAGGCAAAGCAACAAAGTTACTGTTTTCTTTACCAAACATGAACATTTTCCTGTTTTGAAATTTCACTGGAGTTGCTCTGGAATTCTCTCTTCATAACACAAAAATTAGGCCCATGAGTACATGTAATTTTGAGATAAAGGAAGATGCAGTGTAAAGTGCTATTTTGGAATTGAGAAATACACAGATGTTCAATTTTGCTTCATTTTCATTTGCTCAGAGTAAAATATCTCTCCTATGGCAAGGGGAAGAACTGATTTGAATACCATTTGTATCAGATCCTTCTAAACAAGTGAAAATATAAGAACTGTTTTTCTTAATATAGTAAATGAATTGAATCAGATGAGAGAAGGCCTGGTTCTATCACGAGCTCCATTTTGCACCCTGAAATGACAGGGTGATGGAGACTAGTGTTTTCCAAGGACAAACACAAGCTTTAGTACTGCACATAATTTACCCAGTGGTTTGAGGAGAGCAGTAATGTGTTTAACTGTGCTATAATTCATAACAGTTATTGAAGTAAAGGTGACAGAACAGTCTCCTGATCAAAACACATCACTGGAAGTGTTTAGTGTAATAACATTTAGAATGTTATCTAACTTAGAATAATGAGCACTTTTACACTATCCAGAATTTTGACATGCCTGAGTTTCTGAAGTCTGACTGAACTGTGCAGAACCTGAAGGTGAAATGAAGATGGTAAATGAAGTTCGTGCACCTCCTTCATAGCTCCCAGATTCCAGAGTTAATGAAGAACCATTTTGATTGGAGGCTGTTACCACTTGAATCAAAGGTCACTCTGACAACTGAGAACATGTAAAATGTAGAAGCATTCTGGAAACACCCATTTTCTCAGAAAAAATCTAGGCCTACCATTTTATGCAGTCCCTATAGTTCTTTTATCTGAGGAAATTTCTGTCCGATCAGACATCTATATTTATGGGCTATTTGCACCAATGAGGAAGGGACAGTGACATTAAGTGCTCAAGGTTGCACAATGAATCTGTGGCAGAGTGAGTTAATTCAGATCTCTAGTCTATTTTGAATTTAGCTATGAAGACATTGGATTGGACTAAAGACACTGATTGTACTCACAGATTGTGAATTCTCTTGTTCTTGAATATTACATTACTGTTCAAAGCACCCCTCAAAAAGCAATTATCTATAACTGAATCTATTGTTTTAATGGAAAAAGCATTCATTCCAAATTTTTTAAGTCAAAATATATAGATAGATCAAGTATGAAATAGAATATCCCCTGCTGATCAAACCATATTCTCTTTTAGAGAAGGACCACCTCCTTTTATTAATCACTTACATAATCTCATCTGTGATAGCCCTATCACCAAAACATTGCTTGCAATTTACTGTAGCTAAGAGTAGATACAAAGAATCATATATATTTATGGTTAGTATTACAGCAGTACTTGCACTCCAAGCAGAATTGCTGTCTTGTTTTGTGTAGGCATAAACACAGAAAAGATTGTTCTGCCTGTGAAGAATTTTCTTGATTAACTGTCTAGTTATTAGAGATACATGATACCTGCATTTCAACTACTGCAGAGCTTCAAATTCATTAGCTATCACTCCTTAAAAGTGGCACTACATAAAGGACTTTGGGTTTATACATGCTAACCTCTCTGAGCAGTTTCACAACTGATCGAAAAAAATCCTTCTTTTCGCCTCACAACCTCAGAAAGCTAGGTGTAAAAAATTCAAAAATCAAAATTATGCAACTCTCTCCCTTATACTGAATGAGCCTTTTTGTATGAAGAGAACAACCTATCTCAAGTTTTCTCTTCACTGGAGTCCCAGTAATATTCAAAGTGGAACTTTGGGTCTTACCTGGTCTTGTAATCTACCCATTGTAATATGGAGTTGTTGCTTGCCTCTCTGAACTATGCTCAAGTTTAGGATTGATGACTTGACAGCCCCTCCTAACTTCTGTCCATTTTTCTTTTATCAGAGAAATAGCAGATAGTATGCGTGTTGACCATTTCTATTCTTTGGAGATCTTCATCTTTCTAAATGGTTAGCCTGCTGAGATGAAGTAAACCCTAATTTGCTGTTGGGTTTCTTCTTCTTCTCTTTACAGTTGGTCCATAACACCTTCTATTATGTTGTTCTATACATTGCCTATACAGAATGGCTTTTCTTCTGTTTGCCTCATCAGGTATTTACTCCTTTTATAAGCCATCATGGAAGCACAGAGCTCAGAATAATCTGATTACCTTATCAAGAGGTCCTTGTTGAGTTCCATGCTGCTTTACTGAGATGACTACTGACATCTAAGATAGGGAGCAGCAGGTTAATGCTAGTTTAAATGTACATTTTCACTGTGCAATACAGGTGCTCTGCTAGTATATATCATGACATTCAAGAGCCAAAATACCAGCTATGACATTTCTTTTCTTTTCCAATTTTAAGAACGGCTGCTGCCCAAACTGAAATAAATGTAACACAACCAGGACACTTTGTGGCTTCTGCCTTAAAAATACATAAAGCCATTATGCAGTTCCATGCAAAAGGACTTCAAAAAGTGCTTTTAAATGTGTTTTCCATGCCAATTAAGTTCACGGTTACTATTTCACATGCAAACTGGTTGATTAGATTAGTTGTTCATGCTAACTACTGTTTGGACAAAATAATGCTTGCAATTTAGATTTTTTTTTGTGCATGTGTCCTTCACAGCAAGAGAGCTATTGCTGCCTTGATTTTGTTACTGAAACCTTTCTTGGAAGCTCAAATTAAATAAAAGATAATTTGTAATAGAATCATATTGTGTTTAAAGATCACTGAAATTAGGAGAAATGGCTGGAGTGACTCTGGAGATTACTTTGATCTACTTGTGAGTCTTTGTTTAAGTGGAATTGCATACATTGAAAATGAACTCCCAGTGTGACAATGTAGCTACAAACACATATACCTTACCTGCAAAAACAAAACCTATGAATATGAAGGCTCTATCACCTCTGTATTTATGGAATCAACCTCTTCTGGAATAGTTTGTTCATTTCTTGTGTCCAGAACTTAAGAGGAGTACTGGAGACTAAAAATGGGTGAAAGGAAGAGATACTGGGAGTAAGAGAAATATAATAAAGCACTCTTCAGTCCAGCAGACAAATATATAACAAGACACACTGTCTCCATTTAAAGTAGAACAAGTTCAGTCTTGAATTAAGGGAGAAATTTTTTGCAGCAAAGGTAATTAAATATCAAAATAATTTACCAACGTGGATTCTTCATCAGAAATGCTTAAATCTAACACAGATTACTTTTTTTCTTTTTTTTTTTTTTCCAAAATGCATGCTGTAGTTCAAACAGGAACAACTTGGGAAGTGTCCTGTAGGCTATTCGAGGTCAGAAATATCAGTCATTACAGTTAGCTGACTGATCTGCTAATGCTAGTCTGTATACCTTCTTATTATACTACGGGAGAAATGTGAGGACAGAGAGGGATGTTAGTCCTTTTCCTAGCTGTATGTCAGCTCACAGAGCTAATGAAAGTAAAGAATATGTGAGGAGACATCAGATGCTAATTACTATTACTGTAAAAGCAAAGGCAAATGTAAAATTTCATCCTGGGTCTGAGTGACATCGGATGTTTTTTCTTAAAAGTGTAATTCTTGAAAACCAATGATTTGGGTTTTTAACTTTTCTTAGAACAGAAAAAAATTTTTTCTAGACTTCTTATTTCAAAGAGAAACTTGAAAACAAGACATAGTTTCACCCTGGAGGCTCAAAAAGTGAGAGATAAAAGCATGCAAATGTATAATTAAAAAAAAATAAAGCTTCATGATTTTTGTAGAGAGAACTGATTCATAAATTTTACATGTTTGAGGTTGGCAGCACTGTCACCAATACACTTGGGTAATACACTGATCTGGATATTCTAGGCATTAATTTCTGTCCTTTGACTTTAGAGAACATGGCAAAGAGCAGATGCAACTCGGTCCAGCTCACATGATGAGGACATATGCTGTGGCTCAATGAAGTAGTGTTTAGTCCTGAAATTACCTATATTCCTGTTTTCTTCTTAATGCTTGTGGAAAAGCATTCTATTGCCAGCTACAAAAAGTTACAAGAAGTTCTAAACCGTGTTGAGGCAATGGATAGCCAATAATAGCAGAAGGCAAACAGGGGATGTTGATAGAATAGATGCATCCTTTCAGATACTGTTTACTTCCTTCTGTCACCTCCTGCCCTTCTTAATATTGTCGATTTCACCTAGGACTTGCCAAAACTGGCCAATAGCATTCATGAATTTTGACTAGGTCCAAAATTCTTCATTACCTATTTTCTTCTCATGCTCCAATCCACTCTCACAAATTAATACTAGGCCTTCATAAGTGCATTTAGTAATTTAGCAAGAAGCCAGAGCCTTAGGAGTTGCTAGGAATGTGGGCTTTGCTATTTATTTTATTTTGTAATTATAAATTCCCTTATCTCCTCAGATGAGTGGGCTTTTTAGGGACTTAAGTGGTCTATGCATGCTTAATTAATAATTAAGAGAAACTAATCATGAATACTGAACTAGGAGTTCCGTATTTGGTCCTTTGCTATTGCCATTGGAGAAAATATTCCTTATCTTAATGCATCTAGGTGGTGATCCACTGAACTGTGGTGCTTTATATGATTCTTAATACTAATCTTAGTTGATATGGTTTCTTTTTTTTTCTTTTTCTTTATTAGCTTTGAATAGATTTTAAAATGTCCTTTTAGGAAGGGATACAGATTGGAGTGGCTCCCTTTAATTCACTTTGCCTTTTTGAGCTACTTATGTATTGTTTTTGAGAGTTTTGGAGTTATTTCCCTGTAGCGTGTTCTTGTGGTAAACTCTTTTTTTTAGGATTGTCATCTGTTGTGAGTAAGCTCTGTCTTGGTATATTCAGTTAGCTGCTCAGAAGTAGCAAAGTCTGAGCAAATTAAAGATTCATTTTGTGCAATTATTAAAATATTAATATTAAATTAAATATTTACATTATAAAAATAGCTGTTATTAATTACAAACTAGTTTGTATTCCAATGGAAATGTGTCATCCCTAAAAAGAAGACTGGTTGGCAGATAGGTGATAGCTTGGGACCAGCAAATGAGCAATGTAAACATGAGTTAATCAAAGTGAGTTACATGAGTTAATCAAAGTGAGTTAATCAACTTCTGTGGAAGGTACCGTACAGTATTCTAAAAAAGTGTTAAATCACAAAATAGCTCCTTAGTCAGTCAAACTTGTGAAATAGCTGGGAGAAGAGAAGCACAGAGCCATAATTAGATGATATTCCATTTTGCTGAAAGGTCAGGTCCCTGGCCTCATGTCCAATCTCACTAAACTCCTCAAGCAGTGCAAGACAACTAGAAATGTATTCTTAGTACAATCAAATCCTTGTTATTAAAGACTTCTAGTTCCTTCAGCCATGCAATGTTAAGTCAGGATAGATGGTTTCTACAGCACTTGTTCCCATACTTCTGCCTAAAGGAACTATTTTAATTGTAGAGTAGGGTTGTGAGGAAATTTGAGCCACAGCCTTAGGGGTTCATCTATTTCTATACATGCAGAGTAGTCTTCCTGAATCTGCTGCAGCCAAAACCTCATAGAACCTTGGGCAACCTGAATTATTCCAGAAATGTTAAGCCTAAAATGGTCCCAGATTGACAGAGATCAAAAAGGAGGTTTAGAGTTCATTCTTCTGTTAGCCACAATCACAGATAGCTCCAAGTTTCTCAGCAATGTGTGAAAATCTGAATTGTGTCTCCAGAGAACATCTAAACTTGGCCATTTCTGCCACATGAAGGAGAGATGCCAGAGGAGAGCTTTGGATGATTGAGTGTGCCTTTCTAAACACAAGAAGATGAGGCTAGTGTCTGGTTCTGCTTGGAAGAGCTGCCTTTTTATCCCTGTTTCCCCCACCCTATCATGGTTGCAGTCACAGCTGACGAACATGCTCTAACTCTTCCTACCAGCAGCTGCAGACCTGGATTTCTAGGATTTGAATAGCCATTTTGCTGCCCCTGGCTCTGCTACCATGGACAACTTACTCCTTTACCTATATCTAAAACTCACCCTGACTGTAGTGCCACTGAACACCCAGTCTGAACTGGTCTTATTCTCTAGCTATTTCTAGTCTGGTTGAGAAAGCAGTGAGCATCCCTCCAGGACACTTTACTCCATTGCTATTGCTTTTTCAGCCTTTTTCTGATGAGGTTCTTAATTTTATGAAAGCAGAAATTGGATGTTTTTGGTACTAACTGGCCTTAATTTCATCTGGACTAATGTTGCTTCATGTCTCCCTTTTTATACCTATATAATAAAATTTATACCTATATAATTGAAATAGAAGATCTGTGCTTATTATTGGTGTAGAACAAAGATCACCCTTACCTCTATTCACATTCTAAAGGTTAGTCTAATGACTTCATAGAAGAAAGAGAATTTAGATAGCTGTGTGGGAAGAACTGATTCAGAGTGAGACATCTCAGTAAGCTGGAGAAAAAAAGGATTCCTCTTACCTGTCCTGCATAGGATGCTTGTTTAGAGGTGTCTCCCAAGGCAGGACTTCACTTCATCACACACATTGTTCCTAGAAATAAATGATTGACTCACCCTGATGAATGCACTCTCACTGCAAGAAACACATTAAAGGACTATGAGAAACACCCTTGTTTAGGTTAGTATGTTAACATAATATATGTTGTAAATGCATTTTTTTTTAACTAGAAGGTTCTTGAGCTTCTATCCAGACATGTCAGAGTTTGGTTTTCAAATGTGGATTTCTCTCCAGTATTGGTGTCACAAATGCTGCATTTGGACATAAAAATAGAAGATATGTTGATAAATGTGTGTATGTGCAAATGAAGATATTCATATATTTCTGTGTGGTGGGTGGAATTGGAAACCTTGATAGAAAAGAATCTGAATGTTTAATGCAGAGCTTAAAATTTCCAATGGGAACCCATTTTTTTTAAAATGAAGTCCTGTGTGCTGTTATCTGGCAGTCAACTACGCATAGCTAAGGAACTAAAGAAGCAGCTAAGATTTTGAAGAGAAAAGAATGATGTTGTCTATATTTTTGAGGTGCCTAATTTCAGTTCATTTATAAAGGCCTGTGTTTTCAAGAGTGAATCTTCATTATTTTATGAAAAATTAACCTCTGTAAAACTTCTCAGTTTGGATATCTGAAACTGAGCTATCCCAAAGCATCAGTTTCTTCTTGGCTAGAACAAGTGCCCAGAAAGTCATTGTAAATAAGGCTGTATAACAATCTTGTTCATGTAGCAATATATGTTGCAGTAACAACGAAGGTTTGCAAAGCATATTTTTTACATTCTGCTGTTCTACAGTGAATCCTGAATCTTCTTGATTCTTTGTAAATATAAAATTATATTAATTCTAATATGTCAATTGGATTTAAATCACTTTGTTCATATACCTTTGTTAAAAAGTACGTCAACATTCACGAAGAGGTGAGGCTATATCTAGACTGAAATATTTGCAGAACACTTGACTGGATTAATTGTCCCACCCCATTCAACTCAGTTGACTGAGGTGAAGTAAATGGAAAACTATGCTTCTACATCTGGAATGTTTAAAAGAGCAGAGATTTAAACTCTTGAGTTTATTTGTGTTTGACCCATGCTTGGAATTTGCCACTGTAATTAAACATGTGATAGCCATGAAGTGTGCTGACTGACAAATGAAAGCTTCTGTGTATTGGTGCTATAATAAGCACTATGCTGCTTCATGGCCAAATTCTCTTTGTCAACGGAACATTTTAAAAGTTTCAACTGCAAAATTACAACAACTTTCATGTTGGAAAAATTTTAGTAAGATGCTGGTTATAGACAGCTTCATATTTCCTGGCAAGTGAGTAAAGCAGGTTGAAATATTTTTACATGAAAAATTTTCCTCTTGGAAAATGTGGTTTTGCTGAAATAAGAACCTTCTGTGGGAAAATGTCAATTTTAATGCATATTTTTTATTTTAATCAAAACAACCCCCCCTTCATTTCCAGATGACTGTTTGAAACAATGATACTTTTTATTTCAAAATAAATATTTGAATTAAAAAAAAAATCAGTTCAAGATACTCAGGAACTTTTGTTGCAAACATGGGTGTCATAATTTTCACTTTGACAATTTTATTTTGAAACTTCTCAGAGTCTTTTGCTCTACTTTTTTCATACTACAATTTTTCATTCTGCTTTGGAGTAGAAACTAATCTCCTATGCAATAAAATTTTGTTTTGCAACCAGATCTACAAAAGATCAATCATTGAAAAGTTTCTATAGGAATAAGGAATACTTTATAAATACATGTATATCAGTTACGGTTATCTGTCTGATCTCTTAAACTGTTTTCAGGCAGCTCACCTAGGAGAAAACGATGCCATTATCAGATGTAGAGCTCCTCTGAGTACCATTAGAAGGGACATAACACATGGGAAGATATTTTATATTTTCCTTTGACTGGGTTAGATCCACAAGAACTTCAGAAATTGTATTTTTTGAACCAGCTTCAGAAACCATCTTCAGATCTGTCACTAAAGTCCATGAGAACTAGGGACAGTTTTTCCAGGTGAGAAGGATGTAAAGGATTTACTAACACTTTACTTCTTCAGAAGGACATCATCCTAAAGGATCTGTACCTGTCTATCTAATTGCCTTTGCCCATGAAATTATATGCATGTTTGTATGTGTAATAAAGGACCTAACAATCTGCAAAATAAAATCTACGGAATCATCTCCCTTTGATTTTCACTCAGCTCAGTAAATAGCTTCTTCTGTTCACCATAAGACCTTCATGAGCACACCCTCTGCCATCTTATATTAACAACCAGTTACCCAACAAATACTATATAAACCATATCTGAAGTACCTTGCAGATTTTTATAACTAAAGATAATGAAATGGTCTGTAAGAAATAAAGTATTCTCCAAACATAGCCTTTCCTCATATCTAGGCTTCACTACAGGGCTACCAGGATACTGGATTATTCTTTGCTCAAGTTTTAGCCTTCGATGTTTTGAGAATCTAGATGTGCTGAAGGACATGTCTCTCAAGATAATCTATCTCACATATTTTGGGAAGATTAGACAGAAGAATTTGGGAAGTCCACTAATTGTGTTATTGTTAAAGATCTTGATTGTGGTAGTAGCAAATCAGCAGCACTGTGTCTAGGAAATAACATCTAGCAAATATCCCTCTCTTCCAGCATGGAAGTCATGCTAGGAACAGTACCAGTACGCCTGGAATATGCTTAGTGATGTGGAGTGCTGAATGTTACTGAAGAAGAAAATAAACTAGTCTGTTTCTGGAGGGCATACATTTAAAAAGAAGTGTAACACTATAAACAGCTTGATTCAGAACAAGAATTTTCATTGCAGACGATATGTTGTATTTTCCCCATTCTTTCCAGATTCGTTCTGAGGGGACACTTAACAGTATCATCTAAAAAGACTGCTATTAGGCGTAAATAGCAAGGAACTGCTTCCTTAATCATATCATAACAGGCAACAGTTTGATTAGCCAGCATAATTTAACAGAATGAATCAGAGAGCAAGACAGTTACTTGCAGATAGAACATGCTCTTGAGAAAGGACTTCAGTAACAGCTTGTGGGACTGAGATTAAATGTCTCACACACACATACACACACACATGCCCATGCACCCTGAATATATCTCAAGATTCAGGATGTGATCACTGGAAAACAGTCATCTTTTCCTGGGTGTTACCAGATGGAAGTAGATAAATCCAGTTTCCTGATGGGCAAGGGGAGGAGTGTCACATAAACTTCACAGTTTACAGCACTGTGGATGTCAGTGTATGACTGGGCAATAATTAGTGTGGCTGACTCTCAGTGAAAGCATTTACACCTGGACCCAACCCTCCACAGAGTTCAGGGATGTTTTGCTGCAGTCCCATTGCAGTTAATGACAGTTTTGTGCTTTGGTGCGCTGAGATTTCTCAGACTAGGATGATCAGAAGACTACTTGGGCAGAGCTATTTAAGGAACACAGATTCTGCAGGGAATGAGGTACGCAACATCTTTTTGAGACCCTACTACTGAACCATTTATCCATTATGACTTTGTGAGGATTTTTATGACACTGCTGCTCTACAAGAGGTGCTCAGCCTCTTATCCCATTAGGATTCTTGAATGTGCCCATGTACCTCTACTCGGAGATGGGAGAAAATTGAAACTCAGGTTTTACTTTACTTGGATGCTCTCTTCCATGTTTTCCAAGAAGTGCCAAGGTTCCAAGGGGAGAATTTGCCTTTTTTTTCCCTATAAATCTTAAAAAGAAAGAAACTATTTATTTGAATTAAACTTCATATACTAAAAGGGAGCTATAAAGTGCGTAACAAACGTTTTTTTCTATCGTAGTGGTGACACTGTTCAACAAGCAGTTAAACTGACAAGGAAGAAAAGGAGCATAATTCTCTGCCATAATGCAGTAGGCTATTATCCAATTAAAAATAGTCTGATAAAAACACTTTTTAACATTTGTCTCATTTTTTTGCCTGTTTGTGATCCAGCCAAAGAATTTCTATCATTTTCTGAATGCAACCAAGATGTAACTAACCGTTGCCATACCAATAACTAGGAAGAAAAAGAACCTCCTCCACATAGACTACCCACACAGAGTTGATGGGCACAGTTTGTGAAATGCCTTGGGAGTAAGATGGTGTGGTGGCTGATGGTGTACACATGGCTACTGCAGTTGAATCTGGCTTTAGAGTTATATGGTGTGTGTGTATGTGCATATGGTATAAACTGTGAATCACTGGGGCACTGTATCTGCTCAGGATCCAGCTCACATCTTTCACTCAGTTGCTGGCTTCCTCTCTTTCTCCCAGCCTGTTAAACTATCTGTACTGTGTCAGAGCTGCTGTGGGCCTGAGTCTGGCTGTCGCTCTCTAATATAATAGCACAACTCTCATAATCATCACAGCACAGAAATAAATGATTTGTTTCATATCTTCTTTGCACTAAGTTGAGAAAAATGTTGCCTATGCATCATCTTCAGTTCTATGGTGCCAATGTGTTCATAATACTTATGCACTGACACTAGATGTTAAGAGACATTTGTGTACATAGTGAGAAAGATTTTGTATTTTACAACTTACACATATTTTTATTTTTAATATGTCTGCTTAATTTGCTTTTAAGCAACATTTTTTTTCTCCTTTCTTCTATCTCTGTCTTTTTGGCTGTTAGATTATGAGTATCTTGGAATAGCGTTCAGCTATTTCTGGATGATTGCAGCAGGCTTAGAATGTCATGAAAACCAATACATATATTAAAAAAAAAGAAAACAGTCCAAAGAAGTGTCTGAGCTACTTATTTCCCATTTATGTTTCAAAATAATAGATCAAAGCTCTATAGTCCAGTATGAAATCCAAGAAAACATTCAGTAGGAAAGAAAGAACAGAATAAATAGTTTTTAGTTCCTTAAATCTTTATAGACTCTCAAAGTTACTAAATTGTTTACTGCTCAGTTATTGTTGTGTTGTGATGTCAATGTTGTGATATGACTTTTTGCCATGAATAAGGAGTATAGTCATTGAACCTCCCAAAGTGAAAAGAATTAGGCCAGTTTAAAAAGAAAAAAAATCTGTGTGAAAAGAAGTGGGTATTTCTGCAAAATGAAAAGGAAAATCCTATTCTGTTTTATTTTCATGTCAGTCGAAGAATGTTGCTTGATCTGAAATAAAATTTCATTTAGTTGTGGGCTATTTAATTAGACTGTTAACCACTTCTTCCTTATTTTAGTCTAGTATGACCAATTTTTTTATTTTTGAAAGTGTAGAAAGCAAGGAGTTTGGCTTTTTCAAAATGAAACCTGTAGAAATGTTTTGACATTTAAAAAATTTTCAAATTTTTCCACCAACATTTTTCATCAAATCCTAGCCGCATCCGTAGATAGCTTCTGCTATTTGTACCTCTTTCGCCCTATAAAATACCATTAAAATTAGTAATAACTTCACTGATCATCAAAAGCATGTATCCCCATTTTAACAGTGGACTTGTACTGTTGTATGCATTTAAATGTCTGCAAGGTTTCATAAATCATGTTCCATTGGAATATATGAAATCGCTGTAAATTCATGTCTCATATATTCTGTATTGAATTCAAGCTTTTATCATTCTCAAGTCTGTCTTCACTTTAAGACTATAGAGATTTTTGTCCAGTGCTTCGTTAATAACAGTAACATTTTCACTTATGCTTTCTAATGAAAATGTCTTCTAAGATATTTGATAGGACAACCTTGAAAGTTTAGGATGGATCTACTTATTTACCTTTCTGTCTCTTGATTTCTCTCTGTTTCATTCTGTGAGAATGCAAACTGATTTGTTGCTCAAATAGCTTTAAGATAGGGCAAGTTCTGGTCCATCTTTGCAAGCTTCACACCATCTCCTGTATTTGTTGAATGCCTTCTTTAGCACTTCTTTAGTTGAAAAGGATTGATTTGTATCTTATTAAAGATTTACATGTAAATGTCTGAAGAATATAGGCTATGGCAAAAGGCAGTACAGGCAATTCATAGATTCCAAGTCCAGAAGGTATCTTTTAGTATGACCTATATGACAGACTTCATAGTATTCACCCACTTAGATGTGCAGTGGTTCCAGCAGCTTGTAATGAAGAAAACTGCAGAAGGC
Organism: Dromaius novaehollandiae; assembly: GCF_036370855.1. Taxonomy (NCBI): domain Eukaryota; kingdom Metazoa; phylum Chordata; class Aves; order Casuariiformes; family Dromaiidae; genus Dromaius; species Dromaius novaehollandiae. The sequence goes on from NC_088098.1 coordinate 45,156,033, forward strand.
ATTTTATGTCAGATTTAGTAGAACTTCAGCTGAAACAGCCATCCAAGTGAGCCAGAAGTTTTCATGGCAAATCTGTTGGGTCAGATCATTTTTACTAAGGTCATGAGCTTTGAAGGGTTTGTTCTTTGTGGCAGTCAGTAGCTCTGCACTTCTAGAAAATAAAAGCAGTATTTTAGAAAATAAAAGCAATAAACCCAGCTCTCTTCTAGGACATATGCGTATAGGTTCTTTTGATTTCAAAGGGACTTGTGTATCCAAGAGTTAAATGAGCCTGCTAATAATTAATTGTAAGGAATTTTACATTCACCTTAACGTGTGCTACTGTATAATCTGTAGTTTATTTGGAAAATTGGGTTAGATAACCTCACCTTTAATTCTACTTTCCAGTTAAAAGTCCCAGTCCAGAACCTATACTAGCAGCAGATCAAGCAGTAGAAAGGCATTAGTCTTTTTTGTCACTTGATATAATAGTCACAGATAAATGTGTAGCAAGTCCTTACTCCTCTGCCAAGGTTAAGGGGAAAAAGGTGTTAAATGTAACTTCCCCATCGCCTCACTCTTGTGGTTGCAGGATGGTCGCCTTCTCTGGTTTTCTGTAGGTAATGTAAATTTCAGCTACAGTGGAAGGTAGACTGATCATGGACCAATTGGCTCCAAGCATGGAGCAGGTTGGTTCACCATTCTAAGAGTGGTCAAGAGATGAAATTTTACCTTACAGAGACAATTTCTTCCTTGCTTCTGGGAATATGGATCTGTTATTCTTCATTGCTAGCATCTTACTGCATCTCTACAAGGGCTCCAGAGTCATACAGATGTGGATACTAGAGGCCACGAGCTAAGGGAAAACCCATCCCACATTACACTAGAATGAATGGAGACCAGTGAATGCACTACCTCTTGCACTGTTTCCTGCACCACGGATGACTACATAATTTCTGTGTGTCCATTCCTCTGATGTCATGTACAATTGTATAGATTGGACCACATTTTAATCCTGAACTAACTTTGCATAGTTAAAAAAAAAATCATGTCTCTCCAGTTATAATAACAGGACATTATTGTCAACACTTAAGTATTGTCCTTCAAAAAAGTAAACTTCATAGGGGGGTTGGGGTTTTGCAGGTGATCCCTCAAATTCTAGTCTTGATGTTGTATAACGTACTCTAATATTATTTCATACTGACTTTCCACTTACCTAATAGGAAGTTATTTAGGTTTGGGAACTTTATAGATTTTGGCACACTGAAAGAAAACCAACCTGCTTTATTAAATTCATGATTGAAGGAAATCACTGTAAGCCTAATAAGATTTACGTGTTTCCATTCAATGTCCACAGGGAGTCAGATTAAATCAGGGCTGAAGGTCTCAGCTGTATACTAGCCCTTGATCAAGCTACTAATGTTTTAGTCTGAGAAGTATGACAAGATGATTAGATGATTTACATAGCCCTGTACTTTTTGAAATTGTTGATATCACTAAAGCAATTATTTTTTCAGTCAAATTTTGGATTTCTTATAGTCAAATGAATAAAGTGTGGTTTGTCAAGTTTTTCAGCAAGGTGGTTTAATGAAAAGAACATCTATGTTATTTCTTTTGTTTAATGTAGTTACTTGTAATACTAGTTGTCTCTTACTAAAAAAAATAATACCTGGCACTTACATAATGCTGTCCTCAAAGGATTTTACAGAAGAAGTCTGTATTATTATCCTTTTCCACAGATGTGGAACATCTTTAATGCAACATTTTTAATGTAACATCTTTAATGTTAGTTATTGGATGACACCCTAGGACTGCAACCTCTGTGATGATCCAAAGTGACCAGAGATTCATTACCTTTCAAGGTCTTGTCCCGTAAATGAAGCTAAAATACATCTAAAAAGATGGACTCATTTAACCTGCAATGAGTATATGGAAGAATTTTCTTCTACCGTTTGAAAACAAAACAGCTTTAGTTGGTATGTTTTCATGAAGAAAGGTCCAAATGCAGCCCATAGAGTTCTACAAACTGAGTCTTGTCCTCACTTCTTTTACTAAGGTAAGGCCAGTCATGGTCTTAGTATATGTTGTTATCCATAGCATTCATGAGACTTATTGTCAAGGATGGGTGTCTAAAATTTTCAGAGCCATCTGTTGGGTATAGAAAAACATTTTCTATTCATTTTAATGGAATAAAAGGTACCTTCACTCTATTCCAATTTATGCAAAATAGGCTTTGATTTCAGGACTTTGGCAGCCTGCCAAAGCAATCCAGAGCCATGAAGTGAAATCTTGAGGACCTTGTTTTCATAAGCTGCATCTGATGAAAATAATCAGTTTGGAAACTACAAACTGTAGATAACTGACCCATTTGTAATCATCTCCAAAGACAAGCCAAACACTAAGATAGATGGTGAGTATTCAGGATTACAAACTCAGCTGGTATATATCCAGACTAAGTTCCTTTCTAAAACATGCTTTTCTTCCTGTATGAGCTAAGTGATCTTTGGTGGCTTTGTAGGTTAGCAATGCCATACAACTTGTTCCAAAAACTTGATTGGTAATGCTGTAAAATGGATGCACAAATCAAATTTGGCTTCAGCAACAAATTATTTTCTAGTCCTTAATGGGCCTTAGCTAAATGATGATCATATGGATCTCTTTGGGATAGTGAAAGCTGGTGGTAAAACAGTTTTTAGATATTTTATTAGGCACCTTTCTGAAATTTTAGGGAGTCTCCTATAGTGGATTTCATGCACAAGCATCAAGCACTTGTACTAGCAAATTGTCGAGGTCTTACACAGTCTGCAGTGCTATATTTTTTCTATAGTAAGGGAGGTAATGGAAAGCTGATTCCTAGGTTCTCATTCAGAGGATGGGGAACCCAACTACACAGCCAGGCAATATGGATGTAGAAGGAAGGGAATATCATAGACTGACGCTCGACTGGGATAGATCAAATGGGATCGACCTAGCCCTACTAGATTAAGAAGCCTCATTGCTGATAATGTCATGGAATTGTCTGAACTGTAATCACACTGCACCTTGATAGCCTAGGAGATAAGTATTTTCCCATTGCTCTTAGCAAAGTGATAGCTGAGAGTCCTTATAATGTTTCGGGTCAGTGAAAGCTATTTTCCCCTTAATGAACACTTACTTAAAAAAAAGGAAGTGATGCACAGATGGACAGACTTATTCTTTAACATATATCACTCAGGGCTATGTCATCAAGGATCCTCTAATGAAGCAAAATGTTGCAGGCTGATATAAACTGTCAGGCTCATCCTCTATTTCTACTTGTTAGTTTGCTGTGGCTGTATAATGTTATCAGTCTGTTGTACTTCGAGGACATTGATATATAGAGAAAAGAAGTTTCCGCTGATTGCCCCAATCAGCTAACAGTAATAACACTTTTAAATAATCCCTCCTGGCCCCCCACTTTTGTTTGCATAGAATTTACTCTATGGGTACTGACAGTTTGGTTTGATTAATGTGGGCTGTAAAAATTTCAGATAATGCAATGCCTGAAGCAAGAAAACATAAATGGTTTGCATACTAGCTGCAGTTAACTGGGTAGTAACTGACTGTGCAGCTTCCTGGCTATATGTTCTGTATAGTTCAGGATTTTTAATTGTATACATGTCATAAAATATGCAGAAATATCCTTTATAAAATACAAGTATATGTGAATGATTTATTGTAATTGTAGGAAGCAAAGAAGTAAAATATACACATTGTAAATGCTCAGCATTTCTGAAAAAGTGTCAAGGATGATGGTACATGTGTTGAAAGGAAGCTCTCTCTTTTTTGTGAGTAAATCAATAGGGGAATATTTTGCAAAGCCATCCAGTGAACTGATTGAGCTTTCCAACATTGCTGTAGGCTACTGACCACAAAACAAAATGCTTATGTGTCTATTTTGTTACAGGCTGTGAAATGTCATGTTTGCCTAGCATCTGTTTAATGATGAAGGCCTGGTATAGGAATTTCATTTCCTTCATGAATTTCCTATTAACGCAAATGCCTTTTCTCAAGTAATACTCTTGCCTAAGATACTGAAGTGACTGGCCAAACTCACACAAGTGAGATAAAGCAACTTCTGAATGGCAGGTGTCAGCAGCATAGGCAGCTGCGTGACGTGTGAGTGACATGGAAGAAACAGGCTGGCTGCCAAGACCGCTGAGCAGTGATATGTTTGAGGTACGTGTGAAACACTGAATGTGCTTCATATACAGGTCTGCTCTGACCCATTTTGTGCATACATATGGAATGTCTCTTCAAGTACCAGAGATAAAGTTGAAGCAATGTGATACTGAGAAGCACATGTGCATCCATAAAACTGAGCACCCTTAGATAATTTGAAAGGACTCCAAAGTGGGAGGAAGCCATGTCTGCTGTGGTACAAGTACTGGCTGATTAATGGCTCGACTGATAACTGACAGTGCAAAGGCGCAAAGTGGGCTCTGCACATACACATTGGTTTCTGTAATCTTAATCCTAACTTCTCTTTTGCATAAACTTGGGAACTCAGTGATTCCAATGAATAAATAAAGAGGTATCAGAATCTGTCAGTAGCAATCCTCCATTTCTGTCTCTGGAGCCTGCAGATTCATATAAATGTTCAGACTCTGTGGTCAAGAGTTTCTCAGATTCTAACCCGTAATTCACAGAGAGATAGGAAACTTGTGCTTAGTAAATAAATAACGATGAGACAGATCCTAATGTCGTCAGGCCTAAGCTTATCTCTGAGACTTGCAAACTACTATGTATGCTGAGGACAGCACACGTACTTTCTGCATGTGTAGGAAAAGAGATGCTGAGTGCCCCCCAGCCCATCTCTTCTCTACTATTCACTCTCAGGATTTTTATTCTGATTTCTAACTCCTTCAGTGATTGAGTTTTTAATCTTTAATGTCTCTATATGTTGTTTTTGTGTGTGTAGTATCAACAGTAATGAAGGCAGTGTCTTTTTTAATAAGTTACAATGTTTGTTTATGCAATATAATAGCTCTGTGGCACTGTTCTGAATGTTTTTTTTCCTCTGGTGTGGAAGAACAAAGATCATTGTTTACTCACACATGACGTTTGACCAGTGTTAGTGGAATACATAAAATAATTTAATAGTCTTATTCCCAGATCCAGGGAGCCTTATTCTTCCTTTGTATTTATCGTAGTGTAGAGTTAAGACACCTTTATACCTGTACAAAAAACAAGAAGGTAATCTTTGTCTGACAGTGTTCACCTCCTACCAGAGATGTTGCTGCATGATCCATGTTGAGCAGGTATTGCAGACTGGCTTGGGGATGCTTGTACAAGAGCCACTCATATTGTACCTATTCTGTGGCTAAACACTCTTTGTGGCTCTCCATCCATTGTTTCTGAAGGCATTACATTCTTTCTAGCAGCAGCAATATTGCTGTGCAATAGGCCTCTCATTACACCTTATCTGTTGGAATAAGCATGCAGGTGGGGAGATGCTGCCATATTCTTCTGTGCTAAAAGCAGGGCGGGAGGGTAAATGGAAGGAGAGAAACTGATATTGTTTATATAATGTATGAAAGAATTGGGAAAAAAGAGCCATACGCTCAGATAAAAGTTGAAATCCCATTAATTCATACCAGCATGACGAGGACGTTGTAACTCCATCACCTACATCTTTCATAAAAAGTGTGCCTGCCAATAAAACATCAAGGATAGGAAAAACTATGTATCTGTTTGCTTAATCAGTCCTTCCTTCAGTTCTGAACACAAACTAGCATTGCTAACATTCAAAGCAATTCTTTCCTGTCAAATGGGAATGAGTTCCTGCAGAGAAGCTTCTTTTTTTTCTACAGAAAGGTTTAGCAGTGTTACTGGCTACTTGGATACAATATAGAGTCTGCTTGGTGACCGTAAATCAGTGCCATCTTGTTAATGTCGGTCAGGCTATGGTAATTTATACTTGCTGAAGTAGTCAAACCTGCCAACAGGCACCTGGTTAAATACATGTGTTTAACCTGCTGCAGTTTCTCAGACGCAATTAAAGCAGTGACTACTCCATTAGATGGAGAAGGGGTAAGAGGTTGCCTAGTTGAAGTCCATCTCTCACTACAATACCAGGGACATTATGGTCTGGGGTGGTGCCTTCCCAACCCCGCCATCCCACTGAAGCCTCTGATGAAAATATAAAGACAGAGGAATATAGATATCAAAAACATGCGCTAGTGACAACTGAAGGAATAACCTAAAGACTTTCTTGCTCTCCTGTGCCTTGTGCTGGATGGTGGCATGATCCAAATCTCCCCTTCTATTGCCTTCCCAGTCCTTACTTCACTTTTCCCTTTTTTGGACCTGCCATATCTCCTTGGTCTTTTGCCTCCAGCTCTTCAATCTAGCTTCTTCTTGTTTATCATTACAACAACAACAAAAAAAAGTGATGTTTGCTACTGCTACTAGCCCTGCTTACATACCGTATCCTTTTCTTCTCCTTTGCCTTGTCTACGTGGACTGTAAGCTCTGAGCACTTGTTTTGGCTAGGCACTATACAAATAAGGGGGACCCAATCTTGGTTTGTCCTTAGTCATTATCATAATAAAAAGGCATTTCAAATTAGTACTCTATCATAAAAATGTGCCTGTTCTTAATGAGAGATTATCTTTTCTAACTCCAACGGATACAAACAAAACAGAGAGACCAGCATACCCATTATGAATAATATTTCAGCAAGATCTTGTTATTTTGTTGCCTTCTACAGTCTACCAGGCACTTCTTTTCCTTATAAAATGCATCTGTTAACAAGAGCTAAAATGCTGTCATGGAATCAAATGAAAAGAATTATTCTAATGGTGCAAGTAATGCCCCTGCAAGACTGATGACATGAGTGATAAAGGAAACTAATAGCACGCAATTATCTTAATGTTTAAAATAACATAACACATTAAGGACGATTTTACAAAAATATTCCTCCAAACTTAGAAAGTAACTTCTTAGAGACAGGGCAGTGCATTTTTGGGGTGGTTGTGTCTTTCCTGTTACCATTCAGTTGTCTGTTCTCATAGGGGACACTACTTCTGTACAAACCATAAACTTTTGATGGGTCTCTACACAGGTGGTAAGATGTAAAAGATTTTGATTGCTTGATGGTAAGATTTCTGGTCTATGCTAATAGTTGCACTATTGTTCTTCCCTTTGCAAATGGTGTGTTGTAAGTTTTAACCTGGGCAGTATCATAAAAACAACATTTTAGAAATATTAACATAGTCACTTAGATGGAAAGGGAGTAGAAGTGTGGATGATTTTCACATTACGCTACAACTGAAATCAGTGTAACTCTGCTATCTTCCTTTTTTAGATGGAGACATGAGACATCTCACCTAACTGTAAACACCCACACTGTAGCGATCTCCTTTGAGCAAGTCATGCTACTCCTTTTATAGTCAAGAGGAAGAATTGTCCTATATTATACATTTCCTTTCAGATGAGATAACTTACACCCTGTAAGTGCTTGTTTCTGACTCCTGACTATTACGGCTATCTAGACTAGAAGCTTAGATGAGGACATTTATACTGTAGACATTTACGTTAGGTCATCTGAGTTCTGTTCATGGTGCTGGATCAGTAAGGAGTCAAGAAAACGCATCTTCTGCAAAGTTTTATTCATCGTGCACTCATCATTTCTGCTGTGCCTCTCAGGCTTGGATCAGATCTGGGTCATGGCTTCTCAGCTTTGAAGGCAACACTGAGGATTGCTGTGAATGAGGAGGATGTGTGGGCCAGGGCCTGGCCACTCTTTCCACGCGAAGCAGGAGGAATAGGGAAGGATGGAAAATCTGGAGAACTGGGCTTAATGCTTCTGCTGCCTCACTCTCCTCAGCTATCTTTGCCACACCACATATTCTGACGCCTTCTCTGGCTGCACTTGTAGTCTGATTTCCAGGCCTCTGGCATAAGAAAATGGTGCAGTGAGCCCATGGCCTTTCTGCCACTCTCACTGACTGCTACTTCTGGTGCCAGTGGCATTAGCCAGGTTTGGCCTGAGAAGAAAAAGAGGTACACTTCAAGACCAGGTGTGCCCAAGGATAAATTTTCTTTCCTCATTCATCTGTCCAGCTGTAGTTTTTAGCTGCCACTTATTTGAAAAGATATGATAAGTACTAACTGGCACAAGATAGTACAGGCAGGCATCTGCCTCCCTTAGTAATGAAGGGGATGAAATACTGTAAAGATATTTGCTTCTCTTTAGAAACTTAACTACATTTACAGTCCTTTATATAATTTAAATAACTAATTTCAGGGAGGGGTGGCCTGACCCACAGAGTAACAGGAAGAGTTAATTCCTCACTACCATTTGCTCCCTGTGAAGAATAAATCCTTCATGGTTTCTCTCTCTCTCTCTCTCTCTCTTTTTTTAAGATGAATTTGAATCTAAAATAATGATGAAGATTAGGTATTATATGCTTTTTCTGAGGTCATAGTAGACCACACAGAACCAATGCAGCAGAAGAATTAACTATTTTTTTGTGTGTGTGTGACACTAAAACTGTGATTGTAATTTTGGTAGGAGTTAAATGATTGATCAGATTCACAGAACAGTCTCAGCTAAAGAGAAGAGGGAAAGGCTCAAAATGCTTGTTTCAATATTTAAAGAAGTACATATACTACCTTTTTAATCTGAAGGGGCTTTTGCTTTGGGAATAATTTATTTTAAACGATTTTTTGCAAAGCGAAGAGATTGCCAAAACAAAAATGAAAACAATATATTGTGGTTTGATCTAAATCTTTTTTTTTTTCACCAAATCTAAACGGGTATTATTCATACAATTGTACTTACAAACACTGGAGACAGATGAGAGAAATGCTTTTTCCCCAGGCTCCTTGGAGACCAGTGAACTGTACTATTAGTAGCTTGCTTTAATACAGAGCTAGAACAAGGTTCTACCTACCCACACAGTATAACCATATTTATCTGAATGCATTTCTAATACTTCGCATTGGATAGTATCAGTTATTTTTCACCTATGGTCTTCTGTGGCATACTGTTACATGATGTTAGCCTTGTGTTTGGCATCAAATTGATGTAAAGGGATACATTAGGAGTTTTATCAGGGGTGTTTTAATTAGGCAAGATATTCTATTCACTTACTGAATATTTGCTTTGGGTTGCTTGTAAAAGGCTGTGGAGTACAAGTACCTAAATACTCCCTGCTAAAAGTCAGATGGGGTATCCTGCACTCTGCTGATTAATTACATAATATTTAGATCATTTAGCTAATCTGTTCAATGCATATAGCATAGTTAATGAAAGATTTCAAACCTCCAGGCAGAGTTTAAGAAATGAATCATCATGTACAGTACACAATCTTCATTACTCACTGCAGAAATGCAGCATCCGCTGGTATGGAGGTTAAACTAGGAGAGGTGCAAAAGACAATGGTGCCCTGCCAAACTCTGCTTGCCAGCTATTTTCTGCCTGCTTGAGGAGCCACACACAGAAGGTCGAACAGATATTCTGTCTTCTTCTGAGTGGGGCTTGGGCTGATCTCAGAGGTACTGATAAGGAAGGCACTCGTCTCACAGCTTGTTCTCCTCCAGAGTGCACAGAAGCCTCTATGAGCTGGGGTCTCCCCCTTGCTCCCACTCTGGGTAAAACGTTGAGGTGGGAAAGGAATGGTAAGTCTTGCCCAAGCCGAATGAGTTCTGGGATGTGCAAATCTTTTCTTTTCTTCCCATGCGCAGTGATGTGCAATGATTAGCTAACAAAGCTGAAATGTCAACATTATCATCACCACCTATTGGCATGGTTTGGGTAGCTCATTCCATTTTCAAAGTGTTTTTTTTCAGCCTGTTAGCAGCAATTAAAGGTATCAGTTAACTTCTAAAATGACTGTCAGTTTTTCTCATAACTCTGAGGGCCAGAGGTTTATTGAAATAGTGAGAGAGAAAAGGTTGCTTGTTTTTTAAAGAAAGCATCTGGGAACATGAAATGGAAGCTTCACTAAACTGCCAGTTTGTTGATGTTGTGTGATCCAGCTCATTAGGTCTGGGCTGGAAGCCTTAGGCTTGTAACAAAACCCTTTATGAGGGCTCAGTAGAGGAAAAGGTGAAAAACAAATTGGAAATGGTAGGGAAGAAAGGCAGATGGGATGAGAAGGCAAAAATGAGATCTATTTAGTTATAGGCTGATTTGGTTGCACTAATATTGGGCAACTTCTCTCTCACAGATTGCCTGTGGAGAGAAATGACACTAATGGTATGATGTACTGTCACAGACAAATAAAAATAGTAGAGTCTGTCCTCTGGAATGTAACCATGAGACTCTAGAGAGACGTTCTTCTCCACATGTAGCTCACATCAGTGTTCGTGCTGTTACCAGTGCCTGGAAGCATTGAGGGCCACCCTGCCCTCATCTCCCTTGGTGAGAGGGATTGTGAGGGCATTCCCTATATGCCTCAGGCAAAGTCAGCTGTGAGAGCTAATATCCATCTATCCCAGGTTTTTAAAGCTGACTCTGACTGAAGGAGATTAAGGACCACTTGCACTACCCCTCCATCTGTTAAACCTCCAACAGGGGGATGGGAACAGACAGCTGGGGTTGCAGTGATGTCTTTTCTGCTCTGGCTGTTTTTAAGTGGATATCCAACCAGGGTCTATGGAGTATATAGCAAAAAGGAGCATACATCTCCTCCCCTTTTTTAAAATTCCTGTATGTGGTCAGGACCTGAGTTTTATATCTCATCTGAAAGATAGCACCTCCAGGAGCATCTTGGGAGAGCAATTTAGTACTGAGTCAGAGGAAAGAGAATGAGTCACTGCAGCTCTTAGATTTTTCTTGGAAGTTTCTCACTAAAGTACTGACCCAGCCTGACACTGTTTAGCAGATGACATCAGAGAGACTGAAGCTTATGTAAAATTCAGAGTGAGTTAAACGCTAGAATCACAAGGAACTTGTTTGGAAAGAGTGGTTAATTCTTTGTGGAGCAGCTGAAAAGTATTTAATTGGGGAACGTTCATCATGCAGATACTGTAAAACTGAACCAAACCAAGAAAACCAAAAAAATCAGAAGACAAGACCGTCTAACCAGAAATCTTGAGTTGCTAAGTAGTGGATACAGCATGTGTCACATTACAGACTGTTCCTTCCTTTAGCAGTAGCACACAAAGTGAACTCATTATAATTGAACTGTATTTGGCTAGAAAAAGCTCCAGTCTTCTTCTTCTCCTTTTTTTTTTTTTTTTTTTTTTTTTAATCTTACTATGCAGCTACCTGATTTTTACAGTGGAGCTGCCTGCAATCCTGCAAAGGATCCCCTCATCAACAGAAAGACATCAATGGCAGTGTCAGGTTGTCATTGTGGAGTGGTGCTCTGGTGATTATCAGTGAATTGACAATGATTAGTGACTCAGAGTTGTTCATTCTTAATCCAGCCCACTCCACCACTGCTTGTATTGCCTCGTGGGAAGCAAATCTAAGCACATGCACAGGAAGAAGCCTCAGTGTTATTTTGCTGGCAGTCCTCCAGAAGCCTCCTTTACACTGTAACTGCTTGTCTGATACCCTCTGAGTTTGCCATCAAATTAAAGATTTTTTGCTAGTCGTGCAGGGACTTTAGAGGGGTTACAGTCTACATTAATGCCAAACACTGAAGAATATAAAAATGATTTAAGATATATGAGATGTCCATGTATATGATACAATGCTAATACATACGTGAGTGAAAAATGGACCTACTGCCAGGAATCATTGCAGCCTAATCTCCTGAGGAATCTCCCTGTGCTGAAGAGATGACCTTCTGTGGACTGTAACTCCTACACTGGCATCCTGCTCCATAAGAACAGGGGCAAAAATCAGAGATTTCTTTAAGCTTCTTTTCTACTGCTGCAGACTTGAAGTTGCATGCCATCCAGATAGCTGTAGATGAGCAAAAGCTGCATGTGCTGTGCCATGCCGTCAGTACGCTACTCCAAGACTGTTCAAACCACAGACCTGGTTGAAGTGTGGTATGTTTCCTGTCTGGCCCATATGCCCAGATCACCCAGGTTAGATATAGCAGAACTTATGGAGCCTGGTAAGAAGTTCCCTCACCAGATATCACAATCACATGAGACAGAGAAAGTGGGAGAACAGAAGGGTAAGTCACAGAACTGATGTGAATTCAGTTGCAAAAGTAGAACTTTTAACAACCTGAGCTGGTGAAGGTGGAAATGAACTTGCCAGCATGAGTATCTGAGTCACTGTGGGTGTGTCATTTCTCTTAAAGTACTGTGAATTCTGCCCCTTTTTTTCTAACCCTTCTGCCTCTCCTGTCCCTATATACTTCCTACCTGGAGCTGGCTAGAGAACGTACAACTGACTTGCTCTGCTTCACGTAAAGCAGGAATCCTTCAGTAGCAATGGAGAGTTTTGCATGATTTTTTTTAGAAGCGTGGCTCTCTGCTACATGGCCACTTCCCGAGCCAGTAAAAATTGAGCTTTCTGTATGATTAAGCACACAAGGTGCAAGGCAGAGGAAAGGCCAATATATTTTCAAGAGGCTGTTCTTTAAGAGCTGGAGGAAAGCAATAGGTGCCTATACAAATGGCAATCTTTCTCGTTTAGCCAACATATTAGGGACAATAATTCTTAGAATCAAAACTGAAGGCAAAAATATGCTCAACAGCTTCATGCTCAACAACATTATTGCTAGAAAGGAAGAATGTTTCTGGTACTTAAATGAAGTTATAAAACAAGATAATTGTAGTCTACGATCACTTTGAGGAAAAGGGGTAGCTCTGTTAGGTCTCTCCTCTTTGACTTTCCTTTTAATGCCAAGTATGTTTTGTCACAATAATACTCATTGTTTTGAGCTGTTTCTGGCAAACCGAGCAAGTTCTGCTTACTGCAGCTATGCATCTTGAACAAACATGAAGTTGTTTATATGTAATATTTTGATGGAGGGAATGAAAGCTGGCATTTCAAGGCACATTTCAAGTGTCTGCATCCAGAGTTCCTGGCATCCTGGCACGTCCTGTGAAAAAGCAGTTCTGTCTCAATAATATGGAACACCTGAGCTGTATTTGAGCAGTATTTGATGGGTGGCACAAATAACATGGTATCCACACAGCTACCTGCCAGACACTCCATCCAGGTGTACAGGCAATGTACTAAACTGGGCAGCGCGTCTCCTTTACAGTGCAAGGCATCTGTCTGTGCCTGGGGCCACACTTGTCAGACTGAGCAGCAAATCTGTTATTCTGAAGATAAATGGATACCTCTCGAGAGACTCTTGAGATATATCCTTGCTGTCCTTATTCAACCTTGACCTTTTGTGGGTTCCCTTAGAGTTAAAAGGGCTCACTTTACTCTCTGTCCTTTCACTGAAGCCTGTGTCTACATACCTTGTAGGCAACAGACTACTGGGATCTGTTCTTTGTATGCACACTAATTTCTTAAGCCTTCATACTTCTGTATCAGAGGAGAACTGTATTGTTTGAATTTCCTGCCATCTGAGGCATGAGATAACATGGGACTGGGCTGTGTGACTTGGCGTGTATCTGGCCTCTTTGGGCCACATGGCATGGAGGGTAGCTGCTAAGAGTATTGCTTGTGCATGGGGTCTTTCTAGTTAACACGTCCTTGGGCTATTGAGCAGTGCCATGGTCTTCTGCTCCATGACACCAGCATCTGGTCAGCAAACCATAGACCAGGCTGATAAGCAGTGCCATAGAGTGTCAGAGTGGTATGGAGGTCATGGCGCTGTGCTGCATAAAAGGGGCAGGAGTCAGTTGTGAGTCTTGTGCTTTGTGTGAGACATGACAGGTCTGCAGAATGCTAACACTGCTTATTGTCCGTATCTGCTCTGTGGTTCTTCGTTAGCAGCTGCAGTGAGTGAGAAACCTCAGATTCCTAAATTTGACATAAATTGTGGGTCACTGTTTCCTAGCACCAGGCTACACCAGCAAGCATTCCAAGAACACGTGCTGCGTCTGTCTTCCTCATGCTTGTTAGTGCAGGCTCTCATCCTGCTCCAGTTGAAATCAAGGGACAAAACACCCATTGAAGTTAATGAGAACATGGGTGAGCCCACTTCCCATATGGTGCCTTTCAACCACGTGCTTAAAAAACATGTGATGTATTTTTATTCTGATCATGTGTTTGATATAAAGATTGAGACTTGCGAACATTTATAAGTCCTGAGACTGTAGATTGTAAGAAATTCCCAAGTTTTGTATAAATATCCAGCTTTGTTCTTTTGTGAAAGAACCACATGCCAGCATGAGAACTCATATAATTTTGGGTGTAGCTTAGAGAAGCCATCTGTTTTAAGGTACACATATAGCACTCTGTGGCAAACTCTGTGCCTCTTGTCAGTGCAGCATTCATTTACATAAACCTAAAGTGGCAAGTTACTTTGAATTTCTGATGTACGACTGAGAAATATTAAGGCTGACCATTATCCTTTATGCAATTCTATGGCTTTTATACACCTTTATGATGTCTGCTACCATGGCAGCTTAGTCATTTTGAAGCTGTAATGCTATCACATTTGCTATAAAGTAAATTTACACTTCTTGTCTGAAACATAAATAGAAAAACTTCTATGTAAGACTTTAGCCTAGTTCATAGCCTTTACAATTAAACTTCCTTCCTCAATAAAGATGCTATAGCAGAGAATCATTGGAATGATGTTTGATCTTGATAGATATTCTCCACTGATAAATATCTTGTTAGGTGGTTCATTTCAATTTAAATAGGTCCCTGAACTTCAGGTAGATGACCAAAATTTTAATATGACATTATAGTGGACAGGATTTATCTGTTATGAAACAAGCTTACTGTTTTATGTCACCTTGACTTTGAGCAAATGTATTATATTATAACTGAAATTGTTCAGAGTACAGTGGAGCATAAAAGAAAAATGATTCTGGACAAGGCACAGGCACAAGTTGACTTTCATGCTTCCTAAGGACAGAGACTAAAGGGAAGTATGAAACATCATCTTTGCTGATTTGCTTTTATCCTCCAGAGTTGTATGGGAAGTCCTCCAAGGCTTATGGATTGCACTTGAATGGACTGGACTTAAATAGGGTATGGCATAGAAAAGATGCAAAAAAACAAAAGACGCCTTCCCAAAACTTCTTTCTATTGAGGTAAATTCTTGGCAGTGTCAACATAGCAGAGGCCATCTTGTGATTTCTGATGCTAACAATAAGAGTCAAGAAAAGAAGTTTCTCTTATTACTGTTTTATAATTGCCATACTTCCTATATCAAACACATTTTGTATATTGGTTTGTGAGCAATAAAATGCTGCTAAAGGAAAGGAATAGAACCACAACAGCAGCTATGTTATTTATAGGGGACAAGAGTGAATTTAATATAGTTATTTATCCTACTCAGGATAAAAATCGATATCTATCTTGAACAGGCAAGAACCTATCTTGAGTGGACAAAAATCTTCATTTACTTCCACTGCACCCACAATGATTTCCCACTCTGCTGCCTAAAGCTTATTTTTTACAGTTAATAATAAACATCATTGACTAAATGATGACTGCAGTTCCTCTGCTGGAATTACAAGTGATCACTTATGTTTTAGACAGTGCCATTCTTCCTTCAGTGCATTCATTCACAGTACACTCTACATTACCAAAGCCTCTGTTTAATCACTGGCTTCAGCCTCAGTGAATTTCACTTAAGTAAAGCTGTAAACATTTTCCAAATAGTTGTGAAACACCTAATAAACCCGTATGTTCTACTTTTGCTTCAGTTAGTCACTGCCTATTTACCATAAGGAAAAAAAGAAGGACTTTGACCTCTAGAATAGAATTTCAGGGACGATCTCATCCAGAACATCTGAAAAATGTGTCACCTCCAGCCACTAACCAATTTAACCTTTACTGTGTTTCATACTTAACAGAGAAAACAATTTCCTCTAACTGTATCCTAAGGGTGCTGAAGAGATACTGATATCACTTACAGTATATTCTGGAAGATAAGGTTTCATTTTCCTCTTTGGTATTGGAAGATGTTAAGTGTAATGATACTATATAAAATTGGTGAGCTCTTCTGCTTTAATTTTCAAAAATGCTAATTTGGTAATGAAAAAGGTTAGTGGTGGTAAGCTTCTAAAAATGCTTCATTTATACACTGTTAGTTTAAAAAATGTTGGTTTGGCTTCTTAATAGGTAGATGAGTTAATTCTTGGAGTGTTAACTGAAATATCAGTTAGTAATCTGAGAAAGACTGAAGGTTGTTTGAAAGACTTATACATTCTTTTTCAAAATAGATTTGAACAAACTCTGCATGTGCCATACCTTACTCCTCCAAATACTATACAGTATCTGTGAACTTTTAAATAATGTTTAAAGTGTATGTCAGGGCTATGATTACAAAGCATCCCTCATCAGTTTTAAAAGTTAATGTTAATCAAGGCTTAGCTATGAGTGAGAACAATCACGTCTGAATAACTACTCAGCATATCTCCTTAAGCCACATAGCTCCTCTGGCTTCTATTTGACTGAAAACATACTTACGCCTGGATTATTTTCTACTTTCTTGTAATCTAAGAGATATTTTATCATAGATGCAATAAATATCTCATGGTAAATGCAATCAAATGGTTTTGGTTCCAAATTTATTCATCTTCCTGCCTGTGTCAGCCAGACTGCAGCCATGTAACATAATATAATGGCATTCTTAGCAGCAGAACTGAAGTTATTAGAGGAAGACATGGACTGATTACATAACATGTTGGGTATATGCCGATTAGGCCTTGCCTACCTAATTGTATTGAGTCTGCATTCTGGAAGTACTGTACGTATGTTTCTCTCTCCAGTAACTAATTAATGAAGGCTGAAATAATTAATGATGAATGTAACAGAAGTACAGTGTAGATACCAAGATTAACAAGTTTATCTTATTTCTTGCCATCCATTATCTATGCATCTCTGATATTAGTTGAATAAACTGCCAAATCAGGAACTGTGTAAGCATAACCTAAAACCTATGAATATTGCAATATTCCAGCTAAGTTTATTGGCAATGTGAAAGCTGTATGGTAAATCAGCAATCAGATGACTGAGATGGCAGTGTTGTAGATAACACCAGAAGATCCATTCTTGGGAATGGTGGTATTGTTATGACTGTGATACTGTCTGAAGGACATTAAAATAATTATGTTGTTTATTTTCAATCTGGCTGCTAATGTCAATCTTATCAAAGCAAATGTGAAAAAAAACCACTTGGGGTGCAGACTTCAAAGTAACTTCAGCTTCTGTTCAAGCAAGTGGTGATGGAAGGTATTTAGACTATCTCTGAAAATATTTAGCAACCCAGTGGGTCAAGCTCAGAACCCACAGGAAAGGGAATCATTCTCATCTTCACTTCTAAAAAATTTTAAGACAAACAAATCTTTTTTGTTATTAAAAACAAATTTCCCAAGAGCATCTGGACTTTCCAAATGTTTAGCATGTGGATGACTCACCAGCTTTATGCTAAGATACCATGCTGTTAGTTCAAAGCCAAAATACCAGCTTTGACATTTTCATATGTTGCACAGAGATCCGTAGTCTTTATCATTATTATTTTATATCAGTTCAGTTTTTGAAAGTCTAAAAGGAAGCTTGGATTAAACATGATGCTGATTTTCGATCCAGGAAGCTCTATTGCAAAAAGGCTTTTTCTCTGACAAACTCTATCTATTTGGTAGATGAATTTTATTAAAAAAAAAAAACTTTAATTTTGTTGTTTATTGAGACTGTGATATTAACTGAATTGTACTCGTTGCAAAATTTGAAATAGGAAAGAAAAAGTTATCCTTTTTTTGTGAGGAATACCAACTAGCTCAGGATGTAACGTGGAACAGATCAAAGCTGTCTGGAGTTAGGCCAGTTAGGATGGTCTTTCAAGGACTCCTCTGCTCACTGGGTCTTGCTAGAAGACAATTGAAATTTAGCTCTTCCACCACTTGTCAAGAGGCCTTGACTGCTCAGGAAAAGGGGGTGGGAGGGGAGAGGAGAAAAGTGTTAAAACACCTAGCACACCTAGAGATTTCTTTGTTGGGAGATTTTTTACCATTAAGAGTGGCTTAAAGGAGGAGCAGCTTTGTTTTTTGGTGCTTATGTAAAGAATAAAGTAAAATGCCCTCCTTAAAGAATTTACAACTTTAAGAGTTCATTTTGTCTTCCATGGCAACATAAAATCTTTGTGCATAAGGAGTTATGGGCGCACAAGGAATGTATACTTAAATCCTCAGTGTGGCTGTGCAAGTTATTACTTGGAATAAAATACAATATGGCTCTTCTCAGCTTGAATGGTCAGTACTAGGAAGGAGAAAGGAATCTCTATGCCAAGGAAAGAAAAGTGTAATCCCAAGTCACATCTATTGCTTGTGATAAACAGATAAAGAATTAACTAGTTATTTTTGTTCCAGTGGTACATGGAGTCCCAGATACAAAACTTTAGTCTCAGAGACTTCTCCATCATCTTCCAGCACAGAATGATCTCTTGGTTGGTGAAAGAGAAAGAGCAGGGCTGAAATATCTCTGTAACAGCATCTGGAGATCTTTTTGTTACCTTATTTATGTTAGACTAATGTCTAAATGACCTCGGGAAAAAAAAAAAAAAGGTGTCTAAAGCTTCCCCCTCCACAGTTTAGTTCTAGTCTGTGTTAGAAAATAGGTGAATATGTAACAAGCCCAGAGAGAATGACTTTCAGTGTATGGAGACCTATATTACAAATACAGGAATTCAGGTCTCACTGTATGTGCATTGCAAAATCAGAACCTCTGGGCTTGCTATGCAGTGCTTTTCGTGATAAAGAGTTGAAGACTTTCTTTAGTCCTGTAGGCTCATTAATTTTACATTTACATTTACGTACATTTTACACTTCCGTAGAGAAAGCAAGTGCTCATGGAGGGACTGAGTTAACTCAACTTTTTGCTGTGGCTCTGCTTGTATCTTTATTTGAAGCAATAGGTATCAGATAGTTTGCATTTATTTTTGTTTTTTGTTTTTGTTTTTAAGAGCCATGATGATAGTGACATGACCCAAGAACATGGAGCCCATCTGGCAGCTCCTGAATTATATTTCTTGTCCCATTCCCCAAAGACCTTGATCTTAAATACCTGTACACAATCACACGGCCTGCATGGAAAAATCAGATACAGGTAGGAGAAAATACCAGCCTCCTCTCAAAAAGCTATGCAGCTCTCTGGCAGTGTCCTTTAAAAGGAAGACAGAACTATCTAGCTACACTTCAAAGCAGTAGAAGGGTTTATGTAGGTTTTATTGTCACTGCTTCATGATTCTCCTGTGTATGATCATTGCTACTTTTGTATGGCTCTATGAATAGTAAGATAATTGAGTAAGAGAGGGACAACAGTTAAAATGACTTTTCACACCTGGGGGACAACCTGCATTTCTTCAGCCCTGGAAATCCCTGTGCCTCCCCTGCTCCTATTCCTACTATCCATTGCAGGCCATTAAGTATACAGTTCCCTCTCAGTAGCTAATGAGACTTAAATAAACATACTGAGAGACAAACACAGCCTCTACAGTTTAATAAATGATGCTGATTCTGGTCTCAATTACGCTGGTGTAAATCTGGAACACCACCACTGCTTACAGTTGAATTACTGTAGATTTATATCAGAGCTGAATTTAGCCCATAGACTTTAATTTTTTAACTTGAATTTTGTCAGTGCAATTTAAGCTACTTTTAAAGCCCAAATGTAAAGATAGTTTAGCAGATCAAATTGCATACCTAACTTTTTCCATATCTCTTTGGATACTGCAACTCTAGCTTCATTTTTATCTGTTTTTAAACCTTACTCTTCCAACAGTCAAGGAATGGATAACATTGTGCTGATAACTGATAAGATAACATTATGTATTATAATTAGATCAATGCATCTTTTCTTAGAGAAAGCCCTTGAACTCTGCCCTTGAATTTTTGTACTTTTGGCTGCAAATCATGTGCAGCCCAAGTTTTAAAACACAGTTTTTAAACATAGTTTGCGGTCTGGTTCATGACTAAAATGAAGTGTCTTGATGGTTGTAAGAAATGCAATGCATCTTAAACTATTCAGAGGAACAAAGTACTGTTTTGTTCTTATGAAACAAGTAGAGCCAGAGATCCTGCGATCACATCACCAGTGTTGTAATGAACAGGTTGTTCAGAATCTGCCAAAAATCGAAGGTTAGTCAATGGAAAAAAAGACATTAAGAGGAGAGCTACAGCCAATCAGCTCACAGGCAACGTAAGCCTTTGAGTCAAGCAGATTTCTACCACATTCTTCCATTCAGGTCAAAATAATGGTAAATAACAACACTCTCTGCTGAAATTGAGTAGCCTTCCTTTAGATTATTATTAACTGTCCATCCCTGTGCATTTTAAATCTAAGATGGAGGAGCCAAATATACATGAAATGTCATGATTTTAACCTTGTTTGAGTCTGATTCTTCTCAGTAAAGCTTTTGGAAAGCATTAGACTTTAGGCAGGACAGCAAAAAAAGGAATCTGAATTGATGTAGTAAATCCATGAGGGAGCAGAAATCTTTAGTTGTATGAGCTTTGAGAACACAGGATATTCTAGGCTGATGTTGGGATAAAGGCAGTTGATGATCTTGGTGAAGTGATGCTCTTCAGTACTCCTGAGGATAGAAATCCATACAACCCATAATAGTTACCCTTATCTACTTACAATAATAATAAAATGTTTATGGGAAGGGGGAGGGGGAAGAAGATATAAAAACCTGGGCAACAGAAGCCATTTAAAAGACAAGATTTGCCAACTATCGTTACCATAGTTACCTTGCATTATAATTATAGAATAAAGATCCATGGTGGTCTTATTTAACCACGTGTGGGATGTATCGGTGATTGGATGATGACCCCTGTTCTGTGAAATAAAGAAGAGCCATACCATCTCTCAGCACATCAGACTTATGGAAATGAGTTAACAAATTTAGTAAAAATCAACTTGTCCATGTAATAATAATGAATTATGTTTATTTCAAGACATCTGGTCACATTTCCTGGAGATTTATGATTGCAAAAAAGCTAGCTGAGTGTTTTAGTGTTAATTTTCAAACCCACTAAGTCATGTATTCCAAAATAGCTGATACAAACTCTAACCAAAGAATTAAAGTACACTGACAAGTCTAGATTGACTCTGAGGACTGAGTATATGCCTGTTTATTAAGGTTACGCATGTAAGCCTCTGTGGATTTTTATTCTTCCTGTACATAAGTTGATCTTTCCTGAGACGTGCGTGTTCTCTTCTTATAGCTCATCGCTCTGGACTTTTTTTTTTTCTTTAACATTTTCCCCTTGCAAATAAAGGAACAGGGGATTTTCAGACTACGAGTCATCTTAACAGTGTAGGATAGCACACGTTCCCCAGCTATTTTTCCTTGCAGATCATACTGCGCCAGACCTGCTGTGGGGCTTGGAACACACATTTGTGTTGTGGCATTGCAATATCTATTGCATCCAAATTCTGCATAGTGCATCCTTTTCATTCTTGAGACTGGCGCAAACCATGGACCATCTATAGATCATTTGTCTTGGCATCGTCTCATCATTTATCCCAAGGACACAGATATACAGAATCCTGGCAAAGATACATGCTAGCTTATGTGCCTAGGAACTGCTTCTCATAGAAACCCAAAGTTGTAAACATCTTGAACTTCCTCTTGCATGTCCTGGGAAGAATTTGCAGTATCAGGACTTTAATCCTTCCTAATTGGTCAGTTCCCCAGTTGATCTTTTTTTGCCCTTTTGTAAGCTTCCTCCTGTCTATTGTTAGGAAGAGCCTAGAGCTGAGTAAAATATACAGCTACTTAAACCAGAGAGGGCCTGTTTTGTGGTCTGATCCTTTCGAGCCACAGCTGCATTAACCTTTTCAGGCAATGTGGTTATGTTTACATTGTTGTCAAACAACTGAGCTAGCTTTAAGCTGGCTAATTTGGGACCTGCTAGCAACACAGTCATGGCAGCTTGTACTAACTGCCCTAGCACTTACCTGCTTCTGTGGCAGGTTTTGCAGCCCACTTTGAGATTGTGGCTGCCTCTTCTACCACTGAGATCAGGACTTGAAATAAAATTTAAAATGACCCTAGATGTGCCTGCAAGGACTGGAATGCATTTCTTTGACTACAGACGTAACACATACTCTGTGCCATCTTGTGACTCATGCATAGCTTTCTATCAGATTGGTGTTTTCTATGGCAACACCATTACTTTTTTATTAGATCTCCTTATTTCTCGTAACATCTTCCTGAGAAAAAATCAATCCAACTGTTCTGCCATTTTTCTAACCAAGATACCCATATTTCTATCACCCAAATCATGGCGTACTTATGCAGCAAGGAAACACTAGTAGTTTTGTTTGCAAAGAGAAGAGCTGGTTGGCTTGCATAAGGTAAGCCACAAAATGTGGCTTTCTGCTATTTAGGACAGTGAGTACTAGCTGCTTCCTGCTTGTTTGTTTTTTAAGTTCTCACCATGGCTGCAGAGGATGGGTAATCAAAACATCAAAGGTGCACCTCCTCCTTATTCATCTGAGTCTCAGATTTATTCCTTTGTAATTCTAGCTTGATGTCCAAATTTCGTTTAGTTATACATTAAAGATGCCTCAAAATAAACTAACCTCCTCATCCTGAAACAGCTTTCTTTTCCATTCACTAAGTTTTTACATGTTTGTTTTCTCTCAAGGCAGGAAATATATTTAGCCCTTTTTGCAGGTGTGTTTGCTTTCTCTTCTGCCACTGATCCAGAGAAATAAATTGTTTGGATAGTTTTACTTGTGAGACAGACTGTTAGGTAGTGTGAACTGGAGTAACTCCTTCAATTCTGCTGGCATATGCCAGCCTAGATATGCTCAGCATCTGACCTGCAATGCTTGTTCTCTATATACTGAATATTCACTCATCCTTCACCTAGAATGAAGGATGGAGGTGGGAAGGAAGGAAATAAAAGCAGTTTGGCACTTTTATTTCTGTGTAAAACTATTCTTATTCTACTCACATACTGATACGTCAAAGAAACCAGTAAATCTTAGAGTATGTTTCAGGTCAATATTTTCATCTTTTTTCTTCCTGATGAAGGGATTAATCATAAACACACACTAATTTATGGGACTGAAAAAAAATGATGGAAATTATTCTTATGGAGCTGACATTGCCTTATTAGTCTCTATAAAATGATTAAAATGATTCAGAGAAGCAAACCATGGCAACATCACGATACTCCATGAATCCTATCCTTCCTTTATGGAGTAGCATTTATTGCCTGGAAAGGACATTAATTAAGGACTGGAATGACACAAAAAATCCATATTTGATGCATGACCATGGAGTCTGCAGAAGTTCAATCTAAAGCCACTTGGTAATATTTCTGCATTCTTCTGTGAAGCCTAACAGCCTGAATATGTGAATATCTGTTAGTTAATTTTCTGTGGGGGAGGCTATAACATTTGACTAATGCCCCACTTGCATGAACAACTAAATTTAAGTCTGTTAAGCCTTTTCTCCAGGTATCAGCCTGACTGGATATAGAGGGTGGGGGAACATTTCTTTTCTCATGCTAAGTAGCCTCCATTTTACAGAACAGAAGCAGTAAGCATCACAGACTCTTCTGTGGTAAGAAAACAGTGTAAGACTTTTAAGATATAACTGGGAATTGTATTCATTTTCAAGTGGATTTTGCTTTTTGTGTCCATAGCAGTAATGCAGTAATGAAAATGAATAATCAATTCCATCTGTAAAACCAGATGCTGAAATGTTTTGCAAGCAAATTGTTTGTTTATTCAAGACAATAGATCCTTAAACTCATTTTGTACATATAAACAGAGCCTAATATTAACATACTAACATAGCCTAAACCTTGTGGTTACAGCCATTCAGGCATGTGGAGGTATGTAGCTTGCTGATACAGATCTGGCCCAAAAGCTCACATTGAAGAAACCAGCCTCACTGAGTTGTGATTTTAAAAATCAAAACTTTTTGTTTTTAATAATCTTGTCAAAATGTTCATTTAAGATTTGCTTCAGCAATGCTGTAATGGGTGAGAAAAATTTTATCACCTCAGTAGTTCATTGGTCCATTCTATGGGAATTCTTATTAAACAAATATTTGCAAGATTAGGATCTTAAATTTGACATTTGTCTATGGGGATGGTGGCAGTGGCCAGTTTTCTAGGAAATGAGTGTTTATTGAGGTGCGCCAATGTCAAACATCCTACATCTGGAATCTCAGTGAGATTTTATTTTATTTTTTTCAGTTCTATGTCTTCTATTTTACTTCTACATCTGCAGATTTGAATATTCAAGCACAAGCTGGGAGTAGGAGTACATTATTTTGGGCTACTGATATTTAGTTTTAAAATTGTCAGTCAACCTGCAGTCAGTGTACAGTGAAGAACAAATACTGCCAAAATCTGAAAAAAGCACTCATTACTGTTGATATGAAATGTATTTATACTGAATAATCCTAAATTAAATGTTAATAGTTCACAAATTGTGTATTAAATGTTAGTGCATGTTGACTTCCTCATAGTGTTCTAACATAGGGTAAGCAGAAATATACATAAGTAGAAATAACTTCTCATGAATTCATACATCTTAGGGTTTTCTCAATGTCAGTAGCAATTCCTGCAGTAAATCAAAAAAATGCATTTTTTCTTTTGTCCTCTTTATGTATCTTTTACATAACCAGATTTCGATGTAGCACTCTTAAGTTGCACAAAACCAGAAGTAGTATCTCTACTAATATAAGACAGGAATAGCCGCACATGCTCAGTCTGTTATCAGCTAAATAAACTCAAGCATTGGAGTTTGCTCAAAGAAAAGAGGACACATTCAACCACATCCAGTACCTGTATGCCAAAGTCATCTCTGGGAGAAATACAATAATATGAGCAAATGTATAGGATATCTGTAAATAAATTAAAATTCTTCAAAACATATTGGTGGCATCAAGATCATTGTACAGAAACTTGGGAATTAAAAACTAAACAGCAAGGTCACTTTCACATTATTGAGTATTGGATAGAGTATTAACTTCTCTATTTCTGCAGCTGAACATGATTCTTCAGAAGAAAGATTAGAAATCATGGTGACTTCAACTAAACTGCTGGCTGAAGTTTGGCCTGAGGAATACTTATTTGGTGCCATGTTGACATGATGACCACCTGTTTGGTATGGCTGTTTTTATGCCAGTGTGCTGGAATGCCAAGTAAGCCATCCTAAACAGCTCAGCATCTTCCTTACTGAACTGCAGAGAGCTGGGTTTTTGTACTGGAAAATACTAATTTATCAAAATGAAGACATTTCCAGAAAATGCATTTCTTTTGATAAAAAGTTTGTTAAGAATGCAGCTCATATCCAGTGTGAAATTTCTGGTCAGAAAGAGAGAAAGGGTTGATGTGGACCTTCTTGGGGTCTCAGGGTACTACAATACCTTGTTCATCTGGCTACTCTTCTGAGGAACTGTAGGTCTTGAAAAACACTGTAAACTGAAGATTTTTTGGACTCATTTTTTAAAAATAGTGTGGGTTTTTTTGTTATCCTAGCTTAGGAGAGAACAATTCTGAAAATCTCTTCTTTTGCAGTTCTTGTTGTACTGTTGGTGTTGCCATTCAGTAATTTTCTGGTACGGTATCTCCTTAAGATTATGATTAAAGCATCTCCAAAAATAATTAATGTGTATTATTTTGGTATATTTATTAGTGACGTGTGAAATAGAACATTCTTGTGCAAGTGTCTGAATGTACAATATTTCTCTCTTCAAAGATAAGCTTAATCTTGAATTTTTTTCAGGCTGGGAGCCTTAATCTGTTTTATTTACATATTAAAAAATAATAAAAAACTCTTAAAGCCTAATGACCCCCAAACTACGTTGTTCAGAAATTACAATGAGCTGGAATTTACTGAGTTATTTCTTGCAGTGTTTCTAAAGCAAACTATTCCAGTGTAATTAGTAGAAATCAGGCAATGCTGTAACATCAATCTGAAAAGTTCAAGCAGGTCTTCTAAGGGCAATGAATAGGTGGTAATGGACAGTACAGTATACACCATCCCTGTTATGCAAGATAATACTGCTAATTATGCAGTGAAATCTGTCAGAAGCAGCCACTCATAAAACCTAACAAAAGCCTTTTGCTGAACAGAGGTCGTATCTAATCGTAAAGGTAGAGCAGAACCATTTATTCAGGTATAATTGAGGGGTAGTCTCTGGATTTCTGTGGCACAGTGTGAAGCTGTGAAAGTTCTGCTTTCAGAGATTGGTTCAGGAAGGTTATTTTCTTGTGCAGGTCCTTTTCTTGTTCAGTTATTACTGGGCATGTGCCCAAGTCAAGAATGTATCCAAGCAAGTTGATCTCTTTTTAGAACCATCTCTGAATGTAATAGTTCAATAGGAAGAAATCTACTTATTTCTAGCTTCTCATATTCATGCTTTTATTCTAGCATCTGTAACCAAAACAGTTGAATAGAGAAATAGCTATATTTGTACGTCAAGGTTTTATTTTGACCAATTTGTAGGGTTTAAATTTTTTAGCTTTGCAGTATAATTTTAAATGGTGCCAGAGAACCTGTGCATGGGTTTGATATAAAGGCAGACACATGTTGTTTCTAGTCGTATAAGCTCAACTTTTGAAAGCAGGCATCAGATTTTTCCTGAATGTCTATCTGGGCATCCAAAGTGAACAAATATAGCTTGATATTCCAGAACTGCTTAGTATCCGAACCCTCTGTTGACCTTATTTCAATATCCCTGATAACTCACTGAAATCATAAGGCACTTTTGGCTCCAAGCTAACATCAACTAAATTATGCATCAGCATAATCATACTAAATAAACAGTGCTCTATTGATATAAATACAGGATCACCTTAAGCACTGAATAGAAGTACTTCAGTATTACTTACAGTTCATCTTGCAGATTTTCTGACCTTTGCCTTCTACAGAGTCTAGGGAGTATAAGCTACTCTTGTTGACTGTGATACCATTTTAAGCATTGCACTGCCGCTCATCGCTGTGTCACGTGAAAGAAGTAAACAGATACAAACTTTTTCAAACTTGCCTCTTGACAGCTAGATATTTCAGGGGAAGATGTGGGTTTTCAACATTTTTGAAATGTCAGTTAATTTTCATGTAGCTTTCTTTACTTTGAAGGAAGCGATCATTCCCATTTCTGTTCCTTTTTTAACATTACTTTTTCATCAACATTATAATACTTTGCTATTAGGTTTTGACCTAGAGCTATGGTAACCTACTGTAAGTTTTGGTACTCTTTCTGAGAAAGATATGAACAAATGTTGTTCCACTGCAAACAAACCATAACAGTGTGGGTTCAAACACTGCTGATGCTGAAGAGATGGAAGACACCAGTGATCAAACACTACCCTTCCATATTTGTAAATACTATGATCTTTTATAAAGCCATTGGAACCGTCTGCACATATGGGCAGCAGAAATTTTATCCAAGTTAAAATGAACATATAAAAAAATCTGAGAATCCAGAACTTAAAGAAATTGCTTCTTTGCCTATTTGCTCCAAGACACCAGTTCAGAGAGAGGCCAGAAGAGCAGTGATTATTTGCTGTTACCATTTGGATGTCTGTGTGAAATCAGGTAGTGCTGCCAGTTACATTTTGTGACTAATCTAATGCCTGTTCAGTTATGGGAGTTGAGAATAGACATAAATTATGAAATATTTGCCATGCTTGAAATCGAGCAGGTGGTTTAGTACCTTGATGAGTCGGGTGTCATAACAGAGAGCACTATAACTCTTAATGCTTGTTGGCATATCTATAGGTAGGCTCAGCCAAGAGGACAAGAAAGGAACGGACTTCTCAGCCCAGGAGGCTTGTTGGCAGTATAATATGAGAGCTTACCCTGTCACAGCCTAGGCTGTGCTGGGAGATTAATGATTATTTTATTCTGACTGCCTGCAAGTATCAAGCTGTACTACAACCTCTATATGAACAACTGAGAGTTTGAGAGTGTGACTGCCTGTATAAATGCACAAACATAGTATGTATGCACATAACCACACACACACACACGTGCACAACACACATATATAAAGCCTCTCATAATGTAAATGGTCCGCTATGACTGAGATTTTTATAAAGAAATCAGAGTTTCACCAGCTTTTCTCTGTACCTTAGAGCTATCACCTTTCAACTTACCTTTTCCAGTCACTTTTTTTTGGGTGACATCTTTTCTTTGCAAAGTGAACAAAAATAAGCAAGAATGACTAACAACATTTTAGGAACATTACGAATGGTAAAACTTGGATCTAATAAGCCTTTTTTCTTCTAGAGTTTTATCATTAGGAAGCTTCTGCCTGAGAGGGTGGGGTGCAAAGAACATCTGAAGAATTTTGCAATTACTGGAGTTAAATGTAAATGGAAAATAGTCATCGAACGATTTCCAAGGACTGTTTTTTTAATGGCTGTTTTTGTTTATATGCCTCAAAATATGCATGTGCCCAGACAGAATTTTAAAGTTCTTCCCCAAGGTCTTCAAAAGAATGTGCAAATCCAGTAGTTTACTCCTCCTTTGGAAAGAATAGGCCTAACTCACAGCTCAGAGAAAGAATGTAAACGTTGGTACTCTCTAGGAGATATCAGTGTGGTTTTGTAGCTGAGATGGCCAGTCATGCATGTGAGTAGAGGGAGAGGCACATGATAGCAGTTATACATTGTCTGAAAATTGTGTCTTAACCAGTGTTGCAGAGGCTTCAGCAGAAACTTGATCAGCCACAGTGTATGCCCAAATGCCTGTAACCAGACTAGCTGGCCAGAATGATCCATCTGCGATTTTCTTTACTCTTAATGCATTTTAGGACTCCTGTGCTAGATTTTCATATATGAGAGAGCTGCGCTCACTCTATTTGCAGCATGACTGTCTTTGGACTGCCCACTCATGTCGTGTCATGTCATGTCATGGACTTGTTGGCTGCCAAAGGCTGCTTGCCAAATCCTAAAGAAGTATATTCAAAAACGAGAGCTCAAAAATTGTAAGCTGAGCCTTGGCAGTACTGTCTGAAAAAATCCCATTGCTTAGGGAGAAGAGACAACTGGGCTCTGCTGGAAGATCCCTAAACTGCCCCCTCTCAAGATCCCTTTCTATCAGCAGAGGCCCAAAAGCAATTATTTGTAGCCTTTAGCAGTAGGGAGAGAAGACACTGTTAGCTTTCTTAAGCATGAGTCCCCTTCTGTCAGGCTCTGTGCTCCTCTAAGCTATGCTAGCTGTTGTGCCTCCAGGTCAGCCAAAGCGGTGGAGCTGTTTGGACAGCTTAGGCTCATTCTTATCTTCCTTACCACCAGTCTAAAGGTAGGCCCTGTTCATTTTGAAGTTGAGCTCCAGTAAGATTAAAAAAGAATCATCATAAAACCAGTAATGAGTGTCTGGTCACAATGAAATCGTGTTTTCAGATGTGCACATTTTAGTGTTCTATTCATCTTGTTCAGTTTCTGTGTGAGCTCAATATATATTTAGATCAACGGGCAAGCTTTTCTGACTAAAATAAGTTAAATTATACCTTCATGAGCCTTCAACAGGAAAAGCAATTTTTTTCCTTAGTCTTTTGCCTAATTGTTATAGAGATCGCAAGTTCATAAGAGCAGTAAACTGTCTTAATGTATCTGCTATGTACCCGAACTGTATATAACAAATCAAATGCTCTAATACATTAATTTTATGCGTTGTGTGTTAAAAAAACCTTGGTCACTGTACTGAATAGATTAAAAAGTACCCATCTCATTTGGTAAGCTTATATTTACAAATGCAGTTAGTGTATTGGGTGTTCAATTGAGATACTCGGACAAAGCCTGGTTCTCTGGAAACACCAAGAGCCTCCTCTCTGAAAACGGGGCAGTTTTGAGGTCCTTCACATTAAGTACCTAGAAATCTAGATGGCCCAAGTTAGGAGGCCAAATGAGGCAAAGTGAGAAAACAATTTGCAAAACATAGCATTGCTTGTTCTTTCAATGCTTTGTAAAGTAACCCTAGATCTCTCCCTTGCCTCTGCTCTATCTTGGATCACCAAAGAGAACTACTAAGTGTATGACTAGCGTGTAACGGAAAGCAGTGAGTTCATTCAAATTCTGAAGAATTTGAATCTGTAGAACTACTTTACCTTTACCTTTGTGCTTTTACCTCCTCAATTGACGTTTTATGTTATTTTGAATTATTTAATAGCCATCTAAATTTAATTTCACAAAGCTACAACAAATAAGACTGTAAGCAAACAGAAACTCATATTTGTACTATTAAACTAATAAGCTTAATAACAATAATCCACTAACATCTGCAATCATAAAATAAAAACTTCATTATCATTTCAATACAGTTAATACAAATCCTCAGGTTCACCAGTACACCAGCTGTGTCCTGGTGCTCAACAACACAAAACAGCAATTCATGCAAAATTACCAGTCTTTGTTACTGACTCTTTTCCCTGGCTCCAGTCCCAAAATATTCCTGCTGTTCAGGTCTTTTGTTTCCTTTCTCTGTAAGTCTTTTGTTTCCTAGGAGAACACAAAAGATCGTCCCCAAGGATGCCTTCAGTAGCCTTCTCACCTCAAACATCATGCCTCCAGCTTTTTATTTCACACTATTAAGAATCTGAAGTGCTTGTTTAATAGTGATTGGACTATGTGCTTCTTTATCCTGTGCTGTTGGCATTGCTCTAGACCTACCCACAGTGTTTTCTAGCACCTTTAACTGACTTGGAAGCTTAAAGTATTAGGAAATAATAATCGTATAGCAATAATATTTTCTGATGTCTCTCCTTAAGGATTGCAAAATGCTTGAAAATGTGAACAAGACAACATTTAATACTTGTCTTTGAATTAAGATAATATTCATAGTGTTGGATATTTATTTATTAACCAGGAGCAAGGCCTGGATGTGTTGAGCACTGTACAAGCTTTTTCTAGGAGATGTTCCTTGTCAGAAGGAATTTGCAACTTAAGTGCATGACAGAGGCAAAAGACTAAGAAGGGGAGATAAGTTCAGGATAAAGTATTTATTGTCTGAACTTGAGCCAGTAATTCAGAAATAATGCCTTTGCACCGGACCTGTGGGTTCAATCACTGACAGCAGCTTTCCAGTGTGCATTGCAAACATGCATTAGAGAGGTTACAGTGATCAGATAGTTCGTAGTGCTAAGATGTCACCTAGCTCCTTCCTAGCCAGTTTCTTGTCTCTGCCAAGGAGCCAACGAAAAAAAGGAGAGTTTATGTTTGGACTCCTGGGTTGTGCTTACATTTCCTCTCCATCTCAATCAGTTGGCCATCTTTTCATCCCTGGTGTGGGTATGGAAAAGCATGTGTGTTTGCTGTCTGAGATAATAGGTATCTTCCCAGCAGTTCTTGTGGGAGGGGAAGGAGAGTAAAGGAGGTAAAAAAATTTGCCTGTCAGCCAGCTGCATCTGTTATTCCCCAAAGCGTATTGAGAATACAAGAAGAGGAATGAACATCTCAGATAATGCCCTATAATGTAGTAGACCACAGATCTCTCAAGCAGCCATTTAGATGAGATTCAGGACTGGTAGCTACAACAGAATAGACTAAAATAATTATGCATTAGGAGAGGACTGACACCTTTCCTGAAAGCATCTGACATTGCACCTTGGTAGAAAGAGGATACAAGCTGTCTTAGTCCAGTGTGCTAGCTGCACACTTTCTTTTATATTAGAAGGCCCAAGTGTCTCCACTCCCCCTGGTACTCTGACAAATAAAATAGTGCCCAAATGAACAAATGACGTGTCTTTTAAGAACATAACTTTCCAGGTTACAGGATACTTACCTCTTTATGTGGATCATTGCTGTCACCCACAGGCAGGGAGAATCCAGGTGCTCCAGTGGTGTTTGGAGTGCAAGAGTCTGTAAACAATGCAATTTGCTTATTAAAGAAGAAAAGAAAAGAGATTTCAGATGTAAATCATTTAAAGTTGGTTTGACGTCACTGGAAAGCTAACAGCATCGTGTTTTCATATTGTTGTTAAATTAAGTATCAGAATTGTATTTTGGGTAAATAAAGTTAATGTGCCTATAAAATGGACAAAACACTTGAGACTTAAACTTACAAAGTGAGAGGAGTCAGATGCTCTACTGCAATTGTTCTTTTAGACAAATCACTTCTTTAGTATCATCTCCTTCTGTCACTCTCTGCTCTCTTGTCTATTTGCATTATAGACTCCTTATGGCAAGACACATTTCCTAGTAAAAGCCCTTGCAATGCCTAAATTTTTCAGACCTTACTCCTTGTTCATCCTCACACTGCTCTCAGATCTTAAATGACTTGTATGGAGAAAGTTCAAAGGGCACTCTGCCCAATGCTTTTAGTGCCATGGAACCATCTTAAGTGTGTCTGTGCTGAAAAGGAACTCAGGTCCATACGTCACTGATTCTCTGCAAAAGTCTGAAGAGTCACAGGTTTGTCCTGCAAGGTCTAGCTTGATGAGCTATTTTCATTACTATATAGAGAGAAATTTTCATTTTAAACATAAAGTTCACATTTTCAAGCCTGTAATCATTTATCCCAATGCCCAGGATTTTAAAACCTTAATTCTGAGATTTACTGCCAAAATTTATACTCCAAAAATAAAGTCGCAGAAATGATTAACCCCTAAAGCAGCTCTATCTGGAATCTGGACTTGTTATGTGACAAATGTGGTATATTTTGTTTTGTGTAGACTCTCAATTAAATTGGTCCATGTAAGCCAGTTTTATTTCAGCAACAATGTATTTCAAATGAAAGAAAAAAAAAGTTTGTTTCATTTTGATTTGAGATTGTCAGAACAAATCACTGTATTTTCATAATTCTTCCAACATTCCTATCTAACTGTATTTTCTAACAGAAGACAATTTCAGTAAAAAATTTCTGACTGTTTGCAGTCTGGATGTTTGGCTTTTCCATCACTTGTGGATTTGGCTATCAAAAGAAAAATTGCACAATCCTGTGTGAACCTGTTCTGGTCAATGAGTTCAGTGTTGACTAATAAATCTAAATGGAAAAATAGTACATCAATCATCCCCAATTCATTTCCTGAAAAAAAAAGTGTGATATCAAGTTACCTATCTCATTATCTCACTCCTGCTTTTCCCTTAGTGCCCCTAATATAAACATACAGTACACATTCTTAATAAAGAGGACATATTTTTGGTGGACAGTTTTATGAGTATTATATGCTACAGTTGCTATGTCTAAAGGTCAGTCCCTCTACCCCATAATCCAGATTTTTTTTTGTTTGCATTGCTGATTCACTCTTTCCTCCCTGAGTCAGATACAGCAATCTCCTTTTGACCTTCTTTATAGGTGTTATAGACTACATTCTGTATAACATGTTAAGAAGAAATGTGGACACACTTTCAACTTTGACTATGGATGCAGTAGGGGCAAGGGGAAAAATAGGCCTGCATCAGCCTAAGAACAGCCTAAGAAAACCCGCAACAGAACAGTTGGAAAAATGTAATTCTATTAAGGAGTGGGATGCTTTCCTGTGATCTTTGGGAATAAAGATGTTCCTCTGTTAAGAATACAGTACAGCTACTAACTATAACTACTTAGGCAGAGATTATCACTTTGAAGTATCATATATTTGGGTATCTTATATAGACACAGACAGAGTTTCATGAATAACTTTTCTGATATCAACCTGTAGCAATGACTCTCAACAAATCTGATTTTTCCCCCTTTTTTCACAATTTCTGTTGTATAATAGCCATAAGACAATAGGCAGAGTGTTTCCAGGCAATATTACATTTTTTTGCCTAGTAGTAATAGATTGCTTAGCCTTCAGTAATGTCCACAGACTGCATTACTTGAATACCAAAATGATTCCATAGAGATACCATGGACATTCACTGTCATGTCTCATCACACTTTAACAAATCATAATCTCCAGTTTTTGACTAAGTGAAATAATTTGCTAGCAAGCAGGTCCCATAATACAAATAATGACTTCAAAATATGAACCTAAGCCTGCTGTTCAGGTAGGGTGGGTAATGTAGTATAACCCTACAAACAATAGTCTGTCTTTTCCTTTTCCGTGTGGTTGCCATTACAGTTCTGTTATGAGAAAAAGGTTATGAGAAATGTTAAGGCATTATCTTAGGACTCAGGACAGCTGAATTAAATTCCTTGTGATACGACTAATGTCCTCTGTGATACTGGATAAGTCTAGATACAACAAAGGACTTAGGTGCCCTGCAAGGCAATGTTCAGATATACAGAGTGCAGAACTATATGTCTGGTAGTTAGGCTTCCTATTTAATGGCTTGTCAGAAATGAGATCCCAGACTGCCTTCATATTAAACACAAAGACTTAGAAGACTGAGTGCACTTTAGACCTTAGACTCCTGAGTCAGGGCTGCAGGTAAATGCCTCCGTTCATTCAATAACCTGAGCTCAGAATCTTCAAAACTGAAATAGATGCATATATTTCTTTTGAAGGGACTGGGTAGAGTTCTTTATTTTTTGTTTCTGTCTTTCTTGTGCAATACAAATAATAAATAAAAAATTATCTCCTCAGTGGCTATCATCCTCTCCAAATTCAGATTTTAGAGGATAGTATGACAGTGCAGTTATTTAACTGCTGGAGAAAGCTTACTTTTTAATAGTGAAAGCCTACCATAAAGTTTCCTGAGGACACTTTTATGTATCTCTTAAATTTCCCTCATCTCTTTAGGTAAAATATCTAGGTGGATGTTGTCAGGAATTGTATATGATTGTGGCTCTACTGCGATTTTTACACTGATCTATGTGTACTGGTAGTCTGGGTACTGGGTATTTGTTTTTTCCTTCACTTCAGCAAGCCAGGCCTTATTCTTCTAGCTCATGGATCCTGCAGAATGAAGAGAAAGCTCGTACCACTTCTCTTACAGCTCACTGTGTGCTTGCCAAAGCCTCCTGCTCAGTATCAGTGAGACCAGGTTAACGTGTTTCTACCAGGAAATAAGTGTCTATTTCCAACTTGCTATGTTTTAACTACTTCATGGGGCTGTTGCAGGTTGTTCAGTTGACAGAGGCTTTTCAAAGGAGATGGTAAATTCAAGTGATTATCACAGCAGAACAGCACAAAAGGCTTTTTACAGCATCTCCCTGCTGCTGCAACCCTCATCCCTCTGAATGTTGCTGGACCTTCCTTCTCTGCCATTCTGTCACCGCTCACAGGGTTCTCCCCTTTCTTCTACCTGATAGCAAAAGATCTGGGGAACGTAAACAGTGAAAGCTTATCCCACATCTAGTTTGGGCAATGTACAGTTTATCCGCTTCTTATGGATGTCAATATTGAGTAAATCCATTTTTTTATTTATCATTACACCTTTTCAAGGAAGTTTCAGTATTCAGAGCCACGGGCAAATCACAGTTCCGTAGTGCACACAGGCCACAGTCTGGCTGGACACATAGTCTCACACTTCCACATTTCTTTAGGTGACCTGCTCCTGGAACCTCCTGTAGGAGAGGACATCTGTGTCCCAGGAGCATTCCTGCAAGGAAAATGTGATGGTACTGTGTTCCTGTAGTAAATAAACACAAAACTTGTGGTTAGTGAATAGAAAAGTCATCCAGGGATTTGATCAAGTACCAAAAAAGCCATTGTGTGTGTCACTTATGATCGTAATCCTCACAGTTTGTTATCTTTCACATTAGTCATAAGGATAGTCTAGAAATAATATTAACTTCTCAAGCAGGATGGTCCTTTGAAAAAGAAAATTTGCTAATATCAGTTTGCGAAGAATGTGAGTTAAATCTCCAGTCCATTCAACAGTTCTTGTTTTGAATTTATCCTATGTCAATGAACTAGTGGATTTTTTACGCACAGACATTTACACACAATCATCTGCATTTTAAGAGATGTATATAATATATTATTATTTCCTCTTGCTTGCTATAAATGTCTGAGCTTGCCATTTGCACATTTTTTTCAAGTATTGCTTGCCTAGGGATGTAGCTTGATTTTAATAGCGTTATTGATTCTATTTCCTCTCCCAGCTAACCCATAGAAGTATATACAAAGTCCAAAGGAGTTTTCTCCATGGCAGAATAAGGGATTTTTGAAAGTGTGGGTCTGCAAACCATGAAAACTGATCCAACATGAAAAGGAAGGCCTTTTTTTAAAGGGAGCTTTGGAAAATTTGCACATTTATAATTACAAAAGTAGCTGCATGCTCTATATGCATTAGTTCCTGTTCCAGTTCTAGATAGGCTACAACATTCTCTGAATAGTGGCTGTTATGTAAAAAATAAGTTACCTTTTTTCTGAAATCCTGCAAGGATATCAGAATTTTCCAGCTCATTTCCATGACTGAACTGTACACCAGTGGTAATGACAAAAAGCAATTGTTAGGCTGACAGTCTATTGGTATTTGTGTTAGAACTGGTTTGTGTTTCATTGGACAAGGCATTGCTAGACACAGAAGAAAGACAGAAACCCCTTTCAAAAGAGCCCTGTTACAGAACACGCAAATTAGCCTGCTCGTGATATGATTATCCCTATTCTAAGTAACGTTTAGCAGGTACTTTGTGCATGAGAATAATAAAAAATAGAAAACAGGAGATGATATTAGACATTCCATGGAACAGAGACCCATTTTTGGTCTCTCTTTGCTACCTTTAAGGAGTCCTTGTTAATGACTGGGATTCATAGGCAATATGTTGGCATTGAATGTTTAATAATAAAAAATTATTAATCATGTCATGTCTTGTTGTCGCTTACTTTTCTTCAGTTAGGTAGGACTTGAAAGACTCAGACAGGAAAGGTTCAAATTTTCCCCAGATCCTCTCGTCCTGTTTATTTTCAGCTTCCCTCCTGGCTTTTCCCCAAGAGAGAGGCCAATGTCTAGCAGTTTCCTCAGACCCCTCCCACTGTAAAATTTCTGCCCACCAGAACGAGACGAAAACACGCTACTATACTCAGTAACAACTGACAGTGAATGAATACAGGTCAACTTTTTTCTCAAATATTTGTGGTAGCTGTTTGCAACAAACCGTGTCACCTACAGAGCTTAAATAATTCATTGATAATGGAAAGAAAAACATTCTCAAGACATATTCACAACCAGAAAAGAATCTAACTTCATCAAATTAATGTCTCAGCTCCGTTATGTAGTTTTCACAACACAGTATCTACAAATTTGGGTTGCATGCCCTCAGTCTTTCTAGCCACAACACTCAAATTTATGACAGCATAGATTTCCCATTGGAACAGATGGTGTACTGCAGCAGAATTTATTAGAACTGCATTTCCGAGGCCCTTTTCTCTAGCACTTTTGCTCCTTCCCCTCCTTTTTCTAACGTAACAGGGCATCAGATGGCTCTGACACTGAAATTAGCATGAAGACATGTGTAGTTCCTTGCAAATCTGCTCTGCATAAATAATCATTCTTCTTACTGACCTGCTAAGGCCCCTAGCTGGCAATCACACAGCAAAGCCTGTAATTTCCCCCATTTTGTGCTGTTCCACCATTCTCTTATCCTGACTTCTAAGCTGTTATACATCTGTCATATCTAACTTCAGAGAAGATAATCAGCTGTGGATTAGGAACATTATCATTCTAGGCCTTAAGTGTGAGTATCTTGGGTTAGTAAGAAGACAGGTATCAAAAATGGATGTGACTGGACGATACACGGCCAAGTTATGAGCGTTTAGGTTTCCAGGAAGAGTTTTAATTTCAGTTTTTCCATAAATCAGGTTTGTAACAGATGGGTTGAATGTAGGTCAGATGCAGCAGGCATCTTAGTAAGCACTTGCTTTATGGTTTCTTTGATCATTTCTGTTTCTCTGTCACATGATAAAAGAAGCTCTAAATCAGTCAGTGCAGACCATTACCAATATGATACAGGGTAACAAGAGCGCAAAACTGCAACATGAAGGGCAGAAATCTGGCATTAACTTGTGTCTTGGGCCAGATTCATCCCGGATGCACACCTGATAAAGCAGTAGAGTTGTATGCAGGCAAAATTTGTACCCCATTAATAAGTACTGTGACACATACGATACACAAGATCACACACTGAGCTGAAGTCTTTGCAATCCCAAGGCACCAAAGGGTCAACCAAGGACATAGTGGCAGCCTTGACTTTGAATTTCCTAGATGTGGTTCACCAGTGCAATACTTAAGATTGACATGTATTCCTTCATGTTTCGAAGAAAGCTGTTTGGGAAAACAGAAACCCCTCCTCTCCCCCAACCATAGAGAATTCCCAAACCTTTTCTTTTAATGGCTCACAGTCTCTTCAGTAAACATGCATTTTGGAGCATTTAAATGGTGGGGTTTCAAACAGCATATTCTTTGGAGCTGTAAGGGCCCAGCGTATAAATCCTTCTTAGTTCACAGGCATGACGAATGTAGCTGCTCCTTTGGAGCTGTAATAGTGTCTCATGTTAATGCGTCTGCTGCACGTGCTGCAGGCTCTCATCTCCTGACGTGTGCAGAGCTTTGTGTGTGCTGCTCTGTCCCTGCAGCTGCTTATTACATCGTTGGGCAGCGAGCTGATAGACATCATTGCTACTTATTTGATTTAGCTTCACAAGGTAAAAAAATAAACATGTATAAAAAGATTCAAAATCATCTGTCATATTACCCTTGCTCCCTGAACACCATTCCCTCTAACTGTTTTTCTCACATCTGGTGTCTGTTGCTAAACTGGACAGCAAGTTTCTTGTTTTACAACACTGACTGTGTGTTACTATGATTTTAATTCACAGTAAGAGGTGTCTCAAGCCCAGGAATTATTTTCTTCAAATGTTTCTAAGTTTGCTTAGTTCTGAGCCTGAGACTAATTTAATTTGAAAATTGTCATTATTTCTTTATATACAGGTCTAACTAGGGAAATCAGCTGGCAAAGCACTTACATATCTGCTTAGATGCAGAGTAGTCTCACTGAATTCAATGGAATTACTGTTCTGCTTAAAGATATACAGATCTCTGGGTAGAGCTGTAAATAGGAAATAAGTTACTGATACAGAAAGCTATATTGATTTCAAAATCTCAGTCTTAGAATACTTTACAGTTTGGATGGAAAACAATTCTTGAACTAGATTCATCTCTGCAGGCAAAATGTGGGTAAAAAATGAAATCATTTCCTTACTATATCTCTGGGATCCACTGCTGTTAAGTGAGAGTCAAACCTGTAATAAGGCAGATGATGGCTGGGCTACATCTTCAGCTGCAAATGTCCCATTAAGAGGGTACAACAGAGAATCTCTGGCTGGGGTGTAAGGACAACATCCACTGGAACTGAAATCAATGGAAACCTTTCCATGGCATGAAATAGCTTTTGGATGGAGTCCAACAGGAAAATAAATTTTAGCTCACTGTGGAACTGAGCATCCTTGTTGCCATCCTGTTTATTTAAAAAGAATATGTGAAGTCTTGTTTCCCCTCACACAGCAGAAATTTGTTAGAAACCAATTCTTTGGTGGCATTTCCAAGCTCTTCTCTGGGAGCACTCATCCCACAGAAGGCTTTTCCAAAGAATAGCTCCCAGGATTTCTTTTGGCTTTTTTTTTGATTCTTCCTTCTCTCTTTGTATGCTGCTGTGTTATTTTACTGGCTCTCCTGTAACACGTAAACTAATAGAGAAATTCTGCCATGTGCAAATGTGCTGCATGTGGTCACATGAGCCTTAGGTGGGGACACTACTCTAGCTTCACCAAACTAGTTACATGAAGATGCTTATAGACTACTTATCACCACCCTAAAGGAAGTGCAACTTCTCTTATCTTCAGAGATGTTTAGCCTGATCCATCACAGTTACATGTTACATTGTCTTCTTTCTAGACTGTACATATTCAGGGATTTATGCTAAGTCTCCCTTCAGCTCCTGACAGTTGGTGAACCTAGAAAATAGAGGTGTACTTGTGAACAATTCTTGACCAAAATGGCCACAGAAAGGCAAAACATTTCTCTTCAGTGTAGCCCCAAACTGCAGGTCTATTTGACACTATAAGTAGAAGAGGATCTATATTGATCAAATATCAAAAAACCTTTAATAGAAAATTGCCTGTAGAGAATAAATTTCTCACAAGGCAGCTTACCCTAATTTTAAGAGAAATGGAAAAATAATACTACGACTCATGATCTGACGATTATTTAAGCCATTTACAATGAGCTATTTGATTTGGCTAAATGTAACCTAAAATAGTGTCAGTCAAACATATTGTCATGTTTACTGATCTCATGGATGGAGAGCAATTGGCATGGCTCTTTCTCCACCTTCAGAGGAGTTGTTAGAAATTAAGCCCTTCTCCCTTTCATATTCTCATTCTTATACCCACAGCAAAAGCTGAACATGCCTCCTCACCTCATGTTGCTCTGAAACCATGAATAATAATGGTTTATCAAAACATCAGAACTCTGCTTGGCAAGGGCATTTTTCATAGTGCTGCGCTGACATACCATGACATAGAAATTATGGTCTGGCTTCTAATTAGTGCTGCCATGAGTTTGCCAAGTGACAGAGGCAGGCCTGGGAGGCAGTCCTGTCAGGATGGTGCTTCTGGAATGCATACCTCTCTCCTAGCATTAACAGTGCCAGTATATCCAAACCACCAGAGGAGGTAATGAGCTACCCTGTGATACAGCTTCACATCCACATGACATTTCCTATGTATTTCCACCATTTAGAAAAAAAAAATCAAAAAACCCTCAAGTAAAGAATAGAAATTATAGCCTGACAAAGATGACATTTCTTGGGACTGCCTATCTCCAAAATGCAGCCTGTTGGTCACAATTGTTGAGTCATTAATTTCCTTTCTGGGCAAGCAATTAGTGCTCTATTGGAAGAAAATTTCCCTTTGGATGGCAGTGAGAGAAGTTGGGCAAATGATGACAGGTCTGCAGAGGTTGGGCAACTGCCTAATCCTTAGAAAAGTTTCTGGCAAGATTTGTTTTGCAGAGGAACACTCATGTATCCATAAACATCCATACACGCATTCACATACCGCACATAACCTTAGCCGTGATCAAGGCCTCACTGTTCCCTGTGCTGTAAAGTCACAGTTCATGCTTAAAAAACTAATAAACTCAACAGCTGATCCCACCTCAAAGGTGATGGAATAGCAACTGTATCAATCAATGACATTTGATTTATACCACTTGATAAAAACTAAATTTCTCTGCCTTAATTGGGGCTTTGCTTGTAAGAAGATCATAAAACAAAATTTTATGACAGCGTATACCTAAATATCTTATTTGGGCAAGGGTAGAGAAAGGGATAAATAAACAGACACTTTCCTACTTTGATATTTGTTGTACAATTCAGATATCTCAATTAATATAACTGCAAAGTAATAGACTTTAATAAACTAAACCTTTCTCACAGTGCATTTTATTTCTGCTGTTAGTGAATGCTACTCACTTCAGTTTCAAATCCAATTCTGACTGCAGAGCATTAATAAATTAAGACAAATGATGAAACAAATTCCATCCATGTATAATCTTAAACTCTAACAGATTTACTAAATTCTCAGGTCCTTCAGTCTCATGTGACTAGCATAGTTAGAGGAAACTGTAAAGACTGCAGCTGGGAAGATAAGATTTAGATTAAGAGAACCATTACCTCATAACAGCACTAGGAAGAGTATCACAAGTGTTGAATTCAGTTTGGATGTTGTTCAAAGCAGAATGTAAAGTGGTGGGAAAAGCCTATGAAACCTCCTGCTGCTGGGCAAATCTCTTTTCTTAATGCAGCTGCAGCACTTAGGTAATCAAAGCATGAAACTATGAATTTCTTTTTCAGATGAACATGAATAATTGTGAATAAATTTTCCATGAAACTCTTTCCACAACAGAGCATAGCATTTTATTTCCTACAATAGGGCCCAGAGGTCTTCAAAGGTCTTCAGGGACATGAACATTTTCAGTAAGGACCTGAGTGTAAAGCAGAAGGGAGTAAGTGAACATCCTTGTCTTATGGCCCATGCAACAGCTAAGCGTGGAAACCTGCCTTCAAAGTCAAATGACCAAGGGTAGATCAGACTGTGCTAATGCCAGTGGAGTCCACTGCTTTTAATAGACCAAGATGTTGGACCAGGTCCTCAGCATACACAGGTCCCTGGAGCTTCAGCAAAACCTCAAGCTCCAGCTGCAAAGCCGGCCATGTGGTTTAATATATTTAAATAATGATCTCTGGGTTTTGTTTGAGCAGTGATCAAGTGATTTGGTGATTTCTACTGGTAAATAATTAGGTTCTTTTTCTTTCCCAAGTTCCCCCTCACCCTCTCCTTCTTCCCCCACTTTTCAGCTGCAAAGGGAAACTGCTGGCATGAGGAGAGATAAGGAAGGGAGGAATAAAGTACATTTCTGTACTTCTCCATCCTGGAGCTACTGGCTCAGGAAGCTATTGGCTCTGTTTTCATTTAAACCTGTAGTTAATACTCCCCAGTGGACAGTTGTTCAATCAAGGGCTTTATGAAGCGGTAACACTCGCCCCTGGGTCAATCTCTTCAGGCAGGTGAGAGGAATAAGAAAATGAAGGTAATGTTCTGGCTCTGTTTGCCTCAATATTTCTCCATGTTGGCTGTTTTTGTCTGTTCCTGGAAATGCAAAGGAACAAGAAAGGGTTGTGGACCTGTATGCACATGCTTATTTCAGCTTTCTTTTAAAGTTCATCCAAAGTTAGAAAGAAGAATAATACAAAAATTGATTTTTGCTTCTGTTGAGCTCTGAAATATGTGTCAGATTCTAGCTTCAAAGGAACTGCTTTTTCAACCACAAAGGATTGCGCCGTCTTGTGTTTTTCTTTGATTTTAACTGCACCCAATGGATCATTCTTCCAAACTGATAACCCAGATGCTCAGCTGAGTACTGGCAGCTTTTGTGACTTGTGTGCTGCAGTAGACAGCCCTTGTTTCTTCTGCTGCTGCTGGCACATATCCTAAACTGTGCACTGTTTTCTCCAGAAAACAAAAACATTTTGCTTTCTCAATTTCTGCCATATTTGTGTTGTTAGTGTGAATGTGCTTGTGGATAACTATTGATTAGGACCTTACAAAAGGATTTTCCAGTCACAGAGAAAACTCTCAGGGATGTAGTTAGTCTGGTTTCTCAGTACCAACTTACAGGATAATAAACCAGAAATCATAACTGTTCTGTGATCTGTGATTCACATTTCTTGAAACAAAACTGAGCGCCTGCAATTAATGGAAAAATTTTCCAAAATACAGTGTAGTCTTCACATATCTATATTATTATGAGCCTTTCAAAATGAATTAGCATGAATTCCAGTTAAAGGACCAATAATTCTCCTAACTGTAAGAATTTATACCTACAGACCCTAGTGTATGAGCTGACAGGGTGGTAAATTCTTGCTCTAGCAGATTTCTTCCCCACAGTTAGACTCTGTAGCAACACAGCAATTCAGGGGACCTCATGGGTCACCTAGACATGGTGTTGCACAAAACTATCTCATGTTAGGCTTATAGCCAGGAGCTGTTGAAACAAGAAGGGCTTATATTTGGTTCCTTCAAGTGCTGATGTGAACAATACTTCACTCATGAGACTATTTGCACAAAGTAATTAGTAAGGGTGTGAGCTTACCTGATTGAATCGTTTCACAACTCAGCTGTATGCTCAAGACTGTTTGCCTCTGCTACTTGCACAGCGCAGGTGAGTAGTCAAGCCTCGGGCATAGGCTCTGTCTCAGGAAGGGGCTTGTGACTCTGGCCACAGATGTTCTCCTCTCTGTGCCTTCATTCTCCATTTACCATTTGTCTGTCTTGCCTACCGAGGCTGTAAGCAATTTTGGGGCAGGGACTACTGTCTCTACTGATATGCTGACTGGCTCAATGCACTAGGTGGATGTCCTCACAAGCTCTGAACATGTTGCAAAACCAGACTCAATAGAGTCACGCTGGCATCTTGTCCATGCAAATTGTTGTCAAGGCTGA
Organism: Dromaius novaehollandiae; assembly: GCF_036370855.1. Classification (NCBI taxonomy): domain Eukaryota; kingdom Metazoa; phylum Chordata; class Aves; order Casuariiformes; family Dromaiidae; genus Dromaius; species Dromaius novaehollandiae. The sequence goes on from NC_088098.1 coordinate 45,199,880, forward strand.
CTAGTCCAGGAGAATAACACAATGACAAAGCTATACTGTCTCCAGGATCCTGACACTGCTCTGTGCCATATAGCTATAGCATATTTATGCATATAGCATTAAGCCTAAAGGGACCTTGATGTTTCTTGGGACTTATATATAGTACTATAATATAAACTAAGGACATTACCAAGCTGTGCCCAAACTTCTTATGGCAGGCATGAGGAATAAGGCGAACAGTGGTAAGTAGTTAGCAGTACCCTGGATACCAAATGTGACACCTTCATTGTCCAGGAGAGTTTAAGCCTGAGGGAATGACTAAAGAGATGGAAAGAAATAGGAAAAGGAAGTGTAGCAGATTTAGATTTATATGTAACTGTAAATTTCTAATGCAATGAATTGGAAAGTTGAAAAAAAAAGAGAAGGAGAGAGAGTAGGAGAGAGAGCAGAAAAGAGAGCGCGAGAGAGAAACCCAGTGTTCTCCCTGCTGATAAATCATTTGTAATTCTATGTCAGTGCAAAAGCCAAAACTCAGGGCATCTTTGATGGCATGGAAAGGGTTATATTTTTTAAAACTGCCTTTTCTTGTTAGGCTTGCAGAAAGGCAAATACAAATCATTCATAAGCAAGAACCATTTTTATAAGAGCTTTTTTTGACGCCTAGAGGGTAAAGAACTTAACATGAAAATTTTCCATCTCGATACAGCTTTTTTGGTGAACTACAAACTGAATCAAAGTGGATTTAAACTAGTTCCATGTTATAGCCTTTAAAATAAGTCCAGGATAGCTGCTGAGCCCCTGTCTTACTGATGTAATAGAAAAATAACTTGATTTGTACTGAGTCCCTTTGGCCTTGTTTACATTTGGATTTGTGGCAAAAACTTCCGGAGTGAGGCATTTGTACTTTCATTTTTGTAACTTATACCGCTTTGTTTTGTAATTTTTATTTTTGGTAATCTCTTTTCTAAACAGAATGTCCTGCAGAGACCTACAGTAGTGCATCCAATTCAAACAGGACTTCAAAATGCATTGCATTTAAAAACACAAGCTGATGTATGATTAAGATGACAACATTTAGGATTGTACAGTATTACAGTGTGTAACGTTATATAAGGCTACACTATAGAAACCCTTGAACTGAAGAGTTTCTCACACAGTTACTATTATTTTTGAGGGCGTTTATGTTTGGGGTCCTTGGCGCCTTTCATTACAAAGGACTTGAACAACCTTTCCTTGAGAAATCCTCCTCATCTGTAACAGAAACAGATGTGTAACCAGGCCAGGGGGACACCCCGGGACACTCTGCTCAGGCGAGCTACAGCGAGCCTCAAAGGCGGCTGGGACTTGCAGGTTCCCCCGACTGCAGGCGGACGCTGCCCGCCCGGACGGCAGGAGCCCGCAGAGCAGCCCGGCACGCGGAGCGCTCCGCAAAGGGCTGCGGCCGCCGCAGCAGCGCTGCCGCCGCGGTGCCGCCAGCGGCACCTCTCACCCCCAGCGCTCACGGGCGCGAAGTGCGCCCGAGCCCCCTCTGCCCTCCTGCCGCCAGCTCAGGGGCTGCCACCCGGGCACCGGGCTGGGCCGTCAGCAATAGCTCTCTGCTTGCCGGTGTCCTCCCCCTCGCTCGTGGCCTCTTGCCGTCCCTGCTGCTGTCGGAGGGGGGTGGCTCTGGGTCACAAGAGGCAGACGGCGCTGAGTGGGATGCAGGAGGCTGTGGGATTACCCGTACTTCAGTCTCAAATTCTGTGACTCCTACTAAAAACATGTGGAAAATGCAGCAAAAGGTAATATCTCCATATTTCAGCCCCAAAGCCCCTGCCTTGTTTTGAAAGGAAATCCTATATTAAATGGGAAGTCCAGCAACCTACTTAGGGCTTAATCCAGCCTTGCTGAGAGACTTAAAGTGGGGTCAGGGCTTAGTTCTGTCTGGCAGAGGAGAAAAATGTAAGATGTGGCCCCTGTAAAAGACAGTTTCCAGTCTAATTCACTTCAATGATTTCTGTGTTTCATATTGCAGCTTTTCTTGCAATGACATGGAATATTTCATTATGCGGGAATTCACTGATTTATTGCTACCTTTTTGGGGGGAAAAAAAGACCAAACAGTGCTTTGATAGAGATATCATTCAGTTTAGGCAGCATCCAAGTTTAACTAGGCTTTACAACCTGCTTATTTGCTCATTTACTGCAAGAGTGTGTCCCAAGTTTTTCAGATGTCTTTTACTATTCCTTCTTGCATAATTAATTTAATGCAGCCTGGAAAAGAACACAGTTTGCTCTCCCTAGAATGTCCTGTAGCTCCAGCATGACTTAGTCCTTCCCAGCTTCTTTTTTCCATCTACTTTCTTGCAGTGGAGAGAAATGACAGCGCAGGAGCTGCTGAGAGACAGCATCTCTATGGCCATAATGCAACCACATTAAGGCAAGTGACAAGGTAGCTTTTAAAAATCTCCTGGCACAGCTGAAATAGAATATTTCCTCTAAAGACTTGTTTAACTATATTAGTTAAAAAGAGCCACTTCACAGAGAAGAATGAATTCCAGGCTCTGTGAAGGCAGCAGAAATCTGGAATCTCTTTCTACTGACCATAGTGCCATTATGGAAGATTTCTTCTTGCAGAATTAAGATCAGTTTTGAGCCCATATCACAAGGCACATTTTAATGACATTTTTACTTAGCTATGGCTCAAATGTGTATATGGATGTTAGTGAGGAGGCATAAATATCTGGGGACATTCTAGACTTGTGAATTAAAAACAATCCCAGAGACAGCCTTTGGACATTGCTTTCAGAAAGATTGATTTCTATCGTCTTATCAGCAGAAGCACGTGACTACAGAACTCACTAAGAGCAGGCAGACAGTTTCCACAGCTATGACACAGAAATGAACAGCAGATAATCTGCTAGAGTACAGAAGGTCAGCAGTCTGGGATCTCAGAATACTTGGAGGACAAATTCCTCTCTGTTACCCAGGTACAAGTCCAAAAAAAAAAAAAAAAAAAAAAAAAAAGCAAATGATTTTAATGGAGTGACTTTGGATTTACACCATTACAGCTGAGACCAGAATTTGGCTCATTGTGTGCAGATATATCTATGAATAACCCTCTCAACCTGTTGGAAAGCTAATGATGGAAAATGTTCCCCATAAAAGTATATATATTACAGCTGTGTAAATATATTAAAAAAACCCAAACTGTCAGCAAGCTTGCTGGCAGACATATGAATGTTTCAACAAGTTCTCTGTATTCCACATGGCTTCATTTTTATTCTGTACATAGGCACACACATACACATGCACACACACTCGCATATAGACTTAACAACATTTAAAGAGTACAAGACTCCTAGGAGAGCTAATTTTGATCAGTTAGTTCCTCCAAACAAACAGGATCCCATTACAGAGTGCATGCTATGGGATGTACCGCATGTGAAACACATTTTATAAGCCTTACCTGGTTGCCAGCTATAAAATTCAGCAGGCAATCTATGTCTATATGTAATAACCCTGAGAAAAAAGACACAGCCTCTTTCTCTCCCTTCTCATATACCAGGGGAGAACAAAAGATGCCCTTATGACAGCACTGGAGACTCCCCAAAAATTCTTCAGCAAGAGCACCCTGATCTTGTATTATAGTTGCCATAAGTTGCTACTATTATAGGCTAATGACAAATTTTTAGGAGCAGGGAAGGAACAAAGAGGAGGTGTTTCTAAGTCCCACTGCTTCTTGGAATTACTTCTGGAGAGATGTAAATTACACACTGAAGGCTAAATCTAGAATCACAATCTGCCCTTCATTTTTATAACTGTTTAATCAACAAAGTGACTTCTGACCCAAACTTTTATGTCCACTATTCCAATGGAAAAAAGGGGGGGGTAAGCGAGGTTTTGACACATACTCCTGGTATTTTTAAAAGCTAATAAACTGGTTAAATCTCTATAACTGAGTAGTTATAGTGAATAGTTGGTTTTTTTGGCAAGGCTGTTAAGACATATTTACAGCATGCAATTGGAAAATAAGCTTGTTATAAATAAACTATTCCCAGTGATAGATTAAGAAAATATTGGATATGTACAAAATGACAGCATTAAACAATGAAAGCATTTCCTGAGGAGCTGGGCCTTAGCAAAAGCCACAGACAAAATATTTTTAGTGGCATTCCAACACTCTGTGTTTCAGAGCCATTTATAACAGAGCTTATTATGAGATATTCCTTTCTGCTACAGGCCACAGCTGGATATACCAAAAAATAACTCTCAGAAAAAAAGATTAAAGAAATATTTACCTACGAGCGAGAGTCACAGTACCTGGCTTTATTTCATATGGCTAAGTTCTCCTCTTCAATCCACCACGTGGGCTTAAGAGAAGAATCTGCCCTTATGTCTCCAAACCCTCCAGCCCCCTCCTCTCCTGAGGAGTACTATAAATCCTCAGCCATTGCCATCTACACAAGCATGGAAATTTCAGAAAAAGGCTTCTGCAGAAGCCTACAAGGGCATGAGGATGCCTGTATGTGTGGGCTGTAATTACCTTCTCCCCTACCATCCTCCTACAGGACAATTGCTGTGAACCCTCTTAGAGCACATGCAAAATGGATCTTGACAATCAGCTATTGTACTGGGCATGAAACCTAGCTTTCAAGTGAGTCATTCCACTAAAAGCTCAGGTATACTTTCTTGTCTGTTTAAAACAGCTAAACTAAACCACTGAACAAATATCCGTATTACAGCTCTTCGGGCATAAAACGAGGTATGGTGGTGGAAGGTGAAAGAAAGCACAAGCGTAAAGACACATAGCCTCTGACCAGCAATGGCTCGGCTGCCTTCAGGCCGACTATGACAAAAGGGCTCAGATGTGGTTCTTTATAGGCTCTGTAATGGATAAAGTAGGCACTGCCTGTAAAGCTGGCCTGCCGGGACTGGCCAGCTGTGTTAATGTGCAGTGACACCAACAAGGGCATTTTGGCTGCTTCTGTTTAGGAGTGTACCCACCATAGTATTTGTGGTTGTCTGCTTTGTCCTTCTGCTCAGGCAACCAGTGCTACCTCATTACTCAAACTAGAGCTCACCCCAAGCACTTTTGCCTTTGCATATCACTTTTGCTTCCTGCTAGGCTACGTGTGCTCCCCTGGGGTTTCCACCTTGTTCCTTCTAGCTGATGCAGGTGGCATAGTTTGTTATCACCTCCAGGAAAGCTGCTCTAGGGAGAAGGAGTAGGTTGTGAGGAGGAAGAAATCATCATCCCTCTGTTCAGAGGACAGCTCTACGGAGAGAACTGCATTCAATTTTCCTTCCTTTCCTCTCCTTTCCTGTGCAAATGGTGTTGACTGGGGGTGGGGGTGGGGGGGGGACACCTTGACAGACCCCTGCAGCTGTCTATCTGGTTGTGCTCTCCCAGGGAGAAGACATGTGGGTAGAGCTGCCAACCAGCTTCTCTAGCTGCTTATGCTATATAAATATGTACACTCTTCATATTTGCCTTTCTTTTGGGTAATATTAGTTCTTGGGTCTCTAACCAACTGCAACCCAGCATACATCAAGTGCCACTTTGTCTTCTCACCTTTTGTATGCCCCTGCTGTGCTGACTTTAAACACAGCCTACACCAGTAGTAATACAGAGGTGCAAAAATCCATCCCACTGTCTGACAACAGCCTACATCCTAGAAATGAAAGACAAAGTGGATCTCTTGGGTCAGTCTGTTTGTCCCTCTGATCACTGGGAGGTGCAAAAATTTTTAAAATGCTTCTAAAATGCTGTAGTGTAATGCAACTTGTAGCTGTCTAAGAAGTCCAGGTTTTAGCAGACAGACCACCACTGCATCAAAAGTTAAGTTATCCTGTATTTCTCCCGTGAAAATCCATGAGAAATGTTGATGAGCTTTGATAGGAGCTGAACCTCATTCCAGATTTGTAAGAAGTAAACAAAAAAACCCTTCTAATTCAGGGTTATCCAGCCTTTTTCATGGCAAATGTCAGATCCCTTCCGGGCAACATGGAAGTCATAATGGTGGGTCCTGGCTCTAGCAAAGTACAAGAGTATTCATACCTCCAGCCCCTCCTTCCGAGAAGCAGGACAACAGCATCTCTTCTGAGCTCCTAGAAGGCCCACCCTACCCTGAGGTCCTTGGACTCTTTTCAGTGATACATGCTACATGGTAGATAATGAGTTATAGAGTCTAAATTCTCTTATTCCAGTGGAAATCTAATATAACTGAGATGAGATCTTTCGGCATTTCTGCTTGTCTGATTTTGTTTTTTTGTTTTTTTGTTTTTTTTTGGTCTGCATTGCCTGGTGCTATGAAGGGCTACACTGTAACCAAAGTTTTGCTTTAGCCAGAATTTCCTTAAGGGATTGTTCCAGTGGCTTGAAAACTTCACCAGGAAATTAGATGGTTCCTTACAGAAATACATGAATTATATCTTTTTTCCAAACTGATCTCAAGAGAACCCATAACTTACTGTAGCCAGGTATATTTGCTAGTTGTTACATATTTTTTCTGGAATCATATCACATTTTGACGCTAAGAAATTGATAGTAATTGAGGCATGTTTTAGATTAGATAGGAGAGGCCAAATTCTATGTTTAGAGTGAAAACAGAATAGTTCCTCTAGGGTTTATTTCTCTGGCACAAAATCTCACTCCCTTTGAGTATAATGTAAGAGTGTCAGTTGGCTTGAATAGAGGTAACCGGATCTACCGAAGGATATAAATGGGGGTAACAACAGATGACTAAGCATTGAATCCATAAACTATGTAGATGCATAAAGGAAAACCAATAGGAAGATTACTCTCTTAAACAGTAGTTAGGAGCCTACATGCTTTCATGGACCTGCATTCACTGTGGGTGTGCACAGTATATGCATAATTTCAGGGTCCAAAAGGAAATGTTTAAGAAGAGATAAAATACACTCTTTTCTCAAAATTCATGCTTTAAAGCCTCCGGCTTGCTCCAGGAGCAAATAAAAGCATGGCTTTTGCTTTGTGGGCTTTTTGCATGGAAAGTTGCTCATGTTTAAGTATAAAAGCGCAGCAATAGCACAACACAGAGAAACTGTTGAAGGCAAATAACAAAGCTGGGTACATCTTTTCCTTTCTTCCTGGAGAATATCTCCCATTCAAATTAAAAGGAATGTCATCAGACAAAGTGAGTGCTGGAGGACTGGACTACATCCAGAAAGCTCTAATTCTTCAAAGTTGGAAGCATAGTCAATAATCATATACCAGAATGGACAGTCACCAGTATTGTACTGCCCTTTAGAAATCTGCTGTTGCAAAAATAGGTATGGTGACTGTCATGTTCAGGACAACTAGCAAATGGCCAATTATGGTCAAAATCCTTCAAATTTCCCTGTAATTAGAATATTTATATCCACAACATGCCAACATCCCAAGCTGTGAGCATGCTAGAAAAAGTAATTTATTTTCATGAAAATCTTATTAATCTACATCATCTATATTAATCTCTACTTGTTAAGAACTTTATCATTTCCAATAACTGAAGTCCAATGTATTGTGCTTTTTATATTGCAAAATCTGTCTGTATTTTCCCTCAGGGTGAAAGGTTTGAAACAGCTGTTAATGGAGAAAGGTCTAACAGTATAAATCATCTGAATTTTTCTTCAGTTTGAGTCTAAGTAACAGTTGCTTTAGTCTACTTCACAACATGTGATGTTTGTAAAACTATGCAAATTGTGCTGTTTTTCAGTGGTTGTCCTGTTTGCCTGGTGAGTGTTAATTTGACATAATGCTTCAATTTGCTGTCATTCTTATAAATAACAACCAATTCCCAACCTGGGAATTCTCTGTCTGGATATTCTCCACCTTCTGAAATATAATAGGAAGTTGACTTCACTTGGAGCAGAAGATATTTTCCTCCCATGGAAACATACGTATCAGACCAAATTCTTTATTGCTTTATGCCTTGTGCAATCCAATTTAGGGAACAGGGCGATACACGTTGCAAAAAGAAATGGCCTTCCCTTGTGTGCAGGTAGCTATAGGGCAAACCAGAATGGAACATCTGTGAAAATATTTACTATTCCCAATAGTTACCTAACAGTAGCTATTTTTGCACAAATATCCTTTACATGTTTCACCTATACTATAAGTATAAACAGTGCCAAGAATAAAGTTTTTCTGTCTACTTTGTTATTTTATATTCAGAAACCTGGTATGAAGAAACACATAGTTTAACTTTACTCATAGTGTATAACTAGGCCTAGTGCCCCTTCTGATTCCACAGTATTCTCTTAATTTTCTGGTTTTCCCTCAGCCAGTTTAGACAGTTTATATTTTAGCTGTACTTGAGATAGATAGATGTGGGAAACATTATCTGAGAATAGTTTCACACATTCTGATTCACTTTCCCTATCTTATGATAAGTTCATACACCTTTTCTTCGTTTGTCCATTAATTTTAGGTGTTTGTTTCTTTGCAGACAGGAGAATTCTTATTCTTTAAGCAAATATACTTAGATATGTAGCACTTACCCTGCAGGTGACAAAGGTTGTAGTGACAAATACTGTAGTGATATTACTGTAATTGGTGTTACTACATGCATCAAAAGCCCTCAACCTTGTTTATAACTTTTTTAAACACCTAAGAGCAGTACAGTGGCAATTATGTGGTTAGGGGAACACTGATAGACAAGCTCTGGTAGATATTGCTGAACTAGTTAAATCAGCACTTCCTTCAACTATCATCAGACCCATCTACCAGAAGATACAGCCCCATTGCAGAGCTGGCAGAATAGAGCATTTTACTGCACCTCAGCTGTTCCATTTTACAGTCCTGTACATGAGCTTAACTTAGCAGTGGAAGTTGTTTTGCAGTGAGATGCCAGATTATGAACTGGAGCAGCTGAGGTGCAGCAGGTTTTGTTGTCACTGGAGCAGGAGCAAGAATTTCTGGCAAAGGGTCAGTAACAAACAGCTGGAATGGGGGGAGAAGAGGCAGTAAGGTCTTAGCCACCACAGCTGTTCGCTCAGTGAATGTGAGTCAGCCATGAGAGAAACATATAGTGAAAAACAGTTGAATAGTTCATGAACCACCTGTAGTCTGAAATACATTCACACAGAATATTTGTTGGACAGCTGTAAATGATGACTAAAACTATCCATATCTGCTCTTGGATTATTTGCACAGATGACATGTCTGCACTATGAAATATTCTTTGTTAAGCTCAAAGCTTTGTACCTGGCCTTTGAAGGTAAAACATTTTGAATGGAGGTGACTTTTGTTGGGTGTCCTTGTAACCAGTACGTTCATATCGCTTCGCAAAATGTAAACCATTTGAAGCTCTTTTGCAAATGGCACCATGGCACCTGCCTCTTACAGTGCAGACATAATCTGTTAGGAAATACCATTACAAAGCAGGGAATGTTGAGAAAAAAATCTATGACACTACCCCAAAAAGGCTCTCTGTCAAAATACCCCTTCAATTTTTACCCTTGTTCCTCTGATCATTTCCTGTCTCTCCTCTATAGAGAAGCACTCACCGCTATTTATTTATTGATTGACATTCATATCTATAAAACATGTGCCCACTGCCCAAGCATCTGGGTGGATTTACATTCACAAAAAGCCTAATAAATAATTCACAGCTTATTACCAACAAGTGCTAGAGAAAAGAGAATCCCCAAGCTAATTAGTATCCGTGAGCACAAAAGCCCTCTAGAAACTCTAGGCCTAACCAATTTCCCCCCTAAGTCTGCTAAAATAACAGGCCCAAGGATTTACTTTGGAAGAAGCACAGGTAAACAGGTAAGCTTTGCACTTTGCCCCGAAGGCTAGCAGGACTAGCAGTCCAGCTGCGAAACAAGTTCTAGAGCTGAGAATTCTTCACAGCAAGTATTTTTCCTTCCATTACTAAAACTGGAACAGACACCTGAAATGGTTCAGGTGAACTCATTGGCTTATGAGATAAACGTAAGAAAAAAACAGGTTCCAGATTGTCTGAGGCTTTTTAGCTTTTGCCAACTTGTTCCATATTATCATTCCACAAACAAAACTTTATAGCATACTTTCATAAAAAACGTACTCAGAACTAAGAGTGAAATGTCCATGGAGTTCATTTATGAAGCAATAAAAGTAAATTAGTCATGGAGCAATAGAGTAGGGTAAAATCAAATCAGATTTGCTTATTTGAACAATTTACAACCTAGAAAATAAAAGAATAATTTGGAAAAAGTTTTATATCTTGACAATAAGACCTTTAAGCAGTCATATACATTATCTTGCATTTAAAATGAGGGCAAGCAAGTTTAAAGCTGTTTAGAAACCTGGGGAACTCGTTGACTTATACAGTAAGGATTTGGCAGATGAGTAAAATTTATAGTTCTGCTGATATAGGCTGGATGCTTATGACCTTGTGGGACATGACCTCAAGGGATAAACCTCAACAAGCTGGCACAGGTCAGAGATTTAAAGGCTTGCTTGGTGGATTGCATTTCACAAGTGCTGGGGTTCCCTGATGCATTTCAAATTTTTTGGGTACAGTACTGTTCTGGTAACTACTTTTCTTATTTGTCACAATAGTGAGGGGGCCTTTCTTTGTCCAGGAGGAATAAACTTTTCCCAAACTTCTTTTACTGACCCTTTGCCCTTTTTCCCCAAATAGACCCTTATTATCTAGATAGTGACATCATTTGGTGGGAGCAAGCTGAACAGCTCTATCAAAGATGATGGGAATTCTTGTCCTTAGTTCTAAATTAGGGTAACTGTGTTGCAGAAACATTTTTCAAAACATTTAAGGGAAGTTCAGAGGAGATTGTTGAATCTTAGGAAGTACCATGAAGGACCATTAGGCATGTGGAGAGAACTAAATGGGGGGCAAGGAGAAGAGGAAAAGTAGGCTACATCTACCGAAGCCTGACAACAGTCAAAAAGTATAACTAATTAAGATTCACAGATACAACTCTAATTCATGAAGAACATTTTACTCGCTCTAAATCTCATTTAATAAAATATCAGAAATCCTACTGTTTAACAGTCTATAAATTGCAAAATATGGAAAAATCCAAGAATCCACCTCCCCAATGACATATTCACTCATTATTTCCTCTACTAAGCTAGAGACAATTTCTATTCTTTGTCTTCTCACATATCTACTGACCAAAATCACAGGTACAACACAGGTACAGTTCCCACAGTGCAGATGGGGCCAAGTTAAGGAGGGCTTGCTGAGACAGCTTCAGTGCTGAAATTCAGCTCTATGTGCTTCCCAGCTCCTCCACTCTCTGCTGGGTCTCAGTTCAGCCAGCAGTTGTCTTTCAGGACAATATTTAGTGGCTCAGAGTTCCCCATATTTTTATATTCAGTGTAGGACAAGTGCTTACAAATGGCAAAATGGATTTACTGAGATAGAGTAGGCTGACATGAGGTTATTTCATATCTATTTCCTAGAAATAAAGTTCAATGATTTGGGATTACACCTTTGGAAAAGATTGTGACCACATAATTTCTGTTGACTCTAATCTGTGATTTCCTGATTACTAGACTGATGGTATCAAAACACTGTCTTAAGTGCAGAGACTTTTATTTTATTTGACTCTTTTTACTGCCAAGTTATCATTCCCACACAGATAGTAATAGCAGGTAACTGGATATCTGCTCCCTATCAGTGTGGTTAGCACTGGTGTCTTCTTTTGTTGCTTTCCGCTGGAGGTTAGTTCAAGGCGGAACACCAGTGCCACAGCAGAGTCTGCCACTGGTGGGACGGCCCTCTGTCGCACCTGCAAATTCTTCGGGAAAGAGGCAAAGATCTCAGGACCAGAGACTCTGGGTGAAGTTCCTCCCACCTTCTTCTGCTGACATTTCCAAACAGGGCAGGCCTCACTGTGAGCTCTGGTGGAGGGCACCCTGCAGACCTCAAGGATCCAGACAGGCTCCCAGGAGGGCACCGGGCACCTCATCCTTCACATGGAAGACCTGAGGCCCGGGCCGGCCCAGAGCGATGTCCCAGAATGCTGCTGAAGCAGCTGTCTGCTTCCTGTGGCCACCTTCCTCAAGTATATTCTGATATGTCCACCAGCGTTTATCACCGTAATAATTTGTAATAAAGAAAGAGGAGGTGTCTTACTTGCAAAGTATCTGCAAGTATCTGCAAATTCCTTTAATCAGGTTCTTTTCTATTGGAAGTTCAGTCAAATGTTAACTGCTATGAGCCACTGAACTGATAACACACAAATATTGCAGAAAAGTTTTTCAGCTCTGGGACCAAGTCCATGACATCTTTCTTTTGTAACAAGTCTGGTTCAAAGCTTGTAAACAGCCTACACATTTGTAAAATTAGGTAACAAGTTAGAAAGACAAAAAAAAAAAAAAACTCTCATAAATGTTTCACACTCTCATGTCATGTCTGCAATATTTTTCTTTTTTTTTCTGCTGTAGATTAGCATATACCGTAGTTACAGAGCTGGCAGGACACAATGTAGATACCTGAGCAAATGCATGTTGCTACAAACCAGTGTCATGTAATCCTGAATATTGTCAGAAACAAAAGCAATAGATCTAGCCTACCGCAGCAATGACTGTGATACAGCTGCTTCTGTATTATGTAGATTGTATTGTTCAGACTAAGCCTAAGTGATAATGCGTCTTCCACCTTTTCTGCTTATATTTTGCAGCATCAGAGTCTCTCTTCCACAATACAAGTTTTTTTTATCTGCACTGAGTGAATATTGTTCTAGCTTGTCCCTTGTTATTGCTGTGAATGAAACTACATATTAAATTTCAACCAGATCTCCAGAGACTGGAGACCGTATTTCTGTAATACCACACACTCCATTTTGTATTGTTCAGAAACATGGGCAAACTAAGATAAACTCTTAGAACAAAGTAATGTTTCAGGTTAAAGCTCTCCACTTGTAAATTTGCAGAATTATTATATTTATATTACATTTATAATCTGTTATTTTAAAGATAAGTTAACTGCAACATTCAAAGTAATACTGTATTTCCTAAACAAAAAATAGGATCTACTGGCAGGATCTCAAATAATTCTTCACTGCTGACAAAATGTGAACTGTTTAAATGGTGAGAACTGTGTGTAGTTTACTCTCAGCTTTCTCCTGTTGATTAAATCTATCTACAGTAGCAATTAACCACTTAACTTGATTTATCACTGTTGGTATCAGGAAATGAGTGAGTCTATTTCCACTTGGACAGCAAAAAGCTCCTATATGTTGGGAGAACCTCTAATCCTTTCATTCAACATGACTCTCATAGAAAACTTGAAAAAAAAAAAATCCTGAAGCCATTTAGGCATCCATGGCAAAGAGTAAAATTTCATTTCTGTTTTCATGTGATTTGCTATGTGAAGACAAGAGGCATCATTTTCAAAACCACCTCTGTGACTTAGGAATTGTAAAGCTTATTTTTAAAGTGAGTTGGGAAATGCATATTCTATGCCGTGGTATCCTGTGTCCTTGACAACCAGAGAAATAGCAATACTGGGTTTTGGGACCTGAGCCAGTGTCCTCATGTAGCAATGTGCTATTCTGTGAAGAGGTAGCAACCTATGTGGAGCTACTCAACTGAGTCTCCTTGACATAGGTATGCTGTCAGGCACTTATACACCTAAGTGTCATTAAAAATCAATAGGATACTCAGTTCTCTTTTTGGTTAGAGTTTAGATTTCTGTGGAATGTAGCTGCTTCTATCCCTTCATGCTTTTATGGGAAAAAGCTGGCAAAGACTACAAGACAAGTTTGTTAGTGTCTTTCATACAGTCCCAATGCTATGTGCACACAGTTAGTAGCAATTATATTGTGGTGTGGGGTAAGCATTTTTCCCCAGGTTTATTTATGTTCTTTTATTTTCTTATTTCTGTTCAGTTTCCTTGCATATATATATCTTTATTTTCTTTTCCGATGCTCGGTATTTTGGAACTCTATAGTACTTTACTTTGGGGACTGATACCCCTTTCGACAAAAAGCATTACTTTTAGGAGACCTGCCCTCTGATGCAGAGGATGGAATTTCCCTGGTTCCCAGGGGCTGCAGGCTACATGTCATATCTAGACTGCCTATTGTAGTCTAGGTAACTAGAGTCCCTTTATAGCAAATGGAGAGACTTAGGCAGTTTTAGGGTTTGCTTCGTCTCCTCGCAGAGCAGACATCTGAAATAGGCTAGACAAATGAATTTGCCTCTGTTTCTTTACAGACAGCTGCTGATGTAAATGCCCACATGCCTCAGCCCACTTGTGAATGTGTAGCCTTAGGTGTCATGACTTCCACTGATTGAGGCTTATTCTGCACAGTTGTATTTTTCGGTTAATCACTGGATTTAAAATGCTTCCAGATCATGACAATAGTTGTTAACGTGAATATAAGCCAATGGAGTGACAGGATGACTGTGTCTATGACCATGGGTAGATACTTATTAAGTCTCACACTTTCTGCTCTGTGGTTCATAAACAGCAGCTTCTTTGTCCTCTTACTGAGCCATGTCTATTAAAAATATCTGTGTTCCCGGTACAGTTAATATTCCATTTACTGGTGAGCTGGACATCTTTTTGTTCATCTTACCATAAACAGAGATTGTTGGTAAGCCTAAAATTAGAACCTTCATCTGTCTTTTTTTGTTTGTGAATGTATATATGCTTGTCATGCAACCTCTCTGCTCAGCCTGTCCTGGCAATTCTTGTAAGTGGGCATACACTGAAATGCACATTATAGGAGTTGCAGTCTGCGAGAGCTCCAGGCAGGGAGATTCTTGCATACTTCAGTACCTTGCCTGCATACAGGAGCAAAGAAGAGCGGTAGAGTGACAGGGTGGTATGACCTGTATGTATCTACACAGAGATTATGAATGCTCCACTTATTCCTCCCCGTTTGCGGTGGCCATGTTACCAGGAAGAAGCCTGAATTTAGCAGTACTGCACTTTGTCACTGGGGGGAATCTTGGTTCTGTAGGGCAGTGGACAAAAATAGCATCCTCAGATGAACTGATGGTTAAAAATGGGACTTGTCAGTCTTAATAATGTCAGTTTAAGCTTGAACTCAGTGTTTCTTCCAAACATGCAGAGAGCTATGAATGACACTACAGAGTCACACTTAGCTGGTGGCTGGCACCCACAGCATACAGAGGCAGAGTGCAGCTACTGTCTGTAACCGTGCAGCTTTACTATAGAGCTGCTTAGTGTTGCACAGAAAACCTGGCATGAAAAAAAATCTCAAAGGATGCTAAAAACAAGCCTGCTGGGAGGCTGTAATCATAGCTGTTGTGCAAAATGCTAAGGCCAGTATATAAGTCAGCCTCAGAGATACCATGTTGGTATCTCAAAATGTAAGAACTCTCTCTCTTCTCCTTCCTCCATGTCATATTGGTCTATAGGAAGGTGGAGAGTACTGTTTATAGTGAGGCAGGATTTCAAAATCTGGCCCTGTGCTACTTGTGGCTGTGGAGACTGAAGGAAACATGGGCTGTGTTCAGCCTTGTACAGGCATGAGGCTACATATTAAAAAAAAAAAAAAACAAACTTAGAAATCTGTGAATCATTCCCCAAGCTCCAGCATATTTTCTGAAAGCATTCCAAGAAGATCTGTAAAGACTTAGAGGAATCGGCAGTACATTTCCAGCACTCTAAAAGCATTCTGAGCTATAATTTGAAAACAACCAATGGTGTCAAAAATTTCCTTGCTAGGGAATGCAATGGAGTATTGATGAAGATTAAGTGAGATGAGAGAAACCGCCTTCATTTATGAGTTACAGAGCAGGTAAATTTAGGAATATATATATATTTTTTTTGGTCAAAGATCTATTAAAAAATCTGTATCTGTTAAAAGAACAAAAGAAAATGGTTGGAATTGAACAGAGCTGAAAAACAGCTTCTCTTTTCCAGTGCTGGACAGGACAGTGAATGATTAAAGTTTGTTTCATGAAATTAAAATGGTCTGGGGTCTAATGTAGTGTAATTCTTTCTTTAAACAGGAATCCTCATGATACAATGAGTATGATTTGGAATTTCACTAACAGCAATTTTCCAGTAGCAGTTATCCACCCATTGGTAACACTGACAGGCAAAGCCAAACTTGTATTAATGGCATAATCATAGTACATATCACAAATGTAATGAGTTTAAAATGATGTCTTGTGAATCCTCCCATGTAAGGTAGGATGGTAGCAGGTATGTGAGATACCCACATTGGAGAAAGGGCTGAAAAGAGCCAAAGACTTGGAGAAAGGCTCATGTTTTGTCCAATAGTAAAGACTAAACCAGTGTTTCATCCCTGAAGAATATATTAAGAAACTAAACTCTATGCCTGAGACTGTAACTGATTCATTTTCCCTGAAGCCTGCACATGCAGTAGGGAAGACCACCAGTGATGTACTCTGACCAGAGGGTTGCACAAAATTTTAAAACAGGAGAATCTACTTGAAGCAAAAAATATAGAATGAAAAGACCCAAGCAATCTTCTGCAAAATAGTAACACAACCAACTAAGAGTTATTACAGGTGCCTTCTCAATTAGGTGATCATCAGTGTATTTGGATGTTACTTTTAGCAACACCTAAAATGCACTGGTGGTTCTAGCTTAAACTGACAGTCATGGAAGAGTGGCAGATGCTTTGTCTGTCTGCTGAGAAGTATAGTCTTATAGAAATCTCTGGGCCATTTAAAATATTCATGTGTTACCCGGAAATTGTGCTGTTCTCAGTTAAATACTCCTTTCCAATTGCTAGGAGAAGGGAGAAAAATATGCTTCATTTTGAAGTGAAAGCAGACTTTGCTCTACTACACACCAGGAAACCAAAATTATTTTCCTGTTGAGAAGGACTCCCTGTCAGGCACTTTAATGGTTCAAAGCCATCTACCATCTGCATGTCTCTGACTCAGTTCTCTTCTACCAGGTGAAGACAAACTGAAATCCTACAGTCAACCAGCCTCATTCTAAATGAGGTTGCTGTTAACACATTGGAAGCAATATGAAAAGGAAGGGTTCTCTTGCTCCATTGGTATTGAAGTTGGATGGAAGACGATACAAAAATAATGGAGTATGTGCTAAGAACTGTCTAGGGGTCTGAAACATGCCACCAGTATAATGCTATTTCACTACTGCAGTGGAAGAAGGCATCTGCTGCTGACCCATTGAACCCAGGGAAAAAACGTAAGGTAGGTTTCTGGCTAGTCACACGATCTTATCCTGAGGGGAGAACATCAAAGAGGAATACTGGGGGATTATTCTCAGGAAGGTTCCCTTTTCTCCAAGGAGCTCCTGATAGAGAAAGGAGAGATGAAAACTTAATTCCTGAAGTCACGCCTAGCATCCATCTTGAAAAAAAGTTTCCAGAATGAGAGACAGACAGTGAGGTTAATGAGAGGAGAAGCTTCACTCTGCCTACATTAACTTGATTGGATGCCATTTAACTGACTTTTTTGACTGTTTAAAATGTCTTTCTAAATCCTTCACAAGCCTTTCACTGGCAAGTAGGACAATGCCCTATTGCTAATCACATGGGCTCTTATTAGGTCATTAACACAGTTTGTGACACTCCCCAATTCATACTGTTCCTTCAGCATTGAGGGATGACCCTGACAATGAGCCATCTAAAATCAAGAGTAATTCAAGTGCAAAATGAAAACCAGATTGGTGCTTTATTCAGAGATTTCTAGCTTCTTTCTTGCTTCCTCCCACTTCCAGGGAGGTAAGACAAGGTGAGTACAACAGAGCACATATCCTTCCTGCTGGCCTCTGACTCCTACAGGCAGTTAGCAGGTGAAAGCACTTGTCAACCCCCTTTATACCCCTGCTTGTCATACCAGGAAAGACACTGGGCATGCGGCATCCTTTTCACCCCTCTTCTTGGACCCACAGTGCAGGCAACCCTGATTTAGATGCATTAGTTTAATGGTGGCCACAAGAGGTGGGACTTCAGCCCTCTAACAGTCAAGTGTCTATTCTCAAGTGGCCCTCAATGTTCCCTCTGTAGCTAGTCGAGAGGCACAGGCATTTCCAGAGGATGATTCATCTCATCAAAAATTAAGTTTGTGGAATAGATGGGATGAACCCTCTGGAGGACGAATTTTCTCTGCACTGTCTGTTCAAGTAACCTAGATGACAATCTGCAGGGCTGCAGTTAGGTGAGGCAAATCCTATCTAAACTTAAATTCCATCTATGCATTATCTAGAAGGGCACTTTAAAACACAAATGTGACTGAGATTTTCAAATAGCTTAAGGGAGTTAAGCCCTCATGTCTGTTGAAATAAACCAAGATTTGGGTGTGGAGATCCATAAGGAAATTTTGGAAATACCAGTTTACCTAGTGGAAGCTGTCAAAAGTGATCTGACATTTACAGGATGGGTTTTTTTGTTTCCTTTTTTTTTTTTTTTTTTTTTGAGATGAGTCATTTTTACAAATAATCCAAGAACTATAGTCTTGCCTTTCTTGTTCAAACATGATCTCAGAGCAACTGTAATCCTTTCAATTTCTTTTGAGGAACAACTTCAGTGCTTTCTGCTTTCTTTAACAAAGTTGTTGCTTTGATTAATGATTTAATTGTTTAAACAGTCTGAAAATGTAAATGCTGCCTTTAAGGCAAGGCCTCTTTAATGAACAGCAAGAACAAAAAAGCTGCAGTATGTTAGGCAGAATTAACTTCATTTTGTGGCCTTGGTGAGATTACCAATTCCATTTTCGACCTCTGCAGTTTAGCCATTATTTTCCATGAAACAGACCCTGCCATCTATACTCAAAATTTAATCAGGACAAAAGTCACATTAATGGCAGCAAGAACAACTTCTGGTTCAGCCCTGCATAACCTATTTCACCTTCCCTGCAGTAGCATGCTCCATTTTGCTTGTCACAATGATAAAGCTCAGCAAAAGGCAACACTTGATTCTGAGGAAAACCAACCCACATCCCTGTCTGCCCACTCTTAGAAGTGTGATGAGAAGGCTTCACATGTTACCTTTATCTCTTTCTTTTAGGAAAGACAGCAGTCTTTTAGGAAAGATAGCAGAAATATTATGCATTATCTCTGTGCTTTTAAGTCATATCTTCTTAAACCTGCCCATCTCTTGTCAGGAGACACTAACCTCCTTCTTTCACAAAGCCTCGTCCTGTTTTATCTCCCTTTCCCTCCCATATTCCTGCTTTTCTGCATCACGTTTGACATCTTGCCATAGTGAAAAGCCTTTTGGTTCCATTAATTGAACTTTGACGATGCTGAAATCCAGAAAGCATCACTAAACTGGTATAATGCTGTGCACCACTTTCCTCAAAAATACACTTTTCTCTTTCTTCCATTCAACACTACTGTTATTTTAGTACCCAGTGCTGTCATCACTTTACTTGTTTTCTCCAACTCACAGCCGAGTAGAAAGTGGGAGAGGCAGTTAGCTTTCAGCTCAAGATGACCACTCAAATATAAAGAGTGCAAGCTTAGTTTTATAATGTGGGAATTGTTGTGGTCCTTTCTCAGAGTCGAAAGTGCTGAGAAACAGAGCAGGCACCATCCTGCCCCCCAGCTCACTGTGAACTAGTTTGGTGGGCTGATAAATGGCTCTGTGCCTGCACATGAGTAGTTCATGATAAGGGAAGTGATTAAGTGTCGAAGTGTCCTATTATCAAGAACGTACAAGAACATGTAAAGTAAGTGCCTGCTCTTGGCCAAAGATAGTGAAGTTGTTAAAAAAAAGTGCATATGTTGCAATTCAAAACACAGGAGCTATTTGAGTACTATGCATTCTTTAGGCTGTCTGCTGCAGAACAGAAGCTATCTTCTACATTATTACATGATTTATTTTATTTTTATCTGCTTAAAAATACCCATTAGGGATGAACTGCAAGAAAATGTTTTTTGGATAGAGATGGGTTGCAACAAGCATACAATAAAGGGTGACCTTTCAAAAGGGGAATTACCTATAAATAGCAATGGTTATCCCTCACAGCCTTCTGACATAAGCCTGCCAGGAATATGAAAAGGAGACCCTATCCACCAGTTCTTCCAGCATGAATTCAGAGTGGCACATGACACATTTTGGCCTTGAATAGCTGAAGAGAATTTGCAAGGGATCAAGCAAAAAGCCTTAGCAGCTGTCTGTCTGTCGATACTCCCTTGGGTTTAAAAATTAGCTCAGAGCTTCCTCCTCTTTCACCATGAACAATGGTACATAGTTTAGTAGAAAGGAATATTAAGATTTTATGTTTGAAATATGTCACTTTGGGAGCTCATTTATTTAAAAAATTAATCGTAGCAATTTTTAAATTTAGCCGAGCACTGTCAGCAGAGTTTGTTCAAATCCCAGAGGGCTTACTATCAGGCTGCAGTTCTCAACTTCTGTTTTAACTTCTTCCCTGTGTCATGGATCTATCCTTTACTTGGAATAAGGAAGAATTGCTATTCCTGATCATTTACTATTGTTAAAGTGAAAGAGGTGAGTGAATTAATCAGGAAAATATATGATCTATTCTGTTTGTGATACATAGTCTTTGCTTATTTGTCCTGTGAGGTTATCATAAAATAATATTTTAGTTCCTGCTTTGATAAGCTTGACACGAAATAAATTCCCTGGTCACTCTGAAAACAGATAGTGCATAGAAGATAATGGTTTTGAGTGGTCAGAAGTGATCAGTGTCTGAATGCTTGTTTATTCCTTGCATGTATTTTTATCACATCCTCCGATACATCCCACGTGCAGCCGGAGATCATCAGTAGCCACTCCATAACAGGGAAAACTGTTCTGTGTTTCTGACTCTTGTGGCCTTGCGTATTTAGGATAACAATTCTGATAAAAACAAAAATAAATCAGCTTGACTGTTATTGTTGTTAGATTCATATTGGTTAGTTATTATGGTTATTGTCACTATTATAATAATGATTATTGTACGAGTGACCAGGAGCTGTATACAAGAATGGGGTCCATGTACTACACACTGTTGGTAAACAAAGTCAGGGACAATCTTTGTTGGGAGGCATTTACAACCTAAATAGACATGGCAGAGAAGAGGTGTTATTATCTCCATTTCACAGATGGTGACCAAGATATGCTGATATGATGTGCCGAGTGATACGCACAGACGTGAGGGGGCAGGGAGGGAGCGAGCCGCAAGCTGGAGCAGGGTTACCGGCTGCCCTGGCAGTGGACCATGCTTTCCCGCTGCACCAGGTGCAAACCTAATAGCCTGCAGGTTTCCCTGCTCCCGCAGGCAGGAGTACAGGACAAAGAGCTTCCTCTCCCTGGTTGCTCTAGCCTTGCTTTGGTCCTTACCATTGATTTCTACCAGGCAGTTCTAGGTTCCTGTTAACCCAGGAAGTGTTTGTTATCGGATGGCTCCACAAAGGCGATTTTTAGATTCTGTCATGCAGATGTTGTTTTAATGCACATTTGACAGTTGTTTCTCTGCTTTAACATCATGATCTGGAAGCTGTTCACTTTGGATGTTTACAGCTGTTGTTGGGTTTAACAGTAGTGTTTCATTCAAGCCTTTTTGCAGCTCACAATTCCTCACTAAATTTATTGCAGGGAAATGCTGCCTTTGAAAAAATTAGGGTTCTTAAAGATGAGTTAGTGAAAGGGGTTATATAACATGGTGCGTGCAATAGAAACAGCCCCTGTGATCCAGCAGGTCGCTTGCAGCCCTGTGTTGCTGCCAATGATACAATGACTTATTTTCAGTGCACAACACTGATCTTAGCAAGCTCTTTCCTGTCATGAAAATCCCCTAAATGGTGACAGGCAGCCGATCTTTCTTTTATTATTGTTATCCTCTATTTCTGCTCACATGCAACTCCAGTCAAGGACCAGTGTCCTATTGTGACCTCTCCTACATGCACAGGTGTAAAAAGTGATCCCTGCCCTGAGCTACGGGGAGAATAGGAAATGTCAGCAGATGCTAACTGCCAATTTACATCCTCTGGTTTTCCTTTCATCATAAAATTCAGGCTAGCTTTATCATGCAGTTGCCTTGCTGCTCTACTCTAAGCTGCAAGTAAGTTTTTAAGTGTGATTTATAATGTGGATCTTGTTCCCGTGTTGGAGTGCTTTTGGATTACAGCATGAAATTTGAATGTGTCTGAATAAAGGGAATGCAGTGGGGGTGGTGGCTGGGAGGCACGGATTATATGAGAGCTTTCAGGACACTCCGAGCAGTGTGCTGCAGTAGCCAAGGGATTTTTATGGGCACGGAGGCACAAAGTAACCCCTCTAATCCCTTTCTCACTGGCTTACAGACTCTGAAGAAGCTTAATAATTACAGGGGAATACAGTCAAAGTGTTTTTAAGGACATATGTGCAGCGGCTTATTTTAGTCATTTCCTGACAGCAAATGCATTGGCAGATTCTCAAGGAGAAATCTGAATGTAAATTCTCCCTTCTCTCCCCCACAGAAAAGATGATGATTTACACTTATATCAAGAGGCTTAACTAGTGAGGAGCTGGAGAAATATTTCCTAGCCTGCAGGATTACGATTATTCAAAAGGCACACCACTCACCCCCCCTCCTTCTGATCAAATACAATCCCTGTTCCTTTGACCCCCCTCGGCTGACTTCTTTCAGTCTTTCCACCTCTGAAGAAAGCCAACAGTAGGCCTGCACATTCCCTTTAAAATATCCCTCTGTAGGAGAAGTATTTCACTTTCTCCAAAATTACTGGTTCAGCTGATGGTGACTTTGCTGCATACGCATCTCTATCCATAAGTGTGTCCCTAACTGTGCGTATACTATATATATGCATGTGCAGGAGGTGTCTAGGAACTGTTTCTGTCCTGAGCTTTCAGTTTCACAGTTATGTCATTTTTGGAAGAATCTGTGCCTCAAAGGAGAAAGGTATGATGTTACTTTTTCACCTTGGAGAGTTTTGCTTTTTTTTTCTTTCATAGTCTTGCCCAGTTCAAAAGGTATGAGATGGATTTTCCCCAAACCTTCTTAAAATGTCACCTCCTAAGAAAACTGTGCATGAAAAATTATAGCAACATGAAAAATTTTTGAGTGTTAACAGTAGAGGGGAATTGGAAATGTTGCAAGTATACTTGTTTTACGATGCTTGCTTATGCACTTCTTGGTATCCCACTGGTTTTGGGGATATAAACTATAATAGAAATATAAACCTTTATATCTCATTATTGTCCTATCAAATAAAAATGGCCTATTTGCTCAGCTTTGTAGCAAAGATGGAAGTTTTGTCCATACATTTGTCATCTCTGTAAGTCACTCCTGTGACCTGTAAAATCATATGAATAAATATATATAAGGTGAGAATTAATCTCAGCTGTCTGGAATTTCTCTTCTCAGACTGCAATCTTCTGCCTGCATCTTTAAAAAGACCCTAACTGAAATCTTGATCCTTTTCTGCTGGGGAACATACTGCTCCTGCTACGATTGCAGAATAACTTTTAGTTTGAACCCCTTATTCATATTTGTCATGCTATGTCCAGTTTGTTGTGTGCAAAGCTTTGAGACAAAGCAGCATAAACTAATCCAAGATCTGCCTTTTCTCTTCGGATAGTAAAAACCTGTTGTACTTTTTGAAGAGAAGGTGCTTGTTGAAGGGATATGAACCCAAATCTACCTTCCTGTGACCCCAAACCTTTTTTCTGGGGCAAATGACTTCTTTTACTTAGCGTTTTCCCACCAAAGAGAGGGCAGCATGGCTCATGTACTCAAGGCACTTTAGATTTGAGCTGATATGGCAAACTAAATTCATTTCCAAATTCAAGCTTGGAATCTAAATACTAGGTTTAAACAATATGTGCATGGCTTCCACTGTGCTTCTGGGTCCTTGGTTGGCTCAGTGTAAAGGAGGATGCCATTGCACCTTGGTCGGCCACCTGAAGTGCATTCATATTACTTTCTCTTTGTTTGGCAGAAGGGATGCAGAAACCTTCTTGACAACAATGTAAAAAGGAAAACTTTCAGTCTGGAAAGGAGGAGGTCTCCTTTGCTGTGTGGTGGCTACACGTTCATCCCTCAAACAGAGCTTTAGAATCATTTGACAGCATGCAAATAGCCCCCAGCACCATCACTGAATTTTTGTGGATGGTCGTAAAGTAATCTTACGGCATTTGAGATGAGCAGGTTTATGTCAGCCTAATGTCCAATTGCTATGTCCTCGGCAATGGTAATACAGTGTGCTATAAACTCTTAGACTGTATTATTCAAAATTACTCACTTTTAACTGTGTTTCTCTCATGCCTAGTTCTGTAGACTTCTGTGGAATGACTTAGCGTGAACATGAGGGGCGTGATCTGGCCTTCTACGTTTATAACTGGAATTATCAACTTAAAAAAAAAAGTGACAGATTTGGATCTTAGACGCCATTACCCCAAGGTGCTGGCTGTCACCAGGTTCTATTCTGTTTGAATATTTCCAGGAAAAGCTACTTCCTGAGCAGAAGAAACATGAAAGATCAGGAAAGTGACTAACAACATGGAAACCTTAATGACACCTATCAAGTGCAATAACCTAGAACACTGGATTGCGGCAAGGATAACAAAACAGGCTGTGTAACACAATGGCTGTGAGCTATTGCTTTTTGAGCAGATGACTGAAACTTGGCAATGATTAGTCTATAACCAGAGGAGAGAAAAAAACAGAAAACAAAATGAGGGACTTTAGAAAATGGACATTAGAAGTCAGTGACAAACTTCATGTAGACATGGTTTTCACTCCAGAAATAGTCAATGATCCAAATTTACTCCTCACAGAAGCCTGATCAAGTCAGCAGGTTTACACTAGGTTAACTTTGATCTAATGAGCTTGATAAAAAAGTAGTTCTTTCTGGCAATAAGTAATTATGTTTTGTTATTTGAATACATTCAGCCCTATCTTGTACACTTTCACTCTGCCCCATTGGTTTTGTTGGTAGAGGAGAATAGAGATGGCATTTCCTAATGAAAGGACTGTAAGCATTTTCAGCAGGAACTCACCACTGAGGACAACTCTTCATACAAAAGTAAATGTTATCCATAAACACATTCATTTCTCTGGTGTCTGTCTGCCCCAGCAGGGACCTCATGTTACAGAAAGAACACAATCTAACAGGCAACATGGCATTAAAATATTGATGGAACGATGTTAGTAGGAAGGGGAATGCATATTTAATAAGTGTCTAGATGCTTTTCATGTACACATGTGACACCAGATCTCTGAGGCTAATCAGAGTTAGGTTGGGTCAGTCCTTGTGAGGGGAAGGTTCCAGGCAATAAATGGCGATATCCTGTTGTAGCTGACTTGAAAGTGTCTTTCATTGCCTTGACAGGAGGCAAGGAGCAGGGTAAGTGATGTCTTCAATCTAGCTTCTTGCTAGGGTACAGCTACTTCCCCTCAAGTCATCACTTTAGGCTCTCAAGTGGTCCATTGCCTCCACAGCTACACCATTCATAGGGCAGGCATATGCTTTGAGATGGTGCTGTTGTAGCCTCCCGGGGGCTCATGCAAAGGCTGGAAGACGTAACACTGTGGCTCTCCACCGGGCAGCTAGGAGGTGGCAGTACTCTTCATCCATGCACACAAGAAAGTCCCAGTCTGCAAGGAAGAAGCATCAGAGCGGATGGGACAAGAGGCTCATTATGCCCTCAACCCCTCTTCACAGAAAAAGGTCAAGTACAACATAACCAATGGCAACGAGCTGTAAAAGCTGTGGCTTCTGCATTGTTAAGCTATGGTTGTGACTATGATGTACATTATAACTAGCAGTTTCATCCAGGTCATCACCTGACCTCCACTTGTGGGACTGTAAAATTACATGCTAATGGACAGGCACACCTCTGTGCCTGCCTTTGTAAAGGTGTGAACTGCAAGCAGCTGTTAAGTTTTATGGGTGTGACACATGCCTTTCAAATAGTTGCTTGTAGATGCAGAAATATTAGCCTTTGAATTGTAAAATTCATTGTCTTTTGTCTTATAGCACATAAGTAGCCCCAGGTGTGCTGGTGTGTGTGTGTATGTGTGTTTATGTGCTTGCTTCTTTATTTGGCTGAAAATGATTTACAGCACTCACCCACAGTCCTCTATACATTTTTATTACTACCAGCTCTTCTTCAGCTCTCACACACCATGCACTTGATGTGAGTAATAAAACTCACTAATTGCCCCAGTAAAAGAAACTTTGTATGTTTGAACTTTGATATTGAAGGATTTTCTGTTATATAACCATAGATTTTTATACATTGACAATCAAGTAATGACTTAATAGAAAAGTACTTGGAAACAGCAGTAAACCTCATTATGTTTGTCATCTATTGCTGACTAGAGCGAGCTGTAGATTGCTTTTTAGTCTTAATCACAGCCTCTGCATTTTTCCATCTGAGAGTGTATGTTTCCTTTCAATCAGTTAGGTAGCGATGAGAAAAGAATAGGGTAATGGGAAAAAATCAGTTCAGTTAAAGAAGGAGAGTGTTTTCACAGAACTTGGAAAAAGCTAAAGCACACAAGAGGCAATTATTTGTAGTCCATTACATTCCAGGCAAAGCATACTTGCAAAGCATTAATAGGTGCATGCCGCAAGCCAGAATGATGCTTTCATCATTAACGTATGCAGTGCTCTGGCACATCAGTGCAACCACAAGTCTCTGAGGATCGTTATGTTATCACAGAGCTCCCTTAAGATGTATTCAGTGATAATGTTGGTCACAAAGAACCTTACAAAAAGATGGAAATATCCCTATTAGGCCAACTTTTATATATATTTCCAATTTACCATTTATAGACTCACTAAACTTGTGTTTGATTCATTTTACAGCTGCTTGTTGGTTTATAAAATATTAATAGGAACAGTAGAATCTATTTGTCATAGAAGTGCCGGAAACTAAGATGAAATAAAAGCAAACTGGAATACAAATTTGAAGACTGGAAAACTTTTCCAGCTCCACCTTTTACCAGGGTACTCAGGAAGAATTGAGTGAAATCTATTAGAAATAAATGAAAGTGCAGGACTTTTGAGGAATCGGGTTACTCAAACCAGTAATGCCTGGTTTAGAGCCTTTCCGGGAGTGAAAGCAGAACAGTGAAGAAATTTATCATGTGTATGGAAACAGGCGGATACTGTAAAGGGGGCCACAGCACCATCTCACCTATTTATTTAGCATATTGAGATCTACAGAAGTAACACAGCAGCCTATATAAAACACTTTCAAATGAGCCAAAATGATAAAGATATTTATAGCTGATAGTATTCAATGCAAACTATACACCAACTATAGACCAACCACAGTGTATTACATTTAAAATGACAGTTTGGATCTCTCTTTCCAGTAGGCACACATAAAGGAGAAAAATCCATTGGCTTTCCACTGCTGGTCTACTAGTGTTTTGCTTTCTGGGGGAGACTGCCTCCAGTGGAAGGGGCAGGGCTGACAATGTCTACGGGGGCCAAGATGACTCCTTTGGAGACCCTTTGCCCATAACGTTACATCTGTGGCCTATAACCCCCCTTCCCTTCTTCTGTGAAGCAGACATGAAATGGAGCTGTGATTTCGACCTGGCAGATGTCCCTGCAGTCCACTTATATTGCAATTTGCAGAATGGAGCTGGGATACCTTTTGCATGGATTTCCAAGGTCAAGGAGGAGATGACATACCTTCATACTCCTTCCCTCTTCTCCTCTAGTCTTACTGAGTCATGCAAAGACCTGGCACCTCACAGAGGCACAGGGCAGAAGGCCATCCAGCAGGAAAGAAGACTAGGTCTGTACAGAGAGGCTTCTTGGTATGTGCCAATCATGAGGAAGACTGGCTCAAGGGGGACTGAGCTGGCTGGATCTAGATGAAGGGCTGCATGCGCTAATCTTCCTGAGTTGAAAAGGATTGGACAGCATTTTACTAACTGTAGCTCCAGATCAGAATAATTAGTGAATTAAAATGGATTTTCCACTAGGCAACATGTTACTCAGGCCATTTTTTAGGAGGATTTTTTTCTTCCGTGTTAATAAAAAAAAGTAAAAAAAAAAAACAAAACAAAACAGGACAGCTGTCTTGTGAGGGATCTGTATTCAATATTGGAAAGCTACACAGCTGTGGAGTCTGGATGCTGTCATAAAAACTGAATAGCAGAGACATGGCATTGCTGGAATACAACCTACTTTATAAGTGTGCTGGGTGCTTGGAATGTGCATATCACACAATAAATGTGCTGCTCTTGTCTGTGTTCAAAGCAAGAGCACCAATAGGCCTGCGGAGCTGATGTAATGAGATTCAGGCTGCCCTCAACAGCTGAAATATCCAGTTCGGCAAATGGATATTTCAAATGTAAATATTTATATGGGCCAAGGGCTCTTTGTTGCTCTGCTATTTTGACATTTTCAAATCCCTCAGCTTTACTTTTGTTACAAAGACAGTCTATTTGCTGATGAGAAGAACAAAGGTCAGTGGCTAGTTATGCAGAAATGGTGTTATTATCATACCAAAATACCACTTCTCCCAACCCACAAAGCTGTGATTCCATATGCTTCAACATTATAACCTACACATTGATGGAAATAATGCATCCCCCTGGTTGTTATGGGGAAATAAAATTTATAAAAAAGGAAAGAAGTTATTTGAGGTCCAGATTGGGTAGAATTAATGGCTTGTTAGGAAGAAATGTTAAGTGCATTTGCCTTTCATTTCAAAACCATTCCAGAGCTGCTCTTAATAACCACTTGTTACATTTTACAAAACTAGTACTCCCCTTCGATACCATTCCTATTGCAATTCTTCATTAACTTAACAGGGTGCTCACTTTTGGGGTTTCACCTGATTTGGAGATTTAGGAGAGGTTTAGGAGAGTTTTATTTGAGCTAAAGCTATTATTATTAATTCTTTTTAATCCCTAAGGCTTTAAAATCAAGGCTTTATTCTTCTGAGTGTTTGCTATACGAGTGATACCCAGCCTTTTTATTGCTAGCTGTCACTGTAACTACTTTTTCCTCTTCCTTCTTACACCTCCCATCTTTTCACCTTCTGTGTCCTCACCTATTCACTACTTTTCCCCTTCCTCTCTGTTCTTTACTGCTGTCCTCTCCTTTTCCACCTGATTCTTGGGTATTCTGCTGCCTGCAAGCACATGCCTCTCTCTCATTGCCTCTCAGAGAGTCCTGCTCCCACCTTCTTGCCATCTTCTGCCATTCTCCTAGGCTGCTGCAAGCTCCTTCTCAGCCCTCTTCCACCAATGCAGATACTCAAGCAGGGTTTCTTAGTTTGGACTTCTTGCCACTCAGTGCTATGCCTGATTTTTCTTATTGGTGTGTCTCATTAGTGGGAACTGTTGAATTATATATAACCGCTTCTTGGAAACTTGAAACAAAAACTGAATGCTTACCAAACCACTCTTTGGCAGATACCCATATATCTGTTCATATTGTTGGACTCTTGCCATATATTGTTTTGTATAAAAAACAGAAATAGTTTTCTTGAAGAATATATATATATACCTGGAGAATAAATTCTCCTACAATGGTCAAAGAAAGTATAGGATGTAGGGCCTAACTACTTTCTGTTCAGGTGGGATGGGTCAAGTCTTGAGGTCACTTATTTGAGCTACTGAAATGTCTGGACCTTCAATATTACTGGCTAGCTGGTCCTGCTTTGGTGAGGGATGTACTGAAGCATCATTATTCATATTCAGCTGTGTTCACTGCCCAATTCAGAAACGGAGAGCTAGACTTTTATCAGAGCTCTAATCATGATTCAGATCTGGAGCTGCATTTGACTTTCAGACCGCTGTGTGGTAAAACTGTTCACTGCAGGATTCCTTCCTCCAGCCTCCAGCATCCCATGTTCACAGATCTCTGCTCATTTCCTCTACCCATTACCGAGTTCTCATTGCTGGCAAATGGTTCAGATTCTCCAGACATTTTTTTTCAATGAAGAACAATCAAACATTCCTTTTCAAAGCAAAAACTGAGCTACATAGTTGCTGGGGAAGGGAAGTTTCTAAGAAATAGCTGTGGAATGAAGCTACTATGAAAAAGCATGGGAGGGCAGGAACATGCAGATGGCCTAAGAACATAAGACAAAAGTTGGGACTGTGAATACATTTATTGCAGTGTAATGAGTGTAATTCATAATTGCGGTGTAATTGCAAAGCTCCAGCTAGCCTTTCAAAAGAGGAAGCCTGAGGTAAATGTCCTCACTTCTCCTCTTGTCCCTCCACTTTTGTTCAGTCTTCTGATATGAAAATTTATATCTTAAGATCTGGATCATGACTAGCAAATGCTTTCTTGATAGAGGTAGTTGAATTTCCATATGGAGCCAATTATGTATTTTGTTAGCATCTTACAGTACACTCAGGTCGTGACATATGTGCATTGTCTGGTGGGAACAGATTAGGAGCGATGCGTTGATATGTTTGTGAGAGCACTTTCTTAAAAATTAGATGTATCATGCTTCAGAGCTGAATGACAATCTCTCTTGCCCATCCTGCCAAAGAAAAAGTAAGCATTGACAACCTTGATCTCATCAAGCAAAACGTTTCTTGAGAGCATACTTTCCAGGTCATTGAGAAACTTGTGCAGTGAGTTACTTCATTTCAATTTCTTTTCAGTGCTTTCATATATTTTGCCTATGTATACATAAATGCATACATTCTGGCTTGCAAATTGCTCTAAAAGAGTTGCTCATTGACCTTTTTTATGTGGCTAGAAACTGGGAAATATTGACTTTGTAATAACTCCATACTTCTTTACCCTTCTTTTGAGCCATCCAGACTCACATAGTTCAGAAGCTGTTAGGTTTTTTTTTGTTAATTTCCTGAAATATGAACACAAAGATCTGGAGTCCTTCTCTTGGTCTGACTGAATAGAATCCTTTAAGAATCACCCAATTTCAGTATCTTTAGGGCAATATGGCTTTTGTAGCACTCTGGTGTCCGATATTTTTTAGCTTATCCCTAATATCAAATTATCATATGGTTTGTCAGTGACTTTCTCCCTTTGAGTCAGCACACTGACTTCTCCCACTCTCCTCAGCCCTGGTGAGGCCAAAGCTGAAGTGCTGTGCCCAGTCCTGGGCTCCTCAGTACAAGAGAGATATGGACATACTGGAGCGAGTCCAGCAAAGGGCCACAAAGATCATTAAGGGACTGGAGCAACTGACATATGGGGAGAGGCTGGGAGAGCTGGGACTGTTCAGCCTGGAGAAGACAAGGCTCAGGGGGATCTTATCAATGTGTATAAATACCTGATGGGATAAAGAAGGCTGAGACAGACTTTCTCAGTGGTGCCCAGTGACAGGGCAAGAGGCAATGGGCGCAAACTGAAATACAGGAAATTCCACTTAAACGTATGGAAAAAAAATAATTTGATGGTGGTTGAACACTGGACCAGGTTGCCCAGAGAGGTTGTGCAGTCTTCATCTGTGGAGATGTTCAAAACCCAACTGGACACAGCCCTGAGCAACCTGCTGTAGCTGACTCTGCTTAAGCAGAGGGGTTAGACAAAATGATCTCCAGAGGTTCCTGCCAACCTCAACACTTTTGTCAGTCATTTTGAAATTCTCCCACATACACCTATAAGGTCTAAACTTTTTCTCATTTTGCATGCCTTCATGGTCTGCTTTTTCAAGGCACTTCAGCTGAAGAGCCTTTGTGTGTATTTCAACTGATTGTGTTTATATCAATGTGATCTGGAACAAGCCTTTTATTTTGGCACAGGTCACATCTTGAGAACAGTTAGCCTAGTGATCTTCTTTCTGTCACATCTGCTTGTGCTCTTAAATAAAAGTTAAATTATTTTTCATTGCACTTTCTGGTGCTTTCCTGGACTGTACATATCTCATTATTCTAGAACAATTTGCTCAGTGCAGTTTTCTGAGTTTTGCTTCTCACTGATATTTCCTTTCGCTTGTACGTATTGCATGGCTAGGCTTTATGGCATGCCACGCCTAGAAAGTTGTATACACACAGATATCATTATTTTGTCACAGTTCCTGTGATCCCACAGAAGTTTCCGAACGAACTCTTCACTGAACACATTCCACACTTTTGGATAGAACAAAATAATAACTGTATTACTAGCACAACGTAAATGTCATTAGAACGACACCCCTGTATTTCTAGGAATGTTCGTTCCATACAAGGAAGTCAGCGCTTTATACAGGTGGCTCCAAATCTCAGGTACTTCTGAAATGGGTGGTTTTTGCTTCTTTCTTCCCCAGAGACTTTAGCTTAAACCTGCTAAGCAGGTCATTAGAGTTTTGCTGAGCTTTGCAGCTGTCTTTATCAATTAAAAAAGAAATACATGTTAACAACATCAGTGGAAACACAGAATTCCTAAGGAACAGAGGTAAAATCTTGTGAATGGTAACATTTCCAAAGCTTTCTGGGGGACCAGGATTTTGCTTACTTTGCCTCACTATATCTCCCCATCAGTTTCATCCTCCTCTCAGCTGTCCATCAGCCCTTGCCTTTCAGTACTGGGAAAAACATTCAGAACATACTTAAAGTTACTCAGTGTTATAGTCACTTATAAAATCAGTTCTACAATGCAGTCCTTCAAAAGTGGGACTGAGAGCTTGGCTTAGCTTGTTCTTGCAAAGAAGTGTTTCATAAAGGTGACCAGTGCAATGATACTGCCTCTTCTGCTCACTTTTTTCCTCTCTTTTTTCTTTTTTTTTTTTTCAGTGGGGAGAAGCAGGTTCATATGT
Organism: Dromaius novaehollandiae; assembly: GCF_036370855.1. NCBI lineage: Eukaryota > Metazoa > Chordata > Aves > Casuariiformes > Dromaiidae > Dromaius > Dromaius novaehollandiae. The sequence goes on from NC_088098.1 coordinate 45,232,417, forward strand.
ATTGAGCACCTGTTTTCCCTTCTACAGATGCTTTTGATAAGGCAGGGTATTCTTTTTTTAATTTAATTTTATTTCTGATTATAAGCTGACAACTGAGCAAAAAGCAGAGGGGAAAGGAGTCCTTCTGAGCCGTGGCAGCTGATAATTACCTTGCTCTGTGCAGGGCTCTGTATAACCCAAGCATTGTGAGAAGTGTACTTGATTACAGTGCTGTAAGACCAGCTCGGTGTGCGAGTTCTGCTTCATTAGGGAAATAGAGCTGCAGTGCTTTAGCTGATCTCATTTCCATCTCCATTTTTGCCCTTGCATGTAGAGCTGAACTACCTTTATGCTCAAGTAGCTGCCATCCTTTTGTCCTTGGAGAGCACAACAGGTGAATGCATGGAGGCAAAACAAACTCTGAAATGTTTGTAAAATGGAGTAGGGTGAGGGGAGGATAAGCTGGAGGACCACTGGGTGCTCTCCAGGAAAGAAAGAATACAGTTGTGAAAGTTGCTCTCTGGAAACATAATAGTCCATATCATTTGAGTGGGTTTGTTTGTTCAATCCCTGGAGGAAGAAAAAGAAAACCAGTCAATATCCCACAGGGAAGGTGGAATGATTTCCTCCCTGTGTAGTAGGCAGAGACTAAGTACAATGATAATAGTGATGATGATGATGATTAGAGGCCTTTTAATTTAGAAATATGGGTACAATGAACGCTGTGGTTCTGCAGCTTGGCTCCAGCTAGGTGCAGGGGGAGCCCATGGAACTCCAAAATACTCTATTAAAATAAATAGGGACTTGGGGGATGAGGAGGGCTTACTTGAAGGGATTGTTTTTACAACATGCTGATGTTTGCCAGCATGCATGTTTTACTCTGCCAGTGATCAAATATTTAAATGACAGTTATGTGGATTTCTGATGTGTCAACATTTCAGGACACTTCTAATGGCATTTTAAAGGTATCTCCTCTCAGCCCTGACTGTATTCCTCAGTGGTCAGCAGGGAGTATGCAATCCTGAGAGCAAGACAGAGTCTTTATCTTGGAGAGAAGAATTATTTAGACATCTTTGTACCTAACTGCAGACTTGAGAGTATTTGTTCTTGTGAATGTAGCTCCACTGGCTATACCAGGCATTAAGGAGATAGTGCAATGCCTGGGAGGATCTATACCTTGTAATGGAGCAAGCAGACCCCTGAGGCAGTGCAGGCTGGCGTTGGTACAGTCACACACAGTACAGTACCATCAGCAGTAACAAACTTGTGTCTGAAAGCAGGCAATATCCTCCTGAGACCATCTTGCTTGTAGTTAATACAAGCACAGATGGCAAGTGAAGGTGGGAAGTGAGAGGAGTGAGCATCACCCTGCAGTTAATGCTCTTCTCACGCTCTGTTACATGACACATTGCTGTCATGTTTTTATGTGGCTGTAGAGTTCCTGTGCGGTCACAGATGGACACCACCAAGGCTGTCGTAGATTCAGTGTTGCTGTCTCTGCACTGCTAGCATAGATGTGCCCTTCCTTTACCAAATCTCATGCCTGTGTTGTACAGACTGTAAAGCAAGCTCCTCAGTCCACTTTCCTTAATCGTGCATGTCTTCAACTATTATTCTGAATGCTGCAGTTCAGCTCACAATGATTTTCTGGATGGATTTGAAATCTGTAACTACCAAAAGCTTTTTTTGGGGGGAGCCTAATTTTTCCTCATTTACATCATTATCTTTAAGAGTGCTTCTCGCAGGTTAGTTGTATAAAGTGAAAGAATACTCTAATCTGACTGTCAGAAAACACGGGCCTTGGTTCTCATTTATGTGACCATTTATACCCACTGCTAAGACCTCTTCATGATTTTGGGTCAGCTGTGAATTTGATTAGTGCTGTGCTGTGGCGTACTTGGCATGACAAAACCAATGAAATGGGGCTCATTGCTCAGCCAGCTACCCGTGCTCCTTCTGCTTCCTTCCATGTTCACAAGGTGATGCTTGTCCTCTCCAGCCTGGTACAATTTCCATGCCTGTATACACAGTAGTTTCCTCTTTTTTAATAAATAGGAGAAGAAGATCCACCATATCAAAGTTATTCTTAAAGCTACTCTGAACTGAATAATATTGTTTAAGTAAAGTTACCATAAAAGGACAGAATGGTCCATGCTATTATAACACAAAGTGAGGCAGTATTACAGGAAATCAGGTAAAACAAAAAAAAAGCCCTCATTGCAAACAGACCTCTAACCTACTTTTTAACATTCCTCCAAACAAGAATGAGTTTTATTTCCACCAGTGGCTGAGGTTTAAAATAAGATCTTTCCTATTATGCTGCTCATGACCTCCTTAGATCTTGTCTCAGTCATAGTGTGTGGAATGAAATGGAGTATTACAGTGTTGGCTCTCAAGGGATGCTTGAGTCTTAGTTACCTTTTGAATTAACTAAACCTTTTGGAAAGATTAAGCCATTCTCATGCTATTGTATTTCATTTGGTCATTTTATTGTTTCAGTTAGCATTTTGTGTTTTACCAACTTTTATCAATATTGTCATGTCTCTCACTGGATCAGAGCAATCATAAAGACAGCTCTCCTGACCAAATTCTCCTCTGCTTTCTCACTGCAGTACGTTCAGTGGTCATGTCATGAGCAGCACACACATAGCTCCAGACGCAGTCTCTCCCTTATTATCAAATACACAGTTTTTCAAGGACTGAGGATATTTATAATGAGGATATTATAATGTAAGGGCTTCTGAAGCTGTCTCATTCAAATCCTTTAAATATTTTACTTTCTTTTTATATAGTGAATTTGGTGGAACCCTTGCCCTCATACTATATTGTCTCTGCATCAGAGTATTGGCTCCATGGTCTGAGTCTCAAGCAAGATTTTCCACTTTGAGTCAAGAACGGGCAGGGAAGAGATATAGGCAAGGGTGGGTTCATGAGGCTGTTATAAGGTCTTTTTGAAGTAGTGCCAAGACCTGCCTATCTCATTAATAATCTACAGCATTCTGAGTTTTTCTATGTTTAAGCACATTCTGCTTCCACTCATTCCTGAGAAGTGAAGAGTGTTTCCAGTACAGAGCAAACTCTCCCCTGCTCCTTGCCTGCTTCCTCTTTCTAGTTCTTCCTTGGATCTTTGAGATTCCTCTATGCAGGGGACTAAGTTTATCCAGCAATTTTATGTAGGATCCAGGATGGCTGAAACTGCTCCCAATGCAATTTAGGAGCCCCCTTTCTTGCTCCCTTAAAAGGAGCTCTTTTGAAGCCAGAATTCACCAACAGGACCCTTGTGTGACAGCAGATTAGCCTCAGTACATACTTTTTGGTATTCTCTTGAGATGACAGAGCAGTATGGAAATACCAAGCTGTGAGAGAAAACCTTCTAAGAGCACAATAGGTGGTGGTGTGTTTTCCAGCTGATATGACTGATGATATTCGGGGTGAGGGGCAGTAAGCAAACTTGGCACCTTAAAAAACATCTTTCCAGTGTAGTAAGGAGTTAAAACCTAGTAGGCAATTAAAGCGTTTGATTATTCAGCAATTACCTTCATTTGATAGGTAAATCATTAACAATGCTTAGGTAGGCAGCTGTGTGAGACCCATGGCAACTGGATAGTACATTTAGCAGTGGTCGTGCCCCTCACACAAGCATGTCTACATTGCAATCCAGAGAAATCCAAGCTATCTTTAAATCATCTAGCTTGAGTCTGGGAAATGGTCTGGTTGTTGTTAGGGTAATTTAGCCTGCCAAAGAACAGGGAAAGAATCACAATAAGTTTTAGGGAGTGCAGGCTGGTGCTGTGCAGGTGAAAAACAATGGCATTCCAGTCATGTAAAAATGAAATAAGAGAGTGTTGAATCAGGCTTTCTTTATTTTTAACCAAGGGAAGCAGACACTGAAGTGTGTATGGGAAATGCAACAGAATGTGCTACAGCCCAGGAATCTGCAGAAAGCCTGCTTTCACATTTTGGAGCGATGGTTAAGGTAAGAGAATTAACAGCATTAGCAGCCTCTGAAGAGATATACAGCTTTCAGATTTCCTAAGTGGGTGGGTGTTAGAGCAAGGTGGATGATGGCAGGATGATTTTCTTTTCTAAAGAGAGCACCCAGGGCTCAAGCAGACAGCTCGAACAGCTCACTACAAAGCTGAACAGCAGTGCTAGGGCTGGGGGGAGGGAATCGGGAAGGGAAGGGAGGGAGAGGAGAGGGATGGAAGAAATAGCCCTCAGATTACCATCAGTCCCTGGCTGAGTTTACTGAAACACAAAAGGATGACTCTGTTGATTCAGCTTCACCTGCTGCTGGGAACCTTCTTCTCTGCCCTCCCTCACATCTGATCTCAGCTCTGCGTTTAAGAAGTATGTGTCAGGCACAAGGGAGAGAAGATGCTGAGTATTTTGGGCACAGACTGTTTCTTTGTGAAAAGTACAAGATATTTTGAAACTGAAGCATGTCTCCTGGAAACACCTTTTCCCTTCCCTTTCCAAATCACATTTACCTTTTTCCAACATTTAGGATCTGGATTCGGGTCAATCTAATTTATCTGTAAAATGTACCCTGCTTTATCTTCTTCCCTGGATGCCATTAGGTAAACTCTTTACTTTACAAATACCATTCGCAATACTCTGGCAATTATGTTTTTTTATTTCTCAGCATTTAAACCATTTAACTAAATATCATCCTTTTTGTAACACTGCTACAATGGTATGATATTGTGAACAACTAGAATACATTGCATTTATTTACAGTCCTCCCTCAAAAAAAATCAGGCACTGGTAGATGAACTGTTAAGATGTCAGAGTAATGAAAACAGCCCCTTTCATGGAAGAACTCAGAAAATATAATATAAATATAAAATCTGAAGGTAATAATGCTGCAGAGAGTGGTGCAATGCTTTGGGGCCGGGTGGGTGGTGCAGGCTGGCAGAAGGATTCTCCAGCAGGGGCGGCAGCCGGGGAGGGCAGAGATATTGCCCGGCTCCCGCTGCCCCCCGCGGTGCAGGGATGCTGTCCTGCTCCCTGGCCTCTGGTGCCCAGCCCATGCTCTCGGCCAGCTCTGGGCACCATGTGTGGGTCACACCTCCGCAGCCCCAAGGCCCCTGCTCCTCCTGATGAGGACTGGCAAGAAGAGGACAGCTATTAAGCATAAATACACTTGATTTTTTTGCTCACCCTGGCAACAGCATACATGCAGAATCTGTGCTAGCACATGTTCTTCTTGTTGCCACCCCCTCCTTGTCTGTTAAATGCACTTGTCAAATCTTGCCTTAAATTGGACCAAAATGTCTCTGTAGGGACTGTCTCTTCTTCAGCTTTTGTGTGTCTGAGGTCCCCAGGATGATGGAACTTCAGTCCTGGTTAGTATCTGACTCAGTATTATTGAAAAGTAGATCTCCCAGCTTTTCCCAGTCTCAGCCTCAGACCTTTGCCAGGCCCTCTTGACAGCTATAGTAAGACAGTGTCATTATTCGTGCGCTCTTCCCCGATCCTACTGGCTCATATATATGTTAGCCATAGTTAAAGCAGTCCCTTTCCCCCCTCAGGAGGCTGCTGCTGAAGATGAATCTGTGGTGGGCGCGGGATCAGTGCACACGGTGCAAACATGTGCTTACACCGCGCTGCCACGTGTTTTGTGCCCCCCGGAGCCCAGCTGGAAAGGGCTGCCCGAGGGACCCCCGGACACGAGACAAACGTGCAATCTCAGCGGCTGCGGGCACCGCCGGCTCTGCCAGCCACCCCTGGGAAGGAAGCAGAGCTTTGTCAAACATGTTTGGTGAGCAATGCTCCTTATGCTCTTTAGTTTCCCTCCAAAACAGCAGAAGATCAAAAAGTGGCCAGTGTATGGTTAGGGCTGAGTGGACTCCTCAGCGCCGGTCCTGCTGGCCTGCGCACAGCTTGGTGCCCCAGCCGACGCTCGAAGGCCGGAGGCCCTGCCTTTCCCCAGCCGCTCTGGGTATAAATAGCCCTTGCTGGGGTGAGTGGAAGGGCTGCCGCTGTGTCAGGGAGGGAGACGCGGCGCGGGGAGCTGCGGCACGTCCCGCAGCGGCAGCCGCCCTGCCCGGCGCTGTGGCGCTCAAAGCCTCCTCTGTCTCGGCCGGCTCCATCTGCACAGTTGCTAGGTAAAGGCAGGTGTGCCGGCTGAAGTAGTGGAAATTTCTATTCATCTTATAAATAGTTGAACAGCCCGACTTGGTGAAATGTGAAACGAGCAAACATCCCATCTTATCCTGGGAGGGCAGATCGGGATTCAGTCTATAGTGCTGTCATGTCAACTGTGTCAGCGCTGCTGTTCATGATGCCAAGGCCCTATAAGTTATTCATGCGAACACAGCAAACAAAGGTTTAGCTTAACCAGGGGATGAGCATTCCTCTACCTACAGCTTTCTCCACAGTTAGAAGCAAAAAGCTCAGAGGTCACTTAATCTGTGACAGAAATAGATTGAACTGTCTTCAGGGTCAGTATGCTTGGAAGCGTAGAAATATGACTGTGGGCAGCCCTGAGGGTCTCTGGCACAGAGTCCCTGGTTGTAAGGGAAAATGTCATCAAAATCTTCATGCAGCTTGGTTGTTTTGCTTGAAATTTAGTAGGGAAAATTATACATTTCCCTTATAATCATGCTTATATATTAGCCTATTAGAAGGCTTTTCCCTTCTGTTAATCCCAGCGCTTCTTGCCTGAGTACGTTGACCCTTGTTCTCTGGTGTCTTAAGACAGATGCCCATCAGAGGTTTATATTCCCTGTGAGACAGTGGGAGCTTTTCAGGTCTTTCTCAGTGACAGAAGAGTTTCTGCTCTTAAAAAGAAGAGACTGGATTTGAAACTATATGTCAGCTAGGTAATATATTAAATGCAGTTTATCGTAATATTTCAATTGCAGTCAGTTTTAGAGAAAAGAGATATCTCTGTGCTATTGCCTGGAAACAGATGTGTCAGAGTGAGCTTTCATATACCTCAAAGAATCAAGTCATCAACATCATCTAGCGGTCAGAGCAGAGGACTGTGAGTGAAGATACATAGACCTTAATTCTGCCATGAACCCTTTAGCTGGACTGACCAAGCCTATCCTTCCTGCATCTTAGATCATCAGATTATAAAGGCAACACTAAGAATAACGTACCCAGCAAAGCCTGTTGTGCTTATTAGTAAAAGGGAGGCTGTAAGTACAAGTTATAATTTTTCTTTTATTCCCATTTATTCTGGCTAATCAGGCAGTAGGGTCAGGCCAGTCCATGGCTGATCTGAGATCAAACCTCCATGTGGAGGCAGGGACACCAGGATGGCACTTGTGGTAGCCCTACGTAGCAGTTACGTGATTGAAGTGACAGTAACTGAGCAATATCAGCTGAAATCAAGCCAGCAATATGTTTGCATGCAAAACAGAGCACTCACTCTCAGTTGAGTAGTTTATTGGTGAATTACAAGCCCCTGCTCCCATCTGCCCCCGCTCTGTGTAGCTGGTTCCAGAAAGGGGTGGTTTGTGGCGATGTGTGCTGCGATGAGGAGCCAAAGGAGGTATGTGAATGAAAACCAAGCCATTTAATACAGGCTTGTTCCTCCGGTGTACTCTCCTTTCCTTTTTGTCAGTCTCACATCCACAGAGAAAGCAAAATCCAGCCCTGGCACATTTGTTGTTACTCTTAACCTATGTTTGCCTGTTATCTGATCAAATACAGGCAAAATGAAAGCAATCAAAATAAGGATGAACTGCAAGGCTCAACGCACAGCTAATGCTTTACCCCTTGGTGTGTGATATAAGCTGTAAGGGAGCCTCCCTACGCTTCTGGGAGATAGGTGAGTAGGCATACCAGTCATATTTAGCAGATGTAGGAACATGAAAGCCTATAGTTATAGCATGAAGGGGGAGAAAAACAATTTATAGGTACTTGAAAGTGATGAAGGCACAGGTCTAAGTTGTAGCCTCGTTTATTGCTCTCCCCTTATCTCCCCTGCAAGCTCCAGCCAGCAGATTGTAGGACCATGATTTCTGGAGCTCTGTGTGGTTCCAGACACATGCCGAGGGTTACACTGCATGAACCTCACTTGCATTTTTGAGAGTGTGCAGAAACAGCCTCACTAAAGTCTGTGGGATGCCTTACATAAATGCTCACTTTCTTGCATATGGCTTACACAGTCTCGTGCTTATGAGGTGAGCCACTTAGCCACAAAGCTGAGCGAAGGCATACAAATACAACTACTTTTTATATAGAGCTACCGTAGTCCACTGGCCTCAAAACTCCTTGTCCAAAACATGATAAATGTGCAGTCCCCAAGAGCAGTCAGCACTGTCATGGCACACAGTCTGACACAGAAAGGCAAACAAGGGCTTACTTGAGGCACAGAATTGTAAATGTATTCATGATTTTAATGCTGCCTTCTCTACTTGTCTAACCAAGCACAGCGTTCTTCCTTGTGCTAGTGATGACTGATGTGAACTTTTCATACGCATGTTACTATGGTGTTGCTTAAAGTGTTATGTGGGCTCATTTAGTTAGATGCAAGTAGCCATTTCCTGGTAGGATTCCTCATCACCTGAATGGAAGAATAAAGATTTCTTTCAGGAACTGTGTACAGATCAAACATGCTGTTTGAACTATGCCTAAGTATTGGTGAAGCTTGGGAAATGAATTGTTATGGGATATGTGTTTAACTATCATTGAATATACATCTTACAGCAGGAGAAAGGAAATCATAGTTTCCTCAAAACTTCAAAGGGAGGAAACTTTGTAATAGAAAGCTAATATATATCTTCACATAACACTACAGATTGTGTGTCTCCTGCCATTGTGTAACCTTGGATCAAAGGATATTTGAGTTATTACTTGAGGGAAGCCATTGGCAAGGATGGCAGCACAAGCTATGGAGGAAGTGAGAAAAAGAGGGCTATCAAAAGGATCCAGGATTGAATAACTTTTGTCTCCTCATATTAAACCTTTATAGATGAAGAATAGCTTTAAGAAGCTGTTTAGACATGTCATGTGACATAGTTACTGTAAAAAAAGTCCATAAATATTCATCTATTACCAAAATGATAGTTTCCACTGTTTTACTGAGCTTGCACATTGTGTGGGATTTGCTTCCCACCAATATTCATGAAAGTTCTTAGAATCATCTACTTTTAAACAAATGTTGAGTGATACTTTTGATAAAAAATTGTAAATTAAAAATATATTTGCTCCAGTAAAATTCCTAAAATTCTTGAAGTTTCTTAAGAAACATATACCCACTCAGCAGGTATCATAGTGAGATCCTTCTCAAGAGAAGAGAACAGGATACCCAAGGGTGTGACCCATTTATGTAATAGAACTATGAATACAGTTTAAATTTCAAGTATTTAACACCCACAACAAACCACTGCAGGCCACAGATTACGCAAAAACGATATTCAGAAAATAATTTTGAATACTGAATAAAGACTGCAATGTGCCATGGGCAGTCTGAGTACAGAAAAAAGAGGCATTATTCATTTTAGAGATGATTTGCTAGGGATTATTTGCTAAATTCAATTGACTGCCATCTTGTATTTTGCACTTTACTCCAGCTCTTCCAGTGGGTGTATATTTTGTTGTTGAAAGTCCCGAACAGCAACTTAAGATACATGCAGGTACTCAGAAATCATCTAGCTGCCATGTTCCTGAAATGGTTTAGGGTTGTTTGAAATTTTCTTAAGGAAAGCCAAAGTCATGCAGAAGCTACATAACACAAAACAGTTTGTATTTGGCTGTTCAGTTTGACTTGAACAAACATATAAGGCTCGTGCAGAACTGTGCTAGAGAATCCTTCCTTTTCTACAGGTGCTCTTTTGTACATAAAGGTGCAGAATTCTCTTATACCTTTGACATGAAGTAGTTGATGTCCACCTTTTGTCATATCTTCAAAAGCTACCTAGATGGTTTCTGAGCTCCTACATCAGTAGCAGCAAAGCAGAGCAAAGAACCAGCTCGTTTGATGGACAACAGCAATACTCAAACCTTATTTCCTATGGATTTGGGTATTAATGTTGAGCTCATGCATAGTGCCTGTGGTGACAAACAAGATAAGAGCTATTTTTTTAACCTTTCCCTCAGTGAAGGTGTCAGTGAGCTTCTCTACTTTCACTAACTTTCTGGGAATTTAATAAATTTGGGTTATTTTTCCTATTCACCAAGCTTGGTAAAAATTCAGCAGTGAGTTCAAAAGTTATTAAAGAAACCAATAGATTGACACTGATGTCACATAGTCTTTGTTTCCTTAGGCAACCAGACAACAACAACAACAGCCACTAGAAAAAATATCCTTTGGAAGTATTCCCTTCCTAGGTTTCTTCCTAGCATCTGCAACAAAATCATGTCCCCTAAGGCTTCAGTGACCACTTTTTAAAATTGACTGAGAAGTTTTTATGCATACTGAGTGAAAGTGTAACAGCTGCTGAAATACAAATGCCATTTTGAAGAAAGCTACAAATATGCTTGATGCTGTTTACTTCAGAGAGAATAGAAGAAATGGTCTCAGGCCAGCCAACTAAAGAAGGCTGCTAGGGTGAAGGTATTGACAGTATGATTATTCAGCTCTGACTGAACGGTAGAGCACAGCTCTGCACATGTATTGTTGTTGTACCTTCTGCATATTCCCTTTATCAGTGGTAAATGGGAAATTTTAATTTAAAGAAACTGAAGTTAACACTGTTGTCTTCTTAGCAAACAAGGGATGAAAGTACAGGCCTGTTGTTTTCGGTACCTCATCATTCACCATTGAGAATGCAATGTGATACCCACCAAGTCCTTCTTAAGTCCAATGAATATTTAGGCCCCACTCATGTTGACCACGAGCTTGTAAAGAGCTTTTTATAAAAAGATGAGTGATGAATCACTGATAATGTGCATATGCCATTCAGCTATTTGGTTGGAAAGGGAGCTTATTGGCTCATGAGGGAAGATTTTACTATTTAAAGCCTTTTTTCCTCTCCCCTTCTCTTTGCATGATGTTACACAATAAGCCAACCTGGCCCGAGGTCATGAAACAGTAGAAGAAAAGGAACTCCATTTGCAGTATGCAGCAAACTGCGAGTCTGTGAAAAGTGGGTGTTATAACAGTGTAGACAGCACTAAGTAATGCACGGTTAGTTCACTACCTGCAAATCTCTGTTTTAAAATATCCTGACTATAACACTGTGAAGCTTCAGTGTTCATCAGATGCCAGACAATTAGATTCTGCCTTACTTGACTCCAGGAGAATCGGTGTGAAGCATCTGCTTAGTGCATGGCTCTCTCGAGTTCTTTGTGTACAACTCCACCTGCTCACAGGAGAGGCTGTGATGTCTCCTCAGCACCATTTTCTGTTTCTTTCTTTCACACAAAATTCCCTTTCTGAGGATCTCAGTGGAGTCAGAGGTCCATTGCAATTTGTGGCTTAGCATGTACGCAGGAAGGACAGAAAAAGAGGATATTATGCTCTGCTGCACTGTTCTTTTCAGACTAGCCAGATCATTTCTGGAAACTGGGGCAGATCAAGCCAGGCACTAATACAGCTCCGAGCTGTATCGCATCCTCATGGAGCTCCTAGATCTGCTGCTGAGCAGCTGCCAGGGGAGCCAGATCAAAGACACTGAGCAAAGCTGGAAGGGGGACGGGAAGCCGCACTCCATCGAGAGGCAGCTGTCCACACTGAAGAGGATTCCAGTTCTGAGGCAACTATTTACTTTGAATTGCTTAGGTCCTGGAGTTATTGTTCCAGAGCCAAAGAAGATGCCTTGCATGGCTTTAAATGTGAAAGCCTGACCTCTTTCTCTGGTATGCTCTGGAGAAGAAGGAAGTGAAGTACCAGATTCTTTTGACTGTGAGATTTTTCAGAGCTCGCTGACTATAGCAAAGGATCGTGGAAAGAGCTGCTTGCTCTAGTACTGAACAAAGAACTTTATAAATATAAAGAGAGTGGAGCTTTCTCCAAATGTTCTTTTTCTCTGATAGCATAGAAAATGTATGGCTATAGACTATATGTGAAAAACTCTTAACAGGTACTCTAAAAATAAGAACTCAGCCCTATAGTAGTTTTTTATGTTTGAAGAAAGATATAACTCAGCATGAGTTATATCAAAGGGTGGCCAAGGCATCACTAAGTGAACTGAGTATACTGCTTTCAGCAAATAGATGTTCAAATCAGCTAGTCATAATTGGCAGTCTGGTTCTTGAGAGGTCCTTGAGAAATGGCTCAGACATGGTAAGAACTGTACTGCTATTGATGGTCAAATCTGAATTCAACTATGTGTATTCAACTTTCAAAGTAAGAGTCATCTTCTTACTATCATATCTCTTAAAATGTGGTCTGGGGGGATGATTGTCCAGGCAATGCAAAAACAGCAATTTGGGAATAACATTGGAGATGGTAAATATATTTAGAGATCTGGCACTTGGTCAAAACAGGATTACTCCAGTTAGTTTTATTTGATCTTGTATACTGAGTCATAAAGAATAAAAAATAGTGGCACAAGGTCAGTTGCAGCTGTAACTATTTAACAATGTGTCATCTCAGGAGTTATATTTTTCCATTCTATCAGGTCTTTATTTTAAGGCAGTTACACCCTGAATATTCTAATGCTTGGTGGACTCTGTGCCTGGTCTATCCTTCTGGCAAGCATTAAAAGCATAAGAAATTACCAGTGCTTCTGGTAACTTAATGAAATTTATGCTGATGTTTGACATCTTTATTGTTTTTGACTTACCACTTCACAAATCATTTTACATGAGAGTGCAAACAACAAAAAATAGCACAGACATTTACAAAAAGATGCTGATATACACAGTAGGTATTGAATTTTACAGGAAAAAGTGAACCAAATAGGGGTTGTATGTTAACCCACCATTTGTAAGGGTAGCGTAAAACTCAACGGTAAACCGACAGCTAAAGACTTATTAATCATATTATAAAACTGGATTACTCTCATTAGCAGTAATACATATTTTGGTCCTTGCTGGAATTGACACAATTTGATGAAGTCAGATAAAATGCTTTGTTCTTTAAACCGCAAGCACATGCACTCGGAAAAATCTCTAAATAATAAATAGATGACTAGAAATAGCATTTTCTTCATTTCTGTTCCATGCATTTTTTCATGTGACGTTAGTGAGCTCTAGCTCTTATGTTGATAACAAAACGATGCTGTTTGCTGAATCAAATAAAAAAAAAAGAATATATCCCAGACTTAGATTTACTTCCTGTTATTTTCCTAACTGTTTTTCTCCCCTCCCTTTTAGAAACAAACAATGAACCTTTAAAAAAGTGGAGCTGCTTTCAGATTTGCTATCGTCATGCAGATCAATTTGGAGCAAAGTCCTGCCTCCTGATCTATTCTAATTTCAATGTACACACTCTGCTGGCTGGCTGCCAGCATGGAGCTCGGGAAATGATAAACACCCATTAATGCACAGACGCACAGATTTTCCTGGGATGGTAGGTTGGGGCTGTTTTAATATCCCCAAATTTACCGCACATTTACACATTCACTAACGTCACTCAGAGTGATATTTATACACTGGGTGTTGGAATGACACAAGGGGGGAAAGGACATAGCTTATACATGCTCTTCGAGAGGCTTTGAATCTTGTTTGCCTGCCCAGAGTTGATACCTTTCCACCTCAACTAACTGTACATAACATGAACAGAAAATTAGGTTGGACTAATTTGATTTGAAACAAGCTGGCCACAGCCAGATACTATGAATCTCAGGCAAATGTTTTAGGAACTGTTTATGAAGAATATTTGACACACCTACCGGATACTAATATCTCTCTGTTGTTATAAAGTGCAGCACAATATGCAAGGAAAATAAGCTGTGTATATTGACTTGTTTGCTTATGCATTTTTTTTTCTTCCTGAATCGCTGGGGAGATATGATTTTCTGTGTTTATCTGGGATATTTCCAGAAAAGGGGTGAATTAATAGCTTTGGAAGATTTTTACATATAAGTAAAGTATTCTATACTTCTCTACAATTATTTGGGGACTGCTTTTTTTGCATGTGTGTGAAGGCTGATTTTGAAGTGAAGGTAAACACTTTCCAACGTGGTTTGAATTTTTTGGTGCTTCTCTTGCTGGCATGTTAGATATTTGAATGTTATTTAAAACATCAGCTTTAGCAAAACTTTGAATAAAAGCTGGCATCCTGCAATGCGGACAACCCCACTAACTGAAATAAGGCTAACAAAGAAGTTCAGATTTTCCATTTATGTCAATAGGTCATTGAAAGACCAATTATTTGATTAAAGAGTAATTATGGATGTTTAACTACTACTGTAGGCAAGAAGGGTCTCCATAATTAGCTCAGAACCTTGTAAAATATCTTCTGTGCAATGACTATGTTAAAAAGGCATTCTTGTTGTCACTAGCACTAAACACAAACACGTTTTGTATACAGAGATGATATATGGGCTGGATTCTTTGCTGCCCTCAGTTTCTTCTCAGTTTACTGAGCAGGAGACTGCTGTGGACCTCATCCCATTTCTTGATCCCCTGCATCTGCCTCAGAGCAGGTGAGAACAGACTGTTACATGGTGCCTCATTTTGTGGGGAATGCTGGAGTTTGGCTCCTTTTGCCCAATCCAATATAGTCTTCTCCCTCATTATCCCCTGCCCTGAGTGACCTGTGGTGGGGCTGAGGGACTCCCCTAGAAGGAGAGATTTCCTTGAGAGAAAATTGTGTGGTATTTTTATACCATTTGCAATTCAGAAGTGTCTTATCAAGAGCAGAGTGAACCAGGCAGTTGGAGCTCTGTCTGCCCAATGCTTTACTACGTGAAGTTCACTGAGACTCCTTGCTGTTGTCTGCAGATGTAGGTACAAAAGTGGAAAAAAAGAAAAGGCACACCACCTGTGTGAAACATGCATCCATCTCTGTCTTTATTTCTATAAAGCTTTCAAATGGCTGCTGCCTTTTAAGAGATCCTGTACAAGGCCTGCTCTTAGCAACAGCCTTCCCCAGCTGTCACCCTTTAAGCAGGCTAGCAAAGCAATAATCATATAGCCTTGCACCCATCTGAGTGAAGGTCTAAGTGTTGTATTTCCCTTGTGAAAGAGAGGAATCATGCAGAAGGGTGGCATCTCCATTGTCTCTGGGGCATATGGTCACAATTCAAACTATCAGACAGGGCATTCATGACTCCCTCTGGCTTTTAGCTAATGTTGGCTATATTAAGAGATTTGTGCTGGAATTGTTTTACTTAGAGGTCTATGATGTAGATGTCTACAGGTGAGCTGATTGCTCCAGGCTTTCTTTATTGTCAGTGGGGAAAAACAGGCACTCCTAGAGCACAACTCATAAGACTTGTTTTACACAAGATAATTTGAATCGCCCAGAAGTGCCTCTGTCTATTGAGGGGAGCTCAACATGACTTGTTTAGACATACCTATCTACATTATAGGCATGTAAAATCAGTGAGATGAATCCTATGCCTGATTCCTGTTTAGGTGGTAAGGGCAGAATTCACCCGCTAAATGCACAAACAATTCCATGTGACATCTTTTCACTTTTGTGCAAATCTGTGACTGTGGATAAACGTAAGCCTGCTATGAAGACGGCTGAGTAGCTGCATGATCCCAGCCATGCCACAGGATGCAGGATAGTATGCTTGTCAAATCTGACAGTGACACCTGGGGGCTATTGCACCCTGGACCTTAGCTCCTGTCTAAATATGTTGTGTGCAAATAATGGCTGATTAAGCTGCACTGTAAAAATTAATTTATAGTCATACTGACAGGAATAAGAGTGCCTATGTGTTGCAGAGTTTCTGTATTTCATAACAAATTAATCTATGAAATGTTGCACTGAGCTACATCTTCTGGCTCCCTTACATGCCATTATTTTGTCTTCTCATAACAAATAATCATAAAAGCTCAGTAAACTGAAAAGCATTATCATTAGAAAATTAGAGAGGAAAGCAAACTCCTTCTTATCTCAGGGAAAAGGAAGTGCATTTTGGGAATGAAGTAGCTAAGATGCAATAAATTAAGTTTAACACTACTCGTATCTTTACAAGGATGTTTATGCTTTCCTAATACTGGTCTGTGAGTCACTGCATCCTTTATCTAGTAATATGGTTAAATTCCAGAGTTATCTTGTTTTCTCTTCTCCTTGGATGCTATATTCTCCAAGGTCAGCAATGTGTTGTTTTCTTTCAATGATCTGGGAAGGAAAAGCATTCCTGGGCTTTAAAAATGTGTATTGTCTACTGTTGGATCTGCAAAAGAAGCCTAATGAAATCTGTCTAAATTAGAAAAGCTGTTTTGCATCAAAGCTTTTCAAAACACAATCCAAGTTAATAATAACATTTTTTACATGCAGAGGTTTGCATGTGAGATAGAAATCATCCTTCAGTACAGTCACTTACAGGAAGATGACTTCAATTTATACACTGATCACTAGTGGAGATAACATATGTAAAGCTATCTAGGTCTAATGTCTTTTAGAGTACACATCTATCCTGGTATGCACTGTGTTTTGCTGCTCCCTATTCTGAGTTGAGACAGAGCCCAGAGAACTTCTGGCTGAATTGTATGAACAAATAAAACTTGCTAGTGCTAATTTTAATTTAAAACTGGAATGGCAGTCCATCTGCTTATTAAACTTCCAGGGTAAGTTTTCCATGGACGTGTTGTTTGCTGAGGGTAACTTCCAAACATTCTTGCAGGAAGGGAGTTGTAAGCTTGTGTGCTAATGTGCTTATACATTGTTCACCTAAAAATTACCCACATCTGGTGTTTTGGTGATGTGAGCAAACCTCTGCTAACACTTAGTACCAATAATAAATAACTTTCCTGAAGTGTCCGGCTGTTTCCCAGATATGAATTAAAGAAATGAAGTTGAACACTTTCCCCCCAATTGCCTTTGAGTTTGTAATTAAGTCCATATGAAAAGAACTGCCTGGTGGACTGGGGTGAATAAAGTGCTGAAATAAAACAATTCTAATTTCCTGGCCAGTCCCCTTTTCCCTTCCCTTGTGCACCAGTGACCATTTCACAGATCATTGCCAGATCTGCAGCCATGTCCCGTGGGGCTTTGGGACTGACACATCTTTCAATTTAAGAGGGACAGAGGGTATGGCAAGCAAACTGGTCACACAAAACTAAGCAAACCTTCAGAAGCACTAACTACTCCATGTGAATCTTCTTGTGCCTTGGTACCTCATTTTTACTAGGTACCATGGAATATGGATGTGAACATGGGTGTTTTCAGTGAGGTAGCATTTAATTCCTGCCTTTACTTATTTTATAGTGATGCGTCTGACCGAACCCTGATTCTGATTAAAAGACAGATCCTGCTGTACTCTACTTTAGAGTTATCTCAAACCATTCCCATTGCCTTAATGATGTTGAGATCAAGCCTGTAGATTGGCACCTCAAACAAAAATGTGGGCACTACAAGAAAATGATGTGGGTGATTCAGTAGGTGTCAGATTCCTGAGTCCATAATGAATAATTATCTTAGCATAATTATGTGTACTGTTTTTCAGGGGATATGTAAAACTGAGGTCTTTTCGTCTCCTGGTAATTAAAAAACACATCTCTCTGGAGATTGCACATTACAAAAGAGTCTCTCTTTTGGAGAATATGGTCTGCTTTTGGTATCCAAGGTTGGATAAGTAACTATTATACTGATAATTAGAATTGGCTGTCCTGTATAATTTTCCCTTCCAGCAGCTCAGATACTCATTTCTGCATTTTAATTTCAGTTTATGCACACATTCTCTAAAAGAAGCTTGTATGTTTTACTTTCTTTGATACATTTTTTAATTATATGTATGGGAACAGATTAGTTTTGATACTCCCCCCAGGTCAGCATTGACAAAACTTTGGGTTTGAAAATCGATTGCTGGATTTCAAAAGCGACTGGACACATTCATGGGAGAAAAATGCCTAAAGGAGTGTTAAACACAAAGACACAAGGACTTCTGGCTCAGGAAATCCCTGACTTGCAAGCCATTGCAAATTGGGAGAATGTTCTTCAGACATATTCCTGAATACTTGTTCCATTTGTAAACTCTTCCCTAGAAATCTACTGTTGACCACTGTCAGAACAAGATCTGGGGCTAGATAGATCTTTGTTTTCATCCAGAATGGCCATATATATGTTCCTATGTAATGTAACATAACAGTTGAAAATACATGTCCTGTCATTAGGATTTCCTACCAAAGTAAGGAAACACACCTAGTTAAAAAAAAAAAAAGAAAGAAAAAGAAAAAAAAAAGGAAGAAGAAGAAGAAATGGATGATTCTTAGGATTCTTAGGAATCTTAGGATTTCTTCTTGAAGAAGTGTTACATGGAACATATTTTTTCATTTAAATATTCGTGATCTATTTTATTACTAAAATGGACATCTCTTATCAAGATGGCTTGCACTTACTGTAAGTTATGATACATTTTGGAAATTATTCTTTGGCCTGCCCTTGGAGCTGTTATGGGAAATTGGATGTGGGATAATAATTTCTCATGCCTCATCCAACTTCTTCAGTGTATCCTCTCTTGGATTTGCTAGTTGCCAACACAATTATTTCGAGTGGGAGAGTCATGAGAGAACAAATGTAGAAGATGAGGTATAGCTAATACCACTTTCATGCACATATCCCAGAGATACCAGTTAAAGAATACTTTTGTGAAGAACAGCAAGTCTGTCTAATTAAGATGGGATTTCTGACTTGCTACTCAGATCAGATGAAAGAATTGCTTTTGTGTACATTTAGGATTTTTCTAATTTTTTTTGTGTGACTAATGACCACAACCAGTAATGTCTGCATTTGGCTTTCCACTTAACTGCTCACAGACTACATGTGTGCTGTCTGTCAAAGGGTCAATTTGAGATTTTTTTGTTTTGTTTTGTTTTTCTTTCTGGTCAAACAGACATTCAAAGGCAATGACATGAAATAAAAAGTTGTATTCTCTTCTTTCCAGGTATCAAAAAGGAGAAAGGGATAGACCACATGAAACCTCCAGCACTCATACAATGCACAAAGAAATGAGATGAAATCTTCCTGACGTCTTTCTATCTCCATCCCTGGGACAAGGGAGAAGAGGAGTGTGTCCCTTTCATCAACAAACAGCAGGGGGGAGAAGGAAGACAGCAAATAAAGGGCGTAGATGTTTTGGCCATCTTAATGGCAACCAGAAGATGGGAAGAAAAACAAATTACTCCATGACTGACATCCTGGGAAAAGAATAGTCTCATGCTTTAACAATTCAGACATCAAAATCACGTGCTGGACTATGAAAACATGGCGCATTTGTGTTGTGACACTACATGATGTGGTGGCTTTAAACAAAACTACAACAATTTCTGCTAACTGAAGTTTGACTGATCAGTGGTGAATGCAATTTTGTGCATTTGATGCATCAAGCACTTTAAAATCAGTGGTATAGCCCTGTCTTTGGTTATAGGCTTTGATTAAGAAGGAAACCTAAGGTACCGGAACATCCTGCTAATGTTGTGGACTGTTTGGAAATTGCCAGAATATGTATATCCAGCTCCTGATCCTTAGGTGCTACCATAGTGTAAGTACTAAATAATGACATAAGAAATGGCTTTATTGTATGTCAATGCACAGAACTTACTTTCTGTGTCTCCTGAGCTGGTAGAAATGTGAAAGCAGCCCAGGCAGTCAGCTGCCATCACTGGTGAGCTACCACTGGGGTTCAGGTGTGCTCTGTGCAGATCAAATTGCAAGGCCTGGGCTTGCCACGAGACGCTGTCAAAATAAGGAAATATGTGCTCAGAGAGGTATGGAATAAAACAGTTCTCAAGGAGGAGGCAGAAGGTTTTCTTTTTCTCTCGCATTTGCCAAGTGCATTTACACATGGAGTTCTTGGCCGCCACTTGTGCAGACTTCCCTCGGAAATATTTTCCATCTGTTATACTCACATGAAAAAAAAAAAAAATCCCACCCCTGGAGATTCTACCCCCATCCCTAAAATGGAGCCTCTTTTTGTCTCTGACAGCTTTCAGCAAGACCTTTATTAAAGGGGGGGAAGGCAGACAAGGTGCTTTCTACCATTTCATACCAAGAGCTCCAGCCAGCAGGATCACAAATGCCCAGAAAAGCAAGGAGAAACAGATTCTGTTTCACCTTGACTCCTTGTTTCATCCTCCAGCAATCCTCCTTTTATCTGCGGCTCTCTAAGCTCCATCAGCTGCTCCATCCAGGCCTACTAAGAATTAAGAGTCTCCTTATCTGTGGAGGACAGTCAAATAAAGTACAGCCAGAAATTCTTGACACAGCCTTCTATACTTAGAAGTGTGTGTAAAATGCCAGTCATCTTCTTCACACAAGTACCAGAAAATTTTCTTTTTTAACATGTTTCCCAACAATATTATCTCTTTTAATAATATTATCTTTTTTAATATGTTTCCTAATAATAACCGCAGTAAAATGACTGAAAAAGAAAATCACTGAAAAAATACACTGGGAGTTTCAGCATTGTAAGCCTGATCAGTAACCACATAGGGGAAGTACGTGGTCTGTTATGTCTGGTTTCTTCAAAAGATTAATTATTTTGGAAATAAACTGCTCACTTATCCAACACTTGTGATTTGCAGAAGACAAACTTTGTGACAACACTTAGCGATTGATGGAAGACCTGTTCTAAATGCATTGAAAGTTAGGGCATTAGATGGCAAGAGAGACAACTGGTATTAGGGTAACTACATATTTTGAACAAGTAGGATCTTTCTTTAATAGAATATTCTTAGTCTAAATTTCTGCTTCACATGCCATGTGAAAGGCAGCTGTAGCTCCAGAACAACTGAATAGCAAGACCTATTTAAAAGATTGGCCTGCTGTTCCTATCACCGATAGAGAAAATCTGAAAGTTCTGTTGTATTTTAGTTATATTTCAGCATTATGGACGTTTGAAAATTATGAATAAGAATATTGGAACTAAGTCGAGTTCTTGTTTCTCAGAAGGGTTTTTTGGTTTTCCCCATGTACCCCCCCTCCCCAGCTCTACACAAGCCGTCTCCATTATCCCTCAAGGCACTGTAAGCAATGGGTTAACGTGTTTTCCGTGCAGACACATTGGACTGCAGCATATTAACTGGGCTTCAGCTCTCCTGCGTGACACCACACAGTGCACCAGGCTGTGGCTGGGCTGACAAGGCTTTACTGTGACTCATTATAATAGGAGGCACAATCAGCTGGTGTAGTGAAAAAAATATAGGTTTATCAAGGATAAAGAAAACAAGTTATTCAGGAGGAAATGATCCATAACTGCTCATTATTAAAGCCTTTGAAATTACTTGTATAAGAAAAAAGGAATTACATAATAAATTTAACTCCCTGGTGTGTTCTCATAAGCACTAGTGAGCCAAGCTATCCTGGGAGCCAAAACACACGCAAATTCTGAACCTGCTTTTCAGCAGGCCTCTTGTAGGTGTTTTTACAGCATTTAATATAATTATTGATTCATTCCATATTGGAAGAAAATGAAGGTGGCAACCACATGAAAATTTCATTTCTTTTGAGAAGAAAAGACAGAAGAAAGAGTATGAATTGAAAAATCACATTCGAAATTTCTCCCCTCACAAGTAAAAAAAAAATGAATACGAATCTAATGATATCATTGTTAATAGAAAACATATGGATGTGAGAAAGTACTTTCAGCTTACCTGAATCACTCCTGTTGCAGATCTGATCGTGGTGTTTTTCTCCACATCCCTTTTTAAAAGTTTTTAGGCAATAGTTGCTGTCATCCGACATACATGTTTCACTGCAGAGGCAGCTGCAATCCAGCTTTGGCTAAAGGATTCATAGTTTGCAGGGACAAGAGGGAAAAGAGTAGCAAAAAATGGCAAAAAGGGAAGATAAATCTTGTAGTGGCCTCTGATCTCCATGGTCTGCTGCCTACCAGCAGTGACCCCAAGCAGAGCACAGATGCACATACATGGGTCTATATAGTCAGTCTCTCCCTTCTACCCTGCAGCCGGCTTTGCCTTGCCAGCTGTTCTAATACCGCAGGAAGGTATTCCTTATTGCTAGGCCTGCAGGAAGGAGGAGGATGAGGGAAGGAGGAAGATGCTGTTGATGAGGTGTAGGGCCGAAGGGGTGCTGCTAGATGCTCCCCAAGCTTCACTACAATGACTGTCTTACTGTGCCCACCTCACTTCCAGGGAGACTGTTGGCCGCACCCAAATGGGGGCAATTACACGGGATATGTTGCCCTGTGTGTGTGACTGATGGACAAATTGCCATGGTGCTCACCTATATATTACATTACATGCACAGCAACTGAGAATCCTGCTGAGCTCTCAAGAATTTAATGACGCAGAGCAGGCAGAGACACAGGAACTCATGTATATGTGTGCACATACTTCAAGATGTAAAAGACTGATGCCATCTTGCTCTGGGTGCCAAAACATCTTATTAAGGTCACGATGCTGAGGTTACATCATGTTTCTATTCTAATATGCTTCTTTTAATGGCTAATAGCATTCTGAAACTTTTCTCTTTTCCAGACCTGATTTCTGTCCAAATGTGATTTTATTTGGAAAGTTTGAACTAAAATGTTTCTGATTTTTCTTATTTACTTTGAATTTGAGGACTATTGGAAAATAAAGTTGTGTTTAAGTCCAAAACATTGTTCAGCTTTCTGCTTTGGTCAAGGGCTGATTAATAAAATATTTGAGTCAGACTAAATCCACCTGCTTTCTGTGGGGGAGTGCCTGGGGAAGGACATCAGCAGCTCTTCCATTATGATAGCCTGTGACCTATGTTTGTTAGGGCTTATTTTTTGTACATTAACATGAGTGCAGGACAAAAAGTAGCCAGAGAGAATGAAAGATGTGAGGCCAGTATGAAAACAAGCAAGGGATGTGGGTGAAGAGGGAAAGAGGGAAGTGCTGTAGCTTGGGAAAGGCTCTGAAAAAGATAGGGAAGACAGAAGGCTGAATTACACATATCTCTGATCAAAAAGGCATTACTGTGTCTTAGTTGTTTGTCATTCTTCTCACCATTTTTTGGCAGTTGCATTGCTTCTGGGAAGGCCCTTGGCATCCTTTCTTATTTTGTTCTTGTGAATGTCTCTTGTCAGCTTATGGCAAGTGCTTCTTGCACTCCTTGACTGAGTTCCTTGCAGTGCTTCTCCAACGGCCACAGGGGTGTCACATAGTCATGCATTTTCTTTAGGTTGCCAGCAACACCTGCATGGAATAATCCATCAGGGAACAGTGAATGGGCTTTTGTTTAACTGCTGTATCTGTCACACAGTGCAACTTTGAATGTGAACATTTTTTTTTTTTTTTTGCAGCAAAGTGGGCAGATAACAAATCATGATACTGCACAGTCTTTAGTAAGCATGGAAAAGGCTGTGTGAGACAGTTCAGACTTTCCTGCGAGTACTCCGCATGTGCCGTTTCCTGTTGGTGTGCTTGTCCTCACAAAAACGGTGTAGATACTGTTCAGCAACGTGACTGATTTCATTCTTGCACTACCCTGGACATTTCTTCTGCTGCTGACTCAGATTTACTTACGATTTTCACAGCTCAGATTAAACCCTTCCTAAACGTTTTTCCACTTGTGTGCACAGGTTTCCCACTGTGTGTGAGTATCCTGTCATTGCTCAAGGTTCCTAGAAGGTGGGTCTTTTTTCCCTATCCACTATGGATGACCAGTAGCAGACATCTACTTTCTGTGCTTACTTGTCTGACCAGTGTCAGCCTCTACCTATTCACTGTAGGTAGGTTTTACAAACCCTTCAGCTGCCCTCTGCAACCTCATATTTGGAGTCAGGACCTTGAGAATGGCACTGATTATACTTGTAACCATGCACCAGCAGATATCTTCTCTGGTTCCCTAGCACACTACTTGTACACTGTAATTATTTTGTAGCCTATGAAGAGGTGACACTTCTGAAAATTTGATATT
This sequence comes from Dromaius novaehollandiae, assembly GCF_036370855.1. Taxonomy (NCBI): domain Eukaryota; kingdom Metazoa; phylum Chordata; class Aves; order Casuariiformes; family Dromaiidae; genus Dromaius; species Dromaius novaehollandiae. The sequence continues at coordinate 45,256,262 of NC_088098.1, forward strand.
ACGTATTATATACTTATCTAATTGTTAAGTCCTACATTACATTATTGTCTGTGATTGAGGGGAGAAAAATGTTAAGTTCTTTCTGACTCAGGAAGTTGCTATTTGCAGAGTCTTAATAAGTCACTTTATTTTTGTTAGAAAATATTGCACAGCTTCAGGATGCAAAATAACTTTTTCTTGAAAAGAAATACAGTGTTCAGACAGTTGAAACTGGGACCTGTGGATACTCCAAATGTTTGCAAATGAGCATATGGGAATAAAAAAGCAGCAACACCCAACAGTCTTTCCAGGTGGCTTTTTACCAGTGTCTATCCAGAGCACCTTTTGTCTCTGGTGTATAGCTATACAACCACTTTTATAGCTTACTATGAAAGGGAACTGCCCTTTTAAGATCCTGAAATGAATGGTAAGGCAAAAGGTAGCACAAAGCAGAACTGCTGTACCTTTCCCTCTATACATCAAGAAAACTATTGCTAAAACTGTTGATATGGTAGGGTGGAAAGATGTCTCAGCTGTAACAGACCCTGCTGTGCAGAATCTGAGAGAGGGTGAAGGCCTTCAGACAACCAGGAGAGAATCAATATATAGTTTAATGGACAAGATTCAAAACCTGCAGGTGAAGGAAAGGTCAGACTAGATCAGACCAGCTTCCATGTAGGGTTAAAAAGTGTAAGTAGAAATCTGGTGCTCCTTCAAAGCTATCAGCTACTATTGTCCAGTCTGAGAATGACTTTTTTATTTGAGAAGAATTGTTAATGATCTGTCTAAAAGACTGGAAGAGGCTCAGCTTCATGCTTATGATATTTACTTCATGACCAAAAGTGAGGAAATGGTCCTTACACAACACCAGACCATTTGCAGATCCAACAGCAAGGAAGCAGGATGTTTTTGATGCAGTGGAGACACCCTCAACATCTGCTAGAATCATGTGAAGAGCTCCAGAGACATCTGTTCAGAATATGTGAAAATACTGAAGACTGGAAAATCACAGAGGTTCAATTTAGGTTATGAAATAAATTTTCTTTTGTAGCAAACACCAGTGCTGAGGGGCAAACAGTGCAAAAAGTGAATTGTTACTTTATCAGTCACCAATCACCGTAAATGACATGAGAAATCAGGCTTTCACTGAAGTGGGAGTCTGCACGCTAAGGCACTGGCGTGACTCATGGGATGATCCCATCCCACCTTCCTGCAGCACTTTGAAGAATTGAAGAGATTGGTTAGGACAGATCTAGGCTCTTCAAGATGGCATATTTGGATGAAGCCAAGTATTTGATAATGAACTGGCTACTGAGCCCAGTGTCTGTATTTACTAGCTACACACAAACATCCACGCACAGTGGTGCCCTGCTATGACCTGTATGAAGCCCAGCTTGGAATTGCAGCAGTGCAATGTGGACGTTCTCAGCTCACCATGAAAAGTGAGGTGTGCAGGTGAGAGAGGTGAAAATCAGCTCTGGTGTGGCCTGCCAGAACATCAAGAATGGGCACCAATTTCTTTTACAACACTAGATGTACTGACAGAGATATGACTCATATGACTCAGTGCAGCTCAGGAATGATTATCCAGTGATCCGACTAACAATTCGTCATAGGAGAGTGTCAGAATTGTTTGCCAATGAGCTTACAGGCAATAGTAATGGAGCATCTTCATTGCTACACAGTAATGTGCACTTCAAGAGAGCTTTTCAGTTCAGCATGACTGCAGATGTTAAGTATGGGATACCAATTTTTGCTTGTTTTACCTCTCCAGAAAGGAAAATATGACAAAAGAAAACAGAACTCCATTAGGGAAAATGTCTCTGCCTGTGAGTTCATAGAGATCGACTCGAAAGGGCTGCTTTCGGAAACAGCAACTGGAAATCAGCCGGTGCTGACAGCATGTGACAGCTTCTCAAAGTATGAGGTGGAGCAGCCACACAGGCATAAAAAGCCCTGACAGTTAGAGATACATTACGTAGTCCTTGTTGGCCTTCAGCTATCCATTTTTTTCTTCAGTGGATTATTTTAAGGCTCCAGGAACCAATGTTTCCATCTAACTGGATCTCTGTAGCAAGGTGCTCTGGCATTCTTAGTGTTTGAGAAGGTGGGAGAACAGAGAAACAGCAGTCAGTGTGTCATTGGCAGAAAGACTGTATTGATGCTGAAAAGACAACAATGATGTGAAAAACAAGCAGAAAAAAAGAACTGATGCAGCTAAACAGCCAGAGAAAAGCAGCAGGGAAAAAATCCTACAGTACACCTTTTACCATTCTTTCACCTATCTGGCATGGCTCTTATGGATCCAAAAGTTTATCCTTTTTTGATACAGAAAAATAGAGCTTGCTCTTTTGCAGTGCATCAGAAGCTAGTGCACAAATTTACGACAAGTGAGAAAGAGCAGTAAAAAGAAAACTGTAATTGAAGGGACACAGAAGAAAATCTAGAAAGGCCCTGGTAAGTTCTACCTGCCCTCATAAGTTTTCCTGTGTTGCTCATGAAGAGAGCAATTTGTAGCACGGAAGGAAATGCTGGTAAGTCTTCTCAATCTCAGCTCACTGCAGCCTTTATCTGCCCGCAGAAGATATGCCTAACTCAGAGCATGAGACCTGCACTCACTAATAATATAGGTGAACATGTGAACAGTGGCTCTGAGGCTGAATTTCAGGCACAAGCATGTACTCTGCTCAGCGGTACCATGCAAAGAGTATTCCTAGGAGTTAAAGGAGTGATTATTAAAGCAGGCTAGATGGAAGGATTTGCAATGCTCAATGCAGACTGTATAAATAAGTGCTAATATATTTTTGTTACTAAGCTGGACTTTACAAACAAGAGCTGCATTGATTCAGATTGAATGGCAGTGAATGGCGTGCCCCTGCTTTTCTTTGTGATCTTTTCAAAGATAAGAATTAAATGACATTTGAAAATGGTTGAAGACCCATAGCCTTGCACATTTGAACATCTCCTAAATAAAATGTGTGGTTTTTTTTTTTTTAATTGCTGAATTTCTTCATGTGGAGGTGTCCCAGCAGACATCCCAGGAGGTATTGTTTCTCAGAGGCCAGACTAAACTCCAGAGTAAGCAGTTGCAGCATTATTTTTTCCTTTTTTTTTTTTTTTTTTTTTTTTTCTGGTTAGGATATTGCTGCTTTCTCATTCCCTTTACTGAGGCTTTTACTGATAGACAATAGCAATTCCTGTTAAACAGGAGACTGCAGCACCTGGCTATAGCAGAGGGTACAAAGTGGGCAAAAAAGCAAACCCCATTTTTGGAAGAAGTCACATTGGCTGTCAGGACAAACACAGCCCCCAGGGAATCAGCAGTGTTCAGGGAACTGCGGCCACCTCGTGCACAGCAGCCCTGAGCCAGGCAGAGCTTTCCTGGTGGCACCGGAGCCAGCAGCAGCTTGCAGGTCTGTGAGCAAGCTCTGGAGATGGATGCCAGCGATGACTAATTACCATCTGGAAATAAAACGGGGCAAGGAAAAGGGGCATAGGATCTTAGAAAACCACCTGAAGGCTTAAAAATGATTGTTTGGCATTTGAGAATCCGGCTAGGTTATTTTCTTGAATTATTTCTTTTGCTGTCACTTAGAGAAAAACAAGAAGAATGACTCAATCTCCTAGCATCTTACATATGTCTTACTCATTGTCAATCACAAAAAAGTTACAATCTGGTTCTCATGTTGAATTGAAACACTTCCTGAGAGAATGGGCACACTTGATGCAATGCTGAGTCACTCTCAGCTGCTCACCATTATTAGGTATTCAGCATTGCTAAATTGATACAATTAATTTTCTTGAAGTCCCATAAAAGCCTCTTTATCCTCCTGACAGTGTTATTTCTTTTCTTTTTATTATGGTAGTCAGTGTGCTGCTGAAACAAAAACAAGCTAGTTTTTTCTCTTGCTTTTATATTTGAACCTCAGAGAAAAATTTTTTATTCTCATTTTTTGTTGGTTTATTTGTGAATCACTGCATCTTTCAGAATACGAATCTGTAGAGCATTGTGCTCTTAGGTATAAAGTGAAAGGAAAAAACCCAGCCATCTCCTGAGAAAGGCACAGAAAAAGAATCACTGGAGAGACTGACCTACATACCGCACAGCGTCCCTTAAACAAAACAGAATTTGAATGCTTTCAGTGAATTACCAAGGCAGATATTACTGTTGAAGATAGAAGACACAGAAAAACACTCCAGAATGCTTTCCATTTAACATGTTTCATTGCTTACTTCACTTGACCAAATATAAGTGTTCGGAAAGTTCTTACTTACTCCCCCTTCCATTTGGACGCAACTACAGTTTCTTCTTTCTTTCCTTCTATCTTTCCTTCTATCTTTCCTTCGTTCTTCCTTTCTCTCTCTCTCTCTTTCTCTCTTTCTTTTTCTTTTTTTCCCTGATATCTCTCCTTATTATTTTTGGGCCTGGGTGAGTTCAAGTTATAAAAGAGCAGTTCAAAAAAACCCATATCTGAAAATAGCTCCTAACCCATCCCTTAGGAGAAAAGCACCGACCCTGCAGGTGTACTTTCTCTCCAGCCAGAGGAATTGGATGAGATATGCACCTTGATCTTGGAGTTCAATACGCTGTGGACTCTGCGTGATAAAAGTGGAAAACATGTTTCAGAAAGGAATGCTCCCTGTGGCTTCTTAAAACCATTTTAGTTTATCTCAGCCGCCAGTCTGATTTACTGGGAGAGACTGATTTCAGAGGAGGCAGACCCCAAAAGGTGACTGGCCTCGTTGGCTAAATCAGCATAGGCAAAGAACTTGGTACGTGACAAGCACAATGTATGGACTGCAGCTGCTAAAATTCTACCTGAAGAGGTTTCTTGAGGGAGCAGGTATCATGTTTCACACTCTCTATGCAATATTTCCAGACTTTCTTCCTGTAAAGTACCACACTGTATTTGAAGCTCAAGGCAGACAACTCCCCTCCCTCTTCCACCCAAAATAATCCCCGTTGAACCATGGACAACTATGCTGAAGTTCATAGTGGGAGGGAAAATTTGGACTCTCTTCTAGAAAAGAAAGAAAAGAGCATTCCTTCCCAAAAGAGAAAGGCCTGTTACTTCTGCCAACTGCAAAAGCATCTCTTCTCCAGGAACTTCACCTGCCTTTCCCCTCTCAGCAATTTCACTTTCCTCAGTGCACTTCCTTGCCCTTCACCTTTGTGGCTTACACCCTGGCAAAATTCCAATTCCAGGCTAAAATACAGATGCAAGCTGTGATCTATGACTGCTCAGCTAGAAACAACATTTCTCTTGTGGATGATACATAATTTGTTTTTTAAGAGTCATTATCTGTGTAGAAGTTTCGTGAGCATCAGTGACTCCAAGAAGCAAAATTGTGTGTATTAGAAAAGGGAACCCAAACGAATGTTTTTTTCTCTCACATGTAGGCTATCACAGTCTTTTCAGACCAACAAAGAAGCAAAAGGCGTGATTGCACCAATCTTTTTGACTAGGGCTTTTTCTCCCTGCTTTTCCTGCTATTGGTATGCCAAGAACCTATTTCCAAACACAGCTTAAATAATGTTGCAACCTATGTTTGTTTGGGACTTTCCCCTAGTCATACCATAGATTGCAGGGTCCTCAATAGTGTCTCTTGATTCAATTTAGAAGATAAACAGGAATGAAACTTTAATATTAGTAATCTGGTACTGAAAAGAGTCCCAATCCCATCACTTTTCCCAGTGTAACAGTCGGGTCAAGATATAACTGTGCTCCCCTATGTTTCTATTAGAAAAAACACAAAAAACGTGAGTAGCATAGAAAGTTTTGTATGGTAAGTTTTGGAGAGCAGAGGCATTTTAATACTTTTAATGAGAGATTTGCCTTAAGCATATAAAATTAACTGAATTGCACTTAAGCTAATTAGGTCATCGGAACATTCTAATCTTTTTATACTTCTAAGATGGATTTGAAAAACTCAGTAAATGTGAGGCTGCAGTTCTCATAGAAAGACTGGTCAGGTCTGTAAACTTTTCGACATATCTGTGCTACGCAAAACATGAATCTGATCTCTTGATTTTCTTGTTCCCAGTCTCTGTGGGACTTTTGGTGATTTTCCCTCGTAAGGAAGGCTGCTGTTTTTGCAGCAGATTGCTAGAGATGTGTGGGATGGATACACACTCAGCAAGAACCAAGGGGAGAACTGGAGCAGTTATGTTTGTGGCTTGTTTGCTTTAGGCAGGAGAGGTTTTTACAACTGAAACCCTCTTACACTACTATAATTTGTCTTCATGAGGTAATGGATGTCCATTTAAAAAAAACCCCTATGTTAAATCCCAACAAAACCCATTTTGATTCCAGATTTCATGATTCCTTAGTTAGTGTAAATGTGCCTACTCTCATTTACAACAAAAGATGTTCCATTTAATATGTCTCGCTGTTTTTCTAATTAATTAAAACAATTGCAATTTACACTTCTACTTTCCAGAGCCTCATTTTATTATATTAAATAACAATTGGAAGTTCAAATATACCAGTGTTACATCCCAAACAAGCCCTTTGGTACCATTATTCAGGAAGCAATTTTTCCCCTGTTCCTTTGCTGGAAGTTTTGCATACATGAAGTATTAACTTGCATAATTAGAAATACCCTGAGCAAAGCTCAATGAATCTTTGTCTTTTTGCTAGTTCTACTCTGGGGGATGACCCTGTTGGTATTTTGCTGCCAAAACTTCGCATTAACAAGAGAGAAAAAAAAAAAAACAAAAACAAAAAACCATTTCCACAACTAATTGATGGACTACTGAAGGACTTTGTTCCATATCTGTGCTGACACCTTGAGGGTAACCAAAGCCACTTTTCTATACTTGAAGGCCTAAAGAACTAACTCATACTTAGGGCCTGTCCACTTGTTAAGAAAAAGAGAAAAAAAAAATCATCAACAGAAGCAGGAAAAGCTAGGAGGAAGTTTAATTTGCCTTCCATGCCTAAATACTGATTTCCAGGCATGCCAAGTGCAGGCTTACCCTTGAAAGCCAGTATTGCTCTTCTAAAAGTAGGCAAAGGATGGAGAAGGACCATCGATTATATTCCTCATCTGAAGCCAGAAATCTCAATTCAGCTTTGTGCTCTGCCATGACCCCCAAAGCTCCACGCATCCTAGAGTGAATTTTTCTGAGAATTAAGGCACACCCAAACCATTTGCTTCTGCAAATGCAAAGATCTCTCCTTGATCTCATCTGTTCTAACATAAAAACAGAGTAAAGCTGTATTCTGACACTGCATTATAAGAGCTTATGTAAGTACTATAGATAGATAGGCAAAATGAAATTACTTTGTGGACAGAGTCTTTCTAGCAATTAGATGAGAACATGGGATCCTATATTCTTTTATCATTTTGCCAAGTCTGTGTGAAGGACAGGCAGAATTGCAGGCTCTGTGCTAAACGTGGAGCAGGAATTGTCCTCCCTCGCTTACCTCGAAAAGGGCAGAGGAGAATGGGGAGCAGCAGGACCAGGGCTTGGCCCCAGCTCTTGTTAGCTGGCTGTAGGAGAGGAAACGTGCCGCACCATTTCTATACTGGTCCTGTGCTCCCCTCCATGAAACATAAATTGTGAGCTCCTCTGGGGTTTGCAAGGTGCCTGTTGCCTCCTTAAAGGTCCATGCCTACAAGGCATGATTTAGCCCTCTGGTTACCTTTGAAAAAAAACCAGCATGAGTCAATACCTAGATAACATAAGCTTGTAGGTATATGAATTGTACTTGCATGTAGCATGTACATATCACTGCATATGCATTCCTCTGTGGAGCAGAACTGCGAAAGACCAGGATTTTCTTTTCACTATATCTGGACATGTTGATCTGCAATTTTGTACATCTGAAGTCTTATTTTGGTCCTCATCTATAGATATCCATGATTTGTCTCGGTGATTAAAGCTAATTTGTTAGACATTTTGAATCCTCTGGACTGTCGCGGTGGGTGCCAAGCTCTTGTACCGACCCTGGCGACTAGTGGTGCCCCTGGAGCACCGCATTAACCATGGCTGGTTCAGCCTTTCTGTGCCTTGCAGGATGCTGGAGTCTTTTTATTCACCAGGGTAACCAGTAAGACCCATTTAAGTGATCATGAACATTCTCCTTCTTTTCCATTTTACCACGTCCAGTGCTAAACCTTTCTTTGATAACATTGCTACACTGTGCTCCACGAACGTTGGAGTCAACCACTTGCAGACTGTAACACAGGAAAAATGACTGGAAACCTGTGTCACCCTCTCCGCTTGTTTAAGTGTATACCTCTGGTTTACAGTATACTGCTATATCCTGTCACTTGCCTTTCTTCAGGCTCACGCACTCGCCTGCACTAGGCTACACTACATTTTTGGGGTTGCTTTTTGTTGAACAGAACATAATAAACAGAACTAAAGCTATACATCAAAACTCACTTAAGAATGAAATATTCCTCTCCTTTATCATGTTCAAATACTTCAGAAAAACATTCCCTTTCTGACATTTTTGGAAACCATCAGCTAAAGACATCACTAGAATGACATATCATTTACTGTTGTGTCAGACCTGCAAGCTGTTGCATAAGTTAAACTCCTTTCTGGCCCTTGATGCTTAGATACAGTGATAGCAAGCTTTAATGAATCTGCGTTAGGGAGGAAGACGCTGTGACGCAGTTTCAGTTTGTTTGCCCACTGACACATTTTCACAGACTAAACAACAAACGAAAAGATCATCTAGTTTATGGGCTGTTTCTCCTGCTCTGTGTGTATCATATATACCAGAATCTATCTTTGCTGACTCAATAAAACCCCATCTAGCATGCCATTCCTCAGCAATCAATGTTCATTCCTAGTATATATGCTTGGATTTGGCTTTAATCCTTCTTTGCTTCGTCTGTATTTATCAATATGTCAGAAATTTAAGTGTCAACCAGTCTTATGCTCTAGCATGTTTGCAGTATTGACTTGATAATCTGTAACTTTTAGGAAAAATCAACAGGGAAATAAAATAAGCCAGATATATTTAGAACTGACAAACACACTGTGACTAATGTTGCCTGTTGGCATAGCCATGTCATTGCATACTTGGTTTTCTAGTGTCCATTTAAAAAAACCATGTATTTTAATGAAAGAATACTTTCTAAGAAGAATAGCCCAAATACTAAATTGCAGCAGCATATATTTTTAAATCTATATTTCCATTGCAAAGATTGTATAGCCTAAAGCAGCTATTCTGCATGGAAGGTTAAGAAGAAAAAGCATACTGTAATGCTTTAAATATATGTATGTTTATTACTTGAAATTTAGAATGATGTTTGACTTCTTATTCTGAAAACTTTCATTTCCATGGTGTTTGGTGATCCAGTAAACTCTTATAATAGTAAAATGGAAAATAAATATTATAACTCACTATGTAATCATGATGCTAAATTTAAAAAGTCTATGCATCCCCTACCACAACAGTTCTTGTCCAAAGTGTGATACCTTTGTTTTTGAAGGTGAAAACTAGTTCACAAAGCAAATGAATCATAGGGAAAGGTATATTTCCTGAGCTGACTTGCATAACCTTAGTCTAAGTCTGGAGCATAAAGTAGTTCAAATGCCAAAAGCTCACCACTCTTGGCATTTTATAATAGTTCTTCAATAAATTTTTTGTTAATCAGTATAATCTGAGAGATCGGTCTTGCAAAGTTTAGCTATTTTATAAGAGACATTGGTCACTACTGATACCACAGAGCAAGTTATAATTAGTGTGGATTCACACCTATGTTCTGGAGATAAAATGCTCTGTATCTGGTGTATTGACAATACTTTAAAGCATCCCGCCTCTAGCAGGAACAAGCTGAGAGGGTGGAGAAATATGTATCTGTCAGAGGAAATATCTGCAGCAGCATCTGGCATGTTCATGAGGGTATGTGAAGACCATACAGTATTAGCAGTTTTATCAGTGCTGCGTCCTACTTGTTAAAAGGATATTTACTTGTTGAATTGCTATTAGTACTTGGGGCAGATGGAGCTCCTAAAATTCAAAGTGTTGCAAACCTTAATAACTAATTTCTGGGCTCACAGGATTTGCAGAGCTAGTGCAAGTTTATGAACTTTTCCCTCTTCAGTGCATAAAGCCAATTTTTTTTCTTCTCCCCCCCCCCCCCCCCACTAAATGCTTTTTTAATTTACCTAAAGTGCAGCCTGTGTTCTGTATTAGGACATGGTGATCCATCCAAATGTTATGCTGGCAAAGCAGATATGCTGTTCCCTATAAAGCATATATCTGGTTATTAAGTACATTTTTCTTCCTCGTCTTTTTAGTTTGTGCAAGGGAAATTGCCTGGGAATTTGAAAAGAGCCACCTCTTCTACTTCCCCATTCACCCAATGTGAGACACTAACTTTGAATATTTCTCCAATGGAGGTCTAAAGACATGAACTATGGTCTTGTTTTCTCAACAGCATGCAGATGAACTCAGATGTCACATAAAGAGCAAGATATATTATCCCAGAATATGTGTAATTTCTTTTAACCATTTCTGTGGGATTTTTCTTCTTATTTTTAGTTCTAATCCTCTTCCAGGGTTCAGCTGAAGTTGGCATGATTAAATCATTAACTTCTCAGACTAACCCAAACATATAACACATAGTATTAAACAGAAAAATCCTTAAAAAAGACCTTTGTTAAATAAGCCGTTAAGGATAAGTTCAACTTTATATATGCATAACAATATTAAAAATACCTTAATAAAATAAAGCAGTTAGAGGATGTACGACAGGAAGACACATAGCTGAAATCTGGCAGAGAGCTTCAAGATGTCATCTCTTTTTATACTATTTCATCCTTTATATTGATGCTGTTCCGCCTGTTTGTCCTATCACACTAAACCAAACCCCTGTGCATATTTGTGATAACAAGGAGAGGAATAAGAGATAAGAATGAAAAGAAAAAATAACTTTTGCCTATTTTTGCTTTTTGTTTTTATGGGTTTAGATTTCTTTCCTATAAAGTTTTTTCTAAACCTTTTGCCTCTCTGAAAGTTAACTCTCCCAAATCCTTAACCCACCACAGATCTTGCCTCAAAACAGTCACCTTTAAACTTTCTTAGGCCATTCTTTCACCTGGAGCCTGCAGAATGGGAAGGGCCAGCATCACAGTGAAGCACAGTCCCTCCCTGAGGCCGTGGGACCCTGACGAGCTGCCCTGACGCCTGCCCAGTGTGACTGACCCGCTCTTTTTTTGACGGAAGCATATAGTCATGTGAAGTGACACTGGATCATCCCTGGAGCTGTGGGAAATGTTTACTTCCAAGTAATTTTCTCTGCTCTGTCAACAACATAAGACACAATGAAGGTTCACAGCGATGGGAAGTAATTAGAATGTGAAATTAATGTATTTCCCTGTTACCTCAAAGTGGAATTCTGCTTCCAGTCTTCGATAGAGCTGCATTACTATCAAGCTTCTGACTCTTCAGTATAGCTAGTGCTTCAAATTAGATGCTGGCGGAGACCTATGAATTTTGTTCATGACCGAATAATTAATGAGAAAATACTGCGGACCTTGCAGATTTTTAAATTACTCACACTTACCTTAAAAGACTTTTGCCCTCTTTTTCAGATTGCAGATGGAATATATCTCAGCTGAGACAATTTCCTAGTGATTTGATTTCTATGGGATATTTTTTCTGCTGCTCTGGAAATCAATTATTTGGATGACATAATAGGCCCCCATTAATCTGCATGGAGCACAGTACAATCTGTTTCATTTCCAGCCAAAGAGGCCCAATTGATGTAAATTATAGAGTCACTCAGTTTGTTGCTATTTATAAAACCAGTCACCTGCAGCAGAATCCTGGATGAAGTCCAGTGGATGAAACAATGTTGGAACAGTCCTATCAGCACTTAAAATATATGGGACATGGTGTTTCCCTTTTGAGTTTGGAAGTTGCAAAGCTCTTACTCTAAGGACGGGGTAGTCCCTTCATGTCATTCATGCTGAATCGAATAGAAAAAGACAAGAAAAGCATCTTAAAAAAGAACTAACTTTGTTTCCCTAGAAAAATTTTATCTCTTTCCCTTCCTGCCTTGACTGAAAATGACAAAATTGCTGTTAGAAACTTAAAAGATTAATATCAAAATTTTGCAGGTGCAAAGGATTAGAAGAAAAGCAATTCTATTTTTTGTTTTGTTGTCCAAATCTGTCTAGCATATCATCCAGATTATGCAACCAAAGAAAAAATGTCCTCAGAAACTAATGGGATTAATCTAGTATTTGACTTCTCTTTACTCAGAGTAATCATGATTTACATTCCTATTTCATTTCTGTTAGCGAAACAAAGTTATGATGCTTTCCCACCTAATTTTCAACAGACAAGATGAAAGAGAGAAAGATTTTGTTGTTTTCTATTACTTGGGATGACTGCTGCATTAGTAGTGTTGTTTTTCTAGACTAGACAGAACGCTATCACGATGAGATCTGCTGTGGTATTAGCAGTAACAAAGCAAATTCCATTCTTACTTAAGCCAATGTAAATCTAGAATGAGTCTAACTCAGTGGTGCTAAACTTACTTACACTCACATCAGAGAAAACAAAATTTGTCCAACATGCTTCCTATGTAACACAGATTTTTTTCCCTTTTATTAGCTATTTGACCTTATAAGGCAGAAGTTGCTTTGCACCACTGACAGGTGTCACTTTTACTGGGCATGAATCAGTTAAGCAGTGCCATGCTAAAGCTGTTAGCCTTAAGAAGATGTCAGCTGTTTTAGTTCAAAGCAATACAGCTTAAATGTCAAATGTGTGTATGTATATATATGTGTGTGTGCATATATATATATAACAAACAGAATTATTTAGAAATAGCTTACTGTAGTCTTGCACACAGAGAACTGAAAACTGAACTGCTGATACAGACATAGCTGGACTTGCTTTAATGAGCTTATTTAATGCATGGGTGATTCTCAGTGTCAGAATGTGATTGTAAGGGTTTGGGATGTGTCCAGCTGATTCCAGGCAGAAAAAACATTGGTTCTCTTTTGACTTAGTGTCACTACTCACTGTGAGCAGGAAATTCCTACTGTACAGAGAAAGGGAGTTCTTCTGTTAGAGAAAGTCTATCTATCATCATTTTCGATTAAGTGACTTCTCTCTGAAAAATGCTAGATCCAGGAATGGGATGCCAACAATCAACAAGTGTTAACAGAAGTGTGAAATGTGATGATGAGTTGACAGCATTCCGATTGGGTCCCTAGTTTATTTACTGCACTAATCTCTTTGTTGATCTAGTCCCAGACTAGATGGGACTGCTTCCTCCAACTGTGGCTAGTGCCACTAGCTGTAGTTGACTGATCAGTGGAGCTTTGGTTCATGCTTGAGCCAAAAAAAAAAAAAAAAAAAAAAAAGTGAAAAATTCAGGCTAGATCAAGTCAAAGCAATATTCTCACTGGAAAAAAAAAGCAACAAAGAAGAACAATCAGGCATAATTAATTTTTATTTTGCATTTGTCTGAAATATTTCAGGGAACCCAAAATGAAATCGTATGTTTTGTTTTCAGGTTATTTAGCCTTTTCACATGAAAAACAGAGAAAGAGAAGGCATTTTTAAAATAAAATTTCAAAACAAAATGATGAAAGTATTCTTTTGAAAATACCTGAACTGAAGCCTTTGGAATTTCTGAAATAATTAACTTCATTAAAATATCAGACCAATTAAACAATGTTCACTTCTAATAAAAATGCATCTAGTTGTGTACCCAATCTTCAGATCATTCCAGAGTCATTTTTTGTGTGCAAATTATATGAACATTTTAATTTGTTTTTACCCATCTTTACGCATATTCTCAAAACGGCAGTTGTAGAATTATCTGACCATGGATAGAGTTTCTTCTTAGGCAACATTTCCCAGGCATTGGTTCATCTGAGAAAGATTAAAAATTATCTCTTGCTTTGTGTCTTTCTGTTTTAAACCATCACTTTTTTAGCTACCTCTAGACCTCACAGCTGACCCTGCTTTGAGCGGAAGATTGGACTAGAGACCTTCCAAGGCCCCTATCCAACCTGGATAGCACTATTATTCTGTGTGTATGATCAATACCTGTAAACACTTTTTTAAACTCCTCTTTTCTGGAATATACCTTCTCCATCACTGATGAAGTAACAGGGCAGAAATATTTCAATCTTCCCAATAAACTGTCTTGACAACCCAAATCCTTTATTTAGACACAGAACAATGCATCCTAAGCAACGAAAGTACATTTATCAGTGTGCCTGAACTCAGACATGTCAGGCTACCATAAGGGAGCAATAAAATAGTTCATTTTACTGGCCTGTTCCCTCAACTTCTGGCTTATCCAGTCAGTGTGGTTTAAAAATTCCTGCACTCCCTTGAGGTAACATAACAGCAGCAACTCAAGTAAAGAGCCATCAGCTTCCAGAGTGGGAGTCATCACCTGCTTTCCTAGACATCTCCGTACTGCAGTCAGCACACACCGTCTGCACAGTTCATGTACGCTCTCTCTTCAGTTGAAGGAGAGTGAAAGGGACATCTGGAGGATGGTTCATCTCATCTGTTTCATAGCCCTGTTAGGAAGAAGGTGTCAGTCTGTCTCCGTTACCCGGAAAGAGAGTCTGCATAGCTCTGGTAGCTCAGGCAACTAACTCTTACTCTGCAAAACTTAGTCTGCAGGATTCTCATCCTCAGCTGCTATTGTGAGCATACAAATCGGAAATCTAGAGTTTAAAGTTTTCAATGAACATCACCAAAATCTTGGGTCCTTGGCATCCCTCAAATGCTTTTGTAGGATCTTCCTTGATTAAGATATCTTTGAGACACGTATCATAATCTAAGAACACAATCAAAATTACTACTCCAGAAGGGCCATACACCATGACCTCCAAAGCTTTCAAGCATCTTTAAGAGTTTTTTTTTTCTATTAGCATTTTTAAGGTGTAATTGAGATGAAGTGATAAAGTTATAAATCCTCCTTATCCAAAGGAAATCAAGTGCTTTAAGTTTATCACAGTTTACGTACTGGTGTGATAGACATAGTATGACTGCTAAGTGCATATTTCTTTACCAGTAAAGACATTAAAATAAGTCTATTGCAGCTTCTACTGAAAAGGGCAAGGCTTGTGCTTATTCAGAAGAGAGGTTAAAAAAAAACAAGAAGAAAGAAAGAATTATTGATCAGACATTTTAACTTCAACTCACAGGATAAATCTGGAACAGTCTGCAGTACCAGAAGAACAACAGGGAGACCAGCAACAGCCTGTTCTTGACATAAATTTGTCAAGAACAAATCAGGGCAAACAAATCTCAGACCTTCAATGACCAGGCAACAGGTCTTGATGAGACCTGAAGATGAGAAGCAGAAGAGCTTGTGCCTCTTTTACTCAAGTGAAGTTCTTGACACAGTCTCACTTGATATTCTCATATCCAAACTATGAAAAAATGGCCAGGATGAAACCATTATTCTGTGGGCACAAAACTGGTTAGATAACCACACCAGAGAGTACTTAATGTCTAATTACACTTGTGGTTCTGTGGGGGGTCTGCCTTAGATCTAGTTCTGTTCAAGGTTTTCATTAAGAAAACAGAGGGTAGAATAGTCAGAACATTCATTATTTTTGCATATGACACAATGCTAGGAAGGACCCCAAAGATGTTGGAGAATAGCAGTAAAAAAAATCTGGAGAAATGCACTGGAAAAATAGGATGTACCTCAGCAGAGACAAGGGCAAGATACTACAGCAAAAATCAATGATACAAATTCGGAATGGGAAAGAGATTAGTTCTTCAAAAAGATTTTAAAATTATAATGGATCACCAACTGGCTATGACACAGCAATGCTACTTTCTTCTGAAAAGACAAATATTTTGCAGGTGATGTGCCAAAAGAAGTATAGCCTACAAGATGCACACCATGATCAGGAGCTGTAGAAAACATGAGCTATGAGATAAGATTAGAAGAATCGATGCTATCAGGCCTCAAATCAGAAAGGCAGGGAAGGAAGTTGATGGCAAGAAAGCTTTGCAGTCTTCAGTCATTCTTGTTGCAAAAGGGAAAAAATAGTCTGTTATCTGTATCCACCACAAATGGGACAAGAAGTAAGAGGGTTAAACTGGCACAAGAAAGATTAAAGTCATTAGAAATGCTTTCTAAATGTAAGGCTAATTGAGCATGGGGGCACATAGATTGCGAAGGTTGGAGACTATCATTGGTGTTTTTAATGAATGGTCAGTCATACATCTGTCAGAAATGACACAGGTATTGCTAATCCTGATCAAAGCAAAGAGATAGACTGGATGTGTTTGTGTTTCTGAGTCTCCTGGGAAGCCACAAAAGCATGGGTAAAAGTAGGATTGTTTTTTTCTCATGTACATTACTCTAAATCTATCCACTTTGCATTTTTCTTGTCCGTCAACTCAGTGTTAGACATTAATGCATCCCTGCAGGAAGGCTTTGCACTTATATTTTGGTGTATTTGCCTTCAGAAATTCTGCCTTTGCTTACCTAATGAGATAATACTCATAGGACTACTGAGATAAGACTTTATAATTTACTTTAAGCAGCAGCTGCTCATCACTTCTGGTTCTTGAGTTTTTTTCAGAAGTGTTCTTCCATAAGTATAGCCACTGCTATGTATGGCCTACTTTTTTTATATTTATTCTAATTGACTGTGCAGCATCCGAATAGATTGGACAAAAAATAGGCATACTTAAAAAAACATAACAATTAACTCTTGATAACAATGTTTATGCCTCTATGTAACTGCAAAGACGCCTAACAGCTACAAAATACTGTGGGTATCTTGCAGAATGTACTGTGGGTAAGAATCTTATCTCACTTAGACTGGAATGCATATAAGTCACTGATGACATTAGAGACATTTGTCTGATTTACAGCTATGCCTGCGTAACAGGCATTATAATCCCACTCAGCTTTCTGTGACTGCAGCATATCTCTCTCTACATCAATCTTCTTCCATGAGGTCTAATGAAGACATGGGCTTGTGTCTTGTGGCTGATTACCTTTGTAACCACATTAATACTCAGGCTGCAGCACAAGCTCAAGTCCTGCTTCACTTGGGAGGGAACCTTGACCAAAAAGGGCAGGTTTGCGAGAGCCCGGCAAGGCACGCTGTCCCACTGAGGCTTTACTGTTGTTAGGGCAGCCAAAGAGCGTTCCCTCATTTGGGCTTTCATGTGGCTAATAAAGGGCAAATACATGCTGCTGCCTTTCCCTCAGTCGGGCATTATCTAAACTTTTTTTCTTTTTATTTTTTTTCTCTCTTGAAACTTATAGGATAGGGCATACAAGTCAAGTCAAATGCATAGGAATACGTTAAGGACTTCACTGTGTTACTGTTGGACTGCATCTGCCCTGGCACTATGATATCCCTAGTTTCCCCTGAATCCTCTATACCAGCCTACCAAAATATAAATAATATGTCACTTCTATTCCTGTATATATTAACCTCAGTTCCCTCTCTTTTTCTCCTAATGCTCCTAGCTCCTTCCTATATTCCCTACCTACATTTGCTTAATCTGGAGGTTGACCAAGAGGTGATATCTGCTCTAGCAAGGCCAGACCTACGCTAGCATGAAACGGCCAGCCCTGGTCTCCTCCTGGCTGCTGCCAGGTACAGATTCATGGCACAGCCCTGGGGAGCTGGGCCACGGGCTGTATACACTGGCTGTGAGCATAGCCACACTTGCAGATACAACCTACCTTGGCCAAGCTGGAAGAAGCTGGTCTGGATTCAAAAGTTTTTGGGTGGGAATGACAGACAGATGCTCTCCTTCAGATGAATCACAGAACTGTTTCTTTAGCAAACCAGGCTAAGTCTTTTTCCCCTGACATCACTCCAGCTTCTTACATAAATTGGTTGCATTTTGTCTGCTAGCTGTAGCACAGACACAGATCCTAGTAATAATCCTCCCTATTCCCCATACACATCTGTGTTTGCCATGTCTTTACTTTCAGCACATCTCAATAAATAGGCAGCACCTCTGCTGGGAAGGACGAGAAGTCTCCTTCCAGATACCACAGGTAGTGGAAATGTAAATGTAGAAACGAGATCTGTGATTAAAGCAGACGGCAAAAATCACCTCCAGAATGATTAATTTTGATTAAATGGAAACATCGAATGTCTCATTATCAGCTTTCCTGAATTTATGATAGAGGTTTTTCTACCAATGAGAACAAACTGGAGAGCATATTTCTTTGGTGGAGTTTCAACCAAAAAAAGAAAAGAAAGCAAAAAAGTGTTTTATACATTGTTCACCTGATGTCTATTATTTAATGAGTCATAACCCTTTCATTTATAAACAGAAATGTTCTTAGAATCTGAGGGACAGAAAAATATTCTGTGTAGAACTACTTTTGGAAGAAAAGTGCTCCTGACTAAAAATATATCCCAAGCTTCGGCTAAAAAATAAACTAACCCAAGTCTGGATAACTTGTTTTGGTACTATTTACATAGCTATTTCAATTTACCTTTCTTAGCACATAAACTAGGGAACATTGTACTATACAATAGGGAAGAGGCTAGAGTACCTCTTCTTTTAGCTGCAAATTTCTGCCATTCTGTTTGGATTCTATTTGGTATTTTCTGGCCCTTTTTCCCCAGCAGGGTCCCACGAGCTTCCACTCATCAGTGGGTGTGTGAGAGGCCGTGGTGCTGTGCTGCTCAGGTGTATTCTAGTCAGGTCTTGCAAGGAAATAGCCCTCAGGGATCAGTCAAAAGTTTGAGTCTCATGGGCACGGTGCACTAGTTCAGTGTAAAATGTGTTTCTGTCTGCTGGAGGGGAAGTAGGTGAGCTGATGAATTTGTGGGAATTTGCACTAATAAACCCTTTTATGATGGACTTTCGTGTAAGCTGGAGTCAAAAGAAGGCTTTTTTTTTTTTTTAGCCCCTTGATCCCTGAAGCAGAAGTTGTCCCAAAACATTACTCAGCCTTCACCTAAGAGAAGAAATATTCCTGTGATCTGTCATTTTTACATATAGACAGCAATAATCTCAGCCCCAGCTTCTAAGCTAAGTAATTCCAATGAAATGCAGATTGGATCAACTGCTTTTCAGTATGCATATTATGTCTGAAAAAGGATCTTTGCCCAAATACTGCTATAAACAAACAGGAGAAAACTGCCCAGTTTTCCCATATTGCTTTTTGTTTTGCAGAAACTTATTGATGGAAACTATTATAAATATAGTGAATATTTATTATGTATAATTAATAATAATAAAGCCTGAAATATTTGGGATACTTGGGCCTGAAATATCTGCATCTTATGCCCAGATTAGGAGAAGTTGTTTCCTGCCTGGAGTTCTACATACAAATACAAACATAAATGGTTCATCCCATGATATTTCCTTACACTCATACAGACAAGGTGACACATAAAGCCCAGGGGCAAAGAGAAACCTGATATTTATAGAGCTGAGCCACAGTCGGAAGTGGTGAATTCCCTGGACCACAGGGAGTGCTTCCTGTTCTTTGTAGATTAGCCTATTATTGGAATACACTTGTCTGCAGTTAATCCTCAAAGTAATTAAATGGAAAGGAAGCAATTAAATCAGTGAAAAGGAATTGCATCTGGTTCAGAGGGAAAAATCCAGGCCTAGGAATTATTTCAGTGATAGTTGGATGTACTCAGTGTAAACAGGTATCTTCCTGTTTGTAGGGATAATGAACATTTATATGTTAATAATATCTTATGGTAATCAAATGAGGATGAAGTGCAGAAGTTCTCATTATTACGATCTATGAAGAACTAAGCAGAAAAATGTTGATAAATATTTTCTCTTGTAATGGGATAAAATTAAAAACCATGCCCCATATCTTGCATAAATTATCTTGGCACACTGGAAACTAGTAGAGCAGTGTTGATTTACTGCTGTTGGGAGCCTAGCTCAGCATTTCAGTAAGCACATCTCAGAGAAGGAAGCCTGCAAAAAGGAAAGTGAAGAGCATGGTCATTTATTCATACTGTTCTCCAAAGAGAAAGATTAGCCAACTTCATAAGGAGCTTGGAGTGGATCCTTAAAATCAAGTGGCAGGGCTATGCAAAGCAAGACAATATGTTTTGAAGATTGACACAAGTCTTTACATAAATGCTATTTTTATACATTTTGCAAGCACCAATTTCTTTAGAATTCTCTTTTACACTTGTTGGCTAAACTTACTAATTAGTGCAAGATAGCAAATATTACTGTATTTTTAAGGTGCACCTTTGTGCAGATTCTAATAAGGGATCCTATGCATCACTCCAGCTTATGGGATAATTGCTGGAAAGCCATCAGAAGGATCTTGTGGAGATGTAGCCAACAACGCTATAACTGATAGCTTCCTCATTTTCAGTGCTAGAAAATAGGTAGTTAAAAAGCAGTTAGCAGTTATGTTCATAAAAAAATCTATAGTAGAAAGCATCATAGGGGTTCTATTGTAAAAATATAAGGAATTGTAAGTGCTTTTCTTCTCCTTCTCTTTGTGTTACTGATGTCCTTTATTTTTCTTTTGTCCTGTTCCCTGGCACACTCTGAAGATGTTATATGGCATTATTGCTAAGTAAGAACTGTACACAACAGATGGCCCTCACTGTTGTTATCTCCTAAGAAGCTGGAAGCTGGGCTGAGGGAAGGCAAAAGATGCTGTCCTGACAATGAGCAAAAGGCTGTGAGTAAGGTAAGATAGGCTGCATAGGACACTAGCAAAGAAGACCAATGGGTGGTTTGTTTCAGTTGAGCAAAAGGGAGGGATGCAGAAAAAGAGGTGACATGGCTAAAGCAGCAGCCTCAGAAAATTATACATGTGGAAAAAGACTGAAGAGAAAGAAGATGGTAGTAGTAACTAAGACCTGAAATAGTGAAGATGTAGAGGAGAGATGTTGATTGTGATTGGGCAAAGAAAGTCATATCTGACAGCTGATCCAATGATAAGATTTAACTACAAACTTTTTGCTCAGATGAAGATAGGTCTGAGCTCAAAACTACACCCAGATTATAGAGCTGAGGCACAAGCAAGCTTTAGCATCGGCTGCTGGAGCAGGGAGATAGCAGTGAGGGCTTGAGAACTGGGAAGAGATTAACAATACTGGCTGACCTTCAGTGGAAAATGTATACTACAAGTCTTTTAATTACTTAAAATATCCCACAAGCTTGCAAGAAAAAAGTGTCATTATGTGATATACATAAAGGACCAAACTTTACCTTTGTGTGCACATTTGTGTGCTCCCATCATTATTAACCCAGATCCAAAATAAGCATTTGCTATAGCTGGATTTAGAACCTTCTTAATTAACTTCCACCAGGCTTTACCTTGCTTCAGCGTCTCCCCTGCTCTTAGAGAATCAAATGCAAGATGTCAGTTATCTATGTTATCTATCCTTTTCTTCAAGAACAGCCCTCTCTATCTATACATCTTCATTGTTATACTACAGATAATAAAGTATTCAGGTAGTTAGTTCCCCGTAAAATACTATCTACCTATGCTAGAGCTATTTGGAATGGAATTTTAATATTCAGGCTGCGTGGTGAGGAATTTATTCAAAAGGGACATATTAGATAGTTTAGTCGTGTATAATATTCTGTTGCATTCTTAGAGACCTGTATGGTAGGGCAACTATAATTAGAGTTGTTCTTATACTTCCAAAAAGGTCCAGTTTTCAGTACTTATGCTGATGGGAGTAATCACTGGTGTTATCCTTTTATATGTTCAACACTGCCATGGGCTGTTTTGCTTTGTTTTCTGTTCAGATGTTTGAAAAAGAGATTTGTGTGTGGGAAATCAGGTTATTCAGCCTATGTTGGAAAGATTCTTCCTGAGCAGCATTAGACTTCTTATCTTTGAGGCAGGGAATAGCAGGTGACCTTTGTATTAAGAATATACATTAATCTGTCTGTGAAAGTATACCTGATTTTTGCAAGCCGGAAGGCTTCAGAAAAATACCTATTCATTCAGTAGAGACTACTGAGACTTTAATGAATAAGTCCCATTCCTCCCCCATGCCATCTGCAGCAACATGCCAGAAATCCACTGAACTGCCAGAGAATCATGTTCCCCATGTAAATGCAGGTATTGTTGCTAACTACCATGGCTCAGTGTGATGCTGAGCATAAAGGAAGAAGAAAGAGAGGGAGGGAGAGGAAACTGCAGGACTCAGCAGTTAGAGAGGAATAGGGAGCATGGAGAAGAGGAATGGGAGCAGAACCAGGGAATATAATTTAAGCCTGCGTCATAGTTTATGTACCTGACAAACTGCATTACAGTTGATCAGACAGCCTTTATACTGTATTTTCCTAATTCTGGTGTCCTTTTCATCTTTTTTTTCTTTTCTTCTTCTTCTTTTTTTTTTCCTTGATCATCTTTTAGGATTCAGTCCTAAAATACACATAGGCCTCCCACAAATAGGTAGTCCCACACATAGGCATCCATTACTCTTTGCAAAGCCCTGAAGCATCCACAGGGAGCTGTCAGATATAACACAAGACCTGCAGAAGATCTGGGGGTGCCAGGCAGGATACCTTGGAGTGCTTCACATGGTACTACACACCTTTGAGGGGACACCTGAATTGAGCCCTTAATGCATGTTGGGAGAGGTAATACAGGTTCTCTGGGTGCTAAAAGCCATTGGTGTTACCCAGAATCAACAGGTATTGACATTGGCATTTCTAAGCCATCCTAGCACAAGCATGGTTGAAGGAGGGCTGCAGACCAGGGAGCTAAAGTTAATTCTTGCTGCTGTCATGGCTTCAAGGGAATTGTTGTCAAATCGACACAACTGAGTATCATTTTAAGGTTATTCAAATTTATGGTGGCACTATAAGTTTGGTCTCTGCTTGATTATTTTCCCTTTCTTTCTCGACTTGTTCAGAAATAAGCTTTGATATCTCACTGAGAGAGGGAAGAGACTGTGACTGTATCACAGCCTAAGGTGCTATACAGATTTGTGCCAAGGGCAGAATGTGGCTCTCCCAAAACCTTGTGTGTAGATTCTGACCTCTTTTAAATACCAGCTAAATTTACCAGTTCCAAAGTTGCATCAAACTTAGAGGTTGATCATATTCTAGTAGTTTACTCATAGTGTTTTCTTTCCTTTCCAGGTCTTGCAGACTCCTGCATCACCTTGCATATGCTCACTGCTACTGTAGCTGGACTGTTGCAAACAAATGCCATTGAAACAATTTTGAAGCAAGTATGCAGCTGTTCTGCTAGGAGTGTAATACACTATCCACAGGAGCAAAAACCACAAGGCTTTATGTGGAACCCTAAAGGGCTAGCTAAAAGGCTTGTGCTAGGTGGGAATACAGGACTCAGAGAAGATTTAGGTCAATTATTTCTCTATTCCAGTAGTGCTAGTCTTTGGGCGGAAATTGTGGA
The DNA here is from genome assembly GCF_036370855.1 of Dromaius novaehollandiae. Taxonomy (NCBI): domain Eukaryota; kingdom Metazoa; phylum Chordata; class Aves; order Casuariiformes; family Dromaiidae; genus Dromaius; species Dromaius novaehollandiae. The sequence continues at coordinate 45,279,569 of NC_088098.1, forward strand.
TAGCAGTGGGTAGACCTCAGTGCTATTAAACTTCATTTAAGTTGGAGTGCTGGCAACAAAAAGCCAATTTTGTTTACATTTTTGGCCATTTGTAACTTACTATACCTGAAAAATGACTTCCCAAAGGCTTGTAGAGAAGTTATCTCTGCAGTATGCTATTCTGGCTACTGCCAAGAAGGAACAGGAACACATAAACCTGTCAATTGGTTTGCTGCAGTTTTGATAATTGTAGAGTTTGTCTCACTTTGAACTGTATGGTAGGAGACGCTGTGACCAAGTTATCCCTGTGCTGTGCTGGGAAGACATAACTTTGGCCATGTTTAAGCTTGGTTGTTTAGCTGCTTTGATAGCAAATAAATAAATAAAACAAAAGTGTATTTAAAACAGCCTCAAAAAAGTGTAGAAACACTTAATAATAGAAGCTGATTTGATGACAGTGACAGTGCAGTGTAGTTTGATGACAGTAACATTGGAAAATTCTCTCCTCTTCTCTCTGTGTCCTGCAGTGAATGAAATTCTTACAGCCTCCAAGTGTGGGAAGCTCTTGATTCAGGCTTGTTTTTTCCCCAAGTGTCATTTAACACTTTGAAGAGCATGGTACAGCTGCTAGGCAAGTAGAGTAGAGCTACAGGACTCATGAGTACAAGACTGAGTGCACCACACGTAGCCCACAGTATTTCATGACCTTATAAATCACAGCGTCTAGTCAATCTTTGCCTTTTGCTTTTGGGGGTGATACAATGTACAGCATTACACAGATTACCTAAAGATGCAACAATATTTTTAATTAAGTTCTTTGTCTGCCACATTTTATCTCCATTTAAAAGAATTTAAAATTAACATGAGTGAGTTGTTCAGTGATGTCATTTGTATAAAAGTTCAACAGTGGTACCAAAGACAATGCTAGGCAAAAGCAAGGAGTGGTGCTGGTACACTACAAGCACTATGATCCTACATGGACAGAAGAGCAAGGCACAGCATGGGTACCTTCTGCTTATCAGAGAAGGATCCCAGGGAAAGATATAACCAAAAAGAAATATTACTACACATTTGGAGTTTGAAAAGTGTGCTAACCAAATACAGAGAAAAGGATCCTCCATTCCCAGATTGTTCGAGTAAAATGAGATACCCCTTGTAGGGGTCCTTTACGTACAAGGCTGGTGTGACTGTCAGCTGGAAGGGACTTCCCTGAAGGAACCCATGTCATCACTTCCTTCTCAAAACACTCTAGTGGCATTCAAGGACTTCTGGAAACTGGATATAGCTAAGAGCAGCTGTTGTAACAGGTGTGCTGTTCAGTGATCTCTCAGGGTTGGATCCACAAGCCAGTGAAATCACCACTAACTCCTACTTTTAGGGGTCAGCTTGACCCCTGTGAGTCTGTGATCCTCACGTCCTTTTTTTCAGCTGTCACTTACCTTTGGAAGTTTTTAAAGCCTACAAGAGCCTTCGGACTTTGGGGAGCATGCTCAGCCAGTAAAGGTATTGAATCACAGTTTTCTTCTCTCTGGTGAATGCTGTAAGTGGTTAGATGAAGGCTCATGCTTAGGTCTTTGACCTTATGAACATTTAACTGCTAAGCAAAACAGAGCAGCCTCGAGACTGGAGACACACAGGGCTGCTTCTCCTTCTCATGGGTGGCCTACAACCGGCAGTGAGGATAGCATTCTCCACTGTGGCTGTCATGGCTCAGCATCCTCTGAGACAGGAGGAGGAGGCTGATCCCATATCTGCATAGCCTGCATGAGGGCTGCAATCACAGCATGTTGTCATAGATGCAGAGCTACTGACGGGGGCAGGCACAAGACACACCTCCAGTCCAGTGGATCACACAGTAGAAGTATGATGCATTAACTGTGAAATATGTCTTTTGGTGATTCATACTATAAATTAAAGGTTATCCTAATTCCTTTCAGTACAAAATGTACTTTAAAGAGTTATTCTCCTGGTATGAATCACCAAACCAATCCTCCCTCTACATTAACAGTAGAGACTAATCTACAATCGGTCAGAAACAGAATATAACTTAAATGCAGATGTCTTAGCTCATTTTGAATTATGGAAGATACTCTGTTTCAGTTAACATTTTCAAGGGAACTGAAGTCTCCAAAAGTTGAATTCAGGAGCCCCTAAATGCAGTCTTGGGCTTGCTTCCCAGGATGGATAACTCATTTGGTCAGGCAATTCTTGGTGTTACCCCAGCCTGTGCTGAGGGCTTGGAGGAGTCCCAGGGGACTGGCTGCTTGAGAAGCCTGGGGAGATGCTGACAGCAGATAGCTGGAGGAGCAGAGAGCCCCAAGGGTCAGCTGCCTTTTGGAGCCATATGGGGAGTGGGAAGTTGGAAGCCTTGGAAGCGTGACTGCTGTAAGCAGAGATCAGCTGGGTAATCTGGGGAGATGGCTGGCAGGGAGTCCAGAGCATCGAAGTCCCTGGCATCCAGCTGGGGCACTCAGGGAAGCAGGCAGGGAGGAATAAAGGTGGGTGAATTGGGCAGATCTTCTTGGCTGCCTCATTTTGGTCAAAAGCTTTGACAGAATTACACACTCCTGCAGAAAACTGAATATGTATGTTTCAGCTTCTTTAAGTTTTTGATTTTTAGATCCTCAAAGCTTAGAGCCTTAAACATAGGAGTAGAAGGCTTTGAATGAAGGTGCCAGCCTCAGCCTCTTCATAGCTCTAGTAGGGTACTGTCCTTGAACGTTCAGATTAGGTTTGAGGTTAGGAGCGTGGAGGCAAAGCAAGACCTCTTAACATGAACTTGAAAGCAAAGAATGAGAGAAACAGTAAGAGGAAGAACCACCCACAAAACCAACTGAGCAGGGATGGTATGGTTATGTACTGGAGCTGTTTTCAACAGCAAGGTCTGCTGAACCATACCAAACTAACTGCAGTACATCCCTGCATAGTTCAAGCCCTGGAGAAGGATTTGACTCACACTTCCGCAGTGTGTTATACAACTGCATACTCATCAGCAGTTGGAATAATGATGAGTCCTGAAGTCTATTCCTGGCTCAGGGTTAGGGGCTGGGGATGAGGAAGAGAATAGTTCAAAAAGATAAGGATATCCAAAATAGTTTAGTCACTCTGAAATATGGTGTCAGGCACTAGATAAGGTTGCAAAGAGTTGAACTAGTGATCTGGAGGTGGTCTGCAGAAACAGGAAGCCATGAACAGGATCTCCTCTAAGTTACTTTATAAAATGGTCTGATTTTCAGCACCTCTTCTTCAGACATTGTTTGTTGAATTTCACAGTTTTAGTCAATGAAAATAAAAATGAATTCTAGAAGTTTTCAGGAGAAATGGAAGGAGTAGGCACAAGTTTTGACCTGGTGAATGTTTTCTAAAAGTGTACGTGGAAAGAAGTAGACAAACTCTACCCTGTATGAGCACAAGAGGAGAAACCGTATGGATTAAGAGCAGTGTCCAGAGACTTCTAGCGTCTTATAGAGAGAAAAGAAATGAGTCAACTTGCTAAATATTTGCCAAAGGTGTCAATTTTTAATTGTTTTTCTTTCTGAAATGTCCAACACATTCAAGTTTTTATCAAACTACCAGAATAATTTGATAATGTTCAGGATTGATAATTATGTTCTAGAATTTGTAATGGCAATAAGATTTTTACTAAGGAAAAGTTTAAAGAGCTGATAGAAGCTGATGAATTATTGCCACTGAACCATAACTTAAAAGCAAGAGGAAAGGATCTAAACTATTAAATCCACCAGAAATAAATGACCAGCTTGTTCTTCAGTGAGTTTATTGCTCCTCACACTTGGGGTACCACATACAAAATGGTGATTCATATAGGCAGCTGATATCTTTAACTTCCATAGTGTTAGCACTTACTGCTCCCCAAAGTCTTAAATAATTTGCATTTTTATCATACAGAACTGTACTTTTCTTTTTCAAAACAGATCTACTCCACTCTATCAGTCTTACTCTTCAGCTTTCTAAGCCTACTTCTCGAAGCAATCTGGCATTTGCCTTGCTTCCTGCTGAACTCCTGCTGCCCACAGATGTATCCTAAAAATGTTTTTCAGAATCAAAAACAGTCATCTAGATGAGTTTAACACAGAATTGCTATTTTCAGAACATATTTTAGAGGACTGCGTAAAGTCAACCTCACTTAAAGACGAGAGAAAGCAAATAGATCTTACTGTAAAAAACAGTGAGCAAGTACTATCTTCAGTTTTATGACTAGATTTGAAAATATATTATTATATTTCAAATCAAATGCAGATATTTAGAGAGGAAAAACAACTGAAAATACCTGAACACAGTAAAAGAATAAGAAATAAAGAAATAACTTACAGTACATGTTAAATTTTATATGGCTAGAAAAAGCTTTTATGTTTAAAGATTTATTCTTGAATTGTTTATATTCATAAGTAAGTCACTTAAAATATGTATTTTAGTAGTTTGATTATAGTCATCAAAGAAGTTTCCCTCTATCTATGACAAGGTACTCTCTCTGGCTGAGATCACTTTTTGCTCCATAAGGCAGTAGATTTCATCTTGCAGACTTACTGACATATGCTTGCTAGGCTTGAAATGAGTATCTAAACCACAAAATTTAAAATGCCAAGCTGCATTGCTCTCCAAAGCATGTTAAGCTTGCAACTCCGAAAACATGTTTATGTTCATATCAACACACATCATAATATATGGGTATATGAGAGCAGGAGATGTAGATGAAGAATGGATTGAACATCAGGGGAATATTTACATTCCTTGTTCTTCTCTAATGCACCTGATTGTGAGAATTTTCCACGTCTGTCCTTCTGTTCTGGAAAAACAGGTGTTCATTAGAACTGACTAACAGATGCTTCATTATTACAAAAACACTGCCAGAGTAGTAGAATACTGGGTGACCACTACTTCTCTATATGATTTCTTGCTTTGCTTAATTTCTTCTTCTTTCAAGTTTAAACCTGTTTCAGGCAAAGCTAGAATTCCTTTCGAGATAGCACAGTTGCAGTGTTCAATACATGGGAGATGACTGTTATTTTTACCATACTCAGTTGTTTTTACAGAGTTTATTCCAAATCTGTATGGTGATAAACATTGTTTTTCACTGTAGTTTCATTTTCATAGCCCGAACTGCCTCCATGGACAGCATAAAAGCTGTATACATTAAGCCATGCATTTTCATAAATTTATTTTATGTAAAAGTGTTGTTATATTGTTGCATGTGGCATTTTGTTTAAATAGCTTTTTTGGCATTGTGAAAAAGTACAAAAGGATGAATTTCTACCTTTTTTTCCCCTTTGTACTGTCCTTATTGGTCCAAACGAGGACCAATCTGTATCAGATCAAACCCATTTTTTATGTGCTTTAATATTTTACCTAATGAAATAGATGTAAATGCAGTTGTCTTAAGAAAACTTTATATTGTGAGTATTTCTCTTATATTTCTCTCAAATGCACAACCATGGCCTCTATATCTTCCATTTTTTTTCTACTATAGACCAGCACACCTTTTATGAAACACATGCACAATTTTATGCTTTGAGAAAGGACTGGAATTCGTATGCAAGCATCTGACAACCTAAGTACTCTTCTAAAAACTGTCAAGCATAGAGTTCTCTCTCACTCCAGAAGGAACAGTTTGCTTTACATTTTTTATTAGTATCATCTGAAATAACTGGATAGATTTCTTTGTGAGCTTGTAGCATCTCCATTATCAGAGATCTCTTAGACCTTACTAGACAAACATCTATTTGGAGCATCACAGAACAATTTAATCCTGCTTTTGGATAGGGTAATGAATTAGAGAGCCCTTAGGATCCCTTACAGACTCATGATTAGGTCATCTTTCCTGAAAGGGATCATATAATATGATTTCTGGTACATGGAGATTCTGAATGAGGCTATAGATTGACTCTATTGACCAACTGGTCACTTCTCAGCAGGATGGCAGGAGGTGTAAAAAAGTGTAATGGTATTGATAGGTGGAAGTTGCATAAAAACTTATGGGAAATATGATAAGTAGATGGAGAACATATGACATTCTATCATCTGACAATCCAAGAAAGAATTCTTTGTCCCGGGATTCAGCATGTAGCCTGAGATCTCTCACAGAGATTAAAAACTGGTGAAAGAACACATTTTAAAGGTCCATTTGGGATGGGATAAGAGATGTTAAGCATGCATAAACATAATTTTTGCCATTCTTATCAATAGTTTCAAGCAGGAAAAAGCCAAATAGTATTCACCATAGTGTTAAGCTCTTAGAAGGAAAGAATAATAATCAGACACAGCTGGAAAATTTGTCAGAACATTTGTTTGTCACCCTTCAGCCTTTTTCTGACAGCCTATTAACACTGAGAATTCTGTAGCATTGTGCAAGTTCAAGATCCTTTACATGTGTTAGATAGTATTATTGTCTGTATTACAGCAGCACCTGGAGACTCTAAAGGAGATTGGGCCTTTTGATGGTAAATACATACCAGCAACTCCCAGAAGCAATCTGCTTCCCACACAGTTCACAATCCAGTCAGAGAAGTAAGGAAAGAAATTCTTAGTTTGTGAAGGTTTTTTTGCTGGTTTTTATTTTTTTCTTAAATTTGTAGAAACTGATACACAGAGAGAGATGCTAAAAAGTTGCACAGGCCATGTAGGGCGCATGTCAGAACTGAGTCCATTTCTGCCAAAGCCCTTCCATGGAGGCATAACCCCCATTCACTGGTATTTATGATCTCTTTAACTGTAAGTAGACAGCAATTCTGCAGTCAGATCTACAAGCTGCAAGAGAGCACCTGAAAGGATCCAATGGGAGGCTTATGACCCCGGTTTATAAACTATTTAGGAATCATCAAGCGTGGTTGTACATTTCTATATGTGTTTGCACATCCTGCAGTATGCATTTGAAATGGAGTTGCTATTTATACAATGTAAGGTTCTCTAACACACTTGCCAGAATAATATTCACAATGCAGTTTTTTGTTGTTTGCTGTTGCTGGTCTTTTTTAAAAATTTCATAGTAATAATATGGGGGAAAAAAATGGTCAGCAAAAGTGGTGAGGAAAAGAGTGAGTAACTGAAGTAGAACACTCCTAAAGCGAGAAAGAAAAATTCTGTAGATGGCTTTGTAGATTTGTAGGGGGAGGTTTCTCTATCAAAGGTCTGGAGTACAGTCTGTAGACGATCAGTGCAGAACACTGAAGGAAATGCATTTCCAGCTTGGGAGCTTTGTCAGGAAGAAAATGAAGATCTGCTATTGCATTTTAGAAGGTAATTTTTGAAGTGGAAAACCTCATAAGATTAAACTGTGGGCACCCAGCCATCTCATGTGAAGCCACAATTTGTCATTCTACATGGTCATAAATCACTGTGCCATCAACAGATCTCAGAAGGTTTAGCTTGGATAGCACAACCGAGGAGCAATATTAAATGATAAAAATAAAAGAAAGACCACATGGAGAACAGGGAAAAACAAAAAGACTTGCAATGTTTCCTGTAATCACACAACTTTTTGTAATTACCATTAGTCAGTATTTTGCATGTAGTCAAGCCTACATAATCTCTTCAGTGAACACAGTAGGAAAGCAGTGTGAGGCTTCTGGAATAAGGAAAAGATGAAGCATGTCTGTGATGTTGTATGAATTAAATAAATATGGCTTAAAAATTTTCAGCTCCATTTATTAATGGAACAAACAAACAATAAAATACACCATATACACTAACTTCTATGGACAAAGTCATAAAGAAATAAAAAGAAAGCTAAAAAATCTATTTTCATTAATCTTACAAAGATTCAAGTAGATTAAGGCATGTTTCCTCAATTAAAATGTAGTAGAAATATGCTTTTGTGTTCATTTGCTATCTTCTTAAAACATCTGTAGATAAATGAGTATATATGTATAATCCAAATATGAAGGTTTATTTTTAAGAAATCTTGTTGATTGTTACTTTGTTGTTATGACACTAATTTCTCAGAACTGTTAGCAATTGGCATTAGTTCTTTAGTACTATTTATCTAAGGAAATTAACACAATAAATAAAATCTTAGGCATCTCTACCTGAAGAAACAAAAGTTACTGGCATGGGTTAAAACCATGGAAGGGATTTATTTCCTATTATATTTAATATGTTTTATTTTCAGCAGTGCCTTATATCACTTCCACAGACACGTTAGGTTCATCGCCGGCAAATTATCATGAAAGTTGGCTTTATCGGCAGTGCTCCTGAAAGTTGCCAGGCACAGAAAGTTACGTGCTTGTTCACTGTTCAAGCATAGGGTTCCCAAAGCAGACCTCACCTGGACTAGAACATGGGACTATTTTTATCTTGATGCCAACTGGACTCCCAGTTGAGCATTCCTGCCTAGCCAGTCCACTTACATTTTCCAGTCGGTCTCCACTGTGACTGAGGCATCCTCAATTGCTCTGTCAGTTATGGTGAGAATCAAATACACAAACATGGCAGAAAGATGGAGCCTGGGAGGAAGGTGGAAGCCTTGGCAGTGGGAGGCCCAGGCTCTGTCCAGCTGGAAGGAAGCCTCAAAGGGAGTTCAGGTTTAGCAATGACTCTGGTCGATGGGGTACATTTGCAAAGAACAATAAAACTCCAGGTTATGTTTAGATCACAGTGCCTTCACTCTCCTTGGCCAGTGTAAAAACTCCCCTGAACAAACCCATCTACAAATATAAATCGGAACAACTCTTCACTCACTAGAGGTATCTCCATCTTATAGTGGCTACCACCAAAGTCTTGTCTTGGATAAAGTCTACATCGGTAGGCTTTTCTGCAAAGCAAGCAGAAAGGAAGGCTGAAAAGTACTACTTATTCCTGTCTCTGAACCCTGCCCCTCTTCCTTCAAGAACTGTGACTGGACTGCCATACATAAAAAAGCACCAAATTATTGCACACTGCAATGTTTTGCAGATAGTCTTACCGATGCTTCAGGTAAAGGGGAGAGAATGTAATAGAATCAAGCAAAAAAATAACAATAAAACAATGCAGAAGCACCTGCAATTCAGCAATTACAGTGCCTAGCCTCTAGGCACTTGCCTTCTGGAGGAGGACAGAGGCACAGGAGCTAGTACCTTGTCTCCATACACCGTGTACATAGGATGTTGTGCTCCTTGGACTAACAGATGAAAACCTTGCAATGAGACTGAGACGCCCCAAGCCACCCAAGAGAGAAACAACAAGCCTTGAAGTGAGTCTGAGACCTCACCCATTCCCATGTGAGGCAGAGGATCAAGGAAGCGCTCTGTCCCCTGGAGGTCCAGGGTCTGTGACCTCCTCTGGAGGGAAGGACCCTGTTACTGATCTTCCAGAAATCTGAGTGCTCATTGCTCTAAGGATGATGGCAGAGGGTGCTGCTATTGCTCTGTAATAATACAGTGGCTGCTGTGCTGCCCAGAAAGCGATGGCCCTCAGTCTAGGCTTCCCCCAACCCAAGAGAACTGCAAATCAACAATTTTTGTCTTCAGTGAGAGTGCCTTTACCACCAGACTGGGGACGAGGAATGGCATTTTCTGTCACTCACACTGATGTGGTTATGTAACAACAGATACGTAAGCAAGGAGAAAAAGAGAGAAAGAAATTGGAGGAATGAGCAGGCTGCCCACCTGAGTGGAGGGAACGGGCATGCTGGCACATCCTTGCACAGCTACTTCGCAGTTGCCAGAGATGCTGGGCCGTCTGGGGACGAGAACATCTGACTTCTGTTTCAGCTCCTAATTGTACTAAACTGTGTCAGGAGCACGGGCTTCTCATGAGGGGGACTAGGCTCTGCTGCGAGGGGCGAGAGGTTGGGTGCTACCCTTGTCCTCGAGTGGCATCCAGAGCCAAACAGATTTGATAGAGCCCATCTGTCATGAAAAAACCTCCTGAATGAGGCACTCACCCAGGAAATAGAAGATTTCATTGCTTCTTCTTTGATTCAGAATCATATCTCCCATCTCAGGGAAAAGTTTCCTAAACAACAAGGCACGTGGGGCAGGAGACACACTTCGTAGCTGTGGGTTGAAACGTACTTGAAACAACCTGGTGAGTGAAACTGAATTCAAGGTTTACCATGGGAAGAAGGGAAGAAGAATATTATGCAAAGTATGATTTGAACCCCAGGTTCAGACCTATGCTTGAAAAAGTGATATCCTCAACCACAATTTCTGTTGCAAAGGAATATTTCTGTTCTCTATATTAAAGAAAAACTGTCCCAGCATCAGAAGCTAAAACACCAGATTTGCTCATCCTAAGCAAATGCCTTAAAATTAAGCCAGAGCATTATTTTCCTTCTTATATTGCTTTCTCTTCCTCTCCTTCTGACTCAATACACCTCCAGTCATTTTCTACACGGTGGCACAGCCTGGATGGAGAGGAGTGGGAGAGCAGAGAGGGAGAGAAGGGCCAGAGCCAAGGACTGACTGTCTCTCCCTGCAGCAGTCCCTGCAGCCTTCCCACAGCTGAGGCTTTATTCTCAGGTACAGATTGCCTGAATCTGAAGACTGAATTGAATCAGCAGTGTTACTTCCCTGGTGAAAAGCTCCTAATGTGAGGCTATAGCACAACAATTTGTTCTCCTGCATCTTTTGAAAGAAAGAGTGGCTACCACAATTCCTTGCAAGGAGCTGGTTCCTCTTTGAATATTTTAGGACTGTTCCAAGCAAGCCTGCAAAACAAGCCTCTCAAGCACAGGTAGTAGACCAATGCCCAGCTTCTGTATCTAAACAGGGCTTAGGCATGAGCTGCAAAGACCTGTCAAGGCTAGGGAGTGCTGGACTTGCACAGATTATATTCTCTTTTTCCTTCAATTCCACAGGTAGAATTATGCCTAGCAGCATGTTTTAGCTTCTCACATGCTAGGAAATACTGTCTGGGCATCTTTATTCTGTTTTCCTGTCCAGACACCTTCTATTGAATCTTTGATCTCACTTCTGCCCCTGGTTTGCTCTTTATTATTTGCCCTGTGAATACAGCTGAAACCTAGATTCCTGACTTCCTGCTCAGAAGGATGGCAAGCCTTTAGTTTGGGCTACACTTTAGCTCACCCTGGCCTGATTTTTCCCCAAAAGGAAAAGGGGTTAGGCCATAGCTGAGTAGGGATTGTCAGGATTGCAATTATGGCTGCAGGTGCCTAAATCCTCCTTAAAACCCCTACTCGGCTGCTGTAAGGTTGAAATCAATAAGCTAAAGCCAAGAGGTTCTGAGACAGATATGAAATGTGTGAGGTAAGGTGTTTAAATAAGTGCCTTATTGGATGGTTTGTTTTCATAAGGCAGTATGCATTCATTCATGCTGGCAGCATTTGCACCAGAAATGTATGAAGTCTTTAATTAAACTTGATTAAAATGGTAATTTCGGGTGCTGATATTTTAGAATAATAATTTTTTCTCTCCCCACTCCACGTCTGAAAACCTTTTAGCTACTTCAGTGGCCTGCAACCTAAGTAATCCTGCTCCTATTTTTAGGGACGTAAGCCCTGGCTTCAGCACGGCCGTGGCAGTTAGAATAAGAAGATTTTGCAAGTGTGGAGGATTAGCCTTTGCGGCAGTTGTATGACAAAGCAATATACTCGCCACTGATAACACAGGAGGAAGAAAGAATTTATCATTTATTACATATTCAGATTTGCCTTTTTTTTAACTCAGCAATCTGCCAAAGTCTATCTGGAATGACTCTTTTTTGGATTAACTCATAGCTTTCAGTCACACAAATGTTTCATCTCACTGCAGAGGTGCAAGAAAAAAGTGCTGGATGCCAGCACTGTCCTGGAAATAAGAACACTAAGCATCACAGTTTGGGTCCTGTCTAATCCTCTGGTGTGGAGTTAACCTGCTGAGACCTAAAAGCTCCTCTCTTCCCGCATACTGATCTTTGTAATCATGAGGAATGCAGCTAATTAAATACACAGATGAAGGGACATTTTATTATTCTGCTCTTATATATCTGTACTAGCTATACTCTTCGTCTAAAATCCACGTTCCAGCCGAGTAAGTGAACTACTGACCTTAAATTTTATGACATCATCTGTGCAATGAAGACCCTGCAACCTGACAAAGGAGAGAAGTTATTGAAACAGTAAAAACCACAGAGGACAGCAAAGAGGTAAAATCTGTCATTAAAACAAACAAACAAAAAATCTGTTATAGCCTAGTTAGACAAAACGCACAAGATTTCAAAACTAGCATAGATAAAATAAGGCCAGAGGCATGTAGCACACTCATTTTCCCTGAGTTCTGATAAATCTTCCCTTTCAGTTGTAGAAAGTTTTGAGGTAAAGGCATGAGAACAAAGGCATAAAATGCTCTTGGTTACCTTCATTCAAATATTTATCTGGTTCTGTTCCCCTTGAAGTTCATTCTCTGTAGATATTTCAGAGGTCTGCTTTATTGACACAAATGTTCACAGACAGGCCACTTCAAAATCACAGCCGTATGTGTTCATAGCTCCCAGGGGACACATTTCTCTTCCTCGTTATGCCACCTTATGGCATAAAGCAGCCATCAATTCAAAGCAGAGGTACCCTGAGAGAACACCCTATCGCCCACTCACTGCAAGCTGCTGCAATGGACTTGCCCCTCTTGCAATGCATTAGGTCTTCTCTCGGGAAGCTGTTATGTCCAGAGGGAATATTAGGGCAGGCTTAAGACCTTGAAGGCTACTCTAAATTAAAGTAACTGCTAGTGGGCAGTTGCAAGAGCCAGGCAGGGATTTTTGAAAAGGAAGTTCCAGGCATACTTCATTTTCCAGGCTAATACTAGCTGCAGGGCAGTATAAAAGCACAGCAGAAAGTCAGTATTACCAGATGCTATGCTTCTTTCTATGGTGATTCTTCTGCATTATTCTGGCTGAAGAGATACTCTGTGTTTTCAACAGGATGGAAACAGCAAACACAGGAGAATCTTGCTTAGGGAATCTAATTGGTGTATGAGCTATTTTAGTGGGTCTAGACATTAATCAAATTTTCATCCTCTCATTCAGATCCATGATCAGGGTTGCAAAGGCATCTTTGGTGCTGAAAGATATGCATGGTGGGATTGCAAAGCACCTAAAGCATGTAGGCACCACATTTCAACTGCTTCAGCAGGAATCCTGTAGGAAAGAGATCCAACAGAGGGTGTAGGTGTTTAAAAGTGAGTCAAGACATTGCCTAAGTTTCAGGTGTGAGCCCTACCTCTCCCCAGAGTATCCCGAATCCTGAGGGAGGAACCTAGGCTCTCCGCAGGCTTTGTGGGAGAATCAGGTGCTTCTCTTTGCTTTGCAGCAAACAGCCTGTGGGTGCCTAGAATTAACTCATCAACATTTTAAGGGGAATGTTTGAAATTTTGATTATCTTTGTAGCTCAGGTCTCAGATTTGGACCTTCAGGATGTTTTGATCACTTTTGGATCCACAGCCAGATTTTTTCTCCTGAAAATACATGTCTCCAGCCTTTCTTTTAAAGACCTAAGCAGAGCTCATTCTTGGATATATAGCTGGTAGCAGCCTCCCATTGTTTGGTAGGCTACTGGCTAAAATGGTTGGCATGCTCACATTGGACATGCGCAAAAGGCATACTATACCTAAGAGGTCTCTTAATTAGGGCATGTCCAATGGGGTTTAGCTGTTTCAACGTTTAGGTGGCAAGAGGAGGGGAACGAGGAACGCTGCCTTCTAATCTGGGTTTGGATGTTTCAATTCTTGTGGTTCCTAAAGCCACACTGGAGCTATCCCAAGGTGCCTATCTGATTCTTTGAATCCTAAATACCTTGAAAATTTAACTTCAGAGTTCTTTTATCCTCTGAACACTCAATGGACAAGTAGAAGCTTTTCCTTTAATTCTGCCTGGACTAGCAGCTCTCTGGGTGGTTCAGTTTGATTTTGGCCTTTGTAGAGTCCCAAGGCTTCAATTATTTTCATAACAGTCTGGTCTTATACCTCTGTAAACCTGTACGTGACATTGCAGCGCAGCACTGGTGACTGAGGTTCAGAGTAATTTCAATTTGTTTAGTTCTTATAAAAATAAAATTAAGAAAAAATATTGCAGGGAAATTTCACATAATGTCACAGACCCCATTCTGGCATAACTCCATGCCCTCCAGAATATCCTTCCATTAAACCGATTGCAAAGCTTATATGCACTAGAAATTGAAAGGCAATGTGGGTTTATCACTTAATCTTCAATATTAGTTTTTTCCTTTTTTTTTTAAAATTTCATTGGACACTTCAGTTGAATGTCATTAGAGATGATATAATTTCTTTCCTGGTTTTCCATTTAAGATTTGTCAGGGGAACAAGTATGCGTCATAGATCATTTTGACCTGAGTTCTCCTCATCAGCAATGTACACATCAACCACACTCAGAAATACATTCAGCTTTCTTCTGAATTGCCATGAATTTGCTAATCTACAGCTCACCCTCTATATAGCTCAGATAAATTATAAGCCTGGAGATCCTGCAAACGCTAAGCAGCATCTCTCTTTTTTATTACTTTTTCCTTGCAGCAGAAATTTGTTTCATGTACAATCATTTCAATTTGTTTATCAGGATATGAGTGAGGCATTTGGAATAAGATAAACACTGAGCTGCACTTTCACCCAAACAGGACCCTAATTAATCTCAACGTTAAGAAAATAGTCTTTAGAAATATTAAAGGTCTGTTTTGCAAAAATGTGGCATTTCAACAAAGAACCAGAATGAGATACTTACAAAAATCATTTATATGACATACTCAGCTGATCTTAGGATTAGAATTGGCTTCTAGTTTTTGAAGTCTACCCATCAGCAGTTATATTGGTTCTGGCTTTTTAACAGTGTGCTTAAAAATAATTTTCTACAGATCTGATTTATTGCTTTTGCTACTCTTTACCACAAAATGATTTATTATCTTGCTACTTCTTAGCTAACCCCTGTTCTAGTGAGGTAAAGCCCATGGGAGATGCATTTAGATCAAACTATGCATACATAATATGCAGCTGACATTTTACATGAAATGCTAACAGAAGCATCTGACTTTGCTTCTGGTGAAGTCAGGAGATGCAGGATAAGTCCTGAAATGAGTATTTATTCATGAATATTAGCTGCTGCACACACATAGCTTTACCTGGCAGATGTGCTACGAACAAGCAAAACTGCTGAGAGCTCTGAATGTGAAAAGACAGCATAAAGTTTAGGAAAAATTCACATTCCTGAACGGTAAGAAGGGGCAATGGTTCCAGCTTCTTGTATTACACTTGGATAAACTAGCAGTGGTATTGTTAATAGTATATATGTTTGCACTCAGGAATGTCTTCCTATTGGAAAACACCATTTTGACAGAAAAATTTTTTTGATTTCACTGAAAATGGGAGGGAAAGGAGGGCATTTGTATAAAAAAAGTACTTTGTACATTCAAAACTTTCTATTTCTAGGTTTTTGAAATGCAACATTTTGATTTTTTATTATAGAATGGCTTTTTTAGTTTTAAAAAAGCATAGAATCACAGAATCATAGAATAATTCAGGCTGGAAGGAACCTAGTCCAGTCTCCTTCTCAAAGTAGGGTCAACATTATATTCAGACCATAATATAGTGAAAAAACTGTAGAAAAAAACAGATGTGAGACAAAATATTGTGATTAATCATAAACAAAGGAAAAAGAATAAATATTGATTTGAAGAAAATTTTAAATTTTTTTCTGGTAGACTGTGATCTGAGTTTGAAAACCTGAGAATTTCCCATGAAGTGGAAATTTTAGTTCCTTTGTAACTTCAGTTGACAGCATCATAATGTACAAAGCCAAGACACAAGAATCAGACTCAGCAGCTGAAAACCTCAAATGCCTAAATTAGAGCTACTCAAAGCATTATACAGTTGAAAATATTGTGGTTGATTTACTCAGAGTGAATATCGACTTTCCCAGTACATAAGAATAAGTTTATGTCCTAGAGGAAAAGCAACCCAACATACATGCTTAAATCAAACACAAATAATATGTTTTTTTAGCACCAAACAGAAATGATTATTTGACACACAGTGAGATTACCTGACCTCTTGTGTTTGGATTTCTCTGTGATTTTATTGCAGTATTTTAAGATAAAGCTGAAATTTCAAATTCAGTGTTCCTAGTTCCCATGAATGTGCTAAATCTCTTGCATTCAGTTGGCTCTTATAGTCTGGGCAAACTCTATTTGTCTTCTGTATCAGCTTCTGGTAATAAACCAAATAATAAAAATGAATCAAGAATGGGCTACTGTCCCTAAAGTATATAATTGAACCAAACAAACTGTTCCAAGTCCTTCTTCCCCACATAGCTAATACTATAAAGGTAGGAGAGGAATGTTTTCTGTTTTTTAGAATCGACCTTTGGATATAAAAGGGTTGGATCTTACGTAAGGACCTACTTAACACAAGTCAGAGTGCTTCTTTTGAGTGTTTTGGCACTTTGGTCAGATAAAATACTGCAGGTAATTTTTTACAGCGGTTTTATATCTATATATTCTATCTACCTATTCATAATCTTATGAATAAACTATTCCTGTTGCCATTCGGAAAAAAAAGACATACAGGAAAAGAGAGAAAAGGAAAAACAAAAACATACATAAGGAAACAGAGAAATGAGGAATAATAGTAAAAAAGTGATAACAGTGAAAGTAAATGGAGAGATGCAGAAAGCAAAAATAAATGGGAATGGAAGGAAATTAGAAGACTAAGAGAGAAAAAATGCAATGAAGCCATGAAATGTAGCATCTGAAAAATAGGAAAGAAAATCAAATAAAAATGAATATAAAAAAATCTCTGTGCAGTCACGCTGTGCAGAGAAATAAACAAAGTAGAGCATCTAGGGAGATAAGGAAATAATCCAAGGGAAAAAAAGTATGAATGTAAATTGAAATCTGTGTGTTCAGAGGGAAGATGGGAACAGCGAGCAATTCAATAAAGTAAATTAACAATAAGAAGCAAAGGGGAGACCAAGACTTCTGGATGAAAGTTCTAGTTGACAAGTTTGAGAAACTCTCAGGATCACTGATTTTTAGAGCTTTGGGTTACAATTGACAAATCTTTGCATGGTGGTTAAAGATCTCACCTTTCTCAGCTGCTCTTCCTTCCTTTGCTCCTAACTCTGGAGAGACTTGCTGGCCTGCAGTGGGGTGGTGTGAAGGGCATGGGCAAATCCTGAGTGTGGGCAATGGGCAGGTGGCTGAGCAGCAAGCATGTCTAAAACCACAGCAGTGGGAATCCCTTGAGCTTGCCCTCAGAGAGGGCTTGCTAAAAAACAAATCTCTTTCGGCTATGCTGAGGTGGACAAGCACTATCACTATGCACTTCTGAACGTCAGAGCAAGTCCCCTTGTGAGAGCCAAGGGCTTCATCCCAGCTCTGCTTTTCCTTGTCCTTAGGTTCTGAAGACTCAGATGAATCTCAAACAAATCATCAAAGAGATTTGAAACATTTTTTTTCCCTTGGGAAATATGTTTTTGGTTAAAAAAATCATAGAGCATTTTCCAATGCAGTGGAAAAGCTGGAAAAAGAAAATTATCTTCAGATTCTGGAGAGAAGGTTGGTTTTAATTTACAGCTTTTCATAACTTACTTTAACTCTTTCTGCTCTCTTCACTCTTCCTTTTTCTCAGAGATTTTTTTAATAGGAAAGGTTAGAAAGTAAATACTTGTTAAGAAAAGGAAAATTAGAAAACTGGTGAATAAAGGCAAAATTATTTCTTCTTTTAAACCTTTAGAATGAAATCAGCATAAGAAAATCAACAGATCCTTCTGATTCTCTCTCTCTCTGTAACTATACCCTGTTTGTTTCCCAGTTCTTCTAAGTTGCTTTCTCAGGATTTATCTCAGTTACTGCTGAGAGTGTATGTGGGGGTAGAGGGCAAGTTCTCAGTTCCCTGTGGGGGAAACAATGTTGAAAATGTCATTTAAGGAAACATTCTCCTGCAAAGAGCCTGAAGTGTGCATAGTCAGCCGCATGAGGGAATGGTAATGGACATCTTCACTGTGGTAATTTGGTGGATCCAGGGAATGCATTCTTGTGACAAAGCTATATTGCCTCAGGCACTCTAAAATTCAACATTTGACAGATATCTGGGAGATAGAGTCATTTTGTTCCTGTCCACCTCTGGTAAGAGCTTAGGAGTTTTTACTTTTGAAGAAGGAGCTTCCTGATTTAGAAACAACTCTGCTTCCTGAAAGAAATTAAATGCTTCTTTTACAGAGGTTGATTGCTGGGCACCGTAATTTTCTCATTGTGGAAAATCGTTAGAACAGAGCGTTAGCACCGACATAGCGTGGAGCAACGCCTTTTCTCTCTGTGTAACTGGGGAAGAGGGATCCAAGCAATGGGGATGTGTATGTACCTCTTGGGGCACCAGGACAGCTGTACTGGTCTTGGCAGAGTGGCAGGGAAATGTAAGCAGCTGAAGAAAATCAGGGCTTGGACAACGTGGAAAGGGGTGTTTTCAACTGTGCAAAGGAAAACAGTGCAGAAGAAAGGGCATCAGACCTGTCCAGGGGACGAGCTGGAGGCATGGTCATTTGATTTTCATCCCTCTTATCCCAAAGTAAGCACTTAGCTGGGTCCTGTCACTGTACTATTTATCTGAGCATTTCATAGCCTTTAATACAGTCATCTTTTCAAAACTCTTGTGAAATAGAGAGCAATTACGGATGGAGAGCTGATGTCCCAAGAGGCTAAACAATTTGCTCAGGATACTCAGAAACTTTGCAGCTGAGCAGAGAACTAACATTGGGTTTCCCTAATCCTGCATTACAGACACTATTTTCTTTTACGATGCCACATGTTTGTTCCCCTTATTCCTTCCACCCTCAAGGAAAGATTTCCACTGACTTCACCTCGTCCTTTGTTTGGTCTTGCTTCCTCTCCCTCTGCTTTTTCATTTGCCGGTGTCATGTTGGCACCTGCTCCTTCACAGAGAGGACAGCTGGGGAAGGAAGTTCAGGAAAAGCAGATGGGAGATGTGCAGGGGTGGTCAGCAGGGAGAGCTGGGCCGATACACAGTCAGGGTCTTGTATAACTGTGGCAACCATCAGTAGGGAACCAGAAGCAGTGGAGATGGATAATTTGTTTGTGTTAAAACTGCTTTGTTTTTAAATAAAAGGAAGTTAAATGCCCCTAGACTCCATTAGCACTGACTTACAGCTGCACAGGGGTAGCTCGTATCCTTCCAGACTCTGCACATTTAAGCCTTGAAGCACTTAGGAGCGCTACAGTCAGCATGCTGACAGCCATAACTTCTCTCTCTGCACAGCAAGCCACTGCGCCCATAAAATACATACTAGCACTTGCCGTTGCAGGAAGCAAAGCATATGTCCATGGCAATTTAGTGTCACAGCGTTTATCCTGCTGAGGCAAAGACTGTGTTTATGTGAGTCGTCTTCAATAACAGCCTCCACCTTCCCTTTGCTCAAGTTACTGAGCTACTCTACCAGAACAGCAAGTCAAGGACCACTTTTCCCATCCAGTTCACAGATTTTGTCTGCTCTCACTCTTTAATTTGCACTGACTGCTCATGTGCTGCCTTCCTACAGAGCAGTTTCCACAGCCAGCGAACCTTGTTCTTCGCTTGCAACGCAGCCTGCAGAGCTCAGCACACACCGTGGCTAACCTGTTCACCATGCGGCTCACATCCTCAGCCTGCCCTAGGGGAAAGCCTGTGTTGCTGTGTTAGTACTGTCCTGTGATAGCACTAAAACATGCCACAGGAGGCCTGGGGAGCAGGCTGCAGCAGCGCCTGCAGCTCCCATGGACATGTGGCTTTCAGAAATGAGCTGGTTGTTCCCAGCCAGCCAGCACAGAGCGAGTGGACGAAGCTCCAGCCTGCAGATGATCTTGCAGCTATTCCTCCATCTTCTCATATCATACTCCCAATGCTGCAAAATTGATGCTGTGAATTCCTCTATTATCCAGACTGTGTGCATCTAGAGCAGTGGTTTTCAGCAGTGGTCCTCAAGCCCAAAGGATGCCTGAGAGGTAACGGGTGGAGGCAACTCAAACAAATCCCCGAGGGTTTGCCATTCCGGCAAAGCATTGCAAGAGGTTTTGCAACTTCCAAAGTATGGATTTCAGTGGCTATTTCTGTCTTCAGGGAGGCAAAACGAAAACTGCATTAATATGTATAGATTTCAAAAGTACAACTTAATGCTAACTTCACTTTTTATTGCCTGATTTATGGAGGTTTAATCTGAGTCACACATTATATTTTGGGAGACTGCAATTCTGCATGAATAGTATTTTTGGTCAATGAATAGCAGGGCTTTTTTTGTGTGTGAATACATATACATTTATGCATACTTTTGTAAAACTTCGTTTGAATATTATTGAAGAATTACTCCCAAAGAAATGACCTACTGAAAAGGGAATCCTTTTCCTATTCTGCCCCAACAAAAATTGGATAAAATAAAATATTCTACCAATATCATAGCAGTGAATGAGATTTCCTTTTGCTTGATGACAATTTCGTCCTATCAGTTACTAGGATGGGAAGCTTAGCAGCAGCACATATTACACTGCTGCAGTTTTCTTTAGACATATAAAAATATTAGCTTGTGGGATTTTCTGAAATACAGGAGCAACAGAAAAGGAGCAATATAATTATATTTCATCATATTAAAAACTAAGGAAAGAAGTGTGACTTTGTTTTAATTGCCAAGCTACTGTACCAGTTTATGCCCTTACCATTTTAACAAATTCTGTCAGATGAAACCTAAGTGGAATGAAGTGCCAAGTATTTTACTGCCAGCTCTGTAAATGCTGGAGGCATTATCCTCTTATTTTTCCATTGTAATATAGGATCTATTGTAAGATGTTATAGAGGCTCAGCTACATAATCATTAATTATGTTTTCTGTATTAATTGCAAAGAAGAAAATTCAGAATAACCTCACCTAGTTTCAAATGTAGAGTTAAGCCTGCACAAGGCCAATAAATGGACTGAAGATTCATTGCTGTTGGCATGATAATCCATACACTCATCACTACTTGTTACAATAAGTGCATTGTTATTACAGTGGGGAAAATGTAATATAAAAAATTTTATAATGTTGTTCCATGAAATGCTGTATTATACTTTACAGCAGTGTAACAAACTTGGTTGTTCAGGAAACAAACTGTATAGTTTGTGGATAATATGAAAAGGTCATGACTGTAAATCCTGGAAATTTTTTTTCCAAAGCTGGAGTAATACTCCGATATTAGTTTTGATTCTTAAACACAACAGTCCACTGGTTTTGAAGATACATGTATTTGAAGATGGGAAAGTGTTATAACCTGTTTGTGTGCAACTGCAACAGGGATTTTTTTTTATCTGTTAAAAAAACAAGGGAGTCCCCTTCTCTATATAAAATATCCAACTTCAATATCTTGATAAGAAAAATCTTCGGATCCCCTCCCCTGAGAAGAACGATGGAGAAGAGATGACACCTTTTTACTAAGAAAGCTTATGTGCAAAATGAGATCAGGGCTCTGGAGATATATGTAGCGTGGAAGTGGGGTACTGGCTTTATTCAGTAGTTGTCCAGCTGCTCTTTCTTCATGATAGCGCTTACAAATGCTTTCTCAGATGGCTGCTGGGTTGAAAGGGATGTTCAGAAGAAGCCACAAGTGGCTATGGCTGCATGATTTTTATTGTTATGTTTTGAGTGAAAAGACATTTGTGGTCTGGCCTCTGGTGGCTATGCCAAGGTCCTTGTTAATCATCAAGTCATCCATTGATTTGCAGCTTTACTTCTCCCACAGTTTTCCAGATAAAGAAAAATAAATCCACTATCCCTTCCTTTGAAAGTGTACTTTTCATGTCCCTTTCATTAACAGTATTTCAACAAAAGAAATACAGCTCCATGACTTGGGGCAACATGCTATTTACAGATATTTTCTTTTTAATTTTCTTCTCCCTGTAATGCTTACTGTTAGACTACATCCCTGTACACTTGTACAGCTTGGCAGTAGCTGAAATTGGAATAAAAAGGTTTGAGTTTTTCTTAAAACCTTGGCTTTTTTAAGGCTTTGGACTGCAAACGGAGAACATGACGTTACAACCAGAGCCTTTGCTATGGGACACTGTCATGGAATCATAACAAGTTTATCAATGTTTGGAAGCTAGTGTTTGCCACTGATGGCAATGGCTGCTTGTCTGGACTTTTCAGCTGAGCAATCTCTGTGGTTATTTTTTGTGCCATAGCTAGTAGAGGGTGATAGCACTGTCTAAACTACATGTCGCAGTGAAACCTGATTGCCTTTTCAGGGCTGGCTAGTTTTGCTTTCTTAACATCTGGAGGGAGTATCATATGATTTCAGCTTCAATATAAATCAGGTTTATTGCAATCTGCATGCAGTCATGTGTATTTATGTACCAAAGCTTTGATTTTAGGGTTTTGCACAGAATTCCAGACTGCTTCATTAAACAGTTACACTGCAGTATTTATTAACTGGTTTTCAACTGACAGTAGTTTCTTTGTACATTCATAAGGATGTACTTCTGGCATATATATGTATTTGTTATTATAATTGCAGAATGTTCCAGAAGGACTATTAAACGTGCATGTTTCCACAATCTGTTTATGTAATGCTTATTATAAACACAGCATATATCTGCTTTTCAAGGAAACTGCAATAAAATGTGCAATTTGTAATCTCTTTAAGGCAAGGACTTCATTCCAAGTGCATTGCCAGCAGTCAGCAATAAAAAAGCACAGTAAGATACGTATAATGTGTGGTCACAAGACACATCAGATATGATCACTGCTACAAGTCTCCCTTCCCTAAAGAAATTTCTTCTTGGGCTATCCGGAAGAAAGAAAGCCTTTTGAATGGTCTTGGTAATTTTCCCTTCAGGGTCAGACAATGTGCAAATTAGAGGCTGCCAGAAATATTCTACAGGCACACACAGACTAAGACCTTGTATTTATCTTTAAAAAGCCAAAGAATCTCAAGTCTAGCAAGCAGACTAGAGACATGCCGAGTGATTAAATCAAATGTGAATGTAAAAGCTTTTCTCTGCTAAAAAAGAACACAGCCTTCAGATTAATATTAGCAAACCCTACTATGTCACATTGCTACAATCAGCATCTCTCTGGGAAATAAGAATACATTAGTTCAGGTCAATATCTGCGCTCCCATCAGACAAAATTACCCAACCGTCTTTGTCTGGTAATGATAATGACATTGTTAGCCTCTAGGGAGCTGACGTCACAGGACTAAAGCAACTCAGGAAGAGCAGCGTGTGTAAGTGAACCAGCAAAGACCTCCCTGGTACAGTCTGCCTCAGCTGAAGGATGCTGTCCTAACGCTGCCATGCCAAAACTGGAGTGTGCCCCAAGATACGCTTGTTAAGAAAACAAGCAAATGGAAAAAGAGTATTTTAGGCATGTAAGCAACAGTGATCCATTGGAAGGGAAACATTTAAATGGTAGAACTGTGTCTGAATCAGATTTACTGTGCTCCATTCATACTTAGATGAATCTGTGTAAATGATACATCTGCATTTATGATATTCCTTTCCACCGCAATGAATGGAAATCCTTTGCCATAACCTTTTTACCTGTTGGTATGTATCTACCTATCTATGTATTTGCCTATCTACCTATAAATACACACAATTCTTCCACAGACAGCTAGGAAAAGGTAATTAAATATCAGGCCTGTGAATAAAATTGACTCTATTATTGGTGTTGGGATGAATGTGACACTAAATAAGGAATGAAGCCCACTGTTTGGACACTGTCTATTTTATTAAGAAAGAAACAGCCTGTTTATCAGTGAGATTATGGGGGTTCAGGTAGGAGGAGTTTTCGTGTGTTTGTTCAATGGTTTACATGAAGCTAATTCTCTCTGTATATTGTATTAATTTAATTAAAAGAGAGGCTCAGTCAATATTGCTGTAACAAAGCCAAGGCATGTCTGAACTCATTAAAGTAGGGTTTGTACACTGACACTGATGAAAGACTTGCTGCTGGTGCTGCTGCAAGTCCATTTAGTTTTTATTTGACATCAAGTTGCTTTGCTTGTGCGGTCAGAGCTTGTATAGGAAGTAACAATGCCATGAATAAAAGAATATATCCGACAAGGAGCCTGGGATTTCTCACATGGTACCTGAACGTTGCCTCATTTGCCGATACAGTTGCCTGGCTTGTGCTATCACAGTTTTGGACAACCTGCTTTTAGCTTCTCTTCTTTCCCATCTCAAAATGGTGCCCGTGCTCTCTCCCCAAATAGCTGCATGTGGGAGAAGACACCTTCAATACAGCTTCTCCTACCCACAATCCACCTCACATATGTTTGAGATGGGCAAAAGAAATAGGGCAGTCTCAGGCATCGTAACTCAACACTCGTAAAAGCTAAAGCTTAATCTTCCACTGCTGGTGCTGATGACTTTCAGCCCACTGGGCTGACAGGGAAAGCTGCCCTTAGTGGATGCAGCTCACCTAACGTCACGATTGCGTAGACAGGCTTTTGTAGGGCATTCACAAAGGCTGACTTAGACCACTCAGGCTGGTTTTTCCAGACTGCCTCTATAGTCAGAGCAGAGGCAGTGGAGCATAGAGGAGCATTAGAGGATCCCGTTTCTCTCCACTGACTACAGAAGTGATTAGCCTCCCTAGGCTAAAGTTAGCTTCCATGAAAACACTTTCAGTTGGATTTTTATCAAAATGACTGTCACAGGGTCGAGCAGATTATATTCATATAGCTACGTTTTGACATGCTGTTTTGTTTTATTTCTGCACAGCACTGCTCAGACTTTTGAGAAGCTTCAGATCTGATCTGATCTGATTCATCCATTTTGAATAACCTTTCTCTGTTAGCCAGAGAGGATCCTCTTTTTTTTCCTCTCTTTTCACCTGTAGGCTAGGCCTTTATAAGCATCCTGTCTACCTCTCAGTCCATCTGTCCTCTTGTTCATCAGTTCTCTTTAATAATTTCAGAGCCCATTGGTCAAGTCCAATCCCATTTGCCAGGGAATGGAGTTCTCTAGAAAAAAACTCCAAAAAAACCCTAAGGACAGGCTGAGGCAGTGGGGCTTGGTTAGCCTGGAAGAAAGACCTAACAGCAGCCCCCAGTGCCTATGAGGAGATCATCAAGAAGACAGAGCCATATTCTTCACAGAGGTGCATGGCAGGAGGACAAGCGATGGTGAGCATAAATTGAAACAAGAGAGTTTCAGGCTGGATATAAAGAGAAAATTGTTCCCCATGAGAACAACCAAGCAATAGAAGAGGTGCCCAGAGAGGCTGTGCAGTCTCTGTCCTTGGAGGTTTTCAAGACCAGACTGGATGAAGCCCTGAGCAAACTGGTCTGATCTCAGAACAGACACTGCTTTGAGCTGGAGTGTGGACTAGGCACCTCCTGAAGGTCTTCACCAGCCTGAATTACTTTGTGTTCTGAGATTTATCCATAGGGAGGGCTAAGTACTGCTGTGATTAGGCAAGAAAGCCTAACCAAAACCAAAGTAAGAACTTAGAATAATATATATTTTTTCACTTTTTACAGGAGGAAATCTTTAATGATTTATCTACCTTTTAGAAATCAGCTATCTCAGACTGTATAAATTTACCTGGAGAAGCTGAGAAATTATATTTTGTGTTTTGTGCTTTGATACTTTGAATCTCAGAACTACACATCACGGTGGTATTTTGAGATACACTACTGTAATGCTGGCCTGGGATTCAGGAGCCTTGACTTCTCCTTGCAGCATTGTCTCCAGATGATTATTTTCCACTTGCAAGTGCTGGCCCTAGCCACAGATGATTTACAGTCCCTCATCAGGAGGCAGCTGAGCCCAGCTGACTTTAATGACAAAAATCCCTAGCAGCTTCACCAAGGCTAGCATTTCACCCCATGTGCCCAGTATGGAACAGGCCAAACCTTGCTGCAGGCACTAAGCTGTAATGACAACAGCAATATTGTCTAAATGCTAAAAGAAAATACTGTACAGTATACCTAGAAACTTTAATGAAAGAAGCTGTAGCAATATGATTTTGCATTCAATATCAAACCCTCCTGTTCTCTTAGTTTCTTCTGTTTGCTCTTCAGAGTAGAGCATATTTTGCCTGGAGAGGAACTAATCCCTCTGATTAAAACTTGGAAAAGTCTTCTCACCTCTACTCTATTCATGCAAGGCATGGTCTGGCATCCAGAAGAGCCTCACCTGTTTGCCCTTTTGCTCTTATTTTGAGCTCCACTCTAGCACTCCCACAATCCTCCTCCAGTATGCCTGATATCATCAAAATGAGGTTTGCCAGTATAGGCCCATAATTCCTATCTTTGCAGTATAATCCAGCAGAGATGCAGGGCTTGTATGTAGCACCACTCTGATGGAGCTACACTGCATGCAGGATAGGAAGTCACTGCACCTTGTGATGTTGCTCCCATGCCATGTGGATGTGAGACCACTTGGAGAGAGGTGAGAGATACTCACACGGAGACATTCGCTCAGCCTCTGCTATAAGCAGTTGCTGTGGCTGTCCTAAGCAAATGGACCATCCGCTTACCATGTCTTTTTTCTCCAAACAAGCTCTTTTTCTACAGCCCTCACCACAGTCCCACTTCGTCTGGACCACCAACTCCCAAAGTCCTTTCCTTGGAGGCCCATCACCCTATCACACTCTCACAGAGTTTCAGGCAACTTTCTCTTCTTATTCCACCTGGAAAAGATTCAGCAAAGAGCTAGATTTGGGAAACAGGAAGCAAAAGCCCAACTCTGCCCTTTTTAATGACATTTTTAACTTTCATGGAAGAAAGCCAGTGAGGCAATCTACCCAGGATTTTCTGTTTACTCCTATGAAGGATAATGCTACTGCAAACATAGTAACCAATTTATGTTATTTAGCTGAAAATTACATTTTGAGGGCAAGAGAATAAAATTAGCGTGCTGAAAGATTGACTCTTCAATGTTCTCTGCACCAGTGGATAGCAGTCGTGCTCTGGCATAAAGATATGATAGGCAGTCTGCTTTGCAGGCCCTGAGCATGGATTTTGAGTAAGGACACTAGATATACACATAGATTTAAAATTAATAGGGTTTAGAAATATATTCTGCCAGTCAAATAATATTAACTTTAATTCAGTCTGTAAACAAGGTTTGTAAGCCACATGTGCATGTTTATATGTGTAAGTGCTAAAACTATTTTAGTAGAATGGACAGGCAAACATTTCATATTTTGGCAATAAACTAAGAAAAACCTAATTTTGATTTCCCAAGTACTCATCCAAAAAGATTAAAAAAATCACTTCCATATTACTTTCTATTTATATTCACATCACAAATTTATTCTTATTTGAAATCTTCACGTACCTCAGTAATTTTCGTATGCTAAAGGAGAGGTTTTTTTTCAAAAAACCCGTTCTATGATTAACTAATGGAAATTTACATTAAAAAATTCAATACTATTACATGACAACTAGTTTTTCTTTTTCAAAGATTCTGCTCAGGGTTCTTTTGGCAAATATTTGTGCAAACTAAATGTAGACACCAAAAATGCTCTTCAATATTTGTTTTAATGGAACACCATTTTGGAATGGTAATTGCATGGTTTTCCTGTGGAAGAGCTACCTCATGTAGCACACACATTCGTGCCAAGTACATTCATTATGATTAGTCTTGAGAGAAATTCTGTGAGCCTCAGGCAAAAAACTAAAAAAAAAATAGTTTAAACAAGCAATCTGCTCAGTGTTTGTCTACACACACGCACACATGCGTAACATTCCTACTAACATCCATTTGTCTTTCCCCTACTGATTTCTTTCTGGAGCATCATGTTCATTATTGCTAATTCCATTATCATTTTTACATTTGTATCCCCAATTTGCAGTGTGATTTATAACCAAAAGTGTGATCACTGGCCTAAACAATCTTCACGCTGAAAACAACATCAGACTAATGTGCCACTGGAAACTGATGCACTTCATTAATTTCTATAATAAAACACAAAAGGATTAATTGTGTAAGAATTCCTTCAGGTTATTAGATTGCTGTAGCAGGTGCTGTTTTATCTACAAATTCCAACAAAAAGCTGGTTTCCAATATGAGATTGTGATGATGGGAAAATTACAATGCTTGAAATATTACTGCAGCATGTGTCAGCTACTTTGTTTCCACAGGCTGGACAAGAAAGTGAAGAATTAATAGCAGCCTGTATTGTTTTTAGCAACAAAGCAGAAAAAATGCTTGCAAACACTTCTAAAGAGTGTGTGTAGAGTTGATTTTATATATGTTCTAATCTATACACAATACTAGCTTAATGTAATTTAATAACATCACTATTGTGGGAGTTAAATTCAGCATGCTGGTGATGGGAGGGAAAGAAGACTTGCTTTCACCAAATTTCTCTTTTTCAGTATGTGTTTGTATACATACACATATGTACTATGTTCATCTATACATTCATGTGGGCAAATTCCATACAGTTTCTAGAATCTTAGCTATAGAGACATGTGGTGGGATAGATCTATTAATGGAAAATGCATTCGATACTTGCCTACATCATAAGTCTAAAACTCAAAAGGAATAACAGAAAAGAAAATATCCTTTCCTCCTGTGCTCATCATCTTGGTATCTCAACATCTTCATGAGAATGTTGATTGGTATGTCTTTTCTCTCTCACATATGTTTTTTTTTTTTATTTCTTCCCTTCTCTTCCCACTGCAAATGTTAGGTAGTGGAACTTGATTTATTTCTAAATGCTTTTTACTCTATAATAAGCATTGCAGTTTTGCCAATGAGTCAGATAAAGAAAAGTTGCCTTTCAATTTGAAAGTAGCTTAGTTCTTGTGAGACCTGATCTCATAGTCATTCAATCACACACAGGAAACATGAAATTGGGTATAATAAATTTTTAAGAAAAGTTTCATCACTGAAGCATGGAGAATGCCACAGAGTAGTGTCTGCTTTCCTTGCCACACCTTTAAAATCCAAATGAGACTAGCACAGGTACAGAATGATGCAGTAATAGAGCAAATTACAGTGACTTTAGAATTTGAGCATCATTACCCAGTGCCATTAGAGAGAGTAAAATCTATTTGGGGAAGCCAGATTTTGCAGCATTGGCTCCATTATAGCCATAATATTGTGGCTTTACGAGAGAGCATTAAAGTATGCTCAGCCCTGAAAACAAACTGATAAGACCAGTAATGCCTCCTTAACCCAGTATTAGCTACACAGGTTTCTTTCTGAAGTGTAGCAAGCTCAAGTGCATCTGCTTCCAATGTCCCAGATGGTTCTTGTACCATCCCTACAACTTCTTTCAGTCTCCTATTTCCTTCCCGCTTTTCCTTCCAAAATGCCACGGACTATGAATAATTTAACTCGCCTGCCAGAGTTCCCTGTCACTTTCTCCAGCCTTAAGAGAGTAACTTTCTAACACTGTATTTCAATGTCTTCTGGCAGAATATTTTCCATCTGCTTTTTAGATGTGTGAGTGTGGGAGGGGCAGAGGAGGCTGGGATGGCGGGGGTGGTGTCAAGGAAAGACGCCAAGGCATGCTGCTCTTACTGAGACGAGCTACTGCTTCCTCTCTGCTTCCACGGGGTTTGATACGCTGCTATCACTTCCCTTAGGTGTTGCTGCTGTTCCTCACTCTTCTCTGAGGTAAGGATAAAAAAGAAGAGAGAGGAAAAAAAAAAAAAAAAAAAAAAAAAGGAAATGAACTCCTTTATAGATAACTTTCAAAAATCATTTGGGATTAGAATAATCTGTGAGATAAAGCTCGCATTCAGTAATTCTAGGCTTTTCTTCACAACTTGCAACATTAATAATGTGAAAAGTACTTGAAGTGTGAACACTAACCTGAGTGGACAGAAGGAGCTAGGCAAGAAAGTCAGAAACCCAGAAGGGAAGGGAGCTGGACACTATCCCTACCCAAAGAAGATCACTCAGGACATTGCTCTGTGAATCAGGAGAACAAAAAATCTTCTTGTCAGAAAAACAAAATAACGTAAAACAGCAGCAGTTTTCCAAGATACTATTAATTGGAATAATACAGGTTTAATTCCCTTGTGGATTTTAGAGATTCATCTTTTCAGTGAAAATATACAAGCTGTACTAAGAGCAGTTTTCCTCCATTTGGGCTAGCAGGAACTGATATACAAACCCTAGATCTGCCCCTCTCTACATATGTCTTTAGAGTGGTTTTCTGGGATGTTATATAATATTAGTAAGCTAAAAGAGATATCCTGGCCTAGCCTTTAAAATTGCATTGCAGGATAGTTATGTAATAGGGAACAGCTACTTTGCTTAGCTTGTGAAAGCCAAGAAACATGACAGCAGGCAGTACGTTTAACATGGAACATATTAACGATAGATTAAATAATACAGTATCCCGCTCAGCTGCAAGACTAGTCAAGAAGTTTGGTGCTTATGGCTGTGG
The DNA here is from genome assembly GCF_036370855.1 of Dromaius novaehollandiae. NCBI lineage: Eukaryota > Metazoa > Chordata > Aves > Casuariiformes > Dromaiidae > Dromaius > Dromaius novaehollandiae. The sequence goes on from NC_088098.1 coordinate 45,309,856, forward strand.
CTGACTTGGTGTCCCCTATCACATTCAGTCCTGGATGCTAAGGTATGTTATGCAGGGCCTTCCTGTAAATCGGGGCCTTTTGGAAATCCCAGCCACCCTTGTCACAAGCCAAGGAACTGATTTTGCAGAGTAATATTAGGTCATGGAAACTGAATGAATGGAAAAAGCTTTATGCAGTTCTACTGTTGAGGTGCATAGTATAGAAAATGGCTATTGATTGTTCTATTATTTCCTTTGAGATCTTGTACATTTCTTTTTTTCTGAGTTCATCTCTGTTAAATATAGTAGCATTTCAGCCAAGTTATATAGTTTCTCTGTGGATAATTGACTATTAAATATAGTAGCATTTTATCCAGATTATATATTTTATTTGATAGATAATTGCTTTAGCCTCTGTATGACTGACAGTAAATCGGACAAGAATTTCCCACTCTAAAACTCTAAAGTAAAATTATCTCACTGAGTTGTTCATGGGATGAAGACATATGAGGGCTTTTTCTTTCTTTCTTTCCAAGAACTATGAAATCTGAATTTGCATGTTTTACAATTACAAAGTAGCAAATTTAGTTGCTCATATCTATTTGCTGATGTTATACAGTAGATATTTTTAAAGCTTTTTTCTCCATAGTTTTAACTCAGTTTGATAGGAGAAAATCTACATGAAGCTGACTAATTAATTTATACTTTGACAAAGTTAGGAAACAATTTGAATGGCAAATCAGAAGAACCTCACGCACAGCTCAAGTTAGATCGTTGCTCTATGTACCTTACAGTGTGTACAAGACAAAAGCTGAAATCTACAGCCTTGTTCTATTTTGCATTAAATTGTAGGGTTCTTTTTTTTTTTTTTTTTTTTTTTTTTTTTGAGCATATGCTAGCAAGCATGCTAATGAACCAGTCAAAGAATCAGCTGTACTAACAGCTAATGAGAATTCAAAGAGATTTATTTAGCCTAGCCTTTCAGTGAAGATTCAAAGAAGATTAATCTGATTTATGTCAAAATGGAGGAATCTTTATATAATCTTCATTCAAATTTTCATGAATATATTTATGCAGACTCTTAGGGTTCTTCCAATTCATGTGTAAGGGGCTATGAGAGAAGAAGACCATATTTATTTGTATGTAAATTATTCTTTTTGTGCAGAAAACCTATTTCAATTTTTCAAATGTGTTTATATATTCCCTCTGCAATGCTTGGGAACTTACAGGGTAAAATTTGGAGCCCCTGAAATTACTGAGTTTTATACATGATTTTAGTGGGCTCTAGACTTCATCTACAAAAGCTGATATGGGCAAACTGTACAACACAATATTTAAGAGCACTCTACCGTACATCAAAGCAACTGTTTTATAGGATACTTGTCACATATACAGAATACATGGTAGTGTAAAATAAACATTTCATCTGCTGTCTTTTGGAGAAACTGCATGACTCACACATCTTTCTCATACCCAAGTAAAAAACTCGTGCTAATAACCTCATTACAATGCACCAAAACCTCATGTACAACTATATTAAGTATGGCAAAGACAGCTGATTTCAGCACCAGCAGGATTTGTAAACACATCACTGTTCCTCAAAACCCATATCATTATCATTTCCAAGAACTGTGCATGGCATCCTGAAGGTAGCTTTTCATATGCCATTTCCATGGCTCTTCATGCCCTACTGCTCTCACACAATGACCCCCGTATCATGCATGATGGTACTGTGAGTCACAGATGGCTTTAGTACAAAAAGCCTTGTGTTGAGCTGTTTTCTTCACATACACATTGAAATCCAAATTATTCATGAGTAACTCTACTTTTGTTAGGCAACTTGTGCTACCTAAACTACAAATTTATAAGATTATTCATGCGTGGCCAGAAAAGAAAGAAACTCTAGCATGCACTATCAAATGACCTGACCAGACCATACAATGTCCCTTTTTTAAAAAAAAATTTGTTGTCTAGTAGGCTTTTTTAAGCAACAGGGTGAAGTATGTCTGGTGTACATTAATGCACTCTTTTGTCTGATCTGGAGCTTTAGACAAAGCTTTAGGTATGGTTATTATTGTCAGTGGATGTTAATCCAAGAACATCTATGAGAAGCAAAAGCATTTTACTTGATCCAAATGGCTGTTGGTAACTGATGTTAACATTCAGCAAAACTTCTAATTGATATGTGCTTAGATATATAGTTACAATGTGAGGAAAATAGTAGATCTAGTTTTGTTTTGTACCAAAATGTCCCTTTTCTGCTGATTCTATAGGATAGGTTGTTTCTCACTTCGGTATTCTGTCGTGTTCAATACGACCATCTGCTAAACTGTTTTCTCTCTGAAAGAACTTTCAGTCTCTTTGGTTGTGGTCACTGTTTTCTGCCAAACATCATGTTCAGCATATATTAATAATGCTATGCTTCGATGTTAAAGAGTTAATGTCTATCTACTGTCCAGCCTACTTTATGGATCACGCACATAATGCTTTAAGCACTCAGAAGGAAATCTTAGCCTTGGCGTTGCCTTGAACAAGTAAGGTAGGGAAAATCATTTCCTTATATTTACCTTAATTTTAAATAGTCACATGAATTTACTTACATGAATTTACTATACTACGAGAAAAAAGATGTGCAGGGTGATGCAATATTTTTTGGCCCAATAACCCTGAAAAAACAGTGAATATGCAAGAAGGATACAAGGCTGACCTGGCACAGCTCCCATGGGCATCAATAGACATTCTGCTACCCACATCAGCAGGAGCAGAGTCGGCAAGCACTTCAAAATCTCATGGGAAATTTCTGAAAAATTTTTTTAGAGGTTTGTTTGACAAAAGTAATAATCTCTTTCCCTCCTAAGCCAAAGCTGAATCTGAAAAACAACGGTAGAAGAGTAGTTGGTCCAGTGCCCCACAGACTAGCTTAAATTATTAAAGAATGTATCTGTTCTGTCAGCAGCCATATAGATGAAGTCTGGCTTTCTGTGAAGTTGCGGTATCTGGCCTTCATACACCACATTTTGTATTCCTACTGTAATCCACGTGCCACAGTTTTTCTAGGTCTTTCTCCACATCTGCAAGCCTCCCTTTTAGTACCTCCACTTCTTCATCATCCTAATGAAAACTCATGATCCTTGAAATGCCAGCAGTCCACAGGAAACCAGCTAGTTGCCAAAAGAAAACCTGAAAAAATACTCAAGGATTTTTATATCCCTGCATATTCTTATATTGTGTATATACACAGACACACAAAACTGTGGAAAGAGATGCATTTAATTAAAATTCAGAGTTGACCCTAGTTTTAGTTTCATGACTAATAAAAAGAAGGGGGGGGAAACAGTTTGCAGTACTGCACAAGAGGAATTGAAGATATTATTTGAATAGGCCAGGTTATCCTTGGATAGCTGAGAAATAATTCCCTAACCCCATAACAATTTTCTCCCGTGTCCTTTACCTGTCACCTTTGGCAAGAGCACCATATGCTGTGGCAGGTTCAGACCTACAAGTGAACTGATTGACCATCTCATGATCGAGGTCTGACTGGCGCTTTAGCAGGGCATGTCGATCGCCTATGGCTGAGCCCCTGCTTCACCCTTGCAGGCGCTGATCTGGGCTCCCCTCCGCTGCCTAGCCACCCGCCTTTACCAGAACATGATATCTTTGAGATCTTTACTTTTTGTCCAGTCTTTTCATAACTGGCCAACTAATTAGACAGTTATTAGATGGTACTGACAGACAGACAGCATGGATTCAAAGACCTTATTTACTAAGAAAACCAGTGAAAAATAGAAGGATTTTAACAATGTTTTAGGTGCCAATTTCAGCATGATTTTAATTATGGGGTGACATTGGTGCATAACATATACGCACCAAACAGTCAGGTCCTTTTAATATGATTCCATAGGAAAGAAGAGTACATTTTCTCTGGTACATTCAATTTCACCAAAACAAGAAAACTTAAAAGCTGCATTGAGCAGTCAATAATAAGTTGGTCTAGACATTGACTGCTACTGCAAAATGCAGGTTCTGTGTTCAGTCAATTGTGCTATGATAACTCTGTTACATAAACTCAGGTCATGTGAATGTGATGCCATTTAATGCGATAGGTTATAAAATCAACAGTGAACAAAAATCCATTGCAATTTTCCATTCTTGCCTTGACAAGGTATAAAATCATTCTAGTGGTCTGCATTATCTTTGCTTTGAACACACTGATGGTATTATATTCCCTGTTAAAAGAATTAATTTACTCTTCTTTGAACTAGCATGTCTTTCTAAACAGCAGTCACCTATGCTCTCTTATGCTACCATACATATATACTATGAGTATAGCAAAATTACTTTGAAGCTATACAGCCTGCAATTGGTAGGAGGATAGCAGTACAGGGCTCAGCACAGACTAACCACTCAGTTATTTACTTTGCTTTTTTGGCTCTCACAATGAACATAACATTGCCTCTGCCATCTGTACCCGAATTAGCTAGTTTAAAGGTAATTCAGGATATTTCATGCTGCATGCAATGCAACAGAATTATAATCAATAAAATGAAGGAGAGAAAAACACAAAAAGTTTGTGTCTAATCTTGATGGGGAACAGTTAAGCCTAGAATAGAGTATCTTCACAAATCAGATAGTGCCATGACCATGTAACAGAAGGAATTACCTTTAATTCCTGCTGTCTCAATACTGTTTGAGAGAAAGAGCAGATTCCTCTATATATGCCATTTATGTTACCAAATCAGAGATCCACGTCATATGAGACATAGGCAGACATTATGTAGTTGAGATGATATCCTCCACAGAGTGACTGAATGGAATCAGGTCAGTTTTCAGAAGCCTATTTAATAAGCTTTCTTTCACTTCCTGGGTGAAGGTGGGAAAGAATAATCATTGCACAGAAAAAGAAGCAATAGATTTTGCTTTGTATTGGAGGCCTTGGAGTTTTTTAAGGCAACTTATATGGAAACATAACTTCCCAAACATCAGACAGCATATCTCTGCAGGCTTTTTGTAAAATAGGTGACTTGAAAATAAATAAGTTGCTATAATGAAAGCAACATTCTTTAGTTAACCATGAGTTCAAGCTTTTGCAGTGGCTATTAACAGTAGAACTATGAATATTTTTTTGATAACATATTAAATGAAATGAGATTGTCCTTCTCTAAAAATGTATGCCATGCATTCTATTTTATAAAATATTTAACACCATCATATATTTTACAAATAAACTGTACAAAGAATAAAATATTAATTACCAGAGGAGATAACCATCCACTTAACTTATCTCACAAACTTTCTTTTATGATATAATATGGATGGTGTCAAGTTCTAATGTGTTATATTTATAATCTGTTCTTTTTCTAGAAGTAAAAATGAGACACGAGTAGCATTTTGGATATGGATATATGCTAAATAAATTAGCTGTAAGACTTTCCACAGAATAATATTCCTTTGACTTTCAGACTGTGGCTTCACTTTTAAAAAGCATATGCTGCACTTAGAAATACTTCATAATTCCTTGGAACTGAAATGAAAGTATAATTTAAGATTTAAAAATGTCAGCATCTTCTTTTCTGATTTTTCTATTTCCTAAATTAATGCAAAGGGAAAGATTCATAGCTTGCAACTGTCCTAGGGCCAGGACAGTGAGAGTCTGTGTTTTTTTTCCTTTTTTTCCCCCTTTTGTCCTTGATAAGTTTAATGGAAGGTATTGTTTAATTAAATAATTCCTGGGTATAGGAAATTAAATTTGTAATACGAACCGTTGGGTATCTGATGATTTATCTAAGGGGACGAGAGCAACTTGGATCATGGTTTATCTGTACCGTATTTACAATGACTGCATTATTTGATGCCCCAGGACTTCTGCTGTTGCCTGTGGGGTTCAGGCAATCACTTATACTCCTCCTCCACCTCAGTCCACTTATGCATGGGAAATTTCATCTGAGAAGGAATGCAAGTCACCCACCATGAGTGGTGAGATATTCTCACACGTCCAGTTAGCATTTCTTGCTTAAAAGGGCAAAAAGATAACCCAACTAATTAAAGGTTACAGAACATTATCTCCACCCCTCCTCCAGCCAGACCAGGCCAGGAAGGCGGATACTTGTTTTTCCCGCATCAGAGGTCTGGTTCTAGGATCATCTGGAGGTCTATGTAACAAATTCTGGGTTGTTTTCAGGGCCTCAGATTATAGGTGATGGTCTCACTTTCTTGGACTCTGCTAGAGGGACACAGCAAGTTGTCACATTTGGTCCTCTTTGATAGGCCTTCACCTTATTACAGGGCACTGGGAAGTGATTAATGGTATGAGGTGACTAGGAGGGTAGGTAGCATTTCCAAGCATCAGATATCTATGTTATGGTTGCCAGTGATTATTGGGACTAAGTCTGACAGTCTTAGTGTTCCCATATAGTCTCATGTCTTTGTGCTTCCCTGTTTCAGGAAAATGGGAAGTTTTTCAGCATCTAGTGCAGGAAAAGGTTCTCTTCAGTGCTACTTTAACTTGCCTTTACTACCTGGGCATAAATGTAGGCAGCAGTAAGAAATCTGTAAGACTTCGAAGCCAAACTTCCCTGCTTCCTACTTCCCTGCTTCCTGCTTTCCATTTGCCCTAGAGGCCACAGCCAGCTATGATTTTTTTGTAGCTGTGGTGAAGAAATTTTAAACGTTTCCTGGAGCAAGAGAATGAACAACATATTCAGATACAGATAGGAACCACAAAGAAGAAGTACATACTAGCTCATAAGGTGAAAACAATAACCCAGAATAGCACCATTAAACTGCATCTTCTCTTTCTTCCTCTTTGTTCTTTTCACTTCCAGTCTCACCAGGGACAGTGAAAAGCCACTTTTTCTCCAAGATCCCAGTCAGTCCCAGATGGCAGCTTTGATTGCTTCACCATCAATAGCAGCATCTTCATCACATTTGCACGAAAGACATTTGCAGTCCTTCAGCCTAATAAGGATACCAAGCAGACAGCTCAGGATTACTCCCCTTGAGAAATATCACCCCATGCAAAAGTTTTAGGGTTACTATTTGACCCTATTCTAGAAAAGAAAAGGGATAGTGCTCAGGGTCAGCCTAAAAGATGTCTCCAGAACAATGAACTTTTAAAATTTCTGCTCTTGCATATGAATCTGCCTTTTTCTTTGATAATCTGGAATGGATTATCTAAAGCATTTATTGTGTTTGAAAAGAATTCACTACATTTTGACCAAAAATGGAAAAATTTTCATGGACATGTTCCACCCATGTCTTTTCTTAGCTCTGTTGACATGCTAGAGTGAGGTCTTTCTGAAAGTCCTATTCTGTTGCTGCTTTGCTCTACGATGTCACTAACAGTTTACGACTGCTTTCATTTCCTCTTCTGTTCTTGTTTTATAATACATATAAAGGTCCTGACACCTGACACAGATTATCATATACACTTCTTTCTTCATTTTGTTTCAGTAACATAAATGAACAGTATACAGCATAAAGTTTAGCTCAGATCTTTGTCTTAAGTTTGATCGCTTATAGTTTCCCATCTGTGGGCAGAGAAGAATATATGCTAGATCTTTTCTCTATGGGGAACAACTCTCACCTGTCAAAACAGTCTGCTTTTCTTAAAGCAACACATGGGAAATTTCCTGCTATTTATTTTCACCACTTTGGGCAATATGAAGAGCATTAGTGTAGGTGTGATGTTAGCTGTACTAGTGTTCAAAAGGTGGTTAGATCTGCTCTGAATGAGCCTGAAAAAGGAAGACATCCTTAATCAGAAGCATCAGTCGCAGTCCCTGAAGATTCCTCAGAATGGACCTTTGGTTTCCATCAGGTCAAGTGAGCTATAATTTTTATCATTTGGTTTGTAAGTGGCTGTATTGCTGAGACACTAAACTTTCATGAGAAGTACAACCTTTCTTGGTCTTTTCTTCTGCATGTTGGTTTGCCTGGTGAGAATCTTCTAAGTAGAAAGCACACTGGGAATAGCCAATAAAAAGAAAGATGTTAATTTTCACATTACATTATGTTTCTGAGCTGCCTTTTTGATTTTGTTATTTATTGCTGTGCAGTGAATGTTTTATTCTGCCTCTTTTCTTTTCTGGCAAAATATAAAATTGGTCAATTTGCATAGTCTGTACTTGCATTTTGCAATTGGTCTGGTAGATCATAGTCTGTTGTTTCTGTTGCTTTCTAAAAGGTTAAAGGGTCCTGACTAAGGAATTTATTGTGTACTTTTTGTTTCACTTTAGTAGGGCCTCTCACTTCTCTGAATTCAGCTCAGATGATCAAAATATTTTTATCCACTTGCAAATACTGTGGTGTGTGGGTATACTTATTTTGGTAAAAATAACAACCATTACTCAAACATAGTGAGTAAACAAAAATCTCAAACCAAAACTTTTTCTAATAATAAATAAAATATGGAAAGAATTCAAGCAAACTGGACTATCATGCACAATTGGTTTCCATGTTTGTTAACATAGTCTAAAGCATTTAACATAAGCAGTTATGATTACCATAAAAGAACTCCATAGCAAGAAAAAAAGAAAAGCATTAGCAACGTTGTTAGGCATTTTAAATAGGTTTCTACCAAAATAAAATGCATGTTAAGTATTGAGCTTTTTTTCAATTTAAAAATTCAGTTTGTCTGAGGCCTAACCTTTAAGAAAATTAATGTGTTGTGTTTCTAAATAGTATAAAGTTATGTAAGCTTTATTGAAACTCTGAAAAATGTAAGATACCAACTAATATCCATGAAAATATTTTGTTTAAATATTTTTGCTAAATAATCTTTCAATCTTTATCACCCATTTTCCAAATGAATTATATGAGTAGGCATTATCAAAGCACTTGATATGTAATGTCTATATTATGCATTATTTACTATTATTTTCCATCAATATGTTTCAGACTGATTGCATCATGTATGTCTATATTATTGTCTTAGGTTGCATCTGCAGTGCATTTTGGAAACAGATCTGATCATCCCCACTCACTGTGCTTTGGTTTGCATTGTGGAGTGATCCCAGAGCACACAAATGGGATTTCTTTTTGATGAAATTGAACTGGAAGATGCACTCCAAGATTGCATTTAATTTAATCCAGCTGCGGGGCATTCAGCCCATGAGAGCATATTAGAGCTAGTCCAAATATAACAAAAAGATAAAGAAAACCCCAAATACTGAAATGTATATACTGTGCCTGTCTCAGCACCAAATGTTTGCTTGTACAGATTTGCTCCTTTTGGTCTGCACTACTCGCTAACATAACTATAGTCATTGGTATCTTTGAACAGTTCCCAGTGTCTCATTAAACCCGATTAGGTGTCCCTGGTGTGGCTTCAGTAGTTCAAAAATGGCCACATTAAGCTAGAAAGAGAAAATTAATTATCTTTAGAAATCACAAAACTCTTTACACCTGCTTGCAGAATGGGCATAGACATCAGACCTAATAAATAAAGACAACGTACATTGTCACCAGAGTCTACACACAGTGTATAGGAAGTGCTCCTTAACTACACTGTGCTAGAGTAAATTTGGAGAGCTAGTATGTCTTGTTTGGGAAAGTCACTTAAATCACTATTGTCCAGGACTCTAATGAGCAATGAAGGTGCTTCAGATACAGGCCAATAAAATCTTCTGTCTACTCCATACCCCACAGTGTTGTCTCTCAAATGTGCGACACCCTACAGGGAGAGAGACAGACAGAGTTCCTAATAGTGACAAACCTATTATAAATATCCATCTATATTTAAACTTACCTGGTTATTTATAAAATGATATAAGGTTTCCAAACTATATTTGTATCTCTTTCTCTCAGCAACCATGGCTTCTGCTATTTTGAGGTGATAGTTGATACCCAAATACATTCGATTTGCTATATTCAGCTCATTTTTATTTTTGGTCTCTTATAATACAACTGACATCTGTGGATCTTTTCAATTTGACCTTGAAAAGACCTTCTATTTGCTGCATAGGACAAAACAGACCTCTGCCTTCAGTTATGGTAGACATGGTGTGCTTATGAAAGGATAATACGAGTCAGCACTCACAGTCAAGAGATGAATTCAGATTGGAGGCTTCATATCATAAATGAGGTTGAAGATGGATGAAAAGCTGGGAGAGCGGGAGTCTAACCCTTCCACAGTTTGACTCCAGCCTCTGGCATTTGAACTGTGCACTGAAGCTGTAGATTTTCATTTTTCAATGTTAAATTGAGACAGAGAATGAAATTAATCTTATCTAACTTTAGACCACTCCAGTGGAGATGTCAATAACCAAAGTAGTCACTCTGGACTCCCTTTACTGTTGCATTGACTTAGAATCACATTAGGGTGAGGTTCACATACTTTATATGAGATGGACCTTCACTGATTAGAGTTTAACAGTTTAGCCTATGTACAGATATCTAACTTACAGGTATCCACATAGGACAAGATAAATTCCTTCCTTAAAACCCAATGTTCATGTGCAAATTATCCTCATCAGCAGCCAAAGCTAATGGAAGCTGTAGATATTCAGCACTACTGGAAATCAGAGTTCATTTCTGATATAATTTGTAGTGATTTTGCTGTGGTCAGGCTCTGTAAAGCACTGTCATCTCTTATCAGAAACACGCTACAGAAGGTAGTGATAAAAATGCATGTTTATATCTGGACTCAGCTATAAAGCAATGCTAATAGGTGATAAAGTCTATAACCATTTCATCACCTCAAGTACATTCACAATTCTTGAGGGGTGGTCAGATTCTACGTAGTGATGTGCCCCTAAGAATAGTCTACGAATACAGAAAATAGATAACGAGATAACTCTACAACCTCCTTCAGACCTAAGTACCAACACTAATTTATGTGCACAAGTAGAGGTCAACATTTAAGCTTACTTTAAACATGTGCCTTAGATAAAATTGATTCAGAAAAGTACTCTATTTAAAAAGCAAAGTAGTATAACAGAGTATTTTATTGAGAATATTTACAGCTTTACCTGTTTAAAAAGATCTATTTCATCCAGTAAGACATAGAACGATATACTAGACATAGTCTTTACAAAAGTGAGAGTTTGTTTTCCTCTTGTCAAAGCAGTAGATATCAAAAGTGTTGGGGAAAGTATTCTATATGTATCTACAAGACAGATAAAAGGCATGTAATCAGCTTGGGCTCCATGTTCCAGGGAGGCCCATTTGTTCTGATATGGGGTTTAGAAAAGACTTAAGAAAGGGTTAAGAAAGATAATGGACTGCTTCAAGGGAAAGGGAGAAGAAGTGGAGCCAAGACAAGACTCAATATCACACCTGTGACATGGTATGATGAAGCATGGCACAAAATGAAGCAAAGCAGCAAAGCAAACTTCTTCACAGCCTCTGGATGGTTTTCCTGGATGATGAGTTTATGTCTTGAATGTAACCAGGGTCTGCTGATATCAGGAGAAAATGGATCACCACCCTTTTGAAGGATGGGTTACAATGTTGATCTGTGATTAAGTTGCATGACTAATGATATGAGAAAGACTGTGGAGATTGGGACAGAGCTTGAGCTGTGAGGTAATGATATGGCTAAAGAGTGAGAAACCTAAATACCTCAGCTATATATGGACTAAATACAAGATGATTCTGTTCTTTAGCCTGATCCATGGCAATAAAAAATAGAAATTCCTTCTTTTTCTCTGCAAAGGTATGCATGTACAGGGCTGACTCCATTGCTGCTACAGACATATGAGTTGATCAGGCTATCCTCTCCTAATTCCAGTAGGCTGGATTGTGATGCTGACATCTGTGTGGATGTGTGGACGTTTGAATGTTAAAAGGGTCTGTTCTTTCCATCACAACAAGAAGAAGCTGCTTTGATTTCACAAGACAGAAAAACTGCTGAAGGCAGTTACAGAACCTCATTATATTGTATTGGGAAAAGCAATCACATATGTCAAAGTGGGTGCTCCAGTGAAGTAGACATTAGTGAGCTATAAGATTTTTTCCTTTCTCAGTTTTGCCAGGCAAGCTGTATGTGTAACAACAGAAAAGAAACTAGAGCCATAAGTGAAAAACAGGATTTTCTGTTCAGCTGCTGCAGTATATATATTTGACCATGGGTTAGATACAAAGAAAAACTTTTCACTGTGAGTGTGGTCAAATGTTAGAAGAGGTTGCCCAGAGAATCTCCATCCTTGGGGATATTCAAAACTCAGCAAGTCTCTGACACACCTGATTTAACTAGACCTGCTTCAGACAGGGAGTGGAACTCAATGCTCACCAGAAGTCCCCTCCAGACTCAATTAGAAAGGCTGGGGGTTGCTTCTACACCTACAGCAAAAACATCAACTTCAGGGTAGAAGCCAGAGTAAAGAACAAGTGAGACATCTACACTCAGAATATCCCGCTGAACAAGGAAGCATATTTTCTGAAAGATTTCCCAAACAGTAGTGCAAAATGTAATTACAAGTACTTGCCCTGACATCAAAGTTGTTTTTTTACCACTTTGTGGTTCTGATTTTCACTTATTGTCAATATTAAAATTAAATTAATATTTAAATGAAAGACTCCTAACCTAGACTGGATGCTTAACTTTTACACTAAAGTTAAGTGAGAACATGCCAGCCTTTAGAGCTGACTATGCTTTTCCATACAGGATAAATAATAAGAATAATTTCTGGCACATCATAAGTTCTGAGTGCTAAGGCAGAGGTCCTACAAAGGGAAAGGGAAAAATGCATGTTTAACTGCTTCACTGAGGAGCATGTCGTCAACAGCTGATTTCTGTAAAGGCTAACCAGGATTTGGCATCTGTGCCCTCATTGCCTAGCTTGACTGTTCTCCACAGCTCCCACCTGAATGGGACTGCTCTCACAGAGCAACACGCGTGCTCTTCCTTGAAACAACTTTCCCTACAGTTGCTTGCCTGGCACTAAAATAGCAAGCAAAGAGATTGTCTTTCCAATGCTTCTTTTGGGAAGAATCACAAAAAGAAAAGAGAACAGAGAGCTGGACCAGAAGAACTGGCAATTTAGAAGGAAGGAAAGGAAAGTTAACAAACATTTATCCACATTCCTCTTCATCAGTTCTAACTGAATCCAGGAACCCCAAATCTCAGTTTCTCTTACTGTATAAAAAGAAACCATACTGCCTATGTGTCCCCAGCCTATGGTAGAGCTGAAGAGGAGATAACAAACTTTCCTTGCTACAAGGTGCTCTCTTAGCTCATGTCGGCATGACTGGTAGAAGAAATTTAAGATCCTGTTCTTGCTGGAGATTTGATCATCAGGTTCTTTGTACTTTTATGGGATGGGGCTTTCAGATTTTCCTTGTTAAACAATTTAGGAATTTTATCTCAATAGCCTCAATTTCAAAGATTACATTCTTCAAATTCGCTCAAGATTTGCTGGCCTGCAGCGTTTCAGGCCCCATTCTAACATAGGTCCCATTACAATTAGAAAAGTTAATGGAATTTCAAGTGCTCCCTAGTAAAAAAGTTTACCAGGGATGAGAGCTAAGAGCCTGTAGACCACTCAAACACAGAACGCCTCCCTATATATAACTAATTGAACTGGATTTCTTTTTGAACTTATGCTTTCCTTCAACTATCTTTATTTTTCTGTAGGGGGAAGATAGGCCTAAATGTCTAAGAGTCTCAAGAAATTATTCAAAATTATTCTTGACAGAATCACAGTGTGATATATTGCAATTTACTACAGAAACCAGGCAAAGATGCATTTCATGTCTGCAGTGGCAACTTTCTGGTAACCTTCTCATGTTGCTCATAGTTAAAAAAAAAAGAAAAAAAAGAAAGGGCTTCTAGGATTATTTATTTATTATTCTAACTGAGGGCTGAACCACCCTGGAGGGATTCTGCCACCTCTTGAGTGAATTACTTCTGACATTTCACTTGTAATCTGAAACATGGAGCCAAATCTCATTTCAGACAAATTTTACTAGCTGATTTTGTGCACTAAATATACATTGTTTAGCAAAAGTTACGTTTGGGAAGAGAAAAACATGTCTTGCTGCTGATATGGATGCCCAGCTTTCTACTGCTTCTTTTTTTCTCTTGAAGGCTGGTAACTGCACACACAAGGCTGGATGTATCTGTGGGTAACTTCTGATTTTCTTAGAGAGTTAAGCTCTTTGGAGTGAAGTTCCCGTAGTGAGCCAAACAAGATCAGAGCTTAGCCCACTGCAATACTAATCCATAACACAGTCCCACCGTTCTGCATCGTTATCTAATAGCTGAGGAAAACGTCCCAAGAGCTGAATGTACTCAGTAGCCTCAGGCCTTACAAAGGGAAGGTGTTTCTCTAATGAACTCACTGCAGTTCCTGTTTAAATCATGCCATTGTTCTCAGTTACTTTGTGGCAACTGGGCATGCAGGTCTTTGTCTATTCATCTTTTTATTTTTATTTTTTAAGCATTATTTTTTAGATAAAGTCAGGAGATTTGAGGTCTAAGTTATCTGCTGTAAATGAGGAACAATCGAAAACATATATTGTGGTGCTTTTCAGATTTCTTTCCTAATTTATGAAGACTGTGTGGGAGAAGACAACAATCTGTACTCAGGAGAAATGCAGTGAATCAGCCTGTTCTTTATGGTGAGATGTTCTCTTACGCAGCTGCTGTACCTTGGAGAAAAAACAAATAAACTCCAGAGTTTACTTTAATCAATATGAGTTAAGAAAAAAAAAAAAAAAAAAAAAGAGGGAGAGAGAGAGAAGTTGAGCTGTTGTTCTTAAAACAAAGATACTGCTCAACAATGGAATCTACAGTTTACAGTCTCAATGCAATATTTGGTATTGTTTGGAAACCCTGTATAATGCTTCCTCCACCCCCCCCCCCCTTTTTTTCTTTGGCTGGGGGGGGTAATACCGATTAATCACGCTGGACTATTGTGCAAATTAGGCAAAGACCCAGATGGGGAACAGAGTGGAGACTCATTGTCCCGGGAAGGATCTGGGAGGGATTCCTCCCAATGTTCCCCAGCATGCAAGCAGAGAGCACTGGTTAAGACGCCTTTTTAGGAAATGAAGAGTGTTATCTGCGTACCCAGCTGGCCAGCTGGGTTTTGCGGGGCAGAGTGAAGCAGGCAAGGCCTCTGCTCCCTTTCTGTCTCCTGCTGTGCAGAATGCTTGGAAAGTATAATTCCATCTTGCATTGCTCCGTTACCGTGCAGGGACCTAAATGGTGAGAGAACAGGCATCTGTGTACACAGAATCACCACACAGAGAAATCTGGAGGAATCTGGGTCCATCTGAATTGACCTGAGCTGAAATATCACCCTTCATCCCTGTTCCAGAAAGTAAAGAGCAATATGGAAATGAGTAGATAGTCAGTGACGATATGGAGCAGTGGCAGTTCTTCTGCACATTCTTTGGAACAGAAACTAGACAGAGAATGAACAGCACTGATATCCCTAGTATGACTGCAGACTGACAGTTTTCACTCCCAGTCTGTGCTTACTGACTTACAAGTGTCATTGTGCTGTGAACATAACAACCTGGACTATGGAAGCTCTGGGCACTTGAGGTAAAACCCGAAGCATCTTGGAATTACTGACTCAGGAGACTACTAAAAAGGCTGTTTCACCTGACAACTCTTCCAGCCAGTGTCTCAGCGTGAAAAATCCCAGAAGTAAGGCATTAGAGGAAGCTCTAAATTCCTAGGAATTCTCATCAGAGATGTCTTTGCTAGGCACAATCCTCTGCAGTTCAGGTCTCATTTGAAAGCACTGTAGGATAATGTTCCGTTGCACATTCCCACATCACCTTCTTGTCTGACTGAGATATGGCCAGACAAAGCTTGTAACATCAATAACAACTGCCCCTGTCCCTTGTGGACATCTGTCACAAGTCTCAAGGGACTTACAAGGCTTTCAGCAGCTCCTCCATTCCAGATTGCTGCTATGACTACACATATTTGCATTTTCATTTACATGGCGAGAAAGGGTTTCAAGCATTTTCTCTTAGTGACAGACCTAGCCTTGGTCACCATGCATTACATGACTATTACAGCTACATGGGGACCTAGAAGTCGAAAAAACCCAACTTCTACCATCTACATGGCATGGGCCACTGGGAACTTACCGTCTTTATGCTCCAAACTATTGCCTGGTAACTGCTGAGTGAGGTACAAACTGCTAACTGTACTAACCACTCACCATTACACTCCCAGAGGCAGAAAGCATTGCAGCTGAAAGCAGGGCCTTCACATTTGCAACACACTTCTCCCACTCCAAGCCTCCTCCAAAACATGCCTTAGAGCAAATCTAGCATGAGGTGGTATGTGCTATAAAGTGCTTTCCTCAGAAAAGGAGGAACTGCTCTGCCTTACAGTAAAATAGGAAATCATAGGCTCACAGGACAGATTTTTAAAGGCACTCCATGGAAGTTCATTAGGAATAAGGCACCAAGGCATGTCCACGAATCCCATTTGGTGAGGAATTTGCATCTTTGGGCACCTAAAACATTTTTCAAGGCCTGGTCTTGCCTCAGTGGGTTTGCCATTTTTCCTTTTGTCTGGAAGGTTTGGAATAAGGGGAATGGGTTTCTTTATCCCGCATCTCAGTCACTGTAAATGCACTAGTTAACTTCAACTATACACATACTTTTTCCATCGCAACAAAATAATTTATAAATTCAGATTCTTGTGGTCGTCTCTTCTGTCTGGGCTGAAAGGTTTTAGAAGCTTGATCTGAAACACAACAAGGATAAAATGATGATTCACCTACTTGTGTTCACAGCTTATTCTACTTATATTGCTATAGCTTAACTTCTCCCAGCAACACTCAAATATGTTCGATGAAGCTGATACTGTGCCATTGCTGTCTTTTATTATTCTGTTTAATGTATATGTTTATTCTTACTGGGGCCCAGTTACAAAATGATGATGCAGATAAATGTGCATATCAAGGTCAGAGGTTTTAAAATTCCTTGATTCACTTTGGGATATGAAAAAAAAAAAAAAATTCTTCCCTGACATTCAGGATGGCAGCTGTTGTCAGTGTTGTTGTTACTAACTTTGTGCCCCAAAAGACCCAGCAAGTGACAGATTGTTAATGATTATGTAGGGTGATCCTCTTTCAAATGTTTCCAAAGTATGTTTTTATTATTATTGGTATCATTCATTGTTGTGTAAGATAGCACCAACCAGATTTCAATCCCATTACTCACAAACAGGCCTTCACTGGGAAGCAATGGAACTGCTTAGTGTAGATAGAGCACCAAATCCCTTACTGGTGGGAAAAAAGTCTAATTCTGCTATTTATATTCAACATGGGAATATTTACCTTCAGTCATGGAATATGAGGGCTAGCACTATTACAAATCTTAACTTCTGCATATCTCCTGATATTCCAGCAAGAATAAGATATTTCAAACAGTGGCCCCAGTGATGTTGAATTTTAGACATACAGAAAGTCTAGCAAAGCTCAGCAAGGATAGGAATATTCAAGCAAAAATGATGCTGATACTTAGAGAAAAAAACAACCAAACAAAAAACCTATTCTCAGGGATACAAGTTAATGATGATATTACTAAGGTAAGAACAGATTTCCTTGGCTTACATCAGAAAGCCAGTTTATAGGAGTATTTCTGACAGTTATCACCATATCTTTCATTCAGTTTTCTGGAAGTAATCCCACAACAGAGGTGCAAAACATATTTCCATGAGATATATAGGCCTCCCTTTTCTCTACATGATCACTTCCATTTTTCCTTCCAGCCTGGTGTGTGTGTTGGGAGTGAATCAGGGTCCTGTTAGTGGTGGTGGGTGCTCAAACAGATAGCAAGTTCTGCTCAACCCTGCGGCAGAGCGAGAATGGGGGCGAGTACTGAAGCTGAGTCAATGTGCTGTAACTGAAAGATTTAGTGGGAATACGTCAGTATGAGAAAACCGATGGTTGGAAATGCATCTGAGCTCTAGGGTGGGCTATTTTAAGTACAAAGAATGAATTGTATCTGACCTCAGAATTAGCCTGCAGGTTGGGACCCTGTTCTGCAATGCATGACGGGACTGTCATGTACTGAGAACAGGCATGTGAATACATCAGGGCTGGGCTCCTGTCCTTTTTCGGTCTAGTCCCCTTTCCTTGCAGGTTAGCATCTCAAATGCCTGGTAATCGGGATGGATATGAAGGGGAGTAACAGGAGGAGGGGGAAACACTGGAGCTTTCACTTGCTCTGCTTTTTCTTGAAAAAGTTGAAAGGTCTCAATTTCATCCCAATATGGAACGGAAAACTGTTTCTTAACTTGAACATGTTCCTCAAATGGGAATAAACTGCTTTCTGCTCATTTCTATTCATGGTTCTTCATTCTTTCTATTTACAGACATGGATTTCGGATTATGAAATCTGCAGTCCAAACACCTTTGAATAGTGTTTCTCCCAGGAGATGCTCGATATTGTCACCCACAGTCAGTGCAGATGGGGGGCAGTGCTTTAAAAAAAGCATCCCACTGCCTGCCTTTCTTCATTTTCCACAGCATTCCTTTGGCCTTCAACTAACACCAACCATCTAGGAGAAGGAAAAAAAGCTGAAAGCCTGTCATAAATAATTATATAGTCCTGCAGTCCTCTCAGCAATGTTTAGTAGTTATTTTTGAAGCATGCCAGTGCTCATACACAATCGTTAAAGTGCTTCAAGTTATTTGCTTTTTGTGTAGTGGTGAATTTTTCCACTGATGTTTTTTATTAGATGAACACAATGCAACTGACTGGGATCCAAGAAGATCCTGTATTCTAATCCATATGAGACAAGGATTTGACTGAGAGCTTGTTGTCTGACGCATGCTTGCCCAGTCCAAAAAAACCCTGAAGTAATATTAGTAGGTAGAGGGAAAAAAAATGGACAAATCTACACTGACCAGATAATTGACACCTCTGTTGAATGAACTGGGGCAAGAAAATTCATAGTCTGCTGATTTTATTGGATCAGGGCTATTGCTAATTAAGTAAGTAGCCATTGCAGCCAAGTGCTTCATCTTCTGATCATTTTTCTCTTGCTATTCTCTGGAATCCTGTGTCTCTTATTACATTGTTGGATGCAGATCTTATTATAGTTATCCATGCCTTTGCTACCTTTAAATTAATCTAACATAATGCACTGCATGGGAACTGTCTGCCAAGCACTTCTGGAAAACGTGCTGTTGCAGGATGTAGATGCCCTTTTATTGAGCAGCAGAGAGCATTACCTTGGTGCTCCGTGATCAGCACTGTTGCTTCTTCATTTCCATGTGGCATTTAGAGTGTTGCTTTTAACCTGTGAAGCTGAAATGGGCCTTTGTTAGCTAGTTATCTTAAGAGCTTGTCTCTGCTGTGCAATGCTATCTCCAGGAAGGACCAAAGTGAAAATATCTAAGTCGCTTATAATTACCATCAAAATTTGACATACAGTAAGCTTGACTTGACTAGTCTCAGCAACTGCTTTTAATGCTAAGATATAAAAGCTACAAGAAATTCAGCTGAACTTAAAAATAGGAAAAAAAAAGGGGGGAAGGGAGGAAGGGAGAGTATGCATTATAATGCATTATTTTTACATCTAGATAACTTTTAACATTATGGAGAATCAACAGATAGCATTGTTGTAGATGTTTTGCCAGTTCATCTGATTTAATGAGCACGAAAAAGAAATGCTATCAATCTTGATTAGTCTTCTCAGCTTTGAGAAGAGCAAAACTGCATAGAATTTTCTTCCCCATCACCTGGCTGACAAATATTCTTAGGGATTGCAGGTTACCTTTGCAAGCAAACGAAATGGTGCAGTGTGCCCAAACATTGCAGCTGGACTGTCAGAATGTTCTGTCCAAGTCTCACAAGCTTTCGGCTTCCCCACAGAGGAAGAATTCACTTCAAAAGACTTCAGCACTTGCAAAATGAGCCAGAGGATCAGAAAAAAATCTTATGACTCTTCAGAAATACTCTGTTTGGACAGACAAATATCTATACAAAATATTTGTGAAATAAGTATTTGCAAAAACTCAGTTCATTTCTGATTTTGGCCAGCCATGCAAATAACACGTTCAGATTAATGGGTCCAGATGCACCTTCACTCCAATCACACAGTCTAAAGTGCAAAAAGCATTTTAATCCTCGTAGGACAAAATAATTGAGTTATATGGCATTCAGTCAGACTGGAGTTTGGGCAGAACAGACACATAACCATCTATACCCATCTGTGTAGATGTGTCCTTAGTTTTGGATGCAAACACTTGGGCAAATGAAGTGCAGATAGCAGAAGAATTTCAAGGTTCAAATAAATGTGTAAGAGTATTTTCACAAGAAGTGCCATTTTGGGAAAAGAAAGGATCAATCATACAAAGGACTTGTAAGGATTTATTGAACAATTACAAATATTTATAGTAACTTGCCAACGGGAAGAGGAATTCCTGCTGTAAGAAATTAGCACATCCAAACAGACAGAACAGAAATAATTTCACATGAACCAAAGTGCTATCATACAGCTTGTACACAAAATTAGGAACAAACTGGGAGCTAAATTTGTTGGCTGAATTCTTTACAGATCAGTTCTAGTGCAAGATATCATGAAAGGAAAAATTTGATTGTTGAAGGTGATGTGTGGCATTTGGAGCAGGTATAGGAAGATGAGTGATAAAGAGTGGAAGATCAAAGTACCAGAGGTGTTATTACGAACATCAGAATGGTAGATATTGGTAAGTAGTTATGGTCAAGACAGGGTGCTTCTCCCAGTTGCTTCAAACACAAATGGAAATAATTTCCATTATTTTATTTTAATTTAGTTTAATTTTATTTTTGGAAATTTGGCCTGGCTACAGTTTATTATTTTTTTTTCCAAATGACTGTTGATCATTACACATGAGCAATAGAAAATGTGACTGTGTGGGCTGTCTATAATGAAGCTGGGATTTTGTGTTCATTCATCACAAGATGCAACCCTTAAGTGCATCTGTTATCTGTTTCAAGATTTTTTTTTCTTGTGGATAACTTTAAGGATAATTGAGCTAATGAGTATCTTTGTTGAAAATCTTCAGGGAAGCAGGTACTGTACATAGAGACTTCAAGGTGGTGGCTCTGTGGTGGACTCAGTCATGACAGAAAAATTATAGGAAAGTTGAAGTTTATCTTAGCTAACTTTAGTCACATGATTCTTAGCATACAATTGAAGACAGTAGTCAGGGCTCTCTCTATAATTGCTGCAGGGAAATTCCTCTGTTATCTTACACACCTAACTTATGATGTGAAAGAACTGGCATATGAATGTGCCTATCTCTCTCCATTTAACATAGAGAAAACCTAAATATTAGCTTAGGTGATGCACTTAACTTCTAAATGTCTGAAATTGGATATCATATGTCTCGCCTTAGGAATACAATGAAAATCTTCAAACTTGCTTATGGTAAAGCCTCCGAGGAGCTCAAGGAGAGAGAAGTGTATGGCTCCTGCCAACAGCTGCCTGAGGTCCAAACATTAGTAGGCACCTGTAAGACTGTGGTTTCAGGCATTAAGCTCTGTCCCTCTTCCCTAGAAGAGGAGATGTATGGTAATGAAAGTCTGCATGTAGTCTGAGCTCATCTAAAGCTCTCTAGTCATTTGTTGCTTATATATAATTACTATTAGTCTCAGGACCTACCTAAGCAGGGCGCTGCCGACTCAAGGAGAGGGAATGAAGCTAGGCATAGCTTGAACATGGACACATGTAAGAATTAGCACAGAGTACAGGGACTTGTACTCATATTCTCTGTGCAAACAGCTGAAGCTGTTTAAGGAAATACCTTCTCAGCTGTTTGCTTACTGGAAGTTTACTGTTCCTGTGGCAGTGCTGGTGGAAAAGAGCACATATGCGTCAGCAGCTCCCACTCACAGACCTGCATCTAAATGCAACACCACTTTTATTAATGGTTTCAGCTAAGATGTTAGACCTTGACGTGGCCATCAGGGAGCTGTGGATATGAACTGAATTCTTCCGATGACATCATGAGGAGGCAGAAAGGCAGGGTGGGCAGTGGAAGTCTCTAAATTCGTAGCCCAACATCCACCAGGGAAACTTTATGAAAGCCCTAAATCAGTGCAGAATTTGATCGTTCATCTCCCAAAGCCTTTGTCATTCATCTGCAACTGCTGTAATCACAACAGAGGTTTGCTTATGTAAGGGACACACTTCCTGCTAGAGTAAGCTGTTGAAGATAACAAAGGTTTAAATGCATAAGTGGGAATTAAATACCTGACTCCTATTGACTTTCAGCGGGACCTGGCTGCCTGATTGCACTTTGCACCTTTCAAAGGTTTCTCTGTGGGTCTCAATGCACTGTTTCTTTCTCGTGCATTTCTCTGAGATGTCTTTAGTCCTCTCCTAGAAACTGCCGTGCTATTTTTTGCATATTCATATCTCTATCTGTATCACTCCAGTTTGGAGAGGCCAACTGTTCCCTCTGTTTTCATATGAAGATAGAGTGAATCAGTGTTACTTCCACCCATATCCTTGTTCCCCCAAATGCTTTCACAGATGTACTAGGAACATGTAGTTCTGTGGTCTATAACAGTAATACCCCAGACTGGGCTGTTTTCAGAAGCCACCCTTTAGGGAACTGTGCAATTATAAGTAACTCAGAGCTAGTAGGAGTGATAGCATGTTGCATGAGGAAGCATCTCAGGAGGGTGCTCAGGTGATAGTAAGTCTTTAACAGACAAAAATTTCACAGAAGCAAATGGCATCTGCAAAAGTTCAGGCTTCCAGACATCTAATTTGCTCCTGTAAGGGAAGAAAGTTACTGTCTCTCCAACAGTGGAGAGCCCAGTACTTACTAGATGACTATAAGGAAACTCTACTAATTGAAATACCACGTCTTTTCAGTATGTTATGTACATTTTAGCTTGCTGTCGGGAAGACTACTACCACTCTGTACATTATTTCTCCCTCAGACTAGAAGTCTAGCATGTATTCCTAGGTATAAGCAGACTGCTGCTTTGTATCCAGCATGCTGTGGGAATGAGTTCACATTGCAGCATCACTGCACATCACTTGCACTAGCTCAACACAGGTATCCGTGTGAGCTTGGAATAGAACAACTAATTAAATCCACATTCCTGATGAGGGAAAAGAATGAGGGAAGAACCAAAGATAATTAAGTACAGTGGCCTGGTGAAGCCAGGAGGAAGGCAATGGTCTTTAGCTGGTAGACTTTTAACCTATGCAAGCATAGCATTTTTCCTTGATGTTCCAGTAATAATAATATCAGCAACAGTATTCATAAGAATAAAGAAAAGGAAGGCCATGTACGTCTTCCCTATATGCGAGACACAGTCAGGCTCCACCAGCTGTGCTGGCTTGCTTCCTACATCTGGGCTCCAAAATGGGTAACAAGAAGACTCTGACAGAACTATTTTAAGAACTCTGGCACCGAGCAGAGTGGGTAAAGGGAAAAAAACCCAAAACACTCCACTTCTTTACTGAAATCAGAATCTGTTGAAAGCATTTCTGTTTGACTGCCACAGTTCGCCAAGCAGCCTAATGTGCCAGCTATTAGTACCCAGCAGAGAGCATGTTTGCAACTATTCAGCAAAACTATCACGTGTCCTTAGCCAAGGCAAGAGGGATCAGCTGCTGAACACTGGAGCTGATGAAGAGCAGAGCTATTAAAGCAAGCAATAAAAAAGAAAATGGAGACTGAATTTTGTTATTATTTTTTTAAACCTAATAGATGACATTTATAACTGGAAAGGATGAGTCAGAGTGTGCTGTGCCAGCATGGGGTCTTTATGGTGTTTTCATCTTGCTTTTCCCTCTTCCTTGGCTGGGACCATTCTGTTTTGTTGATTTGTAAGTTGTAGTTTCCTTGCAGTGCTAGGAGATGGGTGGGTGCATGTGTGTAGGTAGTCACCATAGCTCAGCGAACTGAAAATAAGGAGCAAAACTACCCAACTCAGAGAAAAAATCTGTAGGGAGAAGTGAGACTACTTTACAGTGCTGGGACCTCCTAGATATATTATTGCTGCCAAAGTGTTATTGCTGCCAAAGGTGGTAGTGACGTGAGTGTGGGAGGCAACCACCCACTTGCTAGTGAGGACAAAATGGACACAGCTCAGACTCCGCAACCACTAATCTCATCCAAAAAGCTTTAAAAACACAGAACTGTTTGTCCTTTTGTAGCACATGCACAAATAGAATCCATTTGCTACAGAGCTTCTCTATTTGTAATAGCATATCTCTAGCACATAACTGAGAAGTGAATTTATAATAGTTGTTGCAATGATATTAGAGTCTGATTACCTCAGAAAAAAAATACATGATCCCAAATTCTGGTTCCAGAAAGGTCTTTTTATATTGCAAGAGCAGCCTCTTATCATTTCCCAACCAGAAAACATTGAGGATTCCCTGGTCTAGAAGAGTCCTGTGCTGATACAAAATCAACATTGTTTTACAGCAGCTTCTCTTAGCCCACAACACCATGTCACAGGATTCATGCTAGGACAAGCAAATTCCCAGTAGTAGTATGATCCCTAAGACACATGCAAAGCCATATAACATAGTTAGGGCCACTTCAGCTTGCCCCGAGGGCTGGTTCCCCCACGGCTTTTCTAAATCGCAGGAAGGTGTGAAGTGCGCGGAGAACCTTTGCCTTCCTTTTCCCATGGCAGATATAGGTCATGCTCAGCACAGCTGAAAATTGAGCCCTCAGGCAGTGAGCTATAATGAATTCACTGATTAGGCAATGAAAGCCAATGTGAACAAAACAACCAGCTGGCTCAAGAATATTTTGCGTTAATCTGAAAATGCTACAGGAGGGGGGAAATAGGCTTCAAAATAGGCTGCATCTTTTCATTCCTTGGAAGATCATCACTGACTTTTCCTTTATATGGGTTATTATAGTCTGTATATATCTGTGAAACTGAAAAGAAATATGGCATTTTCCTCCTGTATGTAGTGTTGTATGTTATAGTCATTTAAAATAGTAGACAGTGTCTCCTTGAAAGAATGTGATGCACCTTGGTAAAAGATAGTTCATCCAGGAATTGTATCTGAAGATTTAGGATGCCACTTTTTTTTTGTTTTGTTTTAATAATGAGTATTGGAATCCAGCCCATTGTTTAGTTCTTTACAGCTATATTTTAAAAAATTCTGGACAATTAGAAAAAATATTAACAATCATTTTCTCTAAAGAATTTGGAAAAGTAAAGTAACATACATAGGGTAGTAGAATTCCAGAATCAGAAACTGAAAAGCTATTTTGTCACTGGAACTGGAGTGACATTTTCAGCATAGACTAGTGTGAGAACAGACTCCAGCTCATTGTTTTGCTTTTGTCCTATGTCTTACGGGTTATGTTGAAACCCTGTGCTTTAAAAGTTTTGTTGTTTTTCCTTTAGCTGAGAGATGTCTTTTCATATGTGAGCCAGCCTACCCACATTCCTTTCCTGTGATTATCCTCAAGAAATGGTATGAAAATTCCATACAATGTGCATACCCGATAGTGTCGCATCTACACTACAAGCCCAGTTTCACTTGATTGATAGTTTCCCTTCCTTTTCAGTTCCCAAGTAATGTGTATTCCCACGAGGAGCTTTTGGAAAATGCATGGCAATTACTGCATTGGAGGAATCTCTCCTATGGATGCCACTCTTACCACAAAAAACAAAGTAGGTAAAAACAGCCGCACATTTGGCATTTGAAAGAGTGAAAGGCAACACTTAGGAATTCTGATATGGCATTGCCCTTACAATCTCTTACGGAAATCCACAGTAAAATACAGTATGTGCTGAGTACAGGCCAGGCCACCTAAATATGGATTGCTTTTGGCTTCAGCTATTTAGAAATCCCCAGAACAGGTGCCAAACAAAGTCACCCTACTAGCTGCTTTCCATAGCTGAAGGTCAGTAATAGTTAACATGGACAGGAATTTGAAAAGCACAGCTCACAGTTCAAGAACAGGATGATTGACCTAAAACACCCATGCATTCTTACCTCAGAAAACCTCAAGTGCAGTGCAGCTTAGTTTTGCTTTAACATAGAAGCAGTTTACAGCTTACAAGGAAAACATATTAGTTTTTCATATCAATGTTAATTTATGCCGCATTTCCTATCTATTTATAACTCAAACATTCTAAATTAGAACTATTAAATGCAAATATATTATAATCTAACAGAAGACAAAATATTCCATAAATCTGATTTGATTAAGGGAAATATTCATTCCTATACGGCTGACTAATGGTTCTACAATTGCAATATCAGGAACATGTTTTTTTGAGAGAACTGCTGACAAGCCATGTTAAGCTTTGAAGATTAGTATGTTTAGACACAATTTTGCTCCCATTTGAATCCTACTTTGTTGTCTGCTTGTTTCTTATTCTCGTCTTTGTTTCTTAGAACACTTGCAAAAATGGAGAATTTTGGTTACTTGAAAGCTTTTTGATCTCCTATTTATTTACCACCTGCAATTATAACTCTTTCTTGGTGACATCACCCATTGGCTGCCATGAAAAGAATTATGACAAATAGCTGAATAAAGAATTATTGACATCAAGTGGAAAATAACCAGCTGGAACTGATGAACTCTCAGAAAGACTGTTTTCATGCAAGAACAAGAAAAAAGAAAGAATAGAATAGGAGAAATATAGAAAATGCTCTATATAAACTTGCAGTGCAAAGAATCAAAAATCTTGTGAAAATGGTTAGTAATACAAAATTAACTATCTAACTTGGCTAGATAGAGAACACTTACAAATATGAGTATAACAATAGTGATATATTATTCTATTATATTTCAATAAACAGTGAATTTGTATTGCACTTGTTGTTTCTTTTTCTTCCAAACCTATGTAAGTTCTGGCTGGGTGCACTTTTTGAAACATCCTTTTTCATAGCTGAATTTTATTATGGCAGTCAAAAACAGCATAAAGGTATGGCAGGTCCCTAATTTCAGTTGGTTTGCCATTTTGCCTTTTTTTTTATTCCTCAGACTATTAGTTGCAACTATCATGTGCGCTCCTCCGTGCATGATATTTAAGTCCAGATTGTCAGCAGGTATAAATCATTATACCTCTCTTAATGTGAATGGAGCTACATTTGAACTGTGTAATTCAAGAATCTAGCTCTTTTCAGAAGCAAGTGCTCATATGTACTGAAGAACAGACCTTAGTCATACTTACTAGAAGGACACAGAAGTATGCAGTCATCCAATTCCTTCTTTTAGAAGTGAAATATTGCTTAATGAAGATTAAAAAGCAATTGTTCCTGGGCTTTGTCTACTGTTGCAATGCTTCATAGTATCACAGTGCAAAATGAAGGCAGGGAATATAGCATGTACCCGTAATTGGAGTTTTGGCCTCTCTTTTTTGAAGGAGCTGGAACAAAAGAAAAAAGAAAAGAGAGAGGGAGAGAGGAGTTTCTGTCAGTTCACACTTTTGCTGTAGTGGACAGTAGACTTATCTACCTTATTTTTGGTGGTCTTGGCTTTTTAGTTAGAGGGAATGCGAGCTCATATATTTCTTCTCCCATATAATAGCATATATATTTATCCTGGGCAATCTTCAGGTTAACATGGAGTGTAATTTAATAGGTTAACTTGGAGTGCGATGAACATGGAGTGTTCATAGTTATAGATGCATCACAGTTATAGCTGCATTATAACGATTTTTTGGTCAAAACTGCTATTTCTTTGTTCACTGGATAATAGGATTTAAAAAGCTATTGGACTTCAGAACAAGTTGAGAGATGGCAACATAGAAAGATTCAGTAACAACCCATACAAGAACAACAATAGGCATATATAGTCTTGCAATCAGAGTTCTTCAGTGTCCACAATCTTAATGGTATTTCCCATGGCACTTATACAAGTGCTGTGTACTAATAAGCATGGATAATGTTAAGGCTTTCCATTGTAGGTTGAACTTACACAGCTTATCACTTCATAGTAGAGATGATCCAAATGCATTCTCTGGTTCAAAAGCAGTTGCCCTCTGGAACAACTTCATAGGTGCTCCTAGTTCAAACCTAGTTACTGAAATCTAGAAGACTCTTGTATAGCTTGTATTTACTGTGAGCTCATCAAAGCTACTGTGGGTTTACACCATTGCAAAAGAGAAAGAAAAGCAGGCACTGTGTATGCTCTCATCCCCAGGGGTCTTGGTCTATATTGGCATGGAATGGTATTTTTTGAAAACCCGTGAGTTCTCCAGTATGAACCAACCAAATCAGATATTGTTTAAAGCAAACTTTTTGAGAGTTCAGGCAGACTGTGTACATAAACAAGAAGTCAGAAATGGTATATTCTTCTCCTGGTATATGCCCAATCTTCTGAGAATCTTATTCGTAAAGAAAGATGGATATCAGAAAAAGATTTTAGAACCTTTTGACTGATCCCGTAAGAGACACATTTTGTATGTGATCCTTTAAAAAATATCAGAATGCTGCCTTTGCCTTTCTTGATCTTTGAATCAATACCTTCTGGCTGGGTAAGAAACTGGCAAATACATTTTGCATCCAAGCCGATTCTCTCAGAACTGTCAGAAGTGACTTTTCACATGGAGCATCATTTATGTGACATTTATGGCTCCTGGCAAACATGGACATGGACATGCCCAAGAGCACCCTTCCTTTCTTTCTGAGAGAACTAACCTCACAGTCATCCCTTTACCCAAGAAGCCAAATATTTTGTGGCTTGGTAGATTTTTCTGTCACTCTTCTTATTTGAAATTATATATGCAGTCACTAAAGGGAACTGTAAGATCTCTGCCATCAATACACTGACGTCATGCAGCTCTACACATCTTTGCTTCATATCACCCAGGTGATGTAGTTCCTCAGCTTTCTTCATGCTGGGTTGAGATGACTCCTTGGGTGAGAGCTTCATACCTGAAGCACAGCTGGGACAAACTGGCAGATTGAGAAAAGTACAGGCTGAGACCGAAGCAGCAATTTTGGCTACTTCCTTTTAGCTAAGTTTATGATCCAAGGGTATCTTGTTGCACCTTTGGCTGCACCTTGATACCTTGGCAGCAATAGTAGCCAGGGTATTTTGTTTTGTTCTGTTCTCTCATTTCTGAACATGTCTATAAATACAGACTTTCTCTGATTTTGCTTATCTGGAGTTACCAGTTGTAGAATCCAGGGTTTAAAACCATTCGAAACCTCAGCAAGAATAAAATATGGTTTCCTTCCTACTCCTTGTCTTTTACTGCATTGGTGTTCAATAGCTATACTGGTTGCCAATTCAGTCGTAAATGCACATTAGATTACCGGCTTTGTAGTTCACTGTATCTGAAAGAGAGAGGGTGTCTTACAAGGCAACAGGTAGGTCACCTGCTTGTGGTCCTTATGTTTGGATTTCTGGATGGATGAACTTCTACCATGAAATGCTTTTTACTTCTTGGTCTAATGTGCTGATCTGCAGTGAATACTATGGATATAAGCTTTAATAACCTCTCCTTTTGCGTATAGAAAAATTGCCTAGCTATAATCTCAGCTTTTACTCTTCAGGAAGTATTTATTGGTAATTGTGCTAGTTTAGATTTATTTACAGAGAGAATTTTTATACAAAGTATACATTCATCCAGAACATTTTTGACAGGTACACTATATAAATTGATCTAATAATTGCATAAATTACATAACTTTTGTAGATATTATAAGTAAAAGTTTACTGGAAAATGTCCATATAATGGGTGGTACAGAAAACAAGGCATGATTATGGTTTATCAGGCACAGTCATCTGAAGGTCTCACTTTAATCATTTGTGCTATTAGAGAAGATAATATTACTTCATTCATCAGCGTGGGGGGATGAAGCTATTTCACAAGCTGATGCAAACAGAGTTAGCTATAATAATTTATTGGGTTCAGTCCTTCACTGTTACGCAATGATACACAGCTGTTTTACCAGGTCAGAGAGTGCTTTTCTCTTTAGTTCACGGTTAAGTGTACGTTATAATCTCTGTATTAGTTTCCTGTACTGAACACCCATTCTTCATAAATGTTTTAGCAATGCATTCAGAAAATAGGTAGCATAGCTTGTCAGTTTTTACACACTGTCATAGTCTGGTGCTGTTCAGACAAGATGAGGACTGTGTAAGTGTTATTCCATTGAAAAGCTGTCCGAGACCTCACTTCCTTTAGTAATTTTTATTAAGACTTTTCAGTTAAAGTACCTCTTCAGAGCTCAATAGAGTAGATGGAAGCATAAATGAAGCCAAGTTTTGCAGTAGAGGCTTGTTCCAAAGACTATCAAATTCAATAGCAGACTTTTCAGTGATTCCACTGGATTTAATACCAGATCTTCAATGCAAAATTTGTCTCACTGTAATTTAAGGTGTGAGGAGACAAGACAGGCATTTTGAATGTATTTCTTTTGATTGGAAGGCATTGTATCCAGTGACTGTATTTTTAGCACCAGTGAATTAGGTATCTTCTTTCAGCATTGTATTAACCTGTACTACTGATATTTCCATCACACTGGCATCTGTAAAAAGACAGAAGTTTTCTATTAAAAAAAAAAAGAATGCTTGAATATAAATAATAGAGACTGCTCTGCTAACTGACCTGAGTGTCAGTTTGAAGAGATGGCCAGATCTCCAAAATTTTAGAGTTCAGGTTCAGATTGGATAAATATCTATGAGAACAAGCTTTCTTATCAGATTCCAGCACTTCCACTTGGCATCTCAGCTGGAAATACCAGAAGAAAAGCCTTTCTTCCAGAGTACAGTCATTTCCAGCTCTAGTCCCTGGTGGAAATCAGAAGCGCCAAAGCACTTTTGCTTATAAAGGGTTCAGCGTAAGTTCAGTTCCAAATATGGGCTAAGGGTTTCTTTTGTTTCTCTTCCTTGAAGCTTGTGTAGGGGCTTAATATGTGAATACTATATTTTTAAACCCTAATTGTTAACCAGGAGGGCCTTCGCTTCTAATTGCTATCTGAGGATGTGACTTAATCTAAGAGTTTTAAAAATCCTACTGATTTTGCATACATTAATTGTCAGGCTTTTTGTAAAAAAGAAAGGAAGTGGTTAAGGTACTGGATAGAACTTTCCTTAAATTAGTTATTATTAGTTATAAGCCAAAGCCATCTCTTTTCCTCAAAATGCAGACAAACTGTCTTCTGCCTGAGGGGACTTGAGCAGCTATCGTTTACAACCCCGCAGAATAATCTAATCACCACACTTCGACATAGTCTGGGAGTGGGAGGGAGGAGAGACTTCTTGACCACTTTTGATGAAGTTACTTCATAACTTCATATTATATCAAGTAACTTCATATTATTCATATTATATCAAATATTTCATATTTAATAAAATAAAATGAATTAGATGACAAGGTTCAAAGCACATCTCTTTATATTCAGGCAAGTGATTAAGTTAAAAGAAAGACTTATTCTCAATGTTTGCTTCAACTAATATTTAAATGAGTGCATATAAAATAGAGCAGTTTCAGTAGGAGAGGTAGAGCACAGCCTCCTGTCCAAAACGTGCTGCATCCCGATATTAGACCATGCTTGTGGAAAGTGCGATTTCAACATCTCTGAAGCAGATGAGAGCTGCGAGCTCAGGGCTTTCATGATCCTTCCGAGTGCTTTAATGGGCAAAAGAGAAGAGGACACAGCACCTCTTTTAGCAGTTTTTCTCTGTGTACAATGCCTGGTCCAGCAGTTATATTCTGAATATTCCTAACTCCTGAGGAGATCTGAGTAGCTGTTTAGTTTGTGTGTAGAGCTGTGGTTTGGGTGGTCCTGAACATGCTGACCAGCAGATACTGGAGGTGAAATTCTTCTCAGTAATTCTAACCATCTTACTGTTAAGGAGCTGATCTTAGCTGATTCTCCTCTGTTGTCAGTAAAGGCACCATCAGAAGGCTACTCATCCTACATATCGTAGGGCACCCACCTTGTGATGGGATGAATGGTCCTTTTGAGATGTCTATTTCTCCTCATAGTAGGAATCTAGATATCTAGCTTTGACTAAATTAACTTTGAGGATAACTGATAGCAATTCTACCATTAAATACTAACGAAGCCTGTCTTGTAGAAGTGGATGCATTTATGAAAGTTCAGACATCTATATTGTTTGGGAAGTGCTGGTGGGGGGTCTTTGAAAGTTAAAATTTTGAAAGTCATTAACAAAAGTAGGAAGTAGACACTGATTTTTTTTTTGTTTGTGTAGCTCTTTGTGCCTATTTGATACCTATCCTCCCTGGGCCTGAGTTCAACTCTATAGGTGCCGTTTTAAGGCAAATAAATAACGCTTAATTTTCTTTGTAAAATGATTTTAGGTAAAAATGTTATGTAACACTTCAAATTATTCAGGATACTGTCTTTAAAACCCTTGATAAAGTTTAGAAGTGTATTTTTATGTCTTGGTTTCCTTCTCGCCCAGATATCCAAAGCAATATGCTTTGCCTGAATTTCATATAAGTATTCAAATGTTCTGGCTGGGAAAGATGTCAGGATTCTTTTAAAAACTTTTTCATTGTTGCCTCCAAGTTAAAAGTGTTGGTTAATATTAAAAATATTGTGCAAGCTGCAACATCTTTAATTCTTTTAATCGTTTTTTAAAATCTCAGTTAAAAAAAAATCAGTAAAGCTCTCCATTCTTCATTTTGATTAATTCCCATACGATGTTTTTAGTTCAAGGATCAGGACTTTATCTAAAAAATGGAGCTCAGAAGAGTTTTGTGTTCTCATGTAGAAACCAAACATGCATAGAAGACAGAATATGGATTTCCCTTATGGTTGATCTGCAGAAAGCATGCTCGAGTTACCAAACTCCTAAGACTGTAATCAGGATGGATACTGCAGTATATAGCTCTACACACCCATATGCCAATACAGGTAGTAACAGAAATGTCCATAGGACAGGTGTCATCTTGAGCTGTAAAGCTAGATAATCCATCCAATTTCTAATTCTGATGTTTACATATGGAGAAGGGGGTTATCTCATGATATGATGAAGTACTGCTGGTCTGAGTAGAGTGAACCAAGATTTTCCTGCTACTTGAAACAGGAGAGCTGATGACGATAGTTACGGGAAGGTCATGTAAGGTAACACAGCTGCATTTTAGCTCAATGCAACATCTTTGCCTAGAAAGCAAGAGGCCTGGCCTACCTTCTCCCTGGAATTACTTGCTTGCTGTGTATGCTTTCCCTGATCCATTCAGGGACACATGGGGAATTGTACCTGCGAATTGTCTGCCCAGTGGAACAGCATGGAATTGGGCAACAATCCAGCAACCAAAGTCACTAACCCAGTTATCACAGTATTTCTCATTTCCTCCTGTGGATTTCAGCTTCTTGAAGAAGGAAGACAATTGCCTTTGAGTATCAACAACATTAGGAGACGTGTTCGATATGGGCTGTACGCTGCTGTGCTTATAATCCTTGACCTAAACTGTGAGCTGGGGATGGAATGGACTCTGCTCAGTCTCTAACTATCCATTTGGCTCGCTCAAGGGCAAATTTATTATAACAGCAGTTGATTACCTGTATGGAATAAGTGAACTTCAGAGAAGGCCAGAGAAACAGAGCTGAAACACACATCTGTTCAGATCATAGTGCCAATGAAGTTTGTGAAATGATGCATTTTTCCTGTAAAAAAATCCCAATAGCATGTTTCCTTTTGCTGAAAGTATGATTTTTCTCTAGAACTTCATTAATTGATATTTCTGTTTCAGAATACACTCCTCCTATTACTAACATCATAGTCTACTGCACAATATACATGTCAGGTATTTCTTCTTTTTGTAGACTGTCAAACAACTGTAGTGTGGCATTTGCTATTTAACAAGACAGAGCACATACTATCCATTGCTAATGCTTCTTCAAAGCAGCAGCTGAATTAACATAAGCTTTAAGTGGGTGTTATGTATTCATTTGCACATTTTCTGCTGCTCCTGCTGACTGGCTTAGTTGCAATCTGCTAAACATGACAGGACTGCTGCACCTACACAGAGCATTATAGAAGTCACGGGTGCCTCAGGTGGGTATCTCTGTATGACCTCATGCAATAAACTTCAGGTCATTAATTATAAATGTTTGGGGGCAGAGAGAAACAAACTTCTTTCTCTCTCTACCCACTGTCTCACCCACCACTACCTGTAGCAGACACATTAAATTGGCATGCTCTAAAACCTGCCTCATCATCATGAGTCATGATTCAACTTATTGTCCTTTTCCCCCTGTCTTTTATTCAGCTAAGGTATTTATTTAAAATACACCCAGGTTACACTGGCCGTAAAAGAGAGAATTTTATTTACACCAAAAGACTGAATGCAAAATGCAGATAATTGCAATACTTGCTTCTGCTACACATCTGCTACAGTATCCCAGGCCTGAAGGATTTCAAGTGTAACCTCTCTGCCGAGCAGACTGACATAACTGTGTTAAACTGCTTGCTTAGAAAAAATAAGATGAAACCAGCAATATTATTCTGAGCTGTTACCTAGACAAGATATTAATTCAGAATTTTGCATAAGTTTATGTGGTAGCTCTCAACTATGCCTTGTTTTTCTCTGGACAAGCACTATTTGCAGGAAAAATTCAGCATGATGGCATCCTTAATTCTGATTAAATCAAGCAATATAAGCTATTTCTAGTTCTGGAAAATAAGATCTTCTCTTGCTTTCTGTTTGGAAATTACTTTGTGTGGCTTTTTTCCCAAAGCATATTAGCACACTACATTTTTTATTGATATATCCAGTGGTAATTTCCAAGACCACATAGAAACAGAAGTGAAGTGTGTACTGTTTGTTTTGATGGCTTATGCAGTCGTTGCACAGTAAGGAGAGGATTCATTCATGTACTGCTGTTCATTATGCATTAACTACTGCTGTGGCCACTTTGTGTAAGCTGCTTCACCTACAGAAGCACGGAGGCTTGTCTAACCTCTTACCTTACTGAGATCACTTTATAAAACAATGCATGAAAAGGATTATATAAAAATGTGTGTGGGGGGGAATGCCTATATTTTATATGGGATATATCAGGAGAGCTTAGGCACTTTATAACAACACTTCTGTCCTTACTTTCGCTTTGAAGTGCCCTTTTCTACAGTCTGTGGATAGTATGCATCAAAACCTTAAGGACTGTGGGCTGTATCATTAAGGGTTTGTCAGATATTGAATATCAGGCTCCAGCAGAGCCATTCCAACAGCCAAAACTGTGACCAACAGTGTATTAGGCTCTACTGTAAGGTAATAAACCTTTCTAATATCTCCAAGTAAGGACATAGCACGAAATGCTTTGCTTCCTTCTCCACTCCCTTTGATAACAGTCATTTACTGAGTCAGACTATGGCTGAGAAAGAAGATAGGAAGGATGACTGACAAACTGCAAAAATGCAGCAAGAGCTGAGACGAGAGGGCCGATGTGCGCACATATCTCTAGATATGTTCTCTTATCATTGCAAATCATGCCTTATAAGTTGTTGCTTTTACTTCTTTGCTACTGTAAAATGCAGCATGCAATTTCCCACCACTAACAGGATGCTATTTATGAGGCTATTTGGTAAAAAAAATCATTAGCATTTAGGCCTCACTTTGAAATGTTAAACATGCATCCTTTAGAGATAAGTAACTTGTTTATATTCTCACATTTTTTTTTTCATTAGTGGCTACTTAGTTTAATGACATATTTGTCCCTGAATATTACTTTAAGTAATCCCTGGGGAAATGACTTGCATGGAGTAATTGAATGACAAATTAACAGCATGCTTTTCAGTTAAAGTAGGTGAAATCCCCATTGTGGGATATGTTGTTTGACATTTTGAAAACTGTTTTTGGAAACACATATATCACAACAGGGAAAGGCCAAATAAAAATAATTCTATATTGAAAATTTCATTTGAACTAAAACAAGGGAGTGCCACAGAGAAATATCAGAGAAAGTTGTTGGACTTTTGGGATGTTTGTGTTACTTTTTTTTTTCTCCAGGAAACTAAGAAAATTATTTTGAAAAACTGTGAAATAGCTGTGAATTTGTGTGTGCATCAAATTCTGTTGATGCAAGGTACTAAACAAAACAGAAATTCTTAGATAATTTTGCAGGATGTTATTTGTGTTCACTAATAACTACAAGAATCTTTTGTTAGAAATCAGTTGCTGGTGTCGGAATCTTAGGCCATAATGCTGAGATACAGAGAGCAGAACTTAAGTGTGTAAAAGTTATTTAGTTGCCTACATGGTCTGATCTTTAATGGTGTCATACTCAGAGCTGCCACTGGCCTCTAGAGGAACCATTTAATGGCTCATCATCTTTGGAAAGGAGACCATAGAAAACTGGATTGTAAAGTCAAACATTAGTCATGTTGATTGAAAAGCAATGACATTTCAAAGCCTAATGTTTTGTTTAGTATATCAATCATTATAAATAATAACTGCTGTATTTAGCTTGTGGAGGCATTTGCACTGACCTTACACAAAGCAATTGCCTTCAGTAAATTAACCAGTATGAGCAGGAGTTAACCCTGTGCATGCTTGCTGAAAAGCTAGTTTGAAGCTTTTCCAACACTTTCCTTGTGTTTAATGGACTATTGGCTAGAGAGGGACCCATTGTCACTTGGATGTGTAGTTCTGTTAGGGTCAGTGAACAACCCAGAGAATCACTACTCATTAATCTGGGCATGGGTTTATAGTCTGCTCCTAAATAAGGATGTTCAAAGATTTAAGGGAAATAAGTCTATAAACAAAAAATAACTAGAAAAATTGTAAATGTGTAAAATAACAGTACACTCATTAAAACTACAGGTGTTGCAAATAGAAGCAATTCTGTTGAATTCTGCAGAGTTGGTGTCCCAGAATGCTGATCTTCAAAGCCACATGGGGATTTGACTGTACACTTCCTCTTAACTTTGATGTGAAAATCCCTGATGATTATTACTATTTTCCTTTTGTTCAAATCACTCACCTAATTTTTTAACTGAAGAGTTACTTTCTCTTAAATGTACTTCTTGGGAAAACTCATAGCATTAGCCCTCCATCAGCAAATGTTTAAGTTAATTACAAATAGGACAAAACATTAGAAGCTACAGCTTCTCAGTTGACTGATCTGACTCAATTAGCTGATCTGAATTTTGAGAGATCTGAAAGGGTGCGTTGCAGGGGGCAAAGGTAGATCCATGCCAGTTGGTCGCATCCAAGGGTCTAGTTCAGCCCACGGCATAAGGAAACAGCTAAGTTACACCAGCTTGCTCAAAGTCTCATTCTGTCATTCTTGTACCTACTAAACTGCAGAGGTCCTTCAGTTATAGCTCCTTTATTGTAATGAAGTCCCCAAATAAGCAATAGTCAAAGTCAGTTGGGTTAAAAACGGGGGAATTACACAATATGTTTTCAACTAAGGGCCAAATAAAGCCATTATTATTTTGTGTATAACTGAACAAATTTGAGTGTATGGTTAAACATTACTTTAAAAAGTTACCGCTGTCTTGCTATCTAGATGCAGACTTGTACCCTCACACATATTTTTGCACATGTATGTGTATATGCCCTTTTACAAGGAAACAAATTCAGATATATGTCTGTGCAGCCCCTACTTTAACACAACTAGCCCCAGGCTGCAGGGGTGAATGTAGTAATGCTCTAAGATCAACCTTGCCTTTTATTAGCTATCTGAAAATTAGAAGCCCAACCCAAGCTAATCACATGAATTGGGATTCTTCTTATCCTAACTTCCTCCATTTCTAGATTCAGATCTGTAAATTCCCTCCATGGTCACTGGTCATTTCCAAGGATAACTGATGCCAGCTATCTTGCACATCTCTCCAAGTCTCTCTCTGCAGGTGCCCAAACATCTGTGTAGATTGCAGAGGTAAGTACATGACTAGCTTAGACTGGACTGATGTTTTCGGCGACTGAAATTAGTGAGGTGAATCCTACCCATCTGAGTTAGCTATTGCTATGCAGACAGTCTAAGTGTTTCATTTTGAAAATGAGTGTCAGAATAAACATTTCCCTTATAAAGTTGCCAAATTTAAAAACACAGCAAAATGAAGTCCCCTTGCTGAATTTTCTGGTTAAAAGTGGCATGGAGTTTAAACATTTGACTGATGTTTGTATAGTGCCTTAAGCACTGGGCAGACGTTATTAATAAGCATATATAATAATAATAATAAAAAGCATATATAAGTAAATTTTTAAAATGTCAAAGGCTCACCTCTTCTGCTAAAAATAATAATATAATGCTAGATCTTCTACATCTTGTGAAGCAAAGGAAATTATTGTAAGAAATGCATTCAGCTGAGAGCAAAGAAAGTGAGACTAAAGTTAATTATCTTGGCCCAGAGTCCAAATCATTGACTTTAAATAAGGAAATTCATGCTGTTGTTTTCTTTGTCAGGAATGTAACATTCTCAGTCCAAAAAAATCCTAATTACCAATTTAAAGTTTCAGCTTTTGTTTGATGTGGTTACATTAATGCACAGTCTGTAGCAAAATTGCCACCTGTGCAGAAAAGAACAATCCTGAAAGGCAAGTGAAGAAAGAAATGTATCCTTGTTAATTTGTTATTGTCTCCACCAGTGCTTCTTAAATATCAGGGTATAAATAAATTAGATATGGCCATTCACTTCACATGTTCATGCTTTTGGGGATAATTAAGATATTTAGAAGTTCAGTACTGCTTATTTGGCAACTGATGCCAAGCTTTTTAAATTGAAAACTTCTATTGATATACAAAAGTTTTTATTCTATTCCTCCACCAAAAGGAGAGATAGCAGCACACAAATCTTACACTGATTGAATTTTTGCATGTGACCAAAAAAACCTCAGCTTGGAAACTTGGGGAAATAGTGTGTGACATTTACATGAAGTCTGCCTCTATTACAAAACAATAAAAACTTTTCTATTTTTTTCACATTCAGTTTGGGTTAAGGTCAGAATGGAGATGAGTTTGGGTAGATGGTAGCTTCTGTATTTCTTCTTCCTTAGAAAAAATTAACTAACTCCACCTGGATTCTTCAGCAATCTTTGTTTATTTGGGGTTTAAAATGCAAGATTAAATAGCAAGATTTTAAAGTAATATTTAACCATACACTCAAATTTGTTCAGTTATAAACAAAATAAAAAGGACTTTATTTGGCCCTTAATTAAAAATATGTCTGTAATTCCCCCACTTTAACCCCCAAACATCGTCTTTTTCAGCAGTCCTTGTAAAGAGAACATGTAGGAGATGTTCATGCAATAAGGCTTTGAACACAGCAGTGTGCACTTACTTCTGGAAAGAAAGAGAGATAGAGATAGAGATAGAGAGAAAGAAAGAAGGAAGGAAGGAAAAGAAAGAGAAAGAAAGAAAGAGAAAGAGAAAGCAAGGAAGCAAAGAAAGAAGAACAAAGAAGAAGGAAGGAAGGAAAAGAAAGAGAAAGAAAAAGCAAGGAAGAAGGGAAAAGAAAGAACAAAGAAAAAAGTAGGAAGGAAGGAAGGAATGAAGGAAGGAAGGAAAAGAAAAATATTTTTTTCAAAAATGTCTAGTACTAATTGAATATGCCTCTGTTCTATCAATCTGCAGGACTGCCTGCATGGGGGCCCAATTTTCTTAATGCACACTGACATAAAGTACTTCCCAAAATATAATCTATTTTAAAATCGTTACCTTCTTTACTGTTCTCCAGCAAAACTTTCTGTTAAAGATAAAAGCCAATGGCATCTATTTTCTTCCCATGAGTCTTTTTTTTAATTTGCCTTTAAAAAATTGTGGCTTGATGTTCCTCTTAACATAGTAACTTTTTTGAAAACACATACTAAAATTTATACTTTAGTGTTTGAATTGAATGCTAAAATATAGACAGAAGTAGTTTCTGTTGGTAAACACAATGGAAAAAATCCTTGCTAGGTAGTCACATTGCTGGAAGATTTTTTAATTTGTGTTTGACTTTATTCACTTTGCCTGAAATTGCTGACAGTGATCATTTGCTAGTTTTTATTTAGGGCTTGGTTTTTGTTATCTGGCTCAGGAATTAGTATTTCCTTAATTAATGAGTAATCCCTTTGGTTACTGCATGCTGGCTGCTTCATAAGCAAGTAAAATTTGGTTTATGCTGCACTGATCTAACAGTCTAATTCTTTTGATGCTGCAGAAACAGTTACTCCTCTGTATCTACTGGTCAACAGACAGTAAAACTGAGCAAACAACACCCAGTGGACATCAGTCTGTGATTTCTCTTTATTTTGCGTGGCGTTAAGTTTTTTTCAGTTTCACCTCCACCATAAAAACTGGTGGAAATTTCCCTGCCTATGTACGTATTTTATACTGGAGTCTCACTGAATAAACTCAAACCCATCAGGGTTCTGCACCCGAACTGCATGAGTCTGTGGATTACAGAACAGTGTTAAACCACCTACTGGCTCACAATGGTTTAACTATAAACCTCCAACCCTTAATAGGAATTTGACCAACAGAAACTTTTTGCATGTGTTAGGATTTGTGTTGCAGCCTTGTGCTCTTCCTAGTCTCTCCCATCTCTCCAACATGATGCGACGGGTGAGCTGGTGCTGCATCAGCCCTTACTTTGGGGCCACGAGGCTGCGTTTAGCCACTCTGTGCTGTTCTTCGATATCAAAGATGGTTCTGCACAAAGCAGAAACCAAGAGCCAAGTCTCCAGCATCCTTTCCTGCAGTCGAGGGTCTACCGGGCTGTACGATTTGATTACCAGCAAGGGGCAGAGTCTGAATGCACAGAAAGAGCTAACTCCTGGGAACTCTGTACCCGTGAGTAGTCAGGGACGACTTAACACATGCCCGCTTTTGTTAGGATCTTGCTTATTGTATCTATCAGTGCAGGGCTGTATAGCTGCCAGATCACAAACAGCACACATTTTAACCCTGCCTTGGTGCTGCCCTATTCAGGTGAAAATACCTTGGGATGCTGGCTTGACTGAAATGAAGAGAAGCTGTTTTGTTTCTCCTTTTCCCAAATTTTCTAAAAAAAAAAAAAAAAAAAAAAAAGAAGACGAGGTGGATCGTGGAAAGGCTTCAGCAAGAGAGAAAAAAAGATCAAATTGCAGGAGGCAGGCTTTAGAAAAACTAAGACTGAGTCAAAGAGGATCTGTACAACAGAAGGGCTGATCAGGGAATGGTGCTTTAGAACTGGGTATTTAGTCTTAGACCTAGGTCTAAGCTAGATGACCAGGGAGAATGAACAATGAATTATAGGGGAAAGATCCCTGAAGGATATGCTTAGACAAATTTATGAGGAAGCTGAGACAGGAAAATGTGTGTGAGGTTAGGTGCTGCCGTCCACTTAAACTTTTCCCTTCGCCCAAGAGTACATGGATCCAATGGAAAGGTACCCAGCAGAGCAGCATGGAAGACTGCCCTCTTGGAGAGAGCTCCAGCAGTGGTGGAAAAAAGTGCCGTAATCGTGGCGTAACACAGATTTAGGTAAGCAAGCTGCGTAGAGGCAGTAATAGAGCACTAGCTCCTGAACAAGCAAACTTCTCACTGCCTCTTTTATTGCTACAGCATTGCCTTCTTCTGCAGCCAGTGGATAAGGTGGCAGAAGGCCAGATCATTTAAGTATTGTGTATTTTGTAATTCATTCTTTAAATCATTTTTTTCTTGAGGTCTTGAAGACTTTTTCTCCTGCTGTACTATACCTGTTCTCAAGCAACTTCTCTCCAGTTTCTAATTCTGAATATTTGTTAGAAATGCTTTTTACATCAGCTGGCAAGGCGACAATAGAACAATCTATCTACAGTAGAAGCAAATATCCTTTTCAAAAGCATTATGCAAAAACAAAAGGGAAATAAGCATTAAAATCAAGCACTTAAAAATATGATAGTGTCCTTGATGTGTCCTTCCATCATCTTAAAATGATGCAAGACAGTTGTTAAGAAAAAAATCATATTCCTAGGCAGGGCACTACAACCTCTTGGGACCAGTTCAGTAAATTTACATATATTTCCTAACAATTTTCCTTCCTTTCACTGTCTGTTATTATATGAGTTTTAATACTGATACTCAAAATTGCTACCGCAGCTATCCCCATTGCACTTCCCTGCATTAACTGATGGCCGCTCTTCCATGAGCCAAATACCAGCATTATGTTCAAGGACAAACTAATTCTCTCTTTTCCATCTTATATTGCTTTTAAAAAAAAAGATAAAATTGAGTTTCAGAGGCAACATGCCGTTACAATAAAGCTTCATCTCAGAGTTGTAATATAGCTGAACGGAACAACCACATTTGTTCTCTGATAGGGACTTCTTCTCTGATAGGGACAGATAATGTTATGGCTTTGCCAACCCCAGACACTCAAAAAGCGTGGGTTAAGTCTACCCTCAACACATCCAAAACAATACTTAAAAATGTAAATGTAATTATTTTTATTTGCCTCATGGGTTTTGAATCTGTATTTGTGCTCGTACCTCATTTTCAAACTATTCTTTACAGTTGAGAGTACTTCTTTTCTTTTTGGCTTAAAACTGGAATTTGTTTGGAACTGTTTTCATGCCTCATCTCCAAGCATTGAGGTTTAAGAGAAAGCAGCAAACAGAGGAAGGCTCCAGATAAATTACAGGAGCTGGCAACACATACACCAGAAAGCCACAGAAGATGTAACGTGTTACTGTACCACAAAATAAAACTGTGGCACTAGGAAAATTATGCAAAATTTAAAGAATGAAAATGAGCTATTGCTAGATGGTCTTAAAAGGAATAGTATAAACATTCAAAGTGCCATAGTTTGATTGTTTAATTTAATAAAAGCAGTAAGAAATATGTTTCTCATTTCACTGCCTCTTGCTATTCATACAGGCTAATTCTCGCTCTGCCAGTGGCTTGCTTATTCCATTACAGGATGTACCTTCATTATTATTGACATATTATATTAAGCAGTGAGTTTCCTATGTTAATATTCAGAAACTTGTGGTTGCGAGGAATCTTCTTTGAAGAAAAAAAAAGCTAAAATTTTCTGTTTAATTAAACTGTTTTCTTTGATATGAATAGATGT
The DNA here is from genome assembly GCF_036370855.1 of Dromaius novaehollandiae. Taxonomy (NCBI): domain Eukaryota; kingdom Metazoa; phylum Chordata; class Aves; order Casuariiformes; family Dromaiidae; genus Dromaius; species Dromaius novaehollandiae. The sequence goes on from NC_088098.1 coordinate 45,352,692, forward strand.
CATATATGACTGCCATTACCCAAGGGATAATATTATCATAAATCATTATGTAATTATTCAATAAGAAACCCCATACCTGTTTTTATTTACATTAAATACATGAAAATAGTCAACTTACTAGTAGACTTTTCTCCCATATGGTTCTCTCACAGGGACACCACATAATGGTACTGAGGAAACTTCGAGGTGTTTCTACAACTTCCCATTGAATTCTGTGAAGAAATGAGACAACTGTCTTAAATTTTTGCATTATATGTTCTTATTTCTGTAATAACCTGCTGCAATATTCTAATGCTCTCTTTGCTCCTGTGATGTTTGTTGCAGGCATTTGAGTTATCTTCTGATTAAGGGGGCTATAGCAGAGGAAACAACATTACTGGAGAAATCTCAGCAGCTCTCACTGAGAAGCCGTGGCAAAGGCAGAGTGGGTACGGCTTCCTGCTATGAACCCAGAGGTTCAGGCTTGAGTCTTATTTCCCGCAGTGGTGAGTGCTGTCCGCAAGTGACCCAATGAAGAAAGGGGATAATCTGGATTAGTCAACTCAAGGTAGCTGGAAAGGTGACTGCCACTGTCACTCCCCCGTGCATCACTGGCCAGGAGGCAGATGCTGGCTCACCTTAACCATACCTGACTGTTTGCCTGGGCTCGGGTGAACTGGACCGATCTCGGAGTAATGAGACAGGTTCTGATTAATGCCTTTGAACTGGCTGTTAGAAATTTGAAATGTGAACTGTGACTGTGAACTTTGTTGTATGTAGAAATTTGCCCTGTGCAATTCACTAAAATCAATCAAAAATATTCAGAACTTCACATGTTTAAAGTTGGAGAAAAATAGCAAGGTATTTCACCATGCTTTCCTTTTCCTTTTCCACTTCTTTAGCTACTATGGTAATATGCATTGAAGCAGCGATCTGAAAGAAGCCTTATGGATTACTCAGAAAAATATATGGAATGATCATTAACAATTTGATTCAATATTTACTCAAAGTAAATCCAACAAGATAAGTTTCTCCAAAAGTGCTTCAGTTCATCCTAAGGTAAGTATCTAAGATAAGTGGGACAAATTACCTTCTAGAAATACCATTATTTTTCTATTGCTTATTGAAGGACTCAGATCACTAGGTTAGATTATGCGCCTCATTTCTAGCAGGCTAAAATTAAGTTGGTAGAATACCACCCCAGATGGTTGTGTAATAAAGATCATCTCTTTCAAGTCTCACTGTATTCAGTACAACATTGGCACCTCAGGAGGAAGCCTTGAGTTCAGCTAGATGATGGAAAAACAGTTCTTCAGTAAGCATAAAACAGGTAAATGCTAATCTCTAAATTATGTAAAATGTAAAAAAAAACCCCCAAACCACAAAACATTTCTTTTGCTTTCAAACAGACTAAAAAGGATCCAGACTGTCTGTTTTATAAGGTTTCAATAATTGATGTAAGTACATTTAATTGTCCCACTGCCTCTGTTTTATCTGTTTTTCTCAGCATTTTACCTGAAAATCATCTTAATGGAGGACTGGGCAAAAAAATGTATTTGGCAGAAAACTGTAGAGTGGCAGAGGACTGTTATCTTGACAAACAGAAAAACGGAGGGAAATATAACATAGGACCATCAACTCCTGCAGCCTGTTCACCAGGATTATTACCGTTAGAAAGCCCACTTTCCAAAATAGCGGTGAAGGAAATAGAGCTGAAAGGTAAACATCTTAATCTAAAAGGAACAAAAGAGTTCAGATACCATTCAGGAAGCTGTGTGTTGACTTAAGAAAGATAAAAAACTACTTTTATGATTTAAAGAGTGAGTCATCACGAGTCAGTTCCTAGCTTAACTCTAAAAGGGAATCAAGAGAATCAAAACAGAACCTTAAGAGTGTCTTGAACCTCCTCCAAAAGTCATAGATTAAAATGCTATTGAATTTCTTACCCTTTTAGATGCCTCTTTAGACACTGAAGAAAGCCTCAATGTGGGAAAGATCATGCAGCTCTTCTGCCAGTAGAGACAGCTCCACTACCTTAAAAATCTCCCATATTTTTCTAGATGCTTTCCTTCATCTTAGGATTTTACCCTATGAGAGGGTATTGACCTGCATCCAAACAGATACAAATGAACATTGCAGGAGAGCTAGAATAATCCCCTACAAGTTCAGTTTCCTACCTTCTATTCTGGATACCTGTTTCTTGGTCTCTGTTTCTTACTGTCTGCTCAGCTTTAGGGGGATTCAGGGGATGTATCTGCTATTAGAAAATCTGAATATACTTCCTAGATCTGCCATTGATTTCTCTGTGTGAACATGAGTAAACCACCTAGAAGCTGAAGTTCAAATTCATTAAATTTACATGATGTCAGAGCTCAGTTCTGAAGACTTCAGGTCAATTTGACTATATAGGACACACTGATCATTCTTTCCCCCTTTGTGTTGATAGGTAAATATTTATGGGGTTCCTGAATGCTTTAATCTTTAGGAAGACTAAAAGACTTCCAAAAGACTTTTGTTTACAGTCCAACAGTAAAAAAGGCCAAACATTTATCTGGTAATAATGTGGATGATGCTGTCTGGCTCTTTTTCATAGCAAATGAACCCTAACGAATGAAAAACCAACCTACAATAGAATGTTTCTTCACTGTGTAAGTTAAAATTTTGAGGGGTGTTTTTGTTTTGACATCAATAAGATGCTACAGTTCTCTGTAACTGACAATAAATATAATAAATATTCAAAAGAGATGCCTCATTTATATTTTCCAGCCTTTTCTTTTCCTTTTATGTTTGATTCAAAATTAATGTCTTTTCCCCACATCATCCTAGGAATAATTGTAACACTTAGTCCAGTAGCCAGAAAGGAAGTACAAAATTATTAGTTGTTTATGCTAAGTTTCATTAAGTTTTTAGAAGACATAACAGAATTCATCCAATCTAACCACATACCCCAAAATGCACTCTTTCTAATTCAAATATTTTTTGGTGCAGAAGATGACATATCAGCATATACTTATCCTTTTAGTAGGGCTTCTTCAGAATCCTAATAGCTATGACTAGTATTGTTAGATTATTTTTAGGTTACACTAACAAGAAGGATAACTGTTGGATATCGATATGGGAAAGTTATTGATTTATGAGTGCTCAACCAAAATAGAATATTACTCATTAATTTTAATAAGTGTATAGGTGTCCTGTATTTCCTTTTAAACTTGTGTTCCTTTAGAAGAAAGACTTATGTGATTGTACTGTCTCATCATAATATGTTTGTCTGCCACATCTGTCCTTGAACTTCTAATAACTTCTGAATCTGTTGACTGATTTCAAGCTAATTTGGCACAGAGGTGGAAATTACAGAAAGAAATTCATAGAGAACATCATTAAAATCTGGCTAGGTAGAGGAGGAAAAACAGTATGTACCCTAATGACAGAAAAATTATGACATGAACTTACATCTGATTAGGTACCAAAGAATTAAACCAGGAAAGAGCCCTTATGAAACCCCTGCTGCATGGAAAGGTTCAGTAGAAGTTTTCACCTTTTTTGATGCTGAATTCAACTAATGATGATAATGATGAGAAGATAAACACTTGATTAGTCTTACTGCTTATGGAACTATGTTTTTGTTTACTCAAGTCCATAAGTGCTTAAGCCCAGATAAGAGAGCTGCAAAGTCTGGGGAAACTCATTTCAGTTAGCCTAGCTCAAGATCCCATATGGCACATGGTCTCTGTGTCACCTGTTTCCTGCAATTTCAGAATCAAAGATCTCTCTTGATCAAAGTTAGAGACGTCTATGAATTCTTCTCCCTCAAAAAGGTATTTTTTTCTTAATCTAGACTGTATTAGAAATGCTGAAATTAAATGCAAAGAGCTTTAAAGGCACTTAAACCTTTATGAGGTTCCCTTGGCTTTTACACGCGAGTCAAACGCGCAGAATCCAATGGTCTGAGATGTACAGTGAGTCTGACTCCATTATTTTGCTATCTCTTCTGGCTTTAAGCTTGATGAAATTAGGAGCTAAAAGTGGCAGTTCCTATGTCTTGTGAGTTATTAGTATAGAACACGTAAATGAGCTCCATTCTTTTCTGACTGCAGAAGACTACAGAAGGCAATTACTCCTAGATCTCTAACCTTTAATTTACTAAGCAAAGAGCTTCCAACCAGCTATCCACCTGCTTATGAACAAATATAGGAAGATAATTAAAATGATCTTGGTACCAGTGAGGTGAGCCAGGTAGCACCTGTGTGCATTAGCAATTAAGATTAATGACTCTTTAATATATACATGAAAAAGCAAGCTATTGTAGTTGAATTGCCAGGGGTTAAAATACCCAAAATTAAGGCTGAAGGGTATTTTTTAATAGTGAAACAGGCAAAGTCTTTTTACATTAATTCAACCTGAATGAATATGGCTATTTGTAGGTAATATATGCCAATCCCAACATTTAAATTCAGTTTTCCTTCTTGATTCATCCCTGCTTCACCTAATAAGTAAAATGTAAAAATGTTTTTCAAATTTTCAGAATATCTTGCCTAATTTTCCTTGCTCACTATACTGAAAAGCTGGCAAAGTTTATACTAGTAACTTGAAACCATCAGCCATACATTCTGTAAGACCTATATTTACTGAAAAGGAGGAGAATAAAAATGCATCAGACGTTTACAATAAGCTGAGAAGAACAAGGAAGGAATTGATAATGATGTTTTTTCCCCCCTTAATTAGAGGGCTACAAATATACACAAACACACACAGGTAATTATAATACAAACCTACATTTCATGGATTTGGCTTATTAGCATTTTTTGAAATTAGGTCTTGGTGATATATATACATTATTATATATACAACAAGTCCTAATTCTAAAAAATATTCATATAAGCTTTTATATTTTAATATATATCATTTAAGTACATATATTTGCTACCAAGTAGACCTAATTTTTTTTCAAATGACAAATTCACTGTAATACATACATACCTCAAGTACTGTGGGCCATCTTCAATATCGTAATTGATGCTGAATTACCTTGCAATGTATTCCTTGCTTTTATGGTAGTTAGTGAGTGTTATTCTGTTTCCCTCCCAGACAACACCACCTCTGCAGAGGGAATAATATTGCTTATTGCATAATAATCTTTGGTGGGGCCAATTATATACAGCAAACTCCAAAGGATCATTTTAGGTTAGTGGAGACAGTTTGTAGGAATTTGTAAGGAACTTGTTAAAAAAAAGAGCTTAGATGAAGCACTTGGAGGAAGGATCAGTCTCTTCACTACTACTTCACTAGCAGTAGCAAGAATAGGCTTGTTAATAAACAACACAGAGATTGGGTTTTTCAGACACATGCAGCTCTTTCATGTTATTACCCAGCAAACATGAAACATGGTGACAAGAAGGCAGTCTAGTGAAGAACACAACAAAATACATGAATGTGATTAGCAGGAAAACAAAGCAGCTCTCAGGGTAAGTAGGTGACTCATATGATAGGAAATGAGATAATTAACAGGAATAGAGTCCCAAACTGAGGAGAGTGGAAAACTTAGGTCATCTTAAGGTCTTAAATCAGTCATCTTAAACCAAAAAAGTCTCCATAGAGGTAGTGCATTTACCAGAAAGCAAAGAGCTGTATAAGTTATAGAGGTGAGAACCATATTATCATATGTAATTTTATAAATATTAAGATTTTGCAAAAATTTCATAACTCTGGACATGGCTGTCATGGGACTTGTGTGTCCAAGCTTTGTAAGATTGGTCAAAGAAACAGATTAAACCCTAAAGAATAGTGTCTAAACAACCTGTGTAAATGAAATATTCAGAGAGAAGGGCGGGATAAATGTGGAAACTTAAGATAAAGAAATTCACAGAATAAGACAGAGGCTGAATACCGAGGGATGCAGGCAATTTAGAACAACATGCATTCTGCAGGAAGTAATATGGTAGTCTGAAGCAAGAAAAAACAACTTTGGGGCAAAAATGCCCGAGGTGAACCGGAGAAAATCTTTTTCTATCCAACTGCACAACTCCTTCAGGAGGAAAAAAGTAATCAGGGAGGTCAAAACTGCAGACCGAAAGGAGGCTACTTGCAATACGATTTGCATACCGCTTGCAGTGGTGCAAAAAAGAGGAAGACGTGTCATAGATGTTGCCTGTTGACTTTGTGTTAAAAGGTTTTCCCACTGTGGAAAAAGATGAGAATAATGAAAAAAAATGTAAATACTTCTTCTTCTGATGTAAATAGTTCTTCTGATTAATGCAGTGAAAGAACAAATAAATAAAATAAAAAAGTGAAGAAAGCAGTGTTGAAGCAGCAGCAGTTTTGGGCGGAGAACAAGACATGCTATAACAGACAGGGGAAAACAATCAATAAGCACAGATATATCCAAAATTTTGGAAAACAAGTTCAGGAACTACTGACTTGGAAAGTGACAATTTAAGCTAGCTGTTGCAGTGATGACAAAACTTAAATTAGTATGAAAGGAATTATATAAGAGACCAATATTAGACTAAGATTCCATGTGTTTAACAGTAGAGGAGAGTTAGTCTATACATTCCTTAGTAGTGTTTCTGTCTCCTTTGTATTCTGTACAGAGCCAAGCGTGGCTCTTCGTGCTTAACAAATCATTTGTAACACCAGGAACATGGCAGGATAATGCTCAGTTGATTCAACACGGATTTTTTCTTTCAATGACATTTTTTACAGAAAGTGAGCAACCAAAGAAATAATTTCATGATTGATGGACTTTAATTTTGCTTCTCTAGAGAGAAGAGAAATGCCACTTCAAAAATGGCAGAATTGAAACTTTATCTGAAATGAGATGAAGGGAAATCAGCTAGAGGAATGAAAATGAGTTCCTGCTTTGGAATAACATCTTTAGCTAAGCATACAATTTTGTATATCTAACACACTCACAGATACACATTTTAAGAGTTTACTATTTTTGTGTTTCAAACACAAACTGAAAACTCTGGGAGCATGAAGTTTTAAGATAGTCATTGATTTTGATTTTTTTCTAAAGTAGAAGAGTCCTCTCATGAATTCCACAACTTTGCAGTGTGTGTGGGTCTGTATTATAATGGCAACTGCTAACAGTTTTGTTCCTCATTCATCCTATTATATATCTTTTTGTTTTTCACAAATTAAATTATAATTCATAATTCTGTCTCTGAATCAGCTTCCCACGGAGATCTTTATTATAACAAATGTGGTTGCTATAACTAATTTTAACAATTTAGTCTATAAATTGGTAGAAAGTACTTTTGTTTTTCTGTTAGTGAACAGAATTTATTTTTAAAGGAGGTTTAAATGTATTACATGTACTGCATGATGACTAGCTGATAAATTTTTGCACATCTGCCATTACGGTACATTAAGCATGTAATAATGCAGCAAATAAGAATATTAGCAGAAGACCCTGAATGCAAATTTGAAAGAGCTAACAGTGAAGAGAAAAAAAAATAATACTTATAACTAGAATTACGCTGATACGTTAGGGCACGTGGAAAGGTATTTTAATAAATATTGACATTTCAAAGCAAAACTGCTGCCAGAAATGTTGAAAAAGTGGCATCTTAGGGGACAGAGCGTTTTCCCTGCAGGCAGTTCTGGCTGATATTGCAAGTATATTATTTATATAAAGACTGATCTATCCATATCCCAAGCTACTGTTTAAGACTGGGAACTGCGACAGTGGATATTGTTTATTTTCTCTATCTCAAGCTTTTGCTGAAGCTGCCAGGGAGCAGTGGGGCCGCTCCCGGGGAGCTGGGAGCCGGGCGCTGTGCTGTCCGCGGCAAGGCGCATCCCCTGGGGACCCACGTGAGGAGAGCCTGCAGAGCCCTCAGGGCACTTGGGGTCCTGGAATAAGCTATCTCTTTCTCTTTTCGTTCTTCACTTCTTTCTCTTCTAGTTTTCCCAATAAAGCCTTTTCTTTCTCGTCTTTCTTTTACGCCTAAGTCACAGACAATGCACTTTCCCCCCTCCCCCCCTTGCTGAACCTCTGTGTTGACCAAATGGAAAATCAATATCTTTTTTTTTTTCTTTAACTCATCAAAACTCTGCTTCACAGGAACTTCCATCATCTATATTAACATCTTTTGGTTAAAAAATGCTCCAGAACATTCTTTTTTTAGCAGGTAGAATGCCTTATAAAGAGTCATCAGGCTTATGCCCCTAGCCTTTTGCGAACAAAGCAAAAAAAATCTCGTGAATATGCCTGGGACCTGAACCTTCTACAGTTAGAATAATTTCAAATCCTAATAATCCCTCTTCTGCATTATCTAATTCTTTCCTCAGGTAATTGGTTGAAATTGGATTGATCATGATGAAACAAACCTGTGGCCTTTAAATCCTCCAATGTCCAAATTGCTCTCCTAAGAGCAGAATTTATTCTGTTTATATTATTTATTATTTTATTGTATATTATTTATTCACATTAGTTGTTAGTTGACAAATTTGTCAATGCTAAAAGATAATTTTTAAGTACGGATTTACCCAACACCACCTTGATCATACCAAGCTTCTAGTTTTATGAAGAAAAGTATTGGCAGTCTACATCAGCAGAATGCCCATATATCTAGGTGTCTTCACCCAAAATGCACATAAAATGGTTCACACCATTTGGACAAGAATATTCCAAACAACTCCACAAAATTGACTGAGTGATACTGATTGGTATTGCGAAAAGCACATTGTCATTATCTCAGTAAAGTTTTCTGATACCATCACAGAATATCAGTGGACTAGAATAGACTGCTGTTTGAAGAACTTCTACAAAGTTGTCTTTGACACAAGGTAAGCAGCCTGCATTAACCTCTATGTTTGTTCTATGATGGAAAAGAACTTCTCAAGGCTCTCTAGAATATAACGTGCAACAGGGTCCAAACTGAGCAGAACAAAAATCTGTCAGTCAAAATACATATAATAACTGCAAAAAACGCCCCACTTTTAGTGTAAATAAGTAATCGAGTTCACCCAATTTAAAATCTTCTATTTCTTGTGTAAGTCCCAACATTAAAAGCTAGCAAAGAGCTGGTTTGTCAGGAGATTAAAGTCATCAATCATCCGTAAACCTGACAGGCCATGTGAGGGGAGGTTGGGTGTGGAACAGTGAATTGCCACCATGTCATTCCCCATGATATTAAAAGTTCTTTGAAAGTCATCAGAATCATTGTCTTCTTTCAGGAAGCTACCCTGCCTCCTCTCTGCTCTCTAGAAATAGTTGGTTTCCATTTTAGCCTATTTTGTTCAGTTAGGCTGCACAAGAAGTAGGACACCAGACAATAGGAACATTTTTCTTTTCAGGAATGAGCTCCCGGTGCATTTTGAAGAGATCAATAGCAGAGGGACCTATAAAGTTACATTACACAATATGAACTTCTGCTTCCCGATTCCATCATCTAGTGTTTTTTATTTGGTCTCTAGTGCTCACAAGTAGATTGAAAGACATCTGCACATCTAAGAGGGTCATATAGTTACTTAAAAGGATTGCTTCTTAAAATGTATTAATTGTGACATTTTATCACTGTATCACCAAATAGCTAAAATAGGACCCACAAGCCAAACAGAAAGAGATACGTTACTTGACACAAAAGAGAAAAGTTAATTAAGAACTGCTACATGCCAAAGTTGAGAAGAAATATCCTAGTGCCATGTGCACCCTGAAAAGGGACAATTGCCATGATAAATTTTTGAAGACATTGCCCAGAAACAGCATTGTAATAATACATAAAGAAAAAATTTAATATCCCTTTCCTTTTCCTTTTCAGGTATCAAGGGTTATTAAATAAAGAAGTAAATGGCATACTGCCTACAAGTACTGAAAATCCAATCTCAATATATGAAATTACAAAACCAACACATGCCAAATAAGTTATATAAGTAGTTGTCTGGCTAAATTTCTCATAACCTAAACTGACTCTTTCTCAAATTGCTTTTCAAATGGATACGATTTGGGGAGCAAACTAGATCTTCTGCTCATGATGATTGATCAAACTCATTTACCTATGGCTTTTATTATTATTAATTAAAGCTTTTGAAATTTCTAGCATGAAATGTCCTTGTTCTTGCTTTTAGATCCATATTACTTTAGCTCAAGGTCAAAATGAAAATGTGATCCTTCTATTTCACTTCAGTTACAGCAATAACTTTCCTCATTGGCTGAGATACTGGTTTTCCCATAGCTGTTTGAAAGTAGCACATCTTCTTTTTGATATATGTAAGTATAAATATATATATATTTATACATACACACACACATGCACACACAGACTAAGGAGATTTTTAAAAGTGAAAGGAGTATTTTTCTACCCAGTTTCTACCGAGGATCAATAAAACCTGGGATACCTGAAATCCAGTTTGCATATTTGAGAATTTCCTCCATACAGATCATCTTCAGATCTAACTAATATTCAATAAAACAATCCATAGGCAAGATGGTAGAAAGAAAAAGAGGCTCAGACTCAGTCTGTGTTCTCTTGCTGCAAAACTTCTACACCAGATTGGAAAAGGAAAATGAAAGGAACTGTGTTTCATTTGCTGTATTTCCGCTTTTCCACACATAGTAGTAATGTCTTTATCACTGACATCCCTATCTTTCAGTTTATCCTCATTTTGTCCTAACTGCAGTAAAATTCCTTAAAATAATAACAGAAATCATGACATAATCATGACAATCATGACTATCAGGTCATGGTTGTCTTACCATTTTTGGAAGATGAGAGGAGAGGGAGGGAAATAATAGCGTTTGGTTAACTAATTTATATTGTATTCTAAGAAGAAACATTAGTAAAATTATGGGAATAAGGAGTCAATCTATTATTATTTTTCATCTGTAAATCACTATGAATTAATTTTTATAAGATAATATAATACGATTGTTAGCCGTCCTGCAACAACTGAGAAAATGTTTTTATCTTTGATCCAGCTGAAGGGTTAATAGTCATTCAGGAGCAACCTGCACAGGGTGACACTTCTTGTCTGATGTCTTCACCTACTAGTCTCCTCTTGACAGTGCAACCTGGACATCTTTTCTTCCCAGGACAGCACTCTTCAGTGGCCCAAGGTCAGTGTGGTTCGGGCTATTCCACCATCTGTGTTCTTGCAGTATTTTTCAGTCCTGAATGCATGTGATCTTGTCCACCTGTCCAAATCCTGCAGCTACTACTCTCTTCCATGTTGTTCTTTTCTGCCCTCTGCTCCCCTTTAGACTTCATTTTTCCAGCCTTGTTAATCTCTTCCTTCTGCAGTTCCTAACTACTGCCTTCCTATCACTCTTCGCCATCTCTTCTCCCCGGTTTACCTTCTGCTATCTCCCTTCTCTAAAAACAACCTCAGTTCACGTCTCCTCACCTGCCTGGACACCTGTCCCCGTACACACAATCTGCCTGTCTCTACTTCCCAAACATGTTTGCATACAAAACTCTGCTACCACCACCAACCTACCACTATCGTGCCTCAACCCATATTGATGCTTTTTTTTTTCTTTAGCTCAACTTTTCTTGCCATGTCCTTACTCCATTTCAAGCATGTATAAACTATCTTGGTCTCTCCACTTCCTGGGTCTTGAATTTCCACTTGAATTTCTTCATCTGGCACTGAAACTGCATTTGTTTTTCCTTGTGGAAAATAGTGTTTTTACCATACTTCTTTTATCAGTCTTTTTTCTTGCAGCCACCAATATTTTTTCCCTACTTTGCATTTCTCCTATTGCAGAACACCTGAGCCTTCTGTCTTTCTTTGCTCTAAGCTTCTGTTAATGAGGCCAGATTGATCCCACCTAATCTTAGCTGTGTAAAAGTTTGACATGCAGCCTGAGCTGTTCATCCTACTTTCTTATTCTGAAGTTAAGAAAGAAAGATGTGCTTTCAGAGATGGGTTCATGATTCTCATGTATGTCAGGATGGGAGAAAGTCAACTGTAGAGGTGATTACTTTTCTTTACTGACTATCAGAGGAGTTTAAAAATAATTGTGTAATCTAATTTATTTGTGAAAAACTCTTCTGATTAATTTCAACCCTCCTTGGAAGGGTTAAAATTAATTCTTCTGATATATCTTCCATTCTAATTTCATCCCATGGCTTTTTCCCTTATACTTATTCCACACTCTTCTGCATAAAATAGTATTTTCTAGTTCTAAGTTAAGAATTTTAAAAGAATCCATGATTAATATGTCATGACTTAAGTTCTGTCTCTGATAATACCATTTAATATCTTTTCTTATTTTACTATTATTGAAAACATCTGTGCTACCTCTGGCTTTTCACTATAGTTATTGAGCTACTGCTCAGGATTATTGAAAAGTCTATCTATCTGTCCCATTATGAAGGTGATTCTAATTCAGCTGTTAATATAGGGTTGTTAACCAGGGAGAAAAAATGTCCACTGTTTTTGAAAGGGGATGGACAAATAAGACTAATAGTTAGTACAAAAGTTACAGTGGTTCAAACCAAAGGGGGGGGGGGGGAAGCTGCTAACAGTAAGATCAAAGAAATGGCAAAAAGGTAAAATGAATCTCAGATTGGTGAATATCTTAGATTTCTACATATTAGTGAAAAAAAACATGGAACGTAAACAGCTAGATTTGGAAGTCTTATTATTTGATCAACAGTATGACCTATTTGGCATAATACACAGTTGAAAGCTTGTGCATAACAGCAAAAGAGGGAATCAATCTCATACTAAAGCTTATGGTGAACCATTGAACCAGGGAAAATGAAGTGGATATAACTTTTTGTAAGGAAGGAACAGAATCCTCTGAATCAGAGGACTGAGTGGTTTACAAGGATATTAAAGGGGCATATGATGGGAGATTAATTTTGAAACTATTCAGCAGGTACATGGAGTGGGCTGGGGATTTGACAGAGAATGTAAGAGATGCAAGCATAGAGGACTGTCTTTTTACATTTCCTCCTCCTCACTACGGAGTAACTAACAAAGGCAGAATTCAGCTTGGGAGCTGGTGATCCTGAACCACTGAGGCAGGAAAAAAGGAGAGAAAAAGAGTAATAAAGCCAGGAGACTTAGGAAGACAGATTTCAAATAACTTTTGGAACTGGTAAGTAAGATTCCTCCTAAAGCAAGTCCAAGGCAAAAATGAGTAAATGATAGCTGAGAAATTCTTAAGGAAATAATATTAAGATCTCATTGTTTTAATAAGCATAACTGGTTTTGAATGTCTGCAACCTGTTACTGAATAGATATAATACTGCAGTGTCCAGAAAGATATCCTCATCTGCCTTTGGACAATATGGCATATTAACATAAATCACATTAAAAATGACAATGTATTTTGGAGCTACCTACGAATTAATACTTTTGTCCATTTCCCAGTATTTACAAATGTACTCCGCAATATTGTCAGCACAAATGACATTTTATGGCATCTTTCGATTATCTAAAGAGGTTGCCTATCAACAAATGAGTGGAAATCACACCACTTAATCACCATAAGAGACACATTCAGCAAAAGACAGAGTATGCTGGCAAAGAAAAAGAGAGCAAATTTAGTTGAGAAAGAAAAGAGTTTTTTTCTCAGGGTTGTCATACACTTTATGAGCAAAAGCACTTGAAGTAGATAAATGAGTAGATCTTTGAATACAAGAAATGCGTGTGTGTGGAAGTGCCTAGTCTGTTAATGGAAGAAGTTAAGCATTTTGACCATAACCCACTGAAAGACAACTGGGGGGGACACACACGCGTTTAATAGTAAACTAGAACAATTGAAAAGAAATAATATATATAGTCTAATAAAAGTTTGTATTACTGCCAAGAAGTAAGTGTTCATGCCAAAAATGTTCTGGAGCACAGCTGCCAAAGAAAAGTTGAGAGCATTATGAAACAGACTAAAACTATACATGGAGGGGCCTTAGCGAAGGAAGAATTTGGTATATTTATTCTTAGCATTTCAATATATCAAATCATTATGGTTATTTCATGCACAATGGGCAAGGCTCTGAGCACAATGGCAAGCATTCAACAAAACATTCGCGTTTAAGAAGAATGTAGGTGCTTAAATTCAGGAAAAAGGTTCAGAAAAGCCCTGTCTAACCTGAGTGTTTGAGGCAAGCTGAACATCCAAAATTTGACACAAAATCTTCTGTGTGGTGCTCGGAACGCTTAACGTGCGTGTTGTTGCCAAGTTGACTCAGGTAGCTCCTGATAAAGGTGGTTCAAGATGCACAGAGCCGATGTTCTGGCATGTCTTGAAAAAGGTGAAAGTGTCTTGCTATTGCTGCCATATGGCTTGTATATAGGAATGTCCATCAGGAAGTTGAGGCCCTTTGGAGGCCTTCCTAGGCTCCCGTTTTCCAAAACAATAATCTAACCACCAGGTAGTGGAGGCTGGATACTGAATGTATAGCTTTCCTCTCAAACCTAGTCAACTGAATAGTCAAAAAGAGAAGATTCACGGAGCCAGAAGGGGAGCTGGAAAAAGAAGGCCAGAAATAAGGCACCATGGCTGGGCATGGAGCAGCTGCCTCATGAGAAGAGACCAAAAGGCTGGGACTCATTGGCTTGGAGTGGAGAAGGCTGAGGGGGAACAGACTTATGTTTAAAGGCAGAGGGTGAGGTGAATGTGGAACTGTTGTTTACCAAATCCCACAATACTAGGACTAGAGGGTACTCAATGACACTGGTAGGAGGTGAGTTGAGAATAGCCACAGGAAAGTGTTTCTTCAGGTATCAAACTTTTGGATCTTGCTGCCATGGGAGGTTTTTCATGCTTATCTATGAGAAAGGATTTTGGATGCACCCTTCTCATTCTTCTTGTGAGTAATGAGTGTAAGTGCTCAGACTGCTTGTGAAACCTGATACAGGAGCTGACTTTTCCTCTGTCTGAGCAGTGCATGGCATCTTCAGCCCTTATCTTGACATTATGAATTCAACAACTAGAGATGGACTCTTCACTTTGAAGCATTACAGCACTAACTGCCAGTGTCTGAAGGTTTTTGTTAAGCATCTGCTTCTTTGCCTAGGAAGATTCGCAAATAGGCACATTAATTCCCTTTCAAGGAAAATAGCTTAGTGCACACAGTTTACACAGTGTTCTCAAGCTTCCCCACGAAATAGGATGCAACAAATATGCTCATGACCATTGGAAAGAGAGGTCTGTCAGAAGTGTATGATATGTAGCTTAATACAGATGGCAGCAGAAAGACATAACTAGAAGAAGGAGTTTGCAGGCTGGTCATCTCCATAGTGTTACTTTCACAGATTATAGCAATGCTGAATGGGAATCCTTCTCCATCTACCATTAATAAAGCGTGAATTTCTGAGTGTAACACCAGCTGCTTTTAGTAGTGTGTTAAGTTTAGGGTTAACTTTCTTCACTACTACCCCCTTTATCACAGTCTGTCCTGAAGAGGGAACACAGCTCCAAATTATTTTGGACCATAGACAGGACAGAAAAAATCATTTCTGAAATCATTTTATGTCTTCATTGTTGCTGACCCCAAACAGACCCATGTGTTTGTTTTACAGTGGATGAAATTTATAACTGTTTTCACAAGACAGGCATTTTTCCTTGTTCTATATCTTTTCTACAATTAATCATTGTTATTATGGGCAAATATAATTTCAATTTTTGCTTTGACTGAGCAGCTTTAAAATAAGGTCAATAATAAATATCATAATAAAAACGATGACATGATAACCAGCCCTGAGATAAAATCTATATTGATTTCAATGGCTGAAGAATGGCAGAGGAAGGACTTAGGTATTCTGCACAGTAAAGAAATAAGTGATAATGAAAAAAATAAAACTGAAGCCAGTAGTTCTTTCTTCTGCAAAGCCCTGGCTAGTAACATGGTGCTGGCTTACTTCATTTCCAGCTCCTAGATTTCACTAAAAGAAGCTAAAAATAAATTCAATACTTTCCTAAAATGACTTTCCTATGTAAGCAAGTGCTGCAGTTGCCATAGGGATGTTATAACATCACAAATTGGAAGCAGTTCACATAGTGGTAAATAAGCACACTCGTGGGCAAGTAGTCCATCTGAGCATGCCTTAAAGAAGTAATCTCTAAGACTATATTTTGAGGGTAAAAAAAAGGAACCATTGATTTAGGCTGTAATTGTGCAAATCATTGGATGTAGGTTTTTCACAAACATGGGAATCTGTGCAGATGCAAGACACATACTGCCTTTGTTGACAGCTGTAGCACCTAACCTGTAGGACCTACTGCTTTCAGTGAATATAAAATTGTTGGGATAAAATGGTTGAAAAATTTTTGAAAATTGTAAGTTCTATAAAACTGAAAACATATCACATTCTTACATTTACCATTTTTAATCCAAGCTGGAGCTGTCCAGCTTGTCCTTTTGTTCTTTTCTCCTTTGTAATATGTTAAGTGACTGAATTTGCTATTACTCTTTTTTTTTTTTCCTATACCACTATCTAATTATTTTAAAAGTCAATACAGATAAACATAAAGATGTCTAACAAACTGATGGACTTCCTTTCCAGGGTTTCTTCATAATGTTCTACATCCTAAAATTTCAAAGGTCAGATGATATAAATAAACAATGACTCCACTGAAGTTGATACTACTGTCCTGATTTACAGCAAGTAGTAATCTAGTCTCAACACTCAAGCTTTTCATTCTGTGCTCAACCCAGAATAGAAAGCAAATGGTTGGATAATAAATACCATGGAAACAAGAAAAAAAAAATCCTATAAAGGAACAATTTAGGGAAAAAGAAAAACAAAAATGCCAGATTGTCTGTAGTTAAAATAGAATTCACTGAGATTCTGTAACAAGATCATTTAAATACAAAATATTATGATAGTTTCTACTTTCTTTTTTTCCCTTTTTTTCTTTTTCTTTTTTTCTTTTTCTTTTTTCTTTTCTTTTCTTTTCTTTTTTTTTTTTTTGTATGTGGCTTTGGTGCATGTCTAAAGACTTTTTCTTTTAAGGCTGACAGTTTTACCAGTCTTACCAAGTCACTATCAGCTTGCTGGTATGAACCCAGTTTCAAAGCAGTCACTTTCCGTGTGGAATCTTTCCCATCTGTTGGATCATACACGCTGAATGAATAGCCTCCCACAAAACTAATATGCATCTGCTTTCGACCCATACTCACTTGTTTCCCCAGGGAAATAGTTATAATGCGGGTTTGCCTTGGATGTGCACCATGCCCCATTCACTTTGCAGTACACAGGTAGCTACAGCATGAGTAGTAGAGCTCAGGCCAATCAAGGCTGTTTTACACCCCCTCTGTGTACTCATTCCTTGCTGGGTTTTAACCTATGCTGTCCTCATGGCTTCACTTTTACAATATTAGGCCCATATCAGTGGAAGAGTGCTTGAAGACATCATCCCAAAGTAGTGCTGTATGAGCATGTCATATCAGCTTTCTGGTTAACCTCTGGTATGACAACAGAATTAAGTTAGATCAAGCATCCATCATCTTCCCTGATATATCTCAATTAAAATAATATTATTTGGGAGCAAGGGGCTGTCCAAGTGCAGCGGGTGCAAACAAGCCATCCAGCGTTGCAATCACAATGCAAAAAGTAGCCATTCCAAACTGGAAAACTCAGATTTTTCCCCCAGCCTTTCTCTGTCCAGTGCTCAGAGCCTGGTGGTTCGGATGCTATCTTGACAGGTGGATTTCTAAATGATATTTGGTCAGATTATTCCTGGGGTGCTAGATTCCCACAGATCAGTCCTGAGATTTGCAGTGAGATAGGATTTACCTCCCTAGCATTAGACAAAAAAGATATCTACATTGTTCTAGTCAGGTAGATTCCCTTTATTGTCAAAGGGAGAAATAGACGTTACATAAGCTGAATGAATCTATTTTAGACACACACTTAAACATGAGATAAATGGGATGAAGTGTGCCCTGGATGTGCCTGTTATCTCCACTGGCTTTAGTGGAAACCTAGAACAAACAACTCACGTGTGTACATTTACATGACAGAAGTCTACATTTGGGCAGAGGAGGACCACCTTGGCCGCTCACACTGTGCTCAGAAGCAGTCAGCAGTAAGAGTGAGCTTAGACTGCCTACAAAACCCCTGTGACTTTGAAGAACATGATGCCAGAAACTGCCTTTGAGGGATTTCAGGAGCCTTGCAGACAGCCTCTGGTCACAAGGGCTCATGTGGTAGCCAGAGGCTACCTAGTATGATAGTGTCCACTCACATAGCGAGTGTGTGCTGGATGCACAGAGAGCACTCCAGGTCAGACCTAGGATACCACCAGGGTTGCCCCTGGCCCAGCCAAGAGATTCCGGTTGGCAGGTAGCATGAATGGACAGCTATTTTGTGTACATGGCAGTAGACAGGCAGTCAGTCCCACAGGTCAGTCTGGGTATCCTTTTCATCAGGTTGCACAGGATTTTGTGTGTCCTCTCTCTCGGTCCTTCTGCCTCACTTGTTCATCCTGTTCGGCTTGAACAGGCAGGCACCCAGATAGAGGCAAAATGCTTTTTGCTGAAGTAATGACTCACTTGAGAGGTTCCAATATGTTTCTCAGTGAGTACTTAAGTATTTTATACACATTGGAATAGCATCAACAGAAGAGTTGGAGAAGACTTTTCTCATGATATAGTCTTCTCGAGCAGTGAAAGGTGGGATTTCAAGCAAAAAGGGAATTGAACGCAGATGTCCCACACCTTGCACTCCAAGCAGTAAGCTATTGTTCAGAAGCAATTTTCCTTCTTTCTACCCATACTTTATTAGGCTTGTGCTTTGTGTCTTCCGTTTTATCACAAGTGACTGGAAATGAAATGTGCTGGAAATGGCAGGAACAGTAGGTTTCAATGTTTCTGAACTATTTCTTTCAACCTAACATGAACTGCTTTCAAAAGATTTTGTAAGTTTTGCTTTTGGCTAAAATTATATGAAGATACTGACCTGAATGTACAGTGAATATTGGTTGTCCTGGAAGTGTGCTTTCCAGTGGAATAAGGTACTTGAAAAAAAAAATGATCCAGCTGTGCTGCCAATCTTACTGTGGTGGCCTTATCAACAATATATTCCAATATTTAGATTGGAGGCAGAGCAGATTTTAATAGCACTGGACAGGACCCTATAGTGGACAAAAAAGCAGAAAAGATCCTTGTACAGGCTGTACTGCTGGGAAAATCCAGGGCACATACCACAATGAATAGGCCAAAAAGTCTCATGAAACCATTATGTGAAGCTTTGTTCAGGGTTGGTTCCACTGAACAATTCTATGAAGTAATGCCAGTCTGGAAAGATAGGTGTCAGTTTTCATAGTTTATTATATTTTGTGTATATACATACATATGTACATGTATATATATATACACACATGCACATGCACACTTATAGTTTACAAACATGGAACTATATATACATGTATATGTAGTTATATGTATTGATCATAACTAGAAAATTTAGCCTTATGTTGTCTCTGTGTTTATACATATGTATGTATGTATATAATACACATTATATATAGCATAAGAAGGCTGGATTTTCTAGTTATGACCAATATACTGATTGTTATGAAGGTACTTTATGTACAAAAGAATGGCCTTTGTAATGTTCTCTTGCAGTGTTTAAAGAGCACTCTAATTTCAAGGTTATGATTTGGATGAGCCTTTAATATAACAAAATAGAGAAGGAGTAATCTGGAAGAGCGTTCTCTCAAACTTATCTAACAGCAGTGGCTGATGTGAACCAGGATCGTCTCCCCTCCGGGAATCACTGGTACCATTGCACCTCCAGCTTTTGCTGGCACAGAGACACTGTCTCCACTTAATCGGCATGAAATGCAAGGTGGTGATCAGGCAGGGATAAAATATTAAACATGAAACTCATGATTCATTTTTATTGTGTTTGAATTTGGTATTTATAAAAAAAATATAATTGAATGGAATCAGGGTTGATCAGTTGAATATGTGTGGGTGCATGCCTCAATTTACACTACTCACTGTATGTGTTACTGTCACCAAGGCAATCTCCCGTACAGGCTGGTTTACACACCCCAATAGCAGTAGTAGAACTAAATGAAGAAACTCATTTGAGATGGTAGGAGTTGGTCTGTAGGGGTGTTGTAGCAAGATGTCCAAACTGTGCAAGATGTGGAGGGATGAACCAGTTCTGCTGACAGCAACCCCCCTTCATCCTGATTCAGCCTCTTGCTAAAGTTTAGCCGGGTTCTTCTCCGTTTCTGACATATAATGTATAAAAATTTCTCATACTGAAGGTGCTAGCTGAGTAGGCTACTGGACAGGACAAACCACCAGTGGTTGCCCTACATATCCCTTTCTATTCATGAATTTATTGACAAGCCAGGAAGGAGGGAAAAGTTTTCTTTGCACAGATTACAAACTCCTTGGCTGGAAAACCTATTCCCTTCTCCAGTCAGGGTACTCCATAGCACCAACTTTTTCAAAATTTCCCCAATCAGAAATAATGTTATGGCTAACATAAGGAATAGGACCCCAAATTTTCATCAGGATCTCTGCCTATCCTCTTAGAGTTTACTTCTCCCCTCTTTCTGCCCCTTGTGCAACTTTTTTGCAAATGAATTAAATGTTAAATACTTGCCATAGCATATATGAGAGCTGACAGATATCCTGAGCCAGCAGTACTTGCCAGATATATTATATACCAGCTATCCTACATCGGATAGCCTGTGCTGGCAGGTATACTGTGCCAGCTTCTGACAATAAATGCTTCTGCCTCTGCAGCTTCTGACCAGGCCAGCTGTAGAACTATAAAAAATAAGGCTTGGCATGACATTGCAAATCATGTAGCTTTATTTCACTACCCAAAGACAAGATAAGCTCTATCTCAACCATTCCTGAAAGATGATTGTCTAAACTTGTTCCTAAAAGCAAGCATTGATAGTAATTCCACAATCCCAGGAGAATCTGTTCTAGTAAATAACCATTATACAGTTGGAATTGCTTTTTTATAATGTGTAACATAAATCTCCATCGCTACAGTTTATGCTCATTACCTCTAGTTCTGTCCTCAGGGAACAAGGAGAATAGTTTATGTTCTTCTTTGGCAGTTACTTTTAAAATATGTGAAGACTCGGACTGTCTTTCCTCCCCCAACTCAGTCATCTCTTTTATGGACAAGAACACAATTCTTCCAGTCCTTCTGTACAGGAGATGTTTTTTAGACCTCAGATCATTCTCACTGCACACTTCTGGACTCTTTACAGAGTTAAAATAAAGGATAACCATTAAACAAATATCAACTCATGACTCTGCTATAAACAGAAAAAAACTAAAAAAAATGGTGAGGGCATTCTTGTGGTTTTTTTTTGTTTTTTTTTTTTTTTCCTCCAGGGACATAAAATAGCCTGTTTTTTTTTCATTTTTTCGATGGGATCTTTTACCTCTGCTGAACTGAACAACTGTCCAAGTGTTTTGAAGGCAGTATCACCTTAGGTTCTAGTTTGCTTGTAATTGCTGTAGATGTAATTGTAGTGATTTCTGCCAAATACTCCATGGTCAGGATATGACCTCATAACTCTGGGAAGCAAAGAGTACACAAGGTCCCCTAATATAGTAATGGATATTGATATCTCATTGATACCATTTCATGTGGAGGAAATGTATTTCTTTGCATTTGAAAAGCTCACTGCGGGAAATAGTTTTATATTTCTGAGGATGTTTGACCACCCTTATTTGCCAGATCTGGTGTTGCAGGTCTGTGGCAAATTCCTTATGGATCTCATGCTTCCTCAAGTTGCAGCTTTTGTTTGAGGGGTGATGTCAGCCCATCAGGTCTAGATGATCGTCATGCACTGAGCAGGGGATCCTGTAGAGATTGCAACGTGGAAGATATCTTTCCCCCTTGCTTTTCAAGCTGCTAGCATAGACATAGACTATGTCTATAAGCATAGACTTCTTTCCTTTGCATCCAATTCTGACTTCAGAGCGCAGACACACAGCTTGAAATGTGCCTGTAGATTCCCTGTCTGCGCCCTGCTGCAATAGTAATGCAGATACAAAGAGGAACAGAGCATCCACCTGGTTTGGCTCTGTGACATGCCAGTGGCTGGGATGGAGACACTTAAAAGCATGAAGCATCACAAGTCCCTCAGCTGAATATAGATCAGAACATCTCTCCACTGAGGTCCAGGGGGTCCCTCAGAAGGCATTTGAAATATTTCCTATAGGGGGTCCACTTTGGGACATATGAGGAAATCCCAAGTGGCCACATGTGCCTGCAGTACATGCTGGAAGTGGGCACAAGTATACATAGCGTGTGAGGCTACAGTGACAACGTTGATAGGTAGGTTTAATGCAACTTGTTAGGAATGTCAGGAGCCTGTACATTGCCATGCAGATGTCATCTAACAGTAGAGCCATGATGAGACGCAACAGCAATATATACCCTTTCCCCCCCGCAGAAGATGAAAAAGACACCTTTCTGGTATTGACTACGAAATTTGTTTAGCTGTGTTTACTCTTCTCTTTGTCACAGCCAAGCAATTTGTTGGGCAGACATAAACAACAGATGTGTTCTCGATATCTGTGCTACATGCAACAAGGTCAAATGCCAGAAAAGCTCCAAATAATCCTTATTAAATATAAGGTGCTGTGCCAAACACCGTAATAAAAGACTGATCTGTGCATAGAGCAAATTTTTATCTCTAGTCCTCCTTGGACAGAAGGAGCAGGTCTTTTCCCTTCTTTTTTCCCTCCAAGCCAGAATGTTTTTGAAACATTGATATATTTTTTCAAATTTTCCATCTTTAAAAGCAAAACCCTAAAAAAAAGAAAGAAAACAACACAAAATAAAAAATAATCATAATCGAAATACCTAAATCTTGATTACCATCTACCTTTTAGTTACATTTATGCAGGTTATTTCACTTTTGGATTAACAGTGACTCTTACCTTTATATAAAGGTAAGGAGGACAGCTTCACATTGAAATATTTATTTCCTTGCAGATGTTCCCTGCTGCAGCTTACTTTCCAGTTCTGGATATGCTGAAACTCTTTTCTCTCTCTTCAGTCTGTGTACCTAGTACCATTATTCGGGTATCTTTGGTACCCATTTCTTCTGCTCCTTTCTACACGTGCTGGCAGGTGACTAATGATTCAGATGCCTCCATGAGAAGCATATTCCCAGCTGCTCATTTTGAGTCACAACAACTGGTCTTGTCAGACCACAAAGCTAAGTTTTTCTGGGCTCTGCCTGACCAGCAATTCCAGGACGTAATTTCGTCACCTAAAGTGCAGGGAGACAGAATGGTCTGCATGAATCAGCTTGCAGGCAGGAAGCTTACATGAGTTCAATGGATCGCCATAGTACCGTAGCTTATGCCAGCCTATAAAAGAAAATCTTAACCGTCACTGCTTAAAACTATGAACACATTCACATTTGATCACTTGCCTCTTTGTCTTATATAGAAAGATTATTCAAGCATATCCTAAAACTACTGCACGTTTACCAAGGAAATTGAGGAAATAACCTGCATATTTGTCTCTAACACAAATAACACAAAGTATGTCCCTATGAATCCCTTTTTCCACATTGCTAAAATGAATTGGCTGGTTCACTCCATATTTGAACTATTTGCCAAGCCAACACCCACAAGGCTTGACAACTGATATTAGTTTTTTATGATGGTTAGTCCTTTCCACCAAAATCTGAGCCAATGAATAAAGTAATAACTAATAATATTGAATGCTGCTTGCAGTGCTTCATTGTCCACACAAAGTATCATTAGCAAAATCTCTTGCACAGTTCTATACTTCATAAATAATATATCCTAATAAAACCCACTTTAAGCCAACTCACTTCAGAAGAATTCATGGGACCTATTTTCCCAGGTTGGTTTCAAATGGTGGTACACTCAAATATTTGCTAAACATTTGCCAGACTTTCAATCTCTTCCTACAGCCTCTAAGTCTCCACAAATTATTCACAAGTTTGAATGCATAGAGTTTCACACAGAATCACACAGAGACAAGCACCACTGATGACATTAACATTCACTCTCTTAGCCCTTGGGTTAGATTAGACTATAAAAGCAATGTCCTTATTCCCAAAGTTCAACAAAAAATTAATTTCCCATATGAGTGCCCCATGCAAGGGTCAAGGAAAACTAAAGGCCTGTGCACACAGAAAAATGACCAAATATTGTTTTCCCTGTGGGTGGTTCAAATTGTTTCTGAGAAACAGCGATATGCCCATATCTAGCCAAAGGTCTTCACAGTGGTTCAGACATACCAGAAGCAACAAGCCATGCACTTTTGCAGGATGTCACAGCTTATTCAAAGGAAATTTCTGTGAAGGGATTGACCCTCAAAAACACAAGGCCTTGCCAAGCTCTCCTTGCACAGTCTGCATGAGGGTTAGGACTCATAGGTACAATCTCATCTTGAGACAGTATAAATGGTTTCCCTTGAAATTAGGTGTGAGGAAGCAGGACCTTTGGGGAGAAAGGAAATCCAGTGTGCAAACTGACTCCATTCTTCCCTCCCACCAGCTCTCTGTCATCTCCAAACCAGACAGAGCTTCTCCAAGCAGAGAAAGGCCCCCATATCAGGACCTTAAAGCATCTTCTCATAACTATCCATTAACTTATCATGCTTGGAATTTTAATTACCCTCTAATTGTTACTGGCAGGAATTAAAAGTTTACAAGGCCCTTCCTGAACCTGTCCAAAACAGGCTGCAGAGGAGTTTGCTGCTGTCTCAATTACAGCTTTCTTGTGGTAGTTTCCATACCAGCATAATGGTTTTCTTCAGAGGCTGTGATACCGCAACCCTTTCCTGGTCTATTTCTCCTGATTCTATTTTGCATGGCTTAGAAGAATTTGATAATTCACTAAATCAGCTCCAGGTATCACCGCATTTGCTATTAATCATTTGATGAAATGGTCAGTCTCATTCACTTGATGGCCAAGTACAACAGAAGAGTGACTTGTTTGCCTCTCCTCTGCTTCAGACACATGCATCTTCTGGACATCAAAGGAAGTGACTGCAACAATATAACACTGTCTATGCACAGTCTCCTGTGCAGCCTGTTTGACCTTTAGTGGCATCTAGTGGTAAATGAGTTTGTAGGGAAGATCTTCACATTAAATGGCATTTAAGCTGAGGAAAACTGATTTCATCTTCATATGTGAAGTGTCAAGAGTGGAACATGCAGTGCATCAGGACAGTGAGGATAGACTACTGGTTAGCTCACTGGTCTGAGCCAGTCTCCAGGCATTATTATGTCATATGGCCAGATTGGTTTCAGTGCTGATTTACAGCAGTTCTGATGATAGTCTTCAATTCTGGTTTGGAACAAGGACTGTGTAGAGTTGAGAAGTTAGTAGCAGCCACCCTTTGCAAATCAAACTATGCGTTTTGACACATTATTGATAATAATTTCTTTAAAAGTGTGTGATGTTCTTTTCTACCACAGTGTGAGTATTCTCTTAATATTATCCTTAGAAACGTTGCAACAGATTTTGATATAACCTTTGAAGAAGAACTGAGCCTCTCTTTCTAAATGAGATTCACCAGCCTTATTTTGGTAAAGGAACACATTTAATATTTTGTTTGTATCAGACACAGCAAGAGCTTCTCCTCCTGTGCTGTATTAAAATATAAATGGAGCAGTGTGCTGGATAGTGGCAACTCACAGCTGATGGTCAAAAGATGTTTGTCTCATAAATATATTTTTCAATATTCAGACACTATGCTGTTAAAAGCTGGTAGAATCCTCTAGCCCTGCTTGAATAAAAATCTACCATTTTTAACCTGCCTTAGCCACATTCTTAATTCGTTATTTTTACACAAAAGCCAGATGAATGTAAACAGAAGAAATTAGATAAGCATTGTGGTTGAAATGGTCTACCTGACTAATTTTTTAAAGAATTCTAAATGTTAAAAGTTCAAGACAAAATAAATGTATGCTAAATTTCCATAGGAAGCATCCGCACAGGTGTGAAATGCCTTACATGAATTAATTTGTTTTTCAATGAAATATTTTCAACTAAATTCTTTCCTTTACTGAAGTATAGTCAGATTTGGCCAACTTTGGATGGAAATTTGATAGGAAATGCAGGAAGAGATATTTTGGCCACTGCATGTCTGCAAAATGCCATATAGTCATAACTTTTAACCCTACGAAGCTAATGAAAATGCAGTAATATGCCATCCTGTGAATTGCTGATAAAGTTTTTGCTTCTGTATTCCTGAACCACCTGTTTTTGCTGGTGGCTGCCACTTCTTAAAGGTGCTGTACAGCAGTATGAGATAAGCTCTTAGGTCAGCTTTTTAAAAGAAGAAATGAGTGTTATTTTAGGACACAGAACATGTCAAGGAGTCACAATTCACTATGTAAGAAAGAAACAAGAAAAAACTTTTCTTAGTAGATTAATGAATGAGATACATTAACATAGCAAGTCCTTCTTTTTTTTCCTTTGCTGAGGGATATACTCATATTCTGGCAGTCAGTAAAGCTTGGGAGGCCAGAAAATGTATTTGGGCCAGTTGAGTGTGTTTGTCTGCCAAATTAAATAATAGACCAGAGACATTGGAACAGGACAAGAGGATGTAGAAGATAAGTGAAAGCAGTGCCAGCTTGGAGGTCTAATGGTCTCACTGGAAAGTGCTTTGAACAGCTTGCAGCTGAGATGAGACAAAAAGTCCATGCTGATATAGAAGCCCATCTGTCTCTGAATGCATTTTCCCACTTCTTAGTGTTTAATAAAGATGAAGAAATGACCCAGATTCCTTGGTTTGCATGGTGAAA
Organism: Dromaius novaehollandiae; assembly: GCF_036370855.1. Taxonomy (NCBI): domain Eukaryota; kingdom Metazoa; phylum Chordata; class Aves; order Casuariiformes; family Dromaiidae; genus Dromaius; species Dromaius novaehollandiae. The sequence goes on from NC_088098.1 coordinate 45,379,366, forward strand.
GGAAAATGGGAAAAATGGTTATGCTCTTTTGACAGTGCAGTGTGACCTCAGATCAGCTTTTGCTTTGTCCAAGCAAAATCCTTTTGCTTGGAGGATCATTAAAGCATGTACTTAGCTTCAAACAGCTCTCTATGTATAAATGAATAGCCAGAAAATGATCTACAAGACAATGTTGATTCTGGCAGTGAAGAAATGCTATCCAGAAGAAAGTCACTGGACATATAAAAGAAATACTTTCTCTGGAAAGAGCTATTGACTGTAAACCCATAAAGTCCCAGAAAAATGCCCCCTCCAGAAGAGGTGAGCCTGAGTTTAGAGTTTAGAGTTTTAGAATAAAAACCTGAATGGGACATATGCAGCATCCTGGGGGCATGAGACTGCCTAAAGCAAAAGGTAGAGTCTGTTGTCTTCTACTAGAGTGCAATAAACTGATTGCTGACAGCTGATCAGAAAGTCTATTATTCTCAGTGTTGTGGTGGCCTTCAGAGACCTGAAAGATTAGAGCTGAAAGAGGTCTGGTTGAACAATTTGGGTGTAATTCAAGAAATCCGTAAGCATTTGGCAGGTTTAGGAATGCAGCTTAAACTGAGATGGATTTCATTCTTAAACATTTATGTTTTTCAGACATGCTTCCCTCGCAGTCTAAATGTATTATATGCTTCTCTCCCTCGTAATCTTTTATATGTAATATTGAGGTCTAGACATAATGGACTAAACATATTTGTTGTTACGGCAAACATGAATTTCACAGTAAGATTCAAATAAAAAATATTTTAGGGGAAATATTTGGAACACAGTAATAGGGAAAAGTTGTAGGTAGTGAAGGACAATGGAATATACTTCCATGAGAATAGTAGTCAAAGAAGGAACAAATCTAATGATTATTGCTGTCATTATAGGCTCTGCTGTGCCAAGCCTGGGTCACAAATAGAAAAACATTTTTCAAAGTAATTCCTTTGCTGAAGAATTTACCAACACGGTGAGAGAAAAATACAGGGATGAAATAAACATGCAGTGGAAAAGAAGGCAGAAGCATAAGGCAAATGAACATTCTTGCTTGTTTTTAACCAATAGTAGGAGCAGGAGGAAGAGAAAGAGATGCCTTTGGGAAAGTGAAGAGCACTGAATAAAGGAGAGGAAATGAGAGGTCAGTATGGATAGCATAACATAGGTAAGGGCAAATATAAGAAACTTGAGTGTGATGTCAAAGGATAGGTGAAGCTGATGAAGGGATTCAAAGAGGAAGTGATACTGTACCATGTGTAAAAGATCAATTAAGATGGAGGAGCTACAAAAAGCAGTCAAAGAAAGGACACGATTACTAGCTCAGAGAGACAGGATACGTTTTGTTTTTCAAAACTCAGTTGGGTAGTCCCTTCAGGCTGTACTTGGTGTGATAAGCACTCTCACCATGAACAGTCAAGAACACTAGGGAACTGTCACTGCTACACACAGGCAGAGAAATCAGAAATCAGCTTTCATCACACACGTATTTGTTGAGATTTATTCTGAGAACCTATTCCATGGGTCCTCCAGGGTCCCTGAAAAAATGCTGAAAGCTTGTGTTACATTTATTACCTATTCAGTTACTAAAGTTTTCAGAGAAAGTAAGCCACGACAGCCTAATCACAGCAGGACTGTTGTCAAAACTAGATCAGGTCAATCGTGACTTTGTCTAGCTGAGTCTTGAAAATCTCCAGAGTTTTTCAAGCAATCACCAAGGACTGAGGTTCCACAACCTCTCAGGTTACCAGTGTCACGCCATCCTCTTAGTATATTTTTTTCCTAATGTTCAACTTGAACCACAGTTATCCTCCTTTAAAAATGCCTATCAGCCCATCATTTGTAACAGAAGTTTAAAAGTCCCTTTACTAAAGATATTTTCAGTGCCAGAAGTCAGGTTCCATGGATTGAGCTACGCTTCTCACAGACCCTTTTTATATTAGAAAAACAGCAACAGCACCAAACAGGTGAAAATTTTTAATGAGAGGATCATGCAAACATGCTTAGCATTGTATATACATTATGAATTTTAAATCCAAGAGGTGCCTTCGTTTTACCTATTTTATGACAAATAAGACACCTGCAATCATGCAGAGTGGTGAAAAGTCTCTTGCTGCAAAACCGAAGGACTGAAATTCCACCTTACCCTGGATTCATGCTTCAGCTGCCCCTGTTATGAATGAGGTTTTGGTCATTTGAGCTGAGGAATTGAAAGCAGCTGGATATAATGCTTGCCTTATGTGCTGTTGGCTACAGATATTGACATTCCTTAGCCATGCAAGTTTCTTCTATCCTTGGAGGAATTGTATTTTATCACTCTAATAATGCCAGTAATAGGTGTATCCTCCTACTCTCTCACTCCAAGCTGTTCTTCAACCAAGTCTTTCTTCTGCCCTCCCAATTAAACAGACTTCCCAGTTTGAACAAATCTGGTATAGAGTGTATAGTGGGTGTCTGTGCTGACTTTCATTTGCAAGAGAAGCACATTTGTCAATGATAATGTTTTATTTCTCTCTTTCAGTTCAAACACAAATGCAGTTTTCTCCTAATACCTGAACAGGCAAATACCTGATCTGAATCAGCAGATACCAAGAGGGAAGTAGGTAAAGAGGTTGTCAGTCTTTTTTCATTTGTCTCTGATCTCACAGTTTTAAAACACCGACCCCTTAATGAGTAGACTTCATGTTTTTAGCTTCGTTTTTAATGAAATGAGCACTCTAATTCTGTTGCAGAATCACTCATGCAAGTCTGAATAAGCCGTTATATTTCTCTCCCGAATTGGAGGACCGCAGCATTCAAACTGCATTTGTGGTATACATCAAACTTGCATTCTCTTGTCATTGTACATTTCAAATATAGAAGTTACTTAAAAAAGAGTTAAATCTGCCCTAACATAACCATCTGCAGCAATAGAGTAAGTACTTGGCAACATTAACTGGTTCACAGAAGTTCCTAATAGATATAAATAATCCCATTTTCTGGCAGAGAAAGTCTTCACAGTGGGATCTTTAGTTAGAGGGAAAAAAACTTATGTTAGTTGCCACATCTAGCAGCATAATGTAGTTATTATTAAGAAAGTGACCATGTAAAAATGTCACCTTGTTAAATAATGTAACAACTCTCCCTGCGTATTCTGGGGCAGATTGGCTTACAACGTTTAAAATGAAAACAAACTTTTATTGCTTTCTACTCCTGTTAACACTGCTGAGCCAACATATCCATACAGAGCAGCAAGAGACCACAGCCAAATATTGACTGAAGTGTTTAAGCAGGACTTAGGTGGACTTTAAATATGTAAGTCATTAATGCAGATTAAAAAATGGGGCTACTGTACACCTGAGTTTCTAACAGAATCCTCTTTCTAACAGAAAATCTGATCACAGAACTTTTGAAGAACATATCTGAAATTTCAAGACTTCTTATGGTATTAGTGGCTTTGATGCCTCCCACTATCTGGTGGACCAGATATCCCGGACATGCTCCTCTGTTGTGGGTATGACTGACATTTCTGGATGTGCAGCCACCTAGTCAGAGTCACTGTGCACCTTTTCTCCACTCTCATACCTCTGCTTCTGGAAACTTCAGGTGGACTACTGACAAATGTTGCACAGTGGCTACTTCTAGACCAGTAAATTAAATGTGCTCAGGACTGCTCTCCAGCATCGAGGCCACTGGAGGGGAATGTCCTTCATCCATACTCTTAAATTAACCAGGAGCCTCATATAAATCGGGAATGGTTCTTGTCTGCTACTTGCTTTTGAATTGTGCCTAGAAGTTGTATATGAACATGCTATTGACATGGGCGGAAATTGTACCCAAGTCTGATCTAATGATTTAACAGTACAGATATTCCAATTCCAGTGACTGAGAACACTTCTTGGCACCGTTGCATTAATAAGTATACACAGGGCCAGTAAGCTCTGCATGTTCCCCCAAAATTGGATTTCCTACATGTGTGCAGAGTAACTGCGGCACTTGCACGAGAGCTTGCACTCCCCCAATATCATAGACAGGAATACGGAGCCCTACAAAGACAGTGTGGAGCAGCCATCTGACCTCCAGGATGGGAATCACTCTGTCAGATGGGAATGCCGACTTGCAGCTCCCCTTCCCTCCCTGTCCAGAACATGCTGAGCACACAGGTACCCATTTCTTGCCCGAACCGCGCTGGATTAAGAAACGAGAAGCTGTCCTGCCTAAATCTCACAGGGGACAGATCTAGTACATACACCCAAACAGACAATCACACGGTTGAGTTCAGCCCAAAGTTGTGGCCACTTTCATTCCTAAAGGACTGTTGAAGAGCATTTCTCTTTTTGTCCAGTATCTAGGATTTATCCAGAAACTGGAAGACCTGTATTTCAGGCCTTTTTCTGCAGAAGATTCAAACCCCAAACCATAGAAATGTGCCCAAGGCACCATCATTTTTTCAAGACTGGATGGTGGGTGGCGTTCTCCACTCATTTTCTTGAAACTAGGCTGCTGTATACCAATCGATGTAAAATCTTTCTGTCATTGTCAGAAGTCCTCAGTTCTCGATTTCAGGGCTGCTCATGCATTTTGTGTTAGGTAGTCCCTACACTAGGAAGAAAGAAGCAGACACTATCCATGGATCTAGGAGGGGTTCTTAAATCTTTCCACTAGCAGCTAAACTCACAGGATATCAAGCCTTTTTTTTCCCCCTTCTTTTTTCAGGTAAATGTTGTAAAGAAAACTCATGATGGCTGTATGTTTGTGCAGAGCTTACTTCAGTAGATATGCTTGGAAAAAGCCACTGTATGAAGGATTAATGGAGAAAGATGGCCCGCACAGTGCTCAGCTATGATTTAGATGCTTAGATCCTCAGCTTTGTAATGACTGCAGTGTTTCCATTGATGCCCATGATCAGAGGTTTAATCACCTTGGGGACTTCGATATTGAAAACTGAAGTGCTTACAACCTACGGCCATGCTGTGGGTCAGGTGAGAGGAAGGGGAGTTAAGAGGTATGTTTTGAACACAGATGTCTGATTATATTTGAGTTTAATAGAACTGTTTTTTTTTTTTTAATTCCTGTTCTGTTTTAGCTAATTCAGGCACAAAACTGTTATCACCAAAAAATCAATTGTTCACTTTTATTATGAAAGATAATAGTACATATGTCAAAAAGAACTTTACTTTGAGGTAGATTTATTCTTAGGCATAGCAATTAGTAAGCCATTCTTTTTACTTTAAAATTATATTTGAATAAAATCATATTTGATCTACAGCTTCTGATAGCCTGTGAATAAGGAACTATTCAGTTGTCTCCTAAAACTATTGGACATACAATATATACCTGTTCATTACAATAATAATAAAACCAAACTTATTCTGTTCCATTTCCTCACTTCTATAAGGGTTTCCATTCTCTTTTCTTCACATCTCAAAGTGTAATATCGCAGAATTTTCAGTTCCTGAGATCTTTAAGATTTTCAGTCCTGCTTTCCTAGAAATCTCAACTTTCTGAATTCTTCAATTATTTTTGGTTCCAACCCTGGATGACTTAGGTGCATAATATTAACAAACAAATAGAATGAAAAGCATATAAGAAAGTTTGATTTGCTACAAAATTATAATGTTCATGTGCTCTTATTTTTTCATATCATATCTCTTATGCCAATAAATTATATTTCTAATTATGCTATTTATACAGTATGTGAAGCTAACATTTAAATGGAGAAAGAATTGATACAGTAAAGCCTAATTTTATTTAATATCACAATTAAAAAGGTATAGATAAAATTGCAAAATTTATATTTTTTCTAAGGGAAAAAGATACTCGTCCATGTAGTTATAATCAATGTCACCTACTTTCTAGGGGATTTACTGTAAATCCTCTACTATGCATTTTTAGAATGAGTTACGTAATGTTTTCAAAGGAGCCTTTGCAATAGGTTTTTGGCCATTTAAGTTTTAATACCTGTTTCCAACTTCAAAAAGCTTTGGATTACTTTTTTTCCCCTTTCTTTCCAGAAGAAAACCACTATCCTTTGATTCACTGAAATCATCGCCCCGGGTAATTTTGGTTATAAAAAATGTATGTTATGTAATCTATTTTTAAGTACTTTTAAAGGTCTACAGTGCTGACTCAGTGATAATGGTCAGTTGTATGAAATGACATTTAAAGCAGCTTTTGGAGGACTGGTATGTAAACTTTAAATGTTACTATTCTGAATAATATTTCTTCCAGAAAATAAAAGGCATAGTTAGATAAGAATAAACTACTAACTTTGAGAAAGTTAGAATGAGGTATGAAAAATCCTATCCATAATGTCTAGGGGAATATCTGCTGGCATAGGCTAGAAGAGTGCCGCATACGCATACATGGAAAGTCACATGTGGAAATAAATTCTCTTCCCTCAAACTTTGATCATTCCTCCAATGCACCAGGGAAATGACTGAAGTGTCTGTAAACACACACATGCCAGTCTGTATTGTTTTTTAATTTCAGCTTATTTGCCTCGGTATGATCAACTTTTAATGTTAAAATTGTGTCCATTTACTTTTAACGTGTGAGAATGAACACCTGAATGAAAGCTTTAAACAGGGCTAGTTGAGAGAGAAACTCCTTGGGGACTGAAGGAGCTTTCCTCTCCTGAAAGCACTCTCTGAAGCACACTGGTCCCACTGAACCAAAAGTGATACTTGTCCCTAATTTCACTGAAACCAGATTTCATCAGAGGAGTACAAATGGTTGCTCTAAGGCAAATAAATGTAAATCTGGTTCTCACAAGTGTTCAGCTGCCATTGAGAGAAGTGGAAATTCTCAGAGCTCAGTATTTCTGAAGATCAGACCTGGGTTATAGCCCCATTTAAATCTAAAAAATTCAACTGGAAAGTTGGACGCGTCTATAATATCTAAAGTACAAATGAATCTTTTTTTAAAACAAGAACTTTAAGACCATTTTTACATGGATTTCCAATATGGTACTGCATTTGCAGCCACAGGTGAAATGCTGTGCTGTAGTTTTTGTAGGGTTCGGAGGAGCAGCCTGAATCAATTTTAACTTACTAGCCAAGGTGGTGGCTATTGACATTTGGTCTTTCTTCCCAGTTACGTTATAACATTCATTAGTGAGGATACCGTCTAAGCAGCTGCATTAGTGCCTAACACTGCTGATAACATTTAGGTGAGTACTCAGATGGCTTTCTTTTCTTCCTTGAAATGTTAAATGTCCATAGCCATTATCCCTGAATCAGTACATTCTCTTTTCCTGCGTCTTGCTGAGGATTTTTGGTCTTGTCGTATAAAAAATACTGAATAAGGCACTTTTTTCTTTTCATGATTTTTCATTGCCTGTTGTTCAGATGTGGATTTTTTACTGTGAAGAAAAAGAGTGTCAGATGAGCTCAGGTAAAACTCTCCAAATCTTCAAAGATACTGCCTCATGCTTTTTATATTTATGATGTGTTCTAAGACAAATCCGCAAACTTAGTAAAGTTTGTTAAAGACCCAATTCTGTCATAATTCTGCTTCAGAACTCATATTTCTTGATAATGAGTTTTCAAATGTGGATTAATGGTTAGAGTTGACCCTGGTCACTTGACAATGACATCTTCCTTACAACAGCATAGAACAGTCTTTTCTTTCAATAAATGCTTGAATTCAAGATGGTTGTCTAAAAAATAAGATTGGAAAGGGCTATATGTAGTCTTACCCACATTGGTAACATCAAGTCAGATGAACTGTCAACAGACCCAAACTCTTTCTTAAATTAGCTATTGCCATGACCCCCTGAGAGGCTGAGAACTTTCACAAGGCCCTCTTGTGGATATTCATGTATTTATGATGCAGTTCAGTAGTCATCAAGGTAAGGCCTGTGGTGCAAAACATATTGCCAAATGCTCTCAACATCTAATATGGTAATTCTATGGGTTTGGACTGATTTTGAATGTAGCATAGGTTACAGGAGAAAATTTCTAGCAGCTTTCTTTTACCATGCTTACTAAAAAACAAGGAGATTCTCTCTGTTCTCTTGTGAACCCTTAGGCCATTCTCTGCTCTAGAGTATCCAGGATAGAGAATTTAATACACTGTCATTTCTCTGTAAGAATGACTATAGTGGTTCAGAAAAAAAAGGTTCCTCTAGCCTAAAATCCTTTCTCTGTCGTGGCTAGTTTAGGAAAGGGGATAAGAAATACAAAACTGAGAGTGATACTTTCCTCAGGGTGCAAACTGTATCTTCGGGGTCTTCCTGAGCCAGAGGCTGCATCTTCATGATTGTGTTTAGTAGCCATCAATGGACCTTTCTTATACACATTTGTTTAATCTCTTTTAAACCCATTCAAACTTATGACAAAATTTCCAGAGGCAGTGAGTTCCACAGCTTCATTATACAAATTGTGAAAAAGTACTTCTCCTGTTTGCTTTTAACTTGATTTGGTTTCATTTAGTTCCCTCCAATGTTGGTATTACGAGAGATAATGAACAATTATTCAGCTTTTACCTTCTCTGCCGTGCTTTTTTCACATGCTTCCTAAACTGTCTGTTTTCTAGGCTGAAAAGTTTTAGTCTCTGCTTGTACAGAAAGAAGCTTTTCCGTTTCCTTTGATTCCCCTTGCTGCCTTTTATATCATTTCTTTTCTTATTCTACTGTATCCTTTTTGAGCTGGAACAACCTGAACAAGACATGATAATTAAAAGAAGTTTGCACCAGAGATTCATACAGTGGTATAGTGATGTTTCCAGCTTTGTTCTCTATTCTCATCCTAATAATTCCTAGCGTTCAATTTTCCTTTTTGACTCAGCATTGAGATGAAGATTTCAAGAACCTATGACTCCAAAATCTCTTCTTTCAGAGGTAAAAGTTCATTCAGAGGTATTCATTTCTATGTTTAGTTGGGTTTGATTTTACCATGTTCATTATGCAAATTCTTGTCAATGATTTTTTTTTTACGTTTTATCACACTGTCAACTCAGCATTATGAAATGTTTTTGCAGAACATTATGGTCAATTTTAGTTTTGACCACTGGGGATAATTGTGTATCATTTGCAGATTTTTCATCTCATTGTTCAGTCTCTTTTTCAGACCATTTAAGAATATGATTAGTCCCTAAGACAGTTCTGTGTGGAACTCCGCTGACAATCCTCTCTGTACTGTGGAAATGAGCATTTAGCCCTATCATTTGTTACTTATTCTTCAATCAGCTATTGATTCACAAGGGAAATTTCTCTTTTTCCTCATGACAGCTTAATTTCTTTAAAAGCCATCAATATAAATTTTGTAAATGCAAGAATGTTATGTTAGATGGGGAACCTTCTTCACATGATTACCTTCAGAAAACTCATACCTCTCAAATTTGAGAGGCATGAATTTCCTCTTCAGGTTTTAAATCTTTTCAGTTATGTTACATTCATCTATTTGATTACTAATGCTATTATTTAGTATATATATATGCCTGGTCTGGAAGTCACAATCACTGTGTTGCGATCCTCTTTATTCCTCTTTGAAGTTTTTTTTTTTTAATTGGTGTTACCTTTGTTCCCTTCCCCCTGACAATAGACGATATAGGTGTAGATGTTGGATAAAGAAACTGTGAAATGTATGATTGAGCAGTTTTATACTTGATCTGCTTTGGACCTCTTAGGTGAATGTCACCTGGTCCTGCTGATTTGTTTTTATACATATTATGAATTGGTTCCAAAACACCTTCTACTGACACTGTTTTGCAGAGCAGGTGAGGTAAGCCGGGTGGACTGATTCAAGATGTTCCATTTCTGGCAATATTCACCTCCCAGGGAAGGTTCATATCTCCTCCAGATCCACACAGACACACACATTGCCTGTTACTGCCCCTCGCACCTAAGAGACACAATCTAGCCTGTATAGTGAAAATCAGGTTACCATGTCATATACACCATAAAACTATTATCCACACCATAGGTCTGAAACAAAGTAGAGGAAAAAAACCCATTTCCTATTTTACTTTAAAATATTAAGAAAATACTGTAGAACTACAGCGTAAAAAGCTTAATCTACTGTAGATTTGTAAAGACAGTCTATGAAGAGACTGCAAATAAGAGGGCTGAGCTTTTTTGCTTTCTTTATATGTATATATATGCATGTAATATTGTAATATGTATATATACATATGTAATTTTATATCTGTATATATATATGTATATGCTTTCTTTTCTGTGTATATAGAAAAGGCCTGAACAGCGATATGGAGAAAGGGGTCTCATTCACTTGTTTCATATTAACAAACTGGGTTTAAAGAAGGCAGTGGGGCAAATGAGAAGTTTTTGACTTTCCTGTAGTTAAAAAAATCGATTTTTGTTTCTGCACATCTCTTTTGCCAGAATTAAAAAAAGTTCAAAAAATTTTGTGTGATTGTTTATCTTTAGCACCTATGCACATAAATACTTGGAAAAAGGGTATAGAAACATCTAATGACTTGTCCTCCCTTGTCCTTTCTCTTTCAAGCTTAATCAGCAAAGAGGTGTGAATGTAGATAAGAAAGTTATTAATGAATCTTTCCACAAAACTGACACGATAGTACTGATATTTTTATGGTTTAACAATAGCAAAGAATGAAATCCTTTATAAGGGAAAAGTAAAAGCTCTTTTGCAGTGCCTTTATCATAAAGAAACAAAGGTTACCTGTTAAAGAAAAGAAAATTGGGTTATGTGCTCTTTAAGTATAAATATGTGACAGGTTCAAATAACCATTTGAAAATTGTCTTCAAACATATTTCCTCGTACAGTGCTATAACTTTCTTTTTGTAACTTAACAAAGCCTCTCAGTAAGAATTTATAGAAAATTTGAACAAAGCCATAAGCTATTAACTAATGTTAAAAATAATATTGAAAATAACTACTATCTTCAGAAGGTTCTTTGCTACTTGCAGCTACAGCTGGAACTTGCTATTTCTTAAGCAACACAGGAAGTAGTGTCCCTTATAAGAAACAGTGTTCACTTAGAAACAAATTGAAATCACTCTTAATCAGAACATTTATTTAGAGCTAATGCCTCCATTATGTACGAGGAGTTGTATTATTTTCGCTTTGTTTTCCTGCTTATGTTTTATACTTTTTTGTCTTCAGAACAGGATTATGGACATGATTGAGAAAATACTCTGCAGACCTAAAACATCTTTCATATTTCCCTTGCAGTAGCTCCTGTTGTCCTATTGTGTTCAAAACACAGAAAGCTATGAGGAAACCCTGCTGTTTTTGAGGGAAATTCCTATAATTTGAAATATAATAAATAAATGCAGTAGTAGGCACAATATCTAATTATTGAGACTACATATTGCCAGTCTTTTTCTAGAAAGCAAAGTAAACAGAATTTCAGAATATTTCAAAAGCAGGAATCTCAAGTAGATGCAGAGTTATGACTTTTTGCTAATGTCTTTTGCATTTGGGACTGCCTCTTGCCTGTAATAAAATCTCACAAGTATTTTCCTCTTCAAAGTCAACTCATCATATACAAAGGAATTATGTCTGAGAAAACAAAAACTGGTAAAACTAAGAAGATCCATCTTTTCCATTGCCTCTTTCCTTAAAGTTTATAGTGGTAAATATATGAGACTAATTTAAGATTGCCATAAGTATAGCTATACTTTTAATCCACTAATCTGAATAGATACATCTCTTCAATATCTTTTTAACAGAGTTTTAATAAGACATGCATGAGTTAATGGATCACATTAAAGGACAGAGATCATAAGACTCAAGTAGGTTTCATCAAGTATTAAGTTTTCTTATGTGGTTTTTAGTCCATAAATATACCCTTTAAAATAAAGTATGAATCAAAGGGGACTTTTTCTTCCCTCTCATCTTCTCCCTTGCCTCAGCATTGTTGCCCTTAATCTTCTCTTGGACTTCCTTGCCAAACCATAGACAAATAGGGCCTCCACCTCTGACCACATCACTACTGAACTGAACTCACCAACCAGGAGCAGTTAGAGCCAATGTAAAAAATATCACAAATGCACTCTCAGGTTTATCCTAGAAGATGCGGTCACTTAGCTGAACTTCTCATTTCCATTCTTCAAAGAACCCAAGATATAAGCCTGTAAGCCAGTGACCCTGTAAGTCTGTGAAATCCTCCCCTTCATATACATAAAGTGATACAGTTGCATGCATCAAGGTCAACAAGCTGTTTTGCTTCTTAAAGACCTACTGATAAGAGTGTCATAGCGCCTTTCTTATCATGCTGTTCTGTCATCGACACATGCTTACGCTGCAGCTGTACCTGTTCATCCCAGTTGTCTCACATGGGTCATTCTCAAGGAGTCTTTTCCATGCAACCTCTTCTTTATAGACTTCTTGCCAGGATAAGAATGTCATGCAGGTTTTAAGTTTTGATTTGTGAAGATGTTATAGGGAAAATCAGTACTCAGTTGTCATTCCTTCCTGAAGTTACTTGTGTCCAACAAGTGGCTGATGGTGCCAGCCTCATAGATAAGCAGCTGCTCAGCAGATGTTCATGCAGATGTACTTTGACCAGCCAGCCCACCTTCCATGCCCAAGATACAAGCGCAATGCTGGAGGCCATCCCAAGAAGTATCTCCTCTCAGGGCCAAAAGAAGGAGGAAATGTGTATGGAATCCAGGGCCGGGAGCAACCCCAGGACTGCACCATTTCAGTTGCCTCCCCTTAGGTAACCAGAGCTTCAGAAGTGTGCTCCACATCTTCCTTAAGGGACTCACCCCACTATCCTACTTGCTTGCATAAGCAGGCCATCCAGAAACAGATTCACAAGTGTTCTTCTCCTCATTTGATATAAACACTGCTGCTTTGAAAAGGTCAAAGAGATAACTGTTAGATCCTCAAGCATACTGCTGGATGAATACCTTTGTCAGGAAGGGGCTGGCTACCTGCCTTGAAGGATGGCAGCTTCCTACTGAATTTCTAGACATACAAATGGGCTACTCATTGCTGGTAGATGTCTCTCAGGTGAACAATCCTTCCAAGATAAATGAAGACCTTGACCTTGTGGAAGGTTCCTGCTATGGCAATAGCATCGTGTTCTTGGGACAGAAATCAAAGAGACTGGTTGTGAGACGTCTTTCCAAAATTCTAGTGTAGAGCACACTCATTTCTCCCTGAATGGAAAAGAGAGTGTACTGCTCCTACTCTGGTGTGCTCAGGCAGGCTGCACACCCCTTAGGCTGCTGGCTTAGCTGGTGGAGTGGACCCTGCAAAAGCCTGTGCATGTTGGCCAAGCTGCAGAGCAATACTGTGTAGGGTGGCATGGGGATGCAGGAATAGACGCGAGGGTATTGTGCTTCAGATTGTAGCAGCAGATGTCAGGATGTTTGGGTGGAAAATGTTCTCACCAAAGACCTGTGTAAGTATCCGGTAGAGCACTCAAATAACCAGAAAAACCCATGGCCCTTCCCAGGTTTACCAGGTGGCATACTCTGTGACGTTCAGTCCTGTGGTTAGATAGCACAGGCTGTTCAGGAATTTGACGGGAAAGTTGAAGGCACTCTTGCAGGACCGTGTGGATACAGCTACCGATTCTTTGGCATTTAGCCTATCCATTGGCTTCAGACAGCTCTATAGCTGTGCATAGTTCAGACTGGTCATGGCATCCATTAATACTTCTGGTGTAATAATTCATAGCCCACAGTCAGTGTCCTATATGCCATAGCTTCCAAAAGAGCTTAACACGTGTTCATTCTGGATGAGTTATCTCTTAGAAAAAGGAAAAAAAGGAGAAGCCTTAATTTTCCCTTTGCCTCTGAACTTCCTTTGAGTTTCTTAGTTGTTTCCTTTCCTCATATCCACTGGTCTTCCTCACATGTACAACACATTTCTTTTTACATTCTCAAAGAGAATATCATCATGTCACAAACCTTGATTACATAATGCTAAAATACTTTTCTCCAGATATGAATCATAAAGAATCATAATTCCCAGTTAACCTTTTCGTGCCACAAGCTTGCTAGCTTCTTCTTAAACTGTCATCAAAATAATGCTGTTCTTCTGCTTGGTACAATGAAAATTATTAGTTCACTGTCATTTAATCTGCCTACCTATTCTCTGTCTGGATAAAGATTTAAATGTATAGATAAAGAAATACTTAGCATATCTAAAAAAAGAGAAGCAACATAACAGTAATCCTTAAATCAGCTTTACATGCTGCCTCAAAACAGCTGAATACTTTGCATCATTTAAATAGTAAACTGCAAAACCTTTTTTAAGTTCATTGCTGCACTCCCAGAGGAGAAGACCTGCTGATTTTTACTCTGAGGGGTGGGCTAGCACAGACACGTATGATGGTCTGAAGTAAAAACATTCAGGGAGACCAGTCCTTTAAAGTCTGACTAACCCACTTACTAAGTCAGTGACACCAAAGCAGTTTATCTGTTTTCTTGGAAACATGCCTGTGCTTCTGTCCCCTTACTTCTTGAAATGTACTGCACACAGAGCAGCTGCCAAGCCAGATGAATCGCACACGAGGGGGAATTGCTGGAAATAAGCAGAATGCAAATCTAAAATAGGACTTTGGAATAATTGCAGGAGAGGAAAACAAGCATGGTTTTCTCCATTGTGGTTTGCTCTTAACCACTTTCCAAAAGCTTCACGTACTATGGAAAATATGCTACAGAAGAGGTGTAGTGACTTGGGCTGCATCCAAAGCACATGAGACTTTTGACCATCAATGACTTTTGACTACCAAAGTTTTGGATCAGCTCCTCAGCTCTGGCATTCAGGGCCTCATACGTTACCGAAAGACTCAAAACAGCCCACACATGCACAACATGAAGGTTGGTGCTTAAGTCCAAAATTGAAATGCAGAATTCCCCTCCTCAGGAGCTGCCAGGCAGCAGGAGCATGGCGCTGCCCGACTCCTCAGGCACGTTCCTCCTCTTTATTCCATGGTTAGCTGTGCAGCTCTGTCACCTCAAGGCTGAGAAATTCAGCAGCTATTTCACAAGTCATTCGCCTGACACACAACTGGAACAGATTGCTGAAAAAAATGTATGAAGTTGACCTTCTTTTAAGACAGCTAGATGAGCAATTTCTCCTATGGATACAACTTGTGCACTCATCCTGGAAGCAGAGAAAGGCTTATTTCATGCTCCTCTCTACCCAGTAGGATTCACACCTGTATTTTCTCCTGCTTCCTAACTATTATAGGCATTTTAATGCACTATGGGTGGGAGAAGGAACATTTCCAGCTCTTTCTGTTGAAGCAATTTTACTGTGCAACAAAGAATGCAAGATTTATTGTTCTGCTTGTATACACAAAGCAAGATTGCTTTCGTCTATATGCTAGCTCGGAGGCTGCCATCTAGGTTGTCTGTGATTGGAGGCTTTATAAGGATTAAAGGAACAATCACCATGGAAAAAATGTGTAAAAGCTGTTTGGAGAAGTATCAGGATCCAGATCTCTTATTGCCAGTGTCTTAACCATTTAGTATGAGCCATGTTCATATATTCTATTTTATTTTTTATTCTCTTTCCAGTCCATTCAGTCCTGATTTTTTTCTCTAGAAAGTTTCTCTATTTCTCCCCAAGCATCCTTCATGCTAAAGCCAGACCATTTTATAAAGGCTATTGTAGCATGATGAATAAAGTCTTTTCCTCATCCATTTTTGTACCTCGGAAAGAAGTCTCCCATTTTGTCATGATTATTCTAGCAACTGCACAATAATAAGATGGGGTTTGGAGTTACATTTTAGAAGCAAGTGGCAAGAATTACACTTGTCTGGTTGTTGGCCCTGTCTGGGTATGCTTAGGGGTGCTGGGTGAATGCTTGCCAGATCATATCCATCTAGTTACACAAAAGGGGGACTGTCAGGCCCAGCCATGCATTATGCATGGAGCTTCTCATCTAAGACAACACTGAGGAAGAGCAAGACATCTATGAGTTCTAGTGTGGAGAGCTGGGCATCACTGGGATGTGCTGGAGCAACCAAAGTGTATTCAGAGTCATAGTTCAGAGCTGCAGAAAGATACAGGCTCACAACTCAGATTTTAGGTGTCTAACTTTCATTAAATCTAAATAGCTCTTTCATTGAATCTAGTTCTAAAATGTGCTAGATATGGTTATGCCTCCACCAGATCATCAGGTGAGGAAGCAGACAAAAGTCTAGTGGATTCTCAGCTACCATATACACCTGATAACTAGGATTATATAGCAGTATAAAGGCAGTCTGAGATCTGTCCATGGATGGTTCCCAACCTTGTCAGATGATGTCAGGATCCCTGTCACTTGGACAGCCTTTAGTCAAGGCTGGTACTGTAATATCACCCCAAAGGGAGCTGGCATGTGGGCTGAGGCAGCCACTCCACAGGGTCACACTTGAGTCTTTGATAAGGGGTGACACAGTACCAAGTTTTGCCCCCTAACTGTGATTTGGATAAAACCTGTACCTAAATGCAAGCGTGTATCCTCAGAAATCTGAGTGTGAATCAAAAACTTGTTTCAGTCCCATCCTTGAAAGAAAATGTAAATATAATAAAATGTAGATGTGATCTTGGTGAATTTGGCCTTCAGGACTTTAAGACAGGCTGTTCCAACCTCTTTGCTTAACAGCAGATTTCTGGAAATAGGAATAAGCAGAAAAATAAAATCTCCAGGTCACCAGTGGTGTTACTCTATTTTTAGCGTTAACACAACTACTACGAGAAATGGCTAGTTCTATTGGCCAGTTGAAATGCAAGACCATTTATATCACAAAAGAAGCTAGGCCTGATTCTCAGATTACAGATCTTTCTCAAGGGTTCTATTTGTTCAAATCTATATATTTTATGTGTATTTGGTTTTAACACTACAGTCCTTTCTCAAGCAAAACCACAGTCAAACTACAGTCAAACTACAGTCAAAAATAATAGTGTTATTTGGCACCCAATAACAATCTATTCTCAGGTGACATTATTGTCCTATCACCACTGTTTCTTCTTGTCTTGAATAATTATTGTTCTTCTCTCAGCTTTCTCCAACTTCATTCATTCATTCTTTCTCTTTCTTCTTTTAGTAATAGAGAACAAAACTTACTAAATCTTCAAGATGAGGACATAGCATTCATATAGATGTTTCATCATATTTCTTGCATATGCCAATAGGACTGCAATGCACAGTATAATATTTCCTCTCTTTCTTCTCCTTACTACACAGTCTAACTTCTTAATTACTATTTTGGGCCTCTGGTGCGTAATGAGCAGATACGCTAGTGTGCTGTTTGCAAAAAACACCCCTATGTACATCATTTGTGTTACACCAGCATCTATAAAGAGCAATACACTTATTTTCAAGGAAGGTGACTTTTACTTTAAGGCATGGAAAATCAATGAAAGACAAAAAAGTGTATTAGAAATTGATTATATTTCTCTGCTGCATGAGATCTTCCATTTCAAAATCCTCCCCAAAATCTTGCTTAGGGAAATTTTGTATTTCACAAGTCTTTTGACAGAAAACAGCATCATAGGCCTAGACCCTACACTTTTTCCTGAGGTGTCATTATTAGCAGAGGAATACATATTTGTGATAGCATATGTATGTGTTCCTACACATACATATGTGCAGGCACACGTGTGTGTCAATAGTTATAGAGTGCCATCTACTGTCATGTAAGCCTAAGTAGTATTGTTTTTGTTAGACTTTTAGGATCAATAAAGTTTTGTGCTCTTGAAAGGCTTTCTGAGTAAGTTTTCATTAACAGCTAAAGCCCATTTTTAAACTGTAGGAAAAGTGGATATGTTTTTTTTCCCTACTTTTGAACATGTTCGCTCTTCTATACTGCATTCTGCTTTAATTCTTTTCATTGCTTAACTTTCTTGCATTTTCTGGGCAACCTCTTTGTGCAACCTCTTTCCTTTTTCGGTCATAAATGGAAAAGTAGTTTTGTGACAGGCTTATGTAAAATATTGTTGGGCTTCTCAAAATAGCAGCCTATTTAGAACAAAAAGTGTTATTTTCTTATTGGACTAGAAGAAAATTACAGGGAGTCCAGGTACAATGCGAGTGACAACAGAAGTGTTCACAAGCAGCATTCAAACTCCTTTTCAGGAACCGAAACCCAGACTTGCTCTTCAGGAGAAAAGTCTGCCTTAAGAATGGGATCTTCGAACTTATGACATTTTGTGAAAATGTAGGCATATATAAGTCTTGTGCCAGTTTTCAGGTGGACTTTGAACTGGTTTTTACTAGAAAAGGTTATCAAAAACATTTTAACATTGAAGCACATTTTGTAGCATAATCTTAGTTTCCAATTTGGGTTAGGTGGGAACGATCACATACCTGCAAGTTATCTAAACTCGACAGCTGAGGAAAATCATGAGAAGACATTTACATCAGTTTCTAAGAAAGCAAGAAGAAAAAAAAGCATGCAGTAGTCTGGGCAAGCTGACTGCTTAATCCCTTTAGAAAAGTAGTCAGGGAACCAAATGCATTTTCCTGTATCTGACAAGATTGTACAACTAAGCTTCCTACCCCACCATGGCGTTTTTTTTGTGCCCTGTGAAATGTATTCCTGCAGAAATATCCCAGTCTTGACACTCTAATAGGACAGCATGGTGTGCTTTTGCTGCTTATGCATTTTCAAAAACAATCCCAACTTCTACTATTTCCTTTTTTTTTTTGGCACTCAAATGTTGATGCATGTAACCTCATTTTCAGAGTCATTGATCATCAGTATTTTCATTGACTTACATTTTTTGGCACTCAGCATGTAAAAATAGATTCTTAATATAAGTATCTAAAGAAAAAGAGGAGCTAATAATCATGGATAGGATTTGAAAAGTGATGCCACCTTTTCATTCATTCCCCTTTTCCTGCATCACTCCTTTTTGTCTTTGCGCTTTTCAACCAGAGTTATATAGTACTCATATTGTTGTGCATGACATTTTTATGCAAAGCCTTTAACTTTCTGCTTTTTCTCATTATATATTTGACTATGTACTCTTCTATACCATCCTGATTATGTGAACTATTTAGTCTGTGGAGGATATCTATTGCATTGAAAGTTATCCTTCTCACTTTTTCACTTCCTTCTGCAAAACTGTGTTTTAAAATCTTATTTTCAGAAACTGTGTTTTAAAATGAAGCTTTTTAAAATGTTCTTCATGTTGGGCAGGAAAAAAAACATGGAAATTCATGGGTATTTTTCCTTTCACTGCAGAATATCCAGAATAGCATTGCTGAGCACTTACTTCACATTAAGTTGAAATATAAACATAAATTCAATGCATATCCTCTAACAGAGAGGACCCATTCTCACTCTTGGTCTTTTAAAAATACAGGTATGTTCTGGCAAGGAAGACAGGAGCAACGGAAAAGAAGTTGATCCTGGTATTATAAACAATTCTTCTTATTTTTAATTCAAAAATTTTATGAGTAAGGGCCAGATTCAACTTCCACACAAATCAAGTGGAATAACTTTCTTTTCAGAATTGTGCTTTATCTGTGGGCCTGTAAATTTAGAAACACTTTTATATGCCCAAGTATTTTCAAGCACTTTAAAATGTAACTGTGATTATTATAAGAGTAAGTAATTCTGACTTTAAAAGGGTACTGCTGTAAATAAAAAAAGCTGAGGACAATAGGGTTTAGATCCCCAACTACTACTGAAAACAGGAAAGCCAGAAATTAATGGAATTTGAAACCTTCAAATACTTTTCAGGCTCCAAGTATTTTTACAGATATTCTCTCTGTGAATGTCTACTGTGACTTAATATGTAATCGTTAAGTGTTGTTTTTTCCTGACTTCTTCTTCAAAAAAAATTTCACTATGCATCCTCTTTCTAGCTGCAAAATTTATTGTGATTCTTTTTACTGTACATGTCTTCAGTTAGTAGTTGCCTTTACCAAGTAACTGATTTCAGTGAATTTCAGTTTTTCTTGTAACTGGAATATAAGCACATTATGCAATCTTTGAGATCTACAAAGTGTCAGAGAGATGTCAAAATGAAATTAATGTCTGTGCAAGACAGTAGGGATCATTCTGTAATGTTCTTACCATGTCAAATATTAAGGTCAGATTTGATTATATCAATAGTACAATGAAAGATAAAGAAACCCTGGAGTACTCTTTATTCGACTTCATGGGACCATGCCTTTCACTACTTCATATCAATCAGAAGAAAAATGACAATATTTTATTCTCCAATGTGAAAATATTTCTTTCCTCTACAGAGCCTTATTATTTGGATTCATACACTTACCACATCCGTTAGCATCATCAAAACAAAGGGATTAATTTTGAAGAAAAGAGATCATCATGCCTCCTGGAATTAAGAGATTTCTGAGGAGAGGTCTTGCAATGGTATCTCTAGGTTTTTGGAAGGCCCTTGGAGACCATTTCTGTTATTTAGACTCTTAGCGCTCTTCTTTCATTGCCACTAAGGACAGCACTGATCAATAAATTACCATTGGTTCTAGAGAGGGATTAAGTTTAATGGTATTCTCAGGCATAATATTCAAAATTAAAGCATTATACTACATAACAGCCTTGCAACAACAATTATTTTAATGCATTTTGTATTTTTATTTATCTCCTGGGTTTTATGCAGTTGACATATTTAGGTGATTTTTTTCAAGCTTTTCATTAAAATATGGGTTGGGAAATGAGAAGAATTGTTTTTGCTATTGTTGTTGTTTTAATGAAAGCCAAGAAACACTTTCAGTTACCAGAAGTGGACAAAATCTAAGAAATCTGCTAGATACGAGTCAAACCACAAAACTACGAGAATTGCCAACCCTAGTATAGATTCAAGAAGATCTAATGTATTTCATTTCACTACCTGAATCTAATACTTAGCATTAAATTTCAGTTTCAGTTAATAGTAAAATGCTTTACTGTTTGGAAGAGGCCATTTTAAACATTATGAACCTGGTCACATAGAGAAAGTTTCTAAAAGAAATAACTTGTATTCAGCTATTCCAGGGATAGAAAATAGAATTGGAATTACATAATCAAATGAAAAAGTCAATAAAAGGGGGAAAATCTACTTTAAGAAACTTAATTTATTTCTAAAGCTAATAGATATGGAAGATAAAGATACAGAAATGCAGCTCTTTTATTAGCTTAGAAAGTTTAAAAATGGAATTTTAGGGGCATACAGCATATTTTACTGTAGTCATTTTAAACTTAGGCATTTAGTCTCCTGGTCATTTATTTCAATAGAAAGAGAAATTGCCAGGAATTGCCTGAGCACTACAGTTCTTTCAGACTCCTATGGGAACTGCTGTCCAAAGGTGCTTGTCTTTCTCCTCTGACTACAAGTTATCCTGAACCATCAGCTTATACACGATTCCTAACATTTAGATAGCTAAAATGAGGCAAGATAAATTCCATCTCATGTTGGATACTTTCCCATGAGGGCAGAAACTTGAAAAAGTCTGTGAGTTGGAAGATAATGGGAATATCTGCACTTCTTGTACCAGGGGCACACCAAAGAAACTTTGGTCTTCAGCCAAGACCCTAGTATGCAAGGTACAGTGCAAACACAGAGCAAGAAAACACACCATGCCTTGAGATCTTATTCCTTCCCTACCATCAAAGATATCAATAGTTCTGCCAGAGCAGGAGTGAGCTTCCCACACGGGTCTATATTAGAGCTGTATTAGAGCTTTCTAATACAAATAGAGAATATTTTAGAAGCGAAAAATGTTAATACATTATATTGAAACCTTGTCTCACACTTGAGTACATCATTCTGCAAACTATCCCACAATAAAAGGTCAAACTTCTCTCAAAAGCTGTGAATACTTAAAGGATAGAATATTTCAAGGATAGCATTCATAAGCATCCGGACTGCTTTCATACGTTTACTGAGCGGAAAGATAAAAGGCTACATTGTCCCACTCTCTCATTAGAGTAGGTGACAGGGTCCTCTCTTAATAGGCACAGTTAAAGATGCAAGGCTAAAATCAGATAAAAGCCTATGAATTTCAGGTCCCAGTGGTACTCTTCATCCAGTATGACTTTCTCCTTTAAGTTGTATTCATGCAATCACTAAGCTGAGTATCACAGAAGATGTAGAAATTCATGAAACTGGACAAAATGTTGGGTTATTTTTCTTGGAAGACATTACACACCATCATTTGTCCCTTTTCAACTTTTCCCCCTCCTCTCTACATAAGAAACAAAAATATAGACATGTAAAATCCTGCATAATCTGCCATCCAAACTGGTGGCAAAGTTACATACAATTCTTCAGTACACAGAGAATTCCAGACTCTGGTTGACATAAACTTATTACAAATTCTTACATACCAGTGACTGCATTATATTAACTACATTGTATTAACTCGTCTTTAAAAGTGCCAATGACATCTATAGGAATTAAACACACCATTAGAGCTGCAACACTGTAAAACAAGCAACAGATCATACAGAAAGGGTAATAGATTCTGTTCCAAAATTGATTTGCTTCTAATTTGCTTTTTAACAAGCTTTAAGATATTGTCAAATTTTCAAACACCCCCACAGAAGAAAAAAATCCCAGTGTTGGGGTAGTCAT
This sequence comes from Dromaius novaehollandiae, assembly GCF_036370855.1. Lineage (NCBI taxonomy): Eukaryota > Metazoa > Chordata > Aves > Casuariiformes > Dromaiidae > Dromaius > Dromaius novaehollandiae. The sequence goes on from NC_088098.1 coordinate 45,401,817, forward strand.
TATTAATTAATTTATTTATTTTCAGTTATGAAAATACTATAAGTTACTTGTGTCTGTGAGGCATATACTGTTAAATACAGTAGCTGAAGCATAATTGGACATACAGTAACATGTAAGATGACACTTCAGGGAGTAATATACCAATAACTGTAATGAATCAAGAGGTGTATTGCATGTGAAAGCAACTAGTCTGGTGCAATTTTTTAGCTTATATATCAGTGGCAAAACTGTGAAATTCACACAGTTCTAGGAAAGGCTACTGGACACCTCCAGAGGTACACAAGCCTCCTATTAAAGGTTTAGATCAATTATAGTGGAAAATTAAAAGCCGATGATTCATTTTATTATTACAGAAGAAATAACAGATTAATTGGAATTTATAAATTATTCTTTTTGTCATAGCATGCATAATGAATCACAATTTTTGTTCATCATTTGCTTATATTTAATTTAACAGGCACAGAGATGACATACTGCTTTTTCTCCGATTCTATTTTTCACTCATAGATGTCTTCTTTTTTGGGCTCAGCATGGTTACCTAGAGGAATGTAGGGTTGGGGTAACAAAGGAGCAAAGGAAGTGAGTCCTTTTGAATTTCCTTTTTCCTGATTTGTGTAGCAGTCTTCTCAGCAGAGAAAATGTCTCTATTACACACCGCAGAACATACACCTCATTACGGAAGAGTACTGCATGCTGCTCTACTGAGGTCAAAGACTTCTGCACAGTGGTTGTGAAGGTCTCGTCTGAGATGCAGCTGCTTGCCTGGTTGGAGAAACATGCACAGAAGGTATACATTTTATCCTTTCTCCAGCTAATATGCAAACACTTGTAATGGTAATGAAATTAATGACATCTATTAGCATTTACATAGATAGTATTTATTTACATGTATTTTGAAATATAAAACATCAGCCCTCTTTCCATCCAACAACTGCCCTCATTCTAGGACCTATTTCAAACATTTCTCTTTCTCTGGAAAAGCAACAGAAAAGTCATTGAACATGGAAAGGAAGTTTGCTAAATGTCTCTTTCTGAAGACATCAGTGTTGTATGTTAATGTATATTAATGCCTACACTTGAGATATATTCCCTTGATTTAAAGAGAAGCCATCTATTATTTATTCTGCTTTTCTTAAATTGAAAGCAGTGCAAGTCTCAGGAGCTTTAGAGAAATTGTGTGAGGCATTGATTTAGTAGGTCTGTGTTGAGTGCATGTTTGGATATAACAGAGGAACTTCTGGTTTTGTCCACACAGCACCCCTGAAGCTTTCATTTGGCCTTGAAAGCTAATTCCCTGACCATCCACAGTGCCTCACTCTAAGAGTGCCCTCCAGGACATCCTGAGTATAATCCAGCTGGAGAAAACAGGCAGGGAGAAGCTGCTCTTTCTGTGCCCATGAGATCATCTCTAGGCACAGTGTGGTTCACACTGACATGGAGCATGTCAAACCCACCCACTAACACATGTTCCACCAGAGAAAGAGAAAATGGAGGAGCCCAGCATCCTCTTGCAGGGACCTCCATGAGGAACACCAGTGACCCGTTTGGCAAATCCACATACTTTAAGGCTCTTCTCATCACAGCCGAATCTCCAGTCTGATGTGACAGTCCAATGTCATGAGGACATACCCACACGTGAGGCAGCGCAGGTCAACCATCTGCTAGGGTTAAGAGCCTTCCCTGCAGCGACAGAACATCATTCACTGTGACACAGGTCACTACAAATGCAGTCTTTGCAAGCAGTGCAAACATAAGCCCCTCATCCAGCATCCAGGCTTCCCCCAACCCCTCGTCCGTCCACAGAGCTATAAAACAGCTACTTTTCCTCAGCCTGGACGCAGGTTGCAAGTCTGTCTAGGTCTGGTTACAACTATCACACCAAGTAAGGAAGGGAGGTACTGACATTTTTGGCAACCTCTTTCTGGAGCAGATTCCAGAATCCTCCCAAATTCATCTTCTGTTGTTGTTGATACATCTTGAGGTCACATCCTTGTACAGGAGATATGCCCTGCATAGCATATGCCAGTGCCGCCCCTCACAACAAAAAGCCCTATTCTCTACTTGCATGGCAGCCCCCAGGACTTCTGTCTTCCTTTTCTGGTGTCTTCCAACCACATTTATCACAGGTTGTCACACATGCTAGTGCACTGAGATCATTATAGAGATTAACGATGGGACATTTTAAAATAAAATGGTATTTCATGGCAGAAACAAGTTAGAGTCTGGATTAACTCTAAAGGTGTCTTGCTAGACATACTCTGAGGTCCTGTGGGATATCTTGACATAACAAATCTTACGCAGTGTCGATGTGTCTGAGCCATCCCAAGAATGTCATAGGAATTTGGTGCATTGACTGCTGCATGAGTCTGAGGTGCTCTGGCTGGCATGGTCTTTCTATCAGTCAACAGAGCAGTGTAGACCGAGCCAGTGAAAGTAATCAGAATTGCCATGTTAATGCTCTGGCTTTCCAAAAGGAAAGCATTCCTGGGGTAGCTGTGTACAGGGGAACATAGGTGTGGGGCAAAGAGATAATCAGTTCCAAACTACCTCCAGATTTAACAGGCCTTGTTCAGGGAGTGCTACAGAATCTTCAGTCCTGCAGTGCAGATGTTCCAGCTGCATTACTAGATACTGATGCTACAAAACAGCAATGAAGAGGCAGTAATAGCACCTGTCTCTCACCTACCTTTCTGAAGGGCTGAAATCAGACTCCCACAACAGGTACAATAACATCTGATTTAAAATATTTTCCAGAGGTTTTATTGCAACCTGAGTACCATAATAATGAATGACAGCTTTTAGTATTTTTAAGTATATATTTGTTCTTTTTCCTCCATGGCCACATAACAAAAGACCAGAATCCTAGTTTTTCACTCCAAATGTATCAACTCTATGTTGCAGTTTAGGCTCATGAATTTTAGTGCTTATTTTCAATTTCTGAAGGCAAAAATGAAGATAATTGCAGGTCTAGGGGAAGTGGAAGGCCGATACAGTCTTGCCCTAGTGTTCTTATTAAATGAGTGTTCAGGTGCCTGGATGAGGGAGCATCCTGTGGCAATTTCTCAGCGCTGGCTGCCTCTAGCCCCCTCCACTCCAGCGCATGCTGCCTCCCACCCTTGATGACCCTGAGGCCTCCCATCTTTCTCTAGCCGCCTCAGGCCTCCCCTTCCTCTCCTTTCCCATCTTGAAGCTGCTCCTTCCACAGCCCCTTCAGCCCATCTCTGAGCCCCTTGCCTCCTGTCACTCCAGCCCCAACCCACCTCATGGTCCTCCCTGTCCTCATCCCTACCTTCTCCAAAGATCCCTTCCCCACTCAGCGGCTCAACTTCATGCCCCCCCAGGCTTCCCAACCACCACTTCCCACTGCAGTGCTCCTCCACAGCTGAACAGCTCTTTGCACACAGGCTGTTCTGTCCCCTCTTCTCTCACTGCCCCACAGTGATAGCCGCTGCCACCACTGGGCCACCATGGCTGCAGGCACTTGCTCATGCTCTTCTCTGCTTACACCCCCCAGCAGCGGTTGCAGCTCTGATTTTGGCAGGGGTTTCAAAATCCTGCACAGAGACTGAATTTATAATGTATTATCCTAGATGAGTTTCAGAGGAAGTGCTGGGGAAAAAAAAGCGAAGAAAAAACCCCTCTCTGCATGAGCCCTCTCTCTTCTACCAGCCATGGAGATTTTCTGGGAGTGTCTTTGAGGGTTTTTTTAGCCTTTTCTCTTAAAAGGGTTGGCAACCATTGTTAGCAGACTTTGGCTTCGCCTCAAAACCTTAATATAGCATTAAAGAGAATTACATAATCTAAAGACAGCAAAGGCCAAGTAGGTCATCCAGTCAAACCTCTTAGCAGTGCAATCTTGCTCTATTTAGCATATTTTGTGGTGCCGTTGTCCAGTCTAGTTCTGACTTTTAAGGGAAGTGGCTTCCTGTTTTCTTCAGGAGGCTTTCTGATAGTTTACATGATTTTAACCCTTAGAACTTTGCAACATAAGTTTTATATCTGTGTTTTTCATTCAAAATACAGTAAATTCCACTTTGTATCATACTAATTTCATTTATATACAGCAGCTAAAATGTGCTGTTATATCTCAGAAGCAATATAAACAGAAATGAAAATGAGAGATGAGCTACTCATTCTTTCCTCTTTATTGCTTATGCACAGGGAAAAAGAGCTCCAAATAAACAAGATACCTCTCTTTGTATAATAGTCAGTATACCTCATCTGCTTTCGACCCTCACATCTGTTATTCTGGCTGAGTGTGTATCTTTCTTTTCTTCTCTCGTTTCTCAATTTAGTTTTGACCTTTCCAGTAATTTCTCAATGCCTTTTCTCAGATACTTGGGGGGATTTTATGAAATACTTAAGAATGTTCTGCAAAGCTATAGAATGCTTTAAGGTCATGATAAGTTTTATTTACTGATTTTCTGTAGTGTCTGAAGGAACTGCTATCTCACCAAAACCAACAATGATTTTGACGCAGATTTCCCTGGGGTTCAGAGGCCACCTTTTTTCCTCTGTTTTTCACTTCACTTTTCACTTCCAATGCACTTTGGAAATCACCACTCCTAATAACAGTGATTTGATACTAAGCCATAGAGCAGCAAATAAGACATTTCAGCTTGATTTTGTTATTAACACTTGTGTGAAGAAGGATGTTGTTCTAGCAGGCCATGATACTACAAATTCGCATGCTTAGTTGTACACTTAAGAAGAATCACACTGACTTGAGCAGGATAACGTGGAGGCACAAATTCCACAGGGGTGTTTGCAGGATGAAGGGTTTCATTGCCCTCAGGACATAACGGACACAGCTGAGGCTTGTGTTTGCACTGTGGCGGACAGATGAATGAACTTTTGCCTTAAACATTTCTTGGTACATAAGGTGCAAGCAAACCAAAACCCCGAACAAGCCATCTGTTCCCAGCGGAAACAGGACTGAGCTGCTGCGACCCCTGAAATGGTCTCCCTGCGACCATTCGGGACACACCGAGCCTGCGCTGAACCGGACCATGATCGGACAGAGACTTTGGGACCTGGACTGCAAATTACTGCCGCTTAACACAACTTTTATAAAACTTGCTTAGCCGCACTCCCTAGTTCAGTGAGAAAGGGCCCCAGGGCTGGTGCAGACTGGAAAGATAAGGGAGTTACCAGCAGTTTGCATTCCTATGCGTCACACTCCAGGAGGGAGGATGTCAAGCCTTTGAAATAAGGCCTGCTTGGGCGCCAGGACCCTGGGAAACAAAGCCTCCCCTCACTGCTGAAACAGTATTAATTTTGGGGGGGTCTGGATTATATCCTCCTCGTCAGGACCTTGGAAGATAACACCTATTGTCACTGCTGGGGCAGTGCTAATTGCTGGAACAACACCTGTTTGTCAGGGCCCTGAGAAAGAAGGGCAGAACCCGAGGAATCAACACATTTGTCAGCAGAAACCGCAACAATAAAGATCAGGGAGAAATGCAGCCTGCCTGGGAACAATGACAAGACCCAATAGGGAGCAGGAGACCCCAGACCCAAAAATTACTATTGGTCTGAACTACCGCGTGAGGGGTGGGAAACTTAATTTGAAAAAAGCTATAATTGCCCAGGGATTTTTTTGTTCAGGGTCCCTCTTCGGAGGCACCCAACTCGAGCTGTAACTACTGCACGCGTGTCATTACAATTTATTTATTTAATTTGCCTTGATTTGGCTCCAAACTTTTCAGCGGGAACCTAGGGTCGGACCCTGCTCGAGTTGTAATTACTGCATGTGCATCGCTAAAATTTACACCCAGGGTGAAGAGGACCAACGGGACGCCGCTGGATCCACGGGTGGTGATATCTCTTTCTCTCTCCCCCTTTTCTCTCTCTCTCTTTCTCTCTCTCCTCCCCTTTGCCTTTCCCCACCTTTATTCCCCACTCTGTGGAAAATAAATTTAAAAGGTTGTACGATATTTGACCGGTTTTAGCTTCTTAATCTCGTCCTTGGGATCGTAACGAAACTCTCCCGATATTGGATCGGGACATGCACTGAATAAGAAACCTTTAAATCTGGGATTTGAATTTTGTCCATGAACTGTAATGAGGACATTCCACCCATTAAGTTTCTCTGTGCAATGAAGAAAGGTAAGAACAGTACTAATATTGGCATTGAACTAAAGAGATAGCATAAGCCTTTATACTAGCAAGTGCTTGGGGTGCCATTTGAGTTGTCAAGTCTTATTATATATAATTATATATATATTATATATATATTATATATACATATATATGAATACCATCCACACCTGCCACATGTGTTGTCGAAAGACACTTCTAACTCTTTGCCAACATATTTTTGGACAGAGCCAAACATTTCTTGTTATGATGGTGAATGACAAGCTTTACAATTTCATTTGTGGGGAAGTATCTGCATACAATTTAAGTTGAAATGAACAAGACATGGTCTCTGCTTGGCAGTGTGTGCATGCAGTGACGTTACCCGTCATATAGCAGGCTTATGGGCTGCCACCAGTCTTCAGAATTCTTCTTCCTAACTGTATGCTCTAGATGTATTTGAAATAAATCTGGATAAAATATTTGCCATGACAGAATGGGTATTCTGTCTGGGATATCCAGACAAAACACACATACAAGTTTTGCCTCATTGTAATTTGATGTGCTCAGTTATGAAAAGGCACTGTTTTTCCCCATCGGACTGAAATATTCATGAGGAAAAAAAAATTTGCAAAAACTACATTTTTCCATGAACCAAACAAAGTGAAAATCTGGTAAATGGCCCAAGTTATAAACTATTAATCATGTTGGTAATTAGGCAATATACTGCTGTGAAAATAATGTTTTTGAGTCACCTTAAGTGACTCAGACCTTCTAGAATAAAGCATTTCATTTTCAAGGGATGATATTCTTCCTAGCTACCTGAATGCTAACCAACATCATAGTGATTAATGGCTATTATAATGAATACAGCATGAATTAGTAATGATTTTCAACTTTATAATAAAATACCAAAGATAACAGGTATCTTCTGTGAGGTAATTGCACTATGTCTGTAAGAGATTAATGTTATAATGCATACCATTAAACAATGTGAAACCACTGTTCTTCAGTCTCTTAGGAAACAAATTTTTAGTCAGTTGCTGTTGATCAGGCAGAAAAGGTTCATTAAATTAGGTATATTTACAAGAGTTGTGCATAGGATCCCTTCTTAAATAGAAATTAAATTTTTGGACATGCGACACTTAAAGTGAGGTGTAACTGATACTTACAAGACTCAGCACAAACTGCAACAACAAACCTGTGTGGGTAATTATTTCATATTTATCTGTGAAAAATGGGCTTTCAAAAACTAAGCAGTGGTTTGCTTCCTGAAAATAGTTATCCACTATCACCAGCTATTGAGCATTATAGGCAAGGTCTATTCTTGGTGCAATATGTGAATGCATGTACCGAAAGAGAGTTATCTCTACTCCTGAGCATCTAAATATGTGAGACAGAACAAAGGTGACAGAAAATGGTATTATCATATTTAGCTTATAAATGGAGGCTCGATGCTTTAAAGTATGAAATGACTTACAGTCAAGACTTTGATCACAGAATCATCCTTCCTTTTTTTTTATTTCAGTACAGTACCAAAATCTAAATGTTACTAGTTTCATCTTTGTGGTTATGTTATAAGATTTTAAGACAGAGCTTTCTTAGAATAGTGGCACTTGGGAGATCTGATGTTCACAAATAGTACGTAATATGAGGAAAATTAGTAAAATGTTCACTAACCATCATTTCTGTGGATAAACTGGGTCTGCAAACACCTATCTGAAACAGCTTTGTTTCAGATTTAAACCAATATAGGTATTTTTCTCTCCAGTTTGTTGGATTTTGAGGGTTTCTTTCTTCTACATTTTCCTATATCACCACATTTCCTGGTTTTGAAAGGGATGATTTCTAAAATGTCCCTAAGCTGTGTATTCTCTGACAGAACCATGGGGAACTGATTCCTGTCACAATTCTTTTAAGCATTTCTGTAAATCCCCCAAGATGTTATCACTTCCCTGAAATGGACACAGAACTGTTTTTCTATTTTATTCTCCTGGTTTCAATTCGCATATTTTCTTTTCTTTTTTCTAGATGCTAATTCAAACACTATCATACCTGAAATATCCACAATTCCAACTATTAGCTGCCCTCAAAAGTGCCAGTGCTACATGAAATTGTGAATACAATACATTTCTGAATTCTCTCTCTGAAATTTAACAGGAGTCTCCAATACAACATACAGCACCACCTGGGCCCTCCAAGCGTGCTCCTCTTGGACTGTCCAGCAGTTGCACTCAGGAATTCCATTAATACAACAAACTGAGAAATTTTTAGGCTGTTAAGGCTGCCTTAGCATGATTGCCTTCAGGCAGCTTTAAAAATGAAAGCCACCATGTTAGGATCCAGAATCTGACATAGCTCTTTTGTTGTTGTTGTTAATTTGGAGCGTGAGAAAATAATAAATAAACTGGGAGTGAGGCAGCTAGAGCTCAAAATTCAAATTTGTATTGGCCTTTGTTTAGGTACACTGAGAAATAGGGAGGAAAAAAGTGACTTGGAGTGCCCCTGAGTTTTAGGGAAATGGCAGTATGAAGGCTGAATCCCAGTGTGCTTGCTCCCATGCCTGTTTGATACAGATCCTCCAGGTCCCAACACCTGAAAATAGAAACAACTTTAAATGTCACATCCTTTCACTGTTTGCTGCAAGGAGAATAGAGATCAGTGAAAGATACCTAGCAGCATTGTACAAATGAATAGCAGACAGTGAAGGGATTCATAAGGAGGGAAAGCTTACACATCTGCCTTCAGCCTGAAAGACCGCATATGGTAGTGCATACTTGTACAACCACGAAAAAGCTCATCCACAGAAATCCATCAGGAGGGATTTTTTTTTTTTCATTTTCTTCATATCCTTTCTGACATTTATTTTAGAATAAAGAGCCTACTAGCCTGAATCTAACTGAATAGCCCACAAGTCAAATTGCTGGCTTTAGGAAGAAGGAAGCACTAGCAAGGGGGGCTCAGTATGGATGCTGTGAACAGCTAGCATCAATCCTTGGCTCTTGGGTAGCCTTCTCTCATGGCTCTGGGACAGTCTTGCAGACTCAGCTCTTCACAGTTAATTATTATTGAAACTTCACTGAATTAGATGCCTTAATACTTTGAAGCTGTGGGGCAGGTTCAGCTTTGAAAGGGTCTTTAGTTTTCATTAGCTGAAAAACTTGCTTGATGCCCAAACTCCCTGGGCCATTTTCTGAAGAGCAAAGTCTGCAGAAGCCAAATACTGGAACTCCACTGAAAAGTATTCAGGGAAAAGGTTAGTTTCTTCCTTGTTCTAGAGTTATCATTGACAAGTAGGACTTTTATTTTCATGGGTCCCTCTTACTATGCTGGGAAAAAAATATCAGTCTTAGAGACAGTGACACTTATCCCCCTTCCCTTTGTTACTTGAAGAAGAGCTGCTGCACATTAATTTTAAAAAGTAGGTGCAATTTATCCATTTCAGCCACTCTTGTTTTTTCACCAACTAAACGGGGCAGTCTACTTCATCCTGATTCAATTGATTTTCTGCCTACTGGGAGCACAAGTAATAAATAGCAACCTTATTTAAAGATCGCTGCAGTGGGCTTGCAAGAGTTGTTGAATAGTTTCACTGCCATAGTAGGCTTTGTTTGATGGTTGTGTGGGTTCCCACTGGGCCTGAAGACATTAAAGATCTGATGAAAGCCATTTTGCTTCTTAACGGGAGAATCAATTGGACAGAATACTGTGGTCTATGCAGATGTATGATTAATTGACATATGCTAAGGAGATGGAGTTCTTAAATTCAAAATTTGCCCTATATTTTAGTCTCTAAATAGGCAAATGCTAACCAACACTGATCTTCTTCATTTTATGCTCCTACAAGGTCCTTTGGCAACTGGGAGTGGTTCTAATTTCACATCCTTCATTTCAATAGACATCTGCTTGAGCAGGATTGTGTTCTGTGCAAGATGCTTTATTGACCTCAGAACGATAATCTAAAAAGTCTGTTTCCTTGTGGTAGAAGAATTTCTTGGTCCAAAACATATTTGCCTCCACTTGGCCCTTCCTCTGTCCAGTCCTCATTATAAATGTGTGTTGTTGCATGTATTATGAAATTTGGAGGCATTTAGCTGCCTATTTTACAGCTAAATCTAAAATAAAAATGTTGTGTTCAACATTAGATACTCAGAATTCCTACAAACTACAGATGAAGTACATGTGTTTATTTATGTATTTATTTTTTACCCAATTTCTCAGCTGGACATATATAGAATAATATCTATAATTTTATAATGTTGTTCTAAACTACCATAAGCTATTGTCAATGACAGAATGTTTGTTCCTCTACTGAGAGGCACGAATCTCTTCAAAGTTTAATTTTAGATGAGAGTAGTAATAATAGTTCAGCTTCTGTTTACTGAAATGTTGCAATGTTATTTCCATTAATGGTAAAAATGTGGATTCTCCCACACATTGTGTTATCTAAAGTGTCCATGTGTTTTTAATCATTTGTATCAGTTGTTCCTCATGTTTCTAGCTATGTTTTCACAGGAATTGGAATTTCTGTTCCAGGAACCTTGCCCTTTACCCTTTGACGACAGAGGCAGCACTGCCACTGACTTTACTGAAATTAGAATGGAAACCTTGAACCTCCATGTAACTTATATTCAATACGCTGATTTCTTTTTGCTTGCTTTCTGTTGCATTTGCTTTGCAATGATTGGTTTCTCAGTTCCGCATGTGATTTAGTCTTTTGGTAGTTTATATAGCGGCCCACTGGATTTTCTCTAGCTTTGAAAGTTTTTTCATTTTCTCTTTTTTCATGTGGAAGTGGCTTTCCAGTCATATTTCTTTGAAAAAGACTAGTAGGTGACATCACATTAGTCATAAAAGTAAAAATTCTGTGAATGCTACCCATAGCCTGGGTGGGATATGCTGCAATCCAGTTAGAAACTGGAATGCGTTCAGCTACTCCAGTCTGGACTGTTCTTGCATAAAGTTTGTATTAATTGTCATATGGATTGTATGCAAAATTCTTTTCTCTGGAAGAAATTGATTTCCTTTATAGATTTTTCCTTTTAAATATAGAATATTTAAACACTGAATTCTAGTCCATCCTCTCCCTAGAAAAGAAATAGCTGTATTCAGTTAGATGTTCTTAATTTCTGTTATTTTTACATGTGAAAGTCATTTTTTTCATCAGTAAAATGTAAAATGCTCATGATTTCATCATTTTTAACCACATAACAGTGTAAAATCACATGATCACTTAGGCAAACTGAACAAGGCTCTTAGACACGTGCAAAAAATCCCAAGGTTGTTCATAACCTAGCTGAAACGTCTTAGTCTATTCTGAGAACTCTTGAGAGAAATAAGCTCACAATGTTGGTCAGACTCTACTCCCCAGGGATTCAGTAGCGCGTTCTGAGTTCATGGGGCTCTTCAGCTTGTGTTGTGTGCACTTTTGAAACTCCCTGAACATAGACATGTGGAGAACTTCCCAGGAGCTTCAGGCCAAGGTCAATGCACCTTTGTGGAGCATTATGAGAAAGTTTGCCTTTCCTGTGGGGAAGTCAAATCAAATTCCAGAGGTATCAGACTACAGAGAGTCAGAGAATCAGGTATGCAAATTTATATCAATGGCATAAAAAGCAAACTACAAGACTTGGTATGTATTTTAAGCACTCTAGTGATTATTTAGTTTTATTTTCAGAAATTGAAGGCCCAGCACCCCAGGGAAGGATTTGCTCACTATACAGCGGCATGCTTTTAAGTGCAATGTAACATTAGCAATCTGTTTAAAAACCAGCAAAATCCAAAAAAAGGACCAGTTTTTCTCTAGTAATTCAAAAGGCAGAGGAAACAACCTGGAAAATAGTAAATAACATGCTTATAAATCCCAAATTAAGCTGCAGCTGATTTTCTTTAGATTTACTGAGCTTTATGTCTTTGTTTCTATGGTAAACTGTCAGGGAAAATGGAAGAAAATTACTAAGCAATGCCTTACATGATGATCATCTCTCATACATTAACTCCCCCACAAAATATATGTAACTCACTAACTGTTTGGTATGTGCTGAATGGAATAACAGCACAATGCTTTTACTCTTCATTACAGACCACAGTACCTTACTGTGAGTGGAAATCAGACTCACTGATCTATAGTCTCCAGGATGCCCTCCAGATGCCTTTCTATAGATGGGATGACATTTGCCATCCAGCTCCCATCCAGCTCCGATCCGTTCGTCACTTCTGCATGAGGTTAGGACATAAGGCACAGACCTAAAGGACACCTCTGCCTTTCCAGAGTGACAGCAGGAGGCCAGGGCATGTAAAATGACACTAGATACCTATATTTAGGTAGCTGAATATTGCCTCTCTGATGACAGCAAATGGGATACCTGGTGGTGCCATGTCAAGGACACTGTGACTGCCTATCTGCATTGCGGCTGAATGACCCCTAGGATCCTCACTAAAGGGCTAACACAGATTCAAGCTTTCCTCCCTCCCTCTCTGTCCAGTTTTACCTCTGCCAGCACCTTCTGGATATACTGAAGATTAGTAAATTCTGGCCTTGAACATGGGTTCAGAGGCCCATGGTCAGTTCACACAATAGATAGTCAAACACCAGCAGCCAGAACATACGATCTGACTGGGCAAAGAGATTTCAGCATTTTAAAGACCACATTTAAGCCACAGAATTTAATATTAACAACTTGCAGGGACAAGCAACTTAGGCTGGATTTGATCTGGTCGGCTAGAGACAGGAGGTTGCAGATAAACCATTGCTAATCCTCTGAATCAACGCCCCAAAAGAAGACATAATTGTTTCTTTAAATGATGTCAAAGACTGTTTATAGACAATGAGATTAAACTTGATTAAACATCAGTTCCTACAGTGAATACAAATGATTAGCATTCGCTAATCATAGTTTACTATATTTGATATGCTCTAAAAGGAAAATGGGTGTTCTTGGGATTCAGTCATTTAAAATAAGTTGCTGTCAGTTTTAGAAATAATGTGAAGACAAAAGAAATAATGAATTCTCCGGTATCTGTTCATGGCTTTGGAACAGATTAGAGAACAAAGTTATCTGTAGTAGCAGTAAAAATAATAATGACAATAATAATAATGACAACAGCAGCAGCAGGGCTATTAGAGATTAAAGGACAGAGCTTTTAAAATGGATTAGTTTAGATTTTTTAAGATGAGAAGGTTGTACCTGTCACCTCTGGTGGAGGTTATCAGCGCCTGCTGATGGTTAGCAGTTGGAGACCAAAGATCATAGTGGGAAAGCATCATCATCAATAACTAATGTAAAATCCCCTCGTTCCATTGATTTCAGCAGAGTTGGAATTAGTTTCAGCAGCTCCAAGTCTGGCTTTTGCTTTAAACATTCACAATGGTATATGGGAAATATTTGGTCAATCTTGTTACTGTGAATACTCATAACTGAGTCTGGGGTTATGGGTGGTGGCAGGCTGATAATTGTGTTGAGTCTCAATTTCCAAGCACAGGCAGATAAAGCTATACGGGAATCGGTATGTTTGTCCTATAGAAAATTTGGGGGTTATTTAGTCTTTGTTTTTTTCAGAGAAAAATCAAACAAATATAAAACTGGAAATGCACAACATAGCATGTATTTCTTCAAAGAAAATTCCAATCCAATGAGACAGCAAGGGATTTGGGACATTCTGGTAAAAAAAACACCCCCAAGGAATCAGTACTGCAGTCTCAACGAGGTAGGTCCTCAGAGGCAGCCTGGGAGCTACCTACCTCATAGGTTTCCACAGAAAATTTCTATGCAATCATCATGTTCCTGCAGGACATGTCTGTTCTGTTGAATCAGCATATGCTGGTTGAGATCTGGTCCACTGGAAATCTTCCAACCAGCTCTACAAACAAAAGCTAGTTTTTCCCCATGTTAGAGCAAGATGCTCTCTAGTTCATATTTTAATCAGCATTTCTGCTTTTGTAAACAAATAGGAAATACCTGAATATATTTAAAGTTGAATCATGGAGCAGCTCACGCAAAATAGTGACTGTGTTTAAGTCACTTCACAATAGTATGGGGCGAAAAGGTGTTCCTGAATAGTGGTAGTGCTGAAAAGACAGTACAATGCTGCGATAAGAACATGACTAATTATTACTATTTACATAGTATTTTAATAAGATTTTGAGGGTAAACAAAATAAGATATATTTTGGGATGACTTGTCTGATTCTGAGGAAATTACTCCCAAGAGCTATCTGCTAGTTTGTCTTAGATTTTTTGTTGCTATTTCCTACCACACTTATGTGATCTACATGTTGTTGTCAGAAGGTCTATAATAAATTTGCAATATACAAAGATTATTCCTGAAGGTACTGTCAAAGCTTTTCTTCTTTCCACAGCCTTCCTTTTCAACTGAAGGCTGAAGAATGCTAATAAATCCAATTGACCTCTCCCATCCTGAGAATATCTACCCTGTAGGAAACTGGAGGTTAGTCAGAGCTGACCAGCCTACAGAGATTGCTTTTGAATTCCTTTCACACTCCTTTAATAACCATCTGTAGTAAATAGCAAAGAGCCATTAATGACCTTTAATTTGCTTCAGAAACCTACAATACAAGTCAGCTTATTCCCCTTGAATATAAATAAGTGAGGGAAAGCAAGGAACATACACATTTGACTGGATCACAGAACAGGCATTAGATTTAATCACCACTAGCTAGCAAATTCCTGATTCACTTCAGTAGTTCAGAGGTTTCAAAGCAGCTAAGATAATAACAATGAAAAGTGCAGGGAAATGTGGTCTTCTGCCTCAGAGATAGGAAGCGGGTTGTCTCCACTCTATTCCTGGCTTTCGTGATGACTGAAACAAGCCACTGCACCTTTCTGATCCTCACACAAGAGAAGTTTTACCAGCTCTAGAAAGGGATGTATATCAAGAAAGAACAACTGTTTCATTTAAGTGGTGAAAATACTGATTAAGAAGCATGATTAGCGGAAAGAAAATTAAAAGAAAGAACTAAAAGAAAGAAAATTAAAATGTAAAAGAAATAATAAAAATGCGCTATCCATTGGGATTTATGAAACAAGACAAATGATAAGAGTCCTGCTCTTGGCAAAATAAGATTATTAATAAAAGCACAATAAATGAGCAAGAATTTGTAAAGGTACTTGTAAAAATTCAGTAAAAAGCAACACTGTGTAAATTAAGGACAGTTCCTTAGTAGTCAGCAGAGTTATGTAAGTGTAAAATCAGCACAAGTGAGGTCAGCACTGGGTCTAGGAATGTTAATGCATTTGAACTGGAATGTTAATGCATTTGAACAGGAATGCCAGGTAGGACTTTACAACGAAGTCACTGCAATTACTATTCAGTACTCTTCCCCTCTAATAGACTTTGGTACTGTGAAAAATACAAGAAGCACAAAAGAGGAAATCTCATTTACCTGCCAAAACCATGATAAGCAAAGCAAACTATGAATTGATAAACAGCTGCTTTGCATTCTGATATACTAGGAACAGAAAGAGAAACGTGGAAATTGGAAGGCTGCAAATCAGGCTGTTTCACTTCCAGCTGAGCTCTCAAATGTCCCAAGCTACATACGGCACCTAAGTTTTGGTTGTTCTACTCTGGCTTTGACTTATTTTACTCTTTAAAAGCTTGTCAGCCCTCTCCTGTATCTTGCAAGTGACTGCTGACAAGTGTTGTGTATGTCACAAAAAATCAGTCATTCAAAAAACCAGAAGAACCATTTTCAGTAATTCAGAAGAAAGACCTCTGCTGAAGCCACATTGCCAGTCTGCGGGGGGGGGGGGAAGAGCAGCCAAGCACTGAGCTGAAAGAAGAGCAATTCAAGAGCATCACAAAATAAGGGGACTGAGTGAGAAAGTGGGTTAGCCTGACTGATTTAGGGTAGGATGATTCAGTACTGAGGGCCAGGCTGTTGTAAGCTAAGTTCAGATCACAGAGAGGCTGGATGGTTAGTTTGTTTGATTATTTTTTCATCTGGAAGCATTGTTTGGGGGAAATACTATGAATTATAATAACAGATGCTCATTTCACAGTGTCTTGGCTTTTGGCATTTCATTTTTCTGTACAAAGATATAATTCTGAAGAAAGTTGTATTGTATTTCCACTAACATGGCAAACACTAAGACAATAAAAAGCCTGAGAGGTAAGAGATAATAACAAAGAAAAAAAAAGTGAGCTTCTTTACCATTCCTTTAGAAAATGCAGCTGAAGTGATTGTGAGTAGTTGCTAAGTTCTCTTTCTTAACACAGCAAGAAATACAAGATTAAAAAGAGCAAACATTTAAGGGTTAAAATACGCACACCTTCAAGCCTAGAGTACATTCAAATGTACCTTTGCCCTTGCCCATTGCTAATATCAGACAAACCATTCCTCTAACTGGTAGGACCTAGGAGGTGTTGAAACTAAATCAGGTTTCTGCCTCAAGGTATTTAACTTCAGTAGCTCTCCTAGTTGGGGAAATGCAAGGCAGCCGCCTATTTGACTAGGCTGGGAATGAAAGGTCTGCTTTTCTGGCACAGCTCCAGGCAGGCAGCTGGCTTAGAGCCCTTCCAGGTTAGAGCTGAGAGATGCATGTAAAAAAGCAAGCAAGCAAGCAAGCAAACAAAAAAAACCCAAACCCCAAACTTCCCAGAAGCCATCATCTACCCCTCTTCTTCAATACCTGCTCCTTAATGAATGGCAGGTGAAGGGCTATTTAGCCAATGAAGTCGGTTGCTTTCAGGCTAGAGGGCCCTGACCTCTCCTCTCCCAGTGAATGCATATGGGAGCCCTGCACAACAAATGCAACATTGTGCGTGCGCGCCTAGAAGTCCCTGGCTCAGCAGTGATGAGGAAGAGAGCAGAGCCATTTCCCAACCTGCAGGCAGGCACCTCTCCCTCCCCCAGACGACAGTGCGGTTACACTGACACACAAATGCTAAATTCCCACCTGAAGGAGTAGAAGCATCGCACGCAGAAGCACAGTGTGTATTTCTGAGCGGCTGTGGTTTGAGGTGGTCACGACAGGAAACAGCTGCCTGCTGGGGAAACCCAGAAATTTTTGCTATCTTGTGCTGTGTAGAAATGAGTCACGAGAGGGTCAGTGCCCTGTCTGCTCTATGAGCTCGCAGATTTGCTGCATGCTAATGCAGACCATTCCCCTCTGGGAATGCGAAAGCCCAGCCTAGGGATGAGCAGCAAAATAAATCTCAGCTGCAGTCCTACTAGGACCAGGAACTAAGAGGATGGTCTAGCGTGGACTGTGTGAAATGGAGAAGCAGGGCAATTTGGGCCTGGGGACAGGCTACCTTCCACAAGAGAGGGAGAAGTCAACATTTTCCATTGCCTGAAAAAGGCTTAGGGAAAGGTTGATGTAGATATCTCCATAGGTCTCTATCTGTGCATGAATTCCAATGCTGGACGGCCATGTGTCCTTTCCAAACCAAGGATTCCTCTCTCGGCCATGTGATTTGCCTAGGACACCAAACCTCTACTCTTTTGAAGGGTTTGTTCTTTTCATAACTAAGGCGCCCACTTGTGGGATGATCCCTGAAAGCCAGGCCCTCACTCGTGTCTCTCACAGGACAGGAATTCCAGTTACACTCCTGTCATCGGAAAGCAATTTTAAGAACAGATGATGAATTGGCCCATTCCTCGAGACTCCGTTAAATGTATCTATTTTTAGACCATAAACCATGTGATCTTCCAAAGTTGCAGAACTACACACAACAAAAGTAACACAATAGTTCTATATCACCACTTGCAAAAAATGAAATAAGGCATAAAGAGAATAGTGGAAAGAGTTTTTATAATCCTTCATTTGAGAAATCTGGGGCTTTTTTTGTGGAACGGCAGTACAAACCAGTACAAAAATGACAAGACTTTGAGATTTTATGAATAAGGTGCTTCGTAGCAGACAGGGCTAAGGAAATCTTTTCAGGAGACACAGAGAGAAAAGAAGTGTGTAGATGATGCAGAGACCTCTGCATCATAACTGGAGTGTTCTCAAATTTTTATGATTTGAGGTGAAAACATTTTTCTGGTTCCACATGTCAGATAAATATCCTGCTGGAAGGGAGCAGGTAGAAGAGCCCCCTGATGCATGGAAAGAGTTAACTGATCCTGGTTCGACAACTTTTACAGTGGAGCTGCACCTTAGGAGAACAAAAGCAAAGGTTCATTTGCTGCGTGAAAGAAGGCATTAATTGTCCTATGCCATTGAGTGCGAACTTGCTCCTTTGATCTGGATATCACTTTGTCTATTCCATGCTAATTTACTTAAGTGTTTGCAAGGAGGGGCCAAGGGGAAAAAAGCTTTCATTAGAGCTACAGAGTTGCTGAGTTGTTTGACAGTAATTCTATTTGGAATTCATTTGTTTAAGACAAGGTGGGGTTGAGGAGTGATTTTTTTTCCTGATATGGGTAGGATAAATAGTTGAATGGAAATGTGTGCATTGATGACCAGCATTATTATAGGCTTACCTCTGAACGAAGTTCATCTAGTGCAATGTTGTATTGATTATTCATTGGGCCTCCTGACAACGTCCAACACACATATCCCATCCTAGACCAAAAGCAGTCAAATATATATAAAAAACGGTACAGGAAAGGCCACAAGGAAAGCTTTATCTGCATTTTTCTCTCGGTGTGGTCCAGGACACCCAAAGGAATAATCTGTTAGAGATTTCATTCTTCACTACTGGTCCATTTTCCTGGATTCCTTGCTGAAGCTGCAGACAGATGAGAGTTGTGATGTGGTTACTAAGATGCGCTTGCTCGGAGCGCTGAGACTGCACTGAAACTACCAACAGGCTTTTCACTTGAGCAGCAGTCTCTTGGGAACAGATTTCAGTCACTATTAACCTAAGCTGTGTTTAAATCATTGACACAGAGATAAAAGGTTTCATATCTTGTTACCAGTTCTTCAAGCCATCTGCTCCTCCATTTTGTTGCATCAAGTAGAAAAGTAGAACCGACTGCATGTTCTTTTTCTTTGTTTCTCTTTTTTTCTCTTCAAAGGGACAAAGTGAACAGCATGAAATAAAGCACAAGTTAAAAGTCTGTTATCAACAACCTATGTATGTAGACCAGTTGTGATATGGATTTATATGTTCCCACACTATTCTTTGTACCAAGGAATTTTGCGTGTCATTTCTGGTCTGTGTTATGCTGCTTAGTAAATGAAACAGAGATGCCTGACTATGAAAGATGACAGAAAAGACACCGTTACATATCACAGGGGGTTATATAATAGTACTGAACTTGTCACTAAATGTCAACATCTTTAATAAAATAACAACTGAAAAAAATCAGGCACATTCATTAAGCAGGAGAGGGTTTGCTGTGCATCAGAATAGCATCAAGTATTAGATGCACTGAAATCTTAAAAGATGGTTTAATTTTTACAGTGAAAAATGATCCTGTGCATTAGAAGTTGAATTCCCTGTGTTGAGAGCCTAATTATCAGGATGTGCCTCTGTTTCCCAATAAAGGACTTTTTTTTTCATACAATGCAGAGAAACATAAAAAGCAGAAAGCAAAAGAATTTACAATAAGCAATTTGTCTAACTTGACTTTTTTTTTTTTTTTTACCAGGAAGCACTATAAAATACATTATAAAATATGATTTTTTGCAAAACGCATTCTTCTTTCAATGATAGTATGGCTTGATCAGATATATATTTAACAGTGAAAACTTGAAATGTTGATTCATTACAGCTGGATGAACAAGCATTATAGATTCTTTTCCTTTGATTTCAAATAGGATGATTTTATTGTCTAATTAGTACACAAGTAAACTGAAATGAATGCTCCCATGCATTAACCTGAAATAACAAAGATTCTGGAAATACTTCAAAGTGTATTTTTTAAAAACACTTATTTTAAACCAAGTTTATTTTGGTAAAAATTGAATACAGAGTGATCTCAGTAAAAGATACAGCTGTTGTTAAAGAACTCCTGGAAGAAATAAATGAAAACAACTGAACATGTAATAGCTGCTTTTAAAGCATTTGCCCAGTTATAGATAAGATATATAGTTTCTTCCCCATTATTTAGAGAATATAAGGTTGCATTTTACACATATGCCTTGTTCTGGTGGATTCCAAGATTACAAGGCCCCTGATTTCCTTCAGGAACAGCATTCATTAATCTTGTATACCATTAGCTCTATCTTAAAGACTTTGAAGTGCATTTTCCACATCTGGCTGTATGGAAGGTCAGGATGTTCCCAGCTTTATTTAACTATAACCAGATTCAGATCACTGTTTTCCAAACCATTTCATTTTCATGTTGTATGTCATTTTGCATCACTCCCCGGACAATATTAAATCTAAAATTGCTATGCTATTGGTGATTTGATTCACATATTAAATCATAACATAATAATAACATCGCACATTTTCTTATTGTTCCTCATAATAGTCTCAGATTACTTTTATAATTCAGTC
The DNA here is from genome assembly GCF_036370855.1 of Dromaius novaehollandiae. Lineage (NCBI taxonomy): Eukaryota > Metazoa > Chordata > Aves > Casuariiformes > Dromaiidae > Dromaius > Dromaius novaehollandiae. The sequence continues at coordinate 45,422,312 of NC_088098.1, forward strand.
AACACTGATAGGTGTATTAAGTGGAAATCTCATGAGACTTTAATACAAAAAGATGCACTTCTTTAACAAATTTGCATGATTAATGAAAGTCTTTGCGTCCAATGGCTTTTAATTAGATTATAGATAAAATGTATCAGTTATGGATGAATCTGCAGAAACTTAAAGCAGGTACAGATCTAACAGCAGAGGTAGAACACAGGTTACAGAAGTGATAGATCCATATTAGCCCTTGAAAATGAATATACAGTTCAGCCCTCAGCCCTCATCTTTGATACCCCACCTTTTAATTGGGAATGTCTCTCTAACTGAAATCATGATACCATTGGAGTCACAATGCCATTGGAGTCAATGGAAAAATTCCCAAGCTTTCATCCCCAATGGCTTTTCACCTCTCCACTTATACAATAATCCATAACAAGTAGGTTTTATATTTCGCAATATCAAAATTCATATAAGAGGTACTAATGAAAGCTAAATGCCAGACTGTGAAAAGTGGCTTATGTATTCCTTTGGTACACTTTCAATTTTTCTCTTGCTGTCACTCTAACTCTTTACTTTCTCTGTCTTAAAAAAAATGCATAGATATTATTTGTAATTTTGGAAAACTCATGACATTCCAGACTTCCCATACAAAATGATCATAGGTGGTTCAAATCTTGCAGGGAGTTTAACTGGACATTTACAATCAGCTGTTGGTTTTGCTTCAGCTCCTTCACATCTTTTTTAAAAAATGTACTCATGCATTTCACAGCTCAGTTTTCTGACTGTTCAGATGGACAGTTTTACTAAAACAAGCTTGTCTCTCCACTGTCTCCAGCATCTCCAGCCTCCATCTGTAATGATTTTATATGACATCCAGTATCTCTGGAATTTCCTTTTTCATATATTAAATCTTTCTTCACAACTCAGAGCTTCTGCCATCTTTTCCAAATATATTTTTTATACTGTAGTTTTTGTTTGTTCTGTTTTTCTCTATTATATCTTTGTATTTCAACTTATTCACAAATTAAGATTTATAGAAATTGTTACTGTAAATATCTGAAGCCTTTACATAGTACATTTGCATCTTAATATCTCCCAGAACATTTTATGGCTTGCCCAACCCCTGCACAAATTATTTGCAGGAATGTTTTCATTCTTTCACTGCAGAAAAGTAGGATGAAATGGAGAAGTCTTTAACAGCACACTGCAGAATTATGCAATCATTTAAGACAAGAAATGGGGAATGTCAAATGAACGGAGTCCTTGGAGGAATGTGGAAAGGCAAAATGCTGTTAACTTAGTTACAGCTGGGGTAGAGACTTACATACGCTACATTTTCTCATAGAGATATAAAATAACTATGACTCATAGCTCTCCCAAAGATACATAAGATTGTGTCCTTCCAGACTTACTGCACAGACTGCACGATAATAACATGTGCTGAGGAAAATTTCTATATCTTACATTGTATGTAAAGATAATGAATTTTAGTGTATTTAAAGTATCATATACTCTGTGTAACAATGCTCTGCCATGCAGAAAACAATAATTTTTAACAGCTTCTTTTCCAGTTTCTAGGATCAAGCAAGCTAACTATGGCAGGGGCTTCCTTAGCCCCTGAGCAGAACGAGAAGAGGTAGAATCTCCAGAAAATCATGCATCAGAAAGTGACTTGTGCCTTCTGGAAAACTGTTCAACAAAGAGGCTGAGCAGAGAAGGCCAATGTACAAGGAGACCTCAGAAAGGGTTAGAAACAGCTCTGGGAGAAGCCATGACTCTTGGACCTGGTAGCTAAGTTGCAGAATAAATGAAAACCAGTGCAACAAGATGCACCTGTCAGAGATCCTGACCCCAAACTAAAAAGCCCCTGTTTATAGGTAGTGGAAACATCCACAATCTCCTTTTGCCAGCCCCATGGTCATACTCCTTCATTTAGCCACAAGTCTGAAACGTCTCTGGTAACCACCCTGCACCTGGTCTTGTGGCCTATGCCTAAAGCACCCTCAGCACCAGCCTCTGCAACACTGCCTAGTGTGACATTTCCATTAGCTTTGTCATGTACAATCTATCTGTTAGTACAGTCCAAACTGAAACATTTTTGGGATGTCAAACTAAAACAGTCCATGTAGATTCAGGAAATGTTGAACTTTGGTGTATGAAAGTGAAGCGTCATTCGAAAGCCTTCAGAAAGTCTCTCCGGTTGCAATAGCACCATCTGTTGGCAGATAATTCACACAGGTTCTCACACCAGAATAATGATAGAAAAGATGACATCTTGCATTTTTATGCATTAGCTCTTCTATGAATCATCTGCTGCATTGTGCAAAATAGTACATATCAACTCAGTTGAACTCAAATTTGGATTTGTTATGTTCACTAAACTCAGACCATGCTAATGAAACTCTTGCAAGCTTGGATGAACCTAGAAAGCCAATGAATCTCCTTCTCTTAGAGGCATATCAGAAGGTGATGGACAACTACTTCTTTTTCCACTGCAACTTCCCCAGGATGCTACAAGGGTTCAGCTTGTTCTTTTTTGCTATTTAAGGTATATTACACTACAGAGGAAAAGATCACCCCCCCCCCCCCCGACATACAGGCCATATCCACAGCTTCAGAAGTACGCAGAAGCACATTTTTTACATGCTTTTCCAATTTTCCGTTTTCCAATCATATGCCCATGTCTTCGTTGCTTGCCCACTAACCCACCTCCCTCAATATTCACTGTGAGACTCCATCTCCCAGAGCAGTTTCAGACAGCTGCCATTCCCTTAAATCAACCTGCCAGAGAAACATTTCTCGGTCTCTCTTCAAATGTAGACTCCCTCTTTCCCCACTAAATTATCCTGGCTTAAAGCCCAGAATGGGCAACATTCAGTTCTGGGCCAATAACAGTTTTTCTCTGTACATGAAAATGTGACTGAGTTTAGTATTTTATTTCTCAACCTCACAAAGTTAGAAGCAAGAGTTTTATATGCTGGTAGAAGTCTTCTCTGCTTCCTAATATGTCCTAGTCCTAGAATGTCTTAGGGTGTCAGATTTAAAAATTTTGCCAGTTTTCTGTGAATTCAAATTATTTTACAAATTGGTTTATATTTATTTAATTTAATTTTTCTCTCTTTTTGAGGCATGTGCTGTTAGGGAGGAGAAATGATAGTGAATAAGAGCAGAGAAGGGTGAAGACAGGAACCTGCATAGACAAAGTTCCAATAGGATGAAATAGGAGGCATAGGAAATGTGATTGGTGAAAGAGCAAAGATGAAGAGAGCTGGAAACCAGTGTGTGGCGTGGCCAGGAAAAGACAGAGACAGAAGCTGCTGTGTCTACTTGATGTAAGGACAGTGAGAGGCAATGTCTATACCACATTTGAAAAAGGGAATATTAAGGTTTTGGACTGTGCTGTAATTAACTTTGTGACTATTTATCAGTCTTTCCTGAGGTTTTTAAAACTTGTAAGGATCTGCAAGTCAAAAACAATTCACTGATTCTTTTAGCCACTTCACTTCTTAAAATCGTACTGCTGATATAAAGCGGTTGTCCTTAGTCCAGGACTTACCAGAGCATATCTTGAAGGAAAAAAACAGACTTTTCCTCCCACACTCATGCTTCTGAGCACAGGCTGCTGTGACAATGTCTCCAGGATAATCTCTTCCCTTCCCTGGTAAACCGCCCATAAACTGCCTTTCCCCCAGAGCTCTATCTGGTCTGCCTGTGGGTGTTGGCCCCTCCTCAGCATTGTCAGGTCCAGACTCAAGCATGGGATCTGCTATATTTAAGCTACCTTCTGGCCAGGGTGGATCAAGGAAAACCCCTATCTATAATCTTCTCAATGTACATAAAGGACACTCAGTGACACATATGATGACATCTCCCTCTCATCATTCCTCCCAGGTTTCCAGAAGGGCTGGTCTCTCAGCAAAGTGTTTGGGCAACTGCCTAGAAGAGCCACTACGTCTGGAGCATCTGCTGATAAAAGGTCATCCAAAAAGACTCCTAGGCATCGCTACTTTCTCCTCTGCTCACGCGTTCATAGACAGCAAAAGCTTGGAGACTGCCAAACACTCACAGAGCCCAGGCTTACTCACATGACCAGCAAATTCTCTCTCTGGGAAAAGTCCTTGTGCCACATAGAAGCTGCTACCACCAGCTGTAACACATGCTTAAACAAATCAAATGATTCACTCCGACACTGAAAGTAAAAACATCAGTGCACAGGTTTCTTCACCTTCACTTTCTTCCAGGTCTCCTTTATGATAAATAACATGTGAATAATATGCAATATGCAATCACTTTCCTCCAGGTCTTTGGTTTAATTAAAGACTATACAAAAACATTATATAGAATATTATAAAAACTTAATGCTAAGACATAGCACTGCCTGCTGGTGGAAGTGCTGTTACATTGGTCATGGTGATGTATTCATATGTGTGTATACTGAATTAGATTAAATCAACCAAAGACTGCCCAAAGAAACATTGAGGGAATAACATCACAATGTGCTTTTGCAACCTAAGCTTATTAGAATTAATTAATCTTGCATGTATGTAACAAACTATTTAGAATATCTGCAGTTGTGTCAGCAGCAAAGTCTTGGCCTTTTCTTTTAAGCTACAGTGAGGAAAGTCACCTGGAGAGTGTAATCTTAGTTTAGGGAATGCATTCATTCCAAAGTACAGAGATGAATGCAATGTAAACAAAATTAATTTTAAGGTCTTGTAATATACTTTCCCAGTTTATATCCATAATAAGATAAACCATGACAACAGTGTTTATGTGACCCTCCTTATATAAACAATAGGGATCACTCAGTTCAAAAAGATGATATAGAAAAAGAATGTGAGCCAACCCTGGTGGGTTTTCCACCTCTTTTGTACAAAAATTAAAATGTTCATTTGAACCTCCCATGCAGATGATATTTTCTCAAAAAAACCAAGATATTTTGCTTATTTCGTACTGGTGAATTTCACTTGCTGATTCTACCTATTAAGCACAGCTATTCCCAGAATATGTAATCTTCAAAAAAAAGAAAACAGTTTTAATGAAAGTTATCAAGGGCTTGGAATGAAGACATGCAGTATGAGGCTTTCAGTAATGATAAGAATAAGAAAGATGAGTCTGTTTCTGTGCTCTTGGCAGCACCAGGCTTCCAAAATTAACTCTTGAGTCAAAAACATACATGAATGTATTTGCAAAAGTCAGATGGGTGAAATATTATGAGCTTACTGTAAGCTCTATATTTCACATTTTGCAGTCACTGAGGTTTTACTACAGGCTATATAGATATATATATTTGATCTGAACTTCATCCCAATAGAGTAATCTAAAACATAAATTTGTATAATCAAGGTAACTTCTATTTCAGCTCAAAGAAAAGTAGCAAACAAGGAGAGAATAAAGTCAACAGGTAGGATCCTGGTTTTCTCGAAGTCAACAGCAAAACTTGAATTGATTTCCATGGCTGTGTTTCACTTTTGGGGCTTTGGGAAAAAAAAAGACACAGAAAGAAAGTGAGAGATAAAGGTGGTTATTTGGGGAAAAAAATTTGAATTAAGTAAAGTTGGGAAAAATTCTGAATTAAGTAAAATTTCTTTCACCCTCATCCATTTTCAAGGAAGAAGGGACAGGGAAGCAATAAAGAGGAAAAGTATTTGTCCTCTACCAACCAGCAAAGATTTTTCTTTGAAGAGACACTATTAAAGAGAAATAGGAGATTAGAGAAAGAGGAAGAATTTAGACCAGAGGTAATTGTGTAGATGTCGTGTACATTGAAATGGCCATTGAGGAGCAACAGTGGCGCAGCATCATGTCCTTCAAGAGCTGGACATCAATATATGAAGCCACTATCAAAGCAGCAGCAGGGAAGCAAGCTCAGCCAAAGAGCCTATTTTGATGAGTAAGGCTAACTATTCTTCCCCTTTTTATTAGAACATGGCTTCTGGGAAGTTGACTGTGCTAGTCTTTGCTGAGAGGAAGAAAAAAATCTGTATAGGGCATTCTATCTTGAACGTGATGTTACGGATTTTGCCTTTCATCTGTGAATGAATTAATGCATTAAGAACATCATTTCCCAGGAAAGTATAAAGGCCATCACTAAACCATATGTACAAGATTTTATTCTCAGAAATCCTCCAAGATATTATGTAATACCATACTGCAGGAGAACCCACAGTATGCTTTTGTGTAAAACACTGTCATGACTGTTTCTTGATGTTTAGACTGCATTCTCCATTTGTTTGGATTGTTAGTTTTAAGGGCCAAATGCCTTTAACATTTATGCTTGTTTTTTTTGATGTTGCTTTCTGTATCATGATCCAAATTTGTTTTGCAGTCACCTACCCCTGAATATTTTACTAGAAAAAAATTGATGGATAATGCTTTATATAAGCCTTATGAATAGAGTATAAAGGAAGATAGAACAGCATTTCAGTGATTGCAGTGTAACAGAAGAAGAACCACAAGGTTCCTACCATATTATTATTAATGTAGAATTAAACTAATATACTTTCATTAATCAAAATGAGCAAAGAATGCTAATGTCAATATTATGGAGATGCACGTATATTATTAGATTTTGTTAAGGGCTTTTGATGCTCTTGTTCCTCACAGTCTCAAGAAGAAATGTGGACACATAGAAATTATAGACCAAAAACAAAACCAAGATTACACTCCTGATAACATACTTACAACATTTCTGTGCTTGAACATTTGCTGGAATTTTTTCTTGCATCAGACAGTGCTATTTCCTCATGTACCCATCGTTTTGAGTTTCCTACTTACTGGCAAGAACACACGCAGAAAAAGCAAACTTTTAAAAACATTCCCAAGAAGGCAACAGCCATGAAGTCCCAAGCCTCATTCTCTGACTTTATCCTGGGTTGCGTGAGTGCTAGATACAGGAGAGGGTACTTGCAAGGGAAACAAACATGTTAGGGCTTGCCATAGAGATTTGCTCTCGTTTCTGTGAGACTGCAGGCAGAGGAAGATGCACATATGCTCTGGTTGCCTAGAAGGTCTGTTAACAGTGGAAGTAAGGACCTCTATGATGACTGAGGCATAGTGCAGTGATGACCACCTTCATCATGGAGCAAACTGCTCCACATAAGCATGAATTTCAGCCTCGAAAACCCCTACACGATCATAAGCCTTTGGCATACTCACTCAAGAGAGTCCAAGATATGCATCTTCCCTTTCAAAAAAAAGATTTAACTGGAATTTATTGAAAATAAGGTGGAAATATGCATAATTTAACATATTTATGATTTGTTTAACATTTACAACAATTAGCAGGTGAGAAGGCAATGTCACACTGTTTTTGACTGACTGAAGGGAGAGTCTTCAGATAAGATCCATGATTAAGGAACGGTGACTAATGTCATCCTAAAAGGCAGGGGAATTATTAGCTCTTAAAACTACTGACACGAGATTTTTCATTCCAAAATTTCACATTGGGAAATCCTGCTATGTTAAAAATGATGAATAAATCATTGCAAAGGCACTGATAAGATCTTGAAATAAGACAGTTGTCCAAATTTTGTTCTTTTTGCCCAAGTTAAGCACCTCTGACATTCAAGGTTCAAACAGAAATTAAGATGATAAAAGCCCTAAATCATAGGTCCAGGTCAGCATTCTGTGGTAAAAGAGTAAGTATCTGAGACATCAGACCTCTTGATGGCCCTATTGCAACTTTAATGTTAACACTTTCAGGGAAAGTTATGCCTTTTATATCTTTTCTTTTTGACCCAAGAAGCTCACCGTGTTTCCGGGTTCCTTGTGCTGCTTCTGAATTGAAAGAGAAGGTGATTATGTCTCAGGCAGCCTGGGTACAATCATAGCTATTCACAAAAGGTGTACAAAGTCTTGATTTCCTGAATGCAACGGGAATCAAACAATAGCACAGAGCTGCTTTGCTTCAACTTTGAGTCCCTTTCATTCAAAAGCTCTTTCTTTATGCTTTTTTACAGTATGTGACCATTTCAGTGCTTCTTTGGACATGGACTAAGTTTCTACTCCTTCTCTGTGCTTTATTCTGTGGTGTTTCTTCTGATTACTTTTCACATACACACTTCTTACTGAAAACATCTCCAGTCAAGCCCTGCTCCCAGCTAGTTCAAATTCTAGTGCTTCCTCACATCTGTTTTTGTTTAGGACAATGATATATGCTTGCATTTTGATCTGGAGACTGTTCTCACCTCAGAAACATTTTACTTTCTACGCACAGCTGAAATGGAGGACAGGCTGCACTTAACAATTTCAGGGATGTTTTGTCCATCTCTGAATTGCACGCTTGTGCGGCACCCAGCACAGCAGGACCATAACTTTTACTGGAGACTTTGGAGCCCAACAAAATAAAGCGTTAAACTGCAAAGCATTGTTATTGAAGTGATACATCTGAGCATGCAGCAGTGTAGGTTGTTAGTCCAACAGAGAGCCTGAAATGTTTCATGTCCTCAGGGATGGGTGCAGACTATCCATCTCCCAGTGCTGAGCTTGAGCTAGTCTTCTCCAAGCTTGCTCCTGCAAGCTTGCAACCTCTTGCTTGCAACTACTTGCTCCCAGGCCAGCGGTGAGACAGCCCCATGGGAATCTGCAGGGCTCCACTTGTGGCTTTTCCTGTCACAGGGCCGCAGTGCACAGAGCAGTCTCAGAAACAGAAGTAGCAAATCAATTCTGTTTATGCTTCGTCAAAGAGGACGTCGATAAAACACCAACCCCCTTCTGAAAAGTCAAACTGTTTGCTTTTTGGGGTGGAAGGTTTTGTTTTGTGTAATCGTTGGCAGGAAAGAGAGGAACAAAAAAAAAAAAAGGCAGCAAGTTTCTTCAGCTGCAGTTTGTGACTCACTGAAGAGTGATTGTTTTTGCTTTGCTGACAGCTGCTGCCTGCTGGCAGTTGTGGGCTTACACAGGTTTAATTTCTATGCTTCACTTTTTTTCCAAAGCAAATATAAATAAATTGGAGAGTTTGACATGAGTGAACTCAGTGTGTGTTTTCTCTTGATGGGATACTCTATTTTCTTTGATTTTGGAATGGGGAAGACGGAAAAGGACACAATAGATGAAGAACTGTGAGGAGACACAAGGCCTTTTTGCTTGAAGAATTAGGAAAGGAATAAAAAACTAAAAAGCCTTTGCTTTGGCTGTCACACATGATGGTTACTGCTGACAAACTGTAGTAGAAGAAAGCAGACTAATTATAGTATTATACCTATCATTTCATTTACGTTTTTGGTCAACCTGACCAAAAAAAAAAAAGAAAAAAAGAAAGACATGGAGAATAATGAAACATAGTAACGAGGATTATAGTGTATTATTCCTATTTTTACTTCTAGAAAATATTATGTTGAATCCTCCAGTTCTCTGAGCTTAATTTGATCTCTTTTAGCACACAGTTATCTATTATGTATTGCATTATGAGTATAGAACATCTGATATTGTCCTTGTGTATTGGGAAGCTCTGCTGTTGTAAAGACTCCTGTAGCCTGTGCTTCCCGTCCCAGACCTGCACCGGTTGGCTTAAGTCAGCCAGGGGGTGTGAAGAAAAGAAGGTGAGGAGAGATGAGAAGTGCATGCTGAGCCCACACTCCTCCGTGACGAATTTCTCAGGGGAATCCTGTTGCTGAGGGAACTCAGGGAGGCATGATCCTCCGCATCTGCAACCAGCCAGAGGATGTCATAGGAGCAAATTGGAACACATGCTTGGAAATTCTTTGGAAATTAGCCATATTGAGGGAATAAAGAGAGATTTCATGTCAGGGATTTCATATATGGAAAATATCCTCCAGTTAGCTCTCAAGTCAGCTCTCATATTCCCAGAAAAGCAGTGCATATCATACTGATGGAGCACAGTTTTCCCTAAAAAGGAAAAACTACACTCACTGAAGTCTATTATATTTCCATTTTGGGTGCTGGTCAGATGTATTACTCATGTCCTTGAAACTGATAATAAAACTGGCAGTTCTAAACAGGTGTGGATTACAGTACAGCTGCCCCTCCTGATCATTTCCTTTCTCTTACTAAAGATGTATTAAAGTAGTATTTTCTAAGCCCTAGCACTTCTTAAAGTTGCTTTCCCGTAGCTCCTTAAAGGGCCATCTGTACGTGTTGTTTAGGCTTATTTTGGTCTTCAGCTTTCTCTGCCTTGCAATGACTATTTTTTCCTCCAGCTTACATTGGAAACTTTTAGTCTTTTAGGTAGAATATTATGTATTTTTTTAAATTTGACTTCCTGAAAAAAACAGGTATTCATTTATGAGGGGGAAAAAAAATAAAGGCATACAGAAAAAATGGGGACTTACATTATTGGAATTCAACTTAGATGTTGGAGGTATGGCAGATTTGGCTATTTTTTTTCTAAAAATTTGTTCCCTTAAAGAATGCATAGGGAGTATGCAGTTACTTTACGTACCACCATCTCTGAAGATGAAAAGGCAATAAATGTGGTGATAGTAAAGACAGAAACTATCTTTTAAATTTCCGTCCTTCCAGATGAAGGTAGCAAAACACTCTCAGTTCTTCGTGAAGGTATCTCTAAATGCATGAGTCCTGTTAGTTTAGCTTGCACACAGTCTAAATTGCTCTGGTTCATTAACAAATAAAAGCCAAGCAATTGGTTTAATTTAAACATAAAGATTGTGATCGCCACAACTTATCAGGAGAAGGAAACAGCTTTTCGCAAAAAAAAATTTGCTTTTTAACTCATTCTCAGTCTCCTGCCACTACGAAAAGATAATTTCTGCTTATTTTTTCAGCAAATGTCAGCCATGTCATCTCTGTTTACAGAAGAATGGATTTCAGTCTTGAAATGTTTATTCTCAACCTCCATTACTGGACAAAGATTTCTTTGGGTAGTCTGGTGGAAAGAAATATTGTCCTCATTACTATTCTGAACTAAGGGAAGAGGGGAAAATTGTAAAGGGGAATTACTGAATGTGTGATTGGATTGCAGGTTTGGGAGCTATCCAAGCTGCCTTGGTGGATTCATAAGATTGTATTCTACTCTGCTGAGGGAAAGGTAATGTACATCAAGTAAAATGTCTTTCTGCAGCTGAAGAGTGGAACAATGTGACGCATACACATTTGGTGAATTATTTTCCAAAAATGTATTTAGGGCTAAACTTTTAAGCACAGTAAAGAAGTGCAAATAAATACAGTTTGCTTCATATAGATACATATACATACTTATTTATTGAGAAAATGTGTTCAGTGAAGAAGAACTAATAAAAATGGACAGAGTGTTAAGGTAAAAAATAAGCGTTCAAGTCACATTAATGAGTATCACTTCAATCTAGCCACATTAAAAATATATATATAACACAAATTTGAATGAGTAATATTAAAGCCAGGAGCAAATGTGACCTAGCCCTAAAGGGGAGGTCTCATTCAAAGATTCCTTCATTTTAATCTTTATTCTGCCACTTAATCAATATGGGTCAAACAACAGACTCCTTTAACTCGTTCTTGCATCAGTTTTTCAAAGTGATATAAAACAGTAAAGGGGAAGATTTATTCACCTATTCTCCCACTCTAGTCTAAGATAGACTGGAGCATGTTATTTGCACGTGTGTAAGCTCACAGGTAAAATTTTGTCTCCGTTGAGTCCACTGCCAAAACTTTCACTGACTTTCAATCAATTCCATCTTGTAGAGTCCGCTCTTATATTAAAGCAGAATGGTAGCTGGCACCACCACCTACATCTCTTCTTTTTACTTAGTTTTTTTCTTTTACATCATTCGACACTCCAATTTATTCTAAGCTTTAAATCTAGGCAACTAGGAAATTGAAGCCCTTCAGGGGCTGCCTACTGTCTACTTTGCCTGAGCCGGACCTCTGGAAAGCAGTTTTTGTTGTTAGCACCACTGGTGGCTGGATCCCTCTGCAGGGCAGTGGCCACCACTAGCCAAGGCAGGGCATTTCACAGAAGCAGCATCCTCCATCCCCTTGTGAAAACAAACCCAGCAAGCTTGTCTCCCCCAGGCTGACTAATTTTATCCACATTGTCAGGACAGTAGCGTTTGGTTTTGCCCACCCTGCAAAGAAACCTTGAGCAGGCTTTGCCTCTGGCTGTGATGCAGTGCCCAGAATCACTCCAGAGAGATTTTTGACAGCAGTTACTGTTCTGCTTAAATCCCACTGAAGCCAATAGGCATGAAAAGTTTTCCTAAATTGAGGCTTTAGCTTGCTATGCTGAATATGTGACATGATGCGATCTTTTATTATTAAAGAATAAATGGCAAAATAATAGATTTTAAAATAATTACATGGCTTAGCAATTTCTCATTGAGAATTAGTGTCACAGTATTGCCAGAATTTGCAAATTATTCAAATTTTCATGACAGTTAGTGTTCTTCTCCAAGAAGATGTGGAGTTGCATAATTAATCCCAACAAATATTTAAATGCACTGTGAGATATATGAGTATTTTCATAAGATCTGTTCAACAAGTAAAGTTATTTCAACATATTATTTCTACATTTCTTTTTTTTAAAAATGTAATTAGGACCATTTGGAGCTTTTTTCTTTGACCAAATCTATAAATATTGACTTGATGGAAGTGAAAGCTTTCACAACACAGGCTTAATTCTGAGAGCATCTTCCTTTTTGATTTTCCAATTTAAAATCATTTCACATCTTAAAATTTAATGCACTTTGAGTTTCAATTATATATAAATTATAACAATTAGATTTTTTTTCTTACCTAAACTAAAAAAAAAAATTATTTTGACCAATTCCAACTCATTTGTTCTGAGACAAGACTTAAATGACAAAAGCAGAAACTTTAGACTTGACTCAAGGTGGGGAAATTTTGGAAAATGAAGAACTCTTCTCCACTCTGATTCAGTGTTAAGGTCAATTTGCAGCTCTGTGGGAAAGATGAAAAGGAAGCATGGAATGCTCTGGCTAGGACAGTCAAAGCTGAAAGAAAATATTAAATATGCCTTAGAGCTTCTGGAGTTATTTCTGTGAGACTTGATGGAGGTTTCTGACACAGGTAAAAGGTTTGGTTGTATTGCTGATACAGGGAGGTGGAGTGTCCTTCTTTACTTTGAATTATTTTATCAGGAAGATTTCTATTTCAGAATGTCTTGCTTCTTTCTTCTTAATGAACTCCCATCAGCCAAAGAATCAGACTAATGAGTCTATGCTGAAAGGTTATTGAGAAAGCAGTATAACATATTATTATATTCAGGAACTGTTGCTGTTGTGGTGTCTCCCAAGAAAACTTTATGGAATCCAATTTACAAATACGCTTTATTTTAAAACTTTATTATATTATGAAGTAGCATGGCAACCACAGAATACCAGATTTCTAGATTCATTAAAAGAAATTAAGTGGGCCAGAAAATATGTGTAGAAATGAGAAGGTAAATGTCATTGTTTCAGGCATTCTGCCCAGTGTGGTTCATAACTTCTTGAACATTAATATACTTGTAAAGGCAAACATAGCTGAATTTCAATTTGTCCAAGTAAATCTGTTATAGCAGTAATAATGGATTGGGTATAAACTTAATGATCTCTTGAGGTCCTAATCCCAATTTTAGCCAAGGTGCTAAGGAAATGAAGTTTGCTCAGCCATGCTGGTTGTCTGTTAGTTTCAGCCAATAGTTTCTGAACAACCGGCCTGTTTCAAGTGGGAAGTGTTAGTCTCAAATGTGCTAAGTTCCTGAAAGTGTGGTGAAAATTCACAGCTGAGTGGAGGTAAGAAATGTAGATGAGCAGGTAAAACTCAGACATCAGCTGTGGTCAAGTACTTCTGCAGTGGTTTAGGACTTACTGTTGGGTGACCGGGTCCAGACTGCTCAGGATTAGGTGAATTACGAATCCTAATCCATCAGGGAGTAGGGAGGGGAGACCTGGAAACATCCTGAGGAGAGGGCTGGTGGAAAGGGGCCACTGGACGAAGTGTCCGTCATGCTGTGGGGTGGCATGTGGGGCCAGGACTATAGCTGCAGTGAGGCTGGAGGGCTCTGAGGAGGTTCCCTGCAGCGGGATCATCTCATGTCCCAAGAGGAGGAACTGCGGCTCAGAGGCAGTGGCTAAAGTCACCCTAGGAAGGAAAAGCATCTAGGAGGGCAGGCACTGCGTGGGATGTTCCCAGCACATTTTGATGCAGATGATCTCCCCCAGAGAGTCCCCAAAGGATCTTCAAGTCTGAATGATCCAATACAAGAGAAGCACTTCAGAAAGGCAGAGACTGGAAATAGCCCAGTGAAAACAGCTAAAAATGATTCAGAGAGATATGGCACTGGGAATGCAACAAATGATAATCTGCTGTTTGAAATCAATGACTCTGTCCTTATAAACGAATCAGGACCTGCCAAAACTTGCAGAGAGATGGCAGAGCTTTGACATTTGTTTAATTTGTTGACAATGTTAACATAAAATGAATACATTCATGGAAAACACTCTTCTGCTCGTTCTGACCACCCTTTATTTGTACAAAAAAGTAAGGTGACTTTTCTAAGCTGATCCCAAGAGTCCATATATCCTTACATCATGGTTTACTATAGACAAATTAGCTGCCTAAGTCATGATAGGTACTGTCCATGTGTCCCATGACAGGAAATTAGACTGTGATAAAGCTTGTTTTTCCTGGTGAAATTGGCTTTACTGTATTTTACATTAAAATATTTCTAAAATTCTTCAGAGAAAAACAAATAACAAGCTTGACTTTTCAGTCAAAAAAATTGTATTTTAACACTTACTTTAGAGGAAATTTAAAAAATATCTATTTTTTCAAAGTCTCAAAAAAAAAAAAAAAATCCATGTGCTTTGTTTGATCCAAAGTGAGTTTTTGATTTACTTTGCACGTGTCTAAAAAACGGAGGAAGATTCACTTTGGGTCAGTTAAAATATTTTTTCCAAGTTCATTTGATCTACAAGTACACTATATAAATCATCAGTTTGCACAGTTCTAGACCAAAACTCATCACAGGGCACTTCATCCCCCAGATATATTGATGTCATAAATGCATTATGATCTTTTTCTCTAGTCTGCATGACACAGACCTGCCACCTAAAGTGCTTTTACCCACAAATGGGTTCAAATTTCAGTGCTGCTGCCTGGGAAAAGAATCTGGCAACTGATGAGTGGCCACGGTAGCAGAGCAGAATAATCACCAAATGAGCACAATTTGATGTTCATTCCTCTGTTTCCAGCCCAAGGAAGAACCATTTTCAGACACCCACCAAGAAGCTTACCCATAATAGCTATTCTAAAAAAAGAAATCTCTCTTCTCCCCCCCCCCCACCCCAAGACTAGTTTTCCTTATTTCCCTTGAGCATCATAGCTAAAACAGCACAATCCCTAAGAATTAGGCCTGTCTTATACATATGTGCTTTCATAGACTAGCAGGTCCACCAAGACATGGACCTACATACCTCTCTCTCTGCTTTAGGCCTCAGTTCTTCTGCAATCCATCAGAATTTTTTCCTGTGACTTAAGTTGGTGATAGACTAAGCCCCAAAGGAACAAAAAAGTTTTCCTTCGCCCCTATCATGAAACATAGCAGTATGCCATTGCTCTGCTCTCCTGCTCAGTTCTCAGCTGTAAGAGGTCATCGAGTATTACAGAAATCATCAGAAACTTCAGCTAATCTGGACACAATGTCAGTTTAATGCAAGAAGCAGTGATCAGTTTGTCTCTGACAAGAACTAGAGTGAACAAGTGAGTTACGTGACCTGTTTCTAACAGTGACTTTAAGAGAAACATGGAGAAACAATTAACCAAATACCAAGCATTTCTACTCAAGAGCTCTACAGTTTTTCCAATCAATAAAAATAAATACATAAAAGTGACTATCAACTGTATTCTGCCTTGAAACATTTCCATAAAAAAGCACTCTAAATACAAAAATATCTGAATCCATACAGGGAAAAAAAAGGACCCCAGAGTACAAAGAAAGAGAGAGAAAAGGTACTGCGTAAGCTATAAGGCTGAAATTCAGGACATCTGAGTCTAAGGGGATTCAAAGCACCTGACATCAGGCCTGCCTACCTTTGCTAACGGGCCTTGAGCACTTCTCTCTCTCCCACTGATGCCATGTGTCTTTCTGAAATAAAACTGTTTAACCCTGCTTTTTTTTTTTGCCTTGTGGCTGATGCATTCTCCAGGGAGGGGGCTGAACCAATAACAGATTTCCTTAAGTATTTGTCAGTGTTTTCTGATTGTCCTGTGTGCTCAGCACACAGCGCTCTTGGGTTTCCCTTCTGCGACACCTCTCTCTTCCCAGGAACAGTGAGGAGCCCTGCTGGAGCTTAAGATATCACACTGGGAAGCCTTATAGGTGCCTATGCCCATTAGTGACTCCAATAGCTGCCCAGAATAAGTCACAGTAGTTAACCTTGATAAAGGTTTGAAGTATGCAATGAAACTACATGTTTTATTGCAGCAAAATAAAAATGTAAAAGCTTTATTCCCCTTTCTTTACAATCAACCCAGATGGTCAGTGGTGATTTATAACTAAGGAGCAACTATTCTTCTTGTCAGCCTTCATATCTGCCATTTAAAAGGAATGATTGCTTAGGAGATTCTTTAATTAACCTAAACATTTCAGTTAATGAAACTGACAGCCAACAAAATCAGCTTGTGAGCTATAGTTTTCTCTAGGCATCATGTATATGAAGAGTAGTTGTAGCTATCTGCTACATTTCAGGAAGAAAAAGATGAGTTTATAGAAAATTAAAACTACCATATGAAATGAATGTTATTCATAATGTCTTTTTTTTGGTTTAATATTAACATGCAGCCTCCTTGGTACACTATAGAAATTTCTATATTAGGGCATATTTAGTTTCACATTTCATTTTTAATGTTTCTATGACTTCCTACATCTCATGACACCTTTTCTTTTTGGCTTTCAAATGTGGTATTTACATGAGTAAAGTTAGAGGAATGACTTTGCATTTTATATACTTATATGTACTTCAAGCCTGATGAATATTGTGAGGTAGCTTTCCACTGTACCTTTATCAAATGGCCTATTGATCTCTACAACTGTAAATATCCCCAGCACACTCATTTAACAGGCATGCAGTTTAGCTGGAGAAATTAAAATGGTATAAATGATCCATCTGGAAGTAACTGTTTTCTTGCCAGAACACCATTTGGGATCCATTTCATCCAGCCTGGCCGAAGTCACTGACACCATAAAAAAGAAACTAGGGAGTGTATTCATTTTAATGTATTATATATTATGCCACCAAATTAGTCACAGAATCATCTACAAACACATAATTGGGAGTCATGAAATTTAACTGTGCCATGGACCAGCTGGGTAGCTGAAGAATCTTTCCACAGTGAGAATAGCTATAATCCCACATTGAAGGCAGTCTGCCTGATGCAGATCAAGGGTTCCCACCTGTGTTTTCCAAATCTCAAGTGGCCCAGATGCCCCGACAAACTCTCTCTGTTGTTGTGCAAAGTGTTTGTGTATGTTTAATGCTTAGAAAATGCTTGGAAGATCCCGCAGTAAGAGGCACTGAGAGAGATAATCTGACACTGCTATAATATATATTGCTGTTATGACATTCTCTGAAGTCTAATTCAATTTTATCCTTCAGTCAGAGTTTGATTTTGTTGTATCACTAAGGACATTACAAATCAGACCCAACCATTTCAAACAATGTACCTCCTTGAAATTGAGTCTGAGAAGTTATGTTAAGGAAAGCTGATAGATTTGTCTCATGAGACTCACAGCTGCAAAGATTAACCAGTCCCTTAGGCCACTTTACAAGACACTGATGGCTAACTAGGAGTTTGGGAACTCCCAGTCAACCATTCACACTTCTGCTCAAAAGCTGTCTGAAGTGAGAAGGTAATCCCATTAGCTCCTCGTTAAAGGTGAAGTTTTGTGTTCAGGCTCTCAGTCGATGGAAGAACATCTCCTGTGCGTATTTTTGGAATAACGCTAGCCCTGCTATTGGAGCTTTGCTCTGATAGCAAGAGCGGAGGCAGTCTTCTGTGTGAAGGAAGGTTTCTGCAGGGCAGCAGTTCTTAAGGGCTTTAATATCTCAAGTGATATTAAAGATACCTTGGAAATAATGAAAAAGATAGTGGAGTCAGTGGTCACACACAGAACTCCCTAAGCAGCGTTTGCTGGAGCCATAATGATTTGCAGCAAGTGCGGAATTTGTATGCTGACCACGGCCATCTGTAGGAGGGTGACTCCAGTAACCATCGGGCAGCTTTTATTGAGGCCCATTTGTCAAGGATGCAAACTGCTCCCCAAGAGCTCTGAAATGAAATTGCTGTCCTCCAATGAGCTCCAGCTCACTGACTCTGTTGCAGTCCAGTGGCCAGGAATATTGAATGGGAGAGTGAATTAAGCAATAGATATTGCTTGTATGTGGAAATAGAGCTAATACTGAAGCTGAAAATTTTGCAAAACACTAGATTCAGAGCTGAAGTGACTTTTTAAGGTTGCTGCGACTTAAGTAGCTACAGTTGTCACTTCATCTTGTGATTAGACACAGGTTTGGATAATCTCATCAGTTGTAATAATGTTGGGCAGTGCAATCATGAAGTGAAAAAAGTGGTAATTTATCACCTACATACAGGAATTCTTTATGCTTGTTCCCTTTTAACGTGGGGGGTTGCTATTTCACTGTTTTGTTTATGCATTAAGCTGTTGACAAATTGAAAATATCTAAGATGTGTTTGACAGGAAAGCTTATGTGATGAAAATACTGTTTTGTTTCAAGGGTAAAATTGAAACCAAACTTGCAGAACATACTGTGAGCTGCAGGCTGTACTACAAAGGATACTGCAGAATTACTATAACTTCTCTTTCCAGGTGCTTCTCTTCCTTCTCGTTTATATAGAACACGTAGATGTAAGGCAACTGCAACTGTAAAAGGTAAATCTTCTATATTCCGAAGGGACCAAAGCTGTAGAAAGCTTCAGTGCTTTGCAAAGACTGTATGCTCATGGGAAGATTTTTTTTCATTTAAAGCACTTTCTTTGTAAAACCTTCTACATAGTGAATCTTTGCTAAGCATAGCTCACAGTCCATGGGAATAGCAACACAGACACCTTTGACAAAAAGTGAGTGGCGTGTGTGTGTGTGTGGTTTTTTTTCTTTTCTTCTTTTTTTACCCAGGCCCAGCAATATGTTTTATAGTCAAATCTGTGTGTATAGCTCCACAGTAGGATCCTTGCCAGGAAAGCTAAGGTTGCCAGCAGTCAGGGAAGTGTTGGGGAAGACTGGAGTGAATGACAAATATTTCTTCTCCTGCATGAAAGTAGAGAAAGGAAGAATTAGGCTACTGGCAGGAAATAGGTGAGTATTTTGCACTTTGACTAGTAATGTAATCATTACAGAAATACCTTCACTACCTTTGACAGGATAAAACTTCTTTCCCACCTACTTTTGGCCAGGTTTTGAACATGAATTTTCCCTGGAAGAGGCTGTCTTGTATCACTGAAGTTCATGGCAAGGCTCCAGAAACAACTTCAATGGGATCAAGAGTAAATCCAGAGAAATCAAAATCTAATGCAAAATTCAGTTCCAATCAAATCCAATAAAATATTTCTACAGTATTTAAGAATTAGTATTTGAATTAGTAATTATGATAGTTTTGGCTAATTGTACATTCATTTGATATTCTGTAGCATGCACGTCATATGATATAGAAGCTTAAAGATAACTGGTCATGGAATCAGATTACAAAATGAATTACAAGTATGAACCTTTCCTCAACTGCTTGGGGTTCATCTCAACTTTAAAAACAGCTATGCACAATACTTTGATTCTTGAGAAAGGCAGAGAGAGAGAGAGAGAGTGCATGAGGGACAGCACAAAATAAATGTTTGGTAGGCATTAAAGAACATGATTTAGCAACCCATCATGCTTCTATTTGCTTTCAGATTTTTTCCTCTTCCTGACTCTATCTGCAGAAATTAAAACCATGATATTTGCTAGGCATCTAAATCATGCAGATGAGAACATTCCAGTGGAAAAAAAGCAAAGTACACATTTACCTTTGAGCAAGGGAATGATGAAAAAATGTCAAATCTAATTAGAACCGTTATGGCTGGTAATTAGTAAGGTATGAACTAGCTGGATGAAAATTCTTAATAAAGCTTACAAATGTCCATATACATTGAAGAAAATGATGGTGAAGAAAAATGATCTGTATAAAAAGAATTGCATATTTTTCCTTAATGCTTTTATGGGGGTGATTAGATCTAAATAGGGAGCTGCTGGGGTGAAAACAACAACAAAATCCTCTGATGTGAGGAGACTGAGTCCAGGCTGGTGAGAAGGGAATGCTCCCTTCTCCCCTTGGGCCCTGGGTGCTCACCGGATGCACGGGGTGCTCACATTTCACCTACACCCTATTCCTCCAGAGTGCAGCTGAACTGTGGGTCTGAGACCTATACAGCAAAGTCTCTGTCCTGCTGAAGATGCTTCAAGCTGCACAAGATAAGTGGATGCTGCTAACTGCAGCAAGTATTATAGCCAGGTCCCTTGTTAGCGGAAGATTATGGCATTCAGCTGACCTGCTGTCTTCTCCCTTGTGCAAGGAGCAGCAGCTCCAAAAGGACTCTAAAAGCTAAATTCTAGTATATGTCATACCTCAGTGGCTAAGTACTATCCTGACAGTTGAGAATGTGAGCTGAGTGGCCTTTAGAAAGACATATAGTCTCTGATATGATTGCAGGCAGTTGAGTAAAGGAAGGAGAAAGCACTTTCTTTCTTCTTGTGGGGAGTTTATACATATGTTTTGTCTCCAGACACGACGCGAAGGAATGCTGCAGATGCATAGACATAAGCATTGAGCCTCTCGGTGCTGCCAAGGCTGAGGAAGTTCTTCCTATTCCCACCACAAAGGAGCTGCTTGGGGACCACCATGTAGCATCATGACCCTGGGGCACGGGTACTGAGACTGGAGATGACACCTACGCTGTTTTGAAAGCGTGGCCCAACATTAGTCTTGAATGGCTGTGACTGTTTTATTTCTTCTTAATCTATTTTTAAATATCTAATTTCTATTAGGAAGAAAGCAGTTTGAATTATGTTTATCATCAAATCCACTATATTCAGGACTGGGAGTGATTTCTCCAAGGACTCCAAGGAGTGATCCGACATAGGCATTTCCTTTATCAAAAGAATTCTTTCAAATGGACGTTTGAAATGGTGTTTCAAATGGACACATGCTCACCGGGATCTTTTATATTTAAAGTCACTTAATTTATTTTGGGAGTCAATAGTTTGAAAGGAAGCATGATGCTGTTTCACAGTTTGTTCCTGAATATAAGGAACTCTGCATTAAAATTATTAGGCTTATTATTAAGGATACCAGATGTCTTGGCTTTACCACGGCAACTGTTGTTTTTTAAAAGCCTATTTTAGTGTTTCAATGATTTTAACTGCAATGCTGAAATGGCTCTTTTTTTTTTTTTTTTTTCCCTGATATTAAGCAACTCCCACCCTGGAGTACCATCTGCTGAGAAATGTTGAATGTCTTTTCCATTTCTCAGTACTTAAATATATCTATATAAAGGAAAAGAAATGTATGTATCTGTGCGTGAGAGTATGCATGTGGAAAACTGAGCAAGAGAAAGAAAGACAGAATATACTGTGGTATGCCTGTAACGGTGTACCTTCACTGTAACGGTGAAGACTCCATGACCACCTCTAGCTTTGACTTGAGCAGTCTTGAAGAGTAAAATATATCAACAGTGAATAATTCAATTGACATCTGATTGATTTTGTACCATTCAATAAATATCACTTGCCCATTTATACAACTGGTTTAAGTGACACAGAACTATTCACAAATAAATAAAGAGAAAAAATATCAGCAAGTATATTATTGGTAAATGTTATTCAATTGGTCTGCCCATTTTACTTGTGAAGGCATTACTGGTACTAATGAATGCAATTGATACAGAAATTTCAAGACAGAGAGATGATTCTTTCTCAGCTGTCTCAGGTATAATTTTATATATTCTTCTTTGAGGAAATTGTCCTGTTTTATTGCTTTCTCAAAACTCCGAAGTCCTTAAATTTTATTCTTTGCATTATTATTTGCCAAAGGATTATATGACACTACAAATGTTCAAAGTCAACTTTAAAATACTTTTTTTCCTAAGTTTCAGCATCCCCAATCAAGTAATAACAGTGCATCTATCCATCTGGACCAGTAAGAAATTTAAAGTTGTACTGTGCAGAGATAAACTATGATTACTCATA
This sequence comes from Dromaius novaehollandiae, assembly GCF_036370855.1. NCBI lineage: Eukaryota > Metazoa > Chordata > Aves > Casuariiformes > Dromaiidae > Dromaius > Dromaius novaehollandiae. The sequence continues at coordinate 45,444,486 of NC_088098.1, forward strand.
TAGTCTCTGAGGATTTGTTCATACAAAGAACTGGTGAAGAGAGAACAAGACTATCACACCAATATCAATTTATTTCAGAGGACCTGGCAAATCCTTTAGGTCAAAATTTTCATATTTTGGTGACTAAACATGTAAATTAAGAGCATTTTAAGCACCAAATTTAAAAGGAGGCATGACTTGTTGAGCACACATAACCTTTATTGAATTCTCAGAGTGTCATTTGCTTAGCAACTTTGATTCTGCTGCTCAAATAAGGATTCATGTGCCCCATGCAAAATAATATCCAAAAATATTGCCCCATACTCTTTTCCCATATACTTGTATCTCTGTGCCAGCATACTATCTCTTTGTAATTTTAATGAATTTGTCTTTTCTGTACTAATAAGTCAAACAAAATATACATTTTTTTAAATAAATGTACACAAAAATAATATGTCTGTACCAATCATAATTTTCTTAAGAATCAATAAATACTCAGATACAGTTTTGCCTAAGCTTTCCTAGAGGAAAAAACAACACTCAAATATAATAATTTTATATATAAAACTGATTGGAAAAGTATCTATTTGCAAATGTTAATGTACCTAAAGTCATAGTTTGAAAAATTAGTGAGAAGAGTTTTCCATTATAGGTTAGCTCATGTTTTTATGCAAGAACATGATTGACATCTGACATTTCAATCTGAATAGTGTCCTTACAATGATGAATATCAAATGAATTAATATTAAAGCATAAAATAAAGTGAGCAACCTTTCATATGAGGTGGAAAGTAAGTTTGGATTTCTTGTGTTTTCTTATAGTATTATATTACTCTTGGTGATCTCTCTGTTTATAATATGGCTCAAAGAAAGGGTTATAATATGGCTCTAAAGGGATAAAGGTTGTTAAAAGCGCTAATCAAGCTGGTTTATTTTATTTTATTTTTTTGTAGTGTATTTGTGAAACATAGGCAATTTCCTCATTCCTGGATAAGCAGACTGCTCGTAAGTAGTCTCTTTTGATTAAGTGCAGGTGCAGATTAGTATGTGCTACCCTTTTGAGCACTTTCTATGTTAACCAATGGAGTGAAAGAAAGGCATGTGAGAAGGTAAATATGTAATTCCAACTTAATTTTTCCCTTTCATTTTAATTTTTACTAGAATGCTTTGCAAAATCTTTTATAACACCTAGTATTTCTGAGAGTTGCAGTTGAATTTAGTGTGTTGACTTGATCTTTAAGTGAAAACTTTAACATCTTAATTGAGGCTTAAGTTCAGCTGCTCACTGTGTCATTTGCTCTGCAGTAATTCAGAGCTAGATGGACTTTTTAGTCCCTTTTGGACCTGGCCATCTTAATTATTGAAGAAGATGAAGGCACTGCTCACATCGTATATTATGCCAGCAATAGGAGGTGGACACCTGGATAGAACAGAAAGCCAATTATTAAGTCTAAAAGAGACTTGGGTAAAAGGATTACTGTGGAAAGCAGGGAGATGGGGAGTGGAGCCTACAGAAATCAAATTAGATCAGGTCTGCTTGTGCGTCCCATTTCTTCAGATACCATTCCTATGTGAACACAGAGGGATTTCAGCAAATCAGCTTAATCACTGATAATCAGAAGGACTGAACAAAGATCGATGCATATATAAGACTTTAAGTTTTAAGGAGAATTCACAGTGACTATGTGGGCTGTCATCCCAGAATTACCTTTTGTACTGAACAATGTCTTCGCTTATGAGCTTATTACACAAAGTTCTGTTGGCTTCATTCTTTGAAGGAAACAAATATTAGTGGTTGCATTTCAGTTATGCCTAGAGCCTATAACTACAGGTGAGACCCTGGCGTGTTAAGTAATATCTACAGACATGGTGAGAGAGTCCCTTCTTGCAAGACCTTATACCCTGGATCAGCAAGAGAAAGGAAGCGGCTGAGGAAAAGACACCTGAAGTGACTGAGACACAGAGAAGACCAGCAGCAGAACCTGGGTTCACTGATTCCCAGGCTCATGCAGTCTCCTCTAGACAAATTCTATATTCAAAATTAAATATACAATGGATCCCCCACTCTACACCCTGTCAGTTGCCCAGATCTGAAATCAAATAAAAGCTGAATCAAACTACATTTTGCTCTTCTCAAACAGTGCTTTTATTTAAAGGCTGCTAACCTTGAGAATGGTGAAGGCTTAAGTCTGGGACAGCTCTCTTTCTTTCCAGATCGGTTTCTCCATCTTTTGTCTTTAGTAGTCTTTAGCAGGAGCTTTTGTTTTCAGTGAGTGGCTGTTCACTTCAAGGAGAAAATACGGAAAAACTTACTTTTCAAAACAGAATCCTTAATATCGTGTATCAGAATAACTTTAACTTGAAATGCGTAGATGTAATCTGTACAGTGTTTATTCAAATCCTACTCACAAATCATCATTTTTATTTAAAAAGAATCAAGAGGGTCTGGGGGCTATTTTTTTGTTCCTTTTGTGTTTTTTGACTGAACTATTTCATTATCCCTAATTATATGATGAGCTACTTATAAAATAAAAAGCACATTAAAAAATAGCTTGAAAAGAACAAAAATAGCCCTACATTTAATTATGTTAAAAATACCAAACACTTGTCAGCATCTTATTATCATCTTAATGAGAGGAAATAACCCTCATCTGTCTTAAAAAAAAAAAAAAAAAAAAAAAGTTGCTTAAAAAAAATTCCAACCTAGTTATTTATGTATTGCATCCTCAAAGACATGGAATATTTCTCCTCATTAAAATCCTACTAACAGGGTATCTAAGAATTGCAAAGTGCAAAGCGAACAGTGAGGCTTCTAGTCTAGCTGTTATCCTGGAGGAAGATTAATTAGGCTGCGAGGCCTTATAGTAATAGGACTCATTAGAGCGATAGATCTGTAAAGGAATGGAAGGGAGGCTGGACAGCTATGATTTGTGGGGTGATTCGTCCCAACTGACATATAAATTGCTCTCAGCCTGCATTTATTTTCTCAGTATGGTCTCTTGTCTTTGCTGCGATGAGGTTATGTCCCGGGCCAGATGCACAGAAAAAATGGGTCCCAGGCCAGATTTCTCCTCCGACAGTAGGGGGTCAGCAATCCCCGGTCTCGGCAGCACCACGCTGAGCAGCAGCGATGGGAAAGTGCTTACCTGGCCTCTTGTAGGGACTGACAGCAGGACAAGAAAGAGCCTCTCTGGTCCAGGAAATGGTAATACCAGCACTGGGAACATGACAAGATCATAAAATGCCTTTATTTAGGTATTGCCGTACTGGCACATAATTCCTTTATTTCCCACTTCTTCTAAAGGTGTGTGACTTCAGAATGTCATTCCTCCTAATTGTAAAAAAGTACATAAAATTACAACTCTTCCATTACAATGTCAGCGCTATCTAACTAATGAAAAGATTTCAGAAGTTCATCAGGTTAAAGCAGAAAAAGTTCAATTTAAAAAAGTTTAATTTTGTTCACCAGCTTTCTGATTCTAATTCTCTGTGAAGTTAGCTGATACTCCATTTTCCTCTGTCTTTCTGTGTCTCAGTTTGTTCAGCCTCCTCATCCATCTAGTGGAAGCAATTAAGGACTATAAAATGCAAGGGTGTTAAAGTATCGTTGTAATGACATTTCAATGCATTTAAAAACTCTATCATCAAACAACCCTTAAAAATAAGAGGTGATGTGAGCGGAAAGGATATTTATGTCCCTAGAAAAGCCAAATATGATGCTGTTCCTATCGATCTCACTAAAATAAGACCACTGGATAAAACGATATTTCAGATTTTTTTAATTTTTTTAATGTTCACTGGGGTATTCAGGCCAATAGGACTTTGCCTATAATTTTAATATAAAAGCAATTTAATTTGGAAAAAGTTAGGAAAAACTTTTAAAATTTGTTGCTTTTTTTTTTCCTCATAATATGCAGATAATAGGTAGTGCACTCTGAAACATCTCCAGACTTAGGCCATTATAGGCTTTGTGCTGTTTCTGTATGGAAGGGTGAACTTTGTACATGACAGATAACTTTAATACTGACCATTATATGCTCACAATAGCTAATTAACAGTTCTGAATATTGTTATGTCTCAAGGAAAAATGAAACTACAATAACCTTGTTCTTTCACTTACTAAAATCTGTTTCAGGGACAAATATTCCTGTGTTTCAGCTTGCAGTTTCTTCTCTCATAATTTGGATAAAAAGTATCTTGCTTCCAGAATATACTGCTATTTGACCACGTAAAAGGGAAAAATGCTACTTCTGAATGATAATACTTGTCACATTTTTAATTCAAATGATCTCCAAGCAGTCTGATCATGTCATTGAGCAAGATCGTTTGATGGAAACTGCACTTCTCCCTGCTCCTTAACTGTCCCTTCAAATAGCAGTTGCCATTCTTAGAGACTTAAGGCTACAGCTAAGAAAATTATCAAAATCTGAAAAAACCCTTCATCAACACCTCTGTTTTAAATAAGACTTTCCCTTCTTGAAAAGTATGCTGTATTGCTGCAAACACATGGCCTATTAGGTCTTATTTAATTGCAGTAGAAATTTAACAGCATACTAACAAACACAGAGTCTACAGACTTTTCCAATAAAGCCAACGTGATTTTTCCTATAATTTATATATTGCCACTTAATAAGTTAAATAACTTCAGTGTACAGTGAAGAAAAACAGGTGATAACAAGGCTTTTGATTTCACCAACGTACAAGTGGAATAAACTGTTTGAGGAAAATTAATGTTAAAAAAATCTATTAAGAGCATTCATGGCTAGATGCAATAGTTCTCTGTCTAAAGTGTGCTGTTTATGTGAATACTTTTAGATTTGGTATGATCTTACAGTCCTCTCAAATTTTAGGCCTAGGTAACACAGCTTATCTATACAAAGCACTCCACCATTAAAAACAAACAAACTCTTTGCTGTCTTATTTTCTCTACAGTAATTATCAGGTATCATAAAGTGATAGCAATCAAGCAACTTTCACATGCTGCTGCCAAAACAGCCCCGCTCCCAACATCGGGAGCCAGGACCAGGGTCCTCGGCTCCACGTTCCACATCTGGATCACGCAGCTCCTCCAGAAAATGCTGCTGGGGCACAACCACCTTTTTGTGTGCTCTGCTGGGCAATTACCACGGCCATTGGTCACCGAATGAAATAACCTTACCAGGCCAGTGTACGGAAGATCTCTGCAGTCCAGTGGAACTTCTTCTACTGCTGGGCCATGGGGCTTTTTTGGCTGCAACAGCAGGCAGTTTTGTGGCCGTTGCAATAGAAACAGGTCGGGACATAGCTCTGACATTACAAGGCCATGAACCAGCTTTAAATCCTAAATATACAGTGGCATTCTGAAGGATTAGGTTACATCATACCTTAAGTCTACATCCAGCAGCTTTGCTTTCCTAAGAGAGATTTTGGAATTTTGCATTCGAAATGGTACGTCTTAGGTACTGGAGACAGCTGTGACTGTATGCTGCCAGCCACTAAAAATCAGCACTTAACACATCATTGCATGCAAGACGTCATAATTATTCTGTGTGTTATATAATTGAAAATGGCACCCACTGGCTTTTTAGTTTTGACAACTGTAGCCATAAAGGCACCATTTTTTTGTACTAGAACAGTCTAAAAATACATTAAACATAATATTCGTCCATTAGTGTCTGATAATTAACACTTTGCTCTGTCTGCATATCTTTACAAGGCCTTTTTTCCCAGCATTCACAACATCCTACTGAGACAATCATAGCTACCATTTAGACAAGCAACAAATTAAGGTTTTATTTCTTTAATTTTCCAAACAAATTACATGATGGTAAATTGCAGCACACGGAAACACTTTTTGAAAGATGCAAAGGGAGACAGACTTTATGTTTGGATGGAATGACCTACCTAGATTTCCAAACAAAAACCTTGTCTAATGCCCCAGTCTATAGCTTGCTTTAACCTCTTATATATCCTTTCAATGATTTAAGTGATATAGTGTACAGATACAGTCAAACCATAAGATGCACAAATCAAAACGGTAAACATCATAATGAATTTAGAATGCTAGTCACAGGAATTTATAATCTCCAACAGTAAGTTTCCCAGCCTGCCAAACCTTTCACTCTAAACTGAATGTCAAAGCTTTATCTATATTTGTTCGTAAATGCACTGCAGGAGTGCAATGCATTCTTTATTTGCAAACCATAGGAAATTTTCTGTGTAAATACATAAATTGGCAAAATCTATCTTAATGGAAAACCTATTATTTTAATTACTAGGGGGTGGTGTACACTTCTGCTTTAGACTCTTTTGAATTAGTAATTAATGGCTTCATCATGAAAAGCATTTATTGTTTTCATTTCAGGGAATTAAAATGAAGATAACTCATTCTAGAGAATGTTCAACATTACCCCAGCTTTATCAAAAGGACAAACAGTACCATATGAGAGGGAGGGGCAGGATGTGGATTTAGGAGCAATTTAAACCACAGAAAACTTTACCATGAAATAAGGTCTACAAATATTTCTGATTATCTGTATTAATGACTGATTATCTTGCAAACTGTGTGTTTCCAAAAAGTAGAGGTCATTTTCACCAGGTAGGTAGTTGTAGAACTTACTGGGGAAAAAAAAAAAAAAAAAAAGACAGACAGACAGACAGACAGACAGACATGTCAAGGCTCAGATATTGTCATAAAGTGATCATCCGGATTTCTTTACAGACATCTGGAAACTGCCAACATGCTTGGTTTAGAGCCCTTTTTTTTTTCCACTGCATGCCCCAACTAAGAGGACCGCAAGAGAAACTCCAACAGAGAGATTTTTTTTTTCCCTTTACTTGATGCTGATGCAACTAGGCCTCACACTAACCAAAACCACCACAACTCTGTGGCACTTAGAGGCTTAATCTGTAATAAAACTTTATTTGGGTTTGTGACCTCCAGAGAGAAGGAAGAGGAAGGTCCAGTCTATCAAATTCCCTGAATTTTCACTTTAAATAGTAGCCAACCTTAAAATGTGAACAGCAAGTTTTATCCTAATCGAGCAAAGGGATACACTCTGGTTTACAAACTAGAAAGCACATTTATGAAGGAGCAGCATAAAAAAAAAAAAGAGGGAAAACATAATCTCAAAATCTGCGTGATACCTCCCTCTTGCTCCAACTGGTGTTCAGGGTTTTTCTGAGGTCTTTCTCAGCTGGAGTACTTAAGGAACCAAGTCAAAAATATTCTCTCTCTGCAACATTTGTTGTTAACCTTTTATGGTGTACGGACCCCTATGAATTTCTCAGCAGATAAGCAGGGTTTTTTTCAAGCAAATTGAATAGATTTGTGTTTTTAGTTACTTTTCTAGACCCATTGGGAATTATTCATGGAATTATGCACTAAAGTGTTGTCTTTTAAAGTGGACTCCTGCCTTTGAGTTTCAGTTCCTTCTTTAAGCCAGAGGGTTTTCTTGTAGATACTGAACTGCAGGCAGTTCTCCGTGTCTTAGGAATACCCTTTTCCATTCTTTTTAATATCAATTTAGGGCCTCTTCTTATGTTTCAGCCCTGCTTGAACTGCTTAGCTTTTGTAAGAATCATTTGAAAATGTTCTCTGAGGGTCTTTGAAGTACTGACTCTGTTACCCTTATTTTCTCTTCAGAAGTCAGTTGAATATATTTCAGTGCTATATTTAACATTATGATCTTTTGTAAACCACACTCCATAAAATTTTTAAAGCCTTTTCTTTTTATAAAAAGGTGCTAATTTTTAGAAGACTGCACAAGACTCATTCTACACGCTTCTCATTTTAGGGCGTCCATGAGTCTTACTGTAATGACTACTCAGAGGAAGGCTTGATTCTTATCCCTTGTTTTGAAGATGGTTGTTTTCCACCTACAATGTTAGAAATACATTGCGTGAGAATTTTTTCTCTCTTCTGAGTACATACAGTGATTCCAAACTTTGCTTTTTTCTTCACTATCAGTGATGTTGAAACAGAAGACAAACACAAACTACAAACTGCAGTTACCTGGCTGCTTTTCTAACCTGTAAGATGAAAGAGAGCACTAAATATATTGTACTGTCTAAGCACAAACAGAAGGAATAACATCCTGATAACTTAATCAGAAAACACCACGTACAAAAATATGTCTGGAGGTAGAGATACAGGCTGTAAAAATTAGACAGAACTTTGTGCACAGATAATCTGAGGGAAAGCTGCTGTTCTTGAGAGACGGTCTAATTTTCCCAGGTAGTATTGAAGAAGATATGACCATATTTATGTATCTTGTCTTGCCTATGTCCTTAATTTGCCTTCCATAGGCAGGAAATGTAGACGTGATATAGAAAAGGACTGATTTAGTAAGTGGCATATGATACAGTAACAAGTGGCTGAAATGATTTATTACTGTTCTATATCAGGCAGTGAAAAATTTTTGTATTACCCTAATGAGATGCAAGTGCAGTAGGTGGATCTTCTACCAGGTTACCACTTAAACAATGCTGTCACACTCCTGTACTGTCCGTGAAATATTTCTCTTTCACTGCTGATTCGTCTCAGAACTGGTGTCCAAAAGACCGATTTTGCCACTTGGAGTCCAAAGCTGAGCTTTATTGCTCTGCACTGTGAATTATGTCGCAAAATCAAGCTAGATGTGAGCAGTAAAAACAGCCAATTAGGCTCTAAAGGCCATCTTCACACTATCACAGCACTGCTATTATTGTTGCCTGATTCAAAGATAGATTTTTTTTGCCAAAAAAAAAAAAGAAAATAGATTTTCGAAGCCACATACACATTGTATAGATTCACAGCTATCTTGCAATAGTCAATTAATATCTGAAACTGTTTGTAAGAAGCCACACCAATGAATGTGTTAGTTGATTGTCCTCTGTCTGCACTTTTTTGCCTGGCCCCCAAATTCAGGTGTCCCAAATTTCCAGGCAGTTGGTCTGTACTGAGGGCCTAGAGCCTGGAACAAGACAATCTACACTTCTGATTACACCAGTAATATGACACATGGTGCCTGTCATATTGGCTCTAAGACACACGGTGCCAGTCATATTGGCTTTAATTTTTAACAAAACACTCCTATATCAGGTGATCAATTGATGTAACTGGGATAGCCAGTAGTTATCAGTGGTGCTAATTCAGTCTGGATGAGGATTTAGCTGTAGGGTTTAAATATAACTAGTGGCTATGAAATACTATCATTTGTTATTTTTACACAAAGCTTTTCTCATACCAGACTTCTGAACCATTATTTAAAAGTATTTTACAAAGAATATGCAAGAAAAAAACTGCATAGCTTAATAAGAGTTGCATAATAATTAGGTTAGATACTTTTATTTGGTTAAAAATATCTGGATACAAGAAAAAAGTCTGGATTTTTTCCCATGTGCATACAATTATTTGTGGGATTTTTTTAATTGAGTACATACTTAATCAATGACAAATTACACCCTGTATGATCCTAATTACAGGGCTACTACGTCTAATTGAGTGTCTAAATTCAAGCATCTTGAATTAAACAACCTTCATACACCACATATACGAACAGATTTTCTTAACATGATTGTATTTTTAAACAAAATGAATCAGCTACAGCAGCACATTGCTCGGGTTTATTATAGAGAACAAAAGCTTTTCAAGGGTAGCATGACACCTTCTAGATACGATGTCACACTGAACCATGTTAGTTCTTGAGTGTTTTGCCATATGGTAATTTCTAAATGAATCCTTGCACAATCCCGAGAACATTATGACTACCCCAATTATTCCTGTGCGTGACCTGAAAAAGGAAGCTGGAATCCATACCATTACTAAAGCTTTTTGCACGGCAGCTCTGTGCCACCAGGATAAACGGATGACTTACAACCTGTTGCACCAGGTGCTACTGCTCTTTCTAATGTCCTCATGCAATACTTTGCATGTAGGAATCAAGTGAAGAGGGAAGAGAGACTGTGTTTGTTTTTTTTTTTTTAAGATTATGTAGAAAAGAACCTAGGCAATTTTCCAATAAAAAGGACACATTTAATTAGAATCAAATCTACATCCAGAATCTGATTCTTCTCTCAAGCAAATGAAAAACTGAGTTTAGACAATGAAAACTATATCCAATTAATATCAAATGGAGTTGAAACCTTTTTAGTAATCAGAAGTATCATCAAATGTGTACTGATGTACCTCCAACCTGCAGTTTTAATAATGGCTAATAACACAGCTTTATTAAAATATACTCTCCATAAAAATATCTGGAATACTGATATATTTTACTTACAGTATTTGTAATGAAAACAATTCTTTTTCTATCTATTTGATATTGAAATGAGTGTCTACGCAAGATTTTGCTGATTAAAATTAATCACTAAGACAAATCTTCAGGGCTCTTAAGCTTATAGGCCTTAAACACAGTAAAAGAAAAAAAAACCTGCTCCCACACCAATTTCTTATTTCCTCATAAATGGACACGATAACCATGCTTTTTTTTTCTTTTGGCAAGAATAGAGCTGTAATGCAAAGGAGATATCCATTGCTTATTGTCAGTTGTGACTATAGGACTAAGATCCAGGCATCTGTCCATTTAAGCCTATGGAAATATTACAACTTGCTCAAATAGAAAGAAAAAGGTTTATCCTTTTTCAGTCAATTGATATGATGAGACAAAAACAGATCATTGCCAGCAAGCCAATTTTGGAACCCATTAGTTCATTAAAAACGAGTATTTGCATGTAGCTAACCAAGCTGCAAGGATCCTTCAGGAGGGAATGCATTTTCTGTTTGTTGTCTTACACTAAAGCATGATTTTTCAGTCACCTTTTCTCAAATACAATACATCAGACCCCAGAATGGAAGCTGTCAGCCCCTTTTACATGTGTGGGCTCCAGGCAAAGCTCTCTGAGGATACCGGGGTACTAACTCTGTTGAAGGCATTAGTACAAGAAAGGAAAAGCTGTTGTTTCTCTCTCTGCTCTTCAATCCATCTGCTGTGACGAGATGTACACAAGCTTTCTTTATATCTTCTTATAGCTGCCAATCCAGAAGCAGATATATGGGTTGAGGACAGGGTACTGGGCTATTTGGATCACTGATCTAACTGGAAAAGTGTTTCATGTTTAAAAACTATTGTGATAACCATGCAGGTTTTCGCAGATGTCAGTAACCCATTCCTTCTTTACTTTCAGAAGCATAATTAACAGTCCTGTGGGGATGTTTGAGGGAATAGAGCAGGGGTGATGAGCAAAATCAGACAGTCCGGATATGGACTGGAAAATCTCCACAATGGCATAGCCTGCAGTACTCCCATTAATGTATTACCTGCCAGATGCATTTAACTTTCTTTTGGAAAGAATGTCTTGGAGTATTTCTTAATGCCACAGAATGCCCTCACTGTAGTTCCATTAATAGAATTAGAAAGACCAATAATGAACAATTTAATTTTATTCTATTTCCATGGTGGAAATGCTCAGTCACATTTCCCTAAGAAATATTCTGAGAAGCTGGGTTATATATGGTGTCTATTATTACCCACAAAATTATTGTGGTAGTCAGAGGGGTAAGATGGGCAGACAGATCAAAGAAGTAGAGAAAGAGAATATCAAATAATGAAGGGCCCATTGCAGAGCATAGAATGGTTCCTTTCTATGCAGAGAATTTGTTCAATGTCTTCTAATACTGCTCATTCAGAACCTGCATCTGTTGGTAATTCAGACTGCCAAACATTTCCTCTTATATTATATTTCCTTGGAGCTTTAAAAGGTATAAAAACCTCAAACCTTTCAAAGTAATTTCCTTTCATAATCCTCAATTAACCCTTGTGCGGTTCCCTGAATATATGACAAAGAAGCATACACGTATATCTCTAGTTTGTGTTCTAACTGAATAACAAGTAATACCACTAATGATAATCAATACCATTTAACAGTTTCAATCTGCTAATCACCGCCTTCTTGGCTAGCTAGAAACAGTTGAGATAGGTGTGCCAAGAAAGCCTTCATCTTTCATTTTGCAGAATAAAATTTCAGAAAAGATAACCTTCAGGCTATTTATAGCATTCTTATTTCACAGTGAGATTCATATCTGTAACTGTTTTCCTGTGCGAATTTAGCTGGGGGAGCAGACAGAAAGCACTGAGTGTCAGCGAAGAGGTGCTGAGGAGAAAACCAGAGAGTGTGAAGGGACATCTGGTGAGGACACAGGTGCCTGGATAGACAGTGCCATGGTGTAGCTGGCATTGGCCCAGCACAAGAAATCAGATTTCTGACACTGCCAAGTTCCTTCTCAATGCTTTCTCACTTCATCTCCACTTTTGTCTGGTGTTTGTGCATTTTCGACTATTCCATTGCATTACTTGGACACTCAATAGCTGTTACTTGACTCAGGGAAGTACCTGAGCCCTAATTACCAAAATGTAGCTCTGTTGCTGTCAAAAACTAAAGTCATCGTGGAGAGAAGAAGGTGCTAATTCAGAGACAGACATTTTAATTTACTTTTCATTAGAAGGCTGTGAGACAATGGGCATACCGTAAGGTAGACTCAGTAAAAGAAAACTGACATAAGCTGCCCTAAATAACACCTCCCTTTCCCAGCTAAGCCTACCCTACAAGAAGAGGTCTAGCCTCTTGCAGCCCATGGCTTTTTCAGACTCAGGTTTTGCTCCTTAGCTTAAACTGATCTTTAATTCACCCTTTTATCAGCACACATAGGCTTAAGGTGGCTCTGCACAGCTGCAAGCACATTTCCCTGGTGTATCATTGGGGACCAGGGACTCTTGTTAGTGTTGTCCTGGCATTACACCTCAATCAATCCTTTCTTGCCTGTGTAGGAGTGAAAATGCCAACTATAAGAACTGCTGAATACACCTGCAGTTTGATCTAAACAAATGAAGAAGCCAAAGGCAACACATTACCCTGATTGGCAAACCTTGGTATGCACAACGTAAGCTGAACTGCTTATGACAAGTGAATTGTCAAAGAGCCTGATCGTCTGTGACACAGGCAAGGGGAAGCACAAATAAGTTTGCTCATCTCCGTCCAAACTCATGGCAACGCATATATGAACTGTTGAAGACCCAGCTAGATGTGACTGTGGTAAGAGCTTAGTGGTGTTATTTCTGGTGTTCTCAGCACAGAAACTGATGCAAACTGACATGCACCATGTTTGCCTGTAAGGGCTGGTATCTCCTGTGATTTCAGTCAGCTTAAGTGAGCTCTTCTCCACATATTTGCATCAATGTCCTGTGTCTTAGGGACCATGGGGAAACAAATTGAAGAGGTGTATTTATTAATGATAGGGATTTTTAATGCTCCTGTAGAAAACCAATACTAGCAGATTATAAAGTGACAAGTTGCTCTCAAAATACCAGAAGATGCAGCCATCACTTGGCCCTCTAATGAATGCAACTAATGTGCTTATAATTACAGGAGCCAGAATGGATCTCTTTGGCTCAAACATTGCCGAGCAGGTGTGCTTAAACGTGCAGAGTCCTGGCCCAGCACACACCCACTACTGACGTCCTGTGAAGGCACAACCCATGTGTACACCATCCGCTGGCACAACTTGGTTTCCTCTGAAAAAAGCCAGAGGGTGGGGGAAAGAAAGCAATAGTGCTGTCTGGTCTGGATGATCATAGGTGTCTGGACAGTGGGCAAAGTACAGCAGAGTATACCTACCCCACAGTATAGTCAGAGCCTTAGGTCATTGATTTTGCCTGCGGACAAGTTGTGATGCACAGGTCTTAATCACATCAGTAGAGAAGTGAGTAAGGCAGCATCCTTTAATGATTACAGCATGAAAATTAAACTAGAGAGATGCTGAGAAACTTAAGTCATCAATCAATAGCATCAATGAAGAGAAGATAAAGAGAACTGAGCATGCAGTAGAGGAAGAAGCTTCACAATTACATGTGGAAAATCAGGCTGGTACTTTAACATATAATTACATCCTTGCACATGCTAATCTGGGATTTGGCATGTACAAACAAATGTACTCAGATTTCACAGTACAGTGAACAGTTAGAAGAAACTTCTCAAAATGTTGCCCTACATTTGATTGTTGTGGCCTGTTCTTCACTGAAAATGAGTGAAAACAACAGCAAAGACATTCCTGAAGTGGGAAGAGAACGGCTTAGCCACTTCATTACTTTGGCTTTAGACTTATTTAATACTTATGATGCCAATGAGGCTACAAAAAATGAATATTAGAGTAATGAAAAGAGCCACAAATAAAATCTTGACCATAGGCTAGTGAATAGAAAACTCCAGTTCAGCTCCTGCCTTCTGAGGAGAAAAGCAATGACAGTCACACAGTAAAACGTTCATGGTGCACTTTGACTGCCATTTTGTCTCTTTTTGGGGGGCATTTCCAATGCCACTGATATCTTGATATCTTTTCATTTTGAGGATTCACAACCAAACCCACAAACTGGAATAGCACTTCTAAATGTTGCCTTCAGTCATTGGCTTATTTGTCATTGTTGAAATTGTTATTTGAAATTAAATGGTTATTTATTCTTCACATTCATGTATCATGAAATAATCCACTTCAGGCACTCAAACTTCTTCTAAAGTTAATGTTAATCCAATGACATATTTATGATCATGAAGTTTAAGAATTGTTTTCACCTGTCATAAAGCAGAAAATTTCATGAGTGTGCATATAGAGATATAGGCATGTATTGCACATTGGTATTAAAGTTTCTTTTTTTTTTTTGTATTTTATGTAAAGCATATTAAACAAAGACAGAATGTATCATATGAAATAAAATTAATTTATATACATACATCCCAGTGCAAAGCCTTATTAGAAAGCCTGAATTATTCCTTAAAAATTCATAGCAAAAATTAATTCAATCCTTCTTTTCCCTTATGATAGAAACACACCAAGTTCACTACAGGAATGAAACAGAATGTCCTTTTTGGGGGATTTTACACTAATTTGTAGGGACATGATCAACTGAAACATCATTTCATGCAGCTGATTAAGTGGTTTCAAGTTGTTTTAAGTCCTTCTTGCAATGTAATCTAAAAACAAAACAAAATATATTCCTTTTAAAAAGTTTTAATCTTCCTTCTCTTATCTACCCTGAGAAAAGGAAACAGACATTATAACTACAAAGAAGAAAACAGTGAAACTAATGGTGCATAACATGCCAAACAAACTAAACATTACAGGAACTACTTTATTTAGTGCTCTTAGTTCCCAGTAATTGTGGATATTATTGGTAGTAAGTGCTTTTTTAAATCAGATGTAAGAGCTGACACTGCTATTTTTAAGCAGTTCTTAAAATCACTCCCTTATTCCATTTTATTTTTAGGACAGGCAAATAAACAACCTTAGGAGGTGATAGGTTATTAGCCCTCCTTCAGACGCAGAGTATCATGAAGGCCTTCAGGCCATCCAGGATTTCCTGCCCAACTTCTGATGACTATTGATTTGCCACCTATTGGACTGCTCATTACACCTCATGTGTGACTATTGCCCGTTGCGGGGATATCCTTTGCTGAGTTCTCTTAAAATGTTATCCCTGAAAAGTGTGTGGTGTTAGTACTACTGGACTGCCCACTACCCCTTTTCTTCTGTTGTCCTCTTTCATATGATCTTCTTTTTCTGCTTCCACTCACTTCCTTACATCTGCATCATTTACCATCTGCTTTCCTTTTCTCATCCGAGGCAGAACATAAACAAGGTAAACAAGCATTTTGCTAGTATGTCTAATGAGATTCATATGAAAAGCATGAGCTTCGCATTGCCATGGCTGTTTGACTCAAGTGTTTTTAACAGGTGACATTTTAGTCATATAGACTTTTGTGGGATGATTCCTGTTCATTTTAAAGGGACCAAGATTTCATCCACAGACAAATAGGAATAAACTGCCAAACATCTGAGTATCTACAGTTTAGTTAAAATAATACTTTTCAAGCAGTTGTGGCTCTATAAAAAAGGATAAAGAGATGGAGAAGTAAAAGGGGTATGTGATATTTACAAGAAAAAAGGATTTTGTAAGAGATAGTTCTAATTTCCTTAGAATCACCTCTTTTATCAAAGGTAAAAAAAATCATTTAAAAGGTGGCTTGTATATTATCAGAAGTATAAACATGCACTAGATGACTGAGCAGATGTGGATTTTATTAAATCCTTTCTATTTTACTGCATAAATTTAATTACCGGAATATTTAATAAACCTTTACTTGCTGAAATTATTTATGATTCATGAGACCACTTTCCTGATTATATGCAGCAGTTATCAGAAGAAAAATCACCTGAAAATTAACCCTGAAAAAGAATCTGTAATTGCTGATGCTACAAGTAACCCTCCTCTTCTTTGATGATTTTCCCACCTCTATTGTCCTCATGTGGTGTCTGCCCCAGGTGAAATCTTAGACCACAACATGTCATTGGCATTTTGAGGGTGTTGCATATGGATGATAACATGGGGGCCTCTTGTCTGAAACCACTTTCCCCTAGTATTCCTTGTGCACTGTCATACAGTCCTAGATGCTGATAAAATCCTAATGCTGATGCCTTTGGTGAAGTCATTTCTCCTTGTAGAGAGCATAACAGGGCCTAGCACATTCAGACCATTTAGAGTAGTGCTGAGGCACAAGGTCCACAGCGAATCGCTGTGCTGCAAGGCTCAGGCAGAAAGACATAACTTGACCAGACATCATGATGACTGCATATCACTGATTAAAAGCCTGAAATCAGAGGCCGTGAATGACAGCAATAATGGCAACTCTTTAGTTTCCTTCTCAGACCTTTCACTGGTGTGCTGGTGGCACGGTCCTTTGGAAGTATAGTATTTGCAGTGCCGAACAAAAGCTATATGTTATTATGCATGGGTAGGTGTTCTGCGTTGTAGCTTAGTCTTGCATGAAGAGACGCCTGTTTCCAACACGTGTCAGGTAAGGACTGTGTTTGATCAGTTTACAGTATCATCCTTCCTTCTAGCATGTGTTCCGGACATTTTAAATAGTTAAAGGTAACTTGTGGAGAGTCAGATTTATCCCCATACAAAAGATTAATGCAAAATTTACCAAATAGCAGAAGTCTCACTTAAAATCTATTTAGAAGTGATAAGTAAGACTTAAGAGTTTTGCAGGCTTTTCACTGGCCTTATGCATGGGCAAGAATCTCATCCTGAGGCTGTGGTTTGGCAATGTATTAAATCTCACTTTAAGGCTCCTGGCACTAGATCAAAAAAGTTACAGTGAACTGATTGATCCATCTTTTTACTTTGACAGTTCAAATGCAATAAAAAATGTGAATGTTCTGGCAGGCTTTATGTGGTATCAGGGACATCTTTCTATACGACTCTAAATTTAGGTTTGGTCAGACCTAGGCAGATCTATCTATCCCTAAGCACGTAGCAAGAAACCCTACTGTGTGAGCATGATGTTATGATTCCACACCATGGGTTGCGACTAATTAGACAAAGTGATATGCTGTGCTAGACCTGATTCAGGTCAGGTGGGGACACGTCCTGGTTTCAATATTTATGACTGTGGAACCACTGCACAAATAAAAACTTTGAAGAAAGCAAGTGCACTGAACAGTCTCTTCGGCAATTAAAAAAAAAAAAAAGAAAATATAATTTATTTATTGATGCTGAAGGATAGAAAGATATAATTTATAAGCTATGAAGAGATCAGATTGTTTTATCTCTCTCCCTGATTTTTAATGGAATGATATGGTTAAGCTGCAAAAGAGATTTTGGTTTAGGAACATATTCTCTGTTTAAAATTGAAAAGAAAAAAATCTGAATTGTGCCCAGCTAGAATTTTTCACAGAATAAAATGAAGAGAAAACCCTTCCCTTTGGTGTTCTCTTAGGCAGAAATGATGTCTGCTGCTAAACTCTGTGGCAGCTGATACTGGAGGTGGAGTGGAAAAATCCTTTTTCATTCTTCAGGCGTGTCCACAGACAGCTAGGTATACATGATAGTTATTCGGAAAATTGTGTTCTCCTTTCAGTAGCAATCAGGCTGTCAACCATCTGCTAACATTAATGGCATTTCTGAACCACGTCTGCTCAGAAACGGAGAAGAAAATTGACCACAAATAAGGGTAAACCCTTTGTGTAGCAGCTCTAGTGATTACCATGTTACTATTTAGACAGCAAAACACCATCAGTGATGAGTTAGGTGTATCACTTGTATGGAAATGAATAAGAATGACTGAATGATAGGTCAATATGGAATATTTTACCTATTTGCAGGAAGTGCCCTGATGGAGCCCATTCCATCTGCAGAAAGATTTTCAGTGTATAGTAATATTCCCCCTTTTGTGTACAGAGAGTTTCTCTAGAGCATAAAAGCACCCTAGAAGTTACATGAATTTTAAGTGCAGCCACTCTGTACAACCTTCGCCTGTGCTTTTTCTGAGCTCTTGAGATTTCCTGCAGATAATGTTTCAAAATTCAGATTTGACTCTAAGCTTTGGCAGGAATCACTCACAGCTGGGGTATGCATTACAACCCATCGCTCTTCCCTTGTGTTTCCACACATCTGTTTCACAGTTACTATTAGCAAAATGTGAATAAAGCATTTTGCAATGAATCAGGTGGCATTATTTCATCAACCTAAATCAAGGCCTTTGTTGGAATAATGAAGAGGTCTCGGCGCTCCTAAATTTGACAACTGTATTACTGGCACACACAGGAACCGTTACACAATATTCTCACAGAGCGAGTTTTCCAGTTCCAGCTATGTTCTGCCACCCTTCTCAAGCCTTATTCTATCAGAAATTCCCCTGATACATCAGCTGCATTATTAATGCAGGATTCTTTGCTGAAAACAGCAAGAGGGAAATACCGCTCAGCATAAACACAGCTGGACCATATCTGGGGGCCTTGCTCTCTCCAGCCTTTCCACAGGCACCGACTCTGGGCGCGTTGCTGCGCCGAATCAGCGGCACCGAACACAAGTGCAGCAGGTAGCTGGCAGGGCCGTGGCATAAGGCATATAGTCCTCAAAGCAGTGTATTTTGTGCATTGTCTGTGCAATATTGGACGTGATAGAGTGAGAGGCCCTGTAATCCTGCACGTTGCGAGCTGTAGCTCCAGGGAGCATGGTGCAACCACAGGAGGCACGGCTGGGCTGCTCAGTCCCAAGTCTTACATTAAAAAGGTTGTCTCTGTAATCAGGCCCAAATCTGTTTCTTTAGCCTTCCTATACCCATACTGCTGAATAAGATACCTTTAGTCGTGTTTCAGCACACATCTCTTAATATTATGCAAAAGCTTATGGCTAATAAGACTAATATGGCTTTGCCTTTCTGCTCTAACATAATATGTATGCCTAGAATTAAGTGAACATTAAAGCAAACTGAAAAGTCGACTGGAAACATTTAGCCGCTGACTCTGAAGGCTTTGATCACATGGAAATATAACGCCACTTTTGATCTTGTCTCAGTTCAGATCTGAGCCTGCAAAGAGACCTGTTTGTCTCGATCACCACCAACTGTTTTACCTTGACATAGTGAGTCGAAATAAATCTGATGGCATATGTGTACTTTCTTAATTAAAAAACTGGATTAGGTCCAGCCCTTTTTTATTCTGTGCACAAAGGATATGGGTCATGAGGAATCTTTCTGAGAGAAATTACATTTTAAAGGTTCTAGAAATTTTGTTTCTGATTCAGTCTTTAGCTGTGGCTGTTAATTCCCACATTTCCACTTTAATGAGTGTGTAGGTTTCAAATGTTTTCCAAAGCCTCCCAAGCTCATTCTTCTTTTGTGAAGTTAATTTTTTGTTTATTTTTAAGTACAATTTCTGCTGAGAGTTGAGATTAATATGATATTCTCCCTTCAAAAATGGAAAATATGAAATATTTTAAAGCTTCCTAGCTTCAGGATCCTTTAACTCCTTAAAAGTAGTTGAACCTGATCATGTCTTGTTTCTTGTCTCTGAAAATAACAAATGATTGACATACAGCTTTAAATGTCTCCTGTTTATTGTTCAGTGGTTATTGTTTGGAATTATTCAGGTAGAAAGGAAATTTCCATGGTAGCCCACCTTCTCAGTTGCTCATTACTTTGGCAGTCACATTCCTCTTGAGTTGATATTTGATGCTTTCCTTGTTTAGTCTTAGTTCAGAGGCATTCTTTTCTGATTTCAGCAAAGTCCCTTTAGGTTTTTTTTTTTTTTTTTTTTTTTTTTGTGCCTTGATAAGGAAAGAAAGTTATTTCTTTTATATGTTTTCCAACTGCAAACTAACTACGTAGTTTCTGAAACCAAGATTGTTCTCATGTAGGTTATTTTTTAAATTTTTCCATGCCATAACACATTAGTAAAACAGAATTGAGGGAAGCTGGTTCAGTAATTCTAACTGTAAGGGCACGTGATATTTTCATGCCTTTTCAGCATGAGCAGGAATTTCCATTAGACTTCGCTGTTCAGCCCGTGACTAGGAGTGGTAAAGTTGCATAGCACTGGGACAACTGCTTCCTACTCAGGGCAAGAGTGGCTTTGGATATCAGCTCCTTGCAGTTTACTGTTGCCTGAACTTGCAAGAACCTTAAAGAGACAGCACATTTTATGGCACCTTCAGGAAATGGAGGCATGGTAATCATGGGAGAAAAGAAGGCCTTCCCTCTTTCATTGCAGTGAAGTCTGCTTTCCTACTATCTGTGGAAATGCTTATATGTAAAACGCCATTTCAGCCAGGCAGTGTTAAGACTAAAATTCAGAAGTTCAGATCACCTTCATCTGTTCTCTGTTAATGACAGTTTTTACTAAAAGTCATCTGCAAAACTAGCCATATTATCCTTTGCAAGAACAGAAAGTCTTTCTGTCGGTTCTACTCTATTTCAAAGAGCAGACGAGCTGTAGGGATGTTCTTATACATGCATAGGCAGAGCCTGGGGAAGAGTCACCTGAATGCAAGAGAAATGCATCATTGCCAGCAGAAAGCGTAGGATGCATCTCTCTGCTTTTCACTATATAATTGGTAGATATTTATCTGTACTATTTTCATATGCTCTAGCCAATGGAAAGAGAGTCATCTGTCTTACTGTGAACACCTATCTCAAAATAGGGCTCATCTCCCTCTTTGTCTCTCCCATACTAAAGGACTTGAGATTAGTTTTGCCTATGTGGCTAACTCTTCAACAGCTGAAGCGGAATAATGTGGAAATGGTATAAAACATGATATAGTGCATTCCCTGGCATATCATATTCAAACCTCATTACCTCCATGAAGTCAGTGAAAAGTATTGTTCCTAACGGTTCCTAGCCTCCTAAAGAAAACTTTTCTTAACTTTTTCACTTAGAAAGAAAGAAATAAGGTCTTATGGGCAGAAAAGAAAAGTACAGAGATGCTTGAAAAGCTGAAAATTAAACAAAAGAAGTCACATTGGTTTATTTTTCAGTTGGTTACAGACAAAATTTTCTTGCTCATGTTCACTTGTCTTTTGTGCTAATCCTGAAAAACACTAATTTATTGCATCTATTGATATTGTTATAAAGTCATACTCATTCTCCTACCTTGATGAAAAATGATATACCATAGTCATGACCCACACAGCTATTTGAGTTTAAAAGTTATTGCCACTTAGGATATAGTCATGTTCAAGTTTAACCAACGTGAGTAAATCTAGTCTAAAACATTTTGTGCATCTCCAGGCTCTACTTCTTGTGCGTACATAATAAAGCTATTTCAGGAGACATTTTTCTAGGTATGCCTCTTGGTAAATTACCTTAAATTACTGTGGGCATAACTCAGTTCACATTGTGATTTCACTTAAAAAACAGGAAGTCTCGATGCCTGCTTACAGATGCATGGGTACCCTTTTGAACACCATTAAAACTATCAGTACTCCAAGATATGGCAGAGAATACCACACTAAAGTAGATATTCCTTAGTCCAGTCTTGTAACTCAGTGAAAATGCAGGGAAATCCTGGGTTCTAGACTTAGTGGTGCCACAGTCTTGCTACAGACCTAACTTGACTATGTAATTCATAGCTATTATGTAAGAACATTGATAACATTGAGGTAGTATCTTCTTTTTACCAGGAACACAAAGAAATGAAATATGAGCAGAAAAGCAGCTATAATTTCTATTTTGTCATAAAATATTAGTGTAAAACTGCACCCTTAGAGCAGTAATAATGTTGATGTGGACTTAACAGGGCCATTGCCATTTCCATTCCAACAGTAGCTTTCCTCAATTTCACAGTAATTTAAAATGTCCTACCTCATTACTAGTGGTTTTTTTTTTTTGATTTTTTTATTGCATGATGAAAGAAAACAGCCTTTTCACTCTTCTTTGGCTCCCTTGAATTTTTTTGAGAGGGAGTACAAATAGCTATACACTTTGGAAGAGATGGCAGTATTTTCTTGGCTGAGCTTCTACAGAAAGTGTCAGGGTCTCTTGAATTATCTTCCTCTTCTAACAATAAAAACATTTCCAGCTTCTGCTGACTATGCCCATCCTGGCAGAAGCCTAATTATTAGGACATCACGTCTTGAAAACAACGAAAAAGCACCAAGCCTTTATGTACAAATCAAAGGGACACTCTTACCCTTTATTTCCCTTAGGTAGCAACCAATACTTTCCTTCAGATTACTGTTTCTTTTATGGCAACCAACCAAAGGTTGAATGTGTTGGCCTCTTCAGGTGAAGAACTCAGACAGATGGGAAAGACCTTCCTTTTACGTTTCATTCCTGTTACTTATTTCTATATAGTGGAATCATGTCTTATTATGGATTAGATCACTTCTGAACATGCCGTAGCATTCTGAACAGTGCAAATAGTCTGTGCTGCCTGAGGGATTGCACTGCGTGCCTTCGCTCGCCAGCTGCTGTTTGCCTTATTGTCCTGGTTGGTTCTACGATGCTTTGACTGCGTCAGCCCATGATCAAGTCAGGGGAGAGGTCTTCTGCTCTGGGACCTACTCTCTAGCCTCAAATCCACAAAATAGTTCAGGTAACATCCACCCCAGTCTCAACATTCTGGATTGAAAACAATATTGCTCCAACTTGGAAGTCTGCCAGTGGATTGACATGCCTTTTTTCAGTGCATTGTTCACTGTTTCAAGCCAAAGCAAAAGCAAGATGTTGCTAAAAAATAAATAGCAAAATACCTCAAAAGAGATGTAGAAAAGTTTGCGAAAATGTCAAATCTTGAGAGTGTCCTGCTTTGTAAATTTGATATCATCAACTTAATGGACATGTTTTATATGGTATGAGGTAATAATTTTTGCCTTCTTCCACTCAAAGCTTTGCATACTTGAAAGGCAGTCACCACATATTTTTCCTCTCCTCAGAAAGGCTATTTTCATTGGCTGTTCAGTTGCTTATTGTTCATGTTTTCAGAAAACTCAACAGTATATTTTTGTGTAGAAAGGCGGCCTCCTGTAGGAGAGAAGAAACCTTCATATACCAGTATGCCCTACAGGAATGTATTTTGCTTTCAATTTTCAGCATATAGCTAGGTGCAGAAAGACAGCTGTGAAAAAGAGTACTAAGTCCATGAACAACAACACCCCATCAAAATCAGCCAACACCCTGCTATAAGCTCTGATTTGCTTTTGGATCAACTCCCATTAGTAATAGAAATTAAAAGCGATAGCAATTTCTATGATTACTTAAGAACAGCCTGTGCTTTATTTTATTAGAAATCAGGGTCAATACGGAGATGAAAATTCCTTTAAATAACTACTTCATTGCCCAACTGACCCAAGGAGTTTTACTTCATAGGTTTGCTGACATACCTATTATATATTCAGGACAGGTCATGGAGTCATTTAATCCATTAAGAAATCACAGATTAAAATGAATTTGATGATCTTATTCCAGTGCATACTGCACATTTATTTTCATCTGATGACTGTCCACTATACCATTTCGCATGACTGACTGGCATTTCGTGAGGAAAGGTTAAAGACTTTGCTTGGATGATTAGAGACAGACTTGAGTTCCATTGCCAAAAACATGTAGAGTTGCACTAACATTAGTAGGATTAATTCATGCTTATTGCAATTCAGTTTACACAAATCTTTCATTTACTCTTGCTTAACAGAGCCACTTATGTTCAGGAAGCTGTCATAATATCAATGTTAAGGAGTAAAGGTTTTCCAAGACTGTCACTTAAAATCCCAACTCAAGATCAAAGAGTTGGGTGGAAACTGTCAAGATAAAAGAGGAAAGAAAATCCTGAATCAGAACTTAAAGTGAAAATCTCAGTGTTTTTCTCAAATGAGGAGTGTAAACCATGCATTTCAGGTCAAAGTAAAGGACCTGTTTCAGTAATTTCATTTTTGTTTTGATTTCAACTTTTATTTCTCAGTAGAAGCTATGTAATTTTTTAGATGTTATTCATCATGAAAAATGAACTCTTCATTTTGAAAGGTGAAAATATCCTATTCTGAATTTTTTTCAAATTTCTTTTTTTTTTTTTTTAATTTAGAATTGGCATGCACTAACCTCTTTTTGCAACAACCTTTTGGTCTGAATCTCTACCTGTAGGGGTATCAGTTCAAACAGTGGTATATTGAACACCTGTGAAAATCAGCCCATATATTATGAATCCGAATGACCAGAAAGTGAATTTTAAGCATCTGCTGTTTAAAATCTCAGGCTTTTAAGGACAGGGCTTGGTGCAGAACTAAGGTGAGTACTGTTACAGGAGTGACTAATTAGACAACAGTTAAAGTGTTTCCAGGTCTGTTACATAAGCATACCTAGAATACTTTTTTTCTTATTTCCCCCCCCCCTCCCCATTTCTGGAGAGTTTCTGCATCTGCATAATGTGAATGATAATACTGTAACTGTCTTGAGTTCCTTGAAGAAAAAGTACTCTGGTTGTATCTATGCTATCATTCCAGAGTAGACTTGAGGCTAAGATGATAGACAATGTAATGATGGATGATTTGAAAATTAATGATTGTCACTGTTCCATTGAGTTGCTGTTGACCATAAGGAGCACCCTTAAAGGGTGCATGGTAAACCCTATGGTTTACCATAGATCAGCTTTTACATGTCGGGATGGGGCTGAGGCAGTAATACTCTAGTTTGCATTTTGGGGGGGGGGGTTAACAGCATTTCACACTGATCTCTCGTCTAGAGAGATCCTAGCACATTGTATTTGACCTTTCCACTCACACACATCTGCCCTTTTGACAATGTCATCTGACTCTTGTCAAGGAGACAAGACTGCCAGGACTTTCCTGACATTTTTGTCACTTTTTTAATATTTCCTGCTACAAAGGCAAAAGGGTTTACAGTTGCCTAAACTGAGTTCATGTTGCCTGCAACGGGCTACACAGAGCCAGGCTTTGGAGCAGAAGGGAGGTCTGGCCAGTTACAAGGTCTGCCAGCTCATGCATTATATAGACATAGCAACACACAACAGCCATTCTTCCTTAAATCATACTGTTCTATTAACTAGTAGAGTAGTATATTACCTATATTATTTACATTGTAATTTTGTTGTCATTTAAATAGCAAACACTAAGACAAAATTACTCTGGGACAGTTATTGAACAAGTGCTACGTATCTTCAAGCACTTTGGACAACCCCGTGTCTCTCAGTGGCAGGAGCTGAAGAAAATGAAAAGAATAGCTGAGCCTCGGTAAGGGTTGTATTTTGGAAGAAAAGGAACCAGTGTGTGTTTTCAGGAAATATCATTTAAGTTCGCAGAAGCAAACAGCAGTAAGGTAGGTACAATTGCACATGTGCAGAAAATGCAGAAAGGACTGGAAATATTTGAGATAATTCAGGTCTATTGCAGACATTAATGTGCTATTTCCTAATTAAAACTTCTCATATCTATCCATTGTTAGTTAAGCTATTAGAAGGTCTGGACTTTCTTCTTGGCTAAAGCATGCATATATGATAGTGTATTAGGGAAAGTAACTATTGTGTGCTTTAAATGTACATGAATAACAGCAACAATAAAGGCACTGGTAAATCCCCCCTCAAAAGCAGATTTTCTCCAAGAGTTAATTCATGGCCTTACAAAAAATCTTCAATAAATATTTGTTTTGAAAAAGAATATTCAGTTTTGGTCCTTTGATGAAAAAAGCAGCCTAGGGGTAGTTGTACATATAGGAGATCTACCAGCTCAGTCTTGCAACATTTTACATCAAAATGGTGAGATGCATAAGCCCACACAGACCCCATTTATAATACAAATGCCCACTGAATCCTAAACACAATGGCACTAGCAAATCCCATAGTATTTTTTCTTCTTCAAAAATATTTTATATTGAAGTTAGCTATCTTGGTTATAAATAACTTCTACTATTCTGCTAAATGAATATGCTTTACATTTATTGGCACCAAATTTATAAATGCAGACATAATGTTCACAGTGAGAACTACTTATTTCAATAACAATCAAAGGAATTTTTGAAAGAAACTTAAAAATACATGTACATCAGTGAAAGCAAAACTAACAGGACCTTCCTAATTTTCTAGTCCTGAATTTTAAGCCAAGTAATTAGCTACCTTTCTGAAACAGTTTGTTACACACATGACAGAAGTAATGCATCTCCTTCTTCTTAATGGAGTCTCAAAAATTTGCAGGCACTGCTGTATTCATAGAACTAATTGACAGGAGATGAATTGCTACCATTAACAACATGACTGACCAAAATGTAGTGGACTGCCTGACAAAAATCATTTTAATCCTTTCTGTTCCATCTAAAACTTCTTCTTTTCTAGAGATGGATTCATCATACTTGATCTGATATTAAATAAGTGACAAAAATGAAGCTGGCCATACCCTTCAGGCCTTATATTTATTCAGTGTTTAAAATGGAAAGTATATATCCTTCACAGCGAAGACATTCTTCTGTCAATTCTATTGCTTCTCACAGCAAAATAAAAATAAGAAAACCCCCATATTTCTAGAAACTGGCATCTAAATTCATTGGGGTAAGATGTATTCTGAATATATAGCACCTGCTGATATTAACGTAGGTGAAATTATAAGATTATGAGAGATGTCTGAAATGCTTTTTAAACATACGTGTAGAGCAAGTATGGTATGCTCTGGTATGCTCTATTTGGCATAGCCAAAGTGTAACTGGTAATTACTTGATCTTTCTAAAGTAGTTATTCCTTTCAGAAGTCAAAAGCAACTTATTTAGTAGTACTTCTGTTATCTGATGAAGATTAACTTTACAGCAGGATTATGAATATTGATGCACCCCAATCCACAGATGTACTCAAAATGTTTGGCAATCATTACCTGTAAATTGACATCTGAACATCAAAAAACAAAACATAAGGTGACTGAGGTGAATCTCTAGATGTTGCTATCTTCTCAGAACAATACCACAAAACTAATGGAAGTGCTTCTTGTCAATATAGTTTAGAACTGCAGTTCTTTCTGGTGACTATCGGCTGTTAATTATTTTACTGCACTTTTTGCAGAAGCTGCAGTATTGATGCTTGTATTTGGGCCAGACTTTACATTGTCAACTACATTTCACTCATCCCAGTTTCCTGTGAGGGTTAACTGCCTATGCTATGCTCTGCATTATTTCCATAACCATTTTGGAGATAGTGTATGTAGTGAAAGAGACACCTCTTTTTGTTTCAGAAGTAGAGGCATTTTGGTAATGGATGAAACTGTCTCTCCAGTACCAGATTATTCATATCACAGCCCTGCAAACTTTTCCTTGGAACTGTAAACACACAGGTCTGTAATACAGTCAGACCTGCTTCTGTGTTGCCTTTAATCCACATTGCTTTAGTTCCTTCCAGAAAGAACTGGATAAATAAACTGAGAAGGCTGCAGCAGACTTTGAGTAGAGTACAACAGCTTCCAATTAAGAATAATAACCTGGGTATCCCTAGGCAGTCTTTCAGCTCCTTAAGGTACGTTTTAGTCACATCTCAAGCAAGGCTAGGCAGTTTGATGCAAAATTGGCAAGCTTTAAGTATGGCTGTAAAATTTTAACTGGAATCTTTAGAACCACCAAATATGCTGAATTTGTGGCTTTGTTGCAAGCTGAACGTTGGGCTAGGTAGGAACATGTTTATCACAGCTGGGCTAGGGATTGGACTGCATTTAGTGAGCATTAAATTAGATGTTTACACTCCAGTTCAAGAAGATGGTTCAGTATACTTTCTTAATAGGGCTGGATCCAAGAATGCTACTGAGGCTTTCCTGGACTGGTATTGAAAAGATCCAAAATCACAAACAGGAAGGCTTTGTCAACGTATAACATAAAGATTCCACTTCTGGCTCCTGAGATAATATTCTGTACTATGCTTGAGTTCTAAAATTCAGTATGCAGTATTGGGTGTATCTCAATACACAGTCTGCAGTTTTACAAAATTATGAGGTAGCTTTCAGTTATCTTTGCATCCTTTCTTATGAAAGACTACTGTAACTCTGAGTTACAGACTCTCCAGACCTCACTAATATCCAAAATGTCCATCACACAGGTAGTGTTAGCTCTTCCACACACCTATCACAGCTGTATCCCAGCAGAGACAGTAGGCTTTGAGACTGGATTCCCAGTGATCAGTCTGGCTACTTTCCTTATACCCTGCACTGCAGAAATTCTCTTTTAGGACACAGGCAGCTTAGGGCAATTTTACCTCCTTCTCCTGTTACCTTTTGGCAGAGTAGATGTTAGCATGTTACCCTTGAGTTATAAGAGATCAATTCTGACCTGTCTAACCAAGTGGTACATCTACAACAGCAAAATAATGTACCCTAACTTTGAAACCAAATGGTGGAAAACAGCTCAAGTCTACCTAGTTAGACTCTCTTCTTCATCCGAGCAGGCTGGCTTCATCCATAATCTTTACTAAGAATAGTCTCTGGGCCCACACTATTCTGCCAGTCATGTCCAGAAACTGTCTGGGAGTGCTGTTTGGCTCAGACCAGGTCTGTGCAAGTGAACGTGGAAATAATTAAACTGTACCCATATTCATGAGGCAGTGCTTGAGCCTGGTCTCATTTACCGGAGTCATGTTTGCTTTCTGAGCGTCATTATTTTAGAACTGAAAGGGAACTGCTGCGTTACCATTACTGATTCATTAAACAAAGCAGCAACACAAAGGAGCAAAGAATCACTCGTGCTCGTGGTACATAGATATCTAGCTAGGCAGAGACTACACATGAAATGATTTTAGCTAAACCATTAATGTAACACAGAGAGCAAATACCCTCAACTATTCACTCAATTTGTGATCCAAATAGCTACTTACATGGTTAGAAAAAGTGGATTTAAAAGTTGAATCTTACTGGAGAAGTTTACTTTCTAAAATTAGTTCCTGCGTTTGTTTTTAGTATTATAGTCTTGAGCCATATTAGAAAGAAAATGCTCTAAGTAAATTCAGAAGTATCTTTTTCAGTTATTTCACTTGCAAATATAATGGGAAACTCATATTTTAAATTTCAGAAATCCCCCTTTGCTGCCAGGGTATTCCTCTACAGAGAATGACTTGTAAGTCACTGAGGAATAAGGTCCATTTTAGCTGGGCTTCCAGTGTAGCCTTATTTTGGTGGAACCAAATGTATTAATCATTCACGACACTCCATTAGAAGAGAAAAATCTTTCAATATCGGCAATAACCTTTGCAAATGTATGCTATTTGGAATTGCTCATCAGTTGCTAATGAATGGAAATGCATGTTTTCAAGCTGCTTGTTTTGACTAACACTATTGTTAGTCATAATTTGTTATTCCTGAAGAACATTTAGTAATAAAGCCTCCTGTTTTCTGCCCATCCTGTGCTTCATCCTGCAACATGGTGAACATTTTGATTCTGATCCAATAGTTATAAACACATAGGTACTCCTACTGAGAATAGTTATGATAATTCAAACATATTACTAGGAGAAGGACGCTGAGTTTTCAAGAAGTCCGTTCAAATAGCCTTAGTGCAATGATACACTTACATGAGGGCTTTCATGACCCCCCTCACTAAAACACTTCTCATGGAAAATTCATAAAAAAGTATTAAGCTCTCCTCTGCAGGAATGTGTGATCTTTTATGACTGCATACTTTCTACTTTAGGACATAGAAAAAACACCTTGAAATTTACTTTCAGCTCATGA
Organism: Dromaius novaehollandiae; assembly: GCF_036370855.1. Classification (NCBI taxonomy): domain Eukaryota; kingdom Metazoa; phylum Chordata; class Aves; order Casuariiformes; family Dromaiidae; genus Dromaius; species Dromaius novaehollandiae. The sequence goes on from NC_088098.1 coordinate 45,474,449, forward strand.
CAAGCAGAAAAGTCCTTTATTTCACCCCTTTGCACATTTGAATAACTCCCCTGATGCAGTCAGCTGAATTTTCCCTTGTAGTTAAATTTACTTGCAACTTGACAATATGCACCTTGAATGAAAATCCTTGCTGAAAGCTTTTTTAAAGTCTTTAACTCTGTGTGTGGGGTGGTGTGCTGTGTATGTGTGTGCGTGTGTGTGCGCGTGCGCATGCTATAGGTATCTCCATAGACAAGGTAGGTTTTCTTCGTTCTTTCTCCATATTATAAAGGAAAGCATGGATGTAAAGACAAGCATTTTCAAAAAAAGTAGCAAAAGCCTTATTATCTTTCCAAGAATTTATGATATATCCTGTCCCTTCATTTGACATCTCATTAGAAAATCCAGGTGGCAGCATAGATTTTCTTGGGAAATCAACTGGAATCAGGTCTTATTCCTTATTATGTTACTGTCTAGCTAGACAAACTTAGTTGTTCCAGTTTGCCATTCCATAATTTGCCTTGCCAGTCAAATAAAATTCCCTGACTACCAGTCTTTTTTTTTGGTAGGATAATGCAATACATATTATGCTTCATTCTAGTGTACTCAGAATGTTTATAGCTCATGGACTAGCTGAGTATCTTTATTCTCCATTGCTCTTTGCAATACTTGCATAACTTAAATGTCTCTAGTAGTTTTTGACATAGGTTGGCACAGATCTTGGATCACTTCTGCAAAACGAATAATCTGAAAGAAACTAAAATCCTCCAAATTCCAAGGGCAAATGCAATACATTCAATTATTTCAGTGTTATGTGATATTATCTAGTGGTTGCACTATGAACTTTACCCATTCTGGAAACTGATTTCATCTCATTTTTCCACTACACTATTTATTAAAAAGGGATTTCTATGATGCTCATTGCTAAAGTACTAAACACTTAATAGGCATATCTGAATCTCTCTAGATACTGTTTGAAGCTCAACTAGAGGATATGTTGCTTATGTTTTAGAGACTCATAGCTTATGCTACTTTTCCAAGTTACAGATCTCTTTCAGTGCTCTTGGTGAGTTAACAGAATATTCTTTATAGTATGCAGGGAAATATTGAATGAATAAGATATCTTAAGAATCATTTGCTGAGGTTAAATATATTCAGTCAAGCTTCTTATACTTCCAGAAGCACATTATTGTTTCTTATATGACTTTTAGCCAAGCAAAATAATTACAAACAACTTTACAGAAATTAATTAATAAAGCAAAAATGGGTTTACATAAATATTTCAATAAAATACTAAGATTGTCCTTTTTTCTCGTTTGTCCTAGTAATTAAACCATATCATTAAGCATGATAATTCAGTAATAAATTTGACCTTATCGGCATGGAGGAGGTTTATCACAAGCACAAAATATCTGCATTTGCGGACTTGAATTGGTTTCAACTCTTATGAATGATGTCTGAATTAGCATTCCCAAGAGGCAAAAGTGTAAAAGTAAAAGCATTTGATTAATTTTAATATTGCACAGCATTTTTCTCATAGTAGATTAACATTAGTGTAGACCTGGGAGTAGAAACTGGCTTTTACAGTGAACTGTTACAGCTGCTGAAATCATGTTTTTGGATTCAGAACAGTATTACGTAAGTGTTTAATCTTCTTTTAGAACAGTTGGATTTAAGTATGCCCTTAACTTTAAACATATGCTGAAATTATCTAGTGAATGAAGTTGAATATGAGTATATGCTGATGCCTGGGCATATGCTGACTGTTTACAAAATTGGAGCCCCTGATTCCCCAGCGAAAGTGATCTAAATCCTTACTGCTACAGGAAAATGAACCATGTTCATTGCTATGCTGAAGAATATCTGCTCTTACTCATTTCATATTTCTGTTGGACAGTATGTGATTTACCCTGTATAAATTTGGCTTTAATTAATGTAATTACATAAAGCAAAGTAAAAGGGTACATTAATACTCCATGGATTAGTAAGCTAATTAAAATTTTTCACCTCACCAGTGAAGTTTCCTGACAACTACAGAAAAAGTCATGCCTTGCAATAAAAGTACAGTAGTCTCCTAGATCACACAGCTAAGTGCCCTAATCACTAGGCTACAGAGTCAGGCCTCAGCTTGCTCATTTTCTTTCTGAAATAATGAATCTTGTTGAGCTACTGTGCAGAAAAGTAATGAAGGATGCCCCAATCTACCCAGTCTCCTCTGAATTCTTCTCCTCCTCTCCCCTCCTTGTTATCCTATGTGTGAATATGTTTAAATTTCCACACTTAGTGAAGAGGCTGGAATTGAGATTTAATGTTTCCCAGGTGATTGATCTACCTAGATATTATACTAGAGGTCTATGGGACTACCCACCTCCTCCCTGAAGCACTGTCTTTCAATGAAAGTGAGCAGGATTGTTCACTTTTGGGCAGAATGCAGTGCTGCATTAGGTATGCCTTGGTATGCTTACCTAATCAAGGGCCTCCGGGGTTTTAGGTAATGCGGAGTTGTTATTCTGCCTAGTTGGTCAGCAACATAATTTAGGTGGGAAATGGGTTTCTAACTTCTCAAAATGGAGTGCCTGTCTACATGTAGGCATCTATATTTGTGTACCTAGAGAATATCATGATACAAAATGTGGGTGCCAGAAGAACTTAGACTTCTTAAGCATTTAGTTGTCAGGATAAAGGGCTTTTCTGGATTGCAGCTTTTTATTATGTTGCCTAAAACATTTTTAGCACCTACTGAAGATCCTTTGAATCTACACGTTCTCTGTGTTACAATGAATTGGAGATAAAGTTTCCCAGCTTCAAAGAGCTGCTGTGAGATTGGGTTCATTAGAAAGACCTTTGAGATCTGTGAAACAAACTGTAACCCTTATAACTTCTTTAGAGGGCATAGATGGAGCTGGGCCAGATTTTGCTCTAGGCATAGGCAAAATGGCCTTTGCCTAGCTGTCTGGTTTGCCTGTGTTTATGTTTCGTAAATCCAGGATAAATGCTGTTGATAGAAGAGGATCCACAACCTTCCTTTTCACCTTTCCTTCCCATTGATGGGACAGAAAAGTGACGGACGAGCAAAATCCAGTCTGGCCTACCCTGCTGGGGAGGTTTGGGCTAACTCAGCTGGGTGTACAACATTGTAAAGAATTGAGGAATATGGAAAAAATGTGGGTGTACTGAAGGGGTTAGGAGGTGTGAGTGGAACCTCAAGAATTACAGGCTTTGGGCATATTCTAGGACCTGAAGTGTGATAAAGAAAACATAGAAGACATGGGAGAGGTTTGAGGTTGCTGCAGAAGAGGCAGGAAACAGGAAGCAAATTCATCGGTGCTCAGGCTTCATTGGTCTTGATGTTTCGTTGGAAGCTTATTGGGGAATCTTTGCATCCTGATAGAATTCTTCAGGAATAAATCAAAGACAGCATTTGTAACTGTTAAAGGAGAGTAGCAGAAAACATTCATATTGCCCTTCTTACTTTAACAGTCACCATGAAGTCTTGATAGCCTTCATTCCCAGATGGAAAGGGACTATTACTTTTAATGTCCTGTGCAGGATGAAAACTTTAAAATTATAGCCTACTAAAACTATATTAAGATTTATTATAGGAAAATCATTTAACTCAATTTGAAACTGTCCCAGAGGTTTAAATTAGTATTCATTTCATTGCTTGCTACCCTTTTGAACTAGACCTCAGCATATTTGTCTTGATTTCAGTAACAAAGTGAGGTGGGAACTTTCCCATTATTCATTTTCCATGTCTGTTCTTTCTGAGGCTTCTCTGCGTATGAATGAATTTTCTTTTTTTTAACATCATTTCCGATTACTTTTGATATTGTATCCCAGATCTGTAGCTTTGCAGCAAGTGCTTTTCCTCCATATATTGCTACTCTAGAAATCTCTACCTGAGCAATCTGCAGGCTTCACTTGTTGGCCAAATTAAAATGAATAAAACAGTGCTAACGACTACCATGTGTAGGGATGTTGTACATCCTAAAAGTCACTTGTCAGTCTCAAAAGTAGAAACCTTGATCTGGCACAAGACATTATGAATCAGATATGTCTTTCTGGTTTGTTTCACTGTACAACCCATTTATAATAAAATCATAGAATAATTTAGGTCGCAAAGGAGCACAGAAGATGATCTAGTCCAACCTCCTGCTCAAAGCAGGTTCAGCCTCAAAGATAGATAACGTTTCCTGAGGCCCAAGTCAGTCAAGTATTGAATTTCTCTAGACACAACCTTTCTGAGAAACCTATTTCTATGTTTAACTACTTTACTTGTGGGTTTTTGGCTTTTTTTTTTTATGTCCAGCTGGAATTTCCCATGCTGCAGTTTATGACTGTTGCCTCTTGTCCCTTTGCTGGAGTCCATCTTCTCTATAATAACCTATTAGGCAGTTGAAGACAGACATTAAACCCCGCCTTGTTCTGAACAAATATCTTCTGGAGATTTATGCAGGATGAACAAACCAAGCTCCTTCAGTGTTTTTCATAAATCGCATACTTCTGCCCCCAAACACGTTCATGGCCTTCCAGAAAACTCAATCTAGTTTGTAAATATCATTCTCCTACCAGGGGACCCCAAACTCTATGCGCTACTTCAGATGCTGCATAAATAACAGGGAGTAATCACTTCCCTTGGACAGCTGGTTATGCTTGCACTAATGTGACCCAATACCTATTTCACCTTATTGCTTTAAAGGGGCATTCCTGGTGTTCAGTGTGTTGCCCACCAAGACAACTTTATTGCTGGTAAAATTTGGAGAGTAAACAAAAACTGATAAAGCAGTAAATTATAATTAAAACATGTCAAAGTTTCAATTATTAATTATGCCACCCTGATCTGGATTGTGTGGCAGAAGAAGTTCATTTTACCATAAGCATTAAAAATGCAATGTCAAAACTTGAGGACAAAAATGTGAACCATACTTCTAAGACAACTGGAATATGGGCTGATTCTGAAAAAGACTCAAAATTAACAATAGCTAAACATTTGAGTTCTCAGTGTTATTCTTCAGAAAGAGAACTAACATGAGGTTCAGATGCATATTCTAGGTAATATCAAGCTTTAAAAAGGTGGTATTGTTCCTGAAAATAGCAACAGTGAAAGTTATTATCCTGCCTATGCAGCAGAAAAATAGTAAAAGTTGGAAAATGTCAGAAAACAACTATAACAACTCTGAATTTTGCTTTTAGTGAGAAAATATTTTATCTGAGATGCAATGAAGAGACAATAAATTCATAATCTATAAGTATCTGTGTCAGGAAGCTATCACTGACAACAGATAGAACATTAAATGAACTGATCTAGGTCTGAAAAGTGAGGCTGAAGCTGGATGAACTCAAACTAAAAATACAGCACACCATTTTAGCATGAAGAGTGAAAGTTAACTGGGAATATGACAGTTCATTAATAGAACTCGAAAAAGCAGGAGCAGCGCTCCTTCAAAGAGCATATATCATTGCAACTGAAGTTATGAACTTGACATGTCTAACTCGGTGAAATTCTGTGAATGGTGTTGGATAGATGGTTGAATAGAAGAAAATATCTTAATCTGCAATTCAGCTCTCTGTGTGGGTTTGAGACCCCCATCTTTCCTACTTGTGGTTCCCTCAGATTATTTTCTTTTTCAGCCTAACCGTCAGTATCACCTTATAAAAGCAACTAAGCTATTTAGATATTATGTATTTAAACCACAGAATTACAAATTAGCCAGTGTGAGTGCTCAAAGAATTGTGTCACTTTTAATAGTTTTTCCAATTTTGTGCAATTTCACTCATCCTAAATCACCCACTTGTAATCTTGCTTACACCTTTATTTCGTTAGAATTTAGAGCTGATTCTGACTTTGTAGTGGCTGCGTATGAATATCTATGTCAAGAAGGTTCAAGAATGAGTTCTACATTTTCACCAACTCTGTCATCTCTGCCAAAGGGATGCTTCCTAAGGTATTAACAACTTACTCGAATAGAAAATTTGAGTAAAAACAGAAAGGCATTCATTGGAAAAGAAGAAAAAGCACACCCATATCCATGTTTTTTTCTTTTTCTTTTTTAATTCTCTGACACTTGTAACAGAGAGTTATTTTTGTGTGTATACACAGACAAATGCTTGCTGGACTTTTATAAACATTGTCAATTTTGGTGCTGTGTGTTATTGTACCTATATTTAAAGTCATATATATGAAATATTGTACATTTCATCTTTACCTTTTCAAGGCTGCTTAAGGCTAGATCAAAGAAAAACAACGGACATTTCTGTTTCAGGATTGAGAGGAGCTCAGTGCATTACAATTAGTTTCACTTATTTATTTATTATTGAATAATGAATATTGAAATTTCCTTTCAGGATTTTTCATATCAATACACTGAATAATATTATGGTCCATGATGAGATCCATGCTGGACTAAGACCTTTTGTGACTGGAGGGATTTGGAGGGATTTTTTCTCTTTGTCCAGGACTTAGCTGTGATCTCCCAGATTTATCTTTAACTATTTTGGACCCAATATCTTAGAGTATATTTTATGTTGTTATGATTTTGTGAATTGAAAGAATGTTGCATATGTGCTGTTTGAATTTGGCCTTTTGGCATTTTACATTAGCAAATAGCAATAAATCAAACAGGGCAACTGCACTGAAAGTGTGTCACCAGGAACTTCCATTATGTTTTTTTTGCCAGAATTTCCCTAAGAGGAAAAAATATTTCCTCCAGCTGAAAAGCAAGGTTTGCTTACTTATTTTTTGTCACAGAACATTATTAAACATCTTGAAGTGGCAGCCTGTAGAGAGCATGATCATTGCAATGGTAAATATCACTGGCATTCCCACTAGAACCTAAGAAGTGTCATCTACTATAATTTTTCTTGGATTTCCTTCTTTGCTGTGAGCTAGGAACTTTCAAACACCAATAACTGCTACCAGTAAGGTTTGTCACTGCAACAGTTTTATACAAACCTACTTGCTAAGAAATATGATGCAGAAGTAGATTGGTTTTCAACATGCGTGCAGAGTCGTGACATGATTATTGGCAGCAATGAGGAACCTTCCTGGAATCTTGTATCAGGTTTATTTCAAAATCACTGTAAGTCACTCTTGCAAGTACCAGTCCACTTTTCTGTCATTGCCAACAGTCTGAACCAGTGCCATCGATCTGCTTACAAATGTAACTGTGTCTCAAAACTTAACTTTTCTGCAATTTTTCTTTTTTTGAGGAATAAATCTGATAATATGTTGATTTCTTATAGAGATTCAACTCAAACAGCTACAAGTCCAGTCCCTGATATTCTACAGAAGCAACTCTATGATGTTTAAAGTGAGCAGTTTATTAATTGCAGCTGACCATCTATTAGATCTTGCCCAGTTGTAGTGACTCTGTAAGACTGATGGAAACCATTATTTTTTATCTCTAAATATCTTTAATGTTTATGATATGGCTTTCCCATTTCTTCTTGCCTGAGAGTCAATGATTTACTGGCATCAATGATTTGCTTTATAATAAGAAAAGACTTTGCCTAACAGTATTCATCCTGCTATAGTTGAATGGCAACACACAAGAATGATGTATGTAAGCCGTATAATTGAAGATAATATGCCCATTCAGGTTAATTTAAAAGATTATTCATGCTGAAGAATTCATAAAAGGGACTTTATTTTCTGTATCCACAGGAATTTTATTTGTGGCAAGGTTTCATTTGTGGGGAAATTATTCCAGAAGCCTCTGTGTAAGAGATGCAAAAATACTGCATAATGAGTCAACTCACTAATGACACCTTCAACAAGGATTTAGTGACTTTCTCAATCCTTATTTTTGTTTTTAGAGGCATAAAGGAATCTTGCCTCTCCCATCTCTTTCTTTGAATTATTAGTAAATGTCTTGTAATAACAATTGAAAGCAAATAAAGTTCAGGAATTCTTAGTGGCAAAAGACCCATTAAGAATTACTTTATCCAAATGACCTTTTTGCATATCTTAAATGAAGCCATTATCCTTAGCTCATATCCAGTTCATCTATTTGATCTTTTGGGCTAGGTTTCAGGATGTACAATTAACTAAAGTCAGTCCTTGACCTCCTATATTCATCTCCTAAAGTGAAAGTCTAAGTCTATACACTGCCTTTAAACTTTTTTGAAGCCACCTAGCTTATTTCAGGATTGAAATTATACTGTTTAATGGATTCAAAGCTAATTATAAAGCCATTCTGAGGCAGAACAGAGACAACTGAACCAGATGGAATCCATTACCAATCATACTCCTGGGACCATCTGGCATTATTAGAATGAATAATATTTCCATGTAGTGGTGTCTATTTTAATCAGTTTCTGTCTGAGTACCAACACCAGAGCTATTTCTATAAGCTGTATGCAGCGGTCACCTCCATTTACTGCAGCAATAGGTCCTGTCATACCAGACTCTTTCAGATGAATTGAATAGAAGTGTCCAAAAGTAATTTAGAGATTCTAGGATGCTTAAAGATGGACAAAACCACAGCAAAAGAGTATTAGAGATATTCAGGTGAAAAGAAATATAAATAACTTGTTAACGGCTGATGGACAAGAAAGTTCCTTTGGATGAACTGAGAAAGAAATCATTTTTCATTTAGGAACCTTAAGGAAAACTTTGTATTAGAATGCCAGTTCTTCTTAAAAAAAATTCCACCTTCATCATGAGGGAAGAGGAGGAGTAGGGAAGCTTTGCAAGAAATGCTATTTATACCATTTAAACTCCCAGTAAGCCTTCAAAATTCATTTGAAGAGATTAAAAGGTATGTCTCCATTTCTTATTCAGACAGATGTATCCTCAAGCTATCTGCACTGCAAATTAGCCCACAGACAGGTAGCCATATGATCATGTCATAAGCCCAAGCAAATATATCTTGCCTCTCAGCACGGCTTGTTAGCTGAATACTATGCTAATGACTGCTACGTGACTTACAGTTCAGAGCTGGATTGGGTCTACAGGTCTCGGAGCTCAAAGTGCTCAGGGAGTTGCTGTTTACCTGCAAACTCTGCATTGACATAATAGCACAGGAATTCACTCTCTGTGCAAAATGGAAATTTCATCAGTATGAAATAACCTCTATTATTTTGAAAAATTATCAACATCAGATATGAAACTAGGCATAAAATCAGGAGTCTAATCATCTTGGTAGTAGACATATCCAACACGTTTACATGGCTATCGCTTGCTCACATTTGTTGTTTTAAATTTCACAGCTGAAAGGCAGGCTCACGGGGCTGGAGATGTGGAAAATGAGGTTTGCTCTTTATAAATGAATATCATAATGTTTTGAGTTTCCTGTCTTAACACTGCGTTACTCCCCATCACTCACTTTCTCCGTTACACACACAAACACGTGCAAGCACAACATGGGTTTTAGCAAGCTGGGTTGTGAATCTGCTAGTTCACATAATAGTTCTCATTCATTCAAAATGATGAATGAAAACAGAAATTAGTAGCTTTGATTCTTCTGCTTCTCAGTCATCAAGGCTACAACATATAGGGATTTCAAATAAAAAACAAATTCTGTGTGTAGATTTTTTTTTCTCTGGGTATAAGAGCAGACAGTTTTAGGAGCACACTGCCTTTTAAATACTCTCTAATTCAATGTACACTTCTTTCTCTTATTTAAAGCAGACATAAATATTAGAAAAAAATCATTAATATTATCTGCTTAACATGTTTAGTTCAGATGAAGCATGCCTTGGGCAAGATTCCTGGTTCCTGCTGTCATCTTTTTGGAGATAGTAAGAAAATAAATAAAAGAGGGGAGAAGAACCTTGCACTCCTCATTTTGATATATAGTCTATGTCTTCCAAAGTTCATACTATGTATGCCAGTTATATAGTATAATTTGAGGAACTGAAAAGTGATTTATTGAATACTAAAAGATAACACAGAAAATTCATGGTGATTATGCATTAAAAAGTCACTGCTAAATGGCACTGGGAATCCCAAAGTTCCCTTCTCAATGGGTTGCCCAGTAGGTCCCCCCCACTCATGCTGCTTCTCTTTGACACATGAATCTTGCCTTTTCCTCTGTACAGAGACCCAGTTTAAGCAGAAAGATGGAGATTAGACCATTTTCTTGAGAAGCAGGAACAATGGGTTCAAGACTCCTGGAACTCATATAGGATTAGAACGTGAGCTCTCTATTTCTAAAAAGTGTTCTCACCACTAGGATCTAGTGTGTACATACATACATACATACATACATACATACATACATATATATATATATATATATAAAAAATCTTCCTCTTCTTCCAGTGTCCCACGCCTTAGAGGATTTAGAGTTCTAAGTAAGTGGGAGGAGATGCCTACTGTGATGCCCTATGTTAAATATTTAGACCTCATGTTTGATAATTCTAGCCTAAAGCAATGCTCTATCCAGCGGCTGTGATGCTGTGCCATGGCTTTTGGCCTGTCTGTGGGTAGACATGTCTGTGGGCTTTATGTAGGAGTCCTAGCCCAAGGCTGATTCACATTCGTGTGGGAACACCAGCACAGAAAAAAAGGGCTGAAATCAAGAGAATCCAGTCCCCTACAATTTGTCTTCGGAGAGGAAATTTTCTACTAGAGACCTTCTTCCTAAATTCGATCTAGGAAAGTATGTTAGAGCTGCTGCCAGAAAGACTGAGACAGCGCCTAGATTGAGTTATAAAGGTTCACTTTATCACTTCTCCAATGCCTTGGCCCTTTGCAGACTGGCCAGGGTGTAATATTGGTCCCATACACGTAGGTTCCCATTTACTTTACCCGCCTGCTGCAGCTGGGATGAAACACCATCTCAAGGTGCTTCTCTCCCCAAGGACTGCAGTGAGGACCTGGATGACTAGCTCTTACATGGTAAAGTTAGGCAAGATGAATCCCGGATTGACTGTACTTAGCATACCTACAGATTTCTCATGAATTAAACAGCCGCTGGCTGCACTAACACAGAGTATGAGGAAGAAACATCTCAGCAGTGAGTATGAATCAAGCTATGCTCTACAAGTCTCAGAACTATTCTTAAAAATAATATTTTCTGGTTTTTAGTAAGACAAAAATAATTATTTCATTGAAATGGCATCAAAAGCATCTGGTTTCTCTAGTTCTATATTGTTGGATTTGTCATTTATGAACTTTAAAACAAATGTATGCAATCGAGCAGACCAGTTGAGCAAGGTTCAATATAAAACATGTAAAAACAGATTCCTTGCTCTTCTCATCAAGCAGATGGAAGACAGGTAGCTTTAAAAAATACTAATGGAGAATCAAACTGATTAATGCGGCAAAAATTTCTGCACTTGCAGCACTAATGTGTTTATTGGCAGAGATGCAAATATGCATGTAGCCTACTTTCGGTTTCCCTGAGCACAAGTGAATTAATGCTGTCATGTTGCTCATGGTAACAGACTCCCACTGTAAGAGTCCTCCCACGCCAGAAGATCAATGGAACCCTGGAAGCTACAACAGAAAGAAATTAGAACGTGCATCAAATTGTTGAAGCTGATAAAGAAAACACATTTGCCCTTCATGTATTTTTAAAGAGGTTCTTTTTCATTATGACTTGTAAATGGCTCCTCTGTGAACTGCACAGACAAAATTAAAATCGGCTTTTTTCTCCTCCTTTTGGAAATCTATGTGGCTCCCATCCTGAGGACACTAATATTCAAGCACTGTAGAATAAGCTAGTCCATTTCCCTGCTCTGAGTCAAGGTTAAGTGTAACTGAACAGTCCCTGACAGATGTTTGTCTTATATGTTTCTCATAAAAACATCCAACTCAGCATTTTGAGAGCTTCCCAAACTAGCCCTGGTCGACTGTTTGGCAGTCCTTACAATTAGAAATGTTTTCTAGTATCTCATCTAATTAGCTGTTGATATAAATCCAAATTCTTTTGTTCCCCTTGTCCTGTGCTCCATGACTGTGGAGCACTATTATTAGTCTTCTCTCTGTTTTAACATTTTATATGTTTGAAGACTATTATGTTCCTCTCTCTGACTTCCTCCTGACACTCTCATCCTACCCTTTCTTCTCTAGATTTAAGAATCCCAGTCCTCCCAGACTATAAAGATTACATTTCCAAACACCCATTTCTTACTACCCTTCTCTGTGTTCCCTCTAATTCATTTAAAAATGAGATGCTTGAAATTGACTTCTAATACCAGGAAGACCTTACAGTGTGGGACACAATACAATAATTATTTTCATATTTTTAATGCATCTGACAATGACATGTAATCATGCAAAAGCAGCTAAGTTGATAACATGCATCCAGACTTTGTATTTCATCACTTTCAGCTCTTCTCCTGTATTGTTATTCCCTGTTAGTATTTGTGTATTTGATTATCATTCCTAAATGTGATATCCCCACTCGATATTGCTAAAAATCATCTTACCAGTATCTGATAATTTCTCCAGTTTACCCACAACATTTTGAATTCATATCTGATTATCCTTTTCCATCTCATTTGTTATATGTCCAGTCATAGTTAAATAATTTTCTTTCAGGTTTTTTTAAATGTCATGTATTTATGAAAATTTTTCTTAATGCCTATTATGCCTCTTACTAGCTGAAACTCATTCTCTTAATTTGTCTTATGGATTTCTGGAAATCTTTACAATTTGCTGTTTTTTTATATTCATTCATTTTCTATGATTCCTTTTTTTTGATTTTCAGGTCATGAGATAGCTATGGTATATCAGCATGTTGTTGAAGAAAGGTCTTATATTGCTAAATTGTCTGATTTCTTTATTTAATCAATTTTAATGTTATTTATTCTTAGGTAAAAAAAAAGGCCCTTATGCCAAGAAGTTTGAAAATAATCCTTCAGTCCAAAGCCTGAATGCAAAGGCAGTCAGAGAAGACCCCCTTAATTTGAAGAAATATTGTAAAAGCTGAAGTAATTTAATTATGTGAATAATACATTTTGATGAAATATAAAAGTAAAAAATCAGTAGAATAAGCCACAAATTTATTTTAGTTTCTGAATTTCTCATGATTTTTTTTTTTAAAAAAAGCTCTGGAGCTTTTAAAAAAGGCTGATAACCCTGGAATAACCGCTGTGAAAACTATGCATGCATGAAAAAGAGATGAAAATTGAACTATTATACATTGTTTGTGTGACATACTTTTTCTGGCTCATATGTCCATTACCTCAGCTGGAAGACTGAATTTAGCTTTCCAAGCAAATATATCCTGTGGTTTTTCTCTTTGTTGTTGTTGTTGTTGTTTGTTTGTTTTTTCTGGAAGAATGTCTGATTTGGAGTAAAAAAGTTTTAAGATCTTTCTGATGCTACTAAAGTGAAAGTAATAGAGACCCTTGAACTTCCCATGGTAAGCTAAGGCCTAAAAGGGCAAGACTGGTAGAGGAGTGGAACATCCTGACGTACTGGATATATTCATGCTAATGCTGGTGGCCCCTGAGCCAGAGCAAAAATGGAAATTATTCAAAAAAAGTCCATGTGGTAGAAAAGCCTCTGTTCTTACAGTCATTTGAAAGTATCTGCCCATCCCTTCCCTGGTCTAAAGAAGAGATTTTTGTCATTGATGTGGCAAGCCAATAGACTTGCAACATGACGAGAGACCCTTGAACATGTTATGAGTTCTCCCCAATATTCCACTTCTGGTTCCAAATAATGACAGCTGCATATAAAAATCACAAAAATGAGGGAAAAAAAAAGATGTTAGGACTAAACGTAGGTTTCTGGATTAGGGTGGGCTAAATCACTCTCTAGACTGCTTTGACACTGTTGACTAGAGTGCCACTAACACTTGCCTTATAGGAAGACATCTATGTTTATGTGTCTTAAACTGTGAGGTGAATTCCACCAATATAAGCTGACCACCCACCTATGATCTTCAAAGTAAACTTAAGTTCTCAACTGACCCATTATTTGTTTTCCCATTTATCATACATACACCTACGTCTCATCATTGTCGTAAATGCATTTTTTATATTTTGTATGTATTACATTGCTTTTTATTGATTTTGTTGAAAAATTAAGAGTAAGAGTTAATTCTTACTATCTGTTACTGTGAAAGCCTAGTTGCTTTTGGCCAGATTCTTTAAACTATATTCATTCCCATTTAAACTTTGGGAATCAATACCTACCCTCTCCTTAAAAAAGCAAAAACTAAAATTGCTCAGACCTACAACTACGTGGTTCTGGGTATGACAAACAGTCCAAAGGCAGCCACTCTCATGTTTCAGTCATTCTCTGAGGCTAGCTTGAGATCTTGACCACAGCCATGTATATGAACAAGGAATTGTAGAGTAACAAATTGCATTGTGTTAGTTGATTGTTGTTAATTGTTTATAGAAATAATCTTCTAAGGTATTTGATGTGAAGCAATTCAAACTAGCTTCATTTTCTTTAGCACTCCAACTGCAGTATTTGTTCTTGCAATCTTAATAATTCAGCATAGTCTTATGTATAAAGAGACTTTTGTCTGATACGGTATCATCGACTTCATTTAAAACACAGGGTACAATTTATTGAATATAATGTAGATTAGTGAAGTAATTCAGATGAATCATACCTAAAAGTGTCTATATTTCTCAACTGACAAAAACAGAGCCATTTAGCTCACATATGCTTGTCTTCATTGTAGATATTTACAGTTAGGTGAGATAAATCCTACTCCAGTAACATAACAGTTATGCTGTTGTTGTGTGTTGTGTTTGGAGGTGGCAGAATGAATCACAGAAAAGAAGAGTTTTAAGAATGAATGGGAAAGAAAATAATGACTCTTAAAGCTAGAGAGTTGTTTTGAAGGCCACAGCATGGTAGGAACACACTGGAGCATGGATAATATCACTCTCATTTTTTAATGCTCAGAAGAGGAAACTAACTAAAATATGCTCTTCTAAAGGGGATTTCACTTGGATTTTCTCTTAAAAAAAAAAAGAAAAAAAGAAAAAAAAGAAAAAAGAACCTGTTCTCTGAGAACTTTTCTGTAATGGACTTGTCCAGAAGTACCGACCCTGTTAGGCCAGGCCACCATGTATCCCCAAGACTAGCTGAAACTATACAGGCTTCCAGGAGAAACACAGCAGATAGGCAGAGTCACAAAGTCCGCCTGGGACTAAGCGTTGGACCACCTCTATTTGGTGAGCCATCACCTACTGGGTGGCTGATTTATACTTTCCCCAGTTGTCCAACATTGAATTGGTTACCTGACAAAGTCACATGCAGTCAAAGGCAGTAATCAGCTGGATAACTGTTAGATTAGCTAGGTATCCTAACACATTCAAATTCAGGTTTGCTTGGTTTTTCTGTCAATAAAATCTCTTCTTTAATAGGAAGTCTGTATTCTACTTCTTACTCATCCTGGAGAGTCAGTTTGTGTTCTGAACATGAGAAAAAAAACCTGAGAAGGGGGATATGGCATTGCCAGGTGCAGACAAAGGCTAGCTGCAATATCAGAGACTTACACTAGAAAGAATCTTGCTAGAGAGGAATGAGAGGTTTTAAAAAACATGAAATGAGATGTATCCCAGGCATGAAGACCCAGAAAATGGTTCGGGACAAAGGAAAGTTTTAAATGTCAGCAGGAGGATGGCATCACAGCTGAGAAAGTTAGGAAGGAAAGATTTGTGTGGGAGAGATTAAGAATTATATTTTAGTCATACTGAGCTTCAGCTGACATGAGATTTATATAAGGTAATGCCAGAAGGCAGCCAAGATGTTTTTGGACACAATTCAGCCGTGAGCTGAACTCATAGGTAGTTTGTATTTGGAGATAATAACCTGAGATGATGTGTAACACAGATAAATTGTTCAAGGACAGTGCCTTGTGAAACAGCTACAGAAAATTTTAGGGAGTATCTCCAAAAGATCCCCTAAAACAGTAAGGAGGAAAACTGAAGGAAAACTAAGCTGAAGAAAAAACTGAGTTCAGAAAACTCACCATGTCAAAGGTACATGATCACTATGTCGGACAAGAGTACAAGGTGGAATGGCAGATGTTTCCAGACAGCACACTCATTCAAAAGGGAAGGGAAGTAAAAGGAAGAAAAAAGATCATTTCGTAAGATGCAAGCAGAGTGAAAACAAACTGTAAACCTTATCTAGTAATGTAGAATATTTTTCATTAAATCTCTTCCTATATAGCACAAATGTCAATTAACAAATGCTGGTCAGCTTTTGTCCAGCATACTAAGCACACATACAACATTAAGTTGTAAAATCTGATTTAGATATTTTAGATTTTCATCTGTCACTTGAGATACCAGTCTCAACTCCTCTACAGTGGAAATCCTATAAAAGTTATATAAGTAAATGTTGATCTCTGTTTAACTGTAGACCAGTCATGCTGAAATTAATACTCTGGGGAAAATAAATAAATCCATTTAATCATATTGTTTTTTGTAAGGTTGGTGGTCTCATCCTCCTGAACTAGGAGACTTCTGTTCATTGTATAAAGCTACCACAGATTTTCATCAAACTGAATGTGTCCATTCATTAGTAAATCTACATTGCCAACGCAGTTCAGAAACAAAGCACTTTTCTGACACTGGCAAGAAGGTTAATAAACATAGGTTTAATGCAAGTTACTATGTCCTAATGAAGTCATTAAGTACAAATGATGATGACGATGATGACAAAGAAGAGGAGGAAGAATGCTACATGTATTCCTATATATGTATACAGGAATATGATTCTAAATTATGACTCAAATTTGGTTTTGTTTCTTTTGCCAAGTAATTGGGTTAAGCTATGTGACCATAAATGGAGAATAAATGAAAGCTGTTGGACTGCCAGAATGGTACCTTTGTTTCTCTTTTCAAGCTGTTATTTTGTTCTGCCAGTTGTGCTTTCTGTGGCACACGTAGTGGATTTTAGAAACACTTGACAAATAACTGCAGGATTTGATAGGAGCAGTAGGCTTCTATTTTTTTGGTCCACATAAACCTTATTCTCACTAAAACTTCACCCTTCAAGGAATAATTAGCACTGTGTGTCACAGCAGAACATTAAAACTGAAAAAAATTATCTCAGAATTAGCAATGCCCTGTACCTGAATACATCTAACAGCTTGATCACTTTGTAATTCTCTTTGGTTAAAGCAAAAGCAGACAGCTGGACCACTGTCTTCCCTCCTGTCTAGGTCACTTCTGCAGAAGCAATTTTCCTTTTTCTGTCTTCTCCTACTAAGTCTGTTTTTATATCGAATCTGCCCAAATTTCTAGTGAGGAACTGTTTTTTTCTAAACTGCCTCCTTGCCCTTTCCTCTCTTGTCTATTGCTGTGTGCTATTCTGTCTTACTCCTTTCATTATTCAGAAGAGCTGAGTACAATACGAAAACAGCCACGCAAATACATAAAACATTACTGCTACGTCTGGATGAGCAGTTGTTTAGAATCCCTTGTGGATGGATGTACTTTATTTTGAAACACTCCATGGCACTACACAAAACAGCTGGGGTGACAAATTGTTATAGTTTCAAATTCACTCTTTTGGCTTAAAAAAAAAAGGTTTTGAAGACTGATGTGCTGTAGATTTGCTCTGAGCTCAAAAATGTGTAGTCACGTGCACGTGTGCTAAGAAGTACATGTTTGCACATAAGGTGAAGATATATATACATATAGATATAGAAATCTGTGGAGAGGAGGAGTGGAAGTAATTGCTTTATACACATTTTTCAACTAAGTAAATGGGAGAGAAAATACATTCCCATCTTATGAGGATAAAGATCCACCTCGTACAAAGACTTAAAAATAGATAGACTTAATTTTGTGTAAAACTCAGGATTTTGATTGCCACATGACTCATAGTAATCTTTAGAGGAAAACATGATCCTCTTCTTTGGAATGATCATCCTTACATCACTCCCTCTAACATATGAATGCATCAATTTAATTCTTACATGTTTGCCTCTTTTTAGTCTGCTAAAACTGATGCTTCCAAAACAATCCCCAAACTCCAGTTATATTCAGCAAAATATAAACACTTGTTACAGGACTACTGATTTTTACTAGATGCCACTTTTCTCCTTTTACTAAACAAAGCCAAGCCTGTTGGTGTCTCACTTGTGTGCTGGAATGCAAGTGTTTGGTAAACATAGTTTGCTTAATTCCCATGTTGTCTGAAAATTCATTGCCTAAATGAATATAATGACCAAATGTGAAACTGCAACATAGATAAAGATAAAATAAAGCAAGGGTTAAAGTATTCCCCTTAAGAGACTGTACATTTTTCTTAAATTGTTAGTCTCTAAATACCCATGGGAATTCCTCACTTGTTTTCACTTTCCTGTGGGGCTTATCCCTTCCTCCTGTCATAGGACATTTGTAGGACATGGTGCAAAAGCCAGTAGGTTTCACAGATACTTTTCCTCTTCATATTCCAAAGGTTTTGTGGCTATAAATCTGCTTGTATGTAGAGTCTGGACATTCATAAAAACTTTGTACCACTTGTTTTTCATTTCTGTGGCAGTTTTGCTTCTACTCTGCCTACCCTTTCTATGACCATTGTTTCATTAAATATTTCTATCTGTTATCTCTTGAAAGATTTCCTTCTTAGTAACCATAGAACCTACCACAAGGCTTCCTTGACTTGTGTGTGTCTCCTGGTAGGTGCATCGCTCAGGATAATATAGCATTTCATCTGTGCCTTAGATTTCTTCTTCAAGTTTTAATGATTTTTCTTCTCAATGTGTTTTCTTCTATCGTTTTACTTCCATTTTTTTCTAGCTCCCAGATGAAAAGGAATAATATCATGATCTCCCAGTACATGGTGTATTTCATTCTATATATTACCTCATCAATCCTCCAATTAGACTTCTGGAGAATTATAAGTGGTTCCTGGGAATCTATCCTACTACAAGTTAGTCCTGAAGGGGAGAGAACGTGTGCTAATGCTTTTCTGCTCCACACTGTATGCCAGTGCAGAGACCTACACTCTAAAGAAAATGTTCAAATGAGTTAGTTTTTACTCTTTGGAAGTTTTTTTATTTTATTTATGTATTTATTTATTTTGTGTTCTTATCTTCTCTGGATGAGAAAGAAAAGAGCTTGTTAGGCTTCCTTATATGTGAGAAGCCATCAGATATTAGTTGGCTACTGGATGCCAGAAGTCTGCACCTGGAGGAACTTTCTGAAAGTTGAGATGGTTGTGATCTCTCCTTCTCTCTCTCCCGCATGCATAAACACACACACACACACACACACACACACACACACACACACACACACAGAATTTTTCCCCATTCATTCCTGCCAGACTGCCTAGAGTTATCCTTGTTTGTCAGATTAAATAATGTCTCCATAATCTGTTAATGTTTTTCACTACCAAGGTAGGTTTGTATATCCTTCATGCCTCCATATTAGGTTCATGCTAGTGAGCTTTTTATTAATAAAGATACCTTTTCTTTCAGTAAATGTGAAATATTTTCTGAAATCACAGATTGTCTCCTTGAGGTAATATGTGGTAACCCCCTGATCTGTTGTGTTACAGGCTTTAAATTTAATATTAAAGTATAATATATATAGTAGATTAGCTTCTTATCTTTTGTTTTCCCAAATTCTGTTTTTCTTTTAACAGAAATTTTCTGAATGAGACCCTCAGACATTCTGAATAAGAACCAAATGTTCCGGTTTCCTTCGTTCCTCCTTAGAAGGGCATTCTGCTATCATGAATGTAGATATAGTGCCTGATTTGAGACCTGTTGTGATCTATCAAATTAAAGAACATAGAAGATACCACAGATTGATGCCAGAAATATAATTCATGCGGGGAAGTGGGACACATCACATAGTCAGACTACTAACCTTTCTCTTTGATCGCATCTTTAAAAGAGAAATAAGAAGGCATGGCATCCGAATGTATGGATTTTGCCCTGTGATCAACTCATAACCACAGGCAAAGATCACACTCTTGGTCATCACGCACATCACGCACTTGGCCAAATGAATCCCAACCTTCATGTCCAGTGTGGAGATTAGAGCATATCACATTAGCCATTATTTTCCTGGATTCTCTCAAGCTATTTATTATCATTTCTTGCCTTTGTATTATGAATTATTAGCTTGTTTAGCATGGTACAGTGCATTGCACCATGGGGTCCTGCTTCATGCCTTGAGCTTTTTGTAACATTATGATAACACCATGAACTATGTCACAATAATCAGTAAGATGATGACAGGAGCAAGGGAATTTAATCAAGATTTTGTAGAGGTTTTTTCTTAGGCTCTCCATGTGCTGAAAAAAAGACAAAGAGCACTGATTCTTCTTCCCGTGGAGCCTGAGCACTTCTACTCTTAATTTTCTGTATACCAGGTCCCTGGACGGAGAGCTTGTCTCAAAGCTATTCTGGTCCACTTGGCAAGGCTATGCACATGAACTTGAATTGGTGGGTGTGTTGCAATTTGTTAGTCATATCATTGTTAAATTCTCTTGCTGCGAGTTTGTGATGGAACCTGTTGTGGACAACTGTTTAGTGCTGGACATGAGCAGGACCTTGTATGGCAACTAGTACATACTAAACCACACTATATATTTTTTTTAATGAAGTTCCAAACCATTATAAATGGACAATCCTTTTACGCTGAAATTACCTCCCGTGGAACATCTTATACTGATGTTATGGTAAATATTCAGATATTAGTAGCCAATTTTTCAGGAGTTCTTTGCATTTGGAACCTCTGATAAAGAAAACATCATTATAAGGCTACCCCTCTTTTCACCCTTTTTCCCGTTTCCTGATGCATCTGTTAATATATTGACATTGCAGAGCTAGTGTAAAGTCAGGCTTAGTGAGCACTGCACATGTCCTATGACAGAGAAATTTGCTTCAAAACTGCAGCCAGATCATATGACTAAGATTCCTGGATGTCAAATATTATCACCTCTTGGACTTAGCTTTCTAAAGGCCCTGACACGTTTTGGAAGCCAGTCTACTAGAAAAGGGTGTATAGAAAGATTTTTTTTGGATTTATCAAGACTTGGATTGAAATCAACATACCATATTTCAGAAAAGTAACTATTCATCATTACTTATTCTTCATAAGTTTCCTTATGTGTCTACTAATGCAGTAAGCATAAGAGCCAGCATTATGGCAAAAACATGCTGTTATTAAAATGCTGATATAAAATGTAACTGAACATGAAATTTTATTTAAGGTAAAGATCTTGATTTGCTCAGCTAAAGAAGATTTGTTTGTCTAGTCACGTTTACTTACTCTGGAAAATTTGCACTAAATGTTTCAGTAGAACTAGGAGGTATCACTACAGTTAATCTTGTAAATGTTTTCTTATTT
This sequence comes from Dromaius novaehollandiae, assembly GCF_036370855.1. Lineage (NCBI taxonomy): Eukaryota > Metazoa > Chordata > Aves > Casuariiformes > Dromaiidae > Dromaius > Dromaius novaehollandiae. The sequence continues at coordinate 45,495,671 of NC_088098.1, forward strand.
GAGAATAATTTATGAGGCTGACTGAAATAAAATAATGGTAGGAATGGGTTGGCTGAAATATTGTATGTACATGGATTTTTCAATCATATTGCAATCAAATGTGTTGAAGCCTATTAAAGCTTGTATGATTCTCGCAGTCAACACATATATCTTCTTCACTCACAATTTTAAGCTGATTTCCTATAGACCAGCGATTTTCATCTGAAGCCAAAGAACTTGGGCAAAAGCTTCTTTTCCTGAGATCCGTTACACCTTTATTTGCTCTCTGCCAAGGTCATTAATCAGTCTTTAGAGTATAGTGACTCATGTTAAAAAAAAAAAAAAATAGACCAAGGAAGCAAGCACCTTCCAGCACAGGAGAGACGTGGAAAGCTGTCCGTCACAGAAAAACATCACAGAATTCTGAAACCAGGTCATTTAATACAGTTGTAACAATTTAAAACAGAACAAAAGCCAAAAATCAATCTGACATACTCTTTCAAGCTATAGTTTTTTTCTTTAATATTGTAGAGCACGTGTTCTTCTCTATCTTCTGCATTTATGAAGATAAAAATATTCAGTCGGGGGGAATAAAAATTAAATACTTTTTTTTTTTTTGCTTTTAGGTAGATGTTTACCTACTTTTCTCATTATTTGTTCAATTTCCACTCAAAACACTTATAATAATTACTATTACCTCAAACAACCTACATCTGCTGAATAGCCTGTCTCTGTGGTATGAAAGGAACCAGCTTCTCGTGGTAGCCACATGAGGGCCAGCCTTTTGTTCCATGTGGTCAGCACAGCCTCTGAAAAGCACTCCAACATGTTTCCATAACACAAAGTGCTCAGTGACAATATTGAGACTGGACTGGGGAACCAGTCCATCTTTAAAGGACCCCTGCATGTTTTCATTCCCAGTTTTCAAGCCAGCTGAGCCCCGCAGACTGTTCTGCTCACCCAATCAGACAAAACAGTACAGTGTGTGTTGTAACAAATGGCAGGCGTCCAAAACTGGTGGAGTATTTTTACCATGAAAGCCTGGCCTGAACTGCATTTTTTTAAACTAATATTTTTAAATACTCCTAATGTTACTAATTGCAGTGGGATCTTGAATTAAGTGTTCAGATTACAGTTCCTGTTCAGGTAGGGATATGAGTGCTGCCTGATTCCTTAACCGTAAATAGTCCTATTGTATCTTAAGTAACTTCATGAATTGGGATTTATTTGCCTAGATTTTATTTAGTCGCATACCTCTAGGAATTCAGGGGCTACTCTTTCAATATACACTCACTTTTCCACAAATATATGGGCCAGTATTCCAGATATTTTACCCTCTTGCACATGTGCTGTTCTCCATAAGGCAGACCTTGCATGGGACCATTCAAACCTCACATGGTATGTGTGACATGACATACCTTTTGCCTTGGTCCTCCATCAGGCTCAGCAATGACAAACCCTATCTATATGATGACTTCATAAGTCCCTATACCAGCTGGCTGTCACCTATTTCTTCTGTGAGTTATGGAAACAACATTGTTATATGCATCTGATTCCTTTGTTTGTTTGTTACACTATATCCTTCAGCAAAGCCCTGGGCAAATCAGTAACCTCTATGATAAAATGTTTGTTGTCACTATACATTAAAATTTAATTTCTCTCATGCTCTTTTGTTCCAACAAGAGTCGCAATAAATGGCTGCAGTTGATTTTATTTGGTTTATCACACTTTATATTTACTCAGTGAATCTCTATCCAGAATTTGAATGCTCTGCAAAGGCTGAACATGGCTACATTCGCATCCTAACTAATAGATGATACCTGAAACATGAATTAAAACAATATGTTCCCCCCTTCCACCCAGGAAACTTTCTATCTGTTCCAATCAAAAACAGGAACTGGCAAGAAAGTCAGGGTTTCTTGATGCAATCGTATTAGTTCAAAAAGAATGGACTATGCAAGTGATGACTGTACATCCCTTAATGCAGTCTTTTGTCACATGGATGAGGGGAAGACTGACACAGTCATTTAATCAATATGTTGTGGATGAACAGTAAGCAATGTAATTGTTGAATGAACCTTGCTTTCAGTGTAGAATTCACCTTGAAGAAAATGTAGTCTTTCCACAGAAATAATCACAAATACCCAGATAAAAAGATCCTCCTTTTACACTATCCTAAGATTGCACCGAACAATATTCTCAAAACAAAAGCAAAGAATATAGCTTTTTGTTTCAGATTTTATCTGCTGAAATGGGATGTCACTCTAGGCTGGTAACTTTGCAATTATAACCCAAAAAAAGGAAGCATTATGCTAAGGAGAACAAAACAAAAGAACTATGCTAAACTTCACTAAACTTTGTGGAAAACACAAATGCTTACTAAATATGAGTTTTCTTGGTTATTCTGCAAAAGTTCAGTGAGTCCTATCTGCTTGGGAAGGCTTCAAAATACGGTATGAAGGCAGCTCTTTCTATGAGGGCATGGATAGCCTGTCAGAACTTCAGCGATTCACCCAGGCTCAGCAGCCCATGAGGGAAACAGGCCTCATGCCCTTATGGGCTTCAGTGAATGCATTTCCAGTGTTTGCTGACAGAAGACTTCAGAGTGCTGTGACAGAAATTCAAATGAACTTTGAAATTGGAACAAGGAATGGATAAGAGACTCTTTGAGGAAAAGTCTTCAGTCCTGCATGGAGACAGCTGCTTGAACACTGAAGGACCAGACCAGAGTTAAGCAAAGTGAGAATGACAGAGAAAGCTCTTGAGAGTCCTTCCTTCTGCCCAGCTTCTGAGTGACTGACTCTGAGCTACCTTTGCTAATGGCTGTCTTGCTCCAGTGTTCCAGCTTGAAGCATCTTTAACATAACATCTGTATTTTTCCCTATAAACTTTATAAGAAAATGTCTTATTGTCTTCAGCAACTACTTAATCGCTAGTGATACTTGGAAAAATGCTTCCAGAACAGCTCTAGTTTACCTAGAATAATTGCAAATAGACTTAGCCTATATGCTAAGTTTTTAGAAGGTAAGGGATGATTTTATCCCATATATTTACCATGGCATTCTTCACCATAACCTGGCCTGACTTAAACATCCTGTGACTTTTACACCTTCCTAGTGGCTGAGAGCAGACCTCTTGTACCTTTACTTTTTCTATGGATTGGAGATAAACTCCATATCTTACACTTGAGAAACTTATTTTTTTAAATTAAACATATATTTATACATATATCTATGGATAATACATTATATATAAACATATATGCTTAATTTCAATGTTTATTTCATCATATGTCTATATGTCTATAACTATAAAGAATTCTTCCACCTGCAAAGGTGTAGGCAACATAACACAAAATAAAATGGACTGAGCAATGTTTCTGTCAACTTTTATTCACTCTAAGAAAGGGATATAGAAGGAAGCTCTTCTGTCACACTTTAAATAATCTGCCTCTCTCTCTTCCTCAGTTCTGCCAAGATACTGACATATTTTAGGAATTTTGATATATGCCTATGTTGTTCCTCTTTCCCCATCTTTAATTAACATACACTTGCCTTTCCAGTGCACAGGCAGAATAACATTTTCTTTATGTTGGCTTAGGCTCTTACTAAGGTATAAAAACCTACTGACCCAACATGGTGTGGTACATCACTTGAGAAGAGGATTTCAAAGCAATCATTTTCCTGACAAATCTGATCATATATTTATAGGCTGTGACTGACAATTATAGCAATAACAAACTTATGACAAGGCTGATAAAGAGATTCTTGTACAAACTCATAAGAAAAATCTCCATGATCACTTCATCATCTGACTCAAGGCTACATAATTCGACAGATCCGCCCCAAAATCCTATTTTAGGATGGCAGATGAAAAGAAACTCACAAATGCAGTTCGACAATCTGGAAGGGTTTGCAAGTGAGGCCAGAAAGGAAACATTTTGCTCAAGGTTATTAAAAGTAAATAAATGTTGCATATGGTTATTAGAGTTCCTTTAAAATTAGCACAGAACTAAATGAGGAACTAAGGAGAAGTGTTAAGTATCTCATTTATTTAGCATTTCAGCATTTAGCAGCATTTTAAATGATCCCCCCTGACTTTTTTTCCAGGTAGCTAATGTTAGAAGACTGGTGCTCCTCAGGAAACACTTCACACTTTCATTTATTCTGCAAATAAATATACAGTTGCTTTTCTTTTCCTTTGTGCCCCAAATCAACTGCAGAATTCTGTACCAGTCAGTAATTTAGTGACCTAGGATAATGCTTATTTACCTAGATGCTTAAAACTTTGAAACTGTATTGTGAAGATAAACTTTTCAAATGAGAAAATGCCAGAGCTTCAGCAGGGCTTGAAGTTTCACAGTCTAGACCATAAGGCCTGTTTCCTGATAGATATCTTATAGAGAAATGCTTTGTATATTGCACATTGGAAAACTGTGCTTCCTATCTCAAAATGTCACTAATGGATTTCACAGCAAGAAAAATTATTGCCTTTCATGTAAAGATATTAAATAACTATCAGAGTTGGACTTCAGATCTGTCTTAACCCAGATGTCTCTGTTAGTACAAACACTATTTTCTTTTTTTAAACTACTTTCTTCTCTAATTTTAAGTAAGGCAAAAATAACACTTTTTTTCCCCCAAACTGCAATGCTTTTCTTTCTGTTTCTTCATTTCTTTTGAGTTTACTTTTGATTAGAGTTTATGTTATTGTCCCTATGCAACAGGAAGTATCTCAGATCCTTTGCAAAGGAACATAGAAAACAGTAAAATAATAGAAGCATAGGTTGTTTACAGTGTGCCAAGCAGTACATGGGCGTGGGACAGAGCTGGTATGCTGAGGCCCCTCAGTCAAGCAGGACTCCTAAGAGGAGGCTCTGTGTTTACAGCAGCACAATTTAGGGAGTGGTGGCACGCAGACCTCAGCTTCAGTGGCTTACTCTTAACTGCAGTGCACTTCAGCTGCATTTGTGCGGTGCAGTTTGTGTGGTTTTTTGGTCTGCTTTTCTTTTCCCAAAGGTCTGGTTAGAAAAGTGGCATTAATGTTAGACTGTAAGTGCTGGTAGAAGCATAGTTTCTTGTCGCAATTAATGGAATCTTTCCCATTCACGCAGACATAAGTTCTGTCTGGCTAACTGAGAAACAGAACTCTGCCTCAGAATTATGGAAGACAATTCTGAAGGGATGAATACATTATATAATTTATCTCAGAAGCTGTGGGAAAGCAGTGTGACTTCGATCTTGTGTAAGTATTAGGTAAGGTAAAACACTCTAATATCAGAATTCAAAATGCAGAAAATATTTTAAGGTTAAGAAGAGAAAAAAATCTAATTTTTCCATGGGCTGGAGGTTCTACTTCATGGAAAGTTATCGTGCTGTCATAAATGTTTCCAGTCTTCAGCAAGGGACAAAAAATATCAAAAAGATACAAAATACTCTGAGCCCCTCAAAATAAGAAAGAAATGCAAGAATCCTACATTCTGAAGCTGGTTTTAGTTAATGAAAATTAAGTTTTTAAATATTCATTTTAGAAAATTTTAGAAAAACATGAACTTTTTTTGTCAATTGCCATGTAGAGAAACTGGCTTTTCTGACTATATTTAACTCAAGTCATTTGGATTCGCTCTTGGTTGCAACCACAGCTTCATTCTCCATGAAGCATTTTGCTGCTCCGGTATTCAGCTACATTAGAAAAATTCCAGCTTCCCCAGCACAGTTAACTCTGTGCCTCCTGCACTATCTCCAAAGTACAAAAGAAACACAGCTGGGGTGGATGTATTTCCGATAGGGGTAAAAGAATATGATTTAAAAACAACTGCAATTTCTTCTACTTTGTGCTGGACTTGTATTAGTAGATGTTTAACTGCAGGTAATGGCTACTCAGCCTGAGCAGCGTTTGCAGAATTGGTCCATTTATTACTTTGCTTCAGTTAAGAAAAGAGCACATCAGCTTTTACAGCTCTCTTCCTTCCTGTTTCTCTCTGTTTCTAAAATTGCCTTATATTTGTTTCTATTCTTGTTCTTTTCCTCCCTGCTCAGAGCAACCTTTTCAGTCTGTCAGCTTTTCAACATTTTTTTTTTAACCTTGTCTACGTGGTACAGACTTCAGCCTGTGAAGTCCAAAGCACCTTCAGTTTCCCCTGGTGTCAGTGTTAGCTGAGCCCTTGTATCTTACAGCTTGGAGGTACATACTTGCCAATATTTGACATGGAAAAAAACCAAAAAGCTGTAGCCCTCATATTTCTGCCCCCAAAACAAGTTGTTTGTGAGCAGTGTATGGAACTAACAAAGATGCTGTGCAACTGCTGTGCGCTTGTGAGTCCAACACATTTGGGATCTATCATATCTGAATCACATCTCTAACACCCACGTGTGGAATAAGTCTGATCTGTTAGACTAGATTAGGTTTGCTATCGAAGCATGCCCAGCCCAGTGCATCACACATGCATGTCCCTTACCTCACCACACACACGGGGGGAGTAATGCGACGCATGCACAACTGGCAAGGTCCAGGGTTCCCAGATCCTGTCAGCTATTACCATTGTTCTCACTAAGCTGCCTGGCCTCTGGAAATCCTATGCAGTTGGCCAAAAAAGTCTTACAGTGGTAAATGATACCTTAGGAAGTGTGCAGGTAGGGGGACTACCTTGGAAACATTTTCACAGTAACCTTCCCATCTGGATTGTAAGCATTTTCAACTACAGATTTACCATTCACTATTGAACTACAGCCAATTTTATTCAGCTCTTTATTCATCTCCTGTAGTGTACACCACTGTGTATATATTTTTACAAAGCCATGTCTTGACTAGAGTTACTGCCATTAAACAGCAGAACTCCTTCCAAATCACAGACGAAACTACAAACAGCTCTGAGGAACAGTGAATTGTATCTCAAGGGAAATTAAAAAATCCCCCCACCCTTTTACTACCTACATTTAACCTATTTTGTATGTTTTTTTTTTTTTAATGCCATTAAGTAGAGAGGAAAAAATGCTGCCAATGTTTCAGACCCTCAGGCTTCCATCAGAAATGGGCTGCTTACAAAAGTGTATTCAACAGTAAGTATTTAAACTGTACTCAGATCATTATATCAGTATCATAAAATTAGCTCCCAGTGGAAGCCTGAGTGTTTTTTCCTGAAGAGAGAACCCCTTCACAGTTCATTAGCTCCTTTTCCATATCGTATTGCAATAGACCAAACAAAACAGGCAAGAAAGCACTTAATTCATCTTAAGTTTCTGAAATGGATTATGTAATATGAGACCACTGGGGAAAAAAAGCTGTAAAATATATACGTGTAATGAGCATTTAAAAGAAATTCTAACTATTTTGCCCAGCAAGCTGAAAGTCTGACACTTAAGAAGTGCTTTTCACCTATGGACAACCTATTTTATGGACCAGGAAATGAAAGTTTCTGATCACAACCTGACCTTTTTGAACATTGTGCTTGCAACAAGCATTATGCTGAAACCTGATCTCCTATGCAAACTGTCTCAGAAGGCATCATATACCCATCACAGCTGCTGCCAGCAGAAAAGGGCTGGCACGGTTCAAAAACTACCCCATTCTGTTCTCTTTCTCCACCCCTGAAAAAGCACCTCTCTTCACAAACCTTCATGCTGGGAGATGGGGAAGGGTATTCTCAGGAATGCTTAAGATGTCTACAAAGCAAATCTGTTTGTTTACAGGGTCACAAAACTTGACACAGCCCGTTTCACTGCCCAATGCCTTGTGCCTGTTATTGCTGCCCTACTAGACAGTGAGGGAAGGAGAGACATGCATAGCATTATGCACCTTATAAAAGGTACATACTGACTTTGCTTTTGTAGTATTCCCTAAAACACAAGCCAGCTTCCTGTCAGCAATGATAATCTGATGCCAGTTTGGATAATTAGATCATTTTTACATGCCTTAATGACAGCATTCACTTCTGTATATTAGGCTCCCGCATGGACAATGTCATTAATGCTTTGGCTTTTACTGTTGAGGAAGCAGTAGGCTGAGTAGTAAAATTAGGAATTAGTCATCTTGCCAGGAAGTAAGAGAGAGTTTTATATATGCAGCATAATCTGTTCTGAATATGGACCATAACTTTTAATTGCAAGGGTTTCAAAAAAAAAAAAAAAAAAAAAAAAAAAAAAAAAAAAGGTTATAAAAAGGTTATGAATGAAGAGTAATAGAGTTTTCAAGGAAAAACAATAAAATTCCACACTGTATTTTAAATGACTGCAAAGTTGCTTAATCAACAGAGAAATCTGATTTATATGGCTAACTAGTTATATTTTTTGACATTTAAAATGAATTTTGCATAAAACAACATCATATTACATGCTATTAGTCTGTCTTAAAACCATTTAATTTTGTCCAAATAGCAAAATTTCAGCATATGTTAACATTTAAGAAAAGAATAAGCCCCTGTCATTTGGACAAATAACAATCGGTTGCCTAAAGCACTATCACCTGAATGATATTTTAGTTGTATTATATAATATACCTTCTAGAAAAAAGCCTCAGTCTAAACCTCACATCTTAATTCTGGAATCAGTAACCACACATCACCTTCCTTTCAATAAGCAGAACCAAAAATCTCCATCCTAAACTCTCCTAAGCATATAGGTTTGGCATCTGAGCTCACTATAGGAACTTGTAACAGGGACTTGGGTTGAGCAGAAGGATCAGATGACCTGTTCATTTTTCCTGTGTTGCAAGAATCTATCTAAAAGCACTAGAAAGTAAAAGAACAATAGGCTGTTTTGGACAGAGGTCTTACATTGAACCTCCATCTGGCAGAGGATTCAGGTATTAAGTAACTAGGGGAAAGCCTCCTCATGAAGTCTTTACTAATTATAAAATAGAGGGCTGCAGACACTCTCCATATCCAGCCAAACCTCCTATAATCCCATTATAGACATTTTCAGGCCATCTTTCTTCAGGGACCCTAGCTCACAGTAAATTTTTGGCCAATATATCCCATTGCTAATCTTAGTGAATGCTCTTTGAATTGTTCAGCAGGTGCAAAATCTACCTACATATGTTTTTATATGTGCAATAAATTTTCTACATTCAGCCCTAGTCATATCCATATCTCCATATTCTATAAAACTTAAGGAGAAACATCCTTATTTTAATGCATAATTGATGTTTAAGTGCACTGTAAGCTTCAAGGCTTTATGGCAGCCTGTTCAAAAATGGTTTTATAGGAACAGGAAGCAAGCTGGCTTCCCTTTCTTTTCATCTGTTTTATATCACTTGTATGGATATCAAATAGACAGAAATGTCAAAAAGAGCCTCTAATTTGTCTCTGTATACTAAACATAAAAAGAAGAAGAAAGCTTTTGCAACTCAGAGCAATTCTGTCAAAAGCTTGCTATATACAGGTACTGATTCTACTTCACTTCTCATTTGCATATGAAAACCTGTTTGACAGGTCTCTGAGTGCAGAGTAAATTAGAAAAGTTAACCACTCTTTATCCATTATTTATGTGCTGCATAGTCTAGCATTACCAACTTTTCTAAATATATGCAGTGTTCCAAAGTACAACATTAGTATAAAAATAGATCCAGAATATATATTGTTATATTTACTTGAAATAACAACATAAGCAACATTTTTCTTTTTAATTAGCCACTGGCATTTTAAAGTGTCAAGATGTATGCTGCAATGAAGAGCTCCTGAACATGCCATGAAGACAAAAGACAAATGATTAACTAAAAGTCAATGAACTGAGTTCTATAATGGACTGGGTGGTGCTAACTGACATGAAGCAATAAGAAAACATGGCAAAAGCTGAAAGGGAAAATCCTCAAGCTGATGTGAAGTGACCCAGGAGAACTGATGACAGAGAATATATCAGTAAGTAAGGAGCAGACCCTGGTAAAGTTATCACTAGCATATCCATTGAATAGAGCTGAATGGACCAAAGTAGAGCTGTATGACACACATAATATAAAGGAGGATTCTTGAAAGTATAAGGCATCATTGTAGTACAAAGAAGAATCAAAGGTACATTCATACTGACTGATCTTCAGGAATCTGTACTTGGCTTTCTTCTAATATGCATACAAACATATATATATATATACACACACATACACACACACACACGTTTCACTTTCAGACACTGTTTCTTCTAATTGGATATTTAACATGTTAACTTTGAAAATAAGGCCCAAAAGACTTAGCTTTTGTCTTAATTTCAACATTATACCCTCACCCTAATGCTTTCATTGGCTGAAGTAGGTAGAAAACTGGCTTTTTGCTCACACAAGATCCCATGCTTTTCATGTCATTCAGAACTACTGTCTTTTAGATAGGCCTGAACATCATTGTGTCTTTCTTTTGCCTAAGATTGCTTCGTCTCTTCTAAGACACTTTTCCACACTGTTAGTTCTCCAACTGAAGATATATTTTAGAAGACTCCCTTGTGCTCAGAGCCATTTTTTCACAGTGTCCCCTCACTCATTAGTGTACTCAGCAATGCCAGTGTAACTCCTCACACGGTCATACAGTAAAATGGACCAGTGAAATACACCTACCTTAAAATGAAACGTCTCATCAAAAGGTGCTTCTTATTTCTAACTTGGATCATTAAACAAAACTTTCAGATAAACAATTGAACCAGCAGAGTAAGGGCAATAGTAAACTGCAGTTAGGAACTGGATAAAAGGGATCTAGAGAAGGATGGGATGGGAATTCCTGGGATGGCACCCTTAGGATGGATGATGGAAAGACAGTCCAACAGCTGAATGATAAGAGTTATCTCCCAGAAAGTCAAAGACTTGTTATTTAGCTTGAAGAGATCTAAACCAAAGCTCTTACTTCCCAAGCTAGTGTCCTAATTACCCCGGAATAAACTGTTCTGGAAGGCATGTGTAAATCAGTGCTTACCCTCCTGAAGACACTGTATGGTTCAGAAACTTGTAAGGCCAATAAGCAAGCAAGAGGGGTCAAAATGCTGTAGCCCAGGCATTCAAGCACTTGTATAGAAGAAACGCACCTCCACCTTTCAGAGGTTAAAAATGTATTTCACACTGAGCTTTACTGGTTAAAAAGATTACTGGCCTTAATGTGCTAAAGGAGGCTGGGTCTATGAATTTCAGTATGACATATCTGTCTCCTTGCAGTCTAAAGATCAATAATTAGGCATCCAGTAGGTACTACTGTGCAATGGCTACTACCGAAAGTGGTAATTAACAGTCACCCTTCCATTCAACATGTTTTCTTGGTGAGATTTGGTGGCTCCTCACCTGACACACTGACTGTTGTGAGTCCCATTTTCAGTCCCACACATTCCCCAGTGTACAGTGTATTTGGTATTTACTTCAGGACTGAAGACTCTACTCTCAGCATGTGCCTGAAAGTTAGGTGTTGCAATGCTGAGCATCACCATGCATAAATCCCCTAGTGAAAGTACTCCTAAGTCCTCAGGGCTTTCAGTAGTAAGAAAACTGAGAGGCTGATTAACCAGAGCAATGCTCTTTATTGCTTCTAATGTGTTGCTCAAATTCTGACTTCAGATGTGAGAAATTGAACCCTACGAGGTTCAGAAAAATATCCATACATAAAATTTCTGTTTTAACGGACATGTCTGAAAGCATCTTTTGTTGAGGTGAGAATAAATATTCGATTTTCTGCAGCTGGAAAAGTCCCTCACATCTATGAGTCACATTTCTGGTACAAACTCACCACAATCTGGGCAATCTGCAAGAGTGCAAACATACAGTGGAATTTTCCATAAACTAGTGCCACCATAATAAGCGCTCTGTAAAGTTCAGTTTACAAACATTTACAAAAAAATATCAGAAGTTCTTAGCTGGACGAGATCTTTAAATGTTTCTAAAGAAGTTTTTGGCAAAGTAGCAAAGCAGCTATTCGGTCATGGTTTATTTCCTGCAAAAAAGTCTTGGTGCATTGTACTGGTTTCTACCAGGAGACCTTACATAAACAAGAACTTGCCAGTTCCTCTGAAAAATTATTTGATAATGTAAGATTGTCCTGTAAATTACATATTCTTCACCATTTTATATGAAGATTTAATTAATTATGTTCATGGAAGTAAAAAATTAGATTCATTAAAAAAAAGTTTGTCGAAGTTGCTTACCACACACAGCAGTGTTATGGATAGTAGCATGGTGACAAACTCACTAAGGTGCTGTACAAAAGTTAAGATGTTTCCTCTGATCATAAGGTAAAATAAGCTTTACAAAGTAAGAGACAGAAAATATATTTTGGTGCTAAAAAATGTAAATAGGTGCCTAGCGGGATTTTCCAAACACTAAATACAAAAAAAAAAAAAAAAAAAATATCAAAAACCTAAGGAGGTTACCTGACTCACTCCCATTGATTTTAAAGAGGGTTGAACTTTATTATCATCAGTGACATAGGAAGAATACCAAACATGTAATGCAAATTGCACAAAATGTGCATTTACAGGGTATGCATCATGGTATGCATAGATACCTCAGTGCTTGCAAAAAAACAGGGTACTAACTTTCCTTGGTTATTTGAGTATTTGAACTTGGGGCATATATTTTCAGAATACTGATAGACCTGAAACAGGTCATTTATCTCAAGCACACTTGTAGATTGGCAAGCTTTATCATGAGGAAAAAAAGGTGGAAAGAACCTGCTCCTTCCTCACACTGCTCCTCAAAGGCTAAAGCTAATGGCAGCGAGAGCTGTCCCAGCTTCAGTTACTTATGGGCATTTTGGCTGTGGAAAGAAACAACGGTTCATCTGTCTGAAGAAATGTTTTCTTCAGCTAACTGTTATTCCATGGTGAGAGTTGGGTGTGAGACTGTGGCTTTGTGAGCAGATGTCTAGTTCACAAAACAGAAACGACAAGTTCAGGCGTGTAGGTAGCAGGTGCCTACCCTTGTACCTAATCCACTCTCAAGCTCTGGGTTATCCAGCATTAGAGTATGAGTCAACATGGATTGTCGGTTTAGACTTAAGCATACATTTGGTAGGTTAACACAACCTGCTTTTAATTCACCGCTCTTACAGTTTGAATTGCAAAAATGAAACCAAGCATTTAATTTATTGTTGAACTGGGCACAGTTCTAATCTAATATTGGATAGAAACAGAACAAAGCTAACAGTAGTTCAAAACAAGATACTGCATGAACATGACCTGTCCCAAAGCTAACAGGTGTTTGAGATACTAGTTTAATTGTGTGGGGTTCCTTGTTTTGACTTTCAAAGCAATTCATAGAAAATGGATATATGAGCTCAGTCTATTCATATAAGAGCATCTGTTACTCTATGACAAAACCGTTCTCTGCTGCCTTTGAATTAGATTCTCAGGCTTCTGATTTAACATGAGCTTAAAGTCAGGCATATGTATAAGCTGTATGCTGATTTAAAGCCATGAGAATTACATCATTTAACAAGAAGCTCTGCATGTTTTTAAATGTAACTTCAAATGTAATTTAAAACAGCAAATTACTATTCAATGTTCAGTGGCACACACAACACGAGCAGCCAAAAATAGCATAATTGTACTTGTGATTTGCATAAAAATCATACTAAGAAAGAATGTACTATGGTCATAAAGCTAAAATGACAAGCCAGTGAAAGCAGTGGGAAATAACATATTCTTGTGTAAATCACTTCTGGTCTGAGACACTGCATTTCATAAAGAAAAGCTATCTGAACTTCTGAATAATTTTGAATCTGTAGAATTCAAAAATTGGTGAAATACTGCTGTTTAAAAACTAACTTTAACAAGTAACATAAAGAAGAGTTTGCAAAAGCAGCTGTTGACAAGGAGTAGACAAGGAGTAGTTAAAAATATGAACCCAAGCAAACCAGTCACTGCAAACATTCTGCATCTTAAGGTAATTAGTAAACAAACTTACACAAACCACTGACAGGGTAGTTTTGAAAAATCATGAAAATTGAAGAGATGCAGGAATATGACAACAAGGAAAATGTGGTACTAACTCTGTCTACAAGACTCTAGGCAAAAACACCAGTCTACTGTTCTAGATTTTCTCCTGTTTCTTCCAGTAACAGCTACAATGTGCTCATCTGTATTCTTATATATCATAACCCAGAGTTTCAGCTATCCACAGACTGCGGGTCATTCCCATTATGAAGTACTTTATAGTAAGGATAAATTTGTTGATAAACTATTATTTGTCTTTTTAGTTAATTTTAATAATGATTTCAGCTGTTGAGTTATAAACACTTTGTCTTGTTTCATTAAGTTAACAGATTACCATGCAAACAGTTACTACTGCATGTAGTGCTCGTTACTATGCATAGCTCCATTCAGTAACATGTGATTATCCACAGCACAGGGGAAACTCAGAGCAGAAGGTACATAGGTCTTGATCCTGAGAGATGCAAAGTACTCTGGTTCTCATACATTAAAGCACCTAAGCACATATTTACTGTATGAGTAATTTAATTTTTGTCAAGAGACGTATTGAAATTAAACACATGATTAAAAGCTTTGCTGGAGGAACTCCAGAGTGCTCAGGACCACTTGGGTCTGATAAAGCAGAATGTTTTTTGGCAAAGTTGTTGGCAGGGTCAGCCCTGCTTCTGATACCACTTTTTATTTTAATTATGGCATCCTTTTCTAAGTAGCAAAGTTTCTCTACAGCTTTTTTGGAGCATGATATCCATGCTTGTTTCACCATCAATGTTCTCTTTCTTTCTTCTCAAGAAGATGTTGATGTAGAGCCACATAAATATGCTTTTTATCATTATGCCATACATTTTTCCACGGAATCTATCTGATTTTTCCCTCATTTTTCCTTCCACTGAGGTATTACTGATGTGAAATTCCCTTCTTTCTGGCGCACTCAAGCTGTTTTTTGCTGAGCAAATAAAGAGATTTACCAGCTTAATGGAAAGTACCATGTATGAATAGAGGGGAGAATCTAGAAGGATACAACATAGAGCTCCTTTAAAACTCCTTTAAACTGAGAATCACAAAAAGAGTTAAAGAAAACAAACCCCATACCCCAACCCCATTTGAATACATTTTGGCAACTTAATGGAGTTATTTGTGAAGATAAATTTGTATCAGTGACAGATAAAATGTAAAAATATGTGTCTCATGCAGGCTGGACATGTCTGTAGAACAGCTCATATGAAAAAGCAGATCCCATTTACCTGTTCTTAGATAACCAAAAGTAACAAAGAAAAAAATATATAGTTTCCATTAAACAATGCCACCTTTGTTCTCTCTTCTGATGCAGGGCTACTCCCTGGTGTCCCTAGTCTGTCCTGACCTAGGTTGTGTGAACAAAGGCTTTTAGGTATGCAAAATTTCTTGACTAAGAAGTTTTTGCCTTCCCTTGCATGGCTTAGAATTTGTTATTTTTATTATTTCCAGCAAGAAGAACAATATGGAGAGGAGCTGATAACTGTGAGAAGCAAGTGTGAAGAAGCAAGAGGACACTTCGCAAAACATTCTTGCAATCCGTCCTCTGCCCTGCCACGGGAGACCCCAGTCCGTCCAATGGCTTGTGAAGGAAGATGATGTTGAGACGGGGAACCTGGTGGACTTATTGATGCCTCTCCAGCCTGCTCATGGAACTCAAAAGTTAGACTGACTTTCACATCTTCTAGGTGCTAAACAAAGTAGCTGGTGTCTCACAGCTACTTACTAAAGCAGGAAGAGAAGGGCAATGTCTTAGCCAAAGGACAAAATGAAAGGGGAGATGCAGGGAAGGCAGTTCCAGGAGCAAACATGAACACCTTTGCTTATGCTGTTGGAGAAACCTGGGCCTGTTCTCCCTCCTCAGACTCTGCGCATCTCCATTTGTTTTCTACAGACGGTCTGTGGCTTGCATGGTTGGAGCCATGGCAGACTGAGCTCTGTCTACCCTGGAATTGCAGCTCCAGTCGGCAACTTAGGAAGCCATCTAAGCAAGGCCCTGTGCCACTGCCAGAGCCGCAGGGAGCGAGCAGGTGTCCTGCTGCTCATCACACTGCTGTCACATCTATGCAGGCTGATGGAAAGGGAAGGACAGACATCATATTTCCTCTGGGATCTGGCAATATTAAAGAGCCTGAAGCACTGAGAGAAGCTGTTTAGTTCAAGCAAACTTCTTTCTGTGCCACCTTCCTCTTTTCCTTATGTCTTACTCCAAAATCCCCATCCTCTGTGAAGGGTAACAGGAAGGTTTTGCACAGGGCAGAACCGTGAATAAGTGGATAGGATGCAAATGTAAGGATGGCAGCGAAAGGACTTGCATATTATGCCCTGCAGACTGAAACAGCTTCCAGTGAGCACACGCTGAAAGACCTTAGGAACAACGCAAGATTTCTCTGCTGAGCTAAGGATGCAGTGAGAAAGCAGCCATCTAACTTCTGTGGCTCTCATTTTCACAACAGATTAACCTATTATGATGATATTTATTTCTGAAAAGACCTTAGACTTCATCTCATGAGTCTAATTCAGATGAAACCAGTGCATAATGCTAAGTAAAAGCTAGCTGGATGATTTGTCCCTTAGCAGTAGTGGTTAAATCAATCAATGGATAACTAACCGTAGGGAAGAATAGCTTCAGTGGTGTGATTGTCCGTATAAATCTCTAGATGCTTTTAATTTCAATTATTTTCGTAGGAGAACATGTGTATTCTAGATGTCCAGTTTTGAAAGTAAATAGATATGTTATTTTGGTGTTTGGTAAGAAGAATTCACAATAGGGAAAAATTCACTCTGAGCTCATAAAAATATGCAAGACTGAAATATAAACGTACTAAAATAGTCCCCCTCTGTCCTGTATTCTCTTTTTAGTTTATTTGAATTTCTTCTGATTTCAGACCACAGATGACCTTGCTTGCTTTAAAAATAAATACACAAACCACTTAAGGTTTAGAAACATCTCTACAATCTTAACATGAATTATGCTAAGCACCAACTGGATTTTGCTGCTGACTGGATTTGACAGTAAGTTCTAAGAACTCAAAACAGTTTTTAATAACCAGTCAAAACCACTTAATAAAGCTTTAAGGAAATAAATAAATAAAGATGCTGATTAGAATACTTGTGTCTTCCTTCACCATGTTATATGTAAGTACTATTGTTGTCACTAAACCTGACAATCTTGAAGAAAACAATCCCCAAAATGGAAACATTTCAGTGCTTTCTGGACATGAAGAAAAATGGTTTGTGAAGTTATTACTTTTCTTGCAAAGTACATGGATGAGTGAGAGAAAGTCTATAACCTATGACAAAGAGCTGGTTCTGCTGATTTTTATTCAAAAAATTTCATCATAAAGCTTAGTCAACAGAAAAGCAATAACTAAATGAATATATTTTGCTATAATTAAGACTAGATATCAGGCATGAATACTGAGAATGTTATGAGGCACTGTAAACTAAAATAACACCTGAGTAGTTCCTCTGGGTTCAGACAAAGGGTACTGTTGGCTGAGTGAACATTTATCACTTGGGTTCCTGTGCTCATATGTGCATAGGAGATATTTCATACTTTCAGTCTGTTATGCACTGGATTCATAAATACTAGTGAACTAATTTCTTTAAAAAAAAAAGTTTAAAATGTCAAAGCCATTATTGCAATTTGCCTGGCTACATCATGTTTGGCAATGTATATTTTAGAAGCATTTTTCATTAGTAATAGCTAAACAAAAAGACCAGAAGAAATAATGGGCATTGCCTGCTTTGTGATCTCTTATCTTTTGGCCCATGAAAGCATCACAGTGTAAAAACAGAGAAGAAAAATCTGAAAAGTAGTAAGAATTTTATTGATTTGCCAGGGCGACAGCACATCTAGTGCTGGTTAATACAGTAAGAATTAGCTTATGCACTTTAGTTGAGGAGTTTTTGGCCCAAGTCAATATTTCAGCTACACCAACAATGTTATTCGGCTTGAGACTGAAAAACATAAGCTTAGGTCTGTTGACTTGCAGTGGCATTCAGCTGCCTAAATAAATTCAGCTAGTGTCATTGCAGGTGCTATGGGACATGCCACATTGCCTCCAGGCCATACTATAAATGTGCAAGTTTCTTGTAAGTCCTGTGTATGTGTGTGTACTCCTGGCATCTCAAATAGCACTAATGCTTGTGTTTAGAGAATTGAAGCCTTCCCCAGTTGTGCCTTGCCCGAAGCTTAGAGACATAGCTCGCTGTATTTATCACTAGCACATACATACTGCATACAGGTAACAGTCTGGAGTCAAAGGCATGCCGATTTAAAGTTACTTAAAATTGCTAGAACTGCAGTATGTCACAGGATAGGCAAAAAGGGCAGAAAAAGGAGTAGGAAATCCCTGTATTGTCTTCCCTTCCCAAGAGGCCTCAAGCACAGATTAGTTGTGCAAAGGAGGTGACAGTCAGATCTTGCTAGTTCACAGCAGTGTTCAAGGAAAAATTGAAGTCCAGGTATGGAATGGGTGTGGGCTGATTAAGGGAACCTACCCACACATTTGGTAGAAAGCAGAATTGGAATTTCATTATCAGAATGGTTTGAAGAATCATCTAATAATAATCATCAAAAAGGAAAAATACAAGAATGGTCTTACAACTCCAAGAAATCTAAAACAATTTTCCTGTTTGCGGCAGCCTAGTCTTGATGCTGTGCAACATCCTCAAGGCAATCTGTAGGCATCTAATTGTCAAAGTTAGATCACAGTATGTGGTTGGATAAATTAGACTGAGATAGATTTCTCATACTTCTTTCAGTTGTACAGACATATGGTATGTTACAAAACATGTTACAAAAGACACGTTACAAAAATATGCATGCTTATTTGCGTTCAGCATTTGATGTTCAGGTACCAGTGAATTTAGCCAATACATCAGTATAAGGGTTGGAATTCAGTGAAAGTGATGGAAATCAGTATAAGGGTTGGAATTCATTCCACCAAACTTTTAGCCATCTAAATACTCAGTGCTGCCCCTAAACTAGTTTCTAGACTCCAGAAATTATCAATGCAAAGGGTGATTCATCCTGTTCTAAGATAGGTATCAGATGTTACAATTAGGGGAAAAGACTCCCCATGTAAGTCCCACTGAGGAAGTCTCTGAAACCTACATATTTTCATGACTCCTTAATTTCACTTTTTAATACTGTAGAGTAGAACAGCATTAAAGTTTTACGTGCTCAGGGCTGGACTGTCTCCACATGGCACATAGATTTCCCTTGGGTATACCAGCTGAGTGAATTTGTGTGCACTACATCAGCAACTGTGCACTGGGAGCTGGCTGTGGCAATCCTTTACACAGGACCAACATGCATCCCAGCCTTGTAAAGGTTTCACCTACTGGTATACAGATCCAGCGTTGTACTTCACAGTCAACCTGATGGGAAAAGAAATTTATTCTCTCTCAAGATGCAGTTACCATCTTTCTACACAGATCCTTTGCACAGTAGATGAATAACTTTTGTGCTCTACAAACATAACAGTATCATTTAAACAGCTCCTTGTAGGCTGAGCAGTACCAAACACATTAGATAGTTTTGTCTGTCCAGCCATTTTATAGAAGGCTGACTTAACAGGTCAATAGTAAATGTAATGGAAATATTTTTAGCAGAAATGATTTCGATTTCTTTCCTTCATTGGAAAAAAAAGCCTGTTTTGGCAATGAACGCACAGCCATTTTAGCATCACAGATATTTTGTTGCCTACAGAAGATCTTTGTCTTTGAGCAAATGTAAAGAAATGAGCAATGAGCCTGAACTTATAGATGCAGTTACTGCAAATCAGGAAATTCTAAAGACTGTCACGTGGGGAACATAAAAATTCAAGTTCTGAGAATTAACAGTTACTGTTCAAAGTTATGTTTGTTCTACTGATCAGTTTGTTCTGCTCCATGACACGTCTCAGTAATAGAAAAGTATCATCTTGGCTATTAACAGAATAAGCAAAAAGAAGGCATGAGGGACGGAGCTGAAATCTGAGGTCAGGATGAGATGATTCTCCTAAACTGCATATAAAGTCTTTTGAAAAATGGTTATACTGGGAAGCTGGATTCCTGTCCTACCTTTTCCAGAACTTATGCTTACAGTGCTAGAAATCCGGTATTACCAAGTGTCACAGAAACGATGAACTTACGCCTTTTCTTTTCTTCTTACCTCTTATTCTTACTCTTACCTCTTTTATGAAAGGTGTACCACATTCTTGCACCAGCTAAACAAAGAATTCAGTATGTACCTAGTCTGCCTTCAGTGGGACTACACATTACTTAGTTGAAGTTGAAGTGTAGTGCTACATTTGAGCTAGAATGCTTGCCATTTTTGACTCTGGCCCAGCAAAGTGTTTAAAAGTGCATAATTCTAAGCATGCATTTTTCCCTGATCTGAGTGAGACATTAATTGTAGGAAGCTATGAACATGGCAAAAAGCATTAGCAATTAAGCATGTACATCATTGTTTTGCTGCATGAAGGCCAAAATGCCTTCTTTTAAACTATTTATTATGTGCTCTAATCCTGTGTCTTTGCAACCAGTGAGAGTTCTGGATTTCAGTTACATTCCTTTCCATATTCAAATGCCTTCCAAAATTCAGCTCTACTCTGTGGGATAAAATGAACACTAGTAGGAATACTGTAATTAAACACAATTACAAAGATGTGCACATTCCATGCTGGACAACCACAGGCGTCTTTCCAACAACCTTTTTGTTCTTTTCTCATCATCTGTAATTTTCCTGGCTTCTTGTTTATGTTGCTCATTTATTGAGTCAGTTTTGAGTGACCCTGGTAAATTCTTAGTAATTTTCTTGCTTTCACAGAGTGCCTACCACAACTCCTCTGAGGTCTAAAAAAATACAAAACCGGCAAGGTGGGAAGATTTAGTAATCTCTAGAATCAGAGTTTTTAATCACAGTTTCCACTGGCTTTGCCAGCTTTTACTCAGAACACCATTTATAAAATAGCCTAAGCAGCCACAAAAAATGTGACCTGATCTAACTGCTTCCAGTCCGTAATGAAATTGATGATAGATTTGTGGGGATAATATTATGAAATTGAGACCACATTTGCCCTGTTAATATTGGGAGATGTTGGTCTCTAGAGCAGCTGTGCCTTAAACTTCATAAACATTAATAGTCTCTAAAAGCTTTTGTTAAATGTGTATGTGTGCTTTTTATGGAACTTCATTGTTAAACCTGCGTCAGTCAATTAAATAGGACTTTTTTAAAAAAAACACAGCATTTTCATGTCAAAATTTTAATGCTCTCTGGCAGAATTACTTTCAAAATGCACATATCTTGCAATCTACTTTTATCTCTTACTGTGGGTAGCTATTTTATTTGTTGTCAGACAGCACTGATTGGTAGATCTCTTAGTAGCCATTTGAATCGGAGAGAATTGCAATAATGTTAAATAGTATGAAACGTGAGAGTATGATAGCCTAAACCATATTAACCACTTCAAAGCCCTGAAATATGTATTGAAAGCAGTAGTCACAGTGAAAAAATCCACTGCTAATGGTGAAATTAGCAGGTTAAATAATGGCTAAAAAGGAGAAATAAAAATATTTTGTTAGGCCAAGTCCTTTATAGCTATACTGAAATGTAGTTCTTCAACAGCTGTGATGTTTGGCTTATTCATCCCAGGTAAGAATCAAGCTCCAATGTGCATTCTCAAGTCTTCAAATTATGTTTCTCTTCACCTGGGGAGAATTCATACTATACAAGACAAGGCATTTAAACTAGCCTGTTAGGAGAAAGCTAGTTTTCTTTGGCTCCAGAATTAGCCAATGAGTATAAAGGCTTCTCCAAAGCCAGATGCAGAGCATTCAGCTGGGCTTTGGCACTGAATTGCCCTCTCAAGGAGCTCATCTTTCTCCCTGCTGTTGATAAAGAATGCCCAGAGAGACTGGACAAGAAGCTAAGTGAGATGCATGAAATTATGTGATGCAGCCATCCCCCGCCGGTCTTCGTTCTAACCCACTGGGATAGGGAATAGTATTCTACATCGCAGTGGAGTGAGAGAGAAAGCAGGAATACATGCCCACAGTCATCTATGAGCTGCCTGACAAACAACACAAAGGAAGGGAAAAGGGAAGAAAAGCACCAATTCTTTGTCTAGGTATATGTGTGCAACTTCCATTAATGAGAGCTTTGTGAAATGTCGTTCTGTTTGACAAGGATTCAATGACTATTTCTTTGGTTTTGCTTCTCATGGGTTCATTGCCAACTGTGGTGGGCTTTTGTGCTTGTTTTTTTTGTTTTGTTTGGTTTCAGTTTGTTTCATTTTGGATTTTTTTTAATGTCGTGCTAATTCAACCACATAAATCCCATTATTAACTAGATCTCAGGACCTCACACTTAGACTTGCTCAAGAGAGGCCCAAAATGGGAAGAGTGAGTAATGATAAATCAGGACTGTGGTGCATAGTACTTTTGGGTGCATAGTCTCCACATCCAGAAGTACAAACGTGCATAACAAACATGGTGAGAAAAAAACAGAACTAGAAAAGAAAGGAAAAAAGAAATAAAAATGAAACACATCAATAATAAAGACAGCATACTACATACCTTCATGGGGAATCAGAAATTACTAAACTTTTAGGATTACATTACATCTGAATATATTACTACTCTTTCTGCATTCCAGAAGATTTAGGGCTAGCCCTTGCTCTTTCAAGCTGTATAAGAGAATGTGTGGCTGCATACTTTGCATATTTGTGCCTTGCTTTATACTAGAATGCACAGTAACTAATTTTCCTAAGTGATGCACCTTGTGAAATGGCAACATCTTTAAAAAACTGAATTAGGGAGCCTGTCCCAATTGTATCTTGTCATCTCTTGAGTTATTTGTTGACAGATACTGTATGTTAACAGATACACAAATATTGACAAAGCATTTTTGAAAGCAAAAATGATCTGAAGCTACAGGAAAAGGAACTAACTCTATTTTCTTGTAGGTCTGATTTGATTATGACATAATATTTAAATCATAATTCTGAAGGGAGATTTCCAGAGAAGTTCCTAACCAAAAGCTGGAATCCAGGTATTGCCTCTGGCTTTGAATCACCGACTAAGAATTTTGCCTCCTCTGCTCACATCAAATGACATCAAAAGCTTTACTGAAACCAGCAGGATGACTCATGAATTAAGGACTTTCTCAGTGTGAGTAAAAGTAGCTCTTGATCGTTATTCCAACTGCTTTTGAGGAAACCCATACAGAGCGTTATTTCTCTATTCTTCATTTAGCATTAAGTAGTTTATCGAAACATCTCTCTGTGAAGGATTTCAGTAAAAATTCTCTAATGCATGTTCTTATACATACTTTCATTTAATTTAAATATACAAGTAGTCCTACTGTCTTCAGTGGAATTACTCATGTAAGCTTGTGTAGCTATGTGTATTCTTAGAATGGGGGTCTATATCTAAAAATTCGCTGTGAATGAAATTATATATAAACTTTTATTTCTATCTGTTCAGACCCATTAGAATTAAAGGAAGAAAGAAAAAAGTTGTTTCTACGGAGATTCTTAGGATAAATACAGTGATCCCCCAGAAATGCAGGGGGAATTAAGGACAGACCTCCAAAAATCAAAATGTCAGCAATAATTCACCAGCTAAATTCATTGCAACACATCTCTTCATCAGGAAGAGACTCTTCTCCAAGGCCTACTTTGAGAGACAGTAGTAACAAGTGATAAGACCTTATAGGCCAGTACAGACAATCATTGTATTGATAAATACCCATCTTCTCTTCAGATTATGTAGATATTTAGGTTAAAATTACCTTGTTTTGCTAAAAGATATTAAACACACTATTTAAAGTACAATTAGTGTGTGCTTACCTTTGTATGCATAGCTTTTTGAAAATCTTTTTCTTTGCCTAAAGTTTTTTTTCTTTTAAAATTAGATTAATAAAAGGCTAAAGTACAAGTTTCTCAGAATACTCAGAATTGAAAATCAGTTATATAACATGCTAGTGTCAGCAGTTCCCATTTCCTCAAGGTGCACCATGATCCAAGACCCACTAAATGAAATGAGAATGTTTCAGTGACTTAAGCAGCCTTTGAAGTAGACAATGTCAGAACACTGTAATAGCAAATACATATTTATACATCATTTTGAGTCAGCTCAGCATTAAAGTGTTTCCCAACTGCATACAATTGCCTTCAGGCAATAAATCACAGTACAAAAATGAAGTTTAATGTTGAATTGACCTGAAACAAATTTTTCAGGGATAGGTTCAACAAACCAAAAATGAAGTACAGTGATTTGGAAATCAAAATATGTTTTTTCAGGAACACCAATGTGAAATACTGTGCTGACATGATTTTTTTTTTTTTTAGATTACTATTTCAGCTTTTTATTCTAACTTTGGATGAAAAAAAAGATCATTGATGGAAGGAATACTGAAATTTGTTAAATCCTAGTAAAAAATGATAACAGACTGTCCTAAGCCCTTTGGAATTTGAAATCAAAATATTAAGTAAAAAACTCACCTCCTATGTTCGATCTTCAGTCAACTTCTTATATGCTATGAGTTGTTTAAAAGCACAGCATCATTGAAAATTTTAAAATATTTCACAACTTAATTGTATTTAAGTGATTACAAGCTATTATGTCTTTATTTGGGAAAATATAATAAAAATAAGAATTTAGGATGCCTAAATGATAAACAATGAATAATAATGAAAAACAGTTGTAATAAAGGTAGAGTCTGAAAAGATGGGTGAGCTATGCTTTATTCTTAATACAATGAATAGGAAGAAAAACTCTCATCTTGTTAAAAAGACTACAAAATAAAAGCAATATTCATATCAAAACTGATCACTTTGATTGGGGGATTTTTTTTCTCTGATATTCCGGTAGTGCTTTGTTCATAGCTCTTGTTTCATCATCATCATTACCTTACTAGAATGCTAAACAACACCTAATTAAAGACTAAGATCGTACTCTTCAGATATTTTATAACTTTACTGGAATACTAACTTTCTCCACTTTCTAAAGTCTCAACCTTGACTCTGTAATCCCATATTTTTTGCACAGGATAGCAACCTTAATCCACCTCTGCTACATGCGTATACAGTAATTACACGATAATCACATTCAAATCTGTAGATTCACAAGGATGGAGAATGGAGGCCAGAAAACTATAGAGAAAGAATATTTTCTTGTTATGACAGTCCTGAGCTGGCCGTAAAAGATAGAGTTTCATTTTCTGGTGTTGTTAAGTAACCACTTGATGCTTTTTCTTAAACCTAAAATAAGGGTAACAAAATTTTCTTTCTCCTGCCTAATTTTCTTCTCTTTTGCCTAAGTACAATAGGAATTGTCTTAACTTGATGCCCCATTCCAAATTCTTGCAAACTTTTAAAGATGGGCTATCACACTGTAATTTTCTCTTTCAAATTAGAAAGTAAGTAAGTGTCCTGGTTGTGTTTACATGGGAACCAATAGATGCTGTCACTCATAGTGACAACATGTTGCCATTCACTGATGTGTGGTATCTTCCTGCAGTAGGCGACTGAGGATAGTTTGCGATTCTCTGGTGAGACCTGCTGTATGCTTGTCTGTCTGTACTAGTCTGAAACACCTGTTTTCTAAGTTATTAATCCCTGCCTCATGCGCTGAAATCTTGTTTCAGGGTATATGCATTCTATCTCAATGCAAATAAGTAATGTTATAGCATAATGATACGAAATAGGTGGGAGAATTCAGTCTTCCTCATTGCCATATATATTATCATTGTTCAAAGTTTAAAATGTGATATAATGCCTAATAGAGTAAATAAACCTTTTGGTTATGTTTTATTATCTGTCACTATTAATACTTTAAAACACTTTACAACTTAGTATTCCAGTGTTATGGAACCTTGAAAGCATTATTCCAAATATTCCTCTATGCTTCTGTGCCGATAACAAGTATAACAGCCCAGGTGCAGAATCATCCAAATACTATAAGGATTTTGTGTTAGAAGTTTTTGTGAGGGGACTTCAAATCAGCCAAAGCTTTGGGCTGAAATTGTCTGGATCTTGTGTTTAAAGCGAGCGCTTTCGAGAACTGAAACTAACACTGCTGTCAGGAGTCTTACTTTCCTCCAGTCTTGCTTTCTAAAGCATTGGCTTTCCAGCGGCTTTCAGCTGAAACAAACTGTACACAAATCCCCTTAATTCCTTTGGAATATTTTCTTCTCTCTATCACATCTGACCCTTGGCTGTGCTCTGCATGTCACTCCCAGCAGCCCCTAGCTACTCTCAAGATTTGTCACTGGTTATGTTACACCTTCCCTTCCTGCCATGCCTGTCTCATCTGATCTGCCTCACTCAGACAAGTTAAAAGGGCCACCTCCCATTCTGCTGCCCAGCCACTATGCTTTTGAAACATAATACAGTGTATGCAGAATATAAGCCTTTAGCAAACAACTAAAAGTTATTCATCACAATCTAGACTTCCTTTTCTAGAAAGATCTGATACAGGAAAATTTTCTGACAGGGAATTCAGCCATTTGCTCCAAACCCAATCTCAAAAAACTGGCCTACTGTTTCAAAGTCCTTGGCCATTTTTTAAACTTACAGACAGCCCAGGTCCCTTAGGAAGATAGCTAACTAACCTGTGAAAACAAAAGATCATGATCTAAAACTATAATTTGAGGTGACCTATTTGTACAACAATAATGCTTTCAATCCCCCTGCTTGCAAAATATTATATCAGTGATGCAGGTTTTATTAATGTAAGCTTGTATGTAGAAAAGATATCTCCACCTCCTTACTCAGGTTACACGGAACACGTACAGATTGTATTGCTTTTCTGATCAGTGTAAGTTTGTATTATTGTAATACAGCATTTCATGTGGTTTAGATGTTACTGATTTTTTTTCAGAAAATATTTTAGCATAAGGTAAAGCAAAATCAAAAACTTTTAACTACCTGTATTTCAGACAAAAATTATTTTGTTGGCCACACCAGCAATAGGAGCAGAGGAGGCAGGAACTTAGCTTATTGCTATCCAAGTTGTTTTCATTAGTGAGTTCCAGGAGATGCTGGAAGAAATTACTCTCAATATGCTGATTAGCTGGCAGTTACCATACTTGCAAGATGGAAGTTAAGGACCTGCATCAGTATTTATATTTTTAATCAACTTTTGCATAAAATTTATATATGAACAACATTTTAAATTTCTTAGCAACCATATGTCTCAATGACATACTTTCCTGTCTAGTTTGTTCATCAGAAAGGCAGAGGTGCATTTTGGGCATAACAGAAAGGAAGGATGAGATTACACTGTGATTTAAAATAGCTTCGAGAAATTCTTGGCAGAACTGGTGATTCTCAGAACAGAAAAACAATGCCGAATATATTCTATTAAATGCAGACTGTGCTCTGCATTGTAAAACAGGGGAAAAAAAGGAACTGGTTGAATCATTAAAGGTTTACTTAAGGCCATGAAAAGCCTCTAACAATATCTAAATAGTTTACTGTTCTCTTTGTGGTAGAAAACAAGCACCAATATATAAGAGTGTAACACATCAGTTGGGTGAAATATCAGTGAGTCACAGCATAAGAGTTTCATCAGAACAGAAACTGCACACATGAAAAAGTTCAAATAGATGAGAAGTACTTGGAAACCTTTGTATTTCTAATACGAATAGTCATTATCAAGTCCTCAGTCAAGAAGAGCAAATAGCAAAAAATGTTTCTGGCAGTATTCACATGACATTTTTAATGAATACTCTGATGCTACACCATTTTTTTTTTCTTCTCTGTCAGTGAACTTGCTGTCACAAATATTCAGTGAAACTGAAGTTTAAATCACAGCAATGAATACTATGTTGATAAAAGTGTTTAGTACACATATGAATATTGAGATGAGAAATTATTTGCACAGTTATCTATGAATTGTAAATATGATTTGAAAATATATTTATTAATAATTTTAAATATTTCTAATCTGAATAAATAATTTGAATTAATCTGAAAGCATATAAACACATCAAACCAACTTCTTGGCAGGCATCATATGTTTATTGCTATTCCAAAGCTAAAATCATGCAATCATGATTGCCAAATATTTAAACAAGTGAAGGATATTTAGCATGTGAGCATTCACATTGCCAGATTTCAGAATCGACCTTCCAACTTCCTGCTAAGTCAAGTCTCCTCTCTTCAGTAGTTAATTGCCCCTTCAAGAGGGCAATGCCAGCTTTGTCCTCACTGACTGTACGGGAACCCAAAGGAAACCAGTCCCTGTCTCAAACACCTACAGTTATACAGTGTGAATACCTTTTCTGAATAGTAGATGATGTGAAATTTAAATAAACAGAAGGATGACTTTCCAATAAATTGTTCTGCAAACTACATGTGTAATGAATGTAATGAATGTAACACATCAGATCTGATGTTGTTCTGATGTAGCAAGGAAGGACTTTTCCTTTAATTTTGACAGGTGCTGGATTTGTCCCATTACACTGAGAATATCAGAGTTCTCCCAGGAAATACTCAATCAGGAAAACATTAAATCCTAAAACAGTATTACTGGGAGGGATTCATAATCCAAATCTGACATCTCAGCAGCTCAAAGACATTCCTGCCAAAAACAGTGTGTAGTACTACTGATTGATTTTGATGAAAGGCTGCATGTCCTGCTCTGCTGAGGTAGGTCCTTGTGCTCATGCCATAGTGATATAAACTACAGAATTGCTTTCTGTAAAGAAATGCAGGAGACATGTGCCTTAGACTTTTGTTCTTTAGCTTCCTGAAAGATGATCTGTATTCTAATTTCCTGTTCATGGTATGTCTTTATCATAAAATTATATTTGTTCAAATTTTCTTTTCTACCAGGACTTACAACATGGATTTAGGAGATTTTTATGAGTTTCATGTCAAAATGAACACACCTATTCTATAAGTGATGGCCTCTCTTGGCACCAAACCATGGCTATTCAAAGCTTACATTGTGACCAGAGTCAGAACTAGAAAGCATAAGGTTGTCTCAGTGAAAGACTCTGGGCAAGATTTCAAAGTAACTGATTACAGACCACCTCCCAAAATGCCTGATTTTATGAATTTGAATGCTCAGCATTTCTAAAGATCAGATTATTGTATGGTGTCTTACATTAGATTCTCAGTCATTTTTGAAACTATTATATTTTAATACTACTAGAGCATCAATTGAAATTAAATGGTATACTGCAACAGATCAATGCAGGTTCTCAGTCTTTAAACATCCTTGACAAAAGACAGATTTGAACTCCTGGTGATGTTAGTACATAATGTGTCATCCAGGATCATAACAATAACTGAAATAATTATACAAGGAACCCCTTTTTAAAGCTATAAGTGTTCAGTGTGAAGTAGGAAGCAATGGGGTTCTGGAATCTGACATTGTTACCACTTTCCCTGATTCCAGAATCTTACAGAAAAATATCAAACTAACTGAATTATTTTAAAATATCTGTTATACTAGATGTGAAACAGACTTTGGAAAATTCAAACTTGTTTAAACAAATATCAACTTCTTTTCATTCCATGTCTGACAAATGGAAAGCATGGGTGCCTAGGTGATCTGCTATGAATGATTTCACAGAAATACATAGCTCAGAACTTACTTGTGACCTAATTAAATAAACTGCTATATTAACTGATGCAGCTGGGAAAAACTTTCGTGATGATGGCCTTCACTTCACTTTGAAAGTGGATCTCTAAAAGGGAGCAAACTGATCTGATTCACTGCAGACCGGGCTAGGTTCATCAGCTCTTCTGTGTCATTGCATTCTACATTGAAGCCCATCCTCCAAGCCAGGCTTGACCCCTTAGCACACATATCATTGGCTTCATTGAAAACACCCAAATCCAAACTTTTCAGAGTTTTCAGAACAACATACAGCTATTCTTCTATCTCTTCCTTCCCTCTCATCTACGGAGATAGGACTTCTCTTCCCATGAAAATCCTCTCTAACCAGTTCTTAAAAGATTAAAATAAAAAGGCTTCTTCCTACTCTCATTCTAACATGGGTCTAGAGAAAAGGTGCTATATTTTTTTCCTGGATTATTGTTATAATATTTGCTTTTTAAAGAATTTTAGATGGCAAGAACAGTGGAGTGACATCAAACAATAAGAACTAAAAAGGACAAATAGGACAGACCCATGAAAATATTCAGATTTATTTAAGCAGCTAAAAAGGACCTAACTCCAGGCCTTTACATTTTTATTTGTTGGCTTGTAGGCATGTCCTAAAAGAATAAATAAGAGAGAAACCAGAACTAAGTAGACATGAACCCACCATCATTCTGAACCTTTACTTTTCTGTCTCTTTCTACCTTTAAGGTCTTCATAGAGTCTAAGCATTTGGGGAGACAATTTATTTCTTAACAGCAACAAACAGAGAGACAGAAACATAAATCTTTAGGAGGCTCTGTGGATATTGTCTCAAGAGAATCAATAATGCAGCCATGTTATTTGAAGACTTCTGCAAATAACCATCTGGTTTCCTGTAATACTGTCCTACCTTTATTATTATGTAGATTGCTTTCCTCCGCAAATCTGTTTCCTATCACAGGAATGCACCCGAATCCATGATTAGAAAAAGTAATGAGCTAAAACTGTATAAACCTAATATAAATCTCTCTTCTTCATCCAAAAATCACCCAATGCATACAACAATTTAAAAACAGACAAATATAAGGTTGGATATTCTGTCTGAAGCCTCGTTAATAATTGACAAAACAACCTTGATGCCAAAGCTAACCTGTCTTTATCACTATCTTGCTTAAAAATACACATATACACATTGATAAGAAATTATTTTTCTTGTTTTTTATTTTTATTTTTTCATGAAAATTAAAAGGAAAATCTTTCGTATTGGAGTCTTTGTAATACTGACCAAAGAAGTAAAAGGTTACATTCACAGAATAGCAGTAGAGATGATCAGTCCTTTATAACATTTACAGTTGTGTGGAAGACACTGGTGCAATTCTCAACATCACACAGGGAGACTGGAGCCCACACTTCCAGAACATTTCTTAACCAAAGGCTGAATGCACTTTTGGATAGGTCTTTCTCAGTACTGCTTAAAACTCAGAGGTTTATTAGAGAATGGACTGGGCCTCACCTATCTTTCCTTCCTTATAATGGTTCTAAACACTAAGGTAGAGAAATATCCTCTGTGGATGCATGGAAAGTAAAACCGTTCTGGCAGAAGAGAGTAAGAATTAATGTAGGGTTTTTTTGGAAAGGTGGGAGACTGAGTTTTAACCTGTGCAGCAGGAGGAAGGAATTGACCTGTGTCTCCCCTGTCTTGAATGAGTTCCCTCAGCATGCACCCACTGAATAAATCAAGACCACTTCTGCCTGCAAGAGTTTTGTGGCTATCGATCTAAAATATCTTCTTACTTGTGTATATGTGGAGGGTTAGGGGAACCCCTAAGTGAACAGCTACATTCTCCTAAAGTTTGTTGCAGATTTCAGAACTGTTTGCCAAGAGGAAGAAAGTATCTCAGTGGCAATTTCAACCAGAGCCAGACTCTTGGGCACGCCCGTGTCACTCTTGCAGTTTCCTATACAGTATTTATTGCATGTAACTTCTCATTTTTTGGTAGATTACATTTCTTAATGCTTTATTAAATGATATACAGTCTCTTTTGAGTGAGGCTTTTCGACCTTTCAAAATGAGTGCCTTTGGGTGTGTAATAGTGCAGCTGTTTGTGCACGCCAATGCACAAAAGAAAGACGATTAAATAATACTTGATTTAATTCACAGAGATGGCATTTCCAGCAGGGAATGATGTCTGCTACCATGCTAGGATAGTCTGCTATCAGCAGTTTCATAGAAAGAAGAGTGAAACCTAGTGAATCATTAACACTTCCAACATATTTCTAGGGATAGAAATGATGGGGATTGACCTCTTATTAATCTTCCACCCAGTACTTTTGACCCAATATCCTGCTAAAGTTCTCATGAAATTTCTGCCTGAGATTGTTTTAACAGTATTAGACTATATGATAGATATTAAATAATTATATTAGGTATGTTTGGCATGTCTAAGGTTTTAATTTTGACAGTGCATCTGGTATAAGCCTTTTGCAGGATACAAGAGACTTCTGCCCTTAATTTTTTCTCAACAACAGCATGACATAAAGAAAGTGCAAGACTCAATTTTTCCCCCTTTTTTAGCATTAATTTCATATTATCAAACAGTCAAAAAAAGACCTTTGGGTTTTATAAAAAAATTGGCCTTTTTATTTTTATGAAACCATAATCAACACCTTCTCCATGTGAAAGAGTGGATATTTCTGATTGTCATACACTGGCCAATTTAAAAATTATTCCTTTGTAAGACTCGCTGAAAAGCAGCTGCAGTTCCTTCTCCATTTTAACAGCCTTTACAGCCTTAAAAAATGATTTTTCACCTTTTCCTGAATCTGACCTCTACTAGTGCTTTACAATCACTTTTAAATGAATGCAACTTTCCTACCTGTTATTTTAATACCATCAAAAAAGTGTTAGCATGCAAATACTTTTTGTTATAAAATAGGCCCTTTTCCTTCTTTTCCAGTCATAGAAATAGAGGCAGCCAAAACCTATGAGCAGGCCAAGATGGTGACCTGCAGTTTCCAAATCTTATTTTTGGCACTGAAATCAGATGGATTTTATTGCAAGAATCTCTCTGTTTTACCATAGCAATAAAGGCACCTACTTCTGGCAAGTCACAGCAGAACACAGGACAACTTTATTAATTCATGTTGTCAGGAAAGTAAATCCATCAGTTTTTTAAATCCGAATCGTGTTTTAGTGGTGGTCCTGTGAAAAGTGTCACTTGAAATATATTACTGTTACCAGAATAAAATACTACAGTCTTCTGGAGGTCTACATTTTCAGATTGAGACATCCACGTGATGGCATGTCAAAGTCAGCAAAATCACTAGATTGCTGCAGTGTGTCACAGATACCAGCAGGTCAGAGCATTACATCTATTGTAAAACAGAAGTCCTAATAACGAGATAGCTTTGTGACAGAAATTCAAACCCAGTTATCAGTGAAGACAACAGATTTATGCTGATTTATATCAGCTTAGTATCTGCCATTCAGTTTTATTAAAATGTATTATATGCTGGTTGTGATCATTTCAGAGTGGAACTTTTAAGATCCACCTAGACCAAAATGATATTTAGGTTTGTATGAACTTTAGTGAAAACAAAGTAGGTAACTGAGCACCTTCTAGAGCTCTGAATTCCACTGAATTGGGTGCCCACATGATCTTAGGGATTAGTGATACCCCTCTTCTTAAACGGGGGGGGGGGGGGGGGGGGGAGGGATGGAGCACATCACTCTGCCTTTATTCCACCTCAAGTACTGCTGAAATTCAGTCTTCAGAGTTACAACATAGAAGACTCTTACAAAAAAGTAATGAAGTGCTAATACCCTTCAGAGAGCAAATAGACAGTCTTACCTCCTTTCTTGCCTGCCTTTTCCAGAGCTAGATGTCCTCATCTGTAGAGTAAGAAACAGTTGAACTAATGCTGCCCAACATCAGTGTTCTCATTATTAATGGCAGGACTTTAAAACCTTAATTAATATTCCAATGGGCACTCTTCTATATCCAGACTTCCCCAGAGCTGTAGTTATCCTTGAATGTTACCACGTGTACTCGGATATAAATCACACAGTGCAATACAGCCTCCAGCACATTACAACATTCATTGCTACAGTTTGTGGACTCCATGCCAACAGAGCCTGGCGCATAAAGGCTCCATAAAAGGAATGCATTAGGGCACTGTATTTCCAGATTAGTATGGTTATAAAATGCAATCAATCACATTCTCAGAAAAAATGTAAACAAACATAGAAAACTATATTCAGAATCATAAAAGGAGAGAAGAATGGCTAATAGTAGGTCTATTTATAGGTAAGAATATTGCTCAAATGTATCACAGTAAGAATGTCAGTTCAACTCCATCAAAAACAAGAAAATCCACTCAGAAACAATTTCTTAGGGGTGTCTTAATGTTGAAGTCATCAGAAACTCAGCATTTGCTAAATATTACTCTGCAACCGATGCATCTGTTCTTCAAAAGAGCAGATTCTCTACACCCCACCCCCAAACAAACAAACAAATAAAACTATGCTTCAAACAGTAGTAGTTGCTGACTTTTTAACACTGGCTAGGCATCCTTAAGTCTTTCATTCCATGAAGATATGGACTAGGTCTCATAAAGAACTTTGATGTACTTCTCAGACACCACCATGCCTACTTTTCAAGTGTGTAGCCCAAAGCGGGATCAAAAGCCCACATGTGAATTGCCCATGTTCTGTGGCGGGGTGTATCTGCCTCAGACAGTCAGGTATTCCCTTTAGCCAAGCTCTGAGCTCTGCAGAGCATGTAACCTCTGACACAGCATCATGCTAACCCTGCTGAATGGCTTCTTAAATAGTCCTGTTTTCTGTCTAACCTACAGAAGATGATTGGAAAGAATGCCCTATTGCTTGTGCTTGTCCACGTGGACTTCTCCCACATGCCACATGTCTGCGAAATGCTAGGCCTCTCATAATGGAATATCCCCAAACCAGCATGATAAGAAGATACAACAGGAGTTGTGCCTGAAATCCTGAAAAATTATAGGGCTTCGGTAAGACATAGGTAGACATTTCTATGCTATGGAATTTTAGATCCCCAAATCTATTCCTGATGGTAGCACATCTGTTACGTAAAATACCTAAGCAGTGTTCACTGTTTTCTTTTAAAATATAGTTAGTCCTATATTTATTAATGCCAGAACATCCCTTATTTTGTGGACTTCTAACTATTCTCTCTACATAATAATCTGATAGAAATGGTTCTTCTCTTTGAAATTCATGTCATCCAAATGATTTGATTTCCTCTAACAGTTCTGCAGATAGAAATTTCCCTATTCAAGCTTGCCTAAATACACATGAGGAAAGAGAAATGTAAAATTCAAATTTTGATTTTGTGTGGGCTTTTCTATGTCTCTCATTACAGTCATTCTAACATTCATTTATTCATCTTCCCAGAATCCTTATAAGACAAGTATTAATAATCCTCTTTTTATAGATGAAAAACTCAGGTGCTGTCAAACAAGTTGGTCCCTCACCTAAAACATTTTACAGATCTATAATTGGAATCTGGCCCTTCTGCCTTGCAGACAGGGCTTTCACCTAAACATTACGTTGCCTTTCCTTTTTTCCAAAATAGATAAGAAATCTAGAAACAATATATACAAATGCCTGGCAATATTTCCTCACTTATAGTCCATATTTCTGAAGAAAAAATCAGAGCATAAAGTCAAATAAAAGTCTTATCAAACTATGGGAGAGGTCCAGATGATTTTTCATTGGCTTTATCTGCATTAGCAAATATTTATTAGGAACATGTCTGTAGAGATCGTCAGAAGGTGCTGAGGGCATGATGTCCATGATATATGTGTTTCAGAATGCTTCACTTTGAACCGTTTTCAGTCTAGTTCCATGCATTGAGTGCCCTCAGCAGCTGGAGCGCTTTGGTTGCAATCTAGGAATGCAACTTCTGGCTTCGTTTCATCCAAAAGGAATCCAGTTTGAGTCTGAGTCCTCCCTGCAATAAGAACCAAAGCCCAGCAAGTGGGGACAACTAGTATATTTGCTTCAGTGTGCACCAGATCCAAGTAAAAATGCTAAAGTGCATTTATATCCTTTATATCCTATAAAGGATAGCCAAAATGATATTCTTTTTATTTGTTTTACTGGTTAAGCACTAAATCTAGCTTGCTTTGTGGCAGTCCAACTTTGGCATTGGAATAAAATTTTGGAATCATCTCTGCTCCTCTAGCTGTGGGAATAACAGCAACTACTCAAGGATTTTGTGCAGGAAGCATACACCTCTCCTTCCCCACCTCCCAGCAGTATTTTCAAGCTCTACAGGACCTCCATCCTAATCCCTTTCCTCCAAGAATGAAGAAGCAGCAACCTGACTTTGAGCTGACTGTACCTGGGAGGAACTGTTTAAGCAGCTGCCATTGTAAACAATTGTATCTTGTCTCATTAAGGAAAAAGATGATGGGTCAAGAAATAATCCCACAGTTGTACACTCTGTGTCATTTGACAGCATTAGAGTCACTGAACAGAGAAAATCAGAAGAATTCCTACAAAAACAAAATGTTTAAATTGGAGGACAAGTGCCATGATGTCCAAAGGGGCACAGTGATGTGAAGGATTGTCTCTTCTGACACCACCTGCACATGGAGGGACAGTCGTTGTAGCCATAGATGAATACTGTCTTCAACTTCATGCCAAGTTATTGCTGGAAGTCATTCTAAAGCACTCCATTATGTAGATCTGTGTCTTTATGGGATAGATAATTAAAACCTTGTGGCATAACTAAAACATTGAAAGTCAGGCTCCAAAGGATTTTAAAAGAGCTAGATTTCACCTTAGCTCTCAAAACTATCCTAATTACCCATGGAAATATCATTTCTATGATCTTCTTTCCCTCACAGCAAAATAGAAAAAGCTGTATGTATGCCTTGAAGATCATCAAAGAGCTGATACAAAACAGGAAGGAATAAAAATTTGTGGCATGAGTCTTTTTACTTTTCCTGGTGCATTTCACAGACATGCTGAAAAAGAGTAACAACACACTTGGCTCTTGTGTCCCTTTCCGTGGCATTCTCTTCAATATCACTTGATTATGTCCAAAATTAATAAGATGGTGGCTATATTGGTGGCCATATAAGATGGTGGCCATTTGTAAATCATTTATGTTCAGCAAATGGTATTTCAAAATATTCTGACACATGAAAAATGTTTAAGAAATGAGCAATTGCCATGTGCTGTGTGGAAAATTAATTATAAAGAGATGGAAAAATATTTTCATTGCTGTTGTCTGAAACACAGAATTGGATGATATTACCCTATAACTGCCTCATTTGCACAGAAAATAACAATATAGGATAATTTCATTCCACATAAATGAATTCTCCCGGGAAAAAAGCTCATCTTTTTTTTCCCCTTCATTGTCTTCAAGTCCTGCAGAATTTTACACATTAAAAGCATAAGAAGCAAGTCTTGTTGAAATCTATAAGACTAATCATGTATTACACACTTAAGACATACATACATTCTTATAGTACCAGGATTCATGATTTTAATATGGAGCGCCGGGCTGACCCAGGTAAATTATTTTAGCAGAACATCTGTTGCAAAAAAATGCAAGCAAAACAAACCAAACTTTTCATTACTTTTTGCTTTATTCACCAGACTTATTTGGATTAAAATAATTTGCTTCCCTGCCAAAAAAAACCCCCAAATTACCATTTTTATCCATGGCAATTTGTATTTTTTGGAAAAAATCTGGAAAATTTTATCATGATTTATGCAATATCCTGACTTAAAAAAATAAAAAAATCTGTTTTGAAACTTATTTCAGTTTTATTTTTATCATGTTTCCAAATTATTTTGTATTGCTCTGATTTTTTTTTGTCTTCCCATTACCTGAAAATAAATATTTAAAATATATATGTATACATACATACATATAACTGGAAAATCACAGCTGTACTTACAGACCCCATAACACTTTAGATGTAAGGTAGGATTATAGACAGTACTACAATACTGTACATATTTAATAATAGTAACAGAATAAATTTGATTTTTGCAAAAAATGTAGATAGGAAACAGTAGTACTCCTATTTTACATAAGCCTTTTCATATCATATTTTTGTCTGGTTGTTGTATTTATCTTCTGTGCCTCAGATATGCAAGTAATTTTAAAATGTCTAAGCAAATAGATTGAGAAGAAACTTGCTGATTCTCATGGCTTTATCTTATCAGTTTTTTTGACATTGTGTAGTTTGAAGTGATGTTTCATCATCCTACATTGTTAGAGACCTTATGGAGAAAAGAATACTGGAATTCAGGGTGCCTCACAAGTAGCCACACCAAAAAAAAATCATTTAATTTATTGAAGCAAAAGAAGAAAAAGTAGACCATTTAGATTGGTCAGATTCAAGGAAAGGAAATATTTATGTTAGACCTTTATATAGAAGGAACAAATGAGAAGCCTATGAATACACTGAAATACCTAAGCCGTGCTCTAAGCAGAATAGTAACATCAAGTTACAGATATATACATCAAGTTACAGATATATACATACATTTAAAAGCAAAACAAGATAGTTCAATCCAGTGACTAGGGTACTGTGGGATCTGTTGGTTTTAATCCCTCACATGGAGAACATTTGGGAATCTGGTCTCCTGTCTCCTAGGAATGCACTTGGGCACAGCACAAAGGTAGCGTAAGAAGCATCCATTGTTCTCCAGCTATAATTCCCATTCCTGCTCCCAATCACGCACTCATACAGGGAGTGCTAAGACAAAGGGAGAAAGCAACTGGGGCAATTTTTGTTACTAACTAAAAGAGAAGAAGACAGTGGCAGACCCTTTCAGTACTTCTGTTTCTCCTGGGACAGGCAGGGGACAAACAATGCAGGCATTTTCTGTAGAATAAAGAAAACAGATAAGGTCTCCCAGATTGTGTAATTTTTCTTCTTGCGTAAGTTGACAGTGCTTCTCATCTGTTTGGGAAGGCTAAAACCCATAAACTGCACAGGATCCAATTCTTACTAGTTTTTTTTTTTTTTTTTTTTTGGTGTTGTTGCTCGCCTCATGTAAAATGGCAGGAAGATAAGTATGCTCACCTGCCCTACATCTAGGTTGTTCACTCTATCAGCTAATGATGGTGAGTTACATTCTTTAATTTTTTATTGGTTAGTAAAATCCTTCTGAAGACCTTTGGAAAAAGTAAAGATACGGAGCATGACACATTCCAGTAAAGACAATGATCTAACCAAGTTGAATAGGAAAGATAACAGCAAAGCAAGAAGTATAAAAAAATCAAGCAACAGATTCAACGTTGGTCTTAACTCTGTTTTCTACAATTGCTATGTTAGGCACTAACTCGCTTTATTTGAGAAAGCCTGTGCTACTATTTTTTCTAGGAACTTGCCCAAAGTCTGTCTTTCCTAACTTTGTCTACAGAAAGCTCTGTTCTTTGGGGGTAAACTTAGGAAGTGGTAAAAGAAAATGGACAATCACAATCATTATTTATATAGCTCTTTACTGAGAACTGTACAGTATGCTGTTATAAAAGCCTCTGGCCAGGAAATATTATTGTTAAACAGCATGAGCTTAAAACAATATGTTCAATTATGCAAATAAACACAGAGTGGCTCAAAGGGCCAGATGGCATGAATCAGCCTAGTCCTATACACTTTTCTGGTACTCGGGCAATTTACAGCAGTTGAGAGTCTGCCCCGAGATCTCTACAGATGGAAGGCTTTGCATAACATATGTGTTTGCAGCTGTTTTGTGACAAAGGGATGAGAAGTCACTGGGAGATGCTGTCCAGGCACACAAGAAAGAACAAAGTAAATCACTGGAAACAGAAAAAGCAAAGAGTTTGTACAGTGGAGACGAGGAAGCCATGTAGTGTGGTTAGGGACACACAGTCACACTTACTAACTTTATATGAGCTAACATGTCACTGGTTTCTTCCCAAGCAGCAGTTTACTTCAGAATCTTTTAGAAGTTTCCCATTTGAAGGAAAAATTGATAAATTGCCATATTTTCAACTGGGTTTTTTTCCTCATAAAATGTAAGAAAACTTTTATCTTTTAATGCTTGACAACTGGCATAATGCAGGGAAAATTAATAATGAAAAGTGCAGATGACCTTTTTTAAAAATAAAAACTGGATATTCTGGTGGCTTTAGTGAGAGAAAACATGTCTTTAAATATCCAAAAATGTAAAGCCATATATCTAGAAACAGGAACAACAATAGGAGACCTCTTTCAGGGAAAATCTTCTCAGTTTAACCTGAGTTTAGTTTAAACCAAATCATGATTAAAGTGGTTTATTGATTTACAAATGATACATATTTAAACAGCATTCAGTGCATTATACATTCACGATCAGCATTAGCAATACAATGTACAAACCACGATACTAGATGCTTATAAATTGTTAATACACAACTACAAATTTCTAAACACCCTTCTATATAACAAATTTCAAAAAGTACTAGTCGTACACACACACATGCAAACACACATGCACACATCCCCCCACAGTAAGCGCGGGTGACAAGCACATGCCCCTGTGGGTTCCCTTACGTGCACCCACATCCTCTTGGACATGTGGGTGCTCCAGCTCTTTGTGTACAGATGCTGCTTCCTACAATTTACTAATGCATGTGCCAGTCAGAAAGCACATCATGAGTTCATATATGCACACCCAAAGTGTGTGTTCCTACTGTTGCACCCTGTACTGTCGGTTGACTAGCTGGAGTGCTACTCATAGTACTCGACAGGTAGGAAATCCTGTCTGGCCCAGACAGAGGTCAAAATGTTGGTGGAGCAACTTCTGCAGGGCCAGTCTGGGCTTTGACTACTTCTGCAAGGGCTCTCCCCATTGTTACAAATTTTCACACTTCCTTTATACTTCTTTTCAAGCTGACTCCTTCTTTGTTTCAAAAGTCTCTTAATAATTCCCTGGTTACTTTTTAATCTGGCTGATGGTCATTTTGGTGATCAGTTTGCAGCAAACACCCTCTGCCCAGTTTTGGGCGTTCTATTCACATAGATTCACATTCTTGTCTTGGCAAGTGCTGTTATCCACAGCACTTTTCTAAGGGTGAGCTATGCAAGCACCCCCAGAAACTCCATCCAGGGAAGCAGCGATTTTGAATATCTTGGGTCTTGGTACACAGTCAGCTGAACAGGAGCTCTCCATGCAAGCCATCAGCAAAACAGTCCAGCTAAACCTTGAATTTATAAGCTGATACTGAGGAAGGTATATAGGGAAGCTATACTGTCTTGCTTTTGGATTAGTCTAAAATCCTGTGTCTAGCTCTTAATTTCATTCCCAATTTAAGAAAAGTGATGAAAAAGCCAAAGAGTTTTCAGACCTTAACCACAAAATGACAAAAGCATTGAAACACATGATTTGCAGGGAGAGACTTCTGAAATCAGTCTGTGTAGAGAAGGCTGACCTCAAACTATACATATGTGTACAGAGAAAAATCAGAATCTAGCAAATAAGAGCTTCATTTCAGCAAAAGTTAGTTGAACTTAGCAAGATCAATTAGAGAAAAGGCAAATGTTTCAGGTGAAAGTCTCACATCTGTTCTCTTTAAATAGCTTTCTTCTGAATACCTGTCTTTGTCTTTTACAATCCTCATTTAAGCATCAAAGTAAAACAATTTCCTGAAAAATCAGTATTTTTTGAAAAACAGAACAGTTACTTCATGTAAGTTTGCATTCCACATTTTTTAAAAATCTTGATCATAAATCTTGGTAGTATATATCTAAGTTTTCAAGGCTACAAATATATGCACATAAGTACCATGAGTCGCAGAACCAAAAATATTGCATTGTGTAAGTCTGTGCAAGTCCAGGTGTTATGGTTACTAGAGCTGAATGGAAAATGGAAATAAAATATTACTAAAAAAGCCATCTAAACTTTAGTGACTCCTTTTCTTTTGAAATGTGAATGCTTTTGTACTCAATAATATGTCATCCACAGACCTCAGAAAAGGAATCATTGCTAATTAGTAGTATAACTGCTGAATACAATTGCAATTATTTTAAGCCTCCTACAAAAATCCTCTTCATTGAAAAGAATTAAAAGTTAAAAGGAGCTCAGAAGAAAATTAAAATAATTGGTAAATAATTGACATTTGTGGTGGTTTGATTAAAAAGAGATTAACATTAGAGAACTAGAACAACTAGTTGAATGTTACTAACTAGACAGCTAATGGAGGAGGCACTGAATACCTGTAGGTAGCAAAAAAGTGGTGGGAGGAAGACAAATGCTTGTTTTTTGTTCTGAGATCAGCTCTCTGAAGAAGTTGGGTATAGGCAAGTACAGCATAGCTGTTACACAACTTCTGTATTTCTTGAAGCTCAAGAAAGATTATTCATCTTTCTTTCTGAAGAATATAAAGTTCAGAGCTGAGGACTTGGGTTTTTTTCAACTTAAGTAGTACTTTGATGAGTTTTCTGCTTATTTTTCTGAACTAACCTACAAAGTTTCTCTTCATAAATTATTTTCATATGCGAACAATTGAGATCTTTCTAATAGTTGAGTAAAGTGAATGGGGAACACTGAGACTCCTTAGGTAAAGAGCTATTATGGGAGGAAGGCTGTAAAAGGCAGTAGCCATCATTTACTCTGCTGGTTAAAGAATATAACTTGGTGCCACTGAATGCAGCCAAGGGAATTACTCCTGTTAATGTTTAAATCAAAAAATGTATGCTTTTCCACACCTTTTATCCTTCAGATTTTTAAGTTCTTATTTTCACAGTGCACGAGTTTAATCCTGTACTGACATGAGGAAGACAATTAGTGAAATATCTGCTATGACAGTCATTCATTTTCTAACCCACTTTCAGCTAGTGCTGCCAAAAAACTACCTTTGTCCTTAGCATTAGCAGAGAAGTAGAGCAAAACTTATTTTTAAAAAGCAATTTGAGGCTAAAAAAGTAGGCTTAAAAATAGTACTGAAAGTTATTAATTGTTGTGTTTACTTTTTAGGGAATAATTAGGTCTCATCGAAAGGCAACAACAGATTCTTAGTACCTACAGAAGAGCAAGTGCTTGGCTATGGAATGCCATGAAAATCAAAAAGAAGGCTTTGTGACTGCACAAAAGCATTGTCCTCTGTGTTAACCACATTGGTGGCCACTATATCTCAGAGAGAACCTCTACCTGGCCTTTTTGTCTTCTTTCTTTCCCAGGAACCTATCTACAACTCCATCTTCTGCTGAATAAATAGACAATGGCAAGCTTCAGCTCATGAGAAGTCCTCTCCAATACATGGATTATTCTCACAGAAGTTGCAATAGGAAGTTGTACAGTGTGAGAAAACTATCATTAAAATAAGTGGAGGCTGGGAAGAGTAACAAACACTATCAGCTCTAGATTACTATTGTTAAGACTTCTTCTCTGAATGCAAACACAGACCCTGTTTCAAAACATCACAGCACATCTGTTCCTTTTTCTTCTAGGAGAAACTCCTTTCTCTTTTTTGGGCACAGTCACAAATTTGTTCACAAGTAGACAAAACAATAGCAAGGAGTATGGCTGCTTAATTGGCCAGGCAAAAGAAATAGGTTCACAACCACATGCCCCGAAAAGCTATGCTTACTTACTTTAACAGAAATAAAACAGGCAGGTAAACACTAGGGTGAGAAAAGAACTGACATGCCCCCAAAATAATGCTGACATAATCAGACCATATACTGGTTTAGGTTGGAAAGATGAATGAAGCTGATGATAAGACAAGTTTTCAAATAACTTTCAAATAGAGAAGCATCCATACTGCTGAGGGGCTACTCTTTTCAAGGTGAAGCTTTCCATATTTATGAGTGGGAGAATATGAAGCCTGTAACAATGGCAAGCTAGACAAGGAGCTAGAGTAGAAGACTCTGTGAGTCCTATCTAGAACT
This sequence comes from Dromaius novaehollandiae, assembly GCF_036370855.1. Taxonomy (NCBI): domain Eukaryota; kingdom Metazoa; phylum Chordata; class Aves; order Casuariiformes; family Dromaiidae; genus Dromaius; species Dromaius novaehollandiae. Next base: position 45,539,041 of record NC_088098.1, read on the forward strand.
TTGCATTCCTTAAGCAAAAGACATTGACATTGAATATAAAGGAGGACTTGTTAGCATTAATTCTTAAAGGACTGCATAACAGTCCTAAATTTAATCTGGGGGAAAAGCATTTGCTTATGATATTAAAAATACAGCTGGATAAAGCATACAATAATTTCCTCTAAGGATCTGTCCCAGAGGCACACAGAGAAAATAAATGGCTTAAAAATAAATTTGTTCAAGCATTTTCCAAAAAAAATTAGGATTTTTCTGAAGCAGAATCTTGAATGTCTGCATCCTTTGATTCTTCAAAAAAATTAAGGAAGCTATACATTTAAAAAAATAATTTGGAAACTGTTTTTCCAGATGGATTTCTGATCAGATAAAAATTCTTAAGTTGGGAAAAATCACTTATTTTGAATTACATGTAAAACTTATTCTCCATTTCTATTTTTAATGTGTGTTTTTCCTCCCTTGCCTGCCCTTTGTACCTTGATAACACTAGAGTTCATTGGACCTTTCCACAATGAACTGTTCACCAGTTTCTCATTCTCTCTTTTTCTCCATACTTCCCTTCAGCACAAAGAGTAAACCTCCCCAAATCTTACAGAGGCATGATCTGTTGGAAAAGAAGAATTGGAATCTCTTAGGATCAAGGATCTTAAGAACCCTGACACAAATATGACAGTCAGTGCAATTGGAGCATTTAAACTTTATACCTCTTTATACCTTTATACCTCTTGATTCTAATTCTTCTTGATTGAAAATGAATGTAAGATTAGATTTATAATAAATACAGCATATATAATAATATAGCATTTTGGTGACAATTTCACAAGTTATGCGTAAGTAGGACTGTGTGATTCTGTTATGAGAAAGAAAGGGTAACATGAGAGAAGAGTGATACAACTTTAGGTGCTGCCTGTTAAAAAGAAAATAATAATGTGTTAAATAGGATTTATAAAAATCAGATTACAAGACTTCCAAGTTAGGCAGCTTTCCAGGGGTGCATGGAATAATGGCCCTCTTTATATCAAAGTAATCCGCTCTTGCACTTACACAGAGTCCATTTATGGACCCTTGTAGGAAATGTTCTATTTTGCTGCCCAGCTTAGCTAATTACTTTAAAGTTAAAGAAACAGATTAGAGGGAAAGAATCCTTCTAATGCTCACTAGCTTGCTTTAGCAGTGGTAAAGATGCAAATAATTCATTAATAGAGAATAAATTACTTTGTCATATATTAAAGGTTCTCTTAAAAATCTCTGAAATGATAAAACAATAGTAGCAATTTAAAACTGTTTATGATCCTGATAAAATTTAGAGAAAACTTTAAACTGGTAGTTAAGAATTGAAGACTGTGATATTTCATAGTCAAGGGTTACATATAATAAGACTTCAGCATCTCTGCAAATTAATGCTGTAATGCCCTGAGTAGAATCCTGATTCCTGAATTAAGCATCCAGGACCCTTTATAAAAAGAATGAGCAAACATAGATGCTTGAAAATGGCAATCTGAAAAACTCACACACTGAGAAGGAAGCTGCCCAGAGGGAAGCACTGAGAAATGTTGACTGTGGCTGAAATCCTACCTTTTACAACTAAGGCAGAACTAAAGAAAAATACCAATTCCTGACAAAGGATCCTGAGCTTTGAATCCTTTAACAGTGTAAATGACTCCAAAAAATCCTTCAAAGATCTTAGCTGGTTACACTGTTTGTCTTCAAAATAGGATGGAGAAGAAGGTGCTCTCCTTTTATCTAAGGTGCTTAACTGTTAGAACATTGCCCAGGAAATGAGAAATCAGGGTGTCTCCTCCTTATCTTGCCTATCAACTTTACATTACTTTCCACCTCTCTTGCAGTTATGCTACAGAAAGAGGTTCTCTTTAGTATTTGCTTTTCCAGGTCACATTTTCATTTTTTTGCTATTCAGGGCACTGCATCAGACAGACAAAGGGTACAATACAGGAGTTAGAATTCTGGAATGAAATTCCTCTTATTTCAGCCATTTCAAAATTAACATATAGTCTAAGGTAGCCATCTAGGATCCCTGTATACTCAGAACAGAGCGCTTTCATTCCACCTGTCTTAGACAACATCTTGGAGATACTCAAAATTCTGCTGGGCAAGGTGCAGAGCAAGTTGACCCAGCTTCCAAGCCAATCCTGCTCTGAGCTGTGGGTTGAACTAGATGATCTCCACAGGTCCTTTTCAACATAAATTATTCTGTGATTCTGTGACCTTAGGATGAGATAACCCACAAAGTACCCCCGGGATGGGGCTCCTGATAGAAGTTCTGGAATGCCTTGTTTCCATTGTACTCAGTGGGAGCCAAGATAATTTCTTACACCTGTAATCAATATGGCAAAAACAGTGAATTCAGAGGTAGTCCAAGCCATCTCTAAAGACTATGCAGAACTAAATGTTGCTTTCTAACAGCAGAGGGAATCTCCATAACCAGAGAACAGAGGAAAGAAGTAAAGATATTGGCAATCAGAGTTTGCAGATCCAGGAGCTGCTAGAGGGGTAGGAGAAGTGAGAATGTGACTTCTGCTTCTGAAAGGGGCTACTCTCTCCTCTCCCATAGCAGCTGCCAACCTAGTCCTTCCTCAGCTGCAGCAACAGCAAGCTTGGTCTCCCAGGACTCCACAACAGATGAAATACGTATGGCTGCCACCCTTCATAGTTTACTGGGCATAACTGTTTTCTTTGTCTACTCAGAGCTGGCCAAGCATAAGTCCACCCCTAAAATCCACTTAAGTTCTTTTCTAAGCACCTCTTTCCTTTATTTAACCCAGGTCAAGATAAAAGAAGTATGCAAATTCACTCAATAAAACACAGAGGGAAGGGGTGCCTACAAGCCCAAAATCTGACTGAGTTGTCCTAAAGGAGTTAAATCCAGGAAAGGGCAGAAGCACACACGGGTGCTACTACACTGTCCTAATACAAAAGGCACCTTTAAATTCAATCCACAGCTCTGTAAGAATGAAACAAGAGACTTTTTTTCTCCAGAGCAGGTTGTGTTTATTCCTTCCCAGCTCATTGCCTCCTTCTGGGCTGTCTGGGCTTTCTCTGAGACTTGTGTCTGGGAATAACTTTTGTGAGGTCTGTGACACTGTTTCCAAGTCTCAGCCGAGTTCCTTGAGCTGCAGCAGAAAGCCTCAGTTCTGTCATCTTGGGCTGATGGTGTGAGGGAGTTAATCCGGTATTTCAGTTCAAATACAAAATCTCTCAATACTGAGACTAAGCAGTGGGATGTCTGCTGTGACCATGAGCTTTACTGACAGAGCCTGCATTGTGTATGTTGTGTACTGCTTTGTCTATATGACTCAGGCGTTGATGCAAATGCAGATATCTACTCAGCATTTGCAAAATCCCAAATATATACCTAAAGTATAAAATACAGTGCCATCTTAAGTGCAGACTCACCAGGTTCAGGCTCCTCACATCTCATTTTAAAGGGTATGCTGATGGGTACCTCCTGAACTCTTAAAACAGGCCTGGTAAAGTCTCAAAAGGATACTATGGTTACAGCCACTTCTGTGGTTAATCCAAAATCCTGCTTGTGCATGTTGAGGGGAATACAAGGTACAATTATTCTAGAAAGACAATAGCAATGATGACATCAAATCTTTAAATAATCACAGTGCCTTTCTGACTTTTATTTCTGCAGCTGTCATTTTCTCTATCACAATGAACACAGACTCAAAGCACAGACCTTACCAGGTTAGTAAAAGTGGAGATTTTGGTGGAGTCTGGGTCCCATTGGTGGAGGCTGGGTCCCAGCCATTCTATTAATAAGTTAGACTTTGAACTAGTATGTTGCTTCTTTTTTTTTTTTTTTTTTATCATTCTGTTGACATTTTTAACTTTATGTTTCCTCTTTATGATAGCTTGATGACAGTTTCCTGAGAGTTTCTGAAAGATCCTAAATTAATTAGGGTCCAATAGAAGTACATTCAGAGGATGTTTAGTTTTAATGAGCTTTTGCAGATTCTCCCTCATTATTCCCCCCATATTCATAATGGTTCATGACATTAACTTTGATTCCTTGGGTTTGTTTCTTCTTATACATTCCAATATTTGTTTAGCTTGTACAAATAGCTCTGATATTTGCCTTGAAAATTCCTTATCCTAAATGAAAATGGCCTGCTGAATCTTTATTTCACATTAAAAGCTTTTAAAGGATTTATTGCAAGGGCTAGAAAAATCCACCCAATCAACATAAGAGTAACCCCCAAACCTTTACAGAGGTTATAGAAACTTGTGTATGTTTTGAGTTTTTATTTTAAGTGTCCTTTATATGCTTCTGAAATGCTTTCTGCTTTTTGGAAAGAGCCACAGGCAGAAGTGAAATGGAAATGATTCTGTCACTGAATTTTCTGAGCAGACTAAAACAAGAGGCATTGAAACACAGGAGAAAGCCTGTTCCTGCGAGACGTCCAGCAGAATCTGCTTGACAATGTTATTTTTTATGTTTATTTTAATGTTTTAAACACAGGCAATCAGACTTTTGGATTATGCTTTGAATCTCTTGGTCTTTTGAAATTTAGCAACTATATGTTAACTTAACTTTATTTATTTATTCTTTTCAGGGCACAAAAGTACAGGTAATTTGCATGCTTTTAGTGCCCAAAAATATGTTTCAACTTTGTGTTTGCATGCAACACAAATATGTATATGCCACACCAAGAGTAATATTTCAGAAGCAAATTTTAAAGTTGTATAAACAAAAGGACTCAGGTTGTGAGAACAATTTTTTTTCCTTTTGTGATCGAGTTACATTTTAGCTGGATCTGTACCCTGATCTGGATTACCTATCAGGGCCCTGAGGGCACTAGCAGGCCCTGCCCTGACTCCCTTGGGGCCTCCCCCCATACCTGCCCTGGCCCAGGCTCCGTTTCAGCCCAGCCTGGGGCTGTCAGTCTCTGCCCCACAATGCCACCGCACGGCCGATTTCCACCCGCCTTCCCGCCCCCCCCCCCCCCGCCCCGTTCCTTCTAAGCCCTGTTCCTTCTTAGCCACTGGTCCTGCTGACCCCAACCAGCACGCTGCATGCCTGGTCTGGCCTCAGCTTGTCCACATCCCCAACCCTGCTTGGTTCCCGGCTTCCCGTCCCATAGGGAGCAGCCTGCCCTTGCTGCTCCCTGACATTACCAAACAACCAGGAAACATCATGCTGACACAAGGGAGAAATGCAACCAATTCGAAAGTGATGTAACCAGTGCCTTACTGTAAATACTGTTTCGATGATTTACATTTTCTGCTTGACTACTTTCCAGTGCTTAATACTATCACCAAAACTGACCCCAATATACGGCAGATGGATAGAAGGGAAGAGTGTAATGTCATAAAGGAAGAGGATACCTGATGCTGAAAATGTAAGTTTTTAAAAACTGGTAATCAGAAGGCTGGTGTTTTTGCTTCTTTATTTTTACATGATGAGTTGATGAAAGTGTTCTCTATAGTTCTGTAGACAGTGAAGGAGGGGAGCAAAAATAGAATACCAGGAAGAGATTTATAAGAGGCAATTATTTCTAAAATAGCTGCAGCTCAAATGGAGAAACAAGACGACAGGCTAGTTTTACAGTAAAGAAAATGAAGACAGCCCAAAAATGAAACAGGGGTCTTTGGCGTCTGCCCAGACCTTAAGGGCTTTTTTATTTTATCATAGGCTGAACTGCTGCTTTTCCTTTTAAAATAATGTTTCTGTCATTACACTTTATTTCAAAGATATTTGACTGCATCATTTTGTCAAAGCCCTCATTGAGAGGCATTTTTTGATCATTCAGGAGGCTGCTGTTTGGCTCCCTCTCCCATTGGACACACATGAATTTTTAAGTTTTTTAACTCTCAGTGAAGTCCAAACACTGACTCTGACTTAGGCTTTTTGAGAGCAGTCTCTTTAAGATCCTCTAACATCAGTTTTGAGGACTAAGAACTTCTAATCTAACTGCCAAGGTCCTGGGACTAATGCTTCTCTTCCAGATGTATATGCTGAGGACACTCATTTTCCAGAGGTCCAGGCATGTGATTACTATGATTTACAATACACCTTCCCCAGGGATACAGGGTAATTGAAGCTCAAGGAAGCCAAGAGTCTCAACAATTTCTACCACTGTTGTTCATAATTACAGCCAGAACAAAAATACAGAGCAGAAAAATCTACAGAAAAGCTACACACCCCCTTCTTCTTTAGTTTCCTTGCAACTCTGAGTCTTGTATGGGGTCTTTGTCAAGAGTCTTTTTCCCCTGTGCAAGATCATCTTCTTTAGCTGTCTTTTCCCCTGTTCCCTCTCCTTGTAGTCAGTGAACTTCCAGTCTTTCTGAAGTGGCTAGTGAAACCTCCTTCATATCATATCAGTTTTTCAGATAAGTCTTTGATCAGTCTCAACAGCTGATCAAAAACTATAGCCACTTAATCTTGATTGGCTCCTTCTTTTCCACACTGACCGTATAGCCTTTGCAGACCTATGCAAACATACATGAATCTCAGCGGTTCACTCATCTGACTGACCTATCTGTAGGACATAAACATGCTAGCCTATTGTTTACCTATATCACACTCTCAGATAAAGTACCTGGGAAGATGTTAAGCCTTTGAGGTCAGATAACAATCACGGCAATGCTGGGAAGAGAAACTGAAAGGTTAGTTCAGTGTACCGTATCACACTTTATATTGCATTAGAAAAATACAAAACTCTCCAATTTTCTCCCTGCATTGTGAAAGTGAGCAGAGAAAAACTCCACACATCAAGATTATGCTTTTAGGTGATGATTAATGAAACTGTGAGTTGAAGCTTATCACAATGACAAATATTTAATATAACAACAGGAAAGTTAACAAATGTAAGAGGAAAGACCTTGGAAGGGACAGAGAGAGATGAATTCTATTTCAGGCTGCTATCACACTTGAATTAACAACTGATCTTAACTGAATTGCTCCAGTGCTGTTACACTGCAGCCCAAGTCTCTTCAGGGATCAGTTACCCACATATCGATCATCAGCAAAGGAAAGCTCATTTCTCCCCAATGAACAAGCCATTGATTTTTCCATTTTTTTTTCTGATACAGGATAATATTATGCCTCCACTGAAGAAAATAAGAGTTTTACTGTCACCTTTGCTGTGATCAGGACTTTTCCCATTGAATCTCTGAAATTTCAGTGAGACAAACTATTATTTAGGCATACAGGGAAAGAGGCATCATACAGAACACCAGTAGATCTTACTCTATGGGTGTGCCATAGGATTACAATATTCACAGTGCCATACATGAGTAGTAACTTACTGAGAAATAAGAGATAATAAGTTTGTTGCCTGAAAGGGCTTATAACCTCAACTAGAATAAATACAGAAATGCAAGAGAAATGAATTTACTATCAAGGCTCCAGCACTGCATTTTGCTCAGTTCTCAACAGAACACATTTCACATAGCTCCTGGACAAAAACACTGAAGTTGGGGGAAAAAAAAAAAAGTCTGTATGAGAATGGCAGGCTAGAATGAGATTCAACATTATTTTCACTTGTGGCCTAAACTGCAATTGCATTGTAGCCTTAGTGCAGTTTTCAGTCTACTGTCAATTAAATGATTCTCAGCAGTGCCTCATTGAACTTCCTGCTTCCCTAAGCAAAGCCCTAATTAATAATTGCAACAATAATTTTCTAAATTTATCTCTTGTTTGGTCAAAGAATGACTATGGGAGAAAGGATTGGAGATGGATTTTTAAAACAAATATGGAGGAAAAAAGAAAGGAATGGCTAAATTTTTTGGAGGACAAAAAGTGCTTTAAGCTGAGTGGAGATGGAAATTAACAGAACTGTTATAAGAGTGGGCAGAGTCAAGGAGTTGAGGATAAAGTGGGTGGGTGTAGCTGGTACAGCACAGACCCTCTGGAAGAAGGCAAGTTGGAGATTTATCTGACAGCAGCCTGGTATAAAGCTGCAAAGGAGAATTTTGGCAGGGACTGCAGTAAGCCAGAACATATTTAAAGAATTTCTCCATTGTAGCATTTCAGATTTTAATAGCAGAATTTGCATGCATCACATACATGCCCAGAGAAAAAAACCATCCTCTTTGAGATGAAAATATGCCATTGTTTTGCATCAAAAGCTCAGTCTATGGGTGAGTTTTTGAATGAACTCTTAAAACGCCTGCTTGTTTTTTTTATCATTAGTCTCTGGAACAATACAGTGAAAGAAGGGAAAGAAAAAAAAAGGAACATTTGAATTTCATCTGCTTTTTCATTCACTTTTTACCACCGTATTTAACAATTACACAGAACTGCAACTGAGCTATGCCAGCCATAGAAACAATGTAATAAATATCTGAAATGACAGGGACCCCCTGGTAAAGGTCTTATTCCTCTAGGGAACAATGGAGCTTAAGTGCTACTCTAATTGAGGTTAATGGGAGTTGTTGGTGCACAGCAGTTTTTGAAAAACCAGGCAGGAATCCTACATGTGCATGTAGAAGCCTAACAATTGGCATTTAATTTTGAAAATTTTGGCTCTTAGCTGTATAGTCTTCTTCTGTGTCTTTCTATAGCAATTTTTGTGATGGCAATATCTTGCTATCTCCTTGGCATAGGTTTACTAGTGTATATATGACATCTATCTTGGGTGCAACTACATATGAAAAAATAGCAGAGAATGTGAATTTATTAATGTGTTTGTTTTGCAGATGAATGTTTTCTCATGCAGAAGAGTAATGGAAATTAACAACCCTGTAAATCATGGTTTATGATGGAAGCCAAAGTCTAACAACAATAATATTTAAAATTTTCTTCCTTCTCAGTATCAAGCAATGACTCAGGAAATGAATTCTGCTCAGAAATTCTCTGCTTGGCTTTGACGGTCATACTTTTTAGCTCTCTACTCTTGAGCACTTACTTTCCATTGATGGTTCATAAAGCAGTGGCCCCGGTGTGGTACAGTGTGCCCCCGGATGTCCTGTATTTGTCAAAAGTTCAAGATTACAGTATAGTTCTTACTTAAATTAACGAAGGAGGAATGAAAGAATTTGGGCGATATAGGATAATGACATTCAGAAAGCTAATGCCTCTACTAGAAGAAATAGGAAAATAACTTCCAATACAATGAAGAATCTTTAATGGTTATTAAGTGAGGATACTTTCAAAGGGAAGGCTGTGTTTCTAGAACACAACTGAAAGAGGAAAAGGAATAGGAACTAGAGACTGGATTTCTTTAGTAGAATTTGTTTATAGTACTGACCTGAAAAAGTGCAGTGATAGTACAGAACTGAATTCCAGGACAAAGCACAACATAATCTATAATGAACATCTATATCAGCAGAACAGAATTTCAGTATTCTAGAAACCGATACTGTGGAAACTAAGTTTGGAAGAGTTTCTTGTTAGAATAGCAAGTAGTTCCACAAGCCCACTAATACAGTCTGATTTCCAGTGGATTTGTGTCTCCTGATTGGTTTGTATCTTATAATGAATCTAACAAAAACTGTAGCCATGATTTCAGTTTAATCACCCCAACTAAGCATCAGAAATGAGGGAAACAGTCCAATTACCTTCACTACTAGAAAAAAAAAACTGCTTGTATTTTGCATTTTACTATGCACCAGAGAATTAATGTGAGAAACACTGACTGAGGAATGGGTTTTCATTTGGCTACTGCAGTAGAAACTTTGCTTGTTGCTTTTCTTGTAGTTAGAGCATGTGTAACATCTCTCTTGCATGGGCTCTCAGGTGTCTAGTAAGGGTACATTGACATGACATTCTCTCTTCCACTGGAACATTAATAGGGCCTTTTCCTTAGCTTACTTTCTGTCTAAGAACTTAAAATTTTGTAAATTGCTACTCCAAAATTTGAAAAAAAAAATCAATGTACACGTACAGCTATATGTATATATACTTATAACTGTATGTATAAAGATATATTTATATCTACATTTATATATAGATACTATATAAATATAATTGTTCTTTGAAAGGCAATCAAGCAAAAAGGAAAAAAAGATATAGTGATAAAGCCTTACAGAGATGAGAGCTAGTAAAAGATGTCTCAAAAGACATAAGTCACATAACACATAGCTAGCTAAACTTGTATCATAATATCATAATACATAAGAAATTTATCTTCTTGCATTTTTAGCCAGAACACTGTCATTTTGGATTGCCTCTGCACAGTGATGGGAACTGAAATAAGGAGTGATATTATAATAGACATTAAGCAAAACTGTGTTGAAGTTTGCGAGTTTGACAGTAATTACTCATATAAGAAGCAGACACATTTAATTTTAAAGTTCCTTGAAGCAATAGGACCCATTCCAAAATCATAGCTCACATAAAAAACTTATGAGCTATTGAGCTGGATTGGGGAGGGGTATCATTAGGAATTATTTTGTGGAGGGAAGGGGATGTCTATCATCGTGAGCAGAAGTCAGCCAGGCAATTAATAAAACATTACAGCACACCTGGATAAAGCAAAAAGAAACAGTTTTTTTAGGTGAAATGCTCATGAAGCTGTGAGAAATAAGAAAAATATTCCTCCTTCTTTTCCCCCAAAACCTGTGGTATTTTGGAAAACAGGACTCAGTATCCATTCTTTGCAAATAAATACGGTTGCTTCAAAGGAATATGTTGATCCTAATTTTACCTAAGGAAATAACTCCAGAAAATCTTACTGTTAGTTTAGCCTCCAGGCCAACCAAGCTAAGAACATTTTTATTGAGCTTGTTAACTGAATGATCTCAGTGCATTTTTTGGTCTTATTTCTGTCAGTAAACTAAGCGTTCAGTTTATTTCTTGATGTAATATGCTAACTTATAAATTTTATTCGCTATATATTACCTTTACAGTCATGGCCTCAGGCATTGTAAATGTACTTCATTGTTGCCCAGTAAGTCTTTAAATCATTTTGGAAATATTATAGGAACTTGCTATATGACCAACAGAGTTGATCATCTGTAAATTTTAAATGCAATTAGTTTGCATACAAGTCATAATCTGCCCAAGTATCCTTTTATCTATTTGCTTCAAGAGGAAACCCATCAACATTTATGACAAGCTAGTGCTGCCACCTATAGCAAAAGAGACCTTCCGTTTTATCCTATGTCAAGCACAGTGTAAATGAAGTTATATTAGGAAGAAAACGCATATATAGAATTGCAAGGGGAAGTAGAAAGTTGATGACAGTTCCCTGAAAACTGTGAATGAAGACTGCATGGCTGTGTCAGATCTAAGTGCAACAAGAGTCTGCATTTGATAAACATTAGCTTTAAAGGCTCCTCTTCAGCAGTTCATTTCCTACTTGTGTCATAAAAATACTAATTGACAAAGTCATATTAATCACATTCTCAAAACAGTCATTTTTAATCCTGTGAATTCCAAATGGTGAACAGTGATGATGATGATGATGATGTCAAGAATATCCTTAAAACAGAGATAAAAGTAACTATTTTAACTATGTATTTCAGATGTATTCTTGTAAGTTATCTGGATCTCAGTTCAGAAACCTACTGTTTTCAAAATTTTGCTTATACTTATTTACATAAAACTGACTTCTGTCATGGCCAGTTCTTCAAATTGACAGGCACCAGACAGCTGGTAGACTTAACATATGTTTACTTGGAAAACTGACCTTGCTTGCATAATCATTCTACAGAGTGTTACCAATTCCCCGGGTATCCTAAGTTTTCAGCTACAGGCCAGGCCTACTAATGATCATTTGAATAACATGCTGACAGGTAGCCAATCACCAAAAGTGACTGTCAAATAGTAAACACACTGACATACTGCATTCTCTGATGCTTCTAGGAGCTTCAGTGATTTTAATGATTCTTTAAAAGATATGTTAAAACAAACAGTCCTTAATTCCTTAGCGCTGGCAATGCTGATACATGGACTAATAGGTGTGAAGAGCACGTTGGAAATTCCAAAGCCCTGACTGGAGATTTTTTTTTTTTTTTTTAATTTGCATGCAAAATGCATTAATAATGTTATGGCAGTTTGGAAGTTAGGAAAGTTTTCTTGACATAAGTCTGGCTAGTCTCCTTAGTCCTGAGACATGTTTTAATTTCTCACCTGGTTTTGCAGCTTACCATAAGATGCCACAATTTATTGGTTGCATATTTCCTCCAGATCTGTGTCTTCTCTTCATATGAAGAAAAACTAAGAGGGATGAAAGTTGCTATTAATACAGCAGGAACTGTAGCCAATACCACTGGGAAGATTTAGAACTGCTACTTATTGCTGAAGAATTATAATAGAGATTGGAGACTGGGGTTGAAAGGAATCCATCTCCAATGCAGTAAGAGTGTATGTATATGTATATATATGCATGTTATAGGCAAGAAGCAAATGGTTTCATCTTGAATCGAATAAATTACTTCTAAAGCCCATAATACTTTTTATGAGGTTTTAGCTGGGTTACATATTTTTTGCTCTTTATAATAAGATTATTACACCATAAAAATACACAGTTTATTAATGAATTATTACTTATTATATTTGTATTTTGTAGGGTGCATATTTGTTTATACGGTCAAAATGGATTACTAGATTTTTGATAGAAATTAATTCTGAATCAAGAATTAGCAATGTCCCTTGTTCCAATGCTCACACTTATTAAACAAAAAGAGAAATCTTGCAGCTAAATTAAAGCAAATAATAATGATTAACAGTAGCAGTAATCATAGAACTGGTATTATTATGCATATTTGTTGATATTTATGTACAGATGAAGATAATTAATCATAGGAATAGATTGCTTAGATCACTCTTCACATCTCTATCATTCAGAGTGTTTAAAAACAGGTTAGTTGTCAAGCACGATCCTATCTTGAGAAAAGGGATGGACTCACTGACATTCCTAGGCGTTCTGCAGCCTGTCTGTGATTTCACATGAAAAAAACTGCCTGCAGCAATACTATCTTGATGCATTCCTGCATCGTTTACTTCCTTCTGCCCTTCATGTCTCCTTCCCAACTGTTTCTTACCCCCAGTTTTGCCAACACAACTGTTTGTATGGCCATACTCTGAACAAACACGTAAAAATCTGAAACAAAACAAACCTTGAAACAACGTATTTTTTTTAAAGCAGATACACTTTAAACTGGTTGAATCCTTTGTCTTACACAATCACAGCCTTAGTTTCTGTGATACTCTGATTTTCTAGAGTAATTTTATAGCAGCACAGGAATTCTGAATTTCTACAATGCATTTTGAGCTGTCATGTTGTCCTAGTACAATGTGCACATAAAGCTATTTACACTTTAAGCAGAATGACTGCTAACAACAAAATCCAGCCTATATCCAGCCTATAAATCAGAAACTATAGCTTGTGAACCATTTGTATGAAGAACATTTATTACATATCCTTTCTTCTTGCAAGCTGAAAAGAGAAGCAAAAAGAGACAGGAGGTCTTGTTCAGCAAGGCATTTCCGCAGATGTCTAATTTAAAGCATGTGAGCAATTCCAAAATCAAAGCACCTGCTTATATGCGTAAGGATATTGTTGAATCTCCTGCAGTAGTGGGAGTGAAGTAACTGAACGATGCCATAGCAACAGTAACTCAGAAAGCTCTTTCTGAGGAAGAGGGAAATCATAGCACTTTTCCACATTTAATGCAGGTCTCTATGTTTATTATGCAAATGTGATTTGCAAGAAATTGGCTTTGGGTGCTCAAGAACAGTGTTCCCCAATAGTCCTGAATTCTAAATGGGGAAGTGGATCATTCAACTAGCAGCTCATATCCATTGATTCCACTGACTTCATGCATTAGTTATAAAGACAGAGCAAAAGAACTTGTTTTTTTTCGAAGTAAGTAAAGTACACCAGCTGACCATAACTGGCATATTAATAGATTTTTAAGCCTCAAAGTTGTCATCAGTTATGTGAAGTAATATCACGGGATGTTTCTTGGAAGTGTGCAAAATCTGGGAAGACAAGATGCTTAGCATATCTCTTGAGAGTGGCTGAAAAAATACTGTGTCTGTATATCATTGCCACATTTTTGTGAATATGCCTGTGGGAATAGATACATACTTAACTTGTAAGCAAGTTCACTTCATGTTCTTGCTACTCATGAAGAAAGCAACAGATATTTTTTTTTGGCCTTTGGTCAAAGCACGTAAGAATAAAGGCTAACCTTTGGTATATATTGCTGGTGATTCATATCACCTAAACCATCTAAATAGTTTTCATACTCCCTCTATAGCAGATGGAGGGAGATGGGAAACTTCAGCCCATCTATAGATAAGTGTCTTAGGTAGATGGGATGACATGTCTTCTATCTGTCCTTTTGTACTGAATATTGAAAAAGAGTAGACGATCACCTAAAACAGACAACTAAATTTTAGGTTTAAGAAAAACGTGTAGAGATCATATTTGGACACTGTTTTGGTCATTGCTCAACCTTTACGATGGTATTGTGGTATTTGTGCAGAAAATTCTGTTGACTTCACACGGATTTTTGTGCACAACTGAAAGCTCCCTAACGTGCATGAGGTTTGTACAGACTATTTTTTTTATTTGTGGCATTTTCTTGAAAATTTTTGAAATAGTATTTTCTTGTGGTATTTAGTTGGTATACATGCATATATATTTGTGCTCAGATAGGTTACTGGCTAGACAAATCATATCTAGATTAACATGAATACATGAATAAATAAGTAATAAGACCATGAGGCATAACTTCAGCACATTTGTCTTCACTAAAAAAGTGACTAATGATGTACCTCTGTGAAATGAGACGCTATTTAACTGTGGATGCCTGAATGAGTCAAAGGTATGAATATCAGCACTACTGCTTTTCAACAGATTGACAGGGGAGAGCTGTCATAATGCTTGTATTTTTGTTGCTTTTTTCACTTCAGCCAATTTCTCATTTTTACGGTCTTTATAATTTCCCTTGTAGCAGTTGCCCACACAATTAAATAAGAAATACAGGTGAAAAGGTATTAATTTACTAACAATGAGACATGAAGTTCAAATCAGAATTACATTGTGTTGAAAGTAACACTGAAAAAGCAGACAGTAGGATAAAATGAACTTAATGGTATTATATTGCAGGGCAAAGAAGTAAAAATAGCTACATTTAGCTGAATTAAACACAGACCTGCAGAGATTTGTGCACCTGCTTCCCTTCTGACATGTGGGAGTCCATTGACTATCCATGTGAGTCAAGTAAGCATACAAGTAGCTATTCCCTGTTTCAGGGTCTTAAAGAGTGCCTTTGTTCAGTATTTGAGAGTGTCATTTGCTCCTCAGGAGGACTGACACCACTTAAGTCTTCAGAATATATCTCCATTGCTGTACAGAGCTAGGCAGGAATTTACTAGAGGAGAGCTGGGATTTAGCCTTCTTCTGCATTAATATCAGACAGAATGATTTACTACCATATTGCATAAAACAGACATTGCCTGTGGCTGCATAGACACTCCCATTTACATTGTGGCTCAATTTACATCTGAAGCCTTCACTAGCTTTGTCCAAAAGCTAATTTCACTACAGCTTTGCAACTGCACTAGATACATCTTGTTAAAATGAAATACTAGCCTCCAAAGCAGTCAAACCTAACATTAATTTGACAAGTGTTGCCCCTCACCAGGAAACAGGTGACTGAGCTGTTGGTAAAATACCTGCTTGTATGTATTATCATGGGGCTCACCTTGCAAAACATTTTTTTTTTTTTTAAGAACTGTAGCAGTGGTCAGCATTTCTCCTTTCATAAAGTGTTTTCATTGTGTACCAAGATGTGAAATCTCTATATCTCTTAAGCTCCTTTATCCTTTCCAAATGAGGTTTGGTGATGTTTATGTGAAGGTGCAACATGGAATGAAATTAAACAGGCTGCATTATAAAACCAGAAGCATAAGTGCCAATTAACATATGCCAGAGGTTAATTTTATAAACATGGATAGGTCTGTTAATCACACTACTAGTTAGTGTGTCTCTGTCTAGCCTCAGTAACAGCATTGCTTACTTAATAGAGAAACAGAAGAATATACAAAGCAAAGTTGTCCAAAAACACAGGAATCAAACACAATGGAGTTTCATGGAATAAAAATAGTTTTCTTTAGTAAATGTGTCTCCTCTCAAGTACCTTCACAAAACTTTATATATGCGTGTGTTCCTCCCCCCGCTCCAAGTCGCACTCTCAAGCAATATCTGAGTCTGTTGGAAATTCCAGAGTTCAGTCAGACACTGCTTGAGGCAAATTTGCTGTTATGTAAAGGACATGTCATAGGTATTTGCGGAACTGGTATCTCTGAAGGGAGATCATTGTTCCTTTTAGAAAAAGTCCATTTTCTCAATGGAATCTTAACTTAGAAACACTCACTCATGTTATAGTTCCTGTGTGGAACTCAGTAAACTATATTTAAATCTTAAAACAACACAGACAATTGAGAATGTGCCTGATCCAGCAAAACCTATTTTTGACAATTGGATAATTGCAGTCTGTCTTCACTGAGCAACTTATACTTGAGAGTTGAAAGGACAGCCACACATATATATAAATCTCAGACACAAATATTGTAAAAGCAAGTTCTGGTCAAAAATAACTCTAAAATACCCAGTTTGAATGCCTCACTCTTATCCAGAGGTAGCAAGAGATTATTAAGATAGTCAGGATGAAATGTCTATTCACCAGATTTTTTCTTTTTTTTTTTCTTTTTTACTCAGTGTTCCTATTTCTGATTAGGCCCTCAAAAAAAGCAGTGAACTAAAACTTAACTGCATTTAGGGAGCCTTTCTACTAAAGCTGACAGGAGTTTCACTTAATTCACTGCAGATCCAACTTGCAGCCTCTGCTTGACCTTACACAGCTTCGGGCGCCTGTATGAGGCACATAAACTCAAAACATATTGACCATAACTCCTTGTCTAGTCAAAGAGGATATCCGTCCAATTTTCAGCCAAGTTGTTATAGCCATTTACTCTATATACTGTATAATGACTATGCCAATAACTTAGGCACGTCAATTGGATTCTTAAAGTTATATAGAATGAAAAAGAATGTATGTAAGCAATTTGATGCAATTTGCTGTTACATATTCTCTCTTCCTTTTCCTCCTCTGATAGTCTCTGCTCCCCCCTCCACTTCTTTCAAAATGCTGAAAAATATGCTTTAATGACTGATAGGTTAACCGTACGACTGAAATAAAACTATAACTCTAACAAAAAATAAAACTACAGTCCCAGATGTTTTATGATATTTACCCCACATGAGTAAGTGAACATACTCAAATCTCATCTGTAGCTCAAAGCAAAGAGAACAACAAAGTTTTTATTTTGAAGAAGGCAAAACAGGACACCATCATGGTTTAGTGCTTTAAAACTCCTTTCTGCAAACCCAGCTTTGCATTTTCAGATCAGCCCAGAGTGAAAACAAAATATGAATCATCTTATTCCTACAAGACTTAGCTTCAAATCATAAAATCACCATGTAAACCAGTTGCCAGGAGAGACTGATAACACCAGGAGGTTACAGATACAGAGAGGACTATGCAGCACACAGCACCAGCCAGGTTGCTCATTAGTGAGAATACTCAAGGTGATGAGAATTCCCATTTCTCTCATTAATAAGCTCAACGAATCCACTACAAAATGAAATACAAAACTGGAAAAAAATGAAGACTTTTTGTTTCTTGCTTTTAAAAAAGCAGAATATTCTTCAAAATGTTCTGTTTAAAATGTTGACATTTGTAAGATCCTGTGCATTTGCTATGAATGTGATACCTTATTCTTACGTGCATCCCATTTCTTTAATAAGCTTCTGTCTATTAATTTGTGGATCCAGGTATCATTTTTAAATCTGTTGCTCAGTTTGGGTACTATGATGAGGATCAGTGCTCAGATGATAATAGGCAGGTTGATAGGAGTGGATATATATCTATGAGAATAATGAATATTCAACACTTGCATGCAGCATTCATGAACTGCAGTATATATTTTAGTGATACATTCATTTATCCTTCATGTTATTTTATCTCCTCAATGACAACAAAATAAAAGTGATAAGACATGCACTTATTATCCAGAGCCATGTGGACTCACTCCTGCAGATGCTGTTTTCATGGTATTTAGCTTAACTCATACGTGTAATTTAATCAAGACAGGTGAATTCAGAAGCATTTAACAAATAACTGAAGTTAAGAACATGCATATGTAAATCTGAAGACTGAGGTATTTGACTATATATTGCCTTTTGGGGTCTAACTAAGGTAATAAAGAATGAAAAGTATTATGTTTTGACAGGGTCAAACATAGTGCTTTCAATATGTAGATCTGTGAGCATATGCCATTGATTATGTCACAAAATCACATAAATTTTCTGGGCTGAGCATCTAGTTGATACATGATAATTAACAAGCTCCATTTTAAAAGCACAAACTAAAGGATATCAATATAAAAAGCAATCAATCTTCTAGACATCTGGCAAATGCAATGACTTTTAAATATGCAGTAGCATCCAGATTCTTGTTCAAATCTCATTGGTATGTATGTGTTAGCTTAAATCAAATTAGTAAGCTAGTTTTCAAAATAATTAACATAAGCCATGGTTCACTACCTGGGGTAACGATATGTATGTTTTCTAAGGCTTACATTAAGGA
Organism: Dromaius novaehollandiae; assembly: GCF_036370855.1. NCBI lineage: Eukaryota > Metazoa > Chordata > Aves > Casuariiformes > Dromaiidae > Dromaius > Dromaius novaehollandiae. The sequence goes on from NC_088098.1 coordinate 45,557,611, forward strand.
CCTCCGTAAACACTGGAACTATTGTCTAGCACCAAAATACAGCATCAAAATACAACTTAAGCAGTCATGTAGCTATTTGTACCTAGTAACTTATTTTTACAGATGGCTTAAGCTAAGTAGACATATTTTCATTGCAACAGCTTTAGAAAAGAATGAGGTCTACAACTGACGCCTCAGTATCCTCTCTATCAAGCAGATGTGATTCCATAAACCTATCTTAATCCTCTAGTCAGAAAAGGGATTGATTTTTCTTCTTTAAAGTAGGCTCAGACATTCTAGCTTAAGGATAAGAGTGTCAGAATTGTGTTATCATCAATATACGTTCTTCAGGTATTTCAGAACAATGTTTCTAACAGTAAACATAATGTATAAGCTATCAAATACATTATCAGCTACAATTCCCCAAACATAAGTAGGTACATGAGGAGTGCTTACTGAATGAGGGCCCAATAATGTACTACAAAACACATCCTAAAATAATTTCTCAGCTGATGCAAATTTTTGTAGTTCATTCTAAAAGCAGTCATGTCTTTTTTGCTCTGGAAAAACTTTATTATAATAATAAGTTACAGAATGGTGCATTAACTGGTTGCTGGTATAGTCCTTGGATGTGTCTTCAACAGCTTGTGCACATCCAGGAGGATAACCATAAACATCACAAAAATGGCTCCAGGCTCTTAGAAAGTGCATTTCTTGTATTTTCCTTTCTGAGAACTTTATGGAAAAGTCATCCCCCTTTATGGAAGAGTCATCCCTAGTGGGAAGATAAGTGAAAGAAAGATTGCTGTGATGATTCAGCTCAACTCAACATGAGAAAAACAGACCTAACTATAAGACAGTGGAGTGGTCCCCAGCTAGGTTCAGGGTGTGGGAGTTAGCCTGCAAAAACAATCCATTTCACAAATGCTTCCAGCAACATTAGCTATTGGACTTTGATGAAACTTTGATCAGCAGCTACCCATATGAGATTTTGGTAAGATAAGGCAGAAGCCGGCATAACCTCTTACCAGTCACTGGAACTATGTAACAGCTATAAAATAATTTCAGAATGAAATTAGAATACAGAAGAGAAGAGCACATCCAGCGACAGCAAATGTTTGTGAAAATAGCATATATTTAGTTGTTCTAGCTTGATGCTCAGCAGCCACTTTCTTGGTAAACAGGCAATTCACATGAGGTCATTTTCTTTATTACTTAGCTTAGTCCCTAAAGTGCCACTAACTAGCAAGTAGTATTTAAAGCAATCTGATCTAAAAGTGTATTTTTTTCCCACAGAAGTTTTTAGAACATTTCAGTAAAGCTGAGGAAATCGACTGTGGTCACAGTTTTTAGCTTGGGAAAAAGGGGAGGAAGAAAAAGAGAATTTGTTCAGCCAGAAGTGAATGTGTCCATACGATACATGCTTCTTCAATAAAAACTGATCTCGCTGATTTTCTAGGGGGTAGAAAAAGCCAAATTTTTTGTCAATAAAATTTTTCACCCTACTCCTGCCTCCCTCTGCTATGCAATATATTCACCTTTTAGTAAAGTGTTCTGATGGTGCTATTTGTATTTCTTAAGATCTAAGCAGAAATAATTCATGCAGTGAGCAATGCCTTCATTTTTCACCAGCAACGTGTTCAAACGTACCATGAGAGTAGTCACCCATTTTCCACTCAGGGAAAGGTTAAAAGCTATGATTTTCAAATGACCTAAAGATACCAGAAAATTATGTCTTGCCTTTTTTTTCTGCTATGAAATAAATTGACAGTTTATTCCTAATTTGCAGCTGAGTGAACAGACTAGATGCTTCATATCTACTAACAAGCATGGAGGAAATACTGCAAGTGCAATTTGTTCAAGATCTGAGAAAATCAGGTGGTATTGCAATGTATGTGCACAGGTTAAAAATTAATGTTGTGCTTCATTTAGATGGCTAGTGAGTTCAAATAAAATGTAAGTTTATGCATCCTGGGGCATCTCCCAGAGTTCTTACTAGACACATACAGAGGAGACAGGCATATTAGAAGCAAAAAGATGTTCCGGTTATGAAGAAGAGAGTGAAGGAAGATGCTTAGTATTAATAAGTGACACAAAGAAATGGCAAAGAGTTGTAATAAAGAAGTACAAAAATAGACTGTGTTAACTGGAAGCAGAGATTTAGATAAGGGTCGCACCATGAATACATTTAAGAGCTGAGAATGAAGTTTTCAAACTGGGTATGGAATGACAGAAAAGAGAAAGAAGTAAGATATCACAAGAGTGGGACAGAATTCTGATGGTAAGGATAAAAGACAGTAGATTCTGAGATAACCAAAGAAGGAAAACTAATGGTATCTGCAGAGAACCTAAATATGAAGAAAATTAGACAGAGAAGCAAAAGAATATTTTTTTCATTATAATAAAAGGTTGACTGATGCTATTTGATAAGCAGATCTGTTCTACAACGACCGATTATTTTAGAAGACAAAGTATTCTTTAACAAAACAATGAATTGTAAAGGTTTCTTTTTGCCACAGTTTCTGAGGGAAAAAAGTTATAAAATAACTTTGATAAATAAGAGAGAGAAGCTTTGCTTTGGAAAAGCCAGAAACAACGATTTGATGCATGTTATGACTACATCTTGTGCCACGAACAGGGCAGTACATTTGCCACAGTACATTTTGTGAACAGCCACAAAACAACCAACCAACCAACCAACCAACAAAAATACCACAGAGTGTTTAGAATATGCTGTGGAATTGACTGGGGATATGTTTGTGTCAAAATATAAAACCCCATCATTTCTGGATTAAAACATTTCTTTTGCACTTGAGACTGATTCATAATGGAAAGACTGCATTTGAGACACTGGGGCAAAGGCCATCATCCCTTTTGCAACAAAATATTTTCTACTAGTAGGGACGTTGAATTTTAGTGGTTTTAAGTAAAGAAGTTCAACGCTACTAGATAGAGAGAGAGAGGGATCCAGAAGCTTTCTTCTGAAACCTAGAAGGAAAAAAAGGTGTTGGAATGTGCTTTACAAGGTGATTTCCCTTAATAACAGAGCAAATAGATGAAGAAAGGGACCAGACTGAGAAGGCATAAAATCCAAAACTTTCAAGAGTGAAGTCAGGAATGTGAGTAAAATGGTGCATTAAGGGTAGCCCTCCACTGATCCCTACACTTTTGTCTTTGGTGAGAAATTCCTTTGCTGAATATGTGATTCTGTCATATAGTCCCCAGAGGGTTTAGCTTGAAACCTACAAGTAGGTGAACACCAGAGGCACTGTACAAGCTAAGAAGCCTATGTGAAGTCTGAAGCTTTTATGTCAAGTAGCAAGATAGCAGGCTGTATGTGACAGACCTAATGCCAACATTCCCTAATCCTCCAGATTATAGCTGTTTGCTCTTCTCTGTGTGATCTCCTGCACAAGGCAAGCCTTTCCACCCTGCTGAACCTTTTCCGCTGGTTCTGTGAGAACCAGTTTCTTTGGTGGCTGTATGCACACACAGCCCTCTGCACTCTCTGCTAGCGGATGAGGCACCCAGAGTAACACTTGCATCTGAAACGTTGTCTCCTCCTTCACTGATGAAGGCCATGAACATGCTGAGTGTCCAGGAATGGACTCAGTGCAATGGGGTGTGATTATATGGAACGCCTTTTCTAATGTAATCAGTGCAACGGGTAGATTAAAAAGGAATAGATTCCCAATGTATCTTGGTACCATCTATGTACCTCCCTTCTCCAAAATTGGCTGGGGATCCTTCCTGAACCCTCTAAAGCTTATGTGCTTCACCCACTCACTGCCCAGTAACACTGAACCCATTGTCCTTTTTGGGCAGGAGTAGTTACTCAACACTTGTTTGTTGCTTAGCTAAGAGATGAGAGGATACAGTGGGAGAGAGAGGAAGTTTGATTTTATAGTGAATCTGAACTCAGAGATCACACTAACTGAATTAACTTTTGATGGTGTTGGTGAAATCTTGGTTCGATTTCTAAGTTAGTATGATGGAATATCCCTGTTAATACCAGTCAGATGCTTCATGAACTCATCTTCACACTTAGTGCCTGAAACACTCATGATGGATCATCATTTAGTATTTTCCTTTCTTGGTTCTTTTGGCTTGTGGCATTGATGCTGCTGATACTTTTGTCATTATTGTTATTATTATTATTATTATTATTAAAGCATTCTGATTCTGCTACAGCAATGAAATTCTGTGATCAAACAGTCTCTAAAAGAATATCTAATGAATTCAGCTGTTATGTGAGTAGGTGAGCTATGGATGTGTCAAAGGATTAAGAGGAAGGCAACGGTGCTTGACTTCCCTGATTCATTCAGTGACAGATGTTAGAATCAAGGAGGAGGGGGGCGTTAGAAATGAGCATTTATTTATTCACTCCACAGTCTCCTGCAGTAAAAAACTGCAGTAGTGACAGTGTTCACCCACACTGAGCAGCTTAGAGATGCCAATTTATGCTTTAAAAAAAAGCTGATTGTTCTGTTAACATGGAAACCTTTCATAGCACAATAAAGGAAAAAATCATCTACCTCCAGGAGCTTACACATACGATAGCACATTACCACAGGTTTTATTTATTCCAACTTGAAGGACAGTATAGCAGAATTTTTTACAGGACTGCAAGCCTGGGACTCATGCTGACCCTTTTCAGAGAGCTGATTGTGGCCCAGTATATTAGAAGGCTCTACAAATAAAACCAGCGCTTCTTGGCAAAGGGGCGAATTTTACCCTGAATGTAGATGCTGTATGAAGAGGAATGACCCTCCCACCTCTCCAGTCGCTTCCTGGAATTAAAGCTGCCACAGGAGGTGTCACTAATCAAATTACATCACTGCAAGGTCAATCGTATATCCCTCACTCTCTTCAGTCTCTACAGAGACAGGAAAGAAGAGTCATGCTGCTTTAGCATTCAGTAGCTCCTTCCCTTAGTATATTTGGGGATCTCAAAGTTCTCCTTCCACTGTGCCACTGTAAACTTCTACGATTTTAAAAGGGGTGTGGGGAGAGGTGGACAGAGAGAGCATTTGAAAGGAAACCTTTCCACCACTATCATTCTTTTTTTTTTCTTCTATTTTCGTTAAGAGATGAAGAAACGTTTGACAGCAAAAACCATTTTCGCATCTCACATCTTAGTGTTTCTACTTGCCTTCCCTTTGGTGGCCAACCTGACCCTGATCCTCAGACAAAAAACTGCCACATGGCAGAGTGCCCTGCTGGAGCCCCTGAGAGGGCAGCGGCAGGAAGGATGTGGAGAGGCTGGGGGCCGCCATGTCGTGGGCTGAGGCGACATGGCGGCTGCCGCTGCCCTGCTGCCACCGCAGGCGAAATGGCAGCTGGTGGCGCCCAGCCCTGTAGGGGCTGTGTGGTCACACAGCCAGGCCCCTCCCCCTCCCAGGGGTGACCGTTGAGCCGCCAGCGAGGCGGCCATGGCGCCTGCAGGTGGGCCAATGCCTCGCAGAGCCTGCCCAAGAGGGGGTCAGGGAAACAGCCGATGGCAGACGCCTGTTACCGCCTGCAGTCGGCTCTGGGAACCCACATGGATGGTGATGTGGTGTATTAACGACAGCTCCCGGGTGCTGTGAGTGTCTGTGCAGCACCCACGGTAACTCTGAGCTGTGAACAAAAAAGCAGTATTTAAAATGCTGCATTCCAACAGTTCAGGGAAATCTGTAACAAGTGGTGTATTCAGACCTTTACGCTATCCCTCTGTTATAATATCGGCAATACTGACAACTAATTGTGATCTGCTCCTTTTCTCTTCCCTCCCACCTCTTCAGGCTGCCTTCGCAAGTCATGAATGTGTAACTTTGCTGCCTAATTGGAGAGGATTGTCCCAGAAGTAAGATGAAGCTAACGCTGGGATTATGTGCATGGGCTCCGAGCACAGCAGCCCTCTTTTGTATTTAAAACGTTAAAATTGTTTTTTGCTAAGATGGTCAAAGTTAGGCACAATATTCCATAGAAGAGTGCCCATTGTTAAACACGCCATGATGATTGTGATTTCTCACAGAAAATCCCAGTTTTTAAATCCAAATGTTGCTTTGTACATCTGATTATTTCTTTCCATTATTCTTGGAGAGCATACATCATGGCTGTCTCCTGTTGGTTAGGTAGCTTTATTCTTCAGCAAAATTCCATCATTTGCTCTGTACTTTTATGTATTCATTAAAGTTCTGCAAAGTACACTGTCAAAATGTCAAGTACCTTGCAGCTCTGATTCACGTCTGCTCAGCATTCAGGAATTAGCTCTAGCAAGCCTTCTGTGAACTTTTAATTGCAGCTGGGTGCAAACTTTGTGCTATCTGCCTGTGTACAAACATCCTTTGATACTGTGCTGTGATGCATTTGAAAGCTGAATCTTTTCTTTCTATAGCAAATCAACAGTGTTCTTTCCATTTCCCTGACTGGCTGAGAGTGCTGCCAGTGCCCAGGAGGATCAATTAGAGGCTATTTCATTTGTGTGCCTAAAGAAAGAATCTGAGCTCTTTCTCCAATGGAAAGAAAAAGGAGGAAGAATTAAAAACTCATTTATCTCAGCCTTCCTTTCTGCCTCAATCAGAGCAATAAACTAGGAGAGTTTTATTTCGAGTTTCATCTCTCAGTAAGCCCATGTGCATTACATGCCATATGAAAGCACAGGCAGGAAAGGTCCACCCTTTGGATCACCAGTCTAACTGATGTCCCAGAAATGATTGGCAATACACCTAACTCTGCACCCTGTCTGGCCTCAGAATATAGGCATCAGAGAGTCCCTGCGTGAGTGTAGTTATGTGCATACCAGCATTGGTGTGCGTGTGCAGAATCCTATGGTAATGTCCACAGTTGCTCATTCCTTAACACGGCTTTTTCTTTTTAACCTCAGTGTATCCCAGCAATTATATCCATCTTTTATTAGGGAAAAATATCTGTTTTGAACTGGGTTGGCATGCTCTTTTGCAGTCCAGTGCCAGCCCCCATCCAGACCTGCTTGCTACAGCGTAACGTCATAGCAGGAGGATAAAGATGTGTCTTTCTTTGTCTCAGGTAACTATGTCACTATGTCCCCTAACTCCATCTTTGAGCATCACATTGCCCTAAAATCTCTTGCATGCATAGTGATCATGTTAGTAATGGGCTTCATAAATCCCCAAGCAGTTTATTCACCATGACTGCAGGAGTCCTTTGACTGCAATACACTTACAGACATGACTCCTCAGAGCTTTCACTCACAACCTCTAATGTTTTATTTGAGGACACTTTATAGGATACTGGATCCAGCTGTCTGTTCATCCTTCTACCACTGCTGATAGAAAAATGCCTGCAGTAGCAGCAGGAAAGGAAGCACCTCATACTGGAGAAATGAAAGTCCTTGAAATCAGGAGGCGAGGAGAAAACAGGCCAAAATTTGTATTTATGACGCTAATATCCAGCTCTGGTTCTGAAAGCTATGAAGAGGGACCTGTAATAAATATTTAACTGAAAAATAACACACAGAACAACTCCTGTACTGGAAAAAGGTTCTTTAAAAAGGTAAGACATTGTCTACTTCACATCAGTACTGAGTTAGTCTCTTGTTTCTCGTATGCAATGGGAATACAAAAGCTGAAATTCTAGTTACACAGCTTCTATTCCAGTGAATCTACTTTTCTTTTTGTTAGTATGCAAGCAGAAACTCAAATGTATGTCTAAGGATCATCAAAACTAGTTAAAATAAAAATCTCTCTGCAATTAAGACTGCTATTTTGAAAAGGTTTTCTCATACGTAAAGCATTTGGCGTGAAATACAAGCCTTGGCAAATCTTCTATTGGTCTCATTCATTTCAGAAACATATATTAAGCCGAAAAATACTTTTCAGGGGGGAAGGAAATGAACTGGAGATATAACTTTATGAACAAAAGCCTTAAACATTCTTCCTACAAGAGATTTCTTTTATATTTCAGATTTTAGACTGAAAACTTTCTTCCTGTCCCCAAAAGTTGTATTTATTTCATGTGACACTTTCTTCAAAGCTAGCTTCTGATATTTGAAAGACTCTTCCTGCAGATGTTTTAAATTCAAACCTGATTAACTTGGTCCTTTTGATTTCTTTTTTGATTGCCTACAGGTACATGACCCACTCCAATTAACTACTACAGATGATGAAAATAATCATCTTATTAGCTAGCAGCTACGGCTACCATGGTACCCTCATTTAGTACACCACAAGCAAGTTACACAGAAATGAGAAGCTACAGAGAAGTTTTAAACTTACACAAATTAATGGAAATATAAGTCTAACTCCCGACTCCACAAAATCTCTTTTATAGCTCAATCTTATGATGTCTGAGCACCATGAACTCCTCAAGAGGAGACCAAAACATGGAAAGTCAGTGTGCTCCTTTATATAATTCATACTTATTAGCAAAAGAGCCTAGAACAAAAAAACACAACTAAAAGTAGACACAGCCAAGTGAGGCTGCTTTTGACAAACCACTCGTCATCTATGTGTGCTGAAAGTTCCCTGCTATTATTAAGGACAATCAAAAAGCCAAGCACTCATTTTTCTGTGATAAAGTTCTACAAAATATGTTTTTAAATCAAAATTAAATTTGCCAGACATTAAAGTTGTTTACAAATCTCAGTTTAATTTGGGGAATGGTTTAGAAATGGAAGTGCATGCTCTCTGTCAAACAAGCTCAGCTGTCTCACAGAGCACACAGCAATCTTCTCACCAGATTATCTCCTATAGGAAGGGTGCGCAGCAGTGGCATCTGATCAAGAAAGTGTTTATCTGAGCTGGAATAAATATTCCTGCAGTCTTGACTGACTTGCAAATTGATGCTGTTTAGCATGTAAGGTTAAGTCAAATAACCACTGTACTATAGTTGGCTTATTGTTAGAGAGGCTGAGGGGTGAGTCTGCCAGCGCTTATGGCAGAACGGTTTTTGCTAAATGCAGTAAATGAAGAAGGGACCACTACAGGGTCTATGTCAGGCAGCATATTTCCCTCTCAGTCAGTGATGATCACTTTATGTGAGGATCAGCTAAAAAAAAAGAATTGGGCAAGGGAAAGTTTTGAAAATGCTATAGCCTTTTTCTTTTTTCGACATCTTTAGAATGGGTCAGTTTTGAGGGTTTGGAAAAAAATTGTATTTCATTTACAAATTGAAAATGTGAGAGAAAAGGTGAAAAAAGTTTAAAAGACATCAAACACTGTAAACCAAGAGAAATCATTTTAGTTTGACTACACAACATTTAAAAAAATGTTCTACCAAGTAGAAATATCAATTACTCCCAAAGTCTTTTATGCAGCAAGTGAAAAAGACAGGTTAGAAGGAGAGTGAGAATCTTTGAACAGGGAGATACTGTCTGCCAAAGGACTTTCTCGGTGCTATTGGAGAATTGCTGTCTGTACACTGGAAGTAGCTGCCTGTCTAAAAATACAGGAGGTCATCAAGGAGATGCTTTTCAAAGTTCTTAAGCTATTCACTTTTTTGCTCTGTATCTAAGTTGAAAATGCCTCTCATTTAGTTTATGAAAAGTATAAATTTACATATTAACCAAACTACTGATTTTCCTTTAATTTAATTTCCTCTTTCTAGTCTTAATACATATAAAGATGACAAGAATTCCCAAAAAGCAGAGACCAAATCCTTTGGTCCCTCAGGAAAGCTGCTGAACATTGACATCTGTGGTATTTAAACTGCATTTTCAAATATAGTCGAGAAGTGTGGTGAGAATGCATCTGATGGCTCTCAGCCAAAGAAAGTAAGAGGTCAGAGTAACAGTGGCTGTAAAGGACTGTGCAGGGATGCTAAATATCTCACAGAATGTGACTTAAATTGCTGACCACCACATTTCCTATTGCTGAAAAATGGAGTAAAGACATTAAAATATTATCCTCCCCTACTTTTCTTTTCCTTTCTTATTCATTAACAGCACAGGCACAGAATGTGGTGACCTAAGAGCTTTCCTATCTTGCATAGGCCAAGGTTGAGTTGCTTTTCACCTTTCATAGATCTTCTGGAACAGCCTGGAATAAAATAATCAGAATTTGGCCATATATCTGGAGTTTTGGAACTGCATTTGCTATGGCCTTATTTCATGTCCATAGTGCAATACTTACAATTATTTCATTTTTGAGCTATTTTGTGAAGAGAAAAATCTTCTTGAATGGTATGAATACAACAGGAGTCTATGGTAGATGTGTTTTGTGACTTAGCAGAGGTTTAGAACAGTGAATTCTGATTTGTGTGCAAAGAGAGAGTTAAGGAGGGAGTTCTGTGACTGAGTAATGAAAATAATCATGTTGGTATTGTCATTTTGAAAACAGTACTTGGAAACTTTCAAATCTCTTGGCCAAGAACACTTCCTATGACTGATGGACTACCTCAGGTAAATAACACTCTTGCTTAATCTGTTGTTGTGAACTCAAGGAAGAAATATTAAAGATTAATGTAGATGTTTCATACTTAATAATGTTGATATAGTGCTGATGCTTGCCTTCTCTTCAGCTGTCTCCTATTGATGACCATGTTAAATCCCTTTCCCCAGACATTCCTGAAAAATACACTTGACAGGTATTTAGCAAGCCCTTCATATCAAAGCTGATTCTAAGGGTGAATGACATTCTAAGGATGAATGCCACTGAATGGCATTACAAATAGTCCGTTGTTCTGATTATGTTTTATAACATACATAATATTTATCAAGTTAGGCACTGTCAGTGGCATTTTTTTTTCTTGGTAATAAAAGCAGTTTCCATTTATCATATGTTAATATTCAACCTTCAGCTTCAGGAATGTCAAATCAAGAAGTCTGTATCTGGGATATACCTCTTCTATGGCATATATTCTCTAGTCCTTCATGATTTTTATGGCAGCATTATAGAATTTCTCTCTTTAATAAACCCACATGAACCTTATTGCAGAAAAACAGCTATTTGGACAGACACTTTAACAGCCATTTTGTTGCTCACTGTGCCTTTTTAGCAGACACATGCTCTATTTGGTATTTTGCCAGGATTTGAAAGCATCTTGCCAAAAAAAATCAGATATTTTTCTGTCTTTATATATGTACAGTTCAAGTCACAGCCTCGCTATTGTTTTATTTACCTGATGTTTCAAGGGGCACTGGGTCAAGTTCCAGTGATAGCTGAGCATTTTATCTTTTAATGTATTCAGGTGCAGTATGAGAAAGCTATAGCACACTATCATAAGAACCATCTGTAAAGATGCTTCAGATCTCTCTGAAGACATTGAGGAACTAATGAGCTACTAATATTCACTGTTTTTCTAAGGCATGTATTTAAAGCCATAGGTATCTCATGGATCAACACTGCAGAGTAACAGGAAAAAGGAGGAAAGTATTTTAATGATGAGATCAAAAATCAATTTGCTTTTCTGTCAGGCTTGATCTATATCAGGAAGATCAATTGAGATGCTCCAAAATGTTGACAGAAGATCTTTGAATGGAAATCAAAGCCAAAATAAAATGATAAAGTAACTGGGAAGATGACAAAGGCCTTACTGATTGCCATATTAAACTAAAGGAAAGACCTTTATTTTTAGCTTCACTTGTATTTGAGCTTTCTTTCATAGATGCACCTTTTAGTGGCTGCTCAGATGGACTTATTTAGCCATGTTCTCTAATAAACAAACAAGTTTTTGTCTTCATATTATCAAAGTAGAAAAACTAAATCAGTTGTAGAATTGTTTTTGATTTGTAGTGATACGGGAGGGAAGGAGATTCAGTTTGTAGCTCATGATAACTAATGTAGGATTCAGTTTGTAGCTAATGACATCCACTGTAAGAATCTTCAGGTAGATCTTCAGATCTACATTGAGCAAGGTGCCTAGGCTGCCATTTTAAAGGGGAGATTTAGAATATACTGTGAAATTTAGACACCTGTGTGTAGGCAGCAAAATTTAGGTGTCTTAATCTGTAAGCTAAATTCCACGTGTTGTTTTACTTAGTCTAGTTTATTAACCTTGAATCTGAAAAGTGATTGTTTGAGATAGCTGTGCAGAAAGTCCCTTGGTTCAATTAAGGAGGGATAAATATAAGGTCACATGAGATTCTTGTGTTTATCTATCTGAGCCTGAATTTGATAATTTTTAGATGTCATTAGGAGATCTGCCTGCTTTCTTCATTTTTTTCTGTGAGAAAAAAAATCAGTAATTGCCAAAGGACTTGAGTTTTGATGGAAAGACTATGGCTGTATCTATATTAATGAAATGAATGTATTTGGGATCATTCTCCATCCCCCTAAACTCTCTTACCTGCTAAGTAGGCTGGCCTTGTAACTGCCTAGTGAGAATGATCTCTAGCCCATGTTAACTACTGAATAGTACCCAAGAGTTGTTAGGAACAGCATTAGCTGACTTGGGCCAAAGTCACAACAGGATCCATTGTAACAATTTAGCGGTATAAACAATCAGTTTAGGGCCAGGGCAAGATGAATGCTATAGGAGAGGACCACATTTATAGGGGACCAGTGCTGATCGGAGAATAGCAAGAAATGGAGGGATCAGAATTTTGAAGGGCAGATCGTGGATGGCATATCGTCATATTAACACTACTTATTAATCTGGCCAACTCTGAAAAAAGAAAAAAGTTGCTCCCACAGGGTTCTCATACCTTATGCCTATCTTCCATCTGTTATAAGTAATGGTGCACATTTGATAAGGGTTGCTTTATTCATTTTTAAACCTTTTGAGTATCATGAAGATAGGGATGATGCAGGGACTTTCAGGGACTGAATATTACTTGCATTTCTTTTAAAATAAGGATTTTTTAATTTAATGATGTGATCGTAAACTCTAGTATACAGAGTCAGATAATTCTCATTTTGTGACATAATGTTTTTGCTGAAGAGCAAGTTAAGCGCTAAAAATGAATGTCAAATTGTTTGGTCATAAACGTAACTTTTATGCAAAAATACTTCACAGTAAAGCAGCAAAAGTGGTCATGGATTTACTTCTATGGTTTTCATTAGCTCTTACTACTTGGCTTCACAGTTTGATTTCACAAAAAATATTACCTGGTTCAGCTACAGTCTCTGAAAAAAAATACTGATTTTTCATGAAAGTGTAAGCACTTTTGAGTGTTGAAATTTCACAGAAAATTGATTTGGCTTGTTTTTAGGAGCATTATGTACTGAGACATTCATTAGAGTGTGAGGACGTGCTTCAGGAGTTTTGTATTAAAAAATGATTTAACATTTTATCTCCAAATCCTCTTGTTCTCAGTTCCTCAAAATTTGTGGAATTTATACCCTGTTCTCCTTGTAATGCAGCATTGAAAAAATATTGTATAAAAGAGTTGGAAGGATTGCAAAAGCCTGCTAAATTAGGGCTCTCTTAAGACTGAACTTCAAGTTAATTCTATTCATCAGTTTATAGAGTTTTATGCACTGATTTTGAAAAGTTATATTGTATTGAAATTAACTATTGAATTGCAGGTCATGGTAACTGAACTGTCTGAGAGCTATAGAATTTATTTTACTTGAAAGATAAGTACATGGTGTGCTAACAGAAAGGCTTGAAAATTACCATTGTCTCTAAATGATGTGTAGTTGCTCCCCATTTCCACCAAGCAATCCTCAGTCTTTCTGGCACAACAACCCAATTTTTACATTCCCTGATCATATCCTGCTCTGATGCAAGGTAATTACAATGCTAAAATTAAAAAAAAAAAATAGATAAAGCACAAAATAATATGTGATTTTGGTAAAATGTACCTTGGGACATAAGTGGATAGAAATGCCTACTAATAACAAGTGTGGTCCCTTAACCCCTAGATATTTGATTGTACAAGGAGCGTTGACACACAGTGAGCTTTTCCTTGCTTTATTTTATTTTATATTATTTTAGCAATAGGAGTTGTTTACACGTTACACTCAAGGTGAAGATCTCATATAGACTGAAAAAATAAAGCCACTTTTGGCATTTAGAATCTCAGAATTATATGGAATCTCTGGGGTGGTACCTTAGAATTACATTCAGAAAATGCTTATTTACTCCATGAATTGTGTATTAGCAGTTTTGTGAACAAAGGATGAGTTATGTGCCACCAATTCTACCTACCATTGTAGAGAAATGTATGCAGCAAGGAAACTTCTTTAGGTTTTTAAAGGAAAGAAAAAAAGAATTCTTATTAAGACTAAAAGGACATTTTGAGAAGATTCTGTATTTTCAGAGCAGTCTCAACTTTTGCCTCTAGTCCAGAACTGCTTGTGGGGAATCCTCTTAGAAGTACACTAAGGTCCTGTTATTAGAATACCTGGCACACATACGAGGGACCTTAGCTTTAGTGCGTTTATGGGAGCGTGTTCACAAGTGCACTTACCTGCAATACAGGTGGGACCTGCTATGCTTTGCTCACTCAGAAATACTCCTATAACCTTCCCACCCTCAGAGTGAAGTCCCAGGAGCTGTGTCCAGCAGGAGGTAGCTGGGAGTAAGTGGGTAGTGTCCTTCTAGGCTTTTTTCCTTTTTCCCATTTTTGCTACACAATTAGGATTTTTGAACAGCCTGAGTTCAAGGATAAACAACAGTAAGATCAATATGGAGGTGCGGGCCTCCATGTTTGGGAGTCTACCAGACTTTGGTCTGCTTCTAGCTAGCACAGGACATTATAGATATTGCCTTAATTTCTGGTAGTTTGGTACATCTTTTATTTTTAGCTTGAAGGCAAATGATGTTTTCAGAACTTATTTTAGAGGTAGGAATAGAGATGACGAACTTGCAGTATTTAGAACTGTGTTTACTTCACCAAAAATCTTATTCTACAGAAAATGCTATATATTTATATAGTAAATACTTTTAGACTTGTGTAAAATATTGTGATTTTGATTTTAAGTGCACATTTGAATCATGGCCTGCTGCCTTAACATACTAAGAATGAATATTTTGTGGCGTAGCACTCCACTAACCTTTCTCTGAAACATAATGTGCTCATTTTCACAATCTCCACAAAAATCTGTCAAAATGGAAATTTCAGAAATGCTCCAGAAAGCCATCTTTCATCTCAGAACAAGCACATATGAGCACCTGTTCTTCCATGTTGGAAAAGTCTCAGAGGCAAGAAAAGAAGCTCTCATGCGAATCCAAGGATTACTCAGCAATGCCTGCTGCTGTCTTGAGCAAACATATTAGTCTGTTGCTTAAAACAGATGCAGGTCACGTTCTCTGGGCTAACATGCATAGACAAGATTGTTGAATTGCCATCTGTGCTTAATCTGTCACTAAAGAGCAAACAAGGGTGTTCCAGCTTTTCAAAGGAAATGCTGACTGGTTGGAACATGTGCATCATTAGAAGGCCCTCCAGTCGTCACGTGGCTTTCTTCAGTTGTGCCTTCTGTTTGAGTGATTAGCTAATTTATTCTTTTATGCACTCAACTTTATTCTATCTTTTTACAGGGCTGCTCATCTTATTTGGTCTCTTCTTTTTTTTTTTAAAGAAAGAGACGAAACTTCCTTTTTTTTTCTTTTCTTTTCTTTTTTTTTTTTTACAGTTTTAACCTTAGAGTAAAAAGGGATCCATCATGTTATCCTAATTTTAAAAAGACTTCTTCTCAGTCAACTGTTAATTGGAACAGAAATGTGCCCCCTGTCTTTGTCATGGGCACTTCTTTACTGAATGGATGAATTTTAGCTCTAAAGTATTTTCAAACACAGAAGAGCTTTGTATCCAATTAATCTAAAAATTGGATGCTCACATGGCCAAGGCAGCTATCTTAATCAGTATGGGCATTTATTTAAAAGATTAAATCTTAAAAAGTTTCTACCTTTAGAAGATTTCTTTTCAGTGTATTACAACAGTTATGTAATTTCTGGACATGTCTGTTGCAATTACCCATCTTCTGGTTAAAGAAGCCCTGTTTTTAAAATATGATTTAACAAAGTACGTGCTTAGGGATGTAAAAATGCAAAAAATGTACTTTCAAGCTACTTTAATATGTTATCTAAGGGTTTTTTTAGAGACAATTGACACCAGAGCATGTTTTCAGAAGAAATGTTCTGCCAAAACAGTTAGATTGCCAGTGGGTTTTTTAGTGCTCTTTGCTAAACTGGAGATACTTTTATGGATTAAAAGTAGACTTTACCCTTCCCAAATCCATCTTTTATCTGAATCTCTCCTACATATACACTAATTCATGCAGCTCTGTGTATCTTATTGCCCACTGCCAAAGAAAGGATGTAATTTCACAAACCATGTATTATGACTCAGCTACTGTAGCAACTAGAAAAAACATATTAAATTACTTTCTCTCTAGAGACAAGACATCTCTTCGATAATTAGGCAAGGCTGTGGAGAAACTTGGTGAAAACAAGTCCAAGATGAATCTCCCTGGATTTTACATAACGTGGATGAGATCAGTATCTCGTATGAAATGATAGAAGCTGAAAATTAGGCTTGATGTGGTTTAGGTTACTGTAATTTATCTAACAAACAAATTAGCTACCTGTTACCGTGGGCTGGGGGCTCAGGGGAGAGGTAAAACACAGATATTCAGGCAGTTTAGTTCTGAACACAGAGTCTTCCAATGAGGTCACTGAAAAAGGAGAATGATTTTGTTGAACCTTCAGTTCTGCTGAAAATCTACAGAAACTAGAAAACTTACTGGCCTTTAAAAAGGCTGTGTGAACTTGGTTACCTGCAAAAAAAGAAAAATTATGAAGAGAAAAACTTTGAGGAGAACAGATGTTTATTCAGCTCTGCATTCCAAGACTGCATGTAATCCTCATGCATCTTTTGTAATCTTGCTAGTTTTCCAGTCAACGAACCCCCTTTTTCTGAAACTTACTGTTACATTTCAATATGCCTGTGTCTCCTCAAACAATTGATAATAAATAGGTCTTCTCCTTCTATTTTTAAGGATAGAGAGATCCCTTGCCTATATTCTGCTGAGCCTAAAACCAAGAAGATTCAGCCCTAGAGTGGTAACAGGTTTTTTTTGTGTGTGCAGCTTTGGTTATCAAATACAATTCCATACTGCATCAAATATAAGGACCTCTGTAAACATATCTTTTTTTCTTTCTTTCTTTCTTTTTTCAGCCTTTGAAATAGAATCATCACTGTACTTCATGCACAGGGTTGTTTTGCACTTCCAAACCTATTATATATAGAAAATAGCACTGAAAAGGAGTGTGTGGATTTTTTTTTTTTTTTGAGTCTCTTTAAAACACTGCTAAAGTCATTTTTCTGCACCCTTTGTGGTATATCCAGAACACACGGCAGTGGGATACAACAGACATTTTCAGCATTCTTTTGGGACATATGATGTAACTTGATCCTGGCCTTACATCTTGAGATAATTCAGTTTCCTCAAACTCATGCTAATAGAAATGAAAAATTATTTGGAAATAGAAACAAAAGCTGCTTCATTTTGTTTTTAGCAGAATCTCCCCTTTGTTGCCATTGTTTTTTTTTCTTTTTAATAATGACAATTTGTCAAAGCCAGTGTGACCTTGAGCTACGTTTCAATTTTGGCAAACTGTTTTCAAGCAGGCAAATGTTCTGTTGGATTTTTTTACTAGCTCTACATACTAGAGTTGAGCAGATGGAAAGCTACTTCCAATACTCCCACCAACAGCGAGATTCAGGGGGTTGATGCTTTTCACTTCCCAGGAATTTTTACTGGCTCAGAAATTTTCTCCTTCTACTCGCAACCCTCAATCCTCTTTGCAGCTGAGACCAGCTTTTCTGCTATTTTTCCATTCTTGCTTGCTATTACCTGTTAGAAATATTCCCCACCCCAAAGCAGAGCTGGGATGACCCCGAGCTGCACAAACACTTGCATTTCTCTGGCAGTCTGCACTCAGAATTTCCTAAGCTCTTCATAAATGGTGTAACATCTCTGTTATGACGTCTCTGTAAACCATCTTGTAAAGATCAGTACTTTACCTGTAGAAAAATCGAAGCTCAGAATAGTTTGGCAACTAACTTAACACCACTCAGTATGCCAAGATTGGACTGGAGATGAAAACTCAGGTTTTACATGGTCGTTGGCCCATTAGTCACGCTTTCCCGAACCATTCTGTCTCTTAAATGGCAGACTATTAAGGCACTTCATTATTATTTTGGCATCTTTAGATGGACTATCTTTTTAAATGCCAAAACAATAATGAAGTGCCTTAGTGCCCAAATGCCATTTCTTAGGGAAACCAAAAAGCTCTCTTGAACTTGTAACTGGCTTTCAGTCTACTGTCATTTAGTGCAAAACAGCTTTGTTGAACAGAGGAGGGTTTTGCTGCAAGGGAATGAAGGCTTGGATCTGCCAAAAAGCTACAATTAAGAATAAATCATTTGTCTGCATTTGTAAAGGCCTGGCACTCACGTCAGGGAAAATACAAGTTTAGATAATGGTGCCGAAATACCTTTACTGCCGGCGTTCGGAGCTTTCCAAACACGCTGCGATTGTGTCTCTCAGAACAAATTTGCACATCAGCTGTAGAGAAGACCAAAGGCGCAGGCAGTGCTGCTGCAGCTGCGAGCAAGGGCACGCACACCGCGGCGGCACGCGCAGCGCCTCCGCCCGCGCACCGCCCCTGCGCGCACGCCGCCACCGCCGGCGGGGGCTGCCTGCCGGGCCCGCAGCGTGGCCAGGACCGCAGCGCGGCCGCGGGGGAGGCGCCCGCGCTCCCGGTACACGAGCGCCACCTGCAGGAGCCGCGCAGCGCTCCGGGCGGCCGCGGGCGCTCTCCTACCCTTCCGCAGACGGCGGCTAATTCACCTGCGGCCTTAAAATTGCATAGGATTCGCTCTGGAAACTAATGGAAAAATGCAGGAGGGTTTATAAAGGGAATGCTTATTCATATGCAGAAAAAAAAAGTTAATTTGTTAATTTGCTGATCTCAAAGCACCTTCCTCTGTTGTGTCACTATACTAGCTCCATAATTCCTTAGGATTTGTATCCAGATAGATTTTCAAATTCAAAATGATTTTAAAAGGTAGCTTAGTCCACAGTTTTGATCCCCTCTTGGAAGAAATGACACCGGTGCTGACGTCTCAAAATTGTCATATGAACCACAGTATCTCTCAGCCTGGCCAGTCCTCTGACTGACAAAATGTCTTAACTCATTGGTTTGTAAGCAGGAGCCTAGATGGACAAAGTTTTGCACATGCATCTTAAGCTTGACAATGAACATGTTTTCGCTCTCTATATTTAAGGATAGACATATCCCTCACCTATATTCTGCTGACCCTAAAAAGGAAAGATTCACCCTTGAATGGCAACAATTTTTGTGTGTGTGTGCAGTTTTGTTTTTTTGTTTTTTTCTTGATATAATTGTATCCTGCTAATACTTCCATAATGCATTACTCTGCCAAATTTTTGCACCAACTTGAACTGCATAAGACCTCAGAAACCACCTTTTGCCCTCCAGGCCAGATCTATCCATGCCATAGATGGGGTATGGAACCACCAAGCTCTGTGTGACCTGGGAATTGTATCTTGCACTTGCTAGAGCTAAAGCTCGTTTTGCTTCTGAGTCTGGGGCTTGATCAGGGAACAACTGACACTGTAGATGTCTAAAGTTAGGTAGGAATATTCTCATCCTAGATTTACGTATGAAAATTGGCACACACCAGCACTCTCTATTCCATCTGGTATGCTGTTGTATTCCATCAGGATACGCTCTTATTCAGGTGTAGTATCATGGAGGAAGAGTTATTTCACATGTGCATTATTTGTTGGTAGTTCACTAGTTTGTAATTCTAGGCACTATTATCAATGTTAATTCTCACTCTAATACCCTGTCTTGAGATGTTTGTAACTTTGCTGGATTTCAGCCATTGGGACTGAAATTTTCCATGTTGGATGTCTTCTTCAGGTTGAACTTTTGGGAAACTTTTAATCAAAAGGTGCCATGTTCCTGATAAACAATTCTTATGACCCTCTTTTTCAATTATCCATACATTGGAGCAGGAACTTGACATTGGACTAAGAAGGGGCATACATTTTGTGTTGTGAATAAAAAACTTTTGTTCAATTTATGAATCTTTAAAATACTGTGGTTTAGTTACGATTATAGAAGACTTGCTAAAGTTTTGCAGTTTCAATATCTTAAGATTCCATCTGCTTTGAGCACATGTGCACTCCCAGCTATCCACATATATACATGTACATGAGCAGATATTCCAATGTGGGGTTGGAAGGGGTTCAAAATGATTTTGGCAGCTCTATGTATTGCAGACAGAGTTGGGGCTGAAGTCCGGACTCAGAAAAGGAAGCCTGTTTATACTCTGTTCTTTGTGACCTCCTGCTTCTACCAGATAATGTAGAAGGAGAAAATGTTTAATTTGAACCTAGAGGAGAGAAAAGATGTACCAAACAAGGAAAGGAAGGACATACCAACTGGAACAAGGATTCTGAAGCTACATTTACATTAATAGACAAAATTGGCCAGGATTATTCTCTGGCTTTGAGGCCAATTGGCACAGCGTGGCTGGTGTCCTTTTAGCTAAAATCACTTCCCACCCAAAACTGGGTGACCACATCCAGACTGCTTATTTTGAATGGTCTCTAGCCCATGCTGACTCCTGAACTATGCCCATCTATTGTCTGGGTGAGTGCTGGTTGGTTCAAACCAAAACCATGCCAGGGGCCAGGCTAAAAGTACAGACAATTGCACATCAGTGCCCTAGGCCTTTTAGTTTACTAGGATAGCTGCCAGCTTATTGTGGGAGTGAGGCGGGAACAGGGGAAATATTCAGTCACACCACCTGAGAGCTGAAGGGATGAGCAAACTGGGACTATCAGAAAGGGAGACTGGAGTTGGGATCTAATTGGGGAAATGGGAGAATGAGAGCTAACTGAGTTTAGGGACAGCGCTGACTAGGAATGAACAACTCCTGGATGGTGAAGGCTGGGATCAGAAAGTAATTTAATTGCAGTGTTTTGTAAACAAGTGTATCATTTTCAGATACTGTATTCTCATCTCCTAAACATCTGTCAGAACAAGGTGCCCAAATCTGTATTCTGGTGTAGCAATATTAGCAGACAGCAAGCACAGAATGATAAACAGTCTAGTGCCTGCAGTCCTAGATTAGATTTCACTGATTTTGAGGGCTGTTGTGTTTTGTATTTTTGTAATGGCATCAATACATAATAGAACATAAATCACTTGGATGTCTCACCTAGAAAATAATTTTCATTACATTTTTGGATTTCTTTTAAATTAATCCCCAATCCTGGATTTAGATTTATGTGGCTTAATTTGGAAACAATTACAAGTACTGTTTAATGTTTACATTTCATCTGCATATTCTAACCCACACCTCCCATTTAAAGTATAATTTATGTGTGAATTGTCTTGCCCTTTAAAAAGTTGATTCATTATCATTATCATTAGGGCAGTAAATGAAAATGAGTGTTGTTATATAGTATCATTAAGAGTATGGAGCTGTATTTTGTAATTATTTTCAAAGAGTAGAAGCACTGGTTTATCAGAGCAGTGAAAAACATTTAGAATATACCTTCTTTTACTTCTGAGTTCACAGCTGCTTTGCATTGCCAGAGCAGTAGAAAGCAGCCAAGGTAAACTGCTTTCAGAATCATGGAATCACAGAAGAGCTGAGGTTGACGATCTGGAGATCGTCTAGTTCAACCCCCTCTGCTCTAATCAGAGTCACGAACAGCAGACTGCTCATGGGCACGTCCAGGCAGCCATTCTGAATGTCTCCAAAGATGGGGACTCCACAACCTTTCTAGGCAACCTGTTCCAGTGCTTGACCACCCACACTATAAAAAAAGTTTTTTCTTATGTTTAAATAGAATTTTTCACATTTCAGTTGTCTCCTGTCCATTCACTGGAAACTACTGGGAAGAGTCTGGCTCTGCCTTCTTTACTCCCCCTGTTAGTTATTTATACACACTGATAAGATCCCCGAGCCTTGTCTTCTCCTTGTCTTCTCGAGGCTAAACAGTCCCAGCTTTCTCAGCCTCTCCCCATATGACAGATACTCCAGTCCCTTAGTCATCTTCCTGGCCCTTCACTGGACTTCCTCCAGTATGTCCATGCCTCTGTTGTGCTGAGGAGCCCACACCTATCTTAGTCTGGCCTTATCCCAACAGCTTATTTATACCAGAGCAGTGTGAAAGTGTGGTAAAGATGGGCCCATCCCCAAACTTCTCTTTTAAAAGGCTCTTAAACTAGTCCTGTTCCATTTTTTGTAACACTGTTTTCCCAAGGGAGCTGGAGACCCCTTCAGACGTCCATCCCCACACCCACTGTAGTGTCATCCACGCATCACAGCAGGGTTTCCAGGAGCTAACTATTGCTCTGAACCAGGCAATAGTCTATATGGTCATAGCTATTGGAGAAAACATCTGTCAATAATTTATCTTAATTATGAATTAATTTCTTCAACTATAGGCTACAAAAATTATTTCAGTATCTTTTCTAGTTACATAGAGCATTTCAAGGAACTTCATTACTGAGATTGTTCAGAGAGAAGAAAATCTGGCAGATGCTTAATTTGTTGGGAGGATCCACGTTAAAAGTCATTTTAACTCATAAACTAGTTAGCATGCGTTCTTAGAAGAAAAAAGATTTTTGCTTGAAGTAGAGTCTCTGTAACTTTGGAGACTGTGCTTTTTGAAGGAAGAAACAAAGAGAATGAATCCTGAGAGGCTACATTGCTGTGTTGTGTATGTGATCACTCCCAGATATAAGGAGCATAAAGTAGTAACCAGTTCTGTGAATATGACATTCAGTACAAGATGCTTAACAGGTCTGTGCTGTATAAGCAGGTCAGAAATCTGGGCATCTGTTTCCCTTCTACTTTGACAAGGGGAGTGAAATGGCATAATAATTTGAATAAGCTTAGCCCTTAGAAAGCTTATCAAATATTCTATGTTTCAAACTCAGATGTATTCCACACTGACTTTGTGTCCCAGCACTTATATGATTGAAAATAATTTTGATCAGTAATAGAATTAGTCAAGTAATAAAAAGGATTATACAATAAATGATTCTTTGACAATGTTTTCAGGTTTATTCATAGCCAACTATTTACCTTCTCAGCTGCTCTTTGATGGTTGAAATGTACTCACATGAGAAATCTTAGGGACCACAGATGTAATAAGGAACAGGACTTTGTTTTCCAATGCCATTATCAAAAAAACCAGAAATACTAAAAATAGCCTCTCTGCTTCATTAATGTACAATGAAGAGATATTAGCAGGTCAGTGGTGTGCCATTAATGGCATTCATAGCCATATCCTATTGGCCTCATTTACCAAATTGAATGTATACTTAATTAGGTACTGAAAAAATATTTGCGTTTTAGATTTTTACATAATGAGATTTTTACATAAATGACATCTGATGATTCATTAAGATCAATGTGGCTTTGACATCAGAAATGCTTCATTTATTCCGATAGAGTTCACTGTACGTTCATGTTCAAGGTAATTTCAAGAGATGGTGGTCACTTAAGATATCTTTTCCTTATACATAAATAATTTACATCCTCATTTTGTTGATAGAGCACATATTTGAAAACATTTGCATGTCAGCTTAAAATTATTAGATGCTACCTGTTGGGAGAACTGGTCTTAGTTATAAAACATACTTTGATAAACAAGATCAATTCCAACTATTGCCATAGAGTTACAACGTTGGGGCAGCTTCTGAGCTGCAAGAGCATTTTAAAGTGAACTGTTTTGCTATATTAGCCCACATTTAAAAAAGAAAGAAATAAAAAAGCAAACTGCTATATTCTCTCAGCTATTGTTTTTCAGTCTGAGTTCCCTCTGCCTGCCTCCTACATTCTTACAATACCATTGTGTATAAGCCCTTTAGCACAAATTTGGCCATGTCCTTTTACTGCTATAGAAACATCTTCCATTTCCTAACTCCTTTTTTCTTTCTCCTGTCCATTACATCCATTACAATAGACTATACTAGTAAATTAAAAATGAAAAATTTTCTTTGTGCTCTTCAGATAAAATGATATTCAAGGGTAGCACTCATCTAACAACTGTAGTTTCTTTTGCCAGAAGATGAAAATGTTAAAAATGCAATAAACTTTGTTCCCGAGAAGCTTTTTAAACAGAAAAATCAGTATTTAAACCATGCTCTGCTATATTATTGAGCAGTACCATAGAGTTTCTTTTCCTAATTATATCACAAGAACCATCAGAGTAGAAGAAACCATCAGATATTCAAAACTTAGGCTTTAAAACCTTTATTGCAAGATTTAAAACACTTTTGAAAGATTTAGGTAGGTATAAATAATGGCAAAAGTTATTCTGAAGAAAGACATTTCAACTCCGTAACTGAGTTTGCATTCAGGATTTTTTAAAACCCTGTATCTTCTGCATGGCAATACCTGAGCAATACTGTGCTGATGATCCATCACTGAACTTAAGAAGATGACACACAACTTGTAGATAGATTGTGAATAGCATATGGTGAAAATATACTGCAATAAATTCAAACTAGTTGACATGTATAGCAAAATTACAATTATATTGTACTAATTATGCTATATTTCAGTCTTATCGTTTTTAGTTCCATAACAAAACAGAGAAAATGAATAGGTAATTCCAGCTTCATAGGGCACTGGTATTTCACTGGCCAAAGAACTGTTAAGTAAAGAAGCAAGAATTTATTCTGTCTTAATTTTTAATACTAATGCATGTTGCCCAGTGTAAATTCCACCATTCTATGACTGCATTATGAACTGTTTGTAAAACTGTGGTCATGTAGTACTACCAGCCTATTAAACTGGAAAACAATTAAAAACTAATAATAGAATAATTAATATAAAGCAAATAAATGTGAGCTTCCTGTTAATTTCAATATGGAATCAATGAAGACATAGTAAGTAAAAAAATCAGCACTGTTATTTCACTATTAATCATTTTAGCAGAAATGTCCAGCTAATACACTTATTCCAAACTTTGTATGAGCTAACACACCTTCTTGTACACCAAAAGCTATAGATTTCTCTTTTCTGTTGTCAAAATGAGTAGTTTTCTTCTGTCATTTTTAAAAACCCAGTTATTTTTGGCATATTGGAATTGAATATTGTGTCAAAGCAAATATCTCATGAATACAGTACAGATTGGGTTAATATAATCCTCAGTTTGACCAAAATATCAGTTTTTGAGTGATCACTAACCTCCTGTCATTTGTAATTTTGTCAAAGCGTTTCTCCAGACAGTTTTGCTCTTGCAAGCAACTATGAATTAATTGAGTGGGAAAGAAGAAAAACATATTTCCCTCTTCTAATCTCAGGCAGTCTTAGAAACTGTCTTGGTAGGGCACATAACTTGTTCCTCCTCCCCACCACCCCTTTTGTTCTTTAATAATCAGAAAAATCTGTCCTCATCCACAAGGAAAAAGAAAGATTTATATATTAATGTGGGAATTTAAAACCAAACAAGAACATTTAAATAGAAACATTCTGAATGAGAACACAGAGTAGTTAAGAATTCAGATTGAAATGTTTTTGTGAAACGATTTTTTCTGGTCTTGTGACACTGCATTTTTGTTAAGCATTTTGTTAACTTTGGTAAATCTTATTGCCTTTCAAAGGCAGGAACATACAGCAATGGGATACTAACAATGAGGCTATCAACCCTACATTTATTCAAACTGTGGTGTTCATCATTAGCACTATTTTAAATACTTCTTCTACATATAAAAAAAGATTGAAAACTACACTGGTTTAGGAATAATTGTAGTCACATAGTGTTCAAATAAGTAAGGGTTTGAGAAGCCTAATATGTAGTAGTAATTCCTGCTAAAGTTAATTTATGAGATATCAAACCTTTCCTTCTTACTTTACTCCCTCTCAATCCCACCGTCTCCCATTTCAGTCCATAATATTGTCTCATGGGATATCTCAAGCTATGACACCTAAAACAGGACTTCTGCCAAGTGCGAGATTTGCATTGATAGTGGGAAGCATTCAAGTTCTAACATTTTAAGAGGGTTTATATAACTAGCAATGAAGCAGAACATGAAGGAGAAAGAGGAAAACATAATAAAGAATTATGAGATTTAAAGTGAATTTCAGAAAGAGGCCCAGGCTTTTTAAAAAATCAGTTGGAAAAAAAAAGGGAAAAAATAGATCCATAGATCTACATTTTTGCTTAATTCTTTTTCATGTTTCAGGGAATTTTTATATATATATATGTTCTTAGTTTTTCTAAACAGAAAACGCTGGTATCTATACCAAAATAGTGATTACTTTTGATTTTATTTATCTTTTTATTTTTCTTTTTGATACAAACATGAAAAAGAAAGAATACTTCTATTACTTTAGACCTTGTCTCAACTTAGACAAAAGTTAGAAAAGGCTTATCTCACTTTCTCCCATCTTTGTCTGTCCACAAATATAAAGTCAGTGACTCAGTCCTTTCCATTAACTTCGTTTTTCCTCCCCCTGTATTAAATCCCCAGCCCACATAAGCGTCATTCTGTCTTAAATAGCAGCAGTGAGCCAAAAAGTTTTTTACTATTGCGTTCCTGTTATGACTTTTTTCCTTCTGATGGACACATATGATTGTTGTCTCTTTCACCTTGAGATTAAACTACTAGTATATTTGTGGTGGTTCCTATGACTGTACTTTCAGTCAGCTTAAAAAGTGAAGGTAGGACATGTCACCAAGCCTTTTTCTCTTCTTTGCCTTTGATGAAAGGAAAACCATCTGAGCACTGAGGGCATGCCAAGATGCATGCACTGTGAGGGGGCTGTTGTGCCTCAAATGGGATTTTTTGTTCTTTCTGTCTTATTTTTTCCTACACTTATTTTGCTTATACTATACAATGTATATACATGTATATATACAAATACACACTTTAGCCATGGATAAGCAAGTTTTAGTGTTTGCTTATATAAAAAAATATATTTATGTAGCAGATATTCTTTCTCCATTTTTAATGTCCAGACTAAGCCTCCACTCTAATGTGTGCTTAAGTTTATGCGTTTTTTAGTAATCTATGTATGACCTTCTCATTTCAGTAAGACCTAATAATGTACTTAAAAGCTTTCCCAAATAAGGTTTATATGCACAAGGGCACACACAATGTCTAAAAGACAAATCCTTGGGGCAGCTCTATGACCACTTTGGCATACACAGTACTAACCTTTTTGTGTTTCTAGTTTTTATTCTGACAGTGTGTATCTGTTTCAGAGTGTGTGAATCACTAGGCAGTAAGCAGCAGGAATAGAAGTGCAGATACATATTTATTTAAGGACTTGAAAGTCAGGAGCTTGCCTGCCCTTAATAGCTGATGATTTTACAAGTCAGGCACTTCCCTTGTGCTGTCACTCCATTTTAGGTTTCACAGTAGATACCAACTTGGCACTTTTTGTCTTGGCAGAAAGGCTGATGCTTCAAGTGCTGTCCGTTCTCCTCCTCTCTGTCTTCTGCAGAGATATCTTTCTCCTGGGCTGTGGAAAGGAAAGGGACCATGAGAGCTAAGTCCTCAACCACTGGACTGCAGATATTTTCTCTGGGGAGATTTGTCACTATTTCCTCTTCATCTATGTTAGATATTGCTGCTGCTGCTCTCTTGCTTGCTGCCGTGGCTTCCTTCTCCTGTTTCCGCATGTCCTCGTATACCTGGTTCATAATAAACTGGGTCGTGTTGCGGGGTGCACACATCCCTCGTGCACACCACCCCCACAGGTTCATGGGACGAAGAAGGGTGGCCAAAGCTTCACGCACTCTTGCTGGCACATGGAACCTGGAGGTCCAGCGGTGTTGTTTTATGTTCCAGCATTTGGGATTCCTCTTCTGGGATCTACCGCTGTTGCCTGCCAACATCCAACAACATTGCTCCTCCCCTAAAAAAGTGCAGTAGTAACATTTGTGAGTGGAATGGGCAGCTTTGGGCTGCTTCCTTTTGGTGGCGGAGTAGTGCTGTGAGAACTCTCTTGGGCTGCTCTGCCCACATGCCCAGTCTTGGTGGAAAGGCTCAGACTGATGGTGCTGGTTGCTCTTCTTGCTTTGACCGTGCCAGGCTGTCCTGGTAGGCCATTGACCTTGCTGTCCCTGTGCAGAAAACCAGTGCTGGCCATGCTGCCTCCTCCAGCCACTTGTTGAAGATGCATTTGGATCCTGTTCCATGAAATACTTCCCTTTCTCATGTTTCCCTGGCTCTGTCTGCAGCTTAAAATATGATTTCCCTCGGTTCCGTCGTCGCCTTCTGCCTCTACCAGCCCTCCTAGGCCACTGTAGGGAGCCAGGCACTTCTGCTTGTGCCCCCCACTGCTGCTGTCCTTGTCCCTCATTGCTCCTCTCATCTCGTTGTGTCCTGCTGCCCTGCCTTGCATCAGCAGTGGCTGGTGGCATGGCGAGTCCCTGGTGTGAGGCGCTACTCGGCAGGTGGCGGGGGCGGCTGCACCAGGTGTGGTGGTGGCCTCCTGTTCCGCCGGGGGTCGGGTCCACACTTAGCACGGCATCCCTGTCACCGCGGGTGACGGGCAGCCAATCGCTGCATGGCGGGCCAGGACGAGACCACCGGCGCCGTGGGGGCAGCCCCAGCCCATGAGGCCCAGAGGAAGCTCTGTGCCTGGCCTGCCGCAGGCGGCACGCCATCCACACCATGCTGACATCCTTCATTCCTGCTGTGTGCCACATGTGAGCCTTGCCCTGGGGTGGCCTCGAGGCAAACGCAGGGTCCCGGAGCATCCCCACCCCTGGAGAGATCATTTGGGTGTGACTGTGACCAATGGGTGAGCAGACACTTGCTCTGTCCTATGACAAGGACCAACCTTTGTGACCTTGGCCTAGGTCAGCTGGTGAATGAAGGAGGGTATCTGCACATCACTCCCATCTTACACCTAGGCCCCAAACCACTTCTAGCCACTATGTTAGCCCTAATTTTTGCTTCACTCAAAACACCTCATAAAAGTGAGTGAACATTATTCTTGCCAAGTTACAGAGGAAGACATGGAGGGATTAAGTAACTTTCACAAGCTTGCAGAGCAAGTAATTGACACTGCCAAAAAGCAGTTCTAGCCCTCTTGCCTCCAGATCCTGCATCCTGTACTTTATGTTGCTTTTTGTTAGAAAATTTCTGAGATGATGCCTCACCAAAGGCAAAGTGTAGCAGCCCATATTCTATAATGTGAATATCATTTCTCTCTTTTTATTGTGAGGGGTAACAAGTCGGAGAGCAGGTATATACCAGTTTTCACTTTATCACAGTACCCTATTTATATCACACTCTTCACTAGTAAAATCTTCCCTTTTGTTTACTTCCCGGATTACAGAAGAAATATATGAACCAGCCTCTTATTGTGAGAGAAAGCCTTGTAAAAGACAGCTAGGTTGAAGATAGTTGTTATATGTTTATTTCTGAAAAAAGATGATGTGTACTCATTCTTACCAAATAGTAAGACAGAGATAAGTTTTCTTGCCTGCATTTTTCTCTGTAGAAGTCCATAATTCTTATGTAGCTAGGAGTAAGTGGGGATTTACTTTTTTTAGCCTTCCTCTCCATTGAATAATACTGCCAGCTAAGGCTCATGCTTTTGTAATATGTTATGTAGATAAACATTTACATCAGGTTCTGTGTCCATCTTTTGCTAAGAGGACTCTGAATCAAAGACTCTGAATGTTAAAACTCGGTGATTACAGCATCTGTATACTACACTCTAAGACATATGATACTCTGATGATATGTCTATTTGTTTATTTAAATACAAAACAAGAAAAGATAATAGTATATTTTAAAATATAGAATATTTATTTGCAATAGTTTTATTAAAGAAAATCCAGCCTGATTTAGAAAACAAATCCACACAATGTTGTTTTGTTCTTCTCTCAGAAGTTTCCTATTTCTTTTGCATTCACTAAGGAGGCCATAAAGATAGTTCTGGGAAACTGATTGGCTAGTATTAAAATGTAAGAAAAAAATAGCATAGACTTGAGTTTACCAAGCACAAACAAAGACAAGGTACATATATCCTTAATAATAGGCTTTGGTATGATAGCAAGTGTTACTATTTATCAACACATGATGGCAGTAGTAGTCTATGAAATGATTAACTGATAGTGCACGTTAGTAAAACAGAATCTCTCTGACACTTTTTTTTTTTTTTTTTTTTTTTTTTTTTGTAGGGATAGCTACAGTTTTTACTTATGAATCTTGACAGTTACTGAGCTCAGCTCCTCAGAATATTGAAAAAAAGATTAAGGTTCTTAGTCTTTATTTAATCAAGGTGTCCCTAACTGTTACTCCAGATATGGCTTGTGAGCTCAACCGTGATGTATAATGAGGCAGCATGATGATGTCGTTACCCATGGTGGCTTTTCAGTAAGCTTTCTCTAGCTTATTGTATTAACTATAGCAAGTTCTGTAGACATTCTTTATCTCAGTCAGATTTTAGCATTTAGAGGGCTTTCCCAAAGCTTGTTACAGCTAATCCAGCTAATAATGTTCCACCACCTATGATCAATTTTGGATGAAGGATCAACGATATTTGCTGAAGAGAAGCAGAGGCTTCCTGTATTGACTAAGCAAATACAACATTTCCCTAATTACATTGTCACTACACCTCCAATATGTCAATGAAAAATCTTTTAGACATGCAAAAGTAATTTCTTACTCACAGTGATCTATTTCATACGATCTAATGTCATTACTTAACTCCTTGTTGAGTAGTGACATCTTCAGCCTTTCTGCAAAAATGTGCCTGCATGGATTTCCTTTCGGATAAGCTCTTCAATAGAAACTAGACATTTAGTATCAACTCACTGAAACTGAAAGTAGTTGTACAATATTAAATGACTGGGATTCTTATGGCTCTCCTAAGCTGAGTCAGATTGTTTCTGTGGTTTAAGACACATTTGTCACAAGGATTAGCACAGCTACATTGTTTCAGACACCTAAGGTGTGCCTGCAGCACTGTTGGGTCCATTATACTCAGACATGATTCAGAAAGTATTTATTTCTTCTGCCATTGTCCCATCAGTCATTCCCAAAGGATGTCTGACAAACAACTGCTGCACTGAACTGTCTATGAAATGTGACAGCAATCATTTTCTGTTTAAAAAAGCACTGGTTTCACTTTTGTGTTTCATGAAGAGAGCTTTTCTGAGAGCATGGACCTCCTAGCAGCAGGGGGAGGAAGCAGAGACTAACTGTATGGGCACAGAACTGAAAGCTGGAAATTTGTGAGGTGGAATCCTGACTCTTCTTGGATTTAGCAGATGTTTTGCCATTGACGTTAGTAGAACTAGGATTTCATGCTCCATCTCTGATGCCGAGTTTTTCCATTATGCATTTTCTTGTCAAGACTCTTAGCTGTTCTGCTTTTATCTTTTGCTAAAATCAGTCAGGTTAATACACATTCCCTTTGTGAAAGTGGTGTGAAGATAACTGTCAGGTAGAAGACTTCTAGAGGCTTTCCTCTCACAAAAGTCAGTGGGAAATGGAAGCTACAATACTTTTCAGGGCTTTAACAATATTCCCTTGGTGTCTCCACAGTCATTGGAAATGCAAGTCTTTGACTCGGTAGAGTTGTCTAGTTTCTGCATCTCCAGCATTGTCTTTTTATCACTGGTGGGTGCCAGGCATGACATTTCTGACCAAAGAACACATTGTTAGAATTTTGCCTGGTTTTCTTTTATGGTACAACTTTCCTTTTGGTGAAAATTTACACTTTTTGCACATGCACAGTTGCAGAAGTGAGAACATTTCTTTTCCTTAAGAGAGATATATGCTTAGCATGTATTTGAATGGGCCAGTTGCAAGACTGCTTGAAAAACAAGCACAGACTTAGACTATATGTTTAGTAGTGCTCTTTCAGGATACTGAGCTTAAGAAGAGTAGCTAGGGCTTAGGCAAAGAAAGTAGAAGCAGCAAGTTGCACACATGCTCTGCGTGCTGACCTCCTCAGTGCTCAGCTGAACTTCTGCAAAATAGAGTATGGTGGTGGGCTTCAGAAGTACTGCTGCATGAAGCAGGTCTGCACCTGAGCATCACAACTGAGCTCCATGAGACTCAATCTGATTTATAAAGTGGAACAAAGACTAAAGTCCAGAGAAACCACACAAAAATAAAAAAATATATATTATACACAGGGACTGTGAGCTCCCTGGCTATATTTCCACAGCAGATGAGGTCTGCATTAGATTAGAATAACTGACCATTATAAGAGGGCTGGAGTTCTGCTCTGTGGTTTTGGAGGTTTCTTCCAAGACAGATTTTAGAGAGATTAGATTCTGTGTAGTAGTTCTTGACTTCTGGAGTACAATAGTTGTTTTTTTCTAACACAGCGATTTATGCTTTTTTGTGATATACCTTTCTTACTATCCCAATCTGAGAAGCAGGGTACGCACCAAAGCAAGTGCTTGGGAGCCAGGTTTCTGAACACCTTCTTCCCTCAGTGTAATTGATGTACATCACATTTATCAGGATCAGCAAGGGTTGCTCTCTCCAGCTGTTACGAATCTTCCATGAAGCAAACTTGAGGTGAGCAGCACAGCTATCTCTAGGACCACGATATGATACTTTACCTCTGCACTAGAATGGAGGGCTGACTCAGCCTCCTGCAGGAACTGTGAAACAAGCTTTAATGCTCCCTGCCACTTCTCCATGAGCACATGTGCACCACTGGTGACATGAAGAGCTGGTGATGGCATGAGGAATGAGATGTGTATGGGAAGGAATGGCTAAAATCTCTTTAGCATAAAAGTAGCTGCAGCAAGAGTCCAACACTTCTGGGAATTCGCTGCTATCCTTCAGCCTCTCAGCAAGACAGGAGAGAACCAGAATAAGGTCTCTCTGCTCTCAGCCCTGCTTGCTTTCTCTCTTGCTTCTTCATGTCATTCCATGTCTTGTCCTTGCCTCACCTCCACTCCTTCCTCCCAGTTCCATCCCCTTCTCAGCTCTCTGAAGTTCTCTGACAGCACAGTTCCCTCTATTGTAGTATATCTGTGATCCTTTGAAACCTGTTGGTCCAAATATCCCCAAATACCTCACCTCTGTTCATTTTCTCTCTCTTGGTAGACAAGTCACTCATTCAAACATAGAAATTCCTTTGCTTATACCTCCATTTGTAACTTGCCAGAGGTCAAAGAGCTTCAAAATTGGGGTGTGATGTTGCCATATGTTGTATATGTAATGAAACACATCTGGGTATCAAAATATAGCTTTTCTGCAGAAATCTAATATTAATATTAACTAGATTACCACAAAATATCACAATAGAGTGTGGTAGGGTTTTTTCCAGTTTTTTTCAAGGTCTCATGACCAGTTTTCTGACCCTTTCCTTGATTTATGTGATACAATTGGGCTAACTACATGGTTAATAACAGTTATGAGGATTTCTGCTCAGCAGTTTGGCATCTTACGGTTCCCCCACAGGAAAAATATGTTACTTGAACTGGAACATAAGACAATGTCCTTGCCTACATTATCCATGCAAAATTGACTGGGTATTTCTTCTTTTTGGAAGTCTTTGAAGATAAATTTACCCCACAGTATTAGGAATTTTCTAGGAGTGAGATTGTCTGCATGACACTGGCCATGTCTGTGAGAGCTCTGGAAGATATGTTTATATTGCGAGCTATCTGGCTGCAGATTAGGCAATGTTGAACCTGTGTGTATATCTGGGAGATGAGTGTGTACCTACATTAAGGCCTAACACAGAATGAATATTGTCATGATATGCCCCAAAGTCTACCTAAACATTTTGTCTGGATACAGACATATGCCCAAACAATGTGGATACACAGAAAATTATTGCGGTTGCAAGCTTTGGCTAGTGTTTAGAAAGCAATGCGTATATACCCTAAGAGATCACAACTTTCTAAACCTTCAGCCTTCTAGTGGTTTCACTATCAATGGAACAGAGATTTCAGAGAAAACAACAGCCGACACAAATCTTTTGTTTTACTTAAGCAGAGCAGCTACCTTAAATCTGGCTCCATTGAATCTGGAATTCATAGTTGATTTCAGGATGACTTTGCATGCACCTGCAACCTCTCTCCTTACTTCTCCATTTGCTGAGGGCAGGAGAATGGCCTACCCCTTTGGTTCAAGCCTGAAGGCTGAACTATCTGATGCTACACATGGCACCAGTTAAGCCTTTCAGATCATTGCCTTCCTGTGAATATGTATGCATGGTGATCTTCAGTGAAGAATGTAACTATCAATCACTTGAATTTGATGGGTAGAGATGAAAAGGTAGCTCTGGGTTACTCCAGGTTGGTTACTCTTACATTCTGGAGCATGGTTTTGTTTAGAAATGATTTTACTATTGGACTTCTGCTTCTCAGATGAGATTTCATTTTCACATTGGAAAGAATTGGATCATTAGGCTGTCTTGCTACACAAGACAACTCAAGTTACTAATTTTTCAGTCCATTGTGGAGGGAAATGGGCCAAGTCATCCCAATAAATTATAAAATAAATTAGAAAAATTGTTGTGGAAGTATGAAATACTTATTTTTTCTCTGAAATTAAATATTTAATTTAGTTTTGAGCTCTTATGCTAAAAAAAATAATACTACCATAATTAAGGTTTAACATTTGTATAGTCAGCCTGTCTCTGTGACTAAAATATCTCTTTAGATATAAACTTTAATATTTTCACGTTCTTTCAAAAACCAGGAAAAATATGAATCACAAGAAATAATGATGTGTGTTCAGTTAGAAAAAATATGAATTCTTATGTACTCAGGACTTGCTAACTGACCTGAATAATTCACATCCTATTATAAAAGTTTTATATAAAAGTTTTTGCTTTCCCCCACTTTTTCACTGTTTTCCTGGATTCATCCTGCTGTTAGGACAGCCAAACACATGGTTTCCTTCAGAACCACTGTTAACAGGAATGGCAGCCTAGTTTTAAGGGCTCTTAAACAAGAGCATTGTACAACCTATTATGCCATTTGAGTGTAACTTTATCTCCAACGTTAGAGTGGCAATCCTTATAATCTTTGCCCAAAAGAACAAATAATATTTTCCCTCTGAATATTCATTTTCACTTGATTGATAAATTACTATAAAGCTCATTATTTACAAAGAGATTGACAGGCTGGGGAAGCTGAGTCCCAAAGGTAAGATAAAATGATTACAGAGTAAACCAGTGTAGATTCTGCATATTTAAAAACATGTTTCGCATTGTCCATTACCCTCTGACCACTAAACACAGGCCCATAGGTTTAGGTTTTACGCTTGAAATGGAGTCTGCAGCTAAGAGAGTTTTTTAAAAAAGATCATTGACCTTTCAATTGGGAGGTTGGGTGGAAGAAGAAATATTGCCTCAGCTCTAACAACGTGGGCCTGAAAACAACTCATTTCTTTGGAAGGAAATGCGAAAATGAAGAGAGATCTTATTCTGCAGGTTTTATCTGTATCAGTGTCCAGAAAAAAAAGAAAAATGATTTTAAACACAAGTGAACAGTCCAGCTGTTATGGGGTTTTTGTTTGTTTTGCCTATCTAGATTTTAAGTAAGACTGACAAATTGGTAGATGTGTAAGTCATAAAGGCATAGTCACTGAAGCCTGCTGTACTTCCTCAACTTTAATTTCAGTCTGTCTGAATTTGTTGTGTACAAACTCACTGTCCATGTTCCCAATGTGTGCTCTTCTAGAAAGCGGGGGATGAGGGTGAAGAATGCGGTCTCTGTGCACAGACTTTCCATTGACCGGCCCAGGAGAAATTTAGCACGTCAGCTTGATTTGAGTTTCAAATGAGTGCATATGCTCAACTAGATGAAAATGAACTTTCATACTAAACAAATGTCAGTCTGCATAGGGGGAAGGTTTTTTGTTTTATGGGGCTCTGTTTGGATGAAGTCTTTTGTCAAACCTTCTGTTACCAAAGATGTGTGGATGTTATTTCCTTCTCTGAATTGTAGAGGGGAATGAATAAGTAGTTACATTGTATCCAGTGGGTCATTTCTGGCAACTGTTTCCCTAGAAAAATGTATTAAAGCTCCTCCCAAAAGAAGGAGAATTGTTCAAACTAGTCAGAGGGAAAGAACTTCCTCATCTTTAACTGATAAGCAAAGCAGAGAAGCTCAGTGAAATGGTTACAAATAATTAGAAACCTAGCCATGGCTCCTCAAGGATATTTGTTTTCATTGTGACTTGGGTCTCTGGATACTGGTCCTTAATATACTGAACTGCTATATTTTATGTGACTGTGGATATATCTCAAGGGGAGTTTTTCCACTTCCCATGCAGAATAAAGTTCAGTATTTCTCAGATAGACAATTTAACATGAGATTTTTATTAGCCAGGTTAAAATAGTGGGCCAGGTTATCAAAGACACAGAAAACAGCTTTGGGGCTCTTCAGTGTTAAAAAGACCAATGCAAAGGCATTGATAAATATGTTATGTATTTTATTTATTTATGCATTTTACTGTTACAAGTTTAGTCTCTACATCTTATTATTGCTGCAAAGAAACATTCCATGTTTTCTAAAGAAAACATGCTTTTTGAAATACTCTTATCACTTTTCCAAAACAAACAAATATTTTAGGAAAGGAGTAGAA
The DNA here is from genome assembly GCF_036370855.1 of Dromaius novaehollandiae. Classification (NCBI taxonomy): domain Eukaryota; kingdom Metazoa; phylum Chordata; class Aves; order Casuariiformes; family Dromaiidae; genus Dromaius; species Dromaius novaehollandiae. The sequence continues at coordinate 45,594,040 of NC_088098.1, forward strand.
AAAAGTGCCCGTCTCTGAGAGTAAAATATTTAATTAAATGAAAAGGAGATAGATATTGAATTATGTACATGTATTTTTCTTTTTCTTTATTTACTGTTATAATTGTTTTAACATATAAAATTAATTAACTTTAGAATTCCTACATTAAATTGAATGATTAATCATAAAATTATGAATTTTCATCCATCTTCTATTGCCTTCAGTGCAGTTTTTGTAGTAATATGTTTTTCTTCATATAGAGTTGCTCTACAACATATATTTGGATAGATAACAGGTTTGTCTTTTAGCATTTATATTATTCTTTGTATCTGATTAATCGATTTCATTATTAATAGAAATATCTCCCAATCTAATGAGATGTGAAAAAAATGCATTTTGCTTAATGCTGCAAAGACTTAAGTATTTGTCTTTAAAGATTCTCATGGCGTATGGCAGTATTGGCTCCTGCCAAAGCTTAGATGAGGTTACCAACTGGCAAACGGGGTAGACACATATATGCATAAGGTGTTTTGCTCAAGTTGATGGGATTACCATCCAGTCTGATGTCTTCAAGAGCCCTACGGACATAATTAAAATCTTTCATTTTGCAGAAAGTATCTTCATGCATCTCTTGAATGTTGTTGTTCTAAAAAAGAAAATGCAGAATATCTATGAGGATGGTTTCTTGAAAATAAATTTTTAATCTTTGAAGGTCTAGAGAAATGCTAGTTTGAACCCAAGGGGCCAGATTGTGGCTGCAAGTGGCCAGCTGAGAAGTCTCCCAAGGAGGGGGAATCTCTCAGCCAGTGTAAAGCTTCAGAGTAAAATAAGTCAAACTGTGTAGCAGGAACAGTCTTTGGAGGAGGAACCTGGTAGAAGAGTAGAGCGATTCTGAGTTCAGGGATCATATTGAACAGTCTTACTTAATCCACATTGGAAACATCATAGGCCAGTCAAAAACATCATAGAAACATAATTATCATCCTGACAGCCTGATATTCTTTAACCTGCAAAGGCACAAATCTGGAATTTGATGTGTGACAGATAACTTTCCCTCAGGCCCCCTCACATTAGCCCAGCCCACAGCTGTGTATATACAGGGAAATTTGAATGCTTCAGAATTTTTCTTTGATGTAAATACCTCTTATCTTCACTGAGCTTTTATTCTTGAAGCAAAGCATTTTCAACAATGAAGTGCTAAGACCCAAGACTGTCTGGAAATTGTGACTAAAAAATGACCTAAAAAATGATCTTAAATAATGCTAAAATGAGGACTGTCTGAAAATTCTTCCTTTCTTACATTACTTTGCACTCAGAAACTGATGCAGAGAAAAATACAGCTCACTAACTTTATTGATCTGTAACATATAGTACTATTTTATAGGCATGGTAAGGTGAAAACAACAGCCAGCTAACTGGCAGAAAATTTCTGTAGATTTACTGATGACAGAAGTCAAATTAGGTATGATACATCATTTTTTCAAAGCTTTTTTTTCCTGCATTGTATAATAAGCAAAAATATCCTCTGATAATGGAAATTGGTTATTGGTAAGAGAGAAAATAAATGTAAAGAAGCAGAGATGAAAAAGGATAAAATGAAGAAACCAGAAACAAAGGTACAGAAAATAGGAAATACAAAAATTAGGAATACAGAAAGAAGATGAATAGTATGTTCTAACACAGTCAAATGGAAGAGTTTGGATGAAAAAATGTTAACAACTGGGAATGACCTATGTTAAAAGAATGAAATACAATGACTATAGATGTATAGATGACCAATATGTAAAGTAACATTCTTTGGGTATTTAAAATGATTCCTGCTGAAGGATTTGTAGGAGCAATATGTGAGTGCTTTCTGTCTTTGAAGTCACCTCTTTTACTAATATAGACCATTGCTGCTCTTGAGTGCTGTGAACCTGACTTTGGCTTGTATTAACAATAAACCCAGCATTTTATGTTTGAAAAAAAATATTGTATTGAAAACTCTAATAATTGATGTTCAGCTGATCTAAATTTTACTTCTTTCAAATATTGCAATCATTAGTCAATTGTATGCTTCCAACAATTTGTTTAGTCCAGGCAAGGAGACTACGGATAAATAGAAGAAACAAAACACAAGATAATAGTTACCCTTTTCAATATTTAAAAATGATACACAGAGCCATGGGTTTTGTAGCCTACCTGAAGATGAAGAGCTTGGAGACTTTCAGGGAGTGGCAATGGAATATGATCCAGGTTATTGTCAGTGATGTAAAGATGCTGCAGTTCATGCAGATCCTGGAGGATGAAGGAGAAAAGGAGGGAAAGAAATGTATGTATGTTAGAAATTTTGGAAAATCTCTAGCAAATAGTTCTGAAATCCATCACTGTAATAAGCAGCTTTGGGTACTGACTCATTTTGTTTCAGCATGGTAGGGATGAAAAAGTAGAAACTGAAAGATAATTATAGACTTTCATTTACACAGGTTGAGGCCTATTCCTGTTAGAGATCAGCTGTTTGGATTAAAATAAGGGAAAAGTATCTCTGAAATGTATTTAACTAGAGACTTCATTTCAGTGATGTTGTTCTAAAGTGAAAAATACTCAAGCCATTATGAAAAAAGGCTTCCTGTTCAGTCTGTTTTCTTGCTCTTGTGACAAGCTTACTCAATTTTGTGGAAGCTCATTGGTGGTGAAGCAAATTACAACTGCATAATAAATGCCTAAGCCAAAAATAAATCTCATATCCTTTTGAAAAGGTAAATCATCTTGGCATGGTGAAAGAATCAGCTTGACCTGACAGTGTACTGAGAACATCTGTAGAAGATCTGGCAAGGAGTCAGATGACTGTCAGAGTATGTGAACACAGCCACAGAGCGTGCTCTCTACACACTGACTGAATTCCCATCAAGGCTGGACATGCATATTCTGTTTTGTCAACAATGTCTATATGCTTTTCAGCCAGTAGCTACTCAAGGTTAGCACAGCTGAGATAAGGAAATAGTTCTAGCAGATTTAAGGGGCCCTTAGAATACAACAACTTGAGTCCTGCCTGGACATCTGACCCATGCATCCAACAGCCTCCCATCAGCGACTCCTCCGCACAGTTCCCACGGCTCCTGTGCGGTTTGGAGTGTAAGTCCCTTATTAAATCTATCCTGTTAAACCCCTCATGAACCTTGAGTGTCTCTCTGTACTGGCATCTGACCCTCCCTTTCCTTGCAGTCACAGATCTTTATAACAATAGTAAGATATAAGCTTGGCCAGGTCAATAAAGCTCAGTAGAATGATTTCCTTTTTCCTCTTTTCCACACACAGAACTCATTATTGTACCTACTTCTCTGGACGTTGTACTTCAATTCCTGTTGACACAAAGGTCTTTGAGATATCAGGGTGAAAGTGCTAGCTATGGAATATCAGGGCTGAGATCTCTCCCAGCTAAAAGCAGCAGAGTGTAGAAGAAAAGGGTGGTAGGCCAGAGTCTCAGTTTGTGAGGCTGATTTTTTCCCATCCTCAGCACTTGCTTTATGCTGGTCTAGGAAGAAGCTCCTGATTCAGTAGTTGCCACTAGTTGCCTCATTACTAAGCTACCTTCCAAAGGAAAAAATCTGAGACTGCTGGTTATAACTAGCTTCTTAGAGGCAATTGAATAGTGCATATGAGCCAGATCTAACATATGAATCTAATCTATATTCTATTTGGTATTTCCAACATAAACCAATGACTTGAGATTTCATAGGCAATTAGGAGCAGTACACGGCTGCTTCTCCCCAGCAGAACTCTTGAGGAAGGATGGGCATTCAGAGGTTCCAACTCCCCTGATGTTCAAGGTGGGAAGAAAGTATATACACTTAATGAATACCACAGAAAGTTCCCACATAGCTACATGGCAGAGTGTGTGAAAAGAAGGAGCATCCATAACTTTGTCCTTTAGAAGTCCCTCCTGCCTACTGGTAAGGAAAGATTGAGCAGCTCTCTAGAGTTCATCCTCCTGAGTATTTCTAGTGACATGAGCCGCTGGTGCGTAGCTACAGTTTTTCATAGCGTGCTGTCTTGTGTGGATCTTTGTGCCAAAGAGGAAATGATGTTCTCATATCCAGTTGATAGTGCTCCTCCATCCTCCTCTATCTTTATAGCCTGCCTGGCAGCCAGCACCATTGTGGTGACTGTAACCTTAACAGCTAAGTATAAATGGACACTTGGCTGCTCTTCTGACCATATCCCAGTTTAGTTTGGGGAGAGGAAGAAAAGGTTTTTCGGTCAAACCCAGACTTACTTTAAATGCCTCATTACGTATTCCCCTGCGACCAAGCCTGTTGTTACTAACATCAATGAATGTCAAAGTGGATGGTAACTCAGGGAGTTGCCTTATTCTATTTTCACGGAGCACCAGCTCCTGGAGTTGAGGCAGTCTCCGGAAGGCATCTTCATGAATCTCTGATATAAAGTTTGCAGTCAAATCAATCCTCTTTAAATTGCCTGGTAGAGAAATTTGATACAGTAGCATATCAGGATGTATTTCTTGAAAGTTAAAAAAATAAAAATAAAAAGGCAAACAATTTATTTAAATTACAAGTGAAGGATCTTCAATCAAATCTATTCCTAGCTCCCTGTGTGATAGCTGTCTCTTTATATAATGCAATAATCCATGTTTGAATGGTTCTTCTAAGCAAGGGGAACAACCTCTTCCTCTCCTCTTGTTTAGAAACTCCTATGTCATTCTTTGAAATTTTTCACTGAAAGATGTGTAAGTCAAAGGTTTTATAATTTGTGTGTATTCTGGGAATCTTTTAAATGAATTTCCTTTGGAAAAATAACATCCAAAGGGAATTAAATATTTTATCTAGAAAATTTGTCCCACATGTTTCTTTACTGTCAGCATTTCCCTACTGGAATACAGTGTAAGAAATTGGATACATTGATTTTTGTTTTATTACACTCATTTTTTTCCAATCAAAAAGACAAACTTACTTTTGGAAAAAGAAAAATATATGAATATCAGTATATTAATATGAATTAATTTTAAGTGCATCAGTCTGTGGCTTCTAATTTCTGCCCAGAACATTTTTCATGGTCAGTTTATTTTATTATTTTTCCAGCAGTATGTTTTGGCTTAAATAACTTTTCTCCCTCCTTAGTGATCATTCTCTTTGTTTTGTTTATATAGGACAATTGTGTCCTTTCTCTATCTTGACCTTACTAGGCTGAGCAACTCAACCCCTGGTAGTTTTCTTTCATAAGAGAATCTTTCCATTTCATTGATCTATCATAGTAGGTTTCCTTTGCACTGATTCCACTTTGGTTGCAGGTGACCAGAACTGTTCATGATAACCAGATGAGGTCTTGTGCTTTTCACAATAGCTTGTTTCAGATAAGATCATATGGGTACCTTTTAAAATGTACCATAGTTTTTTATCATTAAATCAATAAGCATTAGCTACGTAAAGTTAGGTCTAAAATACAAAACAAAGAATGTGGTTTGATTTTTAGAATAGCATGTAGATCAGTTCCTATTAAAACAGTGATATGCTTAATACTTTCTGAAAATCAGATATCTTTAAGGACTCTCAAGATTTAGGATTAGCAAGTATTTCTGGAAATATTTTCTGCCTTTTGATTTGCTTAAGATATCCCTGGATAATTCTGGAGTAAGCCAATGAAAATATATCTATATAAAGGTAGATGTCCTTTCACACAGATACTCTGCTAACTTTGCTGATATTTGAACGTACATCTACCTGAGAGCTTGTCTTGTTTAGGAAGAGATTGCTTTCTAAAATGATGCAAATATTCCATGAGGGTTTTTTTTTTTTTTTCTTCCTTCTAAGGTTAATTAGAAGTAACAATGAACAGAAACAATGTAAAACATCATTATTTCTACTAATTCTAAGATTTGTCTGAGATTCTACGTTCAAACTACTGACCTTTAGATTCAAAAGCAGCAAAGAGTTTTTCTGTATGTGTATTTATGTGTATAATCCTACTGGGATTATATGCAAACATTATATAAAATGAATTGCTATGCCTTAGATTAGTATGAGCCAGAAATAATAACAATTAAATGTAATTCCTCAATACTATCATCCATACTCAAGTTAGCGAAGTCATTTCTGTTGATCCTTCTGATTCTGTTGTAGCGGGAGTAGAAGTACGTGGTTTTCTTAGGCAGCGGTGGAACATCATCAAGCTCACGATCATCACAGTAGACTGTGGTCCCTAGACATGTACACAAAAGGCAAGTTGGAAGGCCTACAAAAGAATTTAAAGGAAAGTTAATTTTGTATGAAAAAATGTAGAAAAAGGATACATAAATTACTTCAAAATGCTTGCCTAAGCACAGAATCATAGGACTTTGCAGATAGAGTTCACTCTGCTTCTTTTTTTGATCACCATATCATATGCTTGCACCAACAAAGTGATTAATTTTTTTCTTAAAACTAGTTGCTTTTTTCTGCCTATGCCTATTAGAAGGTTGTTCTACCTGCTTGCTCTAACACAATATTTCTCAGACTATAACAATAGAATATTAGGTGGAAGCAGCCAGACAAATTCCATTTCCCCCTAAGCTGGCAACTGTTTGCTTCCATCTAGATGAAGAAATAACATCTGCTGTAATGACTGGCTGTAAGAGTTTACACTAATCAGGGATCAGTTAACTACCTTTAGCTGTTGGCAATTCAGTCCCCTATAAGTAGGGGAACATAAGTTTAGCTGGCTCCCACTCTCCTCTGTGGAGGAATTGAGCTGCTGTCAATTGAGGGTAACACACAGATGAGTCAAGAAGTGCACAAATATGTTTTAAAAAAACTTGAGAAATGCTGTGATAGTTAGGCATCATCTAATATTCAGCCTAATTTTCTTCATGTACAGTTCATAGAGAGTTGTTAAAACACCAGCCTGTTCTCTTTGTTAGATAGATGCCACCTGATGGGTTCACTAGCCTTTATCCACACCTCTTTTAATTTATAATTTATTTATTTTAATAGGAGATATCAGCATTGCATTTCAGGTGAGAATTTACCAGCACCACCTTCCTATTATGCGCAAGTATGACAGAATGGCCTTGATTCCTTTCTGTCACTTCCTAGACTCTATGCACTGTCAAACTCTTCTTAAAGAAAAAAGAACAAGCAGATCTCACAGTCTGTATTATGCAGGAATTCATGGGAGGTAATGTGAATTGTTTCAGAGCAACTATGCAAATGGTAAAAACTATTTATATACTGCAGTGCATTTCATGACTGCACTCTCACAATTTGATTTTTAAGCTCTTGTATAACTGTAAAAATTATGGATGGTACTAAGATGTACTCATGCCATTGTCAGTTTGTTCAGTTTTGTAGCTACATTTAACTGAAATCCCTCCCAAGCATACAAGGTTGCAGACCTTCTTTTATAAAACTAGCTAGAAAAGTAGATAGTGATGCTTAGCTTTACACTGTTTATCCCCAGGGTCTGTCACTCACTCTAACATCCCAAGAAGAGCAAAGGTGTTCAGTTTTAATGGCATTAGCAAATTTGCTTTGATTTTCATATCTCCTTAAATAGCCACAAGCCACATTCACGTATACAACATGTATCAGTAAAACAATCTAGTTTATTGTTTGACTAGAAAAATTAGCTATGGGATTAGTAATTCATTTTCCCACTTTTCGTATGGGTTGTCAGTGTACAATCCCTACATGATATTCAATGATTCCTGTAGCTGTATAACTCTTTTCTTCCATAGTAAAACTGTATTAAAGAGTAGGTCAATCAAAGAATACCGTATGAATGTGTCTATGTGAGGTTTGGAAGGAAATACATCAACATATTTACTGAAAAGTCATTTGAAAAAAAAAGACACAGAGTAAGTAAGTAGTGGTAAGAACTGCAGTGAAAAAAAGAAGCAATTAATTTTTATTAGTAACTTTCTTAGGAGAAACAGAAATTAATATAAATTAATTACTTCTTATTAGCATTGCAAGGCCATAGTTATGATGACTTCTGTAGCTGCTATTCTGCCTTAAACATTCAGATACGATGATTCTGAAACATATTATAGTTTCCTAAGTTTAGTTCTGTAAATATTACTTCTAAATAATTTGTGAGGAAATTAATATTTTTATACAGACCTATGGACACAGAATCTCAATTTCCTTTGCATTGTTTTTAATCAGGGTTTCTGATTCAGAAATTCAACATCAGGAAATTTTTTTTTTCTTTCTATCCCTCTGAGCTAAAATAGCTTGAAAGCTGTGGGTTAACAAAACAAAAACATTTGGCTACCACCAGATGTCCATGAAAATAAAAAAGCAAGACATTTCGTCTCAGTTAGATTGTATGAGGATAGGGAAGTCAGAAGTTTCTTTGGATGATACTGTTCAAATTAAGTGAGAATTGTGATGTTGACTAGATGGTCCGAATGCTGTCTGAGTAGGAAATGTTATTAGTTTCAATATCCATTGTCTTTCGATACATTTTTTCGCTGATTAAGGGTAGAAATCAATATATCTGTTTCTCATCTTTTAGTACCATGGAAGTACTTTCCTGTTTCATGCTAGATTTTTTTTTCCCCTTGTAGCAGATGACCGGTTGCATGTTCTGGTTAGTTTAATTAAATAGTAGCATAATTCATGGATATAAAATGTGGTTGAACTTTTTATCCTTTTTTTTTTCTCTCTCTCCCTCTGACATAGCTGTTTGCCTAGGCAATTGTGGTTACATAGTAGATTTGCCTTCTTAATCTGTGCAAAAATGGCAGTTACCAACAGGCAGCAGTAACTAGCTGAAGGACAGTCCTCCACTGGCAGGCAATATATGTGGTGTTCTTTAAGGCAAGACTAAAGAACCAGTGACCAGAGTACTCTTTTTTTGTGTGTGTGTGAACCACTACTTGGGCATCCAGGAATAACATTTCTGGAGAGACAAGACTTTTCCTATATTTTTCTTAACTTCCTTCACAGGATTTTTAAAATTAGCTGCAGGGAGCAAGCTTGACACAGGAAGAAAATAAATTGCCACACCTTGAACCAATCCAACAAATCCAGGCCTAAATGAATGTAGGGTTCAGAATGTCTGCCTTTTCACAAAATATTGCAACATAGAGCAGGAAGAGAGTTTCTCCTTCTGTCCCTTTTCTGATCTTGGAGGAGTGGTGCTTGTCACCTTTGGCTAGTGTAGGCTGAAAAAACACAGAGCTATGGGAAGGGTTTAAACAGATGTCAACAAGAAAAATGAACTTGGCTTGGCATTTCTGAGTCTTGTAGTCTTCTAGCCAGTAGCAAGCCAAGAACAGCAGCAACATCTGACATGAAAATATGTTGCTGAAAACAACACGAAGACATAAAAAAGTCTGATTTGGTATGTTATAGCCTTGAGCTTCTGATTCATCTCTTTAGTTCACACACCAGTTGGTTTGCATTCAGTGCTCAAAAAGGTTGAAAGATAAAGGATTCATGATATGTTATATTTATGTGAAATGCTTTGAAACATCCTTTCAAAACTGAAAGAAATTGCATGGGTTTTACAGAACTGTCCTGGGAAGTTCTCACTCCCATTTTTATTTGTTTAGACAGCAGTATATTTTTTTTGTTTGATCAAGGCTCTGTAGCAATATGTATAAAAACAGACTAGAGATGATTCATTTCTCTTTACTGGACATACAAGCTTGGAAGCATGAACTCCTTTTTTTCATCTGTCTTCCACAGCACTCAGTTATGCTGTTAGATATAGTAAAAATAGTCTTCAAGCTCTTCCTGTTATTGTATGTTAGTCACCACACAACACAGAGACTCATCGCAGCAGTGGATAACTCTTGTGAGCTTCACATCCAGAGTCTGAAGTACCTGCTAGTGAATATTAATTATTAGCACAGTGATGTTTGTGGAGGAGAGGGACAGATTGTGTTTTAGAATTTTAATTCCCCTATGAGATGTGGAAAGCTTATATTGGACTAGAGCTAGTCAGAAGAACAGAAAATCAGCTTCATGGGAAATTTCTAATTTTTCTTTTCCATTTCATGAGTTTCCAAAGTTTCTAGTTTTCGTGATCAAAAGGTCTCCAGCATTTTAATTATCTTTTTTATGAATACATTTATCAAAATCATATAACAAACCATTATAAAACGAAGACGTCTGATAGCGATATTGAAATCTATGCCAATAACAATGTAGGGGTAGCATTTGCCAACTATTGGTGATGTTGAAGAAGCAGAATTTGTATTTGAAAAAATCTCTGTTTGTGTGCAGACATTTTTTTTGTAACATATTAGGGGAACATTTTGGCCAGATGCTTACCTGACCTCAGAGCATTCATGATAGACATGATAGGAAGTCATTAAGAGAGGTACAGATTCATAGGCAGACACAGTGGGCTAACTCAACAGGGAAGCTACACATGCAAAGCTCATTTCTCTTTTCTACTAACCATCACGAGTTTGGGGCCCAAGCACACCAGACCCTTGTGCTGAAGAGCCATCAATTAATTTTGGTGTTGATGCTTCCTCCTCAGGTTCTTCTGTCAACGGTGCAGAAGAATAACTCTCTTGAGCTACAGAAGGTAGAGCTGTCCCAGTCTCCGTCTGGGGAAAATTAAGAAGGTACAGGAAATGTTACTGTTTATATCCACTGGCCTCTGTTCCTCTACTAGTGCTTCATTTTCTACCAGTAGAGGTCACATGTGTTCTGAAACTTAGTGCTGTAGCTGCATTTTGTCTGGCAGCTATAACTAAATTTGTCAGTGTGTGTAAACAATTTATGAAACTCCAACATGCTTATTCACTTCTTATCTCAGATTTTTTTAATGTTTTGTTGCATACACACACGAACACACACTGCATATACTTCATTAATGAGAATATGTACTAATCAAATGCTTTTTTCACATTCATTTAAAATTAAACCAGTGAGTTTTGTGATAAAGCTGGATATGTTCTCAATGACAAATGAAAATTTACTGTGAAAATTCAAAAAGATAACAGTCATTTGACTATAAAATTGTAAACTCTACCAGATAAATCCAAATGCAATGTAGTTATGAAGAGTCTGCTTTAAGAATAGTAATATGCTCAAAAATCTTATCTAAGAATTCTGCAGTCTAAGTGCACATAGTACTTGCTGTAACAGTGTAAGTGTTTGTGTCAATTTTTTTTCTCAATCTGAATGGCTGAAGGCCTAGGTTAATTTCATTCATTAGCAGTGACAGTTTGTAGTAAAAAGAAGTAAGAATATAAACTAAAAATGTTAGATAAAATCTTGATTTAGAAGAATCCATAAAATTTTACAGATCCTGTCATGGAACCAGACCCCTTATTTTTTCTTCTTTAAATCCTCCATTTACATAATTAGCCAAACAATCAATTTTGCTGTGTTATCTGTAATTGTAAAGCTGCGTTCTGTTGATTTTGCTACCTGACAACTTCAGGATAATAATGAAAATGGGGCAGTTTTCTCTTGTCATATCATCCCTCATAAAAGCACTATTGCAGGCTTGTCAAGTTTGTTGCAGAGGGGCCTACATTTGCAAATATGCAGTGTACTTTGATATAACCATGTAACCAAGGCATTGAGAAACCACTGTAGTTGTGAGGCCTTTGGCAAGTTACTTTACCACTGTATCTTGATTGCCCCATGTGTAATAATATATTTTCTTTCTTTCTTTCCCTCCTTCCTTCCTTGCTTCCTTAAATCAAGGACAATGAGTTAGTGCCCTTACAGTACTTTGCACATGTGAGGTGCTGTTTAACTGTTACATAATACCTCCACTCCTCCAGATGTAGTGTGGTGCAGTTAACACTCCTCAGCCTGTATCTAAAACATACTCAGAAGCAGGACTTTTACCACAGTACCTTTCTCTCCAGCAGGAAGGCACTGAGACATAATGTTAAGCTTTATAAAAGCTTTTCCTCCGCTGCACCCTACAGCAGCACCATAAAACTATTGAATTCCCAGTTTTTCAGCTGACCTCGTTCCCATTTACTGCTCGCTTTGTTGTCCCAGTGGATAACTGGTTGTTGAAGTCTCTCACACTAGTGCCCATAAATTCTGATTGTAAAGGGTACAGAAAGCAGGTAAGGTTGCATCTGGAGTGGGCAGTTAGGATTTTTTAAAGCAGACTGTCTATGTAGACTATACAAGTTAAAGGAACTAACAGGAATGAGACACTTGATCTGGGTCCCACATTGAACAAAGTTTCTCCTGTATTCTGATCCCTATGTGAGCTCTTAGCTTAATTATAAAATATTCAACAAGTAGAGTTTAGTTTTATCTTATTATTCCTGGATGACATACATTATACACACACACACACACGCACACACACACACAGATATAGATCTATCTATCTCACAGTTTTGGGAGAAAACATTTTACACTTTATAATAAACTCTGTGGATCTTGTAGTGTAACTCTGTAACACTGCTAGGAGTATTAAACATCATGATCCTGGACTTCCTGGGAACATCATTATAAATGACGATCTAAAACCTACTCTTGGCACAGAAAGAATGTGGTTTAAGTTAGATAGTGGCCACAGGTCCAAATATTTTATATTACTTAGTTTCACTGAAGACAGAGAATATGCAAACAATGTAAAACCTCACAGAGCACTCTGAACCTCACAAACTCAGATTTTGACTGAACATTTGTAAGGTTCTTTGTATATTCTTTAATTACATTGCAATAAACCATAGATACTGTTACTTAAATAGGGTTTCAAGATAAGTATGCCCTGACAGAGTTAGTAAACTTTATAAAATGAATAGTGAGCAAGTGAGCAAGAACAACTTCAGCTGAACTCACTAAGTAATCCATTGGTGTAAATAAGACTAAGGATGAACCTTTTTACTTTGTGCAGACAAACACACAATGCTCCCACCTGCAGCACTGACAGTAAGACAGCTTAACCAGGAATGGACTTGGGGACAAATCAAAAGGAGACTTTGAGATCAAAAGAAATGGGGACAGATGTTCCCTGAATGGAGGAAGCCTAGAGGGAGAGACACATTCCAGACTTTTATTGACCCAGGGTAGTACTGCACTAAAGTATTTGCACATGCTGTCTAGTCCTTCACCAGTTTTGTGGAACTTAACTAAAAGTCCCTGTCCTGAACTTTAGAACCACAAAATCCAAAGAGATTTTGAGGCCTATTAACAGCTTTGTGTACATTTTTTTTGTGGAAGTTCTACGGAAAAGAGCATTCTGGACAAGACCATTTTCAAGAGAGAGTTGTAAATGTGCTTCAGACCTAGATAACGTTCCTTAGACTTGTCATGGGATTTAGGTCATCTATACAGACAGCCAGGCACATCTCTGAATAAGCGAGGGCTTACTTTATTGGCTTGGGTTTAGTAATTTGCTTTATACTTTGCCTTTTGTTATTCAAGTGTTTTATTTTTGTTAGTTGATTACTGCAGTTGTTGGGTACCAAAGCAGAGATATTAACTTCTAGTAATTTTCTTTTTCTGCCCAATAAAGGAAATCAAGTTATAATTACTAGACTGGCATCTCTCATTCTTTTATAACAGGATATTATCTGGTTTTAGGGACAAAAAGGAGAAAAGCTTCCCCATACCTTTTCTTTGGCAAGGTCCTGAATCTGTGTTCTAGAGAAACTATTCTAAGTAGTGAGCATTAATATCTATTCAGTCTTCTGTACCAGTTATTATGGTGAGTTTTATGATGTTGCCATTTTTACACTGGAAACTGAGCAGGCATTCACTAATGCAGGCGTGTTACATATCAGTCACAAAACGAGCAATATTTGCTTGCTATACATAGGCTGTATTTGAACCAGTAACCTAGAGGTAAAAGTCTGTTTCGTATTATCAGTCATCTGATCCTGGCAGCTTTCCATCTTTTATGTATTTGATAGATCATACACAATTGTAACAAGAGAAAGATGTTTCTTAGGCTACATACTGTACAGAACAATCCTTTGTCTTCCAGATGTTTATTTTTGGCCACATGCATTTTATTCAAAAACTGAGAAAAAAAAATGTTTCTATATCATTTAATGGCAATATTCTCTGAAGGGTTTTTATGTATATATATATATATTTCATCTGCTACTCAGAACGATTCATTTTCAAAAAATTGAGAAGCAGGAGGATATTGTAGAGAAATGCAATAAAACACATTTCTCTTAGCCAACATATGCAAGTCTTCAAATCATAATCAATATTCCACAGCCAGATATAATACATGGCATGAGAAAACAGTGAAAGGGAATCATGTCATCTATCTTTAGCCACCTATGTGGTTCATAGTTACCGTACTCTGCCTTTGAGAGCAGTTGGGAGACAAGAGAGAACACTGGTATAGAATATTAGCTACAAAGCATAAGTGAAGTAATAAGCAGAGTAATATCTTTTCAGAGATTTATACAGTGTGACTAGACTACATTTGCAAATGAGATTGCCTAATGTCGATGGTCAATTTAGAGATAAAGAAGCCATGAAAATCAAAAGCGAGAATCTGAGCATATTGATGAGCGATGAAATACAACCAGTAAGATTTAGCTTCCCTGACTTAAGCCATCTATGGGCAAGGCATCTAGTTGAAGCTAGCCTCCTTTCACAGCCAATGGAGAGAGAAAGGAATCTCTGGAAAGCAGCTCTTCCCATGTATCACACATGCTTCTTTTAAGGTACTTGTCTCTCTCCATTGACTGAAAAGGGAGGTGAGTCAAATGTAAAGGTTTTTAAGATTAGAAAAGATTCAGGAGGCTGACCTCTGGAAAAAAAGTAGGAAGACAGAGTGCCTGCAGGATAGCAGTCAGCAGGGGAGGAATACAGAGTACAGGAACCTGTGTGAGGACTATGAATTCACGTAATCCATACAATGTAATAAAACACAGGAGATAAAGAGATTTAAGGAGGCAAAGAACAAGGCTGAAAGATCATCAGTTGCCACATTTTACTTCTGAGGTGGTTTCATTCCAGTGGTAGATGGTCTATTGTTTTATGTCTAAAAGATTTTGGTAGCCTTTAGTACCAAAGTTGATGTATTGCATATAACAACTTTGAATGCACAGGGTCCACTGTCTCAGTGCTCCTTTTACTATAGAAACTTTCCTTTAAAACTCAAACAAAAGTTTTCAACTTAAAAATAAATGTTATAAATGTCAAGGGATACTTGTACCACAGATTAGTGAGTCAAAAGAAACCAATTCCCCCACAGATGTTCTGAAACTAGCAAAGCTTTCTTTTCACAAGAAAATGCCTAATTATGGTAGAGGGTTTTGGGTTCTTTTCCTTTCCAAAAGTGGCTCATAATTGTTTCTTCTTCTTTGCATTTAAGGTCTTCTTTTCTCCTTCTATTTTTTTATTATTTTTTTCTCTTTCTATTCTACCTTAAATAAATTTGTAAACAATGGAAACTGAAGGAAATTGCATGTTAATGCAATAACTGTTTAGACTGCAGATTCTGCAGCTCAGATTAAGTTGTCATATGCTTGTACAGAACTGCATAAACAACAAGTTTTGTGGGGAAATTAGTGTAATAAAACTCAGTGTGAGATGTAGGAGGAGGGCAAAGTGATATCTGTTTACAAAAATCCTAAGTAAATTGATTTTACCTACTTACGTTCATTCTGTCATAGGTTTTAATCATTCATACATTTTTACCTACATACTTTCAGTTGCCTAGACATGTGTGCTCAAGTGGTCTGGGCAGGATCACTTGTGTTCAATACACAGCACAAGGGACACAAGCTATCGAGTCCTCATCATGCCTCTGAGGTTCTTCTTCTTCAGCAGCAATGAAAACTACAGACAGATGTTCTACATTCTTTAGGAGCGTCAGCTGTTTTGGGGCAGTCTTTTGCCTCAGAATCATGGATGTTCCAGCCTCCATAAATCTTAGGCCAGGTTGCTGCCTGTCTCCTCATTCCACGTGTGCTTGTTTTCATGAGGACTACCACAGAAAAAAATCGTATGTATGTTATGCTACAACGTTGTGTCCTGCCTGCCGGTGGAGGGATGCAGGGTCTTTCACTGAGAAGTCATCTGTGCTGTAATGTTTTCAGAGCGCAGGCACTTTGGTTTTGGCATAAGCAACACGTTCCTCAGTTTTGCTGCTGGGAACAGTGTTCTGGAAGTGGTACAGCTGGGTAAAGTGTGCTTCATTATCAGTTCAGGCCATTCCTTTAACCCTTTAACTCTTTATTTAAAAAAAAAATATTTTGTTGTTTCTGCTGTGGCTTACAGACACACACATTTCCCTTCATCCTTCATTCAAACCAATCCTAATATTTCTGTTACAGAGCTCTACAGCTGCAACCCAGTTCTTCAGAAATTAATGCCTGTGGCTTCTTTCTTAGAAAACTTAGCTAGATTCTGATGTTCTTTTAATGAATCTCTCTTAAGAAACACAAGTAGTCTTTTTATCGCCTTGACCACAGAGCTTGCTATAACTTCCTATATCAAAAGTGAGTATATTTGTGGCATGTCTGATTTTAGCTGAGTAAAAACACTCATGCTGCACAGCATTGCTACAGAGATTTTACTTACCAATTCTGTTGTCTGAGAATGCATAAAGTCCATATAAATGGAGGTAATCTAGATTTCTATCAAACTCCTATTCCAGCATTGTACTTGAAATTTCAGATTTTATTTCTAACATTTTTGTTTGAGAGGTATTTAATATTTAAGTAAGTCAGCCTACAGCAGACCATTTTCTTTAGAACAATGCTAAATGATAAAGTTTTGAAAGGAAAGTAATATTTTGAAGAGAGATACTATGCCTGTTTTTGAAATCAGAACAGGTTCCTTTGCACTGTTAGGAGGCATAATAGTAAAGCTAGTCACAGCTATTTAATGAAGATTTCTCCATTAGGCTAGAGCTCCTGCTGATCCAAGCCAAAAAGTGAATTACACAGCCAGGAACATTAACAAGTGTTAAGGAGCTGCCTCAGTTTGAATTCTAGAGTTCTCTGTAAAGAAGAGTTTGCTGCCTCAAGTGTACTTAGTCATGTAGTCTGGGGAGATTGTGCATTGGTGGAGCTGAACATGCTTTTGCCAAGTTCAACAGCCTGGCTTTTCCTAAATGCACTGTGATTGCTTTGAATCTGAACTACAATCAAACAGTGTTAGAAACATGAAAGGAAAGGAGTGGATTCACTCCACTTAACATCAGGCATTGAATTTGTGTGTTGCGTTTAGCAGCTTAGACTGCTTAGGCTCCCTGTGTAGTCAGTGGAGGCAGATAATCAACTCCTAAAGATGGTTCAGCCTGTATATGTTGTGAATCAGTTTCCTGAGGTGCCTGTCTATCCACCTTTGGCTATGAGGGAGTCCATATGGAGGCAACGTATTTCTGCCAGAAATTAAGGCCAAAGTGTGGTGTCAGATCTGCTCTTCCCCTCATTTCTGCAGCTTACAGTGCATGGACATTTCAGCTTATTCAATCCAAACTGGTACATACATGTCACCCACACTGACACAGATACAGTACTCACAGCTGTTACAGCTTCAGGACTAGAAAGGTTTCTGTTAGTTTGGGCGTATCTTCACAGACAGAAGTTTCATGTGGGATTTACCATTGTCCATGTTCAGAAGCATTTACTGAGCTACCTGTCTCACATCTCACATCTAAGGCTATCTGTCTTCCCTATCCATCAGGAAATGAGGCATTCCTGCACCTAAATAGATCAGAGAAGCCATCCACTAAATTTACACACCTGTTCTGTACTCCATTTGAGTCCAGATGAAAACAAAGGCACTTGTTCTCCATCCATCCAAGAAGCAGGAGAACTAAGATATGACTGTTAGGCTGAGGAGGTTGGCACCCAAGCACCTCTGTTCCAGGAGACATCCTAACCTCCAAATGAGAGCCAGGGGAGAGTTTGGATGAGATGTTAAAACAAAATAATGGTGCATCCAAAGAGGCAAATCATGGCCAGACAAGGAGAACAAGCCAAAGGAAACATGGTTCTGCAGCCTAATACAAAGACAGCCAAGACCTGGGACCATTTTGAAGGATGATTAATGTCCTATACATTAGACAATCATTGAACATGAACAAAGATAGAAATGATACAGAGGAGAGCTCAGAACTCTGGGCTCTAAGCACAGGGAATTGTTTTGAAGTCTGAATGCTCTTTTGACTGATTCTGAAATTTTCATACATTAAATGGTTTTCAAATGGGATAGAAGTGCAGAGACTAAACATTGTTAAGCTTGTGAGTATTCAGAAAACAATTTATAGCCGTTGGATGAGTATGTATATGTGCAATTTAGGAATTTGGGGTAATTCTATAAAATATCTGTATCCTTGTGTTACATCCCATATTGGTAGGGATGATGCACACTACTTCTTTTTGGAAGAAGCAACAAGGCTGGAAGTCTGGAGAAAGGTTTGCTTAAGTGACTGGGGAACTCAAGGTAGCAAACATCTACTGTAAGGTTTTTATAATGTCACTGTGGAGTTTTTGGCTGTTAAAGAGACAGGCCAGCACTTTCCTGGCATTCTTAGATTAGGTCTGCAGTGAGCATAGCTAGACTGTGGCCTCTCTGCCTCCCACTCCATCAGCTGCAGAGTCATTTTCTCTGTTCTCTTCTCTCCTTTGGCATTTATGTGCTTGGCTGCATAATATCCAGACTAAATAGAAGGAATGAAAGCTTCTCCTGTCATGCATCAGCCTTGAACTTGGTGGTTAGGTACCTCTCCTGGGAGATGGGAACTATATCTCTGAATACCTCAGGCTGAGAAGAAAATTGAATCAACTATTCCAGGCCTTCAGCAAGCAATCTAACCATTATTTCATGACATATAAAGTGACATGTCTGTCCCCTCTCACACTGGAATTTCAAACAGGGTGATGGATGTGTTTAAGCATTGAGCCCCAGCTTGACGAATCTAAGTGCCTTAGACCAGGACAATTATTTTGAGAATTCCACCCAGTCTCAGGCAGAAGGATGTAGTTACTCAGTTCAGCCAAGACGGCGGTAGCTAACGTCATACCCAGTGTCAGAATCTTAGGTACTTAAGAATGTTTTGCCAGTAAATTTAGTCATTATAATATTTTGGGCAAATAAGTGAATGAGACTAGCTCTTATTTGATTGCTCTACTGGACTTAGGTAATGGCATGCTATTTCAAAACCTTCCTTTTTGCCTTGTAGTATTTTTTTGTTTGCTTTTACTAAATGACAAAATATTTGGAACATCACTCAGATATTGCATGACTACTTTTTAATCCACAGAAATTTTCACCTTTTGTGGAGACACTGATATAGAAGCATATAAACAGTTATGAACAGCTGAGTGAATGTAAGAGCTGTAGACAAAGCCTTCCAAAAAGAGGAGAAATTTTCTTACATTGGGATAAAGCTCCAGATGATAAATTTAAATCTCCTATCAGCTATGTGGCTTCTGACTTCCATGTTAGTTGTACAAATTAAAAAAAAAAAAAAACGTGAAGTGAATAAAATTTAAAAGTGTATATGATGTGTTCCCAGAAGTCATTGCATATCCACCTTGATTTTGTTTAATCAGATACCTGCTATAAGTATAGAATCAGCAGCTCTCTCAGCTCTGAAGAACTGCAAGAAGCAGTTCTTGCACAACTGAGATCCATCTTAATATGTGCTATGGTAACAACAGTGATGCTATGTCTACCTGTGCACCTACCTGTGTGTGCATATGCAGACATAGCATCACTGCTGGTGTGTGTGTGTGTGTCTGTATGCCTCAAGTTCTGGGCTTTGTACAGGCATCTGAATGTTCTAATATCAGCTTGATCCTAATCTCAACAAGCTAGTGCAGCGTGAAATATTAGGTTTTATAGTGCTTGTTTTTGATTATTTTGAGGATCCATACTTTCCAGCTCATCTCTTCTGTGTATCCAGACTCAGCCCGATCTGTGTTAAGCCCCTGTGGTTTTTTGTTGCTTACTCAGTGGTAGGACAGTTTCTTGCTTTGGAGCTTCACTGGTAAGCTATTTCACTGGTGAAAATATTTTCTGATATGACTATCTTTTCACTGACTGTTTTTTTCATAATTTAGCTTTTTTCCTAACTAAGGGAAATGGGCTGGTTGTGTTTAAATAGGTGCTGTAATCGAAAGTTTGCAATAGGATTTCATTAGACTTTAGAAGCTAATGTATGTAGGAATATGTCTCCACAATCTGTTTTTTTTTTCCCCCACATACTGTCCAAATAAAGTTTTAATTTCAAAGAGGGAAAAATTCTGAGCCTTTTGTTTGTATCAGTGAGAAGCTTACTCATACAATGAATGCTTTTGACAATCTGGCTTGATTCTATTCATTTTAAGGAAGGAACTCTGTCTCTGTATATGTTTGCAGAGTAGCTGGGACAATGAAGTCCCAGTTTTGACTGGGGCCTCTGGACACCACCATGCTATAAATATTCATTGAAAATAAAAACAAAACTTACTGTGAGGAAAAGGGGTGATACAGCAGTTCATGTTTATACTGTTGTAACTCAGTTTCAGAAGATAAATCCAACACAAAGTTTGTAGGCAACCTTTCAGTGACACTCCTTTGTAGTCTCTTTCTCCTTCAGGACCTTGAAATTTCTTCCTTGGTTATAGGCTTTTCTGTTGCATTGCCATTTTCCCATTATCTGCAGTTGATGCTATTCTCTTTAAAGTCTCTTTAAAAATACAGATTTTTATTCTGAGTGATGAATTACTTAAGTTTTTTTCAGTAACAAATGTCTTTTGGATGCATAGCCTTAGCTAGGACTTCCACATCTCACTAACCTGGGAACTTGGAAACCTCACATTTCATAGCTCAAATTTGACCTGTCTAATCAATGATGATGCATAACTTTTTGATTCAGGATTCAGTACAATTGTCCTAAGTAATTCACAGGAATGAATACTTTCCCCTTGCAAAATCTTTGCATTGAAAATGGATTCCATATTCACATATTGTATACAATGAAAAACACTAAGAAATTAAATAGATCTGTTGATATTAGCAGGCAGTGCTGGAACACCTCAGATTTCTGTTATAAGTATCATTTTTTCATATGTTAAAGGTGCTCTAAAATTTATGAGAAAAATAGACCCAGGCAGATTTCATGCGGAAAAATATCAACAGCCATTACCTGGATAAAGACATTTATAGAAAACTTCTTACAAGCCAATGAAGTGTGTGTGTGTGTGTGTACAGACACACATAAAATTTATTTTCATTTTTGGCATATATATTTCAAAAGGAACATTTCCAGAGCATGAGAAATAGAAAGGAACTCATGAACTTGGATTCCTTCTTAGTTAACTTTAGTAAGCTAAATTTTTGGTCTGAGACAGCTGCCTGGGGTCCCTCTAAAGGTATTTGAGCAAGACAGGTATTCCAACAGAGTAATTCATCCCCCTTGTGTTAGAGGATTGTCTTGGGATGCAACACCTAATTTTAGCCAGATAGATGAGTGGGAGGAATCCCACTTTAAGTACATCTAGGTCTTTTCTCCTTTTGGTGGCTAGACGTTCAGTGACTGATTACAGGACTCATTGGGTAATGTTCCGAAAAGGATGTAACTGACACAGACACTTTGGTTCAATTCGTTGGGTACATAGGTGCCTAACTCCAATTGAAATCAACAGGAGTAGTTCATTAGAATTAGCCTATCTCCTAGACCATTGAAAATCAGCTGGAAATACAAGCTTGGAAAAGTCTGTCCTTCTCCTAAGAGTCAAAAACTGTTTTATACTCAATGATTTATACTTACACTTAACTGAATTTTAAATTCTTAAATTGAAGACATCAATTACAGAAAACGTTATTTCAGTTTTCTTCCCTATTTCAGAAAGCTAAGACATGATTCAGAGATCTCTAAAAGTAAATGGAAATGCAAGTCAGGCTCCAAAAGAATTATTGCACACAGGCTGGATCGAGTGAAGGTCTGCTGTTTGTCTGGGTCTCTGTGGTATTGCTCATCTTTTAAGCTATGCATAATAAAAACTAACCTGTGACCTTGTATAAATAGTGGGTTTTACACATAGAGCCACTTATATAGTTCACATCTTTATGATAACAGGATTTCAGGGAGGAAAGTAGTAACACTGATTGGGAAAAAATTATTTTGTTTAAAACTTGAGTGATGGCAATATTGTTCAAAGTGGAGTGCCTAAAAGATAAGTTTCATTACTGACTTAGGCAAATCCATAAAAGCTGCTTGACTTCTACAGTACTGACCACTCTGAGCTGTCCTGGTTTTGGGGGAACTGTGAATACTTGGGCTTCTTTTGGGCTGTACATTTGGGTTGGTAAGAGGAATGTAAGCAAACAAAGATTTTGGCTAAAGGTCTGGGAAAAAATGGCTCTCACAAGGAGGTCTGTTCATGTATAAAGTAACATTCCTTCCAACTACTGTGATGGATGGCTCTCACTTGAAGAATTTTAAGATGACTGGCTGAACAGCTCAGTAATGGGAGACAATGCTGCTCTGGAAAAGAAATCTACAAGAGAAAATAGAAAAGCTTTTTGGTCTCTTGTTTCTTTTAGATGTTAAAAAAAAAAAAAAAAAAAAAAAAAAAAACACACAGGAGACTTGCCTTGTCTCTGTCCTCCACTGCAGAAACATGGAAAGAGGTGACCTCATGCTTCAGTGTTATAGGACCCCATAGAAAGAGCACAGCACAGGGAGGTCACATCTAGCATTGAGTGCATTACTAAGAAATCTATTGCTCAAATTAGAAGATCTCCATAGCAAGACACACACAAAAAAATCAGTGATGATGCTTAGGTTCAAAAGCTTTGCATAGAGACCTCCAGTACAGGAAGACATCACCATAGGGCTGATATGCCTTCATTTTCAAGAGTAAAGACAGACATTGGAAGTGTGACTTATTAGTCAATGTGAAATAAAGACAGCACAGATATTCAGTGAATGAAGGCAATGTTGACATTTTCAGGGAAGAAAGTTCAGAAGCATGAGCATGTAAAAAGCTTTGGTTGCGTATGGCATAGGGAAGTAGCCAAAAGCAAAATCATTTCTTTAGGGCAAAGTTCTTCTCAGTTCTTAGATAAGAAAATGTTTTTCCTCCTAACTATAAGGTTCTGATCCTAGTACAAACTTTCAGATGTTTTTTCTCTCTTCAGTTCTCTGGTTTTGGTCTACATTTATTCTCAGATTGTCTCTATTTGTCCTTTGATTTCTAGCCTGCTGCTCAATGTTGATCTCACCTTTATAAAATACTAGTTGCTGTCTCTCTTGCAACAATCATGAATCACTAAAAGGAACATATTTTCCTGTATTATGTACTGTATTATGTGAGAAAGCACTAAAATAGCACTAAAGAACTAAAAATTTAATAGTGAAAAAAATGTATTACTATTTAAATGTAACATTTGTCAGTCTTCTATGGTGAACATTCTCTTCACACTCAGTCATGAATCATATACCATGCGTATATCACCTTCATGGAAGTTTTGCCCATGTCTGAATAGCAGAGTCAAGTTAAAATTAATGTGTTTTTTTCCAGTAAAATATGGGAATGTAGAGGGGAAGAGGACAAATTGAGTGCCTTGCTTGTACAGGTATCACATCTTATGATCTCATAGTATAACAGAATTTCAGTAGTTTTTCTTTAGTGATATTTCTTCCATTCTCATTTTTTACTTCCTGTGCTCTTCCTTTCTTTTTTTCCTTCTTTCTGCCTTCTTTCCTAATAGTAATAACAACCACTAGCATTTATGGCCTGAAAGGCTTGTATTTAACATATCTATTATTACAAGAGATAGTCAGGGAACAGCTTTGTATTATCTCATTCCATGGGGAATCCCAGGTGTCCTATTCCAACTGCCTCAGTCCCTTATGCAGACAGATAAATCACTAGGTTAACTTTCAACATAGCTTGCGTCAAAGCAAGGAGACCTGGGACAAGCATAATAGTTTCTGCCTGCACTCTTAAAGGTTACAATTAAAAAATGAAATTCAGGAAATATTTTGGCTGCATTTGAAGAGCAGAGGAATATATGGATCAAGTACACTGTGTTATTAGCACAGAAGACTGTTGATCAACCAAAGACAATAATACCCACAAGAGTAGACTTGTGTGACTAATGTTTTCATGACCTACAAAAAATCATCAGTAGCCACTGCATTTGTGCACTTTGGAAAACAGATGAATAAATGAATAAATGAAGTTCTGATTACCTCTAACTGGTCAGACTGCTCGTTTTCAACATAGACAAATGGGTGGGACAGCTCTCCAAGAGGTATTTCATAGAACTCAGAATCATAAATTACTGTGTCAGCGATGGGTGCAGCACCAACAGACTCAAAGATAAAAAATCCCAGAAAAATGTTTACAAAGGTCTTCATTCTGCTGCCTTTTCTGAAAGGGAGGAAAATGAACAAAATGTGGGTAATCTGGTAATTGCAAAGAATCTGTGAAAGTTTAATCTCATAAAGATAGTACCTGTATGCATGCTACAATGGTTCTGATGGGTAGCCAATGATTATTCATGATGGCTGAATGGTTTATTCCATTTTATTTCATGAAGAGTCCCCAGACCAGAGAATTTCTGCAGCCTGCTTTGGCCCTACTAACATTTAATTCAATTTAGGAAGGACCTATTGAGTTTTACTATTTCAGGATGGTATGAAAACAAACTGGCCTCCATGAGAAAAGATCTGAAAAGGTGGAAGGGGAACATATCTTGATGGTTATCCCCTTTCATCTAACTTCATCCATTTCAACTACACCATTAGAGAGGGTGTTTTGAGAAGCTAACCAAGTGATAAATTAATACATTTTTGTGCCTATCACAATAAATCATCTTTTGAAATGTCCAACAATGTAGATTTGTCTTTCTCCTTCACCACAAAAGACTAGAACTAGAAAATATTAGGCCCTTTTTCCTTGCTGTCCCTAGACGAGCTAAATCAAAGCACTTGTTCACCCGCTAGCTGTTCAGCTAGAATATGTCATTTTAACTGGTCAAAAGGTGTGTTATATTTGAAACATCAGTTCTGAAAAGTTCTAGGGGAAAAACTAAAAAGCAGTTTGTGTCTTCTACAGCCCTATAAATGACAGTATTCTTCTTTCTTTTTCATTCTTTCTTTATCCAATCAACAGCATTTTTAAAGTAGTGTGAAGTGCTGGCATAGTACAGTCACCTGTTCTCCTTACTTGGAGAACTGAATTGTAAAATCAAATTATCATCAATTTAAAAGTTCCGTATTTTAGTAAAATAGTAGCAAATTCACACTGGGCTTGAATATTAGCGTTCATTCATTTCCTCTCTCTTCTAAGTGATGAATTCACTATTATCATATAAGCTGCCCAACACAAGGTTCTATTCAGAATGCTTCACTTATACCTTGATTTAGCTACAGCTCCCACTTATTTCACCAAAAGCACAGACAGTGATAATGAGCAGTGCATAGGTCTAATAAATTGTTCTCCTGATGTGATGCCATAATACACACAAATATTACATTTTTAAACTGTAGCTACTTAAAATAGATTAAGAAATACATGAGATTTTTTTGAATGTGCATGCTGAGAAACAAGCTGAATTTTAGCTTCTTGAAAGGAGGTCTTTATGAAGCTGGTTTAGGCATTAGGATATGAAATTCCTCTGAGGATGGTCAGCAACACAAGGCGTTCATTTTTCCCTCATTTGCTTTATTCAAAAAGACTTTTCAGCTGCTGCTGGGAGAAGCTAGAGTCACATTGGCTTGTCTTTGAGCAGACTTCGTTGAATTGCACCTTTCAGTATTAACTTCCAAGATTAGTAAAGGTTTTCTGCTTCATAACAAAAAAAAAAAAAAAAAAAATACAACCAGCCTCTGAAATATACTGAAGTATACTGGTGTTTGTTTTTTCCTGTATTTATAATTTCTGATGACTATTTTTGATAGGACTGCTCCTAGTCTTGCTTTTCTTTGGCTTGTCATTTATCTCAAATGATTCAACTATAAAGGATATCATGTATTAAACCTAAATATAATACTAACATACACTAACGTCAAGTGTAATTTTTTTCTCTGAATAAACAATTCTTGAATATAAAATCACTCATTATTCAACACTATTTACAATTTTTATGTTTTGATTATTAAAAATAAGTTTTACATTGCCTTGATATAAAAATTTTTTAAAGGGTATGGGGCTTTATTAGTACTTCATTTTGTATATATGGACAAATTTAGCAACAATATAAATATGTATATATATACACACACATACCTATATATATATAAAAAAATCTCTGTGAAAATACTTCCCTTTACCTATGCTTATAGTATCTGGGCTAACTTGCAGAGTTTACACGTCTCTGTACTTTCCTTATGTGTAATATATTGGAACATGCTGTAATGATATTGGCATCTGCAGTAGCTGTAAGATCAAATATTTTGATGAAGATTAGGTACTCCTCTCACAGGAAGGAACTAAGACATATCCAGGGAAAAATAAATAATTTCCCCAATCTGCAGTCTTTGAATCAGTATTTTGCATGATAAAATAAAACAAGTATTATAAAAAGTATTTCCAGCCTTAAGAATCCAATTAGCTGATCTAAGAAAGAAGTACTAAAACTTACCTTTTGCTTCCAATCTCTCAAATGGCAAAGAGTTACTCAGAATGCAGAGCCAGTGCTATTAGACCCTGACCAATGGCAGTGGCATTCTGGGGCTGTGGGAGGTGGTACAACTTCTACCCTCAACTGGAGACCACAGCCCAGGGCGTTTCTTGGTCTCTAGACACCTTCATATTAATTTTGCTGGATCAAATTTGAGCAAGGTCAAACAAAGGTTTATTGTAAGCAAATGGCATTTATTTCACAAGCCACAGCTTTTCTACTCTTTCCCTCAAATCTCTTAGTGATTCTATGAATAACTTCATAAATCTGACCAAAAAGGAGAAAAAAGTTTAATTTTAGAGTCCATACATTACGCTTTCTACAATAACAGTGACAGCACAGAACATATATGCAATGTGTAATCAACCCTCAGGGATAGATGGGATATTTTAATACAGACCTCTGCAATAAAATGCCTAGAAGGAGTATAGATATTTAACATTATTTTCTTTATTACTAATTCAATATGCAGACGTAATGATAGACACAGAGCAACACGACAGTAAAAAGAAAGGTAAGCAAATGGTAATAAAATCCATCTAAAATCCATGCGACAAAACTTTGGGACAATTTTTGATTTAACTTGCATGAGCATGCAGTAATTCCAGCAAAACTGGCTGAGTTCCTCCAGATTTACCACAAGATGACTGAAGTCTTTTGTTACCTAGCAGACATACATTTTACTACTGTTATTGAAAACAGCCAAAATAAGACTCTGCACTGGCTTCTGGAAACAATCTTTTGTGTCCCCTAATGATCTGGAGATGCATATTACCTACTTCCAAAACCAAGATCTGAGCACACTGGATTACATATTTAATATCTTTTCCTGTGTATAACATTTCTATTTTGAGGCTCTTTGTATGTTTAATGAATTTCAGTCTGCTATAGGTATTCTACCATGTATTTAGATGTATTTTTGTTGTTGTTGCTGTTTTCTAAATACTTATGGGACCATGTTCATAGGTATACTCTTTCCGGTATGTTTTCGTTCTGAAGGGGAAATGCTACTTACTTAACAGATATGAACTGCTATCAAATATTGCAAATGAAAGATGAAAGATATCCATTGTAGTAGCATGCACTTTATTACGTTAGAAACAGTCTTTACAATGTTAACACAAGTCAGTCTATCTCTTTTTCATATTGACGGTATTTTCTTTCACTTGATTCTGTCATTGCCTTTGTATTACAGACATTTCTTATAAAAGTTTTTGATACAACCATTCCTCAGCACTTTTTCATCATTTCTCCAGCTCTTCAATTAAATATATCCCCAAATACTGTCAATTTTCTATATTAACAGTCAGGAAAAGCTGTAATCCAATTCTTATGTATGGAAGAATATAAGATTCACATAGAAGATTGCAATGTGCTATGCAAATCTAATTCTCTTCGCCTTACATAATCTCCACATCAATACTCTATAAATAGGGAGACCATCCTACAAGGACAAATTTGTACGCAGCAGTAAAAGCATGTTAGGATATTTAAGCCAGCTCTCAGTAGTCTGAACATAATGTCCAACTTCTTCTAGAGCTAGCCTAGGGAATCCAAGGCTTGAAAGTGTGTGGCAGATAACACAAAAGGCCTACAGGAGAGGAAGAGAGAGCAATACCTCTGTAGGCAGGTAGACAGAGGGTAGAATATCGTAAGACATGTCAGATGGCACAAGCTACCATTTGTTGCTTTGGCGACTGAGTCAAGCCTGCAGTGCCTTACAGTACTATCACCACTCCTGGATGGCAGACTTCTTTCTAAGGCAGGTTCAGCATGATTTACTTCTATCAAAAGGTAGGCATTGATTCATTAAATCGTTCACCTTTCTTTCCCTTTTTCACAGTCCCTACCCACTGTAAAAACAGCTTCTTCCCTGAAGAATCATGGCTGTGAGTACTGTAGGAGCATCATTCTCCTGTGTCCTATTGCTATTCTGTTTCCTTAGGTCAGTAACAATGACCTCAAGATAGTGTAGGTTGGTCCTAAAGTTAATGATCTGATTACCTTGGATGCCTATGTGTACTGCTACCTGGCTACAAAGCAAATATCTATAGCTTTTGCAGCAGAATGGATCATTTAGCCTTCTTAATTTTACCAGTAATTTTTATGCTGCTCCAGGTGCTGAAGTACTCAACATTATATCAATTTTAAGTGTTTTACCTGCTGCCCTGCTTGGCCATTTAAAAGATTTAGTCTTCTCATGCTCACTCCCAATATATCTTTTTCATTTACAAAATGTATTCTTTCTAGATAGGTCCAATGTTCATTGATTTCGATTATACAAAAACCCTAATCTTATATCTTTTTAATTGAAGGAAAAGTCTTAGACAAGACAGCTTCTTCATATCTCTGTTCTTGTTTTTTTTAATTCATTCCTTACACAGTGAAGTTTATTTAGACCTACTGCAACTTCAGGCCAGGAAATTTTGTATCTTTGAGTCTGTAGGTTTGTTTGTGTTTTGTTAAGACCAGTAGAGTTCAAACCATTCTGGCTCTAGATCTTAACTTATCTTGACTTTAGTGGCTTACTGAATTCCTGGCAGACTACGATATGCTTTACTGTTTACTCCTAATCTGGTCTTGTTTTTCCAAAAACAAGGAGTCCAATAAGCAAGTAAAATGAAATGAAGGCCAAAGGCAAATGTTAACTCAGAAACATTGTTATTACTACTATTTTTTGTTCTTGTTGTTCAAGCTATGGAAACTTATGTGAAAAAGGATATACTTTATATGAAGCATTATACAAGCATATGAACAAGATGCTCTATGTGGCGCATAAATTTTCCAAACTAAGCAAGGGCCAAAGAAAGAAAACAGTTTTCTTTGTCTCATTTAAAGATTTCAACACTGGAGGCTGAGTAGTATATATGTAGGGGACACGTCTTAGCTGATGCTGGAACGAAAGTTTCGGATTTTGTTTGACCTTGATGCTAGCATCAGTCCTGATGCTAGCAAACCTAGACTACCTAGAAACCCAAGAGACATAGCAGTTAAGCAGCTGGAGAATATTAAGCCACCAAAAGCAAAGGAAAAGAAAGATTTCTTCTAGCCCTGTTGGTGTTGTTGAGCAGAAAGACAAGCATTTAAAAAAGCTTACAGGAAATCTGTGCTTGAGCTAGGAACTGATTGAGATCTCTGCCTCGTACTTTCTGCATCCTGCTATCACAGAAGATAATGAAATGGATTCCAGAGTCTGACTAAAGGACATCTGTGACTGAGCTTTTCATGTCCTCTAATTAGTGCCTTCACAGACCTTTCTTCGGTTATGTTTTTCCCCAGGTCCTCTGGCCTTGTTGTGCAGCGTAAGTTACTGTTTCTTGCAAATTTCCACAGTTGTCTCTAAATCTTGCTCTCAGACTTACTAACTTGGGCTTGATTAAAAGCTCACTGAAGTTAATGGAGAGTTCCATTGCATTCAGTGGTTTTTGGAGCATAACTTCAGCTGCAAGCATATCCAGCTGTGGTCATTGCCTAACACATTCCTAGCTAAAATGCATTCCCATTGTATAAGTGCTGGCAGCACTAGATGAATTAATTTATTTCCTTGTTTTTGAGAGGGTTTTGTTTCCATTTCAGCTCTCCCAATTCCTGGAGGTGCAGTGACTCCTAACTGTGTTCTTGAACTCCATGCCAAAGCCTCAGGGTTGTCCTGCTCTTGTTTTTCCAAAACCTTCCTTATAAAGCACTGAGCCTTTGCTTCATACTGTCAGCATTCACTTGATATATATACTTTTTTTTTTTTGCTTTGTTTTCTTTTGGACGTCATGTACTTCACCCCCAGAAACTTGTGATAAGAAAGAATGTGTGGGAAAAATACTGGCTTTGCCATAAAATGAGAAATCCTGTTTGTCCCTCAGAACAAGACTTGTGTATGGTATCCTCTCATTGCACTTTCAGTCTTCCAGCCTGAGTAGAACTACTTATCTTTAGACTACTACTAAAATTTGTGCAAGATCTAGTACTGATTTTTAACAACTGGGGCAAGATAATGTCCACCTGTGGAAGAAATGTCACAAGAATCCCAAAATGAGTCATACCTTTGGCTGAAACTATATAGTAAGAGCAGTAAATGAAGACATTAATGTGTTTTCATATAAAACTATAGTAATAAAAAGAAAGGTCATCTTCTCCCAGGCCAGGAACCAGTCTACATAAGGGCAAGTAATTAAATGAGTGTTCCAGTAGTGGTGACAGTAAGTTCAGCTGCTTGGGCCACATAGACTCTTAAAAACATACATTAGATTTCTATGCTCCAACCCTTTTTCATGTTCTGTGATCACAAGTGCATCTGCCACATGACCAAAATGGGGTCACTTGCATTATGTGGTAAGTACATGCTTGCTTATGTGACAGATGACTTTTGCATTTTGGTCACATGTGGGAGGTCCATGTGCATGCATTTGACAAGACAGGCTACGTCACATGGCCAAAATGCAAGTAACATTAGCATGTTAACATTAGGATTAGCATGTTGCCATTAGCATTAGCATGAGGAAGGGACTGTGGGCACTCAAAAAAAGAAGGCAGAAAAGAGAAGATTAACTGAATAATTATAAAGCACTGTCTCTAAGGTAAACGCTATAGGTTAAGCCTACCAAGCAGGAGCAAGAACCAGCCATCTGAACCAAGTTATTATGAGAATAGCACCCCAGTGGACATAAAACTTGTTCTTAAATGTTAAAAATGACACTTTGGGCATATTCCAGGTATATGTAAACCTACACAAAGAGTTTTTCTAGAAAAAATAATTTTACATTAGTTCCCTAAAATCCCTGTGTAATATGTAGGTCATCTTTTATATACTAGGAGAGAATTCCCAGCTGAAGTAATAAAACGTCATGTATTGTGTCACTTTGGTCACTGACTTATATACTTTACTTTCAAAATTTTTACTCTTTGTTTAAATGGCTATAAACTTTTACCTATTTATGTCAGGTTTCAGATTATTTTGTGGTACATGTGTGTCCTTTATTAATAAAATGTCCACAACAAATGCCTGTTTCTTTTGCCTTTAATATAGGGAAGAAACTATAAAGTAAATGTAACTTTCTACAGACACTCTAGATTATTTGGAAAGACACCTGTTATGGTGAAGTTATAAAAAATTTATTATAGAGTTTTCAATATGATTTTTAAGTCTCTAACCTGCATATATATAGCTCAATCTAATCCAAGTGAATAACTTTTAAATTTCTAAATAAAAATAGTATTTAGCACTACAAACTGTTTCCACTGAATGTTCATGAAGAACTTTACTAAGGTACAGAAAAGAGCCTTGCCTCTTTGCCTCCAGATCCATCTTCTTTGACATCCCACTTCCCCCAGAACTTTAATACTAGAATCTTCCAATATTTTGGTAAATGCTTTATACTGTAATAGTGAGCCTGCACCATCTCCAAACAAACATTTTTCTCAGCTTGTTCTCAGTATGTGATATTATTATTTACTGAATTATTATTATTTTTTTGTCAACTTTAAATATCTGGTCAGTGCTATGTAGGACAAAGAGAAATCTCAACGTGAAATCCTGGAACCATTGAAGTGAGCCACAAGCAAAAGCAGGGCTAAAACAGCCCAGTATTTTAGTGTTTGCTTCTGAGATACTGAATATCCTTATTGTCCTTTTTGTTTATTTGTTTGTTTTAAAGGCATGGGGAGAGGATGATGAAGTAGGAAGTTGTGTTTACCCATCCCTTGTCTATCTTGGTATCACTTATATTTTATGAATTGGTGGATTGTGTAACCTAGTTCACCCTAGGATCCTGGGAAAAAATGTGCATCATATGACCCTTGCTGGGGCTAGGGAACAAAGGCTGGAGTGCAGAGCAAACAAATGTCACAGAGAGGAGGAGAAAGGAAGGAAATCATGTGTCTGCAGAGGGATTAGCATTTCCATTTCACTCATCAAAGTTAAACAGAGTACAAAAGAAGGATTAAGAGTGCTCCAACTGTTCTATCCCTTGTGCAAACCACCATAAAAAGGAGGAAAAAAGAGTTAAAAAGAAAATGTAAGATAGCTACAATTGTTTTTACTAGAAGAGTCCTGTTTAGGAGTAATTATTTCAGCATAAACAGTGAATGCAGGAAAACACATAGCTTTTTAATGAGTCATAGATATAACTAAAAACCCACTGTGTACGGATCAGTATTCCTTAAATGCCCCATTTCTGACTTCAGTTTGTCTGTTCTTTGGTTCTTGGTGACTAATTTCCTTTAAATTCACATGCTCCTTAAAACCTCTTATTCTCTCCCTTCAAAATTGCTTTTATTGTCACCTCTCACTACCATGGTTGATGAGCAGGCAGATTAAAGTGACATGTCTTTCAGTATATAACTTTTTTTCTGTCATTTAGATATTAATTGTTATTCTTTTGTACAGCCTGTCCAGCTGCTTTTTATCTACCAGAAAAAAAAAAAAAAAAAAAAACAAGCCTATTTACAAATTTTTCAGATGTTGGCTAGATCTGGTTAATATTGATTATTAATGGTGAGATCTCAGAATATTTTCATGCAGTCTGATGTACCAAAGTATGATGTTTTTCTAAATGGCCACTCAGAATATTGTTCGTTTGGGTTTTTTTTTCATAAATAAAGCCCATGGCTAATCAAACTCTGATTCGTCATTGAATCCAATAGACCTGGAATTTCTTAGTTTATTAAGAATAAAGAATTAGGTTTAACAGGGACTGTGCAAACTTAAAGTAAAATCAAAAAGCAAAACTGTAGTTATAGTGGAAGGAATTGGTGTTTCTCACTTTTTCTTTCTGGAAAACTCCATTTAGAACCTGCAATATCTACTTCTGAAAACATTAAATTTGTTGCAAACCATGATCATGATCCAAAAGCTATTAGTTTTAGTCATCTTTAGTCAGGTTTCCTGGCTTGACTGACCTGTAAAATGCAGAGATCCTCCTCAAATCCATTTCCAGTTTCATCTCTCTAACATTTGCTTGTTTAATCAGCCCATAAGTCAAATCCATCGCAATGTGCTGCTCCTTCCTTCTTTATGTTATATATTTCCAAGCAGATGAAAGGCTTCTCAGCTTATTATTGTATATTAGAAATGAGTAAGCCATATGTTTAACTTAGAATAACATTTAGAAAATCAGAGAATCCAAACTATAGAAATTTCTAATGTTTGCAAAAACAGTTCTGAAAACCTATCCATAGCCTTATAGTAAATTACATTTCTTGCTCTTCCTCCTTTTATCTGATTCAAAATTTTCAAGAGAATATGTTTTTCTCAAGGTATTTAGTAACTTGCATCTGGACACAACCAGCATGTAATCATGAAATGTAATCTAATTTGAGGTTGATGCTTATCATAACATTTTTCTGGGTTCCATGTAAACTCGGAGAAGAGAGATGGAGGTACTGAAGAATCTGCTGAAGAAATATTGGGTCAGAGGTTTTTCAGCCTTGTTACTAATCCTTTCATGCTTTCAAAATTAATTATGCTACAACAAACATTCATTTGTGCTTCGTTGCTATATCAATTATGTATACACACTCAGACAGAGTATGTATACAGGTTGTACTGTAGTTCACTAATGAATGTGGTCTTTGGAATTCCCACTGAGCCCAAAGGCTTGAGTCAGAGCTTCAAACTTACATATTTGGGTTATATTCCATTCACATTAGACAGACTGCCATTCTTTTAAAACCAAATTTACAGTTTGCAGTTTAAGAGGTATAATTTGCATCAGTTTTGAGAAGTTGGGAAAGGAAGCTCTGTTCTTTCTTTAATCATAGTTGAACACAAGATAGCACTGCTGAGTATGCAGACATGTGGTGTGGCTAAAATGGTTTTTATTAACATCCAGAGCTATTGTCTGCTGTTCCAGCCTAGCTTGTGGATTGGTGGCGTTAGACCCTTTCAGGAAAATTCCATTCCTGGCCCCAAAGATGGAAAACTTTAGGGTGTTTTTGCTTAGCTAAACATGAACGGTTCAGAGCTGGGTTATCACATTTATTGGTAAAAGATCTACGATGTTTTGCTTGGGATGAAAAAATAAACCAGAAACAAGATTCAATAACACAAGGATTTGTAATTCACT
The DNA here is from genome assembly GCF_036370855.1 of Dromaius novaehollandiae. Lineage (NCBI taxonomy): Eukaryota > Metazoa > Chordata > Aves > Casuariiformes > Dromaiidae > Dromaius > Dromaius novaehollandiae. Next base: position 45,628,595 of record NC_088098.1, read on the forward strand.
AGAGCACATGCTTTGTATTGTATATTGTATATTGATATATCCATTTAATCAAAAGAAATGGTGAAACATATTATACTATACTTAATTCATGGATACAGCCTGTAAACGATTTTATGTAGCATAAGGAGGGTCATAATGTTCTCAAAATCCTGAGCAAATTTGAAATGGAAGACATAAAGTGGTTTTTCTTATGTTATCATTAGCATAAATTTTACCCTGTTTCCTATGAAGTTTGAAGATGAAATTGTATGTGTGTTTTTAAGTTGAAATTGTGTACTGCATATATTGCAGTCTTTTATATCCTCTAAATATACTTCTAAAGTGTTCAAAAAATGCTTACAAAGAGGACAGCGTGATTGTTTTCACTTGAATGCCTTCACCTAATCCTGCACTTGTAACATAAAAACAATCTCTGCTTTCACTGAATTCATTACAAACTATATGAATATTAATTACTTGTATTATCTGAAATTTTGCAGCGTTAGTATAACTCATCTATGCTGTAATGTAAAAGACGATACAAATATTCCAATCTGCAGACCATAATCTGTGCATTATTAGTACAGTGTATAAACTGCTCATGATTATACTTTGCTCAGCCCTCAGCATGTCAGCCAGGATGGCACTCATGTTATCATATCAGTTGCATAGTTCAGTGACATTTATGTGTTCTTTCTCCTTTTAATTGCTTCTTCTAGAAGTCTAGTAGTCAAGCTAGTGACTCTGATGACATCAATCTCAAGGGAAGCTATGACATTAACCTCCACTGCTCCATTCTGATTTTTGTGAAAGATATTCATTCACTTGATCTTCAATGCTCTTATGGAATCAAGAATTGATTAGTAGAATGTCTTTTCCTGGTACAATCCTTGGAAGAAGAAAACTGCAGAAAGATGTTTATAATAATGCCAGATACGGATAATAAAACAGCTTCCCTTTTCTCCCCAAGCTATGTCTACACATATATTTCTCCCTCCCCCCCCCCAAAAAAAGATTTTTTTTCTGAAATTTGTCATTTTATTTGTTTTAATGTTGTCATCCCATATCAAAAATCTGAAATAAAATGTATATAGTATGCAAAGATTGTCACTTTTTAATAAAATACTAATATTGCAACTGTACTTGTAAGGCCTTTGAAATATGTAGGCCTGAAAGATAGATTTTGATAGAATTTGATAACGTATTTGAAGTATGTAAATTGTAAAATAAACCTGCCAGGGATAGTTGAATAGCAAAATAGACCTGTCCATACAATATCCAGAGCTGAGCTGAATTTCAGTAGGACTGACTACTGCCAGTCTGACTAACTGTCTACAGTTTGTTTTCTTCCCATTATCTGAATAATAAGGAAATGATTTTTTGAAAGTACATACATTTTTCTAGGGTAGGGATTGAGGTTTGGTTTGTTTTGTTTTATAGTAGAAGCCTTTTTCAAAATGGACTCCTTTCTATGAGAAGTTCTCTTTTCATTGAATTAGCATTTTCTGACTTTGAAATAATTCGATAAAAGAAAAGACCATGGCCCAGCTTTGCTCCTTAATGGGAGGTATAGCACCGAGAGTTTTAGGAAGGCTATAGGGAGAAGAGCAGCTTCGTTATGATGGCCCATGGAATGATCCGTGGCACCGGCCAGTGGAAACAGGAGGAGGTAAGGGATTATACCTGCTTTAGTCACCCCCTGTTAAATTCCCCCTTACTGCTCCCTCTAGCAAACGACAGCTAGAGGGAACATGAAGAGGTCAGCTCATGTGATGGGCAAGACTACGATGCTTAACAGATACATGCATGTGGGTTGAATGATATAGTGGACATTAGGTTGTTTGATGGGGGAGCGACCATGGATCCGAGCTGTAACCAAAGATAGGTTTCCTGGTGGGGCTTCTGAGAGAGCACAGAGTCCTGTCAGGTAACTCACTCCAGACTACAGCACTGCATTTCGTGTCCTCCCCAGCTTTTGGATGCCTGGTCCCGGCTGATGCTGGCCGGTCCGCTTCAGCGGCACAGTTGAAAAGTACAAGAGGAACCGCAGCACTCAGCTGGGATTGTGTGGGACGTGGATGCTGCAGCTGGGGAACGCACATCAGAAGGCAACTTTGCCGATCTTGCACAGAGTGAGACCGACATAGCCAGTCTGTGCCACTGCTAAACCACAGTTTGACGCCAGGACCTCTGGCACAGTAAATAAGAGACACGCCACCCTTCAGCCAGTATTTCTGTTTATTTGTTTTGAATTTCTGCTTTAAACTGTTTCTTTTCTGAGCAGACTTGGGAACATATCCCACGAGATACCAACGAAGGATGAATGTGAGAATCCAGCATATCATAGAAAATTTTTCTCATAGTCTTTAGAAAATATAGAAAATAATATTTTTTTCCAGCTGTTAGGATTACCATGGTGATTTATCAGTTATCTGCAATACGATGTGCCTCTAAACAAGAACGAAATATTATATTAGCCAGCCCTCCATTTATATCAATGAAATATTTGGAATCATCTTCAAAAACATATTAGCTTGCAGAAAAGATCATTCCAGAAAGTAGTTCAGTAAAAGTGCAGATTTCTATTCGCATAGCAACAGAATAGAAACTAGCATTGGTTGAAGAGCAAAATACAAATTTCTCTATCATTTTAAAGATCAGACATTAGCAACATTTTTTAAAGGGAAATACCCTAGAAAAATACCTACATTAATGCTGTATGACTATTTTTGGTTGAAACAAAGTGTTACAACATCGCTTTTCAGTTTCTGTTTGGAATTATGTGGTGTTTTCCAAAAGTACTTATTTATTTTATACAAGCACAGACACAGACACAGACACACAGTCTCACACATTCACATATGGGACCCTGGTAGCCTGACAGAACCTTAAGTCAACATAATCAAATGGCTTTAAAAGGTCGGGTTACAGAATTGTCTTTTAAGGGCTTTTGTTTGTGTGTTTGTTTTGCTTCATTGCTTGCACACTGTGTCACTGACTCTCACTACTTAAAACTGCAGCCAGCGTTTGCTCAGGTCACCATCTGCAACAAGTTATCATGTGGTCTGCGTCCCCTGAGCTCTGTTATCTCTGTCTTACTACTAACAGAAACAGGATTTGAATTAGTTGATGGTCTTTACCTTTATCTAGCACAGCTGATATAGCTGAAATATAGGTAAAGTTCTCTTTTGGGTGGAATTTTACTGCTGTATAACACAAAAGAGAGGCAAATCCAAACCTTAAGCACCAGATGTGAGCAAGTGTGCTAGGTGTTTGGAAAATACACTAGCACTGGATCAGACAAGCAAGTGGAAAGGGGAGTTTGAGGGTTCGAAGTAACTGCAGATTCAGAGAAGAGAGCAATGAATGAAGGAGCATGGCCAAATGACCCTTAGGTTGTGAGTGAGAGTAGCAATGAATCTCTCAGTGTTACTTCTAAGCTTACTAATGGCTCTGTCAATGAGCATGCGAGGGGATCATTCATGAGGAAGTTTCAGTTTGTGCAGGCTTTCTGAATTCAGAAAACCCAGATTAATCCAGATTCATTCAGCTTTAGACTGAGGGAATTACTCCAGCTCTGGTGGAGAGGAAAATTCTTCTTGTATAAATTATGCTTTCTTTTTGCTTCTGTCCTTTGATGAGCAATTGGTGATTACAGTGTTGTTTGCCCAGATGTCCACAGTTATTTTGCTGATTCCTTTTGGTAGTCAGTTGATTCTGTTGGCAGCACAGCAAAAGGGCCTTCATCAGCCACATGTAAATTCAGGTGAGAATTTAAAACTTTTCTAACTGCAAAAGCAATAGATTTTGGAGCAACTGTCCCAGTGAAACACAAGATGAAACCTTTGCTAGTTTTAGGGTTGAATTATAGAAATATATAAATCAGATTATGTGATAGCAATTAACAGAGGTTTTTGGCTCAAGTGAAGAAGTCTTATGTGAAGATCAGAAGCTTGAATTTCACCAGCTGGAGAAAGAGATGAGTGGGAAAATCCAAATGTGGAACCATGTAGTCAAAGTGATAGGCAAGGAAGATGATTTGAAAGTCTGAATTTTTAATGTATGAGACGTGTGTGAGCATGTGTGTCAAGAGAGAGAAGGAAAAAAGCAAAAACAAAAGCAGGAATTGCTTTCAGAGGGGCCAGAAAGAAGAAATTCTAACAATAAAGACTGAGATTTATGAAAACACTGACAAAAGCCATGCATAGAAAAAATAGTTTAGGCATAGGAAACAGTATGGCATGCAGTGACAAAATCAGACCACAGCAGGAGGAGGGAAGAATCCAAAAGAAGAGTAGGGGAGAAGGGAACGACAGGAAAGAGCACACACAGATAGGTTTCTGGAGAATTACTGAGGGAAAAGCAGAAGTTCTGTATTTTCCCATTTCAAATTGAAATTTCTAATGTGGCCTCCAGCAGAAGGAGTGGTGAGGTGGGGAGTCCCCATCACACTGGCGAGTCCTCACCACAGTTTTTAATGATTAAATAGGGTCAACTTACTAGCTTGTCTAAGGAAAAAGTAGACCAGCAGGGCACAGAAGAGAGCAGGAGAAGGAGTAAGACCTGCTGAGAAATGACCTGAGATGTAAAAGGAGACGGAGGAATAGATGGAGCTGATAAAGCCCAGAGCTGAGATGCTGAACAGCCAGTTGCTCACATGATCATTTTCATGAAGGAAAAAAAGACATTTCAGTCTATCTCTGTTATGCATACATTTAAGTATGCTAAAATCTTTAATATTCTACAGTAGTACTAAATCATTTCTCCTCCGATGCTTGAATTTTAAGCATGAAAAAACAAACTTTCCCTAAGTCTGTAATAAAATCTTAGTTGTAATGTCTAATATTTGTAGTTTATGACTTCTTAGTAAAGTCTGAGGCACATATCCTCAGCTGATATAAGACACCAGATCTGTATTTAAGAGCACTGATTAAATGAGAGTCTGGCCCTGAATTGGTGGTTTAATAGGAGTAGTCGATACACAAACATGATATGCTGAACTACCTGTTTAACTTATGATCTCTAGTTAGTGAGAATATAAACTAAAGCATAAAGCCATATAACTTGTAACACTCCAGTACTGAACTAAAGCTGTCATTTAGAGCCAGTGGTGAGTTTGGCCTGCTCGAGAAAGTCCTTGCTTTCATTCACACCTCTGAAACACTGTTGAACAAAGGCAGGGTTTGGCCCACATGCTACTTTAAACAAACCTCAAGGGTAATAAAAAAGCCAGACGTTTCTATCATTAAAAAAGATTCCTGCTGAGGGGACCAGCCTGTTTTGATTGCTACTGTACAGTGCCAATGACTGTCATGATATCAGCAGCTGTAGAGAAAGGTTCATTCCTATAAGACTTGCTGGGAGTTGGAACTGATTTGATTTAAATAACTTTCTCTACTAAGGGTGCAGCTTTGAACCATTGAATAAAGATAAGAAAAAGGAGCAGGGAAGAATTCCATAATACATTATCTGAAACGAAGACTAACCAAATGCAACAAAAACTTTCCCTTTGGCAGTCTTTTTTTTTTCCCCTTTTACTCCATGAAACATGAGAGCTTTTATTATATAAAACCGTGCTTTCTTGTGAATTTTTCCTTTAGGCTTGCCAATGAGAGATGATGATTTAATTTTTTCCAGATATTCAGTTGATTTAATATAATTTCTTTTATGTGGAACAGAACAGGATAAACGGGCATGAGTCCTAGAATATTTATTCTTTTTTACAAATCCTTAGGGGTACATTTAATAGAATCACAACATATTTTTGGCATTCAATTCTTGCACTAATTACATGGTGTTTGATTGTAAGGCTGACTATTGAAGATCATATGGTGTTTGTACTGTATGCTTAACCCTGAGATTTTTCTTTGTTTTTAAGGACAGCCATGTATGCTTGAATTGAAAATGATATTTAAAGCAGACATACTGGAATAACAAACTCCCATCCCCAGGTTCTCTAGACACGGCTGGTACTATTGCAAACCCTGAAGCTTTCATGTACCTCATTCTCATTTCATTTCTCTTGGATTATTTCCGGAATTGCTTGAAGCATTGGTTATGGTTAAAAGCTTCATTTTTCTCTAAGTAAAAACAGTTTGGTGAAAGTCTTTGTTTCATAATATATTTTTTTCACTATTATGCTATCCCCTACCCTGTGTCTTATGTGTATGCAGTAGGTTTCTCTTGTGTATCAGGCATATATTTAATTGGATAACCATATACTGAAAAAAGCATTTATATCACTCAATCTTGTGTTCTTGACACAAAGAACAACCCTACCACTGTGGGATTCTGGCAAGAACATGTGTAGATGTGGAGAGGGAATGCACGATCCAGTACAACAATTTTTTCCTTAACTAAATTATGCATTGAAATAAAAATGCTGTTGTGCTAAGATTAAGCCAAAAAGTAATACTGCGGGTAGACGGGTTTGATATGAGACTATTGACTCCTTTCTCAGCTTTTCACTCCTATTTGTCACGGAAATTCAGACCTCAAAGTTAATTTCTTTTTGCAGTGTTGTAGGTACTGTTAAACTAGAGAGGGAATTAGGGAAATTCAGATGATTTTCCTTTTACCCATTTCTTTTCCCCTTTTTTTTTTTAAATAGAAGCCCAAAAGATCACCCTCACTAGTTGGAAATGACTCCTTCACTGACTTCATAGCCCAGGGTGAAGGAACAGCTGAATTTTGTTGCTATTGCTGTCATTACGGCTGCTTCAAAATAATGCTGTTATTTTCACTGCAGATTTGCTATCTGGAGTCAGTTTGGGACTAAAGTAACCCAACCGATCCATGTAATAAGCAACACATCTTAGAATCCTGAAACCCCAAAAGAAGTAAGACAAGATGCTTATTCTGACATGAAAAAAAATGCCTGAAAAATGTTTATTTGGAAAGGTAACCAGTTCTCCATTGATAAAAAATTTCTGACAGCAGGATTTCTGATATTCTGCAAGATATTGAAATCTGAATTTGAGTTGTATTAATCAAGCTTTAGTATCCAGTTGTTTACCTTTTATGAATGAGGTGAATTTACAAAGTTATCCCATTTACAAAAATTGAGATGTCAAAGATTTATGATTAACTAGTGTTCATACTGTACCCTAGGCAACTGAACTTAGAACTTCTCTATACATTGCTTCTATAATCACCTGATGTAGGCTTTTCACCTTCAACATTGACGGTCCTTTTTTGGTATTTCTAGAAAAAAAAATGAGGATTTTTTCGTTGCCTGATGTTAAGTGGAAGCTAGCAAGAAGCGAAACATTTTTGCTTCTGAGCTTGTACTACATCTGAGCCAGGATTCAGCACGTGAAAGTATTTAAGGGGCCACAGCACTCCATGAAAACCCCACCAAGTTACAGGGCCACTGAAAATTAGCAGACCATGGATCTTATATCAGCCAGTGCCTGAAACATCAGCTGATAAAATTAAGCACATGGAGAAACATATGGTTTACAGGTTAAGGGTTAAGCCTGCGAACACTGCAGAGTTGATTTGCCAGCTGACATTGCCTCTTCATGTGGTTTCCAACAAATCTTTAATGAAATTCATGGCTGTGGCATATTACCATATTCCTTCTGGAATTCATTGTAAAAGGCAATTCCACACCAGCATGAACTAGTGCACAGAATATAGTAACACATGATCCGAAGAAAGCTCATGGGTGTTATTTTCACATCGGCACAGATTCTCTGTGTTTGGACAGGGCTCAAATGTTGGATTACATATTAATCATGGTACTTTAGACAGTATTCCAAAGACTAGACAGTGTTACTGAATGCTGTTGCCAGCTCCCCAAAAAAGTAAAGCTAGACTAGCCTGAGGCACTGTAACTCTCAGATTTTAGAAAAGACCTCAGCACTACTACAGGAGGCATTGTGGAGCAGAAGTTTCCAAGCTTCCTGGCTCTCAGTTCTCCCCAAATGCATCTGAGCTTTTTCTGCCTCCTGCCCCCACCTTCTTCTGTCATTCAGGCAGGGTGCCCAAAAAGAGTGTCCTTCTGATCCTGGTTTCTAAAGCTTCTTTCTTTTCCAAATTAATCTTCCTTTCCTTCTCACTCCCATATCCCTCCTCTCCCAAATACCTTCTCTTCTTCTCCCCCCTTTTTTCACTTCTCTCATTCTCTCTGTTCTAGTATTTGACCTCCTTTGTCTCCTTCCTTCTCTACCTTATGGTTAAATCAGTGGACACGTGTCAGAGACAGTCATTTTGTTACTTGGCCAAATATTGGCAGTAATAAAAGCCTGTTCATATAGCTGGGAATCCTGTGTAAAACTGATACTAACGATGGCCGAAGGTCCTGCACAGAGTTTTGGAGATCTCTAAGAGTTTTCCCAAAACATCATTAACAGGCAGTTTTTCCCCAGTTACAATACTGTAAAAAAACATATATTAAAGTGGAACAGAGCGTCAGTGTGGGAAGGCTAAGATAACTTTCTAAAAGAAATATACTATCCACAGCCACTTCAGCTGTAACCTATTATTAACCCACATCCTATCTGTTTCTTCCTAGAATATGTCACACATATACAAATACATATATATCAGATGTCCTCTCTAGGCTTATTTCTATGATTTTGGCAAGAAACCACATCTTATAAAATGTTTTTTCTTCTTCTACTGAAAGATGATCTTTTTGTCATCTTTTCTCATAAAGCTCTCTCAAAAAAAAAAAAACTCACTTATAATACTTGGTTGTAGTTCTTACTCTGGAGAAAGGCTTCCGCTATCTTTATTTATTTCTGTAATACACTGAATTCAGAGTTTCTTTTCCTTTCTTTTTGATGAGTTTTCCAAGAATCACTGAAGGAATTCTGTATAGCAAGCTTATGCAATTGCAGTTCATTTGGAAATTTGTCATCCTCCAGCATCATATAAACCTCAACTGTCAGTTTATGAACATACAGAGAAGGTGATATCTCTCACCTTTGGATTTTCACTTCAGCTGAAGTCTTCTGAAAATGTTTCTACTTATACAACAATTCTGCTGCAGTTCTTCCCTCTGTTCACTACCCCAAGGGGACAGAGAGAGCCTTTTTATTTGATCAGAAGGCTTATTCTCTTAAGAGAATAGGATTTTCCCTTCCCAGCAAGCAAATAGACTGAGGTCATCAACACAGGAGTTCCCAGTTCCTCAAGCATTTTGGTGAATTTGGAACTGGTCTAAAAATTAAAATATATATCTCTACATGCACATAGCATGGTCAGTTTAGAAACTGTAATTTTATTTCCATGGGACCCAAATATTAAATGTGAAATGTTGCTTCGAGCTGCTCAGTGTGAAAAGATTTATCTAAAACATTTCAAATTGGTTATTAATGTTAAGATATGCTTGTTCAGTGTTTACTTTTTTTAAATGAGGCAGATGAACTTCAAAAAACTATTATGGAAACGGTTTCTGAAATGATGAAAAAAATAATGAAAATTGTAAGAGTATTTGACATATTTTCCCTGAAAACAATAACAGCTTTCAAAGGAGAGTCATTTTGGCGCTTTTTTTTTTTTTTTTTTTTTTTTTTTTTTAAACAAAGATATGTTTACATGATCTTTCAGCAGGACTTAATGGTTCAGGCACAGCCCAGCAGTAATGTGTCTAAACAGTTACTGGAGCCTTGGAAGAACTGACTGATGATCAGTGACATCTGATCACTATGGTGAGTTTGGGGGAAAAAAAGAAAAAAACACACACACAAGAAAAGCCCTCTTACCAATCTACTATTTACCTTTGAGAAGGTAAACAAATCATTCCACACTATCAGAAAACCCTGCAAAGATTAAATCAGTCAGCCTCATCAAAAAAAAGAGTTTGGGGGTGGGGGACTTCCATTTCTGTGTTCCCAGCTCTCCAACATTTCTCCTTTCCCAAGTCTGAACACTACTTTATTTCTCTGTGCCAGCTAACTGCCTAAGCTTGGTGCGTAGGCCTCCATAGGCCTCTCTCCCATCTGCACCAAGAAGTTGAGTTAGCACAACTCAAGAGGCAGCTCCGTGATCATTACATGGATTGAGGGGGGAAGTAATGTTGAATAGCTGGGAGACTGAGGTAGCGATCATGTCGTGAGTTAGTCTCAAAGCATGGACCAGTGTTATTAGGTCTTTGTCTCACATATCTCTTAAAACTTCAGTTCCTCAGGTCACTGATGATCAAGAAATTCAGCTTGGAATGAAAAACAAGCAAATATGTAGTCCTGTTGCACATGGAGAAAACACGATTTAAAAAATCCTATGAGTGCTTGAAACCCAAATGGTAAGTAAGGAGCATCTTCTATTTTTAGGTTGATTTTTTTTTTCCTTTTGTTTAAACATCCTGATCTAAAAGGCCTAGCTGATGATCTTTGATTGCTAGGGGCTGCTAGGGATTGCCTGTGCAAGCCAAAGCAGTATCCTCCCTTCCTTCGTCCCTCGCTCACTCTCCAGACACCCTTTTGGGAATGCACAATGTCTTTTTTTTCCATATAGTTCATAGGCATTCAGACAGTTCAATTTGGGTGGGTGGCTCCTTGAAAGGAACATGAAAAGGAGCAAAGCAATTACCTTGGAAATATAGTTGCCCTTCAGGGTGCATGCAGCATCACCAAAGGGGACTGTTTCCTGACGTTGATATAGGAGAGGCAGTGGAGTTGTCTCATAATTTCCTCTTCTTGACACATTTAAAGTTAATGTCTGTTGTAAAAGAAAATGTATTTCAGGGAGCAGTCCTGTGTAATTGCTGATGGAAAGCACAGATGATATAATAAGCATTTAGTTTTTCTAAATTTGGTAGAATTATTATAGAGGTCTAGTATGCCAAACAATGTATCAGATAGGCTTTTGGACTTCAACCAGTATGAGGATCCTTCAAGCCACTAGAACTTGAAATAAATTCAAAAACTGTTCTTTTTTCAGCATTGTTGGACCTCTGCCAGACAAAGCTAATTGCTGCCTCTGTCTCTCTGTTTCTCACCTATACAAGCAATTTCATATACTTGTAAGTCTGACAGTTTGCCCGTTATCTTTGTCTCTTGTGTCTTGTGCTAGATAATTTTCTGCTCTGTTTGATTGTGATAAAACAGGCTTCATTTTGCTGCTGAACCTCTTTCTTGCCTTGACTCCTACCAGTCAGTTGATCTTCTTTGCAACCCTGAGCTGTCAGTCACCTCCTTGGGCTTCTTGGACACAAGGCCCACAAAGTGTCATCCCTCCATCACCCCAGCTGGGGGGTGTGAGGAGGAGCCTAGCAGCAACAGGCTTATTCTGTTTCATCCTTTCATGGCACTGACCCTGTGAATAACCACAGTATCACAATAGCATTAAACTGGTAGGATAAGAGGTTGCCAGAGCTTCAGGGGATAGGCAGAGGTTTCCTGTTGTCACCTTTGTCACGACTTGCCTCTCCCTCCTGTTGCTCAGTTGATTCTCTTTTGGATACTCTACTCCAGAGTGGACACTGTTGTGCCAACTGTCAGGAAGAGTATTAGAACCAGTTCTTTCTGTCACACCCAAGGCTCTGGTTAGATCAGTGCTTCTGTACTCCAGAAAAATAACATCTTTCATCCACTTTGTCTTTGGATTCATTGGCCTCACATGCTTTGTGCCTCCGCCCTGCCCCAGCAGGCATGCAAAGGCAGAAGAGGTACCCATGGCTCTGAGTAGGGGGAAGGAAAGGGAAGAGAAGAAAATTGCTGAGGTGGAGACGCAAAGGAATTGCACGTCACAGCCCGGACTCAGGTCAATCCGCAAAAAGAGGGCAGAGCAGAGCCAAATGCACTGTTCTTCTCTATAAGCTATTACTAGAACACGAGTTGCAAGGGTGTTAAAGAATATTGAGCTGAAACTGTCTAGAGGTAGCCGCTTAGCACAACTTATATAAAACTTGCTTGGCATGAGTAGCTAAATTTACTGAAGCCTTAGGCCGCACTTAGATAAAATAATGAACTTTTACCTAGTTCAGTACGAAAAGGGCCTGTGAGCTGGTTCAAACTGGAATGATAAGGGAGTTACAAGCAGTTTGCATTCCTGTGCTTCACACTCCGAAAAGCAGGATGTCAAGGCTTTGAAATAAGGCCTACTTGGGCGCCAGGACCCTGGGAAACAAAGCCTCCTCTCCTTGCTGAAACAGTGTTGATTAGGTGGGTCTGGACTATCTCGGGGTCTGGATTATATCCCCTTTGTCAGGACCTTGGGAGATAACACCTACTGTCACTGCTGGGGCAGTGCTAATTGCTGGAACAACACCTCTTTGTCAGGGCCTTGAGAGACAAGGGTGGAACCCGAGGAATGAAGACATCCATCAGCAGAAACTGCAACAGTAAAGATAAACAGCCTGCCTAGGGACAGTGATGAGACCCAATAAGGAGCAGGAGACCTCAGACCTAAATATTACTATTGGTCCAAACTACCGTGTGAGGGGTGGAGAGCTTAGATTGAAAAGTATAATTGCCCAGGGATTTCTTTGTTCGGGGTCCCTCTTTGGAAGGCACCCATGTCGAGCTGTAATTACTGCATGCATGTCATTAAAATTTAATTATTTAATTTGCTTTGATTCGGCTCTGAACTTCTCTGTGGGAACCTAGGGTCGGACCCTGTTATGGTGGCCAGCGATCCTAATTTCCCTAACAAAGGGAAACCTCTTTGGAGGAGGCAGCAGGAAAACAGTTTGTACACCCAAAAAGCTGGAACGCTAATTGCAAGTGCAACAGCTCCAAAAAGAATTAGGTAGTTTAGCATTAGGAATAAGAAGTCCTTCATATTATTATTGAAGATAGGTAGTTGCAATGGGCAGTCCACAGCAAGGAATACAGGGTGCTTAACAGAAAAGTGAGACAACGCCTAGACTTTGGAAAAGCAGGCACCACAGATAGTCTTGAGTGCTCCATTTCTTGGAGAAACAACTTAAGCGAACATTGACAACAATGACAGTTGGAACAATGCACAAAAAGGGGTCTATATGTAGAGTCTGTGAAAGTAAAAGTAGGAAAACATAGGTACAAGTCTTGTTAACAATTCAAGAGGGAATAATAAGAAGTATACATAATATTGCCACTAGAAATCATGCTCAATATTCTTCAATACCTGGTAAAATCTGTTATGTGATCCTAGAAAGATGAAAATGTAAAGGAAAAAAAATGGAGAAAAAGGGAAATGGGAGAAATCTGGGCTAGAGAAGAGAAAATTGGCTTTTCTGTCTGTTTGATGACCAGACCAATATAAAGATATGTATGTTGATTTCACAAAGAACTAAATATTTTAATCTATTTTCTGTTGAAATGGAAAATAAACCTCAAACCACATTGTTATGTTTTATGGAAATGGAATGTTTAGGAACTTACATCAAACCAAAACAAACACATAAAGAACTCGCTTTTTTAAAGATCCGAAACACCATCACTCACACCATCTACATCCCCTTTTGAACAGTAAATCAGAGGTAGGGGATGTGGGAGGTCTGTGCCTGGCAAATTTCTCACACAAGGAATTTTAAGTTTATTATCATAAGCTGAGTAGACCCTGCCTATTCTACTGCTGAGTAGCATCGGTCAGGGTTGCAATCAGTCTTTTTGTGTTGCAGCAGTTCCAGTTTAAAAAAAAAAAAAAAAAAAAAAAAAAACTCATAGGATTCACAAGCAGGGTGAACCTCTAGCTTGGTTGTTAAGAAAGTCTCCCTAGAGTAGAAAAATCTACACTCCAATTCACTCTGCCTTTGATTCAGAAGATGAAATTTAAAAATATCTTCACTACCAGTATATAGAATCTGTGGATTATTTCAAGTCCTGAAACAAAGCAGAAAGACATCACAAGGAATTTACCCTCCTTGAGAATAGGCTTCCTAGTGGTAGGAGTATAAATTTAGACAAATTTCAGGGTTCCATTACCTGGAGAAGGGCATAACATGCTGCATGAATGTCCTAGCAACAGGGTTATTAAATAGGAAGCATAAGCACTGTTTCTTAATTCTTTTTCCATGGATAAAACAGTTTTCCTAATTTTGTCTGAATTCGCTAATAATGCAGGACAAGTGTGATAGAGTATTTTCATGAATAAGTGGTTTATTGAAAAAACCTGGCTTTGTTGAGCACTGCTGGTATCCACATGTAACTTTCAATGCACCAGTCCCTAATTAGGAACAGCTTTTGTTTGTGGAACGTGTGATTCCATTTACTTCACTCTTTCTCCTATAAAAAAGACTGGGGGGGAGGGAAGGCCTTAGAAAAGAGATTTCCAAATATACTGTATTTGCATGACAGCATCAGCCTCGGTCTGCGCACGTGCATGGGAGGAGGTGTGAGTGCTGCCTGAGCGGCAGGGCATGCTGTTCTGCTGCGGTACGTGTACTGCAGACAGCAAAGTGCTTCCCCTAGAGAAAAGCAGATGCAGCTGAACTGCCAGGAAACAGATGAAATCAGAGCAGCTATTAATTTAGCATGAATAAACTTGCTTAAGCTGAAAAGAAGTGAAGGAACAAAGCCAAATCAAGCTGAGTGAGAGGCAGATAGGATGGTCAAATGCATATACTATAGAAAGTAAGACAAAAACAGTGAGAAGAATAATCAGGCTATTGGCAACAGTGCAAGGGATGTGAGAAACAAAACTGTTTTAGGAAAGGCTTCGCATTCATTACAATATAGAGATGTTTGAACTAGCTCTGACAGAGCAAGCGTAGAACCCAGAAGCAATATTAACTACATTAATGGGAAAGAAGGTAAATTAGCTAAGGCAGAGCATGATGCAAATGGGGTTATATTGCTTCAGATGCTTGACCTGAGGTGGTTAGTACTACTTTGGATATTGTTATACAGACGGTGTGGTGCCATGTAGACATACCCTTTATTTCTCAAAGGGCATGCAATTCTGGAAAATAAATGCAATTATGGAGCAGATTTTCAGTCAAGAGGAGGATGTTTGCCCACTGACTTAACAGTGCCAAAGAATCTCTGCTACATGTTGCAGAAACAGGATATTAGCTGTTCGATGATCAGTATTGAAGTTTTGTATTGTAGTAACTAGTCTGACTCCAGATAGCAATGCTATTAATGTCAATGTCCAGCAATGCTAACAAGTATTCTTCGTAGGCTGACAAAGTGACACTGACTGTCTATGGCAAACATTTTCAATGGTTTGGATGCAACAAGGGTGAATAAAAACTCCTTTAGTGAGATACAATATGTCTTGGAATTAGTGAGATACGGTATGTCTTGGAGTTAGCAATCGTAAACATACAAATTGGCTTACTAGTCCACCTTCTGAATTTTTACCTCTTACGGTTTGTGTTTCTTCCTTTAAGCATCATACAAGCTTCTGTGGTCACTGGGATCACATCAAATGATTGTTGTGGTGATGTTTTCTATTAAAAATGTCGAAGAAGAAGGTTGTAGCAAGCTGCTTGGAATATTGAGAAAGGAACACAAAATACCAGAGGAGAGTACGGAGCAGGGTGACTCATGCATATGGCTAAATTTTCAACTATACTGGCAGCTTCTATAAAGGATTTTTCTTCCTGCAGAACCAGCTGAGTTATAAAACCATACAGTCTTTAATTAGATACAGTACGCAGCCTCTGACTGAGCTGGCAGATATGCCTTCTATTGGAAATGGCTGACTACTTCTCAATTCTTGAGCCTCTAACTTTGATTTAATGCTTCTCCTTACAAAGCCACGCTCTCTAACCTGGGCCAAGGTGGTTGCACATCTGTGTTAGTTGCCATAATTTTAAAATTAACTCATACCTAGTATGCATTTCTGGCAAAGCACTAGGTATTTATGAAGTTTGGTTAGTGATTGACAATCACCATGGGCTCCCACAGCTCCTGATGCCTGCTTTGCACTGCACTTCTTATACCTTTTGTAAATTCGTCTGTGTACATGCTATTGTTTATTTGTTTGTGTACATGCTATTCCACTCAAAGCAGCTTGTGATGAGCAATGATAATCAAGTGAAACAAACGTGAGCTTTCCTAATGACTATGGGTTCAGACTGGACAAAGTCTGAAAAGTCTGTTGCTCTACTTGCAGTGGAGGAGACTGCAATTTTTTCTTAAACCAGAAAACATCAGTGGGGAGACTTAGGCAAATCACTAATTCGGAAGAATGAACACCACAATTTCAAGCACAGTACTACTTTTCAGATTGTTTTAGAGATCTTCTTCATAGTGAAAATGACATCATGTTTTACTCTTTCCTTTATAGTCTTCTGGCATAACAAATGGATTGGATGAGGTGTGGCTGAAAGCCTACAATGCTGAGTTCTGCATGTCGTTTCTTTTTACTGTGCAATTCATGTGATTGCAGAAAGTTTGAGAGTGGATTTAATCCTGTGTGTGACTGAAAAACAATGTGATTTAGGCCTGTTATTGTAATCTAGGGGGAAATTTCACTGATTTTCCCAGAATATTTGAGAACTTTGAGAATGTTGTAAGTAGAGACTCACAGGCAGTAAAACTGCTCACCGCCCAACCAGGGCTGATCTAGCCTGTAAAGGTCAGTGCAGAAACATAATTACTTTTCATTTTACATCACACTGCTAGTTCTGGGAAATGGAATGAAGATGGGACAAATTAACCTAAAATAGGATACTTGGATTTTTTTTTTATATAAACAGCTCCCAGATGTGCAGTCATCTGGTTGCATCAAAGGTATAGGACATAGATGCTGCCATGGCTTGCAGCAGCATCTCTTCAGCCCAGTACAAGTTTTTTCAAGGACGTATCATGAACTTTTACTTCATTGAGATTAACTGGGATTTAAAAGGGACAAGTCCTTAGGATCAGTATCTGTATGCATCCAAAGACAATAGCATAAGATAACATCGAATGTTGAAGAACTGATGTATAAGGCTTTTCATCCTACAGTCAAGTATCCCGGACTGGAAAAATCCACTGATACCAGCAAAAGCTGTTGGAAACTGTTATAAGTGATTCCACCAGAGAACACATAATGCCACTTTAAAGAAAACTGAGTACCTTGTTGCTCCAGTGTCCCTTATCATTAGATGATAAGCATTTTACTTATCATCTCTTCTCATATAGAGGCTGGACATCTCTTTGGGGATAGGTTAGTCTGTTTTATTTCAATAAGTATGTGCCTAAAGAGTCAAAATCTTTGGCCAAAACTTCAAGATCCTTCTGCAATATCATAACTTAGAACTGTTAATAATTTGTGTATATGCCTGTGAACATTCACATTGGTGTATCTTTGCTCATTGTGATAAGTAAAATTCATTTCCAAGTACAATCAAATAATCATTGTATTAATTTAATTGTTAGTATTGTCAAATAAAATTGTTCAAAAAATAAATTACTGTAATATTGCTAAAGTAAAGAATATAGGTAAACATGCATAGGTACTGTAGAAACTTTTTTTTTAATCTTCTGTATTTGTTCATATAGGGTGACCACAGAGGTACAGAAAATATTTTGCTAGGAGGGCAAGTTTCTCAGCAATTATATAAAGTGGACTACAAAAATAAATGTTTTGGTGATAGGATTTCTGAACATTTTATTTCTGTATTGAGTTTCTATAATGGGTTATTTCCACAAGTGCAGTGGAGCAGAATAAGGTCGATTTTTCAAATAAACAGCAACTCTGCATGTTAGAAATTGCAGTTCTCAGCACTTTTAAAGATCTACTTTCAAGAAAATGTTTCATCTTCAAAAAGAAAAGTATACCACATGCAAATGCCTGCTACTGAGGCCAGTCTTAAAATGTTAGAAATAGATGCAAGGCATCAAAGAGCAGTTATTTGCTTCTATCTACAAATACAAGGAGACTAAAATAATATGACTGACGGACAGTCTGTTATGCTGGTTGTGAGAAATATAAAAAATGTCATACTTTCCCAATGAATAGTTGACTTGAATATTCAAGCTCTACATTGAAAACCTTGTCTTATAAAAAAAGAAAGAAAACAGATTTTTTAAAAAAGGATACCTGCTGATATCTCTGTTATTTCTGAATTGTGAATGTGGTATACTCTAAATAACTGGACTTCTCTAAAATCTGGTGTTACATGAGTGTATATGAGTCAGCAGATAGGTAAATACTGCACTGAGCAGATTGTATTTTGCTGAACTGACATACTTCCTATGCAAATATTTGGCTATTTTGGTAAATAATTTCTGCTTAATGGGGGGGAGGGCAGTTGTATTTTTTAATTTGTTAATTTTCTACTTATCAACATTATATTAATTAGCCATTCTACTTTCTGAGAAGCATCTAGTCTGTGAAATAGGTAATTGGTATTATTTTCATTTTTATCTCTATGGAAACCAAAATATATTGGTTCAATGACTCTCCCGAAGCTACAGAAAGAAATAATGTCAAAATTAGGAGTAGAATACTGGAAAACAAATCAGGAGAAAATTGGCATTGACTTTGACAAAGCACGATTTCATCTGGTATTCTCTTGTCAATGGCTTTGAATTGCATCAGTGTATTTCAATTTTGAAATAATACATTGAATTAATCCATTCAGCAATATATATCCAGTACATTGCTTCAGACCCTGAGTCTCATACACTTCATGTCTTAAAAGCATCAATATAAATCTTCCCATTCTCAAAGCATAACAATGATTTATGAGTTATATACATGTTAAGTGGCTGTTCACTGTTAGGCAATGACTATCTTAAGAAAAGACTGTGTCAGTTCTGTTAACTCATGGTCATGTAATCTATGATTTTCTAGCATATATATTTAAGCAAGTGCACCCAAATTCCATATGTTAATTACTGTGTAACAAATATAAAGAAATATAATTTGTCTATAACAATGCTGTTAATGGGGATAGATGTTGTAGGATTTGACAAGAAAGACAAAGTAGGTACGAACTTGTTTTGGAATATTTGGGATCTTATGCCTGATGTTTTTCAATATATTTGCATTAGGAATTCTTAAGCAAAGGATTAAGCACATTTCATGTTGGGAGACCTTTCACGTCTGAAATCTATTCTAAAGGAAGTATAGTCTTTGCAGCTGTAAAAAAAGATGTAAGGAAAGAAAGAATTAGTCAAAAGAAACCTGTTATTTCTTGATTTATGAGTTAGAACAAGCTTCATTCCAGCAAAACTTGTATCTTAGCATTCTTACAGCACAACAGTGACACTGTGCTATCTTTATATGACAACAGCTTGAAGTAGTTGGAAACATATCATGATGTCCAGTGGGATTGGAGGCTGAATTTCATTTCCATCCAGGCGAAGATAGCGGAGGCGGGGGATGTTACCATAAAAGCCATAGTCTTCTGCTATGGCAATTGAGACAGGGCATATCTGAGTACCATTGACACCTGCAAATGTTGATCAAACATGTTAGTTAATTTTCAGGAGAAAGGCACACGAAAATAAAATGCATTCTGAAAAGATGACACAGCCTCCCACTGATATTTGTATGGGAGATATTTGTTCTTTTCAGAGTTGGGAAATGCTGAATTCACAATTAACTACTTTTTTCTTCAAAAAAGTATATTAAGATAATGTAATCTATATCAGTTAATCACATATTTAATGTGCTGAAACTATGCCTAGATGAAGTCACGAGAAGAATAATTTTACCTTGGACAGAGAGAAAACTGGCTTAGATAACTACAAGGGTAAATAGTCATTGAGACCTAACTCTTCGACCTCAGAGAGCAGAAAGTTTAATGCTGAGTGATTTTGAACATCTAACTTCAATGACAGCACATTAATGTTAGCAGATAATATTCTCCAGTGAGGATCTGACATTCAAAACGTAACAGTTGAATGGGAAGAACTCTTTATATAACGTAGACTGTGCAACTTTTAATACATATGATTTCCTGTTCTCTCAATTTCGACAGTACAGTTGGTTTTAATTGCATGAATATAACTTGTGGGATATTTTTCATCCTAATCTGAAAGGCAACAAGTACTTAAAACTGTTTATAAATCATGCATATTTTGTTTTAGTTTAGATAAAATTTGAAACTATGGCTTAAATCATTACCTATTTTCATAAGAGTTGAAGATGTTAACTTCTTCGTGTTGTCCCTTATAAGCTATCTCTGCAGTTTTACTTGGCTAAAATACTTTTCACTTCTTCTCTTCAGCTGTTGAATAAAGAGCCCACCCTATTTCACCCTCAGAATGGCATTATTCCAGAAATCATTAAAGTGGTGTTTATTTATCAAAGATGTCAGATTCATTGGACTAATTTATAGCATTTAGTGATTGGTCTGACTGCTTGTTGGCCCCAGACCACCTACAAAAACTGCTTGGAATGAGAATTGAACAAATGTTCTTTGAGAAGCCCAGACTACCAAAAGAAGAGAGAATCCTGTTTGAAGCTTTCTCACCACAGTTTTGCTGCCTTATATGTAGCAATAGAAATATATAGCATGGATACATAGTCTTTGGATTACAGTCTAAAAAAAACTGATTAAAAGTTATGATGGAAACAAAAAACATTAATTTTATCTTTTTCTTTTCTTTTTCCTCCAAAGAGAAAAAATATTTCTGAATAGCACTGTCCAAACCTTTGTAGCATCTTGGAAGTGGACTTTGTCTTTGTCATGGAAACTAGATAAATACGTCCAGTGAGCCAAGGCTTAAACCATCTGTCATAACTATCATCTTTGAAACCTCTTTGTCTATGTTTTGTAGTTTGATGAATATTTATAAAGTTGATATTTTAAAAAGAAGCAAGCTACAAGTTCTTTTTTTTGTGTGTGAAGATGTGAAGCAGGAGACTTGAGGGAGAGGTTTCATTATGAAAGCAGTTATTAAGAGATGTGATAGTGAATTAATGCTGTCTAGCAGAAAATATCTGTCTTTACAGGTCACACTGGATTTCAAAGAACACTGCTGTCCTTAAAAGATGGTGGTTTCTGTGTTCTCTGATCTAGAGACTATCCACCATACTAGTCTTCTCAGGGTTAATTGTTCCAGCCTTACTGTGAGGAAGCAGTTATTTAACCACAGGCCACCTGTGAAGAAGTGATTTCCTGATGATATGAATGGTATGAACTGGTTTGACTTTTCCTGCTCTCTTCTCATGAACAGTAAATCCCACTCAAACTGTCAGAGGAGTAAAAGCATCTCTCTCTCCTCTTGCCCTCCTGTTCATGCATATAATGCCACTGATTTTTGCCAAGAGATGAGGGAGGGGGATAGGCATGCCAAAGTGCTCTATTTCCCCTTTTGGCAGAGCTCTGAGCTGGAATTTTCAGCCCCAGAGAAATCACTACTTTGAGAACTGATCTCTTTGGCTTACTCGACCTCTTTAAGCATTAAGAATTCTCAAAGGCAACTAAGAATAGTCCTTCCCTAGTGACAGGAATCACTTTCTCCTAAATCCTAAAAACAGCAGTCCACCTACATGGGTACAATTCCTCTCACCTAAACTGATCCTTGTAAAGTGTCAGTCGAAATAAATCCTTTAGACTCTGTTTATAAACACTGGAGAGAGACAGGTGTCTCTAAAAGTTTATTCATGTCCACCGTCTTAGCTACATATTTTAAGATGGGATGAATTTCCCTCTGACATTGCATATCTCTTTCTATTGACTTTTTAGGGAGTCTATATGACAAACTCAAACTTGATACTAAACTGACATGGTTAGTTCAGATAAGATGAATCCTACCTATGGTCAACAGTATTGGTAACTGGGTAGTATTTAAATGTGAGGCTGAGGAGCTGCTGTAGGGGGAAACTACAGAAGAGGTCCTAACTAATGGCTAATACTCTGTGTCTGCTGAACAGCCACAGAAGATCCTGTTTCTTTTCCGGTAAAACTCCCAAGTGACTTCTCAACACTTAGCAAATAAGTTGATCTAGAAGATAAGTTTGTTCTGACAGTACCCAGGGAAGATGAGGGAGAGATTATTTCTGTTCTACACTTGTAACCTCTAGCTGCACCCACCGGGGGTCTAACTAGAATAGTTAGACTCCTTTTCTCCTTTGTGGATATCAATTAACAGCAGCAGCCATGGATCAGCCTGGAAATGCACATCTTTCAGGGCTCTTTCATCAAAGAAGCCAGTACCAGTAACAGCCGAGGTTTCTGACAGTAAGTAGTGATCTATAACTTGTCGGATACCATCTTCTTCCAAATATCCTACAGTGGACGCTGATAGACCGATGTTGCTACCAGGCTTCAGGACTTCATCCTTTCTCTCTACGTGGAGCAACGTTAGCTTGGAGGAGTTATCCCAGTCTCCTGAGATTCCCCAGGGGGAACATGCTGTTATTTTCTCTTCCTTTTATCACTCTGTTGATAGCACTTTAATACCATCTGCTCAGCTTTGCTCATTCTCCACATCATCAGATGCGATGACGAGATAGCCTTGGCAAAGGGACCACAGGTGAAATCCTGGTTTCACTAAGGCCAGTGATGAGGCTCTCATTGACTTTACTGGGCTTCAGGATATTACCTTATATCTTTCTAAATAGTCTCTGGCAGAAAAAGGCCATGGACTTACATGGGGGACTGATGTTATACAGTAACATACCATAAAAAAGGTAGGCAAATGGTATTTATAAATGAATATTGATGTCTGAGCACTTGCAATGTCAACACTGTAACTATGAACCACAAAGAGAAAATAAAATAGCAACTGACAGGTGTGCAGGGATACCTGAGGATTAGTACAGTAAAGAGGGTTCATACTGTACGTATAAAAGTAAACCTTCAGGTGGACTCTTTTGTGGAGAAACCAGATTCAGGCTTTTTGCAGTTATTTTTTTATTTAAAATTCTTTATACTGGTTACCCTAAAGTAATGACTAATCATTGTCTTCCTGGGTTAAAGAACAAGAAAACAATCTACAAATCAGTGCCTCCTTATTACTCTTGCCTGACAAAATTACATTCTTTGTCTTTGAGCTTAAAGATCCTTTGAGATATTATCTGTTAGGGTAGTGTCTATTGGAGAATATGTCATTATCTCTTATGTCTTGACCAAAAAAAAAAAAATGTGCCTGTGATAAAATTTGGTCTACACAATACCTGCACTTGACAACTTTATATGTAGTACTAAATATAGCCATTATTTTTAATACTGAATAAAAACTTTTTTTTTTTAGATTAATTGCAACATTTTGAAGTGCTTAAGTGAGTGAGGCTTGGCTCATTTTAAAAAGCAGTGGAATCATTTAAGAACATAATTCTTATTGAAAATTATTGTGACTTACGCTTATGAGTACTGGTATGTCAGTGGAAAATTGGACTTGAGTTTACAGGTACTACATAGGTTGCTTTTCACAGTTTTTTTTTAAAAAAAACTCATTTAGAAAAGGAAGATAACTTGGCAGCTTTTTAAATACTTGTTTGTTATCTAGATAAAAAGTACATCTTAACTGGACAGGTTGCATTCCATTGATTTCAATTTAGTGTCCATTTAAAGTGACAGCAGATAAAGCGCACACCTGAGGCCCTGAAGTGAAGAGATTAAAATAAATCCTTTCGTAACCAGTGGACAATGAAATTTGTTCAGTAGAGATGTATATCTTGAGCCCTAGCTTTAATTAACTGTTAGACTTCTAGCAGACCATTTAAATAGCAGCCTGTTGTACATAATAAATTCTTTATTAGGTGTTATACATTTGATTTGCTAAGTGCAGACTAAATTAACTTGAATTATTAATAGGTATCTTCCTTCCATGTATCTTTTTCACACAGAAGCCAGTGTTATTTTTACTGTATTTGTGAACTATGATAGCACTACACAGAAATAAGGAATAAAAAGTAAGTTGTATTCAGTTAATTTACCATGATAGGAAGAAAAATTTGATGCACTATTCTTTCTAGGTCATGGTATCAAGAATTAATTTGTGGAGACTTGGGTATCATATGTGCACTGGTAATTAGAAAGTGATCACTTTGATTTTGGCTTTTGACACGGAAATACTGGCTAGCAAAAGTCAATTGCAGATTAGTAAACTGAAAGATTTGAGGTCTTCAGGACTTGCTGAGCAAGCAATTGTACACAGCACCCCTAACCGCCACATCCCAGCCATGCCTGAACGAATGCTGGAAGCTGTGCTGCAAGCAGGACCATGACATGACAACATGCTTCTGTTGCCTTCGAGACAAAACTTCTTCTCACTTATACAAAGTCAAAAATCATAAAAGACATTTTAGGAGAAAATCCTTGGTAGCACAAAACTTCTGTAAAGTCAGCAAAAGAATTTTTCATTAGAAAGGACCAACTGCAAATGGCAGCATCCTGTGCACAGAAAACAAAAGATGGGGAGGATATTGAAGCCTGAGATATTCAATATTCACATTCTAATTAGTCATATTCAAAATAGATTGTGTTGACTACAGCCAACATTCTATATTAAGGGTGCCTCACATTAGTTTCCTACTAGATAATTTACATGGACAGAGAGATACTCAGAAGAGCTGAGAACGCTGCAATTCTGTTAGTTTAGTGAAACCTCTAAGATGCTCAGCAACTCTGGAAATCTAAGGCATACGGATGTGAATTGAATATCCTCACTTACTACACCTATTTTTGTATTGTTGTTTCCACAAAATGGTACTGGCATGTTTATATGGGAATGTGAATTGACAAATTCTCCTAAATCCACTCTCATTTCTGATCTGCTTGCTAAGTGTATCTTCTATATACAAATACACATTTTTCACATCTAGTATTACTTCCATGCATATATCTTGTAGCCATATTTTAGTTTTTGACTTGAAAACTGGCCTATCAGATGTCCTCTTGCTTATCTTGCTATCATCTCTAGAACATTTGTAATCTCTTTACATTCAAAAAGTATTTTTCTCTCGATTCATTTGAATTTCATTCTAACATATAAATATATGTGGCTCATCCAAGAATATTTTGGATTCCTTAGGAAAATAAAGGAATGAGTTGATTCAGAGAATTTCCTATATATATATATATATATATATATATATATATATATATATATATAAATTAGATGTTCTTCTGCATAACCAGCAATGACATGTCTTTTCTGTAGTTAAATAGACATTTTAAAAGAATTACATCTTGGTGGGATCCCGCACTGGCAGTACACACTTACTTTTGATTTTGTTGTGGTCAAGGTGAAGGTGCTCAAGATGAGCATTGATAGGTGGAATTTTAGTGAGCTGGTTGTGAGACAGCTGTAGGTCTAGAATAGATGAAACATTAAACCCATTTGGAGGAATACCATCATCAGATAATTTATTATAGTTCAGCCTAAGGAAAGTCACTTTGGGTATTGTACTGAAATAGTTCTCTGGTATCACTTCAATGGAGTTGTTGTCTAAAAACAGCTGCAGTGTATTAGCTGGAATGCTTAAAGGCATTTTTTTGAGTGAATTTTTTGCTATGTTGAGTTGCATGAGATTGTTGAGTCCTTGGAAGGTGTCACTTTGAAGAGCGCTGTCCAACAAACTGTTCTGGTGCAGATCTAGCATCGTAAGGTTTTCCAAGTTGCTGAAGACTCCTTCTGGGATTCTGGAGATCTTGTTTCTAGCCAGTCTTAGCTGTTCCAAGCCCCCTGGTAATGGGGCAGGCACCTCTTCCAAGTCATTATCTTCAAGGAATAAGTAAAGCAGCCTTTTCAGCTTGCTCAGCACACCACTTTCAATTCCATTGTTGGTGATCTTATTCTTGTTCAGATTTATCCATCTCAGGTGAGTGGCATTCACAAAGGGCTTCTCTGAAATTGTTTCAATGAGGTTGTTTTGAAGATATAGATACCAAATTCTTGCTGGGATTGCAGGTATTTCTTTTAGTCCTTTGTTATCGCAGTATAACGCATTTGGGAAACTGGGAGGACAAAAGCACTCTTTTGGGCACTCAAAAGTGTAGTGAGACCAATGCTCTGGATCCAGCTCATCATAAACTTGTCTCACAGTTCGAGTCCACACAGAATTGAACAAGAATAAGAGCAAAAGCTTTGGATAGACTTTTAGTGTCATTGTTTTCCTTGGAAAGGGAGAAAAACAATTAGCTGTCTCTCAAAAGAATGCTCTAAAAGCATACTAGATTAGCAAAGCAGTACTAAATTCAGTATAATATTGCCTATAAAAACAGCCAAATTCTCTACTCTGTGGCATTCCCTACAGCATCTTAAGGAAAAATTGAATAGTAATATGAGGCACAAACAATGCAATACTATATTTGGAACAACATTTTCCCATTTCAACTTAGATTTCACATTGGCAACAATTAACTTGGTATTCATGCAGGTATCATTTCAAAGAACCTAAAAACACTGATAATTTTCTGACTGAAAGTCAATGCTTCATATAAAACTGTTCTCATTAAGTTTAAACTAGTTAATGTAATGTATCATCTTCAATAAAGCTGTCAATATCATGATGATATTAATTCCATTGTAGTCGGTGTTCTCCTTTTAAATTAATCTTACGTTCTTTTCTATTTTTCCTCTCTCCTAAATTATTATGGCATCTGGATCAGATTTTCCAGGGTCTTTTCTCATCACAGAAAAGTAAAAGATCAAAGAGTGTTTTAACAGCTGTTTGTTGTTTGTTGTTCTTATAAAGCTTGAAGGGAAACTGAGTAATCCTTTCCCCTCCCTTATTCACTCTCTCATATCCAAAGTTATGAATTTTCTTCTCTAAAGCAAAGAGCCAAAACAAATGCTTAATATAAATTGCATAATAAATAAGCCCTATATCAAGTCCTATAGCATACACATTCATGCATCTTGTATCTATTTTACATATCTATTCATTCTGTTTAGCTTCTTCCATCATTAAACAGTGAATAATAACATCATTGATAATTTGCTCCGACAGACAACATTTGGGTTGCACAGTAACAGTGCTTCACAAATTGTATTGTCTTGTCTGCTTTTTGATAAAGATTAGCAAGCATTTTGCAATGCAGAGGCATCAGACCAACAGCTGAGATTTCTGGTAAAAATTAGGATGTTAGTTTTGGCAAAAACAGAATTGAAATAAAAAGGTGATTCTCTCATAGGGTTAACCTTACTGGTTAACGGCTCAGTTAATTACTGTTTATGATACAGAATCATTTGATACTTTTCATAATTGTTATTAGCAGTAGCAAGTGCAGTATCCCACAGATCTCCCCACCTCAGAAACTGCTAACTATCTGGAAGTATTCCAAAAAAAGGACAAATAAAATATTTCTAAAGAATAACACAACTAATTTGCAGAGTGAAATTGCACCTTCTCACTACGTAAATATTCATAATCTTAATAATATTTTTTAAAAGTAATATAAAGTAATTTACCTTGTTAGTCAAGCTCCTGGAGCTAACTGAAGCCTGTTAGAAATCACTTTAAATAGCAGCCAAAGGCTATTTAAACTGCTAACTACTGTGTTTGCTTCCTGTCCTCCTAAGAATTAATAGCATATAAAACTTGAAGTATGTGCTGGTATTCCCAGACGTATCACCATACACACCTTATTAGCTATTCTTTCTAATTTGACATTGCTTCAGAGTCTGGGCTTACCTCAGATTTCTTGGATCTTCTTCTCTTTCTATTGGTCACTGTTGTTAGACTGTAATAGTTTGAGTCAGGCTACAAGCCGTGTTCTATGAATACAGCCTAATATATACGCATCAGTGACTACAACTTTTAACCCCTAAAATAACTAAGGCACCTCAGCACCTAGGCAAGAAAAGACAGGAAATCCTGACTTTAATATCAAGCAGCCACAGAAGGCACTTTAGCAGATGCGAGGAACAGGTCTAGGTGAAACAGGTTAAAGAAAATACACCTTTATTCAAAATTTTTATGAAATGATACTTTAAAGGCGAAGCTTGCATGCCTCATAATTCAGTCTCATAATACCTGTATTGGCCACAAAGAATTAAAAACAGTGCCTTCTGTTCCTGCGGAAATCTTTTATTTGATTTTGATCAACTGCAGATGCTGCCATGCCATTTAAAGATATAATTCTTGATTAGAAGAAGAAGAAAGCAAAAGTATTTGCTAAGGGTTTTTAAAAAAACATCTTCCTTTCTTCAAAGATTAAAACATGCCTTTTCTGTTCAGAGAGAAATTTACATATTCTTCTACAAAAATATCATATTCTGCAGTGCCTCCTGCAGTGAGCTCTGTTTTTAATTATTAAAGCATCAATTAATTATCTTGTTTTATCATTGGTTTAAAGTAAACTCTTTCCATCCAACTTGCTATCCAAGGCAAGCCAATAGGCACATATTTCTCACATTAAGTATTTTCTGGGGTTTTGTTTTCATTTTTAGTCCAAACTTAAAGTAATAGCTTAATATCAGGAAAAATAGCCATGTTCAAAGCCAGAACAATGGCACAAGTATTTTAAGGAAAAAGCTAATGTGAAATACTACAAACAAGGAATATATCCTGATACCTTTTATGGCTAGTTATCTTACTCATATTATTTTAATTCAATTTAATCTGTTTTATAATCATAATAAAACTTCTAATTACTTATTTCATAATGTTTAACACTTTGCTGCCTAAAACCAGAATGTCTCAAAAGAAGTTTAGAAATAGAGTAGAAAAAAAAGATAAGTAACCTCATCTTCATTTTAATCCTCACTCTTTCATGTCATCTTGTAAAAAAGGAAAGCAACCCTTAAGTACATCTGTAGCTTCCACTGACTTCAGCAAGGTTAATGTTAAATATGAAAAAATTCTGTTCATAGGTAATGTTTACACTACCTTGTCTTTTGTTTAGCAAAAAAATACATGCTTATTACATGTTATTTTTACATGGCTTAAGTATGTGCTTAAAAATGGAACAAGTGCATAAGTGTTTGACTCCATTTCGAACTCCAGACTCTTCAACATCACTTGCAGTTTGTTAGCTCTTTTTTTATACATGACTTATAAAAGTCATGTATAAAACTAATCCCTTCATATGTACTATGCTGAATATTTTAAAATTTTAACTTCTTTCAGAGTAATTTACTTCTAGATCTAAAATAAAGGTTTTAGCTTTAAGCAGATGGACTAATTATAAGCACGATAATTAAATGCACTACTTTAACCTTTTCATTATGAGTATCTCTTTAAACACCTAGGCCTTAAAATGTTTCCTTTGACCTCCAGGAGCAGACATGGTACTGCATATTAATGAAGAAAAAGCTTGTCAGCTGAGTCCACAGAAGAGTGGTGGGGCAAAGCTAAAAACACCATTGTATGAACTTTTAAATATAGTCGTGTGTGCAGTTACAAATGACTTAAGAGGCTTCAAGAAAAGTGTATCCACGATTCTTGAAAAAGCCAGCCAATGCAATGTAAATCTGGTTTGCATTTGTGCTAAGTCTTCACAGAGCGTGTGGAGAGGATATGGAGTTATTGAGATCTGTTCACCATTAAAGAGTGAGCTGGGACATTCAAGATTGCTCTACTGGAAGGCTTAAAATAGTGAGTAGTAGTGGCAGATGTCTGCTGTGACACACTTAACCGCTAGCTGCCAGATGTTGCACATTTAACAAGAAAAGAAAGGTTGACTTATGTTATGCTTCATGGGGGTCTGAATTTACCCTTTAACCTGGTAATCATTTACAGATGTTCATTATGTTGTTTTCACAAAAGTCACTATCAGAGGGACATACAAGCTAGCTTATGACTGGCAGCAGGGCTATTTGTATGAATTACTGTTTGCCAAGGGGAGAAGCAGATCATAATTTCCCCTTTGTGGATTTGGGGGCCAGGTATTTGATTGTGATCAAACACAGATGCTGCTATCTCATTTAAAGATATAGTTCTTCATTAGGAGAAGAAAATAGCAAAAGCATTTGCTAAGATTTTTGCAAAAACATATATTTTCATTTCTTGTAATGGAAACAGAGGGCAGAAAAAATGGAGAGAAACATCCCAAAAATCAGGAAGAAAAGGATATGGTGGCTATAATATGTATTCTCACATGCATCCAAAAGTTTTGGAAAGAGCTCTGAAGGAGCATGTGATTGTTTGGGTGCTCAAGCAGACTTCTTTGCAGAAAGGCCTACTTTCCATGAAACCATCAAGATTATCCACAAATTCTTCTTCATGTATAAGTTTTGTGCACTTCTCCATCATCTGGTGTTACTATTTATTATTTAAAGGGTGCAATATATGGTGATAAAGTTTTACAAGCTAGTAAAAGACCATGGCCAAGGTTTCAAAAATGACTAATAGTTTGGGAGGCTTTTCTTTTTGAGTATCCAACCTGAGACACTTTCCAGGACCTTATTTTCAGTAAGTGAGTGCTAAGAATTTTGTGCAAAATCAGGCTATTTTTAAGTTGTGGAAGCTGAGCAATCAAAGACAAACAATTAGTCAAGCAGACTGATCCTGAGATTATGAATATCCTTTCAAAATGCAATAGTATGCAAGATACTTGCGTGACAGTAGAAGGACAGGCAAAAATTATTACGGTACAAATCCAGTGGATGCCCATTCCATGGATTTTGAAGATCTTTTGGAAAGCTACTGTTGTGAGTATCCTAACTTAAAGACGATGTCTCAAGCTGATACAGGATTTTTGCCCCATGTTTCTTCTGGAGATCCACATTGTTAATCAGTGTAAAATGAGAATCCCTAATAATAAAATCAGAAAGCGAGAAAGACCAACAACCGTGGAGGGTAGTAACATCTCCTTGAGCCAACTGGTGTAGGTTCATCAGACTAGAATGGCCAAAATGCTTGAGAAGGACTAGAAGGGCTAAAAAGAGAAAGCCTTGAAAGACCCCCTTCTAGACAATATGGACAACTGAGAGTGTTGTAAGAACTGTTGCTCTGTTTTAGTGTTGCAAGTTGCTGAAAGGAAAAAAATGCATTGCTTGCTTTCAATAATGGCTGCCATATGTCTCACATTTAGTACGAGGCAAGGTCTGTTAAACATCAAGCATGTGTATAGTTCATTGCCAGCAAGCCCAGGAGTATAATGCAAGCAGAGCTAATTCACCAGCCCTGTGAAATGCTCCATTTAACAAAGGCTGGAATCCAGTGTGCCTAATTTGGGTACTGCTTTACTAAAATGTTAGGGGTCTTGCCCCATAGAACAACCAGTTTGCCTAAAACATGCTTTAAATTTTCTTCGTGATTAATGGAGAAAAGGCGATCCTTCAAAATCTGCAGAAAGAGACTATGTCCATGCAATTTAGGCACCCTTCACCTCTCTCCATTTACTCTGTCTGTAGCTCCAGAAAACTGTGCAGCCTGCTCAGGTCAAGTGTTTACAGTTGCTCATGGCTCAGTCTGCCTTTTCCACTTCTGAAGGCTGGTGTATAGTGGCGATGTGTCTCTCTTGGGCATTGTCATTTGTTGCTTGAAATATAAAGAGTAGGAAGCTCCGAATTTCAGGCCCTACTTAGAAAGACAAAACTTCAGCCTCACTCAGTGGAGACCTACAGCCTGACTCAGTGGATAGCACAATTAGCTCAGATGGGCAGCAGCAATGCTCCAGAGCCAGCTTCTGTGGTCTTGTTTTACTCTACATCATTCTTGGAGAAAAAACAAAACAGACTTAGGAGCAGAGACCGTGACCCTTTCCTTCTCTTTCAGTAAAATTAAGGTCCTGCTTTCCTTGTCCATAACAGTTGCTTTCCTGGTTGGACAGAAGTTCAGCATCAAGAGGAGAGATTCTCTGTCAGGCTTGACCAACGGTGCCTACAGAGAAGGAGTAAGATCAAACCTCCACAGGCTCAAATACGGCCTCGAATTGCCTGCTCTCAGTGGGCGGCACGGCCTCTCTTATTTAATTAGGCATTTCAGTGCATATGCAGGCAGCTAAAGTACCCAGGAAGCTTTCAGATTACATTAGGAGGCATCTGTTAAGGAAGCTCTGGAACAGCTGGACTGTCTTATTTTGTGGAATGTGAATGTCACCTGAGTCTTAATTTATATGGGATTTAGAAAGATCAGATCCTACCTTGAAAGTCCTGACACAAAATTCTCACAGTTTACTTTCTGCATACCCTCATTGCTGTGTTAAACCCGAAATGAGAACTAAGTAACTCAGCCTAAAGATATTCTTGCAGAGTAGCAAATTTCAGGACAGAATAACTCTGGAAAGAGGGCTCAGCTTTTATGGGAAATACAGAGCATTCCTGAATACGGTTCATTAAGGAATTATTTGGCTGTCTGTCCTCCTCTATTTTGAGCTCTTTACCACAGTGACACCACAAAGGTTCCATGACATAATGCCAAGATCTGATATTTATCTTGGCTAGCTAGGTTTAACTTACCTACTATGCAAATGTGGCTGTTAATCTCCTACCTTATTTTGTTCTCAAGTTTTTGACAATTTCAATGTTGAAACAAATCTATCCCATAAGAATACCAGGGACCTGATTCCTAAAATGCTGGATATACAGATATATATGCAAATGTATCTTAAATTAAATATCAAAAACTTTTGCATTAATCAATTTTACATAGGTATTGAGTTCTTGGGCCTGCATGTGGCTATTTATATGATTAATGGGCAACTAATGGTTGGTAAATTAAAACATGAATTGAAATGCATAAAACATCAAATGCATATTCTTTATATCTGTTGTTTTGAAAAGCAGGCCATCATGGACTAAAGATTCTAAGACAGCAAAAAGATAGAGAAAACAAGCTGCACAATGTTAGTGTTTATTTTGTTGTCTTATTTTGTTTGGTTGTTAAAGAAATGTGAAGATATTTGAATTCTTTTTCATATTACCTTCTCAAAATAAGGTGATGAATTTCAAGAAGCTTAGACTTATAAGCAGATCTGTCCCCTAAAATGAATGGCAAGGGTTATGAAAAAGAATGATCACACAGGTTAGTAAAAAAAACCAAAGCCTTATAATATAGCTCTGTTATAGTGATTCTGCAAGATAAGAAATTCAAGAAACAGGTCATTTTTTGAATATAAAAAAAAATCCCAATGGCATAAGCTATATGAAAATCCAATACTTATTTTATTTTCTATTAATTGTAATATATTTTTCATCTAATTTTTAATACAGATGCTTTTGGGAAAATACAGACATTATACATTATAACATGTGATTTCTTTTTTAAGCTATCATGTTGGTCATAATTTGCAAGGTTTGTCATTTCCCAAAGCACTCAAGTTTTCTTCCAGAGTCCTGACTTTAAGTCCTGAATCTCATTCACTGTGGATCCTCCAGCCACTATGTATCCTTTCAGATAGAACATTTTGACACTAAATCTTTATAGGCATCCTTGGCAGCAAGCACTTTGATGCCCACTGACTCCACCTTTTTCTCTGAAGAAAGAGCTGTGGAGCCCAACTCTAGGAGACTATCCTTGCTTTCATATTGAGGTGCCCTGCAGCAGTCCAGATTCCCTAACGGAGAAGGCTTGTGCTCCAGAGTTGTCTACAGTTATCCTAGATGATTCCCCACTCATCACTTCGGCTGCTGTGACTCTCAGAGCCAAATGCCTAGATCTGCTTGTGTATTATATAGATAATGCACATCTCATCTCAGGACTCTGAATTTGACAAGAGACAACATACCTGTCATCCTTCTGAAAAGAGGGTGAGATCGAAAATCCTTCAAGCAATAACTTTTCTTATCCAAGCTTAGGAAATGAATAAAAACATCCTATTTTTATACATGGAATCACAAATTCTTCTTGAAATCAACGTGGCATTGCACATAATTTTTGGCATCCTTTGGAGCAATTATTAGTCTTTGTGTTTATTTCTTTGGCAGTAAAACAATCCTAATGTTGAAGTCTAAATATGAAGTTCAGGAAACATTTGTTTATCTAGTTTGGAAACCAGTCAGTAGAGTGAGATGGAAGACAGATGCATAGGATTAGATACTAGAAAGCTTGACAAAACAGGGGATCTGAAAGATTGCACTTGGCCTTGTTTATCCTGAGGACAGTTATATTAAATTGATTTATAAGGTGTGAAACTTCTAAAGACTTCCAGAACTTCTGTCCAATCTAATGCTTGTTTCAATAAAAGCATTATCTTCAATAGAAATATATTTTTACAGATATTATTCAATATATTCCAAAGTCCCTTTGTAATTTTGGGACTATGTGTTCTAGTCAAGCTGATGAGAAAAAGCTGCTGTCTTGCATACTTTACTCCATGCTAGGAGTCACCAGAAATGTTCGTCTGCGCAGTTTAGCAGTCCATGCAGTTAAATCTAACAGCTCATTATCTGTGCACATCCAAAAGCTATATGTTAACTCAGTCACCTCTGTAACTATGCTATAAACTAACTGAGCAATACAGGAACTGTTTTAATTGCAGTAGGAAAGATAATGGGGGCGGAAACCTCCATATTAGTGTCTCCGGGTATGGAAGTCCTCCGGGTCAGTGATACATTAGTTGCTTTTTCAACAGTGCTCCTGCATCAATGCCTGCAAGGGCACCCTAGGAAACATTCACTGATATGCTGAGTAAATGCATGTTCCTGCCTTGCAAGAGGTACAACTATGTTCAGACGCGGAGCTGGCAAGTAGCCAGGGATATCAGCAAATGAGTGAGTCTTTGCATGTCTGATGAAGGGTTGAAGCCTAATGTTAGCAAATTCTGTATTATTAAGCAGCTGGTTATGTCTTCTGGCAGAGAAATATGCTGCAGCTCTTATACTGATTCCTTTGGTAATCAAGAGTTGTTTCAAATGCTGTATTTTCTGATCTGCGAATAAAAATTTCAAGAGTTCTGAAAAGAAAGATTAAGAAAAAAAGATGTAGATAGGGTTACACTCACAAAGAATCAAGCTTCAGTAGCAGCACATAATTCTTCAGATAGGCCGATGCCTACTGAAATCCTTAGCTCTCGATTATGTAACTGTAACTTGCTATACATTGCATAGAGGAGGCAGACACCGAAAAAAACCCTAGAACCATAAGAACAGCAAACTGAGGACAACTTAAAATTTTCAAACTGAAATGTTCAGAGCAGATGCCTATGTCTTCTGTAACCAGAGCCGTTTAGTGATTCACTCTCACCTCTGAACTCATTTGACTCAGGCACTTTATGCAAATCATTTTCGCTCAAAAAGAATTGATGGTATGCTTTCTGTGGTTAGAGCATGTGAGCATATGGGCACAATCATTTCCTGTCTAAGCCATATCTCCAACTTGGAGCATACTTTATCTCTGAAGCTGAAAATATAGTGTGATTGAAAGCGCTCAGCCTCTTCTTTTAAGGGTATTTTGCTTTGCATAATGAAATGATAATTCACTCAGGCACTTGAACCTGACATTCGAGGTGAGTGCCCCGAAGTGGAGAACAAGTTTAGCATTCCTTTTCTTTCTCTGTGCCAACTAATATTGAATTATTCATACTAAGTAGAAAAGCTTTAAGAGAGATTCGTCCATGAATATAGCCTACTGATTTTGTTCTTACAAAAGGAGAGTCTTTTCTTCAATATCTAAATCTGAAAAAAAGGTCTGAACCAACACGTCCTCCATGAGCACTCTGCCCATTGAGATGCTAGCTGTTAAGACTGCTTCTCTTATTTTGTGTAGGTGTCTTAGCACATTTGCTGGTGCCATTCCATGTGGGAGAGTTAGACGGAGTGGATGTTTGATTCCACCCTGATGTCCTGGCACTCAGTAACTCAACACTGTCAGAATGGAAGCAGATCTGCACAAGCCTGCTGTAGACATCTAGGTATCAAAGGAAAGTTTCCACAGATTTTACCTATGCAATCTATGTCCATGTAGGATTAAACATTAGCTGAATTACGATTTTTGTGAGTATGAAGGAAGTCTGAATTATGGGCTGGGACCTGGAACATTAAATTATGCATGTATATTTAATGCAAAACTCTTCAGCTGTTGAGCTGGTTGTTAAGACTGATTTTTTTTTGTCCATTGATTATCATTTTTCGTAGAATAGTAGATTGATAGAAAAAAATAAGTTGGAAAGAATCTCTGGACGTTGTTTACTTCAAACGCCTGCTTGAAGGAAGGCTAACGTCAAAGCTAGACCAGGCTCCTCAGGGCATCGCCCAGTGAAGTTCTGAAAATCTTCAAGAATGGAAAGTCCAGAGCCTTGCTGGGCAGCCTGTACAAGTGTTTAATGCTCTCATTGTGAAGAATACTTTTCTTAAGTCCAACCTGAATTCCTCTTTTGAAACTTGTCTTTTGTCTTCTTGTCCTTTTGTTGTGCACCTCTGAGAAGTGCCTCGCTCATTTTTTCTACAAAGCTCTTTTAGACAGTGGAAGGCTGCAATTATGAGGCTGAAGCATATGGTATGTTAGTACTGTCTAGAGGAACTGAACTTGCATAGCCTCGAAGGTGGAAGACTAAGGGATAATCTGTTTGCAGCTATCCACCTTAGTGTCTCTCTGCTGAGCTTTATTCTTGCTTTACAGCCTCGCAGTCTGTACCCTTTTCAGTCTGTCTGTTGCAACTGGAGCAATAACAGTTCTGACTGCCTTTCTTAAAGATTTCTTGCTTCTACAGAAATGAGCAGTGAGGAATTTCCTGTTCCCAGTTTTCAGAAGGATTTGTGTTATGCTAAGCAACAGCCTATTTATTCCCTTTCAGGTAAAACTGAGGGTATGCTAGTAGACCATGTACTTGCAAAAATGTACACAAAGTTAGATTGACCTGAGAGAGTTTGAAGTAGTCCCAATATTCACAGCTAGCTGGATAGATTGAATTCCTTCTTACAAATGTATTGGAAGAGGCAGGGATATTTCCTACAAAAATTACTTGTATTGTCAAGCTACAATGCTGTCAGGAATAAAGGTCTCTAATTGAGAGACTCTTGCTAACATTTCCCAGCCTGAAATTTGTGCCTTCACTCTACCTCCTTGTGACAAAGACAACTCTGGCTTGTGCAGTGTTCAGCACGTGAGCCAAAATCATCACCTAGACATGAAAAAACTTTTGCAGTAGGGTGTCTGAATTGTTTGACATGCAACTCTTCTTTTTAGGTTGTCCTTTTACAGAAAAAAAAAGAAAACTTTAGTGTACTTTTTATGATTTTCTCTCAGTCACTAAACTTGAAAATTTGATTGCAAAATGTTATCTTGTAACTATACAATGGTGAAAGTACAAATTTGTAATGGAAACATTTTCTCAGTCTCAATCATAGTCATTACTGGTATTGTAAATAATATCACTTCTTTATTTCTTTAAAATAGTTTTTATTAGTTCTTTCAAATCTGTAAGTATCTGGATTGCTAAAGAAGTTCGTGCACACCAGGAGTGTTTAGCCAATTGTTTTTAGGAGACGTAATAGGCTCTTTTGGGCCTATTATATTCTATATATTCATATAGAAAGCCTGTATGAAAACCTGATCTCTCAGCTGCTTCCTACATCCAAGAGAACTGGGGGTCTGCACTGGTTTTGACAATATGATCATTTAAAATCAAATTTTTAATTAAAAAGATCCAGACAGAATTTAGTTTTATGCAGAGATGAATTGCGTAGTGCTTGTTTTGTCTTATAAATCTGATAAAGATGGGAGGGGTAAGGAACTAACTTACTGATTAACTGTAAACTGTTTGCAAAGGTGTAAGACAATGTATGTGCTTTAGAAACATATCTCATGGCACATATCTCCTATGCAGTTGTATGCTAACAATAAATGCCAGGATTCACAAGCCAGTATTAAACCCCTGTCTCTTATTGAAGACCACTTAAAAGCCAGATTGAGCCCATGTAAAATGCAATTTCATCTCTATATATACATTTTTAAATCTCGACATTTCTGTGAAAATTGTTTTAAATTATTCTGCTGTGTTTCCAGCTTCATTTTACCTATGAGACACAAAACTTGAACAAAGCCCGATTCCCACTGTCTTTTAATTCCAGTTTTCCAATCTGTGCAGAAGAGTCCAAGTAAATAAATCTCCCTGTGAACAACGTAGCCTAGAAGACAAAGCTTTGGCCATAATAATTTCACTTGTCACTTTGAACTGTTCTGTCAAGTTTATTGTAACCAGCTGTTTTCATTCATTTTGTATTCAATGGGCGATTCCTTTAGATGAGGGGCAATGGCATTGCTCCTGAGCGTGCAAATGCTGCAGCTGCAATAACGGCCCTCCGCCACAGTGGATGAGACACAGGTCACAAAGGAGGCAGAAAGCACTGGCAAATGCTGCTGATAAGGTAGAGATGGGATCTGTCACATGCCTTGCACACAAAGGACACCCATAGCAAACCATTGCTCACCGACTGTTTTGATCCATGTGACTATGCTGATTGCTTAGGGGGGAATGTTAAATATTCCCTAAAGCAGTAGAAGGCATGAAGGTTTTATGCTTCCAGAATATTTCCAGGAATTGACATGACTCTTTACTTGTTCTTTCTGGAGAGTTTCTATAATTTAGTCTAATATAAAAAAAGGTCTCAAATGAGGCAGTACATTTATCTGAAAGGTGACTCAATCTTTGTGAAAGATTGCATGGAATACATACAGACCAGTTTCTGAATTTTCATCAGTGAGCTTTTTGTCTGTTGATTTTGTACATTGTCTCTGTAATACTGCTTTTCATGAAATTAGTAACACACATCCTTCCTTTATACGTCTGCTTTCAGATTCATGTCCTTCCAAACCATCTTGATTTTTGTCAGTTCTTGTGTATAAAATTTCACATGAAAATGTCATGGTAAATATTACCCATTTCAACCTGCGGAAAGAAGGAGGGGCCAAGATTGTAAGTAAATGGCATAACTATTCTGTAGGCAGCATATTATGTAGCCCTAAACAGAGTTTAGTTCAGAATAGTTTACCTACCTCTTTGTCTTTATACTATTGAAACTGAATTATTATCAGTTCATGCCTGCCTACTTTGAAGTTACACGTTTGTACCTGTGCACAAAAGTATTTTGTAATATAATCAGGTTAAGTGGGAAGAGAGACATGCATACTGTGCGTTTCAGTATCCAGAATACTGAAGCTTGTATAATCAAGATCCATCAACCTCTCTCCCATAGAAAGCAGAAAACTGCAAGTTACAATGACGCAATTTACAATATTCTAGCAATGTTAAGTGTTCCTGACCTCCTGCATTTCTTCCAGTGTCTTAAAAACAATTTATGTAGTTTTCATAAACTGAGAAAAAAAAATTAGTGTATGCTGTTGCATACCTTTTTCTGTAGGATATGTGACAACTGGAAACTTACACAGTCTTTAAAGGGAATTAAACCAGTTCACTAATGCAGAAGCAGAAACCTACGTGTTTGTGTCTTACATGAAACCAAAGAAGTACAGCATCTCTTTTCTCCTTTAGCAGGACTTCACTGTGTTAGATTTTTCTAACACAGTGAGAGCAAGCTGTGCAATGCCAACTCTCCCCTAACTCACTGGGACCTCCTGAAACACAAGATAGAGGTGTTCAAGATAAAAACCTGCTGCCAAATGCCATTTTCTCTTAATTGTCTAAGTGTTTATAGCAAGCTGAAGGCTCCCCAGTTTTTGGGAGGTCGTTAGTATTGTTTACTGTTTTGACAGAGGGCTTCTTTCTACTGCACCTCTTGAACAGCACATTAAAATGCCTCGTGAACATCTCTGGATGCTTCGTTTGTAGCACAAGCAGATTCAGTCACTGTGTTGACTACACAGATACATTAGCTGAATGTGATGAGAATTTTCAGCTAGAAATATAGAAATTGAGGGCTAGATTCTCAAAGCCAGGGAGGAATAAGTGTTTCCTTATTTTATTCAGTCCTAGCATAAGTTTCTCAGAGGTGTCAAGGCCCAAGTTCAACTTGCTGCTCTGCTTAAATGGGATTTGAAACTTCACTATCCATCTGAAGGACAGTCTTCTCACCAACAAGTTTTAAGTTGTCCTGGGCTGGACTGTTCTCACTCTCACTGTTCACACTGTTTTATGTTGCACAAAGACAGCAAAGTACTTACTGAAGCCAAATGAAAACATAGAAAACTTTCTGTCCTGGTTGCTAGATAACAGCTAGGTAATGATGCATTTCAGTATTGGTTTGTGCTCCGAAGGTTAGGGGTTAGTGTATTTGCCTGTGAAGGAAATGGCTGGGTTAAAATCTCTTTGGAAAGTGTTGAATACTGTTTCCCATGTTTTTTTCTGTTCCTAGAGTTTTTGCACACACTCCTTACTTCTTCTCCCTTGTTACAGTGACCTAGGCTCTATTCTAGATTAAATTAAATATTTTGAGATGCAATTTCTTCAATTTTTATTTTAGTGAAAAAGGAAGTGAAAACATTATCTTTACTTCAGTCCAAATTAGTTAATATTTTCAAGGTCTTTGATGGAAAAAAAATGAAACCAAGAAAGTGCATTAAATTCTCAGTTTTCTCGTTAATGATCTATACTTATGTTAGACGGTCACAATATTATATAACACAGTAGTGGCAGACAGAAAGGAATACAGAATAAGTATAATCTACTGTTAAAATGATGAGAGCTACCTCAGTAATCAGACATGAATCTTGTTTCGAAACCTGTATAAAGAGACTACTTCACTAGTTCTAACCATTCCATAGTGATCCCCGCTCTTCTTGATGTTTTTAGAAAGCCCTAGCTTTTGGATTTTATTCTTATATGAAAATTCTAGCTTATTTTTAACAATTATTAATTGTTCATTTAACATTATTTTCTAATCTACTGTATATGGAAAAAATAGTAATACTTATGAATTCTACAAGTAAAAATGTCAAACAAAAATGAGGAGGGAAATATTTGCATTGTCTCCTGCATCTCTCCTTTTGTTCTAATCTCAGATTTTTTTCTGAATTGCCTGCTGATTCTGAGCATCTGGAGCTGTCAATGTGCCGACTACAAGGCTTGCTTTCTTTTTTTTCTTTCTTTTTTTTTTTTCCAGAGGTGATGGTTTCTGGTTTTGCTATGAAAACTAGAAAAGTTTCTGTCTGAGTGTTTAATAGTTTAGTAGTTGAAGGGAAAACAGTACCCATGGGATGGTCTGTGTCTGCAAGCAAGCCATTTATGGCTCAGTTACTGGCACATTTATTTTAGTATGTGTTCCAGGACGCAGACAATATTTGGACAACTCATTCCCAGATAGCATGTAGTAGTTTTCTGTCATTGGCTTCTGAGCGATTTCATTGCTCTTTTGACAAGGCTGGCAAATTAATTTGGACAATTTCACAGTGCTACGTCTCCCATAATGCAAACTCCATAAGGCATGGACTCAATGTCAAACACAAATGCGGTGGAGTACATAAAATTGTATGTTTACAAACTTATTGAAACTAGA
Source organism: Dromaius novaehollandiae (assembly GCF_036370855.1). NCBI lineage: Eukaryota > Metazoa > Chordata > Aves > Casuariiformes > Dromaiidae > Dromaius > Dromaius novaehollandiae. The sequence goes on from NC_088098.1 coordinate 45,669,622, forward strand.
AAGTAGAGAAAACAGTTTATTTAACCTTACAATAACTTTTGCAAAATATAATAGCTTAGATTATTTTATTTTAACCTGAACTTTTTTTTTTCAATTTATAAAAGACTGAAACGTAGTTGACAATGATATGGATACAACAATGCTATTTGCTATGTTTTATTTTCTACAGTCTGGTTAAAAGTAGCATGCAAGTAATTGAATAAAAATACTTGTATACATGATTTATTTTGAAATAACAATTCTACCAGTAATGGATAAAAATCTTGCCATGAAAGTTTAAATGAAAGTATGACAAAAAGAAGAGTAAACAGTTTTTTTAACCTGAAAAATGTTCTTGTTTCCCTATTATATTTCACTTATTCCACTTATTCTTTATTCTCATGGGCTCTTAAAATTTCTTTTCATACATTTTAAATTGCTTTTATATTGTTAAATCATTTTATTTCCTTTTTAAATGATAAAAATGTGAGAAAGGCATGAATAATTAAGAATATTTGCTTGCTTGCAGGAGCATCTTGTATTTACAGAGGCTAGCCCATCCTGCTCAGCACTGTACTGAAACCCATCTGACTTCCACATACATCTGTCACTGGCTGACATGTACTGTATGCATGGACATAGTTTTTTTACAAGATTGAATGTTTTTCTTCAACTTACTGGCCAGACGAGGGCTTATATTGTGCTGAATCAAGCCATTCTTGTACTTCCTAAATACAATCATTTGTAAAAATATGCACAAAGATATTTCCTTAAGGTTGCCAAGTGCATGCTAAATATTAACAAACAGAATGGATAATATGCAGATTGACACTTTTTTAAGGCATATCCTAATTTTAAAGAGCTATTGTGATGTAATTCGTATAGTTACGACCCCTAGAAGGCAAATGGAAGCTGCGAGGTGCCTCACTCCAGCGAGATCTCAGCCGCTACCCGAAGGCAGTTGTACATCTCCTGAGGCAGATCAGCCCGAGTGAGATTGTTTCCATCCAGGCGCAAATGTGTGATTTTGGAATAGGTCAATGGTCCAACAACCTTACAGAAGCTTCTCAGTGGAAACTCTGAAACACAAAGGGAACATGAACAAGAGAAAGCATGAGTAATTTGAACAAATCAGGACAAAAATATTATTTTTCTCTCTTTTTTGTTTTGAAATTGTGGCTGTGACCTTGAATTTATTCTATTATTTTTTCAACATTTTGGGTGTCCACTGATGTAATTTGAGGGGTTTGTGGGAGGAGATGTTCTTATTGTGAATTATGAGATGTTCAGAATTTCGAGACTGGATTTTTCAAGTGCTCCGTGCTCCCAGTACCCACCTGATTTTTAAGACTTCAGTTCTTATTTAGAGGTCTAATTTGTCATTTATTAAAAAAGAGAAGATGAATAAGGAGCGAAACCGGGGCTGCAGAGGGAGGAAGAGATTGTGCTGGGTGTATTATGGTGGAAGAGAAAAAACAGTGCTACGTGAGAAATTGAAGGAGGTGAAATGTCTCTGGAAAATTTGGAAACAGGATAGGTCCTTACCCTTATGAAGAGTCAATCCTGTGGCTGTCTGTGTCAAGTATTTTCAAATATGTTGCTTTGATTTATTAGTTTCCAAATGAAATTTGGGGCTGAGGGCAGGGAGGGAGTTGTGCATTTAAAATTGTATAAGTGAACTTTTCCAGAACAGCAGGGTTAGAAGGTAAGTGCAGATGTAAAGAATATTTTTAGAAATATTTATTTTACTTTATATATCATGCTATATACCCCCTCTATTCAGTTGAAGTACATTTTGGTTTCCATAACACCAGGCAGATTTGGAATGGAAAATTATGTCTTGCATCTTATGAGATGAAATATTAACTGTCAGAAGAAATTAAATGAAGTAGAGAAACTTGGTGTTTAATATACACAAGCAGGCATACATATATACCATACACCTCTGGCATGCAGAAAAGACCTATCCTCAAGAGATAAAGTATGCATATAAATCTAATATTCCCTGCATGCCATGTTGTGTAATTCTGCAAAGATGGTCCTTTATTTTATATCTCTGTTTCTTTTGATTAAGACAGAGAATTAGTCTGTTGAAAAACACCATCAGTGCTAGAGAAGTAGTGTGAAAGTCTCACTCTTTTTAGGCCCATTGATACTAATCAAATTCAAAATATTTTAAAGGGACTCCTGCCAGGGAACCCATTAGTATGCTGACAAATTTCACACCTTCAGTTGTTTTTATGTTGCAGAGGATTGACTGTCTTCTGAGAAATCAGGGTAGGGCTCTCAAAATCAGGAGCACATGCCCTAGTGAATCCCAGTCGTAGCCCCTCCTAAGTCCTAATGCCATACATATTTTCTGTGTGACTAGTTAATTCATCTAAGAAAACTTGTCATTAATTACTTTCTGCTGTAATACTAAAGGAAGTAGAAGAATTATCTTTCATATCCCACTTTAACTTCAGTGGGGTTCTTCCAACATTGACACTAGAATCACCTGTTGTCATTGACAAAATATGGCTTGTACGAATGTACACCCATCTCTATAGGCAGCTCTTTAAAGTATGAAAGCTTAGGTAATTTGGTGGACACAGAGTTATGATGTTGAAGAATGAGTAAAGATTTGCATGGCTTTCACAAAGTAAGTGTTTTGAATGGGGGTTAGAGAAATGTATTCAAATGTATTTCAAATATCTCCCCTTCCAACCACTGAAAACAAATTCCCAAGACTTTGAACTCATTTGCTTGGCCTACAGATTATACAGTCAATTATTTAGGTCTACTTTTGTGCAAATAGTTTGGGTGTAATTTATCAGCATTCAAACAAACATGAATTCAAATATAGATTTTTTTTTCATTTTTTGTCATTCAGGGAAAAATAATAATCATATTAAGTATTTTTGTTGAAGGTCATGCTTTCAAAAAAACCTGTTTCTAAATTTACTTACTCATTTCTCCATTTTGTTACCAATTTGTTTTTGTTACTATTGTTCTATTTGTTACCACATAGCATTTGGTGGCAAAATAAGATATATACATACAAATTGGGTAGATGCTTAACTTTTTAAAGTATGTAAACTTCATGCATGTAAATGGCACTGTTTATCTGTGTTACTAAAAGAAAAAGTTGTGCAGACAGTGTTTATGAGATTGGAAGCACCACTTTGGAAGCAGATTCTCATCTAGTTTTCACATAAATCAAATGAAGACAGCCAAGGACTTCAGTGTCCAAGCTCCAATACTTGGTCCATAGTGTTTGCATTTGGATATTAATTTATTATACAGTGCATATAATTGTCAGTTGTTAGAAGCATACTAGAAATGTTTGTTTACTGATTGCAATCTCCACCAGTAGAACATAAAGTAAGTGGGTTTTGTGAATACACTTAGTGTGCTGTATGTGCAGAACTTGTATGTTCTGTATGGGAATTGCAATCAATGAGACTATTAGAGTACTGTTGCATAATATACATCACTATCTTACTTCCTCCTTTATTACAGTGATTAATGTTACAGATGTTCCTCCTAAAATGTCTCTGTGAATGAATCAGAGGTGATGAACCTGGAATTTTGCCACTAGTGTGACATTCATACTATGCCAGCACAGAACTGCTGCATAAGCTAAAAACAGGGATAGTAACACAGATTGGATAAAAATTAGATTTTCTTCTAAACAATTATTTTATCACTAAAAGTGTCCATCACTATAAGAAATTCTGATATCCTAGCAAAATGCCTAATATCTGAAAACCTGCAATAATCTGCGAAAAAGCAATACATACAGATTTAAAATCATGGCCTGGTACTCCATTGAAATTGTAGTCCATACCCCATACACTCTTTTGTATGCCCCATGATGCACCATGAACAGGAACACACTGCTCACACATGACCATAGAACAGAATGGGAGCACAAAAACCCTTATTTTGGGGGCAGAATAAATTTTTGGCTGTATGCTACGCAAGACTATATTCCTTGTACATCGGGAGAGTAAGCAGTCTTAAGCTGAGTGGAAGATTAACCATGCCAGGATTCCTAGTTTAGGTATGCAGTATACTGGGCAATCTGAACAGGATCTACAGCCTCATAGTCATCCTTGGTCTGTGCTCACATCTACCATAGTGATTATATCTGTGTCATTTCTGTATAGACCATGGTAAAAATTCACTTTGGGATTGGTGGAGAGCGCCAGATAAAAGGCCATAAAGCACCCCCACAGCTTGCTCCATTTAGAATAAATACAATTATGCTACAGTTATTGATCCAGCCAGTGGGCTGTAACAGAATATGTGACCCCTTAACTGTCCTCTGGGATGTTTTCACCTTTCTTCTTGTTATATTCCATTCGTGTGGTATCTTATTGCTAGGGCTTCATATGAAAACAATAAGTCTTTTATTAATGCTGTGCAAGTGCAAATGAAATAGGGAGAAGTCACGCTGTGGAGCCTGTTTTTGTATCATTGACCGTTTTGGATTCTATACTTTCTTCCATCCTGCAGAGTGTCTTTTGGACTAGGCAAATCTATAATAATACATGCACGCACGCACGCACACACACACATATATGCTTTTAATCCTAATGGCATGGTAAAGCATGGGAGCAAACCACTGTTTAGTATTAAGCAGGGAATTTGATTCCTGGATCAAACTTGCTATGAATAGGACATTAGGGGGAAAAAAAAAAAAAAAGAGAGAGAGAGAAAGAGAGAAGGCTCAATTTTAGACATTCTGAACTTGAAGTCTGGAGACAGCAAAGGTATTTACAAACCTTCCATGATCCTATGTTAGCTTGGATATCCAGCTGCTATCTAGTGCAGTTGATGGACTATGCTGTTGATACCCAGCTACATGCAGTACAGTGGCTGTGCTTTGATTTATCAACTAGAGATCAGAGGAGTTATTCTGAATTTGTCTTCATCCTACTTTGCTATCCTCCTTGCCCACTGCTCCTCACATCACAGTGAAATGAGAGCAGAACACACTGAAATGAAGCTGATTGCATTATGAAAGCTCTTGATGTATATATTTATCACCCCTTGTTCAGCGAGCTCCAAGTCGTTCAGATAAGAACATTCCCCAGGTAGGTGTTTTTTTGAGGTATAGCAATGCATAATGACTGTAGCAAGCCCAGGATGAAATCCATGGACAATAATTTGGAGAAATAATTCCTTTTCTTTCCAGTAATATTGAAAGGGTTGGACTCAGGTGGCTCCTCCTCAGTAAACAGATAGGCTCTGAAGTGAATAAAAAGATACCTAAAGGTATCTGAGAAAAAGGTGAACAACAACACACAAAGAACTCTGCAGAAGTATGTTTACATGGGGTTTCAATATAAGTGAAAACTTCAAGCTATGTAAGCATGATCTGAAGGGTCAGTATCCTTTTTAACTGTTGAACAAGTTTTCATTAGCCCTAATACAGAAGTTTCTCCTTCTCAGTGTACATATAACTTGGGGGAAGGTATGGAAGGAAAGCTGGCCTTGTTTATAGTCATCCTTAGTCAAATCTCTGGGAAATGGGAGTATTTTATTAAAAAAAGAAAAAAAGTTGTTTGTTGAAGCTCAATGGTCAATGCAGTCAACGCAATTTTTATAAAGACTAAACACTCAGAACTCCAGGTTAGGTATAATAAATCAAGAACTACAAAGGCTTTGCTCTCCTTGTGTCTGGTACCTCTTTAAATTGAAATATTTATAGCTAACAAAATCTTGTCACTCATTGTTTATTAGCATATTAGGGAACACAATATTATGCCTGTGAAATTAAAGGGTTAAGAAAATTTATTATGAAAATCTGCCACATTTTCTGGGTAAGCAAAAACAGTAAATCAGAATTCTCTGACGTCATTCGATATAGAAGCAATGATAGTGCAGAAGTAACCAGTGGACACCTATTCCCCACATCATCACCTGCCGCTGCTGATCAGTATTCTGGAATTACAGGTGTCATTGAAAAAGTCATTTGTTGTCACGGTTGCTCAGAAGTTCTTGGAAATATGAATGAAAAGCAAACTTGGTGCCTAGATATCCTCCAGAAGGCTCAAAACAACCACTGTAAGCTTTAAGAATAGCCTCATTTATCTCATAAAATGGTAATTCTCATATCAAGTGATGAGAATTTAAACATCATCATTGTTAGCTCTTTTAGGAGCAGTGGGAGAGTGATAGAGTTCTACAGCTTGCCATAGTTGGTGTTTCAGGAGGCTAGTAGTAACCTGTTGTTTTCCCTCATCAAAATGAAAAACTGACTTGTAATAGGGAAAAAAGCATAACATTGAGGAAAATGTGAAGTGTAGTAAATAAAAAACATTTTAAAAGGTCTTTCCATCTCTCTAGCAAGACCTACACTAAAATGTTTTGCTGCAATGGCTGTGTCTGTGTGGAGTATGGAAAAATTAAGTCTGTTAGTTAACACTGATATCCTATGAAAGTCCCCTGATGGATACCAGTAGGCAAACAGAAGAGAATTTTGGGAGGTTTAGTTTATTTCAGTCATAATGATGATGTAAGACCTCCTGCAGAAAAAAAAACGTGATGTTTGATGTGTACTGCCTTTCTGTTTGGGGCCACAGCTGACTAAGGTATAGCTAGAATGGCTCTCAAGTGAGGGCAGATGCTGGACAGATGCTCCCACCTTAGGATTAAAACAGCCTAGCAAAAGCTCTGTCTCACTAGAAATTTCTCTGCCCTGTGGACTTCCATGATCTCATGCAAAGTGTGATATTAACTGACTTTAGAAGGAACTTTTTTAAAATCATGATTGAATCAGACAAGCTTGCCAACTGGTCATGCAATGTGGGAAATGGTAATGAAAAGAGGAAACAGTAGGGGCAACTCTTTTGGGGGATTTCAAGATGGGTTTGGAGGGCTTCTGCATGTGAGGAGGAAAGAGAGGAAAGAGAATAAAGCAGCTACTTTGTGGTGTCTTTTTCACTCTGCTATGTGCCTGGTCCCTTATGCTTTTTTTCTCCTCCCCCTCTGTTTCCCTTTAGCACTTTCAGTACCAGCTTTTTGAATGGCTACAGATACTGTAGTTTGATCTGCAGTGGATACCAGTCTCTTTTGGTCGGCTTAAAAATTCTGAACTTCGTCAGCATTGATTAAACATTTTCTTTTTCCTCAACTGTATAAAACAACTCAATTGGCTTCTATGGCATTATTCCAATTTACACAAGATGAGGATCTGACCAATAGTACCCACAAGTCATCCTGCTTATGTATTATAAAAACTAGAACTGCCCGTCTGTAACGGGTTCTAACTATCAGAGAAATGCCTGTCTTTAACAATAATTTGAATAATAAGCAGAGAAACGCCAATGTGCAAACAGTCTGGCCAGCACCATTTCTTCAGACTGGTTGAACTGCCCTTTTACATACTGACATCCACCATTAGTGTCTTGACTATGATAACTGTTAATAAAAATATACAAATTTAACTCACTGTTTATTTTGTTGACTTGGAGGTAGAAGTTTTCAAGGTTCTCACTGACGGTTGGAATGCTCTTCAGCTGATTAAAGGAGAGATCCAGCTCCACTAGTGATGTGATATTGAAGACATTGCCTGGTATTCCAGAATCTGTTAATTTATTGTGGGATAAACGTAAATATTGCAGGGCTTTAAAACCTTGGAAGTACTCATCAGGAACATTGGCGATCTGGTTGTTGTCAAAATACAGCATGAGCAAGGAGTGAGGCAGTCCTGTTGGTAGCTTCGTAAGTTGATTGAAGCTTAAGTCAAGATACAGAAGTGAATTCAGGCCTTTAAAAGCCCCAGAAATAGATTCTGCTTTCAGCTGGTTGTTCTGGAGGTGAATGACAGTCAGATTCACCAGCCCCTCAAGTGCACTGGGATTGACTTTTGTGATCTTGTTGTGGCTTAATTGCAGGTCATCCAGCATTTTGGGGAGTGGTCCAACAGCTTCAGTCAAATTGTTATAGTTAATATGAAGTTTCTTCAGATGTTTCAGTTTAGAGAAAACTTTTCCCTTAATTTTTGAATTTTCCAAATGGTTGTGATCTAGGATCAGCCACTGCAGGTCTGTTACATTATCAAATGTATTCTCTTCGATGCCCTCAATCATGTTGTTTCGGAGATAAAGGTATTTTATTCCACTTGGTACAATTGGAATGGTTTTCAGTTTAAGATTGTCACAATACATTGCAGAAGGATAGCTTAAAGGACAATTACATTCTGGGGCACAGACTGCTGCAGATGGCCCAAAAGGATCATAACCATAATCATCTCCAGGACCATAGTCATATTGGCAAAAAATGCCACTAATCAATACCAGAAAGACAGGTAGGCAGTTTAGAGTCATCTTTGCAATGTGTCTTGTCCCTGTATGGCGGAGGGGAATAAAAAAGTTATAATTTTGAATCTTTCTCTTTTTTGCAATATTTACCATATAAAAATTATGATTCAAAGCTAATTAATTCAGGCTTCCCATTTAAAGTTATTAATTAAGAAAAAAGTATTTGTTAGTACTGCATTGTTACTACTGTAAACTTATAGTCGTCTTATTTTAATCTGCCTTCATAATGTGAAATTGCAGGTCATTCTGATGTAACAAGTAACACATTTTTAACATCATTATGCAGCCATTCATTAAGTGACAAGAAGGAAAACAATCCAAATTTTTTAAACTTGGCACAGAGGAGTTTTCATTTTTGCTCAAGGTCATGTTCAGAGGTAGTTTTGCCATTCAAATTCTATCAACTGTTCATTGCTATTCCTAATATATTGAAATGCCTCACATTTAAATAACATGTGGTGATTTGGCATAGGTTCAGAAAAGTCAGGAAAGTTGCAAGACACCAGTAGCTTGATGCTTCTCCTGGATCATGCTTTGGTTACCCACTAAGTTTTATGTTCAGCTAAAGAGGAAACTGATGTAAACATACAGTGCATTCTCCTGGAGTTGTCAAACACCCAGCACTGCATATGTGTGCTTAAGTATACTCTATATAATATGGATCTACTGTGGATCTGAAATGACTGGACTTCAGGTAATGTGAACGGCCTCACAGATTCTCTTTTTTTGTATCCATATAACAATAAATGTGCTGATTGCATTATGTGACCATTCTAAATCAATAGATCGATAGAGCACTTGGTTCATATATTTGGCCTTCTAATTCACATATGGCAAAAGGATGTTCAGTGCCCCTGTGCTGTGGTCCATATAAGCGGTGTCTCCTTTTTAAGGGAACGCATTTCACTTATCTGTGAAGATTAGTATCTTGCTGTTATTTCTTACAACCTAGACGGATACTGTGTTGGACAGTATAACTCACTCTAGTGTCACTGAAGTCAGTGAGCTTACTTTGATTTACACCAGTGAAAGGCAAAGCTCGGTATACTTGAGCTCAATTCAAAGAGTAAGATGGCTAATAAAATCCTTATAATCCCCCTTGTTCTTGAATAATTTCAGAAAGTATCCATGCACAGCTTGTAAACAGACCACCAGATGTTGATCTCAGATCCAGGCAATCCTCCAGCAGAATAAGTTAGTCTTGTTCCTGGTTATTATTTAGTGTTATGCAGCGGACATAGTGTTAAAATGCAGAGCAACAGCTCCAAATTTTTCCCCTGTTCTAAATTTCCTTGCTTTTATTGACTTGGTAAAAGCCACACTGCATTCTGGTCAGTTAATAATGTTCAGCGGAAGGACCTCTAAGCAGGGCCTATTGATCTCATGCAGTGCAGCGCACAGATTTTAAAAAAACATTCTTATGTTATCTCCAGCCACTCATCCACAAAGTCCCCCTGCTGGATATTAAACTGCCAAACTTGGACTAAAGAGGACGGCTGCATATCTTTCCTATGGTGTTGCTCCTGTCATATTTGCATAATTGGAAATTATAGGGTAGAGAAATCTTTGGGAAGCTTTGAAATGTAAATTATCAGTGTGGTTTTCTTTGTCTGTTGATCATTACTGCATGCGAACATACTAAATCAACCTTCAGTCTCCTGCTGGTGTAAATAAGTACAGTTTATTTACTGTACTTTGAAGTCAAAGAAGCTGCACTGGTACAATTCAACTCAAAATCTGACCCTGTTTAGGTACTAAACAGTAAGGATGGAGGAATTACAGTTTCTGTACTCCCAGGTATAAGACAGAGTGAAGCCAACTTCTTGGACTTCACTCTCTGGCCTTACAGTGACATTTTTACACAGCTGCATCATTTTAGAGTTCTATGCATACAGTAGCATAAACGACCTATTTTAGATGCAAATTCCATTGCTTTTGTGGTCTCAAATTACATTTGTAATGTTTAATTTTATTACTGATTTCATAGGCTAACAATTCTTTTAAAGAGTTTGCAACATTTAAATATTCTGCAAAACCCTAGAAGTACTTTAGTGAGTTAGAAGACAGTTTTTTGAATAATTTCATGAACATTTTAAAATTTAGATGACTATTCTATAATGCATGTGCATACGAGCATGTGTGTGACAAAATAGCACGGTAAAGTGACTACGTAGTGCAGCTGTTTTATTGCTGGGTTCTTTGTGCTTGTATCTAAATGTTTCTCTGTCAAAAGTGTAAAGTTAAGTAGATTGTGTGCACATGCTTGGATGTTACAATGAACTGTATGAATCCAAAAGATAACATCAGTTACATTCTTACATGCTTATTTTATAACATAAGCATGTTTGAACTAATTGCCTATGTTTGTTCTTTTCAGATTTTTTGTGAAATACCTGTGAAAACATTTGTGAAGTTACTCAGGCGACATGCCAGAACGTACTAAATGGCAAATCCACAAATTTAGGAAAATGCTTACTGCAGCAGAATAGACAAACTATTCAAACTATTTTGGAACTAGTTTATACTACTCTGATTCTAAAGTTGTCATGAAATAATACATGAAATATATATAACTCAACTAGCCTTAAACTAAATATATCCTAATTCTGCAGTGTACAGTATGCATACAAGTTAGTATAAAAAAGTTTCAATAGGGTATTTAAAATGTGCTTTAAAACGATTAACTAAAAATGTCAAACTACCTCTAACTCTCCTTTCATTGTTTACTTGATTAATTATTTAAATGTCTCTATACCTCATCTTTTTGTAAAATGAAGCCCAAGTGACTCAACAAATGAAGAGAATTGGTATGGAGCTTTCACTAATAGATTTGTGAATGAGTAAGTAAAGAATGAGCAGCCTTTTAAAAATTGCTTTGCACCGTACATCTACTTCTTCCTTTGAAGCAGAACAGCGCACATTGTAAAAAAGAGCAGCGCTGGTGCACAAAACATGTGAGGTTGTTTTCAGGAAACCAAGAAGGCAAATGCACTAAACAACTGTTGATTTGTGTTCAATTTTCAAATTGGCAAACTTGTCCTGACATGTTTTCATGTTCTCATTACAGCTACGTTCAAATAGCTGAACATTACAGTTAAAACATGCAGCAGCACTTACCTTACTGCCTTGAAGCTGCTTTCCTTAATTCCCAGAGCAGATGCAATAAGGGACTGTATCAACCAATATATGCTGTAAACAGTGTCAGGAGGTAAACGTCTGCCAGATCCTCTGTGTTACAAGAGAAAAAAAAAAAAAAAGCCCTAGTCACGCTGTGCTCTGAAGCTGCTATGTCATCATGGTGATCTTGTGGTGCGGCATGTACAAAAATGCAGCTCTGTAATGAAGTGCAGGTGGATACCATATTTTGTACAAGGACAACCCATCTACTATTCCTTTGGGATGAGAAAAATCATCAGTGTTTCACAGACCTGAGAAAGTTCAGACCACTAGCCATAGCCTTACACAAGGAATTTTTGTATTTCAGGGGGAAAACAAGTTATATTATAAAACAAATTACAAACAGACTTTTGTTTCCCAACTTATTTTACACTGCTAGACATGAGCTAAGAAATAGCACTCAGACCTCAATGCTGCTATGCTTTTTAAGCCAAGTGACTCATTCATTTTTTTTCTTCTTTTTAACCTCCTTATGTCCACAGTAAAATATCCTTAATAAAAATTTAGGTTAATGATCATGACCAAAGATGCAGGATTACCTCTGAATTATAACCTTTTCCCCAACATAAAATGCTGGGTTCAAAGTTTCTTCCACAATGCATAGGAATTTGCTTGGTCTGGAGATTTTCCTTGGTGATTGAATGCATGTATGTTTAATAAAAACACATCCCAGGAACAGTTTTTCAGCAGTTACTGTAAGCTCACTTTAAACGTTTGTTCATTTTTGCTGTTACAGCTTTCTCTTACTTTTCAGAATCTGGAACTACTCAGCTTTACATTGTCTGTTTCTTATTCCATGGATGTCGTTCAAGAATGCATCTTACAGCTTGGATGAGAGTGCTATTTTAGCTAGGCAAAAGCTAATGCACTAAAAGAGTTTAAATGTTTAAAATGGGTCTTTATGTTTCTGTCAGAACCTTTCCTTATCTCTGATGGCAGATGCCTCCCTTTTTTATGGGACACAAGCTCTCTCCTCCAACTTTGTTTGACAAGTGTGAAATACGCATATGGAAAGCACACACAAGGCATTTTAAAGTGCCTTGTGTATTTAACTGTAATTGCTGTTGGTACAACGATGTAAATACTCTCGTATTTTAGCCCAGATTGTTTTTGTCTGATATCACGCTATTGGAGTGAATGACTTCTTTCATGACTTTTCATTACCCATTTCTTTGTTAAATTTAATCTTGCCTTAACTTACATGCCCATGCAGGGAAGTAACTTGTCTATCTGTATGAAAAGTCACAGTACAGGAGCGGGCGGGCTGGAGGTAGGAGTGGAGTCGAGCAAGTTCCTGCAGAAGAGAGGCCTGGATGTTGGCTTCACCCAAAATCCACCAGCTGATGCCTCCAGGCCTCTGGGCCAGTGGGGGTCCCTGGGAACAGGGAAGGGCCTGGTGTGATTCCCTTCACCAAGAATGGGAAAAAGGCAGCAGGATTACAGATCTCTGAGCCACAGTTCCTACATTTCTGCAGTAACACAATGATGCAAACGAGTTTGCTCAAGACAGAGTGCCAAGTGCCGTTGCAGCCCTCAGACTGATTTTTATTCTTTTGATGTTTTGACGTCATGCCTATCACCCTGGTGTGGGAGAACCAGTTACATGTTGGGAAACAGCTGGTGACAGACCATAATGGCCATCTGAATGACACAAATCAGCTAAACAGCTAGGTGAATGTGAAAACTTTTCCCATTTAAAGCAGTGGGTTTACCGCAGTGAATTAAGATAAGGAGGTGCAGAAGTGTGCACGGGTCAGAGGCTAGGAATGTGAAAGTGGACAAAGCTGCTGTTGTCCAGCATATAGACAAATGGAGACCAGATGGAGTTTCTTATGTGCAATATGATACTTATCTGAAAATCACATCATTAGTTTCAGCTGAACAAGGAAAACCTAAACTGTAGCCTTAACTGCTTATGGGACAGTGGGCAGGAGTATTCAGCAAATGATCAAGCTGCCAAAAAGAAAAGATTTTGAATACTGAAATGGATCCATCTGAATGCCCTTTAAGGAAATATAGAAGTTTGCTCTGAGGGAGAAGATTGCAGCGAGGTGAACAATGGAGCATAATGTTTGTCAAAAGAATTTAAAATTTCCCAGGAAAGGCACTAGTTTTGTTTTCTCTGATTAAAAGTTTGCCTTGAAGGACAAGATCAATATCACAATATATTAAGGCAGATTATGATCTTTCGGTAATAGATGTGGTTTTACATTTGCAGTGCAGATATAACTGTACATTGGCTGCAAATATAGGATAGTCTAGGCCCAACATGTTTTTTTGGCATAGTTACATTTATGTATTAATTGTTTATCACACTGATTTCTGAAAGTCCAGTTGACATCCTTTTTCTCATTCCATTAACAAAAATACAGAGCATGCGTATCTTCCATAACTGGTAGAAAAACCCTATTAAACAAATGTGATGATATTTTGAAGTTAGCACATGGTAAAAAAATTGGTCACATGAAGTTCAGCTGTGACTTTTTCATTCATATAGTTTCCTTTTTGCTGGCTGTTTTAAATTAGCTATATAAATTGCCCAGTCAAGATGAAGAATTACCTGCCTTCTGTGGGTAAGATATAGCACAGTAGATTTCCCTTTTTCTTAATTATTTTTTTGTCTTCTCTCTGTTCTTTGTTTTTAAATACTGTCCTTTCAGCATCATTTTGTATGCTTTTCTTATCCTTCTGTTCTGACCCATGAAACGCTTCATTGTAAAACTACGGTTGGGGGAGCAGGTAGGGTCTAAAGCCCAGTTAATACAGGAATAGTTTCATCTGCGGAAAAGTCTTTTCTGGCCCTATCTTCCTTGACAATCCTTAAAAGCCATGAAAGGGCATGAGAACATAGTCTAGCTAATTCCGTGGAATATATAATTTATCGTGTAAATTCCCCTAGGACATCTAAATTCAAAATCAATTATGAATTTGCTTCATACATGATAAAGTCAGGACAACTTTACTTAATCTGTTATTATAGAAATTTCACCTTTACCAGAACTGTGCTCCTAATTAAGCCATCTCAGTTTGTTCTTCCTATATAGTTTCCTATTTATTAATTTTTCATTAAGGGGAAATGTGATCAAAGGACTATTTCTCTTCTAGCTCTATTTAGCTTGTGATGTGTGAAAAGAAATCTTCCTTTTTTATTCTTCAAGGCTCTTTTCCTGTTACGTTGTATTTTCATTACTGGAGATGGCCAAGTAGTCGGATGGGTCTTAGTGAAAGAATCTGAAAGCAGAGGTCACTGCAAGTATATCACTCCACTGTAAGGGAGATCTAGCTTTCAAATACTCTGAGTTACAATGCTATTATTTTCTCTGTCCGTTCATCAGTAATATCTCTTCTGCCTTTTTTCTTCCATAAAACTATCTTCTCTATAACTTTTACAAACTTTTGCATGAATAGAAACCCCTCCTACCCTGCTTTTAATCCTTTATTTCTCAAAAGATTCAAGTTGCTAAAACTTAATAATCATTACCTAAGCCAACTGCTTCCTTTTAACCTTAAACCTGTGAACACATCTGGTGCAAAGCAAAGTACATTATCAGTACTTAATTATGACTATATTTTATAAGTAGTTATTCAGAAGCTAGTGTCATTTCTCTAAAAGCCAAGAGATTTGAGGGCCCAAAATTAACAATAGGATATCTGGCTCATAGAAGCTTACAGCCCTAGAAAAAGGCCTTGTGAAACCTTTCACATTGCCACATAAATTGAGTTGTGAGTTTTTTGACTGTTCACACATAACTTAAATTAAATAGAGCAGGCCAGTTTCTCCCCTCTGTTAGGTGTGTTTAATTTTTATTACTCTCAAGATGAAACAAAGGCTAGTTCATTTTAATGAGTCTGTTACCTTTACTGCAACAGAAGGTGAAGAAATCTCCATTGAAGGGAAAGGCTATGCCATGGGCACCCTACCACAAGCCTTTTACCTATAAATAGGTGGTGTGGTTTTATCATAAATTATTGCAAACATGTGATGTTTTCCATATGTATAATGGATATATAGCCTATTAGCCTACATACAGTGAATAAACAAAAATATGATTTTGGCTCAAAGCTCCAGTAATAATTAGTTAAATATTTTCATGAAGTCCTGCAGCATTTTGAAAATATTGCTTAAGGCTGACTCATCTCAAATTAGTTCCACTAAAAACAACCCAGTTCCAGACTCTGAGTGCAGTGGGTGCTTATTATTTCAACTGAAAACTTCCATTCCTCCAAATTGAAATTTTATTTGTGCAGCCTCTACACTGCACTTACATGTTAAGTGGAAATTGTTAGAGCACATACTATAAGCATTACAAAATCTGTGGTGATCCAAATCTTTTTTTCCTTTCTCCTAAAAAGGAAATAACAGCTTTGGAAATTTACAAAAATGGTAGCAGTGGTACAACCCATTAGCAGACTGCAAGGGATATTTTAGTTGAAGACGGATCTTTGTTTTTGAGGTTCCGAAATATTACTCACTGTTTTGATTCAAACTTGACAGTTTCTGTATTCCAGTACTGTTAGCCTCCTCTTCATTGCTTCTCAGATTGTTTTTGTAGTAGACAGCATTTAAATTGAATCAAATTGTTTGAGTCAATGGCAAAATCCCTTGGAGTTCAGAGCTTGATCGGAGCCCTTGTATGTTAAGAACTACACAGATGAAGGCAAGCTGCTGTTTTTAAACAGTTTTCTTTATGCTTATGCTATACTATGTATTATAATATTTATGCCATGCAGGTCTACTTATAAAAGAAAGTTAAGCTGCCTTGGAACATGAACCTGTTCAGAAGATACCTAATGCAAAGAATGTAAGAGGACCTCAAGGTATTGTTGAATTTGTGGGAAAGCCATAGTTACCAGTGAAAGTTATAACAGCAGCTATGTATCTTAAATAGCAAAGATAATGGATAGGGAAAGAGAGATGGACAAGGTAAAGTGAGCTAGCTCACTGCCTATGGTTGGATAACCTAATGCTATAGACCCTCCTTGTAAATCATTGGCTGATGAACATCTTTCTCTAATCTAAGCATTAGCAATGTCTTTTCTTTCAGGTCACTACAGTTTAAGGCCAAAAGAATGTGGCGTCACCTACTCTGACGTGTGTATATGTCACAAACCATTAAACGTCATACTGTTACTGCCGTATTGAGTCCAGCAAAAAATCTTTGCCTCCAGAAGACACGCAGTTGTGATCTAAGACATTACAAGTTTGGGATTGTGCTTGCAAAGGTCTATCACTTGTAGAAAAGTCAGCACAGAAGTGGCAACCTTTGGTTCTTGTTACCCTTTTTCCTAATAGAGGAAAGGAGCCATTAGGGGTGCCTCCATTAAAACATACTTACGCTTTTCAGCTAAGTCACCTCTCAATCTTCCATTAGTTCATTAAGCAAAATTAAAATAAAATAAAACAGAAGAAAGAAGTCAGACTAAGCTCTCCAAATCCCCTGCTATCCAGCTCAGCTATCTGGTCCATGAAGATTTTTCCTTTTGCTATGGCTATATGCATCATTATTTTATACAAAATGAAAACACCTTCCATTCCTCATGGTTCTTTGCTATTCAGCCAAGATTCACACAAGTGTTTTTTGTGACAGGATTTTCTTAGGACCTCATTTCTGAGTCCCTTTCAATTAAGATTGCCTTACTTCCTTCGGAGTTATGGCTTTCAAATCTGTTTAGTAGGAGTAATCTGCATTCTTTTTTTTCCCCCAATATAAACTTTGCATTTAGCTCCATTAAAAATGTTTTTAATTTGAAAAGGTTACCAAAGAATCCACATATGTCTATTCTGTCTTCAGAATTATCTGCCCAGGGTGGTACAGGACCATCATTTGCAAGGCTGAGACCTGGGTTCTGGGAATTTTGCAGCTCCCACCCAGAAACCCCCTTTCTCTCCTTGCACAAATTTCTGAACTCTTTTCTTCCCCTCTTCCCCTGGAGGCACAAGCTGCTGAACTCCTCTTGCTTTTCATGCCCCAAGGAATCACGGTGCTGCTCTGTCTCACTCAAAGATCCATGCCACTGTCACAGGAGGTGGGAGAGGGGGGCTCCATGGCTGCTGCCACAGTGCTCTTCCTTTGCCTCCCTTCACCTCCCTCCCTCCCTTCCTCAGCAGCCATCCCACCTGCCATCCATGATGCCACCTTCACAGGGGCAGCAGCAATATCTCAAGCTGGTTTTACAGGCTGGCAGGTCATGACAGAGCACTCAGCATCTCCTTTGCAGGCAGTGGGTTGCATCATGTGGTAGCAGCTCGTTCAGTCAGGCTTACTTAGCACTGTTTTAATCTTCATGTCTTCTCATGCGTGCTTGCAGACAGCACCCAGAAGTAGAGGGATGGTTGTACATCTTGTGGGAAGGAAGGCCTGCTCACCTCACACAAACCCAGGGAACCCCCACTCAGTACACTAGTGTTATCCCCTTTCTCCTTGAAGCACAAACTCCAGGCATCTTTAGGCCTATCAACTCAATGGAGTTGCTACCTTGTACAGCTCCTGGTGAGTGCTGGGAGGTGCTGGGGAACTATTGGTTTCTCTTACTGCAAGTAGCTGGCCCATTGTGTCAGGCAGCAGCTCCAGGGACAGTTTGCTCTGCAAGACGTCAGCAGGAATGAGAACTGCTCACCCTCTGCAAAGCAGTTGGTAGTTTGTTGTATCATGCTTCTCCACGAGACACTGTCTCCCAGTGAGTTCCTACAATCTGCAACCGTTTGCCTAAAATAATATAGCAGTATGGTACTACACATAGAAAGTAGCTGTCTAGTGTGCTGCCACATGTCCCTCGCCTTTGAACATGGTTTCTAGATGACCAGCGCATAGCGTTTGACCTTTTGCCTGTTGACGAGCAGCTTAGCTGAAACGTGTCCACTTGGTGATATATTATCTTTGCCATTAAATTTTGATGGTTTGAAAGCCACTTAACATGCACGTTTAACAATATCACAGAGTATTATTTTTAAAATCTAACACCTTGCAAAAATCTACTTCTGTGACAATACACACCATTATCCACCAGGTCTACGATTTCATTAACGACTAAAGGTTTGCTGGATAATATCTCCTTTCTAAAAAGTTGACTACCCCTACCCTTAGTTAGTTGTCACTTAATTCATTACTAACTGAATTCTGTATCAGATTTTTATATTATTTCTCCTGGGATCGATGGCAGGTTAACAGGCTTGTAGATATAGCATCTAACTCTCTGTAGTGCTTGAATATTAACACTGTGCTGATGTTCTGGTATTCCCAGATTCATGAAAATGGACTGTAAATGAACCAAAGATGTCTTTGGTGGCTTCTTAAGGACATTCAAGTCCAAATTATTTTAACAGCCCATTTCAAGAGTATTTACCACTATAAATGTTATTTAATATTTTCACTTGTTAACAGAAAGAGCATCACCATCCTCATCTGATAAAAGTACATCAATCTACTGCTCTGCAAATGCAGAGAACAATAATGATCGATTTACTTAACTTTTTTAATTCTACCCATTGTGTTGTGTCTACTTAGCTGTGGTCCTATAGCATTACTAGGGTTTATTTTGCTCATAATAAACTTCGGCTTCCTCAGACTGTTTTCAGCTGCACTGTCTATGGATCTATGTCTGTGATATCTTCAGTGCAACCCAGTTTCATTTTGGCCTCATTGCTAATATGTATAGAGACACGATTTTATATGTTGCGTATTCCCCCATTCTCCATTTGTCTCATACGTTTCTATTTTCTTTCATTTCTAATTGCATTTCACTTTTCTACTGAAATGAATAAGGTTATGGCTAAAATTGGCCTTTTTTGGTAGCAAAATTGGAGGAGGAAAGATATTTGAGGGCAATCTCATAAATTCTTTTTAAGTATAGTTATTCTTATTTTTCTTCTATTTTTTTCCTCCCAGACAAATTTGCTCATCGTTTTCCTGTTTGGGGATATTCAGTTCTTCTGAAGTGCTGGCTGGAACTATGCTTTTGCCCATATTAAATGGTCAGCTTTGGCAACCACCAGATTCCAATCCAGTGATTAACTTGTCTTTACTCATCATAATGAGGTCCAGAATGGATTTACCTCATGCTGAGTGCAATACCTTTTGTGTTAGGAATTGTGCAGTGTTGAGAAACTCTACTAATGCTTTATTATGGGCAGCGTAGCACTGTTAGTAATGTTTCACAATATAAAATTTCCAATTAAAAGGTATTTTTTATGCTAAGTTACTCCATCTTGTCTCTGTTTAAGACTACCTTCACCTTCCTGTGAGATGCAGACCATCCTTTTTATAAATGGTGTCAAAGGCTGTATCTCATATTCTTGCTCCTGAGGGACAGCAAACACAGATGTCTATGTTTATGCTAGGAGTCCAAGCATTCCTTATGGTCAATGGAGATCTAGTATATAGAGTTATGGAGCCTATGGAGTGATTCGATCACTTTAACAGACACCAGGGTAGGATCTGGTTAATTTGGGACTTCAGCCAGTTGGTCATACAAGGGCATCTGCTGCTGTCTGAGGTGCCTTAGACTGTCCACATGGGGCACAGTCACATGGGGCTGGGCAGCAGGACACAGGACCATAAGAAGACCTGTTCTGTCCTGAAGTAGGGGTACGAAACATCTAAGCAGTCTAGAATGACACTCAATACCTACATTTAGACACCTGAACTGGTGTCTTGGATCTCCAATCTACAAGACAGCCAGTCTCTTAGACTGACTCTTGTGGGAAGTCAGACACCTAGCTCACACATAGGTACCTAAAAATCTGTGTCCTAATCTGGACTGTAATTCTACCTTATGTTTCTTTTTTTGTGTCCTTTCCTGAACTCTTTAGATCCTATTCTCAATCTGGAGTTACTGAGGATTATTAAATTACAAAACAAGCAAATAATACTGCTTCCCAAATTCCTTTAAGCTGCTAATATTTTCCCAGCAGGTGCAGGTAAGTATAATTCAAGATCTAAGTACTGAGAGATTAAAGTTATATAAAATCTATTTTTCTGAAGGACTTCTGAGGACCTGCCATTCATGATATTTAGACTTATTCCTACTCAGATTCTGTAGAGGACAAAGACTTCACATTTGAGAGATGATTAAATGATGACACTGAAGACTTGTTTAAGTTTCCTTACGGTTAGAGGTGCCCTAGTATGACCAGTATGTTTGGAGTGTATGTATATATCCCAGCATGGCCCCCAGCTATTTCTGTAGAAAAAAACAGATCTCTTTTAATCCTCTGTTATTTGTGCCGGCTCCCTGAGGAGGTCTCAGATACCCAAGCACCTCTCTAATGATGCTAAATGCCTATATGTGAGCAGCTGAATTGAACCCTAAGACACTAAAAATATGTAGCTTGTTTGCCCAGCACATGGGCTGCGTTGCATACTGATGCGAGATACTATCTGGAACTTGCGCTCCCTTTCTAGATTATTTCTTAACATTTCTTTGTTTGAGATAAAATATGTATTAGCTATATTTTGAAAGATTATTTGATTTGTTTTGTTATGGACACTTCAACAGAAATACCAATGGTCCATCATTATATAGTTATCAAACATCATTGTGTAGCTGTTGAACCTAGCAGTACTGAATCACCTCTTGCCCTGCTCCTGCTGTCATGCATGCATGATCCTCCAGTCATGTATGATAGGCATCATTTGTCCCAAGTTAATCTACTGAAATTGTATCTATTGGTATTTATTGATCAATCATTTATATCACATTAGCACATTGTGTAAAGTATATTATTTTAAAAAAAAAGCTTTCTTTTTTTTTTGTTTTTTCACTATTAGCCTGTGAAACATTGCATCCCTGACTAGCCTGGATTTCTAAAAATTTATATGAGAAATTTGAAAGCCAGTCCAGATGAGCTTAGACATGGCTCTCCATCAATATATTACCATTTAATTGAATTGGCCATGTCCTAGTCTACATTTGAATATATTATCTTACTAGTAATAGGAGCTAAAAGAGAATATCTATGATATGTCTTAAATTCTTTAAATGCAAATGCACAAAATGTCACCAAAATACCAGATTGTTATTTTAACACTCATGAGAAAAATTGGAGAAGAGAGAAAAGAATAAAGTATTATTTTCAAGAAGATTAGAAAATTACGATTAGATTAGAAAATACTATAATATCCTCACTCTGTGTAAACTGTCTGAACTGTATTTGCTCCAGAAAATCTCCACAGACTTATTTTAGCTAAGTATTCAGCCGTATGTCTGCAAAGAAATGTCACAGAGATAGTGCCAAGCAAAATGACAGGTACAAGCCTGGAGATAAATAGTCATGATCATTCCCACCAAAGTATTTTCCATTTACTTACTATGTCTGAAAAAATATAATAAAAAAGCCAAAACAGGCAATTAAAATTTAGAAGACAGTTTTATACTTCCATTTTTTCATCACCTGAGTCCTCGCTGGGTTGTTCCCTTTGGTTTTAGTCACACAAAGCTTTTAAATAGATTTCGTGTACACTAACATAGATATTAGAAAGGATAGAAACAACTTAAGAGAGAAACTCAAGGTTTGCATCACAGGCTTTCATGGACTTATTTTTTATTTATACAAGAGTGCTGGAGGTCTAGTTTGCTCTCCATCCGACCCAAGAAGACACAAGCTGCACCAACACTTCTCTCACCCTGTTGATGGAGGAGAATACACCACTTTCTAAGCATTCTTATTCATCTCCCATAGATTTTAGAGCTCTGCCTACTGAGTGGGACTCTTTTCTTTACCTCTGCATTTTTCAGACTTCAGGAAACACTTGGCAGATGTATCGTCATGGTAACCATGTGTATATATATTTGTATACATGTGTGTCTGTGTGCTAACTGATCCACTGATTTTGCCCTAAAACTGGAATCTCTAAAACAGCCCTAAAACAGCTATCTCTTTAACCACCCAATAATCTCTTTCAAGCCTTCTAATTTTTTAATGTTACTTTTGTATATATAGATATATTACAGAAAAAAAAAACAGAATAGCATTTTCAAAGACACTACCTCTTTTTGGAATAGCAGCATGCCTGCTGCAATTAACCTACAGAGAATTTCTTTCCTCCTCTCTTCAAAGGCTGGGTTGCAATTTCCCATGTAATCTATGTATGGAAAGTAATACATTACAACAAATATTGCAGCTCCCCCAAACTCTCCATCAGATCAGAACTCCATATTGTCAGCTGTTGTTCAAACTTAGAAAAAGACAGACTTTACCATGAAGGGCCGAATCTATAACAAGGCATTACAACTGTCCAAAGAAAAAAAAACAAGAAAGAATTCAGATTAGCAGGAAGGTAGCAACATTGTCAATATTTGGAAAGATCCATGCAAAATATTAACACTACCAAATTTAAAATTATTATATATAATCAAATGGATGGCATGTCTCCCTTTTGGCTCTACGTACACTAGTAAATCAGATAGTGCCCCAGGCACTGGGACTTGATTGCTGATACCTTTAATTTGCTAGAATGGGCTCTTGCATGATTCTAGCCTAAACTGAACAATTTCTAGTCACGGTTTGGGATTTATCATTTTCATAGACAGTTTAAATGAAGCCATTCTGTTGGGGGTGGGGGGCAGGATAGTTTTATAGTAGAGATGTGGCCAGGCCATGCTAGTTGGTTCAGTGCTAAAAGATGGCACTATTTCATTTAATAGTGCAGATGCAGCTTCGGACTCTGGAATACAACCATCCAAAAAACGGGCATTCAGCTCCTTAGGTCTCTTGACCTTGGATGATCCACAACTTGATTTTTACCAGATTACAATTTCATTATTTTCATCATTCTCTCAAAATCTCTGTGGTTTTTTTGTATGTGACATGTGTATGTCACTCTCACTTTAAATAAAAGTTTTGATGAAAATGCATAAATTATTGTTAATTTGCAGAACAGAAAAAAATTACGTTCCAGGAATAAGATATGATTCCAAGTTTTAGCACAGTAATAATTTTTAAATGGAAAAGCTGGTTTCTCATAGAAATGCTGACACAAATTTAGCTACAGCAGTACCAATGAGTAATACTGTAATTTAGGTCATGTTGATATACCATAGATAACCATAATAATATCACTAAACCAAAATGGATCACCAATTGCTGTATAGCAAAATTTGCTGCTCCTCTTCCTATCTCATGAAAGCAGACTGAGACCTTCTTGTGTTTTGAGCTGGCTCTCATACATTTATAATAGCTTTGCTGGTGAATGAAAGGGTTTTAAAGCACTTTTTAGCAGTTAAATCTTTGCATTTGCCATGGAACTTTCAACACAGGAGTAACTGAATGTTATGAGGGTTTTTCTGAGGTACACAAATGATGAAGAATGAGCAAAGCCAGTACCAAGCACATGTAAGCCTCAATCCTCATGTCCCTCACATCCAGATGCGTCAAAGAAGATATATGTTCCTCAGACTGCTGACTTCTCTAGATTCTTTACAGGGCACTGGGGAACAGGCTGGTGGTGGCCAGTGATGTTTTGACTAAGAGCATGGTGGAGGGAAGAAGGTGCTTGCTTTACCAATAGGTGCAATATCTTTCTCCTCCTGAAAGCCCTCGTTAATGTCTTGTCCCACATTCACATCCCAGAATGTTTTTAGAGAAGGTATATGTTTCCAGAGTCTTGGAAAACAGGATTTAGGCTCCTAATTCAGTCAGGTGATGCTGAAAATTTTACTGTGTGCCCCTTAGCCAAGTAAAGGTCACCTTGTCTATGTCTGAACTGCCTCTTAAGGTAGCAGCTGAGCTTGTCCTCAGGAAAGCACCCCTTACCTGAGGTCTCCACACATGCAGCCTCCCCCTTGTTGGCCCAGCAGCTGTATTTAAACTCAGCCCCCAGGCTGAGCTGTGCTGTGGGTGTGCTGAGCCTGGTTTTGTACCTTCCTAGTCCTGGCATTATCTTGTTGACTTGACTTCTGAGTCTGTGCTCAAACCCGTCTCCTCCATATGGACCTGTCACTGAACTAACTGTTGGCCAGCTCTGACTGCAATCATCAAAGCTGCCCTGCTCTTTGTGATCGGGTGTTGCAGGACTGTGCACCTTGCTGATGAGCTTGCTGGCCTGCCTTGCGTGACCGTTGGCTCCTGGCTCGACTGTGCTTGAACAGCAGCTCACGCTTGCTGCTCCCTGACAACCAGCTTGGGCAAAGGGCAAAGGGCAAAGGTCTGAGTTAAATGCAGCTCCTGAGTCAGCAGGTGGAAGATGTCTAGGTACATGGTACTTCTGGTGTACTCAGGGCCCTGATATGAGTATGTTTGTGTCCTACCACGTGTGTTCTCCTAGGAGACTCCCATACCAGCCCAGGAGCTGTCTGTGAGATAGCAGAGTGACTAGAGAGCAGGCAAGACGCAGTGTGCTATTGTTATGGCTACCAAAGGCACTCAGTGTGGTAGACAAAGCCCCTTTGTCACGCCTTCTTCCCACCTAATCTTTGCGTTTTATCTTCAGTAGAAAGCGGTGTAGCTCTTTTAGCTAATAACGTTCTGGTTGTTTTTCTTCTCTCTCACCTGAACTGGAAGGGAGAAGAAAGGGCTGAGCAGACATCTCAGCTTCCTCCACTGCACTGCAGGTCTTTGGTAAGATAGGACATGGCCTCTCTCTTTTCTATTCATACTCTCTTTTTCTTGTTTTAGCTCTGCAGAGTAATCTAAAGTCATTGTGCAATTGTATTTTTCCACAGTGCAAGCACAATCCCACTACTTAAAATGTGGGGAACACAACAGCCCTGTGAGTCAGAATTTCTGACAATGAAATTCAAAGGAAATGTTACCATTTAGCTGCAATTCTTTCCTTTGACAGCAGCAAGGAGCCCATCTACCTCCTTCTTCCATAACTTAATCCTATTGACTATCTCTGTTCAACAGGAATTCACAGAGTCTTGAGTAATTCCCTGTAACCTGTACATGCAGTTGTTCCTACTAGATATTAAAAATCATTGTCATTACTTTAAAGAGCTTGGTGCTGGAAATGAGCAGTAAGGAGGAGAAGATAAAAATATACCCCAAAAGTTAATATATTTTTTTTTAATTTTGGTGATGGCATTATGAAATATTAAGTTGTCTGAGGTTTGGAATCTTTAAGATGCTCTCCATTAGCCAAAACTTCAAAGGCGCTGCTTTGTTTCAAGACTTCATTGCGACATATTCACTTTCTCCTTACACATTAGGAGGATGTGCATGGACAAACCTCTGAAAGATTATTCTCAGAAGTGAATAATTCAGTTGTCTAGAGTTCTTAACACAGCCAAGCAATATATAGAATTATTCTGTCTTTCATGTCAAGATAGGCTTATTTTATGAATTTTTAAATTACATTTTCTGCACTCTGGATTTTGGCTTATAATCTCTTGATTACTGTAAAGATTAAATACCTTGAAATTAAAAGATTAAAGGATTCATCAACAGAATACTATTTGACTAGCTTAATTGGTTCTGAGCCATCTGGTTAAAAGGGCTCTTTCTAACATGTATTTAGTAGCAGACACATGGCCCCTATTTTTCATGCTTTTATTAATGGAGTTTGAACACTTTCAAATTGTTGGTGTGTGGAGAGGCACTAACTTATTTTGTCTCTATTATTCATTTGGAAGCAATAATCCAACTTGCCCTAACTTGAATTTTGCAAAAAAACAGTGGCAAAAACCTTAATTTCCCTCAAATATAATATATATTTGAATGTATTAGTTGAAAATGAATAAAAGATGTAAATATGATATACAATAAATGATATACCTTAATGCTGTTGAATCAATAACTCAAAAATATGGAAAAAGGTACTAAAGTTTTCCTTGATTTCATGTTACATATGAAAATAGAAAGTTTACTAAATTTTAAAAATTTATACAGAAAAGAGAAGTACATGC
Organism: Dromaius novaehollandiae; assembly: GCF_036370855.1. Lineage (NCBI taxonomy): Eukaryota > Metazoa > Chordata > Aves > Casuariiformes > Dromaiidae > Dromaius > Dromaius novaehollandiae. The sequence goes on from NC_088098.1 coordinate 45,695,931, forward strand.
CTTCTACCGTCCATTCTGCCAAATGGTAGGAACAATGAAAAGTACCAATTCCAAAGTGTATTTGTGGAACTAGGCAAAATACCATACCTTTTATCACCAGAAATAATAATTTGCCTGTATGCAGTCTTCTCTTCTTCAGGACTTGAGCCAAAGACAGTAACTGAGACAATGCTTTGGATCAGACTGTTCTGGATGGCGGTTTCTCTGTTTGCTTGTTTAAAAGCTGCTTTTCATATTTAAACAATGGGCAGCATCCATTGTTTATTTTCCCTTCAACTTTGAATGCAAATCTGTAGCTTCCAGCTCATCTAACTCAAGTCATTGGAATTATTCATGTGCCTTAATGGGTGCTGACTCAAGTCCTACAATGTTATTTTGCTAAAATTTCACCGCCTGCAGTTCTGCGTTGCTTGCCGCAGCCCTGGGTGTCGAGTCAGAGGTCTGAATGTGTTTGCTTTTCCTTCACTCAGCAGATTCTCCCTGGGATTAGTTCATTTCTTAATTTTATTCTCTTATAGCATGTTAAAATCTGAAAAGATGCATACATAAACATAAAAAAGTGGTAAAAGAATGCCACTTTTCATAGTTTTGCCCCATTCCATTCTTTCTTCAGCACATGAACGTTAATTTAATCCCAGTTTAAGCAGCTGCTGACAGAGCATTAAAATTTGTCTTCTAGATATGTTGTATTAAGACATCAACATAGAGGTGATCTCCCAAGCCTTCAAGGAGCGTGATGTGCACAGTGAGGAAGAGGACAGCCTGACCAAAGAGAGTTTTGAAGAAACTCATGCCACATCTTCGCTGTGTCTCAGAGGAAAGCGTGGAGTTGAATAGGAAGGAAGCAGCCCTCTAGGGCACTTATGGTATGGGAAGAGGCCTGAACTACTGGAGCTGTGGCAGGACGGGAGACAACAGGCTGGTTTGTGTCACTTTAAATGTATCCACTGATGACTTGGTGTGTTTGTGTTGAGTTTAATTCAAACACTAAATCAGTTTTTGCCACTTTTCCGGGAATGCACAAATCTTCTTATTCTATTACAGTTGGAGCTGCTGGAGGATAGGGATTCACTGCTTCTGTGCTATCAGTGTGATGTTTTATGCTAAAATTTATCAGGTATTTTTGTTTCCACAATTTCATTTTGAAGCGTTCCTTAATATTGGCCACCTCACAGTCCAGGTTTGCTCTTGTACAAGCTCAGCATTAACATGTTCTGTAATTTGTCTCTCATTATTGAATTACTTCTAAGTAAATTAGAGCCAACAAAACCACTTTGTTCTCATTAAAAAAAATTGAGGAGAAAAAAAAATCCCACCTAGGAATAGCTTGGTGATGACTGTGGAAAATATGGCCACTTTTTAAACAAAATGACAGAGATTTCAGTCAATCCCTGCAGTAAAACTGACTTCAGTGCAGTGCGTACATTCACAGAGAATGGGCAAAAAACATCCATGTGCAATGCAAGAGTATTTGACTGTGGATACATAAAAACATGACTGAGTTCACTCTGATTTAAAAAATCACTCTGATTGATTAAAAAAAAACAAAGCACAGCAGAATAACTGTGAATTCATGTAGCCTCTTTTCATAAAGCGTCATGAACTTCTTTTTTCTTTCTGGTTTCACAGTTAATGAACAGTAACTTTGTTACTATGCCTCAGTGACACTAGATGGCACTTCAGTGTAGTGGTGGGATCAGAAAGTCTTTTGTAATCTTTTCCAGTTTTGTGTGTGATATTATAGATGCATGAAATTAATGCTATTCGCAAACAGAAACTTAGTTCTTCAGCTTTCTGCTAATTAGTGTGTCCTAATCTGAATTAGATAATACTACACATTTTTAAAAAAGTAACAAACAGAGATGGAAAGAGATTATAACATCATGGTTCACCAGTAGGTCAGAAAAGTCGGATTATGGCCCAGAGAGCTCTTGCCAGATGCCATTTGGAAGAACTGAGCAGCAGTCTAAGGAGGGAACTGAGGAGGATTTATAGGCCTGGAAATCAGAGTAAAATAGTCTGTGTAGTATCTGGATTAGACTCTAGTGAACTAAGAGGTGATCGTTTCCTGAGAATCAAACCAGCAATGATGTTGTTTATGCAACAGCAATCAAGTTTATGATCTCTGTACATGACCTGGTGCACTTTAAGCGAAACCAGCCACCTCCCTTCTGGCCTTGAAAGCCAAGAATATATGAAGAGTCTAATGTATTTGGAGCTTTTGTAGACAAGCTTTGAAAAACAGCGTTCTTCAGGAATATTTGTTTTTTCTAACAAAAATTCTGTACATACTTTTTGAGAAGCCTAAATCTGAGAGGTGTCATTAATGAAAAAAAAAATGAGATGGACCCTAGAAAAGAAAAAGGATAAGTTTACAGTATTGCATTCAAACTAAACTAGGCATTATAAAGGTTAAAAAGCATTATTAATTCAAAACATCATTTTCATTTCCAACTTTAATCAATTCAGTGATAAAATTGAAAGGGACTATTTTCTTTAGTTAAAAACCTCTTACAGGGACTTTAATTAACACTGTAATAAAATTTATGAATGGAGGAAAAATGACACATTTAGATATCACAAAATAACATAAAATGTTGACCTTAATTCTGAAAAGCTCTTTAAATGGGAGAAAGTGAAGTCCAAACTTTCTCTTGGACATATTCCTAAGGAGGGTGACAAATCACAGGCATCGTTAACTAAAGGTGGCAGAAAAGACATTTTTGCCTCTAATTTTATTACTCTGACTTCTTTATCACAAAAAGGATGGAATTAAAATAATTGTTATGAGCAAACCTGTCTTCATAAGCAAAGGCAAGCAATGGCTATTATTTTAGAGTGGATTTTTTATAGTAACTTTGTATTCAGTGGAAGAAATAAGAAGCTTCTGTAAGTCAGTTAAATTCTTCTGATGTTCTAGCAGCTGAGGATATGTCTCTATGCCTTTTTCTTCTCATATCTCTTGTTTCAACCAGCTTAAATTTGCAAATTATATGGATAAGCCTCATCATAGGATCCCTATGGATGCCCATTCCCACGTCCATAGTTTTGTAGCGTTCCCAAGAGATGGTCGCACTCTTTGCCCGTAGTGACTCCTCAGTGGCCCAGGGCTGCAGGAAGGGCAGAGATGCCTTAGGCTGCATCAGGGAGACAAGGGTTTTATTCTTTTATGGGTTTGATTCAAATCCTACAGGTCATTTTACGGTTGTTTATGCTTTTCATACTTTATGGAGGAATTGGGGATGCACTGTTGGGCCTAAAGGCTTCCTACTCAGCCCTCTTTCTTATTGCTTTCTGCCCAACTGTTTACAGGTTTTTTGCATTTGTTCTTTTTTTTTCTTTTTTTTCTTTTTTTTTTTAGTGGAAGCACCATCTGTTCTGTATTTATATGAAAACCAGTTTTAAAAGTATTGGGCTTCCCACTGCTTTGAAGTCTCTGCAGATGCTGTGTCTGAAATACTCTATGTGCGGGCTGGACTCACTTAGGAGAGGGTCCAGTCAGTTAGACATTGCAGGTATGGCTTCACAATTTATAGAAAACCAAGAGTGTTTTTACACTTTTGTCATGAGGTTGTTCTGGTCTCATGTTATAGGATTTCTTTATACAATTTTATTGTACAGGCCTGGGAATCAGGAAAGTCCCATTATGTTTGCAGCCCTTACTTATTAACAGGGAATGTATTTTGTGAGGAGCAGGTTGTGTTGAAACACAAAGGGCAGGCATGTTTTGTATGTGACATACCATGGGTATTACATGGACAGAGGAGGACCAGGCTAGGACATTTTCTTCTGGACTTGATGTTGATTCTGGTTTGAAAGAAAAGCCTTATTCTGCAGAGATTCTAAAGCCATGGAGGGCATGTACATATGATCATACAGATTTTTTTGTGATAAGCAATTTGTATTATTTGTTATAAAAAGCTCTTCTTATAAAAGTTGTACCTGTAAGTTTGAGTTATGTACATATAAACTATGTGGAGTTTCTCTGGCAAAGAAAATTCCTCTCCTCTCTATTGGGTGCAGTGCATAGCTTTCTGCATGACCTCTCCCTGTGAATACTATCAGATATCCAACCAAGAATGAAAGGAAAAAAAAGTTCTAACTGCTGATTTTGGTTTTGTTTTTTTTTTCCCTCCAATGACAAATGGATGTCATGTACTGTTATTTTTATTTAAAAATAATACCCCCAACATGAGAAAAACAGAAGAAAAATCAGATGTAAACAGGGGGAACTCATTGATGACATATATAAAAAACATATCAAACAAGGGTGCAATGACACTCTTTCAGTATTTTATGGCTATAGTGATTTGCTATCATTTCCAACTATTTAGTGCCTAAAAAAATGACAACTATAAAGAAAATATATTTCTTTTATTAAAAACAAAAACTATGACTGTTAAGCATGGCGATGTTATTTTTCTGTTTTGCAAGGGAAGAGAACTTTCACACAACTTGTTCTTATTTTAACCATTGCTACGTAAAGATATTCATTTTTCTGGACTTAATCATAATTAAAGTTCTGACACACTATATTATGCTATCAAAACAGAAAATAAAGACAAACACTTTGGAGTTTGCCTGTATTACAGTATTCTTTAATATAAATGACATACAAGTTTTACAAATTAGAGAGATTGACTTTGGAGAATTAAGAGGCTGCAGAAGACTATTTTAGTGTGACATTTGAACTGAGCATATGTTTGACTTTGTAGGTTGACAGTAGAAATGTGCAGCCTACCTTTGATGTACTTACTACCCACTGGTATGGGTTGAAGAATCCCAATTTGCAGAGGGCTTTCAAATCATTCGGAGAAGATACTTCTATGAATGATGTCCCAGCAACTTTCAGCTAGGCTTTGGAGTCATTTCACCTCATATTTCACTATAGCTATGATTTTGCTTATAACCTAAATCCCACAAATTCTTCAGATGGGGAACCTGCATATCTCTACTTGGCAATTAGAAACATAGTTTAAATACTGAGAGCAGTAAGGAATGCAGACCAATGTACATTGCACAACAAGTGAACAGTGAACTGCTGTTATTTTTGGTTTAGGTATATACATGGATTGGTACTGATGGCTAAACCCTAATACCTTACTCTGCAATGCAGTCTCACCGAAATCAGTGAAACTGTTCTTGTGACTAAGGTGAGAGGGATTTGTCCTAGAGAGATTTAGTTAGTGAGATCCAGACATAGGTTAAATGTTTTGTACTGCAAACTATTCTTTATTTTGTTCAATAGGATTATGCTAACCTAACCCTGAATAGCATTGCTTAAGAAGAATGGCAAACTTAAAAGAAGTATGTGTACAATATGACTTTATTTTAATTTTTCCCAAAATAATGACATTAGCAACAACTTTATTTGCCTCTGCTAAATAGATACATTCAGAATTAGCTTAGTGTTATAGTGGATATTTTAAACCTCCAGGGCTTGAAGTAAGTTTAAAGGGGCTAACTCTCCCCAAGAATAAAAAATAGGTTGAGAGTCATCTTTTTTCCTCTACCATTTTTCTTGTGTGGCTATAAAAATACCCTCAATTGTTATATTTTTTTTTTAATATATATTGTAGCTTGACAAATATTTACCCCGAATCTCATATACAGTGGAATCTGAGAACCTGTAGCATTTAGCAAACTGATAAATACCACAGAAAGCATGCTGGAAAAGAAGGCTGAAATAAGTCAGATTAAAGCACAATCAGCAATTCTTTTTGGTGGTATGCTTGATCTTGTACATCTGTAATGATTCATTTCTTTTACATCAGTGGATCATCTCCACTTTACAGTGAAGTTTCTGGGATTTGGCTTTAATTGTTAGCAACAATTTTTAAACAGGCCTATTACAACAGGTACTTTAGCTGAAATACAACTGAACCCCATCTTTAGAAATCTATTTGTAATTTCCAATCTGTATCGCAGAGCGTTCATGGATACATCGGAAAGCAGAAGGCTGGATTTCCCAGTATTGCACAGGGTTGCTAAAAAGACTCACACCGGAGTAGGTAGCCTTTTTGGTGTTGTAGCCAAGAGGGCAAAAGTCGTTGATACCAACTGAAGCAATTTTGTTGTTATGAAGATAGACTACCTGAAATGTATAGAAGTATGTAAGTGAGTAATAAACAGGTTAAAGGACATAATCATTTGACATCAAATAGTTGGTAAGTATTGTACAATATGTAGAGTAACAACATGTCAGTTTTCTCAAACCTATGCTTCATTCTGCTTATTTTTTGAACTATGAAGATTATACTCAATTTGAAATAATTTATAGAGAAAAATTTATAGAGAAAAGGAGAAATTGTGCAAGAGAATTCAGTAATATTATTAACCATACTATTTGATCATATTGTAACTGAAACAAGAGTCATAGAGGTGAAAATATTAATATAGTGCGTGATTCAGAAGCATGTGCAATATATAAAGGATCTATTTGTTGCTAATTGGTTTCTCTCAAACACTAATGCTTTCATTCTCATAAATGCAACTGTATAGGACTCAGAGCCAAAACAACCACTAATGAGAATTTAAATTAGCTGATGGATATTACTTTGCTACAAAGTCACCATTTCTGATGAATTTTCCCAAGCTACATGCAAGTGGTGATTTATATTTGGAGTCTTCATTCTTTGGGAGCTTTCTTTCCAATAAAATCTTACTCCCAGTGAAGTCAGATTGTAATTGATTCCAAGACGACTATATTTCCAGCTATTCAGTCATACCGACTTTAAAAACATTGCTGGTGTGAAACACATATTGCTTCTCTTTGCCCCCCTCAAGGCATAATTTTGTGGGATACCAAGGGGAAGGTTCTTGGGAAAGGTTGAAAAATGACACTGAGTAGACCTAAAACAATTGCAAGTGTAGAAGCATTCTTAGAAAGAAGGATCCTGAGCGAAGAGGGTATAAAAACGCACAAATAATTTCACATTTGTTGTACACAGAGATATAAATGCACACCTACAGATCTATATACCTCCATGCCTTCCCACATAAATCAGCATGGAATAGGAGTCCTCCTGTTATTTTCAACTTTTCAGTGCATATTCAGTGGTTTATAAAACTGGCATCAGGTTGCCTTTTGCACAATTACTGTGTATTTTGTTCAAAATCAAATAGCCATAGAAATATCATTCAGAATCTTTCAAATGTTGCCCTATGAGGCAGTCTGACAAACCTTACCTGGATATATTTGTGCTCACCCAGCCCACCAGGTACTCTGGGAAGTTCATTGTTATTCAAATGAAGCTCTCTCAGATGAGGTACATTGTTAAGAGAGCCATTTTCAACTGAAGAAATACTGTTGAAACTAAGACCCAGTCTGAAAAAAAAACAAAAAAACAAAAATGATGTTAAAGCAGATAATCATCTTTCATAGGCTAATTGCTTCTATACACTACTGCTGTACTATAGACTTGGCTAATTTGCAGAATTATTCATGAGATTTAGAGTTACTACGGAGAACTAGTTTAGATAAGTATATTTAGATAAGTTTGACATCTGATGTGAACTATCATAATTACCATGACGTCATTCAATTTGTGCTCATAGCACTTCACTTCATACTTTTATATTTCAGTGACTAATGTCACTGTAAGATGTAATATGTACCTCAGTAGGTACCAGTCTTTCTTTAAAAGCTGAATAAAAGTTTCTTGCGTGACAGGAGGAATGCTGGCTGTAACTTTCTTTGTCAAACTACACAACCCAGGGTCACCAGAACCGTTATTTTTAAATCTTCACCACAGGTTTCTAAGATATCGATACAGTTATAGCCATTTTACAGACTGGAAGCTAGAACTGAGTCATACATGACGATCTGCTCCGCAGCACACAGGAGTGGGACATGCACACATTTCTCCCAGGTTCCAGAGCTTTAACCAGACAATCATTCTTCCTGCTTTATGCATGCACATTCTGGGCTTATTGGAACAATTTATGTCCAACTTGTAAAATTTGGTCCTACTTGTGTATTTCTGTGCTGATACTATTTAGATTTGCAGTCACCAAACTATTGAATCTTTTCAAGACTAACTCATAACATGTTACAATATTCTGTGTTGTAGTGAGGAACTCAGTAGTTATACTGCAGGAGGTGTCAGCAGAAGTGTTGTCCTTGGAGAAACTATTTCTACAAAGGCTAAACCTACTTCATCTAGTTTGCTTTATCTTTTTTCTTTAAGCAATCATTTTTAATTTCCAGGAAAAAAAATGCTCTGAGATTTATTAATTAATGAATCAAATAAAGAATTTGATAAAGGTAATCAGAATCTTGATGATAACAAAACTTGCTATGGATTAATACTTTTAGAGAAAGCCTGATTCACAATAATCTACTACCTGCAAATCTTTGTGGCATGTGCCAGTATCAGAAGCCATAATCTGGACCTAGTATAAAATCACAGAGCTAAAAACTCCTGTTTGGTCTTTATGGCATAGATGTTTCCAGAAATAATGTCATTCAAGAATGGAAACACGTTTTATTTATTTCTTTTAAAAAAATAAACAGTCAAAGAAATATCTTTGATAACTAGTACTATATAACACAAAGTCATAATCATACTTAGTTAAACATTGAAATGTTGTTAAACTATTGAGAGCTAAATGAGAGCTTAATAAGATCTCCCACTGACATCAGTAGGGATTTACTTCACTCAGAAATGCAGTTTGCATTATCTCATATCCTTACTAAAAATTTGGTCATGGAACATTTTTCATGACTCTCATTTAAAAGTTATTAGAAGAAAATCCTTCTGAGTACAGTCCATCAAGATTTAGTAAAGTTTGGGGGATTTGATCCTACATGCACAATTTGGTCTGGAGACCTACAGAATTTCTACAGAGGACTTGTGTGCTCATAGTGGATGTTTTCAGAAGGATCAGGAATAAACATTTTGGCAGACAGTTGTATAAATTCTTGGTGGACATATATGAGAATATATTTTCACTAGATATTCAGGTCTATAAGCAGATGCGTCACACCTAAGGAGAAGAGCATGAGAAAAGCAGGTTTGGCTTTGCTATTGGTCTGTTGAGACAAAAGTAACCACCTTGCACATCATAAGGATGGACAAGATCTAACTCTGGAATAGCTCATGCAAGAAAAAAGTCTTATAGGGAAAGAGTAAGAACTGGAAGAGCCTGAATAAAAATGGATTTAACTCTCACAAGCAGTGAAATTATGTATAATTATGTCTCATCTAAATGTGTTACAAGAGAACCCAAAAGAACTCTCAATTACTTGGGGCTATGTTTACAAATGAAATAAGAAAAGATTAGTGTGTAAAATACAGTCTGATTAAGAGTGCTAGGAAAGAATATGGTCTCCAGCTACCTTCTTTTCCTCATGAGAGTAGAAAGGGAGGAAGCTGGAAAATGACTCTTGTATATTATATATATATTTATTATGTATATACAAAAACATGTATGTATATTATATATACATGCACTTTATCATATGCACTTTAACAAACTTCATGCAGCTGAACATCATCATTATACAGCACTTGATGCAACTTCTGCTGTATGTAGCTGGATCTTTCAAGTAAACTTTAATAAACTTTAGCAGACTCTAGACTTTAGTAACATCAGTTGTGTAATGTGTATACCCTCCCGGGGAGCTCCTTCTTGCATTAAACCAGTAGAGTCTTTGTTCAGTTTACATTCATGGGATTTTTCTTTTTTTCCACTGCAGCACTATGTGAAGACTTTTGAAGGACTTAGGGGTAATTTTACGAGGAAAACAAACAAACAAAAAAAGGACAAATATTGCTGGTCTACTAGAAGGCAAGAACTCGAAAGCCAATAAATAAACTGCAGATATACACTGAGTTATCGTGTGGAGCAGTTTACAGTTCCAAAGACACGGACAGTCAATAAACTGACCTGTTCCTCAAAGGCTGACTGTGCTTTAGCTGCTACACTGTTGGGCAGTGATGGCACACTCCAGAAGGGTGCTCTGATCCCATACTGGTGTTCCTGAAGTCTTAGGTGAATAAATAAAAACTATTTTTTGGATAGTTTGTTTCTGTGGGACTGGTGAAGCAGTAAGGTAAAGCATACTGACCCGTAAATTTATCCCATATGCTGTTCTGGAGAATGACTCCTGTTGCTCCTTACTTTCTTCATCTATCTGTTCTGTTACTTCTAACACACTCTTTTTCCAACAAATCTTCACTCTGCCTTATTTTTCAGCTTTGCAAAAGAGGATTTCCAAGTATATTTAGGTTGCCTGATTGAGCATGGGCCATTTAAAAGTTGGTGCCCTCTCTGAGCAGCTCCACACATCCACACCACGATCAACACTATCTTGTTCCTCAGTTCAGTACAGCCACAATGGGAGCAGCCCAAGTTTAAGTATTTTTAATAACCTATCAGCACTTGGTACATGCAACTTTATGTTTTAAGAAGGAATTCCAACAATGTCATCCATGTGGTGGTGTCTGTATTTTTTTCCAAGGATTAATGTGAAACAACAGCAAAATTCGCTTATCACCAGGACAACTGACCTACACACAGTCCAGGAAATGGTATTCTCTATCTAAGTAACTAGAATCTCATTTTAGTTTTGGAAGGTTTCTTTATCATTTCTGTGGAGAATGTTACATTTTATACTAAGCTGCTATTGTTAACAATTCCTGCTTCATAGTCCCCTAGTCTGTAATTACAGGATGAAAATCCATGAAAATCCAGGAGCAGACCCTTTTTTTGAGCAAGGATGAATCTGCGATCAAATCCGAACATCAGGCATTTATTGAAATGCTTTACTTTACAAGCTCTAGAAAGCTTTTCTAAGGCTGATCACTTGGAACTGCCACGTTCAAAATGTGCAAATTTATATAAATTATACGTATATCATACTGAATGAATAAATGTATTTCATTGCCCTAAATTTTAGCCCAACCTACTATAAACAGTAGTAAATTTAACTCCTGTTGGCCGATAATATTTCACTGATTTCTCTTCTCTGCCTTCATTATGACAATCAGAATGATTAAGATGAAGATCCAGGGATCTGAATAAGACAATCTTTCAGATCAATTAAGATTCCATTTTCATAGAAATATTGTAAAGTATCGTAGTACTAAAATGCCATTTATTACAGTCTCATATGATTGTTTTAGCATGTTATTTAATGTGAACTAATTCATGAATAATGCTGTATGTCTATGACTGTTTTTCAGTAATTCTTACATTTCCCTACAGTTAGAGAAGCTTATTCAACAAAATATTTACAGATTACTAAGGTACAATCACCCTCAAGGTGCAATCACACCTTTTCACATATATCGTATGATTCTTCTTTGTCACATTATTGGACTCATTGTACGCTTGCCTTTTCTGAGAAACAGAGGAAATACTGTTAAGAGCAGTTCTGGTCCGTTAGTGGTTTTTTTTCCCCCATAAGCAATGCAATGTCCCATAAAAACTGCATAAACAATCCATGGAAATACAATGAAAAAATATAACGTATTTGATCAAATTATAATTTCTTTATAAAATATTCTTAAAAAACAAAGACATCTTTGTTGCAGACATACATCACTCATAATTGAAGATAGTTGTAAAGTGTGGTTAGATAAAAAGATGTGCTTCACTTTGCTAAGTCAGCAAGCAAGTCGTCAGAAACTTTTCCTGCTAACTTCTACTGCTTTAAAGGTGATCATGATCATGAAGCCTAGAATATTTTCTAATTGTATGGGTAGTAGTTATGGTTTCAGCTAATATTTGTATGAGATAAAAAAACCCAAATCCTTACTTGGCCAAGTTGCTGAGTCCAGACAGACTGTCAGCATCAATTTTGTTGATTTTGTTGCCATCAAGGTGAAGTTCAGTAAGGGATGGGGGAAGCCCTGAAAGAGAACATCATCAAATTACTTTTGGTAAAACTGGATTTTTATTATTTTTTTAGTGATCTTGACTGGTGTTATACTGAGACTCTTTTACAGTAACAGAAAGATTTTTACCAGGCACAGCCAAGACCATTTCCATGAATTACTAAACACTGAAAGAGATAGCAATTGTTTAATTTGTATGTTGAAAATTATTTCATTTAAACAAAGAACTTTCACAATCAGGGAAACCTGAAAACAACGATTTTTCAAGTAACGATTTATTTGAAATGAAATACAATATGGTTTCTAAGGTCATCATGCAACAAAATTCTTAAAAAATAGATAAATGAAATTCTTCACAGATATTAATTTCAGTCTTCATGATTATATAAATGGGACATATATAATAGTGTAAGAGAAAGAGCCTTCATTTTATCCAGGTTATCCACATGCTTAAATCTACAAACATTTGGTTCCTATATATGTAAAAAATAACACTAGCAGCACTTGAGGTTATAAAGCTGAGGGGAAATAATTTTAACCTTATCTTAGGTAGAGCACCCACTAGTCTGAGAATTTATCAGGAAAAAAAATGGAGCAAAATATTTTCATTGTCTGAGGTCCCCCAAAAGAACAGCCAAAACAGGAAATGTGGGAAGAAAGAAATAACAACTAATATAAACTTTCAAAAAGGTACTGCTATTTTAAAACAATCTGCTGGCTGAAGCATGAATAAATTAACTATAATTTCCTCTAGGTCGGAAACATTTTGTATTTCTTTCCTTTTGAATAGGTTATATTGAAGATGTTTTTATTTTGTAGTAATTTAAAATGAAGTACTTTTTTAAAAAGCAAATGTTTTTGCTTTGTGCGGGAATGGTCTTTTGGCTCAAGCCCACTACATGGGTTTATATCTGTAAAATGCTGTTCAGGTTAGCGAAGCAGGGCTGGAGGGCAAAAAGATTCTTTCACTTTATATTTCAGCAGTGAGACAAAAAAAGCAAAATGACATAAAAAGGCTTACCTTTGAAAATGCACCTCTTGTGGAGCTTCTAATAATGGAAAAATGACATCTGCCAAGCCAATAAAAGCCAACAGAAAAAAACCCCTCCCTTTTACTAGCAGTCCAATTATGAATACTTTAGGGACTGATGCAAAAGGCTTCAATTACTTCTTTATTTTTAAGTTACTCCGGCTGACTAGAAGTTACTATATTTTACACGCACAAATCTCTCAAATATTAATTGAAATTCTTACCTTTGGGGATGCTAGTAATGTTGGTATCTGCAATACGGATATAGGAGAGCTTCTTCATCCCCTGAAAAGCTCCATTTTCAATGCCTGAACTCTTGAGAGGATTGGTGCCTAGTTCTGCCAACAAAACATGTTTGTGAGCTGGGCTGCAGCATATACATCTATATCTGTTAAACTTCAGGTGCCTACCAAGTTAAAGCTAATTTGGAGGTATAACTTATTGGAGCATTTCTTGGCTTTTCACATAAAATCACTCTATGTGAACTAAGAACAACATCTGGAAAACTCTGCAGTACATTAGGTTGATTTAGTTATAATTTCTCATGTGCATACCTAGAACAATCACTTGATTCAATCCATTAAAGACAACTTTCCTCAGTTTGGAGATCTCGTTCTCATGAGCACGTATCTCCTGAAGAGACTTTGGCATGTTTTCTGGAAGTTCCTTCAGGTTGTTCTTTGACAGGTAAAGTCTTTCCAGCTTCTTCAGAGGAGCAAAAGCTGCTGGGTTTATTTTGCTGATTTTGTTGTTAACGAGGATCAATGCCTGTGGAGTAATAACGAAGGAGATCTATAAGATGACCACTAGGAAAATTATTTTAAGAATGAAGCATTTAAAAAAAATAGTGTATCTAGTGTATAAAATCTTTTTGATGACCAACCAAGTGAGATGAAGAAAATGCAACGCAGTACTAAAATAAATACATTGAGGGCTTCTCAAACAGCAAAAGATAAACAAGACCTGCAAAACAACTATGGGTGGTATCTCGTTGCTGAGGTACATGCAGCTTCTGTTAACACCCTGAGAATCATAATCTGTATCCAAGATGAAGTACAATCCTTTCACTTGAAAGCTGTGAAGAACAAGTCATTCACATAAAATTAGTAACATTATCACTTTTATTTGCATGTTTGCTTTTTTTTTTTTCTGGGGGGGAGAAGAAGGGAAGTAATTGTTTCTTTTACTCTGAGGATATTTTTATACTTTATCCACTATCAAACAAACATACTATTTAGTTTTTCCTGAGCAGAGAATTCTGTAACTGAATACAGCGAAGGTACCGCCTATCTTTATATATATATATATATATAAGCACCACTATCCTGTTAGTCTTATAGATTGCACTTGTTAGATTTCTGTCTGCTTGTTGATATCTGCTTTTGCAGAGATACAACCTTTTTTTTTCTTAAAGTAATTTAGTAAGAAAGAGTTGCTTACTGTAGTAGCAATTTGAAAATTGAAGCCTCATACTGTAAGTCCTGCAGTTAGAGATCATGGACCATATTCATTCTGCTTAATATGCAGGAGCCTAATTTAGTTCTGTCAACTATTATGATATCTAGACTCAAGGTAGCCCTCTACACAGGCAGGGAGGAGAGGCTTCCATGGCAGCTCCCTTAGGTACCTGAAATAGGTGGTCTGCATATGCCTCTAATAGTACTCTAATTTTGTGGTACTGCTAACTCTCTTATTGTTTAACCAGCTATGACATAAAAAGAGAGAAGAAAGTCCCATTAATGTCAAAAAAAGAAATGTGTCTAGTGGAAGAGATTTCATATATGGCAATGATTCTTTTCATTCCAGCTGCTTTCTGTCTACTTATCTATCAGATTTACAGCGTTAGATGTTTGTGCAATGAATGACATAGAAGGGATGTATAGATATAGATAGCATTACTTATTTTTTTTTACTAGAGATATTAATAAATAGTAATAAATAGCTTTGGTCACTAAATTCGTCATGTTGCTTACAGAAACACGGGAAAGCATTTGCTGCTATATCACAAGTATATATTACATGTATTACAGTTAATATTCTGTGTATTTTAATATACTCTTAATATTTTTGTAGTTAAACTTTTGTCTGTTTCCTGGTGGATAAAATGAGCATTTCACACTTTCAGCAATCAGTTAAGCATTAAAAAAGTGCCAAGAAGTTTGTCAGTGTCTGTGACAGCACCTCTCTGTCACAAAAATTGAAAGAGAAGTGAGAAGATAGTTTAAAATTGCATTTGATGCTTTTTCCCCCCAGTGGACTCCTTTTGCAGCGCATCCTGAGCAAAGCAAACAGCATTTTGGCTGTAGGTCATTTCACAAGAGTACACGTAAAGCTGTGCATATCTGGTTTTAATTTTGCATGCTAGCTAGCAACACTGCGTTTGTGAGAGGAGGTAGAAAAGGTCACTCACAGTTCAGCAGAATATTTCACTCACAGTAAGCCTCTCCCAAAATAAGTATATTGGCCAGTGGAAGCTATGGCTACAGTTCTCTTTTATTTGAATCAGAATTATAACACGTGCCATGAGGACACATCAACTGTGGTTTCCTAAGAGTGACTGCTGCCAGAATTTGGAAGTAGATCTATCTTCCAGCCTTAGTATAATATAGCTACCTGCACAACACTGGGACAGTTATGATGAAGGATACAGCTTAAATCTTGAAAATTAGTGCCCTTCATTATTTTTTCATAAATATGATAACTACATGTGTTACTGCTAATTATTTATTTTTTGTTGATATTTTCATGGATTTTTTTCATAGATATCCAAGTCAACATTCCTTTGGGACCTATAATGTAAATATTCCATGACTAGTTGATGTTAACAGAATTGCTAAGGCTCCTTCAGAGCAGAACTGCTAGTCCTGACCAGAACCAGAAATTATCTAGGATTAATCTGTTCTGCTTTGCTATGTTTTTTCTTGAATATGTCTGTGTTATCTCGGGGAAATACATAAAACTTCTGCTTTATTCAGACATTCAGAAAATTGTTCTCACTTACAAATGATGGTATCTACCAAAGGTATGTTTAAAAGTAGTGATTTCAGGGTGGCAATGTATGTATGGTGGTGTAAGGTGGGAATGTATTACAAGCCTGTAGTTTTCAACATTTTTTGTACCCAGACATCATTTCTCACTTTAACCCCTGCTGTGTAAGTCCCTCCTCTTGCTGTTTTAAGCCTGCATTATTTTTCACCCTGTTGGGTAGCTGTAAAGAAAAAAAAAATACTACACAAGAGAAATTTTACTGTCTCCCAGAGCAACAGCAAATGATGAGGATAACACAGCAGCATAGCACCTGGCAAGCCATACCCACGTGTTCCTCTTCCACTTCACAATAACTCCATTATATACAAGACTTAGAGAAAGAAATTATTAGCCTTGGAGTGCTCTTGTTTACTTTTCTCTGAATGTGTCCCTTATGGTTTGCTTGTAACAAAAGTTAAAATCAAAATAAAATAGAATAAAATAAAAAACTCAGGGGAATTTAGAGGTCAGTGAAAACAGAAACTAGAGGAGAAAAACCTAGGGAAAACATCTGCAGGCAGTGCTATTGAGGAAGGGATGTTAGGCAAAAACATGCCATATGGACTAAGCAGCCTGAATAAAGCACAAATGGCATGAGAGGGCATTATATTTATCTTGTTAAAGGATAACTGTGTACGCAAACTTTGTGCAGAGCAAGAAATTCTAGGAGCGAAAATTTAGGGTCAATATCAAAGTGCTGAAAGTGCTTGAGCCTTGGGCCACAGCTGCCACTTATAGTGCTGCTAGTATAGAGCTATTTCGCAGATGAAAGAAATATGACGGCTTAGGGCAATACTTGAATGGAGTCACAGGAATTGATGCTTCTTTCAAAAATCCACCGTCTTCCATGTTTCCATTCATTTTTGGAGTGGAAAAAACATACTTCTTTTAAAATAAATTTTCAAAAACAAGAAAAAAAGGTTGAGGTATATCACCAATTCTCAGTAAAAAACACTGAGCATACCAATACACAGCTTTCAGGATGACTTGATATGGGTGCTGACATATTTAACAAGAGGCAAGAAAAAAGGCAAGAAAGAAGGAGAAAATAAAGAGGATCAAATAAATATGATATCAAAGACACCATTTAATCAGGACCAGAGGGTTCATAGCAAGTTTCCATGGATAAGAGAAAAAATAGCTTCCATCCCCATTTTCCTGGGATAAAGCCTTTTCCCTTGTCCCCGTGACTTCATATGTGTTATGAAGTTTTCTCTGTAAACATTGACCCTGTTATGTTTATTATTATATATTGCACTGTGGTAATACCCACAGACCATGCTGTCATGAATACTAATTTAAGTGGTGCTGAGAGAGGAAAGAAAAAGGCCAAACTTTGCTCCAAAGCTGGCTTAGTTCTTTCTGAAACACCTCTGATATTAGTGTAGTAAGAAAAACAAAAATCACTGTATGACAGGAATAGATGCTGGCTCAGTTGAAGTCAGTGGGAATTTGGCCGTTTACCTCCCTCTGGCCTGGTTTCTGCCTCAAATATTTATTCCCGGAAACAAAAAGGAGGATTCACAATTCAGAAAGGTCTTGGAACACTTGTTGGCATGCTCTTGTCAAAATACACACTGACAAATTGCACAGGGAGTGTATGGCAATCAGGTAGGAACTAGTGTTCTTCTCGACGGTCCCAAAGCTTATGACTTTTGCCACGGCTGGGGGGAATAAAGCCCAGTCTTCTGAAGTAGCATGATTGTGTAAGGACCTCAGGCGATTGTGCTGTGGGGTTGCTACCCTTAAGTCTGTCCTTCTTAGTTTAGGAGAATGGTTTGAAGACAGAGTCTTGCCAAAATTAGAAGCAAACTGTAAAATGATCAGCAAATTGTTACCTGCCATAATATATCTGGTTTGCCAGCTGGAGATGGTATTCTTACTTAACATCAAATCTCTAATGATGCGTGCGACCTTTCAGGTTTACACTGAAAAGTCAATCTACTGACCTAGTGAAATTTCTTTAATTTCCTAGGTTATTTATTACATTATTACCTGTTATTTTCTCATAGGGCTGTCAGGAACAATAATGCCTTAAGAATTGTAAGCTCAAGAGTCAGACATCCAAATAAAAGTAATAGGAATAAATTTTTTTCTTTTTGTTTGCCTTATGGTTTTGGTGATTAAATCATACTCATATTCCGGACATACAGTCAAGCTTTTCTTCAAACTGTTAGGACTGGATACATACTTGGGAGGAAAAAAAACCCAAAACATAAAACAGAACTTGACTTTCTTGTCTAATTGTATTATAGAAGGAGATAGGGCTTTACAAACCAAGCACTCATTTGAAATGTCATTTAGAAAACCACAAACATTGGCAAACCTGAAGGAGCCAACAGCCTCTGAATACAAGGAGGTCTCTGAACAGAATTCCAGATGTTAGGTGTCCTAAAGGGCTCATGATCTACAGAGTTAAAGCAGGAAAAGGAAAAAGGTAGAAAAGGCCATGAAAAACATGAAGGTAATGTGGTTCTTTTTCTTTGCTCCTTAAATTCTTTGGTGGAGTTTAATGAAGTGGATGCAGCTAAGATGGAGAAAAAGGGATGACATAAAAAGAAAAAGGGAAAAATGACAAAACTGTGTGGATGGAGATGGAAAGGCATTGAAACAACAGCCTGTCAATATAGAGGAAAGGAGACTGTGGAAAGCAGTTTGATCACATCCTCAGTGCCTTCTTGGATAATCTCTCTAAGCCAAAGAACCTGCTGTGGATCTAGTTTTTACAAAGTTGGAGCTCTCACTGATAAGTATTGTGTAACATGAGTTGCACAGATGACCAGGGAACAGCTGAATCTTGTGAGAATCCCCAGTCTTCTACATTTTCTTACTCTAATAAAAAATAATCCTAATGCTCTGGCATTCCAAAGAACCTTTCAACCCTGTTCCTGTCTACCGAGGCAAGCATTTTTCTCATCTATTTTATCATAATTTACTTGTGTACTTTGTTTTACTGTTGCATTCTATAGAATCTCCCTTTTTCTTCATCTTTAATTTAGTATTCTGACTCCAAAATTTTGGGGGCCTCTTGATGTTTTATTTTACCATTTTCCTCACAGTAAAAGATCTTGTGCCCTCCACACATTAAAAATGTTTTGCATGCATGTTCCATGTTACATATTACTTGCTTCGGTTGTTAAGTACAATGCAAAGGAGAGTCTGAGGAAATGGTGTCTCTCTAGGGGAGTGCTGTATGTCAAAAAGATTAACCCCATTTTTGCTCAGAACATCTGTCAGAAACCTACAGATGCACCAGTTAGAAAAAAAAAAAAAGTATCTCACACCTGTTAAGACTATATGCTATTGATGATAACGGGAATAGGACTCAGAGGTAGAAACAGGACAAAAATTTCTGCCTTTGGCTTTTTACATAAGGCGAGTAGCTGCTGAGCCTTCATTCTGTGATTTGCAGAGCAGCATGTTTATTCAACTTCTCTGTTGATTCTGCCTGGGAAAAGGGAACTGAAGCTGTAATGAGTCATCAGAAGACTGTGTACTTTCACTCATATTTTTTTGATCTGTTAGGAGGTTTTCTGTCTCCCTGGAAGATGTTCTTAAACTTCTCCTCAGTTATTGTGGGCTCTTGTCCTTCCACAGGGAGCCTTCTTTTGCTAAAAAAGTGAGGGCATGCAATATCTTTAACCAAATACATTATTTTTCCCCCTGATATTACTACAACTTGTGTTTTCACTTATTTACTCATACATTTAGTCATACATACATTCCCTTAGAGGCAATATGGTCATAACATTAAGTCCCAAGTTCAAATTTTCTCTCTTTTGTGCAAGTCTTTTCTTTCAGCATAACTATAACTGGGGTTTGCACTGATGTATGCAGAACCATGGCTTTGCATACCTCTGCCAGCTTAAATTAATCAATGTTCCACTTGATTTTGGGCCAATAACGCATTCATCTTCTTTTGCGGTACTAACACTGTGCCGTTGAAAAATTCCTGTTAGAAAAGGGTTCTGTTACTATTCTGTTGTTTGTGCTGTTCTTACAGTGATCTAATACACAGTAGTTTCTTTTACCTCTTTTTCCAAGTGCCAGGCATTATGCTGGTTTGTTTTGGCTTTGCCACAGAGCATGCAACTCTGTGTGCTGTTTCTGTAAACTCCCACTTCAGTCTGCATGAGGGCTTACTCCTGTAACATTTTGGATTCTTTATAATGTCCACGGGGTCAAAGCACTGTACTCTCTCCAGAAGTTTCAGTTTGCCTGGAAAATTCTGACAGCTTTATAAAGGATTTTTTTCTGTCTTTTCCAGTTGCATCTTTTTAACTGTTTTGACACAGATCTAAATCATGACTATGTCTTCTACATAGCATCAGATAATTTTCCGAAACTGCAAAACTCAGTCTGCAGCCCTAAAAAAAGACTTTCTCCAATTTTTTCCCTGTCCTTCTGAGTGCTCTGATAAAAGGTATAGCTGATGTTTCATTTTTAAATGCTGTGAAGTCTCACCGGGTTTTACAGTAAAACTTTCATAGGTTAGCTACTTTTTCCTGGATTAATTGAAAACTATTAAAATATCAAGTGCACCAGAACCATTGACTCTGGAATATACAGCTTTCTGGGTGCCATCCTTCTGCAGGCATCTGCTATTTGCAGATACATATTCTCTTAGTTGCTTTTTTTTTTCTGATTGTTTGTCACATTTCCACAGCTGCAAATTTTAACTGGTCTTTTTTCTCCTCAGTAAAATTTTCTGCTTTACACAGGGTATCTTTGTAGATATTAATTCCTCTTTCTCGTCTATTTCCATGTCTTGTACACTCAGAGCTTAAGCAGCTATATTTGTACAGAAAGAAAAGCCATTGACAAAGGTATAGGTAGACCCTTTCTTTTCTCCTTGCTTTACCTAGACTTCAGCATAAGTTGAAGTTACGTTCAACCCAACTTGTTCATGAAAGTCTCCTCTAAAACTAGTACACCTATGGTAGGTGATGCTTATAGGAGTGAGGATTAGATTCAGAAGGAATAAACTGAATTTAATCTCCATTTTTTTCAAGACCTGTGGAAACTGGGATTTAGGGAATTTTTCCCTTCAGTATTTAGTGGTCACTTCACGCAAGAGGTGAACTGCATGTGTTAAAGGTCTTAGATCTCGGAACAATAATAGCTACAATTTGTGTAGATCTTTCTGTTTTAGTAAAGTCTAAGAAGCCTAGACACTTTTGAACATCATGCTGCCGAGCTAACCCAAGCCATATTTATCAGGGAATATGATTAAAAGATGTATCTGTTTTATATATATATATATATATATATATAAACATATTATATATAATTTTTTATAACAGAAGTGACAATAGAGCTCTATCAGCAAGAAAGCTTTTGAGATATACTTATCTAGAAGCACTATTCCCTTTTCACTATAACTCTGAATAATATTTAATTTCAAGGGGGAATAGGAATCATTCCCAGATATTACACAAGGAGAAGAATGATGCCTGCTGGGAGTAAAGGTGCATAGTTACATAAGTGCACTATGTAAGTAAATTATTATTTTGGGGAGGAGATAACAAGCTTCTTCCTCTCTCTTGAGTAAATCCAGGAAAACTGCATTGTTTTAAAGGTCATTTGTTAATACTTACATTACAGCTGTCACTCTTCTGTATGATTTCCACTGGTCCTTAAACGTGTACTGAGTACTTTGGGGATTAAAAGGAAGAAAGAATCTTCTCCCTGAAGAGTCACCTGTTTAATGTACTATTAAATTATGTCTGCTGTAATAGGAGAAATAAAAAGTTCCATGGAATTAACCTCCATGGTACGACATAGTTTACAACTGCTTCAGGCACAGGATGAGGTACAGCAGAAACCTGCATGGCATGCCAAGCAGGCAGAAGTCACTGGGGCCAGCGCTTTCCATCTGCAGTACCATGCTCTGACTCATTTCATG
Organism: Dromaius novaehollandiae; assembly: GCF_036370855.1. Taxonomy (NCBI): domain Eukaryota; kingdom Metazoa; phylum Chordata; class Aves; order Casuariiformes; family Dromaiidae; genus Dromaius; species Dromaius novaehollandiae. Next base: position 45,717,736 of record NC_088098.1, read on the forward strand.
AGGTGTCATGAAGGACTGCTAAAGACTAACTTCACTGACAAGGACTTGCTCTTTTTTGCACCCAGAATGTGATCTTCACTGAAAACACAGGACTTCCCTGAAGGTGGAAGAAAGCAAAAATAAGCAGGCAGGAATTAGGGTGTCAAATCTGGGTTTATTAGCTAAGCAGAGGAATTGAAAAACCAACTCTGGGACATAAGTCACCTCATTCTAGTACAAATTGCTGATTGCAAATGTTATCCACATAACTAGTTCAGGTGTAGACACCTACTTCAGCTAAAATAAGATGACACAAATCCCATCATGTTTTACTCATGCAGCTCCCTCCACTGTGGATATATTGGCATTGTGAACCCTAGAAATGGTTTTAAATTTTTTTTCTTGATGTTGTATTAGGACAGAGATTTAAGAAGAAACTTGAAAGATATTGAAGAGAGAAATGTTTACAGGATATTTCTTGCAAGTACGAGTGACAGCATGGGAGCTATCATGTAGTTTGCTGTTTGAAAATGTGCTTGTTTGGGTGACGGCATCGGCATCATGTACTGATCAAGAGTGGGAGTTGGCTTCTTGGTAGTGAACGGAAACAACAGAATTGAAATAGGCTGTGAAGTGCCAGGAAAGTGAAGGCAAATAGTTCATATTTGTTATAATCAAAAAGGATTGGATGGAATAATACACAGAATAAATTGAGTTGATGAAAGGCTAGAAAAATAATCTTTACGGCAGCATTCTGAAATACATCGCAGTTGGGGTATTACTTTCAAAGGCAGAGAAGTAATACCCTTTTTTTGATCTGGAAAGAAAGACATTTCTACAAAAAGGAGGCAAGTCTATGAGGTAAGAATTTTAAGATGTTGATTAAAGCATAAAAACAAGGGAGGAGGACCTCAGACAGAGAAATAAAAATTTGGAAGCAGAGGAAGGCAGTTCTTTGATGGAAACTTGAAAAATAAGGGAAGAGCCAGGAAACAACAAAAAAAACCCAGTCATACAAACCAGGGATGGAAAATACTTAGCAAAGAGGAAAACAGACAGTAGAGTTGGGAGATACTAGCAGGTAAAGGAGGATGAGGATGGAGTTTTGCTGGGAGGGAGTTGGCAAAAATAGTTTCATTGTAGTGCCAAGGACAGACAGTGGTTTGAAAAGATGCTTAAGATAAAATTAGTAAAGAAGATCTGCTGACAAATGTGGTAAATACAGTGCTCAATAAGGAAGTGAAATGGGAAGGGATATGGTAGTGAGTGAGTGACGTGGCAGGGTTGAGAAGGATTTGCTTTTTAAATAGAAATGACCAAGTCACTGTGCCAAAGGAAGTGAGAACATAAGTAGGCAAATAGGTGAAAGAAATTGCAATGGAGATCAGGAGACAGGGTGGAACCACTGGCACAAGGGGATGAAAACAGATGAGAAACTTCTGTGATGCAAGAAAAGGAAAAGAGAGTTTTGCTGGAGAGGAATGGGAAAGGAAATAAACAGGCTGGGCTGGTAGAGAGTAATCACAGAGTATTCTGTCAAAAACAATGAGTATCAGACCAAACCCACTTTTTGTCCCCAATTTTGTAACAAATGCCAGTTTACTTTTACACTTACATGAAGATTCTTCAAGTTCTTGAAATCCCCTTCCTTAATTTCAGTGATTTTGTTGTTCTGTAAGTCCAGCAGAGTTGTGTCGGGGGGAAGGTCCCTTGGCACCTTATCCAGACCTAGAGACGGTGAAAAGTATAAACAATTGGCTTTGAAAGAAACTTTGAATAGGGGCTCAGTACTTCTCTTAGTAGCATTTTACTTTCCAGTAAACCACCATTTCTAGAACTCATTTCCTAAGAAGCTTATGAAGACTTATCTGAAAGTATTTCCGTCTCTAGACAGTCAAAGGGAGTTTAATTTTGCTATGTCAAAACAAAATTAATTTATTCACATTTCCATTCCACCCTTTTCTGGGAATATATCTGAGTTATAGCTTGAAGCAAAGGATCCAATTTGGCAAAATTATTTCTAATGCATTTAAACCCATTAAACTAAAAATTGCTTTCAGAAAGAGGTATGGTATTTATTCATTTCATTGTGCATTAGCTTTTGTGAACAGAAAGCAATTCCTACTCTTTAAAAGATAATAGGCTTTTTTTGAAAGAAGGATGATGCTTAATTATAATCATTTCCAGAAAAGATACTATTTGCTTGACAGTAACTGAATAACTTGCAGTAAAGTCCACCTTAAAAAAAAACAAACCCCCCACTTTTCTTTCAGCTGAAACGATGTCCAAGTTTTCTGGAGAACAAATCTCTTGGTTTCACTGCAACTGCCAAAAGAACATCAGACAGTTTAAATTAAAGACTCTCTTTGGGACTATTTTCTGAATAGCTGATATGTAAGTCCGATGAAGTCATGGAAATGAAATTATTTAGTGTTAAATAACACTCATTTTACCCAGCTTTCCTTTCATACTGTGACTTGGAATAGAGCAAATCTTTTTTAGTCATTGTGATTTACCACAAAATTAAAATGACCCATTTCTTTCCTAACCAGCCTGTCTTTTTTTTTTTTTTCTTTTTTTTTTAACAAAATGTGAAACACTAGATGAATGGCTGGTAGAAAGAATTAATAGATATTAATAAAGTCTCTATATATGCATCTAATAGAAGTGGAGCTATCTCAATATAATAGCCTTTTTACCAATAAAGCTTTTAACAAATATTTCTGAAGATATAATTAAGCTCTCTTCAGAAAGATCTTTCTGAAAGATTGGTTTCTCAGTGTATCCCCAATATGATGATAGACTGCATGATGTTGTTCTCAAATGGATAATTCTCTTTTTCTTTTTAAATCTGCATATTTTAAATTAAAGGTCAGCATTGCAAACACACTAAAATATGTTTAAGATTCATCACAAATCTAAGTGCAATCTGGAATGTGAATTTCTCTGAAAAAAAATCAATATTAAGCAAAGAAAAGTATTTTAAAATCTTTTTTAGAATACATATACATAAATATCTGCAGAGAAAAAATGGTTGGTTCTTATCTGGGTGAATCATGGCAAATCATTAAAGGAATTATCTGTTTGGTACCATATTGAATTCAATTTTGTAATAGTCATTGATGGATCAAGACATTTTGGTTTACTAATTGCTTACATTTCAAGTACTGCATGTCAAACATTGATTCATTTGGGACCGTACCGGAACGAAAAAGCTGAGAAACTCATGTATCCATCAAGGTGATGTCATTCAGATAGAGTGTACCTGAGGCCTCCTGCTCTCTAACTGCTTCCTCTAATCTCTGAATGAAGGATGCATAGAGCAGCCACTTGCATCCTAACTCAGGACTGACGCATTCTTGATTCAGTGTTCATGAGATGTGAGCTAAAACCTCATGGAGGAGAAGGGTCACCACTACAAAAACAAGAGGTATCATGCAATGCTACCTGTGTTCTTTCCCCATACAGGCTTGAAAAATAACTGCAGCTATACCACTGCCTGATGCCTTGAGTCAATACTGAATTTTTAAATGGTGATCATTACAGCTCTCTTACTCCATTCCCCCCAAATCTGAAAACAATATACCTCAAAGTTAATGATTTTTGGGGCCAACTTTTCCTTCTAACCTGCATAAAGGACACTATTCTATAGCTACTCTTACAAAATTCTGCCATAAATCCTGGCGAGGCCCCAGAGCTGTACACTGGAGGTTTTTACTACAATTAGTGACTCACTGAGAATTCATTATAGATTCAGCCAGGATTTATCTGCATGCAGAAGAGGAGTCCAATCTATATTTAGGAACCTGGTCTGAATCCTCCAAAGTGTTCAGCATCTGGCAGATCCCACTGGTTTCCACGACTCCTGTTGGGTGCTTAGCAAATCCTGCTGGTCTGTTGATATGTTGAATTAGCGTGTTGGTATGGGTGTCTCCGTGAGCACATGCTCACCCTCATTACTGGTTGGACCTTGGGAAGTGCAGCAGCCTCACCCCCTCAGGCTACTTCCTCACCTAACAAACTGATTTTTAGTTGTCTAAATGAGGGTGCAAGAGGCCTAAAATCTTGGAAAGCACTTGCTTCTTTTAATCTTAATTGCTAACTGATACTATTACTCTCTATAGAACAGATTTTGCTGTCCTAGCATTACCAAAGTTTGGTTGCCAAATTTTAAAGCATTGAAGACACTCTTTCAAATTTGTTTTCTTGCCTGTAAGTTCTCTAATGTTAGTAAAACAAGTTTTAAAATATATGGATCTGACAATTAGCAAAACTAAGTATAATGAAGATGAACTTGGCTGATTTTTAATCACATCAACATCCAGAAGTTTTAAACAGAATCGCCCTGTCTGGCATGAGTTAGTAACAGCATATACTATATATAAAATGACAAGAGTCAAAGCTTACATCTAATCTTATTCTTCTTACTGATATTCTGTGTGTGAATGCACCGATTAAAGTTCTTAATATTACTAAAATAATTACTCCACATTTAGATGGAGATTTCATTTTTACTGAATGCAGTGGGAAAACTCTCATTACTTTCAAAAGTATAGGACCAAAGCATTAGTGCACCAAATATAAAAAAATGTGATACCATATAATTTCCATGTTGGTTGTCTTTGGACAGTGTCTGTTCTCAGCAGACAGCAATGATATCACCAATGAGTAATTCTTTCCTCAAAAGTCCTATGTGTTTAAAATCATAATTTTGCTATAGGAGGTTTTTAAGCAACTTTTATAGCATATTTCACATATATTTCACATATTTCACATATAATACAAAATTGGTTTAATTATCTGCATTCAGAGTAATATTATCATGTTCTAGTTGGCAGTACATTTTATAATAAAAATACTGGTATCTGTAATTTAAGTGCTTATGGCAAAAATGGGGTACATTAAAGCTATACAGCTGTAATATTATTGAATGCTCTTGGAACATGCTTTGTAAGAATACTTGGGTTGTCACTGAAGGGATGATTTGATAGACACTGAACTTCAAATCAAATTTCAAACTGTATGTTTCGAGCTTCGCATGTCAGTGCGTAAAAGCTCAAGCTTTATCTGAAAATGAGGTAGAACTGAGAACTCAGAGCAACTAAATTAAACTTTCCTAAGTGTTTCATGTTCTAAAGATATAACACATAGATACAATAAACAGATATCCATTTGTGAAAAATGATTTATAAAAGCCTAATGAATCCCAGAAAAACAGAAGGATGTATAATTACATCTTCCTGTTAAAAAAGGCTATAGAAATGATATTTGACTTTTTCCTTGACTTGTCTGAGTTTTGAATATGTGAAGAACAAACCACCATGCATAGCTTAGAGGAAAAGATGCACTTCTGGTGCTGAAGAGAGTGCAATTTTCATTAAGCAGTTTAATAACTGTCATACATCCACCAGCTGAAAGCTAAATCAACTAGGGCCTCTCCACTGGAGGAAAACTTTGCAGATGGGCGGATCCAGACACTGCCTTGTAAAATCAGCAGCTAAACAATTCAGGACTAGATTGTGTTTGAGGTGTGGACTGGATCCAAGTGTTTCACCACTTGTCACAACTCAGTTGCCTCCAGGAGCTGTGCTTGAGATTGCAGGTCCTGGTCTCTAGAGCCAGTTGCATCTAGACCGCATGCAGCAGCAGTGCGTGGTGCAAACCTGGCCCTGTGCTTGAGTTTCCCTGCCTGGAGGGCAAACCTTTGAATCTTTCTGATCAATGTAGGGCAGTACACAGGCAGTGTAGATGAATGGGGGATTTTGTACTATCTTGACAGCATAACTGAATTTGAACTTAGCCTAGCAAATTGTAATCCTACTAGCAACTGAAATGGCTGTTGACTCCAGGACTAGAATTATCAGTACCCATGAGGATTTTTTGACTCCTCTGGCTTCAATACTGAGGTTTTTAGAGGGGAACTGCGGGCTGTCCTGACTACCTCTTTCATAGAAACTTAAGTGATGACCATAGACTTCCGAAGCCATGTGTACACACTGTATGTCCACCTGCAAATGCCTTCCAGTTAAATTTATGTAATAACAACTGAAAGGGAAACCAGTGTGGGAGAATACCAATTGAGTCACTGCTTAATAGTTTTAAGAACAGTTTTCACAAGTATTCCCGCTGTTGGCAGTGACTTTATATATTAAAGTTTGCTTCCCAAAAAGCCATACAACAATCTCTCACGGCAGTTTAATTTTTCATGTGAACTACCAGTGCTATATAGTTTGGTATTCAGTTCCCTGGAAATGTTTCAAGCCTCTGGTTCTGAAGACTAACTTAGAACTGACTGAAGATTTAGATTCTTCTGTCTTTCCCACTGTACATTACATTAAAAATACATATGGTTTTATTTATGTTGATTGAATAAGAGCAGATCAGTTATTATTTAAGCTCGTAAATATATATTTTCTTAAATCTACTTGTAAACATAATAAGCAGAAATGGTATGGCCCCATCCTTCCAAAATGCTTGCTTATACTGAAATTAAGAACCTAAAGATTCTGGAAATGTAAGAGATTTAACAAGTCTGCGATTCCATAGCCATAAAGGCTACTGCCATTTATGCTAAGGCATTTCTTCAGGAAAAATCATGACTTTCTGCTATAAACTAAACTGCCATTAATTCCTGCAGCACGGGTTGGATTAGTATTATTCTGTGTAGATTGCTACAAGTAGGAATTGTCTTAAGTTCTATATTACCAACCTGTAGCACTGTGTTCCCACCAGCATACATGTATGTGCGCAAATATGCAAGCATATGAGAATACATAAAGAACAGACAATACCACGGAACTACAAGAAAAAAAAAGTGTGCAGGTAACCTTGAAATACTTCCTCTTATTAGGATCAATTGTACTTGTATTATCCACAACAGAAGTTTTCCCAGCTTATTTTTATACTATTCATTTCACCACCAATTTTGGAAATAACAAAGATAATCAAATGTATAAGAGAGGTGTCCGGCAGAGCTGTATCATCAATGGATTTCTTCCACACAGAGAACTAGGATCCATGCTCACTTTTGGAGGCACTGTGAAGGGCATTGGGCCTTTTGTGGTCTCAGGTCATCTTGAACACCTTCCCTGAGGGGGGAGGCTAACAGGACTAGGAATCCTTCCTTTGTAGGAGGATGGAAAAGAAGCTAGGCTCGCAGAAATCCAGCTCATCTTTGTGGGATCGTACCTATGTGGGACATAGGTTCATCTCATGGTTTCCTAAGTGATTTAGACTTCTGCAATTACATTGTCTGGCTGTTTATCTTTGATTGCCTCTTCACCTGGAGAGGACAGAAGCCTGGTGGGTCTGTAGGTTTTATGAGATCAGAAATTAGGCAGAAAAGAGCCAAACTAATAGTGCTTTGAGGAAAAGGCTGGTATAATTCAGCTCTTACCCATTTCATGAGAAAAGAGCAGTCAGCAACCAGCCAGTTCCTTTGTAGTGCTGCACCAGCCCGAATAGCACATACGGCCATTTACCCAGCCAAACAGGTGTAGGAGATGTAGCAAGGATTTGGGAATATTGTGAGGACTAAAGGAGATTAGGGGTTTTGGCATACAAGCCAGGACTCATTACTTTTGTAGCTCAGGGAATAACCTGTTCAGCTACAGAAGCCGTAATCAAGCGGTTATGGACTAGTTTAACCCACAAACTGAGAAGCGTGGCTTTTGAGCCCTCCTCAGTATGAAGGGGCTTCAGTTCATGGTTCCCATTTCTCAGAAGTGAGAGCCTCAAATTAGTCTGCAACTTGGCGTGGGGCCACTTCTCTGTTGAAGCCATACGACTGTGCAGAGAAGGAATGTGAGATTTATGGGGCCAGGGAGAGAGACTAAGCAAATGGGAGTCTGAGTCTGTAGCCCAGAGATGAGGACACTTGCCTGGGAACTGTGTTCTTGCAACACTGAGGCCCTACAGTCAAAATAACAAATATATGAACAGTGCCAATTATAAACAACTTTAACAATGCAGAAGGGCTTGTGGTTTGTTTGCTTGTTTTTCTCCACCTACCCATTTTACAACAAGTGGAAATGGGTATTCAGGGGAATAAACCTTCCCTCCTCTAGCTTGAGAGAAGGGGCCAAAAAGCAGAAAGAGATCTGAACATTGTAGCTCAGATACATGTGTCATTACACAGCAATGCTCACGATTATTATCGCAGGGGCCGTAAAATGGGGCTCTTTTCAAGTCTCCTTCAGTTTCCACAAACAGCCGCTGCCAGCTGAGGAATTTGGGCTGAGCTACATACAATTCCCAACTGCGGTCCGCAGCGCCTGCTCTACTGATGGAGGCGGCCTCTCCGGCAGCTGCCGGCGTTTCCTGTGCACATCGCGGTGCGCTCGTCCCCTGTGTGACGCCAAGCCACGTCCCGGCAGCAGTGGGGAGGTGCAGGAAGCCTCGTCCAGCAAGCCAGGCTGCAGCCCTCCCATAGCAGGGCCGTAAGGGGAATCTGGGACCAGGAGGGTGGACAGCAAGATTATGGGGTCGTGAGACTGAGTCGTGGAAAATAACAGGACACAAGGGCTGCTTCGACTTGGAAGGGTCCGCCGAAGGCTTTCCGGGCTATATACTTCAGTATTTACTGGAAATTTTTCTCTATCATGTGGAATTTGCAGATAGCAGTAATTTCATTATTTGCATCCTACCATGGATAAAATAAGAAACAACTGTCCTTCTTTACTGGGAAGTATCCACAGCCTCCTTCTCTCTCCCATTTTCAAAGTAAAAGTCTGTTCTCTACTTTCCCCTTGCTTGCTATGAAATCATTGGTATTAATGGACTTAAAAAAAAAAAAAAAAGCCTGAGAAACTTGAGAATTATTTGTCTCAGGTGATTTTTTCTGAGAGATAAAAAGCTGAAGTGTCTATGGGAATTCCAGAGAGCCTTAGCATATACCTTCTTAGAGGTGACTCTCAACCATTTTTCAGACTTTTTTTCAAATGTATAAGACTCGTGGTCTATTAAGATCCATTTTTGAGGGTTTTTTTATTCACAGTTTTTTATTTTTATATATCTCTGACCCTTCCCATAGGAAAGAAGGAGAAAATCAACTCCAGCCCCTGCTGAAATGGCCTCTTACAAAGTTAGACCTACTGATATGTTACTACGTTGTGTTTGTTCAAACATTGACAACATTGCTTCCCTGAACAGAGCAGGAAGCAGGAAAATGGAAACAAAACCACACATCATACTCAAACACACAATTCTCCGTTATGATAGCACTAACAGTTACAAAGGCTCTAGCAAAAGTTTTAAAATGAATGCTTTGCTCTAAGTGCTCTCTTCCATATCCACCCACTCTGGGTAGTGAACACATATTTCGAAGTGTAATGGATATTGCAAACTACATATGTTATGAATTACTTTTCAGCGTTAGTCACGTTGCTGGTACAGATAAGTTCAACCTCACAGCTCCAAAACCTAATACAAAAGAGTAATGATATGTTCTTTAAATTAAAAATCAAGCAGTGTCTATTTCTGTTTTCCTTCTAACTGAGTCATAATTTCAAAGGTCTGGAAGATTTATGCCTTATCAAGAAGCACGGAGGTATTTCAGAAGAGGAGAAAAATATTCTGAAAGCATTATGAGTCTTCAGGGTTTAAGGCATTAAGTAAAAATTCAAATATCGTGAGATTTCTGCTATAACTGCTAGAGTTGCCAACATATTCCCACTGTCATGGTTGCTGGCATATAAAACATCCCATCAGAGAACAACAACAGTCCTGGGTGATTCATGCAGTCTGCCAGCACCATGTGCATTGTGGCTTTAATCACTGTTCATGCAATGCAGATGTCACATCTACAACTACTCATGCATTAAAGTGAAATATTTATTTCTTACAAGTATTTACAGTAGTCAGAAGAGAGCATTTCAACGTCTGGGGGAAAGTGAGCATTATCTAACAAATTAAATTTTGAATGATCCTTTTGGGTAATACAATCTGATGTCTGCCTAGCTTTTAAGCAGCAGGTAATGGATAACAATCTAAGGATATCACTCTAAATCTTTACTTTGGGATTTAGAAGAATTAGCACTAGCACAGCAGAGTAGCCATAAAGAATAGTTGAAGGGATCTTCCCTGCTTTCCAATAAATTTCCGATTCTGATACCATGGTCATTGCACAGCCCTAGTTTTATGACCTGGGGGGCGGTGGCATGTTCCTAGTTATTTTGGGTGTTTCTAAGCATAGCTTGACCATTTTTCATACAGGATGTTTTAGGATTGCTCTCAGCCTACAATCATGCAAGTAAACAGTGGAAGAGAGCCACTGTGATTGTGTCTGGATATAGTTAATAACATTTAAATACATGCTGAGAGAGAACTTCCTAACTGAATCAGGGAGTTTGTGGAGCTGCTAGTTTCCTTTTTCTACTAGCTGATACTATATATAACCCTGGGTCTCCTAGATATTATTATGGCTGTGTTACTTATTTACTTTTAGTAGCCATTTAGTGATGGACCTTCTGCAGGTCACCTATCACTGTAACAGCCTTCTCCTCAAGTCCACAGGATGTATAAGCTCTCTTCTCTGGGGTATGAGAATAAAGAAGAGAAAATAAATAATATCGTCAAATAAAATTATTTTTAGCTAACCCTGAAAACAGTAAGATTTTCTTGCATTTCTCATCTTAAATTCTTTCTTCCTTTTTCCCTTCTATCTTCTTTTTTGTTTTTTTAACCATTTGTGTTACTGTTTCCCTTGAAAAAGCAAGATTTTCCCGTTCATGTTCACCCCATTCTTTCGTTTCTCTGAAATTTTCCTGTCATATCTGTATTCCTGCGCATCTTTCTTTGACTTTTTCCTCTCTCATTGTTATTTTCTTATCTACCTTGCTGCCTTTTGCTGTTTTTATGGACTCTACAAACAGTAATATCACCCTTCCTTTCCTATCCTTACTTCCCAGTAGTAAAAAGTATGATCCTCCTGTTTTGAAGGTGTAGAAATGAAAGCTGAAAGCATAGTTGAACTTCTTTAAAGAACTGGCATCTCAGTTGAATGGCAATATCTTTTTCTTCCCATCCTGTTTGGCTCTCTCACTTTTATCTTTGCTCCTACACCTCTCGGGCAGAGATATTCAGCAAAGAATCTGTTCTTTCAGAGAGCAGTAATGACACCAATACAAACACCGTTCTTCCATGTCACCCTAAAATATGAATTCATTGAGAGACTGTCTAATATCTGAGGCCTGAACTGGAGCAATAGAGGGAAAAAAACACTTGCAGGAAAATGAATATCTGGACGTAGTGATTAGCTTAAATGTTTGTGGCTATGTCCCTAATGAAAAGGATCATGCACTTCGACATAGAAATGGAGGTCATGCTGGACTTTCACATTTTAGGACAGGTGGTGCAGCTGAAGCTCTTTCTGGGATGACCTAGCGCATTTCTATCCTGACTGATACAGAAGCAGGCTGTAACCCCAGTCTTACTTGCACATCTTAAATGCTGTGGCGTTTCCATAAATAATCTATACATTTGCTGTTTTTGTCATGAAATCCCTAAATTTGTCACGTAGTTAGGTGTGCAGAAGAGGTTTCTGGTTTTGATTGCTTGTAGAATATTTTATGTTTATTCCATTATTTTTCAGACTGAAATGAAAACTGAAAGCATCCTCTATGGCAACTCAAAGCAATCCAGATAGATCCCAGGTAGCAAACACAAGGTTGGTATGGGTATGCTTTTACCTAAGAGCATGCACACAGAATGCACACTGAGTCCTTAAATGCTGTTTTTCTCCTTTTTCATTCCTAAATACCCTCTAAGAAGATTGCAGTAGAGTTGCCTGTACAGTGAATGTAACCCTGCTGACAATAAATAGTCTCAATTTGTACAGTCCTGTTAGAAGCAGTCAATCGCATGGGTTAAAAACTACAACTCAAAAAAAGGAGGTGCAGGCATGGTCCTTTGTGTTAATGTCCCTTTGTGTTCAAGTTCAGTTTCCATCTCTTTCCTCACTGAGAAGCTAATGAGTAAGGTCTGCTCCATCTATTTTGCTTTCATAGTGTAAAGAACAATAATGCTCTGACGGAATGAACCCTTAAATACAATAAGAGTTCTAGCATTTGATAATACCGTTTGTGAGGCCAGGCATGTAAAGCAGAAGAAATAACTTTCAAAAAAAAAAAAAAAGTGCAATGCACTGTAAAGAATATATTCTTAAACTTGAACTTTAAAAACAAAAGATAAAAATATATTGAGAAAAATACTCTTTTTTTTCCCATATAACCTGATTATCCTTTCTTCCCACTTCCTTTTAATCACATGATGGATTAAGCAGAAAACAGACCAGTGAGTCCAAAGTTGATAGGAAGATGCAAGATGGGTCAGAAAGGACACTCTCTATTCTGGGTTAAAGAAAGGTGTTTTGAAGACCTGCTTAAATCTAGGATCTTTCTTAAATACCACAGTAACTAGGGTCTATATGAGCAGTATATCCTCGAGTGACTGAAGGCTGGCATTGGCAGTTCCTTGCTGCAATCGTCAATGGCTTCAAGCAAGACTTAAATTCTCATCCCAGTTTGCAGTGGGCTCTCAGAGTACACTGGGAAGGAATCTTTGGACTCCTTAGCTCTTCCTAAGACTTGGCCTGGAGTCATTAGCAGATGAGCACCACAGACTTCATGTTGAGAAAACATAAATAGTTTCTAAATAGTTTATAGGTGTTACTAAGTATTACACCCTAAAAAGATGTTAAGAGCATAATAGACGTATTACAAATGGTTATGACATTAGTAGAAGATGTCAGCAGTGATTATTTAATTTGTTTTAAACACTTTAATCACCTGTTATGTACTATAATGACCTATAATAGTTGATTCACCTTTTACTAGCTATCTATTCATCATTTATTTATGTAGTGGGAAATTTTAGAAATGAACCCTTGTTATAGTATGAACCAGAAAACAGTCACTTCTTGTGCCACTTAGCAGTCAGGATTTCCATTCTGTCAGTAGACTTTCTTAAATGCCATTTCTTAGTCTGAAACAAACAAAAAAATCTAAAAAAACAGGAAACACACAGAGGTGGTAACCTTACCACAGTGTAAGCACCTAATAAGGTATTTAGAGCAGACTAATATTCGCCCAGAATCATGTCTGTGAGTTGGAACTGGAATATCAACAATTCAGGCTGTAAAACTGATGCCAATACAACAAGGCCTGTCTTTTACTGTTACACCGGAGAAAGCTAATGAGAATTTGTAAATATAAAACAGTCTACTCCCAGGCCAGTATTTTTTTTCTTGACAACTTATCAAGAGGGTTTTTTTTTATGATTTAAGGAATTCTTGAATAATTTGGGGGATATACTGAGTGTAGAGCTTTAATTCATGCTTTGTTTAACTTCCAGGTCATTGCAAAAATTTTGTCTAAGCAGAATACGTACTAAAATTTTAACAATCCATGGTAAATTTACTGTAAAATGATGCTGGTAATTTGAGTTGCCTTTTTCATGCTATAACTGTATCCCACATACCTTCATTCATCTAAAAGTTAGTTGTGTAGTTTCCAGTGGTCATAAAGACCTGTCTAGTCAGTGGAAATCCCCAAAGTGTGGTTGATCCTATCTGTCACTGATAGCCGCCTTCAACAGGATGAACTGACCCAGGAGGTGGCTTCCTAACCCTCCCCATGACTGTGGAAGGAGCTGAGATGACTTTCAGACAGATAACTTTACCTGAGATCCATTCTGTCTCCGATACAAATTCCTCATAATTCACCTCCTGTTTCTCATAAAGCACACAGAAATGCCTGGATGGAAACAGGCCATCCAACACGGATGGACCTGTCTGGCAGCTCTCTTAAAAACAGTCATACACTCACATAGATATTCCAGTCTGATTTCCAAGATATCAGAGAGTATTACAGTTCACACAGTCATCATGTAGTAAGCCTAACAACTTGTGTTTGACCAGAGCATAAGTTATGTTTGGTTAAAGACTGTTGTCCAGAAAGGCACTTAGTCTCAATGTGAATAAAAATGTGAATAATAATAATAATAATAATATCTCATGATATTATGATGCTAAGGCTTATCTCAGTCTAAGTGGTAACATACTTTCCCAGATTTTATGGTTCCACTTTTATTGATAATATTTTATTAAATGTCCCAATTCCTGGAGTCAGGGGATTGCATGACATTCTCAGCTTTTATTAAACAAAATAAGAAAAAATCTCTAGTCCTTGTTAAAAGGAAAAATGCACAAAACATGCAATAACTTATCCTCCAGGCATGGCAAGTAGAATGTAAATTAACAAAACTTTTTTAATTTTAAGATTGTATTCGATAATGGCAGGTCATATGAGTATCCATGCTTTCTCTTATTACCTGTTTAGAAACCCATCAGATTTTGATCAATACATTTAACTTGAAACACTGTTTTTGAAAGAAAGGTAAATATTCAGACAGAGTGACAGAGATTTTTAAAGCTAAGTACACAATAGTAAGTAATGCTATCTGTTTTCTTGAACTCATAAATGACTGACATTGACCAGCAATGAGGTACATATTATTTTTCTTTAAAAAGATCTTTTGTTGACAAGCGAAGTTCAAATCAAGGTATGTCCCAAAGGAATTTAATTTCCTGTATACAAAGAGATGAGGTTCCTAAACTGAGTCATGATCAGAAAATGTTTTTTCAGATGTTTCTGGGAGATTTTATGCAAGGAGATAAATTATGTTTCATGAAGAGAGATAAATTAGCTGTTGTCACATTACCATGGTTCAAGTGTTGAAGGGCCTTCAGTTAATACAGTTTAGACACTGTATGTTTTCAGATAAAGTGCCTCATGTTACTCGATCCCTGGAATAATGCTTTATACATCTGTGAGCTTTTCACCCACTGATCTCAAAGTGCTTTTCAAACACACACTCCAGCACCCATGCTGAGCTTTCATACACCCTTCTTTATTTTACAGCTGGAGAAACTCTGCATTTCTGAGCTGTCAGTAAAATTCCAACTTGAGCTGTAATATGGCTTGAACCTTAATTACTGACATGCATCTCTTGTGCACCTTTTGGAGACCACAAAATCCCCATGGTGTTGATGGTGAGAGGCCTGGAGGGACCCCCATCATGTCCTCTGCAGTCTCTAAGCACAGGCTTTTTCCTGCAGTCTGCAGAATACTAACGCTGCTCTCTTCGTAGGGGGCTGACAGATTCATCGAAGAAAAGTGAGGTAATATAAAGCGCTAGCCAACACCTCTGAATACACTTATGGAGTATTCTGAACCTGCTGAAAGGCTATATAATCGCACACATGTCCTCCTGCCTACCAGAGACCTCTGGGAGGAACCTCTTCTTGCAACTCCCTTTGGGAGGCTGAGACTTCAAGTGGAACAATTAATCCTTCCTCATTCTTTTATGAGGCACATTTGGCTGGCCAGCTGACTGGATGTCTTCTCTGTATTTATTATTTTGATACAGGAAGAGCTGCCTCTGACCAGCTATATTAGCTACCTCCTGTATCTGTAGTGCATGTTAATTAGGAAGATGTTTGTGATCTCTGCGGGAAGGCTGATTATATCATAGTAATGCCACATACCAAGGCATGATTAAAAAATGAACCAATGGCTCCCATTTGGCAACATGAGGCAGATTCAGAAAATGCAGCACTTCTATAAAGATACTACACTGGCCTTCTTTGATGAGATCTTTGGGCCTGTTACACAAAGGTAATAAATCTTATATGAGGTAGGCAGATTGGACCCTGCTCTTGATCTGTCAGTAACCACAACTCTAAGAGAATTCTTCTTCAGAGTGTGAGAAGACAGCCCTCTCCTTCCTGCTAATTCAGCTTTTGGCTTGGAGGCAAAATAAATTAATTCAAAGGCATGTGCTGAGGAAGATGTGACTGAAGCTTAAAAATACAGGAATGCAGAAATTCAGCTGACATGAGTGTAACTGGACCACCAGGCACTTCTCCCTGTTTTTATTGAATTTGGACTTTAAAAAAAATATTTCCATTCAGTGCTCATGGGATGTGGCAGCTGGACAAAAGAAGGGTAACAATAAAAAAGACAAAGCTGATCTCTGGACCCCTGGATTTGCTAGTTCTGTTCACATAACTTTGAGTCCAACAGTGGGCTCGTTCCTTACACAGCAATAGCTAACAAATAGTAAATGCCTCTTTGGGCACAAAATGAAGCATGCAATAAAGGGGAGACCTCACCACAATTAATCAGGGTTAGGGGTCACCTCAGCCAAGTTCCAGAAGTTCAGATGGTGAGAGAGGACCTATATAATGCCAGAGGTCAATGGCAAGCTTGGTTTAGCAGCTTTCTGAAGCTCTGCCAGCTCAGGGTCTCCAGATGAATGGAGGCTGTGGCTGCCCCATGCCTCCCACAGCCTACGCTACCCACAGCCAGCGTGCTCTGACCTGCTGCAGTCCGCTGGGGCACATGACTGCAAAGGGCCCTCCTTCCATGACAGATACGGTGTGGAACAGAGGATCCAGACTTCAACCTTCCTTGTGGGCAGGGATTTAACACAGTAAGTTCCTGATATATCCCTGGGAGGGTTCTGTTATTGCTTGCAAGCGTTTCTTCAATGAGTGCCCACAGGACTAGATGATTAAATCAGATAATTTGGGGGGAGGGAGGTGGCTAATCTGGTTGGGTAGAAAATGCCTAGAGCTTAAGGGAAACCCAGGCCAAAAGTGATGATTTGCATGGAGGTGGAATTCTCACTGTGGGGTTTCATGGCTTCTGTGTGCATATTGCATTTCTGATCTCCGCGCCTTGAGCGTCCCTTCATCTGACAGCCAAAGAACGTGCTGTGTTGTCCTGGCGGGACCTTCACGGTTTCAAACACAGTTTGGAGCTCTTAGATCCGACTCGAGCTTTCCTCAAGTCAGAGGGTTAATTTGATACTGAATGAGTTTGAGTCACAAAGAATGAATTAGAGGCCGGAGAAACGGAGAGCTGAGGGCAGATTCCCCTGTGAGCATGCAGATATCTGCCCTGGCACACACAGCTATCCTGCCTCTGCTCTCTGGGGGTGGCCATCTGCCCTGGGTCCTGAAGAGCCTCGCATTTGGGTGACAGCCCATAAGGGGCTGTAATAGGCACATGTGACAAGGATGAATTAAATTAATGCTAAGATTGGAGAAATATAAATAATTATTACTTCCTTGAGGTCTGCCAAGGAAATATTACTGATTTTTCAGGGCTATCTATTTTAACCCTAGGAAGATCTCTCTTCCTTGGTGCCCAGAGGCTGGATGTTATCAGGCCAGCCACTTCAAAAGCACAGGCTTCTCATTCCCATATCTGCACTGTGTGGGCTTAAGCCAAGCTGAAAATGTATTTCTTTCTTATCACCCCTCTTGAAATTATCTGGGAAACACAGAACTGGGGCTTTAATCACTTTATATCTGAGTCTCCTTGACAGTATGGAAATTTATTAACCCAGGAGCAATTGTATGTAGTGGATTGTGGCGCAACCCTTTGGAAACCATGTGTGTGTGAAGAAGAACCCAATGAACATGGGAGCAAATACAGCAACAAAGGGCCCTTGTGTGAATATCTCTACTTTTTTACTGAGTGAAAGCTCCTTACATTCTGCAGAATTAAAGCAAACTGGGGGCAGATGCCCAAAATAATTTAAATTCCATGAAGGTTAGCCAGCGTTACAAAAATAAAAGCCCAAGTTCTTCATGGCATGTGTGGCGACTTCCTGGCCAGCCTGTAATTGCTACTATCTGGTATCTAAATGGTAAAAAAAAAATTATCTTTGAACTGGGCTGGTACTGTGAAAGCTTTGTGAATTCATGGCTAGGTTAGTCTGTGCTCATTTGTGCAACTTGGCTTGCATTGTTCACTGGGTCTTTGCCAAACATATCTGTTGTGTAATTATATTGCTTACTTTAATAAGTTCACAGAAGTTTCTAGGGATGAAACTAATGTTTCCCCCTCCTTTCCGTAATTATAAAATACCCACCACAATGAGACCCAAATCCTAATAGGCGTACTTGAGCCATGATTTACAGTAATTACCAAAAGAAATGCTATAACATAGGAACACAGAAACACCCAGTACTATATTGAAACAGCTAAGAGAAGACTTTTTTAAAAAATATACTCTATAAAATTGTAAGAGCAGTTCTTTGTCTGTCCTGTGAATAAACTGACTAATTTTCTTGTGAGTAAAGAACATCTTTAATTGATTTTCTGCACTACACTACAGACTTAGGAAGACTGAACTGACCGGCTTAAACCAAAAAGCAGTCTCACTGAAGTCAGCTTCATTACTTGAGATTCCTGCATAAGAAAGTCAGAACACAATAACGTGGGCATGGCTTCATGTCCTCAGTCTGACTGTATAGAGATGACTGAGGAAGGGGAGTTTGGGAGAAAGATTCTCATGGTTTAAGCTTGAACAGTGTCTAAGAAAGATTTTTTATAAAGAGTTCCAAAAATGTTTTCATTGCTTTGGAATGTTTCCAGACTGTTTCCTCCAAAGAACTAGTCCCAGCGTATGTGATTCAGGGTTGGTTATTCCATGCTCATGCAATCCTATGGAAATAGGACAGTTTCTATGTTGAGGTACTAGTCAGTATGATTGAGGGTGTTGGAATCTGGACCATACAATTTAGAACTTTTTAAAATGTTTCCAACCCCACATCTAACCTCGTTGAATTTATTTAATATGCATTTGAGGGAACAGCCTTGAAAAGTGATCTTCCCTGCAAGAGAAGTTTGTGGTCTTTCAAAGAATGAATAAAATATATCTATATAAAATATACATGAAAGATCAAACATTCCGTGGTCACAACAAATATCCAGCTTGTCAGGGCTTTATGGCCTACTTCATATAGTTCATTCTAGCTAGCTGTAGCCTTAACATATTTCTTTGAGAAGAACCTAGTTACAGTGTGGCAGTGCTTAGCAGCCCAGCCATCCTAGCTGCAAACCCTCAGCTAGAAAGTAAATATATATACTATGAAGGTACTTTGCGGCTTACCTAGGTCAGAGCACTGCACCACGCGAAGGTGACACTGGCAGCGGAAGGGGCATATTGGTCCAAATCCACTTATGGAAGGATCCTCTGTTGGAGGCATATCAGCAGACCCTTCATCCTCCAGCATAAAGTCAAACAAGCCCTTTTGGTGGAACGGCTTGGCCAAGCATGCTGGCAGCAGTAGGACGAAGAGGAGAGCCAGCCTCATGGCTTAGTTCATTGACTCCGAGCAGGACCTAGGAATCAAAGCAGGAGATTTAAACCAAAAGTAGCAGTTTTCCATAGCTGCACAGTTCCTGCTGAAGGAGGTCCAGCATATCCACCAATTGCATAACTGTTCCTTTCAGTAAATGAAAACTGAATTTTGAAAATAGGACAGTTATGTGATAGGAGTCTGGTAACTGCTTGTCAATAAGCTTTTTTTTACAGAGCAGTTTAAAGGCAATTGTAAACACATCTGTTTGCATATTTAGAGTAATATTTATTAGGAACAGGCAGCACTGTCAACTTTGTTATGCAAAACAGTCAACACAATAAGCCACATTTTCCATTCGTCTGTTTTCTGCCAATGTAACAGTCTATTTGATTTCATTAGCATTTGTTTCACAGCAATGAGTTTGTTCCCTGGGGATGAACCTGAGGTTCCCAAATTCACTGTAATGCATTATTCCATGTCTTAAGAAATCTTTTTTTAAAATGCCAGCTTGCTGTGTGTTTTAAATTATAGCCTAGTAAAACTGGTTGGGAAATAGAGTAAGATCTCGTGGTGGGGTGGAGAGAGAGAGTTAGCTTTAGCTTTAGAGTTGGCTCTTTAGCTGTTTAAATGAGCTATATTTCTTTCTCAGTTTAAATAGCATAATAAAATTGAATACAGTGTTGTGTTATATTGATGTTCTTGGCTTTCTTTCCAGATTTTTGGCTAGGGTATCTGATGTTATAACAAGGTACCTTGAAAATCCTCTGCTTTGCACTGCATAAGCATTTGAATTCATGCTTGTAGTATTGTCAGCATACTTTATACTGGTACTTCAGGGCCTCATCCTGCAAGCTTTCATGCTCAGAGGCAACTTTACACAAGCGTGTATTGCCACTGATTTTAACAAGGAAATCTGTTTGAATATGTGTTTTCAGGACTGAGGCCTAAATGCATTTCAATACCTTGTACATTGTACTACCTATGTTGTTGCATGCTGCAGAGAAACTACACAATAGCTGTTTTCAGGTTTTGTATCAAGGCTGTATAGATCAGCTAATTTTCTGAAAATTATTTTCTTTTGCTATTTGCATTATATGAGGAAGCTTTTTTTTTTGCAGCACTTCATGGGACTAAAAAATAGTACCCCCACCACTATCCAAAAAACCTGCCTTCAAGTCACCTACTGACAGAAAGACAGACTTGTCCTTTGGTTAGGAGCCTTTTCTTAAAATGGATAGCATAGTGTTAAATACAGGTGTTGCTCTTTGTAAAGAAAGCAAAAATGTTCACTTGCCTCTTCAGGTCAATAACTGGGTCACTGAAATTCACTTCTGAAATGAATCATCAGGGTACTAAAGCTGGCATTTTTCTTACCTAACAGAAGTTACCTAAAGGTTAGGGTTGTGGTATAACATTTCTCAGCTCCATTTTGACTAATGGAGAGATAAAACAACCTGTGTGAGAGGAAGAGGAGGATGAGTGTCTCCCTCTCTCCACTGACAGAAGGAAGCTACTAGGTGGGACTAGATGCCATAGACAACTGATGTTCAGTGAGCGTGGTATACTGGGGCCTCTCTTTCTAGAATACCATATCCAGGTATTATAAAGAGATGGGTTAGTAGAAAAAAGCTAAATAAATACAAATCACAGGCCTGGAATTAGATGCAGTCTATATTGTGCCTGGGTTCAATTTCCTTTATAAATTTGTACTTACAGATTCCAATAATGCAACCCTGCTAAACATCTGAGTCTCACTCTTGAGTGGATGATAAGGTTACTGTCTAAAATATGCTCGTGTTTTAAAATCATCGCTAACATTTCTGTCTTCCACCTAATAGGAAAACAGGTATTTAACATCTTTAGATGTCCTAGTGACTTCAAAGTGAGTTCACATGAAGTCAGATATTATTAAATTGCCTCCATGAGAAACATAGCCTATTTCTCAGTTAGACCTGAAGGCATTTTCTGCTGTGGGAACGTGCTGTGATATTACCCACGATGTGCACTGAGGGGATTTGCAGGCCCCAAAGGCAATGAGACGGTCACAGTGTTTTAGCACATTCGCTACTGTTGGCAGAGCTCGTGTCGTGTAGCGGGGAGAGGGTAGAGTGTCACTGTGTGGGCCACCCTCCCGCACTGCCTCCCGCCCCCGGCCCCCAGCCAGCATCAGGGTTGTGTTCTTCCCCAGCAACACCCCCACTCCACGTCCAGCGTGCACGCGGAAAAGTGAGGACGGTACAGCAAAGTGGTGTTAGTACACAGTGGTGAGTTCTCATTCCCATTTAATCTAATTCAAAAGCTTAGCACAATCATTGCTTTGTGTGCATGATTGTAAAATAACAATGCAGTTTATTAATACTTTGGAACAGGAAGACAAGCTTGTTAAATCATCACCATTCATTGTAATAAATTGCTTTGTGAGAAAGATCAATATAATACTAACAGAATACAAATCATATTTCAGTGCCCATTAACATCAATAAGCACTGGGAATGCTGCACCCTAAAGCTGGCATGGTACTGGCAGGCAGTACTCTTTAAAGAGCTGCTCCAGCTCTTTTTTACATATGGTTATATTTTTTAAAACCTGCTTATATTTCTGTTAACGTCACTGCTGAAGCACCATCCACTCCAAGAATGTACATTCAGGATCTTTTCCTGCAGCTGAATTACTACCCCAAAAAACTATTTAAAGGCACTTTGGAAGTGTCTTCACACTTTACTTCTTGTTCATATTAATACTAATGACTTCACTTATCTCAGTTAAACACTGCAGTAGGCCTTTTCCTTCATTTGTCACTTTGCCAAAACTGTAATAAATTCATATGAGAGAGAACTACAGGACAACAAAGGATTCCAAAGATCTAATGTGAGGACATAGGGAAGAATATAACAGATAAAAACTACGTATCAATCAGGGAATAGGAATAGATATGTGTGTGCTTATCTTTATTAATATACGTATTCCTACTTCATGCACACACATGTCTTCCTATTGTTTGTATTTGTAAATGAATGTAAACAGTGAGATAAAAAATATATACAGAACAGTACTAGTAAGAAATGTTTGCATTTCACTCAGAAAAAAATAGGGAGGGAAAAAATTATCTGAATTCTTAAATGCCTGCGACACAATATTTATGTCTGCAGGACATAACTGTTTAAATTTGCTTTAATTATATGTTTACAATGAGGAGGACTTTTCCACAAACAGAGGAAACTATACCATTGACTTGGCCACATTTCAATTCAAAATAGCATTGCAAATATGCTTCATCAGTTCACGTCACCACTATATTGGTGGTCTTCTTGTCAGTTTGCCTTAATATTAAGTTTTAAATATTAGTTCGTGCACTGTCAGAAATCTCTCATAATGCCACAAAAGGCAAATTGAACGATATGTACAGTTTCCAAAAATCCCCCACATTATATGTTTTACCCATTTTGTGTAATAAAGTCTAGCTGCAGAAATGTAGGATCTGAGAGTTTAAAGAGATTAAAACTCTATTGACAGAAGTTTCAGCTCCAGAAATTTCCTTTTCTACCATTTAGTTCGCAGGCACCTTCTTTAAATGTAAGTCCCTTGTTTGTATACTGTAGCATAGCACTTTCTAACATTACAAAGGCATACATTCAGTCTGCTTAACTATCGACTGCTCATTTTTCTCTCTGAAATTGTAATTATACTCATAAACATTTGGAATATATATGAAGAAGTCTGAATGAAAATTTTCACAGAGTGTACTTTACAACCAGAAATGTAAGAATTCACATGTTTTTTACACTCACTACATCACACACTCTAAACGCTGGATTGCACACAGAGAATATACTGCTGCAAAAGTTTACAGTAAGGAAAAAGAAAGGACTATAGCAGTGCTTATACAAATCAAAACAAAAGACAGAACAGTCAAACAAACAGTAGGAAACGTGCACAGCCCTTGAGAACGCATTCTCATGTTCTCAAGAAACAAAAATGCTGGATAACAACATTTAACATTGCTAAACATTTAGTAGGATTTTTCTTGCATCTCTCAAAATTCAACTAGTTCTTGCCGTAGACTTGCCTGAAGTTTTATTAGTCTGCAGCACAGTTCAGGAGAATTACTGAAAACCATACCTTTTAATCCAGGGATTTGCAACAGGAGCTCTCAAAGCTGAGATGTAATTAAACTAAATATTCAACCCAGGCAAAAGGCTTTGCAGGTGTGGAAAGGAGGAGGGGGTAGGTTCAGCTCAGTGACTGTCACTTGGTGGAAAACCCTCCTGCTTCTATTCCATAGCACAGTTAAAAAATAAGGTTTCTCTCAATGAACACAATCCAGGCTGACACCCACATTAGATCATATGGTAATGATATGTCTCCTGTATTGTAGCCAGAAACTTTATCAGCTCTTTTGCTTTCTTTTCCTCTTTTCTTTTTTTCATTTGCTTTATTTCTTTTTCATCTGTTTAGGATCCCAAACTACTTGTACACCATATGACAGATGCTCAGATGTAATTCATCTCACTTATTTTATTTATGTCCTTAAAATATATATTTAGTAAAGTTTTCTTGGTCTTAACTATGTTTTTTTTTCTGACTCATTACCAAGAAAAAAAAAGTCTGGCTGTTTCTCTTGTTTATAATATTTGTAATTCAAGAACATGATATAAAATTAATCTTAGAGTTAGTCAAAGTGGAGATTAACATCAGAAAAAAGGGGTAGCTTTAGGTAAAACTATTTTTACAGATATCAACCTGCCTTTGCTTATGCTATAATCATTGTCTAAGCCAAGTAGTATAACCTATAATATACTACTATTATCCTGTATAATAATAAACTTTTTTATGTATTTCTTCAAACTACGGCATGTTTTCGATATATATATATAAATCATGTTTTTATTAGTAGAATTACTCTAACATTTGTGGTTAGGACTGCTTTATATAAACTTTTCCTTTTTTTACTGCATTCTCACCAGGGCAGCAACACAGAGGGGAAATTAGTTTTAACTCATTTTTTTCTAGATACAGTGGGGCTTTTATAAAGCATACATGGAATAACTTATCTGGCTCATTGTTTATATTTATATTTTATTTTAGTAATCTCTGTTTTGAGGCAAATAACAATAGAAGCTAAAATGCAGTTTCTCTATTCCTGCACAATTTTAAAAGCCCAGCAAGCTCAAAGGAGATGAAATACAATAATTACTATTTATTTAGTAACCCAAACACAGTGTGAACATGTGTAGCTTCCCTGTGCTGTTAGATGTCCTGTCTAAATACTGGAGGCTTGTGTCTCTGTGTTTTGACTTGTACCCTTTTATTTCTGCCCCTAGGCTAGGACCAGGTGCAAATCTGAAATTAAAGCCTGTAAAATATGAAAGGTTGTTGAAAAGAAGTCTGAATTTTTAGAAACACAATAAACTCTGGAAATTTTAGCTATTCTCTTCATTTGATTTTAAGAAGAGCCATTATAATTTCTTTTCTTTGGTGGAAGCAAACATGGCGGAATAATTGACTGGTAGTTCTGGTCAGTGTAGCACAAATGTAATCAGAGATTTTCTATTACAGCTTTTTTATATATTTCACCGTAAAAGTAAGGATCATTTATTCCTCCCTAGTCCTTCAGCTAACTTCTTTCCTTTTCCTCTCCACTAGACTCAAGACTGCTAATGATTTTTGTTATGACATTTTTCTACATATGATTAGTTGTGTTCCAGGCTTTCATGCTTACAACAAAGCCTTATCTTTGTCCAGAAGTGTCGCCATGAGGCTTGCTGAAATCTTGGCTGCATCTTAGTAATGTCAGTTATTTGAACCTTGGTCACCAGCTGCATCTGCTGTTTAAAAAACATTTCAAAGAAAGATTTTGATGAGGAACAGGTCAGGGTAAACTTGTTGTCAGTTTGGTTCACAAAATATATTCCTATCCTTTCCCAGCAAAATCCTAGCGCATTTGTTCTGATACCTGTTAAGGAGTTAAGAGGTGTTATAATTTAATAGTTGAATCATCTCTTTATTTGGAAACAAGGAAGGGAATGGACAGCTATATCTCCTTCTTTTCTGTCTTTGGGATTATGGAGACTCAAAATACCTGCAAAAAATAAATATCAAGGTGGGATCAGGTGGATGATGAACTGAGGGGCTACAGGCCTTCCTGAAGAGGAACTGGTGCAGGTAGAGGGAGACTTTTCCTCCTTTTTTCTTAAAAATAGCCATCCCAAGAAGGTCAGAGGGGAAAAGATGTTGCTCCTTTTAAGAAAACACTAATGCTGGACTCCTCTCTCTATCAAAATGGATGGATGGGGGTATATTAGATGTCCATGCAAAGTGGAATATGTGGAGGACTAAGGAACAGGGGAGAGGGGACTTGGGAGAATGAATAGCAGTGTAATACCCTAAGTGTGTGTGCACACTATTTTTTGGGTCATTCGTACACTCAAATGGGAATGTGGGATCCTTTCTGGTACAAGTAATCCCTTACCTCCATTCTTTTGTAACTTAGAAGATGAACACTTTTACAAAAAGAAAAGTCACTATGTCATTTTAATGTCAATGACTATGATTGATATCCTTCCCAATCTGATCTACTTTAACTACAGCTTAGTCAATACAAAACATCATGATTAGATTAATTGCTTTCTGTAAGATTTCATTAGTCCATCCTGACAAACCTGTAGGGCTACATGCTGCTCCAATTACTGCTTCCCAAAAAGTTACAGGCAACTGCGCATTAATGTTATTTATATAATGGTATTTTTATTATATTTTGATGGATAGCATCTGCTTTCTTTGCTAATAGCTTACTTTGTGGACCTTCCAAAGGGCAGTGGCAGGAGAGAAGAGGGGAAGCCTGCGTGCTCGTCTCATGTTGGCTGCGGTGTCCAGGTCCGGTGGCAGTTTTTGCAGGAAGGAGAAAAGCAGCTGCCTCATGAGGAACAGGATGTGCTTGGGGGAACAGCTTCTAACGTGCGGGGATGGCAGTCAGGGGAGAGGCACAGCCAGCAGGTGCCTGGTGCTGCAGGCACGGGTTGCAAGGTTCCTCAGAAAAACAAGGAGCAGATAGATAATCCGCTCTCAAGAATGAAAGACTGGTTTGGGGCAGCCTGGGAAAGAAGTGCCGTGTTCATTGCAATCTGGAAAGTTACTGGAATAACACCAAGGCAGGAGGAAAAGATCTGTCCTGCAAGGACAATGTGGCCCAGAAATTCATGTTCTTTCTCGCTCAAAGTTTCCTCTCCTGAAAAAATCTGTTGTCTTGGGCTG
The DNA here is from genome assembly GCF_036370855.1 of Dromaius novaehollandiae. Taxonomy (NCBI): domain Eukaryota; kingdom Metazoa; phylum Chordata; class Aves; order Casuariiformes; family Dromaiidae; genus Dromaius; species Dromaius novaehollandiae. The sequence continues at coordinate 45,744,122 of NC_088098.1, forward strand.
TGTTCTCAAATACCCCAACTTTGACAAGCAAAGCCCCTAGAGTGTTTTTGTGGTGCTTGTGGTAAGGAAGAGGGCAGGCAGATCTGCCTCAAAGTCCTCATTAGTCCTCATTAGCTAGGTAAGTGCCCCTCTCCAGCAGGAAGGAATGAAAGAAGATCCCATGATTAGCTGCCTCTCAGGGGTCCTCTCCACCGCTACTGTTGCTATATCTGATGCCTGGGCTTCACCAGCTCCTGAGGACAACAGTGTTCCCCATGCTTTCTAATATAACACTGGCTGTCTCTCCTGCTCTTTCTACACTATATGTAATGATTTCTTCCAAGCACCTGCAGGAAACTGTTCCTTACCATAGCAATGGAGTTCCTATACTAGAAATGTGGGTAAATATTGACCCAAGCTTGGTAAATATTGACCCAGACAAATACTGACCCAGGCATAGTCTGACAAGGTAGCTAAAGAGACAGAAATCTAGTTACAGGATATTTTCAGTATTAAAGTTTCCTTCAGTGCTCTGTGACCTTAAAAATGATAGTCCTGAACTTCTTGACCTTTCTACAGATCAAAAGGAGCAATATATCAGATTTTGGATGTGTGCTGTCAAAAGCATTATTTTTCCACAAGTGTGGAAGCATGTCTTCCATAACGATTTAAACAAAACAGAACCAAACTTCCCTCAAATTAGGTGAGAGAGCTCTCTCTTTGGGGGAATAGTCTCTCCCATCATTGTCTGTATTCTCTTCCCTGTTTTCCCCATGCCACAAGGCCATGTACTTTGTAGGTCACCCCTCACAGCGTCATCTCCCTGCCGACTTCTGAAGAGAGCCTGTGGGATGTGCAGGTCACTGTAGGAAACAAATTCAACCTGTCCGCAGGCCCTTAGCTGAAATTTCCCTCATATGATGACGTCCTTCACCTTAGGCTCTTTGGAAGGGGCAGTCTGTTCCTGTACTCAGTGCCGGCATTCATTTCCACTGCCCTTAGCACTTTCTCCTGAATCAAATTGTTTTGTCCAGCTGCATCAAGCAGCTGAAGGAGATAACCACATGTTGATGTAATCTTACTATTCGCTATGATTTCAAATGCTCTGAATTTAACTTCCATGCCTGAGGAGGAAGTCTGTCCTAACTACTCCTCAGACTTTCATAGTGTAGACTATAGAGGCACATACCAAGATCACTATCATCTGCCTCAAAAATACAGTGAATAGGTAAAGCTAGATCTTTTATGAGTCTTCGCAGTTACCAGCCATCCTAGAAGGACAGAGTGACAGATAAATAGCAGTAATCATGGAACCAAAGACCCCAGAACCTCATCTTGACTAAATAATGGTGAAGAAAACATATGCAAAAGCATTCACTTCTATGTGCACTGATATGCCTTTGTATCGGTACTCAGGTACTCCATGTGCTGTGTTTCAGCTGGCACTACATATTGTTCCTGCCTAACAGCTGTCTGACTGTGAGCAGTCTGCTGCCCTTAGGAAAATTTCTATACATGAAAAAAATAGCATGCTGGCAGATTCCCCTCACCGAAGGGCCTGTGGGAACCCAAGGCTACAACTCCCTATGGAAGAGAGAATCTTGAGAACACCTTCCCGGAGAAGAGAGCCACTCTGGCAGTGGGGGCCAAGAGGAAAAAAGAAAAAAAGGAGGGGTGACTGGAGAATAGAGAGGATTAAGATAAGAGGAGATGAAATTTCAAGTAAGCAGCTGTTTTCATGAAATTTTGACCTTTCTTTTTCTTTTCCAATATCTTGTGTTGGAGTCCAACCGTTTTCAAGGTTCAGATGAAAAATCCAAACCTTAGTTCTCATTTTGATGGCCCTTAGATCATTCTCTGGACAACTCTCACCATCCCAGCTGGATTACGCAATGCCCTAGAAAAGGATCACAGTAGTTCATGCAGTTGTTGGAACTATATGCCTTGCATGTCCTCTGTTAGTCAGGGGTTATGAACCCGCATGCGAAATGAGACACATCCTGTACAGCCTTGTGCCATTTAGGAACCTATTCCCAGATTATGAAAAACATGTGAATGGCCAGGTCATATCCTTCATTTCCAATTTAGTCATCACAGAGAGCTCTTTCAGAGGGAAAAAATGACTGCATTACTGAGGAAAGTCCTCAGAAATAAAGAGTGCAAGACCAAAAAGAGGACATTTATGGTAGGATTTGTGTCTGTGTGTCTATATTAAAATGCTCATTTTTGTATGTCGGCAATCTGCTGAGGAAATAAAAAAATTCTCACTTCAGCTCTGCTAAGAAGCATATGATACAGTGACTTTAAAGATATAAGCAGTGGCATCATAAAACTTACTGCTTTTGTTTGGATTGTTTGACCTCATTTTAGTGCAGAACTGTTAAGAATCTTAAAGCAGATACTGATGAGTACATGAGCTCCAAGTCTGTTCAAACAGTGTGTGTCCTGTAGGGGTTCAAATGAAAACGATTATCTCTTAATAATTCTTGAACCTTTCAAGTACGTAGCTGTATCTGAGACAATTTAAAGACATACTAAAGAAAAAGACAATGTGGGAACAGAATCCTGACAACACCAAGGTTATCTAGCATTCAAGGGAGAGAGGTGATCATGACAACTTCATACAAATTATTCTAATTCTACCTTGTTTTAAGACACGGGAAACTAGAACACAAATCTCTTCAAGAAAGGTGAAATAAAAGCTGGTAAAACAGGAAAGCGTAGGAGGGCTTTCGATACATTTTCACACTGGTATGTCTCAGAATTGAAAAAGACTTTTTAAATCTCTTCCTCTCAGTGTAGAATCATATTTCTTCCATTTCCAAGATCACTTGGAATTAGGGTCACCAAACATAAAATAATTCCAGGTAAACTCAGAGAATTACAAAGATATAGTCCAGGTACCAGGTTTCAAAATGTCCCTTGCATTTCTTTAAGCGCACAGAGAGATATCGACTTTACCTCACCATTAACTTATGACTTGAACACAAGAATGGATAGACCAGACACTTTTTTGGGACTGTTTTTCTATTTTAAGTAGCTTCTACTTTTACTCATATAAATAAGCCCTTCAAAGGATTGTCCTGACCTAGTAATTGCACTGATGTTCCTCAACAGCAATTTTCCATAGTTAACCTGAACAAAGACCATACTGATGTAATGGAGAAAGGATTTTTCTAAACAAAATAGAGTTTAATTCTACCTATAATAACTTTTAATGTGATTGCACTTCCTCGGGTTATTGAATTACAGTGGAAGATTTACCTTACTAGTAATCATAAAAGTAGAAGACTACTCTTTTTCTACATTATTCTTTGTTTTATTTCCTTCTCTACAACATGTTTTTCAGTTACTTCTCTTTTCCGTGCTGTGTTCCTGGAGCAACCTACTCTCCCAAGATTGGCTACATTTTAATTCACATATAGCTTCTGTATCATTTGAAGAAAAATAAAACTTTACTTTTACTACAAGTATGCTTGATTTGTATTTATTTCACCGGTTATTTTTTGTAGATCTGTGTATGTGATAGATTTATGAACATGTTGGGACACACCCTCATGGCTATAAATCACATCATTGTATTGAAATTGCAGCATTTGGGGATTTCATTTCATTTCAAAATCTGGCCACTGAATCTCTTGACTCATCTTAATCTATCGTAATATAACAGGAACAAACATTCCTTAGAGATCCAAGTCAACATTTGGAAAAGTGACAAACACTTATCCACAATCTCTCTAATATATGTGATTTTTAAGGAGACTTTCAAAGCACACTTCTTGAAAGTTGGGTATTCCATAAGGTACTGGAAAATGGATACCCCCAAAAAACAGACACCTAATGCCTGATAACTTTTGATAGTCTCAGTGTACTGAATTTTTTGAATTTACCCACTAAATTTAAGGATGGAGTCATTTTCCCTCACATGTAAAAATGAAATAGGATGTTTTAAAATGAATTTATCAGCTTCTTAGTTTTTCTTTTCTTTTCTTTCTTTTTTTTTTTTTTTTTTGTGAGATGGAAAGCTTGCATCTGAAGAAGCCACATATATGCTTGCAAGCAAAAATCTGTTCAAGAACTGTTCCTCATTTATAAAACCAAAACCACTTCAAATTGGATCTTGTGACTTGGAGAATTTGGAGCAGTCATTTGACATATTGTTGAAGTTCTTCCACTGTGTTCCTGAACTCTGTGTCTCCTCCAAATTGTTTGAATTGGCTATTTAGGAGGAAGTACCTTTCCTTTAGTCACAATTAGGAAATTCAGCTCTCCGAGAAGCAGTTAACACAGTATGTAACCCGTTCACAGTCTGCAAAACAGTTACAGCCATTTTCATGTCAATTTAAAATGAGAAACATTTGGCAAAAGAGGAGATGGAATCGAGTCATGAAAACGAACAATTATTTTTAAAATGATAGGAGAGAAGGGGAAAAAAACAGTCCTTAAAAGTATGTCCAAGAAAATTCTAATAATTTAGGGGGTTCTGTAGAATCTTTCAAATCTCACAAAAGCTCCACGTTGGTGACTTTATTATTTTTTCATGTATTCAAGTATGGCTATGGTTTAGGTTATATTTTATCCTAAAGGACAATTTAGTCTGAAGTGTCTACCTAATATTCATAATCTATTTGTCAAATGCACGTCCAGGATAAAAATCTATACGGTTTACAAAGGGTCCACTTTTCCCAAACATACTGCATTCTCTCAGCTCCAACAGAATAAACCTCTGGATACTGGATCACAGCAGGCATGCAGGGGGTAAATTCTCAATTAGGATTAAGATTACTTTAATAAATATTTATTTTCTTCCATGGTCTTGAAGTGCTAAACATTAGAGGCCTGAAGTCACTGGGACTGCTTTATACCCTTAAACTCATGGACATGCCTAAGTGGAGGCTGAATGGGGGCTGCGCTCCATGCATTTTGCCGCTGATGGCCCTGCAGAAAGTCCCATGGACGTTGCCAGGCTCTGGGCCATCTCTGCACGCATGGAGGTGGTGTTGCCCCTAAGAGGGTGACTGGCCGCCTTTCTTACTGTGATTAGTTCCCCAGTCCATCACCAGGACACTCAGGGTAGTGCACTACTGGAGTGAGAGGCTGAGTGGCCAGATCAGTCTGATGAGTTCAAGTACCCAACTATGAAAAGTGTAGCTCTGGTAGGGTATCTCTGTTTCCTCCCTTGCCATCACTTTACTTAGGGCCATTCCTCCTTTTTTTCTGAAGACTCATCTTCACAAACTTTATGTGCCAGCCATTTTATGTGAAATTTAATGCAGAGTTATGGAGTTCCCACCATCTATTGAAATCCTCCCCTCTCAGTCTCTCCGTGACCTTTGAGTCCTCTCAGATTTTCTGTACGTTGAGTCAGGTTGGTGGTATTTTCCAAAGCAAGCAGCTTCTTCATATAATTCCATTTTTTAATAGCAAATGGAAAATTTCTTATGGTATGTTTTGGATTAAAAGAGAACAAAATTAGTGGCACTAAAGTGCTACAAAATGTATGAAATGCTATTGCCAAATATGCTGGAGACAGCAAAATGTTTTTGTACTTGTTAAAAATATTCTTTTAAACCTCAAAGGAAGGTTCAGCCTGTCTGAGAATATTATTTTTTTACGGCTTCTCTTATGAGATTATATCTCAGGATATTTTATTTTTAAAAAACAAAACCACAATATGACCTTCTGTTAATAATTAAAGATCAGGGTCTGTAAAAGATGAAAATTCACATTCTTGTATTTCATGTCTGAACCATTTAAAAATAATCTTACATATCTTTCATCAAGGAAAAACAGTGTCAAATTACTGCTTTATAATGGAAGTTTGTACAATATTTATTGTAGCTTGAATTTATTTTCTACACCAATCTGAGAACTGCTTGGCCTCTTCTGAAAAAGCTGTGAATTTTGTCTTTCACTGAAACAAATATGTAAGTATATATTTTTATCTTACCCAGTTAAACAGTGATGTACACAAATGGATTTGCCATTTGATATTTTAAAAGAAGTAGGAATCACTATCTGATACTGAGGAGATAAGCCATGCAGTGGCTGCTAAGTAGGAGTCTATGAAATATTGTGTTAACCTTATGACTCCTATGACTATAAACTCTTGAGTCAGGGCAGTCAGCAATTATACAGCAAATTAATGTGGAATGTGACTTAATTAAATATGACATTTCTAGACATCTTGGATACTTTACCCCTGCTTTTTCCCGTTTCACTCTGTTTGCGTAAAGCCTGTGAACACAAGTGGCTGATGTGACATATGCAAGAGCTCTACCTATTGCTGACCTAGTGTGCCCTTTGCCTAGACCTCCCAGGCCTTTTATCTTGAGGGTAAAAGCTTGATTTTGGTGCAGATGTACTACTTACCAATTTTTTTGATTTCTATACTAGTTTTTCCAAAATCCAAGAGGTAGTCCAAGACCAATCAACTCATGACTACATAAGGCACAGAAAACTCTGCATGAATTTCTTGATTCTTTCAGTCTCTCCACTTTTGGAGAATGGTGTACCTAACATAGGATTTTACTGGACACATTGGCTATGAGGAATGGCTTTATATCCACATGCAATTTTCATTTAGAAGCTTTTGTGTTAAATTATTTTATCAGAATATCCTTTTGCTTGTCTTTATATTCATTCAGATCTTTGAAAAGAAAAAGACCAAAAATCATCAGACAGGAAATTTATTTGTCTGAATTGAGCATATATCTTTATGGAAGAGTTTAAAAACATTTAGCAGGCAAGAAATTTTTTTTGTATGCTATTTGTAAAACAGTCAACAAAATCAAACAGAAAATAAATGAAAAGTTACATTGGTGCTCTAGAGTTCTATTTATACAAAAATTCTGCTGAAAGAATCTCATTAATTATTTTATTCTTTCTATAAAGCCATATTTATTTTATTCCTATTTAACTCAATAAGATTTTTCAGTAAGAGTGATTGTAAGCTGGTATCCCACATCTCCTTTGTTTAAATGTACATTTAAACTAGCTACATATTACAATAAATATGACATAGTGTTTATGGCGCTGCCAAGCATAATGGAGTGGTCTCCTTCAGTGTTCATTAATTTCCAGAAAAAAAGAATATGTTATCTAAGGAAAGCTAGCAATTAATTTGACACACCAGTGTCATGGGTTGGTCGTTCGTAAAAGTTGTAGACACAAGTCTGACAAACACTGTTTTGACACTGATTTGCTTTTGAGTTGATGACTCAATGGCGCTTTATAGCATATAAACTGCATGTTATATCTATGAAGTAAAGCTCCAGCACCCATTTTAACAGCATTAGATTGCCACTACAGGCTCACGATGAAGTGCAGCATGCAAGTCACATGAGTAATAGCAATGTGGGAGAGGGACCATAGGAGATCATCTAGTCCTCCTGCATGCTGTGGGACCCAGGGTCCAGCAAAGCACCTCTGGGAGATGTTTGCTCTCTCCCTGTGGCTGTTGCTCTTCTCCGAGCCAAGGCCACCCCAGGAGTGCCCTGCTCCCCAGCCCTGGCTCCTGTTACTTAACTCTCCTTGGGGTTGTTAAAGCTTTCCCAGTATCTGATCTGAGTCTTTGACTCAAATTAAGCCAAACACTTTTTCTTCTGCTTCTAGTGGGACAGTTGATCACTGCCTTCTTCATATCAATCTTTTGCATTTTAATATTGTTATCATGTCTTTCCTCAGGCTTCTCTTCTCTAAAAAAATACAGGTCCTCTAAACAATTTCTCATACCATGCTTTTTGTCTAATCTTCCTATGATTCATTTATTCTCCCCTAGATTCTCTTGAGTTAATCTTAAAATGGGATACCCAGAACTTAATGTGAGTTTCAGTGGAGGGCAGAACAGTGGAAAAAGTATCTTCTATTCCTCATCTGCTACGTTATAAAGTTTTATACTTCAATAACATGCTTTTAATTATGTAGAGGTATTTATTGACAGTAAGGGATTTTCAGAGGATTCACTCTTGGTCTAATTATCTTTCTTGCCAAAATGATTAAATTTCATCTTGTTTTTAGCCTAATAAAATGAAAGGGAAATATATGATTTTGGAGATAAAGGATGAGCCCTTTTTTGAATGAGCTTTTCTCAGTGTGTTATGTTCTCTCACATATCTTCAAGATATATGAAAAATAGCAAACCTCCATTTGAGTATCCAATATAAAGGCACCAAACTAGCTGCCATATAAAAATTACAAATTATCTCAGGTGACTTAATCATATCCTGTTCTCTGGTTTCCTTTTTTGATGATATTGACTTTCTATGAAAAGTATTCTTGAGATTCACTGAGGATCTATACATCTTGTTGGCTTTATCACCACATTTTAAAGAGTTGTGATGTGGGTTATTTTTGACCCCGGCCTTCTCTCATGGTCTTTAACTAGCCAACTTACAGTACTGAAACAAGATCTAGGCCCAATGAATAATTCTCCTACTTCAGAATCCAGCAAAATAGTTCACAAAACAAAAAGAAACCTTTCCAAAAAGCCTTTCTGAAAACAAGCAAAGGTAACTACGCTTTCTGAAGTAAGAAGGGAGAGTGGACAGATCATCTTTTGGTTAAGAGAGTGTAAAAAGTGACTGAGTTGAATTTCTGGCTTTTCTATAGACTTCAGGATTGCCTTAATCATTAGATATGAATTCAGCTTCACAAAGGCTAATGTCTAAATACCTTCTTCAGATTTGACAGAGAATATCTGTGCCAAAGCCCTGAAAACTCTGAAAACTAGGGATAGTAATATATTATTTCAGTTTCTTTTATCTAGTTTGTGTTGCGAGAGCGTGGGCACACCAGTTTATGCAAATAGCACCCAGCAAAAGCAGCACCGATCAGATGGGAGCCAAACTCCATTGAGCTTTGGGGGCAGAGAAAGAGATCAGCAGCAAAAATATGTGTACAATCCAGATATTTATTTCTCGACACTATTCTACATTTAAGAGAGAATGAATGAAAATGAACATGTACCTCAAATGCCTGGAATAACAGATCTTTCTGAGTTTCTGCAAAAGGGAAAAATTCTGTACTCAGTAAAAACACTGTATCCCTTGAGGAATTGCAGACTGGGAATGCTTTGGTTTCTCTGGTGTAAATATTAGGGATTAAAATTTAATATGAGCCTATATTCAATCTAATATAACTGGGTTTACAACAATCATCTAAATTTACTTGATTTATTTTTTTGCAGCCTTGCAGAGATCATTTGTAAATATTTGATAATTTAAAGTGCATATTATTTCAGAGAAATCCCTTGGCTTGTCTTGTTTGATCCAAATTATTCTTTTCACATGCATCTGAAATATGAAATTATGTTGTAAATTTTCTATGCAATTGAGCCTGGGCTTTTCTCTTTATTGGTACAATAAAAATGTGGATGCAAATTTTATAGCCACCCATTTCATGTGAACCAGTTACTGAAGGAACATATTAATACTGGGATGCACAGTGATATGATTTGTTGGCACAAAAGAATAGCCAGGCAACTTTAAAATTGCAGTTCAGCAGGACTGTAGAGTTGTACAGACACACTAGGCTTTTTTTCTGGCACTGAAGAGAGCATTTGCAGTCCAGATATTTACTTTCGAAAGCCATTCTTGGAGGGTGGATATGGAAAAGGCAAAGTAGTTAAATTCATTGTTTTCTCTATTAAAGGCTACTAAATGGAAGACATTCCAGTATGCAAAAATGTGTATTCCTTGGATATCTAAGAAGTTTATTCTCTACTACATAATTCTATAAATAATGGATGATAGCTGTGAGTGAGCATCTTCCGTGAAAAAATATGCCACTCATATATGATTGAATGTGAATAATTAGAACCATTGAATAAATTAAAGGGGAAAAATAAAGAAAGACAGAACGTAAGACAGAAAAGGAGGGCATGAAAATGCTAGGTGGAGAAAGATTAAAATTCAAGTTACACCTATTGCTTGCTAGACTGAATCACTTAAAGATTTCTTCTCCTAGCACATATATTTTTCTGACATCTTTTCCCATTATTCACCAACCAGATTTAAGAAATATGTACACTTGAACACTCCCACAGGGCTATAATTCTTTTTGTTTTTCTCTCATGCTGAGAAATTTCTTCAGTCTCTTCTAGAGAAAGGAAGCTATACCGTTGCAAGGCAAATCTTATGTTCAAAGCTTCTTAATTTAAAAAAGTGGGCTCTTTTATTTCCAAGTTATAGGTGGATTGAACACTGAAATGACATAATTCTGAGCTAAACTCCTTTTAGGCTTATATACTGCATAAAGGCCATTGAAAGCATTTCAGTTCTGGCACAAGAAATCAGGGTGCTAAGCTGCCACTGCAGGACTGGGCTTAATCTACATATTTCAGCTGGGCTGCCCTGGTGTAGTTTTAAGATCATGTGGAGTAGGATAAGGGCAGAAGAGTAAGGATTTTCACAAGGAAGTCAGAAAGCTTGGTTAGTTCACCTAGGATGCATCCAGAGGGAAGCACAAGGCAAAGGGGTACTTATAAATTAGCTGCCAAAGGCAGCTATGAGTGGGCAAATACATGTACTAGGTTTTGTTTTGATTCTGTTTTTTTAATAAGCTTTGTTGCTCAAATATTATTGCATTATTTAACCAATTGCTTTACTTAACAAGTAGCGCTGCTCTGTGGGGCAAGTTATTCAATAAGTGGGTTTTTCTCCTAGAAATTCAGCCAGCTTTGCATATAATTTAAGAGAAAACTCCTTCTTTTTTCACAAAAAGCAGCAAGTTCTAAATGCTTGCTTAAAAGAGGGCAATGATCACTTCCCAGTATGATATAAAAGTAAAATAAATATCATTCACAGCCCAGGCAGTCACAGTGTAAATAGATTATATAAGGAGGCTGTGAGAAAACTGCCTGATTTAAAAGGCTGAGATATGAAAGTAGTTTGAATAACAATATTGTACAATCATAGTGCATTTATTAAAAGGCATTTTCATTATCCTCCAGCTATTCCTCTTTTGCCTCATGATAAAACATTGCAAAATAACAAATGCTTCTCCCAGATAGTTTGGAAGGAAAATTCTATGTACTATTCTGAATAAGAAATATTTTTTATATTTTTTTGCCACTGTCCTTTATCAACTACTATTAAGATAGAATAGACTTAGAAACATATTTTCCAGAATAAATGTCAATGTTCAGAAATAAACATTTTCCTTCAAAACCAAACTTTTTTGCCAAATTCCCTTTGGACATTTGAAAGGTTCTTTGGACAAAATTTTATTTTAGTGGGTGCCTAAAGCTAAAGGATGAAGCAAAGTCCTTCATCTTACTTCACACAAGGGACTTTTTTTCCTTAACTTCAGTGGATGTTGGATTTGACCATAAGTAAATAGGTCAGTTTTGTGTATCAGCTCAATTATGTTTGCTTAGTGGGAGATAGATACGGGAATTCAGCGCCTCTGAAATGAGACCACGTATCTGGACACAAGTATGTAAGTTGGGACATGAGTTAGAAAATTTAAACTACTGTGAAATCACGTATGAATAAAACGTTACGGGAAAAGTAACCAGACAGTTCTCAGGTTTCATTCCTGTATTTAATACTTTATCCTTCCTTGGCATAGAATAGGCCTTACATTCTTCATGTAGGGATACTTGAGAAATATCATGTAATATATTGCTTTGCAGTCGTTACTGCCAAGTTTTATTTTATTGCTACACACATGCAGGATATCAGAGTAGGAAGAGTATCAGGCACTGCTGGTGAATTAATGTTCAGCGCCAAATAGAACACACCAGTGTCTTGGCAACTTTCCTCTTTGCTAATAATGCCATTTACAGGTTTCTAATGTACTTGGAGTATTTCTAAATATCAAGAAGGATAGGTTTGTATGCCAGAAAACATATTTCTGTTATCTGAAACGTCAAAAGAATAGGATGTTTGAGATTATAAAACCTCTGACTCTTTGACTTGAAGTCTGTATTAAAAGGTATTTGTCTACTAACAAGAAAATATGACTTCTTGTTCAGTTCAGGTCTCTAGGTGCTCTAATACAAATATTAATATTAAAATGACATGTATTTAAGCAACATTTAGAAGACTGATTTTTATGTTCCATCCAAGCAATCTTTCTGAAATATGTCATTAATTTGCAATTAGCAGCACTCAAGAAAGTATAGGGATATAGATAAAACCAGCAACTACAAAACTGCAGAAATCCTGAACTTGAGTGACTTATTCTTAGCAAGCAACCTGTCTTTCAAAAATGGACCATTTCTGCCTTTGAATTGTTCATAAACAGTGATTTTAAAATGTACTGATATTTGTTGTAATTTCCTCTGAGCAAAGAGCTGAGAAATTATTAGAGGAAACATTCAAACATTCATGTGAAAGAGCTTTCACATGTACATATATTCATTGAAAGTAAACACAGAAATCAAAAGGAACATGATTTACACCTTGCTTGAACACTTGAAAATATTTCACCCTCATATGTATATGAATGTAGTGATAACTCAGACCTCCTTCCAGTTTAAACTTTTTACATACAGCAGGTGTGTGAAATTTCCAGCTCACTCATGTTTTCATAAATAGATTTCCATGGACAAGTGCTGTCTTTTTTCTTAGAAACGACCTTGCATTTACCAAATTTTCTTACAGCTGTTTGGGATTTTGGATATGATTCATAAAGATAAGCAGTCTCCCAGATCCACAGATAAATTATTGCTTGCATTATTCTGGGTTAAAATTATACACTATAAGATAGCCATAAATATTAGCCAACACACAAATCATAAATATTAGCTAACCTGCTGGTCAGGACATGTACAGTCATATTTCTTGATACACCTTGTAGACACATCCAAGAAGTATGGAATTGAAATTGGAAACAGGAAATGATTTTCTTTTCTAGTAGAAGAAATATCTAAAACATAAAAAAATTGTCAGATATATTGTCTGAACTCTAATTGTGAACATTTTTTTTTCTCATTAATAAACAATCCCACAGGACCAAACTCCTGAAATGTTTTTTTCTTAAGCTCAATAGCTAACAGAGAAGAGGCCAAGAAGTTACGGCACCTGCAGCAAACTCAGAAAAACCTTTCTGTTCCAGGCAGCAAAACATAACCCCAAGCTCCCAATCATACAAAATTTTTCTTTATACCTTATTCTTTGAAGTTATTTCTTAAATAAAAAAAAAAATTCACTTAGTAATCATCCATGTCTTCTGTACAATGATTCCTGGATTAAGGCTAACAACACAGAGGCATAGAAACATACAGTTGGGAGGGATTGCAAAAGAAGTCCATTTCAGCCCAAAAGTGCTGGGTGGAGTGAGTTGTGCCCTTGTCGCTCCCTACGCGTTTGCCCAGCCAGCTCCTAGAGACGGTCCGTGATGGAGGTTCTGCAGCTCTTCCTGTAGCCACGAGGTGATGTTTCCTCACGCAGGAAAGCAATTTTTCCTACTACCTACCCTGAAACTTTCTTGCTGCCATTAAGGCGTTCACCCTTGTTCTAGGCACGACAGTAAAGGAGATGAGATGGTTCATTTTGTAATCTCAATAGTTTGTACACCTTTACCTGTGCAGTTCTTTCTTTTCTAGCCCCCGGTTCTGCCAGTGTTCCCCCGCAGACCATGATTTCTTGTTCTCTGATCTTCCTCAGTGTTGTCTTCTGACCTCTTTTCTACTTGTCCATATTTATTAAAATGCGGTGCCCAAAACCAGGCTCCAGCTGATGCTGTTCCAATGATCACTAAATCTGTAGATTATAAGAATTATTTCATATATCTCACAGGCAGTACTCCTGTATACATATCCCAGAATATATATTTTTTTCCTTTTCTGCTATAGCATGACAGGGAGGACTCATTCTTTTCTGCAGAATTGCTGCCTAGACATATGCTCCCTATCCTATGTTTCTGTGGTTGGTTAATTAGTCTGGACTACTTCACATGTGACTTAGAGTTTGAATAACAATGCAAACCTGTTTGAATCTGATATTCAGGGCATATTTCTGGTGCTTCCTGATGATTTTCTAACAGCTGAGTACACCATTCAATGGATTATTTCCCTTTATTTTACCTGAGAAATGAAAAATTGTTCTTCAGAATACTGTGGCCGCATCATTGTAATTTTGATAAAATTTGGCCAGTCACAATTTTTTTTTCTAGTTTATTCCAAAGCCTTTATGAAATGGTGAAAGTTGAAGTGGCAATGTTTCCAAAAGGAAAACACTGAGTTTTTTGAGGGGCGGCCTGATGTCTCCTAAAAACTGTATTTCCTGGCTGGACAAACAGTGAACATAGAAGTCCAGCCCTAGGCTCAGCTGGTGGCTGCTCCCAAAAGCAATGCCAACGTCGTACGCCTGGGCTCTCCCAGCAACTTTGCTACCCGCTTGGCAGGACACGACAGGAGCACATACATATCCTCGAGGCAGGCTGCCTGAGGTCTGCCTGGGAGACCGCTGTGGCTGCAGAAGGAGGATGGACTGCAGCACCTGTGGGGTTCACAACTCCTGTCATGGCCACTTGCAAAAGAGGCCACAATGCTGGGATTGATCTGGGTTACGATCCCACGTTCTCTGGAGTCTATTCACCTGTGCAAGGTGCACCTGAACAATTAGAGACTAATTCCCATTTTCCAGGCAATTATGAAGTTTCTTTACAACTACTTTAGAGTGATAGCCTATTTCCATAGGCCATCCAATGAATAAAAATCCGAACAGTAAGGAAAGCCAAATGATAGGCTACAAAGCATTCAGATGGATTTCATCACATACATTATGTGTCTAGAAAAGTTCTGCTGATAAGTCTTACAGATAGCTAGATGTCTGGGCTAACACCTTTATAACAGCACTGGTGTCTCTGAAAACTTCCTCTGGAAATGTTTTGCTGTTAAACCTACTGAACCTGCATAAGCATCATTTGAAAACAGCCACAAAAGGGAAGTGTTTGGGTTTACTAGACAGCCATAAATTGTGTTCGAATTTCTGTATGCTACTTTAAAACTATATAGGGAACAGATAGCTGACAATCTAAGAGTAAAGCTAAAAATTGGGAACTATTCACAGAAGGTAACTGAAAGACAGTTTTACTCCTTTTTAGTACTGAGAGTCATAAAGTATGACTAGTACTACGACAGTTGCTTAAGTATTTTGCAGAATAAAACAATTTTTGTGAGAGAGAGTATAATATAAAGATAACTGCAGGCAGGAACTTATAGTTCAATTTCTACAACAAAAAGAAACATGAAGTTTAAATTAAAGACAGAAGTATAGAGATGTGCCCTTGTCCTCTTTTCACATGAGGAGTCATTGCTACACACATGCATATGTCAGCAGTGGACCTTGGGCTCTCCATGGATGTAGAGGTCTGCCCCATTTTGCCATTTTTAAGATTGATGCCATAGGAAGTGACCTATTTCATAATTTATGCCAACCACCTTTGATACTGATTAGTGAATCAGAGCTCTGTATCACTAAGCTCAAAATGTTATAATTTCACCTTTTCCAGTGCATATGCAGGCAACTTTTCATTGATCTATACTGCTATGAGAAATGGAATAATTTTATTTTTCAAATATAGGAAATGAGAAACAAAAAATTAAAAATCGAAAAGCTACAAAAACTGTTAGAGGACTGACACTTACTTTGACTTCTTGAAGGCTGAACAGATTTCAAATGAATATTGTCTCTTTAAGGCCAACATTTGATACTTATGTTATGCAACTGAGGAGCATTAATAGCAGTTAATGTAGTGAAGCCATTCTTGGGTTCATGTTATGCTCCAAGTGAGTGTAATGGCCAGAGGTTCAATTTCTTCCCTACCAAAAAAGAAGCCAAGATAACAGCGCTACTCCCCAAACCTGACAGACTGAATTTGCTGCTTAAATGGAGACCAAAGTTGTATTCCTGTGGAAACAAATTTATTAAACATCTTTCTGACAGCAAAAGTGCTTCTTTCGGCATAAGGCTGAGGGCATTTTCTGAGACTGCAAGAGGAGGGGAAAGCCAGCAGCAGTGACAACAGCTCCATTAACCCCCCTACTCTCTTCCAGGAGAACGATCTTCAGTTTCCTTTGCATCTGATCTCAGGCCTCATGTTTTTTTTTCTTCTTCTTCTTTTCAGAAAAACAGCATACTATTTTGTTTAAAAAATATGTGAACTGAGGACAAATTGGCAACCCTAATTGTGAATGTTCTGCCTGCCTGTTTATTGGTTTAAAATATTTCCTGATGAAGTATGAAGACATTTTGTGCCTCAATAGCATGAGTACAATATTCATTGTTTTGAATGACTTAGATCTAGGAGGATTGTCTGAGCAGCTGTAATTTGAAGAGCATCTGGGAAAACACTCTCTAAGGAGTAACATGATATCTTTGGACACAAAGGTTGTTTCAAATGAAAATTTCAGCTGATTCCTGCATATTCGTAGTCAGATCTCAAGCTGGTCAGTAGACTTGTGAAGGGAGAAAGTCCATGAAAGAGAGCAGCAGTGGCACAAGCTTTTTGTAACACCTGTATTGCCCAATGCCAAGTGAAAAACAGACCGTTCTCACTGCTTATACATCATTTTGACTCTTAAAAAGTTAAATAGCACCGTCGTTCAGATGCTGTACTAACATCAAAGCCAGCTGGGTTTGCAGGCTTTTTTATACTGAAGACAAAGAGGGAGGTGTCTGTTACTGTTTTTAGGAACTCCCTCTCTTTTACTGTTTGTTTATATGCTGTTACTGGACTGCAAGTTCTAAAAGGAAAGGAGGTTTCTGATGGAGAACCATTGAGAAATAATGGTAAGGCTAAAGTATCAAAAGAGAGTAAGAAAAGCCCTTGGGGGGTTGGGGGGAAGCAGAAACTGAGGAATTCCCACTTGCTTGGTCTCAAAATAGCAAAGTTTATTTTTCTCAGGGCTCTTGGAAGATGTGAAGAAATGCTGTGAGCTCCTAGCAGTGAAGTGTGTCCTCTAAAGAGGATGAAAGTACTCCAGTGAGCTACACTAAGCCTCGGACCCTCGTATTCAAGTACTTTACTGAATGCAGGTAGTTGTTAGATATTTAAAGACAAGAATTTCCAAGGTGCTAATCATTTATGACTACCAGCTGCCTTCACAGGACTTGAGGATGCTCGACTTTGTTGAGCGAGAAGGATTAACAAATTAAGCAAAAACATCCAACATTAGTAAACCCTCTGAAAATGCAGTCCTGTTTACGTCCCTTGCCTCATTCCTCCAGGCGCATAGCAGGAATCATATATACTGCCCTCTTTCACACGTAGGATTGTCAAAATGACTAGGAGACATGTGCTTCAGAACATTTGTTACAAGAAGAATGTTACATTTCAGTGTCAGAGATCTCTATTCCGTATTAAAAATCCATTTATAATGTTTCCAAACAATGATGCCAGGGAGTGTGCAGGAACTCGGAAAAATGGAGGAGGGAAAATAAGGAAAAAATTTATAAGCAGGCAGACAATCACACAGTCATTACTGATTTTCTCCTTGCATTTTAATTAATTTAGATCTTATTATATCACCAAGTACAATTTTTCTTCCTGTCAGCTAGAAATTCCACCCTTGCTAAATTGTTTGAAGGAGCAGGTTGTTGGTTTGCTCAGCAATATTCAGTCTTCTTGCATTTACTAGCATCTTTAGTTCCTTTGTTAACATAGTGTACCATTTCTCTCTCTCTCTCTAAATATTCATCTATAGTCAGGTAAGGCACCAGCCATGGCAGGAAAACCAGCTGAAAAATGTGAAAGTATCCTGCATTTACTCCTCGGCACTCCAAAGACTACTGGTGCAGTCAGGATGAGGAACAAAAGCACTTTCTCGTTTATGAAAAGTTGTTTGTGATAATTTCAGTGAGCCATTTGACAGTTTAACACTATGACCAGTTATAACTCTACAGCTGAGGACACAGTAAACTGTGTCACTGGACAGGAATTAAAGACCAGTGGTAGTACAAAAGGAGTGGGAACTTCCCATGCCGGTTTTGCAGCTGTGGCCAGCATCTCATGAATCTATACTCGTGTTCCCTCAGTAAACTTTGCCCTTAATGCTATCCATTTCTGTTGAAACTTCTCAAAGTGTAGACCCTGAGCACCCTATGAAGATTTTTGGCACTGAACAAATCTCTTTAATGCTCTCTACATCCTGTCACTGTTAATTAAAAATGAGTAGGACGAAACTTAACCCTATTTTCCTAAAGAAAAACAAGATTGCTTCTGATATTCCAGTTTAATCAAAAAAGCATACATGCCACTCAATTTAGCCCATGTTCTTTGCATTAATTCACAACCTGGCTGTCATTCAAACCTGGAATTTTGTTTTCATGAATCTCTGGAATTCCCATCTGCCATGTCCACGTGTACAAAAATCAACTTTCTCAGCCATAGCTGCAGGATAATTTTCAGTAGTTGCCTCATTAGTTTTAAACGTTAGGAATCATTCACAGCCTAAAAGTGGATGTGTTTCTACATGGAAAATTTGATTATATCGATTACATTATCTTAGGTTTAAGCATGCTAGAAAAAGAATTTAGCCACAAACACTATACATGGATAAATCATTCACAGTCTGGCTTTTGGAAGAGAGTAACATGTTAGAGATGTTGCATTTGGGCATTTTCAGGAGCTGATGTGAGTCCTAGCAGACTCTAAAAAGAACAGATGTGGAAAAACTAAGGAACTCAGGTTTCATCATTTAAGATGATAGCAACCCTTTAATATAAAGGAATAGTGATTAATGAAACTGATTATAAAGGCATAGGCCAGAGCTGCAGATGCAGATAAAGAATTGAGACAGTACAGCTCTTGTGCTTTCCTTTCTTCCTTCCCTCTTTTCCTCCCTCCCTCCTTTCTTCCTTCCTTTTCTCCATCTTCCCTCTCAAATCTGTGACTTACTTTCCTAGGTTGTCTCTACTCTTACACTTCTAAATTTTTTGGAGTAGGAATCATCTTTTGGTGGTGAATTTGCACAGGAACTACATTAATGTGTCATAACCTGTGATCAAGGCTCCTAAGTACTACCATAACACAAATAATAAAAATAATAATATTACTTAGTAGTAACATATGATAATTTCATATTGGTGAGTAATACCAAGGATAAGAATAAAAAGACAAAGAGTCATACAAGAGACACTCACAGACCAAAACAATGGAAACAAGGAAGTACTTCTGAAGAACAGCAACTGGGCCATCAGCTAAAGAGAAATGAAAACACTATGCAAATGAGGAGAAGCAATAAAAGAAGGGGATTAAGAAAGCAGGAATGACAAACATGACATGATTAAGCAGAGGTTCACTAAGAGAAAGTTGTCAGAGATTTTGGTGAGCAAAGTTTCAATGGAGCAGAAAAAGGTGGAAAGGAACCCTGAGTGAAACCAAAATGCACACCATCTCCAGTTCTCTTGCTGCAGGGCACTAGTGCTTTTGATTGACATTGGCTAATTTTGTTTTCATATCAAACACCTTTGAATAATTGTTATTTTGTGTCCTGGTTCCTAACAGCTGCAAGTTAATTAAAGTCTTGCCATAATTAGACACAATTTTAATGCCTCCACTGCACATGCTGTATTCTTAGAAACTTTTGTGAAGTAAAGAGCCCATACAAAAGTATGCAATGCATGGTACTTACAGGTACTGTATTGCAGAATCTATATTGCAGGAGCACTGAACTAGAAATAAATATCTCATATTCATTCCAGAAATGAAAGACTTATACCATACTCTGCATCTTTGCATGGCTCTGGATAGACAGTCTAAAGTGCCAGAGGTCCATGGAAAATGCCTGTGGAAAACCACAGTTTGAACCATGGGTAGGAATGACTGAAGGCACCCACAACAGAGCAGGATTGAGCTCTCATTCCCAAGATGCGTAAAACCACCTGTCTTCCAAGTGTTCTTCAGCTATGCTGAGTTAAGGCTTGGCTTTTTTTTTGGACAATAAAAATGTGTTATTTGTTGGGGTCTGGTAGAATGACCCAAACTGTCCATTTTGCCAGTTCAGGTCTAGTTCTAATCTTAAATATACTACTGTATTGAATTGACGTGATAGTATCAAATATACCAGGCACTATAATAGTGCAGCACTATATTGCTTTCCACATGTAGTTTGGCAACAGAAGTGTTCTGTGAGAGAGGTTTCAGCTAGTGAGTGCTATAAATCCCAATAGCGTTGCCTGGATCTTTTGCTTAGCATATCCCTCCCGTGAAAACAGGGAATATTGCTAGACTGTCCTGTAGGAGTGAAGTCATCACCAAAACAAGGTTTCCACTGTTAAAATATATGTACAGATCATTTGATTATATTCAAATATACCACTTCTACCAGTCCAGTAGGAGTTTCTGAATTAGATGGTATCTTCTAGGACTAATTTTCCAAAACTGCAGCAACATCAATGAATTGTACTAAGAGAAGGGAAACAGTGGAAAGTGAATTTCTACATTAAGAAATACGATTGGAAAATGACCCTTTCTATTATGTCATCTCCTCCAATTCACTGGCCATGCAATAAGACACCCAATGGAATTCTGGGACTGGAAAAAAGATTGACTTTGTGTTTACTTATGTGTTAGCAATCATAAGGAGAATGACTATGCCTCAGCACCAAATTAGGAGGCAGCCGTGGAAGAATTACTGCTGCAGCTTGCTGCAAAAAAATTCTACTTAGATAGGCATGATAGACTCAAGGATGAGTCTAACATGCAGCAAGCATGAACAGTGGAACGGCAGCAGACCTCATGCCAATGTTATGATCAGGGAGATGGGGGGTACTTTGGTGGGAATATTAAGTAGAGGGAAAAGTAAGGAGTGGGAACATTGAAAGGAACAGGGGATGATGAAACAGGGTAAGGGGAGAAGGCAGTAGGGGAGACAGCTGGGGATTAGATTAAGGTGAAGAGAGTATCAGGAATAGAGTCCAGGAAGAAGGGACTGGAATCAGTGCATGGTAATGAAAGGTCCAAACCTGCCCTAGGTAGGAAGTTTTCCAAATGCCCAAAGGACTCTCCCTGGTCTGGCTACATCTGGAATTGCCCCTGCAGCTGGAGCCTCTGACTGCATCCTCCATCTAAGCTTCATCCTGGAAGGTGAGTGGGAAGGGAGGAAGCAGCACCTGGATTTTATTTTTCCCAAAATAATCTCCTGTATGGTTGATGCTTGGAAAAGTAGCAGTTACAGCTGGGCTCCATCATAGCCCTTCCCATCCAGGACAGCTGCCCATCCATCTGGTATAAATGTGGTTTCTACATCACACAAAGTTTCTCTCTCACTACACAGTTACTATCAGGCCTGTTTATTCCGGTGCTGTAGTTTATTCCCTACATTGCATTTTGCTGTTCCCACCCATCATTTATTCATAACAGATGACATCTTTGCTGGACTAGTATGGTGAAGGTGTATTCGGCCTGTGTAAAAGCTCTGAGACATGCGGAAAGTCCATTGAAAGACTCTTCATATTTATTAGCCTAGGTTTATAAAAAAGCCCACCCCCTCTGTCTT
Organism: Dromaius novaehollandiae; assembly: GCF_036370855.1. Lineage (NCBI taxonomy): Eukaryota > Metazoa > Chordata > Aves > Casuariiformes > Dromaiidae > Dromaius > Dromaius novaehollandiae. Next base: position 45,765,552 of record NC_088098.1, read on the forward strand.
TTTATTGTTTCCTTTTGCTTTCCTTCCAAGTAATAAAGTCTACCTAGTCCTAATCCAAATATTTAGTACCTCAAGGTCTCAAATGCAATCCATCCCTGTTCATTTTCTTTATGGCAAGCAGGGCTGTGATCAGACATAAAATAATCATAGCTAATAAATCTGTTCCCGAGGACTAAATAATCTTATTACAAGTGGGAAATGACAGTTTATTCATCAACATGTGGAGTTCTTTAGAAGAGCTGGTATAGCCAAACTGATGTGGGGAGGCAGAGAAAGTCATCTTGAAGAAAGGAAGGAACCTCCCGTGATGTTTTGCATATGTGGTGACTTATGTGGGAAAGAAGAATACTGTGCCTCATCTACCCCAGGAAGTAATTCAGGCTAATTTTAAAAGTAAAGATCTTGGTGGTTCAGAGCCTGCATAAATGTGTCCCATGAATATAATAGGTTTGTCTGAATGTTCCTAACAGAGATGAGAACACACACTACGTGTGGTGGGATGGGGGTATATGTGTCAGCTGGAAGTGTATTTTCTTTCTGCTTGGAAAGGTCAACAGACCTCTTTTCTGGCATTTTGGACCTCATGGTGAGGTGTCACTGTGGTGCTATGTGAAATTACTTCCAAAAAAATGGGATCTTTTTCAAACTAATGGTGTTTTGCTGATTTAATTATATTTGGGAGAAAAGGAAAGCTCAGCAGTTTTCCAAACAGTGAGAGACTCAATCTTTCTTCAGAGTTTGTTTATTCCTTTCATGATCCATAGTAACAATACAATGCCTATAATGACAGCTGTTTCCGCCCAGATACAAGACGAGAATATCAGCCCAGGAGATTTTCTTATTGTTGGCACTCAGCATGGCTTCAAGAACCCTGATGTCCAAACTAGGATGTTTAATTATCACTTTTTTTTTCTTTTCATCTGTGAAATGTGTGTGCCGTTTTCTAATTCACACAATGACATCTCCTGAACAAGTATAGCTATTTTTTGTGTGTTTTTTTACATGACTGGTTGTTGGTGGTGTTTGCTTTAGGCGGGGTCAGAGGTGATATTCATTCATCAGCTGTGCATGAATTGAAAATGTTTAACTTTTTCCATTTGAAAGTAAAGCGCTATGAACATCTCTCTTGGAGCTAAATTTATATCAGCTTTATATCTGTCAGCCTAATCTACATCTTTCTTACAATAATCACAAAGATGTCAGGGGAGCTGCCGGCGAATGTGTTTGTAAGCCATAAATATGAGAATTGTTCCTCATTCTGGCCAGATGGAAGAAGCTGTTGAGCGCCTATTGAGAATAAGACAGCTGGCACCCTCCGAGCCAGAGCTCCACATGTGGGCAATGTCTCAGCAGAGGCTGAGTAACATGGGTGGAGTTGCCTCTACAAACTGATGAGAGTACAGGGGGATTCTTTGGTTGAAACTGGCTCCCTTGTCAGAAGCAAAACGAAATTAGAGACTGGAAGCAGTAAGAGAAACAAGCGTGGCCCTGAGAAGGTGCTAAAAGAGAGAGATGAAAACTCAGAAATTGTTAGCAGGGAAATAGTCTCCTTCTACCTCTTCTTTTCCAACCAACAGTTCTTGGTATTCGTATGTTGTAAGTAAACTAGACTGTGTTAACAAAAATTCTGTCTCATGTTCACCTTATTGTGGGGAAAAAAAAAACCCCAAAACTATGCAAAGCCACGAATATTGGTTAACTGGTCAGACTTCATGGAATAAAAAAATGTTTTTAGAGAAAACAGCAAAGTAATAAAACAGTGGCATCTAAATTTGCGCATAACATTTGTTATGCAGCTAGAATGAGGAAATAAATAGAATAGCAAAGGCCAAGCTAAATATAGAGGATAACCACCAGAGAAGTTCCACTGAGCATCCCAAATTCTAGGCAGAGAAAAGAACAGAAAGCTTTGTCAGGAGGGGAAGAAAATCACTGAGCATGTTTTCACAGAACCACAGAATGGTTGAGATTGGCAGGGACCTTGGGAGATCATTTAGCTCATCCCCCTTGCTCAAAGCAGGGTCAGCTACAACAGATTGCTCATGGCTATGTCCAGCTGGGTTCAAATATCTCCAACAATGAAGAATCCAGAACCATTCTATATTCAGGGATAGCTTCAGAGTTAAACCATGGTAGCTATGGGTTTAAAAGCAAAGAGAGTCACTAATGCCATTCCAGAAGGAAGTTCTAACCAGAAATGATTGAGCTTCTGAGACAACTGAATACCTGGCAGAAAGCTGCCTACCTTTTATGAGGCCATTTCTTTTATGACAACTGAGAAGTTGAGTCTCATAATACTCCTGAAGGGTCCAATTGTGCTGGCAGCTGAGCAGGGGGTGAAAGGGAACAAGTAGCATATTCCAGGTGTCACTCCACTGTCCTTCAAAGGTTCATGCTGCTATTCTTATCCCTCACACATTTGAGAACTGTTGTCAAACCTATTTCACTACCAACAAGTCCTCCTTTCCTCTCTTTTGCACATAGTGGCAGAGAAGAGAGCATTAACTGGAGTGATTGGTCTATTCAATGCCTTGGGAACACAGACAGTAACTATATAAATACAGGAGGCAGTGATAAAAGCTGGGTGGAGCCAAGAATCCAGACTAATTCAGAGGCCTTGATAAAAAATGCAAAGCTGCTTAGACTCCAAACCTGTTTCTAAACAGAGGCAAACAAGAAATTAATAGACGAACCCGTGAATCAATAGATATTAAGGGTGAGAGGAAATCCAACACTGTCAATTTTGAAAGTTTAAAATGTGTCACAATTTTATATGTGAGCACCTAACTAGCAACCATATTGCCTATGAGTACCATAGATGGTTAGATGTCCAAGCCTTAAATGAAAGACTGACATTTTGTTCATAATATATGTCAAAATTAATTTAGAAAGAATACCCAAAAAGCAAATGCATCTATAAATGTCTTGTAGAAACTACATATTTCATTGTGGTGTGCTACTGATAACATTTGAATTTCTTCTTGTTAAATTTTAAAGGAAAAAGTATCATTGCCCTTCTCAAGAATATGACCGTAAGATGGCTGATACCACACAAGAGCAAAGAAAGGGAAATGCAGACTCAAGTTTCAAAGACATCATTTTGAAAAACAAACAGGAGCTCAAACTCTCTTTTGCATTCTTCTTATCCTGCCACTCTCCCTCCCTACCTGGCAATGCAGTGAATGCAAAGCTCAGCCATAAGGTATGCTGGGCCAAATTCAACACAGGAGAGTATTTTATCTAAATTACTTTTGTTTTGGGGCACATCAGTAATCCTAGACACTCTTGGCAAAGTAAAGAAACTAAGAAATCTCTTACTCCTCCCTAAATCTGAAGCACTGGGTCCTTTTTTACCACTAGAGAAGTTTCACAAGTCTAAATTTAGCCAAAAGTACTTTGGGACAACAGTGCAACAATAAGTCCCAGATTCAATTCTCCTGAACACAGGAGCAATGCAAACTAAGAAAGCATAAACTAAATAGTATATGAACAATTTTCACTGATGAAAAAATCTCCAAAAGGAGGACAGGGCCTCTCCAAAAAAAAAAAAAAAAGAAAAAAAAAAAAAAGAAAAAAGAAAGAAACAACTTTTCATTCACAACAGAGTAGGAGACAAAACTAGCTCAGAAATTTTGGGAGATGATTTATTTAGTCATTTCTCAAGAGAACCAGCACACACTGCAGAAGGATATACTGGCAAGCACAATTATAAACTTTCTTGTTTATGAAATAGAAGAAATACTATAAATAAATGTCTGGGAAGTCCTGGTGCTTACCGCTTAAAAGCTTAAGCCAGTCTAGGCAATAAATAAATAAATAAATATTGCTACTCTTTGCCAAGCTGATGGGTAAAATGCTCTCACAATATTTCCAGTACTTTATGTCTATGGCTTGGTCATAGACCACAAGCAAAACCTTTCCATGAGGATTTTGGAATTTCCATTTCTGTGCAAGATTGAGAAATGCAGAGCCACCATCAGCATGGGGAAAAAGGAGTTTCCAGAAACTTATACCAGGACTTCCGCACCACAAAAATGTTTGGGTTGAGTCACTCTGTCTTTATCCAGTGCATGTCACCCATACCACCCTGTCACCCATACCACCCTGTAACTCATTATCGTGACAGCATGGCCACAGCACTGGTTGTCCTCAGGAGCATCCTGAGGAAACCACCACAGGAGGATCCTATGGACTTCTACCCTGACTAGATGTAGAGCCTTTAAGAAAAGAAAATACTTAGGGCTTTTCCACAGAGGCCTTGCAGGATTTCAGAACATGAAGAAATGGTCAAATGATCAAAATGGGGCCTGCTTGGAGCAGCAGGTGGCATGTAAGAAGAAAAGTGCTAACCCAAAACACCTTCATATGCTATGGAAAACTGGGGTGCTGCTACCGTCCTGCTGACAACCTCTTAACAACTTAACCCTGCCTGCTTTGGATATCATGGTCCCCAATCCCTTCACCCCTTCAGCTCTCAATCTCATATTAATATCAAGTCTCCATGGCTGAAAGATGCCAGCACAAGTAGAAAGACAGTTTTAGAGACACCCATCTTGCAACATTGGCAGGTTTCAGCAACTGTCCTGGTAACCCAGTTTCATAAGCTACATTTGTCTGGGGGGCAGGTTTTTAAATGATTCCCTCTTGCTCACTCACTTCCTCTTCTCCCACTACCTTTCCTTTCTCCGCTGGGTTATCAAGGCAGATAGCTTTCTACAGAACCCAGAAAAACTTTTCTTGTAAGCTCTACAAATAAAACAGAATGTTAAATAAAGGCAGTTATTTCTTTTCTTAGGGCAGAGACATCACAGAAGAGTGTGGCTGGAAGGAGCCCCAAGAGGTCAGGTATTCAGCCCAGCCCCTTGTTCCATAACTAGATCATGACATACAGACATCTGTGCATTTGAAAGAATAGATGTTGGATGATGAAAGGAATTCCACAGTTTCTCTAAGCAACTGCACCAGTGCTCAGGTAATGTGTGATCTAAATCTATCCCTCTTGCTGCAAAATAAGCCAGTTTCTGCATGTCCTATTCCCAGTAATCCTGGAATCCAATCAGTCACTGTCTTCTGTATAACTCTCTTTGCATACCTGAAAACTGTTATCATTTGCCTTTTCAAATCCTCAGTTCCAGACTAAACAAACCCAGCGCTCTCAGCTTTTCCACACTGGTCTTATTTTCCAAATGTCTTTTTAGTAGGAAACCACAGACCAGCTTACAGGCTTAACGTTGAAATCCAGCACTGAGCTTCTATTATCTGTATACTACGAATAACAAGGCAATACAAAATACTGCAAGGTAACTGACAGAAGATTTCAGGGAGGTGTTTTGTACCGTGATATGACCGAAAAAGCTTTCACATGTCAAGGGTGTAAGTGCTGTAGCTAGTCTCTGACTGGTAGACGGTGAACATACACAGGGAACTCTGGAAATACCATGTTCAGTACACTGAAAAATAATCTCTCTTCCCAGATTCTTCTCTCTCTCTCCACAGCTCTCCATAAAATTTCAGTTGCACAAAGTAATGGAAACTTATCTCTGAGAGCGGGAAAATGACATGGTGGAGCATCTCCTAGATTCCTCTCCAATCTGCCCTGATTCTTCACAGGCTACAGAAAGTTACTTATTCAGTATTTGCAAGGGGTCACTCCACACGGGAGCAGCCCAGCTGCTCATTTTGCTTCGCAGAGGGTGGTGTGTTACTGATGTTGTGACTGATGTTATGGATTAGCTGCACTGAAAACACAGAGCCTTTGCTTTCTCAGAATCCTAATCAAAATGTGTGATTTTTCCCATCTGAGTTCTCCTTTCTCTGTTTTTTCTTCCTGCACTTGTCCAGAAATCATGTGCAGCAAATGGCATGTGTGTCCATCTCGGCAAGAACAGGCAGAAGCCCTTATATGGAGCCCCTCGCATCTCACTACAGTTGGTTGCTCGCAAATGCAACGCTCTTCCCAGCCAAGCCTGCTGTGCGATTTTTGAAGATGGCAGCTTACAATAAAACTGTCTCTGTCAATCCACAACACAGCGTGCAGCATCTCCAAAATATCGCAGTGGGCAGTCTTAATTTTTCAGAGCAAAGTGGGGCCTCGTAGCGGATGGGCATTGCAGCGTGGAGCCGCACAGCTCTCCCGTCGTGCCCCATGCTGCATCTTGCCGTTGTCAATGGCTATCGTTGGGGCAGCAGTGACAGCAACAGTGCTGGCCTCTTGGCCCCAGATCAGCCTGGGGTGAGAGGGAAAAGAGCTCCCCCAACTCTGAAGAGAAGTGTGTTTCCAAATCCATCGCAAGCTGTGAACACCAGGATGGCAAGGAGGTCTTATTGCCATTTTTTAGCTACATATGGTTATGTTAAGTGCTAGAAGGAAGTGCCTAGGATAATGTACTAGTAATATCAAGGGTTTTCCAAGGGAAGGAGGCACGTGATCCAGAAAACTTCATGAATGTTCTTAATAAAGCTTCCGTCTCATTGCCTCATGAAAAAGAAAGTACAGAGGTTAACGGCACCAGTGGGATGAGCACTCTTCCACCCCAGAGCATTCAGTGAACTAGAGGAAAAATCCTTATTCTCACTGAAAGAGAATAACCTGTTTTGCCCAGTGTGTAAGTGCCTTCCTTCAGGCTTAATTTCCTGTTTCTTCAGAGGTCAGGCTGCTAATCTAATGTTTCTCCTTCTAAGCCACATGGTTGCTGTTGGGAGTCCTAACAGCTCCTACATCTTCCAGTACATTTTTTACTGGGGCATGAGTGTAAGATCACAGGGACATGCCTAGGTTTTGTAGTTTCTGAGAAAAATTACAGATATAACCTATTTTTTCAGAAATACTTATATAAAGTAGTAGCTATAGCAAATTCAAACACTTGAAAGAAACCTGCCGTGTGAGGCTACCAAACTCCTCTCCAGGATTTCCTGTACTGAAATATAGGCATTTGTGTTCTGTGGTGCACCCAGGAATCATTGGACCTACTTACTACACACACTTAATACTATTGTTCTGTGCATAGCAAATTTAACAATTTCAGGACAAACATATTGAGCATACTCAGTTGACCTTTGCAACACACACATTGGATCCAGAGCTTCTCAGATCCATGTAGGTATGGTGAATCATGCAGTTGCTTAGGGACATGCCTGAGACTTTGGGATGTACAGCAATCTGATTGGAGCTTTGGACCAAGAGCAATAACATCTCATCTGTTAGTGCTATCAGACAGCTGCTAGTGTGGGACAAATCTAGAAAATCTTCAAGATCTGTCTAGATGTTTCCAGACTGAAAAAAAATACATGGTAGGGAAAACACAGGCATATGGTCTCTCTCCTTCTTTCCCTTTCCTTCCCTCCCCACAAGTTACCTGCAATTTACCTATTTTTTTCAATTCATTCTCTCCATCCCTCTTCTTTAAGCAATTAGCTTTGTGGAAGGCAGCTAGCACATAAACAAGGGCTTGTTCTTTTTAATGCCCTCGGTTGTGGGGTATCACCAACAGCAGTTTCAAAGTTCTCCCTTGTTAGGGAGTTGTCATTCAAGCATCTCTAGGATCATCTCTAGGATATCGCTGAAATGAATTCCTGACTCTTTTTCAGTCAGTTTCCTCTGTGCTTGGTCTATCTAGTCCATGCACCTCTAACATATCCCCCCTTCCTCATAGGCTAGCCAGGCCACCAGCACGCTTGAGGTATAAGGTATAGACCTTTTAAATAACTTGCTTTTATGAGGATTAAATCCATATGATCTTTGTCTCTTTGCTTTTCCCTAGCTGAAGTTTCTGACTAAACTGGAGACAGGAGGAGGGCCTCATCGACCCATGACCCGGGCTCGGTGACCGAGAACACATCTGTGAAGAAAGAGCAAAGTGATCTTTGGCCCCAGCCATTTCTTACATCCCCCCATCTCCCCAGCCAGCTTCCTGCCTTCTTCTGCTCTCTTGCATTCCCAGTTCTTTCTCTGCCCTAAGCTCCATAACTTCTCATTCCTTTTATTCCCCTCTACCTCTCTGCACAGTCTCTCCCTCTTCCCCAAAGCCGCTACCTCACTTTCCCCCATCATTTCCCAGGCAGCATGCACATGTTGCACTTTCTTTTCCCTTCACAGCTGGCTTCTGGTTAGCTAGTATATTCTGATTATATTTCTTCCATATATATACACTCCTTTGGCAGAGATGGATTTTAGTAAAATGCCTGCAGACCTTTCTCAAATATCAGCCAAGAGCAAGGTTCAGATTCACATTGCTTTGGGTGTGACATGGAATCAGCAACAAGAATGTTTCCTCGAGCAATTAAATTCACATAACCCCTGTCTCATGGATAGATACTAGCTGGGATATTCTGATACTAGCTGGGATATTCTGCCTGCCGATGCTCACTCTACTGCATCTGGTGCCTAACAGTTAGGCATACCTCTATGCGGAGACTAATCTCTTTCACTCTCTCTCTCTCTCTCTCTCTCTCTTTCAAAACATGTCTTTGGATTTTTGTTCCCCATAAAAATGGCAGATTTGCACTGAATGACTGAGAGGCAGGAGTGAAGGCAGGCTTTGCGACTCGTCCATGGAGATCCACACAGCTGTACACACATGCACACAGCAGTGGATTTCGTCTAAGAAATGATGTTTTTTTCAGAAAGCTGTATCTCAAGATATTCTTGCTCTTTGGGCTGGAGGTTTGGGCCATAAACCCAATCCTGCACTATCAGGAGGCAGATACAATTTGAGGCAATATAAGCAAGGACTTGAGTTTACAGGATAAAAAGCTGGTGAACAATAAGTAATTCTCTACCTTAGCTACAGAAAAACTCATAGTCTACTATAATAAAGCACTTGAGGGCTCTGGCAGTCACAGGACAGCAATGTAAATGCAGTCCTGCATTTCTAACATAAGCACTTTAAAAACAGTTATAATGTAATGGGTAAAAGAGCTGTTAGAAGACAGTGTCTTTGATTAAGAAATCTTAGACCACATCAGAAGAGACAATGCTATTGTTTCATAACAACTACCTTCAGCAGACTCACAATATGACATGTTTATGCCAAATACCACACTGCCTTCCTTTGCGATCTGAGGCTGGGAAGACCGGCCTCAATAGAGGCCTCTCTCTTCTTAATGACTCACAGATGACTTTGCTGGCATTTCTTGCAGCTCCTCCCAGAAGAAGTTTATGAAGTGTTTAGGGTTCAATTATTGCTGAATCAGTGCATCTTCATACATCAGGAAAAGAGAAATTCTCTTCCACATCGTCTTGCACTGAGCTTAATCAAAAGCAGTTCTGCAGCTGGTTATGGCCTGTTTGCCTCTGCAGTTTGACAGATGTTCCCAGTGATGTCTGAGAGCAGAGGTTCTGTTCGCTTATCAGGGGACACAACTCTATCTGGTAAAGGTAGTTCTGCACGGGCAGTTTTTAAAATAAATAGTATACATTCTGAAGCCTCATTCCCTCACTCCCTCATGCGCTGTAATTCAGCCAATCATTCATGTCATGGACAATGTATCCTGGCTTCTCTCCCCTGTGGATGTGATCTCATTTTTGGGAGAGATAATGAAAACCTTGCTGCAAAAGAGCAGGACCTGATATTATGATTTCACAAGTGTGGCACCTCAGGCTCCTTCAGAAAGCCACCTCCAGTATCGTGGAGACAAACTGGTCTGTCAGAAGCTTTGCTGTTTGAAGACAGATTTGTGTTGTAAGTGTCACTGCTCTACAAGCTCCTTTCTATCTAAATCTTTTACTTTTAATTCTCTTATAACAATGAAGTCTCTGCTTACTGTGAAATGGCAAACTGAAAAAATAAATAACAAAAGGTGTTCCCTGCCCATCTTTTGCAGGGCTACACTCAGAAGTTTCAACAGTAACATGGAGCTGCCACAGTGCTATGGTAGCTTTTTTTTTTTTTTTCAGATTTCCTGCATGGGAACAAGAGCCCTGCCTGTGTATTTCTGCCCCTGCCTTCTATCTGGTTTTACTTTTTTCCTTGATTACAATTGGGTATTTGAAAATTTCTGCTGAAACTCTAATTACAACTTAACTGCAGTAAACATAAAATACTTTTGCAGTTAAATCGTTCACATAACATTGATTTTGGTTTTGTTTTTGTTTGTAATATGAAAGCAATAAACATTCCACAGCCCAGTATAAATACCTTGAGGAAAGTTCAGAGAGTAGAGAAATATCCTGATCACCAATCTCTCTTTGAGTAGTCAATCCACAGAACTCCAGCTGCAGATAAAGAAAGGCTACAGATATTCCACAGCAATGTTTAAAACAAATGGTTGGTCAGCCCAGTGGTCTGGCTTCAGTAATCCACGTTGTAGAGTTAAAGGCTCTTTAGGGCCCTTTAAAGGTTAAAGTTTGTTGTTTCTCCAGAGTGCTGGCTTTCTAAAGGCAAGAATGGTGAAGGTTACTGAACATGTACACCCTCCCTTCAAAGACATTGATACTGTATTTGGCCCCAAGAGGGACTGGTCAGTCACTATTTGAAAGTGGGGAACATCTATCACCAGCGAGGCTCATATGATGGAAAGTACACAGAGCATACCTTTCAAGAATGAGATGGAAAAAGATCAAAAGGATCCCATTTGGACTTGTCCTTAGTTGAGGCTTGACTTGGAGATTCTTAACAAAGAACTTCTTTGATCTAGAATCTTTTATTACTGTAGAATATAAATGCAAGAAACAAAATATTCACCTTAATTATTTTTCCTCTCCCCTGCCCCAGGAAAGCAAACAATTCGCAGCCTCATGTAGATTTTGGAAACATAACTGTGTACTGCGTTTAAAAGTTCCTTTTTATCCGCATTTAACAACCAGCCACAAATCCTAAAGACTCTAAAAAAACTGGACTTGGGTTTATGCTAAAATGAAAGACTGGTTTTCTAGTAAGCTCTGAGGCAAAAGAAAATGTGCCAAGTATAATTTTACATCCTTGCTGATTGTCCTTTTTCTCCAGTGCAGTCATTCATTTGCTCTGTCACATGTCCCGTATTATAAGAACATTATAAACAGAATTTATCAGAAAGTTCCTGGCCCAAGACTGTTAATGGCTATGTGGGTTTCTCTGGAAGTTTCCAGGCTTTTTTCCTTTCTGTTCCCAAAGATACTTCTTTTATTTCTATTTTCAAAGAGAAACTGAAGTGTTACTCCTGTAATAGCAGAGATTATCACTTTGCTATTCCCCCTTCCTTCTTCATCAGAGTAATTGGAATACGGGAGAAAGCTGGTTTAGTCAGATAAAGCTAACACGGTCATTTAACAAAAACACAGCTCATGCAGAACTACGGTGGACCTCACTTTTTTCTACTTGGCAAAACATTTAAATATGGGTGGCTAAAACTGGCTACTGAATCTAAATAGGAGCCACTTGATTTTCCAGGGCATTAAGCAACACAAGCTTGCATTTGAGGCTTTGACTGGAACATGGCTGAAGCAGATGCTCTACTCCACCCTCTTTACAGGATAGTGTGTTTAATTAGTCATGTTTTCCAGTATCGCTTCAACTGCCGATCAGAATTTATCTTACTCTGATTTTAGAAGTTCCAAGAAGTTGTGTCTGGATCCTTTAGACTACATGAAACTGAAGAGAGCTTGCCCTAAAAACAGAATAACAACAGACACATGATGCTTCCATCAGGACCATTTAAATCATTATGTTTTACACTGCACAAGGGGAAATACAGTTTTAAAGAAAGATTTTTTTCCAGTATTTGGACCTTGCTGAATTCAAAATCCAGGTAGGAAATAAGGATTTTTCAGTTTGAAAATTTTAAAAAAGCACCACTTCCTCTTCAAAATCATGACCTTTTGCAATCCTGTGTCCAAACTTTACTCCTTATTTCCTCCTCTGCTGATTTTTTGTTTGATGGGATGAAAACTGCTGGCCACAAACTCTCATATACTGGGTCTTTTTTTCAGACGTTCCTTGGTCATCACGTCATCTTATATTCAAATATAAATGAACTAGCAAATAGGCAAGGCAGCTAAGGCATTTTAGTTTCTAGATGTAACAGTAGAACGTATGACCTGTAGTTTTTCTGTGCCTACTTTAGTGTTTGAATCAGCTACTGCCATTGCAGGAGCAGCTCACCAAGGGAGATAACAGGATCATGAGGGACACTGAGGAGCAGCCAGCCAGGACTAAAGCTCCCTTCCTCAGCAATCCCTGAAATGGGGAAATCTTGACAAGAGTTTGGTTCAGGCTTGTTCCATTTTGGTCCAGGCATTGGCCAATTGTAGTACTCCAATGAAATCCAGAAGTGTAATTTTGTTCTTGTTTGGGTCTGACAGCCACAGACTGCCTGTATAAATGCCAAACAATAATGGTGATACAACTAATAAAGTCTGAGTCTTCATTCTTTCTGTGCTGTTTATATAGTGGACATTTGAATAAATCCAATTTAAAAGAAAACCCCATGGATTGATCTTGGCAGTTAATCACAGGCTGCGACAGGAAGAGAGCTCCTACTTCTCATTCCTTTAGATTAGTTGCTGAATCCTGTTTCCTAACAACCGTTCAGTTACTGTTGTCAGTGTTATGAAGCAGATTTCTCTGAAGAAAAATTGCTCTGTGCAGATTTTGGGGAAAAATGTGCTTCTTTGCTTTACCATGATTTTGAGAGGCTCACTGTACGTAAGAGAAAAACTAAAGTCTCTCCAGAGTTGCTGTAAAGAATATATATTTTTCCTCCACAAGCAATATAGTATAAAATACTAACACCTGGGATTCTTTCTACAGGTATTTTCCATGCAGGACTCTGAATAAAGAGAAAGGAAACATAAGGAATTTGGAGGAAGCTTTACTCAGTAGGATTTGAGTTTAGGCTTGCAGAAATCTCTGCTCCTCCAAATTCAATTTGATGGCATCACTAACGTAGCATAACGGGAGACAGATACCAGCTGTGCTTTGAGAGTTAATCTCATAAAGTGCTTGCAGAGAAGGTCACATTCAGAACCCTGAGGGCTTCCAATCTGTTTAGACTTGAAAGGCATGCAAAGGAGGAATTGATTTTAAACCATCCAATTTTAGCCTGCAGTTGGGACCCAGCCCTGTGAATCCCCCATGCTCACAGCAAGACACCAGTACACGGAACATGTTGAGAGTCAGGCTTTCGGTCTGGAGTTCTGCATCTCCAGAAGAAAATGTATAATAACAGGAGAGCCACAAAACTTAGTGATTTATTTGACACAGCACCTCCTATGACCTTTAAGATAAAAAGGTGCATTTCCTCTCACAAAACGGCCATTGCTTGCAGTGTGAGTACTGGCTACAGCATGTAAGACTCTGCTCTGATTCTTTAATTCCCATTCTCCACTACAGTTTCCAAGCAAAAAGCCCCTAAATCTGCCAGGAAAAAATTCACTTATGCTCCAAATACTTGCCAAAACAAGGGGGAAAGGCAAATGATGTGTCTGAACGTAGTGGGTCAGACAGAAGGAAGGATTATGGCAGCAGAGAGAAACAGCATCATTTTCCCTTGCCACCATTCTTCAAAAACACAAACAAGCCCAATTCTCTAAGTCAAGTAAACAAGCCATAGAAGGAACACTTGAGTTATTCTAATTTCACAGACTTACCTGCTAATGCCCTGTAATAGGCTTGTTTTTGACTCAATGCTCTAAAAAACAGTATTCATACCATGTCATTCTGGCCCCAACGTCAAGTAAGTGCCTACGTGGGGGGAGGCGGTTTCTGTTACTGAGCTAGTGGAGCTCCTCTAATCAGCCGTTCAGAGCCCCTACATTAAAATCCCACTCAAACTTACGCTAAGCCAGTTCTTTCTCTGGTATATATTTAGTTTCCTATAAAAGGAACTAGGCAATCTAGTCTTCTAACTTAAAGATTTAACTTAGCTAACTGAAGCTAGATGATGTGAATACACTCTCCTCCTCTGGCCCATTTCTTCTTTCCTCTTATCCTCTTAGTCCTGAAGTCTTCTCTGCAACTCAGCAGAAGTTTTGCATGCCCAAGGAGACCCAAATTGGAACCAGTGATATATTCACAATAATTGCTACGGCACCTTGTTTTAAAAATTGCTAAATAAGTTTTCAGGATCTGTGTTAAATGCAGATGATATGAACAATCATAAAATGGCATCAGTAAATAAAATGACGGAGGAAGATTATGTTAGCTTACAGATAAAAGGGAATTAAAGCAGCTGTGAAAATAAAAGTTTATTAGAACTTGAACTCTATGATATAAAAGACTAGCTTTCAATCTGACATTTAGATTTGCTTTATTCAATACATAGATATGTAGAAATCCAGGAATATGACACCCAGCCCCCTTTTATTTGCTCACTTTTAAATCCTTTAGAATATTAATAATGGTTGCTTAGTAATAGGAAAAAGCTATCCAGAGAGATTCAGTAAAGGCTATTCCTTTTAAGACTGTGAGGTACTTTTTATTAAGAGTCAGTCCATTTCATATGAGCCAGAGGAAAACTAGTAGTGACAAGATTTTTCAGTATCAGTCAAGAGGAGACACTCTTTTACAAGGACTGAGCAAAGTCAGAGCACCATCATAGACCATGGAACATGATCACCGAACTGCCCCAGTGGAAAAGTCCACTGGCTACAATGCGATATCATATCTTGTATTCATAGGAATAAATCTGTATTTCAAATTCAGGCCTTGTGGTGTTGGGCAGATTTCAAAAATACAAGTAAATACTTGCACCACAACTTTTCAAGAAGAAAGTAGATGGCTATTTTTCAAACTGAGATTGCTAAAAATGCATATGAGAGTAGTTAGTTCTCATGCAAGGGATATTCACAGCATATTCAGCCTAGGTATTGCATCAATTGAAAAAGAGAGCAACATAATTTTCTTCCACTTTTGAATATTATTGAAGAAACTTGAGACTGAATAATGGCTACATGCTACACACGGATGTTCTGGGTCTGGGTTACTATAAATTAAAGATGATAACACTGCTCTGCCTAAAATTAATTGACTCTGCAGATAATCTCTGGGGATTTGATTTGTTTGAGGCTAATAGTGTGTATATATATCAGTGAGTACAAAATTCATACTGTACAAACAAGAACTTAAAAAAATATTAGACTGTTAGGCTGTTTGGTTTAAGTTAAACTTTTATTGTAGGTTGATTCTTAAATTACAGTTTCCAGCTGGCATCACTCAGGGTTTATAGCCACAAGGATCTTAATGTTTCCACAACATTTCCGGTAGTCTTCACTTCCACCCATTTGCAGAACTTGTTTCTCTCCATATGTCAAAGCTGTATTAGAAAGATGAAATGGCAGATTCCTTTGTCTATAAGGGGTAAAATTAAAAAAAAAAATAGGAGTCATAATAAACCTGGAAGACTGATTCCACAGTTCCCATCTGTGACCTCCTCAGAACAGAACTTGAAATTGTGTATGGGAGATTTTGAAACTTTTGACTTGTATATCACTGCTTTGTACAGACACCAAGATATCTCACTCACAAGTATTACAACAGGAATTAGATGGCTATTTATAGCAGTAAAGTAAGAGGATTTTCACTTCATCCAGCTACAGTCATCTACAGGTGAAGCAACCAGTCTAAATCAGTTATGTGTGCCACCTCTTTAGTGGGAAGAAAGAGGCAGTCATAGAAGTGATTCATCCTGCTAATCATACAGACCTATATTAAGACAAATCCACCACTATGTGCATAAGCAATTTCTCTCCACAGACCATAGAAGGAGCCTAGATGACTAGCTGAGATTGGATACCTCAGCTAGATAAATCACACCCTAAAGTACTGGAAGCTCTTTGAAAGCCATCCTTTGTGCAAACTGCTGTTCAAACTAACACTACAGTGTTAAGCTATGAGGAATCTTTCTAATTTAAAACACTATTCTGTGCTACTGCATTACCCTTACATAAGCATGTCTGAGACCAGGAACAGAAATGAGCTGATATCTTTCAGCCAGGTTCCCCTCCCACCCAGATGTGCCATGCTGTCTATGCTCAGGGGTAAGAGTCATGCCTTCAGTGATTTATAAAAGGAAGGCAGTAAGCATACAACTCACCTTTTCAGGATCTTCATCCCTTACAGGATAGCTAGGGTAAGAACAATATTAGGGTTTTTTGTTTGGTTGGTTGGGTTTTTTTAGTGTAGGGCTAGTATAAAATGCTGCTACTCTAGAAATATTTTCCTGTGAGGTCAGTTTACACGTGACTGTTGCATGGAAGTGAAAATGCATGGCACGCCTCTTCCTGGCTCATTTTTCCAAAACATGAATATACTGTACTTAAGCCTCATTTCAAAGCTGTGCTTTATGGGAGCCTCCATAATAAAGACAAGAAGCCTCTCCTGGAAGCCAGAGACCTACTAAAGTAATGGGCTTGCTTAATGATGCCCTACTTCATCATCGGAAGTTCCAAAAACATCCCAAAGTATCTTAAACATTGTAGATGTTATCATCTTTGTTGTTTATGGTCCCTAATGACAAAATATTGGCTTTTGACTTTTCCTCTGTTTCCATGAAAATGGCAGGTTGAAGAATGTTGCCA
The DNA here is from genome assembly GCF_036370855.1 of Dromaius novaehollandiae. Classification (NCBI taxonomy): domain Eukaryota; kingdom Metazoa; phylum Chordata; class Aves; order Casuariiformes; family Dromaiidae; genus Dromaius; species Dromaius novaehollandiae. The sequence goes on from NC_088098.1 coordinate 45,782,044, forward strand.
GTCCAGTGGATCAGTTTACTTTTTGTATTTTGAAATTTGCAAGCTCAGAAATAGAAATGAGTGGAACTGAATTTGGTGAGATTTTATAATGGTCTTGAGACTTCATAAATTTTCTCCTTATGCCAAAGAACAATAAGAGAAATCATCATGTCCTAAAATAGTCACTTTTCAGAAAGCTGAGGCAGTCACCTCTTATTTGAGAAACTCAAGCTGAAGTATCAGTTAATTCTGATCTGGGATTAGCACAAAGCTCTTCCATTATACTATGTGTCCTAACCACTGGGCAACTGGGGGTGTGTGGTCTCCCTCTCCTCTCTCTCTGTCATACTTGATCAGCAATTTTATCATGAATCCAAAAAAAGCTGTCTTAATAGATGTGCTTAAATGGCACATTCCTGTGGAAAGACTCAGTGTCAACGAACAGATATTTTCTGATGAAAAAATATCAAAACAACTGGTTCGTCAGAACACTTTTCTGACAGCTCTGTTAGGGCAAAGCAATGTAATGCCACTTTCCAATTTCTCTGACGATGCTATTAGGAGTTTTCTCATCAGCTCACACCCCAACAGCTCCGCTGCTGCCTTCCTTACAAATTTCCTTTTGGGATCCCTAAAAGCAGGGCTTGAAGTGAACATAACAGATTTCAAGAATTGCCAGCTTTCATGATATTAATCTAAACATACAATACTTTGTGGTCTCTATGAAGCCTGAGTTCTCTGAGGTGAACATCTAAGTTCTTTGAAGTTGCATCTAAGAATGCCATCCTTTTTCTTAAGTCAATTTTTTTCTCAGACACTGCTTCTGAGGAAAAAAGACTTAAATTATGACTTAGGATCACTCTGAAGGCACAGAAATCAGAAGATCAGCATGAACCTAACACTTACAGCTTTAAAATTTTTCTTCTTATTGTGGTCTGTCATGAATTTTGACCACAAAAGCTGGGAATTTCTAACAAAGGCCTTTGGGTACATTTTGTTTGTAACAGAGACCACAGAGCATTTCACAATGTTTATGAAATCTAAAGACAAATTTGAGGCAGAGCCTGTTCAGTTCTCTGGGTTACTTTTCTTTTTCAGTCAAACGTCTTTTCATCCTGCCACTTTTTCTATCATAGTTCCTTTGTGTGTTTAATCCTATTTGTATCTAACCTGACAGTGATTGGGAAGCCAGCCCCAATGAGGAGCAGCTATACGTATATATTTCTATATCTAGCCAGATGCAGTGATGACTGACAGTGCACTGTGACCTTTCCCATTCCAGCTCCTATCAGCTCGTCTGAGACACCCTAGAGAGTTTCTGCTGGGGTGGATGTGGAATACATCCCCAATAGTTCTGCACTGAATTTTGCTAGGAAATTTCTATACTGAGTCTGCCTTTATAATGCTAGTTTGGCTTTCCTGTGAGAAGGACTAGATTTCTAAATTCCAAACCCAACAAGTTATTTTTCCCCTTTTTATCTTCATTCTTGCCCCTAGTATACCTCTGCTATTTTCTCTCCCTGGGCACGTCTGACATTGTGATAAGCACACAGCAGTGCTGAAGTAATGAAGGAATTAAATAATGAATCCTTTCCCATAGTCTTGGTGTGAGAAACTTCACAATAAGTGTGAGAAGGCTGGACTGGGCAGATGAAAGAGAGTCTAAACCCTCTAGTGGAACAGCATACATTGTAATTTGCTGTTGCTTACTCAGGACCAGAAAATCATTACAAAGTATGTGACCACTGAGCTCAGGACAGGCACATGTGATGTCTAACCAATATTTCAGGAACAGCTGAGTCCTTTTTTTCCTCCAGTCTACAGAGCTGCTGTAAGAAACCAGAGCTATAGTGTGTACTTGGAGGGTTCATAATGCACCGCTTGGTTTCTTATGATCAAAAGGTAGAGAAAAGTACTGGGAGAAAATAGGAAGATTACTGACTTCAAATAAGCAGTTAGGGAAAACAAACAGAGGCAAATAACACTTCATTGTCACTGCATTAAGCAGTCCATTGTTTGTCCAGATGCTTTGTGTTGGCTGGTCCTTATCTACTGCTGTCAAACCCCTCTCAAAGCTGCTGTGATTTTCTTTTCTTTTAAACTAAAATAGGGATGTCTGATGTCCCTTCTCTGTTGAGCTGGACTGAGATCAAATTTCATGGAGGGAGACCAACTTCTAGGTACCAAAAGCAGTAGCAGTGAAGTAGCTGGGAGAAAGGTGCTATTCACTTTTAGCCCTGAAATCATGTATTTGGAGCTAATTTTCTTGGCACTGGGTATTCTAGTGTGAGTCTAGTAGCAAGCTCCCACACTCCAGCATGGTTAAATACCATGCAGAAGCTGAAGCATGTTACAGAGCAGTGGATTAAAAACTGTTCTGTGAATATGTGTCAGGTTGTGTTGTTCTCTTTCATCAGATTTTCAAAGTGGAGGAACAGAAAAAAGTAAAACAATTTTGCTCCTTTTCTTTTTATTATTTATAAAGTTCTCCCAAGATTATATTTTTTCTTTACTAAAATGTGTTTTCATGTTTGTTTTCCCACTTCATCCTGTATGTCAGGAATCCTTGACAACTCCTTTACATATTCCACAGGAAGACTGAAGGGAAGAAGCAGCTGTGGGCATGGGGCCCCTTTTCGTCTGTTTTGGGGCTTTCCTTATCTCCTGCCAAGATCCTGACTGTCTCATTTCATTAGTGAAAATGTAAAGTATCATGCTAGGGAGCAAATTGTGACATTCCTGCTCTCCCAATGACTCAGTGAAGTCAATGAGAATACGAACCTTAGGAGCCCCGACAAACAAATCCGGCTTCTTCCACCATCTGTGGGGCATCTGATAGAAATATGATATTCCAGCATTAGCTAGAGGATCCCCTGAACATGTTGTCATGGGCACTCTGCAGCTGCGGGGAGACAGCTCTACATACACCCCATTTTCAATGCAGCTGGGATAGTCTGAGCAGTGGATTGTGAAAAAAGCTCGACTTCCCTATGCTTGAGTGGTGAGGCAATGGCACACTGGAGCACACAGCACAGCTTTGGGGCTCACAATATACCACAGCTAGTCACTATCACAGAATATGCTGCACAAGCAGGAGTTTGCCAGTGCTTCTCCTCTTCATAGTACATGCAGCTCGAATCTGAAATCCATGCGGATAAACAGACAGGGCAGAGCAGCTCAGTAACCCTATCACTTCTGAACTTGTGAGCAGGGTTTATATAATGATGAGCCATCAGCTCTTTCATTTCAAGTACTGCCTCAATTTATGTGGCATATAGCAATCTGGCTTTGATGGAGAAAAATGTGAAGGAATGTGTTCCCCGGGGAATAAATGCAATAGACAGGCAGTGTGAGTAAGAAGGCTGTGCTGGTAAATGATACACGTTTCCATCCAGAACATTTTTATTAGTCTTGGAACTAAATTAAAGCTTGTTTCCACTCTCATTTGCTAAAGGTTAATCCAGATTTCTTAGAGATGTGCCCAGATAAAGATATGATCTCTTTAATGAACTGCTCTGCCCATTCCTCTAGCTTTTCTGTTTTCTCTTGTATTGATGTTACTACAGATATATGTAAAAGAAGAAAAAGAAAAAATAGGCAGAACAGAAAAAAAAAGCTTAAGACGAGTGCAAAAAAATTCTTAGGAATGTCAGCTACAAATTCAGCATAAGACTAGCTAATGTTTATACACTGTGTGAGAAATGCAAATGGCAATAAAAATATGGCTGTATTACAGAAATATTTTAAATGGTTATTTTTCAGTCAGTTTTCCTAGTACTCAGTTAAGAATATTTTTGTTGTCTTTCTAAATATTATTCTTTAGGACCTAAAAAGAATCCTAAATAAAATGGTTGCTACAATTCAGTTTCCTAAAGTAGCAGTTGATATTTAGGTTGTACTGTTATTGCTTTGTCTGAAGCTCAGTCAATCCATAGTTCAGTCTTGTCAAAACTTTCAAGAGTATTTCACTTTTTTTCTCCTGAATTTATTAATTTCTTCCATCATTCTTCCTTTGCACCTCACCAATCTCGTGTTTAATCCCTCAAAATAGCATGTCTCAGGCAATGTCTCAGCAAGATTCTCATGGGTAAAAACAGAGGTTAAAAAGCCACCTATCATCTTCATAAAATTGTTCCCCTCTTTAAATGCTTACTCAGATACCCAAGGCTTCAAAACACAGAACAATTTGCTCTCAGACTTCCTGATTTTGAGACTGAAATATTTTGGTTTGGAATCTTCGATAACTTTCTTAAACCCTCTGTATTTTCATCTGACATTTTATGTCTCATGACATATGTTCCATTTCACTGACTTCATCTGATGGGATTTCCAGTTTCAGGAATATTCTTTGACTCACCGAATGTTTTCTATGTTCCTATTATCTGTTATGGATTTGTTGTGATCATTATTATGAATTCTTTTTTGTTATAATACTGAGCAGGCCAGCAGCATTTCTTTTCCCCGCACCAGAGAGTGCTGAGAACAGATCCACCAGGGTCACTCCAGACCAGACACTCTGTTGGTAAGCAAACACCAACAAGAGAAAAAGAAAGTGGGAAAACATTTTAAGAAAAGTCTGATCTAACTCTAAAAGAAATTGGATGCTGGACCTTTGATGAATCACCCATCTGCATGTTATTTGCATGAACTACCACAAATAATCTGACAAAAACATGACTAGTCCATTTTCAGTTTATGGCCTCAAACCCAGAAAATAAGTATCATATGAAAAATACTAGGAATGTTATAGTTGCCGGAAGAATATTAGATTTCTGCTTCTGGCTAGCTTTTGCAAGACACCAAATCCTGTTAAATCTAGCATTATTAAAGATGCCACTGAGACTTTGGTTTACCTAGGTGCAGGACTTGTCACAGAACCAGACCACTGAGCATCCGTGGCTGAATATTTCCCACTGAAGTCAGTGGTATCTTTGCCATTAACTTTAGGAGACAGAGAATCAAGTCCTGATAGCAGAGAAAGAGAATCTGCCTATCTGTAATTTATGCTGCACCTTTGAGGTGCCTTATATTTTCACAAGGTCTTGTATTTTCATTAAGGACATGGTGGGTATGGCATTCAAATGCAGCTGTATAAAAATTAGACTTCTAGTCTAACTTAGTCATCTAGGTCTTTCCTACAACCAGTAGAGAGAGAAAGATAGAGATTCATCCCACCTGTCTTAGATGTTTATTCTAGAATAAGAAAAATCTGGCTCTGGATGTGCCTGTGACTCTCCACTGACCTTGAAGAGAGCCCAGGTGCCAAGATGCCTATCTTTTAGGTAGCTGAGATTAACCAAAATGATCCCACCTATCGAGAGTGTCTAACTTGGGCACTGCTGTTGCTAGAAATCTAAGTGTAAAGAAGCAGTTCAGACTCGGCTACCTGTAAACCCTATGGAGAAAGAGTCCTACTGCCTTGGCAGAGCCTCAGAATTTCAGCTGGTGCAAACGAGAATAGTTGTCCTGGCTACTCTAATTTCTGCCGGCTAAAAACTGGGTCTGAGGGAAGAGCGGAGCTGTGCCTCCCTCTGATCGTGTGAGCTCTATTCCTCACTCAACTCTCAGGCTCATTTCTGCTGATGATCACCTGGGCCTGGTGTTGCTATTAAAAGGTTCTTTTGTTATTTCCAGCGTAAGTTTTTCAGACGTTTTCCTTTTGCTCTCCACGCCTGCGTTGCTAGCTTCCACAAGAGGTAATACAAGACTGTTAATGAACTACAGTGCCATTTTTCTGCATCACTACCATCCCAAAAGCATCCCTAGTGATGTGACAGATTTTGGTTTCCTTTCCTTCCCTTTACATTGCATCACCTAGGTCCAGGTCCTACAGAGAATCCTCCAGGGCAGCACTGGCTTTAGAGGCTGCATCTGCTAAAATGGGCCATGACCTGTTTGGTGGACCTATAGTCAACTGGCATAACGGCTGTAAAATACGTCGTGGTCATTTGTACTGCTAAGGCCATGCAGCCAAACTCTCGCCAGCGCCACTGTCCGAGCACTGTAGTTTCACTTACTGCAAACAGTTTTTGGTCCGTGCTATGCTGCAGGCTGCGCTCAGGCATCGCTGGAGAAGTGCTATGTAGTTCAGGTTAAACCATGCTCAAGAAAATGCTAAATGAATATTATGAATGAGCACCTGCCAGTGGTTTAACCAGGAGCCTGGCCCGCTAGTATAGGTAGTAGTATAGGTATCGCAAGAGTGTCTAGTATGGCCAATAAGGCTTGCTAAGCCAAGCTCTGCTGTCAAATATACACATGCATTTACTGCCTAAATCAATGACAGTCTTGTCAGTGTAAACAAGAATAGACTTTGGCTTTGACATTCTAAACCCAATGGTTAACACTGGTACCAAAGAGGAATATGCTTATCTTTTAAATCCAAATTTCCATTAAGATGTAGTCTAACAAGCTCCTTGCCTTGATGCTTTTTTTTTTTTTTTCAGTGTGCCATTTTACATAGAGGGAGGACCAAAACTATTCGTCCAGAATTTTACCTATAAAGGTATTCAGTATCTAGGTGGAATTTTTAAAAAAATATAGAAAAGCAGAGAGAAGGACCCTTTCCTCAAGAGAAAGACAAAACAGCCCTAGCATTCTTGCACTCTGGATAAAATATGTTTACTGTGAAACTTTCCACCTATTTGAAAAAAATGCAAGATTGTATTACGACCAACAGTTTCTGTTCCTATTACATCACATTTTCCCTCTTCTAATTTGACAGACCAAATTAAAAAAGCCAACCTATTTGCCAATATTACTGTTTTTGTCTCATCCATTCTCTTTTTCCCATTTGGATTTCTTCTCTTTCTGGAGTCTGATCAACCTCTGACTCAGAAGTTTCCTCAGGTTTGCAAATAATTGACCTTAGGGTTTAATCAGGAGTGAAAGCAGGAGCAGGTGGGAAGAATTCTTGTAATTTTGTCTACAAGAACATACTTCCAGAAACCTTGCCTGAACTCAGTGGAACATAGATTTAATTTTCCTCCTATAAAGGATGGATGAAGTGAGGTTGCCAGAAGATGATCTATTTCAAATATTTGACTGTATGCTCTTGTAACCTGTTTAAAGTCTTTTACGGTTATGTCAGCAATGTGGCTTTGTATTACAGTCCTTGCATTTGAATTTACATCATGAACATATGGAGCTGGTGTCAAAGCTGGGTCATCATCAGACCGGGCTCCACACCCTGTAGTGGCACCAGTGCCTGGAGAAGGAGGCCGTGTTTGCCATCAGAGTGGTCATTATCAAAAAAGAAGCGTAGCTCACATGGAAACAATAGTAATTCAAATAATAGTGCCCTTCAAAACACAGCCCGTGAAGAGCTTTTTCATGAACTTCAATAAATTTTGGTATAAATACAAGAAAGAAAGCAATGAATGAGTTTGTATCACTTTAAAAGGAAAACTACTGAAGTGCTAGCTAAGTGTTTTCTGTCTTCACTTTTTCCACCATACACACATGCTGAAGAATATGTCCCATTGACTTCAACAGGGCCAGCAATCACCGCAGAAGTTTTTGGAGTTTACAGTGATGGATCATTAGTGGAAAGCAGACTGGATGAATCAGAACAAGAAAGTGGATTTCTCTTGAAAAATATAGAGGGCCTAACAGATACGTCAGGCTTTGGAGAGCCAGTAGACTTTTAGATGCTTACCTAAAGATTGGGCTTTTGAAGTTATCCAGTTATTATTCATGCCTCTACTTGAAACACCAAAATCCACAAGATCTAAGAAAATAAAGATAATGTTAATTCACTGCAATATCCTCATAAATAAGTATTTAGAATAGTTAAAAATATTTTCTTGTTTTGTTATATTTTACTATGTTAACCACTACACTATGGCTTCTCTACAAAGCCATTCACCTAGAGCTATTTACAGAATATCAGATTAAAATATCATAAAAATAACTGAAACATCTTCCAAACAGTGGTAGGGATGCCAAAGCAGTATAAAGTTCTTCCAGCACTCTTATACTGTGACTACTTGAATACCACTGGCTAGTAGCTAGTGTTGTGAGTCATTCCTGTGTAGGTCAGTGGGATTATTTGTTGAACAGCGCATCATTCAGTGAAAAGCGCATCATAAAGTAGCCAAAGGGTGTTTTGAGCTAACAACAAATATGAGCTGAGAACATAACTAGTCTCAAATTAAAGCTATTCAGAAAGCGAAAAAAAAAAACCTTTAGTAGTGTTGTACATATCTTTTATTCCTAGCTATAATAAGAGCCTTTACACTTACAGAACAAAACATTTGGCTTTATAGGTGTTTTCCATTTGCCAAAAGAACTGCCAGAGGAATAAGTAGCGAAGATCTATTTATCACCTCTTTAGAGCAACTGGATTCAAAGATTCTCTTTGTGGTTTTCTGAGACATTAAAAAGAAGTAACTATGAAAACTAACTCTCAGCTATTCATTATTTGTACAGTTGCTTTTTTCTTGCTTTCATTTTGCAAACAGCTATGCAGGTGATGCAAAAAAAAGTAAGTCTGGTTCTTTCATATTTGGAAAAAAAATAGCATTTTCCTGTTCTCAAAGTAACTGCAAAGATAGAGGAATGCAGTGAATATGGGTCTTTCATTATACTTTTACTATTATTACTATTGCCATTATTGATTATTGTTAGCCAATCAGTGAGATGAGTCTATGCCTTTTTCTTGAAATGACACCTCAAGACTTATCAGAAGGACTTTTCAACTCAGAAGATAGGTTTCACTAGAACAGAAATTTGAACTGTTTGAAACAGAGAAAATTCAGAAGAGAAAGAACAGGAATAAAAGAACTTAACCCCTCCTTTTCCTCCATCCACTCTGTCTTTGTAGGCCAAGTCCTTTCCTCCAGACCTCAGCGCAGCAACCTCAGGGACCTGGACAAACGCTGCAACATCCCTCTGAGTCCTCAGGAAAAGCTTGACTTTCTGATCCTTCTGAGCGTGCCTGCTTCCCCATCTCCCGAGCCGTTCCCAGCTCTCTGCCTGCCCTGCCATGCACTCCCAATGCTCTGCACACCGGGCATGGCCTGTTACACCCCGTAAGCAATTGCTCCCGTCTTTCAGACATTTCTGCCTGGTCCAGAAAAGAAGCCCTGAGAAAACAGAGGCAGATGAACCTCCTTCTTGCCTCCCAGTCACACCCTTTATAAAGGATCAGAGCTTACAATTATATGCAACAAACAACAAACAAGCCAAAGAATATTTAAGGTTGGAAGGAAGCTCTGGAGTTTGCCTTCTCCAATCCCCTGCTTGAAGCTGGGCTAACTTCAAAGTTAGATGAGGCTGATCAGGGCCTTGTCGAGGTGACTTCTGGATATCTCCAAGGATGGGGATTCCACAGCCTCTCCAGGCAACCTGTTCTAATGTAATCATTCCCAATGTGGCGTTTTTTTGTCCTTATGTCTAGTTCCTTACTAATTTTGTTTTATCCTCATTCTGTTCTCTCCTGTAAGTCTAATGAAAATCGTTAAATACCTGAGAAACAAACATTGAAATAGCTGCGCAATGGCTAATAGTGCAGCCCCCCGTGCATGGGAATTCTGTGCTGAGATGACTCTCCAGGCCTAGCCCATGTGGTAGGAGAAAGCAGACGGAAGGACAAAGGAGATAAAAGAGAAATGAGAATCATGCTCCCCAGTTCACAAATGCTACTACATTTAGGCAAAGTAAGCATAGAGAAGCCTAAATCTCCTGTAACAAATGCTGAAAGCTGGGAATGTGGCATTTGTTGCAGAAGAACTGAGATTTAGCTTTCTCCTTCATTTCTCTGTTCTTCCACTGCACTGGGCAGAAGAGCACACAGCCCAGGGCAGAAGCAGGGGCAGGGTGTGCATCAATGTCTCTGTACCTCTGTAGTAAAGAGGATCACAGCTGTTCAGGTAACTTTGGCTGAAAGGCTTCTCCTCTTCTTTCACTGGCTGCCTAATTGCTTCCTCTCTCATGAAGCACTGAAGAATGAGAATGAATGGAAGACATTCGTGAATCTACTAGCTTATCTTGGAATAGGATAAAGCAAGATAATCGGTTTGGAAAATACAAATTGCAAGTTTGTAAGACTCCTGTGTATGTAAGTGTTGACAACCCAACTGTGATAGGGAAAGGTTCATGGAATAATGCATGCTCTGTTTGAGTGCAGGACTCACCAGGGTCCTGTCTAACTAAGGCTCGTGGGAATGCTGAAATGCTCCCTTTTGAAAATTACATTAAAAACTGTTTTTAAAACGAAATAAAAAGAATGCAGTGCAGCTTGAGCAGTGGAAGCACTACTATTGTCTCCTTAATTCATCAGAAAGGGCTCACCAAAGTATATATAGCTTTACATAAATGCTCTGTTATTTTATCTTGTCTATGTTTAGACCTGTTTTAGACACAGTCAGCAAAATTCCTTCTCTTCACATTACCCTCCTGGGATCAATAGTGATATTCAAGGTATAAATTATTTTAAGGATTCTTATTATTTGCTTTTTACTTTTTACCTCACATCATCCACCTTACTGCTAATGCATGCACCATCTTTTGCTTTTTATAAAATGAGAGTCTTTTTCATAGGTATGGGTACAAACTCAGAGAAGACAAGGAGTGCTTCTCCAGCTCCGCTGTTGGATATATTCACTGTTCACGCACATTTTGGCTCAGAGAGTTGAATTTTTATTTAGTCTTTAGATATGGTGTCAGACTTTTGTTTTTCTTTTCATAGTAGTTTGTCTTTCTAGAGTAGTTTTACCTTATATCAGCAACTAAACATTAACTGGATGAGACAATTAGAGCCAGGTCTGGATGGTGTAACTGGGTGTATAAAGCCATAGTTCAAGACTTTACTCCGCCTGATTGTGCAAGCCTGTTTTACTACATACCTACAGAATACTATAACCCCCTCCACCCCACCACCACAGGCAATTTTAGGATAAGTCTCTCTCTCTCTCTCTCTTTCATTCATCTTTTTTTTCCCAGAAATTCCATCCAGTTGAAGTATATGGCTCTATATTTCATTTTGAGACATAAATCCATCTCCCAGGAGACTTTGTTAGCAGCTTTACCAATGAAGTAAAAATAATAATAATAATTAAAACATGCAATGCTTGTAAAAATAATAATGGTAATTAAAATGTAAAGTGAAAAAAACCCAGAGACTTTAGGAGTTTTTCAGTTTCCTTTAATGGTACGAAAGTGAAGGTTTATTTTTAACTGACGCTTCTACGGAAGTAGCAATTCTTCTTTTTTTCTTTTTATTTTCAACCAGATGGGAGTGTCTGGAATGTTATTTTTTATTTTAAAAATAAGTCATCATTTTCACCATCAGCACTCAGATAGGAGTCACACTAATCACAATACTAGTGGTTGAAAGGTCTGAGAATTTTTGTGGTTTCTTGAATAAATATAAGTAATTCAATTTTGGTGTTCTCAAATGTATGGAATGTGATATTTGGAAGGGTATAAGAACTGAAAGTCATTCCACTCCAAGAAACAAATGCTTTCAATCTTATAATACTGGATGGAAGAAGGCCTTTCTTTTTGCTTTGCTTTTTCCCATGGGGGGACAAGAACAGATAAAGCCTCTATTCTACTTAACAGCAATTGATGAAAATGAACTCATTGGTCAAAAGATTTTGTTTCTTTTAGATATGCTGATCACACTTGGCTCATCAATACTCTGTATCCCAGTCCAAGGGAAGCATTCAGTGATGGTAAAATAAAATATTTTCTCCCAATGATTTGAATGAATCAACCTTACAGGGCTCCTTTTTTTTTTTTTTTTTTTTTTTTCCAGGAAGGGGACATGGAGATTTCTAGTCTCACAGTCTTGATTACCTGTTTCCGTCTGGTGTCTCCAGCTCCTACTGCAAAACTCCAGCTAAGAACTAAGCCAATACTACAGTATTTACTTTCTGTGTAAAGTCTCCAAAGAAATACGAAGAAAAGGTCTGGAACATAATTATTTCAGATGTTGTAAAAAAAACAAAAATAGAAAAAAAAAAAAGCTGGCCAGAACTCTTCTTACAGTTTATGTTACAAACCATCCTGTACTTGCTGTTACAATGACTTGACTGGAGTAACAGGAGCTCACCTCCGCTGCTATACCTACTGCCAAGTGGGACACATTCACAGGGAAGCCACATCTGAAGAAAACAACATCTGGGAATGGTAGATACAATAACGGTACCAGTCTGAGGCAGAGTTTCTTCTACTGGATGATAACTGCCGTGTAAGAGCCAGGAATGCCTCTCAGTCAGAAAACTGACACATTGCCACAAAATAGGGGGACTAACGTTCTCTTTGGTACTGTTTAAAGGATCTAGTGCCCTTGAGACCCTGCAAATGTTTGAAACCTACTATTTTTGGAATACTGCCCATAGCATTTGATTATTTAATTACATGTCACTACTAGAACTGTAGCTTATGAGCTCTTCCTTTGGCCTAAGCTACTTAAAACTGACTGTCCAAGGGCAAACAAAGGAAAACTGGGAGGATCTGCTACAGTTATTGAGTTCAGTCCCTTGCTACTACTGGTTACTCACCATGCAATTGCCTCCTGAAATGTCTCTAGCTACATTTAAAGAATGACTAGGCTTTTGCAGACACTTCTGGACTTCCACAACACACATCCATAATTTACATCCTTGTAAGTATTCGCATGGCATTTCTTCATGCTTTGTTTTTGCCAACCTTTTTCTTGTGACAAACAACAACACACTGAAGCCATGGAGGAAGCAGAGAAGACGTAACCGAGGAGACCGATGTGTCTGTGTGCACAAACAAACAAGGAATAGCATGAAACAGGGCATGAACAGAGAGACAAAACAAATTGCAGTGAGCTAATAAGGAAACTGCACTTTCCCACTGGAGCTGCAGCAAAGAACATAATAAATAGTAACAGTTAGACATCCAGGGAGGTTTACACAACTGAGATCTACTCCTCAGCTTCTGTGCAATGTCCTGCTCCCTTTGGTGCGTCTAAATGCTCTGAGAGAGACCCCTTTCTCCACCAATCCTCACAGAAAGAGAGAGAGATAATCTGGATTAGAGGGTTGATCAGGACACAGGAGGGGTCAGCGCAGGACTACAGAAAGCCAAGCAATCATCTGCTCAGCCGCAAAGCAAACAAGCAATCTCCCTCCCTTCCCTGTCCCCACAGGAAGACCAAGGGTGGTATAACTGGTAAGAGAAGATTAGAGAGCTTTTTAATTGCATCTAACATTACTTCTTTCATCTCTGGCTGCAATATCATTCTGTGAAGATTTAAACTGACAAAGATATTGACCTGAGCCTTTCCTTCTACTTTTTGCGAAAGATGTGAATTCTCTGCAAAAGGAGGGGTCCTCTGTACAGTAACCCAAGTAGATGTTTTCTTCTTTTTCAGTACAAGAGCTGACAATAAAATAAGTAGCTTTCTATATCCGTTCCTGCTAGGGGCTCCTGGCGAAGGAGCAAGTTAAAGGAAAACAAGTTCAGAAAGTGGCAAGGGCAGTTATTAAAAAAATCTGAACATTCAGCTGGTAGGTTGATTTTTATATAGAAATAATTCAAAACAAAATGAAACAAAAGCCTCCCTTTGTGTGCAGTAGAGCTCAAGGATTTGTGGCAGGACTTCTCTGCAAGAAACGAAGATAAGAAATAACCCGCCTAACTGCATGGATTGCTGTAATTATAATCTTGAATAAAACTTATATGCAAAAATTCCCTCCCAGAAGCTTTGGAGGGGAAAAATATTAACCTGGCAGAAGGTAAATCTGGCATTTAGTCAATCAGTAATAGTGAGATGTGTGAGGAGAGACAATTATGGGTGGAGAAAGATTAGTTAGGAGAAGCCAAGGGGTGGGAAGGCATCTAACATTTTTGACTGTTAAACAAAACTGGATTCCAGAAATAGGGGGATTACTGTATGAATGGATGCTATCTAAACTAATTTATTAACTACTAGTTCCAATAGTGAAGGAAAAAAAAGGAAAATTTTTATAAATTCATCTCAGGATCATTTTTGGAACTGGCATATGCTTGCTCTGAATTACTGTCTTCCTTCTCCGATTCACAATTGGTTCTCTTTCCCCATTTTTCATAATAGATGAAAACCAGGATAAACAAGTGAAACTGAAGTAAAAGCTTGATCTAAGAGTGGACCTGGTATTTATCTGTGCACACTTATGGAATTACCAAAATAATTCTGAGGAACAGATTAGATTACAGGGGAGTATGTGTGTGCGGAGTGACATTCATTCCTACATTGACTGAAACTGTGCTTGAGATGATACTGCTGTTTTCAGATACAAACGTTAAACTTAGCACACACATTCAAAATGTAATTGTTAGCACACCCATTCATAAACTTAACTGATTTCAAAACCTCCTAACTCCTTCAAGCCCCCAACAAACAAAAAAAAATTGCAGAACTTCAAACATAGGCTAAACAGGTTCAAGGCCCTCCCAACCCTCTAAAGCCCCCAGACAAACAAACTAAATCTGCAGAATTTCACACCCAGGTTACACAAAATCTGCTTACTTACAAGTCTCTCTTCCCTCCAAAGGCAGCTTTATTTGCATAAGGCAGCTCTACTGGACGTGGAGTCTCTAATTTGTGAATTTGTGAACAAATATAAAGCTGGATTTTCCGTTGCTTTGCACCACTTTCATTCCTTCACTGAAAACAATGCAAGAGAGAACAACAGGTCATACATACACAGCTCCTTGAAGGAAGCTTGCATCTCCCTGCGCAGCTGGTTTTACAGTGGCACTCTGGCAGAAAATAATGTGCCGGAGGTAGCTATTACTGTTATTATTGCAGTAATAACAGTAAGCATGGTGTGGTTTATTTTTCTTTTGTTTAAATTTCAAGATTCAGAAATATATAGCTTTGATGAACAGGGTATGCATGGCTATCTTTAGCCATTACACAAGGGTTTCTTTTATACTTTTATTTTAACAATCAACTTGTGAAAGTGCTAGCACTTTAGTAGCCCAGATATGCATGTGTGTCTGTGTGCAAATGTGCATGGAGCAAAAGAAGAGCGAGCTTGGGGCTGTAGTGAGCACTTGGACCCTATCTGTTTTTTACTTACTTTCCTGCTGCTTCCAAGAACAGTTCAGTAAATCAGGTCTCTTCCAGTGCAATTGCATATATACCACTTTACATTTTCAGCGGGGTTCCAGATGTGAGCAATTAGGCCACACTGTGCTATTATGCTGCCTCTCATATGTGAGACATGGCTAAATAAGAATAAACCAGCTCTCTCTTAAAAATGTGCACAGTCCTTCCCAGACAGGCAGTGGTTAGCCCTCATTGGCAGATCCAACAAGCACTTTCCAAACTCATGGGCTAAATGCACGCCTAGATGATGTCCTGACTACGCACTGGGACAAGGCAGTATCAGCCCCAAGCCTCTGCTTCCCTCTTGCTTTGCTGACATGTGAGAGCTGGGACCCACGAGACAGCGGCAGCCACATTGCGTAGCAGGAAACAAGAGCATGCTGAAGCATAACGTACATCACAGGACAGACACAGCTATTTGGACAAAACCCAACAAGGAATTCTTCCAGGGTTGCACTCAGTCCCTCTTGGACTTGAAGTTTACCAGGCACCTTAGAGGAAGCCTTCATTTCCTCTTGCTGTCAATTCAGTAATGAAATTTGAGCTAAAAAGTACAGATACAGAAAGCTCGTCTGCTGCAGAGAAATGTTTAGGCCTTTGGTAATGTCTAAATAAATAGCAACAAGACACTTGGGTTGAGTTTTGTTTCCTCGAGAGTTTCCAGACTACTCTGAATCCAGTAAACAAAAATTGCCACTGGGGAAGTCAGACATTTTTCTTTTCTCTTGAGAAACTATGGATGTTATTCTGTGTTCTGTGGTAGAGAAAAATTTCCTTGAAGCGATTGGAAATTTCACATTAGTCAGAAGCTGAGAGAAAGGCTTTAAGAAAGCAGTCTGCTCTTTGAAAAGACATTGAAGACAGATAGGCATTATGGATAGACATTACAGATAGACTTTAAGACATTAAAGGCATCTTTCCAGCCCACTTTCAGTACTGTAACATCAGATTAGCAATCAGTTGCTCACTGCAGTATCTAAACTGTGGTTCTAGTATTGAAGGGACGTATCTGACATGTTCATTGGACCAGGCTGAACTGACTCTTGCAGGTGGCCTATGGTGAGGGTAATCAAGGCCATTGGACAGTTTCTGTCACTTGGAAAGCAATACTGGACTTATTTTTGCAGGGTGCAGACATGTATCCAACTGTGAAAGGGGCAAAACTGGCTGTGATAAAAGAAGGCAAAGAGCAAAAGAAAGAGAGAGAACAATTTATAAGAAAGTGTGATATTCTTCAGCTCTCTTGAAGGTATGAAAAAAAACCTCAGAAACCACTGAGAAGAAAGGACTGGCCACAGGGTGGGAGGCCTCTGACTGAGGAAATAGGAGTCCACCAAAAAGCATGACACCATCAGTGACAAACACTAGAGGCAGAAGAATGGCTGCTGCCTAAATATGCCAGTGCAACTGAGCTAGTGGAGCTGCTACGAATGGTTCCTAGTGCCCTGGTTGAAGCACTGTGGGCAGGCACGAGGTACGCATTCGGGCTGCATGGGGACACAGAACAGCAGACTGCATGTCATCATGTGACATACACTGTGAGCCACCCCAGCACCAAAGTTCGCTATCCGAGACAGTTGAATGAAGCTTCTGATCTTACACAACCAGAAGGAAGGTCCCCAAGCTTTACCAGGCACCAGGGCAGCCACCTCCTGGCCTGGTGAACATCGAAGTCACTGGTGGGAAGCCACTTCACGTCAATGCTTCAGCCATCTTAGTCTCTACATCCCAGCAAATGGTTCTGACTTGACTTCAGACCTTTCACTTTCTTCCTTGAACTCCCGACTTGGATCTGGCTCCTTCTCCTGCTTCCAGTCTCTGAACTCTGTCCTAAGAACCTGGCTCTCAGCCAGATGCTGGGTTTGGCTCCACATCTCCTGCCTGTACGCCTGGTTACCTTTGCTTGGTTGGCCTGCGATCTCCAGCATCACTAGCAACAGCTCTCCTATGCCTTTCGCTGCAGTAAGTCCACACCTGAACCACAAGCCCTTACCCAGAAGAGCCTACAATTTAGGTAACAAAAAGAGGAACACAGCTAACTAAGTAGTGATCGCTACACACTTGTGACTGCTGAGTGTTCTATGGGGGAAGCAGGGTGGATGGCAGTGGGAAAATCAACTAAGTGGGTATTTTTTGCAGTAATCATTGAAATGGGTTTAATGGCCACAAAACTTTGGCAAAGGTATATTTGTGAATGCCCTAAATAATATCCTATTTTGCCTATTCAAAAAAAAAAAAAACACTTTACTTCCCAATATCCTTATGCACTTGCATCACTTCTGACATACACTGATATACTACATTTCTGAACATTTCTGGAATTCAGACATTTTATAGTATAATCCTTCCATTTTGCTTGATCTTCAAAGAACTGGCTGAAGGAATGCATTTTCTTGTCCTGCCTCATCGAGGTTTTGAGTGCCCTTGACAGCTAAAGAACAGAGGTTTGGCCATGCCTGCTTGGCTAATCCACCACGTGTCAGAAAGTCCTTTCCCTTTGGTTCAGCTTTCTGGTCAGTTCAGTCGAGTGGCAATGTTCAGTGTCACCCAGAGAACTCCGTGTATTTAAATTCCTCTGTAGGAATGTCTGGGGCTGTTCTGCAGGCAACATCCTGTTCCCATCCTGCAGGCAGCCGCGGAAGCAGGGAGCACGTTCCTGATGGCCAGCATGCCCTCAAGTCATTTTCGTCTGCAGATCCTGGTATTTTTGTTTATTATTTTGGTCAGTCTATAACAACAGCAGAGCCCTCTAAATAACTGTGGATTTCATTTACAGCCTCCCTTCTCTCTCTAGATTCATCTCAGCCTGTCTCGGCATGCCACTTCGCCAGACCACTTAGCATCCCCAACAACACCGTTTCTTCTTGTGTCTCCCAGGTAAAGATGCAGATTGTTATCCAGGTGAGGCATAGGCAAATATTTTTGTTGTCTATTTTGTTTCTGTTTCATGCGAAAGAGAATGCTGCTGAGGCTGGGCTGAGAAGGAAAGAAATGTTGGCAACCTCTCACTTTGGTCACTAAGAATAGTTTCTGCATATCTGAGGACTGCAGTAAGAGGTGACTGCTGAAAACTCCCTGAGCTAAGATCATGGTGAAGGGCAATGTGAAGATGTATTTTCTCCATCTATTTCTGTGGACTTTGAATCAGACACATGGCCCACTGCAGTGCTTAGAGAGCAAGACAGCAATGTATAGCCCTACGCCTTCTGAACTTTGAATACTCCTAACATCCAGTGGGTGACAGGTAGAGAAATCTCATCTTCCTGAGTGTATGCACAACCACAACTTTCCAAAAATCCTGTTATTCAGCAGCTGCCTTCTGGGCTGACTCTTATGTCGTTGGGTTTGTAATAGTTGTTAACTTTCCAGTTACCTGCAGTTTTACCTTGCAGTGGTCACTGAGATGAGTTCACTTGTTTTTCATCACTGCTCACTTCCATGCGGCCCCCCTTTCCCACAACTGGATATTCTTTTTGAGACAAAGAAATATTTGAACCCAAGCTTTAGGAGTGAATGCTGCCAAAAATTATTCTTAAGATAAACATGACCACCCCTTGGCTTTAACTAACAGCTGTTCTAAAAGAGCAGAACTCCTTGTGCAGGGTGAGAGGAAAATTCTGTGTTTTTACTCTTCTGGCAGCATGATGAAAATAGGGGGGTTGTTGTGGAGGATTTGTCAGACTGAATGTTTAATCATAGAGTCTTTTTTTTTTTTTCACTTTTATTTCAACTGCAAACTAATGAATAAAGTAGTAGCTTACAAGCCCTCCAAAGCTGAATGCATGCAACATTTCAAAGTAAGAGTATATGAAACAGCATCATATTTATCTGATAAAGTTATAACAGGGGCAGTAGCTTATCAGAAACTTTCCACTGTTATTTCATGTAGGACTCTTCCCAGCCTCTGCTGCTTGGTATATTAGCAGTCCTTCTCTGTCCAAAGCAGTGGTAAGACATACTTCAAAGCAGTGCACTTCTTGTTGTGTGACCTTTCTATTCTGTAGGTCTTCCCAGAACAGGAGGATGAATTCAGTGCAGTTTGTTTGAATGTTATAAGTGGTTGCTGATGTTTCTGTTGCATATGCTGACTATAAAGCCTGCTATAAAATGCATTGATAGTTGTTTATTTGAGGAGTTATAGTGCTGGTAAAATTGGACAGCCATAGAGCCCCAAAGAAGACTTCTGCAAAACCACGGAAAGAAAAAAAAACAAAACACCCATCAAATTTCAGCAAAAAGCACTCTCAGACTGGCTTGAGAGCCCTGCCTCCAAGAGTAAATGTATAGTTCAGATTCCAGTACTTTTAATTTCTCCTATTTCTCCTGGACTGCCAACCTGGGCACCAGGCAGTTCGCAAGGATGCGGGGGACGTGGCTGGGGGAGGACCAGCGCCCGGAGGCCACAGCTCCCTGCACAACGCCCCGCAGAGCTGACACGTGGTGACCGCTGCCAGGGGTGCACTGCACGGCACGGCGGCCTCTGAGCCCACAGCTGAACTGCTCCCCGGCTACCGGCCCCTGAGCTGTCTCAGCTCCTGCCTGGCCATCGGCTGATTAAAATAGATGTTGCAAGAGGCTGCAAAAACCAGGGCACTCTGGAGGGAGCTACCAGAGCCTCCAGAGTCCTGCAGCCCTGGGTTTTAAGCAAGTACTTTCTCCTCTTTTGATCAACATCCATGTGTTCTCTTCCCCCTCTGTATTTAATTTTGAGACCTGGTTTTGTTTAACCCTGAAATGCAAAGGGAATAATCTCTGTAAAATAACCCCAAACAACCCCCCTCCCTGCTCCACCTTCAGACACTTTCCCAGAAGCAAACCTGAGTGTGGTTTTTCATGTCAAAGCCACAAACTGGCTTGAGTTTGCTAAAACCTGCGCTAGCTAGCACACACGAAACCTTCAGTAAGCCCGCGAACCGATTTGGAGCCCAAGAAATTCAGAACTGGCTTGCACATAAAACAAGGTTTGGTTTTGTTTTGCTTTTCTTTGGGGCGGGGAACTCTTTTCACCCAGGAGTCCCCCCAAATTTGCTCCCAGCACAGATGGGCCTTTCCAAGCCCCAACACCGCCCCTTGGTGGTCGGTGCTCGCTTGCACGGCCGCAGCTGCGCTTGGCCAGGCCAACGCCGGCAGCGAGCGGCCCTGGAGCTGCTGCCTTGCAAAGCCCAGCAGAAAAGTGTGCGAGGGTCTATGGAAAGGTATGAGCCCCGGTGTCCTCCCTCACTAAACTCATGCCTGATCAGGCGATCAGACTAAATGAGCTACATCACCCTCAAAACAGGCTTTACCTCCTCCACTTCCCACCGTGCCCAAGTGGGTTTTATTAGCTTGTATTTCTGGTCTCTGAAAACCAAGGGCCTTCTCATGCACGTGACTGCTTCCTCTTCAGGGCAAGATGGTGCAGCAGCCTCAGTGCAAGGATACGTGTGCGTGTGTACAACAGGGGAAGAGGAAGAGAGAGAGCAGGGCAAAAGTGCCCTGAACACACCTTTGCACCTCCTCACGTTCTTGGCGTGACCTTGCTATCAATGTGAGAAGTTTCACCGTTGTCCTATTCTGCTTTTTGCAGCAGCCAGGAGTATCTGGAGCACAGCCTCCTCCTAGCCTGACCGTGACGGTGACCCAGTCCCTACCCAAAGGCTGCTGGGGGCATGGAGGAGAGCCATTTTCCCCATGTAGCCCTGCCTAGGATCTCGCTCTTCCCTTGGCCATCCAAGTGTGAATCACCACGGGCTGCTACCCCCGGCTGCGCAATCCCTTCACACCGCCAGGGTGGTATAAACACAGAGCGCTCCATCGCTTGTTTGGTATTTCACTTCTCCATTGAAACTTGAAACAGCTTGGCATGAACAGTGCAACCAGATGTGGCCAGACTCTGAGATCCTCACACATCCCAGCACAGCCCTTTTTAATGTAAGAGCGACATGACTAATACCTGAGCAAACATTTAAGGAACTGGTCTTGTTTCTCTAGAAGTGCAGAAGTGAGGATGTCACTGCTCCTCTCTGCAGCAAGCTTTTTATTGTCATATTTATTATTCTCCAAGCATTATACCTTTTCTCCTGTTGAGAAGATGATGGCTCCTTTATCAGAACCAGTCAGTGCAAACTGTGAGATGATACAAAACAGACATCATGCATCTGCTGAAGACTGGGACCAAAGATGGAAGCAAAAGATTATAACAGAGCACAGCTGGCTGATAAGCATGTTTAAATTTTGCAGAGATAAGCTGTGAGAACAGGAAGGAGTTCTTTCTCTCCCTTCTGTTTGTTTAGCTTTCTTTAATTGTTTATTTCTAGGATGAAAAACATGCCCATTCAGACTTATCAAGTAAATTAAAGCAAGGCACAGGGAGAAATTTGTCTCGTTAGAAATATGAAACCCCTATCATGGCCTGAAGTAAACAGGACTTTCCATTTTCCAGAGCCACGTATGATTGTGAAGGGTCGGGCAAGTACGAGCTCTCCTTGCTGACGTTTGCGGCTGAGCCCTGGCCTGTGTAAAGCAGCGAAGTCGGACTGTGGGTCCGCCTGGCTCCCCTGGCTCCAAGACAGGGAGGGAGGGAGAGAGACTACACGAGCGCCACCTCACTTACAGATGTGAGACGGCAGCGCGGGGAAGTTTCATAACTCCTCTCGCAGGGCGAAACACTCTTATGATTTATTTGGATCATTGCAGCGTGCATGCTAAGTACAGGTTATTCTGCAGGCATCCTCAGCGAGTGAGCATCTGCTCCTGCTCTCCACAGATGTAAAAATCAGGCTCTCGAAAAGTGTTTTTATAAGGAGAACAAAGCACGCAAACAAAAAAAAAGCACTCCAAGGAAGTGTTACAGTCTGAGGGACTGATTCTGCTGCCATAGGAAGAAATGGACATTTTCCCAGTGTGCTTCAAAGAGCCAGAATGCCACAGGCAGCTAAACTGCCATTGCAAAAAGGGGGTGTTGCATTACCCTTCTTCCTCTGCTTGCCTTGTCCTGAAGGCAAGTCTCTGAGTCTGAGTCCTCCTCCGATCCCTTCCTGGAGCTGCAACCCTGCAGCTGCTCCCGTGGATCCCCACTGGTGCTAAAGAAGCTGCGGCATCAGATCAGTGATCTATAACATCTCACTTCTTCCTCTCTGACCCAGAGCACGTGTAGGAGGCCCCGTTTCGTCATGCAGCACAACACGCTTTCAAAATGATTAAAGAAACTCTACCCTAGCTCACTGTTCGCGTTCGGGTAACAGCAATAACGCAGAAGCAAGCAGCACGTTCAGCTGTGCTCTCCGGGTGCTTTATGCCCCTCTGGAGATGCAAAGCTGCCAGCGAGCCGGGTGTCTGCCAGCTTTGCCTCCCTGGAGCCATGCCAAGCAGCCAGAGGAGTGCCAGCGAATAACCCGCCTAACCTCTCATTTGCACCACTGTAGCTCAGGCACTCTAACACTTTGTATCGTAAGACTTTGGTTCAGGCCTTCAAGACCTGTCATGAAGGGCTGAGACCATATCAGACCAAGAAGGGTAATTTTATGATGCTCCCCTCCTACATTTTAAACAGCACCAGCATGAAATGGAAAACAAAATGGAGCTATTGAAGTCAGATATGCTCTCACCAGTCATCTTTGGTGGGGAGGGATGGGAGAAATGTTTTGTTTTCTTCTTTAGAATATATTAGGAGACTAGTGTGTTAGTGCAATAGGCAAAGAAAGTACAGCTGATATAAACAATGTGTTCCTTGTGCTTTAAACAATGTGGATTGCTCACATGGCCCAAACGTTTGGATAACTACCTAAAACTTGTTTGCAAAGATCGCAGTGCAAACGTACAGAAACCAGCTGTCCTCATAAAGCTTGTTAGTTATGTTGAAGCCTGGTGATCCACCTGACTCAGCTCAACACCAGCTTACTGCTTCCTCTGTTGTCCCTGCTGTTGTTACTGCTGCAAGAATTTTTGTTTCACATACATTTGTGAAAAAATCCATCTTTTTAGTGGAAAAAGACCCCTAGGCGTTGCACAGTATCTCTGAAAAACCTGTCCTTGGCTCTAGAAGCGCCTTCAGTGCGATGATGTGAATTAATCACTAATTCACTAATCCTCGCAGTGACACAGTCCCCAAAGGGCTCAGTCGCCCCGGCTCCGCCGCCAACGTTACGGGCCAGGAATGCGCGGGGTCGCCGCGCGGGGCCACGCAGCACGGCCAGCCGCACGCAAGCACGCCCCACAGCCGCCTGCAATGGCCCAGACTTTGGTAGGGCTTCAGAAATGTAACAAGCTACTGCTCTGACTTAGATTGCAGGAGCATGCTCTGGATGACGAGAAGGATGATTTACTTAAGTAGACATAGCAGCTGAGGGCACCCATTAAAACTGAAGCATCCATGTCCTAGGTAATTATAATCGGTGGTGAAAAACAGGCTTTACCCTTGTAAAAGTTTCTATCTAATTATACGTTTTGCTCCAAAATTATTACAAAGTATTTTATTGCACACTGGTTTCATTCATATAAATGACAAATATTTTAATAAGTACCTTAAATTCACGTGAAAGATTCAAAAAGACACAAGGAATTGCATGTGCCTTGTAGTTATCTAGTTCCTGTAAGATCATGTTTTTATGATAGATTGTGTAAGATGGAAGTATAAATACACAGTGTAAAAATTACCTGAAGGCTTGCATATTCCCAATATGTGTTTTCCTGTTTCTACATTTTAAAAAAGTAGAACAAGCTGGATCAAATTCACAGTAGAAAAAATAAAATTCAAATGACAAAGAAGATCTCAGACTGTGGGCTCAAAGCTTTAACACTACTTTTTCTTCACCATGTTGGTGGCAAATTGTACAGCAGTTCTTATCATCTTCTAGAGTGCTCCTGGATGAAAAGGGTAACATGTCCAGCATAGGCACTGTAAAATCCCCATGAAAAACAGTAAACTAGTGTTTGTGGTGTCTTTCACTGTAGTTACTGTATCAGTACCCAGAATATATCAGTTCATTTGTATGAAGTGATATTTTTTTGGAGCAGGGGAAGGAAGGGAAGGAGAAGACCTGAGGTGCCAAAAGGTGAGGGATACGCACTCATGCAGGAGAACAAAGCTCAAACCAAGAAAAGAAACAGCAGGCTGGATTTCATGTGGCTGCTGTGAGACCTGGTTTGTATGTGTTTTGCATGATGTGCTTCCATGTAGGAGAAACAGCAATAGGAGCAGAGATACAGCTCAGTATGTTGTAAAAAAATAATTGGATTGGCAAGATAATCACATACAAGATACCTAATAACTGCATTTTCTTTTCATTGTTTTAAATAGGTCACATCACTCTGAATCAAATTTTCCTCTCTGGTGCAGGCCAAGCATGTGACTCTTTGTAGCTTTAAAAAAGGGAGCAGCAGCAGACCCTTGGGGTATAGCAATATTATAGCAGCCACGCAACAGATTTCTGCATTCAGAAAAGCTTTTTAGTGTTGGGTCAGGCAACAGCTAAGCAGAGACATATGATTTTTTTTCCCTGTTGTCAGAAGAAAATGTGGAACTGATAAGAAACACCTGTGGAAATGGAAAGCCATTTCAGACACCAGGGTTTGTTTAGATGATGAAGAGATAAAACTAACAGCATGTGTTGTAAGGTCAGATAATCTTGAACAGAATGTCTGTTTGAAAAAAGAAAAAGGAAGAAGCAATAGTACGTTTCAGGTAATCAGCTCTCTGTGCAAAGAAAGGTCCTAGAGGATCATAAGGCAACATCGGTGCAGTATGTAAAAAAGCATGAGCTACATGGATGTTATTCATTCATTTCTCTTCATAGAAACATGATTCCATTTACATTTTATTTGCATCTTGTAAATATTTTCTCAGAACCCTAGCAGGACACTGGAAATTATAAAAGCACACATTACCAGCTGAACATATGTAACCAAGGTTTTCTCTTTGCTTGCAGCTCAGCCTATTCCACGTGCTCTGATTTAAAGCTCTATAATACAATTACCACATAGGAATTCTGTTTAGTTACATTTAACTTTTGTGAGGGAAGCAAAAGACTTGTCAGATCATTTGTCTTATTTAATGCAAACATATTTCCATGCTTTTGTCCTGCAAAAAAAGGAACTTTTAAAGGAAGTCTATCTCAATATTTCTTTGCATAGTCTGGAATGCGTGAAGTAATTAAAAGATAAGAACTGGGAAATGTGCAGTATGGTGTGGATTCAATGGAAATATGTCATGATTCTATGCCTCAATGTCATGGTATTAAATCAGTCAGAAGACACTGGCAGACTGCCTTGCATGTAATGCCCAGAGGAGGCAGTTCCAGTAATAATTTTACAGATTGTGAAGTGGTTCTAAAATGGAAATTTCACCAGCAATTCTAGGAGAGCCCAGCTGACCAGAAAACATAAGCACATGCAGCAGTCTTGAAATCAATGAGACCACCCACTGGCTTACAATCCCTTGAAGAATTGAGCCTTTAATTGCCCAGTAACTGCTGCAAAAAGACATCACGTCTCATTTGTATTACTTAATATTAAAATGGACATTTCCAATATAAAACACTGGTGGCGCTCAACTCAAATCCAGTGGATAAAGTCAGGAGCCAAGGAAAGACTTGCAGGAGGGTTGCCTTTTGTTAAAATCCCCTCCCGTTTCAGCCCATGCTGATTTTTATCTCTTCTTGATGTACATGCTCAGCAGAACTCATTTTAGTCAGGACTGCTGAATTACAATTGTTTCCCCATTGAATGATGGGCAACTGACAATTTTTGGAGGTCTGGGGATTTTTTTTTTTTTTTTTGGTACAAAGTCATAATTGGCCTCATGTTTGCTAAAAAGTTTCATCCATTGCAAATCTTTTTAAGACCTACACAGAATGCCAAGCTTATTTGGCTACAAGGGTACTTCTGTAGCTTCTCAAACTGTGTTACATGAGTGACAAATGAACTTTAATGAGTTGATTCTTTGCAGTCTATAAGGTAGGGAAGTGTTAATATCTCTGTCTTACAGATGGCAAACTGATTTGCAAAGGGTCAGACCCCTCAGCTGCAGAAAATCCGGGAAGCTGAGTTGACTTTAGTGGAGCTATGCTGATTTATACCAGCTGAACATATGGCCCCAAAAGATTAAGTAATTTCTGCAAGAAATCTGTGGCACATCTGGGACACTCCAGGGCCTTAGTCACAAGATCATCCTTCCTGCCTGTAACATTTGCAAACATGCCACTACTACGCAGAAGCCTGTGCTAATTTTTTTCTAAACTCTTGGCAAAGCAATAATGAAATTGTTTGAATGACTAAGCCCAGGGAAAGCTGGGGTTAGCTTATGTTGTGGACAAAACCACCTTTCTCTGGTTACTTTGTGCATGACATTAATTTGTACAGGTAACCCAAAATTATATGAAACATAGGATTATCATATTTGCAGTCATGTTCTAAACAGTGACACAGCAGAAGGACTTTGTAGTCCAACATGGGGCAAGAGTTCATCAAAAATCTTGTGAAACAAGATTTGTGTTTCCTTTTTGCCTTAGTCCTGTGCCATGCTCTATACGACTAGCTCAGGGCCAATACAGCACTGCAGAGGTGTTTCCCTGCATAGGCTATTTCAGCATCGAAACTTTTACAGGAGACCAGCATTGGCATATGCACATCCTCCTAGGAATCTTTTGCCCAGGCAACAGTGCATTTTTGGAAACAGAACACAAATAAACTCATAAATATATTCTGATAAACAAATCATTCGGTAGGTGGGCCAGCTGTTGTAGGCCATATCAAAATTTATTTAACTACTGCTACAGAAAACATTTAAACCATAAACGCAGTCTAAATCTTTTTCAAAAAGGTTTCCAAAAATGGGGGGAGGGCTGAACAGTTTATGGGGACAAAATGGTGAAGCTCTTCATGTGTAGGATAGACTGATTCCTGAGTTATTTTTGTTAGTCCAGGCATTGCTTCAAAAGTATAATAATAATTTGAGATAATGATACTAGTGGGAAACAGAATGGCACCAATCAGTTAGAAAGAACAGAGAAATGTAATGAAAACTCATTTAGAATTTGGTTAATTCCTACATTATATTTAATTAGCACAAGGCTTCATATTGAAGGGATCAGAGTTGGAAATGAACATGAAACACTCATTAATAAGTTTAAGAGATATTGCACAGTGTTCCTAATTCCAGAGGGGAAAATATTCAGTTAAAACTGAGTTAGAAGTAAGTAGACTGAAAAACAGAACAATCTTATTCAACAACAGAGCAGACCAAGCACATATCCTACAACAAATAAGCCGGAAGATGAATGAAAAATGTAATCAAACTGTTCCAGAAGCTAAGAAAAATAAAATTGTCTAGTTAGTTTTCACAAAAAATATGACAGATAATATGTACAATTTTTAGAGGATTAATAATGTTTTATACTGTGAGCTATATTTACACCAAATTCCAAAGTATTTATTTTGTAGGATTTATTTTTCAAGAATTTGTGAAACTATCTACTAAAAAGGGGGCAAACATTAAGTGACCCTCCAATGTGGGGGGGGGGGGAGGGGGGGGAGAGAAAAGGTTATTCAGCATCCATTACATTATTCAACAGTGAAGCAACATCTGCAAGCAGTTTCTCAAGAGATCTGCATAACCCAGCACCACCACCTGCTGTTTGGAAAAGAAGATTCAATATCCCATGTATTGCACATTAAATCCCCAGCACTCTAAATGCAAACAAAATTGGCCATTTCAAAGAGCAAAGAAAGAGCAAGAGGATAAACAAACAAACAGAAGAAAGCAGAATTTCCCATCTGCAGTAGTGTACAGGAGATGGAGCTATGCCAGTTTTAACCTACAGATAATCCTTCCTTGGATAGGGGGCAAATAGCTGTGGCAGCCCTTTCGAACCCCTCTTCTCCATGCCACAATACCCTGCGCCTGGTCCTGGGGCTCCCACAAAATCTTTACAGCATTTAGCAGTGCGTGCAGCTCCGCACATACGCTGCTTGCCTCCGGTGTGCTACTTGTCTCCCCAAATCCTGTAGATCGCAAGGAAAACAGCTTATATTGGCTGTATTTCTAAGAGCTCTTCTGCTGTGGGAGCTGCTGAAATTTCCTTGCATGATGCTTTTGCGGGGAAGACGGTCAAATGAATACCTGCTGCCTAGGTTTATAAACCTAGAATATGGTAAAGCCTGAAGGGTTTCCTTCAGAAAACCTTCCACCAGGCCTGGGAGGGGTGTTGTCCCCTCCTGTGCGAATGGAAAGGAGAATCCGGGCCCTTTACTTTTAATTAATAGGGCACCGGATTCTGGAACAAGCCACAAGACAGTGGAGCCAAGCAGGCCTCAAGAAAGCCAAGGGAAGTTGCTCAGTACCGTTTTGCTGCCTCTGTCTAAAGATGCAGGTAAAAGCTGTGTTAACTGCACCTGAGAATTCGACCTGCCTCCAGCCTGGAAGATGTACTGAATCACACCCAACGGGACCAGCTGCTGGGGAGCCATGCTCCGTATAGGCTGTTCAATCATAGCACAAAAGCTGGCTCTTTTCTCCCCGAGCTTTCCATTTAGGCAGGTAAATCTTCAGCTAGCCATTTTGGTCTATTTGTCTATCTGATTCTTTCCAGAACCGGTGCTCTGTCCTATGTCATACAGGACAGTTTTAAAAGTGCATGTCCCCGATTAATTCTTAGAAGATTGTAAAACATCTCCTCATTGCTAATCAGTATTGAAAATGAACTGGGATGCTGAGCAGGTGCATTTCTGTGTCACAAGCTTGTGAAACTCATTGCTTTGGGTGTAGTCTCCACAATTCCAATTCACCCCATGAGGAGAGTGCCAGCTCTTTTTTTTCCAAAAAGTCTTCCATGCTTTAAGGCTGCAATTTCTGCACTGTTTCCATTCAGCTCCTAAGTCTAGGTGATGTGGGTTTTATTCGAGTGTCCAGCGCACATCTCAAAGTCATAGAACTGATCTCATTATCAAGTCGTTGCAGGTTACATTCGTCTCCTCTCATGTTTTGCAGTTCTAGCACTGTTGGATGAAGCACAGCAGTCTGATTACCTCTGAACATCGAGACCTTGTGAGAGCTCCAGTTCGCAGTTTTGGCCCTCCCTGCTATTCTCCTTTGCTTAAAACATTAAAAGAGCTGAAGAGAATTTTAAAAGTAGGGTTTTTTTTCACAAAAGGGAAGACATACAGCATCTGTATCAACAGAACTGTAGATACCTCATTGGACCTCTCATAGGGCATTAGAGCTGGAATAGGCGGCATGCAGGAGTACGCATGCTGCAGTACTGTGCGGGGCAGCCCTACAACAGGAAATCTTGGTGAGCCTGAGGAGTAAAGATGGATGCGCAGGCTGGAGATCTCTTTCCAGTTCTCCTCTGTACCCTACCCTTGCATCAGGGATGCACTGGGAACATCGTTTGCAGCAACAGCCACTGGAATGAATGAGCATACGAATAAAGAAAAAACATTGAATAGCTAAGGTAGGGATGAAATAAGGATTATTTCCTTCAGACACTGTTTCACAAGACCATAGCCTGTGCTTACCTCCACTGACATCAGGGACTTCTAGGAGGTGATTCAGGTTTTAAGTACTAACCTTTACCTGTTGACTACAGAGGTAGCTAAAAGCAATTATATTTTAAACTTAGGTGTCTCTGTTCAGTGCCAATTGTTGAGGCTGGATGCTGTATCACTAGTTGCACCCTAAATGACCGGAGAATTAAAGAGAACACAAATCTGTTGAAATTGTTCTGTGTGTGAAATGAATACAAAACTGAGACCTAAAAATGGATATAAATTTATGTAAGCTTCAAGTATATGCAGAAGAGCGCTGAAAGATTTCCTGCTATAACCAGCAGTGAATATTTGTTGTGAAAAAGCAGCAACCGTGTTTAGAAAATAGATAGCAATAAAAAAAATCTGATGAATCCCTGCTGTGACATACTCCAGCACTGAATTCATCTGAAACTTTAAATTTGGATATGCTGGGACTTCCCCTTTTGATATGCTTTGGAATTTTTTTTTTAAAGGACATCTTTAAATTGCAAATATGCAACCCGTCAATTGCATAACATGGATTGTAAACATGATGTAGCAATTAAAAAATCTCCCTATTTTCACTTTAGTTACCGCATAAGGACTCTGAATATACAGATTTTTAAAAACATTGCTGCTAAGTACTTTAAAATAAATCTATTGATTTCTTACTCTTGTTCCTATGATTAACCTTTATTTATTTAAAATGCTTATTATGGCATAGGGCAGAGGTCAAAGGTTAACATCTATTCATTCTTTCCTCCTAAAGGAAATTACACTCACTGATGTCTCTCTATGCTCTCTCCCCTTTGTAACATATTTTTAATAAAAGTGGCCCACCTGATAGCCTCTCAGGCATCTAAGTGCATACCCATCAACATTATCAAGATTTATTTGACTATTCTCTAACCGAACAAGAAGATGGCTCTCAACGTTATGAGTATCACAGAAAGAGTGCCTTGGCATACACCGAATATGATTATGGAAGAGCAAAAGAGATTGTAATGTGATAAGAAGCTGGCGAGGAATTTCTGATAACCTGTGACAACTTAAATCTAAGTGAAAGAAACCTGGCAGGCCCTTAAATGTTCCAGCTGCTATATGGACTACTTTACTGTTGGAGAGATCAATTTGGGCGAGATTTTCTAGTGTCAGAAATGCCTCTTGCCTCACTAAAGAAATTCTGTTTTTGTTGAGCCTGAGCTCTGTCAGAGATGAGGACAATCAGTGAGGTACTATAGCAAGCAAATTCTCTGCCAAGGTCAGGTTTTCCAGTTTAATCATGTTACTAAATGCTGCGTTCTCAATGTCCTTTTTAGTAATTTGACTGTGACTGAGATTGAGCTTTTCTAACTCTGACAGCTCACTGAAGACATCATTAGGAATTACTGGTATTTTATTGGCTGCTAAATATAATTCCTTGAGGGAGAATTGCGGGAATGCTTCTCAGTTGACTGAAGTCATCTTGAGTATGTGCAAAGAGTGAAGCGCCCCTTTGGGTATGGCTTTGTGGGCTAATCTGTTACTGTCGAGGCTAAGTACCTTCAGGTTCTCGCCCTGACCCCAAGCCTGTTCTGACACATTGCTGATGCTGTTGTTTAGCTCGAGCTCTGTGAGGGCAGCAGGCAGATCTGCCGGGACGCTGATAAGATTATTTTCATCCATGTAAAGATGTGTGAGCTTTTGCATACCTTCAAAGGCTCCTTTTAGAGCTCCATCATTAAGCTTTTTGCTATCTGGGACCAAGAGCTCCAGTGACAAATATACACTTGACAGACCCAGCTGGATGAAATCTATCCTGTTATTCCTAAGCAGTAAATATCTGGCATTAAAAGGGATTCCACAGGGGATATTTGATAGTTCTTTGTCTGAGCACTGGACCACTCTGAAAAAAGATGAGAAAAATGAAACCACCAGATGAAGAAAAAAGCATGTCATCAAAAGAAAAGTTTCAAAACTATCTGTGTGTAAACCTGCTTTCTAATAGCTGTATTTGCTGCAATAGGTGTATTATTGTGTCACTTCTTTCTCTCTATCAGCAGCATGTACATCACAGCCTCTTAGTTACTGTTAATTTACTCTTAGAGCACACATCACCTTCCCTCAAAAAGTATCTTTTACAGACTTGGTTCTATGGGGTTTCATGATTTGTTTTTATTTTAAGTTCCATCTCTTTTTGGAGTGTATATGATGTATGTCCCAATACTGATATCCCTCTCTAATGCCTTCTTTGAGCATCTGGACATCACAGATTTATAGTTTTTTTCAAGAAAGGGTAAATCATTAACCCATACTTTGGTGCATGCCGCATCCCTTATTTGTTTGTTAGGTCATCACATACACATGATATATAACCACACAGGAATTTCATATTAATGTGGCTCTAATTATTTATATCCTATGGAATGGCCGTTACTTGCTCATGACTTTCCACCACACATCATTTTCATGTGTAGCTACATACCTTATTATAATTACTTCCAAACTGCTTCCTTATGGAATGTAACTACACTGCTTTATCTGCACTATGCTGAGTTTTGGGACTAGTCTTCTCTCCTGCAACTGGAGGGCTTACCTGCCATAGTAAGCACGTTCTGCAGGGCAGTAGTGATCGTCAAAAAATGGCTGGTAATCTGACGGTTTCATCTTCCACTTCTCCATAGTATAATTGCTTTTCTTGATATCACTTCTGCCCTTTTCCTCCCTTTGCTAGCTCACTGCAAATTTCTGAGCTCTTTCTTTTTGCTTTTGCTGTTTTAATAGTTCTCGAACCATAAGTCATTTGCTTTTCTATTTTTTTCTCTTCCCTTCCCTTTGGTAGCAGGAATGTTAATGATCCTTTTCCTGACATCTCTTTCTGGATTGAGAGTCTGACCCTCTGGCATAAGAAAATATGCATCCTTGTCTGATCTGTGATTTACATTTCTGAAGGTGCTGGCAGAGAAGACCTACCCAGATGCATCTGGATGTTGTTAATGGTGTTCCTATCCAACATACCGTGCTGAATCTCTGTGGAGGAATCCAGCAGAGAAGTGTGAGGTGTAGCAAAAAACAGATGATCCCTCAGCAATGTACATGCTATACCCTTGTATCCTTCTGCAGCTGATGTGTCACGCCTACATTTCAAGACTAAATTAGTGCCATTGTGTTTCAGTGGCAATACTGTATTCTTAAACTTCTCATTGAACTTAAGAACTGATAGAAATGTCTTCCCTGGAATTCTTCCTGTTTTCAGGATTTTCCCTGTTCCTCCTACATTTGTGTCTCTTAAGGAAAATAATCAAATACTTCTGGAAAAAAGATATAGTAATAAAACAAACAGTCTGTTAAAGTAAAAGCCTATGGATTCAATTTTTAATTGATACAAATTTAAAAAAAAATTTTTTTCTATGATATCTGTGGTTCTTTTCTGGTTTATACCAGCCCTAGGGACCTGGATCCTCTGGTAATGGAGAAAGTGGTTTCTTCTTCAGTTACAAAGGCTAGTAGATTTTTAAGCTATTAAATATATTTGTATTTCGCCATGGGTAAGAATGACATGATTCTTTAAACTGGAAATTGCATTTAACCTGACATTCAACATAACATCAAATGATTTCAGTATCATTTCAGTATCTTTAGATATATGGCACATGGGACCTCTTGTGCTAAGAGTTCCTAGGAGTACTCTTTTGAGTAAACTCTCCCAAAGGCTTTTGTTTGAACATGGAACTCAGTCTAATCCATTGTAAAAGCTTCTGTTTGACATTGCCTATTGCCCCACAGGCTGGCAACCCATGGCATACTGCAAGGACTTGTTCTTTGGGTTACTCTTTCATATGGAGCAATGTCAAGAAGGTTTACAGACTCTTAATAAACAGGGGCATGGCTGATGATACCACTTTTGTAAGGGATATATTTGACATAGACAATCAAATTGGTGCAATAAGACAGTACTTCATTATTGCACTCTTGGAAGAGAATTCACAAGATGCAATCGATAGTAATGAATCTCTACTACGATATCGTAACTATCCCTGTAATGTTCCCTACAACTCTTCAGACTTACCCCTTTGGTAACTGCCACATCTCCTGTGGCCTGCAACCACCGTACTCTCAGAATATCTCTATACCTTCCTGCAGTATGTCCAATCTCTCCCCCTTTACGTAACTTTAACTTCCGATAACTTGCTCAGCTTCTTCATATGCCACAGGACTCCTCCCAAATCCTCCTTCTATCCTGCTTTTCCCTGTATTACTCCAGTGCAACAGCTGCAGCTCTCCTTTCTTTCTCTTGCCTAACTTTGTTTAGACCTTTAACTGAGCACAAACATAAGATGTGCTGGCAAACTGGAAGCTATAAATGTACTGACTGACAGGCTGTGCTTCCCTGAGTGGGAGCCCTGACCGGATTTCTTTTCTCCATCCCGCTGCTGATTTTTTTTATGGAACTTGTAAGATCTTAGTATTTACTTTTTTGTCAAATTTGCCTGAACTTGGCCAATAGGATTAAAAGGTATAGGGCTGGGAGACAGATAGACAGTGGAACTGTGTAACCTTGGTTTGTTTGTTTTTAAACTGAGTGAAAGTAGGATGAAAGTAAATTAAACAATAGCACATGTCCTATTATTAGTTCATGTAGTAGACCATAATTTTAGCAAGAGTTTTTACCCTGTAAGCCATTACCTGAATTTTCCAAGGGAAGACTCAAGAATAAGATTCACCTAAAGTTTAAGATGTCTAAGGTCAGCTAGATATTTTGGATCTCTCTAGCATGAATGGAGAAAATTAAGTAACTTTAGATGCATTTTTTATCCCTTTTTAAGACTGGTGTCTAAAACAGATTAGAAAATGGAATTTCCAATCAACACAACAAGACCAATAAAGTCAATCTAACACAACCATTAAGCTGCTCACTTCTCAAAATGATTGCACAAACTAATCACATATAGAAAAGAGAAAAAAACTTCCTTTGTTCCCTCCTAATTTTGTTTTGCAAACTCTTTCTTCTAAATACAATGAAGGTAGAGTTACACTTTCTTGTACCCAATATTGTTACTAATTTATATTCCCCTTTAAGGAAAATCAGATTATTCAAAGAGCAGGGTAACTTTATATGAGAAAAAAAATCTGAATGCATAGAAATGAGTGTCCTCATTTATATATGAAATTCATTTTGTTTGTCACTATGAAAACTAAAAGAATGTTCATTGATTGTTTTCTTTCTGTTACGCTAACACATACACACCTGCATATACGTTAACTGCCTAATGGTTAAATCAGGTAGATTTCCTACCACTACATTTTTGCAGAGATGTTTCACCACCCTACACTGATGTGCTACTCTACTTTATATATCTCACTGTATCATTTTTTGATCCAGTAATTTATAGCTATATGTCCATCCCTGTGAAAAAGGAAAAAAAAAAAAAAAAAAACTTTTTGCATATTTGGAATGCTCTGAACTTTTTCAGCAGTATTTTCAATAATAAGACACCAAATTTACAAGCCTGATACTTTGTTTACAAGTTGTTTATGCAGACCTACATGCCCACTTCGTGCCAAATGCTCGGCAAAGGTGTTCCAAAATACTTAAGCCGGATCCTCAGGCTTTACAAGAAGGAAGATTGCAAGAAGATTGTGCCCAGCATTTTCCTTATCCTTAGTAAATGCAAGTGCTCCTGCTGCTGTAACAGATTCCTGAAGTACCCTATGGCAGGATGGTCATGTCAGAGTCTAGACTCACATTATTTCATTGTACACACTTACCCTACAATCTCTGATGTGTGGTATCAACAACATGGAACAGAGGCATAATAATGTTCTTCAAAGTGATAATAACATGAAAAGTCATTCAAAAATTAGGACTGCACTTACACAGTTGCAACCCTTCCCTTTCCCAACTGTGGTCACACAGTGCATGGTGCAGGCCCATGAAAGCTCTGCAGCCGCAGCACCTTGAACATTTTCGTCACGTCCTTTGCCCTAGAGGGCCAGCAGGAGACCTGCTCAGGCCTCAGGTGAATGAATGGAAGAGGTGGTCTGATCTAAGGTATCACAAAACAGATCTTCAACAGAGCATATGAAGATGCAGCAAAATGCAGAGGGCACTCAATGTGAGAATGAAAGAATTCAGACAACTGATCCTTTTTATCACTTGGGCGATGCCTGTGCTGACAGTTCTCTATAGTTTTTAGGGATTTCAGAAAGTCTGTTAAGTGCAATGTTATGTCAGAGTGTTTTCCACTTTGATTCAACAGCATCTAGGTGTTTATACTAAGAGGGGGAGAGGATGGTCTTGTGGTGAAAGCAGAGGCCTGGGAGTCAGACCTGGGCTCTGTTGCAGTCCTGACAGGAACCTCTGTGAAACCATTACATGTCTTGCTCCTCAAGCCTGTAGCGAGATCTATACATATGCACTCAGACAGCACCATAGACTCGCAGACATCAGTGGAGTTTGGTACGGGAGCCAGAATCAATGGAATTTTATCTAGATCCAAAATGAGGATCAAAAAGCATAGTTTTTGGCACTCAATTTCCTTACCTCTGAAACAGAGATGAGATCATAACGCCTGCCTATCCTTTAGTCATAGTCAACTGTTCTGGGATCTCTGACCAGAATGTATCATGTAAATGCAAAATACTACAAATTTTATCTGTACAAGTGCTTCAGTTTCTGAGCCATCTTGGCACAGGTTATCACTGAATTTAAAAAATGAAAGAACATATTATTATCAATTACATATCTCTGCCAAAAAAAAAGTGATTGATTGACTGAAATATTCAGAAAGTAATTATGTCTCTGCCTATTTTGATTTCAGACAGGTAAGATGAAACTCCAACAGTCATTTTCTTCCTGAATGCTTGAAAAATGAAGGATTGCCTCAAGGCTTTATGTTACAATTATTCCACTGTGTATTATTTTTATAATCATTTCTACTCAGCTATGTGCTGACGTTTACATATTATAAGTTTCAACATGTTCCCAGCTTTGACTGTGTTTTGCACTGCAGGCTAAATTCTTCTGTTATTACTGGTGTTATTTTTCTAATCTGTTTGCCTAAACTGTCCACATGGAAGAGGCTGATTATATGCTTTGTTAAGATTAAAACTGGTTCAACTAATAATGGTCAGTGATCAGAAGCACCTCTTAGTCAGGTTAGTTTAACATGACAGCATAATTCCTTTGTCTTCTTTAACAAGTCACCTGTCCCCAAAATGATATGGTCCATGATACAAAAAAGATGAAAGGAAATAAATACATATTTTGATAATGGTATTATTAAATAAACATACTTAAGTCCCACAGCAGTCTTATCTGTAATCTCATACATCAAATAACATAAATCTCCAAAGAAGTCTCAGATGTGAAAAATAAAGTGAAAATTTAATGTCTGTGCGTTAGCCTGTTAAAGACAGAATATCCCAGTTAGTATTCCCCTATGGCTAGAATAAGGTGATTTCATGATAGCATTTTTCACACAGGGGACTGTAAAATTCCATTGATCTATGCAGCATAGGCTGGTCACACTTTACTAGTTCTTTGTTCCTCCTCAGAGGGATTTCTGCCAAGGTTAAGACTCTCATACCAGCTATAGGAGTATACTATAAGCGTATATGCCCAATGGAAATAGGAGTAAATTTGGAAGCCTCTGCAAGGCCTCCTTGTAAATGGATGAAAATGTTGGGGCAGAGACAGGGTACATCAGAACTCTGACCTCCTCAGTAGCACCAGACGACCTTAAAGTCAAGCATTATTATACCATAAAACTCTTCCCTGCAAGTCTTGAAGTCTTTTCCTGCAAGATGCCTTTCTCTGGGGTGAATATCATTTTAGTCTCTGATGTAATCTGTAAAGTAACAGAGCAAATAGGCCATAATATTATTCTTTTTAGTTTTGCAGTGGGCACTATGACTACTACAGGAATGCTGTGTCCAGGTCTGGTATTCACAAGTCAAGGTGGAGATGTGAAAGACAGAGAAGTCCAAGAAAACTCATGAGAATGACTGAATGACTGGAACGTGTTTTATAGGAACAGACTCAAAAGGATCGATCTGGTGACAAGTGGTTAGGTGATGTGATCACAAATGAGCCACAGACATGGAGTGAAAAAAAAGGTTATAAAGAACTAGTTAAAAAGGTCTGACAAGAGCAAGTGGCTTAAAGTTGCAACCAAGACAGTTTCAGGGAAAAAAACCTTTTGATGTCAGAAGGTAATTAATTATTGCAACACCTTATCAACAGTTGTGGGTCATTCTACAGTAACCGTTTGATCATAGCTGGATGTTTTCCTAAAAGACATACTCTATTTCAAACAGGATTTAATGTATGGAAGTCCCATCACCCACGTTATAAGTAATTCAGGAGAGATGTTCACGATGTTTCTATCCTTAGAAACCTGTAATCATATGATCCTTGGTGTATAGAGTTCTTTGGGAACCATTAGTCATTGCTACAGAGGTGAGCTGGTACAGAGGAGAATGCCCTGTAACACCTGTCTCTGCCTTGTTCTACTTCTCTGAGACATCAGAACATCAATTTATCTATTTTGAGTAGTTTTTGCACAACAATGTTTTTCTATTTTTATCAACTATGGCACTCATTTTCAGTAATTCTCAGTCTTCTTAGTGGTTATGTATAAAGGTTGCTACTAACAAACAAACAATATAAACTGATGTCTGAAGGATTGCTAGGTTTTATTTCTGGCTTTCACATCAACTTGCTGAGTGGCTTTTGATATGTCACTTGCCCTACAATGTATCCTATGTATACAATGAGAAATGCATAAGTTTATTAGACTTGAGAGTCAAGCGCTACATGAGAATGAAACATTGTTTTCACTTTCTGAACACTGCCATTCTCTTAACAGTGGACTTAATATTTTTGCAGTGCCAATGATCTCTGCATGCTATTGGAAAAGGAAAAAAGGTATCAGCTCCACACATCACCTGTATACAATTCCAATAGTGATGGCTGAGGGACCTCTGTGACATGCGTTTCCTTAGATTTTGGAGAGTGGATGGATCCCAGGGGGATTCAGACTAGGGGAAAAAAAAATTGCTACATAAGGTTGGATTCAGCTTCAGACAGTGATATTGAAATTTAGGTCTCCATCTGTAAGCATCTACATGCAAACTGGAATTAATCTTGAACTGTATTGCACCCTTAGAGTCTATTTCCAGGTAAGTAGCATGCTGCTTAAGGTTTCAACATTTTGTTGCATTTTCTTCCCATGCATATTTTCTGAAAGAAGAGTGAAGAGATCTCTACCTTGGAAGACAACACAGACTGGTAAAATCAAAGCAGAGATCATCAGCAGCATTGATGGGTCTATGATGTTTTGCCTTAGTGTATTCACTAAAGCTCATCACCAATTTGGATTAAGCAATAGCACTTCCATGCAGCAAAAGCCACTGCCTTAGAAAAGAGAGGTTCTTGAGTTACTGCTCCTTGCCAGTGCAAAGGTGGACAGGTTTGGTACTTGTGGGAGGTGCTCTACCACCTGAGGAAGACCCCTACCAAATATTGCCAAAGTAATATATTTTATTGTTTATTTGCAAATGCACTCTGTTGTTGCATTTCCAATGGCTCATGACCACATTCACTAATAAAAGTTTCCTTGTTTAGATGGTCTTAGTCAACGTTTATATTAGTAAAGCATATGTGCCAAAGAATGCCCATGATCCTCAAGCCAATTGTCAGAGAATTCCCAACATCCATACTATTTACATTTTCTTAGCTTTCAAAACAGATAAGACATCCTTCCACATCCAGACTACCTAGACGGAATGGCTCCTGGTCCCTGCTGTCTCCAGAATCATGTCTGGAAATCATCTGAGTGAGTGCAATTTGGTCTTCACCAAGAGTGCCAGGAACTGCTCTAACAATTTAAGAATATAGACAATATAGAAGCCTCTACCAACGGCTACCAAAGACATCCAAGAAGTCATGCAGTAGTTACAAATGGTCTTCCCTTCACTGCAACATCTTCCCATCCTAGCACTCAGAACATATCTGTTCCCCATGCTATGGGTTTTGTGGTGCTGCCTGTCCAGTGAAAGCTTGAAACGATGGGAGCCGAGGATGGGCCCAGGAGTCCTGGTCCTAAGCCTGGATGTCTTGATTAAAACTTCTTACAGCCCATTTGTTGTTACATCATTCAGGGAAACTATTTCCATGGACTCAGACTTAATCCAAATGCAGTAATAGAGGAACAGTAAAAAGCAAAGCTTTCCATTGAAAAGTGGTTGCAGAGTTTCCACCCTGCCTGCCGGAGAGATAGTACTGCATTGTAACTGGGGAGTGCTGTAAGATTTCCTAAGCTGTGAAGAATTACAAGTTTCCAAAAAGGACATGCCTTTCCTATTACTGGGTGAACTCTCAAGTGCAGCTATATAGCTTCCTGACGTTATATCTGCATTTGAAGAAGTATTAAGACCCACCAAAATCTTTATTCCCTGAGCTAAGGGGCAACAATCTTCCCACGTGTCTTGTTACCAGTCTTACCACAGACATAGTAAGATGTTCCATTTTCATCACTGTCTTTTTATACTTTTTTCACACATATCCACAACGGTAATGAGCCCCATGACTTCTGCCCAGTTCCACATACCAGTATGTAGCAGTCTTCCTGACGTACTGCCTTTGGACTGTCTGTTGCCAGCTGCAGCTCATCTCATTTGAACCTCTTTCCTCCCCTTAAATCCTCCCTCCTTTCAC
Source organism: Dromaius novaehollandiae (assembly GCF_036370855.1). Taxonomy (NCBI): domain Eukaryota; kingdom Metazoa; phylum Chordata; class Aves; order Casuariiformes; family Dromaiidae; genus Dromaius; species Dromaius novaehollandiae. The sequence continues at coordinate 45,822,279 of NC_088098.1, forward strand.
TTTTTTTTTTCCATTGCTGCTGACAACTACACCCTTTCCTCTCTCTCAGACTCTCACACTTCATATAATCTTTGATCCCACCTCCCCCAGTTTCTACCCTACATACAAGTCCTGGCAAAGTATTGGCCAGATACTGTTGGGGTTTTGTTTTACTTTGCTGTATTACATTTGGGGATATTTTTAAAAAAATTTAAAAAGCTTGACTATCAACATTTTAATGCAATGAATTGCTTACGTATTCACAATTCTAGTTCCACAAATTGTAACTTTGTCCACTCTAATTCTGATTACACAGATGCCAATGCCCTCCAAGCAGCTCAAGAGTTCAAAGTTCATTCTTATCCTGTCAAACAAGGCAAATTACACTCCCCATCAGCCTGTGTGGTCAATTCAATCTTTCATTTTATTTAAAGTAGTAAGTTTTCATTTTATTTAAAGTAGTAAGTTTAAGCTCCTTAAATTCAAGGTCAGCATATTGCAGACCAGCTGCAAAACTCATAAGCAATTCCTTCAGTCCAGGCATGCTAGCAAATGTCTCTTAGTCTCTTCTCATAGCACACTTTTTTACTTTTCTTTTCAAGGTTGTGCTAAAAGCTCTCAGTATAATCACATCTTACCATTTATCTGCAATGCACAGATACAGTGCAATGCCTTCTCCATAGCTTTTAGAAGGGACCTCTGAGACAGATGCAAGTTTTCTGCTTTCATATGTTGCGAATATTCTTAGATTGCACAGAAAGGATTTAAGACTAAGGCTAGGATAGAAATCCAAGTCCGCCAGCTTAGAGGCTCCAGAACCCCAAAGAGATTATTTTAGCCATAGTCATCAGCACTCAGACCGGGTTCCTCAATTAATCAGTCCTCAGAGAATAAATTTTAGGCCTCTGCTTATTCACTTTCCTCTCAGCACTGACTGCATCCTGCGTGTGGGTCACTTGCGAAAATGCAAATAAATATAGTCCACCTATATCACTCTGTCTCTGCTTTCTGGATTGTAAATGGTATGCTAAACAGCTTTCTTGTCACTGTTCTTTCCCAGTTCTGTGTGCTTTATCACTGCATCTATTTTCTCCCACCAGACCTGAGTTTGCTCCCAACTGATAAACCTCATAAAAGATTTTCTGCAGTTTAGCACCTCCTCAAGAGCCAACCTCGGGGAAATCAACAGCTGACAGAAAAACAGAGGTACCCATGCAACTGTTTGGGGACGTTTTAGCAGAAGACCAAGAGCACCTGTACTCAGCTTTTGGTTACTTACTGCCCCTTTTCTTGAGCCAAAGGATTGTATAATCACGCACATCTGTGCAAATATAGCATGCAAAGAGCCTACAGTAGGTCTATTTCAGCTCTTTCTCTCCTCCTCGTGGTTTTGGTGGGAATGGAGTCTGAAGACGGACAGATTTGGTTTTAGATAGAAGAGATTTATCAAACAGCCTCGCAAGGGAAGTGTATGCTGTACATCATCCAGTTGGATATGCCTCTAATTTTCTTTTCAGTTCCAAATCTAAAATAGTTATAGAGGTCGGAATAGTGTCTACTGGGTTTTTTCCACAGCTGCAAAGAAGTCACTGACATGGTAGAGGAAACAATTTTCACAGATGTCTCTATGCTAATATGAAAAAGTACAGAAACATATCTAAAAACTCATGATTAATAACTCACTTTAACTATTTCCCTTCTGGGGCCTGTGCATGTGTACACAGCAGGGTGTGACAGGGTGTGGGGGGAAGGCATGATGGTTGCTATGCATAAAAGTTTACCAAGAGGTACTTGTAAAAAGTCAGCATTATTCCCAAATGGAAAGAAAATCCCTGGGAACTAGGTTCACAGAGCGAGGTGACTGGTAGATGAAAAGGTACAGAAGTATAGTCTCAAAGATGTCTGTGCTGATGTCTGTGAAGGAAGATTAGCGTCAAGATCAGTTTGTTTCCTAGGAACTGGAAATCTTGTTTCTTTCTTTTATAGATTAGCTGCAGTTTGGAGGTCCAAGAGGATTTCTGGGGTGTTAGTGGAGTAAAGTATTATTCCTAGGATCTGTCGGGTACTATGACAGGTGACTCATAAACTACAAGTCTCCAGACAACCACCGAAAGCATCGGGCATCTGTTTAACCTGACAGACTTAAGCATTTGTGTGCCTCTGTGCATGAGAGAGAGATTGACACAAGTTCATACAGGCATTCACATTCTTAAGTCAGGAGACACTTGATTGCTTTAAACATTAAATCTCAATAGTTGGAATGATTCAAGTGACCTGTCGTCACTTTTAAAGTCCCTAATGCCTTATCTCCATTCAATCCATCATGTTCACCACTTCATCAGATGTGATGTCCTTTCATCCGAGTAAGTCTGTACTGTCCAGCTGCACAATTTTCAAGCAAGCATTTCAGTTTTCTCTTATGCTGATCCTCATCCTTGGGAAGAGCTTCCAATAATTATACATAAAAATCTGCATCATTTTCCTTCCTCCTAGAAGCTTACCTCTGCTTCCAAGCCAGCTGAAACATTAAGAATGATTAGTTTGCTTGTGTGCTGAAACCACTACACATCACATTAACAGGAAAGGTCTCCTTATTTCTCTCCTATAAATACTTTTTTTTCCCTATATTATAAATATATTGGTGCAGGAACTGCCTTTTTGGTCTGTGCGTGTTGTGCCTAGCAGAGTCAAGCCCTTGTCCAGGACTGGGCTTTCAGACAATATAAAAGAAAAATGTGCTTTTTTGTGTTTCTGAGAGCAGAAGGAATGCATTCCTCTACATTTGTTGAGGGTAGAGCTACAAGATATATCAATATAGCAAAAGATACTAATTTAAATTTAGTTTAGTTTTGTTTTTTTCCTTTCTCAGAGAACGGAACTGTCTGGAGTTTAAATTTGTTCCATTTGCCCAGTGTCTGCCAATGTCTTGCCAACAACAGAATAAAGGATGGAAGGTTCTATTTTTCGTCTTTCAGGTGCAACAAAATTGCTTTCCAACAAGCAAAAATACAGAAATTTACCTCAGTTTCTTCCCTAGCAGGCAGCTCATTAAGCTTCCTGACAGAAGAAAGCAGCCTGTTAAATGTTGCTCAGCAGCATACCAGAGCTTCAAAGAGATAGTACTTTCTTTCTCAGAGGGGACTTATTCTTTAAGTATGCACTCATAAAAAATGAGGATTTGACACAATGAACTCCTGAGGCTTCAGATTTAGTGTCTGCTAAAAATGTAAACAAAATCTATCTACTGGAGTTTGTAATCAGTTAAATCAGTACATGTACCATTGAGAACATGTGTTTAAAGCTTCTCCATATATCAGGCAAATAATGACCATAGACACCCTGTGTGCTGATCCTAAAAAATAATAACCTTACAATGGGTTTCCTTGCATCTATTAAGTTCAAAGAAAAAAACAACACATCACCAACAAAAAAAAACCCTATAAACTCCAGGTTGACTAATGAATGAGTGCACAGAAACTCATCTGTTAACAATATCAGCTTACAAAATCAACTAGTTTAATGCATGTGAAAACATGCAGGAGGGATCACATGCCAGCAGAGCTATTTAGATTAGAAAAACTTGTGCTTCAAGCAGAGAAGTTTTTGATATGTGATAAAAAAAATATATTGGCCATAATTTGACTTCTTTTGTTAACAGATCTCATCTCAGCTAACACATTATTATCCTCTTTCTTGTTCTTATTAGACATTGCACAAAACCAGATCCAAGCCTTAGTCCAAACTTTGGGAAACTCAGATCCAAATACAGACTTTGCAACTTCACCATTTCTAATTATTTGTTTTTTAGGTTTGGGCTTTATTTTTTATTAACTATAATGAGTATTTCTGGTTTCACTGAAGTTCCTGTCCAAATCTGTTAAGCCCATTTCAGAGTAGTGATTGAGGACCTCATGCTAATTCAGTCTGTCTTCTCTCTTAGTCTTGTTTGATCTAATGTACTCTCATTGAATTTTCCTTCACTGATTTTATTCTCACCTTCTCATAACCACAGGAACAAGTTTATGGATTTCTTACACAGCTGTATTTACCTCAGCTGTCTAACCCTTGTACTGACATCCTGAAACCTCCCATTAGGTGTGAATCATTATGAATATCTGAGGAGTCATCCTAACTCAACCCTCCCTTTTCCTCTTTTCTCCTCTTTGTCAGCTCACCAGTAAAAATGGCACTGAAAGAAGTCTTCCAAATCATTCCATTTTTGTGGTCTATTCTCTGCCAAGTATCAAGGCATAACTCTTGGACTGTGCCAGATATACATAGTTTGTCCAAGTCATTTTCCATCCAACAACTAGAGATTTTGAAGCAGACCTGCATAAAGTTTCTCAAAGGATAAAAACACAAAATATCTCTGAAATACTCATACAGTCATGCATTTGCCAAACACCTTTCTCTCTTTGGCTATACCTATTCTAAAAGCTGAAAAAGATGCCCCAGGTATCTAAATATGAGACTGGAATGGCACCTCCCTGAGACTGAAATGGCTGAAATGACTTCTATAAACTGGAACCACTATGCAGTTCCACCAGTGGGGATGTGGTCCCTAAGTCATCTGATGTTAGGAAGCACCATGCTGTATTTCAGACAAGGTCAAACACAGACACTTAAGCAAACCCTAAAGATATTGACCAAAATTCCATCTTACTTAGGAATACTATGAAATGTTTTGGTGAAGCTAGAAGAAAAGTCATTTGAACTACGTCTTTTCTTTGGATCAGCCCTTATATTCTCTTTTTCAAGAACACTCTCTAGGAACTACAGTTGGATTTGTACTGCTATATGTAATTGTCCTTTTCTTTGAAGTTTAAGTAAAAACTTTCAGCAGCCTTCCATCACTTTGTTTTTAACCTCATATTGTGCTTCCTGAACAAGGCATCAATTTAAATACTGGATTCTGCAGAACCTGATTCATTTTTCCCTTTGGAAGAGCAAGCAGCATATTACTGCCAAACAAAAAGTGATGAAAGGACTGCTTCCCAGATGGCATCATAAAACTATAAGCTTTGTTTTGTCTAAAACAAGCAGAGTTTGCCAAATTTGCCAGCTGCACCTAATGAAGAAAGTATTGCAGCACCAGTTTTCTTGAACCTGTATCTTCCAAGGTGTAGAGAATTTATTTTTCCTTCTTTACTGTTTCAGTCTGTTTTTGTTTCTATTTTCTGCTTTTTTTTTCTCTCTCTGTTAGGATCCACGCTGATGGAAAGCATGTGCATTGTTTTTCATCAAAAGCACCAGAGGCACAACACTTCTCTGGCCTGTGACTGACACATCATTCTTCTACGACGTTCTACCAGACCATTCCTTTACATTGTACCTATTTTGGAGACTGCTAAGATCAGGACCCTCAGAGAGATACTGAACCACAGATCATGGCCAACTGTTTCAATGTGGTCAGCACCATCTCTTACTTATGTAGACCATATCCAATTTCAGTCTTTGACATCCAGCTTTTAGAGAGTTTTTTTAATGAAGCACATAAGAGTGAGTTAAAGAACATAAAACTCCTGCCTTTGTTAAGAGAGACAACAGATTATCTGTTTCTCTGGGCTACTTTCACAGTCTATGCTAGTATATCAGATTGGGGTACACTTCTTATAGATCTCTTGAACAACTGGTCACCTCAGCTCCGAATGTGACTTTAAATGGAATATTCTTGCATATCTTGATATTAATTGTGCCAGCCTGTTCAAGTGGGAAATCTGGGTGGTTGTTAAGGACAGAAATTTCAGAAAATAAGCCAAACATATGTGAAAAATACCATTGTCCCTGATTTGTTTGCTCTGGCGGACACACTTCCAAGGTCCTTTTTTCTAACATTTCTTCTGTATGCTTCTGTTCAATGAGAATACCTCAGTCATCCATAATTGCTTCAGCTTCCCCAGTGGTAACTATCATCAAAGCCTTAATGCAAGCACAATCATTTTTTTAACAATAGCTGTGTAAACTTGTTTTAGTGGCATATATTGTCCTAGTGCTTAAAAGAAGTAAAGCTATCAAGTAAGCAACTGGTTCCACTTTGTCTTGGCTCATGTAACAGGTTAGAAAGAACAGGAAAGATGGAGCTGGTGCTGGCATCTACTTGGATGGAGATCCCATCAGTTTCTTTGCCTTGTTCCTCTCAGTTACACTACACCACAGGGGTATAAAATGATAGCCAATGTCTGGAGTCATCTCAGCATTAGTAGATCCATTGCTAAACCATTGGGAATATGAAGATACTAAAATATGCAAATGAATATCAGTGGAAAATTATCTATAATGCCTATACAACTCTGATAATAGAATTTGAAATCCTCTCTGTATTAATGGTACATAGCAAATTGAACATACTCAACATAGGCATATGGAAAATTAATGGATAACTATGTATATATATTTTCAAGGTGGTCTTGAAGTCTCTCCAACATAAAAAGGAACTAGTCAGAAGTGAACTCTTACCTTTTCTCTTTTGTGAATAGCATACCCAGGTAATAAGCACAAGGTTCCAGCTTGTGATGGTTAAAGTTTTTAAACAATTTCACTTCAGCTATTTCTGTTCATTTTCTCCTGTTCTAAGCTTGGGGACAACATTTCAGTAATTCTGAATTTGGGCTTAATTTCTATTTTGTGTTCTACAGATTGACTTGTAGGAGTCGTTATTATGGCTGGAGTGCAAAGATATGACTCCTGTGTGAGACAGATGCTTTGAGCAAGAAAATCAAGGTCAATGTTACCGCTTCAGTAGGAAATTTCATTTTGAATAGCTTTCTTCTAATACTTCCCAATAGTAAGTCATTACAGAATATGAGCAAACCACAGTCAATACAGAAACAAAGTACTTTGCAGAACACCCTAATCACAGAAAATTATTCTCTATTGATAAGTTTAAAATATGCCTGAAAAGGGTAAAGTAATTATTTAGCGTGTCATAAACATGATCAAAACATCCTCATAAACATCCTCAAAAGGAGATTCTCATTTTTAGCTGTGACAGATTCATCTTTAATAGACTTTAAGATTAAGAGAACCAGAAATGAAAGTAAACAATGTATCATCCGGATTCAGCTGCTATTGTAATTATCAAAATAACATTCTATATTTTCTTTTCAGTTGGAGGATCATATCTTCTCCTCTGATTGAAAGAATAAAATCTTTTGCTATGTCACACAATCTGCTTCAGTTTCTATGTACAAGGCACGGTCATCTTCTTCACATCATTTCAGGCCAAATGCAATAGTTGTTCAGTGGTAAAGCTGCAAAAATTAAACAAACTACAAGAAATGGATTGTGACTTGGGGAGAATGGAACAGGAAAAAGGAAAGCAGGAGCTCAAGAAAACGCTACATTTGCTGAAGTGCAGCATTCAGCAGAAGGTTATGTCATGTATCTAACTTCTGGAGGAATATGAGATATAGAAGAAACCCAACCGGAGTATGTCAGCATATGAGAGGTACACATAAACCAGCAACCTCTTATCTTTCTCTAGAGCCCATGGACTCACTTCAGTGTGAAAACTATATGGATCAACTTCATGAATTGTTGGAAAGACTGCAGGGTGGATATGGTGGATATTTTGGAAGGCAATTAGTGGCCCTCTCTTCTCTTCCCGACTCTCTCACTCCAAGTCCCAGAGAATTATAATTCCACTGAGATACTAATTTCTGACTTCTTTCTTTTTTTTATTAATATTTTTCCTTTAACAAACTGTGTTGATTGTTCCATCTGCAGATATAAAATTTCCACAGCACATTGCTGAATGAGAACCTTAGGGAGTAAAACAGACAAACAAAATCTTTGCAGAGATAGGATGCAGTCCATGGTATTCCCAGTGCATCGTATGTGCAAGAATGTGGCTGCTCATGCCCTGTGGATGGTCCTTCCGCTAGCAGGTGTCATACCTTTTTTCATTTTCTCAAGGGGATGATGATTCATGATGATTCACATGTTGCCCTCTAGGTTCTACTTTTCCCTTGTCTCTCACTACTGCTTGAAAACACCCAAACTGGTTCCATGGCTTGAAATTCATTTATATCCATTACAATCAGGATTTATGGTAGCAGCTTTCATTCCTTTGATGAATAAATTTTCACTGACCAAGAATAGAGGGCAAGGTTTAGTAATGATGGCTTATTCTTTGTTTTCCAGAGAGCAAATTTTGTTCCTTTCTGCTATTCTCTAAAGAAAATCTGCAGAAATGGATTCATAGGCATAGGGGTGCTTAGTAAAACAGAGAACATTTAAGAAATATTCAATAACTGACATAGAAATCAGATCTTTTCCTACTTTCCTACTAAAATATGTTTTATCAATGCAACATGTTCAGTTTGTTCATACTAGGTTTAGATTACTTGAAATTTCTGGTTACAAAATAGCAGTTACACTAAAAGGGCTAATGAATCCAGATTATAAATAGAATGTTCCTCTAGCTGTAGGAAAGTTAAGACATCTGTGTTTTTTGTGGTTTATAGGTGAAAGTCAATTTTGAGGAAGAAGTTGTTGTCTGCAGCCAAAAATTTTGTGCATCTTTTAACTGTGATCCTCTATATGAGGTTAGTAACCACAGGGCCTGCCTGCAAACAGTTCTTTTGGCTGAAATATCTCCATTTCATTTTAAGGTCTGGCATTAAATTCTGCTTGGCTATCCATGGATGTTCCTAGAGAGACTGCTGTAAAAATATTGGACTTAATTTATGCTGTGGCAGATGAGAACATAATGCAGTCCCTGATGCCTGTGACCTAAGATGAAATCATGAAATAAAGCTACCCTGTAGCTTCAGCCTTAACAGTGTTTGATTTAAAGCTGGTACTACCATCTAGTGGGCTAAGAAAGAACTGAATGCTACTAAGAATTGAATACTACTACTACTAATTGAATACTACTGATTACATACTAATATTTATCAGTATGTAATCAGATTGCGAGAATTTAAGTATTGAGTTTTAGGAAATAAAATGAAAATAGTTACCATTTATAAGATACACTAATGTGAAAAATATATTTAATGGAAGGAGTTTCAGAAAAATGTAAATGAATCTGGCACAAATTTTTCATTACTGGTGACATACTTCATCTAAACATGATTGCTCTGGAGCTTCTTCCTCGTAATTTGTTATGCCCTGTGTTCTAGACATTTAACTCTGTTAGTTTCAGGATGTCCAATACATCTGCATAGACTTGTTTAACTTTGGTTTAGAGTCCTTATTCTCTTTCTTTTCTAAAATCTGTATCATAGTCCTTATCATTCTTATTGCACTGTAGCCCAAGTGGAAGCACAGCAGATTTTTCTTCTCAAATTCATAATGGATGCTTTGTCTTTTTATAACTTTCTGGTTTAGCTATTTTAGATTGCCTCACCTGTGGGCAGCTATACAGCTCTTGGTTATGTAGCATGTTAGTCTTACGAATGACCTAATTCTTGCAGTATGGACTGTTCAGTATACTATGCACTGTAAAATGGAACAGGAAAAGGCTATTTCCAATTCTTTATCCTACTCTTTATGTGACTTTGGGTCATCAAATTTACCAGAATGTTCCTCCCTTCTCCTACCTGTGAAAAATTGATGAAAACATTTGCAATTATTTTTTTTCTCTTTTTTTATGAGAAATCAGAATTAAGCTCTGATAAAAAATCTTCACAAAAGTTTCCATTTTCCTCTTTGTCCCTTTTTAAAAGACATTTACGTTTCTGTACAAAAAGCACTACGTAAACATTATTCAACAACTAGAGTGGTAGTGACTGATAATTAGTTTTATCCTTCTAAGTGAGGAATAGTGTCTTTCAAGCAAAGGTAACTGCAATATTTCATTAACATTTCCATGTGCTATCCAATATTCTTGTCTGATCTTTAGCTTCTGTCTTACTGGTAGAGAATCACCAAATTATAGTTATCTCAGGAGGACCATGCTGTTCTAGCAGAAGGATGTACGAGCAAAAAGTGTGAGTAAAAGTCTCATTCAGAGCGCATCCTTGTTCCAGGAACCTGAAAGGACATTGCATTCTTGGGTATCTTCAACAAACCAGCAGCGCCTAAGGATTTCTCAGAGAGGCAAACTTTAAACAGGTTTATTTAAACTTCCTGGGGCAAATTCTTAGCTCATGTTAATTGTCATCTGTTCCTTTCAGATGGAATAGGACAATTTACAATGGCTATGTATCTTCCTCTTCCTCTCTCTTCCTCTGTACAGCTTATGCAGTGGTTAATAATGAACACCTAGCATATGTTTTGGGGTTTTATGGGACTTTTCTCAGCAGTCATGAAATAGCAGTCAAATATAACACTGAAGTGTAGAGGAGAGACAAGATTAAAAATAATTTGAAAGGATGCTATTGCAAAAGTCAACGAAACAACTGTGAACATCTGCATTATTGCTATTAGATAGTATTTGAATTGTTCGGCAATGACAAGAAGTAAGGGAGACACAGTTTGTCCAATAAAAGGCTTAAAAACTATTCATCTTTTATTCAAATGAAATCCAAGCTTATCATAGACAAAATGCACTTTAATAAAATACAAAATCCATAGGGTGACAATTCTCTGTGTTGAACTGCAAATTTTATTTGTGCTAGAGTAAGTTTTAGAGGCTTCAACTTTTGAGTACCACGGTTGAAGGGACTGTAGAAATAAATCAATAAACAGAAGTCTTGACCTCAAAGAGTTCTTCACATAAAAGGTAATGTAAGTACTTAATAGAAGGCTTTTTCATGTGTCATATATAAATTATCCTACAGTATCCATATTCTAGTCATAACCCACCACTTATTTTCTCTTATTGGGTCCCGGATTTAAAAACTATATTCTTTGCCTTTTATTGCTGTGTGCTTGCTTCAGAGGAGAGCAAGGGTGACATCAAGTGGTCCATTAAGTTATCTGTACCAATGGAATAATCCTACAGTGAACTGAGATCTCTCGGAGGCCTCTGAGACATAAATGATGCTTGTTAAAGGTTAGATCAATTTGAGATTGGATGATTTCCCAAGTGGGTTTGACTGCATCTTTTAATAAATCATTTCCACTTTTCCATACATATGAATTTAGAATTGGGAAACGGAGAGAGCTAGTAAACAACAGGAGGCTAAAGGAACATTTTGAAAACTGACTTTTGCTCAGAAGAAATAATAATGTTCCTCCCAAAATTCACCAGCTTCCCAAGGGTGGATGCTCAAGCCAGAACTGTAATTGATCTAGAATATCTGTGGATGTGCCACTTGTATCTGTAGGGTTTCTCCTCCCCAGTTCTGCAGCTAAGAAAAAAACTATTTTCTTTGTTTCCTCCATTTTCTTGCAGGTTTTGAGTATCTGGATATCAGGGCAGGTGTTATGTGCAAGTGTGAAGAGGACATTGAATCTTTCAGAACTTATTTCAGCTTATATCACTTAAATTAAGTCTCCCAACCAATATATAATACAATATTATAGAAGGCAACTTGATCAGTCCTTCCATCTTCACACTGGAGGCACCTTACCGACAAGAGATATACAGTGAATATATACCTGAAACTCATTGGCTGCATCTATTCAACACCTCAATTTGGGAACAGAAATGAGCATAGCATTTGTCCTGATTTGCCTGCCTTCCAGCCCTGTATATGCCTCATGGATAGCCTTCGGCATCCCTAAGGCTGTTCAAGCATTTTATGACACAGACAACAGCCATATGTGTGGGGTCTTATATGTTCTGGAGGGCAACTTCCAGAGGCTGTGAGGCTGTGTTTTGGGGTGTGCTAGCTGTAGGTTTTCATGATCCACAAAAGACAGAGCAGAGATCACAAAGATGAGGCAGGATCCTAAGCACTAAGTCATTTTCAAAAATGAGAATTAAGCCTATGGTTTTGGAGTTACATTGAAGCCTACCTTTCACTGCGATATAAAAGAGTGCCACCCAAACATTACAGCTACAAAAACTACTGCCATTACCTTCTTTTTCAGAAAAAAAAAAAGAGAGAGAGAGAGAGAGAGAGAATTTGGCCTTTATATCTTAAACAGCTTTTCAAAAATTTGCCAGTGATGCCATAATAGGAAGATTTAAAAAACCACAAGTCTTTACAAATAGGTTAATAAATTATTTAAGAAAAAGGAAGACAAACTGATTACAGTGAGTCATTCCTTTCTATTATTCCTATTTATGTCCCCAGTTCTATAATTTCAGGATAAGAATCTCTGAGAAGTGGACTGACTCCATCTCTCCTCAATATATTACTGCAGATTAATTAATTCATGAAGATTTGACAGGGTTTCTACATTCATTCAGTAGCAATCTGGACTGCATTTGCTTTATCAAAATCTTGTCTGGTCATATGACATTCTGATAAACTTCTTATGTCAGGATCAACAAAAAGCAATTTTTAATAAGATCAATAAAATAAAAGCTCCAACTAAACAAGTAGACTATTGCATGCAGCTTCATGCACCATTTCTGCCTGCCAATGGCAATGCAAAGAGTATTACAAGCCAAATTCACAAAATCATGCTCGTGTCCAAACAATTTGGTGGTATTCCTAGCCCGATTCAGGCAGGTAGGACACCAATAAAATGAGGAGGGTTCACAGGGTGAAGTAGCATCTTCTATTTGACCAGCTGATGTTGCTAAAAGAAACAGATGAGCCTCTGAACTCAAGAGACTTCCTTCAGACTGAACTTCATGTAAAGATTGAGGCACCCTAAGAACAGAAGCCAAAAAAACAATAAACTGAGTGGGGAAAAATGCCTGTGCTATAAAAGTTCAGGTGAGTTTCTTCCCTGTGACCCCTCTGGGCTGTCAGCAGGTGCTGGTCTCAAGATGATGGTTTGCAAACAAATCTCAACCTTTCCCTTTCATGCAAAGCCCGGCAGAGGAAGGCATCCCCCTCCTTTTTTTACAATGCAACTCCCTTGTGAGATCTCTTGTCTAGCAGGAGAGAGACCTGGGCCCCATTTCTTCTGGTGCCTGTGGAGACTTCAAGGTCAATCTCAAAGGCCCCATGCTGATGCTTTACCAAAAAGGGTATTCTTAGCTACTGAGGAGAGACTAGGCTTCAACCTCTGCTCTCACAAGTGTTTGAGTATTTTACATTTAGTGTTCAATAGAGCCTGGCCAGAAGTCAAGCCACCCCCACCTTTGTCCCTAGGCCACAGATTCATGCTTTCTCTGCCCTAATAATTACTTCATTATTGCTGCATGGAAAAGTTTCAACAGATGGTCTGGAGCTGAATAAATTTTATTCCTGCAGGCCAAGGATTAAATGAAATTTGGACCTCACATCCTAGTGAGCCCTCTAGCAGCTGAGCCTATGGAGCTGGCAACAAGCCTTGAGCTTTTTACTGGATGATAAATTTTGTGGGAGTTTTCTGTGAATGCCTATCAAGACCATGGATAAAGGGGCATTTGGAGTTGGGCAGCAGCTGAGCAAGGGTTTTAAGATTATAAGTTTAATATCTACATACGTGTTAGGCATTGGCATCTATGTCCTCTAATTGACCTGACTGGCAACAGCTAAGGTGTGGGCATGCTTACAGCTTAAAACCAACTGACAGTATTTAAGACAACTGCTTTACACCAATGTATAAGGCCTGTCTCATATCCGACCCTGCCAGTTTTCAAATTTTTCCATATTCCTCCCTTGCCCTGCCCCCAGTTTTGCTCCTGGTCATTCACATCCTTTTTCTTTTCCTGAGTTCGTTTCTACCTGGGTTTATAGCAATATTCTGCATTGTGGAACAGTGTTGTCTACTAAGATGATTTTCCTTTTCTTCATTTTGTATCTGAACAAAACAAGAACCAGATTAATAAATTTTAAACCCTAAGAGGTCATTATGATCATCTGGTCTGACTGGCTGTGTAAAACATGTCAAGGTACCTGACCCAATGATTTCTACAAAGAAAGGCACAGGCCAGAGACAGGCATGTAATGTGGGACAGATTGGATCTAAGGAACAACACAGCAATCCATCAGAAGAAACTGACAGGATAAACAAGGCGGTGGGAGGCCAGCCCAAGCTGTCAGAGTAATCCTGTGTGGCAGTTCAAACAGTAACATTTATTTCAGGACTATCTTAAATATCATGGATATCCACAAGCAATTTCCGGGGATGAAAATGAAATTCATCTTACATGCAATGACAGTAACCATATCAAAAAAGATTGAGTGACCACAGCACTTTTTAAATATGTTTAAATTGGACTGTGATATAGGGAAAAAGAGGGGGAAAGGATTTGGTATGAATACTTATTGGATAACATGATCAGCATATCCTATCTCTGTTGGCGTCATCAGGGTTACACAAGATACGAGTGAAATCAACTCAGCATGATCTGAGAAGCACTGTGTAAGAGCTAGGAACTGAATCTATATAATACATCCAAGAGAAAAGAAGCTTAATTTTAGCAGACTGTCTGTAGTAAATGGGCCCAGAAACTGAGACTGAAATATGACAAAACAGCATTACTCTGTAAAGAGAAACGGAATAATTAAGAAAAACCCAAAATAATCAAACAATCAATAATGAGAAAAAGCTGAGGACAGAATATGCAAGACAAGAAGTCTTGATGCATTCAAAACAAGGGAAAAATTAAAAAGCAAATAAATTATTAAAATAAGCTGTTTATTTTGTGTTTGTATTTTTACAGATCTATTAAAAAGGCACTTACAATCCACACTGCACTGCCTTGAGATTTTCATCTAAAGTAGGATTACTTTTTGTTTCTATTGAAATGTTCCAATCTATTTTATTTCTGACTTTTCATATATGCTCTAAACACCCAGCCAAGAATGAAGGTGTAGGATATTGTGAAAAAAGTTGTAAGCTCAGGAACCGGGTTGAACACAGGACAATTCCACTCTGTGGTAACTTTGAAAGTTTCAGCATTTCATTTTTTCCACCAATTTGTTGAAAACAAAACCTTTCAATTACCTACATGAAAATGTGGTGCTAAAATATCTCTTCTTTCCTCTGCTGTAGCTGGTGTATATCTGGATCCCCACAGCATATTCTGATAAAGCCCTTCCCCATGCTGAAACATAGGGTGGGAATGTTCGGCCCTGTCAAACAAACTTTTGCAAATGCTACTTCCAGGAGGGACGAGGGGTGTCATGCCCAGAGAACAAGTATTTCATTGTAGTGAGCTGAGTTTCCTTCGGTGGAGTGATTGTTACTCCAGACTCAAGATGAGGAATTGACTGTAAGTCGAGGGCGATGCCAGGTAGTGCTGGACCAGCTGCAGCTCAAGCCGCTGGGCTGGCAGCAGCGCACATGCCCCAGTGGGCAGCTGGAGCAGCTGCCAGAGTGGGGCTTGGTCCAGTGGCCAGCTGGTCCCATGGCATGCAGGCAGCAGAGATGTGAAGACAAACTGCCTTCCCTGTGGCAGGGATGTTAATAGTGGATAGAGGTAGGGGTAGGCAGCCCATCCTCACACTGAACACCAAGCCATGCAATAATTTTCCATGAATAGATAAGTGAGGACTCTCTTCAGCTAGTGTTTTAAGATCTCCTGCATACATTATCTAGACTGATG
The DNA here is from genome assembly GCF_036370855.1 of Dromaius novaehollandiae. Taxonomy (NCBI): domain Eukaryota; kingdom Metazoa; phylum Chordata; class Aves; order Casuariiformes; family Dromaiidae; genus Dromaius; species Dromaius novaehollandiae. The sequence continues at coordinate 45,837,745 of NC_088098.1, forward strand.
ACTTTTCACAAGTTTTTGTCTGGTAGGTGTTTAATGTTCGTGCAGCATTTCACTGCTTAACATTATTTAAAGTATAATGTTCGGGGCAGATCCATGGGCTGAAGAAAGGCAGCTGTGGGCCTGCTGTTGGTGCCTCCTCTGTTGCATGGGCTTGCGATCATACGATGGGGATGAGAGGCCCCTTTGGAGCCCTTCACCGCCTCCTGGCCCAAGTCCTGCATCAGGCAGCTATCCACCAGCTGGGAGGTCATCATCCACAGGAGGGCGGCAGGGACAGCTAAACGCAAATAAATCTGTCCAGAAGGCCCATTTTCATCAAAAACCTCCCTCTGTAGGAAATTAAAGAAAAAAGAAAAGAAACACACAAACTTTCACAGCCTGTTATCAGTTCAAACGCTTGTGTTAATAAGAAACTCGGTTTCAGTTGTTGTCATTTCTGTGCAAAGTACCCTTTCCAAATAACCATGATCTAATGAAAGATAAACCATCCAGATGCTTTTGTATAATGAAATAAAACATAAGAGGAACTTTTGATTCTACAAATACTGTAACAACTACAACAAAATTAGTTGACAGAGGAACTTAAGAATCACTGAAAATTTTCAAAAGGAGGAAAACAAATCCAGTAGGGTCAGTCTGAAATATTTTAAATCCAAAGCAATCATCCAAAATGTGCTTTTCATAATATAGATTTTGCTGGTCCATCTTTCCACATCCTGCTTAGAGCTACCCACATAAGTAATGCATGCATTAATTAGCTAGAGATACATATGCAGTGATATATATATATATGTCTTTTATGTACATTGTCTATAGCATACAGCTTGACTCTTGTGTCTTTGATCTGCTGATAATCTCAAAGTGTGTGGATTTCAGCAGGCCAAATAATTTTCTCTCTTCTGGAAGTACTTTTGGCATGTTTTCCACAAGTAGGAAATGAGCTGGAAAACACTGGTGGAACTTCAAAGCAACAGCTTAAGGTGATCTTTCATCTCATGAATTTCAGACTGTCTCTGCTGTTTAAAAACATGCTGAGTTGTTCCTCCTTAATGCATTTTAAACTATGAACAGGATGAATTTATGAAAACTGCACATGAGATGTGTGAAGTATCCTGACAGTTTGAAATGCAGAGCATTTTCCAAGTTACAAAGATACTAAAGGAAGTATTAAAACCTCAAATGCTGTACTACTACTGTATTCATTTGTGCAAATAAATGGACATTAAATCCTTTTACACCTGAGATTCATATCGCTGGAAGGGGCCATGTTGTTCATTTGATTGCTTTCTGTTTTAATTTTGTTTCAGTTTTGTTACACATCTCCATTCTTATCCATATCACTTTCTTAGCAAAGAGTTTGCTCTCCTGCAAAGCACCTTGGTGACAAGGAAGTTCTGAGCTCTACTAATGCTCTCAGGTAACCCTCACATGGCTACCATAAATTAGGGACATTGTGAAAGCTGCTGTAATTCACAATACGAAGGGGAGCATTCGAGCCAAAAGTCCAAAGGGCACAAAGGCAATCTTTTCCAGAGCTTAAATTCTAAGGGAAGGTGAGACACAAGTAGATTATAATTACAGGGAAAATGAAGAGTATTCTCAGTAGTCGGCTCTTTAAAAACATCTTAAAAGGTCACCTGAATTCAAAGCTGAATGATGTGTGGAGAGCATTTAACTGCACCTTCTCTTGGAGCAATCAACCCAGTTATTAATTGCCCAGTCATTAAGTGGGGCTGTGCAAACAGTTTTACACATCAAGCAAGGCCAGGATATATTTGACTTCCTGAACATTCTTTCCAATTACATTTCTATCGCACTTACTGTAATTATTATTCTCAAAACAGTCTGTTTCCTTCTCAGAAATGAGTGTCACTTCACAGCAAAACTGCTACTGAGAGTCACAGAAAAGAAGGCTGCATTTACATAATTAACTGTCTTAATTTTTGACTAAACACCTACAAAGCAACACATCAGGCTTTGAACTAATTGGTGGCCACAGAATATATAAAGTGTATGTATGTATATTACCATATATATTTTATATATTTTTTATAATATATATACTATATTTTGTATATAGTATATAGTCCTACTTCAAGCAAAAGACAAATCCAAAGAAAGCTTTAAAAATGACCAGTTAAGAAAAGAAGCTACAAAAACATGAACTGTTTTAATATTTGTTCACTTGATGATGGCAGTCTTGAAGGAAAAATAAGGACACCACTGCAGCTCTGGGAGAGCATTCATTTTTTTCAGAGCACTGTAAGAACACAGGATCTATTGACCTGGAACAGCAACAAGAATGAAAAGCAAGTCCAATGACACTGCCCCCGGCAGCGGCTAAACACTGATGTTTCAGGAAAAGGGGGAGGCTGGGAGCCAGCACACAACAGTGAGCTTGCCAGCTACACAGCACCGTGGGGATAGGGATAGATTTAGGCTTCAGCTCAGATGTTACCTTGCTATGCCCAGCCTGCACAGCTGCTTCTCCCGTATGGTAAGACATGATTTCTTACAACCCCTGTCAGGCCATGTGCCCTGCTTCTGCCTAAAGCCATCAGGAGATGGAGGAAGGGTACTCTTCAAGAACTGATTACCCTTCTCATCAGTTCATAAAAGGACAGATTAAAGCAACGAGGAAGTGGGAATCTTGGGTAAGAGATGAAAGGCAGGTTAATTATTCTCTGTTTAAAAGAGCTATTTGAAAGCAAGAAAGAGAGGAAGTAAAATCAGGCCTCCAAAGCAGAACCTGCTTCTGCACCCCCTCAGCAAAGGAGAATGAATGGGTCCAGGAGATAGCAGATACCACATCTGTAGATATTTGGCTTAATAGGAGAAACAAACAAAAAAACCCCTCACATACTGGAAACAAATGTTATTTCTCAGGCCTAATGGAACATTATGATAGGATTTAATAGCATTTTTGTTAATGGACAGCTGCACTGAGGAAGCAACGGACTCCAGACACCACCTCATGAAGAAACGGGCCTGGAATATGACCTCAAACTCTGTGGATGAAAGAAATCAGTAACTTGGACTTGTAACTTTGGGATAAGAACTGACTCTTAAGGGTTAGGTTAGTCAGCCCTTGGAAAAAAAGCCATGAGACAAGGCCAGAGTCAATTCTAGTCTTCACCTTTTTCCATTATCATGATTCTACTGTAAGTGCTAGTGAATCCATTTCCAGTCCTTAAGGTACAGAGTATTATCACACTTTCACAAACGGGGAGAGTAAGATGCTGACTAGGTTAGCTGGTGTGGCCAAATCTATTGGCTGTGTATTAGGTATGAGGACTGAACACAGATCTCCAGATTTCCTCAGGAGATGTGCCTTCGCTCATTAGATAACTTACTTAAAGACTATCCCTACACGAAAGAGAAGAAACACAACTTGCTTTTCAGAAATGGTTCAGCTGTGGCTCAGAATAGCGGAAATTAGCTTCCATGTTACCACTGTTTCTAATTCTAGTATCATAATGTCTGAATGCTCCCCAGAATGAATCTCCTCTTTTGTTAAATGCTTATCAACAAACTTTTTTTCCATTTGAAGCTTACATAGGCAGGGACATCTTGAAAGACCGCTGAAAAACAGCCCAATTTTGTCCGAACCAAATACAAGTATTAAATCCCTTCCTAAGTCTGCAATAAGTAACTGCTGAAAAAATCTGCATTCCCTAGCATCTGCCTGGATATGGGATGTTGCCACTAGTAAGGTCTCATGGTGAGCAGTGTTGGCTCAGGAAGGCTAGAAGCCATTGACTTAATTTGCCAAGGACTCCATTAGAGGAACCACATTCACTCCACTACCATTTCCAAGGCAAGATATTGTAGGTTTGTACAATGAAGGCTGTAATCAAGGGTAAGCCAGGCTTACTCATCTCTTATTGCTCAGCTGGGAACACCAAACAGGTGAGCTTGTCCTTAGCTGACTGGAACAAAGCATTTTTGCCTGTGAAACCAGTTACTATACTTCCATTGAAAGACTTCAAAAATAAAAGGATCATAGAGTGTCACATTAGTTTAAAAATTTTATGACACATTAGCGTTTCTCTGAACTTGCAGTCCTTTTAAAAGCGGCTCAGAGGAAAAAAAAAAAAAGCAGCTTCCAGAGCATTTCAATAGTGCATTAAGTTATGTATTCTACATCCTAGAGGTGAAACATTTTTAGCATTTATGGGAGCTTTGGGGTTCCATTCCTCAGGCTGAGCTGGCTATTAATACATGACAGAAAGCATCTGTGATCTACTGCTCTGAGGGCTTAAGCCCCAAAGCATCCAAAAAGCCTATGCATAAACCTTCGCTCATATGGCTGATTGACCGCACCACACATAAGTCAATGTGATGTACATGCTATGATGTGACAGGTCCAAAATATGCAATGCACTATATACATTATTTGATTTTAATTAGAAGAATGAGGGTCTTTTACATGACAATTTTCTTTTAGAGAAAGGCATAGGGCATTGAGGGATATTAATATTAGCATCAGTCATCATAAGACATAGAGACAAGACCTATTTTATGGCTTGTGGATATGAAGTACACATTAAGAATAGGATTATGCTATTGCTAATGGGAAAATGATTGCCATTCTAACTTTCTTCTAAACAGAACTGGGGCATCATTATAAACTTAGCTCGTTAGAGAGAGAATAACAGCCTGATCTTATGTTGGAAAATGCCTGGGCCATTTCTATTAAGCTTCATCTGAGTGCACAGGCAAACTAGAACAGTGCAGGATTGCGGCCAGGCAGCTGGCTGAAAGTTAGCCTGTTAACAGACCTTTCTGAGTCATGCAGACTTCATCACATTGTGGTCTACGCTGATGAGTGTTTTCACTCCACGTTATTTTTTGCTGGAGCACTGGATCAAAGATGTCTAACTGGAAAGAGATTTCATTCACTTCAGTCAGCATGGGAATATATCTGGTTTACACCTGGTTTCAAGAAGGGCACATTTTCACCACTTGGTTCTTACTTTGAGTAATATGATTACTCTTTTCTACCTGTCAGTGGGATTGGCACCCACCAGCTAGCAGTTTTTCCCCCTTGGTACAGTGTCTGCAGTTAAGATGTCAAGCTGATAAGCAATGAAATAATGTAAGTGGTGTCTAAGAGAACTCTGATTGGATGAAAAAGGGGAGGAAAAGGTGTTATGACAATACCTGGCAAAAGGAAGCACCTTTCTTAAGTATGGCTCCCTTGCCAGCCTGGCTCAGAGCAGTGCACAGGAGAAGAGGCTGCACTCTCCAAAGCTTTGCCCGAGGAAAGCTTCTGGGAGGTGTCTGCCACAGACTAGGCAGTCAGTCATCGCATACTGCCATGGGGACGTATCCCTGCTGCGCAACTCACCTTTTTCAGTCAGCAGCTTCCTTTGAGGGGCCAACCGCGTCTTCCTCTGTCAGAGCGCTCTGCATTAGAGATCTGATACTGCATTACTGAGCAACCAGATGACTTACCTTGTTCATTTCCCTGAGGCAGGAGAAGTCACAACATGGAAACATAGATGTGAGGCACTATGATCTGGAGAATGATTTTCCCAGTGATAGACATCCTTTACACTTTGGGTGTGCTGACGCTGTGTTTTTCCCAAATGTGGGTAACACAGCCACATAATTTGTGTGTCTTTTTGTGTACACAGGTTGACCCTCTCTTCCCTCAAAAAAGAAACTAGAAAACACTGCTGTTGCATGATCAGCTAGTAGATTCCACATACTGTAATGCCAGTGGAGGAATACGGGGATGAAATCCTCTTAGCTCACCTAGTAAATCTGTCCCTGTTCTCACATGGTCAAAACACATGGTCTGAAACACAAGGCATTGCTTCCAGAAACAGACCACAACAACAACTTCTATTACTGGCTAAATTAACGGTTGACGGGAATGGACATTCACATCCCAGGACATACTGAGGATTCACAAGTGAATCGAAGTGAATTTTGGCAGGTTGGGGCTAAATCCTTCATCGGTAATCACCTCAAATCACCTGAAATAGAATGAGCCCTTGTATTTGCTTCTTTACTACCACAAAAACAGTTCACAATGTTATTCTCACTAGTTACAGTCCACCTGAATGCACAGCCTTGGGTCATGGAGTAACAGCAGAAACTGCACTGAAAAAGTCATTGATATAATTCAAAACCTATTGGAATTAAAATAGGAAAAAATTGTAATTTGTCAAACTCAGGGATCAAGTGAGCAGGGGACAATGCCACTAGTGTGTTTGGCATTGGCTTTGTGTAAGCCACAACATTCTCTGAAGAGAAAAATGCAATTCCAAATAGCATGTTGTATCATTTTAATGTCCAGAACTACACATTGCAATCGGCTGCATCTTGTCCTAGTGACAATCCCCATGAGTCCAGTGTTAGTCTGATATTTCACTCTTCCAAATTCATTTTCCTTCAAATGGATTGCTCAGCAGTAATGATTGTTCAGGAGAAAAGTGGCAGACAGGGTCAGGCAGCAGCAGAATGAAAAGAGAAAACTTGAAAGATGATGGATGAATATTTATGCAGAGCAATCTTCGCTCTCACATTATGGTGCATAATGGGATCAGCAAAGCTAACGGAATTCACGCTGCGTCAACTTCCTCTGTGAGAACTTAGTTTAATCTGTACATAAGACTGACAACCCGTGAACACAGAGAAAACATTCAATGGCATGCAAAAACTTCATTGAAATAATGTTTCTGACTATATCCATGTTCTGGCAATGACAGAATAAACATTTTTCCAAGCAGATTTTAAGTCCACAGGCCACTTTTTTGAAATGACATCCAAACACTGTCGCAGCAGACTTTGTTCTTTTGTTTCACTGCTGATTTGGTATGTCCTACTGGCAACTGAAAAGCATCCACAGGGATCATGTAATGAGGACAAAGATTTTGGAAGAGCCTGACACTGACCATCACTGAAGGGCTGATGACTACGAAGAGTAGCTGGGCAAAACTTCTGCTCCGATCCTGAGAGATCTTTCAGGAAATACTTTTCATTGCATAATGAATGGCTTTTGGCTGACTTTGTACCATCTGTATTATTTTTCAAGATTTTCCTTCAAGGTGTCCAAAAACTGACTGCAGTGCATGCTAATAGTGAAATCCATCCCTGTATTGTAGGGACAGCACGAGACCTGTAGATCAGTTTACTCCTCCTGGGGCTGCAGGTTCACTGTGCAGAGGTCTGCATTTCGTTCACTTTTCATATTTTTTGTGAGCAGGTTGCTAGAAAGCCCAAGAAGCTAGTATCATTCATAGTATGCATGAACCTCCAAATTATTGGTCACCTGTGGTTAAATATCCAAATACTTAGAAAGCCATCTAAACTCCTTAAGTTTGCACAAGGGTCTTAAAAAACCTGACAAGACCAGGTTTTTCCTTAACATTTCTAAAATATATTGATGTTTTTACTGTTTTATGTCTCAGTTTAAATACTGGAAGGACAGTTTCCCCAACATATTTTAGCATTTCTTCTAACCTTGGGGCCCTGCTTCATCAGAATACTTCACTGCATGCTTAGCATATGCCTACTTCATTTGAATTCAAGGATATAAGAAAGTGCTTTATGGAATTTAGGCCTATGCAAGAAACTGGGGGAAAAATGCACTTGAAGTTATTTGAACTATTTGAACCCTTCAAAATACTGTTTCTGTATTATTCATGAGTTTATGTCCAATCTGATTTTTTCAAAACCTGTGAATCCATTATTACTCAATCTATTGTTATTATAACAATCAGAAGTACATTAATATCAGGTAGTTAGCCACAATATCGTATGACTTTATTATGCAAGAATATACAAATAAACCTTAGAAGATATAGAATTCAGCCCATGCTATTCATCGCAATTAGCCCTTCTGCTTATTTGTGCAAGATGCTGGTTTGTTCCAGATGCTACACACCAACTGCACGTACAATACAGTTTTTTTAAACAGGCACATTAGTCATGCTCCTTTCAGTGTCTGTGCAGGTTAAGTCTATGTTTAGGGGCCTTAAAAAGCAAAGCTGCAATCATACAGGAGGCAGAGGTCTGCAAAGCCACTCATGGTAGTACCCATTGTAATTAAAATAGCTTTTTAATATAATACTTTCTGCTCTGGTATTTTCCTTGAAAAGTATTGTTCATCCTGTTTTTCCCTCTTTTCCCCTGAAGACAGATGTATGTAAAAACAGATGTAGCCTTGCTTTAAAACCAGTTTCTAGCAGCCTGCCACTAATTGCTGCAGTTAAAGCAACAGCGTTTTAACAGAACGCTGGCCACTGTTTGCCCCTGTTCCGCTGACAGTCATTTCCCTGCTGCGCCGCTCTGAAAGCCCGTGTGTCCCTGCATGTCGGGGCGAGTTCCTGCGTGGCAAGACCCCTCCCTGCGTGCACTTGGCCATGCTAAAAATAGCCCCGGCCGCCTGACAACTGGCTTCCGATTGGCTGCCCGCGCGGTCCCGCCAGCCTATGGGAGCGCGGCGCTGCCGTGCCGCGGCGGCGGCTGTTGCGGCGGGGTCCCTCGGCCGGCTGGCAGCCCTGGGCAGAGCCAAGTGGGCGGCGTTAAGAAAACGTTAACAAAACGTCGGAGCCGCTGCTGGAAGGGTGAATCACGCGTTATGTGAGGAGAAGCGCGCTCACGACGCACGGCGCTTTTTACGCAGAGCAGGGGCAGTTGTAAGCTGGCGGCCGGCTTTGTCGCAGGTGCTGCTGAGCGTGTGAAACTCCCCTGGTAATTACAAGGCTTTTTAGTGCTTTCACTTCCCTAAAACTTGAAAGGTCTCACTTACGGCACGTATGTGCCAGCCTCGGCGCACAGATGTCGTCCGTTTGTCCTGTGCCGCGGCACTTCCTCCCGGACCGGGAGCGGCTCACCGCGGCCGCGCGACCCCGCGGGAGTGGCTACCTCGCATGGAGTCGCGCGGCCCGGCCCTCTGGGGGCCGCTGTGGCCCCGCGCACGCGGCGGCGGCGAGCGGGAGGGGGCGTCGCCGCTAGGGAGCGCGCGCGCGCGGCGGCCGCCGCCTCGGCTCGGGGCCGCCGCGGGGGGCGGGGCCTCGGCTACGTCACGCGCTGCCAACGGCCGCGGCGCTGGTGTGTGGCAAGGGTCGGTTGCCCAGGGACTGAGGTGGAATAAAGGCGGTAAAAGCGTGCAGGTTACTTGCATAAACGTTATCTTTCACTTAACCCTCCCCCCCCCCCGAAAAAACAGAACATTATATATTAACTGTTGCTTTTATAAATGAACACAACACTCAGCATGTAGTATTTCTACACAGACTTTCCATTGACTACCTAAACTTTTGAAGATACAAGTGGTAAACATCTGCGTATATGTCTGTATGTTTTTTACAGTGTATGTATGGAGGAGCCAGGCCTTAGGCATTCTGCTCCTTAATTGCTCATGCCTTTTTTAATCCTGTTTAACCAAACATGAAGGAGCTTGTAAATAATTACCCTTTTGCTTATCTCTTAAGAAAGGAAACAGCCATCTTCTGTATGAGCTGAGAATGCCCACCCAGAAGATAGGCACTATCTTTCTGACTGATGCTTGGGAATGAATTTGCACAAGGAGAAATTCAGGCCCTGGTTTGGCACGCAAAACACTTAAGCATGTGCTGAAGTTCTTTGCCATATCGGAGCTTCAGGCCTGACTGGAATTTGTGCTCCCTGTTGTGAAGATAAATCTGTTTCTTTGGGACACTGTACAGAAAGTTAGGGACGTACAATCATTGCCCTAGAGAATTTTGTATCTGAAGGACTAGGATCCGTCACAAACTTAAATGCGTGCTTATCTTTGATGCAGTGAAATTAGTTATGTCCAGAATGTTAAGCACATTGTACCAGTTTTTTGCAGGATTTCTTTCCATACTGGTAGTTTAAAATAACAAAGATATTTTTGTGTAAATTTAACCTCTTTACAAATATTTACAACTTTTCATTTTCAAGCTATTTTCAGATATTTTGTAGATTCTAAACATGGTTCCTGGCATTCTGTGTATAAGATAGTACCTGTGGTGACTAATCTGTTTTTTAGGGAAACAACAGGTAGTTGAAAGGACCCTAATCAAGTAGAGATGCCACTTTTCTCATGGAATTCTGAAGAATCAATGTTAAAACAATTACAATGGAGAATTTGGCAAGTGCCTCCAAATCTAATTTCAGATGAAGTATTTATTCAATGTACAATAAATGCCTCAAATTAGTAGTTTCACTGGAAAAAGGCACTTTTTAATATAATTGCAATTATGTATTTGCATATTATATACATACGTACACATAATGATAAGATTTGACTCTGATATCTGGTGATCTGGTGGTCCTTTATACTCATTACATGTGCTGGGGATATTGGGAAAGCAGAAGCAAAATCTGATCTGCAGGATGTCTCTTAACTAATTCAAGCTCTAGAGAACACCTCTGGAACTGTTAAAAGATTTCACGATTCTGAGGAGTGTTTTGACTCTTTCATATTTCTTTTCTAGGACCTGTGTTTCTTTGGGTTCCACGAGGATTAGGCATCAGAGAGATGTGAGTCCAAGTTTACTGAAGGTAAGAACTGTAAAGAAGTGAAGTGCAGAAAGTTTTCTCGTGAAAAAATTTGCATCTTCAAATTTGCATTGAGTCTGCTCCTTGATTCATAATGGCAGAAAGAAGTAACCTGTTTTGTGTTCTGATCTACTTTAAGTTACACGTTGAAACATCTAAAAATTTTTATTTCCCCTTTCTTTTACATTAAGCACAGGTAGCCGTCAATATATGAACAAGCTATTCCTTATCTTGTCCATATAAGCCGTCAGTGTCAATTTGTAGTTTACATATTAATTGCTTGCAATCTTTAGCAGCAGAAGAGTTAACTATTCATAATTCAAAAGGTTTCTTAATTATAAAAGGAAAGAACCTCATGGCAAAGAGCATAGCCAATAACTATCTACCACCCAGTGCTAAAATGCATGTGAAATGAATGTTAACTGCTGGGAACAGAAGGAAGCTGATTTCATAGTTTGAGGCTTTTAGCATGAAGAAGAAATGTATTCTGTTAGCTTCAAATGCAACAGTATTTTCTGTATGGTGATGACATTCATGAGAAATAGCATCATAAGTCTGGCACTGTTAATTCAAACATGGTGCAAGTTACATACAGAGGCACCATTCTCCATGTGGGTTCTGAGCACTTCCTGAGGGCTCATATCACCCCTGGAAGCTGATGGGACTTTTCCAGTGTGCACACAGTAACCCTTCCTGTCTCTGGGCAGCAGAGTGAATTTTGTGTTTTTTAACCAGCCCCACCATCTGATCATAACCTAATCCTCTCCTGTGTCTTCACCTCACCAAGCCAGAATGAAGAGGTTAAGGTTTTCTAGCAGGATAAGTGTTCATGTTTCTCTCAATTCAACTGAAGTATTTTTCATGCAAATTGTAAACGGGAAGGTTCTTTAAATTTGCCGTGTTACTGTATAGGAAAGTCCATCTGGTTTTGGTTTTGCTGTGTGCAAGCTGCAAATATCTCCAAATTTAAGAAAGTGTAATAGCTTGGAAATACGTGTCTAAAGGCATTTATATTGACATTTAATATGACCTCTCCAGACTTTCTATATTCATTTTTTCCAGATTTATCATGACCTGAGTTAACTTTTCAGATTAGTCCTTCATCAAGAACATCTTCAGCTTTTATTGTTTTTATAGATTACTTACCAAACTTTTAACTTTTATTTATTTACAGCTTAATCACAGCTATATTTCTGATAATCTTCTTAATTTTTGTCATACATTTTACTTTCATTTTTCATTTGCTTCATCTTAAATGCTGCTTCTTGTACTGTGAAGTATACTTTCAGTCTCTATCTTCTATAACTCCTGAACAACCAATTTATGGTAGTATTTCTTGCTGCACATGCTCTGTTATGTAGATATGATATTTTATGTTGATTAAGATATACAGTTCTTAAGGGCATCTGTTCAGAGACAGATGTATAATTTCTTTTCTTACAATATTTTATGTAATACTTTTCTAAGATGCCTGGATTATGTTTTCTTTACCTTTTTGCTCAGCCAGTGCCTCTGGGCAGCTTTTCTGAGGGCTTTAATTATCTTGCTGTCTCTAAGACAATTACATAATTAAGTGGTTTTCATTTTCATTCTAAATTTGGCAATTATAACTGAAACACTGAAAAGTGCTTCAGCTTCAGTATGAAGAAACTCAATTATTAAGAGAAAATAACCCCTAGAAGAGAAACATGCTTAAAAAGTCTCCTAATAATCAATAAATGAAAGTAAAAATAAATAGAAATGGGGAGAACTGAGCTTACTGTAGCTTCTCCAGTCCATTGCTTTAAATGATACACTTTTTTTAGCTTTGATGATCACAAAAATATGCTGCTCCAAGGAAAATTTATAAATGTTTTTCTAGTAGTTAAACATATTTCTCCAAAGATTGAAGAGTAGAGTGCTGAAAGGACACATATTTTCCATGTTTAACATTTTAAAGGTAGCTTCTTTATTTGCTTTCTCCAGTTCTAGCACTGCCCAAACACATTTGTGCTGGTATGCATACATACCTTTAATTTTCATTATCTATTTAACCAGATGGCATATTTCCCTTTTCAAGGTTCAGGAAAAGGGACTAGGAGATACTGGAGGATTACAATTACTTTGAAAGAAGAAAACATCTTTCTTTCCTATGTGCTATTCCCTGCACCCCCGTTAGTCTTTCAAGCAAGCAGTAATAGCGAACAGAAGTAGAGAATACTTTCCAGCTGCAATGCTCTGAAAACCCTGCCCAGTTCTTTTGAGTGTTCTTTGGTATTGAGTCCGTATGACTACCCTTTTTTTAAAAACAGAAGTCCAAAAGTTAGCTTCTGAGCTCCACTGAGCTCAACAGTTATACTCCTGCTAACCGCAAAGGGAACCAATTAGGCCTTTTTTTCCAGCTCTATTCAAAAACCTCTCCCCTAAATCCGGCAAAGTCACCTGAGGCTCAGTACTTCTAAAATAAGGTCATTTCGTAAACTGTCTAAACACGAGTTCAGAAGCCTGATCTCCAGCTCTTCATTGTGAAAACATTAGACAGTCTTAATTTCTGCTGTGAAAAAGTGTTGAAATACTACAAAGTCAAATTCTAGAATTTAAAATATGTATATGTGCTCCAGGGAAGATTTGTAATGCTATGAGCAGAATGCATTTTTCTGGCCTCTAGAGTCTGAATATATCGTACATATATGTATGAAGCATTATCTGTGCAGCCTTACAGTGCAGGACATGTGAGTGGATTTGTAATGACTTCTCTGGAGCAGTTAAGTAAGTGTGCTTTCAAGATATGTATATGTGCACTTTGCATGGAAAGCCTATTCTGAAGTCGTTGGAACTCTGTTGTCTCCAGTGGCTTTCACATTAGAGCCCAGACATAAAAAATGGCTTGAGGCAGTTAGAGGTCCTGATTCAGTCAGAAGTTTCGCATACAGTCATGCCACCAACATCAGTGGGTGTTCAGGTGAGGATTTAAGTTTTTTGGTGAATTACCAGTCTCTCCTCCTGGAATGTCTGTTTAAATGCTGCTGTGTGATACTTATATTTCTGTCAGAGTGGTGTGGCATGAATACTTTGAATTTTAACATTTATTTTAATACTTACTAAACTAATAAAAGAGCTATATAAAATCTACAAAACGTGTATTTTGGGGCTCATCCTTAACATAGTACACATTTCCTGGAACATGGTGAATTGTGTATGTGTGCCTGCATGCTTGTGGATATAACATGGAACTCGATCACGGAGGAAATTGGGACAGCCAGTCATTTAAAATGATTCTCTTTCCTCATGTGAACATTAGGCATGGAACTGAGACTTTCAGAACATGTTTTGAAATACAGTTTTGTGGATGTAGTGAGCTCAAGCTGTAATTCACATCCAGAGTTATGATAATAAAAATATGGAAGGAAGAGCAAAGCCTGCAATTCAGGGCTTAAATCAATCTCTAGATACACTGAAGGATCAGGGTGAATACCTATCCTGGTGCTCATGAGTGCCTGGCTTCTAAAGGCTCTTTAAATCCTCGTGTTACGAGAGAAAGGATTAAATGGGTCAGGGGTCTAATTTTGTAAAACAATTCCTATTTTCCTAGAGTTTTCCAGAATCCTTGATGAACGTTGGGCTATTTATAGAGACAAAGGATCAGAAATTTGAGTTGGCAGAATGAAATAGAGCTGTGCTTCTCCAGCTACACTTCATATGGCTATGGCATGTGGGCCATAGCTGATCTGTGGAATTTCTGTTAAACAACAAAATTGGTAGTGTTTTCACTTAAAAGTTCTGCAATCAGGCTACATGGCAATCCATGAGAAAAGTAAAGGACCGTTGATTGTCCTTTGGCTCCAAAACTTGAGGAGTTGGTTTGAAGGACTAAGGTCCTATGTGATTATTCAAGGCCCTAACCATATTTATGTCAGGCTACATTTCATATCAGAAATGAAATAACCACAATTGAATGTTTCCCTAGTTTTTCCAGTGGGTGTATTTTACAGATTTTTTTTTTGTTTTTCAACATTCAGTGAGTAGCCATTGCTGGCAGAGTGCCAAAAAGGTGTCAGTAATAATTCAGATCTGAGAAAGGAGAAGATCCCATAGATGTGTTAAGATTCATTATTGATCAAGACCTGTCTCCGCAAGTTGAGGTTATTATTTTCACTGGAGTCAGGAGTCATACTGCTTTGATGAGGAATAAACTTGGACCTTATCCAGATATTGATATTTCTAAAGTGATGATCTGGCTCTAAAACTGGCCACAGTGTTGAACAGCATCACCACACAGATCTCATTTCACATGCCTGTCATTAGTGATGCTTCTGACTTCCAGCTTTTGAATGCCTTGAACACAGAGCTTAGTGGTTTTACGTTTAATAGGTTTTGTGTGTGACACACTTCATCCTTTTACTCTTAAATAGTGTTGTGAGTGGATTGCTTACTATTCACAATCATGTAAGAAAGTTACTGTTCTTAATGTCAAGATTTTTAAGTTACTGCTTGTGCAGAATTTGCTGCCATGGGGAAATGTACAGTATTGGAGTATTTTTATATAAAAAGATAATCTGCACTGGCTTTTTCCACATGAGTTCAGAATTTAATATTAAGATCAAAATAACAAATGTCCTCTTCTCAAAAATTCCTAATTTTTCATATTCATAAATCTCTCTGTATGGCTCATTCATCAATATTATAGGCTAGTAAGAATATCTGCTACTGCACTGAGTAATGGAGATTTGATGGTCCAAAGTTACTTTTTCACTTTCTTAGAACTCATTTCAGTTGATGGAAATGTCACTGAAATACAAAATGAGTAGTGGAATCTGGATCTGGTGTAGTGTTTTTGACTGCCAAACAGTGTCTCCTTTACTACACGCTGCTTGACAGGTCGTCTAGCACTGAGAGAACATTCAGATACCAGCAGAACTCAGGCAGCTGAGAGTGATAATTCTGTTCCTCAAACTCTAGTAATTCTCTCCGCTTTTTTTTTGAAGTACTCACATCTTCTGTTCTGTACCTCCAGAGCAGTAAGGTTAGCAGGAGAAATCTCTCAAAAGAGTAGTGATGATATGTAGGTCATATCTCAGCCTTTCACACTGCAACCAGTATTAGAAAATACCACAGTATTTAAACTGAGACTCTTGATAAACTGCCCTGGCTGAAATGCAACCTAAGCAAGGCCAAAATGATGTTGGTCAGACAACGGATATGATCTGAAAGGCAGGGTATTTTTCCCTTTTTCTGTGCATGCACATATGCTACCATGAGAAAGTTTTGGGATAATATTCCTTTCACATTGTTTAGGAGACATTTCATTTTCTTGTAGGTAAAAATTTGACTACTCTATATATTGGTCATTTCAGGTGAGGTGCTTCTCAGCAGCTTTAGATATCTGCTTTATGGAGGGCTATTCTAGGTGACAGATATCTTGTTTTAGTGTACATATTTAAGTCGGACAGTGTCTGCTATTGCACAGAGTCATATTAATAAACTGAATCTCATCTTTCACACTCGTGCAAAATATTACTGCCTTCCTCTTTGTGTACTATTTACCAGGAACACTTTTCTTTCTTTTTGATTCCCATAAATCTATTTGTGATGAACAAGCCTGTCCAAGGGCTTGCTCTTCAAGCTCATTAATAAAAAGGTTGGCCCATGTTGTTCTAAAGCTACTACTGTTTTACCTGTCCAGCTTCAGTTCTCTCCTTGCTTTTTAAGGTTCTTGTCAAACCCTCTTATCGGAAGAAGTTTTTTTGGCTTTCCATTCATTTCAACCAGATATAACTAATTATAGGGTGTTTATTAATGTTTCAGTATTTAAGAGTATATCTAGACTTTCTGTTGTTTATTTGCAACCTCAAGATTTTTGTGTATTTTTCACTTATCTTACATATATTTTGGTGGTAATAATAATAGCCTGGAGTGTGTTTTGCTATTTGTCATGCGTTCAAGCGTATTTCTTAAGTCAACAGGCAGAGTCATCACTGTGAATATTGTTTTTTTGCTGTTTACTTTATTTTATTTGGCATGAGGAACAAAAGCCCCAGACATATTTCTAGCTTTAAATCCCTTGTTTAATGCGTTTTTTGTATAGTATGCATTCCATATACCTTTTGGCCTGGTGGAAAGGATTTTCTTGTTTGTTTTTCTTTCTTTATGTTAAATTAAGATAAATTAATCCAACTTAAAACTGTTCAGTAGGATCATTTATTAATCTTTGTATTTAGGTGCATAACAATGAGACTTTTTTCATCTTTTTGGCTTTATTTGTCCCTAACAGTACTGAAATATTCTTTACATGTTTAATGAAATCCAAGCAAAATGAATTTCTGCAAAGCCTTGCTTCCTTGAGTCTTGCACTTCACACGCTGCAGAAATTAGAATACAGAAAAAAATAGAAATCTAATACAAACAAGATAAAACTAGCAAAATTCAAAGGAAGATAATTACATCGCTCAGCTGTCACAAGTCCAACATAAAAAAATGAAGTGACTCATCTTCTTTTATATGCACAGCCTGCATCAAACATACATACATAATTATTTATTTGTGTGGTTTTGATTCTTTAACCAACTGTTGCTACTTTATAATGTGGTTTAACCGCTTAAGGATTTTGTTCAAAGTGTTCATTTATAGTTTTATCATTGAACCACAAAAAAGCATTCTAGGCTCAAATGTAATTAAATTGCATGCAAGTGTTGTCTGTCATTAAATCTTACTTTGTATGAGTACATCAGTTCAAAGACAGCTGTCCTGCTAAGATAAGATACAATGTTCAGTGAACAAGGACTGCTTTCTAGTGAAGGCATATTCCTTATGAAAACACTGTATCCTCACAAGAGTAGAGTCAAGACATAAACTCTAAGAAAACTCAATATAACATTGTAACCTTGACTTTAGAGGTAACTGGACAATTAACTTAGACCCTTAGACCCTTTCTTAAGAGAGGAACTAAGATTAAATATAAATTATCAGTGTGCTTTTGAAAGTTTTCTTTCAGTGATCTTATGATCAAAATCTATGAAAACCCAGAGTATACAAAGGTCGTGGTAAGGGAGAACAGTGTTATAAAACCTTTGAACAATCATTATCACTGGTTTAAAAATTTTGATGGAACCTGTATTACTCCACTAGGTGGAAACTCTGAAATAAGAAAGATTTTCTGTTCTGAAAGTGTAAACACACTTTTGTAGAGAGTTTTTTTGCAGTGCTCAAGCTGTGCAATGTGTAACACTTTTGCCTCATAGAACTTAATATAAAGTTTAGAGCCGAACAAATAGTATTCATGCTAATTTAGCTCTTCTTTCTGGCTGGGAGTTGTTTGTGGTTGTTGGGCAGTGGGTTCGTGGTTTACTGAAGTTATTTGGATGAATTGAATTTTCAACCAGTGAGTTGTTTAAAAACTGGTTGCTCTGACTGTTCACCCTACTCTGTTAAATATTTACTTTGGTTCAATTCGTTAAATCTAATTAATCAGCCTCAATTCGAATGTCTAGTATCTACCAGCACAAATGAGAGGAACCCTTACATTTTCCTAACTGTCATCAGAAGGTGGTTTGGCAAATCATACTACGCAGACACACTTCAAGATCTTTCCCTTTGTTTTAAAGAAAATGAGGAAAAGAAGTAAACCCAGTACAGGTACTTACTGACAGCTGAAGTGTAGCAGATATAACCTGAGCAAAAAAGATGTAAAGGTTTAATTCTGTCATTCTTTTCGGGCACAGTTTCTTGTGTCATGGGAGGGAGAAAGGAAGACTTTCTACTTGCCTTGTTTTCTTCAAAGATACACCACCGCTGAATTTTAGTGCAAGGTAGTGGATGATGGATCATCATTTTGAGAACCTGGAGCAGTGAGACTGAGTCCCAGTTTTGTGAACAACCCTGTGTATTATGCAGGACAATTGTGCATTGTACCTTGCGTATCTTCTGTTGCCTCTCTTACACTTTGCTTGTTTAGTTATATGGCAGTATCGTCAAGAAAGAGATGGATTCTGGCTGTGTATTGGTCGAAACTAATGTTTGAAAATCATATTTTGTCTATTTAAAAAAACCTCTAAAGACATGAAGACAATTGGTAGATTTTAACATTGTCAGTTCTTGACCTGAATGGCTTAGTTTCTAATCAGTGCAAATGTATTCTCATTGTACATAAACCTTGTTAATTTCACACTGAATGGAAACCAAACACTTAGAAAGGACACATCCAAGACAGTTAAAATAGTTTTGTATAATAGCTCAAAAGTTGAATTTTGCGTAGTCAGTTCTCCTTTCAGTCTGTCCACAGGAAATGCTTTTGCTGATAGCACCATCAGAATGCTGTGTGTAGAACAAGGCTCTTCCGGAAGTTACTTGTGTTAAATCTGCAGGGATTTGCTTCACCTTGTGGAGAAAGCACAGAAAAAGGCATTGGAAGTTGAATGTGGAATTTACCTACTCCATATCTAATAATAAAGCAAATGTATACTGAAGACATGCTTTTCCTCATACCCAAAATATATATTCTGTGTGTGTGCCTTAGGACTTGCTGCTACAATTGTGGGTTTTTTCTTTTCTTTTCTTTTCTTTTCTTTTCTTTTTTTTTTTTTTTTTTTTTTTTTGCTAATTTCATTCTGTCATTACTGCTATTCCTGGGAGTTATTTGGGGCTTGCTGTAGTACCAGGGTGCAACTGCTGTTGCAGGAAAAGCTCCTCCAATAAAGTAACCACTGGAAGGTGACTTCAAGCCTAGAGGAATACATCTGTGCTTGCTCCTGAATTAATATTTTGGATACTTGGCATACTACTGATGTTGTCAGTGCCTTCAGGCTCAACGCCTGCTGCTTTCTTGCTCATTTGGAGGATTAGCATCTGAAGAGATTCTTCGGGACACATGCTCCTTAACATGTGTGTTGAAGGTCAAAAATCTGTCTCTGCTGTGCTTCCTCTCCATAGTCCAGTGGAATTTTTTTCCACAGACCACCTGCAAATTCAGCAGGAAGAGAGGACAAGGGGAAACTTTTCAAGGGCCTGCTGGTCTCGGCCCACCTCCAAGGGCATGTCTGAAGGCATCATGTCTGTATGTGTCTTGTCACACACTCTGGTTCCAGTCCCAGAACTCTCCTTTGAGGTGGCATCCAGGAAGCCCTGTGGGGTTGTTGGTAGACAGAGCTGTGTTGTTTAGATGTCAGAAGTAATTGATGCTGGGGCTTTCTATGAATCCTGATATGTAGTTGAGAGGGTGTAACCCCTCATTTCCTGCAAAGAAAACACTTCTTCACCTCAGAAAAGAGGAACAAAAAATACTTTGAACTGAGATATATAGATCTCATTTCTCTCACACTTGGGTTATTCATTTAAAGGGGAGAATAGAGTCCATGATTTGGGATCTTGGTTTTGAGAGGAATGCCTCTTGAATAAACTGATATGCATGGTTAGAAAGCGTTATACAAGAGGCCAAGGGGTAGGAAAGAATATTAGAACTATAAATTTTAGCTCCAAGCTAAGACTTGGAGCTAAGACTTTAAGCTAAGGCTTAAAGAAAAGTCAGACTTTTTTTTTCCTGAAAAGGAATATTAGATTTAGGACTATTGGGTATTAGAAGTTACATTTTGCTAAAAGAACTTTAAGAGGAGATAAAAGTAAAAAAAAAGAAATCAAATTGACAGAAAAGCTTACCATTTTCTATACACATTTCTAAAAACCATCTATAGCCAAGGAGACATTTGAATCACCTGACAAAGAAAACTTGTCGATAAGGCTCTCTCCCCTTCTGCCACCTGAGTTTTTCTTGTATTCCCAAACCTCGTCAGTGATCTTCCTGTAATGATGAATTTGAGGGCACAGTACTGCCTTTAAATCTATTGTGTCTTTCAAATTTGTTACAAGACTGTGTGTCCCAAAGTTCAATTTAATGCCTGTAGAGCTTTTGAAAAAGAGAAACAAACAGGAAGAAAAGGGGGAAAAAAGATCTATTTAATTGAAATAAGCTGCAGTATGATTGTATGGGAGGGCAGGAGTGGAAAATGAAATTCGGAAACTTGAGGAGAGGGGAAGGACCAGAGAGAAGGAGAAAGGGATGGATTAGTGTATGATGTCTGTATGTATTACATATGGAAGGTACCCATGCTGTAACCAGTACTTACTACCCAGGCATCCCACTGCTTCACATTATAAATTGCAGTGTACAACAGTTGGAATTGGCCATGCAAACTGAATTTTCTTACCCTGGGTGTATGCCACAGGCTGAGGTTTTTCTTCTTTTCTTCAAATGGTTTAACCACTTTGTGATAGTTGTTCACTTTGCTTTCCCTTTAAAAATCCATTCATGCTTGACCATGTTATAAATCTGATAAAATTGTTTAGTTTCTCTTGGAGCAGACTAAGCTGAGGGGTTTAGTTTTAAAAATATTTCTTGTCTTCTCTTCTTTCCCTTGAAACCCATACAAAGAAGAAGAGAGAGCCATCTGAGTTGGAAGTGGATGGCACAGAGATCTAGTGTAAACTGTTTGGGGCAAAGAACATGAGGTAATGAAACTGAGACTGAAGGTTGGTGGTGCTGCAAGGAAAAGCTGGTCTTCAAGCCTGGAACTTCCTGAGAAAGGCAGACTGGTAATTTGGTAGGAAATTAAATGGTATTGAGGGTCAGTGGTGAAAAGAAACAGAGATCACACAAATCAGGTCCTGGTGAAAAAAAGTGAACATATGCTTAAAATTGGTAAAATAATGACTGTTCCAATTGAATTAAGGTGTCTTATTATATTTCCTTAAGCCTTATGAGCTTGAAATTTTTAATGTCTGTTAATGAACTGTTAATGTTCTTTTAAGGCAGTTAAGGTGAGCATAATCCCCCGCCCCCCAGCACACACGTACACACACACACACACGTGTGCATGCACACACACACACACACACTTTTACACTTTAAAAAAGCAATATTTTGTGTTTTTCACCCATAGACAGGTGTGCTGTCTTTCAACTACCCAGTTTTATCAGTCAAGCTGTAAAACATGAAATGATCTTCCCCTAAT
The DNA here is from genome assembly GCF_036370855.1 of Dromaius novaehollandiae. Classification (NCBI taxonomy): domain Eukaryota; kingdom Metazoa; phylum Chordata; class Aves; order Casuariiformes; family Dromaiidae; genus Dromaius; species Dromaius novaehollandiae. The sequence continues at coordinate 45,859,245 of NC_088098.1, forward strand.
ATATCACACAACTTTCTTGTTAGTAAAGAAATACTCTAAGTAGTGGCAGTGGTAGGAGGGCTGTAGAACAGTGCTTTGACAGAAGCACCCTTTTTGTTTCTATTGTGTGTTGCTGTAGAAAGCTAGTAACATCTCCAAAAGTGGAATATAATAAATAATACCATATCAAAAAAAAATTGTTAGAAGTACAATTTAAAGAGGAACTTAAATGATTGAAAAAGAAGAGGGAAAAAATACCATTGCAGTATTTTAATAAGGTCAGATAAAATACAGTGACTAATAGAGATACAAATGTCATGAACTTTTCTGGCTGCACAAATCCAATAAGCAACTCAGAAGCAGTTGATGTAATGTGTTTGTTTCCTTCATGTTAATAAAGATCTCATTTGTTTTACTACTAGGATTTTATTCATGGATTCAAATATGCCATTTGTTTTGACTTTTTTTCACACACTTTGGTTGCCAGAGGGTATCTCAAATGTTTCATTCCTCCAGAGGGAGAAAAAAAGTCTTTAGAAAAAAATTCTGGATTCTCTCAGTGACTGTATTTGAAAAAGCTGGGAGCACTAGAACTTCAGAGTTGGAAACTTAAGACTTCACAATACTTCTTTCACCTGAATTTAGTCATCTGTCATAATGATGACCATGTCCCCAGTTCATAGAATTGAAAAAAGGTCAATTTGAGAATTTCTGGCTTACTGGTCTACTCTCAGATACTTTCTCAAAAATAGCTTTAATCCATTTGTTTAGTGCATTAGCCTTGAAATGAAGAGCTGAAGAATAAATACATGGTCCATTTCTGTGCCACCAATATTTAATGGTTCTGTAGCTTTGCCTATAATACCTAACCATTTTAATCATTTGCCACTGTTCCCTAGTGTTTATTTCCTATTTTAATTCAGAAATTGCTGCAGTCAAGTATTTACCAACAGAAATTTTTATTTAAAAAGGAACACCATAGAGTACATTTATGCAGCTAATGACTATCTAAAAGATTTCTTAAACCCTGGTCATTTGGAAAAAGAGTGGAAGCAGGCCCATCCACAGGCCCATAATCACATAATGGCTGTGATAAATGTGACCACCAAATCCCTATTTGTTGCTACCTCTTGAGTGAGCCTTACTGCTTTTGCAGAGAAGCTGGTTGAATAGAAAGCATGAGCATTTCTTGAGAACTCGAAGCTGATGTGACAATTGTTAGGAGTCATGGCTATTTCTGCAGTTGTTGATTACAGCCCACATTCTGGTTATACTGAATACTCACAACACTGCACACATTACGATGCTTCTTCCACAGTGTTCTCTAGCCAGACCTTGGAAAATTTTTCACTAAACTACTGATGGCTTAATGGTTTGAACACAGGGCTGGCAAACTCAACCTGTTTTATGGTAGCTAATTCACTAAATATTTACCTTTCTGGAAGATATCACTGATAAAAGAATTTCCACTTGTTTTAAAACACATACAAGACATTTTTTGTAAAAAATCTCAACCTAGGTGTACTAAACAGCCTTCCAGCTGAAGGAAGAGTCTTACCAGCCCAGCTTCTTAATATATAGATTCCATTTCCAGCTCTGCTGTGTACTTCTTGATGCCCTTCAGTTGATTGCTGTGTGTCATTTCATTACTCATTGTTTCGTCTGGACAATGAAAAGGATATTTCAGCTTTTCCCCTTGCTTCCTGACTCTTTTGTCTTCTCTGGTTATACTGAGGGCTCTTTGTAGCAGAGATCTCCTGTAATAGATGTCTGGAGATCACCTCTTATGAATAACCCTGATTCTACCTCAGGTCTGTATTGTAGTTTTTAGTGATTAAGGGTTTGAAACACTATCTTTAGCTTTTCTAAATGAAAACATAATCTACTAACCCTCGTAGTTACTAGATATCATCAGTACCTGGGAAATACTTCTGGATATCATATGGTCCAGTGAATGTGAGCTAAAAGTTTATTGTACAGCAGTCTCACTCTTCTCTCTGAAGAAATCAGTATGTCTGTGTTCCTGACATAGTGACATTTTTTTTCTTTTTCATATTGAGCCTAGAGTATACAGAATATGAACAGTATCTTTTTCAGTCTTGAAAGGTCTTTTAAGACATCCAGAGACAAAAATCATATTATTCACAGTGGCCTTGGTGCTTGTTACTGTGAGGAAAAAAATGTCTATAATGCCAGCTATCAACACTACTGCAAGAAATTAAGAGAAAGGAAACGTTGTGTATGGAGCTTATTGAATTGCAAACTGCTTTCTCAGCAATCAGAGCTGTTCACTGATGCAAATCAGATGCTTACATAATGCTGTTATGCAAGGAGTGTGACAAAGAGCTGGAGTGATTAAGATACTCTTTATGTGTTCATACTGTGTTGTGCTTTCACTTCGCAAAAAACACTGACAAATTAACTGTTTGAAATGGAGCATTCTGAAACTACTCAGAATCAAACACATCTCTATGCCCTGTTGACTTTTCACCTATTTTTTTCTGGGATGCTTAGTAGAGCATGGCAAGAATGAACAACCTCCGTTCAGTGTCGCATCTTGGGAGAGCAGTGTAATCTCAGATGCACATGCATGTGCTATGCAGAATGTCACATGGCTAAGATTAGGATATGGTCTTTAGCTAGCATACTGATGAAAAGCCAGCTTCTAATTTAAGACATGTACTGCGCATGACTACACATCCTGACTAACCTAAATTATTGCATTTGTGTGTGTTTTTGCAGTTGCTGTTCTTTAATAGAGCCATGTCAGGAGTTGGATTAGAATCTGATTTTCATTATCTTAGTTACTACTGATGTACATATATGTACACTAAACCCTTCTAATATTGGTTTAAAAGTTTATATTTATTTCTTCTTGTGTTCTTCCACTATTATCCCTTTGCAAAAGTTCTCTGGCAGATGTTTAGAAAAAAAAAATAGTAAAGGCTATTTATTGAAAGTTTACTTAGAACTGATAATAGAATATCATAATGAAAACTGTATTTGTAGAGTTTTATGTGTCTGTATCAAACTACAGTGCAAACATGAAGTGTGAATTTGTACATTTCAAATATTGAATGGTATCAGTGAATCATTTTCAAACAGTCAAAAGATGAAAGACTGATGACAAAGATGATAGAATACAGTCACAAATTAGAGATATAAAGATATCTCCCGATAACATTTTTCATTTCTAGCCAACAAGCGTAAGTGTCAAAGCTAGTTCAAACAGCCTTAATCATTTTGAACTGATAATTGTATCCAAGTTCCGTGGATTAATCTCACCATAGCATAAGACAAAGCATGTGACATTACTTGGGAATGGATTCAGATAAAACTAGTAGTGAAATGAAATACAGACTCATCTTGAGCTATTTTAGTTATGCAGCTGCAAGGGCTAAGGCATATTTGCTTCTTTGTGATAGTAGCAGGAACATAATAAAATTGAATAAATTGAGTTTTGGGGAACAAAAAGTACTCAGAACACTGAAGTGCTAGAAAGGGTGTGTGTAAAGATATTCATTTGCAAATTTTTTAGAGTTCCTTTAGAACATATCTTCCCAAAAGAAATTTTCACAGTAATGTGAAATTGCTACACAAACTAAAGCACGATAACTAAGGCCAAGTCCATATGCAAGGTAAATTACATTGGTGAGACTGTAGAGAAGAAGACGTCTCAGTCATTTTCCGAAGATTTGTCAGTCGTAACATTGTTTTTCCTCCTCCACGTTTCTCTGAAAACACCAAAAACAAGAGTGCAGAGTTCTTGCTAGAGAGAGCTATGAAGAAATCACTGGTAGTTGTACCTAAAAAGAAAAGGAAACAGAAGGAGGAAAACAAAAGAGAAAAAAATGAGTTAAAGAGTACCAGATATATTTCCTCATCTTATGCATGTTTATACTAGCTATATGACCATGGTGTAGTACTACTGTTGTTTGCGTCATGCCTGTAAGTTTCAGCAGAGATCCTGGTCTGTTGGCTGTTACACAGGCACATAGTTAGAAATGAGACTCTGTATGTAAAATACTCTTAAGTATTTGAGACAAAAAGGGTTAGGAAGAAAAGCAGGTGTCTAACATACTTTAGATACTGTTTTTGACTGTAGTACTGAGCTTAAGCCTGACTAATGGCCAGCAACAGTGTATTTTAAATGTCTGTTTATATACAAAATGGCTCACCCAAAGTCAGAATTAAGATCTACAGCAGACCCAGAAGTAGAATCCAGGTCACCTGGGAAACGAGTTTGTTTCCTTATCCTAGGGGAAACATAATGTGTATAGTGTTGTAATAAATTAGCTGAATGAAAACCTCTTCTATCGCTCTTCCTTGTAACTACTTAGTGGTATTAATTATGTTTTCACATTATGTGATTACCCATATTTACAAACACTGTATACAAACACTGTCTTCCCGGAGAATGTAATCTGAGCCCAACAGAACCACTCCATGTAAAGTGGTGCAAAAACACAATTAAGAAATGACAAATAAAAAGAATTTCTTGCTGCCAGCTGTCAGCTCTTATGTCAAATGTGTCATCTAACTCATAATGCTGTAAATTAAAGAAAAAAACCCACTGATGTGAATCAAATTATGTTCCTCAAGCCTGCTGCTATTTTAAGTGAAGCTTGGTCGAACACAGTCAAAATCAAAAGAAGTAAAGGCATTCCACCCTCCTCTGAGCTGCCTTCCCAGTAAAATCACAGATCCAAGTGAATCTTGGCATTTAAAGTGTAGTATTTGCCTCTTTTCGTATGTAATCAAATACAAAGAATAGATTTATGTGAAGTAGGCAACATGTTCAATAGTGAAGTGCCTCAACGCAAGGTACTACTGTGTGTCACTGTTTCTTTTGTTATGCCACTGTCAGATTATAAATATTTTCGTGTCTATGATGTGGATGAAAACTCAGTCCCTGACAACCTGGGATATATTGGAAAATGAAAAACCACAAAAGGTTTGTATGTACATTGTCTGCAAGTGGGAGGTTATAAAAAGAAAGGACATAGGAAAAATGCTGTTTTCTGCATTGCTTTTGCAATGCTGCTTTCTTTCTGATTTGGAAAAGAGAAGTTGCCCTAATGGAACCCCAATAGGGATAAACCTCAAAGACTGGAGTGGAGCTCTGCTATGTTACAGAGCCAAGTGAGCCTAAATACACAATGTGAGCTACCACTTCATGAGTGAGAAAGGGTATTTGGTAGACAGGCAGCAAGCTTTAGTTCTATTTGTAGTCACTTACTCAAGCTGAGTATCTCTGACGGAGCTGAGCTGTGGACAAGACAGGAGATGTCATGACTCAAGCATTTGATGCTTGGTTCTTAAGGAAATTTCTGATTTTTCCAGTCCTCCTTTTGCTTTCCATTTGGAAAATGAAGATACAGTGTTTTGCTTGGGATTTCATTTTGCCAAGTCAAATCAAACACAAAAGAAGCTTTTGATTTAAAATCAGTCTGTGTCTGCCTAAACAGCTTCAGTATCAGGCTTCGTGAGCCGAGAGGTTACCCCACAGACTGGGATTAAGGAAGATTTTTCAAAGTGGTCTGTGGGAGGAATACTTCCTAAGCTTATTTTTTGCAGGATATAACCTGCCATTTATGCATTTCATCATGATGCTGCTATCAGTGAGAGATCAATGATTGGTGGGGTATTTTTCTGTTTGTCTGTTTTTCAGGATAATTCTCACCCTAAAAATGGATTACATCTTTTCTGTTTTCCTCACAGCTTTAAGAATGTCACAAAATTTCATAAAATATTTTTAATGTGATTTTCTGTTCCTATTACCATTTCTGTCCCCAAAATGAGTTTATAACGAGATAGAAATGAGAACTGACAATGGCACAAAATGAATCCATTCGTATCCCCGCACCTCCAATTGTAATGGGAATGGAAGACAGAACCGCATTTACTCATTTGGGCTGTGATGGGAATGAGAAATTGTACAAAGACAGCTCCATTTGCTTCTAGTTTTATGCTGTGAAATGTGCTGGGTCCTGAAAATCTCTGACAACAGCTGGCTTATAGAGCTTTCGCTGCTTGACCGTCTTTTTAACCGAAACATTCAGCAGAGGAAAAACTAAATCCAATTTTCTTTTCATTTGGGTTTGATCCTATAAGGAACAGGCTAAATGCCTGTAAAAATAATGAAAGTGACAAAGAATGTATGGAAAAGAAACCCAGGACATGGGAATCATTCAGCAACAGTGTGTAGAACTTCCCCATTTTCTCACCAGTGTAATACTAGCAAAGATGCATAGCGATCGTCTTCGTGCTAGTAATAGACAGAGTTGAAAATAGCCTACTCTTGGGCCACTGTGTGAACACAAAGACTCACACAAGGATTGCATAAGGATTATTGTATTCTTGCATCATCTCCAAATGATTAAGTTCCATCTTGAAAATTTCCGTATGTGGCCACCCACACCTTTGGAACAAATTTATATTGTCAATTTACAACTAATTCTGAAGTGTTGTCTTAGATTTTTTTTCCTGGGCCGTCATCATGGCATATGTCAGTATTTGGTGACAGCCCTATCCACATACGTCAGCTCTGTTCCCTTTGCAGATTCTAGTTTTCTGTGCTCTTTATTTAAAAGCATTACATAAAATAAGTCAATAAAAAAGACATAATAAGCATATATGCCTCAGGCTTCATAATTTTAAAATGTCATGCTTACACAGAAAGTATTGTTAGAAGTCAGCAGTCTCAATAAACCGTTACAGCTTTGTTTACTCAAGGGCACACAATAAGCTCTAATTTCAACTCAGAGCCAAACACTCCTTTGCTTAAACCCACAGCACCCCATAATGCAGTCAGTCTGTCATTCACCTCAGATACATTGTTTCTGCACATATTCTCCATAAAGTTGCACCTCATGCCAGCCCCCAAACAAAACTATTTTTGTGAATCAAAGGCACAGCCATTTCATAACTTTGGCCTTTTAATAACAAGTCTTTGAATAACATGTTTCTGTTGCTCAGAAGAGCACAGTAAGCACGGTGATCTGAGACACTAAGAGTGATAACGAGACTCTGGAATACCCCCATTTTCTGAAATGCAGAAAGCATCCTTGCAACATAGACTAAAGGACAGTGGAAACACAGAGTTTGTTGTAGACAGAGTGAATTGTCTGGAAGAATTTTAGTAAAGGAGCTGTGCAAGGAAGGATGTTCACATCTGGGTGGGGGAGGATGAAGGGGAGACGGGAAACAGAGCTCAGCCAAGCAAGTTCCGTTCTTTCTCCTCCCCCTTCCTATTTTCAGTTTAAATTATAATGACCAGCAGTAAAAGAGCAGATGAGAAAAAGCACACTTTTCTGCCTTTTTCAGTTCAAGTCTGTGTATTAGATTATCTCTGCCCTGCCTGTTCTGATAATCCCTTCGGTCAAGTCAAAAGTCAGCTGGAATTTCAAAAAGTTGTGATGGAAAACATTTTGCATCATTCACGTAACTCCAACTGAAACATGTTCCAGGACAGTTTTGGCACTCCTGCCTTTAGTTTCAGGAACTGTAAGGAGGCATATGGCAATTAAAAAATTAGGGTGAGTTATCTGAACTTTCTGAACCTCAGATGATGTATATTTTGGGTTCAGATCAAGTTTTGGGTAAAGGTACTGAGAATTCTTATTTTGTAAGAGCTGTTTTTATGCTCCCTGTAATTTGGATCTTTAGAGCTGTTTTTCATTTGCATTATGGTAGATGAGTATTTAAAATAAATATCATGTTAGGAATTTTGGCAACATTGATCATGGTTTACATTTGCAGATAATTTGTAGTTTCATCATTGTCATAACTACATTTTTATTCTGCTAACTGCTAGAGGAATTATTTAGGAATTTTTTGCTTATTTTTTTAAGCTGCAAAAATAATTTGTTCCCTTCCTCTGAGAAAATTGGAAAGGCAGGGAAAAGTTTGTTTTAATACTCAGCTGGATTCTGTAGTGAGAGAAGCAGTTACATGACTGTACATGATACTTCTTGAGGACATGACAGCTGATCCTTGAGGACATGACAGCTGATCAGTTAACTCATGGATGACCACTTTCTTGGGGATGCTTCACGATTATGTTTTAGGAGCACATCTTTGCCTGTTTTGGCAAGCCTCTATCAGTTTCTTGCCTCACTTTTGTCTCTCTGGTACAAGTTTCCCTAATAGTATCTTCCTTTCAGTGTTGAGTGTGAGAAAGAATATCCTGTCATGTGTTTGCTGTTTTCAAGGGAAGCAAAGTCAAGTAGGTAGTGCAGAACCCCATGCCAGAGCAGTTTCACAGGCAGGCAGTCACACAGTGGCCACCTTTCCTCCCAGTGAATTAAGGGATGACCCCTACTCTTGCAAAGTCTACACCTTTCAGCACATTGTCTCTTATTCTCTCTGAAAGGTCAGTATTTAGGGTTTTTATTCCTGTCTGGTTACAGCCCCTTTTTCTGAGTCGTTATTGAAGCTGACACACATTTAGTGACATGTTAATTTGCCTGTACTCCTTTCTTATTAGAAAACAGAGGCTTGGTTCTGTCGTTTGCTAGCTGAGTCTCATTACCATTTCTGCTCTCTTTTCTTTTGTGTTTTTTTACCTGTGATTTCACTAAAAGTTCCAAATTATACTGAGGTGCCTGTGCGATGGTGGAGGACTACAAATACCCAGTTAGAAAGGGGCCCTTCCCCACTGAAATTAGTGTTTAATGACCGTTTTGTAATGCTGTTGAGTTTGGCATTGTGCATGCAGGCATAGCAAGAGAACATGCCTGCCCAATAAGCATACAGTGCAAGCAGATGTACAAAACAGAAGAAACCCAGAAGGAGATAAACAAATGAATTGATTCACTCCATTTCAGAAGAGAATAGTATTTGTTCATTTATTTTTCTCATTTTGAGAGACTCTCATTTAATTCCTGCCTTCCAGTATCTAAAACTGAGTTTGGAATGTAAGTCAGAGGATGGCAAACTGTGGGACAGGTGCCATTAATGGTACTCAAAGTTTATTCAAGGGGACACTTTCTTCCACAAGCCTGTATGGCTGAGAACTGCTCTCTTGTTGCTGCCAAGACCTATTATATTAAAGTGCAAAGTAGCTGAGCAAGATAACAATATCTTGTACACAAACAGATAAGCTCAGGTTCTCCAGACTGGGAATCAAAAAGCCCGAATATTTTGGGCAGGGTCAAAATTACTGAGGAAGTTGTTCCTCATCTTGAAAGAGGATGCCTTACCAAATCAGACCAAAAGCTGAAGCAACATAGTATCCTGGCAGTAATGGGGTTCATGGTGGATGGTTGAAGAACAAGGCAAGAGTATACTTGCCTGTTGCCCAGAGTGCTCTCCCAGCCCCCAGTCTTTTGCAGTTCAAGAGCTTTCTGTCTTTACATTCCTAAGACCTGCTACTGCCAACTAAATGGCCAGATATACTGCTGTGAATTTAGGTAGAGAACTTGGAGCTGGATTTAGCCACCCTGGCAGTAGAGCTGGGAGAATGGTTCATGGGAACACTTGCTTCAGTGCAAATATAGCCAGTTTAGGCAAACTTTTCAGTGAAAGTCTTTCTGGGCATCATCTGCGGCAGTCAGTATCATTTCCTCTTCCGCTTATGAGGGAAGGGCTTTTGGATGGTGAAAGTCACCTCACTTCCAGTCAGCGAAGCTGATGATCTTTGGGTTATGTTTGAGGATCTCTTCTATTCATCTGTCCACATCCTCCATTTGCAGTACTCTGTTCTTGGAAGCTGATTGTAGGTAGACTAAGGAGCGAGCTATGCTGAGGATGGTATTTTCATTCCTCTGTGTTTCAATAAGACAGGGATGTGTTTGTTCCAGTTGGGATGTGGGGATTTCTTTCTGTGGCCTGGTAATCTGTTCTTGAGCTAGACTCTTTTATGTGCAACAAGAACACTGAAGCAGTGCTTTATACACCAGGGTGTGAAAATAAATAAAAGTTTTGAGGGCATGCATTTAATGTATGCTGTGGTTCACCATCTTTTGAAAAGCTATTGCTTTGCTCATTGGATTTCTGGCAGCTACAATGTTAATCTGTCAATTTCAGGCAGACCACTGAGGATAAGAAGAGGTTAAAAAAGACTAATTCAGCACAATGCTGGGCTAATTTGGAATCTTTCCATAAAACATAAACCTAATTCCTCCACCTGATATGAGGACCAAAGCTTGACTGTGTGTGTCACAGCTCACTAAGTGTGATGTTTTGGAAAAAGCAGCTGCTCTGCTCCTGACAGTGATTTTCAAAAACAATTTGCACTTTATCTCTGTGAAACCAAGAGATCACACATCAGCCAACATAGTAAGGTATCAGGAGCAAATCAATGGCTGACTTAGCTCCCAAGGTCTGTCCCCTAGTTTTGTTGCTGACAATGGAGCCAGCAGTTAAAGGGTGGTGTAAGAAGACCAGTTTGTAGATGTGCTAGGTTTTGCACACTAGCTGAGTTTACTGGGTCATGGTTTCCTTTAGAGTGATGGTAGTATCTGGCATAAATTCGCAAAGGGGTTACCCAGTTTTGTTTGTGATTTGAAGCCCCACAGATATCTTCATTAACAGTAGGATGACAGACAACAATAAAACCTGTAGTTATATACAAAATACAGCTAGAAGCAGTGTCTCAAGAAAACTCTACTTTTTAGCAGCTAGAGCAAAAACCAAACATGAACACATGAAGTGGGTACAAGACATATGGTACTGGAATATAGTACCACATTTTCCATCCTCTTTAGGGAAGGCCACACATATTGCCTGTGAATGAGAAACAGCTGGGGAGTAGTCTTTATCAGCCTGAAACATATACTGGCAATCTTCAGAGCAAGCTATATTTTGCAAATTACACTACTTGTACTTCCAAGTGGAAAGATGTTTTATGTGAAGAGTTCAATAATGAGAGGATTTTAAAATAAAAATAAAAGAGCCATTCTTATCTCATTTTCCCCTGATATGGGAATATAAATAGTTTTTAAGAATAGTTGAAGACTATCCCTACTCAAAAAGTGGTAGCTGAGGAGCTTTACGTAGTACTATTGGAAGCAGCAGCAAAGTTTGACTCGTGTCATCTCTCTGCACTGTCTTCTGTTAACTCATCTGAGTATAAAATTGTCAGTCTTCTTCTGTCTATTGTTTTGATCATTTTTTCACAATTTATTCATATTTTAACTCTCCATACTTAGTGCTTATCTTAACTTCCCACTTACTCTCATCGTCATGTGTAGCATTTTTGCTTCTAAAGATTTAAAATTATTCTGCAATCTTAATCCTAAATAACCCCGATCATCACTAGAGAAAATAGGTCTCCTTTAAAATATTCAGTATAGATGTATTCGGTCCCATGCTGGCCATGGCTTAAGAACCCATTTTAGTCCCACATGTTTTAGAGGGATGAATGCACATGTTTGAAGTAGCAGAGCTTTAATGATGGTCTTTGTTGCAAACTAGATCAAGAATGTGCAGCTAGAATGAATATATAAAAGGAAGTCCTAGCAAATCACGCAGCTTTGTAAAAATAGCTTAGATCATGATCCTGTATCTTCAGTAAGCTCCTCCCAGTTAGAGATGAGTTGTGTCATTTGGAGTTCAAGGAGAAAGATGTCTCTGCATGTCAGGGTAGCTGCTTTTCCTCTATATGGAAATGTGAAGAATGTAAGGCAAAAGTGTCTGGCACTCTTTTCTTCCTAAGCCCATTAATTGCTTATGCTGACCTGGCTTTTTGTTTTTTGTTTCCTAAGTCACTATTTTAATAGGAATGGCTTTAAAATAATGCTAGTGAACACACAGATAGAAAGTGCCCATGACTGCAAATGACAGAGCCTTTCTGTCATGTGGAAGGTTTATAAAAGAGAAGTCCAGGTAAACTTTGTGCTTCCCCTCTGGTATTGCCCAAAACTGAGTAGTCTGTGAAGGGGATGTGGAATAGTTACGGAATGTTTGTGAAGGGGTGGAGATAGAGTTAGGGAGCACCTTAGTCTGGTACTGCTAGACATTTCAACAGTGAATTGAAAGAATGTCATCATTCTCCCCCTGCTCCTGTAGACTTTTTCCTTTTAATTTTGCACAGTGTTTTTAATTTCTTTTCTTCTTTCCCTCATATTGATTTTATTTTCTGTCTTCTCCTTTCCATCTTGTTAGCTTCTGATTAGACAAGAAAATTCTGGGGATATCTGAATGTGAGTCAGAATCCATCCAGGAAAGCAGCTTACTTACCATATTGATAGCCCTAGGCTTTTGGCGATTTCTTACTACCCATTGTATAGAATCTTTTTTAAAGCACAGTGTGGCTTTAAAAACATACTAGATCTAAAATCTAGGTCACCATACTGAAGGGCAGATAGAAGGTTTGTTCATTTTCTAGAGAAAAATCATTTTTACTGATTGACTTGATTTGAAAAGGAAAATAAGTTAAAATATGTAGTGTAGATAATCAGGTAGTTTGAGTTCAGGAGTGGTTTTTCAGCATTAGACATAGTATTGTTTAAGTGCTGTGGATGAGAATGATTAAGGCAAATAATTGATACCCTGTTTAGAATGCTGTTTCTGTAGCCCAGTATTCTGCTAGGATACAGTCAGGTGCATGTTAATAAGGAATTGCTGATAGTCTTCATATGTCTGAGTGTCTGGAAACCATGAAGGCAGCACTGTGTGCAGAAAGTAATTGTATGAGCTACAGTCCATAACTGCTTTGAAGCATCATACATGTTTATGCTTACAAAACCTGGAATTTCCTGAGAGACATTGGGTCCTTTAACAGTTTTTCATCATTCTGATGAATGGTTAGATTTTCAGCTTTCTTTGTTTGTTTAGCATTTGTGTAAAACTCATAATCACACATTCCTTGCTAGCCAGTCTTTTGCACATACATGTATACAGAAACATACATTTATAAACATGTTTGTTCATAGTGGATGTACACATGCATATTTAAACACTCTACACATACACACACACACACACACGTTAATGTTACAAGGTGGAATGACATATTGTGAACTACTTTCTATGATTTCTGGTTTTAAAAACAATAAAACAAATATTCATTCAACAGTGTGTCATTGCTTGTGTTATGCATGTGTTTAGGAATAAAACAATGGTAAACAAGTCAGAATAGTTTGAGATAAATCTACTTTTCTGTTACTGAATAAGATAAGGCTCTACCATACTAAAACATTTGAACAGCCCTGTAGGAGCTCCAGGAGGCTTACAAAGCAAGAGGGTTATTCTTTCCAGGAAAGATGATGGTTGTGTTCTAGATATAAATTTCGCTGTGCAAAGATCAGTATACAGCATAATTTGAAACAATCCTGAAGCTGTTTTAAACTCATTCCAAAATATCTTCTACATACCCTTGAGAGTAAAGCAGAAACTGAGTAGGAATTCTCATGTTGTAGGGAAACAAAAAAAGCTAATGAAGCTATGGTCTAGTTGAACATTCAGTCTGGCATATAAAAAACTGTCTTTCGTTCTCTACTTGCAGTCTCCTAGTACTCAATTTTGTTGATGCTTAGGAGAAACTGAGGGTCAACCTGAGCCCTCAGAATGGGCGTCTGAAAAGGGAATTAGAGTCGACTTTGCGGAGGCCAAATAGAAAATTCTTCAAAAGGCTCAGTGAAAATGAATACAATCTGGCCAAAAACCTGTCAGAGAAAGAAATGAAAACACCATTAGAAACATATCCACTGTTGGATCCACATTTTAATTAACTCTGCAGAGCAATACTAACTCAAAAGAAAAATATGCCCACAAAAAGTTATTTAAAAATACACTGGTAATAGTAGAATTAAAATTCACACAAACACCTAAAGCTTCCATAGACTCCCATCCCAGAAATTAAAAGCCTATGCTCAAAGCATTATGAGCCAAGAGCTTTGTTTCACCATACCTTCAAAGAGGTCTCTATGGCCAGAGTAGTCAGGAAGTTAGATTTCATCACACAGTCTTTGGAGGGTATCTGTCAAAAGTCTAGACTCCCTTTGTAGTCAAAGGAAAGGAAAAGACCTTTCTAGGACATACTTTCTCTCATCCCAAAGTAGGTCTCTGTGATAGTTCAGATTAATCATTCCTGAAGAGTGCTTATTTCTCTCCATTTTCTATATGTGGAGCTCAGAAGTAGGCATCTGAATCATAGGTACTGAAGCTTGCATGAGTTTAGTCTCTCCCAGACTGTCTTGTCAAGTCACATAGCTTCAATGGGAACATTTGTAAATATATCGAAATGGAATTTTGGGATAACAGCACGGAAGATAGTGATGTACTGAGGTACTAAGTTAATAAAGTTAACAAAAGTCAACAAAAGTTAACAAAATGAATATAGTTAATAAAGGATTAGTTTCAAATTAATAGCCTGAATATGTCTCTAAATCTGATGTAGCCTAAAACATGATGATGTAGCCTAAAATGTACTACTTGAAATGTCAAGATTGTTATTTTCAGTTACTTTCTCTAATAAGAATAGTAGGGTATAAGGATAATTAACAATATTTTTCAGTGTTGATGAAACTGGAAACTGAAAAATGGAGAAGTACACAAAATGGCAATTCAGCTTTCATAAAATTTTTCGTTGAGTTTGAATTTGCTGTAATGTTGTAAAAAATAGTAAAAACTGCTAAGATAAAGTACAAAAAGCAGAAAATCTTTCCTTGTCTTCAAAACTGACATTTTTTTCATTTATATCTATAAAGTCTATTTTTGTAGGTAAAATTCATATGAAAATGTCTCAGTTCTTTGAAGTTCCTTCAGTACAAACTGTGTGAATTTAGTCTGTGACTTTGATAGGAGCTTCTCCAACCTTCTTAATTTTGATTTTTGGATCTAATCCTCTGATTCTGAACCATCAGATTGACAGAAAGTGATAGATCCAAGCTGCAAAATTAAGTCAGAATGAAATGTCCAAAGTAGTCTTTTCAGTAAATTAAAACAGAAGTGGGGGGTGGGGGGGGAAACAGTGCATGAATTATAGCCACAAGTGTGACTTTACTGACTCAGCTTGGTTTGATTTTAGATCATTCATATTTCCTTAAGCTTTTGATAATTTGATTTCTTTTCTTTTGCCAAAAAAGAGATAAAAACAGTCATGTTTCCACATAAATTCTTGTCCCAACTCTAATATGAGATTTGTGCAATGTATCACATAAACTGATACTCGGAGTACCTTCCCCAGATTATTGGCCTAAACCACTGACAATACCATTTTCTCTTGATCTTTCTACTTGAAAAGTGTTTAATTTTCACTTTCATAGATCTGAACACGTATAGTATCTCCTGTACTAACAAACAGTATAGTTTATTTTTTGTTGCGACACCTCCAAGTTCTGGAAGTACCCTAGCTATGACTTTCTCCTTATCATGTGTGTGCACTGCTCTCATACCACTGCTTCCACAGGTAATAAACCCAAGTGCACAGGCTGGAAGGGTTTATTACCGACACATTCTGGCTGTAAGTTCAGTCTGGCCTGTTGTGGGGTAAGGTTTAAGGGATGTGCTGGGGAGCATATCTAGATCATAGTCTACACATTGCCTAATCCTGCTGGATCTTTTACTTTAGGCATGTAGATGATGTTTTGGATCAGTCTCTAGATCTCTGCATGGAGGATGCAGAGCCACAGAAGATGCTATTCTGTTGTATTAGATGGAATATGGTTACCCAAGACAGTATTTCAGCTGTGTAGTGTGAACAGGTATCAGGCTGTGGTGAATTTCATCTCTCTCACAGATTCCTCAGTTGTAAAATGGTATTTCAGACACTGGCAATGACTATATGATGGGCTATGGACTATAAATCCCACAACATAAGTCACTTGTGGGAAGTTTTAAAAGGCATAGCTGGAAACAACAGGAATTTATTTGAGGTAATTGAATTATTTCATTAATTAAAAAAAAAGAGAGACATGTGAACCATACTGATTTTTTCCTCTTTGAATGTAATGACTACTGTTTGAATAAAGAGAAGAAAATGTAAATAGAAGCTTTTGGGAAACTAAAAGTGAGAGCACCACACAAGGACAGCAGCAATAAACAAGGTGCTGGTCACTTAAGTATAATACAGGTATTTTTAGAATGTGCACATACACTTGCACTACTGAAAGTTTTCTGAGGTAGTCTCAACTCAGAGCCACAGCTCTTCTGTTTTCAGTTAATCAGCACTAGTGAATCTACGCTATTATCAATGCAGCATGCTTAATTAGATCTCGCTGTCTGGGTCTGTGCTGCCTAGCAGGTGTACTTTGAGTTCTGGCCCCTGATTTTGAAACGTCTTGGAGCATATTGAAGCACTGTGAGCTTCCAAATTTCCAAAGGACACGGGGGTGCATGGGGGTATGCTGCAGTCAAAATGCACATATATGGGCCTGAACTGGATTGTATTGCCCTGTGATATAAGAACAGCTACTGTATCATATCAGAATAAAGACTTTTCACAATGCTTCTGTTCATTCTTCTTACATTTTAGGTAGAAACTTTGTGTGCACTCAGTAATAAGAAGAGAGAATTAAACTTATGCAAATGCTTTTGGACATTACTCCATTCTGCAACTAGAATTTGAAGAAACATATCCATGCTTGTGTGAGTTTTCAAAATATGATGTCATCAGACCATTTGCTTTAAGTTAAATTGATATGATAAGCTATCCTGATGGAAATGGTCTGTAATCTGAATTACGTAGGACAGAAAACTTAATTGATTTCTGTCATGCAAGGAGTTGTGTGACTGGCAGGCTGAATTTGAGTAACAGATCCAAGCTTCCTCCTACTAATAGAGATTTTCTGTATGGCAATTACTGATGTTATGAAAACTTAGATCAGTTAAAAAATGCAGTTTCTGATGCTGGTTTGATAAGGATTACACATTGTGCTGATTCATTCTAAAATGTGTTTTAAAAACCCTTATCTTGTCCTCCCGCTTACCTGTCATCTTCCTGTTTATCCCATTCATGAGTTAATATATTGTCTTTTCAGATGGGATTCACCTGACTCTAGCCATCTAGAAGTTAATCATCTAGTCTAAATGAGAGTCAATGGAGAATGACAGGAACTTCCTGAGGGCGATTCACCTTATCTTAAAATAGGCAGCTTAGCCAGATTGGGGTGAATCGCCCTCTGGAAGTGGGCCTCCCCTCCCTCTGTAGGGGGAAGGCAAATATCTAGCTCAGACTAGATGTCGAACTACTATAGGGGTAAAGGTAGGTGAATCCTGTCTTTAGAGCGGAAGATAGCTGGGTAAGAAATTCATGGTCACAACTTTAGGTTTCCAAATATTCCAGTAGATGCCCATGGGATTTTCCAACCCTCCCCACACACACACAAGAAGAATGAAAATCCCAGACTCATACATACAAACATTTTTTGTTTTCTACCAATAATTTTCTGTTGATACCTTCCAGACCTATCTTCAGTATCTTGGAAGAGCTGTCCTTTTATGTCTAGATGTCTAAATAGGGCATTGAGACCTTGGGGGTGCTTGAGATCTGTTGAAACTACTGGGAATTCCAGTTGTTAAACATTCAGTGGTGCTGCACAGTCCTTTTGTGCCAGTGCTATAGTCAGAGCTCTCTTTATGACCGCCTACTTAAGTTTATGGGGTGCACACCTGAGTTTTTAGATTTTTGAGATGTATAATTATTTTTGTGTGAAAGTAAAACTAGAGACTGTCAAAATTTTTGGCACTTCCAGTGGCTTCTTATGAGAATAAAATTGATTTTCATTAAAAAAAAATTTTTAGTCCAAGAATCCCTTCTTACTGTCCTTGTCCTGCACACACAGACTTAAAATTCATTTTGGTTGAAAAAATGGAATTTTCAAGTAGAACACTGAATTTTTAAAATTTATTGGTAGCAAGCTTTTGGAGCACATGTTCATGTTCAGCTGCATTAGCCAAGCTGCTTTAAGCCATCATTGACCAAACACTGTAACTTCACTAATTATCTGGCAGCATGGAACTTTTTTCTGGAAATGACATTCCCCACTGGCTGTGTTTCGGCAGAACACAGCCACTTTCCACTGCCTCAGAGATGTGAAACAGAAATGAGGAATCTGTTTCCAAAATGTAAACAATGTCTGCAAGGATTATGGTGAAAAATTGTGATTTGTCTCTGATTAGTTGAGGAAGGTATGGTTTCTCCAGATAGATATATGAAAGTATGGGTTCTCCAGATTCTCTGCTGTTCTGCAGTAATGTTATAACTGATGTTCACTAATCATTCTTTCAGGGTTGCTTCCTTCTAGATTCTTCAAATAAGTTTTAGTAATTAACACACCTAATTAATCTTCTCCAGAAGAGGATGCTGATAATCTGCATCAAAACATTTGCTTTGAAAAAACTTTTTCTCATCCCTGAAAGTAACAGAAATATTGCTTGGTTGCACCTTCCTTATTTTGTGGAGAACATCATTTAATCCTTCCTTAAACATAAACCTCTACTGGAGCAAGAAACATGCAACTACCAAAGCCAGCAGTAGATAATAATAAACACATTTGATCTCAGTCATGAACTAGTAAAAGCCACAAATACGTTCTCGTTTGCTACTAATTGCTTTTATGCAGTCACAGATTCTGAGTAATGGAATCTCATCCAGCACTTACTGGGACCTCTAAGCAGGGTTGGTTAGAGGGATAGCAGTCACCTCTCTGAAAAGTGCTGGGGAGAACATAGGGGATAGCAATTCACTTTCAAAACACTTCTGTTCTGATGTTCTGATCCTGAGAACTAGAGGTCTCATTATAGGACTTCCTTAAGGGACTTGCACACCAAAACCAGAAGTGCAGTAGATTTGAATATTACAGTTCCAGATTTCTTACTCAGCTATTTACCTTACCTCTAGGTGCTTTCCTGGCAAGCTTCAAAGTTTCCAGGGCAGCTAAAATTCTGTTTTCTACAGGATTGTGAGTGTTCTGGTTGAACTTTTCAGCATCTGTCTTCCTTCCAAACTTGAAGGGAGTCCATCAACATGACATTCTCAGTGTGAATCCACTGAAGGGACTAATCTGCTGTGTATCCTTACACATCTAAAGTAAATCAACAAGATGTAACTCTTCATAAAAGGTAGTGGCAACTACTTATCACTACAAATCACTTCTAATGCTACAGCTTAGTGGCTAGGCCACTTCTCCAGGACTTGGGGCTTGGGTTGGTCATCTCCTCAGTCTAACAAAGTTCAAAGACAGTTCTTGCTCCTGAAGTGATCACCTTTACCATCAGGTTACAAGCGCTTTTGGATAGAGGAAACTCTCCACCTCTTCTTCTGAAAACACTACAGCCAAGACTTCAGGAGAGAATAAGCAAGCAATACAGAGAAGCTAAGTCTGCCACTTGGATATTGGGCTGCTCATTTGTAAGTGAGGCAGCCTGGGTTCTGAGCTACACATTTTCAACAGCCATTAGGTGAAATAGAGAGAATGTCCTGGGATCAAAATCTAGGATCTGGTTAGAACCATAGACATTAGTCTAAGGTCAGTCTACCACCCAAGCTTTTGTTCTCTTTCTGCACGGTTCTATAGCTTCAGCAGATGGGCTGGAGGACATTTCTCCACCACAGTTAGTTTTCTGTCTGGTGGCTGGTGTATTCTTCTGAGAGGCAATGTGCTTTGGAGAGCTCCTTCATGCATGTCCTATCCATTTGATTATACAAACATGGATGGAAGGAACTGGAGGTCCTTACATCAGAAGAGGTTTCTGTGCCCTGGATCCCAAAGGATAGCAAGATCTCTCTGAAGCCCTGATTCAGGCATTTGGAAATGTAGCGAAGCATCTAAGTTAGGTGCTACAGTCTAAAATCTGTAAGCAGCTAAGTCTTTTGCTGAACGTAGTTTTTGAACCCTGATTCCAAAAACTGATCAGTGTGAGACAATATAAAGATGAAATCTCATGGGCTGTAGTGCAGCTCTGGCCATGTGGTCCATTCCGGGCTCAAGATCTTAGAGATCAAATTTAAAACTACAGTGTTTTTCTCTTGGAGTTTTTCCTTATGAATGACACCTTGTCTCAACACACTTTTAAAATATTCCTTTCCTCAATTAGAGTGGCAAAGTGCTTAAGGAAAGAAAGAAGAAGAATGAAAAAAATCAGAATAAGAATTTTAAATTGGAGAAAACATTTAACAAAGTCTGAATGTTATGAAAATAGACATCCAGCTTGACTGCGACCAAAATGAAGAGATGAAGCCAGGAGGTGAAAAAGCTCTGTGTTTGTCATCATGACTCTTCCACAAAGATCCTGAAAAGAGAAAATATTGAAAACTACAGTTAACCAAGTTAAAGCTGAAGTTGCCTTTGGAGAGCACCACTGCTGTTTTCTATATGCAATCATTGTGTTTTGGTGTGGGCTTTTTATAGAACTAAAAGTTACTGAGAGTCTCACACTGTATTGCACAGACAAAATCCTGACAGCAAAACAATTCTCGTACCATAAATCTAAATTCATAGTATTGGACCATTGCTTGGCCTGGATTCTGTATTCATTCACTCGCTGAAGAATTACGATTGATTTAAACAGGATGTCTTGTCAGCCATTCCCCCTGACCCCAGAAAAAACTTATGCATGTAATGAGTAATGTACATACTTGAATCCCTGAGTTGAACAAATAATCCCATATACCCTACATTTTTTTTTCTCAGAAACAGAAATGCAATTAGTACTTTTAAGTAGAATTTTTACTTTTGAGGTTGAGCAACCTCAACATTGCAGCAATTTCTGGAATGGCGTCATCCCAACTCTGAACAGCCAGTGGAGACTGACATTTTAAAGTGACACTGTTCGAAAGCAGAGCAATAAAATGATCAGAGCTTTTGCCAGGTTAAAGGTTTATAAAAATGAATAGAGTGCAGCTGAGATATGAGTTCCAGGCTAATAGGTGAAGAATATATTCTGTGAAATTACGATTTCCAAGTATTTGCTGTCATTTATCAAGTTCATGCTGAAAAATGTAAAATGATTTACCTTTTTTTAACTTGTAGTGTATTGAGAGAATTTTGCCTATTGTCACAAATATAGACTCACTGGAGAACGTCATCTGTTTTCTTGCCAGTAACCAAATTTGTTTGTGCTATATTGCCCATATAGAACCCCCCTCCCTCTCATCCTCCTTTCATAGATAGAAAAGAAATATACAAGTACCGTGAACACCACAGGCCGAGACACAAACACACACTGTCAGTAGATGGATTTTTGTACTAAATAAGCCCTGACCTTAGCTTTCCTTTAGCTGTTGCTAAACGGCTCACCTCAGCTCTGCAGTCCCTCCAGTATTCCTTTCCCAAAGCAGTTATAGGCTTGAGCTCTTAGATACTGTGTTCATATACCAAAACAGCTGTCTCTACGAGAGTGGCGCAAAGGTTAATCTAAATAAATTCAAGATGCTTTTGGACTTTGATTGAATGGCTAGAATTTGCTGTTAAACAAGGTTGCTTGTCTTGGCACCTGGTTAAAACACTATCAGGCGGAAACCTTCAAGAATCCCAGAGCTTATACTTGATAAGATATAATTATTTTACAATCTATCTCTTTCACATTAGTGTTCCTCCTGCATTTGCTGTGTCCATAGGAGCAATCCAAATGCTGAGTTACGAAAAATAATTCCAGTGTAGGAATATGGGTAATATGTACAAGGTCAAAAAACAGGCAAGAGTAATTTGCAGCAACTAAATTGCTTGATGTAATACTTTGGCTTGATAGTCTTTGAGAGGAGGCTTTACATAAGTCAAAGGTCTTTGGAGTAATATGCAAAACAAAATCCTACCACTCTCCTAAATCCTTTTAATCCAGCCGTTAATCTCAATAATGACCTAGTTTTTGGAACCTTTACTGTGTTCAGCCACTTAATCACATTACCTAGTTTGCCCTGTGCAAACTTTTAGAGGCAAAGTATGTGCAGGTAAATAATACCCTGATAAAATGCAACTGAAGCCCCACTGAACAAATACATTTTTATAGAAAAAAACCTCCTAGCACCTGGTGAAGTCTCATGTAGTCTCTCTCTTTGCCTTAACACTATGAATTTTAGCAGGCAGTAGAGCTTTCTCTAATACAAAGAAAAAAGAGCTGCATACCAAATTCTTACACTTAGCTGAGGGAATGGTAGGGAACATCAAAGGGAGGAATTCAGAAAAGAAACAAAATGTTCACCAGTGAAGGATCATCTGGACTTTTTCTGAATAACATGTACTGTGCATTTTATGATTAGTGACATACCTGTTTTTCTGTAAAATTAAATAGTGAATAAAATCACTGGATTCGTGTGAGTTTCAAAACTGTAGAGAAAAAAAATTATCAACCATGAAAACACACACTATCTTTTTCCCTCATCCTCTTATGGAGACTCTTATGTGACACTTGTGGAGGGGAAGAACTATTCTGCCTTTACTGGAAGACACACTTCATTAATATGAGAATTCTTCAACAAAAGAAGGCACAGACAAGCTCAACCACAGCATGTACAGCACTAAAATGCTCTCCAATACCAAGCACTGGTGCATAACAAAGACTAAAGTTCACTTAAAATGACTTGCTTGGCTAGCAAGGAATTCTGCACTCTGTGTCAGAAGCAGCTTGTCAGAAGAGTTTTACACAACAGGTGGTATTTCAATAGGATAAGGCCCTTTTATAAGCAATTTTGTTCTAATACAGGAAGGTAAGGATCGTGAAAAAAAAAGACATGAAGAAAATGTGGCACTGTTGTTTTGATCACGATGGGTTAGGTTTCAAAATGGGAATGTTTTCCACTGACCATGTGTGCTCGAAGGACAGATGTAAAAGGGGCAACAGAGAGAAAATTACAGTGAGTGATACTTACCTGACTACATGTAGATGTCTACAAGAAAGACACCTACATTTAAGCTAATCAGCCTAGGCTCCCTGTATAGCCAGAAATTTTAGGGCGTGATTCATCTCATTTTAATATAGACATATAAAATAGGTCAGATGGGCCTGAGATACAACCATTTTCACCTCCCGATTAACATAAAACATACAGAAATGATGCTAACCATCATATACTTTCTGTATAATTCCGCTAATGAGATACCTGTCTGATTGTCAAATATCTGATTGTCAAAAAAGTTTAGGACATTTTCAGATAAAATGGTAGAGCAATGTTTTTGTTTATTCTTTTAATTTTATTTTACTTTACTTTTGAAAGAAATTTAAGTTTAAGCCAATCACATGTTCAAAAAAAATTAAAACTTTTCTATTTCAGATTTTTCATAGCCACCCTGTGTTAGAAAGTTAAACCATTCTTGAAGGTAAATAGTGTTTTTATTAGTTGTGTCTCAGAGATAATACTGGAAAGTTAAAAAAAAAAGAGCTGCAGCCCCATAAAGTGGGTATAAAAAAACAGACAGTAATGTATGCATTGTATCCATAAGGAGTCACAAAGGTGAAAAGCATTTGTTTATTCTATGAGGCCTAAAAGACTATGGCTAGTACAATGCGTGCTCCAATAACTAGACACAACTCTGAATTGAGTGTATCATTACTGGGAAATTCGTATTTTTATGAAAGCAGAAAATAATAACAGTAAAATAAATGAATGTTCACAATAGTGTTTATCTGAACAATAGATTTCAGAAGGGAGGAAGTCAAGAGCTTTCTATAGAGAAGTAATGTGGGTCTATGAAAATTATTCTAAAAGGCTTTCAGATATAATAGTGATAACCTTAGTCTAGGTTTTTTGAAGCACCCCATAGAAATCTATAGAAGTGATATAATTCCCCAATAAATTGCATAGGCTGGCACAAAACTTTTTGAAAGGTTAGCATTTTCTGTGTTCTCTAGGACTTCTAAAGAATGGTTGCTTCAGCTCATAAATTCCCTTCTTGTTTTTATGTCTTCATAGCATTTATTATTTCAAAATAGTTGTCTGTATGTAATACAATTACAGTTAAATAAGTTTCTGCATTTAATCACTTGAATGACTCATTATCAAGCTTTTTATGTCCTTGCATTACCTTTCATTCTAGGACTTACACTGTTCTTAAGAACTGTTAGTATGTTGCACAGTCTGTTGTGAAATTCAGGAGGATAAAAATATTTAATGAGCGTGCAGAACTCACTGAAATTACTTAGGTGATGATCTTCCTAATTATTCTGGGTAGCTAATTTACATGCTTTTTTAGATATTATAATTTCTTTACCATAGTGCTTGAGTTACAGTTAGGTGAACCACTATTCTTGAATGTATGTGAAATAACACAGAATCACAGAGCAGTTAAGGTTGGAAGGGACGTTTGGAGATTGGCTGGTCCAGCCCTTCTGCCCAGAGCAGGGTCAGCTACAGCAGTTTGCTCAGGACTGTGTCTAGTCAGGTTCTGAATATCTCCAAGGATGAAGAGTCCACAGCTTCTTTGGGTGGCCTGTTCTGGTGTTCAACCACTCTCACAGTGAAAAAGCTTTCTTCTTGCGTTTAAATGCAATTTCCTGTATTTCAGTTTGGGCCCACTGCCTCTTGTCCTCTCACTGGACAGCACTGAGAAAAGTCTTTATTTGCCTTTTTTAAACTCCCCCATCAGGTATTTATACACATTGATAAGATCCCCCTGAACCTTGTCTTCTCCAGGCTGAACAGTCCAGGCTCCCTCAGCCTCTTACTGTATGTGAAATGCTCCAGTTCCTTGATCATCGTTGTGGCACTTTAATGGACTCACTCCATTATATCCATGTCTTTCATGTACGGGGATGCTGAGGACTGGACACAGCGCTCCAGCTGTGGCCTCACGCACCAGTGCTGAGTTAAGGTGAAGGATCACCTCCCTCAACTTGCTGGCAGTGCTCTTCCTAATGCAGCCCAGGATGCTGTCAGCCCTATTTGCCTGGGGCAGGGGGTGCATTGCCAGCTCATAGTTAGCTTGTCCACCTGGACTCCCAGGGCCTTCTCAGCAGAGCTGCTTCCCAGCCGGTCAGCCCCCCGCCTCTTCTGGTGCATGGGGTTATTCCTCCACAGGTGCAGGACTTTGCATTTCCCTTTGTTGAATTTCAAGAGATTCCTGTTTGCCCATTTCTTCAGCCTGTCAAGGTCCCCCTGAATGGCAGCACAACCATCTGGTGTATCAACCACTCCCCTCAGTTTTGTATTTGCAAACTTGCTGATGGTGTACTCAGTCCCATTGCCTACATCGTTAGTGAATATACTGGCACCAATATTGACCACTGGGGTACATCACTAGTGACTGGCCTCCAGTTGGACTTTGTGCTGCTGATCACAACACTTTGAGCCTGGGAATTCAGCCAGTCCAACTCATCATTTACTTATCTAGCCTGTACTTCAGCAGTTTGTCAATGGAGATAAATCTCTTGCTAATTCAAACTAAACAGTATCAACCACTCCCCCCTGCCATTCACCTGAAAAGAAGATGCATATGTACTCACATATGTAGACATGTTTTTATGAGCAGAGCATATGCAGTATGTTGCAATTAGCATGAAAATATCCTTTCTACTGAATTTATATAGCTAGGTGAATCTAACTTGGTCCTGAAAGGGTCTGTGTATTTTATCAAAGGCAATGTGGGTTTTTACCACTGCTGGTACAAATTTTCCATAATATTTTAATATAAATTGTATGCCTTTGACCATTTGAAGTAAGATAGTAAATGATTTTCATGGAGTGTAATGTAGGACAGCACAATGCTAGCATATGAAAATTACATCAAGGTAACATTTCAGTCAGTGTAGTGACAAACAGAAAAGGTTATTGGTGTTTTTAAGGATGCATTTGCCAGCTCTAGCATCTCATCTTTGAGGAAGTCTGTGAGAAGTAACCGATATTGTTCAGTTACCTTTCCTATTCAAAAAATGCATGCGACTTCTGAGGCACCAGAAGGAATGTCTTTTACCAGTCATTTTCAAGATCTTTTCCTGATGGGCATGGAAAAAGATAACATTTTTTTTAATTTATGCATCAGTGGCAACTAGAATCTGTGTGGAATCAAGATAGAAATCATTTCAAAAGATAAAGGACTACAACAATATGTAAACATAGAAATTGGAGTGGGAGTTGGCAAAAAAATACTGAAAAACTATTAATTCCATGGAGGATTTTTTTTTTTCATTTTTTGAAGCATTTGTGGAAGGGGGAAGGATAGGATAGAAGAAAGATTGTACCAGTATCCACATATGTGTTGCCTAATTCCACAAATAAGCTTAATTTTATGCATACAAATATTCCCAGTAAAGGCAATGACCAAGTACACCTGTAAATATGTTCAGGATCAGTACTGCTGTAAAAAGAAGAAAATCTGGAATGACAATTGAAGTCAGGGGAAATGAACAGCTCGATTTACAACTAGATTATGTTGGTCCCCATACCTGGATGGACTTCCCAGATGGGGGCCTTTATTTGCCTTTATAGTGTCTGCCTGCTGACTCCCCACTGAGATGAGAGTCAGGTATTCAGTAGCTACCTCCTATCCCCGTGGTTCCCACACAAAAGCAGCCCTGGAGTGTCTTCAGATGGAGGTTGTAATGTGCTCCAGAAGATGTCCAGTAAAAACACACAATAAAAAGTCAGTCTTGACTTTTTGTCATAAGACATTTCAAGGCTTTTGAAATGAATCCATAAAGGAAATACATCTACACTGCTCAATATGATTCTGAGGGTGTAAAACATAATGAAACACTAAAGGCAACTGACAGTGCAATTATTTTAATTTGGCGATCTTGTAATAGTAATTTTTAATTCCAAAAGAACAAAAATCCTGTACTATTCCCAGAAATTTTAGCAGCTTTATCTTCTTAACTGGGAAAAAAAAATTCTCTGTTAATATTTTATTTAAATTTCAAGACCTCGGTATAGGAATGGATTTGGGGGGGGGGGGCATGAACATTCTAACATTTTTTTCCTCTGTAGATCAGTTGTCCTGCTTTTGATTCTTCCTGCATCGTTGTTCCAGTAGACTCTTGGCTTCATCGTTTCTGTGCATCCACATCAAGATCCGTCCATTCTCTTAGCTTTGATCGTAGATGTGGATGTTCATGTGCTGCTTTTGATAATTTTTGTTTCTTGTTCTTGATACATATAATTCCCATGTTTTCTTTTGGTCTGGATTCAGCTCTCCAATGTTCAAACAACCAAAGTACCCAAGCTAAAAGCATATATTATCATAGAAAGATTTAAGTTGGATTTAAGTTGGAGATCATCTAGTCCAACCTCTAGTCCAATCATATACTGAAAGCAGTGTTAACTTCAAAGCTAGGTTAAGTTGCCCACGGCCTCATCCACAGCCTCTCTGAGCAACTTGTTCCAGTGCTTAATCACTCTCATTGTAAAGAGGGTTTTTACCTTAATCTAGCTGGAACTTCCTTTCTTGTGACTGATGACTGTTGCCTCCTGTATGTTCCCTAAGTTAACAGTGGAGGAATATAGGCAACTTTAGAAGGTAATTTAGCATGTGTGAGTTTGAGTTATCTTCTTGTACTTCCTATCTTTCTCCACTGACATGCAAGGAGAATGAGGTGACTATTCTTCCAAGGCTGGCATTTCACTTCACTACATGAATCTGGGCCTTTGACTTCACTACTGATTTTTTCTCAGAGAAATAAATGAACTACGTGTAGGAATTCTGTCAGTCATTGAAATACTACAATACTGACTCTCTGATGCACGTTTTTCAGGCTTTATAAAACTGGAGTTCTACATTCATTTGCTCCTGTCTTAAAATGTTTGTACTCTGTGGATGACCCCTTTAAAATCACTCTGTAATACAAAAATTTGCTCTGGTAAATAACAAAATATGCTGCTGTCGAATCTATACAGCATGCTACGGTGTGCCACATCTGCATGCCTACCATGAGAATTCATCAAAGACAGTTGCCTTCCCATGCATCATTTGTGAATTCTAGACTAACAAGGCACCTTAAAGTGAAGTTGAATGTTGCCATGAGTAAGTCTTTTTGTGGATCAAGCCCAAAAGTCATGGCCAGTTTCCCCCAATGTGGCATTTTTTAAATCAGCACAGCTACATTTTTATCAGTAATCATGGAGCTCGTGATTTTCCTACGAATTTATCACAGGAGCAAAGGCCTGAAAGAGACCTCAGGGTCACTCAGCCTTCCCCAACCCACACACGCCTCCTCTCAAAAGAGGCTCAACTATGTTTATGTCAATTTTGTTGGGCACCAGAAAAACAGAACAGTTTTGGTCTTCTTACTAACATCCATTCCGACAATGGGAGCAAAATTTCCCTTGCAGTGCAGTAGGTTCTGTGTCTCCACATTGGTATTTGTGAATGGAAATGTCTCTGGCATAAAAAGAAACATCTGGTTAATGGAGCAGGAGTCAGTCTGCTGCTAATCGATAACATGAAGCCTAGTGCTGTGTGATTCTAATAGAATCTGCAGGAACAAGAAATCTGTGCTGGCTCATAATTCAGACAGATATGATTCAGACATATAAAGAAAAGAAATGGGTGGAGAGGGAATCAATATTGGGAAATCTCATCTATAGCTGCCATCTGCACGCTCTGAAGACTGAGCTTTCTGTAACCTGAAACATTAATCTTGATGATGAGCAGAGGTTGGGGAGATGAAAAAAGAACACTAGATAACAGAATGAAACCTCTTAACAATTTTATCAAGCACTACTTTCACTGTCACTCACATAGAAATTGAAAGGGCAAACATAAAGGTGTACAGCCTTTCAATATATACAACCTTTAAAGTATACTTGTATTGTTCAGGAAAGTTATTTTCCTTGGTCAGCAAAATAAAAGCTGAGGGAAACCAAAAGGAAAAAGCAATTATCAGGAACACCCTTTTGAAAGTCTAGTATGAAGACAGTGGTTATTCCACGACTGCCAGGAAGACACACACAGCTGTTTATTTATAAAGCTTTTTTTTTATGAATGCATACTTTACACATACCAACAAAGTAGTATGTGCTTGTGCTTATCAGAATTTAGCATAGAATGAGCTTTAATAAGCCAGCTATCTATACAAAGAATGGGGACAGCCACTGTGGTTTAATGTAGAGACAAGATCGATATATTAAAAATATCCAACTATAATTTAAAGTGCAAAGGGGCAGCAGAACGAAGTTTGTGATCATCTAAAACTATGGTGAAAGTCATTCACTCACTGAAAGGAAAGGTGAAAAATAGGTGTTAGCTAATTTGAATTGCCGTTTGTTTGATTCAGTTTTGATTTCATCAGGATTGTCTGTTCTTTATATGCAAAATTTTCAAATTTTGATAAGTGTTCCTCTGGATATCGGCTATTACTAATCATGACAAAGTTTGATTTTGTTTGAGTGCTTATTATAATTCCATTTCTTCCCATTTATATGCTGATCAAATAAATCCCACTGGAAGTTAGCCAAGGGACAGAGCTTAAGCAAATGAAAGTAAATCAGTCGATGGTTTTCATGACATTCAAAGGTTGAACATTTGTGAGGCAAAGTATTTAGGCTATAATGAAGGAGAAATGTAGCAAAAGAGAAGGCTGAACTATTTTGAACAGCTTTGAGGCTGCACACCTCTCCTCTGATGTCTTCCAAGTCCATCACTATCACTGGACATTAGCTCACACAATGCAAACAAGCAAGGGCATAGTTCATTAGGAGTTCTTGGTCAAATATTTTCTTGGGAATTAAATAAATATTTGAGCATCCTTATCCATAGGTGAAGGAGCTGTTCCATTACTCAGTTCCATCAAATGTTCTTCAGAAATTTTAAAGTCATTGCAAAAATTGAGTATAGGCCATAATGTTCTGGCTGGAATATAAACTGGTCCTCTAGTTTGTGCAGGCAGCATAGACCTGTAGTGCTAACCCTGTAAGGGTCTGTGGGATCCTTTCCTGTTTGTAAGTGCCCATTAGTGAGTAAGCAAGCAACAGTGAGTTGTGCTCCCCAGAGGAAGGCTTAAAGTACTTCCTCAGCTAAAATTTTTACTATCATAAATTAAAGTCTAGACTGGTAAGACCTCTAGGGTTTGTTTGGCCCCAAAATTCATGTTAATCAAAGAAATCACTATAGAAATACCAAAATTTTGAACATTAGAGCTGGATGATAAACATCTGTTCTGCCACTGGAAAATACCCTTATCCCTGAGGAGTTAGATGTCACACTGTATGAAGAAAGCCTTTTTCAAAGATAACTTAAAGTGGTCTCCATTGTGACAGGCACCACACAAGTCCACACAAAGCTAAGTAGGCTTAGAGCCCCAAAGAAGTTTCTATGATGTGAGAAGCTGGGTTGACTTCTTGTCCCAGAAGGGATAGAGATACAAGAGGAGATTTAGGATGAGATTCATTTCATCTAATTTCAGACATTTACATTGTAGATATCATACAACAGTATGAGAGAAGTAGACCTTTTATGGCATGATTCATCTGATGTGTTTTTTTGGACGTCTGTTTTAGGATGAGAAAAATTTCTCTCTAATAATGCCTATTTCTCACTGGGAATCTTGGTGAATAGTTCATATGGCAACAGCACTGTAGGTATCTACACTTGTTCAGATGAATCTTCAGCCTTGTTGCCTCTCTAACCCTTGCATAGACAAGCTGAGGCAAGTACAGTCTGCTGTTAAGTCTGGTTTCTAGATTTGTCTCTGGAAAGTCACTCTTTGTCTACAGAAGGCTGTCACTCAATATGTATTGCTAAAAATAAATTGCATAGATTAAATGTTTGTAATTGTTTCTTGAGCAGCAAATCGTATAGTGGCTATTACGTTGCTACCTTCTCCCCTTCCTGTGCCCCTACAATAGGCTGCCTGTCTTTACCAGACCTACAGTAGGAGGCTTTGCCTGCATAGCAATGTTAGCTTGGAATTCGAAAGCTTCATGCACCTATCCTGACTTCTCTGAGCTATCAAGTCACTGGTGTCTTTGAGCCGCTAGCCTGTCGGGGACAAGCTTATTCACCATAGCACAAAATTCTTCCCTTTCTTGCAGTGACTTAATTCATGCAGACCAGGGAATAAAACACGAATTAACTAAGACAGTAAAGTCCAATAGTGATAGCAAAGCAATCCTACCTCATGTCCTCATTTCCCAAGCACATAAGGCTATTATTGTTTGTCCTGTAGCAGTACTGTGGCGCCTTATTGAGACTGAAAGAGTAGATTGATAGGAATATGATAAATCTTTAAAAGAAAAACTATATCTATGTGAATTTATAAACTATGGTGGAACTCTTCTAACAGTATCTTTTCCTACACCCAAAGAGAAATACCTCCATGTGGTTACTTAAAACACTTCTGGTATTGTTTCAGTTACATGCAGCATATAAGAAAAATAAAATTAAAAAATAAACATTAACAGTATGTAGAAAAAGAGTTAAATTTATTATTATACTGAGGCAGTCATATCTATATCTTAAATCTTTTTGTGAATAGGTATTGCCCTGTTTCATTCTGGATGGTTTTTTTTAATCTATCCATAAGTATAAGGAGGCATGAAATTTAAAATCTAGCTGGATTAAAAATGCCTGTTTTGTGTAGAATGTATTATAAATGTGGTCATATGTCTCACTTTAAGCATATCAATAGAAGAGGCTATCCATGTGAATGTAATTGAACACCTCGTTAAACTGTAAATCCCTCAAGGACAGAACAGAACAGAACAGAACAGCAACCAAGCATCAGTGCCATTCTGGGCCTGACAATAATACAGTAAGAGATGAAGAAATCTTTCCAATTATAAGTTTATTCAACAGAGGGAAAAAAAAAACAGTTTCATGGCATCTAAAATAATTTATGATTTTGGTCTTGATCTGACTGAAGGAAAGAAATAAAGTTCATTTTTTGGAAAAAATGATGGATTCATTCAGATATTCTGTACATAAAACATTTCAATTATTTGGTTTAAGACAAAATCCCAAAATCAAATTTTAGCAAAATGTGACTTTTCACTTTCTACCAAACTTCTTGATTTTTTTCTGTTTTCCAGTTTTATCATCAAAACAATGAGTAGTTCTCACAGCTGGGTTCCTGTGCTGCTATGTGCTGTCACAAACATGTTTCTCTGAGAGTTTTAAAACAACACTTCAGGCTTGCTTATCCACTGTCAGGCTAAAATCCAATATGTAGGGGAAGCAAGGTATTAAATACAGAACAAAATTACCAGTACTATAAAGTACTATTTCTCACTGAGACAATGTTTTCTTTGACCTTTCTGGTGATGTTATGATGTCACTGCTCTGCAGCTTTGGCCTGTTTTCTGCATAGCCTACACTGGGCTAGATTTGATGGAAATAAACATCTTACATAACAGTCCGGCTGTGCACTCAGCTTTTTAGTTGTCTATTTTTTTTGGCTTTTCTTTTCTGAAGGAGATTTTCCCAGCATGAATTCTGCACATACAATTAACATTTGCCAAATTTCATCTTTAAAATCTGTTAGGGTTTATAAGAAGATTAAGAGACAGAGCCGATGTGCTTCATCACCCTTCCCGTGTAATCACACAGCTTTGTACTAGGAGGGAGAGCAAGAACCAGGTTAAAATTGCAATAATTCCCTTGAAAGGAGAACCAGAACAGGAGACTGAACGTGAGACTTTGTACTACTGGGATTATTTAAATCAAACCCTTTCAGGAAAGAACAAAGATCAGATACAGACTACACTCACAGACATAAGAAATACCCTGATTTGATAGCTTTTGCAGTTACATTAATAGCAAAGACAAGGATGAACAGTTTTACACAGCAGAATCTTGAATACTTTGTTTTCTTGTTTCACGTATTTGTTTTGACTGAATACATACCATGCATGTATATGGACAGGGACTGGATAGGCAAGCTTCCTAAAGAACAAAGAAGAAAATACATACACAAAAATATTTTTAACAAAAATGAACACGTGAATACATGCATATATACCAAGAAAAAATGCCAAAATATGTACAGTAAATTGGCATTATCTAAGTTAAATACATGCTAGGTTTTAAAACTGGTAAAGTTCGAAGAGAAAATTTTCCAAAGCTGTCAGAATTATTTACTTTTGCAACTAAAATCACAGGTTATACTGTCAACCTTTGCTTTCAAAATCACTGAATGGTTTAAAAATAATGACATTCAGAAAACAATATTCTGGTGTCCCTGCACTGTGTCTTCTCTTTTGCCAGTGCTGTGATTTTAAGTTGCCACATTTACTCCAAAACATAGAGGCAGGGTGAAAAGCTTAAACAGAAGAAAATGAGAAAGGAAGCTGAAATTTATCATAGTCATCCAGCACTTAAGCCAGGTTTTTCAAAAAAACACTGTATTTCATGTGACTTGCAATAAAAAAAGATCAGAGGTTGCTCACACTGTCCTGATCTCTACTCGAGGCTCATTAGTGGAGCCACTTTTCTCCCTGTAAACTTGGTATTACTACTGAAAGAAGCTTCTCTAAGAGGTGTTCTTTCTCATGTCCTTGCTAATAGACATTTCACTAGTGTATCTGCCACTTTCTGTCTTGTGGTTATCTGCTAGAGCCCTATATGGGGCATTAAATAGAAAATCCCAATTCTGTACCATCAACTATAATCATAAAGGAAATGAAGACTCACGTGTTGATAACTTTAAAACTTAAGTAGTCAATCAGCTTTTTTGCACAGTAAGTCTGTTTAAAAGAATGAGCAAGTAGTGCTAAAACAAAAGTAGACATTTGTGCACTAGATTTCCTAATTTCCTAAACTCCTAAACCTAGCTAAGCTATGCAGAAGAAAAGAGTACATGATACATTTAAAAAATCAAGTTTCCTCAGCTCTTTTCTATTTAACCTGGCACCGTATCTTGCTTTGTTTAAAGTTCCTTTCAACTGTTGAAGCTGCATATTCAGTCATATTTGTCAGGCTTCATTATCTTATCAGGATGAGGCTCCATTAGTATTTCCTTGGGGGAATTTTATGAGGAATACTTTCTGGAGGGATTGGCCCAATCTTTTTCCCCTAAAAGAATGATCGTAGTCTCATTGCCTCGATATTCACTCCCCTGCCATCCTGTCTCCCTAACCAGGACTTTCATGTCACTTCAAGTTACGGCACCTGAGGTATTTCTCCCCAGCCACTGTCGCTGGCTCTTAACATTGTTTTGCCTGTCCTAGACTTAGGAATAAGGTCTGTTATCCTGCCTTTCCGCATTTCCTGTTTCCTTTTTATGAATTTTCATTGCCGCTGCTAACAGCTGCTTCTTCACACATCCCTTAGACCTGACCAGTTCGGTTCTTTCCTTAGGATAATTTATGGTACCAGCCCTTCTCTCTCTTGCATCAGTTTCACTCCCTATATCTGCAATGTCATTAATGGGATCATCTGATCGGATAAACAGCATACTAGAGTGAAGGATCAAGCCTACCATTTCCAACTCAAAAGCTATAAACTCTGTGTATTAGAAGAGAAATAATTGACATGCCACAGTGGTAATGAAGTAGCCACTTTTCTTATTTTAATAATTAAATACTATCCAAACTTATATGCTTTAATTAACCTAATCACTTGCATACTTGCAAAAAGAGCTCAGTGCTACAGAACTATCTAACCATAAGCACCCACCCTCCTTGGGTTTGGAAAGACCCTTTTTCTGACTGTCTGCAATGCAGTAAACTTCAGACTACAGGATAGAGCAAGTTCACCTCCTCCATTGGCCAATCTACTGCATAAACAAACATATAATCAATTTACAGCATGCAAGACAGGTTTTTCTAAGCACTGTTGAGCTCACCACCTCTATCAGGAGGACATGTTGTTATGTTTAATAGACCTCTTAAATATTTACTTTTCTCTGGAAATAACACCTCTTCAACTCAACGTTTTCTTTAAAGATATAAGCTTTTCAGTAATCATTATTTTACCAGTATCCTTCCTGCCTTAGGAAAAGCTGTTTGAGGTACAATTTAACTTAAAGCCCTCACTATATCAGATGACTTCAGTTTTCTTTTTAAGACAGACATCCTCTACTTCCTGCCATCTTTCCCATCTTTCTTTTTCTCTTTAATTACATTATCATGTCAGTAGGAAACCTACTTAAAAGGGAAACTACCCATCTTCTAAATTATCACCCAGTTTTTGAGCTAAATCAAACCAGAGATTTGGAAATGCAAATATAAGTTAACATTTACACCATCTAACTTACTTTCATATTACCTACATTTTTGATGCTCATAAAGCATGAAAATACATATTTTAAGGTAGTTTTTATAGAATTTACCCCATGGGTCTAATACCTATAAAGCAGGAGCAGTCTGGTTGTATTATGAAGAGAAAATGTTTACTGCTTTGGATGTAAGCCATACTGCAAATCTTAATGTTGCTGGATGATGGTAAACTAAAGACCAGCACATCACATCAGTTGAAAATATACTGTTGTACTTCAGAGCTGGCAGAGACACTTACCTCTTAAATCATTCCAAAGGAACAGCATTAGTGAAGGGTCCCAAAAATATATAAAATTAATTTAAGTCTAGGAAGTGAAAGAGATTTCATTGTCTGTCAAAATAAACTTGCTCCATGCTTTATTGATCGGAACCTTCCCAGACATTGCTTATAGACTAGATTTGAAATCACAAAGAGAATGTATTGTAGCCTGTCTGGTGACAACATTTGGTTGTAACGAATGTCATTGGTGCAGTGAAACAGCCAAGTAATGCCAAAAGCAGTCTGCACAGGAACTACTTTTAAGAAGGTTTGATTTCCTGATGAGAGTGAATTTGAACAGTGAATTTCTGGAACAGTATTTAGCTAAACTTAACAAGTCCATGCTGAGGGGGAATTGAGCTCACATCTGAGCTGTGAGAATAGAATGGCTTTTGATTCTCTGCTTCTGTGCGTCCTTGATCATAGGCTTGGTTTCATTTCTCAGAATATCCTTCTGAAAGACAGTTAGCTGAAATAGGAGCTGCTCCTGAGTCTTCAAAGTGGGAATAGGGGAGAAAAACACCTGCTAACGGTGTTTATGGAATCACAACCCCATTTTCAGTCATATTCCCTCCCTTGCAAGCCTTGGTTTCTGTTCCAGCTGTGAGCCTCCCTTTTGCAACCAAATTTCGCTTGGGCTTGCATTCCTCTAAAAGTCACAAATAAAAAGTGACAAAGTGTCAGGACTGTAATTCTGGAATTACTGGTTTAGAAAGAACAAGTGCAGCAAACCAGTAAAGACTGTCATTGTCCCAGACTGCAACTGAGAAAGCATCTACTGCTGAAAGGAGGAAGTGCAACCTCCACCTATATGATCTGTGTTAGAGCTAAAAATGCACTGGTTACAGAATTCAAGAAGACAAAAAATGGGCACACCATAATTTCTTTATGAAATGGAAGTGGAAGCACTTCATTAAATCATTTGTGCAAACTTTCTTATGTGTGAATGTTGCCCTCTGGCTACTGCTACACCATGGTACCTTCAGGTCATGAATTAAAGTGAGGCTTGACAAAACCCAGATGTAGAAGTAAGAACTTTAAGGAAGGACCCACACCTGGAAATCTGTGGATCTAAACTACTGCTGTGTTATGCAAGGCTTAAATTAAACAGATACAATTTTCCTTTGCAAAACCTTTTAGTTCCAAGTGACATCCAGGCACAAGATTGCTGTGCTGTTTGTATAGGAGGAGCTCTGAGAACATGGAGGAACAGAAAAAGTTAATCTCCCTTTAAAGAGGAAAGGTGATTTTTTGAATTCTATCGCTAATCACGAAATATAATTACTTCATGTGAATAAGAAAAAGTGAAGTCTTAAATGTCTTAAGGCAGCACATTAATATAATCAGAAATCCAAAATTTAAATTGCACTTGACCAAAAGAGAAAATTCATGATCGGAAGTGATTTTTTAAAATTAAAGCACCATTAAAGCATTTTTGTGAGAAGGTTTACAATTGATCCCCCCAAAAAACAAAACAGAATTACAATACAACTGTGTGAAAATGTTTTGATTTCTTGAAATTAATCAATATTGACAATTTTTCCTTTCTCGTGTGCACTAAACCTCACACGAGCATTGCAGTAATCTGATCAGACATTCTGTTAGCATTGATTGAAATTGGCACTGCTTCTATAAAAGAAATGTCCCATTCCTCCAGAAACAACAAAAATGTCAGTTCAGTCTCAGAAAACATGGTCAGCCTTATTTAGTTCCTTAGGGGTTGATCCCTCCCTGAAGTACAGGAACTCTCATATCAAAGATAGTTTCCTGGGAGACAACGCCTTTTTTTCCAGTACTCACCTGTAAGAGGTCCATGCTGCTTTGGTTCCTGGGAAGAGAACTTCAAAATTCTAAGAGTCCTAAACATTTTCTAAGAGTTATCTAAGAGACAAGTAGGAGAAAAAATTACATTAAAAAGCAAAAGGAGAGAAACAAAGCTCTGATGCACAAAAATGCAAGTTGATACCACAGCTCCACTAGAAATCAGTAGCAGACAGAGTGGTTCAGCAGCTTTGAAATTCAAAATTCTACAGCTAATACGTAAAAGTAAACTGACCCCTTTATTCTATCTATGCACAGCAATATGGTCATCATTACTCGCATGATCAAAGATAAGGGATAGAGAAAAATCAGTGAGGCTTAATAATGCCAAGTTTCTAACAAAATGAATAAACAGATACAATTCATGAACTCTTAAAGGTAAGTCAGGTTTTAATGTTTAGTTTGAGATTTAGTCAAAGTTACAGAAAAATGGAAGTAGTAACTGTATGCCCACACTATTACAAGTCAGGTTGCCAGAGAATTTATGAGCTGTGAGGAATTCATAAACCTTGGACTTCCTTGCCTTTTCCTCTTATACCTGATAGATACCATGTATGATTTATGAGCAACACTGGTTAAAAATTGGATGCCAAATTGAATTTGTTCCTTAAACCAATTTTATGTACTTGTATAAAAAAGGCAAACACAAGATTTAATGTCAAAAAAGAAAGGATAAACCAACCAAAAGTATTAACAAGATTTCATGCATCATCTCTCACTTCTCCAATTACTGCTTAAGAGAGGAGAAAAACACTGAGTAAATGGGGGATGGTCTCAGGTCTCAAACTTCAGCAGTGCTCTTTTCCTTCCACAGCTGCAGGACATGTAAGCAAAAACATGTTTACAGCAGTTTCCTAGAGAGGAATATGGGTGTCAGTGCTTAAGGTCACCCACTCTTTTCTCTTTTGCCTAACATTGTCCTAATTGGACATGGGTCCAATAAAAATACGTCCAGGTCAATGACTGTGACTTTGGAACCATGTGGATCTTGCAGACAGTTCAGGTGCAGCTAGCTCCTATACAAGGGATTATTCCCTGTAACAGACCTGGGCCTTGTGGGCAAATGAATTCCCTGTCTAGAGAAGAAATTGAGTGAGCAAGGGCTTTTGAGGCCTATGTATCCTTGTTAATCTTGGACTAGCTTCCTACCCAGCCTGCTTCTAATCTACAGTGGAGTAACAGGTCGCTTAGAAGTCATCATCATCTCCTACCTGTGTACCCCTTCCCAAGCTCCCCTTCTTCTCAGTCTTCCAAGGTGTTAGATGTGTCTCTTGTGGCTTTCAATATATAAAGGCTTTGGTATGCAGCTCAGGAAACCTGTTCAGATGAGCCTAGAGAGAGCTCCACACTACAGAGGAGCAAAACAATCCCAAAGTCCTGCCAATCTGACCCAAGGAAAAAATATTTCCCACATCCATTTCTCATGTTTTAGCTCCAATGTATCAGCAGAATACACACCCCTCAAGAGATTTTAATGAATTTCAAAACCTCAGTGCAACACACGCATACCTAGCACATGTGTAATGCTTCATAGGAAGACAGGAAAAAAAATACGCCTTGGATAAAACACATCAACCCCAACTGCTGCCTATATTCAATGGAGGTTGGTTAATGGTAGTCAATTAAAATAGGATTCATCAGACTAAAGGTAGCTGTCTGCTTGTATGCCATCCTTTAATGGGCAGTGGAGAAATGAGAACCTACAGGGTGAAATTCATCTCTCCATAAAGTAGATACCTAAAATGGGTTGGAGTTTTGCACCCTAAAAGTGTTTAGTTCTCTGTTGACTGGGAAGGAGACCTAAGGTAACTAGCATTGAGGTACATGCTCACACTGTGAACTATAGTTAAATGAGCCAAATCCCATGCTTAAGATGTAGAAAATATTTTATTGGCTTGAATTGGAATTACTGGCTTTTTTCTTCCAATAAATTTTCTTGCTTTTCCTCTTTCCATGATGAGTGACAGACAAAACAGTTAAATTTCCTGAGCACATATATATTTTTGTTTTATTCATTCCAGCAATGCTGAAAAAAAGACTTCTAACTGAAAAGCAGTGAAAAGTGATAACTGCAAATAGTATTTACCACCTGTGATTTGAGCCTAGATTGAAGTGTTAGAAATACAGAACTAAATTTTATTGAGTGAAGAAGTGATATTACTTATTATAATATATATGATTATCGTGTGATTATTTTGAAAGGAAAATATCTTGTAATGCCAGGGTATTTTCTCTAGGCTCATTGTCAGGCAAATTCTTAAAGCTGTTATTTGAAGTTTCCCACAGACATCACTAAAAGCTCTTTTCAGCACCAAATACCAGCACAAGCCTGAACAAGCTGCACTTAAATGTTCATTCCCACAATCCTTCCAATGGTGTTTTGAAATGGCTTGTTGCTTGCATAATCTTTAAGGCAAAATTCTTCCTTAATAAAACAGACAGTAGCTTATCTCACAGAAATCCTGTTTACTGTGTTACTGCCTACATTAGGCTGAGCAAAAATGATTTCTGTCCTGTAGAAACAGAAGATGAATATAGTGATTTGGATACAATTCCTGCTGTCACCCAATACTCTAAACAAATCTCATTTTTCATCCGAGCTAGATGATGGTGCCACACAGCAGCAGGGCTGCCAAAGCATAACCTGCAGTGAATCCCATCCCAAGTTGTGCCAGTCAGGGACTACTCAGAGCCACCTTCCTTCCCTCTTCATTAATCCACCGCTTCTTCTCTTAACCCCATTCTTTTTCATTCCTGTATTTCTGTTGCATTGCTATACTGAAAGACAACACCAGTAATGGAAGTGCCAAACACCAATCACCTACTGTTTGCCAGTAAGCACAAGTCAATGTAATCACGGTGGAATATGGAGAGCAGAAAGCGCTCTTTTATCACAGGTCACTACAGTTTTATGTACCGCTTCCTGCATATATCCATGACAACATCCTCTGCTATGACTGTGACTGAGAAGACCCAGCTTTCCTATAAACGGCCTCTCTGCAACCTTGGGCAAGTCATTTAGGGCCAAATCTAATAGTGAACTTTACTGCCTAAAGCAAAAGTGCTGCAGGATAAAATCATAACCTTGAAAATAAACATCATAGCTGCTACCTAATCTTGGATATGCCTGAGCTTGTTTAGGCCTCCCTTTTTTGAAATGTGAAACTCTCTAAGCACAGATAAATGCCCATACACAAATCTGACACTGGCTTCTGAATGGCAGAATAGCTCAGCCCTTCCTCATGCCTGGTTATGGCTCTTCCTCTGCTTGTTTCATCCAGAGGGCATATTCAGTGTGCTAAACACAAACACAGCAGGACTGAGATCCTTGCAAAATGCAGCTGTGGTATCTACTTGGCAAACACTGAGAGACTCCTTGAAGCAGAGATCAGAAGCCAGGGCCTCTTCCCTTATGCAAGAGCCCGTTCACTGGACTGGTGAGCTGCACGCTCTTTTCTCTCTGTTCATAGAAATCTTGAATATTTTGCTGCACAGTGACCTGGCTTCAAAGGGAAGGAGAAATACATGCCTCCCCCTCTTCTCCCCCATCATCCAATCTGTCCTGCTGACTGCAGCTCTCCTGAGGCAGAGGAGAAATGTGATTTTGAATTCCCCTAGGGAAGAGGGAATTCTGCATCTGTGCTCCACACTTCCCAGATGAATTTTGTTATATAGAAAGGCATATGGCATTCCTACACCAGCTTTTCCCTAGAAGAAAGAGTGAGCTTGAGTCTACTCATTTTCTTAACATTATTGAAAGGAGAGTAGGTCCTTAATTTCAGGTGTTGCCAGTGTTCACAGTGGAGCCTGCATGGATGGGAGCACATGAGAGTGGGGGCGAGACTTATCCCTGTGCACCTGATTTCCTACTGTAGAGCTCTGGGAAGCTGCATGCTAAGTAGCTGACTTCAGATAACCCCCTCCTTAACATGGCAGCCTGAGGCAGTTCCTCTTCTAAGGTATTTAAGTCTCCCATTGTGCCCCAGTAGGAGGTTTAAAAGACTAAAATCCAGAGTTGTGGATCTGCTCTAAGTATTCAGTTCCTTTCTCACAGGCACCTCCACTGTTCTGCCATCCTGAATACTACAGTATTCCAGTGATATCCTACTGTTTGCCCTTTTTACCTAAAGTAAGGGAAGAATCCAGACTTGTCCCACATCTACTAGCAAAGAAGATGGAGTAGAAAACAGAAGCTGACTGTATTTTTAAAAAAATATATATTACCAGTGTTTTCTGCCTGTAGACACAACTAAAATGAAATCCTTTGGTGTCAGATGTCTGTGTACCTATAAGGATATTGTACTCTGTGTTTCTGTTCCTCATGTAAAAAGAAGGGTTTGTTGTACTTACTTTCTCCTCACCTCAGTACATACTTCGGCTGCTGCAAACTTTCTGACACGAGTCTGTCTTTTCTTTTTTCTTGGTATCTCATACAAAATGTCTGCCGGTCTTCCTGGAATGCTTCAGTGGCCTTGCGATAGAAATAATAAATAATATTCTGTGTTACTCTGAGGCTTGTTCAAGTATTGCTCAGAAGCACTGATACTTTCAACTTTTCCTGAGAAATTTAAATATATTCATTGCATGAGCATTCCTTTGCAAAATATTTACAGTAAGACCCACTTTTCCTGTATTTCTGCAAAATGATCTTCTTGTTTCCAAGGTGCTGTTTCTGATTTTAGCCCTTTGCCCATGATATATTTTCTCAGCCTTGCATTTGGTTTTCTGAATCATAAAGCTAAGCTTTGCTAGGATGGCTGAGAGATTTAGATCTTCTGCATTAGCTGTCTGATACTCAGTAGTAAATTTCGCTAACTTACTGGATGAAGTATGTTCAGCTGAAGCATAAGCTTTTTAGCATTTTTTTTAACACCAGAGTGACACCTCCCAGATGCTGTGAACAGTGGAAATTAAATCAATACTCTGTCTTTTACTAAGTTTAGGCTGCAGTCTAAGAAAGGATGGCGTTTGTGCCTTGTAAACAGGACATTTTATAAATGCATAAACTTCTTCCCCTTTATTAATATGTGGTTCAGGGCCATTCTTCACTGACTGGGCTTTCCTGTATCTTTACTGGCTTGTCTAGGTTAGGATTGAAAGCATAATGCTATTAAATGTTAGCTGGCACATGCTAAGTCACACATTTTGGAGGTCTAGTGTAGGCAAAGCAGTCTGCCTTTATTATTTACTAAATTGGTTGCCTTACAGCTTAAAGGAATCTAAACTTAGTTTGATTAGTTCAATAATTATCTAAGACAATTTTATTTACAACAGAACTTCAGCACAGTGAAACAGAATTTACTAGGAGATTTTATCCCTGTTAAGGACATTAGGGGTATTCTCACGACCTAATTTTAGGCATCTAAGCTAGGTAGCCAGAGTTTGAATTAGAAACAATTCTCTGTGGCCCCAGGAAGAAGCAACTAGTGAGACAGTACATTACTTTTATGTTTCACATTGCATATTTCATGTTTTGTGCTTTTGAAACAGACTTCCCAGTCATCTCATCTATCCATGCTGTGGTCTGCATCTTAGTGTGGTCTTGGAGCACCCAAACTAGAATCCTGTTGAATGAAACTAAATCAGAAAATACATTCCAGCAGCATCCCCTCTGTCCACCAACTGCTACTGGGTATTCAGTCCATGGGACAAAACTGCCCCAAGTAAAACCCCTGCAACACACAGCATGGACATTGGTTCCTCTGTATCTCTGTTTCACTCTCTAGATTGACCTCCATGCTCCTGTTACACCATATCACTTGCTAATGTAAACATAATCTCCATCATATAAAGAGTATAGGCCTGCACCTCAGCTACCATAAGTCCGGGTCACTCCTTGGACATCAGTGAAGCTGCACTGATTTATATCACTTAAGGATCAGGGTCTAGTGAAATGTTTTTGCATAAACTTGGAACAGAAGTCATCAAAAGACTTTACAGACATTGAATTGTGGTTTCCCAGAACAGTGGGATATTTAATTCTTTCTAGAACCCACAAGTACTCCACAGAAGTAATGAATAATTATTTCCCTCTAGAGCAGTGTATGTTTAGAGCCACAGTCCTGCCATTTGCAGCAGGCCATTGGGTGACAGTAGCAACCTCATGGCCTAGCCTAACCAGACATGAACAGAAGGGGAATGAGAAGCTCTGGCTTTCTAGGAAATACCAGTAAAGAGGCATTCAAGAGGACCAGCACTTGAAAGCAGGATGACAGTGTCAATTTCTTAGTCAAACCAAGTTACTTGACATGTTACCAGAAAAACATCGTTTGACGTGTTGTTTGCTGGGTACTGCTGTGTAATCACACTGCTGATTCTGATGAGTGTTTTTGGTTTTGTCTTAGTCATTCCTCACTCTTCAGATGGCTGAAGAGTAATTCCAATAAGAGTAATTCCACAAAAATGGGTGCACATCCCCCGTTCAAAATCCTTCACTATTTTACTACTACTTTCACAGTAACTGCAGGACTTCTTGCTAACCCGAAATAGTGAATCCTTCAGGACTTAGATACTGAAAGTAATAAAATAAAACACACCAAAGCTGTGTACTGAACAATGAAGACAAAAGGTTATCTAAAAAGCTTACTCAGTAAAGTAGAGCAAGGCTTTGGCCTTGCTAAAAGACCTTAGCTTCTTAAATCCACATGTTGTACTTTATTCAATTTTAGTATCAGACCGACTGAATACAGGCTCTCAGCTGGCATCTGGGTGCGCAGTTTTAACTCAAATACTATCCAAAATGTAGTTTAATGTAACCACCAGATTTCATAAAGAACCACTGCTTGGTTTCTGACAACAATAAAATGAAAGGAAATCAAATATATTTCAGTTGCTTCTGGTATTATTCATTATTGTTATTGTTAGTGAATGGCTTGGGGTTCTGGAAAGAACTCAAAAGGATTCATATTCTCCTCGTTAGTGGCAAATGTCTTTGTATGTCATATAGGTAGCCATTAAGCTCCTTTCACTTCCCAAGGAAGTAGGGCTTGGATTCTCCTAAATCCCTGTCATCTTGTTTTGGAGATCAAAGTGGGCGATTACAGTACAGCTTCTGGCTTTGAAACATGTTACTTGTTTGTATTACAACACCACCAAGATAAAACCTACTGTGCCAGACACAGTAAAAGCACATGATAAGAGATAGTCCTTTCCCCTGGAGGACTTACCATCTAAGTAAATACATTCATTTTGTATTGTAGAAGTCAGCAAAGAATTCCCCTGAGGCTAAGCGCAAATAGTCTAAAATACAGTTATTGTGAATTGTTAAATAAAACAGCACTGGATGAATGTGAAGTGTCACTGTGACTCAGGTATCTTTTGTAAGGCTTCTTTTTAATTTGTCTCTTCTCATACACCACCAGCATTTTCCAAGCCATTGAAGTATCCCTGGTGCAGCCTATTAGTGTTGGAGAATGAAATGTGCATTTACTCTTCAGCATTATTCCTTTTACAAATATGGGTTTGCTACCAGCTATGTGAACAGGATAGGCATTAAGTACTAATAATTTTCCCCTTATATCTCCTAAATTGCAACCTGAACTGATTAGATCCTTATCAGTCAATGTGATGGGCTTGCATCACTAA
Source organism: Dromaius novaehollandiae (assembly GCF_036370855.1). Lineage (NCBI taxonomy): Eukaryota > Metazoa > Chordata > Aves > Casuariiformes > Dromaiidae > Dromaius > Dromaius novaehollandiae. The sequence goes on from NC_088098.1 coordinate 45,903,914, forward strand.
AGTGCTGGAAAGTACTTTGGAATTGGTAAACACCTAAACTGTGTAAATCTAAAGCTGATGCTGTCTATCAACTTCACCAGTAAGACTTTTTCCATGTATTAGACTCATTTATTGACCTTTCATGCTGTGTTCCATATTCCAGCCAACTAATGCTGGCCAAAATTTTCAATTAGAAATGCAGAGCATCTGAAGAAAAGACTGTTTCTTTTCACTTGCGTTTCTTCCTCATTTATTTTTATATTTATTCAAGGACTCTGGAGATCTGCAAAGATTGCATAATGCCCAGTTAATTTACAGCCCTCATTTTTATTGGGTTACTGTGAATTCCAGTTTTAAAATCAGAGTTGCTGTGTTACAAAAAGACATGTGTGTACATCTTGTATGCAGGGCCAATTTTTTATGAAAGTAAGTGCTAGGATGTGGTGCTAGAATGCTAATAGCATTTTTGTAAGTTACATAGCAGCAGAGCTGACAAGCAAACAGGTTCTGGCATGCCATTTCAGACTATTTTGTCACAAAATTAGCTTTGTGAAGATGTTTGGGGGGGCTTTCTTATTGTTGTTTCTCTTCCCTTTTTTTTTCCTGGAGAGTTCTAAATTGAAATTCATTATGTTAAAGTTCTGAGTTCTAATGAATCCAAAACACTTTTCCCTATTTTTCTATTTACCATTTTTTCCTAGTGTGGAGGATTTTTGTTGTGGGGGGGTAGGGAGAGAGTGTCCAAATTCACAATACAGGGTGTTTGATGTACTTAGTTTTTTAATCATTTGTATTTAATTTCTGTTTTCATTTTGCCTGGCTTCAGTCACCAGCCTTTTTTTTTTTTTTTTTTTTTTTGCCTTTGTCTTCTGAAGGTCCCATTACTTTCTTCTTGTGCGATATATGATTCCTGGTCCCTAAGCAACCACCAACTTTCAGGCAAGTGATTAATTCATTTTTTATGCATTATAATGAGGTCCAGCCCAGAGTCACCTTGTATTGGGTAAAATAAGACAGACAGGCATTTCACAGGCATTTTTACCTGGAGACTGAATGAACACAAAAGATGGCAAAAAGCCAGGCACCTCAGCTGCGTTAGGCAGATCTCTGGGGTCACTGAGGACTTGTATCCACATGCTTATTCTCTCTTTAAATTGCTAAGAGCACATAGGGAATTATTTGGAAATGTTGTAAATGAAGACGCAGCAGCCAACGTAATTAAATTCTGTTTCAGAACAAGGAGCAGAGCTCAATGTAATGTCTCTATCCTCTTGAAGCTACCTGGAAATCTCATGCTGACTTCAAGAAGGCTCTGATGACTCCCTTGGTCACATTGGTCTCATTCCATTATATTTCCCCCTATTCACTAGACCATGCTACTTCTTCCAAAAGAGCATGGGACCAATTTGATTTTGCACCAGCTAAATGTTTGATTTTATTCAGGTCTAGGCAGAGGATTCAAAGTTGGCTGGTTTGTCTTGTGTCATTTTACTTAACACTGGTCAAGCACAAAGCTAAAAGTGAAATAGCTGACTTACAGTCCTTATTCTAGAAAACCATCAATTGCCATAACATTAATAAAGTTGCCTGAAGACTTATTTCAATGACTGCCTGGTGTCAGCAGCTGGCTTAAGAGTTTTACTCATATCTGCTCCCTCTTGTTACTGATTCCTGTCGCTCACTCACTCAGTGCTATGGAAGGAATAGTTTATGAGGCTATGCTGCAAGTCACAGAACTGATTAAAAGAAGAACCCTTCCCAAAATAACCGTTCATTCCAGTGAGCCCACAGTGAGTGCAGTGCCACAGCTACTGCTGGACCATTGGTCACCCATGAAGTGGTGGCAGGAATGAGCAGCTCAGATGAGGGGAGTGAACTAGACACGAACTTCTTCATCTGACTTTTCCTCCCTCATCTGCGTGTCACAGTACTACACCCACAAGAGAGCTGAACTGTGCCTAATGAAAGAAAATGCTACACATGTATTAAAAAAAAATAGCATGTCCAGTATATTACCTGGGAGATAATAAAGCAAGAAAAAAGAATTTTATGACAGCTTCATAGAAAAAAAAATGTATAGAAGCAAAGTCTAAACCTCTTCAGGGCATGTTGTCAATACTTCATGAGTATGGTAAAAGGAGACATTTAGCAACTCAGTGTTAAATTTCTGCCTGACAATATATATCTGTGGTGGGCTATAGAAGCAGTAGCCTGGACTCTGAATCTGCAAAGTCTTTTAAGGAGTTCAGAAATTATGTATGTGAAAAGAAGGAAGTACTTGAATAAAATTCAGACAGAAAATGTAGTGTTTAAAGTTACTGAGTGGAGGGTTACATTACATAAAAATTATTTGGTAATGGCTTTTTAAAAAGATACTCATTTCAATAGCTTTTTGACAAGGGGTGTACAGAATGTGCTAAGAAGTATTATAGATATCTCTAAGCTTAACCAAATGAAATGTGTCTGGGACTTGACTATTTCCCTGCAGGAAGAAAAGATTGAGCAATATACTTTCAGGTTTAACAAAGTCCTGAAAAGAAGTGATGACAAAAATGAGGAAAAATTTATTCCATCAGAAAAAGCAGTATAATTGAAATGGAAATATTTTGAGTGAATACATCAGTTCTAATGAAAAACTCTAGGGTAAATCTTTGCAAGGAACTGTTCTGATAACAAAAAAATCCTTTATTTTTACTTTCTAAGTACTTTTGTTCAGACTTTTCAGTCATATTAATATACTATCCTGTATAAAATATACCGCAATTTTTTATGTAGTACATAAATAAAGACTGCTTTTTCCTACTCAAATAAATGTTTCAATAATCCTGAATTTATTTTTGAATTTCATGTTCTGCTGGAAATTTCTGATCAGCAGCAAAGCATATACTAAAACATTAAAATTTCCCACAGAATTATATTTCTCGACTTCCACCGTCTTTGATTCCACACTCAGTCTTTCAGTTAGTACTGAGTGACATGTTATCAATGAAGAAGCATGCCATTTTTTACAGTAAATGACTCTTTGAAGAACTTACCTAACGACATTAAAAGGCATTTCCATCATCAATAAATATTTGGTAACAGGGAAAGAATGAGGACTCAGCCAATGGAGATCTTTATTTGCCTGGGAACATAATTAAACAAACACATTGCTGATGACAGTGGATGGATTAACAGCCTTTCAGCTTGAATATACAATGTCTGAAGAGATGCTTTGCCATAAAAAATTCACCACACTACCCTCATAAGGTGACCTGGAAAATTACCCTGAGGGTTAAAGGAGCTGGTCAGTTTTAATCCCGTCGTAAATTGTCCTCTCTGCCTTACTAGCAAGGCTAGTAGGGTAAAAATGTGATGGGAACACCTGGCCACCAAAAACTTCCTGAAAGCAGTAGCTTGTTTCATACAGATTACGGGAAACTCACTGGTATTCAACTGCAGGAATTCTGAGTTGCTGCCAGCTGAGGGCAATCAGAGCGGTTACTTCAAGCCCTGAATCATAACGTTTCCCAAAGGAACACTCTGCCAAAGAAGAGTGGCATTCTTATCAGTAGTTTGCTTGGGATTTTTTCCCATCTGAATGTTTTTTCGTAGACTTTGTTTAATCTACATTTCTTAAAAGCCTATTTCACAAATACACTGCATCTGCAGCAATGAGTGAAAATGCCTCATTTCTTACTGAGACTGGATTGTGGGATCCCATGTAGCAAAAATGCTAATGAAGAAAAAATACTTCCTTTTTTCCTGAGGGCCAACTTAATCATGGAAGTGTAGCACTTCTAAGCACATCAACACCTGCAGTACAATAAAGAGAAGGCTGTGGCATCCAATGTTGCCTCCTAATCAGTCATGCAGAGGTGTTTTTATTGCAAGGAAATAATGTTTACCAAAGTCAATGAACTGTATTGTGATTAGAATTGAATGAAGTGTATATATTTATATATAAAATCATCTGCTTGCTCGCTCTCTTTTTCTGTGTGTGTGTGTGTGCGTGTGTGCATACATATAAATGCACACAATTTCTTCTGATACAGGGTGTTAATTTTTCACAATAATATGATTGACATATAATCAGTTCATGAAAAGATCTTCAAAGCCTTGAAGTGATTTCTGCCAGAATCAAAACCAACTTCTACTGGAATAATACAACTTTAGCTTTTATATGCAGCAAGTTCTATAAGGTTTGGTGCAGTTGAGTTTTTCATGCTTAAAAGGTTATTGTGTTTATTAAAGATTTTTTTTTCTTTGATGGGAGGATAGAAATTCTAAGAAATTCTAGATGGAGGTGAAGTAGGTGGATAGGTGAGAAGTAATCAGGTGAACTTCAGCAGAGGTGGTTTAATCCAATGTATTTTCCTTTGCAATTTTTTACACTTTGGTATATACAGGGTTAGTTATGGAAGCTCTTTAACCTGCCAGACTTTCACCCTCTAAGTTTTATTTTCCTGTGTGCTTACACACTGATATTTTTATTAATATAGCTTGACTAGTATGGACATAGATTCAGCATTATAAATGTGCCTACTCCGGTACAGTTTATTGCCCTCACAGTGTAGGAATGTGTTATAGCCATATGTATGTGCACACACATAATCATGATCACACACCTCTATACCACTGTAACCATGCCCACACTAGGACAGGCTGTTTCAGTACTTCAGATCTATCAATACATTTACAGCAATGTAATTTTTGTGCATAGATAAACCCTATCTGGTTCTTTTTGTAAGAAGACAGAGAGGAGAATGAGAAAATGCCAGCATCCTAAAGTGCTGTCTAGGAGGCCAAACTGAGACCAGTCTGCTAATGATTAATAACTGGTGAATGATAGAAGACAAGTGGATTCAATCTATGCCTTTGGCAGATATATTAATTCATACGTGTACTCCATATGTGAGGGGATGTGACTGTTTTGCAAACCTCCACTGCATCCTACCCATGAACAGCAAACCATAAAAACAGTATTCCACAAGAGGGGCTAGGCATGTATATGCAGAAAAAATATTTTTGTGATGTGGTAAATGACTTGTCCACCGGCAGCTGCAGTGACACTGTGGACATGGGAGAGGGCTGTGCAGTGTGCAGTTGCAGTTGCAGAGCATAGACCATGTACTCCGTGTGTAGCAGTGTTGCGAGGAGAATTAATGGCCTTATTTCTCATCCGCTATCTATACTGGGGTATCTGTATGGAAAGTCCATCAGAAATTCAATGGTAACTACATTTGGCTTCTATTTTGCTGATCAGAAGACACAAGAAAATAGACTAACATGCTTTCATTTTCCTCAGAACAGATGTTATCAACATGTACTTACAAAACAGTAAAGCAGGAAAGAACACAGCAGAAATAATAATCAGAAAATAATGGAGTTTTTTTTTCAAAGTAATTTCTTTTAGATAGGCATTTCTTGCCTTATTCATATTGGTTTAGTAACACAAATTATGCTGACAATTACTGCTTATATCAAATGACTTCATCTGAAAGCAACAACTTTTGCATAATGCCCTTAAGCCCTGATTGTGTAAAGATTTATGTATGTATTTAACTGAATGTACCCTGAGCCTTATTCCTAGTTAACCAAGGTCTTTTTACATCATTTTAATGAAGGTAAATGCACTTGATGACTACTTTCAGACCAGTCTTGCTACTAGACCATTTTAGAGAATCCACAGAATAAAACAGTCATAGACCCACTGGAAAAGCCCATTGATTTCAGTTGTGTCATTTACTATGTATAGCGTTAGGATTGTGCATGTGCATGTGAGTATTTGTATGTATGCACCTCTTTGCAGAATCAGGTTAGTGTTACATCTCTGACCTTTGACTACAAATGGCGGAACCTAAATGAGAGCTCCTGGCAATTATGTTCTCCAACCCTTCATATTATACACTGTATAATGAGTTGTTGCTCCCCTTCCTTAATTATTAGGGATTGTTATTGTCTCTGGGTTGTATGTTGAGAAAATTAGTTTTATTCTAATATCTATTATGTATGGCCATTGCATTTAGCCTGTAAAGCCCTGGTAGTCTGTTGAGTATGGATTATCTCTTTCAGTGCCCACATAACTATGAATGTTGGAGGTAATGCTCCCCGTCTGTGACCCTTTGCAGAACATTGAATACACCTTTTCATCTGCATTTTCAGTACAGTTAATCACATTGTTGGAGAGATTACACTAAATATATTATCAAGACCAAACCATTAGCCAAATGTCAGTCAGATGTGTCAGTGAACAAAGGATATAATCCGGAGATATATGTGTTTAATAGACTTTGAGCTTTCAAGTCGATAGTTTCTTTGACTCTTCCATCCATCAATATAGGTAAATGCTGTCTTACCAAACAAAGCTTAGATGTGACAACTCAATATTTGTGTGTGATCAGAATTGTGATTATTTTAATTTGAATGTTAATTAATTTATTTGTTAATTGCCTCTTGGGCCTGTGCTCCATCTGGCCAGGTTTCATGTCTCTTAATAATATTTTATCTGTGGTCTGATGATGAATGCAAGGTGTGTTTATATACTTTGAAACAATAGTGCTTAATAACTGGAGATGTTGCCCTTCAGGATTCCTGAGGCAGATTGCCAGATAGTTAATTGTGAATCTATTAATTTCACTACCTGTATTTGCGTCTCTGTTATTCTTTGCATATATAGCTTTAATATCTGTATCAAGAAAGTTTCTCGCATATACTAACACACATAGCTTTTTAAAGAGTCATAGGTCAGATTCAATTACTACATTATACTATTTCCACATACATTTAGATAAAGCAAAGTATATGTGTATTAGTTTAAATAGATAAAATTCAGTACAAAGATAATGGTCTTTTGAGAGGAACAGTCTAAACTGTGCACACAGAGATTGCTTAAATTAACTGGAGCCACTCAGGAGAAGTTCTGGAGTCATTGTGAGCAGCTCAATAGAAATATCTTCTAGGCACAGCACTGGCAGAATAAACAAACAAATGATCATTCAAGCCAGCTCCCCACCTTTCTAAAACTGCAGAGTAGAAATGGGATTCAGCCCACTAACCTCAGCAATTTAAAAGTTAGTCATCTAGTGTAAGATACTTATTGAGCCTCTTTCTGCAGTCAATGGAGAGAAAGTATAACCTCTGAAGGACAGTCTAGCTAGCTAAAGAAAGTCTAAAGTAAGTGGGATTAAATGCCCTTTGGAGATATTATCTTTTCCACTGGCTGTAGAGAGAGGTAAGGCAACTACTTTAGACTAGACGCCTAACTTCATAATAGAAAAAGTTAAGTTGTGGAGCATGTTACTGCCTCCGTGCCTTCCTCTCAGCCCTTAATGTTGCATTTTTTTCGCTTAAAGAGTTTGTGGCTCAGTTACTTGGCGGATAAGGTTCTTGGTGGTTAAAAACACATACAAGTGAGGTCTCTACATGGCTGTTATGGACACTGCACTTCTCAGACTTTCCATGATGGAAATAGTAGCTCTCTTTGAAAACTGTAAAGGAAGTCAGGAGTTTGTTATCATCAACCACATCAGGTTGAATCCTCCTGGTGGTGTAGCACATTGCCACAGTAAGCCAGCACCACTTTCCTCTGTCAGGTGCCATTCCTGTTCCATCCAACTTTTTTTTTTTCATTGTTTAATTGCTGGAAGACCTGAGGGCTGGCTTCTATTTAAGTTGTTGGCTTTTCTTGGTGATAGTTATTGTCCTAATTCCTAATCTGATTTGATCAATTGACCTAATAGTAATTCACAAATGTGGTATGCAATTTAATAAACAGGAGAGAGAACACTGTCGGTGTAAGACTATATTAATAGAGACACTTCCCATCACAAAATCTACTAATAATATTGTGGATTCATTTTGCTAAATTTCCTTCTTCAGTAAAAGCTTCATTCAGAATCTGTTGGAGCTCCTTCTACCAATGGCAATAGTTTCTGGATGGGGCCCTAACAATTAATGCAGAGTTTGGTGCTCGCCTGATTACATTTTAACTATATGCTGTTAATAAGAAGCGTTGTAAAACTTTGAAGTAGGTGCTTAATAATTGGAAACAAGTTTAAAAAAAAACAAAAAGAATTTTCACAGGAACTAAAGCAACATCAAAAATAGCTTTTAAATACTATTTTCTCAACTTATCCTGAAAGGGAACTCTTGGTTTCTGGCTTGTACATTCCCAGCACAAAAGAAAAGATATTCAGGAAAAAAGACTATTTTTTTTTTAATCTTAGCTATCTTTAGCTGCTAACAAATGTGATTTGAAGCTCCTTACTTTTATCCATAAAAATGTGAATATACTACATGAACATGCGAAGTAATACACGTTGTACATCTAAATCTAATGCAAATAAACCCAGTACCCTGTGAATATTGACAAAGCTAGAATTTCCATACTAAAGGATCAGGCTGTTTGTTCTAGTTAAGCTGTAAAAACTATTACACAGTACAGAGGTTAGCATTGTTCTTCAAGCTGCTAACGGTTGGTTTGTCTGCAAAAGGTTCTTCATGCAGCCTGTTAGGATTGATAAATATACAACTCAGCAAATTCCATGCAGATATTTTCAGTAAATTGTAGAACCGATGCAAATACGAATGTGAATTTCAAGTTATTGTACCTTTTAATGTCACTAAGAAGGAACACCAGGCTGTCCATTTGCATATATTTTCATTTATTTGTACAAGCCATTAAAAGTACCTGCATGCCTGGTTTAAAGTTACAGTGTAATAAAAAAAAAAAAAAAAAAAAAAACCTCAAGGAAGAGAGAAGAGTTATGGGACCGGGGTCCATTTATGATAAATGCTCTATAACTAGATACAGATCCTAACCTGAAGAGGGAATTTTCATGCTGTATTTAGAATATCATTCCCATTATCTTTTGCATACGGACAATTCTTGGGTAGACAGGGCAAGGAAGAAGAAATGTCTCATCAGAGGAATTCTAGTATAAACTGAAAAAAGATACAGGACAACAACACAACAGAGTCTGACAGAGAAGAAAATTGGCTTATTTTGTTTTCACTGCAGTAAACTTAATCAGCTCTAAAGTAGCTCCAAAATAGTCTCATAGTAAATTTAAGAAAGAAATAGGTTTAAATTAGAAGTATGGCTCACAAGGGAATCTGTGCTTGGATAATCTAGTACCAAGGCAAACAAGAACAGCTTCTAAATAGCTTGAATATCAGATTGCTTTTTAGATCCTTCTTGTAGCATGGCCGAACAGTCATGCTTACTTTCATCCTGTACAGAAGGCCCTGGAGATTCAGGTTCACCACTTGCTATGTCATTGTCAGTTATTCTTTTTGAAGACCAGTACTAATAAATGTTGTGAGCCTAAAGACTGACTACTAGTTTGCAGTGTGCAGTATTTATTGTTAATCATTTATATGAATGTTCTCACACTTTAACAATGTTGGTTACTCAGGAAACAAAGGTAACACCACATAACAGGAGATGACAAATTGTGCATGATGAGTTACCATAGCAAAATACCTGTGATACAGCCAAAAAGAGTAGTTCACAAGCATGTCATAAGTTCAGATTTGGCCACAAATGAGCTACCTGACATATTGTTTTTTACACTTGCACAAATGAGAATCAAGTTGCTGAAGACCTGCAGACTAACAGGACAGTATTTGTGATGAATAATTCAGCTGCTCTACTAACAAGAGATCTGGTTAATGTATCAGTTGAAATAAATGGAAATGTTTTGCATCTGTTGACATGAGGTATGCGCAAGTTGAAAAGAAAGGAGGGGACATTACTGTTGTGACTTAGCTAGGGTCCAAGAGTGTAAGTATAATACCCTGGGAAAAGCTTAAAGCATATTTCCAAAACATATCTGTTGGATTTATTAATACTCGTCTGAGTATCATTCCCCTCATAAACTCTACATGGGCGAGAAAAGAGTCAGGTGGCATTGTGCAGCTGCTGGTGTCTCTAATCTGCACTCTGCTACAAGCTCTTAAACAATTAGTGTAATTTTTGTAATTAGTTTTGATCTGTGGTTTGGGGTCTGCAGAATATTAGGAGCTGTTTCAACAGGCATCCATAAAAGGGGTAAGCAGTGTTGTAGCTGGAACATATGACTGAATTAATTTTCCCTCAGAACACCTGGAATCAATATTATCAGCCAGAAACACGTTGTGTCCTGTATTTTTTCTATTATATCTAAATTGTGCTTTATGAACCCTGGGTGGCATAATGTTGAATATTGTGAAGGGAAAGAGAGTTTGCTGGGGTGACATGACACTGTACAGCACGGTGATATACAAGACTCTTTCACAGAGCTGGGAAGCTTTATTCATGCATTTGTTTAATTTATTGAATATATATGCATTGTGGTGATACTGAATTAAACTATAGCCCCTAGTGAATAATATTCCAGCAAATATTTCTAATCTGTGGAAATAAATTGGACCAAAAGCTCATGTACTAGAAGCAGACATAAGGTATCACAGGATGGCTGTAATCTTCATTAATAAAGACAGAAAACAGAACAATTTATGAGTTATTAGATAAATGCACCAGCACATTAATAATTCACCGAAGTCTATCGATTCTGTGCACCAAAGCTGCCTTTGCATGAACTGGACCTAGTCAACAGGTATCACCCCTCAGTTTATAGCATTGGCCCAAAATGAAGAGGTGGTCAGTGCTTTATGTATAGCAGAGCTTTTGTATTCATAGATTTCAAGAATGTGTTATGATTCCAGTCCAGGAGAGGTATTCACATGGCTAAATTATTTCATGTGTATTAACTCTAGAATAGAACATATGTTCTCTTTGTTTTTGTTTTATTTTTTTCTTTTTTTTAAAACAAAGACATTTCTGGAAAAGGCCAAAATATGAGATTTAATTTCCAATATTCTGCCAGCCCAAGAATCAGGCCAAAAGCTAGGGAAATTGTCTGGAAAATGAGGGATTTCTTTCCCAAATTCTTTTTTAATTCTGTAATTTCAAATCTGGCAATGTAGGAAAATCCCGGCAGCTTTGTATGTCAAGAGCTATTTTGTGCAAAATTTGCATTTTTGTCACTTTTGATGCAAACTCAACCCTTGCAGGAGATTACCAGACCCCAAAGCTCTCCCAGAATCTATATACCCATATACCCATTGATTTGTTCCAATAGGCTCTGTCTCCAACCTACAGCAGCAGTTACTTGGTAAAGGATCACAGACATAGCAACGTCCAATAATTAGGTGCCCAGCGCCAGATTTAGCATTTGAAGGCCTGAATGAAGTATCTCCATTATCTTATATGGAGCAAAAGTGGGCTTCTGAACTGAAATTTTTAAAATCCATTATTCTAGTGCTAAGATTCTAAACCAGCCAAAAGAAAATGCCAGCACCTGAGTACACGGTTAGCCAAGTCTTCATGTACCTTAGATAAATAGGATGTTGTTATCAAATATGTATCACACTGCCTGCACTGTGTGAAGCTTAGTCTATTTATACAGGATAAGAGTTCTCTGCCTCCATGTTTAAATCAAAATTTGAGAATAGGGATGTGAATATTAGAGCAGATTTCAGGTGATGCCATCCATCCATCGCCACAGAAGAAAACAGGCCAACAGGATAGCAGCAATCTGTCAGAAGAGTCACCTACATATCAGAGGTGTGCATAAACTTACTGTTATGGTAGTGCTCAGGGACTTGATTTGAAGGGACAAATCTACAAATGAGGCTTTCTGTCAATGGCCTCAAAGTAACAAAAAGCATGACCAGCACCTGTATTAGTTTGGACCATTGTACAGAGCCCTGCTGGGCTGCCCACATGGTATCCCACAGTGTCCATGGACAGAGTCCATTTTAGAGGAGCGCTCATGATCATACATCAGGAAAAGAAGAAACAATACCAACAGAGAAATACAGTTTTCACATATGCACTGATCATTATACAAATGCTAAGAAACTGCTAAATCCTCTCTCCTGTGGATATTGAAAGACTTTTTGCCCATTTGTAGTACATAAAACTAACCTACTTTGTCACTAATTGATCAATAATTTGTCTGCCAGTTAGCTGTAATATCCCAATTACTGGTTTAAATAAAAACTATCCCATCTATCACACTAAAACAAGTATGTCCGAACAATTCCTGGATTTGGTAGGCCAGAAGCAGAAATAATGCACTAAGAACAATTTGCATTGTTGCACAAACTGGAAATTCTGCCAACCCCTTAGAAGACCTTTATCTGCACGACCTCTAATCTTGATACCAGCGTCTGGGCTCGTGGGTGCATATGCAAGGCCAGTTCCAGACCCTTTGTTTTCTCAGAAAGAGTGGATCAGTAGGCTGAAGCACTTAGCACTGAGACCCTTTCATCTGTAGTCTCTGTGGTTCATGTATTTTACTCTGGACTGCATTTGGTTGGACTCCCTGGAATGAACATCCTGTCATGTGTGTGGTTCAGAGCTGTCCAAAAGACCAAGTACTGAGTTGGACCCTTGTGTCCCCATTAGGGGTTGGAGTGCATTTAGTGGGTGCCTGTGGGGAAGCTACCACATTATTTTGCTCTGAAGGGAATGAAAACTGCCCTGTGAGTTAAACCAAAATACTAATGTAGACACAGCCAGAGACAACTGTCCTTGCTCGCTTTTGCATCTTCGTCTTGCTTGCTTCTTCCTGCTCTTTCCCTTGCCACCCATCCACTTTTTTCTCTTTGTCTATCTTTTCTCTCCTTCTTAAGGCATTCTTAAGACAGAAGAAAGTGATACTATCCCTTTCTATAAGCAGTCTGCAGTTAGTATCTTTTCATAGAGTGGATGGTGACCAAGACAAGCACAAAGGTTCCAGTGATCTATAGTTCCATATCATGCCTTTATTGCACAGTCCTCCACAGTGTGAAAAGACACAGATTGTGATTACTATTAAGGATTATTTGGGGGTATGTTGTGCCTCTTTCTTGTGTATTGCATGTTTTTAGCACACCGATGAGAACACTTCTTTTATAATCTTTGCCATGTGTCAGTGTATGCCCTCCCTTTCATTCTCTGTCTTGACCCTAGACTTCACTGCCAGTTTTAGGAGACTGGCCATTTAGGGTTGCATCCTGCAAGACTGGTTTGGAGAGTGACCTTAGGAGTATCTGTCAAAAGACAGCACAGACTTCCTTAATGTGTCTGAAAATTGCAAAATACTAAGATGGATTTGCATGCATATTGAACTAATGTTACTAAATAATGCTCTGTGCTTTTAAAATGCAAAGGCTTTTCTTGGTAGTTTGTTTTCTGGACATCATGTCAGCACAATAATAAATAGAAGAAAAACAAAACAAGAAACCTTATTCAAAATCAATTAACAGAAGATCTGAAAACATTCAACACTTTCAAATTGAATTTCCAAATCAACATTGGACTAATTAGTCCTACAGAAATACAACAATAGACTTACATGTACTTGTCTATCTCTGTCTCACCCAATATCCATTCCCCATTAGGCTGTTTGGATTCATTAGTTGTAGAAATGATAAACTAATGCTGTAGAGAAATACAGGATTTGTAGTTGTTTGGAAAGCATTTGATGAGTGCACACATTAAAAAAATTGTTGATGTTTACACTGAGTCTCCCTACCTTTTAAAGAGCTATATGTTACTTGTTTGAAATGAAACCTATTTGTTTTGTAAGATTACAGAGAGATTTTTGAGTCTTTAATGATGGATATATCAAGCCTGCTTTTAATTAGGTTTTGAATGTGGAGACCTGTTTACAAATAAAAATCACAGTAAATCTTCATTAGAATACACTTTGTTGTGCTTTAATGTGTCAAACATGTTTACCTGCAAGTTGACCATGAACCATACCAGGGGTAACATGCACCTGTTCCCCAGTTACCATTCATTTCAGCTGTACTGTAGTGGATTTACATCTAACTAGACTGAAAATACTCTGTTTTTTGAATTATTTCTGAAGCAGCCCCTTTTTCTAAGTCATGGTTTCCTGTGGAAGATCCCCATCCATACCAGCACTATCCAGTCTTAATGATGCCTGCCGTTGGCAGGCAACCCCGGAGGAGGACCATGTGAATGCTCTTAATGGTGTAAGCCCACTGTTACCTGATGCAACCTCACAGCTGCCATCAGCGCCAGCCGCATCTCCTGAGCCCTAGCAAGAGGGCTGGAGACTGCTGCTGTTCACATTTTACCCACTGTACCTTGATGGTAGGTTTGCATATTGGCCTCCATGTCAACAGTGGGCTACTATTTTCCAACCTCGAGGTTTGGGAATCCATTCACATGGCCTAATTCCGGGAGTTGGTATGGGATTCAGAGAAGTGGTACCTATTTTCTGGGCCCAGCCTCATTCAGAAATGTCTCAGTATCACCCTCTGGGAATTTGGTGCACCAAACTGTATGGGAATAGATCAGCAGTTCAGTTCAGCAAGCACCTTCTTCTGTTGTGGCTGTGAAATTTTGCAGAACATTCCTGTGCTTGTCACTGTCCATGACATCCACCAGGCTCTGGAAAAGCAATGTCTGACTGCACTTAGAGTGTTAATGGAGTTGTTCATGCTTCCTGTGATTACTGAAGATGTAAAGGTACATTGCATGCATATGAACATCAGCTGCAGTGAATACATGCATAACACCAACACATTATGGGAATCTACCATATTCCCCTTGTGGCAAGTAAGCACTTTTTCCCCACTCTCTTGTTCTTCCACTGGTGACGTATGCTGACAACCATGACAGGAAGGTACCCATCTTTATCATCAGCAATGGCATCAACCTCTGCTCCCACTGGTACATGTGATGATGTCCTGAGAAGTACAGAGCCTGAATGAAGTTCAGCAGTATCCACATGTCCTGCCAGCTGTCCATGGAGTGCACTGCCTGTCAGAGCAGCTTGGTGGAGAAGCTGATCTGCTGCACTTCACAATCTGTCACTGTGTCAAAGGGAATGTGTCCCTAAGGGAGCCTGTGTGCCCTTGCTCCCGCACCTTGAGCAATATCCTTACGAGCTATGCTGTCAAAACTCTGCTTACTGCTGACTGGAGACACAGTCAGTAGTAGCCTCCCAGCCTTAGCTCAAGGGATTGGTTCCTTGTAATAAGGGCATTTTCACAAAATGCCGCAGAGGCTAGTTGTGGTTCAGATATGCAAACTGAGTGGTCTCCCTCCTTTTAAGTATCCCTGTTCTCCTATACACCTGAACCTGGCTCTGACCATCTCTCCAGTCAAAGCCACATATTATTGCTAGCAAAATTCTGAGTTTAAGTCTGCTTCCTGCAAATATTTATGAGGATCTTAAAAGTCCTCTGAGGCCGAGGTAACTCACCTCTGGAGAGCTGACACAATAGAGAGATTATCCATTAAATGAAATATAATTACCTTCTTTTGCAGTTCCCAGAACAGGGATTGTCTGAGGAAACAGCCAAAGAAGAGAAAAGGAGAATGGGCAACATCACAGCAAGCCCAGAGAGTGGAGCAGTCCCTACACAGACTCCCAGAGCAGCCCGAAACCATTCTGTCTTCTCTCTTCCTCCTGCAGGAGGTGAAGCACTGACCTGGTGCCTGTTGTTGTTTCAGTTCCTTCAAAGCAGTGCAACTGCAGCTTCCATCCCCTGTCAAGTAGGAAAATTGAAGTCGAGAGTAGGCTTTTGTCAGAAACAGGCTCATCCTGAATTTCCCATTTGGTTTCTGAATAGCTTAATGAAGAAAAATGCAGCAAAATACCATAGGGTAATTCTGGGGAGTAAAGCTGTGACAAAATAACATGTGTGACTCACAGATTGCAGTAGGAGTTTTATTTTTTTCTGGGCTGTTATCTGGACTCTGAATTCCACAGAATAACAATGCAAAAGAGCAATGAAGTAAACTGGGTATTGCAGGCTTTGTGATTCACCACTAAACAGCTCTTTTAAAAGTCTTCATGTTGTTAAAACCATTGTTGCTACACTGGCATAGAAATGATATACTGTAGAAATAAATCAGTCCTGGGAAACCAGGTCAAAATTCTAGATTCCAAAAACAAAAGGATAGATTACTATTAGTGAGCTAACATGCTCAAAGAAAAAAAATCCTTTACAGATTCTTGACCTACATTTGAGTCCAATGCTACTTTTCAACAGCTCTTAAATCTTTTTCAACTTTATTCTATTCACCATTGCAGTGGTAAGAGGCTGGACTGCTGGAGCACATCTGCTGCTTTAGTTTCTAAAAGGCTGTGATTGCAGAATTCTAGATATTTGACAGAAATTTCTGTTTTAACCGGTGAAAACATTCTTAATCTAGAGAACAGCCAGCTCTGTTTCAGTCCTGGAAGTGCTGCTAAACAGCAAAAAATTACTTGAACTTAAGATCACATAGCTGTCTTACCACTTTAATTACAGTACATTTTTTGCCTTTTCTCTTTGGATCAATTGCATGTTGTTCCTTGTTTTTCTCCCGTCCTCTTTGCTGAGACTTTCTCATTGGGTCCAGCTTTTTTTTCTTTGAATGCTATGCGTTAGTTCTGTTTCATATTTCCATTTTTAATGTGTGTGAATCCAGCATTCTGGAAATGAAATGGCAGCATATACCTGTACATTGCAAAAATTCAAGCAGAAGAAATGACTTTTCCATGCTCTAGGTTAAATCTGAACGAGCTATTTTCTGTGATGTGAAAGTCTGACTCATTCATTCTTTTTTGGACTTGCTCAGTATGACTCCTCAGAGTCACTTTGGATTTATCACCACTCCCGAATATTCCATATGTAATATTAATCCTTCCATCTTTTGCTGTCCAGGAAGTGACTTACTTGGAGTCACAGAGCAAATTAATTATTAAACTGTGAATAAAATGCAATAATCCAAGGTCACTAACTCTTTTAGCTGCATTGTGAATCTTGTGTTAACAGCTAGTTCTTAAAAGTCCCTGCTCCTCAAGTCATGCAAATGTGTGACAAAGTAAATTCATGAGAGTCTCAACCTTCATTCAATAAGAACCCACCTCAGGAAACAGAAGTGAAAAAGCCAGACATCCAAGTGTATTTTCTGATAAATTTATTAATGCTATTTGAAATCAGTTTCATTATTTTGGAGAATGTGGCACATGGTATTTGGGAACCAGGGGTTTGACAATTCTGTCTGTGAATTCAGAATTTTCAGAAGAAACTGTTTTCAGTTTCTTCTGCTTTTGAGGCCTTCTGTGTTTGGTGGCCAGTGCTTTTACCAGTTCTTCCACTCCTAATTAAAATGTGTATCCATTACAGGAACTGTGGGAAAAATCAAGGCAAATTCTCACTCTTAAAAATTTTCTATTTGAACTTGGTGACAGCATTTTGACAGCATTTTGCTGCAATTTTTTCATACGAGTGGGGCTTTTTTAATGCTTGATGATGATTTATGAAGCCACAAAACCATTCAGCACAAACTTGTTCAAGCACCATAGCAATAACTAATGTAATTAGCACATTCGAGGACAGTAGAAACTGCAAAATAAGCAGGCATCAGTCACTAAAGCAACAGATTGATTTTACAGTGTACACTTCAAGGGCTTTTATCAATACCACACATTAGTGCTTTTGGACTATGTCATTCTCTAGTCTGCTCTTTGCTGGATGAATGTCAATAGAAGGGATAATATCTGAAGTTACTAGAGCTTTTTGTCAACTATAAATAACATGCTACTATTACTAGGTGGTATTTGACAGTCAAAGGAGTACAGGCAAGCATGGAGAAATGGAAAAGGTCAGTGACAGAATGACACAGATTACTCTATATTAAGTAATTAATTTACCCCTTTCTTGGCTTTTTTTTTTTTTGAGTTTTTTTTTGGATGCGCTTTCCTTTCACATACTGTCTTGACTCCTTCCCAGAAGAAACAGGCAAATAGAGAGATAGATTACATGTATTTTAAATATATAGATGATTTCAACATGCTCTCAAACCTGCAAAATGTTTCTTTGAGTATTCTAGCTGTGATCCAGCAAAGAGATGAGAAATATTTCTTGCTTTGAATAACTGAGTAATTTCCATTAGTGGCAGTACCTGGCTAAGTTTAGCCAAATCCACATAAAAGCTGAAATGCCTAAAACAAAAAACCATCCTTCTGCATTGAAGTTTAACATGATGAGGTTTTTTCTATATTAAATTAGAAGAAGGGGGAAACCTGGATTGGAGGTCTTATATAGCATATCAACATTTTCATGCTCTGTGTTGCTTAAATGCACTATCAGTAAAAATGCAGAAGAGGGTTCTCCACTGCTGTAAATATTCAGAGTTTCTTTCATACCATTGGGGTGCTGACAAATTATCCCAGGTGAGGAACATGTAGCTTTTTGGCCAGAACTCTGCTCCAGATGGATATGAAGATAGCTGTCCCAAAATTAGGACAGTACATGCTGGGATTTTTCATGAAGTGAAATCCACAACTTCAGGCAAGTGCAGGATGAACAGAACAGTCCATTAAAAATCTTTAAATCAAACTGAAATAAGTAAAAGCCTGTCTTTGCAACATAGAGCTTTTAAATTAGTCTTCATTGCAGAGAATCTTCATACTAGACTGTGATTTTCTTGTTATAACTTTTCAAAAACATGGAAACATTTTTATATACCGTGAAGTTGGCTTTAAAATAGATAGTAATGTTGTATAAATTATTTTTGACTCAGTGAATTATAGAAGCATCTCATGCCTTTCTATAAAAATAAAAATAAAAAGTTAAACCAAAACCCACAGGCTTAATGAATGAGGACCTAGATAGTAAATCTTATTTAAGACAGGCCAGCAGTACTCAAAACAAAGTATTTACCAACTGGCTGAGCCAAAGGATTATTCTCAAGAGAATGTTTTCCCCTTCATAGTAGAGCTGATTAGTAGTGAAAATAATATTTAGAACAACCTTTTGCACAGCAGAGCAGGAAGATGACTTTCACTTGGTAACTGTTTAAATAAGCCCAGCTGCTTCTGTCACTGGGGGCCAGGATTGTGGGAGGGTAGCAACAGCTTCTTTTTGAAGTAAGGCCTATAGTTCTCTTCAGGGTCATCTCTGGTACTCAGCAAACCCAGAGAATGCTTTGGGCTGGTCTAAACTTTACCCTTCATATAAAAGATCTGAAATGGGAGCTATTTGGGGGTTCCTGAGGTAATTTGTTAATTGGTAGCTAACCCACAAAGGTTATCCACGTGGTGGTCTGTCACTGCTGCTGCTTGTGTTGACCAGGTTTGCTCCTTTGCCCTGCTCCATTTGTACCTCCATGGCATCTTTTGGCTAATAGTACCACCCTGAGCACTCCGGTGCTTGAACCATCTCTCTGTTACATATTTGCAGGTTAGTTCCATCAATGAAATCCTGGCCCCAGATGAGGGCTGCCATCTCCAGGTTGTGACCTGTGAAGTTGTCATTGCTGTTTGTTCTGATGGGATCGAAATTTCAAACCTTTGGGGAACATGGCTATTGTAACAGTCTCTGTGGCAGGAAACCAAAGGATGAAAACAGGGTGCAACAGAAAGTCTGAAGACAGAAAGTCTGAGGTAGTAGGGACATACTCAAAGGAAGAAGGTAATCTACCTTGTGGGTGCAGGACAGGTAGCTGATGGAGGATTGGAAGTGAAATAACTTCCATGTCACTCAAGTGAGTAACGTCTCAAGCTGAAAAGGTAATGTCCTTATTATCTTTATCTAGATCGAAGGAAAAATGTGAGTGAATATTGACTATAAGAAAATTATTTTTGTCCCATGAACTTTTGGACTCTTAACCAACTATTCCCCAAGATTTAAGGCTTTCCTTTCTTCTATCAATCACATTATTTTTTGTTTAAGATGTGAAGACAGTTCTTCCAACACTTATAAAAGGAAAGCAACCGTATTAACTACCTGGCTTGTAAACTTGCACACCTTGATATGAGCACCTCCTGATGTCTAGGATATATAAAAGTAAACTCATGTTTTCACTTTTCTCACTTTCCCAAGTCTGATGGGTGCCAGTAAAGTGCTTCCAAAGGAAAACAGAGTATAAAAATAAAATATCTTAAAAGTATGAAAGCGTGATATCTTTACCCCTTTCTTCCCCATCCCTCCTCCTCAATCAAGAAAGAAAAGCAAATGAATGTTCATTTTAGGGGAAAAAAAAAAGGTGCAGTTTATGATCAAACCCTACAGAGACACACTTGGACCATATGTCTAGATACTGGCATATGGCTCATTGTTGTCTATCAGAGAGCATTCCAGTTAATAAAGCATGTAATTCCTGCAGTGTGACATCTTGCATCTTGAGGATAGATCATTAAAGAATAGGCATAGACCAGATAACTTGTCACAGCTCACATAATGGAGAAGTATATGCAAAGGAAAAAAAGCCATGTATTTAGAGACTGTGAGCTAGATAAAATAATGAATTTAAGCAAACTAAAGTATCTTTATCCAAATGTCTGCCATCCTAGTTCTTTGGGTGCTTAAACAGCCTAAATTTTTCCTATTTGATTTTCAAGTACCTAGAGTTACATGTCTACATGTGCTCACAAATGACACAATCTGAACAGTTTGGTATCTATCTCCTATTAACAACTAAAGAGGATTCAGAATCAATGATTCCTTTTGGGAGAGGTTCACTTTAGCATGTACCTGGCACATGCCCTAGGTGCTGGACCCCACAAAATGCAGTTGTCATTGCTTTGTCTTAAACTGCAGCCATTTGAGGAGAAGGCAGTAAAGCCCAAAGTAGGGATGGCCAATCTGTGGATCTTGAACTGCAACTCAGCTTCCCAGTATTGGGGGGGAGGAGGGGGGTTGCATCCCGTGACTGGACTGGACTGGCATGGGGCTGTCAGTAGCCCGTATCCCAGCTGTGGGTGGAAGTGAGCTATCGCCAGCAGGATTTCACAGCAGAGGCACTCAGGTCTTCGAAGGAAGACCCTGGGCACCCACTTCTGAAGGTCCGGTGGGGATCCTGAGTGAAGTGCTTCCCTGAAGCTTGGATGAGCTCAAGAGAAGGGAAGGGTTTCAGACATATTTCCAAGGTTTGTGCCTGAACAGTTACTCTTACTTCCTAGCTCTAGGCAGCTCAATATATGGGTTTGATTGGTTTGTCGCTCTGAGTCACCTAATTCTCCTTCTGTAAGGACTACAAGGATCTAATTTTGCATCCTCAGCTAGGAGCCAGTTGTTAAATACTAGGCAGTGAAGTGCTTAACTTGGAGACACCTCAATCCCATGCTGGTTGTGGTCAATGGGAAGAGACGTCTTACCTTTTCAGTCCCTGTGGGGCAGACCAATAGTTTAGCCATGCAATTCAAATCACAGTTACGTAAAGGTCACCCCTGCGGGGCTTCTTGTAGACTAAAAGCAGAGACTAACCTTAAGTTAGCTTGACCAAATTTGAGCAGCAGTAGGCTTTTTATTGTGTTTGGGTTTTTATATCAGTCGCACATTTTTATGGGTAACCTGGTTGTATAAGCTGTTCAAAAAAATAAAAGATAATCCTATAGCTGACTGATCTGTATGTTTACTGTAAATTTTTTAAACTTTAAAAATTAAGACATTGAAAAAATTATGATTATTCTGTTTAACTCAGGAATATTCTGCATTTAAGACATTTCTGCTGGGAATTCTACCAAGAACTTTCAAAGATTTGGCCCCTATGTAGTATCAGTAAACTCTGGACCTGTGTTGTCATGCTGTCTGTAGCAGTTTGACTGAACCTTTTCCTTATTTATATTGTCTTTTGTACTGGAATGATGTTTTCCATTGTTCATTTCTCCTTACAGGGAGAAATGAACCTCCCAGTCTATTTGCATCCACTAGCAATAAAACTACATTTTAATGAGAAAATGAATATTTGGACTTTACACTTTAGCCAGCAGTATATCATTTCTGACAGCTGCGCTTTTTATTCACTATTACTCTGTCTGAGACAGCTTCAGTGACAGCAGCCAGAATCCTCCTCTCTGTGCAGCTTTTCCAAAAAAGGCAAAATGGAATAGATGTCTCTATAGATGTCATGGTGTTATTTAGAGTCTTTTCTTTTTCATAGGATCATGCCAACAAACAAAAGAAAAAATCTCACTCCCACCTTTATCCTTTATGAGCCCAAACACTTTTTCAGGAATATCAGCTATTTCTCCCTAGCTATTTCTTCAAAATCACATTGCTTCTTTCTCCTTTTTAATTTATCCACTTTAGCTTATTTTATCATGCAGTACAAAAAAATTTATCTCTACATTAGAATTTTTAAAAACAAGTGTTATTCAACTGTTCTACAAGGTTTTAAAACTAATGGTCCAATTCACAGGTAGTAAAAGAACAGTGATTCATATCTTTCTTTGTAAGCAACATCACCCAAAGGGCATTATGCAGCTCTGGTTTTGATAGGGTTTTTCTTTTTTTCCTCAGGCATAATGACTCCAGAGAGACCAAACATAACAGAGATCAATTGGGTGCTTTCTTTTCCATTCCAGTTTTGCACAGCAAAGGGATCTGTTGATTTTATTTGCCATTTATTTATGCTTTAAGCAAGCCTGTTTTAGAAAATACTGGTCAACCGAGTAGGCACTTCTGGCATTGGTGGCTCAACGTAAATGTGTTGTTTCCCTTGTTTGAGATTATGAGTCAAGGTCATCTGTGAAATAAGCAGCTATATCGAGAGTTTTATCCTGTTCTCCTTACAGCTAGTGAAAATTTTGTTGCTGGGAGCTGGCTGTAATGGTATACAAATCAGGAGTTAACATGTCATTTGCTGACTTTTAGCCAAATCTAAAAGGTGCTGTAACATTGTGCAAGTCCAAAACTACAGTCTTGCAAATCCCCACTTACTTGCACCTGCTTTTGTGTTTGCCTAAAGTGCTGAAACATTTTTCCAAGTGAATACAGCTGGATCTCTTAGCATCCGAAGAACGACCACAGTCTGCATAGGACCGAACACATCAGTCCAGCTAATCAAATCAGAGCAGGACGTGTGAAGCCTGTGTTCAGCTCCTCCATCCAGCAGATGTTCTTGGAGCAGACCGAAGGGGTGTGGGCAAGCTTCCTTGCCAAAAGCCAGCTGCAGTTCTCCTTTCCTTTAAGACGTAGCCAAAGGAGAGGGTGGTGATGACTTCTTTCCATATGATGGTCGTATTGTTAAAGTACCTTCCCAGCAAGTGGATGTCCCAGGTTTATGCCCTTTTGTCTGGGCAGGAGATTTAAGCCTCTTTTCCCAATATTTCAGGTGAGTGCCATGATCAGTGAGCTGGGAAAGCAACTAAGTTAGTAGTCAGACTTTGGAAGGGGAGGACCTTTGTCTGATACCTTTTCCCAGGACTGTGACACGAATGAGATGGTGGTTGGATAACATGAACACCATTCCTCTTCCCCTGTTTGAAAACAAAATGAGTGAATCTGGCTCAGTTTTTCTAGAGAGAGATTTTAGGCTCCTGTTCTCGGCAAGCTTCTTCAGGCTGGGTCTGCAATTGGACTGAAGCCAGAGAACCAGGAGCAAGGCATCCCTGCCCAAGGAGCAGCTGTGTTTTAGACCACCATCTTGTAACCCACAGCGCAAACCTCAGCAGGATTTCCCGTGGGGTAGCGAAAGGCAGCTTCCTGCTCTGGAACTCATGGAGTCTGTTCTGGGTCGCATTCCAAGAGGCCCATCAAGCATATAGAGAGCCTACGTATGTAAGGTGGGGTCCTAAATTCTCCACTGATGCCAGGCCAGTAAAAACTAGGTGTCACACTGATTAATAATG
Source organism: Dromaius novaehollandiae (assembly GCF_036370855.1). NCBI lineage: Eukaryota > Metazoa > Chordata > Aves > Casuariiformes > Dromaiidae > Dromaius > Dromaius novaehollandiae. The sequence continues at coordinate 45,927,508 of NC_088098.1, forward strand.
TGCATAGACAGCAGGGTGAAAGGGTGTCTGTAGCTCCTTCCCCTACTAGTGCCACTACTTTGGTGTATGCTCACATGTAGCTGGGGAGCCCCTTTTACCATAAGAGCAGGCACATCCTGCCCAGCTAAACCCTAAAAACCAAGAAGTCCTGACTGATTCTGGTCCTTTTCCTATAGCCCAAAATATGCATGGATTTGATAAGCCTTTTGTTTGGCTAAAGTTTTGCACATTAGTAGCGCAGCTCTCATTACCACATATTGGTCACAATATGCTCTTTACAGCTGCAGATATCTCTAGCATAAGTAGTCTGTAATTACCTTTATTCTCCATGGCGAATGTGTGAAAGTGGTGACACATACGTTATTAGTATGCAATTGGAGAAAAAGTTTGAAACCACTGTGCTGCTGATTTTTCACCTTACTCCTCAAGAGTATTCATCTAGTTCATAGCAGTCACAAAAGAGGACAGTGATGAGCATTTTACCAATTATTTTAAAAAGCATCAACAAACAACTTACTGTTCATTAGCTGAGAAATGAAGGTTTATGTTTCAAGAGTGGTACAGTTCATTTTAGATACTATGACCCAGATTTCTGTTTCTGTATAGAATTGCTTGTAGTGAGTAATGCACATTCTATTTATGGGATCATTATTAAAGTGGAGCTTACGTGCTTTAAATCCCTTTGCACTAGATTCACAAGGAAGACTCAGGAAATCTGTCACTCAGTCAGATTACCAAGCTTGGGTTAAGGTTCACGACAGTGAAAGTCTGGAGTAGCTTTCCAAAAGGAATAACTGTTTGTAAGATGCAGACAGAGCTGGCTAGGAAATGGAAACTCATGACATAGTTGCTTGTGACAGCATGTGCATAGTCCAAATGGTTTTTTCAATCATATTTGTAAATTTTCTGTCTTCTTCCTACTTAAGATCAATTAAGTGATTCATCTGACCTACTTTGAACTTCTGCTTTCGGGTGAAATGAATGATACCCTTAAGTGCCTCTTTTCCGCTTTTGATCTACCCAGCTGGCTCATTGTGGACTGTAGGTTTTCAACATCTGTTGTTAGTTTATATACGACCCACCCCAGGGTCTGAATAGGAACTGGGAAGATCATTACTAAGTATTGTGGTAGTGCTGGAGTGTGGTGTCCCTGATTTGTCGAAGCTGTCAGTAGACAGTTGTGCCAGGGAATGTCCAAGTGATCAATTCAGTGTGTGCAACTTTCTACCTTCTTCTAAGTAATGTAATTGCTGTAGCAGCTGGCACTGCAGAGAACAAGGGCAGTCTTCTGGAAGTGCTCAGAAGCCTACCTCTCTTGGAAGTTAGATGCTTAATTTCTCTGGAAAATTCAGTGAGAAAAAAGAATTGTTTAAATCTAACTAGAAGTGTTATTTTCAGATGTGACTTAGACATATTGAAAGTCTGCTGCTTCAATTTTGAAGGTAGAACCAAACAAAATGAAACAGACAGGTGACATAGATTTATCAGACTTATTTTGTGGAGCAGAATCTGTAAAGAAATGGAACTAACGTGAAATGTGCTAGTCCTTGCTTGGTTTTGCTTCGTTTTCTTTCTTCCACCCCAGTTTCTCTTGTTTGTTTGAAAGTTCTCTGAGGCAGGGGCTGAGTTTCCAGCTGTTCATGTGGTACGACATTGACATTATGGAGCTCCAATCTCGATTTAAGTCCATGTGCTGAATCATCATGTATTCAAGTAAAGGTCATACATAAAATACCAGTATCTGAATGACATATTTGCTATGCTAGCTTTGTCTGTCACTTCAAATCCACCCTCACTTTCAGTCTTGCTACTCAATGTCACCTTTAGGGCTAAGGGCATTTTTCCTGCAGCTATGCAGCGATTTCACTGCATCGACACACTTTGGATACAAAGCAGTGCAAGAAGCAGATTCAGAACATATCCCTTAGAAGACGATAGTGTATAAATCGATATCCTTTTGGAACCTTTTTCAAGGATACTTCCACATCCATGAAGGAATTAATTAAAATGAATAACAAGGGGCCTCTAACTCTATCAAGAAGAATAGGGTCAACCTTAAGTATCTTGTTCTCCAGCTGAAATTTGATTGCCCTGACTTATACAAAGGCATAAGCAAAAGGATTTTAATTTTTATTACTGTTGTGGTTGCTATTATTCATGAAAGTGTTAGGGCTGTCACTTCAAGTAAAAATGCTGCTAAATACACTAACTGCAGGCAGAAATTTTGTTAACATAATAGACATGCACACTTAGAGGCAGCCAATTTTTTTGCCAACGTTAAATCCCTAGACACTTTTATAAGGATGACCAATAATAATAGAATTAATAATAATGATAATAATAGCAACACTTCTCTGTCATAAAATCTATTTCATCAACACAGAGCAGTTTGCAGAAATGTGCATTGTAAGACTTTTTTTTTGAAAGCTAGGAAGTTTTGCACTGAAACACCTAAGGAAACACAAATGTGTGACAGAATAGATTGAAAATAAGCACTCTGCTACAATTCAGCTCCTTCATCATTGTCAAATATGTATTAAGACTGATAAAATATTTGTTTCAGCATTCTTTTCTCTGATTGACCAGGCTTTTTGTAACATGCGCAGGCAGAACTGATTTGCGTAACGGCATTCTTACCCTGACACATTAAGTCTTCAGAGGTGTAAGGTGGGGTATCTTTGGCCTACTTTAAAGGGAGCTGGATATCTAATTCAGTTTAGTTTCAATAGAGATCCAAGGATTAAAAGTAGGAGAAATGAGACACAATTCTGCACTGGAAAAAACCCAATACCTAATGTACAAATATATTCCAATACACTCTCAAACTGCTAACAGTTATTGGAATTCTGATGTGAAATATCTTTATATAGTATTCTGTCTAATAGCAGCTTCAGAAAAGGGCACAAAAATGAGCCCAGAGTTTTGTCTTTGCCTCTGGACGCAATGATGTTCCTGCATTCTAATGTGTATTTTAAAAATACAGAGAAAGAGACCAAGGCAGAACTAAAAGCAAGGTCTATGAACATGGTTAGAACAACACTCAAAGGTCAGCTCACTTCAGTTTGGAGCAGCTGAAATCCAGATAAACCATTCTCAAATTGTACATTTTTTCAGGAAACGATAGCAAAAGGCTGAAGAAGAATGTGGCAGTTTCAGCTAGGTCTGCAGGCTGAAGCCTCGGCTGCCTGGCAGAGGCCACATGTGCAGCTGACAGTAGGGTCCAATTCAGCTTTTGCTGCTGGAGTAACCCCAAAATTAGCTTTTTCATTTGGGATTTTTTTCTCTTGAAAAAATTATAATCACAGTAAAGATAAAATAGAGTGTTTGTGTGCATTTGTGTGTTCGCGTGAGTGCATGCAACTTGTAGGACCTTTAGAAAGATTAGATTCAGAATAAATAAATTTTGCCCTTTTAAAATTTCACACTTAATTTAAAGCCATAAATTTTCATGTAAAACACTTTGTTCAGTATGTGAACTGTAAACAGTTTATGTAATAATGGGTCTTCTAAAGGCAAAACACTGTTTCTGAGTAGACTGGCATGATGATTGTGTGATACATATATATACACAGAGTGGTTAACAAAATAAGCTCACTTCGTTATCAAAATATTATCAAGCATTATCTTCTGCAAAAAGCAATCCTTCTCTTTGCTTGTTCTTCATGTAATGAATTAATACCAAAGTAGTAGTAGATACATCAAAAAACACCCACAGGTATATTCTGCAACTCAAGAGTATGTTAAATGCATTGTTTTGTATTTTTGAAAAGGAATGATTTTACACTGGTAAATATAGTTCATGCTAAAAAGATGTTTTCTAAAATATTGCCTCATGAATGAAAAAATGAGGACACATAATAACTGTAGCTAAATAATTAAATTTATTGCATAAACTTACAAAAGCCAGAAAAGTCATAGATAAAACAGGACATGCTTTTAACTGCAGAATTTCCTGACTTGTTGGTTTCTATCTAATCCTTAATTCTATCTAACTGCTGTTTCAGCCTGTGAATTGAATTTTCTTTTAATTTGAGCAGATCATATATTCATTTGCAGACTCTCTATCTTCATCAATCAATGCATTATGCCAGGCAGCTTCATCTCCTCCTGAAAGATAACCCTGGATTATGTCATGGCTCAATTCCATATTGCCCCTACAGAGGTAATGAATTTGCACATGTAAGAGGATCATTTACCAATGGGAGTGGGCTGCTGCTTTGAGCATATCATTTCCATCTGCCACGGGATGATTCCATTTGCAAAAATCGATCTTCTGGAGGAGGATTTCTGAGCTCCTGTAAGCCTGCTGTCGGCACAGTGTAGCAAAGTGTATTGTCTGGCAGGGAAGAAAGAAAGAAGGGATCCCATTGCAGCTGCCTCCAGAAAGTCAAGGTCGCAAGGATGGGTTTGCTACTCTTCACACCAAAGCTGGAGAGAGGAGCGAAGATGGGGTGAACAGGACCTTCCTCCCCATATCGAGGGGTTGTGGCTCAGCCACACTGAGTGGAGGACTGCACCCGCATGTCGGTGGTGCATGGTGTAAGCACTTGCAGAGTTAGGGGCGCTTCTGAAAGGGCCCAGCCCCAACTAGGAAAAACTCAGATGTTGAAACAAGCTCAGCTGTGAATCAACCTCTTTTAAACAGCTTTAGGATTCAATTTAATGGCTGCCAAAAAAGGATTGAGCCAGTATCCCATTTGTGTGTACTTCATCAGCTGTAAACGTTAGCATCATATTTGTTCCAATGAGAAATGATGCACTTGAAGTAACTTTACTTGTGTGGAGTGGAGTTTGGCAGTATGTGGATGCCTGAGTAAGTGCTCCATGGGGCCTCCCAGGGTGGACCAGCCACAGCTGCACACCAGTTTGATCACTGGAAACCTGTGATTGCCACAGGCATCAAGGACCAAGGTAATGTAGACCTTGCGTATTACATCCGTTCTCATATGCCAATAAGAACAACTGTGAAAAAGGAATGAGAGCAATGTCTGGTTGTCTTATGGGCGATGTGTAAATGAGAGGTTTGTAAAAGTGGATACTTGTCATCGAATGGCACCTACTGAGACAAAGTTGCATCCCCTCCTATCCCAGCGCTGTCCTTCTCAGCCAGGGGAGGCACGTGGCAGCGCTGAGTTTGCAATAGCTGGCTAGTGCCTCTCTGAGTGGCCTGGGAGCTGTTTGGGAGAGCTTCCACGAAGGGGTTGCCAGAGCGGCTGTGTACGTGTATAGCTAATCCCTCAATGTTGTAGGTTAAGTACAGTCTAAAGTAACTCACTGAGACCTGCCATTTCTATATATTCTCAGGATTGTAGAGAGAACAAAGACTCACTCAGCTTATTTGAAATCCTGAACTTTATTTTCTATAGAATTAGACTTCCATCGACCTATAGTCTGCCCCTTAGGTGTAGCCTGCCATTGCATTGATACTTCCTCTGGCTCCGCCACTTGCATGGCTTGTAATAGGATATTCAGGGTCAGACATGATCCTTATCTTGGTGACATATACACATTCTTGCAATCTGAGGAGGACAAGGCATTTCTATTTAATGCAAATTACTGATTACGGGCAAAAAAATTGATCTGGATGTTTTGTTATTCATTTGGGGGGGGGGGGGAGTATATTTTTCCCAAGGTCCACCTTTGCTGTTATATTTTGGTATGTTATCTCACTGGTTAGTGTACAGTATGTCATAGTGTGATCATATCAGCTGCCATAAAGGATAAGATAATATGACAAAATGTGTCTTGAGGCAGCTTGACAGGATGAAACTTGCAAAAATAAACATGATTAGTGGCCAACACCCAGTAGTCGTAATGACTTTGGGTCTGCCTCCCTTAATCTCTGACCAGCAATAGTTTTCTGATTAGGGATTGGCTGCCACAGGCCGAACATGGTACAGCTATTAAGCGTTTATGTGACATATTTAAGGTCTTACAGAGATATTGCATGTATTCTATGCAGTTTTAAACAGGTTTTTGTGATTATTTTTTCTGGTTCTTGTGGGTAGGCAAAAATATGAATTCAGTGGGACAGCTTTTTCTTTTTGAAATGTGTGAATCAATCACTGAATTCTTTGAAATCACATTATTCTAAAAGTATTCATAAATCTTGATACAATTTATTTTTCTAAAGATCTATATTTTATGACAGACAGTTTAAATTTGCACCTGAGACTGTAATAGTTTCCATCAAATGAGAATGGATAACAAATAGAATGGATGGACTCTCATTAAGCATAAAATTACTCGACAAGAACCATTCTGAATCAATTAATCATAATGTAACAGAACTCTAATATTCTGGCATTCTCAAAATCAAAAGTAACTATTTGCATCATTTTTCATTGTAACAAATGTGATTACTATTGTTTACAGCTGATGAAATAGGTAATTTTAGTCACCCAAATTAAAAACTGGCTCTTTTTTTTTTTCCTGGGAGTCACTACATTGAATTCTAACGTTGTCGAAAGGAAGTTGTCTCACAACAATGGCTTTCTATCCTACAGCCTCCTCCCTATACACTTTTTAAGAGCATGCGCAAAAAGAAATAGAAGTTCCAATTTACATGGCATAACATGGTACTGTGAGAAGTAGTTTAAAATAAGTTTTGGATCGAGTTCCATTTCAGGGAAATATCATCATCCTTTCTGTTTATCATACACTGTGTCTATATTATAAATGGAATTTTTATTTGCATTATATATTATTTTGTTGTCAGTATGCTTTCGATTAGTTTCCAAGTTGTTTAATTTAGCATTTGAATCAAGACAATCCAAATTTTTGACCCCTGGATGTACCAACTAACATGACTGCACATTATTCAAGGACGAACAGGTATGTTCCCCATGAAACACCAGCTATGGGATTGGATGGGACTGCCTTGATATCAATGAAAGGGCATATGTTTTACTTACGCTGATTCTCCCAGCAAGGAGTGCTGATATTATTATTAGGGTAGGCTGAAAGATGATGATTCCTGTTTATTGTCCCATGGCAGAAAATTTCTCCAGAGCTTGTTTTGAAGAGAATTTTCTTCATATTGTTGCATACTCCAATTAAACTAGAATTTTGAAAGAAAAAATATAAAGAAGAGGAAAGGGTATAAAGCAGAGAAAGGCTTAAAGAAAGAGTACACTAAAGCTAGCAATTCATTTCAAATTATATTTAAAAAATCTGGTTTTGACCAGTCCAACTTATGGCACTTACTGTAATAAATCAAAGGTAGTGAACATCACAAACCGACCCCTCATGCCTGACACATGCATTGCTGAGGCAGCTTAAGGTAACACCAAATGCAGATCTGAATTCTCTGACCAAAACATGAGTCTAGTACATTAAACACTTAAAGTGTCTCTAAGTTTGGAGAACTTTGGATTGTGAGGCAGTTTTAATACAAATTTCCTAAGTGAATCTCTCTGTGCGAGCTACAGTGCTCTGTCTCAACAAATAAGCCAGGCTAGCCCTTTTTATAGCTACAAGTTTTGTTTTAGAGAAATGTATAGGGATACCATACCAGTTACATTACTCAGTGTTTGTCTGTATACTGTTTGCATGTATACTTCAGGAAATGTGACAGAAACATTATTTACTTATCTAAAGCAATCAGCAAAGACTATTCTTTTTTTTTGTATGACTCATTCAATAATTCAGTTTCCATATTTAAATCAAATTAATTGTCTGTCTCTTGCTAACTCTGTTGAGTTCTTCTATTATGATGTAAGCTGTTTGTTTTTATTTGTTCCCAAAATCTAATACTGCCTTTACCTTGTATTGTCTGTGTGTATGCATTACGCTAATATTTGGTGCCTTTCACTACCTCCACAGTTTATTATAAGAGGGGATCTCTTACATCACAGTCAATTTCACTGATTATATGCAATTTACAGAATATGCACTTTATCCAGACTGGATTAGGCTGGGTTACGGCTTCTCTTTGCCTCTGCTGGCTGCTTTAAGAGAAACCATACCAACTCTTGACAAGCCAAAGTACAGACTTCAACCTAACAAGACACCAGGATGCTTTTGTGCCCCCCATGATACTGGTCTTTGGAGAAATACTCTAGTACTTTTGGAACTGGCCAAAGGAGCAAAAACATATAAAACTAAGGGCCTCTAAGCTTGAGAAAGTATGGTAAAGAAATGCTGAGGGGCACAGTAAGTTCAAATTAAGGCAGGTACTTAAAATGCTCTTTCATCAGCACAAAGTTCTTGATTTAGAAGGCCTTGAGGTGGATGGTTAATTACTTGCTGAATCAGGGTCAGAATGCTTATGCAGGAACTTTTGGTAATTTGGTGGAGCAAAAGTTCAGGGGAGATATGTCGCTAGCTTTGAAATGTGTGAAACTTTCACAAACTGAATAAGGTAATTCCTGCTTCAGTGGGAGGTACCATATTTCCATGCCTAGCGCCCACAGGTTGTCAGTGTTTTTTTAAAAACAGTCACACGCTTCTCCTCCGCCTTTAATTCTTCCAAAGTAGGACTGTTTGTGGGAGGGTAGTATAGGCAGCTTACCTGCAGGGCAGGCAGGTGCAGATTTACAAAGCAGAGAGCAATTGGCTGCCATTCATCATTCCCTTGCTGCAGCTCTCTCCAGACATATGTTTGGAGGGAAGGGGGAGCTAGGGGATTAAGAAACCTTTCCATACACATCACTGTAGACCCCAAGATCTAAGAGGCTCATCTCAAGTGTCCAGTGACTGCACTGAAGAGAGCAGCTTGCCCACTCCTGAGACATCCTTTGCACAAGCACAAGGCCACAGGAGAGGCTTTAATTCCCACAGTGGCCATCACAGAGCTGGCAGGAACCAAGCAAGGGAGAGGGAGATGTTCTCATGCCAGGGAATCGGTGCTTATCCACTGTGCAAAGAGGTCTGTTCCCGCATGGGTAAACCTATCACCCTGATGGACCATGGCAGGTTACCTGAGAGCTTGCTGTCAAGGAATAGTCATTTTAAAGGAGTGCAGGTTTCCTGAGAGAACAGCTATATGCATCAGAGTACAGCACTTCTCTGTGGATAAGAATTGTTTTCTCTTTCTTAGTAAATGAGTATATGTGTGAAAGTTGCTAGGCTGAAAACCCCAGTACACACAAGTCTCCTCACTCCCATCACCAGTGCTGCCTCACATCAGTGGACACCATCTTGATCAGGAAGGAGGAGCAAAGGAAGGAACGGGTGACCGGCTTAGGTGCAACTCTGGGACTGCTTAGTTCAGTTGGAGTTTTGTCATGGAGTCCAAGGGGATTTCATCCCTGGGCAGGTTGGTTAGGTCATGCTCACCGCTCAGCTGATAACTCAGGCTCCAATGGGGTCTTATTAGCGGAAGATTTAATTTCACCCCGATTAAAAGAGAGCAGATGAAGAGGATGCTGAAAATCCTACAGGCATGTATCAGCTCTTGGACAAACATTCTCTTTAATCTACTATGGTGTACAACATATGCACTGAATTTAAACTCTCCTGACATTTTCTTCTGAAGTGCTCTTTACCAGAATCTTCCAGGCTGCTCTTTTTCATACTGATGTTGTCCCGAGTGAAGAAAGAAAACAACGTTGCTGCTGCTATTCATTAGAATCTATATTTATTTGTCTACATAATCCTACCAGTTTGATTTTCCTTTTTAAATTTCATACAAGAAATCCGGTAGATATGCTCTTAGTAATGACCAACTAGATTTTCAGGAATGTAAGTCAGAAGTGTTAGTCATAAAAACGACTCTTTTGCCAGAATTATTTAATACTGTGCATGTGTTACTATACTGAGTCATATACAAATTTAATTAAAAGAGATATTATCTTCCTCTTGCTGAAGATATCACTCAGAAATGAGAATGACGATATTTGTATTTTGTGAATAACTGTTCAAAGAATTAATTCATGTCAAATGTTGGCTATCCTGGGGTTGCCTGCAAGGAGCTGAACTCTAATTCAGGATAGCATCCATGTGTGTTTATGCATTTCTCATTCCCTAATACAGCCACTGCCGCAAGAAAATTGCTGAAGTACATTTGAGCTAAGGTACATCTGACAGCTTCCAAGGGATATATGGTATGTACTAGGAACTAGTACATATGTACATGGTATGTACTAGGAACTAGGAACACTTTATTAGACATAGGGCTGTTCTTTAAAAAATGAAACAACTGACTATGTACAGAGAGCGGTGGACAGCTACAATTTATAGAAGCTACCAGCCAAATAGCAGGATGTTCTCGTATAACATTAACATTGACATAAACTCGAGGATTTTAAAGATTTCTATCAAACAAATATTTTAAGATATTTTGCTGAAAGTGGCCTCACAGATTAAAAAATACATAAACAATAAACATATAAATTCAGAGCAATGGCATAGAGAAATATTTTCTGATAGAAGACTAATGAGAGAAAAACAGATTGTAAATATGCTTTTGAAAGAATTCCCTTTGACTTTTTATGCGTATCGTCACAGTGACTTATAAAAAGCATGAGTGAGAGGCAAATTTAGCACCCTTGTGTCTTCTTTATCAGATACAGGTAGCCTTCCTGCATGTCGTAATAAAATACTAGGAGCTGGACTTTCAACCTAGCAATTGAAAAGCCACAGGAAGTTGTGAAAACCATTCCTAATTTCTTCAATTTCAGTCATTTCTTTAGATTTTCATTTCTATTATCAGAAGAAACATAAGACTGAGGAACACTTCCAAGTAATAACTACTCACATAGTCTGTAACACCAGAAAAAGTAACGTTCACTGGCTCCACGCAGGAAATCTCACTCAGGCAGATGTTTGAGTACTATCTGGCAGAGCATCTTTTTTTTTTCCTTCTTCAACTTTTCCCTTTAACAGTGGACTTTTTTATTCCTGGCCTTCTTACTGAACTACCTTGCAGGTTTGTCACATAAGAGCAGTTTGGCCCAATGCAAGATGCCAGAATATTTTGGAGACTTACACCTGGGAGGAGAATAGAACTCACCTCTTGGCTTTATGCAAGCAAAAAAATTCACCTTCTTCTGAGCTTCTCGCACATCCTTTTGTGTATACAGTAGTGTTATTCCTTAATGGATGCTATCATTATGTTTCTCTTTTAATGTTTTCCAGGTGGGAAAAGAATGTGAACAAGGTTCTTCAGGAAGGTTTCTTCTCAGCTAGAAAAGGAGAACAGGTACACTAACATTATAAAACATTAGTGAGTTACCCACATGGTGCTTCCCAGAGGCAGGTCCTAAACAGCTGGCATCTGGGGACCTGAGGGAGACTTTCAGCCGGTCAGACTGGGGACCTGCTGTAGTATGATTTCCCAAATATTTGCAGGTTCAGTGAAGCTTTTCATTGCAGTCCTCCTTGTTTACTTGTCCAAAGCTAGCAAAACACATTTGCAGGGAAAAGTTGCTGCTGGTTGGAGCATGGAGGCCAGCAGGGTGGGTGGAGCGGCTGCCGCAGCTGTGCAAGGCATTGGGCTGGGCCAGGAGCAGCAGGGACCGAGGTCGCCCGGCATCACGCAGTGGGGAGCCGGGGGACAGGGCAGTACCGCTGTGGGCGTGCAGCCCACAGCAGGCTCTCCTTTCTGTGCTACGGGTCGATTCCGTAATTGTCTTCTCCCCCTCGCTCTCTTTTTTGTTTTTAAGTTAATACAGAGGGTGAAATTTTGGCTCAAAGTCAATAGGATTTTTACCATTGAATTCAACGTGGCAAGAATTTCATCCAAAGCCCTCATGCCTCACTGAGGACAATAACACAAAGAACACTATTTTGGAACAAAGAAAGGCACCATATTTGCAAGCTGCTTTGTTTATTGTGTTTGGGGGCTTCATGATGTAGTCACCCACCCCACTTCTTTGTTACATATTAGTCTGGCTTTTGAAAGTTTTATAAGCTACAATATAACAGTAATTAAAAGTTTGTATGCAGTTTCCAAAACTGGTTTTCATTCCTCGGGGAGTATTAATTCTGGTTTAATTTGTTTTTCATCTTCATTGTGCAACAAAATTCTGTTTTTAAAAGCAGGATCAAACTGATACTGAAATACGCATACATGTGTTGGCAGGCATTTCTTAAGGAGGACTGCAGCCCATGGGACTTGGACTTCAAACAACAAATGTGCAGAGCTCACATGAACTTGAAGCTGCCCTTTTATTTGTGACATCCATAAACATTTATGATGCTTGGTTTTCATCCCAGTAAGTCTATGTTGTTACTCTGTGTCTTTTAATAGTGTCTATTTATATTGTGAAATCATGAAAACTGTGTTGTCTTCCCATAAAGCCACAGGTCAAGGGTCTCCTACAGCAAATGCTAACACATGTGAATATCTTCGCTCTTCTGAATAATCAGACTGATTTTAACAGGGAAGTGTTTTTAGGGTCAAGCTCCCAATATTTTGACATACTTCCTGAAATGATTTGTAGATAGGAGTCATTGACTTTCATATGGCAATAAAATGCTGTGAACGCTAAAAAAAAATCCCGAAAGATATGTTTGGGTTATCAAATTTTAAGTACATTTTTACTTACTAGTTTTCTTTTCCTTGGAACAAGTAGTCTGGAGGAGCACTTACTCAGAGGTGTTCAAATGGAATTAGTCTTAACAATTTGTATAAGTCAGTGTGCATAATATTTCCCCCCCTTTAGCCTATGTATAACAACATTTGGACAACTCAGTTTATTCCTGTTGCTTCATCTTATGGGAAAGAATGATGGAATTAATTGCTATTACAATTGTGATGTATTACATTTTATAATTTATATTGTGTATAATTTATGTTTTGTAGGCAAATGTATAGAAGAGGACACTTTTTACCATAATAATTACAAGAATTCAGGCTTTCTATGATAAATATTTCCTATTTTTAAGACTACAGCTGACAGTAGTGCCTCTGCAGTGCCTGGGCTGTGAAAGTAATTAAAATAGAGACACAAAATTCCAAATATCCAAAGCATACATAAACTTGAAGGTATTCAGAAGAAGCAGCCTGCCTTAAAAAGAGAATTTCCTAGTTGTCTCTTGAGATGCTACAGTGATACTTACAGAGGTTTTTGTGACTATACTAATCCAGTTTTTCCTGTTGTTTGCACAGATTTCAGCTGTGTTAGAACGCAATTCTTGTAAAAACTTGTTTCAGAAACAATTTGGCTTTCTGCTTTGTATTGGAATATGTTCAAGGCCTTGCCATATTGCATTCTTAACCAAATTTGGGAAAAAAAAAAAAAGTATCAGTATTCTATGCATGTGATGATTCCCACTGTTATATTAGGGAGAAGCTTTCCATAGAAAACTGTTTATTATTTTTCTTATAAAAGTGGAAAAGTTTTGCAAGAACTGGAGTCCAGATGAAAATCTATGAGTTTCAGTATCTTTTTATTTGTAAACATATATTGATTATTTTCTTTATTTTACCTCACTAAAATTCCCTGCTTGAAACATTTCCTTGAGTAACAGTGGCACAAAACTCTCAAAAGACCTGCAGTTTAGATATCAAAAACATCTTCTTGATTGTAAAAGGAATGCATTTTCCATTAAAATGAGGTCATGTGCATGGTCTGTCCAGTGATATGCAATGTCATTTAAGACATTCCATCATTCCCTGCTTGAGCACTCTTCTTTAATCTGATGAGGTACCCAGGGAAGAGACAATGATAGCCAAGGCATTAAAATGTAATCAAGATATGCAAATTCATATCTAAATGTGATTTACTTGGAAAAAGAAATTAATCTAGGCATGGTCAAATAAACAGTGTGTAATATGGATAATTAATCACCAAATTAGCAGCTGTAGTCCCATGAGAAGATTATGCAAATGAAAAAGGCCCCCATCTACAGTCACAATCAAACTACTTAATACCAAACTCTAAACAAAACACAGTTTTATGGAGCACCATAAAACAAGCAAGCAAGTCAAACTTTGTGGGTCATCCTCCAAATTCTACAGGCACATTTTGTAGATACTTTATTTTTTTCCAATTCATGGAAACTGATTTATTTTCCCACAGAAATCTCAGGCTTATTGAACAGCCCAAGACCTTGAAATGCCAATAATCTTGTTCTATAGCAAAACTAAACTTCCATTCACATAATTTAAGTCAGGAATTAAAAGAGGTAAGGACTAAGGGGTAAATTCTCAGCTCCAGGACCCAGCCCATGTAGCAAGGATGGATATTGCAGAGACTTTTAAAGGGGGGAGCTCCAAACACATTTTATACGTCTTCTGTGCTGTTAGAAGTTGTCTCCAGCACCTTTAATTATTGCTTTACACTGACATTTCAACAGCAGATCAGTCAAGTCTCTGCAAATGGAATTTTACCATATTTTCAAATGTAAATTTTCCTGAATATATTTGTTTTCCCATCTTAGAAAATCTAATCAAAACATTTAGTTTCAACTGGTTCAATATTAATCCAAACCAATCTGTTTCACAAGGATGTCTCATGTGGACAGGGTGGAGTATGGCACTACCTGTCCCATGACACAACATAGCCCTTCCTGAGGCTGTGCATTGCAATAAAACCACAGCCCGATCTGGAATATATAAAACGTAGTCCAACTGAGAAACTTGACCCATCGGAGAATATAGCTGCTCAGAGTTTGAAGCACAGCTGCCTTGAGACACCTCAATAGCTCAGACATATTCAGATTAACACCCACTTGACCAAGAGTATGTTAACTTTTCTGAATAAAAGTTTTCCTTTAAAAAATGAAATATTGACAGTGCTTTCTCAAGTTATTCTTTCAGGTTAAATTTATGTCATGGGGGCAGGAGGCCAGGATTCCTTATACCTATTCCCAGCCCTATATACCAGGCTGGACGGTCGTGCCATTATGCTGTAACTACATAGGCATACTATAGCTATATGATGGGCCAAATTCTGCTCTCTATTACAACTATTTTAAATCTGGAAGAATCCTTTTTGTAAGTGAGCATATATTGCCAGTTGGAAAGGGAACCATTAATAGGCTAGCTATGCAAAGACCAGCAACTGATCAAACAGCACTATTAACTTTTATGTAACTGTTTGTTGTAGTTCAGTACAATGTAATTCCAAAGAAAACAAGAAATCTGCAATAAGGACACAAGGGAGCAGGTTCTGTGTGGAGCCAAAGTAGCTTAACTGCTAAAACAGTGATATTGACAGCATTTTCTTAAATTATTATTAGGAAGATAATGTCATCTAGCATATCTTAGCAGTGTGTTCAGGGAAAATGATGCTTTCTAGGGAAACATTTTAATTAAGATAAAATTGTTAGATTGCTCTGAAATTCTTGGATTGACAGTCGGTGTCACATTATTATTTTTCTGCTAACAGTGTATATAAGTAAAAAGAAACAAACAAACAACAATTACTTATGTGAAGAATCACAACTACCTTGCCAAAGGTGCACAAGTAGGAGTTAGTTGTTTAGCTTATTCTTTGTATAGCGTAAATGTCAACAGGCATGAGAACACACCAAGAGGAGTGCCTTTCAAAACAGTCTGATTACTGATTCTTAATCTGATTACTAATGCACATTGAACATTTTTATCCTTCCAGTGCATTTTACATTAATAAAGCATCAACGCTGGTAGGAAAAGATTGGACCTGATGTCATATTTGGAAACTAATTTAATGGGAAATTGGATAGTGACAAAGTAGTGATGATTTATTTTTAATGGCAGATGCCTCATTAGTTATGATTTATTTAGATGACCTTCCCAGTCCTATGGTATTTTCCCTCTTTCTTCACCCCATCCCCTCCAAAATTCTGTACACTCTAAGAAGAGCAGTAGCAAATATTGCTGATCAGGTGCCTGGTCCTGCAAACCTTTACTCACATGTGTTAGATCCATTAGTTTCAGTGGCCTTGCTCATGTGTGTATGAGTACATGACAGGCCCCTGGATCGTTATTACTAATTTCTGTGTATCCCTCTTTGAATGCTTATTATCAAGTATCCTGAGGCAACGAAAGAAATTTTGTTCTTTTTGGTTCATTTTTTCTGTTGACTTACTTGGATTTTCAGATTGGTTGTGAAAGTGACATTTTGTTTTGCCTGAAATGCATTTAATATCTCTCTGGCTATCCAAGGAATTAAGAATGCCACGCTTGAGTCATTGTTCAAAGTACACAGCTTTTGATATTTTGGATTTCTTCTTCTAAAGAAATCAAGTTAATGATTGGTTGTTCAAACAGAGAGTCTAACAAAACAGCCTAGAAAACAGTCTCTGTTAAGCAAAAAGAACAACAACAAAGACAAAGAAATCTAGTGTCTTTATTCCAGGAACTAGGCTAGCAGACTCACAGGTAAGAAGGGTCAGAAAGAGTCTGTTTCTCTTTGCCAGTGTCCCAGCCCTCTCCAGAGACATGGATTTCAGGCACTGCAAATCAGAGAAGTAGCAGTTTCTGATGTCAAACTATGTGGGGATCTTTACAGCCCACTCTTTAAAATAAGTGTATTCTTTACTGATGTCTTTTGCCATTTTTCCCATCTAGTCTATCTTGTCAAGTGAATCAAACACGTAGTTTATGGTAACATCTTAAAATATCAAAAAAAAAAAAAAAAGCACAATGCACTGTAATCTCAGATTAAAAAAAAAATCTGATTTGAAGTATGATTCTTCTGGATTCCTTGCACTGATTTCAAAGAGGTCTCTGAGAATGGGAATATCTGCTATATCAGCCCTTGCATTTTCTCAGTTGTGCTTTATATTTAGTAACACAAACAATTTTACAGACTTCCTTGAGCAACCCAGAACTAAAATAAGTCCTCTGAAATTCAGATTGGTTCTTGTTTTGATTGCAAAAGCAGTCTGGGCAAACAATTTAGAGTACTTATGAGAGAATGTCCTGTCAGAGGAGGCAGCTCTTTTTGTAGTAGCCCCAAGTCTTATTTTTGCTCTTTCTTTTTCTTTTTTTTTTTTTTTTACCAAGCAACTCATCTTTCATTATTCATTGCCGATTTCTTATAGGTACATTTAACTGAAAAATGTCAAGACTCACTAAGAATAGAAATCAGTTACCACAGGATTACAGACTATATCCCACCATGTTAATCTTATACAACCTAACTTTATGGTTCCTGGTCCTAGGGGTAGAATTCAGATCACTGGCCTAAATCCCTGTAGGTTGCGGAGAATGTCTCGCCACAGCTTTCAGTCCGCAAGCTCAAGGCTTTCCTGGCTTCATGCGGTCCCCAGTGAGGACACCTGGTCACTCCACATGGCAGCCAGAGGAAGCTTGATGCAATATTAAACATGTTGTTCCCTCATGTGCTGCTGGTTATAGACACTGACGTACCTTAATCTCATAGCCCAGAGTGCCACCTGGGTTCAGAGACTAACTACACACTATATGAGAAAGCAAGGCAGAGCCTGGAGCTAGGAGATGAGGAGAAGAAAGATGTGTCCTGTCTCTAGCACATTTAGCTCCTTGCCAAATGCTGCAGGGAAGTGATTTCACCTATTTATGTTTGTCCCCCAGATCTGCTTCTGAAAGTAAGATGAGGTCTCCTCAGGATGAGGTCTCAGCATTTTGAGTTGAATTCCTGAGATCACAGGAAAAGGCTTTGGCTTTGTTTCTGACATAGGTAGGTTATGAGATGCTGGCTGGTCTCTGTTTTTGACAGTGTGAAAACTTTAATGTTTTTGGCTGAAATGTTTTATTTTGAAAGTTGTATTTTCAATGTTTGGCTTTGAAGATAACTAATCAAACCTTGCAAAGAAAGATGATCCTTTCAGAGTCTCCTATAAAAAATCAGTGGAAAAATGATTACCTTGAGGTATTTACATCCTTAATACTCTGAAGAGAAGGAAATTTTTTGTTCAGCTTGTCTGAGAGCACAGACCTACCTTTTCCTAAAAGTGCTTGTGCCTATACTTGTTTGCAAAAACCTGAGTTTCAAACTCGTTTTTCTTGTGGAACCATTGATGATTGCATCACTTACTTTCTTTGGTTCAACAGATCTAATTATTTATCAAGAGGTCTAATAATTATCAACAGTCCTTTTTCCTGTTGAGATTGCCTGGCCTTCACCCACTCCACAGCTCTAGCCCATTCCTTTGCAGCCAAACAAACTCCACCAGCAGCAACAGAGAACAGGAGCACTGCTTGTTTAGAAGTGAGTTGCGGGGACCACACTTCCATGCAGCAGAGAATTCATTCTGCAGGGGCAGAAGGCCAATCTGTGCCCTATCCCCCATGGCAGGCGTGAACTGAGGCCACCAAGGTCTCTTGCTACACGGGAGATAGCAGATCATTCATGGAAGAGCTACTCAGCAGGAACAGTTCATGTCTTTCTCATATAAACCTAGTCAAGTTATTCAGATTGCTGCAGAAAAGGTCTACTGGATCATTCATATGGATTGCTGTGGCCTTTTTTAAACTACTGATTATTAAATCCTGTTCCATAAATGATATTTTCAAGTAGTAATCTAGTCCTTTCAGTTTTTCCATTACAGTAGAAATAAATAAATATTTAATCACATTTTCCTGAGATCTAGGATGTAGAAAGCACAGTGGATATGGGAAAAATATCATTCCAAAGCACATTTTTCCAAGGGCTTTATATTAAAATCAATTTACTACCTGAAACCAAATGCAAGCCTTCCTCTGGTAATTTGATACATAAATAGATTTAAAGTTTGAAAATATTGAAAATAATCTCATCATTC
This sequence comes from Dromaius novaehollandiae, assembly GCF_036370855.1. Taxonomy (NCBI): domain Eukaryota; kingdom Metazoa; phylum Chordata; class Aves; order Casuariiformes; family Dromaiidae; genus Dromaius; species Dromaius novaehollandiae. Next base: position 45,946,126 of record NC_088098.1, read on the forward strand.
TTTGTCACTACAGAAAATAGAGGAACATATAAATATAGAAACAAAGGAAAGAGAAATGCCTGACAGCACAAATCCTAGCTGAAAAAAAGAAAAAAAAAAAGAAATTCAACTCAAAATCAGTATAATATAAAACCAGCCACACCAGACTTAAAAGCCAAATTGGTCTGCAGAGCAGGCTGAATGTTAGCACCCTCTTTTAAAACTACATCCACTTTTTTACAGATAGTGACACCATTAGTGAGCTGCCAAACTATATTTTCCATTTAATTTCAATATTGAAGAACTCTAGACATGACAAAATTTGGATTATCAGTGGAATATGAGGAAAATAGGAACTCAAGGCTCTAATGCCATTTTTTCTTTCTGCAAACTCCATGATCTTGTCTAATTTGAATAATTACAAGCCTCAAAGGGCTGACAGGGTTCACATATGTAAATCGCCGTGTTATCTGCTGCATCTGTGATCAGTTGAAGCCTTTAAAGGCACACAACTGGCCAGCAACTTTTTGTCCATTCGCTCCTCCTGTATATCAGTGACTTGCATAGTTCTGTGTACATACACTAATGAGTAAAACAATTATGACAAAAAACAACCAGGAAAATCTCCAACCATAAGTTAAAATCTCTTACCAGGAAATTTGGTAAGAGATCTATTTCACAATCTCTTCCAACTTGATCTTTATTTTAGAAGGCAAGGTATTTTCTAAACATGCTTTCATTTTTTAATGGCTTTTAAAAGTCTTATCTGCAGTTAATTCATCTCTCTCCCTCTCTCTCACAGCCTGGCTGTGTGGATATAATTGCTTATCTTATGCATCAAAAAGCTCTTTTTGTCCTTTCAGCCAAATGTATTAGAAGGCTCAATTTATTAAATTAAAATGTAACATCTTTCATTCCCCCAAATATCCTTGAACAGCACATACTGCTCAGCAGCCAAAAGATAGATAGCATTCAATATGTTTTAGATGGTGGAGAATAACAGAACCAGCCTCAGATTTCCTAGAGCTCAAACCGATTTGATGATTACATTAATCTTTCACATTACTAGAAGCTAAAAGACCTGATCAAGTTTTAGTTCCTTTTGTGCTGAATACTAGAGAAATATAAATAAGGATAGGAATCTAAGGAATTTACCGTATATATAAGAAGTGTCCACTGAGTTAAAAAAAAGTATCTGCAAAGCCCTGGGGAGAAATACTGATGTTTATGTGCATGTTTTCTTGAAGCAGGCTAGTAAGCTATTGAATCAGCTCTAAAACTTCTTGGAAACAGTGGGAGGACTCCCACTGCCCTCAGCAGGCTGTGGATTTCTCTTCTGTATTTGAATGTGCAAGTTGCAGTCCAACAAGGAGCATCTGTACAGACCATCATTTATCTCAGAAGCCTTGCCGTATGGCATGTTACTCAGCACATTAGTCCAAGCAGCAGTTTTGTCCTACTCTAAATCCCCAGCAGATCTTCTTATGGAAGACCTGCATATGCAATTCCAGCTAAATGCTGCACTGAGCAATGTTAAAGGTCACACCATGAGACTGGCTTCTCAGCTCTCTTTAAATGAATGAAAATGGTTGTGGGAGATCTTCTCACACCAAAGGATGATAGCCAGCTAAGCTCAAATTACAAGTACTAGCAGATCTACCAGGGTCCTGCAATGTTTATCCAATTGTCTTTTGCCAATACTTACATATGCTTTTATTGTGTGCTGCGGAAAAGCCAAGTAGGGGTGGGAGGTTGAACAGAGAAAGGGAAAAAGCTTATCTACAAATTCTTCTGGGACTTCTCATGTGAAGTTGTTTTGGGGAAGGAAGATTTGACTCAGAATAGGCTGTGGGAATAAATCTACTGATTTCTGAGATTTCTACAGCTTCTGGAGGATCATCAGGAAGCCAGAAGCACCTACAGAGAGGCTCAGTCTCCCAGGTTTGGCTTCGTCAGAGGCATTTTCCTGTCCCCCCTGACTCTATTAGTTTAGCAATACTATAACAATACTGCCAGGGTTTCTGCAACCATCTCTGCTGAGATGGGATACTCGCTACAGGAAACTGGGGATTACATGTACAACCCTTCTTCCTGGGCTTGATTGTCAGCAACAAAGGCTGAGCTTGAATTTAAAAGGGTCACTACCAGAACATTATCTTTCGCCCTCCGCACAGATTGTGGGAAACCTAGACAAACATTTCCAAAGGTAACTGAATTTTTGTTTCTTTCTGACAAATGGTTTAATGGACAATATGCTAGTTAAATGCAGAAAAGAAAACTAACCAGGTAGATAAACTGGTTATTTTTGTAAGCAATTCTTAAACTATAGGTGTAATAATGTCACAGTCTTTTCTACTGAGGAGCCAATTGTTAGGCCAGTGGGCCATGCCCTGCCACTCTCTGAATTTTCACTTTTACATTAGGATGCCTAAATCTAGGGTGGCTGGGTAGCAAGACACAGTTTACACTGATCTAATCCAGTGCTGCAGTGTGACCATTTCCATTAGCTGTTCTTCACTCATGTCCCCAACACCATATTCTCTGCTAGCTCCTCTAGTAGCTGTCCCAAATGCCCTTGCTATTTCAGCTCTTAGTAGACTAGGAAAGCAGTGAGAAGGAAACACAGCTTTTTCTGACCCTCACCCATCTCTATCCAGCTCTTCTACAGAGATTTTGTCTCTTTTTACTTGATGGAGCTACAGTTTAGTCCAATGAGTCACTCTGGTCTCACTTATAAATAGTTTTTTGGCCTTAGACGTGTTTATATTATTTATAACTACAGAGTTTTCTTCTCTTTATCTTTCACTAAAGCAGAAATGCCACTTCTACATAACATAAAGCAGACCTGCCCATTCATCCTCCCTATCCCCTAGCAGATGTCAACAAATCACACTTGCAGATTTGGGGTTCCCCTCCATTATCGAAATCTTTGGGGATGGTGCAGTTGTTTTCACTTTAAGCCTTATCCAATGGTCTTACAGATGCTCTCCAGCTCTTAAAGGAAAAACAATTGTAATGAAAGCCTTATATATTCACTTCAACCAATATAGATCCAAGCCCTGGGCAGGATTTTATTTCTATATCCAGATGGTCATCTTAATTTAATTTCTTGGTGTCTGAATCACCTGGCTTCTTCTCAGATAAGAATGTATTGGGCAGGGGCGGGATCATGAGACCTCAGATCTGCCAGTTCTGAGGTGGACCTGTCTGTGCTTTTTCCTTAAAACAAGACCATAGAGAATACCAAAGGGAATTTCAGCATCTAATGTGCTAGAATGATTTAACTCTTCTTAAACAGAAAACTCAAACATAGCTTGCATGACACAATAAAAGAGAAGAGATGACGATCAGTTCCCTTGCTGTCTGCCATGAGACAGACCGTTTCCCTCCTTCCAAACTGCTTGCTGTCAGGTCAGTGATTTTTCAGTGGCTTCCTGCACTGCAATAGCCAATGTTTATCTCCTTCAGCTTCCAAGGAAAATCTTATTTTTACTCTCCTGAGAGGAAAGCATGCTCAGCTGCTTTGAGGGAAGGTGCAGTCTCCCCTCCATTCAGGCAGCTCATGGTGAACCCCTTGAGGCCAGGACAAAGCAAACGGGCAGTCCTCTCCTGCTGCCTTGCCACAGAAGACTACGTACTGTCCACAACACTACATGCTGAACAAGCTCATATAAGGGGAATGCTCTATCAACAGGGTCATGATAAGGAAAAACTGAAATATCTTTGTTAATGCATTTATGTTGCAGAAGACAGATTTATTGAAATTTTTTTTTGAGTATGAAAGAATGATGCAACTGGAAGGATAAAGGACAATCCTTTGTTTATTATTTCTATTTATTATTTCTATTATGATAATTGAACATTGAGAAGAGGAAGAATCAATGAATGTTTGATCTGTTCTTATCCCCTTCTTAAGCTGTTGTTGGAGGCAGAGTACTGGTTTTGACAGTCATTTTGCGTAAGCTAGTATGGACACTTTTATATTCATGGCTGGCATAGTAACTTCCCACTCTTCTTGTCAGTATATGAACATGAGAGGAGCAAATGTTTCTTCTCAATATGTGTTTCTATCTCATGCAATTAGAGTAGCCAAATTACAGGAGTTAAACAAGGTAGTAAAATAAAGTGATTGCTACTCAGAATCACAAAATAACTTGGGTTGAAAAGAACCCCTGGAGGTCATCTGGTCCAACCCCCACTCAGAGCAGCCCTAAGTTTGTCATTAGATTGCATTGCTCAGGTCCTTCTCCTTGTAATTTACAACTATTTACCATTGTAGGATTTTCCACTTCATTTTCTTTCTCCACGAGGTTGAAGAGACCTGTAGATCAAGTCCCTGGAGATTTATTTGGGGGATTTGTTAAAGAGTAAGATTGGGATGGTCTTCCACTTGCTGTGGAAGTCAATCTATATTCCCTTGTTCTCATAGTATGGTCAACACCTTTCAGGCACTCACTATTCCCTTCAGCATGGACTGGACATAAAGGAGCTAGAATAGATGTAGATCTGGAACAAAGGCAACTAGTTAACAAATTGTGATGGTCTTGTCTTCAGATTCTTCTTCTGTTCTTCCAGCCTTCCTAATTTGGTATATGGGCAGTTTTAACTGGAAAAGTGGTCTTTTTAAGCCTTCCTTTTAGGTAGGCTTAACCGGAATTTATTCCATCTTTGTCTGGATAATATTTTCATTTAAGTTGTGTTGTCCATGCTAACTTTCCTGCTTACATCCTCTGGATTTATATTATCCCTTTGCATTCAGGATTGGCAAGACTCTGATTCACCTTTTTTATGATTTAAGTCAATCGTGTTTGTCTCTGTCTTTCTGTTATGCTAGAGTCAGTAGGAATAAATGGGATGTGTATCTTATGGCTACCATCATAAACATATATTCCCTGGAGTGACTTTTGTGTTCTCTTTTTTCTTGTATTTTTCAAGTATCTACAGAGTCAGGCTCACAGATCTCCAAACTCCAGTTTGGGCTATGCAAGTGGTGAGGCAGGCTGGACATAAAATTGATGTAGTTTAGCGCTTTCCAGCTTCAAAGCACTTGACGAATTATAAAACCTCAGTTTTTGGCACTTCAGACATCAGGAATGCTGGGAAAGAGTTGTATCACTTGAGTGGTAGCAGATGGTGGTGTTAAGTTTGCAGATCAAACTGAACTAGCAGTGAGCCTGGTGCCAGAAATGCAGGGAAAACAGTACAGATCCAGCAGAGACAGTTCTGTTATCAGCTCAGCAGATGAGTCATTGTGTGACCTAGAGAGACTGACCCACGGGGTGATTTCTATTACTTGTGTCCCAGTTCTTATAAAACAAACAAACAAAAACCCTAGGAATGAGCCTAATTTATAGCATCACGTTGAAGCCAGTTGAGCTATTTGCACATTTAACTATAAGCATGTATATTTTCAAAATCAAAGCTACGGGCTTTTGTTTCTGGAAGTGGCAGCTAATTGTGATACCTTTTTTTTAGAGCTTGGATCTCTAAGAGCATCATCTAAAAAGATGAGTCCCTACCTGCACCTCTTCCTCATGTATGTGAGGGCATTTGCCTTTAGTCTTTGATTGCTTGGTGTTTCTGCCTATAATGGAGATATAAAATTGCAGATCTAGACTTACCAGCTTCTTTTAGGGTTACAGAATAATACATTAATCTGAGAGTTGCAGCTGTTAGTTTTCAGGCATCCACATGATGTTTCACTAAAGTCAGCAGGACTTTCCTTGGAACAGTTCAAGGGCAGGACTTTCCCCCATGCCAGGAGCGGCTGTGCCAGAGATTTTAATATTGCTATTCTATACATGCTTCTGTTGTTCTTAAATGATTTTATTAGTAGCTAAGTGGATATATCAAGTCCTTTCTTTCTTTCTAATAAGAAGTTGTGGATCAGAGTTCTAGAAATGCTCCAGTGAGTTCACTGTGTGAATTAGAGATGAAAGAATCCTCCTAATTCAATATTAAGAAGATGTAGTTATTAGAACAACCATGAAATCCCACAAAAACTGTAACCGCTAGAAAATACATATTAGAAGTCTGTAAGTATGGAAACACCTATCCACTCATTGCTTTGCTATTCTCAAGTAACAGCACGTGATAGGTGCATACCACAAAAAACTATCAGTGAAAGAAATAGTAATCACCCTAAGAGATGTAGACTGGTCTATGACATCTTCTAGGCTCATCATTTGTTCAGGTGTGTAGGCATTTCCAAGAGAGCACAAGTACAGCAGAGGGGTCAGTCGCAAGGCAGAAATACATTTTTGTAAGATGGTTTACTCAAACAGAGGGAATGGGGAAAAGTGTTTGTAGCTCAACAATGTTAGTAGCTCAGTGTATCATGTATACTAGACCTAAATGCTCTTCAAATAAACTTGAGGTTCAAACTGGATCAAAGGGAGAAAGCAGTATCTGTTTACCTGTATTTCTCAGGACAACTTTGGTTTTAAAGGTCAGAGACCATCCCACACTCATGCACATACAGCTCTTGTGTTGACTTCACTAGAATTTATAATTGGAGAGAAAATCTGGCAAAAAAGGTGAGGATTTACTTCTCAGCAATGTATGCCCTTTGTATTCCTTTTAATACTTAATCATCCAAGCATTGAAATGACAATGTGGTCATGATATAAGTTGATAAGAGAGAGATTTCCAAAAGGGTCGGACAAAATTGTGCAGACATTTGTAACCAAGCCTGCACATGCAAAGCGCCACACTGTGCTCTGGTAGCCCTGCATTTCAACACCCATATTTGTATAACCCCAAATCAGCCTTTGCACCAACATGAGTCAGACATGACTTAAGAGACGCTGTTGCACTTCTAGCATAGGTATCCCTACTTCTGTACTGCATACAGCAACAAAACAACCTTCCTTTGTTGTAGTGTTGGAAAGAAAATATAAACTTTGTGCAGGTAATACTCTTTACTCTAATGGTGCCTAATGCTTTCCTAAAAAATGTGAGACATCTATAACTGTTATCAATGGCATACATACAGAAAGATGTTTTAAAATTATTTCTTTTTAGAATAGGAATATTGCAAAATTGGAACATTGAGAAATTACAGTTAAATTTAGAACACATCTGATAAGCAAGAATATGGCCAGAAGCTATCAAATCAAAAAGATAAAGAAAACGCCTTCCCGAAAAAATAAACAAAATATCTTATGAATTGATTTTTAAATTTGCCCTTGCTTCAGGACTATTGTTTGACCAGCATCATCAAAAATATTTTAATGACTTCCATTTGAAACTGCTCCAGATTTTTGAATATTAGATGCATTCCCTGAAGAAATGGTTAAATGTCATGACCACTTATCATGTGGATGACACCACAGTGGCTTGAAACCAAAAGATACATTTGTGCAAATTTTCTTTTATGGTGAAACCACTGAATTCCATCAAGCAATGTAGGTAATTTGTGTCTCTCTCCTTAATGAATACAAACCATAATATCCGTTTCCAGTATTGTTTTAATATTGTCACGAATACCAAAGCAATACAGTTATAAAAAGCAAACCAACCAATGGAAACATACAGTATTCAGAGATAAGATTAAATTCTAAAGAAATCTAAACTTTTTAAAACATAAGCAACCAAACAACTAGAAATCTTCTTCTAAAGTGATGATGTAAGCTGTAAAAACACTGGCATGCTCCTCATGTAATATCTTTTCATCTTACTAGCGACTACAAACATGAGCAATTTCACTCTTATTGAAACAGAAATTCCATAAGTATTGACCACTTTAAGCCGTATATTGTTTAAAGGAAAAAATATATTGCATAAAAATATAATTAAAGAACAAATGTCTTCATCCCAGTAAAATCAACTGAGTCAGTGGAGCTATCTGTGAAGAAAACTGGAATTGGCTGGGCAGTTGGACTACTATGATGTGGCTGTTGTTGATATGGTAAAGCATCTCTTCAGCAGAACCACGCGCTTCAGTGAAATCCAGTGAAACAAAAGGAAGATTGTTACCAAAAATGTCTATAGAAAGCCATGCCATATGGTCTTCAGCATTTTAGCGGGTGAGTGGAAAGAAGAGAAGCTCAGGCAGAAGCATGCTGAACATATTTAAAAGACTGTTGACCTGAAAAAGCAGAAATGGAAAAGATCTGTTTTCTCTCCTGAATAACTTATGTGGTCTGTTTTTAATTGCCTTGTATGTTCTAGAATCTTATAGAATGAGAATTAAATATTTTTTTTCTTTTCCTTTTTTTCCAGGAGAGCATATTTAAAATAACTAGCTTATATTCCCTCAGCTCTCCTTTATAAAAGATATTTATATTCCTTGTGTTTGATCTTTTCCAATCTCTTTGAATCTACCTTTGAATTCTCAACAGTAATGCACAGTTGTTGAAGTGCCATTTTGGTGATTTTCTGAAGTGAAGTTCATCAGGACCTTTAATTTGAAAAATATAACTTACCTAAACATTATTTATTTCATAATTCTGGCCTCTGTGAGGATAACCGTTCTTTCTGACATTTGGCATGAAATGTAGCACTCCATGAAACATGCTGATTTAAACCTATGTATTGTTCATAGTTTGATTCTTACAAAAACAGAGATTTCCCTTCTACAAACTCCTTAATACTTATTAGTTTGCTTGTTTGTATTAAAGTATCATTCCTGTTGGTTGTAAGCTCTGACACAAGATTCTTATTAAGTAACAGCAAGGAGCACACACTGTGTTAGTCTTATTGCCTTGCTTAAACTAATGGCCACAGCTATATCTGTTTACAGCAATGCCTCATTATAAAGACTGAGGAAGAGAGGCGTTAAACACTTCATCCTTTCCTGGGCCATGTTTGTCCTCTTTCCTCTTTAAATGAGGAGCCTACATTTTCTTTTGTCATTTTTCAATTATGAAACTTTCATTTTCCTTTTTATCTCCTTTGTTTGTTGTGACTTATTTTGCATCTTACCTCTCTCTCGCTTTATTCCCATGTGTTTCCATTTGTCAGGAAGACTGACCAACGGGTCGCGTTTGACTTCACTGCTTTGAAAGATAGAAAGTTGGTATCTTTTGAGTGGCTTGTATTTTACAGTGAGATAATAAAAGCACAGTAGTTGTTCTGAAGTACAGTCTAAGAGCAGTCTAACTCCATAGTTATCAGAGAGGTAGCTAGGCAGGATTAATTCTGTAACCAGGTCCATAACTGTCTTTATTCTACCTCATGGTAATAGTCTGTTGCTCCCAACAGTATTTTACAATACTATGAGTAATGTTTGTGCGCTATCTTATAGCAAAAATATACCTTTGGACAATTAGAAGAGATCCTGTGCTTCCCAGAGGGACTTTGCTGGTCTCCGGGAGATACAATTCCTTTGTTACTCTGCCTTTGTTTCCACATCTGGTCTTCTCAAACTGGTGCTGCCAGATTGCTTTGGTCTCAATGCTGGTATAAAAGGGCTGATGGGCATAGGTTTTCCCAGTCCTACTTGCTCACTCCTAGCAGATGCAGGACTGAAGTGACCTCAGGCGGTCATGAGAAATACGGGGTGTCCACACTGGAGTACTGAGAGGTTGCCTTTGAGAAAAAAACCTTTAGTAAGGCCTTTCCTTATTGCTGACAGGAGAATACTTATTGAAGCTATGCTGCATAAGAGCATAAAGTCTGCAGTCGAGATGGCCCCTTTTTTGCACCTATATTGAAAAGCAGCATATGCCTTAAGCATATATATACCTAATACACGTCTGTATTTTCAAATGGTTCATGAAAATTATGTGCTTATAGTTTGAAAAACTGAAGCAAGAGTTAAGCTAGATTTTAATAGCAATGAAAGTATAAAAAGCTAATCATAAAAGAATGTTTGTACTATCAAAATGCAGGATCTTCATGCTATTGCCAAGTCTATGATTTACAAATTGGAGTTGAATTTAATATTCAGTCTCAAACAGAAATGAATCCTGTGGTAAGATGTTAATCCTCAGTGGATAGTATGCTACCAACAGAATAGAAATCTGGGGAGAAAAAAACAGTAACAACCAGCATAATAGCCATATGTAGGTCAGGAACTGGATATACTGAGACTATATATTCCATTTGGTCTGTTCTATTAATCGCTATGTTCTCAGACATGAAATTCATCTAAATCCTTTTTTACAAAATAATGAATCTGACTTAAAATAGAAGAACCTCTATGTGGGAGGAAGAATTCTAAAGATAGCACTAATAATATTTCAATCCATTTTTTTCTCAGAAATGCTACTTGGGATTTTTGGGGGTGCTAGTTTTTTAAAATATTTGTTAGTTAAAAAAGTCTTTTTTCTTGCAAACCATCTGCTGTTCTTTTTCAGTCTGCCAATGAAGTCACGATACAGAAGCAGCGCTATCACAGGTATTTCTTTGCCAAGAGATGATACCCTCAAAATCAGATACTGTCGCATCACTGCAAAGTTCAGTCCTTAAGAAAGATGTTTATCCCTACAATTTGGACAGTTCCAACATTTACTCATACTTAATTTTTAAAAGGAAATAGGACATTAGACTTTTCCATAGACATCCATAAATATTTTACATTGGATCTACATAAAAATCTCCTTATAATTGAGACCATTTAGATGAAAATCTTTGAAAGAAAAGTATTATGAGCCAGAGTCTAATCCGCAAAGAACTGCTGTATCTGCATTACGCTGATATGTAATTATGTGGGTTTACATTACTTGTGAAAGTGATCCACTATAAACTGTTGAATTATCATAGTGTCACAGGGATACTTTATAAACAAGAAAATAAGGCCTGGTGACAAAATCTCTTTTTGCTTATGATGTAAATTTGGAGTAAATCCACTGGCTTTAAACCTGTTTCAGAAGTAAAATCTGAGCAGAGTTTGGCTGACAAGTTCTGCTGTCATCTGTACAAGCTATGTTGGACCTCACAAAGTGAACAACAACAAGAGGGAGAGAAGACCTCACCGTAGAAATCAAGGCAACTTGCTTGGAGGAGAGAGATTCAGTGGCAGCTTTTAATAAGGAGTCCAAAGATATTTGGTGATAGACAGAAGCAGAAACCAGCTTACAAACCAGAAGAAGAGTTTCTTGAGCAGGTCTCCTTGCTCCTTTTCATAACTTTGTAAGGATTTTTAAGCATAATCTTTTGCCTATTTGAAAGAGGTTGTTGTGATGTCTATGTTACACACTCCTTTTCGTCTACTAGTATGAAGATGACTTTCAGTGATGTATGTGAGATTTGTTTCCTTCAGTTTCATGGTCAGGGCATAAATCACATGAAATATGGATTTGTCTCCTCTTCTTGTGTTTAGGTCATTGCTTTGTGTCTATAAGATGCAGGCAACAAAGTCAAGATCAGCTACAGGAAAGAGTTAAAAGGTTGAAATATTTATTATGCTTAGCTCCTTAAATTATAAATCAGGCATGTTTATAGCTCAGTGCTTCTTTTTTGCTTGCTTTGTTTTTAATTCTGGAGGCTTTTTCCACCCAAGTAAGTGCTTTCCTGATTGACTTAAGAGGCATCTTCTTTCCTGGGCAGGCTAACTGATTTTTACTGCTGAGTTATTCACATAGAAAGTTAATTAAGCCCTTGACCTGATGTCCCAGTTGTTCCTTGGCACAGGAGGAGTTTGGGCCACTTAGTTTCCTAGGAAACAACAAGACAGCCACTTTTGCTGTTCCAGAGAATTTAAATTTCCTTGATTTTGTACTGCAAAATGTAGTGCTGTGGTAGCCATATTCCTTTCTGATGCTTATGCCTTTCACACAAGTGAGAAGAGAAAATTTGTTTTGCCTCTTTCTGTGCTTCTCGTGAGAGACTGTAGTTTGTGCTCAGAGAAAAGACAGGCATTTAGACTTCTAGGCTTTATTTAACTGCCAAAGAAATATTGTGTGATTTTCTTGGTTGTACTGATAATGTGATTTGCTATGCTTTTCCTTCCACTATGCCTTTATCCACTGAAACAGATATCCAGTATTTTGCTGAGTGAGATCTAGTGGAGTCATTAGACAGTAGTGAGATTTTTTGTTCAAATCATTTGAAAAGCTCACCTTTCAAAACCTGTGTAATGTAATATTGTCTGAGGCTGAGTAATTCTGTGATGCATTTCTGTGAACTGCTGAGAAGAAATACTGAAGTATCTCATGTCTTAACTGAATGCTGAAGTAACTCAGCAGTTTATTAACAAAAGGAGATTAGAACAATAATCTATGAAATCACAGTGAATTTGCTGTGAACTTGCTGACTGACAACCATAGCTGTAGCAGACAGCAACACTGAAGCCTTCAGTTTGTACTAGCTGAATTTTAGCATGACAATGTAAAAATAACAAACGGAAGTTGTTCTGGATACCAAATCGATAGGGATAACATTCTTTTTTAATCTGGTGAAAGTAAACTTAGAGCTATTAAACTGGATTCTCATCTGGATCTGTTCTTAATGCCAGTCAACGGGTTAGAGATCATGGCTTGCCCCCAAAAATTTGGATTCAAAGTTTTCACATCTTTTAAGACAGTCATCTAGCTCATTTCTTCTCCAAGCCTGTCTTCAATTGGTCATACCATATAACTTTAATTACCTTAATATTCATCAGCAGAATCTTGTTGTGCAGCTGCAAATCCCTTAATTACATATGCACATAGTCATAGGGAATAACTGTACTGCATGGAGAAGCAACACAATTGTCAGTAAAAACACATTCTAAAACCATTGCACTTTAATGGCTTTGCAATACCAGTAACAAATCAGAAGAAACTACATCTGTGAATACTGCTCATGTGGACTTCGATCTCTTCCAACACACCCCATTTCTTTGATTAAAGAGAGTAAGAGAAGCCTTAATGCCTCTTACCTTACAGGTAAGAGGTGAAATCATGGCTCTGATGAAATAATTAGCCAAGCTAAATTGACTTAAATGGGCCAGGATTTCACATGTGAATGTTAGAAAAGAACCAATGCTCTTGAAGAACTGATGCATTTTCTTTATAGGTATGAGAGTATATATTTCCTGTTGTGGTGCTAAACAATTCATTATCTGGACAGCATTCAGTTAAGTTTGCTTTGTGAGGGGGTACTTTCACTATTTGTTATGTTTAATCCTGTTTATAATAGGCTCTTTGGCTTAGCAGATTAGAAGCTGACATGAATAGCAAATACTTGTATAAAGTCTTTGATCACTTATAGGCAATGTATATGTCAGTAAAGACCTATGTCTCTCTATGTATACTAGAAAAAAGGAGTTGTTCAATAATCTCTTCCAAGGAATGATTTCAAGTGGTTCTACATGGATTGGTTTGTACAACTGAGTGGAGATCTTGCCTCCATTTCTTGAGATTGCACCAACACCACTTGAACGGGAGGTGGTGGGAAGGGAATTTTTATGTTGCTAGTTTTCATGAGAAGCAATTTATCTTGTGTGTAACTGTACTCATGGACTTAGGCAATTGGCACATGTTTTTATAAATAAATGAATGAGATATAAAGAAAGTGCTGGTGTTTGAGTTTATGGTTGGTGTTCTCAGACGCTTTCTTTCCTCTGTGAAAGTGTCTCCCTGTTCCCTCTGCTGCTGTAAACTGTGTTAGCTCTTAAAATAACCTTAAAATAAACAGGATTATTGTCGTTTTCATCTACTGCTATAAATATATCATTCTGGGAACTATACTCATATGACTTACCACTACCATGAAATGTGGGATCTTATGAAATCTCTGCTTGCTTTTCCTTGTATGGTTTAGAATACTCTCAGCATTTAGTCTGTTAAATGATAATATAATTTGAGGAGAAAATAGATTTCACAACTGCATGTGTTCTTTAGCCAGTGATCTACACTGGCTTTTCTTTGCTAATTGCATGTAAAACCTGCAGATGTTGTTTTTTTAATCTTAAAATATACTTAGCCTTACTGTATATTTCTTTTCCTCCCCCTGAACACCAACTGGTATTATGTATTCTAAAGCCTCATAGTCTCATATTTATATTTTAGTTTTTATATGGAGATAGGTGGGGATGGGATGTTTTGGCTCACTGCAGAGTCCAGGAGCTCAGTTCCTCAGGAATTGTCTGGAACTGCTGCTGTCTGATCTCAAGTTCAAGGTGGAACATGAAGCAGGACTTAAAAGCTTCATCTTCTTCTTCTATCCCCCAAGCACACAAACAACTTCAATGAGGTTATTAAAAAAACATAGATCTTCAGCTGTTGTTAAAGCACTGCTGTCTGTTCATGCCAGTAGCAAGATAAGGGTGGAAAGAAGAGTAAAGGAATACTCTTGGAAATTCTCTTAATGATGTGTAAAAGTGTTTGCAGAACTGATCCTTGATATCTACAAATGATGCATCACATGCATTTACGAAAACCTTCCCAAGCCTCCACTTCTGCAAAAATGCAAGTGCTATTTAGGCATTGATTTTATTTTTGTTAAGAAAGTTATCATTATGGCAGCATTTTGAGAAAGAATGTTGCAGCTATCTATTATCTTTTATGAAAAATGTAGAGCAGTAGTTAGTGATACGTTCTCTCACACAAGGTTTAGTATTTTAGACGCTAATTTTATTATTAACGGGAAAAAAATAAGGTTGTTAGAGCTTTCTTGCTCTCTTTTTTTTTTTTTTTTTTCATTCCAATTGCATTAACAGCTTCCAAGTTCTGGGATGCCAGGATAATAGAATGTGAATTTTGGCAAGAAAGGAAACAATAATAAGCATAGTTTGGACTCAGTAGGAGTGATATTGTATAATGTCAACAGTGACTGAAACTGCTTTCCAAGTGAGGGAGGCTCTGTAGTCCTTTCTCCTTAAATTAATTTCTGCTTCTCAAAGGCCATTATTTTAAATTGCATGTCATATCACCACTGACTCCTCCTTCCAGCCCACATCACCATTTCAAGAGCAACCTCATGATGCATAATGTGGATGGATTCACATTTTGGGGGCCATTTTCTATTTCTTGTTTCATTTTGTTACTTCTATACTGCTCCTTTTACAACAGTGGTATCATAGAAGTTTTAATGTTGCTAAATCTAAAAATGGAGACTCTAGCTTAATTTTATCCTCTGTCAGTAGTCTAAGTTTAGAGTACATATTGGAGAGGTCTAAGCTGAAGTCAGTGAAGTAAGTTACCTAATATTTAAATAGTCAGTGAAATACAGTAAGTGAAATATAGATAAATGGAATACCTATTACATTCTGCTTTCCTTATTCACATGTTTGTATAAAGACAGGGGGGAGATGAGAGAAGAAGGGAAAGTTGCAGCCCCCAAAACAGTAACTGTAGAGAAGAAAAGACATGACACAGAGGTCCTCTGTTCTTAATAAGATGCAGAAAGTTAAGATTTTATGCTCCCTGGTCTATTAAGCAATGCAGTTCCAGAGCTGAAGGGTTGCAAAACTCTCAGATCTACTCCGAGTCCTCCTCTGTTCTCAGGAGGCTTGTACAGAAAGACAACCCCAGTGTTTCACATTTCTTTATTTAGTTTTTCTTATTGTCAGAGAATGACCTGGAATAAAATCCTGGCCTGAGAGAAGTCAGTGAAAAATATCCTGGCAGCTTGATTTAGAACAGAATGTCACGGTATATGCAGCACACCCGCTCTGTTACTCTTCTCCTTTTATCTTCAACATTATCAAAGCGTAAATATTTCTCTCTCTTTAATGAGCATAACTTCATAGTACAACTTGTATAATAGTGCTTCCTCAAAAAAAATCTATGACAAAATGTAATTCAGAGGTTCAAAGACAAAGGCCTCAAAGAGTATTATTGCTACATGTGGACAGAAATTGTCACTTTAGCCAGGCTCTGACTGAATGACAGAAAAAGCCTTATGTGGCCCTCCATCTACCCTACTAAGTTTCCACATTTAAATTTGCTCTGAAGCAGCTTAAACTTGCTGGGGATTTGGACAGAAAATCTCCCAAAGGCTAAAACCTCCATGGCATTGTTGCCATAAAAGAAGGGAAAGAGGACATGATAATGATGGTTTGAGGGTATACTGGAAGTGGGAGATACTGCATTTCCCTAAATCCCACCTCCTGTTGGGATGGGAAATGGAAGTTAACTATTTTAATAGGTGAGAGATTGATCTATTCTGTCTCTCAGACAGAACAACCCTCTCTCTGCAGCTGCCACTCAGATGACTGGAGCCATTGTAACCTGCTCAGACCAAAAAAGCCTTTTCCCTTGGTAAGTGTGTATTTGGTTTGAGTGTAACAGTACTGCTTAGAGACCCAATCTGTTGCTGAGGTTACTTGGAAGGTAACAGGTTTGTAAGTGCAAATCACCTGAATTGCCCCCCTTTTCAGGCTATCAGGGTCAGTTTTCCTATGCTATGCCTACTTGCAGAGGAGTTTGAGCAAGTCTGGTTTTGTCATAGCCACATTTAACTTTAAACATGCTGGCAAAGTTCTGATTTAAGTTATTGCTCACTCCAGTGGTTTCACTATGCACATGCTGGTCCTATGCTCTCACCTAATATCTGAAGTCTGGCACGTATCTCCTAGTAAAATTGGCCTGTAATTTCTATATCAGTCAAAACATTAAGAAAGATTTAAAGTTTTCAGTTCCCAGGGGGGTTCTGAGAATAACATGCTAGGCCACTCACCGCCTGTCAGGATTGATACGCAAAGGATTACAGAAAACTCAAAATTCAGGCTTTTCCAGATAAGGCAGGCTACTTTGTGAAACAGTAGCTTCTTTCTTTCTTTCTTTCTTTCTGTGAAAAATGAATTGACTATATTGCCGAACTCTAAGGCAGTTGAAGGGCTATTGTATACAGCCCCCACAAATTCAGCAGGCTGAGAACAAAATGTGGCATCTCCCATCCAATTAACTGAACAGCAGTCCGAGAAGAGAGTTTAAAAACAATAGATTGAAACTGCTGAATGAAAAGTTTCATTCCTGTATCGTTTTTCTGCCTTGCTATACTTTTTCTTCCTGTTTTGGTTAGCTCTGTTACTCTCTTTTTCTTTAAATCTGAAAAAAGAATTTCTGCAATAACCTCTGTCATCACACCATGAAATCACCCCTTTTTCTCTCTTCACTATAGATTGCTTAAGATTTATTATAGCAATTTTCATATCTTATATTTTTGTATTTCTGTGTGCTCTAGCCCTTTGCATGGAAACTGCAGGTGAAAAAGTAAGATAACACTGAATGATGATAACATTTGACTGCTGTCCTGTCAAAAGTCTACCCTGGAAAATGAAGTGGACTTTCAGCAGAAATTACAAATGAAGAAAAAAATAAAATAGGGCTGGAAGGGACATCAAAAGTCCTCTATTCTACCCCCCGATCTGTGACAGGAGCAGCAGTGTCAGCGATATTTTGGACAGATGTCTGTGTGGTACCTTCTCAAAAATCTCCAGTAATGAAGACACTACAGCTTTGGCAGGCTACAACTATCCTTAGTGCACATGGGTGCAATGGATTTAAATAATCAACAGCCACAGCCTCAAACCCTGTTAACCATACTAATGTGAGCACTGATAAGCTGAAATATTATTTATGTCAAGTGGGCCCAGTAGGATATTCAAAATGCATCAATTGACCCACTCTTGGTCGAAACAGACCCATCATTCTTGGGAAAAGCATACCCTACGTTTCCACCATTCCCGCTCTACTGGCTGAGGTTGTGGTTTAGTTTGCTCTGCTATGTCTTCAGGCAAACAACCTGCCTTTACTCTGTTCTCAATATTGAAGTGTAACATCCCTGTCTCAGGTTTCTAGGTTAGAGCTGGCAATATATTGATTCACCATTTATGTCCTGACTTCTAGCCAATGCTGTTTTTGCTGTGCAGGCCTTGATGCACAGTAGTAAATCTGTGTCACTGTGCAGAGCTGGGAGTGGGGTTTTCTGCCTGTCTTATGTTTTATGCAAAGCATCTGAACAGGAATCTCAGCCTTATTCCTTTCCTTTCACCCATGACATGAACCTTATTTACCCCTGCATTGAAATCAATGCTCCCTTGGCATAAAAATGACTCTATTCCCCTCGGACGTTAAGTTCTTCAGAAGGACAAACACCAAAAACAGCTGTTTATTTTATTCCCAAAGAATGACCTACAGTATCTTGGAAAGCTGGCAGATATCCTTCCTACTGCAAGCTGGGATTTTCAAAACTCCAAAATTTTCAAAAGATCATTGTTGACTTAACTTTGTTTTGCTGAAATCATCAGTAAAGTTCCTACTAACTTCAGTGGGAAGAGAGCTAAGCAAACCCTGACCACTTCTGGAAATCCTGTTCACAACTTGGAACAGGATCACCTTGGAACAATAATGGATACAAACCAACCACAAAACAGTGGGTTGGGAAGGAGGATACATTGGGGGCTGGAGGCCAGGGGGAGGGAACTGAGGGAACAATTATTTCTCTTATGCCACAAAATCAAAACAAAAAAAGTTCTTAGCATCTCTAGCAATAAATAAGCAAAATACAGAGGTGCATATTCAGGCAGAAGGCCCTCTGAGTTTATCTGAAATTTGATTCATTACAAACGTATTATGAATTTCAGGATTTTACCTGTTTGTCCTGATCAGTCTGCTTAGTTATTATAGAGCTGCACTGTAGGCAAGTTTGAATGTCAAGCAGAAGGGTAAATATTCTCTCTGATGCAGTTCATTTCCTATGCCTGCAAGTTTACATGTAGACATTTACTTTGATTCGTTTTATAATTAAATCTGAGACATATAAATATTCTCCAAACAGGCTAATACTTTGTATTCAGCCTATTGCACCCAATATATTCATATTCCTTCACATTACAGTCTTTCTTATTTGGATACCTTTCCAAGAGGCTATGCTATGTTATGTGCAACCTATTTGTTTTCCTTTGAGGCTAGTTAAGAGCAGCACTTTGTCTATTTTTTTGGCAATATTTTTTTTTTTTTGTGGTCTGGTAGCACTGAGGAAAAAAAAATGCTTGTGTATATGGCAAAACAAGTAAAGAGACTCCCCTGTTTTCCCTGTTCCTCTGTTTGAATGATATACACCAGATACACAGGGTTTCTGACAGGCAAGTGGAGAGCTTCTCTGATGGAGACTTGGTGAATATTGGCATCACAGGACTGTTGCTATAACGAAGAAAAAATCCCTGAGCACTAATAAATCCTGTGTATTGAACTATTCCTATTTTCTTTTTAACCTCTGCTAACATTTTGCTGTCACCCAGGGTTTTCCTGGAAGACTTTTTACTTCTTTCCCTTTTTAATTTTTTCCTTTGTTGTTCTCTAAGTATCCTTTTTTTCTTAGGGGGGATTAATTCCTTCAATGATTGAAATAAGTTTTTTTATGCTAGTTTGCCTTATTTTATGCTAAATTGCATGTCTTAATTGTGATTGTGCAGTCACTTTAAATTGAACAGGATTTTTTGCTCACTGCAAGGGTTACCATGCTTTTCAAACTCCTAGATTTGTGGCGGGAAGCCTAGATGAGCTATCTGTACAGCCCTGGCAGGTTCAGGTTTGGTGGGGGATACACTCACACCAAAACACGTTGCCCAAATATACTGGCTTTTAGCCTGGTTCTGTCCCACACAGAGGAACTCGGGCCTCTGACAACTCAGAAACTCAGGAAATAGGAAATGGAAAAGAAACAGATTTTCATTTAAATAGGATGCCAAGAAAGAATCCGAAACAGCAGTATATCCACTTCTACACAAATGCTAGAAGTCTAAGAAATCATGTGAGTGACCTCCAGCGAAAGCACTAGTCAGAGAGAACTTGGTGGAGGGAAGACAATCAATGGGACACTCTATTATCATGAAAGATGGAGTAAACGAGGCCAGTGGTAGATTAGTGCTATACATTAAGGAGAGCTTATACTCAAAACAAATTAAGGTACTAACTACTTCGATGGACTCTGTATGGATTCATGTGTATGGAACACAAAATCCATATGGATTGAAATCCAAAGCCTACACAGGGAGATTGTAGTACTGGGTCTATATCATTGACTGCCCAATCAGGATGGCAACACTGACTATAATGTGCAGAGACAGATGAGGTCAAAGAGGCAGCAAGGGCAGAAAATAAAACTTTATTGGATTCCTTCAATTACCCACATCTTAACTGGACAAATGTCACACAGGGACATGAAGCAGAGATGAAATATTTAGATGTATCAGTGACTGCTGACTGAGCCCTTGGCTGGGGAGCCCACAAGTAGAAGTGACACCTGTAATTTGGTACTAAGAAATGTCCAGGATCTGGTTCAAAAATCTTCTATTGGAAGTGCTGCTCTGTAACATTGGGCAAAAGTCACATAGGTCACCATCCCAGCAAGGATCCCTACAGATCCACTGCAGAGGTGCTCAGCTTCAAAGAACACCATGTAAAGGTGTTTAACAGAAGCCGAAAGGGACAGATAAAAAAATATTAAATCTTACCAGGCTCTGCTAGAGCTACTGAAGGACACTGGAAGCACTAGTCAAGGGGATACTGGAGAAGGACTTAAAGAGAAATCTGGGGCTGCTTCCAAAGAAGAGACAGCTGAAGACTTTTCAGCCTGAGAAAAAGATGACTTAGAGGAGATCTGACAGAGGTCAAACAAAGCAAGTGTAGCACACTGAGGGTGGATGGAGGTTGACTGTTTGTCATGCCTCCCAACCAAGAACTACTGAACATCAAATTAATCTCATAGGAACCGGGTTCAAGACAGACAAAAGGATGTGGCTCTTTGGCTCTTCAGACAACAGAGAGCCAAACTGCAGACTCCCTTGCTGAATGCTTTTGTGGGGGCAAAATGCTAACACAAGCTCAAGGGAAGACTGGACTTGGAAGAGAGATTTTTGTGAGTTACTAAACAGACAAATAGTAACTGGCTCAGGAAAATTACTGGAGATGGGAAAACTGTTAAGGAGAAATATCATATAAGCATACTCTATTCTTAATCTTCCCTAGGCATCTGTTTATGGTTGCTATTTTTTTCCCCAGATACAACATTTACTGTGCCAGGGAAAACATTACTTAGTTCAGGGAGGCTCAAGGGAGGACCAGCAAGTTACAAGGAGAGTTTATCCTGCCCTATTTTCGTAGGGAATGGTTATTATTAGAGACAGAATACAGGGCTAGATGAAGAGGAGTTCACAGTGTCTTCACTGGTCTGAACCAGCACAGCAACCTATTCCCTAAGTTTGTAGGGATACTGGTTGCAATTGAGTTTAACCCTGTGAGTAGCAAGAATGCAACCAAACGGAGTCACCTGCCTCTGTGATCACTAGCTGAGACTCAACAGCAGCTGTCAGAAGAGCTTTAGAGGTAGCTGCAAGCCTTGGTTTCCTATTTCATACCTCAAGCCAAGGTCCTTAATACCTCTAATGATACAAAAGTCAGAGAAGCAGGCAAGGTGACAGGCGTGACTAAATCTACATATACTTATGGAAAAAAGTGTCCTTTTGATGGGTCCACAGTTTTGGGGGGAGAGCAAAGCAGGAGAGGATGCATGCCATCAGAAATTTGCTGGGCAGTTTTAGGTGATTCACTGGGCAGACTTTCAAAAAGCAGAATTTCTGCAGCTTCAGTAAAGTGTGAATCACATAACGCCAATCTTTGAATTCAGGGCAGAAACATCAAAGACGTTGGTAGTCCCTCAAGAATATTTATTTAACTGGGGTAGGAAATACGAAGACTGCTTCATGTTGTGTTTCAAGCCTATTCTTATCAGTAGTGCTGCTTAAAATAAAAACTTATTCATAAATACCATTAGATTTGCCTTGAATTAACTGATATAAAAGTATATATTGTGTTGCAGGCCTGCCCGTCTTTGCAGGGAAGTAAAGTTGATAACCCAGCTGGTGCTGCCCAGTCTTGTTCTTTGCCTACAGGGTACTTTTTACTAGCCATATAAATACAGTCAGCACTAATTCCTATATAATCTGAAAATGTTACATGTTTTTAGAAAGGATGAAATCAATAATGTTCTGTACAAATGTAATTTTTGCTTAGATATTTTAGACATCAATGTCCATGCTACAGTGCTTTATATTTATCTTAGAATTCTAAAGAAGATTATAATTTTCTATTAAATTTAATAACCCGGTCCAAAAGACCATAGAAAAACTCTTTCTTCTTTTAAATTGAAACCTGTTGTGCTTTTCTGCAAGGGATTATTTTACTCAGTTTCCAAACAGCAGACCACACACTAATTTGCTTTCTCAAAAATCCGTCTCAAATTGCATGGTCTAATGAAACAAACATTGAAAATGAGCATTTACTGTTGTATATTTTACTTAACTGTTTTGTAAGAAAGCAGCCTGCATAAAAGCTTGACCTTCTGAATTATTTCAAAGACTCAAAGGACAAGTTGGATGTGATATTTATGTACTTCTAAGAGCTTAGTTCTTTACTAAGTGAATCATCATGAAAAGCTACAGAGACATTCAGCAATGAGATTCAGCATGTTCCTTTGGTAATTATGTCATGAATACAATTATCAAATTCAGTAAATGCACACATTTACATTCCTTTTTACTATTACGCAAACATCAGTGTCTGGCCATACTTTATGCTGTTATCTTTAAAGGTCTTTTTTATCAATGCTGCTTTAAGTAAAAAGACCATCTATTACAGATAACGCACAGCAGTAATCAGACCTCTCGAGAGAAATACTTCTTATTAATTATTATATCGCTGAACTGGAGAAAATACAAAGAAAACAAAGCTTTTAATCTTTTTTATGATACTTTCATCACAGGAAAGGAGATCCATAAAAGACTAAGACCCAAAGCTCCTCTGTAGTCGTTATAATCGTAGCCTCCTTGGAGGCACTGTTCAGTAACCCTGCCAAAATAGTGTACCAGAATGTGAGATTCAGTTGGTAATGGCCAGAATTACACTGATTTTGCATATCTGTACTTTTAAAGTACACTTAGTGCATGAAAGAAAAGATACTAACTTTTCCCTTTCCAAAGAAAATACACATTTAGTTTTTAATAGACTTTCATATGGCACATTAGGACTAACTGAAATCCCATGAAAGTAAACGGAAATGATTCTACTAACTTCAAAGAATTTGCACTAAATTTATGGTTTGACATCACTAATATAAATGCTGAAAAAACCTCCAGCTATCTATAATAGAATGATGCAACAAAATGGGTGTAGATTGAAAAAACAGATTTGTAAGATCCAGATTCTATCCCAATTACTCACGCTAACTAGAGCCTTACTTGTTGAATAGGCACATTTATTTCTTCTAGATTACTCAAGCTGTTTACACTACTATTCAGGAGTAAAGGCAGCAGAATCTCCAAATAAAATTAGCCTGGAGAAAAGAACCCGCATTTTTGCTTTTATGGTATTAACTTCCTATAAACACTTATATGAACAGCATTTTGTTCTCAGGGATGTCTGCTGAAAGAGAAAGTTTTATGAATACTCATTTGACTGTGTTGTCGTATGATGATTTTACATAGGCAAATTTCACACTACAGCTGTATGGATAGCATCTACTTTGTTTCAGTAACAGTTCTTTCCAGGACAGAAATGCATTCATGGCTAAACTACATTTTCCCCCAAAAAATTTTTTCAAAAAAAAAAAAATTGAAATAAATGTTTATTGGTGAAGGAAATGCTATCCTTTGGAGAGGTGTTCATTTGCAGTGAACTGAATTTAAAAACTAAATACTGTTTCAGATTTTTAAAATCAATATTTTATTCCAAAAGCATCTAAGTACAATATTTATTTTTTTAAAAAAAAAGAGAGAGAAAAGCATTTTCTAGCTGAGTTAAGTAGCAAAATACAATCCACCTGAATCTCACTAAAATCACACACAAAAAAAGGAAAAAACGCACCCAAGGATTTTTACTGCTACTTGTTTCACACAGCTATCTTGGAAGCACTTTACGCTGGAACCCCTAGGAAGAGGTGGGATTGAAGAGACTTACTGCTGCTTTTAAAACTCAGCTCACACAACACCCCCTGCGCCACCGCTGCCGAGACTCGCTCACAAATGTGTGTTTCTGAGAAGATGTGGACGGAGTCTGGAGGGCTTTCAAGGATGGGCGAGTTAGCTCTGAGCAACTTTGCACGTCGGCGCAGCACAGCGTTGGGAAGAGGCACTAGCTGGGAATGCAGGATGGGATGCTCTGTCCTGGCGAGCAGGGCTGTGCGTTGAAGCAGGGTGTGCACAGCCACTGCTGCACTGAGTGGGGTGGGCTGGTAACGTTTTGGGTGGTGGTGAAAGGCCTGACCCAGAGCTCATACCAAGACTTGATTAAGTAGTTACAGATAAATTGATATGTAAGTGAACAAGGAACAGCGAGAGAAGATCTCTGTACCCCACATTGTTAGGTGCAAGCACTCATGGGCTTTAAGAACAGCTCTGTCCTCAGCCCTGTTACCCTTACATCTACCCCTTCCTTCCAAAGGAAGCATGGATGCATACGGATAATGCCAATCAGTAACGTATCAACAGTTCTCATTTAGCCTCCTGGCAATCTCTTTTGTCACATAGTGCTCTAGTATCTCATGGGTTTAGTCCCTCTGTTTTCATACGATCGCACTGAATCCACCGGTTCCTTCCCAGCACAATCCCTTTTGTATCTTGGAGGTTCACAATGTATCTTCTGTAGCTCTTTTCAAGGGGGGAAATGAACATATCTCTAAAGGTTTCTCATCTGACCATTATTCAAGGTAAATTTTCTGTTTGCATTTTTTCATAAAACTTCCCAACACCTCAGTTTTTAGCATCAATAAACATTACATGTGATAATCTTGGTATAAGTTTCATCATGAAAAACATATTAGCAGGTGCTGGCAGGTGCGAGTCCCAGGGTGCTATTCCATAATTTACTGTTATCAACCAGAAGTCTAAAATTGACTTTGTAGCCTTTGTACGCATCTTCTGATGAATTTCGCCATTCTTCTTAAAGACTGTATATTCTTTTGAGTCTGTACTATGTTTGGAGAGTTGGAATGATAATGTTGAATGCCTGTAATTTTTTCCAGCAAAAAAGTGAAGTCAAGCCAATTTTGGACAATAAATCTTTAGTTTCCCTTATCATGTTTTCATACAATATCAAGTTCTAGGATTTTTTATTTCTGTTATTTGCTTGTTAAGTGTTTTTTTATTTGCCAGTAAGCTTTTTAATTCTTTCTTTCTTTCTTTCCTCCCTCCCTCCCTACTTTCCTTTTCCTTCCTTCCTTCTTTCTCTGTCTTTCCTTCCTTCCTTTCTTCTCTTTCTTTCTTTCTTTCTTTTTCTTTCTATTTGCTTCTTGACATTTATATTCTTCTTTGGAATTTGACTTTTTCTTTGCACTTTCTTAATTTATCTTTCTCTCTGTTTAGATTTTGCAGTCATTCATAATGGGTTCCTGTCCTTCTACAGCAAAACTTCTCTCAAAGATGTCTACTCCTTGACATGTTTTCTCAACAACTACTCGATTTCATTAAGCAATTATCTTTTCAAGATTCTGTTTTGCCTTTATATCCCTCTTACATGCACCTACAATAGAAATGATTTCCCAGATGTATAATTTCATTTCCACCCATCTTCACTGTGACTGTGTGTGTTCTTTAGGCTGTTTACTGCAACTTCTGATATCAAATCAATTAGTGTTCCACTCTCTGTTCTGTATGTTGTAAGGTTTCCATTCTTTTTCCAGCCAGTATTCTATCTACTCAAGGTCTTTTGAACAGTTCCCACAAATAAATACTCATCACTGCTGAAGAAAATTCTCGAGTGTTATCGTAGCAGTGTGCTGCTGCAGGGTGTGCTACAGAAGCCTGCTTTGCTGTGGAAGGTGCATGCAAACTTCTTCTCTTCCCTTAGAGGAATGGACAATCTGGTCTGCAGACTTCTGCATTAGTTTCTTCCAAATATAACACTTCTGTCCACAGGGTACTTGGTGATTTCTTCCACACCTAGTGTGTTCTACTTCTTGAAAACTCAATTTGATTGGGTTTTTTTCCAGATTTTTGTCTTAATGTCTACAGTGCTTTCCTGCATCTGCATGTTTCTACAACGTTTTAGTTTCATCATCCAGTTCATCATAGCATTGTCGTCTTTATCTCCAGAACTTTCCTTCTGCTCTGGTTCTACTACATAGTCTGCCAAATCGTCATTGCTTCTTCTAAGTTTAAATCAGAGTCTCCTAAGACTCTTTTTTTCCCAAGATCTAGGTCTCAAGTTAGAAAGTGAGATCTGAAATTACATTACACAATTCTCTTATCTGTTGCAAAGGTTTCAGAAATACCTTTAGTTTTCTTACATGCAACTGACACCATTCAAACCATTAATCTTTCAATGAGTATTATATTTTCATTAATTCATTAGTATAGCAAGAAATTTTCCCTGGCTAAATAGATCTTCTGAAGGTTTTTTCTGCTTCACTTTTTTTCACCATCTTAATTTCTTCTCATTTTCTGCTGCTTCTGCTTCTACTTTTACCCTTGCTTGTATTTACTGCTCTTTCTTAAAAACACCTAGTAGATACTATGTCATGTTCTAAGATGAGATTTAAGAGATGTGTAAAATAGAGCCCATAACAAGAAGGAAATGAACATAGAAGTAATAAAAATTCATGTCCCACTTTTCAGTGCTAGCACCAATGAACTATACCAAAAACTGCTGGTTTGAAGAAGACCGTTTCTCCTATAGGGCCTGTTACACTGGCAAACTTTTTCTGAATTTTCCTGAATACAGTTCCTGAGGTACCTAAAGACCTGTTTCTCTCTTAGCTTTGACAGTGCTGAGCAGCCAGGAAATAAAGAACATTACAATTTATAGACCACATGTACCTCCACCTAAAGGACATAATTCATAATGCCATTTTCAGACCATGCCAAATGGAACAGACTATGCACAGATCTAATGTTCTTCTTGGATTATGCTGAGAAAACAAAGGATGAGGGGGGAAAAAAAAACCCTAATTTTCCTCATATTGACCAAATTGGGATTCCTTTTCTGTGTCACATAACATCTGTTTCTTTATATAGAACAGTGGCAATTATATGGCTTTTCTTTTGTCTCATCCTGGCTAGACTATGGTGATTTGCAAAGACAGTGATGTTTATGTATTCATTTTAACTCCTAGAACAGACTGCTGCTATGTCTGAAAGAAATGTTTAAACTACTTTTGGTAGGTCATTTCTTGTATTATGTTTTTTGTTGTCTGCACTGTCTTTTATTTGTCAAGCCAGCTCTGCACTTTAGTTGTTTATTATTCTTTTGATTTTTTTTCCCCTACAACATATGATTTGATCTCTGGTGGCATGTGTTCTCTGTAACAGATATATGTCTCAGTTTTAAAAACCTATTTCCTATATTCATCTTAATACTTTTTTCATAAGCTAATAAGTTAAAAGTTTTGCTTTGATTCTAGCTGATACATGTTGTTTTTAATTGATAGGTTTCCTTTTATTCTCCATGACGTAAATAAATCTAATAAGAAGGTAGTGCCAAGATCATTTGTTATGTCAAGTGTTATAAATACCTCAAGCCAAAATATTAAATCATCACACAGCAATTTGGTTTAGGGCACCTAAATTCATGATATAGCTGTGAAAAGTCAGTCTACTTGATAGGAACAAAGTACCTATATATTTGCTGAAGCATATATAACATGTCTATATTGTATAATGTAATATATAATATATATATAGTGTGTGTGTTTGTGTTGATGTGTGTGTGTATATATATGCATATATATATGATGAAACATACTGTCAGTGTGTGCATATGTGTGTGTATAGTTTCATGCTGGGTGAGCATATCTTGGCAAATTTTGAAACTGTTTGAAAAACAGTGACTGTAGTTCATGTACATAAATCAGCCATTTGAGATGCATATTTTATTTGGTTTTAGCAAAAAAAAAAAAAAAAAAAAAAAAAGATTCTGAGCTGCATGTTGTTTTTCCTAGTGGGAATTAATTTACTAGTAGAAGTTTTCTTGTCTTCAAAGCACGTCCTATTCATGGTAAATACAGTTGAACCTCAATTAACTCTAGAAAATAAATGGTTGAAGTAAAGGCATTTTCTGCTTAATTTTAAGTAACATTTTTGCAGCCACAGAGTTCTAGAGCACATATACATGCTCACACACTTGCAAATCTTTTTTCTTTTGTTTTTAATAATGATATACAGATACAAGAACAACACATGACTGTAACCATATAGGAAAGAAGTATGCCTTTCTATTACAAGCAGTTGGACTTTCTTCATAAGAAACAGTATGGAAATATCACTGAGCTGTGTTTGAAATATATTGATCAAATTATGTATGTCAACACATTCTGAGGAATATATGCAAGTTACCAAATGCTTGTTTTGTTACTAGAAAACCTCATTAGCGGAGGAATAAAATAGCTCATAAGTGAATCTCATTATTTGTCTGTCTCCTTCTGTCATGCCAATAACATTTAGCTTTGCAAATAACATATTCTGATGTGAGGCACGCAGCAGGTGTGTGTGTGATGGGACTACTTCTGTTGGATGTTGATTACTCCCTGTGTAATGTGAAAAGCTTTCTATTCCCACAGCTTTATGCAATATATCAATGGTAATGGATTCATAATCATTATCAAGCTTGATAGAGGCTTGACTACCGTGACAGATGTCTTCTCAATTTTCCTGTTGCATATGTTCTTTTCCCTCCGGAACAATGCTTACATAAAATTCCAGTATTAATGTATCTCTTTTATGTTCTTTTGTATCAGTTGTTGACTGCAGTGATCAATCTTTTAATTCAGATGAATAGGTAATTACAACCAAATGCCAAACACATCAGCAGAAATTCAGCTATTGTCAAGCAAACCACAGTGACCTGAATTATTGGTCTGGGCTAGAGATACTATGGGGATGTTATTGCGCGTTTATGCACCTGAATAGTGTTTCCATTGACAACAATAATACTTATCTGATACTTGGTCTAGCAAAAGGCAATAAGTAAATTTATTCTATGTCATGCTTGTCATGAGATTAACTCAAATGAATTTGTAGGAGTGTTGACCAAGTACTCTCCCACCTTAACCTGGATTAACTTCTTTAAATGTATAAAACAACAAAGGACTTCAATGGTGCTTTAAATGTTTCAGTGGAAAAGAAGAAGATTCTGTGTTTTCTTTTTGACAGCTGGGTTCTTCTTACCTGAAACATACATTTCCATGTATGAAAATAACCTGTGTAGATCACTTGCTAGTGAATATCCAGAAGCATGCTGTGTCCAAAAATGGTGTTCTGCTTAAAGAAGGTTCTTTCAATTCCTGAACTTCCCTCCCACACATCCCTTTCTTCACTTTTGGCTCAATGCTGTACGGTGCAGCTACATAGATGCTGGAGAGCATCAGTGGGAGTTCAGAGCACCTGTCACACCACAACTTCCATTGTGGAAGCCTGTAAATGCAAACGTGTATATGCTTTTGTCATGGGCACATACATTTTTTTCCTCAATATATTCATCACTTGTTTATACCTTTCTCTGGCTGTGCTCTAAGCCTCTCTTGTACTGTCACAAACAATTCTGCTGTGTTGATAATCTCCAGTGCCGTGTTTGAGTTACGAACTTTCTGCTCCCACTGGGCTCCCAGAGCACACTAGAGAAAGCCCCTCATCCTTGGGATGGAAGGTATTCTTTCTTACTGTCCTTCCATTTTAGATTGACAAAAAAATAATGGGAGACCAGAGGCCCGTGGGCTCAGATTTCATAATAAAGACTACTATGTTTTCAACAAGTTTTGAAATACTTGCAAAACACTTATCTTTTCTATGTGAACTCAGGTGTTTCTGTTATTGTCATCCTATCATAACCTCTTAGGAACTTGTTTTTCTGTGATTTTATCTACTGTGTTCCTCTGCTACAAGGCAGGATCAGCTATACCTGTGTAATTCCTGACACATATTGATCTAACTTCTGCTGCTGGAGTCTCCACAACTTCCTTGGTCATCACTTGGAATATTTCATCATCTTTCATGTAAGGTTTTGCTAATGTCTAACTGTAATACTTGCTGTAGTTTAATCTCATCCCTTCCTGTTTTACCTCTCCTGTACATGGAGAAATGATTATTCCCTTCCTTCTAGCAAAAGTGTTTATAAGCTTGGTCTGGTCTTTTCCCCTATATCCCAGCTAGCTCCAGTCTTCTCTCCTTTAGGCTACACAGGACCAGTTATTTAAATCTTCCCTCATAGATCATGTTTGTTCTATCACCTGCACAGTAATAAAAATGCTGAATAAAATTAAATTGGGTGTCTAAGGTTTTCTATAGAATCCTTGTGTGATACTTCTTTCCTTCTGTGCAGATTCATATTTCCATCAACAACTAGTCTCTGGTTACAGATAACTAACCCATTTTGCATCTTCTTTACAGTAATTTCTTCAAGACTGAATTCTTAGTTTGCTCAGCAGCGTGCATATAGAATAACTGTGTTCAAATATTTGTTTGATTGGTTGTTCCAGAATTTTGCCCAGAAATTGAAATTAAGCTGACTGATCTATAATTTGACTCTTTTTTAAGATATAGACTATATTTGTCCTTACCTAATCTTTCAATACCTCATGGTTCTCCATCTCTTTTCAAAGACAGTAGTGTTGAGATTGCATCAGACAGTGATTTTAATATCTTAAATGAAACTGATCTGGCCTAACCAATTTGAAAATTTCTAAATTATATATGTACTCTGTAACCTCTTCTTTCCCTATTTTTGACTGATTTTTCATTTTCATTGCATTAATTTTGTTAGATACCTAATTCTAGCTGATCTTTTTGGTGAAGACTGTAACAGTGAAAGTATTTCATACATTATTCTTCCTAGTACCATTTCATAGTTCTCTCTTGCTAGGAAAGCAGAATTCCTCAGTAATGTCCTTATAAAGCAGAGCTATTTTTCCTAGTCTTCCTCTTACTGCATCAGTAATGTCAATAATGGGAATCCCATGACAAGGGATAATTCTAGGGGATGTAATCTGATTGAAGACCCCAGTGGGGAAAAAAAAAAGGCATTGTATACCTAGACTGTAAGCCAGCAATGTGCCCTTGTGGCCAAGAAGGCCAGTGGTATCCTGGGCTGCATTAGGAAGAGTGCTGCCAGCAGGTCAAGGGAGGTGATCCTCCCCCTCCACTCAGTCCTGGTGAGGCCACCTCTGGAGCAGTGTCCAATTCTGGGCTTCCCAGTACAAGAGAGACCTAGAGCTACTGGGGAGAGTCCAGCGGAGGGCTACGAAGATGATGAGCGGACTGGAGCATCTCCCCTATGAGGAAAGGCTGAGAGAGCTGGGCCTGTTTAGCCTGGAGAAGACTGAGAGGGGATCTTATCAGTGTGTACAAATATCTTAAAGGAGGGTGTCAAGAGGATGGGACCAGACTCTTTTCAGTGGTGTCCAGTGACAGGACAAGAGGCAATGGGCACAAACTGAAACACAGGAAGTTCCATCTCAACATGAGGAAAAACTTCGTTATTGTGAGGGTGGCAGAGCACTGGAACAGGTTGCCCAGAGAGGCTGTGGTGTCTCCTTCTCTGGAGCTACTCAAAACCTGCCTGGATGTGATCCTGCGCAACATGTTCTAGGTGACCCTGCTTAAACAGGGAGGTTGGACTAGATGATCTCCAGAGGTCCCTTCCAACCTTAACCATTCTGTGATTCTGCGATTCTGTATATACCTGCATCATGGTAGAACTTCTGAATCAAAATTTTTCATTTTCCTGATTAATTCCAAGTACCTTAACAAATCCAAAAATTCATGGGTGGGATCCCCTCCACAAAATTTAAGTAGGTACTTTAGGTACCACTTCACTGCATTTTCAAGTGGGGAATTTAGACCACACAGTGCAACACCCACTGTTCCTCACTTCTGAGCTTGCATGTACAAATCAAGTAACTTGTCCAGAGAATTCCCAGACTAGGTAGGGAGTTGCCTAATGAATTTATATAGCTCCAGGGTTAGGCTGTCTCAGTAAAGAGAGAGATTTGGTTCACAAGCTGGGACTTACTTGCATTCTAAGCACTTAAGTTCCAGTTTAAGCAAGATTTAAGTGCACTGAATCCCAACATTTGATTTCTCCAGAAAGTGAATCTTTCATAATAATTCATTAAAAAAAGTTTAATCAGAAAACAATTTTCCAGTGACATAGGTGTATCCTGTTTAGAGGTTTAGAAAACGTAGCCATTCCACGGACTGACTAGCTAAAACTAAAATGAAAAAATACTGTGACATCTCTGCAGGTTGTATGAATACAATATGCTTACTGCTGGTGAATGTTTTACTATTAGTAACTGAAGTCTGCTGATACTTCTAGATAACTTCAAAACTGAAGAGGCTATAGACACTCAGGGAGGCAGGGGCAAACAGTAAAGGTGCTTTGAACTGAACACGATCCTGAGGATTTCAAATTAATAGGCGAGTTTTACTGTCAACAAATACTAAGTCTTACAGGCAGTGAGAGGAAATAAACAAGATACAAAAGGAGAGGATAGAAAAATGATGATGGAACAGTATTCATTTCATGAAATCAGGTTTCCTTTCCCTTTTACAGCTTTTCTAAGGTTGTTCTTTTGGAGCTCCCGGAGCTGTGACCAGAGAGGGCTCAGCACTTACTAACTCCCATTGATCTGAGGGAGCTCAGACTGCCAAAGAACTAGGGGTAAGGCAAACTGATTTTCTCCCAGACTTGGTTTCTGCTTCAAACTGAAGAAAGGAGATTTGGAAACTGGTTTCAGCTCATGGAGACACTGCTTGTCCTCAAAGAAGCTATTGCAGGACAAGACTCGAGCACACAGAGGGTAAAGGCGCACAGGCTGGGTATGGCAGAGATCTGCCAGAAAAACACCCATCACTGGCAGCAAAATTATCTACCAGGTGCTTGCTGAGCCATTACAGCCCACTTTGATCCACCTAAACTGTGTTACGGGATGGCTCCCCAGTTTAACATGCTTACCCCTGTTCTGTAGGTACCTTAGGCAAAGTTTGAGACTGAAACTGGGAAAGACCCATGTGGGAAGTTCTCTTTTAAGATCTAACCACGGAAATGCTTGAGAGTCATGGCTTACTCAATATAATAATGACAATACTTCTATAAAGTCAAGTCAAGATCAACATCTCCTTGTGCTTGGTACTATTCAAAGCGCAGTGGGTCAAATTCATCCTGGAAGTAACTCTAGAAGCTGGCCTGGCATGTTACTCTCCTATGTATTGGACAGGGATTTGTAAGATGCAGCCATGCCAGTGCCGGCAGGTCAGGAGGCAGTGAATCTAGTGCCTCTCATATTGGCCCTAGTGGGTCATCGCCTTCCAGACCAGATTTCTGGGCTGTCAGAAAGGTACCTATCACTTGAGGAGGTGCTAGACTTGGCAACTGGGAAACTCCGAGACTGCCTGTGCCTGGCCTTCCTTTTCCCGTCTCCCCAGGTAGACAAAGTGACTCTTTATGGGAGGAGGGTTGGTGGCATCCCCTCCAGCGGTGACAAGCCAACCACTCAAGTACAAGTGACAACACTTCCCACCTCTGGGAATGACTGAGAGGCAATGTAAGTATGTACCACACATCTGAGTGTGTGTATATGTATATGCACACAGGACTACACGTTGTGACACAATTTTCATTCAGTTAATGAAATTACAAGCCATATGGCTAATTAAAGAAATATACTAAATGATAATCAAAAGAATTTCAATGAATTATTCTTCTCATCCGTAAAAAGATTATGTGTTTCATTAATGCAATCAGACATTGGCTCCTGCTCAACTCTAAGAGGGTGTGTGCTATTCATTTTAGATTTTGTTTTATTTCTTCATGTTTCATAATCAGTAACTTATACTTCATTAAGGAATCACTGACATATTCAAAAGGAGGCTGGTGAGATAGATCATACTTCAATGTTTGAATGAGAAAGTAGTTTGTTTCAAAAATTAATCTAAAAAAAGACTGACAAAAATTTACCAAGCATAACTGTCAAACCATTATGGCCCTTCCAGTTTGGCCTGCTATGCCTGAGGCCAAGTGACAAAAGACAATCAGTGAACTTTTCTACAATGCATCTAACTTAAACTGTAATTAAACTAGTGGTTTTAGAATAAGGGCAAAATCTAGAATTTGGTTGTCTCCAGTGGTGAAAGAGGCTGTCATATATGTTGGAAATATGTAAGTACAGGCTTCCCTGGAATCACATCACTATTATTTGAAAATGTAGCTCTGGGCACGGGATTGGCCTGCTGTTTCTTTGTTTCTGGTTAGCAGCTCCAACAGCTCTCTGTACTTAAGCTCTATACTTAAGGCACCAAAGCCAAATGCCATTTTGAAAAACTAGAGAAGGAAACAAAATGCTACGCCATGTTTCCCTTATACCATTTTCATGAGCCCACACAAGTGATGTTTTTTACAGTTTTAAGATTTTAGGGATTTGAGATTTAAAATGGTATTTTTTTTATCACAAGCTACTTTGAGTTGATTCAAAAAAGGCTTAGTTCTACAGTGCTTGAAAATTAGATGCTTGAAAATTAGGTGCTGGCTTCAGATTGAAAGTCATGATGCTGCATTTAGTACCCATGGGTGTAGTTCTATACTGCAATATCTCTGGTGGCAAAGCTGGTTTGAGAGGTTCCTACCCCAGGGTTTCATTCCCACCACCGCCCTCCTGAGCTTACTCTCCCCTCTGTTGTGTCGATTAAGCTGCTTGGGAAGCTATGCCACAAAATGACACTAACGATACAGCTCTAGCGGAGTGCTACAAGGAGCTGCACATGTCCCGCTGTGGGGACAGGAGTGCAGGGAGAGGAAAGGTGGAAGCTTCTTAAACCAGGTTTGTCCCTATTGACAATGGAACAGGGCACTGCACAAGTGACAAACACGCGGTGGAGGTGGGGCTGGGGTATTCGGATGAACGTATGATCTCAGGATATGGAATATCCTCAGATATGCTTTTTCTCAGAGCTTTTTTGGGGAAGATCACTTCTCTGATGTAATTCAAAGCACAGCAACCATCGTAAGGGCTCAGGTGAGCAAATAGTACACCAGGATGCAGAGCGAGGAATCCCTTAAGCCAATATTGCTGTCGATTGGTGAAACCACAGGGCAGAAATCACAGTGAGAAGCAAATGGTACAGCAGAATGCCTCAGGAAAACCAACAGGAACCAGCAGCTTCATCCTGCAGCCTCCTGCTCAGGGCATCCAACTGGGAAAGACCACAGGTCGTCCTTCTCCCAGCTTTTGCACACTCTGCATGTCGCAGAAGGCAGTGGCTTGCTCTCTTCAGCTTGGATGTCCAAATTCTGCCTATGTCATATTTTCGTGGAGTGGACAGGGTTGGATCCAGCTATTACCAACCTTTTGAGATATTGCCTAGCTAACATAAGCTGTAAAAGTGGTTTTCTAATACAATAGGTGGGTGTTCGTATTATTATGGTGCTTAATCACAGTTTACATGACAGTTTATTGCACTTGGAACTATTATCTCAGATCCATAATTTAAAAGTGCCATATGTTTAGAATGATTAAATTAGCATTTCATTAACACAAAGGATAAGGTATGAGGGATTTTTTTCTCTCATTTATTTATCATTAAAAAAATTCATTTGGGAAAAAAGCCCTGAAGCATCACTCAAAAAACCCACAACTATGCATTACAAAACTCTCATAAACTATAGACTATTCTTCCTCAAATGTCTCATTACAGCAAAAATAGAAGGAATCAAGCTATTTTTGCCTCATGTATCCACCTATCCACCCTTCTATCATATCCCCCCTTTGTAAGAAAACACGCAAATCTATGAAAAATTAAATCATATGAGCTTAAATAAATATGGAAGTCCAGACTTCAAACAAATATAGCTTAAGTAAAACTAAAAGCCAATAAAAATCAAACAAAATCTAATAAAATTTGAATTTAAATTTGGGAACCAGGATATTGACATTTGACAAATAAAATCGAAACTCCTCAGCCTATTACATTAAAATTTGACCAAATATCTTGGAGAACAGCAATTATCTTTCTAACTGCTATCCAGAGAAAGTGGCCAATTAGACATTTCAATTGATTTTTGAACACCTAGCACCTCTGAGTTTCTCTGGAGTATCTAGAAACTTGGCATCTTTGCCAGTCAGATAGCTTAGCAAGATACCACACAGAGCTATCACACTGACTCTTGGGACACCTTTTTGCATATACAAGTCTATCTTCTGTTTGAGATATACAACATGATCTTCTCTTGGATGAAATATGGGATGATCCTTCATCACTGAAGCTGGTGGAAGGTTTCTCTTTTGCTAGCGACCTCTGTGGATGCAGGACCACACCTTCTTTCACCACAGTTTTATGGAAAACTTTCAATACAGAGGTGATATTCTGACCTATAGAAGTTGCTGAGGCACATAATAGCATAATGGCTGAATGTTCAAGCTCATGGGACAGAGTGTCACGAGCAGCTGGAAATATCAGGCTTCTACTAATTTTCAAAATTTGCTAATCAGCATTGAAAGATCTGAAATCAGATGATTCTCAGGTCCCACAACTTAGCAAGACAGCCCTTCCCAGCAAAACATTTATGTACGCACTTAGATTTAAGCACATACTCCAGGCTCTTTGCCTTTCCTAGTCATGTTTTTTCCTAGTTTTACTGAGTCAACACCTAAGAGAAGATAGACCAGGAGATAACAAAAATATCTTGCAACCAAAAATTCTTTAAATAATTTTGACAGCAATGAATGTGGATTACCTCCCCATGCACCAAATTTCAGCATGACTGCTCATAGGTTGAAGCCCTTGGACTTCTTTCCAAGAGCTTCTAATGTGCCGTGCAGTTTAGCATTTTCTTGCATTAATACATTCACTAACATCTTAAAGCTATTTAAATCCAGATTAGTCTTCTCTTGATCCTTAATTATATCCTTTCAAAACAAATTTCCATCTGTTCTCCTTGAAAATTTCCAACATCTTATCTTGAGAAAGAAAGATAATAAAATGCAGCCCATTTCCTTGCTAAGCTAAATAAAAAATGTTTATCAAATATATTCCTTTCCCAGGTCCAGAGGAGCTGCATTTCCTGATTCTCAAGAGCTTTACAACTGGAAAACTAAGGCATTTGTGATATTTATGAACCTCCCTAGTTTAGACAACAGATGAGCAGGACTTTTTCTCATACTCTTGGCTTTACACACAAAAGTCTCTTTTTAGCTGGCCCTAAAACAAGAATAGAACAGTGTCAAAATACAGTTACCAAAATCTGCTAAGATGGATATTAGTTATTACCATAGATGCTCCCAGCTTATCTTTTGAATATACCTCCACAGAATAAGTCTAACTCGTAAAGAAAAATAGCAATCTGAAAGCTGATAGCTCTTTCCCCACTGTGGATGCTGAACCACTTCTTTCATTTTATGACCACTCTAATCCTGCCCCCCAAGAAAGTGGTTTGGACACACTACATATTTATTAACAAACATTAAGTTACAGCAACAGGGTTTAGGACTTCCAGTCACAAGGATGATATATTACCTTTCTTGAAAAATATCTTGCATGATTCATCAAGAATCTTTTTCTTCAGAATTATCCATTTCATTTTAAAAAATGAAATGAAAAATAAAATAATTTCCTACATGGTTTCTGTTTTGCTAACAGAAACCACAGGAAATGAACAGGGAGTAACCATTGTAGAAATGCTTGGGGGCAAAGCTACATGTAGAAATGCTTAGGTGCAAATCTACATGATGCAACTTAATTCTTTTTAGAGATACATGAACTAATGCTGTTCTAGCTGATACATTAAGATGGGATATTGCAACACCATACAAAACGTTAGCTTAAATCCTGGATGCAGAATGGTTGCATCTGCAAAGTATTGCACCCATGGTAATTAACTCAGTCTCCCCGTAGGCTGAAAGACCTTTGATGTAATGTTACACTGACATAATGTACTAGTTTATAGTATTGGAGTGACCATAGCAGGGGAAATCTTTCGAATCTCTGCACTCCGTTGTGTGGTGTGGACTGGCCTGGTACAGGTTAACAGAGGGTGTAGGACTGCAGTTCTCAGCAGCATCAGCTTTCTGCTTCATTTCAGTAAGGTCTTAATTCAGCTACCCAGTGATAAGGATCGAAGGATTAACATTTCCAGCTGCTATAACCTAGAGGGTATGGCATTGCTCTGTACAGTTTATAGTGGGTGAAGTCTCATTTTGCTGCCAAGTAGAGAATGTTTTGAACATGCTTCCATCTATTGTTCCCCTTCCAGGAGACAAGCACAGTAAGTCTGTCGGAGCCCAAGGATAGAGTCAAGATCTGCAGCCTACTGTGACTGATGTATTATTTATTACGTCTTTAAGAATTCATATTTGTATGGTAATAAGCAAACTCAGAAAAATTAGAAGTCCTCATATTTCCCAGTCTTTTAACTCAAAATTTGGAAGCCAATGGAATTCCAAAAGAAAGGATTATCAAATTGTACTGAAACTGAAAATAATGGTAATTAGTATTTTTCCAACATTCTACCATGCCTGTCAGGCACATTGTTTTATCTTAAGTACAGATTACAGCATTTAAACAATAGCTTGTCCAGTTCTAAAAATAAGTGTAGACTACATTAAATATTTGGCAGAGATATAGGTGCACCTCATGTGGATATACTATGTCCAACTGTGAAATTGCATTTCCTGACAAAAATGCCAATCTATCATGCAAGAAATTTACTTAGAAATCATTTTTTTCACATCCACCTGAGATACAGGAAATATCAATAAACAACCCCTCCATACCTTGGCTTGCTTCATGTTCAAATCAAAGTTAAAACTGCAAGCACACTAGATGCAGATGCACTTCAGTTTGCTCTGGTAGCAAGGCTGTAAGTCAGAGGGTGCTGGGTCTGGCTCACAGGGTAGGGAGATATAGGTCAGTTAAATGTACAGCTCAGAGTGAAATATAAAGTATTTTGTAATGGTCTTTGAGCATCTATACAATGTGATGCATCTGTCCATGTGATGCATGGACAGATCTTCAGCTGATGTAAATAAACTGAATAACATGCCCATGGTTTTCTAGGTTTGGTTTTATTTTTAAATTGTGCTGTGAAATGAATGCTTCCTCAGACATCCTTAAGCATCTTGAAAACTCATTAAGATGAGTCACCTTCTTGAAACTCTCCTTTGCTTTGAAATTTACAAAAACTTGGCTATGAGTATGACACAGATTATGGCTGTACTGTGCTGACCAGTACCTGTATGTCTATACTGTGTAATGAAGCAAGATGTATATCAACATAAATCATCTGGTAAACGCAGGGAATAGTAAGGTGATAAAGGTTGCTGATGGCAAAGTTATTCAGAATAATCAAATCTACAGTGAGCTGTGAAGAGCTGCAGAAAGCTTTCACATTACTGGAGAGACAGGGTGATAAAATTGCAAATGAAATTCAATGTTGATAAAAGCCAAGTGCTAAGGAAAAAAATAACCCTAACTCTACATTTTCTAGTGGTACTCTACATCTACTTCACTGATACCAGCTGTCATTTTTTCAGAGGTGGTCTAATTGATACATATTTAACTAAACTCTGAGCAATTGGTCTCTGCTTGTCTTTAGCTTTGAAAGCTGCTGCTTCTATTTCAGATGTGAAAAAGGTCTTATGTGCCCAAAAGCTTGTTTGATTTTTTTCAAACTATACCAGTTGGTCTAATGGAAGTTATTAATTCTGCTTATACATCTTATCTTACCTAGCTATATATACACTATGATGAGCTCTTTTCATTGTATCCCTTGAAGACATCCTTGTTTTGTCTAGACCCAATCAAGAGCCACTAATGAGCTGCATACATTAATTGGATGTAGATGTTTGAATAAAATATGGCTGTAAATCTGCATGTTTGTATGTAAAATCAAGTCTGGTGTATTGGAAAGCTTCACACACTGGTTTGCAAAGTGCATTCCCAGCTGAAAAGAACATTTTATCCAGGAGAAGGAGGGCAGTTAATATTCCAGGGAAAGACAGACCAAACTGCCTCCTGAATACGTCACAGCTAAGGGGTGTTTCTGCAAGACACAAATCCACAATATGTTGTTCCAGAACATCCAAAGGATAAGAAAACACACTGCCATGTCAGGATACTTCAAGGGCTGGTAATAAGGGAGTGTCTATGGAAAAGTCCTGTATGTGTCGAAAAAGCTCTCTGGTCTCCAGCAGAATAGTGTGGAGTGTAATTGAACCCAAATAGCCCAGAAGAAACTTATGACAGCTCTAAATTTTCTTTTACCACAGTCAGGAAAGTGGTGTTAGCATCACTGTGAATAGTTCTCCAGAAGTGCCAGCTCAGTGCTCAGCAGCAGTCAAAAAGGCAAATAAAGTATTATGAACTATTGGAAAGGCTAGAGGGCAGACCAGAAAGCATTGCTATGCCAGTATAAATACCTGATGAGCCCATAGCTTGAAAACTATGCACCATTCTGCTCATCTCGTCTTCAGTGGCAGAATTTAAGGACAGGGAAGGGTGTCAGGGAGGATCAGGGATCTGGAACGACTGCCATAGAGGAAAGTCTTCACTACAGAAAAGAGATGTCTGAAGGAAGCTAGGGAAGAGGACTATAAAATGAGGTGAAGGGAATGAGAAGAGAATCGTTTCTGATTGTTCCTCACAGTAAAAGCAGAGTGGGACAACAGATGAAATGTACAGAACGCATCCTTATGATAAAGTAAACAGAAAGAAACACTTTTTCGCACACAAGTTGCTGAACTCCTTAGCACAGGATAGTGGAGGAGACAAAGGTATGAGCGGGTAGTATTCATGCACACAAATCCATGGAGGATAGCCTAAACATCTATGCAGCCTTCAACGTGAGAAATCCTTAAATCACTAATTGCTGGAAGCTGGAAGGATCTTGCTACGCTCACCTTGCTGTAGCCCTTCCCCAAACAGACATTGCAAGCGAGTGTTGGAAATGGGCACCAAGGCCAGGATTGCACCTTGACACGGTACAGTTCAGCTGTTCTTGTGCTAGCACTGACCTTGACCAGTATGTCCAGACACGGAGTAGAAGAGTGGGTTTGCTCTCATTTACCAGAGGCATGTTCGAACTCTTGAGGAGCGGATTTCTGGGTCAGTTTCCAGAACGCCCAAAAAGAAATAGAGGAATCTCAGCCAGCGAGCAGTTGGTCAAAGACCACATGTGCTCTTAATGCTTAACTCTGGTTGATCAACTCTCTCTTATATCCCTTGGACAGAGTTTTGGTGCCTTGGTGGGAGATCTACTGTGTCACTGAAGGTTAATTCTGCTAGCAAGCCTCCAGGGTTGAAAATAAGGAGACAAGTCCTTGAAAGGGACCTAGTTCAGTTGCAATAGCCATTGCCCTGGGAATAATCCAAGACCGAAGAGGCACAAGAAAACTTTGATTGTTCCCAGGAAACCTGCAAGCCTTATTAGCTAACCAGAG
Organism: Dromaius novaehollandiae; assembly: GCF_036370855.1. Taxonomy (NCBI): domain Eukaryota; kingdom Metazoa; phylum Chordata; class Aves; order Casuariiformes; family Dromaiidae; genus Dromaius; species Dromaius novaehollandiae. Next base: position 45,987,391 of record NC_088098.1, read on the forward strand.
GAAATACTAAATATCGTTTAGCAGGTATCTATTTCAAGTGTTGAATGTTCCTGAGAGAAAACTATATTTTTTCTTCACTTTAGCTCCAAGAAAGTGCTAATCTTTACTACAGTCATTATTAATGTATGTTCTTTGTGCTTCCCAGAAGAGTGTGTGGCAGAGGGGAGAATGATTTATATATGCATTTCCTCCAGCTTCGTGGACTAAAATAGTCCTATTATGCATCATTAACAGACAGCTCCTGGTACACAGGAATACTAGATTAGCACCTAACCAGAAAAAGAAAGAAGTTAAGTATACATTGTCTGAGAAATATTGACATTGAATTTTACTATTGGGTCATACAGATGAGCTACATGAAAGAGTAATAACATTCACAAAGGTCTGAGCTCTGTGATTTACACTGTCCCACTGGAGGTGTTTGAAATGAAACAAAAAAAAAGGAAGCAGGAATTAAGGCCTCCAAATGTTGCAGGTTTATTGGTTGAATGCCATAAAGGATTCATTCATAAAGCTCTTGGCATTCACAGAACAGTCAAACTAGAGGCTGTGAAATTATTTTACAACATTTTACACATTTTTTATTATGTTTTCCCCATTTTTCCAGAATGTTTGGGTTTTTTCCTCTTTGCCCTCTGAGGGGTAAGGGCAAGTGGGCCACTTAAGTCATATGACAGAGGTATGCTAGAGGCAGAGATGCTGGATTAAGTTGCTCCCTACCCACTTTGCTGCTGCAATCTGATCGACATAAGGTGCAAACTGTGAATCTAAGCAGAGACTTAGTGTTGCTTTGCCTGCGCATAGTGCTCTGCTCGCCAGAAGAGTGACTTCAATGTATTTTACTTTTTTTTCACATGTATTTTACATAAAGCTAAGCATTCTGGGTTTTTTTTCTTTTCTGAGATAGAATTACAACAAACCGACAGCCCTGACTGCTGTATGACCTTTTAAATTAGGAAATGTAATAGTTTTTAAAACTGTACAAAACGCTTAGTCTATGATAACATATTTAGAGAAGTCACATTCGCCTGTGCTCATTTCCTCACACACACTTATCCACATACATCTTGCAAGGGCTCGGGAGGAAATTAAAATATTTCTAATTGTATTATCAGACAGCAGGAAGAGTCTCATGTCCTTCAGACAAAGGTAAGCTCCACGGGCTGGCTGAGATTAAACGCGAGAGCGCTGCCCTTTGTTACGTCTACCCAGACATGCCTCGAAGCAAGCGGCAAGCCTGCCTTGGCAGGCAGGAGGCACACAGGGCTATCTCCAAACTGCTCTTTTCCCATTAGCTTAGTCCGGGCAGCAGGCAAGTCGTGCCGTTCGCGGAGGGAGCGCGTGTCCTGCTGCCCCGCAGCCAGCGGCGCTGCTCCAGGGGAAACGGGCAGCTCTGGAGCCAGCCGGCCCCTCGGCAGCTCCAGGGCAGGTGGAAGGGCTCCCGCTCCAGACTCGAGCCCAAGCGCCATCCGTGGGGCAGCACACGGGGTACAGTTCACATCTGCTGCTCTGCCCTGGTCCCCCAGGTGGTTGCAGCTCCAAAACTTGAGCGCGAGCTGGAGACTTTTCCATTTCGACAAGGCCATGCCAAGAGCCCTTGCGGAGCTCAGTGTGAGCTGAGCTACCCCATCTTCTGCCCAGCCTTCTCTCAAAGTCGAATTCCCTTCAGGCCTTGAAATAACTCCAGGCTGCAACCTGATCTGAACCTTCTGCAGTAGAATAACAGCAGAAATCTTTTGATGGGACCTAAAGCGCCACCACTCTCAGGACTGAATTTGTGATGTCTGATCAGAGACACGTCGCTAAGGATTCATTGGCCTTGCTGTAGGCTTTTAAAGAAATGTTCCTGTTCAAATTTAGAAACTTTATGAAAATTTTAGTTCTTAATCTATTGACTTAAAGCAACTAAGGCTTGGAACTTAAATTAGCTATTTTTGTTTAGATGTGATATGTTATTGTGGCTATGCAATGTATTAGATCCAGAAGACGTATACTGAAGTTTCCTGAGAAATAATGGTCAGTTTAAAACTTTTTCGCTACTGAGAAAACAATATTTGCTGTTTTCTCCTTCACCCTTACAAACTGAATATATTCCCTTTAAAACAATTTCTTTAGTCAAAATTAACCCATGGATGATCCAGCTAATAAATCCATGTTTTAACTTCCAAGAAAGAGTCTTTAAAGATTCTTATTCCACAGATTGTTAGCTATTACTGTTTTAATAAAAGAATGGATAGTTATTTCATTCCATCTCTTTTTCTTTTGTTATGTAGAAATCATTATATATAGCTCTGGTTTAACTACAGGTATATTCTTGTCATAAGATTCATAATGCTACAGGTTTTTCCTACAAAGGTACAAATTTTAATTCTGAGCAGTGTGGTAATCCTTTTCTGTGTCAGCACCTTCTTAGCTGTAGCCCTAAGAAAACAGTAACCTCCTTCTCTAAATAACAAAAGAATTGAAGACTTCAGGGTTTTTTTGTTGTATTGCAAGTTCCACCCCCACCTCCCCAAAGTGCTACAGGACATTCTGTGTGTCTTGAAAGCTTTGATTCAAACGTCTATAAATGAACAATGTTTAGAAAGGAAAACTCTCCAAAACAAATTGCTTTTGGGGGCTAAATCAAACACCCATGGAGGTTCCTGAGAACAACTATTGTGGAGTTCAATAGGCTTTGAGTCATGGGGCACAGGCCACTGGTACATGAATGAATAAGTGGGGAGGTGATGAAAGGTATTGAATACGTCTCTCCAGAGCACTCTGAGATTTGCTCTCAGATGTGCCAGCCAACTGCAATACCACGGGAGAGCCCTCAGGTTCTGCTCACACCCAGTGTTTTAGAAGACACCGCCCTTGGTTGCTATTAAATATACAGTCCCATGGAAGAAGCTATTAGATGCAAGAAGCTGATTAAGAGCTAGATTGTGACATTTAGCTAGAGGCCTAAATTGGTGGCTGTGCCATTCCCAGGACAGCTCTGGATAGACCATGCCTGAGGTGATGCAGTCCGTTCCCTAGCTACTCGGCAGGCAGGATGGGTTGCAGACCCTGCAGTGTGGATGAGCTGGTAATCTTCCTCGCAGCTGGCTCCCTTCTTTTCCACCCCACTTTCCAAATAAAGAAGTAGTTAATGCATTTTTCCTTTTTCTTGGGTTTTGTATTGGACATTAATGCCCAAAGTGAAGATTTGAGGCATACATACATTATTAACTGATTCTGCCTGACACTCGGGACTTTCTCTTGGTGTGTGCAGCAGGCTGCTAACTCCATTTTGAATGGGGAGGAGAGGAGAGAGAGGTGTTTGCCTTTTCCATGATCAGTTTCTTCCTTCTTGAGCTAAAACCACAGGGGGTGACAGGAGAAATCCTTAGAGCTGTCATAAAGTGAATGGTGAGAGTTATTATGTCTGATGATTGTCCACTCAAATGAACCTGGAGACAGTACCAGCAATTTTTAAAACTTGAACCTTGGACACAAATGGAGAAATGAGCAATGTGGTGGGAGACTATCATAATCTGATTAGACTAATTAGGAATCTCCTAAAAAGGATCTGTAAAAGACAAGCTGTCAGACAGCCCTTCTTAGAGAACAGGTGGAAAGAGAGGAAAAAAATGACCAGATTGAATCAGGGGATGAAAACATTAGTGTTCTGGAGAATAACATATGTGCTGAAGAGGGAATCTTGGTTTTCTTAAGGTCTTAATCCCAAGGAATAGAAGGCTGCTGGAAAACCAGAGGTAGAGAAATGACTAAGGATTTAGCATTTTCTTCAAAATTATGTATGGGATCCCCGATAAAGTCTGTATCTCTCTGCCTCAGCTACCATATTGGGTCCCTGAGCACAGATAATCTGTCCCAGGTGAGATGTGGGAAAGAGTGCTCTGAAGTCGAGAAGAGTTTTGTGCATAGGATCAGACCTGTTTCTGGGAGCCAAAGGCAGGTCATAGTTTATTAAAAGGCTGCTGAGTCCTAAAAGAACCCCGGCAACTAAAAAAAAGGACAGAAAAGCTAGAGAAAGGGACAGACCTGCAGTCTATTCAAGTCAAAAGAAGTTTAAAGGTGCATGGGCCCAGAGGGGAGGGGACCTTAACTCAGTACTGCCCAACTGAGGGTTTCTAGCTTTTGACTCTAAATGAAGCGTTAGCAATTCTGTTCGTGTTTCTGACCTGCTGTTCAAACAGATATATGGATATTTCTCTGCCCCTGTAACTAGCATAGCAAAGCACCTGAATGTTCCCATTTAGAGCAGTGACTCTGTTTGCACGCTGAAATGCTTTACTGGTCAGGGTGTGTGGACCCAGTCCAGCAGCACTCAGCGAGGACAATGAAACTCTTTCCACTGACGTGAATGGAGAGTGGTTTGGGTCTGGTGAAGGTAACTATTTACGCTTGCCAGGCTGTTATGGGAAATAGGCACTGTCCTTTTATGAGAAGGAAGTACAATTATACCATACCAAGAAACCATGTCCCTCAGGCTTTCAACATTCTTCCCAATGAATGAAGCCTTATAATTAGCACCCCTACCTGTGAGAGCTTGCTAATATTGCATGGGTAAGACTCAGAGTTTAATATCTCTCTTTCAAAAAAGCAATAACAACAAATAAACCCTTGTGAGTAGCCTGTGGCTTAGAAATTATGCTGTGTTCCTGACACTATTACCTTCCATGCAAATATTTTTCTCTCCTTTGCTGTTTTTTTTTTCTTGGTTTGCTCAGCTGGTAACATTAATATGTATATGATCTAATACAAATGGTTCAGCTGTCCCTGCAGGCATGTCTCACCACAGCTTCTCAGGTAAAGGGATCTGAAGAGGATAAAAACCAGAAGATTTACTCCTTAAGAAGCATATTGTTTCACCTGGGAAGACTGAGTAAAGGGAGAGCACTCAGCCAGGCCACCCTTCTGTGCAGTTGCTTTGGGCACGCAATTATTTTCCCTCACTGCCTGAAACATGCTGTAGCAATTATCAACTCCTTTCAGAAGAATTGCTAGTGTGAATAAAATATCAATTTGCACAATATTTCAAGTATGTAAGATATAGAATAAGGCAAATTACTGTATCCTTATTAGAAGTGTATGAATGTTATGATTCTAATCTTCCCTCCTCTAAGTTAGGATCTCTTCACTGGTTCAAGAGTATTGGGCTAACAGTGCTCTGGTGACACACATGCTTGAAATTTCTGCATTACCCACACCTCAGCATTATGAATGAATTTCCCAGGTGGAGAGGCACATTCGACAAGTTGGGCCAAGGTAAACCCAGCTCATTCTGATGAACTTGCTTGTGTTTACAAGCTAGGAATAGCTATCATTTTACGAGCCAATCCAGAAAAAGCCACATATATGAGAGAGGTCCTGCTGACTTGAACTAGAGCTGCCTTCAAATCATTAACTGTTTTCCTCACTTACAGATGGAGACCTGCTCCTCATGTGCCCACTTGTCACTGAATCAGACCTTCGGACATGCATTAGTCAAGCCGGCCAGTAAGAGAGTGTTGCTGGTTTCCAAGTGAAAGGATCACAGCTCCTGACAGCTCTTGCATGTGGTATGTGTGCAGCCTTGCATGATGGCTCTTGCTTGTAGGAGCATCCACACAGACAGCATAAATATTCTCAGAGGTACAAGGGAAGATTTCATTCCCCTTTCCCTTTTGTCTTCATCCAGGAGATTTCAGTTTCCTGGCTGCAGCAGGGTAGTGAGGTGCAGTGCTGCATAAAGGTGTAGGGGTGTGAGGGCTGGGAGGGGGCTATGGGTTTCCAGAAGGACCAGTATGGGTGAAAGAGGGATCAGCAGATGCTTTGAGGTCTATGAAAATAACTGGGTCTGCAAGGGCAGTTACTCCTGCTCTACACAATGCAATCCTCGCCTCAGAAGGGGTGAAGGGGCTGGGAGGGAGGAGGTGGGGACGCGGGAACCAGCACTTCCAGAGCAGCCAATCCCAAGGACTTTGGGTGCAGGAAAAGTAGGTGGTTGCTGCTCTTGACAACTGCAACCTTTGCCTGCGTTGTCCCTGGCTTAACCCACATTTGCCTAAGAAAGTTAATTAACACAACAGTTAAGCACTTGCCATTTAGTTCCCGGGGGACTAGTTCTGTAAACTACTTGAATTTATCCAAAGAGAGAATCAACAAATGTTCCTGTATGCCTTTATGCAGCAACTGCAAAAGCTGCTGTCTGCACCACTAGGTTGCAATGCGAAGGGGAGGGGGGGGGAAAGAGAAAGCTAATTAAAACATAATTTGAATAATGTAATGGATGAGGTCTAGAGCCAAAAAGTGACCAAAGTAAAATGCAGAATACCTGCCTGATCAGGTAAGACTGTCCATTCTCTGGGGCAGGAATTTTATGCTGAATGAAGTGTGTAGCAATGATTGCCACAGGCACAATTTAATATTACATTAAACATTAAACGGTAAATCATTAGAAACCCTGTCACTTTCTGACCTGTTGGTGCTTGGCCTTGTAACCTTAAAATTTCTATAATTTTTTGATCTCCTCTTTAATCCCTACTGGGAGAGGTTATTCATTCTGGAAAAAAAAGAATTGTAAAAGCATTACAAATTGCCAAGTCTTTTGTCAGAAAAATGTTTTTCATACATCTGTGGGAAAGCCCATTGCTTTCCATTGATACTGCAGTTTAAAAATAAAAAAGACAAAAATATATTGTAGGAATAATTTATCTTGCTTCTAGATAAGTGTCCTGTCATGGATTTATTTTTCTCTGTTGGGTAAGTTTTCTTCTCTTTGCAACATTAGTAACACCAACTCAATTTTCCTTTTCTGTAATTGTCTTCCAAAATATTGGCTGAACCACAGTTTCAACAGCTAATCATAGTGTCTTGTGAACCACCTTTGTAGGTAGTGAGAGTTTATAAAAATCTCTGGGAAAAGAAAAATGCAAATCAAGACGCTGTCATACTAGAATTTTTTTCTCAATGCTGGGAAACAGATATTGTGAGCAAGAATTTAAGAGAGTTTGTGTGCTTTAGGGGAGAAAGTGTGATTTGTTTTTCCTCTTGTTCTCTCAAAATTTCCCAGTAAGTTGGTGTACGAAAAATACTATTAACAATTACATTATTAATTTCTAATTGCTGCATTATTTATTACTTTAATTACAAGATTCATATGTTTAAAAGCAACTCATTCTTTTCCTAAGGACTTCTTTGCACAGTGGACGTGCCTGTGGGCAATTCTGTCGTTCATGCTTCAGCTGAGATGCTTCATGCTATGCACTTTTCACTTACTGCTAAGAGCTAGCTTGGAGTAAGAGGTGGTGCGCTGTAAGCTCACACCTCAGCTTGCTTCGTGGAGTCTCTTCTCTGTAAGCAAGCCCATGATCGATCTTGATGAAGCATGCCTGCCTCATTGCAAACCTGAGGGAAAGTCAGACACTATTTTTCCTACAGGTCCTGCCCATTTCCTGAATACCAAACCCATTTCTCAGCCTTTGCACCTAAAAGAGTGGTGAGCCTCCAGGAGCTTCTGCTTTTCAGGTATGTGAGGTGGTGAGGTGAGGGACCTATTTCAGTGTCTCACCCCTTTGCCCTCATGGCAAGATTACTCTTCATAGTGAACAATTCCCATTTACTTGTAAGTTGTGATTCTAGCTTTGCCCAGACTGTGTTTCTTTATTTGATCTGAGTTTTCTTTCCTTACTAGAAAGTCCATTATACAGAAACTGTAGTTATTTGCCAGGAAAAACATCATAGAACTGTTTCCAAATGTGCTAAACAGAGGAACTGGCAGGAATGGGAGAGGTGGAGGTGGAGACAGACAAAATATAGGATTAGGACTTCTCTTTCTCTAATTTATATCTATGATTCCACTGTCATTTCTATGTTAACAGCAGGATAACAGCATTCCCTTTAGTCAGCCCGGCTTTGACTCACCTCCAGGTCCAGCAGGAACACATTTTTCAAGATGGCTAAGTAAAATAAAATGTGTCCTGTGACTCCTCTGGGGCCAAATCTGCAGCGCTCTCCTCCCATTGGTCACACTGGTGAATGAAGGAAAGGGTAAAGCTGAGGGCTGGGCCCCCAAAGACGGGCAGTGGGGGCGATGAGACATCGTGCTGGCGAGGGGGCCGGCAAAGCTGCGGCGCAGAGCTGAGGAGCAGCCCAGGATGGAGCTGCACGACCACAGCCTCATCAGCCAGGGACCGTCGGGTGTCACCACTGCTTCCCCTTTGGCTCACGTATATCAGAATATTCCTCGGCCGCCCCAGCAGGAAAAGGGTATTTGGCTCTTCATTCAGAAGGAGCAGCAGCTGGATGCGTGACTAGCTGTGCCGCTTCCCTGCTCGCTGCAGCCATGAGCATGCCTTGCTGCGCACCGGGCTCGGGCACACCGCGAAGCTGAGCGGAGGTAACTTTGTGATGAGGCATGAGTAAGCAAGTGCAGAAGAAAATGTAATTTTTAACCCCTCCATCAGTCAAAACACACTTTTCCGGAGTTCTGCAAGGTACCCTGCTTTGGAACAAAAAAAGATTTTAATGGAAAGATTTTTTTGCCTAACCCACCCTGAAATCCAAGGTGTTACATCCTTGTAAATAAAACAGATATTACTAGCTATTATCTAATCCACTTGAAAGGCTCTGATGTATTCCCACAGCATGAAGGGTTTATTGAAGACTGCAATAAGAAAACTTTGCAGCTTAAGCATTTTTACCCTTGGGATTTAAACTTCCATTTAGGTTTTTATTTGCTACAGCCCCAAAGAGCCTGCAATGTCAGTGCCTGAAGAAATGAGGCTTGAGAGGTGATTATAGTTTTATGTGGAACAAGAGCTGTTATGAATCGGAAGACGAATGCTACAAACTGAGTCAGATAAAGGTAGCTACTTCGCACTTGCAAGATAGCACAACGCCTTCTGATGTGTTGCAATCTTTTAATCTCTGTCAGCACATCTTGTACTACAAAATAAGTGTGGATCATGCATATGAATATATAGGAAATATTTATTTTAGGAAGACTACAAACTACCATACATAGATGCAAAATGCAATTAAAAAGTGCACCATAAAAGAACCACTTGAGGATTATAGAAGCTTAGCAGTACTGAGCTATCATATGCTAAAAATATCTTGCTATCTTGCTCTAGATGACTTTCTGAATTAGTTGCACAGCCACCAAAACATAACCCAAATACTAATAATATCACTTCTTTTCTTTTTTTTTTCTGAGCCAGTTCCTGTAGATTTATTTAACTTTAATAGATGTAGAATATATCTATGTACTGTATTTTAATCATAGATCTACTCATCTTGAGAATCAGGTTTCAAATTCATGCCAAGACCTATCCAAGATTAAGTTAAATGAGGAGAAAATCCGGTAAAAAAGCATGAGTTCTGCAATGATAATCTAAAGGGGTTGGCCTAGGGGGAGGGATGACAACAGAAGGAAAATCTCATCCTCTTTTGTTTCTTTGCATGTGTCCTGGGGTGGCACAGTAGAAGGCCTGTCTTTCAGACTGATGAAACAGTCTGCAGGCAGATTCATGCATTCAGAGGTGTCTGCATAAACGCTGCGGTGAATCTAGCCGTCCATGGGACAGATCCACGTGAGACCCATGAGCTTGCATGGGGCATTGAGAAGGATTTGAGGGTTGCAGTGCTCTGCAGATGCCTCATCCGGCTCACGGGAGCGGTTACAGGTGATAAGGCACAGGATGGAAGGACATTTCTTTGGCTACAAGAACCAAGAGTGTACTTCCTGGGTGCAAAATTAGCTTATAAGCAGTGATACTTCTGCTGGAGTTAATCTGATGATGGAGTAAGTGTGTGTTGGGGGAGAAGAGAAGGAGAAAGATTGGCCATAGACTTTTGTGTCTTCACATTGCTTCCACAAATCAGTTTTCTAGAATAAACCTACCTTTAATTGTAGTTGGCATTGCCGGACCGTTGCTATAAAATCATGCATGTCCACGATCAGATGATTTCCCCAGCTGACAATAATATTAACTGTATAGCTGGTGAGTTGTTAGGACATGCACATTTCACTTATCAGCAGTTCTCATTTGCTAGTAAGCATGTGTTCTGAACTGCTTTGGTTCCCAGATGTCAACGCAAAGGTGCTTAGAGATACGGATGATGACTATGAAACACATCCTTAAAAAGTAGTTGTCAACACTTCTCAAAGGTCAGAAGAAGATGTCTATAAGATATCTCTCCTTCCTGCCCACCCTTTCCCACCAGAATAACAGAAGACAAATGGAGATTAGTTACACATAAAGTCTGGGAAATACCAGAATAAATGTATCTGTGAAACCTTAATTTGGAGTGGGACCTGCCTTGCCTAACTCGCAGTGTCTTTGTTTTTGTCCGTGCTACCTTTGTAGTCTCTGGTGAGAAACAGGCCTTTCCAAAGTATAGTGCATTTTCTGCTTGTAGACTCACTTAAAACTGATCAGATAAATTGCCTTTTAGAAGTTTCTGTTTCTCTCTGGCGACTATAAAGGGAGTCTAGACGATTAGCTCAGAGACAGAAGTCTGCGCTGTAAACTTCCAAATTAGGAGTGAGGAATCTCACCCTTGTATCTATAGGGCACTCAATACATGCTGCATTGGGCAGATCTTTACTTCCATCACCTCTCCTCTCCCATATAAATCCACTCATGGCTATGGATTACAAACCACAGCTATGTAGATTCCTCGTTCTCAGTTTTCACTCCAGAACCTTAAATTCTTCTGAACTCCCACTTTAGATACTTAAAGTCTTTTCTGAATCTGGCCCTTGCAGTCTCTGCCAACTACGATATTGTTGTACAAATGTGACCTGTGGCAGTCTACACTGGAGCACGATGGCCTTTATCTTTATAAAATGTGCACAGAATATATTGCATTCTTTTGGAGCTGAACTTGGCAAAAAATGTCACTAATATGGATGAGCTTCTCTGAACTGTGCTGTAGCATTCTATTATTAGCCTTCATCAAAGAGCTGCAAATAAGAGTTCTCTGTCCTGTGAGACCAACTCTGTATACATTTTGGAAAAATTCTCTCAATGCAAATGTTGTTTTTATTTGCACTAGCATCAGACCATTTTATTGAACTCTTACTCCTCAGTTACAAAAGCAGATGGATTTTTATTGGGGTAGTGGGCATTACAGATCAACTCTTCATTATACATTCAGGGCTAATGCAATTCACATTTTCGTTTAACTTACACTTCTGAAGATACATGTGATGCATGTTAAGTCATCAATTCAACGAAACATTGGATTAATAATGCTTATTTTTAAGCACACAAACAGTTACCTGTGTTCAATAGGGATACTTATGGGAAACTTGTGCATAAATGCTTTGTTGGATCATGGTCTATATTCTCTTATGGGAAGTCCAAAAACATTGCAGAAGAGAAGGAAGGAACCTGGGTATGAGCAATTTTTCTGGGGAAGGCTGAGCTCTAGCTAGGCAGTGGAAATTCATGGGAAAAGGCATCAATGCCATAGCAAATGCCATATGATGACCTGCACACTGATACACATTGCACAGCAGGCAGATGTAGTTACAGAAATCCAATCAGAGGTAAATATAGGCAGGAAAAACTACTAGCTGATACTCAGATATTGTTAGAAATAAATTGCTCCAGTGATTACTTACAGTAATCAATGAATTACCCATGTCTGCATAAGCAGCAAAACTAATGGTGCTATGTACAGCTAGTGGGGTGTAAAGGAATAACAGCAGGGATGGAGGATGAGACTAGCTTGTAGACAAGTGATCAAATCACAGAGCAAGCCAGGAGAGTAACATAAAAGCCACAGGGGACACACAACAGTAAAAATAGACTTAGCTGATGCTATTACCTCAGAGAAGTCCAGAGAACTGGACAACAGATATTATGAGTACCACGGGAGCACCTCTGCTCTCTGCAGATAGGCGCTCTTTGTCATCATCACTGGCAGAATCATTTGCAGTCAAGTGAACACTGACCATTAATTTTACAGTGTCTGTTCATGCCAGCCTTCTCCTACTTGACATCAGCATGTTTTTACATGGGTGGATTTGCAAATCCACTTACTTTTGATGCTATTCTTTATGGTTTGAGAGGAACAGCTCAGGGGAAAAAAAAGCTAAGTAGCTGCACAAGTTTCCAGAACAAAGGGCTTTGGCCATAGTTTGTCACGTTTATTGACTGGTCATATGTACATTTCATCCTTTGTCACTCGTACCTCATGCTCACAACAGTAGTATCACTTCAGTTTTCAAAATGCAAAGATTTGCAAGGTTTAATGTAGACCCCCTACATAAAATCAAGCCACATCCTTTGCTGATCATACATGTGATGATAACAAATCCGCTTCAGAATACTGACACTTTCTAAAAGGAGGAATCAGGCTGAAAAAAACAGTATGATACATAAAAATAAATAAGTTGAATAAATTAGCTGATTTTTTTTCAGGGATGTTAGCATTTGTGATCTTTCAGAATACCCATGTATTACTCGAGCGCCTCACTGCAACCAAGACGTGCAGATAAGTATTTCAGTATATGTGGTTTTGTGAGTGTCTCCAGGATCTGATGTTTGCATTATCTGCTAGCTAACGAGAGCTGCAAGAAATAGCAAGATTGGCAACATCGCTCTAGATAAACTCGGTTATAAAATATGCTACTCTCCTGCAGCAATGCTGACATCATTTCAGTGGCTGCTGTTTACTACTGTGATATTACTACTGGGGCAAGGGAGTATCGAAGTGAAAGTTAGGCTGTAGTCCTGTATAGGTATTTTTAAGAGGGGGTGCTGGTGTAGGTACCCCCTCCCCCTGTGCTCCTTTACACCCTGCTGTTGGGACAGCACAGCTGCTCGCACAGATGTGCTGTGAGCTGGATCGGGGCGAGAGATGGGCTTCACCAGGCGGCTGCCCCAACACTTGCGTTGGTGCAATGGAGAGGGAAGGGCACAGAAGGAGCAACGAAGGGCTGAAGGACGGAGAGTGGGGATTTCTTAAAAAGCTCTGTCTGACCGTAGTCTGACCCAGCAGAAGAGATTTAGGGCTTATTCCTGTTCCCACTAAAAGACAAGGCAGCCGTAAAACATGGCCCAGTGCTAAGCAAAACTGATGAAATTTAGCAAGTTTAATGCATTCTGGATCAAATTCTCTGAAGAGATGAATCTTTTCTTTTGAGTAACTTGAAAAATTGTCTTCTTAAGGGCAAACAGACAATAATGCACTGTATGAAAAAAAGGTATTCATGTCACAGCTGTTCTGTTTGCTAGTGCTGTTCCTTTTCCTCTTAGGTTGTCATCGGCTACTTTTGGTGTGAAATTGAAGAAAGGCTTGTAAACAGCTGCTGATACGTACAATATGCTACGTGCAGCAAGAATGCACATCATATGAGTCATCCACACCCTGTTTTGTCATGTTGGTATTTCCCTCAGACTGTGCCCAAACTGTATTTTTTTAAAGCCCGAGAAACCAAAACAGTTTTTTCAGGAAAAAAAAATCCTGAAAATGTCAAGTGTTTACTCAGGCTCTGATCCAACATAATGCTAAAACCCTTTTAAAGTCAACTGCATCCCAAACAGTCTGCTCCTCTTAGTAATCCAGACCTTGCAGTGGAAATTCTAGCAGAGCTGTAACTAATGCACTTAATACATTAGGGGCTCAATTTTGAATGCCTTGAGCACTTAGTACTCCTGCTAAAGTGGATGGGAGTTGTAGGGGCATAGCGTAACAGGGGCAGTCACATAGTCTTTGTGACCTTTTGTGAGCATCTGAAAGAAATTGTGTTTAATGATTTTAAAATGTCAAGGCCCATTTCAAACAAAAAGAAGGAAAGAAAATTTGGTTTCTAAACTGCGTAAGCCTTTGAAATGAGTCCATGGACATCCTCAGACATCACACAGTGGACTGGAGGCTGAATCATGGAGGCTGAATATATTATATTTCAGAATCAGGTCTCAGAGATAATAATTAGAAAAAACAGGCCTGCAGAATCATAATGTTACAGCACATGCCTGCAATAATTTGCTTTTCAGTTCATTCTGAATTACCTCAGTACAAACGAGTAATTCGTCAGTGCATAAAGCATGCAGAGACTGGAAGTGTGAATTTTACATGAAGGATTATTTTGCTGTGATGTTCTGCTGCATGTGTATGTTTGTGCAGTGCACAGTGGAAACTACACTAACAGCTTGTGATGACTGGGTTTTGGTTTGTGGAATATACGTGGTCCTGTGTTATTTGAAAGCATAGTCAACTGTGATATGACACTAGTAAGAAAACAGCATCAATGGTATAAATAAATGATGGCTTTAAAGCATGAATTATGCCATAAATAAATGATCTCTGTTTCCTCACATTCTGCCTCCAAAGAAAGCTAGTTAACTGAATGCGTTAATCGCTATCCATAGACAGTCTGACCAAACAAGGTTATTTATTTTAGTAGCATAGACAGATCCACCAAAAAGTGCAAACCCATCAATGTAACCAGTGCTGATGACACGATTTGTCTGGCTAGTTCTGGCATGTCTCAGATTTGAATGAAGCTCTCTTGGGATGTAAAATAAAGATGCAGAATTACACCTTTGAAGAAGGAAGCCAAGTTAATCATCATAATTAAAAACAATAATGAGAAGTCATTTCTGATGCATTATATAATAATCACGTAATAACATGTTAAGATGAAGCTAAAGCTGCAGGCATATATTCGTGATGTGAGTGCCTATTAACTTTTCAAGAACCCTAACAATGAAAGCAATAGAAAATACAGGAAATGTAGAATTAACATGTTACTTGTCTAAAGAGTTAGCTTGACCATCTTAATTGTGGAGCGGGTTGAAGAACAGAACAATTATATGAAACATCTTGAAAAGCTGAAAATTATTTTTGTTTTATAAGCTCCTCAGGGAATTATATTTTTCTATTTTTAAAAAATATGTGAAGATACTACTTGATATAGCTGACTTCTGCCTTTTGTTACTTTGATCTGCATTTTCCCTTTTTCAGTTCTGCCCTGGGAAGCAAGCTGCTTCACACAGAGAGAAGGAAAACATAGCAAATGGACCTTTCTGTATGTGGTTTATAACTGCATTTAGGAATGCAAGAAGGTAATTTCACATTAAAAACAGCCTTTTCATAAAAACTTCCAACATACTTTATGTAATTCTGACCTTTTGATGATACCTTATGAAAAAAAAAACACCTCTTGCTAGTTTTTCTGTCATATTTTAGGTCACTTTTTCAACCTTAGAATTAGTAATGCCAATTCTGAGGGTAAAATATCTGTGTGAATTCTAAGGAGTGGAAAAAGTTTTGATTTTAGCAGAGACCAAGTTTCTGTTTAAACTATTCAGCTGCTATTTTCATTCACCTATTCTTTTTAGAAACAAATGATCCATTCTTTATTGAATAATGTATTGATAGCTATATCTATTGCCTGCTGTGTAATTTACTCCCAAAATGAGTAGAAGAGGAAGAAAAAATAAATATAAAATATATATATGAGGAAGAAAATTACACTAAATTCAAGATTGATTTGTATTAATCTGTGACTTTTTTCCACTACCTTAGTACTAAATTGCTAAAATATGATATAGAAGCTTATATGCTTGGTTGCAGATTTATTTTATGATTTAATTGAAATGTTACTCAAGCATAGTGGAGCAGAGAGGAAAAGATAGGAATGGACAGGACAGAAGAGGAGAGAAGAGAAGTTCCTGCTATTCTTTGAGGGAAAAAATGCAAAGATTCCCAGTTTAATCAGTGCTGGGATCACTGCCGGGGTAAAATTAATTCATGAGGGAATATGTGAAGGATGTTGGAAAACAACAAGAATAGAAACTAGCAGCCTCCCACCCACAAACCTGCAAGGTGCAGGAAAAAATATCTATGGGATGTGTACCAGCCCATGATGACAACCAGCAGAAATAAGTCATTATTCATGTGCTGCCCTCAGGAACAAACATAGCTGTGTGTCTGAAATACATCCATTTCCCAAAAGCTCTGGCACAGTCCCTCACTGGAGGAATCACAGCTGGCCATCCCGCCCATGAAGGATCACTCCAGACCACGGACAACATCTCAGTATTGCAGCTGTGAGGCAGATGCTTCTATTGCATTGCAACTTTTAACAGACAGTAAAGGGATTGCAATGAGAGGCGAGGATGCAGAGATCTTCCCTCACAAATAACCACATCAGCCACTGCTGACTGTGGTTGTGACTTCCAGCATGTGGCCACAGATAAAGACTATTGCACTGGTCATCATCACCCCCCAAGAAAACTGACAAATAGTTCAACAGATGCCTGACTCTTCCCTGTTTTTCATGTTTAAGGCAACTTGCATACATTTAGTTGTTAAAGTAAATCTCATCATTCAGCATAGCCTTTTCCAGTAGAGTAAGCTACAAGCTCTTGGGGTACAATTCATCTCAGCTGCTTTTAGCTACCTGAAAGTTATGTCACTCAAGCTAATTACCTCGGTATTGACAATTACCTATTGTCAAAAAATAGACATGGGCATATCCAGAGACCAATTCCTCATTGCTATATTAGACTTCTATCAGGATGAGAGGAACCCTTCTTAGCTTAGACTGAATGTCCAATGTTTAAATTCCTGTAAGTAGGCCAGCTAAATTCCCACCCTTAAAAACCAGGCTGGCATAAAAAGCAAACAAACAAAAAAAAACCCACAAAAAAACCCAGCTGAAATAATATGATTCTAGAATTCTGGTGTATATCTAGATCCACTAATGACTTTCAGTTGCTGTAAAGGGTAACTTTCCCAAAGAAGACAGCACTGCACAAGTCTCATTGGCTTCAAGCCACACCATGAGATTCTGAGCCCTTGCAAAATCTGCCTATCATCATCTTTATTCTCTGGGCTGTTATATTTTCTGAAAAGAATCATTTTGTGCTGTAAAGTTGAGTAAGTACATTTAAAAATAAGTATGGCAGAAATAATGTTTTATGTCCTATACTACTCAGCTGGACACAGAAAGGGAGCTGATTATTCTCCTTCTACTCCGTTAGCAAGGGCTGATGATAGACATGAGTGCCCCAAATGCAGAGCAGTCATAAGCAACCTCTTTCCCTCTGCAGCCGAGGGTAGAGCACACACAAAGGAGGCTGCAGCTTATGATGCCGAGGAGGGTCTGTGACGTACACTGGCAAGATGCAATTCTGCTCTAATTCCCCTATGCTCCAGTTAGGCCTGTCAGAGGAGCAAGCGGGAGAGCAGCTTGTGGCTGCTCATCCTAAAGGGATGGTGTGAGCTGCTGCACCCTTTGCTCCTGATCTCCACCTTCACAATATTTCTATCAGTCACCACTGGAGCTCACAAGTCCCCAGCAGTCCTGACCTGCAGCACATCATCCCATCCATCATTTAAATTCAGAGGTGGTATCAGTCTTGCAAAAAATCAATAGGTTTTAATAGGTATTTGCTGAGGTTTATTAAGTATCAAAGAGAACTGAGACAGCCACTTATTGTTTATAGCTGCTGTCATTATTGCTTGCTTTTTTTATTAATCTAAAGCAGATGTGAGTTAGTCATTGGCAGACTTCTCATTAAAACAATGTTCACTGCCTCTTCTGTGGATTGCATAGGAAGTTGTGATAAACACTTCACATTTTGTTCCCCATTCATTGCTGCCATGCTGCCATTGTCACTAATGAAATACTAATGCTCTGATAATACAGTTGTAGGTTTAATTTACCTGTTAGGTTTCAACATTATTCACTGAAATTCTGAGAAACCAATTCCACTGAGCCAAGACAATTTACCCCAGGTGAAAATCTGCCCCCGCCCTTCTCTTGAGGTAGAGTTGGATTAGAAAGAGGAGCTGTCTGGCTCATACGAGCATATTCTGTAAGGCATTGTCAAAACAGTTTTTATTCTCTTCCAATGCAAACCTCAGGCATTATTACAGGGTTTCATGGAACAGATGTTCGTGAATTTGCATAATGACAGACAGACTGCCTTTTCTTTATTAAAGGTCACTAAAAACCAATGCTACTGCTCAGTCAGCCCTGCCTTCATTAAGCAATTTCAGGACAAAACTGCTTTGTCTTCACTTATAGTTTTCATGACCACTGCTTTACATACTTTAATCAGATGAAATTGCCACCAAATCGTTGGCTTATGTCACACCACATGGCTGTCTAGCTTCCTGTGATTTCTAAAAGTTGGGCATCCTTGTGTGAACATTCAAACAACATAGGTCCAAATCCTCAGTTGCTGTAAGACAGAATAACTCCAGCAATATTGGTGAAGATCCTCTGATTGACATCAGTTCTTAAAGGCAACATCCCAAAGCTGGGTGTTTGGTCTCAATTTAAACCTCACTTCTTTATTTATTTGTGTTTTTTGCACCAACAAAATTCAACTGGTATGAAGTTTCTAAGCAGAACCACTATTTCTCATTAGGTTGATATTTAATAGCATGTAGCCCATGTATAGAAGCAAGCTATGCTACAAAACATGCTTTATTTTCTTTGTTATTTGTGTGGGCACACCAAATAGCTGGTGGAAAGTTTTAAATCTTCTACATCTCATGTCTTAATGACAGACAAATTCCATCATGGATATCCCCAAAAAGAAGTTTTGGCATGTTGGCATGTTTGGCATGTTTGCCATTGCGGCAAAAACTGAACTTTGCACTAGGCAGCATGCAGCTGGAGAGCTTTAGAGGAAAGCTGCTAGGCAGTGAGAGTCCCAATGTAAGGGTTTGGGGAAGGGAGAAATGAGATAAATGACCCTCATCTGCACTACACAACAGTATCAAGCCATTCTGAGAGGCCTGAGACAGGGGAGGGAAGCCCTTTGCTTAAACGGAACATGAAAAGAAACACAATCTCAGGCTGTAAAATCCCTTGAATGACTAAATAATGGAAGGTGAATCAGAGAGCTAAATACCTTTTTTTTTTCTAAGTTGCATAGCGTTGGTTTTCAGTGAGATATGCAATTTTCCATGAGGTGGTTTTTATCCCTGAATTGTACTTGTTTTGCTGCTAATATTACCCAGAACTAGATGATGATGTAAAAAATCATCTCTTGTCTGTATTTCAGATTAATTTAATACAACGAAATCACTGATGTTTAGCTTCCACACATGCAACCGCAGGCATGGCTGCCCAAAACAGAGCAAGCGCCACTGGAATTAGGCAGATACTGTTCAGCCTCTTGGGAGAAGGAAAGAGGAGAATTCCTCTTTCCTTTAGTGTTCATGAGAAATTTTGGCCCTTGATTTTCTGGACAACAATCTGTGTTTCCAGGCTTCAGAAGAAATCATCTCATTCAGTTAGTTGTGTTTTATTTCTCTCTGAAAATGTGGGGTACCATTCTGCAGCCAAGCAATAGGCCAAGGCTGCCCATGCTGAGACAACGTGCTTCTGGGTATCCCAGGAGGTGATACCCTGCAAGCTGAAGTGAACACTGAACCTATGGATACACAAACACAAACCAGCTTTTTTTCTTTTCATTGGAGGCCCAGTCTCCTGGGGAATGGGGAACCTGAACTTTCCGACTTTCTGTTTCCCTCAGACCAACCATCGTATTTCTGGGGAACCCAGCCAAGACAAAGAGGGATGATTCAAAAAGGCAGCTGGGCCACCTTCTGCATGGAAGGAGAGAGGACAAATAGCTCCCCTCCAAGTGTAACTCTGGAGAGGAGGAACAAAAAGTAATTTGGCTGTTTTTTCTTGGTGAAAGGTAAAGACTGTGGCATGATCATGTATCAGTCAGAGGACTTTAAACCTATTCTTTTGTGCTCAAAAATCAAATTTCCTATTTTAACATCGCTTTAGATATCCCTTCACTTCTCAAAGACTGTAAAGTTCACACAAGCAAGACTCAGAGTGAAGCTCTCTTCTCCAAATTATGCTTTCTCACCCTTCCCCAGCTGTTCATTTCTGCTTACTATCTACTTCTGTTCAAACACGGTTCCAAGTTTTCTTCTAATTCATTTGCAGGCAGGGCTTAGTTGGATGATGAATGGCACTAAAGCCTAAAGCTCTGCCTGGTTTAGGTTTAAATTCACTAAAAGATCCCCTTTCTCCACAACTTCATATCCTAACAGATCATTGTAAATACTGACACTGGAATCAGATGAGTTATATGCAACTACTTGCAAGGGGGTGTTGCTGGTAAGGTGTTTTCTTAAACTGGGGTGTGAAATTTACTCCTGTTCCTGTCCAATGCACCTGAATTCATTAACCTGCAGGCAAAGCGGCAAAGCTCCTCAGACATAAGAACTCTAGGTAAAAATAACAATAAGTGAGAATACTAACGGCAGGGCCAAACTTCATCTGCTTCTTGCCTTTAAAAAAAAATCTGTATGCAGCAAAGCCACCTCATCTGAACAAGGAGAGATTGCGAAAGGACAGACCCTGATCTTCATGACTTTGCCAAAGAGGGGTGAAGACATACGTATTTAGAATACTATCCCAAAAGTTCCTTAATTCATGCAATATGGATCATGTGTTAAAAATACAAACATGCACATTAAGCCAAAAAACTTTGCACTCACTTAGCACACTATTAATATGTAATGCTACGTTAAACTGTTCAACAGTTTCATAGTCATTTAGGGATAATTTACATGGCACATAAATGTATGACTGTTTATTCCTTAAAGCAAGTACAGGTTGCTCTTGTTCTTCAAGTAAAAGTTGAATTTATATTTGCGTTACTAATAAAATAAATCCCAGTAATAGTTCATTGGCTTGCATGATAAAATGGTAGGGGGAAAACCTCAGGATTTTCTGATTTCTGATTTAGAGGGCTGATATAGTAGATGAGAAACTGAAATTAACTTCAAAGTTTTAGATTAAACTATCATTGCCCATTAGATGATGAGTTAATTTCCTTCCAGTATCTCTTTCCCGGTTTTTCTTTTCTACCAAACAAGCTCTTACAAAGAAGTACAAGACAGAATGCCCACGATTACCAGTCCTACTCACAGATAAAATATTTCATGACGCAGTGTTTAGAAGTAATATCTTCTAGTACATCAGCCAATATCGTTTGAAAAAAAGACATGTTTCCAGATATGGCTTGTCTGGTTTTTTTTCCTTTTTCCAACTGTATCAGTTGCCCTAAGAGTAAATGTTATCTATATTTATAAACTTTGTCTATCTTATACTCTGAAATCCTCATGGCTATGGTTAGCAAACATACATCATTTCAGAAACAGACCAATGATGGGAATGAAGCCTTTTTATTGTTTGACCCCAGTGAGCAAAGGAAGATATTCTTCTGTTTTAGTTAATTCACTTACACTTATCACTAATTAATAAGTTGTTCTCAAAACTTAAGCACAATCCCATAATAAGGTAAGGCATTTCCAGAATGCAGAAAGTTGCTGATTTCTGTTGCGTGGAAGAAAACTGAAAGCTAAAATAGAGCTAAGTAGAAAATTAATCTTTACTGTAATTATAATTTTCCTTTGTTACTGGTTCTTAAAAGTACCAAATATTCATGAGATGTGTCATCATTTGACAACCAAGGGTGCAAAAAGCCAGCTCCAGGCAACCATGCCATGACAAAACTGTACTCATAGTATCCTACTGAAGTTATTCCTAACCAGAGAAATTCTTTTTATTCCCAAGGGCCAGCACATATTCCATCACCCACTTCATATTCAATTCTGCCTCCTGTTCATGCCTGAAATTGGGCTCAGAATTAGCTCTCAGGCTGGAAATCCCTCACATATGAGTGCCAGAAAAATTCTGCAAAAAGTACAAAGGACATTTAAAAACCACACTGTCCACTGGCAGAAAAAAAAAGGAAGTGAAAAGAATTATTTACATATTCACCATATGGTAGATGATCTTGCAAGCGCAATCCCTGTAAGGCAAATGTGAATTTAATTTTCCAGTGGCTACAATTTTCCAGGATATTCAGCTGACTTTAGGCTCCTATTTCAACTACTGACTATGTGCCTATTTTCCAAGATGCTGAGGTCCCTTTGAAATCGAGCCCCTATAAAGTTGCTTAAATATGAAATTCAGCAGTTTCATTTTAGGCACACATGTGGAAATTCTTAGAATTTACTGATAATGCACACTTGGGTTTAAATATTAAGTGTCTTTTGCAGTTACTATAAATAAGATTGACTGTGTAAACTGCAACCAAAAAATTCTTCCATCACCTCTCCAAAACTGACTGGAAACGGTACGTGAGTATAAGTGAAGCAAGGCCTTTTGCCAAAAGCTGTGGAGGCTGGACTAGATAAAGGGTTATTTGGTGTAACTTGAAATTCAGCACTGAACTCATGTTGAAAGTCAAGGATTTGGAGGATGGAAAGGCAGGCAACAGTCCTGCCACATTACTCATTTTGATAGTAACGACAGCAGGTATTTAGCTAGGAAATAAAGATCCTGCGTCTTACAAAAATTGTTTGGTATTATGGCGAAGGGAGAGGGGAAGAGGGAGAGAATCCACGGGGAATGGCATCCCACTTGATTAAGATGGGGTCTTTCACTGGAATGGGTAAATAAAACAGTAGTGGGGTAGGGGGGCTGCCTTTGCCTGGAAAGAAATAGTGAAATGTCCTTAACTTGTAAGTAACACAATTCTGGCAGTACCCAGGTATAAGACACTTGTGAACATGATCCTGGGACTGGAATGTATTTTTAATTGACAAATCAAAAGAATGTACATTTTCTATTTCCAAAGCCCAGATCCACAAAATGTATGGGGCTTTATGCACATTCTTCAAACTTGTAACATAAAAAATTAAAACATATTGCTCCTAACATGCATATAAACCTACAATGATGCATATAGCAAGAAACACTTATCATGTAATTTAATATATGAATAAAAAGCCACTTTAAAATTAGGCTGATAGTTGAAACATTATGAAAATGAAAAACTTGGGCACCCTAAGTATTTCCACTCCAGTAAGAGGTGTGTCTGGCATTTTCTTTTTTTATTGCGATAAAGCAAAAATATTCTTGAATACACAAAAATGTCAGACTAATTTCTCATAAAAAATTAAGCTTAACTAAACTTAAATATGCAGAGAAAAAGCAGACTACAAAAGCCCTAGTAGCCACCATGGCAATCTAAAAAGGAGGGGTTTGTTTATGCTAATCTTATGTCCAGTTTATGAGCTGTTTAAAATCTAAAACTGGCACCACAAATAAAATTGTGAGGATGTGCTTCATCTACAAAAGGAGAGCCATCTCGATGCTACAGTGTGGTCATTTAAACAGAAAATGTCTGAGCAGCAGGGTTTTCTTGCCTGTCTGAAAAAGTGCAGGTTGTGAAAAATAAAAGCAAAAATCAAAAAACAGTCAATCTTTCTCACATATCTGTTGCATATTTCGCCTACACATGGGCACACTTCTAAAACGTGTCCTTAAACCCTCATTTGGAAGTTACTTATTATCTTGAAGGATGGTTAAATATATTGATCAGGGAGCTCTTCTGACCTTCTTTTGTCCAGTACTTGCTACAGCGGCAAAACAGTATGTAAAGAATGACAATGCTGAGAATGACCATCATGTCATATTTTGTTCCCTTTCCGCTTGCTGGTAACTATTTCAAATGCTCTCCATGGGGACTGAGATTTTCTATGTTTGCTTACCGCCTGAAGGTTAGTATTTGTTGACTTGTTCTAAAGTTTGAATAAGGCCCTGTTAGCTGAAATGGCTTTGAGGAAAAATATCTGCAGTTTAGGTATCTTAAAGCAAACAAAAAGTCCAACCAAAAATCAACAAGAAAAGGAAAAAAGGGCCCAGATCTTGCTGGCATGCAGCTCAAAAACAGAGAAGTGAAAAATGTTAACACAAGAGCTGAGCAAGCTAAAGAGCGTGGATCTTAGGCTGAACCCTGGGGCAGAATAGTGCATATAGAGGCAGATATCATGTCGCTTGCTAACAGAGCTTTGAATTATTAATACCGCTACATACCTGTGCGCATCTTGAACCTCCTGTTGGTATGGAAGGGAAATAATGAGATCTTTTCCCCTCACCTTCATAAAACTGAAACCATTAGGGAGGAAACGGTTTCCATGAATTACAAGCACCCACCGTGGTAGCACAGCAAATGATTGCTCTCTGTGCATTGAATAAAAAGGACGTCCAATGTGCAGGATTGGTTTTCATTGTTGTTTAATATCTTTTTTGGCCAGATATGCTCTCCTGACCCATAGTCCATAATACATTTTCCAGTTCCTGATGTATGCACATAGCTAAGTCTAGACCTCTTTGCTGTTTTGGTTGTTTCAGCACACCAGTCAAATCCACATAAATGCCACATATTTTTAACTGTGTGTCGCTGGTTCACTGTGTAAATCTAAGCATGCAGTCCCCATCACGGGACTAATCTGGTCACATGCTAAGGGCCTGTAATCAGTAATTTGCAGAAGGAGATCTAATGTTATGCTGCCTGGGAGAGTTGAGGTGAAATCAATGTATCTCTGTGGTAAGAACATGCATCTTTAATATATCATGGATAACATGATTCCACATGATTCCCTTCACTACTATTTGAATATGAAGAAAGAATGAATATATAACTAGAGTAACAGAAATAATCCCCCCCTTTTTTTTTGCTGTGTTCCTTTGCACACACAGCCTGTTCCCGTGACAGCAGTCTGTGTTATTCCTGCTGTTCTGGCTCTGTGTCTAGCTCTGGCAGTGATATTCTCTGACTTTTTCCCAGTCTTTTCCATTGGGGTCACTGTTTCTCATTCTCTCCCTACATGGTTACACAGGCTTTTTGGCAACTGTTTTGTTTCGTGCCAAAAATGTCATCATGCATCTTCCAGTGATGGAGAGATATGCTTCTACCAGACCTCGTAATCTTTGGGATGATGTTCTATATAAGAAATTATTGTCATCATCTTTTAAAAGAAGTGAATCAATAACAATATAGCTATAGATAAAGGTCTGCAAAAACTGATCAGATAAGTGCTTTTAAATATAACTCATGTTGTTATCGATCAGTTGGGGTTTCGTGGATAAAATCAAAAAGCTAAAATGCCTGTTCCTGTCTTAGTCAGTGTTAACTATTGGCATTTACCAAAATCAAACCAAAAAAGCCTCATGAACAACAAACAGAGTGATGATTATTCCATAGCAGTATCAAAGGTTTTGCAGTGTAACTAATTTAAGCTCTGGTAAGGCAAGAAGTTTCAGGAATTGTTTCGTTTCATAAAAATATACAGAATCATCACAGCCATTTTGTTAACTGAAAAAATTAAAATGTGCTGCAAGTTACTGCTGAATTATAACTACTTGGGGAAAAGCAAAACAAGCAAACAAGCAACACAAGTCAAATCCAGTATTTCCGGGCAAAGCATTTTACCCAGCACATGCAAGGGTTGCACATGTGTGTCTGTATAGACAGATGTACACACTGGGTTTGCAGACATGACTGTAAATCAAGTAATTCTTCTGGAGTGACAGCAACAAAGCAGATCACTAATCTCCTAATCACAGAGCCAGAAGGTCTCTAACTGCACTCCTCAGTTATTACCAAGCTTTTGTTCTCTTGTTAGCAAGTTCTTCAAAATAAAATGATGGAAAAAATGGCCAAAAGCAAAAAGATCAAACACTGCACAGGAATAGGAAAAGATAAAAAGTAGAACAAAAAATGCAGAGGATAATATACTGAAACATGCACAAATGGAAGTAGTCCATATATTAATATACAGAAAAAGTTACGGCAGTTATTGTTTTCATTTGATAAATCCTCTGAGACCTCTCTTTTGCCCTTTATTAGTAATGACTATCAGTCCCACAGGATTGAGACATACTGTTGTATAGAGCTGTAAGCAGAAATATAACTTCTTTAACATAAAGGGTCACAACATTCTCATGAGTAGCCATGTAAGACAAAGGCCACAAAAGAATCTAAGTTAAATCCAAGGTCAAAATTGAAGTTCTCAAAGACTTCATTAAGTTGCTGCCTAGTCCTTAAAGCACTTAAATACTCGTATCACTGAAGTCTGCACCACTAATATGCTTTGTAAGCACCTATACATCTACTTCTCGGGGTCGTGTACATATTCGTGAAAGTCCGGGCAATGCTCAGATGTTTAGTTATCTGAGTCTGGAGACATACTCTTTCCTCTTCTTAATCCTCAAATAATG
The DNA here is from genome assembly GCF_036370855.1 of Dromaius novaehollandiae. Lineage (NCBI taxonomy): Eukaryota > Metazoa > Chordata > Aves > Casuariiformes > Dromaiidae > Dromaius > Dromaius novaehollandiae. Next base: position 46,013,441 of record NC_088098.1, read on the forward strand.
GCTCAGACTATTCATACCCCGAAGTCGGGATCCCAACGGGATGTAGGCATCCTTCCAAAAAATGCAAAACAAATTTAAGATTTCTCCTTGTCCTCAGAATTCCCTACTTACTCGCTCACACGGGCTGTCTTACTGGTGTTGTTTATCCTGTCCCGAGACACTTGGGCTCTTCTGGGGACAAGCTGGATTCTGCTTGAGGGCTGAGTGCTTAACTCTTAGGCAATGAAGGGACAGAGCTAATAAATGCCTAAGTCCCTGAAAGAACCAGGGCTTAGCATAAATAAAATAGACCTTATATCAGTGCGGGGGGAGAACAGAATAGACATATGAGTTACGCAAAAGCACAAAGTCAGTCCCAGCATCCAGGTAAGACTCCAGAGGGCCTTGGTTTTCAGTCCTCATTCAAGCTATGCAGTCACATCTCTTGGTGGCCAGAATTCAAATAAGGCAGTTGGCTGAGGAAGCAGATGGACTACAGAAACCAAAAAATGGCTAAGAAGAAGCCCAGACTCCATGGAATTACAATATGGCTTTGGTTCAATCCTCCAAAACTGTTTGATCCCTAACAGCACTCCTGAAGAGCATGAGAATCAATGCTGGACACATAATAATTAAGAAATCATTACACTGTACTTTTACAGGACTAGCAGATGGCCTTTGTAATCTATATATTCAAAATGAGTAAAGGTAGATGCTTACTTAATGAAAGCAGAAATGAGATTAGCCTTGGTATTTTATCTTCCTAAAAATCTGACTATGAAGCAATAATGAGCTCCTCTGGCATTGAAAACAGTCTTTATGCCCTAACCTACATCCTACAGGTATTGGTTAGCAATGCTCTGCTGACTTACTGGAGCTATATCAATTTATTCAAACTGAAAATATTATCTGTTGGTTTAGAAGAAGAAGCAGTATCTCCTGAGATCTCCAAATATGTGAGATTTGGTGAACATTTGAGTCAGTTAACCTAAAAATAATTGTGTAATTGTTGTGTACTCTATACAGACTTGAATCTAAAAATGTTTTAGATATTTTTATATGTTAACGTGTTCACTGTTTCAAGTCCAAAATCTTTTAGACTTGAATCTAAAAATATGTTTTACATGCAAATTTTGCTCTACTATTTAAATCACAAAAGATATTTAATTTACTAATATAACATATGCAAATATGAATGTCAGAGAGTTTAGCATAAGATGTAGAACATAAAGGAGAAAAAAAAATACATCCATCCCTACGTATGTGAATCCATGGGATATATTTGAAAATGATATTTTTGCTACCTCATGAAGTCTTTTTCTCACTATAAAAATTCTGCTGTGATATATGAAGAATAAATAGGTCATAATAATGCCTAGAGACTAACTTTGACAGTCACTGCAGCCTTCAGAGAGAGAAGCACACAAATATATCTTTCGCAAATAGAAGCTTATGTTTCTGCTGACCTACCTGAGGATGCACTTGCCATGAGTTTTCTTGATTTGGAAATTCTGTGATGTAGTCAAAACAGCATTTGCTTTTACGGTAGCTAAGCTGAAAATGCAAAGTTTAGTATATTCCTATTAGATACAATATAGTTCTAGGAAGTATGTTACATCCACTGAAAGATAACAGGTTGAGGAAATATCCTCACTTTCAGTTGGCTGTTGTTTCCTTGCAAAGTGCAGTTCTGTGGGGCTCAAAAAACATGCCGAATGGCATTTTAATGTGGTATTTCACTATTTATTAGGATCCTGTTATAGATAAGTAAAAGAATAAATCAAAATACATAGTATCTCAACTTATGCATTTAACAGTGAATTACAATTACTGAATATCCTTAGAAAATAATTAATATATTTAAAACATTTTGGAGAGGAAGAGGTTCTCACTTAATGAGCCATGAGTGTGCAGTGAGTGGTGAAATACAGCTGTCCCATAAAAAGAGGTTAAATGCTACGGAGCAGAAAAGACAAAAGGTACTAACCCACCTAACAGAAGGACAGGAAGAGCAAAAGTAAAACTTCTATGTCAGATTCTTTATCTCCTCTAAAGCTAAGCTCCTCTTTCAGTTTAGTGTCATATGTGTCTCAGAAATCAACATTCACAGACCATGAAAAATGTGAATTTTAGCATATGAATCATGAATATTTAACTCTTCTTTTTTCATGTTTTTTCAAGAACACTTGACAATTATTTCACAAGACAGATTTTTCCCTAAGTGAAAACGAAAGCCTGTAACAGCTGAACTTGGAGTTCTGATAAGATGACTGCTGACAGAAGCATTCAGGGACACTCAGGCTGCTATGCAGAAATGTTAGATGTGTCATTTTTCAGTTGTGATTCTAGACTCACTAAAAAGGCAATTTGCAACATGTATGTACCAAGGCTTATATAGTGGTGCACCTCACACTTATGTGTAGATATGGAAGTGGAGTAAGACACTCTTCAAGACTCTTAGAAACCTACCCAGAACGTGGATTTTGGTACAATGAGGCACAGAAGCTCTCGTCCAGCCAGGGAATGGGTGGACGGGCAGGAAGCCTTGAATCCTCTCTCTGCCTCACCACTGCAACTGGTCCAGCATAGCTGAGGCTAGAGTGAAATCGTCTATAGTAGCAAACCATGTAGGCACTGCACCTACAAAAATCACTGCAGCAGAGCCTCCCTGCTTTGAATTGAGTTTTAAGGCACCTACAACCCCAACTTTTTAGTTTACTCTAACATGCATTATTGATAGTGATTCTATGAAAGATTGATTGTCTTCTCAGCTTTAGGAGTGTGCAGGAAATATGAGCTAAAAATCCAGCTGATTGGGTTAGAAAGCTCTCATGAGACATTGAGAGAAGTTAAAGAACACAGGAGTTAAATAAATGCCCTCCATTTTGATGCTGTTGTATTAAATACAGCTGTAATTACAGGCTAGATTTTTGGTCTGGGCTCTTTGCACCTTCAGAATGGAACTAAGGGGCTATAACACTATATTGAAGTTTATAAAAAACTTGGCTTTGCATTAGTATGAGTAGAAATAGATTTGTCCATCAGCTCTTTTTGAAACCCTGTGGCATAAGAGGGATAACCAGGGTTTTGGCCTAAACACCAGGATAGGCTGTAATAAACTGTATGTTGAGCTTTATGTTTGAAAGCAATTTTAGCCAGTTGAATGCTAATAATGAAAATCGTGACAGAGGCAAGGGTTACTCACACCTTGGTTCAACTCAGGGACAGTTAATAAGCTGCACCTACCACAGTGTGGTGTGTAGGTGTGCTAGCATCTCAGCAGCTGAAGGCAGGGCAACATCTGATGAGGAGGTAGATCAGCAGAGATCCTTTGCCTTTCCTAAAACAACATGTTGTTTTAGATAAGTCCATTAGAGTCTCATTCTGGTGACCTTGATGTATTTCATCATAAAACATCCTTACCTGAGTTGGAGCATGTCGATGTTGTCAATATTCAATACCTTCCCACTCCACAGGATACATAAATAAAGGAGGAAATGACCACTGTCATCTGTCTTGATATTCTGCATAATGCAGCCTGTAGGACTGCCCTGAGTTCTTAACATCTCTATGATTTTTTTTACCATGAGAATGAAAATTGCATCAGGCACCATTTGGCTGAATATATTGTTATCTATTTGTATTGATGTCATATCTGGAAACCACGGCTGTGATAAGGTGGTAGCCAGTGTCCAACAGGCTATGGGTGTAAGTCATCACACCCAACTTTAACTATCTGTAGTTTAATATTAGGTTTAAGGTGTAGTCAATGGAAAGAGGTAGTGCGTGAGAAGTATGTCCAGAGAGTAATTCAAGCTATTCCAGTCTTAGACAAGTGACATGAATCACCCTCCAAAAGTGTTTAGCTCTCTTCACTAAATACAGAGGAAGCCTGGATAACTGACTGAAATGAGATTCCTAGCTTTTACAAGGCTAACGTGCAGTGAAGTGAGTCCCATCTAATCACCTGAAAAACTTACAGTCTAAATGAGCCACAGATAGGAAGGAAAATACTCATACAGAAATGAGAATTGATTTACCTGGAGTTACACAGTGTTTTTCTGAGATTATTTGTCCTAGTAGGCTATTATCTGTTGGCCCACTTTGCCTATTAACTTCAGTGGACTTCGGATGAGACTTTGTGACTCTTCAAAAATTTCATTGTGTTCCTTACTTGAGATTAATCATAAAACTTAGGGGCCCAAAATTTCAAAACTGTTGCCTGGCTCTTTAAAACATATTTATTCACCAAAATATAACCTAACTTTCAAGAAAAATAATTGCACGGAACAGCTCCTCCCAGTGATATCAAATAATACCTTTGCCAGACAACACAAATATCTTTGTAGAATGCTAGAGAAACCTGATATTGTTGTATCAGACTAACTTTTCAGGGTTGATAAATACATGATAAAGCATCGAAGAAAGAATTCTGAGAAGTATTCCTACAGACTTCAGAGATCAAAAATAACCTTATTCACCCACAGAAGTATCTTATCAGTCAGAAAGGATGCTCCAGTAAATATCTGTGCTGAAGACATAACTCCATTAATAAAAACAAGCAACTTTCACAAATATTACAAATAAAGGTACAGAAATGTTATCAAATGAATGATAACGTTATATAAATCAATGGTGTGTCCTTGTCTGGCATAATACGTTTGGTGAAAGAAGCTGTAGCAGAAATAGATGGACTTGTGTGGAAGGTGAATAAACAATGTTCCTGAAAACATGGAGTTTGAGTACATAAGAACAGAATGGGTAATACGGTGAACATATACAAAAAAAATTCATGCAGATAAGTATTCAAAAGGTAAATCAGTTTCTGGCTTACATAAAATAAGAATTTGCTCCAGCTGTCTTCATATTGCTTTAATGTTTGTCTTCTATACATCCTTAATCAACTAATTCTTGTAAGACTTCTTGTGAGAAAGGGAATTTTAATAAATTATATAAATAGTAAAGAAGAAAAAATCATGCAAATATCACAGAATATTAAGGTAGCTAATTTTTATTGGTAATATGGCTTCAGTAGGAAGCTTAAGCACTGCCTGCATCATCCATAGTTTACAGGTTGGGACGTCTTGTAGTGGCATTGGAGATGGAGGCTTGGATATTTTCAGGCAGAGAAAAGAAATAAGTCTAGCTGTTTTACATGCCAGGTGAGTGCCCTAACCACTAGGCTATTGTACAACCATTTCCTTTCCCCCAGTTAAAAATAAAGCAGTAACATTCTGAGCCATTTTCTTCCCTACGTCTATGTAGGTGTGAGGAGTAGTTTGAGGGCATCTATTGGGGGAGGTAGGAGGGCTTCCGAGGAGGACTTCTATTTGCTTGTCTAGAAAAATGCTGGTATGTATTAAGCACCTTTTTGTCCAGCCTTGTCAAAACTGAGGAGCACTTGCAGCTCTCCAGAGGCAACTTTTTAGGCATCTGAGGACTTTAGGATGGAAAAAATATTGTTGTTGGGAATTAGGGTCCCAAGATTAGGAAGAAGCAAAGCACAGTCTTGCCAGAGCAATTCATTACAGTCCTCTCCAGCGTCCCCTCCCTCAGCAACTTGTGACTCACAGCTCTTGTTTTTATTTTCTCTTTCCCAGCAGCCAACTTAGAGATAGGCAACCTCTGACCCAAATAAAAGCAACTATTTCTAGCTGTTTGATGGCATTTAGCTACAGTCTTGTGCTGTTTTCCTCAGGCAAGAGGTCTCTCAGCTCTCTAGTAAACACTGGTCCTTGTCTCTTGAGCTCTCCCGCTCTTGCCTACCTGCCCTGGAGCTATCAGCGTGATCACAGGCTTCATCCTCCAGCATCTGATGTTGGCTCACCCCAGGCGAGGGCAGTGACATGGATGCGGGTGCATCAGCATGCTTGCAGAGTACAAGGCCGGGTAATTTGGCAGGAGAAGCCAGAAACATCCTCAAACTGCAGGAGGCTGTTACTGGACATCTCTCTTTCACTGCAGGTCTTGCCTTTCAAATATTGGGGGCCAGCCACCCACCGAGAGCTGAGCTGTAGGAGCACAGCGTGAGAAAGCACGGCATCATGTGAATCATCACAGCTCTGTGAATTCCAGCGTCTGAGCAAGGGATCGATGCAAGATCAAAAAATGTATTTGCTGAAAAGCAGGTGAATTATATTTATATCTCTATATATGTATGTATGTGTATATGCATACAGGTATACAAGTTACAAAAGTAGTATTCGTGCAGAACAAAGCTGTTTTCTAAAAATCACTAAAAAGAGGGTTAGTAGAACATGCTTGGGTATTTTTCTTTTTTTGGATTCAATGCTTCACTTAGGCATTTTGAGGGGAAAACAAAGTCTTCTAAACTTGTATTTTATTTTAGAAATAGGGATAAACTACAATGCTTTGGCTCAAGCAAAATGTTATCTCATCAAAAAAGGCAGGGCAGCCTTCCTTTATTACAGTGTCTAGACCACTGTGGTGTATTTCATGAACCCAGAGGAAAAGCAGGAAGGAAAGTAATTCTCTCTCAAGGACACACAGCCTATAATGTTTACAATAACCTAGTTAGCTAACTGGGAACTGGGCTTCTCCCTCAGGTAAAGAGAGCTCACAGCCAGCACTGGGTGAAGTAAAGATCTGGATGCTCTTATTGGATCCAGCCGAGCCTAGGGAGGAAAAATGGACATCCGAAGGATGCGAGATCCAAAGGATGGATAGTCTTTAAGCTGGCACCAGCACCACTGGCTCTGCAGCACACACATTGCAGTTTCACCAATATCTGAAGGCCAGTCAGCTGTTAATCTAAGAGCTGGAATGCTGCTGGTCATTTATTTGCTGTCAGGTTTCCGAGCTGCCAGTCTTCCAAAGCTCTGAAGACACATATTATGGTCACTAGTGATGAAAGGGAAAATTGGAAAGTCCTGGTATTAAATCCATTCATCCAGCAGCCCAATTTTTTAATATTGTTCTTGAAAACTGATGGTATTTATGTTTTATGTCAGGCTACGAGACTTATGGCATTTACCCAAACGCTAGCCCAGTTTGATCACTTACGATTGCACCGTAAAGACAGAGAAATCTGTTCTCAAAAAAACAAAGACCTGATGGAAGAATGCGTTTATAGATCTATAATAAAGGACAGAACAGGACACAGTATGCTGAAGCCTTATGTTTAAATACACAAGTGCAACAGAGGGAAAAGGATATATATTTTTATAGAGAATTAAGGTAGAGTTATTTTCTAATACTTTTATTAATAGTATATTTGACATTATTCTTTTTTATGTAATTTAAATAAGAAGCCCTACTGTGTCTTTCTTGAAGTCAGCTGGGAACTATTAGCAATTATTTATCAGACTTCAAAATATCAATTAATTTGAATTGTTAAACACTTTTTTGATGATCAGAACTCTGACTGACTCATTCTAGCAATGAGTCACCTTGAACAGTGCAGAAAGAAGACCGTACTAGGTATAAATATATAATATTGTCTCATTACCTTTCTTCCTCCTTATGCCAGAAATTCATTCTTATTTCAGGTATTAATGTTTTATTTCTACAGACTCTAAATATAGTGATTATTCTCCTTTGACTCCCTGATAATATATTTTGCTGCGCAGAGATCTATAAAGTAAATAGTTAAACTTTCAGGAGAGTCTTATTTGCTGGCATTATGTGTTCAGTGCAGATTGATCTTATTGTAAAGGAATAGCAGTGTTACATCTTTTAAACCACACACATACACGGTTTTTCAAATGTTTTCTTCTTTTTTGTTGTTGTTACTTTGGTATTTCTGTTTAATCTAGAGCAAACTCAGAATGACTGAAAGAACATGGCAAGCTGTGTAACAACGGCGGTCAGTATTCATGGCAGTGTTCTAATTTGTACAATTCTCCTATCTCACCTGCACATACGGTTCCCTTCCTTTCTCCTGCCGTCTCACTTAAATGAAAATTTTAGTACTCATGTACTTACTTAAAGTTAATTTCTGAGGACTGATTGCTTGACTCATCTTCAAAGCTGTTAATAGATTTAGAACAAAATCTTGCTAGCATACAGGGGGAGGGGGGCTGAAAATGAACTTTTCAAAACCAGAAATTCTTATTTTCTTTTCTAATACTTACATGAAGTTATGATAAAAAAAAAAGTTCTTTTGGCTCAAATGTATAGATTTTCTTCCCCTACTCTTCCACTCCTTTCTTCCCTGTTAATGGCAAAATGGGGGAAGGGGGAAAAGGGGACAGACTCAGAAGCAAACTACAGATATGAAGTTATACAAAAGCACTTCAAAAAATGTTTCCAGAAAGTTCTCTGTGAAATAATCACGGAAAAATGAGAAGGAAAGGCTATCTTCACTTATTACTTGCATAAAAGAATGAGTGAATTTTCTGAAAAACTTAAATATATTTTAGCCTGTCATTGGGTAAAATTTCTTATTTATTCCCTTTTGGTCTTTAGGATGCTGTGACTGGAAGACAGCCATCAGCGGATCATCAGTTACCAAGTCTCTCTCCAAAGCAAAACTTGACAGAAATTAGATCAAATTCTGTTTTGAAACAAAATGAGAAAGAATCTTGATAAGTGTGCACTGTTCCGTGTTGGCCTTTATTTAGAACTGAATGCCTGTATTTCCCATCTGAAATGACTTTGCTTCATTTTCTTTTCTTTTTCTTTCAGTGTCCTGTGACAGCAACCTCTGTTCTTCATCGAACCTGCCTCTTCTGCATCACAGGCCAGCCAGCTCTGCTTTAAAGACTCTGTTGAACTGCAAAATGATAAACGCCTGCACTTACTTGCTTTTCATCTGCTAATATCCTTTCATTTTCAGGGAGAATAAATTTCTTCTTATATTGTCATCTCATAATTCAGTAACTGTCTTCTTTTGGCCAGTCACATGAGCATTCTGCTGGGTACTTTATTCTGGCAAGGTTTAGAGAGAGATGTGAGTAAGAAAGGACTTCTGTCTCTTCGTCTGTTTGCCCCACATTTTTGTAAAATAAAGGCCATCTGGATTTTATTTTGCACTGAAGAATGTACAGCATGTACAGAATTTGTTTTCCATGTGAGAGACAGCATTCAGTTACGACTGCTTGGATTGTAAGCCGGCAAATGTTTGTGGCAAAATACCTGGCTTCAAGTTCTGCTTTCTAAAAAGAAATGTGAGCTAAGCCTGGTCTTGAGAGTAAATGTGGGAGGGAGGAGAGGGGGGAGAAATGCCATGTTGGGGAGCCTGAGAGCTGCATATAACCCACACTCAGCCATTAATGTGCTGCCCTGAACTTTGCACGGCCTGTCTTAATAGCATGTAGGCTCCTAAAATCATGCGGTAGTTCTAGTGACAACAGATCAAAACCTCAAATAAGACATATAATGGCTTTAAGCCAGCGGAAGAAAAAACAACTAAAAAGCTAACTTGAGGAAAGTATAAATTTAGCTTGTGGTGTAGTATGTACTTAATGCATGCTGTCGGAGAGGGGTGTGGTTTGTTATTGTGAGCTTCTCCGTTTGCAATAACAACTCTCCCTCCCAGCTATCCCTGCTGTAGCAATCATCACCATCATCATCATCATCACTCAGAAAGAGCATCTGGAATCTACAGGGATTATCACAGAAAATAATATAGATACGATACATTTATATGTCCGATTCGCTGTGTGAATAACAAATATATTGAAGAAAACTTCTTCAAAAGCTTGATTGGGGATTAAGAGGAAGGTGCTGTCTCTTGCAGGAGCGTGGCGTGGCCAAGGAGGGGGAATAAGGGAAGCGTGGTCACTCTTCTCTCTCTTCATCCCCAGCCATCCCTGATCCTGGTAGGCTTTGAGGTACAAGCAGCCCATTCCAAAAAGGGTTTTTTTGAGTCTAGTGTCTCTGCACTTCCTAACTTTCTGGGCTAGAAGAGACCGTGTTCATCTGCTGAGGTGCAAGTGCAGCTCATTATTCCCAAGATGGGGCAAAATGCTACATTCCTAAAGCTGGATCTAAAAGCAACTCAAGAAATGATCCCATACAAGATAGGTGCCTGGAAAAGGTGGGGGTCTGTGGTTGTTTGGACAGTGACTGGAGTGGAAATTCGGGCAACTGGCAAGTTTAGCTTTCTAAATGCTAAGGAGGCTCCTCTCACAGAGATATTCATGGGATGCAGGACCCACAAAAGATGGACTCAGGAAGCTCAGCTGCTTTTTCAAGTATATGTCACCCAATGGCTTTAAAACATCTTCATTCCCATTTAGCTACCCCTTAGTAGTAAATTGCTGACATGCATGTTTTACACACTGTTCACACAACTCCGTTTTCAGACTGTATCACTCATAAAGCATTGCTTAACCTTCCCTCTGTCTCAGAACCAAATGGAAGTATTTCTCCTGGTAAAATGTACTGCCATTTCTCCCAGAGGTGATTTAATATATTAATAATGTATTCTTAATGCAATCAATCATTTAATATCTATTTTATCTCTCAGACATATAATCATAATTATTATCAGGCTACACATTTTAAAGATTTGTTTGATCTGTCCCTTGTGGTGGGTTTTGCAAAATCCTTGCCAAAAATACTGTGGCAGTTTGTGGGAAGCTACAAAAAGTTCAGTCTGCACAGCCTGCTTCATTAGGTCTAAGATTATATTTTGGTTTTAAACTCAACCAGTGTTCACTGAAATGCCATCAATCAAGATAACAAATGAATTTTTAAATGCCATATGTGCTCCAAATGGAATTTTAATGAGATATTAAAATGTACTTTATAGCTCAGGTTATACACAAATATCTTAATGTCAAATATCTTAGAGCTGTATGAAATATTTGACCAAGTCAAACATATATATGGGAGTGTGTATTTTTTTATAGGAAATGTCTTCTCTGGTGGAAGATAAAGCTAAATAGATTTATGCCCCTGAATAGAGAGTTCCTTGATTAGAAGCCACCTCCTTTAATAGCAAACATTAACCTGACAATGATTAAGCTAGTGAGGATTTTTGCTTATTTCTGTGAAGAGTTACATGCATTATATTATATTTATTTGTTCATTACCCCATTCTTCACCCTGATCCACTTTATCTTATCCGGCAGTAACAACTTCTCCTTTAGATGGTAAGATTTTAGAGGAAGGCACTGCAGGTTTTTGTATAACTTAGAGTCAACCAACCCATCATTTCATGGAATCGCCTTCATTTTCCCATAGTCTAGATGCCTAATAAAAATAGTTAATAATAATAGCAATTAATTACGTGTTTCAAAACATGTTGTTATTTTCGTATCTGGAGCATTCAAAGCTTTCAAGTGTTGAACTGCCAGTCTTTCACAGGCTGCTGTTTCCTGACTTTGTTAGGGCCAACTGCCAGGTGTGCTAGTTGCGTTAGTGCTGCGAGGTGGTGGTCAGGCCCCAACCCGTGTCCTGCTTGCAGTCACGAGGGGGATTTAATGGAGGACTCCAGGATTCGCTTCAATTACTAGGGAGGAGACAACTACGGCCATCTTTTTCCCACTTACTATAAGCCCCAGTAGACAACTGTAGGAACTGTACAGCATCCTTCTGAATGCAGCAACTTATCTTACAAAGAGCCTGTAGAAATCGTGTCAATCATTGTGCTCAAAGTTGCGTTCCTCTCGAGAAGCTAAGAAAGTAACCACAGGAAATGTTCCAACAGATGAGGGAATTTTCCCCACCAGCAAGCATAGCTGTTTTGTCCTCCTTGTGTAGTAAAAGCTCTTCGAAGTACTTACCAGGTTGGTAGTTCCTGCCCCAATTTTCTCACATGTTCTTAAAGGGCCCAAATAAAGCTAGTCAGGAATGTATGTGTGCATACGTGTATATGTATATAAATACCTTAGGTAAATATTATACCTTTTTGGAATTTGCAGTTTCAGTGAAGCTTTGATTGGGAAAACTAGCTCTCAGATTCAAGCTGGAATTTCAAGTAGGGAATGAAGGGAGGAGACAAACAGACTGAAATAATATTTGCTGAAATAAAAGATAACTGGGTGCCAGGGCATTCTTTCTGGGTATGAAAAAGACTGGTTTAGTTCTGTGGCCTGAATCACAGAAAATTTGTCTTTCTTCTAGATTTGGGTTGGGATTTTTTTTGTTTTTGTATGGTTTAGGGAAGGCAAGGGTTATTGTTCATTTTCTTCCCTGAAAACCTGCAGTTAGTCAAGGCTTTGTCCTCAATCAACATAGAGGGAAAAAAAAATTTAAAGCCTCAAACTGGAAAGTTTCATGAGACAGGAAAATGATTTCCTGCCTAGCCCAACCAGCCAGAGCTGGCAGCACCTCCGCAGCTCCTCCAGAGTGTCTCCCTGGTACTTGGAGCCAAACGCATCCGAGAGAAAGGAACGCAACATGAGTAACGAGATGAATATGCATGTCCTGGATGTGGGTCTTGGAGTCAGCAGAAGCGAGCTACTGCCAGATGTGAGGGTTCAACCCAGACGAATGAGACTTTCAAAGAATCCTGCGGAAAATCTGTTTTGTTCCTGCTGGCTGAAAGAGTTCACGTCTGTGCTAGCTGGTGACTCAATAAAACGAATTTTGCTTTAAATTTAAAAAGAGAACAGTTGGGCCTACTGTGTGTGTGCAAGCTTGTAGAAGTGAATTAAACCAACAAGAAAGCCCAAGTAAATAGCTTTCTTCACCCTTTGAGCTACTGTGAGGTACCTCAGTGAGCTGTGCTGCATTTTTCTGCCACCGACCCAGCTAGTGCTGCCGGTAACCACTAAGCTCAATACGAGCTTTTTACTCACTTTCTGTAGTGCCTCCTTGTTCTTTATCGTCACCCTCAGGGGCGCTTTCAGGCCGATCGTGACGGAGGCTTTCTGCGCACGGAAAGTGCCCCGTGGCTGGCCGGGGGCAGCTGCCACGTCGGGACGGGTGCGCAGAAGCAGCCCTGCGCGGGGGCAGGCGGCAGGCAGCTGCAGAGCCCGGCTCAGCCATGTTGGGCGGCACGCTGCCCTCCCCTCCTCTTGCCCCGCTCCGTCCCCCCCGCCAAGTGTGTGGGCCTGCAAAGTACTGGCAGTCCCTCAGCGCATTGTGCGTCTGGGCTGCGTATTATTTACATTGCAGGAGCTGCAAATGGCTCCAGTCAGCACTAGGTCTTTTTTTTTTTCTTTTTCTAAACACTGAACAAATAAAAATGGAAAGTCTCGGGTCTGAAGAGATCACGATCCAAGATAGGTTGTAAGAGCGGCTATGACTGAAAGAGGCTGGAAAAAAAAGGGGAAGGGGGGGAGGGCAGATAAAAATACCAGCCAGAGTCCAGATAGGAGCCTGTTATGCAAAGTTATTCTGTGTAAGGCATTTGATTTAGGGCTTGTTGTATAATAATACGTGGGGAGCCACAAACATTTCAAGGCGCTCAAGGCACAGCCCACCATTGACCTGTGCACTATCTCTAGGTTGTCATCTTCTGAGACAAGAAGTCCTGGGTCTCACAGTCAGCCTTCCCCATTTGTCTCTACAGCCAAGTGGGACAGGGAGAGAGAGACTGAACATGCGCAAGCTTGGCTTTGACCGCAGACCTCAGACTCCTCATCAGTTTTTTAACCTATTTGGTGACTTTCAGTGTGCTAAAGCTGGTATTTTCTTATGAAGCTGGAATCAGCATCAAATGCTAAGATCGTCTGACGTGTGCCATCAGGAAATGAAAGCAGAATAATGAGCTATGCTTCATCCAAAAGTACTGCCAGTGCAGTTACTCTGGTTTTACTCTGGTACAGCTGGCAGGGAAACAAAGTTTGAGCAACGTGCTCTTTAATTTATCAGACATAGAGAACTGGTATAGCCACTACTACCCCACGCTACTCATCCACATTAAACTAATGACAAGAAAGAGCCTAAACAGATCGAAATTGTCTCTGGGGGAAGAGGCAAAAAGCTTGGTCATAGGATCTGCTCTCATGAATCATCTCAGTTGCAGATAAAGGATCAAAAAAGTATAAGCACATTCTGAAATTTAGTGCATGGCTGAATAGTTGGTATCACAATGAAGACTTTGATTTTCTTGGTATTGTATTCCATCTGCTACTGGGTGACATTGCAGTCCACCTCTGAAAAGATGAAAAGTAACACTGTATATAGGCTTTTCTAACTGTATTAGGTTGTTTTAGGATAAAACTGAATGAGACCTCTGAGAAGAGCCCATCAGCCGGTTATTATGACAAGATCAGAAAAGGAACAAAAGAAAGTGTAATGGTTCAGTCTGCTGAAAACCTCGCATGTGTATATACCACTGCAAGAATAAACAAAAAGAGATTAAATTCTTTCTACATGATCAAAAACGTGATTTAACTGGCATAATAAAGACTTAATGGGATGATTTATACGCTAAAAAATTAATAGAAGGAGTACAGGTTGTTCATTAAGGACAGAAGGGGAGAATGAAGGGAGATTTGAAATCATAGAGTAAACCTGATGAAAGCTTCTGGGTAACAATGGAAAGGGGAACAAGCATAGGAACTACAGTGGAGGAGGAGGCAGACCACCAAGAACAGATCATCAAGAGGATGAAGCTTTATGTGAGCTGTCCCTCAAAAGAATGGGGTCTACCTGCGGGATTTTAATCACCAAACTTTTCTTTAGGAAAAGAAAATCACAAGACATGGACAGGTGATAATTCTGGGTGTGGTGGAAACAGCAAGAGGGGAGAATTCTGATAGGGAAGGACAAGTTCAGAATAAGAAGATGGAAGGCAACTTAGATGAAAATCACCACAAGATGATAAGAGTTCATGACCTTTACAAAGACAGAGAAGGAGAATAGCCAAAATGCCAGTGAACTTCAAGAGGCAGACTTCAAAACATTCAGAAACTGAAAGATAAAATCCCAAAGGAGATAAGAGAATTTAAAAAAAAAGTCCAAATAGGTAAAGAGAATCAGCAACTTCTTGAACGATGATAAGGACTCATGTACAAGCTATCTCAATGTGGAGAGAGAATAAAAAGCCTAGGAGACCTCCTGGCTAAATCACAAGTTCTTCACTGATCTCAGACCTAAGAATGGCACAGTCAGAAAGTGGAAACTAGGTAGAGTAATAAGGATGAGAATGACAAAAGAGCACAGGCATGTGGGGCAAGAGAAGAAAGGGCACTGTATAAAATGAACAAAGGGCAGACAGATGCGTTATATCTAGTAACGAGAACCATAGTAAGAGGAAGACAAGGTGACAAACGATGTTAAGAAAGCTGAAATGTTTAATTCCTGTTTTGTTCTATTCTTCAGTAAGGTCAATGGCAGTCAGGCAGATATCATATTTAACGTCACTGACAAAGGGACAAGATCTCAGGTTAGAAGAGGGAAAGAAGAGGTTAGAGGGTATTTACATAAATTAGATTGCTTTAGATCAACAAGTTCTGATGAAATTTGCCCTAGGGAACTTAGACAACTGGCTGAAGCAAGCCTCTGGGACATTAAACAATCGGAGGAGAGCAGGTGTGGGAATGGAAGACTATAAAATGCAAACTTTGAACCAGTTGTAGCTGGAAAATGAAAATGAATCTGACACTAGTGACCGTAATCAAACACTGGAATTGCTTCCCTAATGTTTTGGCAGATTCATTATCACTTAAAATCTAAATTAAGCTTAGATGCTTTTTTCTTACAAGAGCTGCTCCAACTCAGACAGAAATTGTAGGGAAACCTATGAAGTTGAGTATGTCGGATGGAGAATTTTGGGGAGTGAAGGAATGGAGTTTTGGAAACTCAAATATTTGGGGTGTATCAAAAGAGGGGAAAAAATCAGGGCAGTAAGTCAATGCAATGAGCTAATCATTCTGTTTCCATGGAAACAACAGTGCTAAAGTAGTATTCATAAAATAGAAGATACATTCTGAGATATTTATCACTGTCTAATGCAAAGATAACAGAGTACTGATGGGTGATTCATCTGAAATGGCAATGGAGGGATGGGGATGTGTGGGCAGGAAAACACTTCATACTTAGAAGTATCTCGGTCTGTTAGAGCCCCTCTTCACCTTGCAGAGTCAACAACTCTGCTCTTCTCCAGACGAACCACAGTAGCGGTGTCAGTGTCAGCAGACCTGGATTAACTTTCTGAAGGAGATAGCAGATCACCAGTATATAGTATTTACATTTTTGAAGATCAAGGTGTTTTCTTCATGTCTGACTAATACTCTGAAATTCTTTGACAAGAATGAAATAGTCTTTAGAATAAGCTCTATTCCAATTTTCTTGAAAATAACATTTTTGTCATTCAATTTCCTGAATAAATTCTACTTTAAAGATGAAAATTTTGTTGTTTTAATTTTTTTTAATTGAAAAGCACTCACATTTTGATGTCCTACCTTTTCAGAAATAACTAGCTGCCTACTTGTACTCAGTAGAAAATCAGAACACTGAAATCCTGGAAAATTATTTCTATACCCCAGAAAACAAATAGAAGTGATTTGAGTTTTAAGATGTTATATGCATCTTTTTAGTCAGGCACAAGCCAAGAGATTTCATTCTATGTAACAATTCTGTTGTTCTGTTAAAATGCAAAAGTCATTTAGATTTCTAAGATCCCTAGAGCTCATCTTGGGAGCCAGCTCAGTGGGAGAAAATACTGTATAGAACTGAGTGGTTTTATTGTCTACTTTCTGATTAAAATGTCACTAGCACAAAGAAAAGGGGCAAACTCCAGGTAGAACTATACAGTAACTGATTGTATTTGAATATTAGAAAGAGCTTTTAAAATAGCTCAGAAATTTTTTAAAAAGTAACTAGTTCACACAATTTTCTGCCAACGAGAAGAATGAAAACTCTGTTTATGGTGAGACTCCTAGAAAAAAAGGAAAAAAATAAAAGAAAGATGATGCAAAGTCTAATACAAGATGATTCTGTTATTGAATGTGATTATCTCTGAGTGTACTACAATATTATCATATTCAAAAGGAAAAAAAATTAAGCAGTCAGAATTAAGATCTACATTCTGCCGAAACCCATTAGAGCTGCTCATAAATGCATTATCAAATAACTCTCCAAATGGATAGTATTTTCACTGCAGAAAGCGGTTATACCCAAGTGTATTGGCCATATAGCCACATTGTTGTTAAAACATATTATCTAGTTTATAGAGAGCTTAGCATGGTAAACGTATATGTGCTTATCAGCACATTTGATTGTTTTTTGTTGTTTTCTTCAGCAGGCCTGTTTTCTTTATCTGCAATATATGTGACTAATATTCCAATCCTCCTTCCTCTGAAGTAGCTTATCAACCTGTCAAATATTTGCTTGCCAATTTAAGTTTGTTCATTCACCATAGCATTGAGTTGCTCAAGGTTTTTTGGTTTTGGATTTAATTACTTCCCCTCGTCCCAGACAATGCAAACTACAGAATACGTAGAAGCTTACCGAGCTGCTCATGCACGTACCTGAAGACACTTAAGCATGTCAAATATATACTCAGGTTGGAGGTTTTAATCTGTTTATAGGAGAACCATTTTAATGAGTGAGATTGCCTGATTCCATTAGGTATATCTGAAGCCATTTTCTAAGCCGTGGAAACCTGCTATCCAAATGCACGTTACAATTGAGAGGATGGGAGCTGCAACAAGAAGGCTTGACCAAAAGTCAGCTTGGTGCAGACCCTACTGAAAATTGTTAATCATTATATGATTCACATCCATGACCTCCTGTCCAAAGATCTTCCTGATAACAATATTTATTTCCTTCTGAGGCCTTTGTTCCCGTTTTCTGTTGGACAAAATGTGTCATCTTCTTCATACCCTTCCTCTCTTTTGCTTCTCACTTCTATTGGCTGCAGTAATGCAGTGTATTTGCACCGAAAGATTATTGGGGGCCGGTATATTTTAGTTCAATATTCAATGCTTTGGACATCCTGAAACAATGTCATTTTGTAGCTGCACATATCAGCTAATTTAGTTCCGGTTAGCCATACTAGGTTTTCTTAGCTCTTTTTGGTTCACATGTGGTTCACCTGAACTGATTCTCATTGATCAGACTTTTCAGTAAGAATGGAAAAGAACATCTGCACACACAGTGGACCAGCTTTCAGCATTTTCTCCTGTCCTGTTTACCTAAGCAAAATTAAAGTAAAAAATCCCCTCATTTTATGGACCAAGGCTTTGTCTTAAAAAAAATAAAAAATGTATATCATTTATGTAAATTTAGCTGAAAATAGAATTGTGGAAAGCATTAAAGTCTATTTTTTTAAAGTATCCATAGAATTTGGGAATAATGATGTTAAGATGAGAACAGCTAAGGTTTTTTTAATCCTAGGGCACATATTTACAGTTCAAAAGACAGGGTTTGCAGTACATGCTAAACAAACCTCAATGCTAATAGCCAAAGCTGCTTATAAAGTTCTATTCCACTCTGCTAAAAAATAAGAAGTGCTAGGAAAATTACTGCAAAATGTGGATAGTGAGGCAACATTGCTTTTGAAGAAAGCAAAAGCTGTTGGCATATGCCTTGCTTCCTAACTAGTCAGATGTATATGAGATTTTAGGTGCAGACTATAACTATAAATCATGCAGACATCTCCCTATTTATACTTCCTCTTTAAAAAAATAATACTTCTCAGAAGAAGCACATATTGTCTTTCTAGGATTTCAAATAATGCTACATTAATATGGAAGAGTCATAGCAGTGTGAACAGGCTTTATGGTAGCTACGGTTGGTCAGGAAATCATGTCTTCCCTTCACAAACATTTCTATTCAAGTGATTTCTCTTCTTTTTTATTTCTTTAAGGATCCTGAGGGTTGTCAACATTTTAAAAGAAAGTTTTATAGTGTTGCTCAGAAAGTAGCTGTTTTTTAAAAGGAAGAATTATTTTTTGATTTTGAATTTTGAATATTCATACCAAAATAATATTGATCTGCAGAATTCCATTTTCCTACTTCCTTTTACACACATGTCCATTTTGTACAATGTTTCTATTTCGGCAAGAAAGCATTTTCTCAATTTAAAGGAAGAACAAATTCTACCCAGTGAATGCAGAACTCATCTTCCTTTTTATCCCTTTGATAGTACCACATTTCTTAAAAAACAGTATCTGCATCTTTGGGGATTTGCTGGCTTCCCCCTGCACTAGAAGTCATTGGACGTGACATTCTTCTGAAGAGTGACTTCTGCAAGCCAATGCTGTCTTCATGGTAGAGCAGCATCAACACACACTACCTTGTAAATGCAACTGAGCATGGCCCGAAAGTTACTTGAAGCTGGACCTTCCTCCTGACTTGCAAATTCTCCTGTTTATAGCCTTTCCTTGCTTGCAACCAGCAGGACAAAATGACTGACCTGTTTCTCTTCGGAGAAAAGAAGCAGATGTACAAGCCAGCGACAGTAGCATACTATCCCCATTCCCCAGCTTCCCTTTGCCCTCTGTGCTCTCTGGCAGTTGTTAGCTATTGTTCAGTCAGGATTTGAAAATGTTCTTATAAAAGCCTGGAAAGTTTCCTTGCTTTCTGAAACTGGTAAATTTTATCATTTTCAAGCAAAGCTTTCCAAAAATAGCTTCCCACCAGCCAGAATTCTGTTTGTACTCAAGGCATGGTTTAAATATGCTGTCCAAATCCAACAAACCTATCAGCATACATTTTACCTTTCCTTTCCTTTAAACTACCACCTTTTGTTTCATAAAATACTACTTCATAGTGGAGTTCAGATAAAATATTTTTTCTGGCTCAGGTATTTTTCCAAAGTGTTTTTCTCAATATTAAAGCCTCCTTGTTCTGATAAAGACAAATGCAAAAATCTACATGTTTGTGCATTTCAGACTTCTTATATGAACTTCCTTTTACTTAGCCGATGTTCATATTGCATTATCTAATGTGAGCCAAAGGGAAAAACTCCACTATGGGAGAAGGCCAACAACTGTGGAATGAAATAGCAACTTCCTTCCAGAAGTTAGCTTTGATTCATGAAAGAATGCTGTAATGTATATGTGCTGATCTTGGAGACATCAGAAGTATTTTATTCCCATTCAGTGGACCACTTCACATTCATAGGAAATAATCATAAAGAAAAAGCTCAAAGAGTGAGTTACAAAACTCACATAAAAATGAAATTAGTAACAGAAAGATCTGCTGATTGTCCTTTCCCCCTACCACCATAGGCAACCTGAACAAAAGAATGAAATTTTCATCCACCTTAACAAAATATATCTGGAAATTTTGTGTTCACAGAAGAGCTCTCACTTCCAGCATTTTGTCCAATGAAATGATCTATTTACAATGCCATTATAGATGCAAGCATCCATAATATCTTTGTGTTGCATTCTAGAACAGCTTCAGCCATACAAGAAAGCCTGAGGCTTTTTATAACACTTAAAGTATAAAAGATCAGTGTGGATTTGATTCTTAATCTTGCCTGACAAGACAACCTGCATCTCAGAACAGTTGGCATGTTTTTCATCTCTGGTCCCCTGTCTCCAAACCTCAGTTCCACAACTGCAAGTAGGAGATCATGAACATTTGTTGGAGACATCCTTGCTGGTTTCCAGAATGACTGAACAATGTTTTTTATTAGTCATACTCTTGAATGGTGTCTGATTACCTTTATCTGCCCTTCGGGAGCCTTCTGCCTCCAATGCATGGAGGTAGGGAAAGTGTCAGCAAAGGTGACATCCTTGAGGAGGGGGGATTGGGATCTGTGTACAGCAGCACATGTCTTGGGCAAACACTGTGCCGAAGAGGTGGAGAGGGAGATAGGATATACACATTACTAAGTGGGCTCTCTTTGAAGAAGAGTGCCACTAGAATTGGGACTTGTAGTAGAAAAGAAAGACTACAAGATCTCCAGTCCTCACACATGCTCTGGCCTACTAGAGCATTTCACAAAAGAAGATCCTTTGACATCTGCCCTTTAGGAAGTTCTGTTTCTTGAATGGACTGAGGCAAATCTTGATGGACCTGTCCATCAAGCACCCGTTCAGAGACAACACTGCACATGCAGTGTCCAGCTGGCTAGCTGCAGGCAGCTCAGTACGTAAGAGCAGAGATGGATTAGTTTCCCAGGGCAGTAGGTGAGTAGTATTCACCTCAGGACTTCAGGACTCTGAATCAGCCTTTGGAGGTGCCTTTGCCCTGGACAGATCCCTGATGATACAGGATACAAGGTACAGGATAGCAAGATGTCTAAGTTAGGCTGCCACAACCTCCTTGGTAGGGCCAGGCCCTTATTTTTCAGGCATCACAGTAACAAAGTGAAGCATCTAAAGCAGTAAGGGAAAATCTGGCCCAAAACCCATAGCAGAGGAATACGATATTCATACTCTCTTTATAACCCATCACTCAGTGAGTTGTCTAATCTTCTGGGATGAGGGAGACTCCAGTGCCTCCCCATGAATTTCTGCATTTTATTCAGGTAGAATTTCTCTACATCGGGTAGACTGAGAGAAATCAACCCCTCAAGCCCTGTATCCCAGTAGTTAGGAAGGGCAGAGAAGATTCACCTTCAAATGATGACCATGACTCTTCAGACCCTGCTCTGAATCACATTTAGTGCTTAAAATGAGGGATCAGTCATTCACATAGCCCTATTCATAAATGCATCTGGGTAACATGTCACTGCTTAGAATCTGTTTAGACTCAAGCTGCTATTCTTAGATTACACCAGACAGTACATAAAAACAGTTACTAAGTAATGTCATTTGTCTGGCATAGCCACACAAGACATACCACTATGTACAGTTGCTGACAGCTGAAAACAAAATTATTGACAAATAATCAAAATCCAGGAAATAGTGAGAGATGATGATCTATTTTGTAACAGAAAATGGAGATCAGACTTGTTTACACACAATCAAGCAAAGACCCAGGCTAACCACGAGGCTGTATAATTTTAGCTAATCACACACAGAAGAACACAAACACACCATTTTATGTGACAACGTCCAAATTTAAATTTTGAATGGAGACGTGTACGTAGTTCAGCTTCTCTGCTTTTACCAACTAAATTAATAAGTTCTCCTTCAGTACAAAGCACTGTAGCTTTCTGCTTAATGTCTTCCATTATAAATGTAATTTTAAACCAAGCTGATTTATTTACTTTGCTGAAATGGCTTTGTGGTTCATTTATGAATCTGCTTTTGTACATATATATATATATGCTTATATACATATATATATATGACTGTCCATAAAGCCACTGCAAGCATGGTAGTAAAGTGGAACCAAGGTTAATACAATGAACATGTTTGAGAACCATGGTTGAGAATTTGTTTTTGTTATTTTGTTTTCAAATGAACATACTTTAAGTTATTATTTGCAGCTTGGTTGCTGAGCCTCAAGGCTGCGTTAGAGTCATATTTTCATGTTTCTTCATTGTGACTGGGCAAAAATAATATTCTAAAGGAGAAAGGCAAAAAGGAAAAAATGAAGAATAAGAACAGTGGGAAGAAGGAGAAACAGAGGTGAAAAGATAGATGGTGATAGAAGCTCCCAACAGACCAATGGTCCCGGCTGTTCACAAAGGAAAATCCTTTCGAGCCAAAGACCTTGATGACAGAAGGCAACCTGAGACCTTAGTGCAGTATGGAGCATGAAGTACAAAAATCATAATTGCTTTCTCTTCCTTGAGAGTGACACTGAGAACACAGAGTCTTGCAGACTTCTGCTAAATACTCGGCATTTTTGTCAGCCCAGGGAACCATTCTTGATCTGCTCCGCTCTCACCAGGAGACAGCATGCTCATCATCTCCCAGTACTGGGCTCTCAGAAATGTTCTTGAGACAAGATAAAGAAGTAAAAGCCATGCTGTCCTGTGCTTCCCCTCTCCTCTCAGCTAGGGAACTATTATCTTGCTCGTGTTCCTGCATGCTCTCATGTGTTCCTCTGCTTCCTACTTCAGTACCAGCTTCAGAAGCCAAGAGGTCATTTAGTCCCTCCTTTTGCTTTCTTTTCATTTGCTGCCTCAAAGAGATCCCCTGAAGATGGCCCCTTTGCACACCAATGCAGATTGAAAATTGGGAGAAATTAAATTTCAATCTGTCACACAATGGCAGGTGCATCCTTTTCTACTCTGCTGGTGGAGGCAGAATAGCAGCTGCCCCACCAGAACAATAAAACTACTTTCCAGCTCTCTGTGACTGGCTGTCATTGAACAGCCGTGCATAAAAATAATCCACGGAGGTCCCAGGGGTGGCATTTCTCTTCTCTTATCAGCTCTGCTGCACACACCAGAATTCAATAAGACACCTAGAAGGATGAAAAAAAGCTGCTATCAAACTGTCTAAATAGAAATAATAACAGCAATAGTAGCAATATCAATAGATTTATGGAAAATCAGTAGCTATATTATTTTGATGCTGTTTTAATTATTCATTTCTAAAATATTTCTTTCTTCTCCTTAAGCTTAGGGTAGCTAACATAGCAGGTCTGTATTTTTTTTATTAACCTGACAGATTAATGTCCTTTTGTATGGCTGAATAGACCTCAAAATATCTTCTAATTCATAAAAAAGAAACATGAAATCAAATATAGTCTGTCAAAGCCATCCCTTGAGCCCTTTTAAACACCCACACTGCTGTGCACATATACATCCATATCTTGCCCTTCTCATCCGAAGTGTTTGCAAAGCGGTAGTATAACTAATCCTGCTAAAATTATTTTTGGACTTATTAACACTGGAGCAGACTGGTGATCTGCCTGGATCCATATCCTTTCTCAGGCAATGCTCTATGGCAGATGTTCCAGAGGAAAACATTAAACTCCCTATGGTGTACTTGACAATTGTGTAATACTACTGCTCTAGGGGAAATTTAAAACTTTCCCCAGCTGGTAATCAGCTCATATATACTGAAGTATGAGGACAGATAATTATTATCTTACCCAGTGTGACTGCAGATGATATTTTTATTCGTGAGCCTTCCTCTCTGAATCCTACTGATTATCTTCCTCATTGATACCCTGTGCCTGTGAGTTCCCAGGGCTAACTTCATATTGCACTTGCTCTTGTTCTTGTGGGTCTAAAAGAGTAAGTTTCAGTTCCACCCAGTTTCCTCTTATGTATATTTCTCTTTTTTGTCATAGGTAGTGCAAAGAGGAGATTCTAGCTGTCCTTTACGGTCTCTATAACATGAATCATGCTATATATCTCTATGACATCTCCTTTTACTTCTCTATTCCCCAAAAGAAAAAGCTCTTGTATTAAACAGTTATAGTCTAAAGTCACTCTGTGCCCTCTTTCCTTTCAAAAACACCCATAACCCAGCTAGCTCTAAGCCATCTCTTTGAAATCTAAAGGAAAGCACTTTATGAGAACATGATAGTAATGATACTGAATGATGGTAATAGTTTGCCCTTTGTAATTACACCAGGCCATAGCATTCCAGGAGAAGTTTCTCTTAAGTACAGGCTTTAGCCGTGCTGAATCATACTTTTGCATGTCAAATAATGCCCTTCAGAGTAACAGTACTAGCTGCATTAGCTTCTAATTACAGTATTTTCAGAATTGGTCCGATATAGACAAGCATTACTGAAAAGCACATGAGAAATACACACTCAGTGAAGCACATCCCTTTCGCCC
This sequence comes from Dromaius novaehollandiae, assembly GCF_036370855.1. NCBI lineage: Eukaryota > Metazoa > Chordata > Aves > Casuariiformes > Dromaiidae > Dromaius > Dromaius novaehollandiae. The sequence goes on from NC_088098.1 coordinate 46,037,871, forward strand.
TGAAACCGATGGTAAAGCTTCTGTTGGTGGTTACAGGAGCAGCCTCTCTCCTGCACTGTGGTGCTCAGGGAGTTATCAGTAGAGGCCTTCCTTCCACATACGTATGAGACCGCAACTATAATGTCGTGCACATTGAAGGGGTGTTGGGAGCACTTCCAACTGAGCATCTCCATGTCCCAAATGTATAATTGTGGATCTCAAAAATTCCACGTGTTGCAATCTGTTGACTGGAAGAGGTTTCATCTGAATGGATTCTTCTGTGGAAAAATGCGTCCTCTGTGGATCAGGTCTAGCGACAGTTGTCCAATAAACAGAAAGTTTTTTAAGATGTGCTTATCCAAATGATTTCCTTTTGTTTAGGAGGAAAACAGCTATAGTTCTGGGGTTTTTTTTCTTATACATGTTTAATGGGAAACCAGAAAGCACATAAATTCTCCTTTTCAAAAGGAGAGGAAAAAAAAATAAGGTCAGCTCTGTAGATCTTCTTGATGTATTGGGCAAGGAAGTACGCATGAAGCTTTTAAGGTAGGAGGCATAATGAAGCACCATAGGGAATAGAAGCCAGTGGGGTGCACGGATGCTTCCTTTCAGAATGATACCAAGGGGGTTAATGTCTGGCCTGGTGATAAAATCCTGGCATCTGTTACAGAAAATACAATGAGCATTGTTGTCATTGATAGAATGGCTCTGTTTTTGCTGGCATGAGTTACTGTTTGGAAGCTGTTTTAAAATAGAAAAGAAAAAAAATCTCACTCTGAAAACTTAAAAATAAAGGGCTTATGCCAGAATTGTGTTCTCTGCTGTATTTCTAGGAAGTGTTGTTGGTTCATTGTTCTAACAACATTATTTACATACCTTAAACACAATTGCTGCTGAAATGCACAGCAAAATGTATGGACTTTGGCACAGATGCTAACTACTTACGTGCACGAGCTCAGAAATACAATCTAAACAGGGTCCTCCCATAAACAGAGTCTTCCCAAAGGCCGGCTTTAGGCACAGGGCATTATTTGCGCTGGGCTTTCTCTTTAGCCAATGGAGAGCCTAGCAACCCCAGTGCATGGTTCAGGGCACCTAAATTAAACTCATCTTCAGACTGTTCCTTTAAAAGCCTCTTTTTTCCCATTGGAGAAAGCTAAAGAGATTAGCCCCTAGCTAAAGTTCCTCTTTGTGAAATGCTCTCCCTTAGTATGCCAAGTATTCACATGTGAAATGAGTTTACAGCCTGCCCTCTTCATTAACCAAGTCCCATTTCTTTATATGAACTTTTTTTTCTAAAGATGAAAACATGCAGTTTGTACCTTCTGCTGCACAAAAATTAAGAATGTATGAAAAATATCCTTCTGCCATGACATAGTATCTCAGGTAATACCTGCCTCGACTCCGCACTCACTGATTTTTGCTACCAGAGGCAGTGGAAGTAGATAGCAGGCTTTCCATTTTCCCTGCTAATTGTTCTGTCCATGCTCTGTTGCAGTCTGCTATTCGTTGACTATTAGCTAAATAAACACAAGCAGGGAGGAAAGGTGAAAACAAACACTTCTGAAACCTTGGTTTTGGCATAGCTGATTCCTCTGTTATGAAACTTCAGAACCAATGAAGAAAATAATCAGTATAAATAATCTGTCAGCATGGAGCAGAGGAGGTAACATATGTTATTCCCAGGTGGCATTGCTTGCCTCAGAGCAATGCAAAGGCTCATGCTGACTATGACCATAACTTGTAATGAAAATACTGCTTTCTTTCTTATTTCAAACATTGCCCCTTGTCTGAGCCAACCTCAGAAAGCTGTTCACAAGGCACAACAAACTAAACTCTGTACATTTATTTGGTCAGTAACCCAGCACACAGTAGCCAGTTCAGCCCATGTTCGTTTTATTTCCTGGGAGGTAGCAGAGGAGCAGAGGCATAAGTGAGACTAGGATCAGGTTCAGTGGACCAGATTTAGTGTACTATAGCTTCTTGGTGCCAGAGCACATTAGGTGTTGATGCAGCAAAGAGCTGTTGCATCACCCTGTCGTGTAATCTCCCCAGTTCCCAAGCAAAAATGTCCCCACGCCTCTGGCAAATCTGTGCCCGATTCAGTCAATTTGGCAGCTCAAACTGACTACATCTCAGAAAGCCGAGGAACCTTCCATTACAGTAGGAACATCAGGTGTTCCAGCTCTAGCTCCCAAATTACCTCGTCCAGAAGCGATACAGTGAGCCTGGTGGATTAGTCAGGAAAAGTTCATTGCAACTGTTTGCAGTTGGAAAATGCACTTCTGACTTTCTGTAGTGGTAAAAATGAAATTTAAATTAAACTAATTATAGGACAAAGCAAACAAAAAATATATTTAGAAAACCCTTGTAAAAAATCCGAACACTATTTCACATTTTCTACACGATTGATTATATGCAGACAACAGATTTCATTAAGCTGCAATGCATTAGACAGTGCAGATAAGTAACATGATGGCAAAAAGCCTAGTTCGTATTAGGCCAGTTATTCCAAAATAACTTTTAGAAGCTAGGAAGCTCAGAATTATGATTAAATATATGAGAAATTTCAAATACCATCTGCTTCATCCATTTTTTCAATGTACAGAATGCACAAATAACCCAACTATCTCTAGCATCCATGGTTTTGCCAGTGTCAAAGTAACGCCATGGATGGAGGGACACTTCAGTCCTGTAGCAGAATGATGCATGTATACCTAACAGTTCATTGAATTTTGGGTTCATTTCCAGATTCCTATCTCTCAGCACCCTAATTTGCCTCTGGAAAGCTGGAATCTATTCCCTCCTACTCCATGCATCCATGGCATCTACTGCCTGAAAAGCCTATCCTCATTTCTAGCAGTAGAAGAGAGCTGTCATAAAACCTGAAATTATAGAATTCATTCATTTCATAAAATACTGAACAGGGGATCTGGAGCCTTTGCTAGCATGCTATGAAATATCACAAGTACAACACAGAAACAACTTGGCTTCAAAAGTACAATGGATGAAATTATGCTGTCAACAAATGGAAGAAGCTCATACAGCCAAGAGCAGCCTCAGTCTGTCTAGGTTCTGTCTAACCATTACCCAGCATGAGCCATGAGATGCTGATATCAGTCTCTCCCTCATGACACCTCTATCTGACACAGTTCCTTCTCACAGGGGACAATTTAGACGAGATTGTTTGGGCAAGGGAATCGCCATGTGAGCATTCATGGACATATTTCAAGCCACTTCATGGTACTTGAGCCGCATGGGTGATCAGAGCAGAGATCAGATCAGAGCCGAGCCGAGCCTGCCTGCCGGCAGCAGGTCTCCAACACATTACTACATTGTGGTGGAGCTCTCCAAGATGGCAATCTCCAACAGCCGCAGTTATACTGCGTCCTTTGTGTGTGTGACAAGGAACTGTCAATGGGCTCATTCAGCTTAGGCTGTGTGACCAGCAGAGCAACTTTGACAGGGTCAAGGTGTCAGAGCACTATGACTTGCCCAAGGACTTTTTACCTAGTCAAACATCTCCTTTTCCAAAAGCAGATTCTAATTCAGCAAAGCATCACAAAATTAATCTCAGCAATCAGGGAAAGTTTAGGGTATTATAGTAGTTTCATTTTTCTCTGAATGAGGTAATGGATCTTATCTGTCTACAGCCGTGCTCAGCCTGACAGTCTAATACAGATATTGAGCAATAAATTAACCAAGCACCATTGCACGATGAACATTTGGGCCTTCATTTTTGCTGCATTCTCACTCCTTGCATAGACTCAAACAGCAATACCTTTTTATTTGCAGCAACACCTTTTCAGTGATCAAGCTGCTCAGATGACTATCTTTTCTCACCTGGGGAAACTGGGAGATGGAGGGAGAAAACTGAGATGGGTTATTTTCTGCCAAATAAAATGGACACACAGGCACCCAAAAGTCCACTCTATTTGCATACAGTTTTAAATAAAATACTTACATTTTCCTTTTACATAAATTTCAGTACTATTCCACAGAATGAAAGCACACTTGCTGAGAAGGAAAGGCTAAGTGGGTAGAGAAATCAGAAATCTCAGAAAATTCAGTCACTGCACATTTTAAAGTCAAAAAAGACCCCTAAAAAATGTACTTTGCTTCTGTTCCTGCCTTCTTACAGAAAAGAATTATAGTCCCCAACAGTACTGCTGGGGATCCCACAGTCTGGATACTTTCAAACTCTGATTTAAGCTGCAAACTACCTTGACCCCTACCATTCCTCCAGTCTGGGGAAGAAACAGCTCCAGTTAAATGTTCACTGAAAGAAAGTTTCAGGTGTCCTCTCAGAGAGAATCCCACCTCTCTGAGATAAGTGTGACTCTGGGCCACTAGCAATACACATCAACTCTTCCAAATATATTAAAAATTATTCCTTTAGATGTATCATCTATGATTAAGAGTGGAAAAAAGGTGAGAAAGAGGAGGCCTCTGCCTTCCACAGTGACTTCAAGCTTACGAGCGTGTGTAATACACAGTTACATGGACATCTCAGACAAAGTCAATGCATAGCATGTGTCTGAGCACAGGCTTAAGACTTCACTTACCAGCCATGCACAAAGCAGCCAGCGGGTATTAGGCAGCACAGGCAGAGACTCCAAGACTGCCCAACACTTGCTTCAAAGCTGCTTATTGCAAGGCCCAGAGTTTTCCTTCTGTGGCCCCCCTGCCAACACAGGGAAAGGTTACTGAGACCCGTGGCTCATCACACATGGGTTCTGCTTTGTGCAGATGTTTATGCTCTATGAAAGAAGACTCATTAAACTACCTCTTTCTCTGGCAGCATTTAGTCCATATATTGGGTCTGCCAGGCAAAAAGTTCTTCTTGGCTATGGGAATGTACATTAACAAATAGCTACCAAATGCTCTCCTGAAGCTGTAAGCAAGCTCTTAAGCGAGGAAGAAGTTAGTAAATAAAAAATACAGCTGGAAGCCATATTCACATCCCTGTGGTGACTCCTACACACTGGGAACCCCTCCTTTGAACAGGAGCTCCCTGATGGGATAGCTTTAATTTTGACCTCCAGGGCGATAACCTGGAGGAAATCATTCAGAAGTGTGTGTTTGTTTGTTTGCTGCTGTTCTTTTCTCTCTCTCTTTCTTTAATGTGCTTTCTTTACTCTTTAGGAAGGATTTTTGTGAATATGAAGATGATTGAAGTGCCATTTTCTCAGTCTTTCCCCAGATCATTTATTTGTGCTGTGTGCTGTCCTTTCTTCCTGTGACTCTTCCCTTTGTGACAAAAAGCACTGCTAATTGCATAGATTAGCTTCAAGTTCAGGATCAAAGGTTTAGCATTTCAATTTTCTGCTCTTCAGGCATTTTATTTTCTTTCTCGCGTTAAGGGAAATTTGCAAAATTGCTCGCTCCAGATTGAACGTTTTTTCTTTTGAAACTTGAGGGAAAATGTTAACTGGGGAAGGAGAATATTCCAAGTTGACCTTAACTGGTATTTTGGGAGGTTGATATGTTGTATGGTATCATTAAAAAGTTAGACTGACAGTTTCAAGAGTGTTTACAGAACACCTACTGCTGGAAGCCACACTGTTGAAAGAGGAAATGCTGCCACTGAGTTGCATTTTCTCCATTCAGGAGTGTGATAAAACTGAGACAGCTCTAGTCATATAGTCTGCTTATATATAGTTTACAAGGTTAAATAAAAAAATACGATGTTCTCCTTACCTATCAAAAATTTGTACATGCATTCAGAGTGGACAGCTGGCATTTTGAAAAGCTGTTCTCGGCTTTTCCGAAATAATCTTTATACTTCAACTGGCATGAGAGACCTCCCTTTCAAACCCTCTCAGCAAAGGACAGCACTTGTAAGAGTGCATGGTTCCTGAGGGCAGCAAGAAGTCTGAGTTCCCTGTGCACTTCTGGATCAAGTTCAGCCCCATCTTCTCAGCTGTAATCAGATTTAAAAAATAGCGGGGGGAGAGGAAAGGCTTTACTTATTTTTTTCCCTTTAAAATAAATTTCCCTTTTGAGTCAATTTTGGCAGTTAGCTTTTGCAAAATTGGTTCCATGCAATTTGAAGAACCACTTAACACAATACCTTGACATGCTGGGTTAAAAACGTCCCAGGTGTAATACTGTTGGAATCAACAGAATTACACCAAAAGTCAACCGATAAAGTGAAAACTATATAGGTGAAAGTAGATATTACTAATGCTGTGCTTAAAACTATTCAGCCAAAGTACAGAACTTAAACTTAATGACATGGGGGTGGCAAAGATGAAGCTAGATAAAAGCACAGCTTTCTACTGAAGTTTTGAAGTTATTTTTCTTATGTACAGCTGTCATAGAGCTCTCCTTTCCCTTAGCAGTAGCCAATCAAAAAAATGCAAAAATGGCAGATGACTAAAGCATTCTTAACTACAGACAATATACAGCTTGCTTGGTGTCTGCATTAGCTAATGAAAATAGAAGCTAAAAAAATCAGAAGAGGATCCATTATATGGTTTGCTTTTATGTAAGTTGGCTTTATTTGTGGTTAAGCTTACAGATAAACAGTTCATGATTCAAGAAACTGTCTATATGTATGGTCTGTTCATGTGATATTTTGTTTCTCGAAAGCTTCTCAAGAGGAAAAAAATAATTACCCTTTCTATATCTACAACATTTTATCATCAAAGATAATAGGAGTGCAGAATTACAGCTTACTTGCCCACGCACTGAAGAAAATTGTATGTCATTCCTACATTCCGACTGGCTGATGACTGCAAGGGATACATTTTCTTCCTCCTTTCTTTTTTGTTCCTTGCTTTGATGAGACTTGAATGCCCTGTTTCCTTTTCGCACTTGTCCAGATACAAAGTCTAATGGAAATTTATACCAAATGTGCTTGATCACACTCCCAGACCACAGGAATGATTTTTTATAATTATTTCCGTTGTCACAAAGATTTTAAAATATAAATATCTTTTCCATTTTTGCTTATTGAGGCAGGGAGAAAAAAGGGCGTTGAACAAACATGCAGCATTAAAGTAATAAAATATCAAATGAATTTGTGCTATCTTTCAAGCTAATTATTTTTCCACTTTGGTCACACACAGCTAAGAAACATTTTAAGTGATGCAAATTAGAAGAGGGTTAATATACAACCTATAGTTTCATGTGCCACTCTTCAAGCACAGGATCAGTCTTCCCCAACAACCACTGCTTTTAAGTTTTATAGCTTAGTGTAACCATTTTAATTGTTTTTTTTCTGCAAGGCATGAAGATAAACCATGCATGAATCAATACATGAATGAATCAGCCTCGGGTCTAGCTTACTGATGTACTCATCATTTATATCCTTGCATAATTTACAGAAATTGAAACTGTGGCTGGGCTGTGCATTCAGCTGAATGTGACTTGTTTACACAGTCCAATAGGGTTTTATGTTGCAGAAAAGCTAATTTTTTAGGGGTTGCTCAAGCAGGATGAAAACATCTGAAGCTTTGTGCTAAAATAAATGCAGTTAAGTGCTTAGGTGTCCCAGCACTTTAAACCAAAATGCCAAGTTCTTGGCTTTGTCACTTACAGTCTCATTTAATTCAAAGGCAGTTCTAGTGAGCTGAAATATCAGCATTGGGCCATCAGAAGGAGTGGGATTCATCTCAGTGAACTGTGGTCACTTATAAATTAGTCATCTAGTCTAAATTATGTGTCCAGGTTCCTTTAGTACACTGAAACACCTCTCCTGCACAACCTTTCCCCGGTCCTTGGGGTTGTCCCTCAAATAGGCAGGACTCAACTTCCAGGAACTACCACCCACGAAAGAGGAAGGCTGGACCACCACCAGCTCTTAACTGTCTAATCTACTATCTTATCCTAAGTTGTCCTCTGCCACTAATTTTGAAGAGAACAGGATTTGAGACCACAAAAAAGCAAGTTACAGTAACTATTTCCAGCAGTTTTAGAAAGTTTGCTTTGTTAGCAGAGAGTCTCCTTGCTTTGTGTATCCCCTCTGGTCATAAATCACAGGGGTGAGGGCAATGTGGAGGCAACCTCTGCTGGGTTCCCTCAGAGACCATCTCCTTGGGGAGCGGTGTCCTTCCTCCATTGTCTCCTATTCTTCACTAACACATCACATAGTTCCTCCAGGCATCAATGGAAACAAGGGTTTTCATAGACTATATGCTTCCGCAGCCCCTCTGTTATTTTGGTTTTCTTTGGCTTTTGGTAGGGCAGCACTGTTTCTGCAGACTCTCTTCGTTGCATTCTCCCCAGGGATATATCTTTTATATTCCAAATTTTAAAGATTCCAGGGAAGAATTTGTGTGTCTCAAAAGCCTGGTATCTATTTGATGTGCTGAGGTTTGCCATTTACCTTCACAAAAGAGTGGAACTCTACATGCAAGGGAAGATTCTTTGGATTGAAAGGATATTTTCAGTTCGGTTGTAACTGTCAGAGGGGATTTCACAGCCATCCACATTACATCTCACCCATGCAGCTGACATTGGAGGAACCTTTGCTGCTTGAATAAAAGGAGACTCAGGGAGATGTATCATGTAATTTTGTACAAAAAAGGGAACGCAAAATGTATTGTTAGAACAAGTCTGGGGTTCCACAAAGAATAGCAGCTGTATTTAAAGAAAAACATGGGCTTATGGCCTTAACGAGTTATTACTATTTCCTAGAAGTGCAGATGATGTGTTTGGTTCTGTGCAAGTCAGAAATCTCAAAACAGCCATGTCCCATTAACACGGCACATCAAACACCGCAGGCTGATTTTCAGTTCAGTTGAAGCTCAGGATTTACACCATTGACAACAGGCGTGCATCTGGTCACATACAGTCAGGAAATGAATAACTCTGCTTGAACCGAGGAGAGTGAGGGTGCCATAAAAATATATCCTGAAACGGAGTCCGTGAGGGGAAATGGGAGGAGAGCTCACATCACATAAGGAGAACAAAGGCTCGTCTCGCCCTGGATCCCACTCTGCTGCAAAACACACCAAAGGAAAGGGCCCGAGCTTCAAAAAACTTTCAGGGAGATATTCCCAAGCCAGAGCCTCAGCCTGCATTAGGGTTGGTAAACAAGGCGCCCAGAAGGCCTCCGTGCATCCAGCAGCCTGCCCCAGTCCACGGCCAAAGGATGCTGATTCAAGCATTTCTCTTGTTAATCACGCAAATACCTATGGTAGCGAACCAGTCCAGGCTGATTACTACAAGAAACTTCACATTCTGTTCAGCTACATTGTGGATAATTTTGTTATTTGTTTCTTTAACCACAGGCTGATTTCAGAAGCAAAATTAAACAACAAGCACACCCATAAAGACTGGGAAAGAATGCAAGAACATGCGCTGTCTTGATATGTCTGATATTCCCAAAGCAAAACATAAACACAGAAAAATAAGCTGTGAGACTTTTTTAACACATTATAATGAAGTGAGAAGGAGCATGAATCCTGTTTTGTTTTGTTTTGTTTTAGTACATCACCCTCAATGACCTCAGTCTTGCCCACCTCAGGTAGAAAAAAGCTCTACTGACGTAACTGGAAAATGCATTTGCAGAAGGCAGGTAGGATCAGTCTCCAGATGGGTTAAACAGAAAATGCATCTACTCTTGCTTAAAAGTTCAAGAACTTTGCGCAGTGACACTTTGGCGACTTTGATTGTTTTCGTGACACAGTACCTTTAAGTGATAGCATGAGGGTGCCCTTCCTGTTTACACAGAGATCTACATGTCGTACAGACGTATGCCTTGTTGATATCTTGGGCCACCTGCTGTCTTGCTTCTTCTGATTAATATTTTATTGATTTTTCATATAAGCAGCATAACCACTCACATAGTATTTAAAATCAGACGTATTCTACTATGTGAATATCTATGTATGATGCCTCGCCTAGGTAATATATGTGAACGCATTTTATTCATAGGTTTTGTGACCGACAAATAGAATTCTTTTAAAGTAATTAGCTATGACAGACAAGTATTAAATCAGATGATAAACAAACACCATAAAAGATAAAATGGATTATTTCTTCTCTTACGATGCTGATAAATGACAAGTAATGTCAGAACATTTAGCAAACAGTGCTCCACTTCTTTTTCTTTAAGCACATGTGAAATTAAAGGTATTTTTTGTAGTAATACAGGTATACTACACCTAAAAATAAATACAGTGTGAGCTTGCCTTCACCAAGGAGTAAATGAGAGCAAAGCTAAACTTGTGTTTTCAGAGGAATGTAGATAGATCCCTGAACACACACACTCAGAAGCAATGCTTGGGCCACTTGGGCTAATGGCGCTATTTGTAGATGAGATTCAAAGAGCTCTGAAGTCAATAACCATCTACTTGACCTTGGTGGGCTTCAGATCTTTGGTTCCTGTGGTAAAGGTAAGAATCTGTTCAAACTTACCTGAAAATTTTGGTTTGCACTTAAATTACAGTAAAGCAAATGTTATAGTCTATTCTTGCTTGTAGGTTATTGCATTTTGCTGTTGACAGATGAGGTGGGACATTGTTCCCAGATGCAGGTGAGATGCATACTTTTTTTTTGAGAAATTAGATGTCAGAGTAGAATTAGGTGAATTGAGGTAGAATTAGAAGAACTGAAGGCCAATGACAGTAAAAGAGAAGAGGAGATAAGAAACACTGCCCACTGCAGCAAAACCGGACTTTGAATATTGGAAGCTGATATTTATTGTAACTATGGAAGAAGCAATCCTTGAAATAACTTCTCAGTAGGCTCAATCTTATGACTGAATTAACAGCCCACTCTCTTTCAGCTTTCTCTAGGACCCTGGATAAATATATTATAGGCACACTTGCTTTCTATACTTGGCCTTAGCCCCTGTTGTGCGTGGCCACACCTGCTGAGTGACCCTACCTGCACTCCCCAGGCAAGCGCGTCTCTGCAGGCTGGCAGCTCAGGAGGGAGATGTCTGGCCACCACCTGTTTCCCAGGTGGGAGCTCAGCCTGCAAGAGGTCAAGGGAGCTCATCCGACCGCCGAAGCAGGGTGCGGAGGAGAGGAGTGACGCCAGGGAGGAAACCTCCCCTCAGAAGGGCACTGCACGTGGGAGGCTCTGCCACGGCGGGGCTGCTCCCTCGTCAAAGCCTCTGTCTTTGCCCAGGGCCAGCGCTCCTGGGCAAGCCTGGTTCCTCCCACATGGTGGTGGGAGCCCCACAAACCTTCTTTGGTCCCTCTTGGCTGAAGGCCACTCTCCCCCAGCGCTCTGCGGTCTCAGTGCAAGGTCCAACACATGGTGGGGAGCTGAACTAACCTCCCTGTCCTTGCACCGGAGTGGATGAAGAGTAGCCACATAGCGAATGGCAAGAGAAAAGCGGTTTAAAACCTACTGCCAGCTGTTTCCCAGTAGGTATTTACTTCCTGCCAGATGACAGGTAGCAACTGGCTCTACAAACACTCCCACGCCCTTCGAGGACGAAGTCAAACAAAAGCAAACCTTCTGCAGCAATTCCAGTTTGTGTGACTTTGCTCTGAGATGTGTGACTTTGCTCGGAGGCACATTAGGAGCGATTATATGGCAAGTGACTGCCTCTTAGCTGGGAGAAGGTAACAAAGAAAAGACAGTTCAAAGAATAGCCAGAGTCACTTACTCAGTTATGATAATAACTGAGGTACAAATTTTAACAGACTTTGAAACAGCATTGCCATTACACTTAATACAGATGGGTAATTGTTCCCAAATCCTTAAACGACTGAAAAATGTGCCTCGGTGATTCCAGCTCCATGCAAAGTGACTGGGCTTGGGCTCTCTCACACAGCAAGCCTTGGGTGCTAATTCAGACAGAAGAGCAGCAGAAACCTCACTGAGAAAACGCTCTGCTGGGCAGGAGCGTCCCACCGCCACCTTTGCAATGCCAGCCTTGCTCGCAGCGACGCTCACAGGCAACCACCTCCCCACCTTGCTCTTCCTGCTGCACGAGGCAGGGAACGGTGAGCCACAGCGCGAGGCAGGGTGGAAAAGGGATTGCAAAACCTGAAAGCATAAAAGACACAGAAAAAGGGAGAAAGAGTGATGAAAGAAATGCAGAAGAGAAAGTTGTTGGAGAAGAGCAATAACGGCAACAGTCTGAGGGTAGGCATTTCCCATCTGCCAGCCCGTGCCCAGCATGAGACACCACTGTGGGAGGGAGGCGTGCAGGTGACTCGGAGCGTGGACCTTTCCTGGGAGCCGGTGCTGGGGAAGCGACCACGCTGCAGCATGACGGAGAGCTGACTGCATGGCGTGAGATGCTGACGCCTGGATAAGACACAAAGCCAAGGCCCTATCTACTACGTCTACTCATCAAAGCCCTCATTGTTTTCACTTCAGAAGGGCAGGATGTGACACCTAGCTTCCTGACCAGATTGCAACCAGGTCATTGACTTATTTTTCCCCTTCAGTGTAAATAGTGTTTTGCCTTGTGGTGGCATTCAGTGCTGCTGTATGCCCTTCAAGTGCTACATTGCTGTCTTCCCTGACAAAAGTCAGAGTTGAGGAAAATAATTCTTTTAACAAAAACAACTATGTTTCAATAATATTTTGGTTGAAAAACCCTTTCTTCCCTTGTAGCTCTATCACTTATGCCCAAGTCTCATTTTTTTAGAAAGACTCCCTGTAATGCCTCCTGTAAAGGTTCATTAAACATGAATCAGATCAAGAGAAGCTTTTATTGACATGATATACAACTGAGAGAGCATTTCCCAGGCTACATGTCCTGTTTACATGGATTTTGCTCCCAAATTTCCAGCATGATTTAGATTTTCACATGTATTACTCTGTTGCAAAAACTGTTGTTATGCAAGACCGAACTGCATTATGTTTTCAAAACTGTCACGTTGTTAGAACCTGGAAAAACAGCATCAGAGATATTTCAGTTGCTGACCATTTCCCGTTGTGGGAGGAAGCTTGACTTTTGACCAACAAAACCTGTAGAGAAACCACCCGTCTCTCTGTTTGCATACACGGGAAAGTACATGCATGTATTTGGGGGAGTTTGAACAAGCAGTTCCACATTAAAGCAGCTGTTAGTAGTTCAGTGTCCTGGGCCAAATACGTGATGTATTATTCCATATTCATTAACAATCAATTTATAGGCCAAATCTTTAGCTGCAGTACACTTGGACTGTTGACTTTTAAACAAGCTAATGCTTTGACCTCCACATATATCTGATTACCTAGCTTTTTCTTATTTATTAATAAGGTATTTTAGATAGGCGAGAGCATTCTTCAGTGCCCTGGTAGAAAGCAGAACAATGTCTTCTTTTGAAATGAGTGTATGAGAAGGGCAGGGACTGAGGGCAGATAGTAACCAAAGAGAAATAATGGTGGTCTATTATCTTGCATCTGTGTGATAACCCACCCAAGAATCTCACAGTTTAAACCTTAAAGTACTACTTAGCCCTGACAAAAACACCAGGTTTTACTTGAGAAAATAAGACTGGCTCAGAGTTGCAGAAACAAGACCTATCAAAGTCTTTAGGTTCCCCCTCCCTGAAATTAAGCACTTATTTTTGAATACTGAGGTTGCCAGATTAACAGAACGTCTCATTGCTTTTGAACCCAAAGGCCACAGTCTCCCATCTGAGGTCACCAACAGCCATATTGCCCAATGCCCCTAACACAGAATGAGCCAAGCAGTCGCCTTTTATATGGGTCAGAGTCACAGGTGACTTTGCTTGTGATTTAGGTAATTTCCACAAACACACCAGTTATGACCTGTGGGTCCAAATATTGGTATCCCTTACCTGAGTACAGAGTGCAAAACAGGACTCAATGAGCGTGACCAACCACCCTCTTATATCACTTGTACACTGATGTACCTCCACCAACAGCGCTGGTCAGGCACTGGGGTAACTGGAGGGACTGCTGGGGCTCTCTGATTTTAGTCAGGAGGAAACTCAATGGGAATGCTAAGCAACAGGCAAGGACTGATTGTTCTCCAAGCAAAAGGAAAGGAAGAAAAATTAAAGCATCTGTAATTGTTTTGGTTTTTAAATACATGTCATTGAATACAAATTTTGTTATGATTTTTTTTCCAGAATACTCAGCTTTTGAATAGACCACAGTGCTCTCTTCCCTCACAGTGCTGTCATATTACTTGCCACAGATAATGCTAGTCACTTTTGTCCATTTATGATCCCTGTGTTGCTCTAGCTGAAATTTTTGGGTGCCCTGTTAGCTCATGCAGGATGCATGAAGAAAAGAGCATAACAGTAGTTCTGGGCTTTGCACCAAGACTGTGATTTGTTAGTGTTTTAGCCAAGCCTATATGTGTTGGAATATTCTGTCCATTCTTTGAAAGAAACCCTCTCATCCTCAAAAGGATTTCTATAAATTCAATCAATCTGAAAAACAAACCATGGTATAATGTCTGCTGATCCCACATCTGCTACAAAATCCCTTTGGTCACCAAGCGAATGCTGACTTTCTTTACAGGAGAGCACATGCCCTATCAACATACAGAGTCGCCTCCTGCTCCCGCTTGCTCTCCGGCTTTGGTGCAGGCAGGGACATGAATTCCTTCACGTTCGCCTTTGCTGGATGATAAGAGCACTGACAGCAGCAGCGGTGATGATGAGGCACAGCAATTTATCAGCCTCTCACCCGACCCCACGCAGAGCTCAGCTGCATCAGCTGCATGACGCACACGGTGTCGGTGGCCCCTGCCTGCCGAGGTCCCACCACAGCATGCCACACAGACCTTCAGGTGCTCTCCAGAGATACAGAGCTCTTCCCAGCACATAAATTTTGGTAGCATGTGGGTCATCTGAGTGTGACTCATGATGCTAAAAATGCTGAGGCTGTGCCTTCAGCGTCACTGCAGCCCTCTTCAATTCCCCCCGGTCTTGGCTCTCCTGGGGTGGAAAGTCCACCCTCTCCAGTTGGCTGGCAAGCAAAGCTAAGCCCCATGGGCTGCCATTGCTTGCCCATTTTTATGTCTTCCGCAACAAAGGGGCACACACTGAATGCTGCCCTCAGGGATGTGTGGAGTATAAATTAATGTAAAATAAAAAATACAGATGGAGCTACCAGTACCATTTACATGCATGGCTCTGCCCACTTCTTCTCATTATAAGACCCTGCTTTTCAGCTGTTTATAATTTTGTCAGACTCTAAGGGTGGGGGCAGGAGGAAGTTTTCCATGCCAGGTGTCTGCCTTAGGCTGAATCTTTTATTTATTTATTTTATAGTTTCAGTAAAATGGTTCAGCCATTTCCAAGAATGAAATTGGGGGCAGGGGAAGGAGAGGGAAATGTTGTCAAGGCAACAGTAATTCTATTATTTTCTAACTTGTGAGTGCCTGAGTAGGCAACCTTTGTCTTCTTTTCATGTAATTTTTGTACATAATAATAACATTGGAGACAACTATTCTCATCGGTTTTAAGCAAAGAGCATGCAGGGATAGTACGGCATATGTTTGCAAACAAAACTAACTGGCACCTTCGTATTGTTGGCTGTTGGATCTCCTGGAAAGAGGCTTTTGGGGGCCTAACCAGTCTGCTAGCATTGTCTCTTTAAATCACCCTCCATCCGGACAAGATCAAGAAAGTCATTTCCCTGACTTGAAGTGCAATTGACAGCCTCCATGCGTTCTGGTATTGAAATCACTGAGCATATGTTAGTGTTCAGTAATCATTTCCCTCCAGATTTTATGGCTCATTGTCATTTTTCATACAACAAAATGTTTTAATGAGGAGGAAGGCTCTGCTTTACGTTTTGGGGAAGGTCTCTGGGGAGAATTTTAATTTCTGCTTGATGGGGAGACTTTTAAATCATATTGCATCAGTTAGGATTTGTCAGATAAGATGTCTTCTTAGTATAAACTGAGCCTACAGCACATTTGTAAAGCTCACTACATGAAAGAATTAGTGAAAGAAAAATATTGGCCTTTCAGGAGTCTTGCTGGATTTGCATACTTTCCTTTCCCTCCTCTTCAGCCAGTGAAGTTGGTCAAAAAAATTCAGATAAATCTTTTCTTCCACTGGAAACATACAGATCTGGTAAAACTGGCAGAATATATGGGAATATAGATCAGAGTTTGTTTTAGGAAAAACAACCACAATGGAATACAACAATCAAACTGGAATGGCTCATTTGATCTTTTCATTCAGAAAACATCTTATTTCCAAATTAATTTGTGTTTTTAGATTTTCTATTGTTTTTCTTCAAGTCTTCCTATTATTTTTGTCTATGCCTTATTTTTATACTATTGCTCTGTACTTTTATATTTTTTATATATTTTATGATATTTTGTGTTTTATACTCTATAATAGGGATGCAGCAACTGCTTGCAAAAAGACCTTGGGGCTGCAGCACGAGAAATTTAAATTCTACTCAGGGCTTTGCCACTGCACTTCTGGGCTATATGACAGGCCATTTTATTTCCGTGTTTCTCTTGTTTCCCAGCCCATGAAATGAGACTGATATATGATCTCACTGATTAAGTACTTTGATATCTATGATAAAAGGCACTGTGTAGAAGCTGGGTTTCATTACTTGTATGTTATCTATAAAATGTGTAGTATAATGAAGTGTATATCTAAGTATAAGAAATTTAAAGGATGTAAAAACAGATCAGGCGTGTTATAGGAGATGTCAACGTTATTGATTTTGCTTTTATTCAGTTTGAAAGATCTCCAAAAATCAGACTTCCTTCACAGGAGAGAAGTCTTCCTCGACTTCTGCTCACGGTTTGGCCCGAGCAGGGCCTGTGTGTCTGTGCTCTGCCATGGGCATTACCCCACCGTGCCACCTCCCACATCGGCCGAGCTTGCGACCATCCTGCGGTCAGAAGCCGAGCTCACACTTCTTTTCCAAGTGTGTCCTGACAAACCATGCAGCCCTGTACCTAGCCGATACATGCGTAGGTACTGAATCCAACCCAGCGCTGTACGCCAATTAAGTAAATGCACTTTGAGAACAGATGTGACATTTTAAAATCCCGGCAAAACCCATTTCAGCAAAACATCGAGCAAAACATTAGCAGCACCAAGAAGAATTTCTGAGAATATCAGAGTCGATGATACCTGTGTCTGCAACAACAACAACAAAAATAAACCCGCGGCAGGAACAGGAAAACACACTTGTTAAACAGCAGCCAGATCAGCTGGTGTGAAAATCTGATGCGCGGTTATTGACTGCAAAGGGGTTCGTGTGCATATACCACATCGCTGCCCCGGAGACCCAGGATGTTATTAGTACAGTGCGAACCTTTACTCAGCTGTCATTAAACCACAGCCTGTGCTCACTTGCGGCTTAGCTATTTCTAATATACATTTCATGGAATCAGCTGTTCTGCTGCAGGACTTACACCAGCTCTCACCTGACGGCGTGAACCAAGTAACCCCTCGTCTCACCAGAGTACCGAGGAAACAGAGCTGCACGTGCTTTCCCCTCCTCTCCCTACCCCCACCAAAAACGACCATTTGACGTAGCGCATAGGCAACCTGGACCCTGCAAATGCTTAGACCTGTGCCGAATTTTACTCCTCATCTCCCTAGTTTGAGCTAGGGCAGGGTCTAATCCTGCCTGTGCACAAGCAAGTGGCAAGATACCCACTGGGATGAAGCTAAATTCTTGTGCGTTTGCAGCAACAGGAATATGGTTCCTTGCCCACAGAAGTTCATGTGATTTTTCTCACTAATCACATGTTCCTCAAACCCTCTGCTCTGAATAATAAGCACATCAAATTGCAGGGAGGCAGGTGTGGTGGTGCAGGCACAGGTAAATGCAGTTCATGCAGCTCCAGCATGGGCAAAACAGAGTTTCCTCATCACCGGGCTTGGAAAACATACATGGATGTTGTTTATCTGTCATTTTAATTACTACTGTAACGTTGGCATGGGGGAGAAAGCCACGGCTGTGAAACAGAAGTTGGCAGCTGTATTTCCTGCAAGACTCACATCTTCAGAGAACAAAGAGGTAAAATATGTGATACTTTTCTGGCTCTTCCAGAAATACCTCCCGAGTTGTATAGAAAAAGGTACTTTACAAAGAGTAATAAAAGTCTGGTTGTTGCCACACAAAAATACGCACGCATGCAGTGACATCTCTTTGATTACTGAGAAACTAAGGCATAGGCATAAGAAAAACTTAAAAAGTTTTTCAAAATTAAACAGCAACCAAACTAGAAATGGGCCTTAGACGTCCTTATGCAGAGCCTTCCTTTGAACGTGAGGGTACAGTTCAAACCAGAGGCAACAGCAAGTTTAGCACAGTCAAGCGAGCATTAATGGAGTTTGTGGTGATGGGGTCTCAGCAAATTTTCAGCAGTTTTTATGTTGTCCGATTGGCATTTGCACCATGCTGAAACACCCGGGTGTTGCTCTGTTCTTACCGTCGCAATGCATCTGACCTTTCCATATCAATACCTGTGCAATGTACAGAGTATGATAGCTTTTACCAGGCAAGACAAATAAAAGCCAACATACACGATTCCAGTCACGTTATCTGTCTTGGCTGCTTTCTCCCAGGGATTGCCACAGCTTCATTTGCTGAATAGCGAATTAATAGCACTTTTGCAGGTTTAACCTTTGCTTTATGTACTTCTCACTTCTCTGAGTCACAGGGATTTATTCTCTGTTCTTCAGCTCACCTGCAAAAAATACGGTTTCCTTCTTCCTCCACAAAACATGCACCCACAGCGTAGAGACAGAAGAAACACTGTTATCGTTTCCTGGTGGCTGATTTAAAGAGATCAGGGGTACATAAAAGCGATAGTGTCTCTGCCGTGTTTACATGCCTGCCGAGCAGGTACAGACAGGACGCAAACCCACACGTGTCTCCCATAGCACGGCTGCACACACAGACCCACGGCTGGAAATTGCAGTTCTGCCAAAGGGAACCTCAAGGGTCTTTTCACAATATCTGAGGTGGGGATTAACACTTGCAATTGTAAGCAGTTTTTAATTTCCTTAGGGCAACAGTTCTCATGCCAGAAAGGCAAAATTCTGTGGTGTTTTTTATTTTCTCTTGTTACTCAGCATACCTCTCATAAAAAATACCTCTCATAAAAAAGACTGATAGATTATTATCTAATGCATTCTTGCTGTTTTACAGATCATACTTTGCCAGTAATGCCTTGCCCCTTCTTAGAACACTTTAAGAGCGCTAGTCCAAAAGGACTGGTTTCCACATTTTTAAAATACGAATCTCTCCTTTTCATCTTATTTTGCTAAATGTCTGATTTGGCCCAAATGTTCACATGCAGTTCATGAATCTGAATACCTCCTGTTTTACCTCCTGTCTGATAACAAGATCGATAGATTTTTCAGAGAATAAATGTAAGGACTTTCACAAAGTCAGGCTTCTCAAAGTTTGTTCACAGTGGATATAGGCACTCTAATATCCCAAATCATTAGGCATTTTGGAAAATCTGAGCAAAGTCTGTAATCTTGCAAGGGATGTTGACTTCTTATATAGTGACTTCTTCCCACTAGCAGGCCAGTGGGATTACACATGAAGTAAGTTTCAGGAGACCTCTTCTTTCATCCCACCTTTTTTGCAGACCTGGGGCAAAACTCTCTACATGTGTAAATGTATTGAAAAGTAATGAAGAAAAGTGTTCCTTCAAATTTGGATGTTGTTAGGAATAGTTTGCTAGCTATGAACCCTCCCTCTTTTCTCACACAAAAAAAGAATTTACTTGAGCAAGTCAGATGTTGCTTTATATCATGAGGACTATGTATTTCCCCCCAAATCAGCTTTCTCTGGCCTTTTTGTAAATATATCTAGAAAAATTCAGAGTAATCCAAAACCTTTAAGTTTTTTATGCAGGCATGATTGATCTGCTCCTTGGGTCACGGCAAGACCAGTGTGGCCTGTTGCTCCAGGCATTTCTTCCCGTTGCCACGCAAGCCCGAATGCCTGCCTTCATCCACTGCACTGCCACTGGTCTGCTTTTCCACTTCGAGTCGCACAGCCCCGACTACCTTCCTTTTTGCACAATTCATATAAATCGCTGCTTAGTGCTGACACACAAATTCTCTTGGAAAGGTTGCAACATTTGAATCTAATTGGTCTTGGCAAGAAGGGACAGAAACATTATCACTGAATTGTCAGCAGCCCGCATTGCAGTGACTGGTTCAAACCTCTAGGGTTTAAGTGGGAGAGAAGCTTGGGGAAAACTCTTCTTGGGTTGCAACACTTTCCAGTGAAACAAGCAGTGGTTGCACAGAGCCTGCTGCACCACTCAAAGCTGGACCCTGACTTTTGCTATTAACTGCTAGCAATTGCACAGTCCTTTCTGAGGGCATTTTTTTCAAATAATAATTTGGGAAACCACAGTGTCTTCATTATGACTACTACTGTTAAACATTCATATCTAAATGGAGTTTGGTGTAGCAAACTCCGCTGAAGCTGAAAGCTGCACACAAGTGGGGAAGTGATGCCTGGATGAGCTGAAGCAACTTCCTAAGGCCATGCATAAAATCTGTGGCTTGATGCAGGAAGTGAAGGCAGATGTCTCAAGTTGCAGTCCAGTGCCTGCCCCCACGCAGATGGGGGTCATGACTTGTTCTGCCGAATGACAAAACTAAAGAGGAAAGAGCGCTTCTCATCGGTGGTGAAACCTGAACTCGAAAACCTCAGCAATGTAAAATCTTTCCACAGGTGATTTAGAGTGAGCACCTGTGTGCGGTCAGGGTGAAATCCACCCTCGCTAGGATGGTTGTCTCCAAGCCAAAGCACCCTGGTTACCTCTGACTGTGAGCAAAGTCTTGCAGTGTCTCTGGGCAGTGACAAAATATCCTTGCCAGTTTTAGCTATGCTGGAGCCCAGTTGCTGTTCCTGCTCCTTTTGCAAAGCAAGAGAGTAAGATGGGGTGGGGATGTCTGTCAGAAGCAGGCACAGAGCCCCCTGCCCTCCTGGCAGCAGCAGGAGCACCAGCCTGACTCTCCAGAGCACCTCCTGTTTCTCCATCCCATGTCCATCCTATCTCTAGCTCTGCTTTCTGGCAGGAGGCAGTTCTGTTTTGTTTTGTTTTGTTTTGTTGTTTGGCCACATTGCTGAGAAGCCTTGCGCTGGTCCTGCAAAGCCATGCCGAAATGCCAAAGAAAGGCATAAGTCTGAGACTTCTGTTAGCTTTGGCTCAAGAACAAATCTCACCTGCCGCATCCAGATGGCCAGTTTCTGCCTTCCTTGCATGCGCTGCAGTTCAGGACAGCATGTGCAAAGAAAGGTCCAAAAGTAGGATTTGGCCAAGCAGTAAACAAGAATTCAGTTCATGCACCAGCAGAGACCATATCTCTTCCTTAACTGCCTTTGGGCAACACCAATATCCCAGTGAAAAGCAATCTGAGCCTGGCAAGCAAAGGGCTGCACCAGCTGCCCCACTTTGATCCACAAATCTTCTGTCCAAGGCCAGTGTGACGCGCTGCTCTAAAGAATCACAGATTTATCTCTTCAGTGTGCCAGCTCTTGGCAGATCTACCAAGTAAATACACAGCACATAGTACTATAGTCTGACAGCTGCTCTGTCATGGACATACCTTTCGAGTCCTGTTACTATTTTCTCTCTCAGCTGTGGCAAAAGTTGCCTTAGGAGATCTGAAGACCAGGACCAGTAATATTAGTGGGCACAAGGGGCTGCATATGAGTCTCCAGTAGGGCTTCACCTTCACTACTGATAGAATAACATTTTCTACTAATTGTCAGCATCTAAGATATTGGACTAAAAGCAGAATGATAAAATTGCTTAGCAGCAACAAAAACAATGGAAAAGAACAAGCAGGAAGAACAGTTTAGTGGTTTGCAACTTTATTTCAATTTGCAGGTCACCTGGTATTTTCCACTAAAGGTGTGAATGCCATGAGAAATTTCATATATGAAGACAGCTGTCCAGCCCTTATGAATTTGATTTGTTTTTTTCTGAGTGACCTTTGACTCAGAACTGTGAGCTGTTCTCTTTTGAATTTAATTTCTCAAATATTTCTTTACCGCATGGACACAGACCACAGAACTACAATTTCTGCATCAGTGAACCATAGACTGAAACCCACTATGTTAGGACATTCACAGTTGGGAGCAATGGCATGTGGATTCATAGCTGTGGGTTCTTGCTGAAAAAGATAGTTGAACAGTACCTGGCACCAGGCTGGAAAGAGGAAGCTACATAATGTAGAGTCTTAGGCAGAAGTCTGAAAAACAATAGCAAACTTTAAGAAATTCGGATCAGTTGCTTCGGTCACTCTCTGGGTTGCCTTCAGCTGTTCTCTGCCAGCAAACCCACACTATATCTCACCTGAAATGAGCTTTACTGGCCCACACACAAACAGTATCCAGTGAGACAACCAAGACAATCTACCTAGCGAACTGCACAACAAGTTTCCACTAGCAGGAGATACTTGGCTACTGCATGAAAGATTAACGGCAAGCCAGCAATATCTTTCATGCCCAGCCTCACACAGCTCTGTTTATTATATATTATTTATAGGGCAGCTGAGAGAAAATTCTAGGACGATTGACCTTTATTTAACAAGTGACATTGTGTGCAAGTGGGAAAAAATGGAACTGGCCACGTGCACCTTACGTACCAAAAAAGTCTATAAGCAAGCAATTCACACTCCAGCAGCTATCATGCTGTCAATAGGACTTTTGTGGAAGGACAGTGTGAATTTATTTGACCAGACACAATGAGTTACTATCTTTTCAATTCTGACAAGTGTGAAGTGCAAAGATAAAGGTCTGGAAATGCTATCACAAGATGTATCTGAACAATGAAAATTTAACAGACACCCGTGTGTTGGGCTGCTTCACTGTTCAGGTTGCACTCTTCATCTTATGCCAATGATAGGCAAAAAGCTTTCACCAAGCTGCTTTGAGATTCAGGGAGATGAGACTGGGTGGCTTCTACAATAGATGGCAAATGAAAGATAGGGATTTGCAGACAGAGTGTTATTAACCTGCTAAGGTTGGGACAGATACATGAACAGTGGAAAGAGAACAGGAAGGAAAATATTCTGTAAGGACTTGTCTGCTCGCACAGGTTACACTTTCATCTGGATTTTATGGAGAAACATGGTATTGTGACATCTGTTTATAGTTAGATAGTTTGTGTGTCACTACCTACCATTTCAAAACAATGGTGAGATAATAGAGAAAAACTAACGTGTCGTTAGTGAAAAATTCTGAGCATTTTCAGGAATGTTCTCCTTTCCTAGAAGGAAAAGTTCCAGCTACTATTTCAGTAATCCATCCTGTAATATTGTCAGATTTTTCAGTCTCTGCTTTAAAAAAGAATTGTGCAGCTAGCAGTAAAATCCTCTTAGCACAGAAAGCATAAAACTGTTAGAAGTTTCCTACTGAGTCAAACCACTGGTCCGTGTCACCGTCCATCTCAGTGTTCCTCCTTCAACATTAGCAAAAGCTGTTGATGCCCACGGGAAGCACACATGAGCAAGGACATATTCTGCTGTCCTTTCCCCTGGCTGGGGATGTTGGGAAGTACCTCCTTGCCTATCCCCTTCAGTATCAACAAATGGGTCTTATCCCTTTCCAAATCTGCTGATACAATCTGTACCAAGTTCCAGAAGTTCACTGCCCACCACAAAAAGAAATGCTTCCTTTTACTAATTTTAAACTGACAATCTACTAATTTCATCAAGTAGTGCAGGCCCACAGTGCCACATTCAATTTATCCAACACCTTCATTTTATCATAAACCTCAACCTTTTCTTCTCCAGACTAAACAGTTCCACATTTTTTAGTCTCCTCCCATAAGGTAGCTTGCTCCACCCCCTTGATCATTTTAGTTGCCCTTTTATGTACTTTCTCTACCTCCACTAAATCCTTGAGATGCAGAGACCAGCATTGCACTTAGTACTCAAGATGTGGGAATATCAATTTTAAATAGCATAAATCGTGCCCTCTGTCCTGTTCTCAACATCCTTCCTGACGAGACCCAACATTTTAATGGCTTTTTTTGGCTGTGCTGCACTCTGAGTTGATGACTTGGCAACAGCAACAACTCTACAATCTCTTTTCTGTGTCGTAATGGCCAGTTTTAAGTTCAGCATCATGTAAGCATGGTTCAGATTATTAGTTAATAATGCAAATACAGAATTCAAACCTATTTTGATACCATACATAAAGTTATAATGCAAAATAGCTCTTTTTCCATCTTTGGAACATAGACCTGTTACATCCTCTGACAACTTTTATGGTGTAAAATCAGAGTAACTGCCTTCAAGGAAAAAAGATTAAAAATGGTTTGGAAATCTAATTTTGTAGGCATTCGCTTGAGCATCTCAATTAAAATGGGCTACTATCACAAGAGGTTTGCTCACATCCCTCAGAACTTTTCAGGACTAAAATTTAAAGCAGACACCTTTCTAAGCTTGGTAAGTTCTCTCGGTCTTGTTTTTGTATTGATATCTATAAAATGTTTACAAATTAATTATAAATTTAACATTATTAATTCATTGCGACCTGATTGTATTAAGCATTGCACTTCTGATAACTGGATATAAATGTCACCACACAGCTTTTAAAGCACTTATATTCCATCAAATTAAATATTGGATGTTATAGCTAAGGTTTGACAGATAAATTTTAAGGAAGTGCAAAAACAGAAGCAGGTCAGTAGGTGAAACTTCCCAATGTGCAGAAGGCTGATGTCAGCCTATACACTATTGGTCCCACTTTTGAACCTCGTCGTTGGAGGAAACTCCACCTATTGTGGACTGGAGCTATTATTGCCTTTGCAGATATTTTTACCACTGCATTAGACTCTTATGTATGTGTATGGAAATCAGCTACCTCAGAGGACTGCCCTTGCTCCCAGTAAACTTGGCTATTTTGCTAAATCTGTTCTTTGTTTTCTACCAGGATGTTTTGGAAGTGGACTAGACAGCAGCCCTGCTGATTGCTACAAAAACAGCATTTACCAGACAGAGGATCTGATGCTTATGGATTTGTGCCAAAAATAATTGACCTGGTTATCCTGAATAGGTAAATCTCAGAATATTGGTTGCAAAGAGTCTAGAACAGACGTGTATTAATGTCTCGGTTCTAAAATCCTATTCATTGATACTTTTGCCAAAGGGTATGAAAAACAAAAACACAGAATAGCAGCTGTAAAAAGCCACTGGATACTTGTTTTACACTGTGTAAACTTCATGCTGTTGGAATATTCTTGGTACTTTGCCTCTTCACATGAATTCAGTCTACTGATATCTGTATGAACTAAAGAAAAGCTACCTTTTTAAAACTGTTGCATAGGCTGGAGAGCAGATTACCCAGTTTAAAGTAACACTATCAGGTTTGGTAGTCCTGAAAGGAAGCACCCAATGATTTTATTTTCATTTTTTTCCCAAGTTTTGAACAATTTCTTACCTCCCTTTGCATGTAACGACAGCTTGCCTCCTGCCTGCTCAGCCGAGAGCCCGAGCAAGCCCAGGACACAGAAGTGTGGCCTTGTGGGGAGATGCCCCTGCCTCTGCACACTCTGCTCCATGGTGTGGGATCTTTGCCATTTCTAAACTTCAGACCCAACATTGTTAGTGCCTATCAGTCTACCATGCCTGGGAAATAAAACAGTTCTAACAAACATGTTTTTTACAGTCTCACATCCACTTTTCCTGTGAAGAGGTGAGAACGCACTTTCTAAAGAGCTACCCAACAGCGGGATAAGTTATGAAATGATAATATGATAACATGAAAAAATCATTGCTGTGAGCTAAATTCTGCTTTCACATCAACATGACGGGCTTCGGCTGTAGCATTTTCTCCTGCAGTCCCAAAGTTCTTTTGAGCGCCATCATCCGCTGCCAATATGGTGATGTGGGAGCCGCCCCAATTCCCTTTTCCCTGCCTCCCTTTGCAGGCAAAATGTTGTCCCCAACAGAAAGGAAGGATGACAGGAAAGAGGTAATCTGTTCAGTTATATTCCCTTTTAACAAAATGGAAAATCAAGTCTAACCAACGAAGAAGTCAACACAGTGCAGCAAAAATAAGGCAAAAATCTCAAGCAACGAACACCCAGCAAAAATAATAAAATGTACCACCACCAACAACAACAACTTTTCCTCAGGTTAGCGTATTATTCTTGAAACACATAGGCAACTATGAGGGGATTTATTATAGTGTATATATATGCTTCAGCAGCTGGGCTATGGTAAAAGAAAGTGGAAAAAATGTCATTTCTCTTACGTTCTTGGGCCTGGAGTGGAAAAATGCTGTGCCTTTGTTCCTCCAAAACTCTGAGAAGTCTGCGCCAACTCTAGGTCTGGCATGGATGACCTGCTAGCTCTCCTCCTGGAAGACAACTGCCTCCCAAAGGAGGGCAGCGGGCAGCAAAGGGATGCCCCAGGAGTCCCTCTCTCCCACTTTGCTTCCTGACGCTGCTCCGGGCAAACAGATCTGTGCTCTGCCTCTCCTCAAGGCTGGGGCGAAGCCACTCCTTCATTTTCAACTCCGTTAATAGCACGTGTTTTGGCTTGTGTCGTGTAAAGCTGAGCAGAGACATTGTCAGAATGTCCCAGGGTATCCTCGCCTACAAATGAATTTGAAAAATCCTGTATTTGGGCCAACACAGACCATTCCAATGCCAGAATTCCAATTGCCTGCAGAAGGAATATTCTTCTTCTCAAGGATAACTTATCTCTATCTGGAGGGAAAAAAAACACAGAAAGGGATGAACTCTGGCAAGGAGACCACTTTGATTTCCCATCCCTCTCACTATGGATGGGAGGACTTCAGTAAGGGTCTCCAGACACTCTATCCAACACATCAGAGTCTCTGGGGGCACCTTTGTGGATGTGAGAGGAAAGTTCAGCTCTTTTAAGTTAGGATGTGATGCTGCTGGGAATGAAGAAAGTCATTTTCTATAACTGGAAACAAATTTTGAAAGCAGACTGATTCTTCTTTGATGTTTTCGGACATGCCAGCTTAAAGCTAATCAGACAAAGTAATTTTTTCTAGTCCTCTGAGTTTTGAGCTAATGTGTTTTGCTGGCTAAAGGACTTGATATTAGACCTACCATAAACAGCCATGAAATCTGAGATTACTTTTGTCTGCTTGTGATTCATGCAGAGACTTGTAGCATTTTAAACCCAGCAATCTGTATAGAAAACTGACTTGATCCAGATAAAAAAAGAGGTTTTACTTGTCAAAGCGAAATAGCTGTAAAAAAGAGGAGTAAAGTTGAAGAGTTAGGTTTTTAACACACTATGCTTCAAGCAAATTAATATTAAGGGAAATTCAAAGAGGGAACAAAACATCATTGCCATTCTCGCTCATGTAAGTAGTGGAGGAGGTGTGAATCCTTCCTGGTTTCTCCACCATCGCTTGACGAGGGGCAGCCAGCCGCAGCGTTCGTGCAGGGCCTCAGCACTCCTCCCTGCTGCTTTTGGGATGGCATCAGCCCCGCTTATTTTGCTGTGAGCAGATCTGAGCACATAAATGCTCCGAAACTAAACCAGGGGCAGTCCCTTCTCACTCAACATCCCCCAGATGTTACCAGGAGAACTTTCACAAGTGAAGTGAAAGACATTTGGCTGAGTGTTCATATACTTTAAGTAAGCTTTCTTCCCAGGTATATCAATATAGAAATGTAAACTTCCCTCCCTCTTCCCCAGGAAATTAGATTTTTTTCATTACTTTCAGTGCTCCCTTTCCACATACTCAGTTTTCAGGAAGGGCTATAATCCAGCTGCAGTCATAGTTGTCTTCTTTTAATTTCCAGTGCAGTGCAAAGTCTCCAGCCCTCACACCATTCCTCCTAACACATCAGCACTGCCCAAGAGAGCAAAATCTAACCTGCCGTCTCAGCCTGATGTTGCTTTTTGCCCCTGCACACTTGGCAGCAGGGGAGAGCAGACAGCTCTGCAGCAGCTGTAACGGTACAAATAGCAAAACTGCAATTTTCATCTTCCCTCAACTTTGACAGAAAAATTCTTTGTTTCTGCTTACCTTGGGGATGTCCTTGGCTGGAACTGAAGATTTATAATTTAGAAAATCAGATCACTTTTTTAATAAAACAGTTAAAAGTCTTAAATGTAGTCCATATTTTAAATATCACCAAGGTGCATCTGCTACTCCCCTGCCCCCTACACCCCCAGTTAACATCTCAGAGCAATTTCTA
The DNA here is from genome assembly GCF_036370855.1 of Dromaius novaehollandiae. NCBI lineage: Eukaryota > Metazoa > Chordata > Aves > Casuariiformes > Dromaiidae > Dromaius > Dromaius novaehollandiae. Next base: position 46,065,892 of record NC_088098.1, read on the forward strand.
TGGATCGCATCATCCCAGGACACCTGGATGCTACTGCTGTAGTTGATATTTCACCGGCAGCCTACTGACAGTGAGCTTGTGTTTTCTACTCTACATAACAACAAAAGCAGACTGTTTTGGGGGAATAATCCATGGGGCTGGGTACTGATAGGAAAACGGCTATTTAACCATTAAGATAAGAATCTGAATATTGCAAGACTGGGAGGTACTTTTTAACTCTCTTTGTGGATGTGGGGAGACATTAGCAAAATGCTGAAGCCACACTGTAGGCAGACAGGTTGGCTGTGTGATATCTTTATCTTCTGTTAAGAGAAAGGTTTCAGTTAAAGAACAAGAGGTTTAAAAATGCTCAGCCACAGCTTCTGATTAAGGGTCAAGTCCTGCTCCATCCAAAGAAATTTTGGAAGGGGCTACAAAAGTCACATGTCCTGGTGCAGGACAGGGCAAACATTTCTCCTGCCCATGAAGCAGCCTTTCTAGGCAGGGAATAGCAAACGTTCAGTCTGCAGTTAAAGAGAGAAAAAGGCCACCAGTTTAAGCAGACTTTCCCTTTCTAGCAACACAGTTTTCAGGAAGAACAGGCCTCTTATGTGAAGGTGTGCAGCAGCTGAACTTGTGCAGAGTTAAACAGTAACCACCCTTTTCCAGACCAGCCCTCCCTCCCCTCCTTCCCTTTCCTTCTAGCACCACTGCTACCCTCGCCACGTGATTTCTAAAACAAACAGCAGTCCCTCAGCAGCTAGCAGCTGTTGCGGTGGAAAGAAAGAGCATTCATCTCCACAGAGCATGACTGTCCCACCGAGAACGTAGCACCCCATCACAAACGAAAATGTGCAACATGGAGACAAGTGCCCAAGGGGATAGCAGGATCATACCGCAGACAGTGAAGGCACCTCTTTTTCCCTAAGCTGTTTTTTTCTAAGTAGTGTGATCCCAGCTAGGATTGGTGAGGGGTCCTATCACCCAGCCTGTGCAAAGACCTCCAGGATTTTAGGACTTGGGCTTTGTGCAGCAGCAAGGTGTTACAAGGGTACAGCAGCATCTCTCCCTGACCCATGGTGAGCTCCCGCGGGATAAAGGTCCCACCTGCCTGTGTGCAACCCAGGGCTGCTCCCACCAGGAGAAACCAGGAGCTGACACCTACCCAAAGGCAGCAGCATGTGCCAAGCTCATCTTGTCTTTCTCCCTCCCCCTCTTTCACACTCTTCCTGGCCACGGGTAGTCCCGGCTCTGGGTAAGATTTTACCCCTGCAACCTTCTTTGAATAAAAGGTGGTTTCCTGTTGCCGAAAGTCACAGTTCCTCTTCTGCTTCACAGAAGTAAATCACCTCCTGTTCTTCACCTTCATTTGCAACAAAACAGCTGTGTTGTCCTTTGCAGGTATGTTTTCATAACAGAATGATAGACAAAAACACTCCCCTTCCCTCAGACTGGTTTTCTCCTATGCCATGTGAATGGCAGAAGGAAAAATGTCAAGAAATGCATCAAAAGAAAAGCAGAGCGTGTCTCCCCGTTGTCACTGCCTGTGGTGCTCTACAGCAAGATGGCAGCTGCTGTGTCGCTGCAGTGGAGAGGGCAAGCCGTGGCTCGATGCAGGGAAAGGCAACAAGAGACTGAAACCATTTACCCTACCCCAGATGTACAATCCCTTCTTTTCGTTTCACTTCACATAGTTTCCCATCCCACAAGCCTCAGTTTGAGTTCCACATTCAGAAAATCCCTAGGAACCTTTAAATGAAATCTGGCATTAAAAGATCAAATTTGCACATTTTCCCTTCTTCTGGTTCTGTGAATCACTCCACGGCCCCCGTTCAATCCGAACATTTCGTGAGCTTTTCAGTAAATCTGGATTTTTGGATTGCTAGTGAATGTGCCTGGTTTTCAGCTCCAGGAGGGGCGCTGTGCATGCCGCTGGCTTGGCTCCTTCCTCGCCATGCCCACTTACAAGCAAGCGCTGTGTCCCCGTGAACACCACCAGAAGGAGGGTACCGGACCACTGCTGGCTGGCAGGCAGGAGGCAGCAATTCTGATGCTAACATCAGAAATCAGAGCTCAACAAAATGGCCTGGTCAGAAGCATCAGCTTTCTCCTGTGAAGCTGAAGACAAGTAGTCTTTAGAGCTAGCAGATATGCACTACTGCGTTATTTGTATCCACGTTAGGTTTATTACGTACAAAAGAAAAATCTTGTTAAGCACAATCAAGTGCCCCAAAAATGCCCAAAGCTGAACTACATCAGATAGTAGAGTTCTGCTCAGCCTGAAGCTGCCCCGAAAGCTTTCTGAGAGCCCCAAAAGGACTCCTGCATGTCCTGCATGTGTGGGGCAGCACAGCTGCTCACATCAGCCTTTCTGCAGAGGGAAGTCATGGTTGAGCTGTGGACTGAGTACCAAGGGCTTCGGTTACAGCAGCTTTATCCTGGTAGAAAGTTGCCCTCAACTGTTCCCCATCTGCAGCCCAAATTCATTCCTTCAGTACTTCCTGAGCAGTGTGTTTGGGGCTTATTTTGTTGGAGAAGCCAGTGCACAAGCTCTCGCAGAGGTAGCCAAATGCATTTTGGTTATGTCAGTGTAAGCAACATATGGAGTGGGGAGAGAGGATGAGGAAAGACGAGACTTGCACAGCAGTGCAATACTGTGGCTATTCAGTTAAAACACGTGCTAGCTTCAGTGGTTTTATTGAGCTGTTTACAAAAAAGGAAGATGAAGCGATAAAAATATGAATCTTATTGATGCCTGTATCATGGGCATTGTGTAAGAAAGGGACTTTCTGAAGTGACTATAAAACACTGTGTCATGAAGAATACTACACAATGGTAATCTGCCTATACAAATGTCCGTGTATCTCTATGCCATACAGTGGTACTGCAGAAACATCAAAGACACTGCACAGACCAGAGCAGGGGGTGGCCTCCACATGCATGCACACACACAGCTGTCAGCAAGAGTGCAGGGATACTTCCCTGAAAAAAAGAGACAAAGAGAAAAGAGTGCCCAGACTGAAAGCATCACTCCATACCATTAAGGTGTTTTTCGTTCTCACTGATGTGGAAGCGAAAGGGCTGGAAGTGGAAGCCTGCAGTCCAGGACACTGGGAGGATTCACTGGCAAACTTCACAGGGCCCTGTGATGAGGCGACCGTTGAGCTCATCAGAAGCATTTGCAGGATTACTCTAATGTTTGGTTCAAACAGAATATTCATCCACATTATTCTGCAGAGCCACTGCTCTATCAGTGTTGCATGGAAAAGGCATGTATTAACTTAGCACTGTCATCAAAACATTTGGGTAGATGCAGGTATACATTTGGTTTCCAAAAAGAGATATGCTGAATTTTGGAGTAAGCATCTAGGTGTGTTTATCTTATGTGCACTGTTTTTATACTAAGCAGGTAGCTAAAACCAGATGTCCCACTTTTAGATGGCTAAAATTTGGTGTGGAGAATCCATCTTTAGGAGATCTCTTATCAGTGCGGTCATGCTGCTGAACAGACCTACAACACTGTAAGCACACTCTTTGTGCAGCCCACATAGGGTAGTGGCATGGACTTTTGCAGCTCATAACGTTATTTGGAGTGCCCTTCTGCCCAGCTGCCCACAGGCTTGAAAAGTCCAAATTAAGCACTATTATGAGTGTTGCACAAGACAGGTGATGGTCTCAGGTTAGCTAACATGGGTTCACAAGATTAGGAGGCCACCTTCTCCAAGTGTGCTGCAATTTCTGTACATGTGCAGCACATTCTGTACAAGTGCTGCAGGCTCCCAGGCGCTGCTGGTCCTGCCAGCGGTCCCACACTGCATGCTCCACCGCCTGCCCGCCCGCCCCATGTGGTCCAGCTTTCCTGCCCCGTGCACGGGGAAGGCAAGCAGGAGAAGGGCCCACTGCACACACAACAGTCAGTGTGCAGTGTGTGGTGCATGAAATTACATTATTCCCTAAATACTTGATATACAGTCACACCAGCATGTGTCCCACTGCAAGAATCGCACCCAGTTCTTACCGTTCATAATATTGCCAGCGCTGGTCATCTGCTTATGGTTGCTGTGATAAACGGCTAAGGAAGGACTTGCGATAGGACAGCGGTATTCACCCGCCAGATGTGGGAAGGGGGCTTTCTAGCTTTCAACTGTAGCTATTGCTTCACCCTTGTTTACCCTACTCTTTCTTGTCAGTTTGAATAGGAATTTAAAAGCAGAACCGAATATTCTTTTATATAAACATTTGTGGTAAGCACTGAGCCACAACAGTGTCGCAACCAAAACACAGTTGCTCAACGGCACCTGTTAGTGCAATTACTTTGACATAAAATGTGTTCTTTACTGTTGTCTACAGGGAAAACCGGCAGCAGCCTGTTACCCTGCAGCTCCAGCTGGCAACAAAATTTGTTACCTTGATCTTGCATAATATTGCAAATGAAAATAACAGAATTCCAGTGATCAAACTTGTTTTTCACTTATTACCAAGTGCAGACTATACCCCACAACCAGATAACCTTGAGAAACAAGACTAAACCAAGCTGGTTATTTACAGATAAATATTTTCATGGGACCTGAATTTATATGCATCAAGGAAAGCATACCTGAAGGCATGTTTTCCCTTTTATTTTTCTCCATAGCAGAGTTAGTGCTCGAGAGAAGGCAGAGTCTTACCAGCAGTCATTCATTTCTTTGTGCGTTCTCACAAAACCTTCCACAGTCCTGAGTGGGGAGAGACTCCCAAGTAGTGGTTAAGGGCAAAAGGGCAAGCATATAGTTCGGATCAGATCAGAAGCTCTGCCAAGTTTTCCTTATATTACTGTCATTGTAGAGTGGACAGTGCTGGTGTTATCCATATGTTTAGGGTTAAGGATTTTTATGGTTTGTAAAGGCTATTTCTGAGAGGTCTGAGAAAGATAACTCAGGTGTGCAAGAGAAAGCCTGGGAGGTTCTAGTTCGCTACAACGAAGTGCATACTTCTGTTGGAAAAAGTATACAGGTTCATAAATATAAAAATGGTGAAACTGGATTAGCCGGTCTGGCAGGTCAGACACACGTCTTAGCTGGTCTAGGGGGTGCCTGCTCCATGAGCTCCCTGGGAACGACACGAAATTGGGATGTTCCCCGGCAGTGGGCTCCTAGAGAAGATTTTACACATCTGTGGGGAAGAAGCAACATGGGGGAATATCATGGCAGGTCATTCCAGTGCTGTCTGGAGGGCTCAGAACTGGCACAGCTCCGTACCATTTACGCAGAGCTGCGGCACAAGTTTCACAATTGAATGCGAATCACACTCTGAATGTTTCCACATTGTTTTGACGGTATTACAGCAGTACAATATATAATGCCTTACAGACAGTCTTTATGGCTATGCCATAGCCAACTTCATTGACAAGAAAAGGTAGAAAAAGTGGGGAAGAAAGTAGATGGAAGGATAAAAGATTTCATCTATCTGTGAAATGAGAGAACATGAGAGAGACGCTAAAGGTATCATGAAAGGGTTTCAGTATCAAAATATGACACTGAGAGCGAACCAATACTCAGAAAAAACATGAGCTGAGGGCTCTTATCTTCTCAGACAAAATGCTCAATGGCTCACAGGATAAGGTCTTATTGTATGAATTATGACAGAGTGAAGTCTGCAGAGAGAAGGGCTCATCCCATCATTTAATGGAAGTGCTGGGAGCTGGTAAAATTTTGGTTGCATCCAACAGTGCCATACACAAGGAAAACAGCAGGAAAGCAGGTCCGTGTAACAGACATAAAAGAGACTCAAAAAGTAGTGAAATCTGAGAAACCTTAAAGTGGACCCACAAAGCTATGTTTAGCATTTATTCATAGCAGTGTGTAGCAGACGGGGAAAGGTCTTTGAGCTTGCTGTTTGCTTTTTATATATATATTCATTTTACCTTTAAATTGGAAAAGGAAGAATCTCAAAAAGAACAAAAAGCTCACGAAAGGACACCTGAGGGAAAAAAGTTCTTCTTTATAACTTGCGAGGCTAACATTGTATAACAACAGAAAGTATAAATGTCAAAAAAAAAACATTGCGTACAGTACTAGCAAAAGGGCATTACTCATAGCCTGATATAAACAACCAACAACTCCCATCTGGCAACAAAAGTCTTTGAGAAGGGAAATACACTAAAACGCCTGCCGTTGATAACTGAGGCCTGTTATGGGAAATGCCTGCAGGATCCAACTGTGATTGCAGCAGAGGGAGGGGAAATGACATGCTCATATCCAAAGCAGCTTACAGTCCAACAATATTTGAGATGGTTCAAAATAGCACACATTCAGAACTCAAAAGCAAGCAAAAGTGGACAGCGGGTCCAACACAGTTCAGCCAGCTGAGCCCTGAAACAGCCGCTCGCCCCTACCTTCTTTCATGACTGAAAAACCACATTACCATCAGCCCTAAAGTCCCTGCTTCTGAGCAGGGATGGGCAGAACAAGGCAGTGGTGGTTCAAACCAAAAAATACAGGTGAAGTATCTTTGGAAAGAGCAAAATAGAAACCAAAAACCAGGAGGAATTTTTGATAACTCCAGAGCAGAAATTCTCATTCATATAGAGCTTGAGGCAGTGCCCACTGGAGCCAAAAAGAGCCTTGCTGTGAGACTCAGTGGGCTTTGGCTCATGTCCATAGGCTAAACACTTTCCCTGGCAAGTCTGCAGGGTGATTCAGCCCCAAACTGCTCAGCGCAGCCAAATTCAAAAGCCCTATTCATATTCTAAAAAAGGCAACTGGACATCATTCCCTGGTCCCAGTTGCACAATTGTCTTCAAACAGGTGGCGGCAACAACAGTCACAGGCAGACAGAAAACCAAAGGGAAAGTCAGGAATCAGTGCTAGAGCGAGATTTTACATCTACCCCTGGTATTGTGCGACCAATTTAACATTTTTCCATTGAGACTGCACTCTTTAAAAACACTAGTCAAACTAGGGTTTTTTCTAATTTCGCTGCAGAGCTAATATATTCATCTTGTCTTACGGGAAATCATATTAGCATGTTGAATTGACACAGGACTGAGCAGCAGGGATGATAAAACACTTGAAGGGCTTTTCATTATTGCAAGAAAAAAAACATAAATTAAATTAATATTTTGGCACAAAGGTGAGAGGGGATTGGAGAAGAGTCTGTCTGACAAAAAAGGAATTTCTGGTGGGAGAAAGCAGCTGTTTTTACAGATTCCCCTGGAAGGATGCAAGGAGGTATAAATAAGGTGGTATAAAGAACCATTACTGGACCTATCTTTTGTAAATAGAGATTTCTGCAAAAGATACAGTTTCCAGCTTTTGTAAGACCAACCTGAAGCACAAAATTATACTCAAGAGAGCACCCATACTGTGGGGAAGAACGTAGTGAAAATGGAAGGAACCAGTAAGTCAGTCACCCAAACCTCTGTCAGCATCTTTTCTTCCACCCTGAGCAAAAGAAGGTTGAATCATATGCAAACAGCAGCAGCCCATGATATTCAAATGCAAAAATAAAACCTCACACTTTGTAATCCCCAAGCAGAATATGCTTCAGTGGATATTTACTTTTATATCTGGGGCAAGTATTTGTGATGAATATGTTTCTGTCTCCTCACAACTGCCAGTTTCCCATTTAAGGGGAAAAAAAAATCAGGCTTTACCAATATGATGGAGGGAGAGACTAAAAAGTAATAGGAAAATAGTAAAATATTGACATTTCCATTTTGACATTTTTAAAAGTAAAGGACTTGTTTGGAAGTGTCAAAATGTTTTTTCCAGCATTTTTCTAAATTAAATTCTTACTTTCCCTTTCAAAATGGTGTTTCTATACAAAATAATGCAACTGACAGTGAAAAAGAGGTTGAAGATCCTACAGATTAAATGAAAGGTTTTGAATTTAGCTTAAAATCTGAACAGCTTCGGTTCTATTTGACTCAGACTTTTCCCTCCTCACACTCCCCTCTAGCTTTTCAGATTTGGGCCAATGAACAGAAATATCTATTATTCACCCATGTTGTCTGAACAATGACACAGGATGAATCTGCAATGTGATAATGCTCCAAGAGAACAGGCAATATCTTGGCGAGGGAAGAAGAGCTCCTTACGAGAACAACACTGCCTAATTCCCTATCGTTTTCTACTTGTTGTAAACACTTTGTGCAGGGTCAGTGGTTATAACACACTTTCATTCTCTTACGGCAATATGCCTCACTCATTTGCTACTGCTGTAAATACCTACAGAACAATACACCATAAGGCCTTATAGGTCCACTTTAAAAGTCATTGTTGGGTGGTGTTGCAGCACAAAGTTGTCCTATAAACCCCTAGATGAAAGAAAGCAAAGAATAAAACTAACTTTCCAAAGGATTAGAAGGCTAAGTTGTCATCACTGGTGGAGAAATCCTGACCATGCATGTGACCATGGAAAAATTCCCAGAGTCTTCAGTGAGAACAGGAATTCGCAGAAAGTATGCACCAGCCTCCCTAGGGACAATTTATTTCCTTTTGTCTTGAACCTAATTTAGGGTTTTTTTGTTTTTTTCTGCTGAGCAAGGACACAAGGAGGAAATCTCTATTCTGTGGCAATAGGTGCATGTAGGGACTTGTTGAGGAAGAAACAATGGAGTGCATTCCTATTTGCATTTTTGAACTTCTGCAATTTTGCACTTGCTTCTGGCACTACAAACATAGAGGCGCATGCAGGTTTTCCCACTTATATATTTTTGTCATTTTTTGCTGAGAAAAACTTCTTGAAGATTTTGCCTTAGTTTTATTGAAAAAGGCCAACATTCATTCTGTGATGAACATACGTACTTTAAGAGAGTTTGCTACAACCCTTACCCAAGCAGGAGTAAAAAGAAGAAGAAAAAAGGACAGGTAGGGAAAGGATCTTGTCACACAGCTATGCCCTGACTACTTCCTGCCCAAGTTCTGCTTTAGTTTGGTAGAAATGAAAACGACTGGGCAGATCTGAGAATTGCTTCCTTTTCCCATCCCCCTTCCCTCCTGTCTAGGTGGGAGGAGAACAGACTAGCAAAAAAAATTCCCTCCAGTGAACTGTAACCTGTATTTAGTAGTCTGAAGACCAAATTATACAACTGAATCAACACACTTTGATCTCTTATTATGACTTGTGTATCATTTGCCCTTGCATAACCCACTAAGCTTTCCTCTCTGCATTTCTTCTGTCTCATTATAAACATAACCACTTGTGATCTGCTGTGAAGTTGTGACCTTGTCTCTAGGATCCCATCAGCCCGACAGAAAGTGCACCAACCATGCCCAAGAAGGGCAATGGCAGATTGTGCAGCTTTGCTTTCCCAGGCAATTCTAGACATACAGGAAATTTGTATCTGAGAAGTTTAAATGTGTCGTAGGACTATAAATATGCTGTAGATAGTACATAGTAATCTGTCCTGACAGGAACACTTGCAAAAACTTTGGCAAAAAATCAGACATTATTGGCTATCTTTACTCACCCACTCTGTAACGTTTTGAGTTTCTCACTGTCAAATTAATTTGCTAGATTGGTGGGAGGGGGGCAACAGTGTCTTATCAGCATCTATGAATAAATGAGATAACAAGAGATGAAGGTAAAAGATGTACTGCAGAGCCTCTCCAGTCATGAGCTAGATCTGTGGATAATTAATTCTGACCAGCCATATGTGGCACTGTGCCACATCTCTACTGTATTCTATTCATTTATAATTTAAGTGCATTAAAAGTACATTACAGTTGCAGAGTCCAGCACTCAAAAGGTTGCCTGAGCAACCTCAATCCAGCTCATGTACATGTATGCACTAAGACATATTTATATAAGAATATATTTAGAATTATATAATCATACATTTCTTCCCCATCCTTTCCCACCCTGCCTCCTTTTCAGTCTGCAAAGTGGACTCAACAAGCAGCTATTTCACGTTTTACTTTATACTTTCTGTCTAACTGTTGATTAAACTACACAATAGCAGGCACATACACTCTGTCAGTGAGTTTCACGGATGTTTGCTGCCTGTAAGGAAACTGGTTTTCATTGCCGGGCCCGGAAAGGAGTATGCTTGGAAAAACACAACACACTTTTCCGTGCCCTGACCAAATTGTCCTATTCCAAATTCTGCCTCTTCCCTATGCTTTCTGCCCTTTTTCCCACAGTTCCAGCCTCTGTATCCAAGGCCTAAATATTCCCTCCTACCCTGTTTGTAGGTGCAATCTTCTCCAAATTCGTCATTCAAATACCCTTCATTCCCAATCCAGTTTTCCCTATTAATTTCTTCTCCCAGTTTTCCAGGTCTCCCTACAGCCTCTCATCTGGTCTCACACTCCCAGCCCCTGATGTTTCCAATCTCTTTCCACCACCAAGCACTTCCAGTTCATTCCTCATGATCCTTGTCTTAGTATGATTCCTCTGCCATCACCAGGCTCAAGATTTAACTCTTGCCCACTCTGCAATTACTCTTGCAGGCCACCTGAGCAGCCGTGAGCGGTCTACCTTCCACAACAGCTCCTGGCACCCAGGTAATACCCTTCCGCTGTGAAGTGCACTTGGGAAGTCCTCATTCCGGCAAGGCACGCTAGAGTTAGGGTATGCTTGGTAAAGATGCATTTCTTTTTCTTCTTTTCTTTTTCTTCTGTTCTTTTTCTTCTTTTTTTTCTTTTTCCTTACCCCCCCCCCCCCCCCCCATTTCCAGAGTATTTAGCTGCCGAATTGTAACAAGTCTCAGCAGAGAACATATGAAGAGACCTTCCAAAATGTTCAACTTGGCCAATACTGGCCAATTTGTCCAAAACAAAAGAAAGCAAAAAGACAGTTCCTTAAAAAGGAAAAACCTTGCCAGGATTCAAGATGACATTTCAAAGCTACAGAGGTGCAAGAATTCCCCAAGGAATTTGCTGAGGAGCAGAGAGGTTTTTTTTTTCCTTTCTAGCAACAAAAATAACATCTTTTCTCCTAAAAGTCATTTTCAAAAATGATTTAACTATTTTGCCTTTAAAGTTTTTCCAGAAATGTTCTGTCTAAAACAGATAGCCATTATGGAAAATTTCATATGGTCATATTTCCTCAGAAAGATTTTTGGGGGACCACCAAATCTGAGATATTCCACCCCAATAGGCATCCCTCCTCCACCTCACCTCCCAGCCAATTGCCGTGGTTTCTTAATCAAAACAGATTTTTATAAGATTTCATTTTACCACCAAATTAATGTGTTTTATGTGTTTTGTCACGCTTGGTAAGATTTTCAGTTATTGGAGAATGGAAACTTGGCTCATAAAGTGTTTGAGATAAGATAACTCAAATAAAATCATGTGTATCCAGCCCACTTCTGACACGCAGGAGTATCAGCTAAGTCTGAAGGAGATGCAATTCAGGAACTCCTCCAGCAAGTCTACACACAATGGTTTGGAAACACTCCCTGGTTTCTCTGCTGCGGTTTAGTTTGGCTGATGTGTGCTTTGGAAATAAAGTGTACATCTTGATCCTGCAAAGATTGACCTACATGCTTAATTTTACCATTTGAATCATTCCGTGGACTTCAGTAGGATTAAATATGTGCATAAGTCCTTGAAGGGGTGACGCCTAACTACCTTCTGATGGTACTACAGGATAATGTGTGTGATCCGGGATGACATCTGTTTCTCCAGATACTACAAAGGCTGAGTGCAATCCGCAGTGCTTTAGAGATTAATTATCAACTACACACAGTGTTTTTCATTTCTTACCTCCTTTCTTCCTCCTTTGGCTGAGAGGTGGTAGTTTTACTTTGTTCTCATTTTGAGAGTGCCTGCATTTTATTGGTAATAAGTCCTGTCAAAAAATGCTGCTCGGATTTTCTTACAGCACAGAGGGTCTTCCAATCAATCCCATTTCTTCCGGAAGTAAGTCCAGAGATTCACAGTAACCCACTTTATCGGAGTGGATCACAGCAACTGAGATACCCTTCAGGAGTTCTCCTGGAGAGGGCTGGGTTGTTCAGGATTGCTCAAAGCAATTACTACATATTTCCAGGAGAAACTCTGCCCTGGTGGCACAAAGGTAAACTACCACATCAGTGAGAAAATGTGTTTAGGTTGATTTTAAAAAAGGGAATTTTACACACAAAATGCTTTTCTCACTTTTTCTTTGGAAGTGAACCAGCTAACTGCATTGTCTTTGAAGAAGATTATCAAATGCTTTGTGGACTCCAGCAGATAAGACACTGTAATGTAGTTGTCCATAGATTTGCTGTTGTAAGCAAGCTAAATTTTCCATAGAGGTTGCACAGGGAGAAAGTCTTTGAAGTCAGTCCTACAGTAGATGTTGAATCTTACTCCAGAGAGAGAGAGAATATCTATAAAATGCCATGTACTTCTGAGAGAATCAGTCTGGGAGAGAAAAATCATAATGAATATATAGAATAGTGTCTGATCCACTGAATCTATGCATATCCTAGGAGACTTCCATTATTTAAGGTATTTGTATTTGGGGGAAAAAAAAGAACTAGAGTAGAATTAGCATCGAAAGCACATGAAGGATCAAACAATTCACTATGCTTATAATCCAATTATTAATATAAACAGCTCTGGTGGTTCAAAGGAAAACCGCAGTACTGGAACCTGCAGTGGAACAAAACGAAGCTTGGAAGGAGCTCAAGCTGCAAACCAGAAACGGGAGCAGCTTTCACACAAAGAACCTCCAGAGACCATCGCCACATCATCCTGAAAAGAGAGTGCAACAAATTCTGCGTGTTGCCTCAGCAACCCCAGATGTCAAAAGAATCAATTACTGCATTAATAAAGTTAAAGATGGAAGGTTGAGAGGACGGATAAAAATGCAAATTGAAATCGCCAAATATCCGCAAAGGATGAGCAATGGAGACAAACCCAGAAAACCATTCAGCCAAGAAGTTAGAAAGAGTGAGTCAGGTGGATGATGAATGCTAATGTGCCTTTGAAAAATGTGAGGCAAATACTTATACAGAACTGCACAGAAATATGGTTAAAAGAGCCAGTGCAGAACTGAGAGAATAATCAAAGTATTGAACCTAAGAAGAAGGAGCAAAGCAAATCCATTGCTGGTACTGGAAACATAAAGAAGTGAAAGAAGAAATTATAACCTGGTTTAGCGTATCAGCAATGGGATAGCTCAAGAGATGAACACATCTCATTCACCACAGACATGTATGGCCTGTTATGAAACAAATCTTAAATAGAAAAACCAAAGTCAATAGTCAGGGACCAGCTGGATGATACATAACTATTCAGCACAGTATGCAAACAAATAGCAATGGTTAACAAGAAAACTAATTTGTCTTCTTTATCACCCTCAGCAAACATTATGTAGACAAACAGACATTGGGCATGGGCAAATTCAAAGTTGGCTAGCCGATTACACTGTTATCATTCTTTGCCAAGAGGTACATTTTCAAAATAATCCACTAATTGTGTGTCAGTTAATCTGGGATCCCACATACTTGGCACTTAAGCTTTTGTCGTCAGCCATGTTCTGCACTTCAGTCTGTTGCCATTGAGGTCCGCAGTTCCTATTCTGAATATCCTGCCTAATTTCTGAAGATCTGAAGTGCTTGCAGAGCCCCTTGGCTTTGGTTGTCATTGTGGCTGTTCAGCTTCTTGTTCATCCAAGGCCTTGGAGCCTTGAATTTGAGCAGCAGAAATATAGTAACCTAAAATTAGTAAAAGAACTTTTGATATTTGGTATGAAAGATTGGTCTTCAGGGAGGTAAATAGCTTCATCTGTGGTGTATCCCATTCCTTCTGCCTCCTTGCCATCTACCCCTGAGCCCAAAAGAAAAAGAAAATATATTTTTGGAAAGAATTAGTTGGAATAAAGCCCCACATCAGGGATTACTATAAGCAAATTCTAGGAGAGTTACCTTATCAGTGAGGATACGGCATCGACCAAGCAATCAATAGTAAAGTATAAACTGAGGCAGAAAGCACCATAGCTGGGAAATGACAAAACTTCGTAAATCGCCCAAATCAAGACAGAAGCCACTTCATTAGCAAATCTAAAAAGGATGAAATTACATTTTGTTGTGAATAAAACTCAATGAATTGTAGGGCTAAGAACCACAATGCCTTGGAAAGACTTGTGCTCATGGAAGACTGGAGACATGCATATCGTCCCACTGAGTTCCTGGGGTTGCACAACTGAGACCTGCGTTTGGATTTGCATATCACACGGAAACTCTTGCAAAAATAAGTTCAGACAAATTATCAGAAAGATCAGACTAGTTTCACATGTGCTGACACTTAGGCTTATCCCATATCATTGTAGCAGACACATCTAGACACACAAAAATACCTGCAATAAGGTGATGGTAGAAGAATTAAAAGAATTAACCTGAACTGTGGGGGAAAGAGTCTGTTGTAATACACTGGGCATTTTGGGAGAGCAGTACATGGGAGAGGTGGTTAATATTTTGCCTGACCCATTGCAAAGAACTAATAAAAGTAAAAGCTGCACAGCTGCCCTTTCTAATCTGAGAACAAATCACAAAGGAAGGCGTAAACAAAAGGCAGGTGAGTTCTCAGCTCAACAACTGGGAGGAGGACAAATAGGAAAAAAAGAAGGTAGAGCAATCCACCCAACCTCTGTGACAGGATTTAATCAGAAAAGCAGTTTAGAAACAGGCAGCAAATCTACTGAAAATAAAGTTTCAAATAACAAACACCAATAAAAGTACAATATAAATAATAGCCCCAAGGCCAAAGTCTAGAGATTAACAGAGCAATCAAAAAGAGCCAGAAACAAACAATTGTAACTCTGTGAAGCAGTCTGTCAAACAGTTCTCGAAAGCGGATTTATAAAAGAAGTACTGTGGAAGAAATGGTCTAGCACTGACTGATAGGGCCAATATATCCAACCAGGCTGGGATTTCATAGTAAATGTTGATCTAATGAAACAAAAAGACATTTCCTAAAAAGCAACTACACATTGCCAGGATAAGGGATCATAAGGAACAGATCAGAAGTTTGCTGCCATAATCTTTGGCACTCAAGATGTTGGTGACGTTTATGCATGCTTACTCCTAGGAAATATTTTAGAGCTGTACTGTTGAATACACTAAGCATTATCCTAAGCAACTACAATCAGTATGCCTTTGGCATACAGTCAATGAAAATACACGCTGAGACTCAGCCGCCTTGCCTTGAGTATGCATCTGGTACTTTGTGAGATGAAGTATGCAAAATGTCCCTTTTTTAATTTTCTGGGGCTACCGCAGTTCTTAGGCAATCATGGACTCCTAATCTGAGGATAAAAGCATCACAACGTGACCAGTGTATACCCTGCTCTTGCCTGCAAGATAATGACATCTAGGACAGAAACATTTTGGAATAAGCCAGCCCTTGAGACTGGGCAGTCGGCAAGTTAAAAGTTTATAATCGGGCATGAATATTCCAGAATTTAACTATTAAAAAATAATCATTTTCTACAAAATAATAAAAGCCAGAATTGATCTCTCTCTTTTCCCAAAACACTTATCCCAGCAGATGCAAGTTTAGTTTTCGCCATTTACTCTTTTTATGATAAAGAGACCTCATTTCAACTCTCATAGCACACCTTCTCAGCAGAAGCACGATGTTGTCTCATTTGTCGGTGGTGAGCCCCAATCCTGCAAATTCTGTGCATGTTCTGATCTTGCTGATGACAAATGGTGGCACTGAGGTTAGCAGAACTGATGACATGCATGAAGGTAAGCGCGTGTCTAATCAAGCGTTTGCAGGATCAGACCTCATTACGATATTATTAATACAAGATCATTTAGTGGAAGAACCAGCAACTTTTCTTTGTGTTCTCAGAATAAATCCCCTACTGTTTCAAGTCTCCTAAACAAATAGGGTTTTCATATTTGCCTGGGTCTGCTGCCTATTTTGGATCTCTGTTGTTCACCCTGCCCCACATTTAGGCCTGGAGCAGCTGAGAGAAAAGTCTGGATGTATTTATTGTTTTATTTCACAGGGAACCAAGCTATGAACCAGTCCTCACCGAAAGGAGAATAACCACGATTGCATGACTGACGAGACTGCAGTAAAAAAAAAAATATGGATCATTTTAAAGTTTACCCAAGAGCAGTGCCTCTTCAAGCGTCATGACCCTGTGGCTTCATTTAGCATTTCTAGGACAAAGTCTGGAAGGTTAATGTGTTAAGACAGTAAAACTTTCTCCTCGCCTTGGGCACATCACTTCTATTCAGTAACGCAAATAATACCCCACCTACAGCAGCCCGCACAGAAGCCCAAAGGCTGCGCAGCAACAAGACACCGTTTCTTCCCCAGCTCCTTGTCTCCTTGAGACTGACATTGCCTGGGTGCTGAATAGCCTGGTGGGAAGAGTTCAATGCAGGGTTTGCACTTTCCCAGCCATTAGCCAGCTGCCACCGCATTTCATTATCTTAGGGAGGGCTTTTGTACATCAAAGGGAGATCCAAACAGTGTGATGAAGTGGAAGTAACCGAGCTTGGTCCACGTTGTAAGATGCAGTATTATTTATTGTAGAGGGTTTTTTTTTTTTTTTTTTTTTTTTTTGCACCCATATCGTGCCATCTGGCCCACTAACTGTAAAGGCTGGGGATGGAAAAAAAGGCTTAACACACCCCTCTCGGTTTCTTGGAGTGAATCCTGCTAAACAGCTAGGCCTTGGAGCAACTGCCTGTTGTTATCCTGCCTCTCTATTGTTTTGCACAAGGAGCCCTCTAAAGAGCACAGGGAAAAAAACAAAGGTAGCGCACAGGATCTCATGTGAAAACAAAGTAAGCAGACCATGAAAAGCAGCACTGAGATGGCTTTTTCTTTGCTTTCTTTCTGACATAGCCAAGAAATAAAGAGTTGAAAAAGATTTTCTTTCAGTCTTCTAAAGAAGCTGCCTGTGAACAAGCCAAGGTAGTGGGTTTTGCATACAACCGCCTCGGACCGTTGTTCAGCTGTTTTAACTTACTTCATTTTTTGTCTTACTATGCTTTTCCTTTAATGACAAAAGGCCATATGGCTAGTAATTCATTGTACTTGTCTGAAGAGTTTGAAACCTGGTTTCCATTACCGGAAATCTCTAATTGATACATTCATAAAATCTCGAGAATTACATTAAAGGCAGAAAAAAAGTGAACACTCTCTAAGTGTTAAAAGCTGCTAACAAGTGGCTTAAATAGGAGTTATCATTGCTCAGATGATTAAAATTGCACTCTCGTATTGTGGATTGTTTTACAGACCAGAGAATAAACTACAACACACTTCTACCTCTCTATTTCTGCTGTGCCTGCTTGGCACTGAAATGCCCTGTTGCCAGGAAAAGAGGCTCAACAAGAAATGCTCATACTTCTGTACCAGTATTTTATGGCGTACATATTCTGGCTAATGCTTTATTTTACTGACATGTAGCCATTAACTCAAGGTTTTAAATGTATAGTAGCTAGACTGAATAAGACAGTAGAAGAGTGCCCTGTCAAAGAACTATGGCTTGAGAAATGCACCAGATACGCACGTCGCCACTTGCAGAATATTGGTTCTGTTTTCTACAAAACCACAATAGTCTTTCGCATTTTTAATTGCTTGTATAAAAAGGAAATATTTGTTGTGGTGAAAACTAATGTATAAGGCCCTGATTCTATAAACTGAGTCATGTAGGCAATAAAGCTTTTACTCATACAGATTTCAAGGGTGTTTGTGCATGAAAATCAGTTTACAGTACCAGGGTCAAATTTTGCAGCCTCTTCATAGCCAAGCCTCCATTGGCTTAATTTGAGATTGTCATGAATAGGGGCTGAGACAGCAGAGAATATTTGATTTTGTCCTGAAATCTCCTGCTGCTCTGTACTCACTGTGGCTACCTGTAGCTGTGATATGTCTTCCTGGAAGCTAACAATTAGATTGCTGTCTGAGACTGACTTGGAAATAGTAGTCAGAAAAGTCAAGCTACTGGCAGCTAACATCAAAAACAAAAATCTTGACCTTGACTGTTTTCAATACAAAAGCTCTTTTCCTGCTGTTTTTGAATGAACGAAGAAACGAGAACCAGCAAATGATATAGCAGATGCTTTCTTCTGAAAAGATAAAGCAAATTTGTTTTATTTCTATATACAGTCTGCTGCCCAAGAACAAAGACAGGAAGCAATATTGGGAAATTCTTAAAAATATGATTTACACTGGATAGAGGCTCTTCCTTCTCCTGTATATCACTTGGAACAAATAGTGAGCCAAGAATTTCCTGAACTTCTGCAATTTGCTTAGAAAACGTGGTGTCCCTTCTTTGCTACCACATAGCAGTAGCACCATTTTGAAACTGCACATAGATAATCTTCCCTATTTTAGAGCATGGCAGGCATCTCTTCTTGGGTAAATGCCCTAGAGTGCCACCCAAATGGAGGCAACTATCACAAATAAAGTTCTTTGCTCATTATAGGAATATAAGCAAGCTAGATGAATGCAGCATATCTCCACCAGACAGATTTGTGAAGTGTCCAGAATGAGCTGCCTGTAAAAGATCTAGGTAGACAGGGCAGCATTATAGGCTGAAGGGATACATATTTTCATGTGGATGAAAGAAGAGAATTGCTCAAAGGCGATGTGACAAACGTAAATAGGCTTTCCATCCACATAAGGCAGTAGGTGAGCATCATTCTGCTCTTTTGTCATTTCGATGAGCGTTTATTCCAGCATTACTGGAAACACATCACAGCTTCAATTCCCTCTGCTCCCCGTACACAACCAAATCTTCAAATGTGTAAAGCAACTTCCCTCAATGCATTGGAAGGGCAGCATTTTACCCCAATGGCCCTGCAAGTAGCAACCTCAAGGACAACGAGAGACCATGGCGTGTCTTCTGGAGAGAGGCGAGCAGGATCCCGGGCAGCCAGGATGACTCCCCGCTGCCTCGCAGTTCAGGGATGGAAAATGCATCCGGGTGGGACAAAGCTGGAAGGATGAGCAGCCGGCAGAGAAGGGGGAAAGGCTGCAGGAGGGGCTGCTGGGCTCTGGAGAGGACAGCACTCGATCTTGGCAGTATGTTTGTCCGGGGGGAGAAGCAAATTTCATCCTCTGATAAACTGGATTAGGGAAAAACTTGGGGAGTTTGGATTCAGGGCTGGCTCCTCACCTGATGAAAGCAAGAGAGGCTTTAATCACCTCCACTGGAGCGCAGCCGCAGCTGAGGGTCTGGTGCCCAGGGCTTGCTGCCTCCAGTGGGCTCCCCTGCCAGGGTGTTGTTGGACCCGTGCTGCTGGCAGATGCACACTGAAGGCCAGATTGCAGTTTGCCCAAACGAGCTACCCAGGAGAGCACCATCCCCTCCGGCCCCCATCTCCGCCTTGCCATCCCGCATTGCTCTCATATGGATGTTTTTCTTTGCCAGCTCGTTTGCAGCAATCCAAACGGCTACTGCAGTGCAGCCCTGGCATGGTGTGAAGGAGGAACAGGGCTGAATCTGGTATTTCCTTGCTGCTATCAGGAAAACCGGAAAGAGTTCTAATGAGAAAATTCATATAGCACTTTATTCAGAGCTGCAGGCAGCTCTTTCCTTCCAGGAGGACGGGGAAGGTGGAAATGCCTTGCAGCACTCCGCATTGCGTATCAAACCACATTGCACCCCTACCTTAGAGGTGGCTCAACCAGTTCCTAAATCCTGATGGTCAGAGGGAAAAGAGCATTGAAATAGCATATCCCATTCACCAAAACAAGGATGAAAGTGTTCTCCCATGTGAAGGTGCATTTCATGTGCACTACAATATCATTACATATCATGACAGCAAAGACCAAAGATAATGATAGTTCTCACTTTGTTTCAGGTGCGGTAAAATAAAAGCAGCTTTCTTCAGCTTTGCACTTCATCAGAGGTCACTGTGAATTTTGAATCTTCCTTCTAAACTACTTAGCTATTTCCATGCAGTGTCACCATCTGAACAACCCTCCTAACTCATCAACAGCTAATGCGCAATGACAATAAGTTATGAGGCACAATTCAAGGAAACAAAAACAAAAATGGAAGGATGTGAATTCTATGGAGCACACAAAGAAAAATGGGTGGGATGCTCGTTTCCTTGAATTGTGTATCAACTTCATAAGTTAACTACAAATTATCCGCCATTAAAGGATTAGGGTGTCATCTTACATTCCACCTTTGTGCTCTTTTCCCAGCACTCCACTGCAGAACCACATTTCTCCTATTTGGTAATTTTTGTACAAGTTTTTGAAATATAAAATACAGTTGTTGAAATGATTCAGCACTGGTCTTACAGCACAGAAATTCAACAGATGACTTCCGAACAACTGAAAGAAATAAATCATAGCATGAACTTACACTAACTTGTGCTCAAATGACAGTGTTTAGAATATCTTTAGCAAAACAACAAATTAAGGATGAATTACAACATCTTGAAAACAAAACAGATTTTTTATACAAATCTCAGAGGAGCTTCATGCCAAAGTGTTTGCATTTCAGAATGAGATAATTTATATACATTTTATAAAGTTTCAGCTTTAGTTTCCTATTACTTCAATCTCTCATTTTTCCTAACAAATCTTTTCTCTTTATCGTATCTTGTAACTTTACTTGAGAAGTACAGATATTGAGTTTCTGCACTGGGTTATTATTTATGTCTCCCACTTTCAATGAGATACATACCATAACTAAAAATCCTGTTGCATTGATATATTGTATGCAGTATACAACATTCAGAATGTGTGCTTGTTTTTAATGTTTAGCAGTCTCAGTCATCAGCCTAACAGCACTATTTGTTTCATTTTATTTAGAGAAAAAGAAAATCCTAAATCTCTCTTAATAATTTCTCCTCTTGTATCAGAATGTTTGGAACATCAGTAAGATCCAAGTTTTCTAGGATACAATGAGAAGGGACTCCATGTAAGAATATTAATTTACAGACACAATCTGTACTTCTTTTAGATTGCGTGCATGGTCTTTCAAGACAAAACAAATTTGTTATACTTATTGTGTTGAATTTTGTAAGAAAATAGGTATGTGTTTAAGAGACAGTAAATTTATGCTACTGTAGAATAGATTATTGAAAAGCATCTCACTTTTATCTCAGAAAAAGAAATATTTGTTCATTTTATTAGGTGAAATGGACATTTTTCTCAATATCAAGAAGAGTTGCAAATAGATATAGCAAGCATTGTTTTGTGTTGAAAAACAAAATATTGTATGTATAGTATGCTATTTCAAGACAAAGCAAAATAAATGAAATAATCTTTTTCATTTTAAGAATTTCACACATTAGATGCAGAGTTACTCGAATCTAAAAACAGATTAAACTGAGAGAGGATGCTCTGTACCAAAGTAAATTTAGTTTGACAATGTTAAACAGAAATGGATAACCGGTATCTACTGGGAATACATACCTTGGTTTCACCTGATTGACCTCATATCATTGCCATGCCCCATAACTACACCTGACAGGTCATCGATTTGGCAGCATGTAAAGTGGATCCTTAAGGAAATAGCTTGGCAGACAGCAGCTTCCCATATTTTTCGCATTCCCACAGCAAAATTCAAGTCTCATAGTATTCATTACATACAGAGAGAGGAAAGAAAAACAATGCTCTTACAAAAGGTTTTATACATTGAGAGAAAAAATGCTAGCAACAGTTTCACATGCCAGCCAACAGATTTCAGGGCTGTGATCACAAAAATGACAAAATAATACTGATTTCAAATTTCAGAATTGAAAAAGTAATACAGTTTTTATCTCTTTTCAGCCCAGCTTTCATCCCAGAACTCCAACAGCCTTAACACTTTTCATGCTTGGTCCTGCCAGATAATTTTTCTAGCAGTATGCAGTACACACATGTGCACAACAACAAAACCAAATTAGAATGCTATTTGTGCTGTTTCCACAAAAGCAATTTTGCTCCACTTTGTGCCACCAATGTACCACAATGTTTTCATTACCAAGTTAAAGAGGGTACGCCTAATGGCTTATACAGTCCTACTGCACAAGAACCCTATTCAAACATTTGCTCAAGTCATGCATGGTTTTAGTCACATGCATAATAGCCTACAGACAAAAGGCACAAGAGACAAGGAGGGCTTTATGCATCAAACTGAAAGTAGTATTTCCCTGTGCTAATACTATGTAAACAACAGAGAGCTGCAGGATATCATTTTAACATGATTTTTTGAGAGAAAGAAACACTAATTGTTATCTGAAAATTACAGTACCTGTGTCTGGAGAGAACAAGCAAATAAATAAACAAAAAACATGAACGAATATTGATTTAGATATTAACATGATGAAGAAAAAAAATTTACATGTTTAAAATAAACTAAATTACATTACTTTAACATGGACTAATTGAAAAGCATTTTTTCAGGATATGAAAGAGCCATGCTTTGGCTGTTTTATTAGATGAGATAGACATACTCACAATATCAGAAAGAGCTGTAAATAGGTAAAATAAGACATCACTGTGTATTGAAAGAACATGTTGACTGGTGACATTTACTTAAGTGCTTGATGCCTGCATAAAGTCATTCACATTAATATGGGTCGAATGCTCTGGAGTCAACACCACCCATAAGGTGTCACAATAAGAGGCAAGAGTAGGAAGAGGGAAATCATAAGGCAAATCACCAGCTGATGCAAACTGACAGAGCCCCCTCATTCACATCGGCTGAAGCTGCACTGCGCAGTCGCAAACAAAGACGACTACAAAACTAGGAGGGATTACAGGGTAATCTGGTCATATTCATGCACTGGACTTGCAACTCTTTTATGGACCTAGAGGGCAGATCCCAGTCAACAGGCTTACCTCAAACCTGACGCCTTCTCATGTCACTGTGATTCAGTAACGATGGGCTGGTTTCAGGATGAGCCATGCCATTTGCTAAGCAAAAGGCAAAGAACCCTTAGAGGATGCATTATTGTGGGTCAAGTTCTTGTTTCCAGCAAAAGAAGCCACTGTAAAATACTATCTTCTCTTCTACGTGGTTCAATTATTCACAAGTGCCAATAAAATTAAATGTTTGGAAGGGCCCAATCATTGAATTTGGCTGATATACAATGTTGCCTTGGAACATGCATAAAATAAACACCTAAAATACTCATGTAGCATTTCCATCTGCAGATTCTGAAGCACACTGTGAGTGAGATCATTACCGGTATCCTCAGTTTCAAAGATGACGACACTGGGACAAGGGAAGCAAACTGGCCCCAGTCCCTTAGTCTGAAAACGAAGCCAGAATTAGACCCAAACTTCCTGAGTCTAAGTATCCTATCTACCAGAATGCATCATTTCCCTCAACATCACACTGGGACCCCAGCTGACAAAGACCTCTCTATGGCAAAGAGCTGCATAACTCTACTAAGCAGTGCTAAGAGGAAATTTTTTTCCACACTGTAAAAAATGGTAATTCACAGAAACTGAAACTTTCCATGGGAATGACCTACTTCCGATAAAAATGTTCAGAAAAAAATGGTTTCTCAGGTCTGGAATAAAATTTTGATTCAAAATGAATGAGAAAGAAAGCAATCGCTAAACAGCCTCATAGTTCTAATCCTCATGTACGTTGTATTTCTCAATGAATATTTCATATTTAGACATTTTTCACAGAACCCTAGAACACGGACTGGTGGCCACAAGGTTAACGGAAAACGGGCTTCAGCTTGAGTCTCCTACATCCCGTGTGAAAGCCTGATCAGGTTATTAACTGTCCTAGTCTATTTATATCTGGTGTGTAGTGGCCCACAGCTTCAGAAGAAGTGAATTTTTGAGCTGACATATTCCAAATAGTTTTCCAACTGTTAATGCTGGATGATCTTGACTTGTTACATAGGTACAAGAGGTGAAAAGAACCTCCCCCCCGCAAAAGAAAAACCCAAATAACCAACCAGCCAAACAAAAGCACCAAAAGTCCTTGTCCAGCAAGAGAATACAGGTTCATGCACCCTTAGCAGGAAGCAGAACTGGTGATATGTCAGTTAGACACTAGCACTGCCCTTTGCTGGGTGTTTTGCAGGATAGCTATCTGACTGCTGCACACACATATACACCCTATTCTAAGGGGACATCGGCTATTCCTACAGTGCATTTTTGCTTCTTGTGCCTTTAACGTGTTGTTACAAAACCTGAGCCTTGTTTGAGATTACCTCTAATTACCACCACATTCGGTATGTTTTACTGTCAACATATTTTTCAGAACATCCAGTTGCATGCACTAGCACTGCCAAAATTACACAGAAAAAATAATTATGTGTAAGAAGTGGTAATACCTATAGATTAATTATAGCCTCAAGAACACGAGCATTTAAAATAGCAGAAAAGAATCAGCACTATTATCTTTAAGCGACCCCTCCCAGACCATGCTGTGCCACAGCCCAGCCAGTATGGCTCAGTTTGCACTGGGTCTAAGCCCACCGCAGAGCCCTGGGCTGAGGCCCAGCAAACCTGCCAGTGCCCCCAGCCTGTCCTGCCCACAGGGTTATTTTCCTTTTTCCTATTCTCGCTTGAGCACGGTTGACCGGCAGTGCCCTGGCCACCTGATACCAAGAACAAATACGAAGCAAAGGAGAAAAACTTCACCAGGACTCCAGATTTCTCCTCTTTCCTCCTGTCCCAGGGTAAGCGATGGCTATACTGCATGGTGCCCTGAGCCCTGACTCGCTTCTCAGGGCTGACCCTTGACAATAAGCTTCAGCACACCCTTTGCAGGACACTTAAGCCTATATTTAGGGTTTCAACAAGGCAAATGGAAGGGGGCTAAAGCTTGAAACTAAAGTTTTGATCTTGGCTTAACATTCAAGGCAACATACCCAGACAGAGGATAACAGGCAGCCCCTTTATTTACCATCGTACAAGGCATGCCGGCATACTAATCTTAAAATAGCTCTCTTAGTACTGATAGAAATAAATCACTTATTAGTACATGAAATTTCCTATTAGCTCTTAAGGCTAAGCTCTGTGGAACAAAACCACTGTCTCTTTGAAAGTCAGCAGCAAAACTGTTGCCAGGTCTACACAATTGATCCTCAAGTTATAAGCACTGTGGAGTACATGAAGAAGTAGTTTTCCATTTTCTTTAGGGCTTTAGTGAAAATAATGAGAAGACAGGTAAAAATACAACTGAAGTTTTGTTGTTGAAATTTCTTTCTTTGTTCAAAGAAAAGAAAACACCTTAAAAACTTCCTTCAGAGATACCACAAGCTTTGCAGATTTGGATTGGGTGAACAATTTTGACATGTAGAAATGAAGAAAAAAAGCCAGAAATACAGAAAACTTTGCTTTCAACATTTACTAAATAAACCATGTAGATTTCTGATTTCAGGATGTTTTCATCTGGAAATTCACTAAAGCTTTCTAGAAGCAGCAAGAATTTGGTTTTTTGATTTTGCTTTTGGGCAATCTGAACATTTCTTTCCATTGTATGGTTTGTCCTCTAAATATACATAACTCCCTAACGATGATTATTTAGATTATATGTGATGACATAGCACTTCTTTAACACTGAGAAATCAGCAAAAGCATGTTTACCATGAAAATATACAAAGCAGGTTGCTCTCTCTGGCAAGTACACCACTGCAATGGCAGTGCATAAGCTTTCAGGACCCTGAAGTCCCTCTAATCAAGCACCCAGAATCTTTCAATACTGTAATTTAAGCCACTTTTTAAAGGGCCAGGATAGCTATTTTCCTCCCTTACAGCTGCAGAACAACAGGAACTGTGTTGGCCTTCAGCCCCCTTCCCCTCAATGTGCTGCAGGAGCTAAATTAAATCACCTCTTTCAGTATAGATGATCGAGACCTCTATGGACCTTTTAAGAAAAAATAAATAAAAAGTAATATTCTTGAAAAAATAGTAGGGTCAGTTCTGAGCCACAGAAAGGTCCGAATGAAACATTGGCATTAAAACCAACAACAGCTGTAAACTTCCAAAATTAACTGCTTCCCAGCCTCAAAGACAAAGACATTGTTTGACAGATTGACAAAGTGTGAAAACGTGGACCTTACAGGTAAAACACAAAAGCTGCTCTTTCATTTAGCCTTCTCTGAGTTTGTGTTTAAGCAAAAAGAAATCAAGGCAAATCCATCAGTTTTGAGTTTTATAACTGCTGAAGTGAGAAACACACAGTTAAGGCAGCTGGATAACCTATGTTCTTTTCCTGTTCCCTATGGCATGTAACACAACAGTAGTTTGGCCAACACCTGTAAAATGCTACTTCTTTACAACCATGTCTATTTAGCTTATGCACTTCTTACTGGGGGAAATCTTTCCCTTATATATGCCCAGTGCTTAGCACCTAGGGCCCAATCTTGGTTTTCATTTCTAGTCACTAATGTATTTATATTAACAATAATAATAAAAAACTCATTTAGCTTAGGCAAGATCAAACAAGTTTCTGTTTTTCAATACTACTGTCCGTTCCAAAATACAACACTAAACACAGAGCGGGCCAAAAGCTACCTGGAATCTGACGCAAGTGACTACTTTGCCTGCTGTGAAGTGACAGCTGATGATCGGTGCTTGTGAGAGGCATTTGAGAAGCTAATATATATGTATACATGTGTTGAAGGAGCATTCGGGCATCACTACAGTAATTTTTCCTATGTACACTCTGGGCATGTGTTTGTTTCTTACTTGTATTTACCCTATCCTCTCTCACTAAGCTACCAAAATGACAACATACTGTAAGCAAAGAATAGGCTTCAAAAACAATGGAAGTGTTATCTTTGAAAGATAACAATATTAACAGTATCAAATGAGCAGGAAAAGTACCTTTGCCTTTCCAGTCCCTTAGGCACCCTTCCACCAGTCTTCCTATACCAGTTCAGGTGAACATACAAAGTGTTTTGTTTTCAGTAGACTTTATACCACCAACATCTGTGTGCTATTTTATGTCTGCCCAGAGCAGAAATTTTCTAACATTCCTTCACTTCCTTTGTAGCAGAGGGGCTGACTCCGCAAAAAAAACAGTAATACTAAGAAGTATTTTAGAAGTTGTAGTCCACAAGTAGAAAACGACCCTCCAACTTGTTAGAGAAACAGACCTGAAAACGCTTTAGCTTTAGCAGTCCTTGAAAACACGGCGAGTGCCTCTAAGTGTGCATGAATCATTACTGTTAATGGAAGGAGCGTTCTTCCTCTCTAAGAAATGGATGATCCCTTAATAGTCCTATAACCTATCTAAACAAATCTGTACGTCTCTAATGGACTGTAGACCCATATACAAGGAATGACTGCCAAGACACAACACAGTACAGCCTGTTACTGCTCAGGGGTGCTGGCACAAATGAGAAAATACTCCAAACTTGGGAGTTTACGTATTTGTAAACTCAGAGTTTAAGGACAAATAAAGGGCCTAATGTTCTAGTATTTTATTAGCTGTTCTATCGTTTCAACCTCTCATGTATCACAAGCTGCCACATCTCATCTGCTTATCCCCATATTGAACCTAGTAACTCATGTTTGCCTTAAACACATCTACGAGAAAGTCACGTGGTCTTCATTTGCAGACATCAGGAAATGAGGCGCTTTGCTTCCTCTGGTGGGCTGCTCGAAGGCTTAAACCCTCTCTTTGTGAAAACTGTGATCCACTTCTAATCTGACAAATGCCTGGATTCAGGCATTTCCCAGACTATACTTCTTGTTATCTCCTCCTCCACAAGGCTATAAAATTCTCCATCACTCAATACTTCATGCTGGGAAAGTCATTTTAGGCTATAACTTGGCCTCTCAGTCATATCTTTTTGATATGCTAACCAGAATTCAGTGCGAAGGTCTAACTTGTTTTGGTGACACCGCTCTGCACTCTGCAATTTCTGAGATCCTTTCACTGATACTGACATCAGCACAGAAAGCCCTTCTCTACTACCAGTCACGCCACAGCCATGTTCCAAACTAAAATCACACCTTTCCTCCCACCAGTTTTTATACACCCAAGTGTCTTACTAAGCCCTTTTTGCCGTAATATCGTGCTGTTAGCTGCTACTGTTGCTCATCTGCTGAGATGCAGGTTAATTCCATAGTCACTGACTTTCAAGATAGTCTCCCATTGCATAGATAGAGGATCTGTGTGTCTTGCTCCTACATGGATAATTCTCAGCATTTCAATAAGGTCAAATGTAACATGAGCAGACTGCTTAGCAAGCAGTATAGATCGCTCAGTATCAGCACTTTATTATCCTTGCTTTATGCCCCTCTGTGGTATATACACATTCTAAGAGCAGAGATTTTATATGTATTTTCAAATCATAAATGAAAATGTTTGATCGCATCTTTACAGTACTGATCCCTTCAGGACTTTGCTAGAAGCATTTCCGTTCAACGATGAGTCTCCATTGACAGTCTTTCTGAGAACATCTAGTTCTATTCCATTTATTGCCCTCTATGGTATGTTACGTGGTTCTTGACATAGCAATTATGACTAGGAAAAATAAAACAGATGAAAGCTCTGTGTGTCAGCATAACCAAGGCCCAAATCCGGTTCTCTCTGAAATCAAGTACAGCTTTGGAATGTCCTTTGATGAGAGCTGGAACTGACCTCATCTAAAAAAAATAAATCACAACTCACTCTTATATTGCCACATCATTGCTACAAAAGGAAGTTCATTTGCAATAATCAATAGCATCCTTCCCTCTAATATGAGGTAACAATAGTCTGTTCCTCATAATTTGAGTCATACTAGTCAACTGAGAAAGTTTTTGCTGGATTTAACTCAAACGTCCCATCAGGATTCAGAAGTGTAGAGAGCAAGGCAAGATTGAAAAGCAACTTACTCTGAAAAACAAAACAAAATAACCCACAATTATTTATTTCTAAGTGTATTAATTTACAAGTGGGATAAACTCATGCATGACCGTATCTGTGTATCACAATGCAATAAGTATGATACCATGGGGTTTTGTGTGGTCATTGACTATCCAAAGGCTCAGATGAAAAGCGATGTTTAACTTTCATTTTGCAGTGAAGCACGAAGTGCACAGTCCCACAAGATAAAAACAGAGAGAACCCCTACCACCATTTAAAGGAAACACAAATAGAAAATAACTGATGGGAAACAATGAAAGCCAACTGCCTTGTACTGAACTGTGAAGATGATCCTCTTCACCATCACTGATCTTAAATGGTAGTGGCTGGACAGATAAACAGCAGTAGGAGGCAGCCTCATTTTACAGCACATTAAAAGAGAGATAAGGTGGAGTTTGCTGCACCACCTAAAAAAGGAACACCTCTAGCAGCCTATCTACTGCTTTCTGCTCCTTTAGTGACCCAGCCTTCCCTTGGCTGTGATGAGTAAGCATTGCACCCGCCCCATGCGCCAGCCACCTTTCACCAGGCGCGGATTCGGTACGAGCAATCCTCTGGGTTTCATGGAGCGCAAAGGAGGAAGGCACTTTGGAAGAGGGTTAGCACAAGCAAGAAGACACATGGGCAATCCCTGTCACTTTCAAAGCTCATTTCACTATTTCATAACGGCAATGTTAGCGTTGCCCTGGCTCCCAGCTGCCCCTCTAGATTCTAGTACTCCGATGCCTGGCAGCAACAGGCCACTCGCATGCACAAAAGGCTGTCCAAGAAGTCGGAGATGACATGATAATGATTTGCAGCTGCCAAGGGTAAAATCAGTTTTACTGTTTTCTAATCTAACTCCATATGGTTAACCGTTGGCATCTTTACCAGTGGGTTACAGAAAGTAAATAGGTATGCAATCTCTAGCTACTAAGGAAAAGTAATGTTGTGTAAATCCCTTAAGATCTCACAGGAAGCCAGCAGCAGCACTAGAAACAACATTCAAATGGCACGTGCAATCTGTGCAAGACTGCCGAGCACAGCCGGCAACATTTATGGTCCAGCACAGTTCAACTCAGAAGAACAACCACATTAAAATGGCAGTGACTGTCTTCACAAGGCACTTCCCCAGATGCAGGGAGAGGGCTTCCCTTGCATGCTGGTTGCCACTGTCAGGCAGTGCTTTTGCACTCCTGTGGGCCTGCAACGCCACCTGAACGAAACAAAGACTGTTCCACCTTGTGATTCCTCGGATCGTTCACTGGCAATCAGCTCCTCCTCTCCAGCACCCACGCAGTGGCATCGGGCGTGCATTTTGGCCTGCAGAGCAACACACCTGCCCACCACAGCCACCGCACAAGAAAGAGAGTCCAGGTCCATTCCCAGCACAGGGAGCTGTGTCTGTGCACCGGGCAGTTAAAACCAAAACGCTCCAGTGTGTTTTATGTGTAAACTCAGTGTAGCTATACAAATTACCAAAAAAAAAAAAAAAATATGGACCTACACTGAGGTGCTGTCAAAGCTGTCAAAGTACTCTTTTCTCGAGGGAAGGGCACATCTAAATTTATGCTTCGAGAGTTTAACTTGGTTAGCAGTTAGATGGATGTCAGTCCAAAGTGAATCCAGTGACTTCAAATGAGCCATTTTATCTTGACATCAGCAGCTGAATTTGGCCTCTAATGTTTAGCAATAGTTTTAGTGACTTTTGAAAACTGAAAGAAGCACGAGTAGAGAACCGAAAGAAACACCTATTTCCTGTTCTTTACAACAAGAAAATAATACATTTAAATTAGCACCTAGAGCAAAATTTCCTAGAGAAAAGTGTTCAGCTATATTACCCCTCTCATAAGGGTAGGATGGGCAACCCCTGGGCACAGAGCATGAGAAGCTGCCATGGGAAGAGCCAAACCCTGCTGCTTCTCAGAAACAGTTTTCCACTGTTCCCACTGCATGAGGGCATGATCCTGAAATTCAGGAAACATATTGCTGATGATTTCCTCTAAGGTACTGCAGTTCCACAGGGTTGCAAAATGAGCATGTGGCCAGCGCAAGCTCTTCATGTGGGGCCTTAGGAGTTGATAGAAAAAAAAATAATCACAGGTGTGAAATCAACATACTTCAAGTTAAAGCACATTAAACAATCACATGAAGGACTTTGTTCAGGAGGTGGTGAGACTGCTCTAACTAGATGCAGACAGTAATACCTGAGCAAGCTGTCTCACCTTCTTTGTATGAAACCAGCGCTTAATTTAGAGTGCTTCCCTTCTAGCATAGGCCTCGGAAATCAGTTTGAGGATTTCCCCATAAAGGGGTCTGTTTCTCTTCACCGACTGTAAGCAGAGCCTAGGGATGAGGTCTCAGACTGGGGCACAGAGATGACTGTAGGCAGTTAATGCTGGGAGAGAGAAGCGAACTGGCCATAGAGAGGCACTCTCAGTCGGATGCAGGGCACCAGCAAAAGAAGTACCTAGCCTCCTTCATATTATTTTCCCCACCTGTGGTTCAGTCTGTTACTCCTGATAAAAACCAACCAAATTAATTTCAGTCCAAACAGATCTGAGAGTATTAACTGTGCCACAGTTAATACTGAAAAGGACATTCATTCATGGCTTTAGCTTTTAATAACTTAACTGAAATTTAATGTGCTCTAACTTCAGACTTTCACTTCACTTTCTGCAATCAGGTTTCTCCTCCCAGCTGCCACTTCTCCAAAGGGCAGAACTGCAGATAAAATGTCCAAATTGAAGAATCCTCTCCAAGCTTCCACGGAGAAGGAAAGGAAGTGCTTTCCTGCCTTTTGTGCCCACCATTTTTCCCATAAAAATATTACACGATAATACCTGTTTAACAATACCAGGGCATTTGCAGAATCTTCTCACACATTTGAAGCCACTCCAGTCTTCTCTTTTATACTAATGAGGTACTTCTACTTACTCTTTTTTTATACATTTATAGTAATTAGATTCTTGTATATTTGCATGAACTAACCTGTGGGTATATGCGGCATATAAACAACTGAACTGTTAAACATTTTAAATAACCCGAACATTTTTGACAATGTAATGCAGTGCAGATCCACCATTGGAACAGCCAGCCAACCACAATTTCCTCTCTCAAAATAATTTCCACTGAAAGGGATTCTTTCTTTTGAAATCGTTAGCCACAAGGTCCTTTGCAGTTCACATTAACCCCCACAGATAGAATAGCTACCTTGTAAATCACTGCAGCCCCCTATCCATTTACCATATATTATCTGCAGCCTACATTGGATCCACAACGTCTCCAGCTACATCTGGACAGCAGGCTGCAGAGAAACTAATCACTTGAGAACCTAACTCCAGCAAATCAGCACTGCCCTTTATCTCCAATTCAAGCAATATATAGTAACAGTGGACGCAGTCAAGCACATACCAAACTCAAGGACCGTAAAGATGAAGGATAGGATTATCCACTGAATTGGGAATGTGCAAAGTCCTTTTCACAAACTACCACTGACGTGCTACTTAACAAGCACATAACGTGACCGCTGCAAAGTGGCACCCCACGTTCCTGGAGGTATCTTAAAAGCAGCTATGATATGCTTACAAGATTCCTAGCAAGTAGGCTTAAATCAAAAGCAAAGATTTGCCAGGCTTGCTAGCACAGGAGCCTGGGGCGCTGAGATTTAGAGTAAATGGAAACTTTCAAATATACACAAGAAAGAGGTAAGCTAACATTTAAAGTTTTTTTTTTCCTGTAAATTCCCTCATTTGTCCCAAAGGGCAGTATATAAATGTGTATATTATAGCCCATGTGACCAGACACTCTCCCAAGAACTATAAACAAGACGACTATGAGTCATTATTGGGCTGGGATTACATTCAGCTCTTTCCCACTGACTCACCATATGGGTTATTTGTCTGCTCTTTTGCTCTCTCCACTCCCTTCCCTCCCCCACAAATCATACATGACCCATTCCTGAAATTTCAGCACAAGTGTGTTGGCTTCAGACATCCCAGCTCTTGGCACCACGTGACAACAACAGTTTCAGGGCTCGCACAGGGGAGCGAACCTCGCGATGTTTCCAACACCCTCGGACGTCTGCTTCAACCCCTGCCAGAGGCTGCCATCTCCCCGGCAGATGTGACAGCAGCATTGCACACCCGCCATGTCTCAGGCATTGCAGCCTGACATGGCACAGATCTACCATCCCTAACAATTTGAATGAAATTTGACCAAGGGATGTAATAGCCAATAGCCAAGGCATGTACCATGTACCCTTCTTCTGCAGCCCCACCTACCAGAATGATCATTTCTGGCAAAACGGTGGAATGAGCAGGTTTGGGTAGTTTCCTCCTAACCCACTGTTGGCTCAGACCTATTAACACATCTGTCAAAGTTTTTATCTTTCATTTAAAAGAAAAAGGTACAGATAATTTGTAGGCTTCATAGTTGTAGAAAAAAATGTTGAAGTTGTGACTTCTAAATCTTCAAAGGCAGATTGTAAATAAAAACGCTGACATTTATTACTTTTACGCAAATCACATACTAGAGTCTGACTCATGAACGTTGGAACGGGCAAATACTGTGGCAATCATGCTGAAAATGAGATCATGATGCAGTAGGTGTGCAACATTCTTTTTTTGGTCTGTTCAGTGTCTCTATTGTACAATAATAAAGAGGAAAGTTCCTTTTCAGTCAATAATTCAGATTTTACTGTTCCTTCCAATGCCTATGGAAATAATAAAAAACACATTTCTGCCTCACTGAAAAGGCTTTTGACACATATTTGATCCCCGAAAATACTGAAGGGCATATGACATTCACGTGAATAAGTCAAGAGATTTCGTGGTATACATGATGGTAAAATTAAGAATGTACAAAGGGCTGGGATTTTAGATTTTAAGGCTACAAAACAAATTGGAAAACCAATTTTCCTTCTATTGAAAAATGATTAGGAAGGGTTGTTCATATAGACAGGTGTATGCACCAAGAACAGGCAAGACAAAGAAAGCAGCATATTTGTATTGCAAAAATTAGTCATGGGGTTACATTAGTTTGATAATTGAGGAGACATTTTAGTACACATTTCAGCTAGGTTTGGAGTTAACCTCATTAACTTCCGTAAGTTCTACTAACAGTGATTTCAGATTTACATGATTCTTGCACATATTTTTCTATCGAGTATTTGCGGCAACTTTCAGCATTCAGTTAGTGTTCTGCTATTTGTGATGCAGGACTTGTCACTTCTGCAAACAACCAAAGCAGAAGACTTCTTTCAAAGCAACAAGCTTTGAAAATAGTCACAAGAACATTTGTACAGTCGAGCAGCTATATTTGTTTAGGTGTCCTTCTGAAAAGTACTTATATATTCACATTGTCTTCCTCAGTCACATTACAAAAGCCTCACCTGTGTTAAATACATGCAGACAGCAAATACGGCATGATAAATACCTTCAAAATTTACAGTCTGGTACTTTAGTCATTAAATTCATCATTTGTTTTACTGTCATCATGATTCGGACTAATACTACCATTTCCACTACCTTATTTCCCCTCCCCCCCCCCCCCGCAACGATCTGAAGTCTACAGACGGAATGACCTTACACTGACTGCAAGTGGGAGAGTTGGACTGTAGGCTGTAAATGACAAAGGAAGAAAGCAGCTGGGGATTAAAAAAAGATAATATTATAATCCAAGATAAATTTAAAGATGGAATCACAAAGGTTGGTTAAAACACTAGTACCTTTAGAGCATTAAGTGTACCACACTTGGGCAGCTTGATTTTATTTCGCAGTTGTGATACAGAAATCTTTCACACTTGTAAACAAAGTTCTAAGCTACACATCAGAGAGCTTGAACCTTCCTAGGCAGAAGCAACTGTTTTGGTCCACCCATGTAGGGAAGGGTGCCAGACTCAACTGAAATGGATGTTTTACTGATTTTTCAGACAAAACTGCTTACCAGAAAAGAGAGAGAAATCTCCTATTTTTCAAATTAACAGCACGCATATAAAATAAAATTAAGATTCTAAGAGTATCTTGATTTTACTTCCATTTAATTTCAGCATAGTATTAAATCGATTATGTGATTGCAAACTTGATTCATTGCTTTACACAATTACAACTTTCATTAGAAAGAAAATCTTTAAAATCTGCTCATCTGACTAGCAAATTCAGTCTAGCTTCAAAATCACATTTATAAAATTGAAAGAGAAAATGGGGAAACAGGAATATATGTTCCTGTTAATTCCAACATAGAAAGTGAATAAGGAAGGTCATTATTACCCATCTGTGTTCACTGACAATCTGCAAAACATCTGCAGTGGAATGTGAATTAAATCACAACAAGCAGGAACATAAAGATGACCCACTGAAAAAGGCTCTAGCATATAAGTATATATTTATAGTTATACAACAAATTTATGTGTGTGCCTCTGTGTATAGGCATATAAATAAAACTCGGTTTAAACTCCAACACCTGGAAGGAATGTTTTATTTCAATAGTGTTCTTAAAGTATAAGAAACTTGCTAATTGACCTATGGCCAGTAAAACTTCTAGAAAGAAACCAACCATTACTTGCTCTTAAGTTTTAAAAATTAATAGAATTGAATTTTATAGAGCACAAAGCACCAAGGGCATGCTGTTTTGAACTTCTTACGTGCAACCACTGTCAGCAAATGATAGTATCAGTACTAGAAATCTGTCTCTAAGCTGGTCTGGGAGCTCGAAGCAGTACCCAAGTCTCACTTCTACACTACAGCCACTGAGGTAACTGCTGTGGTCTAGGAATGCAACAGTGAAAGCAAGCCAGCATCTCTAGCCCCTACCCTCCTGTTTGGCATTCCAGACATTGCCACTCTTTGCATATATTCAAAGCAGCTCCACAAATGACAAAGGTCTCCTCCCTTGTACCCTTTAAATCATAATACATTACATATTTGTTTATGATTTTATTCACTTTAATAGGCACATAAAACAATCGCACTGGATTCTAGAAAGCCCCAGAGGAACTGCAAAGCCAGAGGCCATTTTCTGGCATGTAAGAGGTAAAAGCAAATAAACCTATACCTCTCAAGAAAACTTCAAAAGGTTGTAACAAGCCATGATGAGACACTGAGTGGCTGAACACAGGAATCACAAGGTAAAAACGCTTCCCTGTGCATAAACATAAATGCCCTTGAGATTCCCTCAGCCTGGGACTTTTCTCATCCAATAATATTATAGTGCTATTTCCCTTCTTTGTATGTTGTCATGGGTCACTGTCAGTGGAGAAAACCCCCAGACTTAGAGTTCTTCTTTTCTTTTATCATTTCAGAGTCATTTCTCCTTGCCAATTTTGCAGGCACAGAATTACAATATTACAAAGGCAAATATCTGTTGTTCCACATACAGCATTACTACTCATGTGGATTTCTTCCCAGCAGCTGGAAGGAAATACTGTTCTCGTCCAAACTAAAACATTCAGTGGTTAAGAAATATAAAAAACTAGGGAAAGCTGAATGTAGAAAAACAAGGGCACAACACTTAACCACTAAGAAAATTTAACTGGACATAAAGTTACAATAATTTAGATCTGTTCATTTATGGTAAGTCAGCCATTTTACTGTTGACCTACTTTGTATCAGCAATAATTTGTCACAGTACATCCTCCAACTGCAACTGAAAGAAAGGTTGAAACCATACATTAAGAGCATAGTGTCAAAGCAACTGATGTTAATTATACCCTGCAGTTCCTATGTTGATGAAATTGTCACTGCTAACCATTAATACAGCATTTACTGTCTAAGTCTGACTTGCTCTACCAACCCTTGAAAGCCACTGAATTAACATCCTGCTTCACAATGTTCGCTTTATGCCACACTGGAATGTAAATGTGAAACATGTAAAAATAACCTCTGCTATTACACCAAGAATGTGTAAATATACATTCCTTTTTAGGCGAGCTATTTACCTCCAGTCTATACATGTTTCATTCTTTAAACTAAAAACACCTTTAATGTTCTTCAGTCAAGTGGCAACTTTTGCCAATATAAACTATTTTTGCTAAAAATTATGGCATCAAGTAGAGGAAACTTTGGAAAGTGTAGAGTGCTACTTGATTTATGGAAATTCAGAAATAAGCCTTACACAGATACACAGAAAAGAAGCAATGTTCATCATCTTATGCATTGCTAGCCAGTGCAATAACTAGAGATCATATTCTAAGAGTATAAGTAAGCAAGACTAATTAGAAGGACACCTTACATGGATTTGGTGTCTGTGTTCAGTGACATCTGCTTAATTTGGTGACAAAAATGTTTACAGGCATCAGCACAAACTAAACACTCTAGAAACATTAACTGGATTCTTTGTTTTGCACATCACTGAACTGTTTTGTAAGGTCCTACCACAGTACAGCTCCCTCTGCTTCCAAATTATCAGGTTACAACCTTTCCCATTTAAATTGAAGGCAATTGAGAGTATAGAGGTTTAACAATATTTAGCCTTCAGAATGATCGCCGCTAGCTATGACAAGAGACAGCACAACCTGACCCGCTGATCCAAGAAAAATGTCTCTAGTGATGAGTAAAAGAGACACTTTATCCTACTGATTCAATACAAAATCATAAGGATACAACAAAATGATGGTATTTTCATATCAGAACAGTACTTTGCATAGGTTATTTACTAATTCTCAAGTAGACCGATAGAACAAATCAATTACAAGAAAATACTATGGCATGATGAGGCCTTTCATTCTGATCTACCAGAAAATCCTGCAAGTCAGTAGAAAAACAGAAAACTAAAATCAATAATATTAGTAATTGAACAAAAGCCTTTACATCTCTATTCAGACCCAAAAATGACCTTAAGACCTACAGGAAGAAAAAGTTCCTGGTCTGAACAACTGCTTAAGCCAAATGTATGTCTCTGGACTAATCAGGAAAAAAGAAAAACAATTGCAAAAGACCAGAAGGACAGAGATTCTTACAGGATACATATAAAACAATTCTCTGTAGGAGCATCATTGCCAGACATAAAACACCAAAAAGTAATCAGGTGTGTAGGATCCCACACAAGCCACAGCAAGGCAACATGCTGTAAGAACCAGAAACATTTGCTCACCTGGCATAAACTGGAAGGCAATTGTACACCTCATAAAGACATTCACTGAGCAGTCAACAAGTTTCAGCAGAGTAGAAAGTAAATCTAAGAAAAGCTGTAATCCTAAAGTTGTGCGCAGCCAAGCACACCCTCAGAACAACAAAATTATGTGGTGCTTCACAATGAAAGTCCAACTCATTTAACCTGCACCTGGCAAGTAGGTCTTGAATATGCTCTCATTTAATAATTGTATAAAGATATCAGCCTTGCTGGCATCAAGACACCTTAAACAAATGGCAAACTTTTCGCTTAGTGCACTGCTTGTTCTGCCTGCACCAAAGCAGAGGCTTGGCAACAGAATTCGCTTACCACCTTACTCCATTTCTCCCAGGAGTTCTCCTCATGTCCTGCTGCCACAGCATGCGAAGTATTTTTAAAATCAGACACAGGCACACTGTGTACACACTGAGGTATATTTAAAAATCCAGCTGGAAAAAATCCCAACAACTGAGGCACAGGTTGTACCAATTACTAGTTACAGCTGCAGTTACAAATTATGTCATGAATGAAAGCACCCTACCATAAAAGGACTAAAATGTTAACCATCTAAGGGAGCACGCTCATTCTCAGGTCAGTGTCACATGCCAGCCTCACAGATGGAATACTTGCTGGCCTGCAAAGCTATGCCCAGCTTATCAAAAAGAAAGTGTCTACAGCTGATGATTTCATAATTTGCATAGCTCAAAGACCAACTATATAGCCACCCTTTGCTGCTGCTGTTCTTACCATGTAGCAGAAATTACTATAAGCAGCACCATTATATACTAAGTGCAGCTATGTTGGCAGCACAGTCAACCAAAGTTTAATGTAGCTTTACAGGCAGCCAAGCTCAATTTTTTTTTTTAATTTCTATTCAGGCATACTATATGTTCCTTATGGAGATGTAACACAACAGAAGTGCCTTTGGGTATTCCTATTGCTTCAGTACATCTCTTGCTTAAAAACTTAAGTTGAAAGCATTGTCTTAGAAAAGGGTTGCTTTTTTTTTTTTTTTCAACATAGGAAGATGTGAAGCTGAACTTCAACTCTAGTAGAGTTTAATGCATATCCATTGTGAAGCTATTATTGCAAA
Organism: Dromaius novaehollandiae; assembly: GCF_036370855.1. NCBI lineage: Eukaryota > Metazoa > Chordata > Aves > Casuariiformes > Dromaiidae > Dromaius > Dromaius novaehollandiae. Next base: position 46,104,770 of record NC_088098.1, read on the forward strand.
GCTGAATTTTCAAAAGAACTGCTGGGGGAGAAATGAGTAGTAAGAAATAAGAAAAACAGGACAGTTTAGTCTTATGCTTTGCTTAAGAATTAGCCACATTACCAATCAGAAGGCAAAGATTTGAACTGGAGATACAACACATCACTATCACCACATCTGAAGCTTATGCTTCTGCAGGACTTGCCACAGTGCATGGCAAATCTGAAGTTTAGTTTTATCCATAGCTAACAAATTTGGGTGGCAAGTAATGATTGTTTTCTTTGTTTTCTTTTCCTTTGCTACAATAGCATTTGTTCCCATAACAGAAGTGACTTGAGTTGGGTTGGCCTTTTATTAAACACTCTCAGTACAAAGTACACAGGAGATAAGGAACAGAAAGTTCTTAAGTTTTACTCCAGCACTTTAACAAGTGTAAACAAAGTGGTAAGGAATTTCTTAGGTGTATCTAACCACTGTGCAGTATATAAATGACATTAGTGTGGTGCTTAAGTGAATCACATCTTCACATCATTCATTAACTTTGAACACACATAAATATGGGCTTCTCGGTTTAGCCTCAACCCACCTTTTAAATTTGGGAAAAAAGATCTACATACCTTTTGTTGAATCCCATCTTAATGATTTCTAAAGTGAAAGTCTTGCATCTGAAGAAAGCAAAAGGCGAGCAACCTTTCTGTAGAGTGGTTAACCTGCTCTTAAGGCTAAGGGACATTTGTCCCAGAAACTCTTATTGAGCAGGGAATCCATCAGGGAAGAACTGAGAACTTGTGAGAAAGTAGGTCAAAATAGACACTTTAGGTTTGCTATATCCTTCATCAGGAAGCCATGTAAACTTTAATCCTCTGGATTTATTCAAGTCATCTTTGGAGGATGTTATTTCTGTACCTTTTCCTCATATCCTGGAATTATTGGCCCTGGAGTTATTTCCACATGGACTGATTTTAAAAGGTTTTAAAGTGACATGTAAAATATGTTTCCCTAAACTTCCCAGGCATTTATACATAATGAGGTCTTCATTAATCCATGTTTGTATCAAGTGTTCCCTAGCACCGGGTGCCATTGACGTTCTTATCCTTTATAGTACCTACTTTGAATCTACTGTGAGACAAAAATAGTTTAACTGATCCTATGTAATCACGACAAGAGATTAATTAAAATGCCAAGATAGGAAACAATTTATTATAGAGAGAAGAAAAATTTCTCATCCAAAATATAGAAATCTGTACAACTTTGCCACAATCAATATACATGAACTGTACAAATTTACACCAGTTCATAATTTACCAAATAAAAGATGACTAACAAAGTTCACAAAATAGATGGTGGTTTGTGGAAAAGACTTTTACCCAATTAAGAACAAGGAAATTACAAACCAGACCTCCACTTTCTAAAAATAAGAAGTTTACTCAGTCTTAGAAAACTACAAGCTAGCAAATGTACAGATAGCTGGCTGGTGCTAACACCACAGTTCAGACAGTGTCTTTATATGGTCTTTTTAAAGCCTGTTGCCATGGCAGATTCTGATCACTTGCTACTTTTGAGGCCAATATAAAGATCTGACCATTTCCCTAGGTCATACTTACTAGTTTGTCTTATGTACATTTATACATACTTGTAAGTGCTAGGTAAAAGTCTGAAAGATAAAATTTCCAGTATATTGTGTTCATAACAATAAGTCCTGTTACTGAGCTGCCAAAAATGCTAACAATTAATAAATGTAATAGTGCAAATTTACTCTGCAAGACCTACTGCAGAGAATCTCTTTATAAATACAGATTGGAGTTGAAAGAATTGGTGTAGAAATTAAGTAAGATGTCTTAGAGAAACTGACCCTTCCTAGATCTTTTTCACTCCCTAGCAAGTTGTAATCATTTTGACTCACAGGCTATTAAATCACTGAAAGGTACTGTCCAAACTATGGCACTGTCACTTTAAAGTATACCACTCTAACGTGTGCCAGATCTTCACAGCTGTGACATGGTTTAAATTCCATAATCCATCCCCAGAGGTGCCCACCCAAAGTAAAAACCAAATTTATCCATCCATTTTAAGGTGATCCATCCACAGACTATATCTTAACCTGATACAGTCATCATATTGTAGCTTTTGGAAGGGCTAGTTCTGCCCAAGAGAAGTTCCTCCTTACAGCTTATTCTGCTGTCTACCATTTGCATGTTGGTGTTATTTTGGCTACCTCCTGCTGGTGCAGCTTCATACAGCACACAGATTGAGCCATCCTCTCCAATACGATAGGACACTTCATACGGGTCAACCCATAGAGTGAGTTCGCTTGGAAGAAGCTGGAACAGTTCCTGACTGCTCAATCCAATCCGCTGTGCTGCCTGTCCAATGAGAGGATCCATTTTATGGTTGATCCGGATACATCGGTAACCTGATCCCTTGCATGGCTTTTCTGGGAACCAGTGGTGTTTATAATGTTCTATAAAATAAGAAAAAAGATTATCCTTCTTAACTCTGTATTCAAAAAGATGTACAGTGACCTCTGTTTTCTTATCTATTTCAAAACTCAAGGTGTTGAGAAACTTATTTTATTATGAAATCACCTGAAATATTATGGTCTTTACTTTTGCAGATGACTTATATAAATGCAGTGTCCCTTGGGAAGTACTCATGTACAAAGTTATTGTTCCATACCACCATATATAGAGAACAATGTTTGCCACCTGAACAGAGTGAAATAACTTCCTAGTATTCACAAAAACAAAATACACAAGTGATTACATATAGAGCAGAAAAGCTTAAGGGCTTCAAAAATCCATAATTTGAGAAGGAAAACGCATCTTTTAGGAGTGCCCATGCTTAATTTCTCATATCCCAACAACAGCTAGCAACTAGGGAAAGAGCTGGGCAAGCTTTACTGTCTTTTATGTCTCCACCGCTCTCCCCAGCCTGTTTTGCAGGGCTGGATAGCAGTGACTTGACTTACCTTAGAGTTTTATCCCACCCAAAACCCGCATAGGTGTGAGACTACTTGTAGCACAAGACACTAGTCACCGTCAAACCCCCCGGGACATGGCCTTGGGATGACAAAACCTACAGGGCAGCACACAATTCGGTATGGGAGCCTAACTAGAGTTTTTGGGCAGCTGCTGCTACAGCGGTTACCAAGTGTTTCCAGAAGACAGAGGAACTGAGACACCTCTTCAGTGGCATCTGACCAAAAAAAGGGCAATTTAGAGGCGCTTTTCCCAGGGGAAAGCAGGCAGCTTGATCCGCGGGAGCGCAAAGTCCAGGTGGCTCCGAAAGCTTTGTGTGCGGTGAGGGGGGAGGTGTTGGGTGACGGCTAAACCGCTTTTGTTTACAGCCCGCTGCTGCTGCCGCCCCCCACCCGCTCCGCCGCCGCCGAAGGGGCTGCGCACACGGCGCCGCTTCGCCCCTTCCCTTCCCCCCCGCTGCGGCCGCTCCCCCAACGGCCGCCCGCGAGGCCGGCCGCAGCGGGGGGCTGGTGCCCGCCGCGCCCGCACCGCCCCTCACCTGCCAGCAGCTCCTGCAGGCTCTGGCTGAAGGTCTGCAGCTGCCGCTCGTTCATGAGCCCCTTGGTCCGCAGGAACTTGGAGATGAAGCCCACGGCCGCGGCGATCTCGCGTATCATGCTGGCCCGGGTGTACAGGGCGGGATGCATGGAGGCGGCGGCGGGCGGCAGCCAGCGCTCCGGGGCGGGCGGCGAGCGAGCGGCACTTGGACGGGACGGGGGCGCGGAGCGGGGCAGGCGCGGGGGCGGCGCGGCTCTAACTGGGAGAGGAGCAGGCAGCGCAGCCCAGATCACATCCCGGGGGCGGCAGCCTCCGCCTCCTCTTCCTGCGGCAGGGGGGCGGCGGCAGCAGCTGCGGCGGCCGCGGCAGCGCAGCCAGCATCTCCTGCTGCGAGGGGCGAAGGGAGCTGAGAACCGCGGGCCGCCTCTTATAGCCGCCGCCGGACGGAAGTGGCGTCTCCGCGCTGGGGGCGCGCCGCCGCCAATCGGGCGATCGCACCATTGTGACGGCAGGCGGCGGGGCGTGGCCCGCGGACGGGGGGGCTGACGTAATCGATTGTAAACAAATAGAGCGGGGGCGCGCAGCGGGGCGGGGCGGGGGGCGCAGCCGCCCCGCGGGGCTCCGCGCAGCGCAATGGCCTGCGCGGGCGCGCAGCGGAGCGGGGCCGCGGTGCGATCAGCCGCGCGGGGGAGAGGCGGGCGCGGACGGTGCCTCCCGCAGGCGTGCAGGGCCGCGGGGCCGTAGCGAGCGCGCAGGGTGCGCGTCCCCCGCTCGCCTGGCCGGGCCTGCCGCGGCGAGGTCGGGCTCCAGAGCTGCTGGGGTCCGCTCCGGCGGTGCGGCCTGCGGCCGGGGCTTGGGCTGCGGCGGGGAGCAGGGATACGTCAGCTGCGGGGGGCAGGGAGCCCGGCGGGACGGCGCACCGGGGCCGAAGTTATTTTTGTGCCCTGGCCCCCGCGCGCGGTGCCGTGTCGCGGCCCGGCGGCCTGCAGCTGGTCTGCCCGCGTGCAAGGACATGCTGGGGCATGTCCCCTGCCTCTCCGTCACGTCGTGCCCGGAGAGCTGGGGTGGTTTGTCCCCGTGGCTGGCGGGGCTCTTGCCGGCCTCTGCGAGCCTCTGCGCTGCCGTTGTCGTGGCCACGTTCGTGCCCCAGGCCCGCGCGGCGCCCTCGCCCTCGGGTTTGGTTGCCGTAAGGCCACGGCAGCGCTGGGGGCACCAGCTGAACCACAGCGCTGGGAGTTTGGGGACACCCCTGAAATAAAACTTTTGCAGAGGGATGTGAGGAAGAAGCGTGTGGTCGGGGGCAGAAGGCTGCCCTCCGCCGTGGAGGCAGCTTGGCTGAAATCATGCTGGGCCCTGTTTCTGAAACAGCAAAGACGAGGAACCAGGAGCACTGGCCAGCCAGTGGTGGGAGCTGATGTTCACCTCGTGCTGTCGGGAGCAGCCGTAAGGCACCTCCTGCTCTATAGTACACCCTCCCTTTTGATTTTATGTGTGTCCTTACTCTCATAGCACTTGCTCTGGAAGGGGGGAAAAAACAGGGTGGGCAGGAGGACTGACAAGTATTACCTAGCTAGGAGTGGCCAAGAGGCAAGTAAAGCCTTCCGCCTATATGCAGTCTGTGTCTGCCTTTTTGCAAAACCAAAGGGGACATGAAGGAAGTAGCAGAAGTCCTGTTTTTTGTTAAAAGCACAAAGTGTAGTTTCTTTGATGGAAAATACATTCTGCCCTTATGCAAAGGTGCGAATGAAGTGCAGCCATCCCTATTGATGTTTGTATGTGCAATGCTTCCAAAGATCAGAAAGCAGGCCATTAAAGGCACAATAAACAGCACAATAACATCCTCAGATTTTTAATAAAAATATATAGTGATTCAAAAATATGTAAAAATAAATATGTATAAAATAAAAGAAGGAAATAGACCATTTTTGCTCGTCTGCATTTGTGAGAGATATATAATGCTTTCAGTGTTTTCTCTGCTCTCAAGATCTATTCTGTCTCAGACTCTCAGTCTGAAGGGACTCTCTTTGACTCTCTATGCCCAAGGGAGATCTGCAAAACACCTTGAAAAGACAGTCCTGGAAGCTTAAATTCACAAAATTACTGCATACTGAAAATCTTGGCGTAGGTTTTAGGGCACAGCCTCATCTGTTTTTCCCCCACTAACCACTGAATATTCCATAGTAATCGTGACCAATCCCTCTATCCTGCAAAGGGGGAGGAGCTGATAACCTTATCCCTCCTCCTGCTTCTAGTATTATCCTCTGCTCTGTAGGTACCAGCCATCCCTTCTCGAATGCTTTTGCAGCATACGTAAAGTATATTCAGAGAAGCCATTTCTATTTTGTTTTGTGGGCTGGAATTTGCTGCCTCTGTTTCAAACCTGAATTTTGCTTCCTTGCCTTGCAACTTGATCCATCAGCCTACTGAAAAATACCACCTGTCTTGTACAAAATTGGCCTTATTCTCAGAACACTACAAATACAATGAAATAATTACTGGATATACTTCAACAAAAAGAGTATAACACTTACCACTCTCGGCTGGACCCAAGCTTTACTCTGGCCAGTTTCTTCCCTCTCCTACTTAGTACCAGCCAGAATCAAATGCTTGGAAGGAGTTTTAGGAACTCCGAAGTTAGATAAGTGGTCTTACGTAGTAGCACCCCAAAGCATGAGGTTTAACAAGCTCTCAACTTGCTAAAGTTGTCATTGTTATGGATAGCAAGATCAAAGTTGTTTAGATCAAAGTTGAATCATCCCCCTTGCATTTTACTTTAAGAACATAATATGGCAGCATGTAGTTCATCACAAACTCTCCAAGAGGGCAAAAAAAGGGGTTTTTTTTCTTTTTTTTCCCCTCTTGGTAGTCTGTAAACGTGTTTCCCCCCAATTTCCTGCAAGTCAGTAAAGTCAGACCATTTTACCAATCTAGAAGTTTTGAAATCCCTTATTGCTTTCAAAAGGTTATGGCGTGGATAAAGAGGTCTTGTCTATGGACAGGATAGATGTTTGTGCACACACATCCGATAGACATGCAAGGAATAAACTACCTCAGTGCTCTGAATGTGCCACTCTCCAGCAGTTCAAGTGCAACTTCTAGGCTCCATCAGATGCCAGGCAGCAGGACCTCTTCCCTGGTTGTGGGAGGGAGTGTGGTCACAGGACCTGCTATTGCGGGGAACTTTCTTCTTTCCCCAGCCTAGCCAAGTCCACCTCTATCTCAGTGTTATGGAGGGATAGCGAAGGAGCTGCTGCCATTTCCTGGCTATGAAACACTCAAAGCTCCTTCTCTCTCCTCTGGGGTATGCAGGCTCTTAATCTGGAGATTTTGGCATACAGCTCATGGGATCAGGGAAGTTTGGCTCTTCTTGATAGGACTTCAGTGGAGAACATCAGAGAAGCTGGCCTTACCTTAACTGGGCTGCTGGATTGAACCTTAGCTTTCTGCCACTCTGCCAAGAGCATTTGACGGATCCACTACTTTGCTATGAATTTTTTTGGTGCCTGTATGTTTTGGGGAATGTGCAGCGGTTCTTCCTTTCTCTGGCAAGTTTCCAGCTGTCTACTCCTGCCTTGGCAGCTCTGGACACAAAGGAAGAAGCCTGGCCTAGTTAACAGCGCGAGATGCTCACTGATACCTTGATGGCAGGGCATTGAGGAGGATAAATGTAAACATTAAACAACTGTGTTCTTCAGCTCATCTGATACATTAAATGAAGCAGGGGCCCTAGGGAGAGAAAATAAAGAAAAGAGTATGTGATCATGTAATTAAAGACTGTATTATTATGAATATGCACAGAAGGGTTGAATTAAGTTTGTACTGGCAACTCAGCTTCTGATATTTCCTAACTTTTAAGCAATACACTGCAACCTTTACAACATTTCTTTCATGTTGTTTTGGCAGGAACTGTTTCTCACTATTGGTTTGGAGAGAGCCTAGCACTTTGTGAGTTCTGTCATAATGGAAATAAGTATTAGAAATACAACTACTTTTATCTGTGCCACACACACATATACACACCCCGTAACTATTGCAACATGCCCTTTTCCCAGCTTTTTCTGAAGGAAGCTACTGAATGTTCTTCACGGTAAGTAGGAAAATTCAAGAGTTCAAAGGCAAGGAATTTCATTTGTTATGGTCCTACGGTCTGAATTAGCACATATTTGTTTATGAAAATAAATATACCACATGTACGGCAGGGATTTTTTTTTCCTGTTTGGGAAATCATTCATGACAGAACAAGGAAATACAAGAAAGTGCAAAAGTATTGCAGGCTTTTTAATGTGGTATCTTTTTAAAAGTCTTTCAGCATAGAATAAAGCTAGGTCTGTTCTCTTCCTATTCCACTTTCAGTTGTAGCTATGATTTTGCAGTGTTTGGCATTGACCTAATAAACAGGTAACGGTTGAAAAATAATTGGTATTTGTTTCTGAAAAGCTGCATGTGTGCCTTAGATTGACATAAGCTTTCTTTCATCTGTTACCTGGAAAGTACTGTGTGTGACTATGTGATACACAAGATACATCAACACTCCCCTCCTTTTATAGAATTTATTTTTAATGTAAGTTGATATTAAAATGCCACATTAGTGCTGTCGTTTATCCAGTATTTGAAAGCCTATAGCAAGAGGCTGAATCCTTATTTTTTTGTTTCTGCAGAGAAACGCTTACCCTGGGGTGCATAAAACATTTATTAAAGTTTTAGTTCTCTTTAGTCTTTGCTCTGGATACCTAGTTACATCTACAGAGACATTAGGTTGCTAGCCCAAGAGGCAGACATAGCGCAGAGAGGTTGTAATCAGCCCTGCATGTCCACACTGCTGTCCACAGGGCACCTGTAGGCTACAGCCTGGTGGCAGGTTCCCCTGGTGTTGTGTGGACATTTCAAACAAGTAAAACAAGTATCCTCCAAGCTACGGTGCTGTTATTGGAGTCCTTTTGGGAAAGACTTTGGTCATATGGCTTGTAGCAAAGTATAAGACAGATACAGAAACATTTGTGCTCCTCAGTGCAGACTGAATGTACTTAGGCTCCTATCAGGGGGTATGTTGGCCTTTTTTTTTTTTTTTTTTTTTTCTTTTCTTTTTTTGCTAAGGCCAATCTTTTGAGTGCAGACTGCAATTCATATGGTGCACCCACATGGCATGTTTGGACTCAGGCTTGGGCTAAGATCTGAGCTCAAAAAGGTTTTCTAGATAGAGCCTTTTTGTAAAGAGCCACTCTGCAATGAGGCAGGGATAAGGGCTCTTCAGCTCTCATGATAAGCCTTTCTCTCGGACTAGCATTACGACATTGAAAGCAACCACAGTGTCCTTTTAATGTGCCTGTTTTACACTGAAAAAGTGTGTGGCGTGGAAAAGTCAGTGTCTGACTTCTTCCAAAATGGAGAAGTCTTGCTTTTGCAAGTGTAAGACAGGCTGGTATGAGTCAGAGAAAGGGCAAAAGTCTGATCTGTGACCACACTGGGAACCCCCCTTTCCCTTCAACACAGACATGCGTACACACACACACGCACACGCACACACACACGCACACACACTCTGCATTTCTAGACTGGTTTATCAGGCTCTGGCTTCTTCAAACCGTTGCTCACACAAGCTGTTCCATTAAGTGAGTGGGACAAGTCACATAAGGCAGAGCCCCATTCTGCAATCCAGCAATAGTCTAAGAAACATCTCTACGTCTACAGAAAGCTTGAGGGAGAGTGGATAGCTGCCAGGGGAAGCTATCAGAGCTGGTTATAACTATTGCACATTCTGCAGAAGTAATTTCAGGAAAACCAGCTCATGGCATTCTAAATGACAAACTCTGCTGCACTTATTCCGTACCCAGAAAAGCTTTCTCCGTGGGTGATAAAGTTTATTTCAAAGAGACCAATCCTAAAGAAGATACTCCTTGTAATGTGAGTCTCAGGTGGCAGAAACCAGAATGTAGTCAGGACAGATTCAACAGAAGGTTTTCCTATGCTCTTTCTTTGATTTCAGCAGACAAGGGAATGATATGATAGCATGCACATGTATCAGATAAAGAGCAGGTTCAGAAAATGGTAGTATTCTGTTTTGTTATAAAGATGTACTTTTCCAGTGGGATAGTAGCAGGTATGGCAGCAAATGGGGCGCTTGTTTTTAACAAAGCAATCATGGTTTTGATCCAATAACAACAAAAATTTGAGAAGACAGTAGAAGCATATCATTTGAAAGCTTGTCAGTAGAGAGCTCCTCACAACATAGTTATACATAACCATTATTACACATCCATTTTTTCATTTGTACTCACTTATGAATAAAACAGGAGCGACAAATATAGATGAGATAAACAATCAGACATTGCAATCCTGCATGGGAGAGTTATTAAGAATAGTATTAAAGTGAAAGGAGCTTTTAAGTTAAGAGAAGGGTTTAACCATTTGTTGTCATGCTGTGCAATCAAATGATGTCATCTCAAATTTCAGGTCTAAGTTTTTGCCTCTCCTGTAGTTTCATATGGTACAATCCCAATCCTGAATGGGATGGGAGAGGAGATAAATAAGTTTACAGTTTTCTGGTTCCCAGAGTTTTCTTTTCTGTCCTGCAATATACCTTTACGAAGCACCTGAAGTCACTCAAAAACTCCCAAGTCTGTAGTGGCCACGTATAGGCTTTTGCACTGACTAGTGACGGCCAGAAGAGCACGTGTGAGTCTGCACAGTGTTGTCTGTCCTCCCATGGCCAGGGCAGAACTGGCTGATGGAGGAAGACTCTTCTGCTGCAGCCTTGCACATCTCAGTGATTCTTCGTGATGCTGAAGCAGCTTAAAGAGGCAGAGGGGGTCCTAATGTTTAGTCCCATGTTCAATCCCACATTCAGTAACTGGTGTTCTTGCAGGGTTGATATCTATGTTTTAAGCCAGTGGTTCCCAAAGGAGGGTCATCACCCTGAGCAGGGGTCACAGCAATGACAAGAAGTATCCTGAGCACAACCAACGTTTGGTTTCATCTGATATTTATGCTACTATCTGGGGAGGTGTGAAACCAGCAGCAGGTAAATAAGATTACAGTTTGACGAAGTTTATCAATTACTGCTTTAAGGACAGCAAAAATCATTATGAATTATAATACGACGTTCTGCATAATGTAGCCCACAGAATAAGTATCTAAACATCTAATCCATCTAAACACATCTGAGCACATTTTTACAAAGATACCATTTCCAAAACAGAGCTCCATGCAGTGGAGAATCCATCAGCCTAACTAGATTAGCCAAATAGCATGGATTTTAATGTTATTTTTGTAACGGTATTTCCTATCTTTTAGAACTAAAACTTATAATGTCTGCAGATTTTAAGTATAACCTTAGCTAAGATAATTAAAGATTTTAAGAAACCAGATATCATGGTCCAGCAACTGTATTCATTTGTCCTTAGTATTTGCAGTTTGTGTACTTTACGATATGATACGGTTAAAAAATCTAGACAGTTTTTTAGAAATCTTGTAAAATCTCCAAAAAAGACCTTCATTTACTTTCCAGTTATGTCATAAAAAATTCTTAAACAGCTTTATTTAGGTTTGTCATTTGGAAACTATAGCTGGATTTTCAAACGGATGGCTCATTTGGACCAGATTTTAAGTACTAGCTACAACCTTCAGCAAATGTGCTTTTCTCAAAAATAACTCAAAACAGCAAAACAGAGACATTGAAATGATAACACTGGAGATTTTAGATTAGGCCTACACAGACCACAAAGGAGATTGCCTACTATTCACTTATTAAAACAGAAGAGACAGCAAAACAGTGACTGTAATTTGTAGGCAGATGTACACACCTACCTCACAAAATCATAACATTTTGTGACATACGTTAAGTAGGAAATAAAGAGCATGATATAAGGGGAAATGAATGGAGCCATACTTCCCCTCTGTCAAAGCTGGAGGTGGTTTTTTTTTTTTTGGTTGAAAATCCTGCACGTGTTTCATTCAATGCAGGATCTGACTTAGAGAACAAATGATTTCAGATTAGCAGCTTTTTTCTTCTTTTATTGTCATCTGTCATATCTAAATCCTGCATATCAATGCAATGAATACACTGCTGTAAAAGCAGATACTTATCTTTTTTTTTTCATTTTTCCTAGTCAATACTTACCACAACTTATTCTCTTTCTCATTATCATTTGTAGTCATGGCACTGTTTCCATTACAGCTTTTCTTTCCTTGCAACAGTTTTAACTCAGGCATTTTAATCAGTCTCAGACAGAAATTCAGCCTGTGAATTCTCAGGTTGAAATTAATATAATTAGTTGTTTAGGACAGATTTGGCAGGCTGAAGGAATATCACATTGAGAGTCTGTATGTTACCTTGCTTTGAGTACTGATAGATTTTCTGGCCATGATCAAGTGTAAAAAAAAACTATTTAAAGAAATTCACAGATATCCAGTTCTTGTTTGAATGTGTAACTGTGTGTATACTGGCGTTCAGCTACATTTGGGTGTGAACACTTCAAACATGCTTGTGTGAAATGCAGTCATTCTTCCCTTTAAAGTGATTTTATTACATGTCGCACGCCTGTAATTAATGGTTGTAGGGTCCCCACGCAGCCAGAGCTCTCTCCCCAGCAGTGCTGAATATGAGCCGGCTGAACAAACCTGACCACTCAATAACTCACTTTCCCAGATTCGCTCACATGAGTAATGTCCCTGACTCTGATGAGACTATCCGCGTAATTGCAAATGGGCAGCACCATGGTTTTAGTGCACATCATCCAAGACTTTGCTTGTTAGAGCTCACGCTTTTTGCTCCTCTCTGAGAGATGTCCCATACATTCAGGAGCATGCTTTGTCCTACACTGACTATAAATTGCCTATTCCTACAAAAAAGAAAAGCCAAGAAGTCCTGGTTCCTGCTAAATTGGCACTCTTTTTACAGAGCACAAGAGGTGTCTGACTTTTAACACAAGCATCTTATGTGAGCAAGCTTGGTAACACTGGAAAAGCGGGGAGAGAGTCCTGAATACAAGCAGAAGCAGTAGATTACTTTTATCGCACTAAAAATGAAAGGATTTTTTCCTCCATTGTTTTTAGAGAAAGTCAGAAAAACCTCACTAAAACTGAAACAAAGATCTTGACAGTGAAAATGTACAGCTCTATAAAATCAGGCCCTCAGTCCTGATTTCGACTAATCAGCTGTCTCAGACAGGCTTGTGACAAAAAACAAGAAAAGCACAGCTTTTTAATTAAAAAAAAAAAAAGATGCCTAGCACTTATGAACCTAAAAACACGCAGCCTTGTGATTTAAGACTCTTCATCTCCTGCTTCCAACACCACCTTCAAACAGTCACCGTTCCTCCCTCCCCGCTTGCCTCCAATGTATTTCCAGAGAGAGGGGAACACAAAGCCGCTTGGTACCCCTCGCACAATGGAAAGGAGATGTGCCTAGCTGTGTGGGAGGAGCCGCCTGATTCTCCCATGGAGCGCCGGGAACACACGCTTGGAGCGAGCGAGCGAGCGGCGCTAAGTGCTCCTCGGAGCAGGGAACAGCGTGTTCCAGCAGCAGCTAACGTGCAGGCAAAGATAGAAAGCCATTTTCTTCCCAGGCACGCAACGCACTAATGTAAGAGCCTGAGCTTGCAGAGGATGAACCTGCCGTTTCGGGACTTTCTTTCCTTTTTTCGTTTTTATTTTTTGTTTCCAGTTTTGCATCTCAGTTCAATTTTAAATTATTTAAGTGGACTTTTTTTTAAACGTGAGGAATTTTTCTTTTTTAAGTTCCCTGTTTCATGAAAGCAGTCAAGGCCAACTTATGAAACAAATACATAAGAAAGTGCAGTCACACAGAGCATCGCTTAAAGATCTGCATAGTGTCCATGCAGCAGCATTTTCTCTACCTTAGGGCTTCCTGCAAAAAAACATTCTACAAGCAGGGGTCAGCGTTATTGGAAAAAGTAGAAATTCATATGAAATAACAGGCAAGAGAAGAAGGGGTGAACCCATGCATATCTACACTACGTAACAGGAACATGGTGCTGTGCTCCACCGCAAGCTGGGGTGGAGCCCCACCAGCGACCTCAGCCCCACACTGGTGCCACGTCATTGCAGCCAGCTCAGGCCCTGAAACTGCACTGTTTCATACCAAGAAACCAACGTGGCCAAGGCCAAGGCAGGCAATCGGCTCAGTGCATTCCTTCCCTCCAAGCAGACGTGCCTTCATTGTTTCCACTCAGTTTCCTTACCCTGGAGCTTTAGGGTATTTCCTGCGGAGTCATCTCCTCCCACCAGCCAGTAGGTTCAGTCTCATCTACCAGGCAGCATGGTTTCAGTAGAGCCATGCCAGAGCTGGTGGTGCCAGCACCCACACCTTTATGTTTCACATCAAAAAAGAAAAAGAAAAAAACTTTGCTGCATTTTTTCTCATAAAATTCCAGGACACCTGTTCAAAGCTACCTCTAAGTCTGGGTACATGCCCCTAGGATTTTCTCTATTGATACCACAGTATAAAGAAATGACAGAGATGTCCAGGAGCGATCATCAGGGAGCTCCTCCAGTTGCTACACTGCTAGAGGAAATGATCCAAGCTTCAGTTATGCAATTTCCTACTTCGTAGCAAATGCAAAGTCATTGGTTATATAAAGATGACTTAGTAATAGCTGATTTTTTTCTGAAAACTAGTCATACTTCTCTTTTTTAAGGTAGTGCTAACCACAATAAGAAATAGTGCTAGAAACCTGGATTTTGCAGGTGCATGTTTTTAATTGCTGGACTACTGCAGTAATTTCAACACAAACCAGGCAGTCTTAGAATGATGTACAAAACCATACTTTCTGCTTTGCCGGTGTAACCTCACTTATTGCAGCCAATGGCCAACAGCGTAACAAGGACAAACTTCAGTGGCTTTGAAGAGAAGACAAGCTATAACCCTTGGAAGAAAACAACAGCTCTGAGGAGAGCTTTGATGGGGTAAAGAATTCCCCGTTCTTGGTGTGCAGATGGAAAGGCTGTTGCCGGCTCACAGGGCATTTGATAGCTGTGGCTCTCATTTCATGCTGAGCCTAATAATCGTGAATTATTTTGACCCTGTATTTTTTCAGCTGCCAGAAACTTACTGTACCTTCACCATTCCGGCTATAAATTAGTTACATTAGCCACAGGAATGCTTATGACATCAGTGGAGGTTTAAGAACAAAGACGATAGCAGTCCTGAAAAAGGTAAACACTCTCCTCTGTGAAGATAAAGACATAAAAGATCACCTATAGTAAATAAAAGGATGGATGGTCACATAAAAATGCAGTAGTGTTGCTCATTAACTCTGAGGATTGGAGACCAAGCAGCTATTTAATGGAGGGTGGAAGAGAATTTTACATTTTTGAATCAAATGAAACAAAGACAGTGGAATATTTTTCCTTTTATAACTATCATAAGACCTCTCCAAGCATTTTTATGGCCGTCTTTACTAACTTCTTCATTGATTATATATCAATCACACTAACTCCTTAAGAAAAAAAAGGGACCAGCCAGTTTATCCAAATCTCCCTGTTTTTGAAGGATAATGTCATTAGTGCATTATTATGCACTAATGTGAGCTGCTTGCTATTGCATACACTTCCCCAATTTGACGGGCTTTCTTCTGATGTCAGAAGTGTTGTGCCATGGATTTCTGTGGAAATAGAATCAGGTTTTACAACAGTTTCTACTGTGCTAAATGATTTAGAAATCTTTCCTTTGAAATTTACCAAGCCAATTTTCTTTTCGTTCACCTGACTGTTGACCTATTGATTCACTTTGCCTTTCACACTCCTTGTTTTCTCAGTTTTAACTGAGAAAGCATTGAGATATTGGGAAATAGAGGGGTTCCTTCTTGAGCTGCCGCCAGTTACAGAGTATGAGATCAGACACTGTGGAGACACAAAGTCCAGAGGACTGGAAAGCCTTGATCACCCTGTACATGCCGCAAAAAGTATTATTAAAAATTCTGAGGGGTTATTTCAGAGGACCTTAGGCACAAAGGCCCCAAAAAGATATTATGGAAAGAGCAATTATTGTTACTTTTAGCATAGTTGAATGAACTTGCAAATAAAACAATAAAAATTAAATAAATAAAATAAATAAAACTGACAAATAAAACAGCACGAACAGCAATGAATGTTATCCATCTTTGCTAATTTAAATTATTTGAATTCCTCTACCAATACTAAAAGAACAAAAATCTTTGTTTAAATTGATGCCAAAATAGTTAAAGCTTTGGATGGCATATTTAGTTATAATAAATAACAAGTGTTAAACCTTAAAAACAGATAGACTACCACACGGATTACAGCACAAATAAAACACAGTACAGAGGACACTTTCCTCAACAAGTAATTTGCAAGTTAGATGTAAAGAAAGAACTAAATTCTAAAGAAGTTCGAAAATGGTTTCAGGTAACAAATCTCAAAATTTTACTGTTGAATTGGGAGCTTTTCACCAGCACAAATAAAGGCCTACTCCATAAAAGGAATAAATTCACTTCTACTTTCAGTTTCAAATGCATAGGTAGTAGTTTGAAGAGAATCAAGGACATCCCCTGAAAAAAAATTTTGTAAACACTTTTCAACTTACCAGGACAGAAAGCAAAGACAATGTTTAACTGAAAATAGTGACATATTTTAAGTTTATTTAGGTATATCATTTGTACATCCAGCTCATAAAAGAGGCACAGGGTTTTTTACTACCACTTAGCACAGCTTTTTTTGAAAGACAAAGTCAGCCAACAATTTTTGCCTTATTCTTCTGGAGTGCAGACTGGCTACCATTAGAAATAACAAGTAATGCAAAATTACTAGAGGATTTTAGAAGTTGTATGGTCCAACTGAATTTAGAAAAGCAAAGAACAGCTCCATTTTCAGACTGATTCAAGCACCGTCACTGGCCTAACTAATTCCCCTCACATCTCCAAAATACAATCTTTCTTTTAAGAGTAATGTCAAAAAAAAGTTTGAAATGGCTGATAAGAGCTGCTTTCCCTAGCTTAGACATGCCTTTTCCTTCTCTCGAATTTGAGCAGGCTATTCTGTGCCTGTTTTGACTGGCCACTGGCTCTAACTGGCTCCCTGCAGAGGTGACTGGACACTAAGCTATTTATGGGGCTGATGGCCAACACCACCCACCCCTCTGTGCCTGGGAGAGCTGTGTTTGGGTAACGCAGGCTGCATCCACAGAGATACATACAGAAGGAAAAGCCAGGACAGGACAGCCTTTTCATTTCTATATGGGTTTCCTCACCCTGAATGGCACATGAAAGGCACGTGGCCCTGTCCATGCAGTCACTCTGTAGCCCTGTCCATGTAACAGCAGGTGCTGTGACCCAAGAGGAGCAAGTTTACAGAGCAAACTGGTCGGTGCTGAGGACCCAGGACTCAGGTACTTTTGGGGGGTTACTTCAGGCTACCTCTAGTCTGATCTCATGGTCTCTATATCTGGTAGTGGATGGAGCACATTATGTGTGCTCCTGGGTTGTGTCTTCCAGTTTAGCTTCCAGCAGGAGGAATCCAGTTCAAGCGCTCCAAGAGCACTCTGCAAAGTGAACTAACATACTGTAAATGGTGATGGTGAGGAGATACATTTCAAAAGAGCCCTCTTGCCAAACGCTCTCTCTAATGCAGATGCACCCCGCGATACACCCTAGTCAGGACTGTTTGCAATCAGTTTGCAAATGTATTAAAAGCTTGCAAAAACCTGCTCTCTACTGGGGCTCGATTTATAATCCCAGGGACCACTGGGAATCAGGGCTTCCTGAGAAGGAAAGATCAAGTGTGTCTGGCTCTTTATGCTTTGCAAGCTTGGAGAGAGCTGTCAGTACAGAATTATGAGTGTTTACTGAGCGTGGGACCCGTCGTGGAGAGCCCCAGCATCGGGCAGATTGGATGGACATCAGGAACTTCAGAATATTTTTGCTGCCTGCTTATGACAGCTATACCAGGCAGAGTGCTGGCACAACAGAGGGTCGGGGCTTCCAGCAGCAATCAGGTCCACCTTGCAGCTGATAATGTGACTGTCTAAATATATCAGTGATTAGGGCTACCATGTATAGATTAAAGTCACAGCTCTGTATCACCCATCTGAGGCACAACAGTTGGCCTGATGACAGGACAAACATGAACTTCATGACCTGTTTTTCCACTGTTTTTTAAAGCATGCTTTAAATATACTGGGTCAGTGTCTATAATAGTGAATCACAACAACTGCAATTCCTTCTCCAAGGATGGCTTTCTCAGACTCTGTAAATTGTACTAGGGTGGAGCAGGCTGCATGATCAGGAGGTCACCTCGTTAGGGGTTTAGATGCCTGTAAGTGTACCACCTTGATTTTTATTAAAGAACAATACTAAAAATCATGTTTAAAGTTGCAGCAAAGCAAACTGCTCAAATAAAAATATTTCATTTCATCACCACTATAACAATGCATGGAATACCCTGTTTTGACATAACGCCACCTCTTCTCATAAAGGTGCATCAGCTGTCTGTCTTACGTGTCTCAGGAGGCAGAAACTGATCCTGTGATTCTTAGCAAGCTGTTCTAATTGCTTGTCTATCCGTAGCTGAATTTAAGGCTTTGTTGCCTAGACAAACAGGACTGCCTTTGCTCTCCCTCAGAAATCCCCAAAATAATTATAGAACATTCTACTTTCCCTATGTTTTTCCCTAGGCAATGACCTGCTTCACTTGTATGGCAAAATCAACCCTGATTTTATCATCCAGAGGATAACAAGGCTGTCTTATCTTTTTCAAATAAGTACAATTGGGAATTGCAAAAAGAAAAAAAAACTTATTACTTTAATTGTTCACTATTTTAGCATAAAGAAGTTACACACAGGGGAGCCTTGAAACTTCTTTCATGTTGATACCCTTTAATTCAATTAAGGCCCTAAGCTAAAGCAAAGAGCTAGCAAGAGTCAGATACTATTGCTACTAATAATGTAACTGCTGAAAAAATTAATGGCATATAAACAATTCAAGTAGCTGTTTTGTTATAAGGTTCCACTTCTGGAAGTAGGTTAGTTTGCCTATTAGATGACAACATTATAGATGAATTCCTGTCTCACTTTCTTCAATCTTTGATTTAAAATAGGCCACTGGATTTAGGTACTCGAGATTCAAGTAAGTATATTTTCTAAATGGCCTCTGTGATCTGAAGAGATCAATGGTATACATATTACTTCTGAATTGCCTCCTTTTCGAGCCTAGGGGGGAAACAAAAGCAGAAATAATGGATTGATTTAGATAGAATCTGAGATTATAGTATTCCAGACACATTTTGAGGAATTGTGAGAGGTCATATAAAGATCCAACCACATGTGGACTTTTCCGTGTGGTCAAAGTATTGGCTGCCAAGTGTGTGACTAAAGAAAAGGGAAGTTAGGCTTAAAATCATTGATGTATTCAAAGGGAAGGATCATGGACCTGATCTTGAGCCCTAAGAAATGAGTAACAAAGATGAGGCAGTACTAGAGAAGAAAAGTATTTTAATGAATTAAACTATATATATATATATAGCCACGATGACTACTTTTACACTGACATATTTTTGTGTGTAACCAAATGTAGAACTCAGAAGCACCTATTCTGACCAGAGAAGAAAAAAATACATATAATGAAAAAAAAAAAACTCAGAAAAAATATTCTAAAAAAATCCCCTCCCCTGAAACCCATAAAAATATGAGAAATTAGACATGGATTTCATGACCTGGCAAAGACACCAAAGTATTTGACAATGTATATTTGAGGATCTGAATAGTTCTCAGGCATGTTGTTTAAGGCAGAAGAACTGATGAGACAAAAACTACAAGAAAGAGGAACATGGAAAAAGTTGGCTGTTCACGTCGTCAGTGACAAGGCTAAAAAAAGGCATTACATTCTCACCTCCAAATAGGAGAAAACAGGTAGCAACTCTAGCTCAAGTATCTGCACATAGATCCTCTCTCACAAGGAAAATTTACAAAGCAAATAGCTGTATCTGTTCTTGCTTGTGGCTCTTGAACCCTGCTTTGGACTAACCTGAACAAAAAGCTCCCAGGGAGCAATTGTGGATGGGCACGAAGACAATGAGACATTGACAAGCAGGTTTGCTTGTTATCATCTCCCAGAAACTCTTGACTCACAAAGTATCTCAAAATAAGGGTGAGGTGAGCAGGAGGAACTTTGTCCCTGCACAACACATGCAAATGCCCAACATCTATTTGAAAGGATCTTGTTAGGAGACCAGTGGCCTGTGGCCTTGGCTCTGGTCTTGTGGCTTATGTGAGTTTCTCCTACAAGAGCATTTTATGGGAAATAATTCACCTCTAGTGGAAAAAAATGGCTCTTGGAGTTCACTACTCCTCCTTAGGATGTATACGCTGCCTGACCTCATTAATCTTGTTTTTCATGGTCGCTGTACTGTGCTGTTATTCCATTAACATATTGCAGTACTGCCTGAGGCTGCTTTAATGTATGCTCTATTCTGTATTTGCCTAATTTACTTAGGCATTTGTAGTGCACTGACCACTGTAGGGTCTCTCTTTCTATAGGCAAATGAAGACAGCATATGGCCTGGAACCGGGAGCTATCGCTGTGCTCCCAGAAAGCCTTGTACCAGGGCACAGGGACTCAGGCACTGCAGTTCTACATACCAGCTCAATTTCTTTAAAGAGATTTGCAACAGTTTTCCAGATAGGTAGCACCCGATATTCATTTATGTCTGTGCATCCTCTGCCCTCGAGAAAGGGAAGAGAGACTGGGCCTACAGCCTCTAGTAAGTGTTTAAGCCCCACAAGACATTTGGGATCCAACTTAAAGAGCAGATGTTGCAGAGCTCAGAAGCAGCTCTGATCAGGTTGTAGGGCAGT
Organism: Dromaius novaehollandiae; assembly: GCF_036370855.1. NCBI lineage: Eukaryota > Metazoa > Chordata > Aves > Casuariiformes > Dromaiidae > Dromaius > Dromaius novaehollandiae. The sequence goes on from NC_088098.1 coordinate 46,125,090, forward strand.
GCAGGGAGCAACACACCATCCAGACGCTGTACATTATGTTTTTTATCGTTTTTAAAAGATACACTAGAACTGGGTAGATTCAGAGAACAAAGGGGAAAATGCAACAGGGGGTTAATAGAGCTGTAGCTTCTTTTGATGAGATTGTCTCTTCCGCATTTTACATATATTCACATTTTTTTTGCTTGGAAATAAAGGTCATACTTATTCTATCATTTTTGCTCCCTAAATGTACACATGACCTCTTTCTTTAGGAATGCGAAAAAACACAAAATGCCAACTGACAGAACCTAAAATCACAAGAATGTGATTCTTTTTGCTGCATTCAGGTTTAAAATATATTGGTGCAAGTTGTGAATCAAATATAAATTATTTTGTTTTGCAAGAATACATAAGTATACATCTACTACTGAAATAATTTTTTAATATGAAATTGTTATTTCACATCCAATCCTTATTCACCTCAGCATCTTATTTCTAATATTGACTGTATTTATTTGAACAAAAGTGGAGGCAAAGCCTGATATGTGAATGTTTCATGGTTTTATCACTGGTGTTTAAATTGTGTTCCATGTTTAAAGGACAGTCACAAGATGGTACAAATAGTACCTCATGAGTTGCTTTTTTATGTTAAGAAAAATAAGACACTATGGATCTTTGACCACATTTTTCGGAAGTGACTAGTGATTTTGAGTGCCAAATCTGAGACCCCTCATATTTAAAAGATGTACCCATGGTTATTCTGAATACAATTCACATAGTAAAAATTTAGCTTGAAAGTAATGTTGAGGATGAGAAACTAAAGCACTCTGAATTTAGGAAAATTTCAGATCAGGCAGTCTGCTTTTTGCTTAAGCTTTAAAACAGTGTAAGCGTTCGGGACGTACCATCCATACCTCTCCAAAGTAAGCAAGGACTGCACTGCTCAAAACAGTGGAAAGCCAGCCTGAGCTTGAACGAACTGCCCATCACCCCTCCGTCACTGTCATTACGTGCGCGGCTGCTGTAAACACAGACAAGACGCACTGCTACATGAGGGAGCAGGTATCAGCTCCCAGCCCTGCTTCCACCATTTGTCCCTCAATAACGGCGAGGAACAAGGTAATTGGGAGAACAGAAGTGAGCGCTACTAAAAAGGCAAGAATATCCCTAAAGGCTCGAAAGCTTGTTCAAATTGTTTTATGGCAGCAAAGCAGCCTTTGAAATCATTTGAATTACAAACAGTGAAAGTTTATTGCTAAACCAGTTATTGTTTCAGAGCCACAGGGAGCATGTGAACAGGGAGGGAAGAGTTAGGGCAGGATGGAGGAGGAAGGAGTTCCCTACCAGCAGGCGCCCTGGGCACGCTGCCTGCGCGGCATCTCCCTCAGCGCGAAGAGCAGATGTTCGCTGGGGGAGGGACAACCTGGAGCAGTAACCTCCTGGGTACCTTTTTGGTTACCCATGCTGTCCGCCTGCCTCCCTGGATAGCCTGCGAGGGGAAAAGAACAGTATGGAAATAAGAGACGAAATAGGAATCTACCTTCCTCTCCAGATCCATTTTTATCCGTGGCATCACACATAGCCTTCATCCTCCCATGTGCTGCTGACTTCAGTTCTAGGTGGAGCTTCTGGAGATGAGGAAACACTGAGAAAGTGTTGAAAGTCAGAAAGTGGTGTTTACCACATGCGTGTCCTGGGGGAACTGAGTTCACGTCCTAGTAGCTAGTAAGCCCTAGGAGAAGGTCCCGTGAGTAGGTACGTACACACCATAGTGTCATGTGGGCCCTACACCATAGGGTCTATGGAGGTAGTTTTTCTGGATAACTGATCCTTCCTGTTGATTCAGGGCAGGAGAGAAGCGGGGGGGGGGGGGGGGGGGGGGGGAGGGGGGGAGTCCCAGACTTCACAAATAAAGCAAACACTAAGATCTTGCAATTAAATTGTATGGAAACAAAGAAGCTTAAAAACTACTACACATTATAGCTCCCCTAACTTGACTGGCCGGGTGGCCAGAGTCAACCAGCCAGTCCATAGCCCCAGCTATGATTCCAGCCTGGGACAGATCCTGGCTTGTCAGAGAACCCCAGATACAGCCGGTCATCGTGCTGATGGTGAAGTATTAATTCTCTGACATTTTAACCATCTCCATGCATTCTTGAACCAGACAAATATATTCACACAGAAACTGATGTCCAGAGGCGTCAGGAGCACAGGCTGACCCAAGCAAAAACCCACTATTCCCAAGTCTAAATAATCGCAGTACACTTCTGCTGAAGGGATGTTCTAGGGATGTGCCACCAATGAAATTATGTCTTATTTCAGCAAGACCTCCTGCCTCAGAGCAGCTGAAAGCACATTATCAGGGCAACAAATGACAATCTCAGCTCCAGATAAGATGCATTTTATAAAGAAACCACCTCTGTGATGAAACATAGGAAAACCTGTATAACTGCGTACGTTGCACAAAGTAAATTAACAATTTATAACTCATTCACATAATTCAGTTGCTCACAGTGGGAAGCAGAGAGCAATACCAAATTCACTGAGGCTTCAGGAAGACAGCATTTTCATTCTTCTCACAAAAAACAGTTGCTACCAGCAGCCTGAAGGAAATTGTAGGTGTTAGCTAACCTAACCATTGTGGATTCGCTTGTCTGTTTTGTATCATATTGAGGTTGTGCGTGCTTGCATGCACATCTAAATGTCAAACTCCACACATGCACTGCAACTCAACTAGGTCAGGCTAACGAGATCTGAAGAAATGTGTCTTTAGGTGTTCTCCCAGCCAAACCAAATCAATCAAAGAGTCTTTCCTCAGTCTAGTCCTCAGAACAAAAACACACCTATACCTTCCTCTTACACTCAGTGTTGTCAGAGCTCTGAATTGATGGTCTTAGATAAAATGTGTAGGTACATGTTCGCATGCAAAACAATACGGGCTATTACTTCATGAATGTCAGAGTGTTTATCTTTGGAAATTTGTTTAAGTGCATGAGTTGCTTATTTCCTGTCTAAACTTTGTGGAGGTGTTTTGCAGTGCGACTCAGGGTATGTAAGTAATATTGCATGCAACACATTTACACCCAAAGCACTGAAATAGTTTCAGACACCAGCATGCCCAAACCCAAAATATAAGGACTTAGAACTCCCTATTTACATATATATCTTTTATTTTTTAAGTGAACTTAAGCAAAATGATACAAGAGGAAAAGAGCTGCGTGCACAGTGGAACTTCCTTCAAAATGAAGAGTTTGACTATTTCAATGACATTTAATTATTTTGCATGTGTTTATTCAGGAATTGTATGACAATTTAGAGGAATGATTAAACAGGAATTTAGACATTTATACAGTACTTGCTACTATGAACTTCAGATTCTCTTCTCTTTCTTACAGTCAACGACTAAAGAAAATCCTTTGTGACCTATATAAACTGCATACAAAAACACTCTCTCCCCCCTTTTCCAAGGTTTAATCCAACAGTCAAGAATGACAACAACATAGATAAGCACAAATGGCAGGCAGCTGCGTACTAGCACAGACATGTTTCATGGACAAGGTGAAAACAGCTCTTTATACCAAAAAGAAGGCTGGTGTACAGTCATGTTTGCTTTCTAGTATATATGTTCTTTAAAATTCTTATTGCTAAGTAAGAAAACAAAATAAAACAAATTCTGCTAACATGAAGACAAGGCTAAAGTGTGCATTCCCTTTTCTAGATCCCAGTTTATGTTCTTGAAGTAATGCATGCATGCGTGCGCACACACAGACTCATATACAGAAATAAGCTTTTGAGAATAATAGATTTTCCTAATGCTCAAGTTCTCTTCTTGAAAAGCATGTTCCCTAAGACGGAATTAGTATTTCAAGTCAAACCCAACCATTTTTCTTAAACGTCTCTGAAACTTTCCCCTCGGCATCCAAGCACAGTGGAAGCATGGAAAGTGAAAAAAATAGGACTGCTCTTTGGAGAAGGGGTGGCTGGATTCCAGGGGCACAAAGCAAATACATGTCAGAGCAGCTGCAAATGCTTGAACTGGGATTCAAGCACACAACCACAGTCATCATGGTGATTAAGGAATAAGTTAAAGCTTTGCATAAAGTTCTATTATTTATAAAGTGCAGTGCTCAGCAACTGTACAAGCAAAGAGGGAAGCACCAACACTGTTCCTTTACTCTAGTCTTAAATTTACAGCTCATGACTGGCTTTATCAGTAGCTTTCAGATCATCCCTAGCACACTGCACTGAAGATCAGACACCTGGTTACACCAGCTTTCTTAATCATTGCATTTTAAATGGATTCCTCCTCTGATATTATACTTTCAAACCAGTTCAGCTATCACCTGATTGCAGTTTATACACAACCATAATCAACATATTACAGCTTGGGAACTGCTGTGCCATGCCATTCTATTAAAAGGAAACAAGCTGTTCTTATGATGCATCCTACTGCCTGTTCAAACAACAAAGTTAACATCAAAAAAATAAAAAAGGCAAGCACTAACCACTTCTTGAACTATGCAGCCATATGAAATTAAGCCTTTTCCACCCCTGCATAATGTTGCTTACATTATGCCTCTGGAAACCTGTCCAGGTGTGCTTCCCAGTGCGTGGAATCACGGGGTTGGTGGAGACGGGATCCTGAAACCGCTGACATTGACTTTCAATACACACCTTATTTCCAAGTAAATATTCTGCAAGCACGAGATTTTTTGGCACTACTTTAACTGTTGTGGCATTGCCCTGAAGGACAGACTAACCCAGTTTAAAATAAGTGTATTTAATAGTACAGAGCTCTATAACTTGTCTAGTAGGACTTTAACCATGGCTTTGTAAATGATTTCAAAACTAAGCTTGGTTACAAACCAAAGTGAGTTTTGTTTGACCATCTTTTAAAATAATTTTAAAGTTGTTTTGTAGGTTTTTATTTCCAAAAGGTCTATAGGTTTACCTAACTATAGGTATATTTTCGAAAACATCTAATTTAATTTTTGCTTTTGAATCAGAACATAAGTTATCATTTTAAGACAGATTTCTGTATTGAGTTTACTCAAAATATATGCAGCCAAGAGAGGAGGACAGAACAACCGACCCTTACTCTGTCCTGCACATACATATTCACACACACACATTACGGTCAAATCTAGCAAATGCTGTTTCAGGGGGTTTCATTTCAACTTCTTTACTTTATATTTTACACAGGTGTTGTGTTTTATGTCACTGGCTATGCACTACTGGACAGGAGATTCAAATGTTTAATGAAAAGTACTTAGTTGTGAACAACAGTCTGAACAACATATTAACAGTATATGTTCATAATGGAACATCCTGTCAGTATGTGTGTTACTCTGTTAGTGTTTTCAACACAGAAATAAAAATGATTGTCTTCAGTAAGAAAATAGTCCTGAAATTGTTTATCGTGAACAAAAATGCTGTGGAGAAATAGAGTCATAAAACTGTTCAAAAGGTTTCACAACAAAACTAAAAACATGCCCAGTTTGGAATTTTTTCTATGATGAACATTTGGACTAGGTAGACTGTAAGGTCCAGATGTTTTCCCAAGGATCCCGTATTTGATTTTAGCTGTGCTTCTTGTGAGTGGTTTCATAAGCAAATGATGGGAAAAAAATGTGTTTCCATAGCCTAAGCAAAATCTGGCGATTTTGAAAAATGATGGGGCAAAGACTCCAAAGTTTGACCTGGAGCCAGTCTCAAAAAATATGGAGTGTTTAGACCCAACAGACTCTTTATTCCTTGAGCCAGATTCTCCTTCCTCCCTATCGTGGTGCAGGACAGATAGAAGTGACTTTGTCAGCTAAATTAAAGCTATCAAATATAGTATTTATTGCGGTAATCAGTTTCTCAACCATTTTGCTCTGGTGCTAATGTTGCTCTTGCCTTATCCAATCCTCACATGCATCCAACATTTTTGTTTTCACATCTGATGAGGGGACATTGAGGTTACCCTGAATAACATGCAAATATGAATTTAGTATCTGCACACCACAGTCTTTTCTGCCCACCAGTAGTCTCTAAAATAGAAAATGATTTTTCTTTATCAACACATTGATCTACAAAAACAAGAATGTAAAAATATTGCCATTATTTGGCTTACATAAAGAATTCAGAAAAATATAAGAATTTGTGCTGTTGTCTTGTGTATGCAAGATATGAGCTAACTTTTATTCTTGACCGACTGGCATCCTATGACTTATGTTAGTGGGACTTCTAAGAAATATTGGAAAATGACTCAAGGCCAACGTGAATGCAGAACGGAATAGTCCAGTAAATCAAGGGAAAATACAAATTTCCTAGTAATTTTCTTTCAAGTCTCTTTCAGTCTCACCTTTGGCGTAATGATATTGGATTAAATACAGCCCTGGCAATTTTAAGTGTTTCTCTTGCTAAGTGAGCATGAGTTGCCTCCATTTGCAAAGCAATGAAGTGGCAATTGTAGTATCAGAGTATCATTGCTTGAGAGACTCTCAAATACTCGATTGATGGTTATGGAATAATACATAAAATCAGATTTTTTTTCCCCCCAGTATATTTAGATTTTTAAGGGAGAATAATTCCTCAGGAGACAGGTGTCTAGACTAGGGAAGCAGCATTAAGTAGCCCACCATCTGACAAAGCAGATAGCATAGGCCCGGTCAGGTCAGTCAGACAAAGCTTCACAAAATCCTAATTTTGCCCCATCAGCAAGATATTTTATGTCAGGACACAGACAGTAGAATGGGGGTACGCAGATGGAAAGCGGATCAATGAAAGGTGAAGGGGCGCAAGAGGGAGAATTTAGCTGCTATCACTTCTTGAAGATAAGATTATTTGAACTCTCCTGTTTTCGGTTGTTTATAGACACATCTTCTAATTTGGTTCACATATTTACCAGACCACATCAAATAATCAAGCAAGTGAGATTTATTATTGTTGTTTCCAAAGCTGATTACAGAGGGCAGATATTGCTTGTTAATCTTTTCCCATTACTTGATTATACATTTAGGATATATGTTCCCTCACCTCTCTTCAGAGCACAGATGCCAAAACCACAGGACATCATTTTAATTCTCAGGTACTGTCACAGCTATGCATCCAACTGGTTTTACTCCAGGTAAAGCGCAGCCGACCACAATATGCCTACTTGCAAAACCATGATTGAGATAAGTATCATCTAAGCAAATAATAATGTTTTAGCTGACCCATGCACAAAATAAATCCCTCTCTTTCAGCTATTAAGCTTGTAGTCTCTTATCTTACATGATGGCGGGAGGTAGGGGTAGTTCAGGAGTTTGTCCAGGTTGGGTAGCAGGACACAAAATACGGGGCTTATCTGACCAGAATGGAGCCAGGCTTTCACCCTAGCTAGCAAGGAGACACGGCTATTGCCATCCTTCACTATTTTAGCTGCAAACCATGTGGATGTAAAAAAAAAAAGAAAAAGAAAAGAAAAAAAGAAAAGCTCCTGAATCAGATACAAAGAATCAGTCTCTGATCTGTAATATGACCCAAGGGCCCCGAAGCAGCCAACTTTATCTAGCAATAGAGAGCAACTCATACAGATAACAAAAGAACGAATGCGAGAGGGTTTGAAACATGTGCTTCAGTTTGGAAAGGCAACCTTAAACACATACTTCTCCAATTCAAGCCTTTAAAGGAAATATTTATGGTTTATGACTGCAAGTGGGTAACACATTTAGAAGTATTTCTTAAAATAACAAAGGGGAAACAATTGTTACATTCATTATTCATTAGCTAACAGGGCCCTGGAAATATAAGCTCAGTTTTAGTGCTGAACAAATAATTAAAAAATATAAGCTAAACATTTTGAGAACATGATTTCTTGTTTTAAGCTAACAGATTAAAAAGATGACGAGCTGTATTAGAGCATCCCAGCTACAACTCTGCAAAATTTGCAGAAGCAGATAGAGACAGAAACGGCACTAAGAACCTGACAGCGCGTATCAGCCAGCACTTTTTATTTACTTTCTGCCCCCACAGGTGTTCACAGAGTTTTGTTCCCGTGTCAGCTGGTAGAAAGGGATAAAAGCAGATTCATTTTCTGCATAAATGCTGGTCATACACACATGCACACCAGTCAGGTGCATACACACACGCACATGCAGAGGGACCAGGATGGTAGGTGAAATTGCAGTGTACGATCTGTTTGCCTTGCAGATCGTGGAAAAGCCTTCCTATGCCTGGTTTATCACCATAAACGGGCCCATCGTAAACTGAGGGTGTGATATGTGTCTATGGTACGTCAGAAACGCAGCCCAGGCTGCCTCGCGTATTTGCCCTGTGCCAGGAGCCACCCGGAGCAGAGCCGCTCTGTGGCTGCTTCAAGGGCATCAGCCCTGTGCAAACACCGGGTTACAAACATCACATACTCGGGGCATTAGTCACAGCAAGAAGTGGGCTAGCGTATGTTCACACAAACAGCATAAAAGTCAACAGTTACATGAAAACTCTGCCCATTGGTCTTGAGTGAACATATCCAAGCAGGAAGATGCATTGAGAAAGGAAGGGCTCCAGAACAGCTTCGTCCGGCCTCTCCAGAGGTTGCATTACCTGCCATTGCCAGTGTCTGTGCTGAAATCAGCATGTAATCAGCACCTGGACCCTGAGTGTAGGGCCATCTGCACAGAAACCATATGCTTGTTTTCTGGTTTCTTCTCAGTCCCATTAGCATTGCTCTATAGCCTTCCCAATGGAGGCCTCCAAAATTGTCCTCTATGGACAATTCCATAGCAAAAAGAAACTTCGATCTCTCATGGGGCCACTAAAGTCCCCAGCTTTACTCCTTCCTTCACTATAAATCATCCATCCATGAAGACCCTGGAGCAAAAAATAATGCATGCCGAAGAGATACATTGCAAGCTCTTATTGATGCAGGCTGTTTGCTAGCATAGATTTCTCTCGGAGAATGTTAAAAAAAAAGGGGGCAAGGCAAGCATATAAGTAAAGTTTACAAAAGTCAAGTCAATAAAGCAGTAAGCCTTTCACTAGCCTCTAAGACTAGCTTGTAAACTGACTGATAGCACAGTTCATTCGGAAAGAGTCATGTTCAAATATGCAGCAGCTATCACACTCCCAGCTCCAGTGTGGCCAATTCAATGGCTTTTCTCATTCCACAAGGCGCTACCCACCTAGACAAGGAGCAAAACAAGTTCCTCCATACTTGCAGCCTTGACAGTAAGTAGGCAGGCACTTCAGGGTGGATGGATAAAAATTAATCAAAAGAATGCCCTTTACAGCTGCTCTATGTGATGGCAGGAGGAGGAGGAGGAAGAGAGGAGGCATAACAGAGCTCTGTCCGGTGATTGCATTAGGGTCAGACTTTTGTCTTTACACTTTGCAAGTCATTGAGAGACCACTTCTCTCAAATTTAGAGGGGCATCATCTAACAAACTTAATGAATTAAGTTATACAGTCATCTAATTGGTAGTACCAGTATCAGAATTGCTGGTTCTATGGCCAAAGGGCAGGTGTTTTAGATGTATGTCTGACTTTCAGAGGAGACAGCAATACTACCTATTTTCTCTCCTCTGATAAAAAGAGAAGACCCTTTATCTGCAGAAACAAAGCTAAAAAGACTTACTTACAGTTGTTCCAGCACTGATTTTATATAGCTTTAAAATATTCCTGTGTTTTATTTAGGATCGGAACAGAGACATATTTCATATGGCTTTTCTAGGTATATTAGTTCAGAGCAGGAGCAGGGAGGAATGACTGTGTGCTCAACAGTACCAAATCATGTAGCTTCAGCAGAACATTAATTAATTTTTTGACCCTCCAGTTTCTCTGATCCAATTCTGAGAAGCTTATTGCTGTTGTCAGGTCAGAACTTGTTTCAAGGAACCAAGTGTTACCTTTCTGCTTACAGATTATGTTGGCAGGAGTCAGTCTGTCTGCTTACACAGGATATGTCTTTGTCCTTAACCTGCATTTTTTCTATAGTTCTTTAGTGCAGAAACAAGGAATTAACCTTCCAATACAATTAACAGATGACATTGATCAGTGGGATAAAAATCCACAGCTGATTAGTTCTGCCTTTTTTAGGAGCTAATAGGAAAATAGCCCTTCCCTGTAAATGAGATGAACAACATAAAAATATTCCCTGGGAAATAGGTAAGATGCCCTACTGCAAAGATGATACATACAGAAAATCAGTTACATGCCAGATGACCCATAGAAATGCCAAGGCTCAATAAATAGGGTGGATAATCAGTGGCCTGGGGAATGCTCCTGCGCAGCGGCATAAACTTGTTCTCCTCTTCCATAATAATCCTACTCACAAGTGTATTTTGTTTAAGAATACTCAAACAGTACTGGAAAGAGTCAAGTAAGCTACTCAGTTCTGGGAGAGCGAGGAGGGGTTATGGAAATTTAACCTTTAGCTCATTAACAATATTATACAGGGAAAACATTTCTTGGTTTGAGGAGCTTACCCTTTAAATGGGAGCATCAACTGTTAATACTTGAAGGTGACTTCAAACAGCAAGAGAGACAGCAATGCATACACATGTATAGGCACATGCAAAGTACATATATTTTTAGGGAGCACAATACACTTATGTGCTACCCTAGAAAATACTAACAAGTTTGGTACCAGTTGAGCCATAGCTTCTCAGAGCAGATGCTCTGCATATTCAGGAAAATCAAGCTGTCTTGAGAAACACCCAGAAACTGAAGCAGATGTTATTGAAACACAGACCGTGTGTAACTATGTGTATTGTATATGCATTTTCCCCTCTCAGGCCAAATATCGTACTGCAGATGTAGTGTCATTAACTGAAATAGCTACAATATAATATTTGAATTGGGAGCAAATTGTTTCCTATAAAACGATTTCTTACTATAAATGCAGAAGTCAAAGTTATAAATGCTACTGAAAAAAGCAGTTCAAGTCACCCAATTTAGTACAAGGACGAGATATGGCAAAAAATACAGCACTGGACAATTTTGCTTGTAATTCCATATTTGGATTTATTTATATGTATCAGTTGTCTGCATCAAAGCACAGATGCAAAGTAAAATCTGTTTTTTCTCTTCCAAAGTGGCAATCTGGCCTGTCACTGCTTTAGTTTTGGCTTCCCTTTGTCCCTTCTTTCTTTTACATATACCTTTTCATGGTTAGGCTGAAGCACATTTTCTGCTTAACCTGAGTTCAGTAAGAAAGTTGTACCAAGTCAGCCCTTTCAGCTTTCATATCTTTTCCAGAGATATCAGCTTCATTTTATTTACCCCACAGGGTTTGTACATACAATGGAGACTTGAAGATCTCATTTTCGAGGGACATCCTTGCAAAGACAGTTGCTGCCTGACACAGCTGTTACAGGACACCAAGGAAATCACACCATGAAAATATTACTGCCGCCTCTGGGTATACAACATATATATCAGCGACACAGTGTTACGAGGATGATGGAATGGCACACAGGGATAATTTTAAAGTCCACCTAGACTGTAAAAACATGCTCTCTCCAGGATGTAAGGCACGTGTGCATGTGTGCCTTGCAATGGGGTAGCAGGCAAAAGGGAGCACGGAAAACAGCAAAACAGGAAAAAATATCCTCTTTAAAAAGAGACTTTACACCCCATATGGCAGTGGATTATTACACTGCTATCACTGGAGTCACACTCTCTGTCTATTTATTCTGAAGTCATCTTGTAGAGAGCAGGAGAAGGATCTGATTAGCAAAGTGCAGCATGCTCCATGCTGCCTTGGGAGCATTACTAATGCTGTAACAATATCAACTGCAAGGCATCCCTGAGTGGTAAGAGAGAGCAGAGCTAAAACAGAAGAGGAAAAGAAGGGTCACCAGCACAGGAAAGCGAGGCAAGGGCAGGAAAGCAGGAAAATAGACAAATGATCAAGAGGCAGAAAGACAAGACAGGAGAGAAATATTAGAAGACAAGAAGGCAGAGAGAGCGAAAAAGTAGACAAAACCAACATTACAGCAGAGTGAAGTGCTCGTGACATCCCAAAGGGCCCCCAGTTCTTGTGGCACCTTTTCAGCAACAGTAGGACTGACTAACAACTAACAGCGCTGAACTGCGAATAGTCATCTCGCACAGACTTTTAATCACTGACACCCAGAATTCAGAATAGCCCAGCAAGGGAGCGCTGGGAGGTCTGGGTGTAATACAATGCCCATACAAGGTCTTAATCGTCTTCCCTTTGTGAATTTACGAAGCAGCTGCTCCATAAGGCCGCAGTGCTTAAGTATGAATGATGTGTTTTTAGGAACGCTGCTCAGTGTTGAGGAAGATTACCATGCATGTCCTTAGCCATGAACACCAGGAGATGAAAGAGCTGTTCTGCTTGACCTTCGTTGTAGAGGGGAGAGGATTTTGGAAAGAAAAGTGCGATTGTTCATGTGTCTCATGCAATTGCCGATGCAATGCTTTCCCAGCTCCTGCAGCTGTGTTTGGCCATAAGTGAGAGGAGCTCTCAGACTTTATTCTAGCACTTTTTATACCTAAGGGAATGCTATATTGGCCTCCCTGATGTAAACACATTTCTAAAAAATAAATTACCAAAGATTGTTTTTCCTTCCTTTTTTCCTCCTAAGTGACTCATTTAGGGAAAATATGAGGCAATATATTTATAAACACTTTTCGCCCTTTCTGGTTATCATCACTTAGGATTCTGCAGAAGTAAGATTTTCTTTTCGCTATATAGGAATAGATGACAAATCTTACATGAAAAATCAACCTGGAGTGAAAGAAACTTCTTCCCACATGTTCCCTGGGGTTTTGCATTTACCCTGAAAGATGTCTACACCCCCTTAGGGCAGGAAGAGGAACGCTTCAGAGCTTGGAGATCATTGCTTTTAGCTGGCTGGAGAAAGAAATAAGAAAGATTTACCTGAATGTTTATGAGCAGTGAATCCATATTTTGTTAAGAAAATAATGCAAATGAAAAGCATTGAGGATTTTTCTCTCTCTTTTTTCTTTATTGTGTTGCATATCATGCTAACAAATATTATGTAGGAAAATAAACCAGGAACTTTCTAGTTTTGTGCATAGCAGAAGTCATCCCAGGGCCTCCAGCAAACTGGTTAGACAGACTTAGGGAAGTGCAAAAATTAACATCCATCAAAAGTTTATCTTGTCATATCGTTGAGATTTGGAAGGACCAATATTATCCCAAATTTAAAACTCAGAGATACTGGTCTCAAAACACTCTGATAGCTTTAGTAGAGATATTACTAATTGATAATACAGAAATAAGGTCAATGAGACATTCAGAACAGCAGACTAGAATATGTATAGGCCATTGTGACCACCATGAGCTTAAATTTCAACAAACCAAAGATTTTGAAAGCCCTGTTTGAGACATCTTAATTCAGGCCAGTTTTCAGGAAATGTTTCACAATGTGGTCCCTGAAAATGAATACTTTTGAGCCATTCACAATGCAGGACTCATCTTGAGAATTAAAATTATCCTTTTCTGTAATTGCTATGTCTAAACTGTGTAAGATCTTAAAGACCTTCAAATTCTAGATGCAAAATAAGCACTGAATCAAGCCTTGTGGTCTCTTAGTCCCAGGTTGTCTCTAATTTCCAAAAGAGATTGAAGGTAATGAAACTATTTGCAGGAGGGCGAGTTGCCGAAGAAGGATTTAAATTAGAAGGGTCAAAAACATCTTAACGATTTTTATGCTACATTAAGCCAGAGAAATTATTTCTGTGGTTGTCAAGCTTAGCTTATTGGGAAAGCTTCAATGCATAGCTCACATAATAATAATAAAAAAAATTCTCTGTTTGAAAAGAAATTAGTGATTTCATGATAAGCCACTGTTAATGATTGTCCTAATTAATAAATGCATATTTTCACCTCAAAACTGGTATTTTCCAGATTGATCTCCAGCACAAGTCAAACACACGACAGAAACCGAAAAAAGAGAAATTGCAAAAACTTACTATGGCTGTATTTTCCACCTACAGGTGTTGCTAATGTGAGCCAAGGTTTGGTCCCCATTTGTGCAGGAAGAAAATAAGGAGTTATATCCACAAACAGGCATGTCTGTATGATATGGATAAATACTGACAGTTGAATAGGTTCATACTCATCACTAAGAATTTGTGATTTAAACATCTTAAGATATGCCTGAAACTCAACCACACAGTGACTACCATAAACAGCTTAGGACAAGAGCTGTTTGCTGCAGAGGAAAGGAAAGAGGAAAATGAGGTGCCGGACACTGGTCATATAATTGAAACCTCAAAAGAAACTTAGTATCTCAAACTTCACTTTCAGAAGAAAACCATAGCTAGCATCTGTACTCTAAATACAGATTCCTGGTCTTTTTAGCATGTCCTGTTTTATGGGTCATTCAAGTGAGTTTGTCTATAGTACCAGGCCGTTCACTCAAAAGGAAGAGTGATACTGCAGTAACCGAGTCATCTACATGATGCATAAGTTCCATGTAGAAACTTCCCTGAAGAATTTGCCTGCCCAAGTATTAGTCAGAGCTGAGCACAACATTTCATAAAAGGCTAAGGTCTAAGCTAAGATCTTGTTCTATTATCAGCCACGTGCATGAAGCGAGTTCCATAATATGTGCTGTCCTTGCTTGCTTGCTTAAAGGAAAAAAAAAGTGGGCTGGTTTATGTTGGTGCAGCCGTGCATAGGAGGGTCATGCAAAATATCCTCTCTAGCCTGTTGAAAATTCTGTCACTCTGCATTAGGGGTTGAATCTTTTGGCCAGCTGTTCCTTGCCATAGCTTACTTGACTTCAATAGAGCTTTGATGATTTATGCCACAGGAAACCTAATTTATGTTTGTCGTAGCCACAATAATATATTTTGTCCATTATCCACACGTATACACAAAAAAAACCCCAGGTATTATTCACAAAAAAGAACATAAGAAACTTCACAGGATGTATTTTGGATTCAGTTTAGAAACACTTTTCTCCTCTTCTTCAAGGGATTTGTGGAAGATATTTTCCCTGTCTCCAAAACATCTCCAAATATACAGGAGCTGCCTCATTTTACACTCAGACCTGCATGGGTGACAGTCTTACTGTGATTGATTGTGTTAGGGTGTCACACTTGACACAAAAGCTATAGAAGAATTTATTTACATAATGACACAAACCTACATTCTTTTTTGTCTTCATGCCCTATAAGTGTTCAAGTTTCCATCATTAGGATCCTTTATCTGAGATCACATCTTTCACTTACCAAGTGTAATTCAGAGATATTTTTCCCTTCTAATGTGTTGGATTTTATCCTTTCTCCTCTACTGTTACTCAGAGAGTATAGAAATAAAAATCACACTTCCCAAATAATACACAACAAAGAAAAATAACAGACTTCTCACTTAGTCATTGAATTATTTGCCTTCTTCAAACTGTCAACAGCTTCTTGATGGAAATATTTTGTGATTCATTTTTTCCTTGTTGTTATCCCAGAGAATAACTTCCCTCTTCGCTTTCACCCTGAGATATAAAGCTCCCTTGCTTGTTTAGAGGGGCTGGTTGGCTGGTTTGGTTTTGCAGACTGTGTCACTTCTAAGTAGGTGGTGTGATCAGCTCTGTGAAGTGACAAAGCATGAAGTTCAATAATTTGAGATATTCCACCCTAAGGTTAACCAGAACTTCAGGAGGGTCGTGGCTGATTTCAGTGCACACCGGGGTCTGTTCACTGATGCTGAAGCCTGTGCAGGAGAGGATGGCTGGCAGGGACCCCGGGCACAGGGCAATGCAGACACTGCTGTCTAGTCACTTGCTCCCATTTATTCCCACACCTTCCCAGTCCCTGACTTGGGCCTTGGTACAGAGACATCCCTGCACTTTCAGTCGCTATGCCAAGTTTTCAACCTGAGAAATCCTTCTTTTTTTGCAGATATAAGTGTGTGCAAGGCCATGGATCTTGGTAGAGCTTTACACACTTGTATTTGCTGAAGATTCGAAGATCTGAACTCAACTAATTTTCAGCTGCTTTATATACAGTCCTTTCAAGAACCAGCTTCCTGGATTAACTAATTAGCACTGAACTATTCGGTGATGACTAGATCTTCACAGATTTTCACATACTGCCATTTGTCTGCAGTTGGCTAGTGTCAATAACATTCAGGAAAAATCGTTTGCCTATACATATATATATATGTTTATATTTATGCCTGCCTATATCCAGCTCCTGTGGATAAGTCATTATGCACACATTACAAATCTTGGCTTTAGACTGGAGAAGTCTGTGTCTGCCCTTGACTATTCTTCATGATATCAGTCCAGAAATTTCCCTGAGATAAAACTATTTCCCTGAAATCCGTATGAGAAAGACTCATTGGATTTTTTTTTTTTTAATGAAAGAAGATATGCACAACCCCACTTAATAAAAAATAGATTTTTCTATTATTACCTCCTGAACAAAAAAGCGCATTTCCTATAGCAAGGGCAAAATGCAATCTAATTTTCCTAAGTACTGCCTAGTCCCTTGCTGATTTCTGCAATAAGAATGAGCAGAGCAGCAGCACACAGCAGCAGACACCTAACAAAGACTGCTGGAGCACTAGGGTATCTCTCCAACTGCTGCTTTATTGAATCCTCTCTCTTTATGCGGCCTATTATCGATGCATTATACTTCTTGTTTCCTCTTCTTCACCAGCATCTTCCCTACCACAGGTGGCCACTGCTGGCTCTGAATTGAAATTTTCTTGTGCAATAGACCCTGTAACCTCTCTTTTAAACAGCCCAGCCTTCATTCCCTTTGCAATATACTAAGAAATACTGTTCTTCCTTTCAATTATTGCGTTTTCAGCATTATATCTGGTCGTTATTTTTCCCCTTTTTTCTCTTTGTTACTTCTTTAAAATCAGAAAATAGTGTCTCTGATCATTACAGACATGTAACTGGGACAATCAAAGGCCATTCCTGTAGGCTGCAATGACAAATTTGAGAAAGCAAAGCACCTAAATGTAAAAGACTTGGATTAGATAGTTTTAGGCATGTTTAGATAGATGCTTCTGAATGCATATCTTCAAATGATATAAATAGAGATCTCAATAGAGCCTTCAGTTCTTGTTTTTTTAACACTAATTCAGAACCTGGTAAGACACTAAATATAATACATCTTTATAATGTTAAGCATGGCAGCAAAGTGCTTCATAATGGAAAAGAGAGTATATAAGCATCTTCAAGGACAACTGTTGCCCCACGTTTATTTCGCAGGACCTTATCGTGTTATGACACTGTATCTAGTCCGTACATAAAGAATGTGTTCAGGCACCTGGGCAACACTTGGCTTCAAATGAAAACTATTTTTCTCTACAGAGTTTCTCTGATCCAAATCCTATTGCCTAACTAATTGATAAAACTAAATAAGAACATTTTTCCATTCTCCAGTTTTCTTAATTTAAACATCTGCTACATTTTGAAATTATATAGGTTACAGTTACTAACTTTCCAGATGCTAAAGAAAAAACATGCGGAACACATGTAACAACACATACACTGACTTTTCTTTTTACTTTGAAAAATGTCTGACCTTTTGGGTGAATGATTGATTTACACCAAAAATGGAAAGGTCATAAAAAATAAGGATTGGCTCTAAACTATTCTTCATAGGGGAGCTCTCAAATTCCATTGAATCAAAGCACCAGAATTACAAGATTTTAATTACTTAATATATAGAGAAATGAGAGATGCTCAAAATATTTTAATCTGGGACTTTCATTTGCTAAGCTCAGACTTGAATAGAAGATCTTCACTTCAGAGTCTTCACTTCTCCACTTCAGCACTGGTTGACGGACATAGTGCTAAGCTGACTGCTTTGCAGTGGTCCAACTGTGAGACTTGTAGAGCAAGGCTAGTCTCTAGTTGTATCAATCAGCCATAGGAATATTTGGATGGTGTGACAATACTCAAACAGCCTTTTTTCCTTATTTCCCACCCTGACCATCACCAAAAAATGGGAATGTGATGAAGGTGTCACCTCGGTCCAACAGACTCCAAAGGTTAGCCAACTACTTTGTGTCAGCACATACACTGCCAATCTTTTAGCCCCAGTTTTGAGAGAAGCCCATTGACTGTATGCTGCCTTCTCAGCAGTGTTTCTCACAAGGCCCAGAGCATCTCTGAGACTGAGCTGATGCAAATGAGGGGCAAGCTTGGCCCACCGGAATGGAGATAGCAGTTCACAGCTCTCACTAGTCTCCGCAGAAATTTGGTGCTACAGAAGTCTGAGCCCAAAAGAATCTATTTCCCCATCTTTGTTCTTCCCCATTCTCCTCCACTTCAAGATTAGCTGATACAATTTCCTCAGAACTTCCAAAATAAAATACTTACCTCCGGACTAAGACCAAACATCAATACTTTCAAATTAGAATGGGACAACCTGGAAAGTTCCTAGTGCAAAAATGAAAATCTATTCACATAAATTGCTCCGTTTCATAGCTACTTCGCCATGAACACTGTTGATTTTATAAACAACTCTGATTAAATTGTGACAGAATCTAGAATTCCAAGTTAAAGGCTGGGATCTCATTTGCCCATTTTTATATGTGCAAAATAAAGATAATTCTTTTATTCAGAGTTTGCAAATCTCATACTCACAAATCCATGTACAAAATATAGTACAAGAAATACTATACATGAAGATAGATTTTGTCAAACTACTGCTTTCCCAGATATATGTAAGATTAATATGTTAGACTGACATTTTAGCATGCTGAAGATCATAAGACATGCTTTATGGTGCATTAAAATCTCATAATAACAATTTCAGAGAGTTAGCATAATATATTATTCAGAGTTAAACACTGCCTTGAATGATAAGGGCTAACATGCCATCAGGCTATAATAAACTACAGCTTTGAAATATCAATTTTCATTTATCAGTAAGGTCATTTACATTGCTAAAGCAAGAACATAATGATGTATTTTTTTCCTATCTAGGAGAAAAAAAATGCACTTATTTTCCAACATCCAGAAAATATGAAAATGTTCAGAGAAAGCCATTATTAAGTCATTTAACCTTTCAGATAAAACAAATTGTCATGGATTTAGTTATAAAGCTGAAAGTAAATACATTCTGTTTTTTTTATATTGAACATAAAAAAACTTATTTAAACTCTAAAGGAAATATTGCATTCAGGCACAAATGTATTACTGTAGTGAGGTTTTTGACAAATTGCATCTATTTATCTGATATTTCTGTGAGTGACACTGAAAAGCTATACAGCACTCCTCTACAACTTTACCCCAAAGAGGAATTTATCAGCATGAATTACTTAGAGTTGCACATTGCCCGTAATCCACATATGAAATGCTGTATTTTAAGGCCTTTAAGCCGATAAAAGGGTATGTTCATGATGTGGAAAAGAGGGCAGCTGAAATAAAAGACAGTGAAAGGGGCACTAGATCAAAAAGTACTTTTATCCTCAAATCTTGTTCAAAATTCCTTCATCTTGGTGTGTATGGAGAGCCGGGGGAGTCACCACTCTTGTGCCTTCTGCTTGGGAATGCTTCAGGCTACCTTAAACTGATTTGATGGCTCAGATTTCAGCCCTTCTTCCCCAAAATGCAGGGCCAGCCAAGCCAGGAGGCAACCTGGGACGAGCCTGGGCTGTCACACCCAGGTGTGCTATGGCCTCCCTGAGCCCCCACGTCTTTCTACTTGGCAAAGAGCTTTTCGCACATAGCAGCTTATGCACACACGAGTCCCTTCTCCACCTTCAGCAGATATAGGCCCGGCACACCTGGGTTTCTGGAGGGGCACCGCGCTCAGCCCAGGAGCGGCCATGCGAGCGCTGAAGCAAGCCTCATGGGCATGCAGCAGGCCAGAGGGTAAGTCCAACACCAGGGGTTTAACTTGGCTTCTCGTAGCATGCCGAGAGACAAACAGACCACCAGTCCAGCAAGAGACTTCGATATACTGCCCCAAAAGGGTCAGAAATTCCTCTCCCCTGGCTTTTCGGCACTATAGGCAACCATCAATACACAAGTGCTGCTAAACTCTGATATAGAAGATATGGAACAAATATTTCCTGGGCACGCTGGCTCTGCCCCTTATAATGAGGTGAGTAACGAGGAGGCTTTTAAACCACAGAAACGCTTGACCCAGATGAAACCAGTGAATCTGAGCCACTTGTGCCTGGGTGTGAATCTGGCTTTCCTAGTGCAAATGGTTCTTTATCCGCTGTCCTCTGTGACATCTTCTGCATTAGGACTAAACTGTTATTTACACAATAATCCTTAATCATAGGGGGAGGCAGATCAGGCATAAGCAGTGGTTTAAGCAGGCTCCAGGGCTTTCAGCTTTCAGGACTGGCCTGTGTGGAAGTCTCTCTGAAGTGTGCCACGGAAAAAGAGCATCGTGCCACCCCGTTCGGCTCTCTGTGCTAGGAATTCAACATGTATCCCAGTCAGTGTTGATTTATAATGTAATTTTTAAAAGTTCTCATCTTATAGGAAGCAGTCTACTGTGTATGCACAAAGTTCAGTCATTTAAATGAATAGACCGCTCGAGTCCCAGAAGTCCAGAATGCAACATAGCCTGTATCTTGATTTTTTGACTGCATGTTAGGTTTAAGGTTGACAGCAAGCATAAGTATATTTTGCACCAAGTCTAATTTAATTCTAGAGTCAGGGTAATCTCTGGCTAGCTATTCTTTTTATCCATGATATTCATTGTTACTGCCAAAGCTTTTTCTGCAGTGAGGTTTCCTTAGAATTCTTCCCTCTTTGCTCATGAATAGGAGCAGTTCTTAGCTCCTTCTTTTCTTTTCTTTTCTTTTTTTTTTCTTTTTTTTTTTTTTTTTTTTAAGCAGCTGTGATATAAAAGAGAGAGGAAGGGCAGATTTAGTATCGCAAATAAAAGATAATGCTAGGCTTTTCTTATGTATTTTATCTCATAGTATAATTGCAAGTGCCAGTCACTCTGTTCATGTGGAGGTGACAAACAGGCTTGCAACAGTAGAGCAAATTTAAATTAGTATTTAGAAGACAGTTTCTTGCTGTATCTTTAAACCTCTAGCTTTTCCTGCTTTTCCCCTGCCTCACCCCCATCATATATACTAATATTGCTCTTCCATTTTTATTTTTTTGTCAAAAGCCTTATTAGCAGTGTAGCAGAATGAGACTGTGATGGGCCTGTACTGCATGAAAGGATGTTGTCAGGCTGGTGTCAGGTCAGATTGGACTTTGAGGAAAGAATCAAACAGCCGCCTTTCAAAATGATTGATGCCTTCTCCAGCTTCAGCTTAATCATTTTGTGCATTCTTATCAACAGCTTTTGGTCCACTGCAGAGAAATTTCCAGCACTGCTCTTGTCATTGCTGCTGAAGGGGATTGTCAAGGTTTTTGCTTGGCTTAGGCTAGCACAGGGGACCAAGATTAAAACACCTACGGTCAACCACTGCAAGTTCCCTTCTGTGTTACCAGCACACAGTTGCTGGGAGTGGACAAAGGTAACATCACTACTCTGAATTTAGATCTGGGAATAAATTAGTGTCCCTGATTTTAAGATATGAGTGTAAGGTTCAAATCCACGTTCAGTTTAGTGGATGGCCTGATTTTCATCAGTGCTGAGAATTGCTCGGTGTGCAGCACCCTCAGGGAGAAAAGAAAAAAATAAATAATTAGACACTTAGATGCAGAATTAGGAACTGAATTTCAGCCACCATGGTCAGGCCAGGGCTCAGCCCAGCCCTGGGTCGGCCCTTGGTACGAGCCTTAGAGCAGTGACATCACGCTGTAGGTCTGGATTCAGCTGCATTTGTTTTCAGACTCATTTGTCAACAACAAAAGAAGAAAGTTCAAGCAAAATGCTAGGGTGTCATTTCTTACCCATAATGAACAAGACTAAAGACACCTCCTGCAGATTAATGACTGGTTGGAACCAGTTAATCACCTCAAGCCATTAACCCTAACTGTTATTAAGCTCTAGGATCTAAACTGAGTCCTCAATCATAGTGGCTGCTATTCAGCCATCCTACTTCCAGACCCATCCCCCCCATTGCCCTTCTGACTCCTACACCAAAAATCAGGTAAAAATTGCATGTGGGAATTTGTGTTACATATGTGTAGAGAGATAGAAACCATCTACACAGATTAGGTCTATTTCTCACCTACCTGAGAGCAATATTCATTTCACATCACATACATGTCAGCCCAAGGTACCTGTGGGCATTCAAGACCTGACGTGTTGGTCAGTCAGGGCTCAGCAGAGTATCTGGTTTATAATATAGCGGGAAGCAAGAAAAAAAGGGCAGGAAGAAAGGACCTAGGGGGAGGGAAGGGAGAAAAAAGAGGGGAAAAAAGCCTTGAGGGAGATAAATCTGACTATTCAGCATTCTGAAGAGGAGCCTATTCATAAAGTTCATTCTTGATGTATTCTGATTGGCTTTTGTTTCGGTTTATTTTATAATCCTATTTTACAGTAGGCAGCCTGTTGTTTGCTCTAATCATCTGTTTCCATGACCTTCACCTTTATTGATTTGGCTTCTTCCTAAGTTTAATGCAGTCTCTGAGATTAAAGCCATTTTTCTCCAGGACGAGTTGGTTAACAGTAGATTCACTTTTAAGAAGCAGAAATCATTCTGATTATTAAAAAATCATTTTTAGAACAGAAAATATGTTTTAAGTAAATAAAACCTCTTGACAGAGCTAAGCAATAGAAGGGGGATTCTAGCTCATAAACAAAGGCAGCATATTTTTTAAAAAGAGTGAAAAAGTCAGTGGAATAAATAAAAGCAGCATTGCTTATGAGTATATTTATGAGTGCTATCAAATGCTGTAGATCTGAAGAATAAGGTACAGAGGATTTTATTTTCCCCTCCCAGATGTTATTTTAATCAGGTTTATAGTTGAAATGGATAGAGAATCATATTATGTGATGTAATTTTCCCCAACAGATATAGTAATATAACTCAGCATTTTGCAAGTGTAGCAGGTGAGATTATAAATCAAAGGCAGGATTTACTGAAAGAATATAATAGGCCAGATCCCATTTTCCTTAACAATTTATAGTTCTGATTTGATTATACAGCTTATTTGCTTAGCTTTATTACTGCATCAAACTCCCCCTTTCTCAATGATACTTCATTCTGTAATATCTACTATCAACCTCCAGTCACACATTTTGATAAGAAAAGCACCCAGTTGTGTCTTGCACGCAATATACTAAACACTGCCGATTGCCTTTCCATACTCGCACATACAGGGATTTGATTCTGCAGCCCCTTTACCTCACTTGAAACTGTAATGAATTACCAGAGATAAACAGACTGATCCAAACGCACTGAAGTAAATGGAAAATCGTCTGTTGACCTCACAGGGCTTTGAACCATTCCTCCCTTGACAGCAGACATTCATTTCCTGTTCCCAGACTCTGCCAGAGTTATAATAAATGTATTACCCAACTCAGCTCTAGCACTTGGTAGCAAAATGATCCAGACAGAACATGCAGTACAAACAAATATACCCAATTTTTTTCTGTACCCTGTATAAAATCCAGAAGGGGGGGGGGGGGGGGGAAGTAGAATTATCCCGATCTAAGAAAAAATTGAAAATGAAACTGCAGATAAAATGATTTTTCTCATTCTCCCTCTAAAATACTTTGACTGTTGCCATTACCTTTCCATTACCACAATATCATTTCTTTTGAAAAAAAAAAAAAGAGACACTCGTAAATTAATTATATACTTATAAATATTTGAACCACATATTGCTTTCTGTTAAAATGGTACAGAATTACTGGAACAGAAACCAAGCAGCAGCTACCGAACCACCACTTCCTGTTGATAACAAAACCTGAGCTTGACGGGCTCACAACTTGGTGTCTGTTGTCTGGAGTTCCCCCCGCAGTGCTTCAGCTGTGTTTTCCCTAGCTATTGTTTTGATTTCTTCCCTGGGAGTTTTCTAAAATTTTTCTGAAACTGAACTATCGAAAAAAATTATT
Organism: Dromaius novaehollandiae; assembly: GCF_036370855.1. Lineage (NCBI taxonomy): Eukaryota > Metazoa > Chordata > Aves > Casuariiformes > Dromaiidae > Dromaius > Dromaius novaehollandiae. Next base: position 46,148,982 of record NC_088098.1, read on the forward strand.
GAATGTTCCCATGGTAACAATAAAAAAAAAAAATTAGAACCATTCTAATCAGACTGATGACTCAGGGCACAGCTTCTCAACTGAGGCCAAGGCACTGAGTTTTTGTCCACTTACAGAGCAATTTTGTCAGCCTATTTAAAGCTGTTGAACTCAGGCAATATATTAACACTACACTCTTCTATTGAGAGTAGAATATATTTCTCTTCTGAGCAGCTGTCTTGCAGTATGTGTGGCATTAATTAGCATATATATCTTTGTATAATGTATATCCTCCACAGAAATTATTTTAAGCTAACATTAAGGTCACACCATTGCATGCTTAAAAATAAAAGACAAAACCGAAAACAACAACAGAAAATCAATCACGGTCCACACATAAACATGAAATACTCTTTAATTGTTATCATAGATCGCACTTCTGATATTCAAGAGTGGAGGGGATGGGTTAAAATCAATCCAAAATTCAAAAAAAATCAAAAGGTTAAAATCAAAAGGTCCAATCCTCAGCTATCACAGGCAACCACACTGCACAAGTCTGGCCATGAACATACCAAACTCCTTCTTAAAACAACTATGTTTCTTTGCAGTTATGACACCCATCAAGAGGCTGTCCCAGAGCTTTTTTCCCCAAGATGTCTCAAAACCACCCTCCAATTTTCTGTCAAGTTTATCTCTTGCCAGATTATCTCTCCCCCCCCCCACACCCAGTACAAGTGCTGTCCTTTAGTTTAAACAACTCTTCTCCCTCTTTCGTGTCTAAAACACCCTGACATATTTTTACAGAGCAATATTTTCCCTACCTAATCTTTCTTCCAGGAACCTAAACAGTTTGGCTTGCTCACCTTTTCTTCTATGATGGACTCTCCTTTGTTTTGTTAATTCCTGCAGTCCTCTTCACTTGTTCATATGTAATTTCATTCTCCCTGACCACCAAAAAATTCCAGATGTTGTTTTACCTGGGCCTTGTATAATAGAGGTATAATAGAGTTAATGCTTCTTTGCCATCATTGGGAATTGCTCCCCTGATACGTCTTGGAACACATCACCATAGTCTCCTTCTCTCAGGCTGTATGGCAATGCATGTGCAGAGCAGAATGAATTATAAAGAGGGATATCTGAAAATGTCACACCAAATCAGATTGTTAGTAGCATTTCATGTTTTCATAGAAATTAGGATTAAAGGAGACTTCTAAATTACCTAATTTTCTCCTCTTTCTGTTACAAGGCAGTATATTTCACCAGGATATCTTTATCAAGCCCAGTGACCTTTGTGAAGTTGAATGTTTTTTCAGTCCTCAGAAGTCTCTATTTAGCATCAAGTAAGTAACACAAAAGAGAAGGAATTTTTGATTTTAAAGAGCCCTTCAAAATACAGAACAACATTTATAAAAGACAAATAAAAATAATGATGCTAATTTTTAGATACTTAATTAGCTGCATATTCCCTATGTAATACTCATGCCCATCAGTAATGGGTGAGATAGTTATTCACAAACCTTCCAGCCTGTAGTGAAATATCTTGGTCTGAAAAACACAGGGACTGAGGCAGAATACAAAGACAGGATATTTTAAGGGCAAGAGGTCAGCTGAAGTGATAGTGACAGATTTTTTAATAGTTGTATTGTCTCCAGCATCTCATTTGGAAAGGAAGCAAGCAAATAAAGCCTTGGGAATAATGCTCTATAAACAGCTTGCTTTAAAAGTAATTGACATCTTCAATTGCTATGATACTTCAGTCTCAGGAGAAAGAAGCTGAAATGCTTGTAGAATAGTCTTGAAAGCCTCTTTTCCTTGTTGACTGCAGGAGACAGTCAAAAGTATTTTGTCCTGGTGTTGCACATAAATATATGCAAGTATTATGCAGGAGCAAAACAAAATAAAACCGTAGGTTTTAGAAACCGAGAGTATTTTATAGAGTTTTTCACTCTAAGAAAGCAAATTCTTTAAATCAAGTGTTGATAGGGAGCTGTTAGGGAATTAGTGCATAAGTGGTTGTCAGAGTCTGATACATTTCTTTTGGGGTGGTGCAATTTCAGAGTTGTGCAAAAACTATAGGATAAAGTATTGTCATTCACCACCCTTCAGGTCAAAAAGGCAGGTCAGTAACTCAACATCACCACGGTTTAACATGTCCATATATTTGCAGTTTAGAGCTCATGCAAGTGTGAAACTAACGGCATTAGCAAAAGCAAGGCATCAGCAAGACAGTTGTAAACAAGCAAGCAAGTTGTTCCTCTCCTCAGTCAGGAGCTAGTCCGTCCCTTTTACTGCAGGCCAGGGCAGAGGCTGCCAGATGTGGCCCAGCTCCTGCCTGTGACAAGAGTTTCTGAGGCTGAACAAAGAAACAAAGATGAGACCAACTCCTTGTCTCTTACTGCCTCAACAAAGATGTCAGCACAGGTATCTAGCAAGGAAAACCTCAGTGAAAATGGCAAAGCATTTCTTAGCTGCAGGAAGTTAGTAAAAGGTTTGATCGAAAGCTCAAAAAAAATACCCCAAAACTACTGCACCATTGTTTCCCACAACCATGACCTGATTACTCAAGTATTAATATACAACACAACACAAGGAATGAATGGAAAATGCAAATAGCAGTTTGAAGGTGCAGAATAAGCTGGGCTCAACACCAGACCAAATCACATGCTGCCATAAAGAGATATCAGTAGAGCTGAACTCGTTTACATCAGCGGAAGAGTTAGCACAAGAATCGCTGCAGTAAGCCACTGCTTACAGCTGATGGGTGAAAAGGTCGAGGAGCCCCTGTGCCAGGCTCACCTAGAGAAGCCACAGTGACTACCACGTTATGAAGAACAAGGTAAGTGCTCACCGGCTTAGGATTCCCCCAGGCCCATATACCTCCCTGCCAGCAGGTTGTTATGAACCACAGAAGAGATGCGGTGTTGATATTCTGTGCAGATTCACATCGTAACATGCCAAACGATAAGGTGCTAAAGATACCTTTTTAAAGGCACCTCAGGGACTTTGCCACCTGTTTCTGAATTGCAGACTTTTTTGAGCCCTAACTCTCTTAGGCTCCCTCTGCAGCCTACAGTTAAGAAAAAATAAATAAATATTGCCATGATTGGTGCTGATTTCAAGGCATCATTAAGAACTAGACTTCTGAGGCTGGACTACAGCACTTTCAGAAAAATTCAAGTTCTTGAATTTGCCACTCTAGACACCTAAAGTAACAAATCACTCCTGGTTATTTAGGTAATTACAGTTTTCAGTGTGCAAAGTTATAAAATTTTTCACACCTACCTAGCTAGAAAATTAAGAAAAACCTAGCTTAATTATTTTATTTTCTATTGTCATCTATCAGCAAGCCTTGAATCGACTCCTGACACTAATAGAATAGTCCTGGTGTAGCATCAATATTATCTTGAAAATGAATTCTGCCTGGGTTACATTTGTCATATTCTTGTTTGTATTACAGTATTTATCACAAGAATAGCATTTTAATGTCAACTCAGACCTGCTTAATCTGTGCTTAGTTTATCCATATGTCTGGCTAGCTGAGAGACTTAAGTGGTAACTAATCTAAACAACATATGTACCACTGATTTAGTCATCTTAATTTTATGTTAATTCAAGTGAAAAATGACCTTGGCAACTGTGTCAGATGAAGTAGGTCTGATTAGTATTCCGTGAAAGCTAGAAATAAACTGTCTTAATTTAAACACTAATCTAATGCATTGGTTCTTCTTATTGTTTTAGACTTTCAGGCTCCATCTAGGGTAGAAGGAGTATATGGACAATCAAAGCATGGAAAGCTGAAAAAGCCAGGTTATATATATATTCTACTACTGAGAGATGCAAAAAGCACAAATTAAATTACATAAGCAATACAATTCTGTAACTTCATCATTTGTTTATGGTAATGCAGAAGGCTTTGCTGAACTTAAAAAAAGAAACCGTAAATCGATCATAGAATTGTATTTGGCGAGGAAATGCTCTTGATCAGATGTATGGCACACTGGGACTGTTTCCTGCTGTAGCGCGTGCTGTTAAGTACTAATCTATTCCCATGGAGATGAAAACTGAGGATGAAGGGCAAAACCAATCCTGCCTAGATTTTGGCCTATGACTCTAGGGAGATTAGTCATTTTAAACAGGAAAAGCACCCAAACAATACTACTATTCAATATCTTTCTTTTTGTGTTTCTATGTTTCTTTCCTAATTATTCTCCTTATTCTCCTCTTTACTCCTGAAATTTTCCCTCTTTCCCCACTCCTGTTCTTTGTACATACTTCAATTTCCTTTTCCGCAGTCTCATCTAGGCTTAGTGGAAATCAAGTTTCTGAGAGAGATATGTCTGGTCTTCATGGGGGAATGTAAGTGCAGCATTCGGAGTATAAACATAAAATTATATTTGATTTGTTTATTATTCCTATCTTTCAGTTTTTCTATACCTACCCTACACTGTATCAATCCTATTGCTTGAGGCAAAATTGGAGAAGAGAGTACTCAGGGTTTTTTTGTGTCTTTCAAGTTATACACATCATACCTTATATCCGATTTTTATGAAGCATAGACACGCCATGTCCTCTCTGCCACTTCATGTACAGTCCTCTTCCTCCCCATCTGGCCTTTCTTGGCAAAAAATGGCCCCAGAGACTGAGGTAGGGATGAATTTGGGTCTATTGCTCTAATAAAGCAGTGGACCTAGTTAAATTTGGTACGATGAACCTCAGTTTAACTAGATGCAAAATCACGGGTACCCCGTACATTGAAGTGTGGCCTTAAGTACAACATACAAGCAGTCACTGCCAGGGTCACTTATTGGCAGTGGTATGAGCAGCTCAGAAGCTTCCTTTTTCCCTGGTGTCCTTCTGTCTTGTTATAGAGTCAGCTGGATGCACAAGTGTCCTGCACAAGGTCACGTAGGGCAGCTGCTCCAGCCCAGGCTTGCCGAGGCCTGCGTCCAAGCAGCAATGAGATTATTTGGTGTTCTGAAGGCTCACGTGAACGTTTTAGGGAACTGCCTAGCACCAACTGCCCGAGCCACGGCACAACACAGCCCTCTCTGAAAGAGAACTTCAGCTGTCCACAATTCCCCCCCCCCCCCAAATTCCTGAAGTCCTCCGAAGGCACAGGCTGCTGCCAGGGACCAAGGCAGAAAATAAATGCAAAGTTGTTCCACGACAAGCCTTAACAGATTAGGGTGAGCTAAGGACAAGAGTTTTCATGTTGAAAACCCTTATATTTTGAACCCTTCTTTCTTGCAAATGCCTTCTTCATTTTTACCTTAAGCTTTCTCGGTAAATAGGATCAGACCTGTGAAATTCAGATAGATTTTATTGGTTAGCTAGAAGTGAAGGATGAGCCAAAATCAGGCATGAAATTGAAAACTGTTCCTGTCAATGATAAGGAAATAATCTAGCAGTGGCCTTGGATGGAATACATGACCTAGCAGCCTTCCTGTCTCCAATTTCATTGATTAAAATGATCATTAGCACTTTTCTTAATTATGTATCATATTTCTGATTTTCTGTAGTCCTTGCTTTGTCTCCATCAAGTTCTTGTGGATCAATTTCATCTCTACTTAGCTTGTCCCTGCTTTAATATAAGATATTAAAGAGATAATCAACTTCATAGCCTGTCTGTAGAGTGCCAGACTCCAAATTTCCCTTCAGTCCACATGAAATTAACTTTGTAATTAGTTTTACAGGATCTCCAACTTCACATCCACCAGTTATTCCATTCAGCATTTGAAAAAATGTATTAACAAAAGTAATGGTATTGGCAAATGCAGAGGATGAGAAGTGAACTTATCCTTCTGAATTTTTCTGAGCAGAGTAGCATGAAAGGGTTTGACCGGAGTAAAGCTTATAAATACCTTTTTCATGGTTACCAGTCAGCACCTTCACACTCAGCTCTGACAGAGGAGGCAAGGGCTGAACACCCATGGATATCAAGACCAGAGAAGATGGTGCGGTGCAGAGATCCCGAGGCCGGCGCTGACCCGAGCCCCAAGGCTTAAGCCCCATGACTCAGTGTCACACCAGCGTGTCCATCAGGCTCCAGGAGCTGTCTAGTCCTACCGGCTGGGGTGCAGCACTGCGTGGGAGCCCTTTTCTGAGCTAGGAGTCTCAGCAGCATGGAAGGAATTGACAGCAGATGAGGTGTCGCTGCTTCTGTCCTTCAGCAGTGGGCAGTTCACATACCTCTGTGCCACTGGTGCCTGCCTGTCTTCGGATATTGCCATGGGTGAATCAGGTCCTCAACTCTGGCTGCATAAAATTCAGCTCCAAAATCAAGAGCAGGAGCCATAGATACTTAAAGCCATTATTCTTCCTACAGACTCTAGGCCCCATCCAGTGCTGCACTACTTCGGTTGCAGGGATCGCTCTAGGCCTCTGTTTCTGTAGGGCAGTCTCTTCAAAAATTGCAAGGACAGGTAAGGCAGAGGGCAGAAAGGAAAGGCAACTAAAAACTCAACTGTGATATTATGGCCAAGCATTAAGAAGCAGTCTTTCCTACACAAGAGATAAAATAAATAGCAACACAGGGAAGTTTGATGTGTCCAGATAATAAATATCTATAGGTTTAACAGACTTGTACCAAAACCATCTTTTATTAGCCTTTTATTAGTCCAGATAAAGTAATGGAACTTCTTTTGAAAGATCAACCTATTATGTTAAACTTAAGGCATGTTTTAGAACTGAATATGTTTTAGTCTCCAAAATTCCCACAGTCAGTACGTAGTTTGGATCCCATGTGCCATGCTTTGTTTACCTCGTACAGTTGGTCTGCTAAATAAGGATATTTTCTGTAAACTGGATGTTATCACTGAGGCACATTATTTTTATAATTAAATGGAATATAAATTAAATCATTGAGTAGTTATCTCCCCATGAAATGGAATACATTAGCAACTCTCCTCCCACAATTTAGATTAAACTGCACCTGAAATCCATGCATGTATCCTAGTACAAACATTATTCTGCTACCTACAGTCCTCCATTTTACCCACAGAGATCTACTTTCTACTTTAAGGTGGAATCCCACCTTGTTATGTCTTACTTGTCTTAACATAGTGAGAAGTGTCAATGTAAAGATATGAGGATTTTCCACATACAAATCAAAAGCAACAGTAAAATCCCTAGAGAATTTCAGGGTCACTGCCACTTCGCCATCTTTAAGGTTAAAATTCTGGCTGGTTTAGGGTTTCTTGGAAAACAGATATTTAGGAATAAATCTCAGATTATGGTTGTCATGTAGGATGTAAATGATTTACAGCACATGTTAAAATGTGGTCAGCATTTGGATCTGCATGATCTCTGATGCCAAGCCATTCCATAGCAAGCCCTCCTTCTCCACCCCCTTCCCTTCCCAAACAAATAACTCTTTATGTTTGGGCTTTGTAATCTCCCCAGCTGTCACAGAAATTTAGTCTTTGATGTAGCTGAGACTTGATGCATTAATTGCTTTGTAAATTAGGACAAGAGCTTTAAACTGACATCAACAGCTGAGTGGAGTAGCTGGAAGACTTCTATAAAGACCTGTTGTGTTCACACTGGGCTAAGCCATGGGGGAAAATGGGATCAGCCTTCTGTCCAACATCTTTGCACTCAACTTCAGCGATTCCCATGGAGAAGGTTGTATTCATGGATGGATACAAAGAGGCCTTAAAAGAGAGTGACAGATTTTCATAGATTTCTGGTCATCCTTAACCTGCTATTTGGAAAACAACATTAGCTGTTCACTCCAGTTTCATGAGGAAAAAAACAAAGCTTGCCCATCTTCCTGAGACTTTGTCACAGGGTGACAGATAACAGATATATGCCTTCCATGAGGAGGCTGAGAAAATATTCAACCATTTTTTTTTTCAATTCACTGACCATTTCAGTTCCACTGACTATACCAGTTTTTCCTGGTACAGGTTGACCCAGTTATTTTTCATCCATAAGCTGCCTGATGTGCATCCTGCCATTTTCCTGATGGGAGGACACTGGTTTTAGCAAAATGCCTTCTCCATTCTCTTGGCAGCTAAGCTAAGCTGCTGCCTTCCACTGTCTCCTGCACTCCTGGACCCCAAAGGCCATATTTTATCCTCTAAGCTCCTTGTTTTTGGTCTGAACCTTTTGGTCCACACTTGAGCAACGTTATGGGAGACCCCAGGGAATATTCTAACACCACAACAAAGAAAGTGACTTCCCTTTCTATGGTGTTACTTACTCCCTTGTGAATGTATGTGCAGTGAAAAGTAATGACTTGTCCATGGGGCACCGTAAGATGCAATGTCAGTCAGTAAACAAGTGACATGAAATTCAATAGAAAGATTTGAGTGTGTTTCTGAGTAAACGCTTTGCTTTTGAAATGTGCCAGATTGCATCAGCTGTCAGGAATTTCAAAATAATTTTCTAAGGAAGGATCTCTTAGTCCCGTTGTTTCTTCACAGACCATCTGAAATAGTAAAACTACATACTGTACTGTTCCACCAATATATTAGGTCTAATTTTCAGGAGCAAAGCATAAATCTTCCCAGAAAATCTACTTTTTGAAAGTTTATTTGCAGAGTGGCATCACCTTGCAGAGCATACTTGAAAATGAGAAAGATTTTGGTTAACTGAAGAAGTGAAGAAAGATTCCTCTCCCTCATCTTTTTGCAAGCATAAGGCTTGTGGGGTACAGAACACACTAATGATCCTGAACTGCAGAAACATCTACTTGTGATGATGAATAAAGTTCCTAAGCACTTCAAGACTGGTATCACAGAAGAAGACATTTGATGGAATCCCTTATTAACTCAATATATCAGTATTTTCTGCTCAGTCTACGGTTCTTTGTACTTTTTTTTTAATATCCCACATCTCTGTTGTTAGTAATGAAGAGAAATGTCACTGATAATAAGGGGAATGGATGCTTGTACTATAACAAAGACAAAACCAGAAATGTTGCAAGAATGGCAGCTATAGCAGGTTTTTTTTTAAGGTAATTGCTGTGCTATAATTGCCTTTTCACCCTTTTTTTTTAAGCCTGGTCTTAAAAGGTACTAAAAAATTCCATCCGTTCCATCATAAAGCAGAAATTGGATATGAGAAAGTAAATGAAAATGAAAAAGTAGCTTGCCACTCTTGCGTTAACCTCTCATAGAAATAAATAGGTGCATTCTCAGGTTCAACAAAGAGGAAGATAATGGGCAAGAGAAAAACCATTCTTTTTCATTGTGCTTCTTGGCATGAAAGCCTAAGTTTCTTGTCAGAGAAGAATAAAGATAGAGACTACCTAAGGAGAAAAATGGCAGTCTCCCAGCATATTCAATGTGCTTCTAAAATAAAATTCTCCCTACAAGCTACTCTGCACTGGCACATCACTTCTCTCATAAATAGCCAGGAGATGTGAATCATACAGAAGTCTAAGACAGTGGAAGGAAAGTGTGCAGTTTGCCTTATCTTGGCCCACTGAAACCCAGATGGGGTAAATCCATGGGAAAGAATAATTTTCTACATTTTTCAAAGTAAAAAAGCCTAGTAACATTGTTATCATTAGCCTATTTCTTATTGCTACTTGTAGATAGTAATTATCAGAAATCCATCAAATCCATCATCTCTTACATTCAATTGCTCACTTGTATCTGGGCAGTCTCAGTGTTATCTGTATTTAAAACTCTTTTCATGGTTATTTTGTCCCTGACTAAAGCACATTAATCAACACGGCGGATAAACTTCAGTCTCAAATGGCAGGCTATTTCTGAAAGAGCCTTTGCTGTGGAACCACAGAGCAGGTGTAAGAACCAGGCTGAACACTGCTCAGCTCAGTAGCTGTGCAAGTCAAAACCCATGTTTTAGTCTCATCATAATTGCTTACCCACTGAGTGGCCTTGGGCAACTGATCATCTCCTCTGTATTTTTCATATGGTGTCCATCCGCAGAGAAAATAACAAAGAGCCAAACTTCAAGGTAAACAGGCCAGGCTCTAAAAAAAAAAAAGCAAAAAACTACCATGCTGTATCAAAGTCTTTCTAAAACCTCCTTCACAAGAGTGTCCTGATACACACTAGAAAATATTTATCCTTGCTATCTACTATGTACCTTCTTAGTAATATCACATCTGTATTATGATTTACAGCTATGACTTGTAGAAATGTTGCTAAGGACAAACCTAAGCGCTCATTAGCGTTAACAGAAAAAGACAGCTTCATTTTCAAGGTTTTGTTTATGCTGTTTTTCCACAGCTGCTCTTTACAGAAAATCAAATCCATACCTGCATTTAAGTCTAGCACTCCAATTTCTACACACGAAAAATTGTGCACTAGAGGAGCAAAGCTAGGACACTGCATCAGTTTGTTTGCTAAGACATAAAAATTTCCAGGGACTTCAACTAGGAAAAAATCTATAAATGAAAGCCATGAGAGACAGCTAGAGCAATAGCTCTCTGCCTCCCTCATTTTAGCAGCATTGGAGCAGCTCAAATTGAACTGCCCTTGGAGAAGCCTGTGTGAACATGTGCTATAAGACCATCAGGAGAAAAACGTAACAGAATCTGAATGCATTTGGCACTAAGAGAAATTCAGAGACCACTCATGAAATGGCTACTTCAGCATGGCACGTGCTGCTCTCTGCTGAATTTAAAGTGGCCTCCTACAAAAAGACATGCTGGGAAAACTGCCAAGTGAGGCTTTGAGAAGACTAAACCATTATCATAAATGAAAGGAAGAAAAGGACTATCATACAGAGATTCAAATTTTACTTGTAGTTAGTTTACAACTTGCATGTTGCAATTTATCCTAGAGAGGGAATAATCAAAGTCAGTAGGAATTTCAGATTGGGAGTTTCATACATTAGGCAGACTCATATGCTGCTGGCCACACATAATGTCAGATAATAATGTCAGATAATTCAGCACTTTTATTTCTTTCATCAAGTATTTTGCTCCCGACGCTCTGTTCCCCTGGCATGGGCTGCTTAATAGGAGCTTTTCCTGCAAGGGATATACAAAAATCCTGCATCATATGTGAGCTGGTCAGGCTCACATATGGAAGAGGCCATTCTCCACAAAAGGAACAGAAGCACCAAGACAAGGAAACCTTTCAAAATTTATCAGTTTTCCTATGAACCTATGAAAGTATAATTTAAACAGGAGATGAACCAGAATTTAAACAGATGACGAACTATAAGGAGTCTCTTTGATAGTGCCTGTTGGAGGAATATAGATGTTTACAGTGACATACTTGCTTAAGAGTGTTTCTGAATCACAGGGATGCATGGAAGTGGGCCCAAGAGTAAGTGAAATCACTCTGTCTTTTTCTAAACCAGGGGAAAAAAATAGATCAGGCAGCTGTCAAACCTGGACTGCGCTAGAAGTAAGGCTATTTAGGTCAGAGTAATAAACACCCTGAAGGAGGGTTTGTCTCCTTTTGGCTGCAGTCCATTGTCCTTCATCAATTGTTTTGTATTTCTTTTTGGATCTATTTGAAGAAGTTCCTAATTTCTTGTATAATAATTTGGAGGGGGGGAATGGATGTGTCCTGCAAAGAAGCATAAGCGTGATGGGAAGGACAGGATGCATTGTTTATCTTCCTTTTTGTTTCTCCCTGTCACTGTGATCCTTGGTCATACGCATAACCACCAGAGAAGATAACTCACAGGCTTCCCGGTATTCAAGCACTGGGCTGTCAGCCACCCTCTCTCCCAACAGCCAGACTAACAGCTGTCGCTTTTACATCAACATTAACTTGAAAATACCTCCCTACTTTTTTCAGACCTACCATCAAAACTGTTCTCCATGTTTTTGTAACCTTCCTCCTATTTCACTAGCAATTTCCTACCTCCTGACCTTGCTCCTCAGTCCATCCAAGATGCCGCCTTGACCATGCTTGTTCTCTTTTTCCAGTCTGCTCAGGTTGTCTGCACAAATCTGCAACCTTTTCCTTGGGAGTCAGCACCACGGCCTCACTCCTATTGCGTCACATTCACATCCCTCACTTTCCAGTCTCCATGGGGCATATGTCTCCTCCTGCCGTTCCTACATTGGGACCCTGAACTCACTCTTTGCTTCCATACTCCTTTCCGGCCTCTCTCCCACAAACCCCTTTTTGCTGAAGGCATGCCCAAAGCAGGACTCCAGTTCTGGGACAAGGCAGCCTCCCTCTTCACATCCCTCCAAACAATCCTGGCCTTTCAACTCTCTCCTTACTCTCTGACCTCCCCTCCTCTGCTATTTCGTGTTTATCTCATGAGATATTTATCAGAAAAATACATTAAACAGAAGATGGGAGACAAAAATTGGATCACTTTTTGGACAAATCAGATTAGTACTTGAGTAAAATTTCCCCAATTTTTCTACATAAATTCCACCATGCTTTGTTCCACATATGTGGTCATCTCTTCAGCAAAAGGGTTGGTTCTTTCATATGGTTATTATATACCGCAAAATCCTCTGCCTCTGTGTAAACGTAAGTCATCAGTATTATAAGACATAAATCATCAGCATTAGAAGAAAGAAAAGATGCAGCCTCAGTAATGGTCTAAGATTCAGAGGTTTGCAGTCAATTCAGGTTTTACCAGATCTAAAACCTCTGCGTCCATGGGCAGGTTACTTAAACTTTCTGTGACTCTCTGTGAAAGAGAAACGTCGATGTTTCCCTGGGCTGCCTCTTCCGCCAACTCGCTCTTTTGCACTGTAAACTCCTCAGGGCAGAGTCCCCCTCACTACACATATAAACAATGTCTGGAGCTAAGGAACCCCGATCTCACCTGGGTTTAAGTTTTAGATATTACAAACACCTCATTAAGAGTTTATTGTTAATGTAGTAGTTATTGGTAAAGCTGAAAAAATGCTTTTCTTTCATTATTTTTCTCTCTCTCACAAACACACAGGCACACACATACCATACACACAGCCTTTCTTTGGCTGCCATCACAACCACACACTGACCTTTGAAATATGGAAATAAAAGTTCTCAGAAATAAAGCTGGCAGCAACAGCAGTCTGACTGTCGTCATTTAGACTCCGAAACAAGTGGGGCCATAGTTTGCAAGCTGTCTTCATAATTACTTGAAGCAGTTGTCACTCTGGCTCTAGTTTGTTCATTACACCCCAAACAAACAGCTGATATTTGTTGAAGCACATAAGCCACTTTGTTGAGGCAGGGTTCTTTATTGTGAGGAACCCTGCAGCTGCAAGTCACATGTAGTTCATAGTATTTCCTGATTTCCTTTGCTTTATATGCTACCCTGCATTCCCTTTACAGCAAGGCCTTTTGAGCAGAGAGGGAGAGAAAAAGAAAAAAAAATACAACAAGGTAAACATTAGCTAACATAAAGCTTGATAGGCTTAAGGTTTATGACCCAAATCTGGTTCCCATTAAACAAGTACTTTTGCCGCGGTAAAGAATTCTAAGCAATAAGAAAGTCATTGCTGGAATTTGAAGCTGCTGCCGTACGGTGAAAGGACTGCCGCTTGCAGCGCAGCGCGACCCTCCCGCAGCGGTCCGAAGTGGGGGCACGTGGACAGGAGCAATCTGCGTCGAGTCAGGCGGGTTCTGTAAAGGTCCTTTCTTTGCACCCCTGCATCCTGAAAATCGAGGTGCTGGCAAGTGCCCTGCAATATGCTGCGTAGGAGCTGTCAGCTGGTGGATGGGCGTGATCTCCTCTGATGATAAACTGGGCAGCTGGATGGAAAGAAGGTCCGCTTTGGCTGCCCAGGTGGGCAGGGCTCCCTGGCTGCTGGCAGAGATGAAGCAAGGAACGGGAAAGGTGTGTGGAAAGTGGAGCTGCTTTCGTCTGGGCCGCACGGGGTCTTGGGGAGTGGGGCGAAATCCTGTCCAGCACCACTTTTTTCAAGCCTACTCTGGCAACATGATTTCGAAAAAATAAAGATAATAAATGAGCTCAGTGGGCCAAAGAGGTTAACACAGTCTTGTGTAAGACTAAACTGTTAAATAAGCTCTGAATGTGTGAATATAGATCTCAGCCCGGTTAGACTGAAAGAAATAATATAACTTTTTTTAGTAAAGGTACAGGAGAAAAAAAAAAAAAGCATTTTAAAGGTAGTGTATTTCATTTTGATAGCCCCTGTTCCCTTTCGCATTAGTTGCAGGGAATTTTTATACGTGAAAACCCCCTGTTTGGCAATCTTTCAGATGATATGAAAGATGTCACTGGTTGCCCTTTTTGGAGGGAAAGAATCAGCTGAGGTGTTGTTATTGCAGCTCTTTGCAATGCATATAGGACAAACAGTGAAGGTGAGAAAAGACCAGTAAAGAGAGAAAATATGATTTATTTCTATCATCTTGTTGACATGTAGCTCCAAGCTCACTGCTGTGGAAACACGACCCCAGCACAAAGTCTTGCTTGACACCTGCGTGTCCAGCAAACTTGTACCAGTGTTGAGCTATTCAAGATAATACTTTTATCTACCCAGCAATTGACAAAATATACACTCTTAGACTACTGATCAGTCTTCCATTAAACACGAGACAATGAGAAAGAAAGAAGAAAAGCAAGATGCAGGGAAGGGAGATACTGGGAGGTCTCACAGGGGGTGAGAGTAAGGCCATGTATTATTTAAGGACTTAAGCAAAGCCAGTGAGGGAGATGAAGACACCTGAGTTCTTCCCTCAGGAAGGGGGTCAGGAAAGGAAAGCTCAACAGAGTGAGAGTGGGTAGAGGCTGAAACCTGTCAAGTACAGTTCACTTCTTCCCATTCAGTTATTTTCAGTCTTCTGCTGAAAATCTATAAAAAGGCAATATGTAGAACAGGTTACCCTTTCATTATTTTCTTCATAATTTAGGCCTTTATTTTCTTATTCTCTTTTCCTAGATGGTAGCATCTATAGGTTGTTCTCCTTCTTGTTTTCTGTGCCTATCTGTAGCTGGCTTTTCTACCTGGCGTGTAAAAGGCCAAGTTAGACCTCTGCTGTTTTGCAAAACACGGAGAAGAAGCCAAGAGTCCAGAGAGGCAGGGAATGGACACCCCATAATCTCAGCACCGAGTATTTGCCACATCTACCTCAATTTAGGCCTGTCACTCCTGGCCAGGGGTGCTCCCATTCACCATGCCCAGGCTAGGGTTACTTCCCAGGTGGCAGCTCTCAGCTGTGACGGTGCTCCATGGACCGAGGCCAGCACCAGCACGTGAAATCCCCCCTTGCACACTCAGGCTTTCAGGGGAAGGACTGGCAGGAACAAGGCAAGAAGGGGAGCTGTGATATGCACAGCCAACTCCCAGTCTGAAGCACCAGGGAGCAGCCAGGAGCGCTCCTGCTCCTCAGTCTGGGCATAGTTGCTGGGGCCTGGCCTCTTGGGTGGCACCGAGCCGATGCCGCCACAGATTTGCTGCGGTGTATTTAAGGGCAAACTGCTTCCCACACAGAGGGCAGGGTGCTCTGGTTCTACCTCAGCTGAAACAGGGTTTCCATTTTTACATGCGAAGGTAAACTGTGCCCAGCAGTAACCCCACCGTAAGGATGCAGATCCAGCAATAGCATCATGGGGCAAACTTGCAATACTATTTTATTTCTTTGCTGTTTCCATCCCAAATGGAAGTGAATCATTTGTGGGAAGGATGGGGTAGCAACATGATGGTTCAGTGTATAACTCAAGCTTGGTCATTTATGCAGGGCACCCACCTGCATTCAGCCTGTGCTTCCTGGTTTACCTATGTGCATATATAAATTAAGTTTCATTACAGCTTTGGCAAACCTGGCTTTCCCAGCCAAAGCTTTTCATGCTATTTTTCCTGGCACCCTTGCCAGTGAGCACACCTGCTGAAATGATAACAAGATGATTATAAGGAAAGGATGACAGAGTAGTAGTCTCATAATATGCTCCTCCAAAAGTGCCCTCCTGAGACCAGAAAACTTTTTCACGGGGAAATTTGAAAAGAAGAGACTGCAGCTGTCAAAGGTCAGAGCGGCTATGTGCGGAGTATGAAGGACTGCCAATTCACAGGATTGACCTGAGCACTGAATGGATGATCAGGCTGCGTCTTCTATAGACAGTTTAGGATTTATTGATAAAAATCTCTGAGGCACTACTGTGATGGTATGGAAAGACATGTTAAAAGGCACTGCAGAGCACTGTAAAAGGCTTATATATCTGGACTAGGAAGTCATCTTTCTAATAAAGGCTGGCAAATATCTCTCTTTCAGTAGAAGTTTCCTTTATCTCACTTAGTACAGAGAAATGTCTTGGCCATAGTGAGACAAGTGCCATCAAGCTTGTTGCAAATGCTAGATAGACTGGGGTTAGTCATGTACGAAAACCCAAAGTGCCATGCTTCTTAATAAAACAATAGTGCAACCAGTATGTATTGAACTCTTAGTATCTGGTTTGCTGTGCCACAAATTACACTGTAGGAGGCCAAGTCTGAGAAGCAAATATCTAACAAGGGAATTTTTGTTTCCCTCGTTTCCCACTTTCCTTCTGTTTCCTGAATGTGTTCCATTATTTAAATATTCTACAAGATGGGCAGCGTTCTCCCTCAATTTAAGACCTGGTAAAAGAGCATTAGAAAAAGTGACAAGACTATCATTCAAAGGAGAGGGGTTACACTAGTGGCTTGTTACTTCATTTTCATGACAAAGATTGCATCTGACATTTAATACCTAACATCTTTCAAGAAATATAGTGAAGTGCTCCACCATTTTGACCTTTTCTTGGCTCTTTATTTCTGATTGGCTCATCCATTCCACTCTTTCCTAGGCATTATAGCCCTATCAATCAGTGAAATAGAGATTACAGTCCACTGTGAAACCATACACATTTAAAGGAGGCACCTTTAAGGTTTTTAGCCTCCACATCTTCTATAGCTTAGAGCTGCTACAAATGGATCATTAGAACCAAATTTTCTCCTTTTTTATTCTTCTCCAGCCTCTTAAAAGAAATTTAAAAAATAATGAAAGGTCTCGAGGATTGTCCAAGATACTGTGGCCGCAGCACCTAACAACACCCCTAGGCAATGGGTTTGCATAAGCAGCAGATTTGGCATGACAAACCAAGGATACCTATTGAATTGAGAGGCACAGATTTTTGCTCGTTTCCAGATCAACCCTTGTGCAGCAGTAGCTTTGTTTCTCTCTCTCTCTCTGTCTCCCCCCACCCTCTCTGTGTATATTTTGAGGGAAGAGCAGGTGAAACTTAAATAATACTTTAAAAATTTCCACCTATAAAAATCAATAATCAGATAACACTTAGCTCTGCAGTAGTGCTTTTCAAATACAGACCTCAAGACACTTCCAAAAAATGGGAAGAGGTATTTTTAGATATGTCCCATGTTCATCCCAGAGGTCACTGTAGACCCAGGAACAGAATCCAGGATTCCCTATGCTCAATGTAGTGTTTGACTTTCTAGGCCTCATTGCCAGGAAAAAAAAAAAATCAGTGGAAAGGCATAGGTAAAGAAACACTTTTGAGCCTCTAGGAGGGTAACAGTAAGAAAAAGGGGAACACTATACAGCACCATCTGCATCCCTTTTACTTACTGTTGCTGCATTGTCTCACAAATTAGATAGTGATTTATATACTGCAATTGACAGCAATGACAAATAGATCAAGGAGTTTATGGCCACTACTGCCTGACATCAGCTCTGAATTATGTCCTGCAGTGACCCAAACTCTTAGTCATGTTATCAAAGCTATAGTGAAGTAACCCTTGAAGTTGCCTTGTAGTTAATGCAATAGAAGCTAGTGTCTGTTTAAGCAGTTCAGCAAACACAATATATCACATTTGTACCAAGGAAAAGAGTAAAGGAGATATAAAAAGGGCAAACGGGAGCATAAAGGAAGGTGTTTTAAAAAATACAGAGAGAGAAAAAGAGAGACTGTGATTGAAGGGAACTTGAAATCCCAAAGGCCAGACTGCCTCTGTAGCACTAATGCAATTATTTGAGCAATCTCACACCATTGCTTTCTAAAGAGCTGAGCAAGCATCACATGCCTTAATAAAAATTCCCACCAAAAGAAGCATACAATTAATTTGCCACATCTCTATCATATAAAGCATGAAAAACCTGAACTGAAAAACTTAAATCTGAAATGAAAAAAACAGAAACCCTACTCCTTTCATTGTTGATGACACAGGGTCATGTACATGTCATGGGTACAGTTTTGCAGTGAGGGCTTTGGGAAATATAAAATAATACACATTCACTTTGAAAGGGCCCTTCTTTTATTAGCTCTGAGGTTTGATCATCTGTTACAAGTTGGGCTCAAAGATCATCTGGGATTTAAGGAAGCAAAGTAAATCATACGAGCAGATACATTGCTCAGCTTTTTGCATTGCGTGAGGGCTGGATGCAGGCATGATGAAGGGAAGGCAAAGATGGTCCTCCATCATCTACCACGAAGCAGGGGGTGCATTATTGCTTTCAGCTCTGCCCTTGTCAGCAAGTCTTTGCTGGTTTGATAAGACAATAGTCACAAGCCCTTCCATCAAATGCCAGTGCTGCTTACTTGTAGCTATTTTCCTTCTGGGCTAGGGTCAGGGCTTGCTAAGAATTTTTTTTAATTATATTTTATCAAAAATATCTAGTTCTTCAAAACTGATCTGTTCATGGAAACGTGTTAGTTTGGATGAGATTTTCAGCAGGAAAAATTGTAGACTTCAGGTCTGCATTTCTGATTAAAACTAGAAAGCTATAGGTGGATCTCTATAGCCATGGCTGTTGGGCACTCAGCTGAGATCTTGGAGATGTTAGCTCAAGTCCCTGCTCCAAAAACAGTGCTGAACATGAATTAGTACAGACTAATCCTTGGTGATGTGTTCTCCTCCACTTACCCTTCTCCGCCAAAACAAACAAAACACCCAAAAGAAAACAAAAATACTTGTACAAAAACTTGTTTTCATCCCATTGAGCAATAGAAGGAAAAATTAAGTTTGCAAAAAATGTCACAGGATGAGAATTCCCAGCCCCATTTTATAAAGGAAGAAGTAGAAGCAGGTGGGAAAAGCAGCTTTCCCAGAGCTACAGTGCAAGTTCCTGACAGACACAGGATTAGAAACTAGGAGCTTTTGCTAGTAATCACAGCTCAGGGCTCATTTGTCTGGGGAATATGTTTACTGTTAGTCAACCCAGTGTTTGCACCAAATCTGTCCTTACGGAGCATTCATACAGATAACCTTCTTCAAGCTCTGCACAGTGGCAGGACCAAACACGGTTGCACTGCAGCTGGGAAAGTGATGGGGAAAGGGCTGCACCATGGTGCTATGGTTGCTGTGTCAGGTCTCATTCGCGCCCTGGACTGGCGCCGCTGATGACGGTTTTGAAGGCTGCTAGGGTTGTGCCTCACCCACGTTCTGTTGCTGTTCTAACTATTTTACCTCCTGATCTCTCACAGGTCTTTTTTAATCTTGCACATCTTACACATTTTGTTATTCCAGAAAACACATATTCCTGGAAATTTGTGTCTTCCCATCTACCAACTGGAAAACTGCTCATAGGCCAATATTGGCTCCTGCGCATTTCCCCGGTTTGTCACTGGAGCTAAGAGTCTCTGAATTTAATGTCAGCGCTATATTGCATCTACATGTCTCTCTCTCTGTTTCCCACCCTTCTTTCTCCCTCTCTGGCACCTGTGGTTCTCCTTCCCCTTTCCTGCTTTGACTTGTGGTGCTGATGGCTTAAACCTGAAGTGATGTCATCCTGGCTGAAAGGCACCTCTCTGAAATTCATATAACCCAGGAAGAACTAAGACATTCAGAAAAGCGTTAAAATTGAGTAGCATTCTTTCTCTGATCTGAACTGAATTTCAAAGCTCTAAAAAGCATCAGTAATTAGAGGGAAAAATGCACTGGAAAAGCTCATCTTATGGGCCGGTCTCTGATTTAAATTGATGGTATCAGGAAAGATAGATTCAAGGCTTTGTTATAGGTTATTCACATTGACTTTGGATGTGCATTTTGGCAAATGTAGACAGTCTGGGGAATGCATACTTTGTTTCTAGATTCTTTTGCTTCAGTATCAGAAAGAAAAAGATACTTAATCTGTATTTGATGAGAATTTTAAAAGTTGTTTGGGCAAAGGTATCTGATTAAGATGAGAGTCTGATATGTTCGGCACTGCAGAATAGCACCTTATTCTCCATTTCAGCGTGTTGCATGGCTGTTGTTGCTATTTGATTTCCATGGCCATTTGGGGCCTGTGTGGTGTGCACATTCACACAAATGTGCTGAGTTTGCTCTCGCTCCTCAAGGTGAGGGCAAACTTCTTCTGAAGTTCCAAGAAGCACCATCAGCCTTCTGCTCCCAACCCTTTCTGTCTTATTTCTCTCTTGCTGCTCGACCTCCAGGGCTATCTTTTTTTTTTTTTTTTTAATTGTTTACTATTCCCCAGGAAAATAATATCTTAGTCCCTTCCATGCAATATGAAAGCTTCTCTTGACCTTTAGAGAGGTTCTGCCTTTTCCTTTTTCAGTTAAAACTCTGCCCAAGCAATGCTTTAACTTTGTTTTGTGAGGGATTTTTGTTTGTTCATGCTTGCTTTTGTATTTTTCTTGTTTTTCTGTTGTGTTTGATTGAGTTGTTTGCTGTAGGTGTTTTTCAGAGCGGCACTTGGGTAAACAAAGCAATAGATGTTGTTAGTGACATTCTTGTCACGAAAAAATTTTTCTCAGAGGAAGGTTGATGTGTTCTTCACGACAGATAGGATTTAGTCTAACAGTGAGGTGCAAGTTAGTCTCAGCCTTCAATTAGAGATTCAGCTGATCTCTATGGGACTTTGTGTGGTAACTGGATCCCCTCAGCCAAACACGTTTGGTCCCAGCTCTCATCTGTTTCACTCTGAGCTTCATGAACCACAAATACTGTGAATTTAAATATCTTTTGCCATTTTAGGCCTTATATTCCATGCATCTCAGATACCACAGCTCTGGGAGACACTTCCTGGGTGAGGGAGGGGCTCAGTGCTTGGGGAAAGGCAGCACACCTAACCTCCTCCAAAGCAGGGATGGTCAGGAGCTTTCCCCAAAACGCCGCACAGGAAGACATGCCGACCCTCCACTGATGACTCCGACCGCCACTAGTAAGCAGACACGTCCCAAGAGAGGAGGCCATCTGAGCTTTTGGGTGCTCTTCTCTGTAGAGATCAAAACCTTGCAGCTTATATAAATTTGTTCTTTACTCTTTCTTTTTTTTTTTTTTTTTTAAGGGATAATCCATGTGAAGTACTCCAAAACTTGATAACACTCAGCCTTCAGGCTTATGCCTGAGAATGCACCTAAGCATAAATTATTGCACAATAATTCAAGCCCCGTCTGGTCTTATTGCTTAATAAAATTAACATTGTGATATGAACCAATATGTCTTGAAGTAAAATTACACTTTTTTCAAGAGTTCAATTGAAAGGAAAAAAAAAAGAAACACAGGTTTTTATGACAGAGGCAAAATATAGCTCTCTTTCATCTCAAGACTTTCTTTCTCTTTTTTACAAGCCAGCAACTTAGTTGCTTTTGGTTCTGTAGGTAATGTGAGAAGGCTTTTTATACATACTCTGAGTCATTTCATCATTCAGAAGCAAAGCAAAACCAGAAAGCTGAATGTGTTCCTGAATTTTATTTTTAATGAAAAATACTGTTTCCTCCAGTTCCTTGGAATGTCAGCAGGGAAAAGAATAGTGCAGTGCTTTGAAGAGAGTACCTAGGAGACAGGAACTTTTCTGTCACCCTCTTCTTCAGAGGTGCTGAAATAAAAGAGTGATGGAGTAGTTTTTCAGTGCTGTCTTGGTGACAAACCTGGGATTTTCCACTCGTCTTATTTTAAAACACATATAAATATATACCAGCACATAAAGCAAACACCGAGCATAAGATCATAATGACAAGGAGTATGAGGAAGAGAGTATGAGGAATTAAGATTTACAGCCATGCAACATCAGTTAGACCGACATGAAGGCTTGAGAGTTAAAGGTGGTAAAGCAGTCGTAGCAGTCAGCTTATTTGCACTTTTATGTCTGTAGGTATGTGGAGAAGCTGGCCTCTTACTGGAGAGGTCAGCCTGCCACAGGGTCCGAGTATACAGCCGTCTGCAGCTCAAGAGCTACACGGAAGCAAGCCACAGGTAAAGAAAACACTTTTCCATATGTACAACTTAAAACTAAAGTTACAGAACTTCAATTTTGTATAAATTAAAGCTGGTTTTAAGTCTCCAGCTATGCCATGGCATGGATGCAATTTATTCCTAGTCTAAAATTCCAAATGCATATCCATAGTCTGTTTTTTTTTTTTAATTCATGAATTGAATGATCCTCTCTCTCCTCCAGAAAAACAGTAATTACACTGTTCTTACAAATTCTTATCAAGACAGTAAGACAGCTTAAAGAGGTCTATGTGATGGTTGATACACTAAGCCCATGAGTGGTGCCATGGAGATTATTTTGCAAATGTGCAAAATCTCCTTGCTATACAAGGAAAAGTTTGCATGTGAATGCAGATATTTATCATGGTAGCCCCAAGGAGCCACAGTATAATAACTGTTGGGAAACACAGAATAAAAAGAAGTAGAGGCCTAGAAGTGCTACTGAAAGAAGAAGAAGAAGAAAAAAAAAGCAAGGGTAACCTTTTGTCAACCTCTGATATGTACGAAAATAAAAAAGTGGATTTGAATCAAAATCAAAGACAGAGAAACTGCTTGGTCTGCTCTCTACATGCCTTTGAACTGGCCTAAGCATGCCTCAGACGAGGCTGGGAAACGTGCATGCACTAGTTTGAGGATTTCACAATTATGAAAACTAAGCAGCCTTTAGTTCATATATTCTATTTAGTTAAATGTAGCACCCCACACACACCTTGTCAAGAAGGTTTTGAGCGAGTCTTTATGTACTTTTAAAAGGCAAGTAAACAGGCAGAGACACACTGATTGATTTAGCTCTCCAACCAACACACTGGGAGAGCAAACTTACTTTCTTCAAGACGCTACTTGTTAATTAGATTCTTTCCAGTGTAAACTATACAAGAGGATCTTCGTGTGGGCTTTGTGCAGGGGCAACGACTCCCTTAGGCAGGCCCAGTAAAAGGTCTTGGGTAATATTCACAAGAGAGCCCATGCTACAGTAGTTATCTTCCGTACTTTCTCTTTTCTGCATACTCAGTATCCACCCTCGGGACTGGGGACAGAAGGGCAATAGGGCAGTCAACGCAGCTACCTCAGACTGCTAAAACAAAACAGAAATAAAAGGCAAAATTCCACAATGAGGAGGAGTATGATGTGAATAACTTGGAAAAAGTCAAAAACCTCGGACAGAGTAAAGAAAAGAATTAGGTCACTGACTCTAAGCCAGGAAAAAATACACACAAGAGGAAATTAGAACAGCAGAAGTATTTCATATTAGCTCATCCAAAGATTTAACGTGCACAGGCAGCAGTATGTTCTGTCTCCTGGAAAACTGTTGTGGGCAGGAAAGATTGTTAGGAATTTCTATGCCATCTCCACAGTAACCAGTGCTACCCAACAAATTACATATGTGGCAGTATACATATGACATGAGATATCCTTTAAGCCTGAAAGCCAAATGCTGGAGTCACTCTAATAAGAAACAGCACAAAGCCTGCTTGTTAACTCTCTGTATACTGTACATTACACACACATTATCAGAACAACATCAAGATTACAAAGATGCACCCAACTTTATTTTTCTCCCCACTGCAGATGTGTCTATTCAACCAATTTTTATCATTTTCCCTTATGAAAATCCCTGCCTCAGCACCTGGAATGGATCTCCTGTTAGTTCTAAGGCTTCATTTTTTGCAGAAGTTGGATCCAGGTGCATGAAGGATAATAAATGATTTAGAACAGTCAACACAGAATTATGAAAGGCAAATTGTGTTTGTCCAACCTCATTGCCTCCTGTGATGAAAGACTGACTCCGCAGATGAGAGGAGAACAGTGAATATCATTTACCTTGATTTCAGCAAGGCTTTTAACACAATCTTCCACAGTATCCTCATAGCCAAGCTGAGGACATATGAACTAGATAGGTGGGTAACAAGGTGGGTGGACAAACTGGTTGGACTATTGGGCTCGAAGGGCTGTAGTCAGTGGTTTGAAGTCTGGCAGGTGGCCAGCTATGAGTGCGTTCCTTGGGTTAATACTTTCATCAATAACCTGGGTGATGTGAGGAAACCCTAGCAACCTCATGGATCACATCAAACTAGGGGAAAGCTGTTGACATTGAAGGTCAGGGCTGCCATTCAGAGGAACCCAAACAGTCTGGGGAAACGGCCTGGCAGGAACCTCATGATGCTGAACAAAGGCAAACACACAGTCCTGCACCTGGGATGGAATAACCTCATGCAACAGTAGAATCTGGGAACTGACTGGCTGGATCGCAGCTCTGCAAAAAAGGATTTGGAGGGTCATAATGGACAACATGTTAAACACGAATGAGCAGGTTGTTATTGCACCAATGAATGCAAATCACGTATAGCAAGAAGACAACTGACAGGTAAAAGGCAGTGATTATCTTCCACTGATTATCACTCATCAGGCCTTATCTGGTATATTCTGCATAGTTTTGGGCCCCTTCATACAAGACAAACTGGAGAGGGTCCTGTAGAGGGCCAGTAAGAGCATTATGGGTCTAAAGCATACATCAGGAGACGCTAAAGCAATTGTACTTATTTAGCCGGAGAAACAAGGACTAAGGTCCTCTACCTTCAGGTGTTTCTACCACCTAAAGGGTATCACAGAGATGGTGCCAGACATTTCTCAGAGGTGAGAGGACAAAAGGCAATAGTCACACTTTTCAGAAAAGGATATTTCAATGGGAACTAAGAAAAAAAAGTTCTTCACTATAAGAATGCAGAAACACTGGAAAAGGGGCTCAGAGAAGCAGTAGGATCTCCATTCTTGGAGAGTCAAAGAACCCACCCAGATGAGACCCAGGGCAATTTGACCTCGCTTATGAAGCTGGCCCTGCTCTGAGTGCAAAGTTAGTCTAGATGAGTCCCAGAGGTCCCTTCCAACCTAAAATTTTCTATGGTTCTATGATTCAACATAGCACGTGCCTGAAGAGTCTAAAGCCTGTATGATACACGAACTCATCCTCTCTGCCCTGACTGTCATGCTAGCTAGGCAAACTCTGCTGGGCCCTATGTATGCGGTAGTGGTGGGACTGTCCACGTTTTGGAAAAAAATACCAAATGGCTGCAACACTTCAAAGGCACTTTAAATCCACAGTTTACCTTCCAGGAAATGTTCTAATCCCTGAACAATTCACCCCAGTTCACAAGAGAGTTGCTGTGCAATTCTTTTTCTGAAGCCTCTTTTGTAGCAAGCCAACATACACAAAGAAAAATAAGAAACGTATTACCAAAAGGAGAACAAGCAAGTAGGGACTGACTCTATAGTCAGTTGATTAAGGCATTAAAGTAGGTGAAAAAGAACTGGTGACAATCAGAGAAGGGAAAAAACATAAGGTCTATGCTCCCCAGCTTATTCGCACACTTTGCACATGAGAATCATCAGCTAAATGGTTCAGGAAGAACAGAAAAAGACCAAGGTCTTCTCTTCCAGTTGAGATCATTTCTGCATCTGCTCCGCAATGAATAAGGCAGGAGATAATAAGGGAAAGATAGTGAGAACTTATGCTGAAGAGACTAGAGAACCGAATTCTATCCCTTTTTCGGCCACAGACTGTCAATGTGATACAATGTGAATCACTCAAATCGTCACTTTGCGGGCAGTGAGCCGTAAGACCAGTCCCTTGCTTGACACCCTGAGGTCTAACACAGAGAACACTAGTACACTTCCAAATGTAAGTGGAGCCAGTGCAAGCTGTGTTTTAAATATACAGGCTATAACTACTTAATATTCCCAGGACCATTCGCTGCTCCAGGGACCAACTGTGTCCATACCATTAAACTCAACCTCCAAAACACCATGAACTTCTCCACAGTGTCTATTGAAAATAGTTCCTGCCCTGGATTGGCTCCTGAACTGTGCTCAGGAATTGTCAGAGAGGAACTGGCATGAGCCAGAACCATGTCAGGAACTGTTTTAACAATGCAGAGCAGGGTTTGAATGATTACCAGTGCATAAAAGTTTAGAGCTACATATGAAACAATGAGAGAAAGTAAGATATTGAATATGACGTAAATGCTGTCCCCCTAGCTTAGCAAACATAGCTTTCCCATGCTACCCTTTCAAATTAGTCCTTCAGATCTTTCCTCTTTCCTTTCTTTCCTGAGCTGTTGAGTAGGTATACAAGATAGGATCTTGGTGCACTGTTGATGACTGAAATGAATGAGATTGTCACTGTTTCCATTAACCCTTCTGCTTGTGTTCTTTATCCGTTCTAGCATTTTAAACCTATATTCCAAACTCTTTGTGTAAGGACTCACTTGATCTTGTATTTTATTGCATGAGATCCAGTGGGGACCCAACCCAGGCTATAACTGCTTTGCATGTTGATAATAAAGATTGAAAAAAATGATAACAATGTTTTTGGAATGAGCATGTTTGTTTTTAAGACAATTTCATTGCTTTAAATTATTCATTTCCTAAATTTAAACTTGGCTTTGTCTGTCAGTTCAGGAAGCCTGACTTGAATATATTCAATGCTGTTTTAGTTCATCAAATAGGAAACATCTTGCAATCCTTTTTTCAGGGCTGTAGTTCTGAACAACAATTAAGGCATCTCTGTCTCTATTTGTACCATTTTAGTAACAATTCCTTTAGGCAAAAGGAGAGGTCCAGAAACACCAGCTTATGAGTGTCAGGCTAACAGTTCTCAAGTCTTTATGCTATCTCCAGTTTTTCCCAAAACATGTTCTTGGAGCTGGTACAGGCCCTGCTACAACAGAGTAACTTAAGACTGCCTAATGTCAACTTTGTGCTAACCTGCAATGAGTAAGTTGGCAGGCCAAATATATGTTGAATAAAAGGGTGTCATTTCTCAAAAAAAGTCATGTTTTGACTGTAACTGTAGACCTGTCAAAACTTAGGCATTGAGCACCCTTGCTCCAGCCCCACAGTTTTACATTCCAGCAGAGAGGCCTGAGCCAAGACCAAACCCTGATGCCTGATGTGCCAGAGAGGGAGAGAAACTGTAGAAGCTTCACTCAGCCAGAAATGCCCCATTCTGAAAGAAGAACCTTTCATGTAGATAGAATAATGGAAAATCCTCTTGTGGTGGAAAAAATGTCAACTGTTTTTGCAAAAAGAAATTTCAAAAAATGTTCTCAGGAAAATGGAGTAAATGTCTACAAAATCTTAATCATCCAGGCTGCCAGCTGCAAGGGAGCCAGACAGGTTGTGAGGCAAGTACCTATGGAGCCATCAATTCGGAGAGGTCAGGAATGTGTCAGCCTCAGAAGCTGGACAAACGAGGGAGCCCTTAAGCAAGACAAGCCAGGCAGCTCAGCTGGCCTAGCTGGCAAGAAGCGTTTGGCTTCCCTAACGTCAACATGTTTTCAATACAAAAATGTCTCTCAGCAGATTTTCAACAGGCTTTCATTCTCAGAAACCCCAGTAATGGCACAACTAAGTCACCCTAACTCTGCCAGATATAAGCTTTAGCGGGAGGATGGAGTTGAACTTCAGGAAGGAAGGGGCAGCAGAAGATTGGGGGAACTCCCTCATTGCTAAGAAGACAAGATACCTCCAACAGATCCCAAATGCTCTTTGCTAGTTACACCATAGCACAGAAAGTGCTCCTTAGTAGAAGATAGCTCCTTAGCAGAGGGTAAAAGGATAATGAAAGAACAGAAGATGCTCTACTCCTGCTCTGTTCAGCAGCCCAGGCTAGAGCGGTCCCCTCCAGAGACACGAAACCAGCACTTCCTACAAGGTCAGAAATAGTTTGAAGATCATGCTGCACTGATCTACGAGGGGGCTTCACTGCATGGTTTTTTGGGGGCATGCGCAGCTCAGGGGACAGTTGAATGAACTGATGCCTAACGACTGAGTACTTTTAGCTTTATTCAGATTATATCCTATTACCGCATTCATGAATTTCTATGTCATTCTTTCCTTCATATAGATTCCCTTACTTTGCATGTTGACTCAGAGCTGTTACAAGGGCAAAGCATTCTTAAAGCTTATGGGCAGTGTGTGCCTGATAAGAGCAACTGCAGAAGAAAACTTTTTTTCTTACTCTGGGATGGAGGCCTAACCAGTTTTGCTAGAATCCGAGACCCATTGAGCCCAAACTTTGTTATCACAAACTGCCAAGAAGAAAGATTACCCATGACATTGCTTCAGTAGGATAGGACATGCTTGTATGTCCACAATGTGAGCAAGTCCTTCATGGCTTCTCCTGACCTTCCTTCCTTCCATTTGACCCTTAATCCAACTTTCTCCTTTCCCGCTGGCCACCGATTCTCTCCACACATCATCTTCTCCCTCAAGGACTGATCTTCATCTCCATCTCTCACTCTGTCTCTGTTCTCTCTCTGATTACAATCTCTTTGAACTCACATTCCCCTCACTCCTCCCTCCCCTCCCATTTTAGGCCAAGGGAAGACCTGAAGCTCAAAAATCAATAGGGAAGTGTAGGAAAAGTAGCACAATCCAGACCTAGCCACAGGCAGCTCCTTTTATCTTCTTGAGATGAAATGTCATTTCTGTTGCAAGTGCCTTTTCATTTGGAATCCATCTTTTCTACAATAAAATAACATTTCTGAAAGCATCACATCAGAGAGGCTGGTTCTTTAGGGATACAGTGATAATAAGCATAGCGAGTTACAGAGGATATTCTCAGCAAGCATTTAGTAAGGTAGGAAGCACAATACCTATTCAGTCTTTGATTTGGCAGAAAACTTCAAACTGGGATTAAGCCAAATCTCCAGCATCCATGACATCTCTAAAAGAGGCAGCCAGCTGTTGGGGCATACAGAGAGCTACTATCAGAAATTCATAGATTCCAAAGAGCTGTGGGCGTTCTTATTCCAGAAAGACTTATCCTCGACAAAATATTAGTATGAAATTAATTTTAATTATTTTCCTCACTGTTAGTAGCTTCCCATTTCCAAATCCAAGGCAAAAAATCTCTATTCCTTGAATGATTCTACTGGATCTCACTCTTGACCTTTCATCTCTCTGAAAAATCCCATGACACTACTGCTGTCTACAAAGTCTTTTAAATTCTTTGAATTCAAGTGGCTTTGCCTGAAAGAGCATGTATCCTACAGTTGTCATTAAGGTGGTGAGTCATAATGAGGACCTAAAATTTTGGAAAACCAAAATTACACTTTTTTCCCCTGTTTTAAACTAATAGGAGGAACACAGCTTGAATAAAGGCAATTAAAAAAATGTATTACAGTAAATGAGCAGTTCTGCCTCAGCTACCATCAAGCATTATGTTACATTGCCAGAGTCATGTAGCACACCTGGGTGACTTATGTTTCCCTTTAATTTGTGCAATTCCTGGAAATAAAATGCCTCATTATGTTCTGCAGTAACAGTAGCATTTCTGGAAGGTGCCCCGCAGTATCTAATCATCACAGTACTTTCATTTTATTTCACTAAAATGAACAGATGGGCACAGAGGATATTTTGTGCTTGGCTTTTAAAGGAACACTTGGCATTCCCAATTTAAAGTATTTCTATTATTTCAGCTAAGATGATTAATAGAAAACAACTGTTGTCTGGCAGATTATATTTAAAAATGTACTACTGAATGTATCCCAGTGTGCTATGGAACAAGGCATGTGCAAGGAATATATCATTAAATACATTTCAGGAGGGGAAACATCCCTTAAATTTAAGACACATAATTGTGTAAAGTTCAAATAGTACTGGTATAAAATCCACCTATTTGCTAGATGTATCAATTCAAAAGTAGACAGGTTCTTCTCTCACAGTAGAATAGATCTAAAAACAGAATAAAAAATGTATTTAGCCTTCCTTGGTGTCCCTTAGAAAAGGGTATGCTTTGAGATAAGTTTGGAAACCAACTGGAAAACGGTTCAAAGCTGTTTAAATGGTGGTTTAACCATCAGAAGGAGTTTTTAAAGATATAAATGTGATTGTATCCTGGATTTTTTTGCACTTACCGCTTGTTCTACCATGAACACAATTTATATCAAAACACAATTTAAGCACAATTTAAACCTTTTTTTAAATCAGGACTTCAGTGCCACAGGCTTGCCAGCTGCGCCCACCGGGAAAAGGGGGGATCCTGTGAATGCGGAACAGAACCAGGAGATTCACAAAGCAAAGGTGCTCGGTGCTGCCTTAACCTCTCTGACTGTGTCCAGGGCTGTGTATCACACTTTCATTTTGCCCCTGCCGCCTAGATCTCCTTCTCACAATACATGAAAGCAAGTGGGAACGTAAGGAAAGCACGCTGTCGCTGCTCCTGCTGGGAACAGGGATGGCTGGCTTGGGGCGCCTAGGGAAAAATAGCATCATGGAGGCATGTTGTGGGGCTGTGCTGTGCATTATTATGTCAGAGAAGCCTTCGGCTTCAAATACACAGTGACTGGCATGAATTTAAATAAGACACTGAAGAGCATTAGCTGCAGAAAATTAATGCCAGATGAGCCTACTCTAAACAGAACATGCCCAAACCCCTTTTCTGAAAAAGGATAAAGCAAAGAGTGGATATGCATTACATTAAATTACATGCATACATGCATGGTCTGCATGCAGCACGTGCAAACTGTCTCCAGACACACATGCATGCATAAACACACACACACACACACATACCATGTGACTCAAATGCACACGTAAAAAATATTCTGTGCACTTTTCCCTCATCACACATGTTCAGTGGGTCTAAATAATAACAACACACACAAGAGAATGCACACAAGCAGCTGTGAGTGCCAGATATAGGACAAACATATGAGTGTGGAGATGAGGCACAAGTCTGGATTGCCATAAATCCAAATGAAAATGCAAAGAAATTGCATTTAGGATTTCAGAATTTATCATTCAGCATCCCAGCTCCATAAGCTCAGTCTTCTTTTTATTTGGTTAGAGAACTTTCTAGATACCCCAAAATTATGTTTTATTGTTATTCTACTCAATATAAATAACAATATCAATTTAGAGGTTTACTTCTTTAACAAGAAAGGTAATGTTTGCCACCACTAGTATTAGTAAGGTATTCTGTAAAATTCAAACACATTGGAAGAACATCAGAGGAGCACAAAGGGCAGATGCTAAGATTTATTAACAAAGTATCAAATGTGGGTACCTAGACTTAGAGTTTCAGAATCACTCAAGTATTTTTGTGGATAGAATTCATGTATATATCTTAATGCTAAAGATTCGTACCTGTCATTAGCCAGGCATACCGTGTGTGGAATACATGCTTAAATCAAATTGTGCAGACAAGATCAGTTTTTTGAATTCACCATATTAAAAGACATGCATATCTAAACAAATCACAGCTCTAGAATTTAAAAATAGTCATTTAATTTTAGGGGTTTCATCATTTTGGCAGAGGACAGAAGAGTGGATGAGATAGCATCTGATGACACAGAATTATTATCCAGACCCACAAAGTTACGCTACATAAATAATTCATCTCCACACCAGATATGTCTTTCTGAAAATCTACTGCATGTCGTTCCTCTGTGACGAACATGTCACACATCATTATTTCAATGTTAATTGCAGTGGAAGCTAGATAGAGGAGCTCAGAGCGCCTACTGTGCAAGTGAAAATTGTTTGCCCTATTCAAAATCAGTAGTGCTTGACGTGGTAGAGGCTAAATACCATGAAGACCGGTGAATGGCTTTCCGTCTTTAGTGCTAATAAACAAGTTTATTGTTTCTTTTGTTTATTTTCAGCATTAAAGCTAGCCTATTCCTGTTAAACCTAGATATGCGTCAATCAGCTGCCACATATAAAGGAAGAAACTATGTCAGTTAGACCCACAGGAGAAAAAAAACAAGCCGTACTTAATCCATTTGGCCCTGAAAAGGAGTTGTTCATTGGATAGGAAAATTATTGAGCAAGCAGAAGGAGCATATATGTGTATTGTTTGTGATTTTTCCTCTGAGACAAAGACAAAGAAGAGATTTTGAAGTTATTTATTGCAGTAGAGATTTGGTTGGGATTGCTGAGAGCAAAGTGCTAAGTAAGTGCTGGAGAAGCAGAGCTTCTTTCATCCAGGTGCAGACTAGACCTGAAGAGCAGTGCTTCATGCTTGCTGTCAGGTGTATAAAAACGTTAAACCAGATCCACAGGTGGTCTGAAGTGGAAAACCAGAGTCTTTGTTTGCCACAAACCCAGGCTGGAGACCAGAACGTAACATGACACCCACAGAGAACGAGAGTGAAGGTCAGAGGCCTCCACCTTTAAGAAGGAACATCAGTACTGTACTGCTTAAGAGGTAAGCAAGAAAAAACATTTTTATGATCTTAGTCTGTCAGTTGTAGTCCAAGTCAATGGGCACCACATTTGCACGGCCCTTTAGGTAACTATGAAAGACACAAGACACATCTGAGAGGTCTAAAACTAGCTGAATTCACCACCTGAAGATCAGGACTGCAGTTCAGAGAAAACACTCAGTTTTAATCAGACCTTGCATACTGCTATAGCTCTGTCCCCGCCTCAGCTTCCTCGCTGCTCTTGAGCTAGGCCAGCACTCTCTAAGGGGTCCTGGTGTCTTTCTCTGCCCTTGCCCTTTTGCTCCTGGCTCCCCCTCCACAATACAGAGGTCAGTACACATACACTGCCATGCTCCTTTGCCCAAATACTGTTTTCTGAAAAATTAATCTTTCCAGTTGTCCTAATAGACCACTAAACACCCTTCTTTCCCCCCCCCCCTCAAAATTTCCAAACTGTCTTACCATGTGCCACTCTAACGAGCACCATCCCATGATCAAAGTCTTTCGCCCATAGCCCATCACCATTGGGGGTGCTGGTTTGTCGTCTGGCTGGCCACCTCCCTGTACGCAGGGGCTTCCACGTGAACTGGTGAACATCTCTGTGTGTAGCCAAGCAGGATTCCCCCCTTCCAATTTGTGGCCTGTCTTAAGGTGGAGGAGCAGAGAAGGCAAATGATTCTCCCAGTCGAAATGGAGACTGTGACTTGTAGACATAGCAGAGATCCTAATATCAAGTAGGAATGATAGAAACAACCATCATTTCATCATTATTACAGTATGTTGACAGGGAGACATTTGATCCAGGATGCATTAACAGAAGGTGAATAGCACTGTTACAGCAGTATGATACATATGGTTGCTACCTCAGCTATGCTATGAAAATACCCCGATGCTTTTGAAGCCCCTGTAAAGGATGGGCTGAATGCTTCAGTGCAAATGGAAGAACTAACCAATATCTTGAGGTACTTGCTAGGGTTATCCTCCCCACAAAAATATACCAGATGTGGCACTGTTAATAAAAGTTATTTTGCACTTTCCACATGATTCACTACAGATCCAGAGAAACAACCAACAAGCCTAGCTGGGGCCCAGCTGGACTGCTGAGAATTTGAAACTTGAAGTTCTGAAACCCCAGGAAAATATAAGTTCTCGGCAAGTCCCTTTTCTATTTTTAGGCATGGGGATTTTACAGCAGTGGCAAGGAATCATGATTCCTATTACTTATGAGTTTGGTTTCCCACTTTGACTTAGGATGGGTGGTTTTTTGAGCCTTCATCCATCTGCTGGATTTCACATTAAAACTGAGGGATTTTTTCCCGAATCACCACCAGTATGTTATGTCTATTTGGAAGTAACTCCCATAAAGTCACTGCTTTTCTTTTAAATTGCATACTCTGTTCAAGATTGTAATCAAAGACTCTTACTCCTGCCATTCCTGTCTTGCAGGTCATTAGGAAGTTCCTTCACTCCCCCCATACACTAGATTCTTATGTTTCCTTACCACTTACACACTTCATTTCAAATTCTATGGGAACCCTTTAATACACTGTCCATATTCCATAACATTACAGGACATTTATTTTCAACCTTTATTTTCTAACTGGAAAGTATTTGCAATAGAATGGTCTGTAATTTTATTTTGTTTACATGTATCGAGACATCATGACAGATCTGCACTTCATAGATCTCAGCAAGTGTTTTAATGGAAATAAACACAAAGTACTACAAATGAAAGCCCTTAGGAAATGAGACAACAAAGGCCAGCCATGTCCTAGATAAAAAAGGTCTCAGGAGAAAATTCTTTTTGCAGCCTACCCTTAACAGCTCCTAACAGAGCCCTTAACAGCCTCTGTGCAACCTCACTCCAACTGGACCCCGAGGGTTTGTCTCTCTACTATCCCAGCCCTTACTAACTCTAACCATAGGTGTGTGCCTTGCAAAAGGACCCCCAGCCACAGTCAAGATGAACAGCGTGTCAAGGGAAAATTATTTTCACTGCCCAAACCTTCTCTTGGCAGCCCCTTTGCAGACCTTCTCCAACTGGACCTGTATGCTTTGTCACTCTTCTAAACCTAATCTTCTAAGTGGCCTCAGTCTTTACCCCAGCTAAACCTTGCCATGGCCAAAATGAAAAATTCTTAGGGGAGAATACATTTTGTTGCCCAAACCTTCCATAGGCAGCTCCTTTGCAGCCACACTCCAACAGCCCCCTCACCCTAACCCCAGCCCTAGAGGAGGACTGAGCATTAGCCCAAGATCCCAAGTGATGGCCCAAATAGGAAAAGCTCTTGGGGAATAATTCTTTATTTTGCCCAAACCTTCCCTTGGCAGCCTCTTTACTAGCCCACCACAACTGTATTGCAAGATTTTGTCTTTTTCCTAATCCTAAAAGTGGTCAGAGCCTTTACCCATGCCATGGCTAGCATTTGGGGTCTTGGGCTAAGTCTCTGACAGTGGCTAGGTTTAGCTTTTATAATTTATGTTTAAAAGTGTGAAAATTAAAAAAAAAATTAACAAATAACTTGGCAGATCTTAAAACAAATAAATAAAGTTAACTATCCATCTTCTTCAAGGGAAATACAAGCTTTACAGCAATTTTCCTGTGGTTATAAAACAAAATTTACTTTTACGATATCCCCGTTATATTTAGAGCTGGTGGTGTACTTCAGGGTACTTGCACTGACCTAGGAAGGATCAGGACCATGCAAGGGTTTGTTTGAAGACCTATTTTATATGAAGGTCTCACTGAGGAAGTGAACCTAGGGAGAAATTCAGCCTTAGACAACTTTGCTCCACAGAGATTGGAACTCTCAGTATTTTTACTCTGGATGTGGTCAGATGGGGCAGACCATGGCGCTCTACACAGCTCCCTACTACTGAACAGGGATGGTCCCAGCCAGCTTTCCTCTCCTCTTCTCCTGATGGCATGCACCTACTGCTCTCCAGCACTCATTGCTGCCTGTCCAATCCTCCACTGAGCCAAAACAACTCACTAACCCCAGCAGAAATCTAACCCGAAAAAAAAAAAAAAAAAAGTACGTAGTTTTCTGACAGATTAGTGAGTTGAACCGTCTCAAACAGAGTTAGCAAGAGCTAAACCTGAGAGGCAGGAAGGAGATCTGGTGGCTCAGCCATGGCAGCAGGGAGTGGACAAGAGGAAAGAGAGAAGTGTGAAGAAGAGAGGAGTGGGGCAAGGAGGAGCAGGACTGTCCCTTAAGATGCAGCAAACCATTTCAGCTGTCACGTCCAACTGTGCATTAGGGGTGGTTTATGCCAACCTAACAACAGCCTGCTCTCCCCGCCCAGCCCTGGACGCATGGGCCTTCCTGTGCCTCTGGCACTTGTCCTACCTTGCACTGAGCTGTTACAGCCTGCTAATCCAACAAAATTGACTTGTTCCCTGCATGTTAGAGTGAGA
The DNA here is from genome assembly GCF_036370855.1 of Dromaius novaehollandiae. Taxonomy (NCBI): domain Eukaryota; kingdom Metazoa; phylum Chordata; class Aves; order Casuariiformes; family Dromaiidae; genus Dromaius; species Dromaius novaehollandiae. Next base: position 46,184,629 of record NC_088098.1, read on the forward strand.
TAATGTAGTGGAAGGCCAGATTAAAATCAGGATGTCCCAAGGAAGAGGGCATCACGGTAAGGACCGGGAAGCAGTACGATGGTTGTTATCAGTCAGCTCAGCAAAGGCCACTGGACAATGTCAGGCCAGAGATCCTGACCCAGCAGCCTGTCTATTACTCGCTCATTTTTTCATTCGCCAAGCTGTCAGCTGGTGAGATTACTAAATTGCTGGATCTTTTTCTCTAGCACAGCTGAGCTCTCCTTGGGCTGCATAGCAACTTTATAAGCCTACAGGATATCACCTGATAAAAGACCCCAGAACCTCAGCCAGAAGCAGTTATAGCCAGGGCTGGAAAGAAGCTGACTGGAAAATGTGATTTCTATCTCCTGAAAATGTCATGTTTGAGGAAAAAGGATCACTTGGGCAAGGGACACAAAGCAGAAAGAAAATTATGTTATGAGGAAAGAATTCTGAGAAAAAATGTATTTGGGATTTGGAGTTTTTCACCTTGCTAAGAGGGGTCTTTGCATGTTCGTTTTCTCCTTCTTGAAAAGATCTTTTCAGACCAGTTAAAGAAATCTACCCGTCATCTCTGTTCTCCTGATGGAAAACGGGTTTGCTTACCCTTTTGGAAAAGTCAGATTTGCAGCTTTGTAAAGACGATATTTTCTGCTGAAGGACTGTTTCCAGGGACGGCCATGATTCTCTCCCTTTAAAAGGAGCCACCCTGGCACACAGCAGCAATGTGTTGCATGTGGAAAGCTGCTTGACCGTGCTGTCCCTGTTCTTCAGCCTCAGTCTGGCCCTAGTTTCCTTTCCATGGAGAACAGATGATGCAGGGGAGAGAAGAGGGAAGAGGAGGATGAAGAGAAGGAGGAATAAGAAAGCATGGGTGCCTAAGTTTCAGCCTGATATATAGTTGTACCAGGACCTAGGAACCTGTAATTGTTCTTGGATCTAATAATACAGACCTGCGCAGAAGGTATCAACTATTTTGACAGAGTGGATCACACATTAATATACTGGCTGCCTCGTGAACCACGCTTTGCCTCTCTCCACAGCTCTTGCCACCTAATGACAATGGCTGACACCACTTCTGCATTGTTGACAAGGAGAAATGATATTAGGATAGTATTTATATACCTTAGCTTCTGGTAGAATACTTCAGCAGCCAGTAATAAGGGGTCACAACATGTGGTCAATGAACCTGCAATAAATATCCTGTGAACGACTGTTAATAACCTCTGTTTTATGGTAATTTAGAAGAGCCTTATCTAATAAGAAAAACATTAAAGGTGATTTAAATAGCTCACAGTTCAGTGGAACATCTGGGTTTGTAGTCATTCATCACACAAACTATGAATAGGGCCAAAATGAACTAAAGTCCTTCTGTTTTCCTTTTCCTTTATATATAGCTTTTTCCACTGGAAGAATACACTGCAAGTCCTTAATCATTTCTGCAATATCACAGAGTGTCAGTTTTATTTAGCAAAGCAATACATATTTCAGCAACAAGTGTATGTGGACACATTTATGTCTTATTTTTCTGTTTAACTAGACTTTTTTTTTTTTTAATCTCCAGGGTTTCTTGAAGACTTTTTATTTGGAGACTAATACTGATTTTTTGGGTAGTGATTTGGATTTTTAACCTTAGCTCTTTTTCTATAAGTTATTCTTGTTTGCTGACAACTGCTTATGCATTATAGCAGTTATTCTGTGTCCTGAATCCTGTGGAAAAAGAGCATGCTGCTACGTAACTAAAAGCTGTGTGTAACTAAAGACATGCATGCAAGGGGTTGATTGCAGCTTCAGGGGAAGCAAATGCTTTGACATTTCCTAGCGTCTTACTTCCTACATTTGCAATCTGAATAACATTTCTGTTGACAAAGGAGTTTATAATATAATTTCTTAAATTTGTTTTTTTTGTTCAATTAAAAGGCAGAATGAATTGTACTACACGCAGTGATCTCTTCTTCCCAAAATACATTGCCATAAGAGATGCAGTCCTGGTTTTTCAGCCCTGCAGCACAGACCTCCACCACTTCATATACAGAACTAAAGATGTCACCTGGTATCCTGACTTCAGGACAACCTGTGCCCTTCTCTTCCTTTTGTGTGCACCTTTGAAATGTGACAGGCTGACTTTCCTTTACTTTACTTGCAGCAACCAGCACTTTAGACTGGCTCTCTGGATGAAGACATTACAATCTCTGATTAAACCTGCCTTTTTTTCCAACTGTCTGAGGTGGCAGGGCCAACTCTATTTGCTACATACAAGAAATTTTCCTCTTGCTCTCCCAGACCAGCAGCAGCCTAGCACATGGAGAAAATCTGCGAATTAGAGCCCCTCCTGCAGCACCCAAATCTGGAGACCTCCCCAGACTCTCATGTGCCATTCCTGGACCTCCACCCATGCCAGTGAGTGTCCAGGACAGCCTGCACAGTCCCTCACCGGCTCACAAGCCATCTGGGACTCCCCCACTCCCTCCAGACACGAGCCCAGGATCCCAGCTAACCAACACACCCTTTCACAGGTGACCCAGGCAGCACCAGGCTATTGCATCTCGCTGCACCATGAGCTCCTTGCCTCCTGTCAGAAAATACTGCCCATACAGGAGACAAGTTGATGATTTAAACAACTCAGCTTCTTACAGAGGAATTCATTAGTAATTCTTCCACAGGCACACCATGAACAGGAACAAAAAGCCGCACAAGCTTGGTCCTCACACTCAGTTTACTGTTCCTTGCACCCTTTGGGGCAGCCCAGCTGTCAGCCCATTCCCTGAGACCTGTGTTTCAGTCATCTCTTCTTAACAAACCTGCCTCCCTCCAAAGCTTTCCTTCTCCCTCACTCTTCACCAGCCTTTCTAAAGTGGAAGTTTTAATTTTTAAATGTTTGATTTTGATCCTCAGCCTTAACAAGAAGCCTGTACAACACTGTTTGGCACCCAGAATTAGCATTTCCCCAGCCAATTGCTCAGCCATTGTTCTCATTACCTTTCTGATGTTGTTTACCCCAAGACGCCTTATCTCCTTGCCATTGTTTCACTTCCTACTTGACATTACTTATAGTTCCTTTTGATTCAGCTCTACCTTGGCAGGCAGAATAGCATCCCAAAAGTGAAATGAGGCATGTGTCTCCATCCAGCCACCAAGTCCTCTTCTGAAGAAGGGCAGCTGAAGGAGCAGAGGATGAAGGAGGTGTCACCTATCCCTTACGAAACAGGCCAGTGTAGAGCAGTCACTCAGGAAGGGGGAGGCCTTTTCTCTGGCTTCTGCTCTGCTAAGAGGTGATCTCCTGTGCCTGAGGGCAGTATCCTCATGACTGGTTGTTGCAGGGATCCTGTGTAAAAGCACTTTCACCTCTTCTCTACAAGTCCGGTTACCATGAAGGCAGGTGCATAGGAGTCCTGAAGCCAGCTGGAAAACACACAAATGTGATCTTAATTTTATACTAGTAGCCAGGACACTCTTAGAAGAGATACGGATAAAATTCCCCCTCGACAGAACAGGGGCTAAATCCCACACCTTCATATTTCCATTCTAAATGCTCAAAATAATAGGTTAGGCCATTTTGCAAACAACTGGACAGCAACCACTTCCTCAAGTGAGATATGTTATACTGTTGACCGTATTCCGTGTTCTTCAGGCTTTCTCTCGGGTCATAAGACTTTGTGTGCCTGTCTGCACTTACACCTGGGTCACAATGGAGCGTAAGGAGGAAGGTTGACTTCTGTCACTGCAGTGTGCAATTCAGAGATGGGCAGACACAACTAAGTGCCAAGGCAGCACTCACAGGAAAGAGGAGGGCACCTGACGAATTTAGGTGCCTCCGAGGTTAGCCAGTCCTTTGAGCCAGGCAGACTGGACTACTGTCTAAAACTCAGCTAGGTTGTAGGTCACCATGAATGCAAGATTCAGGCAGACAGGATCACACCCATATTATCCATAAAATATCGCAGATATCTTCATTGTCCTACACATTTGGCAAAAGGAAATTAATTATCCTAATAGAAGGGGGTGGACTGCTATGACCAATGCTGAATCCTTTCGGCTGGTCTTCTGAGGGGCATAAAAGAGATTTTGGTAAGCTGGTGTGTTTCTAGTTATCTTCCTGAGGCTGCCTGCCTGTGGTTTCCAGGCTGCTGCTGCTGTTTTTCCTTTGGTGGTATTTTTGAACCCTAGATATTTAAAATGTTTATGTGCACTTATTATGTGCAGGCTCTCAACATTTCTCTGAAGAATATAAGTATGAAAAAGGAAATGGTGATTTCTAGCAGCTTATAACTCTGGTAAACTTCTTTGGAATTTCTTGGGAGCAAGAGAAGACACATCTCTAGCCCAAGGGCCCTCTCCCCCTGAACTTCAAAGCCTATCATAAACAATAAAGACATTAAGACTGTTTTTAAGGAAAAGGTGCATGAGAGTTTTATAATTGAGAGGTTAAATATATATATATATATATAACACCACATACATGCATGTTATCAGTCTCTCCTGTAATGCTTCAGATTTCTGATCTTTATCAAATAAGTCAATTCAACAAAAGTTTAGCAGAAAAGCAATGATGTATTAGTTGGACAGACAGTTTTCTTTTGAGAGATAAATAGCTTTCCAGCCCCTTTGAAAAGCCAGAGATCACTACAGTGGTGCTAATGGGACTAAAATAAACCGTTAGGTCACAAACACAAAAATGCTAAGAGCAAACAGCCCAAGGTAGGCAATGAGATGCAGAACACCAACTATAGTACATGAAACACTAATAGCTGCAGAGAAGCTGTCCAATAAAATAGACTAGCGGCTCAGGGTCCAGGAGGTTCAATCTGACACCATTCCAGGGATATCAGCATATGACTTCAAACACTGCATTAAGAGATAGAAAGCTTAATAGCTGCTTTCTGGTTTAGTACAATGCCTAGTGACAAAACTTCTGAATTTAGAACTCACAAAATATCTGTTGCCTCCAGCAGCAATATCTCAGTACTTTGCTGAGATCAAATCCTTTAGTGAAGTGTATCAGATAGGTCAGAGGCAGATGACAATACATGAGAAGGGCCACTGCCTTCTTGAAAGCCTTTATAAGCAAAAGAATATATGAGGCCAGAAGAGATGTATGAGAACTCCAATATTCATGACTGTGAAAGACATTTTCAAGCTTCTTATTCTCCAGTCATGCATTCCATCCACCTTAGCAGCAAACTGCCAAAGATATAGTTTTTATATCCAACATTTCCAGAAATAGAAGTGAAAAATCAGACTTTTGAAGATGGGCAGACGAGCAAAATTCAGTTAACGTGCCAAGGATATATAAAATATGAGTTGTCACTCTTTTGAATGTACTGCCTTGGCTTGGTGAGGAGGTCAGAGAGGAAAGAGGGGCACAGTTACAAGCTCCTTGAGACTATCTCTTTGGACCTGGGCAATTTCTTAGTAGGGTAATAGAGCTGATTTCAATTCCTGATCTTTTTTCCTTCAGGTGATGGTCCTGTGCAGTAACTAACAAGCAGCAACAATGCTCCATTATTTTGGACATCAAACCTATATCTAAAAGAAAAGGGAGACTGTTACACTTTGGAACCTGAGTGCCAGCTAGAAGGTATTTTTCTGTTTCAGTATACTTTACTGCCAGCCTTTGTTTGAAAATTACTTAGGCATTGAATATTTACAGAAATAATGGCTTTTGAAGTTGGTCCTTAAAGGCATTAAGTTACAAGAAATGGTTACCCTGAAAAAATGAGAACAATGGACCTTACTTATTCATTCTGTATGTTCTGTTTAATAACTCAGGGCTAAACCTCATCCAGCTGTGTTTGGCTGAGGTCAAATGCAATAAAAGACTGATAATAAATATGGAGTTGCTGTAGGAGGACCCTTGCTGATGGCCTTCCTGCATGACTAAACTGAAATCAAGTGTATATTTTGCACTAAGCTAGTAGAATTTAGAAGCAAAAGGTTGAGAGCTCTGTGGACATTGATCTGTTATAATACAACAATCTTTTATATTTTTAAACAAGACTCTGCAAAACAAAGTCACAAAGGGCACTCCTCGTTGTATTCATTAAAGCTACTATTTTCTTGTATATGTACTGGCAGGGTGGAGTACAATTATTTTCTGCAAATCAAATGAGAAAGCTATTAGAATACAATAAAATTCAAATGTGTATTCTTATCAAATCCTTCCCTAAGAGCTAAATATTTGCATTTTGAATGCATTATGCCAGGTACTTTAATTCTAAGGACAAAATTCTACTCCTCAGTATTCAGGATAAATCTTGACTCCAAATAGTCTGCTCTTCTGCCATCCTCAAATTATTACCCAAATTCTGGGATACATTGACTGTTTTTTGCTATTTCATAAATTACACATGAAATGTTCTCAGCTGACCTCTTATGCTAGGTTTATAGTTTTGCATTGCCAGAGTAGGATACAACAGCGAAAGCTGGGACTAGCTTTAGGCCAAAGCAAAACAGGAGGTTGCCTAGGGTGCATGCTTCCAACTTTTGCTGCTCCAGCCAGGACAGTGCCTGGTTTGCCAGGACAGCACCTGGTTGCTCTGGGAACACGAGCTGGAGCAGCCAGTTTCTGACTTCCACCTGCACGCCCCAGCCGGCTGCTGCTGAGGGACAGGTAGGATGAAGAGGCAGAAGCAGTAAACCCTTACCCTAGACCTCCAATTGTCTTTTCCTCCCTGCATACATCCCAAATCCAGACGCCTGGAAAAGTTGTAGGGCCTTTCTAGCCTTTTTTCACACACTCTCACGTCATTGTAACCTTCCTGACTCCCCTCTTCCCTAGACCAACTCCCAAGAGTCAAGAGACTTGAACTCCACTGATTTTCCCAGCTCTTGCTCTATTACTTCCTAAGTCCTTTTTGCCTGAGGTGGTCACGCCAAGTATGAGGACAAACGCAGAGTGAAAAACTCAGTCAATCTAAACTGCTGGGCAGCCTTAAGATAGCCTTTGCCGTAGAGCTGTCTCCAGGTATATTTACCCAGTTGCGATACTGTGAGTGATGAAGGCATAGGAAATGCAATCAGTAGGTCTCCATACCTGTTATGAGATGTGTGATCCAGAGCAAGTGATTTCAGTGAGGCATGGAGGAAGATGTGATTTACTTCAAAGAACACATTAAAAATAATGATCAGACTTCAGAAAATTTCCAAGAAGCCAACATAATCCTCTTCTTCAATTGCTTTTATAATAAGGTTAGAGATAGAAAGATTTAAAAGTTATTCAGTCCCTTTGTCTAAAGCACTTCCTACAGTTTATTATTTAGTAACTTGTCTTGTTTCATTGCACATATCTTAAGCAATGAAGTTGCAACCACTTCCCTTCAAGAAATATTCCATAACTTGCAATTTCTCACTTGTCAGGAAATTTTCTCACACCAGCTTGCATGTTTCCTTTACTAATTTCTTCCAGTTGTGCTAACAGCATCTTCATCTACTACTTTTAGCCAGAGCAGTAATGAATATTGTTGTTACTATGCTTATACTATTCCAGCAGCTATGAGAAGACCTTGTGTAGTAGGTGCTATGTAACAAAGGTTTCTGCTCCAGTGTTAAAAATCAAACAATTTCTTTCAGAAGTCAGTTAACATTTTGACAATCTCATAAGACATCTTTTCACATGAAACTTTTCCCTTGTTTTTCAGTGAAAAATACTCGGCTATTTTTTTATGCTTTGATAAATTAAAAAAAATAAATAAAATACCTCTTATTTTTAAGCCACAGATATATTTGGGCTTCCCGAAAGCTGTTAGAGTGAGCTGTTCTGGATACGCTCAGTTTATCTGCATGGGAAAGGCAGCCAGTATCAGCTTATCCTCTGTTATGAGCGCCCGGTACTTTTCTCCGCCCTAATATGGAGGTATCATATCCCAGGTCAAGAATGAAGGCCAGCTTCCCTCTCTGGTTAGTCCTTGGGCACTCTGGTGAGTCTATCACTTCATTTAAAGTATGGAAACTCAGCCAAGAAAATCACAAATTACCAAGGCACAAAGTTACCATAAGTGGTAAGGCGGAGAGCTGAAGTTGAACTTTAGTGAATATGTTATAAGCCATAAAAGACATAATATTGCACATGGTCAAAACCAAGCAATATAGTTCCACAGAGAATACTGATATCTTAACAACATGTTTCACTTCTGAATTAAGAAAATAAGAAAATTTTGAGTTTTCCTTAGAACAAATATTATAAAAAAATTGTCACATAGAATTGGAACACTCTGGTTTGCTAAAGTCCAAAAACTTTTGTTCTTGTTTAGTGTCTTTCCTTCTTGATGTAATGCTGTGATTTATAATATTGTGTACTGTTTTTCAAACTTTATTTTAATTTCAAAACAAAAATCTACATTACTCTGTATTTTCATGTAGTTCATTTAACTATCAACACATCTCAATCCAAAGTTTCACTTCCAGCATAATAGCATTTCTCTGTAGGAATATACTTCATGGGAAAAATTTCAAGCAGCTCTTTTTAATGCATAAGCCATTCTCTTTCCTTATAAGCTTAACATTCAAGATTAACAGCACCAGAGCAGGTTTTCAAGTACCCAATTGTTTGCCTGGAGTAGAAATTTTGTTTAAATTGTCCATTGCTCAAGTGAGTGATTCAGTGCCTAAGACTACAAATAAGCCGGGTGATTTGTTTGCATAATTTGAAAAGTTTGCCAATAACTTGGGTGTGAACTACTGAAGAAATCCATTGAAACTCTGTAAGTGCTACATTATTCCTGACAGATGTGTTCTCTTTTTATTCTTTTCAGATATATGCAATGCTTAATCATGGATCCCTGAGCAATATTTTTCAGGTAGTTTGTTCTGACCACTCTTCCCATTCTGTAATTTAATCTTAAAAGTTTGTACCATGTGATGTGATTCAGAAACTGGCAAATAACTCTAAGCAAAATGTTTACAGGTGTTTCTTTATCTACCGTTGTTAGCAGTCCAAAGCATAATCCGTAAACACAGAAATGTAGCAGCCAATTTCTGTGTATGAAAACCTTCAATATCTGATTTGATTGAGCATCCTAACTGTAGTTTTGCATTCCGACTTTACAAGTTCAGCGAAGTCTTTAAATCAAGCTTATAGTAAAAGTGCAATCTCATTTCTTTAGTTTTTCAGATGTGCATGATACTTTAAAAAGTGGCTGTGGAATTACACCAAAAAGCAAGCATTTCTCTAATCTGAATCCTCTAGATGAATGGCAGAAATAGCAAATTTTGAGGTGGAATGTTAAGACTGAAAAAGAGGAAATGATTGTTAGAATGACTGTGATATTAACCTAAAATGAAAAACTGCCTGTCATGGGGAGAAAGTCTGGTCAGTCCAGTCCGCCGTTGACCACTGCATGTCTACAGAGGGCCTGCCACAGCACTGCATGCACAGCACAAGCTAGACTGGAGGCTTGCAAGTAGATCCTTATGCGGGATGGGGCTTCCACTGCGGGAATGCCATCACCTTCTTAATTACCTTACCCTCAGAGCACTCATTTGAAATAGTATGATCTTTAAAAAGAATTGCCCCAAGAGTACTGGGTTTCTTAAGGGCAGATTTTTAAGATGAAACTGTAAGGCAATAAAAGGATATAAAGTAATAAAACATCATGGAAATCCTCACTGACAAAAAATAAGTCAGTTTCAAAACACTGTATTAGCTTTTTTGCTTAAAGACACAACAGATATGAGTTCTCTTCTAGATGTCTTTGTCTGGGTAGCACATGCTTTGTAAGCTTTCAGCTGGACTGGATTAATCTGAATGGAAATGGAGGGCAAATTCTTCTCTCTGATTCAGCAGAATGCTCACGTATGTTTAATCCCAAACACCTGATTCCCTCTGATTTAAACCTTAAACCATAAAGGATCAACTAGTTCCTTGATGTCTGACTCTGACTAGTAATGCTCAAAAACGGGCAGTTTCCCGTGCATGGAAAGATGTAGAAGCGAAGATCTTGCTTTTTTTTTTTTCAGTGCCCTGTTACCTCAGGAAACTAAACACAGCACTCAGAAAAAAAAAAAATGGGGGAGTACGATGCATGGCAATACTGAGCAGCCACCTGGAATGTGCTTAGGAGTAACATTGCAATGTTAAGTAGATATCGGGATGTTTATAGCCAAAACTGATAATGAAAAGAGAGAATGTTTGAAATTGCAAATAATATGAAAAGCACGAATGAGTAACAGTAATGGAAAAAAAAAAAAGAGAAGATGAAGGGAATAATAGAGAAAACCAAAACCAGACGCAAGGAGGTCCGAGCAAATAACTAAATCCTATATGTATGACCTTTTATCCACCATGTGTTGGAAAAAGTGTCAGGCTGAATAAACTTTGAGGTGCTGGAGAAAATATGGAGCCAAGTAGAAACCGAATGAGCCAGAATGAAATTTGGAAAATTCGTGGGAATTGAGAGGCATCAACAACTTAAAAAGGAAACTGGCAACAATGCCAAAAAACAATGAGAGAAATGAAGTGTCACAGTAAGAAATGGAGGAGATAACACTTAAAGGTAGGAAGGGATGAGGTGCTACAAAGGGAGGACAATAGTTGGAAAGCCGGAGAAGTCACACAGTATCCCAAAACTACTGAGGCTCTAATGCACTGTTAAGATTCTCTCTAGCCATATGAAACAGTGTCAGGGAGGACTGCTGAATACATCACTCACAGAGCATAGAGTAACACTGAGGAGGACTTCATCCCAGTGCAGAAGTCTGTCTAAGGCTAAATTTCTTCTTAGCTATCTCCAGAAAAAGACAAGTGTTCCATTCTCAGTCTTTCCTTCACTATGTTAAAATCCAGAACAATATCAGAAGTGGTGGCTGCACCAGAGGAGCTCTCACTTTGGTGTACCATGCTAATTTTAAACAGTCCGTGCTTTATTCTGTGATCAGATTGTGAAAAAGTGACATCTTATTTATAGCACTTTTATTACTGGGTGTGTGGCTGCAATATATACAGCTTCCTAGGAAATTCACCCATCCAAATTAGGATGCCTAAAATGCAGATGTCTGCCTTTAAGCTGGTAATGTAGACTCCCTTTTGTCCAGGGAGACAAATCAGCAATTTTAAGGAATTGTTCATTTCATTTATTTCAGACATCTTGATCAGAGACAGAGCTTACCCCAGGTGTGCCAACGATGCTGCATTAACTACAAACGGGGCTGTCGCTGACCAGCTCAGAGGTGAGCCTGCACATTGCCAGTGCCTCTCACTTTGAATGGAAGTAGCCTAGATCTCAGTATAGTGCTAGCACTATGTGATTTAAGTGAATTCTCTAACAGACACCTCATCATTACAAAGGTGAACTGTCTGCAAGTTAGCTAGGGGGCAATCAGATTTCATTCCCAGAACCAAATAATTAGAAAGAGGAGTACAAGTTAACTGAATTCATTGTCTAACTGAGAGTTGGGAAAGTCTCCGTTTGTAAGACTGCGTGTTGAGGATCACTTACCAAGTTGATATCAAGTATGAACAGGTTGTTCTTCACATGTGACCACTGTTTTACATGAAACAAAGATCCAAAACAATTTCAGTGGCAAAAAGGAGGGAAAACTAGTAATGCAAAAATCCTAGTCTGAGCAGTGCAGTGCTGACATGGTGAAAGTACACAGTCCAAGCCAGGAGGATGATGAGGGGCGTCCCTTAGCCAGGATTTCCCCAGTGTCCACTGTAAGTATCATAACATTTCCAATGTAGTTTTCAGTTTGTGCTGACATATGTGTGATCTTGAAGAAGTTATTTCACCCCCGTATTACTTCTCTCCACTTGCCTGTCCTCACAGTTCAGACAAGGAGCTCCACAGGACAGGACTTTCCCCTATCCAAGGTACGGTGACCATCAGAGAGCTCCTCCACTGGTTACTGCTTCTACAGCTACTACTGTATTTACCAGAACTAACAGTCAGGTTGCCTTGGTGCCTAACTAATGATATAAAGTTTCAGAGTCCCAGCGAAGGCAGTGATATCTAAACAAGGCAATTTCTAACCCAAATGGCCACAACTGTGTGATGAGCTGCATCAAGAGCAAAGACATTTAGAGGCGTGCTTAAAAGAAATTTGTGAAGTAGTACCATATTTTGTATGATCACATATTGCGACAAGTGAGGTCCATGCTTTAATCGTCTCCCCCCTCTTTCCACTCTCATGTTAAAAGGAAAAAGAAAAAAGAAAGAGAGGAGGGAGAGAGAAAAAAAGACAATGCCAGAAAGTCCTTCTGAAGTATTTGTTCTCTTGATTAAGAGTTCTCAGTTTGGCAAGACCTAAATCAAGATACATCAAAGAGGTTTCAAAATAAAGAGCAGCTGAATGAAAATCTACAAGATGACAGAAGGAATAAACAATATAACTGTGCATATGTTTAAGTCATCTGAAAGTGATTGCAGCAATGTGTAAAATATCCGGAAATAGACATTAAAATGGCATCTTAATTCCCTGAGGGAAAAAAATCTGCTTAAATCTTAAATAAATCCTGTTTAGACTAAACTGCATCCATTCTCTCGTTTCCTTTATCACTTTAGGAGCTTTCCCATCCTTTCAGTTTGGTTATGTATAACACAGAAACCATTACTGTTCCTGCTCAGATTTTCTGCCATGATAGAGAATTTCTGGAGGTGAATGTACTGGCAGCATAGCCAAAAGAAGGACCTCCTCATCAGCTATACCTCATATGGTGGCAATGAATAAGCCATGGCTCATACATGTCTTCTCTTTACTGGCATGTGTTTCCCCCCAGTTAAAACACTTTTTCAGTAGTGAAGAGCATGATTAAAGGTATAAGGGAAATGAATCACATTTCACTCCATGATGACTTGAGAGCTGGACAAAACTTACTGGTGATCCTGGGGGAGCATTTGCACTTGATCATTCCCAGAAGAAAATAATAAACAGAGAGGTAGATAAAGCCAATAGAAACAGATGAGAAGTGAAATTTAGGACAGAATTCAGGAAGATAATAGGAGAAGACAGCACTAGGTTAATAACATGATGACATCAGTTTTGGTTTCTGATTTTCAAATACTCTTCACTCTTTGTTATCTGTATAAATACTATAAAACAATCTAGCAGTGAGGCATCTCTAACAAAGTCACCACAGATTTTAACTCGGGATAATATCTCAGCTTTAAAATAGCCCTGTGTCTTTTATTCTGTTTATTTGCTTTCAGCTGAAACCCTTGAAAATTAATTTGAAAGACTACAACTCTTCTCAAAACTATTCCCAATGGATGCTATTAAAAGCAGGATAGCTCTCTGCAGTACTGTGACTTTGTATTGCCTGTATTTCCATTGTGACATTGTAAACACTTTTGAACAGCACCACCATAGTCATATTTTAACAAGGTGACAAAATAATGGCCTTTTCTCTGTTGATTTTTTTCAAGGATTCAAACTTTAGGAAGCGTTGCAGTAAATGGTTTTTAGCTAACAAGCAGAGATTAATTTTTGGCTCCAGCATTATCTGACAGGCTATCATTATCAGTCACTAATGTCTTTCATGAAATGGATAAAAGGTCCAGGATATCACTCATGTGGCTCCTTTAAAATGCCCTGAGGTTTTTTTGTTTTGTTTTGTTTTTGTTTTATCTCCATCTGAGTGTGACAAAATGTGGCAGACAGGAGGGCACCGCAGAATACTTCTGAATCATTTCACATATGCTGAACACAAGGTGTTTAAAGATAAGGCTGTGGAAATCAAAGTATATATAAATGCTTTTGCCTTACCCTATGCCAAAAAATGTAACACACTTACTGCATGCTGCAGCTGTACAGGAGCAGCCAAGTACAGATTATTTAATCCTGTATTTGCATTGTTGTACTTTACAAGTAAGCACCCTGGGTATACTTGAAAATGTAAGATGAGGATTGATATCAGGACCAGTTCTGCTTTCTGTACTCAAACAAGAAAGAGGGAGTTATGAGTAAATGTGGGATGTAGCACCGTCTATGTTGGTTGATGATGCACAGTAATGTACCGGTTGCCTCCCAGCTCTAATAGACTCTCATTATCTCTGCATTTAGTCTCAAACAATGAGAAGGCCATAAAGCAATGCATGGGATTGGGGTTTACCAATTCCATGCGCCTCTTCACCCCTTGATAGGCTGACAGAAATTAGGTATCTCCTGTTCACTCTCCTTTTATTCTCACGTACTTCCAACCTAGCCATCACTAGAAGATGGAGGTGGGATCATGCACCTGTTGCCTCCAGTCCAGCTATAAACCGTCTCTTATTGCTAGATCAAACACTCCTCTTTAATCTCTCTCTTCTATGTTATTCTAGAGGTGCTTAACTCGTCAGCAAGTTATTCCACTTTCCAAAACTATCATCAGCTCACATACAGTCAAAGTAGCTGAATTCAGTGAGAACCCCACCTAGCTAAAGTGCAGCAATCATACCAGAAACAAGAAGACAGTAGGCTGCCACCCCCGGGGATCTGTCATACTGGTAGGGAACTTTGCTAAGACCTTTACCAGCCTTCAGTCATCTCCAGTCCAAGACTAAAGGAAGAATAGGTGGCCTGAGATGACAAAGTGAAGAGTCCTAATTAGGTAGCTAACAAATCCCCTGTCTCTTCTTTCTGTATCTGCACTAGAGGCAAATTGAACAATCAGCTCTTGGGTAATGGGGTCTGTTGTTGTTTGTCTTCTACTGCTAATATGCTAGGTTGACGAGTTTAATAGAAGGCCATGGAACTACCAGTTATAGTAAGCATCCTTCATACTTGCCAATCTGCAAGGCATCTCTAGATTTTAGAGTAAAAGATCTGCGTTTTTCCTTGTTGCTGTAACACAGCTCTGAATACAGCCAAGCTTAGTCATATGCTGTCTGAAATAGGGATCTGGGTTTTCCTTCACAAACCATTTGTTTTTGACCAATGTTTTTGTCAGCCTTTTTCTAAATATGGTGGAATTGGTGTATAATTTGAAAGTGTGGTTATTTCAGCTGCACATTTCTGTGCTGTGCTGAAGCCTTAGAGTAGCACCAGTGTGCCAGCTGTCTGCTCCAGAGGAGATAGGGCAGAAGGTGCTGCAGGTGGAAGACACTGTAGACGGTCATGAGAGTGGAGCCCAACTGACCAGAAATGCTGGCAAATAAGGAAGCATCTTCCTAGAGCTAATCTAATGGCCCAAGCTATTGCAACTCAGTTAAAGCAGTACTGGCTCCTATTTGTGGGTCTACCACAGAGTAAGGACTTCTCAGTCTTAGGTGCTTAGTCCAGCATCTTCCTGAGACAATAACATGCATCTTCCCAGTCAAGTTCAGTGACTGGAACACTTTGACACTCATTTTCTAGTGTCTTTTTTCTTACTCTGCTACTTATCTGCAAGTTCTGCTAAGTCTGGCTTCTACTATCCGTGCTCACAGGATGTTCTTCACCCTTCTGAGTTTTGCAAAGCTCCTTTTCCGGCTCCTCTTCCTTTCAGCCTTCCTTTTGTTCCTCCCTTACAAAGCAGCTAGGGCCTCCCAGAAGGGTCCCACCACTTCTTGGGTCAGTGTTTTTTCAGAGTCTCTGCCCCTGCTTGTACTGCCCAACAGTGAGGATGTGCCTGGCTCTACTGCCAGATCAAAATTCATCTGGGAGAAAAAGTTGGAAAAAGTATTTTCTTTCTTAAAGGACTCATCACAATACTTAGGGAAAATAGGCTCATTACCCTCATTTCCAAAGCTGGTCAGAGAGTACTGGGTTGAAACTGGAGCAGTCTAGCTGTACACCAATTAGGTGTCTGCCCTAAACGTGTTTCACTCATAGCTGCAGTCTCCTCGCCTCAGCTCCGTCCTCACCTGCCCTTCTCACTTGCTTCTCCACTGCCCTCTTCAGCCTCTTGTTGCCCTCAGAATTTCCCTCTCATTAGTTTAGCCCCTTCCTAACCAAGACTCACTCTCTCCAATACAAAACCAAACCAAACCTAAAAAACCCTCAAATAGAATTGCTGCACAGGTATCCATATTCCATTTGTGACATTTCAGGTGCTATATCCCTTCTCACTCCATCTGCCTACTCCGTCCATACCAGGCACAACTACAGAGGGGAGCTGCTTTGGGAGAGGATTTTCGCATGAACGGTTATTCCACTATAACTGCAGTAGCACAATCAAGCCACTGTAGTCGTGCTGGGAATTTTACCAGTTTCAACAAGCTCCTTGCTGGTAAGATCTTCCAGGCATTGACTGTCCACTACTTTTTATGCATAGCATCTAGCACAGAAGGGCCCTTAGGCATTACAGGATCAACAGTAATTAAGAGTAATTCCCTTTGATATATCAGCACAGGGCATTAAAACAGCTTTCTAGGGTTCTAAAAGTCTAGAGGGAGACAATTATATAACAAACAGACTTCCCCTCTGATTCAGTCAGTAAATAACATAACTTCAGTGATATCCCGTTAAAGCATAAGACCTGTTTTTGCAAGATGTGAGCATATGTTTAAGAATATGAGTAGTTCCTTTGCCTTCTGTGGGATTAGTCATATCCATAAAGCTAAACATGGGTGAATGTCTCTTTAGCATCAGTATTCATGACTTCTAATGTATATACATTTAGTGACTGTATTAATAGTCCCCGCACTGCAGGCAAATATTAAGGCCCACATGTTTATGCTAAATATTTATTTTTATTAGCTGAGCTTTAATAAATGAATTCAAATATTATGAAAGAAATGCATATTTTCTTTGGAAACTGGAAAAGTATTATTTTGGAAACATTCTCATACTATTATAATAGCCCTAAAATGTATCTGGTAGTATGCCAAGATATCAGCAGTGTTACTGAATATAAAATAATCATGAAGAGAGTTATGCTTGTATAGCTGGGAATGCTTTTGGAAGATAAATTAACTTTCAAGTTTGTATTCTGTCAGAATGCAGGTTTTTTCCAAAAAAAGTGACTCTGAGTATTAAGAGACCAGCATTATGTGAAAAGAGGAGTACAGTGGAGCACATCGAGCACAGTGGCGGCAGCTGTGAATACTACCCCTGGAAGAATGACTGTATACATAGCTAGTAAGTCTCGCTGGGCTCATGATGATTTTCCCAATGTTCCCTATTTGTAATAGTAAATCAAATTCTTTGTCCAAACAGAGTCATCACTTACCACTAAATGGAGTCATATGACTGTTCCTTAGCCACATGGTGTTGACTTCTGTTCACTAAAGGGCTGACCTACATGTGGGAGACATGCCTGAGAAAATCACTGCAGTTCAAATTCCACAATGAAAATCAAGGAGGAAGCATTTTAAGAGGAGAGTGGGTGATAGTGAGCTTATCATGAAGAACTGTAAGACACTTTAGATAATTTTTGCCACCTTCTACATCAAAAGAAAAGTGCCATATATTTGATGAAATGGTTGTAGACATCAATTTTTTAAACTGTTGGCTTCCTCTTGGAAACATTTAGAGACATACAGGGAGAGATTTATCAGTTCCCCAATACTTTACATCCAAATTTCTCTTACTACATTAGCAACTCACCAGCCCTCCTTCTCTTAGACTTCTGTGGTCTCCTTTTCCTCCCCTTTCTAACAACAACCCGATCTGTGAGAGAGGTGTTTCTCTTCCCTGGGAGCAGCTCCCTGACAGTACACTTATATTTCCCAAGAGCACCTTCATGTCCACAGCTCTCTGCAGAAGTTGCCGGAGTGCAATGGTAACCAGGCAGTACTCACACTGAAAATACATCTGCTGATTTGGGGGCCTGGAATATACTTAAAGCATCTCCAACTAAAACAGCAATATTGTTATTGACACACACTTTTCTTTATGCTTGTACGGTTTCCATGAGGTTGACTCGTGCTTCCTGAAACCAGACCAAAATGACCACTCAATAGCATGCAGCAATACATTGCTCTGACATACTTCATCTGGCACAGATTTTTAGCTGTTATACTGCTCATAATCTAAAGACAAATGCCTTCATATCCTTTTGCCTTTTCTCTGAGTCAGTCAGGCTCACAGAAGCATTGGTCCTCCACACTTCCATTCAGCTCACTGATCCTGCAGAGGTGGCACTTGCTTAACCAGAGTCTCTTCCTGCTGACTTAGCAGATGTTGCTCTCAGAAGTTCAACTTTAGCACACTAGAAATAGATAAATCATGAGTAGGACACACACCTTCAAAATAGACCAAAAAGCATTGTTTTTTTCTACATAATAAGCTACTAAGAATAACATACATCTATGATTTCTCATTTGTGAGACCTTTCCTGTGTAATAAATCTGACAAGTTAATTAGATAACTACCAAAATATTATTTTGCTTTAAAATGTTAGTGACTAGATGAGGATAATAGATGTGTTCATTTGATACTCTGTGAAGTAAAGGAGTTTAAGGTAAGTTGTAATACTAATGCAAAACTGAAGTCTGTAACCTGGAATACCAGTTAAAGCGTAATTCAAAGCACCTAGTTGTTCTAGCACAGAACACCAGCTGCCAAAGCTCAGTGCCATGGTACCAGGATGGATACCTGCCCATTAAATACACAGACAAGGCAAATTCCATGTGTAGAAATGGAATACATTAAAAGAGGAATGTCTGTTTTATGCCCATAGCATTGTAGCGGAATGTGACATTTTCATTCTTAAATTACACTAGTGGAATACAAAAAAAATTTAACAAGCAATGTCCTAACCCACGTGTGGGGAAACAGTTTGCAGTACTCTAAGACTGATAGTTTGCTCCCCAACTACAAAAGTTCTCTGAAGGTGATAGGGAAGGAAGAAAACAGGGACTGATGGATAATACACAAATAGTGATGCTAAATTTGAAAAATTTCTAGGTATTTACCACTGGCTGATGTGCAGACAGCCATGCAGAAAATACCAGATTGAAGCACCATGCAGAGGAGACACATTTTGCTGCATCCCTGCAGAGTACTGTAAACTGCAAGAAGTTTATTCTGCTGTTTCCAGAAGAAATGCTCAGAATGCCATGATGTATGTTCACTGAAATAACTATAAAGATGTGTAACACAGCAGCTTAGAAAGCCAGTAGAGCTATAGTGGCTGGGAACATGCAGGGCTCTTTTAAAAATCTGTCATTTGGTATCTGCCATTGTATGCAATAGCCATTGCCATCTCTTATTGCAGTTCTCTCTCTGTTACTGACTCCCACTCTTTCCAATTCATATGGTTCTTTATTTCCTGGGAGATATCTCTTTTTTGAACTGCTGAACTTCTTTTTCAATTGGAATACCTGCTGCATCTTCTCCACTGCTCTGGCGTCGCATAGATGCCCCTGGAAAGACTGTTTGCTTGGATAGCCTGTTGCTTCTCCCACCACAGGGCTTCCACTGTTCTTGAAACACCCGCCAAAGTGGTGTGCTGCAAAATGAAACCCTCCAATGAGATCTCAAAGCCATTGTAGATATATCCAAATATAATGCAGATGGTTTGTTTTAAAGTCTATACTCAAACTAAGAAAACTGGAAAGAAAAAAAAAGAAAACACCACCTTTTAGCAGTGTGTAAGCACAGTTTTTTTCTCAGGAGTGCCTGAACTGTTTGAATCTGCACTCTGTTAATCTCAGACTGTGTCCCAGTTGTGTCACCTTCTTAACACAGCAAGTGTTGCACGAATCGAAATTCAAGTTGCTCACTTTTATACATATTTGTACAGTGCATTGATTTATTCCCATGTATTACAGGTAGAACGAGAAGCAAACTTTAAGACTGCTAAATAAAACCGCTTCCCTCCTGGATCCAATAGTCCTAGAAAATACTGATCACAGGACTGTAAATTATATATATACTGAGCAGACAAGTTTTCAATATTTTCATTCTTGTTTCCACATTTTAAAGAACCCTGTAATCTTCTCCTTTCCCTTTCAAAAGCTTTCTTTTGCTAGGGGATTTCCTCAGTAGCGTGGTGAGTTTCACTGAACTTCTCTAAGAAATATCTCCGAGTATTTCCACAAGATAAATGAAATAAATTTTATTATTTTATTAATAAATTATTTATTTAACTTCAATTAATTATTTTAATTTAATTAATTTATAGAAATTTATTTGATTTAATGTTAAATAGAAATTTATTGTTATTATTATTAAAATACCTAAAGGAAGGTAAGTCCTGTTTCAAGGAATTGTTTCACCTGGTACCTTGTCAATCCATTATACTGAACAGTGTAAGTTTATATTATAAGGTGTTAGAAGTTCAGGGCCTGACATAATTAGTTTTGATTCAACTTCTAGTATATGCTAATTTGCATTATCTTTAAGACAAATGTTAAAATTTCTCTATTATACATACAGAATAGATACTTTCCATATATTTTAAATTTACACATAGTAGTAAATGAAGCTGTAATAGTCCTGGTAGTCAGGCCTTCAGAGTCCACTGAAGTCAGTGGAAGTTTTGCCATTTGTCTCATTAGTTCACTCCTCCCCAGTCTGACACACAGAGGTGTATAAAAGTGTGTGTGTGTGTGTGTGTGTGTGTGTGTGTGTGTGTGTATAAATATATGAATGTGTATGTATATATATATGTATCATTCATATATTCACATATATGAATGATATGTATATGTGTGTCTATATGTGTATATATATTAAAAATATATATGTACACACACACACACACAAACATGGACACACAAACACTGTAAACTGCATTATGTATTTTATTCAAAACAACTTCATCCAGACTACTGGCCAGAAACATGCTGCTCTGGACATAATCCCCCCAAAAGAATATCTCATTTTCTTGAAATTCTATAGGCACAAAAAAACAGAAAAAAAAGTGATAATGGAAAATGAAATTTACTACTGAGTTTTACTGGAAGGTAGTTGCTATCATAAACAAATCTTTTAACCTTCAGTACGACTGAAACACTTAAATAACATTGAATAGAGACCATACACTGTATAAAGGCTACATGGATATGAGCAACTGACTTGTTAGCTACGTATTATAACACTGATGAAAGCCAATCACGCATTCACCCATTTTCTGATAATTAGCAGCTGTTATCTGACAAACACCATTTCCTGCACGTGCTTTTTTGCTCAGTGATAGTATGAGAAAAGTTTGCTGAAGGCAGGACTATTTTTGGCCCAGTAACACCTCTGTTGCTATGTGATCTCAGATTACTGGGTAGATAGGAAAATGAAGACAAACAGCTGATCTGCAAAACTGAGAGCTCTTTGCGGTTTCCTTTGCCGGTGCTTGTTTGTGTATAACCATGCCCATGTGCACAAACTATGGGTAATCAGAGGTTATTTTCTCTAGATATGCTCATCAAAGAAAGAGGCCACATCCTGCGTCCTGTTAAAACCGTCTGCTAAAATGCAGCCAGAACCCCATAGCCAGCTCTGTGAAGTAGCTCCAGAAAGTGGTACCCATGACACTTTGCACATGCTGTTTCACTGCGTAATTTGCAGCGGATCTTAGTTAAACTAGAACGATCGTGCGCCAGTGCTGCCGCAAACATTGCCTCTTCCAGTTGGCTGATAAGGGCAACTTTGATCTTTGAGCCATCACAGCAAAATTGTCAAATGCCTGCAAATACAGCAAGTATCACTTTCAATTCAAGTCAGATGGGGAATCCTTCCAAGCACATTGGTAAAATCTACCCTAGAGCAGCTATTTTTTGTATAAAGCTGGACTGAGTACATCTCACCCCTTCTCCCTTTCTCCTCATCCATTGTATTGGGTGCCTGGTGAATTAAAAGCAAAGCTGTCTCTACACAATAGTTATAAGAATTACCCAAACTCGAGCCCACATATTTTTTTAATGAATGCAGTATTGCCCTTAGGCAATGAAACTCACCTATATCAGCATGATGAGCTCTTAAAAGGAGACCTGTGTGATACATAGGCGCATTGGCCAATACTGTAGATATTTAGATTTGCCACTTTTATCATACTATCCGGTATAAGAGTCTCCATAAGCAGTATACACATAAATAACAAAATACCCTGTATCAGACACTGGATAGTTAGCTTTCTCAACCATATGCCTGAATTATGATTAATTTGCTGCTTTACTTATAACACATCTATGTGGACAGAAGTTCTACTTTCTGACTCAGAGCCACAGTTACAGAAATAAATCTCTTTCTCTGTGTTTCCGCCTAACATAAGGATCCTATGGGAGCAGGTGCATCTGGTGTCCTTTGGGACGAAATAGCGTACATATATGGTTGCTTTGTGTTCTGCCAGAGGTATCTCCTCATACCGTGCTGGTGAGGGCAAGGATATGGAGACATGTCAGAAGGGCATTCAGGGTACATAAGGCTCTGAAGCAAGCCAAGGTGTGCCCCGCTGCATGTGATCTGTTAGTGCCCACCTCTCTCCCCATCTCGTGAAGGAAATCGGTGGGCACCCTCCCAGTAGGAGCTCTGTGCACCAGCCGGCAGTGCAAATGAGCAACGGCTATTCTGTCATGTCGGCTGACACCACATCCACCGTTTGGGCACTAATATGACAACAGAGATGTCCTCTCCACGCAGGGAGAAGGAGTGGAAACCTGCACCACTTCTCCAGAGGATGACAAAGATCCTTCAGTCTGATACATTGGCCCCTCTCCAAAAACATGCTAGAGAGATGGATGCAACTATGACCCATTTCCTCCATAACTCCTTTGGGAATGAATAGTTTGCCCATGTACACCTTCCTCATCTGGTTTAGACCATCTTAATTTGTAATTGTTCTAATTTGCTTTGAAATTTGTGGTGGATTTTTATGACTTTTCTTTTATTCCAAAGATCTTACTTCCAAATGGATATGTAGTGATAAACTTTTTGATGATGCTGCAACAGTGTTTCACTTTGTCTTCCTGCAGATTAATGAGGTTAAATGAAGACAGGGGAAGAACACAAGTTTCAGATTCTTTCTTCCAGTGAATCTAATCCCACCAATAAAATATGACTTAAGTCAGTGAAACCTTTTATGTTACAATTGGACTTTCTTTGACAGGGTCCACTCTTTACTGAAGAAGA
This sequence comes from Dromaius novaehollandiae, assembly GCF_036370855.1. Taxonomy (NCBI): domain Eukaryota; kingdom Metazoa; phylum Chordata; class Aves; order Casuariiformes; family Dromaiidae; genus Dromaius; species Dromaius novaehollandiae. The sequence continues at coordinate 46,207,534 of NC_088098.1, forward strand.
TGAAGGATGCCTCTGACAGAAGAAGAGACTAGTGTTCATTTCAGAAGCGTACACCTTCAGTTTTGGTAGTGTTGGGCTCTACCACTTCCCCATATGGGACATATCTCATATACCATTTAAAACTGAAAATGGTATGATATAGAGGGTGGGAAAAGGGAAAATCCTGGCTTTGAAAACCTTTATTACTCAACCATATCTCTTGGACATATTGAAAAAATAGTCTCAGTTCAGACTTGAAAAAAGAGGGGAATTCCCTAAGAAAGAAAAAGAGATCCTGACATTTACTTAGGACTCTACAACTGAGCTAGTTCTCAGGAAAATGCTATTCGATTTAGAGAGCTGTGGGGTTCAGCATCAGTTACAGAAGATTACTGTGGGCAGCTACATGGCCTGTATCTGTCTGCAAGGCCCTAACGTCAGGCAACCTTTGGAAATTTGCTAATAAACCCCTGCAGTTTCCCTTCTTTCTTTTTTTCAAACAAAGTTCCAGATTATGGAAACCACCTTTCCTCTCTGCAGACTGTTAAACAAGCCCAATGGGAGAATGCAATTAGAAGGGACTTGCTGTTGCAGTAAGAAAGTATCAGTGGCAAAAATGGAAATATTATTAGAGTAGAAAACTGATCACAAAGAGCAGGTGAGCCTAAGGAAATAAAAAACACTGTGATCAAATGTACTCTGTAATGTCAGCTATATCCAAGTGTGAAGAAAGAGTGAGGTTTCTGAACAACTTTTTGGTATGTTTGAATTAAAGATATGGGAGTAAGACCCCATTCAGATATGAGCTAAGGAAGCTAAAAACCTGAAAATCTCAAAGACAATAGATACATACGCTTTATTCTAATGATTACCATTTGCATAAATTTTTTCATTGGTTGATCTCAGCAGAGAAAATAGTAACAGACCAGCAAATTTGTCTGACAACACAAAGCTGACAAGTGTTGGAAACAGAAGAATTTTGATGTTATATAAGAAAATCTGCTTGACCTTGAGGAACAAATAACAGAAATGGAAAGAAATCCAGCAGTAGAAGTTGTGACATTGCCGTGCAGAATGATCCCCAGTTGCCCAAATACCGCCACTGTCATTTTGCTTCAAAAAGATAAATGGAATTGTAGGAAGTATCAGACAAAATGATTTTAGTTGAAACACCGCAGTTAACACAGCTGCACAGGGCTCTGGTGAAACCACTCCTGGAGTGCGGTATAGCGTTCTGGTCACACAGGCTGGGAAAAGGTGAATTCAGGCAGTGGAGAAGAGTATCAGAAAGACAGCAGAGTAGAAAGTTGATTGCACAAGAAGAGGCTTGTTTAGCCTAGGAAGATGAATGCTGCGAGCGGATATGAGGGTTTAACTCCATGAGTTAAACATGATCTTCTCCAAGGAGATGGTCTGTTTAAATTAAAGGACAATGAGGTATAACAGCTAATCGCAGTGTGGCCACAAATAAATTTTGACTGGAAATAAGAAGTTTTACAGCTATCAGAGGACTGAAATTCCTGAACAGCCTTCTAATGGGAGCAGTGGGGGCAAGCAACCTACCTGGCTATACCGATCATGATATGAAAGGGATTCCCTGACACAGTTGCCTGTAATAGCAGGGGTTTGTGTTCCAGGAAGCTGGGATATGTTTGTGGAAATCAAAGAAAAAGCAAGATCAAGAAGACAAGTGCTACTTAAGTCACTAAAAATACACTTTGCAGCAATATGTGAATTATTGTGTTTGCTGTAGCCCAAAAACTATTATTTGTTTGGCTTCTTCATGAAATCAGAAAATAAGGACTCAGAGAGTCTTCCTTTTAAGCTGTACACAGCAGCTTGGCTTCATTTTCTGTAATCACTGAGAAGCTTTACCGGCAATGAATTAGAAGGTTTAGAGATAGAAAAAAAAAGGTATTTGCTTGCTTCGTTGATAACTGGATAAAGTCTGAGGCAAGAAAGTACACTTGTGAGATACGGTGGTGAAAGGATCACTGACAGGACTGATATTACCTCGAAGCAGTGGGCACTAGCAAGGCACGCAGGTCTCGTTTACCACGGGACTGTATACCTCCAAGCGTGATTTGGTGATAAGTCAGTGTTACCACAGCAGATAACACGCTTGGCATCTGCTGTGGAGGCTGGCTGGGTGGCTGCACCACTCTCCAAGCAAGGGCTGCCTGGCAATATACAGTCAAATATGGTGACATATATCCTCAAAAGAGATATAGCAGTTACCTTAATGGAAAGAAAACCGTTTGCATGCATGATTGACCTTTCATGCTATCTGTATAAAGGGCCTGGGGAGTGTGAAATGACTCATGGGTTGCTTCTTTTTAAGAAGATTGCTGAATAAGTTATTAGACAGACAGCTGCCCTCAGGCCAGTTTTGGGCTGAGGGAACAGGTAAATGCAGAAAGAAAGAAGGAACTAAAGTGAGTGGGAGAGCGAGCAGTTGGCCACACAATAGTGTCCTGCTTCCAGGCAAATACACTTTCTAGCAACTTGAAATTCTTCCTGCAGTAACAGACTAAGGGCTATACCGAACTTTTAAGGCCTTCATTAGTTGCTAAGTTATGCTGAACCCAGCCACAGTGCAGCTATGAAATAAAGATGTTTATTTTGTTACTGCACTGTTAAGCATCTCAGTAGCAGAAAGAAACAAAAAGCCCTGAAGACCAAGCACAAATTAGATCTGTTAATCTTTAAAGACAGCTGCTCTTTTTGAATATTTTGGGACAGACTTCTTTCTCTCTGATATTAATGGAGATTGGTGATTAGTATTTGGCTGTTTTCTTTAAATGAGTATATTTTCATAACTATATCAAGCACCTCAGTCACACAGAATTAGCTGGCATTTGTTCATTCTTGAGGATTTGCCTCTCCTAGCAAAGACATTCCTGCCCAAAGCTACTGACATAGCCAGCTAAGCAGTCACTCAACAACACACAAGGGTTTGCCTAGTGAAAGGGGAGATGTCGGTGCACTGAAGTGCCTGCAGGCAGATGAGAAGTTACATCTATTTAAAAGGACAATGATTACAGCAAAAAGAGATCTTTTCTTCAGCAGTTGTATTCAGGCCACAAAATAGAATGGGACACTCAATGATTTATTTTGAACTAAATGGTGTGACTCATGCTTCCACCCTATCAGAACTATTTTGGTTTAAATGTGGTCTCTCTCCCAATCTATGTATGCCTATTCCAGGAAAAGCAACAACAGCATATGGGAAATTATTATTTCTCCCTTCTGACATTTCCTATCAGTCTCAGTCAACATGAAAACAAAACTGTCATACAGCATCAGAAAGGTAATATGAAAATAGAGTCGCTGAAAAGGGACTGACCAATAGTTAATAGCTGCCTGACAGAGAAAAATACAGATTTCTCTCTCCCTCCCTCCAAAGCTCTTCCTTCCAATATTTGTTTTACTGAAATCTCATCAAAATTACAGATGCCAGCTCAGAGTTCTCCTCAATTAGTGCTTAAGAACATGACTGTGGTGGATCTGCAAACATTAGATTTATTTTAGATTTTTTTTTCAAGCTTATTTGTGGCATGACTGAATGTCACCATGAGAAATTTTGCAATGACATTCCAAAAAAAAAAAAAGATGCTTCATTCAATTCCCTATGCACAGTGTGTGTCTCATCCCTCTAACAGGGGATATAGCCATACAACTATTTTCCTGGGTAGGCTGTAGCTAAATATATGTATCTACTAACCTCATAATCAGAGTTGTTTGGTCCACAGCTGAGTGCCGTGGTTTCACCTCACTTTTTGAATTGAAATGAGAATCAAGTTACCCTAAAAGGAAAGGAACAGAGACTGGAAAACAATATGAAGTGATGAAATACAATACATGTCAGTAATAAAAATCTATTTATAACAATTATATTCAGAAGTAATTTCTCTCAGGACAGATTATTTCAAGAGCTTGGTCCTCAGAGTGACACCTGACAGATAGGCTGCTATATCTGGTTAAGTATCCCACAAGAAGAAACTGTTCCGCAAATAACATGCTAGAAATTTGTTAAAGATTACTAGTGAAATTCAGTTCAGCTGTGTGTCCAACTGTGGCTAATCAAGACTTCTACTCATTATATTTCATGTATTATATTTATTAATTTTCCAACAGCTATGTTAGAAATACGGATAATGTCAGAATGAGCAGAAGAGGTTGGATGAAAAAAGAAACAGCAAGAATATTTATTCAGTATCTCAGTCTAATCCCCACTTCTAATGAAACTTCTTTTTCTTCATTCAAACTTCGTGGTTTATTTCCTTATTGTGCTTTTTTGCACCTCTGCTTTTGCTTTAATGTCTTACTAGAAAGGCTATTGCTGCAGAACTTTCTTCTGAGATCGTGTTAGGAAGTAATGGGAGTGTCACACAGAAACATGTTCTCATATTTCTAGTCTCACCTTTCTCCTTTTAATTTCCTCTCTATTTGTATAGGAGGAAGGGGAAAGTCAAGACACAAAGAGTCTAGATTATCTTCTCATTCACTGCTAATACAAGATGCTTCCCTGCATGACATCAGCTAGTGTTTTGCCAAGTTATCAAGGTCCCAAACAGATAAGCATTCTTCCCCGAAGATTCACGCCTCACTATTGCAGAGGCTTGTTTCATCCTTAGCCAAGACAGTGCTTTTAAAGGTCTTCCATATAGAGCTATCAAAAAGTGACACCTAAACTAGCTACTTTCCTTCCCTGGAATTTAACAACCTTCAATTGCACACAGATTTTTGTGAGAAGACAGTTTATTCTGTGAGCATCATGGGCAATTGTTACACTATATAGTTAATCCAGAAGCGTGGTAGATTTCAGCCCCAAAATTTCACAATTCTTGAAGATAACTGAGAAAGTCCCAAAGAAGAGAAATGCGCGGGCAACCTTAGCTATTGATTTTGTTACAAACCTCAGCTAGAATACTTATCAGCTTCACAGAGGTGAAGGGCTGTGAGAGCTTGAATCTATACAGAACTTTGAAGATAAAAGGATTGAATGTTGCTTTCTATATATATGTGTGTGATGGCTAGGTAGATGAACAGTTGGCAAGAGTCTCTAGGGCTGACAAGCCACTATCTGAACTTTTAATGTGATAGCTGTTCATTACACAAGACAGGATTTCAGCAATAGCCACTGGGAATTCTCTTTCTGTAAGTGTTTTCAGTTTGAATGTATATATAACATGTATAAATACGCATGCGCACACACACACAGACACATGCACACACACATATACATATATATATATGTATATATTCACAGGCATTTCCTACTGTTCGTTTCCAAATCTATATTCCCAGTCAAAAGCCATACTGGAATGGAGTTAATATCAGCAGCCCATACAATTTAGTAATGTAGGCTAAACAATATTCCAAGAATTCTCTAATTATATTCAACCATTTCTTATTAAGGCAATAAATTCAATTTCAGAACCAAACATGACAGAACATGGAAATACGCAATTACAACACAAACCAGCACATATTGCCTAAACATATTCTTTCTCATATAATGGGGGTGGGGGGGGGGGGTTTAAGAAATTTAAAAATAAGTATAGTTAAATTTACAACTAAAAAGAGCAAATTCCTTCACCATTATCAGGATGATACTAAGTCCTTGACATCTTTGGAACTTAAAGCATTTCATAAAGCAAGGTGTTAACATTATTCCAATCTTGTGAAGGAGAAATAATCACAGAATTTAAAAGATTTACCAGTGGAGTAGTAGTGAAATAAAACTCCTCTTCTGGGTTCTCTTAATCTCATCTTGGACACCCCACAGTTTTTATCTGGGGCTCTTTATTCTGGAAGGGCTTTCGGTAACTGGAAAAATTCATTCTTCTTGTTTACTTGCTTTCTAGTAACTTATCTAGATAAATGCTTGATACAAAAAATTATTATAAACAAACTCTTCAGGTCTTTCTTTCAAAGTTCAGTTACTGTAATTTCTTTTATTACAGTACTGAAGATAAGAGTCAGTGCCTCTTAGAAAGGGTCAGTGCTTCAAAGTTACCATTTAGCCAGGTTATTCCCCTTCTCGTTGGAGACTACATATCTCATTGATTCCTTAGTATCTGTTTCCTGATTTATTTTTAAATCAAAGCAAATAAGTTTAATGTGGTAATTCCTGTAAAAGGAACGAATTTCTAATATTTTGCAATTTAATGCATAAGAGAAGAGGAAAAGCCCCTGCTTTGCATCACTCCTCTGTGTCTGACAGAAACCTCCCGTCAATGACTCACGCCCGATGCAACCCAAGCACGGAGCCCACGTGACCGCTCTGATCATTGACTTGCAGAAACCGAGGAAGTGCGGGGCTTTCCAGAGCACCGCTGCAGTATGAGCAGCTTCTTGCAGAGGTGAGCGCCGATTTCTGCCCATTCACATGTGCCGAACCTTAGCCAGCGCGGGCGCCACGGACAGGGAGGTGAGCAGCAGAAATGCCCTGGGGAACGAGAGCTTCCAGCGGCCAGCACCGAGCAGTATGCACGCGGAGTGTGAATGAGCAGGGAAGTACCCCAGAGAAAGGATAGGACTGCAGGCAGCAAATTCAGGACTGCCTCAATCCCCTCGTCACAAACCACCGATGTGGCAGGAACTGTTGTGGCCAGGGCTGTGCTCTCTTACAGATTTTCTGCTGTAACTTTGTTCCCCTTGTAACTGGCCCCATTGCTTCTGGGCTGCGTTTTTACTCACTTTTCCTTGCAGCAGATAGAACAGAGATTCAATGAAACAGCATTCGAGGTAGGCATGGTAGCCCTGAAGATCTGGGCATAGAGCTGGCTGGAAGTTTTATGATGAAATAGGTTTTCATGGGAAAACACCAGTTCACCAAAATCAAAAGATATTGCATAAGGCAGTGGTTTCACAGCCTTCTTGCAGACCCAGGCAGTGCTGTGCTGTGATGGCACTTGACAGACCATCGAGCATCTGTAGGCCTCATGATAGGACTGCCTAGGGGACGTTAAGACTTTTGGGAGTTTTCATGTGCAGCTTTCCAGACCTCTGCACCCCTTCCAACAGTGACAAAAGCCCCAGGATTTCAATCCCTACTGAAGGCTTGGCTTCCTCGGACGGTGCGGGGAGCCTGGCAGTCTTGAAACCCATGACTCAGGCCTGAGGTCCCTGTCTCACACGCATCGATTTTGGCTCCTTCATGACTCCAAGGCTCCTAACCTCCTGGATGCCCTATTGACTCTGCATTCACAGCCTAGCCAAGGCCTGCAGTGCTTAGGCTTCCACTCTCACTTTCGCTATGGGTTTTGCTAAGCCAGCTGATTTGAAACATTTTTATTTTTCCACACGCAAGCATTTTTAACTCAGTTTTTCATTTCAGAATGGAGCATCCATAGTCAGCACCTTCTGCAAGTCTGCAGAGCAGAGGCAATGCCAGTGCACCTCTGCCTTCAGATGCATCTCTGCAAAGCCCCAAGTGGTGAGAGAGCTTCTAATGGCAAAACCAGCTTGTTTGCTCATCTAATCAAAGCACATCCTTCAGTGTGAGAGGCTCTACTAGTAAAAACCTTCTGACAGAAAACACTGCACCTATACAGTTTTTCCTTCGTACTGGTATTTTAGAGGTGGGAATATTTTAGCTCACAACTAATATTGCTGTGCCAGCTAATCTTGGTAGACACATGCCTTTCTCATACTGATAAGACTTGAGTTAAGGGTAACCCCTATATTCCAAAAAAGTTTTTTGGGTAGAAAAGTCCTCAATTTGTGATGCATGACACTTCACTTACCAAACATAATGTTGGTTCAGGCTTCAAAAGCAAGAAGCTCAGATCACACTGCTGAGTGTCCTGCCAGCTTTTTCCTTCTCCCTGGTACAAAGTTGACCTGCATCTGCAGTGACGACTGGGTCAGGGCAGTAGAGGAACGGCTGTTCCCCAGTTGTGTGCCTGGGAGCATGGGCTGTGACAGGCACTCATCCTGGGAAAGCTGTATTCCCTAATTCCACTGAGTCCACCTGTCAGTATGGCACCACAGATGTCTTCCTTTTTCCCTGCTGGAGCCAAGGGAACAGACTGTGGGAGAGAAATTCAGAATGATTCATTCTTAAGATTAAGCCAGGCAAAAATTTGTTATACCTAAATTTAAAAGCAAAACAAAGACAGTGCTGAAAACTTCAGGAAACTACTCAACTCCAGCAGCCTATTCTAGCACAGGTTTCAGAGCTGTGTGATGAGGTAGCTGTGATAACTTATCATTGCCACTCTACTGCAGATCACTTAACAAAAACATTTAGTTTCATATTTCCTTTTTGAGTGTTTCTATTTTGTGCTTAAAATTGTCTAGTCAGACATCCAAAAAGTGGTAACAGAATCCAGAACAGCCTGAAGTCAAGTCAAATAGAAAATAGTTAAGGTTGGTTGCAGGTGCTGGGTCTAAAACAGCTCCACTAGTTATTTTGTGTCTGTTAATTTTAAAATCACCTTTTCCCAATTTTGAGAAAACATAAAATGAGAAGTTCACAGTAAGTGTGCTACCTCATATGACTTGTCTCCCACTACTTAGGTTCTGCATTTTCTCTTTTACATAGTTTCCTTACCGTTCATTTCATCAGACACATTTTCTTCCAGGGATAATGCAATACCAAAGCTGTAATGGATGAGGCATCATATACTGGACCCTTTCCCCCATCAGCAAATCAGGGTCCGTGTGTGTTACCAATTCTGATTTTGCATCACAGAATTTGGAGTTTTCTTTAAAATGAAATTCTGAAAGGCACCAGGGAATGAGGAGAATGAATATTTCAAGGAGTTTATATTATAGATCTAGTACTGCTGCAGCTATGTACAAGGAATGTGATTTAGATGTTAAACGTCTCCTTTAAAAACATTTGCCTCCTCCCAGTTAACTCTAATATCTTTCTATTTACTTTAAAACCTTTGTTGACAGCCAGAGGTATTTGGCAATTGGATACATTAGCTAGAAAGGTAAAACATGACAAAAGCCAAAGGAAAAGTGTGAGCCTATGGATATATAAATATTTATAGGAATGGGAAAATTAATTTAATGTTTGGTAGTTATGAAAGATAAAAAATACACAGATAATTTTTCACAAGTAGTACATACCACATACTACATTCCTAGATAGTAACAGATTAATGGCCATGAAACTCATTTCAGAGAGCACATTTTGTTGAATTCTTTGCATTTCATCTCTGAGGTTTCCCTATTTGCCTCATATCCATCAAAATAGCTGAAATTTCACACACAATCTGCCTCTTTGAAAGCAGGATTCTAAATAAAAGAATGGGTCTTGTTTCCTTGTAAACATCTTTGGAGGTCAGTCAGCAGTTCTCTGGATCAGAGCACATATATGCAGCTCCCAGGAGAGTTTTATTCTATGAAGCTGTGCTTGTCCCACCTTGCTCCTCTGAAGGACGTAGTGGGTTTCTAGCCTCCGGAGGAGGAACAATCATTTGCAGATTTCTAGGTTGGCCAGTTGTCCCACTAAGGGATACTATCATTTTTGCAGAACTAATGTGGTGCTTGCACTCTTGCCAAAAAAGCTAAATGTCAGGGCCTGCTTTAAGATATTCTTCCTAACACAGTCCTTTCTTCACTTTCTGGATGGACTGCCTCTTTCTTGAGTGAAGCACTCATCCTGCAGCTGCTCCAAGCACAGAGGGCATTTAGGGGCAAACTGAGGCAGGGAAACGTGATATCTGCAGGCTGGAGGCAAGGTGTAGCAGCTCTTGAAAAGCACCAGGGGACTGAGGAAACGAAGATGCCATGAAGGGCTTGTTTATACTAATGCAGAAGGTCACTCCTCCATGGTCTCTCCCTCCCCACTTGCTGCGCTGTGGCCAAAGCACCCCTTCCTCAATGGTATTTACACACCCACAACAAAGTCCTTTCGACAGCTGAGTACCTGGTATGTCTTAAGAGACACATTGCATTTATTTGAGCAAGTGCAATGTTTCCCTGTGACAGAGGGTTATACTCAAAGAAGCTTTCCTTACCTTCTCAGAGTTTCCTTCTTACAGTTTTTCTGGTGTTAATATTGCAGAGAAAGCTCATATATGTGTTAAAACTATGTCCTGAACAAATTCAGTTCCTTCTAGGACTGCAGCATGCTAGGTCAGGCCTGGATACCTGACCTCATTGAATTTAGTCAGAGCTTTGCCCAGACTCAGGCTCGAACAACAACATGAGGGAAAGGACCACCTGTGGTACATAGCAAATAATGTTATGAGAATATCTTGAGGCAAATAAGAAGGGCCAGGCCAGATCAGCTTTATGGCCAAACTCTCCAACATGGACACCACTACTAGCATTAATGATGGCAAGCATCAGGCAAGCTGCAGAGCAGGAGAGGAGAACCAGGGCAGGTGGACATTGAACTGCATGTCCCCTGTGTCACCCTAATTTCCACCTGGCAGAGGCTGACTGAGTCTTATGGCATGAGAGTTAATATAATATTTTTTCCTGATAATTACACTCATGCTACTAATGTATTTTTTTCTTAATTCTTGCTAAAATCCTCTGTGATGTTTCTGCCAGCCAGTGTTTACTTATGTATTTTGGAAAAAAACATTTCCTTTTGATTAACTGTCTTTTAATTTCATTGAAGGTCTCTCCAGTTTTGTGGTGCTGGGCTGGGAGAGAAAAGGCTTCAGTCCTACCTTCCTACATGCCCATTTGGAAATTGGTGTAGTCCAGCTTGCAGCTAAGAGCCTGGACTGTGGTCTGCAGGCAGTTCCACCCAGCCTCTCTCTTCATCCCAGAGGACAAGGAACCACCTGCACACACAGAAAACACATCTGAGTGCCTCTTCCTGAGCCTGTGACACACCAACACAACACCAAGTCGCTCCTACCACCAGCATGTTAGAAAGTGTGAGGAGCAGTGGCTGCTGCTAGGTGGGAAGGGAGAGGAGAAGATGAAGGAAACACCAATCTAAGCTAAAGGCAGAACTCACTCCATATCATATAGTGAAAAGTATGGATTGTATGTTTCAATACAGTATCAAGACAGATCATGCAGTATTTAGTTCATCTGTACTCATGCAAAATTGCCCAAGTCCTCACAAGGACTTTGCTTGAGACATCACTGACCAAACAAAAATAATGGGCATTTGTGAGACACACTCCTTGCTCAGTAAAAATTTCAAGGCTCCTCGTGCTGTCAAAGCATGATCAGAATAGATCAGTGTCGCAAACATGATCTCCCAAATTGCCATCACTGTTTACATCTGAATCTGATATACCCTCAGAAATACACCATGTTATAATAACCATCCTTTTGATGTCAATGATTTCACAGTCTGATGTGAGATATTATGCTGACACATGTATCTGTCTTCCTGTTATGTGCTAGGCAGAGTATTTTGTAAAGAAGCAGGCTGCACCAGTGAGAGTAGTCAATAATTCTCTTGGCCTACCAGAGTCTATTAATTTAAAATTTCTGTCATATAACCAATTGCTTGGCACTTCTGTTGGCTTTCAATAAGTCATTTCAGCTAACTTAGAAGATCCTTTAGATTTTAAAGATGCTATGAAATTTCTGATAAGTACACATGGCCATTTTGTAACTATTGAGCAAAACTGTTATAGATGGTTACCCACAAAATAATATGCTCTTTCAAAAATAGCAATTTACTGACTGTTTTGCTACCAAATTCCTTAACTCATCCCACTAGAGTAGATCATTTTGATGTCTTTGATGTGCTTAGCACTGTCTTTGCATTATTCTTCCTTATTTCCTATTTATGGAAATAAAATACATTGTCTGCAATTTTCTTAAATGCTAAGAATCTGATAAAATAAAATGCTCTTGTACTGAATCTAGTATAAGGAAGAGGCTTTTTTATCAAAAAAACATAAGGGACTGCCATGAGGCTTAGCTATATCACTATTACTATTTTACACACCCCACTGAGATGTATGTGACCTTGGGTGCCTATTTCCTTTGATTCCTTTGATGAAGGCCAGCCTATGACCTTATTTGAATTCACTGTAACTACTGCTATACTTAGTCTTAAGCTCGTAGTTAAGAGCTTGACTGGAGCGAGGTTTATGCCACCAGTACCTCTTATCATTAAGGACAAGAAAAAAGTGATTTATAACTCTGCTGAACTCCAGAGTCCAAGAGGGGACGTGGCTAAACGAGTTGTGTGATTGGTTATGGAAAGTTTTGGCAAGGCCACCCATCTTCACAGCTATTGCCTGAATCCCAGCAGCAGATGCCTGAATGTCCATGCAGCTCCTCTGCAAGCAAGGGTAGGCCTCAGAAAATTACAGCTATGTGCAGCAAGGTTTTTTAAATCAGATGTCATTGTGAAGTAGCTCTGTTCACGCTCAATACAAAGAAAGGCAAAAAAAGCTGTTTAGTGATAGGAAACAAAAGCAAAATTCTCACCCTGCAAACAGGCAGACATAGAAAACCACGAAAGCATTTCTTGAAAACTTCCTTTTCCTCCTGCAGAACACGCCTGAAGGGGACGAAATGCAGGCAATGAGAGGGTTACGGCTTTCCCAGCTGTTCCCACAAAAGGACACTTTGCACCTGTTCGCAGCAAATGAAAGTTTGCTTTGTGCAAAAGCCCGTTCATCAGCCCCGGTGTCTGAGCGAGGCAGCACCAGGGCATGTGCCGGCTGCAGCCAGCCCGAGGCTGAAGGGCAGGTCTCCAGGAATTGAGCGTCTGCCATGCAAACATACCCCCACATGAGGACTGATGTCACTGCAGACGCAAACGGCAGGGATGGTCAGCTAAGCGTAAGCAAGAGAACATGTATTTTTTACTTTAATCCCAGCTCTGTTTGGTTTACTGTGTTTGCTCAAGGCTGGCATAATTTTCAGCTACCAGTGAGCTATTATTCAAAAAATCCTGCACTATACTGCACCTGTATGGTCATAAACAATGTATAATACTTCATATTTCCTTTGATATTCTGTTAGATCTACATCTTCTAAATTATGATTTATCTCAGACATTGCTATTAGATTTGTGCCAGGCCTTCAGCTGAGGTAAACGAGAGTAGGTCTGTTCGATCTCGGTGGAGCTACAGAAGTTCACGCCAGAAGAGCGTCTGGCCTGTCTCGGAAAAGTCAGATCTCAGGTGACACAGTCATATCAAAGTCATGAAGTATGGCCAGAGCTGATAAAAGGCAAGGAGCCAGGGGAAAAGAAAGAAAAAGAAAAGAAAGAAAAAGAAGAAAAAGAAAAAGAAAAAGAAAAAGAAAAAGAAAGAAAAAGAAAAAGAAAAAGAAAGAAAAAGAAAAAGAAAGAAAAAGAAGAAAGAAAAAGAGAAAGAAAAAGAAAAAGAAAGAAAAAGAAAAAGAAAGAAAAAGAAGAAAGAAAAAGAGAAAGAAAAAGAAAAAAGGGGAAGGGAAGGGAAGGGAAGGGAAGGGAAGGGAAGGGAAGGGAAGGGAAGGGAAGGGAAGGGAAGGGAAGGGAAGGGAAGGGAAGGGAAGGGAAGGGAAGGGAAGGGAAGGGAAGGGAAGGGAAGGGAAGGGAAGGGAAGGGAAGGGAAGGGAAGGGAAGGGAAGGGAAGGGAAGGGAAGGGAAGGGAAGGGAAGGGAAGGGAAGGGAAGGGAAGGGAAGGGAAGGGAAGGGAAGGGAAGGGAAGGGAAGGGAAGGGAAGGGAAGGGAAGGGAAGGGAAGGGAAGGGAAGGGAAGGGAAGGGAAGGGAAAGGAGAGGAGAATTAAAAACAGAATCCCATAGCTAAAATAGCAGCTTCTCCTTTTCTCACATGAACTAATGACCCAGCAGTTTAAATGCTTCTCTTCTTCAGTACAGGAGTTACAAACAGGCCACACAGGCCATCAGTCTGGGCTGATGCAGCAGCAGTGAGATCAACGCAGATTTCCTCTACATCTTCACTCATCTGACCTTCAGAATATATTGTGTGTGTGTCCCATTTCCCCCCACCCCCTTTTAATCCTGGAGTCTTTACTTTGGAGCTAAATCAATAGACAGTAGAAGAAAATCCCTGTGGGAGCAGCAATTGTGGTCCTATTATAAAAGCTTAAATTCCCCACCTGCCACTTGACCAGTAAAAAGCCTGGATTCCCCACTCCTTTCCAGATTATGTAAAACTATTCAAATCCTGAGTGACAGTATTTATGAAGACAGCTGTTGGGCTCTCCAGCTGGGGAGGCAGGGGCAAATGCTGGGGAGCCCAGTAAGAGTTGTCCTGCTATTCACCCTCTCAGAGATACTTACAATGCCCTTTTTCCTACCCAGGTGGAGGGAAATGAACAACTAGTCAGGGAAATTAAATCTCCCAAACCAACAGTTCTCAAAAATGTCCATTAAAAATAGGAAGTGATTTAGAGATCGTTCTCCTCACACTTATTTCCCATTCCTCCCCCCTTCCCCTCCACCATTTCTACGTTTATTTGTTCATCACAGACAGGGGCAGAAGGTGGGAGGAGGAGATGTTGTGTGAATTTTTCATTTGTCAACACTGTTCAGCTTAATACATTTCTGGGAAGAAGATTAAACTAAAAAGATGCTATCATGTTTCCAGTCAATCAAATTTGTAACCACTCCCCTTTATGTCACTGGAGCTGTACCGTTGTCAAGGACTGCAACTCTTGGTGGTACTTCAAACTGCTGTTTATCGGCAAGCGGAAAGGGTTTGACATTCAGTGAAATGACGCTGTTTCCTGAGACAGTGGTTACTGTGCTATTACAGCTGTTGGGAGAGTAGGAACAAGAAACCCACTCAGTCACCATAATATTTTCGTAGTGCCCATATCATAATTCATCGAACAGTGAACCCCCCTGTTGACTTCCCTGGGTGTTCACAGCGTTCTGAATGCTCATTCGGTAATTGAGGAGTAATTCGGGAATGTGACCTGTTTACAAACCATTTTTTTAATGATAGGAGAAAACCTGATTCTGCTTCCACAGGAGTCCATAAGGAGTGTTTTTCCTGGGAGGTGGATCAGGCCAATAAGGCTTTACTGAATGTGCAATGTTCATTTGACCTACTTGACATCTGAGGTCTAATAATATGATAAAACCTCCAAGATGTATAACAAAAATATACATAACAAAGGAATTGCATTACGACCTTAAACTTTTGGACCTTGTCTTTAGTTCTGATCAGAGGCTTATTTCTTATCTTTTTCTGCATTTATACAGTTACGTCATTTATGTACAGACCCTGGCCTTTAATTTGTTTGGTTTTGCAACACAACGATGCTGTAAAACTGTACCAATAGGTCAGTTAGAGATTTCCTTGCTCAGGCAGTGGTCCAGGTGCAGTCAGGTCAGATTCAGCCCACTTTCTCGGGGCACCTTCCAGGCTGACGGGCAGTGCAGGGCATTGCCATAGCCCTTTGCACTCTTGTTGCCCCTAAACCAGGAAACAGGCTTGTCTCGCCTGATGTCAGGCATCAGAAGGGTAGTGTCTAACTGAAGCTAGTCATCTAGGCTTCCTCAACAGCCATGTAGGAGAGACATGTAACTCCAGAGGATGATGTCTAAGAGAGGTTGGACGAGTTGCCTCTGGGGCTGCCCTATCTTCATGGGCTACAGGAGCTGAGCTGAGCCCAGGTGCCTTGTTTGCATAGGTCAGGTGAGTCTGGACTAGGAGGTCATCCTTACAGCCGTAAGGTTCATGCCCGGATTTCAGTCTGCCACAGAGCTGAAAAAATGGAGTTGTTTTCCCTTGCGTCCTTTTTTCTGTACAAGTCAGTATCCAAAACAGAACACAGTGCAGAGATACGTGACATTCAACTTTTTGTGTGTGTGTGTGTGTGCAGAATCCCCTGCCTTCCTCCCCTTCTGAACAGATGCAGCTGCAAATCTACCCATCAGAAAGTTACACTTCTGAATGAAACTCTTTCAGGTGAGAAGATAAAAAATGAAAGCAGTGGCAAAGAGAATTGTTGAACTACATCTTTCATTTACTGAGATAATTTATGTATTAAATTTTTAGCATCAGAATTCAAGTCACGGTACTACAATTTACTTAACTATAAATAGTCCTTCTTGACTGGTTATTGTCTGTGAATTTTGTGGCCATGAACAGGCAAGTAGAACAGATGTGCCCCCTAAAATGGACTGAACGCTCCTGATCCAGAGAGACTGCCAGCTTCTTTTGCAGGAGTGCGCAGCATTCAGTACTAGCTAAGGGAAATGAGAGCAAATTCCTATAGATATGCTGCTATATTGCCTTTATGGTTAATTATTTGACCATGTGAACAGTTCATAGATGCATGTTTCATTTATAAATATTTGTGCACATGGCAAAAAATAGCAATTAGAAATTTTTTATCCTTCCGTGAACCTCCTTGTTAAAACATACACATTCATGTCTTTGTTTTTGCCAGAAAAATCAACGTAAGATATTAAAAAGCTTCCCACAGGAAAGGCAGCAAGAGCAGCCAGGGGGCTCCAGGCCTGCATCATTAATGGCCCCCACTTCAGGCTCTAACGAGACCAGGACAAGGACAGGGAAAAAGCTAAACTCGAACTTGAGAACGGGATCTTTGGATGGGTAATTTCCATGCTGGAGTTTAAAGCACCAGGTTTTTCTCTCACCAGGAGAGACTCAGCAGCTGTTTCCCACTTGTGCTGCTGACTGGCATGTTCTGGATAAATGTTGGAGTGGTTCTACCTGTGCAGCCAGGGATGCCAAGGCCCTCCTGCTTCGGACATGTCAAGAGACTGTCATAGGCACCTGGCACATCCTGCAATCGTGCTCAACCCAATTATTAATCCAGCAGATATATTAAAAGGAATCAACTTGGCAGTTTAAGGTCAGTCCCCAGTGATAACATTATCAGAAGAGCCCTTTTTTTTCCGGTGGGAGTAAACATAGGACTCCATCAGGATCCTTCTTTCCACAGCTCTTGCCAGAACCTGTTAGGAAAAAAAATATCAAACTTCAGGCATCAGGGTTCTTGCTACCATTATATATTGACAGTGATTTGTGGGATTTCATAATATATCTAGTTATCTGGCACTAGCAAGGTAGCAATATCTTTAACCAGAGGAGCTTCAGAATAATCCCAAATTGCGTGTGCAATGTTTCTGTTTCATTCTGCAACAACATTCAGATCTGGCTTCACCAGTGCAGCAACACAGGCACCAAAGCAGCCCAGAACATGAAGCTGCGCAGTCGTCTTTATCAATTCTCTCATTCTTTCCCTTTGAACTGTTCCAGACTTGGCACATGCCGAGTTCAGAAAGAGTTCAGGCTCGCTGCTTACACCAGGAGGCCTGAAATCTTCGGTTTCTATTTCACATGGATCATTGCAGGTTCACAGAGCGGGTAGAAAGAGACACCTAATGTTTGTGCCAGCCTGGCACTCGCCCCCAGGGCAGCTCAGGCTCCCAGCTCTGCTGCTAGTGCAACTGGATGGAAATCTATCTGCAACGAGAAAGCCTCGGCACATTAAAGGAACGCTGTCAAACTGCTGGGCCTAAAATGTTATCTGCCCCCTCTTGTCTACATTTATTTGCAAAATCCACATTGTCTTTTGAAGAAATAAGTGATTTATTGCTGGGAACAGCTTGGAGTCAATACTAGGACAGTATCAATGTCAGAATCAGTAATAGTCCTAATCCAGTGAATACACAAGGGAGAAGACAAACAAAGTACCACACACAAAAAGGGCAAGGGTGTAAAGACCTTTTAGGAAAGGAAGAACTTTGTTTTGGGCTTGCAGACCATAATCAGAAATGACTGTGAGAAAACCAGGTTTTTGAAAGTAGGGAAATGGCATGTCATGTACTTTTTCAAATACAGGCTGCAGATCCCATATTCAAAACAAGGCATAATATGTTGTGGTAGCTCACTGATATATTTGTGTTTTGTTTTAAACAATGTATCATATACAGGCATCATCCATTACAATATAATGCATACTAAAGGGAAAAAGAAGAAAAATCTTACATCCCTAGTAATGGAAATGTTTGTGATAGAATGGAAGACGAGAGAACCATCGTTGAACAGTGTGCTTCTGATATTAATGTGCAACACTTTTTTATCTTCTTTTGCCTCTTGTTGAGATATTTGCTTCAAAAAGAAACTGACGGTAGCAAATGCAACAATACTGCAACTGAATTAAGGTGCTTTTTTCATTTGCTGCTTTAAAATATGCTGCATCAATTTAATGTTACCCCTTCTTTCTAACAGAGTAAATGGCTGTTCTTTATCACAGTGGTGTAACTGGCAGAGTGCACTCTTCTCTTTGCTCAGAGAGCAGGCTCCAGCATGAGGCACACAGGCCATGGCCAAAGTCCTGTTTCTGGGAGAGTCTGGGACGTGCACAGGATGGAGGGTACAGCATGTGCAGCTGAGCTTGCAGGTGCTCCCAGCTGTACTTTGTGCACTGGCAGGATGAAGGTTTGCCCTTCACCAGGTGCAGGCAGTGCTACAGGCGAGCAGCCCACGGTTTGCATGGGCCTCCTTTGCTCTTTCTCGTTCACTGCCACCAGCAAGCCAAATCCGCCTTGACAGTCCTTCCTTCCGTGTTCTCCCCCCAGATCAAATGGGTCTTGTAAGGACATGCAAGTGATAGGTTTGCAAAACTGTAAGCTCCCTAAGGCAGAGCCAGAGTCATCTGATTTTCCTGCACAGCACCTAGCAGAATGAGGCCCTAAGCCTGATTTTCAGCCTGTAGGCACCACAATAATATCACGTCTTTAATACAAATGACAATGAGAGGAAGGGACATGCTATTCACAGTACTGACTTCCCATCCACAGATGCTTGGCAGGACTTCAGATCTGCATTTGGGGAGTATGTAGGCTATGCTGAAATGGCCATTCTTTGTACAAATATGCCCCTGAGCAGCAGTAAAAAGAAACAGATGCAGATTAACACTCACTTGAGTCATATACCCAATGCACTATACGTGTAACCTAATGCATGTGAATAGTCCTACTGACCTTACATCTGTTACAGAAGCATAGCCTAATTGTAGGCACTGTCTTCTTTCACAGTGTGAGCTCTCCCCAAAAGCAAGGAGTTTGAAGGTGAAGGGAACAGCACCCACATAGGAACTGGAGGGCACCAGAGAAGAGCAAAGTGGGATGAAGCCACCTTCACTCTACCTAACAAGCTCTCAAGATTTTAGACATCTTGTCAACACTTGCCATCTTGGCTCCCTCCGGTCTCCGTGGGGGGGCTGAGAGGGGGTGGGCTGATTCATCCCATCTTGAGACCAGTGCCTAGGGTGCTGGTGATGAATCACTGCTCAAGGTGGCTGGAGCAGAGAGGAAGCCTGGAGGATTGCTTACACTGGTCTCCTAATTTTTAGATGACTAACATGGGGCAAAATAAATCTCATTTTGATAGCTGAGTTATCCTGCATGTCAAAAGTAAAGTGAGAAATGAGTAAGCAAACCCCCGGTTGTCTGGGGCTGCCAGATCTCACTCACAGTGGAAAAGGTAGTTGTAACGTGGAGGTGAGCAGAACACCTACAGTAGATGCCTCACTTCAGCACTGTGCCTCCTTCCTTCCGCTGACAGCACAAGGAGCCAGCGTCTGGCAACCCCAGATAAGAGGTGGCTCAAAGCACTTATCGTTGTCTTGATCTGAGACACCATCACAGGTGTGACAGCTAAATCACACATCTAGACGAGACAATTGTCTCATCTGGAGACAAGAGTCTCCAACTCTTCTCATGTGAGTTATGGATTACTATGACACTATGCATTTTGGAGAAGGGATTCAAAAGCCCATAGAAGGCCAGCCAAAGGAATTGACCAAATGGAGTCCATAAATCTATTTAAGCCCCAAATGGGTCAAATTTTATTATGAAATTCTGTAAATATACTCTTTCATGAAAAGAAAAGAAAAGAAAAGAAAAGAAAAGAAAAGAAAAGAAAAGAAAAGAAAAGAAAAGAAAAGAAAAGAACACTGTGGTAGGTGAAGTGTGTGTATGTATGCATACAGCTTTCTGTAGGAAGTCCCAGAACTCTGCTTCTGCTTCCTGTTTTTGAGCTGTCCTCTTGTGTCTTGTGATCAGGTATTTTCGACCAGCGTGAATACACACCACCATTCGTCTGCATCCTCTTGGCATGTAGAGCAACAGAGAGTAAATGACCTTCCACACTACATCCACTGCTCCTCTCAAAGGATGCATTATGTGGCTTAGTCGAAGAGCACAAGCCTGGTTCTGTTTGAGTCAGCATGACTCTTACAGTATAAACACTGCAAAAACCACTCCATGTAGCCTGCCTCATTTTCTATTAGCCAGGAAAGGTCAAGGCAAAATTGGAGTCAGGATAAAATCGGTCAGTGTTTGGAATCAGTCCCACTTGAGCTTGATTTCCTGTTTCTCCAAACAAAACACACTGCCTTCCATTTTCTGGATACAAAGTTTAGTGAATGTTGCTATACACGCCACACGCACACATTTGACATACAGTAATTCCTTGAGCACCTACAAAAGTTATCAGCGTGAGTAAGGAGACTCTTAAATGCACTTGTTTGGCAGCTGCTAAGAAGAACCGTAAGAAATGCGAAGGTCAGAGTTTGTATACTTTCCATCTCTATTTATACTATAATGTTAGTTTTTTCTGAGAATTTCACACAGAGCCCTAACAATAGCCTCAGGGAAGAACTGATACCCAGAAGGCATTCACACTTATCCCCTCTAAAATTGGCAGTCCCTTCTAGAAATACACCCAGGCCAACAAAACAAAACAAAACTGGCGGCTTACAGCTTAGCACCTAGTCCGCGGTTACGGATTCAAGCAGTATCCAAGCAGTCTGAATTTCAGACTGGAAGACAAAGTTTGCTTGATGGTTAGTTGTTTGACTAATCAGGCTAGAAAGTTAAAGTATAGCACACATACCTTCATCTGAATTAAAATAATCAAAATATCAGTCTCGAGAGAGAGTAATTACATGCGTTGTTGACAGTTTGCCATCTCTGTCTTTTTGATGTTATTTGTCAAAGTTAGAAAGTTGACCTCTCTATTACCTCCAGCTGGGACTCATCCTTCTAACTTGAGGCAAATCCTAAGGGAAAATGAAGAAATACCATAAGACAGACAATAAAAAAAACCATCCCAGCTTCATGGATTTGAGGCTCCAGCAGGGAAATGAAAGCACTTTATATTAGTGTCCCAGCCTTGTCTGTAAGTATCCCATCAGTAGGTGCCCAGTAGTATCCCAGAACAAGTATCATTTTCAATAGCATTAACGGGTAATGATGATTTTCTTGCTCTGCATCCTTCCAACCCCAATACTCTCTGTCAGCTTTCTGGATCCCTATCCTGTATGCCTAAAGTACAACACTTTCTGAAAGATTAGGGAGAGGAGAATTGAGTTCACAGAACTTTACCTGCCTTTCTTTGTCTTTGTCTTTGTCTTGCCAAAGCAGCCTACTGTCTTCGCTCTACTGGACTCTTTCTGGAGTGGAACAAATAATCTCTGCTCACCAAACCTAGATATGACAGTCTTAATTTTCTCCTGAAAATAAATTCTTTAATACATATTAAAACAGGTATTTCCATAATGGTAACCTGTTTTTCTCTGGCTGGAGTGAAAAGTCGTCATGGCTTGTATGTTTCTAGTGACGGTAAAGGTGTTAAACGTTTCAGAAATGCAATGCATTATAGATTCCTTGAAGCTCAGCCATGGACCTCTTTATCACTGCTTCATAAGAGGTGCTCTGTTCCTCTTCATAGGGACACACATGATGCAAGCACCACGAGGACTTAAAGCTAAGCCCTTTTCTTCTAAAACACATCTTTAGCTCTCCCTGACTCACAAGTAAGCCTAATCTTTCATTTTCAACTTCCTTAACTCCCCACTCCTGTCCTTCTATTTTATAACTCCACTTACCCATATGAGGACTCCATATCTCTCCCAACACCCCTGGGTGGATGCCATCGCAACTGGTGTCTTCCCACACTGCACACTGTATGCTTTCTACTCCATGCTGCCAGCCTCCTACAACTGTTCATCCTATGTCCTCCCCAGAAATTACCTTGGCGCATCTCAGTCAGCTCACAGAGCTCTGGAGTATGCAGCAGGGCAGACACAATTTGTGGTGCAACTCATTTCTGCACATGAATGAGGGAGACCTACCTCAATGTGCCACTGCCTGTGGCTGACCCATTACTCCAGGGAAACTGGGAAGACACAACTTGGTGGAGAGAGAGCTAAAAAGTCCAGAAGCCAGGGTCCCCATCCCTAAAGGCAGATTAGTGCCTGTCCAGACTGATGCCTCCCAGGTCTCTCCTCCCTGCCTGTGCCGTTCTGGCTGTTCTGCCATTCTGGGATGTGCCACAGCCACCTCGCAGCTCAACCCAGTCCCAAGAGGGGCAGGACAGACCACAGGACAGCAGCCATGAGGGACAGAGGGGGAGGCACGTTTGAAAACTCTCCCTCTTCCCTTGCTCAACCTTAATCTCCAGTGTACTGAGTCACAGATTGAACAAAAGAACAAGATCTGGGACTTCCTGGCAGAACTGCTGCCTCAGCTCCTCCATCACACCCACTTGCAACATCAAGCACAGACTGATTGCGCTCAGCAAGGGATAAAGAGATCATGCAATGGATGAGCAGCAAGCAGAGGAAAGCCAGAAAAAGTCTTACAACTGCTTAATTTGCTCTGGGCATTGCAAATACAACAACAAAGGTCATGTCACTCCTACACTGATTTAATATGGATGTGAATGACACTGCATAGACAGCCAGTAGTGATGATCCACTCCTCCTCAGTAATGGTAATACTTCCCAGTTCTGTGTCAGGACCTCAGGGAAACTAGTGCTGATCTCTGCGTTGACAGCATGGAGTCTTTGGGCTCTTTGAGCACCACTCTGGGGTTTGGGAACAAGGAGGCAAAGGATGCTCATTGTGGCCTTTTACTACTAGAGAACTGGAATCACTTTGTCACCCATTAATCATAAGGTTAATTATCAGCAAACAGAGACTAATCTATAAGCAGATGCCTCTCATTGCCCAGTTGCTGGAAGACCATTTTCATTGCTGACAGATGTGACTCAGCGCTAGGAAGTGTTGCTGCCCAGCCACGCCAGTAAAGACCAGGGCAAATTTTGATGTACAAAATTTTGCCCTCTGCCAGGGCAAAATGCACACCGCCACTGGGACACTGCAAGTCAGAAAGGCTGTTCCAGACCTTGCAAATAACACTCCAGAGCACCACCATGGCTTTGTCTTATAAGGCTTTAGTTTAAAGAAAATAGACTGAGCTAAATAAATAGAGCTTACCATGAATGCAGCAAAAGGTATAGGAATGTCCCTGTTTGCCCTTCAGAAGTTTCAGACACAAGCGTTATTCCTTCTGAGCCTGGGCAGAACAGGAACATTATTTGCATCATCACCATGAAATAGCAAAGAGACCCAAGGAGAACACAGCTGAGAGCAGAGGGGGGAAAGGGAAAATGACATATAATGGTACAATGACTCAAAATCTCTGCAGAGGCTAGCAACCAGAGCTTGAAATGAATCATAAAACAAAGATAAGACTTTGAAGTGGTGAATGTGATCTGAAAAAGTAGTGAATTGTTAAGACACAGGACTATGATGTGTAAAGAGTGAATGTCAAAGGACAACTCAGTACCACGTATAGCATGTAACATGGCTCATTTCTCTGTTTTACTGGTCTGCTTCCTCATAGCTAAAACTCTAGAAATCCATGCTAAGCCAAATTGTTCCACCTCCAGGAGAATAATTACTTACTTCTCTGCAAGAGTTCATTACCCAGCAAGTGAGGAAAAAAACAAACAAAAACTCTCTGAGCAATGGTCTGAGCAATGGAATGCTACTCATAAGAAGAGATATACTATTTTCACAAATTAGGAAGAGGCAGGACAAAACAAATATTTCTCTGCATTTTATAAGAGTTTTTTGGAAATGTATTTTAGAGCTCTCTAACAAAAACTCATATGCACACACTCACATCAGTTTATCCAGAGATAAAATTTGAGAGAGAAAGCAAATTCCAGTGTAAAGCATGAACTGGAAGCAATATAACTCAGGATTTGGGCTGAAATACAAAGCTGGGGCAAATTTACAAAACCAAGGAGTAGAAGGCTTCCCCGTGCCCTAGCAAAACACTTACACTCCATGCTCTTCTCTGTTGCATAGGACTCAAACCCATATTTTTTTGCCTGTTTCGGTTAGTGCCCTAAGAATCAAGCCTTCAGGCGTGCCGTTTTTACTCTTTCCTCCCAGCATCGCTGTTCTTTGTATGGATGAATTAAATGTTTACTGATCCCAAAAGTAAAAGAAGGATTACATTTAACAGTGCTTGGGGCACTCAGCAAATGAAATACCCTTGCTCCAGCTCCTGTGCTGTGTCAAGCTGAAAATGGCTTTGAACTCCACTCAGTAGACAGAGAGCTGGAACTTTTGTTTTGGTTTATTTTTTTAAAACATGGATATCAGATTTATAGATAACACATCAGTTTGATTGAAACTGCAAGCAACATATTATGAATGTGACCTATTCATCTTCACTTTGACCTGGTGTTTTTTCAAATCCATTTGGCTTGGCTCAGTTACCATGAAAAAAGTTGTTGAAGCAAAATTAGGAGAAAATTCAAATAAAATTCTCTACTGGCTGCTGACAGCTGTACAGTCAACAGGGAGTACTACACATTAGTCAAATCTCCTATATAAAGACTCAGTTCACACTTGGAGTGATGTATAAAGCATATTTTTAAAAGTGCCTATTAAGCCCACAAGCAGGTAGCATCATCTGTCTGGGTTAAAAGATTAGCGGGAAAAAAAAAATGTAACAAAGCAGCAGAAACATCCACTTTTCCAGGTTAGCAACAAGATTCATTTATGATTGACCCAGCAACTATATTTCCTTTAAAGATAAGCCTCTGCTCAAAATAATGGCAGATTTGGGGGAGCTTGAATATTTTTCCGCTCAACATATCAAAGCAACTTAATACCTAGAAAATGTAGTGAGCTCTTTTTCTATGTATATAGTGGGGTGAAAACATGGCAAGCAATTTATAAAGCGAGTGAAGTGTGACCTGGCCTTTGTGTCCAAGCCAGTATCTTAATTTAAGATATCACACAGTAAATGATATGTAGTTCACACGGTAGCTAAAATGAGCAGCCCGGACATGTGTTAGTCTTGCGCAAGTGAGAGCATTCCCCCAGAACACTGTTCTTGCAATTTCTATATTCAGCAGATGCCAAGTAGAGTATATTTGTCCTTCAGAAGGAACTATTGAAAAAGCTGAAAGGACTATCAGCATCTGATGGATTTTTTGGTGATGTCCAGCACTGCAAAAGGCATACATTTCCGGTGTCAGCAAAAAACTGGCTTAGAAGGTCTAACTCGTTCTCCTGGTGGGACATTGAATTTTTGGTGTAGACATGCAATGTGTAGGGAAAGAGAGTGAAGAGGCACAGCAAGTGCTGAGCAGGAAGCCTAGGAATAGATCTCAAGTGAATAGCTTTTCAAGTTATAGGAACGGGGACAAAGATGCACTCTACTGTATTTGTAATAAACATTTTCATCATTTACTTTGTCAGACACTAAAATGAAATGAAAAAGCAAACAATATGCAACTTGCAGCCTTGATGGCTGATAGGAATTTTATGTTTTTACCTTAACAGTGAGTGGATCTCTAGAAAAGTATGACTGGTCATGTTTCCCCAAAACGAACAGGAATCATTTGCTAAGATACAGGATTACATGCTGCAAAGTTCCTGGTTCTGCCACTGAGAGTTGTCCCAGTAACTTTCCTGGACACTACTGAATTGTTCTGAGGCTTCTGTAGTTACTCATAAACATTTATATATTGATGTATGATACATTGAAGATGTTAAGTGTGACACATTGCATTGTACTCTTGCAAATGAAACAGCCCATTACCCTGGCTTGTTGACGGAGGCTTGCAGCCCATTAAGGGCTTCATTCCCAGTTTTACCCTATTATAGTACAGGTTATTTCTTTAATTTGACTCCTCTTTCTTTAACTGAACTTCACCGTAACAGCAGTTGCTGCGGTGATCTACACAGAGCAGTGCAAGATTTAGGACACTGATTACACTTTTGGCTTTTTAGCAAAAAGGAGTTCTGATGAAGTTGGTTTTCTTCTGTGGAAAAGAAAGGAAAATAAAGAAATCCAGCCTTTGAAACACCAAAGACATACTCAACATTTCAAGGTCAAGTGTGTATGTTGGAAGGCAGTGAAGGTTCCACTTTTCATGCCCGTTGGCCCATTCTGTGAAATGACTGCTTTGCAGTTGCCCTCTCCTTTGATGTCTTCCCCTCAGTGTTTTGGCCGAAAGCAGGAAGTAGAGCAGTGGGTGAAAGCTCACACACAGAGGAAAAAAAGTCAAAACATTTTCCGTGGTCAGAGGGGGTTGAGGTTTGCACAGAGGGCAGCGAAATGTTTAATTTAAAATGTGGTGAATCCAAAACTGGTCGTGCCCACCTCGCTGGGCGTAACCAAAACAGAGCAGGCACATTAAGTTCAGTTCCACTGAAAACAGAGCAAGCACAAAATGGAAAAGGGTAACACAGGATGGGGAAGGCTTCAAGGGATGCGAGGAGAAAATTCCACAGGAAAGTATTAGTGTGAATATAAGCCAGCTGTGTTATTTAATGATGGGAGGCAGGTCCTCTGCGTGCTCGACTTTTTATATGTTTTCTTGTAACAGCCAAGCATTCCATTTGGGCAAATATTCACAGTTTGCAGAACCACTCGTAAGGCAGCAGATTTCAGCAAGACTCCAATAAAGCAATGTGGTTCTCGCTTTGCAGTAAGTATGGCTGTTCTTTCTTTCTTGTTTGTTTGCAGTGTGTGTCTCTGCTGCAGTTTCATGTTCTCTTAATTTTGGTAGATACTAATGAAACAGAAAACTTAAGAAATATGGCTGGAACTGAGCTGCAGTTTGTTTTGATACCTCAGATCCCCTTGACACTCAGCAGGCCTGCAGAAACTCCTACAAGAGAGGTATTCCGAGTAAAAATACTGCTCAGCAGCCCGCAGATACTGCCCAGGCTCTGTACTCCTCTCTCTTCCATTTACAACACTTCGAATGTACAAAGACCAGAAACCAAGCACATCCCCCAGCGAGGGCTGCCTTATCGGGGGAAACCTTAAACTGGGGTTGCTGGCTATGAGGGCACTGCCTTCATTTTCCCTACTGCCTTCCCTCTGCTGCCTCATAAAGAGCCAGGTACAGTTGCAGGCTGTAATCATGTGAGAACATGGGGAAATGTAAGGATCTGGGGAGATCGGGAGCTGCAGCAAATCAGTGCACGTGCTTGCTGCAGTCGTGATCTGTCACGTAGCGTGGGGGCTACGGCAGGCGCTGTGGCTTCTGGAGGCACAGAAAACGGTATGGCCTGTCCAGGCTCACCTATGACTGTGGCACCATGTGCTTCCATACAGGATGGATACCATGGTAATCATAAGCTGAGTAGAAGGAAGCGTTCTGTGGCTGCAAAACTGCTTTCTGTTGCAACCTCTTGTTTTCAGGTGCCCGTATCTATGACAAAGAGCTGCCCATGGAGTTGAATTTTTCCAGACTAAGTCATTGTTCAAAAGGCAAGAAGTTGTTTTTGAAACTAGGCCCAAAAGCTGAGCTATTGTGTGAGAGATGAGAGGAATCATAAAATACCCTTTTCCCACAATAAAAAATTATCAAGACTAATTCTATAGCTGAACTGGCTGCTATTTGGCAGTCCGTATGTTTAGCTAGTGCATACTTAAGTCCCTAAACTGTACCTCAGGAAGGCTAAGATACACTTTAAAAAGAAAAATTTATGGACTGTATACTGGCAACAGTAAGAACATAGATACCAAGAGAAGAGCTCTTAGAAAGCAGCAGACGTGGTACTCCAGCAAGTATGCCCTGGTGCGGCTCCCCAGCCCATACTGGGACACAGGCCAGTGACCACCAGCGAGCATTTGGCAGCAGCTGACAGAGCCAAAGTCCAAGTCAGTACATATAATGGGTTGCGACTGCGGTGAAACTGGTAGAAACAGCTATGTACACAGAGCACCGAGGCTGATCAAAGCCTCCAGAACGCTTTATTTCTTATGTATGTGATGTTACGTGTGCTGTGATCCCTGTGTAAGTCTTCAGATACAAGCTCTTGCTGCCGTAAATCTCACGCAGCTGGTTTAAACTAGGAGGTCGGCTGGTAAGTGGCAGAGGTTAAGGGAGAGGCTCCCCGCTCTGCTGGAGCAACGCCTGCGAGAAGGTAGTAACCCCCAGCGAACCAGCGGGCAGGCGCTCCCGGGGGTGGGGACCTGCTCAAACACTCCAGCCCGGTTTGGCACTGCTTGTTTTAAGGTACACCCACAAGTACCGTACGCAATATTTCTCCGACTATTTTTAATAAACTGCCAAAATACCTCTAGCTGCACGGTGCAGGGGATTAAGAAAAGCAACAGAAAATAAATATGGTCCCTGAACTGTTGTCGGTGGCTGGGAGGCACATGGGAGGCTGCTCAGTCAGTCAGTTCCCAAGTTGGAGAGAAATAATTCAGCCAACATTCATGGACAATTCTCTGTGTGTGCTTGTGGCATTATAACCTGACACGTAAAACCTGCATTTTTCTCTTTAATGACATGTAATCAACTTTCTACTCTAAAAGTTGCAGGATGCTGTGCATGCATGCAAGTGAAGAAGCACAGCTATTCATGCATGCAGGCTGGCACGCATGCATGCTGAAAACAGCAAAGATTTGCTGAGGATCTGACAAATTTAGGGAACTTTAACTAACCTAATTAGCTACAATAGTCCCCCTCCCCCCTTTTTTTTTCTTCACAAGGACACACCGCCTCAGGGAAAGTTCTCTGACTAATGGCTTCTCTCAGCTTGGGAGATAGAGAGATTGTATTTCCAGCCTCTCAGCCTGAGTTACTAGGGAGGCTGGAGCTGAAACTTGTTTCAGCCTGTAAATCACAGGACTATGCGCCATGGGCCAAGCGTTGTTTTGATTTGGTGCAGCGTAAAGAGATTCCTATCACAGTGCTCCATATAAACATCCAAAAAAGATCACGTTTCTAACCCCACAGCAAAGAGCAGATGCAATTTTCCATGATTCACTTTGGGGTTAAAAAAGTCAATAGAAGTGTTACAAAACGTTCAGTTCAGTTCAAAAATAACTCCTAGCTATACATTAAGCAACCCTCCAAAAACATGATAACTTCTGGGAATGTCAACCAAACAGCATGCAGACGGGTTGCTAAAATTGCCTCTGTGTCAAAAATAACGAGTGTGTTTGTTGAGCAAGGTCATTACAGTAGTTCAAAACTTGTGGTTGGCAACAGCCTGCTGGATGTTGCTGAGTCTGCAATTTCATGGCAATACAAATATCAACAGACTGGCCAAGTAGCTCAGAGTCAGTTGTCGTAACTGAGCACTGCAGGGATACATTCAGGACTCTGATTTATTAGAAAATTCATCAACACTTGAGTTAGGATTTCCCCATATAGACTTCTGAAGTGCAAATGTGAACAAAATTACACTGCATTGCAAAACCAATACATTTTATCCAAAGCTTTGCATATGATTTTGATTTAAAAATGCACAAGTCTGAACACATTATTTGGAATGTTTGTTTGTTTTCTCTCCAGCTGGAGATACACTCAGATCCAAGTACATCAAAAGATAAAGTAGCTTTGCTAAATATTCTCCAGGGAAAAAAAAACAGTAATTCCAAGTATTGAAAGAAACAGGTAATTAACATGAGATGAGGCATATCTGGCATCACCAAAGTGCTTTCCTGGCCCTCTATTATATCTATATATCTCATAGTGACTGCTGAACTTTATTCTTGCAACAATCTTATGAAGAAGGGCCTTATTTTTCTAGTACAGTGCATGCTTTGTGTGGATAGGAACAGATAAAAAGTTCACAAAAAGTTAGTAAGTTTATCAAGTAATGACTTTTGGGGGTGGTGGAGGAAATCAGCATCTTCTCATGTATATTCTATATGCAGAAAAGAAACTACAATTATTTATTGTGAACTATTCACCAGGTTGATAAATAGCAGTACAAATGTCAGAAGTCTTAAACCTAGCCAGAAATCTTCACATGAGCATCTTCCACCTTTTGCTTCCCAGATGTTTTCCCACACTTTGCTTCCTTGGTCTTTTGGAAAAGTCCAGAAGACATTTTTTTAGAAGTTGTAGAATAATTAGTGATTTCTCTATAATCTAGCTACAACTGTCTATAAAATGGTTTTAAATGAAATGATATAGTTTCAGTGACAGTAATTTCTATTGTAACCTTTTAAGTTTCTGCAGAATCCTATTGACTTCCATTTGCTATTTTGATTTTTCCAGAAAAGCATCCCCACCCCCAAATACCCCTATTTCCACAAAATGTACATTCATCTCTTCCTGACACCGGTTACCACAACATCACTGTCTCTCACAAGCAGGAATCAAGTGACTAATATCTATCTTTTCAGTTCCTCACTCCGCTGGCTGCATGTTCCAGATTTCTTGACCATCTAAGCTTATTTTAGGAGGTTCTGAGATGCTCAAGTACCCTAATGAATGTTTTGTGAATGTAAACAATCTAAGTGCAATAGATCCTCCACCCCCAGACCATTTAGCCCTTTTTAATAAATGTTAATTTAAGGGTTGAGACACTCCTGAATGTGAGCTCTTGGAGTTTCGAGGGGTTGGCAGGGAAGGGCTGAAGGCAGGAGAGAAGTGGGAGTCTTTGCTCGCTGATGATAGAGCTGGTAGGGATGTCAGCCATGCTTAATGGACCTACAATCATAGCAACAATATACCATTGTCTATTCAGCTTGGATCGTTTAGTTTACTAAGTAAAACTGCCAGACAAGATTTGCTGTTTTTTCCTACCGGTATATAGAGAATGTCTCTGTCCTCACTGAACCACAAATAGTACCACCAAGGACGATGCAGAGGGAACGTGACATATAAGAAGAAAAAAACAAAATCCTTCGAGGATTTTAATTTGGGACTGAGGCAAGTTTCAGGAGTATGAATTACTGCTTGGTTAAGAATGGAGCGGGAAACAAAGAGAGGGCAATGGCTGAGACAAAAATATCATTCTAACCTTGCTATTAGTTTAGGGTTTTGTTTTTTTCTCCTCCTTCTTAAAAGCTAAACATGAAAGTTCTTCTTCAAACAGTCAGCCATCTGGCCCTTACTGGATTTTAATGCAGCTCCTGAAATCTGATCTGGATTCATATAGGCAATAGCGTCCTTTGAAGTTAGCAAGCACATAAACACAAAAGCTTTATCAGTACAGCCATTCACAGAGCAGTAAGTGATTGCAGGGTAAATTCATCCAGCCACAGTCTGTCCCAGCACAAAAACCATTCCCAACAAAGCATCTAATTTTGAGGACGAGATCCTACTCCCCGAGCACACACAGTCTCCAGTTACTCACGTGATGTGTCGTGTACTAAATAGGAACAAGAGTGGAACTGACCCTGTGACCGCTAGGACAAGCTGCCGGGCTCTTACACAGACATCTGTGGCCTGAATCATTCGCTGATTGTATAGCAGCAACAGCACACTAAAGCTTTAAAAAGAAAGAAGAAACAAAGTTCTTCTTGTGTTGTTCAGTAGCGACACAGTGCCAATGAGCCTGGCAGAGTCTGCTTCATAGGATGGCTCAGGTCAAACTGATCTGTGGTCTGTAATTTTAGCCCTCTGCCCAGCACAACGTAACAACAGCTTCTTCTAGATGCCTCTTCTCAGAGACCTCTTGCCCACAGCTTCCTTCCTACAGCCCAAAATAACAACAGTTTCTATCGACATTAACGTAGTACAGAAAGTCCATGTATTCTATAATATCGAATGTCAAGAAATGTCCAGTTAATCCATGGGGTCCTATACCACCAAGTAAACTGCAGCTTTCCCCTAAGTCATCAGCGCTTTATTTGGCAGTGGGATGTCCCTCAGCTCTGCTTTTCCCATCTCCAAGCTCCCTCATAGCCTGTCAGGACTGTCGCCTGCCTGAGGCGTTCTCAGATGAAGCAATGAGCAATTAGCTCAACATCTTTATTTTCCATCCCCATCTCCATTTTTCCAGCTATGCCTCCATCTTTGGAGATGTCACCTATTTCTTTGTATAAAGAAGGGAGTCATAACTTCATAAAACTGCACCGCCGATTAGATCCCTGCTGTCTGAGAACAGTATTTCCTATCATGGCCAGACATGGTACAATTTACATGAAATTGTGGCAGTCCCAGGGCCATATTATGTTGGGTTTTGATATAGCTTTATTTATCTTTCTGTATAATTGCAATTCCCCAGCAATCGCAATATAAGTTTCTAATATGGCAAGGCATTCTTATCTTTAGGTTTCTGCTGAAAAATCGTTAGCAGGTGATAACTCATGATTCATTAGTGCTGCTCTGCAGCTTGGCTGTTCCCAGCACAAATCACAGTCTGACTCAGCAACCTTCCTCTAGGAGACACTTTATTATTTTGATAATACTTTCCAACTGCTTGATGGGAAATAATAGGAACTAGTGGTTAAGCATCTAATGCTGTGTCTCCTTCCAAATTATCTAAACTCCATCTTGCTAAACTGTAGCCCGTTGTCAGACATGAACTTTTCATGAAAACCCTGCCTAGCTACTAAAACTGGATATGCACTGCAATACCTCTCGTAGTACTATCTCAGGAAAGTGAAAACAGCCTGGGATGACTGCAACATTTATTTTATTTCTAGCTAACAAACAAATTCATAATTATTTTCTTTCAAAAGATGTATAGCTTCTATGCCAACAAAAAAGGCCTCTCTGCTTTATTTGAACTATATTTCTGTCATATGCAGCATCTAAATAGTTTCCACTCTCTCACTGTAATTTTGAAACCAAAATAAAATATCTGCAGCCCTGCACATGTTTTTTCCCATAATTAAATGGCTTTCATATGATATATGTTAAGATATTTTTCTGTTGCACATTGTCAATTACAAGAAGCCTTTAAAAGAAAGTTATATCTAGTATTAACATGCAATTGATCACAAGAGCTGGGAATACACTGACCCAGACACTTTTTCTGTAAGAATTTTTTCTCAGTGGCAGCTCACGTAATCATTCTTCTGAGACGTGAAGGGGAATTTATAAACATGGTCAAAATGTAACTCTGGAGTCTCACCACAGCACTTGAATGTATTTGTCTACTGACACCAAGTTTGTATTCGGCTCATAGCTGAAAAAAATAACCCCTGTGTCTTTGGAAGAGGCTTACCTGGCCCTTTCAGCAAAGGCAATAGGGGCTTATAGATATTTTTAGCTAAAGCAGACCTCTTACCAAAACAAATAAACAAAAAGTGACATTTTTCACGACTGCGGATTTAGGCCCAGGAAAAAAACATAGGCTTTCATAACACACAAAACATGCAAAGTGCACACATTGCTAGTGTCCTTTTCATGTGATAATTGTTTCAGAACAATGCACCCACATCCTCTTCGGAGTTGTCCAGAGACAAATTCATTTTTCTGTTCCTTATTGCCCCCTTTCTGGAAAGTCTTGAATTCACCTCTTCAGTTTTTCAAAACCTGTGTTAAATAGATACCTTTGCACAACAGTGCTTTCAGCTTGCTGATTTGAGCAGCTAGATTAGGTCTATGTGTTCCAACATTCTGGTCCAAGAACTGTTGTGCTCCTTCCTGGTCTGTTGGAGCAAGTATGAGGTGCTGGCTTCAGCTGCACAGTGACCTACTTGTGCTCTGTGGTATGTTAATTTTTCTTCTAGGTGCTAAGGCCTAGAGAATTTACATTTTCGTTTTGTGTCTAGGTTTGTGTCTAGGTTTATTCCAGCCAATCTGGTTCTTTCCAGAGCTGCTCAGAGCCTCTGGTCATGTTCTTCCACTATTTTTCCATAGATCAAAATCTCTCTTTAGACCATCAAAGACTTGTTGCACTTTCTTCTGAAACAGCTCACGTGCCAAAACCAACCCAAGCAGGAGCTTGAGGAGCCTGTGCCTCCCCAGTGGGGTGCTGAATGTGAAGAACCGTGTGCTCTGTTTCCCTAATGGCACCTGCCAGCACCCTCATGGTGCATCACGCATATGGAAACATTTAGCATTAGCCATTAAAAAAATATATTTTCCTTTGTAGGTACAAGGAAAATGTCCCCTTTCTTACATATGTGCTTAAATATTTGCTTCTTTTAAATAAGCAGCAGTTTCCCTCGTTACCTCTCCCCCCTCTATTATCTCTGCACTGAAGATACACCCAGTAATTTTAGATATCAGTGGAATATCCATCATGCAGATGAATGTTTTTCCTTCTGCTTTCATCAGAAAGATGTAACTGTACAAAGAACTGCCGTTAAGGACTGAAGCTTAGGGAGCCTAGTGATCCTGCTCTTACCTTCAAGGTGCTTATCAATAGCCAATACTATTAGGTTACTGGGGTCTTCCTACACAACCTATAGGTTACTACATAACCTATTAGGTTATTGGGGTCTTCCTTCAAATCTACTTCCTTGCAAAAAAACAGCCCTCACACATACTCCTCAAAAGATCTGGACCTTGCCATTGATTGTCACTAAGTAAAAAGTCTGATCTGTTTGGAAGGAGAAAGGTTAAATATTACAGTTATGCTCTTCTCCCCGCAAGGACTGGTTGAGTGAGAGAAAGAGGTGAAGTCTAGACTGAGGGACCCACAAATGCTTCTGAGCTCTTGCCTGTAGCCAAGTGTCAACTATATTTCAGGTGAAGTCCAAACAGGCACCAGGTGCTCCCTTCTCTCCCACATTACCAATGCTCTGGTTTCACAGAAAGACAACCCCAATACACACACTGAACGGGAGCTGCGATACATGAAGGGATTCCCTCTGTGGAAGCAAACAAGACCATCATTACAGGGAAATTAAACTAGCGTATTTGTGTGGGGTTGCCTTAAGGGAGACAAGTGTTCTTGAATAAGGGCTGTGAGAGCACTGACATTTGCTGCGTTTTAAGAATGATTTGCCTCTTTCCTTCCCATATCTCAGGCAGTCCTGTAAGTCTTGTCTTGGTGACTCAGCACCATCTACAAGGCACTTGGGCTCTCGAGGTGTGACAGCACCATTGAGGGAGAGGTTTTAAACCAGTCTTAGCAGGAAAAGAGATGAACTCTGGTCACAAAATCCAAAGATTAGTGCTGATTTGAAGATGCACACCTGTGCTGAAGGCATGTTACAGCCACTTACGGCAAAGTTGATGACTCCCTTCCCAGCACCTTTCCTCTCTGTTTCACAGCAGATAAAACCCCACTGGTGGTGGTGGGCAGCCCAGGAGGAGGGTTCCTGCTCCCAGGCATATGCCAAAAAAGCACTGCACCGAACCCCTGCCACCATGTTGTCATCCTGAAAAGGCCTAGTGATGGTAGGACCATTTCTATTTTTAATGCAGGCTGACCATACAGACCTCCTTCTCACAAAGGACATGTGTCTTCTCACAAAGACGTGACCCTACACCCATAGACGTAAGGCAGAGGAGAAGTCTTGTGCCTGCAGGCCTGACCCATCCTTGAGATGCAGGTTGAGAGAGGAGGGAGGGAGAGCTGTCTGTGAGCCCTTCAGTTCACTGCCTGTCAGAGCTGGCACAGCGTTTTGCTTCCCTTTCCCATGGAAAGACTGGAATATACAATACTTCTGCGCAGGATATGGATCCTGGCTCTTTTTTTACATTCCCTGACATTATAGGGAGCCAGAGCCCAAGCTGTGGATTTGCAGTGATTGAGCCAGAGGCTGTTATACGGGGATGCAAGCTAGTTTAAGGTGTTTCTGGATTTTGAGAGCAGGGCTCAGTTGTTATATGAACATAGCCAATAGTCCTCAGATGTTGGCTCTCCAGGCCATGGAATATATCCTGACCTGTGCTTGTGGGGAATTCAGCATGAAAAAGGTCTGTGTTCAAGCCAAGGCTTCAGGACAGTACTGTAACAAACAAAGAAACAGATAACAATCATGGTGTGTGAAGGCATTTTCCTCACAACTACAAGAAATGTGTGCTCTTTGTAATGGTAAAAATCAATTCTTACAAGATAAGAAATACGACAGTTGCCCAGGGAGCTGGCAAAGCCATCGTGCAGGGGTTGGGGGAGGAAAGAGCAGCTGCTGTTCCTTTTTCCATTCACTAAGCGGACTTTGGATTCAGTGTTTCTCCTTGGTCATTTATAAAAGCTTTGTGTAAACAAAACCAACAGATTTCCTGATAACCTCCAGGAAAAATTATTTCTTCCTTTTCTGCATTTGTTAGAAGGAGGTATGAGCTCCCTGGAGCAATTTGTGTTACCAATAAATAGAAGCTGTTTATAGGATATGTAAAACTTTCCAAAGAAGTACCCGTCAAGTCCAGCCAGTCCTGGCCATTGGTATATAACAGACTCTTCTCTTTTGTCTTAAAAGCCCTTCATATTTGTGTGAATTCCCAGTGGCAGGCTGTGAATAATGTTAGAAAGTGAAGCCAGGTGCAGAGTTTTCTTCTCAGACACACTTCAGACTTGGTCTTATCATTACTCACAACTAAATTTTGCCAGTTGCTGTGTTTCAGTCTCTAGGCAAGCACATGGTCAAAGCTCAGTCACTCCAGTAACTCCCTGGCGAGCACTGTGAACAAAACATTTGCTGGAGATGGCCCATAATGTTGGCAGAACAAGTAAAAACGAAAGCAGACCACTACCCTTATTTCATTTGCTTTTTCTTTCTGATTCGTGTGTATATGTGAATGCACATTTGTGTACATGGGCATTTAGAGGCCCCTGTGAACACTGAGACACTGAATGACTTTATCTGGTTGTCTATAATGCTGATGTCTTCAGAAGTTTTCATCGAAATCAGTATCCTTTCTGTGCAGCAGAGACAATATTTGACTCGCACAAAACAGCAAAGAAGCAGCTTATTCAATCACACTTTTCTCCAGCAAGCCATCCCCTAGAAAGCAGGCGGACAACACCTGTCACTTTCCTGCAGATAGCAGGGCGGTTGCGCCTTGGGACCAGCACCCAAGAGTGGGAGGGTAGGAGAAGCCTGTGAGCAGCTGACCAGGAGCTCCCGGTCCAGGAGCATGGCCCATGAACACAATGGGATCCTGGGGAGTTTTGGTATTCTGCAAGCTCTGATCCTCATTTCCCAGTGCTCATCTGCCAGTGCTCCCTGGGATGCAGGAAGGCCATATGGAGGCAGGTATCCAGGAGGTTACATGGGGCAGGACACACTCTCAGCTTCTGTGCCACCTGTGTAGGTTTGCTGCCTGGCACACGGCCATTTCTCTGCCTCCCCTACCTCCCGGGCTTCCACTGCACTGTGTCTCTAGGGAGTCTTTCCACCCTGCTCTGTTATCTCTGCCTTTTTCTGGGTTTAAAACATCTTCCCCCACATACAGAAACAGGTTTGGATCTGCAGTATTTAAAGTTCAAGTTAGTCGCCTACTGGCTTCAGGTTGTCTTAAGGTTCCTTGTACGGTAAGAGGGATGAGTCACATCAGCCACCTTTATCAAAGTCAGAGCTAGAAACTACTAACCCACCTGTACCCACAAGTCTTCCAGAAGCCAGGCCCACACGTAAACATTCAGATATTTAGAATTAGTTCAGAGGTGGTTTGTTATCAAATATAAACACCTTGATTCCTTACCAAGTATTATTACGGACTTACACCATTGCTTCTTATTGATGAACAGTTCCTTCTTGAGAAAAAGGTGCAATCCAAGTAGGGCTTGGTAGTCCAGCCTGACAGTGCTTTGCCTTGCTGAGTAGACTGTCTCAATACTGCACTTGGGAGATGCTTGTTTGCAAATTCCTGGAAACACAGACACAGCTGCCCTTGCTCTGGCACTGGACCTGCTAGCACAGATCACCCAGGCCACTAAGGAGGATTTGAGGATGACAGGGTAACACAGCAGAAGGCAGCACTCATTTTTTCCTTAGCTGAGCTCAGTGTTGGGCCCAGGCCAAAACAGGTGCTTCTCTAGGCCACCTCCATGCACTGAATCACTGCAGTCAGTTTCCTCTTACAATAAGTACTCTTTTTTCTTCTCTAGGAGGGGCATACTAAGTCATTCATATGGCAACATCTATTGCAGAGTCTTGTCATCATCTTTTCAAGAATAACTGATTGGAAGGTATTTGGCACAATCCCTTTTGCCAAGATTTGGAGGTGAGGATTAAGAAAGTGTGAAATCAGCCATGCTACTAACCAGTTTGAATCTAATAGATAGTAGAGAAGAGTGGGAGGAAAAATAGACAAGAGTGACCAGACCTTCCAAACCAAACAGTCATAAAACAGAAATGTGTACTAATATTTAAATGAAAATGCCACAGAATCCTGTGTTAGAGCTGTTATAGTTGTCACAGATGCAAGGACATAAGGCTTTGTTTGATTATATTTAGGGCCCAATCATTATTAGATGTATGTCCTTAGGTATCTCATAAGCAATCTACAATCATGCCATAAAATTTAGAATCAGATCTGAAGGCCCATGAAGTTGTATGTAAGTTTTAGATGGCCTAAATCAGTGCCTTTCAGAGATTCTTTGGCATGCCTTAATGTTGTCGGTATGCCATATAACTTCATTTTTGAGGTAATGCTGCTCTTACAGTTTACATTTACAATGCTAGAAATGCAATATATATATGATGGAAAGACTTTGCCATTGAGTTCCCCTCTGCAAGCATGCAAAAAATCTAGTAAGCAGATATTTCACTGAAATCCTGAACAAGGAAGAGAGAGAGTCCACTGTGCACGATATATATTGCTGCTATTAATCAAGAAAGTTTATTCCCCTAGATAAGCAGTACAAATGGTATGAAAGGCATACATGGCAATGAAGAGGTCACTTTTGAAGCTATGCCTGACTGCAAAAGCGGAGTGGCTACAAGCACTCTGTGTTCTTGTAACAGCTTAACACCTCCCAGATTTTGCCAGCCTTGGATTCCAGTACCTGGATGTTTCACGTGCAGTTTGGTTCTGTGATTGTGTATTTCCCCCAGGGGCTATGGTAGCCTACAATAGCTTTCTCTTCCTGTTTATAAGGATATGTTTTCAGACTCCATTGTGAATTTACCAGTAGGAGTTGTTCATTTTCAATACTGCTTAAGGTCAATTGCAGAGTGAACAGCTTTCCATTCTCATGTCCTTTCAACACAGTTGTATTTTTTTCCAAACGAGGCACAGCTATGGCCCAATGTATAGCCCTAGGTAGTTTTTGTGGTATTACAGGGTTCTTCCAAGAAAACACAGGCTCATAAGTTTGTACGGTGCATGTTTCCTTACATTAGCATACAGCTGTGTTGTTAGAATAACCTAATTTCTGAACTTATTTTTTGTGCTCTCATGTTTAGATTGGAGACAGTTCAAACTTCTGCAAGTAAGCGTTCTTCAGTGTCCCTTTCCAATTCGTCACTAAATATGCGGAACTATGAATAGTTCATTTCCAGTTGCATAGGCCCTGGCTGAGTTTTTTAAAGTTGTTGCATTGTCACAAGAAAACTTTTTTTTTGTGATTTCAGTCAGACCATTGTACCTGGGTTGTGGATGCCTTTTTTATCAATATGTTTTGCTCATCAACCTTTTTTTTATGTCCAGGAGGTTGAACATGCACAGTAAGCAGATACACATGTTTACACTAGCTACTCTAAGGCACTCAGAAAGGGTCAACATCTTTGATTCAGCATGGTGTCCAATACCTTGCATGTGCTGATCTTTTCTACTACATTTGTCCCAGGTAAGCTGCATTCCAAAAATCACACCTCCTCCACCTTACATAAAGTTATTTTGTGGATTCGTAGTTCCAGAATAAAAGACACTTTTTTTCTTACATTTTTTCATAATTAATGTTTTATTTAATAATGACAAAGGCCAGAGAGCACTGATAATCTGTGAACAACCAAAATGCTGGTTGAACATATTGTAGCCAACAGGACCAACTACCTGAAAATATTTTCCTTCTAATGGCTATACAAACCTTCATTAAGCTATGTTTTTTCCCATTCCTCTACCAAAAAGGAAATAAGATAATAAACAGATACATAGTGCCACACTGCACTAGTTGCCATACTGCCTTTGGAGGCCTGGTCTGAAAGGAACCCAACAGATGAATTGATGCTTGCTGCTAAGCATATAGAAACTATAATTGTTGCCTTGCCAAGTGCTTATACTAATTAATTGTTAAACTGTCATTTACCTGTTTTATGATTATCTTGAATTTGCCAGATTAGAGTTTGAATTTGTCAGACTGCCTAAACCTAACTAACCTAAGGACCTATGTTAAGATGAAAAGATGCAGAGTACAGATCATTACAACTTCTCTTCATATTCTACATCTCCAGTTTATCACAAGCTGCCAAAAAGATGAGTCTTGTTTTTATTTCAGAAAAGCAGCAAACTAATTGCCAGATATTTATGATCTATATGGGTATAAATTTTTTTGAAATATAGTCTCAACTTGGAAGGACCTGTGTTCATGGTTGATTTACAGTGCATTCTTAATGCCTAATTATTTCATCATGCCTTTTGCCAGGGTATGAATAATTCATGATCCTTCTTTAACAAAACTAAGAACAGGTTGATTCATGATCTTGATCCACAGCCAGAATTATGAAAAGCACATGAATATTGGAACAGTTCAGGATTAGGAAAGAAGGGGAAAAGGGCATGCTTCACTTCATATCTAGATTATCCGCAGCAGTATCCACAGGTTACATGGTAAGGACTATCCTGAGTAAGGGGTGAAGAGAATTTGTAAGGTATTACTTGCAAAACACTGCTGGACAGTGACCACGTAAGGGTTTCATCAGCTTCCTAACCTGACCACAAGCTATCTTTATGGGACCATTGTTCAGGCATTGACTGTGGACTCATTCTGGCTGGTGAGTCAGAAAAGTGACCATGATCCAAGGGGACAGGAGGCGGAAACTAAATTTATTGCTCACATTGCACCCTCTACTGTCCAACTCTTATAATAACTCTGGGCAAAGTCTTCAGTGTGTGTTACTCTGGTTTAAAACACTACAATGTGCAGCAGGACAGACAGGTAATCCAGGGAAAAAAAATGCCAAAGTAAAGGAAAAGACCAATGAAGTAACAAGCAAATATGCACAAGAAGGGCCTTAAAGAGGAAAATCAGAATTTTTCCTTTACATGGCTACCTTTGAGGAAGTGTTAAGGCCAGACCTTTAATCCTGACTGCACTTCAACTCTCTCTGAGTTCAGTGGGAGATTCTCTTTAATGAAGAAAGCAGGACAGGGCCCATAGAATTAGGAAGCTCATCTGCCTTCCTAGACTATCAGGTATATTTGGGGCTCAGATATTAAAATCAGTCAGAATGTCAAAGCAGTCCTGTAGTGTACAAGGGCCATAGCCATTCTGAATTAGACATGTAGTCTCACTGAGTATCAAAGGCCGAAAAGGACCAGCTGCCAGTTTAGGAAGATGGGTACTAGCACTGGAATGGGCTGGGGGGTGCCCAGTTTCTTGCCACACATTGCACCGCAGCCAGAGGCACCCTGTGATAAAATATATAGCTCTTCACTGCCACAGACTCCCCTCTTAATTATCCCTGTAGATGTGCCAACTAGCCATTGTGTTAGACTCTCTGCTCTCTGCTATTCCACCACTGCA
Source organism: Dromaius novaehollandiae (assembly GCF_036370855.1). Taxonomy (NCBI): domain Eukaryota; kingdom Metazoa; phylum Chordata; class Aves; order Casuariiformes; family Dromaiidae; genus Dromaius; species Dromaius novaehollandiae. Next base: position 46,249,017 of record NC_088098.1, read on the forward strand.
TGTTACTGATCCTAAAGAAGTTCAGCCTGCTCCTAAATTCCTACACCCAGATAATTGCTGGTTAAGACCTCCCGCTTCTCCAAAGCTACCTGTACCTCACAGATCCCAAAGAGAAACCCAGCACATGACAGCAAAATTTGGACCCTGATCTCAAGTCATGGTGAGCATCTCCAGGTATTCTACACAATACAGAGGAAAAAGCCATCTCTAGAGGGGTGAGTCTGCCCACCCTCACTGAGGTATATGAGGTAGGTGGGATAACTTTCATGACATCTATCTCTTTATTGACTATGGAGGGAACCTAGATAATAAGCTTAGACTAAATGCTGAACTTTTAGGTGGCTTACCTGGGGAAGGATTAAGCTTATCTGTAAGGCCCTACCCTGAAAGTCTTTCAGTCCAAAGAGACATGATAGCATAGGCATGACATAAGGAGAAAAGGCACCAGAAAATGAAAGGAAAAAAAGATCAGAATCTGCTTACCATTATGCTACTCACAGGCATAGCTGATAGGAAATATTTAAAAATAAAATAAAAATTGTAAAAATAAAGTAAAAATAAAGTGAAAATGAGAATAAAAATAATGACCATTGTAAGTCCACAGCGATAACACCCATAATTCCATATCACCAGAGAAAGACGCATTTCAGTCTTCACTTCAATTAAAAGAAAAAAGGAAGAAAATTACAGAAGGTTATTCTGATCCCATTTCAATTAGTTTAAGTATGGCACTATTCTATACATGCCAATGGAGAAACTGTAGCTATCTATCAAAGTGGCAGAACATGGCCTTCGATTTCAGTCTTCTGGACAGTGTTACAAAGGAATCAGCTCTTCCAGAACAGTGCTGGGTAGGTTATCAGAAGACAGTGTGTAGCAGCCTACACAATCTTGTTTGTAACTATGCTCTCAGAGTCAACTTTCCACAAGAAAGGGCTTAAAACAGGAGCTGATTTGGGCTTTCGTTTGTTGAAGCCACACATAGTAAATAAAACCAAAATTCTGGCCCTCTTGGAAGCGAAACAAATGGGCAGATCTGTTAAGGTTATTTTAGAAACATATCTCAGGAGATCTGCCAGTTTTGCATCATGCTTTTCTGTTGCTCAGGGATACTAGGGTCATAAGGATCAGCAAAGGAACTATTTGCTTCAGCCATGCTCTGTATGGGGAGACATGAAATACCACAAAATATCATGTCTTCATTCAAGCTTGGGGCACCAGTGCCCATTAGGAGCAATGTATTCCATTTTCATTTTCAGACCCTTGGTATCATCTGTCAGCTGAGATTTTTTAAACAGAAGACTTGTCTCTCAAGGGACATAGCAAGAGCCAGGCAGCGAGAGGCTTTAAAAAGCGGTATGCACAAAGCACCAGATAGCGTGGAGCAGGAGACAACTCCACTGTACTTGGGCTTGACAGACAACCTTTCCCCTCTTTGACTCCTGTTATTTTAGGAGAGTAATCTGCTACTCTCAGACTGCTGTCCTTGGCAGAGACTGAAGCATAGCCAACACATGGATAACCTTGCTTATAACATAAACACAGGGTAGCAATGAAAACTCAAAGCCTAGATTAGGGGGAGCTCACTGCAAAAAATATCCTTTCCTCAGATATTATCCTCTGTGCTTCACAGCCTTTGGCATCAGCTTCAGCCTTCCTGACTGCCTGTAAGTGCTGACCTGGCAGTCTCTTCGCACTGGTAGTGACATCTCAAGTGTTTTCCTTTTCCTTAGGCAAAGGGTTAAACTGTGACTTAGAAATAACTGTGTACAGTTCTTGCTTTGGTAAGACCTTCTAAGGCCATCTACTAATGGCTATTCTTTACCAGTCACAATGTAGTGTGAACAGATATTTGACAGGAAAGTCGTGGATTACAAAGGGAGGGTGAATAAAATATGAATATACATGTAATCTGTTCACTTAGTTACTATGATGTCTGATGCAAACTGACGTTTTAAAAAAAACAGTCTAAAAGGAAATGCAGGGTATATATAGGGACAGGATGTATTTTAATGGAGCAAGGTAGTTCATGCCTTCCCCAGGAAAGCATTCACCCCACACATACAGTATCTTTTATGAGTTGCTTCAAGATCATGCTTGAAATCAAATTTGCCAGCTATCTCGATAGGAAGGCACTTGGGAAAAGGTGTTCCCTAGGAGATACCTCCAGAAATCTCAGTCCTGCAGAGTAAATTAATTTGGGCTTTAGCAAGCTCTCCCTAGCCTAGATGCCTACGTGCATTGCAATGGCATCCCCCATCCGAGTCTATGCAGACAATATGGACCAGGAGCCCGAGTGTGGCCCATGACAGGATCAGAAGGGATCTGTATGTAGTCTGAATCTGTGAGGAAACAGATGTTTGGGACTGGGTCTCAGGAACACATTAGGCTACAGGCCATTTCTTGGACCCATCCACTGAAGTACAGCAGCCTGGGTACCACAGTTGTATCCAGAGAAGGCCACATAAAAATTCAGAGCTTCAACTGAATTCAGAGCTTTCATGCTGTGGCCATCCCACAGCATGAAAAGGACATACATTTCAGAGCTGGTTCTCTTTCCAACAGGTCAGTGTATTTACTATTTATTTGCTCACGCAGGGCCGTGTTTTGCAGGACTGCAATACCACAGCAGACTTCATCACCCCCCCAATGTTGGGCTATACATGCTGTGGTAGGACTGGTTCTGTATTAGGGAATCAAGCTGCTTTTTTGCTTAGTGAAAATTCAGCAAGTTAAATAAGTACCATCATCACAAAGTATAAAAATAAATTATTCTCATCAAACTGAATTGCTTAGCAAATCAGCACAGCAGAGCCCAGAAACACAAAACGAGTGTTGTTTCAGTGAAGCAAAGTGACAGGGCCAACAGCAGATGCATTTCTTGGCACTGAGTGCAGCAAATTTTGTAAGCAGCAGGGACAAACCTGTTTCACCAAAGATTAAGTCTACACAAAGGCATCGCATTCAGCATTGGTAAAGAGGCTCATCTATTGTCCTTGGCAAGCAGCGCCAAAGATAGAGTACCCCGGAGACAAAATGTGAGGCTAGCTGGAAGCACACTTGCCAACCTGAAAAGAAAAAGAGACAGCACAATGGTAACTAGTGAAGAAACAGCTGGGCATGGTGGCACCAGACTGTGTCTTTCAACCCATGTTATCAACACTTGTTCATACAGCAAGAGCGTGGTGAAGAAGCACTTGTCGCTTTCCATTTGGTCACAAAGAGATGAATAGGGCCCAGTGTCAAAGGAAGCAGTTTGGGGGCTTTTATTTGTTCTCTTTTAATATGCAACAACACTGGAAAGGATATGGTTAAACAGGAAAACTAACCATGTGCAAATTTGTGCCACAGTAGTAACTTATTGCTGACATTTGAGAAAGGCCAAAAAGATTCCAGGAGATTTTGGAAGTTACAGGCAATCATCAGCACAAAACATAAGACACATACTTCTAACACTTCTCCACTCATGCCAATCTCAAGGGCAGAGAAGCATGGCTATTGGCCAAGTCCAATGTACAGCATTCATAATGTGGCTAGTGGCCAACCCTCTCAAATTCAGAATTTCATCCCATGGAAAAGTTGGTGTCTAACCTCAGTTTCTCCATCCATTTTAATCTCCCTTTCAATATTTATGGCACAACCTCATTTCTGCAGCTGCATTGAGAAAAACAAATCTGCTCTAAAGTGTTTAATTGAATGAGTTATGTGCAAGTTTCAAACTAATGGCAAAATGTGAACAATTTTGTGAAAAAGTTGGATGCCTCTGCCCCAAGTTATCTGAGACCAAGATGTTCATAATCTTTCTTTCCTCTGTTTGGTTTCCCAACAAAAAGAATCTAAGAAAGTCAGCTTAATGGCAGTGGATTAAAAGTCATTATAATGGCCTTTGGCTTTATAAAAAAGTTCTTTTTTTGGTTTAAGAAGGGCTCCTAAGGCACATACTGTTTTAATGATCACAATGAATTGTAAGCTTCTAAGTACTCTTCCTCAGAGTTCTGTTTTCCAGAGAGGAAATCAGGAGCTGTAAATGGTCCAAGAACAATAACTCATTACAGCAGAAGTTGGCTGCTGAGCAAGTGAGTAGTTGGACTGTCAAGAGTTTGCTTGTTTTCCACAGGACCTGTGCTGAAATAAAATTGTGTCCATGGACCATATCAGCACTGATGGATTGGCACTCTCAAATAGCAAACATGTGATGTGACATTTGTGACCAGTTCTGATTCTGACTCTTCGTTTCAGACACGGTACATGCAAGAACCACCCAAGCTTTCATCACCTAGACTGTACTATTAGTGTGCAGCTGCCTGCTTGTTGAGCCAAACATCTCGCAGCAAACTGAGCAAGAGCAAACCAGAGTTTGTGCCCTCAGCTTCAGAGCATGCAAGGAGTTGATCCGTTCATACAAAAAGCTGACTTTACCAGGCTTCAATGGAAGGGCCTCTTCTCCATCACAGATATTAGCAGAGATTATAAAGGCAGAGAAAAGCTGGTTTCATATAAGTGGAAGAAGGACAGGTTGCTTTTTGTTAGGACTCAGCAGTTTTAGGGTTTGCTTACTAATCTGATTCAAAATGGATGATTTCAGGGCATGCTGCAAGGTTAAAACCTTCTTCTGTACTGCCATAAATTTGAAAATAAACAAAAATTATTAGAATGCTGAGACAATTTTAGCATTTAGTTTGCTTGTCTTGATCATATTGGAGAATATGCTGCATGTCAGTTCTGTTTTTCTATTTTCAGCTTTGGGAATGTATCACTTTTATCAAGACCAACAAAAACTACTGCAAGGCACATATCTCCTTCCTCACCCCCTTTGATGTGGAAATATGCATTACTGAAGTGTTCCAAGGTTAGAAGTAAATGACCATAGTTCACATTGCTGAAGTAGCTCCATCCAGACTTAGAGCTTATGAAAAACCAAGTAAACCCTTCTCCAAAAAGAAATCCCTGGTCATCCCGAAGACATGTTTCTAAATAATTTTTAGGTAATTCCACCCTACTCTGACAAGTCTAGCCTTCCTTCCTTTTAAGCTTTTAACTGTGATACGATCAGTATTTTTCTAGTCCCTACTTACATGCACTTGCATGGGTATTTTTGTCTGGTCTAAGAGGGAATTTTTTAAGTGTCTGTTCAGGGAAGTAGCAGCAACTAGTTCTGCTAAACTGAAGGTCAGCTAATGTTTTCAATATGGTCACTTTCCCACTGGCTTCAAGTTAACCCTCTCTCCCCTTATATACATAAAAAGAATACATACAGAGAGAGATTTGCCTTTAAAACTGCTTTCTTGTATAGTAGGCCTGTGAGGATGTTGCTAAAGAGAGAGAGAACAGTTTTTTTCTAACATACCATAAAAATTAAAAAAAAAAAACTTTTAATGATGAGCTTTTAAATAATAATTTCCTATAAAAGAAAAACAACTTACAGCATTTCTTCTGAATACGATGAAACCTACTCAATAGGGTTGGAAAGAAGATTCCATACACATACATTCTCTTTTTAACATCGAAAATGTCTTTGACATGTAGACAGGCTCACCCTATGTCCCATGTACTGGAGCAAACTGGGTAAGTTTCCCAACCCTCTGAGCTACCTAGCAAAAGTTTGAGAGGAATAAGAGCCACAGCCCCTTCCACACCACTTTCTCCATTTCTCCAAATCAGGATCCCAACCTTGACCCATCCTCCTGAATGCCAGTCCCTGATCGCCAGGGACTGGCATTCTTCACCAGTCTTCAGCCAGGACCCATCCCTAGTTGAGTTTGTGCAGATGGTGCTGGGAGTCTTGCTGACAGCAAGGAGTTTGCAGGACCTGTGAGCTGCTGGTCTGTACTGGAGTGAGCGACTCACAAAGCTGCTTCCTCCAGCAGAGCGGGCTCTCTTGCCTCCTCACTTTATTTCCCTACATAGCGCAGACAGAGCTGAGCTTTTTCCATATGACCAATAGCTGTGGTAAAATATCTGCAGCTGGAAGACAAAGTGTGCATCTGGTAAGTAAACTGCACCTCAACTCTTCATGACTTGCCTGTGGTCCATGAGCAATCTGCACCAAGGCATTGGCCAGCACTCTGGAGCCTAACGATTCCTCATGAGCACACCGCATCTAGGCACGGCAGCAGACTTGCCACGCCACTACCTTTTACATTTTTACATTTACTTTCCCCTCCTTGTACCAAGTTTTTGAAACTGTTTTAATTAGTCTAAATAGCTAATCGACAAATAGCCACTTCACATAGTTGCCAAACAGGCCTCCATCCATAGCCTCCTGTTACCAGTGTATTATCAATACATATTTGCTGTTGATGATCCAAAAGCCCAGGGCATGCCACAGAAACCTGGCTCACAGGCAATGCAATCCAAATGCTCACTCATTTAGACTATATGTCAGGGTCCAGTAAAGGGTTATACTTCCTTTGGCTTTTCTGTATCTGCATCACAGATCAGGCAGGAGGGGCCAACTGACAAGTGAATGAGCCAGTCTATTCCCAAGAGGGTCGAAGTGCAGCTCTCATCACCAGGGAGCTCTCAGAGTCCAAAGAAGGCATCATCTACAGACTTTAAAAATACAAAAGGATCTCAAGAGATTGATGAGAGATCTTAGCTGGCATTGTAAGGAAGGATATAAGGACCATTGTCGTGTTCACAATATCCCATCCTTTTACCTTAGATTTAATTTCTAAGAGTTGGCATTAGACACACAAGAATCACTTCTCCCACTCACACTGTTGAACATTTTTAATCAGTTTCAGGGTGCCCTTTGATACGGTACCCCATCCACTCCTTCCCAGGGTGTCATAGGTTGCATCTTTACATTTCACTTCACTAACAGAAATTAATCAGATTTCAGAGCAAATATTTGAGTAAAGAGAGTGGACTTTTAGCTTGTAAAAAAAATTTCAGCTTGGGTATTGCAATGTATTGAGACACAAATCTTTCTGTAGCTAAAATCTTCCTATATCAAAGACTCTGCAAGATGATCCTACAAGTGGAAGGTGGAAGACACCTGTGTATTGGGAAAACCACAGGCTATGAATTGATCTTTGAATGTCTCCTTACAAAAGTCAGTTTCATTCTTCTCTCTCTAATGCTTTTTTTCCAAGAGCACTTTTTTCACTGACATATTCATTTTGTTTGAGATGGTTAATGGCTTCCATCTAATGGGAAATTTTGCTTACAGTCATTATTGGAAAGTCTCTGTTTTCTCCTGAAGTGTTACTGATTTCTTTCATTTTCTAAGATTATTTCACACTGACAAAGAGCAGGAACAATAACCAGGAAAAGGCAGAGATATCTTTGTAACCACCTGAGGCAAAAAAGTTGAAATGCAAGATTTTACTTAGTGTTAAAAAATGTTCCAGCCACACTTAAGGAAATAGTAAATAAGGCTTCATCAAATAAAAAGACTATCAGGCATTATTTAATATTTTGTTTTTCTTCTTGGGGTTAGCAAGCATATATAAATAGAAATTCTTGCTGTTGATCAGCCCTTTTTCCCTCACAGATCCACATCTGATATGTATTAACAATGATGTAAATTTTTCAGCCAAAGTGCTCAAAGCATGCCATAAAAATATTTAAAATCCTTACCCTTATTTTAAGGACAGTGCCACAGAGATGATGTGATGTTTCCAAAATCACTCCACAAATCTGTTGTGGGAGCAAGAGCAGAACCCACTCCACTGTGTTCCTGTCCCCCGCTTTCAAGTCACTTTTTTACCGTGAAAGGGAAAGAAGGGTGCGATGTGGGAAGCTTCACTAAAGATCACCTCACCCACACTCTGTGCCCAGTGGATCTTCTCCTGCAAACCAAGAATGGCAAGACAAAGGTGAGTAAACTTTATTAAAGGGGAAAAAAAATGCCTGTGAGCATCGTGGTCCTCAGGTTTGTATATGCAAAGGTTGATCTCAAAGATGGCTGCCCAAGGCTAACTAGCATTGGAGACGTTTATAATTACTCTAATTACAGAAAGGACAGCACTCCTACTTGTGTACAAATGCATGGCTAATTGTTCAGCAATGATGGGAAGGAAAAGAAAGACAAGTACTATGACTATTTAATGAGGTTTCTGAAAATGTATTGCATTATTTAAAGTTTGTTTGAGTGCAACAGTCTCGTTAAATTGCCACTCTTCCCTGTGCTTCTCATAAGAAGGAAGCATGCAGTCCTGGGTTGAGCACTGGCCATCCTGTAGGCGGAGAGATGGCCTTAACTCCTTGCCCCGAAGGAGCCGGGGGAAGAGGAGCTGTGGATTTATGTGTTTATGAAGGGTGCAGTGCTCGTGGCAGGTATCATGTTAGCCTCGGCCAGCTGAGAGGGAGGAAGAGGAGCACCTGGATGTGTTGTCACGAGTCCCAGCAGAAGGACGTTTCCCTGCTGGGGAAGTTGCTCTCCTTGGAGGGGGTGATGGGCACGAACCGCGCCGTGCCTCCAAGGCAGTGCTGCAGCCACCCAGGGAGGACCACCATGCCATCTCACAAGCCAGCAAAAAGCCATGGGTTGGGGAGCCTGGGTTTGGTCAGAGGGATACGCTGCTCATCATAGATGCACAAACTCACACACTCTCGCAGTGCTCTTGCACCAGCAGGCTCATCAGGGAGATTGCTGTTTGCTTCATAACTTGGTGTTAACTAAGGACTCAGCTGCCTACTCGGACACGTGGGCTGGTGTCAAAGCCACTGATGGCCATGACTCCATTGCCATTTAAAGCAGCTGAGCATCGCTTCCCAAATGTTTCTATCTAAAAGGCGAATTATGAGTGATTGCACCCACTGCCCAAGTATACTTGCAAACCACAAGCAGCCACGATGCAGACTGGGACCAGGACTGGGAACAGAGACATCAAAATCTGAGGCTGACAGACAGGGAGGGGGAGCAGAGGAGCCAGCTACCAAGAACTTGAGCAACACAGCTCCAGAGGGGCGATAGCTCCTGAAAGGAGCAGAGCTCTTCAGAACCAGTTTTTAGCTGCAGAGTTGGGAACCAGCTGTGCTGTTAATAACTAGCTCTGCTAAACCAGACCTCAGTAGCCCTGCACAGCCCTCTCCATCCCTTTTTTGCACTGCAGACATGCAGAATGTGCTGAAAGCTTCTTTCCCTGAGACTTTTCCTCTGGCAGGATATCCATGGATTAGCATCTCTTCCAGACATTAGCACCCCAAGTGGGCAGTGATGGGAAAAAACAAAAAGCCAAGATGTTGCTGTTAAGCAACAATTTTGCTGTGTAACACATGTGGACCTGGAAGTTTCCGTGACGGTGTATATTATCAGAATTGATACTTGATCAGCCTGCCCTGGAAAATTCTTTCCAGGTGATTTCTGAGTGTCCTTATGTTAACAGAGATATGAGACACCAAACCCAACCTTAATTTATTAAAAAATGCACAGGCAAGCATAGGAACTGGTAGAAACACCTTATAATGGAAAACACAGAAATACAACATGAATTGGTTTACATATTTCCAAACAGGGTTAATGGAAAAAGTTATCGCTTGACTGTTTACATTCATCAAGATAAATTTACACGGGTTTTATTTAGGCTGTAAGATCCAGCTGGGACATATTTGCTCATTTAAGAAACACTCATTCCATTTGCAAGATAAAGGAAAAGGCTGAGGTTTGAACTGGCCCTCCCCCCATTCTCCATCAGGAAAACAATAAAAAAAATCCCACAACCATGTCAAGTTCTCAAGTAGAAAAGATTCATATGTTGGCATTGGGCTTAGCACTCTTGTGGGATTTTTTTCAAAGTAGCCTTGAACATATGGGTCTACATGCTTTATTTAAAAGAATTTTCTTTAAAGAATCCTGCCAGCAACTAATTCTTTCAGGCATCTGAGAGGCTACTGAGGAGGACTGCTTGGGTGCTTGGGAAAATACATGTTTAGAGGCAAATTTGAGGTCTGAATCTTCTGAAACATGAGCACTAAGCTTGCACAGGATATGCTACAAGGCATCTTTAAAAGAAATAGCTGGTTCATTCCAACCTGGGCAGAAAGCAGACAGAATTTCCTTTGTTTTTTATGGATTTAAAATAACTCTATTGTTTAGGGAATGACTATGAGCTACAAAATGCCTGAACAATATTATGTCTTGTCTGTGTTACAGCAAATCTGCCTTTGCAAAGCTACTGCAATATTAAAACTTTTCCTATATGACATTGCTTGGTTTTTGTGCACTGTGATATCTCTTCATAGGATTAACTTAAATATTTCAATATTGTCTCCAGGCTTAAAGAAAAATCCTCCCTCTCCCCTTGCTTTCCCCCCACAGACATTTTTAGGTTTACTAGAATTCTTGGTGGGGAGGGGGACCCTGTCATCCTCCTGTAGGGCTTTTTCCTGATACAGTAAATAGAATAATGCTGTACATTTCAGACAGACCAATGGATATAGATAAATTTCCAGCAATGCCTCGCTGGCAGGCAGAAGGCAGGACAGTCATTATTTCTCATCAGGCATCTCCCATATGTCTCATGGGGTGACACAAAAGTGGGCAAAAATGAGAGATTTGTCATGGAAATGCAAATAATGGTTGTAAACCAACAGATACAGCAGAGATATGAGGTAACACAAAACTCTGAGAGAGTGACAGAGTTAGATTATCTAGGCTAACTCCGGAAAACCTTCAGTTCACTGGATTTTACTGAAAAAAAATATAGGAAGAAGAAATTGGACTTCTAAGTGTATCCACAATTAGATTAAAAGGCCAGAAGCGATCATGAACTATGGTACTAGAAACAATCTGCTTCCACGAAACTCCAGACCATACAAAGGAAAAAACAAATCAAACACAGGTATTGGCTGCAGCCAGACTTCCCTCACTCGTGGAAGGTCACAGCTGTGGTGGTCTTCTACAATGCCACTGCTGTTAATGGGAGGACTTATGCAAGCCATTCACAAGCTGCTTACTCCCAGTTCAGACATTTTAGAGACTCATTTGGTCCATCTACTTTTATACTCCATCTAACTCAAGATGTATCTATACAGCCACCAGACTATTTGGGAGCAGAAATATCCATAGGTACCCATGCTTAAATTCCCACATATCTTCAGAAATACCTCCAGCAGAGGTAACAGATGGAAAATAGGCTCTATGTGCAATTCAGAGACTGTAGAAAGTCACTTAAATTCCCTCTGAATCAGTCCTCAGAGGCCCTCAGAGAAACCCAGTCCTCCTCACTGACCAGAGAGGAGTGTGGCACCTCACAGGCACCTTGAATCAACTTACTGGGGCTAGACACACATTTTTAATTATTATAATTTCTAAGGTAGGTGTCTGAAGCAGGGAGTCTGAATGCCATCTGCAGTCTCTTCAAATTATAGCGGACAAGGAGTCTGTGGATGCTTACTCTTCTCAGGGGAATGACCCAGTAATTGTGGCCAAGATTCTGGAAGTGTGAGGACTACATGAGCAGGAGAAACAATTGCATCTTCAGCTAGTCAAGAACACCAGGCGAAAGGTCTACAGACATCTAGAACAACAGGACTATGCTCAGAGATTTACAGGGGAAAAAAAATCACTTTCTTTCCCTCTTCTGGCAGTGAAAAGATAGAAACTCAGCAGTTCTAAACCATAGTTGAAAGAATGGAGTCTTGAATGATGCTTGACTATGTTTCAAGAAAAATTATGAGCTATTAGCAGATATCAGTAGCACGCCTAAATGCCTGATAGCTGTAAGAGCAAGTCAGGGGTTGATCTCCACACGTTTGAACATCTAAGAACCATTAGAAGGTGCCTCAGGACAAACCAGCTTACCAGTTTCATTCCCAAATTAAACTGGACTTCCTGAAAAGTTCTTCTGATCATCAAGAGAGTCCTAAAGAGACCTATTAGAGCAAAGAGGAGCCCAGAGCCTTGAGTAGATGGAGACTGCAGAGAAGTCTGTCTCAATGTGCATCATCCAAATAACTTCGAATTAGACCAGTTTCTCTTCAAGAGTATTTTTAAGATATGCAGAGGCATGGAAAAGTCAGGGTCAGCAATAAATACTTTCCCATATTTTTACTACAAGGAATGCATTGGCCAAGCTTCTGAAACGTCTTCCTCAGGAAAACAAAAAGAAGTCCAATTCCTTCTCTTCAGCTTAATTTTCCACCCTAATGATTATAGGTAACAGATAGGCTTGGCAATAGGGATGCTTTTAGGGGCTGATGGACACAGATTCACAGGCCTAAGAGACCACAAAAGAGATAAACACACCAATTTCAGTATGCCATCAAACAACATCTCTAGCACACAGTAAAAATTAGACTCCCCAGAAATCTATAGGGCCCTAGAGCTATGCGTTAACTAACTTTCTGACACAGGCCACATTTTTCTTTTTTTATTACTTGGCATAATCATTTTTAATGAATTAAGTTGCCAGCCTCAGTGAAGGTAACATATAAGTCATTGGCTTCAGTAATTGTTACAGTACTTACCCCAGTGTTGAGATCAATAGAAAAAATGTTTTGAGCAAATGATAATGGTATGCATATTTTTAGAGCTTTTCACTTCAAGGTTTTAATATCATTTGTATTATTCTTAATATTAGCCTGGCATTTCAGAGACAAATATGGTTTTGTTTTGTTTTCTTTCATTTCACAAGGCAGTAATCCAGTTCCACAGGAGATGTAATTACCTACATCAAAGGAATGTAGATTATTAACCATGAGAAATCAGTGTGAGGGGACAGCTAGTCCAGGAGGATTTTTTTTAATTGAGAAGTTAGAAAGGTCACAGGCACTCCAATCTAATGGAGACCGGCTTTCTTTTGTAGATTTACCTTTACATTCACCTTCTGAATGTGAATAGAATATTTTCTCCAAGGATAGGAAGGGTAGCTAGTCTGCATGCTTTTTCATTAATCAAGAGCTGCTCTGTGTGAAGAAGTAAAAAATAAATAAAGCCTATTCCTATCTGGGAGCACAATCGAGTTAAATACCAAACACACAGTCAAGACACCATTCTTTTCGGGCTGGCATAATTCCAGAAAAATTTACAAAGTAAAGAATGCTAAGTTTTGAAATGTGTTGAACAAAGCAGAAAATTAAAAATTCTTAAATTCAAGTTACGGATATGGGGGTTTTTGATCTGAACTTTCTGAACCTCCACTCCAAAGTAAAGATCTGTTGGAAATAGAGTCTTGGCACAAGGAAGTTATAAAGAAGCAACTGAGAGATGCCACTAACACTGTTCAGAAAATCTTTCCAGTTATCAGCTATGAACAGAATGGAAAAAAGAAATATCATCTGAATTCATTCAAGGTTTCATGTTTGCTGTTCACGATAAAGCTTAGAGAATACACTATACATATGCAGGCACTGATTTTTCTGTTACTGCAAAATAAACAGAATAAAACCTACAAACAAAGAAGTGAAAAGGAAAAGAGAAAAAAACTATATGTCTTTTTTACAAAAGAAGTATTTAAAACAGTTAATCATTCCTTTATATCACACCCATCCCAAAGTTCAGGAAGAATGGGTTCCTGCATGTTTAAAAAGCAATTTCAGAATTTGCTCTCCTCTGCTTATTAAATTCCTTTCCCAATAGATTTTCCAGTGGTTCACATGAATTTCAGCCGTAAAGCAGCAGACAAAGGAAGCTTTAGCAAGGACCCTACAGGCCCTGGACAATATGCAACTGGACACTTAGCAAGTTCAAGTTTACTAATGTTCCCCTGATGTATAGCATGAGCTTTCATTTTAGGCTAGGTGAGGATAATGGCAGGCCACCATATGAAGAAGAGTTTGGTCTTCTAGATGATCAAGGAAATTCTTAGCATGAAGAACTTACCAAGTGTCAACACCTTTCAGGTTACCAGCATTGTAATGTTAACTTTACAAAGGTTGTTCTCACTAGTAGCACCACCAAATTTCATTAGACTTCTGATAAAATCTGAGAAACTGTGCCCTTGAATATTAACACCTGCTAAGGGAGGATGAAAACTGCAATATGTTAAAAGAAATAAGCCCTCAGTTCTTAATTTTAGTAGTTTCCCTAGCAGACACTGGAAAGGCCATGAGTGAGATTTATTACAGATCAGTAATGGTATATGTAAATTGCTGGGACATTTGAAAAATATTTTTTACTTTTTTGGGGCTCCTGTGTGACTTAGAGCCTAGAAACAAACACTTGTCTCAGCATACACAAGAGACAGCTGCAAACTCATATACTAGGGTGAGAGACCAAGAATACTTTAGTGTCCAAGCCATAGTAATTTTGCAAATAAAACTGTATATCAGATTTAGATTTCTGAATATCTATCTATTCATAGCCATATCTAAGCTTGTCCTATCCTACTTACCTTTCGTCTGTTCTCTCCACTCTGCCAGTATCACTGTATTTTCCCAGTGCCTACCTCCTTGTGAACTTCTTGAGTAACATGACAGAATGAACACACAAACAAGAATAAAATGGACTAACTACTGGGTACAGCGGGATACACATTTATATGTAGACAGCTAGTTTGCAGAGCTGGGACTTCTCTAGGCCACCACTCCTCTCTCACTCCATGGTAACCAACCTTTTTTGCCCACAAGCTCAGTGTCGTCTTCTGAAAGTTTCATGAGTTGGCTGAGGAATTTCAAGTAAATCTGCTAGGAGCTAAGGATTAGTTTTTAAGGAAGAAACTCATGAGGAAAGCATTGCTAATAAGAGCATCAGGATTTCTCAGGAACTTCATGACCATAAACAGGAACTAAAGACTGTAAAAAGTCAGAAGTCTGTGTGCTGCTATATAGTTCAGAGGTGTCTGTGGGGTTATGCCATTATTTTGTTAATTAAAAATACAGCATTAAAAATGACATCTTTCTCTATAAATGAAACCTTTTGTTCCAATCTACCTGCCGATAAAATGACTTACACTGGCTGCTTCCATTCTTCAGCGCGGTGGCCACATGCCTTTGAAATGCTGTTAGCAGAAGTACTCTATACTGCCTCCTGTTACAACCCCAAATCGTCGGGGCTCTCTGATACTACGCAGGTGTAGATACAGGAAACGGGTTTGCCTGTGAAGAGGCATTTCTATTGTGTTGCAAAAGGACACCAAAGATGGAAATAATGCTTTCGGTCATGTCAGAATTTTGGGGAAACCGTGTTCCCTCAAACCCAAATCATATGAGGCTTCATAGAACTGCGAAGATAAATCGTTCTGTTCTGGTGAGGACAGAATGGTTTTCCTGTATTTTCCTGGGGAAAGGGTGACATCCTAGGTAGGGCACGTTAAACACCTCTGTGCGGTAAGTAACCATGTACATATATTTACTTTAAGGACCAGCAGATGCATACTAAGGATTGCCTTAATTTTTCATTTTCTTGGGGCCAAGTGCAAAACCCAGAAGCAAACATCCAGTCTGGGCCCCAGAACCTATATCCCCTCCTTGATCTCAGTGGTGCTAAGAGTGAATATGCACCTTTCCTTGCTTAGTGTAGAGCTATGCCGTTGCCACTGCTGTCTTGCAGCTAACACCCAAGGAAGACGAGTGAGGTTCTTTCATGATTTTACCAGAGAAAGCCTGGGGTCTGCATAAGATAATATTCCTGATTAAGCCACATTTGTATGAAGATTTTGAGAGTCTGGGCCCACTGCATGTGTTTGTAAAGGGAAGATGCTGTGCACATGTGCAGTGGTCCGGCTCTCTGGACCACATGCGATATCAAATCTCTGGCACACACACAAGCACACAGTTGGGAGCCACGTCTGCAGTAGGTCCAACACTTCTGCATCCTGGCTCTTGAGGGTCTCTTTATACAAGGGACTGAGACAATGGGCCTGTCGCTCCTATTCTCTAACAGCACTGGGGCATTTCATCCCCACCCTCAGCACAGCTCTCTTCTCATGTTACCAGAGACCCCTCCACCACTTGAAAAATGCCGTGAAAGTACAGGCAGCACTGCCAGGAAAGCGCTTCTCTGACTGACTGCTCCAACTGTTGAGCTGGCTAGTTATTTACAGCTCTCACCACAAACAGGCACTCTTATAGGGTTTTAATTTTAGATCCTAATTTTCAAATTGTAGAGCTTGTATTTCTTCAGGCAAAGCGCACCTGAAGAGCCAACTTGACTTGGACAGCTCCTTGTTCAAGCTGCAGTTTGCCAGCTTGGCTAGTCTGCTCAGAGCACAGCAAATTCACCCCCATGCATGGGTGCTCCCGTGCCAGAGAAACCTGGGCACAGTGCAGCTATGCCAGTGGGACAGAGCCTGCACCAGCTCAGTTCACATCATCCAGGAAGGTAACACAAGCAGAGGTCCCTCTTTCAGCATACAGTCATCTGCACTGGGAAACTGCTCCCTAGCTCAAGCATCAGAGCCTTACAGTGTTGACCTAGGTTTGTTTTACCATTCTTAGCTTCTGTTTAATTTCCCATTTTTTCTTTATTTAGTCTATTAACTGTTTGGAGTAAGGAGTTTCTCTGGCTAAGGTGTACCATGAGGACTTTGATTTCCGCTAGAAGGTCTAAACTTTAACATTATAAAGGCTATGTAAGTTATAGAGTTACAGGCTACATGAACACACATGCATGTGTATAAATGTGTGTATACATAATACATACTATATATACACATATATGTATATGTTCAGATGTTTATATATATATAAAAATATATGTGTACATATACACAAATTTGTGAACACACCTGTAATACATACATATTTTTGACATGACATATGTACACAATAATAAATTTTACCTAGCTTCAACCAACTAAATCTAGGCTTATTACCCTTGACTCCCTTCATGAGCAACAGAGAGAAAAAAGAAATGCTCCAATCATAAGAAACAAAAATCATAAGAAATGCTCCAATCATTCAGCCACATCCAGCAGTGCTACACTATGGTGTGTCTTACGCTAACGCCGTATCTCAAAAACAGAAGCAGTCTGGAGAAAGGGCAAGTAGAATGCAATGAATCATATTCAATTTGTGTCAGAAATTGAAGCAGCCCAAAGACTTTTCGATCATGATGTTGCACCTTCACTGAATCTGCTCCGCTTCAAAATTCATCACGGCGGACTGCCGCTAACACTGCATAGGGCTGTTGGTTCAGTATTCCCACAAGACATCTTAATTTCCTGCATGCTGGAGATATTAACGTAAAAATACTTTCGACAGAAAGAGTGCTATGTGCATTTGGTTTCAAGGAGTAAAAACAGTCAGACAAATCAGTTTTTGTGTCAGTTGCTTCATCAGTGCCCCTGTATCATTAAAAGGGACAATGTTGCTTAGCTACATTGTCAACAGAGGACATTTCTGGGAAGCCTTGAACTAGAGGTTTCCGCAGGGAAGAGTTAG
This sequence comes from Dromaius novaehollandiae, assembly GCF_036370855.1. NCBI lineage: Eukaryota > Metazoa > Chordata > Aves > Casuariiformes > Dromaiidae > Dromaius > Dromaius novaehollandiae. The sequence continues at coordinate 46,266,288 of NC_088098.1, forward strand.
GGCTTGGGGAAGTACTCCAAGATGCAAAGGAGCTCTGAGGAAGTCTGATTTGCAGACGGGCGTAGGGTAGAAGACGGGAGGGAGGAAAGAGAGAAAACTGCAGCTTTAGTGGCCAAACACTGAGATGGCAGATCTTGGGGAGGGAAGAGGGGGCGCAGGCACACATTTCTGCCGGCCAGCTCTGCTGCAAGGGCAGGAGCCTCCTGCAGCCATCAGCAGTGCCACAGGGGTGGCAGTGCCCAGAAACACCGCTCTGGATCCTGGGTGGCCACAGGCGAGCGCCGCGGCAGTGAGGGCACATGACGTTGTACGAGTGTGGAATTGGGATAATCAGCAAAATGTGCAAGCGAGATAATCTGCAGAGAAATGTTTGCTAATACATTTCAGACTGTAGAGTGCCTTTTGGATCCTCAGGGTATTAGCAAAGTGTCCATGACTTTGCTATAGCAAATGATCCAAAATAGATCAGACCTGGCAGACACAGCGGCTCTGAAACTCGCTGCAATTTGAATTCCAGATTGTAAACTCCATTCCCAAAACTAAGGATTTGGATGAAAAAGGCTGAATACTAGTTAAGTATTTCATTAGGTATCAAGCTTTCACCTGTCTCATTAGAATGAAGAGTAAATGATTACCAGGAGCCCAAAACCAAAAGGGCAGGTTGCAGTGCTGCTAGGAGCAGGCCAATTACTGCCGCAAAGGCTGAGCTGGGGTGAGACCCGTAGTCTACTCACTGCTGAGAACAACTGTGCTGATGCTACAGACCATCCGGGGCTTGCGGGCAGGATTAAGTTTTAATTCAGAAGGTTATGGGGGGGGGGGCATGAATTAAAAATGCATGTACATACACACTCCCAAATAAGACCAAAGGCAAAGGGAGCAAAGTAAAAGGCAGAGGGTCACCAACATCCAGGAATTGAACTCTGAGGAGACTGTGCAGCCCTGGGGATCAAGTTTCATCATCAAACTAAATGTCAAGTATTTTAGTCAGAAAAACATACTTGCACTGAGTTACCTAATATTTCCTTTGGGAAAGCAATTTTAAATGAGTTTTGAATTATCTCATGACAACCAGAACTTTTTTTTGGAAAACCAGCAGACAAATTTAGCACTCTAATCCTTTCTAGATTATTTTACCATACACCCCTGTGTTTAACAAAATTTAGCATTGATACAGCTGATTACTGCTTTACAAGTATCTCATTATAATTTTGGCAGATAGACCTGCAACAGCTAATAGTTTGGTTTATTCCCTCTCCTTCCCTTTCCACTTCTTCCCCCTCCCCACCAAAAAAAAAGAACAGTAAACAGGATTATTCAAGCTTATTTATAAAATATACCCTGCAAACACTGAGATATTTTCTATCCAGCTGCTCCAAGTAAGTGAAGATTTGTTTCTTAACATCGGGCAATGCCTTTATAAAAGAACACCTAACTCGTTGATTAACGTGGAAAAAAGGGCTGTCAAGACTGTGGGAGTTTCCTGAATCAATAAAACCTTCCAGAGCGCCTGGTAGATCTTAGTTAACAGTTTCCTAGTACAAGTGAGAAAACAAAGTGACTTCCCATTTGCTTTTATGGTGCTGAAGCTGTGGGTGGCAGCGGGTGGGCAGGCGGGCTGGTTTCTGAGGGCCACGCTCCCGCTCACGTACAGGCTTGCTTCCTGCTTCACACACCAGCAAAGTGAGGAAGGCAGAAAAGGAAATTAAAGTCCCCCCTCTTTCCCCTCCTTTGCCAGAGCAATGCAGGCCCAGAAGGGCCAGCTGTGGCTGGGAACGGCCGTCCTGGCAGCGCGCTTTGCCGGTGCCTCCTTACATCCTCCTGTAATGGTCCGTGAGCTTGGGCTGAGCCCCAGAAGGGCATAGTAGATATTACTCAGGCAGCCCTGATATCCAGAGCTGCTGCAAAAGGTTGGTTGGTCTGTCTAGAGACACTTCTAAGCTGCCCGCAAATGCTCAGGCTGAAAGGGCATCCTGATGCTTTTAATCCCTCTGCGTGCTCTCACAGACACAGTTTTCCCGCATGCTTCATATTCTGTGCTACACCTTTAAGAGAGGGGCAGGGAACCTCATCCCAAAATGATAGGGAAGAAAGAAAGACACAATTAAAATATAAATTCAATATATATGTGACATCTAGCAGGCACTCATTTTTGCTGGTCTCAGTTACAGAGTATAATGATATAGGTTCCACTTTTGTTAAAAGAGAGAGAGAAAAATAACCTGTTTTTCTAGATAGAATTAGCCATGAGCTTAAATTACATAATAGAAGAGTTTGAAACTTAGGCTATGTTTGTGAAGCAAAAAATAAATCTTCCGGAAAGGTCTGCAAAACCTCACACCACCAGGTTCACCCATCTCTAATTGAAACCTTTCCCCTAGCTCCATGGGGGAAAAATTGCGTGTCCTAGAAATGCTTTCCCTCCCACTGCTTGGTAAGTGGATTGCCTTCCTGCCTCAGGCAGCTTTTGGATTATATCCCCTGTCAAACAAAGAAGTTTGTCTGGCACAAGAGCTTGACCATTCCTATTCTTCAAGTGGTCCAAATCTTTTCTCATCTGGAGCTTTTCCATTTTGTTCTGTAACATTTAAAGATTTTATTTTTCCTTCCCTCTATACCATATGTCAGACTGGAATCAAGATGCCAATACTGCAAAGACATTTTGACCGATGTTAAAAACTGCCACCATAGGGAATTTCTAGTTTAGCAACATCAGTCAGGGCATGATTCACACAGGGAGGGATTGATTTCACTGGACCTTAATGGACTAAGCCAGGAACAAAATCCTCTCCATTCATGGTAGGGATAGGAGCTTTTTTCTTTTTAAATTTTTATTGTTCCACTTCAAACTATTCTAAAAACTTCTTTAAAATTAGCCAAAATTATTCCTTCATTAGAAATATAAAGCATTAACTTCGAAAAATAAACTAACTGAAAGTTCTCTCAGGGAAAGAAAGCATCCTAATTTCCCTGTTGTTAAAAGATCGGCTATATTTGTTTTAGCTGATCAATTAAATGCACTCTGTGAATATATTTAAGTATAGTTTAATTTTCCTATTCCTAGCTGTTCAAGGCTTGATAGAACTTACACACACTCATAACTATTTCTGCAAGCACTACCACAAGAGAACTAACGTCACAAATAAAATTCTTCATTTAATTTTCAGCTTGAAGCTTCCCATTTGGCTGAAACAGACTCCATACACAAAAATAAACCAAGAATAGCAAGTAAGCATGAGACTGTGGGGAAAGACAAACAGAAAGGACTCGGCGTGTCCTGCTAGTGGGAGCCTGCAGCAGTAGCAATGGCCAGGGACTGAGGATTTGAAGTTGAAGGAGGGAAGATTTGTAAGAAGACTTAAAGCAGCATGTTTGAGTGTTCACTGAGATGTACTCAACCTCTGGAGCAGCTGCTTCAAGAGAAAGCTAGCTTACAGCTGGTTACAAACAACATCCTTCCATTTTATTGCCTGGCAGAGACGCCATAAAACAGCAGTCCGACCAGTTCATAGTCATCCATCGCTTCTTTTAGCTTTACAGAGCCGAAGCCTGCTGCCTCTCCCTCGCTGCACACCTCTTCATCCCCACTACCTTTAAACAGGCCACGTGCAACTGTGTGTGACATACAGACAGAAACCAGCCTGACGATCGCTCCCGGAGACGCTGACCTCGGGGCTTGCGATGCAGGACGTCCCCGCACAGGACGTCGAGGCATTCCCGCACACACGTGAGCACGGAGGAGGTGCTGGGCACTGCGGTGCTGCCCTCCCTTGGCCCCCACCCAAACAGGCAGAGTGGGGCGTCCAGGTGGAGCCGGGTTCCTGGGAGAGTGCTGGAGGCAGGCTTCCCAGCGGAATAAGGCACGCCAGACATTTTTCCTTCAGCGAGCCAGGCAGAGCAGCAAGCACGGTCTTGCCTTGGCCTGTGCAGCGAGGCAGGCGAGAACGCCCGCCCGGACTCGTGTCCCGGCGGGACAGGCAGCAGGACACCGCCACGCATCCTCGCAGCTCCCTGGTTTTATGTGTCTAGCAGGGGGAAAGCAGAGCAAAGGCTTGTTGGTGAGGAAGATGTAATAGCTGGATCTAAGTGAGGTAAATGCAGTTTTGCTGCTAACAGATCAGCAGGGGAGCTGCAGTGAGGTGTTTTCACCTCTGCTTTGCCTTTGATGAAATCACAGCTGTGAAGGCAATGCTCTGGCTAATTCATTATCTGCAGATGCTGTGGAAATACAGATTTACTCCCAGCACTCAAGTATTTAGTAAGTTAATAATTTTCTGCAGAAGGTAATATAATAACAATGAGAGTTTATCTTCCTCAACTCGCTCTCATCCTTTTAAGATCTAACAAAGAAGTGGCATTTATTTTTATCTTCATTCATTTCAAGCGCTGCTTCTGGTAAAGAAGAAACATTTCCTTATCAAACTTACAGAAACCCAGGAAGGCATATGCTGCTATTTGCAAGGAAGTATGTTATTTTGGAAATGGGAAAGTTTGCTAACAACAGTGTAAACTAACTCTCAGCCCAAACTCAGATGGTGCCCAAAGAGTCCAGAGAGCTAAAAAGGACATGAAGAAGGAACCATCACTTATTTTCTGTTCCGTTCTGAAAGAGATGACCTGCAAGTTTCTCTTTTGCTTGGCCAAGGCCAGGGCATCACTCCCAGTTAAAACATAAATTCAGTGATTTCACTTAGATACATTCAATTTATAAAAGCATATTGAGCTAGTGCTGTAAGCTTTTCTTGATTTGTTGGCAAGTTTAATTCATTTTATTTGGACCTGAATTGGGACAATGAGAATCTGTCTCAGTGCTGAACTACGCTTACCAGGAGGTATGAGCTCCCAAGAGTTAAAAGGAGTCTGGCGTTTCCTCCACGCTTAGGAAGATCAGGCTTTCTGGTTTAGAGGAATTATTTATTCCTTGAATATTAGCCTCAGTTTCAATTCACGGTTCATAGGTTTTTTCTCTTTTTTCAGTGTCTCACCTGCTGCTATGTTATACAATCCATAATCCAATTAGAAATTTTCATGTCACAGGAACATGGTGTTTCAGAAATCACTGTTTCAGTACATCACTCTTATCAGTACAATGTATTTTTATCTGTGTTCCATTTTTATCTTCTCTTTCCACCAGGTAGTACAACTCTTAATCTATAATGAGCCCATGTTCAAAGTCAGTTATTAATAACAATAAAGTACATATGTATTTGTCACAGGTCAGGGAAGAGTAAAAATAAGTTCTCCAGATATACCACTGGGGGAGAGAAAGGGAAGGAAAAGTGCCATCATGGTCAAGAAAAGCTGATGTAAACATCATTTCTTACTGTAGTCCGCTAGATAGGTTTCCTGTGTAAATATTTACCCACACACTACCTGTAAGAAGAATCCTTATCGGAAGTAAGGATTCAACATGAGTATCTTTGTATCAACTCCTTGTAATGGAAATCAATTTAATCATTTGTCTTTACTGGCTTTCTTGCACATCACCTCAATGTTCTTCACAGTGAGATCTGAGGCCTAAAGAGAGCTTAGCCCAGACTGGATAGAGGAATCCAGGGACATCTGTGCTGCTCAAATCACAGACTCGGTCGACAGCATAGGCTGGACAGGAATCTGCCAGCAGTGGTACCTGGACTCAGAGGTCTGGTCCAGCCCCCAGCCCCACACACACTCCCCAGCCTCTCCTCAGCCGCCAGTGGCACGGGGCGAGGACAGAGACCTGTGGGCTCTACCGTACAGAGAGGCATGGGCACCTCTGCGCAGGAGGACCCATATTAGTTCTGCTCATGCTCTGTACTGGCAGGTCACAGCCTCAGTCCCCTTCAGGAGCCGTTCGGCAGGAGCAACAGGCTAATATATCCACCGAGCGGCTCACTCGGCCTCCAAGCTGCATAGGTGTTCCCTGAGGTAGGGGAGGAAGAAAGACACAGTACGATCTTACCACAGTTAAATATCCTGAAACTAATCAAAAGAGAGGGGAGGTGAGAACTCAATAGGTGATAAATGTAAGCTGGATGGATATACACAAAACTAAAATAGCGTATGATATGGTTTGGCACTATTGTGGTTTAGGTTCATCTTCTGATGTGTGTTTCCATAAGGCACCTCAATGGCTTACACAATTATTGGTAGTACGAAGAAAGTCCAAGTGAACAAAATAAGCGCATTTAAAGATAAAACCATGAAATAATAAGGTTAATGGGAAGATGATTTGTATTTTAGGAATTTTTTCTGCCTTGAAAACTGCTCCTTAACGAGGCTGGATGAAGCTCTGGAAATCCTGCTGTAGGCAACAACAGAGACAGTGCACTAGACACTGTTTCTTCTCTGCTTCTATGAGAGGGCTGTATGGATCCATGTAAGGAGAGGGAGATCATCACTGCCCTGTTACTGCATTTATAGAGCTTCCTAAATAGAGGGATTTGTGAGTGAACACTGGTGAATATGCCAAGTCTGCTCTGCTTTAAAATCAGAAGGTCATAAACCTATAGTTCAGGAGCACTGAGATGACTTCTACTTTATTGATCTATTTTTCAAATCTGTTTTATTAGTGCTATTTATTAGATTTATGAGTGCTATTTGATTAGAACCTCTGGACCCTGCCATGCAGAGCTTATATTTTATCAAGCAGAGAGACAATAACGTACACCAAGGAAATCAGGTGATAGATAGAAAACAATTTCTCAGTAATATTGTTATTTCCCATCTGTGAGAGTCTCCCCCATTTTGGAAGGGATGAGCAGAGAAGGGTCTTTCAGTAGACTGGGGTACAGAAAACATTGTAAACTTCAAGTAGTTTTTCTCAAATTTTATGAAAGTGACATCACCCCCCACTTTTTGGTTCATCATCTTCTGGTTCAGATGCCTTCTCATGAACCTCCTTTTGTCCCTTTGCTCCCCCTAAGTTGGCAGATGCTCCACTCTTCTAGGTTGGGAAAGGAAGAACAGGCTGTCATTACTGGATGTAAATACAAGCATTCATTTCCTCACCCAAGGAAGTACCAAGCTGCTGCCAACTAATCCTATGTCTTCCAATATTTTGCGGTCTCCTTTGAATCTTTTCATGACCTCCTTTGAATCTTTTCCTGACTCCCTACCAGTTGTGACCACAGCTAGAGAAATGTTGATCTTGAGTGAAGATAGTACAAAGCAAAAGGGCACAGATATGAGCAGGAATGAAGCATATGATTTGGCAGAACAGAGCGAGTTGAAAAACACAGGTGGCAGCACAAGTCAAAGTGCTCACAAATGCCAGCGGCTCCCTGTGAAGAGTATCGGGGCACACGGGGCACTGTCAGGCAATGCCACAGCCTGATTTGCAGAAGAACTCCAAGAAATAGCATGACTAATTGGGCAGCGAGAGTTATGCTTTCACAGAGCCATAAGGAGGTCTACAGCAAGTTTAGAAGGAGGTCAGATCCATAAAGAAATTAACACCTGGCAAAGTGCATTGAAACAGTTCCTTGTGAGGCTAGAAAGCTGGACATATCTTCTACTCACCAGCCTTATTCTGAGAGGTTTCATTCTTCTGCCTCTAATACAACATTGAGCTAGAGATCTCATTCATGATTATAATAGAAAATAAAACATTGAAAATATATTGCTTTTTCCCTGTGGTAAGACTTCTGCAATGTCATAATAATTTATTATTTGCAGATAGTTGTCACAGGACAACAAGACAGTCCATGAGCTGAAAACAAGCTATTTATTTAAGGTGTTCTATTTGCAATGAATGTTTTTTTCACCTCCTTGTGTGGTGGTGTTTCTGTCCCTTGTTTAGATTTTTTATAGAGAACAGCATGGCCTCAATGGCAAATAAAACAATAATTGCTTTGGTACTCTCCCATGTAAATAGTTCTTTTGTTAGGAAGTTGTTACTAAAACTTCACAATCTTTATCAGATTAAAGTAGACATATGGACGCTAAGAAAAATATTTAGGTCACAGAAAGGCAACCTTTTGTACCAATGTTTTTCCTAACTCACACATTTTTAATAGAGAAAAAGTAGGAAGGGACAGTCTCAAGCAACTGGAACTGGCTTTTGAACAGATGTGTTTCATAAACTGAAAGAAATTGTGCAACATTTTTCCTAGTGTTGGAGTAAGGGCACTGATCCAACAAGCACAGGAATCTTTCCATTTCGCAGGTAGGAAAGGAGCACTGGCTATACATGTCATCTTTTTACTGTGAAAAATATTTGTTTCGAATTATTAGGTAAGAGAGAACTTTTGGAGGATCTTTGAAGAGGCATATGCAAAGTTTTGGAGTGGTTGCCAGGACACTTTCTAACGTGTGGCCACACAACCGAAGACTTAGCAAGGAAATTCTCCTAAGTTGACATGCTTTCTGCTTGTTTTCCCTGCTTTGTAACTTATGTACTGTTCTCCTACGGGTGGCACTGTGCCATAACCTCCTCTGTTTCTGACATGTTCCTGCATCTTGAACCTAATCTGAATATTTGGTCCCTGATTTTGTAGTGCTGTGGGGACTGCTAAAGGAAAAACAAACTCTGTAATTAGGAGATTTTCCAGCTGGAGAAAGTAAAGTTCCAAACTATATATTAAAGGAAGGAAGAACTTCCCTAAATGTCAGTGACTGCAGTGATAGGTCACGCATTCTGCAAGTATTATATCTTCAAGCTTTTAAATGGAGCCATTATAAATTTGAAGCTTTTAGTGCTGACTGTTCTGTAATGCGCAGAATGCTTTGTAATCCTTGCTAGTAAAAGCAATATGCTCTCATTTTATATATTTTTTCATCTTTAAATCATCAAACTACTTAGCCTGAGGCGAAGGGCTATTATCTCAGTTTATTATGACAAACTGTGATGAAGAGAGGCTAGGTTGCTTATTGAAGGGCACAGAGCAGTAAGCGAGAAAGTCAGGACTACTGACAACTGGATACCTATGCTGTGCTTCCTGTGGTGTATTTTTGTGGCCACTGAACAGCTCTTGCTCTTCCCAAGAGATCACTGCATTTCAGCAGGCATTCTGCAAAGAAAAGGATTTGGCAGCATGACACATTGCTAGCTTTTCTGTGTACACTAAATAAAAATTCTCATGTATATGAGATGGACAAGTAAAAGATGTATTGATATATAAATTTAAAAGGACAGTGCCATTTCAAATTTAGTTTCTGTTTGTTTGCTGATATTTTGGCTGACCCTTTTTGTGAAATTAATGTACAATACCATAACTGAAGTCATTATTGCTTATTTATTTCAGATTCTCACCAATAGCTTAGGAGGCCTTCTGCCTTGGCATTTTGGCCCTTGTGAGTTGATTGCCAGATCGCTGCAACCTTTGTGTTGAACTAGCTGAGCCAGCCGTGTGCCAGCAGCAGTCACAGTGGCAACACCGTTGATGACAAGCGTAGGGGTTGTGCTGGGGAGGGGACAGGGCACACTAGTGATTATCCTGCAGCGGGGACAATGGCTCGTCACGATGCCAGGAGTCTGGGTGCTGAGTCTCCTGTGAACACAAATACTGAAACCCAAAGACATGAGCAGGCAGAGGTCTGAAGTAGCTAAGAGAATAACAGCAATGCAGTGCAGCTAAAGCAAGGAGGGATTACGCAGGCAGATGGTGGGCCAAAGCACAGAGGAATAACTGCATTGTTGGAGGAACAGTTGCCTTGCCAGAAACACCTGCCATTTGCCATACTTTCCTCTGCAGCTGTAGCTAGACTGCCCTCAGCTGAAGGCAGCAGGATTTTGGGCCAGCATGTATGGGCCAACGGAAGTGGAAGGGACGGAGGAGAAGGGAAGGGAATGTGACCAGAAGTGGGGCAAGGGAGCAGAAGGCAAACCGAGAAGGTGTCAGAGAATCTGGTACAACACGGAGGAAAGCACCCTCATAGTTGAGCAAAGAGAAAGGAAAAAATGGAAGAGAAGATGGGCCAATCTAACAGCTTGCTGCTGTCCAGGGAGTGGTTCTTCTTCCCAAACCTCTGCTTCTGGTAGGACTTCTGCCTCCTCTTCACCTGCTCTGGCACCTGGCACTGCCTCAAGGAGCCAGTCTAGCTCAGTAACCCATAAGAAAACTGTTCTTTCTGCTTTTTCAGGGTTTTTCTTGCTTTCTCTCCTTCACTCCCCATTCTCCTCCATCTATATCAGTTTCCTGCCCAGACCACTGGGTTCCAACAGGTGACAAGGTCAATTTACAGGGCCAGGAGCAAGGATTGTGGAAGCAGGACTGCAGTCTTCCAAAGCACTGAGATTGCCTCAGCCCCCTCCTGAAACTTCACCCTCAGCAGGGCCATCACCAAATCTGCAGTTACTGCAGATTGGACTTGAAGAGGATTCTCATCCAACTGGAGAGGTGGGGAGACTAGAGGGTTGCTGGCCTGACATGGAGAAGAAGCTCTTAGGGAGGCAATATTGCATTCAATGTATCTTTTTTGTTAAATCTAAAGATTCAGAGGATCTGAATCAATCTATCTGTTTGATACTGCCATTGCTGTGACTTAGGCTGCCTAAAGAAAATGCAATCAGAAAATCTGAGATTTTAGTTAATCCTTTCAATCATATCATGATTGAGCACAAAGCTGTTTAACAGAAGAAAGTTGTTTAGTAAAAAATGCTATTGTTACGTTATATGTGAATACATCCCTCATGTGCTGTTATTATAAGATTCTCTTCAGATTCTGACCTCAGAAACATTTAGTTTAATCTCATCCTTTGAGTGTTAATCAGCTTTTGCAAATAGGCGCAAAGTCTGTTATGGCAGAATGAACAAACAGAGGCATATTCCAGCTGATATTAATTAGGTTACAACAACTTCTAGTGTTGCAAGGATTCACCCACCCAAATCACAAACAGAAAATCTGAACCAAATGTATCCCTAACTGCACTGTCCTTTAGATACTGTTAATGTGTTGAATTCAGAAGAGGACTGCAAAATAACTTGATATCTAGAAAAACCTGTCTTAACAGAAAGACTGATAAGCAAAACGGATTGAGCTTTTTAAAAGAATAGGTCAGAGGGTATTTCAACATGATGCATAGGTAACTGCATGGGGAAAAGATATCTTACAGGCAGTTGTTTTCTCCTGCAATGGCAGAGCAAGACTCAGTGTCTGGAGGCAAAAGCTAGAGAGTGACCGCTGGTCCCTCCTACCATCTCAGCATTCACACAGTTCTCACAAGGACCGGTCTGTGGGGTGCATTTGCAGGCATCCCCATTACGCCATACCCACCACACTGAAGGGTGGCTGAAGACAGGGCATGGGAGCCTCAGGAGCATTTGGTTCTTACAGGGCTGCCAGTGGCCTCCTAAAGCCTGGATGTTCCTTGCTCAGGGGTGCCCTACGGACCCCATCACATATCTCTGAGGAACCATGGCATGGATGTCCTCACACATTTTCAAGCCATACTTGGCAAAAATGACATACTCCTGCATTTTCACAGTATGTGATTGTTCCTGTGACCCTAATCTGCTGCTCTCATAACTGTCACTCTTGTCCCTCCCCCATCTATACCCTACATTCCCCTATAGTGTTACCTTCCCCCACTGGTGCCTAGGAGGGAGGTATCTGTGCATCTCAGCATAAGAGGCTGGTAGCATTTTACAGAAGGCGAGAAAGGAATCACAGCAGTAAAACGCAATTCTTCCCTCCACTGCTGAGAGGAAGCCAGGATAAAAGGAGTTTGGGGTTGTTTGCCTATTTTCATGTAAAGAGCTCTTTATAATGCAGTAAGTCAGGGAATTCTGCCATCAGCTCAGTCTCTGCTAATGACTGTAAAGGCATGGAGGGGAAGAGACTCTGTCTCAAGAGAGGAAGAGGAGGATTTGAGGAGGAGAGAAGGCAACAGATAGAGAAGGGAAAATTAAAAAAGGGACGGGTGAGAGAAGAGCTGAGAATATCAAGGTTAGGCAGAGGTACAGCTGCTAAAGCTATAAAGCCTGCCGGAGGCACTCTCATACGCACATGTGCAGTTGGCTTAGAGCCTCCAACCTGAGGATAATCTCTCTTCCGTGATGCATGTTGAAACTGTGATCGTTAATGGAAGCCACAGAGAGCCTTAGTAGCGCTCTCAAGGACAGGAGATGGGAATGTGTCCTGTCTGCTTCCCTGACACAGCCAAATGCTGCCTCCTGAACATTGTGATACTGTCCTGGACATTTTGGATAGCAGCCAGATAGTGTCAGTCTTCACAACAACGACAGGATTAGATGTGCTGACACCGAATTGCTGTGCTGCAGATCTACGGGGGTCTGGTACAGCCAGCCTCTAGAGGACGTTGTCTGGCTACTTCTGTACCAGCATGGGGATCCTGAGTTCAGGCTTGCTGCTGTTATACAGTTGCTCTTAGCTCTTAGCATCGGATGTAGAGGTTGCCTTTCATTTCCTGAAATAAAGATTGCTTGTCCCATAACAGCAAGGCCATGCAGTTTTACCAGTGGGTACTGATGATGTACACAGTTATCTACAAGGTATCTACACCTGAGCAAATTCCTCTTCTTACAGTCACTAGAGAGAAACAGGCAACTTTAGAGCATGATCCATCTCCCTATTTCAGATATCCATTCTAGGATAAAATGAAATGAATGCCTAAAAACGTCTTTTTCTCAACATTGCTGTAAAGGCACTCTAAATGCCTAGCTCAAACATAGGTTTCTCATTACAGGCATTCACATGATCAGACAAATTCCAGCCAGCCAGTCAGATTACATACATGTTTTGAGATCTAAAATGATGAAGGTCTTTGACTACTGAAGAAATTACTGCGGAATATTCTACCTCATGACAGATCTCTAATTTAAGTTTGATGTCTTCCTAACAAGAAACTTTGTCTTAACCAAAAGCAAGGCAAAAAAACCAGGAACTGCTGGATTAAATTCTCTGGTCCATATTTTGCCAGAAGTCAGGTTTTACCACCTTTCTCACAGTTTTCTTCTTATACCTTCACCACAATCCTGTAAAAAATGTTCACTTACCAGGCCCTGTTCAGGCATCATTCGTTTATCATTATGTGACAGTCATTCATCATCTCTTCATCCAAAAGACATCTTTTACCTCAGGATCACGAATCTTAATTCACTATAATACACCACAACACTCAGCTTTTCTACTGATCACCCTGTTAATATTTAACTTGAATAGATTACAGAAAATATTTTCTAAACACTGTTAAAATTCTCACACAATTTTCCAAGGAAGATAATAAAATTGACATGCTTTCATGAATCTAGCTGATCTACCTGTACCATATTCCATTAATAAAACCATCATAAAGTGCTTTCCCACTTAGCTCTACAGTGTTATCACTGTGGTTTAATGCATTTATGGAAGAGTGAGATAGACATTTTAATTTTATTTCCATTTTAACATGAAAGCCTGAATCAAGAATGTACTGCTTCCACTCTTTCTTCAGTACTGTATATTGCTCAATAGTCTTATCAGAAAACAAGAGACACTTGAACTGATATTGTGAAGTGCCTCATATAAGAGACAGCATTTTAAAAAAAAATCTTTCATGTGGTTCTCAGCAGCGCTTCATATGCAAAGAGCCTGAGCTGACCCTTGACACTGTTGTTGCAGGAAGGAAAAGATGTTCTCACTTGTAGAGGCTTGAAGTTCTCACTGCAAAAGGGATCACCCTTTCCTGCTGTATTTGTACATCATCTAGCATAACAGAAGCATGTCTGGGGACAATAGCTTTGGTCGTGATACCAGGGAATCATATTTTGGAGTGAGCAAGGCAGCACTGCCAGAGTTATCATCCATCTACACAGCTGTCCCCCAGTATGTCCTCTTGTGAACCTATGCCAATGAGGCGGGCTTATCAGAAGGAAATGGGAGCTGTAGGGGTTTCTGCTGGTTTCAGAAATAATTAAGTTTCTCCGCAAAAGAAAAAAAAAACTGTTAATAATATGGTGGTGAAGTATCCAACAAGTAGAACTTACATTTTGTAAATCCAGCAATGAGAGACGGATGATGCCTGTTTCAAAGAAGTAACCTGGGCTTGTCCAGTAACCTGGACATGGGCTTGACATATCTTCTCTTCCTGGCTGGAAACTGTCCAGAAGAAAAAGGAGTAAAGCAACCATTCGCCTGGGACTTGCCGGTGGCCAGCAGCCTGTTTGAGCAGCAGCAGCACCAGAAGGCCGGCTGGATTGCCTGACATCCAGGGAGCCAAGCTAACATCCCTGTGCATATTCTGTCAGTACAGATGTAGATGCTAGATGCTACCACATCTGGAACCACCGTTCACTGTTCAGGTCTCCCGTGTGATGTGTGGGGGCATTACAGATCCGTGATCCAGTAGGCCCACTTTCTGTATAGTAAATGGAAATAGTGAGTACTGAGATCCCTCTGAACTCACATTCCTTATAATTTTGAGACTTGCGCTTTAAATCTGGCACAGATATATTTTCTCTGTTTGTTTTTACCTATCAAACATGATAAATCTGTATTTTTAGCTTATGGCCTAGTAATATTTCCCCAGGGAAGGCTTTTAACATTCCTCCCAGCCAAGAAAAAAGTGAACTTTTGAACCAGAGCTTCAAACTACTCAGAGCACTGACAACAAAACTGCACATTCACAGAGCTCAGTGAAGCCTACTTTAGACTAGTTTTGTTGCAGTGACCCATCTAGAGTAATCACAAGGATTCACATGCAGTTTCTGTGGTCTCTTTAGTGCCAATAACAACTGCAAAATTTTGTGTGCTACCACTGCTGAAGTCTCAGTAGTATCAAAATCTTTGAAGCTTTAGCAAGCTTAAAGCTTCTGCTTTGGCTAGCTTTTTAATGCTTTTTATCATTGTTAATGAGCCAAATTTCAAGCTAGCATTCTGATGCACCACTGCCATGGGAGGCAAGGACTCCATGCCTGTTTTGTTCTCTAAGATGTCTGTAACATCCACACATACCTGAAAAATTCAACCTGTTAAGTGGGTGAATTTTTATGGGAGCTGTTAGGTCTTTCTCTCCCTTTTCTTGGCTTGTTTAGAACCAAGACTTTCAAATTGTAGCATGGTCTTCATGCAAAGCCGACAAAAACTCTGCAACAATAGTGTGATGCAAAAGAACAAACTTCATGATCTACACTTATGAGAAAAATACAACTGAGAAATTGAATAGGCACTGGCACATGGACAGAAGACAAATTAATGGAAGTCATTAATTTCTGGAGAAACAACCAAATATGGAAAAAGGTTACCTGAACATGTAATAAGCTGCTTAATGAACTAGAACATAGACTGATTTGTTATGTAGAATAGTCCCAGATTTCAGCATCTCGTTAGAGCTCCATATAAAATTTTAATAGCAATTTCAGTCAAATCTAGGATCAATTTCCCTCCTCTGCCACAAATAATCTTTTCTTCCCATACACATGATTCTCTGCCAAAGAGTAAAAGAAAGGAAAAGCTGAAAAAAAAAAAATCTGTTTAGCCTGTGTCCCAAACCAAATCCCTAAATTCTTCTGCCCTCAGTGTCAAGCAAACCCTAAAGTCTTGATCGTTAGATGAAATGAAATGCAAAGTTTCAGTTTCTTGGCTTCAGGCAAACAGACAAAGCTTTGAGGCTTTCCCCAGAGCTCAGCAACACTCTCTCCCTCTCATGTTTTTCAAAAACAGATACACCAAAGGCAGAAGCATGCCTACAATCTGGACCAAAAACCAGAAATTCCCATGGCATCTGGGAAAACAGGTCTGGAGTCATTCACACTTTCTCTCTTTTCTCTCCTTTTCCTCTATGAGAAATCTCACTTTTAGGAACCCAGTAACCCAGCTTCACTGAATCAGGTGGGAGATGGTAGCTGATCCCCCTTCCCTGTTTTTCCTCATCCCAGTGTTCATGGTGGCTGAGCACTGTCCTGAGCCCCAGGATTTCTCTCCCGTGAAGGAAGGAAGAGTTACAGCCTGATCCTGCAGGCAGGGGAATGCTCTGAGGCCAGGTCTCCACCTTCCTCGGTAGGTACACAAGCCTAGTGTGCAAAAAAGAGCCATTCTCCTACCATCATCCTTCGGTTTTCATAGATAACCTAAGTGAACCATATGTTGTGCTCATGGAAAGGTGCCAGGGTTAAGTGTCCACAGCAGCTTTGGAGTCTGATTCCTCCCTCAAAGCACACTTTGGTCTTGCGAGTGGGTATCTAAATCTGTGAGAAAGACAAGGCATAACAGCACCTCTAACTTCAGTATTTCATATGGTTGTTCGAAGCATTTTCTTTCACTTTCCTTCACTTCCTATGCATTTTCCAAATCCCACCTGGAAATATCCAAATCTCCAACACTTTTGTGTATAGCAATTGCAGGCTTCTAATCTAGAGAAGTCAATTCCAGCCCAGGAGCCAGGTGAGGAGCCAGGATGCTGAATGTGTCAGTGCTGTGGATCTCTACTTTCGACAATCTCTGTGAACCCAGACATCAGTTCTGAACTGGGTATTTGCTAGGTCGTGCTACAAACACACTTGTGTGAGCACGTTTATGCAGTTAGGAATAAAAAACACATGTTTCTTAGGATAAGACACATGATCTGAAGTATTTTCTTATCAGGTCTCTTTAAAATAGTTTGTTCTTAAAAACAAAGGAACAGGAATTTGATTCTCTTTCTTTGTGGCCAGAACCCAGATGACTATCACTGAAAAGGTACCAATTTCACTCAGTGCCAAACTAAGATTTTTGATGCTATGACATCAAAAGGAGTATTTTGTGTATATCTGTCTGCTCTCAAGCAACATAGTAAAAACATCCACAGTGAAAACGAGGATTCCAGATCTCAAGAGTGAGAAGTAAGCTTATGAAACAATGATGGTTTAAAAAGAGCACACAATTTATATTATGCTAAATTTTTACAACTCCCTTGCACAGTCCCTTTTGTTGTCCCAGGATAACAAATACTAGGATCAGTATTGCTCCAAAACCTATGTCTTTCTCTTCTTGTTTGGGGTTTATTTGGCTTCATGACATAGAATAAGAAAAAAAAGGCATTAATATCTCTCCAATTTCTATTTAAAAGCTAATTAAAATTGTAATACATGGAGAACTTGTGAATAATGTTTGGGTCCATAATACTTGGATCCCTTCCATTTTTCAATATTATAAAACAGAGTAGTGACTATCTGCCAGAAAGTGCAGCCATCCCACTATTTAGCTTTAATTTGCCCCGACCTCTGCAACCATGTCCATGACTTCTGTTGACATAGCCACCATATGTCCTACCACCAGAAGACTTCCTAGTGTTTGAGTTGTATCTCTTCCATGCCCAGAGAAGCAGCTCACACATGTGCAGCCTTCTACAAGATTCTTAATTCACTTTTAATTGCTCCTACTGGTCTCTACCAATGTACTGACTTCTTTGTCCTGCCCCTGTGGACAGGCGGTGAATATCATTGTAAATGTAACAGGTATTACACTCGTCCAGACTTCACACCACACTGAGATACGGACTTATTGTATGTTACTGAACTGAATGCTCAAAACCAAAGAGATATATTTTTTGTACTGACCCAGAAATTGCTAGTGTTTAAAACGGAAATCCTTTCAGACTGGTTTGCCTTAAACTGCACAGCGACTCTGAATGACAGATGCACTAGACTGAACTCAGTTGTAACAAATGGTTGGTGCACCTGCTTTAGTAGGGATGGAAAAAGAGCTAGAAAATCATGAGTTTGCATAAAAAGGGGAGTGAGTGAGTGAATTAGGAAGCAGAATGCAAGAAATGCTTCAGAATTGATAGACTGGCTTTTTTATGTAGACAGCTTAACTTGCTCTAAAATTCCTCAAAGGAATTAACCCTGAGGTTCTCCTGAGGTTCTTCTTGGTGGAGATTATGTCGTTTCTCATCTGTATTCAAAACCCTGTTCATGCTAGAGAATTGTCCACTGTGTGGAGAGGTCTGAAGAACAACAAACTGCACGATGTGTGTGTGAAAGCAGTAAGCACACCTGCAAGCGGCATGGCATGTCCCTTCAGATAGAACCTAACCCGTCATTTCATCTGTGTTTTCTTGTAAAAGAAAGAAAAAAAGGAACACTTCTAAGTGCTATCCACACCCACAAACAGATGTAGAAGCGGAAAGCTGATACAGCAGCTGGCCACGATAAACTCTCAAGAGAGATTTTGTAACCCATAATTGGCCAGGATAATCCCAACCATGTAGTTTGTCTCCCATGAAAACTGTTTGACCTCAGAGATCTTTCTTGGAGCGTGTGGCTGCTTTTTTCCACGCCTTTCTCTTGGGCAGCCAATGGAATAAATCCTTTCACTAGTGTTTCAGCCATTCCAAGTGTAATATAAGGGTGACAAAAATGTAATGTTGTTTCAGGTTTACCAGCTTTATTTGACTGCATGGCCTGCAGCATGCAATTAAAAATAATGTAAAACTCCACAGGACTATTAGATGTTAAAACTCTCCTAGAAAGGGAAACCTCACAATTTGTTGGAGGAAGGTTCCTTTATAGAAGAGCTTCCATTTTACAATTACATATGCAAATTTGGAGTGGTCTCGAATTTGTTGAAGATGTCCATCCAATACAACTGCAGGAATATAACAAGCAGAAACCGTGATTCTCTCTTAACAAATATTACATATTGGCAAAGTAATGTAGCATTTATTATCTTTATTTCTAGAATAAGATGTCATCTAACTTGTCAGTTTGACATCTCATGTTCTAATTATAATACTTAAGCCCTTTTCTATGATGTGCTCAGAATCATGAAACTGACACAAAACATTTGGTAAAGAGTTTTTGGACCATACCTAAATCCTAGCAGCATTCCCAGAGTCTTCCTGATCCATAATTGTATTCTTATCCTAGGGTATCATGCATAGTCAGTCAAGCTGATGAGTTTTACAGTATGGCATTTTCTTACTCCAAACCCTACGCTCATACATGAACTACATTTTGAGAACAGTGCCAATGCCAGTTTAAAAATGCTCTCAAAGTCTGTTCTTCATGACAAAATCCTCTACTATGAAATTGAAGTCATATAGCTGGGAATTTGCGCTGATGAAAACTGTGCCATTTATTTTGTATAGTTCCAAAGCCCGTAATTCATCTCCAAGCCACAAGTATTCGGGATAAACCTATAATGGGTAAGAAAGGGAAGAAGTACATCTTCATTGCTGTCTACTACACTTTTGACAATAGAAAACTACTATATCTTTTTAAAGATACTAAGGGATGCTTATTTCAAGTCCTGTGTATGGTTCACATGCACAGGAGTTCACAGTATCAATAGTGGCATTGGACTGTAGAAGCTATAAGCAAATCATTCTGATGGAAAACAAAATAACATGATCTCTGCCAACCAGTTCTTGGAAAATAAGCCACGTGTGTATAACTTCCGAAACAAGGAGGCAGAGTTTCTGTTAAATCAGCTTGTCTGAAACATCTATTATTTTTATTTGGTACTCAGCAAGTATGTGACTGTATAGAGAAATTAGGGTCATTCTGTTGAAACTGTTTCCAGTGAATAGCTAGCCAAAAACATGCTGCACAAATGCTTCTTTGTATTCTTGGGTGATGGTATTACTATTCTACAATACCATAGACTGAATTTGAGGATCGAACTGTCCCGCAAGGAGGAATTTTAATCCTATTACCATGTTTGGTAGCCCAGCAGTGCTTTGGTTTTGCTTTGGATCTGCTGTAATAATAATAATAATAATAATAATATAAAGATACATTTGTGAGCTGCTGGTATACACTCAAGGTTGCTACTATATGATGTATATCTTCACCAAGAGATGACAGAGCAAGAAAAAAGGCTCTCTTAACATTGCCAGTGAAATTCTCTGTTGAACCTCTCTTCATTCCTTCCTCTCCTTGCTTTTCAAAAGGAGTTTATCACTGTAGTTACTATTCAATGCAGTGACACTGAGGTGTTTTCTAGACAACAAAGAACTGAGGTAGAAAGCTCTGTTCTTTCCAGAATGCAAAATCTCAACGAATATTGGGAATCTTGCAGTATTAAAATGAAATTTTAAAACCTGATAAATTTCCACCTGAGAATTGCCCTGAGTAGCCTTATTTAATGTGAAAATCCAAAGGAAACAATAACAGCAGGAAAAAGAAAAGAAATAAAGCATTTTGTGATACTATCTACACTGTAACAAATTGTTTGGGATCTTAACCAGATTTTTTTTTTTTATCTGTGCATCTCTCTAAACTGTTCTTATTACAAACTCTTTTGCTTTCAATGCTCCTTCATCAAGAGGGCTTCTGTTAGCTGAAGGATAAGTAAACAGGAGGGAAAACATCAAGCAGCCCAGGTGGTTCTATGTCACTGGCCAATGTCTTACTGCCACCTTGTGTTGAGTAAAAAACATGAATAGCTCAATATTTCACAGGCTTTTAAACAAAAAGAGCTGTTCAGAAAATAAAGAGGATAACATTCAGAAAGGTCTGTGTGAATACATATATAACATTGAAAAACTGTTTTATGAGTTTGCAAAAAGAGAGAAATGCTTAATTTTCACTTCAGATATTTCTTCATAAGCAAGTGATAAATGTCCACAAATGGTTAACAGCTCTTTGCCTGTTAAAAGTCGAAAAAAGGCAATTATATTTTTTCCAGGGGAAAATTAAAAGACATTTATGATTTTGTAATCTTTGCAGATTGTTTTTACAGTTATGTCATGAAGAATGGGGTTCCTTGTGAAGCTAGAGAGATTTTATCCTATTCTTGGGCTATTTTTCAAATTGCAAACAACAGTTTCACGCATCAGTACACCCAAGTAATGAAAATTTTCTGCAGTGTTGTAGCTTCTTACAGTGTGGAATGAATCCATTTGCTGGATAAAACTTACCCACCCACATAAATCATACACGATCACAAGACTGGTCCTTGCACTTCAACAACTCACAAAATCATCACTTAAAGAAAAATCTCTCCTCTGGCAGCTCCGTAGAGACACAGCTTTCCTTGTGAAGCAATCACTGCATAGAAACATGAACATACACACACACACACACACACACACACAAAAGCCAAGAGATGGCAACTTCTTTCACAGAAAACATTTGACCTTGCAGAATGATGATCGAAGAGCATAGTTAATCAAGTATGTATTAAAGATGCTACCGTTACTGCGGTCTTGCTTTCTATCCATCATTAGCAGATAATGCAGTCCCTGCCGTGATGGCTCAGTGAACACTCTCATTTATGCTTTAAATCAGCTGTTTTCAACTTGCAGGTTGCAAGCAACCAAGGTCCTGCAGACTATTTCTGAGGTGCCTGCACAACAGGGTTTTTAAAAAAGAGTGCATTTGTACATCCTATGTAATTAGCTATTTCTGCAGTGTTTTCAAAGGGCTCTACATCTCCATTGAAAACATTTTTAAATCCACAAACTCAAAGAGGCTGGAAAGCACTGAACTGAAACTCAGACTTTGCGGACCGCTCACAGTTACAGCATTTCCTTTCTGGTGCTGCATACTTTTGTCTTTGAACTTGTTGAAAACACGAAGTTAACGTCAGCTTTACCACTTAGCACAATGCCAGGTGGTTATAGATTGCTCAAGTCCCTTCAAGTGGCTGCACCACTGTGGCTGTGGAGGTCTTCAGTACAGTAGATAACATGATCATTAGACAAGCATCCAGTAATCAGAAAGTATCTTGGGATGGCAATATTGATTAATGAGAAGTGGTTCGACTAATTCCGCCATCATCAAACAGTTCCCATGAGCATTACGAAATGGTAATGGACTGAAGCTAACCAAGTACCATCTTCTGGAAAGGCAATGCTTCTGGCCTGTGATGCCATTAGACCCAGCACAAAAGAACAGAAGTCCCACAGCTTCATGCACTATGATAAATGGATGAACTAGCTACTTAATTTCCTGTGGATGATTAAGACCCCCTTTTAGATATTCATGACCATTGCTAACCCCAAGTCATAAAAATGGGCTTATTTAATGTACCTGATGGACACACAATGTTGCCACTCCAGGGTTCACTGATTTGAGTCACTGCAAAGTCTGTCCTCAAGGCATTATTTGGAGGATTGCTGAAAATGCTTCTACAGCAATGAAAAAATATAAATATATATATACATATATATATGTATGGTATGCATTATCATGCAGGCTTTGATGACTGTAAGGTATTTTCTCCTGCAGCATTGTTTGTTGTTAGTGTTCATCTAAACAGCAGCCATTCCTCTGATAGGACATCGGTATATATTTTCAGGGGGGGAAAAAAATAGTAGTTTAAGTTGGAAGATAATCCTTTCTTCCACAGTCCAGGGAGAAAACTTATTGTGTCCACAGGCAAAATGCCCATTTGTAATCCATCAAAATCCTGGCTGTGCAATATGGACTGGGATTATAAACCCACAGGATATCTAACTCATTTGATCATTTGATCCCAGCAAACCCTCAGCTGTCTCACAACCTTGAAGGTGTTCAGTTAACTGCTTCTTCTGCTGATCCCAAAAGAGTGTGATTGGATCACCTATCACTTTAGCTATGTCTTTAGTTGTCTTTGAATCAGACTTGTTTGATGGCAGCCATTTGTGACATTTAGCAGACTAATACTTCTCCTTCTGCCTGCAATAACCAGAAGCTTAGAAGATTTTCATTTTATTAGGAGTTCAGCTGCTTTTTCTTCCGTGAGTCTGGAGGATTTCTTTGTTAAATTTTTAATTTTTTGCTCAGGATTTGTGACTGAAATGGCTCTATTTTGCTTTATGTTGCCAGTGCTAAAGAAAACACAAGAGAAAATGTGTGCCCACACAGCCGCCCATTGTGCTGGGTGGATTTACCCACACTATCATGAACAATGGCTGCTCAGCTGCCAGTATTTAACAATAAACAAACATCAACAAATAAGAATATTTGACAATAAAGTTAATTACTGTTGGGGAGGTGGGGGTTGGTTGGTTTTCTTTCTTGCATAACACCAAGGAAGATGTTGCGCAGGAAGGACAGCGCGTTTCAAGGAGAGAAACTATGCAAGTAAATCACAGATAGAATGAGAGCCTCACATCTGGGACAGAGGATAAAGGAGAGCTTAGCCGCCAGCAGGATGCAGAATGACAGCTGTTTAAACCACATTTCTAACTGTTGTGGCCAATGGTTTGATATCTCTGAGGAACATGCCGGCAGCCACAGGGGAGTGGGACAGGGAAAGAGGGAAAAGATCAGCATATTATTATTTCTATTGTAACCAGCCTGTCTGTTCCTGTCCAGCTTCTATAATAGTTAATTAGCAACTGCCAGAGTTTTCCCCATCCAAACATCTGGTTATCCAGGCCTTGTTTTCTTCTCTAAAGCTCTAATGAATTTTAACATGTTTGAAAGAGCATTTCCCTTTGGCTTACTGAGATAAAACAAGATATAAACAGTTCCCTTGATCCTAGCACGTCTTCTGCTCATTAGTGTTACTAGCATGGTTTATTCCCCTACCCCTGCCAGGCAATTTATCTGCCCCTGGGTCTCCAAGCTTCTGACTTGCTGGTGAAGTGTACAAAAGCTTATTCTTCCTCAAGCCTTTGCCTTATGAGAAGGAAAGACCATGCCCCTTCTCTGTCCAGGAGCAAGAGCAAAGTTGCTGAACAGGATACTTCTTGCCACCAGATACTACGATAAGGCTTTGCAGCAATGGAGGACCATACCTTCCCCCAGCACTGCCTTCATTCAGGACGGCACGTGCTTTCCACCCCTAGCAACTGGTCTGTGAATGCCTCCAGCCCTTGAGCACTGTTTTATGCTGCTTGCATCAACCAGACCTTCACACTTCTGGTGTGGTGACAGGACTGACACCAATGAGTCTCACCAAGCGTGATGTGCCCTCTCTAAAGTACAGACATGAGGACTTCATGTAAGATCTGTCTCTCTGGCAAAGGGGTGGGAATACAGCTAGCCCTCCAAGTAACTGTGATCAAAACCAGCCTTCTTGGAAAATATAAAGGCAGTCCTACATGTTGATGTCAAAGGATGAAAGGAAGTAAACTGGAGGCAACTGATCCGACACTCCTGTAATTCCTGGAATTACTCCAAACACGCTTCACAATTTTTCCATTGAACCAGACACCTGTTTTCCTTCACATGATCCATTGCTTCTTTTGCTCATCCAGCTTCATACTCTGAGCCCCTGGAACATCATCACATGCTTGCAAACTGTGTATATAATCTAGTAACTCTGTACGATCAGCCCATGGCTGCCAGGAACAGTTTTGCCAGTAAAATTCTCCATCTAAATTTCAGTAAGGTATTTCTTCGATGCTTTGGAAAGCCTTATTCATCAGTTCATTCACATTAGCTTGAACTGAAACCAATTGCACAAATGAAAACTTGGCCGTGGTACCATATACATGATGATAAACAACTTATTGAATTTGACAAGTTGTCTGGTGAGAAGTCACAGGGTACAGGATTAAGCGTTGCGGTTTTTTGCTGTTTGCACAGAACTATCACATCAGAGGAAGAGAAAGGTGATGGTATTTCTTTACACAGCCCTGGAAGACTGCTGCTGTATCCATCAAATCCTCTCTATCAAAGACACTGACAAAAAGGAAATTCCGAAAAGGAGACAGAATGACTGCATGGCCGAAGGATGGATTTTTCTGCAGCCATTTGTTTCAGAGTATTGCAGATCACCACAGCTCCTGCTCCCACTAGTTTGTTCCTCCTAGTTCCCAGTGTCCCTGCTGCTGTTATCTCCTAGCTTTCCAGGCTCCAGCCTTCTCAACTGCTGCCCTCCAAAATGTTTCTGCTCTCTCCCTCTGCCTCCTCCCAGGTACTGTTGCATTGGCGTCCCTGTCCCTGCTCTCTAAACATGCTTCGCAGCAGACAGACCCAGCTGTGAGAAACAAGGCAGAGGAGAATGAAGCCAAGACTTACTCCACCTACACATAATGGGAGTTCCTTCCCAGCTGCAGCCTGGGAACACACCCGTAAATCCCTTTAAATCCCTTCCACTGTGACTTGACCAGAATTAGGAGCAATAGAAAGAGCACAGTAGGAATGGCGCTAGGGTCCAAGAAGAATTTACAGACTGTATATACAGAAAGCATATCTAGAAATCATATCACAGACCAGGAGACTATAACTATTGATTGCATAAAATATAGCGGCTGTTTTGCTTTGTGCTTTTGTCAGGCAACAGTGCAAGGCAACAAGTGAAGGAGAATTTTGTGTCTAGCTCAAAAACTCAGAGTCTATTTTCAGAAGTGAGGGCATACCAGGCACTTTACATGTAAAGTGAGGAGCAGCTGGGAGAGGAGATTTGTCCCTTTTGACTTGGAAAGTTAACCGTTTTCATTTTCCCTTTCCCCCATCCATATTGATGAGATAGTTTTCCTTGTTCTTCCAGGAGGACATCATTTACCGATATTGTCTGTCCTTTGGACTCCTTTCATTGACACACACACACACAATAGTTCTGCTACAGCTTGTTATCTGAGCCTTGTAGCTGAGATTTCAGGAGGTCTTGTCAGAGGAAGGGGAAAGGTGAGTGATTCTGCTGAACAGACCTTTTGCGGCCTGCCAAAATCAAATGTGACACCAGTAAACTGGCACAGCACAAGGTTGTGGTGACTGCTGCAAGACTGCAGACACAGACCCCAGTGCCACAGATTAACGTTACCTGTAAATCTCCCATGTGGTCTCAGCTGGACGTCATCTCTGAAACCTCAGCCACTGGTCTCTATTTGAGGCTGAATCTCATGGTTGCACGTCATGCTCATTTCTGACCTTGATTTTTTTAAGAAAAGCAAAGCATTAGCTTGTAGTCTCCAGAGAATCTTTTTATGCACCTTGACAGTATTCAAGTTATATTCAAGATTTCCTAAATCCTTTACAGAGGTCTTTGTAGCACTTGAGATGACAGAGCCTTTTATTTTAAAGGTTTTTGGTTCCTCTTAGTCATTATTTGAATGCATTCCTGTACCCACCTCACATCCACAAATTTGCCGCTTATTACTGACACTTGCATGATGAATACTGAACACATACTCAGGTTTATATTTGTGTGTGGCCATTATATCAGATAGATTCTGTCCAGGGGATTTCAGACAACCACGTAATCAGCCGGTGAGATAATGCACACAAAGCAACAGCAGCAGCACAACTTCACAGTTAAACTGAACACTGGCATTTCCTGACTTTTAGTGGTTAACTCTGTAAATGTACTCTTAAGTTAATGTCAACTTTTGCATTTGATTCCCATGGACTTGTTTTTTGTTTGTGTTTTTCTTCTGAGGATAACATTTCAAAAGACTGATCCCTACTACTTCAAAGCTATGTTATTTAGAAAATAATTACAGAGACCATGCAAAAGTCATCGGTGTTTGACTAGACACTAGTCCAATGCTATCATTTTATCCCACTTCCCTGGAACTAAGCTGCCTTTAAAGTAGCATATAAGTGAATTTTAAATACTACCTTTCATTACTCCCTGGATTCCTATAAATATTTTAAAAAATTATATCCTATCTACTTTGTAATTGTTATAGGGTTCAGGGAGCTTGACTTCCACTATGCATGCACAGAGTCCCTCTTTCAGAACAGCAACTCTTTTTCTCTTTTTACGAATGGCGTTCTTTCCAAATGCTCATATTTTAGTCAACTAAAATCTGATTTCCTTTGCAAAAGTAGTGCCTTGCAGTCCACAGAGGGCTATTTCTATACCAATCCCATGATTTAATTTTTGGGTCTTGTTATGCTTAAAAAATAATATACCTTTTTCATTGTAAAAGATGTACTTTTATACTCCATCCAGTGTCACTAGCTGTTTGAATCTTTTCAAAAGAAATTGCCTTTTCATAGAAAACTGCAGTGGAGGATTGATACTAAAATATCTAAAATGTAAATAAAATATTAAGCTATGTGTTAGGATCCCTAAAAGCAACGAGTAAGAGTGGCCTTGACAGAAAAACAGTAATTTATAAATGTCTAACTCCTGTGCTGGTTTGTGCTACTTTTCATTGTGTTGACTGACAGATTAATACTGGGCTTTATCTTGCACATCCCTAAATGCCTCAGGGATAAATGCACCAGTGATCAAGGTAAAAGCAAGACACTGACTTTATTTATATGTGGATGTTTTACAACATACTGAACATTGCTTCTCTCTGATATCACAGAATTTAAGGCCCAAGGCAAATTGCCCTCCTTTCCTATTGTTGGTTTCCTGCCATATAAACTGCCCAATAACTAAGTAAATACGATGGCATCAGATAAATGGGAGTAGGAACATCTCCCAAGGACATGGAGAATACATGAGGGAAGGGGGGAAAAGACCGTGTTGATTTTGCTGTCCCAGGAAGGGAGTTTCAAAAAGGATACTGAAATGCATCAGGGCTCTTGCTCTTTTTTTACTGACATCTTCTTCTGCATCATTTTACAAGTAGTTAATTGTGCTAGACAGAAAAATGCTTGTTATTCTCCTAAGGGTATAGTCATGGTATAGTCATTCAAGCACTGGAACAGGAGCCCAGAGAGGCTGTGCAGTCTCCATCCTTGCAGGTTTCAAGACCTGACTGGATGAAGTCGTGAACAGCCTGGCCTGATCTCATAGCTGGCCTGCTTTGAGCAGGAGGTTAGACTAGAGACCTCCTGAGGTCCCTTTCACCCTGAATGACTCTGTGGGTCCACATCTCCCATGATCCACACAGCCACAAAGCAAAAACCTATCTCAGAGGCTGCTGGATTAGAAGAGGTTCCGAAACTGATATAGCAATTACTGCTACCCAACATCTAACGCCCTCTGGAGATATATCTTCTCTATTACAGGTACAAGCTACTGGGATTATTGTAAGAACCAAAGCTTTGCATGGGCTGTAGCTTAGGTACAAGCTACTGGGATTATTGTAAGAACCAAAGCTTTGCATGGGCTGTAGCTTAGTAGTGATGAGGGATCACTCAAGGCTGAGGTTTCAGTGCTGTAGTGTAACGTAGCTACTGACAGCGTTTCACAGAAAAGTGAGGGGAACAACAGGGACTACCCCGAAGGCTTTAGCAGGAGGTCTTTCAAGTGAAACCATTTCACACCTAAACAGACTGACCAGTGAAAACCAAAGTGTCTGCATGGGATGAGTTATAAAATTCATTCAAAGCTGAACATTTTAAGAGGTTGAGAGAACAGCCAGCAACAGAGTGGAGGGCACACACCAATTAAACGCAAGTCTATAATGAATCTTCTTCCTATGGAAGTGCCCAACCACTAGGCTATGGGCTATGATAGAGTTTGGTGGGGAGTCTTTTTTTTGTCCTATGATAGTTTGGGGGCTAAACATACCTTGGACTCATTTCTGGCCATTGGATGACCTCTAGCCATCAGTTTTCTCAGGCAAGAATAAATGTCCCTCTCCATTCAGGCTAGGAATGAAAATTAGCTGTGGTCATCCTAAGAAGGATCAGTTTAAGCTAAGATATGACAACTTTCTTTTCCCTGACAATACAAACTGAGTTAATCAGTGACCAAGAAGTCATCTCAAAGCACAGTATTATTCATTCAAGAGAAATGCATCAAAGACAAAAGATATTACAAAACAGTTAGAAGTATATGAATGCCAAGTTTAACAAAATAAGCATTGCCCACAATCTGACTACATGTCTCAGATAGGTTTGGTTTTTTAATTGTGGGGCAAGTTGTTAGGGGTGATTGCCCACGCAAACTCTAGTCCCTCTATAATCAGCGGAGAGAGAGGGGCATTCCAAAGCATTCTCAAAAATTGCTATGACACACAGAGTTAGTATGCATAACAGATTGGGAAAAAAATCATACCTTCCTTTAAATAAAAATTAAAATTCTTCTTTAACTATAGAGCCACAACCAGCTCCTCCACTATTTATATTCTATAATACTCAGTTTTATAAAACATTGCTGTTAAACCCTAACCATTAAAGTCAGTGGAAATGGTGACCCATAACTTGGAAAAGATACTCAGTGACAGAGCTAATTAGTACCACTGAATACAGTCTGATTACTGAAAATGACTCTCTTATTACATTGCATCTTGTAACATATTTCTGGCCATTCCCTAGACATTACAATAGGTACCCATAGCTATGCACAAATTTATGCACAAAGAAAACTCTTGCACTGAACTATATGGATGTCAGTAAACTGTGTTTTTAGAGTACTTACTTACAAATCTCCACTTTCATGCATATATGA
Source organism: Dromaius novaehollandiae (assembly GCF_036370855.1). Classification (NCBI taxonomy): domain Eukaryota; kingdom Metazoa; phylum Chordata; class Aves; order Casuariiformes; family Dromaiidae; genus Dromaius; species Dromaius novaehollandiae. The sequence goes on from NC_088098.1 coordinate 46,295,364, forward strand.
CACATCTGCATCTTGCAGCCTGGAGCCTATTGTGATCATTTCTCTCTCGGGTTAATACACCTCCCTGCTTTATAAGCCCACTGCTATAACTACCTACACAGCCAAATGATATGAAAAGGAGAAAAGGCTAGGGGTCCAAAATATATGAAAGAATAAAAAGGAAAAGGATTTTAATTGGAAGGGTAAAATCCTGGCCTACTGTAGTCAAAGATACCAGTTTCAGTAAATTGGGTTTCATTGTAACTTTTTTAAATGAAGGTTTCAAACAAAATATCTACATGTTATTCCATGAATTCTTTTATTTTAAAATATGATTATATTGATCAGCATGTTTTAACCCCTTTGGCGAAAAAGGAGTGAATGTCTCCCTCTCTTTTCTCCATCAAAAGAGAAGAAATTGTTCTTCCTTTGGGTGTCTCTCTCTTTCTTGCCTTGATTCTGTTGTGTGGCTATTCTATGAATTTTTTTCATCGTCTTATATATTTCTCTTATATTCACCAGTGCACACATTGTATCTGTACAGAGACACTTTGAGGGTCTGAGTATATTAGGAACAGTTGGATTGCCTGTATCACAAGGCAGAATGATCATGGGATATGTAATACTCCTTAATTTAATCCAATACTGGTTCATTTAAGCATTTAGCAGGGGAGCAGACCAGATGACTTCCAAATGTCTCTTCCAGCCTAAATTATTCTATGATTCTCAAATTTAAAATGTATCAGGGCAAATTTTTCTATCATTTCTCTCACAATAGTATCTTGCTGTACAAGAAAATCCATCATTTCATGCCAGAAGCTACCCTGTTGGTGATAGCTTCTTGCAAACTCCTCAAAGGTGAATCAATGAGATATTTTTAAATGGAAAAGAACAGTGCAGTATGAAGAAAAAGAAGATAGTTGTCTATTTTATAAGGATGTACAGATCAAGTGATTCATCCAGATGACAAGAAGAAAGTCCAGTGCAGACTCAAGCAAACTCTGACCAAGTAGGTCGCAATCCACATCCTTAACTACACCACGTCTTGCAGATCCTACAACTGCTCTGAGAGATGCCCTGAACCAGCAAGGAGAGCAGTGGTTTGTGAGACATTCCAGCTTTGTTTCCACATCAAGGCTATGTCCCACAACCACCAAAAACTAAATAGCCAGGTGTGACTACAAGCAAATCATGAAGGGCTTGTGAGACCAACACTGCCAGCTCATCCTGAGACACTTTTATACCTCAGATACCACTATGGAGCAGTGGGAACCTTGGAGTTGTGGCATTTTCTCCCATCTGTGAGCTACTTTCATCTGTGACTTTTTCTGAATATAAGACTCTCTTCGATGTTTATGATATGTGGTATGTGTCTTCTGGCTTGGTATAACTTCTAAGGTCTGGAAGGCTGGTTGTGTTCCTCTGGGTTTAATCCTAAATCAATGGAACTTAATATTAAGAGCAAAATTCTGCCTCCATTTATGTTAAAAGCAGCTTTCCCTTGAATTCAGTGGATTTCAAGTATTTTGTCCAACTTTCAAGCACAATGCTATTTCATCAGTTTTAAATAAATGCAATCAATTTAACGCAGTGGATTATTGAAATTGGATAGTGTAATATGTACTTTCACCAGTAAGTAGTGCATTTTAATAATAAGCTATATCCTATATTATTCTTTCTGTTATGAGGTTATCTGATTATTTTTGGCATCTTGAATATACTTCTTTCTTTTACAGCAATGGAAATGATGCTGGCATGCTGCAGATGGCATCATCTGCCAACTGGAAAAATTATTCATGAGATGTGCTAGAACTGAAGTGTGTTTCAAACAGCTTTCAGACACTGTTAGAAAATTAATGAGTCTATTTTAAGGATATCATTTAAAGTTATATTTAGACAATATATAAGGAAAGCAAAAAGGTAACTTCCAAAATTTTTCTTATTACAGAAGATAGCAATATAATATGGATTAAGTTACTAAAGGCTGTTGTCTTGCTACCCTCTCCAACTGAAGCACTTCTTAGTTTCTGCAGAAAAAGGGTTTCCTTGGAGGGGAAATTTCACAAGAATTTCTTTAGGGTATTGTAACTTTTAAAGAGACGGATATCTTCAAAAATGACTGATTCTCATGAGATTTTCTATCAGTTTTCTAAATTGAATGGATCCTTTTAATATAGAAATAAAGACGCATACAGGAATAATGGTTTAACAAGATAGAGTGTTAAGCAAAGCAGAAATATTTTGTGAAAATAGTACTCATATATGCCATGATTTTTTAATGTCTGGCAGATCCTCTGAAAACTTAGAGCACTAAAAGACATTTCTCAGAATTCCAAATTTCAGTCCTAAAAAAGACAAATCATTTCCTTCAGCCAAAATTTTTATTGGTTCACCTTTTGTGTTAAGAGCTAACAGGCTGAAAGAGCAAAGTATGAAATAAATATTATATAGCTGAAAGCAAATTATGACGTAAATATTATATAGTTGAAAGCCAAAGGATTCAACAATCTGAAGACACTGTCATAAGGAATTCTGTGATTGATACACCAGCAGAGAGCGAGGCTGGGGAGCATCCAGTCTGGTATCTCCACATAGCTGGGATCATTCTCCCACAGAAATGAAGCACAAGGTCTAGACGCTTTCAGTCCACACAATTCCAACCGCTGTGTGGTGCCGCATCTTAGGTAAAGCAGAAGATCCCAGAAATCTCTCATTAGCCCCAAATTCAGCGTTCCAGCCTTGGCACACAGCAAGGCAACTCTCTGAGGCAATGACTGACAGGGGCCCAGAAGAGGTCCTATTTAGCAGATGGCAAGAGTGAATGCTACCCTCCATAACGTTTAAAAGTTATGTTACACATTATAAAGTTCAATTCTAAGGCATTATTGCAAGGCCGAAGTCTCAGAGCGCACTGATATTAATATCGAAAGCTCCACCACTGTCACTGAAGCAATTATTTCAAATCTTTTGTGTAAGAGGAATCATAAAACACTTTTTTCATGCAAGGGATGTGAAGAGAGCCCATTGATAGCTAATCAACACTCAAAATTCAGAACTCAGAAACTATCCTATTACCTTTTGGAATATTTCATATTTACAAACAAATTCTTATCCTTTCCTTAACAAAGATCTACACACAGCAACCTTGGCACTTTTCAAATTATGGAGTCTATTTTTTTCACTGCCTGAAGAGATACACAGACCTCCAACCTGAAATAAAACTAACTTTTTTCCTTAGAATTATAGCTATTATCTTGAGGTATTCCTCTGCAAAATAATATTTGCTGTATTATAGGTAAACATTTTGTAAGTATTGATATCTTATATTTCCATTGAGTTTCATTTATCATTTTTGTAATTGATTGTAGACTGACTTACTGATTGTACTCACTATTTTTTACACAGTCTGTTAACTTTGGTGCCGCCAGAAACCTTCCATCAGGGAATACACCCATCCAGATCTGTATCGGTTTTCTGCTGATCTCTCTGGGAATCTTTACCAAGTAGGTCATTTCTCAACCTGAGTCCAGCCAGCAAGCTCTGACCTTTACTGAAGGATTGAGGAATACTCTTTGTAACTGTCACAACTTCTGGAGAAAAGAAAATCCAGAGTGAAAGCAAAACCACTCAACACACTTGTGCTGTTGTTTTCCCATTTGGGAAATGATATTCTGGGCTCTAAATTCTTTCATTCTTTCTGTAAGTGAAGAGAATGGAGAGAATAAAATTGTCACTATATTAATCTTTAAATTGTGACTATATTCATTCTTCTTTTAGGTCTCCATGTGTGTGTGAGGGGGTGGGTGCAGTTCTGGTTTAATCAACACAGCTAAAACTCCATGCCTTATTCCTAAGAAGGATATATAAATCACTTAGATGTGTTGATTACCAGAATAGCTGACATCAAGTCCATGGAAACTGCTATTCATAGTAATTTGTAGCTGTATCTACACATTACCATAGTGTGCTATCATAAGATCTAAAATAGAGAAATGTGGATGAATATGCTATTGAGATGATGAAGCTCTGGATTTTTCCACTGTAGTGGAGATCATTAACTGTTTCTTAAGTACCAAAAGCACAGCACTGAGAAGAACAGGAAAGTGAGGCGCAGACCTAGGGAAATTGCTACTGGTTTCTGCAATGCTCTCAGCTAGTCCGTAGCACTTCTGGTTTTGCTCTCCAGGACAAATGGATGAGGATCAGGGATTTTTAGAGATATATAACACAAGGTACAATTCATTTACTGTTGTAAAACAGTAATTACTGTTGCAAATGAACTACGCTCTTTTAATGACATAGTCAAAGGATGCACTGCTTTATGTTTAAAGGATAAATCCTACCACCCAGCAAAACGCTGTCTTCTTTTCCCTGTGTTTGTGCTATGTGGCAAAATATGTCACTAGGAATTTAATAATCTAATAGCTGTCTGTTGACTGATGATACCAAAAATGACCTCAGAAGTCACTTGCACTGTTGTAATTCCCCAGGTGTTGTGAGGTGGCTACAGAGAGGATGGTAAGAAAATTGTCATGGCAAAAAGACAAACTACAGTAACTATTCTATGTTTACTTCTACTTTCATTATAATCAATACCATCCCTATTTTCCTCCATTATCTTTTCTTCTTAAGCTAACACTAAAGGAAATAGGCCATCTGACTGGGTATAAATCTGGTAATTCACAATAGAGATGATTTCTCTCTCATCCTCATGAGATCCATCAGAAACAGTGACTTTTGCTTCACTGGAAAAAAAGTGTTGCCAATAACAACTTAATTTCATTTAAAATTCAAAGTCATGGTTCTGAATTTTGCAGATGGTCAGCTATATTGTACTTATATAACACTATATATAGTTGGGTCAAATAAATAGTGCAGGACAAATTCTCAGCCAGGATAACTCAGGTTAGTTCCAGTGATTTCACTGAACTGAACTGACTACTTCACCTGAACACCTTGTCTTACACGAGTACAAGGAGCAGCACTGTTTTTTTGGTGGGCACCGTATCCTATGTTTCCACCGTAAGACCGCATTTCTCACACATTTACTTGCTAACATCTGAATATTCTCCTTTAACGTTTCAAGCATCACTATTAAAGAAACAGGCCCATTGTCTGGATATACCAGCAGTGGACTGATAAGAGCTAGAAAATCAGAAATTTGTGAAGAGGATGAGTTAATGCTCTTTGCCCACCTAATACTAACAGCATCATCTGGCAAACAGCTAAGGAACTGCAACAAATCCTCCCTTTAACCTGCCCTTCTATTGTGCTGGTATGTTCTCCAGTTTGTAAAATAGGTCTAGTTTATTAAATTTGGATAATTATTACAAGATTTATGATCTTGTGGAACTCAGATTCTGAAATTTGGATAAACTTCATGAGAACAGATATTAATTTATAACTTTACGCAATATATTTTTTTGTTCTGGCAATATATTTTTTTGTTCTGAAATAATCTCCCCCACACAGCACATTAGGTTCTAATAAGCATACATAGAATGGAAAAATGTCTGGAGATATTTGATAGGAATCCCGTCATTTCTTTACCATGATTATCATGTGGGAAGCCACTGAAAAGCAAACAGAAACAGATGTCATTCTCCATATCATGTCTTGCCTTGGCAGGACTACTGTATCTACTAAATCCAGCTATCTGGACAAGCTAATGCCAAAGCACAACAATTTGGGAGTTTTTCCAAAATGGTTTCTTCTTAATGGTACATGTTTCCTGGTGGTATGCCATAGAGAACTGGCCAGGAAAAAGATAAATAATAATAAAAAATAAGGCTGAAATAAAAGCTAGTTAATGGAAAGTTAATGGAAAAATATGATTTTCACCTCCAAATTTATCTTGTGACTTATCTGATAAAAATAAATAACGATAAATACATGACCCCATAACAGCCTTATTCAGTGCTCTTGATGAGGAGGATAGTGAAATCTTCTGATTCAGTAGTAGTCAGCTGCCTACACATTATACATTAGTCTGTGAAAAAGGTGGTTGTGAGGGTCACCAGGAGAAAAGATCCGCAACTTTGAGCTTAGTGACAACTACCCTGGGAACCACATTAAAGTAAAAGAATCAGCGTCCTTTATCAGCACTGAAGCAGGCAGATTTCAGCTCTGTGTTCCTGATTGATTAATCAAATTGAAATTGGGGAAAGCACCAGCAGCTCTCTGACCTGTCAGGTGGGAGTGAGGCTTGATCCTTTGTCTCTTACCTCTGCTTCAGCACTCCAATTTGGATGACACAATGTGTTTTTAAATTAGGTGCTGAGAGATGAAAACCAGACACAATAGCCGCAAGGAAAGGCAGTCACCCAGATATCTAAGACCTATCAATATTGTGACTGAGATACTGAAGTTGAAGCTGACCCAAGGCATTCATAAAGAAATTTTTAGGGGAGAAGATGAAGTAAAAAAGAGAGTATAAGTAAAGCTGCCCAAAGTCTGACTGAAGAGAGAAGATTTGTTGAATTACATAGTTTGGTAGTAACTAACCCTACTAAATAATGCTTGACAAATGCTGTCCTCTAAATACATGTTTTAGAAGTAATCACTCAAAATGAAAGCTTTTGACTCTGGAAGTGACTTGTTTTTAAGGTAAAAAGCATTACCTAACCAAAATAATTTTTCACTAGACCCAGAGTAAGGTTAGGTAGGGAGAAGTTTTGCCAAGACAGTGAAGACGTGTCTGTTTTACATTAGCCCAAGCCAAAGTTACTCTTTCATTGTTTCTTTCCATATTGTTACCATACTACAAATATCTATATGTGATTGCAAACCAAATAGATGATTTCATACAGAAACAGGGAATTTTTTGAGAATTTAGCTACTCATTCCTCACCCTGCCTTTTATCCCCTTTGGCTACTAGTTACATAGTGGGTGTTGTTGATTTTTAAACAGAATGAAGTGTTTCATCATTCAATTTTGGATATGCAGAAAAATGACCACTTAAGTTCCATAGAAGTTGGTTCTGAAGAATAGAAAGGCCTCTGCTTTTCATGGCATTTTAGAAAGCTTTTTTTATTAACAGAGTGGGGTTTTTTTCTCCTATGAGTCACTTTTTCATTTGCTCCCAAGGAAGTGCAAGAACAAATGCTTTATACAGTAACTGCTGTGTACAAGTGGGAGCATACAGAAGTTAACAAGAAATGCAATGTAAAAGTATGAGTCTATTGATTAAAAAAAAATCTCAGATTGTTAAAGGTAGAACTGCCAGTGCTGCCTAGTGTTAAATTTGTCCAATGCTTGCTCTTGTTATGATTAAGTTCCCAGTTGCTTTGCCAGATTTTAACCATTTGGCAGTCATTTCGCACAATGGGTGTCTGCCATTAACTGAAGTTTTTGAAACTTCTCAGGCAAAACGTTCTGTCTTTTTGAGAGCAAGTCTAGAGAAAAATGTACTGTGTGTGCCATAATAATAAAATGGAAATGATTTCTTCTTTTATAAATTCTCACTTTGGATCAGTCACTGGCAAAATGTTGTTGGCAAAGAGAAAAATGTTTTTTGTGTAATTGATGCTAGTCCCATGAAAATCTGCCTAAATTTGGCTAAGGTAAAGCCTTTGAAAAATGGCAAACAGTGTCTCCTCAGCTAAATCACCAGGCAATTCTGCCCACACTTACTGTGCCTCTGAGCAGACACATGAGAGGATCAGCTAAATTGCTCTATGCCTGCTGCTCTGGGACAAGCCAAGACCTCCTCTCTAATTCAAAACAGGAAGTATCCTTCTTTTTTCTTTGACCAAGGATGGAAAAAGGAGGCTATAGCCTCCAAAAAAAGAATATTTTCATTGCAAAGCTAAGCACCCAGAACTGAGGAAGTATTAGGACATAAATGCGCTTTGGCACCTTATTTGCTCTCTTTGGGGAAGGAGAGAGAAGGGGTTCCAGGTCAGATGATGGAGAGATGGTTGCACAACCTGCACTGCCTTCACCCCCTTTTCATCCAGGTCTGACGTGACAATAGGTCTTAATCATACATGCACCCCTCCTCAGAGTACAGGCTGTCCTAGCTCTGGGAATGAATCGGCACTGAGGAGTGTGAGAGACTGCTGCCTTTGGATGACTGTTCATTTGATGCAAAAGCCAAGAAGCACGAGGTGATTGAGGCTGACGGTCATAGGGAGAGAAAAGGGAGTTCTCACATTTCCCTAAAGGAGTGGGTTTTATCCCTCCATCTACTACATAGTTTCTTTATGATTCTGGCTAAGCCATTTAAACTGAACTTTTCACAAGGGGTCACTAAGTGCATGTTCCTTACTCTTCCGGTACTTGACTAGAGACCTGAGGTCTGATTACCAAGAGAGCTGAGCACTTAGAGCTGCAGCTGATGTCAACAGCATCTGTGCTCTGAGCCCAGCACAATTACACATAGCTAAGGATAAGGAAAAGAGGATCTCAGATGTCTCAAGTTGGCCAGCAAGAATGAGTCATTTTTGCCCAGTTTCTTTTAATTGCTGTGGCTGCCTCTACCGTGTCTTGTAAAAGCATCCATGCTGAGACCACGTTTGCTAACTGTCTCACCACAGAAATGCTCTTAGAGGAATTGCACTGACAGATCACAGGATCTTCAAGTGTATTCTGAGGTTTTAAGCCCTCGTTAGCATGTCCACACATGCAGTGTAGACTATCTGACCTCAGGACCAACTCTACCTGGCTTGTCCAGCAGTTCCCAGCACTGATTTGCATTCTAGCTGGATGCCTGTAGCCTCACACAATGCCCCACCATGCTCAGTCTGCTTCTTCAACAGTGCAGAAGATGAGGAGGAATACGTAGCCTGATTTTTACTGGCCAGGTCACACTGTGAAGCCACAGGGCTGTTACTAGGACTACAAAGGAACACCATTTGCTTCTCTTACATTGGAAGGGCTATCAGGCAGCCATAAACATGTCATGTAAACTCAGAAATGAGTATCCATTTAAGGCACTAAAAGCAAAGCTGGGAGCAGTGCTCAGTCGGCATAATGGCTAGGTGTGTACATCGAGGATACACCAAATTCTAGAAGGTCATTTGATAAGAAGCCACAATAAAACCCATTTCCAGACAGCTCCATCAATGGGGGACTGCCAGAAGGACAGCGGAGCAGAGCAAACATTCTGTCTCAAGGTAGAGGTCATGCAAGACTGAGGACAGACTGGCAAAAGGTTGGGTGTAATAGTTCCTGTAATAGCTCCTCCACCAGAAAGCCCCTATGATTGAAGCACCCAGACCTTCCACCAGGTAACAGATAAACAGTAACCTGACATTTTCAGCTAGATGGAAAATATAGCCCAGACCTAGATATGGACCTATCCTATCATGTGGCTGCAACCCAAGCCCCTCAGCCAGCCGGCTATAGCTGAGAAGAAGTTTCTTCCTTGACAGTGTATGAGATACCATCTACTCTCATCACTGGTAGGACAACCAGTTGCATCTGACATACAAGTAAAGGGACAAGAGAGGAACCTCAGGGAAACACAAGAAAGAAGCTGTCAATGAATGATGCTTGGCAACCTGGAAAGAAAGATGAGGGCTTTCCCAACCAGCACCAATAGCTTACACATCCCTGAAGGGCCCACAGGGACATTGCCAGAGGTATGAAATCCTGGAACCAAGAAACTTATTTCTGGGCCTCCCACCTGAAAGAGGTTGTTGGTAGCCAGAAAGCCAGTGAGGTATGTTACAGCTAGAGGTAGGCCCATGGCAGAGCTGTGCAGCACTTCTAGACACCAGGCAGCAATCTGCCCAGCACAAGACCTGGACTCAAATGTCACAGTAGCGCCAGGATTTTTCATGAATTAGCTTAGTTAAGCAGCATACTAACTAGCCAGTGGTGTCTGCACTGAAACCAGTCTAAGCATGGAAGCAGGGTTTACCAGGAAAAATGAAATCTGTCTATCAACCACTGATATGCAAGTTTGGGATAACTTTGACAAGTCCATGCTTCAAGGGAGAAGGCAGTAATAAGCATCTAATATTGCCTATCCATCCCCAAATCTGTTCTTCCTCCTCCCTTCTCCTCACAAGCAACAACTGTATTAATGCATAGCCTGAGAAGTGTTTATAGACACAAAATGTTCTTCAAGCTGCGCTGGTATTTATTTCTCTGCCCTGACACCAAGCTTCACTTGTGCACCACAGATCAATATAGAGTGACGAGTCAGAAGGCTGTGGCTTGGCCTGAGTTTGGGGTTCAACAAAGTAGATGCCTGTGAGGTGTGAGAATCACTTCATCCCTGAGGCCAGGAAGGTAAGTTGAGGACCGGCTTGTCCGTCTGGCTATAGTGATTTCTCTGGTGAACAAGTGAGGCTGGCCTAATGCTAAGGCTAAAGTTAATCAAAGGATTGGGACTCAGACATGCAGGCAGAATTTGGGGATCTTCAAAATTAAGAAGCGACTTGCCAGCTGAAAAGGGGAGAAGTGCTGGCTTGAGCCACTATTGTTACAAATTACTGAAATAATATGAGGCACAAGGCTTCCGCATACAGATACTAAGGCATATGAATAATATGTGAAATTCAGAAAGTGACTGCAGAGACCAGTGTGAACACGTTTAAGTTTATTTCTGGAACAACCTGGATACAGAGTTGGAGAGAGCGCTTACAATAGGTGTTTGTGGAGAACAGTGATCTAGAGTATTGTCTTAACCCATAAGGGGGCACGGGTCTAACTTGGAGACTGACACTAGGTGGAGTCACCTGGAGAAAACTGGAACTGTTAAAAAGAGTACGATTAAGGCATTACAGTCCAGGTTAGCAAAGTCCAGTGAACTGAAGTGATAATTATGCTCAAAAGAGACTACTAAGAAAAGCTGCAAGACAACTGCTTTAGTTTAAAACACGGTTCAGGTTTGAGTTATATTTTAGGGTTAAAGTTGGGTAAAATAAAGCTGAGATTTGAGCATAAAGATTAGGATTTAGACCAGGAGATGCCAACAATCTAATGTAGGTATTTATTTTAGAAAGCACAGGAAAGGTAACTGGATTTTAGCTAGTCAAATTACCTGGCTGCATTTGCTTCTGAGGATGAAAATAAATGCTATGGCAAGTATTTGGACTGGACTGAGTTTATCACTGAAGCTAGGGTAGTACTGGGTTTGGAAAGGCAGTGGGACTTGTATGACTTGAGAAGAGGTGATGACAGGAGCCAATTAGATACACATACATAGCCCTAACCGGGTCGGATAAATGGATTATTACAATTAGGACTAGGAGGCAACTTAGGCTGAGCAAGTAAAGTTTGGGCAAAATTAGGATGATTAGGAATAAGGAGAGAGGCTAAAAAAAGAATGTGCTCATGGAAGGCACATAGGCAAACAGAAAAGGAAAATGGAGAAAGAAACAGAAAAACAATATCTGAATATTTAGACACTCAGGGCTCAGGCTCAGGTTTAGCATTTACGATCAGGCTTCCATGAGCTGATGAGTATGAGTAAGACTTGGTCCAGCAGACCCTGTACTAGATTGAGGACTGGTGCTTGCAGGAAGCCACCTAGATACCTTCGCATAAGAAGGTGTGGAGGAAGAATCATAGCAATGGGCTTAAAGTACACTTCAGAATATTTGAATTACGTAGTAAAAGAGCCTGCTTACACACTTATGTGCATAAGTGTAAGGAGTGCCAAGAGCAGGGAACGTAACACTCATCTGGCCCCACCGCAAAGGTGGCCTTCACACCCAGCGAGGTATGACTCCCTTTTGCTGACTCTCTGTCCGCTTCTCCCGAGGATGCACTTCTTGGAGAGCTTCACCACCCCATTCTCACCAACAACAGCTATCCATCTAGGTCTCTTCCATGGGACTGAATTTCCTAAAATCTCCAGATATTTGCATATTTTATTAGGTAACGAAGTCTGTTCCACTTCATCTGATCTAATATCTCCTTGAGAAGCAGCATAAGGAGAAAAAATATAGAGCTTTATGTTCATAAAACCTCTACTTAAAGCAAACAAACCATCAACTATCAGACAGCATGAGCACATTCTTTTTTAGCCTCTCTCCGTATTCTTACAAGCAGAACTAAACAAGTACCAAAATAAATATTGCCCCAGTATTGCAAATAAAATATTTACGTTTGTTTTCTTCTTTCTTCCTCTTGGAACATATCTAATCCCCCTTCACTCCACAAAGTCTGATCAAATGCTAAGTGAAATCAAAGACACTTACTTTACCAGTTTTGTGGAACAAGATTTTGGGTTGTGCACAAGTTTTGAATAAATCTTTACAGGAAATCAAAGTGTCATTAAACACAGTGCAAAGGTCATCTGCATTTGCAGGTGCTCACTCAGCCCAATGAAAATATATAATAATTACACAATAGATTCAAACATTTATGAAGGTTAGTGCTTCCTCAAAAGTTATCTACAAAGTAGACCCTATCTTCCCGAGTTTCATTTTAAATTCGCCCAAAGAATGCCTAAGCCACTTCTGATGGTTTCCAATCAGTTCTGCAACACAACAAAACAATGAATTATGGATGTCTAGAGGAGTTCTCAAATGCTCCATCTACTAAAGTCTGCTTGTTTTCAGAATTACTCAGATAGTTAGCACACTTGCCAAAATTAAAACCTGATTGTAAATAACATAACCAAGGGATATATCACTACCGTTCCTCCATGAAGGATGAACAATGCATAGTTAGATCCAGCTGAATGAATCAAGACAAACAACAAACTCGACTATTTGAAGGACGAAGGCATTTCACCTGCTTTTGCAGCTTATTATTTACTCGACTGAGATTTCTCTTGCCAAACTTTATCAATGTGAAAAGTAAAAAAAAAAAGAATTATAATAGGAATGAAGTTTAATAAAATGTGTGGATCATGTTACCTATTGTAAACGAGAATTGGTCCTGAAGCCACTTCCGTCTGAGCTGATAAACAAATCCCCTAGAAACAAATCTACAAGAAGAAAAACTAGTTCCTTATATCAGCATTCAGTAAGGGCTCTTTAAAAGAGAAAACACTCTCTCTGCTGCCAAGCCGAATACGCAGTTAGGCAAGTAATTCTTTGAAAATTTGACTTAATTGTATGTGCAAAGGATGTGACACACTGGAAGTCGATAAATCTTCACCTGGCTAATGTGGTAAGTTTAATCATCTACAGTAATTTGTGTGCATGTGTGTAGCATATTTCTGCACTTCTCTCGCACTGTACTTTCTTTACAAATATTGTGCTGCCGAGAGTTTCGAGAACAATTCCTTGAGCTTCTACTTAAAACAAACAAGCAAAAAAACCCTTGTTTTTTTTCCTCCTAAAAAGACTTGCCTTTAATCCTTTATTTCTACAATAAAATTCTATTCACATGAATACCCGAAGCTGCATGATGAGTTACAGAATTCTTCACAGGGAAGAGGTGATTATTTTAAAAAAGCCAAGAGAATGCCTCATCAAACAATGATCAGTCTTTTTATTTCATTATATAGTTTAGATGTAATTACACTTCACAGAATAGGAATCTTAAAAGGGCCACAAGCCAATACTAGGAAATCTCACAGCAAGAGTATGCAATCATATCTTTGCTCAGAAATGGGAAACAGTAATAATTTCTCATCATCATCCACATTATATCAAGAATGTGATTTTTAGTGAATATCCATTTTAATGAGCACATGCTTTATTACATCTTATCTATTAAAGAAGAATTAATAGATGCTAACATATTTGTGGCTATTCACTAGTTCTGAAAGAAGCTATTCCTATCACAAAGTTATCTCTGTATTTGCTTCCTGAAAACATTTGAATGATTGTGTTCTGCTGGCTGAAAAGCTCTGTAAAAAGCAATATTATGAACTTGCAAACTTGAAGAAAACATTTGCTTCTAATCACTTGATAAATCAATCTCATGGGATTTTACAATTACTCAAAATTCCAGCTGCAGAGGCCACATTCAGTAACTCAAGAAGAGTCAACACGTTTGAATAAGTCCATTCTAGTAAATAAAAGCACCCAGAAAAGCCAGGAATCATGAACAGTTTTAAGATTCCAATTAGCAAAAGAAGAGGCTTATTTTTGAATTAATAATCATGAGTTATACCTTGTACTCTCTGTCCAGTTTTAGAAAGACTTGTCATGAATGTACCTTAAAAATAGAGCTTCATGAATCATAGAACATAAGATTATGTACTAATAAATCAACAGGTAAGTAAATTTTATAAATCGTCTTCATTAGTTGATTGACATAATGTTTATTAGAAAATATTTTTCCTCCTGAAAAAAAAAGTGACAGTGGTTAGACTCACCTTAAATAAATGTTAGATTGTATTTCCTTAAGCTTTCAGCAAGTAATTATTATTTGACCATAAACCATTTAGCAAGCAGTAGGACTCCCAAGAATTAGTGGCTTCACTTGTATCCCATGTACAAGACTGTCACAGTCTCATTTATTGATGGGGGAGTGGCAGCGAGAAGTTAGGTGGCTGCAACACCAGATTAGCAAAGTTCTTAGTTACGTGATTAGTCTTTATCATGTAAATAGTTCTACAGAATGACATTGACACTGCTTGCACGCTCAAAGCTAGCAACTGCTTAAAGGGCTTGCTGAAATAGGGTCCTGAAGCTGAAACTCTTATTTTAAGAAGGATTCAAATTGCATGCTATGTTTCTGTACTAGTGCACCTATCTACGTTATTTTGTTCAGATTTTTTCCCATTTGCATATGCTCCCATATTAAATAAAAATGTGTACAAGTTTCTAAGACCCTTTTCTGATAGTGTTTTTATGTACACACAGCTATAAATCTTTATGGTGCAAGTAAAGAATGCAACAACAAAGTTCTGATTATTCTCTGGACCTGGGCAAAGAAACGTGCATCAACGTGGCACTTCTGAATAGGGAAACTGAGCTTCGTGAAGGTTTGTCTGGAAGCAGCAGCCCAGAAGATGTCGTCTTCAGCCCCTGTGAAATGCAGGCAATATCAGTTTGTATGGATGTTACCATGCCCCCAGGTGACTGCATCCACAGAAGAAGTTACACTGAGTCTTCACTTTTGCTGAAGCTTCCCACAGAGGAGCGCACTGGCAGCTACCATGCACCTTTCCAGTTTGACCGGCATGCTCTGGCCCGAATTTCCACCTCTCCGACTTTAAGGCGTCTAAGGATGGCCTCTGCCTCACAAGCACTGTCATTTCAGGACAGAGCTCTCATGAGCTCTGACACAGCTCAGCTGGGGAATCAAAAGGAATACACCAGCTCGCTCCACCACATCTGTAAAAGTCCGCCACGGTGCACTAAGTCTTCCTCACTGTCATTTCCTTCCTGCGTCCATGCAAAATTACTGTCTTCCAAAGCAAAGACTGAAACAACCATAGCAGATCTGGAGTCTGCTGGCCCCAGATCAAGGCTGTCAAGCCAAAAAGATCCTCTCAGCAATGGGAATCCAGAAGCAACACTCCAACACTCGCGGAAAGTCAGCTCTGCTACTCTGCCGGAGAGACTTCCCCATCCCAGCCCTAGGCAGCAGGAAGGCGTCCAGGTAAGGAGGACAAGACGATGCGACCTCTTTTGCAGCCTTGCATGTTCAGTCATGGCCCACTGCACAAAAAAATCCACAGTTCTTAAACTGAAATGCAACCTGACCTATGCTCCATTCCCATAACAGACCAATTTCTGCTCTCTTCAGGAAGGCAGATTTGTTCTTCCAGTTTAACAAGAGGCCATGGCTCCAGCCATGCCTCTTGGGGACCAAGTCGTCTTACTCCTATGCTTGGCTATGCTTTCCCACCTTTCTGCAGTGGCAAACTGCTGCTCAGCCATCCCACATAACTTCAGTCCGAGGACACAGCAAAAGGAACCGCATAAGCCAGCTTTGCTGCTAGGAAAAATGCCCATAGACCTACTCTCTTGGCCTTGCATTACCTGCACAAGAAGTTAAATTCAAATATATAGCTTGACTCTATCCTCATGCAGAGCACTTAAGCACATTTCACTGAATATGGGTGGTCTCAAATAGGTGTTTAATGCTTTACTAACTGGTTAGTTTTGTGCCACAGACCAAAAGCTATTTTTTCCCAATCAAATATAGAAAACATTCTGGATATCAAATGAGTTTGCTCCTTCATCCATAACAGAAAAACAATTAGCCAATGTCTAAGTCTATGTATTATATTCCTCTTAACAAATCAGTACTTCTCTCACATCAGATTGCTTGCTTTCTGACCAAGTAATGAGAATATCTCACTTTCTTTCAGAAGAGCGGCCAGCCTATAAAAAGGTATGCAAATATTTGTTTTATCTTATTCTAAGCTGAACTTTACACTTTTAATGAATTTGCTCTGGTCTAAGACAAAGTGAACAGTGAGACATTTATGCATAACTCAACTTTAGTTTATAGATTTGCTTTGAGAAGTGCCTGTCACCAGCTTGTTATACTGAACTTCTTAATGAGATTTTCATTCAAATGTGGCCCTCTCCCTGGCATGTTTAGCTATATTTCACACAATATTTCAGTAGGACCATCTGAGAGCTCTGCAAAGGGAACTAACTGCCAAAAGGTCTTGCTGTTGGGATTAACAGTGTCAAATTTCAGCATCTGAAGAATGTGAAACATCTCATAATCTCTAGCAATGTTCTTCAAAACTTTGTGGGAGGAGAAAGGGACCAAAGAAGCTAGCAGAACAGCTCAATATTGTTCTCATACATGAGAAAAGCAGATCCAGGATTGCTGCTGGATGAAGGGATTGTTAATCCCATAAGAAGAATATATGAATTTTACAATATGTTAGTGCATGCACTTTCTGTCGAGATAAGGTGCTATGTACCACAGATTTGTGCACTCAGTTGCATTAAGCTCTTACAAGCAATTTTCAGAAGGTAAAATCCTGATTAAAACTGAGTTTGATTCGGCCAAATTTGTTTCCTTAAAATGTTCAAATATTTACAGGAAGGAAACAAAACAAAATTTGTTTGCTCCCCAAACAACAAGGAAGTAGCAGCTAGTACCTCCCTTAACAACAACACCTCTCTCACTGATAATGCAATGTTCATTTAATTGCCTGACCCCCCTGAAGATTTCAGGTGGGGCATACAGGTGAGCCAGGTACGCTAAAAGCACTAGCACTGGTGGGCAAGGCTTCAGGAACCTGCTGCAGAAATAGCCTCACGACCAGCGTAATACACTGCTTGTGTGACTATGCCACATAGTATTTCATTCCCTAAGGCAGTAGATATCATTAGTTGAGCTGCATCTCCTGTTCTTCCCAACATTTACTCATTTGTCAGGTAAAAGATTTATTATAACCAGCAGGTTGCCAACAGGCCTGTATTTCAAGTAGGTTTGTGTTTGGGCCTTGGGGAGGTGGGAGTAGGCTGATACAGTCCACACGCAATGCAATTCCTTAGATAAGGCTTAACAGATGTGTGTGTCTGAAATGATGTGCTCACTGCACAAGAGCTTTCCCAGATTTTCCTGAGTTGCTACAATTTCCAACTCACCCTTTAGCCTTTTCAACTTACAGTTGAAAGAGGGAGGGAGGGAAGGAAGGAGATCTTTGTGTCTCAGTGTGAAAACAGTCCACACCTACTGCGGGAATAGCCTGCTCTGATCTAACTCAAAACATAAAAATACATAAGCAGAGGTCATTGATGGAGTGAATAGTTGTGCAATCTGTAGCTCAATTCAAGTGAGGAATTGAAGAAGACTGAATACAAATGTTTAATGTTCTCCTGCTTAGTTATTTAACACACACACCTTCTCTTAGTGTAACTTGTCTGGCAGCTTTGGAGGGAACCCAGTATATGCCGGCTAAGACACTGACTCTGGACAGCCATCCAGATTTTAAAATCAAGAAATCATGCAAGGAACATCACAAGCTATGTTCCCTGATCACCAGCAGGAAGGACTGAGAAAAGGAGGTTGGGATGACATATTACAATTTCCATTTCTTGTCCTGACCAATATTAGAATGTGCAGTAACGTTAAGACAAAAATCACTAATTTCTGCTTTAAAATTTTTGTCAAGTTAAATAGTTGAACTTGGTCCAATGTCTGGGCAAGGACTGTATTCAGCTCCTCATTTATCTAAATCATTAATCTAACTCCTTAACAACTAATCCCTTATTATCACAGCTAGAGAAAACTGCTGAAATGTCAGATTATTCTTTCCAATTAGAAGTACATTGGCACAGTTGGCAAACTGCCTCCAACACCGCCTAGTAGATCATCCAGAAGACCTTACAGGATAAAGACATACCTCATTCCTTCAGTTTTAATAAGCATCTCTTCTCCCTTCTCTCAGGCTTCCTTAAAGCAACAATTCTCATTTTAAACAGCCCTGCCCTGCACAGCCCTCAGTCCATTGTGCCAGGACATCTCTGTTAGCATGACAATGCGCTGAGTTGATGATGATTAAAAATAATCAGTCAAAATTAACAAACAAAAAGCACCAGTGGGGCAGCACAGAGAGTGGGATATGTGGTGGGGACAGGGTGAGATGCTGAAGCCAACACTGCCACTGAAGGAAATGTTGATAAAACAACACCTTCAGTTTATTATGAATTCATTTTCCCCTTGCCCAATTCACTGTGCCAGAGACTGGGTGCAAAACTGGATCATGCTCTTTTCTATAGACATCCTGTAACTACTAAGGCAATTCATTGTCAATGGGTTGGGAGAGCTGGACTTGTCTGTCTTGAAGCCCTCTTCTTCCCCCCTTTAACAGCTAATATAGCAGCAAAGTGCTATGCTATGCAGGGAGTCCAAACGTCCTCCCTTAGCCCCTTGGGTAACACAGCAGCCCTCTCAGTGTAGCACTGTGACTACCCTATGATGTTGATCCTTCTGACATCTCCAGTTGTTTTTGTTCTCATATATGAGGTATTCATATTAAAAAACACATCTATTACTCAGTTAAGGTGATTGATATAGATGTCTGTTCCCTGAGACATCTGAAGGTCTAGTTAGACTAAGATTACAAATGTATCAGGATACAGATCTTTAAAGAGCAACCAGCTAAAACTTTCCCTGCCCTAGAAATAGCTGTATACCCAGGATATTTATTTCTCCAGACCCTGAATTGCTTCAACTTCTTAAATAATTTTCAATTCCTTCATAGAATAAACCTCTGGGCAAAACCAAGCAGATTTAAAGGAGGAATCATTGCAAGGATATTATCTTCTCTTAGGATCAAGTTCATCCCTAAAGTACAAAACACTTCTTTCACTCAAGCACTTCAGCATCCTGCCACTAGTAAGAAAAGCAAACACAAACTAAAGAAAAAGGCAAAGCTATGGGGTCGACAAGCATGAAGAAACGAGAAAATGTTGCATACAGACTCAAACACTGACAAATTGCATTGCACGGCTCTCCAGTAATTTCATTTCTCCAGTAAAACCAACAAAAACATCTAACGAATCTAATATGTCTACAGGCATCAGGCCAGATGATCACAGATACCTGTATCTGTACCTTCATCTATTAAGGATGCGTACACAGTTTAGGCACGTAAGCCATTAATCAACCCAGGCATGTCAGACTGCAAGGGTATACTGTAGATATGCATCCAAGTAACCTTAGCGTGCTCCCATACATCACAGGCTTGCATACCTATGTGAAGAACTCATTTAGGTGTAAGTGTCTCTGAAGCTCAAGGCCTTTCTGATTTAGGGAAATAACACCATTTAACTCATTTACAATGAAACTGTGCTACTCATTGTTTATTTTCATATGTGACTAACCTCCAGCTTCAAAACATATTTCAAAATTCAGGTAGGCTAGATACATAAAGGATCAGTAATACACTGAAAAATTTTATTGTGAATAGAAGCTGAAAGAAATCTCCTGAATTTCATAGCGTACCAGTTACAACTTTTAGATTTATCCTTGTACTATATTGCAGCATCTGACTTGTATAACACTCCAGCTGTCCAAGAGATTACATAGAGGAATCACAAGTGGTTTCAGAAACATCTTAATACAGTTATTATCAACACTTAAAGTTTGCATGGGGTAGCACGCAGCGTGCCATGTCAGAAAGCAGTCTCCCTTGCACTACTGTGGGCTTGCAGACAACCAAGAAACAGACCCCATCCCAAGAAGCCTGCAGTCCATGTGTTAGTTTTAATTTCAGGAGAAATCTCAGAGCTTCATATAAATCCCTAAAGTTAAATAAAATATATGGCTCCTATGTTCCCCATTCAGTGGGACGATGAGAAAAGGAATGGCTTTTCGGGAACTTGTACATTGCACACTGTGACCTCATCAAAAAAAATAATAATTTTTAAGCCCCAACCTGCCTGTGTTTAAAGTCTTAAAGTCCCAAACCTGGCCTTCCTGACAACCTAGAGCTCTCCCTATGGTTAGGAGCAAATCTTTCCTTTAGACCAGGCAATTAAATTGGGTTACCTAAGGGAACTGCAAGCAGCATCACTGTCAAATCATAACAGAAAGCACAGTCTCCGCTTCCCACTCCACATCTTAAAACCTAGCTCTCAGCCTTATCAGAATCCATCTGCCAGTCAATAAGTTGCCAGGTGACCATTTGTGCAGTTAAGGGGAAAAAAGTACTTGCAAAGTTTCAATCAAGCATTGACAAGTGACTAAATAGTCACAGGAAGATTTCTGCCTAGGCAGAAAGCAATAAGAATTATACTTTACTGGCCAAGAATACCACACACAATAGACGGTAACTAAAATATCTACATATATGTATCCATATATATTATATGTATATATGCGTGTACATACCTGCATACTTGATGCCTCCACTCCCGGCTTACTCCCTTCCACTAACAACAGCTGCTTAGTTACTGACCCTTTAAAATCTGACACCGTCCTTATGCATCAGTTAATTGAAGAAAGCAGAACAGCAGCTGCAGACACCAGTTACCTTGCAACAGTATGCTAACACCATTAATTAGGTATTGGTGTGAGTTATTAGCAAGACCCAGAAAGGTTTTCACCTACACCAATAATTTCTGTATTTGAATGCAAGCAGCCTCTGCCTCAAACACACCTTTGGATACAGAATGCCTCTGTCACTCAACTTGATGGATGGACTTCCTGGACAATGCCCTCCGTTCGTACCAGTAACAGTTAGAAAGAGCCATTTGTCTCCAATCAGCAGGGCTGCTAAGCCGTATTATATGCAAAATACAAAATTATCTGAATTATCAGGAACTACTCCGGAAAGATTTAGAAAGGAAATGGAACAAACTAGCCAAAAAGCAATTATAAAAAAGTGCTTGAACTGTTTTGCTAATATGCTGTCTTTTTTTGAAGTTATCAGTTGTATGCAGGTCAAAAGCACTGACAACCCACATATCAGCTAGGGTCATGGGATTTAACTGCTCATTTAGACTCCAGTGCCAAAATATAGATTTAGAAACCTTCACTCACTTTTTGCCTAATCTTAGAAGCACCCAGGAATCGCCTGCGTCTAAATCCTCTGAGTTCCTATCTCCTGAGACAAGCCATGCCCATAAGCCCCTCTATCTCAACAACACTCTGCGGTTGAGAGTAAAAGATAATTAGGTATTTGCTGTTGATCATGGAGGCTTTCTACTCACTGAAATTACTGGCTTCTTTTAATACATTATGTGGTACCCCTGTGATTAGGGTTTTTTTAAACTCGTTTCCTCACATGTCGGTGAGGAGCACTTCAGAAGTTTCCTGTCATAAGGAGAGGAAAACGATTAAATGTGTTGTGGTTGCATCACGCAGATCAGCTGATCGCAGGCGCAGTTCTGTCGTGGTGAGTCTGCCCGGACTTGAGGTGTTCCCTGGAGACCTCCTCGTCTCGGACGGTGCCGTGGACCATCTGCCCCCGGCAGCCCTGCTGTTGAACGCAGGTCAGGCACAGGCTGGGGTCTGCCCATCTCAACCACAACTAAGGTCCATGCACATGTTGGGTGGGGAGGGAAGATCAGTACACGGACAACATGGGGGGACACAGATCACCTCCCTCCTCCACAAGGCTAGAGCAACCAGAGCCCAGGCCAGGATCTCCATCCAGGAGTTGCAAATTCCTACCTGCCAGCTTCAAGCAGAAGGAAGAGTGTGCCCCATGCCAGCCTTTCATTTAGCACTCTAATCACGAAGCTCGTAGACCCAACCCATGGCTACAGGTTGCCCACGAGACCTTCCAAAGTTCAAATATAGACCTTCAAGCAGTTTCCACAAATATCTATAGTGGAATATAGCATAGCGTGCAGTGTGATTGCCACTGACCAGAAGATGCTGGTGACTGGAGACACAAGTTTTCTTCCCCCCCCCCAAAAACAATCAAGGGCACAACAAGCAGCTTCACCAAAGCAAACAAGCTAGCCCTTCTCAAAAGGATGGCCCATGCCCCAAAACCCCAGAGAGGAAATTCTGGAATGTGACTCCCAGTCTCACATAGGCCTGAAGGTAGGTAGCATAAATTCAGAAAAAAGTGTTTTGTTCCAAATTTCTTACTGAGCAAACTTAGCCCCTTCAGCCCCGTGCACTCCTGCGTGCAGATTCCCAGCCTTCCCTGTGCCTCACTAAGGACAGTGAGGCTATTTAGGATTGTTTATTCAAAGAGCTTTACAGCTGTGATCCCATGAATGTGACATTCCACAAAGATATTCTTACTCCTGAAGAGACTACGCTGTACAGACAGTGACACTTGCACTACTGCAGTAATATTGTTAAGTTCACAAAAAGTGCCATAAGCGTCTGCATAGATCCAAGACATCACTAACAAGCAGACATGCCCTAATTCTTCCTCCAGAACACTGAGTATCCTTAAGAACTGGCCTGAGGTATGATGCTTTTCCCCATGTTAAGAACTGGCAATCACATGCAGATCATCTGCAGCAAGTGGGAGTGTTTAGTATCAGCCAAGATCCCATCACAGATAGACATCACGTTTACTGGGAAGATCCCAGCTCAATAGCCTTAATGGGTTTTAAGTCTGGTGCACAAACTGCCTAAATAGAACTGTTAAATTTGAGCTAAATAGAGTATACTGCATCAGGCTTCGCCTAAAAAAAGTAATTATTCTATTTTCCACTATCTGTTTCTTTACTGATAACACATTTGTTTTACCCATTAGAGTCCAAAAAGCCAAGGTGGCCATTTGCCAAAAGAGGAGTTGTGAGTATTACACCATATGTTTTTTTTTCCCTTGCCCTGGCTTTGCCTCCTCACACAACTAACTGAGTAAACAGAGTTTCTTCACTTTCCTGCCCTTGGGGAAAGGCAGGTGAACCACATGTGGCGGCCTCCGCCCTACCTGTGCTGAGCGCCCGCCAGGTCATTAATCCCTAACGAAGGTAGGGTGGGTCGGATACGGCCACCAACGCCACCGCCCCGCGTGTGACGCGCGTGGCAGTTCCCACAGGTCCCCCCACCGGCAGCACCTCCCAGCCAGCGCCCAGGGATGGGGGCACAGGTTACTGTCGTGTCCTCGCTTTGATCACATCAGCGTAAAATTTAACTTCTGAAAATGCATTTGGTGGTGCATCGGTTAAATACACATGTATGTGCATACACACACACACACACATCATTACAATATTGTTTCTGCTCCATTTCAAGCCATTTTACAGAACTGAAAGTTCAGCTTAAGTAGTGAATATCAAATATGATAATCAAATACATATTTCAGGACTGGCTTGAGTTCGTTGCCTAAAATTCAGTCAGTACAAATCCATGAAGTGCAGCCATATAGATCCAGAAAACAGATAAAACACAGTAAAACACCTTATAAGTCTAAGATCACAGCACTAAATTTGAGATTGCAAATATTCATTAAAATTTGCACATGGCACTGCTGGTCTGAAAAACACAACAAAAATGAAACCAATTGGTTTTATTTCATGAGCCCTCATGCACACAGACTCTGCCTGCTCTTCAAGCTTTAGGAAAGCTCATTTTACTGAGACTATTGTACAGCTGACCAGAGCAGCTTTTTGAATGTGTTGCTCAAATCAAAAAAATCATCCAAGCTCTGCATACATAAGATGACAGAGGAAGGAAAATTGAAATTATACATTTTATAGTCCCATACTTCTGACTGTGCTGGAGGAAACAGAGCACATTATTTGTTTTATATTCTCAGGGTAGTCCACTGTCTGTTGCTATATCGGTGATTAGCCCTGCCAAAGATTGCTGTGTTATATAAATAAGACCTTACTGACACACCCACATATCTAAGCCACCTACTCACCCCACCCATAGCTACAAATAAATCTGCCATCCCTGTCTCATACACCATGAGTATCAATCACCATCAATCAAACACCGTGATTTCCAAAAATAACGAAATCAGGGTGTCAGGGGAAAGCTCCTTGAAGATCAGCCCAAGGTTAATGGACTGAAAAAATTTCTTACTTGTCTTTAAAATATTGTATAAATTAAGATTTTTTTTTTTTTTTTTCATTAAACAGGGTAAGGACAAACAGAAACAAACATCTGATCTGGAAAACTGTCTTTCAACTATTAAGATCATAGATTGCAGCACATACGAATTTTGCCTTTTTAAGGTATCAAAATGCTCAGTACCAAAGCAGCTATCTATTAAGCTCTGAAAGATGGGGATAAAACTTTTGTGTTCTTTTTAAATTACCATTTTTCAACACATTAACCTGAATATGAAACTCATCTGCAAAATTAATACATAGGCCTAGGGTATAAATTCAGTGTTTGCAATGAAGGGGACGCGAGTGTGGTTACAAACTTAGCAAGAGCCCTCGCAGCCCCCGAGGTTTTGCCGGGCTTATGGACCCTCCACTTTGGGGCAGACGGAGGTACCTTCCTCATCAAGAGGCAGCAGCTCCCGAGCCGACCCTCTCAGCAGTGCCTGCAGCACGTGGGAGGGAAACTGCAGCCCTGCGGGCACCCCAAAACAGCCGGGGGAGCTGCGCCAGGCCCGTACGGCCACACGGGGCAGGGTCACCCCCCATCACTGCACTAGAGAGGGCTGCTTGGGGAGCAAGCCTGGGAAGCAAGAAACTTGTCTCACGCTCACAAGCAAGCATCTCTGGTTCATCTTTACCAGATGCCCTGGGACCCATTAGACAACTTCTCTAGGATTAGAGCCTCCAGGGTACTCTAATAGCTAGAAAGGACAAAATCCATCATTTGGGTGCCACTTCTATTCTCCAAGCCGTCTGTCAGCTGCAACCTGATCCTGCAGGCAACTAATTCCTCATGTTTCTCGCACGGGAGGTGCACAGAGATAATGCCCCATTCCCCACTATGCAGGTGCTCAGAGCCTCAGCTCAGGCACTACTCCTGCAGTTTCAAAAAACTGCTCAAGGAAGAGAGAAGAACAAGTAGTCGAGTGGGCTCTGACCCCAGCAGCAAGCTCAGAGCAAATGCACCCCTCAGGCATCTTGCGCAGAGTCTATGCACTCATCTAGCGGATTAAAAAATAATAATAACAACAAAAAAAAAAAGAGCGAGCCTTCAATTCACATTCCACCCAGCTTGGATTAGGGATGTGAACCTCGGTAACTCGTATCCTGTGGTCAGCCCTAATCAACAGGCTATTGAACACCCAGGAGCCCTTTTCTTCTCAGACAGACAGATCAGCGTCTAAAGCAGATCTGCTGGAGCTTGGGCACCGGCTTCCAAATACAGAGCCCACGCAGAGGGCCATGCCTGATAGCCAGGTTCAGCTGCACAAATCCCACCAAAGCCCCTCTGCCCAGACAAACTAGGCTCGCAGCCCCCAGGGTGACCTAGCCAATAGAAACATTAAGCTTAGGCAACCAGGGTCATATTCAGATAAGCCAAATCCAGCCTAACCCCCCCTCAATGCTTTTGCTTTTGACACTGTGCTGTTATATGCAGTTCTCCGCATACCGGTTTTTTGAGGATTCCTGTCAGGTGGTATGAGAGACCTACTGGGGAGCAGGGCAGTGAGGTTGCAGTGGCCGTCCACACCAGGACTGAACAAAACATATCGAGGTACCTTTGAAGATCTGGTACTTTGGTACCTTGATTTGACCTTCTGGAAAACAGGAACCTATCATCCATCCTTGCTTTCCAGCAGCAACAGCATGACAGATTAAACTCATTAGCATTTACAAGCTGCCCACTGTGTTGTTTTGGTTTGGTTTTTTGGTTTTTTATACAGTGTCCTACAAGTGTAGACTATTTTTCTGTGTAACTGACAAATTCGGTGTTTTCATATAATGAGTATGAGTAGCAATAAGAAAGCTGACATTTTACCTTTTTAAAGGAATCATTAAGCTTTCAACAGAAGAAGCACTAATACTGGCAGGCAGGCTCTTTACAAGGGCAAGTAGATCATAGGGTTTTTTGCATCAACTGCTTCAAACCTTATGCAATAGTCAGTTATTCTTCTTTTCCTCCTCAATCAATAGAGTAAATCTTGGCAGGAGTTTATAAAGGCTCAAGAGACTGAGCAGAAAGATGCCGACAGCCGATTAGAAGTGAAGAAAGAAGAAGCCATGTGGGAACTGTTCACAAGTGAATGCACTTACTTTCTGGATCATTTGCTGGTTCTCAAGATGGTAACTTCAGATTTCCTATCTCAAGAAAAGATGAAACATTATTTGTCCATCTGTCAGCAAGGCAGACAAAGCTGTCGGTAACATTTCATTTAGCATCTACAGGGGAATGACTAACACCCTTGCTGTTTCTCCCACCTGATCATCCTATTTCCAGGAATCCCTTTGTATGCTTTTTTTTAAATCTTCTTGGTGGCATCTCTTCCTCTGGACATCATTTTCAGTGCTTTGCAAACACAATCTGATTGGAGAACCTTCCAATAATTTCAGCTGATATTCCACTATCAGTTCACTGACTCTGGACTTAAGCTACTCTCCAGTTGACTATACTGGATTTTTCTCTACTGCTAGCCTATAGCTTACTCTTGGCTTAATTTCATACAGATAGGACAAAGGAGCTGTGGTTAGATTATCCTGACTAGAGCATTGAAAATCCCAGAGTTCAGCAGACCTGTAATTCTATTACAAGAAAACAAACAAGCAAGCAAGCAAACAGCCCTCCTCCCCCAGACTGACTGTATCCTGGTAAATTTTAAGAGCTTTGAAAGATAGACAAGAATATTATCCAGGTGCACCATTTACATTTATCACACAACAAAGGTTAGTGCACATGTTTAAAAGGATGGAAGCTTCTCTATTATTTTTCCCTTATCCTGCATAGAGAGTTTCAGCTTTCTTATTGCACAGAGGAAAAATATATAAAATTACTGAAATGCTTTCAATGTTGCTGAAGAATTAGTTTAGGCAGAACAGAAAGTGTACTGCAAAGCGAAGGGAATAAAGGAGGAGCTGGGATTAATTCCTTCTTGGTAGGGCAAAACCCCAAGAGCCAGGAGAGGGAAGGGCAGGAAGCAGGCCAGCTATGGTCACCAGGCAGGATGGAAACGTCCATCCTTCTGGACTCTGCTCAGAGATCCGAGTCGATAAAAAACAGGTGAAGCCCTGGGAAGCATGAGGATAACAGAAGATGCGCAGGTCCCTTGGCAAGTCTGGCGTGGGAACCTACAGAGGTACCTTAGCCAGCCCTGCACAGCCCATGAACAGCACACTATTCAGTCAGCTTCACAAATCATCCTGCTCTAAGCGCTTCTCATTATGGAAATATTCCACCAATTTTAATGAACCTCCATAGTGAACTTTAAGACCTCCGCAAATCCCCTTTAAGCTCTCAGGTCAACTTTTCACAGTTGCTGAGGAATTTTGCAGAGCTAAGCATACATTCTCACCAGCTCTTCAGTCTTAGCACCTGAATGATAGTTTTTTTCCAATTAATGTCTTTTCACACACAAAAAAAGTCTACTCTGTAATCTACATTTTTCAAGCCTTTTTCAGATTTCAATCATATTTAGCACAGCTCCAAGATTGCAGACAGAGTTTGCATAATATAACATCATAAGCAGTCAATAAAAATAGTTGCAGTGCATACTCAATACGGTTTAACGGAGCAAGCCAAAGAAAAACCTACATAAGCCCTCCACTAGCCTTAATGATTTGCTATTCCAACAAGTTTTCTCTTTTCCATACTAACAGCAAACAATATATATAGCAGTAGACGCATAGGTTAGTAAGGAGAGCATTTACAGAAGCCACAGAAACCCATAGCTCCTACAATTTTGCTGCTCTTAATGCCTGCACGCAGATCTGCAGGGGGCTCAGTGGCCCCGGTTCAGGCAGAAAACATGGCAGAGACAGCGCTGCCTCCGTGGTGGCTGCACAGAGATCCCAGGGCCGTCACTCATGCCTTGCTTCTCACCCAAAGCCCAGTATTTAGCCTTCAGGAAGGCCAGGAAAATTTTCTCAAAACATCATCTTCTGCATTCCCCAAATCGAGTGACCATTGCAGGAGAATTATAAGGGAAACAAGTACTTTTCAGGAAAATTACCAGATTTATTAAATTGGAGAAAATAGTAAATAACATGGATTTATTTTATTTTTAAAGATATTTATGAACACGCTCAAATACCTGCAGAGTAATGAATTTCTCTTGGATGTGGATTTGTGGAGACTTTTCGCAAACTTAGAGGAGTTGAACAAGGTGAGAAAAAAATACAAGTCTTACTGAGATCAAAAAGCCAACAGCACAATACAAGGAGACAAGAAACCGTCAGCAAACTTGCTATCCAGATTCAATGCCTGCATTTCGAACTTGGATCAAATGATCGTGCTTGCCTTCATTTCTCTTTGGCATATCCTGGCAGTCAGGTTTCATCAGTGCAAGTTATTCTGATGTGCCTCCAGCAACAGATACACAGGCATCTGAACATGGGAGATAGATAGCCTATTTGACACATGTTTCTGAAGAAAATATGGTGCGAAGAGTTTGAGACTAGTTCTCGAAAGCAGAGTCCTTTCAGAAGGATTTGTGAGGGTAAACATCATCATTACAGCAAAACAGCAACACCAAAACAAATGCGTTAATAAGGTTCCTTTCTCAAACAGGTGGCACAAAGACTGTGCTACCTACTACAGCACTCTAGCAGAACAGTGGAAAAATAGGAAATTACAACCCCTCTCCAGCCAGGATTTCTCTAGGCGTGGAGGACTATCTCAGATACAGACCCAAGGCTGTGTATTCATATGCTACTTCTCCTCCAGCTCCTAGGAGGAGGGAGAAGATGAGGTTTGGCTGTGACATGCTGTGGCTCTTTGCTGCTTGTGGTTAGTTACTGGGAGACCATTTTCAGCTACTGAAAGTTAAAGCAGCCCATAAGTCCAAAATAGCCTTTGTATAGCTTTAGAAGCAAAACAGAAGTTTTTCTTATCTTTAAAGGTATGCAAGTGAAACAAAACAGGTCATATCCAGTACCACTGTTTTACAGGACTACAAAGGTGAACACAACAAACACTTCCTCCAAAATAGGGAAGTGAATTTTGGAAGGGGCTCTTCAGCTCCATACACTGAATGACTGCTAAAAATCCCATCACACGACCTAAGCAAATTGTTTACTTCAGGGACTTTCCCTCTTAATGTTATACCCTTGCCTTAACGGTTAGCATCCCACTTTTTAGCCAAAACAAGAGCAGCAAAACTCTTCAGAGTAAGGACCCTGAGGACAATTAGCCAGAGCCCAATGACTGACCACACATCAGGTGAGCTGCAGCGATTGACCATATGAGCACGCTGGGAGACACAGAGAAAGAGGTTTTAGCCAACATATTTCACCCTGCACTTGTGGTGGACAGAGACCATACTAAGGGTCTGTTACTATCAGTCAATATGTAGTTTCTGATCCCTTCATGATGGTTTAAAGAAGGGAATGACCTCTATTGCTATGAGCTATTTAGGGAATAGGATTATTTTTAATATATTTTAAATTTTGTTGTTTTTATTTTGTTTGCCTTATTAATTAGGATGATAAATGATCATTTATTATGCATGCCTACATCTAAGATAGCAGTCAAATGTAGGAAAAAGCAGCTGTTCTCAATGGTGTTTTACAACATGCATTTCCTTATTGATTCAGCCTGCTGTCAAGAAGTGCACGCTATAAAAGGCATAACATGCACCTTTGTCAAAATAGAAGAAAAATGTTGGTACTAAGAGATTCCAGATAATGTGACATAGTAAAATAGGAAAGTTTTTTTGAAAGAACTTCTGTGCCTGAACAAGGTCAGGACAGGCTTCAGACAGGCTTCAGCTATTGAAGGCATGTTAATGAAGACCTGGAGGAGAGTTCAAACATACCTAGTGGCCCTCAGATGGACTGGACTGCTGTATGCGCAGACCCATGCCTGTCCTGGTCCCATGGGCCAGATAAGGGACAGTCTGGACCCCTGCCACCATGCTGAGCTTATGCAACTTTGTCTTTTGGATTGACCAAAACTTTGGCCTGAAGCTGAGTCTGGTCGTGAGTTTGCATGTGAATACTGTATTCGGGAAGCAAGTGTGGGCTTAGGAACAGGCTTGCACCCACAGGTGACTGACAGTGTGGGCACCCTTGGAATCAGCTGCAAACATGTTTATATTAACATCTTAAGGGGAACATGTGGCTTACAAAGGCAGCTTTTGCATCTCACAACACTTAATAGAAATTTCCCTCACTTCCCACAGCATGAAACAAACTCATGCTATGAAAGATGGCCTCTTTTTCAAATGTCTGTGAAGACTTCTCTGATTGTCACAGCTCTGTCACATACAATCAGTATTTTCCAGTATGTACCATTCATTCATTGTAATTTTCTGTGCTGATTTATGTTAAATACAGCTGCTACCCTAGAATAAGTTTAAATGGAATAACTGTAATCTTGTTTCAAAGCTTTTGTCATATGGCATTGTCATGACGTAAGTAGCTATTTTCATAGATTTCCTTTAGCCTCTAACTAATTAAAGCACTTTGGCTGCAATTCTGAAGCTAATTCTGGCAATGTCAGAGCGAGAAGCGTTGGGGCCCCGTTAGGTCTGGAGCCTTTGGAGAGACCAGGGGTGGGAAATAATGTTGTTCTAAACTTAGCTTTAGAAGATCAGTCACGCTAATTTCTCTTTTTCCCCCCTTACCCAGATGAGTCTCAGTTTTGTAAGCAGTTTTTTTGAAACTGTGCAGGAGCAGGTCAACAACTCAGAATCGTCTATGGATTTCATCTCCATACTCAGAAAGGTAAAATAATCAAAATTATTTCTGTTTAATCTCAGCACCAGACCATTTATCAGAGTATGCAGGTACCTTGCAGCAATCAAGTGAGTCAAGGCTGTACCATCCATCACAGGCAGTTTGGTCCTTAGCCTCTGCCTTGGGGAGGGGGTATGTGTATAGGAGCATCTCTTCTCAGTAGGATATTTTTGTTTCTATTCCTTCACATGTTTGAAGTGGTCATGGAAAGGTGCTTTTATGTGGACCAGAATGTGATAGTTCCTTCCTGGGGAATCTTAGCCCAGACCTCAGTGAAATTTAGTCACCGATGTGGCTGAACTTCTCGCTTCATGGGGGAGGGTTTCCTGAGGCCAGAATCTGTCCGGACGGCCAATGTACCCTGTCTCCTTCTGCTCTAGCAGGCAGATGCTCCTTCGTGGGCATTTTTTGTTTTTGCTAAAGATCAACTGGACTGTGCACAGTCCCTTTGCAAATTTAGATGATGATGTTTACCTCACCCTAAACCCCCCCCCCCCCCCCCCCCGCCAGGGTACTGGTTTGAGATTACCTCCTAGTCACAGCTGACATGAGGGCTTTTATGTTCTTCATAGGAAATCGTAGCTCCTTTGCGTCAGTGCCCTTTGCCTAATACAAATGAAAGACTCATTGCAATGGGTGAAATCCAGGCCCCATAAAGTCAGTGGCTACGTTTCTGCGATTGCACTGGGTGGAGAATCTCACTGCTATGTGTTGCCGCTGCATTTACAGGCCCACACACACCTAAAGAGTATATGCCATAAAGTATTTCCTCTGCATTTTCCTCTTATGGGTCCCTCCACCCTGCCTTATTCACGCCAGACCTCTTCCCTAGCTTTCCTGCTTTCTCCTTGTTTCCCTTACATCCGAAAAGATCTTTCCTTTACTCCAGAGATCAGATCCACAAATGTGTTTAAGTGCTTAATTAAGAGATGAATGGGATTGATACACTCCATGCACTTTGGCCTGTGTCTGCTAAGCCAGAGAGGCACAGAGGCAGCTCGCTGCCTGTTACCCCACCACCGCCATGCACTGCCTTCCACCTCCCTCGGGCAGTCTGCGTGGTAAATAAGAGAGGGACAGCAGCGGCCCGGGGCTCTCCCATGTATGTAGTATCTCCTGCACAGCTTTCCAATGACTCAAGGGTTGGAAGTATTAATACAGATGGGAAATGAGCAGGTTTGTCTCTGTGATAGCTGAACCTGACATTCTCCTAGCAGTAGACACCGTTAGAAAACTTCTGGAAAAATACCTACATAGACCCTACCCTGGGGTTAGGATTTTTAAAAGGGAAAGGAGGCTAGAGCTTGGCTTCCCACTCCCATTAGCTCTGACTTTCATTTAATTAATGTTTTTTTGAGATGGACAAAATCCCAGACAAAACAGAGTTTTATCTTTGATTTCAATTAACGGTTCTTAGAGCTATGTGACCTACTTCGATGTACAGTGAAACTATATAAGAGGCTATGTAAAGCTGTTGTATAGATCAGTTTTTTATCTTCAACTTTTACATCAATTTCACATCCTTCATTTCTAATGAAAACAAAATCTACCTGTCCTCCTGTGGATTGTAGGAACACTTTCCTTTTTTACTACTTTACTACTTTTGCTACTTTTTAATTTGTCCTGTTCTTCTCCTCCCTCCCCTGCTCCCCCATTTTCCTAGGTACAATAAAATCTCACATAAAATGCACGTTACAGAAACAGAAGTATTTCTTCTCCCTTTGTCATGATATTTTTCTTCCTTGCTAAGCTTCCAAATCTTTTTTGCAGTATTTCCAGGGTGACCTGTGTCAGACACATCAGATTTATTGCCTTAATTACTCCTCTGCTGTCTTCTACTTGGAGAACCTGAGACAGAGAGAAGATTTTGGAATCTACCTGAAAGTAAAGTGATGGTTTTGCTCTTGTGGTTGCTGCTGTCTTCAGCCTTTCTGCCTTATGACAGGATTTTAAAAGCAGACTGGGGAAGCTCAGTGGTAGCAAAACTGTACAGACAGCATGTTACACAGATTTTTGAACTGCAGAAGATATCATAGATAGTAGTATTTTCTCCCCTGCACATGTGGAAGTCCACACTTGTAATTTAAAACAGGAAAAAGTTGGAAGCTAGAAGGGAACAACTGGCTACATTTTTGCAGGCAGATAAAGTGCACTGCCAACCTCAAGCATTCAAAACACATATTTGTATTTTGCACATAAATCCCTTGCCATGGTGACCTCCACTTTAACAAAGTGAAATGGTGATCATAGCTTCATGGAAAAAAAAAGATCAAGCTACTTAGTAAAAGCTGCCTCAAGTGTTTTTACTTTGATACATGTCCAGCACGTCTGCTTGGTCTAGATGTTGGGTGGGACCACAATATGTATGGTACTGTGTGCTGTATCAGATGACAGGGCTCACGCTCCCTGGGGGCAAAGCAGCACCCAGCCTCCACCCTACACCACCAGGCCATCACTCAGTGAGCTGGATGCAAGAGATTGGCTGGAGGGGCATCATGGGGTGTGCGAGAGCCAACAGCTCTGCATGCACACACATGGGCAGCCGGGGTAAGGCCATGTTAGTGGGCTAGGAGGATACGCACTAAACATGGTCCCTGGATACTAGTAACAGGGGCGTTTGACCTCAGAAATTGTTATCCATCGATGGCCTGTCCTTGCTCGCATCAGCTATGACATACACAAGCATCATAACTAGAGAAGCGTCTTATGATTTCCTTCTCTGCTGGGATTCCTTCTGCCAAAGTGAGAGGGTGTGTAATCAAGCCAAAACGAGATGAAACATAAGGGCATATCAGTCCTCTCACATGGCTTAGGGACCTCCAATGAGAGAACAGGTTGGGTTTTCATTAAGCCCTAGAGAACGCTTGGCTGCTTCCCTCAGTCTCAGATATTCCGCAGCCTGGGACCCATCAGAGAGGAAGCAATAGCTATCAATGGTGTCTTTGTGAAGTTAGAACAATGGGCCAGATTCTGTCTTTGCCTACACTTCACCTGTCTGAAAGCAGTAACTCTGGCCAATGTGGCTGTTGGAGTCCCAGGGAGAAAGCTCTGCTATTTCTGCTTATCTTGAGCAGACCAGAGTGTCATGTATACGCTCAAGACTGATCTTCAACATTACAGAGTTAGAAAGAGAAACCTGAAGAAATGGGCTTTTCTGATGAGCAGCCCAAGAGAGGACACTTCTTTGTAACAGCCACAAACACTGGAGCCTTCAGGGCCTGGGATTTTCCACACCCTTCCTCCCTGACAAGTATGTCAGACACTCACGTCTAGGAAAAAGGTTACCACTGAAAACCCTGAAACATTAGGTGGTCCCCAACCTGACCAAGGTTTTCTTGGTGAAATTAGAATGGCAGATAAATAAAAGCGCTACTTGATCCACTAGCATGGCCATGGCATCTGAAATGGGAAGCAGCAATGCAGGGTATGTATCTGAAGGAGCAATGCAATTCCTCTTGTAGAGAGCTGCAGACAACACTCGCTCTCACCGCAAAAGTTCATCCTTACTTAGCCTCTGTCTCATTACAGTCAGCTGATGATGCGGAAAGCCATTTACTAGTTCCTGCCAGGGAGCAAACTGAGGCCTAAAACAGGTTTTCTTTGTCTTCAGTAGTGGTGTGAGCGGAACAAACAGTGCAAGAGACTACATCTTCCAGAGCTGCTGGTCGCTCCTCTACATCGACTGACCCGCTATCCCCTCATCCTTAACAACATCTGGAAGAGGTGCACAGATGAAACAGAAAAAGGCTTTATCTGGTCGGTTAAAGAAAAGGTGGAAAAATCGATACGTAAGTAGCTAAGGTTAGAAGCCAAGTATGAAGTCAACAGCTAGCAAGTTTTGGGCCTTTTTTGTCCATGTCCTTTGACTGTAAATGGGTCTGTTCCCCTGCAAAGATGCAATAAGGATGTGCATGCCCTTCTACAATCCTTCTGAATTCTTCCTCGTTTTGTAGGAATTGACTGGTACCAGCCCTGTGCTGTCAAAGCCTCTCTGAGCATGGTCATAGGGCTCCCAAATCAGTCGATCACTTGTATTTACGCAGAATCATCTGCGGTGACATGCAAGCAATTAAGAGCAGATCATAAACTGGAACAAATCAGGAAAAATCTCGAACAAAGAAGACTTTGAGCTGGCTTTAGATCTAGGGAGATTTATTGGGGCTAACCCTTAATAGGATAAAATTCCCCTCACAAAGGGCATATTATGCCAGTCACCTTTCACTAAATGACAGGGTCTTACCACATAAAGTAGCAAAGAGCTATCTCAGCTACAGAAAACTCTTTATAGCTAATGTGGAAAAAAAAGGCGTTAATCCAGACAGATTTTTTTTCCTGGATTCTGCTTTAAAAAAGTAATTTGTTAATTCAGTCATTTTCAGGAAGTTATAACTGCAGCTGCAAATGTCCTATGGTCATACAGCTCATCAGAAGACAGGTTTATTCTCCAAAGGTCTCATGCAGCCGCCGCTGAAATCACAGAGTGAAAGAGAGCGCAGTGTATTAGCAAAGTGCCTGGCCTGCTGATACCTGCGGGGAGAGGCGCCAGGCGAGCCAGGCAGAGCTTCACCCTCGGGATCAACATGCCGGGGCTGCAGCACTGCCTTGAGCCAAGTGCATTAGGCACCAGGCAGATTAATGGAGTCCACAGCACAGCACAGTGTTAAATGCCCGAAGGGAGATGGTGCTCACCTGCAGCAGCCAGCAGAGCAGCACAAGGAGGGTGCAGCCGTCGGGTGAGCCGTCGGAAATGGCAGCTGAACCCCAGCCTCTCGGCTCCTCAGCATAACCTTAGCCACTGATCTTTGGATTTGAGGCACTCTTGCCCCTGTTCTTCCTGGGTTTTGTGGAGTCCAAGCTTTGATGGCCTACACCCTCTGCTCCTCCTCAAGGAGAAGTCTCAAGGAGCAACCTACGTTCACAATCATAGCCTGCCTCCTGGAGAGGCAGACTGTGGCCCATCCTCCGTCACAAAGCACAGCAACATCTCACAGCAGCCCAGCCCAGTGCTTAGAGTCTCCCTCCCCGTTTCTGAAACCTGGGCTCAGTCCTCTTCTGGGTGTTACACTGCCCAAAGACCTCCTTAGTGCACGTTTTCAATCCTATGTGCCAAGCACAGCTATGATAAGGTGCTCTCTCTACTGTTAAAAATACTTCACTTTGCATGCAATAATTAAATATTCACTGTGCCATAAAGAGCATGCTCTACAGTTAGCGTAACTGCCCAAGGGGTGGGGTCTACTCCAGCTGTTTCTCCAATACCCACTGAATATTAGATAATGAGACATTAATTGGAGCAAGGATTTGAGCTTTGGTCTTCCTCCTGCAAATGGGGGTCCTATCCAACAAACAAGCAACGACTGCTCATGGATGGAGCAGCTGCTCCATGGAGGACTGAAGGCCACCACCCTTCTCTCCATCCTAGAGGCTGAAGGCTGGGACATCTCCCTGGGAGATGAGACAGGGAGAAATAAGTCTGGGGCTCTTGGTTCCCGGGTAAATACTGCATTGACAGAATTACCACCTAAAAGAGAGACTCAGGTTTTCTCTTCTGGCCGAGTTTTGTGAGGACACTGATCTAACTGCCATGTAAGGAAAATACTTGTCAGCGCTCAACACTTCTCAAACACTTCTCAACAGGCTTTGTAGGAAAATGAGACTTTTTGTGGCTAGTCTGTGGATTCTGACTTCTTCTGGGAAGTAGGCAGTTCTGGGCATGGCCCAAGAAGACCTTGTGATATCCAAGCAACTTCACTGGCAAAAATATAGGTTCTTCCAGAGTTTACACACCTCTGGTGTTAGGTAACTGAACACTTAGATTTTGGAGATAGCGGGGTGTAGGCCTATGAGTTCTCTCTATTCACAAAGACCAGACAAAATCTGCCTTCATTTTTTCAACAATAAATCAGTGGATCAGGTAAGGAATAGCTACAATTCCAGCATTCTCTTCCTGGCAGAAGTGTGCATGTGTGTTTGAAAAAAAAATATTTGCAAAATCACTCTACATGAAAATTTAGAAATTAAACTGCAGGTCAGTTAAAAGTTTTGCCCATAAAGACCCTGAATGAGCAAAGACTTACGTTTCCATTTTTCACATTCTGAGAAGCCCCCATCCCAGCTAAATATATCAATCTGTTCTTGCACCACTTCCCCCTAAAAGACTCACTAATTTCAGCAGCCTTTCGATCAAGCTGTAAAGGACAAAAGTTATTTTTCTCTCACTACCACCGAATAGTTTAGAAAGGCAGGATTTTCTTAAGGCCTTTTTAAGATAACCATTTAAGTGAATTTTACATGACCCCCCTGCACCCCAATCAAATTAGTAGATACGGCCTTTACATTCAGTAGTGAATTTGGGCCTGTTTGAACGCATGGCTTGAAGTCCTAGCTCTGCTGATCTTAAGAATAGTTTAGCTGTCATCTTCAACGTGGCCAAGATCTCATCTAGGGTTTCATCTGTGAGGCCAAGAGTCCTTTGGCTTCATCTGGAGATGATTAGTATTCAGCATCTTCTAGAAATAGGCCTATTTTTGCTAGCCATAGCAGTAACTGATATTTTACATATTTCAGGGGATCTGGAAGGTAAAGTCAAATGGTTGGACAACTTTCAGAAATTCAGGCAGCTGCATGAGGTCATATTTTGGCCTCAAGTTTGGGATCGTGACAAGAGATTCTTTATTCCAGAGGTAAGCAGTTTTCCAAAAGGATGTCTTTCCTCTAGAAAGGGTTAGTTTGCTATCTATCCTTATAACATGGTCTAAAATTGGTCTGTTGTCTATATTGTAGCTACTGTAGATAGCTCTGCTGTAATAGGAGGAGCTGCAGTCTGAGCACTGCAAACTCTGCACATGAACCAGCAGGCTGTGCTCCCCATTCCTTGAACGGCAGCATGGATTGCTCTTTGCTAGTGTCCAGAAGAGCACTTTCATAGGATCCAGGAGGACTCTTCAGTGTTTGCTTTAGGGTGCAGAGTAGGATGGGATCGATAGAAATATTACTACATTTGGAAATATTACTACATTTTTTTAAGCGGGATACAAAGTAGAAATTATTTGCCTCTTCCACTCCTCAAGCTGAGCCAAAGAAATCCCTATTTACATCCCATTTACAGAAATCCCTGGGAATGTGTGCAGCTTTCTGCTGAGAGGAACCCTTACCCACATAGCCAAACTTTAAGCAGCATTATAGTAACATCATCCAGCAGGTCTCTGCTCAAGGATTATGTCTATTCACATGCAGTGCTGCTAAAATCATTAAACGCATTCCAGAAAAAAAGAGCCCAGCATAACATTTCAAAAACTTAAACACTTTTAAGCAATAGCATTGCCACTCCCGGTTGTTAACTATGTGATGTATTTAGCTGGAGATAGCAGTGCCTGTGTTCTCAGCTTGTTTAACTGTTGGTTGCTTTCCAGTTCATAAATAGATATGGAAGATTCCCCACTTTCTCTCTCTCTCTCTCTCTTTTGGGTCAAGTGTTTGAAACAAAGCTTAAGAGAAACCAGCAGTGAAAACATTTTGTCTTCAACGAACAGACTTCTTCTTCATGAAGGGAGGTTAACACTAGCAGGTAACATCCCTAAATGCCTCTATTAGCAACTAGCCTAACAGAATTGTGTTCTGGTACGGTGGGTCTGGAATGAATCTCTGCCCCAGTATTTGGGCAGGTGCAGAAAAGAGAAAGCAATCATACAGCTTGTCAGAGAGACACTGAGAAATAGCCAAACTGCCAAAAGGATGAGTAATCTGTAGGACTGTTTACGGTCACGTCTGGATGTTCAATCTGCCAGATGCTGAAGAAATCAGCTTGACTGGCCAATGTCTGCCTTTTGAAGGGAGTGTTTTATTGCCATATTCAAGAACGTGGCAAAAGGACAGAAGAAGTTTAAATCATTCCAGACAAAGCGTCCTATGCACACCTTGACTGTTGTTAATGCACCTCACATATCTAGCTCTGTGTCCTTTACATGGTGTATTTATAACTACTGGAAAGTCCAAAGGTTGTTTTTGTTTGTTTGTTTGTTTTTTTCCCATATTTCAGCTTTGAACAGCTTTGCTAAGAGCTATTTTGATGGATAGCTTGGAAAACGAAGGCGTTATCATGTTGGGTGCCTTCCCTACTATTAATAGGGCACTCACACAATAGAGACTTGTACCACTAACCATAGCGCAGCGGTCCTGCAGGAGCACGTTGACTTCTCCAGCAGTGCCAGCAGCAGTCTATCACCCTGGCAGAGCACAGACTCACATTTCCAGACATGCAGGCACCACTCTGTAACAGGGCACAGGTTTCTTGTTGGAAAGCTGCTGAAGAATCGCTGCCCGAGCAGGGGAGGAAGATTTCGCCCTTGCCTGAGCAGGAAGCAGAGCCTGGGCAATTTGATCACTTTTTGTGCTTGAAGAAGATGAGCATTTGAAAGGGTGTTGGAAGCTGTATGCCAGCGTGGCTGAAGGGCTGCGTAGTGGCTCGGCAGAAAGGGGCACAGCCTCTACCTTAAAATCCCCTAACCGCTTGGTGGAAGGGTGGAGGTGAAGAGAACAAGTGCCCAGTGGGCACTGTCAAGTGCCCATGACTTCTCTGCCTCCCACCATCACCATCATTGTTTTAAAGGGAGCTGCAAAGGGACAAGGTCTGTTTTTCCTTGGTTTTGTTTTTTTTCCTACATGGGGCAAGACTAAGGAGATGCAAAATTATGGTGACAGAGGAGAAGGAACAATGCAAGGGACATCGAGAACAGAAGAAAATATTGCTGCTGATGTTCAGGAGAGGGTGGGGAAAGGAGGAAGAAAAGCCATCGAGCCTGGTCCTTCCTCTCCTGCTAACACTTCCCTCTGCAGACGTTGCCCTCCTAATGCGACATCAGACCTGAAGCAGCAAGGTAAGGGTGCCCATCAGCCATCTACATTTCTTTCTGGGATGCACGTAATAAGAAATTGGAGAAGGAGGCATGAGCATAACCGACCACGACAGCCAGCTGCCTGCAGTCTCCAGTGTAATAGTGTCTGGCATTTGGCCATCTGTCTGGGTGAATTATCTTCCAAGACAAAAAAAAAGAAATCATAATTCAAATAGGATGCTGCACACCAGGAAGAAGCATATCCTAAAGCCACAGCTCTGACCAGACTCACACAAGTTTGATATTAAGGTGCACTGTGCTTCTTTAAATGAAACTGAAATCAATGAGACCACACTTGTGTGTGATTTTTGGTAATCCTGGAACTGAGAAGATAATACAGAAAATGCTAGCAATAGCTTCCATCTGAAGAAATGCAGAATTTTCAAGGTTGAAATGTCTCCTCCTTCTGCCATCAGCTACTAATTAAAAATAGTACAATCAAAAATTGATGTAAAGTGGTAGTGGGAGTCAGAGACAGAGAAGAGTCAGAAAGCTCTGAATTAGCACTCCACAAGGTCAAACTACCATGTCTCTATACAAAAATCAGGGAAAATTTATGAGAGAAAATTTTAAAATTCAAGAATGAAATGCACTTGAAGAAGACAAGATTTCCACAGATACGGAATTCATCATGAGAAATCTTTGAGAATGCCACTTTATCTCCCTTAAAACAAAAATGTTAATTCCATCAAGAAAATGGAGACAACTTATAATTCCGGCTTTTTTTTTTTTTTTTCTTGGATTTTTGCTGAACCTGACAATAACTTATCCACAAGACAGAAAAATTAATTAACAAATGCTGTAGACTTACAAAAAGTGTGATAAGCACATAATGTTCAAGGAGAGGCTGAGAGAACTGAGTTTGTTCATTTTTAAGAGAAGCCTCCTGGGGGATCCTGCTGCTGTCTTCAACTGCCTAATGGCTGCTATAGGGAAGATGGAGCCAAAGTCATCTTGGAGGTGCACAGTGACAGGATGAGAGGCAGAGATGCAAGTTGCAACATGAAGTATTCCAATTAGATATTTGGAAAAGCTATTTAACATTTAGGTTGGTCAAATATTGGAAAAGGGGCCCAGAGAAGTTGCAGAGTCTCCATCCTTGGGCATTTCAAAACTTGAGTGGACCAGGCCCTGAGCAACCTGCTCTGGTTTGGCCTGCTCTGAGCAACGGATTGGACCAGAGACCTCCAGAGGTCCCTCCTAACCGATATCATTCTATGATGCTGTGAAGACAGTGAATAAACGAAAGAAACAGAAAAGTTTATCTATAGCATTAAACAGAGTTTACAACAAATAATTTACTCCTGTGTAATACCCACAAGAGCATACTGTTATATAACTTAAAAAACTTACTTAAAAATTACTCTTCCTTCTTATAAACAGTTCCTATTATTTCTATGATAATAATACCTGAGCTTTCAACAAGGTTAGGAGCTTAACCTTAAAGACTTCAGAGCATTCTCACAGAAATCTATCATTCTACTTGTTACCTCCTCATGATCTCCAAGCTAGGAAGAAAGGATAAGCCCACTATTTTGTGTAGCTTTTGAAAGTCCTTTGTAATGCTGTCAACTAAAATTTCATCCATGCAAATTATCTCTGCAGATTTCAGAAGGTTTCCTGTTAACCTGGTAGAACTTGTTAGGTTTGGAGCATGCTGATAATTATATTCACAGGTATTCCAGGTGATCCAGGTCATTTTTAGTAACAGGAAACTAGTTATTTGTTTTTAGTGAGGCAGCTGCTACAAGCTACAAATATTAATAGCCAAAATCATCCAAAGGCATATGCTTTTTAAGTACTGTATTGAGAGTGCAGACTAGGGAGTGAGTGTTGTCCTGGAAATCATGCTTCTTTGTTAAAATGATTTTGCAAGATGAAGTGATTCATAGATGTGCCTGATCTTAGAACTTGCAGTTCCTTAAAAATAATCATGGATTTTTTTTATTTTTCTCCTTAGAAAGTACAAGACTCCTTGATGTCTACCTCTTCCTATTTGATGATTTCCTATTAATTACCAAAATTAAACGTAATAAAAAGGTAATAATGGATAGAGATATTTGTGGTTACAGATGATACGTATTCTGCAGCTTGGTAAATATTTTGAATGTACATTGAAAGACTGATCTTTAAAGAGAAAAATATAAGAAGATTAATAAATATGAAAGGTGACACTTGCTTCTATTAATAACGAAAAGCAACACTGATTCAAAATCCTGCTTCTAGATTCTGTGTGTTATGGGAGCACCATGATAAGCAGAGTTTACTTTACTAGACC
Organism: Dromaius novaehollandiae; assembly: GCF_036370855.1. Taxonomy (NCBI): domain Eukaryota; kingdom Metazoa; phylum Chordata; class Aves; order Casuariiformes; family Dromaiidae; genus Dromaius; species Dromaius novaehollandiae. Next base: position 46,337,553 of record NC_088098.1, read on the forward strand.
TTATCATTTTTCTGATGTTGTTCAGATGTGCTGGATTCCTACAGCTCAGAAGAGTTTTGAGAATGTAAGAAGTTTCCTAATGCTCCACCCATGACTTAATCAAGTGTCCTGAAAAATGTTTATTCTAGAGATGTCAGAGCTGCTGAAAAGTAGCAGCAAAGGGGGAAAAAACAGAGAAGCACTGAAACAGATGGAAGCCTGGCTTTATTCTCAACTCTGACACAGCCTTGCTTTATGTTGCCTCTCCATGCCTTGAGTTCCCCTGCTTTAAAACAGAGGTAGTGACTCTTAAGAAAATGCATTTGAATCTACTGATGAAAGAGGCTATGGAGAGAGGTCTACATGAGATTAGTCTCAGCATTTAGCCACCAAAACAGGCACTGGACAACTAAAAATTCCTAAGTTTCAGTGTCAAAGGATATCTAGCTAATTAAGCTTATGAAGCTGATGTAAACGAAGGCAGAGCAGACCTGCTCTAATTTTCAAGAAGTTTGTGTGTGATTTCAAAAGAGGTTCCTGGGGCTCCTTTCCCCCCCTCCCCCCAAAAGGCAGCTGGTTTACTTTTATATAAGATATTGAAGGCAGCGAGAGGCTCTAGACCAGCAACACCCTTCCCTAGCAGGGGGTGGAGGAAGTGGGCGTTCAAGTGGCCCGGTGCCCACGGAGGAGGCTCATGAGAACAGGGTCCCTGCGCATCCCCCTCTGCAAGGGCTGTGACCCATCCGGAGTCCAAGGAGCTCGGCATCCTGCACACACTCCAGGGGAGATGGGGAAAACGCTCCTCCAAGGAGTGGAGGAAATCTCCTCCTGCTATTAAAAGGAGAAAAAAAGAAAAGGAAAAAAGGAAGGGAAAAAAAGACCTCCGAACACCTTTGGCTGATTTTTTTCCCGCCTGTGGGCTTTCGTTGTGATTCCACTGTAGTTTTTTTAATACAAGATGGGATTTTAACAGGTCAGCTCCAGGTACTGAGGTGCCTTTCTTTCAGAAAAGCAGTTTCTGACATTGCTCAGGCATATAAGCTGTCCAAGTACCTTTGATAAGAAAAAGCAAGTAGTTTAGGACTGTTTAGTGCCTAGACTTTGTGAGCAGATGGCAGCCAGCCAGCTAATCAACTTCATTTTCTCTTCCTAGAAACATGGGGGCTCAGACACAGGCTTAATCCCTGTCTGTCCTCCCCTCGCTCCGGAGCTGCAGTCGCTCATAAGAGAAGGTGGGTTTTGTACAGTCCTAGACCAGCCCATCCCGCTAGACAGACTGATACTGAGAAACATCGATCCCTTCAATGTAACAGGTACGTGCCATGTATATTTGGATATTTTTGTAAACAACGACTTTATGCATTGCATATCCAGAGGTGTAAAGGAAAAGCGTTATTTGCCAACAAAACTACTGCCCACCAATGTGTGGGGTGCGAACATTGGTGCCTCAGCACAGACCTGCTCTCGCTGTGAGGCATTGCCTGCTTGCACTGGCATTATGCCTTACTTTCTCTCGCCTTTAACAGTGATCTTCACATACACACCAGACATTCGGATACCATTCACTCAGCGCAAACGACGTAAAAAGACTCCAATGCCTTCTTTCTCACGCACCAAGTATTTTCTTACTCTACTTCTCCTAGCACAGCGTTGTGGTCTATCAGTCACAGGGCCTCTTCCCAAAGAACATTTTCCACTGCGCTGTAGTGATGCAGTGGTTTTTTCCAGTGGTCCTGCTGCCCAACCATGCAGTGCAGACCTGCGCACTACTCTCTTTGGGATCTTCACATGCATTCAGCAGCAAATCTCGAGGAGTCCAGAGAGGAGATTTACCTCCTGCTGCTGCTCTCTGCTTGCTCACCTCCTCACTGGCCCTCGAGAGGATGGAAATCACCCATCGTAAGTCACTGCTTCCTTGCTCACAGACATCCCAGCACAGTCCATGCAATGTCCAATCGATGTACAAGTCATGCAGAGCTGCCTCCTACAGCATCTGCTGCTGGTCCCCCTTGGGGCGAGGAGGGGAGAAGGACCTCCACACACAGTGACCAGCTTTACCCTGCCAAAGGGATTTCCCTAGAGTAACCAGTTTCTGTGAAGAAGACATGAAAAACCCAGGCCATTCCTCCCTCTGACCCACTCGTACAGGTAGTGCATTCCTCTTGCACCTTCCCAGGTCTCAGGAGCCTGCTGTAAGAGAAATAAGAGAAATACAACCACCAGGCCCCAGGGCCTGTTAGCCACCCTAATCCTAAGGACTGGGAGGGAAAGCTCAGGGAGCTAGAGTGCTCTGTAGAAAAACAATAAATGTGGAAAATAACCCTAAAGCCCATAAAATCCATTACAACCTTGAAATGTATTCACCCAGACTAATTAGCATTCAGCATCAATGCTGACAGGAAATAAAGGTAGGACATAAAAGGCAAATGATTAAAGATGAGATAAGGGCTTTAGAAAAGAATAGAATAGTCTTTTTTTTTTTTTTTTTTTTTTTAAGTGTGCTCCAGACACTGTCTGTCTGCCTAATGCGCCTCCTCACCAACCCAGTGTAAATCAAGCGAACAAGCAGGCTGCTTTTCAGCCTGCAGAGTGGAGGTGAGGGCAGCACCACTCTCCTGCCAACATCTAAACCAGACGCGACGTCGGCAGCTCCTGGGTGCTGCGAGAACAGCGCACAACCGCTGTCTGGTTTGCTCCTACCCCATCGGGCATGAATGCTGTAACAGAGACAAGGATAAGCCTTTTGAATTCTTCCTAGCTTGCATTTGCTATGTTCAAAGGCTGCTAACCAGTGCTCCCCGCATCCAGCTGTGTGCCATCCCCAGCGACAGAGTCCGACTACCTCTAGTTTCTCTGGTCCCGCTGAAAAGACAAAATTGTCACATTGCATCCCACGCTTTGGACCTTATTGCTCGAGTGTTCCCTCCCGAAATGCTCCTGCCAACCTTATCACACGCCGCAGCTCTGGCAGTCTCTATTACTTGCCTGTATTCTAGTAACACCTAGGATGCCCCATCCTGCTGCAGGACAAGAGTGGGGTGCAATGGAAATCCTGACAAAGATGACTATAGACTAAACTGACTTGCAGTTCAGATTTCCACCATTCTGTGTAAAACAATGAGCGAAACTCTGTGTCACTGGAAAATGTTCTTCTAAAGAAAAAATGAAAAGATTAAATATTCTCAAAAATCTGTGACCTGGGGGAACATCACCGACTTATCTGCAGTCTCAAGAAGAGGCCATGGTGGCGGTGCAAGATTAGTTAGCGTGTTCTCAGAAAGCTGCTTGTACAGGAAAGCACGTGGCTTGCAGTGATCAATCACATTAATCCAAAGTGAACCCCTGATTTTTGATCTAACAAGTACATTACAACGTCAGTTTACCGAAGGTTGATCCTGCTTTGGAAGGAAATTTACCTCAATACAGGGACTAGGAAAAAAAAAGAGATACTGCAGCAATGTAGAAGGACCCTTCTGGCAGCCTCTGGCAGCAGGTTGATAAATATGCCATGTAATTCTAGCCTAAAGCCTGTCACATATCAGCAAAAGGATAAGAGGTATAATGGTATGCTCATAATACCAAGAAGCCTGCCCTGAAGGCAGAACTATCTGCAAATACTGGACCCTTGTACAAGAGATATAACTTTAGACCCAAATGTAATAGCAGGAATCCATTTTTGAAAGGAATAAGCAGCAACATACTTTCTGATTTGGAAACTGCTTTCCTTTTAACATTCTGCTCTGGATTTAATCTCTGCAATTCCTTAGTATCAATCCACTAAGAAAGCTTTGCACTAAGTTGGAAGGAGCCAGACTCACTGATACGCCACTGTATCAAAGCCTGGTAATCTTTACTGCTGCCGATTCTCTTTTAAGAAACATTGCTGAGAGCCTGTTTCTGAGAATTGCCTAGAAAAATTCCTTTTTAGGACAGACAAGTTGTATTTCACATTGACCACAGACAGACATAGGCACGAGTTCTGAAATATAGCCCCTCTGCTGCTACAAATTTCCTCTGCTGACTGATTTGCCACACTAATTTAACTGATCCACACTTCACTTTCCTTTTCTATAAAATTGGGATCATACGGCACTTTATCTTCCAGAAACATTTTGAGATCTGACTGTAAATCCCATGCAAATGCTTGGACAAGAAGCATAGTACAACAGCAAGATAGTCTGTATTAGCACACGACTTCAGAGAAAAACACACGAACCAGATAAATGGTTATCCCAAAGACATTTTAACTAGAGCAGGCTTGGAAAGACATCGGCTTGCCTTGGGCCGGATGGGCGAAGGAGCAGGGCACCCTTCACCGGGGGCAACCCCACACCTCCGTGCCCACGCTTTATTTACAGTGACTTGCACTCCAGCTTAAAAAAATATCATTGCTCTGTGTATCTGGGGATTATAACAGAAGGAGGGGACCGGGCCAAGTGTACCCCAGAGGTCCCTGCACCACCCTCTTGGCCCAAGCAACTGGTGAACTTCTCCTGCAGGAGCCCAAAGGCGCCCACTCTGGTGGGGCATCTACAGGGCTGGCTCCAGGCAGAGCCCGGCCCACCGCGGGTGCCAGCACAGCCCTTTCCCTCTGCTGCTGGGGTGACGCCAACCTGTTGAAAAAAAAAATTGGGCCCTTCTCTTTGATTTTTTATGTTCATTGTTTGCTGACTCCAGTTATGGCTTAGTCCACTCTGAATGGAAACTTCCCTTGGGGTGGTGGGGGGGATATGACCATTTTCTCTGCTGATTACTGGGGAATTAACTTGCACAGCAGGTAAAAAAAATTGGAAAAAGAAGAAAGCGCTCTAAAAATGTCAGATCTGTCAGAATAGATTTCTCCTGGAAGGGGCTCTGTGGAAGCAGCCTCCCTTCCTGGTCCGCTTACAAACCTGGGGTGGGAATCCCACTGCCGGCACAGATCCCACGGCAGTTCAAAGCCCCATGGCGGGAGTCAGGCAGCAAGCCAGGAGGGTCCAAAGGTCTCCACACCTCGGACCTTCTCCAGGTGAGCAGCACAACCCTGTTCACTATTTTCAGTGTAGTATGTAGTGTTTCTCATCTGTTTTCATGTCATAATAATCCTCAGCCAGACTCAAAAGCAGCTAGCTGCACAGTTATTAAATAATTAAAAATAAATAAATGAATACAAGCAGAATTATTTTTTTGAAATAACACAGCTTCCCACACAGCAAAAAAATTGACTCCACCAGGGTGCATTGCTCCATCTAGAATCAGAAAAGCTGATTAAATGGATCATTTATTCAGTCACAGTCAATGTGATGAAAAATTGGAGTGACAGTTAAATGAGGTAATTTATATTATTTCTCTATATTTTTCCATAGTCTTCAGCCTGCGAAATGCTTTCCTAATACAGCATGAAAATAGGTATCAGCAGTGCATAGCAGTCTTCTTGCTACAAGCACAAACAGAGACTGCCAAGGTAAGTACCTCTTTTTTCTTTTTTAATTACCCAACGATGCTTTTCCTGAAGGAAGACCTCAGAATGGGCATATTGTACTAAGAATGCATCAAAGTAGTAGTAGTACCATGTAGTAGTACATTTGACCAAAACAACACAAAACAATCCTCCACCACCACCCCAGTTTGCTGGCTCACGTATTCTATGTTTGTTATAGAAATTTTCCTGTTGAACCCGTTTCAATTTTATATCAGTGCTGACAGCAGGTCACATTCTCATTTGAGAACATTATTATTTCTGATTGCTAAAAAAATTGCCCGTTCTTGCATGACAGGAACGAGGACAGTCGGCCCCTCCAAAGAAGTTAAAGCCATCCCCCCCGCAACACAAACACAGTATTACTCAGGCCAGAAGACTGTCATGCTCATCTAAGCACAACATGCATCTCACAGTTTCAGATTGGACAGATGGTATGATTAATTCCACTGTTATATAAATTTACCCCTCACTTTCACACCACATCAGATTTCTAGTAACAGTGCTGTTTATAACGTCTCAAAGGGCAGTAGGCACTTCACAGAAGTGGGGTTTTTTTTCCTATATGCTGAATTTCATTTTCTAATACCTAATGCTCAGAAAGATGACTACCAGTAACACTAATTCTTAAGAGGAAAGCAGAGTAGATGGACTTTTTCAGGGAAAAGCAATGAGTGCTTTCTGTCTCCAAGTGACTGGTTCATACTTGAAACAGGTAACCACCTGAGGAGCAGTTCTCCTCTCCCGTTACTGAAATATTACCTTGTCCTTCCAAAGTTGTCTTCACCCCTGGTTGCTTCCAACTTTCCAAGGTCTCACAATTTCAGCTTGCCAGACAGTGAAATCCTGTAATTAAAGGCTCTCTTCACATTGAGGTGGTAATATTACGGCCTTTTCTCGTCTTAGGGCTCTCTCCGATCCCTTTAGCAAGGCAGACTTTACCTGGCACTGTTTTGTGAGAAGCAAACTACCTCATTTCAGTTCCTAAGAAGGACCCTTCTCAGCACAGTCAACCTCTTTTTTTAAAGAAACTTTGCTAGCCAACATGACCTGAGGGTTTTACCTGATATGATACTTCAAGGAAGACAGGAAAGATCTCGCTGAGATCTCCTGAAATTTGTGAGGACTATTGGGCAAAGGGACTTGAGGTAGCTAAGCTATTTCCAAGCGGGGACAGGAAACTGAATGAAGCCTCAGCGCCATGTTCTCCTTGTCTCCTAATCGGAAGGCTGCTACGCTATGACGTGACTCCCAGATTTCCTGATTTGCGTGTGCTGTCCCGCAAGGGCGGCTGCTCCCTGCTACGCGAGGAGCTGCCCTTCGCCAGCCTCGCCGCGGCGCTACTCCCTGCTGGCTGCATCGGGCGCGCACGCTCCAAACGTTCATCACCCAAAATTTCATAAGGTATTGAACACGGATATCGCGAATACCTTGTTCTGCTCCCGCTCCCTCTTGCATACGTGCGGTACCTGGTAGACATGGGAAAGCACAGAGCCGCAACACTGCTGCTGCTCACCCCATCCCATCCGCACACCCACTCGCCCTCCATTTCCTTCCAGGCAGTCCCGCGCTCTCCTCCCTGAGCCACAAAGAGCAAAACAGTTAAAATCTTGACTCCTAGGAGGCCCTAGCGCATGGAAACCCTTGTGTAACCCACCAGCAGACGCTGTGTCACAGCAACCAGACCAGACCAAGTGCTCGCAGGCCTGCACTCAAACGCTGCCCGTGCCTATATCGGGATTCCTTAGACCTACACGTCCTGGCATTTGTTTTCCCAGTTTTTTTTTCAGATCTAATTTATTTTTATATATATTTAACACATTTGGGGTATAAACACTCCTCAGAAACAGCTAGATAGGTCAGTAACAGAATTTATGAATCCCAGCTCAGCATGCAGCAGAGCAGTCTGCCTCCGGTCGGGCATTTCTACTACTTGCACCAAAGCTCACTAGCTCTACAGTCACTACAGCAGGCAGAGCGGCCACACTGACTAAGCAAGGGGAGAAAATCAAGATCCTGGGGTAGGAGAAGCACAACCAGACCTTAAGTTCATGTTGCTGCCAAACAATTTGAAATGTCTAATCATAGTAACTTGGAGACAACTGAGCTTCTGGGACTCAGACCATCTGGCCTAGCACAGAGAGAAGGAAGTTACATGCTTTAATTTAATCTCTCCAGCCATCACCCCCTGCCCTCATACCTGGATGATGGAGGATACAGAGCTGAGTGCTGTCAGTATGATGCTAGAAACTGAAATTCAGTGTTTATTTCCACAGAACATCCAATTTAAATAACAGAAGGAGCAAATTACACCTGTGTGACAGCACATGACAGACATGTCAGGGGGAAACACAACTCATAGTGTTGACAGCACTGGAGCTGCCCTAATCAGAACAACAGTGAGCCTAAACTGCAGGAATAGATACCATTAAATTAATAAGTATTACACAAAAATAGGGTGAATTGGCCTGTAGCAAACATCAATATTTCAAGCAAACAGAACATCAAAATCCAACTAAGGAGGAAATCTCCACTTGCAAACTCTGGCCCCACAGATTCACAAAGTGACCTTAGAAAACAGGAGAATTTGGGTTCTGGGATCATTCATACTTACTTTGGGAATTATGAGCACCTGCCTGAAGAAACACTGAGTAAAATTCAAGGCTGTGGGTGTTTATGTATCTGAACGAGTAGAACTTTTCAGGTTCTCTAGGCTTACAAGAGATTTTCTTTTTGTTACAGAAAACATGGATATCACAGATAGAAACTGCAATCTCCAATTACACTAAACAACACGAAACCAAGAAAAGAACTGCTTTCTGCTTCCCAACTGAATCCTCTGAAATTTAATGTCAGCACAACACTGACAGACCCAGCGAAAGACTGTTGTGGAGATAACACAGTTATTCCTTAAGTTTCTGAAAGCTACAGACTTCTGACTTGACTAGACAGCAGTGGTGAATTTTGGTCACAGGATCTAGGAATAAATTGGAGGTGGGCAAATGAGGCACACAACAAATGAATCACTCTCGGACGCTTTTTTTGCTTCAGCTAGAGAAAGGCTCTTGCCATCCAGATAAGTTTTAACACAGCTTGTTGTTTCCTAGAAGGCAGGACAGCGAAAAACCTCTGTTAGCAAGGGGAACACATTCACCAGAGAAAATCTAGAAGAGCTATTCAGAGCTCCTTCACATTGTATTATTAATAAATTTCACAAAATCCAAACTGTAGGAATCTCTCTGGCCATAGCTTGCTGCAGTTATTCCTCTTTATCTAACGTAATATTTTAAGATGTTACTTTACGTTAACAATGTGCTTGATGGGGTAGATTTGTAAAGGCAAATATTGTGTTGGTCCTCATTAATTTTCAAAATGAGAGGACCATTTAAGTGTCCCCAGTTCTTTGAAAAGGTCATCTTTAAATCTAACTTTCAGTTCCACTACACATGCTAATAAATAAATAAATAAATATATATATACATATATGCATACACACAAAATGAACAAAAGCACAAAGGTTCACTGTCAGTAAGTTGAATTAATATTGGAGGTATTTTTTTACCTCAAGTTTTTTCACCACTTAATTACCAACAGATTTGTCATTATGGATTGTTTGCTCTCAGTTCATAATTAGGCTTTGGAGTTTAATTTGCTCTTTCGTGTCTTTTCAACTTTACTTCAAGAACTTAAGCATCATCTTTTGCATTAAACCATTCAATACTTCCCTGCCATCCCGCACCTGTGGTCCACATAACAAGAGTATGCACTTGTTAATCACCAATTTTTTTTTTTTGAGGTACTAGAAGAGCCCCACTCTGCAACTGCCTGCCACAACATTCACGCAGGTTACTTCTAAGAGAAAGGCAGACTTCCCTGTAGCCACTCTAAATGACCCTCTCACTTCTTCCTCTGTCTGTCCTTAGTCAGAAAAGTTAGCCTTTAGAATACCTCTTCAGTGTCAGCAATTATTTCACAGTGAACTAAACAGAGAAGCTATACAGCTGAGGACTACACTGAAGAGTCTAGGTATCCTCTACCAGCTGAGTTTGTTCATGAGAAGTCAGCATACCTCCTTAGCATTCATCTTTGCTGAAGCATCAAATTAGTCACAAGTTCAGGTGTCACACCTAATCCAGCTCCTCACCAGTAACTCACCAGGATGTGGTGGTGCCTTCTATTCACTTGAGCTGGTTCACCTTTACAGGCACACTAGGGCTTAGAGGCTTTTTGTACATACAATACCTGGTTCACATCCTCCAGCCATAGCCTAGGCCATCGTGGTACATGTTCCTGCTCTTCTGCTCTGCGCCTGTGATGGGCAAGCTTTTGCCACAGCTTACTAGGAAAGAAGCAGAGCTACACAGCCTCCAAACCAAGTGGCAAATCCATAAGGTAGGAGGGCAAGAGAGGAGACAGTCAAAAAGCTCCAGGAGGCGGATGGCTGAGCACTCCAAGCAAGCTGAGCAACAACTCAAGCCAGCTAAGCAGCAGCAATTAGCCACAACTTGACCTAAAACAGCTGTGACCAAGCTTCACTGATCCTAATGTCAGCTGCACGCTGTAACACTCTTCCCTTCCACCCGTGGTGCCTGACCAGTACCTCTCCTTCTATACCTTGAAGCCACTGCAGATCCCAAAGAAAGGTTTTCAAGCCCAGAGAAGGGTTGCAGCTGTCCAGGTTAAGCTCTGTGCTTTGTGCACCAGCAGAGCAGAGGGGGCTGTTTGGCATCTCTGTATATTTTTGCCAAAAAATTTGGAGCCAACTCTGCTCAGTTAACCAGAGAACTAAATAGTACTTGATACAAATTCAGAAGATTCAGTACTTCCCAGAGGTCAACAAACCTCCAAGGGAAGGAAGTATTCACCCAAAGGCTGTCTTTAGTCTAGGGAGAGGTAAAAGCTCAACAGGTTCTTCTGCGGTCAAGAGAGAGAGACTCCTGGAAAGCAATCAAGAGTAGAGAATAACTTCCCAGCTTGAATTACCTTTTAGAGGAGCCCTCTTACCTCCCTCTTTCCTTACTGTCTACACAGAGACTCCTAGGAAGATCTTCAATAACTAAATGTAGTTTGTGCTAATGCCTCCATAACTCAATAAAGGCTTTGTCATGGGGCTGATCATGCACACCTCAGTCACCAGGCTTCTCTCTGCAATGCAGCTGCACCCCTGAAGAGGCTTTCATCTTGTGAGCCCTTCATTAGTCTGAAGAACAAAAAGAAGCACTTCTGAGTCTTCCAGTTATACCAACTGTCAGACTACATCAAATGCCATGTCTGAACGTAGATTTTAATTGAACCTGGATACCCAGCAGCCATATGCAGTTATTGGGAATGGGAAAAGTATTCTGAATTAAACTTGTGAAAACTAAATTTGAACAGCCTTTATCACTGCCTCCTCATGACAGTGAAAGCTTGTGTTGCAGCCTGCACAGGACTACAAAATTGGAAAGTTTAGCTTGTTCTCAAATGTGTGGCTTCACAGCAGTTCATTTGTAAGACAACACATCCACCATTTTGAAGTAATTTTGCTGCCTGCAGTGGGGCAAGATAGTTTTGAATGACAGAACTGGTCTATTAGAAAGGTCTAACATTTTTATTGTCATTCATCATACCTTTAACAGATTAGAAAACAAAAATTACATTTCAATAACATTATCATTCTTTATACAGAACTGGTTGATGCATGATGTCATTTTCTTGTCCAAATCCACAGCCACCTTCCAAACTGCAGAGTTTAGGAATTACAGTGCACACTGGACTAAGCTCTTTCACAATGTAAGGCACAACTACATGATCACAAGTACTAAACACAAACATTGAAAATAGGACTTAAAGAATCAAACTTCATGTAAAAAACAAAACCAAACAAACATACTCATGCAAAAATCTATCTACCCCTATCAAGATGGTATGATCCAGTTTAAAAGAAGTGCAGTATTCTGTAGGTAAAACCACATCATAAGGCTATTATAATACATTATCTCTAAATACTGGGTAAGAACTTAAAACTTTCTCCATTTATATATTTATACAATTATACAGAAAATAAGTTGTATGCGCAATATTCACATCTGCAATAATAAACTGATCATTAAAATTCAGAAAGGAGGCAAACAAGACAATGTAATTTGTGGCACGCATCCATTACAGAATACCCATTCATCAAGTTCACATCTTGAGAACTGAAGAAATATTTTTAAAAAAGACTAAATTAATGGTTCATTTGGTGAGTGAGGCTTTCTATAGCCAAATGACAAAGCTGCATGTAAAATTGTTACCCAGCGGACCATGATTATGAAAGCTTGTGGTTACGATTTATTTCCTGCCCAGCAGCTAGGGTTTGCAGGACTGAAACTACAGAGGTTAAAAGAATACAGAGTTTACAATAACTTGAAACTATTGCATACTTTCAAATACATACAAAAAGACTTAACTTTTTTCTTTTTGGTGATAAAGATTTGCAATTTGGCATTCACTATAACTTTTACATAACATGACAGTGAGCAGACCCTATTAAAATTACCTAATGGTTGAATTTCACACTGAGAGGTAGTTTAAACAGAATTGTATGTAACGGCATCAAATGGTGGGGTTGTATGTTTTTTTGTAATTTTTTTTCTTTTCTTACAAAAGTGACAAATCCTATACAAGCAGCATTTTGGACGCATTACTATAAAAAGTTCTGGTATTTGCTAACCCAGTGAGAAATTCTTTTAAACATCCCTTTTGTGCCAGGAATTGGGATTTAGCGTGATATAACAGAGTACTCTGCAGCAAAGCCAACAGCAGGAGCCTGGACCTGCCAGTACTGGCCCGTTGACTTATAACCATGAATATGTTCTCTGTATGCCACTCTTCCTAGACCTCTCCACCCAAAAAAGGCAGGAAGTAAAGATGAATTTGTTTTTAATTTAAGATTGTAGGGGGGAAGAAAAAAAATGGAAAATACCCCCACCAGGCTTCTGCTTTCTTAGCAATGTTGTACCAAAAGGGTTAGTAGGGTTTCAGTAATCTTCAAATGTACTTTACCTATCCCAGTGAGCAGATACTCCTGTACCTGCTGCACAGTGAGTGCATAGTATGTGGTGTGCTACAGACAAAGGCAGTTTATTACGCTAACTAGTACCTATTCTCTTCACTATCGTGATCTGAAGTGGCATCTAATTTTTTTCTCTAGAGACACACATACCCCTTTATTCAGTGCTCCTTAAAATGAAAAAGATACCCCAAAAACGAGTTTCTGAGGAGAGATTTTACTACCCAATTATTGCTGTTTTTGAAAAGTAAATCATTTATTGTTTCTGGAGAAACACCGTGGTTGGACATTAATTTTAAACTTATCCTGGAAGAGATGCTGAGGTCAAGACTTCAAAACTTTAAAACTGGACAACTGGCAAGAACTTTGAAAATACACACAATTCACATACTCTATTTCAAATCTTAAAATGAAGCTCCACAAAGACAACATGTGCATGACTACATGAATTCTGTTGTTACATGTGCTCTCAGATGATGATCTCATTTTTGGTACAAAGGAATTATGAGGGGACAGATGTAATTCAGTGAGAAGTTCAGCCAAAGATAAACCTTCTGTCTAATGATTACAGCTAATACATACAATGCCATTCCACCAGCTGTAGATCATATTCAGTTATGTTAGACAGCAAAAAGTGCACAGTGCAAATGACAGTGTTGTTTCCTAGTCCTCCAGGGATATATGAAAGTGGGAGGGGAGGCATTTGGAGGAGTAATTTATCAGCTTCAACATATTCAAACCATAGCATCATTCCAGAGGCTTTGCTTGGTCTTCTTGACGTAGTTTATGTTCTGTTTGAACTTAAGCTCCAGCAGTTTTCTGTCAGCCACCAAGTACTGGTCATAAATTTTTAAGTTTTGCAAAAAGCATTTGCTAACACTTTGCTTTTAACTGACATTTAAGTCTAGAAAAGTATTTGAGTTTTCCAGTTCCCCTATTCTTTAGGAAGGGCACTTCTTTCTTAAATCTAGTATATGAGCCTCGATCCTTCTTGCTAATGTAATACAAACATGGCAAGCTTACTTCACACTTCTGCTCCCAAACCCCTTCCTGCTTCACTAGGAAAGGTTTTCCAGTAAGGATTCATAAATAACCCTAGTCACCTCACAAGCAACAAAAGTGGTTATTCATTGTTCTTGTGTACCTGATGCTCCACAGTCCAAGACAACTTGGTTACTCCTTACCTTCCAAAAAACAGAGAAAAAAAAGCCCACATTGTGCCCTACAGTCAGACTCTAGTGCCAGAGAGTGAAGCCAGCTGAAAAATGAGCTCCCTCTAAACCCACAGCCTCTTGCCTCTGTTGGAAACTACAGCCGAACATTTCTTTTGGCTCTTTGCAGGCAGCAACTTTTCTCATTGTGACTCAATTTTATGCTCTTTCTTCAGCCTTTGCACAAAGGGGAAGATTTTAGAAGGGAAGGAATATAAGGGGAGATGAAATAACAGTGAAGCATATCCAGCTAAGATTGGAAGCCCACCACTCAGCTCTGCAATGCTACGTGCCTCCATAGGAATTGCAGTACAGCAGTACATATTACCTACATGAGGCAGGAGTAAAACAACAGGATTTAGCATTTTGGAAGCAACAACCAAGGACATCATGCCTCTTTGACTAAGAGATCCAATATCTCCAAGAAGAGCCCCCCAACAAGAATATCCCTCACACTGTTCCGATGGCCTCTGCAGTTTGCCTCAGTCCACGTAGCAGCAGTCTCTCACATTCTGCTTTCTCAGCAATTCTGACACAATTCTGAATCCACAGTTGCAATAACAAATCCCACACTTCAGTGTCCCATTCCTGATGCCACAGTAATGGCTAGTAATCATAAAAGCAGCTTGAAAAGCCTACATACCCACTGGTTCGACCAGTGGTTTTACCATTTTTCTCTGCCTCTTGCTCTACAATGACTTTTCCCTCAGTGAATCAGAACAGTCTGGTTCTTGCTGCTTAGATTGTTAAAACACATCCCCAAACTTTCTCTTGTTCCCAAGGTTCTAGTCTCTTCTGCCATTTTATTAGTTTTTTCCTCTGTTTCTGGTTTTGCAACCTACAGATCAGTATATTAGACTATTTTGCCTGGAATCCTTTAACTCAGTGTGGTAAAATCAACCAGACTTTTTACTAGGTTTTTCTTTTATTTACTTTTTTTAAAGCAATGCAACAATCAACCACATTCCCACTGACAATCTGTCCATGAAGACAGCCCATCAAAACATTCAGAATCTGCAGGCAGAATTATAACAAAGCTTTTCTCCTTCCAGTTTCCCTTTTTATGCATCTCATGGGTCATTTTACTGAACGTGAGCACAGCTTTTAACCTGGCAGACAGGCTGAGAGCATTATATGGCCTATTATACCACCAACTTGTCAATGAATACAGAGCAGCATGAAGAATCATGAGCACAAAGGAAGGAGCATAAGATTTAGCAATGGAGTCATAAATTTACTCAAGTGAAAAGCTGCAGAACTCTCCAACTATTGCTGCAGACTCAAACTTCCAAGGATGAAAGCTTCTACCCCAACACTGTTCCTCCTTGTTTTAATAACCCTTCTTTCTATAAACATGCATTGTAAAAGCATTTTCATTCCTTCAAAAAGCTGGTCTTCTAAACTGGTAAGCAAAAAACAACCTTCAGAAATCAAGCTGGCTTTGCCACTGAAGGTGAGAGCTCCAGACTGAGAGTTGTTTTGCAGCCAACCAACCACACTGTTTCAGCCACCAGCTAAGTGAGATGACTTTGCCTGCCATCACACAGACTTAATAAGGCATCTCAAAAGGCAGAATTAAGAACAACTCTACTTAAGCTTCCACCGTTTCCTCTTTAGTACAGAGCTTTCTCCTCAGCTTGCAAACATTTCAAATCAATGGTACATTGCCTGAACGCAAGTGAATCTTTTAACCATTTCCCTTAGTCTCCCTGAGAGACTTCCAGCTTCCTCTGCTCCATGCATTTTGCCCTTCATGTAATCATGGATATGGTTCTCTCTTCCCTCTTAAAATCCCTTCTGCTCCATGTGATTGTCCTTCACCCTCAAGGCAGCACTAGCATCTGTGTTACACAACAGGACAGAGCATATCTGGAGCAAGAGCATGACATCTTCACCTTTCACAGTTTTCTAAAGTCACGTGTAATACAAAGGAAGGCTCGAAAGCAATCTCTCTGGGTTCTCTTAAAAAAATAAAATAAAAATTCCAGAGGCAGAGATTCTGCCCACATTCTCTATTCAAAGAATTCTTAACTTAACACTTACACTGACCAAGAGAAAAAATGAGTCCAGGGGCTCTGTTCATATGGAGTTCTTTGAACAATTATTTCTTTAGAGGAAGCAATTCTCAAGTCTATATCTGAACCAGAAATGCTGGTAAGTATTTTATATAAACCCTGCTTGCGTTCCAAGTCTTTCCACAGCTAGAAAAACCAGCTACGCACTTTGCGCTTCAGCTGGCTTTTCAAACATACAAATGTAATTTACAGAGAACTTCTCTTCAAGGAAGAAAAATGGATGCAAATTTATAATTATACAAGAAAACTAGGAAGGGATGTGAAGCATACAGATCACTACGTCTGGGGAAGAGAAGTAATCTTTTCACTTGGGAGTCAGTCAGGGCTAGATATCTTTCATAAAAGACACTCCTCTCTCTATTCACACAGAGAGCTGCTGACAGATAAAAGCAAACTAACCTGCCTAAAGATGGCTAAGCTTCCAGCACGGTAACAGAATTTGTTTCCTTAACTTGGTCAAGAAGTAGAGGATTTCAGGCTACAGTCCCTCTCTTTGAGCAATTGGCACAATATCCTAAGACAGAGAAGGTTCTGGGTTGTGGGGGGTTTATTAGGATTTTCAAGACAAAGGATCCCTTACTATTTGAAGGAGTAACCCCAACTCAGAAAAAGTAACCCTAATGGTTTTGTGGTACCAGACAGCTATTTCAAACAGAGAAAAAGTTAGAGACAGGTAGGCAGGGAAAAACAGGTGCAACTAAATCACAAAAAGAGGTTTGGATGAACTCTGCAAAAAAACTCTGTTTCAAGAACAGAGAAGAAAATATGAACAAACATCTAAAGACATATATGTAGACCTCTTAATTAGAACTGTTTGGCTTATAACTAAGCCAGTAGCAGGAGATTCACACTACCGTTCTGAGCAGACTAAATCGCAGAACTAACACCAATTAAGACCCCCTGCTAGCAAAAGTTCAGCAACACAAGTTCAGATGGAGCAGCAGAAAAATCAGGTTTGTTAGGGGTAGTATGAATTCAACTTCTTCCAGCAAAAGCTGGATGGAGGGATGGAAGCAGAGGTCAGAAAAATTGCAGCAGTCTCAAAGTTTTAGTATGCTGACTAGCATACAATTTCTACATGTCCCTTAGAAAAATAAGACTTCTTTGGGCTTCCAGAGCACAGGCAGGGGGATAGATGAGGTACAGGCTACTATGAGTATTGTTTATTTGCTTTTTAAGACTCATATATGAGGATTTCTGGACTATTAAATTCCATTTATCAAATACGTAAAAGAGTGAAATCAATCAACACGAGAGAGCTTGATATAATATTCCTACAATGCCAGCTAAACTTGCTCTCAGCATTTGTTCACACCTATTCTCTCACACACGCAAAGAAACTATGCAGTACAGTATGCGTACAGATATTCCAATATCCAGGTGCTGTAGTTGGGTAAGGACGCAGGTGCTGACACTGCAACAAGTTCTAAGTTGGCAGACAAAACTCTGAGTTGGAGGCGAGTCCGGCTGTTTACCCTCATTGTGGAGTTGAACTTTAGCGAGAAAGTCCAAGAACAAGAGAGAAAGAAAGAAAACAAAATCACAAGGGATTATAAAGAACATCAGATATGCAATCAGATGCGACAATTAGTTATGCCATTACAGCAACATTTGATACACAAAATCCTCACAGATTTTTGCATCTTCCTTTTCCTTTGAACGAAACAAGAATAAACTGCAATATCACATAAACGCTGTTTCTCTTGAACAAAAAAAAGATAAAAAAATACATTGTTACTCTTCTGTTTAAACTTTATTTACAAATAACTGGGTATTTCTAATCTAGACATAGAAGCTCTTTCCAGGATAAATGGCAATAAGCTATGGATGATCTGAGCCCATGTCTCACAAAAAATACAATAGTTTTACTTGGTATCAATAAACATTTTAAAATATACTAAATTTTGCCAAGTGTTACAATCATTGTCCAAACTGAATAGTAGTCTGAGTGCTGAATGAAGTGCATCAACAGAAATTCTAAACTTTAGTGTAACATTTCCTCGTCACTCAAGATAAGCCAGTTATCCTTGCAAGTCATTAAAGCAAGTATCGCAGACCCGGACAGGCTTCTTAGAAGAAGGAGTTAAGGCATTCTTTGCTGAGCACTCAGCACAAAAGATATTTCCACATTGTCTACAGTGATGCTGTGAAAGAGAAAAAACATACATGCTGAACATCAATTACAGTGTTATGGGACTAGATCAGTAATAGATATCATTATCGCATCAAGTCAACTCTCTCATGTTTCAAAAGTTAGTTTGAATTTTTAAATGGTAGAGTAACATAGCCCTTTGGGGCTATCCACACACAGAACGGCACAGGAGTAAATCCTTTCCTAAGGGCATACGAGTAAAATATTCAGAAGTGCTTCACTGACTCAGAAGACTAGATGCCACTTTCAGAAATGAACTGGGTCACTTGGGAACATCACTAGCTTAGGTACTTCTTCAAGTTCTCCCCTTGAACTTGTTTTGGTCCCCTAAAATATATTCTTCCTACAGTTAACCAACTGCTTCAAATTGGAAAGTACCCTTGAATCAAAGGATCCAGCTGTCCTTGTTCAAAAGCTTCCCAATGGAGACCACTATGAATGATGCAGGACAGGCAGAGCCACCTAAGCCTGAGTCAGGGAGCACTGCAAAAATGAACCTCATGAACATCCTTCATCTGTTTCATTGCCAAGTCAGTTGTTGCAGGGATGGTAATCTCTGGATGCAGGCCACATGCTGCCAACCTTAACTGACCACAGCTGTTTTTGCAAAGAATAACCTAGCCAGTTGGTCTGTTCCCTGTCTAGTTTGCATTTAGAAAAATATAGTCACAAAGAACCAGACCACACTGATGCCTCATATACTCACATGCATCTGGTTTCAACAAATTTACATTCCTTTATATCTGTAAATACAATCCAGATCCAAACCTTATTTTTAAAATTTAACGGACTGTAAAAAAATCAGTGTTGTGAGACGCACTGAGTATCATAGCACTTGTAAAGTCACTTTCTAAAGTTTGTAACCAAAGTAAAACAGATTGAAAGCAACGGAAAAAAAAATCCCACAGAAACATGGTAAAATACACCTACCCTTCTCACTGTCACCGAAAAGCCTTTCCCACAGGCCATACAATTCTGTACCTCATTGTCTTCTGCCCATTTCCTATTAAGAGCTTGGGTATGTTTGATCTAAACATATACACATACAAAAAAAGGCAAAATTTTAACATGCATGTTTAACTCATACAGCTTTCTTCTGTTTCTTTGGACATGCTACCCGAAGCTGTATAAAAGAACTAATTCAGCCACAATCCTGACAGCTATATTTGTTCAAGAAGAAAATATTCCAAACTTGGAATCTATGAGCAGAGTTCCGAACCCACAGAGAGCAACGTGCCCCTCAGGCACCATGAACATAAGATCTTAATCACTCTTGAAAGATAACCCACCACTGATATGACACAAACTTGAAATTCTCATGAGTTCCCACACAGAGCATCAACAGACTTAACAGCTTCAAATCAAATCATACCTGTAATGACTGGTTTTCTCGGCCTAGCTCCTGCATTGCAGCAGTAGTGTTGTCCAGCTTTTTCTTCATCTCTACAAGTTTGGTTTGAAGCTTTTCAATTTCTCCCTCACTTTTTATACACCTGAGGATGGACAGTAAATATTTCAAAGCATATAAAGCAAACCACATTGCCTCCTTCAGGCACGCTGTCATAACAGAGAAAGAAAGTCACTCTCAGAAAACTCAACTAAAAATACTCTTGTTAGGAAAAGTTCTGGAATATCTTTGCTGAGAAAATGTTCTGTTGTAACAATCAATTTAAGATTATCTGGAATTGGTCCCAAATGTCTGGGAATTGTTAATATCTGGAGTTACTCCCAAAGCCAGTCCGTCAACAGCACGCCCCGATAAGCACCACTGTGCAACAGGACACAAAGCGGTAGCAGCAAATCAAGTCAGACAGAGGAGAAAAGAAGAAATCTTTTTACAAGGCCACCTCCCATTAGCTGAAGTTTGGTTAACTGGTGAAAGGCTAATTTCAAAAGGTGTTTTTATACTGTAAAACAGCTAACGGATGAGTACAACACAACATAGCAACAGACTGCTGAAAAACAAGGATCTCATATGAACTAATCTCCTCCTTACCCAAAGTCTACTGCTCAAAAACCAATCAGAAAGCTTGAC
Organism: Dromaius novaehollandiae; assembly: GCF_036370855.1. Lineage (NCBI taxonomy): Eukaryota > Metazoa > Chordata > Aves > Casuariiformes > Dromaiidae > Dromaius > Dromaius novaehollandiae. The sequence goes on from NC_088098.1 coordinate 46,357,496, forward strand.
ACTAGAGAAAAAATTTTTCTATTCTGCCCTCAAACATCTCAGGAAATTAGGATGGAAACAGTTTCACAGGTGTTTGTCTCACAGGTGTTTTTTCTACCCTTTTAGTCTCTGCTCTCAGGTAACTCCCGCTACCTTGCATGTCTCCTGCTGCCTGAAGAAAAGGAGCTCTACCTCCATGAATCTTAGTAAGTATATTGCAGAGACAATAAGAGAACGGTAGAAAGTAAGATACTAGGTTTGCCAGAGGAAGAAGATACTTGAGGTGAATCTTAAAAAGCCTAACCCAGTACATGTTCAGTTTCCTAACACCGAGCAGTGGACCCACCTAGAAGTCCATAAGCAACTTCTGTATTATTGAAGTCACTAACTAGTCTGTTCCAGACTTCTGGATGACTAGTGCAGGTACTCTGATTCAGTCAAAACAGGGGAGTCTCAGAGTGATGGATAAGGGAAGTTTACTCAGGTAACCCCCCCCTCCGCCAGACCTAGTCAGGTTCACACAGCAGATGACATGAGAAGCCATGGCCTATCCACCTCAAAGCTCAGAAGCGCACAATGCATTTAGCAGGCTCCTAGGGATAGACCAAAATCCCTGAGTGTGAGGATACAGCTGTCGCTTTGGTGGTAAGTAAGGTCCTGCCTGATTTTTGAGGAGATTGTCATCCTGTCAAAGCCTGCAAAGCACAGTTTGTTCAAAACACAGCTTACTAGGCTTTGGCAGAGACAGTCGAAGAAGGTTTCACTCAGGAAACCACAGCCCAGCTTCTAGGAACAGAAATGGATTTAAATAAAGCATGCATACAGAATCCTAAGTCAATTGAAACACGTTTTCGAAGTAAGGCTATCCATTTCCCAAACTACACTTCCACATCATCACGACCACAGCTTACCTCTCCAGTAGCGCTCTTCTCTCATCCTGATTATTCTGCACTGTCGCTTCCAAGACAGCTATGTCCCCACGTAAATCATCCGTCTGTTTCTCCAGCTCACTCACTCTCCTCTGACTGCTCTGCCACTCTTTCTTCATGGTAGCCAAGTTTTCATTCAGAGCTGTGACCTGCATGGTGAGTTTGGTCTCCTTTTCCTCATGTTTTCGGTTCTCCTCTTCTTTTTCTTTTATTTCTGTGTTCTAAGAAAACAAAGAAATATTGAAAAACAACCTTCCAAGTATCAGAGACCTCAGCTGTGCTAGGCAAAGACACTCTCTGTTGTGTATTGGCAATTCTGGCAGTTAAATAACTGGTATGTCTGCAAAATCTCTTTAGACACTTTATAACTAGTAGTGATCCAGGAATATTTTAATAAGGGAACATTATTCCGTATAAATGAAAAAAAACAAGATTCTTTCCCTATATACTACACTATAATTATTATCTTTAACTTACTAAGCCTGTTATACATGCCTATCATCCCCTGAATTTTCCAATGCTATTAAATGCTTTAACCAAAGATTTCTGAATGTATTTGCTCTTGTCATTTAAAAATGAAAGTGATGTGCAACTGAAGTCAACTCTTGGTTCCCCTCTGTCCCTGAAGAATTCAGGGGCATATTTTGCAAAGCAACACTCCTAAACACTCTAAAATACTAACCAGTTTAGCTTCAATTTCAGCACATTCTTTCTTCAGTTCTTCTTCTCTCTTTTTCAGCTGATCTTTGATAGCTTGTTGGGTTTTTTTCTCCTGTTCTAGTGCTGAATTCATGTTATCTACTTTGCCCTGCAGCTCTAATTTCTGTTGAATCAACAGTTGTTTTGCATCCTTGAGATTTGTCACCTCCTGTTAGAATACAGAGTTCAAAGTTAAAGTGGCATTTAAAGCATCAGTAATTTAAATTCAGAACTATTGTAATTTTTTCCAAGGGCAGGATAGCAATAATTGTCTTAGAACCAGAGGAGAGGACTATTTTATAGCACAAAGTATCAAAAATTCTCATGATCAAAGACTTTACCTATATTATAAAAAATATCCAATAACTCAACATGCTAATTTCTATTAGTTCTAAATGTATAAATATTTAAAGCAAAGAAGGATGATACTTTTGGTTTTAAACATCTGTTTTACTTCTTTCTCTGCAATAAAAATAAAAATCCCTAGTAGAACATTCTAGTTAAATTCTGTAGGAATCGTCTTCCTTAAAATTAAACAGCCAAGCATGCAGGTATCAATCAACCAATAAGAGGTGCCAGATTTTCCATAAATCAGAAATGCTGCCAGAAATGAAAAACAAGTCAAAGGCAGAGAGAGAACATATCCTGAGGATAGGGGGATACCCTATAAACACATATCTCCCCATTCTCTGGTAGGATATTGGAAATGAGAGTATAGGCCTGTAGGACACAATCTGTATTTTAGTCCAACTGCTTGGATAGACATCAAGAGATGAATACTAAGCTGTCATCAGTGCGCACGCACTTTATATACATCTTTGTAAATTATTTCTTTTTTTAGAATAGCTATTTCAGGAAGTGATGAGAATTATAATTAGCTTTCCCAAAATCCAAGAAAAGAAGGACTGGGCATAGACTGCTTGACAGAAACAAAATGCAGACTTCTCTCTCCAAAAATAAGAGATCATTTTTTAAATACTGGAGAACAAAAGAACATCTGAAACTCATATAATATTGTGTTACTTCCTTTTTCTTTATTAGCACAGAGGCTTAGAAGACAGGGACTGTACCTTCACTCATACTTGTGCAGCAACTTAAACACTGTGTGCTTAACAGATGTAAATATAATTACTAATACTATAATATGGAAAATACAACCAACAACCTTTTAGCAGTGTTTTTTTCTACAGAGAATAAAAAGGGAAATATGTAGAATATAGAGAGAAATTGTTCTACTGAAGACTAAAAATTACTTAATAAAACCTTCAAATTTCTACTCTTTAAAAAGCTCATTTGATCATTATGATTTTAGAAGAGTTGGGTTTTTTTAATGCGATTCCTAACATATTGTTTTTTCCTCAAGAGTCATTTTTTTTTTAACAACATTTTACAAACCACAGCACATCAAGGGAGTTTCAGCTCTAGCACACACATTCAAGAAGTGCCAGATGTGCCTAGAGTATCTGGGAAACTTCACATTCATGACACTTTTGGACATCTTTTCTGCACTTCAGAACAGTAATCAAGGGTATACACAGTGAATCTGTAGTGAAACAGAGGAAAAACGAGGACATACAACCCACCCCCGAAGCTAAAACAAGTTATGCAGTCCACCTGGCCAAGAAAACTGGGCACCAATGCTCCAGGATTATCACTAATCAACTCAGCATTGCTCAGGAACCTCAATGAAATCTGTGCTTTGGTTCCCTTACCTGTAATATTGATATTTACAGCAACCATCTTTGCAAAGCAATTCCAGATTACATCTACTGAGTAGGCACATATTTCTTATCAGACAACCAACCACCTGAAGATTCAGTTTGTCTCAATATACCTTCTCAAATTCTTGCTTGCAGGTTCTAAGCTCTTCACTCAGCTTGGCACTTTCTTTTTCAAGTCTACTCCTTATTTCCTGGAGCTCTGTTGTTTTACATTTTTCATTAGCCAAGTCTTTTTCTTTCAAAATCTTGAAGGGAAGTTAGAAAAAGTATGCTAGAAAAGGGACTTCCAAATTCATTAAAAAAAAAACAACCAAAAGCCATGCAGGACCCAAAACCCTCAGTTACAAAGGTTCCAGGTAAGAAAATGACTGCCTTATATTGCAATCCACAATTAATAGTGCAAACAACTGGCAGCATGTTTACAGTTTTAGGTTTGAAACTAAAAGGTTTTCTGTATGTCTAGTCTCTTAGAACAAATTAACAGACTAATTTAAACCAAATTCACTTCAACTATCTGCTAAAGTCTTTTGCATCAGAGGTTCAGGAAAATTGCCATTGCCTCAGATATATGTAACATCAGTGCTGTGTGCCAAAAACACTTCTAGAGATGTATCAGGAATTAATTAAGTGGGGGTGTATGTGTGTGTGAAGATTTCAAAAGACAGATATTTACCCTGTCATTCTGAAGATCCTGTAACATTTTGGTCTTCTCACCCAGCTGTTGCTCCTTCTTTGATGCATCCTGTTCCAGCATAGACTTCGCTTTCTTAAGTTCCTGAATCTGCTGGTTATTGCTAGCAATTCGATTTCTGTTTGAAACTAATTCTTCTTGAGCCAGAGCAAGTTTTTCTTCTGTGGACTAATCATAAAGACAACTCTGCAAATCATCTGTCAGTACAAGAGCTTCAGGTACTCCATAGCCATTTAAATATTTTCTATGTATCCACAGGGAAAAACATTATCTAATGTGCAACACACAGCTTCAAATTTTGTCAGAGTCAAGTTAGAGAAATTCCTAAGTTACATTAAAAAAAAAAACTTCCTCAGTAAGACTCCCAGGAGCAATAGCTTTTGGAATGTACATATTCCAGTTCTACATTCTTTCACAGACAGAATACATAGATATATAAAAAGGCAGGGCAAGGAGAGAAAGAAGAAAGACTGTCTAAGTAAAAGAGAATGAACTTGCTTACACAAGTATATTTTATTCTCTGGAGAAATCAACTGTGTTATAACTCTAGAGAGATGTTACTTAATAAACAGTGAAGCTATAGCATGGAGATTTCAAAAGTCACTCAGTGACTTTTTATTGACCAGTTACTTAACAGAGCTAGAACTAGAACAATGATGACATTTTTTAAAATCCTGAAGTGAAACATACAACCTAAGAAATGCTACTATCCGGACAAAAGGCTTCACAGTCTCATCCGCATCAGCGTTTCAAACACACAGTTTAAACTTTCATTCAAAATCTGCTACGGACTGTTTTAACTGACACGCAGCTGTCGCCATTACTTAGAAAAAGAATTTGGATATACCTCTCCACAACAGATGGCAAAACTCAAGCAACAAAACTGAAGCTTGCACCCAAGACTCACTCTGTTTGCTTAGAGCAAAGTCAAACTTTGTGGTTCCTTTTAATTTATATAGTTCTGGAAGTTAGTTTGTTTGTTTTTAAGCCTCAGGCAAGGGCTAGTTCTATTTAGAAGCATCTTCTTTCAAAAGCATGAAAGAGAAGGAAAAATGCCAACCTCACCCTCCACCCCTCCAAAATCCTGATTTTTTATGGTAATATTTCATGCTAGAATACAGAATTTGAGGTGTTATTAGCAACAAAATGCCAGTTCACTAAAAGTGTCCTCAAGATGCACCAGTAAGGATTTAAATTCTTTACAGATAAACTAATCACTTTTCTGGAAGCTGTCACTCCTCTCACTTTCTGAGCGTAACTCAGAAACTCTTAAAGCAAAATAGAAGGTGCTTTTGCAGTTTCAAGCTTGAAGCAGGGTGGATCTTCCAGAAAACAAAATAAAGAAGCCCTTCCCACCACACCATAGGCAGTGGAGTACCATTATTTTCCTAGCAGTGAGAAAGGATGAGAAGAGTAGCATCACCATTAAACATCCTCATGGGAAGTCCCAGCTTTGCAGTTTTAGAAAGAAGCCTGATGAAGACACAGCCTTTCTTCAAATCAGTTTCTTGTAGAAGCAATGTAGTTACATCCAGTTTCTTAGCATAGCGTGATAAAAACTTGTCTGTGAAGTGGACAGTGAGACCCAAGCTAAAAACCTTACCTACAGGATATTCCTTCACCCTCCCCAAAGTGTCTTCAGTGGACTGCATAGCTAATCATGCCTATGCCTAGACTAAGATAACATAAACAGTCATACAAGGGCAGTCAGTATTCAGTGAACTCTGTATCGTATTATGCATAAGCATCTGGTACAATTCAGTAGTTTTCAATACATGGAACTTGGAATTTTTATGATGTGATTAATAATGATGCTTCCTACCTCAACTGGGAAGCAATTCAATATAATTTTAAACAGTAAATCCACCTTTTATCTATCTACTCCTTTCTTTCTGCTTAGCCCAAAGGTCTCTCACAGCACCCTTTGAAAACGAACAAAAATCTTGTGGCACATGGGTAAACATTCAAACCATTCTTGTTGCTGGCTGTCTCCATGAGACTAATTCAGTTTGTTCAGTGTGATTTGTCTGGACTGCTAAGGAATTTTCATCCTTAACATAAAATCACCTGTCATAACATCTGATGCCATTTATTTTGCTCAATTATTACTGAGTTTTACCATTGCTCCCAGAATATGATAGGTGTTCACCCACCAAGATACTCCTCGTCATCAGATTGCTTTTTAAGATGACAAACAAACAGAATTTAAGAAAAACAGACAGAACAGAAGAGGCCAATCTGCACTCACTTTTGTAAATAAAAACAGATGTTAGTTTGACTGGTAGAGCATAAAAAAAAAATCACAGTCAGATTCAGTACAACTTGGGCTGCTGCAGCACAAACAACAGGTACCAACAGCCGAACTAGCTGGTGCTAAGATTTGGATTTATTCCACCCAACTGAGATGTATAAATCAGTATTTTAGCCTGGTTGCCCCACAAAGTCCATAAGGAGAGATATGGAAGTACTCACAGATGCTAACCTGATCTCTCTATCCTTCAAGTATTAGACTGACGGTAGGGAATCTAGGCTCCTGACTTAAGAGGCCTGAGGTTTGGCAGCATGAATACTCTCCCAGAACATCCGCTGAAGGTACGCTGACTGTGAGGCCAATATCAAAGGCGGAGAGACATTGTTTCGAGAACACAGAGGAATCCAGGACAAATGCCAAGACTGAAGGACATCTGGCAGAGCTCAGGAGAGCAGGATGCACGTGAAGTATGTACGTGCTAACTCAAAATCAAGGCAAAAATAACAGTTCTGCATTTTCATCAACTCTTGTGTACAAAAATTGCCTTTTCATAAAACAATGAATTCCACAATATATACTAAAAACTGTACCTTTCACTCAAATCCTTCCCAATTTCTTTTTTTCTATTGACACAGACGAAAATCTACAAGTTTGGTTAATACTACTGCCTTTCTGTTCATACTGGAAACAGGCTACCTTTGGCTGAAATGGAGTTCTCACAGTTGTATCTCAACATGATTTTTGGGGAGGGCTATACAAGGTACAATATTTAAACCAAAGTAAATCTGTAGAAAGCAGTATCCCTAAAATTATAACTATGTACTCACTTTATAATTTGTGGCTGGCTAAAGTTACCTAACTAGTACCTTCTGCTAATAAACCAGAAACTATGATTTTAATGGCGTCTTTAATTCTTCAACCGTGCTGATGGAGCCCCAGGGAGCAGCTGCCTGCTGCAAGGCCAGCTCTTGTGGAAGGCTGCATCTCCAACTGCAAAACTTCACTGTAGCATTACTCACTTTTTAATCATACATCAGTCCCATTTCCCATAGCCTGAGAAGGTCAGACTGCCAACCAGCCTAGCAGTGATATTCCAACTACGAGCCAGCAGATGGTGCTCTCAGTACAGTCCAACTCATGCTATCCAGTCCTAGAAACCGTACCCACTACCCTATTCTTATCACCCATGTGTCTACTGCCTTTTATGATCTCTCTCCACGTCTAAAAACTGGCCTAGTATCAGGGTGCTACACTATGTGAGAATGTTTGTTTTCCCTTGTAGTTTTTATTATTAAAGACAACCTAGCATTGATAACCTCTCACATTATTGCCTAGCCATGCTTGTCCTAGACAATACTGGGCTTGAAAGGACGCTGCCTCAACCCAGCTTTGCAGAGACTTTATACTTCTACTAGAAGTCCTGACAGTAGAAGACAAGCAAGATCACGTACAAGTTTCAAAAACTTCTATAAATGCCTACTAATACGATTACGATCAATCTGAATCCCTTTCCCAGCCCACCCAACAGCTTCTGTTCCAAACTTGATCCAGAATTTGCAGCTTTGGCTTAAATCCACCTTGATTTGGTAAGTCCCCTAAGGCTTCACTTAAATGAAATTTATACCAAAATGCCCAGTTACTGAGCAAATCCAATGCTTTTACAGGTTATTCTATTACCAAGTGTTGATCTAAATGCACTAAGAGAAATTAACTCACAAAAGAGGTTAGTGTGTTTTAGTAACAAACCATAAGAAAGAGTATTTTCAAATCACCTTTGCTTGTTAAGTATGCCAAAGTTCTTCATGCCCGCTGTACAGGGATTCAGCTGAGAGCACCGGAAATAAAGCTTTTGTTACCTGCCACATTTTGCTGCAAACTCTCTAATGCTATAGAGGAGGAGTTTTATTAATAAAGCTCCTATGACCTGTATGTAAAGGATCTATTTTTCTTTAGCTTAAAATAACCCCAAACCTGGAGTTTGGCTAGGACTCCACAGTTCACATGGCCCATCTTAAAGGACCACAAGAACTTTAATGATTTCAAGGGTGAGACTGAAAGGCCTATACCAGGACAGGTGCGAGTAAGCTGTTAAATCTTAGCAGTCACCAAAGGCTCCCTTTACAGCTAATGAAGCCAACATCTAAAATGGATTAGATGACCTGTCCTCTGGAAGTACCTGTTTCTCTCCATAAACTTCAGAAGAGCCTAAAGAAATGCAGTCAGACAGACACGGACAAAGCTGGAGTGGGATTCATCCTAAGTGTAAAGAGCCAAAACTACACATCTTGCCAGACTTGCCTTTGCCTCTCTGCAGTGCAGTATGTCCTGGGACTAAGTGGAGCATTGGGTCAGCACCGACATGAAGGAGAGAAAAAGCCTTTACTGACTGACTCCATTCCCAGCAATACCTAGACTTTTTGAAGGCATTGCATCCTAATACCAAATCAGATGAATTCTGCTTACAAATGGCAAAAACTTCAAGGACTACATTTAGAAAATCTGTATTCCAGCCAGGTCCCTAAAAGAACTGTTTCTATTAGTTTGACATCTCTGATGGTCTAGAAACAGCCAGGAAGAAGCAGAAGAGGCAGAGGCATGCGAAGAAATTGACAGTCAAAATTCTAGTTAAACCATCTAGAAGAAAGTGATTACTGACATGTCGGCAGAGACTAGCCAGCCCTAATAAGCTATGCTATTTCAATTGGTTGAGAGCTAGAAGATATAACAAGAAAAAGTAACATTAAAAAAGGACTTTTAAAAGAACATGAAAACAAATCATCTTTCACTTTGCTCCCACAACTCAGATCACTGATGCAGAAGTGGAAAGGTGGTTTAGGTACACTGACAAATACACTTGGCATTTAAATTAATTTCACTATGTCCTTTGTCCCAGGGGAAGGGATAGGACAACACAAAATTCTATATATAGCAGAAGAGCTTTTTCTTCATACAGTGCTTGCACTGTTTCTTTGTCTTCAAAATGGATATAAACAGATCCATTAAGTCACACATGACATTAAAATGATTAAGTACCTTAAGGTCTTGTCTGGTTGCCAGCAGCTCAGACTCTTTCCCATAAAGGTCCAGCTGAAGTTTTTCCATGCTTTCCTGATGTTTTTCATGGGTCTTCTGTAAGTCTGCTAGTTTTCCTTTCTCTGCTTTAAGCTCCTGTGCTGACAAAATTGTCTGCTGTTGTAGTTTATTCTCCAGCTCTGCCTGAAACATAAGTATAGGAAGTGTCAGTTAAAATTACAGATAGTAAAGTAAGCACAATCATTTCGCTAAACTGCATTCCTACTGCAAAATGAAATGAGAAGTCAGCTTTTCCACATATGAAACAGCAAGTCAGTAATCTGATCATCTATATTACAGTAATAGTTTGTAACTTATTTAACAACAAATAATTTAATTCATGTCAAAAGACTAACTGAAACACATCAAAAATTGAAATAATGTTTCAAGCCCTGCACTTTCCATAGACTGGGTATGGTTACTTTATTATTGTTGTTGTTTTTCAACCTCTAGTATCATCTGAAGACCTTAATTCCACATCCTGACCTTATCATTTCCAAAAAAGCTGTAACAAACAGCTGTTTATCACACAGATAATGACATAAAAGCAGCAGCATTAATGAGAGAAATTCACATTGATTTTGTTAAAAGAGAAAGGCCAGCCTTACCTTTTCTAAAAGGGCAGTTTTTAATTCAGCTTGCAGTGTTTCACTATGCCTTTTCTTCTGTTCAAAGGATTCCTTCAGTTCTCTCAGCTTTCCCTGGAGATGCTGCTCACTTTTTTCTTTCTCTTTCAGAAGACCCTGAACTTCCACTACTTGCACTCGTGCTGAATCAAGTTCTATCGACAATTGCTTAGAAATCTATATTCAAAAGTATTAAATAACTGCATATAATTTTAACTTAAATCATATTTGTACATGCTTGTAGTACATGAAATAGCCCATTGAACTGCGTGGATGACAATTTACAGAATTCAAAAAGCAAGCAGACAAATTCACAGGAGAAAAAAAAAAAACCAAAACAGTCAGAGCTATTAAACCTTAAGGTTCAGGAAATCCTGCCCCAAAAGACTGCTAGATGTATCCCCTGGTAACCTGACAGGCATGTCCTATGCTACTTCCTCTATTTTCCTCTGCCAGAGACAAGACACCAGGCTATACCCTTCCTGTGATCCAGTACAGCCATTCCTATATTTTCACAAAAAGCTGCAGAGTATTTGCAGCAGTTTCCAGGTATGCTATTCTCATTTCCTGCAGTCACAGAACTAGACCATCCCACAATGCCACTGCTGTTGCTTTCTGCTTCAGAATGAGGTGGTCCAAACTCTGGCAATTAGATTTAGCTTTTTATAAGCTCCTACGGCACACTTCCATATGAAGATCATTCCTTACCCCCAATCTCCTGCCCTTACAGCAACTCCAGGTTTTTCTCAACACTCAAAATTAAAAGCAGGCAATTTTTCCCCAACCAGCAGTGGCCTCTGGTCTCCTGCAACCTGCAGCAGCAGCAACCATACTCATCTTCCTGCACTTGCCACAAAGCACCATAGTGCTTCTGCCAGAACGGAAGAGGAGTCAGTGGAATAGCAGCAGTCATCACTGAGGGAAGGTCCGTGTTTCAGCAATTACTATTAAACTCGCACAACCCCAAACCCTCTGTCAAGCAGTAGCAGTCCATCACAGTCCATCAAACTATGTCTACTGCACATATGTTTTTCCTGCTTCCTTTAGGGAAAAGGTGACAGTTTATGTAAAGAAATTCATAAAGTGGATTTGGTCTTCAGGCTACCAGATGGACCACATGATTCTTCAGACTGAAAGCTCAGTCTTCAGAATAGAAGTTCATTTTACCCTTATGTAGTCACAGGCTATAAAAAGAAAAGTTTGCAAAAGCAACAAAATCCATCAAGGATATCTGCACATTTCCTGTCAATCACACAGAGAACATACTGATTACATGACATAGTGATGCCTGAGCCTGAAACAGGTCTAAGGATATGAAATACCAACTTCTATTGCTCAAAGACTGAAGCATAAAACAAAATGATGACATGCTAATGCAAAAGTAACTATTTCACTTATGAAAAAAGAACTGAGAAGGGCTGAAACTATGCACTATAGTGTTCAGAGCACAGAAAGGTAGGTATAAAACTTGTATTTTAAAATTCCATATTAACATGGAGAAAATCTTTAGCATCACCATATTTCGGTATCCCAAGTGGATTATAGTTTGAGAACTGCAACTTCTTTCACCTTCATCAATCCCAGCATGCAAGAATGAAATGAAAACACTAAACATTTATTATTATTGGTTTCTAGATTTAGCCACGAAGTAGACAGCTTACCCCCTCCTTCTTTTCCAGTGAGTTTTTCAGTTCATTCCTTTCCTTAGCTACAGACTCTGTTTGTACCTGGAGCTGGTGTTTTACTTCTTGGCAAGATTTTTCCTAAAGAACAAATGACATGAGCAAATATTTCTGCAAGCTTCTAAGACCAGGTACCAGTATTTTCACTGGAGCTATGAAGCCTTGAAAAAGAATGCTTTCTTTTTCAGCGAAATTTAGTTGCAGGCATATTTTCAGTCAAAAACTTCTCAAAAGTTTAGCAGTAGTAAATAGAAAGTCTCACTGACCGAGGCCACCTGACAAGGCCCCAGTTCAGAAAGGCATCTAAGCACAGCTGATATCCTCTGCTTAACAAATGCAACCGTACACTAAAGCATAGTATACTAAAGCATGGCAGCCCTTTTTCTCATGGGAAGCAATAGGCTCATTCTTCTCCTCAGGATCCCAAATTTCTTGAAGTTCTAAAACTCACGGGCAAGTACATTTGCAGGACATGTATGCAAATCCAACTACATTCTAAACCCAAATCCTACACACTTAAGTCAATGCTGAGCCTCTAACTGACTACAGAATTAGAAGCAGAATCTGGACTCCTATCTTCAAGTCTAAATTGGGGAGAATATCCTACAAGTTTTTAGAAGAAACATAGTTACTGCTGTTTAAATACTTAAGTAAAGCAAACAAAAAGGTTTATCTTAAAAAGGTGAAGGAGTAAAGGAAAAATACTATTTTTAACTAGGAGCAGAATATTTTTTAGAGCAGAATAAAAGAGCTTTGCATGGGTTCTGGGAAATGGTCTGACGTAAGGCAGGAAGGGAATGAGAAAAATACCCTGACAATGTCTGACACAGAGGTATAAGAAAACTTGTATAAGAAATTTATAAAATATATTTGAACGGTACTCAGTCATATTACTTCCATAGCAAAAGAGGAAGAAAAAAAGTGTATTTTAAACCTACTAAGAGTTCATTCTTATTACTATAACAGATGGCTCTAGTCAAGCATTCATTGCTATACCCACTATGCTACCCATGTTGCTATACACCACTGTGAGACCTCTCTGAAACTCAGGTAATTCTAGTTAAAATACTTTAAGCCAGTCATCTCCCCAAAGGAGAGATACTGTTATGCTAACTGCAGTAAGCAGCCTTCCACTTTGTCTAGGCAAGTGCACAGGAACGTTCTACATAAAAGATTCTAGAAAGGAAACTAAAATGGTCACAGAAAAACAATGCTTTCTTCAACATGGTGGCACTTTAGCAAAGGTTTATGCCTATGTTTTGTTTTGCTTTACAAGGCTGATGTACTTTTAAAAGGGGACATTTCCTGCCAAACAGTTTCACCACTCATCTCTCTTTTGTCTTCTTCACCACACTAAAGGTTTGCAGAGGAGAAACAGAGATCTCATTCTCTGGTATGAACTCTTGTTTAGTACTAAAAACACCTAAACAAAAATCTAAGTTAGAATGCATGTATGAACAACAAAAAAAATACAGATTGTTTTTTCTTAAGGCAATTAATTTCCATGCAAGCATCATCATATGTACAGTGCTAGGAGTTTCCAGACAGAAAGCAAAGTCATCTTATCAGAGTGTAAATACCCCAGACTTATGTCTAATGAAAGAAATAACTAACCATTTCTGCCACAGCTGTTTTTCCTTTTTGTATTTCCTTTTCTAATTCTTCCTTTCTTTTTCTAAAGGATTCAGAACTTTTTGAGAGCTTTTCTTTGGTAACCGTAAGGTCCTTTAATAGAGTATCCTTCTCTAATTTCATTTGTTGGAGCTCTGATGTTGCTGCTTGCATTTTACAATCTAATTCCTTGAGCTGTTTACTTGTATCTTGATTTGATTTCTCAAGATCTTGTTTGAGGCTGGTCTTTTCTTCCTCTTGCTTTGAAATTTGCTTTTTTGCTTGTTCAAGGGCCTCAGATTTCTTCTGTAACTCCAGTTTAGCACTAGACACCCTGGAAATACAAAGCACAACAGAGGAAAACAAAATATTTTAAAAATTCTTCTTCATAGGTTCTTTTGTATGATTAAATGTCGCTATTATTTAACATATTAACTGTACAACTGATTCAAAGCATACCTTTTTCACCCAGAACATCTCAACATCTTATCTCTCCAGTGAAGACATACCAGAAATTCTAAAGACTATTCTGAGATGCATTTTTCTTCCTCAACTATTATGAACAGAAACTACCCCTTCTTATACATAAATTGCAAATTAGTCTTCGAAAGTTACAAAACTAAAGATATTTAGAGATGGACCTGAGCATATAAAATTGTTTAGATATTTAGCTGAAAACCTAAACAGTGAATAAACTGAAGATGTGCATATTAAATCCCAGCAGTCAGTGATTCATGTGAGAGGATGGGGCAGATGGAGTCTGGTACCTATGTGCCAGATAAAGTGCAAGAAAGCAGGTGGAATATAACTCAGTTCCCCTAGCAGAAGGAAGACTGGTCCTGGAGACAGATGACTTTATCTACAGTTTTAAGAAATCATAAGAGTGAAGAACATTTCAATTCTAGTCCAAACATTCTAGCTTAGTTTTAATTCTGACTTTCTCTGAAAAGTACTATCAAACAGGAAACGCATACATTTCTCTTTCTGCTTCAAGTTGTTTACTCAGTTCTGCTGTTCGGAGGCCTAATTCTGTACACTGCTGTCGCTGCTGCTGCAACTCCTGAAGAGCTTGTTCTTTGCTTGCTTTAGTATCAAGAATGTCAGCTTCAAATTTCTGAGAAAGGAAAATAAAAAGCCAGAGATATCATAACACAACCAACAACACAAAAACAATAGAAAACGGAAGTCACCCAGTTTACGAGGAGAAGTCTTTGTAAGCCTATGGGAGAAGCCTTTGCTGTAGAGAGCAGTAACAGTTTTCAAACACTGTCTACCTACTTCACTAAGTTTGCTACTTGCCTTTCATTATTTAGTTTCTGCGATTCTATTGCTCCCCCAGAAGCGAACTATGTTGATAAAACATTCTGAAATCATCCTTAAATTAAATGCCAAGCAGTCATTTTAATTGCTAAGTAATAAATAAAAAATGGAGAAATCTTTAAAAACCCTATCCCAAATACCTATACAAAAAAGCCATAGCCAGTGCTCAGCTTTGGGACTAGATTCTCAGTTGCCACAGAGTAGGCCAATATAGTTTCAACAGCTTCAAATGAGGACTGCTGATCTACATACCCCAAGAACTTCACCATTCTTTATAATAAAACAAAAAAAGGAAGACATGAACTACAGCTGTAAAGGAATTCTATAAATGCCTGCAATATCTTTTTCTGTTTTTAGAAAGGTACTTGCTCACTTATATGGGATATTAAAGAACACAGGAGTCTTCAGCAAATGGGCACTGCTTAGACTCTTCATCATACTGGCTGTTCTATATGCACTTCGGCTGCCATGCAATGGCCATAAAACGAAACACACAAGTTTCTCCCAGAGAACACCTGAGGGCTTTTTGTTTGTTCGTTCGTTTGTTTGTTCTTTTGTTTTAAATACCATGCATTCAGCTGGAATAACAGCAAAGAATGGTGATGACACCACGGTTTTGACACAGAACTGCATTCTTGTTGACAGTATCAACAACCCTGCTCAGTTTCACACTTCAGCTCCCAGTGACCTCGCAGAAGTCTCGTGCAGACAAACAGTGCAATTCTCCTAAGCACTCATGTTTGCTGGTTACTTGCAAAACTCTAGCAGAAGGATGAAAATAATAAACACAGGAATGAAGAGCGGGCAGGAAAAACACTGTGCAAATAAGAAAGAGATGAAAGCACAAAATAACTGCTACTAATGCAAATGTATAACTGCTTTATTTTTTAATGGTGTTGTATTTAAAGCTTCATATGGGGAGAAAACATTGCTTCCCTACTACAGATTACATGAGGTAAGAAAAACACTCAACTCACTCTTGAGGCACGAAGATTTCTTATCTCCCTCATAACGCAAAACACTGCAAAACCAATTCTGCATTGCTAAGATCTCTGTATCATACGGTTTTATGTATTGTGAATTTTGAAGATCAAGAATGCTGAAGATTAAAGTCCAAATTGAAAAATACTGAAGCATTAATACAAATTAATATCCTTAACTGAGAATATTAGCATCTCAGAACATCAACAGATTCTGCAAAACTGCCATTATTATGTACACTATCATAGAGAAACTAATTCCAGAATCAGAACGGAAAACTTAAGGTCAAGTTGGATGAAAAATATTTCTCTTGCATAAAAGCATGATTAAAAAGATTCCATAGAAAAGTCTATTGAAAGGTTTTAGAAATAAATTAAAACTGACAGGTCATGTTAACTTGACTTAATTGATGTTAATACATATTCCCTGGCATTATATTTAAAGTATATAAGCTCGAACCACGAAGGCTCTGATTTCAGGAAGTATTAATGCTTCCTCTTGTAATACTCGCCAGTAGCATAGAGGTTGGTAGAAGTACACATACAGGGAAATGATGTTATAGGGGCAATTTCCTAAGCCTGTCCTCTTAGTGTAATATGCTAGCATGGAAGAAGAGAAGAGGATTAAATGGAAACACTTGTGAAAAAGAAAAATAACTTACAGAAGTGGTATTGATATAATCCCTCCCCCTATAATTTGAGCATAGCTTTTATCAAGTACTACCAAACAGTGGAGAACATTAGTTTCAGTAAGCTCAGATTCTGTGTTCAATACAAACCTTAAGCTGTCCCTCTAGCTCTTCAGTTTTCTGTTCTAAATTAAGATGTTGCTCTTTGTACTCTTTGATATTGGCTTCCAGCTGAGCACAGTATTCCTGCTTGTCATTCAGCTTAGCTGTAACCTGATCCAACTGAACGCTGACCTTATTTAACTCCTGAGGTAAAATACAAATGAGACTGTTGTTAGTTTTTAAATATCTTCCCAAAATGACTAATATCCTCAGAATAATATAGGCTTTAAATGATCTAATGTGTTCAAATTAAAAGGAAAATAATGCTTCTTTTTTATTCTCAGAGCAAGGAAAGTGAGTGGAAAACAAACACATTCACAAATATAAGCTGACAAAACTTCTTTTAAAGCCTCAATACGCCTCTCAAATTTCACACTGTGGGCTACATCTTAACAAATTTCTTTCAAGTTATAAATGGAAGAGAAGTTTGTTATAGCAAACGTGTAAGATCCTGAAGCTAATACAGCAATAATTGGAAAGTAACACTAAAAAACCTTAGGGAAAAATTTTGCTGTCTTCATGAAATCAAGCATTACTAAACAGGAAAGCCAATACCATGGGAACAGTCAAATCTCCACATACCCAAGATGATTTCAAAGCATTTGGTTCAACATAAAACAACGTAATTTCCTCAAGAGAAATAAACACATTCAGCTAGCAACCACTAAGGTGACAACTGCATCAAAGCCCCTTGTACTCCAAGCAAATTGGTTTAATTAATTATTAAGTCATAAAATAGTTGCAGAAAAAGAAGTCTTTTGCTATTTATAGCAGTTACATTCCAACGTGAAAAATGGTGTTAAGTTCAGACCTGCTGGATATTTCCACCAAGATGACAGTAGCACTGATTTTAACAATGCAAATATTCAGCTCAGCACCTAGTAGAGTGCTTCACTAGGGTTAAAGCACGCACACAAACTGGCAGTTTTAACAAGACTCTTCTGGTTTCTGTGTCAGTTTGCACACACACAGTTATTTCAGAATAAAAGCATCTCATTTTGAATTTATTTGAGTCTTCAAGTTAAGAGTTTTCACTTACACTCAGTGCATTCTACAAACTTTTATCCATAACATACAGTTTAGAATAAAATTATATCCTGATATGACAGCTTAGATTCTGAACCCTAATTCTGCAACAAGGAGTGGATTCAAAATTCTTTACACTGCAGAATCTGTCTGGTCCAGATAGCAGCAAAAAAGAATCAAAGACATATCATGTAGTTAAAATGTGCTAAATGATGATTTCCAAATGCAAATTCATGTATGCTTATTAAGTTTGCAAATAGACTAATCTTAGGGTTTTTTAAGGGATTTTGCTTGCTTGTTTGGTTTTTTAGGTAACCTAGAAGCATTGAGTTTATAATACCTGTTGTTTATCCTGCAGTGCATGTTGCGCAGTGTCCAGATGATTCTGAAGATCTGCTCTCTGAGCAGCTTTTGACGCCTCTGCTGAAAGTAGCAGTTCAGTCTTTGCTTTTACCTGAAAGAAAATTTGTACTTGGCTAAAATGTCTATTTTACTGCAGCTGATCTTAATTCATTTTTATACTAATCAGTAAGTTTAAGAGTAACCACCTGTTGTTTTCATGTGCTAGATTATAAAAAGAAAAAAACAAATCTTCATGCTTTAGGAAACAGGAAAAAAATACCAGGATATGAGAGTGCACAGCTAATTTTTATTTTGAGCTACAAAACCCGGTCCCACTCACCTTCTAGCCCAGAAAAATATTTTCATCTACAAACAAGGAACAATGGGATAAACCCATTGCATCCACAGACGTTAAACAACATGCACATTCGAGGCCCTCCAAAGTTATTTAAAGCAGAAGATTAATAAAAAACCAAAAATATGCTGTGTGCCATCTTTCTCAGTTTCTACCTTGTGCCCCTCTTCCCCTCTGAAAAACCCAACAAGCAACATTTAGAAAGCAGGTATGAATAGTGTTGGTGAGTAGAGGCAATATTCAGAGGTTGTGGGCTACTGCTGTTTACTATTTTTCTATTTTTTTACTATTTGTTCCCACATGCAGTGTTTTTCATGACCAGACAGTACAAAGCTCAGTTACCTGTATATCAAGTTGTGATACTTTCTCTTTGCTTTCATTCAGCTGGCTATTTAGTTCAGTGATGTTTGATTCCAGTGAGAGCACACGGTCTTGAGCAGCTCTTAGATGTGCCTTTTGCTCTTGCACTTGCTCATGCAAATTCTCTTGGGCTTGTTTATGACTTTCTGATTGATTCTTCAGCTTCTCAGTCAGCTGAGTTACCTGCAGATAAAAAAAAAAAGGAGGTAATTAAGAGAAGACAAGAACTTTATGTCCAGACAAGTCATGTATCTTTTGAATTTCTGGGGTGTCTTGTCATGCCTTTTGAGTCCCGACACTAATCAACTATTACATTTTTCTTTCTGACCTATCACAATAAAGCTACGCTTTGCACAATACCAAAGCTTAAACAGGTTACCAGTTCAAAATGAAAGCAAAAGGGATTGGCCAATTTGGCTTTACTGCAACAAAACCAAGGTATTAGAGAGGCATGAGATGCAGGTTGAATGGAATTTTGGTGTTTAAGGCAGGAATTAAACTTCTTTCTCAAATAACAGAAACAAACATATATACATGCAAAATATATCTATTAGGCACATATATTACTATCACATGTACATAGCATAGGAAACAGCTAGGAATTTTTTCCTCTTTGTTGATAGCAAATAAGTCATCAAAACACAAATCCTGCGAAATTTACAGCAAGATACTTTAGAAGCATCAAAGAAATAGCAGAGTATAGAAAAAATTAATGCTATATCTAATTAGACACAAACTAAGGAAATAAGATGCAATAAAGAGAATAAGAGAAAGAAAGCAGGTCTCTGAGTTCTTACCTGTATTTGCAATGCATGATTTTTCTCTTGTAGCTGGTTAAGAACTGCAGTTTCTCCTTCACCAGCTTGAATTTTTGCATATAAGTCCTCTCTTTCCTTTTCTAGCAAGGAGATGTTTTCCTTACTCTTTTGAAGCAAGGCCTCAAGATTTTGAATTTTTTGGTCCTTATCTCCAATTTGTCGTAGTACTTGCTCCAAATCATTCTAGAAAATCGCATAATAGCTTCCTTAGTTATATGGACCTTAGAAGTTATTCCTAATGCATAAAACGTTGGATAAATGTATTAAACACGGTATATTCTGCTTTATATTTATTAATTTATTGAAACTACTGTAAAATCATGCAAGTCACTTCTACCAAGTAATGCACCGAAAATAACAAGCTGCTGAAATACACATTTACATGAGGATACATAATAACTAAGTTACCTGGGCTTCTCGTAGTTTTGCTGTAGTGTTTTGCTGAAGTGTCTGCTGTTCCTGGTGCTGCTGTTTTGCTTTATCTAACTGATGCTGTAATTCAGTGGAATTTGCCACTTTTTCCTTTAGCTTTAAAAAAAAAAAAAAAAGCCATTCAAATTTTCAATAGCATTTAATGTTTATTCTAGTGCTAAAAGATTCTAAACTAAGCATGAGTATTTGAAAATTGATATAAAAATAAGTGTGATGCTAGTTAAAGAATCAAAATCTAACCAAAGCATTCTTATTATATTAATAGGTGAGATTCTATATCACAAGCGAGATACTATAAAAGCAGTATCAGACATATGTATTTTTAGTTCTCAAAACTCTATCTAACAGGTAAAAGAATTTTAGGATTTTTTTTCCAAGAGCTGTTAAGATATAACATGAGTGATAATATAGATATCCTTAAAGCAAAATTATCATTATTATTATTATTAGAAATTCTAGTAGCAACTTTGGATTAGCAGTCTCTCCCCTTTTATTGCATTTTGTGCAAGTAATACTGGTCAAGGCTTTGCAAATTAGCTATAGAAAAGGTTTAAAGCTTTGAAAACATACCACTCAGATATTTGGCCAATTCCCATAGAGGTAGCAGTAAACCAGCAACATATACAAGATGTTCATTAAAATAAATAAAAACTTGACAATTAACAATTAGTAAAACAAGTGTTTTCTACCCTTCCACCCTACATTTTATTAACTATGAATGACCAACTTTTGTGCCACATTCACTTTTTTCTTGCACACGGGGCTTTATCTCACAAGAATATCTACACACAAAATTTCGCTCATATTGGCTTAGGTGCACTGAAGTCTTTTTTCGTTATAAGATCCTTAGATCTTATAGGTCTTAAGTGCGAGGAATCTTTTATTCATCTGTAATGCACCAAGAACACACATGCATCAGGTGAGCAAAGAGTAAGTTCTTTAGCCTTATAAAACCTGCAATGCAAGTGGCATTTAGGCAGGTTTTTCGAATTTTGCCAGATTTTAACAGTATTAGTCAAATGAAATTCCTGTAAGGACAAACTTTATAAACCTCAACATCACAACAAATGTATATACAGGCTACTATCAGAACCACTAAAAAGTAGAGTCTGCATAAAAAACCTACCTGCTCTTCAGCACGAGAAAGTTTTAATTGCAGATCAGCCACGTGCTGTTCTTTGTCCATCAGTTTTTCACTAGAGAGTTGTCTCTGTTCCTTAAGTCGACCATGTGCTTCCCCTAGCTGGCGCTCTGTCTCTAGAAGTTTATTGTGCAACTGCAAAAAAACATGTTTTATCGGTCATTCTTTAGCCAACAACACTGTATTTCAGACATATGATGTGAATTATAAAATGTTTGTCGTGAATTTTTATCACCAAGAATAAAACTACACAAATTCAGGAATTCTTTATGTATACAACATACCTCAGAGACACAAATCACGTTAAACAAAACTGCATAAGCATGAACAAATATTCAAAAAAGTAGGTAAGAACAACCCAGAAACATCCTCGTTTATCTACAGAAGCTCTTCAGTATGATTATAGAGATTTAACAGAAAGACAAATAGGGCAATCCTTCCAAAAACATAAGGAATATCACGTAAAATAGCAGTGCTTAGAACAATACCATCTTATACAGAGCATGAGAGCGCACCCTCAGTCCTGCAGATGCAGTGGCCCAAATACCATGCCTGTCGCCTTCTGATGCGACAATCTCCCGTTCGCCTGAGACGGCACGGAGGCTCCCCCAGCCTCCGGGCCAATGAGCACTGACACCAATATGAGGATGCTGCAAATGGCGTTTATTGTACGCATGTATTTGCTTATATACCTACAAGCATACTGCTATCTCTACGTCATATCCTTCCTCTTCCTTCCTCTTTCCGTGCCATCGCGAGATCTTCCGATCGCCGTTCCCTACACATGCCCTTACCAGCTCCACTAGCTCCACCAGTACGATGTTCTGCATTGCTAGGCTAGTAAGAGTGTTATTTTTAGCTTGCTGTAGGTACATTAATGGCATCCCTGCAGAAGAGACAAATATATGAACTCTCTCTAGAGGGTGCACAGTAACTTTGGTGGCTTATGCACCAGCACCTTCTACCAGCAGAGGGTAAGTAGGGTGGTGCGCTCTTCTAGCTGGACAAAAGCCTTCCTTAGAAGTTTTTCAGGCATCAAAAGCAATGATGTGCTATCTTCTAAGTGCATGGATGAGATTTTACAATTCAGTTATTTAAAAAAAAAAAAAAAACTCTATAAAGTCAGCTTTTCTTCCCTCTGAAACTGTCACTATAAGTTTGGAGTTACCTATTGCTTACTTCTACATTAACAAATGGAAGCATACACACATGAACTTTCAAGTTAATGCAAACACAGGGACTGAATAAGACCTTACAGCACAGCAAGAACTTTCTACAGGTATCAGAATTTATGAAGCTTGATACATAATAAAGCTTGGAACAGAAATCCTACGGATTTATGCCTGTGACCTTGAAATCATTCACCTTGTACCTTCAGGTCCTCTCTGTGATACTCCTAAGCCTCTTCCACAGTTTCCTCAAATTCCTAGTACTATCTAGGCAAAATGCAGTATGATCTTGTTGCTCACTGCAAGCTATCCATGTGTTGACTGGCTGGCCATATATGCACACCAGCTGGCTGACTAGCAGGACTGAAAAAGGAACCGTGCTGTTGATAACACCAAATCTTGTCCCCCGGGAGCATGTGTGTGACCGGGTGGGGGGACACATGGATGTGAGTCTCTCTCTTTTATCCAGCTGCCTATTTCCACAAAAACCTAATGTTGAAGGACCTAATGTTGAAGACTTTTTGACTGTCTGCTACAATTGGCTGAAGTTATCAAACAATGCAAAAGTTGCAGCAGACGGGAACAGGGAAACAAATGTCTCTCTGCCTTATTTCCTTAGGAAACCAGGCTGAATTATTCCTTTACATGTCCACAACCACATACACTGTGAATGAGAAGTTGTTCTGCATGTGGCTGAGATACTAACCATTAACTGTGCAGTGGTAGAAAAAGAGGGAGGACATGGAGCGGGAAGAGACTATGCCATTAAGCAAGAACATCTGGGTTTTTTCCCCTGCAGTAACTACTAAATCATTAATACTTTCTCACTAAAAACATGAACAAGAGCTGAGAAAAAAATTCTAATGAATAAAGGGTGCAACAAGAGACAACTACAGAATTCACGGTTTGGCTGAAACTGGGAGAGAATATTTGGGAAGGTGGAAATCAACAAACATAACATTTTCAAATGTCACTTTTATTACAGATACACTAATAAATATTTTGTAAGGGGTCAATAACTTAGCAGGCTTTCTAAACACATTAAGTAACGGAAACCATTGCATGTTTTACATTGTTACTGGCCATGGTAATATGCAAAGTTATAAACCTACTGATCTCCACAAAAAATTACAGCCAATAACCATTAATTGATAATCTCTAACAGATCACTTATAAAAATTTATTAGGCTATCTGTAAAGTCTGACTATCTTTTTTTCCTGTGAAATACTCTTAGGCAAAACACATATGTTATACCATATTCTGCTTTAGTTTCACAAAAAATACATTTACAAAAGCAAAGCACATAATGTGTGTCCAGTGACATTCATGGGGATCTAAAGTATTTTTTGAAGGACATTAAGATGGACTTTAAGTCAACAAAACCATACAATCTACGATTAACATATATTACAGAATACCAATATTAGAGCTTCTAGATATATAGAAAAATATATATTTAGATTTTAAAAGTTACAATCAAGTAGGTGTAAAGTTTCTCAACAATAACAGTATTTATTGGGAGCTAACATTTCTTCAAGACTGAAGGGGTGTGTGTGTGTGTGTGTGCGTGCGTGTATTGCAACGTGTTACCCTCTTCCCTATACTCCTGGTCCTAGAACCAACACTGGTCACTGAAACTTCCTTCTGTAGTTCCATCATGAAGATCACTTCCTTCGGTCACCCTAAATTCTGATTTATACAAACTTAACCAGTCCACAGAGGTACACATATCACTGAAAAATTATTTAGTTCTTCCAGAAGAATCTTCATCTCACGTCTTCCTATTCCTCAGAGTGGAAGCAAAATACAAATTTGCATTCCTTAAAGCTACTGGATCAGCTTTCTTATCATTACTTAAGACAGTAAGCTTGCAAGATTACTTATAAGTTTGCTCTGCACCTTCATAAAAACAGCAATTCACTATGTCAACATGAGCTATTGAAATATCTCCATAAACTGATAGTTGCATAAAAGTATTAAATGAACAAGTATGAGAAATTTTGTCTTTTCATGACAACAGTAACTGAACACTTGGTTGGAAGGAGAAATAGGAAGCGAAGTTTTTGCTTGGTTTCACTTTTTTAATTTTACTCCGTATGTGAAGGGTTTTGTATCTTTTATCCACTACTCTTTTACAATACAATTCTAAAATGCAACCAGAGAGCCAGCAGTTTGTGCAGGTTTTCTTGCTTAGACTAAATTCCTTCCCAAAGGTATCACTGGAAACTTTTGCATTTCCTTTTCTAGGAACTCATGCAGCAATGCATGACTCACACACCCTCCTCTTCATCTTCCCACCCTAAAAAACCTTCCTGAAAACGCCCTCCAAATCTGAAGCCAGATTTCACATGAGCATGTTGGCTGTGCTTCAGAAACCTGCATAATTGTTGCCTAGGCAGATTGAGGCAGTTTTACCAAATGAGGATTCCTGAGCAGATAACTAAAATAACTTTTTTCTTTTTCCTCTAAGAAGACTGATGAGAGAGGGAAAGATATTTTGGAGGTCTAATACATACACACATACATAAAGTTCTGCCAACCCACAATTCTTCCAATGCATAGCTTGCAACATAATCTATTTCAGACTTTGACAAGGGGTTCAAAATTGAGACACACTCACTTTCAAATGATAAACTTGCAGCAAAAGATTAGTAAAGCACATCATACTAACAGAAATCAGATTTTTTTTCTGTTTTAGAACTAGACATGATTCCTCATGCACAAACATTTCTCCAGTCTCACATATTACTCCCCAAGATGTCAGAAAAAACAGAGTTCAACTAGCCTTAAAAGTCAAGTTGATCAATGTTAAATGATAATCCTACTTCTGTAACTCATTGTACTCAACAGGAGAACAACATGTGAACTGCTGGAGGACAATATGTTCTCTGTGTACTAATAGCAATAAGTAACATAAACAGAATATGTTTGGGGAGAGATGCAAGGGAAGCAATATTAAGACATATTAATCCTGCTTTTCATATTCAGAATTCTCTATTCACTATTCAGTTTTAAAGGAAGGCAAGCATATTCAGATCTAAGGCAAAATGAGAGGGTTTTCACCTCCTTTAAATTTCCTATGGAGTAATGAGATTACTGCTAGGAATGAAACTACTTCTCATACTCTGCCTGAACTTGCTTTTTCATATCCTCAACTATTTAGGGCTTCAGCTACCCTGCTGAACCAGAATATTAACCTTGCCGACTTCTTGTTGGTGAAGGCCCTCCAAAAATTTTAAGCAGTTGAGGATGAGTTGTCTATTACCATATTTGTCACAGACACTCAGTATTCTGGGTTGCACTGTCATTTGACAACACTCTATTTATTTCTGGAAATACATCAACAAAAGAAGGGGAGGTGAAAAACTGCGAGATGAAGGAAGAGTTCATTTAACAAAACAGTTATGCATGAGAAGGAAGGTGGACAAGAAACAAGTCTCATATCAGTTAAAGGCTTATTTATTCGCACACACAAAAAATGTAAATCACAAATTCTCAGAACACAGGAAACAAGCTACAAAGCTTATGTAGGCTGATTAAACATTAATCTTCATAAAGTGAAAGCTGTCTGTATAAAGACTGTTTGACAGAACAGTTCCAGGTTAGCATAGAATTAGTAAGAGTAGTATCCCTTTCAGAAAAAGCTATACTACAGATAGATAGATACAGATAGATAGATGCAGATATTAAAGAGCATTAGCATTTCCGGAAATGAAAATGTGGAAGGTGGTTGGAATTCTAGATCTCACCAAGTGTGATTGTGTCAAAGTGGGTACAACTATACCTATTTGCACCAATAAGGGTTCGGGCCTATTAAAAGGATTCATGTATAACAATATACAGATCCCAATGAGCTTCTGCGCTCTTTTATCACAGCCTCTTCTTTCTACATGTCCTTTTTTTTACTTCTGTAATGAGATGATGTGATTATATTTCATTTTCTGCAGAGTTGGGAAGATTGCCTTATATTTATTTAAATACCAATTAGCTATTTGTACACTCCCCTTCAATAAAGAAGTGCTCTTGCAGGGAAAAGCACAGAGAAAGAGAGAGAAAAAAAAATTAAACAGATGTAAAATTGAGGAACCTCACCTGACTGAGCTCACTCTGGAGTTGCAGGCCATGCTGTTCTTTTTCCTCCCTCTGCTGCTGGAGCTGTTTGCATTCTGCCTTGAGATGCTGGTACTTAGTCTCTACTTCTGACAATTCTTCTTTAAGTTTTTGGTTTGCTTCTGCCTTCTCACCTAGCTCTGTCTGTAATCTCTGCATTGATGCTTCAGATGCAGACAGCTTCGCCTGAAGCTGTTGGCAGTCCAGGTCCTTCTGATGAAAGCTTGCCTGCACGTTCTTTTTACTCACAGATACTTCATTGTGTCTTTCCTCTAGCTGGGTGTAATCCAGTTCTTTCTTCAGCAGCTTCTCTGTCAGACTCTACAAAGGGAGTTACACAGCAATTTAATTGCAATTCTGCTTAGATCTGTTCAATGTATTACTCAAATTTCTTCTCAAGTGCCAATCCAAAATAGTGAAGGACTCTCTCACGAGTAGTCTCTCCAAAACTGCATTAAAAGAAATATTGATTTCTACTTCATATTACAGATGTTAATTCTGGAGCCCAGGTAACACACAGTTTCAGCTGAAAATACTGTTCTTCACAGTCTCATAAGCCACTTGCTGGTACTTTGTCTCTACTTCTGCCAATTCTTCTTTAAGTTTTTATTTTGCTTATGCCAAAGCAGAAGTCAGAAAACTACATACACTCTTCCCATATCTTGAAGTCTAATTTGATTACCCTGCAAGTTCAGATTCTAGGCTATTGCATGTGTATTGGGGGAAAAAGGGAAATAGTAATTTGAGATTTTAACACACAGAAAATGGTTTAAAGTATCACTGTCCTTCCTAAAATTCCCTAAACAATAACATGTATGATTTAATTCCTGTCTAATTCCATGCAGTCATCCAGCTGGCTCATTTTCAAAAGTATCCTAATTTTGCCATAGTTTGCCATACTTCCTGCATGATCTGCTATCCAAATTATGGCTGAGAATTATGGAAGAGAATCTGCAAAAATGAATCACTTCTGTGATGTTGATAAATCACAAAAT
Source organism: Dromaius novaehollandiae (assembly GCF_036370855.1). Lineage (NCBI taxonomy): Eukaryota > Metazoa > Chordata > Aves > Casuariiformes > Dromaiidae > Dromaius > Dromaius novaehollandiae. The sequence goes on from NC_088098.1 coordinate 46,384,597, forward strand.
GAAAGACTCATGATCTAACCTTCAATTTACAAGAAAATATTTTTATACTTTAATTCATACCATCTGATTTCCTGTATAAATCAGTTCAGTGGTTGTTTTGAGCATGAAAACACCAAAAATCATGATTCCTTAAAGGAAAGGCATAAATTTCCTTGAGTCTCAGATTTCTCTTACTGTATTAACATCAAATATTGCAAGAAAATATCTTACTATCAATTTTACACACCTAGACAAAAAAATGGAAGAAATTTCTTTACAGATGATTTTCAGCTATCACATAATGCTGTTATTAAATTTCACGAACTAATCAAAATTATACTGAAATAGAAATAAAATATCTTAATGGACAAAATGTTGTTTAAGAAAGTTTACGTTTTCCCCCAAGGTTAGTTGAGGCATCAAGCTGAATTTCAGAGACCTCCAAGCAGGATAAAAATGCTATGAAGACCATTTCAATTTTCCAGGGGCAGTTCTTTAAACACAGAAATACAGCTGCCAGGAGGCCCTGGTCATCGTCCAATTCAGGTCATTCTTTCTAGCTTCTTGAAATCAGGTCCCATTTCTTGCTGTATATCTTATTGATACTTATCTCAGTGGAGCGTTACTATGCTTATCTTTTAAATACTCCTACAGTTCGTCCCCCAGTGGCTACTATATCCTCCAGTGACCCTTTCAGTTATATATATTAAAAAAAAAAACCAAAACACTTCTACAGATGGCAGGTTGAAAAACATGGATGCTCAGTATCGAAACGTATGTATCAAAACATCAGACAGTTCTGCAGGTTTGGAACAACAAGACTCCTAGAGAAGACAGTAAGAGCTGTAATTCTAGCTATGCTGAGCATCTTAAAAGGATACTTCCTCGTAGTACCCAGGGATGAAATCTATTTTGCTAGAAGAAAAAACTGTAAAATTATTCAAATAAGTTGAACTGACCTTTTGTTCTTTACAGATTTCAGCAGATGACGACTATATTTTACCACTAACGTGAAACAAGTGTCTGTGTATGGTTTATAACAATCAATGAACTGAAGAATCTCTAGAAAAAGGGAGGTTTGAAAAGAAGCACATTTGCAAATGGCAACTCTAGGAATCTAGCTACCCATATAAGAACAAATATAATTAATTCTTGAATAAGTCTTAAGCATCCATTAAAATATGTACTTTCTAGAGCATATAACTTGGCAAATAATTCTGGCTCAAGAGTGAAGTTTGGCCATTGAATTCTGGCCCTGAAATAGCATATTTTGAAATGTTTCTTGAAAAATAAAGCATGTTTTGCTGTTATAGGCATACAAAAGTTTTTTCACATGTGTATATATAAAATGCAGGAATAAATCACATAAAGAATAGACCAATGTCAGGTGTCACCTTTACCCCCCTGAAGGCTCCCAGTGCTTTTACAGTAAATTTCACCCTTGCAATCTAAAATAAAGTTGTAATTCCCATTTCATTGAAGAGAAAAGGCCAGCCAGGATCATGGAAGTTATGTTCCCGAAATACCAACACACCGTAGTACTTTTTCATTACAACTGCACAAGTTAGAAATGAAGTATTAATATTACTACCAGTTTATAACTAGATCCACACACTGCATGTGGAACTGCTATGAACTACTTTATGAACTGCCAGTGTAGGACACAAGATCCAAGGCTAGCTTAAGTTTTGAAGTAATGTTGCAGAAAAAAAAAGGAACCGTTAACATTGTCTTGAAGCAGACTGGGACTCTGGGAAGTGTTCAAGAATGTTACACAAAACAAAAAAGGAGCAAAGCCTCTTCATCATCCCATTATGAGTTATTCAAAAGACAGCCAAAAGCAGCAGCTACACACGCTTGGATATGCTGATCTGCATTCTGAAGCTACTTCTCTTTTCCTCCCTGGTCCGATGAGCAACATAACAATGGACAATGAATGCTAATGTTTAAAGCAGCCAGGTCCCGTTACCGAGCTGCAGCCCACAGCCAGAGCCACTGTCTCTAAAAGCTGAACCCCCTTTCTGCAGTCACAAATGGCCTGACGGAGCCACAAACAGCTACTTTCCCACTACTTTCACAAGAGAAGGGCTGGGTTTGCCCAACACCGCACTTCGTCCATGTATCACTGAAGCCCACGAGCAGAACTGAGGCCACAAAGCTGCCGAGGTAAGGTTATTCAGGTTACAGCGAAATCAGTGGATCCAGAAGCATCTCCTATTTGGACACACGTCCCAGCTGCATCCCAAACATACACACAGATATACTGGCACACATCAGCCACCTCTCTTCCCCAAGCCTTGATTTCCAAAGAAAAGAAACTGAGACAAGCAGGAAAAACGGAATGCCAGTATGCTCCAGGATACACTGAAGAGCCTTTAGCCTTCAAAGCCAGGACAAGATACAAGCAGAAATACAACCCTGATCCCTTCTTTTACACTGCTCCATGGAATCATACACAAACAACGCAGTATGCCTGTCTAGCAGTTAGACATAGAAAGAACTGTGGTGACTGTTCTGAAATTCAGTGAGTTATGTCAGTAGAAGGTTGGAAAATACACCTCTTCCCCGTAGATCAGATATCACACTTTTCCTAAAAGAAAAACACACACACACACACACACACACACACACACAAAAGCAATGGGTCTGGAATCACAGCAAGTCTTATACTGCACAGGATACACTGGATTTCCATGTGTTAGTCTCTTCCAGGCTACAAGCTATTACTGGCCTCTAAACTAATGTTTGGCTCTGCAAAGCAAGCCAAGCACCATAATTGCACTGCTTTTTAAATGAAGAGAAGACAATTCCTGCTGTTTTGAGAGCTGTTCTTACATACTTGTCATCTGCTCTTTCAGTGTATTTTCCTGAAAATACAAGTAGCAGCTTGCTTACTTGAGGTCGTATATGATCTTGAAAAAACTCAGTGTCAATGCACAGAAATCTCTTTTTGCATTGCAATAGAGTTATAAACGGATTCACACAGCAAAATGCAGTGTATTCTATCCTGCACTGAAAGCTCCTCCAAAGGGGGAGCTACTCCTGTTATTTGGGAAGCTAATCTTGCCTTTTCCAATTTTAGGTCCAACTCTTCCAAGCCAAGATTCCCTGGCTAGCTCCTTTTAAAAAGTTGCCTGAAGAGGTGGCTGTAAACTGCCTTAAGTCACTGAAACTGAAAGAGGAAAAAGTAGCTCACTGTCACTTCTCTTCTTCCTATTCCTCAAGTTGTATTTGGCATTAACCTGACATAGCAGAGGACTCCTGTTAAAGTACAGTTATCTTACTCATCAAACTGTTTCACTCCATATTTTAATGGAAAAGCCATATACTCAGGCAAACATTCTATCCTGTATAACAATTTTGCCAAAAACTTGATTCAATGTTGCTTGCCCATGGGAAGGAATAGCATGCTAATTCTCACCATCTTAGTTCTGCAACTGATTTTTATGAGCCAAACCAAGAGTCATCCTACTAGAAGTAAACTATACTTTATTGAATTTTAATTGCACCTTATTATATTCCTTGCAAATGCTGTTTTAATATTAAAGGTTGAAAAGGCTGAAAAGGTTGCTGCTAGATATGCTTGTGCAATGTGAACAGTGTACACATACAATGTTATATATACAAACTTGACAATAAGCAGTATATAACTTTTTCCTGCCTTCCTTCCTTCCCTATCTCCAGTTTTCTCCCACAACTCACATGCCTTCTTAACGTGCAACTTGAAACATGTGCAGCAAGCTCACAGGGCTTTGACAAAAGCTCTCAAAAGATACTTAAACTCCAGAAGCTTCTCAGCTTATAACTCAATTCTCTGCCTTTTATGACTGTGATAAAAGGCCAGAAAATATGACACAAGTACAATCTAAAAGCTAAGAAACTGGAAGAGAAATAGAGAGAGCTCACAATGTCTTTTGAAGTATGATTTTTAAGTAAACACTGTAATATTTTGGAGGCTACTGCTTTTTTCTTTTTAATGTGAGATGGTGGCTAATGGTATGTTAGCATAAACAGCAGCAATTAGAAATCTGTAGGCATAACAGCCTTGGGGACTTCAGTTGTAGTGTAATGACAATCACTAAAACACAGTGCTTCCTTGTGCATTACCACATCCCTCCCATTAAGCAAAATGGTTAAAAAAAATTCCCAACTTCTGCAACACCAAGGAAGCGTTTTGTCAGTCTTCAGTCAGCGCTTCCCAAGGCAATGTGTTTCCATTTTAATGTGAACTGACAAGCGTAAGAAATAACAATATTCTCACCTGGTTTTTCTGTTCTAGCTCTTTGACTGAACTTTGAAGTTTTTGCAGCTCCTGAACGTACACAGCTACCTCCTGAGGTCCTTTGGCAAGTTCAGCTCTTAACTGATTAATGGTAGCCTGAATGCACAAACAGAAAATCCACATTTAATACTAAAAGTTTTGTATGTATAACCCACCCCCAAAAAGCAAGATATCTGGTAACAAAATAACAAAAATCTTGTATATAAATAGCTTAAGGAAAAAAAAAAAAAACCCTTCTGATGTAACCTCATCTTGGAGCACTATCAATTACAACAATACCAGTGAGCGGAGTTTCCCAGCCAAGATAATTCATGTTCTATTCAAGAGACAAATCTGTCCCAGTCCAACAAAAAAATGCCAGGTTGAGCCCACAACTGATGAAAATCACAACAGATTATCCATTAACAATTATCAAAGTTCTAGCTCAAAGTGAACCCCCACCAAGTCACTGCAGTTATATTGCCAAAATCTTCCTCCAAACTCCCTCACCCCAGAGCAAAACGTCCTGGAAAAGGAAGCAGAAGGAGTTAAGACGCCTGGCCACTGGTGCACACTTGGTGTGTGACCTTTGAACACATCAACCCTGCAGGCCAGCGTAATCAGGGAATAAATGTTTCCCCATTCAACAGGACAGGTACAAAGCCAAATTTATCAGTGACTGCACAGTATTTATATACAATAATGAAAGCACAGAAGAAAAGCACCTCGTACTGGTTACAGCAGATGCCCTAAAACGTATTATGCTTGGGTTAACAGAAAATAATACCACATAGGGCACCACGTGACCATTCCTCTCACAGACCTCTGAGATCTTAGTAGAAGATGATAAAAGAGAAAAAGGGGTCTTTCACAAATGTGACCTCTCCATATAGAGTTGAAAACTGTGAAACCTGATCCTTGTATTAGATGGCAAGGGTAACTCTTTTTAATAGAGGGTGACTGAAATACTGAATTCCCTAATTAAAATGTGTTTGCAATACACTACCCAAAAGCTAGCAACTGACATGTACTTGCTACTAAAGCTTCTCTTCTTTGTAACAAACATGCCAAAGAACAATTTTCTTGCATATTTGTAATACAGAAAATAAAATGCACTGTATGAATGCACTCACTTGGAATACACTGTATACTAATGGCATTTTTAAATAAGTTTTCTTTCCCGTTGTTCTCATAACCACAGATTTTGGCAAGAATGTATAAATACTGATTTCAAGAATTAACTAATTTCTTTTCAGTTAAAAAAGGTGACAACCACAGAAACAATAACATTTCTGTTTCATACATACATACATCCCAACTTCTGTGCTATGTATTTTTAGAAGTTATAGACCCAAGCAGTAGACAACATACACAATATCTACAACCTTCCTACATAAATAGCAAGACTAAAAAAGAACATATGAACACACTCATTACAGGACTATATGTTGTTATTAACTCTGAGTTCTGTAATGCTATTCTTTACAAGGCTGTTTTATTACAGAGCAGCTAGTTAAAACATACTGGGATCTGTCTTTGGCAGATAACCTTTTCAGGATGTTCTCAGAAAACAGAGTATGGATCTTTTACTACCGAGAGAATGTAATGCAGAAAATGTGCAGAAGCTTGCTAAAGACAGCCCTGGAGCCTTTCAAACTAGAGTGATAGATAGAGATATATATATATTCATAGATGTATATATTCATGTAAATATTCATGGATGAATATCCACTCCTGATATTGTGACAATGATGATGAGTCTGCATGGTTAATGAACCAATAAGCAAATAGGTGCACATCTGTTTAAGAACAGAAAGCTAATACAAGAATAAAAAGGTTTCGAAAAACTTTTTTTACCTCAAATTTAAGTGTCTCCATTAGAAGCAGAAAAAAAAATAAAATGGATGGATGAAAGATGGAAATAAGCAGTGACAAAAGCTGTTAGTAGATACATTTCCTCAAATTTGTTGTCAAATATGGCTGTGTTTTTAATGCCTTTGCTTAGCTTTTAAAGACAGTCCTGGTTTTATCAAATTTACCCATAATTTAATCCACTCATCTTTTTTAATACTGTATGCATTCAAGATAACAATTTGCCAAGCCTATTCCTTGTATTTTATGGCTTGTAGGAAGACTTCTCAGAAAACTGAAACAGATCCCAATCTGCAGAGATTCATGCAAATGTTTAGCCCTGGAGCAGTGCAGCTGCTCTCATAACATGTTTATTATGTAGGATTCACTATAGTGAGAAGCTAAACATGGAAGGCATATCTCAAAATGAACATCCATCTGAGATATCTAGACACCAGAGTTTCAGGTGTAGCTCTAAAATAAGGTATAAATCCCAACAAAAACAGAAAAAATATTTAATGCACTTAGGTGACAACTGTAGAGCTATTCTTCTCAGGTTCTTTCTCTCCTGAAGCTTTAAATATCAGTAACGTTAATGTTTTAAGTGTATAATTTAAATAAAGTTTTTCAATAGTTAATATTCCTTAATAATCATCCTGAACAGTTAGAAAGAAATCCCATATTCAGAAGGATAACCAGCACACCAGTGTTCCAAGGCAGTATCACCACAAATACAAAAAGAGGTAAATCATTTCAACAATAGCACTTAAGGACACACAGAGTGACGATGCTCATTGTTATTCTCTTCACCCAGGCCATACGTATTTTAGAAGTTACACATTGGAAAACAATACCAATGTGTGTATCCGCATCCATCTCAGCAAAATGGCCAAGGATGGCCTAAGAACTGTGTTACTCTTTCAGCCCTTGAGGTGAGGTGGTCTCAAAGAGCAAAGCCAAGATGAAACACAGCCAAGCTTTTACGAGCAGCACTATACCCATGCCACAGACGGAGGGCCTGTTTTCTTAAGGCTGAGACTTTTCACAGCATGTTTTTAAAAATAAAGTGGAAAAGTTTTCAGCACTATGATTTTAAGTAATTCTGTTTTTTAGAAGAGTCTTTTCTACTGTCACTTCACATTGACAGAAAGGCTTTTATTTTCAACTTGTCTTATTACTAAGGTCTTAGACTATTGTTGCCATTTGTTAAAACTAAGCAGAGGAGATGGTAACATTTCTGAGAAGAATGTGACTACCACTGCTTGCCATGTTTTACCATGTAGAAACGCAGTCTTCTCTAGTTCAGACTACATACTGATGACACTAAACAGACACACAGACACCTGATATTACTATCATTATTGCAGTGTGGTTTATAAATTTTGCATACATCTAAGACTTCTTATATGAACACACAGGAACAGGCAGCAGCATCAGTGCAGCCTTCTCCTCCACCTGCCATTACATCCAGCAGAACTGAAGAACTTTTTTTTTTCCCCCTCCTGTTAAAAGCACTTTGAAACAGGTAGTTATGTCAAAACTTAAGCATGCCTAATTTGGGTCAACAGGAGCAGCTCCTGTTTCTGTGTATGTTTTAAGATGAAAGATTTCAGTTATGCCTATGTCACTGTGCAATTTAATCTTCAAATGAAAACTAAATATAATATCCAAAACCACAAAAGATCAGAGTGACAGTATTTTGAATTTCCATTTAAATGATGCAGCAGAGTTGTGAGCTCTCACAGTTAAAACCAAATTACAATTATGCAACAACTTACATGGCCACATAACCACATTATATTCAGAACTCCAGCTGTGATACTCCTTTTTTCCCACGTCTAATCAAGTTCTTGGCATACATAATTTTAACTTGAGAACAATAGTAAATTCATATTTAGTATAATACTGTACCCTCATACAATTCCTGGGACTCCACATATCTATTAATGGGGGGAAAAAAGGAGGGAGGGAGGGAAGGAGGGAGGGAAGTCGTAAAGAGCTCAGAATAATACAAGGCACAGCTCCTCTAAAGTTCTGCAGTGCAGGTGAAGAAACTGCAGTTCTGAAATCTAGGACACATGAAACACCAGGAATCCTTCATGCCCACAAATCTCAACAGGACAGAGGATACTAGAAGCAACTGTGCATCCTACAGAACTTCCAGTCTTTCCCTCATACGAGTTGGGGAATTCTGCAAGGACCTCATTTCACTAGAGACTATAGCTCTGCACTTGCAAGTTCTGAAGGCATTGTCTGGCCTGGGAGAACAGAAAAGGGAGACAAAATTAAAAAGTCACAGGCATCGCTGATAAAATGCCTAGTGAAAATTATTGCACTGTCACAAAGGCCATTGGCAAAACCATACCAACCAACTCGCTAATGAGATGCGACACACTCCAGCAAGAGAATTCGTCTGCAGATATGGATATACCAATTCTCCAGTACAATAAATTATGTTAGACAAAAGCCTTTTTTGTTGATACCATTTTTTTTAAGCATTTCGTGCCAGTATCTCTGTCAGGCAGCAGATTTCACTCACTCTTCTAGTAAACCACATCAAAAAGGCTTTAGTCAGGAGGGATCTGATTCCCCCTTAAAGACCCAAACCAAAGTTTCTGCACTTCTTCTCTCATTTGCACAGAAGTGCTCACTGGTAAAAAAGGAAAGCAACCAAAAACAAGAAAACCAAACATTTGTTAAGGGAGAGGCAGTTAACATGTATGGCAGTGAGGTGCAGTTTTAGTTTTAGCTTTACTTCCTCAAATAAATATTTATCATTAAATTCTATATGCAAGAACAATGAAAACAGGAAAACGTTTTCAGATCTCCCATCAGCAATTTAAAACATCTTCCACTGACTCAGCCAAAACTGAAGCAAGCCTTCACAAACATAACAATAGCTTTTATTTTTTACTTCAGGTTGCAGTAATGATGCTACAAAAACTATGCTGCTGTTGCCCAAAACCAGAAGATTATACCTTGACCTTAAGCCATGGTGAGGCCTGGTAGTCCCCCACTTTCTAGTCTAACAGGTGACAGGCAAGATTTGGAAACCATTATGTAGTTGATTTGGGAGAAGGTGAGGAACGCAGATTTGTATCTTATATACAAAACACACCTACAATAAATAATAGGTGTAAAAAGATTTCCAATTTCATAGTAAAAAATAGATAAAGATATGGTATTAAAACGCAAATAAGCTTACAACATGCATTATGATTTTTAATGCAGCTTTTTTCATTATGATGAATTAATATTTTCCATTTTCATATGAAAATCATTGCAAAATTAACACACACAACATTTTTAGGTATGACTTACCTCTGAGTTAGCCTGTTCTGCCTGCAAGTGTTTGCACTCATCTTTCAGCTTGTCAGATTCCCTCTCACGCTCCAAAGTCATTTTGTCCATCAGTGTCTGAACTTGGACCAGCTCCTTTTTCAGGACAGCCACATCTTCCAGACCAGGCCTTTGCAGCTGAAAAGTAGAAAAGTGGCAATGAGCAACATGATGCTGAGAGACATGCTTCTAGTGCTAATTTTATCTCTAAAAATCTTCCAAATCCTCAAGGTATAGACAAGGTGACATCTACAGTATGACAACTGAAAACCAGAAAAGTACACATTATTTGCCAAGGAAACAGGATTTAGTAGATCATGCTGTCTGTCAGTTCTTGCCTACTAAGCCTTGAACGTGTTGACTGATTTCAACCAAATCTCACAGAGGGGATAGGGTCTCAAAGATTAAATTTCTATAATTTTCATGTAGCTACATGGCTAGGTACAGGATGGAGACCCTCACTGTGAGAAAAGGCTGAAGTGACAGGGAATCCACTCAAGAAATTTAGCTGAAGTCATAATTCCTTGAAAAGTAGACTATATTGGTTCCTCTAGCAAGAAACTCAACAGGTAGAGAGGACTGGATAGCTGCAGTGACCAGGCAGGGCAAAGAGACTCATCAGCCCTTCAGGGCAGCTGACTATGGGAAGAAGAGGAGGTAAACAAGTCTTGCTTCCCTCGAAAGTCTAAGCAGTGGCAGAGGGAAGGAATGAAGATAAGCAGGAAGTTAGGAGGTCCCTTAACTACTGCTGTAAAAGCTACAAGGCTGCTGAGTCACTGGGATTTTTCCCTGAAGCCACGGCTGTATATAAAAGACACTAGGAGCCAAACTCTTGGAATACCCACACATCAGTATTACCAGTCAAGCACAAGAAGGAAAACATTAACATAAGCAAGGTGATGACAGCTGCCAGCCACCATGTCACAAAACACCTCTCCGAGCATTCCTTATGAATGCAGCTATCCAGGGGCAGTCACAGCATAACATCTAATAGAAAACAGGTGATCTAAAGACAGCTGTTCAAGTCAGCAATGGCATTCTCCAAATAAGTACAGGCCTACATAACTTATCTATAAGGATTAACACTCTGCAAAACTCCTTAAATATAGAGCATCAACATGCAGAATATAAAATAATGTAGTGTAAATTTTAATTTGCAAGTAAGAAACAATACATACTTCTTTCTTGACTAGAAAAATACTGAAAATTTAGGTCAGTGAAATAGACAAGAAAAATGATGTTATGAACTCCTTCTTAAACCACAAGCAGATCCCTCCAAGTTCCACAGTGTTTGAATACTTTAAAACTGTATTTGCAAGCAGTTGAGTACATCCCCTTTTAATTTGGAAATGACATAAAAGCATTAAGACTGCAATGGGAATACCAGTTCTGTCTTTAAGTCTTCTACTGCATTTCTCTCTTTCTGCAGTTCTTGTGTCAGGTTTGTCACTTTCTGTTCTGCACCTTCCCGAAGACTGGTTTCTTCATCGTATTTTGCTTTAAGATCTAATTAAGAAGGAAGTTGAACAAATGATCGCTTGTAGGAGTTGCACAAATGGGGAACAGAATCAGACTGCAGGTTAATATACTTACCCACAATTTCAGTGGCTAGTTGTGCTGCTTTCTGCTCAAATAAGTCTTTCATTTGCTTAATATTAAAATTTTCTACTTGGATCTCTTCTAGTTGACGTTCTAATGATTCTAGTTCCATAAAAAAGAACAGTATTATTTTCTAAGATACCTAGGACAAGGTTATACAGTTACTCACATCAATAATGAACTGCAGTAGATAAAAGACTAATTAATCCAAGCTCACTTAACATCCAGTTAGCTTTAGGAAAACGAACAACAGTGCTGGAAGCTAAATATCTACACGCATGATGCTGGAACCTGTCACAAGTTGAGTCCTATGCAGGATTAAGGACATAATGGTTTCCACTAGTCAGCAAATATCCCTTCATATCGTTTTAACATGCTGATTCCTGAGACCCGAACTGTGATTAGAAGCCATTTAATCATGATCAGTAAAATATTTTATGCACACATAAGGAAACTGTATTCCATGAGTGCCTCATGAAGACAAAACATGGAGCAAAAATTATTGGTCTGAGAAACAAACAACATTTCATTGTTTTCTTTGCTAGCAATGAGAACAGAAAAGCAATGAATAACATTAGCACTGACAAAAGCTATAGTTTAAATGTCAACAGTCACTGTTTCTCAGCAAAAGACTCATCCTGAATGCTTGAATATATGAAATGATTAAAAACATGTTGAAAACTATGACTGAGAGGTGCTTTTACAGTTATGAGAATTCTGCTCTCACTTCTAGAAATAACAAACGCCAAATGTCTCTTAACAATTCCCCACACCATAGCTATCAGGAGCTGCCTTAAGCACCTGCAATAAACTTCATTTTTCAGCATTCTGGCTCTTGAATTCACCAAAAATGCACTTTCATCAACCCAAAGGCTACACTGAACAAAATTTCGCAAATTCCAAAACAGTGACAGAAATTAATATAATAAAACATTAGCCACCTGCAGATGTAGCCGTTGTCAATCCATCAGACTTAGAATCCTTAAAAAAAAAACCATAAGAATAAATGTATCATTAGACAGTAGGAATAACTATTAGTACTTCAATAGTTCACAAGGTCTTTAAAAAAAGGATCCCACTTTTGGAAAGACATGGAAATAGAGGCTTCTGTGCTCAAAAACTGCAAAGCAATATAAAAATACCTGATTTAAAACAGCTATAGCAGGAAGACTGGAAAAAGCCGAAATGATTTTCCATTTCTCGTATCACTACACTATCAGACTCTTGGATTTTCAAGATTCCAGTAACAATCCCCCCCTCTGTTTTTTTTAATATTGAAATCTGACTCTAAAAACACAAGTTACAGACATTAAACAGAAAGGCAGCAATGCGCATTCTGAGAATACACACTACTACAATGCAATTTCTGAGGTTTGTAACAATTCAGTATTTAAGTAGCTTATAGTAACAAACTGAGTGAGTTTCCATAGGTACAGCACACTATAATTTGCCTTGCCTTTTTTGTTCTGTTCGTACGGGGTTTTGTGAAATCACACTATTGTTCCCCAAAATTTCTTACAAGAAAGACCTCATGGCTATGTTTCTCATAACAGATGAAATATCACATTCAATTTATTTTCTTTAATAAACTGAGTTCTGAATAAGCGCAAAAGGAGGAAAGGTGTGAACCGAGCTTGTAGTAAGTAGCATGGAAGAATCACTATCTATGACTTTGTTTTTCAGATATATACTTCAGATACATATTTAGTTTTCAAGAACATGTCAAGAGTCAAGTTATGGAACTAACTAAATCAGGCCACGTGCCTTACAAAAAAAGGTATTAATCTTCAATGTCAATGTTGATGATAAACCTGCTCCAAGTATTTTAAAGCAATTACTTGCTGCCGCTGCCCCTGCAATTTCTCTAGTTCTTTCTTCAGCTCTTCTGAATACCATCTCTCTTCCTAGAACAGAAAAAAGAGATTGGGAAGAGTGAACCATAAGTTCGGTTGCTTAAGATAGTAGACTACTTTGCAATTTGAAACAAAGAACCATATGCAAGTAAAATACATTTCCAACCTTCAGTGAAGCTTGCAAGTCCTGGACTTCTTGTCGGAGCAGTGATACTTCATCTCTGAATAAATATATCCATGGAGTGGAGAAAGTGAATATGCAGCGGTTATGTTTTGTCAATCACACTTTCAGTACAAGTTATAATATATATTAAGTAACTGGAAGACAGTTATAACCACATATTATATAAATATAATATACATAGTTCTATATATGTTTTATATTTTTCAAAAACTTGAAACAAACTGAATTAACAGATATTTGTTAGCTCACTTTCATATCATCACCTGAAAAATGCTAAAACATATAAAGTGGGTAAGTAAAGATATATATATATGCAGGACACAGACCTGGCCTGTTCAAAGAAAGAAGAATTAGTGGGGTTTTTTCTCTTTTTAGTATGAAAAGAGTCTTCCAAAAATCAAATGCAAGTCTAAGTTGGTGCATTAGCTTGACCATATGATTTCAGAACAGCAAAGCTTTGCATTGGGATGTTTAACTGTTTTACACACCTTATGAAAAGGGCAGGTCTATTCTCCTTCACTTACCATCCCAAGTAAGAGGGAGCATGCTGTCCTACTCCTTCTGCAACGTGCAGTTACATAATTTTTCCTCCACACAGCAATTCAGCATTCCCCACAGATACACTCACTTAATGGTATGAATGTTTAAAGCCTTGGGATTTTAAATTCTCAAATTTCATGCCCGAGTCTCCAGCCACGCATGAACACAAGATCCAAGGCTAAAACTCTTGCTGATCAGTTTAGACAGCATCCTTCTAAATCTCAGGACTCTTTACAGAATTACATAATTATACACACAAGACTAATGTTGCCTCACTGAGACACAGCCACTCCAAAAATGGGACACAGAGGTCATTACAACAGTGTCAACACACCCATTCTTACTGTTTACACAGCAGCAACACTGCAGGGCCTCCTCCAACACAGATATGTGCTGGTGTGAATATCAACATATCCTCTCAGATTTATACCATACAAATTTGTTGCAGCAATGCTGCATTACTGCTTCCTCAAAGATGCTCTTTCTTTTATCTCATGGGGGGGGGGGGGGAGGGACACTATTCCTTACTTAAGCTGGAAAGAAACAGATTCAATCTATACCTGCATACTACCATCATGTTTGGGTCATCAAGAAGCAAGAGAAACCTATCAGCACATGAACCAACAAAGTGATGTCAACAAGAACTCCAAGGTGGATCAATTTCAATGGCAAAATGAATATGTGATATTAGAAAGAAAAGATGATTTTCTGCTATTTACACATCATTCTGCCCATGTGAGACATGTATCCACTGGAGGTCTGCAAACATCAGTTTACTGAGACAGCCAGACCTGTAATCCAGAACTCCTTCACAGAGCAGGGAGAGGAAGCAGCTTTCTCACCAGTATAGGTAAATTAGCTAAAATTCACACATAGATAAAATCTCAGGCAGGTGAAACAGTTGACTGCACTGAAGCTGGGCCAGAACACATACCATATGTGTAACACTGAAGTATCAAACACCAACTGGTCTTTGTAATAGTTAAAGTTTTTGAACTGTATGAAAATAGTTTGTAATACAGGAGAAGAGGGAGGGCAGAAGAAGATGGCGGGGGGGGGGGGTCTGGAACATAAGCATCCCTCCATAGTAATTGCCTTGATATTCCCAACACAATTTTGCTTGAGAGTGATAAGATGAAACCTAAATTTGGTTTCGATATCCAGTGAAAAATAAATGGGAAAGAAGAAAAAAAAAAGTATAAAACATCACTCTGGAACCATAATTTTATTTTTCTTACTGCCATCCAAATCCTCACCAAATCGCCCTTTCCACTATGACCATGCTGCAATCCCTTCCTCCTCTCTGACACTCCTCTCAGCACAGCTCCTAAGCCTTGCCACCTGCCAAATCCCTGCCACCTCTTCCTTATGCTCCACACCATTCCCCATCTTTAATGCTGGTACCTGAATTTTAACACCAAGTACTAATGGCCTAGCAAGATCACACTGGGTATAGTTACAGGATTTACTCTTGGCACTTAACTGTGGTAGATCGTGGGGGGCGGGGGAGGTGGGGGCGCAGTGGGGAAGACGACACCATGTAATTCATAGTACCTAGATCTCTTTATTGACTAAATAAAGAGCTTCACCTCCTAACTTGGTCCTATGAATCACATGCAAACTCGCTTGTAGGTAGCCAGCCTGACCGGTTCACTGCTGTAGATCAGAATATTTCTTTAACATGGTAGTCTTAAGTCTTGAAAAAAATGTTGAAACAGAGGTTTCTCAAACAAGCATACAACTGAGAAAAATTAAAGAATGCCACACTACGAGGAAGAAATAGCTCAAGTGTTACACAACAGCTCTCACCTGACTCCCTTCACACCATCCAAACACCCGATCTTGGCCATTTTTTCAATTATATGAGAAAACAAAACCACTTGTCCTTGAACTGTCAAGAATCAGAAAAAAAATTTCACCAGCCAACATCTGGTTGACATTGGAAACTCGCAGGCATAAAAACAAATCTTTCACAAACTATATACACAATATAGTTATAACCAATTATTCCCCCATGTGAATGCTATTATTCTACCAGAAGTACCATTTCTGGTCTAAGTTATATCACTCGGAAAGGGTTTAAAGCAGACAGAGAAGAAATATTCTTAAGAATAAGTGTGCACGCAGGAAAACCAGTGTAACTCCAATGGTACCATACCATTTCCTCATGTATAAAACCCTAATTTTGTTATCTTTAGTTCTCCCCAAACTATATGACTCCCCATCTTTCTTTCAAATTATCCTCCACATCCGGTAACTTCTTTTTGGCTCCTCACACATTTGGAGAACACAGAGAATAAAAATGATTGTAAAAATAGCACCAGCTCAAAAAAATCCATCTCCCTTGAACAGGCAGGTCACAGAATGCTCACTTTCAAAAGCAGTATCAATTTATTTTGCTTACTAGTTTTCTTTCCCTACCAGTTAAGAAAACGGAGGGGATACAGGCTGTGGATTACAGTCCATCCTCCCATCACACTACTTACTGCTCGCCTGCTGTGCATGCTAACCAGACCCCACTGCCACAACAACTCCTCTAGTGGCAGAACTTGCCCTACAGAATCCCCTTTAAACATAAGCACAACATAATTCAGCTCCTTTTTGAGATCATACTGACATCTCCTGGCTGATATCTAAGAATAACGTCTGCAGTATTATTTCTACTTGTGAGCCAAGCACATCTGACAGATAAAAGATGCTATACGATACCATATAGTTTTGTCAAAGCAGACATACATGTTAAAATGAGATTATATTTGAGGAGCATAATCCTTTTGTTCCAGATGCCTTAATGACAGACTACTGAAGAAAAATACAATGCTAAAACTTAGGCAACTATTCTAAGTTTATTTTAAAATTTTGTCGTTAAGCTATGTGCCTTGAAAATGTCTTTTAAAAATGGTATTTTATCTTCTCTGAATAATTGTTTCTTTGACTTGGTGAGTTACTTTCAGCCCCTTCCTCCATTGCACTGTTAAGAAAAGTGCTTATAGGCCTCTAAGTCTCCTCTCAGGAGCTTCATCATTCTCAATACAAAGCGTGTGTTCAGGGAGTACAGGTAGAAACCCACCATGCTTGGAAGAAAGTGGAACTATCCATGAGAAAGGGCCTCTAGACCAGTGCATGAAGACGAGACCTCTACTAACACTGGCTCTAACTGGCTTGCCAGCTCTGTAGAATATTGGGGAGATATATATCATTCGGATAATAAGTGAAATATGTTACCTTTCACATTCTTTTCTTACAAAAAAAGAAACAAATTTAAAAAAGAGTTAATTACATAAATGCATATTTTTTTCCAATGTAACTATTTATCAGTTTGGGTCACATTTCTACTGGCCACAAAACAATTGAGTGATTTACTTCACAGCTGTGGCAGAAGCTGGTTCAGTCATCTAGTGAACACCAGCAAGGCTGTACAGTCTGAACCTCTATTTCCTGAATGAGGCAGGTCATCTGCTCACTATGACACTGTTGTGTGCCAAGCAGAAGAGCATTTCGGGGAGTGTGACAGAGCAGCAGCATCAACTGTCATTTATAACAGTCCCAAACAAACCCAAACAAACACTGAAGAACCAGGAGGAAACAAAATAAACCCTATATAAATTTTACCCTTAAGAAAAACTCCCCAAACCAACATGAGGGACTACTGAAACACAGACAGACTACTCAAAACTATTCTGGAGAGAGTAAGTTTCACCTTACCTATACTGCTGGTCTCAGAAATTAAACAATCTGATAGGTTGCCTGGGAATATATTTAACCATACAGTTTTGATCAAAGAGTTAAATAAAATAAACTAGAGAAGATTTCTATAGATCAGTATGGAGTTTCTGGAATATGGAAGCGTTAGAAGGAGGGTTAGTGACACAAAATTCTCAGATTTGCAAATAACTAGGCAATATTGGAACCTATCAAAGCAAACAGTAATGATATAATTACCCAGTACCGTAACCATTAAGTGACAAAACCAGTTTTTTCTTTCTCAAGCGTTGCCCTCCCCCACCCTCAAAAAATGCAATTTCACCTCTAAGCTGGAAATAAGGTGGAAACTGTATTTTTCTGCCCCAATCCTAAAAATCATACCAGTTTGTAACATTGCATTGTCAGCTGCATGAGGAACAGGTGATATAATTAAAAATATAAACATATATACCTGTTTGTCATCTATTGTCAGATCAGTATCGGCCAACATAAGTTTTAAGCTGCTTTTTAATTGTATTTAGAAATGGGGCATGAACATTTAAATACTTTACTACATAATTAAGTGTTCAAATTAATACAGCCTTCATTGTAATTAGAAGCAGTTCAATACTGACACAAAAGCACATGCACAAAGGAATACTGTTCCACCTGTTCGGTGACAGATGACTTTCCCCTCCGTGAGTTGAATCAATGCCAGAATCATGAACTGCTTCATAGTGCTTGAACAGCTCCTCAGCTGATCCATGAGACTTCATACAGAGAGGACAAATAAAGCCCTATTATAAAAAGGAAAAAAAAGAAAGAAAAAAGAAGTGAGAAGTAAAATTTTGCTTTTTGCATCTTTTTTCTCTCCACAATTTAAAATTTTATTCTACATTTAAAAGGAAGGAAATAAATTCTTTTTAGAAAAAGATTCATACTAAGTATTTTGTTCTCTGATAACAGTTTTGGTAATTAAAAAGTTAAATAAAGCCTACAAAAGTCATTTTATTATTCACCATGTTTTTCACAATGGCATTACATACTAGTAATGAAATCTTTATTTAGAAAAATAAGAACAGTCATTTTTGAAGGACTGCAAGAACTTTCCATACAAGTTTTCATAAAATCAGATTCCTCTTCCAAAGAGGAGATAGGGTTTGGGGGCTTGTTTTTAGAAAAGGAGATACAAAAAAACACTCATGTGAATGAGACAAAGTAAAACCCTCTAAAGCATAGCTATTTATGTACTTATTATGACCATATTTAGGCCACTGATTTTATGGACCAGATGACAGCAGAAAAGAGTGTTTATCTTGCATATAATTAGTACATGCAATTCAGAAATGAAGAACTGAAATCAGCCCTCTATAGCCTAAAGAATCAGAAGTCATCCATTTACATTCCAGAATATTTAGTGCAAGCTTACTCACAGCAAAAGCTTAAAAGGACAATACCTTCATTCTACCCCCAAAGTCAAGCGAAAACAGTTACAATGATTAATTTTTAAACATGTGTGGCCAAACCAACATTTACCGCAAGTGTTACGCATCTCACTTTATCTAACAACCTATTAATTCTGTTTTTAACTGAGGGACTTCAATTTGGTTCTTTATTCATTTAGCTATCATGACCACTCTGAGCCAAGTTCTCATTTACACTATAGCCAATACGCATCACTCAAGCGAAACCAAGTTTCAGAGTTGAAGCAAGCAATTTAGTTCCATATTAAAGGTGCCTTATCATTCCAAATTGTATAAAGAGATCTTCATGCAAGTGAGATTAAGGCCCTAGGTTTTTGTTTTGTTTGAAATGTGCATTTACGTTTTTAAACATTACCCTTAAGTAATGATTTGCATCACATTCCAACACTAATTGTATCATGTGAATTGTATTAATTGTATCACATTCCAACACTAAAACAAAATCAGAATAATCCTAGAATATTATCTCATTTCACAAAACATACGCTCCCGCAAGATATCCGACAGACACACAAGTAGTTTTGACTCTCTGTTTACGTTCTTAACTGTATATTTGGACACTACGCAGAACTTTAGACATAATTACAAAGTGAACGTACTGAACATATACGTTGTCAATCACAATAGCACTCACTTTCTACCTTGACATTGATAGTATTTTGTTTCACTAGTCATTAAAAATTAAATAACCAAATACTTACATGGATTTAATCCAAGAGAATTGTCAAGTTAGGCTATTCAAAGGCAGCTGAAACTGCAGAGCACTGAACAGGAACTTTATTACCGCTATTATTTATTTTATGTTTCAGAAAATTAAAGAATTAAATATAGTTGCCTGTCACATCCACTACAGCATCATATTGAAGACTGAGTATAGCAAAATTGGATCAAACAAACAAAACGGTATCTTCCTTCGAAAGCAGAGCACAGACATTTACCTCTAACTGCAATTCATTTATTTCCAGAATTCATCTGCATGGCTTCACTTAGCATTAAACTAAGTCACTCATTCGTATGCACACGTACCGAGAGGGCTATAGGAAAGTTAGTACCCTGCTTAGCTCCCAGTAACATTTATCGGATACAGTTAGCACATGACAGCAATGCAAGTTACTCTCAGGAAAAGAATCGGAGGGAGAATCTAGAAAATTCTTGGCAAAGAGCAACAACAATAAACAACAGGACTGGTCAAAAAGCAAGGAATCCGTTCTGCAGATCACAGGAGAGCAGGAACCCTCCCGCAGTAACGCTGTAACAGATCCCTACTGGGACAAAACACAACCCAGCAATTCCCGCTGTTCAGTTTGGTTTCCCACTGACAGAAAGACCTGCTATGCCCCAAGACCAGCACAAGTTCTCACACAGCACAGGTGAGCCTGCAAAGAACGAGTAGAGAAAACCGCTCTGTCCTGTGCTTCCTTTCGCCCTCTCTCTCTCTCCAGGTAAGCAGCAGAGTCTGTTCAGTTGCTTTTGGCTGCTTGGTTGGGTTTTATTGTGTGGAAAGAGGGGCCCTGGAGAAGAGGAAAGAACAGGTTTTCAGCCCAAGGGGACAGCAATCAATCAGTTGTCTCAATTATTACTGAGCAAAGCCAGCCCAAGATTTTCCAAAAACTCAGGCAAAACTGCACGCAGCTCCCCCACGGACAAGGGGCCAGAGGCAGAGAAAAGCTGCGGAGCCAGCAGGATGCCTTGTAACCCAGAGGGTAGACGGGAGCTCAAGAGTCAAACCCACTGCCCCAGGAGGCAGGGGGAAGCATGCACAAAATTTCCTTTCTAATAACAGAAACCACCTTCCCCTTGGCACGGGGTGGGGTAAAGAGTGTTACCCAACAGCCCCTGCCTCCCCACAGGCACTGCAGTACCCACTGCTGGGCCTCACTTTTTAGGCATCCGGTGCTGGTAGGATCAGCAGTGGATTATGGCAATCGGACTGCACCCTTATGGTTAAATGGCATTTCCTAGAAGTCCGGCTCAGCAACACTGACGGAGGAAGATGCTAACCTTCTGCAACGGGCACCCTTGTCATGCAAAACGCCACCCTTCCTCCTGTTCCTGGGGAGCCAGTAGATAGTTGGGGCTGGTTGTTACAGCTAAATGCGGCGCCGTAACTCACAGACGGGAGCGTTAGACTACACACACCCAGCACCAGGTTGCTTCACGCAAAACAACGGTGCTACTGAAGTCACAGCTGACATAGCAATATTAATTCAGTCTCTTCATACTAAGAAAATCAGAATCATCTGGACTCTTCTTGGGTACCAGACAGTAACTAACAAAAGTGTAAAGCTTTCCTGGGCCTACAGGCTGAGAATCTTGTTTAGGGGCTTGGGGTGGTGGATATCTCTCTCTCCCCCCTTCTTTTTTCTTTTTAATAAATACAGCCATAAAAATCTCTCTCTCCTAGCATCATCTTGAGATGCATTTTGAAAATAGATATAAAAGTATATTTTAGTAATTTGAAGTTGAATGTGTGGGAAGGAGGAGGAAGAGAAGAAAACTCACTGTCTGAAATGCTTACATCTTCTAAGCATCTTTGTTAATTTGCAGGAATTTGTATGAGGTGAGGGAGGGAGATCTCCACTGCAGTAAGTCTACGCTTGTCTTCCTTAACTACGCAGACCTTTATGGAAAAAACAAGTCCCAAAGTAATGTTCTTGTATCTGAAGAAGGAAGTCACCATACATGACATATACAATGATATTTTTCCAAAGGCTATATTAATCAAGAGGCACTTGATAAATTTCATTTAAAAATACATTCAGGAGTTGCACTGCATAAAAAGCACAGCCATGGAGAACTGAAAGGGATTTAATATTCTTCAATTAATAAAAGGAAAGATATAAGGCCTGCAGCACTGCATACACAGACATAACTCCCTGACTGACATTTCTAATTGAGCTTTCTCTTTTGCTTTATGCAGGGAAAAAGGAACTCAAAAGAAGTTAAGGACAATTAGATGGGTTTTGTTTTTTTAACTAGAGAATATTTCCATCAGGAAATGACAGTTTGTTGAATCTAAAACTTTTTGCAGACCCCTGTCAGTTAGGGGGGAAACGGGGGGAAAAAAAGTCACAACCACCACATGTACAAGTTTTATCAGGGAAATTTTTAGGATCACCACAGAATTCCTGAAGCAAGATAGAGAAAAAGAAAAGAAAAAAAGTCCAAACCAAAACACCACATACATGCACAACCTAGCCACTAGGAATCAACATACAATTTATAGCTCAAAACAGCCTGCAACCTACTGGTTAGGGCATTCCAGTGAGAATGGGGAACAATACATTTCAAATCCCAGTTTCTTCATTCAGAGGGAAATGCCTGGATCTCTTTCAGATGGATGCCTGTGCAGCATGCATAGTACCAAGCATCCCCTCAGCACAACACTGGCCTCTGTGAGACAGGTCTTTGTTGGTGCAAAGTACACCAGCTTTATTCAGAGCAGAACAGAAATTACTGTCTAGAAGTTCTGTAGGAAAGTGCCTTGCCTCATGTCAACTTCTAATGCCAAATTTTACCAACGATCTTAGACTACATGGAAGCATTACAGGATTATTTAATTGACTTTGTCAGAAAAAAATTATGACTAGGTCTGTACAAACATTGCTGTGTAGCTACTTTTCCCCTCTACTACTTAAGATTTACTTTCAGCCCGGATAAAGTTAACCTTCTCCGTGCTCTCTCTCTTAAAAGGCATCTGAGGTAAATGATTCCTTTCGGGTAACATTAATATTCTTACGAATCATTAATACAGCACTCCTTGGGAAGTAAGCCAGTATGTTAAAAGCAACGCTTGAAGGAAAGTCTTGCAAAAAGAACTACCATATTCATTTTTATTGTACCAACATAATAATTTACAGCACCATAACCGTACGGAGAACTTTGGCCGCCCACACAGAAACCCCCTCCAGTCCGAGTACCAGCACAGATAGACACACTCTGTACAACTAGAAGTTTTGATCGACTGCAGTCATTTCACAGAACTATTCAGAAAGATTCACAGCTATTCTCTGTATTATTAGCTATTACTGAGCAAAGCCAGCCCAGGGTTTTCCAAAAACTCAGGCAAAGCTGAATGCAGCTCTCCCACGGACAAGGGGCCAGAGGCAGAGGAAAGCCTTTAGCTTTTCTCTGTATTATTCTGCAGGACTGAGGAGGGAGGGAAGTAAAAATACAGATTTGAAAATTTCAGCTTGCTCAGAATATTGCCTTAATATTGAAGTTTTTCCTCATCATTCAGCACAAACCAGATCTAAACATGAAGTTGTCTAGTGTGACAACACATTTTGAAGAGCAGCATTTTCTGTACTCACTAGTGTAGAAAAGCAAAGATATTCCTTCAGCAGGCTGAAGGCTTTAGCTTGCAGATTAAAAAACTTAAACATTTACATGTAGGTGTCTACTCACCAACCATTATCAATGGAGAGCGACTCAGGTCTCTCCACTGGAGCCAGACACCAGCCAGCTGATCTAACAAATGTGTATGCTATGCATAGGGTCAGCTGAATAGCTCCATCACCTACAGTGGGAGCTTGAGACACCTACATACACATGCCTTAAGTCTAGGTGCCTTCATCTACAAACTGCTTTTTTCCCCAGAGTATTACTGAAACAGTCTTTGTAGAGCTAATGTGAAATCTTGGCTTAAGTAACTAATGAGTGGAAGCACAGCTTACTTTATCCTAGTCTCCTCTTTCACAAATGAAAACCAGAGTTATCTGGCAGAAAGACGTCTCTTCTCAAAGGAAAGTCCCACAGGCAAAAGAGTTTTTACAGGATGAAATTCAGATTTGATCACATCGTTGAAATACAAGAGAGAAGATATCCCAGATAGGTTCTGAAGTCATAGACGTA
This sequence comes from Dromaius novaehollandiae, assembly GCF_036370855.1. Lineage (NCBI taxonomy): Eukaryota > Metazoa > Chordata > Aves > Casuariiformes > Dromaiidae > Dromaius > Dromaius novaehollandiae. The sequence goes on from NC_088098.1 coordinate 46,408,225, forward strand.
GCTATCCGCCTTCCTCAGCATTTTGTTTAAAAATGTAACGAGCGTCTATTCTACTCCTCAATCCCATTTTAATCCAATGAGGCTGCTACTACTGATGTTGTTCTACAGCTATATGTAGTAGAGAGCACATACATAGCACAAATTTTATATACATACACATGCTATACATATATATACATACACACGCTGTGTGTGTATACATATATATATATATATATAGTGTGTATGTAAAAACACAAGCAGAGCACATAGCACTCTTCGCTAATACACAGAATTTCTGCACCATCTTATATTTTTACCCCAGCAATTATGTCATGAGTCAAGCTTAAACAACTAGGGAACTTTGCTATTTTCCACTGAGAAGTCAATTTTGTTCCACAAACACACTTCTTGGAAAATATTGAAGTACTGCAGTGAACAAAAAAACAGAATTGCAATGTAACTGACACTTTTACTATATGGAAAAGATAAATCAATATTCTACCATATATATACGACATGGAGAGCTTAGCCCAATCTAATATGTACTTTAACATGCTTGATCTCCTCATGACCAGGCTCTAGTTTACATGAATTTTAGTTTCAGTGCTTCATCTTCGACTGCCTAGAAATACCGGGCCAGCACTCAAGGCAACAGTCTTACAGCAAGCGGCATGAACAAAAAGTAGTAGCTGTGATTCAAATCCAAAGCCATAACATCCTCTAATCATGATCTATTTTTGTAAATGCATCAGAATTCAATCTTACATTAGCAACTACTTCACAAACTTTATTGACAATATACAGCTTGTCTTGCAGATAAAGTTCAGCATGTTCAAAAACTGAGAGCAAGTTCAAGAGCTGTATGGCATGTCCATTCACTCAGAGGCACAGATACCTTTCTGGAGTTGGTTTTAATTTTTAAGCATGACAAATTCTTGGAAAGTCTCTAAATTCACTATTCATGGTTTTCCACTGCAGTCAAACATGCACAATGCTTGTATCAGTAAGGTTTTCATCAACATTTAAACGGTAACTCTAAACTAAAACTCAGATATTCTTCAGTTACACTGTGATTTAAAGGCTGAAACATTTTACAGGAGTAAAGGTTAGGAACTGTACATACTTAGGGCCAGAGGGAAAAAAAACGTACTCATGTTTCAGACCTGAGAAATATATCAAGTAGTTTCTACATTTTATTTCCTGAACACATATCAAAACAATTAACCAAACCCTCGAGAAGTTCTCAGAGGCAGATTAAACTGTCCACCTAGACATCAAGGCCAAGACCGTATTTCAGAAGTCTTACATACCAATAAAAAAATTTACTGGACATTCTTAAGTTAAAGCATAAATAAAGTAGGCCATTCCTTTTATATATTGTTAACAATACTGTTGACAGATTTTTGTTCCATGCCTTCTACCATAAAAAGCACTTTCCTCTGGGTTTTCACACACACAACAAAATGATGGTGGCTTCCCTGGATAACATCTCTGTCTAATCATAAGAGCTAAAAAGGTCATCTTTCATATAATTAAGCTCTGGAGCCCATTTCAATTTTACATGCAAGTATTTAACCTTCAGATAAAAAAAAAAAGTCTGCTTACAGTTCATTCATAATAGACTACAGACTCAATGTCTTTCAAGAAAAGAAGCTGGTTTTACTTGACAAGAATAGAACCAAAGTAATTTCTAGTTCAGTTCTGTTCTGTTTTTATTACTATTGATGAGTCTGTCACAACCTACAAGACAGTTTTGTGACAAATTAGAAATTCTAATTCAGTGGATTCTCTTTTTCTTAAAGAAATTTAGTTGCATGGCCAAGTCAAATCAAATCAGTATCTCTAATTTGCTGCAACATCTAAACAATACCAAGACAATGCAGAATTAATGTAGCAGTATAGTTCAACCAATAATTTTTGTTCCTAAGCAAAACAGGCAAGTACCACTGAGGTGAAAACAGCTACTGTGACCTAATTTGATAATATGAGAAGGAACTGAAAGAGTATCCAAAGAGGACAGAACACAATATGAGCATTAAAGCATGGATATGATGTTCTGTGGAGAAAAAGCAGTCAGCAACATTGCAAGAGCATCCAAGTAAACAGAGGATGCAATCAGTTGGATCTACAGTAAGAGACAAGTGGAAAAAAACACCATAAAGAATGAGGCACTTTCAAACAAAGACAAAAAACATATTTATCTCAAAACAGAAGTTTAGCTATTTAGAAGTTTATGCACAACTAGCATTCCAATTTACACTCTGGACAATCCTGCTACGAAAAGCCTATTCAAAAAACAACATCAGGGTCATATTTTGGTTGTATTAGCCAAGAAATGCATATTTACTAAACGTCTGGAAAGTCAGGAAAATAACCCAAAAGAACTGTTAAAAAATTGCCTTAGATTTAGCTTTGATAAGGCAACAGATTGTAACAACCACTATATTCTAAATGCTGGAGAAGTACCATACAGTGGTTGTCTGGATGCCTTAAGGGAAATCAAGATAGTGAGTTTGAAACTTAAGCTTCTCCTAACAGACTTAATGTTCAGAAGCCATGAATGTCCGTCAAAGAGAGTCAGGCAATGGTGGAAACAGTTTAGAAATGTATCGTTCCTTTAGGAAAAAGAAAACAATACAGAACAAAACACAACATTTTTGTTAGTTACAACACAGTATATATGAAAGAGGGAGGAGAAAAGTCCCTGTTTGGGAATGTGGTGATGCATGTGACCTCCATACAACATTTGCTGGCTGAATTGGCTATACATGGACAAAGAAATTGGCACCAACATTATGGGTGCTTCTTCTCGCAGTAGAATAGGCCTTTGTCTTTTAAGGTAAGACTTAATCAGTGCTTCCAGGGTGGAAAAGAAAGATATTTCAGTGTCACTTTTACGAGTTACATGCTAAAATCCCTGGTTTGAAGCATGAAGACTCTACAGAGAGCTATTTAAGAGAAATATCATAAATAAAGCTGAAGGTGAGCGGTGAAGATCTGTTCTAGCAGTCCATCAGACACAGTCAGACATTTCAGCAGTAGAAGCCAGTGATTTCCGAATACTAACTCCCATTGCCTGGAGAAATGAATGGAAAGAAGAGCAACAAGAACACACGGTGGCAAATAAAATTCTGATCAGCAGACAAGGTTTTACCAATGGAAAACAGGTTAGAGAAGAAAAGAACAGGCAAGTTTAAAAGCATGGTGCTAATGCTTTCATCAACTGACTAACAACTTTCCAGGTCACACATAATGTAAATTCAAACCAAACACTGACTTTGTAACACTTAACATTCTGGATCCTACCTCTATTGTTGAAGACAATGCACTGGCAAAAATTGAGTTCAGTAGCATCTCCATCACCTTTTTTCAACAAAATGTATTTAAACTTTTCACAGTAGTAACACCAAGCATCAGAAAGCCAAACATCAGTCTAAGAAAGCCAAATTCAGCAATGTTGCATACGTCTGCTAGAGAAAACAACACTGAACACATCATTTTTTTCTTACAAAGCTGTCTCATCAGGTGAAGATGGAATGAAGAGTGACAACCTCACTGGGTCACTCTTTCAAAATCAAGATGTGCTTGTTACAAATGCAAATACTCATTTTCCATCAACAAGTGCAAACCAATTTCTCAGTGATCAAATATTTTAAAATTTTACATATTAGTCCTGATAATAATTATTAATAGATATCCCACTGTTTCAATCCTTCTATGCATGCAGATCAAAAGAAAGATCAAACTGAAAAAAATCCATATATTAGCTTTGTTTCTTAACCTCTTCCAGTTATTTTCTGAATCACTGTACCAAAACCCACAACTTTAGCAATGCGACTTGAGCTAGAAACAACTGAACTTGCACTTCATGTGCCACATTCAATACACAAGTTCTGTCAAGTGAAAAAGTCTTAAAGTTACTGACAAGTGTAACTGATGGTGGAAAAACAAAGAAAACAAAGTGGGCAAGAACTCTCAGTTAACTCCATGAGATTATTAAACACAGTCCAACTTAAATAAGAGGGTAATTTCTTCAGGTAACCAAACCGTCTCAAATCCCAGAATACGAGGCACCTTTCACATGAGCAGTGTAGCAATCTGTCACTGATAAGTCGCAGTAACCAGAAAATAAAGATAATGCTGACTTGACCATACACACAGCAATACAAATGGTCCTTGATTCAAGAGGCAGCAGTGATGAGTCAAAAGTCAGTTGCCAGTTCTATCGATTATGAGGAAGTTCCCTAGTGCAACTGCAGAGCAGCATTTGCCAGTTTTACCCAGATCTTACAGAAATATTGACTGCTCATTTTAACAGCTGACACTTCATCCTCAAGAAGAGATCTCAAGTAACCTAAGGATAATCACTATACTACTGACAGCTTTCATCATCTTTGGGTACAATGTCCCACACTCTTGGAAATTTTCCTTTTTAAAATAATTATAAAGTGCAACTACACATCAAGTTCCAAGTAGGGGAGAAAAATACTACTTAACAAATACTTATAGTAATATATGCAATAAAATCATATAGCTCATATAACTAAGAATAAACATTTTGGTTCCAAAACTCAAAAAAAGAAACATCAGCAGAAAAAAAACACAAAATGACTTCATCTTCATACAAGCCCAGCTAGTGCATTGGAAGCTGCCTACCTCAAAAGTCAAAAAAACACTTTCTGAAGATTCACAGAGGAACAGATCAGATAGCCTTATCCAGCTGAAGGCTGTTTTCTTTTTTACACTACACATTTGGAAGAACTTAGAAATGCTCTGTTTCTTACAAACTCTATCAACTGAAACAGCATTTGCACTTTGTTGGGGGATGTAAAAAATTCCAATAAAATTCTAAGGTGTGGTTTAAGAACACTATTTTATACTTTTGCTACTGTACTGAAGGCTCTTTCAAAAATGTTCAAGACAAGAAGCTTCTAAACAACTTTTGAATATCCCATCTTGGTTTCCACCTTTCACCCGATGTATCTATCTCCCACTATAAATCTGCTTTAAAAATAGTTAGCTAATAAAAGCTTGAAACATTTAATTTCACAAAGGATTTACCAGAGCTGATACTGTGTTTAGCATGACACTGAAGTAGAGTGTATCAAATAGTGTAACTGTCTCATTTACAAGAAAATCAAGCAAAAGCTCTTCAAAAAGATCGTATCAGTGAATGCAAGTCTGCCAACACCGCACATATTTCAGGTGAGAGCTGCAAACCAGAAAGCTAGCCATGGAAGAAATCTCTTGCTGAATGTATACTTTTTAATCATGCATAAGAGATCAATTATGTTCCAACAAGAAATCACAAGAAATACAATTAAGAAAGGCGACACCCAAGCCAAAGAAAAAGATGTATGCCTATTTAAAGCAGCCCATTACCAAAGCTATTGAAACAATATAAACAAAACCCACAGTAACGGTTGGAAGGTCATGAAGCTCCTGTCTTCTCCTTTCTGTCCCAGAGTGCTCATTCTGGTAATGTTCAGACAGATCAGTAGGATTTATACACACTTTCATACATAGTGGACAGATGAAGCCCTGTGAAATGCATATTTGTTTTTAAGAAACTGACAAAGACAAAAAAACAGGCTTGGAATCATATGATGTTCAAATTCTTATGCTGAAACTCTATATTCTCTATAATCGTTGAAAGCAAAGTTTGCAGCTACTTCCATTTGGAAAGATAACTTTTTTCAAATCACATGTCAATATCATGGAGAAGACAAGGAGGAACACTTATTAAGAACATGAAACAAACAAAGCTATGCTGCGTACTACTACTTGTTTTCCACAGATTTTTGGTACCCCTCCACATGAAAAAGGAACATGCTACACAATAAATCATGAATGGACCATCATAAGGCATCACATCAGATCCATCCTGCAGTTTCTCATAAGCGTTTTCAGATGTTTCAAAGACAGAGACAAGGATGGTGTGGTGAGATTACAGAAATCTGTCTCTAAATTAATACACAGATTCGTAAGTCAGCTTTCACAGGAGAATAAAGATATTTTAATTTTCATCAGAGAGCAAATTTACAGTAGAAGGCATGGCATAGGCACTCTTGCAACTGCATGCCTGGCATTCTCATTGAAGGCAAAAGATGCAGCTTTCTTTGTAGAATTTCAAAAAACAAAAAAAAACAAAAAAGAAACAAAAAAAGAAATTCAGCATGCTCACCTGAGATTTACCAAAGAAAGAAGTCCAACCAGTTCCTGAAGAGCTGCAGCTTTATATCTACAAGACACATTCTACACGCTCAAACACATGGAAAAAGCAGGGCAGAGCTTAAGGTGCTCTGGGACTCTGCCCATGCTGGTGGTTGTGGGATGCCCGCAGCTACTTGGCAGACCACTACAGAGGCAGACAGAGCAGACTGCATACAAACCCGTCTGCCTTTGTGGCCCCTTCCAAACAGGGTATCTGTGACCAACTTGTCTTGCCAATGCAGTTATGTTGCACTAACAAAAGCATAAACAGAATATACGCTGGTGGACTCGTAAAAATGGAACATTCAGCACCTCAGTGCTGCAGACGGAGTTGCACTGGGACTACAAAAGTAAGATAGACTCAAATTTTTTCTTCTCAGTCAGATTGCACAGTGAATAAAAGAAGCATCTAGATGTGATTACAGGTTCAGGTCTGTGCATGATATGCAATCCTGACATTGCCACAGAAGACACTTAAATAATAACATTTCCCTCTCTCCTTGAACAAGGAACAACTTGAAGTTTTAATTACATCAGCCTTCCCCCTCCTTTTGTTTTATACTACAATTCTCAAATATCAAGACTGATTTCAACCAGGCCTGAAGGAGGTAGAAGATATGAGAATGTGCACAGATCTATTAATTTCTCTCCATTTGAATCTTAACAGCAATAGAAATTGGAAAATCTAGTCGCAAACCAGCCTGGAATGAAAACAAGTCAATTGGATTTCTGGTTTTGTGTAATATTGGAGAAGCAGGTGGGACCATAACCATACAATGGAAAGCAAACACTCTGCAGAGGCTGGCTACTGTGCTTCGGGAGAGACACTTCTCAGAAAGAGAACATCTCAGGCCAGCTGCAGAGAAAAGCAAGACCAACAGAAAGGCTCGAGCTACACGCTGTAACATATGAATCTCTGGAGAGTAAGAGATCATCATCAGCTTCAGAACTAATTTTCAAACAGATTTTGAAAATTCTATTCTAAAGAAAATATCTTTCTTGCAACCAGTGAAACAGCTGGTGGAATTTTGACAACTAAAAGATATTTTTTAACATGTTACAACCAAAAGTGACACATCAGCCTTGGTCCGATTTCCAACTCAGCAGTAAGAAAAACTAATAGTACAACAGTGCAGGCACTTTAACACTTTACAAGTTCTTCATATGTCAAGAAAATAATACTACATTAGCATTGATGTACCTTGTGACACCAGCTGTTCAACCAGTCATATTACTGCCTTGTTAACAAGATCATGTAGTTTTAGGCAAACTTTGGAAAGAAGCAGTCATCTCTCATTGTATGTTCTTATGCACTAATTAACTACCGAAGTACTGAGATTTTACTCTGCAACTTAAGAATACTTGTTTGCTTCAGGGACAGTGTAAATATGCATGCAAAATAGATTTTGACTTACAAACATGTGACATGGGTGACATGCAGCGAGAAATTAAGGAATGTTTGATTATACTGACTGTATTAAGGCTTCAATAACTAAGAAATTAGTAAATGCACAGATGGAAGGCAATTATGATTTTAAACAGCATAGTGAAAAGTTCTCTTATGATGTATAACAGATGTATGGTATCTGAACCATCATATACTTAATTCAGTGTAAGAAAGGGCACTTTGCTCCCTTTAATGCTGTAATAGCAGTAATTAACCTTGCACTGCATTTGTATGTTAAGCTTGAAACATTTGCAAGCTCAGTAATCAGGCTACATTAGCACCAACTAGCTTCAACAGCCAGTGAAGTCAGTCTGCATTTTTCAAAGTTAATATTTGACAGCACTGTAAATCCAAAGACATTGTAATATGGGATTGATGCAAGAATAGCAAAACAACTTAGGCTGCTGGTTAAGTATATAGCAGATAGATTAAAAAAAACAGATATGATTGAAAAGTGGTAGATTAGACACAGAATAAAAACCAGCACATTTCATATTTTAGGTGGAGAAGGAGGTTTCCAATGTACATGATGACTTAACAGAAGCAAAGTTCAAGAGACTACAAGTGTGAAAATGTTATGCTTTGTTTGCTGAAACTCTCTTAAAAGATTTACTAAGGAGGAATGTTAGGTTTTGTCTCAAATTATTCTTTATAATTACAGGAAGGATTGTTTGTAACTACTTAAATAGATAAACCTAAATAAAAGCTATGCATTTATATGGCCTGCCTTCACTTTATATTTAAATAACCTATCATTGGAAGATAGTACTTTTGAGTATTTATTTCATACAATTGTTTTTAGGTGGGGTATCAAAAGAAATTCCAAACAGTTTCAGAGAACAGAGAAATAGCTCCCAAGGTTTAAGACTATGGTCCCATATCCTGGTGTACAGTACCTCAGAGGAGCCTTCATTGTTCACGTCCACGGCATTTCCTGGTGTAGCAGATGAATCCGAATCAGAGTTCTGAGACCCAACTCTGCCCGGAGTCTGAAAGACAGAGGGGAAAAACGAATGCATACAGACAGTATTTAATAAAGCATGGTATCTATCCTGTGCAAATGTCTCTCTTATATTAGCTAAAATGTGAAAGTATTTTCCCTCCACAGCAGTAACGAAAGCTGATACACAATTTCGCAATTGTCACTGCAACACTTCAACTAAAGCTTATATCCAAGAATCAATATATCAAACAATAAGCACACACCAGAAGCAAAGGCCAGGACTTCAGCTCACATCCTCTTATTAACATTCAACACAAAACAAACAATTAAGCTAAACTCTGCCCTTCTATCACTCACTCTAATATTAAATTAGGTCTCTCTATCCAATAGGAAAACATTAGAAATTACAATCTAAACACTCTCAGAGGCAGTAATCTGATATCATCATACTACTTTCTTGATAACTTGCCTGCAATCTGAACACATACTTAAATATTTGAAAGAAAATTAAAGAATGAGACCCTCCTTATACAATAAGCAACTAAGCAGGTACACCAGGGCTGTGATTTGAAAACTGAAGTATGAAGACTGTGATTAAATTTAACCACGTTAATCACTAAGACAACCTGTAAAGGTAAATTTCTATGAATATGTTGGAAATAAAAATAATAGTATTGGTTTGAAATTACATATTTGGAGAAAACAAGCAAATAAAGTTGAAATACTGCTTGATTCAAAACTGCATGGATGGATCTCAGTTTATAATCCTTGTTTAATTTAACCTTTTAATCAAGAAATTCATTTTTCCTTCTCTTACTCAGCTCCAGAACTCCAGTTCTTGACTGATGTCAAGAAAGTTAGCATTCTTAAGGCAATCATTAGTAAAGAAATTACCTCAAATACTGATATGCACTCCTAGTTTATAAAAAAAAAAAAAAGCTCATTATCCAAATCCATACTGACAATTAAAAATATCTGAAAATATTTTTCAAGTTATGAAGGATTTAATATGGAGGATTAAAAGATACAGAAATTTAAATCTACAGACAGAGAGACAGAAGTAAATAAATACTTCTAGTCTGTAAACCTTGGTGCCTCCAAAATCTTATTTGTTTTAAAATTTTCTTTCATGAATAATTTTTTTTCAGACAAGTGAGTATGTAGCCTTTTATAAAACATCTGCAACATGCAAACTTTTCCATATTTTCAAAGTAAAGCGTATTTTCCTGTTGTGTTTTGTAAAGAGCTTTCTATTTACAATTTCCATGAAGATTACAGCCTTTTATTATTAATCAAAATCAAAAAAATATGTAATAAAAAGGTCAGGTTTACCAATTAGGGACTGAATTCCCAGTGAGGTACAGTTCAGTTTTAAAAAGGCTTCGAAGACTAACCAAAGGGTGGTAAGCAGGGGTGAGAGAAGCAAGCTGTCAAGGGCTGGCAACAGTAAGAATGAGACGGGAAAATCTTTTCTTATCCCAAACCTTCCCTGGGGTCATCACTTGAGTGATCAGCATGTGGTGGTTTTCCTACTCCTGTATCTTTTTGTCTTTTTCATGCTTCTAAAGAAAGTATGAACACAATATAGCTTCCTTCTAGACAACATACAGAAGCAATAGGCAAGATGATGCAAGCTTTCTGAGTTAATATTATAAGAGGCTGAAAAGGTGCAAGCAAAGCATACGATGTACAAGCAAAGCATACGATGTACAAGCAAAGCATGTCAAATGTGAAGGCATTAGTACTTCTCACTCTCTACAGTTTCTTGGTTAAGCTATCTTTCATTGCCTCCTCCAGACATCTACAGGTTGGCTCACTGGACCAGATGGGCTACATGCAAGGGTGTCAAGAGAGCTGGCCAATGTCACCGCATGGCTGCTCTCTATGACCTTTGAAAAGCTGTGGAGATCTGGGTGGTCCCTGCAGAAAGGCAGATGTTATACCCATCTTCAGAAAAGGCCAAAAGGATGATCCAGGAAACTAGAGGCTGTTCAGCCTCACTTCATTCCCTGGGGAAATCACATAGCGAGTCCTTTTGGAATATGTTTCTGGGTACATAAAGGAGGACGTGACAGCATGGATTTACCAATGGTGACAGCATGGATTTAACAACAGTAGATCACACCTGACCAACGTGATTGCCTCCCATGATAAAATGACTAGATTTGTGGATGAGGGAGAGCACTGGGTGTCATTTACCCCGAATTTAGCAAGACTTTTGATTGGCTCCTACAATTCTTGTGTCCAAGTTAGGGTGTTATGGTCTGGATAGATGAACAATTAGATGGGTAAAAGAACTGTCTGGATGGCTGGGCTCAGTGGGTAGTGGTTAACGGGTTTTACTCCACCTGGATACGAGTGACAAGTGAGGTACCACAGCATCTATCCTGGGACTCTTCTGTTTAGTATCTTTATCAATGACCTGGAGGAAGACAAAGCGCCTGCTCCCAAAGGTGATGCTAAATTGGGAGAACCAGTTGACATGCTCAAGGGCAGGGCTGCCATGCAGAGGGACGCTGACAGGCTGCAGCAATGGACCAACAGAAACTTTATGAAATTCAGCAAGGACAAATGCAAAGCCCTGCACCTGGGAAGGAAGAATGCCTTGTAACTGGACAGGTTGGGGACTGACTGGCTGCGGAGCAGCTCTGCTGACAAGGACCTGGGGGTCATGTTTGACATCAAGCTGAACATGAGCCAGCAGCGTGCCCTGGCAGCAAGGAAAACCAAAAGCAACTTGAGCTGTACTAACAGGAGCAGAGCCAGGAGATCATGGGAAGTGATTTTGCCCGCCCACTCAGCACTCATGAGACAACATCTAGATACTGTGTCCAGTTTTGCCTGCCCCCTCACCCCCATAGTACAGGAAAGACATTGATAAGATGGAGCAAGTTCTGCAAAGGGCCATCAACAGAGTCAGGGGCTGAAGCACCTGCCCTGTGAGCCCCGAGAGGCTGAGGGACCAGGGCTAGTTCAGCCTAGAACAGAGATTGCTTTGGAGGGACCTACCAGCAACCCCCCTGGGCCTACAAGGAGCGCATGAAGGAGAGGGAGCCAGGCTCTTCACAGCGGTGTACAGTGGGAGGACGAGAGACAACAGACATAAATTGAAACGAGAGGTTTCTACTTGACGCAAGGAAAAGCTTTTTCCTCCGTGAGGACAGTCAAGCAGTGGAGCAGGTCATCCAGAGAGGCTGTGCAGTCTCCATCCTTGAAGGCTTCAAGAACGAACTGGATGAAGCCCTGAGCAACCTGGTCTGACCTCATAGCTGATCCCATTTTGAGCAGGAGGTTGGACTAGCCTGAACAATTCTGTAATCTCTTACCTGCTAACCTGCAGAAACACCTAATGGAAGAGCTCTGAAATGCAAGTTTGGTAACTTGATTAATGAAGACATGGATTGCATGAATAGCCAGTAGGAGGAATAATATCCAAATCCGTGAGGTGCAGCCATGCTTCCCAACAAGACAGAACCAATAAGAAGTTGGAACACTGCATCTAATGTTACAAATAGCTTTCTTCAGTTTATATAGCTCAAAAGTACCTTTCCATGCAATCCATAAATTATGCTTATACTGCCAGAGATTAGGCCTATTTGTGAATCCATTTTGTGCAAGCACAGAGAATCCAAAGTATATATATATATATACACACACACATGTCTACACAAGGGAACAGCTAGAAGTCAGGTATCAAAGCTGTCTCCAATAAACAAGCAGAAATTTTAAGATGTAAGAATCAATTTCTTATTGAAAGGAATTTTTAAAGAGACTTCTAAAGTCTGAACATGATGAAAAGGCTTTAGAATGGCATTTAGCTATGGAAACAGTTGTGTTCTGGAAAACCTCAGAACCTGGGCCCCTATCTGTCGCAGTATCTACAGTCCACAAGTAGAAATGGAATTCTTCTTAAATGGAGAATGTGTCAGGACTAATGGATATGAACTTCTTTAATCCTGTACACGAAAAGAAGCCTTAAGTTCCATTCTTCAGTTCCAAAAATTGAAGAATGTTCCTTCATGTATTTAGCCTTGGAACAGAAAGATGCAAGAGCAGAAGGGAGAAACTGAACAAAAATTGATAGCCTAGGCAATGACAAAAAGAGATAGTCCAGCGGTCTATTTAGACAAGCAGAGAGAAAAATGGATGGTAGATATACCTCCACTTTCATAATACCCAAGAGTATGTTTTCAGTATAGTGAATCATTTCAGCTCAAAACCAAGAATCTTCCATGACAATTACCAAAGAGCAATAATATTTTATTCACTTTGTACTCTAACTTCTTATATACACTACTGTGCATTGTTAACCAGCTATCACATTTCACCCAGAGTTGACTGCATTTCACAATGAGATTTGCATATTAAGCTGTGCTGGTTTTAGTACTACAAATTGTAGATTATTACAACCTTCAGGATGAAAGGTGTTATACTAATGTACAGTGTTATTACTATGCGGCTGATTAAAGTATTTTCTTTATGAAATATTTCAGACATGCTATAATCACACTAAAATGCACTGCATTGCATGTCTTATTATGTGTAATATGCAAATACAAGATAGGAATTATTAAACAGTACCTGGTAAAATCTTTTTAACCTTTCAAAAACAATGTGCTCACTTTAAAATAGAAAGCACAGTTCCAAGCTAGATATAGAAAGCTTTCTGTTGGATGACATGCACATGGAAGAAGGGTGGGAAGGAGAGAGGTTATTAAGTACCTTTCAAGATCAGGAGAAAGGCACCATAACATCCATAACCAAAGCACTACAAACTATCAAGAAAAAATTAATACAAATTCTGAAGTGTTACGGACACTGAGACCACAAATACAATTATCTTTTAAAGCTATTCTGTAAAACAAACATCCTTCATCAGTCAAATAGGAGGCTGGGGATGTCCTTTTTTTATTATTTTTTTGAATGCATTTTTAAGCTAGATTCCTAGACCACTATTACACCATGTTCTATAAAAATCATAATAGTAACACACCAAACGACAATGAACGTGGCCCAGATTTTGTAAACTAAGGAAAGATTAAGAATGGTGCTTTTCATTTTCAGTTGCCTTATTCTCTGCTGAATAAACACCTGAATTACACTGGGGAGTAGACTTATGAATCACATATGAAAAATGACTTTTCCCACAGGCTTCTATAAATGCACTTTTACATAATTAACATTTGAACCCTAAAGGGCATACCTGGTGTTGGAAGACTGATTATGCAAAATTAGCATCTCACCCAGTGTATCAGTTTCCTAGGTGTCTGACTTAAATGTGTTTACTTTGCTGAAAAGCATATATTTCTATTAGCACTACAGTTGTAGAAATAATATGCTAAACTTCACAGTGTTCTTCTTCGTGTGCTGTCAAAACCGTAAGCTAAAATAATAAAGAAACATCATTAACAACAAAAAGCAAGACGACGACTGCAGCTGTTTTCTGAAAAGGAAAAGAAAATTATATAATGAATGAGTTGAGCTAATACAGTGAAATGAGAGAGTATAAATATGGACCTCTACAGTGTCATTTTTGCATAGTCATGTATCTATAGCTACACTCACTCCATTTATAACACAATTTTCAGCAGTTTTAAAATCAGAATATACTAAACCTTCAAAAAATAAGTAAGCCTTGAGAATTTGTGTTACAAATATAGATTTACAGTTTTCCCAGCAGAGATTTTAATAACACATAAAGGTACTATTGTGCAAACGTACTAAGTTCCTAAGCAACAAACAAGATGCAAGAACAAAAAGATAAAAAAGCCAAAGCCTTTGCTATCAAACAACTTTCCGTGCATTTTTCATCCTTCTCTTTTGCTCTTGTGCATTCTTTGGAGGCTTCATAGTCCAGATGTATTCAAAATAACATTCTTCAGCTTCTGAAACTTTCTGAGAAAAGAACTAGTTTTCAGTTTAGATAAAAGATATTCCATGCTTCAAGCCAATGTTTCATACACAACATATTTTGGAGGCCTCAATATAAGATGCTAAGCTCTCAAAACATTTTAAACTTAATTAATTATACCAGACAACACTGTCACTTAAAGTAATTAACACGTACTCGAGAAACAATATAGTGTGATACAGAAGTATTATTTATTTCTTTAGAAGTGTGATGGCTATTTTACAACTCCTTAAAATGAAATGACTTCTGACTTCAAGGGGATAAAATCTTTCTTTTACATAACACAATCAGTTCCACTCAAGCAGATCGCACAGCCATGAAGAGTCGCACCTACTTCCTTTGACCCTACAGGGACAGCATAAAGCCCGACCTGAGGTTCAACATCCACCCAAATAAATACACTATCTAGCAAGCCCTGCAATTATAAAGGTGAAAAGAAAAATATAGGCTAATTATGAGATGCAATACAGCCCAGATGACTAAATATTTTTATCTCAGTTTCTGAGCAGGAGTAAGAGAAAAGGCTACTGTACTATTTAAGCTACAGAACTACCTGCAAAAGCCAGTTCTCATCCAGCAGCCAACTATATGAAGTATTGTTAAAAAACACAGAACAATAGGATCTTACCATCTAAATACAGCACAACAGCTAATAATTATAGATAGGCTGTTAAACGCAAGGAATTAAGACAAAAACTCGTTCAAACAGTAGTCATGCTGGCCCAACAGATGTGCCTTTCACTGTGATGTCTACAAAATATGAGAGATGAGAGAAGGGCTCAGGAGAAGATCAAAGTAATTAGTTTTCCAGTGACTGAAAAAAAAAGTGCCTCCTTCATACACAAAAATGCTAATTTTTTCCAGGTTTTGCTATTTTCCAAATTTAAGAAGTGGACAAAGGAGGCTGCTTCAACAGACCGGGGCAACAGTCACTGTCCCACTAGCAGACATTCCTCACAGATCTACTTTGGGAAAGACTAACTTTTCCTAGAGCAGATAAAGAACAATCCATAAAACTGAAAAGCGGTAAGAGCCTGAACAAGAGATTTTTATGGTACAAACATACAGATGGATCTTTGAGATGTTACATTAAAAACGTAAGCAGAGCTTAGAAAAACCTTATAGAGAAAGGGCCTAAAACGAGGTTCTAAGTTGAAGATGGCATGGAGACACTGACTTCAAAAACTAAATGAGCAATTTTCAGCAGTAACAGGTATATAATGTTTTCTATTTTGCCAATAGGCCATACAGAGCCATGGAGAGGACACTTTTCAAAACAAAAACTACAACTGTGGATGAGATAAAAAGGTCATTAGTGAGTAGGAAGAGTATTAAAAAAAAAGAAACATCCCATGTTTTAAAACTTCAAAAGTAACTGATCTAAATAACAAACTATCTTTATTGCTTTCATATTCCTCCTTTCTAACTTGATGACTTGCTCTCTGAGTTACAGGAAGTGGAATGTAATAAAGTTTCCCTTTTGTTACATACTTTCTGGATGCAAGTTATGTCATCAGTAATCACTAGACATCAGGCTAGGAAGGAAGGCATTATGTTTAATCAAATAACGCTCACAATGAAAAATGAACCAAATGTAT
Organism: Dromaius novaehollandiae; assembly: GCF_036370855.1. Classification (NCBI taxonomy): domain Eukaryota; kingdom Metazoa; phylum Chordata; class Aves; order Casuariiformes; family Dromaiidae; genus Dromaius; species Dromaius novaehollandiae. The sequence continues at coordinate 46,424,319 of NC_088098.1, forward strand.
ACATAAGAAAATACATCTCAGTGACAGCAAGGTATTTTTTCGCATGTATTGTATACCACTTGTGTTAATGACACACGCAAAAACAGCAAGAGGAGGTTCCTAGGCTTTGAAATTACTGCGTCAGAAATATGAAAGATTTTAACACTTACACTCTTTGCATGTATTCCTACAAATTAGACAGGAAGCTACAAGTCACTTTTAACACCAAAGCACATTGGAAGTCTTTTCCATAGTTTGTCAGCTGCAGATTGTAGGGGGAAAAGGTACATATGAGTTTGTTCATACAATCACTACTTCTATTAAGGGGGCACTAGGCTTTTGTAAGATAGGATTTTTGAAAATAGCTATTTGCAACAATTAGAAGACAGATGCCTAATAGCTTTAAGAATCTTGCCCTTTACCTATTATTTGTTGTTCCTCTCTACTTGAGCACCAAGAAATCTGTTTCACCTTTGCTAGCAATTAGCTCTGCTGTAACTCTGTAATTTTAAGTTTCAGGAACCACTGGGGAATAGTTATTAGTTTAAAATTTTCAGTGTTTTCAGATGGCTGTTTCTAGTATGTGAAAACTTTTACATAGAGGTTAGCTTTTTATAGAAAATGTTCAGCTGATTTATATTCAGGGCCAAATTTCCTTTGGTACTGGCCCACAAGCATTTTCCTGCCTCATAAAAGCTTTCCTTGAAGGCCTGTTATTTCTCAGCATCAATAAACACCCAGTTAAATGTTGACAATATTTAATTAGATCAGTACTGAGAAAATTTCCCTGCTTGTTAATGTCTTCCCACCAATTTCAGGAAGGAAGTTTTCCCCTGTAGACACTAACTTCTAAACACACCAAAGACGTACTTCACCTATTTGGGATCTATGACTGAAAAACAACTGGAAACACGGTGTATTTAGTTGTTCTACAATAAAAAAGCTGGCAGTGTTTGTATTTGTGTACTTCCTGCTCCTCTAAAGAAAAGCAATATACTCTCATTAGTGTAGCAGCTCTTCCATGTACGGCAGATTAGGAAAGCGTGGCACTATTAGAAATGTTTCAGAGCCCTTTCGCAGAAGTGCTACGCAGACAGTACGTTTCGAAACAAACATCAGACGAAACGCCGAAGTCAGCCGTTTGCCCCATTTATCCGCGAGCACGCTCGGCATGGCACTGACACTGACACTGCCTTCTCGCAAGGCAGGAACTAGAGCGCTGCCTTTCAACCAGCTGAGTGACTCAACTCTTTTCTGCTCACCCTCCAGCCGGGCCCGGGCACGGAGGCCTTCCTCGGGGCTTCGGGCAGCCCTCCCCGTGCCGCCAGGCCGCACCGCGTGCCCGGGCGCCCCTCCATCGACACCTGCGCGCCGCGGCATCTCCCGGGCGGACGACGCGACGCCCGCACCGGGAGCTCGCTGCAACGCCACCAACATCCCCGGGGAGAAGAGCGGGGATTTTGGAAGGCAGGAAGGGTTTCGTAAGCAAATGTCACGCCTAGGCTTTTTAAACTAGCCAGAGCTTCTGGAAAAGCCAGTTCCTAAAACCAAGGAGCCAGCTGCTCCACGGCACCCGGGCTCTCTGCCGGCCTCCGGGGAGCGAGGCGAGGCAGGAGATGGCTCTGCCCCGCGCCTCGCCCGAGCGCAAACACCCCCCGCAGGTGCACGGCCGCCCAAAGCCACGCGTGGGGAAAGGGAAAAAATAAAAATAAAAATAAAAAAATAAAAATAAAAATAAATAAAATAAAGTGTTTTTTTCACGCGTTAAACGGCCCTTCGGGGAAGGCGTCGCGGCCCAGAGCCGCACGCGCGGGCCGATACCCGGCCCGGCCGCAGGCCTCGGGCCCAGGGCCGCCGTCGCCGCCGGGGCCCGGGCCCGGGCCCGGGCCCGCCCCGCCCCGCAGACGCGGCCCGGCCGCGGGCCCACGCGGCCTCCCGCCCCGCGCCGCGGCCGACCGCGCACGGCCGCCGCCGCCGCGCACTGCCACAGCCCCGCCGCCCCCCGGCCCCTGCCCCGCCGGCTCCCTCCGCCCCGCGGCGCGGCGCGGCGCCGGGAGGAGCCGGGCCCCCGCGCCCGCCAGGCACCAGGAAGCGGCGGCACCGCCCCGCCGCGGCTCGCTTACCCGCTGCAAAATCCGCCTGAACATGGTGGCGGCGGCGGCGGCCCGGTGGCGGCGGGCGGCCACGCCGAGGGGAAGGCGCGGGGCTCCGCGCAGCGCAGCGCCGCCCCCGCCCCGGCGCGGCCCGCTCGCCCCGTGACAGCCGCGGCGGCCGCGGAGGCGGGGCGGGGCGGGGAGGCTCCCGCCGGGCAGCGCCGCGCTCCGCCCCGGGGAGGGCCGGGGGCTGCGCGGAGCCGCGCGGGGCCGGGGCACCGCGGAGGGGGCGGCGCGGAGCGGAGCGGGGCGCTGCTGCGGGCTCGGGTGGGAGCGAGACGGTTTGGGCGATCAGTGGGAGCGACACCGCGTGGAAGCCGAGCTCCGCATGGGAGCCCTGCACTGAAGAGGCTGGCCTGTGGGAGAGCCATCAGACTTATATATATATATATATACACCTAGGAAAAGAATATTTTGCTCTTAACTTTTCTTCCATAATTATACAAGATAAATCTCATTTATATTTCTCCACGGATAGATATTGCCACAAAGGGCAGTTCTGCTGCTCTAGAGTCTCTGCAAGACTGACCCCAGTTTGCAACTCGCCTGGTCCCTCCAACACGCTCGCGCTCTCTCTCTCTCTCTCTCTCTGGGATGTGTAAGTCAACATGAAACAAAACCCTTTTCTGAAGCTACAACTCTCACATGCTGAATGCAAGGCAAAGGGCCTTAAGTAAATAATAAGCCTGTTCAACAGCTAAGTGTGCTGAGTATAACGACTAACTACAGTAGGATGCCAGCTGTGCTGTAAAGATCGAAAGCATTTCCACACTTGCAGGTTGCCATTTCTAAGCACTCTAAGGTGCACAGACTTAGCATGAAGTACAAGCACATGACAAGAAGGACTCGGCAGCTTAAAACTTTCTGCTTACTAGTTGAGGCACAGTAACATTATGTGTTTGTACTCAGATTACTCCAGCTACAAATTCCAGCATGTTTTGTGCTAGTCATTTACTCCACAAATGGGGCAAGTTAAGAGCATACACATAGTAATAGCTTCAGCCAACGAGCAGTAACTTTTCAGGTCACATCCTCTGGATTATTTTCATTTCTGTGCTCACCCTATGAAATAGCTTTAAAATGTGGTGCACCCTGTGGCAGTAATTAGGTTTGCTTCTGAATTCTGCACATGGGATTAACGATAGGGAAAGAATTATTCATGTACAGCTCTGTGCACATCCAAGCTTGAAGGGAACTGTAAATATGAGTGGAAGGGAAGCATAGTCTAGCAGGTGTGTGCTTTCTGTGGAAAAGATTAAGTGCTTGGCCACAGGACAGAGTGTGTCTGGGTGCTCCTGCTCAGTACCGTACGACAGCAGCGTGAGACCGCGTATACCTACCAGCATGCTGATGCGTAGCAGAGATGAAGAATGTGTGAGGAATTATTTTCCTGTTTTCAGAGGTGTGAGTTCTGCTGACAAGACACAAAATATCATCAAGCATTTTTAATACTGTTAATTTTTTTTTGTCCTAGAATACAATAAAAGACAGTTACTTGGATATCTGAGCAGGCTGTAGACATTTACTCTAAATTTAATCTAAATGACTACAAATTTTAATACCTCATACCCTTTACTAGGCAGTTCAACAAGAGCAATCGATAGCCTACATGAACTGCTGAAGCGCTGAATTTGCCAAACCAGGTAGCATAAGCAGCCCATCTTTGCAACACATATTTAATCTCCCAAGTTAGCCATTTTTAAGTGCTCAGAGGAAGGTGATAGAAATTCGAGGACACTAGTGAAATAATCTTACCTCAGAGGAGGACTTTCCTGGACTAGTTTTGCAAGGAAATGTGTGATCCTTTACTTCTGCGGAAGTTTGTGTAAGCACATGCATTGTCTGCCTGTCCACCTGTCATTCCCTCAGTAATTTCTGAATCCATTGGCCAATTGCAATCAAATATGACAAAGCCAGATAATGCTCAAAGATACTAAGTTCCTACAAATTTCATTAAATAGGTGGCCAGGAAGAAGAGAGAGGCCCTATTAATTTCCCCTTGTAAAGGAAGGGCTATAGCATGGTCTCAACCTGTATTAAACACCAATGAATACACATAAGAATTGGCCCTTGTGATGGAGATCTGGAAGAAACAGATTTCATTGGTTTCATGAGCCATAGAATTGGTTGTTTTTACTTATTATGTATATGGTAATATCTATGAATCCATATCACATGCTGTGCTAGTGCAGCACAAATGCTGAAATCTCAGGCTGCTGGGATATGGTTTATGTCCAGGGGCATGGGAGTTTGTAAATTTTCATTTCATCCAACCTCATAAACTCCATAAGGGGTTTGGTGACAGGAAGGTAAAGGTGCCTTTCTATGGAGCCCAGTGGTGTCAGTAAGAGTCTCAGACCAGAATCACGGCAAAGATTTTCCCAGGCATTCCAGCTGGAAATGGGTACTTCACACCTAAACAGAAGTCAAAGGCTCAACGTCTGAATTACATCAACCTCTTTAATAGGATTAGCTACAGAGACCAGCATGCCTTTATTTCAGCAGACATTTGAAATCATTCTTTTGACTGTATAACTAGTATTCAGAATGGCCCAGCATACACCAATATATCATACAACACCTCTTAGACCTTCCAACAGGTATACTGGCTTTTTTTTTTTTTAATGTCTGTGCAGATAGTCCCAAAAAGCAATGATTCCTGGCCTATGTCTTACAGGAAACAGTGCCCCTGCAACCTTCTGCCATCACAGAGAGCCACAAACAACCACCATCACTTAGCACAAAATGACAGTGAAAATAATGTGTGACATGACAGCACATGTGCTCACTCAGGCTTGTGACCTGTAAACTTGCAAAGATTCTGGGCTACTCTCCTATATGTTATCAATGTTTGTATGGATGATTGTTTTTAATCATGTTAAGTTCCTGGCCTCAAAATCTCTTTGCCACAAGCTGCTTGGGTTCATCATGTGCTACACATGTGAAGTATTCCATTTTTTAAGATGTTGCTTTTCAGTTTTCTATTTATAAAGAGTGTCAGAAAGCCCCTGGGGTTTCTTTTGCTAGCCTTTTCTTTGTATATCAGTACATTTTTGACTGTTACGATATGCTGCTTACATATTTGCAACAAGTGGCTTTCAAATTTAGCCATGTCTTTTTCTGAGGTTGTCTATTTGTAAGTTAAATTCCATGAATCTCAGTTAAACAGAGAAAGCAGTTTGTTTAAAGGATTTGTGTGTTAAAAACCATAATGACTACCAGATGAAAGTAATATCATGCTAAAAATCCACATCCCAAACCATAGGACAGAGTAATAATAAGATAAAGATTAAAGGTATTAAGAACTTGCCAACCACCTGTTTTTAAAGATTAAAACTTGCCATAACCTCCCCTTTCTCTTCTTCATGCAAGTTCCTGCAAAAAAAACATGTTTGAGGTACCGGAGAAAAGTGGATTCTACACACAATTTAAATATGAAAAAGAAAAAAAAAAAAAAACAAGAAATGGTTCATCTTACTATATGGAAATTATTGATCAAAAGATGACTTTGATCTCAAAATGCTTCACACAAGATAAGCACAGCGAATTTTTAGCTCTTGGAAATTCTTTATAGTCTTTATACAACAACTACTGTGCATGTTTATGAAATGGCAGACAAGGAGTCAATATAAAGTTTTTGGCTATTATCTCCAGTTCAGTCCTCAACGATTCAGACAACCTGCCATCTAGAGTCTGGATACTAAAATGATAGATCATCATAATGGAGTGGTTTGCCACACTCATTAGATCCCTTGCCAAATAAAGGGGTAGTACATTTGTGTTTAGAAAAAGAAGCAAGCTTTAGTAAGTGCAAAACTGTACTCCAGTGGTTAGTAGTATGAAGTAAGTTATGACATTGCTGAAAAAAAAGAGAAAACATATAGCTGGAAGTTTCAGATTTCCCTGAGTGGTTAAGGAGTATGTATTCCACAGAAAGTTAGGGATTTGTGTGTCCCTAAATCAAAGCGGCATTTCATCAAAATGCTTGGGGAATTCGCATTTAAGAACATGGCTGGAGAATTTAGGAAGGAAAAACTACTTTAAAGAGGAACATTTCAGCTATCAATTCTCTTGTCCCTCAATAAATATATTTGCAAACATATTACGCAGAGTACAATCTGAATTCATGTTTTCTTCATTTTGCCAAGAAACTACAACTGAGCCTTGCAATTCTTTCAGGCAGCACCAATAAGCTTGAAGAGGCCAATGGCAGAAAGCACTTCAGAAAAGAGAAGTTCTTGGTGAGAATAATGCCACAGAGAAATAAATGTTAGGGGATTGCGATAAGATATTGGTGAGACTCACAGTACATCCACAAAAAATAGCTTTAAAAGTGACACACAAAGCTGAATGGTCCAAAAAGGTAGAAAAGACTGGAAAGCACAGAAATTCCAGGTTTTGTTTCAATCTTTGTAGCCTTACGAAGACACAAAGTCAAAAAGGCTTGACAAAAATTTACAAGCTTTATGAAGTACCAATTCAGGCACAAAACATATTTCCAAGCTGAAGGCAGAGCTGCTCAGGAGCACAGATGGGTCAGCACCATATACTGGGCGTATATGGGCCACCAGTGCTAAGGAAGACGGCTGCTGGTCCCTCCCTACCTGCCACCTCTCTCTTTATATGGGACACACCTGCTAAACAATAGCCACAGGAGAAGTATGAATTAAGAGCAATTAAAAGGCTTCTCAGAGTTTTCAAACTACAGAAATTCGTATTTGTTACTGAGCTAGTAAGCTCGGTAACATTCCTTCATACAGGAATGTATTTTAAAATGGACGATGGCAAATTCATTTTAAGTATTAAAATGACAGCATATATATCACCTTCAAAAGAGTCTGACAGCCCAGTTTGAACTCTCAGTTTTTCATTATTTACCATATGGCTTCCTCTCAGCTCTGGTTAGCAGAAACCGCAAATGTGTATAACCTGGAAGAAACATTTAGGATGTGTTTAAACTGGTATTAGCAAACTATGATTATCCTGTGGGTTGAGCACTAGTCTAGGACTTTGGAGACTGGATATAATTTTGTACTCAGCCATAGATGTCCTCTGCAGCCTAAAGCAAGTGCTCCTTGTGCAACTCTCCCCACCTGTAAAATGGGGGTACTGGTCCCTCTTTATCTTACAGGGTATCGTGAGAGTAAAGAATTTGAAATTTGTAGATGAAGAGCATTCTAGAAGAGTCAAATATTATTATTAATGTAAAATTATTGGCAATCCGTTATCTGGAAATAACCGAACAGCTTATGAGCAATGGAACGAATGAAGTCCAGATATATACCACAACTTCCCTGCCTTCTCCGTTCTATAAACTCCACCTTCCATATCTCTAAGGTCACTTGGGGCCCCCACTACGCAGGAGACAGTATGCGCTGTGGTCAGTCCAGATCAGGATCTTCCGTACACTAACTTTCTGCTGATCTTTCCAGTAGCATAAATGTGTCTTTCTTCTCTACCCAATATCAGTTTTGCCAGAACATATAGACATATAAAACCTTTGAGACATCTGTGCCTCTTTCAGTATAGCCTTAAACTGGCCAGTGAGTTCAAAAGGTATGTGATGGAGAGGGGAGGAGAAGCAGTTGAAAGACACAAGAAAGGGTCACCTCTGCTTCCCTAAGGAGCTAGGCAAAACCTACAAGGTGGTTATGGTCTGTGTTTGGACTACTCACCAATCTTTCCTGACCCGTTCACTTCCCAGTATAGAGAAAAATAACAGCTCTTCTGTTTTTCTCTTGAGGTACTCAGAGAGTCAGCCAGAGAATCAGTACTTTAGCCTGCATGTGTTAGGGTCAACATGTTTTCTCAGCTACCTTTGAAGCAGGCTGAGACTATGACGACGTCTGTAACAGCAACCAACTAGAGGCCAGCTCCTCTTCCATAGGAAACTCCTTTCAAGTAAATACTGTTACTTGCGTGAATAACAAGTGTGCACTAATAAAGACTGCATGACTAGCATTAATAACAAATTCAAAAGCTCAAGTCATGACTTTTATTTAGTGTTACAGTGTCTGAACATTGTAGGATTTGCACAGCTCCCTTCAGGTACCCCATTCAAGACTGAAATAATAGAATTCTCTCTATCTGCAACAAAAAATTCTTGCGGTGAATTATTTTTTTCCCCCAAGAATGAATCGCTGTGGGGACTGTGCCATGTAGCTTTGCTGGAACAGCTAGAGAGAGATGTGCACTGGAACCAGAGCACTCAGGAGAGCTTGAATGATAAATATGTATGAGTTCATGTAAAAAATAAGCCTGATATTAATAAAACCAAAATCTGAGATGGCAAAGATCTGCTGCTGAGTCATGCAAGCACCCTTTGCCAGATGCTTCAGCTAAGAAATTATTCTACATAAAGTTGAAAGCCTGCCACAAAACAAACACTTTCAAATTCCACCCGGAAAAGCTGCGGTGATACCATCATTGTTCTAATCCCATTACTTCAAAGGTATGTTAGCTCTTGCTGGGCAGTCTCCTAGGCACTTTCAAGTCAATGGCACAGAAAATGTGTAAATGGAAAAAATAAAAGCTGCTGGAGAATTCCACTGCAGAATAAAATGCAAGTAACTTAAAGTACATATGCTTTGGGGATGTTTCTTAACTGCTCACTTCAGTATTTGCTTAAATATATAACTCCTCTTGCATTAGGTCTTCTAAGACTTTTTTATTGGTATCCATCATTTTAGGCATTTTTGAGGCTATTTCAAAGATTTTTCATCAAAACGCTCATAATTCCAAAAGAAATAAGCATGGGAACCCATAGTTATGCAGACTGCAGAGGAGGCCAGTACTACTGATGGTTTAAATTAGTCTTACGAGGACTCTCTGAGTTACAGGCAACACATAAGATAGATAGATTTTCAATACAACGTATGAAGATTTAGCGATAATAGAACTATGGGCATTGTTTTTGATAAATCACCCTTCTGAATAATTGCAAAAAAGCTGAAGGTCTGTGGTTGTTTTCGAACACATACCTAACCAAATGTAATAGCAAGCTCTTTCTAAATATAAGAAGGTCCATACTATGCTGATTCAAAGTGTCCTCACTCTCACTGAATATTAACGCATTATTTGTTCATGGCTTTGTATGTGAGCAGACACAATAAATGTTGGCTTTGTTGGGAGTTACTGTGTACACGTGTTGCATCAGCAATTCAATTAAATATTTTTCAGTGGTCAGAATACAGGCTGCTAAATAAAGAGGATAAATTTTAACTATAAAGGCAGGTTGCCAGGCTTTTTTAAAACAGTAAATAAACACTTCTGCAGCTTTGCAGTAATCACATTATGCTTATTGGTATCTATTGTTATAAATTTAACATCTCAAAATCTTCCATATTTGTATTTTAACGTTAGAAATTTACTAAACTCAGGGTCCAAAATGCAAATTTGAAGCTGTACAATATTACATTGTTAAATGCTCTGCTGACCAGCCCTTGCTTTTCTTGCAGTACTAGCCAAACCTGTCTATGTAGCAGTTGTAGTAATGATTTAGACATGAGAAAGAATCATGGGAGCTGAGCAAAGAAGGATTAAAAAACTCTCTCAGTTAGCACTTTTTTTGAAAGTTAAAATGCTCACACTAAAACAATAAGGAAGAATGGGACCCTTCATCCATAACCTTCCTTTCCTGGCCAGGTAAGTACGGAGCAGGTAAGATTTATAATTTCATAAAACACTAAAATTTACTGTCCCACAGACAAATTCTAATTTATAAATGAATAAAATATGTATGCCAAAGCCTATGGCAAATAAGCGCTGTGAATCAATAAAGGGAAAAAAATAACGAATGCACTTCCTGTGGGATGATTAAATGCTACATATTTCACAAGAATCACCCCTTCAGCTACTGAGACTTTCCCTTTCATTCATGCCAGATACTTGGATTACTGGAAAAAGTGACAATACAAATTTAACTTCCATCAAATGTGAGTGCACCACTGTACTTCTCTTTCTTCTGAATTAGCAAGAATATGAGACATAGCATTTAAGTACTTTAATACTTTCAGTTGTCTGTAAGTTGGTTGAAGGAAAAATACTCATCAAATTCATTATAAAGCTGGCCAGAAGAAAGTTATTGCTTTACAACAATGTTAACATGTTTCATCAGGAGAAATGAATTGGCACCAATCCTGCATTTTTTACTGTTTATGCTGGTAAATTTCTGATCCACTGATAAATACCCTCAAGCCAGATTTACCAAACCATGGACCCAAAGCCTGGCTTCTACACCTGTCCTTTATTAGGTAGATTTTTGCTGCAAAAGAAAGAGCAATGAAAGAGAAAAAGAAGGTTCCTGATATCTCTTGCATGAATGCCAGTGATACACATGCACAGAAAGTGAGTGTTCACTCCTTATTTACTGCTTGGCATTACAATGATACTGAAATGGCTCTTCCAAAACTTGATATATATATATTGTAGAAGTCTATAGTATGAGACAGTCCATTCCTCAAACAGTTTACAAACCAAATAGGAAAGAAAACGTATCATCAAAAGAAAACATCTTTTTAAGATTAAAGACTACAGAAAACCAGTTAAAACCATCCAACCTGCAAAATGTCTCAGTGATGTTTTAACTACTTGGCTAGAATTTGTTTTTAGTGCACCAAAATATCTTGATGACTTTGCCAGGTGATTTGGATGAGCAAGAAATGGCCAATCAGGCGTATAGTTGGAAGCTGGCAGATTTTATTATATTAGAAGTTTTTGATCAAATATAGAGATGACGCACAAAGACTAATGCAGCCTTTTTTTGGTAGAAATTTCAAGCAGTTTGAAATTTCCTGGACAATTCTGATTTGCATCCTTCCTTTTAAGCCTGTATGCTGTAATCACATACTCTGACAGTGTACATTGCAAAAGTGTAAGGTTAAAACTGTCAGTTTGTCTTTAGGATGGAGGTGAGGGTCATCTACTGCTACATCATATCACGGCTCCTCAACAACATGATGTCAGTCGCCAATCGCTACAGTACATCTATTTCATAGCCTGGCCCAAGGCAGAAAAGGAAACCATCAGGCATTCAGCATTTAATTTGAAAGCATTCAAAGAAATTGCATTCAAAGAAAGATAAGTATCAGATATTGAAGTGTGGACTCTTGGATTCCTTGCAGCCAGAGGGAGTTTTATTGCTGACCTCAGGGAAGCCTTGAAATTAATTTTCCAATCTACACTAAGGAAAGAGAAGAACCATTACAAATGATTCATGACTGGACAGGGCTTTTCTCATCATCCTGACTTTTGATTCCCATTAAAGATCAGGGTCACTTAAGCAGGAACAGAGCCTGGTTCTCTGTTCACATGAGAAGGTGGATAGTGTGTACCTACCACAGGGGCACGTGAGGCTACAGCAGCGGACCCAGCTTAGTGTGGGAACTAGGGCAATTCCACTAAGTGTACAATGCAAGAGCCCAGCTCTGAGGTCTTCCAAGGAAACCCATGCCTGCCTATAGACATACATAGGATCTTAAGTTTAAATCTGGCTGGACACTGGTAGGAGTCAGGATCCTATATCCTAAATGTCAGGATACTAGATACGGGTTCGTCTCAGTTTCATAAGGAGTTTGCAAGGAAGGGCCTTAAAACAGAAGGGGTTTTTGTGAAGTGGTGAGCAACCATTGTACTAAGCAATCCATTGAATCCTCGTGTCCTCTACCCTACTTACAAAGGACAAGTGCTGGCTACTATAACTGTTTCTGCAGAGCCAAAATATTTACGAACACATATAATGGGCCAGTCCATTTTTATTTGCAAAGGGTCAGATCATTTCCTACCAAGAGAAAACTATGTAAAAAGCTAGAGCTTTGTCCAGTTACTATTCAGTATTTCTTGCTGACCCTTTAGTGCAGAGGACATCTGGGATTTGCAGCTCTGCTAGTTACACTCCTCTACATCCATAGGCCAGTAACACAGAGCTTGAAACACCTCTGATGACCTGGAGTCAACCGAGGCTGGTGTCTGGGACTGCTGTGCTTTGCTCCAGAGAGCAAGACTCCTGCTTTATCTCTGCTCTCACTGATTTCTCACTTTTACCCACCAAATGCAGATTTGCTAGAATCGGTAGCACAGCCTTCCTCCCAAATATGTCCCCATCTTTTCTTTCTTTGTGATACGACAGGGAACATGTGTTTCCTCCATACTGGTTATCTCTGGCTCTATGAGCTGAGCCGAAGAAAGGATAGACGCCTGGGGCTATCCCCATGTGGCAGTATGCCTCTATCAAGTGACCACATCCATCAAGCAACCCACTGTCTGAATGAGACTCCATCACAGAAGAATTTCCGTTTCCCTTCCATATACCAAAGTATATTTCTAAGACCTATAGCTGACTGCAATACTTTTTCTAGCAAGGGCAGCCCAAGAGACAAAAAGCCAATCATCCAATACTAGAGAAAGAACCTGAAAGAAAATATGATCATACAGATCATACAGATGGAGCAAATGCTTTCTAGGAGTCCCTGTCAAAGCACAAAATCGCTCAGCCATCCTCACCCTTCCACTTTTACCAGTGCATCTCAAAGGGCAGATCCCACGTGATGACTAGCAGTGCCTTTTTGAAGCATCTGATATGTTTTATCATTCCATTTATCTGAAGATATTTTTTTCTGTTTATTCCCATTGACCTTAGCAATTTGCATTTAATAATTAGACCACATATATTTTTATTGCTGCTGTTTTACAGCAGCAGAAGAAAATACTTACTGCCTCTGGACAGTGTGCAAGTGGATCCTACCTTGAAACAGTCCCAGAAGGAGCCTTTCCTGTCGCTTCTCCCTGGAGAACAGAGCTGGAACTGCCCAAAAGGCCTGCTGAAGGGAGAAAAGGCCATTAGGCACTGTGAGTGAACTTGCTGCCTTTTAAGACAAAGGGACTGTGGACTTCAACGGACTGAGGATGTTATGCCTTGCACTCCATTACAAAATATCACCTTAGTTGAACGGAATTCAAAAACTCACTGAGGTGTCATGTCACCAATCTCAGCTTACAAACAGCACAGGTTAGGACATATCACATCCAGCATTCAGGCATCTCCTGGCAAACAGGCTTCCTCTCCCCACTCTGACCACTCAGCGTGCCAGTGTTGTTCTACACCACCTTTGTTCCCAGCTACATTCAAACATAATGAATTCTTAAAACACACAAGCGCTTTCAGTTACACAAGCAACAGTTAGTTCATTGGCTGCCTTTTTTCTCCACTTCCTACTGCTTCCTAAGGGTCTGCTCTAGTCAGAAGCTACCTCCATTTTCTAGCAGCTACAGAAGACAGTAGTAGGACAGTGGGGGACCTCCTGAACAGCACTATGTCACACAGTGTTAGAACTGGAGGAGCATATGGTGAAGGTCTCCTCACAGACTGAACAAGAAGGGATATTTAGGGGCAATAACAGAAAGAACTGATAAGGACAAATACACTTCCGCTCATTAGTGGAACTGTCCTCACCCATCTTCCATGGAGGGCTCATAGCTTCCTACCTGTTTGTGGAATAATTAACAAGTTGAGATCCTGATCCAACCAAATAACTTGGATGTAATAACATAATTCAGCTATATTATACTCTCATCATAGGTAAACATACCAAAAAGGGCTGATTTAAGGTGGTGCGGGCTGTCTTAAATCTGGCACTTCCCAACATTTGAAACCATTGAACCTTGATAACAATCTTTCAGTCTAGTATTTTTAATACAATTAATACACAAGTACTTCTATCAATACATCTGTATAAATTTGAAACAACGATAGATATTTTTTTCTATGACCATTGAAAACTTTTTATCTATTCACTTTGTTTGCTCTGCCTTTGGCAATTCCTAGTCAAAGACAGAATTTACTTCTCATCTTGGATCCGTTCACCCTCTTTCCAGAAAGTTGTCAGAACTTTTAAAACATGCTATTTACTTTCATTACATCTTTCTCTTTACTCAACTGTCTCGTCGGCAGATTCCTATGCCTGTGACACAGGATGAACTGCTGTATGTCTAGCTTGTCCAACACCACTGGAGAACTCAAGGATGGTCCAAAGGTCTCAGAGCATTTTTAAAGGTGAAATGGAGGGTAGGTTTCCTCCAGCCCAGGAAATAGGAATTGTTTTACCCCGTTCTCTGGTTGAAGTCAGTTGCCCACTGAAAATGCTTCTCTCCTTTGAACTTCGGTGTGAAGTTCAGTCCAAACTCGCCTGCAGAACAGTGAACCCTGGAAAGGTACAGCACCAAGAAGCCTATATTTTTTTCCTAATTATAGGCATCCTAGGAAGACACAAGGAATAAAAACGAGGGGGATCCTTTAACTAGCTAAAAGTCTATTGTAGCCATTCTGGGCCTGCCACAGCACACAGGCTGTGAGTCAGAATTGCTGAGGCTTATAGTTAATAACATCACTAAAAGGGAGAAATGATAGCTACCATTTTTCTCAGTGAGTGATTAAGACTGGTTTTAACAATGCAGTCATGCATGCTATGCACTAAAAAGGGTGATTCACTAGTTACTCGCAAGAGAAGCATCTTCTGTTTTCTTTTTTCTTTTTTTTTTAGTTCAGAAGCCAGAAGGATTAGCCAGTGCACCATTAGCATGGTTGATTAGCATGGAGAAAAAGAGGCAAGGAAATACTGGCTACTTTTGTCCCTGTCCCCACATCTGCAGTGCTCATCTCCTTAAAGCAAGAAAGAATTGTGGGGATTTTGTATTCAGCACTGACATTATTTAATTCATACTTCACATAAGTCTGACACCAGAGCTGGCTGCCAGCAGTTACTGGCAGCTCCCTCCTCTGCCCGCAGTCACCAGCGCCTGCAGTCTAGCCTGGAGCATGATCTTTGCAGCCCCAGCAAGCAGCCCGAATAGCAATACCAGCTGCTCTGCACATCACTTTCTGATATTGCCCTGGTGCAAAATTTATCCACTCTGACTGATGTGGTGACTTGCCTCTTTTGAAATAAAAGAAAACAGACTTACAGGTAGAACTGGCAAAGAGGACTGTGATGGTAATGCATTTCTTCTTATTTGAACCATTGTCATTGCTGAAATTAAATTTATAGAGACTCTTCCCAACTTTCCATCATCTCAAGTTTTCCAAGCATAATTTTACTTTTTAAGATGATGTCACGTGTACAGTAAAGATAATGTCAGTCCCAAGCCTCTTCAGGCTTTCTGCATTGTAAGGCATTCTTTGCACCACCCTGATAGTGCAATGTAGGCATGATGACACAACCTTTCAAAAGTAATGCTGGAATTTCTTATATTCTTCCTCCGGTGAGCAGAGATCACATTGTCAAAGCCTGCTTGCAAAACAATCCCAACAAGTGGAAATTGATGTTGCTCCCTCCTCATCAAAACATATTTATGGCCAAGTACAAAGCTTTATTTTTTTTTTCCTGAAAAGACTGATCAAAACTGTCACATGTAAGACTTACATCTCTTTCCCCTTTCCTCAGCCCAAACGTCAGCCGCGCGCATGCAATTCATTTTGCATGGTTCTAACTGCAGTCTCATGTAATAATCATTTGGACACACTGCGCTCAGAAAACTGGCAGCAATTCTGAGATGGACACAGGCGACAGATTTCTGGCATGAGCATAAAGACATTCAATACTGTGCCATGTAAGTATGCATACAATGCCCTTGCACCCGAACACAACCACCACACTGTTCCTATGCACACTCAGTCCTTTCCTGGACCCTACCAAATTCATAGAAACCCTGCATCAATCACCTCCAGGCTAACCCTTTGTCTCTGTGCTCCTCTCCCTGCTTTCACCGAGTGTTTCTTTTGACCTAATCCTGGTTGCCCTCTTTGCCTTTCACTCTTCTCCTCTGTCACAGGTTGCCTCCTTGGGGCCAGCTATTTATACAAAATGACTCATCTTTTTCTCCCTTATCCATCCCTCTCTTTCCTTGAAGAGGTCCATGTGGGCTCAAAGAGGTACAGCCTCCACAGCCCAGGACAACCCTGATCCACGTGAAGCTGCAGCAGCTCCATGGATAAGCAGCCTCCATCAGCCTCTCCTCCCCAACTATAGCTATATACTGTGCTGAATAAGGCCTAACCTCAAAGCCCCTGTGCTGCTTACAACCTGGTATTTGTTACCACCCCTTCTTATTTCATCTTGTCAGGGACAGAGACTGTGCTTCCCATAACGATGGAGTGTAAAAGAGTCTCTGTAGGTGTCTGTCCAGCTGAGTTCCTGACAGAAAGACTTCTTTAAAATCACAGGGACTTTATTTAATATTACTACTTACGTAAGAGTGTTTGGCTAAGTAAATTCCCCCATTTGAAATACTAATATTCAAACAAGATTCTGTTTGAAAAAATAGGATTATTTTTTGCAATTCAAAAAGATATTTTGGTCTAAAACACAGATAATTTTGTGGTTTTGAAGGTTAAAAAACATACTTCTTGAAAACCAGACAACTGAATTGAAACCTGGCTGAGGTGTCTTTTAATTAAGTAGTGGAATACATTGAGCAAAAGAAGGATCTTCTACGAAAGTAAGTTTTAGTAAGAAAGTTCTAATCTCCTGAATATATGCATAGTGCACATTGGATACCAAATATAATGATCCTCATGATATCTATGCATATAACCATTGAAGAGCAATTTATTCCACATAAAAGCAGAGCATTATAAATTCTGTATGTGAGATGTTATGTAACTTGAATTATTTTTTCTTTCACCATTAACCTTCATTTTTCACCAGACGCTTCAAAACCAAATAAATCATTAGTCATTTAGCTGGTGATGTATAGCACTCATATTTGTCATCCCTGGCAGGGTGACAGCTGAAGCAATGTAAGCTGAAGCAATTTGTGTCTTACATGACATAAGTACATAAACTTTCTTGTAGCAGATCTCTGATAGTGCTGAACATGGAACAAGGTTAGGCCTTGTGAAGGAAAAGTGAGCACAGCACTAATGATCCACTAAATACAGCAAGGATTTTTTTCTTTAACTCAGGCAAGCTCGTGTGTTGCTCTCCTGAGACTTTCTTGGAAATGGCTGAATCATTTTAGCTAAAACATTTCCTGCCTTCGCCCCCCCCCCCCCCCATGCCCCACAAGAAACAGCCAGAGGCTGTTTCTTAGCATTGAAAACTTCTGACCAGTATATCCAATTTTATCAAAGTAAGGAGGAACTGAAGACAGTATCATTTAATGGAAAGAGTTGGGTAGTCTTTTCCTAGGTGCTAACACCTGTGCTCTGCATAATGGAAAAATTGCCTTTTTTATGTATCAGTAATCCAGTGAGATTGTTACTCTGCTGCCCTCCAAAAGGTCATCTGTGACTGTTAATTCGTAACTCACAGACGTGTTAGTTCTTCTCCAAAGTGTTATTTCAGGGACCACAGGGGAATTCCCTCCGATATCCATGCCAAAGCCAAAGCACACTGGCAGCTGCAGTTTCAGGAAAGCAGACTTCAGCTGCAACACCAGCTCAGGAAAAGTCTGCCTCCCATCCCTACCTTGCCTCAGGCTGCTTCTTCGCAGTCATGCTGCTCCGCAACTGTTGATGGGGCTGTGCCATAAAGCAGGTCGCTGAGCTGATCCAAGTTACAAATCATCTTTTTTTCTATTTACAGGGCTGCTCTTAGTCTGGATTGCTTTTGTGATGAGAACGACACCACAAACCGCAGTGCTGGTGCAGCTGAGCTGGCAGGACCTGGGACACAGAGGAGAGAAAAGGAGTCAGGGCAGCAGGCACTGGGGAGGGAGCATGCTGTGGCTCCTCAAACTCCAGCCTCTGGTGGTGTCTCTTCCATTAACGAAGTTAGAATCCAGTCTAAGGGGGGTCATCATAACACCTTTAACAAATGGAAAATTTACACACAGAAGGATAATGTATCAGTTTAAATAAAGACTAGACAGTAAAAAGTGCTCCCTACATGACTTTTGCAGAAAAAGTAGCTACACAGAGAGAGAGACAGAGATGTGTGACAGTGTGTGTCTGTGTATATATATGTGCAAGCATACACCTATATATATGCATATACACACACAAAAATCATCTCTAAACTTAAAACACATGCAAAAGATGCCTCACGGAAGAGTTTTGGCCAGCTTCCACAGCCTGCACGCGGCTCGCAGCCCCAGCCCACCAAAGCAACGCCCAGGAAGGCCGATAGAGGGAGCAGGGCGCCTTCTGTTGCGGGGTGCCAGGAGCTCCCTGCCTTCCAGCCCCGAGGCGAGGCAGAGCGGGGGGCAGAGGACGGCAGTGTGCAAGGCAGCAACCCCGGGGCCGCAGCAGGCTCCCCTGCAAACAGGGGGAGCTGCAGCAGCGCCTGCCCCCACGAGCTGGGGCCCGCACCCCACCGCGGGGCCACGGCCAGCACATCCTCCGCCCCCTCTTCTTCAGGTTCCCACCTGAGCCCCGCAAGGCAAATCAGCGGTTCTGGGTGTTTTCCCTCTTCCACAGCAGCTGGGGTGCCTGGGCACTTCAGCCTCCTCGCTGCGCACTGCGGGGGCCAGGTTTGCTTGGTTAGAAACGCAGCAGGATTTCATCTTCCAGCACCTATAGCCAAAGTACTAGAGCACTGCCTAGACATATGGGAAGGATGCAGCAAGTAAAGCCTGGGATTGCCTATTGAACAACAGCTAGGAAATGTATAACTGTATGTGACAGACATCATAAGAGAAAGAGTATTAAACCGAACCACTACTAAAATTGCATTCAGAAGACAGAACATACAGGAATATCCAAGTTAAGCTATTGTCAATAGGGGCTTTATGCCTGAATTTCTGCAAATCAAACACAATGTTTATTCTAATTTAAACACACATATACAAAAACTTCTAGAAATCTTTAACCCCTGTATACATTTATTATAAGTCCATAAGGTTAGTAGTTATTTGTACGACTGTAAAGCGCAGAAGGCCCAGCTTAGTCAGAATTGCATTTGCTGAGGGTCATACAAATCTGCGCTGAGAGCCTTTGGCTTATCTTGTTTTCTCTGTCTGACGAAAGAGAGGATAAGACTTCTTTTTCAAACAGATGGGGATCTGTGACCAAAAAAGTTTAACAGAAACTGGATCTTGCCAAACAAAGCCAGATTCAGCCTTTGAGATCAAAAGACTAGCAACTGAAAAAAACCTGTTTTGGAGTAAGAACTTTCATAAAGATGCTTGATTGAGTACATATGCCTTCCCAGCTTAAAAACAGCAATGGACAAAAGCTAATATGTGTATAATACATCGCAAATACACGTGTCATTTACTGCGTCATACCTAATTGTGAGCTCTCTCTGTAGAAAGACTGGCCACCAGAGTGTGCACCAGCTAACCTACATTTCTGTAAAAACTCAAACTGACATAAAGCATACAATATTTATATATCAAAATTATACTAAGAGCTCCCCCACACACAAAGCGGGAGGCAGTATTTTTAGCATTTGTCTCTTGGGGAGCAAGAGCGGGTCTTAAGATTGCACCATAAATAGTTAAAGACAGGTCATTGGGCAGGAAAAGAAAAAAGGAACACTCCATGCCCTTTGATTCCTAGGCACAGCAGCATGAGGCATTAAAAAAGGCATTGCTGTTCCTCAACTAACCCGTATAACATGTTTCTTCTTTTGATACCCATTTGCCTTTTCTTTTCTTGCATCACTAAAGGGAGACCATTTGAGGAATACACTCTGCACAGTGATGTCATTCAGCAACTTTCTGGAAAACATGAACACAGCCCGTTTTTTTTAGTGCACTAATGAAACACAACTGGCAATAATTTTCTTCAAATTGAGCCTAATTGAAAGCAGACTATGCACCATGTAACCTGAAGCTCCGCAATCTTGGATAACCGTGTTATTTTTCAGGTTCTTTTATGTGATTGAAAATGAGCTGAACATATCCTGCTGCTCAAACCAGGCCAATGATAATAAATGCATTACTGTATGAGCAGTCATGCTACCAGAGAATGTCTCAGCAAATATATTTTCATCTTTATCTTATAATATGTAGTTTTTGTCCATGCCAACATGCGAGACCACTGGTTCAGAATACCTCCCAAGGGCATGCCCATGGAAAGGTGATCCTGCAGTTCCACGAGGATAAACATCCCTGTCATGGGGTTGCCATGCCATAAATGTGTTTACACAAGGACACAGAACTGAACAGTACTCAGTAACTCCATTGTAGAAACACTATATAATTTTGCATATTTGATATTCTTTACCCAGAAGTGCCCCAAGTCTGGGAAAACAGATCAGGATCAAAAAGTTCTTGCCTTAAAGGAACAAAATCCGTCCCCCACCACCACCCTGACACAACAGATAGTAAAAAGAGTTTAGGAAGCAGCAGTGCAAAGGTGCTACAGGGGCATGTTACCCGTCAGAAATATCCTAAAAAGGTCCTCCTGTCTATTCAGCTTGTTGGAAGAGTCCTGTCTCCAGGTAGGCATGATGTGGTAGGCAGCCCTGGTAAGTAATGAGTGTCTGTGCTGGCATGTGCTGTGGCTCCTCGCTAGGGCATATGCTGCTGCTTTTGCAGGAGTGACGGGCAGCACGTGTCCCCTGTACTGCCGCGTCCCCTGTACTGCCGCGACCCTTCCTGCTCAGAGCTGCAGGAGGGCTGCAACGGCAGCTCGGCAGCCAGCAGCAACCGCAGCTTGCAAGGACCGGCTCCCACCCAGTCTGTGAACCGGTCCGAAGATGAAAAATGCTGTGTAAGCATTTGCTGTTATTGTTACTGGCAGGCCGGAGTGGGGACGTCTGCACGCAGTGCCTGTGGGGCTGGCTAACCACTAAATAGCCTGTAGCCCTTCCTCTTAGAAGCACCAAGCAATATTCACCAACCATATTCCCACGTACAAAAGAAACACTCATTTTAGCAACAAATTCTTCCAGCGACTAAGTGACCAGTGTGTTGCTGGCATTAAACAGCTGGCAGAATTTCTATCATAAACACTGCTATCAGGCCATTGTAACTCAGGTGTAAAAACTTGCTCGAGGCTGATATTTGGCAAACAAGACCCAGCATGCTAATCCTTTTTTAAACACATTATCCTATTTGAGTAATCTCCAGGCATGTAAATCAAGATGTCTACAAAGGTGGAACTCTTGATTTCTCCAAGGCTCACTCACAGCTTTGCTGATTCTTCTCTGCTGATGACATGGGGCAAAAAGAGAAGTGACCGTCTGGCAATCCCAAAGTGCTTACTCCAGGACTTCCCTTTCTCCTCCAAACGCCATGAAGGGTTCAAATAAAAATGCCAGTGGTTCAGACAAAAATGCCAGGGAGCCATGGGGCAGGGAACATGAGCTGCAGGCAGGAGGAGACCCAGGAGAAAAGTCTATCTCCTGGGGGCGCACACATACTGAGACACTGATTGCCTTTTGTACAGGGGTGGAGGACCAGCAGCTGGTGGAAACCCACAGAGTACTTCCTAGCCATATACACCTCTCCTTCCAGATCTGCAGTGACCAACCTTCCCACAGAAATGAAAGAAAAACTGCATCTATTTATATCTCAGCAGAGGAAATGTCTGTTGTTACTTCAAAATAAAAACAGCTTCTTGGTCATAATACCATAATCCTACGCTGGCTACACAGTCCCCTTTCATTTCAAAAGATTTCCTGTGAAATCTACCACATCTGACAAACGCCTTGGTGGAAAACACGCCATCCATCGCCCCTTCTGAACGGAGTTTGCCAGATCTGCTCAGAATATCCTCAGGACAAATATGTAGTTCAATGGAACAAGGCTGGAAAACTCAGCACTAAGCAAATGGTAACAACTCTTTATGTAGCCATGCTAAACTATTCAGGATTTATAGTCAGAAATACTTTCATTTATTTCATTATTGAAAGTCTACTACAGCTAAGGGTTTTTTTTTTTTTTTTTTAATGCTGAATCTCATTTCCAAATGCCCTGAGGGAGCAACAGTCACAACAATAAAATTAGAAACCCATTACTGAAAATAAAATTAGAATAACTAAGACCAACACTATACTGGGAAAATGCAGTGTTAAAATGTATGAGGTAAAATGTTTTCTAGCTAACCTAATGTTAAACTTCATTTTGTCCTTGGAATGGGCAAGGGCAGAAATTTGTGACAAGCTACCCCGTTATTAAACACAACTTTGTGCAATTTGTGCAGTTTATTTGCTAAACCATGATATTTTCCCAGTATAGTTAAGGCCTAAGACCCTTAATAAGATATTTTTAAATTAATTTTTAATTAATAAGATTATTAAAAATATTTTTAATTCTCCCTTCTTCCAGTATTCCCAGGGATTCAGGAAAGTGCAGGGAATATAGATGCTTTACTTTTCAGTCCTATTTACACAGGGAATCTGGAGAGAAACCTCATAGGTAAAAGATTCTTCAGTAACAGTGGAGAAAACTCACAACTCCTGGTTCAGTGGCAAATGCGGCAGGAGGTGTCAGATACCCACCTATCGATAGATAGATACTTGCATAGATACTTTGGGGGGAAAATTTCTTAGTATAGCTAGGATAATGTTTCAGGGCATGAGTACTGCCACGCTCTGCACAAGGGTTAAGCTTCCATTAGTGATCCTGGACAGGTACCCTCATGAGACAGACATTCTTGCAGCGTCTGCGTGCCACGTACTTACAGGCAGAGCAGGCTGGAGAATGACAATTCCTTGACTAGAACGTAGAATGATGAAATTGTGGTTTTTTTCAGCAGCAGAAAAAGAAACTGCCTGATTTTTTCCAAAAACAGAACTGTGTCATAATAACCAGAATGGAATAAGAGAGGCCGGGGCTTTGTTCCAGCACTCTCTTTCTTCTTATATCAGTAGTAACCATAACTCCCCCCTTCCTCCACCTCTTCCAGCCTCTAACACACGGCTGTCATAAACTTTTTATAAGGATGTTGTCAAATGTATTCAGCAAACATTCTGACATAGGTGAATTTTGAGTGAACAACTCATTAGTGAAGAACTCATTTTTTATTCCTGGGTATTAGACTCAAGTTCAGAGCTTTTATAATAGATATTTTTAAATGAAGGTTCGTTTTATGTTACGTACGTGAGAGGTCTGTGGAATCAGGCAAACACCCTCTTGTCATAGTACTGGAGTTTCTAAAGGTCTTGAAACCAGCAGATAGACCAAATATACATGGGTTTCGCAAACTGCTCTCCAGCAAAAGTCTACACGTATGAGCTGAGCCCCTTATCTGCACTTCAATCAAATGAGCTTATTGTTAAAGTTTTACAAAGCAACCCAGCAGCAAGGTGAAAGATGAAGAGATTATTGAATAATAGATAAGAATATTTTTAGTCAGCTCAGATGTATTCATGTGTCTGAGAACACCCATGGAAAAAAGGCGCTGGCTGACTTCCAACAAAAGCAACCCGGCTGTCAGGGCGCCACGAGCCCCCAGGGCAGCTCCTCGGGGCTGGTAGCAGCGGGGGCTCCCGGCAGAGCAGGGCCGGACCTGGCCGCCAGGGCCTGTCCCCCCAGCCCGAGGGAGCAGGGCCTGGGAGCAGCCCCAGCCCCAGGTGGTGGTCGGGCACCACCATGATGCCGGGCCGGGCCGAGGCCAGCGGGGCGGTCACCCGCGGGTCGGAGCTGGGGCCAGCGGGGCCCGTGGCGAGCAGAGTTGGGGAGGGCCAGTGGTGCCCTTAGGCCCTGGCACTGACAGGCAGAGGTGCAGCGTGGCTAAGAAAAAAGTTCCCTGTCGTTCTGCCCCTGGTTTTGATGAAGATAATATTTTTGCTTCCTTTTCATTCATAGCTTTACAAGCCCAGCAATGTTGTCTTCAAATTTGTATCTGGTTGAGCTGTAAACTCATTCCCAAGGTCAGTCCTTCCCATCAGGTTTCCTACAATGCTGTGAAACGCTGGGGCACCAAAGAACTGTTAACACTCTGGAAAAGATCTTCCCTATGTGCAAAAGAAAAAAACTAACAGATTGCCTGACTCTAGTGCTGGTCTGTTCCTTACCCTGTATCTTTGCACTGAGCTAGGATCACTGCTCAGTTGTTATGTTTTGAAGAGACAGAGATTTTTAAAAGATCTTTTCACTGCATGAGCAAGCCCACCCCCTGTTGTCTTCTCCTTTTGATGAAGATCACAGAGCAGTGAAATCTTTGATCTCACAACAGATCCTCAGAGCCTCTGAGGAAGTGGAAGTATAATTACAGCATTCACTTAAAATATAGGGAGATACTGACTGAAACTGCACCTACTGAAATAAAGTAGTATTGAATAATGAAAAGCCACTTGGATATTCAGAATTTCATTCATTAAAAATATCACCAAAAGAAACCGGTTCATGTGTCCCCAGGAACATTTATACAAGAGTTGCCATGCTAAATCAGACTTGGCACTCAGTCTAACATTACGTAGTCCATCCTCTTGTGACTCTGAGCAGAGAGTGGAAATGGCCTTATCTCACCTCATGGATAGCTACAAGACTATACACAACAGTGGGGTAGAAAATCTTTTAAAAGACAAGTAAAACCAGGGAAAGCTTACCTAAGTGGTATCTAAGAAACACAGTCCATTATAGCACAAAGGTATGACTACCCAACAGATACCTATGGCGTGAGAAGACACGAAACTAAGTATAAACTGCCTACTTGGGGCAGAGAGAGCCATCAGCCTGCAGCACCATGCAGTTCAGTGCTGCCTCATTTATCCTGATGCTGTGACAGGAAATTTTTGCTGAACTCTTTACTCACCTAGCTAAACCGTTGTGGGCAGCTGAGTTTGTACCAAGTTCAAAATGGGTGCTTGAGATTGCAGCAAAGACATAGGCCATTTTTCCCCCATCCAGCAAAGCATTTCAGCACACATGTAGCTGTAAGCCTCTGAATATACCTGACAACTTAATTAGTTTAATAATGATGAAGCCTGTTTTGAGGTGCCTTCTGGATAGGGATGTACCTCTGAAGTATTATAAAATGCAGTAAAACCTCAAAAAGCAGAAAATAATGCTTATTCGGTCTCTCTCCTCTCCACTTGGGATGCACTGGAATTAGGATGTTTTGGCATAAAATATCCTATGTATTATGTACTAAAAGCAATTGCTAGATGCTATCCCGAGGCCCAGCAAAGTCAGTTTCAGGGCATATGGACAGGGAACCTACCCCAAGGCCAGACAAGTCCAAGTGCCAGAAGACAGAAGTCAGGGTGAACACTGGCAGCTGGTAGGGCAGAGACCCCCCATGTCATCCTTCTATGAGGACTTGGCCATGTTATGTTTTGCCATTGAAAGCACACATGGAGCAATGGGCAGGGTTCAGGTGGTTCCTACCAGTAGCACAGCTTAGTAAGAAAACAGTAGTAAATGAATGCTATGAGTTATAGTCTCCTTCTGCTAACAACCGTTTTCAAAAGAAATCCACAGCAAGTAGATCCAAGAAAAGAAAAATACCTAAGAAGCCTTCACAGAAATCCAGTTTGTACACATGCACATGCACATATACGCACACTTGGACACCAGCAGTTTTATGCAAAAGAATCTCCCATAGGATCCGAATTCAAATCTTGCAGATCACAAGAGAGTGTAGGGACATGTGCATGCAAATCCACTGCTTGTGCAGCTGTTTTGGTCCACCATCTGCATCTTCTCCTTCCCAACTCCCTCAAAGTGAAGTTTCAGGATGACTTACATACTGAAAATCTCCCTGACTGCAAACTGCATCATTTGGAAATGGCTGTATTAACTGAACTTCCCCTCCTGCAATTGCACCATTTGGCATTTGAAGTTGTGTTTTCATTTCTGGGGAATAATGCCGCAACCCCCTTCTCAGATGTGTCATCCCACTACTATTCCTTTCTTCCTTAGGCTACAGTTTGGTATTCTTTTAAGTCAGCAACTGTTGCCAATAAAACAGTCCCTGCTTTCTTCCACTTTCCCATCTTCTCTGAGATCATCTGCTGTATTGTGCCATTATAAATATTTGTGTGGCCATATGGTGAATCAAATCAGGGAACCGACCCAGCCGAAAATAACCCTGGGGAAAAAAAAGGCAATTTTTCAATATAGTTCCCCACAAGTTCAATGCTTGTGCTGCTATTGTGGAGAGGTTTCTGTAAGAACAGGGGTGAGTGACTGAGAGAAGGAAGCAGGGACAGTCTGTTACTTAAGCATCTCTGCCAGCCGTAACGCGTGCCACACTGGCATTTGTTTTTACAAGAGTCTGTCCCCAGAAATCACATAGAAACCCCTGCTCTTGGGAGTGAACAGGGCACAGAGCTACTGAAGGTTACCAGGCCATCCTGATCAGCTGCAGGAAAGATCTTTGCACAGGGATAACTAATCCTTGCCTGGATTTGAGACCAAGACCTAAATCTTGAAGTCACTGTCCTTACATCTGAAGAAGAGCTTTCTCCTGTCAGCGACAAGCTCAAGGGATCCTTTGCAATCAACTGCTAGCATATCAGAGGCAAACAGTAGACTTCTCCTTATCTTACTTTCTCCAGATCTGAAGACTGACGTGACAGAATCCTGTTTGGGTACCTATTCCACAGCTCTATATTGTAATTTGGAGGGAAAAGTCTCGACACATTACCATTTGATTGTATTTTAATAAAAAAGCCTTTGGAAAACGGCTCTCCTCCCCATTTAACAGATTCTAATAAACTAAACCCGGAACTAGAGTCAGAAAGTCCTGACACTGATTCGCTCAACTTTGATTCGTTTTGTCTCATTTCCTATCTTTAAAATGAAGCAACAGTTCCACTGCAGATATTTCTCAGGATAGATGTGACAGTCTTTGTGAGACACTTGAAAATTGTAGTTAAATACAAATTCACTGCTGAATAAAGCTATACAGAATAACATCCTTCTCTTCCCTCCTCCACTTTGAAAAACAGAGTCAAGAATTACTGTTTTCTCCCCATTGGTTTGTGGTGTGAGATAGCAAGGATATGAAGCTGGCTGATTCCATGAGTGGGTGGACTGACTACAAAGAGAAATCATCTCTTCTTTTATTGTTTCCAGCAACTGTACAATTAACTTCAATTGTGGCTATCTTTTCAGCAGTGAGCTTAATCTATTCAGACTAAGGATATTGTCTAAGTGAACACTACAATTTCCTGAAGAGACTGCAAATCAGTGGTCTTCTCTGAAATCATATACTCCTCAGTAAATGTGAAACACAAAGACAGTGTGTTATCATATGTTAGAAGACTTCCTTTATGCAGTGTCTGTATGATGGCAAGCTTTGGGCTAGAGCTCTGACACATACATTGATGGACATATCTAGCTTGAGGTGGTTTATCCAGTAAAGATCAGGGGAAAATATGCACAAAGATTACAGTAATGGACTGATAGCTCTCCTAATGTGAAGTGAATTTTGGAGAAAGCCGAGCAGGATTTGGCTGTGTAACAAACAGGCAAATATTTTTAGACATTAAACTGGTTTTGCTCTCTAGGAACTCTAGAGAATATAAGATCTACTGTTGAGCAGAGACTACATAAGGCAGTCAAGGGCCTGTTTTTAACATATCCCTGTGAAAGCAGGCAAGAAAAGCTGCCTTTGAATTTTCCTCCAATTCTTCAACTGCTGGTGCTCCAAATTTAATTTGGTCACTACTTCTGGCTGCAATGGTGTTGCTGTTGGAGCTGTGATTGTCTCAGGAATAAGTGAGGCAAGATTTGTAAGGAGAAGTTCTATCTTTTATTACATCAATGGTATATTTGGAAAAAAAAATGGACAGATTTTCAGGCACACAAGCCCATCACTGGGTCACCAAAGAGCTGGAGTGCCTGGAGGCTTGTCTGGACTTTTTCTAGCTATTGATGTGTAATAAAAGATATGACATCTCCCTTCAACACTCTCCTCTTTGATTTGTTGCACAGCCCTCTCTACCTGATAAAGACTGTTGTCCCTGTTTCCATTCTCAGAGCACTGCTCATCTTGTCTGAACATACTAAGTTTTCATACAATCATTTCCACTTTTCTTCCCATTCTTCTCACCTTGCCCCACCATCTCCTTAAGGCCTCACTGAGCAGATCCCCTGGATCCATCACCCTTCCTACACTGAGGCTCCCTTTGACAGACTCCCATCAGGCAGGTGAAGTTCCCTGAAACTTTGTCTTCTGGAGGGCAAAGCCACCAGAGATATTCCTGCCTAGCTAGAGCCACTCTTTCTGTACAGCCTGTCAGCTGTAGCATGGGGGTATGCTGCTAACCATACCACAGCAGTGACTATGAGTAAAAATAACCCTCCAAAATAAAGTCCCTTTCAGCTTTGATCAGTGATAGGGTTTAATGCACTGCCTCACACACAGTTGCAGAGGCAGAGCTGAGGGGATGGCGTAGGGATGGGAATGAAAGGCTGAGTGTGGGGCGGAGGAGAAAACTAGTGGGTTGAGGCTGAAAACTGCTTGTCGTGGCTGCATCCTGAGAAGAAAGCCACTGGGTCAGGACATAGCTTTCTGCAGCAGTAAGGAAGCAGCTAGCACACAACAGGCAACATTTTTCACTACAGAACATAATAACATGGCACTTTGCATGGCATTTTGCTTTGTCCACAGCTGCTGTGTTGAAAACGTGGGAACATTTTGCAATATTTTTATAGTTACTGTGTAACGGTGTTCCCAAATTCTTGTGTGAGTGGTTAAAAGGGACAAGAACAAGTTAGGACCCTGTTAAGTGTGTGGAAAGAAAAGGCAAGGGAAGGAAAATTCTTAAGTATTTATCTCAATGGGCCATCAAGACATCAATGGGGCAATACATCTGCAGTTGTGCACAGCTTGGCAGCACAAGGAGAACCCATCAGACAGTATGTTTCTGCGATTGGAGCAAAGATCTAAGAAAGCCCCTGAAAGATGACTACTGGGTTGAGAAGGAAGGATGTCTAGCAAGGCCCTGCAGAACACTGGATCTCCCCATATTCAAACATGGCTAAGGACTGTGGTAACAACTGGGAATGCCCTAAATGGGACAGCTGGTGAAAAATATTGCCTCAGTTTTCTGCCTAGTCCATCTTACTGTATGGACATCTAAGCTGCTGATGAATCAACATGAATGAGCCCTGTTCAGACCACACACTGTAACCATGATGTAAACTGAGGTGATTCAGGAGATGATTCAGGGGCACCTTGCACATCCAGGGTGAAGCCCACCGCTGGGAACAGCAAGCTGTCAGCCATCCCCAAATAAAGCCACAAAACCTGGACAATAAGCCCAAGGGCTTTTGCCCTCTCTGGTCCAAATAGCGAACACATATCATGCCAACCTGTAGTTTGCAGTCACTGACTTCTCTTAAAATTGCAAGTCCTCCTTCAGGATTGGTCTCAGTCTCTCCAGTGAGGTTACCAATGATAAGCAAAGGTGCTGTGACTACAGCCCAGCTCACAAGGCTCAAAGGAAATAGTGTCTTGTTGTTACCTAGAGTCTCCTCTGAGGACTGGCCAAAGGGTAGCTGGGAAAATGTGTAAGGAGATGGATCATTAGCAAGAACTGCTTGACAGGATGTAAGCAGAAAACTAACGGGGGGAGGGCGCAAACATAAGATACCTACTTGGCCTCAGGTCTCCTAGAATTCACTGAGCATATTATTCGTGTAAATAATGTTTACAAATAATAAACCTCTATTTTAAATAAATCAAGAGCCATTCATTGAGATAGACTATGCTGAGACTTTAAAAACACCTTTGAGCAAGGGTTGCTGTATGAACGTCACCATGGCTGGACATCTGGCAGCAGAGCCACTGAAGAACACATATAACACAGAAAAATAATAAAGAGTACATTATATTTCAGTGGCATCAGTTTCCCAGCCCAGTTTCCCACGCGGTGATAAGAACAGCCGTGTTGACAAGGAGAAGGGGGCCATCTGGCATGAGATCTTGGCTGAGATAGTGTCTGCCACCAGGGAATTCCCCTTCAGACTACATCCTGGAGTAGCCCAAGGAGCTTCTGTCCCTCCACTATACTTCTCCAAAGCACAGTTCCTCCAAAATATCCCTTACACGCTGCAGATAGTAATCTGCTGTCAGCTTTTAAGCAATGCAACTTATATCCCTGGGCCCATGAGCAGTGCTTGCTGACATGCAAGAAATGTAGGCTGAGCTATCATAAGAAATTCTGGGCACATCCCTCTCCAGATCCTCTAACTGTGGTGCTTATTCCTGCCTTTCACACTCCTATCAGCCCCCACCAGGGACCTCCAGGCCCTGTGTCTGGGTAGCAACAGCTATTGGCATTCCCTTACATGTCCCTGAAGCTGCAACACCTTTCAGGAGGCCCCTGTGTGGCTGGCGCCCCTCTTGCCCTGGCTTTGGTACAACGTTTTGTGCCGCTGTGCCCCTGTCTGGGGGATTGTGGTGAGGACACTCTTCAGTATGGATCAGAGCCAAACATGCTCATATTGGTTTGGCTGTAAGGGGATGAGGCTCTCACATCCCCACATCAAACCTTGACAGAAGTTAGGCCTATAGTAAACCAGGAGTAAGATTTACCTCATCAAAACTTTAGACACCTTTAATGTAAACATGTAAAACTGAGCTAGTTGTCTAGACAACCTTTTTAGTGTAATGGAGAGAATCAGGCACTTTCGGAGTACATCTCCTCTGACAATTTGTATGTCTACCTTAGAATGGGATGACTCATGCCTTACGAAGTACTTATTTCTCTCTGTTGAATCTATCAATGAGTCAAACAAAGGGAGCTGTATTTGCCTGCACCATTTCTTACAAATACTCTCTTGGATATATTTATATCAGCTTGGAATTCATTTATTCCAGTTTCCTTTGCATATTTAGATTCATTGAAGTTGATTCTGACTTAAACCAGGTCCTCCACATTCTTATGAATACTTCCATGCCTATTAAAAAGAAATAATTTTTCAGAAAAGCAAAACTGTGCAGACTGCTGAACAAGTGAGGCACAGCACCTAGAGTGCTGCTCACAGTACTCCTCTTTGGCCTTGGATCTCCTTGTTCAGTATGCTGTGGTCTTGCTGAATATTATTCCACCGAAAAGGACCAGAGCTAAAATATCCATGGGTAAGACCTCAGACTGGTGGGAACTCAGCACTTTCTTTGATAGCTGCAGTAATGCAGCTAGAGCAAGAGCTGCACTGTCTTTTGCTCCCTGCACCTCGCTCAGGAAGCCAGATATCTGAAGATTAACATCACTCTGTACACCAGCATCACAGCAGGAAAGAAGGAAACTGAAGTATATATGTGACATAGTTACGCAGTCTATCACCACACACAGTGAGCCTGATCCTGAGAGACGAGAGATGGCTTTCAGGCATAGTCCTGCACCTCTGCAGGCACTTCCAGCTTCACCACCAGCTATGGAAGAAGAGGAACAGTAGCATGGCTATCACAGAGAGCTTGACAGTGGTGCAGGTAGAGTTGTCTAATGTTTCTACCTAGAAAGGTTCAGGTTGGAAGAGACCTCTGGAGACACTTAGTCCAATCCCCTGCTCAAAGCATCGGCAGCACTGTATCAGGTCACTTGATCAGGTTTCCCTCGCACTTAGAGCACTTCCTTGGGACTGAGGCTATGACCAGACATTTTGCAGCCATGATGCTTTTGCCAGCTGAAGCCATTGCTACTTCAGCACCAGTGGTGCTACTGCACCACCCTTGCAGTGCCCTCCCAGCATAAGCATTTATGCGGTCTCATGAGGAGGTGATGTAGCTGAAATACAACCTGGGCCTCCAATGTAGTAATCATTTTTTTTCAGTTCCCCACTCTTCATTCTCTATGTATTCTGCAGTCTTACTCACAACTGTGCTAGCCTGGTGGAGAGAGAGCCAGACAAAAACAAGCGGCCAAGAGGAGGGAAGGAAAGGAGGAGGAGGAGGAGGAAAGAGGGGAGAAGGAAAATGTCTGCTTGTGCCAGAGTGCTGATTAATTAATTGTGTGCCAAGCCCAGCCCTCGGAAGATTCAATGCTCCTTCACAGCTACAATTTCCTCTTCTGTGCAAAGGTGAGGTGACTGACTTTATAAAGTTTGTAGATAAAATTGAAAGTCACAAAAAGTATTACTTATTTTCTATTTTCACACCCACTGAATTCAATCGGAAAACACCAAATGTATCGGAGCCAGGTGAATCTGTACATCCGTTAGAAAGGAGAACCTAGACTGAACAGAGCATAAAAGAACAGATTTTTCCAGCTGAACTAACCAGACTGGCTGAGCTACAGAACTCATGGTGTCTCCACCCAACTTTTTGTAGAAAGGCACTTTCTTCATCATTATACCAAGTCCAAACAAAGCTGGAATGAACCCACCCACCTTGGATCCAGTTTTCCTGTTTTCACAGTATTTCCATATTTTTCAGAAAGATTCAAGATCTTATTCAGAATAACTGACATGGAGAGCTACCTATGATCAAATTTCATCTGAGCAAATTCCATGGCAGTACTAGATTGCTGCTGATGTGCTGAAAAATCAGGCAACTGAGTTTTATTAATGCTACTGCCATCATGAAAAAAAGGCCAAATTCATCCCATCTAGCCATAGGCATTTAATGCAGACCTCTTAATTAGAAGCAAATCATACTAATCTTCAGAAGGTTCTTATCACTCTTCACAGACTACACAGAGAGACAATTCATCCAGACATCTAGCTTATCATTTCTGTATGAGCCCAATAGAGGTCAAGGCTGCCCTGCAAGCACTGCTCAGATGTTCATGCTCATGCCCATCCCAGATCAGTGAGAAGCCACACGCATTGCCCCATCATTCTGCAGTCAAATCTCAGTCTCTCAATTCTGCTGGCCAGAGTTCAAAACACAGTTTGAAAGTTGAATATAGACTGAACCAAAACTTGAGGTGTCAGAGACTGTTTAATAAAATCAACCCAATACTAAAGCTTGAATATGTATTTTAAGCTACATGATTGACCACTGATCAGGCCAGATTTAAGGATAACACTCCTAAACAGAGTACAACATTCCCTTATAGACTCAGCAGAAGTTGAGGTCTCCACCTAGTCCTGACTGTCATCGTAACCCTAACTTTAACATTAAATGTATCCCTAGAAAGACTTCCAGTCCCACCAAATGTGGAAGAAGGAAAAAAATTCTGGATCCTAATGGTCAAAATCCCTAGTATATTCCAGCAATTCCATATAAGTAGTACAGAAAAGCAGCATTAACAGCAAGGAGTGGCATTAACCAAAATCCCGTGCCAAACCTTCGGTCTCAGCCTACAGCTATATCACTGATTACAGGTTCAAACTTATGGGGGTTAGAAGTGCCACACCCCACAGATCAAAGATGTCTAGATATGTAATAGACACATCATACACATGTTGTAGACTGACTTAAATAAATAAAACTCTGTCCTGACAGTACCTGTCACAGTTAATATCATGAGCGTAGTTGCATTTCCTCTGTATAAATATAATACAGGATTTAAAAATTAATATGTTCTCTTCCTCAAAGTTTTAAGAGTAACTCAGTTTTGTAGAACTGATTCTACAGACAAGACCTGTATAATTAAGAAAAGTGAAAATATCCCAGTTCTACTTCACTGCTAAATCCCATCTCACAAATTATTGCCTTTTTCAGAAAGTCAGACTCACCCTGCTAACTATAAATTTTTCTCCCCCAATTAGGTAATGGAAATAAAAACAAACAATTTAAGTAACTAATCACAGCTAAATAGCACAGCTTGTATTGTGGATACCATGCTGTAAACATGCTTACAGAACACGAACACGAAAGTGCAGTCTGTTTGAATGTCCTCCACAAGTGGAAGAAGCTATATTCACTGAGCAAAATATGGCCTACAAAAAAGTCATTTGGGGTTAATATGAAATGTAATTAACTTATCGTAATTCAGGAACTTTCAGCTCCAATGTGTTCCTTTGTTTTCAAGACCTCATATGAGCTGAGTTTTGCCTTTGTATTATACTACTAAAAGATTTTACAAGTGCGTAATTAAAGAGATATCAGTAAGACCTGAGAGTAGAATACTTCTGCGACTGACTTATTCTAAATGAATGCAAACTGAAAGACCAGACTGAGAGCTGATAACTCTGCTTCTAAACATGTCACTGAGTATCATATACAGACTGCACAGTGACTTTTAGGTGTATTACATGATTATTATGTAGAAACAAATTAATCCTTGGTGCATGCCAGCTTGAGACTTTTAAAAGGCTTGAGACATTTCCATTTTACCAATGCTGACCACAAATAAAACTTAAAGAAAAACTCCAGTTAGAACCACACATATGAATAAGCTGAACAAGGTTTTAAAAGTTTGAAATCCCAGTAGTAGCACACTTAGCTTAGAAACTAGAAGATTCTGGCAGCTAAGCAAAAACACAGAGGACTGTGGATGCTCACTATTCAGGTTACAAGGCAGCTTCCATTTTGCTCCCTAGCCATCAGATTATTTGCAATAGCTCCATGGATACAAGGACAGGAGTAAGATAGCAAACCTCTTCCCTTTGCAGCTGAGTACTAAAGCACTCCTGTATGTTCAAAAGTGTCAGTACAGTTAGTGTATAAGAGCAGGAATAAAGAGGAGAAAGAAAGGTTAGTTGCAGCAGTCTCAAAAGGAGGAAGGATCAGTGGTCCAGGCACTCACCTCTGGTTTGTGACACCTGACTCCAGCTCCTTGCTATGCCTCAGCGACACTGTAAGACTCATTGATTCTCTCCATGTCTGAGCTCCCTTCCTGTAAAACAGCAATAGTAGACCACCATTACTCCACAGACATGGCATGAGGAAGTCAGGCTATAAAGAAAGAGGGGCTGAGATGCTGAGGGTATAGCCAGATGTCACAGCTGAGGGGATTTAACAGCTCATTGCCTTAGAAAGCAATGGTCCCACTCCTCTACTTTCCTTCTCCCTGCTCTTTGCCTGTATCCCTGCTTCCATCCGCATAGCCTCAACTGCTCTCTTGTGTTACTTCTGATGCCCTGATCATACAATAAAGCTAATTCAACTTGCTAAGGAGCAAACAGCTACTTTTTGTTCTAGTTTTAGAGTTAGGTTAGTGGACTAGAGAAAGTGTAGAGGGCAGCCAAACTATGCAGCTAAAAGAAGAAAGAAAAGAGCAGGTAGATGGCAGGATTTCCCCTCTTTAGCATCAGTAATTCATTGGATTGGAGCTACAGCATGTAATTGCCCTTGACTGATGGTAGTCACCGTAGGTAGCAGCATACAGCTATACAGAGAAAAGTGCCTGCTCATCTCCAGGAGTGGCCACCAAGACCTTATCCAGCACAAGACATTGGAGCTCCAAGACAGCTGATTGACAGAGAGGCCACAAGCAGCATAATGCACCTGGAGCCTGAAACAGTAGGAGACTGAAACTGGAGCAGCCCAATGATATGGCCAGGGAGGTTTATTGCCAGCTAGGGAGAATACATCCTCTCTCTCCCTTAACACAGAAGTTGAATTCTTGGTTTTGATTGACTGCACAAGGCTACCCCACCAGACTTAGTATTATTTTTCATTTTTCTTGCAAATAGTACTATTTTCCTAATCATTTCTTGCAAATAGTACCATTTTCCTAATCCTAATTTTTGCTCTCATAACAGGTTTCAAGGACAGTCTGTGCCTTTGAGTAAGAGGGTAGCAGGTGGCAATCTTCCGTAAGATGAAGCTTTGGGTGTGTGCAGCAAAACACACTGAAGGTATTATTTGGTGACGGGCTTCCCTTCCAGCCAATAGGGCACAACAGAAAATCCCAAGGGATAAAACTGCCAGTTTTGGACCACTGGGTCACAATAAATTTGTAGCCATTGTGTGACTTAAGTTGTGTCTGTCCCCCTTGCAGAATACCAGAGCAATAGCACACATTGCACTTACATCTTATTGCTGTGAAAGTTCAGGCTGCCACCATTTGATCTACAAAGGCTTTCTAGTTCTAAAGCATGCCATGAACCTTGCTGTGGCAGAATTACAATATAAACCTGAACACTGCTGACTCCGTCCATAAGAAGGCACTGATATGCATCTGCAACAAATACATCCAGCATCCGCCTAACCATTGGGATGGTACCTCGATTAGCAGTGTTAAAGCATGCCCACTTCCTCAGACAACAGCAGAGATGGGTGTGAGGCTGTTGGCATTACCCCCAGGCACTTCCACCCCCCAGTCTGAATGACTAAACACTCATTTAAAGCAGGAACAATCATCAGCACACCTACAGGGCAGAACCAATGCTCAGGACTCTGGCTCTGTGGCCAGATGCCCTAATTGCTCCACCATCAGGCCCCCTAGGGACTCAAATATATTGCATTTTTAATGGCTGGCTATAGTTGTTGGAAGCCATGAATGAGGTTTATTAAACAGATAAATGCACCAGAAGAAGAATGTATACTTTACCTTTCACAGTAGCTTTACTGCAGCAATTATCCCCAGCTGTGGTGGCAAATTACATTATGTGAAGAAGACAATCAGATAATAAAATCTGTAAGTATTCCTACCCAGTGTGATTAGCAGAAGAAGAGAATTGCAATTGTTCACATCTGCTATACACACTTTTTCAGATTCTTAGAGAGAATGGCGATTACATTTTGTTTTCTTGTTTGAAAAAGATGAATAAGAATACTGTCTGTCAAGCTTCAAGAGTAGATCAACCAGCCTTTCATTCTCAGGAGAATTCCAAAATATCAGTATTCAAAGGGCAGAGAGCATGTCAAGCAGTATGTGCTGCAAAGCTCCCAGTACACTAAAGGAGCAATGAATAAATGATCATAACAATAAAGCTGTCTTGTATACAGATAACAGCTTGCCTTGATGTTTAAATTTAGTAAGCACTATTTCCTACTGTAAATCAGTTTTGGTTCTCCTATGACAAGGCCAAATAATGAAGTGCTGCTCTGGTGATCATAAGGTAGCGGTGCAAGGAATGGAATGTGAAAAACAGGTAAGGAGAGTTCAGCAGAATGAAAGGAATAAAAAGAACCCCTTGGGAAATGAAAGAAACAGAAATTAAGTGTCTCAATGATCTTTCATAGAGGACTTTATTAATTCTTTAAAAATTTATATAGGATGGATAATGGGCATCATTCAGTTGTAAGCATCTCCTTACGCAAGCAAGTCCCTTGATATCCAGTGGACAGGGAGAGATTCCTTCACCAGGACACCAGGGCTCTCTTAACTCAAGTGTCCTGAATCACCTCGGGGTGTCTCTTTCTGCTACCTGTAGAAGAAGCCTAGACAGCCTAGCTGGCTATTTTAGTGACTTAGGCCATAGTATTTTCAACAGCTAGATTGGCTAAGACCACCATGAATGCACACCACAAGTACCTAATGCTGGGAAATGTGACTTCCTTCCCCCTGTCCCCCATATGATATTGCATTAGTCTGAAAGTCTCTTATTATTCATTCATTACTTCTCCAATTAAAGGTTTTGAAATTAGCTCTCTTTTTTTTCTTTTTGTTTTTTTGTTTACTGTTTTCTGAAAACTGATGTGACTGACAATACTTAATGCAGAAAACTTCCTAATAATATGAGGAGCAGGATAAAGCAGCTCCTTAAAGGAAAATCACATTTTTCCTTGACTTAGCAGCCTACACAATATTAGCATTTCACTGCCCCCCATCACTGTTGTTTTATCTATCATGGTGCAAAATCCTGGTGCAGACAAGCCAAGCTAAACTTTTATTCTATTGTAACTGGTTGGTTAGAATGCTCCAGGCTTCCTGATCTACTGGGGCTGAACACAGAGCTGCAACCCAGGCTTTCTCAGCACATCACAAATATCACCAACTAAAACCCAGAAGTGGGTTCCTCTAATCTTTGAAAGGATATGGAATCAATTATGTAGAATAATACCCAGCTTCATAGCTCAAACTATCATGCACAGATAGCTAAAGAAACAAAATGTGCTGCCATGAGATAGATGCAGCTAAAGAGAAAAAGGAAGAAAACTGGAGAGGTCTAGATGGCCAGGGTAGACAGCACATTGCACAGGAAGAATAAAAGTGCAGCTTCCCTCCTTCCCCTCCTGTTCTGCAGCTGGGTTAGGTTACTCTTCACTCAATATAGATTTACTTCCTAGAGTTCTGTACTGCTCCTTGCTGGGGGGAAAACCAAACTCCAGAAAAACAAAACCGATGCCCAGGTAATGGGCTAAGCAGGCATCCATGTAGAGTCGCTAAAGGTTGCTCTGCTCTTTAGAGTAAGGACAGATGGCAACACAGGATTTCTGAGAAACACAAGCCTTTATATTCCTTTCTGAGCACTGCTCAGTTCAGCTGGTTGGTTCATTCCTGTCCAGATCAGCTAAATATTCTAGATGTCACCTTTTGCCAGATGTCACTTAGAGCTAGATAGCTTTACTTCTGTCCCTTTTACTCGGCACACTCATTCCCTTAAGGTTCACAGCAATTTGCACTGATTATCCATAACAATGCGTTCTGAAAAATGCTTTAATTGTATTTGCTCTGACCATTTCTGTGTCATTCCTCTTCTGCTAATAATTGCTCCAAGGAACAACATTCAGCAGAATAGACTGCATACAGTATGCAGCCTGCAGAAGCTGCTGTGTAATGTTGTTAAAGAGACAGTATGTGTTCCACTGCAGCTAAGACTGTTAGGCATAATCTTAGGTAACTAAAACACAGATGTTTATTACCAGCTTTCCAGTTCGCTACTGCTACTGCAAAAGAGACTCATTTCTTTTCCAGGTTTCCAATCAATATCAGCTTGATAAATACTTTATCTGCTATCTCATACAAACATAATTTGGTTTATTTCTCTGTTTTAGATTCTCCTTTTTATTTTATCTGCTTTCTGGAATATTTTTCTTTCTCTTTCTTCAAGGACAACATATTTTATGTGCTTTTAAATGGAATAACAAATGTATTGCACTATTAGGAATTCTTCTTCTTAATTCTGTACTTTCAATATTGTGTCTAGATATAAAAAATAAGAAGCCTGAAAGCCTGAAAAAGCACACCGGCACTGAATCGAAACTGCAGTAGAAAGCTTCTTAAAACACTTTTCAAACATTGTTTTAAGCTGGAAGCATGACTACAATGTTTTTCTTGGCATAGCTTGTTGCCTCTGAAATACACAGACCACTGTTCTTGATATGCTCTTGTTTTCCTTGTATTTTTTTGATAGGATACATCCCTTGGGAATGCATAGTGAGTCCCTTTTCACAGGGCGGCTCTGTCATCTAACTGTGGCATCTCTCTTATGCCAAGTTAACGGTGTATATTTTTGCAAAGTGAGGTTCAGAGATTTTCATAGGCATAAGCAAGTGTCACAGACTTTGAAGCCAGATGTAACATTTAGTGACAGCCCCAGAAAATATTAAAAATCAAGAGTTTTGTTCCAGGAAAGCAGGGTAAGCCAGTTTTAGGGCTGTTCAGATAATGTAAAAACCTGCTTGAAACAGCCTTATGGAATTCAAGCCAAGTTTCAACTGGCCTTCTCATACTTACCTCTCCATTATGAGCTGCTCAGAAATATTCCAAGAGCTAACACTCTGTTCTAACAAAATTCTGAAAAAAACAGTTTCACCATTATAGCCAAAATTGACTGACAGGAGATACAGGAACTTGGGAAGGAGAGAAGAACAGAGGGGGAATAAAGCAGTTTAAAAAGATGACAGCTTCTGGTCAGAAGACAAAACAACATAATGTCACTTATAAAATTCAGCTTTAAAATGCTGTCCTGCAAGTGTTTCAGCCTCATGATCTTTAAGCCAGTATCAGGATTTTTTGGAGGTGCAGACTGCTAACTTTACAATGATTGGGCTGACTGTACTGAAAATCTTCTCCCTTACAATTGGTGAGCAGTTCATGCAATCCATTGGTCAAATACAGCTGTAAAGATTACTTCAAGGCTCTCTAAAACTGAAATGCGTTCACAGATAATTGCCAAAAGAAGAAAAAAGAGCTATGTAGATTGTTTGGAACAGTTACATTAGGCATCCCAGATCCTTCCCGTTGCTGATACGGCTTAGTGGATAAAAGTTTTCTATTGCATCAAAATTTT
The DNA here is from genome assembly GCF_036370855.1 of Dromaius novaehollandiae. NCBI lineage: Eukaryota > Metazoa > Chordata > Aves > Casuariiformes > Dromaiidae > Dromaius > Dromaius novaehollandiae. Next base: position 46,464,305 of record NC_088098.1, read on the forward strand.
TCAAAATAAAATCAGTCTGCACTGGCAGCAAATTAAAACCTTGTCACAAAAGCTGCAGAATATTCGGCGGACGTGACTGCCACACCATTCAGCCAACTTGTTGACAGCTAAGATTCAAACTTTCTGTTGACACCCTTCTCTTATTCCCCAGTACTTCTGGATCTCCAGGAGGGAAAGAAAAAAGGGGTGAGGAAAGAAAAAATTAGTTCCTGATTATATCAGGGACTATTGTTATTCGGCAGCCCACTTGTACTCCCAAAAAATTCAGTTTCTCTTTTCTTCATTCTTGTCTTGATTCGCGTACACAGCACAGTGAGCGCACTATCATGCAAAACTCTTAGTTTCATTTTGATTCAGTCTTCTTGGCCTTGGACAGCCACACCATATGCAAACCGGTGTGTCTGCCTGCATGACGGCCCAAGTTTCAGACGCTCTTGGGATTTCAAAATGTTTACCAGAGGATAGCACCTGTGTGCTGCTATGGGTCCCAAGCTTAGTCCTTATTTCTCTTTTCTTCTTCTTCTCTAAATAAATGGAAATTAGCAGCTAATATTGCTAATCATGAAGCAAACAGATTCCAGGATTTTATGCTATGGCAGGAAATCAGAAAAACTGTCCTGCTTCTTGCATAAGTTGTACATATATTATGTTAAATTTGGTATAGAGAACACAAGCCTTCCAGGTTCTTGGCAACCTAATTCCATCACTACTTGCAGATGAAATGAGACGACTGGTGGTGGTGGGAGGGCAGGGAAGAAGAGTGGGTTTTAAAGTACATGCACTCGGTAACTCATTGCAGAAATTAAGCCTAATAGGTACAGCTGCTTTGTGGACATGGAGACGTTTCAAATGGCCAGCATTGCCCTTGACAGCAGGTGGTGTTTTGGATAAACAGCATCAGGAAGTAGCAAGCGAAAGGCAAAAGAAACACACTAGGAAAAACTGTGTTGGAATTTGATCAAAATGTTTTCCAGACAGCTCAGCTCCTAAGAGACATGCAGGTCATTTCAGTTCAAAAGCAATATCCCACTGGGGAAAAACCCCAAAGACAAGAAACCCAGCAGCATTAATGCTTAGAAGGGCTTGGGATACCCTCATAATTATTTATGTGAAACATAGCAAAAACTGTTTTCAGCTTTAACTACTAAATTTGAAGCCCCATTGTTAGATGTCAGCCTGGAAAAGCCAGAAAGGATGAAGGAAAGGACGCGAGGAAGGTCCCACAGCAGCATTTTTTCCCGCTGTCATGTCCTCTCAGGGGCATTGAACCTGGGTCCTGCTCTCCCCCTCATCACAGTAAAAAAGCATTATAAATGTGTGGGGACGAGATACAGTTGCTGTGAGAGCCGGTACTGAATGGGTGCAGGTCTAAGAACCGTATTTAATTTGCAGTGTTACTTTCAGTGTTGCATCCGTATTCCCAAGGCATTCAGAGGGTTGGGACCCTGGACACTCATAGGAAAGGTCACCTACAGAGAGAGACAGGATGAGGAAAAAGAGACAACAGCTTCATCGCTCAGCCGCAGTGGAATTATCCGTCTCCCAAGAAAAGCTATGCAGGAAACAGCTTTCTCAGAAGGCCAGTCCAAGACTTTTGGATGAGTTCCCACTGGAATCAGTCCCCATCACAGAGCTCACTATCTTCTACTCCGACTGTGAATCATATAAATACATACAGCACAGAGTACAGATAATGTTCTACACTCCTCTAAAAGACACTGGAAATAAAAAGTGCACAAAGTCATCTTTGGAAAGGAGCAGAGAGAGAAAACCATTTGTAGCAGATGACAATCCTTACTTAATGCACTTCTGGAAGATATTCAGCTACTGTGACGTGCGTTATACAGTATAAGAACCAAAGCAAAACCCTACGTGACATTGCATTACATTGACATAGTTTTCTAGGTAGAGGCGCTGGCTGCAGTTCATATAAACATACCCATGGAAAAATAATATCTCATCCACATATACAAGATTTACCAAATAAGAAGAAGAATCACAGCACTTGACAGTTATCATAACATGTGCTTCATAAAGAACAGCTATGGAAAACAGTATCCAGTGAATATTTCCTAGCAGGAAAGAGCTAATGTGGATTGATGTGGCTTTTATTAAACTGTTGTCTGCCTTGCAAGGTAACAATCTTATTGCAGGGATACTAGTCTGCACACTTCTGTGGTGCCCTATGCAAGTCTAGGTTTGGTAATGCTCCATATTTTTACTCTGATACAACACCAGGATGTATTTCACACTGTCCTCATTCTTTCTTTGCTCCATGTAAAGCTGTATCAGCAGCATTTAAATCTCAACATTCCCAAAGAAACTCCAATTAACGTTTCAACTATGAAGAGTATTTATAAAAGAATTATGGTGCAGCACTCAACCTGCTAAGCAAAAATTCAAAACATTGACTCTGCATGTCAAACATTACCAGATGGAAAGTAGAGGTCACAAGCAGCCTGATCTGTAAACATATTTAGGCCTTTTGTTCTTGACAAGTAAGAACTAAATATCCATTAAAAATCTAGCGCATACTGATAGCTGTCAGTAAACGTATATATTTGCACAGCACCTTAGAAATAGCATAAATAAGCCTTTTGTTGAGAATTCAGAAGCATAGCTTCCACTATACAGGGTCTACAAGCTCTAAAAAGAGTAGTGCATCAGATCCTAGTGAGTTCAACGTGAACTCAGTGAGTAGGAGTTCAGCACAGCATTCTTCTCTTCCTTCCATCTTTTTCCTCATGTGATGCAATAAAAGACATGAAACACTCTCAGACGGCTTTGGCAGAGTGGATAAAAGGAAGAAACTGAGGCAGTTTCTGCTATTACAATACACTCAGTGTAAAACAATTTTTATTTCCCCAGCCCTTGATCACTACTATTCAGTCCAGATATGTATGCTACGTTTGACCCTTGTGCTAACCTAGCAATCTGCTCAGAAGTTCTTTCAAGCTTTGTGTCTACTGTAGGAACCAGCAGTGTTTTGCAAATCTCAGGTATATGCATACCTGGCATGTCTTGTCTTGACCTGTGGCACGTCAAGGGTTGGGGCACGTCTTAGCCACTTGTTGGCTCTCAGACCTAAAAGGAAAAGACATGAAAACAGATAATTTTCTTCCCTCCTTTTCCCCCACAAACTCTAGTTTCTGTAGGAAGAAAATGTAGATAGGCAGAGTGGGAGGCCGTTACAATGTGGTCCAGTAGATGAACCACAAATCGAGACCTTTCAAGAAGCCCAAGCAGAAATGGAATAATAAGATTCAGCCCTCATAATAGTGCTTATCCATGTTTTTGCCCATCTTTAAAGGAATAATCATTTGACAAAGTTACAGACAACAACATAATTCATTTTTTGTCCACATGCCAACTTTTTGTCATCTCAGCTACAGCCAGGACTCCCTCCTGCCTGCTTTGTACCAGCGCTCCCTGGTAAACCCCCCATGCTGTCGAGGCTGAGAGCAGAGCTCTCGTCGGACGCAACCACGTAGACTGTCAGGTAGACAGGACAGCGTGTGCTGTGATGACCACATACGCACAGCCAGAAATAAAAGGACCAAACTGCATACACACACAGGGGTGGGGGATCCTCTTTGCAGTTCAGAGCAAGGGTACACTGACCCCATCTCAAAGGCTACTGGGTGTCAATCTAGACCTATGGCAGGCGAAACATTTTGGTCTCAGTCATACGATCAAATTATGGCAGCTTAACAAGTTATTGCCTGTCAGATTAACCACGCCAACTATCCATGTGCATGCTTTCAGTTCACCCCTAATATGAAGTAATGTGACTCACTTAAATGTCTTTCACTGAGACTTAAGCTAAGTCACGTCACCTCACAACTGGGGTGGGCTAGGCATGCACACATGGACAACTACTAACAGTTAGTAAAGCTCTTCTGAGGTTCAGCATCTTTTCAAGCCACTGTAACCCAATCATGTGCTGAGACCTTAGTAACTAACTGAGTGCGGACGCAAATAACGTTCATACTGAGCCACGCAAGTAACTGTTTATGAACTGGACAAAGAGTAAGAGGATGTAAAAGGCTCATATATATGGAAAAGGTTGACAATAACAGTAATTTGGGGACAATGTCATTCAGTTTAGGTTTTAAACTGCACTTCACCTTTCACCAACAGAGCTATAAAGCTCATTTTAAAATTTTAGATTGCTGATGGAGCAATAAATCCTGAGGACATGCTCAAGATATGTATCTCAAATGGTATTTGTAATTATTACCAACAAAAGTCAAGGGCCAATTGACTTAGGACATCTCTTAGACAGTACAGACACTCTGTGGTCTCTGCCCAGAGCACAGGCTGAGCAGCATCCACGCAGTGTCCTCCCAGCAAGCACTTTGTGCTGCAGGGGAAGGCTGTTGTATACCCCTGCCTCTGCACGGCTCACCACTGCTCTCTGTCCTGCCTGCACTGCAGACAACATCCACGAGATCCACACTGCTCTTATTCCACCAGCTGAAGGCCATCTCCAAAGCCCTAATGCATTACAAAGAGTTTTGTATTAGAAAGCTCCTCCCAAACCCAGGGAGTGGACATACCTCCCCAGTACCACACCTAGGCTTCTCCCAAAGCCACCAGAAGCTAATCCATTATGAACAATCTCTTCACTATTTGGGGTGGGAGATGGAGAAAGATTCTCTTGGAAGTTCTTTCTTTTTGTCTAAATTCACTATTCTGCATTTCATAAAAATCAGAAATATTTTCACTGAAGTCAAAAATCAACTGTATTTACACTGCAAAGAAACACATGGCTTGTTTTATAAAGAACATGGCTCTCAAACTATCAGCAGCATTATCTGGGCAGCTTTTAATTGTATACCACTAGCTCAAAACATGTTATCAACTGTTGTATTCTGGATGTGTACTAAAAAGTGACCAGATATTTATCACAGTAATATTTCTATCAAACAGTTAGCAAGCCCACCTACATAAGCACTCAGCCTGCTGTTCCTACAGTGTAGCATTGTCCCTTCCCACAGTGTCTCTGTCATGTGCCTTAGGTCTAAGCTTTGGTTTACATTAGAAAAAAAATCTAGCTCTTTTGGCTGAATTCATGATTTTGCACCAATGTGGCTGTAATGATTCAAGTCTCAGTGTGGATATATATGGTTGGATTTATTTCATCCAGCTATAGTCACCTGAAAGTTATATGTCTAAATCTGATTTGCATTAAGCATCCTGTACAGTCAATGGAGGGTGATTTCTCTGATTTGTCTTAGGTATCTTATATACATATACTGAAATACTGCTAGTTCTCCCATTGGCTAAAAGGAAACCCAAGATAACTGACAAATTCATATGTGCCTAAATTTGGGCAGAAGGATCACATTTATAGCATCAATGAGCTTTATACAGGGAGAGTTTATTTTTCTTCTCAGACCAGAATAAGGTATGCCAATATAAGCATTCCCATTTAAGTATAGCTGCATCCCACTAAGATTTGGGCTGGTTGGAAGTACACTGCTCTGGAAAAAAAATGCCAGTGCAAAAAAGTTCTGTGGTATTTCAAAGTGCCTGTAGCCTGCCTCTGCCACCAGAGAAGGAAGCAAATACCGTACCCCAGATTTTGGAAACCCCAGTCCTGAAGAATAATTTATTATTTGAAAGAAAGAATTTACATGGCCCCAGACTATAATAACTCAGTTGACAGATGTAGCTTGCACATATTAAGTTTTCTCTGGCATCTAACCGAAAACAAAAAAGGACACAATCTTTCACTGTGACAGCTCCCTAGAACCAGCTCCTTTTCCTCGCTTTCTCCACACTACTACATTTTATGTTGGGATCCTTCAGTCTTTTCTACAAGCACTTCACCTTAGCACACTGCCTTTCACTTTTTTATCAAACTATTGTAAAGACCAGATACTTTTCTTTATTGGTTCAGAGGAAAGGGTGATGTAGTTTAAAAAAAAAAGTAAGTTAATAGCTAGAGTCCCCTATCTAACTATTGTAGCTGGGCTGATCCTTATATCAGGGCTGGTCCCCTAAGCATTCACTTCTGTCCCCACTGCAATGATGGGATGTGATCAGGGTCATCCCTCCTACTATGGTGAGATTCTCAGCTCTGCCTCATGGCAGAGGCTCCCTCAGACACCACTGCAGCCCAACACACATTCCTGGAGAAGGCTGGTTCTCACAGCCTGCAGTGAAGCCTCTGTGGCTGCTGTATCATTGCTTTTGTACGCAAGTCAGCTGGAGTGCAGCTCCCTCCTGGGTGTGCCTGTCTCACTTGTCCTCACACCTCTGCGCACAGTCTATACACACCCACTTCTTCAGCCCAAGTGGGATACATTCCCTAGCGCTCTCTACTCTTTCAAGTCCTCTATCTCCATGAAGAACCAGCAGGTAATCTGTTCACTACATCTAAGCTCAGGAATCACTTTGCAAGATGGTCTAGATCCTGTCTTCCCTGGCTGCATTGGGGCTCCTTGTTTTGTGAAGAGGTACCCTGTGTTCTTGGGTGAAGTCCTCTTCTTGTGCTCTCTCCTGCTCCTTTTTCCCCTGGGAGAACTTTTTTCCCTCCTTCTCCTGTCACAGAGCCTTTTCATTCCCATTCCCATCCTAGGACAACCACCTCTGAGCCCGGCCATCTGCAACAAGCCCAGATCCCACCCCTCCCCTGGGGCTGATTCCCTGCTGTTTTTTTTCTTTTTTGGTTACCCCAGCCCCATGAATGATCTCCACAAAAGCACAAACTGCCCAGAGAATCAACAGCCTTTTAACAGTCCTGTCATCCTCAAGGCCAGCAGGCCTCCAGCTGCCAGCCGATACATATTTCTCTTGTCAGGGTCTCAGAAAAAAGAGGAACTGATGGTCTTAGGTTACTAAACAGAAAAGCAGATGGTTTCCAGTGTAATGAGGGTTCTGGTATGGGCTGGTGTCTCTTCCCTGTACCAACTGCAGACTGCTCCACAAAGGCTGGGATGAGCAGCGTGCAAGCTAGATATTTGCCTCAGAGATCTTGGGGTGTTTCAGGTCTCTAGTCCTATGCCATTCTAAATTAAACACAGCTCAGAAAAATACAGAATCAGAAGCTGTATTTTCAAAGTGTTAAAACCAATTAACAAATGGTTGACTAAAAAAGAAAAATCCTACATTCCCAAATGCAGCAAACAGATCAACTTCTGTTGTTTGTCATACTGTACTCTCTGTTCCATTGCCCGCTCCAGAAGCCAAATAGCTCATTTTATGCACATTTCTGAGATACTTTATCTGTCATAACTTAAGATTTTCTTAGGGCATAACTTTGTGAAACATGGTCATTCTTTCTTTTCATCTTAGCTGAATGATTTTTCATGTTTCAATTAGTCTGAAAAGAGTGATGGAGTACTTCAGTTATACAAATATACAGTTGTCATATATGTATTACATTTATTCAAGTAAAGAGATGGTACTTTCATGCAAGCTATATTTTCTCCCTGAAAAATAACAAATATGAGAGGCATCAAGATATTTGTGTCACGACGAAAGAACAAAAAAGATATTTGTAATAGGAGGGGTAGGATCCACCTGTTCTAATCTAGGAGTTTAGAAATCAGATGCCTAAGTGTAAGAGGGTCATTTTTAATTCTACGTATAGTCAGTGAAAATTGGCAAGTCATCTTGCCTGTTGCCATAGCATGTGACTAAGGTCAGATTAATTGCTTTCTGCATGGCAAACTCTCTCTCTTTTGCCTGCAAATAAAACAAAGAAAGACCAGTTCAGATTTGGATGTTTAATTTTTAGACATCAAAACTGACTGAGTTTTGATTTCATTTGCAAGCAGCAAGATAATTCTAAAGTCTCAAAATGACTAATAAAGAGCCCAAGACGAACCCAGAAATCCAGTTACCTGAAATGAGATAACACAAGTCATGTCCTTTATGCTGCCACATATGGATGAGCAAATGTAATCAGGTCAGTAAGAATCTGTTATTCTATCTCATCTGAGACAGAGCAACTGTCAGAAACAACGGTATGGTGGTGGCTCTGTTTAATGTGCAGACTAGCAACTAGACTGCAACAGGAGAAATCATGATATACTTAGACTCTCTGATTTAGGAATCATTTGAATTTGTCATACCAGCATATTATTCAGTATTACATGGTCCTAAATGAAGCTTTCAAAATGTTTTGCAGAAATCATAAAATTGGTTAGAACACAAAAAAGATACCGTATTTATTCTAAGACATAAAAGATGAAGTAGTAAGTGCACCACAAAGCACCTCTGTTCTTTGTTAAATCAGAGAAATGCTCCACAGAAAAGGCATTGGCTTTGCTTTCTGCGAAATGCCTTACATTACGCATCTTAACTTCGGAAGGAAGCAATGAAAGTTCCTTATATAAGAGTTTGAAGTGGGGAAAAAAAGGTCAGAAATCCCTAAACATAGTAGGCAATCTGTCCAAAACTCTGCAAAAACCAAATATTTTAGGAACAGAAGGCTAATCTCTTCAAAATGACAATTCATTTCAGTGAATCCATTGAGATGAAAGCTACAACATACTGTGGGAGCAAAATCATCAGTAAAATTTACAGCTGGGATGCCTGAGATGCCTGAGAAGAACAGTTCCCAAGAAAATGCAAAAAGGACTGGCAAAGCCAGCTTTCCAAATTTGCTAATGTAATGTTATCAGTACATCTATTGTTGCATAATGGATTTTACAGGTATTCAACCAGTTTTTTAATCAGGAGGGCTACGGAATTATTTACCTTCTCATCATAGTTCCAAATGTGGAAGTTAACTTAAACAGCATGTTTCAGATGTATACTTCTGATTTCAGTCATGACTGCCTAATTACTCAGCTTTATCTGTTGAAAGCCAACTGTTATCTTACAGAAAGATATTGAAGCCAATTCAAAAATATCTCCATTTGCTCAGCCAATCTAAATATCAGATATTTTCCAGAATCGTAAAAGTGGATTTACATGATTTTCCTGGGACTGAAAAACAATGCTGTTAGCAAGCATGATACTTTGTATTAAACATGATTTAAGTTCACAATAGGAGAATTACACCTCAAACATTATAATGCTTTTGGAACATAACAGCAAAACTGATTGAGTATTGTTCCAAAATGCTGCAGAAGAATTCTCCTCAAGATTTCTATCGTTCAGAATTTTTTTTGCAGATTTGTAAGTCACTCCTTTCTGGCATATTTCAGAAACAACATTATAATGCATAGTTCTGGACTATGATTAAATTTACCCACTTCTAACGATGTGAGAGATTCAAATTTCTCTCTAAATTTTGTGTTTTCTCTAAAAATAAACATAATGTCATCATTTTTGAGGTGACTAAAGACTGTCAATGCCACCAGTGCCTGTGACCCTGGTTAGGTTCCCACACAGTACTGCAGAAGTCTTTTTCTAGTTCGGCTGTGAAGAGGCGCTTTTTTAAGAGAACTTTTATCTTTCTTATATTCTAGGGAAAGACTTGGTGATTTTCTGCCACACAAAACATTATCTACAAAATTGAAGGCAGCTTCTGAAGGGAATACAACTATCATTACAATATACCCCTTTATTTTCCTTTTTTCTTCCTTTCCTTTTTCTCCCCCTCCCTTTCCACTTCCTCTCCTCCTCTCTCTTCTCCTCTCCTATAATAAAACCACTCCAAACTACGCTGTTGCTTTACTGTGATGCACCATGATAGTGTTTGAGGCTAGCTGTCATACAACACATCCACCCAACTCTTACCAAGTTATTTACTCCATTCAGATGTAATGTGATCTATTTTTATGATATCTGGAAGTGAGGTGACATTAAAGTGAATGAGCAACTGTTAACAATAGCTGGCACACAACACACCTATGCCTGTCTTTATCACTCATGTGGTCAATGTGATAGGAATGCTCTGATTATGGGACTATATTAAAAAATAAACTAATATCAAATAAGTATCTCTTGCTACATCCTAAGACTTGCATAGTTAGGCATTTATGAGCTGCTACACATAGCATCTTTGAGGTCTGAAGACCCTCCTCACCAAAAAACTTTGTCACTTAGGCTGCACAGCGTCCTCACAAATTTCATATGCAAGTAGTAGAGGCAGTCTCCAAGATGTGATGGGCTGAGTAAAAGGCAGGATTCATGTATTAATGGCCAAAAAAGTTATAAAAATGCAGATGATTTTTTTTTCTATATGAGAAGCAGAGATTTCAGTCTGTTACTTTGTGGATTGACTTTCAGTCCCTACCTCTAATTCAGAGAAAATATTTATTATAACTGAAAAGTAACAGCTGATCTTCATCATGATTTCTGGTATACATAGCGCCCTCTCTGACCAGGATTGGAACACCATGGTTTCTGCTAGTCTCACATCATGGTTCTTCTCTATTCTCAGTTACCCATTCCTGTCATTTTTGCTTCTTCCAAATAATCTACTGCATTTCCTTTCACTCCATGCATGCTCCCTACACTCCATGATGTTGGCTTTATCCACTCCCTGACTCTGCTTCACACTTACTGTAAATCTTTCATCCTACTTTTGCCTGTGTACCTCCTGACTCTGCTGGCTCTGACACTCCAGCAGCCTGTCCTGCTCCACCTTCTCCCTCTGCTCTTCCTTCCTCTCCTCCCTGTAATGACTGCTTTCCCTAATTTCCAGTCATTAGAGAAGCCAGGAAGAGACAGGATCATAAACCACATGGAAAAAAGTTCCTTCTACTTCCCATTTTAAGATAATCCCTATTCCAGATGGTTACATGCATTACCTGGTTGTGAAATGCTAATGTGCCTTTGCTCTAAAATTAGGCAACAGAGTGTAAGAAGATTAAATTGCAAAACAGAGAGAGACACTGCAAAATTAATGTGGTGTTTGTTAGAGCTGGTTGCCACACCTATAATCAGCATTGTCTGACAATTCCCGTTCCATGGTGTTTTTTTAGTTCTGAAAACTTTGCCAGATTTCAGTCACTGTAACTTACATTTTCCAGCTGGACATCTGCTTTAAGGGAATATCAGTCAAAATGGTGCAACAGTGTCTAAAAATAAATCCAAAGAAAAGCATACTTTACTCACATTTTATGCATGTTAAAAAATGCAGGTGAACCTTTTCTTTGAAAAACTTATTAGGGGCAGAAGTTTGAAGCTTAACAGGAAATAGCCTGATATAAGAGAAGAGGCCGTTTTTCACACAGATGGGAGGAAAGAAGATGGGAGGAGAGTAGCCTGGGATAGGAATGTTAAGGGTTGAATTTTGGAACTAAGTGACAAACATGAGCCTGAGTCAAAAACGGGTGAGCAGCAGGAGCACGACTGACCAGCAAAAATTTGTCTACAAAGGCAGAAGGATCTACGCCCACTAGGACATGGGTCCCTCCAGAGTGTGCATGTCACCATTCTCCAGCCAGTGTTGGCACACATGAAGGATGACAACATGCTCAGTTAATCTAAAGGCTTCAAAGGGCCTACATGAGCGTCACTGTCATGTCATGTGGTGAAATTGCTTCTTAGTGTTTAAAAACCAAATGAAGGAGGTATCATACTGTGAAATATTTTCTATTTGCTTTTTTTAAGCACTGTGAAATGGCACACAACAAACCTGTCACAGAAAAAAAAAAATCTGAGGCTGCAGAATCAAGCACCAAAGAACTAGGAAACCGCACAACTGCTTGCACTACCTTCTTTCATCTCCCCTGTGCTACAATGTATTTGCTCTCTGATATAATCTTTCTCTGCAGGAATACATACCACTTTTTGCAAAGAATCTGTGTCTCATTCAGTGCACGAAAGGTCCTGCTCTGAGATATCTTCCAAAGAGTGCCAGCTCTTCCACCTTGCTTTTTTGTCTGCAGTTGTAAAGTGTGTAGTAAAGTAGATTTATAACCTCCAGAAGAGAAAGGATCATTCCACAGCTGAACACATCCAAAGATAAATGGATTCTATATTTGTCTCTGCTGCAGACTTCCACAGATGTTTTATAGACCTGTGTTATTTCAGGAATATGTATAACTCCCTAGCACATAGAAAGATCAAAGTGCCTGTGGTTAATTAATCCCTTAACTATGCTTGTTCTTCAGCCTGCCTGCCACCTCGTCCCCAAATACCTAAACCAGGAGCCTGAAGCCACACTAGGTAGAACACATGCCAGTCAGAAGACCTGGGAATTGGAGTTGGCTGGACTGCAATGTCCTGCCTCCCAAAACCGCAGCAAGGAGTTTCAGCCTGCAAGTCCTTCAGCCCTAGGGCTAGCAACAGTAGCTACACTGAGATCCAGGTACTTCCTCTGGAGAAAGGTTTTTATGAAAGCAAAATAAGAAATGCATTGTGTTTACTTTTAAGTACCTAAGTGCAAAGTGGTAAGTAAAGACAAAGTACTCTTAGTACTTCCTGGAGCTGAAATCAGCTCTATTTTTCTCTTTTGGTAAAACTGGATAGCCACTGCATGTGAGTCATCCTGTGACAAAGGTACACCTTTTTCTGTCAAAGTGCCAGGGCCCTGAGGGCACTACCTAGCCTCCTTGTCCATACCCACCCCTGGGTGTCCCCCCCTCCACTGCCCAGGCCTAGGCCCCCATTTCAGCCTAGCCAAGGGCCGGCAGTCCCTGCCCCACAATGCGCTAGCCATGGCTGTCCTCAGCCCTGCTTCTGCCCTGCCTCCTGCATGGATTTTGGACCACATTGCAGCCTTGTCTCCAGGCTTGTCTCTGGCCCCATCCATCTCCTTCTGCTCCTGGCTGGTCTTCCTGGATGAACCCTGCACCTGGGTCATTGCTCCCTGTGGACCCTGTTACCAGCAGCCAGCTCTGCCCACTGTGTTCAGCACCTGTGGGACTGCGCCCCATTAGTAAGGGCACTGCCTTCACTGGGTCACCTTTGGCTCCTGGATCCCAGCTCCCTGTTCCTTAGGGAGCAGCCTCGCTGCTTCCTGACAGAAAGGAGAAAGGTCCTATGGACCACTAGACAGACAAAATTTGGGTTCACTTATAACACACTAAGTCTTCAGACAAGAGCTGAGTCAAGCTGTGATGATAAATTATTCTCCAGAATATCAGGTTAGATAGGCACTGCCCAAATCCTAGCTCACCCGAAAGAGAGGATATGCCTTTTGCAATCCCTTCTTTTCCACTTCATAAATGCTGTTCACCTTGTATTAGAATCATCTGGTGACTCAACATCCATCTGAGTCGATGTTCCTTGTTCATCTCCCACATACCTCCCCTTTTTGAAGAGTATGAAGTACCACTAAAGCACCTTTTGCAAAATGCTTTGGCAGTGTTTCAGATTCCTCCGCCCCCAAACACCTTTTGCTTTCAGAAACTGTATCTGAGTTGGACCCTGGCATCTATAAAAAGCACTCTCTTGAGTGCCATCTGTCAATGAGTCTTCAGCAAGGCTATAAAACAAGGGCACTGACAAACACATGCCAAAACACAAAGCACGTCAGTTTGAGCATTGACAAAAAATATTCCAGGTTATATAACCACAGCAGCAGTCCTATATGGTTCCTCAGCCTCTTTTGCGTCAGCCTCCTATCAGAGCTGGCATTTGCTGTTGGCTTTGCTCCCTTTTCCATCAGTTAGCTTCAACAAAGGGGATATCATCTGCCCCCCTTCCAGTTTTAACACCACAGCCAAGATGCTGAGTGGCCACAGCAAGTGCAAACTCTACAGTGTGATGCAATTTGAGGTAAGGAGAGATGGTTTCCAGGAAAAATGTATCCAAGGCAGACGTAAGCACTCCATACCTGAAGCATGAGAGAGGCTGTGGATTGGTGATAGGTCAAAGGCCTGATATTTAGGATGCTTGGATGCTAATCTCAGTTCTGCTTCTAACATGCTGTGTGACCTTGTCTATTCATCTCTATGCGCACCTCCATCCTTTTGTTCATCTTAGCTATTCCAGCTATAAACCTATCGTTTTCCCCAGATATGTTATTTGACAAATCCTGTTACCTTTCCCAGCATTTTTTACATGGCATGATCACCTCCAGTAACTAGGCACATTACTGCATGGCAAATCTACATCCGATGATGCCACACCATGCTAACGTGCATGGATTGCTGATAGCGGCTGAGCTGCTGGAGAGGGAGTTGTGTTGTTCCTTGGCAGCAGCAGCAGTTCCTGGCTCTGTACTGGACAAAGTGCAGGTGCAGGAGGAGGTAACTGCAGGTTTGACAGCAGCCGAAATAGCTGCTTCCAGTCCTCTCCAGGATAAAGACAGCAGGCTGGATTTTGTTGTGTAACACTTAGAAGTAGTTGCTGTACTGCTAGCAGCTTCTAGCTTGAGGACTCCTGCCTAAATGATTGCACTGGTGTATGTTTGCAAAATAGTGCACTGCTGTGGAGGAGAGGAAGCCTTGCCTTGCTTCCAACAGGAGCCTCCCCCTGTACCACCACACAGGACTTGTGAGCCTCGAGCTAGCTCCCTTGGCACTAGCCCAGGCACGCAGGCATCCCCGTGAGGAAAGGTGGTACTGACATGGCAGCCAGTGCCAGCAGGAAAGTCAGTCCATCAGGGACTGAAATAATCAGCAAATCTGACTAACACTCTGGAGTGCAGAATCCATTTCCAGATACCTCATGGAAAGCTCTTAAAAATAACCATCTTGCTGAAGAGAGTGACGAAGACAGTTGTGCATTTCCCTGTCTTTCCTGACTGCAAAGAATTAATGGTTTCATTTTTATTTATATTTTTAAAATTGAATGGGAAAGGAAGGGGTCATGAAGAAGAACTGCGAAAACCGCCTCTGCAGAAATTTTTATTACCCATCCTATTTTTTCTCCTGGGGGGAAAAGCCATCACTGGGAGCAGAGGCAAATCACTAGGCTGGCATCCATACACCCCAAGAACTTCCCTCAGTGAAATGAACAATGTTAGTGAGAGGATATGATATGCAATAACATGTCTCTGGCTGTCACTACATCCAGCAATTCATGTCTAGAAGTAGAAAGGATGAAGATAATTCTTGGAGAGCACAGCAGACAAAACACTTGGGTTCTCAGCTGAGATTTCAGGCCATATAATATAAAACAGACTATTTCATATTCCATGAAAATGGAATGGGCGAGTAATTACAGTACACTCTTCCAATGTACAATTTTGCTTTTATTTCAGAATTTCTCTTCCCTAAAATAGAGCTTTAAAAATTAACATTTTAGATATTTGAGAATTTACAGCTTCTCTCATCTCTTGTTTTGTTTAGAATATCTTAAAGCTGGAATAGTAATAGATCAATATGGGTAACTGCTGCTTTGGTTCAGTGGATAAACTAACTAAAAATAAATTTATTGGATTAAAAAAAAATTGTAGAGCCTTTTGAAAAAAGCAACAACAATAATGAGTAGAAAAGAGAAGATTAACAAGGAATTTCACCACCATTCCCAAAGTGGAAAAGGAAGAGAGAGCAGCCCTTTTTCCTCACATGAAAGGTCCCAACATGAGAGGGAGGGAGAAAGGACTTAAAAAAACTGTCTTCATTCCAAGACATTATTTCAATTTTTTCCCCCATTTTTTTCAGACCAAAATATTGTCAACATCAAATCATTCTCCCCAAAACTTCATCATTAAAACAGCGTTGCCTAGTGGAAAAACCTGTCAAAATGCCATGGCTAGTTCTATTCAGCAGCTTCTGTTGCCATGGAGATCATCTCACGGTTACAAACAGAGCATTAAAAATAATACTTCTCAGCCAAGTTGCTCCTTGCTCACCCAGCAGAGGAGCCGGTCAAATCACCACTCCCAAAGCACTCGCCTGCAAGGTAGGAGTGGAGGGCAAGCCTGAAGTGGAGATTGCAACATTTTCCAGGTAGGTTGAGTCATTTTGTGAGATAGTTAACCTACCTACAAACAGTTATTCTTCACTTTATTTTTTAATTTATCTTCCTTTTCTAGATAAACATATCTGGAAATCTCTAGGCCATGAGTAAATGTTTAATAACGTTTTCCTCTAAAGGTAACATGCCTGCTAATTCTCCACACCTTAGTCTGCATTTTAAACTGCACCTATGCTACTGCTATTCATGTAGACAATCCTTAGACCTATCTGGAGTCCCACTGAATCTATACCAATATTCCTCGGACTCAGAGCTGTAAGAACAAGTCCCTGTATCTGACATTTTTTCCCCCGCAAAAAATAATATTGGCTTTTTCTGCCTTCAGCTTATATGGCCTCTATCACCAGGTCTATTTTTAGAGAGCAGGGTATGGTAAACTGCAGTTAGCTGTTGATACTGAGCTGCGCTGGGCCAGAACCAGGTTCCAAGGGTGATAATTAAATTCTTTTTGTAAGCAGTGCTTGAAGTTTGAACCTTCAAAGTATAGCTCATGTCTGTCCAGACTCTCAGATATTAAGTTCCTCAAACAGGGACACAGCCTTTCCTGTACATATACATACTGAGGTACATACACTTCACTCAGATAACAGTAATGGGCTACACTGCCCCTGACCTGTTAAAACTAATGAAGAAGGATGTTTAAGTGGTATTCCTTCGGGAGTGTTACTCTGGGATACATCTACTAAGCCTCAGTAGAGAGGCTCAGTAGAGAGGCTCTTCTACAGAGCCTCTGTAGAACAAGACAGACCCACCTCCTGCTTTCATTCAGTAATAAGAGACTTTCCCACAGCCACTTTTTGAGTCTAGAGATCCCTTGTACTTCAGAGATACCCTTCCTCACAGCATAGCTTTAATGAAGCTTCTTCATTATCATCAGCTCCAAAAATAGCTCCCTTCTACTCATCACAGAGCCCTCCTCACCACTCCTTGCCCTAAATTCATCCAGTCTCACTCTTTTTGGCTTACAGATCTTCAACAGTATAGTGAATTCCCCTCTAGGGCAAAAGGAGATGGATCAGAAGTGCCATGCCCATGGGACATTAAATCCAGTATAAATTCACCCTGCTGGTTCAAACACAATAAAGCATTTTTTGATGGGTTAATTGTGCACTGGCAGATTTTATGCCAGCTCAAGCACCGCCCATCTTTGCATGGCCACTGTAAAGCCTGAATAAACACAAAAAGCCAATATCCACACCAGAGCGGGTCCAACAGAAACGCAATCATGCGCTCTTCTGTCTTCTGGCTCAGATGTGTCTTGCTGGGTAATCTGGGAGTGTGTACGTCTGGCAGGAACAGTCGTGGTACCAAGGCCTGGGGGGATTCACACTCCTTATGGAAGGGAGAGACTCTCCCCTGGATTATGGGCTTATGATTTGGTCTGCCATTTTGTGGGGCAGCTTCTGCTTGTCCACCCAGCTCCACCTTTGCTTTGTCTTCCTCTCAAGGGTGTGGGGAAGGGCACATGCCCCAGCAATGCTGGCTAACTGGTTGTACCTAAAGGGTTTGGCCTCAGCCCTCTACAATATAGCAGTTTCATCACTCTAATGAGGGGTGGACTAGACCACTCCTTAGTGACAATATCTGAACTCTTCAGAGCAGACTATTCACAATGATTAACAGAGTCTGTCATTCCACCTGCAAAACTATTGATGATATGTTATCACTCCCCAAACATGTCTTTAGATTGGAGAATTTTTAGCTACCTGTGGTTTTATAGCTTCCCCAACCTTTGGCCGTGCTATGCTTAAGCAATTCAATAAAAATGACTGCTTCAGCAACAACTGAAGATAGGAAGAAAGGAATAACCGCTGTGCTTTTGAAACCTAAATGCTCAACTGTGGAATAAAATATTTTGTCCAATCTGTTCACAGAGCAAACCTAAGGTGCTCTAACAATGTCTGACCAGAAAAAAAAAAAAAAAAAAAAAAAAGTGGTAAAATAGTAGTTATGCAGGGCTCTGGTCCCGTTTGGGCAAGGCCAAGGAGGCAGTAAGGATGCAGGAAAATGGCTTTGCTCATTCTAGGCAAGATGGTAAACCTGAAGCCATAGTTCCACAGTAACCAATTTTTGGCAGAAATGCCCCATTTCAGTGCTCCACCTCTGCCTCCCATTGGCCAAGCACGTCCTTCCCACTCGCAGTGAAGCACTACCCTTGTAGTACTGCTTCTGAGGCCCTGCCATGAACTCCACCAAGAAACCAATGTGAGTTAAAAACAAAACAAGAGTTATTTTTTAACCTGGAATAGTTCCTCGGTCTGATTCATAACATCTGTGTTAGCTGATTGTGGGGCTGGCTCCCTGCAGTGCAGGGGAAGGAAAGAGTATCCAGAGCTGGTTGGGGGAGGAAGCAGGAACCCCTTTATCTGGCACAGCCCCCAGATGCCTCATATCGTCAGCCATGACCTGAGGCTCATAAGCTGAATGCACCATGTGTGCTTGCCCTGCACAACACAGCACTGCCATGGGCATCCTGAGCCCAGGCAAACAAGCTGAAGGAACAGCAGAGCTCCTGGAAGGACTACACGTTTATTGTCACACAGGGACACCAGCAGGGTTAAGTAGTCCCAGCTCAACACCAAACTGACAGATTCAGTTTGTAATTCTGCCACACATCCATGTCCAGCCTCTAAGAAAAAATCTGACCATCTGGTGATGTCTTGATAGGTCTGAATGTGGTACGTTGCTTAACCACCAAACACCTCTCCACATGGTCTGTGCTAAAGAACACCTCCAATTTGTAATAATTTTGAGAACTGTCTCTTGATTAAGATTCTTCCTCTGAAAAGCAAGAGGTTTCCTCTATGTTATATATACTCACGATGACGGGAGAAATGCTAAGGATATCACAAGGAGATATCAACAGAATCTTAGGAGGAGCTTGGACATAATGGAAAAGGGGACCATAAAAATACCTAAGTGGATATTTTTGTTGTAATAAGTTACAGTAACAATAAGTTGTAAAGCAACTAGTTGTTCCTCTAGGAAGTCAGTATAGTGACCAACATGCTCTTAACCCATAATATGATCTAGGAAAAACAAACAGGCCAACTGCATTCACAGTAATTTCTTAAATCCCAGACTACTGGGCAGTAGTTTATCATGTCATCATCATTTCCTAAAGCTTTAAACTCAGCTGTACTGCCATTATGAAAAGGCACTATGAACTATAACTGTTATATTCAGCAGATAGTAACCTTTGCTGTGGGATTTTCTAACTCCAATTTATGTCATGTGACTAAGGTCAAGTAAAAGAGTAGAATTTTACCAGCCTATCTCTGTCAAGTCTTTATTGAAGAAATAAATACATCTTTACTCGTGTGCACCTGTACTTAAAAAGGGAACCACTATAATCAGGAAATAGATCTCCAGTGCTTCCCAATAAAGCATATCTGCTTGTTAAAATCTGTCAGTTTTTGTAAGCTGTTGAAAAATAATCAGTGAGATGAAAGTATAAAAGTGTGGGTTTGGTTATGAACATGTTCTGGGTACTACATTCTTTTTGAATATGCCTGCTTGAACTCCACTCTGAGATAACCCCCATTCTGGGTTAGTACAGCCTACGAGTCATTCATTCACCCTGTTGACACCATCAGAAAAGTTCTCTTCTAGAGCTGCCAAACATTCCCTGTGCACAGAAATGAGAAATGTGCCATAGTTATAACAGACTGATAGTGAGGTACATGGGAAGCCATCCCCAAGCCATCCACAGCATTTGTACATTCATACATCTAGGGACCAGTGCCAGGAGCAGTGGGCACTTACTCCAGTTTTAAAGGGATAATTTAGGTACCTAAGCCCAGAAGAGCCTATGGTTTTTCATCTGGCCTAGGCACCTTCCTACAGCCCAATATTACCCAGGAGAAAGAAGTGGGTTTTAAACCTGCTCCTCAATTCAATGTTGAATATTTTAGGTAGCTGCAGACTGTTTTGGGTCTTACTCTGAGAAACCTACTTTTTCCATACATTGTATTGGAGCCATGAGGCCCAACCCAGGGCTGTGAATTTCACCCTGGGAGCCAGTACCCTACCAGTTAAGTGTCGCTTTGACAATGCTGAAGTACCTCTGTAGATTTAGCCATCGGTGTCTAACCAGTGCCAGAAATAAATAACTGTATTACTGTGAGCTGGCAAAGCTGCAGTAATAAATCCACAACTTATTTTTCTGTTAATTCTGTCAGGTAGTTTGCCACTTACAGCTACTCCCAGTGCTCCCTCCGGGCCAGATTTGTTCCTTCTGGTGTCAAGGCAATTGCAAGCCATATTCTTCAGGGTCATAAACTTCCCTAATGATTAAATTAACAGCATGAATTTCTAACTTCTAGGACTGACAAAACTAGGCTTTGGAAAACTACTTGTCTTTTCTTTTGCCTGTTTAAAAAAAAAAAAAAAAAAAAAAAAAGCAGAGTGCTATACCCATCATCCCACATAGAGCTGTTTTCTGGTTCAGTTTGGTGATCTTTTTGTCCAGCTTTCTGATTATCGTACAAAAATCATAGAAGCGAAAACTGCTGTTTGGACAAAACTCTGAAATATTTTGGTTAAGGATAAGGAAGGTGTTCCCTTCCACACTACTACTAGACAAAAATAAAAGCATATGCAGTCCCAGAATCGCACACCTTTGCAGAAGTAGAAGAAAGAATATGTTACTATACATTTGAGAAATACAGAAAATATTTGAAGTTTTTACCTCTAACAATACAGGACATGAAAATACATAGTGTGTTTTATCCATGTTTAAACAATTTTCTCCCATTCCAGAACAGCATCCAGCAATAACGAGATGAGGAGACCATGATCGCAGTACAAGCCTGTGTCAATCTGCACACCTGCATATGATAATGACAGCCACATGAAAGGATAAGGGCATCAACGGGTTGATGATAGAGACTTAAGCCTCCTAAATCACATGGCAAAAATAAATTAGAACTATATGCCACCTACATCAAATGGCAAAGAAGGCAGGAACATAATGCTCTGGATACCAATTAGTAGCATGATGGAGCCGGTATCTTATGTTCTAGTGTGTCAAATTCCAGCAGTGCCAGTGAGATCAGAACAGAAGTCACAGCAAGGTCACTGCAATCTGTCAGCAGGACAGCTTCAGCTAAGTACCACATCCTACTCCCTGTCTGCTGAGAGTCTAGCTGAGGAGAAATGCTGTGGTTAAAATGCACCTAAAACAATATCCTCCAAAGGCATCAGGCTGAAAGCATAATTTGCTATACATGATAATGGATTGCGGTTTATGTTAACCGTTAAATGAGCACTTTTTATTTTGATAGAGGAGTGTGCTGAAGTCTGCTTATTCACAGAAATGGCAAGGATATCAACAGTGTGGCAGGGACTGTAGCAACTCAGACACCTTCAAACCACACACCACCTTTTCCAGTTCCAGCTTGGAGAAGCTATTTGTGTATGGAAAGGTGACTACCCATACTGAACCCTTTGGTGGCTCACCTTGAGGAGACAGTCAGTTCAAGGTGTAGCAACTGTAATAACTGAGTGCTACACAAATATTAATGGATTTATCCTCCCAGAATCACTTGTCAGGCAGAGGAGTAATGTCGCTGTTGCACAGTGTGTGAAGCACATAGCGAAAGCTCTTGTCTACACTAACGCCAATCCTAGAGGTAATTAATCAGAGCTTATCCACATGTCTTAGCCTACCCTGCTACAGTATGGCCACACTTGCAATGTTAGCATACTTCTGTCGTGTTTCATGCCTGCCCTGAGGCTGCGTGTAGCCACAAAAAGTAATATAGCTGCGAGAGCAAAGACGGCAAGGAATACAATTTCTCTCACACACTCAGCATGCCTGGAAAGTAGGCTGAAGTGATGAATGAACTTACATGGCATGTTCAGGCTGTGGTACTGTGCACTAGAATTGTTGCTTTGCATACAAATACAGTGTTTATGTGCATGTTACAAAAATAAACATTCTTTTTTTTCACTTGTGCTGAAAGTCCTTGATACTAAAAAAGTAGCTGCCCTAATTTGGTCAAAGTATGTACAAATATAATAGAGAGAAGAACCCACTCCATGGGATTAGAAGAATCATTAGTCCCGTCTTTGTTCTTTCTGAGGTCCACTGGATCCTGTCATTTCCTCATTTTGCCATCAATCCTCTGTCTGATGAGAACTCTTCTTGTGGGGATTGATCCCCAGGGAAGAAATTGAGAGTTAATTTTAACTTCTAATTATTCAAAACAGTTGTTGAAGTAAAAGCAGGTGGGTAGGCCACTTACTAGAAGACACAGTAGCAGTGGTGGTTCTGCTGTGCCCTTTTCAGACTTCTGCCCACTTCCAATATGGTGTGCTCATTCAGGCAAAGTTTCACATTGCAACTGGCCAGATCTAGGAGCACAGTGCTGCTGCAAGGGGTGGGCTGCCTCCTCTGCCATTCCTTTCTGTGCATTCCTGCTCTGTCCCTTGCATGTCCTGGCAGCTGAGCTGAGCTGATTTGGCTCACTAAAGCCTCAGAAAAATATTCATTTTCTTGTGTTGCGTTAGTTTTCTGCAGGCTCCGTCAGCTGAACTGGCCCACCAGG
Source organism: Dromaius novaehollandiae (assembly GCF_036370855.1). NCBI lineage: Eukaryota > Metazoa > Chordata > Aves > Casuariiformes > Dromaiidae > Dromaius > Dromaius novaehollandiae. Next base: position 46,486,636 of record NC_088098.1, read on the forward strand.
GGTAAGATGAGTGCCAAGGAAGAAGAAGGGGAGAACTGTGCAGCTGGAGATAGGAGAAAGAGTAGGGAGAGGGGACAGAGGGAGAAAGGAGAGAAAACTATATTTTTCACTTGACAGTGACCTATAGATCAGCTCAGCTGTGATATGAGACCTCACCTTCACATACACCAATGGAAGAAACAACAGTTATTTACGATGTACAAGATGACACCTTCCGTTTGCATCACAGAAATCTTTCTGGATCTTGCATTAAAGGAGTCCAGGTGATCGAGTGACTGCACAGGGACTTCAAACTACAGAAGTGGCAGAGAGATACTTCTCTTACAAAAGAATTACTGACTGGAAGTCTTAGTGAAAAATTCTGTTTTACTCTTCTCCAGGATGAAACTAAAATCTATAATCTAGATGCTGTCTAAATAAGCAAGTGGTTTGGCCAGGTAGGTAAAGCATGTAAACACTTGGCAATTTAGATTTGATCAAGAAGTGGACACAATGTTTTAAATCTTTATATTCATGTTTTTCATTTTCAAAAAGAAGTTCACCTGCTGGGAAGTGCTAGATTTCCTCTTTTTTCTCTCTTTGCCAGCTATTTTGAAGTGCATGAGTGAAAAAAGTATCTCAGGAATCAGTAGAAAAGAGTCAGCATTTACAACCATAGCAGAGGTATTCTATCAACTTAGAGCTCCAGCTGTGGTTACATGATAAAAGCTACCCAACAATAACCTACCACTTAGCTTTTATGCCCCCTTATACCTGAAGAGTACAGTTTGAACAGTGGGATCAGGACAATGGTGCTGTCTCTAAACAGAAAGCTGAAAGTGGGCTTTCAAGATGGAGAACATTCCTCGTATTTCAAACTGTCCTTCAAAATAGAAACAAAGACAGTTGTCTCTATCCTCCTGCCCTGAGATGATGAGTCCTAATCTGCTTGCTTTGGGAGACTGTGCTGCTTATATTCTTCCCATGATATACATCTTGTAAATCAAAGCTGACCTTTCATCCCACGCCAGGGTAAAGTCGTTTACCTCCCCCTTTCCATCCTTTTGCTGGCTGTGTGGACGGACTGGTCTTTGCAGATGTCCATGTTCCACAAGAATAACTTTGCCCATGGCCAGTGCTTCCAGCAGTGCCAGAGCACAGCCCGTTTCATCCCTGGAATTTCTACCACTGAACATCCAGCCACTTCCCTTCAGCCCCTTTTTCTCCCCTCTACACTGATCTTCAGTTCTCTCGACCCTGTGCTCAACCAGCAGCAGCTTCATATTTGACATTCTTCTTTCACTGTGAAAGTAACAGGTTTTGCTCTCTTCAGCCCAGACCAACATCAGACATCTGCTATGTTTCTGCAGTCAAGCAGCCAGTAAGCAGACTCTTGGGTTTCCGAAGGCCCACTGTTCTGCTGCTTAAAATGTAAAGGATGAAAATTGAAGAGTTGGGATAATAGATGCTAAGCAAAGGTTTTATGTCTCCCATTTCAGGTCAACAGTGCAAAGAGACTCAGCACAGGTAGCTATATGGGAATGAGTGCCAGGAAGACTTCTGAGAAGGTATTAGAAGACTGATTGTTCCTTTGTGTGGGTACATGTGTTCACTAAGTTCACATGGCAGTAATAGCTGATAAAAGTCATCTCAAAGTAGCTTATGACAATGCTTTCATGTGTGGCTCTGACAGCTCCTTTAGATCCAACAATGCATCCCATGTTGAGGGGGGGGAACCCAGGTAAGGACAGAATTAGCACATAATGAAGAAAGGACCTGATGCTAGAATCTCTCCCATCAGCCACATCTTCCCTCATCAGCAGAACAGAGAAGCAGAGCAGTAATATTCCTGTCATAGTGCTAAGACTAATTGAAAAGTAAGGCAATCAATTGTTAATTTCATAGCTTCTCTTGTTGCTATTAAAGTACAACTTTGTCATAATCCATTCATAAGAGATTTCTCTTTGCACCAGCACAGATGACTTCTTACGCCATTGTACCTCCATAAGGGATTAAAATCAGCAGCACAGCAAGTCTGAGCAAGTGAGCATGAAAAAATATCCATAGCAGGGATGACACCACAGTGTAACAAACACACCCCATGAATAGTTCCCACCAGAGGAAAGATGTAATTTATAACTCAGCTTCAGTCCAGATTATAAAGACTGAGCAATGAAGAAGGACTTCATTCATTTCTGCTTCATCTCTTTCTTGATGAAGCTATTGGATTCAAATACCAATCACTTGATAGGCTCTTCTTCAGACATGCTTAGTGGTTCATTTAGTACTTACAATCTAGCTGATACTGACAAAAATAAGTCAGATTTTGGCAAATAATTTAAGACTAAGAACCTCCCATCTAAATTCAGTGATCACTGTGTTCTATTGTTTATCACAGTGGACATTTATTGGATGAACTAAAATCCTAATATAGTAGGAACATATTTCAAAATAAAATGCCTACTATAATGTTATGAATATAAACCTATTTTTGAGAGGCTAGAGAGACCAGACAAGCAGAGCCTTCTGAAAATAATGGATGACTTCAGTGTGTGACACTTGCTTTGCACAGCTCACACTGGTATATGGTTACACCAGATATCTAATTTTCACAGTTATACCTCATGATAGGTAAGTATGTATTACTTGGCAGATCCACATTGGATGGTGTCAATTCTGGCTTCTTCACCATTACAAGAAACTGCTCAGCTGACCAGAATTATGTAATTTCTGTAAATCAGTCCCTCACACAGGATATCAACAAAAAAAAAAAGACTTTGTGGGTAGCAAGTGTAAGTGCACTGATCAGGGTGATAGCCTGTCACTGAATATCCTATTGTACTGTAAACATCCCCCAAACTTACAACAATCATGTTTTGTCTTTTTAACCAGCTGCATCGATAGGTAAACAAGATAAATCCTGATAGAGCTTAGAAATATGCCTAAAGATGAAGCTTAAGTCAAGGTTTGGGGAGCAGGAATTCTCAGTCCTATTTCCTCTTCTGTCACTGAAAGATGAGAGGACATATGTCAAGTCATTATGGATTACCATGCCTCCTGAAAAACAGAGACAGTTCATCCTCCGGAAGAATAACACAGTTGAATTATCTGCTATAGAGGAGTAGTGAGAATATCAATTAGGGAAACATTATTTTTTCTTGTCTTGATTTCAATCTATTTCTTTCGTTATGTGATGATGAGTCCATTTCTAGCAATGTGAATTCCACACACGTAGAGAGAGGAAGAACATTAAGTATAGACCTCACTTCCAAATCATACAGTTTTTTTTCCTTTTCTTTTTTTCTTTTGTAAGATTAATAGAAGCCAAACATTCTAGTCCATCGATGGAAGACTTAAAACACTCTAGAGCAGAATAGGTCATGTGCTTCAGTGAATGAAACAAAGAGAAGAAAATAGAAGAAGATTCATACATGACTAAGGAAAAAGAGTCAGAAGGAACACAGCAGCTATAGAAGGACATTAAAAATAGTAAAGAGAAGCCCAGCAGCTGAAAAGGTGAGTTATGAAACAGACTCTCAGCACACATGAATTAATACTTAAATTTTCGCTCTGGAAAAAAAGAGATCTTTTCATTTCAAGATACAGAATTTCAATCTGGAGTAAGGAATTTTAACCCAATTATTTAAAAAAAACATACAGAGTATTTATATAAATCTGAACTGCCCTTCTCATATGGGCAAATGCATTTCTCCTTCAACCTGCTGATGCCTTTCTTTAGTGCAATGCCAGTTTAAACAATTCCCACCTTCTTGCCACCACCAGGGGTTTGACTCTGCCCCCTTCTCCATCAGGATGCAAGTTTGGAAGGTCCCAGAGGGAAAAGGTCTGGGTCTGGCTGTGTTCCCACTCCGCACCCAAAACCTCCTTTTTTCAGCCACAGCAGTTCCCCAGCTGCAGAAAGAGATTTTTGGAGATTTAGGAATGAGAATAAGCTGCCTAGAGGAAGGGTTGGGGCCCAGGAGGTGCTTATGAAATCTTAAACTGACTTGCCACCAAACTCATAGTTCAACAAAAACTTGCCCCCAAGAGAAGTAGTCTCGTATATCATGAGTCCATCTGCACTTTCCCATCCCATGTCTCCATTTCCCTTTGGCAGACACAGATGCTTTTGCATGTCTGCAACAAACAGGAATGGATCTAGCTGAAAAACAGACCTCCCCTTTGCTTTGGTCAAGCTAGTTCTCAGCAGGATGCAGCCTCCATTTATTTCACCCACATGGGTACAAACGCAAGGGTATGAGCCAGTGCCTGGGGACAGGGAACCACAAGACTGATTTTTTTGCCTGCTGGGATGGCTTAGCTGGTTGAAGTGTCCATCAAGCTCTAGCCCTACAAGCCCCAAAGCTGTCCTTTGTAGCTGTAGCCATGCCACTTCTTTGTTGTAATTGTATACACAGCAAGAATGTAATGGATTGAAGCAGCAACCCAAAAATAAATAAATAAACTGCCTCTCATGTTTACTTCAGTTAACTTCCAGTTAATCTGATGATTTCTTAATGTGATCTTCTGCTCTGTCAATAGATACCTGTGGAACCTTATCACTCAGAGTCACTTGTAATTAATTTGATTGCTGTCAGCAAAGAAAATCAGATAATCCAGTCAGGTCAGCCCTGGAAACACCCATGAGGAGACTGAATTTGCATGAAGCTGGAGAAAAAGACCCACCATTCTTGCCTTTTTTTAATGCTCTGATCTCTCTAAATCTAGAAAGAAGGAAAGCAAGGAAAAATTTCCTAGCATGCCAATAGAGAAGATTGTTCAGGGAACCCTTCAACCAATGTGGCATGTCAAAGTACTTAGAATTAGCAAGGGCAATGTGAATGCACAGCTGAAAAACAAGATAATTCCTCAAGGCTGACAGAAAAGTCAGTCCAAAAGCAAAGAGAGGAGAGACTGAAAAGTCAGTCATTGATCTACCCTAGGTAATAGGAATTTGAAAATATGAGGGGAATAAGTTCCCATGATCTTATGGAAAAAAAAAACCAGTTCACAGTGTGTTGGGCAAACGTGACGAACAGCATTGCCAGTGCAAGGCAGAGAACTGGACAAGACACCCAGCACTGGGACTGATCCTGCTGCCTGACCTGAGCCAGGTCATGATCCTGAAGTTTCACACCCAGCCACTGTGACAAGCTGTGCGCTGTCATCCACAGGTGCCGTCATCCCTTCCCTCCCTGCATGCTCCTGCTTCTGCCCTTGCCTCAGCTATAGCCCTCATGCAGCCAGGGGCTAACTCAGAACAACTGAATGATCTGAATGAAAACTCATGGTTCTATCCGCAGGGCCAGACCACTACTTTCAACAGTAGCATGGTCTTCAGCTGGGTGTGGATTCATACCTGAGTCCATGGCAGACATCTGAGCACCAAAAAATGGCCTACGATATTTACAGTAGAACTGCAGGTCACTCTTCCACTACGAGGAAATGATTTGGGATTATGAGAAAGACTGACTGCTTCTTTCTGTAAATATATCTAGTGATGGCAGGCTTCCCATGCCCTAATCACTGCTGATCTGAAACTCTAGCATACTGCCAGACATCTACCAAACAACTAATGGGTTAGAAACACAGTGGAGTTAAATACGAGGGCAACTTGATGGTGACTGTGCAGATTACAGAGTGGGGACACTTCAGAAAAGGATACTGGAAGGAAAAGCCAAAGCTGCTCAAGCTCTCTCAAGGTAATCAAAATATCTTATTTGAAAAAATCAGGCCTGGTAACTTTGAACACACTATTGCTATTTCAGCTGCTGAACTCTGGGGCCACTCAGGGTTAGTGAGGAGAAATAAAGGTAAACAGGGAGCCAGGGTGTAAATCCTAAATTATAGAATTTACCTACTGACTCAGAATTTTTCACCAGAATAAAAACTGCCGGGTCTCTGTGATGAGGGCCAGAAGACTTTAGTAGAGGCACATGACTCTGGCTCCCGGAACCGGAGGAAAAGTAAATATTAGAGGGAGCCTCCCAACAGGAAGATTTTCCTGATCTGTGCACAAGAGCAGAGTTCTGAGTCACAGGGGTTATCAGCCTCCCTCCATTGTGTCATTCTCTGTTTTACCAGTAAAGAAACAATGATCAGCTGTGCAAAACTTTGACAGTTTTGCAGTCTCTTTGGGTAGAAGGCCATCAAATAAGTTTTAGCACAAGCTGGTAACTGACACCTTACAGTGAAAGTGCACCTTACAGGCACTGCTGCAGTATTTTCCTGCACTATTTCCTGCACTATAGCCTCTCATTTTTCACTAAAATTTAACTAGCCCCTGTGATGGAACAGCTGAAATTCTAGTGGGCAACTGACCATGAAATAAAACTCAACTGTAACTAACCCCAGCTGTTTCTCAAAACACAGTGAGAGAGGACAGCGGTGAGAGGAAAAGATTAATGGAGCGCGATAGCAGAACCTGCTGTCAGAGGCAGAGCCAAGTAACATTCTGAGGTTCCTGCATCCACTTAGAAGTCAAGGGCTTGCAAATGAGTTTTTGGTTTTAGCTGGCAAAAAAAGATTGCTTCTCTGGCCCAGGGACTGAAAACAGTACCAATAACTTCACAGCAGCAGTAAGAATAATATAAATCTTGTGACTTTGCTGGATCGGGTTCAAAAGCCAAGAAGTATGGTATAAGCAGCAGCTTATCCCCTTCCTCTTTGTAGTGACCTTTCATGTATTTGAAGGCTGTTATCATACCTCCTTTCAGGCTTCTCCTCTTCAGGCTAAATAAACCCCGTCCTTTCAGTCTTTCATCACAGGTCATGCTTTTGAGACTTTTGATCATTTTTATTGCTCTCAAGTTGGCCATAGTTCTAAAAAATAATCTTAGTCTAAGGCAACGTTGCAACTGATATATCACTGTGCTACACCAATACAGCAAAAGCCTTAAGCGACCTCCCATTTTACTACCAAGCAAGCTTTGCAGAAATCAAAGATATCCTGGGAAACATATCTTTCTGGTTTTTGTAATACTTGCTCCATGATGCTGCACTGCTCCCACACCAAATCTAGGCTTTCTGGCAAAAGGATTTCAGTAGAAGAGAGAGAGATACAAGGAGATAAAGCTTTAAATGTACTGCAAATGAAAATGTTCAAAACTTCTTTTAATGCATGGAGACTTGAATTTAGGAAGAGTTAACTATGATTCTCTATACATAAGGGACTGAGAGATGTTAAAATAAGAAAATAAATAAAAGGAAATAGGCTGGGAAAGTCAGATTATTTGTGACAAGGTAGGAACTGACACCACCTGTCATCAGAGAGGGACTTGCCTTGTTTACAATGGACAATTTTTCACCATGCTTGCTTGCTTGCTAAGCTAAAAGAGAGATCAACTTTCTCATCCTAGGAGAGAAGCAGCAGTTTCACATGACCAAGGAAAATGCACTGCTACAGATATTTTATGGCTTGATCTGTATTGCAGAATACATTGACTTCAAATAATACGGATATAAATTTGTTTTTTAAAGTTACCTATTGACAAAACTCCTCCCATAGCTACCTGACAGTCAGAAACACTGACTATCTACTTCTGTGAACTGAAATTCTGAAACAAAATGACAGGAGAAATACAATTCTGGTAGCTGCTAAAAACTACATCTTTCTTTAGAGTTTTTCCAAGATGACTCTGAAGCAGGGGATTTATAATTACTTACACTTGTCTTGTTATATCCTGCAATCCAGACATGCTCATTAAAGCTGTAAGTTCCTTTCATTCTAGTAGGAAATATCCAGTATTATCTTCTCAGAAACCTCAAGGTATTTAATTGCAAGAGAGAGCCATATTTTACAGCATCATCAGCTTTGAGGGCATGGCTAGGTTGCACAGAAAGTCATGAGTGAATTTTATTTACTGAATAATTAGGCTGGTTCCTATACTTTTTAGGCAAATAAAAATGGGTCTTTGAAAGAAGATTTACATTTTATTTATTCTAGGAAAACCTGTTTATGTGAATACTACTATTTTCAATAAATAGCCTGCTGTACTGAACAACAAGCACATAGCAAATAGTCCTTTTTTTTAGAGTGCTTAGAGGCAACAATAAACTGTGACAGTAAAAGACGCAATGGAGATGATATGGCTAACACTTTAAAAAGGTTTTTCTTACTGTCTCACATGATATTTCCAAAATCAAACTAGGGGAATGTTGCCTTGTTATAGTTACTGTACTCTGAGTGCAAAACAAGCTGGAAGATTGTATTCAAAGAGTAATTATCAAAGGTTCACTATGACACTGTAAGGATATATTAGATGAGAGTTTCACAGAGAGACAGAAGTGTATTGGGTCAGGTCTTATTCTGTGTTTTCATTACTGGCTTTGCTGACAGGATAGCAAAGACACCTTTTAAATGATAACAAGTTGTGGAGTGTTGCAAACACCACAGTGGAAAGGAATAAAATTCAAAATGGCCTAAGCAAACCGCCAGACAGGCAGTATGTAATTCAGTAAGGGTAAGTTCAAAGTACTGCACTCAGGGATAATTAATTGCACATATGCATAATGAGGAAAGACTGAGCAAAAATTCTGAAGAAGAAAACCTGGTGATAGAAAATCACAAACTGAACATGAAGCAATCTTGTGCTACGATATAAAGGACCCCAGAACTGTTACCAGTTCACCTTCAACAACGTGGATAACTGTAGGCAACCACCATTCTTCCTAACTGCATTCTGACACAGGCTTCTAGATAGAGCTGCAATAGATGAAATAATTTTAAAAGGAGCAAGAAGAAACTAAAGTGCACTTATTTTTTAAAAAATCACTGATAAACATAACGGGTCATTTCAGGGTTAACAGGAGTAAAATTATATCTGCCACCTTGTGCATGAGCCACTTTGCTCCCTGTTCAGCCTGTCAGCTTATTTGTGATTGTCTTGAGAACTTCACAGCACAGTAGCCTCACAGTGCAAATGCCAACCTCTTCCAAGAAAACAAGACTCACATTCATGCAAAAACAGTATAAACAGATGTAGCAGATGCAACTGCAGAGGTATTCAGCATTGTGCACATATCACTATAAAGTCACTTAAGACCAGCTGGTTAAAAAATATGTACAAATGACTCATTTAATTGTGTCCCAATAGGCAGGGGGCAAAAAAATGTTAGCAGTGGAAATACTCAGTTCTGCCGACTGTGAGGTAAGAGAAACCAAGAAATAATGGAGGGTATGACCACTCAGCACAGTATCACATGTCGCAAAACTCAAACTGCACACAAGCAGGTTCATCAATGTCATCTAGAAGCTCCTCTGTCAATCAATCCACTTCATCATTTGTGACTGGCTTCAACTGTTAATGGCAAATGTTGGAAGCTGGTTTGAATTTCTTGGGCATGACTTCCACCTTTCATTTAAGGGGACTATGGAAAAGTCCTGAAGGTTCTTTGGGGGATCAGATGAAATATGGATATTCTCCAAAACATAAGCCAGAATTTTTTCTTGGTTAGCACTATGCAAGACTGAATGATCTAGGCGAGAGGACAGTTGAATATGTCCTTGAAGATTGTCAGTCTGATGCACATGGTATAAAACAAGCAGTTAATGGCAGAGCAATAAGACAAGGGTTTCGTGTCTGGCAAGAATGCTGCTTCAGCTGGTTTGAGCAACTTCTCCATCTTACCTCCCTCTCCACTCTGGCTGCCTAGCTGTTTGTGCAGCCATGCAATGGACCCGGTCAGAGAGCTGACCCACCCATAAAGCAACCCAGCAAAATAAATGGTTATTTTCAGATAGACAGATCCATTCCCAATCCTGTTTAGTGTGCAACTGCCCAAACAGCTCTGCCAGCATAATGAAAGAAGCAGTGCAAGAACTTGACTGGGAAGCTAGGAGCAGGTTCATGAAGTTGGCACTGGCACAAAAGAAATACACACAGAACCACACTTCAAATACTAAATGGATAAGAAAGCCTGACACAGCCACAGAAATACAGGTACCATGACCTTGATACCAGTTTTACAACCCATCAGATGCAGCAGTGAAGCCACCATAGGAAGTCCCTGTGCCTGCTGCACTTGTTTGGCTGTCCCTCAAGGTTGCTGATAGAACTGCTTCTGGGTTGAACTGAATACTGGTTTAACAAAAGAAATGGGGATAAAAACAATGTTTCAAAGAAAGGGAAGATAAAAAGTTGCACATGATCTTAAGGAAAACTCAGTCTGAGAATTATTTCCCATAGAGCTTTATATCAAAAGAGCTAAAGTTTTCACATTTCACATTTTCACATAATTCACATTTTCTACTGCATGATGCAAATCTGTGCACTGGGACATATTTTAAATGACAAGTTCCCAAATATGGTTTGGTTTAAGTTCCTTTTGATTGCTTTGTATCCAAGTAAGAGAAAGTGGAAATCTAAGGAGCATGGCCATGAGTACAGAGTCATGGCCAAGCAAAATAAAGTGGCTACGATGCGGTGACTGCAATGCATTGCTTTGTTATGTCCAGGGAAAGAAAAACAAGCACTGGTACATACGTGTCCAACACCCAGTCATCAAAACAAGTATTTTTCTTTTTCAATTCTGCTTATTTAGTCAGGCCTAGGAAGCTGCCCATTACATAAAATAGATAGGATAACAGGAAGTCAATTCAGATTCCACAGCGCTTATCCTTTGTTACCCCCAGTACACTGTACATGGTCCAAAGCAGATGGCATGCTCTGTTTGATTAACAGATCACTCTGCAGGACCCACCCATATGAGAACAATAGTCTTGAATCACACCAGAAAGAGATCACAAGAGCAAGGGTGAAAGAAAGCAAAACTCCATGAATTCTACACTTATATTTGTAAAAAAAGCACAGAGGGAAGTTATGCTCACAACTTTTCCTGTAAGTCAATAGGATTTAAACTTTAGTGGGTAAACTAAACTTACACACTGTGCCTTTGTAAAATCACTCCTTTACACATTCTAAAACACAATAGGAATACCTAAGCTGGCCTAGACATACTTAAGACATGCATCCTGAATAACGTTTCAGTGGTCCCATAGCTCTGGCATCACACTATTGTATACTTGGAGAATCAAAAACTGAACTAAAGGTCTAGTCCCTGTGAGATATGTGTGAGGTCCCAAGTACTGTAAATTATAACCATATACTTATTTAAAATGATGAGAAATTTGTGAATTTTGAGAAGAAATTAATCCAAAAGAGGCTTCTGCTAAATACACAGTATCACAGGTCACTTGAATTCTGTTCTAATGCACTAAGAAAATACATGATAGGACAATTTTCTTTTGTCAGAAATAACTAACTGTTCTTTCTTATCTCTAATTTCTGTGGACTAGAAGACAGCTTTCTAAACACCTACCAAATGCTGTTCTCATTGTACCAAGGAGAACAATTTCTTTTTTTAGACGCTATCTCTTACTAGACACAAAGGTGTATGCATCACACAGAATGCCTCAGAAAAAAAAAAAAAAAACATACATTCCATAAATGTGTATATAACACCATATTGAATCAGATGGCCAGACAGCATCTAAAAGTGTTTAAGCATGTGCCAAAGTGCTGTCCCGAATCCTGACTGAAATCAAGCACTTATACACAAACCTAAAAGTTTTCAGGTTACATTTTCTTGATAGAAGTTATCAAGATTGTTACCACAATTATAGGACTTCATTGAAACAGTAGCACAAGCACTACACAAAAGTTCCATTCCAGAAGTAAAAATATTGATTAAACTACTTGAAATTAAGCACACATACTCCATGAGAAATTTCAGCATGATGATTATTTTTGTCAGTATTTCAGATGACTGAAATACATTCTTTATCTAGAGATCTAAGCTGCATATCCATATGAACTAGGTTTGATTTACATGACAAATTCTTTTATATAGGATTCTCTCAGCCTTATTGCTCCTAGCTTCTGATATAATTATTTTGGATAACATCTCTTTCCTGTTAAAAACATTGATTCCTTGTTATTTTCTTAGCTGCAGAATATACTTACCTTCTTATTTAAGAGGTTTACCATATAATGAAGAAAGGTCTATAGCCAACAACTGACTAGAAACCATCCTGTAAAACTGTGTATGAGGACACAATCTCCATATGAGACTAGTACCATACTTTTATATCAACCATTGAAGGAGGTACAAGTCCAGTACTCCAAGTAACTCAACTTTGGTAAATATATCAGGGTTGAGGTACCTGAAGGAAATGCATATAACCCAGCTCTAAAAAGCCAAACATCACACGGATGTTATCAACTTTGCAAAATAGTAGCATGAGCTAAAAGTTAAGAAGAAAACCTAACACAATAAAATCATGTTTTAGTTCTGCTACATGATTCACTTGTAACCTTTAGCACTGAGCCTGTCTGTGCCTGAGTTTCCCTTCACAGAAAAACAGGGTTTTGCACAGCTGTTGGAGGTGTTTCAAATTTGCTTTGCTTCCAGACTTCTATTAATAATAGTGATGTGCAAGATGGAAAGAAGCCAACTTTAACAGCAGAATGTAGGTTAAGAGAATCTGCAAGTTACAGAAAAAAAGTCCAAAACATCTTTAGCCAAGGAACGCATGATCTAGCACTCAGCTTAGCAGCAATTCTCCGTCTGTCTGTAGATAAAGCGTTAACTTTTGGACATCATTGCTGATCAATCCTCAAATTATAGACAGATTGTAACTGGCTGAAAATTTGCAAACAGAGAGAGAAAACACAAGTTACATTTGTCGACCTGAGCTTTTTTTTCCAGTAACTTCCATGTTACCATAGAGTTTCAGGATTCTTCAAGGCAGCCATAAACACTTCCTATCCTTATTGCTGTATCTATCTCATTTTGTCTCATTGGTTCAGCTCTGCAAGTTTTGCCCGTCCTTGAAGAGATAACTTGTAGTGCAGGTTAGGAGAAAAGAAAGGAGAGAGTGCATGGGGACAAGACAGCTGGGGAGATGTACAGATCACTGCTGGGGGAGTGGAGGAGCTCACAGAGCTGCTGGTAATGGGTAGGGGAACGCAGGGCACTGACAGCAGCATGGGAGACTGGCGTGTGGAATGACAACTGCACAGAAAAGAAGGAGCACGCATAATACCTGGCTTGGAAGAGGCTGTTGCAAGAGATACGCACACCCATAGATGTCCTAGGGTTCAAGGAGCAACAGTGTTCAGGGCAGCAGAGTGCAGATCTCTTAATGTTCCTCTCCCCCAACACATGACACTCCAGGGGTTGGGTCACAGGACACTGGAGGGCCCATGGGGAGGAAGACGGATGCCCTCTAGCAAACCTGGCTGAGCGCAGAACCCCAGGAGGAGACATATCCCATGGGCTCTCCCCTCTGCGACTCCCATGTGGCAAACACAGCCAGTCAGCAGGCAAAGCTCAATCTGACAATCTGCATGGAGTGACGGAGCAGGAGAAACCCAGCAGTGCAGGGTGAAATGGAGATGCAAGATGCAACAGTGATGGAGTGTGAAGAGGGAGGGAACTAAGAGTCACTGTCAGCATGTGAGCTTAGACAGATCTGGGGGCTCTACAGAGCTGTCCTGCCCTGCGTTGCCTGCCTCTCCACAGTGTCTGTACTCTTCTAGTCTCTTAAAGAATAAATGTTACTCTCCACTTATTAAAATCTGTTTGCTGAATATTTGAGACAAAAACTGGTCCTCACAATAAGAGAGAGCCTAAAGACATGCACTCATTTGACCACGACTGTTCCTAAGGACAAACCCCCCTGCTCAGATGCACAGAAAGGAGCTGCAGGGTTATAGCTGCATGTAGAAAGTTAGCATGAGACTCCTCAGACACAGAATCCAAGGCCTGAGAGCCTATCTGTGCAACAAATCCCATTCAGAAGCTGTGTTTGGCCAACTAGACTGAAAATCTGCAGGTTGGTTTGACTGAAGTCTAACAGTCTGCCTGCCTGCTGACAATGCAGCCAGTCTTTTTCCACAGTCCAGCTACAAGAGTCTTTCCAGCCCTTCTCCCAGGGTACAATCAGTCGAACACTCCATCAACACAACCTGCATGTGCCCACAGGCCCTTCACTCTGTTTTCTCTTCTGTCTGGTATATCTAGCTTTCCTTAATATTGATTTGCCGTTAACAGTCTTCTGTCCCCGTTCCTTCAGCATCTGTCATCCATTTATAATGAACATTTGATGATTTCCCATAGGGACCATATAATCTGTGAGGGCTGGTTGGGCCTTAGTTTTAATCTAGTCATCCTGTTGCAGGAAGGCTGTGCTGCATTTCCAGATATCTTTGGGATTTCTTTCATTCCTGTTCCCAAACAGAGCAGCAGCCTTGGAAATAAATGAGCACCAGCAAGGTGCCTCCTCAGTCCTTCCCCAACCCTCTCAATCCACTTAACAGAAATGATCTGGCTCATATTTGCAGCACAGCATTTGGAAAGCAGCACATGAAAGTGCAGGGTACTCTTATCTCTCATCACCACTGATGTTCAACCCATTCAAAAGCCAAGTTCTGCTCCAGAAGTGAGGGACGCACATGCAAGGTGCTGGTAGCCTTTTATTCACTCTGTTAGAATGCTAGGAGGTCCACTCACCAAAGAGAAAGAAAGGCTAGAGGGAGACCACGAAGAAGTGTGTCAAGCCATGCAAACTGTCCCTGCTTGGGTTCCACCAGTTCACCCATACCCCCTTTTAAGAACGACGACGACAGCTATTAGGGATGTTGCATCCCTCAGTGGATGGCTACCTTCAGTGAGAGCAGCCATGCAGTCTGTGCACTGGACTAGTGATTACACTTTACAGAAATATGGAAGCATCTGATAAAATACGGGGCCTTAAATCCCAAATATAATAATCCAACTGCACTTCATCAGATTTACACACGCATGCACACACACACGCACACACACACAGAGTTGGGTTTGGTTTCTTGTCATGTCACTAAATTGTCTTTAGCAATAGACAAACCACTGGAAATACTCTGTCTCCAGTTAGCACACAGACTAGGCTCTTAAGGTTTCTCTAGACATCCTGGGAGCACCAAACTGAACTGAAAACTTGAAAGGTCAATTTGGCATTGTTTTCCAAAGCAATGCCTGCAATATACCTCAGTTCTTCTGCAAGAAGAGCCACTCTCTCGGTCTTTTGGATTTTTTTTTCTTTTATTTGACAGCACCAAGATCCCTGAAAATGAGGGAAAAGAGAAGAAAAGAAGGAAGAAAAAGGAACTAACATTGTTATATCCTTCCCTTTAAGCATTAGTTCTGCTGTGGTTTTGGACAGAGGTACAGGGAGTCTATTCTTACAGTCAGTGCATGCCAAGCTACAACCATTTTATGTTTTATGCTGCTTTGTTAAGCCAGACTATCTGGATTAGTCACTGCCATATTCTCAGCTAAGCTGCAGTGTAACCACACTGGAATCCTGTCTGGACACTGCTTTTCCTCTATACCCAACTGCCTCTTCACCTGCCTGGTCACACTGTTCCCAGCACCACCACCATGCTCATCTGGGGGGGCAGGGTAGCTCTGATGGGATCCTAGAGTACAGCCAACAAGAGCCCATAGTTGTAACTGTTGCGCTACACCCACCTCAGGCTTATTAGTAGTATAAACATATTGTAATTTAGTGCATGCAGACTTGTTTTGCTTAGACTTCAGGATGCTCCAGCTTCATGTCTCTCCATGTGTTTTTCACATGGTTTGTGGCAGGTCTGCTCTTCATTTTTTCACTGATAGTCACAGCTGACAGGTCTTATTTGAATCATAAAGTTGAACTTTTTTCTGTTAATTTTTAAACCCTCCCCTACTCCCCCTTACACTCCCCTCATATCAATAAACATCTGCCTTCCTTCCTGAAGGCCACCCATGCTAGCATATTCCAGCAAGATCCTGTTACAGGTCACAGCACACAGCCCAAGCTATGTACTCACTTTACCTCCACCCAAAGGGATTTAAAGAAATTTAACCTCCAGACAATCTGGAAAATCTAAGTTGATCATTTACTGCTATTAACTGCACAAAAGATTACACTGAGTTGATATGCACAGGCAGTTACAGAATTTGCAAGCACAGACCTCATCATATACATATGCCACATGAGCAGGATGTATCCAACAATTTGAAGTCAGCACACACACTGCTTGAACTGTTGTTTTGTCCTTCCCCCTCATTATCCCTCTCCCCATCTCACACATACTTCTCCTCTTCATTTTTCTTCCAAGACAGATAAACAACAGGCTCGATTCTTCCCTCACTAATATCAGTGAGCATTAGGAGTTGTTCACTGTATTCAGTGCACCTGGACTGTGTAATGACTGACCTGCAGACAATTTCTGCAGCCCTTAACTAAACTGATTGTTAAACTGATGAAAAAAAAATTAAAAAGCTAGAGAAGAGAATTGAGCCCAACCCAGTTGCTAGTATATGAGGCCCAGTTCAGTGCCTTTAATCAGCAATGTGCTGATGGGGGCTGGCACACCCTAAAAGGCTCTTCACCTTTTCTTTTCTTTTTTTTTTTCCCCCCCTAGGAAAAATCTAGAGTAGATGAAGGAAAATACTGCCTGTTAAGCATGCTGCTAAACAATGCACAAAATTCTTGACAGGCCTATCAATACAGAAAAGATACTGAGCTTACCAGAAGTCTCAAAGAAGTTGCAACGTTAATATTCTGTTCCCCACTGACACTCATCCAGACATTACCCTGTGGAAGATATGACTCAGAAAAGCCTGACCTGTTTGGACCTCAGGGCTCACATCGGCAGCCACTGCCTCGGGCCAGCACTCTTCTTGTTCTTCCTGCCATTCCTGTCTCCTCCAGTTCATCTGTGGTGGGTGGACACTTCCATGATCAGCTTAACTGGCAAGTAGCTGCTTCACTCTCCTGAGATATTTTGGCACTCCAGTCATTGCTGTTTCAGTTCATCTCCCCACCTGGTCTCTCTCTGAGTCCACAGCTAGGTCCAGCAGCAGAATGTCCCAGGTGCTTTGTCTCTTGCTTTCAAGAACTACGCAAAGACAGAAGACAAAGAGGCACCAGGCTGACAAAGGCAAGACTGTGAGAAAGGCTTTGCCCCCCAAAAGCAACTGAACTGCTTATTCTGAACACAACAGAGAGCTTTTCACCTAATGGCAGGGCCCCTCCATTGCTCTCCCAGAAACCTCTAACAAAGGAAGGAAGATATGCAGACTTCTGCATGCACAACAGCCAGGCCAGAAGAGATAACTGAAGGGCAGACAGAATAGTGGTTGTATCTTCCTTGCCTGCTTGCCTATTCCCTGGCACCTTTTTCTCACTAACTATATTAAAACGTTGTGCAGACTCTGCTTCCATCATTAGCAATACACTAAAGTGCCTCATGTGTCAGAGAGCCCTGCTTGTCTTCCCCTTACAGCTCTGAGACTTCTAGTCCTTGTTCCTCTTCCCACTGGCCAGCTTTTCAAAGCCTCACCAGCATGTCCTGTTCCTGCTGTTAGGTGCTTGCTGCTCCACTGTTCTGATTTTATTGACAGATGCTAGTGCTCGCACTATAATACAGTAGCTCTTTAGTCATCACAACAGCACAATATTTCGGAGCACAGTTAGAGGTAGAAAGGAGCTGTTTAAAGGTGCCATTTCTCACAATTTGTAAAGAAAGAAAAAATTGAAAGAATTAATATAAAAGTAACATTTGGTGAGAGGAAAGCTGCAATAAGAGCCTAGTCTGGTCAGCCAGTACCAGCCAGTCTCATCTGGTGACTGGAACAAACTAGGCAGTGCATTGTCCTGCTTTACTCGCCTGTCAACACAATCAAGTAAACTTAGCCACCTGGCCATGCAAAGCTGTTGTGTTTTCAAACTATTTGCTCCCATAAATGCTTGACATTCTTGCTGAAGTTGTATCCTCTTACAGCTATTGGAGAGCTGTTGTTAATGTCTATAGTATTTGGGAAAGGCTTATGTGCATCAGCTGTACATAACACTGCAACAAATATGAAAAATGTTTGATTTTTCTCCCTTAAACCCTGGAAAAACAGGATTTCCAACTCCTAACATAACAGTGGCTTCATATATTCCATTGTTCTGGGTATTTATTCCTGGCCCAAAAACACAGAGAAGAGGTTAGTGATTCTTTCCAGAGGGTGAAACCACATTTGTTGATACTAAAGCCAGCCCCACTGCTTTCCTGTAAAACACTCCACGGCAGGGGTTGTCCCTTCAGCCTGGACTGCACTAGTCAGCCTTATCCCCAGCTTTTACAGAAAAAATTGAAGAAATATCAATGCTAGAGAGGGTTATCATTAATTAAGTTCAACTTGTCAGCTGTTTTTCATACTAACTCACTACTTTAAACAGCCAGAAATACAAAATAAATCAGTCACTTCTTATCCCCCATTTTGAGTGAAAGTTCAATGAATGCCAGGTTTCTCTGCCACTTTATGTCCAGCATTAGTTGCTGGTGACTGTCATCCTGTAGAGTTGGGGAGCCGTATCCTTTCAAGACATGACCTGTCTGCCGAGGCATACTGCCATTAAACAGCACGGTGTGTTTCCACAGCACTTTTTGTACCTGTTCGTCAGCACAGAAAGAGCATTCAGTGTCTAGTCTGTAGGGACAGACCTAGCTAGGTCCCCAGGTTCAACTGATGCAAAGATGTCATGTCTTTTACAATGGATGTCCCTTAAGCCATCACAAAGCTATACCTATCACGTTCTTAAAACGGGCCTTTTAGGAAAGGAGACTGTAATTTTTAGTCTCTACTGTTAGTGCTTACTGCTACTGAACAGATATCCAGCAGCGATCTCCTGTCCCACTGTCATGGCACTGTGGAAGCCAAATGATGTTGTGGAGTGCCAAGAATAAGCTTGTATTTATTGTTTTTAAATCAAAGAAGTGGAAATTCAAATCCTCCCCTCCAATATTTTCAAAATATATCATAACCTAATGTCATCTTCTCTGTAATTCAAACTCAGAGAAGTGTTTAAGATGAAGTAACTTCCACCTCCTGGGAATATTACATCATCTTTGGCTGCCAAACAAAAGTTTGGGCTGCAGTCAAACCTAATGCTCCGCTTAAAAGGTGCCTGCTCTCACCTCTCTGCACTGCAGCTGAGGTTCTCATCCCTTCAGATCTCTGCCTACATATCTGTACATGCTCTGCACTTAGTCCTGTCAAAATAACCCCTATCCCCTTCTCCACACATCGCCCACTACTATAAGGATTCATGCTATCCTGGCTTATTCTGACAGAACCAAGGGACTGACGGAACAGCTGCGATGTGCAGGTAGGCCCAAGGCAGCATCAGGAGAATCAGTAAGAACCACTCCCTCCACATCAACATAAAAGAAACTTATACTCAGGCAGATCAGATTTAGAGAGCAATTCCCAAGCCAAGGGCAGGCAGCATATAACTAACATCTTATGGCAACCAAAGCAAGGGGACCTAGCTCTTTCCTGTGCCATTCTGTCATGTGCTCTTCCTGCTCTCCTCGTGCTGGCTCTGGCACCAGCTGGATCCCTCAGTGAACCAGTTCAGATCACTAAAGAGACAGAAAACTAATCTTAAAAATAAAATTAAAAAGCAGATGTTTTTCTGCTGACTTAGTGAGTTGAATCAGTATAGAGTCAGCAATGCACCAGAGTCCACATGAGGGAGAAAGCAGGACCATACAGCCAGGAGTAGGGGAGAGAAAATCAGTGCAGACGCTTTTGGAAGCAGTACTCTGGCAGAGCCCTGAGCTGCCTTGTGGAGCTCACCCCTGAGGCATCGCTGGCATTTCCCATTCCAGGAACACCATAAAGCCCACAAAACACCAGGCCAATCCAGCCAGGAACAGGAAGTCCAGAGAGGTACACAGAATTGTAATGAAAGACAAAAGGGAACTGACCCTTTTACGAAGTTTCTTGCTATTCTTACTTAATGCAAATCCATTCATCCATTCCTAGAGCTTGTCACATTTGAACAGGCATTTCCACAAATTTCAAGCACTTTGCCCTTATTACAGCTACTGTCAGAGCAGACACTGCTGCAGAGCTGAGCCTTCCTCAGCCACTGAATGGCCCCACAGTGTGAGGCAGGGGATAACAGGTTGAAGCTTTACCGAGATTTCACTTCAGTTCCTGTCTAATGCCTAACTCTGGATGATACCAGCAGACAGGTTCAACTGGGAAACTGGGTGAGGTTTCATGGCATGAAATCATACTAAATAAGTATGTCTTCCCCAGTTCTTGGTACATTGTTTTCCAGCATGATTCAGATAAAATCAGGAGAGTCCAGCAGCTACAGGTCAGCACAAATCCTATATGCTTTTCACCTTTTGGTACTATCATACTTTTGGGTAACAACGAGGTAAGATTTGAGGTTTAGATAGTAACAGCAGGCTGCTTAAGTATCCAAGCAAAGGACTGGGGAAAAGTAATAGAAGAAAAGAAGAAACTAACTAACTAACTAAGAAACTAACATACATGCTTTGGTTTTCCTATTCTCAGTCTCCATTTCAGGAAAATCTCAGCTCCGCGTTGTTCCCTCTGCTGCCCTGCCTTCCTTACCCTGGAAGCGTGAGGAGAAAACAGACAAAGCGTTCCCCTTCCAGGCTGCTGCTGACAAAACAACTTGTGTGTGTTACTCCTTCAAAACATCTGTTTACACTTGTAACATGAGAAACAATGTTGAGACTTTATGTGCTAGATAACAAATTGTGACCTCTGCTTTGGAATTTGGTTAGACCTAGCTTCTTAAGCTCCCCAGACGAAGTCACTTTTGAAACTTCAATGAATTGAAACTTCAATGAATTAAAGTCTAATTATTCTAAAATGAAATGATTCCTATGCTTCTGTTTTGGAGATATTGAGATTACTAAAGAAGGCTCATTAGCTTTGCTTCTTTTTTTTTTTTTTTTTTTTTTTTTTTACATTTTAATTATACTAATGGATGAAATTCTAGCCAATGAGTCAGAGCTCTCCTAGCACAGGGGTGGTGAGCTCATGAGCTGAATACGGCATGCCAGAACAGTTCATCCAGGCTGTAGCCCTGTCTTAACACCTTCTTCCAGGGGGTTCCTGAAAAGTTGACAGGCAGCAAGCTGCAAGCCACGTGATTGCTTGGACAGCCTGAATCCACTTTCTTTCCTAAGGGCCCCTCAGTCCCTCCACTACCTTGCAACCACATGTTCATCTGTTTCATAGCCTCAAGGCAGGTCTCACCATCATGAGAAGGGCACAAGGTGGGACTGTGCTGGGACATCTGTACATCATGCTGGGATAGATGTACACCCTCTGGCCATACGACACACTGAGCAGTGATCACGAGTCACAGTACACCTGCATAGCCATGCAATAGGACATACGTGCAGCCTCCAGTGAGAAGACTCATTTCACATATACCTAGCTAGAGGTGTGGCAGCTAGATGACAGGGAAGGTGAATTTTGAGAACATGACATACACGCATCCACTTATCTAAAAGGGGAAGGGCCACACCCTTCCTTATCACATAGCTATCAGAAGCTATATGACTGCCCTGGCTGGAAACATGGGCACCACTGCCTCGGAGCAATTCTGGTTACGGTACGTACATTGCTGCTCCTACAGTCACATAATTTTTCTCCTTCCCTATTTTGCAGATGTTCTCTATTACTGTGTAGTGAGTTCTCTATCTCCAAGATAATGAGCTAATCCATTTTATTACACATTAATGAGGTTCTGTATAGAAGTTTCCTATTATTTTCAACCACTTTACTGATAAGCAACATTCTTGGCATACTCAGGTGGCATGCCTCTAAGACATCCTAAGTCTCCACTCATTCCTACAAGCTGCTCATAAAACAATGGACTAGAGCTGCCAATAAAGCAGCAAATACTGAATTAGCTAAAGAAAGAAATGTCATTGTCCTACACTGAGTACTTGTTTATTTATTTACTTGCTTTTCTAAAATGTACGGATACATAGCCCTTCTTAAGGGAGGGTTCTTTTTCTTAAACCATGGAAAATCATAGGAATCACAAGTGCATCAGTGACAGGAAGGGCTGTGAAGCAGAAACCAGCCCCAAAGGATACAGCTGTTTTGTCTTTTACAAATGTGATGTGGCATCTGGCAGAAAAACATACTGACAGGGTAAATTCACACCCCAAGTTCAATGGCTGGAAGACAACTACAGAGGAAGTACCTACAGGCAAATGATCAAATTCATCGCAGTGCAGGGACTTGGGTAGAAGATACATAGGTATTTCTATATTTGGCAATGCTTTATTGAAGCAGCTCTGGCTACATGATTTCTTGTTGTTATGATGAAAAGCTATGCCTTGCAAATATGTTCTACCCTATATGCTTCATGCGTCCCAAAGCTGTATCCCAACACTGGCATCTGCTTTAAGCACAGTACCTGCAGGCAGGTGAGGAGAAAGCAAGAGCCTGTTTTTTTCCTTCAGGAAGGAATTTTGTTTTGAAACCTGGCTTAGGCTCCTCTACCTATAGCAAAATGCTGTTGTTACCATTAAACACTTACCCTTCTTACGCAAACCACTGATTTTCAATAAGATGCCTACAGATCCTAGGAGGATTGTGGACTATTGCTGAAGAGCTTGGAAAAGGTAGCTGTAAAGGCAAGCCATTGTTAATAGTCTCAGAATCACCAAGCAGGGATCCATACCTCCAGGAGAGGAAAAGGCAGATTGTCCATAAATCACAAAAGACTGAAAACACTGCATTCTCCCCTTGTTCATTTGTCTTATGCTTTTATACTCCACACTCCCTCCTCTTCCTCTTTTGCACCTTTGTATTCCTGCTGCTCAATACCATATCCCTGTTGCACCTCATGTCTACTCTCCAGCTTTGCATCTTAAAAATAATTCCCCTCTTCTCTGTTCAAATGTCTGACATCTCCCTTAAAAATACATCACTTTCAACAATAAACCCCTGAAAAAAATCTCTGCATCTTCCTGCCCTGAGCAGACATAGTATTGGCCATACTAACTTAGCAATTTATCACCTCTTTGGTATGTGTTGCACTTTTACTTTTAAAAATAAAGCATGACATTTATCTACATAACTGTAATTTCCTGATGACTTTCACTCAGGTGTTTCTCTTCTAACATACAATTACAGGCATAGAAATGGCTCTGTAAAATGGTATGCATACCCGATTACTCTGATTGTCTACGTTCATGGTGGTCAGGGGCTATTTTCTATCTTAACTGACATTAGCAAAGTGTTGCTTTCAGTAAAATGCCAGAGATGATTCAGCTGCAGCGGAGCAAACTTATTTCTAGTCTTCTGCCCACACTAGCAGGCCAACTGCTGCAATTCTGACTGCAGGATTTTAGTTTTTGACAGTGACCAGGCTGGACTCAGCCTCCACAAGAATGGGCTGGGAAAGGTTGAACCTCCTGCTGCATCAAGTGATGGGACAAAGCCAACAGCCTGTGTGTTGTCGCAGGAAGGAGCACATTGCCCACTGGAGTGAGGCCTGGGAATGGGCAGAGGAAAAACATGCTTTCTTCAGGTGCTGGGCAGTACTACAGTTCCTCTCCGCTGTTAGGAGTTCCTGCACCAATCCAGCCATATGGATAAGGTCATATATGGTCAAAGAGTGAAAGAAACCATAATAGAACATTAGCAGTATAGATGTCTCTAACCCCAGGCATAGGGATATGGGAGCAAATGTGGAAGCTAACCTTCCCTCTACACAACCACTTGCCCACCCTTATAAATCCATGCTGGGGATGGTGTTACAAGAATACAGCTTAAATTTTATTATAGCCCAGGTTGCATTTGCTGGACTAGGAGCATCTAAGTTGGTCATTAGCCTTGATAAATTGACAGGAAAGTAATAGAGAGCTATAAAAACCGCTCTGGTGTCAGGCACAGTCAATTTTCTGAGTATACTTACACTTAAAAATGCACCTGAAGAATAAAAACAGAGGTTCAATCATTATTTTTTGTTCCTGTCCTCCAACAGCAGCAGCAGCATGGCACAGCTCAGATAAGTTATGAGACGTGACCTGGTTATCACAAAACTCTAATGCCAAAACATTAAACCTGTTTTTTAAGTCTTTTCCAAATTCCAAAAGCACCTGAGTTTGTGGCATGATGTGTGCTTAGGATTATCTGTGCACACTAAGTTATGATCTTAAAATATATCGTTATCTACCAGTTTTTTGGTAGGGCCATTGCCTTACTCAGTTCACTACACAGATTTTCTGTGGGACTGAATGCAGATTATGTAGCAATGGAGACCATTGTTACTGGACACTTTTTTCCTCTGTATCATTTGTTGCAGAAATTGGTGTGTGATTAAAAGTGAATTTGAAGAAAAGAAAAGGTATCACAGTGAAAGCAAATGAATGCAGCTTTTTGCCACACAGTTCTGTGATGCCAGCCAAGCCATTCAAATCATATTTCTCATTGTTGTTTACCAATTGCATATTCCTCATCTTTCCATATGTGACTTGAGATTGTGAGGTCTAATGTGTAGCAGAGCTGAACAGCCAGTTTGCAGATGAAGTCTGTGGACGCTTTACATTGAGTATCTAACAGCACTAAACCCTGTGTATGCTGAAATACCAGCACCTGGTCATCTCAGTCTAGGAGTCCTAAATTAGTGAGGACAACAAAGCGAAGATAACAAAGCCCCATCATGTCACAGGAATATTATGGAATAAAATAACTGAGGATGCATAACATGGAAAAGTCCATAAGGAAATTAATCATTCTGATTTCAGAGCACACTCTTGTAACTATTTCCAACTTTGGGTCATTTGATTTTGCAGTCTAAAAAGTAGCATTTTGTGTATAATTTCCTGGACTCCTCAAACAACAATGTGAAAAAAACAGAAACTCTGCTCTACATCACTATACCAACTCCTACGTGCGTCATTCTGTCACGGGTGCCTACCACACATCCGCAGGCTGAGACTTCTGCAAGCTGCCTTCCTGCTAGTGAACCAGCAGGAAAGCTTGCAAGGCACTTTTTCAGGGAGACCTACCATTATTTGCTGATAAGAAAGGGAATTCAGGGATAGTGGGTTCCATCAAGGAAGAAGAACATGTTCTGATAGGTAAAATACCCACCTACTCTTCTCAGAATCAATTCATGATGCCCAACGCTTCCTATCTGTCCCTATCCATGAAAAGTATTTCTGTAACACCAGCTCCTCTTTCCAGGCCCATGCCTTTTGCCTATCCATTTGTGTTCTCCATCAAGCCTCTCATCTCAGTCTCACTGTCCTGGCTAAGCCAGTCTCAGCCCTCTTCTTTTGCCATTCCTCCAGGGTCACTGCTTGAATATCAGTCTCCCAGCAACTCCCAGGCTCTCTCAGTCCTTACGTTTCCTCCCAGCTACTTGCCCAATGTGTACCAGTTCCCTCATTCCTGCCTTGTCTCCAAAGCCCCTGCCCAACTACCTCACTCCCTGCTCACAGCCTCTCTTTCAGTGTTTCATCTATTACTAGCTCCCAGTCAGTCTCCCTCCTGGACCTTTATACTTTCACTCTCCTCTACATCTCCCTGGCTACTTGTCCTCCTTTTTGTCCACCTAGATCCCACCTTATAACCTTCTCAGTTGTTCTCGTCTCCAGGCCCTGCTTCCTTCCTCACCTGCTCCCCCTTTTTGCACCATCTCCATGCCTCACTCCAGCTGACTCCCATTCTTTTCCCCCTTCCCATGGGGAACTGTGCAAATAAAAGATTTCTAGAATATTTTTAAAAGAACAGAACAACATATTTTCTCCCTTACTTTCCTCTGAGAAATGGCTGGATCATTTGGCTTCTGTTTGCCAAAAATCCTCCACCTCAAGCAGACATCGGCTATGGAAAAGTGCAGCGAAAATAGTTAAAGCTTTTCCTCTCTACGACCAACTGAATATAAGGGCTCATGCTGACATAAGCTGTGCAGCCTTAACAGCACACAGGGCAATCAGCCCCTCCTGAAATCTTAATTATACATAGGTGTAATGTTTTCATTTAGATTATTGGCTTGAGTAAATATCCACTAATTCCATTAATTTTAGCTTTGTTTCAGTGAAAAATACTAGCTCTGGTTAAATATAGAGGTGGTCACCCTCGAGCACACAGAGTTTGCTAAAAATGCTTGCTAAAAATTCTACCCTTATCCACGTGGTAGCTACAAGCTGCCTCCAAAAAAGCAGCAGAGCATATGTATCAAGTGGTAGACCATGAATGTAGCACTGCATCAGAATAACCAGATAACCATAAGATTAACTCCTTTGTCACTGTTGTACTGTCACTCTGCTACCAAATCTTTGTAAAAAACAACATGTTAAAAAGTACACATTTAAAGATAGACATTTGACTCTAACATAGCTAAAGATTATATGACTTGGCATTTCCAACATCATATTTACTTGTTTCTTTGGTTTGTATTTTGTCTGTGTGTTATTTCTTTGTATCTTGCAAGATATCCTCAATTATTGGTCGGTAGCTATAGGAACCTGAAATCATGTGGGAGAAGAAAATGACGGAAGTATATATACAGACATGTATGTGAAATTCTAAGTATTCACGGGTTTTCATTAAACACAGATTACAAATGAAGTGCAAAAGTCCTTACAGACTACACAGCAATAATGTTTTAAGCATTTCCTTCCAAAAATTTTGTCAAAAAGTAAACAAGCACATAAACTTCCACACAGCATTCTTGAAAACACAAAAAATGAGTTAATTCTGCTTGTATGATGCCTTTTTTTAAAACAATCATTACAAAGAATTTAAAGGGGTTTTCTTATATCTCACTGAAGTTTTCACCGATAAAATTAAAAAAGCACTGAAGATTCAACACAGACAAAACCAACAGCTTGCAAATAATCATTTTGGTTTTAATTCTGAAGTAATAGAAAACTAAACTAAGCTTAATGTGCCATCACCAAACTAGCTAAGAGGAAAAAAAACTCTCATCTTCCACTTAATTTTTATTTCTGCTGGTCACCACCAAAGATTAAAAGCTACAGATGCTGCTTTCTTTCAGATTTCAACAGATGAGATAGAAACTCTGCAAGTAAAATGCCAAGGACAGTGAACTCATTTTATAAATAAAAGTGTGAGCATGTACAATATATAAAATATATGAGTTCATATTTGGTCAGCTAATGCTCTTACACCTGTTCATTCAGGCTTTGGACCAAAGCACTTGCAGAGCTAGTGAATGATATCTGAACAGAGCTGGGTAAAAATAGATCTGTTCTTGTAACATTATCAAAAGGATCTGACCTAACAGATGACGGCATCTTATGGGGTAAATTGTCTAAATTGGATGTTTCCTCATGTTTTAGGATTGGTTAGCATTACTCAGTGTGCATAAAATAGCTGACCTCTACTACAGGACACATTGCATTTAGGGACCCTCACCTATTTCTTCAGTCCTGCATAAAGTTTATATTACACTCCTAGCACACCACAACTTTCATCTTGTAATTATTGCAGTTGTTTTATTCACAGATCAGTGCAGAAGTGCAATCAACACAAATTAAGTTACAATAGTACTACAGATCTTTGGTGGACATCAGCCTCTAAGCTGTCTTCTGTGTTTGAAAGTCTCATGCATGTAGCTATGTACATAGTTAAGGATACTTACTCTTTTCTTTATAGCATTTTTCCTTCCTTACAAAGGGAAGATTCGATAAAAAAGAACTGACACAATATCTGCTACATCTTAGCTCAGAACTGTGACCCCTCTCCATAAACATTCACCAGTAAGCAGCTCTCACCAGCACCCGTAGCTGAAGTGGTCATTGAGTGCAACTGGGAAGATTAAGCCTGTTTTCCACTTACAGAGTCACCAAAGATCATGGAAACAACTTAAAACACTGCTGCTGGGCATAAAAACAGTACACTTTTGTATCAAGCAAGGAAGCAGGTGAGAAGCCTCTAGGAGTATGCTTATAGCCTGTTAGGAGACAGTGAAAGCACCAGTTGCCCTGCTGTGTCACTCTTAATTCATGTTTGATCACCTTTTGTAGGCACTGCTGAAGTTTAGAGTGACATGCGTTAATAAGGCAATTCCAGCAATGTGCCTCATTTGCTAGAAACCCAGAATACTCCCTACTGATTCAGAGTTTACATTTTGTTTCAGCTCACTGCATGCAAGACTTTGCAACCTTGGCTTGAACCTAGGGCTCTGTCTATACAAAGAACACAGAGTCACTTTAATTTGTACAGTTTGTCAAGCCAGTAAAAATCTGGCAGGACATAGATGACTCAAGAGTGACTTCCTTCATATTTGAATGACTCCAGCTTTCAATGAACATAAGCTAAAGCAAACCTTGGGTTTTGGATCTGGGGCATTCATTGAGCCACAGCATATTGCAAAAGAAAGGAGTTATAATTAAAAATCAATGTTTGGGAAACTATTCTCCAGTTTCATGACACACTTTCTATGTCATCACTTTTGCAGTCTGCACTGTCAGTGTTTTCCATTTATTTCTACAGGAAAGATGGGTTTCTCTATAATCTAAAAATTTTGGCTGTATATAAGTAGGCCAATGAAACAAAGCATTGCTACAAAGCTAAATGTTAACATCTCTCCTGCTCCCTTTCCTGAAGCTGTGATTAAAATAAAACTGTTGACGATTATATGCATAGCTTAAAAATTCCTGTACGGAAATACACCATCCCTAATGCAACCCCTACTACAACACCCCTAATTAGCAAGGTAATTAGCTAACATAGTAGCCAATATACCAGCTGACTGTGAGATTGCCAGCACAGTATGGAATTTCTAGTAGTCAAAAGAAGTAGGAAAAAATCACTGCCTCTGCTGAGCAAGTGTTAAGAAAGGGATTCCTAGAAAAGCCTAGGAGGAAGAAGTTAAACAAGGAAAAAGAAAAATACTTTGCAAGGGTTGGCAAATACTAAAGATAGCGTGACTTTGCAAGTATGGCAGTAGGGGAATGGAGAAGTCAAGGAACTCAATTCCGTATATTCACTAAGTCCCTGGCAGACAAGAGAAGAAAGCTTTTCCATGCTCACTTCCAGTCTAAGGTTAAGCAAGCAAGATACAGGCACCTGCCATGGTATCCATGGTATCCTTATGGAAAATCAGATGACTTGCATATGGCCACTGAGCAAGCCAGTACAAAGCACAAATTTGCAGTTCCATACTCTAACAAACCAAAATCGGTCAACAGATTAAGTATCTACTGTACTGGAGTGATGATCCATTTCTCTTTCAGAAGGAGCTATCAAAGAAAGGTTTAGTAGAAACAGATAGGTCTTTATCTTTCGGGAAAAAGAACCAAGGAAAAAGATGTCCTTCTTTTCCATTATATGAAGTGTGGCTTGAAGATTTTTTTATTTAGATTCTAGCAACACTAAGTTTCATGTAGAGAGCAAAAAGATGAAATTTCTGGGATTTTGGATACCACTCAATGACAACTAATTAACACAATGATTAGACTGTGTGTTTGTGTCCATGTCTGGCTGACTATTTAGCAAAATTTTGCTTACATAAGGGCTGCCAGTAGTCTGAAAGACAGCAGTGGAGTGTTGCTTCTGGCTGGGAAACAGTGAGCAATTCTACGTAGTAATGAGGCATTTGCTTATCTTTTAGTTCTGTGAGCAGAGTAGCATGATCCTTTCCACCTATAACAGCTGCAACCTTTCACATAAAGGCCTTTTCATAAGTTTAATTTGAACTTTCACTATGCTTTTTATCGGTAGAGCATTTAGGTGAAGAGTGGCTTCTCTTTGGGAATTCAGATGATCTTTTGTTTTAGTTTTTAACTGTAGAAAATGTGCTACTATATATACAGGCAATCTGAACGTGCAATACTCACTGTACATGAAAGTGTTGGTTGTGCGACCAGATGGGCATAATGCCAGCCGAACTCATCTGTCAGGCTGTCAACATCTTACTTTTTTTCTGTGGTGACCTATGTGGAAATTTTTCCTACAAACAGCTGTTCAGATCGTCGGCAGACAACAGGTTGCCTTAAACCCACTTTCAACTGTGCACAAAGTTCTGCGAATTTCTAGTTTCATCTGCAGTGTTGGTCTTGATGCTTCCTTTAATATTTAAAAGCACTCTCTGGCAATAATCAAGAACAGGATTTGTTTTATATTGTTTGCAGAAAGTCCAACTGCCAAAAAAAAAAAGTATAATTCATTGACTTTTTCCATTTGATGAAAAAAATTCAGATGTGAATCCTGCAGACAGAACTGGATTCTCCTCCCTTCTTGTCCTCTTCTTTTTCCTAAGAATTCATCAGCAGATGAGAAAAGATGGTCTAGAATCATGTGATAAAATCTTAGCAATGTGTATTGTCAATGTAACAAAGACTTGTATTTCAAAAACTGAAGGGCTGTTTTATTATTTGGAGTAGTGTATTTTTCAACAGCACTGAAGATAACCATTCTAAAAGTGCCAAAGGGACTTTGGACCCTAATCCTTTGGATTTGCAAGGAAACTGAGGCCTTAGGCTACAGGCCAGATTATTTAAACATTCCCTAAATCCTTTGCATAATATTTCCTTCTGGACAAATCTAGGCTTTTAGAGGTGCCAACAAAAATAACTGATTGACCATCTTAGGTAGAATTTAGACCTTCTGAATAAAGCCCTGCGTGGCCATGAATGGAATTCATCATACTAGATTAGATGTCCGAAGAAAACGGCTGAGCTAGTCAGCTAGGTTTTCTGTCACAATCAATGGAGAGAAAGAGGCATCTGACCAAGTTTGGATGTTGCCTTTAGGATGAAACAAAACACACCCTACAAAGTACCCATTTCTCTTCACTGAATTCAAAGGGAGTCTAG
Source organism: Dromaius novaehollandiae (assembly GCF_036370855.1). Classification (NCBI taxonomy): domain Eukaryota; kingdom Metazoa; phylum Chordata; class Aves; order Casuariiformes; family Dromaiidae; genus Dromaius; species Dromaius novaehollandiae. The sequence goes on from NC_088098.1 coordinate 46,517,277, forward strand.
GCAGGTAGCTCATTTCTGGATACCAGCATATGATGAAATAAGCCCCCTTCCCAACTCAATTTTGTACACAGGATTTAGGCCCCTAAATCTTTAAAACGCTTTTGAAAATTCATCCTCTAATAATTTTTGTAGTCTCATATAGACTCTTAACTTAATGCCATACATATATGTCTGACATGTGGGCAACTTTAATAAAAGCAACACCTAGATCTCATTCATTAATGTGTCCTTAGGCCTCCAAAAGCTTCACCAGAATTATCATTCTTGTTTTAGAGTGGTGAAAGCAGAGACAGATACATTCACTATACTACCCAGCAGTTGTGGAGAATATTCTCGTATCTGGTTGATGAAAAGAAAAACTCTTCTGGGGGCAATTTAGAGCTATGGCTTAACTTAGCCATACCTTATCACATTTTGGAAGAATGTATTGGCTGTGAAATTACCTGTCCATTAACTATACAGAGCCTTGGAAGACTACTGTATTCAGCTAAACAAAGCCCTAGCAAGCAGTCTTGGAGTTAGATTGCATCGCACACAGATGTTTTACTGATGATCTTTAGTAACCTTTTTCCTTCACATATTACACATTTTTGCTCGGAGGGATACCATATTAGGCTTTGATGACTTCCTCGCTCTTTTAGTCATCCACAAAGATTACATAACATTTTTAAAAATTAAAAAGTATAATCAGAAATTCATACTGCTTACTCTTTCTTGCCATTGCATGTGATTCCCATGACCATACTTTAAAACAGTACTTCCAATGCACAAAACGTTTCTTCACAAAATGGGGGGTTGGTTTTGTTTGTTTATGCTTTCCTTTATACATTTCCAGAATTTCAACTCTGACATTCCATATTTTTGCTGACATTCTTCTTTGTTGTCTCAGAATTACAGATTGCAAGCTCACTCAGAGCTATAATTGATCATTAAGTTATTCAAAAACAAATATATATAAATCAGAGTTTTAAATGCTGTGAACAAAAAAATTTTTCCACTGTTCTTCAGAACTCACTCTGTTCTGCATAGACACCATGCTAGTGATTCTTCAGCCATCAAAAGCTTTCCTGGGTGTTCTTGATGTAAAGGTGTAGGCTGATGCTAGTGGGAAGAAGGTTCAATTCTGTTTTTTTTTTAACATAAAAATTAAAGAATGTCAGTCTGCCTATGTTTCCATTCTCCCAAGTATGTGATGGAAATGATAATAGTCTTCACAGAGTCCTTTTCAGTCTTGTCCATATGAATTGCACAGACACTATTATCAAAAGGATTGATCTCAAGAGATACAGTGCTGTTAAACCGGCTAGAAAAGTTACAGTTTCAGCATGAACAGATGTCCAAATCATAAAAACCAAACACAGCTCCACAGAAGGTGAGAATGTTGCAATCAGGAAGACCAAACAAGCTCCTGATCTTATACCTGGGCCAGGCACATGAAATTAGGGGACTTTTGTATAAAATGCAATAAATATGCTAGTATAACTGACACTGCTTGTATCATATACATTAATACGAGCCTTCTCATTTCTCACTACCCTGTCCAAAGAGTCCTACAGAACATAGATTTCCTAGAGGACTAGTCTAAAGAACAGCATAAAAATGTATATCCCCATCACAAGAAATCTATTGGTTAGTTCAAAAATAAAATTGGAATTTGCTGTTCAAAGAAAAAAGACCTTAACTTCTGGCTTCCTTTTTAACTCAAAAAAACCTCCTGCAACATTTTCTCAGCTCAGAATTCCTATGGGTACAAAACATGGCTCTGCACATGTAGACAATAGGTCTATTCTACAGCCAAAAATCTTCAATATACAATATTTCATTATGATGAATTTAAAACCACAGGCACCTATGAGCAGTCTCCTATTTGTATACAATGCAATTATAGAGTTGGGCAAGTTGTTGACTTTTTGATTCAGTGGATAATATTAAATAAACAAAAAGATTTCCTTTCAGGTTCACTCAGAACTTAGGCCAAAGTACAGTATTTCATTTTATTTCTAACTTGACAGACATTCTATTAATATCATAAGAAAGGACCATGTCAAAATGAAAATGCCATTTCAAACCTTAAATTTAAAATGCTTAGCTTATAAAGTGACAAATGAAACATGCTGACTTTCTGTGTTTTTTTTCATGTTTTGTGGAAAAATCTTTGAAAATTTGACCCAAAACAATTAGTTTCATCCCTCCCAAAACTGTATTTTGGGAGCAGCTCTGCTATTCAAATGCAAAACTCATCAGTTTGATGTGCACCCTACCTCTCTGACCATAACAGCTTTTTCTTAAGAGCATTCAAAACTCTGGAGTGTTATGATACTGCTTAGCAAAGAACCTGAACTTTCTTAATATTCTTGTCTCTTTAGGCAAAAGAATTATGGTATTGACATTTACAAACATACCCAGGTAATACAATTATAGAACTTGCATTTAAAGGAGGAGTTAGCTATGCAACAATGCTCCACAGTTAATACTGAAAGGTGTAGCTTAACGCGATGGAGCAGCTGCCTTAAAAAGTTCCTGCCCTTCCTCTCAAACAGCTACCAAAAGCTGTTCCTGCACTGCAGTTCACTTCCTCTCAGTTGTAGTGACACAGCTGTTGCGGGGCTGTTCTGTAAACTGGATCACTCAACTGATTCAGGTTAAAAATAATTCTGTAATTATTTTCCCTGTCTTCCTTATTCCAAAGCAAGCAAAGCAAGGAAGATGTAATTTCTGCTAGGGAAGGAAAGGTGGTGGGGAGAGACAAGATCTTTTATTAGACCAAGTGCTGCTCTTCAGAAAAGCAGACAAGCTTTCAAGGACACATATCTTTCTACAGCTCCAAAGCACAAAGTAGCAAACTTAAGCTAACTACATTTGGGAGACAATCTCTCTGAAATTCGCCCAATTATGTTAATCTACTTGATAACATCAAAGAAAAGAGCAACAGGAAGAAGTAGATCAGATGGGGAATATTAGCCAGACAAGCAGTGACAGTACAGAAGGGGGCCAGAGGAAAGACAAGTGAGGGGTTCTCAGAGATCTGTTCAAGGAAGGAGTACTCACTGCGGTTGTTGTAGAAATGCGTGTATTTTAGTTCCGCATTTGTTATTCTAGCACAGTTTGTTTCCACTAGTGGTACATAGGGTTTGTCCGAAGATTGTTTCCGATAATGAGTTTGGTGAGGCTGGGGTGGGACGAGAGCTGTTTGGTGCCTTGTAGTAAGGGAGACGGGGAAATTTTCTTTCAAAGTGTGATCTTGTGATAAGCAATCCAGTGTAACTGGAAAGAGATTAATAAGGGCCCAAACACAACAGTCAACTGAGGGTTTATCAGCTAAGCCACAAAACCCATACACTCTTAGCCTTCAGTAATGCAACATGATTCATTGCCTGCTAAAATTAGTCAATTACCTTGTGTTTGTTGACACAAATGGGCACATTCGTGATTGCCATGTCTCCGCTGACCTGCAGCAGCTTGTGCCTGCTCTTATTTGCATGTGTGACTCCTTACAGGCAACAAACACCTCCTCAGAGACAGGCCCAGAGACTAAAAAGCGAGCCAGACTAATGGTGAGGCTAGTGTTACTCATGCACATCCTCCACTTAAGAATAGCAACTTCAGTGCAGACTTTCGTAGGAAAAGATTCAAATATGGATGCCTTCAGGGAGATCCCAAAACACTACGGGCTCATTGGCATGCCTAAATGAGGGTTCCAGTTCCGGCTGCCAAATTCATATGAGCTGATCTCTCAAATACACAAAGCATTTCTTGTTAATCAGAAAAATATCTGCTGCTTTGGTGTGTTAGGCTAATTCAGGTAGGCTTTCCATGGAACTCTGTGGAAATAATGGAGTATTCTCTGCTAAGAACATTGCTTGTCCTTGGTCTGCAGTTACTACTGCACAAATGTTAATGCACTACAGTCAATATGTTCAATGTTTTCAATATCTAAGAACCATGTTAAGGATAAACACTAATGACATATTTTGCAAGATACATAATCTGTTTCTGTTTATGTGACTCAATACCTCTAAAGAGGAGATTTTGATTATTTTAATACAGTCCTGTGGTGGCTATTGTTGACTTTCTAATAGGCAAATGGACAGTTTGACAGCTTCATACTTGAAGAGGTTCCCATATTTAAATATCTCCAAGAGCTGTAATTTTCCAAGTTCATTAGATCTTACATTTGGATTAAGGCATATAATAAACCCAGTGAGATGCTGGTCAAATAAATACCTTAGTTTATTAACATGTCGGGGAGCAGCTGAAAAAATAATGATGTATTGTCAACATGAACTTGTACTTTGGTTAATGCAAAATAAAACCAATGCAAAATAAAACCCTTGCAAAATGTTAACAAAACATGCATTCCAAATACCTCTGTAAACTTCTTTCCTGTGAACCTCCTGCCCCTCCACTAAAGCAAACAAATAACAAAAGCAGAGGGGTGAAAATAAGTTCGCAGACGTATGCATTATCAATATAATATTATTTTAGAATATACATGTCTCCTTGGGACAGAGAAAATTTCAAATTCATGTTCACTTTTCAAAAACTTACACTTCTTGCAGGTGGAGAGAATTGCAATCATGCTATCTCATCTCTCCATCTTCCTACCATCATGATACCAGCCTAGAACAACTGTCAACAACAAGAACTGTCCAATTTTAGCCCAAACATGTCATCAAACTCACACATTTAATCATCATCCTAAACAACTTCATCTTAAACAGTCATCTTCTCTAAACTACAAGGATATTTAAGGACAGCAAAATTGTGTGTCCTCTTCACAAGTCATCTTGAAGAACTGACTCTAATGATCCCATCAAACCTATTCCATACCTAAGATATAAAAGTGACATCACTACCCAGACTGAGAGTGTGGAATCCTTCATTGAATTCCACTACAAACTCAGTAACTACCCTCCTTCCAACAGACCTTTTCTGGAACACTCCTAAACCACTGTCAACTTTCCAGAGACCATGAGCAACATCACAAGTAGCAACTTACAATTTATCACAGATAGAAAAATTCAGAATAGTATACCTATCACCACAAATTGGCAACCTTCCCAAATACCCAGCATATGTCATCTGATTGCCGTGAACTGATTATATTCTGAGGAAATACAGTATGATGGGTAGTCATGCATTGGAAAGACTGAATGGAGGGAGAGGGAGCCTCGTGGCATGGTTGAACACTTCCAGCAATGTGTTCGTATAGTGAGGGATCATTGTATTTTACTCAGCATCTGAGAGAGCAAAGGAGAATGTTTCACTGCTAGTGGTTATGGATATCTAGAGAAGTTAAACATAGCTAGCACAGTAGGAAAATAGGATCCTGTGTGCATTATTTCCCCATATTTATCCCAGAAGGAATACTTTTAAAGAATGAATGTCCTATTAGGAAATGTTATGTATTATGCTTTTATTAAAGCTGGTAATAAGTTAGGGATTGTTCGGTGACACTTTTAGCTAAGTTTCACAAACCAAGTCTGAGTCAAGAATCTTATAAGTACAAAATTGGAGTAATTAATGGGTAGAAAATGGGGAGGCTGCACTCATCCATACTCAGCCCATAGAATCAAGAAATTTCAAATCTCCACCAAAAAGGTTTTTTTTTCCTCTCACACTACAGAAAGGAATTAGCATGTTGTTGGAACCAGCTACCATATTAACTGGGAATTTTAAAATTAGACTAGATGGAAAAAAATACTGAGGTAAAGAAGATCTTGAAATTGCAAGGAGATGTGGACTCAGTGATTTATCAGATGTTAATGATAGAAGGGACCTATAATTAACAATGATAGCAGTGCAAAGGATTTGAGTGCACTGCTGCTGTGAGACATGTCAGAGACACCAAGTACTAATCATGACTTTTTAAAATCTTCTGTCCTCAGTGACCCATTCAAGTGTCATTGAGGAGTACACCTCCGAGGGTGTCCTCACCCTCATCATGTGCTCAGTCTCTCACAGAATGCACTGGCATGATTTCCTTCCTACAGCAATGTTCAATTTGTTTTGCAAGGCTGCCGCTTCTCAGTGTGCAACAACTGACAAGCCTTGCCCTGGGTAATTTTGTTCACTGGCTATGTTCTCTCCAGGACAGTTTTCACTAGGAATCTTTCCAAGATGTGTCACCAGCAGTTTGCCTTGTATGCAGATCTTAACTATTAAAATCTCCCCATCATAGTTTCTTTTCCTGTGTCTAATTAATGAAAGTGGTGCATCAAATGAGAATCCTATCAATCCAAAAAAAAAAAAAAAAAAGAGAGAGAACCTGATCAGCAGCAAGGCAATCACAAAGCAGCATTATCCTTTTGGCTATAAAGGGGCAATTGGGAGCAAGATGATTGATGCTCTTAATTAAGCAAGGAAAAAAGAAGTTGGACAATCAGTTTAACTAGAGTACAGTTTTAAACCCACATAGTTAAACTGGTATAAGCCTCTCCATGAATATCAGTGACTTATTCAAACCTTGTCCTACAGAGGAAGTTCCAAGATGTGAGATGCAAGATGGCCCTTCCCACAAAACTGTACTAATTTAATAAACTAACTTGGTTTAAAGCTGCATCTTTCACTTAAAGAGTAGCTTCATCCAGTAAGAAGTTTCTTCCATTCAGTAAAGAGTTTTCTGATGCCCTTGTCCAACTTTTTTTCTTCTCATTTGTGCTGTGCAACTACCTATGTGGGACTGTTGTTTAACACAATATCAATTGAACTCTCAGAATTTAAAATTAGGGATGGGAATGGATTTTCAATATGACTCATTTCACTGATCTATTTACAGTCAACTTCACAAAAACTCCAACAGCATAACCACAAAAGATAGTGAACTGCAGCACAAGAGCAGGCACAAGTGGCTTCCAGGTTTAGATGAGAGCTGAAGGTGGATAAAGAAGTTACTTTTATAGTTCTCTGGCTGTAGGCTGATGACAAAAGAGCTTCAGTGGCACAACTGAGCAAACACAGCTGTTCTTTCCTACCTTTGCCCCTCTTCAGTTGTGCCAGTGCAACTCTTCGTGGGGCTGCACTACACAGCAGATCAAATAGATGATCTGTATTAGGAATAATGCCTTCATTCTAGCAGGCTTTTTAGCAACACCAGGAAGGGTGGGCACTCCCATGAAGCAGTATTTCCATCAACATCCCTGTCTCATCAAACGATGTCCTCACAGTGAGTTTTGGTGTCTCATTGTACTTTTGTGCAAACTGTGGCTGGTCATTTTCAGAGCTCGTCTTTACCATGCATTGCAAAAAATCAGAAATTAAATATTATGAACACAGTTAACTGAGAAATGAAGTCCTGTGCCTACAAAACAGGTACAGTGTCCTTTTCCACAAGCTGAATGTCTCATTCAGACATATGTGGTCTTTGGCTTCTTAAGAAAATCACCATTACAAATACTGATCATAAATAGGCTGTGGCAATCAGAGGTGGCAGTGAGCTTACTTAGATGCTGTCCTTGCTCAGTGCTACATATTCACTTTGAACAGCACTGAGCAGACATAAGCTAGCCATGGCATTTTAGTTACTGACTTGGACTGGCATTGAACTGTTAGCCTTGGAGTTTTCGTCTTACTAAAAATCTGCTGCTCCTCCAGGACTGAAAAAGTCCTACTTACATCCACACACTTCTAACTCCATTCAGTGTACTGTGGATAGTTTGCGTCCCATAGTTTAACAGCCATCATTGTAACAGGAAAGAAATTAAGTTTGCTGAAGTACTATGAATTTAAATCATGCAGCTGGTCCATTGGTGATGGTCCCTAGGGGGCGAAGACAGATCATGAGAGCTAGAAGGAGAAGATCCACATGCAGAATTTGTGTAGTTGAAATCCAGCAAGGACTGTCTGGCCACCAGTCCCTCATGTTATCTGGAATTTGCTGTTGAAATCAGAAATGAGTCTCAGAAATGAGAGACAATGATAAGGGAGTGTACGATTCTATAAGCAAATCTAAATTTGTCTTTCTATTGATTACTTCTGTTTCTTAACTGGAAAAATCTCCATTTATTTTACAGTCTTCATTTGTTACTTTATATCCAACTCTCCATTTCTTTCAAAGTCACAACTAGCCCCAAATACAGCACTCCAGTTTTCCCTCAGTCTTCTCCATTTTGTCTCTTGATTTTTACCCTCTGGTACAGAGAGACAAGTGCTGCTATTCTGTCTCATGCTGACATCTCAGTTTCGTGATACAAGGGATTTTGGCAATGGAATTCTTCTCTTCCCCCTCTACCAGTCCCTTGTTTTTGCTCAGCACTGGAGCTCTCTCCCACCCCAGTTGTGGTGACACAACTATTTGCTAGGGTTTCCAGAGGCACACTAAACTAAACTAAACAGCTCCCTGACACCAAAAGCAGGAGGTCATACTTCTGCTGTTTATCTCCTACCAGCTCTGGTACTCATCAGACCCTCCTTTGTGCTAATTTAAGGTGCTGGGGGAGGGCAGGGAGCGCAGAAAAAAGTTGGATAGTTTTCTGCTTCTCTAGTGAGCTAAATCAGCTCACAGAAGGGCCTGACAAATATTGAAGCCATTGTCCAGCAGGGGAAGAGAGCCAGTGCCAAGCACAGTGCAGAGCTGGGGACACTGGGGAGAAGTTCAAAACCTCTTTCCACAGAAGTGAGCTGTTACCTTCTGCTGACCCTTTTTTGTTTGCATTATTATCTGATTCCCTGATCCAGCTCGCAAACCCCAAACAGTTTTGTCAACAACTGAGTGAGTGACAGTCTGAATATAGAATTCCTTCAGTTAGTTTCCCTCCAAAGACCATATGTTCTCTGAGCAGTATTTTGCCTCAGACAAGTCTATCAGGATCATTTATATAAGACACTGAGCAGAGGCATGAGAAAGATGAGGAACTGGTGCACAGCATTCAGCTTTTATTAAGATTCTATTAGTCCACCGTATTCCCTGCTCTACCAGAAAAAATAACATTACATATGATGGGTGGTTGTGTTCTGTCATATATTCCCAAACCACCACTGTTCTCAAGTTCGTCTTGTTACTTATCAAGTTCAGTCTCTACATAAACAAGACATAAGCCTGTATTCCTTATAATAACATTTCTAATAAAATTTCACAACCACTCTCTACAGATTTAGTATAAAAGTTAGGCACTAGAGCAAACTTGCTATGATAATTCAGAATTTATCTTACAAACCATTCCAGAAAAAGGCACATCTGTACAGCATGAAAGGACCTTATTTGGCTGCTCTACCTTTTTGAGAGATGCCTAGCTTCAGGGATGCGCTTCAGAAAAACACTTTCAACTATCAGAAAATATATTGTGATAGACTGTATTTCACAGGTAGCAAGATAAGTTTAATACCTTAATTTGACTGACTATCAAGGTTGCAGAAAAATAACAGGGGTGCATTTAGCCTAAGTTCCTTCCATGACTAGAAGAATTCATAAAGGGAAACGCCAGCCAAAGTACAGCTGACCTTGGGTGGCCACTGAACTGACACTGAGGGGAACGCCTCAAAGATCATTCTCCAGGACCCCAGCTCTATATCCTGCAAAACCCTTCTCTCCACTAGACTTCTCAGCTCTGTGGGCTGGCTACACATATAGAAGATCATAACTTTACACTGACATGTAGATAACTATTAGAGTCTTGTCTTCGTCATTTATTTGTTTCTTTCCAAATGCAATGAGGAATTTCTTTAGTTCATCTTACTTCACCATTAAACCTTGCCCAGTGGCAGGAGCAATTTCAGGCTGGTCTGGCAAACCCTGGCCACTTGCACTTCCCAGGTCATAAAACTGATCATCCTGAGGATAACAGACCCAGAAAGCTGGGCATAACCAAGCGCATCCACTCAGCACATCCTAAACTGCCTCTGTCTTCCATGAAGCTGCAACATGCTGACACAGTGGTAAGCAGAATTTTCTTCCTTCATAAGCAGCAGGACAGCAGCCAAAAGACCTAAGGGTGGGCTTCCCTACAGATCTCATTATGATGGATTTCTTCGTCTCCAATCTGTGGAAGCAAAGCAAAACTAGATATTAATAAACAAACAAAAAAACTATTGTCTCTAAAAATAAAAAAACTCAATGCACTAAGAGATCACTGGATTTTAAATATGAATCAGTCATTTCATTGCTTAGAGATATTCCCACTTAAATGCTGATTGCCACAACTAAAAAGATGTATATGAGACTAATGTGGATACGTTTTTTGAAAAAGATGAACTAATTACCTGAGCCTGAAACTGGCAAGTAGAGAGTCAAACTTCATCTCAGTTCTATTGCTACAGTTCTCTTGTTTGATTTTATCTGACCTGTAAAACATAAATATACCTGGATCCGCATCTAGTCTAAAACAACTGACAAAGCTGGCCAGTACCTAGCTAACAGAAATGCTATGATCCTTTGTAATGCAAGCTGAGGACTGGTAACACCGAGTTATTTGGCTATATACAAATTCTACAGCAAGTCTGACTGCCATGAAATTGTCAGAAAAAGGCTAGTTAAGTGTTTGAGAAAGAAACCAGACAATTTCAGAAGTAATATTGCACACGCAGAGACTCAGCAATATCTCCAACTAGCACAACTTCTGATGGCCCAGCTCAGAGGGCATGGTAGCAGCTGAGATAGAGCTGTCACTCGACAGTGACCAAAATGCAGATTGGTTATCAGAACTTATGTGATGCCTACACTCTATCCTTCCAAGGTTTCACTGATTTTAATGTTCATTTATGCAGGACTTCTGAGCAGCTGAAAAAAATATTGCATATTGATTCAAACTGAGATTTATATGGCTAGATGATTCCAGGACTGCTTATCTCTCAGAAGGGCAGTGCTGATCCTCCCCATTCCAGTCCCTATTCCTTCCCTGCTTTGTCCCCTATAAGCAATAAGGCTGGTCGAATAAGCCTCCTTTCTGCTAAGCATTTCTACGAACTTTCTAATCAGACTTGCAAACGTTGCTAAACATGATCCTCGGCACTCACACAACTTTTCCTCACTAGCTGACTGCCATTCACCCAGCTGACTTGTCCTTCATCAGAACTACAATACAGCCATAATAGAGAAAATAGCAGCAAACCACTTCTCCAAGCAGTGTAAAATTCTCAGCTGCAGCCTCCCAGACAAAAAAGGAGCATGACCAAAAAGATATAGCTGACAATCAGAACCATGATTGTTATCCATGTAGTAAGTGTAAGGTACAGTATCTAAAAGAAAGAAAAGAAGCATGCCTTAGGTCACATATCTATACACCTAACAGATCAGGAAGCAAGACAGCATTTTATGCTGCTTAGCCCTGACTAGAAAAGGATATCCTAGGAGCATATTCGCTATTTTCCACTCTTTCATTCCACACATAGTGTCCTGTGGAATGATGGAGCTGAAAAGGTGTGTCTGTTTTTCTCCTCTAATACCTCTATTTACAATATGCTGGCACTGGCAAGCCTGAAGTACAGAGGGAGGGGCGGAGGCTGGATACCAAAACAATATGAAAGTTTACTGTTTTTTCCTTCTTGTGCATTAAAAAGAAATGCAGGAGAGTGGGCTTTTCTTTTTCTTAATTATTTCTAAACAATCCCCATGTATTCACCATATAATGCACCATCTCTGCGGTAACTCCAAAGAAAATTCCTAATTGTTCAGTATATATGCTTGTTTTCTTTGGTTTACCTAGCCACTGGAATGAACCAGGAATGTACCGGATCCATTTATCTAATTGTCATAGAAGGATTAGCAATCATACATGCACAGATTGTCATACTCTTTTAGCACAGGCTTCAGTTTTGCTTTGTCAGAGATTTGCAAGACTCTTGTCAAAATCACATTACTCTTGCTTTGACTGGATATAATGATGTTTTCCCAAGGGCAAAGTTTAGCTAGACAAAGAGATAAAAATATAAGGTCACTTGAATGAGGCAATCTGAGCCGGAATGTACATTCTGAATGAACAAATCTGTAGACTTTGCACAAGGCTTTCCTCTCAGCTCCATGCAGGCCTTCCCAGTAGAGAATATCGGCTTGGTGACTGAAGCACACAGCAGAGAGTCGGCTTTTATTCTTGGCTCAGATACAGATTTGTTGTGTGACCTTGAGCAAGTAGTTTAACCTCTCAATTTCCTCATTTGTAAACAAGAATAATCACCATCTCTTCTCTCATAGGTTTAATTTATGAACACTTGTAAGGAGTCTTGAGATTCTTGGTTGGATGTTGCTATAGAAACAAGAGGCAAAACTACAATACAATCATGTATGATACTTTTAGGACTCCTGTCACTGTAGTACTCAAGTACTTCAGACTTTTTTTTTTCATATGCAGTGGTACTGTCAGTAAGAATGAAATAGCAGCAATGTCCTATTTCATCCATTTTTGGAGACGGGGAATTGAAGAACAAACATTACAACTACACAGCCTTTTGAGCTCAAAGCTGTTCTTTAGTTTAACTTTCAAACTAGCTGCAGACATGAGGTAAATATAGAGAAGACTGAGGAAAGAAAACTCAGACCTACATCTCTCTTAACCTGGGCCCCAGAATACAGACCATATGGGCAGGATGACCATGCTGCACTTAGCTAGCCACCAACATGCATCCTTCTTGCAAGACAGCTGCAACATATTTCCTAAGAGAGTTCAGACATCATATATTGCAAAAGCAGATGATGGGATTTCTAAGCAGCCTAAGAGACCCTCACACATTTAGCAAAAGGTATTCAGCAGATAAGAACCTGGCTTTGTAGAAATGGGTCAGGGATTAAACCAGATTTCGGTTTCTCTGTAGTCCAGACAGCTTGGATACAGCATAGGCACAACTGTGGAGACTTCCCACTCCACTTAAGTCAGAGATATAATTCACATTGACACAAGTCAGCAAGGTTCAATGAGCAAATGACTGACTCAGAATCACAGAAGGAAACCTAAAGCAGGTCTCTCATATCGCACTTCGGTGCTCTGCCTAACAAGCCCATCCTTCTCCTGAACATGTGGAACTGCCAGTGACATCACCGTGAGTGCTGCACATTTAGGAGAGGCCAATAAAGCTGAGATCGCCATGATCTAAGAGGATACTTCTGCATCAGCATTTAGTGCAGGTGATGGTACATGCCATTCCTGCATCAAAGTTAGGCTGTTCCTCAAAATTTAATACTGTTTGAACTATAAAAAAATTTAATTAATCCTTGTAAATTAACACATGCATTTTAATGTCACACTTGCTTCTATAAGTTGACATTTGTCATAAGATTTCTATTAATAAAGTTTGGTTATTAAAAGGCTTTTTGCTGCTCCTTCCCTGGCCACCAACACTGCATGCAGCCAGTTTAATTATAATATTGATAGTTGTGAAGTACTTTAGTATCTATACTCTAAGCCTTCTTTAGGATCTACTAATTGGGCACAGGGGTGAATGACTATATGGCTTAACCTAATGATATAAATGCCAATATAGAATTTATAGAGTGAAAGAGGTAACATTTCTATTGATGCAGATTCAGTCAGTCATCGCAAAGATACATAAGACTACATCTACAGCAACAGAAGTCAGGCTTGAAAGGACAACCTATGTCATTAAGTACCACCATTGGCAAGTGTTGTATATGGTGGAGAAACAGTATCCAAATCAAGATGATCATGAAGTACTAGATTCTAAAGTTTAACCTAAAGAGGTCATATGCCGAGACATTCTCCTATTCACGTGAAGATAATTTTCTAAAAAATTATATACTCCATTTTCTTACAATACTTACAGAAATGCTTTGAATTATTTTAAATTATATTTTTAAAAACATCAACTGTGCATAAAACTTCTTACATAAAGCCTTCGTAAATATTTTCTCTATGCTCCTGCAACATGAGTGTTTGACCTAATGCTCCTTTTTCCCAGATTAGACCAACAAAACCTTGGCAACAGTTTCTGGACACCAGGATACACAGCTGGGTTCCCTGTGGGCCCAAAGATACACTTAGAAAAGTAAGAGTCCAATGCAGACAATTTTCTTCCAGATCCTCATCAAAGTGTTCCCGCTGAATATCCCACTGTTGACAGAGAGACCATATACATTAGGTTGGCCTCGTAAAAAGGCCTTTTTGCAAGGCCATCTTAGTTCACCAATGCCAGCTCTTGGTATTACTTTGCCTGCCTGCCAACACCAAGCTTTGCATAAAACGATGACCTTCAGTACTTTTGCTAAGGAACAGTGCAAATGACATGTTAGCAGCCAAGCCCTGTTGATTAGCATGAGACTTCAGTGGTTTTAGTTGGCAAGCTGCTCCTAGCTCGGTTGCCACATTTGGGGCTATTGTTTGAGGTCTTTGTGGCTTTGGAGTAGCATTTGTATGAATCAGAAAACATAGCGAAATACCTGTATAGATATGATATGTATAGAAGTAAATATTGGTCATTTTTTTATCAGGCAATATATATATGTTCATTTTACTTTGCGGTTTTAGTTGGACTAACATGCATGCCTGGATCAAAGAGCATAACAAAACACTGTTCCTTTAGGTAGCTACTGTTTACTGCTCTCTTCCCACCAAGGCAAAAGCAGGGCAGAATCAGAGATTGGATCCTCCTCATTTGCATCTACATAAGGGAGGAGAAATAGGGTAAGTGTGCAAAGCCTACAATCTCTCTGTTGGGATTTTGCCAGGTGTCTCTCATCCATCACCTGCTAGTGGGAACACCAAGGCCTAGAAATTTCATAGCCTGGCTCCTGCTACTTCCACTCCTGCCTGTAAAGTTCTCCCATTACCGCCACAGGGGATTGCCTGTAAGTGACTGACACTATGCTTTTAGCAGAGGAGGGGAACTCCCCTTTGCCATTGTTTCTCAGGTCATTTCTGATAAAACCAGGTCCATGATTTCTATGTTTTGTTTTACATTTTTAAAGCATCTGCCTTCTCTTAGGAAAGGAGGACAGTCCTGAGCTATCAGCGTTCCATTTTCGCTAATAAAACTCTACAGGTCAATGTGATGCTGCTAGTTCAGAAATCAACAACATGCCAATAAGAGCTTACTGGATTGGAGCCTGGCACTAGGATGGACTCCTCTAATACTATAACAATACTAATAAAAACGAAAAAAAGAGGCAAGGTTTCTCAAGCAAGACCAGAGCCACAGGACTGTGGCTCAAAATGGAATGCTTCAGTTTCTTACACTTCTTTCATCATATAAACCAGCAAAATGTGGTTATCAATTGCCATGGTTCTGATTAGGAAAGTGCAGAGGCAGGATCAGGCTCTTACAGTTTGTATTCATTAACTGAAGTGTCAGAAAGGCAGCCTTGGAGACATTTCTGCACTCATTTAGGGCAGAGACTCCATATCTGCAGCACAGAGTTAACTTCACAGAAAAGGGCACAGAAAATATCTCCCATGCTAAGATATTTAACTGCTAGAAGCAAAAGAAGCAGAATCAACCTCTGACTCTGCCTTCTTCCTCACTGCAGAAATAAAAATGCTAGTATTACCATTAGCTATACAAGGCAGCATTAGCTACTAAAAGAAGTGGAAACAATATATAACACTTTAGTCCATGTTTCACATCAGCCTAATGTGATAAAGAAAACCAGAGATGTCATCGAACAAAACACTTATCTTGACTCATTTAGAAAAGATATAGTACAGAAAATGGCACTACCTGTTCCACTCGAGGTTCTTAACCCTGCCATGCTGCCAACCATGGATAACCTCTAGTTACAAGAGGAAGAGCCTGTCCCCACGCCCAGTCATTCTTTAGCCTCCAAGACTACTAATTAGCACATCAGTCCTGTCTACAGTATGTCAGCTGGAGGCTAGTCTAAAAGCAACAACTAGAAAGGCCTCATAAAAAAAACACTAAATGGTAATAGCCCTCTGATGATCTCAGGTTTCAGATATTCTAAAAGGTGGAAGACACCATCTCTCCCAGCTTGCCCTATCCTAAATCCCCTTCTTCCCTCTTTAGGCTTTTTATAGCCTACCCTCAAGTTTAGGTTTTTAAAGGCTTCATGAAAGCTGCCATATTGTCAAGTACTTCACTGGCCAAGCTGTGAAAGCAAGCAAAGCTGTGCGTTTTCATCCCTCATATTTAAGGTGCAATAGCAGTTCAAGTAACAAAGCAAAACCGTGTCCCTAAACACCTGACTTTTAATGAGCCAGGCTTTGTATTATTGCAGGAACAGCTCCTGAGAACTGCAGTGCCTCCACATTTCCTACCAAAATTAGTATTTCCCTGGGGTGGCTGGGGAAAGAAGAGGAAGGGATGGTGGTGACAGGGCAATGCACAGCACCCCCCAGAGGAAGGCCCTTTTAGGGCTCTCAGGGGTGCGAGCGGCACTCTGGTCCTCCAAGTGTGCAAACACATATTCCTTATAAGTAATCTATGGAGAAACTGAGCAATTCCAGCTCCCTGTTCTAGAATTTCTGCTCCTTAGCTGACTGCAAAGCTTGCGTTTTTAGCACTGGCACATTGGTCAAGAGGTCAGTCATCACATAAGCACTACTGAGTGTATTAATTAGTGTGTTCACATTGTCACTGTGTCTTATTGCCTAATTATTTCATAATCGAGGGCTAAGTACTGAGCCAGATACAAGTGCACAGCTCCCACTGATTTCAAGGGCTCCCTTCACACATAGGTCTGTTGGAATTTACGTTTTTCATAACTTTATTTATCTGACCTGCAAATATTTTGGAGAACATAATGATGCTTTTGAATGTTTGCATATTTGTCTTGACTACGCATTGAAGCTGTACTTACATATGTATCTCTTGCAGAGTTCATTCATGAGGAAAACCACACAAGTCCACAAGTTAATCATTTTCTGAATGTCAAAAGCCAGGGCAGATCAGGATGTACATTGTGTTGGCAGAGCTGCAAATGAGGCTGCTTTAGTATTAATAGCAAACTTCCTAGCCTTGGTGAGATTTTTAAATAGTTTTTGCAGCAGCTTAACACTGTAGCCATGGATATTTGCAATGAGTAATTGCAGAGCACAGGGGAAAAGCATAATTTTAATGAAAAAAGTGGCTTGAGTTTTCAGAAAGTTTAACAGAAAGTCTCCAATGCCCCCTTTTAGTTTTCTGCTTCTGAGTAAGACAGATACTGTGCTTCAGTAAAAAGAAGGGATTTCAAGAATCCACTAATCAGCAGTTTTTATATCCCAGATGTTCCAAATCCACATCGAATAAGATTTTGTTACAGCTGCTAGCTGTAGAATGCGGCTCATTATCTCACACTACATAGGCTTAGGCTTCAACTACAGGACCAACAACACCAAAAAGGCAACAGTCAGCTGCATAGAGTGGCATGGCAAAATATGCCTTAGCTGCTCCACCTCACTGGTAGATAAACATAAAAGCCACCTTGTGAACCAGACTGTTGACTGGGATGACTGGCATGCTCGCACACATTCTGTCATTGTGCTTTTGGGGTTAGTAATATCTGGCGGGGGTAACACGAACACGTGAGAAAGAAGCTTTTCTCAGAAAACAGACTTTTTTTTCCTACATACCTTAGGAATATAAAAAGCAGTGAGAGTCTTGCAATAACTCTTCAGCTATAGTCATAGTATTAGCCACTGGTGAGAGTCAAGAGAAGGGAATCCCTCTGCTAGGGTTGTATTTCATCAGACACTACTATTTTTTTGTCCTTCCCCCTCACACGTTTTCTTTTGGTTATAAACGATGAGACACAATACATCTGAAAGCTACTTAACATTCTGCATCTCTTGCCTGGCCCCAGACTGCCCCCTCTCTCATTCCCAAACGTGCTCCTCACAGTTCCTTACAGAGCACAAGCAGAAAGTAGGTCACACAAATGGGCACTGTCAGATAACTAGTTTCAATTTATGGAGATACTGTTGTCTCTGTAGTACCATAGCAAGTTATTGTTACAAATCCTTAAAAGTTTGTTTTAGCCTGGAAAGCTATTAGACTTAATGAGCTAGGAAAAAGGGAAGGCTTTCTGCAGGAATTTCATCTGGTTAAGTCAACAGACCTCTGCCTGCAGAAAACAGCTTCCAAACATGAAGCCTCATTTTTTTATAATAAATTTTTTACCTTTTCCTATTTATGATGAAAATGCTACCAAACACCTAAACAACTTAATAACTGGGTTTTATTTCCCCTCACCCCCACCTTTGTCCGCACACGCCAATCCCCCAGTCTCAATCAGTCATTTCAGCTTTTACTGACAAGCAGCAATGGATAAAAATGCTCCATGTATTGATATGCTTCCTACAGCCCAGTGATAGTGTCCCACCAAGCGATAAGGAGTGAACATCACACTGGAAGGAGTTGATGGGACAGAAGGGAAGTGGGGGTTACAGATCTTTTAACTCCCCCATTAAAGCCACCACAAGTTGGTTACAGTGGCAGGTAAAATACTCCAACAAAAGCATGATTCAAGTTGACAATGGTTCTCCAAACTTCAGCAGAGTTTCCAACAGTGCTCACAGTTTTAGTGGATGAAAGGATTGATGGCAGGGAAAACAGTATCTGCTCATTAGCTCTGTGGTCTGGCAAGGCCAGGATGACAGTTTTAATAGTTTGATGTCAAATCACCTGTCAGAACAACCATCTGTTGCCTCCAGGCTCCTGTCACATGTGAGAAACATGGTACAGTAAATAACCCTAGGCTGGTACTTTGTTAGACCGTATTATTACATATTACGGCAGTAACCTCAAGCAGTGCTTTAACTCCAGTCACAACAAACCCTATTCAGATTTACTGCCTTAAACAAAGGGGTAACCACTTCCTCTCTGAAAAAACTCAGCAGGACAGAAGTGCAGAGAAAAGAATGTTCAGAGCAGCCATAAACACACCAGAGGTGAAATTTTAATCTCACCAAATCAACAACTTCAATGAATTCAGCAGGACCAAAATTTAACCCTGTATGTCTGACTCTATGTTGCTCAGTGAAGCTAAGAGAACAATCACTAGTCATCACTCCTCCTGCCCATAGCAAAGCCCCAAAGTGCTGCCAGGCCAACAAAAGGGGATGTATTATTAAGCTGGGATCAGGGGAGGGAGGAAATCAAAGTTGAAAGTGCTCCAGTAAGCCAGGGGCAGCAAGAGAGTCCTAAGGGAATTGTTTTAACTGACAAAACATAGACCAGCCTTTCAGCTGGTTGAAATATACAGGGAATGGAAAATTGAACCTTTCCCTTTATATATTCCACATTATGCCTAATGTATGGGTTTAATGTTCCCACTGCAGGTAGCAATCCTGTAGATACATTCCAAATACCTGTATTTGAACAGATCGTTAAATCTTGCCCCAAAAAGCAGGATCTCTCCCTTTTCCGAGAGAAGACACCCAGTTTCCTAAGTTGGCTAGTACTTAGGCCTTCTGACTGTAAAAAAAGACTACTTTAACTACTAAGGGTGGGATTCACCTGTCCTGATGAATCTGTCTAGCGAGGTAGAAGTTAGGTGTCTGATCCAGCCAGCTGTACAGGCCATCTGTACCAAATAGAGAGACTTTCAGATTTCAGAAGAATGATTCCTCCCATTCTAGACTCCTAGAATAGGGGGCTAAGAAGATATATACCTCCAGAGGGCAATTCAGATCACCTACTTTACACTGAAGGATGGGATGGATTGTGCTTCTAAAGTGCAGAAATCTCTCTATTTGCTATAAGGAGAGATGACTAACATTTATCCTCTAATTGGCTAAAGTTATATGAGATATCTCATCCTAAATCTTTAAGTTTAGAGCACAGATGACCCAAACTCTTCCCCCTTAAACTTCTTTTAGAAAATAAGAAAGAACAGAGAAACATCATTGTAACAAATCTTCTCCTTAACTCTTGGGTAAACGGATTCAAGTAAGAAAGCAAAAATTAGTATATTATTACCATGTCTAAGAAGAACTGCCCTAATATTACTAAGCTGCTATTAGCTTCCTCTGGAACAGTAACTTATACATATTCTGGCTAGTAAACTAATGGCATAAGACACTTTTTGCATCTTACACTTTCTAATCACACAGGAATATTTCTAGTTCACCATACCTGAGAAAGTTCAGTGTGAAAGCCTCAACAGCACTTGGGGCTCAAAAACTCTGCAGTTATCTAACAGCACTAAATTCAAAAAACAGGGTTAAGTGTAGAAGTCAGCAAGAGACTTTCCAATTTCATGAGGTCATCCCAGCCAATTAGTTACAGTTTAGACTATCAGTTATGTATCTTAAACAGCTATCAAGATTTTGGTTGATAGCTTTTCAATACTGTCCATTTAGTGCTTCCTTCCCAAACACAAGCATTGTCACTATTCCAAGGTAATAAATACTATAGTCATTGCAGAACAGAAAGTACACTGCTATGGGAAGAAATTCAAAAGGAGTGCCAAAGTCTTGTAGTTAATAGTTCATTTATTTTGCAGCACTCACCAGTCCTGCACATGCAGTCAGAAACGTACATGTACCTCAAAACTGAGCCTTGACCTGCTGTCTCTTATCACTAATGTTAGTGGAATTACTTTACTGATACATTCAAGATTTAATTTCAGTATATTTAATTTTATGCCATTGAATCTTAGACATGAGTCTTCCTTCCATGAAACACTAGGCATAAATAATCACAAAACAAGTGAGTTAAGCACCTCCAAGCTACCGTGAGACTCTAACCAAGAGAGGATCCAATTCTGCTTGGTGCTGTATAGTCTCATAAGAATGTCTACACTTCTGGCATGACTGCATCTTCTGAAGGTATACCCGAACATGTAGACTGCAAGCAATGTACCACTGCTGCTACAGAACTTAGAGCAGAGCGCAAAGCCTGCCTGAAAAGCAGATTCAGGAAGTTAATCTGTGCTAAATTCTGTCCTCATGAACCTACACTGATAGCAGTATTTGACTGGTATTAATTAATTTAAGGCTAATGGTATGTAAGATGGAGTCATAATGTCATTGCTGTGTAGATATCTTTTTAGTAAGACATGGTATGTTCTGTGGTAACCACAATTAGACAAAGGTAATATCATGGCAGAATGGGGACTCAGTGAAGTCAGAGGGCTTCCTGAATTTCGAGATAAAAATGGCATCCACATACTAATAGAAACTACCTGGCAAGAACCACTCATATGGGTACAGAAAAGGATAACCCCTAGACTTCTGTCTCTACATATTTCAGAAGTAGCATTTGGGGTTAAGTCAGCCCAACATAACTCACTTTCCTTAATCAGCACAATGGCAGTTTTTTGTCAACTTTGCTTCCCAAATTTACCCTCCCATTTCCCCCCCCCACACAAAAAACAGTAACAGCAACTCAAAAGTAGCAGAAGCAAGGGTTGCAATAGTATTAATGACTGATGTTTATCTCTTTATTAAATCATCTTGAGAGCTATGGATGAGAAGCAGTATGTAAAAGAATTATTATTCTAACAGTTCTCCTTACTAACCTCTTCTCTCCACAGATAATTACAGCCCTCCCTCTTATCTCTGCACTGCTGATTGCGTAAGTCACTTGGAAGATGACACCAGATCTTCAACATCAGAAAGTGGTGGCCTTAAGCAATAGTTGACCACTGGGTTCAAATATGTACAAGAGGTTTCTATTATACTGCTGTTATTACACAGTCCTCCGAATTTCTTATTTCCAGACTCTTCCAATACAGTTAACCTCAATACACAGTGATTAGTTATTCACCTGAACTCAAGAGCTGAAAAAAAGAGAACAAAATAGGCAGAATACGTGTGAATACACTGTCAATCCAAAAATGCAACTTTTGAGGTGCTTTACACTTTTGATTCTTTTGAGTCTTTCAACTCACTTATAATGTGACCACCACTAACTGACACTGTCATCAGACTCTATAGCTGAAATACTAACACCCCATTTTTGAAAAAGAAAACAGGGGAAAGTAAAATAGAAAACATTTTAAAAGGACTGATTAAAAAGAACTATTTCAACAGGAAGTTCGCAAAAAGAACTCAAAAGGAAAAGCAAGTAAAAGGGAATAGGCAGGAAAAGATTGTTTGATAATAGGAAATTTGTGTTATATAGCGTTTTGATTTAACAGTAGGTTGACTAGCACAAATATGAATTTTCCGAGCTTTAAGATTTGAAAAACAGTCACACCCTTTCCTCAGTCCTGTCATGAAACATCCCCTCGATTAGTTACCCGCTTCACAGAAATAAGTTGAAAAATATATTTTCATGTATATATCTTATATATAATGCTTTTCATGTATATATCTAATGCTGAAGTATCAGCTTCTGCTGATAAAGGAACCTGGGAAGAGCAAGCAGAAGTGTACCAAATTCCCCTGTCAGACAGAACAGCAGGAGTTTAAACAAGTATGTGGCAATCTCAGTATTCTAAGCACCAGTGAGACTTTGGTCTGCTTATTTGGTTCTCAAGGGTAAGACAAACTCTTGGGCAAATCCTGCATAATGAAAACTTTATATTTAATGCCTAAACATACAGTGTTAATGTTTAGGTCTAGAAACCAGATGCAAACTCCCCACACAAGGGAGCACAAATCTAGGAGCTCATACTCAGATATTGTTTCAAAACCCACATGACAGTCCTTGTAAGTCTGCAAATGTAAATACAATCTGCTTGTAGATTTCCTTGTATTGCCACAGTAACTCAGTAGGGCATCAGGGAAGAAGATGCTTTATTTGGTCACTAAGGTTCAAACTTGCTCCTGTTGAAGCCATAGTCCTAATTCCCATGGACTTCAACTAGGAACTGCAACTGGTTCAAAACCCCTAAAAATCAGCTGTAATAAGGCTGAGCCATCAATGAGGGGCTGCATTCAACCCCCCTATTTGAAACTGTTGAAGTAATCTTACACTAGATGACCAAGTTACACAATTTCACAATAAATATTGGGTACTTCTAAGTTATTTTGTCATTTGAAGACCTGAATTGTAACGGAAAGGAAGCAAAACAGCAGATAGTGATATTGCAAATCTTCATATTCAAAAACAGGGAATCTATCCAAGAAACCCAAGACTGTCAGAGACATTAAGAGATTTTTAAAATATATCTATGGGTTTGTTGCCTTCTGGTTCAATGTTTCAGGTTTGTGCTTCCTGTAATTACAAGTGCTTGAAACTTTTCATCTTAAATATGGGATCTATCCTCTAACTCCAGGAGCCAAGGCTTTAGACACACACATAATAGTTTGAGATTTGACATAATGCACATTATTACAATTGTCATCACTGCATCTTCTTCCTGCAGGCATCTCCTGTGACTCTGCTACCACCCAAGAGTGGGTTTTTTCCCAAGTCTAGCCAGACACTGAAATGAAAATGTGTAAATCTTGGTATGATGTCTGGCCTACATTACGTAGCCAACAAACCACAAAAATGCACTCCACAGTATATGAATTAATTGTGACTATGGAGTCCTACAATGACTGTTCTGCAATTGTAACAAATGCCTTGAGGACATTAAGGGTTCAAGTAGGCAATATCTTGCTAAGTACCAGACAGCCCCATACATTACCACCAGCAACTGGAAGACATCCCCTCCTCTCCTAAGCCCTGTGGCACCAGGTCTCCACCTGGCCCATGCAGCTTCTGCAGGAATATATTCTCATGCTCTCTGAATCCTCAGAAAAATTGGCTAGTGAGGTAACTGAAAAAGTACAGAAATCACTCTGCCCTTGCTACTTCACCTAAAGAGTTGAAAGCTTGCTCAGGTATAGACACAAGCAAAGACTACACATAGCAACAATTCTATGAATACCATGGATCCAACTGAGATCATGGGCCCATTTTTCCAGGTACTGCATAAACATTTAGGCTTTTATCTTCGTGAGTAAAAGCCAGAAAACAATTGTGATTTGCACATCATATTGCAAATTGACATTTGTTTTTATCCTCTGTACAGATGAGACCCAAGTAAGTCACAGTAGCCAAGAGTAGCCCAAAGGTTAAGCAGACTTTCCTAACACTGGGAGACACAAGGAATACAGGAAGATAAGACTTTAAATCTGAGACAAGTACCATAGCCACCATCCTATACTTCAAATCCCATCCTGCACCTGAAAAGGTGTTACAGAATCAGACACATTCTGATTCAGTGTAAAATAGGTTTTTACAAGTTCGTATTTGCCAGAGCATTCCCAAACAGGTGTGTTCTGTACCCTTGCCTGGAGATGACTTTGCTTTATATATCACACAGTAAAATTAAAGATATAGCGGGGATAAGGTATTTTGCAGCAGGACATCTAATGTGAATAAGCTATTGAAGCAAAAAGATATCTTTCCTTAACAACAAAGACAAGGCTCCATTATGGGGTACTACCTGGCCCAAACACACAAACTAAACTGCTTTAAGGACGAGTATGATGTAAATTCATGACATGAATTTAAGCTTGTGACATAGTTCCTGGGTTTGTTACTGTTTGTGGCTGCCTCCAAAGTAGACCTGATAGTAGCCTTGATCACTGTTGACTGAGCTTGTTTGCACCTATGGACACCTTATCATGCCCTTTAGCTGGGCCCCTGAAAGAACCAAGAAGAAATGTTTTTAACATAGTGTAGCAAATGACTTTTGGTTTGCTTTTTTTCCTTTCACCTTCCTCTGCATATTGGAAGTTTTGTTACAACAGAAAGCTGGATGGTGACACACTGCAGTCATGCACGCAGTGGTTTTAACAGCTTGCAGGCTTGTAGCCTTGGTCTTGCCAAAAGTTGCAACCAGGATGAAAGCTTCTAAAGATCAGTCTGGCAGATATTGCTGAGTTTCTGTGGGGGAGAAAGATCTTGTGACACAGGATGCAGTTTACATTTTAAAATTATCTGGGAGTGAAAACTATTTGTTATTGCAAGAACATGGGACACTGATGATGTCCTTTCTCTCTCCTACTTTTTCACTGGCATATTGTAGTTGTAGGTTTTCTTCTCTGTTTTCAAAACTACTATCACAGATGGCACTGACACTGTAGCTGTACTGCGCTTACTGATCATGGCAGGGAATACAATTGTGATCTTAGTACCAGCAGGATGCATTATATCACCAATCACCATCGTATGGCAGTAATGCACCCCTTGGATTTATTGACTGGAACTCAGACAATCAGGTCCTATCCTCAGCTCTTCCTTGGCCAGCAACTGTAAACTTAGGTGATGCTCTTCAACTCAGTACCTTGACTTCCCCACTTCACACATAATACTCGCTTTTTGTAAAATGCTGATACTAGTAGAAGAAGAACACAGAGTACAGTATTGTGAGTGGTCACATAGACTCAAAGTAAATAAATTCAGCAGGAACGTCTTGTAGGGAAAAATAAGTGGGATCTGTTCCTTCCTTTTCTGCTGATGCCCTTTGTAGTTATCTTTTCTCTCCTCCCTCACCCTGCCCATCCCATTTGTCTGGTTTCACATAGCTCCACACTGTACAAGGCAAACAAACCCCAAAAGTTTGATGCTCAGAAGGCTACTTTCACCCATCCAGCCTACTGTCTACAAAAATGCTGAGGAAAAGAGCCAAGAATCAACGATCAGCACTTCTCTAACAAAGCAGAAGAAAACAGACAAGATGTACTTCAGAAACCAACCAGGGCACAGTATAACTGTTCAAGTCTTGGAAACAGACAGAGATGATCACCCAGTAGTGTCTTTTCCAAAAATACCCACTGTGCATCTGACAATGTGAAGTCTACTTTCCTAATAAGCACTCAGAAAACTCAACCCAGGAAGACAGGTTAAAATACTGAAGACTTTTGGCATGGATGAATTTGACACTTTATTCTGGAACACATTGGAACAGTCATTAGACAATAAAGAATTGTTAATCAGGAAAAATAACATTCAGCTAGCACAACTCTGTGCACATTCCTGCTTAATTTCCAGTCCCACTGAGAAAACCAGGAGCACAAAGTTGAGAAAATTAAACCAGTTCCCCCAAGCAATGTGAGTTCTCTCTTGCTACCATTAAAATAATAGGCAATCTATTTCAATCAGCTTTATTCAGTTACAGCACAGACTTCTAGAACTGAAAGAGTCATCTACGGCCTCCCTTATAATCAGTGAGAACAGGCATTTAAGGAGTGATTCATCTGGCTTATTTTAGACAGTGACATTGGGATGAGATAAATTGTGCTGTAAAATTAAAAAACCCAAGCCCCAGAAATGCCCCAGAAATTACCCTCCATAGCCAATAAATGAAGTCCAGATGAGGAACTGCCTGTACTTGGTAAAATGAATCCCACCCAGTAAGCTTGTGGCATATATTTGCTCTTCTCAGAGACCTTTTGTTACAGTTGTTACAGTTTTCATACTGGGCAACCTGGCTCCCCCCATGATGGATAGAGGAGTCATAGAGACCCAAAGCTATCCTAGGACCTATAAGCTATCGGATCCTGCTGTGTGGACTGACATGGGTCTGGAGAGTACACTTTGTACACCTGCTGAACATTCTACATGGTAAAGGGGAAAGAAATGGATCAGAGAAGCCATCCTTTCTAAAGTGATACCACAAACTCCCTCCCATTGTAGGGTCTTATAACAGAAACTGAAAGATTGAGAACTGCACCAAAACATGCTGCAACTTTTAAAGCAAAAAGATACTAAGCCGCATTCTTGATCACAGAATCCAAATTCTAGCAACCCAGAATCCACAACACAACATGAAAAATAATCTCCTTTAGTTGAAGACCTACAGTGCTTTCCTCACTCCACAGAAGCATTGAACCCCAACGGATGAGAAGGAGATCTGCTATGAATATTATGAGAACCTGCTACAGACAGCAAGGCCAACACTTTGCACTGTCCATGTTGTAAGTCAAGCTTGGCAAGGGTCTATTTTCTGAAAATCCAGCGTCACAGTATTTTGTATTAGATGGAAATTCCCCAAAATTAATTGCTAAAACAGTTTCTATATGTGTGATAATGAATCACCATCTGGTTAATGCATACCCTCACAGTGTTCTCTTTTATTTTTCCCTCAGCCAATTTCTATATCTGGCAGAAGGAACTGCTATATCTCAGGCTTCAATAGTTAGTACAAACACCTCACTTCTCCATCTGAACAAGCCCACAGGGAACACCATACTTGCAGAAGTTTTGTAGCATACAACATGTGGAATCACCACCAACACCATTTCACCCGTGGAAAACCAGCCTCCTCATTAGACAAGGTTATTCTCTGGCATTCGCTTATTCTGGGCACGTTGGCTGCTTATAGAAGATAAACTCTTGCCCATCCTACAATAGACAATACTATTCAATTTATCAGAATAGCTTTGATATTCTACTGATGGCAGTGAGTACTGTGTTCAGATCTCGGCTTCCCATTACAAGAAAGACATTGACATACCGGAGTGAGCCCAGCAGAGGGCTAACAACCTGTTTAGGAGCTGGAGCATACAATCTAGGAGGAGATGCTGGAAGAACTGGGTCTGGTCAGCGTGATGAATAAAAGGCTCAGGAAGGCGCACAACGATAGGACGAAAAGTAAGAGACACAAGCTGGAACATGCAAAATTCCAGTTAGATATAAGGAAAAAAAATTTTACAGTGAGGGTGATCGAATACTGGAACTGATTTCCCAGAAAGGTGGTGGAATCTCTGCCCTTCAAGGACTCGACTGGACAAGGTCCTGAGAAACTTCATCTAGCTGAACCTGCTTTCACAAAGGCATTGGACCAGATGACCTCCCAGAGGTCCCTTCCAACATAAATTATTCTATGATTGGAATGAGAAAAGTGTGTAGAACACTAAGTACAGGCTTGAGGAAGCAGATTCTGTGGCTTTAAGGCAACCGAAATAGCCACAGAGGCAGCTAAGATAGATGGCAACGGTTAGCCAGGCACACAGCCTACACACACAGCAGTAAGGACACTCTTGAATGAGCTCTAAAACTCCAGCGCTGCCCAATATTTTTCCTGCTGGAGCATCAGCTGTTTTCATGTCTCCCCAGATCCAACTCGAACAATGCTCTAACAAGTGCAGAATGAATAGTTAGTGCATTTGGCTTCAACACTACTGCAGAGCACTACAGACACAGTTATGGAGACCTTCTTACAATGCCACATGTATTTTGCCAATACAACCTGAAGCCATGAAGCAATTTATTGCCAACAACGGCAGCCAAATATGAATTCATTCTGCCAAAAGAACTCATTAGCCGCACTATGCTGACAGAACGTTTGCCTGCTAAATCTCTCCATGCAGGAAAGGCCTTGGATTCCCACTGTCTTTCAGATTCTCTGTCAGATTACAGTATTAAAGGGATGTATTAACATTTCACAGCCAATGAGGTGACACTGTTTATCTTCATGAACATTGCTAGTCACCAGTCACACTAGTCAACCTGTTAATTTACACCATCATCCATGTTCAACCATGTAAATACAAGGCTATAAATTTCTGGGAGTGCCTAATGAGATACTGTTAAACTCAATAAATGTGGAGTTACTTGATGAGTCTGCAAGGTTTCATATGCTGCTATAGCCATTATGGGCTTACTACTCCAGCACCTACAGCAAGCAGACACCACCCTGAAGTAAGCAACTTTACAGGCTGTGCATCAGTACAAATCAAAAGGACAGATATACTGTGCCACCATAAAATAATGCCATTGTTTATGTCAAACTGGGATTTTGCCTTTTGGAGTCCCAGCAGTAAAGCTACCTTGCTGGAAAACTAAGCATTGATTCAGTGTATTTGTGAGTTCTCTGAGAAGAGGTTTTTGTTGCAGTTTACTGACCCAATGAATTAAGAATTTTGTGGGAATGTCCTGACTCTGATTTAACATTTTTTGGAGGTTTTAAAGTCTATCCAAAGAAACAAAAAAAAGGTTAACCTGAGCAGTCTGGTGCTAAACCATACAGAAGATTCAGATGAGGCATCTGTTCTGCCATTTTCCCACAGCCCATGAAAATGCCCTAAGCCCTTCAGCCTTTCTGTCTCTCACCTTCTCATTTTCTCCCTTCGTTTCCCTCCTTTCTAAAAAACATCTGGCTCAGAATGTAATACTTCAATCACAATACATTCCATGACCATTGGCTTGCTATGTGAGACACTTGTCTAGAAAGCTGGAGATCTAGATTGAAGATGAGAGCAGATTAATTCACACCAGTATCTTGAGTGAGTCCCTTTTATGCACTGTGAGTGTTTTGCTCCTCAAGATCATCTTGGCACCAAGCTGTTTGGTTTGCACTAGGGACTCTAGAATGATCACTAGAAACCTCTTCTGAAAGAGCTGCTGAAATTGATACATTCCCATGAAGTGTTATAGTTTTGAAGCCTCAGCATTTCTGAACAGAGAAAATTTGGTAAGAGAATTCCCTGCCTGATCTACCCATGTGCTCTTCATCAACACAAAGGGACCCAAATCTGTTCAGTTTAAATGATCACTACAGAAGAACACGTGAACACTTATTTTTAAGTGCAGGCAACTAAACTCTACTCTGTTTCTACTACTTTCTTGTTGAGGAATGATCAACAATTTATCAGAAATGTTTTGTGTCTTCAGCTTCTTCTAACTTCAATAGAAAAAGCTAAACATTAGAAAGTATTCTAATTTTTACTTAATTAGGAGGGACTTTATTAATGTAAAGGGAATGGGACAGAAGATGTAACTGATGTCAATCCAACAGGTTATCATAAGGAAGCTAAATCTGCCTTAGAAATCTCCCTACAGAAACTACAGTACATAAATGAATCCGTGGCGATTTTGGTCATGCCTTCTTTAACATATGCATAGCAACACATCTATAACAAAACAAACAAAGCAAACCTGTCAAATAAAACAATCTCATATATAACCTTTACCCCCTCAGGAGAGGATGAGAGAGATCAAGTGTAGGACAAGTGTGTAGGCAGATTATCCAATGGACTACAGGAAGGCACTCAAATACTGTGATGATATATATAGACTAGAATGCAGGCTCTCTTGAAATAATAGAAGAGCCAATGACAATCATAAGGTAAGAAATTATTTTGTAGGCAAAGAAAAATAAGAAACTAACTGATTACAGATCCCTTTTCCTATGCTTATAAACATGACACAGTCAAATATGCAAAAATTTCCATGATGCCCACCAGAAATAAAAGCTCATCCATTGTAACAATGTCATAGAAATGTTGATCTTGCAAGTCACATGAGCAAAAATAATCCTTTATTCTCTGCGGTAAACACTATGCAGTATTTACAGTTAGTATTAACACAGAATTATAAGAACTGTTGGCATCCTGAAAAACTAATACTCAACAGATATATTCAATAGCAAAGTGTTTCCATCCTACTGAGTTACAGAATAATGATGAGCCCCACTGTAATGAATTCCACTTGGATGTTCTCTGTTCAGGACCCTAAAGTTGCTTCCCAAATCTTTTCTCATTTGGATCCCATCACCAACTAAACCAAGCTGATGAGAGACCTTTACGTAAAAAAACCACACGATAACGTGTGTTACTGACTTATAGAAACTAGAGTGTCACCTCTGTGGTAGCAAGATGTTTCAGGAATCCATTTTCTTAATGTGGAAGAGCAATTCTTCTCATCTTAGGAAGAATTAAGAAAGCACACATTTTGATGGTGCACTGGCTATGAAAGTCTCAAGACTAAAAATGAGTTGAACTACCTAGAGTAGCAAGCTTGTCAAAAGCTAGGGTGAGTCTAGTGATAGCCTTGAAGCCATTCAATAACTGGTGAGGAGACATCAGATGTCCATCACCAGGCTGCCTAGGAACAGATCATTTACACATACTAAATTTCCAAAGGTATCAATATATTCTGCAGCCTTAAAAGATGAAGCAATTCCTGCAAAGTGTATTCCAATTTTTTGAAAGGAAAATAAAAATAGGGAAATTTACCAAATACCATTTGCCTTCTGCAGGTCTTAGTTTTCTAAGAAGTATCAACACAAGAAAACAAACTATTTTGGAGATGCAAATTTTGAGTTGTAAAAAGCTAGCATTTTGCAGAAAGCTTTCTACACCCACTATTCAATATCTTCCTTTTAAATATTTATACAGATTATTAGGCAAACACTTGCAAAGACCCTAGGTAACTAGCAAATACAGTTAGGGAAATATTGTGTTTAAAATGTAAATTGATTCATGTTTATCATGTAAAACCTTTCAGAAATATTCTTTAACAGCTTCATTTTACAAATTAGTGAGAGTTTTGCTTTTGACTTCAGTGGTTACAGTATCAGCTCATCTTGGCATGAGTTAAGACCTCCATCTTTTAAGAGAACTGTTACAGACGCACACATACTCAGTAATGTTTGCATTCATACCTTCACTGAAATAATTTTTCTTAAAAAAAGCAATTACAGTGCAATCATATGACAAACACAAAAATACCATTAAAATAAGTGCAATTTAAGCCACGCCTCGCAATCTTCAAAACTTTGGGCTTTGGTATAGTTCTCATTGGAAAATGTAGCTATTCAAGTTTCATGTCTTTTAGATCAATAGAGATGGATATTCTCCCCACCTACTTATTCTTCCCACATTAACACTGTTGTGTTTAAGTCAGAGGAGGTATTTCTGATATCTACCTACACCAGAGAGAATCTGCTCTACAGCCCTTTTAAATCTCAGCAGTCTAAAATACATTTTTTCAAATAGTTTTGCTATAAACAAATGTTTTTATAATACCTGCTCTTCGTGACTTCATCTATACCCCACCAACACGTCAGTTCTGAAAATCACTACTCTAACCAGTATTTATTCGTTGCCCTTTCACATTTCAGGATAAGGGATAACAAGTCTACTAAGACCATTGTCCAGTCAGGGTTAGCTATATGCTAACTGGGTAATGCATGAGTTCAGCTATTTTTGTTCACTGAGCTCCATTTAAAGCAGGTAGTTCAAACTAAAGAGCTAACAGAATGACTCAGTTGAGTGGAATTAGATTACTCAAAAATATGGTCTTTCTGTGGTACATAACATTCACAAAAAATAAACATTTCATCACTTAAAAGTTATTGTTAGCAATGACTAGTACATCAAAGTGAAGGTAACCTAGAGCTCTGCTTTTGGGCGAAGGAAGTAGTTTTCCCCTTGCAGTCTTGTTAAATTCTAACTAAAAAGGAAATGTAGGATGGATGGGAGAAGGATATTTTGGAAGACTTCTGGGGGGTTAATATTACTTTAAAGCCCCGCCTCCTCTGAAATACTATTTAGAGCACAGCTCAAGCAGGTGCAGGTTAAGACGAGACTGAGAGGACTAGTGTGGTATTCCTTCAGCATGTTTTTGGCGGGGCGTTGGGGGTAGGGTGGGAGTATAGTGATGGCCTGGGCAAATCTTGGTGGATGTTTCCTTGCTGAATAGTGCATGCACAAACTGTAAGTCTTAAAAGCATTTGTCTTGAGTAGAGTTCTTGTTATATGAGCTTTGATAATCAAAGATAAACTTACCTTATCTCCTTTTTTCCTTAATTAGAGATATTTCTGGGATAATGGCGGTACGCTATATCACTCTTGTCCTGATTCATACTTCTGTCTGCTGATTGAGACACGCTAAGGGCCAGCTCATGCTTAATGCAAGTTTCAGGTGCCATTCTTTGAGTGCAGATTGTAAGCCTTGTCAGGGCTTACCACCTTCCCTTCTTGTCTTAGGTTCTTCAAGGAATAGGCATGTTATAATACATATCTGCATTGCTGTCATCAATGGGACTAAAAGTCTGATAAGGCCCCAAGACATCTAGCTTAGGACAACATAATTTAAGCATTTGAACAGTCTGAATTGATTTGTAAGCTTTTCCCCCCCACACTTCTTCCTACAAAGAATGTCTTAGACTGGCATTTCTTCCAACATTAGGCACCTCAGCTGGAGGGACCTATTCTTACTGAATAATAGTTTGTGTAACTATGAAAACTAGCTTCTAGTTTTAAAAAGATCATCTACGTAAACTTCACTAACACTATATGTGTTAAAAAGAAACTCAGCAAGTCTGTTGAAAAGCTATTCCTCTTAAAAGATAAAGGACTAAGTTTGCAATTTTGTTTAAATGACACACAGAGCCTCTGTTTTAAAATGGCATACCGTATACAGCTGTGCTTCTTTAATTTTACTTTGGGAAGAACAACAGTGTTGTTAGCACCTGTTCATGCCTTGCAGTATGGTATTTGAAACTGGCAGCACTAGGTTAAATTTAAGTCTGACTGACAAAACTATCTAGCATAGTCAGGGTTGCTAAACAGCACTATCTTGTCGCATATTCTTTCCAAGCTAAAACTTTGAAATTTGTGTAGGATCAGAACATTTGAATTTGATAAAGGTTAGGAAGAAAAGGTGCAAATTAGAATCACAAAATGGAATACTTGTCCCTCAAAGTAAATGAGCTCTCTATGACTACTCTGTCAAGGCTCCTTGAGGACACTATGCTTAGCTCCAATAGAGGAAGTGCATTTTGAAAGCAACAAAAAATAGTTATGACACTCCTTAAAACTTTAAGTATTTTTGCACCACTATTTATGTGTTTGACACACGATTTGTTTGTTTTCCAAAACAAGCCAGATCTATATTTCACTTAAACTATTACTCAGGCTCTTCAAGCACCATGGGAAATGCTTTCTTCTCTTAAGAGCCAAGCTTCATTTTTTTTTTTTTTACTAAAAGATGTTGGCATGGTCCAAAAAGTAACTTTGATCCACATTGTTTCTGACAGAAAAGAATGTAATATGCTTATTGTAGAATAATTACACTCTTGTTTAATTAAGGTATTGCTTTATTTGATATTATCTTAGAATGCCATCATTATTGTTTCTTTGCATGTGCATAGATATACGGCTAATCAGTTTTGTAACAACTGCACACTTAAATTTGGAAATCTGGCTTTAGTGTCATCACTAGATCACAGTTAAGACAGGAGTGCAGGACACTGATACCCTAGGGCTGTTTTTGAACTGTCTGCAGAATCAAATATTACTCTGCATTATTGTTCTACTCCCTTTGACCTTGCCACAATCATTCTCTCTTATCATGCGATTTCTCTTCCTGTCATCTAAATATCCAGGAATTCTGTTTTCGAAAGTCAGCTTTATCCACTGGACAGATATAGCATTCTGCTATGGTGCAAATGGCAGCATTGACAGCATACAAAAGATAGCTGGGAAAAGCACGTTGATCTTTTATTTTTCATCACATTCAACTGCTGGAAACAGCCCAGTACCAAGAACAGTGACCTACTTTTAGTATATACTAAAATTGTCATAACTGTACTATATAATTTTATTAATGAATTCTATTCTATGTCGTTTTATAGGAACAATTTAAAAGGTAACAGCTGTTGGTGTAAAAGCTATCTTGTAAAATATAGTAGCTAATTTTGTGGAACCAGTCTGTTCAGTTCTTGCTCTGAAAATATAAGAATCTTTATCTTTGGTTCATTCCTTGACCAGAGGAGAAGCTAGGAGTCATCTGCCCCACTTTAATGGACATTGGTTATAATATAACTTCTTAAGAATTTGGGGACTTTAGTTTGTAGTATATATCCAGATATGCACAACATGAACTACTAGCACTAACTACTATGCAGTTAGTACAGCTATCCAGGTGTACCCCTGCACAGGGGACAAGTGCAATCATGTAACAAGATGGAAGAAGACAGGACAGGAGTGGAGACCAGGGTTTTAATTCTGGTTGCAACATCTTTCCTCTCCTCACTACTTACCCTACCTTGTTCCACTCTGTCTACATGCTAAAGCAGTCATTTTTTGACAACTTATTGAAACTATTTGCAACAAAGACTGGTTCAAAAATACTAACAGACAGATTTGTGTGGATACTTGCACTCTCCATAAGATGTCATCTAAATAATAAATATGTACACAACACAATATGTCCAATAAACCAAGTACCTGCAAGACTTAAATTTAGTTCTCTGAACTTTCACTTTACTCCTCCCCATGATCCAGTCAAATATGAAGTTATGCTGCTGGTGCTGTGTGTTATTCCCCATCACTAACGCTTCTGTGAACAGAACTTTTCTACAGTGGGCTATCATAGTCCAAGGTATCTTTGATAAGCATGACAAACTGGGATTTATCAGTTATTACAGGGCAGGAAGAAGTAACACTAGTTAAGGATCATTTAAAAGTATAGCTGTGGTCAGAATTCCAGAATGTTTCCAATCATGTATGCAATTCGACACTACATACTACCTCTGGCTAGCAGATGAGTTCATCTTCATTCTACCAGGCAGTGAGAAATCTCAGTACAGAATTCAAACAAAATTTTTTTCAAGACAGTCATTAGAATCATCTAGTCAAAAAACTCACTGGCTGAATGCTTAGTCCTACTCTTTCATCATAGATACTACTGCATAAAATAAGTTTCATGCATTGTGCTTTTCTTACTGATTAATTTATTTAGCATTCCTAAGAAAGCATTGAAAGTTTATAGGTTTGGTAACAAAAGCCAGTGAGCAGAGTGCAAATCATTTTCATGCGTGTCAGTACTACTCTATGCTATTCTTGCTGTTCAAGGTGATGCCAACATGAATGTAAACATAGTTTTCTTTCACTTAAAAGTGCTTCTACACTGACAAAGCGAACTCAGGTAACTTGGACTACCTTCTATTTTTGTACTAGCAGTACAATGACTGTGTGATTCCACCCCAAAATTCCATTACTAGATGAAAAACAATGGGGAAAACAGAGTCGTCATGACCAATACCCAACTATAATAAAATACACTGTCCTAACTAAAAATTGATGTTTTTATCTAGTTTTCCAAAACCTTGTCTGAAATACATGCAAAGTGCATTTGCATTCAGCTTGCCCCATGCATGAGGATGATGTGCACAGAAATCCTGCTACAAGTGTTTAAAATAAATACATAACAATGTTCAAGCGGAGTTAATGCAAACTGTAAAACTGCAATATTGCTAACATTTTAGATACTGTTTCTCATTGTAAAAGCTACACGGGAAGTGCTGCAAGGGAACCTCAATTGCTAAGTTTTCTTCTCAATGTCATAGTGTTGTTTTCTTAAACTAATCAGTCTTATAAAGTTAGGACTCCCATTCCCACATCTCCTACTTGAAGGTTTGGTGGTCAAAAACATTGTAATTTATTTTTGCTTAAATTAATTCATGACTAGTTCATATGCACATGTTCTTATCTGCACATTGTTCCTCAGCCTAATTCCCCTCCCATATATTTGGAGATGTGGGCTTATTTAGTGTACGAAAACAAAACTTTTATGGCCTCTTATAACAGACCACCCATTCTCCTGATCATCCTCATAGCCTTTTCTGCTCCTGTTCCAGTTTGAGTTCAGCCGTCCTGAACGTGGAAGAGCAGAATGGTGTACAATATTCCACAAGTAAGTAATATTAATGCTTTCCTCTCTGTTTTCTCTATTGGAGACATTTTCCTAACTGTGCACATAACAGATCAGTTGATTACTCCTCCAGATGAAATGGGAGAAATTAATACAACAAAGAACCAGATGCTTACTTGCACTGGGCTTACAGTCCTTACTATTGTGGTACTGTGTGGATAGCAGGCTGGGTGATAGATGTGATGCACTTTTCTGCATCCTCATCACAAGGTTAAAAGAATCTTCTTCACAACCACAGAGCCAAGTCATGCTGGCTGTAGCCACTTCGTTAAGATCTAGCTTCCAGGCAAAAATCAAGTTATATCTTTTTACTATGGCTCCATTTCTACACTGCCCATGCCTCATCCCTGATGCTGCAAACTGCCTTTCTCAGACTATCCTCAGCAGCCTCTGTAAGCTGTTCTAAGAAGCAGAAAGATCTTAGCAATGAGAGGATCTGACTTGAGATAGTCCTGCCCATCCCAAATGACTCAACAGAGAGTAGGAGGGTTTGCATTTTTTTAAACAAATAGTAAACCTGCATTTTAAAACATGGATATGAGGGAATTTTTCAAAATTGTTCTCTGTTTATACCTAGTTCTCCAAAATACTAACAAATGACAAACATCTGGGTTGAAATTTTCGAAAGTTGCAAAAGTGACTTAGGCCTGCAAGTTACTTAGGAAAATGGGACTTAGGTGCTCTGAAGTTTCCACTCTAAGTAAGTTTCTAAATTAGAACTAGAAACAGAACTTCAGCAGTAGAGAGAGACATCTGATACGCCAAAAATAGCCATTAGCAAAATAAATGTAACTCTAAAGAGATAGTCTATTTAGAAGAACTCTGGAAGGTAGAAGGTGATGGAAGAAGGGGAAAAGCTAATGCAGAGATCACTTATAACTTATGATGTAAATGAACTATGATCCCAAGGCATCTTGAAGCTTGAGATATATTTATTCATGAGACACAAGCTCATCATCTTCTACAGAGTTAGGACAGCCTTGTCATAATGGTACATTTTTCTGCCTACCCTCCCCAAAATTTTGAAGGAGAGTGAAGTAAGTTATAAAACACAGGGGGAGTACTTACTCTTTTATACTGAGAAACTCCCTGGCAGTTTTCTGCTCTTTACTCCTATTTGCAATTACGTTGTTTTTGATAAGATTTGTTTCTGTCTTGAAATCATGCCATTAGAAACAGTAATAAATGAAGGCCTGTCTTCAAGCCCCTTTCACTCTTCCCAACTTCCATTTATGGGATGGAATATACAATATGAAGTGTGCTGTGAGGTGATATTTGTTGTTTGAAAGTAATAAGGCCTCTAGAACTAAAATAAGCTGAAAATATGAGGTGCACTTTTTGTCTCTTGGAACTGCAATTCCAGTCAGTGCATCAAACATTTTGCTACTTAGAGTGATCATCTATGAGAAGGAAGCAAATGTCAATCTAATATGAGGTAGACTTACTGTAGCTAAAATTACAGTGTAAATTTCAGTTCACTGAGAACTTATCACCTGTTAGACACATCTTATCCTCAGTATCTTGAGATATATATATATAAATATATGTATATACATACGCACTGCTATATATTCTGCTATTTCTCAGCAAAATGGATTTGCCTCCTTTCTCATGTATAATTTTTCGTTTGTACTCTATTTGAATAAAGTCACTCTAAAAAAAGGGATGCTTACCCTTTGCTTCAGACTGTATTTTTAGAGTGTCAGTTATAAAGATATACTAAAGCAGTAGCTCCCTTTTACTCGATAATAAACATAGCCCAACAGCTGAAAAGATATATTTACAGTCTTCCACCAGAATCCTCCCAACCCCTTACTGCTAAGGAAAACAAGTGGGCCTTTGCAGCATGTCCTAGAACTATTTTGGTATTGGGGGAAGTGCAGGTTCCAAAGCAGCATGGAAAAATGCCCTGCCAGCTGCTCCCTTCTCATACAAATGAAGGCTTAAATGTCTTCCCTGAGCAGCTAGTAGAGGAAAGGACTTTCAGAGAAGTTGGTTCTACATCATTACGGTCATATCCACCAAGATATTTAGATATCTGAAGGTTGAGAGGTACAAATACGTAGCTGGAAGGTAATAAAGGATCACACCTCAGCTGTTCTACACTAATTCGCTGTGCATACTCATAGTCTACAAAAAGCGCAATGTAACTCACTGCTGCGCAGCCCTCCTTCACTACGGAATACACTCACTCAAATAACTTGTGTTTGATACACATTAAGAGCTCGGAGTGTATGAACATACTGAGGCACGGTAACTTCTTACCTCATATGAACTGGCTCTGGTCGGAGCAATATTTGTATTTATAAATATAAATCTGTTTTCAAAGCTCTGGCACCTGAAAAGTCATTGGTGCTTAAATTTACACCATTAAAGATAGCTGGTTGCCAAAAGTTCTACAATTTTGCCTTCCAAGATCTTGGCTTAGCTGAGTATTTTAAGGGCCTATCTCATGCCTACAGCTACTTAAGATTCACAAGCTATCAGGCCCGTGTTTTGTCTACTGATCAACCCAATAGAAATGTTTGTAGTACACGTGCCACACCAAGAAGATTAGACTAAAACACTGAGTATAATAAAACACACTTTCATTTTGAAGGACATCCAAAGCAGAAGGTGACATCACTCCCCTTTTACATAGCTATCTAGAGGCTGGAATACTCAGGGAGGAAGGGACTCCTCAGTTGATGATATTCAAACCATGGTGGGATTCTTGGAGCCATGAAAGCTTCAGCCTTTTAAGAAAGGATTTTTAATGGAGTCCCTGGCTCCTAAGGAAAAGTTTAAAAATGTGAACCTCCAGTGAGTTAATATGTTTGGAAGCAAACAGAAGTTAGGTGCATGAGGATTTTTTCCAAATCTCATGATCACCTGGAACCCAATTCACATATGTGGCATTAACAACAATAATGAGAAGTGAGTTGCAAATCTTGCATTACTCTTGATTGCTGGGTGGCTGTAGCTGACATGAAGGTTTAGTCTGGAGGTTAAAAAGGCAAGGACAACAGTTAGATAGTATATATAAGCTACATAAAAACACAGCTTCTTGGTCAAGCTGAGACCAAAAATACCTGGTCTGGTTACTGATGCGTCAACCTTAGTGCTCACCTGTCTAGCAAACAGTCGAAAGATGCAAGCAAGTAGTCATAAGATGCAACATAATCTCTTTCATTTTGACTTTTTTTCTTCCAACAAAACAAATCCTCTTCATTAGCATTAGTATCTTCTCTTTCTTCAGGATGAGTTCAGGTTACACGTAGGTTGCAATTCAGGGTAGCACTGAAGCTGAGTTACGCCAAAACTCACTAGCTTTAAGCCAAGTAACACTACGGAGGCTTCAGCTACCCAGATAGTACCAGGATACTGCCCAGGTTCATACAGCTGAAGCCAAATTCAGTGCTGTTGTAATTTCACTGCCATGACCTGGGCTAGCTAGGATCAATATTTGCAAAGCAATTTCTATACAGGCTGCAGTCACACCTTTAACTGCAATGTAGATATAGTCACAAGTAGCTGTCATCGAAGTTCTGAACTCACATAGACACTGGAATTGGCAATTTGCCTTCTTGAGTATTTGAGACAAGAAGTTTTGGGGAGTAGGCTAGATTTTATTAGAAGTTATGAATGACAGTTGGAAGGATATTGCAAAGGGGTAAAGGAGAATACAAAGCACAGAAGCAACTCAAGAATTAAATCTATCTCAGCGTAAACTGTGCCAAAATTTCAAAACACTTTGATAACTGGTATTTCTAAATCAAGAACTTTTGTCAAAAGAAGCTGGACATCCACTGTACCACATTTTGATTGCCTGACCTAATGCTCACATGAACTAAAATCACACTTAAATTTGAGGGGAAGGAGTTAAGCCATAAGAAACCACTAGTCTACCAAGATAAACTTTCCCTTTTGACCCATACAACAGTCTTCACCTTTTTCTGAAAGCAACTTATTGCATCATAGCAGGGCACAATTTTATTCTGCAGTGCAGGTATATATTTAAGGTGAACTACAGCATGTTACATACACATACACACCCCCTCAGAAATTGTTTTCAGAAATATACTTTCATGATCCAGGCATCAAAGAGGGAACCGACGCTACTAATACTAACACAACATTTTAAAATGTCTTAGAATTTCTGGGATTTTCATACTCAGTTTCAGCTCTGATGCTTTTATAAGTAATAATCAAGAGGCCATATTGCGGACAGAGAGGACAGATGCTGAAAGAGCATGGCAGCTCTCCTATCACCTAATCCTGAGCTCAAATCTCATGCAGAACGGCACTGTTGAAAGAGCTGCTGCTTCTATACCATCCCTCATAGGTCCAGATCAGTTATAATCAAAATTTGTTTTAAATAAAGTCTGGGCTGTTCTCAAGGCTTTTTTTTTTTTTTTTTCCTGCCAATAAGCAAACTCTGTCCTCAGTTTCCACCTCAAAATAGAAGGTGAAGGCTGGGAGCTTGTCCTACAGCTTCTATCTGCAGAACTGCAGATCCTTCTCTTGTAATAAATTCTTCAAGACAGACTATAATTCTGAAGGTATTCATGACCATGTTTGCACAATGGAGTGCAAGTAGATAAAAACACTGCTCGAGTATGCTTTAGATTTGATTTCAGAACATTTAAACTGTGTGCATCCAGAATCACAGAATGGTTGGGGTTGGAAGACCCCTTTGAGATCATCTAGTCCAACCCCTCTACTTGAGCTCAAGGACAACAGGTTGCCCAGGACCCTGTCCAGATGGCTTCTGAATATCTCCAAGGAAGGAGACTTCACAACCCTTTGGGGAAACCTGTTCCAGTGCTCGGTCACCGTCACAGTAAAGTTTTTCCTCATGTTCAGATGGAACTTCTTGTGTTTCAGTTTGTGTCCATTGCTTCTCATCCTGTCACTGGGCATCCTCTTTACACCCTCTCTTCAAAAATTTATGCACGTTGATAAGATCCCCCCTCAGACTTCTCTCCTCTAGGCTGAACAGGCCCAGCTCTCGCAGCCTTTCCTCATATGAGAGTTGCTTTAGTCCCTTAACCATCTTAGTATCCCTTTGCTGGTCTCAGTCCAGTAGCTCTATGTCTCTCTTGTACTGCACTCCAGTACTCCAGCACTCCAGATGTGGCCTCACCAAGGTTGAGTAGAGGGGCAGGATCACCTCCCTCAACCTGATGGCAACACGCTTCCTAATGCACCCCAGGATACCATTGGCCTTCTTGGCCACAAGGGCACATTGCTGGCTCATGGTTACTTGTTGTCCACCAGGACTCCCAGGTCCTTCTCTGCAGAGCCGCTTTCCAGTGGGTCATCCCCAAAGAAGATGGGACACAAATAGGGAGGGAGGGAGACCTAGAGTGCTGCAATTCTCCCTTTCTTTCATGATATTAAGAAACTACTAGAATATTCAGCTAGTGTATTTTTTGCCCTGGCATTATTTTTCCCTCAGCTGCAACAAAGAAAAGAAATCCACTTAGCTGCACCCAGTTTGGTTCACTTTTTTAGTTTGCTGTTTATAACAGAGCCTGTACTGCACTCCATTTAAAACAGAACTCCCACTGAATCATCTGGAGAAAGTTCTATAACTTCTGCCCTTCACTGCCAAACACTCACTCTTTTTTTTTTTTCTCCCCTCTCTCTCCACTATACCAATGCAATTCTGCTGAGGTCATACATATGAATCTGAACCAGCACAACTGAGATGAATTTAGACCTTATTCTGCAGAGAAATACAGGACTGCAGATGATCTCTACAGTCAAGTCTATCCATCTGCTTCTGCAAGCAACCATGTCATACAGCTCCAAATAGCACAAGTTTTAATTTACCATGCAAGATGATCTGCTCAAAGGGTGTAGTGTATACAGTGCATTTCTTATCCTTGCCAGCACTTAATCAAGCTGGCATTTATTCCTTCTGTACATTTGTGATGGACTAGAAGAGGTTAGAAAATGGGCATCGCAAAGCACTGGGTGGATAATCTACCCTTTCTACTGTTGCCTATACTCCAGCTGCCCTGACACTATTTTCACTGAAGATCTCTCAAGTGGCAGATAAATTAAATCTGCTTCAAAACAAACAATTCTAACCTGTAACTTCCTGTATTCTCTCTCTACTTACTAAAGAAGAGTACCTGAATAGGTACTAGTAATGGTATGGGTAGGACTGATTTTGTTACAGGTACACATAGTTTTTTGTTTAGAA
Organism: Dromaius novaehollandiae; assembly: GCF_036370855.1. NCBI lineage: Eukaryota > Metazoa > Chordata > Aves > Casuariiformes > Dromaiidae > Dromaius > Dromaius novaehollandiae. Next base: position 46,559,677 of record NC_088098.1, read on the forward strand.
GAGGCTTCTGACTAGGGTAGGCTTTTTTTTTTTTTTTATGGTACCCAAATGGCTATGTCAACTAATTTGCACAGTTGTAAATGATTTTTCTGTCTAGAGTGAACAGAGATTTTGTCGTAGGAGAAAATAGCTACATGGCAGCATAATTTGGATTAAATGTGAATATAAAGCATGTTGTAACCATGGCACATATAATGCACAACTGCAATTGAGATGGAAATGTACTGTCATTCATCTGTCCCATAAGAGTTTTTTTCTATTACTTGCCAACAGATCATTTTCTGTGAAGCAATAATAAAATACTTTTCATTGGGGATTTCAAAGCAATTCAATGATCAACTGAGTATCCCAAAATGAGAATTAAAGATGTAAATATTATTACTTTACATTATCCCGGAGAAGGACAGATGCATGGTATCCTCCTCTTTCACTGGAGTCTAAGAGAAAACAGAAAACTTAAAAACTGTAAATATATTTCCAAACTGATTTACAATAATCTGACTAACTGCTTATGGATTGGAGTGAGTCACAAAAGATTATATTCAAACTTAAGTGCAGAGTTTTACTTTATACTTCAAGTCTATTATCTGAATTCTTTTACATTGTTTTTAATACATTATACTTGAATTATTGCTTGAAAATTACAAGTAAAACAGAAAGGCAGCTCCAGAGATCCAAGTTTTATCAATGTCAAGGGCAAATCAGTCACACTCGCCTTACTCTTCTCACCACAGTCATAGCTGCCCCATCCCATTTGGGGCACCTGGGATTCACATTTCCTTTTCTCCCTTCTTTCTTCCCTCCCCCTATTCTGCTATTGGTTGCAGAAAGGGGTTGTTCCACCCCTTTCTACTCTTTGCTTCCATCAGACGAACCCCTCTCTCTTCCCCTCCACCAAGCTTTTCCAACTGTCAGATGTTCCCTTGGGTTATTCTGGTTCCACAGAGTTGCAGCCTCCTCTACTGAGCCATAGCGACAAAGCAGTGGCAGCAGCAGCAAAAGGGAGTCAGCGCCTGTCACCTCACCATTGCAACAACTTGGGTTCTCAGCCCTGCACTAAAACTGGTAATTTTTACGTCACAGTCCACCAGCCATATCACTAATAGGGCTAATGTGTTTTTCCACCCTGCTAACTAAGCTTAAATGATTAGACCAACATCACCCAAGACTTCATCTCTAGTACGAGACTAATAATTGTACTTCCCTGAACAAGTAAAATCACTGTGCTGTAATGTGTCTGGAAAAAACAGTGGACAAATGTGGCCATATACGTTTCCTATTGTTGGCTAAGGACAACTAGGGCAACAATATAAAATCCAGCCATCTCATGAATAGCCACAAACGCTAACAGACAAATCCAGGATTAGAAGCTTTGTTTTCAGGGGAAGGGAGGGGGAACATTCAGATATAAATAGGCATTGCACACAAAAATAAAATAAAACAAACAAGCAACACAAAGCTCTCTAAACTGTGGAATCCATCCCCTTCTTAAATATAAATGCATAATGCATGCTACTGGTTGCAGAAAGGACCACCCTTTTAAGTTAAGAAATGAGAAAAACCTACATAACACACTGAGACAGCTGTGGCTGATGCAGGAGTCAAAATAAGGAAAGACTACACACAGAAACTAAGGAGTCTTTGCTGTGGGCTACTGTCAATGGAAAGCTCAATCGGATTATAACATAGAACAAGCTGTCTGCAAACTCCTCTCTGATGGTGGTCTGCAGGCTGACCAGCATCGTTCAAACAATGGGTAGAACTGACATGAGAATGGAAGTGGAACCTAAACATGCTGACTGTTCCCATCCCATCTGTGGTTCCTCTCAATGACATTGTTATATAGCCTGGCCAGAAGTCAGACTCACATTTGCAAGCACCCTTAGGCACCTAACTCCTATTGATTTCAATGGAAATCAGGCTCCTAAATGCATTTGTCAGTCTGTGCTTTACTGCTTTTGCCCTCCAACAGCGGGGAAAAGCTCTGCTACCATACTGTTTCTGCCTCAATACCTTTCCAGGAGAAAGGGGGGAAAATAATAGATGTGTCTTAGGCATGAATCAAGTCCCTTTTGCAAGGAGATGGCTATGTTACTACCACAAAAAGACATATCAAGAGACATACTGCATATGGGTTTTAATAATATGTGACAGCACTGGTCGATTACCGGTGCATTATCATAACTCTTTCAGGAACTATGACAGCATAGCCCAATGCTAAGGAAAGCTCTTGTTCTCCTGTTTCATCTTTCCTTCAGATACCTTTTGAAGACCACCTCTAAGGCTCTGCATTTGTGTTATGTTTAGCAGCTATTTTATAAGCAAAATGTATTAGGGTAACAAATGTATTGGGTACAGTTATCATGGCTGTCAAGCAGCTTGCATCATTTTATAACAACACAATGGAAGCTGCAGGAGAGTATCTAAGGTGACTCTATTTAGAATTATGTTCTGTTAGTATTCAACTTCCTTTATGAAAGGATATGTTTGAAGAAAAAAAGACAAACGGCATATGGCAGCTATTATCAAAATGAGTAACATGTCTTTTTCTGAAACAATGCTATTCAAGTTACTATAAGAGTAAAAAGAGTTAAAAAATACATCAATTCCATTTATTGCCTTATGGGGTTTGGTTTTCTTTTTTTCTTGTTGTTGTTGTTTTGTTTTTGCCTAGCAATAGGACATCCTTGCTGGCCTTATGAAGATCTGATATTTATGAAGCAAAAATAAATGTGCTAGAAATCATGAATATAAAGACAATTGAGAATGCTAGCACATTGTCCTACAGCATATTAGCAGAAGTAGATTTCAAAAACAGGTTCCAGCCTAAGAAAACTGATCTGGGGGAGTTTCTTGTTACAGAGACATAGAAAATTGTGTAAAATGATAGATAGTACTTATATTACTTTTAATCCTTAAAGTCTTAAGTCGCTTACGGACAAACCACCATAGACACCATTTATTTTTGCATGCCATGCTGTCATCATAGCTTTTCAGCAGAGACAATTGACTGACTATATCTCCTTTTGTATAAGGGGACACAGCTAGTGGTTGGACTACCCTGTTCCCATGGGCAAAGAATCTGAAAAATTCTTTCTTTCTAGCACAAGAAGCACTTGGAAAAGGCAGAACTTAAAAGACTGTCTGGTCCATTCTTCTAAACTCAAGGCAGGACTGCAAGATTCTATACTATATTTTGGCATTTCAAATCTTTATCTAAAACACTATCTGCTGACTAAGAGATGCATTGAAACCAAACCTCCCCCATCCCAGAATAGGTTTCCACCTCGAAACTAATTATGAAAAAAATACGAAGCATGATACTCTACCAGTTGCACTCGAATTGCACAGTTTGATCTGTGGTAGGTTATTGTAAGCTGTAGTGTTGCACTTCAGAAGTGATGCTCTTAGTGTGAAAATTCCTGAACACAGGAATGCCTGTGTCTGCAGACCTTGCCATTGGCTTACTGTGTGGAATATTGTAAACAAATCAGGACAGTTAACATTTCTGATAAAACAATACAGAAAAACACCTGCTTTTACTTTATGCATCTATTAGAAATGTTGTACCAGAGTACAGATATCATTAGACATATAAATTAGCTTACAAATAAGTAAAGGTTCCATCCTCACCAACGGATATTGGAAATTGATGTAGTTTAATCAACTAGGTAATAAAAATGTTATCTAAGTAATTGGATGCTTTATGTGCCTCTTGAAGACAATGTGATTTTAAGCTTATGTACAATGTGCAGAATGAACTTGCTTCCCTTCTGAACAGTTTTATATTTTGTTGCTGCAACTCTACTGATGACTTCTGTGTAAAGTTAAGAACATTTTCCAAGGCATTCTTCTGTTTAGTCATCACTAGGGACAAAATGTTGGCTCTTTGTTAAGAAAATAATATCAAAAATACCATATGTGACAAAGTTCCCAAAACGGTAGCTAGCAGCAGCAGAAAATACACTTTCACTGATGCAAAGACCAAAAGTCTTAATCCAGAGGAGCAAATGAAATGCTGCACCATAAGAGCATCTTACTTACGTTTCTGCTCCATCATACCTTTCTTTCCTTTCTTTCCGTTCATTTTCTTGAAGCTAACTCTTGTTAATTCTGGCTTTCAGGAATTCTACACTTCTGTTTCACCTTACTTTCAGATCACCCCAGAACTTACTGTCTACATATTACCCTCAAACAAGAATTATTTTTTTCTCCTAGAAAAGAGCCAAGGAGCAACAGCTAGCTAACTTCTAACTATTTGAGTCCTCTTTTGCATAGCAGCAGAGAATTTGACATGTTTCAGTGCTGGAAGAGGTTGAGCGGGGAACAGGGAAAGACACCTTATAAAGAAAGCTTTAAAATTAAGCTTTTTTGTATACCATTTAAAAATGAAATGAAAAGGATAGTTTTACTTTGCCATTGAAAAATAATTGTTTAGGATTTACACAGGCCAGTCTGGCCTGGGTTACTGTTTGAAAAATTTACCCATAAGTAAAATCAGTATCATGATTAATGTGAGTCCACATGATCTGCTGAAGTCATTTTGTAGCTCACTTCTAAGCAAGACTGCCATTAAAGCTATAGAAACAAACATACCAGATAAGCCAGTGATTCTTCTGTTCTGTTGTTTCCACGAGCACTTGTAAAAAAAAAAAAAAAAAAAAAAAAAATGCTTCAAAGGAGGTTATAATAAGACCTGAAGTGACAAGTTCCAGAATAGTCTGCCCATATGGGAATTTTCTTTTTAATTACAGTGAATATTTTTACATGTATTTTCAGACTTGATTTCCATTATTCTATGTTTACTCATCTATACCCATGTAGCAAGACATATTCTAAAAGACATATGTGAGAATGGAAAACTTGATCTTACTTGAACTTTTATAAGATACCCACTTTTAATTCACTGAGTAAAAACCCTTCTACAACACAGATGTAGGAACAATTTGTGTAGCATAAAATGGGAAAAAAAGTGGGGAAAAAAAACCACTATGGGCCTAATCCTCTGGGTTTGTTACAGGTATGCTTCAATGATGACAACAAAAAATACAGGAACAGAAACAGAACTAATTTATTTTGTAGTAGGAGGTGTGGAAGGGAAGGGTGTAACCAAATAGTGAATATTTTTAGGTGCAGTAAGAGATAAATTATGCTTAGAATTTACACACATACAACATTTCTAGCTACATCCATTTAATTTTGTACTTTGTACTTGAAAGACTTTATTCTCTTAAAAGCCACCTATAGCCAATACTAAAGTATATATTAGCAGAATACTATCAGATAAACATTTCAGTCAGCACTAATAAAGGTGTGGTACAGCCATGTACAGCATGATCATCAAGTTACGGGTACTAGAAAGTCACAACAAAATAGTCTCCCAGAAGTATGCCAAACATCTTTACAGTTCACTGTGGGAGAATTAAAACATTCCAATCAGAACCGATGCTCTTCAGTACAGCTACTGTCATCAATACATATAATTAGAGACCAATGAAAAAAGTAGCTCCTACTTACGATCTCTGGATTGCACACACACACACACACACACACACACACAGATTAGCCTGGCTAAAATTTTAGCAGGGAGGACTCGGGCAAGTGTAAGTTTATTAAGCTGCATACCCCATCAAAATGAGCCAGCAAAGAAAGAAAACCATATGATTGCTTCTTCCTTTTTCCATCTACGATTCAACCTCCGGTTTTCCCTCCAAAGCTCACGAACATCCTTACACCATCCAGTAGAAACATATGTCCTTAAGGATCTCCTAAAGGGGAGAGGACACCCTTTAACGCTGACGACTCTCACTGGGAAAGAGTTGTACTTATCAACACAGGATTGACATGTCTTTCATAGATGACACTCAGTAGAGCTCTGTATCTGTTTCTACATCAGAATAATTAAGTGAGACATAATATCATATCACAAAAGAGTGGCTGCACATGCTTGAAGACTTAGAACCTGCGGGAGGGAAAAACTCATACATATTTTTCAAGCTTTGCATTTTTATAGAAAGAGTTCAAAGATGCACGTATGTGATATATACCATAAGGATGAATACTGGTTGTTCAGGTTGTTCAGAGGAGCTGTTGGGAATGGGAGGAAGAGCAGTGAAGACAGCAGCAGCGGCGAAGCATTAAAATAAATGAAATATAAATAAAATGCAAATAAAACATTAAAAGTATAAATCAATTAACACCTTCCTTCTTGTGTTACTGTTGACTATTGGGGTAAAATCAATTATGATAAAAGTTAAAGAAGTATCTTTGCACAGTACAGCCCTTATAAGCAGTGAAACAGGGATAATTGTTCCTATGTTAGCAATGATTATCCCCCACATAATTTCCTTACTGCCAGCACAACCTGATCACTACATAAAGGAGCAGTCAGGAAGGGAAGAAGAGAAAACAAGAAAGGAAATTAGGAAACACACACATTTTCAAAAGCAAGGTGAATCAATGTATACTGTATTTGCATTTTAGCCCAGCTCCATGTTTTGTTCTCCCTGTTTTCAGAACATTCTTTTTCCCATATTTGCTTAACCATGTCCTCTTCTTTCTCTAGTACTGTTCAACTTTTAAAGTACAAATATATTATGTCAAGGTTTAAATCTAAGCTTTGTTAGAAGCAAACGTTACTAAGTAAACATATGAAACTTCAATGTGTTAAGACACTAGCTTGTGAGTGCAGAAAAAGAGAGGTAAAGTGGAAGTGTGCACTAGTAAGTGGCCTACAAAATGGAAGCATCCAGTGGTTCACCACGCAAATTAAAACAAGGCGGCACATCCTGTCTGAGTTTACATTATATTCATGTTTAACAGGTGCTCCACAGCATTCCTACAATGAAATAACATATCTAAATAGCTGCATTCATATCCAGCTTGTATCCTCAAGTGAAATGAGTTTAGAAGTTTATTTCCTAGTGCATGTAAAAGAACTTAAAGGTATGCCACTTTTTTATTAAGGCCTCACTATAAACTGAGTTTGCAGCACACTGGTAGTACAGCAGGGAAAGACTGCTGACCATTATGCATATTCCACTGCCAGTTTCTCACAGTGAGTTGTCTTCATGCACGTCAAAATCCTGCTTTTATGGTTGGCTTATGCTCAACTTCAACTGGTGAGCCATGTATTTCTGGTTACTTCTTTCCTAAATATTTATCTCACAAAGCATTGACTCAAAAAGAAAATACCTGAAAGCACATTTTCTTTATATCATTTTACATTTCAAATTGCTGTTACTATTATAACAATTTATTTGCTCAAATATAATGAGGTAATATACTGTACATCAAGTTACAGCTTGTACAGTGGCAAATGCTCAATAGCTATAGACATGTAAGATCTCTTCAGGTATCTGTAAAAGAGCAATATTATGATTTTATCTGTAAAAGTTCCTAACACAAGCATGAATTTTACAGTAGCTTTAGAAATGAGGCTATTGAAGCAGTTTCTCAGCATGAATCAAAAGTATTGTAACAGGGAAGCTGGTATAAAATAACTATTCCTAATTACCTTAAAATAAACTAGTATCTTGGTATAATGTACACATGTTATATTTAAAAACTGTTCAGGACATGTAGCGTCAGCATGCTGCAATGCACAGTGCACTTATGAAATGTAAATAAGCATAGTAAAGTACTTGAACCACATGTTCATTATTTGTAGCTTTATTACATAAGAGGTCTGTACATTGAGTTCGACTGAGGACAAAGTGGATGGCAGACAGTACTTCCGAGTTAAGTGGGACAGCTCCACTGTTGTTGAATCAGGAAAGTGTACAACTGGAGTTCACATCATACAATTAGTATGCCATTTCGCAGTGCTGTGGAATGAAATGGGCTTATCTCTAATATTGGGACAATGTTTACATATCAAACTCACAGTACTGTTAATAAGCATAATCCTGATTCTATAATTGGATCAGTGCAGCACACTTTCACTTACATGAAGTCCAAGCAACTTCAGCAGACCTTTGTAAAGTCCATATGGCAGTAGCCTAGGCATGACATAAAACCGATACAAAAGGAAGAAGACTTCTCAAAGGCAAGAGATAAAAAGAAATGTTATTAGGGTAATCAAAGAAAATCAGAAAAGGAAGGAGAAGATAAAGGCTAAGAAGCATACACTCAGTACTTATATTACTGCATTTTAATTCATGTATTCAGTTTTCATTTGCTTTATTGGACTACATTGGGAGCCACTCATGATGCAGCTTTAGAAAAGATCTAAGCTTAGCCTGTTATTCAACAATTTGGTCCTACTATCAGGGAAAAAGCTTTTAGTATCTAACTGCAAACTCCAAGGTTCCAATTGCAAATCTGATTCAAACTACATTCTAAGACAAATATCTTTATTCTAATAGATGATTTCAAAGGACCTGTCAGCGCTTTGAACAGTGGCAATTTTACAGGATCAACCAGTCTTTTAGCATTTCCATAATCAACATATAAGTTGTGAAGCTCATGCCTTCTAACCATCTAAACTTGATTCAACCTCAGTCAAATTCTATACCCTATTCTAAACTTAAGATCAGAATATCTTCATTTCCTTTAAAACTCAAAATAACAAGATCTGTAGTAAAGCCCTGCCCTAAAGGTAGGTCTTTCTTACAAGTTTCCTGCCAATATTAACAAAATCTTAATAGATATATTTAGTCCATGGGATTCTTAGTCTCTCCCTAGGTAGTCTTCATTATATCAGCAGCAAAGCAGTGCAATAAACAATGAATCAAAGATCAGGTCCTTTATTGCCATCAGGAGAAAAAATAATGTGGTTGGTGAGGAATTTTGTGCTTCCGGTGATGCACTGCTAATGTCAGAATTTTCTTTCTTACATACATAAAAGGTGTTTTATCTAAACTCTTAAAAATAGTATCATTCAGAATCAGGAAAGAATATAAAAATCAATAGAAGCCTCTTTCTTTTACAGTTATGTCTTCTATAGCCTGTGGCAAATGTTAAAGCTGGCTACAAAAATAAGAGGTAAGAAACAAGGCGCTTTCTAAGCTCTTGTCCCAGAGTTGTAATAATTTGTATAAATGAAGATCCAAGATATATTGGTTTTTTAAAAAAAAAAAAGTTTTTTTATCCCACTCTTTGCCCATATTAAACACCCATTCAGAAGGATCAATTTCAATTTCATCAGAAATATTACTGATTTATCCCAGTAAAAGCAATACTAAAATTGGGCTCCAAGTAAAATGGAAAAGAAAGCTCTCAAAGGCAAATTTTACTGCCAATAACAAGATGTCTAAATCTTGAAACTAAGTTCTCTACACTACCACTTGATCTGCTGAGAATGAGGTGGATTCAGTGCCATCCCTGAAAATTCACACATACACACACAAATAAAGAAGTCTTCAGCTAAAACTGAAAACAATATTTTAGGAAGTCTTATGATAATTACAGAGCTACGGGGTCATAGTATAAGTCAACTAAGATTATATGGACACTTGTAGCTGCCTTGGTCAGTGAGCTGAAGTTATAAAGCTTGCATAAGCATGATGGAGGGTAGGAAGTTGTTGTATTATTTAATAAGATAGCAAAGTAAATAGTATAGCAGAAGTTAAAAAAAAAGAAAAAAGCAATCTTCAAACAGCTGAAGGGACAATTACAATACAATGACAGTCACAAGCTACGGGCTGAAGAGACATACTTAGTCTGTCAATGCTAGCAACGCAGAGATCAGAAAAATCCTAAAAAGATAATAAGACTTTCCTCCTCTTCTTCCTGAGAGAGGCTTAATCCATGCAGAAGAGAACATTTTTTTCTGTGGAGGAGTCTGAATTTTGGATTTGTTCCAAAACTCAGAAATACCAAACTCCAGTAAAACAATGGGCAGACCTGCTCATGTGGTTCAGCTTTACAAACAGTAACAATGCACAAGATATTAATTTACACCATACTTACACTAAACACCACTCCCATCAATCAATATTTTACCAGTTGTCATCATAAGAATAGTAAAACCAGAGCCTTGTTAAACTGAAAGAAGTGAAGCTGTTAAGACACATCTCAATAAGGAATTGGATTTCAGAATCAAATGCCCCCAGTCTCCACTTGAAATTGCCCACATTTGTTGGCTCTCAGGACATAGTCCAGGAACTGTTTACTCAGCCTTTGTTAGGAACGAGCAGTATTTGTGATAACGTAGTAATGCCTGACCTTCTAACTTTGGGAGGAACTCTGAGAAGAAAGCATATTTTTATTCTTTACAACTGCATTTTTTCATTTATCTTCCTAAAATTTAGGAGAGATGTTTTAAATGTTCATCTATTATTAAGAGAAAATACACCCCTAATAAATGCATTCTAAACACTGCTTACCTATATATACTGGACTCCTCTCATATTAGTTGTATAAGGAGAAAAAAGCAAATCTTTACTAAAAAATAAAGAGGTATTTCTACAGATATGAATCAAAAGATGCAATTTAAATAACTAATTATGGACTGTGCCATAAAGAAAAACATTCACTGACTGTTCTATATGTGACAGAAACAAGTAGAAGTTTCTCTCTTGGCCATTCCTAATTTGGAGTTTCACTGGGTCTCAGTGCTCTAACCATCTGTCTATTCCGATGATCTTTCCCAAGCAGAAATTCTAAGTCAGAGGACCTGGAAAGTTTTCCAAAGACAGTTTGTCAAAATGAATATATTCCTCCAAAAAAAAAACCAACCTTTTCGGGGGGGGGGGGGGGGGGAGTTGAAAGATTCCTAGCTAGCTCTAATAACACATTTTGGTTTGACTCTATCTCCCATATTAATGCCATTTTATTGTAACCATACAAGGAAAACTTACTACACCTGCTCAGAAGCCTAGTGATTTCCAAGCATATGGATCACTAGGCTAAAATCTAGAGCCGCTGTAGTGATTTCCTGCTGCTATCAACATACAAGTTTACATGCAAATCTTCTGATTACCTATACACTGTCTTTGCACATTACTCTACGTGCAAAAACAGAACAGGTACACATCTGTGACTTTGACCCAAACAGAGCCTTTATGCACAGCTTAAATGCTACCTTCTGTTGCTCTTAACACCAGTAGATTGGACTGTTCTTATGTTTCAAAACAGCCCTGATGCATATATTTAGTAACAGTATCTAAACCACAATTTGAAACAAAGCACTGAAATAGAAGTGATAATACCAGGCCTCACAGTAATTTGGTTCCAAAGCTCATAACATATTCAGTCATCACATATCCTCCTTAAAAACACAGCAATGATCAGCTGTGTGTCTTTGTGTTTTCAGGTAGCCCATAATCAATCTTAGGCTCTTGTAAAAGGTCACAAAGATGATGATGACTAACTAAGATAAAAAAAATTGGTGGGGTACGTTATGAGGCTTCTCTACCTACATTGACCTGTAGAGCTAATCTTCTTTAAAGTTTGCTTCATATGAGAAAGGTTAAGCCTGACTAAACTAACAGGGTGAAAAGTCAGCATTTTGGAACGAAGCCTTCAGATGAACATAACAGAGAGGAACATTCAGGTTTTTTTATTGTGCTCTCTGCCACCACACCTTTGCAGTAATCACTTTTTCCAATAACTTGCTTGAAGCCTACAGTATAACAGCACTCAAAACGTCATTTAAATATCTATGAAATCACTGTGCTCTAATACCAAGATTTACCTTTCAAATTCAACTAGACTTACAAGAGTAAAATTTAATCACTGTTTACTTATACAGAATTACCCTCCCCTGTTAAAGAGTGACTGCTGAGACCACTGCATGCCTCTGATTCTAGTGCTCAGCTATTGGCAAGAAGGTGTGGACAAAAAGAGGAGAGGACAGGGAATCATCATATCACATCACAAAAGTCATTAGGTTAAAAAAAACATACAACACTAAATCAATATTTGGTGTCATTAGATTCAACTCAGTGATTTATTTCCTGAACTCATAGCTACACAAAATACTTTCACTCCTGTTCAGCACAGTTCCTCATGAAGTATAGTTTGGCCAAGCCTCCAATGTTTTTCACAAATTATTATTTTTTCCACATAATCAGAAAAGAAGCTTGTTATCAGACAAACTCTTCTATTAGATTTATATAGCGTCATATCAGAAACAGACAGGCTCAAATAGTCAGTAACCTGGCTACACAAACATACCAAAATAAACATAATAAATAAATGACCTATTCTGTGGGAACTGAGTGCCAAGTCTAGCCAAGCAGATTTCAGTTAGATTAGGAAGGAAGACTGCTTAAATAACAGGCTATCATTCCATTTTTTATTTAATAATACATTGCAACTATCACTTTATAATAAACTTGGCTTCTAACAAATAGGCTCTGGCAGAAAGAACTGCATAGTTTCGAGGTAAACCCACTACCAACTGTTTGATCCATCCCTGCTGAAGACTACACTCCACAGTAGAATTAGCCAAAGGGAACATGTGCCTGTATCTTGGTAAACCCATTTCACATTCTGATTTCCTCAGTAGCTTAAACCAGGATTCTGGAACAGCTGATGTTTCACGCAAGCTTGCTTCTGATATGGGAGTAATAACATCTTAACCACAGATAGACTTTCAAAAAGATTCAGGTATTTTCTCAACTTTGAGTCAGTGAAGTCTTATTTTTCCAAGAAACTTAGCTCCCCAAAACCTGAGCAGATTTTGCTCTATTTTATTCAGGAGACTGAAAGCAGACCAACATAGAGCCTTCTCTTACATGATCTTCATAGAATGTTACTAATGAGCTTAAATGTTTGCAGGTAAGGCGATATTTCAGTGTAATCAGTGTAGATCATAACCTTTTTACTTAACAAGTCTAGTAGCTCATACGGTTTCCCCAAACCACATGCGCTTACAGAAAAAAAAATCAACTATTAGAATTAATGCACAAAGCTGGAATAATAAGAGTATTACCATGATGAACTCATAACTAAGGAGGAGAAAATACTAGAGACCCAATTATGAAATACATTGTTCATGTGCAAAATATTTATGGACATAAGACTAAACAATAGGACATCCCACTGACAATGCCCTGCAGGCTCAGCATCTTAAACCAAGTTTAAGATTACATAATCTCACAGAGAATCTAAAACACAAACCAATGGTCTTAATTCATACTTACATATTTCACGGTTTGTCAAAATCCTTGAAGTTCCAGGTTGTCTCTATTAAAAATAAAAGAACTTTGTATTGGTTAAAAAATCTTCTTCTGGTACTTCTACTGAAGTTGAGTATCAACCTGGCTTTGTTTTAGAAGTCCAATAAAATGTGCTAAATAGTTCTCAAAAAAACTGCATTCTCTATTTTACTAAAAGTAGTTCAATTTTAAACAAATCCAAACCAACCACAATCCACTTCTCCTTTGCCTGAACTAATAAAAGCACACAAAAACATACAATACTCTAAATATATGAAAATAAACATGCTCAGACTTGTACATTCAAATAAACACAGCTGTATTTAATTGATCACCATCTTTTTATTCACTAATGACTATCCCCATTTGCAAGCATTTAATGCATAATCCTGTTTTTACTGGTAGGGTCAATCCTAGCAGGCATCAAAACAATGCTAACTATACTTTCTCATAAAAGACAAAATTATAAAGCTGGATTAGCAGATAGTTTTAGTATAATTGCATACTACTCATACAAGTTGTTCAACAGTAACGGATCAACTGAAAAGACATTTTTCAGCAGCTACAATGGTGCTGAAGGTTGACCTGAAAACAGAGGAGCCCTGCAGACTAGGAATACAACCATTAATGTGGTGACTATGCATATTTATACTCTTTGAAGCTCATTTTCATATAGCAGATTCAGGTGAAGATCTGGCTCTAAGGGAAAACAGAATGTGGGACCTACTATAAAAGTTGCTTTTTGCAGCAATGTGATTTCGAAATAAACAAGTGTTCCATTCTTTAAAGTTCTCTGTGTTCAGGATTTACTAAAAGACAGAGTGTGCATGTGTATGATTTGCCAAGCGTTTTGCATAGTTTTGGCACTTAAAACTACTGTAAGACTAATGCTGGCATTTTCATAACTGCTAAATCATTAGATGACATGTTTGTAGCGAAGTTAGCTTAGCATTACTCTCATTTCCTTCCTTACAGCTAACCACAAAGTAGTTTAAAACTTCAGAAGAATCACTGTCTCCTCCTATTGTAACTTGGGAAAGTAAACTGCCTTAAATAAGAACTAACCTAATGAACACTTACCCTTTTCTTATACTGAACCTTCTTTTCTAGGCTGGGGAAAGAGATAAGAGGTGCCTGTATGGCTGTCAGGTTAACCTTGCTATCCCCAATACTGTTAAGTTCAGTACAATCATAGTAAGTTCTGTTGAAATGACGACTGGGCCTAGGGCTGCAGGCAGCCTTTTGCTGGGCTCCAGTACAGACGAATGAGGATTTACTGTTCTAAAAAACACACAATGCACTATAGGGATGCACTCTAAATACACTGTTTGCTCTTGGATTTTTGGATTTCTGTGCTGCTTTAACTGTTGAATACCAAAGACACATTACAGCCATGACAGAACAAATGATCATCTAGAATGATGATAATTAAAGACATTGATTTCCTTAATATAAAGTGATTAATCTGATGTGCTGTTTGGGGAGGTAAGAAAAAATTTATGTATCTCTGTTCAGAATAAATGTTAAGCAGAGAACTGGAAGTACCTCCAAAGCAAATGTTTCATTTTTATTAACATTAATAAACTAAGAGAGGAAAAGAAACTTATACAAAACTTGCCAGAACATAGTCATTGAACTCTGCGATTTCTAGTCTGGGCAATAAATGTAGGTCAAGGGAACTGGAAAATCTAATTACTCTGTAAATTTTTAAACCTGGTTCTTTCTTCTCAAGGAAACAAAAACTGTTCCTTTGCATTTAGGCAGACTTTGCTTCACTCAAAACTATAACTGCAGCTAGGTAGAGAGTTATTTTTGTTTGAATATAGACATTTTTGAACTTCCTTTAATAGTGTCTTTGTATCTTGTATTGTTTACTCAGCTGTGGTTCACACTTGTATTCAAGGTATCACCAGTTACACAATAGCAATAATGACTGTAAAGTAAGTTCCAAGCAGAGGGACTCTTCACTAAAACAACCACCAAAAAAAAGACCTTTGGTACAACACTGTAACAGTGCCTTCAGGTAACATAACCTATGTGATCCTAATTCAACACCTAGTGCTAATACAGTGTATTAACAAAATATGAGTTGATGCATCATTACAAAACTACTGTGAATATGAACATGTGGTAGCATAATAAATGTTAATTACTTACTGATGGTTGTTGATTTGGCTGTTTCACAAACAGCTGTTGCTGTCTTCTGACTAAAGGCTAATCTGTGTATAAAAAGACCACAACTTAAATGAGGATCAAAAACCCAAATCTTGAAATTTTGAGCCTCTTGAATACTCTAAAACCAAGGCCCATTTAAAAGTCCCATCTCCAAACAAAAAAACCCATCATTTTGGACATTTAAGATTAATTTCTAGCACGATGAATCTCAACCTTCCTCAAAAAAAAAAAAAAAACTCAAAAAAAAAATCCTCTCAAGATCCAAAACCCAAAAGGTCTTACCACTTTACTTTTTAGGATTCACTTGTTCTTACTTTACAGATTTTTTTATATTCACAACATAAATGCTTTTTTTTAAGTGTTTTTAAATAAAAGCCTAATTACATGTAGGCAGAAGTTGGAACTTCTAGGAAATCAAAGGGAGCCCCAATTAATTTACAGAACTTTGAAGAATAAGCTGTTACTGTATTTGGTATGTGGACTAGAAAAGGTAACCGCAGCCAGTGCATGCTTTTTACTGACCTGTTGATCTTGCAGGACTATCACTTCCTGCTCTCAACCGTGTGATACGTGATTAAGAACCATAGAGCTTCACAAGAGAGAGAGGATTTGTGTGTTGTGTTCTGATCTGGCAGTCACATGTTTTGTTTGTTTTTTGGGGGTGGGAGGAATGAGTGGTACAAAAGTGGAAAATCTGGCCTAAGCTCATCTGATCTTTGGACACTGCTCTTGTTAAGTATAAATCCTGTTTTTGAACTTCCTCCAATTGCAAGGGAGGTGAAGTTTCCCAAACAAAAAGGATCATTCAAAAAGAAAGGTAAACTCCAAAACAGTAGCTCAAGGAACACCCCAGAGTAAACTGAGTTCCATAATAAGGGGAGAGAACAAGCAGACCAATGGCAAGAAATCTTTTTCGTGACGTTGCATTAAATGAATACGCACCTATGTTGTTCGTAAATATGTATCTTTAAAACTACATAGCAATATTGCAATGGCAGCAAAGCCAAATGCTTAGAAATGCTAAATCAAATGCTAAGAAATATTGCTACAAAACCTAACCATGCAATCTTAATTTGGAGCCTTTAATTACACCACACTGCTTTTTCTGTATCATGAACATGCTTGTGAATGTTGGTATCAAAAACATGTTTTTATCTTTTCTACAGTGCTCTCACAGGATTCCAACCTTAACTCTAAACTTTAAACAAAAAAAATCAGATAGTAATTGAGTATTAGCCATTCCCTCACAAAGATTTTTTTATTCTGATTAGGGAACCATGAACTAACTAGTAAATCTGTATGCAGCCTGAGATCTGACTAATGATGTCTAGTAAGTAAATAAGACCTGGATCTGCACTGAAGGAAAAAAAGAATAATTCTGACCTGCTAGCCCACTTGCCAAGAGAGGCAGGGAAAAACACGTTTGCACAAGTAAAGCCGTATGTATAGACAAATTAAATTTGAAATTTATTAATACTTGGTGTTTTGACTTTGCAGCTTATTATAACTTCAATATAATAACATAATTCAGTATGATTGTGTTTTTCCTTCCTCAGCTTCTATGATTTTTCAAGTGTGATATTGTACTGTCTGATCATTTAAAGCTCTGAAATGAAGGTCCAAATTTTGCTGACCGCTTGAGTAACTGGATGATGAACCCTGCTCCTTTCAGTGCATCCGTCACAAAAGAAACACATAAGAAGTCTGACTTACTGCAGACCAAGACAACTATAAAAAACAGGAAGCCTCTTCGGATGGAAATACATAGGGCTTCTGGAACAACATGGAGCAAGCAGGATAAACTTTTAAAGCCCACTCTAGAAAAACAAAGCAATCTACTGAACATCAAGGAAGAGTATGAGGAGGAAAACGTTTAAGGGACTATCTGGATGGGTGAGCTGTACAAGCACAAGTGTGCTGGCACATGCTACCTGCAGTGTCCCAGCACAGCTTGTTATCTTTCACCTGCAAACAGCATGTCTTTAGATGGCTACTTGAAACTCACAGCTTCTAGAGCCATTGAAAAGAGAAGCTACACTAAAAACACTGGGGCTCTCTGCCTATTAAATTGTAATAGAAATATGGGGATAGCAGGGCTTTTTCGGACCTGGAAGCAGCATGGGGAACACTCTTTGTCCATGTTAATTTTTTAAATAACGTTATTACATAAACAGAGGAGTAGAGTAGGCAGAGTCTGCTCTCCTCACCTAAAAATGCTGGTATGTTCTAAAAAAAGAAGCTTCAAAAATGAACTAACCGACACCGGCAGAGCCGTACTCTTACTACGGCATGTCACCCGTACGCATCCTCCATCTACCCCACCTCGGAGCCGTGTCGCCTCGCCTCGCCTCGCCCCCCGAGAGCGGCTCCCCGCCAGGGTGGCTGCCGAGAGAGGCGCGCAGCTCCCCCTCCGTCCAAAAAGCCCAGCCAGGGCAGCGCGCAGGGGCCGCGCCGCCGGGCCCCCTCCCCGAGGCCCGGCCCTGCCCGGCGCCCGCCGCCGCCATCAACGGCCGCCAACCGCCATCGACGGCCCCCGCAGCCGCCCTTCCCGCCGGTCGCGCGGCCGCGGGGGGAGGGGCCTCCCCAGAGGGCCGTTCCAGCGGCGCCCCGCTGCCCCGGGCAGGCCGCGGCCCCCCGCGGTGACTAGGCAAACGCGCCGCCGCCGCCCCGCCCCGCCCCGGCCGCGGTCCCGGCGCCGCCCCGGCCGCGGCGCCTGCGCAGTGCGGGGCGGCGCGGCGCCGGCGGGCGCAGGAATGCGCGTTACGGTTAAATAGTGGGCGCAGGGGCGGCCGCCGCGGCGCTCGGGGCCGGGCGAGCGGCACGGGGCGGCGGCTGGGGGGCCGCGCCGGACCGCACCGCGGGCAGCCTGCCTCCCTCGCCGCTCTCCTCCATGGCGCGGCGCCGCTGCTGGGGCGGGTGCGGCGGCGCGGCGCGGCTGTGACGGGCGCGGGCAGCCCGGGCTGGCCTTGCTGCTCGCCCCAGTGCCGAGCGGGAGCCGGAGCGGCGGCAGCGGCGGCCGGGGGCAGCCGGGGTGTCACCGCCTCTATGATGAAATTTAAGCCGAACCAGACGCGGACATACGACCGGGAGGGCTACAAGAAGCGGGCGGCGTGCCTCTGCTTCCGCAGCGAGCGGGAGGACGAGGTGAGCCCGCCGCGGCCGCCCCGCACGTGCGGCGGCGGCCGCCCCGCCGCGACCCTCTGCGCTGCCCGGCGCTTTGTCTCGCCGCGGTTCCTCCTTTGCTTGTTAATTTTTCACGCTTTTTTTTCGCTTTTCTCCCCGTGCGCTGGGGCGGGGGGGCGGCTTCGTGCCTCTCACCCACCATCTTGGGGGCGCGGAGCCCTGCGCGCTCCCGGGCGCGGCGCCGCCGCCGGGCGGCACCCCGCGGGGAGGGAGGGGGGCGCGAAACTCCGCAGTTCTGGTTAAAGCCCGATTTATGCACCCTAAACAAAAAGAATCCCGAATCAATTAATGCAGAATGGCGCACTGAGAGCAGAACTAGCGCTGCGCTTAAAATGAGCCCTCCCTGCTGTAGATAAGGGGGGGGGGGGAAACCTTGTCTTCTAAAAACCTGTGTTTTGTGTTTTCCCCTCCCTTTTTCACCCCCCCTCCTTTTTCCGCAACGCAGGGGAGTAAAACTATACTTAAAAGTATTTTGTATAAGGAGCTGGGGCAGTGTTTGGTTTTTTGTTTTGTTTTTTTTTTCATTTTTAAGAGGACAGATGAATAGTGCTAAGTGGCGGTTTTACCTTGCAGCAGAATCGGGAGGTGGCAACCAAGTTGCCCTATATCCTTAGCCAAGGTCAGTTACCTTGGCAGTTACCTGAAAACTTCTCTGATGGTTTCATTGCACAACGCGTTTAGATATTGTCTCAGGCTGAAACTGTGCCCTTTGCTAATTTTTTGCTTTCGTTTTGATTTTTTTTTAGTGGTTGTGAAATAGTCATAAATATTAGGGCTTATTTTCCCCCTTCAGCTATTTGCTGGAAGAAGCTAGTGTCCTATCCAAGCTGTCAATATGACAAATTTCTTATGCATCTGTAAGTATCCAGTAGGAGAGGCCTCTTCTCAAAGTGCTGACCTTAGGGTTCGGGCAAAAATCCTGTATAGTCGTCTGGCATATGCTGTTCTCTATGTAGTATAGACACAGCCTTGTGAATGTACTAGTCAGTTTTTGCTAAACGTTACGAAGGAGAAAGGTGCTGTGAAGAAATGTTGCTAGCTCTGGTGTAGCTTTTCTTTGGTTTCAGCAACACCTCTGATACTCCAGCATGCTTCTCCATTTGCGTGGCTTCAGTGGTTGTCTTTGGATGCTGCCCTGTCTCAGGCTTGTTTGGGGTTCAAACGCCTGCTTTGTGTAGCAGTGACAGCACTGAGGCGCTTTCTTGCAGTATTGGTAGCTGAAAATCCATGGTTCAGGTCACATTTGTCTGTAGCTTCCTTTCATTCTTCATTTTCTACTGCCACTTCTTATTTTCATTTATATCCTGATAAGGCTACTGCAAATACTGCTTGTGCATTAGAACAGTCTCCAAGGCTAAGGCTGGTGGTAGCTGCTTTGCCTGACCTTGCTTTGTGTGGGAAGGGTGCAGGCTGACATGTTGTGCTGGAGCGCTTTGGGGTAGCTTGGATGGAGCACCCATAAGGCTGGCAGGAGGCTGAGTTTCAGTGTTTGTGCAAGTAAACATGTTTGAGGATGAAATGAATGGGATAACACTGAGCCATATTCTGGTCGTAGATGTGGAAAGAGTCGAAATTAGCTTCGAGAAGTTACTTCCAGAAAAGCAATGGTAGCATCTTAAATTAAACCAGTTTGTTCAGTAGTTCCAGCTCTACTTGCCTTGATACAGACCTATCCCTTATGAGCTTGGTGCGTGACTACTATTAACTTGTATTGCCAGCCACATTCCCCAGGCTTGCTGGATGAGGGATGCTTCTGTTGTTCTTGAATACTGTTTCAAGATGTTTTTGTGCAGGTTTACTTCATACTGCATGTAAAGGTCTTGAGTATTTCTCTTCTGCTTCTTTAGTGGTCATACGATCATTTTTCAGCTAACTTACAACTCTGGGGATCTCTGGGTGCCAGGTAACTTCTGCTTTGAAGGACCAGAAAAGCAAAACCTAGGTGGCTGGTAGGGGTAGGGGAAACAGCACACTTCTGTAGAAGCTATTGAAAATAGTTATTTTATGTTTGACCCTGCAACCCACAACTGAGAACTGCTCCTCACTGGAGATGAGACAATAAAAGCTTGTTCCACCATTGCAGGCAACTGAAAGAAATACTTAGCAATGTACTCCACTTTAGGAGTTTTAAAGTAAGAAAGCGAAATCTTGAGGTTTTTTTAAATGGAGGTATTGTCCGTAATACTGTCTTAATGGATCATGCTCTGACTTTAAGAAGACTAGTTTCTGTCCAGAAGAATGAATATTGGCTGCAGTCTTCTGTTACAAATCTTAAAATTAACCTGTCTTCTAAATTCCAGCCTGACTTTCTAAATGGATGGTTCATATCTAGTTGTGCCTGTGCTTTGGCTTGTCCCCCCACTGCCTTGTACTTAGCCTTCTGATGCATCTGTAGGCAGCAGTCATTTCCTTCTCTGCACTCTTTTTGATGGACTAAATGAAGATGGAAAACCTGTTTCAGGAGAAAAGGCTACCTTTTCTCTGATCATCCTGGTAGCTCTCTTATCTCCTTCAGTTTGACTTTTTTTTTTGAATGTGGGTGACAATCGTGGTTACTTTAGATGGCATCTCATTGTGTTGTGTAAAAGGTTGCTGAGAGTTCTCTCTCCCTGCTAGAAAAAACATTGCGATAGGACCTTTTTATCATGATTACAAACCTATCATGCAGTCAGTCATCTTGTAATCAGCAGTAGCATCCAAGTCTCTAAGTTGTTCCCACCTCATGACCCCTCAATTTGTAGCAGAAATTGTGAATCTAGTGCACAGGATGTTGTATGCTGCTCTTAACCAAATATTATGCTTCTGCAGCTTTGGTACAAGATTATGGGCTTCTTCCATTGATACTCTAATCTTTATGGATGCTGCCTCCCAATTTGGAGACTTGCGGAACTCAGTAACTGGTTTTTGTGCTCATCATCAACAAGACTGGTCACTAAAGTGATATTTGATCTCTATTGTTAATCTTCTAACAAAAGCTGCTATTACTGCTTCCTGGTCTGTCTCCCACCCATTTTGCAGTTCTTGTGCTGCCTTTTTAGCCTTATATTTGGAAGCCTTATTGAAGCCCAGGTTATAGCCACGTTTTATAGATAATGAAGCAACACATCAGTCGAAAATTACTGTTAATTGAAGTATTTTTGGTAAAGCTGTATTGTATTTCACTTTGTTTACTTTATTTCTTGTTTCAAAACATAGGTGGACACTAGAATACCACTGAAGTCAAATTTAGTCTGGTGGTCCCTGCGAACAGTTCAAATCCAGTGACTGAACTGCTGTTCTCTGGCTATGACAGTGTGTCCAATTAGACTTACCAAATGTTTTTTGCCACCAGATTTGAGATTTTTGAGCAAGTTCTTTGGTGTTACGGGATGGAAATTGGGCTTGCTCACAGTATTGTAACCTGTCAAAAGCATCTGCTTAGCCTTCGGCACTGGGATTGCAGCACAAAGCATGTACTTCTGAGGCAGCTGGTGGTTGTCCAGATGAACCAGTGCAAAATCCTCCTTTCCTGTTTCTCTCATCCTCTTCAAAGGACTCTGTGTCAGACAGCTTGCTACTATAGCCCTTTCTGGTTTAGGTTTCCTAGCCTTTATGTTGTGAGACTGTATGATTTTAAAAAAGCCTGAAAATGAATCCTAGAGGTAGGCTGGATAGCCAAGTAATGTGGCTAGTTGCTTTGGATGTTTTTGAGTGCTTTAAAAGATTGTCTCTTGGACTTTCATTAAGAAAGGTTGCTGTGTGTTTTGGTCTTTTTCAATGCTGTTGTTTGGGCTGAAGAGAGCAAGGTGGCTGCACACGAGATGAGGAGCTGGCTGCCTACTGGTGTTCTTAACGGGACTGGAGCAGTAATTGCAGGCACTAGCTGCCCTTGGAACAAAAAAGTTGAAAATGGAGTAGGAGAAAACCTGTAAAAAACAGAACAAGACCATGCAGGCAAGAGATGTTTTGAGGCTGCAGGCTTTGATGTTTAAGGCTAAGCAGACAACAAGCTGTTTGGTGTTTGTGAAAGGCTGATGGTATTGAGCAGACTCTGGGATGGGGTGGCAGATTTGTGAATTAAGAAATGGGAGTTGCTTTTTTAGCAGCTGCAGGGGGAGGGTGGCAGCTGTATGGCAAGCCTGCAGGAGAACCTCTCCCAGTACTAGGAGGACTGACCTCTTCTGCAGGCGAGTTGCGTATGCATGCAGTGCTCCTTGAACACCGGCTTTGCATAAAATGCTGCTGCCTTAGGGTCTGGGTGGAGAATAGGCAAGGAAATTCTTACCTCTCCAAGCAGAGAACAAGGCAGGCCTTTAAGACAGCAAAAGCAAATAGTTATAAATGTTTTTCTAGTCATCTGGATAACTAAAGCAATGTTAAAAGCTAACCTGATTATACTTCCATCAACTACATATTATATGAGTAAATGAGCAGTTATTTTTAAATACCTTGAGTATAAAACTTGAGTGTATTCTAATTACTTAAGCATCTGTAGATGCTGCTTTCTGTAGTTGAATATAGCATTAGAAACTTTACTTGAGTGTTCAGCCAGCAGTTATTAGTGGCTGATCTAAAAGTAGTTTCATGTGAATTTTTAGCAAAAATCTCTTCATGAGGTGTTCAAATTTTGATTTTCTGGTTGTATTGTTCAGCCTTGTACAAGAGAGAAAAATATATGGGAAGGGTATCCTGTTACTGTTGAGACAGTAGTAAGAATAGCTGTTGTTTATTTTGTCACACTGTTATAGCAAATGTAGATTCTTCTGTGACAGTCATATGCTTATGTATCAATTATAGCCTCTTCAACTTTGTGTTTAAAAAAAAAAAAAAGTTCCTCAGCTCCTTGTATTGCATCTCCTTTTTGGTCTGATTTAATCATTTTGTTTCTTGAGCTGTAAAATGTGAAGATTTTAGAGACCGTTATAATGGGCCCAGAAGTATCACCTGACTAGGTAACAAAATGGGGTGTTTTAGAAATTATTTTAAGTAAACTTTCAAAGTGATGAAAGCTCTTCCATATTTGACTCAGTTTATCATTTGGTTTCTTTATCCTTCACTGTAAACCCTCAGGTGTAACCCACAGATAATGCGTGCTTTAAAATATAACTTGGAGTGTGACCTTTACATACTATATTTAAGGCTGACATGTTCCCCAGAATAGGGTAGGGAATGATGCAGGTAATCTAGCTTGCTCTATTATTGTCTAATAGCATATGGGCATATTTTAAAATATCAGAGACTATTCCTTTCGATATGTATTTCAGGCACACTGGTTTTTACTTGCTCTTTCTCATTTTTCTGCAGCGCAACAGCCAGGAGGATTAATTGACAGAGAATGATTGCCTCCTTAGTTTCGTTTCGGGGTTTTCTGATAATTTGAACATCATCATCTTCAGATGCTTTGTTATCCACAGAAAAACAGCTTTCTGCAGTCACTGTATATACACCTCATGTTGAGCAGGGGGATCTTCTTGACAAATTCCAACTGCTTGCTAGAGATGAAAGTCTTAAAGTACTGGCAAGCTGTAGGAATTCAACTATCAACCATGGGAGGAAGCTTCAGTCTTGACTCATGTGTCTTTAGATACTGAACTCAGTCTGCCATGAGTTGTTGTTTAGTGGGAAACCTGTTTGAGGGTTTGGGTTTTTTCCCTAGTACCCATGGTATTGTCTATGCCAATATGAATGTGTTTAATGGGGCAGGCACTTTTGCTCAAACTGGGCTGAGGGGAGAAAGCCACACGGCTATGCCTGGTTAACATCAGGTTAATGTGTCTTGAAACAAAATATGCTTTATGTTTTGCCTCTTAGAAAGTGCTGTCTTTCTTGAACTAGTAATATTTGGAATTGTTTAAGCACTTCAAAAAATATTCTTTATAGCTTACTTTCCCCATCCTAAGCTTGCTTTGAGTATTTACATTTGCAGCTAAAATATAGACTTTCCCCTTGAATTGTCAGAATTAATTTAGTGGTGCTCAAACTTTCAAGTTATGAATCTCTAAAACAATTGAGGGACAGACTACAGGAGTTCCGTGCTATTTGTTGCTAGCTAGCATTTGTGGCTGTGTTCTCTTAAACATCTCTTTTAGATATGTGAGTTCACAGACCACAGGTTGATTTGTATTTTTCGTCTTGTTTGTGGAATATTTATAAACTTTATTTTCATTAAGTGGCTTTTTCCAGTTCTTTCATCTTGAAGGAAGATGTTTTTGGCTTTGGCCAGACACTGGTTTCATAGAACATTGCAATATGGTTTAGTGTGAAAACACTTCAGTGAAACCAGTCCTATAAATACAAATACTCAAAAAACAAAATGTTGTCTTCAAAGATTTTTTTTTTCCCCCCAAAGTATCTTAAAGACAGCAAGGGCTAAAATGTAACAGATACTTGTCAAGAAGTAATCTTGTCACATATTTTCCAATAACTGAATGGTTCCCAAAGATTGGGAGCTCTTGCTTCTGAGAAGTACTTGGAAGCTGATTCCTTAGCTGCATGGATTATGTTGCTGAGTAACCAGTAAAACTGAGCTCTGCTGCTCAAGATTAGGCCATGGTTTCAAGTTGCAAAGAAATGGGTAGAAATACGAGTTTTAGGCATTCTCCTACCTACCACCTTCTGTGTTCTCCCTTGGACTGTATTTGCCAGCGTAAGGGGGAAGGGCTGTACTGTAAAGTGGCTTGGGGACTTACCCAGCTTGAGAGGACAGACTGACTTATATGGATGCTTCTGGGGTTTTCTTCTTTTCTACTTTGTGTGGAGGGGGGGGCAGGAACTTAATCTGATACATGGATGCAAGAAATACACCCTTCACTGCACTATAAGTCCTGTCAAACCTGATTCTCAAAAACATACTGAAGTTTAGGAAGGGATCAAATGCTATGGATGACTTGAGTACTTGTTGATGTGAGGAAAAGAGTTCTAATTTAAGGGCTACAGAAATAGTGCTGTCCATTCCTTATATGCACTCTCTAGCTTAAGACTAAAAGTACTTGAAGCAAGTCAGAGGAAAATGCTCTAATTCTGAATCACTATAACAAGCTGTTACCCAAAAATGTGAAAAGCTAAGTAATAGAATTTTAATTGTCAGGGCAAAATGTTTCCTGAAAAAGCTGATGGCTTTCTCACTATTGTCATACAGCCTTAAAATCACAAGATCTCAAAGGAAAAATCACTTGCAGATAAGATTTTGAGGTGTTGTAAAAATAAATTGTGAGAAAGATATACATATATATTGTTTGAATACCATCTAGTAAAGTTGCACTAATTGATGTCCAAGTATTGTGGTATTGTTTTGGAAAATGATCTTTAAAGTTTTTTTAGCTTGCTTTCAATAAAATTTTGATGGATTCAAATGTGGGAAGAGTCTTCTTCCACTTAATTTTCATTAGCTTGGTGCTTATTTTGCACATACTGAGTAGCTTTCTAATTACCTAGGTGACTTTCAGAAAGCTGTGGATAAAACTTTGTTTTTAAATACAGTAAGGAGGGTATTTCAGACTTCCTTCATATATTGTACAGACAATCTGGTTTTCTGGGTGGCTTTCAAGACACTGTGCGCAAGTTATTCAGCTTTAGGACTAATGTACTTCTAGTTATTATGCCACTTCTCTGTTCCTCTGCCAGTTTCTGTTAATTGAGACTGCATCTTCTTTTTAATTTGATGTATCTGAGCACTGTGCTTTTTGGTGTATGGTCTGTTAAGTACTTTGTTAGAGGCTCTTGAATTGGCTTAGGTTGGTCTAAATAGGGGCAGCTATGGTCTTATGTTTCTGCCCCAGTTTGTACAGTCCTGCCCTTGCGTGGCTGTGTAGCGATCAGTGTTGTGTGGTCAGGCTGAAGACCAAGATTTATGCTACAAGCTAGTTTTCAGCCAGATTAGCTTCCAGAACTAACTCATTGTGCCAGCCTAAGGGGAAAAGTGAAGGTGTAGCAGCCTTGACTTGAATTGTGTGGGGTTTTTTTAATGCTGTGAAATCTCATCTTAAGAGTTTTTTTTTAATACTATACAATAATTGTATGCACATCACACCTAGTGGTTTTTTTTTTTCTTTTGGCATTTTGAAAATGATTGAGAGAAACAAAGGCTGCAAGCAATCAGTCTACTGAGAATGTTGTCAGGAAGGGAAAAGTACTTTCCTTACTAGATGCTACATGTGTGGCATTGCTATTGCAAGTTGTAAAGCTTCATTGCATTTTTCCACTTTCTGGAGTCCAAAATGAGATGGTGATATTCTAGGACAAGAGTACCATGGTAACCTATAGGAGAACTGAGAAACTATTTTAGAGCTACTGAAATGAGGCAGTGATCCTTAAAATAGCAAGAAGTTTTAGATTAAGGAAATCTCTAAATACAGTAGCAGGCTGAAATGAGCTCTCTAATTTGAAATGTGTGCTTTTATCCAAAATTTACACAGTGAATATTCCAAATGTGACCCAAATGTTTGTTTTTAAAGCTTTGACAGAGTTTATAAGAAGTGCAGGCTTTTCCTTGCTGCTCAGTATTGTTCCTGTGTTGCCACATTCAGAGTAGTTTCCCAGTACTCCTAAGGGTGTCCCTGAGCTGAGAATAATTGGAGGCTGGAAGAGTGTTATAGCTTTTCTTGTTCTTACTCTTCTCTTAGCATCTGCTTATGGACATTTTAAAACAAGCTACAGGGCTTGATTGATGCTTCTGACTGTATTTGGGTTAAACCATCCTTATGACTATTTTTCAGGTGCTTATAACCTTTGCAGACTAACCATGTAGGCTGAAATTTTCCCTGTTGAGTGTGCTATGTTAGATTATATCAACTTCCATCAAAGTGGGTCCTGCTGTTTTCTTAGAATAGGGGTTTTCTTCTTTTAAAATGTTTCTGGCAACTGTGAGAACATGCAGTACATCTGTACTCTGTAATAGCAGTTTGACACTATATTTTGTACTGGAGAGGTGCTCATTGCTACTATTTTTGAGTTTCTTATAATCTGACCAGTTTAAAACTCCTGGAATTATTGGCATATGCTCAACTTGATTCATCTGGGGAGCTATATTCTGCGTCATCCCCACACCTGTGTCCTTTCCTCCTCTGTGCAGTGTTTGGTTTGTACACCCCTGCCATGGCCACCTAGCACTGCTGTGCTCTTTGAGTGTCTGCAGCTCAGCTCTGGTCTTTTGGGGGAGAAATGTTGTCTTTTTTTCCCCTCTTGAAAGTTATTCCTCTTAACTGTTGGTTTTTACTAGATGCAGAGTGAAAAAGGGAAACTTCCAGCTATCCCCTTCTGGGAATTCAAACAGCAAGTTGGACGTAGTAGTGGGACTGACTAGCAGGAGTTGATGAGAGAGGAGAAGATGGGATGCATGGTGTGGAGGACAAGAGTAGAAGTGATTAGGCTGCGAGGAGAGACAAGGATATCTAATTACAAATAAATACTGTCTATGGAACAAGTGTGAAACCTTTTCAACTGTAAGTGCACTTTTCCTTGCAAATAATGCATCTGTTGTGGGAAAAATTCGAGTCTTCTAGCTGAGTTACGGTGGCCTTCTGCTTCTGTTGCTTCGTTACTTCAGGTTGTGGACAGCTATGCCTAGAAGTCGGATTCCAGCCCTGAGGGTTTATTTTGTTCTGTCTAGCAAGCTTCGATGTGAACTTTTTTGTTTTTTGGTAATGTAAGCTGATTTTTAATATCATTTTCATAAGCTGTAATGACCCACAGTTAAGGAAGGTAAATAACCCTGAAATTTTGTATAACCTTTAGCCGCTTTCTACTTTTTAGACTGCTTGATATGAAAAATATGAGGAGGAATGACTTTTGGCAGTAACACATTATTCTGAGCTGTTGCATTTTAGTCTTCTGGATTATATGGCTGCTGACTGTTTCACAACTTTCTCTTGACTTCAGAACTTTAAACAGTCTAAAACTTTGGCATCTTTTTCTTGAAATCTTTAGTTGTTTATCTGTAGACCTAACACTTACAGTGAGCAAGTCCCATGATGCCCCATGCTCTGTAATTACCTTTGGTTTTTTGGTTAACCATATCTTGGTTAAGCAGTTTGATAGCTGCTTATTACGAGTAGGCTGGCTAGCAGTTTCTCTTCCTCACTATGCTCAAAGGTCACAGCTATTTCTGGGCTTTAAATGAGGGTAAAAACTTGGTCAATATGTCTTAGTGGAAGAATCTTTCATTTTCCCCTCTTAGCTGAATTGCAGCTCTATTGCCTAACTTGGTAGGTGGAAAAAAATAATAACTTGCCCTCAGTCTTTCGAGTAAGCAACTTAAGAGTACAACTAGGGAAGCAGATTTGATGCCATTACTCTGTACTTTGGAAATATTCCTTTAAAGAGAATTTTCCATTAACAGTAGGACTTTTCAGAGCCATGGGAAAGGCAGTGATCACTAGCAAGTAATAGGATGCAAAACATCTCAATCCTTGCTATGTGCTCAGATGTGGTATACTGCTTTTCCATATATAGAAAGTACTCTATTTATTTTCTTCCAAACCTAATGAAGCTTTTACGTAAAACTTGGTATGCATAGCCCACAAGAGATACAGATAGGTGAGTTGTGTTCTGCAATCTTAATTTTAAATAGATTACTGTTATCTTCTTGAACATGAGCATCCTCAGAGAAGATTTCTCTAGGATGTTCAGGTGACCTGTATCTCTGTTCTCCTATTTTGCTTCCCTTGAATTAAGGGAAGTTGAATTGCTGCTAGTTTTGCTACTGATTTTGCACTTCTTTTGCCAAGTGACTGTGTCCTCAAGCAGTCCCAACTTTTTGGTGCCTTTGTGATCTGTATATTTACAGCCTAGCCATCCAGACACTGAGAGATCTGTATGGCTGGTTAGATGGAAATACCTGAAGATGACACCCTCTAGAAGGAATCCAGAAGAAGGAACAATTGAGTCCAAGGAAGATTCTTTCAGTTAGTTCAGCAAGCATTCTTGGAGTACTTCTCGGCCTCACCATGCAATCTTGTAATTGGTAGCTATCAGCTGGCTGCTTTCCTAATAAAATGTTCTAGGTGGTGGTGAACTGCTAGCATACCCCTGAGATAGGTGTCTCACGCCCTAGTGGCTTCAAATTTTATTATTATAGGGAGAAAGAATTGTGCAGCTAAAGGTCCCAGATGTGTACCTTAGTGTGATCCCTTGGATTCAGGCTGTAGGAGTGATGGGATCATGGGAGGAGAAGGCATAGAAATAAGGATGCTTGAGAAAATACTTCAGTTCTAAGGTTAGTGGGGTTTTGGACAGCTGCCAAAGAGAACTCCCAGGCCATAATACTTCTGAGTTTATTGTATGTATAACTGTAGAGCCTCTCTAGTGGGGTGATGTATTTTAATGTTGGTTACTTGCTGGATGTATTTGCCTATGCTTTTTTTAAAGGGTAATTTAAAACTAATATCTATACAATTCCAGCTCAATGGACTATTGATCAGGCTAGTGATAGTGAATTATATATATATATATATACAAAAACATAAAGTTCTGGCTTTATGCTACACTACCAGGAGCAGCAACCTGATTTATCCCCTAATAGTAATTAGGAAATTTATGCTCAGCCTTAACTAAACAATGAACACTGATTAAAATCATTCTACTAAGCTGGGAGTGATTTAACGTGATAGAATCATGCTTTTGTTCATCATTGTTGCTAACTTTCACATGACTGCAGTGAATACTAGTTCGCTCAGCAGAAAATAATGCATGATGCTCATGCCTGGGATCCCACAAGTGAATCCATAACTTGGTTTTTACAAATGTTCTTTAAGCATTGTCCAAGTGGTTCCTCTTCATAGTGACATGGATGCTTCACCTACGTGTTCAAAAGCTGTTTTTGAAAACCATGTTTTGTAGAACGGTGTACCTCTGCTGGAGCCTTCTGTTAATATCAAAGGATATTAGGAAACAACAATGATCATAAGGATTAAGCTGAGACATGCTTGTGTCTAACCTTGTTGTCTTTGACTATTTCTAGGCCATTAGGCAAGGTAGTTGAATAAAATACTTGAATTGACTAGAACACTGAACATCTAGATCCAATGTCAGGAATGACTCTGTACTGAATGATGGTCTCTCCTCCGTTCCTTACTTAATGTAGGCAAAAGTTTTGGAAAGTAGTATAGTAAAAGTATATGACCCCCCCAGAGTAGGGCAGATCTTGATTGCAAGTAAAATAAATATTACAACCAGAAATTTTTGTCAGATAGTCTCTCTTAGATGCATTTCAGTATGCACAAACGTTGTTACTTTCACTAAGTTTAATTACACTTCTCAGTTTCTGTAGATGAGCCTACACTGTGTTTCTGTGAGTGCTGAAGGGACGTAGTATATGCAACGTGCCTCTTGTTGCCCTCATCAGGGAATCTTTTTTCTATTTAATCCAACAAGGAGATGAATTTAAAAACTGTAAAGGTAGCTGGTGAGGATTTGACGGTCAAGTTGGTCATCTGGCACTGGTAAACATTTGAACCTTTAAACTGAGATTCTTGATGCTAGTTTTTTCTTAAAACTCAAGCACTGATCCTGTTCCTTCATTCCCTGGTGTTGTCTCCTGACTTTAGGCAGGATAGAGCTTATGTAAGTGTTGCCCAGAACATGAAGTGTGTTACTGCATGGGTGTTTTTTTCCATGTGTTCCCTTAATCAAAGTCTTATTTCCATAGTCGTCTACTGCAGCTTACTCTAGTTATGAGGCATCGTAGTTTTTAGTATGTTGTTGAGATGGCTAAAAATGTCTTTTTTCACAGCTCTCAAATTATGGAAGACAGGTCCTGCAGACAATGGTTATTAAATAGGTGTATGTCAATGATATAACTAGGTTATGCAGTGAAATTTTAGGTGGAATTAAAGTGTTTTGAATGGATTTATCTTGTTATTAAATTTTAAAATCACTTAAAATTCAATTTGTTAGATTTTCCTTTTAGAGAAATGTTATAAGTAATCAAATTGGACAAGAGCCAATGAAATACTCTCCTTAACATAATTATGCAGTATTGTAAATGTGCTATGCTAACATATAACTTCAGTTATTGCAAAGAAGCTTGTCTAAGGCTAAAAGTTGCAAGTATTTTCAGCAGTCTTGTTCTTCAGCCAAAAGATGCCATTTTAGAAGAATTAAACTTGTGTGATGGAAATGTCTTAATTTTCACACTTTGCAGTTTATATGATTCTAAAACTTACTCAATATTAGAATTCTGTTATGAGATTTTTTTTGCTCTACACCTTCATTCTTGTGCATGTTTTATCTTTCACATTGTACTTAAGCATCTGAAGAAAGTATGCATGCAGAGAGACAACAGCACAGATGTCTTGACTTAGCAGCCTTAAAAAGGCTAGATAATTTCACTGATTGTAGTACTTGACAGAATTTCTGGTTGCTATTATGTTTCATTTTTAAAAGTTATAATCCATCTTGCCAGGTGAACAAGTGCATTGCAGAAAGAGTACGTAGCTTCTGACTTAGTACTATGTTTAACAGCGATTTGCAATTATTTATAGGTGCTGTTGGTAAGCAGTAGCCGATACCCAGATCAGTGGATTGTACCAGGTGGAGGAATGGAACCAGAAGAAGAACCAGGGGGAGCAGCAGTCAGAGAAGTGTATGAAGAGGTAACAAAACCAAAATAGTTCCCTGCTGCTTTATGCTGCTAATACTTTCAGATGGGGACTGGGAAGAAAGAGGGAAATCTACCTTCTGTATGCTGGATCTGTCTTAAACTTCCATGACTGAGAAATTCATAGGTCTTGTACTACAGTTCTCTGTATTAGAATTGGGGTGTAGTGTGGTGAGGTGAACTGATTGGCTTGTGTCCCGACTCACTTTCTTTTCAAAGCTAAATTTCTGTCTGACTTTATATATACACTGGAAGTGCAGCTATGACTTTATGCCAAATGAGATTCAATAGTAAGGTAGCAGTTCTGTGCTTGTGCAAAAAAAGTTTGATATACAGCTCTTCTAGAAAAGACACAAAGTGAACAAACCATTAATAGATGTGCAGCTACTAAAGGAAGAAATAAGCAAAGCTTTGAGGAAATTCCAAGCTATGTTAAACAGGTTGGAAAGTGATACATCTGAGCGGTTGTGAATTCAATGGCAAGAAGTCCTTGTAAACATACTGAAGGCTGTTATGTGTAAAGAAAGGATCATAGATATGATCTGCTTTTCTATCCCTGCGCCTACCCCCAGTCAAAACAGTTTTAAGTCTTTGATGAACAAATGCGGTTTCCATACTCTACTATGATACTTATTTCATATTCAAAATTCAATTTTTATAACTTTGTTTATTTTTCTGAAGCAAACTGTTAAAAATGTTAAATATTACTTAAATATGTAACAGCTGACACTGTAAGCCAAATAAATACTTAAAGAAAAATTAGTCACTTAAGCTTGCATCATTTCTTGCTAAACTTAAGTGACCATGAATCAACTTGAATTCTTTACATTGTACTACTTAAATAGGAAGTATAAGACTTTGCAGAAAGTGGATACGAGCTAGCAAGTGTGAGCTACAGATTTGCTGCTAGTATTAGACAGTTTTCCCATCCTAGTTTGACGATTACTACAAAACATGAACGTTGTCACTAAATAGTATGTATAAAGGTGTCTCTGAATAGCTGTGCTACCTGCTGCTTTTGCTTGTTCATCCTTAAGATGAGTTCTACTGGGCTGTGGATGCTAGAGAGCTTGATGTAGATGCAACTTGACCCAGAAGCTGCTTGCTTTTGGGTGTCAAAATGAGTCTGAACTGTAATTCTGTGACACACATGCACACACACCCCTTACATGGGGAACAGAATAGTTCAGTGTTCAATGCTCTTGGAGCCCATGCAACAAGATTCAAGAATAAATAAGCCTCATTGATATAAAGTTATTCTAGACTTTTCTGGCTGTGTTCAGTTTTGCTGGGAGAGCCAGTTTTCAGTTGCATAAGAGGTATTCAAATAACTGCTTGTGTGTTTGTAAGAGGAAAGGAGATGGCCACAGGGCAGTCCACTGCCATTTGAAGGGAGCAAAGATCTAGGATTCCAGGAATGAAAGGCAGTAGTAGCACCTCTGGAAAATATCTGACACTTCCAGTTGTTGGGTATGATGGGGTGGGGTTAAAAAACACAGGTCCACTGGCTCAGTATTCCTCTGAACACTGGTAGTTTTAGTCACTAGTGTGACCTAAGACACAGTCTATAAGATGAGGGATAATAAAATGCCTCATCTGTGTCAAACAAGGAGCTGAACTGAATCATAGTCTTCCACCCCGACTCTGTGGTGAATGGCTGATCTTGAAGGGACCCATCTACAGTTTGTATGCTATAAAATGTCCTATGGGAGCTTGGCAGTTCTGTAAAGCTAGCTGGTCAGTGGTCCAGCTGCTCAGCTTGCAGGCAATGCAAGTGATGTATACAAAGTTCTCAGGCTAACTTCATAACAAAGTAATATAGTGGTCAGAGTTGAGTTATTGGGGCTGTAACTAGTTTTCCACTACACATGTTCTGCCCTGGGTGTGTTTGGAGGAATCCTTTCAAGTGTGCCTATTCACTTGGCCTTTGCTGGAGCTTTGCTCATGAATTTCTACAGAGGTGCAGAGCACAGGGAATGAGTTTTGGGGAAGATCAAGCTGGGATAGGAAAGGAATTGGTACGAAATATCATTAGATGGTATACTGTATGGTATAAATATCTGTAGAAACTTCCCCATTCATGTTAAAGTCCAGAGTATGCCCACAGACATTGAGCTTTGTGGCTGCTGCACACTGATACCCAAATGTCAGTTACTTTTGAATTATCTTTTTTCTTGTGGACATGGTTTCATACTAGCAGGCAAAAAAGAGCAAAGCAGAAAGTGAGAAATAGTAGTACTTGCTGTTATGATGTGGTGCAGTGCTGTAGCTCAGTTTTATTCTTGCCCTCATCCCTTCGTCAGGGCAAGGCAAAAGGCTTTGCCATACATCCTGATAGCTCTGGTCGAAGATTGAATCCTTGTCTGTGCAATGGTTCTGTGGTCAGGCCTTTCCTCTTCCTTCCACCAGACTTCCTCATTCTGGGATGAGGTTTTTCACATCAGCAGATTTGAAATGCATTCTTCATGTTTTGTCCCACCAGTCAAAGCATAAGGCATAAAATCCACGTACAAACAAGGCAAAATTCTGCAAGGCAGATGCTTAGAAAAAAGCAGTATCCTGTCTTCCAGAATGCTAAGAACATCTACAGCCCACAGATTCAGGCTTGGGTCTTCAAAGTTGTCTTGTGCCTATTAAAATTCATGATAAGTTACCTTAATTGAAGATACCGCTGCAGTCATTTCAAACAGTGATTGGAAATGTGCACTGAACTTCAGCACACTGCTGAGGGAAAGCATATACGTGTATCTGAGACTCTGTGGCTAAATGGTGATACACACTTTCACAGTCTGTTTACAGAGCACAACTCTTTTTGCAAGTGATTCTTATCTTAAATTCGGATTAAAGGTAGAGTATAATCTAGTACTCTGAGTAACCGTAGGCTGTTTTGAATCCTGAAAACAGATGGCAGCCTCCTGCTCATATGCAGTCTCTCTTTTGGCCATGTTTTGTTCAAGTGCTATCACACAAAGGGGGTCTTAGAGCAAATACATAGCAAACTGCAGTTTAGGAAATGTTTCGAAGGCCTTTCTGTATATTATATGTTATGCTATCCTATAGCTGCTTAGAATATATACACATGGTGAGATTTTCACTATTGTAATTTCTAGTAAGGCTTCATGATAGAAAAGCTGGGTTTGGTAAGTGACAGGAAGAATGGCAACATTATCAGTGTTTATACACTACAGGAGAGACGGTTGCTAAAGGTAAGGGAAAAAAACAGCAAGTCTAAAGCTCTTGCAGAACTGGCTGAAGTAGTTACACAGTTGCGTGCTGCTAGCAGGGGTTTTTGTCTCAGAGGTTAGACAGAGGTTGGCTCACTCTTATTAGGGTAGTTACTTTTTTATTTCTTTCCAGAAAAAGACACAAACTGCCAGCCATGTTCAACTCTTACACACATGCAAGCACAGCTAAAGGTTTTTCAGAAGCTAGTGGCTTTAATCAAAAATTGCTTGCAGACACTTGTTCTGCAGCCTCAGATTTTTGTGCTTGATAGCTTGTGTAGCTGATGAACTTTGCAGTCTTATGGCAGTGCACAAGACTCATGCTGTAGCTTAAGAACATTTTAATGTAGGACATGAACTTCAAAGACAAGTGCCATTTTTAAAGAAAAGCCAGAGTGGTGCTCACAGCTTTTACTTGAGCCATGGAAGTTCATTCTACCCTTTTTTAGAAATGGATGTCCTTTCTATTTTTATACTAAGGTCAATGTCACCTTGCAAGCTGGATGCAGTACAGTGAAGTGAACTGTTAAGAGTTTTGTGAATGAATAAACTTCAAAGGAGGCTCACTGTGGTAGTTGTTTGAATTGTTTCTTCAGTATTGGGTCATGCACAAAGTAACCTGCAGTTCCCATTAATTTATTAAAATGGGGAAATTAAGTCAGTGGGTGTTGTAGTGGCATTTCCTAATGGTAGGAGTGCTAATACTTCACAGTATGAAGCCCACTGACTCTAAATAGCCCTCACTTTCCCACTAACAGTGTTGTATTTAAAATCCTTGTTTTTAAAACCCAAGCAAAGATCCTTGTAGTCAAATATGCATGCACTGCAGTTGCTCCATAGTCTGCCTGTGTGCATGACTTTTTTTGAAGCTCTGTTTAGTGTTGTGGGTTTTACCTCTAAGTGTTGAATGTGAATTTCATTTAAATTCTTTGTTTTTAATTCAGTATGGATGCATAACTGAGTATAAAATGAATGCCTATCATTTGACAGGTTACAGTAATTAAGATAGGCTGTCAAGTCCCTTAAGTACAACAATTTTTTTGCAAACATAGAACTAGGATGCCAAAGTGAAGTTACAGTATAAAAACAATCCCAGAAAGTTATTACACCTGATCTAAATGAGGAGCTATCTGTTAATGAATTTGGAATTTAATCTTTTAATTAGGTAGCATTAAAAAGATGGAAATGGGAATTGTTTGCACATGCAATGGTCAAAGGGAAATAAGACACAAATAATAAAGCTGGCAAGCTGATTATGCTCAGGCTGAAGGAGCATTCTCCCACTCCATTTTCTTCTGCCTTCTCTGGGAAAAAAGCATTACTCTTCCTCTGTTTGTATTTGTAGTATACTGAAATGCCAGTCATGAAAATGCATAATTCCTGAATGACCTGTGGGGATATAGCTCCTGAGAAGAGGAGACTGGTCACGATGGTTAATCTCCTACAACAGTGAAAATGCCAGTAACTTTATCTGAGAGCTCTCACAGGAAATAAAGGAATCTGCTCCAATGAGCATTTGCTATCTGGAAAATGATTTGGTGTTTCAGAGCTAGTACTAGGTATATACTTTAAAAAAAAAAACAAACAAAAAAACAAAAAAAACCCCACTTCCTTTCAAAGGAAAGATTGCAGCAGGTACCCTTCAGGTTTTATGTAAGAGTTTGCAGGAAAGGGCAGGAATAGCCTTGCACTGTTTCTTCAGGAGGGTAGCTATTAAAATACTGTCCAACAGTTCCCACAATTAAAATAACTCTCAAAACTTCAGATTAAGCAACTTCCTGTCCTGGTAGACTGTTAGCCTAAAAATTAAGCTACGGAGTGGCTCTTGCTCCACCTACGGGAAACAAGAGGCAAGTCTGGCTGCATGTCTGGCATTGCAGTACATCTCCATCTGCTGATGATGAACGGCTTCCAGGCCAGAAAGATTATGGGATGAACTGGCCAGTTTTTCCTTTTGTGGTTGTATTTAGTCTAATGCTGAGATATGTGTAAATTCAGATTTAATACATGATCTACATGGTGCTCGTAGAACAATCCCCTAAGGAATTCTATGTGGGTGTAGTGCTTAATTCAGCAGCTTTGTCTGCTGAAGGAAATGCTAGTTCGTCAGGCTTTTCTCCCCAGCTTTAGTGTGTCTCGCTTGTAGCCTGTAGGATTCTCTTTACTTAGAGCTGAATTTTGTTTTGATAGCCTTGGGCATACAATGGCCAAAGGAAAAAAGATGCATTTATTAGAGGTAAATGGTTCAAGGTCTAAACTTTACCCGTGTACTGGAGTAGAAGCTTGCAATTGGGAAAATGGGGCTTTATTCGGCTTTCTAGGAAAATGCTGAAGCATTTTTGGTCCTCTAGCACATTGCTTTTTACACATTTTGAGCAGCTACAATGAGGTAAACATTTGGAGGAAATACTTTTATAGTGGTATTTCTTTTTTTAAAAAAGTGATCACTGTCATTTCATTGATAGGTTTTAAATTATGAAGATGATGCAGTTGAGGTCAGAATAGCTTATTTCCAGAGAAATCATGAGACTCTACTTACTGCCTTTTCCACTTTAGGGTATAGAGGTTTCAAAAGATGTAGTATCACTCTTGTGGATAATATCATTTTGGAAGAACACATTTGCCTAGAGAGTAACTAGAGATCAATGGTAGTAATCCCATATTTAGCATAGCAACATCTAGTTGTGCAGATGAAAATTTGGTTTTGGGGGGATTTTTACACTTCATGTAATTGAGTGCTTCTGATTATTTCATTCAGAATTACTCAGCTAAGAACATGTGTTTAAACCACTGATTTCCATGGAGGGAGAACAGAACGTACCTTTGATGGGAGCTGATGTAACTGCTTTAACAAATCTTTGTGATCTAAATAAGGCCTTTTCCAGGACTTCAAGGAGATCTAAAATCTTGAAAGTTTTTTGGTTTTGTCTCCCCCCATGCTCCATGCTCTCCTTTAGAGCAGTTCCTTGGTACTTGGAAAAGCTTTTCTTAATGGTCGAGAAGCCTGTAGAGTCCATACTGGGCTGTGTTATGCTGTTAAGCCATAGCTCTAAGGATATCAACCAATCTTGTTCTAGGAATCTGCATTGACGTTAGGGAAGAAACAAGCAAATGACAAAATTTGTGCAACTAAAACTATACACCTGGACAGCTGAAGTATTACAAAAATCTCTAATCTGCAGATATGCAGTATTTACATATGATGGAATGGCAGGATGGAAAACCACTTTATTTTAGTTTGCCACAAACTAGAAATTTTAAAACAAAAGATGTAGTGATTCCTAGGTATTGCTGCTTGAGGAGACAGGAAAAAAAATGGGGACAAAAACGTAAGTTCCTAACCTTTTAGCTTCTGCTTTTCTTTTAAAAGATACTGTAAAGAGACTGGGATTAGGTTTGATCAATAAAACTTCTTAAAAGCTGCGTGCGTGTGTGTGCACACACACGTGTTCCTTTAAGCTATTAAATGCTTTCCCATTACCCAGTGTAAATTACAAGGAATCTTTAGCACCTGTCATGGTATAGCTGACCCTTTCAGACCAAAATAGGGGTCTGTCATGGTTGAGATTAAAATGCTGCCTAATCATGTATCCAGTGTGTATTGCTGTGTATTTCAGCATCATTCTGTACCACAATGTAATTGCAATAGGAGATTGCTGAAGAACTCCAGTAACTGCTTCAGCCAAAATAGTTTTTTAAAAAAAAAAAAAAGAAAAAGAAAAAAAAGAAAAAGGCAGGAAACACTTCTACATAATGAAACATTTTTTTCCTCTACAGAGGCTAAAGCTGACTGATCTTGAGAGCATCTAAAATTGTTTATCAGTTTACTTTCAACAGACTTGTGGAAGTAAATGCGAAGTTAGCTGCCAATACTGTTGTTAATCTTTCAGTTTATATTTTTGACCATTAACAGCATTGCTGTTAATGGTCAAATACAGTGATGTTGCTAGATGGGGAGGAGAGTGAGCACATGAACCATAACCGGTGCCTCTTCCAGCACAGCACATGACCAGCGTAATGATATATGTGGCTTTGCATTAACGTTAGGCCTAGTTCTTACTCCAGATAAGCAGAATGCTTGTTGAGCTTCAGTGATGGAGATTAAACTTACCTCATCAAAGCTGCTTAATGAGTAACACCAGCCATCTGCTTTCTTTAAAAAGAAAGGCACAGAAAACATTCACTTGTAAGATCTTGATTAGACTTTTGCTAAGGCCTGCCCAGTTGTCTGTTAGTTACTTACTAAAATGTAATTAAGATCCATATGGTCCTTTTATATAAAAGACATAACGTCAGTGACTTTCTCTGGTTGAAGCTGGAAACAAAGACGGAGGGCTAGAAAACATCATCCTAGTGCTAAGAAGCCCTGTTTCAAATATGTTTAGACAAGAAAAATGTAAATATGGCTTTGTCTACCAGGAGGCTACATATGTTTTTGTCTCAAGCAGACAGACTCAGATTTTTTCAGAATACATGGATGATCATAAATGACTTGTGGTGGAAAAAGTACTATTAATGGAAAGCCAAACCCTAAAATGTTAGTGGAGTACAATGACCAGCTTAACTGTATTGAAGAAAATTACTAAGTACAAGCTGATTACACAGAGGGGTTGTTTAAAAACTTAGAACAAAACCACTTGTGTGAAAAAGCAATGGAGTTTTAAAGATTCCTGCTCTAATTTATTACCATACTACTTTAAATTATCTCTTGCCCCATCCACTTTCATTGTTAATCTCAATATTGATGAGATAGCTCTTCATTTAGCTCTTCAGTAAAGCACAGCTCACAAAGACGATAAGTAAAACAATATTGTGGTGTGGTCTGGACAGAATACTCGAAGGATCTATGCAGTCTTTGATCTGCACGCTAGGACAAGCTTTTGTGTTGTAAAATATTCAAAATTTAAACTCTAGAGGCAATGTAGTGCACTCTAAATAAAACTTAGGTTTACTTAAATAACCTTAAGAAGAGGTTCACTTAGGCTCGTGTAGGAAGCTGGTACTATAGTATTTTAGTTTTTGAAATTACAAAACACATGTTAATACTTTTTCCTGTTTGTTTTGTAGGCTGGAGTAAAGGGAAAACTAGGCAGACTGCTTGGGATATTTGAGGTGAGCAAAAGTGTCCTTTTTGTGACAGCTGATGAACCACAATGCAGTCAAAATTTAAAGTTCTTATTACTTGCCTTTAGTTTTAAAATGCAACTTTAATGCTACTGGGTGAGACATTAGACTGACTTTTGTTCTTTTGTTGCTATATGGTGTGAAAATTTGAGTAGGATGCTTTTGGTGTGCTAATAACTTTTCCTGGAAAGACTAAATGAGTACTTGGAGAACTGGAGTCAAAATCTAGAAATAAACCATTAGCAGCTTTACATAGTTCAAAACTTGTATTTCTTAATGTAAACATCAGACTTTGAACATCTACTGACAACACTAGCATGCTGGATAAAACTTCTTTAGTGTTGGCATTGCGGTAAACTGTACAGGTTCCAGACAAGAGTCCACAGGTTCAGAATTGTAGACTTGAGTCTTCATAATACATCTGATGTATTATGTTGTGCTGTATGGTGCGTAAGAGTGGAAGTCCCTCAATCTAGTAGTTAGGCATGAATCTTTACAGTTTCCAATAATTTTAAAAACAGCTTTCAGATAGACTTCTCATGACCTTCTTGCATGAACAGATTTTCTTCAATTTCACAGTTAAATCATGCTGCTTCAGATGTTCCCTCAGGTTCCTGAAATAGCTTTGCTGTTCAGTAGAATTCAAGGATTGTTGCAGTTAAAATTCATAAAATTAAAAACTAGATGTTAAACTAAGACTTGCTTGTCATTCTGTCTTTAAAATATTTTCTTCAGCTGCAGCAAGGGAATGAAAGCCTCTTTCATAACTAGTACTTCTAGTTAATCAAGCTACATGAGCTCATAGTTGAATGTAAAGTTGAATGTAATTGAACTGATGGCTGTCTAATGGTGAGCAGAATGAGCACCAGGCCAGTAATCACCAATCCTCCCACTTCAGGGTAACAAAGAAACCTTGATTAGCTAAAATATAACTGATCTATTGATGAAATTCCATGTGTTGCAGCTGCAGGAGAACTTGTAACTTTTCTTCTCACTTCCCCATATGTAGTGTGCAATCCTAGCTTTTTAAAGGGGTTTAAAGAGGTAAGGAGTTTCTGCCAAACAAAGGGAATGATGTCTACTCAGCTGGAGAAAGATATTTGAAATTTAACTTCATTTTTAGGTTTTCAGATAATTAAGTATAGCAGTCCTAGACTGTGGAGTAGTTGGTGTAATTGAAAGTGTTCCACTGATCAGTCCTTCCACCAGCCTGGTTGAGGTTTCTTCCCAGATCGTCATTTCCAACTGTAGTCAAAATTTGATGTGCAGAGTAGTGACTGAGGAGGAAAGTAAAACTCCCTGGAAATAATCTTATCACAGGTGGTAATCTATGTGCTTACTATATAATGCCAAAGTAATAGTGAATACAATGAAATGTGTTAGAAGCTGCTGCTAACACAAGATCAAAGATATTTTTGTTAAATATGCATGATGGGATACCATGTAGCCTTTGGGATCTCTTGTACTTCCTTTTATAGGAAATGTTATTTGGTCATATATATGACTAAAGATATATATGACTACTTCATACAGTGCTAAAGGTGATCGCATTGTGAAGCATGGAAATAGGACTGAAGCGGAGAAGCTCGTTTGGAGTTAGTAGCATCTTCTATACCTCTGCTCTTCTGATTTGTTTTGGGTTATGAGTACACCTGAATGCCTTGCACAGCAAAAACTCTTCTGTTTTTTACCTTTACTAGTTAGTCTGCAAAAGTATTCTCTATTTTCCAGCTCATGCTGAAAAAAAGTTAAAATACCTGTCACCTTGTGGCCTTAAGACAGTGGCTGATGCATTATTCCTTGGTAATTCAGGTGTCCATTTCTCTGAAGCCACTTACTACCATCTAGACAAGGGATAAATCTGTGTTGAAAGTGGCATTTTCCTAGGTTACTTTTAACCTAGGTCAAGTCCCTAATCCAGTTTCACAATGTGGCCCCACAAATAGTTGTCAGTACAATTGAGAGGGCTGCATGTGGCAACCCAGGAATGGAAGTGAAGTGAGAATGGAAATTGTTGTTGCTGTGTCCTCATTTTCTACAACTACAGCCAGAAAGCATATTTCACATACATGTATTTGCTCTCTTTAACAGTGATATTGACAAAAAAATATGAATTTTGCATTTGTCGTGATTGCAGATACAGGCTATTTAACTTGCTTTACTTTGAATGCAATTTCATAACCAGTGTTACATAGGTGATTAGACCACTTGAAGGTAATGGTTCCATCTTGACTAGGGTTTTTATAACCTCTCATCTAGGAACATGAGTTGTGAAAACAGTTTTAGCATATGCACTCTACTATGAAAACTTAAAACTTATCAAGGAAAAGTAATGAGCAGTAGTTATGGATACCTGCTAATATTAAACTGGATGACCAAGGACATAGTTTAGTTCCAACTTCATAACCTTCAACTTTGTCTGCATGGGTTTTTATAAGCCTGATAAGATAGGAAAGCTGTTTTTCAAATAAAACTTCAAATTTCCCATACTTCTGGGCCTACAGACATATTTAGTCAGTGAAAGTACAAGCCAGGTTTTCCTGGGATAAATAACTTCAGGGCAAATAACTTCTAATCTTATAGTTGTGGTAAGTCTGCAAGTTATTTACATT
This sequence comes from Dromaius novaehollandiae, assembly GCF_036370855.1. NCBI lineage: Eukaryota > Metazoa > Chordata > Aves > Casuariiformes > Dromaiidae > Dromaius > Dromaius novaehollandiae. Next base: position 46,602,674 of record NC_088098.1, read on the forward strand.
TTCTGATGTGAATTAAAACCTCTATTTCTAACATTCAAGCAGAACCAAGATCGGAAGCATAGGACATACGTTTATGTTCTTACTGTGACAGAAATACTGGAAGACTGGGAGGATTCAGTTAACATAGGTAAACCCGCTCTCTGTCCTCATGTACTACACTCACACTGTGTTAAGCAAACTTCTTTCATAATCTGAAGCAGGTTTTATCATTCTGGGGAGAATCTTAATTCTGTTCTATAAAGTGAAATACTGATGCTGTTCTTCCAAACTTCTGTACAAATGTAACTAGGGTTGCTTCTAATGTATTGTATTACTCTTCTGTTATATAAATTAGGTGTTCTACATATTAAGATGGATTAAACTTCATTTTTAGTTGCAGTACACTTCTTAATTTTATTTTCAGGCCAAGTATTACAATTCCTTTTTTCTTGAAAGGTAGAATGTTAACTCTGATAGTTTTGTGGGTGTTTTTCTGTTTTGTTTTTTGTTTTGTTTTGTTTTTTGAAGTGTCTTTAAGAAAATCTTTGGGAAGCTTTCAGATTTTTCCTGCCATTTCTTATGGAAAGTACAAATCACTTGTTATACCTTTACCTTAGGCTTATTTTTCCAAAATAAAGGGATATATATTGTCCTGTTATGTACCTCTGACAGGTACCTTTGTATCATATAGTTTAGTTAAACTGACATCCTACATGATGCTGTATGGATCTTCTACTTTGATAAATTTAAATGAAGGTGTTAACTAATTCTGTCATTAAGTAAAAAACATTGCTTAGTGTTAAAAGATTCAGTGTATTTGTCCAGTTGAGTTTTGAGTTAACTGAAGGGTTAATATCAAAAGTGACATTCTAGCTTGATTGAGATATAGATATATAGAGATATATGTTAAAAAAAAAAACCACATATATCCACATACACATGTGTATATGTATGTATACACAGAAATGTTTGGGGGGTTGGGTTTGTTTTTGTTTGTGTGGGGTTCCCCCTTCTCCCCCCCCCCCGGATTCTGAACCTGGTGTCCAAAGCAATGTCCTAGGTTGATTGATACATGCATGTGCATATGTACACACATGCATGCATGTATCTCAATCAAGTTAGGATGCTGCTAGGATGTATGTACACACAAACACACACACACATGTGCATGCCTGCACGCGCACACACTCTCTTATACTCTTTTTTTTTTTGGTGGCTTTCTTCTTTTCTCCTCAGGTTTCTGACCTGGGACTGTGGGGACAGTACTGGTCTGGGCCTGCCTAGTACCAAGCTAGTGGGGAGAGGGCAGCATCCAACTGTGGGGCTATTGACAACTTATTTTTTATGGAAAACTAGGGAGAGCTGCTAGTAGTGAGATGCTAGCTGAATGAACTGCCCCAATGAGGCAATGTATCTTGGTCTTAAACAAGCAGCTTACAGAAGTCATAATCATGTTCAAGTATAGTATCCATATAATACAGATCTGTAACAGTAAAGCCAAGTGAAAACTGGGACTAACTCCACTTTTCAGAACACTGTCCTCCTCTATAAGCATTTTCAGAGGCCTCTAGTGTTAAAGAACTTATTTGTGTGTCTTAGAACTTACCTACACATTTCTCTAGTGTAAGGCATATTATTTTTGAAAACACTCAGCTAACCTGCAGTATCCTCATACATGAATACCTTGAGTATGGAATGCTGCTGTCTAAATTAGACCAAGCTATTCTTATTTTGTAACTTGATGCATGCATGTTCATTCTTAATACTGCCTTGCACAGAACCATGTATGAAGTCACTTAAATTATTATTTCTTTCTATAACTGTGGGGAAAAAGCTGTATCTAGCTCTTACTGCTTGAAGGGGGTCCTTATCTGAAATGCTCTATTATGAACTTCATTTCACTAAACTTTAGTGAATCTTGTGTTCATCAGTTTTTTCAGCATTTCTTCAGTCTGTATCTTATGCCTGACAACATGAATTTCTAAAGTAAAAGAAATAAAGTCAGATTTTCAGATAGCAACAAATGGTACCATTGAAAGTTTGTAACTCTATTTTTCTTTGTGAATTATACTCCTTTAGGAAGGAAAAGAGAATGGTTTAAAGTAGAAGATGCAATCAAGGTCCTTCAGTGTCACAAGCCTGTTCATGCAGAGTATTTGGAAAAACTGAAACTGAGCTGTTCACCCACTAATGGAAATTCTGTGGTTCCCCCTCTTCCAGATAATAACTCCTTGTATGTCACTTCTGCACAGACTTCTGGGTTACCCTCTACTGTGAGATAAACATTTGGATTACCTTTTTATTCATGTCATCACAAGGGGAAGAGACATCTGTGTTCACATGTTAGGCATCTGTATAACTGTCAGTAAAATATTTGAATGCATTAAAATGTCAAATTTGTTTGAACATGTTTTTCCTTTTTAACAATGTAAAATAGTATTTCAGCAAACCAAAGCCATATATGGATTTTTTTAAGATGCCTTAATAGGCCATTTTTTAACAAAAAAAAAAAAAAAGAAAAAGAAAAAAGAAAGAAACTTGAGTATATAAATTTCCATATCTGCTAAAATAAAATATGCATCTTGATGGTGTTCAGCTTATTCAAGACTTGTCCGTTTTAGTCAATAGCTCTGCAAGAGTAGCCACCTAGAGAACAGCTTGAGTGAATAGTCTTAAGCTATATTTGCTATCCACAAATGAAGTGCTAAGAACTTAACACTGTTTGGAGGAAAAAGTGTGGTGAAGGCAGAGATGTGTAAGTGTGACTATAATGAAGCACTAAAACATATTCAACCTATTACAGCAAAGGATACCAACACTAAGCAATGCTTGCTTCAGTCCTCCAAAAGGTTGCCTTGTCCTATGCAATCTTCTACCATCAACATCCATTTTGTTTGTGGTATAATTGTATCATAGGCTCCAAAATCTTCTCACAGTGTTCCTGCAATCCTTGTTGATTTAAAAGATGTTTAGGGAAAAGTAAGACTTAGCTAGGTACCCCTTGGGTTACAGAGGTGTCTAGTTCCTGCTGAACAAGATGCCTCAAAATGTGCTTGCTAATAGACTGGTACTTCTGGGCTTGGAGGCAGGTGGGTTGATACTTACACTAAAGGAAGAATAATATTTCTTTGTCTTATTCAAAAGCTATGCTGAAAGCCCCAGTATTCAGTTATTTCTTAGATATTAAAACAGTAAAAGTATTTATTGCTTTAGCTTTTGGAAGTGAAAGCTGACCTCTTGGTAAAACTTAGCTGGAATAAATGAGGCACAGCTGACAATTTTCCTGTTCTTCATTATTTTCTTCTCTTTTTCAGCCAAAAAGAAGAAACCTAAATCCACTGTAGGTCTTAATATGTTATTACCATAGGGTTTATTTGTGTGTGTGTGTGTGTGTGGTTTTCTTCAAGAACACAGTCTGACTTATCTGAACATTCTAACTCTGCATTTTTTTCTAAGATCTAAACATTATACCTAACTGTACCTCCTCTCCAGTCAGCTAAAACAGGCTGAGGTAGAACATTGCCTCACATGTGAAGTTTATTCTGAGTAAAGCTCATTCTTTTACATCATTTGAACATTTGTAAATAGTCCAACTAGTAAATAGTGAGTGTAAAATGGAAAATAACTGTAATTTAAACCTTTTGTTACTCAATACACAAATGGTTAACTTCTACTTTTTTAACACAAATTGTGTAAAATGCTGCTATAAATTGAACTTTTTTGTGCTGTTACACTTTTTTAGGGAAAAAAATGTTGTTGCCACAAGTTACTCTTCTGGAAAACCAATCTTGTGCCATATGTAAATGCAGTGAAACTAGGGAGACAGATATTCCGATCTCTTAATGCTGCTGTCTTTGAAGAGGCATAAATACTACTGACAAAAGGCATGAGCCACAATGTGGAAGAATTGAGATTTTTGGGTAGGACTCATCTCTTCCATCCCTGTAGCTGCTATTCCTGGTCACTTCCAGAACTGGAAAGAACATGCAGCTCTGCTCAGGCACATCTAAAGGCAGCAGAAGTATTGCAGATAGCTTAGTTTTACTTCCAGTCAGGTTGTGGATGGAAGGGAAGAGCATTATTTCAGTGGCTCACAAGAGAGTGTATGCAAAATTCACACTGAACCTAATCCAGAATGGGAGAGCATTGGCTCAGCCCATTTCTGTGAACAGAGTTGTCCATCAAAAGAGCTTTTGCTAGACAACACAGAACAGTGGAGTCAGGCATTTTAAAGAATGTTTAATCTCTGTTAAAAATCACTGAACCACTGTATGTAAGGGTACCTCTGGCTCTAAAGCTGCCTTTAAAAGAGTGAAGAATTTAGCTCCCTTTTTTTTGGTTACTTACTTACATTTGATGCTTTTTTGTTCAGTAGTCATTTTAACACTTTAAATTGAGCAAACTTGTACAGGCTTTCTTGTAACAAAATTATATAGAATCTGTGAAACTTAAACTAAGAATCCAGAGTTCAAGTTCTTATTCATAAAAATGCTTCTGTCTCAGTTTCAAATTCTTGGAATGGAACCAATCCAAGCTTGTATGAAATTTAGTGGTAATGCATGATCTTCTTTTGTAACTCTTGAATTATGTATTTGATAATAATGTAAAAATGTACAGTATTGCTGTTGCTAACAAACTCAGAGTTGATTGCCTATAAATATTTTGGTTATTTTTTGGTCACACACATTTGAGCTGTTTAGTAGTGCCAGGTGGATTTTTTTTAAACAGCATTCATTGTATAAGTCTCTTCAGTCTCTATGCAACCTTCAGAATGAAGCTCAATATTGTTTAGCTTGACTTCTGCCTTTCAAAGGTAAATGTTCCATGAATTGTACAAACTTGACAGTGAAGGTAAAATGAAAATACTTAAGTTATGCTATAGGAACCTACTGCAGTAAGTGGGCAATGAGTGTGTCTTGGGTCTTAAGTTTAGTTAAGACTAAACTTAAACAGAAATGACCTGTGTAAAAGTTGGGATAGGAAGGCTAAAGTTTGGCCTAGTACCTATTAAATTGTTTTCCATGCATCTTTACTTAGATGGGCCAGACCTACTTGGTACAGAGCAGATAGTGGATGGCTCTTACACCATAGAGCCTGTGTAACATCCAGATTCAGTTCTTCAGTGGAGAAGGGGAAGAGACCTGGTCACAGCTGCAAGTTTCAGAAAGTCTGCTTTGCACCACTGCTTTTCCTGGCTGTTAGATTTTAAGATTGTGACTATCATAAGATTATGGTATCAAACAGAAATAGCCTTAATCTTAATTCCAGCTCCACCTGGGTTTAAAGTGAAATGGATATGTTTTTGAGCACTGCAAGAAATAGTGAGGTATTGCACAGAGGCTGTTAAAGTGAAAAATCTTATTTTGGTGCTTATTGCACCACTGACTTAGCCTAGTCTGTTAACAATGTGCTGTGAAAAAAAATTGAGGGGAAAACAGTTGGTTTACTTACCAACATGGTTTGTGAAGTGAAAACTGAAGGGAAGGGGGGACAGGGGACAATTTTAAGTTGTAAACATTTTGACCTGCTTGCATGGATTTTCTTTAAAGATTGATGTAAGAATTTTGACTTTTTATATTTGAGATATACCAAAATAAAATCTAAATTAGTCCTGTGGATGGTGTAGTCATTCCATCTCAAATACAGCAAATAAAGTATTTGTGCAAAAGGCTTAGAGCCCATCTAAAATCTACTTAAGTAGTTTCATCTGTTTTCTGCTTGCCTCATCCATGCAGTCTTTAGCTTCATGGGGCACTGAGAGCCTTCTGAAAAGCACAACGATTCTGGCTTGTACTCCTCTGTCCTGTATAACCCATAGCAGTTAGATGAATTCATGCCTGCCAGCTGCAAGCAAGATGTGCATTTAACTTTGTTTTCAGCTGAGCCTAGAAAAACTGGTAAGAGCAGGACAGTAAGTCTTTGCCTCAAGGTTCCTCCAAGCGCACAACCATTTGTAGCTCAAGATCTTACCAAGCCAGACATCATTCCTTTGTATTCGGTTACCATCAGTGGATTTCTTTCCCCTGAACTCATCCCCCCAACACAGATGCTTTACTATCTGTCCCCACCGTGTGGTAGCACTTCCACACTAAAACCATGCTCACTATAAGCTGCATAAGAAAAAAACCTGCCTCTTTCCAGGTTCTGTTGACAGGGAGCAGTTAGCCTTTTCTCCCTCACAGTGTGATCGCTGACCACCAGCCCATTACCACATAGCCATGCAGATTTACAGGGGCACAGATCAGATCAGATCATACCCCAACCATATACATGCAGAGCTGAAGCACACCCAAGGAGGGGGTAAAGTGTTTACAAAAGCACAAGATGCAGCAGGAGAAGCAGAATGATTGCTTTTTCCAAGAGTTAGAAAGAAGATGAAAAGAGTCATCTAGCTTTAGGAAATTTTTAGGCTGTACCTATTACTGTCAACACCATATGAAGCCAACAGTTGAAAGCTATTATGGCCTCAGTATTGCTGTGGCCTTAAGCTGGGCACAAAACACCCATCTCAAGGTACAAAGCCAGCACTCTGTGTACACATTAGGAAGATAGTGCCACACAAAGACTGGCATTGCCTCCTAACCTGCAAACACAGCAGCTACAACACTTCACACCCTGATTGCCACACGCAGGAGCACGCTCTGGACTCTGCACAGTCTGGAATGATGCTGTCAGGCAGTTTTCCCCATGCCTTTCCTGTCTCTAAATAAGCACAAAATGCTGTTCAAAGAGCTAGTTTAGTAAGCACAGAGGCCACTGACCAAGCCTACAGCACAGCTAGCTGCTCCTTGCCTGGTGGCCCAAGCTGAACTTCCTAAGTAACAGGTCACACTTTTCAGATACTTTCCCTCATTACCTAGACGGACAGTATTAAGAAAGGCATACTGAAAAACACACTACTGGGCAAAGGTCCCACCATCTTATGCCCTTACCCTCATGTTGGCTTACTTGGGGACTGGCACCTGTTACATGCAGACAGGCCTTGCAACAAGGCCCTTGATGCAAGTTCCTTTCTGAGACACTTCTGCTCCCATTCAAGGCAACTTACTGCCCTTTCTGCTTTCCAGCTACACCACTAAAAGACCCTGCCTTTGAATGAGGCAGGGAAAAGCCCACAGCAACAGGAGAAATAGTGTTAGAATCGCTTCACTGTGCTTTAGTCTTCCGAGGTTAGTCTGCCTTTGATACTTATGCATGGAGCTGGAAAGGACCACAGACACCCCTCCATAAACCCATCAGTACCCATCTTAAGCCTTCAGTTACCTATAATAAGAGAGGAACAATTATAGTATCAGTACTTCTAATGGCACAGCAGGGATGTGGGCTGAGATAAGCCTATCTGGTATAGCAAGCAACAGCTGAACACCTCAGATGACATATTTAGGTTTTACCCTGGACCCCGCGAATCTGAGTCTACAGAAATTATGGATACCCAAGTTCAGGTATCTGTCACAGTGGGAGGTGCAGATCAGGCCAGAGCTGAAAAGATTCCTTCACAGCTCCAACTACAAAAAGCCAACATAGACTAACAGGGAGTTTCTGGCACGCAATCCAGCAACAAGCCCTCTAGTCAGGAGTTTCCTGTGTGAAACAATTTTATTTTCCATTTTTTATGATTCTGTTCCATTCACATGTCACACATGCATCAACGCCTTATCTGGGCAGGCTGGTAATTGCTTGGTATACAGAAGTTTTAAATATTGGACCACCATGATCCCTCTTTAACTTGAAGAGGATCCTTGAGTATTCAGTGTCTCAGTGACAGGCTAATCAAAAGGTGACAACTCCGTAGCAACAAACTGAGTTAGCAAGGAGACTAGTTACCTTAAGAGTATAATTCCCTTTGCCAACATATGTCATCCAGTAAGCAGTGCTCAGCTAAGAGCTCTTGGTTAAGAACTCTTGAGACCGAATAGTTTTCAGCCTTAGCTTTTTGTCCTGTAGACAAAGGTAAAATACTCTACTTGCTCATCCTGAACCACTTCTGGCTTTAACCTACAAGCTTGAGAACATATTATCAAGGCAAATAGGGATAAAGCAGTTAAGCTGGCACAATGCCACTTCTCTCATGTAATTCAGTGCAAAGTAACACTTAGATATTCACTTTAAAATCTTCCTGCACACTTTTGACAGCAAAGGATGTAACACATGGTATGAAATCAGTTACACAAAGCAGACATGAAACTAATAACATTAAGCCATGCTACATTATTAGCATGTATGTTACCAACAGATAACAACATCTGTTTATCAATTTGATAGCACTAGAAAGTATCCAAATGATGCACTTAAGTAGTAAAGTCTTATACTAAAACATCCCACCAAAACCAACACACCATAACAACTGAAAAGTGAGTTATGAGATTGAGCTATCAACAGTTATCTTCCTTATTTTAAGAGATGTTAAGAAGTGTTAGGAAACTAAATTGCATAGTAACGGCATCCCACTACAGTCAAATGAAGCTCAGTGTCTGTAATGAATAATCACTCTTCCTTTTATTTCAGTGTCATATTACATTACAGTCAAGACATGTTATTGACAAAACCTACCAGACATTTTACTTGAAAGTAACCCTCAAAAAATCCCAAGAAGGAATGTACATAAATTGAGAGATGTCACAAGTTTTGATGTTACTAGTCCATTAAGATGTTTTACAATAATCTTGATGCGTTGGAAATACACTTTCTTGAAAGCTATAGAAGTAACATTTCACTTGTATTAGACTAAAGTCAGCTAACACGCAAAAAAACTGTTTCATCAGTTCCCAGTGACAATACACTTCACACCCATGAAAGAACATGGCTAAACACTTAAAGATGACCACTGATATTCTTCAGAATATTTATGCAAAAATAAAAGCCTCACGAATCCTTATTCTTGATCTAAAGGAAATTACTACAAAGTGTTTTGCAGGTGTGGTTTTAGAGACCATTTGATAACCAAGGCTCCGTAACTACAGAGTTATTATCTAGAAACTGAAATACAAAATGCAATGTCAACACTCTTCTTCAGAATTTCAGAATATTTGACACTTAGCACCAGTAATGTTATAGGAAACCCCTTTACTGTGGATTTATCCAATGAATATCTATTAAAAATGCAGATAAAACTAATGCTCACTAGAAGAGAGCTGCATTTGCTAGCCAGCTGTAATGCTAGATGTTACAGAAGTAAACAAGTTTCAGATAATGGCTGTGAATATCCACCTGCTTAACTGAGAGGGCAGGGAAAAAATGTTGTACTTAATCAGCTTCAGAAAATTTGGTCTAAGAATTTCAGATTCTCAAATACAATACATAGCATGGAATTCCCAGGTTTGCTTTTTACAGGGCCCTGAAATCAGGCTCAAAAATTAAATACATATCTTTATATATATACACACATGTATACACAGAGTCAAATTTAAAAGGAGTAAAATATGCCTGAATAGATCCCACAACAAGCAGCAATTTTAGTTTTAGGAAGCCCGCTTAAAATTCCTGTCATTAGAACCATCATTTGAGTTGTATTTCTCTAAAAAGTTTTGAAACACAGTATTTAACCTGTCCTTTTACACCATAATGTTCAGACATACCAGAACTATGGACTCTCATGTTCAAATTCAGCCAGTAGGGACCTCTCTAGGATCCAAGCTCACTGAGATACTCGGGGGAAAAAAGAAAGCAAAAACACATACACACACCCAAAACACACATACTGGCTACTGCATACTCCAACTGTACTGTAATCCACTTCATTCAATCACTATCAAATGGGGGACTGAATTTTTTTTTCCTATTTATATATTAAGAACATTCCATCAAGAACTTACTGATAGAGTAGTTTTGTGTGAACTCTAGCTGAGTTTTAGCCCTGAACATACAAAATATAGAGCCATCTGCTAAATGATCTTTGGTCTGGATTCATCCCACCTAATTTGAAGTTAAATTCTATTAAGTGCCAATTTAGATCCTGCTTCTCATCTACAGTTAATTTGGGGAGCAGGAAGAGAGACACTTTCAGAGGGGATCCCAAAGCAGATTTGTCAGCCTCTAGAGGTGCCACTCTTCCCCTGACCACAGGCAGGCCTGAGGAGAGCTGTGCACTTGAAGTAGTGTCCATTTGAAGTTTTAAGAGGTAGGTGAAGTGAATCCAGGGCCTACTGCACAGTTCGCGTATTCTCGGCTGCCTACCACAGAAGTTGCCCGTGTTAGTAGTGTATACGGGATCTACGGCAACTAAACCCAAACATACATTCATTCATAACAAGAAATTGGGGTTAATGGCGCTGACCTACTCTGAACAACAAATGATCTGTTACAAGCCCTGAATGCAGCTTTGCTTTATGTTCAACGTAGAAACTACTCTTAAAACACTTTTTGCAGCTTAGTCTTGTGGAAAAAGTTGAATTCTGAGCCAAGATGCAACCATGTTACAATGCAGTACTTTGAGGGACAATACCAGTTACTAACCACCGAAAAGCACTGTATGTTGAAAATGTAGTTTTAATAGATATTCTTCATCTTACATAAGACCACAATAAATACACCACATTCTATAGAAATTTCCAGATGATACTAGAGTAAGAGGTGAAAGAGGGAAGAGAGTACCCATGGGCTGCATAACCATAACCCTGAATTGCATGACAAGACACTTTCCACTGCAAGCTGTCCTCTGTACACTTCAGGTTGGCCACACCAAAAGCTTAAAAGCTCTTTTCTTTCTTTTTTTTTTTTTTTTTTTTGGGGGGGGGGGGGGGAAGGGGTGCACTAAGGCCAGAAAATAAGGGATATGAGAAGTTAAAGGGAGGCAATAAGATGGGTTCCCAGAAAAAGATGCTGGGCTCCCAGAAGAGAGGCATACACACAAAAACGAGGATGAGAAGGAAGTTTGATTAAAAACTTCCCTTCCCTCCAACAAAGAAGCTTTGTTGCTATTTAAGCAGACTGGTCATTCCAGCAAGTAGCTTAATAAGGCTTGTAGATAAGACCAGTGGTATGAGGTGCTAGCTGTAAGTGGTTAAGCAAACATCAGTTGATTTACAAGCTGGCTGTAACAGTGGTTCTACACACTGGTATTTTATAGGTTAACAGAGGGAAAGAGCTGAAGAAATTAGAAGTGTGTGTAGCCTAATACCCGATGATAATCGCCAAAGATAAGTTACACAGATACTCACAATTAGTGCTGTCATTTGCTTTCTACCTCCTACTGGATGCTTGATTTCCAAGAAAATGCATATCAATGCATTACTAAAATCAGATTATGATTACATTTGGAGTGACTTTTCTGAAACAAATCTCTGGTGTAATGTCCTATTAAACCGGCCAGCTAAGGTCACCCATATAACAAACTAACAACAAAGTCAGCAAACAGAAGCAAAAAAGTCTTGTGAATTCCACCTCTTTACTGTTTAATCGGTCAGACTGGTGAAGACAAATTGTCAATTCTGGTTTCCATTTTTAAATACGATTGTCACATTAGAGAAATGAAAACACAGCAAAATAAACTGTACAAAGGCAAAGTAGAATAACAAAAAATATTTTACTAAAACATAAGATTTACAGGAGATTTTTCCAGACAAGCCATACAAAATGGTCACAAGCTTTCTCTTGGAGGGATTTTTCTACACTTGACAGCAGAACCACAATATTATTAGTGAAGGTGATGGATGTTTAATGTTCCCATTTTTGTTCAAACAATGAAGCTTGTCCATCTAAAGCGTCTAAGTTAGACTGGGCTAGAGGGTATATTCTAAAGTATAACTGGTTAGCTGCTTTAACCAATGCAATTAGCATCACCATAAAAAGGGAGGAGGAGCCCACAAAATTAAAACAAAAAGCCCCACAGCTAACCCTGCCTACCTTCATTCACAGTGCTTATACTTAAACCATGATGGGAAAAATGATTAAAAGCAGAGATGTGCTGCTGCTTTTAAACAATTTCACAACAATCCAGATGATACTTCTAGCCTCTGCTCATGCGTTACAATAGTGAATTAGGACAAGACACAGATTTGCTAATGTGCATTTAATCACCAAAGGACTGAAGATGTCTGGGCTTTTATTCTGTAATGTTTCTAAGACTGTGTCCATTAAATGCAAACAAAAAAGGAAGAGGTCTTGGCAGAACAGGAGAAGTGATGCACACTTGATGTTCAAAGCGCATTTAAATATTATTCATGGCATATAGCCTAGTCCATGCTCTGGCTGTAAAGAGACAGACAGACAGACATTTAGGAAAATTTCTATTTTAAGCTTCATTAAAATCATTTTAAATAAAATATATTTTAATATGACTGCTGCATATATATCAGTTCTGAGATTTTAAGTGCAATTCTGACCCCCTAAGATATACAAAAATTGACAGTTGCTGAAGTGGCCTGGCTACAGTGGATGCAGAAGTGAAGAGGCGTAATGTAATAATTCTTTCAATCAGCCTTCAAAAGAAGCAGGTATGGAAGTGATGTACTTTCTGAAACTAAAAATCTGCATGCTAAGCTCTGCAGGAAAGGCAAAAATATGTACTTTTATCCTGCCAGGAGTCCAAATTAGACACCCTTGCAATTTAGCTGCATGAAAACTGAAGATTAAACAGATTAAGAGCTTTCTTTTTTTCCCAACAGGCCTCACTTACAGGCTTGAAAGTAGACCACTGCAGGCACATTCGGGGTACTTAGATCACGACTGCATGCAATAATAAAACAAGAGGTTGGGATTTAAATCCCCCAACCCATTAGTAATCAGTTTAATACATTTCCTAAAGCTAGGGGGGAAGAAAAAAAAAAAAAAAAAAGTGTGTGAGCAATACACCACCTGTTTCTATGGCTTGGGCTTCATTGGTCTTCCATTGCTCAGCTACATCATTTGCTAATGGATCGTCTGGATTGGGAGCACTTAACAAAGCCTGGATTGATAGCAGAACTGTACGAATCTGCAAAGCTGGGGACCATTTATCTGAAGAGACAATGACAGCAGTATGAAACACCACATTTGTTATAATCCACACAAATAAAACATGCTTCCCTCTCCCAGATTAAAGAATAAGTAACCTCCTCTTGCAAACAAATGAAATCTCTCTTTAAAGTCAATCTACAAATTTCTGTACTTGATGAAGACAAAAAGAAACAAAATAAGGTAACACTTACCTTTCAAAATATCTAAACATATTCTTCCCAGCTTGTCTACATTAGGATGATAAATTTTGGTCATGAAACGTACTTTAGGAGCTGCCATTGGATATTCTTCTGGAAGGAATAGTTCAAGTTTAAATGTCCCACCCTCAAAGGGGGAATCCTGTGGACCTGCAATGACCACGTGAAAGTAGCGTGCGTTGCTTTCATCTGGCTCCGCTTTTATCCCAGGAACTGGCTCTGCCAGCAAGCGCTGGGTTTCCTAGAAGAAGAAGAAGAAGAAGAAAGGACAGTGTAAAAAATACAAGCTAATTAAAATAATTTAGACAGGCTGTAATTATAAATGACAAATAGTCATTATGACTGATTTGCCCTTATCCACAGAAAATACTGTGTTAAATAAATAGCTTAAAGTCAAAAAACATCTGCAGAAAGATCAGGATGTGGTAAACAAGTATGCATCTGCTCCCAGATCCCTCAGTACCGAGCTATTGTTATCTACTACCTTACACTACAGAGGCACACAATTAAACCGCCTTGACAAATTTCTTAACTTTTGATTACATGACTGTCAAAATGTATTTTTTTTCCAATATACATGAAAACTCCTTAAAGAACACCACAGTGTCATAACACCAAGATCATTTCCTTTTCCACCTTAAACAGAAAAGACTCCACAAGTGAATAATCAAAAGGCTTTATTGTTCCACACACAGTGTTCAAGATTTACTTTAATGAGAGCGGACTGGTTTACTAAAATGAATGTTTTGCACTGGCATCAGACCAAGCTTTGAAGAATTCACAGTACTACTCTGCTGCAACACCAAGGGTATTATTAAGGGTATAAGCATATGGCTTTGGTTTGAGCACTTCCAGCCTACACATAACCACATTCAAAGTTACTGTAACAAACAGTAAGAGACAAAACAAGTTGTTCTGTAAGCAGCAAAGCTGAGGAAGCCTGGTTTCCTACACAGATTTGTTCTTTGTTACTCAATTCTTCTGCCTGCAGCCCTAAATACACCTCCTGTCACCAGCAGGAGGAAGCCAGAGACACAACACGACTGCAACAGATGCCCAGAGCTGCCCATGTTCTGGCCAGGTGGCCCACGAATGCACTCAAAGGGAGCACAGCTAAATCCCGCGCCTCCTCCCCTCTTCTCTGCTGCCAGGTTTCACAGGTCTTGTGGGCACCATTCTGCTGTTTCCTATAAAAACCGAGGCTGAATCTCACAAAAGGGCACCAGGCAGGGACAGGCAGACTAAAGAAGCCCCATTTCCTCAGGTATTTTTAAGCCCTACTTTTCCTCTAGCTTGTTTTCACTGGGTACAGTTTATTTCATCATCACCTTTTGCTGTTATTTTCATAAAGAACAATTTTCCTGTCCCTAATGAAGAAAAATAGCAACTTGTGGCTACAATATTAGTTTGATTTATTATTCTGTTTTTATAGTGTATTACAAGTGTCTAGAACAGCACTAATACAACCACAAAATACAGATCACCTCTACTTGGATTAACACACTTTTCAAACATAATTGGACCCTTACAATATAAGTGTTTTATTAAAATAAATTCATACAGCATTTAAATGATGTGCCTGTCTCGATGCAATTATATAACATCTCATTTTAGCAAAAATTAATCAAAACACATATAAAGCAGGGAATTAATTGTAATTAATGCAAAAATACCAATTATTCATCCCTGTAGTATTTGTTGCTACAAATCATAATATTTTATAATGTATGCATACTTATACATATATATAAAGATAAATACATATGGTTTAGCTCCTTGTTATGGTTAAGTATTATCTACTTACTGGCATTAGCGGCCAATGCCACTTACTTACCTTAGCGAAAGGATATCCAAGCCACTCGAAACTGTCTACACTCACTTAGGCAGATGTATTTTAAAGCAGACACATAACTTCATAACCTGCTCAGAATTTGTATTCTGCTGACTATTTATTTGTACAGTAACTCTGTAGAAGAGTAGTTATAAGTAATGCTTGAAGCTTCAGTTCAGTGGTATGAGAGTCAGTGAACAAGAAACATTCTCCCTGTGAAGTTATAAAACGCTGCCTATTTCTTTCAGCAAGTTTTCTGTACTAGTGCTGCTAGTGACAGGTACATGGGACAGTTCAGATCTCTAGCTATGAAGGGTCACGTACTTATTCCTGTTTGACGGTTTGAGCAAAGGAGACAGTGCCTTATGCCAAATACAAACTATTACAATGAACCAACTTTAAGTTAGAAAAAGTAGAAAGAGTGAGAGTACCTAATGAAAGTACCCATTTTTTCTTAAACTTCATCACAGCTGTTACCACTGGGACTCTGCCAGACACATGGTAGTAGGCAAACCAGGTGCTTTTAGTTCTCAGGAGCATATTCGGATTTAAAATTGTGCCAAGGCTGTCAAACCCTGATTTTTTTGTGTTTTTAGGGTAACACTTTTCAATAACTGGGCTGATCTCAGCAGTTCTTAGGCCCTCTCACTCACTCTGATCCCCACACTGCCTCCCTGGCTATGCCAGTATACAGACCATAACCCTCCTGGGGAGCTGGTGTTGGCTAAAAATAACCCAGAACCAGCAGTCATCTGCAGCGTCATCCACATTTCTACCTGCCAGCGTAACTGAGGGAGCAGTGTCTGACTGTGAGCTACTGCCAATGGAAACCATTTATCAAGAAAAAAAATATAAGAACTCAAATATCAGGAAAAAGGAGTCTTTTAATCACGATGTAGGATAATATCAGTGTGGCTATACAACTGCCAAAACATCATCCCATCCAGGCAGCACATCATACTTGTGTTGCAAAACAATATTCAAAAGGCACATGCAGAGAAGAGTATTTACAGTGGCATACACCTACACTAGTGCTAAGGTGAACCAGAACCCATACAGGGTATTCCATAGGGATACATTAGTATTAGAGGAAAGATGCTTTAAACAAGCATGTGCTGCACAAGGAGATTTACCACTATCAGTGCATTTTAAGCTATTTCCAAACAGATGGGAGGAAGAATACTTGCAGGAAATCTGTGGGGGAAATGTTTGGTACCATCTTTTTATACCTGCCAGGCTCCGATATAACCATCACACCAAGGCAGCAAGCACTAGGCTAAACCTCTCAAAGGCTGGCAAAAAAATCATAGGCCATCACTCCTGTGAACACACATCACTACTATTTTATGCGAGAGTTGAGATGCACCTCCTGTTCAAACAAGGCACCTTTCTAAGGCAATACAACAGAGACAAGCTCATAGACTATGAAGAAAGCAAAAAAGATGATACCATTTATTAAGAGAACGTATAATCTTTTACTTAAAAATATAAAATCCATCTGCTAGACTCTGACAGGAAAAAAGGCTTTTGACCTTCAGTTATGAAGAAAGTTACAACAGCCTTGATATATCAGTGGGGGGGAACCGTGCAATAAGAATGGAAGGGGGAAATGAATCAAATAAGGTTAAGTTTCAAGGCCTAAGCATATAAAATGTTTAAACATAGAAGTAGCTCTGGTTATAAAGCCAAATCAATGAAGCTACTTCCATGTTTTAAATGGTCAGCTGAAGATACATTGATACCAAAATTAAATTTGATTAGGCATAAGACAAATAATTCTTATTTGAGATAAACAGCTGTCAGCACACAGGGCTACACTGAACCATCAAGAAACTCAACCTGCTTTATTATTGTTATTATTATTCAGTGTAGTACTACCCAGAAAGAGCCCCAACAAATCACCCACAAAAAAGTCACGAGATGTGGTCCAGGTCTACAAAAAGGAAATTCTTATTTAACACATTAAATCTTGTTTTGTAATTTTATGATACTATTTTCCCCAGAGAATAGTTGCCCAATGAAAACCACCCTTTCAAACATGTAAAAGAATTCAGTTCCAATTAAACCTTTAACTTTCTACATTTTCCAACTAATTGGGAAGATCAAGTGTATGCAATACTGCACCTTCCAGTATCTTGTTAGTGATATCTTTCAAATACCTTTTTAGCTGAGGAAGTGAGTCTTGTGCAAGCTCTTGCTTCCTGCTTCCTCCCCAAAATAACTTTTCAGCCCTTTGTCCACTTTCAACTGGTTTCTAAGTTTTCTACAAAGTCAGCAGCTAACAAAGAAATTAAGATCAGTGCTACAGCTAGGAGAAACATAGGAAGAACTGTGATATTACACGTTGCTTGACCAGTTTATTCAACCAGGCCTGTACTGGTATTGCCTAGTAAGAAAGTGGCAGATGAGATAAAAAGGAGTTGAACACACAAGCACATAGGAGTATGTTGAAGAGGACAAAAAACATTCACCCTGTTTTAACTCTTTTACCAGTTCCAAATTAATTTCAGTTTTCACCAACTGAAGTAAACAAATGAACTTAAATGAAGATACGCGCCAGCACTGAAGAGCCCCACACACATCTATGATTCACAACTGGTTACACCCATCACAATTTTATCTTCCTTATTTAAGTGGTTAAAAAACAGAGACATGATAAAGATGTTTGGATAAGCAAAACCAAAACTCTTATTAATACAGGTGGTTCTGAGTAGAGGGACAGATGAGAGAATGCTGCACCGTGTTGTAGGTGCTTTATAAAGACATGAAATTGAAAACTATATGGTACCGGGGGGGGGGGGGGGGGGGGGGAGAACCCTCAAGCTGATTATACAGTAACCTGCATGGACAAGGACCCTCAGGAACTGCTCTACAACCTATAGCTTAGTCCAACAGAGCACAAGCTGGGGGCAGGGGTTTATCACGTTGCCAAGATTAATGGAAGCTACACAAGAGACATTTCCAGTGGGGGTGTTTCATTCTTTGAACATTTGCACGGTTATTCTGCTTCAGTGGAAGGACGAGAAAAAAAAAGTGATCACAAGAATTCTCCAGCATCATACATCCAGAACAAGACACAGCCCCCTCTCCAAGGGAGAGGGCTGAAGAAACCAGAATAGGTTTTCATACTGACATGTACAAAAAAACCCCAAATAACAGTTAGAGCGTACAGAGATATAACAGCACAAAGAAGGAATCTATTAGAAATATGCTACTATTTTAAATCGGCTCTAGCCTTGCAGAAGTCTTTATAAAAAGTTTCAAGTTTCAAGTTGCCAATGCCTCAGTCAAAACAACTAAAAAAAACCCTGTATGCTACATTTTTGTAAAACAAAAACTATTTTAACATATTTCAGAAGTCCTACTTGCTATCAGACTGAGACAGAATTAAACAATGGCATATTGGCAAATAATTACAATCAGAAAACGCATGTATGGAATTATTTGCAAAAAACACATACATAAATAATCATTATTTCTTATAGAGCAGACGTGCTGAGTGAAATCCCTAAAGCTTCACTTGACTGATGAAGACCACTCCAGTATTGAAGGGAAACACTTCTCCACAGGAACGGAGAATTATTCAAGCTTCTTCGTTGCTTTTTTAGAAAGAAGTGATGTATATTTTGATGGAAAAGAATCATTGCTATTCTATTCCCTGTCCTTTGAACACAGTTCATCACCACAAATTACCTATTTACCTATTGAGGAATACTGGCTTAGAAATTAAGGACAATTTAATGTTTAACACCTAAAAAATACTGGAAGTTTAAGGCTACTGTATTAAGGCTACTACAGTTTTCTAAGAAACGAGTTTACTTGCAAAGTCAGCACAAACTAATTCAAAAAAGAAATCTAAACTTCATGTCTTCAGCCACATTTGCTTTGCCTAGTAATTCAGCTCTCCGAATGTTACGTTTCCTTACACCTCAGTTTCCCTATTTCACACTCAATACAGCACATTAGTGCTATGGGGTTATCACCAGTAGGCAAAAAATCTGTATATTAATCCACAAGTTCCACAAACAATCTTTAGTGGGATGTTAGAATTCAAGGAATTCACTTTTTGACAAAATCTAATATGCTCTACATAATCTTTTAATATCAGCTGTGAAATCATCCACTGAAACTCCTAAAATTCATTGGGACCAAAAGGATTTGGAGAAATCTAAACACCTTAAAAAGCCTCAACATTTTAAGCTGATAGAAGAGAGCGAGGCCATTGCGGAAGGATAAAAAAAAAGATGTGCTGCCTTCCCACTGAGACCTGTTCTGCAACCACACTTTTACCTACCTAGCTGTTTCCTTGACCTCATGGTACAACACAGCAGGTACCAGTCTGATGTGTACATATATGCGTGTCTGTGTGTGTAAAGAGAGATCATGCAAGAGAGGAGTCCAGACATGCTGCCAGAAGGAAGGGAGGACTGACTCCTCCTTTTGGTGAAGGTGCCAGTTTAAAGAGTTCACACCACAGCCTTAATCACAGCAAGATGGCAGCCTAACAGATTACTATTCTGTAACCAACCTAAAAAGGAAATGCTACCTCTTCATTCCAACACAAAGGGAGAAGCTTAACTATCAAGACCGCTAGTTGCGGTAACAGATGGTAAACTACTAAATTAAAATCTTCACCCATCTATAAGGTCTTTGACTGCAAAGGCAGCATATCTCTCCTTGCTTGATATAAATAGTTACTTAGCAACCTTTTATAGTGTTGAGACTACAGGAAGAACATCCTTATGACCAGCAGCTTTATGACCAGTACCTTAAAAAGAAAAAGGCAGTATCATTAAGCCATTCAGAGGCCAACATAGTTGTGACAGAATTATTCTGAAATCTCAGAAGAGAAGACACTGATAAGGCCTCTCATTAAAAGACAAGATACTGTACATATTAGAACTGTTAAATATTTAGGCTTCTAAAAATGCCTCAACACTCCTCCTTTATTTATGCAAAGTCTCAGGAGAATTATTCTTTCCTTATATTTTCAGCAGCACATGTATTAGCTCAATTTTCTGTGCAGCAGTCAAGTAATTTACCATCACCAATGTCCACTAAAGTAGGGGTTACATCCTCCACAACCACATCAGAGCAAGGCATGGTACAAACCCTCTCTAATCTACTTCAGAGGGTGAAACAGTTCAGCTAATATCCATCCACTTTTATCTGTATGTTTAACTAACCCTAGCTGACTTTACTCAGAACAGAGTAGGGAGCACAGACTATGGATGAGTCTCTCTCTCAATAAGACTTAATCTGCAACAGTAATTACAGCCCCCTCACTAGAAATTACCATCCCTCCAATCTGCTGAGGAATTAAACCCTGCGAACATTGGCAATTCAGTTCAGTTAAAGTGAGCTGGGATTTCTTAACTAGATCTTTGCTAACCTGAATAAATTTGACCGATAGCGAACAAACACTGCTGCCATCTAGCAGAGGACAGGAACATCCAGCAGGAACAGTGACGAACAGTTGGCATGGCCTATAGACAAAAGCTTCTTCCACCAGTATGAATGACTGAAACCTGAATGTCTCAATGTGTTGTTTCCTCCCCAAGTTCCCCTCTACTAACAGAAGTCTCCAAACAGCTGAAAGCAAAACTATCTTTGACAGCCTTAGCCTACTATAAAAAACAATCACACACAGACAATCTGTAACTGGCTTAAAAGAAAACCATAGGTAAAATGAAAGAGGCACCCAGACTAAAATACACACTAGATTGCATCGCTTTTTTGGGGACATATAACTTGTATTTGAACATAGCCTAAGTTAGGAGCACAACTGTCTGAGCCTAACTCGGAAAGTAACTTATCTGACGTGTTTAAATTGTTGTATGCAGAAGCACTCTACAGTGGGTACACCATAGAGCTTCAGATTCCTCAGATGGTATTGCAAGCTTCAACTACTCAAAAAAAAAAAAGGGGGGGGGGGGGCGGGTACCGAGTTAAAATGAAAACCAATTGTTCCGTTTTCTGCTATAGAGAGAATGATGAGATTTACCACTTGGAGGGTAACACATGTACCAATTTATGTGGAAGAAGATACAATGAGAAAATATATTGTATATATATCTTTCAGTTTAAGTGATTGCTGATCAGTGTCTTTTCAATATTTGCTTCCTAGTGGAGATCTGACACTCGCTGCCAAGTTCTCCAGAAAGATTGCTATAGCAGATGAAAAAGCAGCAATTAAGTCCTATGAAATGATCTCAGCTTTTTGTTGTTGGTAAGAAGTAAATTATACTTAAGTTCCCCTCAGAATGACTAAAAGTGCAAATCATTTTCCATTCTTTATTATCTTCAGTTCTTGGCTTCACAATCAAGTCAAACTGCTTTTCTCCCCTGTGTCAGTCCGATTCCTAGTTCCTTTTGGTCGACTTAACTCCCATCTATGCCTTTATCTCCGCCTTTTCCATTCTACTATTTTCTCACAAAGTATCAGGGTTTTGTTTGAACGGGAAGCCCTAGACTCTATGTAGCAGTGCTAGTTTATACAGTTGCTGTTCCACGCATCCATTTTATCAGTCCAAGCATCTGCACAGCCAAACTGCAAACCAGATCATGGAATTGACCTGGCTTAAGAAATAGCCTTTTTTGTAGAGTTCTCTATCTAACCCAGATCAGTTTCTCAGTCCAAGGTTACAGTAGCTGAGCAAAAACTTTTGTTGCCCATGCTACAACTGTTTAAACAGTAAGGCTGCTAAACATGAACCACAGCATAATCATATTGAGAACTAGTCAATCTAATTTATTCTGTCTTGAGCTGGCTATTTGCAAACTATCCCCAAAACAGTACAGAGACTTCAGCATTTCAGTTCAGAGTACCTATGGCATACAATTGTTTCACATTTTTATTCTGATAGCAGAAAACCTATGCCAGCTACCAGTACCATTATGTTCCAACTACATCTGATAGTTTGGATTCGCTTTTGGATATATGAAATAGAAGCTAAGTATTTTAGCTGTATACAGCTAAGCTTAAACAGCACATTGGCACACAGACAAGTTATAATCAGTTGCTGAGTGGCAATTCTTTCATATTCTGTTAGAGAAGGATAAGGAGGAAGATCACACTAACCTCCTTCATCAGGAGCTGGTAAGTTGCATGTAACAAGGTGAACTGCGTGCATGTTTTTGCTTTGATTTTTGAGGGGAAGGTAGTAGGACAAAATACACATCAAAAAATTGTCCTCTGCATACAGAGATAAAGCAGCTTCAGAAAACCAAAGACTTAATGCAGTGACTTATTATAACAGTACATCGCATATCGGCACAAATTCTTCCAGGGTCTATCAATTCATTAGCTACAACTACATAAAGAGCTGGCTACAGCCAGCATTATAGAAATTGAATCAGTTACCTAAGCATGTGTCATTGTCAGACAGATTTCAAAATGCTTAGATTAAAATCATTATAGGATTGTGGAACAAGTACATTGGAGAAAGTTTTCTGAGCATAATGTTTACCTTTTAGGAAAAAGAATCCACATAAAATCCCATTAAATTGCAAAGCAAAGGTCAGACATCATAAATAGAAGGCTGTACTTTGTGGTTTCCAATAGCTGACCTCTGCAGGAATCCCTTATTCCTTGCAATATAATCCTGGAGCGTCAACATCCCACATGCTTCTGTTTCCTGGACTCATTACCAGGCCAACACCCTGCCTGTGGATATGTTTCCACCACCCCAAGTGTTCCAGGACCCCACCATTGACCCCGACTGTATCTACCCAGCAAAACCAAGAAGTGTTCAGAGCATCAACACACCCAATGCACCCACTGAAAAGAAGAAAGAATTTAACACTGGTATATTGGTTTCAGGAGCTATTAACTTGTACTGCAATCCTTGGACAATTGCACAGGTACATGAAACTGTAGCTCTGCTGAGCAGCCAGCGTGAGCTCTGGATTGCTCACGTTCCTCCCATCACACACGCTTCTGGTTTTCTGCTAAAATTGCTGGTGTCATGGTGAGAATCAATCTCAAAGTCACGTACAGCGAGAGGAAGATGAGTGTACTCCAGGTAGCAGCACCTTCCTAGAAAAGGATCCAGAATCTAGTCACTCGTAGAGGAGGACCTTGTTGCCAAACAACAGTAACATGAAAGGGGTTTTTCTACAGTCAATATCACTCTTCCCTGAAAAACAACTACATTCTGGAATTTTCCACAGCAGATTATAGGATTTTAGGAACCATGAAGCTGAGATCCTATGCAAATTCCTAGAGGATTATCTATGTACTAACACAGATCAAGCTTTTTTACAGTGCATCTCCATCTATAGTAAAGTGAGACCTAACTAAATTCAGTAGGCTAATAGTATATACACCATTCCTGCAGTTTCTCTGATGGACCATGTTTGCATTAGATAGAGCATGTTTGCATTAGGGCCTTGCATTAAAATACAGTGCAGAGTAAACTATCCAAGTGTAATTAAAGCAAAGCATTTGGACAAAAGCTCTGTATGAATTATTTTATCTAAAGCACAATTTGCCACTTGCTCGCTCTCTCCCTCACCCTATACTATTATTCACCTATCATTCACATGTAACTCTGAATACATTTATGTATCAGCAATTTTTGTTTTGTGCTATTGGACAAAAATATTGCTGATACATAAATAGCCAGTGGAAACAGACAAGTACAGGATAAAAACAGTGTACAAAGTGATAAAAAGCCGTTATCATCACTACTAAGAAAATTTAGTTTACTATAGATCTGTATCCCAAAGTTGCCCAGGTATTACGAGAGAAGGTGCTCCACACAAACCTTCTGCCTCTAGCTGGATTATTTGCTGTTCTTCCCTGTTTTTAATCCCCAGAGACCAATAAAAACTTCTTTGAGCGAAAGACTGTGGAAAGTTAGTGTGTCCTCTTTAAGACCTTGTATTAAGGCTCCACATTTTCCTTTTAAAACTAGCACATTGGCTAAGATTTCCTTATTCTCTGGGCCTGAGTCTCCTTCTCAGTCTCCCTCCCATATCTCCACAAAAGTCATCTGTCCTGTCAAAACCCTAGGCTTCTAGTCCCTACACACCCTTCATGCTATCACAACCACTCTATGCTACATCAGAAGCCCAGTAAGAAGGCTCTAAGGGCAGGGGGTGGGTCACAAAATAGAGAGTATATTATCTTCATACTATTTTGGGGGAGAAAAAAAGTCTGTGGAACTTTCATCCTTATGTCAAATTTAAGTCATCCACAAGACTGAAACAGTACACAAGGGGCAAAAAGGCATTACAAAGACCAAGTATGCAGCTTCTCTGATAAATGCTAAGGAACTGCACTGACCAAAAGTGATCTGTTTTCTATGCCTAACTGCCATTCAAACAAATTGTATAGACATGAAAAGGTATTAAACAAAAAAGACTGGAAGTAAATTTAAAGGGTTTATCCAGGAAACAAAGAAATGCCCAGAAATGGCAGAGCAAGCAAAAAGTAATGGTAACCTAAATTTTAACGTGAAGACAGATGTTCATGCCAGAGCTGCCATTAGCTTCCAAGGTGAAGACAGAAACTCCTAGGCAGCTAGTTTGCTGCCAATAGGTTTAAGAACTTTCAGAAAGTTTCAGAAATTGCAGACTAAATACCTGACTGATATAGAAAAAACTTCACATAAAGCTGATGCAGCTGGCCTCCAAAATAGAATTTTATACAAGCCAATCACCACATAAGCTATGAGAAGCTCCATAAAACCTCCCATAAAATGTTGCCTCAAAGTGTAACATTTTTAACTCCGCAGTCCAAACCTTAGGAAGATCCTCAACAGACACCACAAGAAGGAGCTCACTGGCAACAACAAGGAAATGGCTTCTGACAGTGAACACAGAGCAAGAAAGGAATCTCTCAGACAACAAAACACTACCATGCAGGGGAGGAAATCAAAGCCTCAACAGGTTAACGTTGAGAAATCCTTTAATTTAAAAAAAGCCTGAAGAAGCCTCAGATATTGATTCATATGGTTTGCTTCATCATACGAGCAAGGGCAATGACTAACAAAAGTGCTATTAACTGGCTACAAACTTAACACATAGACCTGGATATCAAATCATGAATGAGATCACTGCAGCAATGAAAACAGCAGAAGAAAAACATTTCAAAAGATGACACAAGGCAGCATTATCCATCCCATTCAGATACACTGACTGCACTTGACATAGCAATGAAGTGGCTTGTAAGTCAGCCCCCAAAAAAAAAAAAATAAAAAAAACAGATGCAATTCAACTCCTTACTCTACTGGAGCTGCGTGACTTTGCAACACAGAAAAGAATCAGTGCGATAAATAAACGCTTGAAACTATGAATTTCTAGATTTATTGTATATATTGCAAAGGTTTACTTTTCACTATTGCACAGTTAGAAAAAAATCAACGGCTCATCAAAAGGCTCATCTATGTACCATACTGCATTTTTATTTTTCTCTTACATTTACAGATGTATTGGACTGATTCTCTGAGCACCCTTGTTTTTGGATTATTCAAGGAAAAAAAAAGATACATATGTAAATATGCATTTCTTCTCTATTCATAAAGTAGAGATTTCTACAGTTCAGACTACACCCTTGATTAAAGATTCAAAACTAGATTGTCACAAATGGTGGGTAGAAAATAACATTCTAACACCATTAAGTCATATCTCTAAAGTCAGTCATCTCAAGCTTACAGATCATTCACTCCAGTTGCTTAAATCCTATGTTCCCAAGTAAGTAATCTGAGGACAGAAAACCAGGCGTAACTCTGTATCCTCTGTTCCAAATGCTTTGCAGCACCTATGCTGTCACCTTTTTAATTGAATTTGGGGAAGTACTGAAAATACAGAGCTCTCTGCCAAGACAGGGAAAGCTACTGCTCTCCTACCGGGCTAGACCACAGTTTGCACAAAACTAAGATACAGGCTGAAGAGCACAGGGCTGCTAGTCAACCTGAGAGCCAGGCCATCTGCCAGCAGGCGGTCAAGAGGAATGCCAGCCTCCTTTCAAGCAGTCGGCTAGATCCTGCATTTCATTATGGTCCGAATATACACACATGATTCCCTATTCCCAATAAGCCGTAGCTTGTCCGTCTCAGATGACGATACAAAGCCTGCACACAGATCAAAGGGAAAAGGTCTTTTCCTAAAGCCATTTACTTGTGTATAATCACATTTGTTACTGTGCATAAAGAGAATGGAATCTTCTGATTCTACAGTTATTTCAGCCTTCTATGGCTCTTCCCTTTCCTCTGACCTATCTTTCTCTCTTCTATTTCCTTCCCTGATCTTTTGAATTCCCACCAGCACTGAAGTTCACTCATTCCCTTCCACCTAGGGCAAACAGCAACAGAATATTTAACTCTAACATTAAAGTTAGCAGGATAGCAAAGGTCAAAACAATTCTCATTCAAGGCTCCTAAAGACTGAGGCAGACAGATTTTTAAGTCTGCACCTCTGCAGCTGTGGTATTTCAAAACAGTACTCTGCGCATTTTTGAGACTGTAATACAGTCATTCAGATCCTAGACTGTATGTGCATCTAGCAACCCAGGGCAGACACAGTGCAGGAGTTACAGAATCAGTCCTCATAACACAACTAATCCAGGATTCAAAAGCTCTGGACTGCCTGCGGACAATATATAACACATATACAGAAATAAACAATTCACATCACCCTTATCATAGAAAATAACCCTTAGACTCCCATGAAAACTGTAGTTTCTAGGTCTCTTTTCTATTGCCCTCCCCCTCTTTCCCCAGGGCAACGGAAAGCATCCCCATGCCATCACGCATCTTGGAAATGAGTTGTGTGTATTGCTCCAGGTTTTTTCAAAAGAGGCTGAAGAAATAGAAGTGCCAAGGAACTTATGTGCCAGCTTACAAGTGGGTGCATTTCTCGGTTGTGTTCAGGAGAATCATCAAAACTATGAAAAAAATTAACATGGATATCAGCTTTATGACCATGCTCTTAGCACACCTCCATGTGGAATACCAGTTCCACCATATTATGAAACAGTGCTCTCTCTCTCTCACACCTGAAATACATTCACCACTGTATGCTGTGCATGATAGCAGCTGGATGAGCAAGTTAATGCATTCTATAAGATTTGTCTTCATTATTTCTACTGCTTACCTTTCTGAGCAGTAACCATAATTTAGTCTTTTTCAGAGGACAAATGCTTCTCCCACCTTATTTTTCCCTTACCTCCTCTATTCACTTATTATATAGCTTTATGTTTTAAAGACAATACAGTGCTATATTTGCTTTGACTGTTTCGCATATTGTGTTCTAGTGTTTTACAATGGTTGCCAACTTTCAGTATGCTCAACCAAGAGGAGCTTCACAGAGTTATAATTTTGTGACATTCATTCACTTGAACAAGAAACAATGGTGTTATTATTTCCAGTGAAGACTAATGAATCTTACTGGGATAACTTAATAACTTTACAAAAGTACTGATCACCAATTTGAGAGTTTCAATTCACATTACTGCAAACAGAGGTGGAGTTATCAGCCCAGCGCAGATATCCTCACTAGCTACGGGACCAAGCCATGAGAAAGACTCACACTAGCACTGCAGTGCAACTAGCAGCACTTGCCTTGAGCGTCTCCAATCCAAGTCATTCAAGCCTTAAGGCACTGTAGCACTCACGGGGGCAGCTAGAAGCACCCCAAAGTTGACAGCTCTCACAAAGTTTGGAAAATAAGTCAAAGGAACACAGTGAACCCCTAACACTAACACACAGATATTATGATGCCGTCAGAGTTACCGGTTTTTAACTAGCCCCCAGGCTGGCACAGCTCACGCTAGCAATACCTCCCCTCACCCAACTCAGGCGATCTGACCCCCCGCGGGCCCCGGCCCGGCGAAACCCGGCGGCGCCGCCGCTGCTGCCCAGGCAGCCGCAGCCCTGCGGCGGGCCCGCACCGGCCGCCAGGCGCAGCCGCCGGGCTCTGTCTCGCCGCGGCAGCGGCACCAAGGGGCCCGGCGGGGAGCCGGGGGGAGGCCCCGCGCGTTGAGCGCGGTGGCGGCAGCCGGGTCCCGGGACCGGCGCGGCCCTGCCCGCGGGCGGCGCGGCCGCACTGCCGCCAGCGGCCGCTCTCATTCATTCCCGCCGCGGCGCCCAGGCCGCGCCCGGGCCCGGCGGCCGCTGGGGCGCCGCGGCGCCGCGGCGAGGGGGGAGCCGAAAGACGAGACGAGGCCCGGCCCGGCCGGCGGCGCCCCCGCCCCTCCCCCCGCGCGGCCCCGCTCCCGGTCACCGGAAGCGGCGCGCCCTGCCCTGCCGCGGTGCGGGCCCCGGCCGGCCCGCCCGCTCGGCCCCTTTCCCCCCCTCCCTTCTTCCACCCCGCGGAGCAGCGGCAGGCAGCGGCACCTTGATGATCCTGCGGGGCAGCCCGGCCATCTTGTCGCGTCGCGGTGCAGGCTCCGTCGGTCTCGCCTCCGCTCGGGGCTCACGCGCAGCCGGAAGTAGCCCGCGCCGCGCTTCCGGTGGCGCCGCCCTCCACCGCCGTCGCCCGCGGCATGCTGGGTAATGTAGGCCGGGCCCTGCCCGCCGCCGGGGCGGGAGTTGCTCCCCGCTGCCGTCGCCCGCGGCTGCCGCCAGGGGAGGGCCCGGCCTCGGCGCGCCGTGCCCGCGGCTCGCCCGGCGCAGGAGCCATCAGCGGAGGCGCTGCCGCTGCTGCCGGGCGCCCCTTAGCAACGGGCCGCGCGAGGCAGGTGTAAAATGGCGAGGGCGCGCGGGCCTAACGGCCGAGGCGGGGGGCGGCCGCCGGACCGGGCCGCCGAGCCGGGCCGCGTTGTGTTGTTTTGTGCTGTGCGTCGTCGTGCAACAGCGTGCGCCGCTTACAGCGTCGAGGTGCTAAGAGCATCCCTAAGCTCTACGGTTACAAAGACATCTAAAACATCACAACTTTGTGTTAATAACGCCTCATAAGCGATTTTCCTTCTCTTTGGCAGAAAGAGAAAGATTCGTTGTCGAAGTTAGAGGTCGTTTAGCTAAGTGTAGGTATCACACAAGCATCCCATGACGCGCTGCTAGAGCCGTACGGCCACAGTAGCATGTAGTACTTCAGGTCACTGTTGCTGCTGTACCGATGGGAAATAGCGGTAAGGCCGTTTGCCTTAGGTTACCAGGCAGGCTAGCAGCACAGGCAGGAACAGGACCTGGATGTGTGATTCCCTGTGGATTGTTTTCTCCAGGTTTCTAAATAGGACTTCTAGATGATTGAGACCATTTCTGTACACTCCAGTAGAATGGAAAGTGCTCTGAGGCTGGGAAATCTGGAGTGTGTAATTGCTGACAGATTTATCACAGTCTGTATGGCTACAGGCACTTCATATCCTTTTTTTTTTTTTTTTTTTTTTTTTTTTGCAGTTATATTACATGGTGGTTATGATAACATGAAGCATGTGTCAGAAGAGTGGTGTGTCTTCCTCCTTCACCCTCCCCCCAGTATTTCCCAACAACAGACCTAGTTTTACTTCTTTGTCCTTCTCACTAAGCCAACTAACAAGTGCAGAGTTCTTCACTATTCGGTGTGCGCAACTTGTAACGTCAGTAACCAGTAATGTCAAATTTCACACAAATTCATGAAAGACCTCTACCTCTGTAAACTTGTGTATACATCCTTAGCCCCTTAAACACTTGATTGCTTTCCTAACTTTATGGATGTAACTTTCTCAGAAGTCAAGAAAATCAACATTGAGGTGACGTGCAACACAAGTGCATGAAAATGTCTGCAGGATTGGGGCTAAAAGAATTGATCAGTAGCACACCCTCATTCTGTAGTGGAGAAGGGTGAGTTCATTTGCATGCGTTATTGGGAAATTGGCTATGTTTAAATGTGGTGGTCTAGCAAATCCTCACCTTGCTGATTAAACATTGAACTCTTTCTTAAGTGTGGATTTTTCTTTTTACTTATTACAACTTGTTGCTATTACATAACTATGACTAAACTGGATTGCATAGATATTTTTATATAATCACCCCCTTTACAGGACTTATCATCTAACCTAAAAAGGTGAAACATTGATCTCTAGAGAAAAAACTTGTAAGGCAGAGGAAAACCCTTCCATTTTATTGACTGGATATTAACCCAGTTTTTCCCCAGCTTCACAGATATTTAAGTATCTATAGCATGTTTGGTGCTTTATAATAAACAATTATAATCTAGGCTGCATGAGTTCTCCTTCCGATGATGCAGTGTCTTACTGTTTGACTCTGATGGTAGCGGTATTGGTGATTTACTGGTTGATTGCTGGGGGTTTTTTTCAAATAGGAGAAATCACACACACACATGTGAAATCTCTTCCAAGTGACTGTACTGCAGCTTCCCACCTCTCTGAAATGTGACAGGGACAAATAGTCTAAAAGAAATTTATGCTACGCAGAATGTTCTTGGTGTGGGCAAATATGAACCTCAGGCGTTTTAAACTTGAAATTTCCAGCCTGGGCTCCTGTGACAGGTTTAGAACCCATGTGATACTAAAACTGCTATCCAGCAATCCTTTCATTGAAAGATTTTTGAGGCTATATTTAGTACCCATTTCTAGTATGCAGATCTTCACAGATGAAGGTTTACTTTGCAGTAAATTTTTAAAGGCCTAAACACAGTAATGCCTTCTCAAAATGTCTGCCACTTGGGAGAGCAGTGGCAGTGTAAATGAATTAACAAAATGTAGTGACAAGTACGATGTAGTGTTGATCAGCATATGAATAAGTGCTTACCACTGTGAAGCATCAGGATGGGTTAAAGACTCTAATTACTTTTGAGGAATGGGATTACAGCAAACTTTGCTTAGGGAGTCAGGAGAGAAAGCTGAGGGCAGAGATAAAAAGATGGAATTAACGTTCACATAATCTTGAGGCTTCATGAATAATTGAAAATATTTGTAATCATGTTGCTATGACACCCAGTAATAACTAGGAGTCTTAATTCTGATTTAGCAGGTATGCTGACATATGCAGGAGGAACATGTCTGTGTAGGTTATTTATAATGTTCTCTCCACATTGTCGGAGCTTCACATAATACTGTAGGCAGTTTAGGAACCAAAACCAGAAAGACTTCACCTTCTGCCCTACCCTAGTAACCCTTGTACGGACTTGCCAGCTTCAATCAAATTTGAAAATACAGCTGGAGAGGCTAAAGATACTGTTTCCTTGTGAATTTTATGAAAATAGGCAGACAAAGGAAAGAAAAGTTGGTAGTCCCACAGGGGGAAAGACTCCATGACACCAACACTTATTACACATGAGAGATTCTTCACAGGCCCATAGCTTCAAGACCAAAGGCATTAAAAAAACAAGCTCTTTTGTTACACTGCTTGCAGAATTACTTCTTTTTCTTTGTTTCTACCTTCTTCTACCTTCTCCTATTCATCATTTTTTTTCTTTTATCCTTCTCCTGGAATACTGACCGTTAAAGGACTGGCATTAGTGGAGGAAAAACACGGGCCAAAAGCTGAATTCAGGCTTAGTGTGTGAATAAAATACCACCCACTTCCTTGAAAGTGCTGGAACTTCTGCTCTGTTAAGCTTGCTCTTCATCTGCTGGATGCAGCAAGGGAGTGGAGCGTAGCTGGCCCAAACAAATGCTGAGGAACATTGTCTTCAGTGTTCCCATCCAAGGGTTGTAGACCAAGAATCTAACTTCAGTCTGGGGCTGCAGCAAGTGTGTCTGGCAAGCTATTGTGTTTTAATAGTTTTCAATGCTCAATAAGTGGCCTGCCACATGCTGGGAAAGTTGCAGTTTTTATGACGCCTGTCTTTCTGCCTCCTTTTAGGAAGAGGTTTTTGTAGTCCACTTGCTCAGAGATGGCAATGAACAAAAACATTTGTTTTCTACTGTCCTATCTACAAAGATTTAAGTCATTCTAGCTCCCTAGAAGGGCTGTTGCAGAGATCCCCGAGTATCCATACGGGTGCCAGAAAAGCCAGCTAAACTGGCTACTCCAGAATCCTGGCTTTAGACTTTGGCTCCTTGCACTGCTCCTGTACCAAGTGATATCTTCGGTGAGGGGATACAGTAAAAAATGTCCTTCTTTTATAGCCTTCTAAAATTCCCAAAGGAATCCCAATCTAAGCCTCTAAATCAGAGCTGGAACAAGACATGTAAGTGCCCAGGGAGCTTTGTCTCTTCGGCTAGCCACACTCCACTGAGATTTGTATCTTGGCTGCAGCCTTCACAGCTCTGGTCTGCTGATCCTGCCCTTTGCATGTCTCTTGGAAGGCTTCCTTGGAGAAGCGCCCCTGGTGACCCAGTGCAGAATGGCTCTGCTCTCCACTTCCATTGGTAGAATAATACTCCAACAGTCCCACTATAGAGTTCAAGATTATTACTAAAATGCGTTTATTCTTCCTTGCCAGATCATGTATTTTGAGCAGTATGGCACAGGGATTTCTTATCTCTTCTTTCTTCAAGAAAGATTTTGCAAAGCCACATATAGCAGTACCATTAAAACTACCTAAAGAAATTTAAAAGTTTCTTGGTGGTCATGGAACCAGAAAGGAAAAAAAGGAGGGAAGAAAACACAGATCTGAAAAACTAGATTTCCACAGTGTTATACATGTATGTGTAGTTTGTCAAAACTTGCAAAGCATTTCAGTCATCCTTTTTTGGTAAAATAAATGTTTGATGTAAAAAAAAAAGTTCCGCTTTCATCTGTATTTTTATAATTAATGAAGTCATGCATCCTCATTTAGACAGCTGCCTTCCCTGACTCAACCTGGCATTTTTCTTTTGCTAGGTTGAAAGGTAAAGGTGCTATTTGTTTGGTAGTCATTTAGATTGATATTTTTGTTTAAATTAAACTGAATTTTTTTCATTAGAATCATTGCCTGGAGTTCTGTCTGATGGTCTCTTAGCACTGGCAGTTGCCAACCCTTTGCTTCCCTAATATCCTTGATATAAACCCTGCAGCTCAGGCAGAAGGTAAGGACATTAGAGAATATTTTATGCCCGTATATCAGCATCCCCATGTCTTTCTAGGTGAAGGAATGGAAGGAAACTTTATCTTGAACCAATGAACAAGGCCTCCCCTGGGGGCTGCACCCACACCCCATGCCCAGGAGCTCTATTTAAACTCAGATTTGGGCCTTCAGCCCCTGCCTGAGCTATGGCTTAGGCGTGCCAATGTCCAGCCCTGTTCCTGAGTTGTTGTTTTGATTTGCTGAATGGATCTTGGGCCTGGCGTGTTACCTTGTCCTGCCAGATGATCCCTGGACTATCAGACCTGTTGCCATAACTGCTCTGCTCATCTGCCCCTGGCACTGTGGGACTGTGCCGGGTCGGTGAGATTGCTGCTGGGCTTGCCTTGTGGCCACTGTCAGCCGCCAGGTCTCCCTCCTTCAGGGAGCAGCACTGCTCTTGCTGCGCCCTGCTGCTTCTTGCTCCTTGCTGCTGAATTCAGATGGCCTGAAAATGCAGGTTCATTTCAGAAAAAGCTACCTTTCCTAGCTACAGTTGCTGCTGGTTGGCTTTTATAAAGGGTTACACATGCACTCAGAGCTAAATTTCAGGGCAAATTTCAGTATAATGTTTATTAAAGTTGCTGGCATCTGCATGCCCTACTTAAATCAGTGTTCACTCCTACAGCACACCTCCACCAAGGCTTGCCTAAACACTGGTAGGGTGTAGTTTCACGTCAGGCTTACACCACCTTAAATTTGCATCCCTGCTGAAAGAGGGATCCTGCCCTCTGCCACACACTGCAGCCCACTGATCTCACAGTAAACTAATTGATGAAGAGGAGGAACAGATCCTGCATGATCAGTGAGCTGATGCGAACCACCAGCAGTCACGCAGCTGTTTGTTTAGATCTGGCCCAAGAAAGGGGGAAGGCACCTAATTCATTGGATTAGGAGGAGGTCTTATTTCCCTTTCCTGTCTCACGCCTTCTACCCTCCTTCCTCATCCATAGCATTCCATCTGCAGTTCAGTCCTGGTACTTGTTAGATTCTGCTGCGCTGATTCAGCTCACTAATTTGGCAGAAGAAAACCATCTAGTGCAGTCTTCTGCTGGAACGGTGAACTAACCTGGCTTACAGTGGGGTCCAGCAAGCACCAGGGACAACATAAGGTAAATAACAGAAGTGGGAGCAGGAGCGAGATTTCCCCAACCTAGTGCCATGAGTTATTAGATCAACTTTGGATGCCTCTTTCACTCTTGAGAAGTTGCAGGCACCACTGAGCTCCTACTTGCTTTCCCTGCTCTTGGCCATGTATTCCTGACCACTTCCTCGCATTGGTGCTTATCTAAATATTTCCTTTTTTCCTGGCTGGATTAGCTTTCTGCCCTGCTCACTGAGGGGTCAGAGCTGGCACAAGAGAAGCAGCATGAAATGGAATAAGAAGCTGTGACCCATTCAGTTGGCTCAGTCTATCTGGTCCCACTGTATTTATGTGAAGGCCAGGATGAAGAGCAGGATCCTCCTTGCACAAATCTGTAACAGCTACATCACACCACCACTGGGATAATGGTAGTTCTGAGAACAAAACTGAGCCACCCTTTAACCAACAGGGTGTTCTGTAATGTCATTGTAGGAAGAAAATATAAACAAATAATTGCAGTTATGTAATTAATATTCCCAGGACAATCCAACACAGCTGCTGACCACCTTCCTATGACAGCCTCTACTGTCATCGAGTCACTCATCTGAGTGGGTGGATCCAGACCAGCTGAGCCTGTGGCTGACTAATCTTACTTCCTCCTCCTCCTATCCCCTTCGCAATCTTAGATTTTTAATTGCAGTAAGACTTTGCTATTTTGAACCCTAGATTCTGTAATTTACTTAAAAGTATTTTGATATTTTTTATCTAATACCATATAAGGACTCTTCAGCAAGAAGATCAGCAAAAAACAGATATATGTATGTATAAGTACAAAATGAATTCTCACAGCAACACCTAGATTTTACATTAAAAATCTTTATCAGTAGATCCCAGAGTATTTTAAAACAAGTACTATCCCCATATACATATAGCAAAACTGAGGCACAGCAGTACAGTGGTCTGCCCTTTAATCAGAACAGTCACTCAACAACTTCTGAATGATCTTAGCTGGCAGTACTGGCTGAGACTGTACTGCGGCAGGGGGGAAACAGTTGCGTGAGTTTAACCTGCTTAGGACATAAGAATGGGATGCTGCGAGTTGAAGCCTTACCTGTAGGAAACTGGAAAATCTTTGGGCTTTGTGTGTTTTCCTTTTTCATTAAGTGGCTGCTTGAATACCAGCACGATATTGCTTACTTGGACTACAGTAATCATCAGGAAAACAAACTCTTCAGGCTGCATATGACATTACAGGCATTTTACTTTTGTCATCTGTTTTTACAGTTGAAGCTTGAATCCTTAATAATGGTAACCTGACAAAGAGGTTACAATATGCATGAGATCCACTAAAGAATGAAGATGACCCATTGACATAAGTGCTGGATTTTATTCCAGGTGTTTACATATTGACTTAAAATATAGAAATCTGTCTGGCTGTAGTGTCACTTGAGAAAATCTGAGAATTAATGCCCTAAATAAATTGCAATGTCTCATTAGAAATTTGGAGTCTAAATTCACAGAAGAACTTTGCAGAGAGTCAGATATCTTATTTCAGGAGTAAAGGCTTGTCCATCTCCACTGTTAAGAAACCATCTTTGCAAAAAACAAACCCGTAACTTTTCCACTCCAGATTTTGTAGAAACCAAGGAAGCCAAATGCTTATCTCATGGACAATTTTGAAACATTGGTTTCTATGAAAAAATAAATACTTAATATACTAATTTTGCTAAAGAACAGCCTGAATTTCCCATGTCCTAAATGTCCTAAACATGCTATTGCAGCAAAAGAGCTAGAACAACCAAGTCCTGATTTTGTTTCCCACAAGAGGGGGCACTGCTAAAACAAAAAACAGTACAATCCAGATGCCAGCTCTGATTTAAAAATCAGTTTTTCTAAAACAGACGTCCAACATGGCCCTGCCCTCATTACTACATAGTGTTTGTTGCTTAACTCTAGATCAACTGTTATACCAGTTAGAATATTTCCTGGAGATGTTCATATCTGCGTGTTTGGAGAAGAAAAGGTGATGTTTTCCCCTTAGCAAGAGAGCAATCCAGAAATAAAACCCTCTAGGTTTTCAAAGATGTGAAGTCTCAGCAGTTTAGGACTCACACAGTCACCATTAGTGCCTTCACAGCGTCCCCATGTTTAATGGGGAGAACAATCTGCTTTCTATTTAGCCAGTACAAAGCCAGCAACTTCACTCTGTGCTGTCCACAATATGCTGAAGCAAGCAAGGCAGTTGGCAGTTATTAATAACCTCATCTCCAGACATACTTGAGAAGTGTGTAGTCATGCTTCTGAGTGTCCGTAAGCAATTCCTGTCTCCCCACCAGAAAGTTGTAATCTGTCAGAACATGCTTCTAATAATAGACTCTCAGAACAGTGTGTGTCAAGGAAGGGTAGATCTCATATACTGTCTCTCAAAAAATCTTTTTATAGAAATGATCTATAAATAGTCTGGAAACTTATCAGGGAATGTGGTTTAGTTAAAAAAAAAAAAAAAAAACCTGCAAGCAAACCTTTTAAGTGATAGTCCACTGTAGTAATGTGAAAGACAGGACTACAGATGTGATAGCTCCACGTAACAGATAGGAACAATCCTCCTTTTTGCTTCCCTCCCTTGTGGAATCAGACATTTCCTCCAGACAACCATGTAGCATTTGTTATATGGCAAAAATACAATGACTGAAAACAAACAGTACAGACTGGCATGTGGTGTAATACGTACCAAAACCCATGAAACTCCAAATGAGGATCTTTAGCTGTTCTTTACAATCTTGTTGATGAATCAGCTTCTTAGCTGTTAACAGCTGAATACCACCAGGCTCCAAAATCCCACTGTCAGAAGACTTGTTGATTGCACTCATCAGTTACATTCATGCCTAGAAACTGTGCTTTTTCAAACTTGCCTCTGAAGAAAGAGAGCACATATGTGTCAGTGTGTGTGTGTATGCAGTCCTCAGAAAATACATATAGCATGAAAGGGTAAAAATTATCTTGGTAAAAGCAAATAAATTGATGTAGGAAACAGTAACATAGGAGCACTATATAAGGTTTATATTGCAATGATTATTAAAATACCTAAGTATATTAAGGCCTAGTATTTTTCATGGAGGGAGGAATTTTCTACGGAATTAATGAGACAGTTTTAAAAAGGCATTTTTTTAAGTAAGTGCTGCTCCGTATAGAGAAGATAAGTCAAAGCATGTCTTACACTGGAAAGAGAAGTTGGTGAGATTTGCAGTGATCTGCAGCTGAGAAGGGAGTTAACTTCAAGGTCTCCAATTGGTCCCAAAAGGATTTTTGCCTGATGTACTGGTTTCAAAACTTCACACACCAAGAAGACATGTTACAGCATTCTGTGCTAAGGGTAAATGGACCTTCCTAAGGTCCATTCACATACAGCTGTATCACATCATCGCAGTCCAGAAGAAAGGCAAAAATGACTTCTTAGCTAAAGCTAGATTGATGTTTACTAACATGAGGCAGTCTGCTAGTCAACTGAAGGTGGCAGAAAGTTACAATTTTGTTGCATGTGGCAGTTTAGCATCAGTAAAGTGTGGTGGAGTGTTCCTAAATTATAGGTGGAGTTAGCCAACTGTGGTTGCATACCATGCAGGCTGCAGCGCAAATGCAGAGAGAATCCTGACAAGTAGTTCCCCCCGTTGTCACAATCTTCTCTTGTTCATAAACTTGATGAGATCCAGTTTAAACTAGTATATCTCCCCTATCCCCATGGAAAAGGTATTCCAGAACTTCACTCCTTAAATGCGGTTTCACTCCTTTCTTTTAATTTCCAGGCTACTTTTATTTCAAACAGTTTATAATCATTTATTTTTGTCAACGCTGTGCTTGAGCTTAAAATCCTCAACATGCTTTCTTTGTTAATCAGTATAACCACTATCTTGCTTGCATTCAGCTTCAAAAGGCTGTTCTTCATCCAAGAGCTGACCTCATCCTAATACAATGATTTTCTTGTGGGAATAATGAGCTGGTACGCAGAAAAAGATGTATAGAGCAGTGTTGCTCCTATTTGGTGCTTGAGCCCACATCAGGTGACTCTGCAGCTGCCCTCAGAAACTTGATGGAGAGAACTGATTTCCACAAATGTGGAAATCTTGTAGTGGATATGCAGTTTCCCATCTTGGTTGTATCTCTCCCCGTAGTACCTAAAACATTTTGCACATCTCTGCCACCTGTCTTATGACCTACTGAATCTAATATTCTAAGACCCAAAATGGACATCTTCCATCTTCCACTGTCAGGTAAAATATCCAAAAAGAAATCTTTGCCACTGCTGCTGGGAACAATCAGCTCTTGCCTGATGATTTCTAGCTACAATTCTGCTGGACTTCTGTAATTTAGCAGTATAACTACTTATTCTGCAACTGAACAAATTTAGACACTGCTGAAATTGTGAGGCTTCCATCAACGACTGCATGAAACTGCTATACCATGGCCAAAGACCAGAAAAGATGCAATGGCTTCAAGATGTCTAGAAGAGGTTGCAGCCTTCTCAGAAGGGATTATCTATACGAGTCTCCAAACGAGCAATTCTGCTATCAGAATT
Source organism: Dromaius novaehollandiae (assembly GCF_036370855.1). NCBI lineage: Eukaryota > Metazoa > Chordata > Aves > Casuariiformes > Dromaiidae > Dromaius > Dromaius novaehollandiae. Next base: position 46,641,205 of record NC_088098.1, read on the forward strand.
GAGGCACCGTTGGCTGATGTGACTTACAAACATAGAGATGCTTCACAGGCACGTGAAAACGTACAGTTTTGGAGCCATTTCAGGTACTAGAGCAGCACATCAGGTAATTGATTTTTGCCTCTACTTCTTGTCTTTTATCACTGTTTTGTAAATCTAAGGCTGCCTTTGAAATGCTTTGTGACTTGGTCTCTACATGAGGCCCCGCAAGTAGCCTCGGAGTAGCAGGGTGCGTAGGGGCATTCAGGTGAATTGTCTGCATGCCTCAAATACCCGAAACGTGCAACTAGTTCCAGAGAAAAAGGACCATCAGCATTCCTTCCTCTCCTCTGCAGTTGCCGGTTGTTTCAGAGCTGTTTCAGTTACGTAAAAACCAGGCCTTCGACACGAGAAGGTGTTACAGATACTCCAAAGGTTTGGCAGCTTGACAGCTGGAATTGCTGTAACCACTGTGTAATTTAACTCGGAAAACAAGCAGGCTATACTCACCGGCTTATGAACAACCAGTAACTGCGTATTAGAAACATCCCTTCAAATTATAGGATTAAAGGGGGTTATTTTCTAGCTAACATGCACACATGATGGTACCTTCCGGAAGAAACTTTTCCCTTGAACACGAAAGCGTGCAGTTGCCTGTTCAGGGGATTTTACGCCTTCTCTGAGGCCTCTGGGTCTAACAGCTGCTGGTGAGAAAATGCCGAACGACGTGGGGCACCAGGTAATGCTGCAGGGCCTCCGGCCTGCCGAAACCCCCCGCGCCCGGGCAAACAGCCGGCGGCGCCAGGAGGCGCCAAGGACAAGCCCGGGTCGCCAGGCGGCGGTCGGGCCCAGCTGGCGGGAGGCCCCGGCGCCATCAGCGGCCGCCTCCTGCGCACGTCGGGGCCGCCGCGGCTCCGCGTGCTGAAGCACCCCGGCGGCTGGTACTGTTGTCCGAAAAGCGGATTCGTTGCCCGGTGTGCAATAAGCCAATAATTACACACTCAGGAGAGACATTTGTTTATTTATTTCAGAGTTGCGCAAGCCTGGGTGCTCGGTGGTTTCCCACAAATCAAGCACACACACCCCCAACTTTTCAAGTAGCATTTATACACATAAATTGCCAGATTTACGACTTTCCCTTTTACACTGATTGGTTAATGATTTCTTCTTTCCCTGGATCCCGCCCCTGCTCCTCAAGGTCCTGGTCAATTAACACTGCCCCAGCTGGGTCAGTAGGTGTTATCTCCCAAGGCCCTGAGGAAGAAGACATAATCCAGACCCCTTAATCAGCACTGTTTCAACAGTGAGAGGAAGCTTTGCTTCCCAAGGTCCTGGCGCCCAAACAGGCCTTATTTCTCAGCCTTGGCATCCTCCCTTTTGGAGAGTGGGGCACAGGAATGCAGACTGCTTGTAACTCCCTTATCTTTCCAGCCTGCACCAGCTCTGGGGCCCTTTCTTACCGAACTAGGAGCGCGGCCTAAGGCTTCAGCAAATTTAGCTACTCACGCTAAGCAAGTGTGCGGCTACTCATGCTAAGCAAATTCTATCTAAGATAGAAGTTATCCAAATCTACCTACTTCAAACATTCTTTCTGAGCTTCTCAGGGTTGTCTTGTAACAGTACCGGCGGGAGGCGGCGGCAGCGAGCGGCCCGCGCCGAGCAGGCCCCGCCCGCCGGCCTCGAGGGACTACAGCTCCCGGCGTGCCGCGGGGCGAGCCACGGGAACCGGAGGCTCTGCGGTCCCGCTTCCGGCGCGGCGCGCGGGCTGCTGTGAGGCAGCAGTGCCGTTGGGGCAGGTAACGGCTGCACTCGCGGCGGTGGCGGGGCCGCGGGGGGGGGGAGGGGGACTGTCGCCTTCTCCGCCAGGAAAACGCTCGTCTTCACGGGAGCGGCTCCGGCAGGTCAAACCGTCGCCGAGGGGGGCACGAAGGCGGGGGTGCCTCGGCTTGGGGTCGTGCTGTGCAAGCCGTTTTTATTATACATTTATTTACTTATTATTAATCGTCGAGCGTGCCCGAATGATGCAGTGAAATCACAAGCTAGATTTCGAAACGAGCCAAGAGGCAGAGAGTTTATGTCCTGGATGGATTAAATCACTTAATTTATGCTGTGTTTCGCTTTATGGTTTTTTTTTCCAACCCAGAAATGACTTTAGAGCAGGCTCACTTTTGCCCATTTTGATGTATTAACAACTGATCTTCTTTAAGTCGAAGATCTTCTGTAACCCTACAAATGTCAGGTTTAGTGCTCCTGCTTAATGCTGACGCACCTTTTGTGCGTTTTCTGTGTTACAAAGTAATGCTGTACTGCTACCTTAACTAACCTGATTCTCAGCCAGGGGTGAGAATTTCTGAATTTAAATGGCAAGTGGTCTTTGAGGTGAGCCTTAGCCACTGCTCGAAGCCTGTCATTTGACAAGATGGTCCAGATCCACGTTGTGTTCTTGACACTGTATTTATTAATATGATTTCAAAGGCAAGTAATGAGCAGCCTTACAGATGCTGTACAAGCCAGTGTTCTCTAATTCCAGTCAGGTCCCTCATGGGTAAAGAAAACAATGAATAATTATTTGGAGAAATTTTGTAAAGTAGATGTTTCTGGCTATGTCATTAAATGTTAAAAGCTAAGTAGTTAAAAAAAAAAAAACTTTAAGGTACAGGTCTTTAATTACACTGTCCAGGTGTGATTTTGTCAGCATCTTAAATTGCAAGTTACTTTTAGAACTGTTTTGGTAGACAGTGAAAACTTGGGGTTTTTGTGTGGTTTTCTGCTTCTGTGAAACGGTGTAATATTTGAGGTATTCTAAATGATATTTCATAGCTATCATGCATATTGCTTTTGAAACTACATGATGGAACCAACTTTATCTAGAAAGTTTGTAAACTGCAACAAACTCATTTACATTCATGGATTGTCCATAACATGCATATCAAACTTTTATCTCCTGACTTAGATTTGCAGGGCTAATTGTAAATTCTGAGCCACTGTTGGCATCAGATTAGACAAGTGTTATTTATGAATCCTTTACACTGGGTGATAATGTTTACATCATGAGTAAGACAATCATGTTTCAGCAATAATTCCATGTAGTTTGCAGAAGAAAGGATGGAAAATCTGGGTTGCGAAGTAACAGAAGAAAAATTGTGAGAAGACCTGAGTTTGGAAATCTGGAAGCTTTTTAAGTTAATAATGCATCTTCAAAGAGTATCTCTCACTAAGTAAAATTGCATACCGTATTTGACTGTTCAGGAGACAGATGCCAGTATCTTAAATCATAAGGACTTCTAAGCAATTGCCAAACAATGAGTAATATGCTGCACAAGTTTTATTTGGCTTCTTAAGTCAATTAAATTGTCAGTCTTTTGTCTCCTGAACAGTTACAAAACCTGTTTCTTTCAGAGGGTTTTCTGCAGAAAAGAAGGATACAGTCTCCAATTTGGTTCTGTCTTGTCCAGGACTGGTTTCCTGTCTGCTGTCAGCATGGCAACAGCATCGCGTAGAACTGTGTGGTCTGGTATTCTTTGGATGCGTTCATTGGCAGTCTGTAAACAGGCCCCAGTACAGAGTAAGTAGTGATGATATTGTATAAGAGTACTATACTAAAATTTGTTTTTTCAGAGGCTCTTCTCTATACTAAATCCAGAATAGTGTCTAAAGTAACAGAAGCATGAAAATGAATTTTTATTTGAACTGGATCAAGCCTGATGCTTAGTGTTCTCTGTTAATAATTAAAGATGTTTTGATTTGGTTGTTTTTAAAGTTTCCAGTGTCTACATATAACACTTATGTAATTTATTAATTAACTTTTAAATAATACCCCTCCTACCAGTAGTAAAATACTGTCTTTTAAGATTTAAATTTGATTTTTCAGACTTACAAACAGTGCTGGGAAAAGACTACAGTAAAATCTTTATTATTTTAAATAAACAGAGAACAAGTAAAAACAGGCAATGTTCTTTCTTAGATTTTGTCTGAATTTTAGATGCTCAATAGAAAGATGTAGGGGAGATAGTCAAGGTAGTAGAAAAGAGGGGAATAGGGGAAATACAAGGAACATGTTAAATTTTAGAATTTGGTAGGCAATGAGAGAAAAATATGAACTACTTGTAGTAATACCGTACTAGATCTCAACTTTGTCCTATATTTCTTAAATGTGGTATAACAAATACACACCAGTGTTTTCTGAGCATATTTCTTAAACATGGTATGGATGCTCTATTTCTAGTAGTGACAAGTATTTTTACAGTTAAAAAGAGTGCCCTCTATTAATGTAGCTTAATGTATCTAAATTAGGTAGGAAATATTGAAAATGCAAAATACCATGAAATAAAATGTTAAATTCACAAGGCTCAGAACTGGTATGTGAATGGAGAAATAAAGTTATACTGAAGATGCATAAGAAGCTTACATTTATAGAAGAAAAACCTGCTTTCAATGTATAGTGTCATGATCATAAAAAAAATAGTCACACAGAGATGACTATGTTATAGTTACTAGCAGGGATTTTCATACCTGCCTGTGTTCTGTAAGTTTATAGAGTATAGAAGTGGTAACTGCCAAATGCTAGGTTTTATTTCAAAACAATTCCTGGTAATTATTAAGAATGTCTTCACTTGGAAGAGCTGAAGTGTGACAGTGCTAATAGAGATTTAAACATTACTCTAAAAATATTTCTAACAGAAAATGGTTCATGTGAAAATTTATTTTGGTTCTTCCGTTCTTCCCAATTTTACCGTGATGAATACGCCCTCCCCTGTGCAGTGACCTGTCAAGAAGAATCTTATTTGTATTAAAACACAGCAGGAAAAAAGTTGAAATTGCTTTATGATCTAGCAAATTTTGGCCCTTCTATTTCCAAAAAGGGATTTATTTCTTGTGAACGTTAGTCAGGTCTTCAAGCACAGTGGTAGAAGAAGCTACACTGGACTCGGGAACTTAAATGTGGACTCCCACCAGCTTCTGGCAATAAGGAAAGAGGTTTGCCAGTAAGATTCCAATGTAGAGGCCCTGTAGGCCCATCTTAGGCCTTCGTATGTACAGGTTGTGGAGAGGAAGATGCCCATGTTGTACTTTCTGTGAAAAGGAATATTACTAAGGTGTATACTACACCTTATGTACTTGCAGTAAAAAAATTGAACTAGGATCATGGGAAAATTCAGTTGGAAGGGACCTCAGGAGATCTGCAGTCCAACCTCCTGCTCCAAGCAGAGTCAGCTGTGCAATTGCACCAGGTTGCTCAGGGCTTTGGCCAGTCGGGTCTCGAAAATCTCCAAGGATGGAGACTGCTGAACCTCTCTGGGCCCCTGTTCCACCGATAGACTGTCCCCATGGCAGGGAAAAAATTTCTCCTTATATTCAGTCATAACCTCTTGTGTTTCAGCCTATGCTTGTTGTTTCTCATTGTCCCACCATGCACCACTGTGAAGAGTCTGGCTCCCTCTCCTCATTACCCTCCTCATAGGCAAGGGGGAGCTGCTGTTAGGTCCCCCTGAAGCTGACTCTGCTCCAGGCTGAATCAGCCCCGGTCCCTCAGCCTCTCAGGACTCACAGGCAGGTGCTTCAGCCCACAGCCAACTTGGTGGGCCTTCACTGAACTCTCTCCATTTTATCAATGTCTTTCCTCTACTGAAGGCGGGCAAAGCTGTGTCTAGATGTGGTTGCAAGTGCTGAGTAGAGGGGGAGAATCACTTCCCTCAGTCTACCCAGTGTGCTTCTGTTAGTGCAGCCCAGGATGCTCTTGGCCTTCTTTACTACTTGTAATCCTTGTGATTGCTTTCACTGGAGCAACAGGAACCAGGGGAAGGGGGTAAAGTTCTCTAGTGTTACATCAGCTGAGACACTGTAGTTTTGTATAGTGTATATATAGCAGTCTCCAGTAAAATACAAAAAATGTTGTTATTATGAATTTAAAAACTACCAGTTTAGATAAACCTTCTCTGTAAGCTCATATGCTGATTTTCTTTGTGTAAAGAATATACTCTGATGGTTAAACCTCTAACTATTTTGCTTATACTGTGATTTCCCCCCCCCAGGAAAACAGTACAGGGGAAAGTTAATTCTAGGGTGTAGCTAACTAGATACTGTATTCATGACTGCACTAGAAATCAGAATGGTAAAATGAGCTTCTATTTAGACAGTTGGGTTTTTTTTAATTATCTAAAACTGATTATGATTATAATCCTTGATTAAGACTTTGGTTCTTAGAACAGAATGAAAATGTAAACTTGACATTCTTAAATCTGGCACAGATTTGTTTGTTTTACATTAGTGTTCTTTACTTGTTTTTGCAGGTGGAGCTGTAAGTCATCCTTGCCATAAATCTACTTACTCGGTTCTTCCTGACGACTACAATTGGTATGTACGTAAATCTGCTCTGATGTATGGCTTTCATATGGCAATTATTCTAGAGCTACTTGCTTTGTCATGAAGTTACCATATGATGGTATAAAACACCTCTTCTGTCAGTTTGGGATACATATTATAACCTTAACCAAAGTATTGTTTCTGATCAAAATAATTGTGAAGTTAATATTTCAAAACTGAGCATAATGAAATGCAGGGTTCACATTCTGAATGTGGTAATGAGCATAGTACCACTGTAGTTTTATTTGAGGAAGAGCAAAAATAATTAGAGTCATCATTTTTCACTGATGCTAGTTGTTTGGAAAATGTTCAGGCACTTTCATGCTGCTGCATGGGAAACTTGAGTAGAAACTGGAAAAGACAATACAAACATAGCGAAGAACACAGCATCTGCGTCATAGAAGGCTATTGGGAAGTTAATGTGTCATAAAAGTTAATAGGGAAGGAAGAGCAGAAAAGAGCCGTACTCCCTCAAGGAACCTCTCAGTAGAACTTTGTTTTTCATGCTCATCATCTACGAAATATGAAAATTGGAACCCTAAATGTTCATTATTCTTGTCTGCTACAGTTTTGTATGTAATTATTCATAGTCTTACAGACTTTTTTCCAAACCATATTTCCAGATATCTTCAATGCTTTCTTTTAAGCCTTTCTTCCTTTCCATCTAGAAAGAAACATGAAAATGTCTGGAAAACAACATGAGGCAGTTCAGATCATATATTTGTGCCCCTCTCCACTTCCCCTTTTTTAATAAGAGTTTATTTTGTATAAGATCCTTGAGAATTATTAAATGCAGGACCAAATCTGTTTTCCTTTGGGACTCGGGCTGCTCAGTCACTCAGCATTTCTGAAAATTGTATGGTGTATATTGGTGAACGTAAATTTTTATTTTTATAGCAAAGTGGAACTTGCAGTGACATCAGATTTGAAGACAATCGTCTGCTACCACCCGTCACTTGAGATTCCATATGAGCATACAAAAGTATGTCCAACTTACAGAATTATATTTCCTATTCATGTGAAAATATAAGCATTCTTAGTTTTGAGTCTTTTGGGCATCTATATATATATATTTTTATTATTATTATTAGGAATACTGAGGTACTTTTTATTACATGACCTGCATATGTGTGGAGTAAGTGAACGATGAATACAGCTGTTGTCATGTGGAGGAGTTTATTTCTAGCTGAAGTAAGGGAGACTTGAGTTAAGAAATGCTCAGATACTGCAATGTACATTAACTGAGATAGAATGAAGTGAGGCAATCAAATACTTGTATACTACAGAAAAAAATAATAATTGTCTAAGAGCGTGTTTTTCAAAGGGGTTAGGTGCTATGGGCAATGTTTGAGGTGCATTATAGTTTGCTCAACCTACTATGTACAGATGCAGCAGTCTGGAGAAAAGGATATGCAGAAGTGCTACTGATGCTTTCAACTCTAGCAGTTTTAAATTCCATTCAGCATTTGGGAATCAAAAACCCCACTAAAAACTTTACATTTTTAAATTTATTGAAGTTTTATCTGTCAGTAGTAGTCTCTGTAAGTTCCTGACATTTCAGCTTGAAGAAAGTAAGTCTGGATAGACTTTTGTAGTCAGTTTTACTTCCCAGTTCTCATGTGCTAGTAAAATACTGCAGCAGTAGCTGAGCTGCTGAAATACATAATTGTGAAAATTCTCAATTGAAAACATAAAATATTTTAGTGCTCTTTCCCTGTAAGTTGCCTACTGGTGTGTGTGTGTGGGTGTGTCAGTTACGTGTCTTTAAGAAAATGGGGTGTAAAGGACAAGGAAAAATATTTGTAATGGTGCCAGTAGTTAAGTTACAAATTGAGAACAAATGTCTTACTGTCAGCTAATACGCAGTTAGGAAGTGACATTCTGCTCCAAGATACAAATCAGGTAAAAGCCTTTTTATCACCATGGGTAAATGATGATAACATGAATAAATTATAAATAGGAATAATATTAGTAGAATCAGAGCGTATGATTCAGCTAGTGAATTGTAAGCATGAGAGAACAGCAACAGTGATGACTGAAGTGCTGATTTAGGGGTAGGGTAATTATCAGCTCCAGCTCCTGGAGTAATTAGATGTTTCTAGAACTGTGCTGTACGGTGGCAGTGTGTGTGGGGAGTTCTTGTTTTGTTTTGTTTTTCATTGGAGTGAGGGTAGACAGCCTTTACACTTGCAAATATTCTTCCAAAGGAATACAGCTCTTAAGAGTAGATAATAATGTTAGTTACCAATATAGCTTGACTTTTTACTCTCCTTTAAAAAGAGGAGGTGGAGGGAAGGAAATATATTCACAATTATTTTTGTAGCCCATACCACGGCCGGATCCAGTGAATAATAGAGAAGAAACCCATGATCAAGTATTGAAATCCAGATTGGATGAAAAGGAGCTACAGAACAAGAAAGGTCTTACAATTGAAGAGCTCAGCAAAATGTTTTACACAACAAAACATCGCTGGTATCCAGTGGGACAGTAAGTATTTTTTCAGTGTTTGTCCTTTTGGAGGTAAAAGACAATATAAGAATGATTTAACTGGACTGGATTCAGCCCAGGATAATTCATTATGTGAACCAAGATATTCTTAGCACATGGGCTGCTACATAAAAATCTAAATGTAGTGCTATGTAAATGGAAGACTATTGTTTGTAAGAGTTTTGACTTGTAAAGGCTATCAAAGGGGGCAGAGGTATTTTTGGTAAAATATATCACTAAAAAAGGTCTGATCCATTAGTTAACAAGATGAAGTGAGAAAATTGCTACTTAATGTTGCATAGGTGAAATTAGCATAAGAGAATCTTAGGTAAAATACCCTTGATGGACAAAACCAATTACAGCTTGAAAAAATACACTGTCTATTCCTTAATTTTCAGAAAAATTCAATGGTATGCATTTCAGACGATTGCAGTGTGCATGGGGTTTGGGGATTTTGTTTGTTTTGTTTCGTTTTTCATTTGCTAGGGTGAAAAGTATACCTTGGTGTATCTCATATTCAGAAAGCCAGTAAAAGCAGGGGAACAAACATGCCTGGCTGAGTTTAAGCTTGAAGAGGAGCTATCTAGATTCAGATATACAACTGGAAAAAAGGACATTTTAGTTTGTGTTGCTCCTTCCCAGTCTGTGTTATTATACCTCATGGCAACTGCTAATATTATAGCTATTGAGAGTTGATACAGGGAGAATTTTTGTATCTGTGGAAAACTTTTAATTATCCTATTTGGGGAGTAGATGGAAGGAATGAAGTGGTGAGACTCTTCATGGCCAAGGGGTAGCTGTCACCTCAATGAGCATCAAACTGTATCTTCCTTGTTTTAGGATGGGCAATTAGAGGAAGATATGATTTATTTTTGTTGGGAAGAAATTTTTTATTTTGTATGAAAATAGTATACTATTTAAAGTACAGTCTGACATAACACCCTTAAACATAAATCCTTTCTTCTGCAGCAATCATTTTGACGAAGGAAAAGCTGATCACAGTAGAATTAACTTCATGCAAAGGATTAAGAATAAACAGCAACCTTTGTACCTATTGAACTGTAGAACTGATTGGATTATTGTGTTCTTTTAGCACATGTAGCAATAGAAATGAGTACTATTGTGTAACTTCATGAACAACAGAGATAACATCTAGTGAACAGTGATGGGCTGTGTTTGTGTATCTTGGTTTTTTTGTTTACTTCTATAACCTCTATAATACTGTCTGGGAAGAAAAATCAGGAAAATCAAAGACTTTCCAAAATTTGTGCTCACTGCAGGCCTTTTTTCTTTTAGGTATCACAGAAGACGCAAGAATCTTAATCCTCCTAAAGACAGATAATTAACTTCTTGTTCATCAGGACTTTGTTATTAATCTTTATTGGAAATAAAAAATCCAGAAAGTGGAATTGGTTTAATCAACTCTACATGAGTGTTTTAAGTAAACTGTGCTTATCTAAATAAACTTGATTACAATTTCTTTTTCTACTTCAACTAGTTAACACTAGAAAAACAGCAGAACTGCACAAATGAAATAAGGATTCAGTGAGAATATTGTACCTGCTGGGTCAGTGAATATACTAGTCTTTGAAAAGGATGTAGCAGGTGATACAGTGTTCTGATTAAACTAGGTCAGAGGCTTATCAGTTGTAAAGTCGAATGCATAAAAGTAGTATGTCAGAATCTCAGACACGCAGCTGGACACTTCGTGGGTGTTTTTAGAAATCCATTAACTGAAATGCAGGTGAGCTTGAATACTGAGGTTTAAAGAATTTAAGGTTATAATCATTTACTGAAGACTGGCCAACTCAGTTAAACTTCATGTTCCAAGGCATAATAACTCACCTTTTGAAATCATCCAGCATGCCAAATAGCTGGAATACTTTTTTCGTGTGTGTTTTTAATCTAATTTATTTGATAAGGATGCTACGCTCACATATAAATTGCATAGCTGTCGCTCAGGGGAGGAGGTGTTCTTTGCCTTAGCTGGGTAATCAATGAAGACTCCCGGTTCTTTCTAGCTTATAAAGGACCAATACTCCCCCTTTGTATTCTCAAATGCTTTAAATTCCATATGTGTGGTTAGATTCTACTTCATAACTTAAATACTTTAGGTTTCTGATGTTAAGACATTCTACATCATCTACCATCTTTCTCAGGAAATATGAGATTCTTTACTCCTGTCTATGGTTTTAGGCATCAGCTCTTCTGATAGAAAGAGCTAGCTTAGAGCACTGTGCCTTTGCAGAGATCCCACTGAGTTCACTGAGTCTTGTTAGCGGATCCTGTAAAATAATCAGGAAAAAATTTAGCTCATATATCTGCTGTTCATTTTGATTGTATTTTCCTTCCAAACTGGCTTGGATAAGCTAGTAAGGTGGTGGTGGGAGGGGTTGTTTTTATTTGTGTGGTTTTTGTTTTTGTTTTCTTGTTAGTCTGGTGTTATTTTGACAGCATGTGTTACCTGTAAATTTTGCCTAGAAATTGAGTACCAAATAAAGTCTCTACTCCTGGTCACTGTTAATATAAAGAATACCAATTTTTACAGTTATTACTAAATATCCTATTTTTCTTGAATGATTTAATTATGTAAAAGTGCTGTTATATGCATTCAAAAAGACACCCTTTAAATACTTGTGGAAAATCGTACATAAAGCTAGTGTAAGTATTCATTCTTTTTTTTTTAATGCATTTTAAAATCCTAATGACAGTTAATAATGGGTTATCATGACAGCACAAAATAGTTGTGCTTCCACTTTCTGTTAAGCTTTAAAGATATCTGATTCCATGTTTAATCCTACATTAGCCCAGTGACTTTGGCTCCATATTATATGATATCTTTAGCTTACATGATAACAAACATTCTGTCATGAAGAAATGTCTACTGTGTCTGTGAAGCAGATGGCTGCTTAGTCCGTGATTCTAGTTGAAAGAGAAAAGTAATTCTTTCTCAGCCTGGAATATCACTTTTTAAATAGTTTCTAGAAATGAATGGTAAAGCAAATTTTAGTACTTGCATCAATTGATGCTGCACAGTACTGATGTTGGTGCCCAACTGGAAAGTTTGTCTCAATTTTGAAGTGTTTTGGTATGTTCCACTGTATAAAATTGAGTGTCTCTCCAAATGAGAGTCCTAGGAGATGTGATTAACATGATAATTCTAGTTAATCTAATTAGATTTTTTAATGTATTTTTTTCTACACCTTAATATCTTACAAAAAGCAAATTAATGCCTTTGAAAATTTTACTAATATGAATGACATTCGGAGTATATCTATTTGTAGTAATGTCCATTTTTCAGCTACTATTTGGCAGTGACATTGGCTGGTGAGGTACCTTGTGGCTAGCTGTTCCCCTGGTGTAAACTGCATTGCCATGTTAGAAATGGCCATCTGCTTTTCTAACTGGTATCATTTCCCTTGCTGGTATTCCTCAAATATGTTGTGCATCTTTTATCTGAAATGCCTGGATGACAATTATGGAAAACTCTAAAAGTGATTGGTTTATGATGATTTTTCAGTAATTGCTCACTGCTTTTAGTATAAGTATAGCCTTGATCTAAATGGGAGAAGAGGAACAGCAGGAGTATGTGCACTTCATTGGATGATGCTGAGGAGGAAGAATGAGTGTAATCCCCTTATTTTTGGAAAACCAACACCTAATTTGTCCTGTTTAACTTTACTCCAAATTAAGACAAAACATCTTTTGGATTAATTTATACTTTCAAATATTTTTCTTCCTCCCTCCCACAGATACTTTTATTTATTGCTGCCAAATACTATTAAGACAGTTTGAGTTACAGAACCTTTTTGTTACCATATTATTATTACTCACTGTGTTTGTCTGTTCTTGCCTGTCAAATTTAGTTTACATTGTAGAAATTTTGGATTTCTCCATGATTTCCAGACATTTTTAGACATTTTCAGACACCTAGGGGCTAAAAATGTCACTTATATACTAGACTGCTATCTTTAAATTATTTCCTCTTCTGACCCATTATTGGAAACAGTTTAAAACACACATTCACTATACGTACACTTTTGTCATTTTGTTATTACATAATTCATTAAATGGATATTTATCTTTCTCTGCTTTATACTGCTCCCCTCAATCTTTCTGTGTTCTTTTATGCTAACATTTCTGCTGCGTGATCCAAAGCATGACCCACTTAGAATCCTGTTTCCACAGTAATCCCTAGCTTTCCTCCCAATTCTCAGTGTTGAACAACAACATAAGGAATCCTCTTCTACAGCTGTGATCCTTAACTATTTGTTTCTTTTCACTTGAAAATTTTAATTTAGAAAGTCATCTGTTTGCCCATTTCTATCCAAAAGGATGGGTCATTTAAAAGTCAGTTGAGACTTCTCTTTCTTGCTTTTGTTGCCCTTGGTCCTTGTATTAACTTTGTAGTTAAAAAGTTTTGTAAAACTCATTAAATTATAAGTCTGCTTTGGTGTCTTTGTATCCAACTTTAGACACTTGGTTATTTGCTTTCTATCTAGTAGTTACCTAGTGTTTCAGACCTTACAGGGTTCATTGCTCTGGATACTGCACAGTTGGGTTTTCTTTATTCCTTCATCTTACTGAATATTTTCTGTTTTGCCTCATTAAAAGTCTCCTCAGGCTTTGGCTGCAAGCATGCCCTCAAAAGACTCAATTCCAATCAAATACCAAAAGATTTGTCCTCAAATGTAAGTGTAATTGAAGTGGCCCGAATTATCTTGCTGTCCTAGTGAAAGGGAAGTTCTTTCACTTTCTCTACTTTGACCTCTATAAAAAAGGAAGCAACAGTGTTGCCTTTTCCACGTGCAAATTTCATCATTCTGCAGACTCCTGGTCCTACCACCAGGAGGCAACCTTACACAGCAACGCAACGGGATGGGTCTGAACCCAGAGAATTTAGCTGCATTACCGAGTTTAACACTGTAAGAGGAGCAGGCATTAGTAGTTCTTTAGTAAATTGGTAAGTACTTAAAAAAGGGAAGTTTCTAGCTGACTGCACCAATACCGGCACAAGCTGAGGTCTGAGAATGGCTGGATTCAAAAAAGTCAAAGGTTCTTTTGCAGGATTTGTCTGTTTGCTTTCACTGATTGGACTTTTGTAATGTATAGCTTAAATGTACAGCTTATAATAATAATAAAAAAAAAAAAGGGACAAATCTCCTGGTTCTGGAAAAAAAAAGAGCCAACAGTGGAGCAGTTATGGGACATGACTGCTATATATGCCCATATGACAAGTTTTATGTCTTTATGCTTCAGTTCCTCATCGTTAAAATGGAGGGTGTAGCAATCCACGCCTTTCTGCCTCACAAGCTTAGCTGTTCAGCCCTAGAGAAAAGTCCTCATCTGTTTTGTTGCCTTTCAGAATAGGTCTGAGTTTCAACTGCCGTCTCTAAATTCTGCTATGCTACAAACAAATCACTGCTGCAGGTCCTTTGTGTGTCTCAGTAATCATTACTGTTTGAAGCCAACACTGCATTTTTAAGCTATTCCAATCTTTATGAATTTTAGCATCTGCTCTGCTGTAATTTTCTCACATGCTCAGTCCAGCCCCAAAACACTAAGATTATATGATAAAGGGATCACAGAAACATAGGTCACGTTCTACTTCTGTAACTGCCGATGCGCATTTTGCTTTAATGTAGCAATGTAATAAATTATTTGATTTAAAGCTCACCAGACAAAGCAATTGCTCTCATTCACTAGAATGAACTTCAGACAAATCCTTTACTTACAACACTTAGAAGTTGGATCCATCTTTTTTCTTTCGACATCTACTAATTGGACATCTAAGCCTGAGTTAATCTCTGTAGGCTCCCTTAGAGTCACCCAACACAAGACGGTATCTAAAGAAGGCAGTTCCTCTTATTTAGAACAAGTGTTGAGTGTAAGTCCATCTAAGTATCATTGCTCTCTGGAGATGCTTTTTCCACCTCTCGTCTTTATCATAGCAAACTAATTTTGTCCTTAGAGACTGTATTTTTTACTAGAAAACAAAGACCAGACTTATTGGAAATGATTCTTACTGTGTTTTTTTGGTAGTCTAAGGGGAGCATATATATATTAAAAAAAACCACTCCATTTACAGTGAGGATAAAAACATTCTTGCTGTTTCTGCTAGACCTCAATGGCATGTAGCCCATATACAAAAGCTGTAAATACAGTGGTGGGAAAGTCAGTAAGGTGGTTTGTTGAATAGGTGGTCTCTTGCTGAACTAACAGAATAGTTCACTAATGGTGTATTAAACTGTAATGATGCTTTCCTTCACTAAAGCAGATTTTTTTTATTTCCTGTCCTTTGTTTTCTCTATAATTTAAAGGATAATGCACACACAATTTATTGAAAACACAGGATTTCTCACTTCCTTATATTTAATTAACCCTCTAATTCTATAAGATAACAATTAAGCAATTGCATTTTTGTGTTTCATTCTATGTTTAGTCACTAACATTGTACAACACCAGAAAGGAGCTATGTTGAAGCTGTACAAACAAAAAGCATGTTTGTCCAGCAATTTTGTGTTGCATGGTTTTTAGAGAAGTAAATGCTGTGCCTGGAATCCTGATCTGTTAAGTGTCATGATGTAAGTGAGAAATTATAATCAATGTATCACATTTTAGGACTTTTTCATCACATAAAGGCAATATGGGAGGTGGGAATGTCCAACAGAACTGAGCAACTTTGCCAACTTCCCTTTGTGAAAATCAAATAAATAATGAATAAAGAAAATAGGCATGCTTATATTCAGTTTACTGTTTGTCAGGATGAAACAACGGTACTGGCTCAGATGCAGTTTACCATTTTAAATGGTGCTGTTCTTGACTGCTACCAGAGTTCACAGTCCTTCAGCAGAAAAACATCTATACCAGCAAAGTGTGAGATGCTGTAGAAAAAAAAAAATCTGTAAGAGCTGATTTTCATAATCCCTTCTGCCAAAACTATTGAAAGTTAACCACATAACTATCACAGAAAATTCAAATGAACAATGAGAAGTGACTGCGTTAAATTAGGCTGCTGCATTAGGTCATTAACATATAGAAATAACTAAAAAAAAACCTAACTCAAAACTAACTCAAAACTAACTCGACTAAATACTAACCTAAGTAAAAATCTAAACTATTAAAGCATGACCCTATTGTACAGGCATGTTTCCTACCTGCAAAGCAGAGCTTTATAATCTCATGTAAAGATTAGTATTTCTTAAATACTGCTAGTCTTTCTCATTATTCAGGTTCATTTTGTATTCTTTTTTTCTAAACTAACATTTTTCTCAAGTCCACAACTACAGGAGTTCTCACAGTGGATCAGAGCTGTGGTCCAGCAGTGGTCTTCATCTTCTGCATCAGTTAATATGAGGCACTGAGAATAATAATCTAGTCCCAGGGAAAAATTCCTTGAACACTGTTTAGTTAGCAGTTGGTCACTTATGCAGCAGCATAAGGGTTTGCATTCCTTTTCAAATTTTTATAGTTATTTTGTAATTTTTAACCCGGTTTTAAGTCTGGAATCACTTGTTATTTCACAAGAATACCTCATATCTTTATAATTCTCCTTTTCCCTCCACCTCGATTTTCATACAGTTAAAATGCTGCTATTAGTGACGGTGAAATTCAGGGTGGCAGAGAGTTCCACAAGTTTTAGGATTGGATTAAGAAAAGGGATTTCCCTAGCCAGATAAAAGCACAATGCAAACAAAATTCTGTGGTATGTTTGCCATAAGCACAGGTAAGAATAAGGAAAAAGGCAGAGAAATTCCCTTTGCAGAGCATGTATTTGTGTGTTCACATCTACCAAAATAAACATACCATGTATTTCATGTGTTGGCTGTATAGGTTACAATTCATTGACTATATACAGCCATATTCATTTAAGACAAAAGATTCGAAATGAGTTCAAAGTGCCCACGGTAAGGCTGAAAGGTGATACAGTGGCCTCGGCCGAGGACCCCGTGCCTATGAAGAGCAGAGCCAGTCCCAGGGGGAAGCGGCCGTGGCTAGTACCTATGCAGTGTGCAGCCGTTCCCTGGATCGCTGTCCGCTCCGAGGGCAAAATCTTACATCTCTGGAAAGCGCTGTGAGTTTTGCATCAACATGACCAAATTTTAGCTCATGGCTTCACGGAGATGTAGCATGAAAAGCCCTACACTTCTGTAACAGTGAAGCGTTTGTGCTGCGGTCTACGCTGTATGTCAGCTAGCGAGTCCCCAGCAGCAAACTGGTAGTCGGAGGCCCTTGGAGCACATCCATGCTGCTGGAGGCTGGGGAGCTCTGGGCCGCTTAACCCCACACACACTTTCCTGGCTTCGCCCCAGTTCTGGTTCAGCCTGTTCCAGCTAGCCCTCTTGAAGGCTATGGCTGCACATCCTTGTGGGGAGAGCCCACACTAAGGCTGGCTCCCAAGGAGCTGCACAGACAAGATCACATCTTTTTGGATTCTACCCTACACCATCTTCCAAACTACCCAAGCTGACTGTGCGCCCTCAAACATTCGCACATCCCAGAACATGCAATACATACCCTAACTTTCACACTAGGAAAAGTCTGGCAGGCCATGGTACAGTTTCAAGTTATTTTGGATACTTTTTGAACTGAAAGATACGCACAAAATGGTAGTTACATGTTGGGTGTATAGGGGCACCATAGGGGGCCCAAGAGTACTGTGGGATGCGAATGTAGCAGTCTGCTCCAGAGGGAGCAGAATATGAGCCAGTCCTCTTGGCATCAGGGACCTTTTCTTATTTAGAAATACCCACATGTCCTCTGATTCCCCATAGCCGGGACCCGCGTTGTCTTTGCAGACAACCAGAACTCAGATGGCCTTGATCTGTTCTCCCTGCTGAGTCTGAATGAGGCTGGTAAGGGCTTCTTGAGCAGCAACTTACACACATGAGTCTTCTTCCCTCTAAACAACTTGAGTCTTCAAGATTCTCCAGTCCAGTTCAGAGACTACTGTAAAAATATTTTTTTTTTTCTCCAGGGTAAGCAAAATTCAAGATGCAGAGAAGAAAGTGCATTTCTATAACTTAAAAAAATCCGGAGTTAGAAATGAACATCTTTTTTTAATAATCTACATCACAGTAAGTGAAATGAAGCAAAGGTCACTAAATGTTAATGTTCTCTAATTCTCCACCTTCTGAGGATCCAAAAATCTGATGAAATGGTCCAGGTTAAGACATTTGGCGAAATAATGAGGTGAAAGGTTTTCAGTATTTTCTGGAGAACATGAAAATTGGACATGAACTTCTTAAAAATCTTCATGCAGGTATTTCTAAACAAAAATGCTGTGTTTTCATTTCAGGACTAGTGAAATGTCAACAAAAGAAAGTAGTGGTAAAAAGAAAACAAGTTAAAGAGCTGTTTTTCAGTTATTCTCAGGAGGTAAAGGGTTTATTCATTTAAAAACCTGGGACACTGGCAAGTAAGCTTTTCACTTTAAACAGCTTGCCTGGTTTTTTTTCCCCCCTCCCCTTTTCAGCTGCACCCACATGATAAATGAATTTGGTAGAAATGCACTACCAGTTCAGGGTATTTTTTGTAACAATTTCATCCCCTTACCTGGCACACTGTCACCCCTTACAGCAGCCTAAGGAATTGATCCTAAAAATGCCCAAAGAGATTAAAATGAAAACTTTAACTGATTGTTCTAGAAGCATAACCGATTGGTCTTCTTTGGGGAATTCTTTTGTTGCTGTATTTTCCGTCAGCTAGTCCAGAGAGGTTTCATTAACATCTCACCAATACCTGTGACCAAGTAGAAATTTTGACTAGGCTGTGAAAACTTCTAGGAAAACTCTGGTTTGAGGTGTTAAGTACATACATGCAAAACAAGTGGAAACAGCTTGGTTATTTGCACTCTCTGGGCATGGGATTCCACTCCTTGATGGATAGAAAAAATCTGCCAATATGAAGAACCTGGGAAAATATGGACCTAGTAAAAATTCATGCAACCGATCACATTGTCAGATAGCATAAATTACTACAGCTTCCCAGATTTGCCACCATTGTTATGGAAGTTAGGCCTGTCGGCCACCATAACAGGGCTCGACCCTAGGTTCCCGCAACAAATCAGATAATTTTAATCATGCGCGTGCCATAATTACAGCTCGAGCTGGGTGCCTCCGAAGAGGGACCCTAACATAAACAAATTCTGGGTAATTATAGTCTTTTCGACTTACATTTCCCACCCCTCACGCGATAGTTAGACCAATAATAATTTTTTGGTCTGGGGTCTCCTGCTCCTCATTGGGTCTCATCGTCATTCTGAGGCAAGCTGTTTTTCTCCTTATTCTTGTTTTTTTGCAGTCTCTGATGACGGTTGTACCTCTGTTTTTGTTGGGTCTGGCGGTTGTCTCCCAAGGTCTTATTTTTCCCCATTGTTTTGGCGTCTTCCCTCTCGGAGTCGGTGACACAGGTGTGCAGACTGCATGTGGCTCCCCTATCTTCCCAGCCTGAACGAGCTCTGAGGCACTATTTTTTATGAAACTAAGTAAAGATTCGTTACTTTTCCCATGCTTGGCCTAAGGCTTCAGCAAATCTAGCCACTCATGCTAAGCAAGTTTTATATAAGTTGTACTAAGCAGCCATTTCTAGACAGTTTCAATTCACTATTCTTTAACAACCGTAACATTACATAGCACACCTAACAGGAGGATTTGTAGAGATTTGTGTATGTCTTGGAAAAAGATGGAGCTATGAAGGAATGAACAAGCTGAAAACAGAAGCATATGAGCCCATTCATGTTTCAGCCTTTTATGCAATGGCTAAAAGGCCAGGAGTTTTCAGGAATAGCCTCATGCAACAAAGCTCCCACTGACGGCAAGATTTTGCTGCGGACTTCTGTTAGTCTGAGATTACGTTCTGGAAAAAGATAAATTAGCTTCTGAACAGTGAAAGCAGCATACCCTAGACCACCATGGCCCAAAGTAGAGGACCATGCTGGAGAGAAAAGAAAGCAAAGGATGAAAGTCAGTGTAAAATACTGTATTTTCTAGCATGTAAGACGCTCTTCACCTGCTACTTATATCACATCAGGCTGTGGGATGGGTGGAATGACAGAGTGAGAGCACTACTACATTATTTTATCTTCTGGAAAGTGGCTTCAGTTAGTGGGCAAGAAATATATTTTAATAGTCATGCAGTTTCTATAATACAAAGTTTCTGCCTCATAAATGGTGTCATCAAATGCTATCATATTCCAGGTAGTAGTTCCAGAGAGTTCTCAGACTCACCTTATTCCAAAGAAGATTCCATAGTTTTAACAGATCTGTGTACCACTTTGTTGGACAGATAGGAAAGAAAAAAATACCTATAATACAGTAAATTCTTCTTTCACCCAAGATAAGTTAGGCAGACCTCACCACTTGGCAACAGTTGGTGGAGTCCCTTACAGACAGTCTCTAAAAAAATATATCCGTGCAAAATTAATAAGGTGGTGTTTCCAGATTTCTCTTTATTTGCAACCAGTCTGTTGCAAGTGTGTCCAATCCATGTGTTTCTAAATCACCTGGATCCAAATGAAATCAAGTTTTTGGACCAGACTATGTAGGGCAGACTCCCACCTTCAGATCTCTTGCTCAGGGCCTTGCCTTGTTGCACAGGGTGCCACCATAGTCCCTATTAGTTTAGACATTGCTACAGAGAGATATCTGGGCTGTGGGCTCGCACTCAAATTAGTTTCTAGTTTCGATCCCCCTGCATGCAAAGTGGCAGCAAAGAGAACACTGGCATAGCAAGGAAATATCTTCCCTACAGGTGCGTTCCCCTGGGTAGGACTGGAGAGCTATAGGTCTTCAAATATCTGAAAGTCCCAGCTCACCCCTTCAATGAACCCAAGCTTTGTATTTTTATTAGGCTGGCAGAGGCCCTCTGCTCATGTCCCCCTTCCCTCACCTGGGGCAGATGCCTGCTCTCTGCCATGTGCTCCACCGCGAAGCTCCCACTTCCTCCAGCACGCCTGCCTGTCAGCTGTATCATCACTATATCATCATCATGAATGCCAACAGGCAGTTCTCCAAAAAGTTTAGGCATGCTCAAAAATGTCTACAAAACAGAATTGCTGATTTCATATGGAAACTAACCCACTCAGTCAAATCAGTGTTAGAGATGTGGGGAATTAAGAGTGGGATTGATTTTGCTGGATTTTCTTTACAGGAGGGAAAAGCAGTTGATATAACAAATAGGTAAAGCTCAAGCACGGCAAAACCACTTGAACATTGACAGGTCCTTTTAATCTGAGATCCTCTAGATTCCCTCAGGGTCAGTTCTGTTTGACTTGAGATGGCTTTGTGCCTGCCAGCACACTAAAAATTGTCATAGCAAAGACAAATATGTGGGACAGAAATTTCATTCTTGTTCCATTTTAGATATATGCTCTTGCATGCGGTCCCATGTCTCATGCAAAAGATACATCCAATGGCTAAATTCATCCTTCAGTTCCTTCCCAGAACAAAGACTGATCCACAGCAGCAGGTTTTGCAGCTTCCTTCCGTCTAGAATGATGTGGCCTGAAACACTGTGGAAAAATTCTGCTGTGCCTCAGGCATCCTTCTGGATCGAATTTATTCCCAGAGGGATAATTTATCTGAGAAGTGAGCTTTGAAGAGAAAGCTAAAAATAGCGTTAAAAAAATTTGAAATACAGGACGACGGCACTGAATAGTCAGAAGTCTAGCCGAAACTTACACATTATAAAAAAGCTTTGCTTATTTTATAATAATTCTGCATATTACTTCCCCTCCCCCATTCATTTACAGCGAAGATGTCCAAAGACAGCGAGATAATAACAAACCTCACCAGCAAATATGAAGAGAGCCATCTGTTAATTCTGGTATATGGCAGTAGAGGGCATCTAAGGACTTCAAGTCACATATGGTGAGGGATTAAAATCAGATGGCTAAAGAAGTTTCTACTCTCATCCCCAACCATTCACCCCACCCCGTGACAGAAGTTGCCACCTCACAACTGAACAGCTCATGAAGCTGCTCCTGAACAATGGCAGTTTTGAGCCCACCACTGAAACTGGGGTTGATCCTTATGCACCAGACTGAAAGCTGAATTTGTTTAGGAGCAGCAGCTTCATGAGTTAATTTGTCATCCCTGCTGCAGGCAGCACTCTGTCAAAGCCATGGGAAGGATGGTTCAGGTACAGGGTAAGGGAAGACAGCAACTGCTTCAAGTAGTCCATCCAATTTTATCTACTACTGTTTTGGAGTCAGAGCTTTATCTTCTACATATCTGTTAAAAGTACTTACAGAGGGACGAGCAATCCTGGGAATGGGCAGGCTGAGCCAAGAAGTGGAGAACTAGACCAGTGTGCTTTCCTTAACCAGGAAGCACAGCTCTGTGCTTACGTCTTCTGCTGAGCCCCCAAAATGCTGTATTTCAGACAGCAGACAGACTGTAGACTTCCAGACAGACTGTATTTCACTTCAGCTTCTCCCAAGCTGTCAATCAGTTGTTCCCAAGACAAAAGGCAAACACTAATCATGATAACTAAAAAGAGGTAGTTGGCAGTCAACATTGTTTTTATACAATCTCTTCAGGTTTGTGAGTATGATATTTCATGTCCAGCCTCTTTTTAATGAAGCAGGGAAAGTAGCCATGTCTATCTTAAGCCAAAAGAAGTCAACTCACAAGGGGCAAGTTAAATTCATTATTTGGCACTAACACTTCATGCACTATTTTGAAATATGTATTTGATATATGCATCATATGTACATGTACAATGGGCTGCATATCTTTAATTAACTGTAAGAAGTTTAAAATATATAAACACACTAACACATATTATCCTGTTATTCAGTCTCCCAAATACATCAACATGTCAGGCCTTATGCTGAAGTCTATTGTAGCCTGTATCTTAGCCTAAAATTTAAAAGTGGCTCATGCCCAGGAAAAGGTCCTACAACTCATTTAATGATTCAGAGTACTCCTGAAATAATACTCATTTGTCTGCTTTCAGTGGCAGCACTTTGAATCATAAACGCTTAATTGTAGGAATTCATCCTCAAAGCCAAATAGTTCTGTGTGAATTAAACCATCTTTAATACAAGAACTAGAACAGTGATTTAACATCAATCTTATTCTGACGGGAGGGCTTCTTCAGAAACATGTAACCCAGTTTGGTTTTTGATACCATCTTCATTTTACTTTGCACTCAAAACTCTCTCCTTTGGAGATAGCCACTGTATCACCTGTTTTAATTTTCCCTATTAGTTTCAGTGCTGACTCTTTGTCAATAAATAATCTTGAATTACTTGTAGATAGGCAGAGCATAAGAAAGCTGTCTGCACGCTGTCTGTCAGAAAAAGCTTGTTTCACAGACATTACTTCCTTGCTTTTACTTTGAGAAGTACGGCTAGCAATTGGCAATAAAGCATCTCAAGCCTCCTCAAGTATAAAAAGCTTGTTTTTTCTGGCAACATCTAAGACAAGAATGCAAAATTTCACAGTGCTTTCAGCTATGCTATCTCTAGGATTTTGCTAAAAACAAAGACAAGAATGTATATTTCTCCAAAAATCCAGAACTTCGAAGTGTGTGTGTGCACACATGCGTAAGTGTGTGTGTGAATGTATGCATGTATAGGTGTATGTGTATATGTACACCTATATACATCTATACACTCTTTCTCAGGAATATACACACCATTTCAGCCAAAAAACAAGGTGAATAAATATTATAGTCACAGCATCTTATACTGTTATAATCTGAATAGTAAAATTCACAATAAATATTCTCCTAATAGTTGTTTAAAATGACTGTTTTCATAATGGTTCTTGCCAGCAGTCTCTTTTTTTTACTATCGTATTTATAAAAAGGAAGTATAATAGGAAAGAGAATGCTGTCAAAGTAAGTATATTTGCAAATTATCTTCAGGTAACTTTCAGCAATACTTAGATAATTCTATTTAGAGTGAAATTGAATATTACTTCACAAAACAACAAAGTGATAGAACAGACCAGCTCACTGTTTATAAAGAAGCCTAATATATTAAAGGTGAAAAGTGCTATGTAAATTCTTTTTTATACTTAGTTCCCTGTGTCACCACATCCCACTTTCCCTTAGCAAGTATAGCCAAATTATTTTCATGTTAATTTGTTTTTACTTTAAATTGTAAATAGCAATTAGAGAAACTATACAACATACAATGAGCAACAAGAGAAACTATAAAACATTTGACATGTTTTTAATTAAAGATCCTAAGTGTGTCTAGAAAACCTCCTGCCCAATGCTATTGAGGCCTTTAGATGCTACAATAAATTTTAAATAGTATAAACCACATGATGAGATGAGAGAAGGATCTAAATGCCATCTTTTTATGATCAGAAGTTCATGCTTGCTGGTGATTATCTGCCTACCTATTCACTGCACTGAAGGAAATGATCCTTCTTTTTCTTGACAGTTTGTGAAAGAAAATAATCTGGATATTATTTCAACATTCTGCTCTTTTAGTGCTATCTCCTGATGGTTTGCTTTTAAGTTACAAGTGCTAATTTTCTTTTAGAACACCATTGATTCATGGAAATTATTTACTGAATTTCTGATTATTCTCCTTTAACAAACATATATTCTTAAGAAAAAGAAAGCCTTCATATCTGAATAGATAAAAATGGCAGGAAATAAGGTGGCAGCTGGCTAAGAGTAAAACTGTTTGGTATACATCATAATTTTTTTCATCAAAACATTCTGTTCCTTCGGCAGCTGGACAGAGCAGAATGATCCCATTTACGAAAATACTTGTTTTCTCTCTGCTGTATTTATTATGTTTTAGGAACTCTTTGTGAAATAAGCCAACCTTCCTCCTGATTACAGTGAGAAAGTCTCTAAGGGCTTGCATTGCAGATCTTGTTCTTGGTGTGTTTCTACAATTAATTTGTTCTAATTTGCATGAGATAAAGGCATTTTATTCATACTTCTCAGAAATATTCATATTCCTAGCCCAAGGAATCTTATTTGCTTATCGCTGTAATCACAGGACAGGGAGGTGCTGTGGCAGTTACATATTACTAATTTCAGTTCAGGTAAATAGTTGTCAAAATATGGTCAATAAACACACATATCTGACAAGCACTATTTTTAGTTAAAGCAGATTTTATCTGACCAAATGGTATTTCAGCATCTGGAGACCTGGATATTCTATCCTGCATCTTCAGGAAGTAAAGATGCAGAGAGCAAGGAAAGGCCCCTTTTATTCTTTCAGGTAGCTGGATTAAGCCTTTTTAGCAAATCAAAGCAAATTTAGCAAAATCAGCTAAGCCAAAAATGCATCACCCCCCTCCTCCTTTCATGTCATGTTATATAAATAAATCAGTACGCTAGCCTTTCAAGTAAAATTAGCATACTTTTCAGGAACAAATTAAAAAAAAAATACTAGTGAAAAGCACTTCACACTATTGTAAAATACTGTTGCCTCCTTCCTTGGTCATGGAAAGGATTTTTGCCTAAAGGAAAAATTTTAAAAAAATAAATCTGCTAGTACCTCCCCTCCTTCTTGTGAACACATACATTTGAAAACAAGTCAGAAACTCTACTATATTCTGCTTGTGATCTTCAGGAACTCTTAATGTTCTCACTATTAATCTAATTCTTGATTAAAAATATCTACTATATGGATGAGATACTGCTCAAACCAAAACATTCATGTGCAATAGAAAGCATCTGGAAAAAGAATCAGAGATTTCTGAATTTTGTGCATTTCATCTCCAGTCCGACGATAAGTCTCTAGAACTGGCTCAGAAGAATTCAAAACTGTATATATACAGGTAATATTTGTCCTAGAATTTCTATCCTGAAATAAACAGACTAAAAATAAAGCATTTTTTTTAGTTCAAACTGCAATTTTGAATTAAAAATCCCTGTTTACATAAACTAATTTTCTCTTCATAGCTGTGACCCTGTTTAGAAGAACTACTGTTCGGAGCATGGCAAATTTAAAACCCTACTCTGTTTACACGACTGAAAGCTAAGTTTTCAGAGTCTGAGATCTCCATGCTGCTTATTTTCTATCCTTTCTCCATTTCACATCTTTCTCCTGCTCCATTCTTTCCAATTTTTATCCAGTAAAACACGTAGAGCAGACAAAGTATGTATTAAGCATCCTGATGCCAAAGAAGCTAAGAAGTAACTTGAAGTAGTTTAAAACACCACGTGGCCCAGAATCCCCAAATTAATTTAATTTAATCACCTTTTCTTACACTTAAAAAATATTTTTCTCTCCCCTATGACTGTCGGAGAAAGCCACACAGACAGTGGAGGAAACTAGCTAACTAACATTGTTGAAAGGAACATTGAAATATTAACTTATCCCACTGAGCCTATAGTACTTATGGAAGTCTCAAATCACTGGATAAATGTAACCATGAACTGAAGTACTCTTATGAGGTGCCAAAAGTGTGATTTAAAAATTGATTTGCAGGTTTAAGTCTGAATTTCACTACTCTTGTAAATTTAGCAGATCTTCAGTATTGTTTTTAAGAGATATTAACTTCTCATGGAAAATTTAACAAAACTCTATTTAGAACAGATCCTGCTGATATACTGCCTATTTAATTTTTATTCTTTCTTTTCCATAACAATATTTGAAGTTTTAAGTAACAAATATTTATTACAGCCTTCTGTTCTTGTTTCTCATTCACCACATAAATCATGGTCTTCCTCTCTGTGCCTTTACAGCAGCCAGCTGTGGCTTTAGAAACAAATTATTATGACTCGAAGTGATGAATAAACAGCAAAAGCAAAGGAAATCTTGAGATACTATCCACATAAAAATACCATTAATAAATAAAATAGGAAAAGAGAACTACAGCAAAGCTGTAAAAAAAAAGCAGCTTTGGGTCTAGGCAAGATTATTGACATATCTCTAAGAGGAATTAGTGAAGTTTAAAGGAATAGTCCTAAATATGAATGCTATTATACCAAAATAACATATTTTTGATTAAGAGCTTTGTGCCCGCAAATACTTACAGATAAATATTTTAGTTATAAAAAGAGATTTGTGTTGCTTTTTTTTTTTTTAAATCTTCTGAATATTGGGAAGCCAGTGCAACTCTGAAAAAGTAGATTAGATTTTATGCAAGATCTCACATCATGAATAGCAGAACCGTTAATTCTGTCTCCTTCTCATAGCTATGCAAAGAAAAACTAGTGGATTCCAAAAGAGTAATTGGAGGCTGAATTTGAGGCTATCCGAACAGCACAGATGAAAACAGTAACAACAATGATTTTCAAAATCTATATTGCTTTATGTCATCTCTTACGATACATAAGCAAGAAAGACCATGTTTGTTTTTCAGACCCCATTTTGAATCTGCAGTGTTGTCAGTGATTAAAACCACCTTTTTTCATGAACCAAACAAACTAAATCTGAAAGTACTGAGACATTACAAACAGATGAAACCATACTGACCAAGTCACTTAACAAAGTAATTTTTTTCTCAGATGAGTCTGTTTAATAATTAAATAAAGCAATTACTTTTAAGAAAAAGAGAAGTATTAACTCTAATGCTGTCTGTTCATCCATATTCTCAGGAATCATGTTTTAAAATTATAAATAATATGTGTTACAAGAGCTGTTTGGAATAGTTCTCCATGGTCAGATTTAAAAAAAAATGCTTTAAAAAATTTCAGGAGTTACTGATAAGTATGAATCGAAGCACAAGCGGACCTATCAGAGACTTTCTCTATGTACTGGGGAGCTTGTGTGTCCGTCACACATAGCTCTTCCCTCGAGAAAGCATACTAACGCTAAAACTGAAATTACGAGTGCTAGGCTCCACCATCCAGGCTGCTTGCTTCCAGCAGACAAAGGCTGTGACATTTAATACATACCCACTTCTCTGTCTCCCTGATAATACAGGCTTGGCTTCCCCCCACCCCACCCCCCCCCAGCTTTTTATAGACATGATTTGGTATCATCTTACATTGATTTTTCTGGGGACTTTAAAACAAACAAACAAACAAACACGCTCCTAGTTTCTTCTGCTTTCGAGCCCGAAAATTGCTCCCCGTCTAAATGCTGCCGTTTATTTGAAGCGAATCTTGACTTAACCAGTGGCATGGATGAGGGTAAGCCCGATCCGGCTACTTTCGGCTACTTTTGCTTTGTTTCTTTTTTTCCTTTTCTTTTTATTTTTTCAATCAGTGCAACTTCAGCCTGCCTCAGCAGCAGCGAAAGGTGGCTGCTTAACTAGCAGCACCCAACAACACAATAAATCCCTTTTTTTCTTTTTTTTTTTTTTTTGCACCGAAAGCCAGCTTTACGGCACATTAAAAATCACACAGAGATATAGAGAGGGCGGGAGGGAGACGCACGCACAAACGGCACCACGGGATAATGGCTGTTTGTAGCAACGAGGTATTTAGCGCTGGAGGGTGAAGGGGGTGGAGACCAGGGTGGGGTGTCCCAGGAGCTTCAGCTGCTGCCGTCCCTGGCACCGAGCTCCTGGCAGTGTCCCCTGAAGCGCCGCCGGCCCCGAGGGCGGGCCCGGCCCCGGCCCCGGCCCCGGCCCCGCCGGCCCCGGCCCCGCCGCCCCCGCCCTCAGGTGCCCGCGGCCCCCGGGCCGCGCCGCTCGCGCCTTTACCTCAGGAGGTGCCGCCCGCCGGCTCCGCGCGGCGCGGCCGCCCGAGCGCCGGCGACCGTTGAGCGGCCGTCGCGGGCGGGCGCCGGGGCCGCGCCTCGCGGGGGGGGGGAGGGGAGGGGCGGGAAGGGGGCCGCGGCAGCCGGCACTTCGCGGGCAGCGGCGCTGCGCGGGCCACTGACCTGCGAGCGGCGCGTCCGGCGCTGCTGAGCGCGGCCTCGGCCACCGTGCGCGTGTGCGGGCGGGGGCGGGAGGCGGCCGCGGCGTGACAGGGCAAGGGCGGCGGGGTGGCGGCCCGGGGGCGGCGGGAGGTGGCGGGCGGGGGCAGAGGGGAGCGCGGCGGCGGGCTCCGGCCGCAGGCGGCGGGGCGCTTCCCCGCGGGGCCGCGGCTGCGGCTCCCCTTGAAAGCGGTGCAGGCGGCGGAGCTGCGCCTGTCACATGATGCGGTTCCTGGAAAGTTCCTGGAAAGCAGCCGTTGTATTTCGCCTTCCCGGGAGGTGGGG
The DNA here is from genome assembly GCF_036370855.1 of Dromaius novaehollandiae. Taxonomy (NCBI): domain Eukaryota; kingdom Metazoa; phylum Chordata; class Aves; order Casuariiformes; family Dromaiidae; genus Dromaius; species Dromaius novaehollandiae. The sequence continues at coordinate 46,670,108 of NC_088098.1, forward strand.
AGCGGGGGGGCGCCCCCCCTCTCGGGATCAGGCCGCCCGCTCCTGCCCGCCCGCCCCGGCGGGGGAAGGGGGGGCGGGCGCTGCCGCTTCCCCACGGGCGCGATCCTCCGCCTCCCGCCGCGGCGCGCGTGTGTGAGCGCGGCGCCGGCGCTGCTCGCTGCCCGCACGGCGCCGCCGGCTCCCCGCCGGCTCCCCGCAGGCCCTTCCGCGCCCGCCCGCCGCCGGCCCGGCCCCCCGCGGCTGCGGGGCCGGCGGGCAGCGCCGCCGCAGCGCCGGCCGCCGGCCGGGCTCCGCCGCTCCGCGGCTCCGGCGATGCCGCCGGCCCCCTGACGCCGCCGGCCCGGCCGCCCTGCCCGCAGGCGGCGCCGCCGCCGCGTCCCGCCGAGCCGGGTGAGTGCCGCGCCGCGAGGAGCCCGCGGGCCGCGCGTTCCTCGAGAGCGGCGCTGCGGCCGGGCTGCCCCGCCGGCCGCGGCAGGTTGCTGCTCGCGGGGGCGCCCTGCGCCCGCCGCCGCCGCCGCGAGCCCCGCTGCCTGGGCACCAGGGGGCGATCCCGGCGCTTCCCCGCGAAAGCGGGGCGCCGCCGGGCCCCCTGCGCCCGCGCGGCCGCGGCCGAGCCGCCGCCGCCTGCGCTCGGGGCGCCGCGGGCGCGGAGCCGGCAGGCACCTGCGGCCGGGAGGTGCCGGCGGGCCGGGACGGCGGCGGGCGGTGCTGCGGCGCGGCGGGGGGCGCGTCGCCTTCCCGAAGGACGGAGTTTAACCTGGAAAAGTTGCTGAGCTCCGCCGGGAGCTTCTGGTGCCGGGGAGCCGCCGCGGAGCCGCCCTAACGCGGCGGCTGGTGAGCCCCGCTCTGCCCCGCAGCCCCCGAGCGACCGGCGGGGGAGGAGGATGCTCTCTGCGCCCGTCCCGTCCGCTGCAGCCGAGGGGAGACACTTTATTTTAACACCACCCGGGTTTAGCGGCACGGGGAGCAGGACGCCGCCCGCGCAGCGCAGCGCAGCGCAGCCCCGCGCCGGGGACCTGCCGGGGCGAGCCCACCTCCGCGGCGGCGGAGGGCGGCCGGGGCCGGGCCGGCGGCGGGGGGTGGGGAGGAGACGTCCCTCCCCCGCGCAGCCGGGAGGTGATCCCTCGCCTCGGCTCCCTCCTCTGGATGCTGGGAAGTTCCCGGGCGGCCGCGCCGGGAGCGGGGCTCGCCGCTAACCGCGCTCTCCCTCCGCTCCGCAGGCGCCGCCGCGGCCGGCCATGCCCCCGGCGCGGCGCTGAGCACCGCGGCGGCGGAGCGCAGCCCCCCGGCCGCCCTGCGCGCCCGCCGCGGCCCCATGACCCTGCGCTCCGCCGAGCCCCTGGAGAGCGCCCGGCGGCGCCCGGCTGCGGCGGCGGAGGAGTCCCGGGAGGCGGCGCGCCTGGCCGCGGCCATGGAGGAGCTGCGGCGGGCAGGTAAGGGCGGCGGCGGCGGAGCCCCCCGCGGGCGGCGGCGGCGGCGCGGCCCTTCCGCGGGCTGCGGGCGCCGAAGCGAAAGCGCAGCCCGCGCCGCCAGCGCCGCGGCCCGGCGGGCGCCCGGCAGCGCCGTGCGGGCCGGCCCGGCCCCGCGGTCGGCGGCGGCGCATCCCCCGGCGGCGGCGGCGGCGGCGGCGGCGCGGGCGGGCGCGCACCTGGCCCCGCGGGCGCGCTCCTGCCCCGCGCGGGTGTCGCCCGCCGCCGCCGCGGGTCGCCGCGCTCGGTCGCTCGCTCGCACTTCGCTTCCCGCTCCCGCACAGCCGACTGGGGTCGCTGCGAGAGGCACTGCAAGCGGGTTTTTTGCTCTTTTTCCTTCTCCCCGTGTCAGGCGTTGCGGTGCCGCTGCAGAGCACGGCCGCGGGGCCGGAGCGGCGCAGGTCGCGGCGGCGGCGGGGAGGTGGGTGGCGGCGGCCGCGCGGGCAGGCGCGGGGCCGGGCGAGCCTCAGGGCTCGTGTCCGAACGAGCCGCGCTGCAAAGCCTAAATCCAGACACCGCTTCCATGTCTACAAAGTCTGCGGGACTTCGGCTTTCAAGCAGCAGAGGCAATGTATCGGGCAAAGGGTAGGTTTTTAAGCAAGCGAACGGGCAGCGATGAATAAAGCTTCTCTTTCCTCTTTTAACAGGATGGTACTGGGGCAACATGAGTGTCGCTGAAGCCAAAGAGAGATTACAGGATGCCCCTGAAGGGACTTTCTTGGTTAGAGATAGCTCACACTCAGAATATCTATTGACTATTTCAGTAAAAACATCAGCAGGACCGACCAATCTACGTATAGAGTATCAGGATGGCAAGTTCAGGCTGGACTCTATCACTTGTGTCAGGTCTAGACTTAAGCAGTTCAACAGCGTGGTGCATTTGATTGAGTACTACGTGCTTATGTGCAAGGACAGAACCGAAACACCTTCGAACGGAACAGTTCATCTATACCTGAACAAACCTCTCTATACATCCGCTCCATCTCTGCAACATCGCTGCAGAATAACGATAAACAAATGTACAAATCAGATCTGGGAACTGCCATTACCAACAAGACTAAAAGAGTACTTGAAAGAGTACCAGTACCAGGTATAAATATATACTTTTCTAAATGACTCTAATGTAGAGTAACTTTTGAATGCAATTCTTTAACATCGGCCAAAGAACTGAGTAACCAGTTGTACTACTCGGCATGGAATTGACTATCAAAACAGTGGCAGTTCTGGGGGAAAGGTTTTTATTTCAGATGCCACAAAGGAAGACTTTATGTAGAGTAATCCCAGCTTGCATTTCTGAGGGTTCGACAAGGTGGCGTGTTATCTTGTGAGGAGAGAGAAGCCAGGAATCTGTCCGGATTGTGTTGCTTTGTCAATGGCGTAAAATACTGCACTAACTATCAAATGCTAGCTGAAGTGGTGGTGGGGGAGAGACTGCAAAAGTAGTTGAAGATGTATCAGAGTGAATAAGTATCTCAGTTGTCTGATTCCAAGATTAATTTGGTGCTGGTGCTTGTATAATCCTGAAAATTTAACTGGATCACACTGTGATAATCTTGCCAAAGTTATGCAACCAATCAAATCCAGTCCAAAAAGTGATCATCTATTCAGTTTTTATTGAACTGTAATCCTCGTGCTTTTCTTCAAGCAAAGGAGTACTGTAAGTAATCAATTTAAAACATTGTTTTTCAAAGCTCTCTAAAAATTGGTTTTAAGGTGAAATCCCACATCTTTCATAGGAACTCAGTATATGTCGCTGATTATACCAGATTGGTATCCCAGAATCTTTGTTAACATGTTAACATCTTCCCTGTGGTGATATATCCATGTTATTACTATTAAGCCTCTTTTGGTTGAGGCTTTTGGACTCTATGCTGCAGACTTGCAGTTGCTCAGTTCCAATGTCAAAGCATGGATATCAGCAGTTACGGCTGTCTTCTACAGTGTAGAAAGTTTTCTTCAGCTTGTTTCCCAAAATATGGGGAAGTCCGGATTTGGGTTTTTTTCTGAGGTTGTTTGTTTTTTTCTAATTCACCATTGTAGCTATCAGACTATTACTCAATAAAGTAAACCAAATTGCACAAATATCTCAATCTTTGTATGTATGGATTTGCTACTGTTCAGGAAACAGTGATCCTGTGAACCTATATTCTTTCCCAACAAAATGAATACTCAAATAAGTGTACACATATCATCAGTAATGAGTTCCCTGTACTTTGCCTTTGCAGTACTGCTCAAGGTATAGCAGGATTACGTTCAGATTAGTGGTTTAGAGGCTGCCTGCTGAATTCCCCTTGTTAAGTGTTAGCACAGAACATCATTTTTTTGTATTTACAGCAGTCCGCCACGTGGGAAGATGGGACTAAGACGCTCATGTACCCATTCCTCAGTCTACATGAAAATTATTAATAGAAGAAAAATCCAGGGTGGGAGTAACATGAGAGTAGTAAAGAGAGAAACTAGGGCACATATTCATTCTCAGTCAACAATTTCACAGTTTTAACTCTTTCCCTAGCTTACTTTAATTAAAGCAAATAGACCTGTGTTTGAACAAGGAGGGTTGTCAAGACTTGCTGTGATCTAGCCCTGCCCAGGCTGAAGTAGAAACAACATAAAATAATCTTCTTGTTTTCCTTAACTACTCTGTACTACTGTCAAGATGCTGTGCCACTTCTTGTAAGCTCTGAGGCAATGAGCAACTTATTTTGTTGCATCCAAACTTTCAGTGTTATGCATTCAGTTCTGTCATAAACACGCTGGCAGAAAGGAGCTGCTCTGCTGTGAGACAGGGAAAACAGCACGAATTCGAGGCAGAGGGGATAGCCCCTTGATATGGCAAATAGTTGGTACTTTGTTGTTCCCTCTGTGGGAAATGCGGCTTTTCTCCCTCTTCCTCCACAGCTTCAATTTTCTTTCCCCCCTTTTAATGCAAGCTTTAATACTGAGATGGGTTGAGGGGAGGTTTTCTCCTGAAAAACAGAACAAAAGCTTGTGTTATGTAAATTTTTTTCCAATGCCCTGCCAAATGTAGCAGACTGTTGGAAGTTCTTCCCATACTGTGGCGAGCACCCTCCGATTCCCGTCCCAGGAGAGCTCTTGTATTCCAGGTATGTGTCATAATCACATGATTTTTCTGTGCTTGTCATCTGTCTTGCTAGGAACTTCCACCCAGGAGCTGAGGAGCTTTCCCTGTGAACGGTGCCAGGGAGACAACCATATTCCTGGGAATGCTTTCGTTCTCATGAATCTATTTTCTTACAGTTTTTGTCTAGCTCTACCTCAAGAGAAGACAGCTACGACGCAGAATAATTTCTGTTGCAGTAAGCAAATGTGTTAACCCTGCTATGTTAGGCTTGTATTACTGGGCATTTTTAGCAAAGACTGTCACCTTTGCTAGTGTGATACCTAACTTTAGTTAGCCATGATATAGTTGGGGTCTCAGTGGTGAATGTGTTATATTGAAAAGTTCCCTTAAGGCTAGCCCCTGGCCAAAGGATATTAAAATCAGGAGTACTAACGGTGGAACAAGCAAACTGAGAAGGGGAGCATCCCGCCTTGGCGTGCAGTGAGACGCCTGTGTGTTACATATGAGAACTGAGGGACAGCTCTTTGCTGACGGCTTGCTGTAGGCAGACATAGGCAGCATCCACCTCCTGGCAGAGCCATACTCTGAAGAGCAATATAGGGCAGATAAAGAGTAGCTCGCTGGAGCTTTTACTAGGTTTTTACTGTTTTCCAAAGCACCGGAGGAAATGGCAGGCGAAAGACAAGAAGTGCTGGTGAGGCGGAAGGGGCAATTCGCATAATTAATCGGGAGTAGCTCCCACCACATGGAATCACGTCACGAAACATTCGGCACGCCGACTGGTCCTTTGTGTTAGTCACCGTGGAGGAACATATAGGGTCTGTAGTTACGATGTGCTTGAAGCAATGAACAATATTTTGAACAGACTGGAGGGGGAACTAGTCCTCTTTGTATGAAGCACAGTTCTCGTCTCCGTCAGGATGCCAGCCCTAGGGGCTGATGCATTACACTAGTAAAACTAAATCTTACTACAGCTTGCTGCAAGCTCTGCTTCGTTCTCACGCAGCACAGAGGAATGATTTATTCCAGAATAAAAATCCTGGCATAGCACAAGGGATTAGATTACAGTAGTGCAAAAATCTTGGGTGCAGAGCCTGTGAATTTTAGGGCATGATCACATTGTGCAAACATTTTTAAAAATGACCCAGTGCTTTTTTGACTTGTGGATGTTGCTGTGGCTTATTCAAAGCACTAGCCTTTATGTCACTGGCCCTTCAGATTCCACAAATGACTTGCAACTGATATATGTCGTCTTGAACCACTAGCACAGATGGTTCAGTGAAGCCGATCTCAAGTGTACGACAACTGTGAGTCAAGGTACCAAAAATCATGATAAAGACTTTGACCATAAGGCTTTTTTTTTTTTCCACTGGGTGTTGGTTTGGTTTTTCATTTTTGACTCTTGATTCAAATCTTCCAGCTTCTCTCTGGAACGTCAGTGGCTGGAAACTTCCTCATTTTAATTACAGGAAAGCTGAGAATCCTACAGTCCTAACAGGTGATGCTTGAAAAACAACGATGACAAAAAAAATTGCAAGGTGGATGATAAAAACAGAGTTGGTGACTTTACAAAGTTGAGCAATCAACCTAGCAGAGGTGTGAACTATGGCTCCATTTTAGTTGTCTGGGTATTTCCTTGCTGCTGTATTATCACCAGAGACAGAAAATGGTTCAACCACAACATGGGTGGGTAGAGTGGGAATGTAACCAAGCAGCTGCACCCATTGCATTAGAAGTAATTTTATTTTAATCTGATCTCGTCAGTATTGTCCTAATTATATTTTATGTAATCACATTCTAGATAAACAATCTCTAATTATTACTGAGAAGGAAAATAGTTCACTAGAAGACAAGGTTTGTTTTTTTGTTTATTTTTGAATTGTAAAATGATCTACAAATTACTCCTCACTAAAGACTGTGGAGCGTCAGGATCTCAGAATCCTATTAAGTCCCATCATCTTAAGAAAACCAAACCTAGCCCTAAATACAATATAAAGGACAGTGATCTATAATTGTAGGAGTTCCTATATCTTAGCCACCTCTCCACTGTCTTAGGAAAGCTCATAGAAAATCTGTATTTACTTAGACGTTCTATTCAAGAGGTTTTTTCTGGTATTCCTGATAAAATTCCTATGGATTTTTCCTTTGGATATATGCTGAGGTTCTAGCAGAAAGTAAGTTGAATTGTGTCACTGCTTTGTTCCTCTTAATCCAAAACATGTATGATGGAAAGCGGAAGAGATAGCTTTAGATGTGGGTGTTGTGTCTAACAGTCATTTAAAATCAACCCCCCCCCCCGTGGATTTTGCTATCATTAAAATAAATCTAAGTATCAACTTGACTACCAGAGGAAATCATGGCTTGAGGGACTCTTAAATTTACATTATTCATTCTTAATAATAGCAAGAAACCTTTCTGTGGGAGGGAGATTTTTTTTTTTTTTTTTGAAAAACAACAGAAGTAAAGGGAACTTGTAGCACAAGTAAACACTTTCTTAGTTTCCAAACAGAATAACTGGAAACTACTTAAAAGAACCGAGCTAGTTAGTGCAGTACACACAGGGGAAGTGGGGATGACAAGCTGCTTTGGCATCTTGGTTTAGCTCCTAAAAACAACTTTTGTATTAGTGTCAACTTCAGCAGCTCCCAGCGTTTTGCTAAGCCTTTAGTATGACTGAAATGCCTGGAAACACCATTCCACCGACACATTACCTCAAATCATCAAGACATGAGTTTATTTTACTACGACATGGCGGTTTGCCATAGTATTGCTCAAACTGGGTAATTTCTACTATGGGCTGAAGATCAGTCAGAGAAACTGGAAGCCAAAGTCTTTGTTATCAGGTGCTGTGAAGTCCGTCTGTGCCAAACATTACCAGCCACTATCTGTTTTATTAGACAAGGGGCTTGCTACAAATGAGGAAAAGCATAGCAACCGGGAAACCAGATGAAAAACTACTCAGCTTGTTGAGGAGGGAATTATCTGTCTGCCTTTTGGTGTCTGAGAAGGGACTGGCTTTATTTTCACAGAAACAGCAGGAAAAGAACACAGAAAAGTCAGCTTCCAAGAGAGATGGCATTTCTTGCAAGATGTATACAGATGACTAAGCATTATGCCTAGAAAAAGCATAGTTAAATCAGAGCAGACATTAATATGGTGAAAAGTATATTAGCAGACCTTCAAAATCATGGGGGAGTATCTAATATCAACACCCAGTTATAAACCACATATAAAACAAAGTCTGGCTAGACGATTGAACATCAGGGGAAAAAAAAGCTTATAGCAAAACCAGTCTGTCATAGTTCCAGAGTTTCCAAGGGTGAGAGGGATTAATTCTGTTCATTAATCAAGTTATCTGTAGGGTTTTGAAATAGCCCATTCCTCAGAGGGAGTCCGCAGAAATGTAAAAATGTATTACTATAATTATGGTTTTTTATTTCCTCGATAAACTGTGGATCTTATTCTGCTTAAATCCTATTTAAAAAAAGGAATTGCACCTGCTTTTTTTCCCCCAGACTTAGAGCCATTAACACTCCAGGAACTGAAACACCAAAATAAAATCATTGCATTCTATGACATTGAGGAGGAAAAACTGCAGGAGCAAAATCTACTTACGTTAGCATAAAAAAACAAACTGGCGTTTGGTAGGAAGAAGTTCAAATAGGTAATATCCAGGAAATGTTGAATGCTGAATGTTGCACAGAACAAAATACTTTAGAAAATCTCCAAATTCAATGTGCCTGCCTTAGTTTTTCTTTCATTGGCAGGCAGGGTTTATGTAAATAAATCCTTTTGTTCTCAGTCAAATTGTTACATAATTGATGTTTCATAGCTGAGGGTTGTAATTTGGTGTACAGTGAGTTAACAAATAGTAAATGCAGAGGTACGTTAAATGTGGGAAAAATCCAAAATCCAATCCACATTCTTCTTTGGAGTTTATTCAAGTTATTATTCATTACGCTTTGGACCAGGCTTAATAAGAACTGTATGAGAAACAGTTGTAAGACTGATATTCGAATGTTATGAAATCACTTTTAATTATGCTGTGTTAAAATTGAATTGTGTTTCTCTAGGTTTCAGCCCTGAAATAGCATCTGTTCAGCTGAATGTTTTGTACTTGCACTCAGTTTTTCTCAGTGGGAATCTCTGAATTCGAGGGGTTGCTCAGGACACCTCAATAACACATCTCATGCATTTGCTTTTTTCCTACCTAACATGTTGCTTATTGACACAGTCTTTAGTGAGGAATAAGTTGTGGACCAATACTCATGTGTTTACTGTTTATGCAATTTTTAGCTGCCTCTTTTCCTCTTAGGAAGAAAATTATCATACAGGACTGAGCCGATATTGGCTGCAGTTTGCATATCTCTAGTGTGGGCAGTGGACTTCACATTTCGGAGTGCACCAGGGTAAAGCGAAAAGTTGTTTTTTTTTTAATCAACGTCAATAGGGTTTTAAGCTACAATGATGGTAATATCTTTGAATGCCTGCACTGCTAGGTAGAGAGAGGAAAGTAAGTTGGGAAACCGAGATTCTTATGTAACTACATCGCAGCGGAAGTGGCATCACAGCTCCTTTGTGAGAAAATTAGCTGAAGCACTACAGACGTGAGTCGTCTGCAGGGAAAACTGACTGTAAGAAGATAACTGTTTTCTGGAAGCTCATCTGTTTCTTTAAAGTCCCCCGCTGGAAGATGTAGTGCCTCTGTCAGGCTGCTTAACAAGCCCACGGTAACCACGAACGGATGCAGGTTTCATTTTGAAAGGGAACAAAATGGACTAAGCGAATTTTTAATCAAATGATATTTTCTGTTTGAAATCGGGGCTTAAGGAAGAAATATAGAGAGTGGCAAATCCCTTGATAGGCTACCTGTAAAAACTTTCCATGAATCATCACTAGCTCCTTAAAAGTTTAACTTGAAAGTAAGAGCCTTCAGAGATCTATGTACTGCATGTGAGAATAGAAATAGAAGTTTCTCAGGAAGATTTAGAATAGCAGATTAGAATAGATTTCTCAAGAAAGAAATAGATGACCAAAAGTAGTACTTTTTCTCCTCTTTACCTCCCAGTCTTTATCTAAAACCTCCCAGTCTTTATCTAAAGTACTAGACAATCTGTTCATACGCTGTAATTTGCAAACAAAAGAAGTTGGTTTTGTGAGACGGTTTCAGACTTGATTCTTAAATTCCTTTTACTTATTTGTCAATGTTTGGTTTTAAGGTTAATTTGTGGATTTTCTTGGTTTGTTCTCACAATAGCAAGACAATTGCTTTATATTTTAAAAATGTTTTTATAAGTCTAGAATAAACATTTAGAGGCTTTCAGTATTTCATCTGCCTACTAAAAGCACCCTTAAATTAAACTTCTGTGTTTCACACATAAGAAAATTAAGAAAACAGAGAACTACGTTAATTCATATACTTACAGAGAATGGAGTAAAAATTCCTTGTAGGAGAAATATGGAATTACATTTTACAAATATTCATTGCAGGTTTTTTTATTACAATTCATTGCAGAGATTCCTTTTTTTCCAGAATGAGCAGGCCAGTTTTACATTTGATGCCTGCTTCTTTTCTTAGAACTATTTTACATATAATTTTCAGCTAGAGATTATCTGTATCAAAGTAAACAGCATTAAGAATTCATTCATTCCAGTACTGCTAATAAATAGTTACTTTTATTATGAAAAGAAATGTAAATGCATAGGCACTACATGGTCATTTCAAACGTCATGCTTTAATATGTGTTTTGAAACTTTATGTACTGTATTTTACCCACATGCTGGATGTGCCTTTAATAAAATAATAGTTTTAAGAAAGCTCATGACAAGTGTCACCTGCATTTTATATTCATTGCTGTCTTTGAACTGCATTAAATTTAAAGCTTTTACTATTTATATGAATGGGAAGTTATGAAATACCAGAGTAATCTAACCGGCAGCCCAGGGGCTGACCCCAGGCAGTGGCACACTTCAGTCCTGTCCATCATCTTCTCCCAGGGCAATGAGAAATTGCTTTTGGAATAGCAAACGCAACCTGGACCATGCCAGCCCCCTCCCCAGCTGGAGTCCAGCTGCTGTCGGGAAGATGAGGAGCTCATGGGTTCCTCCCAGGATCCGGTAGAGCGAGGTCTGCAAATTGGGCAGCTTTCCCACACCAAAAGTGTCCCCTCCTTGGCATCAGCCCAAATTTCAGTGGCAGGCTCAGGGAAGTGGGCTGGCTGCATTTGGGAGGGCTGTGCATGCCAAGGGCCTTGTACTGGGATGAAGGTGAGGAGGGAGAGAAGGGATTGCTGCATGTGAAGGAGGTGGATGGCAGTGGCTTGCAAGACCCTCATCTGGTCCTCAGGCCACTGAGTTTCGGCCACGCTGACTTGCATTTTAACAGTGTTTTCGAGATACACCACATTCAGAAATGTTTTCTGTGCTCTTCTTTAGAAAAATGACAGGCAACCATATAATATATGTTCCTTTTCCCCCCTCTTCATTTCAGAGGTTTTGTGAGAGATTTAACCATTAGATATGTTTTTAATAAACAAATCTAAAGACTCATATTTCTTTTCTTTTGTCCTTAAAGTTGGAATGCTGTCCTACAGACAATTGAAAACAGCATAGTCCTAATAGATTAAATCTGGTTGCACGAGTTTTAAAAAACACATTTTGGCTCTTGTTATCAGCAGAAACAAATTAGTATGTAGAAAACAAAGAAAATATGTACATGCTAGCACAGAGCTTGACTCTAATTAGCATAGAGGACCCTCTCAACAGCTTTTAAAAAATCTTATTATACTCGTGCAGTGTTTCTAAAAAGAGTTGAGACTTTTAATTGAGGTGTTTTTTTTTTTTTAAGTGTATGGTTAATTTAAATATCTGGCATTCTGATCTGTAATAAGCCACATGTAAAAGAGAATAGTATTGTCAGAAGAGATGCTGCTTAGCTTGGTTCCCACAGACTTGGACTCACCACCCTGAATTCAGCAGTTCACAGAACTGTGGCCTGAAGACTACTGGTGATTCCCCAATCCACAGAACCACACTTAATGTGGCTTTAAGTTAGAAGTCTGATGATAATGCGGTAACCTCTGATAAACGTGCAGGATGAACAGCGGTCTATTGATCTAAAAAGCCTGTGAAATACTGTTCTAATCTACGAGTTTAGCTAAGGTTAGCTTTCAGATTTGAGCACATTGATTAGGGAGTTGAGCTGAACACAAACTGGCTAAAATATTTTTTTTCCTAAAACTGGAATGGAACTGAACTATTCTTTTGAAGTTTTGTTGAACTTGGACCAGAACTGAACTGGAACAATTTTAGTCAGAGCTGAACCCAAACAGAATTGAAATGAAAAGTTCAAGGGTTTTATTTCTTGGATGTAAGGCATCACCTGTGCGCATCCTTACTCTGTAGCTGCAGGGTAAACTCAGAGCATAATCAACAGCTGATTTGTATTGCTAAAGATAAAACACTAGTAGTGCATGTACAGTTTCCATTAGTCAATTGATATTAAAAAAAAACATCAGATTTTCCCTTTAATCAGACTTAGATCTCTGCTGTTATCCTCATCCTTCCTAAGCTTATCTATTTTCTTTTTGCCACTTTCTTTCTTTGCATGATGTCTCTGTTTAGACTGTAAGCAAAGACATGATTAAATGCTGGCTATATTTAAGACAGCAAGACTGTAACCATTTACTTCAGTGGGAACCAGAGTTGCTCAGTACATACCCATATGCTGTTAACTTCCTAAGATCTCCTTGGACCATATAAAACAAATAGCCATAACTGCCTGATCTGGCAAAAAGATACAGTAAATGCAAGTGATGGAATTGCTTGTATTTATTTTCTATTTTAAAAAGTAGGTACATTATCTGCAATTAAGTACAGCTGTCAGGATCACAATGATGTGATATTGTAAGTCTCCAAGTTGGGTCACTCCAATTATATATATAACACAGTTCCTTAGATTGTGACTATATCTGGAAAAAAAAAAAAAGAAAAGAAATTGAAAATAAGAAATAGAACTTAAGAAAGAAAACTTTCAGGAGCCGTGCATTGTGTGCTGAAGAATGATCATATAGATGGTTTGTAGTGTCCTCTGCTCCCTGGTGTCAGTCTCCATTGCTTACAGATGTTGCATTTTCTCACAGCCAGTATTACAAACTTTCCGTAAGGTATGAAAATTTAAAAACACCTTAGTTGTACTTTGGTTACAACATGGCATGCTTCTTTTTGGTTAGGATTGCTGATGATGACTTACTGTGTGGTTTCCAGTGTATCTTATTAATGTCACAGTAAATATTATGTTAACGCATCAGTTTGAAACAACCAATGATGTTATTTAAAATTTTTATGTCTGTGTTCTTAGAAGACTAACATGTGTGCCTGAGGCAAAAATATTTACCTTGGTTTAATGGATGTGTTGGAATGAGATTATTTATCAATTATCTAAAACCAATTTAAATCCCTTGCATCAAATTATTTATCTGGAAATAATCCTAAATAAATGGGCAAGGTCAATTAAACTAAAACACTGTTTTAAAATTGCCTAATAGATAGCATTTCTGCAGAAACTGTCCACACAATAAGATGTATATAATTTCTTTAAACACTTCTTAAATCCAGTGTACATCAAACTTTGCCTGTTAGACTGTGACTCACATTCTGTGTCCACATAAATTCTCAACTTTGCTGTCAACCACGGGAAAATCAAAGGGAAAGGATATAAACTTTCTGAATGTCACTAAATGCATCTCCTTATGCAAAATCCTGAAGGTAAATATAGTATTGAACAAATGCAGCATACTAGCTCTACCAGTAATACTTTCAGGTGTATTTTTCCATGGCAAGCATGTCCTGGGTACAGTATCTAACAAGGGCATGTAAAGGTTTCCATAAATAACTTCAAGTATACTTAAATCTGTATGAATAGTCTAAACTGAATGTATAAATAGGATTCACATGGTGGCAACATTTCTAGCAGCAGCTGCAGGAGCCACCTTTCCTGGTTTTCCGAAGGGCAGGCACTAGCAAGTTGACCAGACCACAGCCAACTTCCTGTGGCTGCCTGCTACTTCAAGGTAGCGCTTTCCAGCTCCGCAGGATTTTTTTTCCTTCACCGCTATTGCCATCCCCAGACACTAAAGAAAAGGCATCGCTGAAACCCATGACACCTGACACCTACACTACGATAGAAAAAAGTTCTACAGTGATATGTGACAGAAAATGACACTGAGTCATTGCAATAGATCTATGAATCAGAGTTTTCTCTTTTCTACAGTATTTGGTTTCAAATATTCATATAAAACAAGCTATTGAAAGTGATGTTTTCATATTCAATAATACAAGAAAAGAACAATGAAAACATACCAGATTGTGCATAGCACGTGCAACGTGGTAGAAACAGGCTGGACCTTATTTAACTAAATGTTTCTCAGATATGAAAGTTTCATTTTTAGGCTGTTCAGATGAAAGTAGTGAAACCAAATATATACAGTATTCAATATAGTATTGCTGTATATTTGAGATAATACCAGCATCTGAATGAGGTCTGACTTAGCATATACTTGCAAATACGAACCAGCACCCCATAGCAAGTAATGAGACTACCTGTTTCTAATGTCACAAAAGCTTCATTTTTGTAAGTTTATTTTAGATACAACTCTTCCATTTTCTAAAGGTCCGGATGGTAGGAGAACAGTAGGTAATCAAGATGTTAGCTCTCAGGAGGGAGCCTTCCTCATGGAAATGCCTTCTCATTACAGCCCCTTTGTACATGAAGTAATACTGAGCTGTTAGCAAGGGAGCCTGAGCCCTCATTTCACCCCAGCTGCTGAGGCTGGCTGCAGGGCCCAGTCCAGCACAGACTTACCCCAAGGGTTTCGCCGTGTATGTGGGACAAGGCCACATAGCTTGAGAAACGTTGTAATTGCGCAGGACACAAGTCCATGTTGCTCAGAGCAGGCTAAAGCTCACGTAGAGCTAGCCTCAAGAACATTAAAAGTCCTATTCATTTTTTTCTTTTTGCTTGTGGCAACATCTACTTCTTTTTTTTTTCTTGAAGGCTCAAATCAGCCTTGGCATAGAGGTGGTTTAGCTGCGTGTCTGCAGTGCTGAAGCCTCTAACTTACTATCGTTATAGAGGAACGCTAATTTTTTCCCCCACCTTGGGAAAAAAAAAGACACGAGAGCAGCACACACAGTTGATTTTAGGGTCTCCTAACTCTGCTCCCGTCCAAAACACAACAGCCGAGCCCCCGAGACAAACAGCTCCTGCCGGGAGGCCCCTCGGCGCACTTCGCTTTTTTTTTTTTTTTTTTTTTTTTTTTTTAAAAAAAAAAAAAGGGCCTCTGCTAGGACAAGCAGCGGCGCCGGACAGCCTTCCCCGCGCCTGGCCGACTAACGGCCGGGCTAACTGACTTAACGGACACTCCGCTCCGCGCGGCGCTGCCCACAACAAACATGGCGGCGGCACCCCCTCGCCCTCACCGCGGCCGGCGGCGGCCCTTCCTCGGCGGCAGCGCCGCGAGCCGCTTCCGGCGAAGCCCGCTCGCCTTCAACAAAGATGGTGCCGCCCGCGCCGGCTCCGCGGGCGTGAAGGCGCCGCGCGTAGCTCCCGCTTCCCTCCCGTAAGTACGGGGACGGGGCCGAGGGGCCGCGCCGCCGCCGCCCGCTGCGCCGCGCTCGTGGGGATGAGGGAGCCGCGCGGCGCCGGCGAGCGAGGAGAGCCCGCCCCGGGGCCTGGCCAGGGCTTCGACTCCCCCGCGCCGCCGCCCACCGGGCCGAAACGTGCGAGGGGCCGGAGCGGGCGGCGGTGGCGCGGCGGGGCCGGGCAGGGCCGGGCCGGGCAGGACAGGCCTCGCCGGCGGCGCGGCCCGGAGCGGGGCGGGGGGAGGCGCCTCCCCGCCAGCAGCCGCCCCTCTGTCCCGTGCGCAGCGCGGTTGCAAGCGCAACTTGATTTTTTTTTTCTCCTTTTTCTTGGGGATTTTTGTAACATGCGGACACGCTGCGCCTGACCGCACCGCTCACGGATTTGGTAGGGTTGACCTTATCGTACCGAGGCAGGCATAAGCAGCCCAGTCCCCTTGGCGTTTGGGAAAGCGCAGATGTGTTTCTAGCAAAAACTAAGTAAATGTTCCTTGTAGGGTTGGGAAGTTTTTTGTAGATCCAGGTTTTCAAAAGTTTTATCCCTGCTCTTGGAAAGAGTCTACATCAGTGGATCCAGAAGAATCCAAACTTGTCCATGTGAGTACGGAAATAAGTCAAGGGCTGTGCTCATTCATCGTAAGAAGGAGATATATTTCTTAAAGTTTGGATCGACAGTGAAAAGATACATTTTTGGAGTGTACCTGGGGAAGGTTTGAGCTGCATCATCCTTTCATTTTTGAAGCAGAAGTAAACTGGAGTCTCATTTTTGCTTTCCTTCTAGCACCTGTATTAGCAGAGAAAATTATCCTAGTGCTTAACTCTGGATCCTTAGATATAGGCTGAGATTGAAATTAGTTCTTTGCTGCATTAAACTCTGGCCCTGGAGCATTACACACCAAAATCCTGATAAACTTCCATGTCCAACTGCTTAGTTCCTAACTCTGAACCAGCCCTTTCTTCCTCATAGTAAACACACATAAAGAAATACTTAATCTTAAAAAAAAAAAAAAAAAGCTTTAAGTATCAGGAAACTCTGTGCCAGTGACCTCTTTGTTAAGGGGCCTGATGCACTTCAAAACCTTGGTTGCGCTCGCACCAATGTCAGTGGGCCAAATGCCTGTTTGAACAGAAATTCTCCTTTCAGATTCGTAACCATAAAGGCATTTTTCAGTGCAAGAAGGTGCAGACAGAGCTCGTTTGAAAAGGCCTCACTTTTGAAAAGTGTTGACCACTTGGACCAGTAATGAGGAAGGGAAACTGAAGAAGTGTTTTGAACTGACTTAGTGTTCCCTGTTCAGTGCATGGATGAGCCTCTTAGATTGGCCCCTTGATGACCAACACAGAATGTGAGACAGCGGGGCTTCATAGCGTGAGAAACTCTTTTCTGCCTGGGTTTAGATAATTCTCTCAGAGCTGTGGTTAGATGCCTCTCTTGCATTGTGCAAGCACTTTATCAGCTTTATTGAGAAAATAGTGGGTTTCTTTATTGAGAAATAGTGGGGATCTGCTTCCTAAATTGTATCTGGTTTTGTTTTAATCTGGTGATTGCTCCCAGTAGTGAAAAAGTATTATGTAGAGACCAGAATCTTCAGTTTCATCCGTCCAAAATGAGCATCCTAACATCAGCCTAGAGAATCCAGTTCTCTGTCTCATTTGCTGTTCTTCTGTCACATTGCCTGCATTATTGTCTCTGGAGTTTGATACAGTCTGAGCTATGCCTAGCAAATTAGGCTTTTTTAAGAACATCTGTGCTGGGATGGCTGTTGCTTGATTCCCAGATGACCCTAGGCAGAAGGCAGACATTTCAAAATTCAGTTCAGGATATCAGAAATCTACTGGCAAGCTCAGTAAAGATGCAGTCCTCCTGAGAAGGTGCCCTCTAACATTGCTTTCAGCACTCAGGGAAAGTTTTGTCAGAGTGGCTTTATCACAGGATGTCAAAGATGGGGTTTTCTTGTCTCTGTCTTTTGGCCATAAGCTCTTACGTTCTGTCCAAAATGCCATTTAGGAGCCTACATGTTTTGTTGAATGCCTGCCCTGGATTTTAACATCCAAGCCATTTAGGTGTGTCTTTGATGGGGCCTTGGGAGTCAGTAGGCATCTCTGACAATTTGAAGACATGAGCAGGTTTCCTACAAAAGCTTTGAAAATCTCAGATTCTCCCTGTATCTTCAAGCTGAAGTATGGTTTCTGCAAGGTCTAGCTGTCAGGACAGCAGCTTCTAGTTTAATTATCAGAAGCTCTCTCAGTAATCACAGCTGACACTTGCTACAGTTTTTTCGGCTTCATGATTTAGTCATGAGAAAGTATTTAATTGTGTTCCTCTGTCATTTTCCTTTTCAAGTGCCATTAATGACCTAAGGATGTGTTTGTTATTAATGACTAGGCTAGATGTCTTGATTCAGTTCACAGCTCTGGCACTAACTCCTGATATAATCTGGGATAAGTTGCTTAGTCTCTCTGGGCCTTGAGTCCTCTCCTGTAGAGTGGCTATAAAATGCATCTTTTCCAACTTTTGTCTAGTCAGAGTGTTGTTCGAGTGAAATGGAAGCTGACAGAGGGCATCCGATTGCTTTCTATAAACGCATTAGAAGGGTAAATACCAGGGAGGGAGAAGATCTACTTACGCTAAAGAACAGTTTTGGCAGAAAAACAAATGCCTGTAAATAGAAGATGAATAATTTTAAAATGGAAATTCGAAGAAATTTTCTCATCATCAGATCAGTGAAGTTCTAGAACAGCTTTCCGGGATAAGTCAGAGGAGAGAACAGCTTGGTGTATAAGATGCACTTCTAGTCCTTCTAAAATTAATACGCATTGCATAAGCCAAAGCTACCTGCTGACTCTGTCACCCTTGCTGCTGGCTGTGCTGTTTCTGTCAGTCCTGCTGCTGCTTTTCCGCTACTGTGGCAGAAGTACTGCAACAGCAACAATGTCAGAGACAGTGGTAATAGAGGTCAGTTGTGCCATCTGTTTAATTTTGGGGGGGTAGAGTCTCTTAGGGACTGGCGAATACTCTAGCTGCTTTTAGTATGGACCTTGACCAGTTAATGGATGGTGTTATTTGGCATGGTTGTTTGTTCCAACAAAGGACTGGCCTTCACAATGCCAAAGGTTCCCTCCTGTCTAATACTTCCCAGAAATGGCTGCATTTTAGTTTCTGAGACAGTGAAATCTGAGCAGAAAGATGGCTGGGATCACTAATAGTTTTCCCAGGTCAGTGATTCCAAGTTTGGCATTCTTTCTAAAGGTTGCCGGATACCAAACATCACTTCCGGATGTTAAAGATTGAAGTATTTTAATCTCCATGCGTGTTCCTACTCCTTTTCTCATATTCTAGGTTGTCAAATGGATGCCAGAGACAAGCAACTTCTACGCTCCATGCGTCTGGAGCTCTGCACAGAGGTGCTCGTGGATGGACTTGTTATTCAGTATCTCTACCAAGAAGGCATTCTCACTGACAGTCATGTTCAAGAAATAAAATCCCAAAATACCAGTCAAAGGAAAACCATGATGCTGCTTGATATTCTTCCTACTAGAGGACCCAAGGCATTTGATGTATTCTTGGATTCCTTGCAGGAGTTCCCATGGGTTAAAGACAAGTTGAAGGCTAAGCGTAAGGAAATGACAGTAGAAGATCCTGCAGGTAAGGCCAGAATTGTTATTGCTGATGTTTTGAAGCTTGTTCTCAGCTGTAATTTTGAATGTATTAAGTGTACCAGTAATTTCAAGTTATGCATCATACAGATAGGGAGCATGATACCAGCATAGGGCACAGCCTGAATTTCCTGGAAGCCAACTAAATGCCAGGGAGTGTTGCGAAGTTTGGGGAGTGAGCAAGGCAGAGTTTCTGGATACTGAGAGGCAGCAGCTTCCATACGGAAAGGCTGCATTTGGAAGGTCTGAGATGTGGGACCCGGATTCCCTTACCACAAAAGGGTCGGACTGTAAAGAGTGGTTTTAACTAGCGGAACAGCAGTCTCTTCGCAATCCATACCTAATTAATCTATGTTTTATGCATATTTTGCAGTGTTTCACTTCTGTATTGTTGATATTGGCAGGATTTTTATTTACTTGATTTTATTATGGTTTTAATAGTTTTAATTTAGTATCTACTAATTTAGAATTATGTAGTTTATCATGTTTATCAGAGTGCAAATGTCTAGGATTGTCACCTCCAAAATTACTAGCCATTGCTTAACTTTAAAAAGAGCTTAGGAGCGAACAGATTTAGTGGATGTTACATAATCTTATTTAGTCAAATCTCTTGTTTTCTGACATTTAGATGTATTTCTAAAACAGTTTTCTGAGCTTGATGTTTGCGCTGAAGTTTTTTTTTTTTTTTTTTGAATACACATATGCAATTGTTGAGCTGTTCTGAAGTACGAGGAAAAATGCTTAAAATACACTTTTCCTGTCCTAGTAAAGATTTTTTGAAACATGCCTGAGCTGTTATCCTAATGTTACCAGCTAAATAGTGAAGTAGTCCTCACTTGGGAACATTGTTTCTGACCAGTCTGATTAACGGCTTTTCTTTTCCCATCAAATCTCACCTGATTTGGATTCGATCTTACTATGATGCACATGATGTGATTTTTCCAGTGTCAGTGTGTTTTGCATGAGACTCTAAACTTGTGAAGATGTGTTACTAAGAACTATTGAACATCATGCATGCCTGCACCTGAGTTAGCTGCACACCCGAGAATGTTTTGTGAAGATCTGCTGGACAAATAGGACATTATCTTACCTTAGGACATTTTTAATGGAATATTATGACAGCTTTTCTTTCTGTTGGACGTGTGTGTAGATTGCTTTATGCTTGCTCCCCAGCTGCAGAACCGGGTAAAAAAACCTTATAGAACTTTTTCGAGAATAAATACCACATGCCTCCCATAGGTGAAAACACTGTGAGTTCTCAGCACAATGCAATCTTGTGGTATTGGAAGTGTTGAAAAAGACTTTGTTGATATGACAAATCCTGTCATGTTAATGTTCTGTATTTGCCTTGCAAATCAGTGTGTTTGCTAATTGCTCGTTAAGCTTTTGAATAATGTCTACAGTTCCACAGACACACACACATGGCCACCAAGTACACTCAAGATCACATATTTTGTTACTCGAAAAATAGTTTCAGATGTTTATTCTTTTGTGGATTGGTTCTTCCCATTCTTGATGGTTTATGACTAACATGGTGTATTTATGCATATCAGGTGCTCTGGTTTCAAGTGGGTTGACTGTGCCTGATAATCCTATTGCCAAATCTTGTGTGTAAGCTAGAAAAGACTTCCAGATTAGATCAAAGGTTAGCATTATTTTTACAGTGATAATACAAAATGTAAAAACAGGATTAGAGGCAAATGACCAAGTCAGTTTTAATATTTGTTGCTTGTTCTTTGGGAGCACCACGTGTACCTTAATAAATGATCAATGCATCCTGAAATTAACTGAAAATTATGGTGATGTCATCAGTGCTGTTTGCATGAAAAAAAATGTGGATTGGGATAAAAAAGCCTCACTTTGCATTCCGAACAACAAACTTGTAAGCTTTTGTCTCAGTAGAGTATTGAGCATATGCTTGACTTTAAACATTGAAAAAGCTGTTGGTTCTAATAAAAATATAAGCATACTTAAAATTAAGTATATTCTTTAGTGCCGTGCTAGATAACTTAACTTCTACCTTTTTGGAAACAGTTCTTATAAATGATGATTTGTCACTGGCGATTTGTTTTAAAGAATCCATTTGTAATGAAAAGAACCTACTATATACACATTACCTTTTCTAAAACCATAATACTTTTAAAATGAAAATTGATTTTATGGGCTCAGGTTTTTAAATCGTTATTCCTCTGAATCATGCATACTTATGGAAATCGCCTGCCTGCTGTTCACTTGTTTGTGCTCAGTTAAAATTCTGTTTACTCAAGCAAAGTAGCCTCAGTTTTTGCAGATCTTTTGCAGGATGAAGGACTGGTGGCAAGTTGTTCCTTGAAGGAAGGCTTTATTTTATAGTCTCTTTCACTTCTAAAGGACTACATGTAGGACTTTTAAATTCAGTATTAGCTTTTCCCTGTCTGAGCATGAAAACTGTGGCACCTGCACAGTGATTTTTATGTAGGTCTTTGGATTATTGTGCATCTTGTTCAAAGAGATCAGACTTGCTCTCTTTGGTTCAGCTGAGAAATATAGTTTGTTGGATTCCAGTCAAATAAAATCACAACTGTACTTGTTAAGAAGCTTTTAATTTGTTTTCTTCCACTAGTTAAAAAACAGAAACCAAACACAGAAATTTTAGGAGGAGGACAGAAATAAAAACATTTTTAGTAACATTCTAAGAGCCCTGTAATTATGATCTGGTGGACTGAGCAGCTATGGAATGAAAGCCAAAGTCTGAGACCTAAACAAGACACTGCCACTGACCCATCGTGAGGCTTTGGGCAGATTGTTCCGAGCCAATGGATTTATCAGTTCACAACTCGTGTAACTCAGTATAATGTTCATGGAGCAGCACAGAGTGTGTCTGTAAATCAGCCCAGGATTCAGCCCAGAGTATGCTGTTTGGCTGTTTGCAAATAAATGAACCTGAAAAAATTTGATATCCTGAGTTTTATTGCTGATTGTCAATTTGATTTAAAAATTACAGTTCTGTGTACTGTTATCTGCTGTTGTTACAAGGAGCACAGAAGGCCCTAATCCTGCAGAGCACAAGGAGCAGAGTTCCCACTGGAATGAGTAGAGTGACTTGCAGGCAAGTAGGGCTACTTACATCTGTATAAATTCACCAAAGAGACCCAAGATTGCTTCCCCTTGTTTGTTTGCTACGTACATGTGACAGCCTGTTGACTAGCATCAGTTTTCTGCTCTCTCTTGTGTGGTTCTGTCAGATGGTCACAACTTCAGGAAAACCTTTTCTTAAGGTTGGGAAAACAGGATTACAAAACCAAAAATTGTCAGGATGGAAATTCAGAGTCATGTGCTTTGGAGGTAATTATTAATGACCTAAAATAGTCCAATTTCAAGATGACAGGGTACGTTTCTTGCTTAAGAACCTAGAATAAAACGGTTCACTCAGTGCATAGTAGCCTTGCAAGACTTATAAATCATTCTAAACATCAAACCACAGTGTGAGTTTCTGCTTTTGAAGATAAAAACTTTTGCTGTGATAAGAGCTAACAAAAGTACTGCAAGTCTATTCCATTAGGAAAAGACTGTTCTGTTTTTTCTGCCCTAGTTCAGCTAACTTTATGCCTTTGTCAGGAGCATAAATCTTCAATATAGTATTTAATTCCTATGCAAGACTACAGCTGTTGGCAACAAAATTCCATTCTTTCTAGGAACAGCAAACAGTTACTCAATATTTTTTTACACTGAGCAAAAAAAATATAAGCTTTGAAGGCATTTATCAGAGTGGTTTTCTGATCTCTCCCTGCTCAGGAATTTTTTTGCCCAAGTATTATGTTTCTACATAAACTATATGTTGCTATAAAATTGTTTATTTCTAGACGTGTTAGTAGTGCACGTCTTTGTAGTATACATTATTTCTTCACAGGAAATAACAGCATGGTGAGAAAGAGAAAAATCTGAGACAGAGTTTTTGCAGTGGCATTCTGCAGCAGCAGTTGCTGTCCTGGCAAACGTCAGTGAATTTGGGGCATGGAATCACGCAGGATCATCTTGAGAAGGCTGTTGTTTCGCAGCTAAGCAAGGGATATTTTCTAATGCATGATCTCTTTGTTGTGGTACCTCACCAGGAGTCTGCATTAGGGTCTTGTAGGTGTAAGTGGGGTGGGGGTTTTTTGTCCTGTTTTGATGTGATCGGGGTTTTCTCATGGGCATGTGAGGAATGAGTGTTCTTGTATACCTATATGAAGCTTCATGTTGTGTAACATTTTGGATGAAGCATGCAAACACAAAACAAAGCAAAACATGTGCTTTTGCTGAGGAAGCATTCCTTCCTTCCCCCGCTCTCTCCCCCTCACCCGGCCCCAGCTTTACCAAAGTCCTTTTTCCGCAGCTGGGTTGTAGGTTTCTAAGAATTCTGATTCAAATGCAATAGTATTAGGGCATGGGGAAGTTTAGCATCTCTTCTTACCTTTTGTTGCCTGCTTCCTGCCCTCTTCCTATCCTGCTTCCTCTGACCCCTAATGTGAGGAAACAGCCTGGTCTCTTTCCTTTTCCATTTAGATGTCAGATAGGACAGCAGCTGATGAATTCTTTTTCTCTCTCTAAAATGGTGGACAGAAGAGGGTGTTTTTTTTCCTCTTTCTTCTCTTTCCCTCCCCTCTCTTGTATGGCCCAGTGACAGAAGGGGGAGTTTCTTCCCATGTTTGTCTGAAGGAAAGGGATGGGCTTAGCAGCCTTGGCCGCACTGGACTGACCTGGAGATGAAGGAATGCCCTTGTGTCATATTCCAGTCCCTGAAGGCTGTAGAAAATGCTCCCAAGTTCTCTTGAGAGATTCAGCTATATCCTTGCAGGAGAATTTCCCAAACTCTTTTCCATGCTCCCCTGAAAATCAGGTGTTATATTTATGGCTTTGGCTTTGCTCCTGACCACAGTGAGATCTGTGAAGTCTGGCATTAAAGGTCTGTGCGCACACTCAATAAACAGCATGAATCACGATATGGACAAGTAATCAACTTCTCCAGTTCCACAGAGTATTCTGTGTATGCATGTCAGTTTAAATGCGTGTGAGTATGAACATAAGATCTTTTTTATAGCTTAGGGAATATTTGCTGTGTTGCTTTTTTGCCATGTTAATAAGCAGCTGTGTTTATGCTACTTACATTTATATTTTTTGCTCTGGGGAGCCTAGATCGTAGGCAACACTGATAAGAACTGTAGTATTTCCTGTCCTGTCTCGAACTGTTTCCTTCAGATAAATTAACAGAAGGAGATAACCATAGTTGATATCAGCCTTGATGACACAGATACGTGAGGCTAATAATAATACAGATTTAATAACAGGTATAGTGCCCTGGCAACAGGAGAAGAGGACTAAGTGCTGGCAAGGGAAGTTATTGGACCAGCCGTGTCTGATCTCATACCAGTGCTTATAACTCTTAACTGATACTAAGAGGGAGCAATGGGTAATAGGGCTTGAGGGCTTCCTCGTGCAGAGAATGGAGCCATCCATCTGCTGACCAGATCTCATGACTTCCAAGGATTGCTGCTGCCCTAGGGCTTGAATCCAAGGTATCACAGATTGCTAAGGCCTGTCCAGCCTACAGACTTTGCTACTAGTAATACTGCCAGGGTAGACCTTCAGCAGATTAAGGATGACTACAGGGCTCAGCAAGCTGGAGTGAAGGGATGGAGCCTAAGTGATGTTCTCCTCCACTCTGTCATTCAAGGGGAAAAGCTTGGGCAGGAGCTGATGCATCCTGCAGGTTGTCTGTGCACCTGGTGGCATGGCCAGTACTTTGGACTCTACAACCACAAGACCCTTTTCAAGAAATGAGGACTGCTAGGAACAGATGGGATCTACTTGACAGTGTGGGGCAAAAGCATCTTTACCAGCAGGCTTGTTAACCATGAGGAGGGATTTAGATTAGGTTCATCAGGTGATGGAGACCAAAACCTGCATATAAACGTTGGAACAGAGAATGGGGGAAGCAGACAAGGGACAGCATGACAGGGGATTGCTCCTGCACTGCCTTCGATAAAGTGGGGCAACTATTTCAAGTGCCCCCTCACACAGCATGGAAAACAAGTGAGAGAAAGTGGAAGTCCATGTACGGTCACAGAGCTATATCATTGGATTTGCAGAAACATGGTGGGATGGCTCACATGGCTGCAGTGGTGTAGTGGATGGCTTTAGGCTCCTAGAAGACAAGGAAGGTGTTGCAGTCTATGCAGAGGAGTGTCTTGAATGCACAGAGCTTTGCTATGGTATGGTCAACAGGCTGGTCAAGAACTTATGAATTAGGATCAGAGGGGAGGCCACTAAGGGGTACATTGTGGTGGTATCTGTTAAGACTGCCTGATCAAAAAGAGGCAGAGCCTGGAGAAAAGAAGGCTTAGGTGGACCTAATAGCAGGCATCCAGTACCTACAAAGAGGTTATCAAGAAAAGACAGAACCAGGCTCTTCCCAGTGGTGCATGGTGGGAGGATGAGAGGTTCTTGCTGGATATAAGGAGAAACTTTTTCCCCATAAGGACAACGAAGCAGTGGAGCAGGAGCGCAGAGAAGGTGTGCAGTCTCCATCCTTGGAGGTTGGCAAGACTTAGCTGGAAAAAGCCATGAGCAAACTGGTCTGATCTCACAGCTGATCCTGTTTTGAGCAGGAGGTTGGAATACAGATCTCCTGAGGTCCCTTCCAATCTAAATTGTCCTATGATCCTTTGAAGCCTTCTTTAAAGAGTGCCCCTGTTGCAAGCCCTGCTTCTCAGGGAAACTTTAACCTGTTTACTGGAAACATAACACAGTAGGGCAATCCAAGGGATTTCTGGAGTGCAGAAGAGACTATCTTTATGAATGGGTTAGGTAAGTGGACTAAGGGGGAGGTGCACTACTGGCTGTGCTACTCATGAATAAGAAAGAATTGTTTAGGGATGTGGTTGTTAATATCAGTATTGGCTGCAGTTACCATGGAGTGCTAAAGCTTAAGATCCTGAGGGAAGTGAAGGAGGCAAGTAGCTGAGTAAAGATCCTGGACTTCAGCTTGTTCATGGAACTGGTTGGTGGGAACCTGTAGGAGGCAGCTCTGAAGGGCAAAGCGCCCAGGAGACCTGATTGGTCGCCACGGACAACCTCTTTAAAGCACAAAAATAGTCCATTCCAGTGTGCAGGAAAATAAGCAGACATGGTAGGAGGCCAGTTTGGCTGAATGAGGAACTTGCAACTGAGTTCAAATTCGGAGAGGAATTTCCTAGGAGGGGGAAGGTGGTCCGGGAAGTAGCCAGGACAGACTACCCAGGAGCAATGTAGAAGCATTGTGTGGGTGTGTAGGGATAGAGTTATGAAGGCAAAAAGCTGATTTGGATTTGAAACTGGTCAAGGACATGAAGGACAACAAGATGGGCTTCTACAGGAAAACTTCAGGGAGAGGAAGACTAAGGAAGATGCTGGCCTGTTGCTGAATGCAGCAGGCAACCACTGATGAAGGACCCAAAAGCGGCTGAGGTACTCAGTGTCAGCTTTGCCTGGGTCTTCATACTTAAGGTCTGTTCTAGGTCTCCTTGGTCTCTGTGCCAAGTGATGGAGATTGGGTGAGGGAGATGCTGTTTATAGTAGAAGAGAGTAGAGTTAGGAACTACCCAAGTAAACTGGACATATACAAGTCCATGGAACTGGGCGGGATGCATCTGAGGGTGCTGAGAGAGTCAGCCAATGTCTTTGAGAGGCTGCTGTCTATCATGTTTGATAGGTTATGGTAAGCCAAGTGCACGAAGGACAACAGTGTGACTGGGAACAGACAGCATGGATTTACCATGGATAAATCATGCATGATCCACTTGATTCTTGCCACCTATGACAAAATGACTGGCTCTGTGAGTGAAAGGAGTAGATTGCATTTACCTTGACTTAAGCAAGGCTTTCAGCAGTCTCCCGTAGCGTTCCTGTGGCTACTTGGAAAGGTATGCACTGCATGGGTGGACTGCAAGGTGAGTGAAAATAGGCTTGGCCACCAGGCTTAAGGATTAGCGGTCAGTGGTTCAGTATTATCCAGCTGGAGGCTAGTTACGTGTGGTGTTCCTCAGGATTGATGGGGAACCAATGCCGTTTAATCTTTTTGTCAGTGACCTGAGTGACCAGGAGGGAATGTATCTTCAGGACGCCTGTAGGTGAATTAACTTTGCACATTTGTTTGTGTTCTGGGATCTTCTGAATTGTGCCTGGATCAGGAAGGCAGAATGACTCTAGACCTTGGGGAGCTGTTGACACAGGAGAGTTGGGACTGCCTCTCAGAGGGATCCCAGCAAGCTGGAGGAATGGGCTGGCAGGATCCCCGCGAAGTTCAGTATAGATAAGTGCAAAGTTCTGCACCTGGGATACAAAATTCTCACAAAACAGGACAGTCTGGTCACTGACTGGCTAGTGGCAACTCTGCAGAAAAGGAGCTTGGGGTCTTGGAAGACAGCAAGTGTGATAATCAAAACTAACCATATACTGGACCACATTAGCAAGAACAAAGCCAGCAGGTTGAGGGAAGTGAGTATTCCCCAGTAGCTGATATTCAAGAGACCGTATTTTAAATACTGTATGTGTCTTCAGGCCCCCAATACAAGAGAGGTATTGACAAACTGGAGAGAGTCCTGTGAAGAGCAACTAAGATAGTTGGTGTAACATGATGTCCAAGGAAAGGCTGAAAAAACTGAATTTGTTCCCAGAGAAGAGCAGGCCAGGGAGGGACTCTGACTGCAGTCTTTAACTAATATGGGTTTATAGAAAAGGTGGAGTCAGACTCTCAGCGAAAGGAAAAGAAGCAACAGCCATAAGAGGCAGCAAGAGAAATTCTGATTAGATATATGGAAAAAAAATTCATGAGAGGTTAAGCACTGGCCAGCAAATGTTGTGGCCCCAATAGGGCTGCCCAAAGAGGCTGTGGAATCTCCATTCCTGGAGGCAGTCAAAACTCGGTAGGAGAAGACCCTGAACAACCTTATCAGACTTCGAAGTTGGCCCTGCTTTGAGCAAGAGGTTGGACTAGATGACCTCCAAAGGTCTTGTCCAACCTAAATTATTCTGTGATTCTATAAGCTTGGCACCACATTCTGTGTACTCAGTATAAACTGTGGGATTTGAATCCAAAATGTAACTGATGCTGACATAGGGCACTTTGGGTATGTCTAGTTCAGGTTAGGAATGTGCTTTTTAAAACTGGAACATTTGAATTGGATTTCTTTCAGGTGAAACTAAACAGGAAAATGTGCCCCAAGTTCTAAGGAAGCAGAATAGAGCCAGTCAGAAGTGAAACCTCCCAACTGTGTAAAGGCTGCATGTCAGATCCTCAACACACACTCTATCAGTCTATAGGTCCTCTCCTACTGCTCTGCACTGCTTGCTAATATAGATGTAACCTTTTCGGGCCAGTGGATGAGGTGGTTTTGTCCATAAACACCTGCAGTCTTGGAATCTTTTCTTTCCAAAACACTGTATTCATACATAAATATAGAGGTAGATGATACCAGAGCTGCTGCTGCTGCAAATAAATGCATAGTTTCTTTGCTTATTTAGGTATAATGCTGTTTCTTGTCTTTGGGAATGTCAGTTCTAAATGGCTTATGGAGTTTACTACCTGCAGTTTTCCATTAGACCATATATCTTAATTCTCTGTCCATTTTTCTCCTTGACTTGCACCATAGTATGATGAACTTGTGCCAGAGTCTTTTACTTCCATAAAAATAGTTGCGGTCCTCTGTGATCTTCCTTTGCAGGATGTGATCCTGTGATTTGATATAGACAGTGGGTAAACATGAAAAAGTGAGATGCAGTTATTATTTTTGCATTATGTACCAGTACAGGCATTCTGTTGATACTAATTAATGCCCCTTGTGGCCTATATGTTTACACTAATATATGCTCCAGAGTAAGTGAGAGAACTTCCTACTTAAGACTTGTTAGACTTCTTTTCACAAAATTTTTCTTCATGAATATTTTCCTTCAGAGCTGGCCAGCTCTTATTTTAACACCTCCTGAATTGCCTTGGAGCGCCATCTGAAAATGTTTGTTTAATTGT
This sequence comes from Dromaius novaehollandiae, assembly GCF_036370855.1. Classification (NCBI taxonomy): domain Eukaryota; kingdom Metazoa; phylum Chordata; class Aves; order Casuariiformes; family Dromaiidae; genus Dromaius; species Dromaius novaehollandiae. The sequence continues at coordinate 46,698,975 of NC_088098.1, forward strand.
TGTATTCCCACTGCAGAGAGACAATCTGTTGTCTTTTATAATTTAAGACTGTGAATGCTGTTTTTAAAGAGCAGCCAAACAACAAATACACCCACCTTAGTTTGCGTGTATTGTGGAGGTTGCATTGCTGTCCAATGTCAGTAAAAATGTTGACTTGTGTCTTGTAGTGAAAGTTCGATTCCACTGCAGTCACTAGCCAGACTCCTATTGACTTGAGTACTTGAGTAGGACAAAGATTTTGCCACTGATGGCTGGGGTTTTTTTTTGGTTTTTTTGTGTGTGAAGGAATGGATACTCTGCCACCTTCCCTCACTGACATGACAGCATGTCTTGACCCTCATAGAAAAATCATTTCTGCAGACTGCGGGCTTCTATGGCATTTTTCCTGTTGCCTGAGAATATCAGCAATGTTATGGCTACCTTGTCACTGAGAAATGGACTTCTATGACACAGGTCATGAAGCTCCTCTAAGATACAGTTAACTTGTGGTTATTATATCCCGAGGGTCCTCCCTGCCTTGCCATGTGCAGCTAAGCTTTCCTTCCAGATTTGTTTACTTGTTTTTATTGATACATGTTTATACAAGTAAGAATGGGAGCACCCAGGTATAACTCATTGTAACCTCAGAGGGATGCAGCTGCAGTCTACCTAGTTAGGAGATTTAAGGCTTTATATACAAGACTTGAAAAGCCAGTTGTTAACTGTTTGGCAATTGTCTGTGTAAACAGAAAGCCTATTTTGTTGCTTCTCTGAGCAATTGAACCGTTGTTCCAGTATACTGTCAGATTTTCTTTCTAAAGTTTTCTTCCTGCTTTTACTTTGTCTGTGAACAGATTTGTGCTCCTGCATATCCTGACGCATTGGCAAGGAGTTGTACATGTGTTTTGACAAGCACCTCTATTTCACAACATTGGGACGAAGCGAAGCTTCAGTGTTCCTTCCAGTGTACCTCTAGAGAAGGAGCTGATTTGATTTATATTACACAGTTGGTGTGTGCAGAAAATAAGCCTTAATGCATCAGGTCAAGGGGAATAAACTGCCATTAGTGCACCACTTCTGCTGGCAGCCTTCTTAATCTGAGGGTTTCACCACCTTGTCTGGGATTTTCTAAACTACTTCTTGTTAACCCAAGTCAACCCCAGCCCTCCTCCCCTTCAAGATCAAGGGTAAGCTTCCCCTGGCTTTAAAGAAGGCAGATTTAGTCCTGTGCTGCTGCTTTTGAAAGTCTTACCTTTCATTTGTACTTAATGATGTGTTGAGCTCTTTGATGAACAGCCTGTTTCAGTTCTGGCTCTTTCTAATAAAACATGCACTATGAATGAGTGAAGGGACTATGTGTAGTTTTGAACAGGTAAAGGGTTAACTAACTAAGCTGCCAGAACTGGGATTTTCTGACTTGCTCTAGTAGGAGGTAAGCTTCCTTAATGGACAGCTGATTCCATCTTTAGGCAGGGCTACGTGTATCCTCAGCAAAAGAACTGTTGAGGAAATGAAACTGGAATAAAAAGGAAAAACAGTATTTTCCAGTCTCCCTGTGTAAAGAAAGGATTTCTTCAAATATGTTTTTCTTTACTGTGGTTCATGACCATGTTTACTTAGCTCTTCAAAATGACAAGACATTTTCTTTATGCTTAGCTCTTCTTCTGTTTAATTAAAAAGTCATCCTTTTCTCTGTGATCCGCTTCTGCCACATCCTACATGAGATCAGTTTCTCCTTCTATCCTTGAACAGTGATTGCTGTAGTTAGGGTTGCCAAACACTCTTATCATTGCCACCTTGTTTCACATGTTCTGATATTCTGAGAAGTTCACCTGTAAAATACTTGTTTTAAAAGTCACATAAGGTTATAGGTAGAAATGCTAGCTGGCTGCTCATAGTAGAAATTAATTTAGGATTCGTAGGAAATTGCACTTGCAGGCACCTGACTCCAAAATGCGAATCCTCAAATCTTCTTCTGAGTTGCTGTCTACGCTCAGAGCCAAGTCCCTAGGCGCTGCCGTTTTTGCAATCTAAGTTCCCCGGGCGCTGAAAGCGCTGCTCTGGGCATGTCCCAGGCTGCCTCTGTCTTAACAGTATGGAGCAGCGCGGCACTGCCTAGTGTCAGGGTACACAGCTAGGTGTTTCTCCACCGCTCTTGCCTGCAGGCCCCGAGCCCGTGGGCATTCTCAGCACAGCCCGGCAGAGCAGGTGATGTCTTCTGCCAGGAGCTGGCAGCGAGCTGAGCAGCCTGTGCCTCCTTGCCAGCCAGCAGCACCGTGGTTAGGGTGCTTCCCTCGCTGCCCGCTCTGGTACATGTCATGGTGTTCTGACACATGGATAGCAGTGTGATTTCAATGCTCTCTTAAAAAATCCTCTTGTAAAAAAATCTCTGGAGATTTTTTTGCGTGGAATAATTGAATATGACTCCACAGTGTAACAGCAAGGAGACTGCCTTGTGACTTAGTCAGTATGTCTATGTTTCATATGACCACTGCCCCGTCAGCTGTTTTGTAAATCTGTGGTAGAGGCCTCACTCCAAGAGAGGGCTTGAATCTTTAATCTTCACTGGACTAAAGTGCTTCCCAGTAGCTGAAAGGAACATATCTGAGTCCCAGAAAGAAATAAGATAGGGCTTAAGCTCCTTTCCTGCTTGTTTTGTATGGGCTAATTTAGGCAGCTCCCTGTTTGGTGTGCTGGCTTTTGTGAATCCTATCCTTAATGCACCTAGCTCCCCCAGAAATTGTACATGGATTTTGGTGAAATAATTCACACCTATTCTGGGGGAAAGGGGTTGATGATAACCCTCTGTCCCCACCTTCCATCTGAATCCAGAAGAAATGACCCTGTAACTGAGAGTCTCATTTTCATTTATAGCAATCCTAGTTATCATAGATAACAATATTCTTGTTGTTTAAAAATGCTCAAGTAGGTATGTGATCTTCCTTTTGCTGTTTTGCTTGTCTATTTGAAATTGTACGTATATTAGGGATTTTTCAACATGCAGCATGGTTAATGGGCAGACACAGACCGTAGGTAAGACAGATGCATGATACATGCTTAGCACAAACGTCTACCTTTTAATGACTGTTACCAGATCTGTGTTTATATAAAATTAATATGCCTAGCCACTAGTGTGACATTGCATTAATCTGATATACTGCCCACTTTAAAGGCCTGAAAGGAACTCCTCAGTCTTTAGAAGGAGATTGTAATTTTACATGGTTTTTATTGCCTTGAATTTATGATTGAACAGCTAGTACTTCCACAGCTCAGTGGCTCTTGCACTTGGTAACATTCATTCTGTATCACTGGGTATTTTTGTTGAGAGGCATTATATTCTGATTAGGCAAGCAGTGCACTATTTTTTCTTCTCTTGTCCTGCCTGTACAAATATATTGCTTCTTCATATTAAGCTCTTCGGTGAGTCTATGCTGAAATCACTTTGAGTTTGTTTAAAGAAAATGAATCTTGATAATGATAGCAACAATAATATCATGAAATTCATTGTAAAGTCTTCCGTAATCATCTGTAATCATGCAAATGTTCAGAAAGACTGACCTAGCTTTTTGCTTTTGTGCATAGGCCTTTCGAATTGGCCTTAAATATTAAAGAGTTGGGTTTCCTTTTACTTTCTTTCCCTCCTGATAGCATCCTCCAAGGTGAAATTCCCCATTGTATGCTTCTTCAGCTTCTTTCTTCAGCTTGAGCTTTCTGTTGCTGAACTCTATCAAATACTGGGTACTTTTGTCCATAAAACTTCAGAGGTCTAAGCTAAGGAAATATACAGGGTGTCCACATTTTGATATGGCTTTCAGGACACCTCCTTCCTTCCTAGCATGAATTGAGGAAAGGTTGTGAATTACTTGTGCAAGATACAGCTGTGCTAATGCTTCTTGTACTAAGTAATATACTGTCCAGTTAAAATTGCAAACCCTCAAATCTGTGTAGATTAAGACACTGTTTTTTATGTTTGCTGTCTTTACCTTGTGGATTCATTCTGGGAAACTGTCATCATGTCAGCAACGTTGTCTGAGTTATACATATCCAGATAAGCCTGAAGCTCTTCAGACTTCATCACTGTCTTGCATTACTGTCTGGGGGGCGATTATGAACTCTTTCCACACAAGACTCGGGAATGTTGGAGAACACCGATGTGCTAAACAGGAGTCCTGGAATTGGGGCTCTAGTAACTTAATCCTGTAGCATCAGAATGGGCACAGACACAAAGCATACAAACTCCTGATGGGGGGAGTGGGAGGTGGCAAGAAGCTCGGTACTGCCAGGTGTTAATTAGCCTTCTGATTTGGCCCCAGCTAACAGCTGTGCACTTTTAGGCTTTGCACTAATAAACAAAGTCCTTTTCTCCTGTTGTACGCCAAAAGTGTGGCTTTTTGCTGTTTTAGTACTCAGTTCCTATTGACTCTACAAGTCATTGCTCTAGCTCTTTTTCCTCCCATAGCACTACCACCATTAATTTAGTTACTTAGACTGCTAATTTAGTCTTGTGCATCAAAAATAGCATTTACAATGTCATATTACTAATGAAGAGTTACTCTCTGAATGAATTAAATCTTTTGGTTTATTGAGCATGGTAGTACAGGAGCAGGGTATAAAATCCACTGGGAAGCCACTTGTATTCCCACACCACTTCTGTGTAGGCCTGATTCCAAATGTTTCTGCTTCTTTCCAGTCCTTATCTGGTTCTAGTCATGTTTCAGCCACAACTTTTGTGCTTTTTCCCCATTCCGAATATCTTTTTCCGTCTCAGCTTATTATTTCCTTATGCGTAACGCTTTCATAGATCAGTTAACATTACAACATATAGCTGATTTAACTCTGAAGCACAAAACACATTGGTCATACATACCATTAAGGAGTTTGATAGCATTTCTGAGAACAAACTGAACATCATTGTGTAATATCTTCTTTAGAAATCTAAAAGCTAAATCATATTTGGACCTTGCTCTAGGATTGGATGTTCTGCCTTTGTCAAGATGTTTGGAGTGGGTGTGTTATTATTTCATGTCCTTTCTGATCAGCTTCTGGGTCCAACAGTATCACAAGATAAAAAAAAATTTCTTGGCACATAGAATACATAGAGAAGGTACAAAGCATTGGCTGCTTTGCCTTGTTATAGTGAACTGCTGTTGACGTATCTACACACTTGTTTTCTGCATTCCACTAAATTCGACTGTCATATTCGTTTTTTTGTATATCATATCTTCCTTGAACTAAAAAATCAGCAACATCAAAATAGCCCTGAAGTGTCCTCCTCCTACAAAAGCTTCTCATCTTTCTTTCGCAAAGAACATTCATTCCTGCCATCATGGTCTCCTATTTTTTCCAGGCTGTAGTTTATCTGCTATAAATCCTAAAGTACAATTGTGACTCCTGCTTTGTCCTTAGGTCATTTCAGCTGTGCAGTAGATGCCCATTCATTCCTACTGCGGCTGTTGAGCTTACTGCTTGTGCTATGTTTTATAGACTTACCCACTTTGGTTTTGAAAAAGGGGCTTTCTGAAGACTTTGTCGGAATGCTGTCGAACCCTTACTCAGTCCACATTTTGAACTTGCCAGCTAGGGTCAGTGTTTTTGGTAGGCACATCGTTGCCTTGCCATTGAGCTGTAGAGGCACAAAGGCTTGGAAGGTTTTGTTCTGTGGGATTCATTATGTTATTAGTAATCTTCCTTTTCCTGTAGTTGACTTGTAGATGCTCAGAAAGCTTCCTTGCCTGTAAAGTCTTAGCAGTAAAAGGAAAGGTGTCTGAGGTTTTGTTCTGCATTTCAGTATTAGCCACTGGGATGAGAGAGGTTGAAAGGACAGCTGTGCTGGGTCAGACCTGAGGTCTGTCATGTGTTGTATACCCCAGTGAGTCACAGCAACTCATCGTTAACTGTTTCCAGGCTCTGTCAAGCTGGCCTCCCACGGCGCCACGAGGAGGAAGCTTGACTAGGGGAATCCCAACAGTGGGGTAGGACCTATTGCCACTCGCTCTCGCTATCCTGTCTCCAGGCAGAGAGGTGCCAGGTGGCATCTGTTGGCACCTTACATGCGTCTGGGAAGTGGGGTCGGTGAAGCCTTGTTTGGGGCTCCTCTCTGCCCCGCCTTTTGAAAATTTTTAACTCCTCGACCCTCAAGCTTCTCCCTTGCTTCCATTTATTGTAATTCTCCTGGTTTTCCCATGTGTTGCTCTCTGACATCTGTGCCAGCTGGGGAAGGCTGGTCAGAACAGTGGGCAGGAGCAGATGCCTAGGAAAGGAGAAGTTGAGAGTGAACATTTCATTCCAGGGTTTTCAGTCACTGCCTTTTCACGCAGTTTTTAATACTCAGTTTGATCTTTTAATTTGGCTGGGAACTACTTAGTCAAAATTACATCTTTTAGCACCCCAGACATAATTATTTTCATGCAAAGTGATCATATAATGTGTATCTGAAGAAATGGCATATGCTGTGCCTGGAGCACTGAAATGAATTACCTCAGATGTAGAGGCAGGATGCAGTCACTCAAAACAAAGTATGATTTAGGATCAAGATAGTCAGATTTGGAAAATAAGCTATTAGATAATCTTCTCCCATCATTCCAGGTTTATAAAATAAATATTGGCATGTGCACACCAAGGTGATTGGTGCTTTAGGAATGCCAAAGAGGGTGTAGTTATTTGACAGAACTACTACCAATTCTGCACTTGTTTTTTGCCTAAAGATCATGAAAAAGTGGTGAGAGCTGCTCTCAGCTTTCAGAGGGTCACCCTTTTTTGGTACCTTGAATTCAAAATATACATGGATGTGTAATTAGTTTATTTCCTATGGGAAACATACATGTTTAGGTAGTTGAAAATAGGTTGTTGTAGAGAACTGGTACTTCTGGCAGGCTCTCCCTTACCTTATGATGTTCCCATGCTGAGCGGTGAATCTTTGGAATCAGGAGAAAAAGAAAAAACGCGGAAAAGCGTTGCTTTTCCTGATGCTTTTTCATGGGGAAAACTGCATGATTGGATTATATTTAGTACAGAAGCAAGCTAAATTGCTTGTCTTGAGAATTTAAATCATTAACTCTTTTCCCTCCGTACAAGCTGGGTGTTAAGCTCTAAGCAGCAGCCAGCTGAGCAGTCTGCTCAGAAAAGCTCCTTGCGCTTTGAACAAGCCGCACTTTGCAGCTGGAGCTTTGTCCCAGTACCGAAAGTCTGTGTTACATTTATGCTATATAACACACCAGCATCTGAGAACGTAATTTCAGGTTAGTTTTCTACATGACTAAATCCGGAGCAAAAGATGAAATTTACTTTCTGTGTTTCACTTTCTGTATAGACTGCAGCTGTTGTGTAGCGTGTGGATCAATCCGCAAAGCCTAATAATTGGCCTAGTTTCATTATGAAATCTTGAAATGGAACATTAAAAGCTGATGCCTGTTTGGAGATGAAGCCAATTATAACCCTTTTTGCTACAAGTTGAAGATGCAAGTTTTGCTTTGTTTTCATTTTGATCTGAACACAAATCATCCTTTTAATATTATGAAAGTTTAAGGCAAAGGTGTTCTTGATGTGTGCAGTCCAGTCTGTTCTGTGTTTTCTCATCATATTTCTTATTAGTTCTTGTTTTCTTTTGGACCATGAGAAAGATGTCTGTGAGCTACAGGTGGAAAAAGCTTTATATCAAAGATTTCTTTGTAAACCAGCAAACTTCTAGGAACTAAGCAAGTCTGTCTTTTTGTAGCTCCCTTGCCCTTTCCAAGGTATGTTTTCTTAGCTGTGGTTGAACAATTGAATTGTAATCTGTAAAGAAAAGTATATAGTAGCACTTTTAAACACTGACATGAAAACCATTTGGTTTGCTAATAATTGATTTAAATAGCTCCAAAAAACCTTGTTATGTAAACTATAAAGTAGAATTCACTGCATCACCTACTGACTTTTATCATATACATCCCAGCCTGAAGGCACTAGATTTCAGGCCTCCTCTGTGACCTGCCCTAAAGGTTATGCAGGAAAAATTTGAACTTCAGACTGAGATGGCATGGTGTAACACCTAAAAGGAGAAACATCCCGTATTCCTACCAGGCACTAGGACTAGCAAGAGAGCTCTTGTTAACAGCAACAGAACTCCCAGGCTTCCTAAAGGCTAGCAATGATATTTTTGCTATTAAAAAGTGCCTAAATAAAAAATCCATGAAAGCCTTGATCTTGCATAAGCATTTTACTCTTAGGCCCTGAAGCTTTTGTAGTAGTCCAAGTTTAAAACTGGTAAAAGAAACTACAGCTGACCTGTGTAATACCAGAGACCCAGTTGCATTACGTTTCAGAGGAAGCACTTTCCAAAGATCTGAGCCTTTCTCACGAGGCACCTCTCACTGCTTGGGGTGAGGGCGAGTTAACACCAGCAGTGAAGCCTGAAAGTGCCAGGTGTTCATAACCTACCATGGTAGAGATCTTTTACTACATCACAGTTTTTCTAGGGGTTCAGCAGACTGTGATCAGCAAATGTATTATATTTGGGAAAGAAGAGGAAACTGGTCTAAAGTATAAGTAGTCATTCAGCTGAGCTCGTGGTTTCAGTAGCTGCACAAACCTCAGTTTTCCTGTACTTAACCTGTTTTGATTTGACTGTCTAACACTATGCTCATCCTAATGTTTTTGTATTGCCCTGCTCCCCTGGAACTGAGATAAGCTTGGTGCTGGTAATGTCTGGTGTGTTAATTGTCATGTTCTGCCTCGACTTGATTATTTTTAAAAATGGTACCACATAATTGACTATTCAGGATCAGTTCTCTTTTAAAGAGTTCAGTTTGCTCTAACAGCATCATTGTTGCTTTACAGTACTTTTTTCAGAATTTCTGATCAAAGTGATTTGTGGTGCTTGAACTTCCCACACTATTCTGTAATTTACTCCATGTGGATTTTAATCTTTGTCCAGGGCTTGCTGACTACCCATGCAAAATGTGTGTGGAGAAGGAATTTCCCCTTTCAACTCAATAGCAGAGATGATATAAAAAAGTTAATGTAGCTGTCTGCTCCACTCCCATGGGTGGCTGAGATGGGCTACAGTTACACATGCCATCTTATTGTTCTCGTTCTGAAAAAATGTTACCGAAGAAAATGTTGTTTATGTGACAGTTGTGTCTGGCGAAGAGAGATTTAAATGGTGGACTCCGGTCTAGATCTGAACCATGACTAAACTTTGTGTGGATGCTAAACCAAGATCCCAGAAATCTGATGTCTCCTGCAGCCCTGGTTGAGATCACATGGCTCCCTTGTCTGCGTCTCTCGGGGAGTGAGTGGAGCACACCACCTCCAGTCGCAGGCATGGAGAAGTGGATAATGCTTGGCTTTTATTTCTAAGCCTTGAGGGTTAACATCTTCAAGTCTTCCCTCTGCCTTCATCGTGAAAATTGTTTCTTTCCCTCACGCAAACTAAGAACAGCAGGTTTGGCAGCATGACTCTGGGTGCTGGGCGTTTAGACAAAACAGCAAATAGTGTCATACACATGGAAAAAGGGTTGGCAGTGCTGGAGTGAAAGCAAAGCTGAGGGTAAATGTGGATGTCACGGTCCAGAGACCTGCCTGTTAGCTCCCCACTGTTGACTGCAGCGTCATTCTCCAACGGCCTTTTCAATTCATGCCTTACTTGATATGTAGGTCTCAGTTTATTTGTGGCGGTGAGCAGCATTTTTAAAGAACACTTTCTTCGCTCTCATGCATTCATAATTCTTGGTTACTCACCCAGGCTTAACTGTTCCTTTTTACTGCCCGTCTTGTCGGTCACAGGCCATTTCTTAACATGCTGTTGTCAAGTTGTCTCTAAACCCCGACATGGTCTGTTGTATGTTTTGGTTTGCTTTTTGGCCCGATCTGGTGCAGTTACCCAAATGCCATACATCTTTGGTTTCCAAAGATTGCCCAAGTCTTAGTTTGAGGGCAGTGAACTCCCTTTCCCCATCCCTTTAGGACTGCTGTATTTACTTCCTACATTTCAGTCCCTATGTATAGTCTCTTAAAAACCTGCTTCTTTGAGCATCAATAAACAACCCTACAAGAGTCTTTTCCTTACATTTTCAGTAGATGGCTTCCTCAAACCCCTCCACTACATGCCACACACCCAAATAATACTGGGCTGCTCAAAGTCACTTGATATAATGACAGAGGAGACTGATGCACAGAATTGCTTATGGTATCTCAGTCTGGTGATCCACAAAGAATTATATCCATGATAATCTGAACTGATGTTAGCATTCGGGTACCACCACTTCCAAGACCAGGTAGATCCTATGGCACGTGCGGTTGTTTTTACGTAAGAGTGTCAGAAAGGCCATAGTGGGTGATGGTGTATTTTGATAGGGCCAGTTAGTCCCATATTTTCCTTCTGGCTTAGGTCTTTTTGAGAAGCGTAAAAGAAGCCCCATATTATTGGATTAGAAATAAAACTTCTCCCGTGAAAAATTCCTTCCCTACCTTCTTACAGTTAATGGTTGGATTTAATTCGTGGAGCATGAGAAAGCTTGTACTGTCATTTAAAACGAGCAAAAAAAAAAAAAGGAAAAAAATTTCCTCTGTGTGTTGGTGCCCTCTTGGTTTCAGTTTGATTTTGTGTCAGTGCCGGACACAGTCTAGCAGAGTGTTAACTGGGCAGAAGGTTGTTTCCTTTAATCTTTTACATTTGCTGCCTTTTCAACTTCACTGTTCTCTTTTTAATGGATTTTAAAGATCATTCTAAGCAGCATGCCAGGTCTTTGAAACAACTCTCCTGGCCAATTTTACCAATTTCTTCCATGTATTTCTAACCTATATTTGCTATCAGACTTATTGGTCAGTTTTTCTGTATTTTGCTGGTTTATGATGCAGGCACATATCTGAGCCTTGCTGTCTCTGCTTGTTCTGATTGTCGTGTTGAATACTGTATAGCCCATTTTTAGTTCTAAACTTACTGAATTAGCATGCAGAGCAGTCTTCTGTCTCTGTGGATGTATATATGTGTTTATTGTAAGCAGTGTGGTTGTTACTGTTGGCCATAGCCTGTTAAAATCCTGCTTTTTTCCTTGAACTGGTATGCTGATGATGCCCAGACCTCTTAAAATTTCTCACTTTTCTTTGAGGTTTTCAGCACTCACATTTCAGGTAGGTGCCCTGACTGAGCTCAAGTACATGTTGTTCAGCTGCTGTTAGCTTTATCACAAAATTCCTATGGTGAAATAATTTTCCCTTTACCCCAAACTGTTAATTTTGCCTGTGTGCTTGTTTGTGTGCTGGGACCTACTGAGTTGTGCCTGAAACCAGAAAGCAGAATGATTTGGGAATTTTAATCCCAGCTCTACCACTGATTTAATGTATGGCCTTTGGGCGAGTGACTGTTGGTCTGCTTCCCATTATGTGCAGTGGAGGCAATGATACTCATTTATGTATCTCTTGGAGCTACTCAGCTGTGGTACAACTACACAGGGTGGATGGACCCACCAGACCTGCAGTAACTAGCTGTGGTGGGTATGATGGAGGACTTCTTAATCACTTGCTGTGTATTTTTATTGCCCCCCTCCCAGGCCAGATGGATTTGAAATTTATAGTTCTGAGAAGCTGGAGTCCTTTGTTCATACCATAAGGCCTTTTTTCTTTTCTTTTCTTTTTTCAGCATGAGGGTATCTAATTTATTAAAAGGTTCAGTCAGCTGGAGTATGCACGTCTGAAAGCGGCACGCAGCAGAAGGTTCCCAGAGGGGGCCAGATGTGCGACTCTGTTTTCGGAGAGAGGAAGAATGAGGCAACTGTAAAATAAAAGATGTCTGATGTAGTTAACATACAAGTACCCTACAGAGAATGAGTAGTCTGCTCTCTTCCTCCATCATGCTAGAATATGATGGTGTTTCAAACCTCATCTGTTTTTTACTTTGTAGTATGTTCAATGCTTTATGACAGGTGACAGGTTTGATGACATCTGCTTCGCTCAGATTAAAAAAAAAAAAAAAAAAAACCACCTGCCTTCCCTTTCATTTGGGGCCTGTAAAGGGTTAAGCATTGCTGTATGCAGACATATACCCTGCTGTATTGATATTATGTATGTTGTAATAGAAAACAGAACTATCCAGGTCAAATATCAATAACATTCTATAAGCCTTTCTAGGAAAATATAATTAAAACCATTCAGAGCTGTTTCCCATAACTGAATTTGCTGTGTCTGATTGACTTCAGTCCCACATCTACAGTGTGATATTATTATTGACTTTGAGTTTTGCCTATTTCAAAATGAAAGAAAACATGAAATCAAGTGGTGGTATTTATTTTATTAGAAACCCTGCTCTCCTTTTCTCTCTCTAAAGCAAGCGTCATATTGCATTGTTTGAATAACAAAATGGTGGTTGGTGTAAATTGTCATAGTCCCACTGAATGCAGCTAAATCAGTGGCCCATCAGCTGAGAACCTGTCCCTCACTCTACACTTGAGCTAGATACTAATTTGTACCCTAAGCCTACCAATTACAGCTCTACCTTTGGTTTTATTATCAGGCTACTTGGTTTCATATTAAATATCATGAGGAGGATTTATAATAAGAAGTTCAGTAAATTGTTTAAATATTTCATTCAGACAGAATGAGTTTGCTTTTCTACTTCTGTCCCTCTGTCTCCTCAAAGCAAATATTTTGTCACATCTCTACATTTAATTCATCAGAGTAACTCTTCCAAGCATATAATTTTCATGATAAATATACTTTGTATGTTGAGTAAGTTCTTAAAATCTATTTGCTAGCATAGCTTTAAAAAAAAAAAAAGCATATCATAACCTGAAAAACAGAATGTTTGTATGAAAAATCTGATATTATATCATATTTATTAATTGGATTTATTCTGCAGATTTGTACCAAGTATTAAGTATATCTGTATTTTCATACAAATCTGCTAGTGGATTAATTTTTAGTTATAAATATTAACGATATGGAATTGTTTCTGCAACTATTACAATAGCAAAATAATAATACAGCAAGAATCTTTTCTGCAAATAGATTTGTTATTGTTGTTGTCTTAGCAATTAATGGTTATCTCACAACATGCAGTCAGTATTTAAGATTTTTGAAGAAGTCAGATGTATGCATATGTCTAAAATAGATGTGTATATGTATATCTTTATATTAAAAAGAAGAAATGGGCATATAACCTTACAGAGAGTTTGAATGCATAGTTCCATAAAATTAAATATACTAATTTAACATTGGCATGATTTTACTGAAATCAGAAATTTCCCTGCAGCCGGTAGGGATTGCATTGTAGGAGAGGGAGAAGGATTCGGGTTGTTTCCTTTAGAACTCTACTTCAACAGTAGTATATCAGATCTGCTTGTGGCTTGAAAAGAGTACCTTGATTTAACATTAACTTGTTTTAAAGACATTTAGACATGGAAATGTATTGGTTTTGACAGCCTGAAATACTTTTTAGTCCACTAATGTGCATTTTTATGTAGTTAGAGCTTAATTACTAGAATAAGGAGCAGCCTTCGTGCCTGGAGACAGACAGTGGTAGCTCTCAGAAAAATCTGATGGTCAGTGGTAAATGTACTCAGAAAGATATGGGGTGAAAGGAAATCATTCTGAAAGCTGAATCACCTGAGAGCTGAACAGTAATATTGCATAAAGAACAACAAAAATTAAAATAATTTTTCCTTCATCAAATATCTTTTTACCTTATTATAACTTAGTAGACACATAGTGAAGTTGGTAGACAAAAAGGCTTCTGTATGAACCATAATTTTATTCTTTGTGCTGTCAAAATTGCTATAATTCTGTGGCTGAGTTTTTTAAATTACATCCTAAAGATTATATGAGCTACTCTCTTTGTTGCTATTTGATCTGAATATTCAACTGTGAATTCATCTGGATGAATAGTACATTAATTTATTTTCTTTTTCAAATCATTCAAGTTGCCTGCAAATTGTAGGCAGGTCTGAGCTATAATTTCTGTATTTAACTTTCTGAAAAAAATGAAATATTTCAAATTGAAATGCAGAATATTTTATACCCTAGGTATTTATGTAATATTGTAGTAAGTGTGTGTTTTGACGTTAATATTTTCTGCTAGTGGTATTAGAAACTACATTAGTATGTGAAAGGGAACAAGAATTAATAATTTAAGAATCCTTAGAGCCCTTGTGTCATTTTCATTAGTTAGTTCATGTCATTTATATTTTTCTTCATGTCTACTCTAAAAATGGTTCCACAGTCTGGTTTTGCGTTGATGTACGTCCTCTCTAAATAAAAATGTAGTGGTGTTAAAATATTTGCCACAAGTAATCTGTAGGGGATTGTGAAGTACTGTACTGTTGTTCCCATACCCTTAAACAAAAATGCTGACAAACACTAAAGATCAAGCAGACAGACTGGACACTGGTTATAGGTTTTCACTCAGAGAATTGCATTTTTTTCAAAATTGATAGTGTTGTGCTATGTCATTTCAAGAGATAATATTCATTACGAGCATTATGGCGCCACGAAATGTTCTCCATTAAAACTTCAGTGTTTTAGCATATAGGTGGCAGTAGGAAGATTAAACCAAACAGATGAATGTTATCAAAAGACAACAGGAAAAGCAGTCCGATTCTGACCTTCATCCCTTGTTTTCGCTGTAACACCAACCCCCTCTCATCCCCATTTTTCACAGAACCCATGAATACCTGGAAAAAACGTTGTTAAATCAAGTTCTCACATGCATCCATAGATTTGGCAACGTCAGCTATTTGTCTGGGCCTGCTACTTTTTATTTTTAACTCTGCTCTTATTTGCTGTGTGAGAAGCATCACTGCAGTATGTAGAAAAATTATTATTGCAGTAACATATGCAGTAGAATATTTTTCCAGGTACAAATTATTTTCTTTATCTTTAGGTTTATTGTAAAACACTATGATTTTGTGATTACTATCAGGCCTTGTGAGGTAGTTACAATATTGTATAATAGTTATATGAGTTCCGAGACAGGACCGTACTGTACAAGAGTGGTTAATGCATATGGATACACCCCCAAAGTTTCCAGTAACAATTACATTCCAAGAAAGGTGCTAAATATATTGCTACCAAGAATCTTCTCTTTTTTTCCTCCCTCAATCTTTGATGTCATTTGAGAGTGCTAAGAATTTTCACTTCACCTACTTAAAACATTTAAATGTGAATATAAAATTTGTTTTAGATTTTACTCTATCCAAGAAGTTTGATTTTGTGACTATCACCTAGAAAAAATTCCCACTGTATTAAAAGCGAGTTTTGCTTCTGTCAGGACTGCAGGAATAGGTCCAGAGTTGCAATCAGTCCTTCGTGGCAAAATTATTCTGAGACCATACTAGGTTGTTGGTGTTGTTACTCTAACTGAAAACTTAACTCCAAAGGCACAAACTCCTGAAAATAAAGTTTGCAAGATTAATTTTGATCACTTTTTTACATTTTGTAATTCAGAGGTATAAACTGGTTGATGGTGTTATGCTCAGTGTTTTAATTTAGAGAGATGTTACCCTTACAACTTTTGAGGGGAAACAAGTTCTTAATGTAATTTTTATATGCTCAAAGCAAAAGCTCCAAATGGGTTTAAAAATACGATGTATTTCTTTAGGTCAGCGTTATACTTACTACACAGTTTCTACCCAAGATTGCTTTGCAAAGTGAGAGCAGATGATGACTGAGGTAGTTTGCAGGCAATAATAACCTGCATTTTCTCACAGGAACCTTAGTAACGGTGTGACATAATGAAGGTAAAAGCAAATCGAATTAGAAAAACAGCAAACATTGTATTTTATAACCCAAAATAAAATTCTTCAGCAGCAACTAGTCCTGTAATGTAATCCAATCTGTTTTAATACTGAGATTTTTCCAAGAAAGCAGGAAACAGTAAAGGGTAAGGCTTTCAGACCTCTGCTGTTTCGTTTACAGATCCCTTGTGTTAATTTAATGTTTCTAGGGAACTGGGGCTCTTTCTTTTTTCTCAGAATCCCTCCTCTAGGAAATACTGAGTGGTGTGGCGCTGAGAAGCCGTCATGGTTTACAACAGATAAGCCAAAGGACCTGGCTTCAAATTCCACACTTCTTTGAGAAAACAAAACACGCCAATGTGTGTTCTCGCTACAGCTCTCTCGCAAGCTGGTGATTTCTTGTGAACATACTACAGAAAACTTACCTTAGAAGGAACTTAGCAGGCAACATTAAGGGCCTTCCCTCCCCTCCCCTTCTCCTGCCTCTCCAGCATATGCATTTACATCTAACAGTTTTGTAACAATACGACTGTTAAGCTTAAAAGGTAAATATTTACAGCTATTACTTTTGAAGCATTACCTTAAAAGTTTTACTGGCACAGCATTCACACTCCTGCCGATATGGCCATGCCAGTTAAAACCCCTGCAGAAGCAAATACTGCCCCTTCCCAAACCCTATCAGGAGGTTTTCCCTGTTCTTAACCACCTTCTCCCACCCCCCCCCCCAAAAAAAAAAAAAAAAAGAACACCAGACCCACCTGGCAAACTCTCTTTTGCAAATAAAACTGTTTTTGTTCAAAAAAATAGAATGAGCTGCTAGCAAGAGCAGTCTGGCTGATATAAGCTGTATGCTTATGAGGTGTCTTGCTGTTGTAGCTTTAGGAGATGTCTGGGTAGTGCACGTTTTGGCTTCTCAGTGCTTTTTTTTCCTTCATTCTGCTGGTTGAAAAAAAGGATTCACAGTGTGAACTGCAAAATTATAACAGCTACAGCTTCCCAGGGTTTTATTAGTAGTGAGCTATGGGCATAAACAGCAGGGCTGCAGTAGCAGAGGGCTGCAGGGGCGTCCCGTGCAGGAGAAGGTCACCAACTACCCTGTGCCATGTCCAGCTGGCTCTGACACCAGTGCCAACAAGCCACCCTGGCTGAAACGTCAGCCGGACGGGGCAGCCTGCAGCACCCACTCACGTGCCTTCAGGTGGAGCAGCACCACGAGTGGGAGGAGACATGTGGAAGGAGATTTTGTGGGGCACATGACTGGAGGTGACCTGCATTGGAGGAGGAAAGCCTCTGAGGGACGGCAGCCATGGGGGACCCATGCCAGGGCAGGGACACCCCTGAGGAGAGTGCAGCCGTGGGGGACCCACGCCGGAGCAGAGACATCTCCGAGGGGACTGTGGCCATGGGGGAACTGCGTCAGGACAGGGACATCCCCAAGGGACTGTGGCCTGTGGCCTGTGGGGGAACCACGCCAGACCGGGGATATCCCTGAGGGACTGCAGCTGTGGGTGACCCACGCCAGGGCAGGGACATCCCCAAGGGACTGTGGCCCATGGGGGAACCACGCTGGAGCAGGGACACCCCCAGGGACTGCAGCCACGGATGACCCATGCTAGGGCAGGGACACCCCTGAGGCACTGTGGCCTGTGGGGGAACCATGTTGGAGCAGGGACACCCCTGAGGAGACTGCAGCCGTGGGGGACCCATGTCAGAGCAGGGACACCCCCAAGGGTCTGTGGCCATGGGTGACCCATGCTGATTGACCCATAGATCAAGGAGCAGTGGAGGAGAACAAGTAAGAAGAAAGAAGCTTTCAGAAAGAAACCATTACGAACATGACCTCAACCTCCTGTGCTGCCTGTTGCCTCGCTGGAGGAATTCGGATGCACTGGGTGCAATGCATGACAAAAACAAGGGAAGCCTGGGTAGGAGCTGGGGAGAAGAGGTGTTTGACTGAAGTTGAGCTTAGGGAAGGGGGAAGAAAGGTGTTTCCCTGTTTATGTCTTCTTTTTTTCTCAATACTTGAATCAGCAGCTAAACGTTAGTATTAGTTGGCAAGAGAGTAAATTAAATTCCCCAAGTTGAGACTGTTTTGCCCACAGTGCTGAAGGAGGGAAAAGCAAAAATTAAGCAGCATCCTTTATAACCAGCAGCCTCTCCTTTCTTCAGTTGTTGTTTGGCTGGCTTGGGAGGAGATTTTCAAGAATTTCGTTTTCTTGGAATTTCATCCCAATAGACTGATGTTTTCTCTCTGATTGATGGTTTTTTTCATTACTAAATGAAGATAGAGATAGTACCAAAGGTCTAGCTGTATCCTCTCCCAGTCCCTGGGCAGGCCTTTCACTGCATCTGGGATTCATGCAGAGGGAGCAGAGATTGGCGGAAGGGAAGAACGTTGCGCTGAACCGTACGTTCTTAGCTGCAGGCCCTCCTCCAGTGCCGTAAGGCTTACGAAAGATAATTTAGCAAATAGTTGCATGTGTAACATTGCGAACACGACTGCCAGGCTGCTGTAGAGGCCCAGGCATTGTTTAGGATTATGGTTGTGAAATTGGCAGTTCCTGGAATCAACACCAGAGTGGGATGTCGTGGCATTCTAGAGATTTCCCAAGATTTAAGGACTTAGCTTGGGAATCTTCCTCTTCAGGGACAGCTGTTACTCCCACATAAACAGAGGGAGACAAATCTCATGCTCCGGTAGATAAAACGTCGCACTGACTTTCTTCTCTCCAAGCCTTCTTTCCTGGGTTTTGTTACAGGAGGGAGAGCTCTGCATTTGTTTCGTCAGCAGGCTCGGTGTGCACTTAGAATATGTGTTAGATGAACTAATGTTGAGGAGTACCAGGAGAGAAAAAAAAACCAAGGAAGTTCTGATTTCAGAGGGTGTTAACATGCTGAACGCCGTGCTGCTCAGTTCTGTAGCACTTCAGAGCTTCTCACTCCGTTTTTGAAAACACAGTTGGATCCTCTCGAAAACATAGCTGAATCCTACCAAGAATTCTTGATAATGTGGACTAGGAGTGTTGTCCCTACCAATTATGGAAGCAACCTTTGAAAAATAAATTGGCTACTGTGTCAAGAATTTGCAAAATAAACTTCCTCTCCCCTCCCTGCCACTTCCTGATTTTTCTTTTGTTTTGTCTTCCTTGTGTGTAAGCTGTTCAGCATTGGCTGTGTTGTGCAAAATAACAC
Source organism: Dromaius novaehollandiae (assembly GCF_036370855.1). Classification (NCBI taxonomy): domain Eukaryota; kingdom Metazoa; phylum Chordata; class Aves; order Casuariiformes; family Dromaiidae; genus Dromaius; species Dromaius novaehollandiae. Next base: position 46,717,850 of record NC_088098.1, read on the forward strand.
TGATTTCTTCTAGTCCATGTTTTAACTCTTTGAAACAGCATATTGTAAGTATAATTTTCTCTTAAATGGACTTTGAGAAAGCATGAACATGAAAATACTGTAAGTGTAACACACAGAAAGCCAGACCAAAGTCCATCTGGCTCAGTAACCTGTTTCCAATTGCAGCCTATGGAAAGGTGTGTAAGCAGGACATGCCCATAGCAGTACTTATATGCCATGCTCTTCCAGCAATTTGGAGCTTAGAAACATCATGAGCTGGAGGTTGTATCTTTATGTTTCATAGCCCTTCATGGATATTTTTTCTCCCTTAATTTGAGAAGTTGCTTGTTGAAATTTGGCATCCATATCTGGAAATTGTGATCGGATTTAACTTTCATCTACTTCTCCCATTCTGCTGGGTTGTTTCTGTTTTCATCAGACTAGCAGCTGACATGCATTTCTTTTCCCTAAACATTGAGCTGACGCCTCTGTAGAACCTTCTTGGCAACGAGCAGGCACTTCTGCAATTCTTCTATGTTGAATTAAAGGAGAGAAAACAATACACTCACACTAAGAATGTAGCCCAGGATAACCATTTAATAAAAACACATACCTTCGAGCACAAAGGTAAGTTCCACATCTACAAATAGAGGTACTGAGGAAGATCCTTTCTTTTTGGCCTCCCTCCCCTCTGGTACTTGTTCATTCACTGGGGCTCTTCCTAGACTCAGGAGACTGAAGTGAGCCTTTTTTGCTTTTCTGATTGGCTCTATGTAGTCAGGTAATGAGATTATTTTATTAATGAATACTTCTGAATAAAAATAATGGCACCTGCCTATCTCAGGGTGTCAGTTCGGTGTTATTCGCATAAAGCCTTGCACAAAGAATTGAAGTGTTTCCTTTTGTTAGCTAGCTATCTGCCCCGTATAAAATAATCCACGGTAGTGTTACTAGGAGTGACTGCGTTCTGGCTGGCGCAACCTTTGGCTTTGATTATTTCTATTCTGCGTAGGATTAATCTGCACTTTTTGCACAGTCATTCAGCAATAATGTGAAATAATATGTGCTGTAATTTGCTTACACTGGTGATCTTGTACATCCACGGAAAGAGCTGCTCTGTCTGCTCTGCAGCTTTATCTGTTAGCTGATTTTCTTGGAAGTCAGGAGGAAGATAATAAAACTTGCTCTCCACATGCCAGAGAGTGAGAATTTGTCCTGTGTCCTACTGAATAGTGCTTATTAATTCATAGCTGCTCTTTTTTTTTTTTTTTTTTAATGGAGATGACAGTTTATGGGTGTTTAATTTACAGGAGTTGGAATGGGTTTCCATGTCACAATACAGGTTTTAGGAGTAATAATCATCAGCAAGAAAGTCATAAACAGACTCTCATTACAAAATAGGGATTAAACCAACTGACCTTTTAGGCAAATATGGTAATACTTGTTTTCACAGAAATTGCTTAAGACCTGCAGCAGGATTTTGTGCTCACATTTATATAACTGTTTTCCGTCCCATTCTCTTTTGTGCTCTGTTGTTGGGTAGTACTGAAGTTGAATAAACCGGCTTTTTAAGTGAGAGGTTCTTAAATGTAGAGTATATTCTGTAAAGATAAAAGTTATTAACAGTTAGGAAGAAGCTGTACTTGTCATTTTTTCTGAAATGAGTAACAGTATGACTGAGTTGGACCTTTGAACTTGAGGACTAGGCATTATTAATGTGAAGGTTTGTGACTGCAGTGTGAACCCATTTGAAGAGTGGTTAGATTGCATTGTCTTGCATTTACATATAACTCATTTACGAGCCAGGGCTTTGATCATTCGGGTCGATCCAGACCAACATAGATCAGCCTATGGACTGGAGCCTGTGACACTGTTAAACAATACTGAAAGTCCTCGTGTGGAATAGCAGTGACTAGTTTATACCCAAACTGGATACATGCCACAAGCTTTTGCTGAAATATAAAATTGACTTTGCCACTGTCATGATTTCCTGCATTTCTGAGTTTACTTTGTCTTTTATTCTCATAAAATCATTTCACGCTTACAGGACGTTGTGGATAGAAAATAATACATTCGTCGGTGTGAGTGCTTGTCCAGAAAAGAGCGTGCTTCCTAAGGAGGGTGTTGCGGCACAACTCAGAAAAGCCAAGGATTTCTAAACTTGTCAGTAGAGGCTGGGCACAGAGGAGATTCAGAGAGCAAGAGATTAGGATCCAGGCACTCACTGCAAATTGGTCTTCAGATAAAACATGTGAATGAGCTATTGCCTGATTCGAGTTCACTTTCATCTGTGCCTAGTTAACAGGTCTCATACCAGCCTCTTTTCCTTGGAAAGATGCCCCGGGTGAGGCCTGTCTGGCCCCAGTGGCCTCTCTGGACAATGCGTGGGTACTTGCAGAGCTGAAAACACGTTCTCATTTTGAGCTAACTAGGCTGTCGAGCAGAAAGCTGTAAAAGACTTCTTTCTCAAATGAACTGGGCACGGAAAGGAATAAAGTACTTTGACCAGGGGGTTGCATATGCCTATTTGTTTCCTCCTTTAGAGACTGTTCAGCTTCTTTGCATTCTCTTCCTCAGCTATAGCATAGCCGGTAATTTCTGTGACAAGCTGCAATTTCATAGCTGCAACATAAGAAGAGTAATTCTTTTACGAACCTTCCAAGCTAAGCCAAAGGGGAATTGGCACAAAAAATAAAATAGCCGTCTGAATGGAGCTGCTTTGCTCTCTGCTCACAGATGCCCTGCAAACAAGAGGGAGGGCAGCTCTGCTGACTGCTGCAGTTGCTCAGTGCCAGGTTCTTGCCTGATTTATTAAGCAGCGAAGCCCCGTCAGTCACTACAAGCTGATACCCTAGCAATAAACCAGTGGAGTCAAAGTCATCCTGTATTATTTATCAGTTGGTCACAGTAGTGTGAGAAACTTAAAATAAGAACAGGCCCTATTTTTCTAGTCAGTCACTGTCTCCAGGTGTGGAGGCCTGATTATGTAGGGCAAGGAAAAAAGATGATTATTTTAGTTTTTCCAGCTAACAGATTAAGCCGCAGAATAAATAAATTGTTTCCCCAAAGTCTATGGCAGATTCAGGAACTGAACGATTAAGTCCCAGTCCACTGTCCTAACCACAGACCATTTTTCCTATCATCAATTAAATGAAATAATTTTAAATCTTTCAAGGCTGTTTTTCAGGGATACCTCAGAGCTGGCTGCACTGGTCCACCTTAACCTGTAAATATTTTAATGACTAGTATTCATTTTACTTAAAGGTTTGCAGTAATTTGACTTCTGAGATTAAATTCTCCTGCTATCTCACCTTTGAATCTTTCAGTAGTCTTAAAAGAAGAGAGAAACTACTTTTCCCTGTAGAGAGTTACTCGAGGTAGTAATTCAAAATCATCAGTGTGTATCTTTTCTCGAAAACCTGGTAAAATAAATTTTTAATTTCCTGGCATATTGCAACCCTGTATTAGGTCTCAGTATGTTTTCATATCATTCTTGCACCCTTCCTTACAAATCCAGGGACTCACATCTGCTGCAGGGATTAGGAGGCACAGAGATCAATGGATTAAAAAAAAAAAAATTTTTTTTCCTTTACCGTTCTGCATGTCTGAACATGAGATTCCAGTGGGTATAAAGAATAGGTATCACCTTATTTGCATTGAATTTTCACTTGGAATCTGGAATTGGATTTGGGGAATTTTACCAAAATACATAACTGTAGAATGCATGAATTTTAAGCTGTATTTCAGTAATTCCTCATTTTTATACTTATGACTGTCAATAATGAATTAGCTGCAATTTATTTTAATGGCTTTCAATGTACTTATTAGGATTACAGGATGCTTATTGTTTGTACTTCATAAAAATACAATGCTGTCTTTCAACAAATGGGTTTTCCTTTTAACAGTCCTTTTAAGCTCACTTTATGAAGTAACAAAGACATGCATTAAAAGACAGTATTGAATAACTACTGCCAAGTTTCAGTGAACAAATTTTTATTTAAATTAGGAATGGAAAAGATTTCCTGAACCTAGCATTCATTCTCTTACTGTTCCAGACAACCTCCTCATACTATTCCATTTGCAAAGCGATCAAAATCCTGTTCTTTGTCTTCCCTCCTGTTATTAAAAATATGTTCCAAAACCTCAGTGTGGTCAGGCTAGAAGCTTTCTTCTAACTTCAGGCTGAATTTCATTATGGACAGTTTATATCCACTTATTCATGAATTAATATTGTCGTTTTGCTTAAGTAGGTCTTCTGCCTCCTCTGTGATGTATTTGTAAAAAGAGATCTTATTCCCTCTCAGCCTACATCTTCTGAGGCTGACCAAGCCAAGCTCCTTGGGCCCTTTCTTGTATGACAGGCTTTCCATTCCCTCAACCATTCTGATTACCCTGCTCTGCACCAGTTTGAGGCCAGTTTTCTTCCGTATAGGTAATAAAAACTTGGCTCAGCGCTCCAGGTAAGGTCTTGCTTTGTAGAGCTTTGTAGGACAGCAGTGATCTTTATCTAGCAGAAGCACATCTGATACGCTTCAGAAGTATCTTTGGCTTTTATGACTTCATCAGGGTGATTCTTTGTGTGATTTTATGGGTTAGTCATCTTTGACATTTCCAGCTGATGAGTTCCCAGTTTATAGCAGAAATTTTGCTTTTGGTCCTTTTGTTCTTGATTTTGCTTTTTCATTTGAGTTCCATGGAATTTCTATAGCTATAGGTCACACAGTCAGCTAATTCTTCCTATGTGTTATCTCCTCAGTCCAGCTGATTATTTAATAAACTGGTTCCCTTCAGTTTATCAAACTTGCGTGTTTGAAGTCCCAAACTTTTATCACAGGCATTTTGCTTATCTGTCTAATTTAGTTTAAACAAAATCAAATAATGGTCTCTCAACCCGTGATTATTTTCTTTGTGCAATTGTATTGTGGATACCTTTGTTACTTCCAAAATGAAGCCTAAAAAAATCCACAAGCCCTCTTGTTTAAGCAGTGGTTTGGTAAAGAAATACACTGGATCTTGCATCTGGAAATAACCGGGCCCCTGCTTGTTATGAGATCCATTTACTCTGCTATTGGGATTTCAGAATTTAAAATCTTATATTCTACTAGGAATTGTGTCCCTTGAATCCCTTTGGTAACATTACAGATACTGCTGTGTCAATATTGATCTAATTCAGGTAAAACATTTCACTGGGGAAAAATGGAAAAAAAATACTGCAAATGAACTCTGAGCCTGCTGCAGACAGCCTCCTTTCCCCGAATAGATTCCGTGTTACCGATACTATTCCTTGTTATAACATTACCTTTGATGTTATTTATGTTCAGTTCTTCCCCACCATTTTCCTTCTGTTTTTACCTTTGCTGAACATAGTCGTGTTCTAGTCCTGACTGCATTTTCTCTTATTCCTGCAATGTTTTGTTTTGCATTTTGCACTGCCGATTAAAATTCCTTTATCTTTGTCTGTGGCCTAAGTATTAGTACACAAACATTTGACTTGTTTCTCACTGACCACTTCCATTTTCCTCACTGGATTAGGCATAGTCCTGTGTTTCCTGCTCTCCGCAGTATTAAATTTGTTTTCTTTCTCACTTTGATCTGTCCTTTTACTCACTGTCATTCCTTTGCCCATTGACAGATCTGTAATGCCAAGAATTTTCATGATCATTTTTAGACCTAGCTCCGTGTCCCGTATCCATTTGACAGACTGTGCACTGTTCTTTTTTCTAGATCTAGCCAGATGACAAGTTTTTGAGTTCTTCTTAAAAAGTCTCTCATCATGTATATCTTCTTATTATTTGAAGTGTTGATGTGAATCTGATTCCTCTCTCTCCCATTCCTTCTCCTGTCTGTGGATCATCCGCTTTCTGTTTTACTTGCAGTCCCCTGTGTACTATCAGGCTGTTCCTCAGTATCCTATCCCTCAGTATTTCTGTTCTTTTCTCTTCTTGTAGTGCTGTTTTTCTCTTGTTCTGTTTTTCTCCACTGCTAGCAGGTTTCATTCTTGGCTTACATGGGTCATCCTCATCTAGAGGTTGCTTCTCAGACCTATTCCTTTTTTTTTTCTTCCCCTGCAAATCTGTTCCATGTCACTGTCACTGTATTGAGCTCTACCAGTAGTCATCTTGCATTAAAAAAAGCAGCTGTCGAATACCCAGTCAAGGAAAAGGGGCATCTCAGTTTCTATATCCCATCGTCTTTGTTGGGTTTGTAATTATTTGGGTCTGTCCCACTGCTGCCATAGTCACCGGCATTGTTTTCTCATCCTTGCCCTTAATTCGTAACAACAGCAACAATAAGAAAAACCTTCCTCTTCCAAAATCCTGAACAGACTGCCCTCTTTACTGCGCTCCGTTGCTGGTTCCAAGGCTGCTGGATCTGTTCCATGGTTACTGGCTTCTTTCTCAAGAAAATACATACTGTAATCAGTTGCTTAATAGAAAGACTCACATCGAGGAATTGCACACAGTGTAGTGAAAGCTGATGAATTTAATATAGCTTGTTACTGTATTAAAGAAACATCTGACTACAGTGCATACCAAAAAAAAAAAGTGTAGCAACATTGTAGAAAAGCCTCTTAATATTGAGCTGTACATATTAACAGAAATACATTAAAGTTGCATTTTCAAAGAATGTTTCCTTTTCCTAAAAAATGGAGATGCTCCTATATTTTTTTCCAGTTGAAGCTCTATAATTAAAAGACTAAAGCAGCAGGTTTCTTTTATATAGCTAATTCTAATAAAATAAATTTGCATTTTTTGGAGCCTGAAAAAAATACAGGCAACATTCAGAATAATATCTTACCATTCATGTGAATCCTTTACAGTGGTTGTTTGGGGAATTGTTAAATCCTCATTTCAGTAAAACTTACTTGTTGGTGGACTCACAGTTTTGATCTTCAGGGCTTTATATTTTCACTCTATCTCAGGATCAAGGTTTTTTTTTTTTTTTACTATAGAAGAGCATAGTTTAAAGCTTTTGAAAAATTAGTAGATGATCCTCTCTCTCCAGCAAAATCTATGTTAAAAACATTTTAAAGTATAAAATATTGATTATTTCAGTCTGACAGTTGAGTAAGAGACCAGAATTTCTATTAAAATTTCAGATGTTTCTTGTCACTAACTATGAAATTAAGTAAATTTTAATTAAGTTACAGTTGCTATTTGTTGAGCTTTTACTGTTCCTAGTTTTTTTCTCAGTTACTCTTACTGTTTTCCAGGAATTCTGGAACTAAGAAATGTCCTACTTAGAATTTGAAAACATAAAGCCTTCAATTCAGTGAGTTTGGTTTTAAATTTGGAAGAGCAGTAGAATAGAGGTTTCTGATTTGTTACTGTATGTGCTATCTTGTAAACATGTTTTATATAATTTAATTGCAGATCATGGAGCAAAAAACCACAAACAGTAATTGAAGATACATTATTGCTACATTAAACAAACAAACATTGCCATCCAAAAGAGTGATTTTAATAACAAATCAAAAAAGGAAGGAAGGAAAAGGTAATTAAATAATAAAAATCGAGTTTTTTGAAATACAGAAATTACGTAATAGCTTGTTGACATTCTCCTCGGCGCTTGAATTAAATATATCTACTTTTTATTCTTACTGGATTCCGTGAAAGTAATGTTTCTCATTTCCTATCGTTTTCCTATTAAACGCCCTGGTCTTCCACAGCGCCGCAAAGGGGTGACCGCTTCCCTTCCCATCAGACCTGGCTCTCAGCGACTTCCCGTATATATATGATTACCTATTTTGAGATTTGACGCTGCTCTTTTAGATTGGCGGGCCAGATAATTGATCTTACTGCCTTCTTACCTTATGACTATTGTCTTGCACTCCTTTTTCTTCACTTATCTTTTCCTGGGTGAAACCTTTTCCTTCTCTCCAGCTGAGTTTCTTCTGTAGATCCTAACAATACTTGATTCTTTCTCCTTTCCAATAGCTGGTGTTTTTTATGTCGACCACTGTGAATTAAATTGTAGTCTTCTCAGTGATAGAAAACTACACTCCTTTTGATATATATGCTTTTGCTAGGCTTGTTGGCACTCATATCTGTGTGGAGACTGGCTTGAGTCCACTCTTTAGTAGTTACTGGCGACAGGAGTTACATTCATTTTCTCACTTCACTGTAACAGCTAACTCGAGTGTACCTCTGTATTTTCAAGGTATTTTTTTCTTCCTAACCTGCAATTTTCTCCCTGTTTGGGAGCAGCAGTGTTGGTCTTTTAGTGCAGATGTATTTATAATGTTGGTATTAGATGTGTTCTTTGACTTTCCTGCTCTTTGCAGTCCTAGCTCTTCACTTTTCTCATCAGTTTCACTTCGAGAACTAAGCTTTTAATAGTAAAGATTAATTATTTAGATCTTAATTAAGAGCTTTCTCAGTATCATGATTCTGTTGGTCAGAGGTCTCTGGCTAACTGAAATGCATAAAAATAATGAGAAAAAAAGCAGCTCCCTCCATAAAATGTCTCCATGCTTGCGCTGCTGGGAGCAGGTGTTGAAATGGGGTGTGGTAAATGCCTGTGCTGTCTTGGCCTGGCTTTGGAGAGTAATTTTTCATTTGAATGACTTATTGGTAGATAACTGAAAATCAGAAAGGAGAGTGAATGCCCCAGTGATGAAACGTAGCTAAAATGTGATGCAACTTGTGCAACACCTTTCAAGGGAGGGGCGCTCTGGATCCCTGAAGCTGCACCACTCCCGAGTGCCTTGTATAAGACCTGGTGCTGGCTGCCATCATCACAGCCCTGTGGACTCGCACATCCACCAGGGAAAGGCAGCAGATTGCTACTACTGTGAAGTCCTTGTGTGGGCAGTACCTCTGCTGGCACCTGCGAGGTCTGCCTCTGGCAGCTGCTCATCCCCCTCTCCCACTGGAGTCTCCTTTTTCTTGCATCACTTGCATCATGATGCATCACACTGCATCATTTTCTCCCATTCAGAAATGTGAACCCCAGAGTCGGGTAAGATAAGCCTTCTGAAAATCTTTTCTTAACCCAGAGACATTTAGTGATTTTCTGTGTTGCCTGTTCTCCCCTGGAAGGGTTCGTTTGCCCGTTGTTTCTGCTCGCACGCCTGCTGGGAAGAGGGACCTCTCTCCTGCAGAAGGAGATAGGCTGATTCAAAACTGTAGCATGGCTCATGGCTCACCCCAAAACAGCGCTGAGAAACTACCTTCCTCTTCCTTTGTTTTGGCTTACCTGTGATGTAAATGATGTTAATCTAGCAGAATGGTATATCTGGCTTCAGGGCTTTGATGGCTCCTACTGGACATACTGCATACCCTCAGTGCCACCCATGTACCCCACCGTGGAGCAAAGCAAAGAGATGCTAGCTCCTTGGAGGAGGAAATAATGATATGATGGGCCTATATTTCAGTACCTTCCTTAGACTGCTCTTTTCATCTTAACAACTTTTTCCAGTCATGATTCTCTTCCTGGTTTTCCTCTTAGACACCTCAAGCTACTCATGCTTCCACTCCTGGTTTCCAAAAGCTCAGTCCTTCCTATTAGACCTTCTGTTGGCTCTGAGTGTGGCCAAGGCCTCTGTCCTCTATTTCTAACTACTCCCAAAAGTGTCCACTTTTCTTTCCATCATGGACATACACTGTCACGATCTGATGGACCTATTTGCTCTTCCTTCCCATTGCTTTCTAGGATGGTCTGACTGTCTTGCTTATGAGCATTTTGCACACACTTTCAGATCTTTCCATGCTTCAGGAAGAAACCAGTGCCTGGATAATCGTAGCAATCTGCAAAAGAAGAATCTGTTTCTTGTCCCCTGAATGAGGAATACCCACTCAAAAAGAAGCTTCCAAGAGCTTTGTTATGCATAATAAAAAACGAGCTTTCCTTTTTTCTACTTAGCAGGATGGCGAGCTTGAATGGCTGAGGACAGATATCACAATCCTACATAATCCTTTCCGTCCCCTTTGAAGGAAGATCTTTGTCTTTACTTTTTCTCTCTGCTGCTGTTGCTGTGCCAGCCACTCAGTCTCTCAACTGGGCTTGGCTTTGCTCAGCAAAACTTTCCCTTCCCAATCTCCCTGCTCTCGCATACCAGCTGCCTACCCTGCTATCCAAGCAGCTTTTCACACCGTATAATGTTTGGCTGTTCTCCTTTCCCAGTGATGCAGCGCGGTGGTTTGCCAAGTTGGGACACACCTCTGTCAGGGAGTGTGGAATACATTGAGGGGGGGCCGGGCCAGGATGTATTTCAAGGAGCAGAGCACATGAAGAAGTGGCTGGGACAGGGGTAGGGGAGACTCCAGGGGTTTGGCAGACTTGAAGGAAGGGGGCAAAGAGCACAGAGAGCACAAGAAGCAGCACCTCATAGTAACTAGTGGCCAGTGCAGCTTCTCTTCTTCTTGATGGGAGCTGCCAGCCTACCTTCTTCTAGCTGTAATCAATTCTGTGTACCTGCCTCCCTAGATCCCTGCCCAGCCACTCCTTCCTAGCTGCATTCCCCAAGGTTTGCCCCTTCCTTGTAGGACATGTTCTGCAAGACCTCTCTCTCCATTCCCTGCAGCTCCCAGGATTTGTGGTTCTCAAACTGGTTGGGGAAGCCAGGAGAGGGTATAAGGCAGGCATCCCAGGAGAGCAGGGAGGAAAAATGTTGACAAACTGCTGCTGTAGCTCACGCCTTCTCATCAGCAAGGGAAGTGCCACAGTGAGCTGCTTGTGACTTGGTGACAGGTGTATCTGGGACCATTGCCAAAGCATCCATTTGGTGTGAGGTTTATTTGGTGCAGTGATACAAACAGCAGAGGGGTTTGCAGAAACCAGTGACTATCAGAAGTAGTCGGTGCTTTGATTTTCTGTCTCCTTTTTTTTTTATAATAGGCCTTTTAAGTGACTGGACTGACTAGTTTTTGTCTGTGGTAAATCAGAGCTTTCTAAAGCCAACATGAGTAATGAAATTCTTGAAAGTTAGGTACAGTCATTGAGTTAGAGAGACGAGAGGACATGCCTTGAGTGTTCAGAGTATCCCCCCGCCCCTGTTATTCTTTCCTCCACAAGGTTTGTTTGCTCATTTTAATGGAATCTATCAAGGCCAAAATACTATACATTGCTATTTTTCCTATCTGAACTGGGGTTTGCTTTTCACAGAGTATGAGGGGAACTGGAGGCCTCTTGGGGCCTGGAAGTGAATGGCAGGCTTTCACATTTGTGGAAGGTGGGGAGAGCTGATCAATCTTTTCTTTAGAAAATATAATGGTTTTGGTAAGGAACCACATACCATGGTAAGGAGAGTTAAAAAGCTGCAGTTTTGAATTTGTGTGTTAAACAGTAAAATTCATCCTGGGACTGGTCTGTTTTGTTTTTTATGTGAAGAGAGAAAACAAGCAAGGAAGAAACTGATCCTTCCATATTTCTTTCATTTGTGATGATAATAAAAAAGAGTCTTTTGAATCTAGTTAGAACGTATTTGTTCACTAGCCCTGTAGAAAGTGATATTTTTCTTTGCCATGTAAAAGCATACAGTTATCAGGTACTTCTCTCCAAGTTAAAAAAAATTTGCATGCACAAAAGCTGAAACCAAATGACTCCCCAAAACAAACTACAGACGCAATGGGGCTCCCTAGCAACACAGCTACCTATTCTGAATTTTTTCTGTCCCCAAATTATCATTTTATTTTCCCTCCAGAATATCTAAAATAAAATGAGGACAAATTGCCAAGCTGGTTTATCAGTGAGTGAAACTGGTTAGTGCTGCCTTGTCCTTCTTCCCTCAGGCCTCTTGACCTCAAGGGCCCATTTGATTTTAAAGCACAACAGAGATTAGAGTATTTTACATTTGTGATCCACTGATGCCCTATTTCTGCTTAAATGTCCTTAAAATGAATAAAACTACTCATCGTACTTCCAATATGGCATGTTGTACATGCATATTGCCTGCTCTGTCCATAAGTGACTATTGTGCACATCGGTGGATATCTCGAAATAATTTGCATTGTAAGGAATATATGTGTGTGTCTGAGAATTACCTCGGTTTCCTGTTACCAAAGTGGACGTGTCCTGTTACCAAAGTTCAAAGTGGACATGTCCAAGAACCTTCGTGTTCTTTTCTAATGAATTGTGTTTAGGAATTTGAAATGGAAAGAATTTGTTAGGAGCTTTGTGAGCATGTACCCAACTGATTGTAAATTAGTATCTGTGGCAGAGAAGATCAGGCTAATAGATATATCCTCATTAGGAGGGAGAATTAGTGCCTTAAAAGTCAGAAAGAGGTACTGCTGCGTTTGAGTTGTTCTTGCTTGTTTCGCTGATTTTATTGCTTTGAACCTTGTCCATATGCTGAGCAGGATTCAAGGGGCTTCCTTGTTTGATATTCTGGCCCTGATTCAACAGGGTTCTTAATCACAGACCTAACTTCCAGCATATGGATGGTCCCACTTACCATGTTTGTTGAAAAAGTCATCTCCTAGAGTCCATTTGCTGACCTCTCTGAATATAGTCTACTGTGTTTGCTGCTAGCGTAGGAAGTGGTATTTGACCATCATCATGTAGAATCTTCCTCTCCTGCTTTCTCAGCCCCAACGGACCCTTTCGGACTGGAACGATTTCATTCCTCATGACTGTGGGGACGAGGCATGGAAAAAGATATTCATCAAAAAAGCCAAGAGCACGTAATTTTATAAAGCATGGATGTTTCAAAACACATTAATTTACATCTAGGAGCAAGTAATTTTTCTGAGTGGCAAAATGATATCCCTAACAAGAATAATTTCTACTTTCACGTGCACAATCACAGAATCACAAAATGGTTGAGGTTGGGAGAGACTTCTGGAGATCACCTAGTCCAGCCCTCTTGCTCAAAGTGGGGTCAACCAGGGAGGGTTGCTCAGGACCGTGTCCAGTCAGTTTTTAAATATCTCCAAGGATGGAGATTCCACAGCCTCTCTTGGCAAGTTGTTCCAGTGTTTGATCACCCTTACATTAAGCAAGTTTCTTCTTATGTTTAAATGGAATTTCTGGGATTTCAGTTTGTGCCCAGTGCCTCGTGTCCTCTCACTGGGCACCACTGAGAAGAGTCTGGCTCCATCTCTGTACTTGCTCCCATCAGGTATTTATATATGTTGATAAGATCCCCCTGAGTCTTCTCTTCTCCAGGCTGAACAGTCCCTGCTCTCTGAGCCTCTTCACATATGACAGATGCTCCAGTCCCTTAATCGTTTTTGTGGCCCTTTGCTGGACTCACTTTAGTATGTCCATGTCTGTCTCATACTAGTGAGCCCAGCACTCGACACAGCACTCCAGCTGTGGCCTCACCAGTGCCGAGTGGAGGGGAAGGATCACCTCCCTCAGCCTGCTGGCAATACTCTGCCAAACGCAGTCCAGGATGCTGTTGGGCCCCTTTGCCATGAGGTCACGTTGCTGGCGCATGGTCAGCTTCTTGTCCACCAGGACCCCCTGGGCCTTCTCTGCAGAGCTGCTTCCCAGCTGGTTGGCCCCCTGCCTGTACCGGTGCACGGGGTTGTTCCTCCCAAGGGGCAGGACTTGGCACTTCCCTTTGTTGGATTTCATGAGGTTTCAGTCAGGTCATTTCTCCAGCCCGTTGAAGTCCTTCTGAATGGCAGCGCAACCATCTGGTTTATCAGCCGCTCCTCCCAGTTTTGTGTCATCTCCAAACCTGCAGAGGGTGTGTTCGGTCCCACCATCCAGGTCATTAATGAAGATGTTAAACAGAATTGGCACCCGTATCAACCCCTGGGGGACATGATTAGTGAGTAGCCTCCAGCTGGACATTTTGCCACTGATCGCTACCCTCCGAGCCCAGCAGTTCATTCACTTTTCAGTCCCCCTCATTCTCCGCCTATCCAGTCCATTTGTCGTCAGTTTGTCTATGAGGATGTTATGGGAAACAGTGTCAGAATTCTTACTGAAGTCACGACACACAACATCCACTGCTCTCCCATCATCACCAAGCCAGTCACCTCATTGTAAAAGGCTATCAGTTGGTCACATTACATCCAAGGGCTGCCTTTGAAGAATTAAGGATAAAAGTGGCATTGTTTTCTCAGCCGGTGAATTTTCTAGCTAGCTTTTCAAATCTCTCAAATAGACTGTGAAACTGAGATGCAATTTTAAGCCTGAAGCCAGCTACTTTTAAGATGGAAAAGTGTATTTGAGTTTAATAAATAATCAGTAAAGCTTTTTAAGCTGGGTTTATATTCTAGTTGCGAAAAAGACATAAAATCAGTACAAAAATATTCTTGAACTTTGGACCAAGTAGGTTAACAATAATAATTTATGAAGTCTTTAGGTATTAGAGGGGACAAGTCCATGTAATACTACAGTGACTAATTTTTTTCATAGTATATGCTAAACCAGAGTAAATTCTGGAGTTTGGAATTTTGTGTAGTGTTTTCTTATTCAGGCTGAGGGCTTTTTTTCTCATGTTGTAGTTTAACTTTCTAACCTTTGTGCTAGTTAATCATTTGTAAGTGTTCAATACTATACTAGATTTAGAGGGAGTAACTTTGGCTCACTGCCTATGTGTCTTTTTTTAAGTCTTAATATGCTGCAAGTCTGTGGCAACTGTTGAGTCATGCTGCATGGCTAGGCCAAGTAGGGATGTCTTGCCTATTTCTGTCTTTCTAAGAGTGTTTTTAATGTTCTGCTCTAATTAAGAGAGTGAAGAAATGAGGGAAAATAAAACAAGATTTTTTTTTACATGACCTCCAATTACCTAGGGAAAGAGTCAAACTTAACAGCTGTAATTCTTCTGTTAAAATGAAACTAGAGAGAAGGGTAGTTTGTAATGTGTAAGTATCTTCATGGGGAGAAAATACTGGATGCTAAAGTAGAGGGTTGCTAAAAGGTCACTTTAACAGGAGCAGAAGGTGTAACAGGAGTCAGCGGCTGGAAGCTGAGACCAGAAAAGTTCAAATTAGAAGCAGAGGTCATATCTTTCATAAGAGGGATGTATAACCTGTGGAGGAAACTGCTGGTTGTCAACTTAAATGTTTCTTGATATCTGCAAGTAAAGACTAGAGGCTTTTCTCAATGATATGCCATAGCCAAACACAAATTCATCCTTTATTCAAACAGTTACTAGTGCAAGAATAACAAACGGAAATGAAATGGTTTGTGAGATGCTAAAGATCAGAGTAGACTGGGGGGTTCGGCATCTAACTCACGGTGTGTATGTGGCCCCCCATGGTATCTCCCTCCAGCCTGCCACACGCTCTTCCCTCGTGGCAGCCAGGAGCAGGGGGCGATTGTGCTGCAGAGCAGGCACCTTGTCACTGCACCAGTGGCAGCATGCTCCATGCCTCTGTCTTCTTGGGGGAACCACGGCCTCCCATCCGTCATGAGACAGGGCAAAAACTCGCAGACCTTTGGGAAAAATTGTGGCTGGTAGGTAGCTTCTGCCAAGGCACACATTTCTCCAGCCTGTTGTCCACTTTCCACCTGCTCCTGAGGTTTTGCGGGTTCTGGTGGTGATAACCTGCTTGCAGCCCCCTCTGTCTGAGAACAGTCAAGAGTATGCAGGAGCTTAGCTGTACCACTGCAAAATCAGTCTAGCACTGGCCCTTGAAATTAAGCCTTTGCTGCATTTGTATAAAGGCGGCTTAAACGGGGTTAGGTATGCAGCAAATATTGAATAGGGCAGAAGTGGATGCAGTCATTTAGAAAGATGAGGCAATTGACCCACATTCAAAATTCAGAGATTGGAAAATCTCACCAAACTCATAGCAACTACCCTAGAAAAGTTCTCTGAAGTGGCACAGTGCAATTTTACAGGAATAGGGCTGAAGAACCCTATAACTGTCCTGAAGGGAGAGGAAAGAAGGCCCTGTGATTAAGGTGTAGACAGGAAACTTAGACGGTAAGGATCTTGTCAATGCAGTTTTAAGGCCGGTATTTGTGGGGAAAATTGGAGGTTTGTAAGGTACTGTTTAGCCTGATCTCCCACATTACAGTTCACATATCCTGCATGGCAATTCTTCTATGAATCCTATAACTTCTGGTGAAGTCAGATTTTTCTAGAACAGACACAGTCACACCTACTGTTAGGCAAGGATGGACAAGAAGCAAAAGTACTGTAGCTCAACATGTCCATTTATAAAATGGAGAAAACATTTAGCTAATCCACAAAGGCTTAGCTGTGTGGGTAGGGTACCCTCTGATCCTTGGATGGAAGGTACAACAAAAACAAAGTAATTTTTTCTTGTGGTCATAGACATTCATGAGGCCTTGAAGATGAGTCAGCTCATTATTAATTCATATTAATACTGTGTGGAGCAATTAGGAAACCCATATAATTTAGTGAAATTATCTTCTTATGGCAGCAGAAAGTACAGTCTAACTCTTGTCTCTATATCATAGTTCTGTCGCTACTTATGATCCTCCCACTGAAATCAGTGTGACAGTGAACGTGTGTGTGACATCTTGCTGAATTGTCTCCAGTCCTGTGAATCAGAAGTAACAGATCGTTGCGAACCAGGTCTGGGGCTTACCAAAGCATGCGAGTACCCCAGAGCATGGGGGTCCTGCTCCCAGTGAACTCCACGGAGAGCCAGGCACCTCACCCTCCTGGTCTTCTCTGAAAATGCCAAGCACAAATATGTAAGCAGATTACCTGCTGCTATCTGACCTGCTTATAGAAACTCCAAGAAATATAGAAGCTCCAAGAAACTCCGTGAGAAAAGTTGTTTATTCAAATAACTGCCCTAAAAATAAGAATAGCATTTTTAATGCAGTAGAGAAATAAATAAATTATAATTCCTAGGGACTTGTGTTCAGAACACAGGAATGGCTCTGATCTTTCTGCGTAGGGTGGAGAAGTAGGAAGTAATAAGGTAGGTAGGAAGTAATATGTTGTTAGAAAATCAGCATTTGTTGTCAGATTCGTTCTTTGACTGCAAATCATTGCTTTAATTGGTGCTTTTTTGTAGTTATTTTTATTATTTGCATTTTATTATGGGCCTAGGGACTAACCAGGGACAATTATGCGAACACAGAGTGTCATCTTCATTTTACAGATGGCTCCTGCTCTAAGTCGTACTTGACATAAATTGTCATAGCATGGAATAAATCAAGGAGCGGGATGCCAGAGCCTTTTTTTAACTGTCAGATTAGATTGGTGTTAAATAGATCCTAATTAACATTTGATACGTATAGAAAGTTGGTAGTTTACATAAGCAGAAATTCAGATTCTACTACTAAAATTGAAGGGGTACTCTTTTACAATGCAAAACTCCACTGACAGTTTGAGATCTCTTTCATACTTATAAATATCTTTTGGTCATCTTGTTCTGTTGAGATAAAGACGTAGAGTTATCATCTTGGAGGAAGCGCCAAGAAAGATTCCTCATATGTGTCCTTTTATAAATGATATAAATCACACTATCAGATTTGCACACTTATTTTATATAAAAGTCACAGCTTAAACAAGGCCTCTTCTGTTCATTAAATATTAATCCTTTTATTATATTTACCCCACTTTGGCATTTTGAACATAACAGGGTCACAATGACCTTACAAATATCTTACCAAAACTTTTTATCTCAGCCCTGCCTCACAAACTTGATACCAAAATCTTTTCATTATCTCATGTCATATAATCTTTCCCACTTTCTCAATACATTCGGAACTGTCCAGTTAGCATAGCACAGTTTCATTGCCTCTTACCTAATTAGCAAAAAAGAATTCCTTCTTCTGAAAAAGAAACGATTTGTCTTTTAAGCCAGCCAACAAAGATTTTAATCTTCCAGGCCTCTCAGAGGTCCCAATGTTTGTTTACACCACTGCAATTACTTAAAAAACAAGCAAACAAACCACCATGGCCCACAGCACATTAAAAATGGTATTTGTCAGCAAGATGGTATGTACTGCACTCAGCACCTCAGTGCTCTAAGTATTATTGAGGCTTTGTAGGCAGCGCAGCAAAGGAGAATTTTGGAGAGCAAGTTGGAGGAAGATTATTTGAAGCAAACTACAGGTTTTCTCTCAAGTTTAGCCAGATCCTTTAGGAATGGGAAGCGTATGTTAGAATATGCTGACGTATATAGATATCAGTTTCTAGAAGTTCTGAAAGTATAGCTGTTATTGCTCAAGATATGTAAATGATCTGGGCTTGGATCTCTAGATTGATTTGTTCTCATTTGGGGTCCAATACTGTGTGCACTGATAGCACGTTACAGGTCTTTAGCATTAGCCTGGGGTACCATGACAGCTAAGACAAAAGGGTAGGATCTTGCTGCTGGAGCTTAAGATGAAACTCCGAGGCCATTGATGAGAAGGTTGCTTTTTTATGGGAGGCCCTAATTTGAAACATTTTCCTTGTGAAAAAGGTTTCATAAAAGCTGTGAACTGGTTTGGACTAAGGGCCTGCCTAGCACGGTGCTGTTTCTCTGAAAGAGGCTGTATGGGATACTGATGGAGGAGTGTAAGACCTGAATGTGTACAGAGTGAGCCAAAGGCTGCATTTGGATCGCTGTGTTCGACAGTCACTGGAGACTATTTATCTTCTGAATTTGTCCAGTCTGTTTTGAAACCAATTATAATTTGGCCTCCAGAACATCCTGTGTCGATGAATTTGGCAAACTGTAGGGTGAGGAAAAAAGTTATTTTTTTCCTTACTGTTTTTTAGTTAAAAGCAGTCTGTTAAGGTATGTAGGGTAAGCACCAGTACTCAGGGGTGGCTTAAATCTGTTTTTCAGTTCCTTTGTATTCAGTGAGTGTTGCTGACATGGTGATAGCTACTATATGTAAAGAGATGGTTACCAAATGGGAAGTATGAGGAAAAATAATCTTTTCAGGAAGATTATACACTTTCAGCATGGATGGTGGCTTTTTACTAGCCACAGACTAACTTATTTCCAAATAATATAAGAACATACTTTTTTAACGCTCTTTTGAAACTTACTGTAGCCTGTAGAGCAGTTTGTGGTACTGCTATTGTGAAAACACTCATTTTTGCATAGGTAATGTAATCTCATGTTGTTCTGTGGTTGTATGAGGTTTGGAATGGACTTCTTTTAGTGGTCAATGAGCCATAGTCAACCTGGATGCCTCTGACAAGTGGAGCACCACAGGGTCTGTCCTGGGATGTGCCCTGTTTAACATCATTGTCAATGACCTGGAGGAGGAGAGCGAGTGCATGCTCACCAGGTTTGCAGATGACACCAAACTGGGGGGATCAGTCAGTACACTCAGGCACAAGGCTGCTGTTCAGAGGGACCTGGACAGGCTGGAGCAATAGACCAACAGGAACCTTGTAAAGTTCAACAAGGACACATGCGAAGTCCTGCACCTGGGAAGGAAGAATGCCTTGCAACCGGACAGGCTGGGCCTGACTGGCTGGGGAGCAGCTCTGCTGAGAAGGACCTTGCGGGGGTCATGTTAGACACCAAGCTGAACATGAGCCACTGGTGTGCCCTGGCAGCAAGGAAAAGCAACAGCATCTTGGGTTGTACTAACAGGAGCAGAGCCAGGAGATCGAGGGAAGTGATTCTCCCTCTGTACTCAGCACTTGTGAGACCACATCTAGATCCTGTGGCCAGTTTTGCCCACCACCAGCGCAGGAAAGACTTCAATAAATTGGAGCAGGTTCATCGAAGGGCCACCAAGATGGTCGGGGCCTGAGGCATCTGCCCTGTGAGCTCTGAGTGACTGAGGGACTGGGTCTGGGCTCAGCCTGGAGCAGAGACTGCTTTGGGGGGACCTAACAGCAGCCCCCCAGTGCCTATGAGGAGGGTATCAAGGAGAAGGAGCCAGACTCTTCACAGTGGTACGCAGTGGTGGGAGGATGAGAAGCAATGGGTGTAAGCTGAAACAAAAGATGTTACAGCTGGATGTGGGGAGAAACGTTTTCCCATGAGGACAGTCAAGAAGTGGAGCAGGTTACCTGGAGAGGTTGGGCTCTCCTTGGAGGTCTGTCCCTGCAGGTTTTCAAGACCTGACTGTCTAAAGCCCGAAATGACCTGATGTGATCTCACAGCTGACCCTGTTTTGAGCAGGAGATTGGACTAGAGACATCCTGAGGTCCCTTCCAAATGCAATTATTCTATGATGATGCGATCTTTCAGTGAAGCCAAGATTCCTCCCAGGCTGCATTTGTATATGTCAACTAGTGGCATGATTAATGTGTGTTAAGGGCAGTTAGCAGAAGCAGTATGCGATTCGTACAAAGATGAGGTCATTGTATGATGTGTGCTTCTTTACAAGGCAGAGGACAAATTATGTTTTTTCCTTAATTGTGTCAGTGTCCCATCCTGCAGTAGGTGTGCGTGTGAGCTTGAGAGACAAGGTTTTTTTGATTGTATTGTTTGCCACGCCACTCATATTCTTTGTGTCTCTTCATGTTTCCAATGAGGATATAAAAGAATAAAGTAAATGCAGTCCTCCTACAGTTCCCATTTTCTGGCTAGAGTGGTGAGATGAAACTTGAAATGTATCCAACCAGTTATTTTTATCAGACTTCAAATTTGTCCTTTCTAGACTTCTTTCGTGAATAGAAGTTATCTTCCTTTCTCCTTTGTTTTCCTTATTTTTGGATTTTGCAAATAAATAAATAAAAGTATTGTTCAACTTCTCCTCAGTACAGTTTGTATATGATTTCTCAACATGGGTTGCAAATGTGATACAGTTCAGTCCCTGCTCTCTTGCAATATAGTCATTGGAAATTCTGCCCAAGAGAAAGAAAAGAATTTGCAAATAGCCTAGAATATGTTCTCTTCTTGTTCTATGTGCTATGTCCTAATAAACTGCACTAATGTAGTCTCTAAGGCCACCAGTGATGACAAATTTTGTAGGAGCTACGATTAAGAGAGTGTACTTATTAGGGATTGTTGCTGTTAGTGCTACACATGAAATCAAATGCAATTATGACAACATAAATTTGCTTTATCGTGCTGTAGGATATTTTGACATTTGTGTACATGCTGCTGTTTGCTAGACTTCATCTGAGGTTCCTAAAGCTTTGGCTTCAGTGCACCTGTTCGTATTTTTAACATTAGATATTCAGAAAAGGGTTGATGCTAGTTCATGCCCTCTCAGTTAACAGATGAGTTAAACTCCCAAGTCACGTTTTCCTTCTCAACTCACCAGATCCCCAACAGAGATTTTGATCATAGATGTTTCCATAATAATTTGGGGAGCCTAACTGAATACCTACAGTTTCCAGACATAATATCTAGAAGACATCACATCCCATGAATGCTTTAGAACTGTGAACCATAAATATGAAACTGTTTTCTCATTTTTATCGCAAATCCACAATGCAGATCTTGGTCAACATTATCTCTGTGATGCTTGACAAGAAAAACATGAAGATGCTGATTCATTGTTTCTCTACCCAGGAACTCTCAAACTCCTGGAATGATGCTGTCAGTGTGGAGTGTCTCTGTTAGCTCTTCACCTTTCAGGAGGTAAAAATAAGCTTGTGAACTTCCAGAGCGGAAGGGTAGTTCCCCTGGAGGAGTTGATACAGAGCCCTATTGGTAGGGATTCCTGTGATGAATCTCTCCACTGCAAAAGGTGTTAACAATGCCAGCAGCTTAATTCTAGGAGCGTGAGTTCAGGGATACTGTCCATTGTCTTGTTGCTTGGTGGTCGCCTTTTATTTTTCTAGAAGTTCTCCTGATTTCCAACGAGATTTCTAGAGGCTGAAAAGAATAAGCCACTATGTTTTTCACAGTTCTGAACAGGATAGGATAGAGTTGGCAAAATGCTCTCTCCATTGAGACTTCGAATATACAGAGAGAGCCTGGTACATTGCTTCACTGAGTTAGCATATGTCAAAGAGCTTAAGTAGATCTCCATTCTTTCCAACAAACATACAGACTACAAACGTGATCAGTATTACTGGTCCAGCTTAGCCTGGACTTCACAGAGTTATAATCAGGCGCATCGGTCAATCCCAAAGCCCCTGCAGTGCTGAGCCCGGTGCCAAGCAGGTGAGTACCGCCGAGCCCAGTGCTGGTGTGGGGCAGGTAGGTACCACAGACAGGGCCCACACCAGTGCGCCCCGAGGCATGCTGCTGTGGGACAGGGCGTTGTCTGTCGAAGGATACAGAGCAGATTCCTTATGTGGTTTGCAAGTCATGCTCTAGGATTGGAGATCCTAGTGCAAAACACTGTCCTTCCTTTCAGGTCCACTAAGAGTCCACCTCTGTTCTGCACTGTCTTTCAACCTCCTCCCACCGGTCAGACTGCAGTTGCTCATGGCCCTGCTACAGAATTATCCATCAATGAGGAATGTGCCTTGCCCAAAAAATCTGGAAGCTAACTGGTCCCTTTTTTGATACATTTTTCAGAATACTGATTATTTTAGGCAGCTATGAAGACTGTCTTCTGATCAGTCTCGTGGTACTGAGTTGACTCTTTTATAACAGTTATTACCTTCTGCATTTACTTGCACTGTCCTCTTCTCTTGAATGCATGCCTTGTCCTGCACAGTTATTGTTACTAGTGTTAATGACTAAATCTAAAAATTGCAGCTGAACTTTCAGCTCCTAGGCAGTCAGGAGGGCTGACAGTTAAGAAAAGGAAAGACGCCACCAAAAAATCCCCCCAACTCTATAGCTTGTAAGTAGAGTTAGTTGTCTCTGGAAGTCACTGAGACTTAAACCATGCAGAATTGTAATGACATTTTGATGATCTCTCTTTTGATGAGATCAGAACAAAGCTACACTTAAAAAAAAAATTAACAAATAAATGTGTTTGTTAAATGCCAGCAAGTGCAGACAGATATTTTTAGAATAGAAATAAAAAACAAAAACAAAAACAGGCTAATTCTGGTTATTCAGAGAAAATAATGGAATTTATAAACCTCTGCTCTATAATGAAAGAGACCTCATGAGATATTTGGGTTGCTAAGAGAATCATTAATAATTAAGAAAATGCTGAGAGCAGAGTTGTCTTTACAGTGTAACTCCTCATGCCTGGTCATTGCAACACTTGAATTACACAGTCATATGTGGATATTTTCAGCAATGCCTTGCATCATTACAATGAAATGAATACCTGCATAGGTGAGGGGCTTCACTTAAGTTTCATTTAAGACTTCAAACAAAGGCTGAGAGCTCTTAAGTTATACATAATTTTCCTGCAGGAAGAATCTTCAGCTTTGTGCAGGTACAGTACTGTACAATGGCTTTCCAGTGGGTTGGGTTTTTTTTCTTCGCTCATTCTCCAGCAAGTTTGCACAGTGAGCTGAGGAAGGATAGTATGTAATTTCATATAATGAAGGTTATGGCAGAAGTAACTGTTGCATGGGTGGTATCAAAGTAGCATTTTGCAGCTGATGAGCACTTCCGATCTTCAGAGTTAAAAAAACTCAAGAAAAAAAAACTGAGAAACTACATAATTCGGATCTCTTTATAAGGCAGCATTAGAACATTCTCCTGAATGATGAATGTTTAACATCTGCCCTCATATGTGATTTGCCAGCATGGAGCCAATAAATGAAAATAAGACAAAGCCACTGAATGCTGCGATTGCATATCCTCCATTACTGGCATTGTAATTACCCTTTTGAAGTTTGGGAATAAATGGATAGATATTTGTCAAAATTTCTGCCCTGTGGAGACACTTATACAGCATAACTGAAATTTGTCTTTGTGTCATGAACGTTCTTAATGCTGCTTGCATGCTTACTGTCATGTGCATCCCTTTGTGGGGGTATGGTCTGACCTGGGATTAATAATCAGAGCTTGACTCTACGCTGCTCGCCAGTTGGCACTCAGGTGGATTATGTTCATATGCACATCGCTTGACTTGTAACGCAGCTGTCTGGCTGTGGTGAAGGATCAAAGGGAAGCCCAGGGATTAGGGAGAACAGCTCGATTCTTGGAAAAGCCTTCTGGATTTTCAAAAAACCTGCAAGGCCAATTTGAATAATACACAAAGCAGAGAAGGGGGTCTCAAAGGATTCCCCTTCAGCAGCAGAGTGGAAGGTGGTGGAACTGTCACAATGTTCATAAACGCTTTAATGGCTTTAATAAGTGGAACGTACTGCTACCTGCTTGCAGAGCCAGATCATGAACTTCTTACCTGGTAAATCTCTATTGAGCTCAGGGGACTGACTGAAAACCCACAATATTTTCCGTAAGAAAAGATGCCAGAATTCAAATATCACAGCCAAATCTCAAATTAATTAGATTTTGGTACTTCAGGGGAAGTTTAGGTTATCAGAATACAAAAGATTACAGTGTTTGTCTTTACTTTTAGCTGTATACTTTTCTGTTTAAGAGCTGCCATCTTTCAGCTGTCAAGTTTTAATTCAGATGAGGCTGAGTTTCAGTAATAGACAAATTTATCCCTAAACACAGCTTGTTTGTAAAGCTGTTGGGGACACATCAAGGACTTGTGTAAATGTTTTCTCTGAAGGTATTCAGGTCAGAAGCATAATATGCTACTGGGGTCTTAAATTTAGGAATTTTCCTACACTTCAGCACTGTCTTTCTCTTTGAATATATCAGGTTTAGAAATGTAACTGATAGCCAAGTGGCTTTTCTTTTAAAAAGGCTCAAAATGCTTGAGCAAATTAACAAGTTGTGAGGGCTCCCAAAGGGAAATTGCCCAGACTGGAGTTTGTCTGAGGAGAGTTTGTCATCAAGGGGAATTCGCTGCCATTTAAGAAATCTTTTCACCAGCAGTAGACATCCTTTAGATAGAAAACACTGCCAAGCGCTTATGGAAATATTTGAACTGGAAATGACCTACTAATTGATTGACCGGGCTTTTTCTACCACAGCTTTTTTTTTTTTTTTTTTTTTTTTTTTTTTTTTTTTTTTTTTAATCGGGCTGTTCGGAAGCCTAAGATGTTCCTGGCTATGACTGCTCATTCGGTCGACTGAATTTTCCCGTTTCGTCCCAGGCTTCCGCTGGAGCTGCGGCAGCAGGAAGTTGCCTTGTGGTGTGCTTGTGACTCACCGCTGGCTCCAGCTCTGGCCTCGAGCTGCACTACTCATTTGCAAACCCTTGAGAAATCACTGGTCAGGAAGGACAGTTTGGCCCAGGAGACTTCAGAACTGACTCTTTTGCTGTCGTTAGGAAGAACTGTACAGCTCAGTGTGTGGAAAGCAAATGAAAAGCTGGAAGTGAAGACTCCCAAGACATAGGCTAGAGGCTAGAAAGCCGTGCATGCTCCCTGTGGCTGAATTCAGCCAGCAGAGCAACTGTGCTGGGAGAGACCAAGAGGTAAGAGCATTCCTCTGTGAGCTGAGAAGTGTGGATTCAAACCTCCCTAGAAATGAACTGTGCGTGCCTAGGGATATTTGGGTGAAATGTGTCAGCAGCAGCACTAGTATCTGAAACTCATGGAGAGGACATGACATTGCTCACTTCTGAAATGAAGGATTTAGACACACAGCTCTAGTAGAGGATTCTAGACTGCAAACCTTGGATGGAGACACGTTCCTCCTTGTAGCCCTGTGTTAGGCATCCATGTTCTCGAGAAGACTTATGGCTTGGCATTTCTCATTTCTTTAAGCCGTTTCTTGCTCAGTGTGCTGGCGACTGTGGATCTTGTTCTCAGAAGTCTAACTCTCCCCATGCACTGTGTTAGGGGAGCCTCAGCATTCAGGAAGGCTAAGGAAAATCCAGTCTTGGAAATCTTGCAAGTTCATGCCTTCCTCTTTACCTTTGTTCACACCTCTGTGGAGCCCTTAGCTGTTTGCAGCAGTTTTCTTTTTAAGCAAATGGTACAGTGCTTTTCATCAACTTCTTTCCCTGGAGTGCTGTTTACATTTGACTGCTCCTGTTAAGAGATGCCGAGCTTGCTTGTTTGGAAAGTGTGCAGTGATCAGCTTGCAGCATTTGAACATTTCTCCCCCTCCAGGTGGATTCCAAAATACTGAACTTGTCTTTTCTCAGTTTTTCTCCTTTGCTGCTTCATAGCCCTACAGCTTTTCCCACAAGATGTCATATCAGCATCCTCCCCTGCCTTCTAAGGGAATTTCCCTTCAGCTTCCTTGGCCTCAGGAGAGATGAGCTTTTTAAAGCTGTGTCAGTGTCCTCTGAGAATGTGTCAGATTTTTCTCCCACACTTTGTATTTCTGGCTTCATTGCTGCAAGTAGCTGGTCATTCCATCCTCAAGTAAGATCACTTTTTCCTCAATGACACTTGACAAGAAGTTTGCAATTGCCTTTTCTTTGGCTAAGACTTTTTGCTTGTTTGAGCCTCAAGTGCCCAGCGGTCTTTCAGGCAATTTATTGCTTAACCCTGTGGTTCCCTGTTTAATGGTGCGTGTCTCTTTCTCAAAGTGAAGCTGGAGAAGAGAGAAAAATTGCCTTCCTGGCATTTTGCTGCATTGCCTATTTGAGAGGCACTGAGCGAGATTGTGGTTAACCTGCCTGTGAGAATCCACTAGGGAAAATGTGACTGCTTTCCATTGCCTTAATTCTCATCATCAGCCTTCCCTCTTCCCTCAAGGGCGTAAACTTTGAGGCCTAATGAGATGCCATAAAGGAGATATGAGCCTGCATTGGCATCAGGATGCAAAGTCTGAGCATTATCAAACATTAAAAAGGCTAATTTCCTTCAGTTCAAAGGAACGTCTAGAAATAAACTGAGCATTGCAATGTGTGAAACAGTCTGTTAGATAGGATATGGAAATATTAAGACTGAGCTTACTGCTATAAATTATTGCAAATGCTGCTGCCAAATGCTGTTTTTCAGCTCTTGGTGGCAGTCTTCCGAGAAAGCTTTGCTGGACTCCTGTGTCTGGGAGAGGGCGGCTTGAAACAGTGAGGACAAAGGGCTCAGGATAGTTAATTGTACTTTAAATGTTGCATAGTTGTTACATTTTTTGCAGTACTCACTCTTAGAACTAAGTTGGCGTATTAAAAACTGTAAACATCTAACAGTTTTTTAATATAAAATGATTTTTAAACCAGTAGTGTCAGTTTAAAAATGAAGTATTTTAACACAGGATTGCGTACCAGTAGTAGTACCAGCTTAGATTTCTAAGTCTGGGAGAATTTTATAACCTGGATCTACATCTTTCTGTTGGACTTCACGTGCATCGGTTGCCAGTATTTACTGACAATCAGGGAGGGTACTAGTGCCCAGCGTTGTTTTTCAGCACATATATCACATTTCACGCATCACGAATGTTGGAAATACTGGACAGTTTCACTTTCCTTTTTAAAGACTATTTTTAACATGTTTCATTTTCTGGCTCCCCACCATTTGACCTGCGATGTAATGTTTGGACTAGAGATGCTGCTGGGGAAACATTAAATCCAAACAAACTGCCTTCCGCCCTGTTTTTATGAAATCTTTCTTGGATGGTCCCTGATGCTCTTTTTTTTTTCCATTACATTCTCTCTTAAACACAGACATGCACTAGAGATCTCATGATTAGTAATTTCCCAACACTAAAGCAGTTTTCAATGCCTTTTCATTTGTTCTTTTTTATTTGTTCTTTTCTGGAAGGTTTGTTCTTTTGTGTTTCGTTTGTAGAAACACCTCACACTTGCTTGCTTAGCCTTGCCTTTTTTTTTCTTTGCTTTGTTTTTCCTGAGGATGAGCTAGAAGACATGAGGAATTAGAAACCCTGGAAATCCTTGGCATTAAAGTGAAAATAAACTTTCCCCCAAGGTAAAATGTTTGGAACTGAACAGAGTTGAGTTGTTTAAAGAGTCAGTCTGTTATGCTCTGATTCATGGAAACTTTCTGTAGTGACATTGCCTTTGCATCTCACCTGGAAATGCCCAAGTTCCTTTTCTTACAATACACTGATATCTTCCTGCAGCTGTGCAGACCATGCAGAGGAGACGCAGGCGAACTCTGGGAATGTCGTGAAGGCAGATCTCTCCTTTTGGCAGAGAGCGTGGCAGACGCAGAATGAAATATTCATAGCTCAGTATTAAGACTTTAATAACGAGGTTCTCCTTTGCTGAATCACAAGTAGAAATGAGCCAGTAAAGAAAGAAATAAAAATCAGAAATGGAAGGGAATAGGAGACAAATGATCAGAGTAGCATCAATGTAAAGGTTTGATACGGCTATGTTTTGAACCTTTGCAGAAGCCTGGCTTCCCAAGAAATTGCAGTATTTCTCTATCTTGCTTTATCCGTGCTTTCTTATTGTATTTCAAGTCTTGTAAAATCATCAACTTACAATGCAATAAAATCTCTGCTTGCTTTGCTTGTGTCTAACATAACTATATATCCTTCTCCTCATGCCCCACACCCGTGGATACACAGGTCTTTGCTTTGTCTTCGCAGAGTTGCTTTGTTTCTGAATTTTTAAGTCAAATCATTCACTTTGTATCCTATTGTTGGATAAAGTATGTATTTCATATGCAGCTTTGGTAACCCAAGTATCTTATACATTCTTCTGCTGCTGTAATGTATTTCTTCAAAAATATCTGGTTTGAGTTGATGAATCTGAGAACTATAGTCTGTGTTTTTATTATGAGCTTTTTGGCAATGATAAGTAATAAGCTTGCTTCATTACCCCATCCAAGAGAAATACTGCTAAGTTGAGGGTCATGAATGTTTCAGATCAATATCCTATCTTTAATAAATCCTGGTCACTTCTGCAGAAAATCTGCCTGCTTTATATTTTGGGATAATCAGGAAGAAAAGTATGGAAAAATTAAATGTTTTAGTCTGGGACTTCCTTTTAGCTGCCTCTGTCTCCTTTGTCTTCCTGATGTATATGGATAGTATGTGCTAATTTGTCCAGGCTACAGCTGAGCTCAGCAGGAACTGAGTTGTCAGTCCATCCTCACTTCTTCTGGTTCACTTTCCAAAATGCCTTAACCACAAGCATTTTAAAAATTATTGGAGGAAGGAGAGATGGTTACTGGTACTTAGAACCATCTGCCCTCTGAATCCTAAATTATTTGTATATAAGTCATTGCCCCGCATTGAGGAGGTTCTAGTCCAAACTCAGACATGATGCAAGAAATCCCAGCTTTAAGAAGAAGGAATTGGACTGGTTGTTCTCCATTTAGGTTTGATCCTGCCCCTATCTCTGCAGGCTGTTCCCAATCCTGCTGGTACATGTTTATTGACAAAGACAGCAGAAAGCACAGTCATGGATGTTGTTGATTATCTACTCATAAAAATGGACAAGAGCAGTCAGTGACAAATTGTTTTGGAACAAGGCACCACGAAAGTGACCCTCATTCTAAATATTATCCCTGCTTTTAGTCAGCAACTTCAGGACTTCTGCAAGTCGTGCACTTCTGATTCTTCTTCTCTTTCTGGTGGAGAGGTTTTGCGCGAGAGAACTGACTCAGTTCAGATAACAGCTTCCTCTCTGACGAATGTCTTCTCTCTGTTACAGTGACAAGCAAAAGGCAGTATGAGACCAGTGGGCTTGTGGAGTAATGGAATAAACCAATTAAACCTATGGGACATTTACTGTGTGCGCTGTGCCTGACAGAGCTCCTTGGGCCATGTCTAGGACTCCTGGAGGCTGCACTGGTGTGTAGGGGGAGGAGGAGGAGGAACAACACTTCTTGGGCATCTGAGAGGGAATTAGGTAAAAAGAAAGAAAGTAGATGAAATTAAAATAAATTAAGACAGTATATTTTTATTATTACTGGAATTTCAGGAGATGCTCCTATGGGGCCCCTGCCAGTTCAGAAACCTAGTATTGGGGAGATTAAGCCACATCATTAGATATAACAGCACTTTTTGTTTACAAAAAAAGCCTCAAACTATGTTATCATAACAAATGAAAGCCATGGCATAGTAGTTTCCCAAATGAGCTGTGATACCAAGATTTCAGTTTACTTTGGGAGATGCTATTAGGATGTAATTTCATAGGTGGGTTTCCTGTGCTGTCATAACTTGTCAAAATGCACTTCAGTTAGACCAGCTACTGGAATTCTCTGGAGAAAGCAGCCTTCAGAGGAATAAAAACAACTGATAACTGGCACAAACAGTTTTACAGGCTGTTGCATAATAGGCTTGGTTATTACATAGTTTTTTGGTCTTTCCCATACTGAAGGAAGTATTTGGAAGCAAAAGTCCAGACTACATTTAATGGTCTGGTCTTTTTTGAAGTCAGGTTCTGAAATGAGGAGAGAAAAAATAAGTGAAGCTTAGGGAATTTCCTGATAATCTCATCCCCTCCAGGATGAAAGGAGAAAAAAGATTTGCTATATACATGTGTGCAGGCAGACAGACAGGAAGGATGATTTTGTAGTTACGGAGTATGACTGGGACACCAGAAATCCTGAGTTTCCAGCTCTGCCACAGATTTATGTGATGTTAAAGTCATTCTGGGAGGACCTTGGAGCCTGGTGAGGAAGGACCCACGTTGTCTTTTCTGCGTGATATTGCTGCAGATTATCAGGACCCAGCAGCTCTGGAACCCACCTGGATTTCCTTCCACAACAACAGCAGGGTGGATCCAGAGCCAGCGCTGAAAGCACGAGCAACCCTTGGTCAAATTGTGGGGGGGGCCAGAGGACACTTTATTGTGTGGTGTAGATAAAGAGATAATGTACTAGCGTTTCTCCAGACAGAAAATGATAGCCCCTGTCTACCATATGCACAAGCTCTCCTTTGTTTTGGGAAACATGACCAACACCAGATTTTGAAACACTTGGCCCAAAACTTTGGACTTTATCACTCATCGTTTGGTTCGCTTTTCAGCTCACAAAGCCATCCTTTTCCACTCTAAATAAAGCTTATCACATGAAAAAATGTGCAGTGCTATTGCAGTTGCTGTGGCAGACTTTGCTCTTAATGACATGTTACATGTGGGAAGCAGCAATTCCGTGCCGTGTAGCAAAAGACTTGCTGAAACTTGGGAGAACAGCTGGCTTGGCTGATGTATACTCTGTGATACTGTTACTGAGTATGGGCTGACACCATAAAATGTGGCCCATCAGTGCTTTATCACTGGTGTAGTGTTGCTGGGTTCCAGCTGCACTTTCTGGATCAACAGTTGCTGGTGGTCTGCTGGGAAGTTGCATGTGTGTGTGTAGTTTGGGTGTTTCTTCCATTCCTATTTCCAGGTGCAGATACAAAGTAATAGAAGAAAGAGTTTGTCCCCCAAAGTTGTGATATTTCCAAGAGTTCTTATTTTGGTTGGTTTGCATGGAACTCATCTGTGCCAATGAAGGTCACTGGACTTTCACTTTTTTCATGTTTTTTAGGTAGTTGTTGAGTATTATGAGGCCAACACCCTGCCACTGGTTCAGGGAGGCATTAAGTTACATCTTGCTGTGTCTTTGAGACCTTCTGCACTGCAGGATGGAAGGATACCCAAGGAAGCCATGCTGCCTTGTGGTTGCATCATGCCCACAGAGACACTGCTGGAAAGGGCTTGTTCAGTTAACAGCCAAAGCTTCATAGGTTCCTGGCCAAAAAAAAAAAACCCTCAACCAAAAAAACCCCTCAAAAAAACGACCCCCCCAAAAAGCTACTGAAGGAATAAACTAAGTCAATATGTGTTTCCATCACTGTCTTTCTCTGGTACATAGTCGTGCCTTACATTTTTGCGAGTGCAAATGAGGTTTGGGCTTGTTACTGTGTCACAAACTATTTTTTTTCATAGTGGGCATTGTATAACGAGAGTGACAGGCTTTATTTTGCACCTGGTAGTGCAGATTCTGCTCTGAATCATGGGATTTTTTAGCTAGGAATTCAGATTTATGTAGTAGCCTCAACAAAAAAATTAAAGGAAGCAGGTGTTGTAGGTAGTTTATTAAAAATTGTGCAATGTTGATTAGGTAGTCCAGCTAGATATTTGTGTCTGTAATACATGAAGTAATAGTTTGAAGGAGAGAATTGGAGAGACGGCTATTTTTGCATTGGTAAAGAGAGCAGCGTTCTTTATTTTTGAAAACAGCCGGGGGCTGGTTTGGCAGAAAAATCTTAAACCAGCAGCCGTCATGCTTGCCATCTGCTAAGACAAAGCAAGCCTTAAACAAGGTTGACTCCTGAGTAGAAACAGAGACAACGCAAAATGTATACACACAGTTCTCATCAGTGATTGTGGAGTCCCAGGCCTGAGCAAAACTCCGCACATGAAAGCCATTTAGAAATCAATAACCTCCCTGCTTTTTTCTTGTCCTTTGCTGGTCATGCCTCTCTCTGCCTCTCCCCCTGCGTATGGGAAGGCCGCCCTGCTTTTGTCCACACCAGCCCTCTCATAACTCACGCGTGCTTTTTGCCCTCCTTCCCTAACATGTGGAGACAGTGGGGATTAATACTGGGGGTGTGTAAAAGCCAACTGGCAGGAGGAAAGCATCACAAGCTGTGCTTCCATGCTGGGTTTATGGGGGTTGATTTATGCATCCTAAACCCTGAAAAACATTTTTTAAAGACACAGTTCAATCGAAAAATTCAAGCTGACCTCTTGCCATGCTTAAGCCTGGGATTTCTCAGAACTGAAACGGAGAGGTAGATAGCTACCAGCCCCCTCCTGCCTTCTGCTCCAAATGCCAAGAGGAACGGGACACTTACTTACTTAGGAAATTTTTAATCAAAAATGGCTACTGAACTTCACTGGAAGAAAAAAAGTTCCTCTCTTGGTGGGAATGTTTGTGCTTTTTTTCCAAGAGAAGCTAGGCTCCCCGTCGCTTTCCTTCCCACTTGAAAAAAGGGGAGGGGAAGGAGAGAAGGAGCTAGAGAAGGAAGAAAAAAGCGTAAACAAATTCATTATTTAAAAGTCAGAGGAGATATTTGTTATGGAAAAGCTTGCAACATACCTTTGACACAGCAGATTCCACCCATCTGATCGAAGGGCTGCCTATCTGGTCGGTGTGGGCCGTGACGGGCAAATAGGTATATTGCGTTTATGTGATAGGGAAGGGGCTGCACTCCTCATCGGAGGGATGGTGGTAGCACGCTGCCACAGCTCCGGGATCCTCCGTCAGCCGCAGCCCAAAGCAGGGAAGACAGAAGAGAGAGATGATATGGCACAAGGTGGGCATAGACTAAATCAGCGCTGAAAGTGGGAGATCAGAGGGAGATTTAGTGCTGATCTAGTTTGGGTTATTCCTAGGTAGATGTGAGAGAAGGAAGAATAGTCCAGAACCCGGAAAAAACTGATTTTCAAGCTCAGCTGTTCGGTGAAAAGTTCCAAGAACAGAACTAGATGAGACCCAAATCATAAAAGACTAAATATTTACCTTCACCTTTCTCTTGAGCACATACACTTCCTTGTGCAGCTAGTTGTACTTATCCACTGTCAATTTTGTGGGAAAATCAATTATTTTGTGTACATGCAGACATAATCTGACTCAAAGGTTTTTTCAGATTAAACCCAACACCTGGAATTTCAGTTGGTGAAAAACTAGAAGCAACTGGTCGAATATAGGTGAGATGCAGATTTGGAAACGCATTGGTAAGCGATGACATTGGATCAGCTATGGTCTTGTGTAGTTTTTCCTGAAGGCAGCAATTCTGTTGAGAAATTGTCATGACAAGACCGGCATCCTTTAAGAGAAGATGCAAAGGGCCTGCAATCACCTTCGTAAGACAAGTAAAAATCCAGAATTATCGGGATTCTGGATGAACTACGTCACCTATCCCATACCATGCTGCACCCATCACACAGAGCAAGCGCTGTGGTCGCATCCAGGGGAGCTGCTACCTGCAAAGGCTGAACAGCAGACAGGAGTCAAGGAACAGCGGCCTTGTGGTAGGAGTGTCTCACCTATAGGTGACTTCATATTTCTCTCCATATCATTTCAGTCTTTCTAGCTCAAAGAGCTAGCTACTGAGCTTCAGCCTGGCCCCTTTGGACATCAGTAGGTCAGTGGATTTTCAAACTGTTTTCAGTTCCATACTTAAGATGATTAGGGACAATTTATAATTTATGTTCATGGAACCTGCGAAATTAATCTCTCTGATTAAAACAGCAGTTATCACAGGTCTCCATCAGCACCCTAACGTGGGCACCTTTCAAAGCAGTGTGCATAAAGAAGAAGTGCACGTGGAAGGGCTGCTGGACTGAGCATCAAATGTGGTTTTTAGCTGAGCTCTGACAGTGCCCTGGTGTCGGGCTGTTTGCTCCTCACTGTACCTCTGATTCCCTCCGATGCTTTTGCTTTTCTGTCTCTGTGGGCCCAGCTCTTTGGAGTTACTTGACTGCAGCACATAAACTAACACATGCCAAGTCCTTTTCGGGATCCAGGCCTGAGATTGCAGACTCTGCAGCACAATGTCTCTCCCCCACATGTCTGTGTTTAACACAATGAGGCCAGTGTCACTGGGAGTTTCCAGACGCTACAGTATGGAAGCCATAAAATACAGTAGTTCAGATATAAGAAAGAATAGAAGGCTGCTGGCTCAGAGTTCCTGGAAAGCCTGGGACAGTGTACAAATGAAGTAGTATCTAAAACATCTTCAAATATGTTTCTAAATCAAATGTTGCGCAATTAAATTGTCTTCAGAGCAATAAAAAATAGAGGCAGATATGCTTTTCTGTAGAACAGGACAAGTGTTTCATATTTAATAATTCACATAGAAAAATGTGGATTTCAAAATAAAAGCCGCAACTGTGTTATTAGTTTAACCAAGTTTATCAGATTGGGGCATTCAGGGCTGTAGACGCTTGCATAAAACCACAGGAGTTCTCAACATCTCTTTCTAGTAGAGTTTACTCTTTGCCTATAATTTCTCTTTTGGTCTAGCAGGTATATTCATGTTGTGAATATACTTCTTCTCAGGGTCAGAGACTGATGAACACCAGAGCTGTGTTGCAGATTGCTCCAGCTGCCTCCTGCTGTCCCTGTATATAGCTCTGATCTTTTTTGATAGATATTCTCAAGCTGTGTTTCTTAATGAAACTGTCTTTAAAATAGCAGTCTCTGGGGTTACAGAGCTACCAGTCTATAAAAGCTGTGTATCTGAGACTATTTTATGTTGCTTGACATTACCATATTAAGCTTCGTTCAGTAGTTCCAGACATGCTTCTCTTCCCTATAAAAGGTGTGTTCCAGATACAGGCATCCTTGGCTGACTGGATTTCTCTAGTTACATGTGGAAATGGTTGCATAACACAAAGAACAGTATTAAAAATTGCTTCTGCTTTCCTTGCTTGGTTTACAGAAGAGGTCACTATTTCTGCTGGGTTTATTTGTCTAATAACTTGGACCTGGATTGTTTAAAAATGACTAATGACTTCTTATGCTGATTCTGAGACTCTTGTCCCTATTTTCACAATCCGTCTGCTTACAACTTCCTGAAAAAACCGAGGCCCTTTAGAGTTTCTCAACTGCAATTTCCCACTCAGCAGTTTTGAAAATGGGTACCTTCATCTGTCTTTAAACTCCAAGATAGCTAGAGCGAAAACTTCTCATGGAGTGTCTAAGGGTTTGAAACAATTCAAATATTGTATAAATATTGATAAATACTGTCTAGTAAATAAGATGTCACTCTGAGTCACAGAGGTACCTTTTTGTTCTTGTCAACCTCTTTAGAATAGACAAGAAGGCCTCATTTTCCATTTAAAAAATTAAATAAAGGTATGTAAAGAATTCAGTGTTATGTTTTCAAGACAGAACTCCTTGGTTTGATAATAGACTTAGAAGGCTGGAATCTCACAAAATGAGGGAAAGCCAAAGCATCCCAGCCAAACTTTCAGCTCTCTTCTGCACTTGAGCTTGTAAACTTTGCACATGAACCCTCTGTGGGTTAGGATATTTATACACCCTAAAGTACAAATGGACAGTCAGATTAGGTAGCCGAGTACTGTTTGTGTGGTTTGTTCACAGCAAAGTTCAGTTTGCGTGTGCAGATGTGGTCTGTCACATTTTCTCGAATGGAAATCTGAGGCCACTTTCTCAGAGGGCATCAATCTCACAGCTCGAAATCTTTCAGCTTTTGTTGCAGCTCGGAAGAACACAGTTACAAAATTAAGTAATGCATGTTGAATGTAAAGCTCAAAATATTTAACCGCATCTGACGCAGAAATCAATTTGAAAGTTCATTGCAGAGGGTGTTAGATTTCTTCAGTAAAGTCAACCAATACATAGCAGTTACATCTGAAGAAGGAAGGATGAGAAAGGAGTTAATGTTTGCAGTTTTAGCACTGAAATTCTCAGCATTATAAAAAATCCTTGATCTCTTTATTTATGATTTTGTAGAGATGGAAAAACATTTCCTTGAGGAAAAAATCATATTTTTTTAAATACTGTTTTTCCATTGTTACCTCTAGGAGATAGCTATGATGTCAATGACAGTTGTAGAGTAAAGAGCAGCCCTCCTCTCCTGTTCATAGCAGGATTTCCAATTTGATTCCTGCAGGAATACAAGCATAGGGGACACAACAGAATTGTCTAGTTTTTTGTTTTGCCTCAAAGTTTCGTTGCAGTTTTACTTAGGTTAAGCATAGCTGTGCAAAAATCCCAAACCAAGTAAAACAAATCTTTTATGGCCTGTCTGATCTTCTAGCCTTTTCTTTTCGGATGTTAAGACATTTTTATTTCTGATTTGCTATGTCTGAAAGCCAAAATGACTAAAATTTCAATCCTGGACCAAATTCTGGCAGCTAGTAGACTACATAGCTATGAGGGAAAACATTGTTCTGCGTGCATGAGACATTAAAATTAATCATTTAAGCAAAAGGTTTTTTTCAGATGTTTAGGTTTTGTATATGAGCCGTCCCCCTAATACAAATATCATTAGTAATATGAATATTTGCTAATACCCTTGTTTGATTTTGAACTTGCTTCAGTTGCTTTGGCAAAATACTGTACCTGAGTGAGAAAAAGAGTGATTGGGACCGCAGCCTTCAAGTGCATGGCTACAGCTATGAGTCATCTTATTGCTTTCAGTACCGTCTTGGGATCTTTAATGTCTGCAGTTGGTCAGACTGCAGTTTCACAGGGCAGCCAAGAGCCATGCCAGTGAACAAATCACACTCGCTATTAGATCAGTACTGGCTCAGAGGGGAAAGAACTACTTATCAAACCCCTCTTAATGTAAATTGCTCTGTGGAATAGGTCCTCTGTTTATGAAATGACAACACCCAACTATTTTCCTCCTTTTCCTCATAGGATGGTGTGACAATTTCCTAACCTGAATTTCTGGAAATGAAATCAGAAGGGGAATAGATGTGACTTGCAAATCTCTAAGGCTATCATCTTTTTAATGAAGAATTTGAAAATGTTTATATGTGTGTGTGTGTATGTATACATATATATATATGTATGTATGCACATACACACCTGCAAATATAATCTCACATTTGTTTTCTAGATAATTAAAAGCCCTGTGACTAGTGTCCTATCAGTCAGCTAAAATTGCTTCTGGACAGTACAAATATGTCCAGTCATGAGATTCCAAACTAGTTTCTTTCTGATCTTCAAGTGACTTGGCGCTTGAGAGGGCTGGTGTGATACTAAACCTCCCACTTGCTGGAAAAAGCACAGGAGCAGGTGATGACACCTGAAGCTGTCCTTCCTGACACCTATGAAATATCCTTCCTTCTGACTCAGTCTGATGAACCTCGTGCTTGGGAAGCCAGGCATAGCGACCTGCTGAAGCTGAGCAGAGTGTTTTCATCCCAGTACCTGTTTTTCCTGTGCATTTTGAAATGAAGAGCAATCTACTTGAGTTCGTAAGCCTTTAAGGAAAAAAGGGACTGGCACAAGTGAAGGAGGGAAAAAAAGAGGAGGGATCTAAGTCTCTGTTGCTTGTGGCATTTTGTGGCATCTTTTACACCTGTGCAAAATGTCTATAAAATGACACTAAATTAACTTTTTGCTCGCATTGTTTACTTGCTTTGCACAAATGTATACGATCAAATAAAATGCCAAGTGGTGGAGGATTCAGCATAATGATAGTACTGTTTTAGCTTGCTCTGCATGGCTTGTTCTATTAATATATGTTTGTGGTCAGGAAGGAACGCAGTCTCACTTCACTAAAATCTGAAACTCAGTAAAGCATAATATGTGCAGTATTAGTTTTGATTTGACACCTGCCATGCAAAGACCTCCACCAGCCAAAGGCATTCTTCTCAGCCGAGTTCCATGTGTTGTGCAGATCGCTGATGCTGATGTTTCTGACTGCTCAAGCCAAAGCAAAAAGAATAGCCAACTTGAAGAAAAATCTCAGTGAGGAATGGACCGTTTTATCAAGGCTAAACATAATGGCTTGTTGTCATACTTGGGTTAAGTCCCGTAAGGGAAAAATGTGAGATTAGTTGGGTTATATAACAAAGTCCTTCATGCTGGCAGTATTATTTTTGTTGCTGCATGAAGGCAACATCTATAGCTAAAGTCCATGCACATGATCTTATTGTCAAAACGCTGCAGCCTTGAGAAAGATTTCTCTGCAGGGAAGTTGCTAGTAAAAATTTCGCTTGCTTATTGTCCTCGGGAGATAAACCCCCCAAGGATTCTGCCGCGATGCTTACAGACAAAGGAGCAGCAGAGCTAGTACTTGCCTCAGAGCTTTGAAAGAGAAGTCAGGCTACTTGAAATAACCATTCAAGCAGATTCTGTCAAAAGAAATTAATTTCCCATCCCCTGACAAAAGTTGCGTGAGGAGTTTGTCACCTAGACGATAAAATAATCATTAACTGCTCCAGTTGTCTTTGTTTTGCACTTAGAGTGGGTGAATTAGGCTGTCAGAGCTGCCCTGCACACCTGGGTAAACATTCGCTTCCTACGAAGCAATGAGAAGTCTACTGCAAATATGAATATGCTTTGTGATCATCATGGCTTCATACAACCATCCGCTGATTGTTAATTATTATTTGTGACAGTGCCAAGAAGAAGCTTGATTGAGGGAAATGATGGCTCTGTATG
The DNA here is from genome assembly GCF_036370855.1 of Dromaius novaehollandiae. Classification (NCBI taxonomy): domain Eukaryota; kingdom Metazoa; phylum Chordata; class Aves; order Casuariiformes; family Dromaiidae; genus Dromaius; species Dromaius novaehollandiae. Next base: position 46,756,515 of record NC_088098.1, read on the forward strand.
GTTCAGACTTATAATTAACAGTTGAGCATGTCTTGAGTATTATTGAACTCAACTGAATTCGCTCAGAACTGCAGAGCATTCAAAATTATATAGAAATCTCCTGGCAAACTTTAGAATTTGATTTGCAACATTATTTCTAGAGTTGACTCCTGGTGTGACTGATGGCATGCAAACCACAGACTCGTTTTTGCTCCGTCAGGCAATCAGATAGCTTTGTGCTGGCTAACAATTAGTTGCACCTGGCTTCCAAAGAAGTGGTTGTATGTGTTCTTTCCATATAACTTTTCCGGTCACATTTGCTCATTTGGAAAAATCTTTGGCCAAGGTCTCCATGCTTGATATTTATATTTAAGCATTTCTTCCAAATAATTCCTAAAAGCTCGGGTGTTCCTCAGAACCTTCCGGTTTAGTAGATACTTCTTTCTTCTTTCCTTAGTGTAAGGCCACATACTGAACCTGTTCTTGCATTTATTAGCTTGGCTTGCATCATTAGCTATGGCTTCAGTGTTGATGCATACAGCTTTATTTACTTATAACAATATAGAAATCCATAGGAAATATCAAAGCAGTTTTCTTAGTGTTTCATTTTACTTCCACTTCAAGGACTACACCAATATCAACTGGTGCTAATACTGCTAAAAATAAAAAGTACAAAAACACAGTACAATTAAGTCCAATGCTGTCTATAATGCTAAGGTAGTCCTGCTTGAGAAGAGAACAGATATTATATATAATGAGTTGTGTTTTCTTTGCATAGATATTCTTCACCTGGTATGCATCCGTAGACACCCTTTTATTTATGACATTAATTATCTGATTTCATGGTATGCAACAGCAGAGAAATTCTAGATAGATTTTATTTTTAAATAGAATAATATCTGCAGTATTAACTGCTGAAATTTCCTCCCCACTCTTCCCAATGAAAAGCAAATGAATAAGTGAAAAAGCAACCTACTTCACCTCCCTAAGTCCTGGTATTGCTTCCTACAATCTGACAAGGGTGAAGACTTAAGGCATCATGAATTTATTTTGGGACTTCCTTGATGATCTGTTTAACATGGAAGGCCATCGATATTGCAGAAATCTGTGGAGATACAAAACATGTAAGACAGAATAGTTCAGGAAAACAGCTTATCTGCTGGAACTGAGCAGTGAGAATACAATTGAAAACTTCTGTCACAAGATCTGCATGTTTATGTCTCACATTTTAACATTCTGCTGCCACATTCGAAGCTACTATGCAGTCATTAGCAAGTGATAAAGAATACACAAATTAGCTGCTGGGACTGAGCCAGAATAGAAACATCTGTATTCTTGAATTGCTTGTAGATTTAGAAAATTTTATGCCACCTTTATTTCCCATTCTAATACCAAAAATGTATTTAATGTTACAAAACCTAATGCTTTAGAACTCATATAGGAGAATAGATTGCCAATGAATGTAGATATATGTACTTTTTAATTACTGCAGTAATGCTTAATTCCAGAGGGCTTTTGGCAGGAAGGAGGTGAATTTGGTATCATGCATGGATTCTGCTTCACTTCAGGGAGACTGCTGAAAGTTGCCATTGATTTGGGTATTATTCTGAGCTGACTGTCGTGGTATTAGGCTCCAGTTTATTTAAAATAAGACAACTTCCCATCCGTAAATACAAAGGTGAGAAAATAGTATCAAATGGAAGAACGCAGGCAATCTTAAAAATGTATTTTATATTTGATTCCATTTTGATTTGTGTCCTGGATAATTTAATTTTAATACATGGAAATACTAGTTACCATGTTAGAAGTATGCTTATGAGTAGGTATGTTTTGTGATCTCTAATTGATAGAGGTTAGTTAGAGTCATACGTATTCTTTATGCTAATGATTGTTTTGTATTCATCAGATTAGAAGTTATTAATTACAGGGACTTTACAACATCCTCTGTTTGTGAAACATGCCTACAGCATATACTCAGATGAATATAAAATTATCTTTCAAATTTGTTTTACTGTGGCATAGTTAGTGGAAAAATTGTGCAGCTTTCTAAATACTTGTTTTAGGTTTTTTTTAATGTGCTTTTGGTACAGGTTCCATTCTGTAGTTGAGTCTGAGTGTTAACTGACCAAGATTTGATTTTGATTACCTTACAGAAGATACTATTTAGTCTGGATTTATACAGGCATTCTTGGGGAGGTAATTGGGTCTGTTGTTCCTACGGAGGTGTTGCTTTTCTGTCACCAGGATTTTCCCATGCTGGTTCAGTTCTATGGTAGGAAGAAGAGAGAGTATCCAAGCGGAGATCAGCTCATTCTTGGCAGTCATCATTAAATGATGGTCTCTGTAAGGGTGAGGCAGGGGCACCGCCTGGACTCCCAGCAGGGACGGATACACAAACACAAGGCATACGATGGTCGATATGGAGCATTTATTACCTCTGCGTCTGAACGGGGGTTCCCCGGCGTTTTCCCGGTCAAGGCAATGATGGAGCGGGGGATCCCTGGCACCGCTGAGCATCGGTCCAGGGTGAGGAACACTTGTTGGGGGGGGCACTAGAGGAAGTTTTTATGTACCATACACATGCGCAGTAAGCATGTTGAGCTCATTGTTATTCCCGATTCAAAGCCCAGGTGCAGCACCACCCTGGCACAGGCTCAACTACGTGAATATGGGTCACCATGCCCTGTTGATGCTCCTTTTCCCATGGAACAGTCTGGCTAGCTTCCATCGCCTGTCTCCTCAATATTCTTCTGCACTTTCCCATATACTCCACCCCCATGATGGAAAGCTAGTTACAGGCCGTCCCAATCTTCAGAAGGGCATGGGGTATGATGGCAAGGGAGTTTACAAAGTAATGAAATCAAAACATAACATAATACAAAGCAAGAGATAAAGAAGAGTCCTCTGTGTATGAGGTGGCTGATATTCTCAATAGATGCCGATTCATCGGTGATGTTGAAACAGCACATCTCGGCGAAGTCATGGTGCCTGTGGTTATCTCGCAGTAGGAAGCAGTCGATCCCTAGGTGGTTTTGCAGTGTTCCTTGCTACACTGCTCCCAACTCCCTATTTAAAGAGGCAGTGGCTCTAGATGTCCAGTTTAAGCTTTGAGCCAAAGCGCAGGTAACATGCTCTAACTATTTACAATTATGTGCCACCACCCCCGGGATCGAGCTAGGCTCAACAACAGGCCTAGAGCTTCTGCATGAGAAAATAAACTTATATGGCGGTTACAAGCGGCACCTTAGGATAAGCTATGGGGTCCTCTGCCGCTCCGTCATAAAGGGAGGGATGCTTAAAGTAACACAACCTACAGTGCATAGGCCACCTGTGGCATCGGCCGGCACATATGTATATGCTGTAGTGCCACACAGAAGGAACCACCCTAATGGTAGTATGAGGTGAGCAGACGCATAGGTAATATCCATAGTGTCATTACAAGTTAACTGCATATCAGCTACATTCTGCAGAATAGGTACCATACACATGTGCAGTAAGCATGTCGAGCTCATTGTTATTCCCGATTCAAAGCCCAGGTGCAGCACCACCCTGGCACAGGCTCAACTACGTGACTATGGGTCACCATGCCCTGTTGATGCTCCTTTTCCCACAGAACGGTCTGGCTAGCTTCCCTCGTCTATGTCCTTGACATTCTTCCGCACTTTCCCATACAGTCTCTGATCTCCTCCGATGGGTTGAAAGGCATGGCTAATCAGTGGGTAGAATCCTGCTGAGGAGGCAATAAGCAGAGGTATGTGGAAAGAATACCAAAGTCTTGCGGCTTGCATCTACCCATGTAACTCGTCAGTCATTCATTTGGCTGTAGAGACAGAGAAACAGCTGTGCACATGCTGAAACCAGGCAAAGATAGGTTTTATTCTGTAAGGTTTTTTAATCTGAGTTTCCCCCCTTTATGCGAGCAAAGCTGGCCATAATAGGATCAGCTATCTGTCTTCAAATATTACAGCATTTGGTTCCATTTTTCTCACTCCGTGGTCAGACAGTTTTTGAAACCCACTGACACCAGTAGGAGGACCACAATGGTTTTGAACAGACTTTGGATGAGCTGCATTATCCATGTTGTTTGCAGGTATATAGAAAAGATATGTACATGGTGATATGTGGAAGAGAAATATTTTTCCAGGTTCCCTTGTGCAGGATTTGGAGCTGTTGCAAAATACTAGTTTTCACAGACTTTGAGTAAGTCTGGTGTTTAATTGGGAACAACAACAACAGGAAAAAAAAAAAGCAAATTCCGAAATTACATAGTAGGGATTGATTTCTGGATAGTCTATTATCCTTTCTTTTTTTTTTTACTGATCAGCAATTTGAACTTGTTTCTTACATTTAAATGGCTCCAGAATCTGACCCTTCTAAAGTTCATAACAATAAAATATCCTTATAATGCTTCATTGTCATTTTTAATTTGCACAGGATGAGCTAAATGCTGTATTCTTCATGCAGACCTGCCAAATGTCGTTCATCTAGCATGATACTTGTCCATCTGGCGCTCCAGTCACTCATTGTGGCAAGTTGGCTTAGGGCTCATGAATTTGGATGTGCTATAGAAAGAGGACAGACATTTGCCTGCTGTTTTGCCTGCTAGGATAAGGCTGGGACAGCTGAGCAGGAAAGTAGAAGAGTGGCCGTACAAAAGGAGGCCCACTATCAGCTCCCATCCCCTTTTCTAATGAATCAAGCCAACCCACCTCCTGCAGTTATCCAGCACCTTCTATTTATTCCACACTTCTCACCAGGACCACCTTCATCTAGGCCTTGACCTTGGTGAACTGCAGCACCCACCAGGATCCCTCAAGGCTCCTTGCCTCTGCCTTTGCTTTCATCCAAGATTGCTGGCAACTCAAGGGAGCTGCAGCCCTCAGAAATGTCTGATCCCTCCAGTACCGACAGTGTCACACATTAATTTCCAGTTCAGGTTCTGCAGCCCCACCTCATTACTCTCGAAAGCTTGTCCCAACCTGATCTGTGAAGTGGTGTTCTGCTTCATGACCCAGTTCTTCTGTTGTGCTCAGGCCAAGGGGATTTCACCTTGAAGCAAATAGGCATGGTTATATGCAAGGTGTTTGCTGTTGTGACATCCACTCATTACATAATCTTTGGAACATAGTACCCCTGCCGCAGAGAACACAGAGAGCACAATTTGGCAACCATGTCCATGCCCTTTCAGTATCCACTACTGGATAGTGGATAGTCTGTAGTTCAGACTAGCTGAACAAGTGCACTGCGCTCAGAGGGGTTGGAGGGAAGCAGAGTCTGGTGCTAGATTCCTTATTATATGGGGTTTTTTTACTTTAAATAAAGTGCTCCAATATGACTGGCTGTTGGTACATTAGCTACAATAGTTTTGTGGAATTGTTTCATTGTCACTGAGAGCTCCCATAATCTTTTTTAGGATAGTTTCCTGTGGTAGCCAAGGCTGTGCTCTCCTCTGAGGGACATTATGTGTATTGTGTGTATTTATCTACCCCTAGTAATTGAACCTGTTGACCCATTTCAAGAAGCTTGCATAGTTGCTGTTCTGAAGAGGAATTCAGGAGTTTCATGAGAATTAGCTGAAGGTAGCCAGCTGAAGAAGAGAGGTCCTGTGAGCACCATGGCTGAAGCACGAGTCAATCAACCACAGGACTCGCACCTGGGGGAAAGCGGGCTTCTTTGGTATGGTGCTTGTGGAACTGCTTGATCTAATTTTAGTACTTCTCAGGGAAGAACTATATTCCAGATGCCAGGAAAGGTGATTAAAGAAGACTCTGAAATGCTTGCTTTGAACTCGTTAGAAATTATGAGCAGGATCTAATAAGAGAGTCAAGTGAATAAAAGTCAGTGACTTGATTCCAGGTCAGCGAAGGACTCCATAGACTTCCTGTTGATAGGAGGTGATGTGTGTTACTCCTCTGTGAGGTCTCAACCCACCTATGCAGGGTGTGAAGCCTGAATCACTTACCTGTCCGTGTTGTGATAATATAAAAATTAGAGCACTTGCCTAGCACTGATTCTGCCAAGGACTCCTACATTCAGTTCGCCTCTACCTCAGTATAACCCGTTCTTCTCAGGAGAATTTTCTTTCTACCAGACTCCTTTGTGGACTGCCTAGGAAATGTTCTTGACCCTTTCCAGGGAAATCTTTTTATTTTTTGCTGAAACGAGAAATCATGTTTCCACAGAGAAGAGCACTTTGGGCAAAATCTTAAGGCACTTCAGACTATTGGCACTTCTGAGGAATCGAATGGGTACTTTACAGATCACCCAAAAAGCCTTCAGCACCTTTTGCTACTGTGTCCTTTATCGGAGCCAGACTCACTGACTCACCACAGAGTCCCAGCAGTCTTTAGTATGGTCAGTTCCTTGATTCTGGTAAAGGTTGTCCAGTGGCACAAGACGGCCTACAACGTAATCTCAGTTTTTCTCATTATCTAGAGAATCTCCGGGCATAAAAAGTCTCTAAGCGATTCAAAGCCCATTTTCACTGGGCTTTATCTTACATCCTCTCACTTCTGCTGAGAGGGGCAGAGCTGGGATGAAATTATTTTCCATCTCCCTAATGGTTGCAACACCTTCTCAGAGTCTCCTACTCAAAGCTGGAAAGGTCCTGAAGAAAAAGGAAATGCAAAAGTGGCAGTCTTTGCTGCATATATAGCCTTTGTGTCTGGATTACTCTGTTTTGTCTGGTACATATCCGTGGTGCTTTCTATTTATATCCATTTCTGCTTCCTGTCCGCACTCAACAGCATGGTCATATCTCCCTGCCTGTCAGTGCTCTGGAAGCACACATGTATACAGGCCAGAACTTGTCAACATCTCCTTCTTTTTTAAACTGGGAGAGATAAGAGAAAAGTTCAGGGTGGATGAGTTTCCCTGACCAGTGAGAGCTGGAGGCAAGGAACGAGGTGGAGAAGGGGAGAAGCGGCTTCCCTTGGGCTGCAGCCTCAAGTGGAAGGAGCAGGAGCTCTGTCTTTGGGGCTCTTCCAACGCCAAAACCAGGGTGGAGATTGTCTTCTCCACTTCCACCCCTGAGAAAGGGGATTTTGGTGGTCCCAGCTTCCATGCTAGAGATCTGGCAGGCAGACCTGGTAGGGCAAATCTGCAGCAGACTGGCTCGCTCTCCAGCACAAAGCTGTCGGCTCTCCGTTTCTCAGGGGCTTAGTGGTTTCAGTGTGAGTTTAGCCTCTAAATCTCCACAGCATGCAGCCCTGGCACTTCACAGCATAGACCATGTCCATAGCTGTCACGGTTTTTCACGAGATCTGCTCACTGGCGGTAATGGCACTGTTAATCATGTTCTGTGGGAAAGCCCTCAACACCCTCCTGGTCTCCCTGTAAAATGCACTTCATACCAGCACAACAAGTCAGAAATGAACGGCCAGCCCAGTGATACCCTGGCTGCTCTCAGGGAGCGCTCTGCGATGGCGCTTAGCTTCCCTCCCCATAGTCCCTTAGCGCTTTTGCTGCAGCCAGACATGATGAAAGCAGGTCTGTGGTTGACTTGTGCGAAGTCTTCCAGCACTGCTGGCCACTGATCATCTGGCTGTGTCCTTCAAGCCTGCTGCAAGCCTCCACCATTAAAATCAGTAAGAATTTACCATTAGTTGCAGCAAGCGTAGGTCAAGTCCACAGTTCCTAAGAAGAAGAAATTTATGACACATGCAAGTTTGATTACACTTCCCCAAGCCCTGCTTCTTCCCATTTTTAACAGTGCGGTACTAATTTCGCTAAGCCTGAGCATGTACCTAACTCTTAAGCATGTATATCTTCACACAGGATCCACCTAAAGCTAAGGGAACATGTGAATTTCTGCAAAACTGAGGTGTCAGTCTCCTCAGTATGTTTCAAATGGAATTGCAGGATCTGCATAAATGGCCCTTTTGCTCCCTCCCTCAGCTGGTTCCTGACCAACTGCGATTATAAGTGAGGATCTTTAGTAAAAATAACTAAAAAGAAGCCACGTTTAATGTTTTTGCAGTGTATTCAAAGCAGCTTGGGTATTGAGTACAGAAAATACATATCACTTTTACCTGAAATGCCCTTGTGCTTATTAGGTGAAGGGTGGTCTTAATCCTAGGAAATATCCAGTTCTTCATGTAGTTTTGCATTTGTCATAACTAAATGATCTTAATAAATATTTCTATATAGCCTTAAATAATATTGCTTGTCAGGTAATACTTATCTCAGATTTTTCTCAGTGACTTTGTATCATAGCTGAAAAAGAGCTATCACAGAAAATAAAATGGGACTAAAATAACAGTCCTTTGTATTAAAGTTAACATGTGACTTCTGTCCCAGAATTTTATGCATCCATATTAGAATCAGATGCTAAGTCCAGATGAAAAGATTTCCTTGATGGGTTTTATTCTTAGTCTTACTGAAGGGCTGATAACAGGCTGAAGGCAAGATGCCTGTTGTAGTGAAAAAAGCTGCCTAACACCAAAGACTAGAAGGACAAGCTGACATGTATTATTGTTAGGCCTCCCTGCTTGATCACATTTCAGTATCATAAAATCATTCTCCTAGTGAACATGAAGCGTAAAAACTCTAGTGTGAGAGCAAAAAGCTCAGGCTGGCAGGTAATGCTCCTTTGGGCACAGTGCTTTTCGCTTAGTAGCTGTCCATAATAATGACAATACATGACTTTATTATCAGAAGATATTACTGGCCACAGCACAGTGTAACTGTGTTTATTTTAAATTTTAGCTCTTATCAAATATTTGCATTCATAAAAGGCACTCACGGATCCTGTCTTACCTGTGTAACTGGTATCGTGTGTAATGTGACAGGGTAAGGGAGCCCCACCAGCATTGCTCCGTCTTCTTCAAGAGAGAGTTACATTACAGGTGGGAGGGAAAATTAGGGGCTGCCTCCTTCACTGCTGAGAATACCAACAAAATGTGCAGCCTACAGGCCGCTGAGCCGTTGTCTTCCCAAACTCGTTTGCTTCAGTGCCTTTGAAACAGGCCTAAGAGAAGCAGGATTTTTTTTTACCCCTGTGATGTGGCCTGGGACCCCATTCCCACGTGCACCCCCATGTCTCAGACCCCACCGGTGGTCACCAAGGGGTGTTCAGCCTTTCCTGGGCTGTCTCGGTGGCCATGGGGGAAGGCTGTGTATCTGCTCCCTATCCCTGCACCAGCCGCTCGCCCTAGGTTCCTTTGGCGATCCGGAGACAGACAGATCAAAGGGACCGAAATACTTTTCAGAAAGCAGTTTCTCCTTTCCTCAAAGCAGCTTTGTATAGTACTCATGTATGACTGGGCTCAAATAGTACAAATGTTTGCAGGCTCTGGATATTCTATGCAAAAACAATTACTTCTGATAAAATGAAGGAGTGGTACTTTCTAGTGTTGCTGTTCTGCTGTGATGGAGACTGTGAGCATGATATTGGAGCTATAAATTAGATTTTTGCAAAGCAGCTCTTCTGTAGTGAGTCTGCTGCTTGAGATTGGAGGCTATAATTAGCACTTTCTTCAGGATATTTTTGCTCTGTTTTGACGCAAAATCCTCAGCAATAAAAGTAGAGTACCAACTGCAGACTGCATTGATCTTTAATTTCAGCTCGTGATCTCACAGGATATTGAAAAATGGGTATATTTTATAGATACCTTATGCTGGTTTTCTAAATACAGTTTTCTAAAGCAACTGATATGTGGTTTGAATGTACAAGCAGAAAACCATCTCACCAGCCCTGGACATTTACAGCATCAGTGTCAAGATCTGAGCTTGTACCAGGGCTCCTTTTATAGTCAATGGTGAGAAATTTGCATTTTTAGAGGAGTAATTCATCCGATCTATTTTAGTAGTCGTTAGGTGAGATGAATCCCATATGGCATGTTTCTGAATAGCACTATTCTCATTTTGTGTGTTAATGCCTTCCCCCCACCCCCAAATGACCAGAAATTACCATAGCGACTTCACAAAGAGATCTCTTGTATTAATAAGAAATAGCAGGCTCAATCCCTTAGACATCTTTACCACTGCTAATTACAGCTACCTTCATAATTGCTCTGGCAGCTGTTTTGGTAGTTGTGTTGATCTTGTAAGCTATGACTCAGGCACCAGTTCACTGCTAGGGATGAACTGGGATGAAGAGTGCCTTCTGGGGCACGGTGGGCACTTGGGCAGGGACTTAGGGCAGGGATTTCTGAGAGACTATGGGACTTCCTCACACATCCTGAAAACTCACACATCCTGAAAACAATTTCAGGAAGGCCAGATGAACGCAGCTGTATCATATACATGCCTGTTTTCCGGAGAGTTACTACATCTGGGAAGAGGGATAAGGAGAAATAATTTATGTTAGGAAGGAAGTTGTGGAAAAGTAAAGGCCAGGTGGCCTAGTGAGGTGTGGGGAAGGCAGAGGGACTGAAGAGCGGGGGATTTCAGTTGAAAAGATGGCAAACTGCTGGGTCTTGAAGAGTGATTTAGGAGCTGGGAGTTGTCAGCTTGGGGCACAGGTATTCAGCAGTGGATTTACCCTAGAGGCAAAGCGAGCTAAAGCTCTTCCCCGCCCCGTAGCCTTAGCTAGCACAGCAAGCGTTGTCCCACCACACACTGTGGCCATGCAGCAGACCCTTCGCTGTGACTGTGGTTTAGTTTGGGGATGCATCTGCCCCTGCATTTCTAGGAGCATTGATCAGAGATCTCTCTTGGCCCAGGGCTAGTCCAGAGCTTTGTCAGTGGTCTGGCAGAAATTGTAACGTTTGCAGATAAGCCACAAGAGTGGCTGAATGGCAAATGAGGCAAGATGAGCTCTGTGCTACGGGACAGTGTTAGTGGCAAAAAGAGTTGATGGCCTGTTCGTCTGGGTTGACCTGAACCATGCATATTGGTTCATCCAAATGGAAGAAAAGCCCCCAAAGCTGGTCCCCTCCATGTATGATAAGGCACTATAGGGACTATAATCTGGTAAGTAGCATCTTAGGAGAGAGCGATTTCTTGTGAATAGCTATCAGAAAAAAAAAGTGGAGTAACACCTGATAGCTAAGGAATCAAAGCTACTTTTGAGGTATGTAAATAAACAGAGAGTCACAGAATAGGAGTGATAGGTATTATTGGCCCTGCGTTTGTCACTACTTCAAACTTGTGTAACCAGATTGATTTTCGGAGGGTGCTGACTGCTGGAAACATGTTCCTTTAAAACCACTCCTGTTCTCTACCTCAAAAGCTGTAATTGCTTTTGGAAGTCTTGGCTTCTGAGTAGAATTCTGATATCTGAATTATTGACAACGAGAAGCTCAAAGCTTCCTAATAAGATTAATTCAGCATTAGTTTTCCTGTAATTAATTTTCTGGTTGATTATGTAATTCATTTTTCTGGTTGAGGATGCATTCTGTTTCTTAAGTTAATTATTTTTTTCACCTCAAATTTGCTTATTCTCTTTTTTGCCAAAGTTTTACATTAATATTTGCAGCATTGCCTAGTGACATGTCTATGCATTTTCTTTCTTTTTTACAGATGTAACAGAAATTGCACCATGTATTTTGAAGAGTTCACCAACAGATCAGCAGATCAACAAGCTTGCGAGGAAATTGGGGCCTGAATGGGAGCATATTGTTCTGTGCTTGGGTTTGTCACATACTGACGTCTATCGATGTAAGGTCAATCACCCTCACAACGTGCAGTCACAGATCGTAGCTGCGTTTGTCCTGTGGAGACAGCGCTTCGGGAAAAAAGCAACAGTCCAAAGTCTGCAAGCCACTCTGATAGCCGAAGAAGCAGATCCTTCTGTGATACAGTATATGCTTGAGTGAAGCTGTGCTATCGATTGGGAGCATTCAAGTACTTTGCTAAATTAAAGTGGATTCACTGAACTGTGTATAGATCTGGTTGCTCAAGCTGGAGAAAATAGAGTTGAGAACTGTGATTTTATTAATCTTATACATTCCAGTTTTCTGTGGCATCTTTTAACTTTTCATGCCAGATGAATTTTTAGCAAGCATTAAAAAAAAATGGATCACTCTTTCCTGTTCACTTTTGTACTATTCCAGTGGGGATATACGGTGAAATTTAAAGTCTTTGAAAGCAGGAAGGCATGCAGTGAGTTGAGCAAGGTTTCACGTTTCATTATGGGAGCGACACTTGGTTTAACGTATTTTCTGGACTATGTAAGAGGCTTTTTTTACTGCTGTTCACTCCTAGTCCCTGATATCCCACTAAGAAATTAGAATAATCACAGTTACTGATTTAACAATTTTACCACTGTTATTGCAGGTGGCTAATTTCACATGTATAAAAGATTTAGCACATACAGTTTCTTGCTAGGATAGATGGCTGCCACCTTAGCTTACCTCTGAAACTGGCCGTAAGTGGAAGTAATAGGAACTTAGCATGTCACTGAGGGTTTTTCCCATCATTATTTAATTGGTGTAGGTTTGTGCAAGGAGACAGGCATGGTGTATATATGCCGTCTCTAGGCGTAGCAGGGGTAGGGAATTCCCAGGGCAGATACACAATATGCAAGCGAGCAGAGGATAGGCAGGAACTGGCAAACAGAGCAAGAAGGCGCCTAAAAGGTGAGACAACTTCTAAGCCCTCCGTATTTGTCTCACTTTGCCTCAGCTAATAAACTGTGAGAAATGCTGGTGTCTCTTGAGGCTTTGTACTCCTGTGCTCTGGATCCAGGCAGTCTTGTTCCACAGGAGCAGTTTGACTGCTCGGTGTGGTGTCATTGGCACCGGTCTCAACCCCTGGCGTGCCAAGCGTGTGCCCAAGCTCGCAGAGCCTCTCTGTCCGAGACGACAGAGCAATCCCTGCCGCTCTCCTTCCAGCTTGTGCCAGCCCCCGTGTTCGTTTGCTTCCCACCTGTTTTTCTGCATCTAACTGGGGCAGCTTCACTATTCCTGTCCCCATTTCTCTGCCAGCTGTGACTATATCACTGTAATGGTTAGATTTTACCCAGAAGAATAGTAAAGCTTGGGCTTTTCTCCTCCTTCCCTCCTGCCAAAGAGTTTTTTTTCCTGCTGGAAGAAACCACTAAGCTTTTTGCTGAGCCGGTAAAGGGGTATCAGTCCCCAGGGTAGGTGTCCAAAGACAGAAATGACCAGCTGCTCTCTGGGACCTGACAATAAGAGGCAGAATACAGTTTAGTCCTTTCTGGATGGTTTACTCCGCAGTAAATGAGGAGCAAAGTTTGGATGCAGGGTTTCCAGGTTGAGTTCCAGTAGAGCATTTCATCTACAGTCATTGCCAAATAACTTCCTGTCCTCCAGGATCTGCCCCATCTAATTTAATAGCTTCACAGCCTTGTCTGATGTCTTTATGGAGGCAAGAATGAGCTTTACTGTCTCTGTGTAAATTCTTCCTCTAGCCAGATTTTCAGAAACATCTGGGAAATTAGGAAGGACAAAGAAATTTTAAGGACACCCCATCTGCCCTGCTTTTCCTGTTTTTTCAGAAGCATGGTAACAGAGAATATATCTGGGCAGGATCAACTCCTACAGGCCCTGAAGCAATCCGGTGGTGTTTTATTTTTAGTCTTCTATAATACAGTTCTGACCTTCAGTAAATCATGATCCTGTTATACCTCACTCAAATCTTAATTGATTATATCCTGTTATGGCTACTTACAGAGTTTAAGTCTATCAACAAGTCCCAAATAAACAATGTAAATCAATTTAGGCCTGGGGATTTATTAGTTTTACTGTTTCACAATGCTTTAATGCCAGCATATTCTTTCTGTTTGAAAGCCATCTGAGCGCAGATGGGGTTGTATAGGTATCCAGACATTTGGCAAATTCTGAAAAACATGGCCTAAAGTAGAAAGTGTGAAGACTCTGAACCATTTCTCTCAGTGAGATAAACAGCAGTGTCATCTGCGAGTTAGAGAAAAGGAGCAAAGCCGTGTCCATTGCAGCACTTTGGAGGAGCAAAAGCTGGAGATGGGGGGCAGGAGAGCCTACTAAAAACATGATTTACAGGAAGAAGCTAGCTCTCAGTCACATAAACGCAAGCACCCTATCTTGTTCTAACCCAGAATAGACCAAGCCTTAACATAGACTTGGGTTCAAAGGGAGTTCTCCCCACTTAACCTAGCCTGAGAGCAGTGCACAGGGGGTACAAACCCCTCTTACTTTCTTCTCTGTACAAACTTTGCATTTTATGATGTTCTGCATTTGTAACATCAATGTCAGGTTGCCCATAACAAATACATTCAGAGCATTTTTAATGAAGATTTAAAAAACACAACTGGGGGTAATTATAGAACCTCATGCCAAATAAGAATTTTTGAGGATAGGCAGAAGCCTTATAGGTCAGGTATCCTTCTCTGTATCTAGTATGGGTCACCGGAAACTTGAGGGATCACTATCATATCAGGCAATTTCTGCATAGTCTTTAAATTGTTCCTTAAATGGGCTAAATTCTGCATCCCAGGAGCCATGGCTAGACAAGGAATTTAAAACCTGGCCCTTTGCATTGTGGAAGAGAGCACTTCATTCCTCATTTATAGTTACTTTCACATTCCCAGGCCCTAAATTAATGCTGTAATACTTGAGCTGCAAGTATTGAAGGGAGAGGTTTAGTTATTTTATGAGACTGTTTCCATTGCTGTTATTTTTAAATTCATGGAAATGTTCCTATTAGACTCTTCAGTTTTGTTAAACCTCATTCTTGCACCACACAAGACACATTTAACTTGACAGTACAGGGACACATTTAACTTGACAGTAGTATTCCTTTAACCCAGTGGATTTTTCCATCCACTTAAAAATATTTTTCTTCCATATGTCATGCTTTATTTTACACAAGGATGCAATTAAGACAATTTAGTTCTTCAGATGTATAGGCCTCTCATTCTCTCTTAGGACAGCCAAAAGGTCTTAAAATTTTTATTCTTCTCCGGCTAATTTGAGACCAAATGCTATTTATTTAAATGTCACTCACGGGCAAGCCCGGGACTGGAGTATTGTTCAGGAGTAAGCCAATTTTCCCGTCCCTGGGACAGCCAGTCCTTGTGCTCCCGTGCAGCATCACTGCCACCTTTGTGCCCCTTCCCAAAGCACAGAGTAACTCCGGGGTTGGACGGGGGGCCCTTCAGAGTGGCAGATCTCCTGCAGCGAAGAGCTACGACATGTGGGTAAACTGTGGTTTATCCTTCATGGCATTGATTTCCTTCATCCGTCAGCCCTTTCTGGAAGGCTGAGAGCCGGACTGCAGGCTCCCTGCTCCGGGGTCTCCCGGTGGCTTGGGTTTACGTCTTCACCACAGAGGAGGAGCATAAGCAGTAACCTGACCCTTTGTCTGTGCATGGTGGTCAGGGCTGGAAATACCGCTTAAACCCAAATGGGGTCAGATGGGGCTGGGTAACTCGGGAAAATGGCGAGAGGTTTGGGGTTTTGTGCCGGGCTCTTTGGGCAGCTCAGCCCCCGGTGGTCGCATGGGGGCAGCCACCCCTGCAAGGCTTCGTCCAAGTTCATCTGCCAACGCAGGATGGTGGCAGCTGCCCTGCCCTCTGCCACTACCCACCTGTGGCCTCTTTGGTCTTCTCACTCAGGCTTGGAGTCAGGGGCAAAGTTTAGCCAGCAACAGCTATTTTCCAGTGCATTTGGGTTTCTTAACTGAAGCCAAGAAAGCCTGTCTAGTGAAAATCTTTTTATTGCGATTTACTCATTTGTGGCAGCATTTAGTAGCCCCGAGAGAAGAGAATGTGAAGGTGGCCCCGCTGGCCCTTCCACAGAAGAGGACCATTTAACTTCTAGCCCTTGGGAAAACTAGTCATTGTTTTCCTTTCTTGGTCTATAATGGAGACTTTGAGGTCTTGTTTAGCTTCCTTAAGTGGTCAGTGGGCTTTGTAAAAATTCCTTTATACTCTGCAAAGTACAGGTGGGCTCTTACCATAGCAATAGCTCATGACTAAGACCACCACTTCCCACCTGTATAAAGCAATGTGAATCATCACAAAGACGGGATCTCCTCGGGGCAGAACGATGTCAATGAGGCTTTGCACTGCTTTAAGCAGTGTCTGCACTGTACAGTAAAACTCCAATGCAATCATCTATGAGCTGCTTCTCCCAGATAAAGCGAAGAAAATTTCCATCTTGAGTCATTTGTTATGACAGTCACTGATCTATGGAATAAAACATTTTGCAAAAGTCTGGAAAAATAAACAAAGTCGTATTATATCCAGAGAATATAAAAGGCACACTGACCTGATTCTAAATATGGTCGTGCTGCCACTTTTGTTTCTTACTGGAAATAAAAACAATCTCTGAGTGCTCATCTATTTATAAGCTTCCATATTCTCGATAACCATAGACTAACTGATCTTAAGACATAGTAGAAATAGAGCTGGAAAGCGAGTTCCTAAAAGGTTTGTGGATTTACAATGAACACTCAAAAGTTTCGTCCAGATTTCACTGAATGAAAAATTTTTGACTTTCAAGGTGCCTTTCTGTCACCTGGACAGTAGACCTAGGAATAAAGCTGGCGGTTTGACTTTTTTGGCCTGAATACAATGTCTTTTTAACTGTGTTCCTGAGAAAGAACAACAATTTGCCAGAAACAGAAATAATCTTTCAATCTGTCTTCCCAGATTAAAAAGAAAAAGTGTCTGTGTTAGCAGCATTCCCTCCTGAACCTCACATTTTATTTGCGAAGAAGATGGATTGGCAATTCTTCTTTGAAGCTGTTGTGAGGGGTTGAGTGATGGGAGAAGCGTGCTCGAACAGCTGCTGCGTAGCTAGTGGCACAGGAAGGGCTGTGTCCCTTCTGCAGCAGTGACTGCACTGAGCCCTCTGCACGTGTGGCCACTGCCACTTCTGTCACTGGTGGCTGACCCAAGCCCCCAAAGCAAATAGAAAAAAAAAAAATCTCTCCTTGACTTCAATGCGCTTCGGATTAGGCCTCTTTAATGAGAACCTGCTGAAGCGTGGTGCTTTTACTACCTCACTTTGAAAAGGAGCCTTTATGGATTTTTGGCAACAGAAAGCAAAGGGGGTTTTGTGGGTGAAGCAAGCACTCTGGGTTGGCGGCGGGGCTCTTTTCACAGCCCCAAGTGCTACTTCGCACTGTTCACTTCAAAGGACGTGTCACGGTGGAGGAAAAGCATGGAGGAGCGGAGCCACCCAGCGAATACCGAGAGGGCCCAAGGCATATCAGTATGCCTTCAAAGCCATTAATATCATTTTGAGTTCTGAAATGCGAATAATCCCCTCAAAGACAGGCTTTGATGGCCCAGGGGATTCCTAGTAGGGTTTGTCACCTCAAAATCAAAGCTCCAAACCCACTGTTGGCCCAGAACAAACACAACCGCGTAGCAGCCTGTGCAAAGCGGGTGGAGCATTTTCCTCCTTCCATCTCCACGACGAGCTCGGCTGCCCTGCCCAACGCCAGCCCATGCTGTCGGACTCAGACGAGGCATGAAGGCTTGAAGGAGTCAGTGCTCGAACTGCCCTCTGCCCAGAAGCGGGAAAACCCTGTTAGACCCAAAATATCCTGCAAGGGCGAAGTAGAAAATGCGCATTGCTGTGGCCTTTGCTATGTTTGGTGTGCATCCTCCCAGGATGCCACCCCTCCACCCCCCCCAGTAAACTTGCTCACTCTGAGCAGGCTCATGGGAATTGCCTTACCTGCGCCTTGCAGCAGATGCACGGGGCTGCCGACCTCTCTCGTCACTGCTGCAATAACCCTTCCCTGGGAATCTGCAGCTAGACACAATATGTAACTGCCCCAAACTCCGTTTCTGCATGACAGAATCGTCTCAGAGCAGAGGGCTTGAGGCAGGGCAGGACGATGCCTCAGCTGGCAGCGCTCCTCACAGTGCAGATCCTAGCAGTCATGTTTTTAGTTTAAGGTATGTCTCCAGAGTCAGCTTTCTGATTAACGGTGCCCTTTTTTTCCCCCTGGTTCAGAGCCGATCTATCACTTTTTTCCTATTTTGCTTACTGTGCTAGTGGAGTGGATTTTGTCCTGGGACAAGGGCTCTAGCACACTGTCATTGGGTCGCTGTAGGCCAGCCTGCACCAGGGGGTACAGCTCAGACGTGGCCCTCAGCACGGGCCCTGCTGGCTTTAAAAATCTATGCACTCTCCTAGCACCTAGGGCATCTGCCTGGTGTGGCTAATTGTGATTTAAATCATAATCTATACGATTATTACCCACTCTAGTCTTCCACCTTTGCACTGTTAATTTTGGATTATTTTTTAAGGGAATCATTCCATTATTCCTGCAAACCAGGCTGGTTGTTTTTTGCATACCCTGCCCACCCTTCCCTCGAAAACAGACGCTCCAAGATGCTTACATTTCTCTGACGTTCATTTTGATTTTTGAGCAATACTTTCCTTACCGGCAACTTGATGCTTCCTAGCTAATCCGCCCAGACGCTATATGTGAGCTCCAGGACGGGGCTGCACATGTCCCCGCTCGGCTGAGGCTGGGAGGGAGAAGCCAGTAACCACATGTAGCTATGTGGTACCCAAAAAGAAGCAGCCCTGGGTGCACACAGCGCAGTCTTTGCCCTCGGAAGCCCAGCGGGCATCCAACAGCCCTGTAAAAAAGCATATAAAGACATATTAAAGGAGAAATAAAACTTTCAATTACCTGAGTGGGCAGACCTCAGCGATACCGTCTTTTACGAGGTAATTTTATTTTTATGGACACATTTGTTGGGCTCTATTTAAACACGAAAGCAAGTGAATAACCAGAACGTGGGGACCTCTGATAAGGATCCTTCTTTCAGGTTATTAAACAAACTGTAAAGCAAGTGCTCGGTCGTTCTTTAAAATGCTTGAGCAACACCTTTTGTTCAGATTCCCATCTCGAGTTACCACCCAGTGAGTTGCCTCCCAGTAAGTTCCAAGAAGCAATGTGCGTTGAGCACACACCCCTCTTCTCGATAATGCGGACTTCTGAGAAAATCTCCGGATTAACAAACAAGCCACACAGGGACCTGGGAAATCGAGCCTTCTCCTGGCATTTTACTTGCCTCTCGCTGGGCGCTCTTTGCCGTTGGGTCTGGTGCCTGCATGTGAAATGAGCCTCAATAATTAAATATTCTTCCTGTCCATTGCTGCTCCTGACTTAGCAAAATCTGAGAAACCACTTCAGGCTGCAACTCGTACAACGATGTGCCCTTCCTATTAAAAGAGTTTGATGAGAGCGTAGCAAATCCTAGAGTATTTACTTAATAGATGTTTGGGGTTTGCTGTCTGACTAAGCAGCCGCAGCGCTGCGAGCAGGCTGGAATGCAGAAACCTCCGAAAAATCGGACTCTGAGAAGTAGCACGGCCAGCAGGCTTGCTTTCCAGCTATTGTGCAAAGCACATCAGTGCAAAATCTTGCAGTGGCAGAAGAGAGGGTTTTTCTCCCTGTGATACGTGCTGCTTTTCTTGCCCAGCACTGAGTATTTGGGCCACACAGGATCTGAACAGAATTAACCGGAGCTGTCTACGATCTAACGCAAAAGTTGCTCCAGAAAAACACACAAGAATAGTAGTGAAGAGCTGGAGAAAACCAAACCAGAAAGGAAACCCGAGCCTGGCTGACCATTTCATTTTGAATTTGAGAACTGTGATTTTTTTTTCTTTTTTTTCCCCCTAGTTTAGATGCAGCCTGGGCTCTGTGGCATAGGTTATCCGACTCCCTGCTTTCATTCCAGCTTGGTACCTGCTCGGTGCTCTGGTGAGTCAGCCAGTGCCAGCGGCTCCTTTTAGAGGCAGGGGAGAAGGCAAACAAGGGAGAGAGGGACACATGCGTGTGAGGGTAGGTAGGGGACAAGGAGCAGGGGGGACAAAAATCAGGGCAGCAGCAGAGGGGGACAACGAGCTCCAGAGCCAGGACTCGCTCCCTGCCCACTGCCTTCCCCGGCCCCGCCTGCAGCCACGTGCCCTCTGATGCCAGCAGATGCCCAGGCAGGTAAGAGGGGTTTTTTTGTTTTGTTTTTTCTTTACCAGGCAGTCACAACCAACAAGTGAGATTTCACCCTGAAATTCAACTGACAGGCTGTGCAGCCCCCGGGTCCAGGTTTAACACGCTTTCCTAGAAGGGACTGCTCACAGGGCAAGCAGCTGCGATTTCCAAAAAGTTAATCCCGCGAGGCGTGCGTCCTGGCGAGGTGACAAGCCATGAGCGACTGCAGCGAAGCCGTCATCCTGCAGAAACGCCAGCAGGCCCCCGGCCAAGCGCGGCCGACGGCAAGCGCTTCTGGCCGCGGCTGCCGCCCACCTAGCAGCTGCGCAGGGGTACCCGGCCACCGCCGCCGAGGACGCGAGTGCCTGGCCAGCATCGCCCGGCCCGTGGCCGCACGGCCCGGACGCTCGGGACGGTGCCTTCTGCTGCCTTTTGGGCCCTGTTTTGGAGATGCATTTAACCATCCCGTTGAGAGCAGGCTCCCCCAGAGGAGGACATCTCCCTGCCTGGCACCAGTACGGGGCCGCGAGTTAATATGTCACCGTGTTGGAGAAGCTGACAGTCAAAACAGCCAGGTCCTCGGGAGACTAAATGAGAAGTCAACAGAAACATTCCCAAACCTCTCTCAAGTGTCTCGTCTTATAAATGCAGGTTGCTCTCTTGCGTGTTACAAGTGTCCGGAGCGTGGAGAAGAGGATTCAAACAGGGCTGGCTGCGGGGACAGCCGGGCTCTGGGGGCACCCTGAGCTTTGCTGATTTTAACGGTACGAAAACGGGTTGCTGAGGGCAGGTCTCACACGCCGGTGCTGCCGGGGAGCATGCAGGAGAACCGCTCCTCACCAAGGTACCATCACCAGCACGGCCAGAGGAAACTCCTCCGCAGCCTACTTCTGACGAGCCCAGCAGAAATCCCGTAACGATGAGGCTGGCCTTTTGAGTTTGAGTTATCCACATGCTGGTAAACACCACTTCCCCTGGCAAACAACAGCGTTTTTCATTAAAAAGCCAACATTTCTCCCATATGTGAGCATGCTGGCAAATGCTCATGTTTTCAAGGGCCATTACAGCAACAAAATGGGAGTGTTGCACAAAAGTAAGCCAGATGCGCAGCTCATCCGAAGCAGCAATGAAGGGTTGCCAGTCAAGTGTCAGGCACTCCCCTGGAGATAAAGCTTGGTGAGAGAAGGAAAGAAGATGAACAGCACCGTTTGACATTGGCTATAGCTAATACTGTAGCAAAAACCCAGAGATAGCTTAGGAGAGATGATCATATGGCATAACAGAATTGCTCATCCGTTAAGCATTACTAAATGTGTACTGTACGAAGCATTGCCGATCTCCATGAAATGTACCTAGCTGAAGCTGAAGATTTTTAAATCTGAACCTGATGGCATAAATCAAACCCTTCTTAGGCTCCTGCAATAAGCGGAGAAAAGGAAATTGCTTTTCAGCCCACGGAGCATGCTCCTGGTAGCTGATAAACTGGCTGTGCCTCCCCACAAAAGGCACAAGGAACAGCAAGAGGGCAAATATCACAGCTGGTAGGAGCCTCCAAAGGGGCAGGCAGGGAACGACAGCAGCTGCTGCAGGAGGGACCCCAGGAGCTCACCTTGAGAAGGGGAGACAGGGACTTCGGCAGGACCATACGGCCGGTTATCAAGCGGGCAGGAGGGAGAACCCGCACCCTACGGCAAAGGCTCTTTCGCAGGATGGAGCTGCTTCGCATCCAGAGACTTTCCCGTGTCACTTTGACCGCTTCACCCTGGTGCCCAACAAGATATCCCAGGAAATGTGGAAGCAGCGGTACATTTGGGCCATGCCAGCCAAAAGACAAGCTGGGCCTTAATGAGGTCATGGCGAGGGTGTGCTCCAGGAGCAAACTAACCCTATGAGATTAAGACCTGGCTTCATCCCATCTAACTTTTACCATCTGAAAATCAGGCACTCAGTCTACATTTCTCATACTGACAGCGAAATGAGGATGGGCACTGTTAGAGGGCAACTCAGCCCACCTTTAAGATAGATGTGGATGACTTTTCCTAGTGGGATGTCTTTTCCACTATCACGGGAACTTAGATGAGTTGGCTTTGACTTAACTTCAAAAAGCTAGGGAAGAATTCATCTAACTTTAGGCATCTACAGTGCAGATGGCTACATCAGAGCTGATCACCATCACATCCCTTTATAGTCGAGGGAGAGAAACAGGCATCTTTTGGGTGCAATTCATCTCCCTATTCGTATGTGCTTGCTAGGACGAGATGAATCACACCCCAGGGACTGTAACTGATGCCTGGCTCAGCTGTAGATGTGTATGTTTATTCGGATGAATCCCATTCCTCATGTCAGATTAAATGAATCCCACCCAAAGTCTTGAGGCAACGTGATCCAATAGGAGCTGAAATCTGGCAGTTTGGGCTGCCAACGCCGATGGCCCCTGCAGCACTTTGCCACCTCACCAGCCATGGAGGTCCGCGGAGGCCTCCACAATATGAGCTTCAGGGAGGCCTTTCAGGGGGTAATAAATGGCTCATGTATCCAATAAAAGGAAATTGAAACTTGGTAGACAAGCTTCCCTGGAAAAAGACCTACTTGGTTTGTATAAACAGTTCACACACAGCGAGAGAGATTCTGGAACAAAGCACAGCCTGACAATCCCGTTCAAGCCCTCGCTGTGTATAAACACGGAGTGGATCTCTGCTGTAAAAATAAATATTTTCGAGGACGCCAATAAAGATGAAGGTGTCTAACAAAGGTGACAAACTACCAAGCAGTAGATATCCTATACCTTACCTTTGCAGAGACACCGCACTGTCTGCTTTGTGAAGCACTACATCAAAAATGTTCCATTTTGCTCCTTGTGAAAAGTTTGGTGGCTTTTTTTTCCTCTTTGTTGCAAGAATTTTAAAAGCTTGAATTTGGAATAGTCTCGCGTTTCCTCATGTCTGTGTCTCTCACCTCAGTGCCATTAAAAGTCATCACACGTAACAGAGAAACAGCTGCGCAGGAAACTTCAGGCATCTGGTTAGTATTAATTGCATGTATTCCTAAAAAGTCATAGCATGTTTTTAAAATTTCACTGCACATCTGGTGTGTCACAGCTTGGGGTTTTTTTTTAATGGGTTTTATCTGTGAGTCACTGAGGATTATCAGCCACAAGCTGGCCAGATAGCAGGGAGATATACAGGAAAGGAAAATGGAAGAGACATTGCTAAATAGCTTCTAAAAAAAAACCCAGCTCTGAACCAAAATGACAAAGCAACACTGGCTGCCGGCTGAACATGGAAAGACACCGAGTTATCTGGAATTCAGCTTTGGGGAAGGAGGGCACATTCTACAGATAAATACTGTGCAATTTAAAAGATAAATATTACACATGAATCCCATCCAAAACTGTAAGCTGGGATTTCTCGCTCGGCCAGAGGAGGATGAGTTGTCCTGCAGCTACCCAAAAAAACAGAACTAATCCCCTTTCCTTACTCTTACCTACTTGCATTGCAGCCCTAAACTGCATTTTCTGCAGGCTTAGAGCTCGGCTCACGCTAAAGAAAGCGGTCTTGTGAAGACGAGGTGACCGGCGTATTCCTCGGCGGGACGCACCAGCCCCGGCGGCCTCGCACCGCCCTGCCGCGGAGAGCCCAGCCGCTGGCCTCCCCGGCCTCCCCGAGCCGCCCAAATCACACGAAAGCCCTGAGGAGCCTTTTCGGAAAGAACGAACGAATGCAAGGAAAAAGATTTTTGCACGGCTTTTTCTTCGTCTCAACCCATCAGAAGGCATGTGCCCCCAAAGTGTCCTTACGAACGGCTGCCTTTTTATTTGAGGGACTTTTTTTGGAGAGCAGCTCTTCTGTACTGCACGTGACGGGGCTCTTCCCACTGCCAGCTGGATGAAAGACCTGCCGAGCCATCCGAACTGGCGACTAAGCCGGTAAGAAGACGACGATTCGAGGTGTTTATTATGCAGCCAAAACGGTCTAGAGGACAAAGATTCGATAAAAGAAAACCCAGCTTTATCAATGTTACCAAGCAGGTGCACAGCGCAGTGTGCTCAAGCTGGAGAAATACAGAAGTAGGACCACCATGCTCCAAAATAAAGTGCTTTGAATTTTTGGAAAGGGAGTAAATCAAGCCACGGGCATTTTGGCCGCTACGTAGGAGAGGGGAAGAGAAGGCTTCTCCGAGCCTCTGCCTGGGGACCCGGCAGGTCTGGTGCCAGCTCTGGCAACCACTTGAGCTGAGTGTGTTTTGTCTTGATGTTTTTTACAGATATGGATGAAATTAAATTCCTGGCAGAGAGCAAGCGTGTTTTTTGTGGACGGAGACGCAGAGAGACAACACAGAACCTGCAGAACTTTATTTAAGACTGATTTTAGCGAGCAGCTGCATTTGCACACTGCAGAAGAGAAAGAGAAAGCGAAAGCTCACGGGGAGGAGGGCAAAACCAGCCTTCAACCTGCACCCAGGCGCCGGGGGATGGCTGGCAGGTCCTTGGCACCGGGGCCTAGCCAAGCGCCTGGGCCGTCCCTGCTGCTCCTCATCCCCCTCGCGCTGCTGCGGAGGGGCATGGAGAAAACCGCCGCTTCGCTCCTGTTTTGGGATGCAGACAGGGAGCGTTAGGTGGCTGCTGGTTGCACCTGCTGAGCCGTGCTGCTACGCAAGCGGAGAGCTTTTAAGGCGGCAAGGTGCTGCCTAGGACAGGGATAGAGGCAGCAATCCCCTCCCGGGCTGGTGCAGCTGCTGGCACCTTGCAGATGCGGGGGCTAAGAAATAGCCATGAGGGAGGCTGGATGTGTCCCTCCACTCGCCGACCGTCGCCTCTGCCCTTCGCTGCCCGTGCCCTGGCGAAGGCTGGGCCGGCACCACCGGCCAAGACCCTTTGCTCAGTTAGCAGGAGAGGCCAGGATCCGCCCCCAAATCAGCGAAGGAGCCCTCTCGCCAGGGTGATTACAGCCAGCAACGGGTCAAAGGCATGAGACGCACTGAAGGAGCCACCCAACGTGGGTCTTGGCTTTGGGGTTTTTTCCTCATTAGCATTCCTCACCGTGAGCCACTTTCTCATGGCCTCACTTCACCCCCGTGCTTTCTCGCTGCTGTCAAACAGCAACGTGCTGCAAAAGCTAAAACCCGTCCCCGGGGCATGCCTTGGCTCGGAGGGCTCGGCACGGGCAAGCAGGGGCGGCGCGGTACAACGGCGTGTCCTGCCCGCGTCGCCGTGCTCCCTGCTGCAGCTGTGCGTGTGTGCGTGTGCGTGCGCAGGATTTCCACCGCACCGGCTTGTGTGCCTGTGCGTGCAAACGGGCAGCGCTGTAATTCATAGTCTAGGGCTGGTCATCTTCATTTAGCAGCAATTGTTCTGGCGTTGCAGAGCAACTGGGGCTGCGCTGCCAGGAGGGAAATAAGACCTGAAGTACGCTGGACGCAGCGGCCAGCTCGGTGCAGAGCCCGTTCTGCATAAGGCTGGTGCAGCCTGGCCCTTGGGGGCTCTGCTGAGGCCCCGGTGCGGTGGGGCCCTGCTCCCAGAGGGCATCCCAGACGCCTGGCAAATGGGAACAGCGAGGAATAGCGATGCGGCAGGTGAGCGGTGCGCGGAGCTCCGAACAAGGTCTGTTCAATTCCATCAGTCAGCGCTCTCTTCCAGAAGATGACCTATTGAACATTTCCAGGAATAGCCGTGCCAAGCCTGTCATCTGTTTCTTGGAAATACACTCAAGAAAAATGGCTTCCTTCCAGTAGGGATCTGCAGAAAGCCCGGACTGGATCGAGGGCTATAGTTAGATGCCGAGACGCAGGATGCCTTTGCAGCTGCTGTTTCAGGGACAGAGGCTGGGAGCGCTCGGACGGAGGGCAACATTTTCTCCATGTTGCCTTTTACAAGTCTTGCACATCAGAGAAAAACAATAGAGAGGGAAGGTGCAATTTGTTGCAAATCGATTCAACTAGCATGTTAGTCCTAAATTTTCAGTCTGCGCACATAAGCAACTAGGAAAGCCTACCATGCTGTGAGAGACCAGGACGTCAGCCCTGCTTGCGCTGATGTGCCTAGGCTGTCCTATAGGCTAAGAGTAGCATCAGCTTCCAAGAACAGGCCCCAGTGATTGCAACTTGTTCCCAGCTTGTTATTCTTGGTATTACCTTATCGTTTTATTGCTAAAATTAGCATGATAACCTGAAGTTGTTTGCTTTGTTACCTAGGTTTCGCTCCGCGCAGCAATAAGTGCCACGTAGGGCCACGCGTGGGCAGCAGGGTGGGGAGCAGGGTTGAAATGAGCACTGAGAGAGTCGTGTTGCACCCGGGCTGGTTGCGGTGGCCCAGTCCCAGGAGAATCCCACCGGCTCTGACCAACTGGCAGGGGACAGTTTGGAAAGTCAGAGGCTACACAAGATACCTACTGGGGCTTGTCACCAAGAGGGCACGCTGCGGGCCTGTTTCTTTGCCACTGCCCAATCCACTGCTCTTTTGCTAACTGGAACCAGTGGGCTGCAAACTGGAGCCACCCAAGTTACAAATTCGGCTCATTTTCTCATATTTACACATGACATGCGGTGCCTCTGCTGCAGAAGGCTTTTGGAAGGTCCAAGCCCATCTTCAGGTCTCACCACTCCCTTTCCTCCGTCATCCTCCAACACGTATCTGGGTGAGCAAAAATCCACAGAAATAAATATTGCCCCACTGCCACATGCCAAGTAAAACTGGCCAGACTCTGCTCCATGACGTGAGAGAGAGTGTAGCTGCAATTTGGAGTTATTCTGGATTGACTCCAGATCTGAATTTACATTGGGTTCTTCGTGACCAGTTACAAATAAACCAGAATAATGGGAGCTGGCACGGCTTGGCAGGTTGTTAATAGGATATAAAATCTTTCATTTCTGGGTCATTAATTCAAACCAGCCCAGATCAGTAGTGGCTGCATTTGTATGTGTAGCCTAACAGAATTAGGGAGTCCATCACCACAGTTTGTATCAATTGCCATTTTTGTTGGCTGTCTCAGCAAAGGCACCAAGGACTGAATATGCCCCAAAGTGAGGGCTCACTTGAGAAGTGGGGGCAAAGGAGTGCAAGGCAGGTGGTAGCTCTTTCTGCAACAGTCGAATGCCATCTCCAGTGCTTTCTGAGTCATTTTTTGCAAGGTGAGGCTCACCAGCGAGCAGCTAGACCACCTGAGCAATAGGCATCTCTGCAGCTATTAAAAATTGTTGTCCAGATGTAGCCTCCAACTTAGACAGTCCCTGCAGCCCCTGATTGACTGTCAAAAGTTTAGGATCACTGTCTATTTGCTTGTTTCCTTATATTCCTTTCTAAGCATCTGTTACCAGCCACACACACAGTCAGGATGCCAGGCTGGCTGGGCCTGTGTTTGACCTAATGTGGATTTTTTTTTTTAATGTTCTTATATTCTTAAACCCTCAAAGGGGGCATCAGTGATATGTAGTGCACTTGTATGGGATCTATGCACATGGACACATTTGCCCCTAAAGTCACGCATGCACTTGTACATGCTCTGACACATCCAGCAATTGTCGGCATTTTTGTAATGGCCCAGTGATTAAAAAAACCCTTTGACTGATTTACAACTCCTTTGTGAGGAAGGAAGGCTATACTGCTTTTTTTCCCTTTCTGTGTAGGGTCCAGTTAGCTGGCCACCATCTCCTTTCAAAAATTAACTAAAATAAGCTTTCTGTTTTCCTGGGAGGAATATTTTCATGTTTCCTCCTGGGTGTGGTCAGAGTTTCTGGCAGGGCTTTGCCGAGCCGAAGCGTGTGTCTGACTAATGCGGCAAGCAGGCAGGCGCACCATGCCGCTTGCAGGAATTATTCACTTCATACCAGCCGATCGCATCATTCGCAATTGGCTGTAGCCGCTCCGAAGAGCCCCCGAGCTTCGTGCCAAGTCCACATGAGATGCCGACACTCTCAGCCCAAGGCAGAGGGGACCGGCAGCGGAGGGAGCAGTGCCATCAGGCTAATGTGTGATGTACAGTGTCTCCCTCTGGGTGACTCGACTTCGCCTGCCGTGGTGCCTGCCAGCACGGGCTGCTTTTAGCACTTCTCGGTTTTATTAGCAAGGAGGAGTCGCTGTAGGTACCGGTGCAGTCCGTCGTAGCAGGCTCTGAGCCTCCCCCCAGCCCTTCACCCTGGCACAGGGTTGCTGGCTGTCCGCTGGGGACTGGAGATCAGCCTTGAGCTTGAATACATGCAGGTGAGGGTCGAATAGCTGGAGGGCCAGGGAGGCGTGCGAGTTAGACCCCAGGGACCTTCTTTCAAACACAGGGAGATTTTCAGTCTTCCTGTTCCCACGTTTTGCCCCCCACAGAGCTGCACTCTCGTTGCACTAGCAACGGTATTAATGAACAGCCTTGCAGCATAGCGGACTGCAGTTTTGAAGGCCAGCTGTCCCAGACAGGCAGCCCAGGTGAGACACGGTGGAGCTTTTTAGTTGTTATGTGCAAGCAGTTTAAGCTGGACACGGAATAAAGCAGATCGCTTGCAAGCACCAAACACCGAGTGCTCAGGCTGCCTTTGGAGCAGCAACTGCAGATGCTATTTGGATAATACAGAGGTTTGCACATGGCACTGCGGACTGGCATAAATTTTGGAAGGGCATAGCCAGGAGCTTAGAGCAGTCTGGAAACCAGCTGTAGTTGCCGGGCTAGAAGTATACAAATGAAAACCTAAAAGTGCCACGTAACGGTAATAATGTATCTCTGGAAGCATTGGTGCTGCGAGGTGTATGGATCCATTGCAGTAATATTAAGACAACTGTCGACATGCCTGTCCCAATGACAAAGAGAAACAAAGCCTTTCAGTGGATGCAAAGCTTAATAAAGCTTGCAAAGCAAATGCAATTCGTTGTGGAGGCTGCCATGCCTGTGCCACAGTCACGAGTACGAAATTAAGCTATTATTGGAAGCTTTCCTCGAGAATAATAGCACAGTTCCCTTGCAACAGCCTGAGCAAACCTGAAGACCAGCAGCTTAACCCATGAGTACACGAACAGCCCTGTGCTCATTTTTGATGAAAACTGCCCACGCACCTTTTTACTACCACCAAAAGGGGCTGGGAAAGGTGGTGTAGTAGCTATTGGGCGCCCACAGCACACTGGATCATGTAACGAGGCAGCACACGTGCCTAAAGGCCAATGCCAGGAGTGTGCTGGCACGCGACCTTGGCTCGGCCTCGGGGCAGCCCAGCTCCGCAGCCCTCTGCGATCCTCCGGGCCAGGCGCGAGCCAGGAGGCTGTGTCTGGCCCTGCTGGGGTATGTCCAAGCGGGGCAGACCCACAGCTCTGCGCCGCGCGCGCAAGGGGGAGCGCGAGGCAGAGGCAGCTGTGAGAGCACGAGATGCGACTGCTCAGGTACAGCTCGAGTGAGGCTGCGCCTGGACGGAGTGAACACAGCTGGTGAAAATCAGCACTCGCAGCTTTTCTATCCCTGCTTACTACTGTACTTAAAACATCTTTCAGCAGCTGTTTCCTAAGGGTGCAGGAAGATCCACTCCCCGGGACTCTCCAGGTTTCGGTCTGGTTTAATTTAAGCCAAAGAGATTTTAAGTGGGAGATGGCTCAAGATTCACCCCTTGGGCCCGTTTCTGAAGCAGCCAGCAAGGAAGCTAATTGCTCTGACCTTGGTGACAGCTTTGGTAATTTGATCACCTGCTCACTAAGAACTGCACTGACATCAGCAGCTCATGTCCCACGGGTGAAGAAACAGCCATTCTGGCAGACAAACTTTTGGTCCACCAACCAATCTTGGCTTTCAGTCCCAGATCCTGCTATCTGGTGACGTGATGTTGCCAAATCCTCATGGGCTCTGTGGGATTGTTCTGTACCCGGTGCAAATGATGCGTAGGCAGAGTTGGCTGGGTCAGAAGAGGCAACCCACAAAGCGTAACACCCATGTCCCAACTCTTTGTCTTGACTTAGTGACTCTACAACACGTTACTCTCGGCATGTTGACCATCACCATTTAGGAAAGCTGTAACATGGATGTCTTCCCCATTTCCTGCTAGCTCTTGTGCAAAACAGCTATTGCATGCCTCTCAAAAGATGGTGCATTTCAACAGGAGGTAGGAGTGTCCAAGAAGCTCTAAGGCACTTTGAGATCCTTGACTGATGTTTACTACAGAAATATGGACTGGGTCATTACTATTTGAGCACAGCTGTGAAAATTGTTTGCTCGTAGAAATCTGCTGGGTTAGCCAGTTTGATTTTTTCCCATCAGTTAAAGGAAGAGACTAATTCGTTTATTCTGCCTACACCCCTGACTGGAATTCTAACCTTTATCAGTCTTCCCTGCAGAAAACCACAAATGCCAGATCGCAAATGCTTTGCAAATGAAAACAAGCTCCTTATTTCATTTCATTTCGTTTTATGTCTAGTAGTGAGCCTCTTTCATAGACTGATTTCCCAAGGAAATTTTATTTATGCGGTTGTGCTGTCCCTATCTGTCTGTCAGTCCTGTCTTCATAGATTTGACCAGCTTGACTAGGTTCCACCATATCTGACAGTGATGTTGAAATCTCAAAGAGATGAAGATCCTGCAAGTCTTGTCATCACAGAGAGTGGTGGAGAGGAAAGAGACCCCGGTTTGTGACCTTTCTGGAAGAAAAGCTTCCATTTAACTGCAACAGCTATCTGATCTAGCTTGCATAGCTCTGTACAGTGCAGCACATGCTGGCCTCTGTCAAACTAAGGGACATGGAAAGGAGTTGGTGCAGATGGGGATAAGAGTGTAAGGGAGCGAGGGATCTAGGAGACACTAGAGGAAGTGAAAGTCTCGTAGCAGGGGACAGTCACGGGAGCTTGAAAACAGGAACTGGAGTTACTTTGGCATAACGGGATGAAGGTGGGGGAAGGAAGGGGCACAGAACACTGGTTCCCAGGGAGCTGCGTGCCCTCCGCTCTGCTGCATCTGCAACAGTTGTGTTTGGCTTCAAAGTCCCTACCACTAATCTTCCACTCCGCGTCTCCTTCCCACCAAGCAGTAATTGCACGTAGACCCTGCTGCTGAATCAGACGACTATTTACCTGTTCACCTCCTGTTAGCACAGTTTAATATTTTCCAAACTTCTCTGCCTAGCTGTGATTGATAACAAATTACCTGCACTCCCTATCTTATAGACCATGAATACAACTTTTTGCTTTTCTCTTTTGTACCAACCATGATGTTCATGGAGCCCTCTGGGCCCACAGTGCCTCAAAGAGGTCCTCTTCATCCACTCCAGCAGTTTTCCTTGCTTCTGTTAGAGAGGACGCTTTCCCCTGCACAGACGATCCTTTCTGGGCCATCATAGTTGTGCCTACACTGGCTGGGACGAGCAGCCACAGGGCTGGCCTCAAGACCAGGCTTGCCCATGCTGCAGGATGTGAACCAGCAAGAGCAGCACCAGCTGTGGCCAGGGCTCCTCCAGAGCATGCCTGCTTCAGTGGCAGGCGCAGCAGAGGAGCGCCCCATGGGCAGGCTCTCTCGGGCTGCCTGTGAAGCGTCCCGGTGGGCAGAGGGCGAGCCCATGCGACCTCCAGCAGATGCTCCTTCAGACAGCTGGCCCTGGTGTGGGAGCTAAAGCACTAACAGCTCCTGTTCCCAATGTCATTCAGATACCTAACTGTTCCTCTTAAAAAGTGCCTTAATTAAAATCCCAGAGTTTAGTTTGGTATTCTACTTCTTAAGTAGTAGCCACTTAATTCGAGCTTCCTAATCAAATAATGCTTGGCTTGAAGATGCTCCACAGAAGATACTGGGCTCATGTAAGAGCTAAGAACTGTAGGAAGAATGGTAACCTCATGCCCGCTCATATAATGGTTGTTCATTTTTGTCTTCCTGATTTTCTTCCTCTCTCAGCTTTTTTTTGTGGTGAGCTGAAAGAGTAATTCTGAGACTCAGTTGTCTTCTGATACACTCATATAAGTGTTTTCTGTTTGAAGTATCTTAGAAAGAACTGCAGAGATGTGCTAATAACAAAAAGGTGTTTTTAAAACAAGCTTGGCCTAAAACCAGAGATATTCAAACACTGTCAATGAGAAAAAGAAGTGCTTCAGACTCGAAGCTCATTTGAATGAGGTTTGAGTTTGCAGTGAGAGCAGGTTCTTGCAGGAGGCTTCTGGGATAAAATCTTGGACAGAGGTTTCAAGCTGCCACTGTGCTTTATAGTCCCTGGTTAAGCGTTAGCTTAACTGCCAGTGCTGGGGGAGCTGCAGAGGTGCCGCAGGAGGGTGAGTCAGGGCCAGAGCAGATGCTGCGATGCCATTTCTCAGCTAGCATGGATGGCTAGCGCCGCACACCGTGCAGGCTTGTGGCCACCGCACCGTTGGCCACCCGCCTGTCTTCTCCCCTCCATGCTGTGGACACTCCTGGAGAAGAGCTCCCTGTCCACCGTCGCCCGAAAGCCACATCCTGGCCCTCTATGTCTTCCCCGTCCTGTCTCCATGCTCTCCCTCTCCATCATAGCTACGCGGCACCAGCACTGATGCCTCTGGCAGACAGAGGACAGGATGTCCAGGCACATTGCCCATGGGGCTGGGTCTCCTCCTGACCCCTCCATCTACCCCAGCAGGCTCCTGCCTGATGCAGAAGATACTGAGCTGAGATCACCGTTGGAGGCAACTCCTGAGCTCCTGAGGCCATTGCCGTGTGCTTTTTGGAGGAATGAATTACCATGCAGAGTGATCTGTCGTGTAAATTATGTTATTAACAAGAGTGTGCATATGCACAGATTGTACCACAAATGAGCACACAAAATCACAAACACCCTATCTGAAAAATACTCGTCTTTTTTCTGTATTTCCATCCCTTGAGATTTTTATATTTAGTAGCCCTAGAAGGTAGCATCTTCCCATTTCAAATTACTGACAGCCAACATACCGGTCCCCTCCCCTCTCTCTCGTGCTCAAGTCCTGACTGATAGGTTCTCACGTTTCTCTCGTTTATTGCTCACACTCTTTGAGTAGCCACTTAATTATCCTTGAATTACAAAATCCATTCCTTCACTCCCTGAGAGAGGTACCCAGCACAGTGAATACAGCACAATGAAATCTTTATTTGCTTTGTTATTGATTAAGAGAAATGAAGCCAAGATAGACACAAGACAACACACGAGGAAAATGCAGTTGCTGCTCCCTTAGCAAACAAGACTTGTCAAATAGAGGGAGAGTAGGAAGTTTTTGCAGACTTGCTGCTCAAATGACTCTCTGCCTCCTGTTAAGAAGAGGCTGCATCTTCTGTGCTCCCGGTCCTATATACAAAGAGGCCATACAGGCCATGCAGCGACACATCCTGGGCTCTAGCTGCCTGTTTGCTCACTTACATCTGCAATTACCAACCCTTTCTAGCCTCTTTCCCAGGGTAAACTGTAGGCTGCAGCAACTTTGCAAAACCAAAGCGCTTACCCAGGGGCCTTTCCCCTTTTGGGGGTCCTGCATCAACTCCGCAGACACCCGAACTGCCGATAAATTTAGGCCGGTGTTTATCAGCGGCGGCGAAGACGTGAAGCTGCCCTGCACAAAGGCTTTTTATGCTAGCGCCTGTCCCCCCACGCACTTGGCCAGGAGCCCGCCTGTCCTCCTCTTCATCGGGGAGGAAACACAAGCGCCTTTATCGAACAGGAACCTGAATGTCTGTGCTCCCATTCAGCTCTGATAAGGGTGCTGGGGAAAAAGGGTAGCTCGTGGAAAAAATAACAAGCAGGTGAGCCAGCCGGCATGCTGCCCACACCTGCCGAAGGCCACGGGCGGACAGGGGAAATCCGCAGGGCTTCAGTGAAAGTCATCAGGAAACAGCGACCGGGAGGGAGCAGGAAATCTTAGGAAAGCCAAGTCCGACTGCCAAAGTGGCAGCCCAAGGGCATGTCTTCACAGTCGGGCGCCAGCGCGTGCAGGGAAGCTCTTGTCCAAAAGCCATGCTACCACCATAGCGCGTCGCTGCGCCCCCGCCGGCTTCATGCGCTGCGGCCAGCGCCGCTAACGCAGTATCGATCCTGAGCTGGCGCCGGCCCGGAGGAGGAGCAGGAGTCTGTCTGCACCTGCTCATCGGACACACGCATGCTGGAAAAGGTGTGCAACCTCACATACGCTCTGTTTGCCCGCGAGCAGACCTGCTCTCTCGCTCCATGACTGCTCCATGACTATTTACCTTCCCTCGGCACACGCTGTCGCCCAACCTGGATTAATTCAGAATGATGGTAGCCAAGTGCCACCCCCTGGTTGTGCGTATGGGGGTGGCGAGGGCCGAGAGAGGGCCTGAGGGGCCACCTGAGGGGTTTTTTTGGAAAAAAACCCCAAACCATCGCTGACTGTCCTGTAGCTCGCCCTCACAGCGCCCCTCGCCACAACAAAGTAAATAATCCTTACTGATTAAAAAAACATAGAGCAAAGCGGGGGGGAATCATATCACATAAGCGTTCAGAGAAGGAGTGTGGGCCAAACCCACTGCCTCGCAGGCTTTCTGTTTTTTTGAGAAATTCTCCAAACAGACGCTGCTTTTGCTAGGCGCAGTCATCTCCGGGTCACACAGCATGCAGTGGGCCGCGCCGCAGAGAAGGACCTGCAGCACATCGGTGGTATCTGCTTGAACAAGAATCCCCTATTCATTCCCCCAAACCTGCCGGCTGCGCGGAGGACAGGAATGTTTTCCATCACACCCAACAATTATCCTCTGAGATAACACCATCAGTTATGCAAAACTGCGAGAAACTCTTTTCCCTTTAGGAAGCTGGTAAAAATTGCTGCTTTCACCACACAAGCTCCTCTCATCCAACGTCAGTGCTAGCCGGGCGCAGGAGGCAGCTGCCCGAAGCAGCAGCCACCCCTGCTGCCTCCTTTCCCAGAAAAAATGAGTTGTTTCCAGCCTGGGGTGCAATCCTGCCCAGTTCCTGCCCCGCTGCTCCCTCCGGGGCCCGACAGGACAGACACGGGCTCCAGAGCGGGTCCAGGCACTTGATGCTGTACGCTCACCCTGTGCACTCCTGCAGCGATCACCTTTACAGTCTATCCCCATCTCGTGCAAAGCAAGGAGAAGTATCTAACCGCCTCCGAACCCAGCTCCGGCCTTAAACCAGGCCGGTGCTGTGTTGTGGACAGCAGAGAGAAGCAGCGAGGCTGGATTTCATGGATTGCATCTGTCGCCCGAGACCTCATCTTTCTAATTCATGCTGACTGTGAACACGTTCGGGTTTTGGCAATCCAATACAACAGATAGCACCAACAGCAAATGTAATGCTGTTTTCACTCCAAGCGGCCCAGACACAGGGCAGCCGAGGCCGGAAGAGGCATGCCGATTTTTGCCAGGGAGCAGAGAGGCTGGAGTGAAATCCTCAGAAGCGCTGCAGTCCTGAAAATAACCCTAGAACCAGCTCTTTGAAGATATGCAGGTGTCTAATATGCTTTCAAACCTGTAAGAGGTGGGCATCTACATGCCTTTAATATTCATCTGTTTCGAAAGAGATTGCACACCTGAATTCCTTAAGAAATACAGGCCTCTGGGATATAATTGCACCTCTTGCGGCTTTGATTTCCCTCTCCTCATATATATTCATGTCAGCAAAAGCTTTGGCAGGAACAGAGTTGTGTTGGTATACCTTAGATTCGTTCGCACTGCAGTGAAATAGTCTATTTTAAGCGCTTGGATATCAGTATAACTATATGGAGTCTAGGGCTTTGCTGCAATTACCAGCTTAAGGCTGGTTACTGAAAATCTACGTTTCGGAGATGCAGCCCTGGATCTCGGATGCAGGTGTTGCTCCCGTCTTCACAGGCGGGGGAGAAAGCTGAAAATCCACCAGGAATATGCAGGCAGAAAGGCTTTAAGCAGTGAAGCGATTTTTGAAAATGGCTCTTAGGCTCTGCGGCGGATTTGGAGCTAACTCGAAAGCTCTGACATCCCCTGCAAGCAGCAGCGCTGCAGCCCGCAGAGGTAAAGCGTTAAGGCTGCAATACTGATAGCGTGAAACCAGAGTGCGTCAGGAGGGGCAGCTGGCCCTGAGCTGTGACAAATCGCTAAGACAAGCGTTCTGGTAAAAACATTGCCCTTAATCATCATTTCTTTATGGCGCCCTTAGTGCATGGCTCACTGTCATCCCCTCATGAAAGGTTCTGCAAAATGCAGCAGCAGATTTGGGAAGTGGTGGGGCGCGGAGCAGATTACAAGCAAAGCTCCGAATTTTTGCCGTAAAAAATCCAGTGGGGTGACGTCTCCC
Organism: Dromaius novaehollandiae; assembly: GCF_036370855.1. NCBI lineage: Eukaryota > Metazoa > Chordata > Aves > Casuariiformes > Dromaiidae > Dromaius > Dromaius novaehollandiae. The sequence goes on from NC_088098.1 coordinate 46,792,527, forward strand.
TGCGAGAGCCTGCGAAGATGAGCGTCACGTGGGGAGGCAAGTCGCTTCGATGGCGGGCGGCAGAAGGGCTGGCAGCGGACGGGGCAGGCGCCGTGAAAGCTCAGAGGTCTGCTTTTAAAACAAGCTGAGTCAAAATAACCCAAGACCCCCACCGCACGGTAGCCGAAGTAGTAAAAACCCTCTGTAATTTAATTCTCCCTTCAGGTTATTGGGTCAGCCAGGCCTGGAAGAGGCTTGAGTAACACTAATCGCTTTTCATCGTTAAGCCCTTTGGCCATATTAACTGCAGAACCATTAATGTACCTGCAAGGCAGGACAGGGCCGGAGGAAGGTGGCGGCTTTTTACGTGCAGAGGTGTCTGAGCTGAGGCAGACAGGTGACCTGCTGCTCGAAAGGCCTTTTAATGAATTAGTTAAATCAGCCCCTGTTGCTGATCCTGCCCTCAGGTCACCGGGTTGCTGCAGTCTGGTGCAGTGCTCTGTATTGGAAGGGGATTTTTTTCTTTTTTCCTTTCTAAGGAGGTTTTGACTCGCCAGATGCCACCTTCTGCCTCGGATGTGTCCGACTTGCAGAAAGCAAGTCGTGCCACTGCTGCTCTCTCGATGGGCTGTGGACAGCCACCAGCCCCCCGGCGCACGCGGCACCCGCTCGCTCCCGAGCACCGAACGGCTGCGGCAGCACGCTGGGCAGGGGCTGCAGCAAATTGCTGCTTACCGCAGAGACTGCGTTTCGAGTTTTGTTTCGAATCGCACTGAGATCATTCGTTTCAATCAATAAAGAAACCTTAGGATATATAACAATTTTTGCCATCGGTGCTTCAGGTGCTTTCTGATGCAAAACTATTTCATTGCATGGGCTCTTCCCAGTCCTCTGCGGTTGGAGCGCCTTATTTTCCTCCCTTGCGCTGATGTGCAGCCTGGTGTGGTAAAGGCCATGCTAACATAAATTAAATTCCCGTAGGACAGTAAGCTTCCCTGATGGCAAAATTAACGGCCACGTTCTGGAGCAAATATGAAACAACTGCATGTAATAGAATTATGCTGGATTAGCACAGGGATAACTGGCAGCAGATACTCCAATGCTTTCCGTATTGCATATCAAAACTACAAAGCTTAGCTATTTTCTCCAATTGCAAAGCACAGGGTATGAAAAGCAATGCATAGTATTTTTAGCATTCTGAGTATTTTGGGAGGGTTGCCATAATTATGAACTTAATTTTTCTTGTATGATAATTTGCACACTTGCTATCAGCATTCACGTTTTTACATGCTTCAGCCTCAAGGAAATGCAAATGAAACAATTTAACAGCAAACTGGCTCCTCAGAAAGTTTCCTAATTCTGTGTGTGTGTGTATGGGTATGAAAGAGAGAGAGGACGTGCGAGCACACATTTCCTCCTCACAGTTACATTTCATTTATAGTCATTTGGGGAAAACACTGTTCAAATGCACAAATCAAGTTTTGTTAAAAGCAGCTGTGGGTAAATGTCTCAAAAAATGAAATTTTTGGAAGACTAGGATCTTCGAAATGCACGATAATAAGGTTTTAACTGTCTCTGGTTTGTAAATCATAGAAAGGTTACAAACCCTCAGCTGTGTGTATCTGCTGTGCTTGTGAGAAAATGAATATTAATGGTATTTAGCATTTACTTGAAAATGCATTTAGGAAAATCAAATGGATGACACATAAATTGGAGAGACTGAATGCAAGGCCTGAGCCTGTTTTGAGAGATGTCTCTCTCATCTTCTGCCGGAAACGCTGGAGGAATCAGTAATGTTTTAATTGTTTAGAATAAAGCTAGAGAAAAATCTGCTGATGAGTATCCAGAAATTCTTTTTATTTTTTACATTGTGACAAGGCTGCTGCTGGGGGAGCCGCAGCAGCACCCTCGCTCACAAGCTGGCTTTCTGCAGGAGCGCGAGTTGGCCCCTCTGCGCGGAGGAAAGGCTTATGAGCTTTGCAAGACTCAGGGAAGGTGTTGGGTTTATAGTCGTGAAATCTTTCCAGTGAACTAAGGAAGTTTCCTAAACATTGGAATAATCTCTCATTTCCTTTCTGGTTCTTGGGAACTGATACTTTTTCTCTTTCATTCTGAGTGGAAATGCCCTCGTATTAGACAAAGAAGCTCCGTTGGAGTCTGCAGCGAGCCCTGCTCCCCTCCTTCACGTGCCTGCCAAGTGTATACCTCTTACTCTGTGTCAAATGTGTGCATCAAGAAGTTTGAGATGCAAAGCAAAATCTGCAAACAATCATATCTTTAAATGTTTCTCAAGACAGCCTGGTTCCTGTGGGAAAGTACGGTTTTGAAGCTACAGGTGCAACTCCCTTCCCAGGTCCTGTGTCAGCCTGAGCAACCTGCGTCGCCTCTCGGTGTTACCCCCATCTGCATAATAAATATTCGAATAGTTGTCTTGTGTGTTTGGATTATGAATGCATAACAGCCTTTAGCCTGAAAACCGTGCCCAACTATAGGTTTCTTCAGTTAAAAGCTTCTGTTTTTCCGCATCATATTAGGTTTTTATTCAGCTGACTAGATTGAATGAAGGCTTTCCTCTAATACACACAGTCTGGAAGAGAAGCTCATGAAATGTGTCATGGCCCATGTTAAATCAAAGAGAACTAAGAATATGCAACCTCAAGCTTAATTTCCAGCTTCTGTTAAATCAGAATGACCCCACCGTGTGACTACAACTACTTGATGATATTTGACTACAGCCCTTTGACATATCTTCTCCATGTCATCTGCTGCAGTTATTACCCTGATGCAATTTTCAAACAATAGTGTTTGGGTGTGATTTGACAGGTTAAACATCAGGAAGCCGTATATTTCCCCAATGACACAACATAATATATTGGCTACTTCAGATTGCATCAGCTCTGAAAGCTACCATAGGGGTTATGATGTAAGGCAAACAATAAAATCCATTTATTGCCTATTAGACATGAAGTAGTAACGTTTCTGGCATTCCACCTCCCTGATCCTACAACTATCTTTCCTGAAGTGGAGAGAACATGCAATTTGAATTTCAGGCTCTTTGCTAGTGCCTTTAAAAAAATCCTTTATGGTGCTGACCATACTTATACCTCAAGTGTAGCTGGGCACCATCACTTGGCATGCGGGTTTCTATATAAATGTGCCTCCCATGTTCTCATGCTTTGTGTGTTTTTTTAAAGCGAGGCCGTACACGTTGTTCACAAAATGTGGTGACTGCGGTGGTTGCCACAGGGGAGTGGGGCCGGCCAGTGCCAGAGCCTCAGCCGTGCACGTGGCCCGTGCTGGAGGCCAAGGAACAGCCCTGGACCAAGCTGGCAGGATGCGCTGGCCGCCTGCACCTACCGTTTCAGGACGCAGATGTGCTAAAATCCAACAGGAATCTGCCTCTGCTCGGCACTTCCACCCGGGAAACCTTTTCCAGAATCATGCGCCTAGCGCCGTGCATGCTCTTCGCACGAGCAAATACAAGAAGGGGAACATTTGCTTTGAATTCCCGGTCTACCTCCCGCCCTCCGCAGCATGCTGTGGCAACCAGGGAAAATCAGTACCCGGCCGCCTTTCTTGCCGTAGTAGTAGATCAACATGGGATACTACCTAATTCAATATACACCCTGTCCATATGTTAGCTGGCAGTGCTGTCTGTTGCCCGTTACTGTGGGTTTCTCCCAGCCGTATAAAACATCCAGGACCCAGCTTTCCTTTCAGTTTAACCCCTCAGCTTTCCATTCACGGTGCCACACACAGCGCACATTTAAAACGCTATAAAAGGCATGAATAATGCCTGAATCTACAAAGCAGAGCACAGAAAGAGAAATGACAGAAAGGCAAAACATAATTCTCTCTATTGAAATTTAAGCAGCGCAGCGAGATTAATTCTGCAGCTCTTGTGAGAAGTGTCATGGGATCTTTAAAGACCACAGGCACACCGGGCCAAGATCTTTCAGTCCCTTCAAGAATAATGCTCCCCTTCACACCGTATAAAATAGCTACCAAGAGAAAACCTCCCAACAATTTGAACAGCTGTGTAACACGTAACCTGACACCGGGAGGGTTTAGGTGTCCGTGCGCCCGCGCGTTCTCCTGATTAGCCTCTAACACTGTGCAGTATGTTCTGGCCAAAGATAGATGGACATGTGTCACCGACCATATGTGTGGGACAGCGCGTGGCCCTGAGGCTGTGCTGGTGGCAGCTGAGCAGAAAGCAGTGATCCTCTCGTCGCTGCAGTCCGTTGAGCAGATGTTTGTAACTGCCCGGGCTGTGCAGATGCGCTTAATGAGGTTAATTCCCCAAATGAGAACTCTTCCAACAGAAGTGTATAAATAGTTGCCTGTATTCTCCCCTTTATGAGATAAATCATCTGCTGGGGAATGGAATAGAGATGCCTCAGCCCAAGTGGCCTCTGAGCCACCGAGAGCAGGAAATTGTTCTCCTGGAGAACTTCTTCTCGTCCAGGTGAAAAGTCTTGAGAGGAGCCGTGGTCCTTCCTTGCTGCCCCGTTCGAGGGCCAGGCCCCGCCTCAGACGCCTTTGTACCTGCGGGCCTCCAGCTGCCCTGGTCTCTGCAAGGCACATACGGGAAATGGGAGTGTTTCCCGACTTTATTATTAATTATCCGCCTGCTGTTTGCTCACCTGACGTGCGGAGCACCCGCGGACACGTGGGGTCCCCTCCGCCCAACCACATGTCCCGGCCTGCTCATCCTCGCTGACAGCAGTCTGTGGGCTCCGGCACCAGCAGGGCAAGTGACAGCAAGGACCACACGGACACAGCTCACTAGGTTACGGACACATTGCCAACCTGAGCAAGACCCAGATCTGTGCAAACTCCACAGAGGAAGGGAAAGCTTCTAGCATCCTCATGAACGTGAATAAAAATGGTATCGCTAGAATCATGGTATTTTTTCACTGGACTGATAGGAAGACCTTGGCTAAGCTGCTCATCCCTGGATCAAAGGAAGGAAAACAAGTGCGCAGCAAAATGAAACCAGGCAATGGTGGGGAGGTGCAGCAGCCTACCTGCAGCCTGGACAGCTTGCACCAAGTCTAGAGAGACCATTTCTCAGATACTGCTGTTGGTTTTGAGGATAAGTAGGCCAAGAGCTTGCACATCAGAGAGAAAGCTATTCCTCATTCAGTCTTAATTAAAGCACAGGAGTTAGTTTTAAAAAAAATGACAGTAATTGAGACGCTAAATAATTAAAGATAACCATATAATTAGACTCACTAAGGGAAAATAAAACACCAGAAAGTGTCATGGTTCTGGTGAGCTTTAGAAATTAAGAGGAACAGATTAGCTTAAAAGACTTTAAATTCAAAAGTAAAATAAAATACCTAGAAAGTCACCCACTCAAAACACAGTTACATAGCGTCAAACGATATGCACAGGGTTGAATAAAAGTGAACCAGACAGGGGCAGAGGAATGCCAAGTGGCAAGATTTAAGAGGTAATTTGAGCCAGTCCTTCAGTATTCAGAAATATGACCTTACTGAGGGCAATAAACAGGATTATAAATTATGGTAGGTGATAAATTACCAGGAAATCAGAAGGATCAACATGAGTTTCAAAGGAATATAACTAAAAGAGTGAAGATAAAAAGGTTTTTTTTAACTCAGTCAGAGGTGGTAATCATACAAAAGAGTCCAGGGGACTGTGAGAGCACCAGGCACTGAAGGAAGACAAGGGTATTTTTCAGAAGTTAAATTGTCTTTTGGTCTAAATCTTTTCCACTGATGTTGATCCAGCTCCTAAAGATCAGCTGAAGCTGCTGAGGGATTATAACAACTGAGATGTTGGAACAAACTGGAAAAGTTATATATTGCTAGGTTCAGATAGTACATCCAAGACTGGGAAGGCACTCCAGTCATGAAGGCGCCTTAATGGGCTGGAAAAAGTAGGCTTTTTGTGTGCCTGAGGATTTCAAGTGGCAAGCTCATCTAGTATTAACCCCCACACAGGGAAAAAATCTGCTGATGATCACTAATCATTGCATTTGTACTTCAGAACAGGTTGAAACCGTCAGTGAAACTAGAGCAATGAGATATCTGGAAAATTAGGATTTGATAAGGCTGAGCCAGCATGGTTTCTGCTGGGTGTAATCACTAAACCTTTAAAGTTTTTCCAAAGCACCAGTGACAAAAAGCCACCAGAATAATTTGTTTTGATTTCTACAGAGATGAGGTCAGCCTTGTCCCACCACCTAAGTAGTGAAAAAGTGAGAGCTGGAGCACTGTCATGAGCCAAACATTGTGCAGATGAGTATGACTAAAGATTTATTTTCATCATGACAAAATGGTGAAAAGCGGAAGATCCTGTCCTGGAGCCCATGTTAGTCACTATGTTTATCAAAGATCTGGAAACCAGGGTGGGTTGTAACAAAAGTTATGCATGATTCAGAGGAGGAAGTAGAGAAAGATTAATTAAATACATATCGTTCTTCTGACTGATGCTTGCCCAATCCATTTTTTTAGATGCTCCAGTGATGAAGATTTCACAGTCTCCCTTCATCAGTCTGTTCCAGTGCTGCACGATTCCTACTACTGGAGCAATTTTCCTGGCAAGTAACCTGTTGTCTTTGCTGTAATTTCAGTCATCACTCTTTACCCAGTTTCCAGCAGACACTGAGGAGAGCTCTCCTCGGTATATTTCCTATAATTTATCTTTTGCACGTTTAAGGAATTACATGCTCAGTGACTTACGCACATTTAAGGAATTATTATGAGATATTTAAGGACTTGTCATCTCTCACTGGAGTCTCGTCTTAGATTAAGCCAAACTCCTCCAACCCTTCTCACTACCCACCCCTGGAGGCCAAACCCTTCTTGAATCACTGTGACCCAGATGGGACACATTCTCCTATGCAACCTTACCAGCACTGCACAGAGCAAAATAACTGCATCATATTTAATGGACTACTCGTTTTTACCTGTTATAATACAGCTCTTGCCTTTTCTGTGTCTGAGTTCTTGACTATCAGTGAATTTGCAGTGGACTGTACATGTGATCTGCAGCACTTCGTGTAGTTATTCATTCCCCTCCTATGTTTCTAGAGTTTACTGTTCCTGTTTGAATATAAAACTTTTCATTTATCCTGTTTCAGTTACATGCTATTTCTTCTGAGTCATTTCTTCAATTTTTCAAGATTATTCCACATTCCCATCTTGTCCTCTGTCATCCTTACAGAATCCCCCAAGTTGGTGTCATCCATATAGTTAAAAAGCATGTGCTCTGCTCTTCCACCCAAAAAATTGTTGACAATCCTGAATAATGCAAGACAAAGTTCTGACACTGCTGAGCCTCAGCAGGTTCTTTTTGTTATTTTGAGAATGAGCCACTGACCACTACTCTCTGAGTACAGGTTCTCAACAAGTTATAGGACTTCCTAACATTATTTTCATCTACTCCTTTTTTTCCATGCTTACTTATGGGAATGTCATGCAAGGATGATGAAAGTCTTGATAAAATAAAGATATGCTGCTTCCTCCTAATCAAATTGTTGCATTACCACAGAAAGTAAATTATACTGGTTTGATGTGACAGATTCATGCTGAGTGTTGTTTATCTGCTTATTATCTTCCAAGTACCCAGAATTCTTTATTTCTCCCAGCATTTTCCTACAAATTGAAGAAAAGCTGATTGCCCTGTAATTCCCCACTTCCTCCAGCCCCCATTAAAGATGAGAACTGTATTGACCTCTTTTTTAAAGTCATTGAAAGGCTCATGATTTATCCAAGTTTGCTTCTGACATCCAATTCAAACCTTTCTCTTCACAGGGCTAGCTCACGTTTATGCCATTACTGTAATCTTAAAGAACAGCAAACTTTCCCCCAGTCCTTTCTCTCTTAGACTTATTTTCTGTATTGATTTTGCCTACCAGTTCTCTAAGTATTTTCAGGACTCCTTTTCTGAAGTCATTCTCTTTATTTTGATTTTTTTCTCTTCCTGGTTTTTCTAAGAAGTAGAAGATCCTCTCTTCTAGTTGCTTTCCCCACCCTCTCTATCAACGACATTGCCCACAAGACATGCTAAGATCCTGCTGAACAGCTTATATCTTGTTATTCCTCTTGTGAATGCTTCTGTAGGCGTTCTTATTAATATCAAGTCTTGTGTTTTGTATGGTTCTGTTAGCTGCTGAGAAAATTTGCATTCATCTGATTTTCCTGGTATTGTAAAATCCTGCTGTTCTCATACCCATGTAAATCCTCTCCTTTTGCATTTACTCTGGGACTTTGTGGCTGTGAAAGTACAAGGGAGATCGGGATTGTTTATGTTAGGTAGATGTGGGTACTTCTTTCTCTTTTCTAATAATAGGCCACTGACACATAAAAGACAAGAAATTTGAGACAGATAAAAGGAAGCGTTTTTTCACAGACTTATCATTAGACCATTCATTGCCATGGGAACTCTTTTTAGTTGAAATGTAAGATTGAGAAAGCCACATGGGGCATGGAGGTGGATAGAGTACATTTACAGACAGAATGTGTACCGAAAACAGCTTCGAAAAAGGATACTAAATATTGTTCTCCAAAACCCACACCAGTTTCTAACAGTAGCAGGCCAAGGTGGCTTAAGAGATGATAAAGGTGCTCACCTTCCTGAGGTGGACATTTCTTCTGCAGTAACTAAGGTTTCCGAGCCCTGAGCTGGCTCTGGCTCATGTGGTGTACATTGCTGACACCACCACTAGTAGCTATCAGGGCAATGCCGTCCAGCTGTTCCAGCCTGGCCACAGCTGCATTTACCTCTGAATCCACATGCAGCTCTGACACCTTCCCCTGAAGCCTCTGTTGCCACAATTTATGGACGGCCTGGCAAGGGTGCCAGACTGGATCAGAGCAGGCACGGCTTTCCTCTTCTTAAACTTCAATTACTTTTTGGCAGCAGTTTCCAAACTTTTTCACTCCCAATCCCACTTCCCGTGTCACTCATTGACTTCGGCTTGCCCTTCTGGACTCGTGAGCCCTTCGGCAGAAACGGCAGTTTTACGGCATCATGTGCTCCCCACATTCCCTTCCTCCGCAGCCACGTCTTCCCTGTGCTCCCACCTCCCCCTGTCGTTCAGATCCTTCCTCGTTTCCACAGCTCTCTGTTTATTCCCTTCCTCTGTCCCTTCCCTCTAGCCTTGTTCTGCACCTCCACCTTGCATATGCTGCCATTGCTCCTTGCCCGATGCACCCCAATATCCCTCCAAAACTCTGCAGAAGTCTTGCTGCATTTTCAAGGTCCCTCTGGACTTTCCTTTCCCGCTGGTCTTGTGATGTGTGCTCCCAAACTCTGCTGTCCGTTAGCTTTGGAGTCGCATTGTGTCCTAAGTGACAGAACTTGCTTGTGATGCTTCCCAGATTTCAAGAGGTGAATAAATCTGTGTCAAGGGAAGCTGGGGCTTTCCTAGCTTGTTTTATTGGAGAAAATTGCAAGTAAGGTGGAAGCAAGGAGTGTGCACGGGTGGTTAAACTTGATTGTTAATTAGGAATTGCACTGTAGTGTAAGGAGCCCACAAGCCATGCACCAAGGAGCAGTAGAAAGGAAAGGACTGCAGTTTTCTAAAGCACATTTTAATAGGCTTAAAAGTGAATGATGAGTTTTTAAGCATCTAAATAAAGATGTTACGATGGCATTATTCTCAGTAGGTTCTTCATCTCTTTTTTTAAAAATAGGCTCTTTATCCCACAGGGAGTAACTGGCTGGATCTAGGTGCAGGTGGCTGTTTTCTAAGCAGAATTGTGAGTGCACCCTGGGCAATGCCAACTGTGCACGTGGGAATAAATCCCCTTGCCTCTACGCCCTCAGTAAGTCCACCTCTGCACCGACTTGCACTTTGGTTTCAGGGAAAGGGAAGAACAGAAATATTTAGAAAACTGTGTAGAGAAAGAAAGCTTGCTATGCATAAAGAAAAATGCTTTTGCTGGCTCTGTTCTTGAAGAACATATTTTTCCTGACTTAGAAACACCTATAATAGCAGTGAAGACAAATCTCGCAGAAAATTACTGGAAAATATGCGCAAGAAAGAGCCTGATTAATTTCCCAAGTAACTTTCTGGGAGATGTGTCTTCTTTGTCATTATAGGTGTTTCTAAGACAGATTTCTCTGAGTAATTTCCAAAGTTAAGCCTGCCCTTGTTTAGACAGAAAATTGTGTTTGCCATATTTCCACTCTGCTGATTTACATTTTTCTCCTTGGGAATAGGCCAGAAGGATTTACAGCTTGAGAAAGGATCTTCCATCTTCCTAGGAAGTTAAATCATTGGCACTGCTTCAGCTTTTGTGTATAAAGGAGATTAACATCATATTGACATATAAGGTTGAATGAACCACAAAACAGATGTTTGGATAGTCAACTGAACACTGAACCCAATGGAAAAATTCCATTTTGATCAGTTTGAGGTAGGCCTAGTCGTCTTGTGACTGTGTAGGATACTAAAATCTGGACTTTATAAATGAAACACTCATTAAAAAAAAAAAATCCTAGAGAAACACAACTGCTTCAGGCTTCTCATTTTATGTTTTTTTGGTTTTTTTTAAGTTGCAATAATCTCTGGCACGGATGGTCTACCCAAGTGGAATACATTAACATTAGTTATTCTAGTAATAATTATGAATTTTCAGATGATAGCCGTCTCTTAATCACAGATGTTCTCCATCTAAAATATTCCTGGTGCCATGATGTTGATGTTTCTGTGACTTTTCGCAGAAGTTGCTCTGGGAGTGAGGTGGGAGGCCAATGCGGTCTGCTGTGGCGAGATGGTTCATTGCTGAATGTTTGTTGCTTTCCCGAAGAGCACTGTGGCAGATTTCAGTTAGGCTCATGGAAAAGGACTGGTCTTTACAGACCACTAGCCATAACACGGGTCTGGGCTGATCGTCCCCCTGGCACAGCGATGCCTTCCAAGTAGCATAAGCAGCCGCTGCTCGGATGGGATTTCCCTTTGTTGCACTGACCATGCCATATGGTCTTTTTCAGCCAGGTATTTTAACACTCAGCATTTCTACAGTATGTGGCAAATGTCCATCTTCTCCGTGCTAGACTCTTTACCAAGTGGTGGCAATGAAAATCTCACTGGTTCTTTCTTACCTGAAAGGGGATTACAGCATGGACTTTCTTATCTCGCCTATGGGCCAAAGGGGAAAGGACAGCCTCTCTACCGTGTTATTAAAGCACACTTCTTATTGCTCCCGTTCTCTAACATAAGGAGTTCATTTGTTGGACCAGCAAGAACAGCACTGAGGCAAACAGATGTGTGGTGTGCACTGATCATCACGTGCTGTAAATGTTAAATACTTGGGCCCATTGCTTGCCCAGAGCCTTCCTATGGATAGTCAAGGATGCCACTACATCTGCCACTGCTTCGGTCAGATTTGGTTGGGTTAATGGTAAGAAATAGAAAACAAGAAAGTTTATCAAGAATTTTTAGAATATGCTGTATTACAAATACCGCAGCGTGTCCAATTGCTTCATGGGCAGATTGCGTTTGTTATAGGAAGCCTGGAGGTGAATCTGACCTTTAATCATTACTAAACTGGGTAATGGAAAAAGCCTACATTAAGACTCTTAAGCAGAGTAAGAGAGGTGGGTTTTTTTGCAATTTGACCTGATGATATCTGTATAAACAGAGGAAACACATGATACAAGTTGCAATTTCCTATTAAGCCTCTAAGTGTTAGCACCAGCATAAAAAGAAATTGTGCCTTTGAAGTACCTCAATAGATTGAGATACATACTTAGGCACGGAATGTGGATTGCAAATGGGGAGCTGGTCAAAAGTGAGCCTGCCTCTTTTGGCAGTGATACCTCCAGGTTTCTATCTGTTCCTATTTTATTTGAGGTTATTCATTTAAGGCCTTTCCTTCAGCTACAAAATTTGCATACTTTGAACTTCATTGATCTCTGAGATACTAGGTCACATTTACGCTTAGATCAGAGGCAAATTTGGCCCCAGTGTGCGCACAGTCTGTGAATGTCATTTACTTTTCTTCTTTCTGTTACGCTCTTTAGGTTGGGATTCATCTCCTCTGACTTTAGGTGATTTAGACTAAGCTACTCATCTCCTGCAGTCAACACAAGGAGAGAGACAACAACCCCAGATGGGGGGGTAGCTCATCCCCCTTATCCTAAATTTCTATCTTCTCACCCTAAGACATAGCCTCTGAAAGTAACTTTCCTCTTCACTTCAGACAGAGCTTGGACCCATGACTTAAATTACATGGCTAAAGCTAGATCAGATTAATGATGTTTGTGTCCATGATGATTTAACACTTCTTTTTTCCCCAAAAGCCAGAGAGCTGAAAAGGAGAGAAACACAGTCAGTGGCACCCAAGGAGCCTGAGGGAAAGCAAAGTCTGTAAACTTCATAAAGGGAACTCATTTTTGCCTTTTCTCCTTTTGCACTCTTCTCCTTTGAACTCTGCCAAATGTTATTCCTTACATTTCATGTCCCTCTTTGTTTTCTGATATAAATACCTGACACTCAGCTGGAGATCTGCCATGGTTTCATGATTAGTGAATCCTGCTTAAACAACCCAGGAAATGGTGTTTCATCATCATCTAATTTTGGTTTCAACTGTCATTTTTGTCTTTCCCCATTTCAAATGCTGTAGCAAGTATGCATGTTATCCCAGAAAACATTTATTTTAGGTCCTAACTGGAAAATCTCCTTTCCATTCCAGGGTTATTTTGAAAGTCTGGAGGTGAGTCTGGGCATGTCTACGTAGATGGGCCCAGACAAATATGCTCCTCTGCCATGCTCTGAGCTGGTCGAACAGGAGCCAGCTCTGGTCCGGAAACCATCGAGCCGTGTTCCTGCAGCTCTGCGCCCAAGCTATCATGCCCTGCAGAGGAGATCACATCTGTCTGTACCCATCTGCATAGACATGCCTTACGCATATGAAGCACACAGTTTTGTTTTTCTCCCTCTCTGTGATTCTTTCTCCTGTTACACATACATACACGTCTGTACACAGACACACACGCATGCACCCATGCTCCCATTTTGTATATCTATGACAGTCCAGAGTGGCTCAAGTGACACCAAAATTATTTGCAGAAATTATTTTTCTGCAAATGACGTACACTGCTTTGAGCGAATAAGCAATTAAAAAGCAGCCTATAGCCTCTCTTTGTGAAACTTTATGCCAGCAGATAAACTAGATGAGCTGCCCATGAGGTTCATCTCTAATTTATCATTTACGATGCAGGCCAAACTAATTGAAAGCCTGGCACTTGTATACTCTTTACTTCAGGCAATACACTGCAGAAGGAATTAACAAAAGAGAAGTGTTCACTCTTTTCCAGCTACATCTGCATTTAAGGTTCACTCTGTGAACTCACAGGCTACACTCAAAGCAGCAAAGGCAGTGAAGATCCTGAATTTACACATGTGCAACCAGCATCTTGCTATGCAGATGCAGATTATGGCCTGCAACCAACTAGGATGTTTTTTAAAGTCCTTGCTGCCCCCGAATCCTTGGAGGAGCTCTGGCTGGCGCGGACTTCCTCCTGGAGCACGAGCCAAAAGCAAGCGGAGCAGCCGTTTCACTGCACCTTCAGAGAGCGCTCCAGCAGCCCCATGCACAGAGCCCGTCCTCCCGACGCCGGTGTTCAAAGGCCTCTCCTGCCGACTGGCCATGATTAATGCATCCTGGAAAAGCCCAGGTATTCTGGGTGCCTAAGGATTATGACTGTTGACAGCTGTTTTGTGGAACACAACCGGGATGGAAAAAGTCTTGTCTCCTTTCCCCACTTTTCTCACATTAGTGGAAAAAGAGCCTTCAGAAATACTTGAGAGATTACTTCTGCACATGGTGTAGTCACAGACTGTGAAGGGCACAAACACATTGATACATGAAGTGGACACATATGGACATATGTTTGTGTTTCTGGCTAAACAAATGTAATGCATGCCTTCTTCATTTAAGGTCTGTTCCAATACCCAGCAACATAATTGCCCACTTTTGTTTGCAGCGATCACTGGCTTGCTTCCTCATCTTGTACCTTTGAACAAGCGTTATTCTATTCACGCTGGTGGAGGTGCCCCTGTTTCTAAGGGCTTGTCTACAAGGGGAAGCTAGTGTGCATTAAGATAGGGTGTGAATTTATAGTGCACTTGGGGTATCTGAACTTCATAGACAAACTCTAAGGATGGAAAATGTGAAATTATTTCTTGTGGAATGGCTTGTTTAGCTAAATCTGGTTGGACTACGGATAATGCCTTATTCAGATGGCAATTTTGGTCACCTGGCAGATGTTCATTTAAATTCACATAGCTTTTGAGTAATTATTCCAGAGCTTCTCATCCCATTTTTGAAGCATGGTTTCCACTCTCTCCAGCCACTGTTTTTCTTGGCCTTTTTCCAGATATGAGTGATTTGATAAAATCCCTGTTCAAATGTAGAGTTTCTGCAGTTATAATCACTTTGGCAGCCTGCCCAATAAGATAAGCTGATCTCCAAATATTAAAAAGATTGAACTGATATGAAATTTTACTCCATCATCCTTGAAAAACAAATAAAATCTCACAATACCATGTAGGGCTGTTCTTGGAAAAAGAGGATCTGATTTTCAACACAGAAAGCTGAGGGCAGTAATAAAAGCCTTGCTTGATTTCTCTTCATAACATCAGTGATGTCATGAATCTTTGTTTTTAAACCAAAATGTCACTTTAACTGTTCCATTAAAGCTATGGGTAGGGCTTACAACTACTTCTGTACAAAGACAGAGACTGAGTAGATGTATACTGATAGATACATATGTCACTCCAGGACTTTTCTGGCAGTTATTAGTATCTGCAACATCAAAACTTTCATTTCCAGAACTGCTACCTTGCTGAAAGCATATAGAAAGGGCTAAAAAGAAAATCTCAGGCTCACATTTAGAGGTAATTCTCTGGGCTTCAACAGATGTGTTGACGTTGGTGAAAAAGAAGGGAGAATCAGATATAGTCTTACTTTGTTACCTATTTTATGTAATCACAGCATCATTCAGGTCAGAAGGGACCTCAGGAGGTCTCTAGTCCAATCTCCTGCTCAAAGTAGGATCAGCTATGAGATCATACCAGGCTGCCCAGGCTTCATCCAATTGGGTCTTGAAACCTTCAGGAACTGCACAGCCTTTCTGGGCAACCTGCTCCACTGCTTGACTGTCTTCATGGGAAAAATTATTTTCCTTACATCCAGTTATAATCTCTTTTGTTTCAACTTATGCCAGCTGTTTCTCATCATCCCACCATGCACTGCTGTGAAGAGCCCAGCTCCCTCTCCTTGATACCCTCCTTGTAGGCATGGAGGGGCTGCTGTTAGGTCCCCCTGAAGCCATCCATGCTCCAAGCTGAACCAGCCCCGAAACCTCAGCCACTCAGGCGTCACAGGCAGATGCCTCAGCCCAATCGTCTTGGTGGCCCTTCGATGAACCTGCTTCAATTTACTGAGGTCTTTCCTGTGCTGGTGGTGGGCAAAACTGGCCACAGGATCTAGATGTGGTCTCACAAGTGCTGAGTACAGAGGGAGAATCACTTCCCTCGATCTCCTGGCTCTGCTCCTGTTAGTACAGCCCAAGATGCTGTTGCTTTTCCTTGCTGCCAGGGCACACCAGTGGCTCATGTTCAGCTTGGTGTCTAACATGACCCCCGCAAGGTCCTTCTCAGCAGAGCTGCTCCCCAGCCAGTCAGGCCCAGCCTGTCCGGTTGCAAGGCATTCTTCCTTCCCAGGTGCAGGACTTCGCATGTGTCCTTGTTGAACTTTACAAGGTTCCTGTTGGTCTATTGCTCCAGCCTGTCCAGGTCCCTCTGAACAGCAGCCTTGTGCCTGAGTGTACTGACTGATCCCCCCCAGTTTGGTGTCATCTGCAAACCTGGTGAGCATGCACTCGCTCTCCTCCTCCAGGTCATTGACAATGATGTTAAACAGGGCATATCCCAGGACAGACCCTGTGGTGCTCCACTTGTCAGAGGCCTCCAGATAGACCACTACCTTCTGAGCCCAACCATCCAACCTGTTTTATACCCATCTGGTTGTCTGCCCATCAGGATCACAATGTACTAGCCCGAATACAAGAATATTGTGGAGGACAGTTTAAAAAGCCTTGCTACATTCAAGGTAAATGACATCCACTACTCTCCCCTCATCCACAAACCCTTTCATTTTACCATAGGATGCAATCACGTTGGTCAGACATGACCTACGCTTGGTAAATTCATGCTGACTGTTCCCAGTCACCTTCCTCACATTCATGTGCCTAGAAATGTGCTTCAAAAGGACTTGCTCCATGATTTTTTCCCAGGCACCGAAGGGAGGCTGGCTGAACTGTGGTTTCCGTTAGTCTTTTAGTCATCAGGGTCCTCCCACGGTCTCCAAGACCTTCCAAAGATAATATCATCTTTGCAATGATACTGGCCACTCTCTGAGCATCCTTCGGTGAAGCCCGTTGGGTCCCTGGACTTGTGTGTGAGTTGTGTTCTCTGAGGCAATCCCTGACCCAACCCTCATCCACCACTGGTGGTTCTTCTCCATGAACCCTGTCTCTAAGCACAGAGACCAATGAGACAGTGCTGGTGAAGACTGAGGCAAAGAACCATTGAGTATGCATCTTTACGTGTGTCAACTGTCACCAAACCACCCATCCCATTCAGCAAGAGGTCCACATTTTTCCTCATATGCCTTTTAATACTGATGTAATGATATGAGTGCTTCTTGTTGCCCATGACACCCCTTGCCAGTTTTGACTGTAGGTGAGCTTCGGCTTTCCTAATGCCATCTTTACATGCCCAAACAATTCTTCCTTTGCAGCTTGTTGATGCATACTTCTTGCGTCATACCTCAGTCATGAGTTCCCTCTTTAGTCAAGCTATTTCCTGATATGTCTCTCTATTTTCCTGAGTACTGGGATGTTTTTATGCTTGCAGGAGGATGTTCTTAAAGGCCTACCAGCTTTCCAGAGCTTCTTTGCTCTTCTGAGCTGCCTTCCATGGGTTTCCCACCTACTCACCTACTTATTCCCTGAACAAGCCGAAATCTGCTCTCCTGAAGTCCAGGGTCTATATAGTGCTACTCGTCTTCCTCATTCCCTTCAGTATCTTGAAGTCCGTTATTTCAGGGTCTCCACATCCAAGGCTGTCATTGATTATCACTTCCCGAACCAGTTCTTCCTTGTTTGCGAATAGCAAACTCCAGGTTGGCTCATCCAGTGCCTGTCAGGCAGTTTTCCCTGAGACCCCCCAGAAACCTCCTAGGTTGCCGGCATCCTGCCGTGGTACTCTTGAGGAGATGTCAGAGAGGTGAAAGTTCCCCATAAAAGCCAGGGTCTGTGATCCAGAAACTTCCTCAAGTTGTTTACAAAAGACTTATTCACATCCTCACCCTGACTGAGCAGTTTGTAATAACACTCCCACCACAACGGCACCCTTACTGGCCTCTCCTCTGATCCTGACCTGCAAGCTCTCGCCCAGCCTATTGTCCATCCCATAGAGGAGCTCCATACATCAGAGTTGCTCCTTCATGTATATGACTACCTTCCCTCCTCATCTGCCCTGCCTGTCTCTCCTGAAGAGCTGGTATCTGCCCATCA
Source organism: Dromaius novaehollandiae (assembly GCF_036370855.1). Classification (NCBI taxonomy): domain Eukaryota; kingdom Metazoa; phylum Chordata; class Aves; order Casuariiformes; family Dromaiidae; genus Dromaius; species Dromaius novaehollandiae. The sequence continues at coordinate 46,810,071 of NC_088098.1, forward strand.
CAGCACTCCAGTCATGTGAGCTGTCCAATGTCTCTCAGTTATTCTGATCATGTTGTAGTTCCCTTCCCCAGAAGGACTGAGGAGACACTGTCTGGACTCCCACATCATTAGCCAGCATCCCTAAATCCATGCAGTCCCTCCCGATATGCTTGCCTCCCCTGGCAGTAACGTTGGTGCCCTCATGGAAGAGCAGTGGGATAACAGTCTGAGAGCCAGACAAGCCTCGGCCATGTCTCTGCAACATCCTGGCTCCAAGCCCCTAGAAAACCTAGCAAACCTAGACAGCAGGTGAGGTCAGCAGATGGGAGTGTCTGTCCCCCACAGCAGGGTGTCTCCAGCAATTATCTCCTTTCCTTCTCGGCTGGTTAAAGGCCAGCTGGCCATGGTGCTTCCTTGAAGGGAGGATGTCCTCCCCCGGTTCCTAGGGCACTGCACCAATTCTGTAACTGCAGAACTGCAAGCCAAGAAGGAGCCTTACACAGGATGCCCCAAATGACTAGTTTCCAGCCTTCCCCATCTTGTGAGCTTCCATCCCCCACCCCTCTGAGGGTTGTCTCTAGCTGTCTTTCCTTGCTTGCAACATCGGGCTTGGGATTCTGGCTCTGCAGGATCTCTGTGAAGGCCCTGTAAACCTCCTCCTGTTCATCCTCCCAGATGCTACAAAGTCTGCTCACCTCCTCCCACAGCACTGTCTCCTGGCATTTCTTCCTGCAGGCCCATGCGGCACATGGCTCGTTCCCCAGCCCAAGACTGCCCATATATCAAGGGTTTCAATCAAACAGCCTCTTCTGCCTGAAAATCTTGTCCAGATGGGAAAAGGGAAATTTGGCCAGATATCAAACAGCCCAGTCAGAGCATAAACATCATTTGGTGCACATGTAATAAGTTCAACGTATCCAGGAAAGACAAAAAATCTCAACAAACTTCCCTGTCCCACAGCCCACAGTGCAGAGCAGCTTTGAGGTAGCCTGCACCATGAGCAGGGCAAGTGGCTAATAAAGCCCGATCACCCCCCTGGCAGGGTCTAGCACATGGGATCCTGGGCTAGAAGAGGGGCTATGGCAGCTCTATGCCACCAAAGAGATGGGTATAGCCTTAGTGTGGGCAGCAAGGAGATCATTTGTGGGAGTCCCACTCTAAGCATGTCCCACTGTTGGCAGGTCTGAGAAAGCTGGGCTCAGAAGTCTGCTGCAGCAGGAGCACGTTGGACCACCCCAGAAGACGTGGAGTGCTCTACATCAGTGGGGAAACCACAGAAGGGTTTTTGCACATGGGCATCCCATGACAGGAGGGGAGCTCTGACTTCCCCAGCTCAGCAGGCCTCCTTCCAAGGGCAAGCTGAGCTAGGGCAGGGTGAGGAAAGAGTTGTTTTTGGACTATTTTAGTGCTTCTAAATGATCTTCTCTTTCTTGTTTGTGTGACAACCACTGGCGTGATGTTCTCCACAAAGCTTTGCACCAGTTCTCCAGGACTCAGAACAACATGAGGGTAAATGTCTTACCTTCAGTCCAATGTCATGTCCTTTGGGCCATGCTGTTTCCATCAATGATTTGGTAGTGAAATCATGGCACTGGTATGCCTAAATCCTCTACAGTCTTCACTTTTTTTAGTTATTGTAAACATCAAATTATTATCCTGGTTATCTTAGCTGAGATGGTAGACAAATACAAGCACTTAGAGGGAAAGAAAATAACAGGGGTGCATAGTGTGGCTTCAAGAAATCACTTAATGACAGGATGTGGAGAGACTCAAAGACAAAAATATCAGAAGGAATGAAAAGAATGGTGCCACAGTAAAGCGCAGCTAGAATGCAGGGAGCAGAGCGAAGCCCTAAAAAGGCAGGTTTGGAGAGAGCTAGTATAGCATCTCAGAGAATATTGTTGTGTGCTGTGCACTACAGATTAAATGACAGTGGTGTTACCTTGACGCCAGAAGAAAAGCAGGACTGAGGACAGACGGCAGTATAACTAGGGAATCAAAAAGAGCAAGTGTATCTCACTCTTCTCACTGCAAGTGCCTTTTCACAGTTTGTGGTAATCCACTTTCAAAGAGATTAGCATAAACTGCACAAAGGCATGTGTGTCAGACACTTCCAGAACGACTGAGGAGCGACTGCTGCTGCCCCATACGTTCACCCATAGCATATCCCTTACTAACTGCTCCAAGTAAACAAGCTCTGAGCTAAAGGAGACAGACTGCATGGGAGAATCTCACCCTCTAGCATCATCCGTTGCTTTGTCCAAAACTCACAGAAGTCTGGGGACAGCAGTGAGGACTTACACCTAAAATTAGAAAGCCTGTTAAAAAAATAAAACTCTCTTTCTTTTAATAGATTAGTCTTATTTTGAAATACCCTTCAGGGAATGCCCCAATGAAGTGTGATTTGAGGCCAAATCTCTGAGTACACAAAAGCTGTCGTATTTGTGCAGGTGGTTTAGTAGACTACTTTTTTTTCACTTTCATGGAGTCAGTGGTCATTAAAAAATGATTGCACAGAAAAATTAACTAATGCATTGCGAAAATGATGGCTGACTAGGGTGCTCAGACAGTTATCAGTGAAAAAGAATGCCTTTTCTCCCTCTCCAGCACACATAGTGTCAGCAGGTCCTGCTACATCCATGCGGCTCTGAATTGAGCTAGCTAATATGGCATGTGTCTAAATGTCACAGCTGCTGTCTCAAAGAAACCTCAGCAGAGCATGACGCTATACTGAAAGTCAGGTAAATCCTGGATTGCTAGGGGTTTATTTCCAGCTTTCTCACTAGAGCAGTTCTAAGGGTTAAATGATAATGTTATTTATTTTAAATGAACCTGATGCACTTGAATGGAATTCTCTCAGCTCATCTGCTATTGAAGTCACAGAGTGTTGCTGAGCCGTCGTGTACCGAATTTGCACAGATGCAATGCCAGACATAGTCCAAGTCATAAGATGGCAAAGCATAAGCCTCTGGAGAAGCAGGCTTAGGAAAATATACCATTTACAAGCCCTGTCATGAAGTACTTTTAAAGGCCTAATTTTAGAAGTACACACTGGAATCAAATAGCAAAGGGATCAGTGGGGTGAGGAACAGAGGGTTTTTTTTATTCAAATGTCAATTATAATTACCCTAGAGCACGATGATATTCTCCTATGCCAGAGCACTCGTGGTAGCATGTAACGCCATTCTTGGAAGCTGGCAGTACATCCCGGGAGAGACGTTCCTCACCTCAGGCAACAAAACCGCTGAAGCCAGCGAAGACTTTCTTTGGTATCCGACTGTTGGGGGCTGGCCTGGGGCACAAACTGGCTGAGCGGCTGCCATGGGCCTGTCCCGCCACCCTTCTCATCCCTTCATCCCCCCAGCCACATCTGGGACACGGTCTTGCACTGCCACACACTCCAGGCACCTTCCTCTGCTTCTGTAGGCCTTGAGACACCTTCAGGTTAAGGTCCTGCTACATACGTGACGTTACCATGAGCTTCCAGGACACACAAGCTTGTTCCCATATTAACCCCATGGTCCTGGCCCCATACCTGCTCCCTGGCAGACTCTGCAGAGGCTGAGTGATCCTGTGCTGCCACCCTCATTTCGGAGGTGGCAGAGCCTGGGAGACAGCGGGCATAGCAGGCTTTGGGACGCGGTGGCACAGAGGCCAGGCAGAGGAGCAGACAGACCAGCTTTAATAGAAAGAAAGGAACAAACAATAACTGAGGATGCTGCCTCCAAATCTTGCTTGAGGTTTCGTATTGCCTAAGTGCCGGTTTCCTGTGCTCAGAAGGAGCAGTCAGACTCAGGGTGCAAAGGGAGCAGAAACGACTAGTGCTCTGGCTCCGGGAGCCTCAAAGAAATCGGGAGGCAGTTGCAGTCCTCTCCTAAGGGAACAGTCTCGCAATGTGCATTCCCCTCTTCCTCCCAGGAGCTGGCTGGGGGAAGTCATGTACCGACGCTGCGGCTGCTATTCTCCTCTTCACTTTTTTATCCTTTCTCTCTTTCCGTTCCTCCAGACGGTGGTGGCAGCAGGGCATGAGAAGAGGTGGGACCTGTTCAGCAGCAAAGAGCGTAGCCAGAAAGGTGCTTTCTCTGCTTGGCTTATTTTGTACAGTGTACCCAAAGTCAAACAGTTTTGCTGTGCTTGGTCAATATACTAGCTAGAGAGACATCAATCCTACACTTGTGCAGCAGCAAAGCATACACAAAACCTAAGGCCAAGAGCTTCAAATCTGAAACCCACACTTCAGCTCTTGGACTAACTGTATTTGTTAAAATGTGAAATCGTGATTCCTCATTCCACTCCAGTAGTTTTGTGCTAGTTTAATACTCGATTTCAATGCCAGGCTACTGTCATAAAAGCTGTGCAGCAGCAGCAGCAGAGAACAGCACAGGAGAGGAGCAGGCCTTATTTACAGGGAGTCCCAGAGTGGCCCTCACAGCCCAGGTGCATGCTGCCACTTTGGCACAACCCAGGGACCTGGTCAGGACCACTGCATGACCTTGTTTCCTCCAGACTGCTGCACTGCCACCTCTCAGACCCACCTCCCCAGGGCAGGAGATGCACCTTGCCACGGCCACCCCATCTGGGCCAGCAACTCCTTTTCTCACTCAGTCCTGTTTCCTCAGACCATGTTCAAGTAAGAGAGCCTAGGCCTGGGAAGCAACAAACCCTACCAGCCATTTTGGTAGTTGAGGTCCGAGTCTGGAAATTATTTGAGTTTAACTCCTCACCCCTTTCTTTATCTTTCATTAATTGAGGTGGAAAAGATCTGGATCTTCCACCCTTCAAAGCACTGCTGGAGATGCTTTGGAGATGCTAATGATGCCTGACCTAATCACTCTCATCTGGCCAACTGGATAAAGTGGGATTTGTCTGACCAGATGTGGACCCCTCTGATGTGGATGTTAACCATCCACACCAGGATCTACACTCCTGTGATAGCTGATGGCCATTTTGCATAAACTTCCAGGCTATATACTTGCACCATACTAAAGGAACATCTCAAGAAGGCCAGATGAATAATACTTCCTCGAGCATGATTTCCTCAAGCAGCTCTCTCAGATGTGGATAGCTGCACCAGAGGAATCTAAATTAGGCAGGATGAACTCTGTCTTTAATGACTCTTTCCATACCTCAGTAAGCTTCCAATAAGTCATTAACTACATTCGAAGCACAGTGCCATGTCTCAATTTCCTGGAAAATGTTTAAATCACAGATTGAAGCTCCTTCTCAAAGAAATTGCATGTGCAATACGTAAAGACTTCCTGCTCCCAGCCCAGAGCTGGGATTACTGAATGCAGCTGCACGAGTGATTTTGCTTGTCTAGACATGACAGCAACAAATCCCTCCTTGGTGATAATGGGGTTTGAAAACCTGGCCCCCTCCTGGCTTCGGTTTTTAAGATATATTGTGACAATGGAGTTTTACATTAATCCAATAAAGAGAAATGAACATGGGATGAAAGCGTTACTGCAGCTTGCAGCCATGAGTTTTTATGCAGTTAAACAAATGTCACTGTGCTGTGTGTCAGACTTCTGACAATACCACTGCGGCAGATAGTAGCAATTACTCACCACAGACTTGAAAAAAATCAGTGGATGTACTAGATGCACTGATGCCTTTACTCAGGCCATAAGAGGGGATGATTAAACATCTATCAACGTAAAGACAGCTGAAGCCACTGCCCAAGGAAATGGCTAGCCATTACTGCAAAGCCTGAGCAGTAGCTAAGACTCAACCAGAAGCTCAGAGATTTCCCTAAAAACTGACTGCAAGCCCAGGATGCATCAGTTATGTCACATGAAAAAGTTGCAGCAAGCGAGAGAAAGCCAACAACTAATGACAGACATTGTCATGTCCTCAAGAGAAAGCATACACAGAGCGTGTCCTCCCTGGAAGAGTAGTCTTGGCAATTGGGAGCAAGGGAACCGCCAGCTATTTGTTTTTATGGTGTTTACAGAAATAGGCTTTGCATAAAATATTGCATTCTTTGTAAATAATCAGTAGGGGCTCCGAGAGCTTGTAATTGATTGGTATAATCAATTCCTTGCAAATCATGAGTACTGGCTCTCCTCTCTATCCAAGGGGCATTAACATACTGTCCAGGAACCTGAGTAATTAAGAGCAAGGTAGCTTGCACTGAAAAAGGCAGGACTGTCATTACCTTGATAACAAGGTGGCCAAGACAACTTTTTATTTGGTGATTCACTGCTGAAAGAGTGTTCTGTATGCCACTTACCCCTGTGCTTAGTTTGGACACACTGTACTCAGGGATGCTACCAAAATCAATACATTAGACAAGATCATGGACGTGGCTAGAATCAAGGAGCTGCTGCAGGGAAATAGAAAAACAGTAATTTGAAAGCACATGGTATAAAGACTACCCTATTCATTTTCAAGCAATTAGCTACCCGTAAGGAAAACTAAAAGCCTCCGTGGCAGATGTCAGCGAGAGTGTACTGAAACACCTTCCTTCTAAATAGATTTGAAAACATTCCCTGCCTGAAAAGACATAATGGAGTGAGAGCAGGGCAACGTGAATGATTAAGGGGATGGAGCAGCTGCCTTAGGAGGATGGACTGAGGGAGAAGGGCTGAGCGTGGAGATGATCAAGATTTACCAAATCATCTAGGTGACGGATAAGGCAGTCCCACAGTACTACAACTGGGGGGCACTTGCAGGAACTAATAGAGGGCTGGTTTAAAGCCAGATAAAAGTAGGTTCCTTTTTTTTTCTTCTTCTTTTTTTTTTTTTTTACACAGCAGGCAGTGAATTTCTGAATTATTTTGCCACAGTGAAGCATGGAGAGAGACAGTTCCAGCAAGCTTCAAAAAGGGATTAGACAAATTCATGGGCATCAGGTCCATAAACGGCTGCTGAAGAGAACAGGCAGGGACGTACTGTATAACAGCGCTGATATGGCAATCGTGGCTGCTGAGGAGTACCAGGACATGCTGCGCTGAGGATAACTGGGCTTGCATGCTCTCCCGAAGCGCCTGCAGCCAACAGCAAGGAGCAACCATCGTCCGCGCCTGCCACCACGGCACCGAGCTGGACTGCCCCACCACGGCTCTCCTCACCTCCGGGTCTGCCCTCTGATGGGGTCCCACCCTGCCCCAAAATGCATTTCCTTAAACTGCTGCGGTGCCGATGGGTGTCACTTGTGCATGCTCAGTGCTAATTTAGGTGGCTTTGCAGAATGAATTGCTCTCTGGAGAACTTATCAGAGCAACCAAACTGCTCCCAATTCAATCAGAGGGCAGAGAGTGGAAAAGCAAGGGCTGCCCGGGCTCCCTGCAGGAGCAGGGCTATTCCCTGGGATCTGTGGGTCCATGGTCAGGATCCTGTGGGAGATCGTCAGGCCCAGAAAATGCTCTTAAAACATAACAGAGCTGTGAAAGGTCAAAACGTCCGACTGAGGACCCAGTACAGTTTTTCTATGAAATGCCTCTTTGTTTAGAGAGCTTAAAGGGGGTAAGTGTAGTAAAGTGCAATACATAAACTATGGCAATCCAGTCTGAACAGGTTTCTTATCTATGGCATCAGAAAAGAAGGGAAAAGCAGGGCGTTTGGAGGCAAGGCAGCTGCAGCAGGCATCCTGGGCACGGCACCTGCCCCAGCAGTGCCCGGGCTCCCCTCTGGGGTGAGGAGATGGCAAGACCTCCCCTTCGAGGGGGACATTTCCACACGATCCCAAAAGGTTGGTAAACGGCAGCGTTTCTAGAGTAAAGCAAAGTGGCTTGATGCCTGCCACAACCCAGCTGATTCATCCATCTCTCCATCTGAACACAGAAAATAATATTTGAGAGTTGTGCTCTTTCATATAGTCAAGGTTTGTTCTTTTATCAAGAGCAATCTGGCTTCTAATCCGTGGATGAAAGTGTGGGTTTGCATCCCCGTCGGAGGTACAGAAGTGTCAGCGTCTGACCTGACTGCTGTTGCAGAGCTTCTACTAGAAAGACAATTAGGCTGGCAAACGTGTAAATAATTGATTATAACATATAAGTGCTTCCATGAGATGGAAATACTAGCTACAAAAGTGCTCTCAACTCCAGTGGGAAAAGGCGCAGCGAGATCACTGGCTGGAAGCTGAAGCCATATAAATTCAAATGGGAAATAATATTTAAATGCTGACCAGTGAGGTTGTTTAACAGTGGAACAGGCTGTCATGGCCAGGGGTGAAGCTCTCACCCCTTGATGTCTTCATAGCAGAACTGGAAGGCTTTGAAGACTGTATCTTTTAATCGAGTACAAACTGGAGAACTCCAAAAAAGCGAGCTGCGGGGCAGAATAAAAGTGCTCACAGTAGACGGGAGGACAGAGTTAGGCATCTGCTGGTTTCTTTGGCCCTCAAACCCGTGACTCTGTCGTTAGCTGCCTGTAGTAAAATTTAACAACTTACTCTTCTGAAAACAATGTAAAGTCTAATAGGCCTTAAAATATAATTTATATCTTAAATGTATTTTTTCCAAAGCGAAGTCCTCAGCTAACCTTTCTAATACCTAAGTGTCTTTAAAAGCTATGGAATCTTTAATACAGCTCTTAACTTGACAGTTTTTCTATCTTCTGGATATTTCAAACCAGCACAGGCTATACAGAAGGAGTCAAAAATGTTGCTGGCCAGCATGTGCAGCCAGCAAACCGCAGCCACAGACAGGCAATACCTTCCCCTCCTCAGCCCTCAGCCCGCTGCAGAGTACGCTGGTTCTCCCTGAACCGGTTCAGGGGCTCGCAGCCAGCAGAAGGCCTGTGCTTTCAGTGCCCGCATACGATGCCACAGTGTATGACGATTTGGAATGGCTTAATTTTATTCCTAAATCAAATAATCGAGCTAAATTCGATTTTGAACTTCTATGTGTGTTTGGATTTTAGATTTATTTTCCTACAGCCAGATTAATTCTCACTGGCTGGTAGCTATTAAAATATGCTGGTTTGTTACTAAAAGTAGCCCATAACGAAAACTGGTATTTCCTTTTTGGTAGCCAAGATGATATATGATACACATATTAAGTACGTAGCTTAAAAATACAATTCTTGTTCAGAATGCAGAAGAAAAAAATTAATTAGAACATGGTACATATTTAGAACGAAGTGATACATTAAACAAAGAAAGCATTATTCAGAGTTAATTCATAGAGCTGATGGATTCTCATCACCGCCTTCTTCGGGATTTTAGCACTGCTAGATGCTAGCCTCTCACACCTCATTTTTATAAATAAATTGGAAGAGAAAACCTGGCTTTTCTGCTTTTTTCAAATCCCACTTGGTTTCTCAAATTCTATTACGTTACTGAAGTGAATGAATCTGATATGAAGAAAATATCCTCCCAGCAGAAGAGACATCAGATTGCCAAAAAGAAATTTAACACTTGAGAAAACTCTGTTGCCAGAGCTCAGCTAGTTATTTCATCAGTTAATTGATTTTCTATAAGAATTCTGCTTAAGCAAATATACACAGCCGAAATAGTTCTCCTTACATAATTTAAAGATTTTTAATCTCTTAAGATTAGGAGTTAACATAGGTCATGATAAGTCATTAAACGTATTTAATCTAAAAACATTAAAATGCATTTATTTTAAATAAGAAAAGCCTCCGGCTATAATCAAAGCCCACCCTCAGGACCTGGAAAAACTGCTCCTCCCCGTCACTGACAACGATCCTCTAGAAACATCTCGGTCGTATCGCAGCCTCGGGACTTGCTGCAGCTAATGGACCACGTAAGGACAACTCCTGAAGTACACGGAGAGCTGAGCAAGAATGGGCTGTACGAGTGCAATCAAATGGCGTCAGGGAATTATACCTTCCCTTTTTTTTAGTGCTCTGTTGGTCTTCTGCACTTCTTTTTCCTCTCACTTGCACACTAGCTTGGCTTTCATGGAGCATCTGGGATTTTTTTTCTTTCTTCCCAAGGTAACCAACAACTTGGCTCACCTGCCACAAGCTTCAACAATTGTGTTTAAGGTATATTGCCCTGGAAAACAGCGCTGGAGTGTAAAATAAAACAACATTCTTGGACTTTTCTAAATACAAACATGGTTTGGTTTACCCTTAAATTATAAAGGCATATTGTCTGTGAAAAAGTATTGTGCTCAAAGATATATAGATAAATGAATGTGTGCATACATATGAAAGTTAAACACACACACACACACACTTGCAGTTTTTGTAAGAGTAGCCTAAAATGGACTAAATCCAGGAACAGATTAAATAAATTACTACCAAAAAAAATTGACATCTGGAGACTTTTCCTCAGGCTCAGTATGTAGCAGGGAAAGATCCTTCCTTGTGAAACGCTCTTTAGCTTGCATGTTTAATTTTTTTCCTTGACATTTTACAGGATTGATTATTTGCTTTACTGCTGTTTTCGAACATCATTGCTGCTCTTCACCTCCTTCTGCTGTGCTCCATTGCTCACCCAGTGCCTGGAAAAAGTTTGCTGCTTTTTCTGTTCTCCTTTTCAAAGCATAATTTGTGGTTTTCTGTGTGAAAGGGCCAACACGCATTTATATGTGTATTACTGTATGTTTTATATACTCACATACATTATATATATGTGTGTGTGTGTGTGTATATACATATATATATACACACACATATATATATACACAGAGTACTGTTTGTTATTGCAAATATTTTACAACTAAAAATTGTCAGGAAAAAGGTAATTGTGTATAATTTTTAGGCATTACGTGCAGCAAGAGGCCGGCCTCCCTGGTCCTTGGGGCCGAGCAGGGATGTGCCGGTGCTGCCTGCGCCGGACCAGAACGACTGGCAGGATGGGGCCACTCTGCTGAAGCTGGGGAAGCTTTGCAAGGCAAGCTCTTAAAATAAAAGTGCTTCGGCCAGGTAGCGTGCTTCACTGAGTCGAAAAAAGAAAAGTAAGGGATTCTGCGTATCAGAACGAACGGCTTGGAAATGTGGTCTCAGGCCTAATTTTTGCATTACGTTGTGCCCCCATAATGTGCTTTGGTCTTTTCTAAATCTAAAAGATGCATGCATTTACAATGGAGTTCGGTGCTGCTATTGCTTTAATTGCGTTGCCTTTCAATAAGCAGTTCAGATTTTATTAAATAAGGTCATACCGCGGCCATGGAGATTATTTGAATTGTTACTAGATTATTTTCAGTAATCAAATAAGTCAGAAAAGAACAAGGATACTTTATTGCAGAATACAGCTTCTATCTTTATTTGAACAGAGCAGTTTATAAACAGAGCCTCATTAATATCAGCCTAATGTAATTCTGTTCTTTGTTTTGTATGTGGAACAAAGTTTATGAAAATTCACTTTAAAAAATGAGAGAGGTGTAGGACTGGAAGAAAGATGAAAAATGAGAAGTGCACCAAAATTAGGATGATTAATCTTTTGGGGAGGAAGTGATCTAATCTCTGTCTTCTAGAAAAAAAGTGTGCAAAAGAATTTGGTAAAATCATCAGGGAATATTGAAGAAAAAATGAAGTCCAATCAGAGCATTCAATGAGACTAAGAGCAAAAATGTATGATGTCTGTAGGCAAAAGTTAATGGTCTAAAACCAGTGATAGATGAACAGAAATACCTAGTTCTAAAAGAAGATACTGTTATATGAGACAGTAGGTGAACTAGGAGGAACAAATACTGAGGTAAAAACTGTATTAGCCAGCTGTGCCAGTGGAGGAACAGTATTTGTGTTGAAGAAAGCTTTGACGGCCAACTAATATGAATAAGTCAGTCATCCAGATCAACAAGTCCTAGGGCATCGCTATGGATTGAAATTGTGGGTTAATAGGAATAAAACAGGAAAAGGGCTGCAGTCCACACCGGTGGAGCGCAATGGTGAAAAGAGCAGGCAGGATCAGAAATGGAACGGTAATGGCAAATTTCAGTCATTGCCCATCCCCGTGACAATGGACAAATGTCACTACAGACATCATATAGAAACAAAAGTTGAGGACGTCTTGAATGACTGTGTCTTCAAAAAACTAGTCAGAGACGTACAAGAGAAAAAGTATCTTGTGGGCATTATGTAAGACGCCTTTCAAGATGTAACTGCAGAAAAGCCACTCTGTAGTGCCTAAGATATCAATGTTCAATATTATAGTAGGAGAAAAATGTCAAAAAGTCAATCATGTTAACATTGCACTTTAAGAAGGGGGATTTACAAAAACAAGGAAGCTTGTTAAAAGGAGATTTTTTTTTTTTACAGAGATGTTATCAGAGGCTTCCAGTAAACGTACCTCGCCTTCAAAGGAGACTCAAACTCAAAGTCAAGCCCGAAAATCAAAAATACAATACCCATCATGATTAAACACCAGAGTAAAGGAGGTGACTAGAACCCTTTCAAGAAGTGGGAGCTGTCTCCAAATGTGGAAAATAGTTAAGAATGTACATCCTGGTAGTTAAATGCAAAAGTATAAGAGCACATGCTAAAATGCTCTTGAGAAGCAACTTGCAAATACCATGAAAACCGGTAAAAACCTTTCCAAATAAATCAAAGGCGAGAAGCCTATTAGTTAGAAGGGTGGACAGGTAAACAACGTACAGAATAGATGTTCAGAGAAGTAAGGCCATAGCAAAACAATTGGAAAATAAAGAGCCCAAAGCATTCTTTGTGTCAGCCTTCAGCACAGAAAAGCTTGCGGAAGTTTGCACAACAAAGTCTTTATTTACAGGGGTGAGGCCACGGGGTTGTCTCAAATTGAACTGTCAGTAGAGAGGTTTCAGAGCAAATCAGTAAAATGAATAGCAACATGTTGCCAGCAGCAAGTAACAGTCACTCGAGGGATCTGAGGGAATTCAAACATAAAACTGCTGAACTTTTAACAGTGGTGTGTAACCTATCGCTTACATTGGCCTCGCTTCCAGAGGAATGGAAGGTGGCAAATGTGGCCTCAATTTTTGAAATAATCTCCGGAGAGGAGCCAGGAAACCAGAGAATAGTAAATCTAACTTCCTTCTGAGGCAAACTGATGGAAGTTATAATAACGAACAAAATTAGTAGACGTGAATAAATCCAACTTACTGGAGGTGGGTGAATAGAGTTTGTACAAGAAGAAATCCTGCCTCACAAATCTAGTACAGCTCTTTGAAAGAATCATTGCGCTTGTAGACAAGGGCAATTGAGCAACGTATTACATTTGGATTCCTGCAGCTTTCTACAATATCCCTTCCAAAACAGTCTTAAAGAGACCTGACTTCAGGGAAAGTGTTCTGTGCATTAATAACTGCTAAAAAGGGACAGAAGGGATGGCAGGAAAAAATGGTCGGGGTTTCCCAGCTGCCCGGGGAATCCCAGGGGGAAGTCTGCCCTTCAGCACATCCAGAAATCACCTAGGAAAGCTAAGGAACAGTGAAAGGAGAAAATTTGCTGGCGTTTCAGAATTATTCAGGACAGTCGAAACTAAAACAGACTGCAGAATTTCAAAAGCTTTCATCATACTGAGCAGGCAATAAAATGGAAGATAAAATTCAACCTCATGCTTGACAATCCTTAGTCATCAAAAAGTCAAACAGTGTTAGAGGTGGACTAGGAGAGCAGTAGAGAACAGAACAAAAAACACTATTATTTTAATGGTGCTGTCACACCTTTGGTACAGGGTAGACTTATTTCTCAAAAAGGAGGCAAAAGAATTAGAAAACTTAAGAGAGAAAGTTAACAAAAATGAGCAGAGGTTTCTATGCAAAGGGATGATTAATATAAGAAAACTGTTAACACTGGAAAAAAGATGGTCCAAACAGGTTACACTGGAAATGTATAAAGATCCTGAACGATATAGGGAAGAGGAGGAGGGACCAACTCAGCTTTTCCCAAACAAAAACTAGGACCATGCAGCAGAAGGCTTAAACAGCACACCTAAAAGAAAGAAGAAGAAATACTTTTCCCCATAGCACATAGTAAAACTGTGGAAATGCCACAGGGTGTCATGGAGGTTTCCCAACTAGATAGGTTCAAAACAAAATCAGGCAACAACATGGGGTGAGCTCTGCAACTGCTAAACACAACCATCCCACTCAGAAAGTCCCTAACCACTGATTTCCGGAAACGGGGAAAATACAATGTCAGGACTGTATGAGGCCTGTTTCTCATGTACTCTCCCAAAGCATCTGCCATGGCCAGATGGGATAGGCAAACCCTTGCTCTGACCTGGTGTCTCACCCTTACCTTCCCTGTGGGCTTTCGGTTGCTTTAGCAATTAGTTACCAAGCTTCGCTGGCGCAAGAGGGTGACTGTTACTTGTGCCCGTACTCAGGTGCATGGAAAAAGGAAAATTAAAACAAAAAAAAAGAGTGAGATTCTCCCAAACTTTGGCAGAGCTCAGCGTAAATGAGACCTGTTGAAGCTTGCCCTGGGAAGACCTAGCCAGAAATAATCCCTCAACCCAGAGAGAGATGACTTTAGTCGCTGTTGGTAGAAAATGCAACAAGTGTGGTGGGCGGAAGGCGATAATTAATCATGTCGTTAATGACAGAGCCTGAGCTGTCATGGACCAGGTTGTAATGGCTTTAAAGGATCAGCGCCGGGGTCATTCGTGGGGCACTGGATGTCCACTTTGGACTTCCCCTGCACTGTGTCTGACACGGGGATTAACACTTTCCCTTTCAAACATTTAAGCTTTATGGGCTCAAAAGACCCTAAAGAGACAGGAATAGGAGAAGGGGGTGAGGAGCCGAGTCTAGAAACATAAAAACTGTAGTCAGCAGAACGCTCACAGACATTTTTAATGACATAAAAGCCTACTTTGAGCTGAAAGAACCAGGCTGAACACTGCTGCTCTCCTCAAGCGCAAGTGGCAGCTTTGCTTCCCATGAGAAACACTGGCTACCGAGGGAGCCGCTTTGCCGTGGGACAGTCCTCCAACTCCTGGGAACTGCTGCTCTCTGGTGCCCGTCTGCCAAACAAAACCCCGGCGGCTCCTCTTTCATTCTCCTTGCCCCGCGTTTGATGTTGCTCCCAAATCGCATCATTAAAGAAAAAGAAAGAATTAAGATGCAGAAATGCACATTCAGATGCACATCCTTCCTCATTAAGCATTGGCAAATGATGTGTAATTGGGTTGTAAAATGGGCCGACGCGATACGTTAAGTGAGCTGGAGTCAATTTGCAGGCTGTGCTGAGTGCTGCAGCACCACATATTCCAAGCATGCGACAAGCACGGCAAAGCAAAGTCTAGTTTTGGCAGCGCGGAGAGTTTAATTTAAACATTTTCAATGGAAAATGTCTGGACTCCTCATTTCAAGACCATTTAGATCTTGACATTGACAGAGGCAGCTTAAAAATGGGGTTAAATCATCTGAAATTGAAACAAAGCACTCCTTTGGGGGCTGGATGGCTTGAATCATTGTTTCTCTGGGAGAAACTGTTTGCTTTAAAAGCAGAATAAATCCTGCGTTGGCTCCCTACAGTCACAAGGGCCTTTGATGCATTTTGCAAGTGATGGCTCAAATTCTATTTTGATTTTATAACACAGAGACTACATGGCTGAAATAATGAATGATTTGGTAATAGATCTTTCATTATTTATTGCTCATTTTCATCACAGTTCTGTCATTTTTATTCCCTCTGCAAGCCAGTATATCTTCCTTGATGTTAGAGACTAGTGAACTAAATGAGTATAAAGTAGAAATTGTCTGCAGCAAAATTTCTATTAGAGGTTCTCTCTTTTCCTTTTTAAATAATTACGTCCCATCAACTGCACAAAGGAAGCAACAAAGTCAGCCAGTAAATCAGAAGTAGTGAGTAGAAAAGGGGACTGTTGATGGTGTCTTTAACTGCTGAAAATGGATATATACATCAGGTAGTGGTACTTTGCAAGCATAGTTATTTCTGACTATATTGAAATGCCATCTGCCGGTTACAGAGATTTAAGAAGCAGATGCAATGAGGTACAACAGCTATATTGAAAGAAAGTTGTAACACTCCTGCTTTCTGAGCTACCGTAGTATGTTTTATACAAGCTATAGAAACATCAGGTTCGCCTTTAACTGACCATCAAAGCATCCCATGTTGGTATTCACAGTGATTTCAGCATTCACTGTTCGTGATATCTGTATGCAGTTTTTATTAATACTTCTACTTCCCATTCATGTTGTTTATGGTAAAGGCGTTTGTGTTTTAAAGATTTTATGCTGTAAGTTCAGGTACAGAAATGTGAAGATAAAGGCCTTGAAGCTGAGCAGGGCACCTAAGCAGGTACTTACCTTTTCACTGTGTGAACAGCTCCATTGGTCCTAAAGCGCTTTGCTTAAAGTAAGCCCGTGTTTAAGAGCTTTGCTGGATTTAAAGGTGCTATTTCGAGACCCATGCAAAATAATTATGAAATAGAAACTCTCTTTCAGTGAACAGCATTCATCTTCTTTAGAGATATTTTAATTTAAAATTACAGGCAGTCAGTCCAACGTGGAGTGTGTAACCGGAGTGAAAAAAACAAAGGGAAGGATCTATCTTCTTGAAGGAGGCTTGGGATTGGGAGACACTTTTCAGAAGAAGGTTGTCCATTTGCTGAGAGCCTCCTCTGTAGGAGCCCCCTGGAACTGAGTTTTCCAAGTTTGAGCCTTCCAAGGGGGCAATTTAGATGCAATTTCTAATCACATTCCTTTGTGTCAGAACCTTGTGTCAACTAAACAAGTTTATCCATATTTTGTGAAACCGTGATCTGAAAAAGTCCATTTTTCATTTTATCCATTTTAGCAGCAGCAGAAGCTTTTTGTTTCTCACTTACTTACAAAAGCTTGTTCACATGACGATACCACACAAACTGAAAGTGTGTTTGCCATGAGGCAGTAAACCAGAAACCAGGGATGAGTGCTGAGTGCTCATGAGCAGTATTTGATGCAAAAAGAAGTTGAGAGCAATGTAGTCACTATCCAAACCACTTCGTTCAAAGTGATGGCACCTTTCCAGCGTTTCATTATGAAATAGTCAGAAATTTAAGCTGCTAGAAAAAGATTTCCACAGCAAAAATCCTTCACTCAAAGCCTGCTCTAAAGTGATAATCCTCATGGCCATGTACCATAAACAGAAGTTAAAGGTGGTTAAAAAAAGGAGTCAGAGGTGACAAAAAAGGTAACTTTGCACTTTCAAAACGTTTATGAGATGCCAGAGATTATTCTTCCTGTTAAAAATCAGCAAATTAGCAGTGACCTAGTCAAATCTTCCCAGTATTCAGCAAGAGAGGTAGGGAGTTAAAGGAAAGAGAGTGGTAAGAGGTACTTTGCTTAGCTTGAAAAATATTAACTGGCTCTATCACTGCTCCTGAGTCAGGTGCTGGCAATACCAACCTATGCACACTTCTAACATGCCAAAAATACACTTGTTGTATGAGTATTTAATGACCGTAAAAT
This sequence comes from Dromaius novaehollandiae, assembly GCF_036370855.1. Taxonomy (NCBI): domain Eukaryota; kingdom Metazoa; phylum Chordata; class Aves; order Casuariiformes; family Dromaiidae; genus Dromaius; species Dromaius novaehollandiae. Next base: position 46,827,359 of record NC_088098.1, read on the forward strand.
GCTACCACAGAAGTACCCTATTTTATTTTGATTTTATTCTGAGCATATAGCCACCGCATATAAACAGTACTTCTCCTTGCCATCCTTGCTTAGTCTTTTTTATCAGCCCTTGGCATTATGTGTTCTGGGACATCTAGTCTATATAGGTGACTATTAGCATATAATTTGTTACTTACAAATGTGGGCTATATTTTAGCTGCACACAGCGCTGGAGTCTTTGGTGGTTAGAGGCTCCAGCTGAATACTTCCTAGGTATTTGTACATTATGGTATGCAATAGAATTATTCTTTATATTAGCCAGCAAAATTAGGAAACAAGAAGGTCATTTCCAACAAACAATTGCTGTATAATTTACTGAGTGATTAGAAGGAGGAATTGCTGTTGCTTCCTGCTTACTGTATATTCCTTAAAAGAGCACAAGGTAAAACTAATGGAATAGATAAAGAAGCAAGATCTGCAACTAGTCCAGAAATACAGAGAGTGGTCACTGGGAAGCAATAATTAAAGTTATATTGAAAGACATGAAAGTTTTAGAGGACACTGCTGGAAATGGAAGTGCAAACTCACCATTAAGGTTTACTGGAGCTGCCAAGCTGTCTATTGAAGAAGTTGTTACTGTACTGGATACACACCTTCGAAGGGTTGTTTTCAGCTTATGGACTCACATAAATCCTTCCATGTGGATCTTCACGTTCAGATTTGTGGCTTGGGGGTTTATGGGCCATTCATACCTTGACTTGTTCTTTCCTGCACTGAGCTGGCTCCAAGATGTGAAGATGTGCTGTGATATGATGAATGAGGTTTGGCTTCATTTAGTATTCATGCCTTCCTGCTTGCAATCTTTTGGCATGTGATTTGTGATTGCAGAAGCAGTGAAAACAGCCTGTGTGCAGAGGAAAGAGGTATCTATTCCCATAGCATCTTGGAGGATCTGGCCTTGGCAGATAAATGGGAAAGGCAAGAAGCAAGAGAAGGAAAGAGATGGGAGGAGGCTAAGGGCCGAGATGCTCCAAGACGCTTTCCAGTAGGTGACGAGTGTTGCCTAATGTTCCCCTCAAAGTTTCTTTCTGGGCATTCACTCTAGTGCCCTTTCATATGCTTTCTGTTGCAGCTGTGGACAGCTGTGTCCTGCTGCAGCACAGTAGCTGCTGTTCTCGTGCTGGCTGACTGCTGACCCCGGTACCCTGAAATGCACAGCAGCACGAGACACTGTGCAGTATGTTATCTGTGCTGGAGCGCAGGGGGCATTGCCAAAGGATCCATCATCCACTTGGGTCTTCTCCCTCAGAGGCTGGTGGTACAGGTGGTGGAAAAAGCACAGTTGTGCCAGTGCTGGATGGTCTTGAAAATCCTGTCCTTCTGAGCTAGCTCAACCAAAACTGATGACATAAAAGATTCCTGCTGAATATCACTGGCAACTGGATCAAGGCTTTTTTTGACTGCTGTCTATCATTACCCCAAAAATGAGACAGGCTCTGCCTGGTGAAAGTGGGCTGCTGTTTGCATCAAGCCAGCAGGCACGTAACCAACAACATAGTGAAAAGAATTCATATGTAAAATGCCTGGTTTTGAAGAACAAGGCCTGAGGTCCTTGTGTAGTTTAAGAGCCTTCTGGATTTGGCCCGAGTTCAGAAGCTGGCTTTCTGTTTGTACAAAATAAGCCCTTGGAAGTCCAGTCAAGACATTCCTAAAGCAGAGCTTCTTACAGTTTAAGATTAATAGTCAGTAGTAAGTCATTATGATTTTATGTAATAAACCAACTATAAGAGTTTGCAGCCAGTTCTTAAACTTCCAGGAACTGTGCTGCGGGATATAATGTTTCTATAGAGATCTTTTGTTGTGCCACAAAACAGGTCTACAAATATGCAGCAGGGTGTCCCTTCATCTACAGTCCTTCTTATATCTCTCTGCCATATATTACAGTGGTGCCTCATGCAACATGCACGTGTCTTCCCCTAACTGTATGTTTTTAGAGATGTCTTCATTCCTTCCAAAGAGAGGCAGAGTAAACATTGAAAGCGAAGCTGAAATCTTCAGTTTTCCAATAAGTAAAATCAGAGCTCTACAATTGCTACTATTGCTACACTATATTAATGCTTGTATTCTACAGCTTTGCTCCTTCACTGACAGCTTCACTGTATTTTGTATTCGTGTTCTACTTTCTGAGTTGGAAAAAATCTGAGATCTAGGAATGACAGACTGTTAGAAAACATCAGTGCAATACGGTTCACTCAGATTTAAAACCAACAGCAAGATACCATAACATATTGAAATGGAAATAGATTTGCTTAAATTTTTTTTTTACATAAACAATTGTTTAATGGAAGCTCTGGGAATCATGGCGGTCTCATAAGCAAAGTTAATTTATATAAAAAGTGAAGAAAATTTAAAGGAAAATCACTTACGGTAAATTAATAATGAGCTATTTCTTAAAGTTGCTACAACAAATAAGAGAAGCTGGGAGAATATTCCTTCAAATGACTCAATTTCTTCATTAAAATTATTTTAATAGATTTCTGTAAACCTAATATTCTGTGTTAAATTAAAAAGAAGCTATGGAAATCATTTTGCTGGAAAGAATTGTTTAAAGAAACAATGTAATTTACATCAAAACTGCAAAGCAATTTTCAAAATAATTTTAAATATGTAAGCATGAATGGTTGTGTTGGAAATCCACCTCAAAGGATTAGGTGAATTGAGACTAAAACCACATTTATATTCTTAGTTTTTTGTCCGAGCACAGTTAACCAAAATAGTAAACATTTTTAATCAATGACTTACAATACCCATATCTTTTTCTACAAATCAAGAATTATTCTGCAAATAATAATCAAAAAGAAAAGAAATTGAAGAACATCTAGAAAAATGCCCGAACAAACTGAAGATTTAAAATCCATCCAAAGTGTATTAGTTCTTACTTTTTTTCCCAACGGTACTGGGGTATATTATTTCTGCAAAAAAAAAGAGAGGTCAGTTTCTGAAGACCAGAACTGCTGAATAAAAGGAGCTGATCTCGCAACATGTTTGTTCAGAAACCATTAACGTGCTTCCCTGTTTAAGAGCAGCTGGCACATCGTAGCGGACTTTTATGGAAATTCTGATTTTAATTAATCTCTTGGGGTTCTCCATTGACCTCAGGACAGTTACACAAGGATGAGACTTGTCTTCTCGTTAGAAACAATTCTGTTTATAAATATGTCTTTAATTTTGGTAGAGCTGGGTGGATTCTGCACTCTTTCTTAGTAGAGCTTTATGGGTACAAAGCAGAATTAATTGTTCTTTGTTTGGTTGTTGCTTAATTAGCATTCCTCGTTCGGACAAAGCCCATTGTGGGACTCACCTGTTGCTGGGCTTTCGTTATAAACCCAGCTTTTGCCACAGACCCCCGGCAAGCTTTGCACACTTTGGTTTGGTTGCATCTGCGGCACAATTTCTACGATTTGACACAGAGAAGAGGCCAAAGTTGTGGCTTTTAAGAAGCTGGTTAGCCCAGGGGCGAAGCGCGCGGTCTGAGGCGACTTCTTTTTCTCCGCTTGAGTTCGCACGAGCTTGGGACTCCAGGTGCAGTTCACCAGGAACAAACCAGCACAGATTCAAATCACGCTAAGCTTCCCGGTAAAACCACCCGGCTTTGCCCTGACCATAAATCTTCACCTACGACAACCTAACCTCTAATTGCTTTCACATCGAGCAGCTGCGATGTTACAAAGAGGCTCCTCAGTCGCTTGAGGAACAAGCAGCAAGAGCTGTTGAGCTTGCACAGTTACATAAAACTCCCGTTTCTCTGTCAGGAGGCTTGTTAATGTATCGATAAGGAAAGGTGGGGAGAGGAAGCACGTGGAAGAAGAGCCGCACACACGCCAGTGCTACTCCTGCTCCTCCAGGGGAGAGCGAGACAGAGATTTTTGCCTTCCACACATCCTTGCTTTGAAGTGGTTCATTTTGGCTTGATCTGGCAGAGCATGAGCCACTGCAAACCAGGGCTAGCGCTGATACCGTCAGCCCTCTGGTGTGTAATGAAGCCTGGTACAGACAGCCGCTGCAGCACTGCCCAAAATGTGTTCAGGAACATCAATCACGGGGATTACACAATAGTATTTCATAGCTATTTACATGCCGAGATCTCACCAGCTGGCTTAATCCTGCAGAAGCAAGCACAATGAGATGATATTTTAGATGCGTTATGAAGGCTGAGCCACGAGGCTCGGAGCCAAGCTCTGCTCTCACAAACAGCAGCGTAAATCCAGAGCAACTCGCTCAACTTCACTGGAGATTGCTTCAAAGCTAAGCCAGGATACGTACTCTAGGTTGCTCCCCGCTGCCTACACGCACTGTACTAGGTTACCTACGTTACCTACATTACCTACGACGTTACCCAGGCTGCCTTGTTTCTGGCATTTTAAAGGAACAGCTGCCAAACCCATGTTCATAGCTATATGTCGTTTGAGCTGGTGGCAGTGCTGGAAATCGTAGCCTAAACCCAAGAGTCGAGCGGTACCGCTTCGGCTTGCAGTGGTGTGTGTGTTCGTGCGCGTGCACGCGTGTGATGTTCACACAGACGGCTGACCCCACGTGTGCACGTGCGAGTCCTGAAGAAAAGGGAGAAGAGGGGCTCGTAAGGAAAAGAGAAGGAAACAGCCTCGTGATCTCAAGATCGTTCTTCTAAACGTACAGGAGCAGCAAGCAATACTCAGTCCGACTAGACTGGAAAGAGTCAGTGTTATACAGTGTGTTTGGGGCTTTTGACATTACTTTTAAGTCGGTTTCACTGTTTCCTAGTATAGCTCCTCGGTGCGGATATCCTTCTGCTTGTGTAGGACTTTCACACAGCAAGAGCTTACAGAGAGCCTATATTTAGCTCTTCCTACAGAAGCTTCCTACAGAAATCCATCTGTTTATGTGATTACAGAGCCTGGAGGTCTGGCTGTCTTTCTCCTTGTCCTCCGTGATAACTTCTGGCCAATTGCAGCCGTATCAGAGGGGGATGTAGAGTTTTTAAAAATATTAAATTCCTACAAGTTACACAATCTTTTGTGACTGGGTGGAGGAGGAAGACCCAAAGCAGTCCTTTTAGTGTGAGCTCTGAACGCTATTACTAGGCGTTAAGGGAAGCCACATCAGAGAAAGAAAGTATAAATATTCCGGTCATAGGAAATGCATCAGTCAAAGCCTGCACCTTATTACACACAGAATATTATTAGTCACCAAGGCACAAGTAAGCAGAGCTCATCAGTTCTTCTGCTCAGGGAACTGCTTCTTAAAATGGTGAGAAATATGATGCTCCCATCCTCAAAAACTGATAAAGCATAGAAGGATAAAATATAAAAGTGCTTTAAATTTTTTATTTTAGTTTTTTAATAGTAATTTTCTAATAATAATTCCAATAATTCCCTAACAATTTTATAATTGACAGTGTCTCTTTAATAACTTCTTTAAAAATCTATCCTATTTTTAGGATCTATCCAGATCTTTCCAGATCCAAATCTATCCAGATTTTTAATCTGGAGCTTTACAGCAGCCCTGCAGATAAAACCTTCACTTAAATATGCCTTCTGCAGCCTATACCTCACCATCTTACCAGATATAACTATCACCAACATCTCTTCTCTATATAGACAGACCCCTAGGGAGCTTTGCCATTCCCTGTGGGAGCTCCCTGTGCCCCTGGCACCCTCCGCCATGGCAGAGCACCCATTTAAGAAGAAAGGATCACGCCAGTTCTCAAGATTTCAAAGAAACTGTTGCAAACGTAACCCAGAGCTTGGGCTTGCAGCTGTCTGGCTGGTGGCTGGGAAGTTTGTGTCTTTAATTTAGTATTCTGCTAAGCTAAGCTGGAGCTCCTGGAGCTCATCTTCAGATTGGAAAAAAAAAAACAGAGAAAAAAAACCAAAAAACTTTTGTTCTTCAAATGCCAACAGATTGAGCGCAGAATTCGTATCCAAGTGCCACAGATGGCAAGTGCCATGGTGCAAAGCATGCAAAAGCATGAATTCATCTCTTGGATGGTGAGCACGTACTATGCTCATACTTGGAAAAGAAACATTCAGTTAATTTCCAGGAAGTCAAGCTTTCTGAACTATAAAACTATAGATGCTTAATGCGTCAGTCAGTACCGATGTGTTTTCTTGGCTGGTGAAAGAGACCTTTCCATGCTCGCACTTGGTTAAGCAGCACCTCGGCGGTGCTGCCCTTCTCTGCGCGAGGCCAGGACCAAGGCAACAGCGAAGGCGCCTCTGGGGACACCTCATGTGGCTCTGCCCACACCGAAAGGAGGCGGAGAAAGGGGAAAAGGAGGCTCCCTTTGGAAACAAGGAAAAAAACCAAAAAAACAAACAAGCAAACAAAATGCCTCTTGGCGCCTCACCGTGCCGGCACAGCCTGTCTTTGCTCCCCGGGGCAGGGCGCGGGCCGCCCCGCGGCCGCGGCAGCCAAATGGCCCTGCGGCACGCCAGAGCGATTGCTTTCCTCGCGCCTTTCCAGGCGCTGATGAGGAGCCAGCGCAGGCGCCTCGTCCGTGGGATGGCGCCCTCGGCACCCGTGGCCGCGGCCAGTGCCGCCCCCAGCCCAAAGGTCCCGTGGGAGGCCCCGCAGGTCCCCCATGGCCCCTCTCCCAGCTCATTTCTGAGCCTCCAGGATTTGTGGTGGCCCTCAGATGGTGCAGAGCTCCTGCGCCCCGGCCATGCCAAGCACCGGCCTTTCAACCAGCAAAAGCAGCTGCCCCTCATGCCCAGGGCTGCCTCAGCCACCGGCTGGCACCCGCCGAGTTGCTCCCTGTGGGAGCCACACACGTAGCTGGAATTAAGCCCTAAATGTACAATTTCGTGCCTTTGAGGTCTTGTCCTTCAAGGGTACCTAAAGTTTGCGCCTCCCATTTAAATCGATGAGAGGAGCAGGTTGCCCCGATCCCTCCCAGGGCCTGGCTTTGAACTCTTCTCACCGCTGGCCGAATGAGCCTTCTTGAGCGGGGATGTTCGACCAAACAGGCTCCTCGCCTTGCATATGCACAAAACAACCAAAACGGAAACCTCCGAAGACAGCTGCTCTATTGAAAGCAAGAGGAGGAGAATTGGGGTCTGGAGAGCAAAGGCCTAATTAGCTGTAGGGAGTGAGACAATCTGATAACAAATATCAGGTAGATGATCTGCACTGACAGGGAAGACTGTTACGCCTTAACAAAGTAGAAGGGTAATAAACCCCTGGCTGTGCCAGTTTGTTAGGGATTCACTGCATCGGTGTAAAAGAAAAGCCGCTTTGACATTTATAACTGATGCGGGTTTTTTTTTAATGCGACTAGCTCTTCTGATAGAAAACATTTGATAGATGTGTGCAGGGTGAGTGAAGTCTGCTTCATAATACCAAGGATATTACAATGTAAATGCAGACAAAGTCACGTGAAACCAGTACAATATGGTACTCTGTGCTACTGTGGAGTTATGCCTATAGATAGCTATATAGATATAGCTATCTAATGACTATGTAAATTGGCTGATTTGGAGATAAAAGGGAGTTAAAGAACAGTTCCTTGGAGCTCTTTCTCAGGATGATGTTTCAACACTTGTTTTTCACCTTGTGTGTGCCACGCCAAGCTTCTAAGAACAAGGTTATTTGAATTTTGAATTCCTAGTACTGATTTTAATTTTAGTGGTAGAGTTTAATTTGAATTTCTTCTGGTTTCTGCTATGCAAAAACACAACTGCATAAAACCACCTTGTTTTGGTGGATGCAACTAACAAAAACTGTCCAAACTGACATTTCTGACAAACCAAAAACTTCAGTAAATGTCTAGGGTCCTGCTCCTGGTTGTTGTAGTAATAAGTCTACTGAGTTCAAACTGACCAAGAAGGAACCCCGAAGCAACCTGGGGTTTCTAAACTGCCGTCTTTAAACAACAGCTAAAAATCTACTTGTGACCTAAGTCCCTCTGAGCTTTTTCCTTATTTTGTCCAGTTCAAGAGTTCAGTTTCTTAATCTGTACAGTTAGGCTTTCCTGCAAAATTAAAAGCAAAGCAGAGGGAAGAAGTAGTCTGTGCATATCCTGGGCACTTCGCTGGTGTGCAAAACCACTGGGTGCAGTTCCAGGGTGTTTCACAAAGAGAGAACAAATTAAGCATAACAAAACAGCAGACGAAAATCACTTTGCTGGTTTTTTAACCCTGTGGATCGCCTAGCAGAATGGTATCTGATTGCAAAAGCCTATTTTGCTCCTCAGCAGCGCTGCGGCACCAGCTGTGCTCGGCCAGCCTGCCCCAGCAAACTCTGCTCTTTGGGGAGCGCAGGGACGCCTGGGCACCTGGGGAGGCCTCCTGCCAGTGGCCCCCTGCTCCCAAGGGGAAGAGGCAGAGAGCATGGTCAGGAGAGGAGGGCACCCCTACGGTCGGAAAGAGGATATAATCTTTATGTCAAAGTGCATTCAAGTTGGGTCTGAAACAAAAGGAAAACGCCGTTTCACGGGGTAAATCCGGCCACCTCGAACTGGGCGCTCACCTTGGTGTCCCGGCAGGGAGAGGAGGGCTCACCTTCAAAACCCCTACACGGCAGAAGAGCCCATCTGAAGTGTTTGTTTGGGGAACAAAAGTTTCCTTATACCTTGACAGCAGGGCTGCCTTCAAAGCCCTCGTGCAAATAGAGCTGGGTGTTTATTGAATTCCTCCGCACCGAATATATACATGCCAAGGATTTTAATTCTTTCATAACTGTTAAGCACTTGGTTGTATTTCTATTTGAGGCATCAAGATGGGAATTAATAGATAATTGTGTAAATTTTGGTCTGTTTAGATTTGGGCAAAATTGGGCAAAAAACAAGTATGCAGAAGTTCAGAGGTTCCCCACGCAGAGAGACTCACTCCTATCCCTAGTGGCCTGTTTTGTGACAAAATGTGTCATAAAATCTCAGACATGGAATAAAAAAGCCCACATATTGCTTTTGATAACTCCTCACCCTCAGGCTCTCTGAACAGATGGGAGCACTAAACACCAAAATTCTTAAGCTTACAAACTGGCAAAAGGCCCGGCAGTGCTGCTAACAGAAGGAGTTGTACTAGCTCTTCATTATTTACAAATCAAAATTCTTCTGGAAAGAATTACTATAATATGTAGGACATGATCCCAGGGTTTTGGCAAAACGCATTAGTAACATGAGCTATTGATCCCAGGAATTAAATTAGACCTTTGAAGGTTGAAGTGTGAGGTTGTCTAATGTGTTGTGAACTTCACCTCTAATGGAAAGTTGTTTACACCTGTTGGAAGTGTTTGAGTTAACACATGGAAGTTGTTCCTCGCATGAGGGAAGAGGTAGGCCACTCATCTCAGACGGTGTCTGTAGAAATCAGGGAAGCACTTCTGGACTGGATATGTGGCTATAATATCTCTAGCACAGGATTAAGATGCTAAATCCACTTTATCTCTTATTTTTTGTCAAATGCAATCTTTTGGGCTCAAATACGCCATCCTGGAAAATTGTTGCAAGTTATCCAAAGCTTTTTATTCTGTTAAAAGAACATTGTAAGAGTTTTTTGTTTGGGTGGTTGGGGATTTTTGCTTCTGGATACTGTCCAGATGGTTTACTTTTAAGAATTCGAATAAATCGGTATCAAAAGGGACCTGCAAAAGTATTGCTGTCTTTGTTTGAAACATAGTTATGAAACATAGTTTTGGAAATAAAATGGTGGGCACAGAGGGCTCAGCCATACTGAATTGTTTAGTGTCAGAAAAATAGGGAGTTCTGGGCCCCGAAGCCAGTGGGAACGGGGAGCTGCCGATTCTCACGGAGGTGAAGCAGAGAGGAGACCTGTCGCAAAGGCACCTGGAAGCATCTCACCTTCGTGAGAGGCAGATACTCCGTGGTTCCCAAAGCGTTTCTGCCAACGCGCTTCATCTCTGATTTGGGAAGGGAGAATGTCATCTGGCGCACCGTCTTTGCAAGCAGTATGCCCTCCGCTTGTACTGCAGCAGCTCCAGTGGGTCGGGGTGGATGGAGACATCCACATAGCAACTAAGCGAGTGGTACTTTCATCAGGTGGGACACCCGTGCGGCTCGCCAGATGACATCCCTCGTGATGGGATACCAATCACTCGGAAGCCGACCGAAATACCGTCTTGGTTAAACTTTCGCTGGCACTCCTGTTGTTTCCTTTAAATGTTTTGGTGTTGATGTTGTTTTGTTGAAAAATTCCTGTCCAGCTCTGCTCCGTATCCCTTGCTTCAGTGAGCTGTCAGCACTCTCTGATTTGGCAGGCTTATGGCAGCCACAGAGCAAGGAAACCTGTAGTACGAATCAATGATATATGTGTCTCCCAGAGGAGGCGTATGATGGAAATCCCAGTTATTCATTATTATTTGACCAGTGGGAGCTTAGAGTTGGGAAAGAGATCGTCTTACAAGTCTCAGTGCAGTAAACAGAGCCCCTTCTTTGTCCCCCTGAAGCAGTGGCAGTCTGTTCAGGCCCCGAGTTTGGGACCATCCATGCAGAACAAGGGAGGCTGCTGGAGACACGCAGATTATTTGGCAGGCTCATTTCTTTTTGCTGAGCTTCAGTTGCTTTAGAGCCAGAGCAAGATCTCCTGAAGGCAGTCAGGCTCTGATTATTTCTGCAATGCATTTCAGGAATATCCAAAGCAGCGTCAGCCAAGATGCGATAGCGCTAATTTTCTGCGAGAGTTCTGCAAGCTTTGGCCGGAGCCGGCTGTTCCTGTGCTTCGAAAGCTAACCAGTGGGAAGGAGGCTCCGACGCTGTGTCTTTGGATTGCAGCATGGGCAGAGTATTTGTTCAGCTGCATACATGAAGGGGGGCAGGCTCTTCCCCCTGCCGAGCACTTCGGTAGATCTCTCGATCTCTCACCACTTTATTTGGCAGTCTTCACCACGGAAAGCTCCTCTGTTTTTTTCCAGGAGATCTCAGATCCCTGCTCCTGCTAGCTTGCCTGCATGGGGCAGCAATAAAATGTGACCAAAGCAGACCTCCTCCCATGCATTTGCACTTCTGCTCCTGTCAGATCTTTTAAAATAAGCGGAGTCGAGCTTGACCAGTGCTCTCCCCGGGCAACCTTAGAGGGGCAAAGCCCATTGCCTTTCTTCAGCACCCAGATCCGTGGTGCGTGAGACTGCAGCTATCTGCCAGCAGCTCCTCTGGCAGTTGGGTTGTGTTACTCCCTCCTCCCCCATGCTTCTGCTCTACTTTTCATTAGCTTTGTTCTTTAAATAAATATTGTTCTTTCCCACCGTTGGGAATGCAGTTGTCAATCATCTATCTGCCAAGTGGCTTAGCAGCTGGAGCCCACATCCTGAGACCTGTGAGAGCTCAAGGTGCCAGCCCTGTGTGCCCTTGCACCCACTGCAAGCTGGCACGTGAGAAAGAGCGCAAACAAGGAGGTCTTTATTAAGGAAAAGGGAATAGAGCTATCAATCTGGGAAAACATAACACCAATTATATTTGCAAACAGAGGGTCAAGCGCCTGTTTCTCTTTCCCAGTAACTGTCAGTGCCTGCCCAACAGCCGTCCCAGCTACCACCAAAAACAGTCCCTCGCGCCAAAGTCCTTGCAAGGGAGAGGCAAGAGGACTCAGAGCCCCGTGAGGTCGTGGCACCTTCAGAAGGAGCTGCCTGCCCCACCATATGGGGTCTTGTGGGTGATCGGACCTCTCAGGTCACAAATTCATGAACAGCCACAATGACTTCACATGGCACGAGTGAACCTCTGAGCAAAGAGCTTGCGCAAATAAAACACCATGGCAGCACTTTCCCTGTTTACCTTTAGAGAAAAAAGACTTTTAAGCTCTTGTGATTTGACTTGCCAGAGCAACATGGATTTGTTTTAAAGAGGCTTCAGGTGTTTTGGAAGATATTTGACTCCTGCTGCGGAGCAGATATCAAACTGCTTGATGTTCTCTGGAAGGAGATAGAGCCGTGGACCACCGGGATCAAACACTGACCGCAGTCCAGCCACTGAGCTGCGACCGAGTGGGGCAGGAGGGTACACATGTGTACGCACATGTCCACATTCACACGCACACCAGGCAGGAGACCACCAGAACTTTCTCTGAAATATTTCAGCAGAGTGTTTTGATTTCTACAGCCTGACACATTCCAGCTGCTTAATTAGAATCTGGGGATTTTTGCTGTCCTCATATTTAGGGAGTTGAGAAGAATATTCCCTGTGGGAATATCAGTCCTGTACCTTACATAGATATTGCATGAAGATACTTTTTTTTGTTTTTTAGGTTTTTTTCCTAATCCAGGATCCCATAGAATACAGGAAAATGAAACAAGGTGATACATAAGTAACAGAAAAGTGTGAAATTCTTTTCAAAGACTTTACATTGAAATGCCTGCCTGAAATGCATGCCTGAAACTGTCGCATGAAGTAATATCATGGAAATGAAAGCAACTGGCTATGAATGGAGGCAAATTTTTATATAAAATATGAAATTTACTCTGCAACCAAGAACAGGTCTGGAAGGTTATTTGTCAGGCTCTGTCAGTGCTGCACTATCACCAGTTGATTTGGGGCAGAGGATCAGTAAAATGATATCTGATTTGGCCACAGTCCAGCAGCATTCAAGAAGTTATGATTTCCACAGTGGTGTCTATCAGCCGTACAACTATGAACTCATGGTCAGTGGCTCCCAAACTCATGGTAAGAAAGGTTCTCTTGAGAAAATTCATATCTTACTCTTCCCCTGCCCTGAATCCTGCTGCTTCTCCTCCTTCCACTTCTCCTAAGTGCTGCTGCCACCACCATGCCCTCTCTTCTTCTCTGGCCCCCCCAGCACGGTGGATCACCACGTCCTCTCCCTGCCTTTTGTTGTTGCCTCTCAGAGATCCATGCCAATGCTCTCTCAGTAGTTTTCAGCTGGCATCCACCCATCTACTGTTGGAGAGAAGACTTGACAGCTTTGCTTTCTCTCCACTTACCTGTAGTTGCTGTAAAATGCTGATGGGCTTTCCAATATGTAGCTGCATGTGTTGAGATACATGCTTTTCCCATGTTAGGAAATAAACTCTTCCCAACCACTGAGGACTGTAAATAAGAGTTCTCAACACTAAATGTATCATTGGAACACTGTGATTGTATTGCATTTCCATCCAAATCAAAGACAGAACAAAGATCACAAAAATAGTAAGGATAATGTGAGGAAGCAGTTTTAAGAAATCTGCAGTTGATTAAAAAATATCCAAAACAGCACTTTCCTAATTACCATGAGGGAGCTGCTTGAGGTAATCCAGGAGTTTTGGAATAGGATTAATTGATCATCTTGTTTCACTAATATCTTTTAGGAGTTTATATAACAGTAGAGATGCATGGTTTATTTTCAGTGGCTTCATCTCAAATCATATAATAAGAATCAAGCTTTTTAACTCTTTTTATAAGCAGTATGATGCTTATGAAATACCTTTTAAAGTTCTTTTTTAGGTCCTTTTGTTATTTATTCTGCTCACCTTCCACTTGTGCATTTTAATAAAAAGTCATTCTTTTGTGAAGAAACATCTTGAGTGCAGCTGAATTGAATCCCATTGGCAATTGTGTGATGAGGATTCTTGTATAAACCTTTGGACAACAGGCAGCCTCACAAAACCTAATGTCAAAAGCTGAGTTATAATAATGCATGCTGTTAAAATTACAATCTCATATTTTTTGAAGACCATGTTTTTTGTCAACTGAATTGATAGCGACACCAAGTGGCTAAAATATAGACTGCAAATTCTACTAGCCCAAAGATTTACCAATTGTAGTCTATTAATTTCCACTAGGTTAAAAAGTGTTGCCTGTCCCCCTCACTTCCAGTTAGGTTCACATAGACTCTAGCAAGAGAAAACTGTTTTCAACTTTTCTTAAGGGTATTGAAAGAGTTATGCAGTTAGGTATCTGATAACCCTTTAAAATATGGCCTTTTTCACTGAAACAGCTAAATATACACAACATTATTTTTGTGTGCAAATGCTGCAGTTGCCATGGGAGAATTATATAACTGTTTGTGGGAAGGGATGCAATCCATGTAATTTCAAATAGGAAGCAAAATATCTGCAGTGAGCTCTTGGCTAAATCTAGTCTACACTATAAAACAGAGAAACCCTGTCTCTGACATTATATATGTATTTACACATGTATGTGTGTGTGTGCATGTTAACCACATGAACACAGCCTCCCTTAAGCATGTGTGGGAAGGTCTCTGCTGCTGGCAAAGCTCTCGCCAAGCCCCAGGTTGTGGCTGCGTGGCCTTGGCCCTTCGCACTGATCCTGCGGACCCTCGCGGGAACCGGCATGGCTGAGCGAGTCTCCAGGCCCTGGTGGCCCCAGAGGTGCTTGTCCATAGCTGGGCATCTACCCCAACAGCAGGGGCCAGGAACATCTTGATACAATCAGCGTGTTTCTAAATACCCAGCCAAAGCTCTTAGTGCACATCTAATTCCTATTCAGGAAGCATAATAACGTTTTCAACACAGAGCAAGAGCATAACTATTAGTATGAAAACCACCCGCAAAAAGCTTCACAGGAGATGATAAACACAGGTGGTGCGAGGTGCAAGCAGTTACAAATCTGTGGCCACCCGCAGTTGTTCAGAGAGATAACTTGGTGTGTGGGAAGATGGGAAGGGGCTGCAGAAAATGTTATGTGCTGTTTAAAAATGGTGAATAGTAACTGATGCAGACGGTTAGCAGGAGTGAATACCCACAGAGGGCTCACCACAGCCCAGACCTTGCCTGACGGCTTGTGGCCGTCACTGCAGACCAACGATCCCTTTGCAGGGCCATTTGTGAAGCTCAAGGGGAAGCTGCCAAATACACTCGCCAAAAGGGGCTTTAAAAACAAGCACCAACAGTTGTCAAGTTGTTCTGTCTCCCGTGCACCAAAATAAAGGGCCTCGAGGGACAGTTTCCAAACTGGTTTCCGTTCTGCACCCTTCCTCTTTGTTGCACATCTCCCTCCTGCCACGTCAGACTTCCAGCCTCAGAGAGACTCCAGTTAAGTATCGGTTGGGCTTGTGGCCCACTGGTTACAGATGTGATGTGCACTTTGGTTAACTGTTCTTCGTCAGGGAACTGCTGGCCTAGAAAGTATCCTGCTCTAAGAACACCCATTTTTCAGTGGAAGGTGTTGAAATTAGGAAGAAGCAAAATACCTGAAGACATCACCATCTCTAATCCCCTGACATCTTCCAGAGTTTCCTGTAGCCGCAGCAAAAGCAGATGTGTCTCAGCTAGCCACCCTCACTGGTACATCCACATGCTGGACCGCGAGCCAGCTTGATGCGCTGGCTCATTCTGCATTTTAACCCTCCTATTGCTGGGCAGACACCTCTGACCACACGACAGGACAGGATGCCCTTAATGATAGTTTCCAAAATAGCCAGAGTAGACCTGCTTGAGCATATCTACCCAAGCTCTGCCTAGTTACTGAAGCACCTGAATAGGTCGTCTTGGGAGGCAGAGGACTCTCCAGTGCTGGTGACTCTTAAAAACAGGAGAGACAAAAATCTCTTGGCCAGTATTTACTTGTAGCTGTTCCCACACAATGACAGAGAGGCTGGACTAGAAGACCTCTTAAGGTAGTCTGGTGCTATTTTCTCTGATTTCTAATTGTAGCTGAAATTTTCAGTCTCTAGAGAGCTCTGATTGATGTGAAGGAACTTTCTGCGCTGATTACAATATCTAACTGAAAAAGAAAAGAACCTCCAGAACCCCAAGAACGGTAATATTCCTTTGGAACAAATGTAAAGTCTTACTTTGTCTAAGCCTGCTAAGAGCACAAAAACATACTTGCTGATCAGTTTTGGTCAATTAAAAAAGTATTGGTTAATAAATGACAGTACAGTGGAGTTACGTTTAAACTTGCATTTAAAAGAGGATTAACATCCCTTTTCCATGCTTCAGTGATTATCTTTCACATCTGAGACAGTTCTTCTACCTTTAATAAATTTTTATTGGTGAAATATTTTTTCATCCATTTTCCCAGACAAGCCTTCAAAAGTGGTCTATATGCAAAATCTTGGTCTTGTTTTCCTCATATTGCACAAGCCTAATGATCTCTGCAGCCTTCACACTACTAGGGACCTTTCCTTTTCTCACAGGGATACTTGAGAAGTCCACATCCCTTGGTGGATTTGTGAGAGCTCTTTTCTAAGTCTGTAAAATGAAGGATGCTCTAAAAGGATGAAAGAGTGAGACAACCCCTTCCCCCAAAAAATAGAAGTTTGGAGGTCAAGAAGGAAGGATAAAGGAAGGACAGATAAAGAATGTGAGACGGAAGAAAATAATATCCTAATGTAGCATGGAACGGTATTAACCCAAGTTTGGGATAAGAATATCAAACACGAATGTATAACACATCTTCCCCCATACATGGTGTCCTCTCTACACACACGCGCGCGTCTCCCTCTTGCTGTTATTCATTATTCATGTCTCCTCAGGCCCAATTATTTTCAATAAGACAGTGTCAGAATATTAATCACAAACTTGGTGGGACACTGTGGAACCATCCCAGGCAAGACCGACTCTATCTGTGCCTTTCCTGACAGCGTTTTATATTCTTGAATACTTACAGTGACTGACACTCTGAGACTTCCCTTTACTGACATTTCCTGCTGTCAAACCTGAACCTTACTCACTGTAGTTTTCCTCTGATGCAATCAACCATTGACATGGGGAACAAATGACTCCCTTTCCTGTTGCATATTTGACAATCATTGCAACCCTTCCTAGTAGTCTTTTCTCTGGAGAAAAACAAATTCAAACCAATCCTAATTAATCCAGTCTTGTGTTCAAAGGCCCATTCTCATTTGTGCTGCTTTCCACAGGACTCTCTAATTGCTTCTCCTCCTCCTTGGAGGGTGATGCCCAAAACTGGATGCAACACTTCAGCTGCAGCTTGCCACTGCGGAGTAGAGCGGAAGGATTGCTTCATGGCTCTTGCAGCTAATACTTCTGTTTATACAGAAGTTTTAACTCCAAGTGATTTTTCACAACAGCATGATGCTATTGACTCATGTTTCAGCTTGTGAGACACTACTCCCTAACCCTTTTCTGTAAAAGGGTGACTTACCTAGTTGCTCCCCATCTTGTGCCTGTCCCACCGGTTGTTACAATTTAATGTGGAACCTTCTACTTTCAAGGAACTTGAACTTCACAATTTGTGAGGATCATTTTGAATTACAATCCTGTCCTCCAAAATGCTTGATGCCCCTCCCAGCTTGGTGTCTGCCAACACTCATTGCAAACAATGATCTGAGGAGACTTTTGAACACAGTTGTTAAGTGTCGACTTTTTGCTGAGCTGCACCTCGTGTGGGGCACTTTCTGGAACTATTATGGCTTACTGTGGATGAAGATACTCTGAGCACCTTGACAAAGGAGAGAATTTATTTACTGCTACACTTCTAAAAGAGGAGTCATTTGGACTGCCTAGTTCTGTTAATCCAGAGCAGTCCTGCAAGGATTTCATTTCTTGCTACTCATCCATGTGTAAAAAGCAAGCTTCTTGTTTTGCTCCTTGAGCCACAATCTACATGCTTCCATAACAGATGTAACTCTTGAACTGTCTTTTAATCAAGGCCTAATGGAATATATTGTGTATGAATTCTTTTTTTTTAATGATGATGATGATGATGATGATGATGATGATTCAAAGGGTTTTTGTACATGTTGGGCGTTCATAGAAATACTTAACAGAAATGCAAATGCATTCTCACTAGGGTATATTTCAGATCTGGACAAGTTCTTAGTTTCTGGATACTTGATGCATCCTCTATCATCAAGGAGTGGCATTTTTTTCTATGTATATTCTTGACTTCCTGTCATTATATTATGTGGAGGTTTATTTGGATAGGTTATCTTCCCCAATTAATAAATACAAAGATTCTGAGATAAAAAGATAAATACAAAGAATATGGAGATACAGAGAACACTTTCATCTTTCAGGCATGGATTTTGCAGACAAACAAATTAATGTTTCCTTTTCCTTTAATTCAGACTAAATATTCTCCTTTGTTTCAGATCCTCCTTTGGGATAAACTGCTATTGCTCCATTGACCACAGCAGAGTTGCAACATTTTATACCAGGAGGACCTGCCTCCATTGTATTTCATCAAGAATATTAAAAGCAATAAACTGTTCCAGAAAATGGCAACTGTACCTACTATTCTTTCATATAGATTAAGTCGTAGAAGGGTTAAAAGCAGGGTATGGCTCAGTAATTTAAGCTCCACTTCAGCTGCAGGCTGTGCAGTAAACGTTTTGTTCCATACAGCTTGTGTCGTTATAATACCTAGAGGGGATATTTGGATAGGAGATCATCTGGTAGATTATTTGGTCAATTACTAAAGTTAGAGGATATGGGGAAAATACGGGATTGCTGATGCATTTGTGGACAATGCAAAAAGCCACAGGAATTTGTTACAAGAGAGAAAAGATGCAAGATATTTCTGCAGATAATAAATAAGCTCCATGGTATTTGTAATGGGAAAACTGAGTGATCTCAACTATGCCAAGTTTTCTTCCTTCCACAGGTCTTCATTCACGTAAGCGATCCACCATTCTTGCCTTCCTCTGACAATCTTTGACGTGACAAAGAAATTCATATGCATGATATATTTGGACTTACATTGAGGATGTGGATTCATGCACAGTTCTTGTGGCCGTTGGCTCAGCCAAGAGGGCAAAGAGAGCACGCGACAAGAGTCATTGCCCAGATCAGGCACTGAACTACACTTCAGACTGAGAGCAGATGAGTGGAAGAGGAATCTGTGGGACCACTGTCACATACTGGGGTGTCAACAGCTTCCACGTCAGAGGGAATTTGCAAAGGAACATGCAGCATTTTTAGAAACATGAAGACAAACCCAAACATGCCTGGAAGAGATGGGGCGATTAAGAAGTGAAAAATGAGAGGACAGAAGGAAGGAAGGAAGAAAGAAGGAAAGAAGGAAGGAGGGAGAAAGACAGAAAGGGAGAGAAAGAGAGAAAGAGAGAAAGAAAGAAGGAAAGGGTAAAGAAAAAGGAAGAAGGGAGGGAGGGAAGAGAGAAAGAAGAAGAAAAAGAAGAAGAAGAAAAAGAAGAAAAAGAAGAAAAAGAAAAAAGAAAAAGAAAGAAGGAGAAATAGGCTGAGTAGTTTAGCTATTAGCCTCTTCACCACAAGAGTGGCAATAATAAAAAGGTTGGAGACAGGCATTGCAAATGGTATTACAGATTTATGTACTGTTGGTATCACCACTGACTATGCTAACAAGCTTTTCTGGGTAAATTTGGTGCTGAATCACCAGAGACAGTAACAACTCAGTCATCTCCTTCTCAGAGAAAACATAGTGGAGGGAAATACTAGAAGAAAAAGGAACAATTTCAAGCAATTTTGTTTCAAGTTAAGGAGTCTGTCCCCGTTTCCTTCAGAGACTCCACAGCTCAACAACACTCAAGGAAAGGCAAGCTCTCACACTAGCACATGGCATTAACTTCAAACAACTATTCTTATAATTAAAATATATATTTCTACTGCTCTCAGGTGGCAAAAGCAGCGTATATCTTTGGTCCTTCTATTAACTCAGAATGTGAACATGGAGATTATTTGACGAAAACTATCTTTGTAGCCCTCTGGAAACAAAACTGTAAGTTCTTTTAGTTAGTATCATTAGCTAAATTAACTTGGTTAACTTATTTTTAAAATGATCATTAAAAGATCACTGATACTCAGAAAACTTTGAAAAATATTCTCTATTGAAATTGGGGTTTTTATGTGCCAAGTTTGTCTTTCCCTCTTTTTGAGCCCTCTTAGATGTCTGCAGAAGAAAAAAATGTGAGCTCACAGAGCCCAGTCTTCAGGCACTGAGTATCCTGTAGTATGGGGCTGGTTTGTCGGACTCTAACATCCTGTCCCCATGCAAAAGTCTCTTCAATGCAAACAGAAAGGGGGAAGTGAGTGTTATGGAAATTAGGCTTGTCGGCCACCATAACAGGGCCCGACCCTAGGTTCCTGCAGAAAAGTTCAGAGCCGAATCAAAGCAAATTAAATAATTAAATTTTAATGATGCTCATGCATTAATTACAGCTCGAGCTGGGTGCCTCTGAAGAGGGACCCCAAAAAAAAAAATCCTGGGCAATTATAGTTTTTTCAACTTAAGTTTCCCACCCCTCACACGGTAGTTAGACCAACGGTAATTTTTAGGTCTGGGGTCTCCTGCTCCTTATTGGGTCTCATCGTTGTTCCTAGGCAGGTTGTTTTTCTCCCTTATCTTTACTGTTGCAGTTTCTGCTGACGGTTGTACCTTCGTTTCTTGTTGGGTCTTACTGTTGTGTCTCAAGGTCCTGAGGAGGAGGAGGTGATTCTAAATCATAACAATTAACACTGCCCCAGCAGTGAGCTGAGGCTTTGCCCCTCAAGGTCCTAATGCCCTGCACTGGTCTTATTTCAAAGCCTTGCCATCCTCCCTTTCGGAGTGTGAGATGCAGGAATGCAGACTGCTTGTAACTTCCTTATCTTCCTAGCTTGAACCAGCTCTGCGGCCCTTTTCTTACTGGACTAAGTAAAAGTTCATTATTTGATCTAAGTGCGGCCTAAGGCTTCAGCAAATTTAGCTACTCATGCTAAACAAGTTTTACGTAAGTTGTGCTAAGCGACTACCTCTAGACAGTTTCAGTTCGCTATTCCTTAACAGTGAGACTGAGATACACATTAAATAATAGACTGGATGATGAATAAAGAGTTAAACTCGGGTCAGCTTTTACCTTGTCTTGAAGACTTGCTCATGAAAAACAGAGACAGAGTGCAAGAGGTGAGAATTTCTCTGGAAAGGTCAGACTACAGCAGCGAGGCATCAGGACTGGGCTGAACACCGGAATAGTTTTCAGGTGACCCTCTGAGTGTAGTTAATATGTTTCATTGCCTTCTCATGCACAGCAAGGTTATTTTTTTCTGATAAATCATTGTCCCTGCATAATTATTGTGAAATAGATCTTCAGCTCTGGAAATCAACGTAGGTTTTTTTTTTTCCTAACCAACAGTATTTCAAAAAAGGAGGTCAGTATGTAAGGAGAGGTAGATAAGAGGTGCTTAGTCATACAGTCCCTTAAATGATCATGCATTTGGAAGAATATTTCGGTTTCTATTCTCAAATCAGCTTTAATTCCATGTATCTCTATTTATTAATCTAGCTAGCACCAGTGTGTTCTCCATGATCACTTCAGGTTTTTAACATGATTACCAAAAAAAAATCCAAGATGCTTTTCTGTAGAAGCGTTGAACCTTTCTCTAGCATAAATAAATATTTTAATGTGATGAGTTGGGTATGCTGAGGCCTATACCCTTGGCAATGACTGGCCGCTGTGGTCTGTGTTTCAGATGGGGTCTCTTCCTCACAGTTCCTCACAGAGTCTAGGTGGGGGTAGGATGACAGGATTCAAGGAGGAAAGGCATGTGGAGTGAATGGGAATTTCTGGCACATGAGAGATTGTGGAGGGTCCTTTTCCCAGACTGTCCTAGAGCAGTAGATTTAAGGCGTTACCATCTTTTAGTCCATGTATCAGAAAGTAAAGCGTACAATGTCAGTGTTAAAATGCTGAAGGATTTACTTGGAATATTATCCGAGTTTAGATTTAACAGATGTAAGTGGGCCTAATAGTAAGCAAAGGTAATAGTATATTGTATATTGGATTTTGTATATTGTAACCAAATGTCAGGAAAAGTGGAAGGACATATGAATATCTTGGAAGCTCTAAATAATTAAGGCTTGTTCCTTCATATGTATTAGCCTTTGGCAACCTTCTCTTCAAGTAACAGCTATTCCTATCTGCTACAGCACAATATATCTGTAAACTGACTCAATTTCCAAATAATATCATGGGTCAGATTATGAAACTCTGGTTGTGACCAGATTAACAAGCACAACCAAAAGCTGGAGTTATAAATAAAATGAGCGTATCTACTCACATTTGCAGTGAAATTGCTCAAAAGTAATATCATTTTGGGAAATCAGAGAAAAGAGCAGTGGAAACAAATAGTACTTCTTCCATTCAGAACCTATTCTAATCCTGGAGCATTTTAATATGTGACAATACTATGATGGTTCGTGTGCCAATTCTGTAATTAAAGTTGAGATAACTATGCTTTAAAGCAGTCATTCATTTTGCTTATCCCTGAGGAAGATTACGGCATCTTATTCCCCAGTTTCGAGCACATATTTTTTCAATTCTGAGTGAGTATTCTGAGTTTAATTTCAAATAAATTCAATCAAAGAATTTTAGCATACATTTTAAGACTTTCTATGGATTGAAGGACCCTGCTAATGGAATGACACTGGCTTTTGGCTCATATTCTAAAAATTAAATTCTACTAGGTTAAAATTTCTTGAATTCAGGTGGAAAAGCTATATTTGTGAAATGCTCTTGCTAAATTATCTATTAAAGTTTATCTGTAAATCTGCTATGTTTCCTGGAAATGAATAGGATAAGGACAAAAGTGAATAAGTGAAGGATGCCAGAGACAGAATAACATAAAGAATTTAGGCAGATAGTCATTCTGCAAATGGCTGTGCTGACGGAAGACATTACTTTAGAGTTCTTGTGCTGAGATGCTCTTAATAAGAGCTGATGAGTCTTTAATACAAAGGTAAATTAAGAAACACTCAGGGAGCCTGTGGAAGGGATGCATACGTCTTAGCCTCCGTTCGTATCAACAGACATTAGTCACAGAGACATACCCACGCTCTTCGGGGGACGGACACTCTTTCCTCTACCACTTGTTGGCCCATACCCAGCTGCTCACTGCCACAACCTGCTGCCTCAGTTTGGCATCCCTTCAGATCTGCCAGCAGAAAAACTTGCATGAGTGCTCCTATATCTGCCTCATCTGGATCAGATAGGCTGGTTTAAACAGCTTGAGTAGGAAACACACTGACCAAACAGACTCTGACTGAAGCTGTTTAGTAAGGCTTCAGATGAGTATCTCCTCTGCAGTAAGTAAGCCCTGAAGAGCAGTTTCGGACAAGTTCTTGGTATGTCTCCTTTTCTATGGGCAGTTCGATGTGGCAGATGAAATTTGTCCTGTGTTACTTCAGGACATTTTTATCTAATACGGAGGAACTCACTCAAAAAGGAAGTCTGTATTTTGTACTTTGACTTGTACATGTAAAGCCATATCATAAAGGATTTGTTCATTTCTTGTCTGACCAAAATCGCCCCTGGTTCAGATCTTGCTCTAGGTCTTAGGCCCCTCCACTGTATAATTATTATGACTGACTGGAGACACAGCCAGGTCAAGAGCTTGGGTCACATCTAAAAAACATCTGTGACATCAGAGGTAACTCAACTAGTCACAACTCTTCCTGGCTGGTTGGACATGAGAACAAAGAAGCCGCAGGGACCTTCCGGGTCAAAAATTCCTACAGATTTCCATGCCATATACCCGCATCACAAAGTTATTCCCACTCTGAAAGCACTGGCTACTCCTGTTTAAAAAGATGCTGATAGCCAGAAGCTATCTCTTTATTTCTAGCTCCAGTTAGCTGGAAGCTGAGTCTTCTGGTTATAAAGTGTTAGTCCCATGAAGGGAAGCGTTAACCCGCATCCAGAGCCTCTACTAGGTCAGAGATGCCTGGGTGGTGCATACAGGTCCTGTGTTTCATAACGGAGTATCCCCCTGGGCACATGCATCAGATTCGTTAGTGAGACTCCAGCAAGGCAACATGAACACTTTTGCCAGCACCTAGGGACATATCACTGGTGGTTGTGACTGATGCCCATGCCACATGCATCCCCGAGCAGTGATCACAGCCTAATCCTTGTTGAGTGTTATCAGCCATCTCTCCAGACTTATCAATGCTACCCTTTCTCACCTGACACAACACTGTGCCCTTGTCCTCATCAGGCTCACGTCCTTTCAACCCACCCCCCTCCCTCTGCTACCCACAGCATTATCCTCACAATCTGTCTGCATCTTGTCACCCATCTTATCTCTCATCACAAGCACAAAGCTCTTCTTGCACCCAAGCCCTGACCCCTTTCACTCAGACTGGTTTTTGGCCTTCACAGATAGCCAGTACCAGAAAATGAAACAGTGAGCACTGCTACAGAGGATGGAGGCACCTACCATGGTTTTGAGACACCTTTGCGCCTTCCATGCTCTACATTGTCTTGGATGTTGGCAAGTTTTCCCTGACATGATAACACTATCCCCAACTGTCCATGGGCAAAGCTCTCTGCCCAGAACTCCTTCCATGCTGTGTACTCTTCGTGTGCATCCAGAGGACAAATATACCAGCAAACGCACTTCCCAGGTGCTTTACCAGCACCACCCAGCTGCATTGATCTGCTTCAGCTTGGTACAAACCAGATCGTGCTACAGATGAACACTATCTGTTATGAAGGAAAAAAGGGAGACTGATATTGTTCAACACCCTTTCTTTGTAGTTACTTCATGGAGACATTATTTTGCTGGATGCATGGTGCAAACTTTTATAATAAATAAAAGAAAAAGAAAATACATTCTAGGTAAAACTTAGTTCTTGAACATGTATCAGCCATGGCGATTAAGATAAACTAAGGGAAAAAAAAACATTCTATTAAGCTATTTTCACTTTTGATATGCTATGTATATTTCAAGTATACCTTCCTGTAATCTTGTAATTTTATTTCACATGCACATAATACCTTTACTGATGTTGATCTACACAGCTTCCTTAAAAGGTAAATAGTTTTATCCCTGTCATAAACAGAGAAGACAAGTATGGGATGCAAAGAGGGATGTGTCTTGCCCAGCATTATGCACGAAGGTTGTGGCACCAATTGTTGTAGAACCTAGATTTCCTGCTTGATAAAAAAATTCAACTTTCTGTCACTGTGATTTAGACTATGAACATTTTTCAGTGTACAGAACAGCAAACTATATTTTTCCTTTGTGTGTACCTCTTAATTCCTTCTCTGTACCCTTGCTACTATATCACAGACTATCATATTTGAAAAGAAAGGAAACATAATGTGATAGAAAAAATGTGTTTTAGATAAACAATCATACTTTCCTGATTTCTTCTGCAAAATTTTATAGTATTTATATATGGAGATAGGCTGAAAATTTCTTCGTTCTTTTCCTTCCTTTCTTCCTTTCTTTCTCTTTCTCTCTGTCTCTTCTTTCTCCTTTCTTCCTCTTCCTTTCTTTTTCTTCTTGCTTCCTTCCTTCCTTTTTTTCTATTTTTCTCTTTCTCTTTTTCTCTTTCTTTTTTCTTTTCATTCCTTCTTTCCTTTTCTCCTTTCCCTCTCTCTCTTTCTCTTCCTCACATCTCCCATATAGAAAGCATTATGAATATTTTAATATAGTAAATATGTGGCTTTTTGCTGGTACACTCATGATTTCAATTTACTGTCCTCTCCACTCAGTTACATTATTTTTTGCAATGATTTGGATTCCCCCTTCAGGTTCACAAAGGAGCCTACTCTTGAAGATGACATTTCCTTTGGTGGTGAAGACCACCAAAAAAGAATGCAGAAAGATCACTAACTTTTAGATTAGACAGTGCATAAAAAACAAAACAAAAAAGTAGAACTAAAATCCAAAAATTGCAAACTCAGTTTCAGTATTCAAATGCATTTACACTACAAGGAAGGGAATCTTTCTCAGCACAGCTTCTTGAAAAAATGCCTAGCATTTCCTTTTTACTTAGTCAAGACTTAGTGACATTACAAAATTGACTTATCTATGCAATGAAAAAAGCAGCTATTCCAAGTATTGCACTGAGGATAAAATGTATGTTAACATTAATGCTACCTATCATTACTTTGTAAACAGAAGATTATTTACCCTGTGAGAAAAGACAAGTCAGAAGCAAGCTAAGGTAACTACATGCATTAAATAAACAAACAGACCAAATGTGAATTGGGCTTGGAGTTTCAAAACAGGGAAAATATCAAAATTCAGTTAAATCTGAAATAAATTACACTTAAAAAATAGATCTCATTTGTTGACCAATATTTTGTCAGATTCTCTGTGGATTTCTAAATTCTGAGGAATTTAGCATGCAAATGAGAAGGAGGAGGGAAGTAGGCAGCTGAACAATAGTGGGAAAGACAACTGTAAGTTAATTCAGGATGTGTTCTGCCTAATATTGATGAAGATCTAAAAAGGAGTTCTTTACATGTATATGTA
Organism: Dromaius novaehollandiae; assembly: GCF_036370855.1. Taxonomy (NCBI): domain Eukaryota; kingdom Metazoa; phylum Chordata; class Aves; order Casuariiformes; family Dromaiidae; genus Dromaius; species Dromaius novaehollandiae. The sequence continues at coordinate 46,853,471 of NC_088098.1, forward strand.
AATCCAAGTGCTGGTGTGATTCAAATGAATCCTCCTAGCTCAAATCCTACTTCCAGATCCCATATGCCCCATTGAAATAAATAAAGCTTGCTTCAGAAAGTGAAGGAAGCTGAATTTGGTTCCCTGGCTCTATTAGTCATTTTGGTCGGAGTGCCAGAGTTAACCAGCAATGCTTTGTGAAGTGCAGCATTAACAGGCAGACTCCCTTGTTTGCCATTTCTACAGTGCCTAAAAAATAAAGCATAATGCAGCAATAGCATAAATGTACCAGATATGGATCTGATGACCAAAAGAATACAGTAAGGTGTTTGCCATTTCACACTTCATTTTTATAAGAATATCATGAATTTATTGCAGTATTTTCTGCTCTTCTGTATTAATAGCAAATATTAAAATCAGCAAGGTTACAAAAGAAACCCGTAGCCTTGCTTCCTATTTCCATAACATCCATAGAAGCTCAACTTTGCTGGTATCCTGCCAGCTCTCTCTGCAGGGATGTATTGAACACATGCACTCCTATTTATTTCAGGGACTTGCAAAGGAATTGAGAATGCCTTGCCACTTGAAGAACTGGGCCGGTCATGAACAAACCTTCATGCAATAATCTTTAGTTCAAAGCTGCTTCAGTGGCTCTCAGAAGTGCACACAGAATCAAATTTTGCAAGATGAGGACCTGGTCCTAGCTATTGCTTCCCTGGAAAGGGTAGAGGAGGAAACAACAGAAACAGAAAAGTGATGCAAGTAGGGAAGAGACTGAGGAGGGGGCTCTGACTGCTGTCTGTGGGCAGGAGGAGGGCAGCCTCCTGTCTTGCCTTCATAGTACCTGATACTCCACATAACTAGACTGTTTCCTAATGACAGTAGCTGTACCCAGTCTAACTTTCTGGGGTCCTAGAACAAGCAACATTTGAAGCAGAACATTGCTGTTTTGGCAGTCTGAGGAGTCTGCAGCCTTAGCAGATGTCACTGTTCTCTAAGACTAAAATAAGCCTGGGCTCACCACTTAACCAAATTAGTCACTAGGTGAAGCACGTGGCATATTTCAAACATAAACCCACAGAAACAGGCAATTTGGTCAGTCCTGAAAGCCAACAAATGCAGAGGCTGGTGATTTCACAAGAGGAGCGACTTCCTTGGAAGCTGATCTGTTGCTGGATGTGCTCTGTGGCCAATACTAAAGACATCTTTTATATGGTATCTGTCCATTTGCTTTCCTAGTTGGCCTTATAGGTTGTAGGCAAAACATAGATCACTCAGAACTTTATATCTGCACTGAAAAGCAACTAGAAGTCAAGGTATACACTCCAATGTGACATGTTCAGCTTCTTCTGCAATGCTGTATAAATTGTATTTTTGTACACAGTCTATGTTGGTGATGTCGGCATGATGATTTACTCTGCTTATGGGTTGACAAAGAGTTCAGCTGTATGCAGGAAGCTATAGGCAGCACATATCAGCAGGTAGAGCCTTCCTCCCTCTGCATTTGGTGAGAAAAAAAAAAGCGCAATTATTCTGTTCCACATCCTCTGATACATTTTGCAGAGCTTAGACACATTTTGGAGTGACTGTCCATGAGATAAGCGGATGAGTTGTAGGAGGTTCTGAATTTGACAGAAGTATGCGTCCTAGCCCCTGATTGCTGCAAGATGGAAAAATATTTTTGCTGACCAGAGCAAAAGTAATTCTTGCACAATAGCTGCTGCCGAGTACAGTAATGGAGAAAGATAATATAATTTTGCTAACTGCACTGCACTTCCTACTTGCATATATTGGGCTTGACTCATCTACACAGAGACTACTTCTGTTCTTGTTTTTACAGCTCCACTTATTCACGCTGTAAAGCCACTTAGAGATAAGAGCGGTGTAAAGGGAGGGTCAATGTTAGGGAAAACAGCCTCTCAGTTCCGAATATTATGTCCTTTCCTCGATAAAGGTGGCAATGGGTCCTGTGCCCATCCTTGCCCAGAGTTTCCAGAAACACTCAACAGAGAACATTAAAATGTGTCCTTGTTATCCTGTATAATCACACTTTTACTTTAAACTCAGCAAAAAAATTATTTACTGTTAGCTGAGTATGCAGTATATACATCTGGTTTTGTTGAGTCTGTACCAGAAATAACTTAGCGGGACAGTAAATCTGTTGTGCCATTCAACATGCTGAATCCTATCCCTAAATGTTTGAACAGAATCCATTTTTTGGAAATATAGTTGGAGAAACACAAGGCTTTTTATGTATCATGCAATAGCTAAATAGAAAATGTAGACTCTCTGTCCTACCTCAGATAATACTGTAGGTTTTAAGCAGAGATCTGACATCAAAATCCATCCCCACACAGCGATGGTGACGGATCGGGTTACAACTGGTTTCTGTTCCTGACATCCTTTAGACCTAGTGACTAAAAATATGATGGCGTGAGCGCGTGCGGTGTTATTTAGCAGGATGGTTATGCAGAATATTTGAATAGATAACTTGGTTTCAAAGCTTGCACCTGCTAGGGTCACAGCCCTGCGGTGTACAGGGATGGTGGCATGAGTGTGCAGCAGAGACTGGCTTCGTACAAATACCTCGCACCCAGCGATGAACCAGTCCAGACGGACTGCAACAGTTTATCTTTACTCAAAACCCCCCAAACTTCCAAAATCACACTTCCCCTTTCACACGGTGGTGGATACATGGCCCAGCTGAAGGCAGGGAGTGAGGAGGGGGGCTGGGGGCTGGCTGTGCCCCGGGGGCCCTGCCACCTGGCCCCAGGGGTGACCATTTTCACCCACCAGTGACCAGGGCCTGTACACCACGTCCCTGAGGGCGGAGGGGACACGTGGAGGGGACCACGGCAGCCTGCAGTCCACCTGGGGCGAGGGGAGGTGAGGCAGCCACCTGAGGCATGGCAGTCTGCCGCAGGGCAAGGGGAGATGTGGCATGGCAGCCACCTGAGCCATAGTGGCCCATGGTGTGGCATGGTCACCCACCAGAGGTGTGGTGGCCTGTGGCGAGGTGAGGTGCAGCACGGCAGCTGCCTGAGGTGGGGCAGCCCACGGTGAGGTGAGGCACGGTGTGGCAGCCACCTGAGGAGCAGTGGCCCACGGCAAGGCACGGTGGCCCACGGGGTATGGTGGCCTGTGGTGAGGTGAGGTGCTGTATGGCGGCCACCTGAGGTGTGTGAGGTGGCCCACAGTGAGGTGAGGTGTGGCACAGCAGCTGCCTGAGGCACGGTGGCCCATGGTGAGGCAGGGTGAGGCACAGCCTGGCGGCCACCTGAGGCACAGTGGCCACGGCCAGGTGAGGTGAGGCACAGCCTGGCGGCCACCAGAGGCGCGGTGGCCATGACCAGGTGAGGTGAGGTGCAGCGCCATGGCCAACAGGGGTGCGGTGGCCTCGGCCAGGTGAGGTGAGGCACAGCCCGGTGGCCACCTGAGGCGCGGTGCCCCACGGTGAGGCGAGGCAAAGCGTGGCGGCCGCCTGAGGTGAGGCAGCCTGCAGCAAGGCGAGGCACGGCGTGGCGGCCACCTGAGGCGCGCTGTCCCACAGCAAGGTGAAGCGAGACACGGCGTGGCGGCCACCCAAGGGGCGGAGGCTACAGTGAGGTGAGGCGAGATGTAGCGTGGCGGCCACCCGTGGCGCAGTGGGCCGTGGCGAGGCACACTGCGGTGGCCACCTGAGGTGAAGCGGCCCACAACAAAGCGAGGCGCGGTGTGGCGGCTGCCTGAGGCGCGGTGCGGCGGCCGCCTGAGGCGAGGCAGCCGGCGGCGGCGCCCGGCGGTGCCCGCGGCACAGGACGGCGACCCGGCCGCGGCGCGACCCCGCCGCCGGCCCCCCCGGCCGCGATGGCGCCGCGGGGAGGGCGCCGCCGGCGGCCGGGGCGAGGCGGGAAGGGGGGAGCGGCGCGGCGGCCGTGCGGGGGCGCCCAGCCCCCCGCTCCCGCACGGCACCCCCCTTCCCTGGCTCGCTCGCTCCCTCCCTCGCCGCCTTCCCCGCCCCGAAAGAGGAACTCCCCGCCCGCGCACACGCGCCGGCCGCGGCGGAGGAAGCGGCGGCGGCGGCAGCGCGGCGGCGGCGGCCCCGGGGCGCAGCATGGCGCAGCAGCGCCCGCCGCCCGCCGCCGCCTGAGGGGCCCCCGCGGCGCCGAGCGGAGCCCGCGCCCATGGCGGCGCCGCCGGCGGCTCTGCGCTGGGCGCTGCCGCTGCTGGCGGCGCTGGCGGGCGCCGGCGCGGCCGGCCCGCAGGTCTTCGAGGTGCCGGGGGCCCCCATCGACAACATCGAGGTGAGCCGCGGCGGCGTGCTGGTGGCGGGCGGCAGCTGCCTCTACGAGCTGCGGCCCTCGCTGCGGCTGCAGCGCCGCGTGGTGCCGCCGGCGGCGCGGGGCTGCGGGGAGCCGCCCGGGGTGCGCAGCAAGCTGCTGCTGCCCTACGAGGAGGCGGCGGGCGGCGGGGTGCTGCTGGCCGGCTGGACGCAGGCGGACGGCAGCTGCCAGGTGTGGGAGCGCCCGGCCTACCGGCAGCGCTTCAACCGCAGCGAGGTGGTGAGCTGCCTGCCCGGCGGCTCCACGGCCGGCGTGGTCTTCGAGCTGGCCGGCACCTGGTACCTGGCCGTGGCGGCCACCTACTCGACGGGCGCCCGCGGCACGCCGCTGGGCTGCGAGCCGGCCCAGTCGGACGCCACCACCGCCATCACGGTGCGCCGCACCGACAGCCTGCTGTCCAGCGAGGAGCTGGCCGTCATCAAGTACAGGGTGGACCCGCTGCACTTTGTGGACGCGCTCCGCTGGGAGAGCCGCCTCTTCTTCCCCTACTACAAGCTGAAGGCCGAGCAGGGCCAGGACGGGGAGCTGCCGAGCATGGCTGTGCTGCGCCAGCTGCGGCCCTTGGAAAGTGCCTTTACTTTGCAAGGCCAGGTGTATCTGGACTGCGGCTGCCGGAGCCTCATCGTCTCCTCCAGCCTCGTCCGCCAGGGCGCCAAGGGCTGGTGGCTGGGTGTTTTCCGCCACAGCCGGGGCGCCAAGGCCTGGAACAGCACCGCCGTCTGCATCTTCGGGATGGAGGAGATGAGCGACCAAGCCTGCGTCTCCACACACTTCTCTGGGGACGGGAACCCTTGTGTAAGTCGTGGCACCGCTTTTGTTAAGCTTTATCCCTTCAAACTAGTGTTGTCGCTGTTGTTGTTGCTGCCGCTGCTTGTGCTTAACTCCATAGGGTGTCGTAGGCAGATGGACCTGAAGGCTTATGAAGTTCGGAGGAACTTTTGAGCTGGGCCAGGCTTTGCGCATCAGCCGTGGCTCTGTCAGCCCTGAAGATTTCCCTAGCGCTTTGTGTTTCTAAAAAGCTGATCTGCTAGCGGGTCCTTGCAGCCTGTCTGATGGGTCCTTGCCCATCCCAGTCCCTGCCTGCTCTTCCCAGTCCCGTTCCAGGAAAGGCACGGCAGCGGGAACACCTCAGGGCATCCCGGGTCAGGCATGAGTCTCGGGCTTCTCAGGCATGCACCCTTTGCTGCCAAGGATTAGTCATATTTCACTGGATTTTCTATAGAGCCTAGAGCATTTCCTACCTTGTTCTGTGCGTTCACATCTCCTGTCATTGCAGCTACATCAAGAGTGAAAAATTGCCGATCAGAGTGACTCCTGTGCACTGGGCTGTGTGCATTGTTATGCCCGTTGCTCACTAGTTACCATTGCCTGTGTGGTGGTGGGTGTTTTCCAAACCTTCCAGGATTGTCCCGGCTCAAAAGGGCTCACAAAACCCACCCAAACGTGTATGCACAGCAGACAGCCATAGTCTCTCTGCTGTTGCGGTGGTTGCATTTTTACAGCAGTGGTATCCCGTGGAGATCCCCTGGTCACCTACTTCTGCAACACTGTCTCTTCCAGCTCCTTCATCCTTTTAGAGTGAGCTGTTCACGGGGAGGGCAGGGTGGGCAAGGCTTCCAGGTTTGCTATGGCCTTGGCAACTAGTGAAGAAAGCAGCTAAAAATGTAATTCAAGACAAGAAGCTGCTTCTGCAAGGCCTTTCCATGCTTTTGAAAGTCACACCCCTCAGAAGTCTTTTCAGTCCTGTAGCAAAAGGAACAATGCTGAAATGCTGTAGTTCTCAAGGAGGACTATGGGGGATCAAGCCTTCATAAAGAAAGCCCTGACCTTTTGCAGCTCCCCCACCATCCACGGACTCTGCGGCTTAACCCCTCAATTATTCCTCTGTTATGACAGGAATTTGTTGTAAACTCCTTGAAAGAAGTCCAGGAGATTTACTATCGCTCCTTGACTTCCCAAATCTAGCCCATAGCAGAGCACAGTGCTTGAGATTCTTCCAGACAAAAACTACCAGAGGGCACATGTGATTCAATCTGCTCATTTCCCTACTGAATTGCAAGACCATTGCTGATGTTAAAGGACCATAATTATGAATGAGAACCCCGTATGTGGGTGAAACAACTGTGCTGAAGTCAATACCAAAACACTTACTCATTTCAACAGAGCCAGAACCAATCCTTAGATTTTCAATGCCAGTTTATAACTTACTGCATGATTTCTATGTTGTCGTGTGGCAAACTTACTGAATGAAGTTCAAGTCTCCTCTCATCCCAAAATACGCATTTGCCATTTGGATTTTGAATTTATATTCTTTGTTTTTAATTACTCATGGGGTTTCTTCCCTGGAAATCAAAGGTGCTTTCTGAGCCTGCAAAAGCAAAAAAGAAACATCTTTGTGCAGAAGGTCCTTAATAAATACATTTCAAAGCCTGATGTTAGAAATTTCAGATAAGTCTTTCGGAATTTATAGGGTATGGTAATGGCAGATATTTCCGTCCGATCTATGTTCTTCTGAATCCCCATCTCCATTGTACCCAGGTGTCTGAATATGGAAAGCCAGCGTTCTTCTTGTCTAAGGATAGGTCTGATTTAGCTCAGACTCCTGTTATCCCAAAGTTACTTTCATGTCCCAAAAGGCTTGGCCCTCCTCGAAACGTAGGTTGTATTTGGCCATAACACTGAAAAATTTCAACGTTAAAAATGTTTAAAATGACTGCTTAATATTATGTCCCTAACTATAACGATGCAATTAATTATGATACTCTGGCACAATGATAAATACAGCTTACTACTGACAATAAAATGGTATTTAGTATTTTTTCAGCTAGCAGACATCAGAGAGTTGAGCAGTAATATGACCTGTAGCATTACATGACTAATGATGCTCCCTTTTTAAGCTATATGTGCTTGTAGTGTATAAACATAGAAACAAATGCAAGTTTTTCAGCTTAATATGAAATTTTTTTAGTGTAGAAGGTTAGACTAAGCTAACACAGAAGAAGTTTAGAGATGCCATGCCCATATGGTGCTGTCTCTGAGTTGATTTAATCCATATCCTTTTACAGTCTCTCACCAAATTGTATGAGTCGCTGCAAAAATGGAACATGCCCTTTGACTTAAAAGTGTCCTGAGTTCAGAACCAGCAGGAAAATAGTGCGTCGCATGTTGGTCAGCATGGAGCATATAAGAAAGGTGTGCATAAAAGCTTGCAGTGGCTCTGGTCGGAAAGGAGTGCCATATGGGCACCGAGCATCAATAGCACGTTGCAGAAGATGTGTAGACATGCAGCAAGCAGCAGGGCTTAAGTGTGCTTTACAGCCCAGTCCTAGTAATGAACATGTCAATGTGTTGCGCCTGGAATTTGTGCGTTGTACAGTGTTTCTGGCTGGTGGACTGTGTTGAACATAACCCTGATTTTTGCCTCGAAGATGTCATGTGTTATAGGGTGCTGTGGGTCTTAGGCTTCTTCACCTGGTACACTTGAATTCCAGAGCTCAGGCATGATGTGGTCTCGTATGTGTATATGGACATATCCTGTCAGTTTACGTAGGGACTGAAAATACAGGTTTGTTCACTGCAGGAATACAGTTTATAGTAAGACGGATTAGTGCCAGTTTTGTCTTTCTTCTGATCTTGCCATTCTCCAGATTTTTGTCAATATTCTCATGTCTGCGCTTGTACTTGCATTGCCTTGGCGCTGTGTCTCCAGCAGTATGCTGCGAGGGATACTCACCCCAAGTTGTTTGTGCTTCTGAATTCCCTGATACTCTATTCATGCATATGCTACCCTAAGCTCAGTCCGGTACTGAGCTTTCTGGCCCTAACCCAGCAAAGCACTTAAGTGCATCTTTAACGTCAGGTATATCAGAAGTTCCATCATCTTCAAGGGAACTGCCCATGCATCTAGAGTTAAGTATGAACTTGAGTACTTCACTGGACTGGAGCCAAACTGCTTAGCATCCTGAAGGAACTCATTTTAGGTGTGTGATCTCTTTGGTGTTGCATTGCTGCTTAGCCCAAATTTGACATTTGCATTAAGTTTTAACACTGGATTTGAGTCTGTCATTCCGAATGCGTGATTTTTAAGATCCTTGCTTACCAACTTTTTCAAAAAGTATGCGACTTTGCCACAAATTGCATAGAATTGCTGCTTATGAAAACAAGCTAATTCTGCCTTCATTTCATGCAGTAGTGTGCGCAAAGCATTTTATCCAAGTCGTCTGTGTTTATTGTCAATGCATATACTACTGGATTTCCAGAGATATGATCCGTAATTAGCAAGAGGCAAGTTAAGTCCCAAGCAAAACTCTGTGAACCTTTTAGTTTTTTGTTCTACTTGTTTTTCTCTGATCCACATTTAATTTTGAGAATAGCCAGTTACACACACTTTTGAGGTGTATATGTTAAAGGCCTTGCTAGCGTAAACTACATGTACGTCAGCATATCTTCACAGTTTCCTGGATTTGCCAAATCTCATCCTCGGTTTCTTCTCAGAAACCTGATTGAGCAATAACAAACATTTTTGGTGGATTGCAATGATGAAATGGAAGCTGCCTAGCTAAAACATATGAGGAATATTGGAATTTGTCACAAACTTGTTTCAGTACCTAGTGAATTTACAGCAAGCCTTTCCTTCCATTGCTCTGAGACTGAAGGGAAGCTCCTGGAACCTCAGCTATATCACAGTGATAAGGATCTTGCGGGCCATAGATAAACAGATGGGTCGGAAAAGAGTGCTCAAATTAGAGCACATCAACAGGAGAGAGTTGTAAGATGTTACCCAGCCACAGTGACAAATCTGGAAATTAGATTCACAGTTGGAGAAAATGAAATAGGAAGAAAATGACTGTACAATTTTACAGGGGGAAAATATATTAAAAAAAAATTAGGCTTGTAACTGAAAGACAGAGGGAAGTTGTTGCATTTTATATTAAGATGTTTATTTTACGATGTACTAAAGGCTAAGTGGCTGGCTAGCTCCTAGATGAGAAGATATCTTGGTTGGATTTCCATCTGCTGTTTAATGCAAGTAAAAATATACAACAGCCTGTTCTTTGAATTTTTGCATTTTTCATTGAGATATGAATATGTGAGTTGGTGTATGCCCCTTAATTTATAAAGCATAATTTGGAATCGTGGAACAAATCTTAGCTTTCCCGTCTCTACAGAAATCAGATGTTGAAGTCAACAGAGCCACATCATGGCCAAATTTGCAAGAATGACCTCTGAATTTTTGTGGTAACTCATTTCAAAGTGAGTCAAGATCTTTTATTTAAGTAAAGATTTACTAAATATCATTTGGTATCAGGAGTGGACATGTAGTTAATTTTCTGGTAGTAAAGTCATTTCCTGTATATTACCAGAGTGCTACTATGTCATCTGCTGTTTGACAGCTGTGCAGATTTCTAGAGTTAACACTGTCATATTACTGAGTGAATATTTCTGTCCGGCTACAATGAATTCTCAGTTTGTCTCTATTTGGTGTGGGAAGTAAGCCACAGGAGTCTCATCAGCTCTCAAATGATCAGTAATGAAGAGTTGCTTTTAGTCATCTGGCTTTACCTGGTGTTTTTAAAGGAAACTTTTGAGGGCCTTGGGGAGCTCTTGAATAGAGGATTCATTTTCTTAGGATCACAGAATCACAGAGTCATTCAGGCTGGAAGGGACCTCAGGAAGTCCCTAGTCCAACCTCCTGCTCAAAGCAGGATCGTCTGTGAGGTCACACCAGGTTGATCAGGGCTTCATCTAGTCAAGTCTGGAAATCTTCAAGGATGGAGACTGCCCAACATCTCTGGCTCCTTTTCCACTCTTTAATTGTCCATATAGTGTTTGGGGTTTTTTTTGTTTTTTTTTTAATCTGCTGTCCAATTGGAACCTCTCATGTCTCAGTTTGTGGCCGTTATCTCCAGTCATCCTGCGCGCAGCTCAGTAAAGAGCCTGGTTCTTTGGTCTCTTCAAAGCTATCTGTTTTCCAGGCTGAACCTGGTCCCTCAGCCTAATCTCATAGAGAAGGTGCTCCATTCCCCAGCCATCTGAGTGGCCCACCGCTGAACTCACTCCAGTTTATCAACATCTGTGTTGTCCCCAGATCTGGACACAGTATCCTGGATGCAATCTAATATGTGACAAGTAAAGGAGATAATAATCACTTTCCGCAATCTACAGGCTATGCTCCTGTTGATACAGCCTAGGATGCTGTTAACTCATTGCTGCCTCGGTACACTGTTTAGCCTGCTGCTCTGCAGGACCCTCCAGTCCTTTTCAGCAGAGTTGCTCTCCAGCCAGTCAGTTCCCAGACCATACCATTACGGGGGGTTGGTCCGTCTGAGGTGCAGGACTTAGCATTTGTCCTTTTTGAATTTCCTGAGGTTCCTGTCGGCCTATTCCTTCAGCATATCTAGGTACCTCTGAATGGCGGCCCTGTGACAGTATCAACTCATTTTGGTGTTATCCACAAGCTTAATGAGGATGCTTTCAGTGTCTTCCTCCAGGTTATTGATAAAGATGTTGAACAGGACAGGTCCTACATTCCCAGAGGAACTCCACCTTTAACCACTCTCTAGGTAGAGTACAAACCATTAACCAGTACCCTTTAAGCTAGATGATCCATCCAGTTTTTCGCCCGTCCAGTAGTCCTCCCACCTAGACTGTAATATCCCAACTTGGATACAAGGATGCTGCAGGAAACAGTGTTAAGAGCCCTGCTAAAGTCAAAGTAAAATGACATCCGCTGGTCTCCCTTTGTCCACAAATTGAGTGATTTCATTGTAGAAGGCAATCAGGTTGGTCAGGCATGGTTTATCCTTGGTCAATCCATGCCAGCTTTTCCCAGTCACTTTCTTATCCTTCATGTGCCATCCATGAGGTGCATCCAAGAGGATTTGCTTCATGATTTCCCAAAGGAATAAGTAAGGCTGACCAACCTGTGGTTCCTCAGGTCATCCTTCTTGTCGTTTTTGAAGATGTGTGCAACGTTTGCCTTTCTTCAGTTACTGGAGACTTCACCTGATCTCCACAACTTTTCAAATATGGGAGAAAGTGGTCTTGCAATGATATCAAACAGCTCAGCATCTTGGCGGAGATCCCATCTGGTCCCCAGGACTTATATGGGGTTGAGATTTCTCAAGAGATCCTTGGCTCAAGCCTCTTCCAGTATTGGTAGTTTCTCTCCTCCTTGAGCTCTGTAGGCACAAAGGCCTGCTGGTGAAGAAAGAGCCTCACTAAATCACCTGCCCCATTCAGCAACAGGCCTGCATTTTCCTTCCTTATTCTTTTACTGCTCATGTGGTGGTAGAAGCTCTTCTTGCAGCCCATAACATCCCTTGCCAGTTTCAACTCTAGATGAGCTTTGGATTTCCTAGTACCATTCCTGTGCATCCTGGCAATTCTTCCTTTGTAGCTTGTTCCTGCTTCCACCTCTTTTATACTGCTTGTCTGCATTGTAGTTCAGTTGTGAGCTCCCCGCTTCACTGAGCCTGTCTCCCGATACGTCTACCTATTTTCATGAGTTTTCATGCTTGGAGGAGGTTGTCCTGAAAGACGTGCCAGCTCTCCTGAGCAGCCTTTCCCTTCAAAGCTACCTCTCTTGTGATCCCATTTATCAGTTCCCTGAACAAGCTGAAGTCTGCTCTCCTGAAGTCCAGGGTCTGTGCTCTGCTATCCTCCTTCCTCACCACCCTGAACTTAGTCACTAGAGCCAAGGCTGCCATTGATTATCACATCTCCAGTCTGTTCTTCCTTGTTTGCAGGTAGCAAATCCAGGAGAGTGTTACCTTCACTGATCCGTCTGGCATCTGTATTAAGAAGTTGTCCCTGAGATGCTCCAGAAATCTCCCTGAATTGCTTGCTTCCCATGTGTTGTCCTTCCAGCATATATCAGAGGGAGTTAAAGTCTCCCATAAGAGCCAGGGCTTATGATGTGGAGACTTCTTCAAGTTGCTTGAAAACTTGGTCCACTTCCTCACCTTGTTTGGATGGTCTGAAACAAAATCCCACCACGGTGTGCTCAGTGGTCTCTTCCCTCATGCAACCCCCCAAGCTTTCACCCAGCCTGCCGTCCGTCCCATGGAAGAGCTCCATACAGTTGAGATGCTCCTTTGCAACCCCCCCCATTTTTTTCCCCAGCCTCTCTTTCCATCCATTACTGCACAACTCTTTCCATCCATTACTGCACTCAGTTGTGTGAGCGGTCCCACCATGTCTCAGTTATTCCAATGCAGTCACACTTCTGCATCCATACACGGAGCTCCAGCTCCTCCTGCTTGCTCCCCAGGCATTTCTGCACAGTCATTTGAGGTGGGACCCCTTTTGCCCTGTTTCATCCTTCCTGAGGGCTCTTTCACTCTCGTTACCCTGCCCTCTGAACTTACCACCCGGACTTCCCTTTCCTCACTCAACTGCAAGCTATTTTCACCTTCCTCTCAAATACTTAGTTTAAAGCCTTCCTTGCCAGGTTGGCAAGCCTGTGGGCAAAGATGCGCTTACCCTACTTGGTCCAAGAGATCCCATCTCTCACTAATAGTCCTCATTCCTCAAAAAGGACCCTGCAGGACTGGTAAAACCTGGGCTTCCATGTCCTTCATTCTGCCCCATAGCTCTGTAGTCACTCTTGATTCACTGTAGCTCTCCCTCAGCAGTGTTTGTGGTGTCCGTGTAGATGTGCAACAAGGGATAGTAGACTAAGATACGGAAAAGCACTGCCAGTTTCTCTGCAATGTAGTGGATCTGGGCCCCTAACAAGCAAAAAACCTCTCTTGAAAGCACAACCGTTTGGCATATGTGTGCCTTCATCCCACGCAGAAGGGAATCTCCAACCACTGTCACCCACTACTTCCTCTTGCTCTCTGCTAATGCTCAGTTCATGCCCGGCTGGCTTTGAAGCCTCTCTTAATGGAGCTTGTTATCCTTCCTTGGTTATTAGGGTGCTTTACTGATTCTGTAAATTCAGATCTGAGGGAAGAGAAAGAGCTTTTCTGTGGCTGCCAGAAGTGACAAGCTTCTAGCCTCCCCCATCTCAAGTCTCCATCAGTCACTTCTAACTGTCCCTCCTTCCTTGCATCGTGAGGTTCAGGATCTTGCCTCTACAAGATCTCTGTGAAGACCTTCTGGTTTCCAGTTCATCCACCCAAGTGCTCACCTGCGGTGGTTTGTCTTCCTTGCATTGCTGTGCAATGCACCAAGAAAAAAATCCTTGTGGAAATCAAATCTTGGAACAGTTCATCTCCTCGTTCCTCAGCCCTAATAAAGGCTCATTGCGTGCACCAATATTTAAATTTGTTACCCTCTGATATAGTAAAAAGTGATGCAGGAGGCTGAAGGATAGTGAAGTTAAGAAAGAAGAATGAGGCTCCAGAAGCGTTTTCCATTTAGGAAAGGCATTTATGTCTTTCCATATGCTCCAGCGTTGACTATTGTGATACACTACTCAAGTTTTGTGTCCCTATTGGCAGGCTGCATCCATTCATTCACTCTAATGCTCAAATGCTGTATTTTTAGTTTTTGGCGACTGTAATATGTTGAGTGCTGCATGAGCAAGAAAATCCTGCCCTTCCCTCTGAGGCATGCAACATAGAAGAATCAAGAGGAAATCAAGACAGAAAATAGTTGTGAGAATATAGTTGCTGCAGCTCGAATCATACAGGGATAAATCTGAAAATGAGATACAAAATATAGAATATGAATAAATACCTTTCAAGCCAATAATCCCTGAACAGCATAGAGAGTTGATCTTAAAAGTAAAATGTAAGTTCATTTAGGAGACCTCTAGGCTTACCTGTGACAGTGAAGATGTTTTGGGACCACAGAATAAAACAGAAGGGTGGAACTGAAGACTTAGAAAAAACAGTCTTGTAGAACAATATAGCCTTTTCTTGTGCGTTTCGTGTTTTCTTATGAGCCTGGAAGCGTTACAGGGTAGATGATCATGGAGATGAATGACTCTTGAGGTATAAAGGAAGTTTAGACTGTAAATGCATTTTAGGGCTGGATTTAGCTGTGAAAGAAAAAGCTTGGAAAGACCCTACAGTGCTGTAACCCCATTAGTCACAGTGGAAGAAGTAAAAGGGCTTGTTAAAAAAATAAATGCATGTGGAAAAAGGATGACAGAAGGGTGAGAGCAGCAGCTGCACCCTGGAGGGAATGGGCGAACTGGAGAAATAGGTTGCAAAAGAGAGAAGACAGTTTTTGTTGTGACTGCCCGCTGACTAAATCCTCCCTCCTGTTATCTTCGCTAGCTCAATGTCACGATGACCCTCCCTCTAGCAAGCAGAGCGAGGGGAGGAGGCTTCCAGACTTGTCAGTATTGCTTCTTCAGTCAGATGATGGGGATGCACTGATATGACACTCGTTATTTTACTAGTATGTGGGTCAAAATAAAATCTGGCAGCATAGCTTTTCAGATTCTGGGTGATTACTCCCCTCTTCTGAGGCCTTATTGTACAGAGTTCGAAAGGAACCTGGGGTGGTTTGTCTTCCTTGCAGTGCTATACAGTGCACCAAGGAAAAAGTCCTAATCCTCATGGAAATCAAAGCTTGGAAGGCTTCATCTCCTCATTCCTCAGCGCGAGTGAGGGCTCATTGCATCCACCAATGTTTGTTACCCTCTGATGTGATAGAAAAGTGAGGACTCTTAACTTTTTCTGCTTTAAAATGCTTGCAGTCACTTTTTTTTCATATCTAAAACAGACTTCCATGGTACTGACGTCTCACGGCCAAGTTGATTTTATTAGAGTTCTGTGCCAGTACATGACAGTTCCTATGTTTTTTTCCTACTGCATGAAAAATTATCTTTTTCTTTAAATACAAAAGTTAATCAAGTCTTCTTTTACTCCAAGTGGCTGTTCTCGCAAGCTAATTAAAATAGTTCAGACGACTGAAAAAGATTTTAATTGACTTTGAATTCAAGTTCAGAAACATTTTATTTCTGTGTGGAAAGATTTTTGGGGGTTAAGCCAGCATTCTCGTGTGCAGGAAGGTTGGATTAAGCTGTTACCTGGGTCATGGGTTTGCTTCACAACTTCGAGAAACGCCTTCACCTTTCTGTGAAATGAGGATTTTAATTCTTCCACTCTCTGTCTCATGCACTAAAGCAAAAGAGGTTCTTGCACTCAGGGGGTTCCTGTAGGTTTAGGGATCTGTCCTGCAGGCTGAGGTTGTAGTCATTTTAAGCCAACTCATGGGGGTTGTTGCCAAAGGCCCAAACCTACCTGAGCTCTCCCCCCACCTCTCCCTGCCGGCCACTGTTTTGTGCCAGTGCTCGTGTCCGTGCAGCTACGTGTTCACCTGATCAGGAGACTGGCCCAGATGAAAATTTAGGCAGGCAGGCAGACACATAGGTAGATGGGTTTCCAGGCCATTTTCCAGCTGCAGCATTTCTTTAATCAGACTCATTGCAAAGCTGTGTGTTACCTTATCTATATAGGGAAGCAGAGCATGGCTGGGGTTGGAGCTGTTTGGGAAGCAGATGGGATCACACTTTTGGCAGCATCTGTCACTGAGATTGATTTAAAGCAATTACAGGACTGCAAAATTAAGTTACTGCTTGCAAGGTAGAAGCCTGGGCTGGTAAGAGTCTTGGGGATGGGGACGGTGTCTCACCTAGCAAAGAAGCAGCACCTAATGCAGTATGGTCTTCCTTTTAGCACTTGATCTTCTCAGGTGCAGGTAATAGATTAGGGATACTTGGTTTGGGTTCTTTTCCCCCAAGTTGCAGAGATTCCCTGCACTATATTTTCTTAAATAAGCTGCTTACATGCTTCTGTTACTTAGCATCATCCAGCTTGTAAGTGCTGAGAATTGTAAGTGACATTTTGCTTTTGAAATCTGCGCAGGTACATTTAGTCTAGACATAGTTAGGCAAAACTTTTCATCCTCACTCTGATGTAACTCATACTCCGCTGTAAAGACCTTATCATTTTGTGAAACAAAGTAACAAGTGCATTATTAAAACAGATTTCTCTAATGCTACATGATACTCGGATAATGTCATATAATAAGGAAATCTATATTATTCCTTTTGGTATTATCATAGTTTTGTCATAACACGTACTGCCAACTCTAAATTAAACGTGTCCTTGGAAACCTTCATTTCTATACATAACAGAACTATGAAAGTGCAAAGAGCAAGAAAATAAGTTCTTCTTAGTGCTAACACTAACATGAACTGTATGCTGCTCTATCTCATATTTATGCTTATGTAATATGCAAGTCTCAGTTTCCTTTAGTGTGAAGCAGGAAACCAGAGAGGGGAGGATTAATATCTGCATTTTCTGACAAGAAAAAAAAACCAAAACCAAATGAAGTCTGTGTGTTTGAAGCACCTCCTTTCTCAGGAATACTTGCATGCTTTTAAACGTAGTTTCTGAGTGTATCCATAGCCTTCATGATAAATGCAGTCAGGTGACAGCAAAACATTGCCACGCAGAGAAGAACCGGCAATTCAGAACAGGTCCAGGCACTGTGTCCCAAAAAAAGAGATTCAATTGTGAAGTAATGTGCTGCTCTTAGACCAAGCCTATGTCATACTGAAGTCAGTGGTTTAGCTACAATAGATATAATCTCTACTGCAGATGTGACCAGGTACCATATAGAAAATAAGTGGTTTGATATTTCATGCACCTTGGTAGCAACCAAGGATATTTTGCTCTGAAATTGTGTCAAAATAAAAATGTTATCCAAGCTGTTATCTAAAATTGAGCGCTCTGAGAATCTTTTCAGGGATTTTTCTTTTCCTTTTTATTAACATTTTACTGTATAGGTGAATAGTTTTGTAATAATTTTCTCTTGTATCTGATTTTCAGGAGGCGCAATCAATCACGAAGTTACCTACCTTGGTTCACTCTGGTTTAGTGGCTGTTTATGGCACAGTTGTTTTGAATCAGATAGTTCTGTTTCTGGGAACAGATGATGGACAGTTACTGAAGGTAAGCTGAACCTGGATTCCATGGGAATGCCTCCCTTCTGCTCCAGCTACTGGTGTGTTCGAAAGAGTAAAAGTTTCCTGTATTTTTACGCACTGTAATGTAAACAGAATACCCTGAATCTCTTTTTTTCTGTTTGTTTGTTTTATGAAGAAACTGCTCTGTTGTTACTTGGAGAACAAGAGAACTTTCAGAAGCAATTACGTACCCTGCTTAAAATTCATGGAAACATTTCATTAATCTGCTAATGCCCACAGTAATTAATTTATGGACTGCAGAGTTCTCCGTTGCACTGTCTTTTGTTTACTTCCTTGCTTTGTTTTTTTACCAGTGGAAGTATTAAATACTACTAGATTTTGGGAGCCTGTGAAGGGAACATGTTTGTTTGTTTGTGTGTTTGTTTGTTAGCTTATCTGCGTGATGTGAATAGCTGTCCATTAGCAAGAAAAGCGAAAGACTCACTTTGCCATAGCTTCTGAATAGTTGACCTATGCCAGCTTAAATCAGTCATCTAGAAGTGAAAGTCACCTTATCTCAGTATCAAACCTTTCAACCATCCAGTCAAATGTCTTTATGGTTGAATTTTTTTCTGGGGTTTTGTGAGAATGTGTATTTCCTGTCTACACAGCAAAGGATTACTCTCATTTTTTGTTTTTATGAGACAGGCACTTGGAGGGGAATATAATAGAGATCATGAAAAGCTTCTGCCCATTTGATTTCACTGTGCTAAGCTAATGCCTTTGATAATGAAAAATAAAATTGAAGGCTTTCATGTCCCTTTAGCAGAGTGAGGACCAGGAACATATCTCCCTTGTTTAGTCATGTTTATGGAAATAAGAGATGAAAGTCATAGAAAACTTTGTATTGATGTTAGTGTACTTATTAGCTTGAAAATTAAAGCGGTCTGTGATTCTCTTGAATTCTGTGAGAAGAGTGGCGGAAAGCTCTGGAGTTAGGCAAGGTAAGAAAAAGTAATAGCAACTTAAATGTATACTCACAGAAGCCACAAAGAAGCTTCTGTCTTGAAGGCATTTGTCAGTAACTGGCATAGGTTCCTTTTTATATGATGGTATTTCTCGTGTGGTGGTGTCCTGGATGTTTATTTGTTTTGTGAACACCCTACTCTCTACTCCATTCATAGAAGTACTTAACACATTATGACTTTTATTTTGGATTTAGTTCTCTCTTCCACATTCAGTCTTTCTGTCAATCAGGAACACATTTGATGAAAAGGATGTTTCCTACATTATACCAGTGCCAGATTCAGTGCAAAATGTGTCTGGCATGTATGT